>NC_059170.1:77267893-83051248 GCF_019923935.1 Bubalus bubalis | reverse complement strand
GGCATGATGTTAAGAGGCATATTTTCCTCCTGTGAAAGCTGGTTAGTTTCAGCCTCATACCTACCCCCAAAATATACTGGTTTATTTTTCTCTTCATTACAACAATTTTAGTCACATATTTATGCTTTATGAAAGAAACTGCCTGCTTGAAACTTCTTGCTGGGAAGTTATCTGAAAGTACAGTTTCACCTAATCAGGGTAACAACAGGTATGGCAGTCAACACTCACAGGACAGTCTCCCTTGATACCTTTTCTCATGAAATAGTACATTGTGCCCAAGTGTGTACTTACTTAGCTCTGAAACTGTAAGAAACCATGTTTTTGTAAACCTTGGATTTGGGGCCTGATGAAACAGGCAGTATTTTCCCCCTGTGAAATCTGGATGGTTGCAGGCTCAAACCTGCCAGGAAAACACACTGTTTCATTTTTCTCTTCATTAAAACATCGACTTTGGCCAATATTTGAGTTTTCTAAACAGTTTCCCAAAGAAACAGGCTGCTTAGCACTACTTGCTGGAAATTTATATGACATTACAGTTTCACCTTATCAAGGTAAACAAAGTATGGTAGTCAACAATCACAAAACACACTATCCTGACATAATTTCTCATTGACTGGTACAGTGTGTCCTAGGAGGATCTTTATACAACTCTTAAACTACAGGGAGGCATACTTTTGTGAGCCTGTGAATTGGGGTCTGATGGCAAAATTGGTATAGTCCCCCTGTGAAACCTGAAAAATCATACCCTCAAACCTGCCAGAAAAACACAATTTTGATTCTTTAAAACAATAACTATGGTCAAGTATTTGAGTTTCCTGAAGGAAACAGGCTGTCTGACACTTCTTGCTGGGATGTCATCTGACAGTACAATTTCACCTAATCACAGTAAAAATAGGTATGGCAGTCAACACTCACAGAACACTCTCCCAACTTCTTTTCTCAAGACATGGTATGGTGGGTCCCAGGAGTGTCTTTATACCACTATGGGACTGCATGGAAACATCTTTGTGAACCGGGGAATTGAGGCCTGATTTAAAAGCAGTTTTACCCCTGTGAACGCTGGATAATTGCCTCCTCAAACCTTCCAGAAAAACACTCTGGCATTTCATTTTTTTCTGCATTACAACAACTACTATGGTCAAGTATTTGAGTAGTCTGAAAGAAGCAGGCTGCTCGCCACTTCTTGTGGGAAGTCATCTGACAGTGAAGTTTCACCAAATCAAGGTAACAACAGGTATGGCAGTCAACACTCACAGAACACTCTCCCCTAACCTTTTCTTCTCATGGAATGGTACAGTGTGTCCAAGATGTGTCTTTATACAGCTCTGAAACTACAGGCTTGCTTTAGTGCTTGAAAGTCACTCAGTCATGTCTGCCTCTTTGTGACCTCATGGACTATACAGAATTCTGGAATTCTCCAGGCTAGAATACTGGAGTAGGTAATTTTTCCCTTCTCCAGGGGATCTTCCCAAGCCAGGGATCAAACCCAGGTTTCCTGCACTGTAGGTGGATTCTTTACCAGCTGAGCCACAAGGGAAGCCCTTCTCATTCTTATGGAATGGCACAGTATTCCGTACATACATACAGTGTGTGCTGTGTCCTGTCTTTACACAGCTCTGAAACTGCAGGAAAACGTGTTTTTTGTGAACCTGGGAATTGGGCCTGATTGTAAAAGCAGTATTTTTACTGGTGGTGAATTCTGGGGGATCTGGCTTCTGGCTGCTGCTGTGGGAGTTGACTTCAGAATTTTGAGCCCCAGAACAAAATAATTGCCCCCAGAACATTGTGAAATCTGTGGGAAATACCATGCCAAGGAAGGGTCAAGTAAAAAACGTAGTTTTAATTTGACCATTCTACTAAAATGATACAAATATGCACAGACACAGAAATAGTGAGATGCTATAACATCTAACATCTTACACCATGAATGACTTAGTAAGTCAGAAGCTATACAAGCTGAAATTAATGTAGAATGGTTTTGAGAGGATGTGCCCATATGTGGCAAAAAGTATGCCTAAGGTGGTCTGTCTGCCAAGGGTGATGGAATGAGGCTTGGCAAACCTCCCGGTTGGAACAATGAGGTGAGGGAGCAATATTTGCTGGATTTTAATCTTAAAGCAACAGCCTCATGTATTCTCTCTACTGATGAAAGAATAGGCTGAAGAGGATAAAGAAAGAATATTTACAGCCTTTAGGATCACCTAGTGGGGCTCATGCCAGAGGTCTGGAGTAGAATTAGGGAACTGGAAATCACAGCAGGGATACTCCCTCTCATTCAAGTTTTCTCATGGAAGCATAAACAAAACCCAAGTCCCAATCAGAGACCCTGAAAGACAGCTCTTCTCACAGGGTGGGCACTAATGTGCTTCCAATGCAGTAGTTTTTCAACAGCAAGTGGAAACCAGAAAGAAGTCAGCAGGAGTGAGTCCACGCAGGGTTCACCCTCCGCCTCTGCGGTTGGACCTGGAAGGCCGGGTATGCCCACTGTCCCCATCTGCCATGGAGGAGAGGGGCATCTAGTGGGGCCTCTGCCTCGAGGAGGTTTGTCAAATGAATCAGACTTCCCTATCTGAAGAATGGGCACTGGATCAGAGGGCCTGAGATTCTCTGGGCAGGCAGGGGGATTTGTTACTCAATCTCATATGTTTCTATAAATTCCATTAGTGAGTTTTCCCATTTTCTGCCTCCAGTGATGAATGTTGGCAGAAGCTGCTGAATTTGACATGTCTCCTGTCAGAGACCCCTGACAGGGACTTTGATCTTCCTGGTATGAGCCAGGGAAGGTGGGGGCAGCAAATGGAAAGTGTAATCAGCACAGTTTCTTTTGACACATGTCTTTGCATAGCTTCTCTTCCACTTCCCCTCACAATCAAGCAAAATTCTGGCAATGTAATTTTGGTATTTACAACTTTCCTGGACTACATGGCCTAATTGTACAGTGAAAGAAACTTAGGAGCTGAGATGGGGTATCTCTATCAGAAAGGATCTGTAGAAAAAGTGTCTTTCTCCAGAAAGGGTAAGAAAGGAGAGGTGGTAGGTGACAGGAAAGTGTAGGTGAGGTGAGATTGATTAATGCTCAGTCTTTGGGAATAGCATTGAGAAGTATTTGGGGATAGACTAGAGATTAAAAGGAGGGAATAGTGTTGGCTTGCATAAGGGGATTGATTGCTTTGGGACTAAATGAGGCAGAGAAAGAAAGGAATATATGGAAATCAGAGTTTACTTTTGATTGCTAGATTATGGTCCTTTGAATGCAATAATCCACAGGGCTTTATGAGATGCAGGATTTATTTAGATCATGAAATCCTACCTCACAGCAAAGTGAAAAGTGCAAGAGAGTCCTCCACTCAACTTAAGAACTCAGTCATAACCAATTTCTTCCTCCCAGGATTTGCATTTGCCTCCAGATCACAGCATTCTGTTTTCAGGAACTGGATAGACCAACGCTGTGCCTGCTCCTAGTTCATCCTCATTTCTACTGTTAGTCCTTTCAGAGATCCAGCCCAAATGAGGGGGTTAACAGGCCATCCTGTCTTTAGCCAATCTCTGACTCCTCAGAGAGACAGCACTCTCAGAAAGATTACTCAGCTTCTTAACACACCCACCATCATCTCCACTTCTAGAAACAGCAAATGCCTTCAGTAGAAAGCTGCCCCTAACACCAGATCACAGTCCTGACCTTTCTGTCTCCCTTAGATCCTGACCTGGGAATCCTTCATTAACCTATAAACTCTGATGCTCTTAAGCAAGATGTGTGTGTGTATGTAAAATGTTTCTTACTATCTGAACATTTACATACACATAAGAATGGAATGGCTGCCCCTCCATTATTCTTGCCTGGAGAATCCCAAGGACAGAGGAGCCTGGCAGGCTATGAAAGGGTCACAAAGAGCTGGACACAACTGAGTGACTAACACTTTCATATGTATATATGCATGTGTGTATATGTACATGTATATATACATGTTGTCCTCATTAGGAGGATTGGTTAGAAGTGTCTAGAATGTCATTAACGGATGTAAATGTCCCTTTACATAACCGCTGTAACAATGAGGCACAGAAAAGTTAGATAACTTGCTCAACTTCAAATCATGGAAAATGGTGGACCTGGGATTCACCCCAGGAAGACCTGCTCCAGTATCTGATGCCTGCAGGGGTAAAATACATTGCCTTTTGGTGACATAAGAACAAATCTTGGAAAATCCTGAGGAATATATTTCTGGTATTCATTCCAATATTTCTATCAAAGATACTTGCTGTTCAGCTGCCCAGTCCTGTCTGACTCTTTGTGATCCCGTGGACTGCAGCACACCAGGCCTCCCTGTCTCTCACCATCTCCCTGGAGCTTGCTCAAGTTCATATTCATTGCATCGGTGATGCCATCCACCCATTTCATCCTCTGACACTTTCTTCTCCTGCCCTTGATCTTTCCCAGCATCAGGGACTTTTCCAGTGAGTTGTTTGTTCACATCAGATGACCAAAATACTGGAGCTTCAGCTTCAACGTCAGTCCTTCCAGTGAATATTCAGGATTGACCTCCCTTAAGATTGACTGGTTTAATCTCCTTGCTGTTCAAGGGACTTTCAGGAGTCTTCTCCAGCACCACAGTTCGAAGGCATCATTTCTTTGGTGTTCTGCCTTCGTTATGGTCCAGCTCTCACAACCGTACATGACCACTGGGAACACCATAGCCTTGACTATACAGACCTTTGTCAGCAGAGTAATATGTCTGCTTTTCAACACACTATCTAGGTTTGTCATCGCTTTCCTGCCAAGAAGCAACTGTCTTCTGATTTTATGGCTGCAGTCACCGTCCCCAGTGATTCTAGAGCTCAAGAAGAGGAAATTTGTCACTACTTCTACCTTTTCCCCTTCTATTTGCCATGTAGCAATGGGGCCAGATGCCATGACTTAGTTTTCTTTAATATTTAGTCTTAAGCCAGCTCTTTCACTCTCCTCCTTCACCCTCATCAAGAGGTTCTTTAGTTCCTCTTTGCTTTCTGCCATTAAGGTGGTGTCATCTGTATATCTGAGGTTGTTGATGTTTCTCCTGCCTATCTTGATTCTGGCTTGTAACTCATCCTGCCCAGCAGTTCTTGTGATGTGGTCAACGTACAGATTAAACAAACAGGGTGACAGCAGACAGCCCTGTCGTATTCCTTTCTCAACCTTGAACCAATCAGTTGTTCCATACTGGGTTTTAACTGTTGCTTCTTGACCCTCATACGGGTTTCTCAGAAGACAGGTAAGACATAAGAACAAACCTTGGAAAATCCTGAAGAATGTATTTCTGGTATTCATTCCAATATTTCTACCAAAGATTACTATAATAGTAAAGTAATTCAGGAATATGTCATAGTTAGAAGATAGCACGGGCCAGCCAAAAACTAGAAGTACTCTGCATGTCTGTTAACAGAAGAGCAATGTGTTGCATATTCATAAAATGAAATACTACACACAAATAAAAAGGATTGAACTATTGATACCTGCAGCATGGATGAAACTAAAATACATTATTCTAAGGGGGGAAAAGTGCCCTCTTCTTTTATGTTTTAAAAGTTTAAAGTTTTTATCTGATATTATCTCAGGGATTAGGGCAAATCTAATCCTTGTGTCTGGTGAAAAGTCTCCTTATGTAATTTGTAATTTTGAATTGTGAATTAATCTTTAAGTGGGCTTTATCAATGGAATTTTTATGCCAGGTCAACAGTGATTTCAAGAGTACTTAGTTTTGTCCTCCTTTTGCTAGTATACCCTCCTGCCCCAAATTTATGAAAATTTTTTGACTGGGGGCCTTTTGAGACTATGAAGCTTATGTAAATCCGAACTTAAATTTGTAAAAGTCAGGCCTGTGGTTATGACTTCCCAAGGAAGAGTACTGTTTTCTACACAGAGATGAGGCCAAGACGGATAAGCTTTCCCCATGTGCTAGTGAGTAGATTTTTTTGTTTCACTGAGGATGTAATTGGGAATTTTACACAGTTTTGGTTCCAACTTCCCACCTTGGTACAGTCAAGACCTTGTATCCCATAGCTATGTGGTCAAAAAACCACACACCCTCTGGTTACCTAGGGCCACAGCTTCCAACACTAACATCACCCCACACCATCACCCCTACTAGAGCAGTCCTAGTACCAGGTCATGTTTATTTACTTCATGGTTTTTGACCCCTGTGAATTTTCCCTTCCTTAGTGGCTAACTTTGCCTTTAAAAAGATGTCAGCTACAGTTTAGCCAAGATTTCTAGTTTTTGTGGTGGGAGAGTTTTCAAATTTTCTTTTCCCTCAATGTTGTTCATCAAATAAGTTTTAGAAATGCTAAACTCACCTCTTCCTTGGAGATTTGCATCATTAACCTGCAAAAGACAACAATTTAAATTTAAACCTTTTTTGAACAATGTATGCTAAAACTTCTCTTGTTGTGGGTTTGCCCCTGAATCACTGTGTTGTTCACATAACATGAATGAGGCAGTCTATTTCATGAGAAAGCTCATAGACGGTCATGGGCTTAACTGTTTCTTGAGGTCACTACTTTAACCTGTCAATAGGATTGTGCTGTACTCACAGGATGGAGGTGGGTAGGGAGGTTGCTTTCTGCTACAGCATGAAAACAGGTAGAAGTTTTAAAACAAATGTCAACACTATTCATATGTGTTTGGAAGCATAGAAGAAAAAAATCACCTTATTTTATGCCATTTAATAGGACAATTTGACTCTGTTGGGAGGTGACACTTTTCCAGAGTCAGTGGAATAAAGGCTCTGAAGGAGGGTCAAAAAACCCTGATGCCACAGTATAACTATAGTTTTTCCCACAGCTGCTTCCCATCTAAGAAGGAATCAAGGATGTGAAAAGTCTTAGAATACCCTGTACAATATTTTTATTAGTCAAAACAGTTGAAAGTCAATGCTTAATCCATAACCTGCTGGTTTCTAATGCTATTTATTAGATCAAGACTCATGGTCAGAATTTATTGCACAGAGAACCAGAGATTGAAGGACAATTCCATAGAGTGACAGCTCTGTAATTTTATAAACTTGGCAGGTTGTTCCTCTGAGTCTGGCCCTTATCCTCTGAACTCTATAAAAGTAACTAATTATAATTTTAGGAATTATATGCCCCAACAGGGACAACAGAACACAAAGAATTTTGATGGTATAAAATTCTCCAAAATATAATTTTTAAGGTTAACATGATTAATCAGACATCTATTAACTAGAAACCCATTTAGGGAGATTTATAAGTTACTGATTAGATATCAAAGATATAGAAATGGGAGAAAAATCTCATGCAAGGGTTAACAAGAAACTTTCTCTCTCATTTCCTAAAAAAGGAAAATGAAATCTAGAATCCACTCTGAATACTTAAGAATCTCCCATTGAGATATGCTAATCCTGTTTTTCAATATTTGCAGCTTAAAAGTTGCTTGTGTTCATCAGAGGGGTTCCAAGTCCATATCTGCCTTAGAAACTTCTAATCTTTCCCTCCTGGTCACACATACCATTCAAACTCTCCACCCGGACCAGGTTCCTTTCTTATAAACTCACATAGCATCTCTTAATTCTTTTATTTGTCCTTCTTATTATACTCATTAATTTCCATCTCTCAAAACATGAACTCCATGAGAACATACCTCTAACATTCTGAAAACTCTGGTATCTTGAAGACCAATGATAGGAATGTTCAGAAGGAAGCCAGCCCTGAGCCTGCATGTGTTCTTCCCTCTCTGGTGATGTGACATTTATATTACTAACATTTCTCAGGAGCTTACCTTTCATGAGGCACTTGAGTTACACAGATAGGTAAGATAAGTCACTGTAGCAGAGATGCTGGCTCGCAATCCTCACTTTTCTTGAGCACATGGCAAGACGACACAGCCCAACCCCACTGAAGGTTGGCTGTGACCTCTCCCAGGACGTGTGTACAGAAGGGACTCAGCCTGGCTCTAACATCCCCTGGAAGCACTCCTTGTGCTCTCACCTCCGCAATGACTGGGGCAGAGTGAACACAGCTGCCTCAGAAGCCACACACTACACAGCCAGAGTCTCCCTTGACCGCGGTTGTGCAGAGGAAAACCTGCATGACAGCCTCTGCTGTCTGGGACGGCTGAACTCGGTGAAACAGTAATAAAATTCTCCTTGTTCTGAAAGCACCCTGAGATTTGGGAGTCTTAACACAGGCTGTCTAGGATGGTCATAACTTACCTTCCAAGGGGTAAGCATCTTTTAATTTCATGGCTGCAGTCACCATCTGCAGTGATTTTGGAGCCCCCAAAAATAAAGTCAGCCACTGTTTCCACTGTTTCCCCATCTATTTGCCATGAAGTGATGGGACCAGATGCCATGATCTTCGTTTTCTGAATGCTGAGCTTTAAGCAAATACTTTCACTCTCCTCTTTCACTTTCATCAAGAGGCTCTTTAGTTCTTATTCACTTTCTGCCATAAGGGTAGTGTCATCTGCTATCTGAGGTTATTGATATTTCTCCTGGCAATCTTGATTCCAGCTTGTGCTTCATCCAGCCCAGTGATTCTCATGATGTACTCTGCATATAAGTGAAATAAGCAGGGTGACAATATACAGCCTTGATGTACTCCTTTTCCTATTTGGAACCAGTCTGTAGTTCCATGTGGTTTTTCCAGTAGTCATGTATGGATGTGAGAGTTGGACTATAAGGAAAGCTGAGCACCAAAGAATTGATGCTTTTCAACTGTGGTTTTGGAGAAGACTCTTGAGAGTCCCTTGGACTGCAATTAGATCCAACCAGTCCATCCTAAAGGAAATCAGCCCTGGGTGTTCATTGGAAGGACTGCTGTTGAAGCTGAAACTTCAATACTTTGGCCAACTGATGGGAAGAACTGACTCATCTGAAAAGACCCTGATGCTGGGAAAGATTGAGGGCAGGAGGAGAAGGGGACGACAGAGGATGAGATGGTTGGATGGCATCACTGATTCAACGGACATGAGTTTGGGTAGACTCCGGGAGTTAGTGATGGACAGGAAGGCCTGGCATGCTGCAGTCCATGGGGTTGCAAGGAGTCAGACATGACTGAGCGACTGAACTGAACTGAACTAACACAGGCTAGACTGCCTAATCCTGTTCTAAGTCTCAAGAGGGTCACATGTCCTAAGAAGACATAACCTATGATTGTAGAATAGGTTTCAAAGAACCTCGAAGACTAGAGCAAAGAAGGGGATTGCATCTCTGTGTTGGTTTAAAAAGCTGCAGGCTTTGCTCCCACCAAGGATGTATGACCAAGTTCAAGTAGGTCAAGATACCACATAGTGGATGTTCTTCCATTAGCATGCTGAGCAAGTTTCTCTAAGGACTTGGTTGTATGGAAGTTTAATCATTTTTTTCTTACTACATGTCCCTGTGTGCTTAGTTGTTTAGTCGTGTCCAGCTCTTTGTGACTCCATGGACTGCAGCCCGCCAGGCTCCTCTGTTCATGGAATTCTTCAGGCAAGAATACTGAATGGTTTGCCATGCCCTCCTCCAGGGCGGCATCTTCCCAACCCAGGGATCGAATCCAGGTCTCCTGCATTCCAAGTGGATTCTTTACCATCTGAGCCACCATGGAAGCCCAAGAATACTGGAGTGGGTAGCCTATGCCTTCTCCAGGGGATCTTCCCAACCCAGGAATTGAACTGGGGTCTCCTCCATTGCAGGCGGATTCTTTACCAGCTGAGCTACCAGGGAGGCCCACACATGTCCCTACTATCTTTCAAAAATGAAAACTCTAATTCCATTATTTCACCCCAGTCTCTGAGGGAGTCTGTCCTTTGGGCTTTTCCACTGCTATACTGACAGGAAGGGTCAGACGCAGTATTCTGAATGCCCCAGGAGACCAGGTGAGTTCAGTGTCCCAAAGGGTTAGCAGCATCCCTTGCCATCTGCTCCACTGCTGGCCACTTCCAGACCTCAGGAAAGAGGGGACCTGAGGGCAGCGAGTTTCCATAGGCAACACAACAACTATGATGAGGAGATAGCCTTGGATCTTTGCCCTCATTCCTGAGTTTTTGTGAACCTCTCAGAGAAGCTAAAGCAAGGGTTCGGGATTCATCAAGTCAAGGAGGAGGAAGAGAGGAACAATGAACAGACAGGATGGAGGATGGACACATGAAAATTACTTTTTAACAAAGTAATATTTTTCACTGCCTAGGCAAATGACTTCTGTGAATTTCTTGTATGAAAAAGAACTTTTGTTTTGTTTTCTTTTTACTTAATTATCACCATCATTATGTTTTGATGCAAGTGGAAATTTACAATAAAATGAAAACAAATAGCCTCAAGGATCACATACAATTCTGTGATAAGGTGATCTGTAATTCAGGCAATGTACGCTTGAGGCTCATATCTTGATCTCCTACTCCAGTTGCTGCTGATGCCATTTGAGGAAAATACAGATGAAGAGAAAAATAAGTATCACTAGGCTAAAAAATTAAGACAATTACAAGAATATAAATAACAAATTTATAATGGATTGCAATACAAATAAATAGTATTTTTAGTATAAAGCTACATTTGCATGAAGAAGCTACATTTGCACTGTTTAGTAACAATTATGATTAAAATACACCAGAAACATGTTAAAGTTGTTTGAGTCACATATATACAATATCACAGTTCACAAGAAGCTTCACTGAGAATAAGCCATCTGAAGGCCATGTGTCCTGATCTGAAACTATCAAAGGCCTTTCAAGCAAACCTCCTGGCTCAGGAAAGATGCTCAAAAAGCTGCCCCATCCAGATCGATCTGACTTGACTCCACTTTTGGTTTTCAAGATAAGCTATAATCTTCTAAAGGGGATCATAATGTAGACTGATAGAAACAGATACTGAACAAGAAGGAACTTTTCTATTGGCACAGAAGATTTACATCACCATTTTCCCAAATGTTATTATTTGAAAGGATGGGTGAACCACACATTTATAAGACTGGCAGAAATAATACTTTAACACTGAGATAAAGGACATAATGAAACTACTGATACACATTAAAAAAAGCACCAGTCTTCCCTTCCTTTTCTTACTTCATGCCAATTTAAGGTTTTAGGCTAAAAGCTCAGGTACGTCTTATCATTTCAACTCTTCTTTGGACTCTTTAATGTTTCTCATTCTGTAAATCAGGCTCCACTCTTAAAGGACTTGGTAATAAGTCACATGCCAAGTACTTGCCTTAAAAAACACTTCTATCATCTACCCAAATCACACATACACAAATCTTATAGAAATACCACAGCTATCAACAAGGATTTGGGCCATAAGAGTCAAAATTTGGCATTCTCCACCATCAGAGTCAGCCTGACCAAAGCTTGCTTGCTTTTTATCACAGTAGTAATTTTGGATTTCTTCTTGTAATCAGAGAGGCTTGTGGCTAACTGGGATCTTGTGCCAAGATAAAGCGGCGGGTTTGTACTCATGGGTTCAAGCCATGTGAGTTGAATGAACCAGCTTCTCATCCATTCACACTTACAGTTTAATGGGAAAGAAAGAAGTAGACTGCCTATATGTTGCTTCAGAATGAGAACTCTAAGCAAGCTGGGGTTGTTCGCCAAGAGATAAATAATAAAAGGAAGAAATCAAGGAAACAGTAACTGGAGGTTTCAAACTTTCCCTCTAACCAGTGAACAGGCATTCTACTCTCACTTCTCACACAGAAGGCACTGCACCCATTCCCAAATGAACAGTTCATTTAATTTACCTAACTTTGATACTCTATAACTAAGTAACTGATATTGCAATACAGGGAGGTATGATAATTTATTTTTTGAATAAAAATCATATTTCTATGCACTTGACTTCTGGATTAAGGACTACTTATTACCTACAGGAAAAATCTATCAATTCCTATTGAAATGTTAATCTAATTTTAAATTATTTGGGGTTGATATTTTCCTTTAGTTTTATATTCAGGAAGAACTTAAAATGAACCTAAAAGTTGCAAGTAGAAGGAAATTCAATTCGATTGTGTACATCTCTCATCAGAATATTAAAAAAACAAAAACAAAAAATGTAAAAACAGTCCCCATAGCAAATACTTCAACTTTTAATGAATCCACATCTCCAAACTGTTTTCTCCTCTTCCTCTATTTTTTTTAAGTATTGTTCAGAAAGAAAATACATTTTTCTTATTATATAATTAAATACTATCAGAAGTCTAACTGGAAATTGGCCTTACATTTATAAAAAGCCAAAGTAGATTTTATTTCTTCATTCCATCCCCTTTAGTAAAATACTTCACTGACAGAAAAAGAATTATTTCAATATGGGGGCGGGGGGTTGGGGGGAAGTATCAAACAGAAAAGCCAAACTATGAAGCCTTTCTTATTCCATACTATTGAACTTGAATTCAATTATCTTTGAAAATTTTGTTTCAGCTGATTAGAAAAGAAACAGAATCCAGTGCCAGGAGGGCAGGTTCAGCTTGTCTCTGCTCCAGAAAGGCTTCCTGGTATCAGGGAGATGGAGCTGCCTCCCTGGAGGTACCATTGGAACTGGGGCTTTGGATGAGGTGTCAGAGCCCCAAATGGTGGTCAGGCAAGAAGTAAGCACAAGTCAAGGTTTTCCCAGCCTGTCAGTTCTGTGATGGCCTCAAACTTGAGATTGTGTTGCTGTCTAAAGACAAAAATTATCGGCAACTCTTAATGTCATCACACTGGGGGATGAGACTATCAGGTGACTAAGTGGGAAAGATGAAAAATAACCAACTCTAAAAACTGTATTCTGTCAGAATAAAAACTCCCTTTGTGTGAGGCTTGCAATAGGCTCATTCATCCACATCAGGGCAGAGTTTCAGAACCTCCCCCTCCTCCAGTAAGCCCATGTTCAAAGTTAATACAAGGTAAGGGTTATCTAAACAGCAGATAGGAGTGTACTGCATATTTCTTCTTAAAGATTACAGAGTAACATGGAGACTTACATTACCATATGTAAACTAGCTCAGGAAACTCAAACAGGGGCTCTGAATCAACCTAGAGGGGTAGGATGGGCAGGGAGATGGGAGGGAGGTTCAAAAGAGAGGGGATATATGTATACCCATGGCTGATTCATGTTGAGGTTTGATAGAAAACAACAAATTTCTGTAAAGCAATTATCCTTCAATAAAAAATAAATTAAAAAGAAAAAAATGACAGAAGCTTTTTTAATTCCATAAACCTGTACTACTTATTATTCCATCTGGACTCAAGGGGTGTACAATAAACTTTAGACACCTTTCATAAGCTTGGAATCTAATATTATGAATTTATTCTAAGGCATAAATCAGATAGATGGATGGATTTTCTAAAGGACATTGGGCCCCCTGGGTACTTTTAGCAGACTAAATATTGAGATGTATAGAAATAAAATTCTTTACAAGATTAAGGAAGAAGGAAACGAAATCAAACCTTTCATTTTCAGATACACAATTTCATTAGTTCTTTCATCAAAAGCATATCAGTGAAGTAAAATCAGAAATGTTTTTTCAGTTATTATTAAACTGGTTCAAGAGCCAGGGAAGCCCTTGAAATGGAAACAAAACAACACAGTATTCAAGGTTTCATCATAAGATTACCTTGTACTGGCAAGACATAGGAGATTTCTGGCTTCAAAGAATATTGCTAAAGGAGCTTTTGGAAAAAAATTTAAAAAGACCACATTTTGGCTAAAAACAACCAAAATCTCTCCTGTAAAACTGCTACTTCATTTTGAATCTCTGAAGGTTACAACATTTTGTTTGAGATGGTTGGCAGTCATGGCTTCATGGGCTGTACTGCTTGATTATCTAAACCCTTAAGGCAAAATAAATACAGCTAATATTGAGCTGACTGCTGCCCGAGTCCTCTCACTGAAGAAGTATTGTTCAGAGGGTGGGGAGCCCACAGGCCCACGGTGGGAAAACTGGAAATGTTAAAGGTAAGAAATAAAACACAAGAAGGGAGGTTCAGAGTTAGAAACATTTCCAAGCTTTTTTCTACAATAATCTCCAAGGCCCTCTCAACTTCTATCTCTAAAAAGTACCCCTTTATATGGTGCCTGATGGCCTGATGTTTCTTACAGTTTGACAAAAATCAATACTCAAACAAGAGGAACCAAGATGGCTGCTACACTCAGGGTGCTCAGCTTGCCCTGCTCTCACGGTAAGGGCCTGCAGCCCTGTCTGTGCCCGTGACAGTGCTCCTGACGCTGGGGACCGCGTTCTCTGGTCAGAGCTCTGTAGCCCCGAGTAAACGTGTGCTCACCCCCGGCCCCAAACAGACCCCAGCACCACGTTTACTTTTCTGTATCCTGATTGTCATGCCTGAAAGATTCTCCCTAATATACACGAGGCTTAATGCCATGAGACTAAATGGCTAAGGATTATTGTTTAAGAGAAGCTTGCTCATTCAAAAAGAAAATAAGAATTTGGTTTAAACTGCAGACAAAAGGGGAAGTTAACATATTCTTTTGGTCTGTATTCCAGTCTCAGGCTGACGGTCCCTTGTCAGCATGCTGACTTCTGCGCTGTCTCAATGAGTCTCCCAGCGCCTCTGTGCCAGCCGGGAGGGGCTGCTCCAGGCTGTCATCTCCAACCTCACTGGACCCCTCGTCCTCCCGGGCCTCCCTCGGGGGCTCCGGGTCCCGGGCATCACTCTTCTCCTCGTCCCCGCCAGCAGCCGGGCCGTCCTCCTCTTCCTCCTCTGCTTCCTCCTCATAACCAAGGTCCTCTTTCTCATCCTCGTCATCTACAAGGCTGTCCTTGTTCTCTTCTTCATTTGAATCATCCTTTTCCTCCTCTACATCCTGCAACTGTTCAGTTAAATGAACCTCCTCTGACCTGAGATTCTGCTCTGTGGAAGAAAGAGAGGAGAACATTCTCTGATTAAACAATGGGCATTCAAAATGCTTTCACTAGTATGTAGAATCTAAAAAAATAAAACAAATGAACGAATATTATAAAACAGAAACAGACTCATACAAACTAATGCTTTGTACCGATTCAGCAAACTAGTGGTTACCAACTGGAGGGGCAAGACAGGGGAACAGGAAAAGAGGTACAAGCTACAAGGTATAAAATCTATAAGATACAAGGATGTAATATAAAGCATAGAGATAGAACCAGTATCATAACTTAAAATGGAGTATAACCTATAAAAATAATGAATCAACTCTATTGTACACCTGAAACAAACAATGTTGGACACCAACTATACTTCAATTCTAAAAAGGTCATTCAGCAGTCGATTGCATTTTGCTGTGAAATGAAACAATGGGGCACAGGATGGCTTTCTCCATCGTGAAACCATGTTACTGCAAAGGACAGATCTCTGGATGGCATCCTAGCCCCATCCAGGGTGTCTCCACCTCTCTCTGGAGACTCGCTGACCGAGCTGACTTGGGCACAGCCCAGGGGCATGGAGGGCAAAGGTTCCTCTGTGCTCTGTGTTATGCACCTTGTAGAATGCTCAGCAAAACACTCACTGGTCATGGTAATTGGTTCAAACTCTGACTTAAGCAGAGCCAGTTGGAGTCCTGTCCAGGAATTTTTGGCCAGAGTGAGGAGGAAAACTTTCTCTCCTTCTACAGGGATTGTTAAACTGATAAAATGTGAGTTGGGGCTGTTGAAAGCCACTGAATCAGCTTCACAGAGACAGAAACCTATCATCTTTGGGCTGAGCATGAAGCCAGAACATCCTTGGATTTTTCAGCTTTGTAAACTAATAGATTTTTCTTTCTTCCCCTAAGTTACTTTAAACTGGGATTCTGTTACTTTTAAGAATTCTAAGGAATATAACATAGTTTATAATTATATATGGAAGTCTGAAAGCCTTAAAAACTTTAAGAATTAAAAAAGAAATATAAGCTTATTTAGTTAAACTCACATAAAATTCAATAATTACAAAGTCTCATGAGTCTTCAACACTTCCCTGGCGGTCCAATGGTTAGGACTCTGCACTTCCCCTTCAGGAAGTGTGGGTACTATCATGGTCAGGAAAGAAAGATCCCACAGGACACAAGTATGGCCAAAAAAACAAAGTCTTCCTGCAAACAACAGGAATAAAAGCATGGAAATCCAGGGGTATTTGGTCCCAGAAACAGTGTGAAGTAGTGAAAGGATTTGGGAAGACTGCTATTATGGCTCAGTCATTACTGGTACACAGGAGGAACTCAGTAAGTGCCACTTCCCCTCCTGCCTTGCTCAGCCCAGTTTGAATGAAGGAAAACATGTCAACTGATTAATGAAAGGCATACAATTCAAGGGAAAAAGTAATGGCCAAAATGAAATGTTCTTTAATGTAAGAGAGGAAATAAAAGAATGCTTGCTCAAATCTATCTAGAGAACACAGTTCAAGGAATTTGGTGGTGGTAAATGTTTGGTCACCAGCAAACCACAGGAAAATTCACAATGAGCACAGAAGGGCATATCACAGACTTCTAAAGATACTCTATCTCATAAACTTGTCATACTTACCAGAATGTTCAGATAAATTCCTTGGAAGTGGCAAGTAGAAACATTCAGATATTACTACCAAGACCTGGAGGGAAAACAGTGATTTTACAGTGAGTAAATAGAACATTTATTACCAAACAACCTTAAAGTTAGGCCTTGCTTCTATAACCAGATATTCATAGATAAATACAGAACAATTGGTCAAAAGTCCTCAAAAAAACAAGGCAAGGGTATAATTAAGAATTTTCTATTTTTCAAATGTGGATATAATGCTGGAAAATACTATTAATTTCAAACAGAGGTCACACAGTCCACTAAAAATAATAAGCAAGTATAAGAAAACAGACATTCTCAGCCAAGTCTGAAGTGATCCTTTAAAAAACCCTACTATGACAAATGATACCACTCTCATGACAGAAAGCAAAGAGGAACTAAAGAGCCTCTTGATGAGGGAAGATGGAGGAGGAGAGTGAAAGAGCCGGCTTAAAACTCCACATTCAGAAAACTAAGACCCTGGCATCTGGTCCCTTTGTGAAGTGAAGTCGCTCAGTCGTGTCCGATTGTGACCCCGTGGACTGTAGCCCGCCAGGCTCCTCCATCCATGGGATCCTCCAGGCAAGAATACTGGAGCAGGTTGCCATTTCCTTCTCCAGGTGATCTTCCCAACCCAGGGATCTAACCCAGGTCTCCTGCATTGCAGGCAGACGCTTTAACCTCTGAGCCGTCCCTTTACTACACAGCAAACAGAAGGGGAAAAGGTGGAAGCAGGGACACATTTCCTCTTCTTGGCTCTAAAACCAATGAGGACGGTGACTGTAGCCATGAAATCGGAAGACGACTACTTCTTGGCAGGGAAGCTATGACAAACCTAGATAATAGTGTTAAAAAGCAAAGACATCATTCTGCCAACAAAGGTGCATATAGTCAAGGCTATGGTTTTCCCAGTAGTCATGTACTGATATGAAAGCTGGACAATAAAGAAGGCAGAGCACTGAAGAATTAATGCTTTTGAATTGTGATGTTGGAGAAGACTCTTGAGAGTTCCTTGGACTGAAAGGAGGTCAATCCAGTCAGTCTTAAAGGAAATCAACCTTGAACACTTTTTGGAAGGACTGATGCTGAAGGTGAACCTCTAATACTGTGGCCACCCCATGCGAACAGCTGACTCACTGGAAAAGACCCTGATGCTGGGAAAGACTGAAGGCAGAAGGAGAAAAGGGCAACAGAGGATGAGATGGTTGGATAGCATCACTGAATCAATGGACATGAACTTGGAAAACTAAGGGAGATGGTGAGGGACAGGGAAGCCTGGAGTGCTGCAGTCCATGGGGTCGTGTAGAGTTGGACATGACTTGGTGACTGAACAACAGTATGATAAATAAAATGAGTCTGTATATGGGTTGTCACTCACCAGTGGGAAACTCCTGATTATGTGGAAGAGTATTTCAGGGTGTAGAATTACTAAGAGTGCTGTAAGAAATTACTAGAGGTGCACTGGCAGGACCCTGAGGGATGGGATGGGGAGGGAGGGTCAGGATGGGAAACACATGTACACCCATGGCTGATTCATGTGAATGTATGGCAAAAACCACCACAATACTGTAAAGTAATTAGCCTCCAATTAAAAAAAAAAACAAAAAAAGCAGTGGGAAAATAATAATAATAATTTAAAAAAGAAATTACTAGAGGGACAAACTGAGAAAACATATCAATGATGTGAACTAGATCTTATTTTAAAGAGTGACTGGCCTCACCTCCAACCTTGATTGCAGCATTGACTCACTTTCTACTTACTACTAATAAGCTGCTTCCCTTGATAAACTACAAGCTTCCTAGAGGAAGGTTCATTCTGGCTCATGTTCCACACCCGGATTGTGTGCTGCGGTGATGAAACTGATGGGACGACGTGTGAAATGGGACTGAGGCAGTCGGGGTCCCTCGCTCTCTACACCCTCCACACGGCCTCCGCACAGTACTGCCCAGCAGAAAGAGACCAGCGTGAGAGGAAGCCGCCTGCTGAGAAGGGCTGCACTGGTCCTCCTGTACTGAACTAACTCTTGGCCTTCACCTTTACTGTGAACAACGGCCCAATCTTTAAAATAGGAACAGTACTTCATAAATTTAAGGGGTTCAAAACTTTTAAAACTCTAAAGTCATGTCCTTTTGATTCAATTTTATAAACATCAAATGAGTAACTCACTTTGACTATTACCACCTGCATAGTTATTTATTACTTTACTTAATACTTGGTTCATTACATTTAAGATATCATGTTAAAATCTGGGGGGAAGGGTTCAGAAAAAGATAAAAAAAGAAGCTGTAAAGCAATATGTATCAGGGAACTCATAAAAAAATGAAGAAAGCTCTTTGATAGATACTTCAGAGATACAGAGACAACAACCAGTCCTGGGGGTGGGGAAGGATACAGAATGACCACTTAAGAGAGGTGGCCTTTGGGGCCCTGGACATGGTTAGGAGAGGACGAGCACCACCAGTGGTCTGACTCATGTAAGCAGCACCACGCTGCACACAGAGGCTGTTGGATCCAGTTGTTGTTCATTCACTCATGTCCGATTCTGCAACCCCATGGACTGCAGCATGCCAGGCTTCCCTGTCCTTCACTACCTCCCAGAGTTTACTCAAACTCATGTCCATTGAGTCGGTGATGCCATTCAACCATCTCATCCTCTGTCGTCCCCTTCTCCTCTCGCCTTTAATCTTTCCCAGCATCAGGGTCTTTTCCAATTAGTGAGTTCTTTGCATCAGGTGGCCAAAGTATTGGAGCTTGGATCCAGAGAAACGCCTAAATGACAGACGGAGGAAACCCACGTGCAGGGCAGTGGGATGCACGAAGCACAGAGGGTTGGAAAACTGATGTGAACAACAAAGAGGAAAACACTTCCACCTGAAAAGACAGAGTCTGAAAACCAAATGATAGCCACATGCTTATAGTAGCTATTCACTGAACATAATGCTTTTTTGTGACTTTCTTTTTCCTTTTGCCTTTCTTAATACCAACTGAAGCAGAAATTTTTGGTTTGGTCACATTGCAAAGGAAAGAAGAAACACCTTCCAGTCACAAATAATTGGCATTTACAACAAAGCCTGGAAGGGAGTAAGTCCCACCTGTGAGATACCTGGGCCATCTAGAATGCTATGTAAGGGGGCCTAGAAGAGACTTATGGGACACCAGCCTCAACCCTGTCAGCTGCATGACCCTGGGCAAGTCACTTAACTGTTTTCTCACTTCAGTCAGTTCAGTTCAGTCGCTCAGTTGTGTCCGACTCTTTGTGACCACATGAATTGCAGCACGCCAGGCCTCCCTGTCCATCACCAACTCCCGAAGTTCATCCAAATTCATGTCCATCGAGTCGGTGATGCCATCCAGCCATCTCATCCTCTGTCGTCCCCTTCTCCTCCTGCCCCCAATCCCTCCCAACATCAGACTCTTTTCCAATGAGTCAACTCTTCACATGAGTTGACCAAAGTACTGGAATTTCAGCTTTAGCATAATTCCTTCCAAAGAACACCCAGGACCAATCCCTTTTAGAATGGACTGGTTGGATCTCCTTGCAGTCCAAGGGACTCTCAAGAATCTTCTCCAACACCACAGTTCAAAAGCATCAATTCTTTGGTGCTCAGCTTTCTTCACAGTCAAACTCTCACATCCATACATGACCACTGGAAAAACCATAGCCTTGACTAGACGGACCTTTGTTGGCAAGGTAATGTCTCTGCTTTTCAATATGCTATCTAGGTTGGTCATAACTTTTCTTCCAAGGAGTAAGCATCTTTTAATTTCATGGCTGCAGTCACCATCTGCAGTGAGTTTGGAGCCCCCCAAAATAAAGTCTGACACTGTTTCCACTGTTTCCCCATCTATTTCCCATGACTTGCAGTCTCTCAAAAGGACAAGTCTGGCGTCAGTCTACCACTAAGCGCTGTTTCATGTCTCTAACACTACATAACTCCATTACACTGTCATCCTTCCCAGAAATTGGGAGGAAAATCCTCTCGTTCCTTCAGTTCAGGATCTATTTTCTAATCTAAAGAACCACTCTCTCGTGATGGGACACTTTCTGAACCACTAAACATGGCACTGTTTACAAACAGGGCCTATACAGGAATGGTACCCTCCTCTCCCTCTTCCCTCCAATAGTTAGATTTTCAGGTTTCAGCTTAGCAGACAGCCAGGCATCTAAAAGAGGAGAGCAGACAGATCTGCCATCTTTCATAGAGAGTGAGAGCTACACCTCCTGATACTGGAGACCCTCTCTGTGGAAGCTCTGTGCTAGGAAGTGGTCAGCAGCATATACTGGGTTGACCAAAAAAGTTCATTCCAGTTTTCCCATAAGATCTTGGGGAAAACCCAAATGAACTACTGGCCAACCCAATAGAAAAATGGTTCACCCAAGTTGCAAAATTCAGACAGTATCTACAGCAACTGAAATGGAGATCAGATAAGACAGGCAAAAGTTTGCTGCCCGTATATTCCATGGCTTTTCTGCCTGTCCGAAGCTTTGCTGTTTTCCATCCTTCAAAGCACAGTTGCTATCAGAAAGTGATGCAACCAGAGCGATCTGATGTACACTTACGGGCCTTCCCCATGTTGGTTTAAAGTGCAGAATATAGAAATAGAAAAATATATAGAAATATATTCTACAGAATATAGAAACTTCATTTCTAAAACTGAGCCCTTGGGTTACATGTGAAAAATAACATGGAACTAGTACAGCCACTATGGAGAACAGTGTGGAGTTTCCTTAAAAAAACTGGAAATAGAACTGCCATATGACCCAGCAATCCCACTGCTGGGCACATGCACCAAGGAAACCAGAATTGAAAGAGACACGTGTACCCCAGTGTTCATTGCAGCACTGTTTATAATAGCCAGGACATGGAAGCAACCTAGATGTCCATCAGCAATGAATGGATAAGAAAGCTGTGGTACATATACACAATGGAATATTACTCAGCCATTAAAAAGAATGCATTTGAATCAGTTCTAATGAGGTGCATGGATGAAACTGGAGCCGATTATACAGAGTGAAGTAAGTCAGAAAGAGAAACAACAGTAGAGTATATTAACGCATATATATATATATGGACTTTAGAAAGATGGTAATGACGATGCTATATGCGAGACAGCAAAACAGACACAGATGTAAAGAACAGACTTTTAGACTCTGGGAGAAGGAGAGGGTGGGGTGATTTGAGAGAATAGCATTGAAACATGTTTATTACCATATGTGAAATAGATCGCCAGTCCAGGTTTGATGCATGAGACAGTGCGCTCAGAGCCGGTGCACTGGGATGACCCTGAGGGATGGGATGGGGAGGGAGGTGGGAGGGGGGTTCAGGATGGAGAACACATGTACACCCATGGCTGATTCATGTCAATGTATGTCAAAAACCACTACAATACTGTAAAGTAATTAGCCTCCAATTAAAATAAATTAATTAACAAAAAAAAAATCACTTGAAAAATATTTCAACCATTACTAGTCTCAATAAAGACAGCAAACAAAAACCAAACTAGCAGTCCTGCTTTGACTTCCCATCTTTTAAAATTATGGAAAAAAAGAAAGATGTAACGGTGAAGCTTATGGGAAACAAAGACTTGATCAGGAAATCACTTCTCTATGGGAAACGTTGTGCCCTTCCTGGGCAATGCGTATATTAACATTTCATGCAAAGACTGGCACAATAAAGGACAGAAATGGTATGGGCCTAACAGAAGCAGAAGACATTAAGAAGAGGTGGCAAGAATTTGTATGCAGGTCAGGAAGCAACAGTTAGAACTGGATATGGAACAACAGACTGGTGCCAAATAGGAAAAGGAGTATATCAAGGCTGTATATTGTCACCCTGTTTATTTAACTTCTATGCAGAGTACATCATGAGAAACACTGGACTGGAAGAAACACAAGCTGGAATCAAGATTGCCGGGAGAAATATCAATCACCTCTGACACCACCCTTATGGCAGAAAGTGAAGAGGAACTCAAAAGCCTCTTGATGAAAGTGAAAGTGGAGAGTGAAAAAGTTGGCTTAAAGCTCAACATTCAGAAAACGAAGATCATGGCATCTGGTCCCATCACTTCATGGAAAATAGATGGGGAAACAGTGGAAACAGTGTCAGACTTTATTTTTTGGGGCTCCAAAATCACTGCAGATGGTGACTGCAGCCATGAAATTAAAAGACGCTTACTCCTTGGAAGGAAAGTAATGACCAACCTAAATAGCATATTCAAAAGCAGAGACATTACTTTGCCAACAAAGGTTCGTCTAGTCAAGGCTATGGTTTTTCCTGTGGTCATGTATGGATGTGATAGTTGGACTGTGAAGAAGGCTGAGCGCCGAAGAATTGATGCTTTTGAACTGTGGTGTTGGAGAAGACTCTTGAGAGTCCCTTGGACTGCAAGGAGATCCAACCAGTCCATTCTGAAGGACATCAGCCCTGGGATTACTTTGGAAGGAATGATGCTAAAGCTGAAACTCCAGTACTTTGGCCACCTCATGCGAAGAGTTGACTCATTGAAAAAGAGTCTGATGCTGGGAGGGATTGGGGGCAAGAGGAGAAGGGGACGACAGAGGATGAGAAGGCTGGATGGCATCACTGACTCAATGGATGTGAGTCTCTGTGAACTCCGGGAGTTGGTGATGGACAGGGAGGCCTGGCATGCTGCAATTCATGGGGTCGCAAAGAGTCGGACTGAGTGACTGATCTGAGCGACTGAGCGACTGATCTGATCTAATACAAAAAATATCTTTATGACCCAGATAACCACTCAATATGCCAGCAAACTTGGAAAACTCAGCAGTGGCCACAGGACTAGAAATGGTCAGTTTTCATTCCAATCTCAAAGAAAGGTAATGTCAAAGAATGTTCAAACTACCAGACAATTGCACTCATCTCACACACTAGCAAAGTAATGCTCAAAATTCTCCAAGCCAGCCTTCAATAGTACAGGAACTGTACTGTTCCAGATGTGAAATTCCAGATGTTCAAGCTGGATTTAGAAAAGGCAAAGGAACCAGAGATCAAATTGCCAATATCCACTGGATCATTGAAAAAGCAAGGAAATACCAGAAAAACATCTACTTCTGCTTTATTAATTACGTCAAAGCCTTTGACTGTGTGGATCACAATAAACTGTGGAAAATTCTTAAAGAGATGGGAATACCAGACCACCTGAAGTGCATCCTGAGAAATCTCAAGTACGCAGGTCAAGAAACAGCTAGAATCGGAAATGGAAAAACAGACTGCCTCCAAATTGGGAAAGGAGTACGTCAAGGCTGTGTATTGTCACCCTGCTTATTTAACTTACATGCAGAGTACATCACACAAAATGTTGGGCTGGATGAAGCACAAGCTGAAATCAAGATTGCCAGGAGAAATATCAATAACCTCAGATATGCAGGTGACACCACCCTTATGGCAGAAAGCAAAGAAGAACTAAAGAGCCTCTTGATGAAAGTGAAAGAAGAGAGTGAAAAAGCTGGCTTGAAACTCAACATTCAGAAAACAAAGATCAAGGCATCCAGTCCCATCACTTCATGGCAAATAGATGGAGAAACAATGGAAACAGTGACAGAGTTTATTTTCTTGGGCTCCAAAATCACTGCAGACGGTGACTACAGCCATGAAATTAAAAGATGCTTGCTCCTTGGAAGAAAAGCTATGACCAACCTAGACAGCATATTAAAAAGCAGAGACATTACTTTGCTGATAAAGGTCCTTCTAGTCAAAGCTATGGTTTTTCCAGTGGTCATGTATGGACATGCGAGTTGGACTATAAAGAAAACTGAGCGCCAAAGAATTGATGCTTTTGAACTGTGGTGCTAGAGAAGACTCTTGAGAAGTCCCTTGGACAGCAAGGAGATCAAACCAGCCCATCCTAAAGGAAATCATCCTGAATATTTATTAGAAGGACTGATGTTAAAGCTGAAACTCCAATACTTTCACCACCTGACACGAAGAACTGTCTCATTAGAAAATCCCTTGAAGCTGGGAAAGATTAAGGGCAGGAGGAGAAGGGGACGACAGAGGATGAGATGGTTGGATGGATCACCAACTCGATGGACGTGAGTTTGAGTAAACTCCAGGAGTTGGTGATGGACAGGGAGGCCTGGCGTTCTGCAGTCCATGGGGTTGCAAAGAGTCGGACATGACCGAGCAACTGAACTGAACTGATGACTCACAGAAGGAAGGAGACCCTCTGAGGTCATGGAGATCAAGCTTCACATGATGACACCCATGCCTTGCTTTCAGTCCCCAGTTAAAGGCAAAGGTGATGGGGATCAGTGAACCTGAGACCTCACTGAAGGCAAAGCTTCTAGCTGTTGTGTCACTTTCAACACACATTACAGGTACAGAAAATGCACGTTGAGCAGAGATACACACTAGCTGTTTTACGGAAATGTATTAACAGAAAACATATGAGTCTATTACTGCTTTGGAATTATTATTTCCTTAAATAACGTTCTCTTCCCAATTTCTTTAAAGGAACAGTATCACTTGGTCACTTGAATCGTCTAGAATCAACTCCCTTCTTCAGATCAAGTCTCTAATAACCTTCCTACAGTGATAATTTGACTCAGTTTCCAAATAAACTTAGGGCCCAGATAGGCCTGACTTTTTCAACTTAAAGTCAACCTCAAAAATAAAATTCTAAACTATTTATGTGAGAAGATTTTTCAATGTTTGGGCTTCCCTGGTGGCTCAGAGGGTACAGCGTCTGCCTATAATGCGGGAGGACCTGGGTTCAATCCCTGGGTCGGGAAGGTCTCCTGGAGAAGGAAATGACAACCCACTCCAATATTCTTGCCTGGAAAATCCTATGGACGGAGGAGCTTGGTAGGCTACAGTCCCTGGGGACACAAAGAGTCGGACACCACTGAGCGACTTCACTTTCACTTCCAATAGGCCCATACTCAACTACATCCAGAATAACTCCATCTCAGAATCACCCAGGATCTCATATTGTTTCTCCTACAGAAGCCACACACTCATGCAGCTCCAGAGTAGACAGCAGATGGGAGAAATACATTGATATCCACAAAGTTATATCCAAAGTCAAATTATTTTAGGCCAGAGGACTAAGGACACGTTAATTAGCAATAAGATCAATACAGCAGAATGGAACATACCCAGGACTACTGAATTACCCAGGACCACTTAAGTTCTATCCCTATCCATGAAGTTAACATCAGCAGTCAAATGACAAATGCAAACCATATATGAGGTAAGCATACTCATGGCAAAATAAAAGCAAGCCTTCTTGGCACCCTGGAATATGACTTTGTAGCACCAAGTTATGGCTTGCTATAAAGATGACTGCTAACATTTTCCTTAAGTTTATTTTTTAAAAGACTGTGAAAAAGAGCTGAAATACATTACAAAATGTAAGGACAGACTCTAACAAACTTACCTAAAGGGTGATCCTTTTTCTATAAAATTTTAGTCATCAATTATTCCTATCTATAATATAGTGTTTAAGAGCTATGTGATTAGTATATAGTATAATAACTTTTATGAACTTCTCAAGTTTAAAGCTCAAATTGATCAAGAGTAGGTAAAGAAAAAGATTTCAAAAATATATACCCAAGAGAAAAACACACTCAAGCATTTACATTTCCCACATAATTAAGTATAAAGCATAAAATTATTCCAAGCCCTATCTAAAACTCTAGGAAGAATGTATACAGATACCTAATGGATAGGGATTTTCAAATCCAAAGAAGACATAGTGATATGGTTTGCATCTAATTTTTTCATGTAACAATGATTGTGATTTTTTTTTAAATCCACGTTATCTTACAAAATCTACCTTGGGAAAACTGGAGTATAATAAGCTGGTCACATTTAGATTTTCAATTTGAGGATACAAATAGGAAAAATCATCTTGCTCATCCAAGGAACAAATTCACAGCTTTGGCCTTATCACAACAGTGTTCTAATCAAGTAGGCAATGTGTGAATTCACAGCTGACTCAGTTGTCTTGGAAACTAACTTATCAACTCAAGTTAAGTCTCTATTTCTCTCTTCAATACTGCCTATATTTTGGGTGGCACATATCTTCAGAATATTTAAGAGAGGGGACTGGGGATAATAATTTAATGAATTTTCCATTATATCTCAAATTTCCATTGAAAGTAGTATCATACAAGCAAATGTTATTTAACTGCTTAGATTATACACAAAATGATGTTTGTTTATGTGCTTTTTCTTTCTTGGCTGCTTTCTAGTTTTGCATGAAACCAACTGGTTTTAAAGACAAGAAAAGAGATTCATGTTATCTCTTACCAGACCCATGAGAAGGCCAAAAATCAAGGTGGCTATCACAAAGAAGAAGTAAGAACACCAAGCAGGAACTCCAAGGGTCACTGTGAAATAGTTGTGAAGATGCTGTAAACAGAAGAAAAAAGAAAAAAAAAAAAATTTATAAAGAGAACTAAAAATGTTTGAATCTCCCTCTTTACCACTTTACTCAAGTCTACAGTTCTATTTATATGAGTTCCCACAAAGATCATCCAGCGGATTATGCATCTATATTATTTTTCAAGAGCAAGTCAGATTTTATAACACTGAGAATCTGAGAGTAAAAATCAAGGTCGTATCTAGTAAGAGTTATACTTCTTTGAAGTTAATGACCAAACAGAACTCTGGTAGGATTGTTTATCCTTCTTCCATCATGAGATTTCTTTTTGGTCACTATCCCCTAACAACTTATATACCTTAATGATTACTAATAATATGATAGCCATAAAAAATTAAACTTTTTTTTTAATTGGGCCTTTATCAATTTTTAAGTAGAACTAAATTACTGCTTATGGAACATCAACCATTTAAATGTTTCCATACTTTCTTTTTCTAGTCATATTCTTATTGCTCGACACCCAGCCATCCTTTACAAATTTCCTAATCACCATAAAATTGACATTTTTCAGTTAATTCATTATGAGCAAATAAGATATCATCAGCCTTTGAAGAAAGTGCACATTCATTCTTGTTTACTATCCCCTGGGACTCTATTTTTCACTCGAACAGTAAAAAATGAGTGAGGAGATACAATCTGAGCTAGAAGTATCACATGCTAAATCATACAGGAATTACAGATATGAACTTGCGAGTGTGGAATCAAAGCCCTTTTAGACATGGACTTGAAGGAGACCTGTTGCCTCATGACAGCTTTATAATCATCTATTTTAGGCCCTTTCAGCTTCAAAAAAATTCACTAAAAAACCAATGGTTTTATGATATTTTTATGTCTATAGATAGTTTATCTACAAAATTACTGAGCACAGGATGAAATGGCTCCAAACTAAATGCCACCAGCAAACAGAAATAATGACTGAATGACTTGCTCAGAACTGATGAGGTCAATGAAAACTAGTCCAAGATTCTATTTAAATAGTTCTCAAAACTGAAGTTACTCAAGTATCTCCCATTGGCTTCTCAGTTTGTAACTGTCAATACAATTGATAATATACCTGCTTCTGGCTTAATTTAGAATAAACAAAACAGATTGTTAACTCATCTAGAATAGTCTGAGATCTCTTCTCTCCAATTGTTTATTCAGCAATAGAGACACATCTAAAGACTCCTCAAGTTTTTAAATACTGACACATGTAATTAAAGTGTTCAATAAATATTTATTGAATAAATAAAATACACTAGCAAATCCTTAAACTATTCACAGGAATGCATACAACTCCTGACTTATAAAACTGTCATCCATCTTCTGTTGATGGCACTGGTCATTGCTCTATCTTCAGGGCAACTATCTAAGAATAATCTAGTACTCTGCAGCCCATGTAGGCAAAAGAGATATTTAGGATATAAAAGGTTGTTTTGCTCAAACTCTGTTCAGTGGAAGTTTTAAGATGCATTGTACAGTTCTCTAGGAAATTTGGCATATTGAACATAGCTTATTTATGCTTGTCTTGATTATTCAATGTCATCATCAAAATTGAACTCTGAAATGGGCCAAGGAATTAGAAGACACGGAAAGCCAGTGTGCATATGTGCTGACCCATGGATATATGAATTCTGGAACTTGCTTTATAAGTAGTATCTGCCCATATAGTTGGAATGAATAACACATCCAGTTATAAGTCCATCTGGACAGTGTCTTAAGCCCTTTTGCAAAATAAATGATTTAAGAAATGCTTAAGAAATTTTTTAAGTTATTTTCTAGAATTCAGTAAATGATGTGCCTTTGAATCACTGCATTAAGTCATATTCTCAGTGCATTCAAAATCATCCTCTTACAGATTCCACTTCAATTTTCTTGTACTGTCATACTCTAAGGAATTTGCTTGAGCTTCTTAGAGAAACTCTGCCATCTTGTGGTCTTTTTAGGTGATTACTAAAAAATTACTAAAGCCTCATTAATCAAGTTTTGTTTTCAAAACTGTAGCCACAAATCTTTATCTTTTACTTTGTCTGAGTCCACAACGGTTTCAGAATACCTTTAAGACTATTAGAGTCCCTGTACTAGGCACATGAAGTTTTCTGTATACATGTTTCCAAGTAATAACTGATTAAAACCGACCTATTTCAGTTTTAGACTTCTGTGTTTCTTTGCCAGGCAAAGTAACTCTTCACTTGTGGAAAATACTGACCCGAGGTCAATATTATATGTGCTCATTACAAGGAAGCATCATATTATTTCCTTAAAATGCATGCAAATGTCACCTGCTGGGCCCAATACCTTATAATATTATATTTTTGTAATAAGTGACTGAATTAAAGCTAATTTTTAGCTATGAACAGATCTGAATGAGAGGACTACATGAAGACACTGTTTACAGCAGAAAAAAAGGAGGACATTCCAACCAGTGGTCAGATGGATTTGAGGAATGGAGCCAGGATAATGTGTTCAAGGTTCAGAGGTGGAGCTTTTTATAAGATTCACTCAAAACATAACAGAAAGGTTGAAAGTTGAAAAAAACAATTCCAGGTAGGCACTAACCAGAAAGAAAAAATTACAGTATTAATATTAGGAAAAAATGACCTTATAGAATGTAAATCCAATTGCTAAGTGTCAAATTTTACAATTTCTTATAAAACTTTTTGTTCTTTAAAAAAAAATCTGGAAAGTCCAAATATACATATATATACCATATATACTGTACTTCTCAATCACTAATAAGAATATATTAACTGGTTATTCAGAGATGGATCATGTTCTGTTCTTCAAACAGCCTTTTCTCTGCAGTCCAATGCATTCACACAGAATCCATCCATGCTGCCCAAGGCTGTGCCCTGTGCCTACAGAGGTAAAACATCAACTCCTGGCCTTCATGTGCTCCAAATGTCACACACAGAAATCATTTGCATGACATAATGAAAAATGGCAACTCCTTGTTATCAGTCAAGCTATAAGTTCAGTTCAGTTCAGTTCAGTTCAGTCGCTCAGTCGTGTCCGACTCTTTGAAACCCCATGAATTGCAGCACGCCAGGCCTCCCTGTCCATCACCAACTCCCGGAGTTCACTCAGACTCACGTCTATCGAGTCGGTGATGCCATCCAGCCATCTCATCCTCTGTCGTCCCCTTCTCCTCCTGCCCCCAGTCCCTCCCAGCATCAGAGTCTTTTCCAATGAGTCAACTCTTTGCATGAGGTGGCCAAAATGCTGGAGTTTAAGCTTTAGCATCAGTCCTTCCAAAGAACACCCAGGACTGATCTCCTTTAGAATGGACTGGTTGGATCTCCTTGCAGTCTAAAAAGGGACTCTCAAGAGTCTTCTCAAGCTGTCAGAGGTTTGAACAATTATTTATTTTCCCTGGTACTGTCTTTGAAAAGAAAACTACTTTATAACAATGTGTGAGGGTCACAATTAATTTCCATCTAATCTCTTTTTAAGGCTTCCCTGATAGCTTAGTTGGTAAAGAATCCTCCTGCAATGCAGGAGACCTCAGTTTGATTCCTGGGTCAGGACAATCCACTGGAGAAGGGATTCCAGTATTCTTGGGCTTCTCATGTGGCTCAGCTGTTAAAGAATTCTCCTGCAATGCTGGAGACCTGGGTTCGATCCCTTGGTTGGGAAGATCCCCTGGAGAAGGGAAAGGCTACCCACTCCAGTATTCTACAGTCCATGAGATTGCTAAGAGTCAGACACGACTGAGCAAATTTCACAATCTCTTCTTAACCCTCAGAACAAATTCTCTCCTGACCTGCAGTTGTAACAGATTCTTTGCTAAGCTTTTGAAGATTCCTGACATCGATTATAATTATCCTGTTGGTTTAGAGAGTATATGTCTTAAGGTTTTCAGATAGCTATCAAAATATATGACTCCTAAATATATTTAGTGTCAAAATATTGCAATAGGCTGAATCCTTACTCTCAGTTCCTGGTTTGCAATGCAAAATTCTCAACCTTTGAATAAACTTCTCACCAATAAAAGAAAATATCAGAAGAAAACCAAATGAAACTGAAACTATATGAAAAGAAGACAAATGCTAGTTATTTTTTAATATGATATACCGCAGCTGCTGCTAAGTCGCTTCAGTCGTGTCCGACTCTGTGCGACCCCATAGACGGCGGCCCACCAGGCTCCCTCGTCCCTGGGATTCTTCAGGCAAGAACACTGGAGTGGGTTGCCATTTCCTTCTCCAAGCATGAAAGGGAAAAGTGAAAGTGGAGTCGCTCAGTCGTGTCCGACTCTTCGCGACCCCATGGTCTGCAGCCTACCAGGCTCCTCCGTCCATGGGATTTTCCAGGCAAGAGTACTGGAGTGGGGTGCCATTGCCTTCTCCAAATATGATATACAAATGTCAAAAAAAGACAATTAACAGAATTTAAACAAAAAAGATTAAGTTCAAGTCACCAATTTATTTTCTGTTGCTAACAAAACAAAAAAAAAAAAAACAAAAAAAAAACCTAAAGTAGGTATATCTCAAAAAGCAAAAAATATAATACAACTGAAAAACTGAGATATAAAAGTTCTTTTTAAATTTCTCCAAACATATACTAATATGCACAAAAAGCAGAGCTTTCATGAGCTTCATGAACTGTTGTTGTTCAGTCACTCAGTCGTGTCCGACTCTCTGCGAACCCATGGACTGTAGCACACCAGGCTTCTGTGTCTTTAACCAAGTCCTACAGCTTGCTCAAACTCATGTCCGTTGAGTTTGTAATGCCATCTCATCCTCTGTCATCCACTTCTCCTCATGCTTTCAAACTTCCCCAGCATCAATGTCTTTTCTAATGAATCGGCTCTTCGCATCAGGTGGCCCAAGTATTGGATATTCACCTTCAGCATGAGTTCTAATGAACACCCAGGACTGATCTCCTTTAGGATGGACTGGTTGGATCTCCTTGTAGTCCAAGAGACTCTCAAGAGTCTTTTCCAACAGCACTGTTCAAAAGCATCAATTCTTCAGCACTCAGCTTTCTTTATAGTCCAACTCTCACATCTATACATGACTTTGTATGGAAATACCATAGCTTTGACTAAACAGACCTTTGTTGGCAAAGTAATGTCTCTCCTTTTTAATATGCTAAGTTGGTCATAGCTTTTCTTCCAAGGAGCAAGCGTCTTTTAATTTCATGGCTGCAATCACCATCTGTAGTGATTTTGTACTTGTTTCTATTGTTTCCCTGTCTATTTGCCATGAAGTGATGGGACCAGGTGCCATGATCTTCATTTTTTCAATGTTAAGTTTTAAGCCGGCTTTTTCACTCTCCTCTTTCTCCTTCATCAAGAGGCTCTTTAGTTCCTCTTTGCTTTCTGCCAAAAGGGTGGCATCATCTGCATATCTGAGGTTATTGATATTTATCCTGGCAAGCTTGATTCTAGCTTGTGCTTCATCCAGCCTGGCATTTTGCATGATGTACTCTGCATATAAATTAAAGAAGCAGGGTGACAATATACAGCCTTGATGTACTCCTTTCCCAATTCGGAACCACTCTGTTGTTCCATGTCTGGATTTAACTGTTGCTTCTTGACCTACATATAGATTTCTTAGGAGGCAGGTAAGGTGATTTGGTATTCCCATCTCTTTAAGAATTTTCCCCAGTTTGCTGTGATCACACAGTTCAGGGCTTTAGCACACTGAGTGAAGCAGATGTTTTTATGGAACTCTCTCGCTTTTTCTATGACACAATGGATGTTAGCAATTTGCTCTCTGGTTCTTCTGCCTTTTCTAAATCCAGCTTGGACATCTGGAAATTCTTGGTTCACGTACTGTTGAAGCCTGGCTTGGAGAATTTTGAGCATTACTTTGCTAGCATGTGAAATGAGTGCAATTGTGCAGTAGTTTGAACATTCTTTGGCACTGCCCTTCTTTGGGATTGGAATGAAAACTGACCTTTTCCAGTCTTGTGGCCACCGCTGAGTTTTCCAAATTTGCTGACATATTGAGTATAGCACTTTCACAGCATCATCTTTTAGGATTTGAAATAGCTCATCTTGAATTCCATCACCTCCACTAGTTTTGTTCGCAGTGATGCTTCTTCCTAAGTTCCACTTGACTTTGCAATCCAGGATGTCTGGCTCTAGGTGAGTGATGATACCATCATGGTTATCTGGGTCATTAAGATCTTTTTTGTATAGTTCTTCTGTGTATTCTTGCCATGTCTTGTTAATATTTCCTTGAATATTAAGTTCCAAATATGACAAATGATGTATAATCATAACTTAGAAAAGACAAATACAGGGAGGTAATCAGATCTAAAGATCTTTTGAAATACTTTAAAAATATATACTTAATTCCCTGACAATTTTGTCAAATCTGGCAGGATTTAGATCATCCTACATGTAGAGAGGAGCAAAGGTTACGTGACACATTCAGTATTATGTACAAGTTCAGCATTTTAACCATAATAACAGTTCTAAGTTACTGAGAGGACTCAGTAAAATGATACAATCACACATAGCAGCTTCCCAGGTGGCGCTAGTGGTAAAGAACCTGCCTCCCAATGCAGGGGATGTGAGACATGGGTTTGATCCCTGGGTCAGGAAGATCCCCTGGAAGAGGAAATGGAACCCCACTCCAGTATTCTTGCTGGAGAATCCCATGGAAAGAGAAGCCTGGTGGACTGCTATAGTACATGGGGTCACAAAAAGTCAGGCTGTCTGAGCCACATAAAAGGGGCTTGCAAATTTTTCCTTAAAGGGCTACATCATGAATATTTAGGTTTGTGGGCCATATGATCTCTGTCAAAACAACTCATCTCTACCACTGTACTGTGAAAGCAGTCACAGAAAATAGGTAATAAGTGAATGTGACTATGTTCCAACAAGACATTATTAAACAAAACAGGCAGCCCAGGCTGCCCACAAACTGAAGTCTGCTGATCCCCAACGGATCTTTGATTTGTAGGGAGATCATGACACAGAGAAGGCAATGGCACCCCACTCCAGTACTCTTGCCTGGAAAATCCCATGGACGGAGGAGCCTGGTAGGCTGCAGTCCATGGGGTCGCTAAGGGTCGGAAAGGACAGAGCGACTTCACTTTCACTTTTCACTTTCATGCATTGGAGAAGGAAATGGCAGCCCACTCCAGTGTTCTTGCCTGGAGAATCCCAGGGACGGGAGAACCTGGTGAGCTGCCGTCTCTGGAGTCTCACAGAGTCAGACACGACTGAAGTGACTTAGCCGCATGACAATGAGAAATAAGAGCAAGTGAAACCACAGAAGCCCTTTCAGCTTTGACAAAGGGATTCACTACTGATCTATGAAAATATGACTTTGGTCTTTTGGTCCCTGTCCAAGTCCTTCTACACAAAGACACATTCCCACTATGACTCCAGGTAAGAGTAGTTGTGTGGCTTAAGAAGAAAAGTGAAATTATGAAACCATTTATAAGTATTCATTTTCCTATTATTTAGAAGCTACCTTCTCACTCTTAAAAACCCCTCTGCTGATATAATCATAAAAGGCCTTATTTACTCACCCATATCTTGCCAGAGATGCTAAAAAGACCAGCCATTCCAGACATCCTAAAAAAAAAAAAAATAAAGGTAAGGAGAACCACTGGTGATGGATAGCATAATAAAGAATAAAAACAAAACAAAACAAAACCTTGAGTCACAAGGACTCCTCCTCCACTTTGTGCAAGACATCATGCTCTCTCCTGGATTCTCTTCCGTTCTGACAGAGCTTAGACCCCAGGGCCAGGTTCTGGATTACTCAGGAGTAAACACAGTCAGGTCTGCTGGTCCTTTCTTGCTGCATGGTGCATGCCTGGCAACATTCCTAACACTGAGCAGCTGCAGGTCTCAGGGGAAAAGTCACACGCTCTGCCCTCACGGCCACAAGCTCAGTGGGCACCTGAGGGCACCGTCCGGCTAGAATCCTCTAGGCTCATACTAGAGATGAGAGCTCATGTCCTTTCTCTCCCTTCAAACTGTACACACCCTCTCCACCCCGTGCCCTCAGCTAACACACACTCATCTGTCACTGTGCAGCCAGCAGCTGGCAGGTGGCCTTTCTCACCGTCTCAGCAGCACATCTAGCCTGGTGTTCACCTGCATCCAGTTTCTTATGTTCCGACGGAGGAAACTACCCCCCCAACCACAGTCCAAACTCTCCACTTGTGCCTTGGATCCCATCCCTTCTGTCTTGCTAATGACTTGGTTTTTCCTTTCATCCCATTTTCTGCATCAGCAATTTCTCCCTCTCTGATGGACCATTTCACTGCATGAAAACACGTTCTACTCTCACTCATCTTTTGAAAGGAGCATCACTGGACCACAGATGGCCCTCCAACTCAGCTTCTCAATCTCCAAAGAGGAGCCTACACTTGCTGCTCCTTCTTCCTCACCTTACCTTTAACCCACTCAGATCCGGCTTCTGTCCTCACTGCTGCGCTCCCTGACTCCCTGTTAAGGCCACAATGACATCACATTGCTTCACTCAATGTCCTGTCTCAAACTTCATCTCCCCTAACTCTTTGTAGACATGAGACACAAGGGACTACTCTCTCCTTTGTGCACCTTCTACTTGCCTTTTAGGAAATCGCACACCCCTGCCTGCCCTCCTGCCTCCCTGGCACTCATTTCCAATTTTCTTTTGCTGACTCCTTCTCTACCCAGCTTCTTACCTCTGGAGTGTCTTGTGGCTCAGTCCCAAGCACTTTTCTTTTTCTCTCTCTCCAGGTGACCCCCTTCCTTCTAAAACTTAAAATACCATCTATATGCCTTTTGTGTTCCTGAATTCTCCATGGAGACCTATCTCCATGCATCCAACCTGGAAGCTCTACAAAGAAGTCTGCATCTCAAACTTAATATGCCCAATGCTGAACCCCTGATTTTCTTTTGCTCAAACCAGTAACTGGTACCAAGACCATCAAGTTCTCAAACCAAAAACCCAGGAGTTTAGTTGTGTGTGTGTGTGCATATTTGGAGTGTGTGTCTGTTTGTGTATGGATCTTCCCTTTCCTTCACCTTAGTGGACAGTCTACCTTTAAAACCTATTTTATTTTTTAACAGTGAAACAATTATTAAAACATTTAACAACTACATTTATACCATATACAAATCTAAATTTCATTTAAAAGTATCAACTGATAGTGGTTTTGGATTCACATTAGCAATCATTACATGATCAAAGAGACTGCTTTCTTGTGCTTTATTACAAAATTTATTTTTATTAACTACTCAAGTTTCAGAATGCTTTAATTTTTTCCCTAGGTATATTCCTTTCTTTAGGGCTCCTAAAGCTTCAAACAATTGTTCCTATCTTTAAATTCAGTCCGGTCTCAGTTTAATTCAACATCTATTAACAGACATTGGTTTCAATCTTTTTCTTCTTAGCTATAATTATGATATACAGGGAAACAAAAGCCATCAAAGAAGCCTAACATTTATCAAGTGTCTTTTATTTGGGGCCATGACTAGCACTGAATCTCAGTCTTCAGGAAAGAGCTGGGAAGGTGAGGACTATGATCTCATCTCCATATAGAGACTAAGAAGCCTGAGTGATGCTAAGTCACTTGGTTAGTGATTGAGACAGACCTCTCCACTGGAAGGTGGTTTTCGCTTGATAATGGCTAGGTCATTCATGGGGTGATACGTTGGCACCATGTGAATGCCCCATTACTCCACAATCTTTTAAGAGTTTTAAATCCATAATGTCAAAAGCCCTGGTCTGCCATCAGGCTACTCTTACATATTCAATCCACACAGTTCCTATAACACTTAACTGGAAAACTGTGCTTATATTCAGTATTCAGAAGGCTTCTGAAGTTGTATGGCATTTAACTTTAAAAGCTTTAAAGGCCTGTTCAGCAGTCATTTGTTAACAGCAGAACTGTAATTTTATTAGCAGGAGCTTGTTCAGCTGGTAAAGAATCTGCCTGCAATGCAGGAGACCTGGGTTCAATCCCTGGTTTGGGAAGATCCCCTGGAGAAGGGGATTCCATGGATGAAGGAGCCTGGTAGGCTACAGTCCATGGGATCGCAAAGAGTTAGACACGACTGAGCAACTTCACTGGTTCCTAGAAAAGGGAAGGGATACCCACTCCAGTATTCTGGCCTAGAAAATTCCATGGACTGTATAGTACATGGGGTCACAAACAGACACGACAGAGACTTTCATTTCACTTCACTTCCGAATCTGTAGTTCAGTGGTTCCCAACTTTGGCTGCTTCCCAGAAACATCTGGGGCTTCCCTGGTGGCTCAGATGGTAAAGAATCTGCCTGCAATGCAGGAGACCTAGGTTCGATCCCTGGGTTGAGATCCCCTGGAGAAGGGAACGGCTTACCCACTCCAGTATTCTGGCCTAGAAAATTCCAGGGACAGAAGAACCTGGCAGGCTATATAGCCTGTGGGGTTGCAATCAACTGAGTGACTTTCACAGAAACACCTGAGGCTGCTTGACCAGTATCAGCGCAGTCTCTAGGACAGTAGCCATGTATGGGTAGTTTTCAAAAGTCCACAGGTAATTCCCCTGGGCAAGTGAGGATGCAAATCACTGCTCTCAATCATCACAATGGCAATTCTTACCATTTCAAAAGGCTTCCCAGGTGGCACTAGTAATAAAGAACCAGCCTGCCAAGCAGGAGACATAAAAGATACAGGTTTGATCCCTGGGTGGAGAAGATCCCCTGGAGGAGGGCACAGCAACCCACTCCAGTATTTTTGTCTGGAGAATCCCATGGACAGAGGAGCCTGGTGGGCTACAGTCCATAGGGTTGTAAAGACCGGGACATGACAGAAGTGACTTAGCATGCGCACACACGCACACCATTTCAAATTCAGAGAGGTAGAGTTTTGGTGAATCAATAAGCTGACTTTAGAGTTTTCTGAAAATGTGAAGAAAGTGCAACACTGTCAGTTTTCACTAGAAAACTAGTGCTCTTGATACTCATGCCTCCTTAAGAAGAATCCAACATCACAGATGTAAGCCACACTGTATGATTTCTGGGAAATCAGGTCCACAATAGGGTATATTTTCTGCCCAGTTCTCAAAGAGATCACACTAATATTGTATAAGTGAATAAGAAGGCCCCAGACCTGGAATCCATGACTAAGAAATAAAGCTGATTAGTTTGTGGAGGGAGCAGAGACAGCTCTAATTTGGCCTACAGGGTCTAAAACTGGCCTTAAGTAAATTTCCCTCAGAGAGGAAACTGACATCATCATGAAACACTAATGATACTCAGTTCAAATATATCCCTACACCATTTTTTTTTCAACCGGAAATTTACTCCATTTTCCAAACTATACATATGTAAAAGTTTCAAATGAAAGCCCAAGCATTAGTCATGCCCATCTTTCTGGCCAATGTCCAACAAATATCTTTACAATAGTTGGGCATTTCAAAACCATACCACAAGGGTATGTTAACTAGAATTATGTAAGGCTCACTCCTTTAGTCCTGTGTTCTGCAGGTCCAGCAGGGAGGACTCTCGCCCAGCTGGCAGGTCAGGTGCAAGAGTCAACACTCCACACCCCCAACCTACTGATGACCGTCCCTGAGGCTGAGACGTGAGGCTGCGGTGAGAGGTGGGAGCAGACAAGGGCAGGGGCAGGGAAGTCTAGTTTGTTATAATAATGACAGTGAACTCATGACAGTGGAGCTGCTCATGTGAACCATTTCGGTCTCAGCAAGATTAAAAACCCAGGAGTCTACCTGTGGGCCTGAGTGGGCAGCAGCTGGAAAGTGAGAGTGCCCTGGATCCCTCTCCACTCCTCTGCTCACAGCTCCCCACCCTTAGCAGGGCCATCACGAGGCAGGGTACTGGGGAGACACTGGATCCAAGGGTTCAGAGTGGCAGGGACGCTGGAGCAGCACAGGGAGACTCTGGGTGAGGAGTGAAAATGCAGAAGAGCCTCAAAGGTGCTCTGACAAGAAGCTGTCAGAGGTCTCCAGGCCAAACCACAGGTACAAAGCCCTGAGCAAGGGAAGCTGACCCCTGAACACAGTCAGAGTGAAGACTAAAACCACTTAATCCCTCCATCCGAGAAGTCACTGTCTCTTCAGCCTCCATGACTAAGAAGGAGGCCCAGTATGTTACTGGATTCTCGGTACTGGAAAAAGAAATGCACGCCTTCCTTGTTAAATGTATGCCTTTCCAGTCGGAGAACGAAGCACACACGGGTGTGGGGCTTGCTCCTGGTATCTCAGTTTTGCAGGAAGGGCAGCAACTTGTGGGGAATCTCTCTCACTTCACCACCTGAAGCAAAGTTGCAACAGGGCAACAGGGCCTCCATTAAGAGGCTTCCCTAACGCCTGAGGAAGCTCTCCTAAGGGCCACCAGTGCTGTGCAACAGAGTACTGCCACTGTTAAGCTCAGCACCCACTCTGCACTGCCACCAGCAATGGCCCTACTCAGCAGGCAGAACACAAAGCCACTCTCACTGCAATAGGACGAGGCCAATCTGCATTACTGCCCTCAACCATGTCCCTGAGGAGGAAGCTAGAATCCTATTTCAGTCTAGTATTAATATCTATTATAACCCACTCTAAGCAGCTTAAAGCAACATCTCATCTTTGTTGGCATCACCAATAGTCACAGGAAGAACTGATGGAGAAAAGCCACGCCTACACCACGAGAGAGGCCACGCCCACTGCACAAGAGCGGTCACGCCCTTCCACCTGCAACCCACAGGGGCACAGGGCACTTCAGCTAGGTTTCACAGCCTTCATTCCGCTGGCGTGAGTAGGGTCAGATTGCATAATAATAGGGTACTATATTTACGATTTTTAAAAAGAGTTCTTACCTTTTATAGACACATACCAAAATATAATAAAATGACACACTTGGTATTTGTTTCAAAACAATTGATAAAACAAGCTATAATTTGATGATCATAATAGGTGTGTGATACGTACATGGAGGTTTACTGTACTATTTTCTGTATTTTTATGTATATTTGAAAGTTTCTGTAATAAAAAGTGAAAAAAAATTTTGAGTTCTTGTACAAAAATTTGGAACAAAGTGGCTCATACCATTATGATTTTCATATGATTTATACATTTTACAAGCAAAATAACATGCTCCCTTAAAATACTACTGTAATAAGGAGAAAATGCAAATGGATGAATTTCTAAAATTTCCACACATCTACTGCTACTAAGTCACTTCAGTCGTGTCCGACTCTGTGTGACCCCATAGACGGCAGCCCACCAGGCTCTCCCGTCCCTGGGATTCTCCAGGCAAGAACACTGGAGTGGGTTGCCATTTCCTTCTCCAATGCATGAAAGTGAAAAGTGAAACTGAAGTCGCTCAGTCATGTCTGACTCTTCGCGACCCCATGGACTGCAGCCCACCAGGCTCCTCCATCCATGGGAGTTTCCAGGCTCCCAGTACTGGAGTGGGGTGCCATGCACATCTACTAGTAGCTACAATTTCCAAATTCAATACATCACTCCCAAGATAAATTAAAAGACAAACATTTTTAAAGGAATGCCTTAAAACCATACATTTTGCAAGGGATCACCTGCAAGTTTAAGAATTAATTCTAAGTTCTTTGCACCCTCAGAATTCATAAAGTTTCAAAAATCCTGTGGATCAGTCCCTTTTCCAGCTCACTTTCTAACCTTCTGTAGTATGATACCTATACATCATCCAGTGACACCTCCAATAACAGCTGGGTTGCCATGCTACACTTTTCGGCTGAAGGCCCAGATTCCTGTCCAAACACCTTGGGCCACCATGGCTGCTTTTCAGCAAGTTCTGCAAAATACAGTGACTCAAAATTTCCCTCAAAGTTTAGGCGAGCTGGTCTCACAATGACCCCGCGGGGATCCGAGGGGTGGGACACAGAGTGGCAGGGGCCCTGCCATCAGCACAAGCTGGCTTCCAGCATGTGGAACTGAGGTTTAAACCTATTTTAAATCCACCCATGCTCTGCATCCCCACGGCCACCAGCCTGGTCCATACCAGCATCCCTGGGTGAAGCCACTCCCCACAGTCCCCTCCAGCCTCTGCTCACGGCCTGCACTGCTCACACCCCGGCTTCTTACCAGCCACAGGCCTGACTGTCTGCCCCTGCCCTCTCTGCCCTCTGTTTACACTGCTCCCCCTTCTCTTTCACTGTGCCTAACCCTGGCCATCTGACTCTTCCTCAATACACTGAGCTCTTTCCAGTGAGGGGCGTGTGCGAATGCTACCTCCATTCCTGGAACGGTCCTCACCTGCTCCTCACCTGGCCAAGCCCTGCGGCCCTGCAGACCCCATCCACAGTACCCCTCAGAGTCAGCTCTCCTAGTACCAATCTAATGGAGGCCCATGCTCCCACAGTCAAGCCCTGACTTGGTAAGGGTTTGTTTTCTGTTGTTTTGTGATTCTTTACATCCCTAATTTTTTCATCATCGATTTTACTGTAAGTCACCCCAGGAGACCAGAGGGGTCACATCTGTCATGTTGACTGCTAAACATCTAGCACCGAGAATAGTATCTGCATAAAATCAATGCTCACTGATTTTAAAGAATGAAAATTTGTAGAACGAAACGTCAGAGGTGAGCTGCTTTTAGAATAAGCCATGTATTTCCTATAGATGCTATCAGATCATTTATTCCTAAAATGTAACATGATTTGATCCTATTTCAGCAGGGATATTCCTTATGCTTATATATACCAACATAAAATCAATTACAAATACCACAATTCATTCCAAATGAAAACTGTGAACAAGGTATTATTGCTTGATGTTATCTGCCTCACCAAGCATTATATAATTTACCATCATGGCCAAAGGTTACCCCAGCAGTATTCTGCTAAGCAGCCAAAGACACCATAGGTCTTACTCTCCACACAGATAGATACTTTAGCAATTCCTTCATGAACTCTAATTCAAGAAAAAGGTTCTCCTCTACCTTCTCAATAATTTATAAGGAAGGAGGCATGGTAAATAGTGTTCAATACCATATTTAGTAAAAAGAAAAGAGGTGACGGTGCAAAAGTTGGAGGAGAGGTCTCTGTAACCCACCTGAATCTGGATACTAAACCCTAGCATCCTACCAACCAGCTGAAGCACACGGGGTCACAAAACCAGAAACACAACATGGGCCAAGCAGAAGCATGTGTCATCCGGGAAATCAGAAGTGAATACAAAAAGAAATGTAGGCTTTCAAGATCTATGGGTTGTTAACTTGAGACTGTCTGTTCTATTAGTAACACTCTGTCATTAAAAAAACAAGTTACGTTAGAGAAGCTGGGGATTTCCAGCCAGTCAGAGGCTCAACAGATTGCCACTTCTTCTCTAAGATATAGTTCTGCAAGTCTTCGTAGACTCCTGGGCCACGGTAACGGCGGAATATCCCATCTTTTGCACTATAAATTATAAAAACAAAAAATAAACCAATTAAAATAAGTGTTACAGATAATAAAAACGAAAATAAGTACTGGTTTTACATGTGAACTCTGCTCTGAATTTTAATTTCACTCAAATGAAAAAAAAAAACAGAAATATTATAGTTAGGCATAAATAAAAAAGCATGCACAAATACTTATTACAAATGAGAAATTCCAAAGCAGAGAGAATTAAACATTCTGTTTTATCACTACACAATTTGCAACTGTAAGCAAAGTCCTTGGCAGTGGCTAATCTGACAAGTTAATTTTTATTAATTTTGCTACAAATTATTTCAATTTTTCTCCTACATCAGCAAAACAGCAGTTGTTATTAAGTTTTAAAAAACTCTATCCACATTTCCAAATCAATATCATCCAAGTCCCTCCCCTGAAAACTGAATCTCCCTGGTGGCTCAGTGGTAAAGAATTCGCTTGTCAAGGCAGGAGACCTGGATTTGATCCCTGGGTTGGGAAGATCCCCTGGAGAAGGAAATGGCAACCCACCCCAGTATTCTTGTCTGGAGAATTCCATGGACAGAGGAGGCTGGCGGGCTAGAGTCCATGGGGTCGCAAGAGTCAGACATGCCTTAGTGACTAAACAACAAATGCCTCCAGTCTTCCCTCCCTCTCACCTTCTTTCTAGCTAAGTTTCCTAAGGGAGGAGTCTACACTTTTTCCTCTTACATTAACTCATTCACTACTCCTGCCATTAGGGGTCCTGTTTCCATGACTACATGGAAACTGCTCATACTGGGGGTCTCCAATGACTCTTCAGTGCAGTGTCCCTGGAGCACTCTTCCGCCATTTCTCCTGGGTGTGTCCTGGACACTGTCCCTTCCTCCCTCCTTTCCCTCAGCTTTTCTGACATGAGCTCTCCAATCCTTCTCAGTTCCATGCTCCTTGTGTTCCTTTGCAGATGTCCCAATGGTGGTCACCGATCCTTAGCCTGCTTCTTTTCCCACTGTGTCTATTCTCCCATCGTATATATTTCAACTGTTATCTAATCCCTAGGAATGTACCTCCAGTCTAGACCTTTCTTATGATCCTGAAATTAAACTATCACCTAAACTTCTCATTTGGAATTAGCATAAACCCTTCACATTATCTTTTCCATTCTGGTCTCTATCTTCCAAACTGCACTTTATTCTAACAACTTCTCAATAGCTTTGCTAGGTTAAACAATAGTCAGCACAGGCTTTCCCTTTCTTATGGCTAACCAGTCACCAATGATCCCACCTCCTCAGCATCTCTGGAAACCAGCCCTGCCTGTCTCCTTCCCCCTCACAACCTGAGCCTCTCTAGCATCATCACCTGGGATGATCTACCTGTACCTCTCGGGCCAGCCACAGAGAAATAGCTCTAGTTCTCAGAAGGTATCTCCTTTTCTCCTGGGCTTTTCCATGATACATCCTCTATTTGGAAAGATCTCTACCTTACCTGCTTCACATATTCCTGTTATCTATTAAGAATCATCCCATCTTTCGTATCATCAGAAAACCCTCTTTGACCTCCTCACCTATTTGCTACCTGAAATTAGATTCTCTGTAGCACCTGGACACCCCTCTCTTCTAATCACTATTGTTCAGTGCAGACCAGTCTTTCTCCCTTCAAATGCTAAGCTGAACAAATGAAGGTTATGGACAAAAACATAAGAATCCCCGGACACACTTTTTACACACACACCTACTAATTTCCAAAAATTACAAGACCAGAAAATTATTTGAACTTACTGGAAAAATGCTGGGAGGGTAGTGACAAAGAAGCGGCCACTCAAACCTACAAGAAGCAGAAACAAAAAAGTTATAAGCCAAACTCAGACTAACACAAGCATCTAACTTAGGTTGTAAGAACAAGCAGCCTTGATCTTGTTATTACAACCACATAAGTAAAATCGCTCCCATTACTGAATCACATTTGCTATTTTTTAAAATAAAATTTTAACCATCTTTATTTACCCAATACTCTCCAGTCACTGACATAAAACTTGCTTATCTTCGACGTGTTAAACTGGAGTTTTCTGGCTTATATAATACTAAGAACTGTATGGTGGCTGAAAGAATAGGTTGTAAAGACATGCAACCTGGATTAAATAACTAAATTCTCCACTTACTAGCTTTGTGTCCTTAGATAAGTGACTTAATCTTTCTGATTATCAGTTACCTCATATATAAAATGGGGATATAAAAGCCTAGCTGAATTGTTCTGAAGTTATCTTAGATCATTATATTATTCAATAAATTATACATATTAAATCAGCCATATATTTAAAAATAACAAATATGACATAATAAAATCATGTATAATCTTTGCACATTCATATATTTTGCAAGTACACTCAAGAAATTCTATGTACAATTCAGCTCAGTTCAGTTCAGTTGCTCAGTTGTGTCTGACTCTTTGCGATCACATGGACTGCAAGCATGCCAGCCCCCCCTGTCCATCACCATCTTCCGGAGCTTACTCAAACTCATGTCCATCGAGTCAGTGATGCCATTCAACCATCTCATCCTCTGTCGTCCCTTCTCCTACTGCCTTCAATCTTTCCCAGCATCAGGGTCTTTGCCAATGAGTCAGTTCTTCGTATCAGGTGGCCAAAGTGCTGCAATTTCAGCTTCAGCATCAGTCCTTCCAATGAATGCTCAGGACTGATTTCTTTTAGGATTGACTGGTTGGATATCCTTGCAGTCCAAGGGACTATCAAGAGTCTTTTCCAACACCACAGTTCAAAAGCATCAATTCCTGGCACTCAGCTTTCTTCATGGTCCAACTCTCACATCCATTCATGACTATTGGAAAAACCACAGCCTTGACTAGATGGACCTTTATCGGCAAAGTAATGTCTCTGCTTTTTAATATGCTGTCTAGGTTGGTCATAGCTTTTCTTCCAAGGAACGGCGTCTTTTAATTTCATGGCTGCAGTCATTGTCTGCAGTCATCATCTGCAGTGATTTTGGAGCCCAAGAAAATAAAGTCTGTCACTGTTTCCCCATCTATTTGCCATGACGTGAAGGGATCGGATGCCATGATCTTCATTTTTTTAATGTTGAGTTTTAAGCCACCTTTTTTATTCTCCTCTTTCACTTTTATCAAGAGGCTCTATAGTTTCTCTTTGCTTTCTGCCATAAGGGTGGTGTCACTTGCATATCTGAGGTTATTGATATATCTCCATGCAATCTTGATTTCTGTTTGTGCTTCTTCCAGCCCAGCATTTCTCATGATGTACTCTGCATAGAAGTTAAATAAGCAGGGTGATAATATACAGCCTTGATGTACTCCTTTTCCTATTTGGAACCAGTCTGTTGTTCCATGTCAAGTTCTCACTGTTGCTTCCTGACCTGCATACAGATTTCTCAGAAGGCAGGTAAGGTGGTCTGGTATTCCCATCTCTTTAAGAATTTTCCACAGTTTGTTATGATCCACACAGTCCAAGGCTTTGCATAGTCAATAAAGAAATAGATGTTTTTCTGGAACTCTCTTGCTTTGTCAATGGTCCAACTGATGTTGGCAATTTGATCTCTGGTTCCTCTGCCTTTTCTAAATCCAGCTTGAACATCTGGAAGTTCGCAGTCCATGTACTATTGAAGCCTGGCTTGGAGAATTTTGAGCATTACTTTACAGCCTATGAGATGAGTGCAATTGTGTGCTAATTTGAGCATTCTTTGGCATTGCCTTACTTTGGGATTGGAATGAAAACAGACCTTTTCCAGTCCTGTGGCCACTGCTGAGTTTTCCAAGTTTGCTGGCATATTGAGTGCAACACTTTAACAACATCATCTTTTAGGATTTGAAATAGCTCTGCTGGAATTCCATCACCTCCACTAGCTTTGTTGGTAGGGATGCTTCCTAAGGCTCACTTGACTTCTCATTCCAGGATGAATGACTAGGTGAGTGATCACACCTTCATGATTATCTGCATCATAAAGATCTTTTTGTATATTTCTTCTGTGTATTCTTGCCACCTCTTCTTAATATCTTCTGCTTCTGTTAGGTCCATACAATTTCTGTCCTTTATTGTGTCCATCTTTGCATGAAAATCTCCCTTGGTATCTCTGATTTTCTTGAAGACATCTGTAGTCTTTCCCTTTCTATTGTTTTCCTCTATTTCTTTGCACTGATCACTGAGGAAGGCTTTCTTATTTCTCCTTGCTCTTCTTTGGAACTCTGCATTCTAATAAGTATATCTTTCCTTTTCTCATTTGCCTTTTGCTTTTCACAGCTATTTATAAGGCCTCCTCAAGTAATCATTTTGCCTTTTTGCATTTGTTTTTCTTGCAGTGGTCTTGATCACTGCCTCCTGTACAATGTCACAAACCTCCGTCCATAGCTCTTCAGGCACTCTGTCTATTTGATCTAATCCCTTCAATCTATTTGTCATTTCTACTGTATAATCATAAGGGATTTGATTTAGGTCATACCTGAATGGTCTAGTGGTTTTCTCTACTTTCTTCAATTTAAGACTGAATTTGGCAATAAAGATTTCATGATCTGAGCCACAGTCAGCTCCCAGTCTTGTTTTTGCTGACTGTATAGAGCTTCTCCATCTTTGGCTGCAAAGAATATAATCAATCTGATTTCATTGTTGACCATCTGGTGATGTCCATGTGTAGAGTCATCTCTTGTGTTGTTGGAAGAGGGTGTTTGCTATGACCAGTGCGTTCTCTTGGCAAAACTCTATTAGCCTTTGCCCTGCTTCATTCTGTATTGCAAGGCCAAACTTTCCTGTTACTCAGGGTAGTTCTTGACTTGCAACTTTTGCATTCCAATTCCCTATAATGAAAAGGACATCTTTTCTGGGTGCTAGTTCTAGAAGGTCTTGTAGGTCTTCATAGAACCATTCAACTTCAGCTTCTTCAGCATTACTGGTCAGGGCATAGACTTGGATTATTGTGATACTGAATGGTTTGTTTGGGAAATGAACAGAGATCATTCTATCGTTTTTGAGATTGTATCCAAGTACTGAATTTTGGACTGTTTTGTTGATTATGATGGCTACTCCATTTCTTCTAAATTATTATTGCCCACAGTAGTAGATATAATGGTCATCTGAATTAAATTCACCCATTCCGGTCCATTTTAGTTCACTGATTCCTAAAATGTTGATGTTCACTCTTGCCATCTCCTGTTTGACCACTTCCAATTTGCCTTGATTCATGGACCTAACATTCCAAGTTCCTAGGCAATATTGCTCTTTACAGCATTGGATTTTACTTCCATCACCAGTCACATCCACAAATGGGTAATGTTTTTGCTTTGGCTCTGTCCCTTCATTCTTTCTGGAGTTATTTCTCCACCAATCTCCAGTAGCATATTGGGCACCTACCACCTGGCGAGTTCATCTTTCAGTATCCTATCTTTTTGCCTTTTCATACTGTTCATGAGGTTCTCAAAGCAAGAATATTGACGTAGTTTGCCATTCCCTTCCCCAGTGGATCACGTTTTGCCAGAACTCTCCACCATGACCATCCTTCTTGAGTGTCCCTACATGGCATAGCTCATAGTTTCACTGAGTTAGAGAAGGCTGTTGTCCATGTGATTAGATTGGGAGAGCTATTAGCTTTTGTTAATTAACCTCACTGAGCCTGTTTCTGAGTAATATAGAAATAGTTTGTTCTTCCTAGGATTGTAATGATGCTAAAATGTATGTAAGTGCTCAACACAATTACAGACTGAAGTAAATGCTTACTAAATGTTAGTTATTATCACCAAAGAGAAAAGTAGAAGGAAAAAAAATTTTTTAAGTAAAACTAATCTTACTTTCAAAACTCAAATGAAGTTGTCAATATAATAGAATATAAATAACTTTTATTATTATAAAATTAAAATGTCAACACTAACTAAAGTGCAGTAAACTAGTTTCTATAATAAACTAGTGATTTTGAGGACAATGCTTACTCTTGGCCATGGTTTTACCTCTAATCTAGTGCAACAGCCATGGATGTTTTCTGAGCAGCTGCTGTTTTCTGTCTTGGGCAACTAAGCTCATCCATATAAAACAGAAGGTTCAAGTAGACACTCATTAAATGTAATTTTCCAAAGTCAATTGAAACATCACCTGGTCTACACAGTATTAAAGAGGCAGCATATGTAATCTAAGGCCTGTGCTCTCTTTGACTTCTACATCTCAGATGTAAAAATGCAATGTGTTTATAATCTCCAGTCTTTATAATCCTGAAATCTTACTTTCTACCTAAACTGCCTAAAAAAATCTCTTATTAAAAACACCAATAGTTGAGTTACAGGCATAGCTAAAGAGTATGCATGAACACTTCAAAAATTCTTGCTTTCCCTTCTTTTTAAAAAAGAATGAAATTATCCCTTACTAGCATTCCTGCACATGACAATCCTGGTGAAAGTTACACTAATGCAGATTTGCATCCAGTTCTTCAACTGTACACAGAAATACCCAATAAACACCTCAATTGTGGGAAAAATAATATCATTGCAATGGTTTCCCACTGCCTATTCCAGAGGTAAGATTTTTTAAAAGTGAAGCAAATACTTGCTTCCAAGAATACAGACAAGATGTCCCGGAGGTTTGCCCATGAGTCAGTACCACATAAGACGCTCTCTCTTCATTTCGCTTCCAGGACTGCCTACTTCTCCATCTCCTTCCTACCTCACTAGCCTCTCCTTTTCAGCTTTTCTCCTTTCAGCTTCTAAATGTCAGAGTGCCCCAATTCTCAATTCTGAAAACACTGCTCTACACATATTCCCTGGTGTTGGTGTTTAGTCAGTCAGTTGTGTCCGACTCTTTGCGATCCCATGGACTGTAGCCCACCAGGCTGCTATGTTCATGGGATTTCCCAAGCAAGAATACTGGAGTGGGTTGCCATTTCCTTCTCCAGGGGCTCTTCCTGACCCAGGGATCAAACTCAAGTTTCCTTCTTTACCACTGAGCCACCAGAGAAGCACACATTCCTTAGGTAATCTCAATTCAACCCTTTGCTTAAAATACCATCTACCTGATAATTCTTAAATATCTTTCTCTAGCTCATCTCTATTTGGATTTCTACTAAACATCTCAAAGCTAAACCCCGCTCCAAACCTTACCCTCTTTTAGTCTCTTCCATTGTCACTCTTTTCACAAGTGTTGCAACCAATCTATCAGGAAATCCTTCTGGGTATTCCAGCCAAATGTGTATCTTCAATCCACCCACTTAACACTGCTGCTTCCATCCAAGCCCCCATCCCTCCACTCTAGACTACTGAACTGACCTCTGAACTTTTCTTCTGGCTTATACTTCCAACCTCTTACAGACAAATTTTCCCATAGCAGCCAAATGAATACTTTTAAAACATGAATTAAATCATGTAACTCCCCCACTAAAAACCTTCCAGTTAGCTTCCTTTCTATCATACTTGATATAAAACCTAAACACTTTGCCATGGCCAACAGAGCCTACATGATCTGGTTTCTAGCTACATCTCCAGTCCCATTTGTCTCAAGGACGCCACTGGCTATATTGTTTCTCAAATAAGCCAAGTACCCCTACCTGCACATACTGTTTACTCCACCTGGAATGCTCCTCTCCTAAACCTCATTGAAATTCATTTCATTAATCTGTCAAGACCTACAGTTAAAAAGTCCTTCCCTGGACATCCGATTAAAACAGTGGCTCCCGCCATTTTTTACATTTTTACCTTGCTTTCTTTTTCATTACAGCCCTTTACCACCCCCAGACATTATTTCCCATTTTACTTTTGTGACTGTTTATCCCCTTCACTAGAATGTAAACTCAATGCGGAACTACGTTTTTCCTTCTTATTCATTTGCATCTTTATTTACCTGCATCATTGATCTTATTGCTGGTATACAGAACAGGGCTTGGTGCATGATACCAACTCAAAAGTTTGTTGAAGAAACACATTATTTCTAAACTCTATTAAAATATTATTTGAAAGCATTACATTTGTAATTTTTTATTTTATTTTTAAACCTGAAACAATAAAGTACAATTACAAGCATAAAATAATATAATCTAAAGTGATATATTCTCTAGGCCACACAGTCATGTGTGTGAATTTTGTATCCTAATTTTTTTTTTTTAATCAGTTACAGGTTCAGTAGCTACCATTTAAAAAAATTCTAGAGTTTCTACTTTAAAAAAAACAAAGACATAAAACAACCACATATTGATTTTTTTGGTCTTTATTTCTTCCCTATTTTCATGGAACACTAGACCAGTGACTTTTTTCCTTCTCCGAAGATGTATCATATTTATATTAATACTATGAGTCAATGACAAATTTGCTTTTAAAATATTTTGTCATAGTCAATTTCTCTTATTTCATTATACATTTAATCCATTCATAAGGGAAAAATAGCGATAAGTCTACATTTTAGAAGGAAAGACTATATTTATTAATAGTTAGGTTTTAGATCTATGAATTCATCACAAAGCTGTTTAATTTGTTTAATTCAAACTATGCTGTGAATTTCCAGCAGGTAACCCAAAAGGCTGAAAACTAATACAGTTATGTAAAGTTTAAAAATAAAATAAAATTTAAAAAAAAAAAAAAAAAAAGAATAGGCCAAATGCTGCATTTCTAAGAAACTCATCATAAAATGGGTCTGGTACTCACAAATTAACAAGACTTACACCTGACTTCACTGGACTCAAACTTTTAAAAACACAAAAACACGTTTACAGCAGATATGTAATTGTAATGATTTGATCTCCAAATATAAAAACTCATTAAAATAGCAGAAAGTCAAAGTGAAAGTCATGTCCAACTCTTTGTGACCCCATGGACTGTTATACAGTCCATGGAATTCTCCAGGCCAGAATACTGAAGTGGGTAGCCTTTCCTTTCTCCAGGGGATCCGCAACTGAGCGATCGAACCCAGGTCTCCCTCATTGCGGGCTGATTCTTTACCAGCTGAGCCACAAGGGAAGCCCAAGAATACTGGAGTGGGTAGCCTTTCCCTTCTTCAGTGGATCTTCCTGACCCAGGAATGGAACCAGGGGATTCTCTACCAACTGAACTATCAGGGAAGCCCATATAATAGCCCAAACCATCAACTAATAATGATAACTGTTAGTCCCTCAGTCGTGGCCGACTGTTTGCAAACCCATGAACTATAGCCTGCCAAGCTAATTTATCTAAGGAATTCTCCAGACAAGAATACTGGAGTGAGTAGCCATTCCCTCCTCCAGGGGATCTTCCTGGTCCAGGGATCAAACCCAGGTCTCCTGCCTTGCAGGCAGATTATTTACTGTCTGAGCCACCAGGGAAGCCCAATAATGGTAATTTCCATCTCTAAATAGCAGATAGGCATTTGTGGTTTTGGATTAAATGCTTAAAAAGGCGGAGGCTTAAGGACTCAGAGCTTGTAGCAGAAATCTCTCTCCATGGGTTTGTCAACACATAGATATTAACTGACACCATTCATTTTGTTGTCCATGTAACTGGTAATTCATTATTTTGTGATTGTTAGACTCACAGCTACTACAGAGAAGGAAGAGCTATATTTCCACATCTACTATCTTTTTCTTTCCTGTGAAAGGATGCACCAGGTAGAAATTAAATGTAGATAGAAAAAAATTACTTATACAGTTTGAAAACTGTCAAATTTGAGATTTAAATCATAAAAACCCAACTCTTCTAAATTTACATATATTACACAGTTATTTTTAAACTATAAATACAAATTTATTGTATTTTTTCAGAATTCAAGTCTATATCTCCCTCTTTTTAAAAATTGTATCACTATAATTTTTTCATTATTAATCATTTCCATTATTCATTATTTCATTATTATTTAATTTTCATCATTAACAACTAATGAATGTAGATGGTGAAAGAATTAGAAATTTACCATTCTGGAACTCTTAATAAAATATCTTGTTCAGGTAAGATCATCGCAGATCTTAAAACCCCAAAGTATCACCCCATAGATTCCCTGCCAGCTATAAGGTGTGGTCTTTCTTTATAATTGAGATGTGTAGTGTCATCACCTTAACCAAGTGCTCAAACTCAACACCACTAACAGTGACAGCACATGTCTTCTGACGGGATACAACATAAAGTCACAGCATCACTCCTCCGCAAGTGTTTAACTCAAATCATCCCTTTAGACAGAAGTTCAAGTTTACAGAATATGCAGAAAATATAAGAGCAAGTTAAATGTCACCAATAAAGAAACATCTAGGAAAATCCCTAGCTTGTTCTCTTCAGAATAATAACGGCATGGAAAAAAAATGGAGTATTCTAGATTGATAGAGACTAAAAACACTTAACAATGAAATGTAACTGCTGAATCTTGACTGGATCCTGGTTTAAAAAACTATAAAAAGACATGGAAAATAATTAAGGACACATTAATATGCTGAAGTATTGAAGGGTGAAGTCTCACGATGTTTGCAACTTATATTCAAATGACTTAGCAAAAAAAAACATAAAAATATATACACACATCTGTATGTGTAAATATGAATACACAAACAGATACATATATGCTAAAATACTGTTTGTTGATTTTAGGTAGTCAGTTTATGGTAATCAATATTCTAGTCTTTCAACTTTTCTGCATGTGTGAAAAAATTCAAATTAAAAGCAAAACACTTTTGTATTTAATGTTCAACATTTACAGTACCTGGTTCTTGAATGACATCTACTTTCCCCACACTGATCTGAAGTATTTCACCATTCTTTGCAAATGTCTCCCATTCTGAATCAGTCTGCTGACAGGATGGACACCAAGGGGCATAACTATAAAAGAATAATAGCTATTAAATACACATAAAAACATCAATAAAACAAAACAGAGAAACAGAGTATTTAAACTGACAAATTCTTAACTAAAAGGAGGCACAAAAGCAAGTTTTTCCAAAGTTACTTGATACAGAAGTATATTTCCCCCCTAGAATTTAATGTTATGAATATCACTTTCCTAGGGAAAAATTCACCAAGTTTAAGATTTTTCACAATTATTATACACTTAAAATACATTATTTCAATGTTATTGCTATAATCAACACAAATTTTATCACTTTACAGATACTTTTTGATATTTGAGGATGAACATTATTTTGAAAGTGCTACTAAAGAAGGATAATTTTCAAAAGGATACCCGTAAACTAGCTAAACCAGTTTCAAATCCATCAAAGCTATAAATGTGATGAGCAAAGACCAGAAGACTTGTTGCTAGTGGGTCCCCAGAACGTGAGTCACTTCCAAAGCTCTGTGGCAGTTCTGAAAAGCATTTTGAGAAAGAAAGTATAAGCTATAGCTAAACCAACTCTTGACACTAAAGAGTTAGAAAAACATGTGTCTTTAATGAGAACTCTGCTATTTACATTTATTTTTTTCCAAGCACCACCTTAGAAGCTGAGGCTACAACTCTGGAGAAGACTAATGCATCTCCTCTCCTTATGGATTTTACAGCTCAAAGAGGTAATTAGAATCCAAGAGGCAAATGTGAGTACAGAAAAGATGCTGTAGAGACCCTCAGAAGGGCCCAAAGAAAAAGAACATCTGTGCTAAAGTAGGAGTTAGCAGCCAGAGAGGGATCAGGAATGTCCTCATCTAAGCAGAGTAAACAATATATGTGAAAATGCAGAGAAAGGAGCATTTAAGAGTTGTATAAGGGGTGAGCACTCTATTTGAAGCTCTCTGGTTAGCCCTAAGGAGGTAAGAGAATTATGATCGGATTTACATTTTGTAAAACTCACCCAGCACTTCTGTGGATAATGGATCAGGGAAGAATAAGATGGAAGCAAAGAGAAGAGGTAGAAGGCCAGCCCTGTGTAGTTCCATCTTTAAAAAAAAGACTAGAATAGCCAAGTCCAAGATCATTCTAAAAAGTCACTAATCATGCTATTACAGCTCACTGTCCAAGCCCTCATGTTTAGGCGACAGGGACCAGAGAACATAGTCCAAGGAACAATCTGCTGACATGACATCTTTGCACGTGGATTTTTCTATAGGCACTTTTATCCCTACATTTCCAAGGCAAAATACATCCTGGTATACAGTAAGTACTCAATAAATGTTTACAGAATAAGCAAATGAGCCAACTTTAAAGAATGTTATATTCTTCACCTGAGAAACTTTGTTATTTTCTAAATATCCAAATGGCAGACTAGATTGGGGTAAACAATGGGTAAACTCTAGGGTGAAAAGGAGCATTTTATTATTAAGTCCATTTCAAGAGGGATTTCAATATATTGGATAAGAATTCTGCTGAAGGAATCAGAAAGACCAACTACAAATTAAGCATGTGACTTTGAGCAAGTTAATAATCCCTCCATGCCTCAGCTTTCTCAAATGTTAAATGAGATAGTAACAGCAGCTACCTTAGAAGGTTATTGAGAGATTAGATGATGCATGTAAAGCCGACACATATGAAGAAAATCATTAGAGTAAATGACATCTGTAATAAGCGGTTTGGTTTCAGAGACATTTTTATGGTGCATTAGCAAGCTCATCTGAACCTTACAATAGAAGAAGAAAGAGAAAAACAATAGAATGGGAAAGACTACAGATCTCTTCAAGAAAATTAGAGACACCAACAGAACATTTCATGCAAAAATGGGCACAATAAAGGACAGAAATGGTATGGACCTAACAGAAAGAGAAGATATTAAGAAGAGGTGGCAAGAATACACAGAAGAACTGTACAAAAAAGATCTTCATGACACAGATAACCATGATGTTGTGATCACTCACCTAGAGCCAAACATCCTAGAATGTGAAGTCAACTGGGACTTAGGAAGCATCACTATGAACAAAGTTAGTGGAGGTGATGGAATCCCAGTTGAGCTATTTCAAATCCTGAAAGATGATGCTGTGAAAGTGCTGCACTCAATATGCCAGCAAATTTGGAAAACTAAGCAGTGGCCACTGGACTGGAAAAGGTCAGTTTTCATTCCAATCCCAAAGAAAGACAATGCCAAAGAATGCTTAAACTACCACACAATTGCACTCATCTCACATGCTAGTAAAGTAATGCTCAAAATTCTCCAAGCCAGACTTCACAGTACGTGAACCATGAACTTCCAGATGTTCACGCTGGATTTAGAAAATGTGAGGGACCAGAGATTAAGTTGCCAACATCCGCTGGATCATCGAAAAAGCAAGAGAATTCCAGAAAAACATCTACTTCTCTTTTATTGATTACACTAAAGCCTTTGACCGTGTAGATCACAACAAACTATAGAAAATTCTGAAAGAGATGGGAATACCAGACCACCTTATCTGCCTCCTTAGAAATCTGTATGGAGGTCAAGAAGCAACAGTTAGAACCAGACATGGAACAACAGACTGATTTCAAATTGGGAAAGGAGTACGTTAAGGCTGTATATTGTCACCCTGCTTGTTTAACTGATATGCAGAGTGCATCATGCGAACTGCCAGGCTGGATGAAACACAAGCTGGAATCAAGATTGCCAGGAGAAATATTAATAACCTCAGATACACAGATGATACCACCCTTATGACAGAAAGCAAAGAACTAAAGAGCCTCTTGATAAAAGTGAAAGAGATGAAGGAAAAAGCTGGCTGAAAACTCAACATTCAAAAAGATCATGTCATCTGGTCTCATCACTTCATGGCAAGTGGATAGGGAAACAATGGAAACAGAGACAGATTTATTTTGGGGAGCTCCAAAATCACTGTAGATGGTGGCTGCAGCCATGAAATTAAAAGATGCTTACTCCATGGAAGAAAAGCTATGACCATCCTAGACAGCACATTAAAAAGCAGAGACATTACTTTGCCAACAAAGGTCTATCTAGTCAAAGCTATGGTTTTTCCAGTACTCATGTAGGGATGTCAGCGTTGGACTATAAAGGTGGCTGAGGGCTGAAGAATTGATGCTTTTGAACTGTGGTATTGGAGAAGACTCTTAAGAGTCCCTTGGACTGCAAGGAGATCCAACCAGTCCATCCTAAAGGAAATCAGTCCTGGGTGTTCATTGGAGGGACTGATGTTGAAGCTGAAACTCCAGTACTTTGGCCACCTGATGTGATGACCTGACTCATTGGAAAAGACCCTGATCCTGGTAAAGTTTGAAGGCAGGAGGAGAAGGGGATGACAGAGGATAAAATGGTTAAATGGCATCACCGACTCGATGCACATGAGTTTGAACAAGCTCTGGGAGTTGTTGATGGACTTGGAAGCCTGGCATGTTGCAGTCCATGAGGTCACAAAGAGTCAGACATGACTGAATGACTGAACTCACTGAACCTTACAACTTCACTGCTGTAAGGCCACAAGACAGGTTCAGAGAGACTTGCTGAAGGTCACTAAGACCACACAGAGCAAGAACCCAGATGGAGGTATTCCTGTGATAAAAGTGTTCAAGGAAAATAAGATCCAACAGAGAGACAGACACACAGACAGCAGGAATAAGACATACCTGGTGGCTCAGACAGTAAAGAATCTGCCTGCAATGCAGGTGACACAGGTTTGATCCCTGGGTTGGAAAGATCCCTTGGAGAAGGGAATGACTACCCAGTCCACTACTCTTGCTTGAGAAACTCCATTACAGAGGAGTCTGGCTGGCTACAGTGCATATGGTCACAGAGTTGGACACAACTGAGCAACTAAGCATAGGCACTTATATATATACACATTATATATATATATATATGAAATTCTGAAGTACAATTTAATGAACTCTAGATATTTTTGCTTTGTTTCCCTAGACCTCTTTTTGCATACAACTCATGGACACCTTTGCTATATCAGTAATCATTAAATGATACAAATTTCATCATCTAATGAAATCCTAGTACCTAATCTCCAGATAAATTATTATATAAATCAGGATTTGGGTGAAACTGACCCTCAAATATACAAATACCATTGAGATAATTTTAGATACTCCATTTTCTTTGTAGCTGCTACCCAGTGGTTTGTGACACTTTAATGTTATTATTTCTTAGATTTAATCAGTTTATTGTGTTGGAATGTACCAAGGTCATCCATTAACCAAGTGTGTTCTTTGCTAATGGAGATAAACCATCCCTGAGTCTTAGATGAGGGGACTGGTCTATTGTTGTTGCAACTTTTAAAGTTACTAATATTGCTTTGTATCTAAATGATCCCATTTAGAGTCTGTTGTTCATTGTTCAGTTGCTAAGTCTTGTCCATCTCTTTGCCACCCCAAGGACCACAGTGCGGTCTACAGTACACCAAGTTTCCCTGTCCTTCACTATCTCCCAGAGCTTGCTCAAACTCACGTCCACTGAGTCCATGATGCCATCCAACCATTTCATCCTCTGTCGTCCCCTTCCCCTCATGCCTTCAGTCTTCCCCAGCATTAGGGTCTTTTCCAATGAATCAGATCTTCACATCAGGTGGCCAAAGTATTGGAGCTTCAGCTTCAGCATCAGTCCTTGCAATGAATACTCAGGACTGATTTCCTTTAGAATTGACTGTTTTCATGTCCTTGCAGTCGAAGGGACTCTCAAGAGTCTCCTCTAGTGCAGTTTGAAAGCACCAATTCTTTGGTGCTCGGCCTTCTTGATAGTCCAACTCTCAAATTCATACATGACTACTGTAAAAACCATAGCTTTGATTATACAGACCTTTGTTGGCAAAGTGATGTCTCTGCTTTTTAAGACGCTGTCTAGGTTTGTCATAGCCAAGAGTCTTTTAATTTCATGGCTGCAGTCACCATCTGTAGTGATTTTAGAGCCCAAGAAAATAAAATCTGTCATTGTTTCCTCTTTTCCCTCTTCAATTTGCCATGGAGTGATGGGGTCCAATGCTATCATCTTAGCTTTCTGAATGCTGAGTTTAGAATCTACTACAAGATTCTATAATATTTTATTTTCTTGGGCTCTAAAATCACTGCAGATGGTGACTGCAGCCATGAAATTAAGAGGCTTGCTCCTTGGAAGAAAAGCTACAACCAACCTAGACAGCATATTAAAAAGCAGAGACTTTACTTTGCCAACAAAGATGCATCTAGTCAAAGCTATGGTTTTTCCAGTGGTCATGTATGAATGTGAGAGTTGGACCATAAAGAAAGCTGAGCACTGAAGAATTGATGCTTTTGAACTGTGGTATTGGAGAAGACTCTTGAGAGTCCCTTGGACTGGAAGGAGATCCAACCAGTCAATCCTAAAGGAAATCAGTCCTGAATATTCATTGGAAGGACTGATGCTGAAGGTAAAACTCCATTACTTTGGCCACCTGATGTGAAGAGCTGACTCATTTGAAAAGACCCTGATGCTGGGAAAGATTGAAAGCGGGAGGAGAAGGGGATGACAGAGGATGAGATGGTTTGATGGCATCACCGACTCCATGGACTTGAGTTTGAGCAAGCTCTGGGAGTTGGTGATGGACAGGGAAGTCTGGCATGCTGCAGTCCATGGAGTCGCAAAGAGTCAGACACGACTAAGTGACTGAACTGAAGTATAAGTAAAATACCTCCAGGGCCCAAAAGAATAAAAAGAAGGAAAAGCACATGATTCTAATGATGTTTCTCTTTTCTCTCCCTCTCCCTCTTCTCCCCTCCCCTCTTCTGTGTCTCTTCCTCGTTCCCACCCTCCCTTCCTCTCCCTCATTATGCATAGATAAATGTAATTTGTTTTAAGTACATATACATGAATAAGACTAATTACAATGGACTGAACACATTTATATTAAAAAACAGGTCATAGTGGCAGTCTTCTAAGAACTATAATAGAGTTGACCTGCTCTAATTTTGTCTTTTACATATAAATTAATCCTTTAAAATTCTCCAAGAGGAATTAGTACCTTTATAGTCATGGAAACTGGAAAAGAGCATTTTTAAACTTTTTGAAGGTGACAGTGGCATGTAAAATTAGTACGCTTCATAAAGACATTTGAAGTATTATATATTCCAGAAAGCAAAATATTGCTAAATCCATGAACTTAGGTGTCAGTCTAGTGTTTTTAACCATTACTGGGAAACAGAATTCAACAGCGAGCTTTTGTTCTCTATATTGGTATTCATGTACAAATCACACATGTACATCTGCTACATGTAAGGTGGTTGAAGGCCCTTGAGTCTCTGACTACATGAACTCACTGCATTTTGTTTGAGATTTCATTAAGCATACTAAACATTTCAAGAGAAAGAATTAAATATATTTTCTAGAAATAAAATCTCATAAAAATAATTTTTATTCCCCAATAATGGTCAATTTTTCTTCTGTCTTGACTTAAACTTTACCAGTGTTTCCCAATACATTCTCATTTCTTATCCTTGTAGACATGAGATGAACCATGACTACTACTACTACTAAGTCACTTCAGTTGTGTCCGACTCTGTGCGACCCCATAGACGGCAGCCCACCAGGCTCCCCCGTCCCTGGGATTCTCCAGGCAAGAACACTGGAGTGGGTTGCCATTTCCTTCTCCAATGCAGGAAAGTGAAAAGTGAAAGTGAAGTCGCTTAGTCGTGTCCGACCCTCAGCGACCCCATGGACTGCAGCCTTCCATGCTCCTCCATCCATGGGATTTTCCAGGCAAGAGTACTGGAGTGGGGTGCCATTGCCTTCTCCGTGAACCATGACAGATACAGTTAATTTTCACTTTGAACTTACTTTGACCAACATACTCAGAAGAATCTATAACATTGAAGACAACATCCGTATACTAGGTTCATCTTTCTATATAAAACCAAATCATAATGTCAACAAATAATGCCTTAACTATAAGTGCTATTCTTCTTTCTGGAAAATCTGGATAAACTCTTATTAGCCAAGAGTTAAAAGTATTATGCTCAATTCTCTTTCTTAGATCATTTCTAAGACATGCTATCATAAAATGTAGAGAAAAAATAAAAATTGAAAGCTCTGTTGAAACCATGACACCTGCTAGAGAAATTTAATAATTTCACTAGAATTAATACTCCACAAAGGCAGCAACTGGTGCCTTGCTTGTAACCTAAAACAGAGCCTGGTGCATTCCAGGTCACAACAAATATGTATTATATCAATGAACAAAGGGGAGATGATAGTGAATATCCTTGGGTACCAAGGATACCAGGAAACCACTGTTCCTTCAGTGATACACTAGCTCTTGATTAAAGATTAAAATATATTATTTGTTCATTCACTGAGTCAAAAGTATTTACTGAACACATAGAATTTGACAGTTATTAAGGTTTTGTAGATAAACAGGAAAAAGAAAAACTCTGTTCCTCTACTTAAAAGCTTATCGTCTACAGGAAGAATAAGAAAAAAATCAAGTACAAAAACATATAAATTAATTTATGAATTATGAAATAAGGCCACGATAGACACAAACAAAAACTGTGGAAAATTCTGAAAGAGATGGGAATACCAGACCACCTGATCTGCCTCTTGAGAAATTTGTATGCAGGTCAGGAAGCAACAGTTAGAACTGGACATGGAACAACAGACTGGTTCCAAAGAGGAAAAGGAGTATGTCAAGGCTGTATATTGTCACCTTGCTTATTTAACTTTTATGCAGAGTACATCACGAGAAATGCTGGACTGGAAGAAACACAAGCTGGAATCAAGATTGGCAGGATAAATATCAGTAACCTCAGATATGCAGATGACACCACCCTTATGGCAGACAGGGAAGAGGAACTCAAAAGCCTCTTGATGAAGGTGAAAGTGGAGAGTGAAAAAGTTGGCTTAAAGCTCAACATTCAGAAAACGAAGATCATGGCATCCGGTCCCATCACTTCATGGGAAATAGATGGGGAAAGAGTGGAAACAGTGTCAGACTTTATTTTTCTGGGCTCCAAAATCACTGCAGATGGTGACTGCAACCATGAAATTAAAAGACGCTTACTCCTTGGAAGGAAAGTTATGACCAACCTAGATAGCATATTCAAAAGCAGAGACATTACTTTGCCAACAAAGGTTCTTCTAGTCAAGGCTATGGTTTTTCCTGTGGTCATGTATGGATGTGAGAGTTGGACTGTGAAGAAGGCTGAGCACCGAAGAATTGATACTTTTGAACTGTGGTGTTGGAGAAGACTCTTAAGAGTCCCTTGGACTGCAAGGAGATCCAACCAGTCCATTCTAAAGGAGATCAGCCCTGGGATTTCTTTGGAAGGAATGATGCTAAAGCTGAAACTCCAGTACTTTGGCCACCTCATGTGAAGAGTTGACTCATTGGAAAAGACTCTGATGCTGGGAGGGATTGGGGGCAAGAGGAGAAGAGGACGACAGAGGATGAGATGGCTGGATAGCATCACTGACTCTATGGACATGAGTCTGAGTGAACTCCGGGAGTTGGTGATGGACAGGGAAGCCTGGCATGCTGCGATTCATGGGGTCACAAAGAGTCGGACACGATTGAGTGACTGAACTGAACTGAACTGAACATGGGTAAGTTAAGGCAACAACGTTCTGACCAAGTATAAGAAGGATACTGGAGAAACAATGGTAAATCCAAGAGATCCTAGGGAAATAAATGAGGGTTTCCTCCATCACCAGACTCACTAATTTCCATTCTGAAACATGATCATAAGTTAATTTAACACAAAGACTCATTTCTCCTCTGGATATCCGTTTAAGTATATGGGCCAAAACTAAGCTTTATGGATGTCTATTGATGTCTTTGGGGAAAAAAGCCACCAGAAGAGCATGGAAAATTGTATTATATTGCATACTTTCACAAAAGAACAAAAGTAGTATTCTCAAGAACTTATTTGATGAGGGCAAGCAAGTGTTTAAAATAGTAAAAGGTTCCAAGAGAACACACTGGTCATAGCAAACACCTTCTTCCAACAACACAAGAGAAGGCTCTACACATGGACATCACCAGATGGTCAACATTGAAATCGGATTGATTATATTCTTTGCAGCCAAAGATGGAGAAGCTCTATAGAGTCAGCAAAATCAAGACCGGAAGCTGACTATGGCTCAGATCATGAACTCCTTATTGCCAAATTCAGAATTAAATTGAAGAAAATGGGGAAAACCACTAGATCATTCAAGTATGACCTAAATCAAATCCCTTATGATTATACAGTGGAAGTGAGAAATAGATTGAAGGGACTAGATCTGAAAGACAGAGTGCCTGATGAACTATGGACAGAGGTTCGTGACATTTTACAGGAGACAGGGATCAAGACCATCCCCATGGAAAAGAAATGCAAAAGAGCAAATGGCTGTCTGAGGAGGCCTTACAGATAGCTGTGAAAAGAAGAGAAGTGAAAAGCAAAGGAGAAAAGGAAAGATATAAGCATCTGAATGCAGAGTTCCAAAGAATAGCAAGAAGAGATAAGAAAGCCTTCCTCAGCGATCAATGTGAAGAAATAGAGGAAAACAACAGAATGGGAAAGACTAGAGATCACTTCAAGAAAATTAGAGATACCAAGGGAACATTTCATGCAAAATGGGCTCGATAAAGAACAGAAATGGTATGGACCTAACAGAAACAGAAGATACTAAGAAGAGATGCCAAGAATACACAGAAGAACTATACAAAAAAAAAAAAAAAAAAAAAAACTTCACAACCCAGATAATCATGATGGTGTGATCACTCACCTAGAGCCAGACATCCTTGAATGTGAAGTCAAGTGGGCCTTAGAAAGCATCACTATACTGGATGCTTGGGGCTGGTGCACTGGGACGACCCAGAGGGATGGAATGGGGAGGGAGGAGGGAGGAGGGTTCAGGATGGGGAACACATGTATACCTGTGGCAGATTCATTTTGATATTTGGCAAAACTAATATTATTATGTAAAGTTTAAAAATAAAATAAAATTTAAAAAAAAAAAGAAAGCATCACTATGAACAAAACTAGTGGAGGTGATGGAATCCCAGTTGAGCTATTTCAAATCCTGAAAGATGATGCTGTGAAAGTGCTGCACTCAATATGCCAGCAAATTTGGAAAACTCAGCAGTGGCCACAGGACTGGAAAAGGTCAGTTTTCATTCCAATCGCAAAGAAAGGCAGTGCCAAAGAATGCTCAAACTACCACACAGTTGCACTCATCTCACATGCTAGTAAAGTAATGCTCAAAATTCTCCAAGCCAGGCTTCAGCAATTCGTGAACCATGAACTTCCAGATGTTCAAGCTGGATTTAGAACAGGCAGAGGAACCACACATCAAATTGCCAACATCCGCTGGATAACTGAAAAAGCAAGAGAGTTCCAGAAAAACATTTATCTCTGCTTTATTGACTACGCCAAAGCCTTTGACTGTGTGGATCACAATAAACTGTGGAAAATTCTGAAAGAGATGGGAATACCAGACCACCTGACCTGCCTTGAGAAACCTATATGCAGGTCAGGAATCAACAGTTAGACCTGGACATGGAACAACAGACTGGTTCCAAATAGGAAAAGGAGTACGTCAAGGCTGTATATTGTCACCTTGCTTATTTAACTTATAGGCAGAAATGCTGGGCTGGAAGAAGCACAAGCTAGAATCAAGATTGCCAGGAGAAATATCAATAACCTCAGATATGCAGATGACACCACCCTTATGGTGCAAGCCTCTTGATGAAATTGAAAGAGCGGAGTGAAAGAGTTGGCTTAAAGCTCAACATTCAGAAAACAAAGATCATGGCATCTGGTCCCATCACTTCATGTCAAATAGATGGGGAAACAGTGGAAACAGTGTCAGACTTTATTTTTGGGGGGCTCCAAAATCACTACAGATGGTGTATGCAGCCATGAAATTAAAAGGTGCTTACTCCTTGGAAGGAAAGTTATGACCAACCTAAATAGCATATTTAAAAGCAGAGATATTACTTTGCCAACAAAGGTCCGTCTAGTCAAGGCTATGGTTTTTCCAGTGGTCATGTATGGATGTGAGAGTTGGACTGTGAAGAAAGCTGAGGGCCAAAGAATTGATGCTTTTGAACTGTGGTGTTGGAGAAGACTCTTGAGAGTCCCTTGGACTGCAAGGAGATTCAACCAGTCCATCCTAAAGGAGATCAGTCCTGGGTGTTCATTGGAAGGACATATGCTGAGGCTGAAACTCCAATACTTTGGCCACCTCATGCAAGGAGTTGACTCATTGGAAAAGACTCTGATGCTGGGAGGGATTGGGGGCAGGAGGAGAAGGGGACGACAGAGGATAAGATGGCTGGATGGCATCACTGGCTCGATGGACATGAGTTTGAGTGAACTCCGGGAGTTGGTGATGGACAGAGAGGCCTGGGGTGCTGTAATTCATGGGGTGGCAAAGAGTCAGACATGACTGAGCGACTGAACTGAACAAGGCAATTGAATGAATAATATTATGAAACAATGAGAATAGAGAAAATAAAACATCAGAAGAGCATTTAAATATTAGATAATCTTCCATAACCCAAGAAAGAACAAACTTTTCAAAAGAGGTTAAGAGAAAGAAATAGCAAGCCAATCATAGAGACACAGCAGAAACAGGAGTAAAATGTATAAAAGAATATAAGAAATTAAATACAAACAGAAAAACTGAATGTACAAAAAGTCCACAGCATTAAAGAAAATGTTAGTATACTGTATTGGTGTTTTTTCTTTCTGGCTTACTTTACTCTGTATAATAGGCACCAGTTTCATCCACCTCATTAGAACTGATTCAAATGTATTCTTTTTAATGGCTGAGTGCAGATGGTGACTGTGGCCATGAAATTAAAAGATGCTTACTCCTTGGAAGGAAAGTTATGACCAACCTAGATAGCATATTCAAAAGCAGAGACATTACTTTGCCAACAAAGTTTCTTCTAGTCAAGGCTATGGTTTTTCCTGTGGTCATGTATGGATGTGAGAGTTGGACTGTGAAGAAGGCTGAGTGCCGAAGAATTGATGCTTTTGAACTGTGGTGTTGGAGAAGACTCTTGAGAGTCCCTTGGACTGCAAGGAGACCCAACCAGTCCATTCTAAAGGAGATCAGCCCTGGGATTTCTTTGGAAGGAATGATGCTAAAGCTGAAACTCCAGTACTTTGGCCACCTCATGCGAAGAGTTGACTCATTGGAAAAGACTTATGCTGGGAGGGATTGCGGGCAAGAGGAGAAGGGGACGACAGAGGATGAGATGGCTGGATGGCATCACTGACTCGATGGACGTGAGTCTGAGTGAACTCTGGGAGTTGGTGATGGACAGGGAGGCCTGGCGTGCTGCGATTCATGGGGTCGCAGAGAGTCATATACGACTGAGTGACTGATCTGATCTGATCTGAATACTCCATTGTGTATATGTACCACAGCTTTCTTATCCATTCGTCTGTTGATGGACATCTATTGCTTCCATGTCCTGGCTATTATAAACAGTGCTGCGATGAACACTGGGGTACACGTGTCTCTTTTAATTCTGGTTTCCTCAGTGTGTATGTCCAGCAGTGGGATTGCTGGGTCATATGGCAGTTCTATTTCCAGGTTTTTAAGGAATCTCCACACTGTTCTCCATAGTGGTTGTACTAGTTTGCAGTCTCACCAACAGTGTAAGAGGGTTCCCTTTTCTCCACACCCTCTCCAGCATTTATTGCTTGTAGACTTTTGGATTGCAGCCATTCTGACTGGCGTGAAATGGTACCTCATTGTGGTTCTGATTTGCATTTCTCTGATAATGAGTGATGTTGAGCATCTTTTCATGTGTTTGTTAGCCATCTGTAACACCAATACAGTATACTAACGCATATATATGGAATTTAGAAAGATGGTAACGATAACCCTGTATGCGAGACAGCAAAAGAGACACAGATGTATAGAACAGTCTTTTGGACTCTGTGGGAGAGGGTGAGGGTGGGATGATTTGGGAGAATGGCTTTGAAACATGTATAATATCATATGTGAAACGAATCGCCAGACCAGGTTCCATGCATGAATCAGGATGCTCTTGGCTGGTGCACTGGGATGTCCCAGAGGGATGGTATGGGGAGGGAGGTGGGAGGGGGGTTCAGGATGGGGAACACGTGTACACCCATGGTGGATTCATGTTGATGTATGGCAAAACCAATACAATATTGTAAAGTAAAAAAAAAAAAATATATATATATATATATGTATATATATTAATGGGAGAATTTTTCAGGTTTTAAAAAAGGTTTCAGAACAGAAATGGTAAATACAACAAATATAGTTTTAGTTGATATTTTTCTGTAACAGAGAAGTGCTTTTTTAAAAATTGAAAATTCAACTGCAAGGATACAAAAAATTGAGTGTTTGAAAGACAAAGAAAACACAACAAATTAAATTTTACAATAGGGTTTTTTTGGGTCTTGGAGAAAACAAACACTGCTAAGTCCTTAAAAATAAATTATTGACACTGATCTAACCAAGAATTGTGTTATAGGAGCTTGGTACGAATTGGGACAGAAAAGAAAAAATTCCCAGAGGAGAGGTAGCATATAAACAAATGAACAAATGAAGAACTGTCATTCAAAATAATGTTAAAATTTTAATACTGGGTTGGGTCATTCTGAACAAAATTTTCGCCAACCCAACATTATCAGAAAGCCTCCTAATTTTCTTCTTTAGAGATATTAAATATATCACCAGTGGATACTTAACAATCTCCATTTATTATGACCAGTTCATCTAAACAAAGTGATAACTTATTAGATGTTTGAAAAAATTCCTAGAAATTTATAGTAGGTCTATAATAGTACTGAAGTTAAATTTTATTTTTTAAATGTTGAATTTTGTCAAAGGAGTATCACAAAGAGCCAAATTTTCTTCAGGATAAGCACACAGACTCTTGAATTTGGATATACATAATGGTTAAATCCTCTTTCCTTTATAGCCTCACTTTGTATTGACCTATTCTGAAGTGAACTCGATGGAAAGAGAACTTCTAAAAAGATCTCAAGTGTCTATATAGCTTACAAGTGTCATCCTGAATCAGAGCCCAAACATTCTCCATGTCCAGCTCTATCTGTTACATCTTGACCTGCATACAGATTTCTCAGGAGGCAGGTAAGGTGGTCTGGTATTCCCATCTCTTTAAGAATTTTCCAAAGTTTGTTGTAATCCACATAGTCAAAGGCTTTGGCACAGTCAATAAAGAAGAAGTAGATATATTTCTGGAACTCTCTTGCTTTGATGAACCAACAGATGTTGGCAATTTGATCTCTGGTTCCTCTGTCTTTACTAAATCCAGCTTGAACATCTGGAAGTTCACGGTTCACGTACTGTTGAAGCCTGGCTTGGAGAATTTTGAGCACTACTTTGCTAGCGTGTGAGATGAGTGCAACTGTGTGGTAGTTTGAGCATTCTTTGGCATTGTCTTTCTTTGGGATTAGAATGAAAACTGACCTTTTCCAGTCCAATGGCCACTGCTTAGTTTTCCAAGATTGCTAGCATATTGAGTACGGCACTTTAACAACATCATCTTTTAGGATTTGAAATAGCTCTGCTGGAATTCCATCACCTCAACAAGCTTTGTTCGTAGTGATGCTTAAGACCCTCTTGACTTCGCATTGCAGGATGTCTGGTTCTTTTTTTTTTTTTTTTACTTTATAAATTTTTAATTTGATAAAATATCAAACAAATAAATTCTGCAAAAGTGGTACAAATATCTACCATTAACCTTTTTTTTTTTAATTTTATTTTATTTTTAAACTTTACATAACTGTATTAGTTCTAAGTGAGTGATCACACCATCGTGGTTATCTGGGCCATGAACATCTCTTTTACATAGTTCTGTGTATTTTTGCCACCTCTTTTTAATATTTTCTGCTTCTGTTAGGTCCATACCGTTTCTGTCCTTTATTGTGCCCATTTGTGCCTGCAATGTTCCCTTGGTATCTCTAATTTTCTTGAAGAGATCTCTAGTCATTCCCTTCCTATTGTTTTCCTCTTTCTTTGCACTGATCACTGAGGAAGGCTTTCTTATCTCTCCTTGATATTCTTTGGAACTCTGCATTCAAAGGGGTGTATCTTTTCTTTTCTCCTTTGCCTTTCACTTCTCTTCTTTTCACAGCTATTTGTAAGACCTATTTTGCATCTCTTTTTCTTGGGGATGGTCTTGATCAGTGCCTCCTGTATAATGTCACAAACCCCCATCCATAGTTCTTCAGGTACTGTGGGCAAAAATCCCTAGAAGAACTGGAGTAGCCCTCATAGTCAACAAAAGAGTACAAAATTCAGTACTTGGGTGCAATCTCAATGTTTCCAAGGCAAACCATTCAATATCACAGTAACCCAAGTCTATGCCCTGACAAGTAATGCTGAAGAAGCTGAAGTTGAACAGTTCTATGACGACCTACAAGACCTTCTAGAACTAACACACAAATAAGATGTCCTTTTCATTATAGGGGACTGGAATACAAAAGTAGGAAGTCAAGAAATACATGGAGTAACAGGCAAATTTAGCCTTGGAGTACAGAATGAAGCAGGGCAAAGTCTATTTAATAGAGCTCTGCCAAGAGAACGCACTGGTCACAGCAAAAACCTTCTTCCAACAGCACAAAAGAAGATGCTACACAGGGACATCACCAGATGGCCAATACAGAAATCAGATTGCTTATATTCTTTGCATCCAAAGATAGAGAAGCTCTATACAATCAGCAAAAACAAGACTGGGAGCTGACTGTGGCTCAGATCATGAACTCCTCATTGCCAAATTCATACTTAAATTGAAGAAAGTAGGGAAAACCACTAGACAATTCAGGTAGGACCTAAATCCAAACCCCTTAGGATTTCTGTTCCCCTTCATCCCCTGGGTAAATCGCTTACCCACCCCGGCCATAAAACACTTCCTCCCAAAGCAGCGGAGAAGCCAGGCAGGGTGACGCCCTACACCCAGGGCCCTCATGGGGCAGGCCAGACACGCCTGCGCAGCGGGGAGGTTGGGCTCAGCCAGGCCAGGCAAGTCCCTGTCTGCGTGGGTCTGGGCCCAGGTCGAGACCTTGGGCAGTGCTGGCTTGGGAGGGTGTGGCGGGGGCGGGCAGGCACACTCACAATTTCAGCATCCATTCGCCCTCCATCACCAGCGTCCAGTTGGAAGCTGTCATGGGCCGCACCAGGCTCCGCTCCGGCGGCCGCGCGGCCTGCTCCAGGTCGGCCTCCGCCTCCGCCACCGCCACGATCCAGGCGGCCAGGAGCGCCGCGAACAGCGGGCCGCGGCGCCCGCCCGCCATACCGGGCCGCGGAGCCGGGCTCTTCCCGAAGCTACGGAGAAGGGCGCGCCGGGCTCGCAGACCCGGCCTTCCCAGATGGTGCGCCGAGAGGCCCGCCCGGCCCACAGACCTACCCGGCCCGCTGCGCCGGCGGCGGCCCGCCTCTTACAGGCCCGGGCCACCGAGGCCACGCCCCCTTCCGCCTAGACTCGCCGTTGCCGGGGGCGTCGGTTGCCTTGGCAACGGCCGTCCTTTCTTCCGGACGGACGGCAGTGTTTAAGATAAGCAGTGACCCAATGTTGCATAATCAGAGCCTCACTGGCTACTGCCAAGTAACGGGTTGGCGCATTTGGTTTCTTTCTAAAGAGAAAAGTGGCCAGTAATTAAAATATGCATCCTCTATTCAATGATAGCAAAAATAGCAACAGTGGACTGCAAATAAACTGTTTTACTGTAATGAAAAAGAAGGGATGCGTTGGGCATCCCTTACTGAAAAGGAGAGGAAATTTTAAGTACTTTTTGCATGTGTATAACGAAGTAGCACTGCCTAATAGTAAATAATGAAACCAGACCGTGCAATTTTAATTTTTACAAAAATGAATTTAATTTCACACAAAAAAATATTGTTTAAAGCATGGATGCTAACAGATAAAATGAATCAGTTTATAGGAATAGTGCCAGTTGCAATAAAATGGACCTCGAGCTCCTCTTGGCTACACATTTGTCAGTTCTAAAATGAGAGTAACCTTAAATTATTTGCAAATCTCTTTCCAGATACACGTTTGATGCATCTGTACCTTGAGATTACCACACCCAAGAATGTATGACAATTACCATTAGAGGCCGGGTGTGCTTTTACAAAGTGTGGTTTAAAAGAATTTATTACATATGTAAAGCATAGTGTGGTCCACTTATCATGAAAAACAGTCATTTCTGTCCTGGACTTAAAGACAACTATACAACTAAGAGTATTGCGAGGAACATGAGATCAGTATCCAATCTGTACTTACAGGTGAGAAAGAGAAAGGTGAATTTTGCCGGCAGAGACAATCATACCTTAGCTGACATAACAACAACAGCTGAGTTGTTCTGAGTTGTGTCTGACTCTTTGCAACCCAATGAACTGCAGCACGCTAGGCTTCCTGTCCATCACCAATTCCTGAAGCTTGCTCAAACTCATGTCCATCGAGTCAGTGATGCCATCCAACCATCTCATTCCCTGTCATCCCCTTCTCCTGCCTTCAGTCTTTCCCAGAATCAGAATCTTTTCCAATGAGTGAATTCTTCACATTAGGTTGCCAAAGTACTGGAGCTTCAGCTTCAGCATTAGTCCTTCCAATGAATATTCAGGACTGATATCCTTTAGGATGGACTGGTTTGATCTCCTTACAGGGACTCTCAAGAGTCTTCTTCAAAAGCATCCATTCTTCAGTGCTTAGCTTTATTTATAGTCCAACTCTCACATCCATACATTACTAGTGGAAAAACCAAAGCTTTTACTAGATGGACCTTTGTTAGTAAAGTAATGTCTCTTTTTTTAATATGCTGTCTATGTTGGTCATAGCTTTTCTTCCAAGGAGCAAGCATCTTTTAATTTCATGGCTGCAGTCACCATCTGCAGTGATTTTGGAGCCCAAGAAATAAAATCTGTCACTGTTTCTGTTGTTTCCCCATCTGTTTGCCATGAACTGATGGGACCGGATTGCACAATCTTCATTTTTTGAATGTTGAGTTTTAAGCCAGCTTTTTCACTCTCCTCTTTCACTTTTCATCAAGATGCTCTTCAGTTCCTCTTCACTTTCTGCCATAAGGATGGTGTAATGTGCATATCTGAGGTTACTGATATTTCTCCTGGCAATCTTGATTCCAGCTTGTGCTTCATCCAGCCCAGCGTTTCTCATGATGTACTCTGCATATAAGTGAAATAAGCAGGGTGACTGATAGGACCCACATGGGGTCTCATTGATAAAATAGCTCATTATGTCAACCTCTCAAACAAAGAATAAATCACAGTGTTCTGTGAGACTGACCAAATTGTCCAAATGGCATCATGTTATTTCGTTGGTGCCTAACTTCTCAAAGCTGCGAGAGGACCAGATTCCAGACCTCTGGCTATGTGACCATCCCTTCAAATAATTTTTCATTGGTGGGGTATAAGAAGGACTCCGTCATAAAGGGAGAACGCTGGTTCTCCTTTAGAGCCAGTCACCCTCTCTTTTCTCTCTAATAAATTTCCTTTTCTTGCCTGACTGCCCGGCTCGCTCTTTTTTTCTCTGCACTCTCCTTACAGCAACAATACAGCCTTGATGTACTTCTTTCTCAATTTGGAACCAGTCCACTGTTCCATGTCTGGTTCTAACTGTTGCTTCTTGACCTGCATACAGATTTTTCAGGAGGCAGGTAAGGCTGTCTGGTATGCCCATCTTTTGAAGAATTTTCTGCAGTTTATTGTAATCCACACAGTCAAAGGCTTTGGCGTAGTCAATAAAGGAGAAGTAGATATCTTTCTGGAACTCTCTTGCATTTTCAATGATCCAATGGATGTTGGCAATTTAATCTCTGGTTCCTCTGCTTTCTCTAAATCCATCTTGAACATCTGGAAGTTTTTGGTTCACAGACTTTTGAAGCCTCACTTGGAGAATTTTGAGCATTACTTTGCTATCATGTGAGATTGTTGCAGAAACCAGTACTATGAGAAACCAAGCACCACACTTGGAGAGTTGGAGATCTCAGGTTTATTATGCCGGCGGGCCCAGAGGAGTTAACACTCCAAGCTCTGAGCCCCAAACAAAGGAGTTATAAAGTTTTTACACATGAACAGGCATAATTAAGCAGGCTTGTGGGTCTGCAGGGTCTGGGTGATTGCAAAGAGCAGGACAATGGTGAGTGAAATAAGCTCTAGTTCCTTGTATTGTGAGCCCCCATTTTCTGAGACCTATGTGATCCAGACTTTGCAAGGAGCAGGCTGAGTTATAGAAGCAGAAGCAGTGGGAGGTTATGTAAAATTTTAACTTTTCTTCTTTAAGATGCGTGCAATTATGTGGTACTTTGAACATTCTTTGGCATTGCCCTTCTTTGGGATTGGAATGAAAACTGATCTTTTCCAGTCCTGTGGCCACTGCTGAGTTTTCCAAATTTGCTGACATATTGAGTGCAACACTTTCACAGCATTATCTTTTAGGATTTCAAAGAGCTCAATTGGAATTTCATCACCTCCACTAGCTTTGTTCCTAGTGATGTTTCCTAAGGCCCACTTGACTTCAGACTCCAGGATGTCTGGCTTTAGGTAAGTGATCACACCATTGTGGTTATCTGGGTTATTTGGCCTCAGGCCAACAAACAGAGAGGAAACACAGCACCACCCATCAAAGAAATTTGGATTAAAGACTTACTGAGCATGGCCCCACCCATCAGAACAACACCCAGTTTTCCCCCACAGTCAGTCTCTCTCATTAGGAAGCTTCCATAAGCCTCTTATCCTTATTCGTTACAGGGCAGACAGACTGAAAACCACAATCACAGAGATCTAACCAAACTGATCAAATGTACCACAGCCTTGTCTAACTCAGTGAAACTCTGAGTCATGCTGTGTAGGGCCACGCAACACAGACAGGTCATGGTGGAGATTTCTGACAAAATGTGGTCCACTGGAGAAGGGAATGGCAAACCACTTCAGTATTCTTCCCTTGAGAACCCCATAAACAGTGTGAAAAGGCAAAAAAATAGGACACTGAAAGTTGAATTCCCCAAGTCGGCAAGTGCCAATATGCTACTGGAGAAGGGTGGAGAAATAACTCCAGAAAGAATGAAGAGATGGGGCCAAAGTGAAAACAACACCCAGTTGTGGATGTGACTGGTAATGGAAGTAAAGTCTGATGCTGTAAAGAGCAGTATTGCATAGGAACCTGGAATGTTAGATTCATGGATCAAGGTAAATTAAAAGTGGTCAAGCAGGAGTGGCAAGAGTGAACATCAACATTTTAGGAATCAGTGAACTAAAATGGACTAAAATGGGTGAGTTTAATTCAGATGATATAATTCCATTATATCTACTACTATGGGCAAGAATTCTTTAGAAGAAATGGAATAGCCATCATAGTCAACAAAAAGTCCTAAATGCAATACTTGGGTGCAATCTCAAAAACGACAGAATGATCTCTGTTCGTTTCCAAGGCAAACCATTCAGTATCACAGTAATCCAAGTCTATGCCCCAACCACAAATGCCAAAGAAGCTGAAGTTGAATGGTTCTGTGAAGACCTATAAGACCTCCTAGAACTAACACCAAAGAAATGATGTCCTTTTCATCATAGGGGACTGGAATGAAAAAGTAGAAAGTCAAGATATCATACCTGAATTAGTTGTTAATTGTAGTTGCTCAATTCTATTTGGAATCAGTCCTTATCCTCAAAATATAGGACCCAAATTTACAAACCATTGTAAATTTGGATGAAGTCCTTGAAATAAATGTTACCAAGAATCAGTTATCTTTTACAGATCAATCCTATAAACTCAGTGGAAAATATTTTGTTTTTAAAAAGAAATAGCATACACAGAAATTCTATTATTCTTTTCAGTGTCCCTTATATATGTAAAGGGCTTCACTGGTGTCTCAGACGGTAAAGAGTCTGCCTGCAGTGCGGGAGACCTGGTTCAGTCCCTGGGCTGGGAAGATCCCCTGGATAAGGAAATGGAACCCACTCTGGTATTCTTGCTGGAAAATCCACAAGACAGTGGAGCCTGGCAGGCTATAGTCTGTAGGGTCATAAAGAGTCAGACACGAGTGAGTGATTTCACTTTCTTTCTTTTGTATATGTACATGATTGGCAAAATATTTTTTTTTCTTAAAAATAGAATCTGATATTAGGAAATTACTATTAATTTTGTTGGGTGTAATAGTGTTATGACTATATTTTATCAAGTCTTTATTAGTTACAGACAGTAAATTATTTATAAGTAAAATGATATGATGTCTAGAATTCACTTTAAAGTACTGCAGAAATAAAATTTGGGGGGTTGGAAGGAAGATGCATGAAACAAAAGTGGCACCACATTAATCAAAGCTGAATCTAAGTTCATTTTTGCTATTCTCTCTACCTTTGTGTAGGCTGGAAAATTTGCAAAGTGAAAGAGAGTATCATGGCTGAAGCTGTTTCTTATTTCTAACACAAATGGCCTTCAGACTAGAGTTAGTAGGAAGGCGTCTAGCAAGAATGTGTGGGCAAGTGAATGTGGTGGGGTGGCATACATGAGGGATGGCACTGGCCTGACCCTTCTTACCTTTGTGACTTGGGGCTAAAATCATTTAACACCAATTTTCTGTTTAAATGCAGGTAATAATAGAGCCTACTGCAGATGGTGGCTGTAAGATTAAATGAGATAAATAAAATGCCAGTGTTCAATCCTTCTTTGCGTTTAAAGCATGGGATCACAGTTTATAGAAGATTGGTACATGGTAATGGGAAAAAGAGTTTTTGTCCCTAGGGTAGTTTCCAATGATGGCACTATGAGGCAGCTATGGTTATACAAAAGTGCATGGTTCCTAATAGGAAAAGAAAGTGAGGTAACAAATAGTCCAATGGTAGAAAGTTCAAATACATGGTAATGAACAAAGACGTTGGTAAAAGGTAAAATTGGTAGTATAGGGCTTAATATTATGAAGATAATCAACGAGGGTTGAGGAGATTGTATTTAGGTTGTAAACTCTGTAATAATAGGGCATAGAAGTAACGCACAATGGTTTTCATAAGAGGATGGGGAAACTGGTATGGAAATATTAAATAAGCTACACAGTGCTGTAAAAATTAGTCCATAAAGTAATAATAGCACAGGAATTGAATTACACAAACAGATTTGCTAAATGTCTTATAGGAACAAGAGGGAGAATTATTAAATAGGACACTTCCTAGAACAGATGGTAGAAGAAGCCATAGATGATTCAAATAAGCTGAGTTGTCCCAAGCTAGTGACTAGAAATGAACCCATAAGGAGCCTTGATAGGCCTCTAAGAAACAGCAACTCCTGGATGACCTCTTGGGAAAATCAATTAATTTTTTTCAGAACTAATAAGTGAGTTCAGTGAAAGCTGCATACAATAGAAATAGACACAGATCAATTCTCTTCTTCTATACCAGTAAGAATTAGTTTTAAAATGTAATATGGACAAACATCTCATCAACAAAATCTATAAAACTACCTAAAGAGAGAGGGAGAGAAACATGCAAGACATATGAAGAAAGCTAGAGGATTTTGTATGGTTATGTCAATTTTCCCAAATTAATCTATAAATCCAATGCAATAGGATTCAAAATGCAACCAAGTTCTTTTACATAGCATTCTAAAAATTTATTTTAAAAAGCTAATGCTTAAGTCAAGCTAACAGAATTTAAAAAACAAAACAAAACAGTGATGTAGGTCTTGCCTGAGTATTAAATCTGCTATAAAGTTACAGTAAAGCAGGGAGGTTTGTATAAGAACAAGCAAATAGATAGATGGATCAGAGTAAAGACTCAAGAAATGAAACTATGTGTATATGGATATCTATATATGTTAAAGGTGGTATAGTTAACAAGATAAGGTAGACTTAGGTTGCATTAACAAATAACAAACTTCCCAAATTTCGAAGGTTTGACTCAGAAAGCTCCTTTCTATGTCATGTAAAACCCACTTCTGTCTAAGAGACTCTGGGGAAACTAAACATTACGCAGGCTCTACACAATTCAGGCTGCTTCACTCTCACAACTCTGCCATCTCAATGCAAGGCCTTCTCCGTGATTACATCAGGGAAAGGGAAAAGAAAAGGGCTGCAAGGGGCTTCTGGCTTCCTTAGTCCAGAAGTAGCACATCCTGGTTCAGCTCATGATTCACTGGCCAGAATTAATTATGACTGCCTCACTTGTAGGATGGGCTTCCCAGGTGGTGCTAGTGGTAAAGAACCTGCCTGCCAATGCAAGACATGTAAGAAACTGCAAGTTTGATCGTTGGGTCAGGAAGATGCCCTTGAGGAGGGCATGGTAACCCATTCCAGTATTCTTGCCTGGGGAACCCCATGGACAGAGGAGCCTTGTGGGCTACAGTCCCTAGGGTCACATAGAGTCAGACATGACTGAAGCATCTCAGCATGCACTTATACTAAGGGTGGTCATGCATGAGAGCTTGAATATTGATGCACACTAATATCCAGAAATGGCATCTCAAATCTGTAGGAGCAATTTGATGAATCCACAATAATGTTAAGACAATTTCCTCTCCTTCGAGAAAAAAATAAATACCTCTGACTCAATCTATATACCAAAATAATCTTCAGATCCACTAGTTAAAAAAGCCATAGTAAATGCTCTTGGAAAAGTTTTGGGATGATACTTTTATGATCATCTGATGGGGAAAGCCTTCCTGAGTAACAAAAGAAACACTAAATCCATAAAGGGATTCTGGTAAATTTGCTACCCAGTTAGACAATTTTAAGTAAAGCCAAACTGTAAAATGACCTGAAATATTTACAACACATAAAGGTTTAGTATCCCTGAAATTCAAGAAATTCTACAAATAATTAAGAAAAAGATATATAGCCTAATAAGGAAAACAGAAAAGAATATAAATACAGAGAAGAAATCCAAATGCCAGATGAATATGAAAAACCATAGATACTCACTGCAGGTCAGAAAAAGGACATTTTATAGTGGCAAATGCAGTTTATTTGATGATTCCCCGTGATTTCCCTTGGAGTACAAACTGCTGTGATGAAGACCAGCCACCCCAAAATTATGAAAATTCTTCAGTGAACTCTAAATACAATAGCTCCCTTTCTATAACTACTTATCCCCTCACTGTTTGACTATATTCTCTGATTACATGATATTTGGGAACCTGGCAAGCATGTCAGTTTTAAAGTAGGGTTAAGTGGAAACTGGAAATGAGGGGGCATAAATTTTATTCAAAGCAATTGTGTGCTACAAATCTGGCAAATTGTACATGAAAAGAAAAAACAAAACTGTCATGAATCAAGTTTAGATATCATGTGTGATGTTAGGTAGTCTCTAATAATAATCAGGCCCTAGATATTGGAGTAAACCAGCTGATGTCTTCATTTCAGTCAACAAATTTTGTGGAGCATGTATTGTGTGTAGGCTTTGTGCTAGGTTCCATGAGATCAGTAAAAGTGTGTCTCCACTCTTAAGGAGCGAGGTATTAATAACATTAAATAGTAATGATTGAAATAATGCTCAGAAAACATTAAATATTCAACAGTCTAGAGCATTTTGGGTATATCGTTCCTTTTCTCCTTTGCCTTTAGCGTCTCCTCTTTTCTCAGCTATTTGTAAGGCCTCTTCAGACAACCATTTTGCCTTTTTGCATTTCTTTTTCTTGAAGACGGTCTTGATCACTGCCTCCTGTACAATGTCACAAACCTTCATACATAGTTCTTCAGGTACTCTGTCTATCAGATCTAATGCCTTGAATCTATTTGTCACTTCCACTGTATAATCATAAAGGATTTGATTTAGGTCATACCTAGTGGCCTAGTGGTTTCCCTACTTTCTTCAATTTAAGTCTGAATTTGGCAATAAGGAGTTCATGATCTGGAGGCGGTCCTAAGATGGCAGAGAAATAGGATGGGGAGACCACTTTCTCCCCCACAAATTCATCGAAAGAACATTTGAACACTGAGCAAATTCCACAAAACAACCTCTGAATGCTGGCAGAGGACAGCAGGCACCCAGAAAGGCAGCCCATTGTCTTCAAAAGGATGTAGGACAAAATATAAAAGATAAAAAGAGAGACAAAGGAGGTAGGGACGGAGATCTGTCTCAGGAAGGGAGCCTTAAAAGAGAAGTTTCCAAACACCAGGAAACACTCTCACCAGCGGGTCTGTGGGGAGTTTTGGAATCTCAGAGGGCAACATAACCAGGAGGAAAAATAAATAAATAAAACCCACAGATTACATGCCTAACAGCAACTCCCAGTGCTCGGAGCCACCACCAGCAAGTGGGGACTGAACGGGGAGGCGTGAGCTGTATTGCTTAGGATAAGGACTGGGCCCAAATGCCCGGAGGGCAATCTGAGGGAACTAATGTGAAATAGCAACCCAAACTGTGGGATAGCCAGAGAGAGAAAGGAGTTCATGATCTGAGCCACTGTCAGCTCCCAGTCTTGTTTTTGCTGACTCAATATAAACTTTTCCATCTTCAGGTGCAAATATAATCAATCTGATTTTGATATTGACCATCTGGTGACATCCATGTGTAAAGTCATCTCTTTTGTTGCTGGAAGAGGGTGTTTGCTATGACCAGTGCCTTCTCTTGACAAAACTCTGTTAGCCTTTGCGTTGCTTCATTTTGTTCTCCAAGACCAAACTTGCCTGTTACTCCAGGTATCACTTGACTTCCTACTTTTGCATTCCAGTCCCCTATGATGAAAAGGACATCCTTTGGGGGTATTAGTTCTAGAAGGGCTTGTAGGTTATCATAGAACCTTTCAACTTCAGCTTCTTCAGCATTAGTGGTTGGAGCATAGACTTGGATTACTATGATAGTGAATTACCTTGTGATTTACCTTGGAAATGAAGAGAGATCATTCTGTAGTTTTTGAGGTTGTACCCAAACACTGCATTTCGGACTCTTCTGTTGACTATGAGGACTACTCCATTTCTTCTAAGGGATTCTTGCCCATAGTAATAGATATAATGATCATCTGAAATAAATTTGCCCATTCCAGTCCATTTTAGTTCACTGATTCCTAAAATGTTGATGTTCACTCTTGCCATCTTCTGACTGACCACGTCCAATTTACCTTGATCCATGGACTTAACATTCCAGGTTCCTATGCAATACTGCTCTTTGCAGCATCAGACTTTACTTCCATCACCAGTCAGATCTACAACTGGGTGTTGTTTTCACTTTGATTCCATCTCTTCATTCTTTCTGGAGTTATTTCTCCACCCTTCTCCAGTAGCATATTGGCACTTGCTGACTTGGGGAGCTCATCTTTCAGTGTCATATCTTCTTGCCTTTTCATACTGTTTCTGGGGTTCTTAAGGCAAGAATACTGAAGTGGTTTGCCATTCCCTTCTCCAGTGGACCACATTTTGTCAGAACTCTCCACCATGACCCATCTGTACTGGGTGGCCCTACCTGGCATGACTCATAGTTTCATTGAGTTAGAGAAGTCTGTGATCCATGTGATGAGTTTGGTTAGTTTTCTGTGATTGTGGTTTTCATTCTGTCTGCCCTCTGATGTATAAGGACAAGAGGCTTATGGAAGCTTTCTGATGAGAGAGACTGATTGTAGGGGTCTTGTTCTGACGGGCGATGTCATGCTCAGTAAATCTTCAATCCAATATTCTGTTGATGGGAGTGGGGGGAGTACTGTGTTCCTCTCTGTTGTTTGTCCTGAGGCTTAACTATGGTAGGGTTAATGTCAGTAATGGTGACCTCCTTCAAATGGACTTATCCATGCACTGTTGTATTCAGTGCCCCTGACCCCACAGGAGGCCACAGTTGACCCACACCTCCACTGGAGACTCCTGGAGTCTGACTCACAGGCAAGTCTGGCTCAATCTCTTGTGGGGACACTGCTCCTTTCTCCCAGGTCCTGGTGCACACAAGATTTTCTTTGTGCCCTCCAAGAGTCTGTTTCCCAGTCCTGCCTAAATTATGTAATCAAATCCTACTGGCTTCCAAAGTCGAATCCCTGGAGGTTCTCAGTACCTTTGCTGGATCCCCGGGTTTGGAAATCTGTTGTGGGGCCTAGAAATTTCTGAACAGTGTGAGAATTTCTTTGGTATAATTGTTCAGCAGTTAATGGGTCATCTGCTTAGCAGCTCTGTGGAGGGGCTAATGACTACCTCCTGCAAGATGGTTTATGCCACACTCTGCGTGTACCAGGTCTGCTACAGCCAGAGGCTCTGTCCCTGTGGCAGACCACTGCTGATCCATGCCTCTGTGGGAGACATTCAAACACTCAAAGGCAGGTCTGGCTCAGTCTCTGTGTGTTCTCTGGGTCCTGGTGCACACAAGGTTTTGTTTAAGCCCTCTGAGCATCTCTGGAGGGAATGGGGTTTGATCCAAAAGTGATTTTGCCCCTCCTACCATCTTGTTGGGGCTTCTCCTTTGCCTTTGGACATGAGGTATCTTTATTTGGTGGGACCCAACTTTCTCCTGTCAATAGTTTTTCAGCAGAGAGCTGCAATTTTGGAGTTCTCCCAAGAGGAGATGAGTGCAAGTCCTTCTACTCAGAAATGGCGTTGACCTAAAAGAAGCAGAAGATATTAAGAGGGGCAAGAATAAACAGACGAACTATACAAAAAAAGATCTTATCAGTTCAGTCACTCAGTTGTGTCTGACTCTTTGCAACCATATGGGCTGCAGCAAACCAGGCTTCCCTGTTTATCACCAATCCAAAGAGCTTACTCAAACTCATGTCCATTGAGTCAGTGATGCCATCCAATGATCTCATCCTCTACTAACCAACCTTCTCCTCCTGCCTTCAGTCTTTCCCAGCATCAGTGTCTTTTTCAATGAGTCAGTTCTTCATATCAGGTGGCCAAATTATTGGAGCTTCAGCTTCAGCATCAGTCCCTCCAATGAATATTTCAGACTGATTTCCCTTAGGATTGACTGGTTGGATCTCCTTGCAGTCCAAGGGGCTCTCAAGAGTCTTCTCCAACACCACAGGTCAAAAGTATCAATTCTTCGGAGCTCAGCTTTCTTTATAGTCCAACTCTCACATCCATACATGACTATTGGAAAAACCATGGCTTTGACTAGATAGACATTTGTTGGCAAAGCAATGTCTCTGTTTTTTAATATGCTGTCTAAGTTGATCATACCTTTTCATCCAAGGAGCAAGCATCTTTTCATTTCATGGCTGCAGTCACCATCTGCAATGATTATGGATCCCAAGAAATAAAAGCTGTCACAGTTTCCATTGTTTCCCCATCTATTTGCCGTGAAGTGATGGGGCCAGATGCCATGATCTTTGTTTTTTAAATTTTGAGTTTTAAGCCAGGTTTTTTACTCTCCTCTCTAATGACCCAGGTAACCATGATGATGTGATCCCTCTCCTAGAGCCAAGGGGACATTTCATGCATAAATGAATACAATAAAGGGCAGAAATTTTATGGACTTAACAGAAGCAGAAAATATTAAGAAGAGGTGGCAAGTATATGCAGAAGAACTATACAAAAAAGATCTTCATGACCCAGATAATCATGATGGTGTGATCACTCACCTAGAGCTGGACATCCTGGAATGCAAAGTCAAGTGGGCCTTAGGAAGCATCACTACGAACAAAGCTAGTGGAGGTGATGGAATTTCAGTTGAGCTATTTCAAATCCTAAAAGATGATGCTGTGAAAGTGGTGCACTCAATATGCCAGCAAATTTGGAAAACTCATCAGTGGGCACATGACTGGAAAAGGTCAGTTTTCATTCCAATCCCAAAGAAAGACAATGCCAAAGAATGTTCAAACTACCACACAAATGCACTCATCTCACATGCTAGCAAAGTAATGTTCAAAATCCTCCAAACCAGGCTTCAACAGTATGTGAGCCAAGAACTTCCAGATGTTCAAGCTGGACTTAGAAAAGGCAGAGGAACCAGCAATCAAACTGCCAACACCCATTGGGTCATCGAAAATGCAAGGGAGTTCCAGAAAAACACCTACTTCTGCTTATTGAACAAACCAAAGCTTTTGACTGTCTAGATCACAACAAACTGGAAAATTCTTAAAGAGATGGGAATACCAGACCACCTTACCTGCCTCCTGAGAAATCTGTATGGAGGTCAAGATGCAGCAGTTAGAACCAGACATGGAACAATGAACTGGTTCCAAATTGAGAAAGGAGTACATCAAGGCTGTATATTGCCACCTTGCTTTTTAAATTCTATGCAGAACACATCATGCGAACTGCCAGGCTGGATGAAGCACAAACTGGAATCAAGATTGCCAGGAGAAATATCAATAACCTAAAATGTACAGATGACACCACCTTATGGCAGAAAGCAAAGAGGAACTGAAAAGCATCTTGATGAAATTGAAAGAAGAGAGTGAGAAAGCTGGCTTAAAACTCAACATTCAAGAAACGAACATCATATCATCTTCTCCCATCACTTCATGGCAAATAGATGCAGAAACAATGGAAACAGTGAAAGATTTTATTTTGGGGGGCTCCAAAATCACTGTAGATGGTGATTGCAGCCAGGAAATGAAAAGACACTTGCTCCTTGGAGGAAAAGCTATGACCAACCTAGACAGCATATTAAAAAGCAAAGCTGTTACTTTGCCAACAAACGTCTGTCTAGTCAAAGCTATGGTTTTTCCAGTAGTCATGAATGCATGTAAGAGTTGGACCATAAAGAAGGCTGAGTGCCAAAGAATTGGTGCTTTTAAACTCTGTTGTTGGAGAAGACACTTAAAAGTCCCTTTCGCTGCAAGGACATCCAACCAATCAATCCTAAAGGAAATCAGTCCTGAATATTCATTGTGAGGACTGATGCTGAAGCTGAACCTCCAATACTTTGGCCACCTCATGCGAATAACTGACTCATTGGAAAAGACCCTGATGCTGGGAAAGATTGAAGGCAGGAAGAGAAGGGGATGATAGAGGATGAGATGGTTTGATGTCATCACCAACCTGATTAACATGAGTTTGAGCAAACTCTGGAAATTGGTGATAGACAGGGAAACCGGGGGTGCTGCAGTCCATGGGATCACAAAGAGTCAGACATGACTGAGCAGCTGAACTGAACTGAATTGGGAGCATTTTGTAATAGGAAGACTTAAGAATATGCCATATTGCACTTTAGAGCTACTCGGATATGGAGACAGGGAACAGATAAAGAAAAGAAACAGAAAATTCCAGATGGAGATAATGCCCTGATAATAAGAAACTATTAAAACCTCCAAACTCTCAAACTTAAAGAGAAAAGCTAAAAATCTAAGCCATGTTTATTGTGAACAAATATCTGTTGTCTTTTGTATTTGAAACCTGGGATATCAGGAACTAATTGTATGCATGCACTTAACACATTTAGTCAAGATATGTTTTTATTCTGAAGAAGAAATTGGAAAGCAGCAAAAATGTCCTTTGAGTTTATTGTTTGGCTCCAAGGCAAGAAAACCTGCTAATTAAATCATCGGTTCTTGGTATCGATACAAGAATTCACTTTACAGATCTCATTTTGGTAATATTTTTGATATTTGAACCAGATATTTCCCAAAGACTTAATTAATGTATTTAGACAGTGTTTCCTTTTGTTTTGTTTACATTTCAGTGAAGGTAAAGAGACAACTGTTCACCAGTTAATAAACTTTATATTCCTAAGCATAATTTTTACCCTTATTTCAAACTCCTCTCCCTCTGTCATTATGCACAATTTCAAAATCCAAAATTAGAAACAGGCAGGGACTGTCCTGGTCATCTAGAGTCCAGGTTCAGTCCCTGGTCAGGGAAAGAGATCCCACGTGCCACAACTAAGATCAGGCACAGCTAAATAAATTACTAAATATTTTTTAAAATTAAATACAGATAGGCATTAAAATATTTGATAATGCAGGCCAGGTGTTGAATGTTTTGCTTTTTACCTAACAAAATAATCTAGGATATTTGAAAGATGATAGTGAAAGTCACTCAGTCGTGTCTGACTCTTTGCAACCCCGTGGAATATATAAACCATGGAATTCTCCAGGCCAGAATACTGGAGTGGATAGCCTTTCCCTTCTCCAGGGGAACTTTCTGACCCAGGAATTGAACTTGGGTGTCCTGCACTGCAGGCAGATTCTCTACCAACTGAGCTATCAGGGTAGCCCCTAGGATATTTACTAGGCAGTAATTTATATGTTACTGATAAGACCTGAGAAAACAGGGTACATTCTATAGGAGAAAATACAACTAAAATTTGACTGAAGCAAAAGTTCACATTTCACAAAAATTACTAGTAGTACCACTAAAGCATTAGCATAAAGAAAGAAAGTGAAGTTGTTCAGTCATGTCTCTTTCTGACCCCATGGACTGTAGCCTTCCAGGCTTCACCATCCATGGAATTTTCCAGGCAAGGATACTGGAGAGGGTTGCCATTTCCTTCTTCAAGGGATCTTCCCAACCCAGGGACCACATTGCAGGCAGACTCTTTGCCATCTGAGCCACCAGGGAAGCACAAAAAAGACCTTAATGACCCAGATAACCACTGTGGTGTGATCACTCACCTAGCGCCAGACATCCTGGAATGCGAAGTCAAGCAGGCCTTGGGAAGCAACACTATGAACAAAGCTAGTGGAGGTGATGGAATTTCAGCTGAGCTAGTTCAAATCCTAAAAGACAATGCTGTACTAGTGCTGCACTCAATATGCCAGCAAATTTGGAAAACTCACCAGTGGCCACACGACTGGAAAAGGTCAGTTTTCATTCCAATCCCAAATAAGAGCAATGCCAAAGAATGTTCTGAGTACCACAGAATTGCACTCATCTCACACACTAGCAAAGTAATGCTCAAAATTCTCCAAGCCAGCCTTCAACACTATGTGAACCTTGAACTTCCAGATGTTCAAGCTGGATTTAGAAAAGGCAGAGGAACCAGAGATCAAATTGCCAACATCCAATGGATCATCAAAAAACCAAGAGTGTTCCAGAAAAGCATCTACTCCTGCTTTTTTGACTATGTCAAATCCTTTGACTGTGTAGATCACAACAAACTGTGGAAAATTCTTAAAGAGATGGGAAAACCAGACCTCCTTACCTGTCTTCTGAGAAATCTGTATGCAGGTCAAGAAGCAACAGTTAAATCCAGAAATGGAACAACAGACTGGTTCCCAATTAGGAAAGGAGTATGTTAAGGCTGTATATTGTCACCCTGCTTATTTAACTTATATGCAGAGTACATCATGCAAAATGCCAGGCTGGATGAAACACAAGCTGGAATCAAGGTTGACAGGAGAAATATCAATAACCTCAGATATGCAGATGACACCAGCCTTATGGCAGAAAGTGAAGAGGAACTAGAAAGCCCCTTGATGAAAGTGAAAGAGGAGAGGCAAAAAGCTAGCTTAAAACTCAACATTCAAAAACTGAAGATCATGGCATCTGTTCCCATCACTCCGTGGCAAGTAGATGGAGAAACAATGGAAATAGTGACAGACTTTACATTCTTGGGCTCCAAAATCACTGCAGACGATGACTACAGCCACGAAATTAAAAGATGCTTGCTCCTTGGAAGAAAAGTTATGACCAAACTAGGCAGCATATTAAAAAACAGAGACATTGCTTTGCTGACAGGGGTCTGCTCTAGTCAAAGCTATGGTTTTTCCAGTAGTCATGTATGGATGGGAGAGCTAGACTATAAAGAAAGCTGACCCCCGAAGAATTGATGCTTTTCAACTATGGTGTTGGGAGAAGACTCTTGAGAGTCCCTTAGACTGCAATGAGATCAAACCAGTCAATCCTAAAGGAAATCAGTCCTGAATATTCACTGCAAGGACTGATGCTGAAGCTGAAACTCCAATACTTTGGCCACCTGATGCAAAGAACTGACTCACTGGAAAAGACCCTGATGCTAGGAAAGATTGAAGCCAGGAGGAGAAGGGGATGACAGAGAATGAGATGGTTGGATGGCATCACTGACTCGATGGACATGAGACTGAGCAAGGTCCAGGAATTGGTGATGGACAGGGAAGCCTGGAGTGCTGCAGTCCATAGAATTACAAAGAGTCGGACCACATGAGTGACTGAACTGATACAGTGGACTATTAGCTATATAAAAAGAACAAAATAATACCATTTGTAGCAACAAGGATGGACATAGAGATTGTCATGCAGAGTGAAGTAAGTCAAACAGAGAAAGACAAATATCATATGATATCACTTATATGTCAAGTCTGAATCAGACACACTTATGCAGTGCTGGGAGCCACAGCAGTTTGTTGGCGAGAACAGGGCCGAGCACAAAGGCACCTCCCACCCGAGATAGAATCACGCTGGATGGCGCCCACACCAATCCTCAAATCAAACTCTGTGCAGCGGGCACAGCACTTCCCAACTCCCCAACCTCGGCCTGCCAGCGTTCAGATATTCCTCACCAGCGAGCAGGAGGGAGATACTTCAGAATTACAGACGTGGTAGGATAGATTCTGTGTAACACCGTTTAGCCCAATTGTCAGTGATTTGCTGGATCACTGATACTACTAATCACTTGTGGGATTAACAACCCACAACCCTGAGGCTGAGAAGCTCAGATTAGTTGAGTTTGCCAATTTCTGTGTGGTAACTACTCCCACATGATTGATTTCAAACTGCCAACTTGATGTCCAAGAACTAGTAGCATTTCTGAAAATTGATCAATTGGCTCTTACAATCTCAGGCAAGATGCCTCCAGAAGCCCACTACAAGCACTGATAATACTATGCTACCACTTAATACAATGCTTATCCTTTGTTGTTCTGAATACTATAGATGTGGATGTAAAAACTTTAAAATACTTTATATGAATATAGGTGTGTGAATGTAAGAAAGTGAAAGTGGAGAGTGAAAAAGTTGGCTTAAAGCTCAACATTCAGAAAACGAAGATCATGGCATCTGGTTCCATCACTTCATGGGAAATACATGGGGAAACAGTGGAAACAGTGTCAGACTTTAGTTTTGGGGGCTCCAAAATCACTGCAGATGGTGACTGCAGCCATGAAATTAAGAGACTCTTACTCCTTGGAAGAAAAGTTATGACCAACCTAGATAACATATTCAAAAGCAGAGACATTACTTTGCCAACAAAGGTCCGTCTAGTCAAGGCTATGGTTTTTCCTGTGGTCATGTGTGGATGTGAGAGTTGGACTGTGAAGAAAGCTGAGCACCAAATAATTGATGCTTTTGAACTGTGGTGTTGGAGAAGACTCTTGAGAGTCCCTTGGACTGCAGGGAGATCCAACCAGTGCATTCTGAAGGAGATCAGCCCTGGGATTTCTTTGGAGGGAATGAGGCTGAAGCTGAAACTGCAATACTTTGGCCACCTCAGGTGAAGAGTTGACTCATTGGAAAAGACTCTGATGCTGGGAGGGATTGGGGGCAGGAGGAGAAGGGGACGACAGAGGATAAGATGGCTGGATGGCATCACTGACTCAATGGACGTGAGTCTCAGTGAACTCCGGGAGTTGGTGATGGACAGGGAGGCCTGGCGTGCTGTGATTCATGGGGTCGCAAAGAGTCGGACATGACTGAGCGACTGAATTGAACTGAAATGACCCACTCCAGTATTCTTGGGCTTCCCTTGTTGCTTAGATGGTAAAGAATCCACCTGCAATGTGGGAGACCTGGATTTGACCCCTGGGTTGTGAAGATCCCCTGGAGAAGGGAAGGCAACCCACTCCAGTAATCTGGGCTGGAGAATTCCATGGACTGTATAACCCATGCCATTGCAAATAGTCGGACATGACTGAGCAACTTTCACTTTCATTTCACTGACCCAGCAATCCCATTCCTAGGCATATACCCTCAGGAAACCAAAATTGAAAAAAGACACATGTACCGCAATGTTCGTTGCAGCAATATTCACAATATCTAGAACATGGAAGCAACCTAAATGTCCATCAACAGATGAATGGATAATGACGCTATGGTACATATATAAATGGAATACTAGTCAGCCATAAAAAGGAACACATTTGAGTCAGTTCTAATGAGGTGGATGAATCTAGAGCCTATTATACAGAGTGAAGTAAGTCAGAAAGAGAAATATAAATATTGTATACTTACAATATATATGAAATCTAAAAAGATACTGATGAATTTATATCAGGGCAGCAATGGAGAAACAGAGATAGAGAACAGACTTATGGACACAGGGGGAAGGGAGGAAGGAGAGGGTGAGATGTATTGAGAGAGTAACATGGAAATTTACAATACCATATGTAAAATAGATAGCCAATGGGAATTTGCTGTATTACTTAGGAGTCTCAAACAGGGTTTCTGTGACAATATAGAAGGGTGGAATGGGGAGGGAGATTGGAGGGAGGTTCGGGAGAGAGGGGAGGTAGGTGTACCTATGGCTGATTTTTGTTTATGTATGACAGAAAACCACAAAGTTCTATAAAGCAATTATCTTTCAATTAAAAAATAAATTAAAAATTAAAAAGAAAACTAAAATAGAGGCTGAATTTTATCAAACATGTGTTCTTCACCTTTTAAAAATATCACAGAATTTTTTCCTCAAAAATTATCATGTAGCACTGTATTAACTGACATGTGAATATGAAAGCAACCTTTCATTCTTCGGGAGAGCTATCTTATATTTCAGTTCAGTTCAGTTGCTCAGTCATGTCCAATTCTTTGCAAACCCATGAATCGCAGCATGCCAGGGCTCCCTGTCCATCACTATCTCCCGGAGTTCACTCAAACTCATGTCCATCGAGTCAGTGATGCCATCCAGCCATCTTATCTTCTGTCATCCCCTTCTCCTCCTGCCCTCAACCCCTCCCAGCATCAGGGTCTTTTCCAATGAGCCAACTCTTCGCATGAGGTGGCCAAAGTATTGGAGTTTCAGCTTCAGCATCATTCCTTCCAATGAACACCCAGGACTGATCTCCTTTAGGATGGACTGGTTGGATCTCCTTGCAGTCCAAAGGACTCTCAAGAGTCTTCTCCAACACCACAGTTCAAAAGCATCAATTCTTCAGCACTCAGTTTTCTTCACAGTCCAACTCTCACATCCATACATGACCACTGGAAAAACCATAGCCTTGACTAGACGGACCTTTGTTGGCAAGGTAGTATCTCTGCTTTTCAATATGCTATCTAGGTTAGTCATAACTTTTCTTCCAAGGAGTAAGCATCTTTTAATTTCATGGCTGCAATCACCATCTGCAGTGATTTTGGAGCCCCCAAAAATAACATCTGACACTGTTTCCACTGTTTCCTCATCTATTTCCCATGAAGTGATGGGACCAGATGCCATAATCATAGGTTTTTGAATGTTGAGCTTTAAACCAACCTTTTCACTCTCCTCTTTCATTTTCATCAAGAGGCTTTTTAGTTCCTCTTCACTTTCTGCCATAAGGGTGGTGTCATCTGCATATCTGAGGTTATTGATATTTCTCCCGGCAATCTTGATTCCAGCTTGTGCTTCTTCCAGCCCAGTGGTTTTCATGATGTAATCTGCATAGAAGTTAACTAAGCAGGGTGACAATATACAGCCTTGACGTACTCCTTTTCCTATTTGGAACCAGTCTGGTTTTCCATGTCTAGTTCTAACTGTTGCTTCCTGACCTGCATACAAATTTCTCAAGAGGCAGGCCAGGTGGTCTGGTATTCCCATCTCTTTCAGAATTTTCCACAGTTTATTGTGATCCACATAGTCAAAAGCTTTGGAATAGTCAATAAAGCAGAAATAGATGTTTTTCTGGAACTCTCTTGCTTTTTTTATGATCCAGCAGATATTGCCAATTTGATCTCTGGCTCCTCTGCCTTTTCTAAAACCAGCTTGAACAACTGGAAGTTCACGGTTCACATATTGCTGAAGCTTGGCTTGGAGAATTTTGAGCGTTACTTTACTAGCGTGTGAGATGAGTGCAATTGTGCAGTAGTTTGAGCATTCTTTGGCATTGCCTTTCTTTAGGATTGGAATGAAAACTGACCTTTCCAGTCCTGTGGCCCCTGCTGAGTTTTCCAAATTTGCTGGCATATTGAGTGCAGCACTTTCACAGCATCATCTTTCAGGATTTGAAATAGCTCAACTGGAATTCCATCACCTCCACTAGCTTTGTTCATAGTGATGCTTTCTAAGGCCCACTTGTCTTCACATTTAAGGATGTCTGGCTCTAGGTGAGTGATCACACCATCATGATTATCAGGGTCATGAAGATCTTTTTTTGTACAGTTCTGTGTATTCATGCCACCTCTTCTTAATATCTTCTGTTTCTGTTAGGTCCATACCATTTCTGTCCTTTATAGAGCCCATCTTTGCATGAAATGTTCCCCTGGTATCTTTAATTTTCTTGAAGAGATCTCTTGTCTTTCGCATTCTGTTGTTTTCCTCTATTTCCTTGTATTGATCGCTGAGGAAGGCTTTCTTATCTCTCCTTGCTCTTCTTTGGAACTCTGCATTCAGATGCTTATATGCTCCTTTTCTCCTTTGCTTTTTACTTCTCTTCCTTTCACAGCTATTTGTAAGGCCTCCTCAGACAGCCATTTTGCTTTTTTGCATTTCTTTTCCATGGGGATGGTCTTGATCCTTGTCTCCTGTACAATGTCACGAACCTCCGTTCATCAGGCACTCTGTCTATCAGATCTAGTCCCTTCAATCTATTTCTCACTTCCACTGTACAATCATAAGGGATTTGACTTAGGTCATGCCTGAATGGTCTAGTGGTTTTCCCTGCTTTCTTCAATTTAATTCTGAATTTGACAATAAGGAGTTCATGATCTGAGCCACAGTCAGCTCCCAGTCTTGTTTTTGCTAACTGTATAGAGCTTCTCCATCTTTGGCTGCAAAGAATATAATCAATCTGATTTCAGTGTTGACCATCTGGTGATGTCCATGTGTAGAGTCTTCTCTTGTGTTGTTGGAAGAGGGTGTTTGCTTCCTCACTTCCTTCAACAAGGGCCCCTACAGTTACAGATTCAGTCGTAGATGAGAAAGAAAGTGAGACTGGAGGAGACATGGCCGACTTCACAGCAGCAAAAAAAGGAGAGAAAAATAGAAAGTCAGTGATAAACTGTGGGCTTCTTGATATGCATTGAGAGACCCTGCTATTTATAAAAGCCAATGACAATCTGCTAACAAGAGCAACTATATGTACATATGTAGTAATTTTAATTTACATTTTTGAAATTTTCTAAGAAAAATTTCCCATGTTTGATTTGTTTTCTCTCAGTGGTAGACCTATCAGTTTTCTATGGAGTACTTGTCTATGGAATTTTTTCAAAATACACTGTTTTTTAAAGTATAATTTAGTATTTAAATACCTTTCTAATATATATATATATATATATATATATATATATATTATAATCAGCACCTTTGAGTGACTTACATGTGTCCTTTTCTCTTGTTGTTATTGATCAGAGGCCAAGTCCTGTCTGACTCCTTGTGAATGACTCCATGGACTGCAGCACCCCAGGCTTCCCTGTCCTTCACCATCTCCCAGAGTTTGCTCAAACTCATGTCCATTGAGTCGGTGATGCCATCCAATCATCTCATCCTCTGTCGTCCACTTCTCCTCTTGCCCTCAATCTTTTCCAGTATCAGGGTCTTTTCCAATGAGTCAGCCTTTTGCATAAGGTGGTCAAAGTATTGGAGCTTCAGCTTCAGCATAGTCTTTTCAATGAATATTCAGGGTTGATTTCTTTAGGATTGACTAGTTTGATCTCCTTGTAGTCCAAGGAACTGTTGAGAATTTTCTCCAGCACTATAATTCGAAGGCATCAATTCTTTGGCATTCACCCTCCTTTATGGTCCAACTCTCACATCCGTACATGACGACTGGAAAAACTGTAGCTTTAACTACACGTAACTTTATCAGGAAAGTGATATCTCTGCTTTTTAATATTCTGTCTAGGTTTGTCATAGTTTTTCTTCCAAAGAGCAAGCTTCTTTTAATTTCATGGTTGCAGTCACTGTCCACAGTGATTTTGGAGGCCAAGAAAATAATCTGTCACTGCTTCCACTTTTTCCTCATCTATTCGCCATGAAATGATGGGACTGGATGCCATGATCTTAGCTTTTTTAATGTTGTTTTAAGCCAGCTTTTTCACTGTCCTCTTTCACCCTCATCAAGAGGTTCTTTAGTTCCTCTTCACTTTCTGCTATTAGAGTGGCATCATCTGCATATCTGAGGTTATTGATATTTCTCCTGGCAGTGTTGATTCCAATTGATGATTCAGCCAGCCCATCATTTGTCATGATGGACTCTGCATATAAGCTTAATAAACAGGGTGACAATATATAGCCATGTCATATTTCTTTCCCAATTTTGAATCAGTCCATTGTTCCATGTAAGGTTCTCCCTGTTGTTTCTGGACCCACATACAGGTTTCTCAGGCGACAGCTACGTTGGTCTGTTATTCCCATGTCTTTAATAATTTTCCATAGTTTGATAGTGTGGATCACAATGATCCACACAATCAAAGGCTTTAGTGTAGTCAGTGAAGCAGAAGTAGATGTGTTTCTGGAATTCCCTTGCTTTTTCTATTATTCAACAAATGTTGGCAATTTGATTTCTGGTTCCTCTGCATTTTCTAAGTCCAACTTGAATATCTGGAAGTTTCAGTTCATGTACTGCTGAAGCCTAGCTTGAAGGACTTTGAGTATAACTTTACTAACATGCAAAATGAGAGCAACTATACAGGTAGTTTGAACATTCTTTTGCATTGCTCGTCTTTGGTACTGGAATGAAAACTGAACTTTTCCAGGCCTGTGGCCACTTCTGAGTTTTCTAAATTTACTGGAATATTGAGTGCAAAACCTTAACAGCGTCATCTTTTAGGATTTGAAAAAGCTCAGCTGGAATTATATCACCTCCATTAAGCTTGGAGCTATTACTGCTTCCTAAGGCACTCTTGACTTCAGACTCTAGGATGCCAGGCTTTAAGTGAGTCATCACACCATTATGATTATCTGGGTCATTAAGATCTTTTTCGTATTGTGCTTTTGTGTATTCTTGACACCTCTTTTTAATCTCTTTGCTTCTGTTAGGTCCTTACAGTTTCTGTCCTCTGTCATGCTCATCTTTGCATCAAATGTTCCCTTGGTATCTCCAATTTTCCTGAAGAGATCTCTAGGTTTTCCCATTTTATTATTTTCCTCTATTTCTTTGGACTGTTTGTTTAAGAAGGCCTTCTTATTGCTCCTTGCTGTCTCTGGAACTCTGCATTCATTTGGGTATACCTTTGCCTTTCTCCCTTGCTTTTTGCTTCTTCTCTTTGCTCAGCTATGTGTAAAGCCTCCTCAGACAACCATTTGCATTTCTTTTTCATTGGCATGGTTTTCATCACTGACTTCTGTAATAATGTTATGAACCTCTGTTCATATTTCTTCAGATACTCTATCAGGTCTAATATCTTGAATATATTTGTAACCTCTACTCTATAATCATAAGGGATTTTATTTAGGTCATACCTGAATGGCCTAGTGATTTTGCCTACTTTCTTCAACTTAAGCTTGAATTTTGCAATAAGGAGTTCATGCTCTGAGCCACAGTCAGCTCCATGTCTTGATTTTGCTGTATGAGCTTCTTCATCTTCAGCTACAAAGAATATAATCAATCTGATTTTAATGTTGACCATTTGGTGATGTTCATGTGTACAGTAGTCTCTTGTGTTGTTGGAAAAAGGGTGTTTTCTATGACCAGTATGTTCTCATGACAAAACTCTTTGCTCTGAGTCATTTTGTACTCCGAGGCCAAACCTGCCTGTTACTCCAGGTATCCCTTGACTTCCTGCTTTTCCATTCCAGTTCCTTATGATGAAAAGGACATCTGTTTTGGGTGTTAGCTCTAGAAGATCTTGTAGGTCTTCATAGAACCATTCAACTTCAGCTTCTTCAGCATCAGTTGTTGGGTTATAGACCTGGATTATTGTGATATTAAACGGTTTGCCTTGGAAACAAACTACAATCATTCTCTCATGTTTGAAATTGCACTTAAGTAGTGCATTGCAGACTCTTTTGTTGACTATAAGAGCTTCTCCATTTCTTCCTAAGGATTCTGGCCCACAGTAGTAGATATAATGGTCATCTGAATTAAATTCTCCCATTCCTATCCATTTTAGTTCACTGATTCCTATGATGTTGATGTTCATTCTTGCCGTCTCCTGCTTGACCATGTCCAATTTACCTTGATTCATGGAGCTAACATTCCAGGTTCCTGTGAAATACTGCTCTTTACAGCATCAGACTTTACTTTCACCACCAGAGACATCCACAATTGAGCATTGTTTCCACTTTGGCTCAGCTGCTTCATTTTTCTGGAGCTGTTAGTAGCTGCCCTCAGCTCTTCCCCAGTAGCATATTAGACACTTTTGGACCTGGAAGGCAGATCTTCTGGTGCCATATATTTTTGCCTTATCATATTTTCATGGTTCTCAAGGCAAGAATACTGGAGTGATTTTCCATTCCCTCCCCCAGTTGACAACATTTTGTCAGAACTCTTAACTAAGACCCATCCGTCTTGGGTGGCTCTGCAAGGCATGGCTCATAGTTTCATTGAGTTATGCAAGCCCCTTTGCCATGACAAGACTGTGTTCCATGAAGGGCATGTTCTTGTTTAAACTGTACTAAATACTAAAATCAGTAGGTGTGGCATATAGCCTGTTGTCAACCATCTGAAAGACACTTAGAAACAGTTTGTGGCTTTAATTTATTAGAGGCCATTGTCACATTGAGCCATGTGCATTTATAGAATAGTTTCAACCTCACACGTATTACATTATAAACCCTTCACAAGCTCAGATTTGTAAGTGAGCAGCTGATGTTAAGAAGGACACAGTGAAGTAATTTTCAGTTAATTAGTTATCAGAAAGTTATCCCTGACCCTATATTGCAGATGGGAAATATTTTGCAATATTTAAAATACAAAATTTGTAACATATACAAACACTTCTATTTGTTAAAATGGGATTTTATTCCAGAATGACCAACTTTGAATTCATAAGCAAGTCAGGAGGGAGGATGTAGAGACTCCCACAGGTTTTGTAAAGTGAGTTTGTTCATTTTATGATAATTTATTGGGTTATACACTTCTGTTTCATGTGCTTTATATATATATATATATATATATATATATATATATAATGTAATGTTTAATGTTTATTTAAGTATCTACTTGCATTTTCTTCCCCCTTTATTTTTTCATGGCATTTTTATTGTTGTTGTTGTTGTTTTATTTGTTTATTTTTAGGCCATGCTATGTGGCATGCAGGATATTAATTTCCTGACCAGGAATCAAACTAATACTCCTGCACTGGAAATGCAGAAACTTAACCACTGGATGTCCAGGGAAGTCCCTGTATACTTTTATATATGCATGTATTACAGTACCTAAAGTATTGGAAATTTTCATATTCTTGAGTTTGTTTAACATATGACAATGTTGATCATGTTGGAAAATCAATACATTAGGTAGGTTATAAAATACCACAGTAATATAATACCATGTTGGAAAAATACACAAGCATGTTCATGCACTCATAAAAAACTGAATATATACTCACCAGTGATTTTCTAGCTGTTAATGAATAGTGTGTAGCTACAACTAGTCTAGTTATAGATAGTACTATATTAGTATATAGGAACAATCAGAACAATCAAGAGTTCCTTGATTTTTTACCACTTCAGTATTTATGTATAGTTTCAGTTTTCTGTTGATGACATTTGGTTTATTTCTAAACTTTACCCTCCTAACATTGTTGCAATGAATAATCTTTTACACATAATGTATTGCCTGAGTGCAAGTCTATCTATAGAAGAGTTTCCTAGAAATAGAATTGCTGACTTAAGGATGTATGCATTTGTATCTTTAACAGCCATGGCCCAATGGTCTTTCAAAGAGATAGTTTCGATTTTATGCTCCCATAAGCAATACACAAAAGTACCTGTTTCCACATCACAGTATGTATGAAAGTACTTTCCAGTCAATGAGATTTGTTTGTATTCTGTTCCCCACTCCCCAAAATTTGCTTAATGCAGAAAATATTAAAGCTACATGACAAATAAATACTTTGGATGGTATTATAAATGATCACCTACCCCCCATTTTTTGCTTTGCTTTTTTCTTAGATTTTCAAATTAACAAGAAAAAAAATCAAGCTACAGAAGAGTATGCATAATATGCTACCATGTGTATAAAAATATTAGAAAAATTATATTACTGTATATTTATGTATGTTCAGAGAAGTTCCCTAGAAGTCGAAATAGTTCATAAATTCCCATGAATCAAAGAGTTATTTCCTAGTCCTGAGCTTTGTTAAGTATGTCAAGGGCATACAGAACCAAAATGCTGAGATGAAGCCGAGAGAGGTCTGTGAAGTTACGGAGCCTCCCCTTCTATCCCACATCAGCTGGAGCTTCATTCTCACTGTGGGATCCCCTCCCACAGTGGGAGCATTCAATTAGAAAGCATCTCCATTTTATACCTAGATATAGCCCACCTGACATTCTTCTTAAATGCCCATGTCTATGAAGCTGGATTACATTTACTATAGGCTTTCTTTAGCCAGGACCACCCATCAAGGGCCTTTAAGAAACAGTGCCTCTGCCTTCCAATAGGAATCAGTGACTCTGCTTACCTGGAGGTCCATGAACGGAGGTCCCTTATCTGCCTTTCCCATGGGGGTAAATCCTCTGTAAAGACATGAGCAGATCTCAGGCAACTGATTTAACTCTTTCTTCCTGAAGGATAAAGTAGAGTGCCTTTAAAAAGTTGAATAGCTGGGAATAGGGTGAGATGGAGGTTTTAATCTGAATATCTTTTTTGTCCATATAAATGTATTACCTATTAAATGATCATATAAATACAAATAGCAAAAATAGTAAGTTAGAAACATCCAGTTTATAACCATGAGAATATGATATTTCTGGATCTTTATTTTGTCTGTACTCATGGAAAATATTTCTATGTTATGTTTAAACATCACTAACTTAATTCTGGTAATGGAATATTTGGCACAGAAAAATTTGAGAATAAGAAAGAAAGTGTAACAAGATTAAACTCTTTTGGCTAAGAACAGTACAGATCCTTGTGTTTGGATTTGAAGCTTTGCCTAATAATAGCTTATTTTTTCATCCTAAACTACGTTAGTGGATTTTCTGGGCACTCTGGTGGATTAATGGCATTCCAATTTTTAGGGATGACCATTGTATTTTATTGTGTTTTCTTAAGTAATGGTGAGGCTTCAGGACATTGTACTAGCCCTGTCCTCGTTACTTTATTGCCTTAGCAAGGCATAACTTTTTTGTCTTAGATGCAGATGTAATATGTTACAGACCTAGAATTTGGGCCACTTCTTACTTATATAACTTCAAAGTTATTCAGCTTCTACAGGTTTCACTAATATTCTTCCCATCTGTAAAATGGGGAAATCAATGACAACTGTTTCAGCCCAGATCCTTAGAAAACAGCCTGAGGCCAGGTCGAAAGCAATGATGCTTAATGGGTTGGGTTCATGAAAGTCTGAGACAGTACAAAGTCAGGAGGTACGGAGTCATGGAGGTATGGAGTCAGAAAGTATGGAGTCATCAGCAGATGTATCCACCTGGCACAGACATCCTGGATAACAGGAAAGAGTATCCTTGCACCAGATGAGTTCTTCAGAAGGAGGAAAAAGAGGGAATGTTTTGGCTAGGTGTCACATTTCTCCTCTTTCCCACAGGAAAAAGTTCCCATCAAATGGACTTCAATCCCCTTCACTGCCAAGTGGCATCATTTGGCCCTTTCAGCTGCCTCTTAGGATTCTGTAGCCCAAGTCCTGTGGTGTAATATTTTATCAAAATCCTCAAGTGTCTGCAGGAATCAGAACTTTAGATGGCCTGCTTAGCTACAAATTATATATTTCATCACAGGCTATATTTTTTGGAGATATCTATTCTCAATTCTCCTACATCAAGTCAGATAAGATACGAAATTCAGTGTTTTGTGAGAGAAATATTATTTGATTATATCAAAAAAACCTATAGCTTTACCATCATAATTATGCCCAATATCTATACATTTTCACAGCCCAGCTGTGTTCTATAAAAATTAACTATTAATTAAAATCTTTCAAGTTTTTATGTAGGCCTTTGATGTAATTCTTTCAATTATTTGTCTATCCATTAACTTAGTTATCTCTGAAGAATAAGAAATGTCTGCTATGATTTATTTTAAAATAGTAAAATCATTTTAAAATAATCATTCTCAACAGTTCATAAATACTTTGCTATATTTTTAAGCTATTTCGAAATAGTTGACTGAATACACATTTTTTCTTGTTTCTCTAAAATAGATTTCATCCCATTAGAATGCTGAAAAGTTCAATCTCTCTGTCTCTAAATATATATATATATATATATATATATATATATATATGCATACCATTTATATATACACATAGCATTTCTTTCTAAACATTTGAGGTAGCCCAAGTCATATAGCTATGTTTCAAGACTAACTCCGGAGAAGGCAACGGCACCCCACTCCAGTACTCTTGCCTGGAAAATCCCATGGATGGAGGAGCCTGGTAGGCTGCAGTCCATGGGGTGGCAAAGAGTCGGACACGACTGAGCGACTTCACTTTCACTTTTCACTTTCATGCATTGGAGAAGGAAATGGCAACCCACTCCAGTGTTCTTGCCTGGAGAATCCCATGGACAGGGGAGCCTGGTGGGCTGCCATCTATGCGGTCGCACAGAGTCGGACACAACTGAAGCAACTTAGCAGCAGCACCAGCAGCAAGACTAACTCAGCACAAGAACAGTGAGAAAAGATGAAGAGGAAATAATATTTTTAAAAGGTTTAAATGCAATAGTAAGGCCAATCCCATTCAATAGGAAAAAGAAAATCTTTTCAACAAATGACATTGGTAAAACTGGATACATAATATGCAAGGGAATAAAGTTGGACTCTTACCTTACTCTGTTTTTTAATTCAAAGCAAATTAAAAAGAACTAAACATAGGGATGAAACTATTAAAGCCTTAAAAGAATACAGGGACAGCTTCAAGATAGTGGATGTGGCAATAATATCTTGAATATGATACCAAAAGCATAGTCAACAAAATAAAAAATAGATAAATTGGACTACATCAAAATTTAAAATTTGTGTGCAAAGGACACAATCAATAGAGTGAAAAGATAACCAATAGGATGGGAGAAAAATATTTTCAAGTCATATATTTGGTAAGGGGTTAATGTCAAAAATATATAAACAATCCCTACAACTTAATGACAACAAAAACAATGCAACTGAAAAATGAACTTTAATAGATATTTGTGCAATGAAGATTTACAAGTGAACAATAAGCACAGAAAAGATGCTTGACATCATTAATCATTCAGTTCAGTTCAGTTCAGTTGCTCAGGCTGTCTGACTCTTTGTGATCCCATGGCCTGAAGCACGCCAGGCCTCCCTGTCCATCACCAACTCCTAGAGCTTGCTCAAACTCATGTCCATCGAGTCAGTGATGCCATCCAACCATCTTGTCCTTTGTCATCCCCTTCTCTTCTTGCCTTCAATTTTTCCCAGCATCAGGGTCTTTTCCAGTGAGTCAGTTCTTCACATCAGGTGGCCAAAGTATTGGAGTTTCAGCTTCAGCATCAGTCCTTCCCATGAATATTCAGGACTGATTTCCTTTAGGATTGACTGGTTGGAACTCTTTGCAGTCCAAGGGACTCCCAAGATATTCTCAGACACCACAGTTCAAAAGAATCAATTTTTTGGTGCTCAGCTTTCTTTATAGTCCAAACCTCACATCCATACATGACTACTGGAAAAACTATAGACTTGACTAGATGAACCTTAGTCAGTAAAGTAATGTCTCTGCTTTTTAATATGCTGTCTAGGTTGGTAATAGCTTTTCTTTCAAGGAGCAAGCGTCTTTTAATTTCATGGCTGCAGTCACCATCTGCAGTGATTTTGGAGCCCCCCCCCCCCACCAAATAAAATCTGTCACTGTTTCCATTGTTTCCCTATCTATTTGCCATGAAGTGATCATTAATCATTAGGGGAATGCAAATCAAAACTATAAGGAGATGGCATCTCATTCCATTAGGATGGGCTACTGTCAAAGAAAACAAAATAACGAGTGTTCAAAAGATGTGGAAAAATGGGAACTTTTATGCACTATTTGTGGGAATGTGAAAGATGAAGACGCTGTGGATAAAAAGTATGGTAGCCCCTCAAAAAACTAAAGAGGAACTAAAGAGCATCTTGATGAGGGGGAAAGAGGGGAGTGAAAAAGCTAGCTTAAAACTCTACATTCAAAAACGAAGATCACGGCATCTGGTCCCATTATTTCATGGCAAATAGATGGGGAAAAAGTGGAAACAGTGACAAATTTTACTTTCTTGGGCTTCAAAATCACTGCAGACAGTGACTGAAGTCATGAAATTAAAAATCACTTGCTCCTTGGAAGAAAAGCTATCACAAACTTAGACAGCATATTAAAAAGCAGAGACATCACTTGGCTGACAGAGGTCCATATAGTCAAAGCTATGGTTTTTCAAGTAGTCATGTACAAATGTGAGAGTTCCACCATAAAGGAGGCTGAGTGCCAAGGATTTGATGCTTTTTTTTTTCTTTTTTTTTCTTTGTGGATTAGATGCTTTTGATTTGTGCTGTTGGAGGAGACTCTTGAGAGTCCCTTGAACCTCAAGGAGATCAAACCAGTCAATCCTAAAGGAAATCAATATTCATTGAATATTCATTGAAATCAATATTCACTGAATATTCATTGAGATCAATATTCACTGAATATTCATTGAAAAGACTGATGCTGAAGCTGAAGCTCCAATATTTTGGACATCTGATGTGAAGAGCCAACTCTTTGGAAAAGACTCTGATGCTGGGAAAGATTGAAGGCAAGAAAAGGGGTCAACAGAAGATGAGATGATTAGATAGCAACACCAACTCAGTGAACATGAATATGAGCAAATTCTGGGAGATAAAGGAGGATAGAGGAACCTTGCATGCTGCAGTCCATGGGTTCACAAAGAGTCAGACAAGACGTAGCAACTGAACAACAACCAAGTACTAAAAATAGAATTACCATATGATCCAGTAATTTCACTTCCAGCTCTATATCCAGATAATTGAGAGCAAGGTCTTATAAAAATATTTGTACAGTCATGTTCATAGCATCATTATTCACAATAGCCAAGAGGTGGCAACAACCCAAGTGTCCATCAAATGGATAAATGGATAAACATAACGTGTAGTGTAAGTATAATGAAATATTATTCAGCTTTAAAAGACAAGTAAATTCTGACACAAGATGCAGCGTGGGTGAAGCTTGAGGATATTATGCTAAGTGAAAAATTCAGTTCAGTTTCTCAGTCGTCTCTGACTCTTTGCGATGCCATGAACCACAGTATGCCAGACCTCCCTGTCCATCAGCAACTGCTGGAGTACACCCAAACCCATGTCCATTGAGTTGGTGATGCCATCTAACCATCTCATCCTCTGTCTTCCCCTTCTCCTCCTGCCCTCAATCTTTCCCAGCATCAGGATCTTTTCAAATGAGTCAGCTCTTCACATCAGGTGGCCAAAGTATTGGAGTTTCAGCTTCAACATCAGTCCTTCCAATGAACACCCAGAACTGATCTCCTTTAGGATGGACTGGTTGAATCTCCTTGCAGTCCAAGGGACTCTCAAGAGTCTTCTCCAACACCACAGTTCAAAAGCATCAATTCTTTGGCACTCAGCTTTCTTTATAGTCCAACTCTCACATCCATACATGACTACTGGAAAAACCATAGCCTTGACTATATGGACCTTTGTTAATGAAGTAATGTCTCTGCTTTTTAATATGCTATCTAAGTTGGTCATAACTTTCTTTACAAGGAGTAAGCATCTTTTAATTTCATGGCTGTAATCACCATCACATGCAGTGATTAGAGCCCAAAAAATAAAGCCTGACACTTTTTCTACTGTTTCCAAATTTGCTGGCATATTGAGTGCAGCACTTTCACAGCATCATCTTTTAGGATTTGAAATAGCTCATCTGGAATTCCATCACCTCCACTAGCTTTGTTCATAGTGATGCTTCCTAAAACCCACTTGACTTCACACTCTGAGATGTCTGGCTCTAGGTGAGTGGGGGTGATAATAAGCTAGTCACAAAAAGGCAAATTGGTATGATTCTAGTTATATGAGGTACCTAGAGCAGTAAAATTCATAGATTGGAAAAGTAGAATGGTGATTGTCCATGCTAGGGGGAGAATGAAAATGGAGGTTATTGTTTAAGGCTGCATAGTTTCAGTTTTGCTAGATGAAAATTCTCTACTTAATGCACAGGACTGCACACTTAAAATTTTTAAATGATGACTTTTATGTTCTATGTATTTTATCACAATTTAAATAATTATATGACATAAATACAAATGCAATTTCCAAGAAATTGGAACACATGTACATTATGGTTGAGAATGTAAAATAATTTTAAGTGTGAGAAACAGTTGGGTGGTTTCTCAGTAAGTTAAATATAAAATTATCAGATAACTCAATTACACTCATAGGTATATACTCAAAAGATTTTAAAACGGGGACTAAAATAGATCTTTATGCAAATTATCACAAAAGCATTATTCAAATAATCAACAGGTGGAAACAACCCAACTGTCCATCAACAGATTAATATATAACCATAAAATGGCATTTACCTACCATAGAATATTCTCCAGCCATAAAAGGAATGCAGTTCTGTGAACTTTAAAAGCAATAAACTTCCCAAGTGGCTCAGTGGTTTAAAAAAAAAAACATCTGTCTGCCAATGCAGGAGATTCAAGAGACGGCCGTTGGATCCCTGTGTCGGGAAGATCTCCAGGAGAAGGAAATGGCAACCCACTCCAGTATTCTTGCCTGGAAAATCCCAGGGACAGAAGAGCCTGGCAGGGTACAGTAAATGGTGTTACAAAGAGCCAGACGTGATTGACCAACTGAGCATGGATATACAAGTGAAATAACCCAGACACAAAAGGACAAATATTGAAAGATTTCACTTTTATGAAATACCTACATAGGAAAATTCATAAGGACAGAAATGATTAGAAGTTACCAGAAGCAGAGGAGGAAGGAAGGGAGTTATCGTTTAATGGGTTGTTGTTTTTCAGTCACTCAGTCATGTCAGACTCTTTGCAACCCCATGGATTGCAGAATGTCAGGCTTCCCTGTCCTTCACCATCTCCCAAAGATAGCTCAATTTCATGTCCATTGAGTCAATGATGCCATCCAACCATCTTGTAATCTGTCATCCCCTTCTCCAGCCTTCTATCTTTCCCAGCATCACGGTCTTTTCCAATGAGTTGACTCTTCGCATTAGGTGGCCAAAGTTTTGGAGCTTCAGCTTCAGCTTCAGCAACAGTCCTTACTATACTGTTCAGTGTTGATTTCCTTTAGGGTTGACTGGATTTGATCTTGCAGTTCAAGGGACTCTGGAGTTTTATCCAACACCATAGTTCAAAAGCATAAATTCTATGGCATTTATCCTTCTGAGGTTCAGTTCTCACATCCATACGTGACTACTGGAAAAACCATAGCTTTGACTAGACGGACCTTTGTTGGCAAAGTAATGTCTCTGCTTTTTAATAAACTGTTTAAGTTTGTCATTGGGCCTCCCTGGTGGCTCAGCTGGTAATGAATCCACTTGCAATGTGCGAGACCTGGGTTGAATCCCTGGATTGGGAAGATCCCCTGGAGAATGGAAAGGCTACCCACTCCAGTATTTTAGCCTGGAGAAGTCCATGGACTGTATAGTCTATGAGGTTGCAAATAGTCAGACATGATTGAGTGACTTTCACTCCTAGGTTTGTCATAACTTTTCTTCCAAGGAGCAAGTATCTTTTAATGTCATGGCTGCAGTCACAGTCCTTGGTGATTTTGGAGCCCAAGAAAATAATGTCTTTCACTGTTTCCATTATTTCCCCGTCAATATGCCATGAACTAATCAGACTGGATGCCATGATCTTAGGCTTTGAATGTTAAGTTTTTAAAAAAATTTTAATTAATTAATTTTTTATGTAAGTGTAATTGCTTTACAGAATTTTGTTGTTTTCTATCAAACCTCAACATGAATCAGCCATATTTATACATATATCCCTTCCCCATCCCACCTCCTAGGTTGATACAGGGCCCCTCTTTGAGTTTCCTGAGCCATACAGCAAAATCCTGCTGGCTATATATTTTACATATGATAATGTGAAATAGATTTCCATGTTTCCAAAAATTTTGATGTTGCTCTTTCCATACGTCCCACCCTCTCCTCCCCTCTCCTCATGTCCATAAGTCTATCCTCTACGTCTGTTTCTCCATTCAGTTCAGTTCAGTCGCTCAGTCATGTCCAACTCTTTGCGACCCCATGAATCGCAGCACACCAGGCCTCCCTGTCCATCACCAATTCCTCGAGTCTACTCAAACTCATGTCCAACGAGTCAGTGATGCCATCCAGCCATCTCATCCTCTGTCGTCCCCTTCTCCTCCTGCCCCCAATCCCTCCCAGCATCAGGGTCTTTTCCAATGAGTCAGCTCTTTGCATCAGGTGGCCAAAGTATTGGAGTTTCAGCATTACCATCAGTCCTTCCAATGAACACCCAGGCTGATCTCCTTTAGGGTGGACTGGTTGGATCTCCTTGCAGTCCAAGGGACTCTCAAGAGTCTTTTCCACCACCACAGTTCAAAAGCATCAATTCTTCGGTGCTCAGCCTTTTTCACAGTCCAACTCTCGCATCCATACTTATTAAAACTGACTCAAATGCATTCCTTTTTATGACTGAGTAATATTCCATTGTGTATATGTACCACAACTTCTTTATCCACTCATCTGTCGATGGACATCTAGGTTGCTTCCATGTTCTAGCTATTGCAAATAGTGCTGCAATGAACAATGGAATACATGTGTCTTTTTCAATTTTGGTTTCCTCAGGGTATATGCCTAGGAGTGGTATTGCTGGGTCATATGGTGGTTTTATTTCTAGTTTTTTAAGGAATCTCCATACAGTCTTCCATAGTGACTGTATCAATTTACATTCCCACCAACACTGCAAGAGCATTCCTTTCTCTCCACACCCTCCCCAGCATTTATTGTTTGTAGACTTTTTGATGATGGCCATTCTGACTGGTGTGAGGTGATATCTCATTGTAGTTTTGATTTGCACAGAGTCGACTCATTGGAAAAGACTGATGCTGGGAGGGATTGGGGGCAAGAGGAGAAGGGGACGACAGAGGATGAGATGGCTGGATGGCATCACTGATTCAATGGATGTGAGTCTGAGTGAACTCTGGGAGTTGGTGATGGACAGGGAGGCCTGGCGTGCTGCGATTCATGGGGTCGCAAAGAGTTGGACACGACTGAGCGGCTGATCTGATCTGATCTGATCTCTAATAATGAGTGATGTTGAGCATCTTTTCCTGGGTTTGTTAGCCATCTGTATGTCTTTGAAAAAATGTCTGTTAGGTGTTTTTCCCACTTTTTGATTGGGTTGTTTATTTTTCTGGTTGTATGAGTTGCTTGTATATTTTGAAATTAATTCTTTGTCAGTTGTTTTATTTGGCATTATTTTATCCCCATCTGAGGGTTGTCTTTTCACCTTTCTTGCAGTTTCCTTTGCTGTGCAAAAGCTTTCTGTTTAACCAAGTCCCACTTGTTTACTTTTGTTTTTATTTCCATTACTTTAGGAGGTGGGTCATAGAGTATCTTGCTTTGATTTATGTCATCGAATGTTCTGCCTATGTTTTCCTTTAAGAGTTTTATAGTTTCTCGTATTACATTTAGGTCTTTAATGCATTTTGAGTTTGCTTTGTGTATCATGTTAGGACACATTCTAATTTCATTCTTTTACATGTAGTTGTCCAGTTTTCCCATCACCATTTATTGAAGAGGCTGTTTTTGCCCCATTCATATTCTTGCCTCCTTTGTCAAAAATAAGGTACCCATAGGTGCATGGGCTTATTTATGGGCCTTCTATCTTGTCCAATTGGTCTATATTTCTGCTTTTGTGCCAGTATCATACTGTCTTGATGACTCTATCTTTGTAGTATAATCTGAAGTCAGGATGGTTCATTCCTCCAGCTTCATTCTTCTTTCTCAAGACTGCTTTGGCTATTCAGGGTCTTTGTGTTTCCAAAAGAATTGTGAATTTTTTTGTTCTAGCTCTGTGAAAAATGCCATTGGCAATTTGATAGGGATCAAACTGAAACTGTAATTTGCGTCTGGTAGTATAGTCATTTTCTCAACATTGATTCTTCCTACCCAGAAATATGGAATATCTCTCCCTCTGTTTATGTTATTTTTTTCTTTCATTAGTGTCTTATAATTTTCTGTGTACAGTTCTTTTGTCTCTTTATGTAAGTTTATTCCTAGATATTTAATTGTTTGTTGCAATGGTGAATGGGATTGATTCCTTAATTTCTCTCCCTTTCTGATTTTTTTTGTTTGTTTGTTTTGTTTTGTTTATAATTTCTATTTGATCTTGGTTCAGTCTTGGATGATTGAACTTTTCTAAGAATCTGTCCATTCCTTCAAGGTTATCTATTTAATTGCCATATAGTTATTCATGATAGTCTCTTCTAACCCTTTGTATTTCTCCATTGCCTGTTGTAACTGCTCTCTTTTCATTTCTAATTTTGTTGATTTGATTCTTCTCTTATTTTTTTCTTGATGAGTCTGGCTATAGGTTCATCAGTTTGTTTATCTTCTCAAAGAACCAGCTTTTAGTTTTATTAATCTTTAATATTGTTTCTTTCATTTCTTTTTCATGATTTTTGCTCAGATCTTTATGATTTCTTTCCTTCTACTAATTTTGGGGATTTTTGTTCTTTTTCCAATCGTTTTAGGTGTAAAGTTAGTTTGTCTATCTGATGTTTTTCTTGTTTCTTGAGGTAGGATTGTATTGCTATAAACTTCCCTCTTAGAACTGCTTTTGCTGCATCCCATAGGTTTTGAGTTGTGGTGTTTTTGTTGTCGTTTGTTTCTGTAAATTTTTTAATTTCTCTTTTTGTTTCTTCAATAACCTATCAGTTATTTAGAAACATGTTGTTTAATTTCCATATGTTTGTGTTTCTTACAGTTTTTCCTTGTAATTGATATCTAGTCTCATAGCATTGTGGTCAGAGGAGATGCTTGATACAATTTCAATTTTCTTAAATTTACTGAGGTTTGATTTGTGACCCAAAATGTGGTCTATCTTGGAGAATGTTCCATGTGCAGTTGAAAGAAGGTGTATTCTTCTGCATTTGGATGGAATGTTCTGAAGATATCAATGAGATCCATCTCATCTAATGTATCATTTAAGACTTGTGTTGCCTTTTTAATTTTCTGTTTTGATGATCTGTCCATTAGTGTGAGTTGGGTGCTAAATTCTCCTACTATTATTGTGTTACTGTCAGTTTCTCCTTTTATGTCTGTTAGTGTTTGTCTTATGTATTAAAGTGATCCTATGTTGGGTGCATAGACATTGACAATTGTTATGTCTTCCTCTTAGACTGATCCCTTGATCATTATTTAGTGTCCTTCCTTATCTCTTGTAATATTCTTTATTTTAAGGTCTATTTTGTCTGATATGAGGATTGTTACACCAGCTTTATTTTGCTTCCCATTTGCATGGAATATATCTTTCCATCCTCTCAGTTTCAGTCTATGTGTCTTTAGGTCTGAAGTAGGTTTCTTGTAGACAGCATATATATGGGTCTTGTTTTTGCATCAATTCAGCCAGTGTGTGTATTTTGGTTGGAGAATTTAATCCATTTACATTTAAAGTAATTATTGATATATATGTTCCTATTGCCATTTTCTTAATTGTTTGGGGTTGATTTTGTAGATCGTTTTTCTTCTCTTGTATTTCTTGACTATATAAGTCCCTTTAACATTTGTTGTAAGGCAGGTTTGATGGTACTGAATTCTCTTAACTTTTGCTTGTCTGAAAAGCTTTTTATTTCTCCATCATTTTTGAATGAGGCCCTTGCTGGGTACAGTAATATTGGTTGCAGATTTTTCCCTTTCACTACTTTAATTATATCCTGCCATTCCCTTCTGCCCTGCAGAGTTTCTGCTGAAAGACCAGCTGTTAAGCATATGGGGTTTCCCTTGTATGTTACTTGTTGCTTTTCCCTTGTTGCTTTTAATATTCTTTCTTTGTGTTTAGTCTTTGTTAGTTTGATTACTATCTGTGTTTCTCCTTGGGTTTATCCTATATGGGACTCTTTGTTCCTCTTGGACTTGATTGGCTATTTCCTGTTCCATGCTGGGGAAATTTTCAACTATTATCTCTTCAAAAAATTTCTTATACCCTTTATTTTTCTTTTCTTATTCTGAAAGTGAAAGGAAAGCAAAAGTCTCTCAGTTGTGTCTGACTCTTTGTGACCCCATGGACTATACAGTCCATATAATTCTCTAGGCCAGAATACCAGAGTGGGTAGCCTTTCCCTTCTCCAGGGGAACTTCCCAACCCAGAGATCGAACCCAGGTCTCCTGCATTGCAGGCAGATTCTTCACCATCTGAGCCACAAGGGAAGCCCTATAATTCGAATGTTGGTGCACTTGATATTTTCCCAGAGCTCTCTGAGACTATCCTGGTTTTTTTTTTTTTTTCATTCTTTTTACTTTATTCTGCTCTTAGAAGTCATTTCCACCATTTTATCTTACAGCTGACTGATTTATTCTTCTGCTTCAGATATTCTGCTATTGATTACTTCTAGAGTATTTTTAATTTTAGTAATTGTGTTGCCTGTATGTTTATTCTTTAATTCTTCTTCTGCTGCTGCTGCTAAGTCACTTTAGTCATGTCTGACTCTGTGTGACAGAGTTAGCAGCCCACCAGGCTCCACCATCCCTGGGATTCTCCAGGCAAGAACATAGACAGCATAGACAGCAGCCCACCAGGCTCCACCATCCCTGGGATTCTCCAGGCAAGAACACTGGAGTGGTTGCCATTTCCTTCTCCAATGCATGAAAGTGAAAAGTGAAAGTGAAGTCACCCAGTCGTGTCTGACCCTCAGCAACCCCATGGACTGCAGCCTTCCAGGCTCCTCCATCCATGGGATTTTCCAGGCAAGAGTACTGGAGTGGGTTGCCATTACCTTCTCCATTAATTCTTCTAGGTCTTTGTTATTTAATTCTTGCATTTTCTCCATTTTGTTTTCAAGGTTTTTTTTATCATCTTTATTATCATTATTCTGAGTCCTTTTCCGGGTAGTTTGCCTATTTCCTCTTAATTTATTTGGACTTCTATGTTTTTAGTTTGTTTCTTCATTTTGCGTAGTATTTCTCTGCCATTTTTTTTAACTTATTGTGTTTAAGGTCTCCTTTTCCCAGGCTTCAAGAAAAGTTTAATTCTTTCCTTGAAGAAGGTTGAATTCTTTCTTCCTTTTGGTTTCTGCCTTCTTAAGGTTGGTCCAGTGGTTTGTGTAAGCTTTGTATTATGTGAGATTTGTGCTGGGTTTTTGTTTGTTTTTCCTCTGATGGGCAAGGCTGAGTGAGGTGGTAATCATATCTGCTGATGACTGGACTTGTATTTTTATTTTGTTTGTTGTTTAGGTGAGGCATCCTGCACAGGGTACTACTGGTGGTTATGTGATGCTGGGTTTTGTATTCAAGTGGTTTCCCTTGTGTGAGTTCTCACTATTTGATACAACCCAGGGTTAGTTCTCTGGTAGTCTAGGGTCTTGGAGTTAGTGCTCCCACTCCAAAGGTTCAGGGCTTGATTTCTGGTCAAGAACGGAGATTCTACAAGTGGTTTGTTTGGCATTAAGTGAGATTAAAGCAACTAATCAAAGATGAGCCCTAGACAAATAGCAGTTACAAAATCAGGCAAATAATAATTAAAATAATGGAATATACACAAATACATATATACCAATGAACAAAGTAAAAACAGTCCAACAAAAATAAAGTACAGTAGATTGACTCAGGGAACGAAGGAAATCAAAAATTGTGTTTACCAGTTAAGAACAAAACTAACTAAAGCACAAACGGGAAGGCAAACCTGAAGCAAAGTACCAAATGGGTATAAAGTGCTGAAAACAAAACTAACAAATATGTTGAGAGCAAAGGAAAGAAAGAAAAGAGAGAAACAGTAGATATACAAAGTTAAATAGAGTTAGATAAAGAAGATTTATATACATTAAAAATTAACTGTAAAAGGAACAGTAAGAAAAGCAAACAAAGGAACAAATGTAGAAAAAATAATAGGTTTAAAAAATTAAAGCTAAAAGAAAAGAAAAAGAAAACTCCACAGAACTGCAAAAGCTCAACGTAGAGGCAGAGGTTTATAACAAAAATAAAAAATGTGACTGAGAGGCAGTCCTAAGATGGAAGAGGAATAGGATGGGGAGACCACTTTCTCCCCCACAAATTCATCAAAAGAACATTTGAACGCTGAGTAAATTCCACAAAACAACTTCTGAATGCTGGCAGAGGACATCAGGCACCCAGAAAAGCAGCCCATTGTCTTCAAAAAGAGGTAGAAAAAAATATAAAAGACAGAAAGAAAGACAAAAGAGGTAGGGATGGAGCTCCATCCCGGTAAGGGAGTCTTAAAAAAGAGAGAAGTTTCCAAACACCAGGAAACACTCTCACTACCAAGTCTGTGGTGAGCCTTGGAACCACAGAGGGCAACATAACTGGGAGGAAAAATAAATAAATAATTAAAACCCACAGATTACGTGCCCAATGGTAATGCCCCCAGCGGAGAAGCAGAGCAGACGCCTGCATCCACCACTAGCAAACGGGGGCTGGGCAGAGAGGCACTGGCTGCATTGCTTAGAGTAAGGACTGGGCCTGAATGCCCCAAGGGCAATCTGAGGGACCTAACTTGGGCTAGAAAACCAGACTGTGGGATAGATACCACATGAAAAGCCCTAACCGAAGACACCGCCAGGCCCACTCACAGAACAAAGGACTGAGCAGAGCTAGCTGGCTGCAGGCCATCCCCCTCCAGTGACAGGCAGCCAGAGCCAGAAGGGGGCAATCACAGCCCCAGAGCGGCATTATCTACCAAGCTGCAAGCAGGCTTCATTGCTAACTAAGACTTCTTGAGATTCTGGACAGTCAACAATCACCTGAGAAGGTGCGCTGGTTGTACACCCAGAAAACTGAGTGACAGGGATGGGGGAGGTGATAAGTCGCAGCGACCATGCTCGCCAAACACCTGGTCACCTGAGCTGCTCGGATCTGGGAGGGGCACAAAACACAGGCCCAACAGAGTCTGCACCTCTGAGGAGCATCCGAGTACCTGAACCTGAGCAGCTTAGACTTGGGAAGTGCATACAACCCAGGGCCGGCTTCGGACGGTTCCCGGCAGAGCAACCTAGAGCCTAAGCAGTGTAGACAGGGAAAGCACACATGCAGTGAGCAGGGGGCAAAGCCACTGTGGCCGAGACACTGCGAGCACTCCCCACAGATGCCAGTGATATCTGCTTGCAGTGTCCCTCCCTCCCCACAGCACAACTGAACAAGTCAGCCTAAAAAAGTGTCCACCACCACCCACTTGTGTCAGGGTAGAAATTAGACACTGAAGAGACAAGCAAACAGAAGAAGCTAAAACAGAGGGAACATCCTTGGAAGTGACAGGTGCAATAGATTAAAACCCTGTAGTTAGTACCGACTACATGGGAAGGGGCCTATAGATCTTGAGAAACATAAGCCAGACCAAGAAACTATCCGAAAATGAACTCACCCCACAACTGCCCACAACAACACCAGAGAAAGTCCTAGATATATTTCTACTATTTTTACTATCATTCTTTTTTTTTTTTAATTTTTAAGTCCTCTATTACTCCTTTAATTTTAACTTTTATAACCTACTATTACTTTGCAAAAAAAAAAAAAAAAAGAGAGAGAGACGTTATTTTTTAAAGCAAACTTCATATTTTATAATTTTTGTGACTTTTTTTCCTTTAATATTGTATTTTTGAAAATCCAACCTCTAGATTTTTAATCTTTGCTTTTTGGTATTTGTTATAAATTTTGTACCTTTAAGAACCCAATCTTCAGTACCCATTTTTAATTGGGAGCGAGATTACTGGCTTGACTGCTCTCTCCCTCTTTGGACTCTCCTTTTTCTCCACCACATCGCCTCTATCTTCTCCCTCCCCCTTCTCTTCTCTACCCAACTCTGTGAATCTTTTTGTGTGTTCCAGACGGTGGAGAATAATTAGGGAACTGATTACTGGCTGGATCTGTCTCTCTCCTTTTGATTCCTCCCTCCCCTTTATCCTCCTGGCCACCTCTGTCTCCTTCCTCCTTCTTCTCTTCTCTGTGTAACTCTGTGAACATCTCTAAGTGGTCCAGACTGTGGAGCACACATAAGGAATTGATTACTGGCTAGCTTGCTCTCTCCTCTTTTGATTCCACCTCATCTCATTAGGGTAACCTCTATCTCTCTCCTCCCACTTCTCTTCTCTTCTCCATGTAACTCTGTGAACCTCTCTGGGTGTCACTCACTGTGGAAAACTTTTCATTTTTAACCTAGATGTTTTATCAACAGTGCTGTATAGATGGAGAAGTCTTGAGGCTACTATAAAAATAAGACTGAAAACCAGAAGCAGGAGGCTTAAGTCCAAATCCTGAGAACACCAGAGAACTCCTGACTCCAGGGAACATTAATCAACAAGAGCTCATCAAACCTCCATACCTACACTGAAACCAAGCACCACCCAAGGACCAACAAGTTCCAAAGCAAGACATACCACACAAATTCTTCAGCAGCACAGGCTGCCCAAAGTCACCCCAAACCCACTGACATCTCATAACTCATTACTGGATACTTCATTGCACTCCAGAGAGAAGAAATCCAGCTCTATCCAACAGAACACCAACACAAGTTTCCCTAACAAGCCACCTGTACATCCCCACCCACAGCGAGGAAACTCCACGATAAAGAGAACTCCACAAACTGCCAGAATACGGAAAGGCCACCCCAAACACAGCAATATAAACAAGATGAAGTGACAGATGAATACCCAGCAGGTAAAGGAACAGGATAAATGCCCACCAAACCAAACAAAAGAGGAAGAGATAGGGAATCTATCTGATAAAGAATTCCGAATAATGATAGTGAAAATGATCCAAAATCTTGAAAACAAAATGGAATCACAGATAAGTGGCCTGGAGACAAGGATTGAGAAGATGCAAGAAAGGTTTAACAAGGACCTGGAAGAAATAAAAAAGAGTCAATATAAAATGAATAATGCAATAAATGAGATCAAAAACACTCTGGAGGGAACAAATAGTAGAATAACGGAGGCAGAAGATAGGATTACTGAGGTAGAAGATAGAATGGTAGAAAAAAATAAATCAGAGAGGAAAAAAGAAAAACGAATGAAAAGAAATGAGGACAATCTCAGAGATCTCTGGGACAATGTTAAATGCCCCAACATTCGAATCATAGGAGTCCCAGAAGAAGAAGACAAAAAGAAAGACCATGAGAAAATACTTGAGGAGATAATAGTTGAAAACGTCCCTAAAATGGGGAAAGAAATTATCACCCAAGTCCAAGAAACCCAGAGAGTCCCAAACAGGATAAACCCAAGGTGAAATACCCCAAGATACATATTAATCAAATTAACAAAGATCAAACACAAAGAACAAATATTAAAAGCAGCAAGGGAAAAACCACAAATAACACACAAGAGGATTCCAATAAGGGTAACCGCTGATCTTTCAAAAGAAACTTTTCAGGCCAGGAGGGAATGGCAAGGCATACTTAAAGTGATGAAAGAAAATAACCTACAGGCCAGATTGCTGTACTCAGCAAGGATCTCATTCAAATATGAAGGAGAAATCAAGAGCTTTACAGACAAACAAAAGCTGAGAGAATTCAGCACCACCAAGCCAGCTCTCCAACACATGCTAAAGGATCTTCTCTAGAAAGGAAACACAAAAAGGGTGTATAAACTCAAACCCTAAACAATAAAGTAAATGGCAATGGGATCATACTTATCAATAATTATCTTAAACATAAATGGGTTGAATGCCCCAACCAAAAGACAAAGACTGGCTGAATGGATACAAAAACAAGACCCCTACATATGCTGTCTACAAGAGACCCACCTCAAAACAAGGGACACATACAGACTGAAAGTGAAGGGCTGGAAAAAGATATTTCACACAAGTATAGACCAAAAGAAACCAGGAGTAGCAATACTCATATCAGATGAAATAGACTTTAAAACAAAGGCTGTGAAAAGAGACAAAGAAGGAAAAAGGATCAATCCAAGAAGAAGATATAACAAGTATAAATATATATGCACCCAACATAGGAGCACTGCAATATGTAAGACAAATGATAACAAGTATGAAAGGGGAAATTAACAATAACACAATAATAGTGGGAGACATTGATAACCCACTCACACCTATGGATAGATCAACTAAACAGCAAATTAATAAGGAAACACAAACTTTAAATGATACAATAAACCAGTTAGACCTAATTGATATCTATAGGACATTTCACCCCCAAACAATGAATTTCACCTTTTTCTCAAGCGCACACAGAACCTTCTCCAGGATAGATCACATCCTGGGCCATAAATCTAGCCTTGGTAAATTCAACAAAATTTAAATCATTCCAAGCATCTTTTATGACCACAATGCAGTAAGATTGCATCTCAATTGCAGGAGAAAAACTATTAAAAATTCCAGCATATGGAGGCTGAACAACACACTGCTGAATAACCAACAAATCACAGAAGAAATCAAAAAAGAAATCAAAATATGCATAGAAGTGAATGAAAATGAAAACACAACAACCCAAAACCTGTGGGACACTGTAAAAGCAGTGTTAAGGGGAAGGTTCTTAGCAATACAGGCATATCTCAAGAAACAAGAAAAAAGTCAAATAAAGTAACTTAACTCTACACCTAAAGCAACTAGAAAAGAAAGAAATAAAGAACCCCAAGGTTAGTAGAAGGAAAGAAATCTTAAACATTAGGGCAGAAATAAATGCAAAAGAAACAAAAGAGACCATAGCAAAAATCAACAAAGCCAAAAGCTAGATCTTTGAGAAGATGAATAAAATTGACAAACCAATAGCCAGACTCATCAAGAAACAAAGGGAGAACAATCATATCAATAAAAGTAAAAATGAAAATGGAGAGATCACAACAGACAACACAGAAATACAAAGGATCATAAGAGACTACTATCAACAATTAAATGTCAATAAAATGGACAACATGGGAGAAATGGAAAAATTCTTAGAAAAGTATAACTTTCCAAAACTGAACCAGGAAGAAATGGAAAATCTTAACAGACACATCACAAGCACGGAAATTGAAACTGTAATCAGAAAACTTCCAGCAAACAAAAGCCCAGGTCCAGATAGCTTCATAGCTGAATTCTACCAAAAACTTAGTGAAGAGTTAACACCTATCCTACTCAAACTCTTCCAGAAAATTTCACAGGAAGTTAAACTTCCAAACTCATTCTATGAGGCCACCAGCACCCTAATACCAAAACCTGACAAAGATGCCACAGAAAAAGAAAACTACAGGCCAATATCACTGATGACATAGATGCAAAAATCCTTAACAAAATTCTAGTAATCAGAATCCAACAACACATTAAAAAGATCATACACCATGACCAAGTGGGCTTTATCCCAGGGATGCAAGGATTCTTCAATATCCGCAAATCAATCAATGTAATACACCACATTAACAAATTTAAAAATAAAAGCCATATGATTATCTCAATAGATGCAGAGAAAGCCTTTGACAAAATTCAACATCCATTTATGATAAAAACTCTCCAGAAAGCAGGAATAGAAGGAACATACCTCAACATAATAAAAGCTATATATGACAAACCCACAGCAAACATTATCCTCAGTGGTGAAAAATTGAAAGCATTTCCCCTAAAGTCAGGAACAAGACAAAGGGGTCCACTTTCACCACTACAATTCAACATAGTTTTGGAAGTTTTGGCCACAGCAATCAGAGCAGAAAAAGAAATAAAAGGAATCCAAATTGGAAAAGAAGAAGTAAAACTCTCACTGCAGATGACATGATCCTCTACATAGAAAACCCTAAAGACTCCAGCAGAAAATTACTAGAGTGAATCAATGAATATAGTAAAGTTGCAGGATATAAAATCAACACCCAGAAATCCCTTGCATTCCTATACACTAATAATGAGAAAACAGAAAGCGCAATTATGGAAACAATTCCATTCACCATTGCAATGAAAAGAATAAAATACTTAGGAATTTATTTACCTAAAGAAACAAAAGACCTATATATAGAAAACTATAAAATACTGGTGAAAGAAATCAAAAAGGACACAAATAAATGGAGAAATATATCATGTTCATGGATTGGAAGAATCAATATAGTGAAAATGAGTATACTACCCAAAGCAATCTATATGCAGAGTACATAATGAGAAACCCTGGGCTGGAAGAAGCACAAGCTGGAATCAAGATTGGCAGGAGAAATATCAATAACCTCAGATATGCAGATGACACCACCCTTATGGCAGAGAGTGAAGAGGAACTAAAAAGCCTTTTGATGAATGTGAAAGAGGAGAGTGAAAAAGTTGGCTTAAAGCTCAACATTCAGAAAACGAAGATCATGGCATCCGGTCCCATCACTTCATAGGAAATACATGGGGAAACAGTGTCAGACGTTATTTTTTGGGACTCCAAAATCACTGCAGATGGTGACTGCAGCCATGAAATTAAAAGACGCTTGCTCCTTGGAAGAAAAGTTATGACCAACCTAGATAGCAAATTGAAGAGCAGGGACATTACTTTGCCAACAAAGGTCCGTCAGTCAAGGCTATGGTTTTTCCAGTGGTCATGTATGGATGTGAGAGTTGGACTGTGAAGAAAGCTGAGCACCGAAGAATTGATGCTTTTGAACTGTGGTGTTGGAGAAGACTCCTGAGAGTCCTTTGGACTGCAAGGAGATGCAACCAGTCCATTCTAAAGGAGATCAGTCTTGGGTGTTCCTTGGAAGGAATGATGCTAAATCTGAAACTCCAGTACTTTGGCCACCTCATGCGAAGTGTTGACTCATTGGAAAAGACTCTGATGCTGGGAGGGATTGGGGACAGGAGGAAAAGGGGACGACAGAGGATGAGATGGCTGGATGGTATTGCTGACTAGATGGACGTGGGTTTGAGTGAACCCCGAGATGGTGATGGACAGGGAGGCCTGGTGTGCTGCATTTCATAGGGTCACAAAGAGTTGGACACGACTGAGTGACTGAATGGAACTGAACTGAACTGACCCAAAGCAATCTATAGATTAAATGGAATCCCTATCAAGCTACCAATGGTATTATTCACAGAGCTAAAAACAAATAATTTCACAATTTGTATGGAAATACAAAAAACCTCGAATAGCCAAAGCAATCTTTAGAAAGAATGGAACTGGAGGAATCAACCTGCCTGACTTCAGGCTCTACTACAAAGCTGCAATCATCAAGACAGTATGGTACTGTCACAAAGACAGAAATATAGATCAATGGAACAAAATAGAAAGCCCAGAGATAAATCCATGCACCTATGGACACCTTATCTTTAACAGAGAAGGTAAAAATATACAATGGAGAAAAGACAATCTCTTAAACAAGTGGTGCTGGGAAAACTGATCAGTCACTTGTAAAAGAATGAATCTAGAACACTTTCTAACACCATACACAAAAATAAACTCAAAATTGATTAAAGATCTAAACATAAGACCAGAAACTATAAAACTTCTAGAGGAGAACATAGGCAAAACAGTCTCCGATATAAATCACAGCAGGACCCTCTATGACCCACCTCCCAAAATATTGGAAATAAAAGCAAAAATAAACAAATGGGACCCAATTAAAAGTTTCTGCACAAGAAAGGAAACTATAAGCAAGGTGAAAAGACAGGCTTCAGAATGGGAGAAAATAATAGCAAATGAAGCAACTGACAAAGAATTAATCTCAAAAATATACAAGCAACTCCTGCAGCTCAATTCCAGAAAAATAAACGACCCAATCAAAAAATGGGCCAAACAACTGAATAGACATTTCTCCAAGGAAGACATACAGATGGTTAACAAACACATGAAAAGATGCTCAACATCACTCAGTTAGGTTCAGTTCAGTTCAGTCGCTCAGTCGTGTCTGACTCTTTGCGACCCCATGAATTGCAGCACGCCAGGCCTACCTGTCCATCATGAACTCCCAGAGTTCACTCAGACTCACGTCCATTGAGTCAGTGATGCCATCCGTAGAACTGTTCTATTTCACTCATTATCAGAGAAATGCAAATCAAAACCACAATGAGGTACCATTTCATGCCAGTCAGAATGGCTGCTATCCAAAAGTCTACAAGCAATAAATGCTGGAGAGGGTGTGGAGAAAAGGGAACCTTCTTACACTGTTGGTGGGAATGCAAACTAGTACAGCCACTATGGAGAACAGTGTGGAGACTCCTTTAAAAACTGGAGGAGGGAGGAGGGTTCAGGATGGGGAACACATGTATACCTGTGGCGGATTCATTTTTATGTTTGGAAAAACTAATACAATTATGTAAAGTTTAAAAAAAATAAAAAATAAAAACTGGAAATAGAAATGCCATACGACCCAGCAATCCCACTGCCGGGCATACACACTGAGGACCAGAATGGAAAAGAGACACGTGTACCCCAATGTTCATCGCAGCACTGTTTATAATAGCCAGGACATGGAAGCAACCTAGATGTCTATCAGCAGACGAATGGATAAGAAAGCTGTGGTATATATATGGAATGGAGTACTACTCAGCCTTTAAAAAGAATACTTTTGAATCAGTTCTAATGAGGTGGATGAAACTGGAGCCTATTTATACAGAGTGAAGTAAGCCAGAAAGAAAAACACAAATACAATATTAGTTCAGTTCAGTTCAGTCACTCAGTCATCTCCAACTCTTTTTGACCCCGTGAATCCACCTCCCTGTCCATCACGAACTCCCGGAGTTCACTCAGACTCACATCCATTGAGTCGGTGATGCCATCCAGCCATCTCATCCTCCGTCGTCCCCTTCTGCTCCTGCCCCCAATCCCTCCCAGCATCAGACTCTTTTCTAATGAGTAAACTCTTCACATGAGGTGGCCAAAGTACTGAAGTTTCAGCTTTAGCGTCATCCTTCCAAAGAAATCCAAGGGCTGATCTCTTTCAGAATGGACTGGTTGGATCTCCTTGCAGTCCAAGGGACTCTCAGGAGTCTTCTCCAACACCACAGTTCAAAAGCATCAATTCTTCTGCATTCAGCCTTCTTTATGGTCCAACTCTCACATCCATACATGACCACAGGAAAAACCATAGCCTTGACTAGACGGACCTTTGTTGGCAAAGTAATGTCTCTGCTTTTCAATATGCTATCTAGGTTGGTCATAACTTTCCTTCCAAGGAGTAAGCATCTTTTAATTTCATGGCTGCAGTCACCATCTGCAGTGATTTTGGAGTCCCAAAAAATAACGTCTGACACCATTTCCACTGTTTCCCCATGTATTTCCTATGAAGTGATGGGACCGGATGCCATGATTTTCGTTTTCTGAATGTTGTGTTTTAAGCCAACTTTTTCACTCTCCTCTCTCACCTTCATGAACAGGCTTTTCAGTTCCTCTTCACTTTCTGCAATAAGGGTGGTGTCATCTGCATATCTGAGGTTATTGATATTTCTCCTGGCAATCTTGAGTCCAACTTGTGCTTCTTCCAGCCCAGCATTTCTCATGATGTACTCTGCATATAAGTTAAATGAGCAGGGTGAAATATACAGCCTTGACGTACTCCTTTTCCTATTTGGAACCAGTCTGTTTTTCCACGTGAAGTTCTAACTGTTGCTTCCTGACCTGCATACAAATTTCTCAAGAGGCAGGCCAGGTGGTCTGGTATTCCCATCTCTTTCAGAATTTTCCACAGTTTATTGTGATCCACATAGTCAAAAGCTTTGGCATAGTCAATAAAGCAGAAATAGATGTTTTTCTGGAACTCTCTTGCTTCTTCAATGATCCAGCGGATGTTGGCAATTTGATCTCTGGTTTCTCTGCCTTTTCTAAAACTAGCTTGAACAACTGGAAGTTCACGGTTCACATATTGCTAAAGCCTGGCTTGGAGAATTTTGAGCATTACTTTACTAACGTGTGAGATGAGTGCAATTGTGCGGTAGTTTGAGCATTCTTTGGCATTGCCTTTCTTTGGGATTGGAATGAAAACTGACCTTTTCCAGTCCTGTTGGCACTGCTGAGTTTTCCAAATTTGCTGGCATATTGAGTGCAGCACTTTCACAGCATCATCTTTCAGGATTTGAAATAGCTCAACTGGAATTCCATCACCTCCACTAGCGTTGTTCGTAGTGATGCTTTCTAAAGCCCACTTGAATCCACATCCAGGATGTCTGGCTCTAGGTCAGTGATCATACCATTGTGATTTTCTGGGTCGTAAAGATTTTTTTTTTTAACAGTTCTTCTGTGTATTCTTGCCACCTCTTCTTTATAGCTTCTGCTTCTGTTAGGTCCATAACATTTCTGTCCTTTATCGAGCCCATTTTGCATGAAATGTTCCCTTGGTATCTCTAATTTTCTTGAAGTGATCTCTAGTCTTTCCCATTCTGTTGTGTGCCTCTATTTCTTTGCATTGATCACTGAGAAAGGCTTTCTTATCTCTTCTTGCTATTCTTTGGAACTCTGCATTCAGATGCTTATATCTTTCCTTTTCTCCTTTGTTTTTCGCTTCTCTTCTTTTCACAGCTATTTGTAAGGCCTCCCCAAACAGCCATTTTGCTTTTTTGCATTTCTTTTCCATGGGGATGGTCTTGATTCCTGTCTCCTGTACAATGTCACGAACCTCAGACCATAGTTCATCAGGCACTCTATCTATCAGATCTAGGCCCCTCAATCTATTTCTCACTTCCACTGTATAATCATAAGGGATTTGATTTAGGTCATACCTGAATGGTCTAGTGGTTTTCCCTACTTTCTTCAATTTAAGTCTAAATTTGGCAATAAGGAGTGCATGATCTGAGCCACAGTCAGCTCCTGGTCTTGTTTTTGTTGACTGCATAGAGCTTCTCCATCTTTGGCTGCAAAGAATATAATCAAACTGATTTTGGTGTTGACCATCTGCTGATGTCCATGTGTAGAGTCTTCTTTTGTGTTGTTGGAAGAGGGTGTTTGCTGTGACCAGTGCATTTTCTTGGCAAAACTCTATTAGTCTTTGCCCTGCTTCATTCCGTATCCCAAGGCCAAATTTGCCTGTTACTCCAGGTGTTTCTTGACTTCCTACTTTTGCATTCCAGTCCCCTATAATGAATAGGACATCTTTTTTGGGTATTAGTTCTAAAAGGTCTTGTAGGTCTTCATAGAACCATTCAACTTCAGCTTCTTCAGCGTTTCTGGTTTGGGCATAGACTTGGATTACCATGATATTGAATGGTTTGCCTTGTAAAGGAACAGAGATCATTCTGTCGTTTTTGAGATTGCATCCAAGTACTGCATTTCGAACTCTTTTGTTGACCATGATGGCTACTCCATTTCTTCTGAGGGATTCCTGCCCACAGTAGTAGATATAATGGTCATCTGAGTTAAATTCACCCATTCCAGTCCATTTTAATTCTCTGATTCCTAGAATGTCGACGTTCACTCTTGCCATCTCTTGTTTGATCGCTTCCAATTTGCCTTGATTCATGGACCTGACATTCTAGGTTCCTATGCAACATTGCTCTTTACAGTATCAGACCTTGCTTCTATCACCAGTCACATCCAAACCTGGGTATTGTTTTTGCTTTGGCTCCATCCCTTCATTCTTTCTGGAGTTATTTCTCCACTGATCTCCAGTAGCATATTGAGCACCTACTGACCTGGGGAGTTCCTCTTTAAATATCCTATCATTTTGCCTTTTCATACTGTTCATGGGGTTCTCAAGGCAAGAATACTGAAGTGGTTTGCAATTCCTTTCTCCAGTGGACCACATTCTGTCAGATCTCTCCACCATGACCCGCCCGTCTTGGGTGGCCCCACAGTCATTGCTTTGTTTTATTGAGTTAGACAAGGCTGTGTTCTAGTGTGATTAGACTGAGTAGTTTTCTGTGAGTATGGTTTAAGTGTCTGCCCTCTGATGCCCTCTTGCAATACCTACCATCTTACCTGGGTTTCTCTTACCTTGGATGAGGCGTATCTCCTCACCACCGCCCCTCTTGATATTGAAAGTGGAATAGCTCCTCTAGGCCCTCCTGTGCCCGTGCAGCCACCACTCCTTGGAGGTGGGGTTGCTCCTCCCGGCTGCTGCCCCTGGCCTCGGGCATGGGGTAGCTCCTCCCGGCCACTGCCCCTGACCTTGGACGTGGGGTAACTCCTCTAGGCCATTCCTGCGCCATCACAGCCTGGCACTCTCAGTCTCTGCCTCTGACCTTGGACGTGGGGTAAGTCCTCTTGGCCGCCTCCTCTTGGGCATGGGGTGCTCCTGGCTTCTGCCCTCGACCTTGGACTTGGGGTAGCTGCTGCCCGTGCTAAATTCACTGGTCACAGCTGCCCACACTAAATACAATATACTAATGCATATATATGGAATTTAGAAAGATGGTAATGATAACCCTGTATGTGAGACAGCAAAAGAGACACAGATATAAAGAACAGTCTTTTGAACTCTGTGGGAAAGGGCGAGGGTGGTATCGTTTGGGGGAATGGCATTGAAACATGTATAATATCATATGTGAAACGAATCACCAGACCAGGTTCAATGCATGATGCAGAATGCTCGGGGCTGATGCAGTGGGATGACCCAGAGGGATGGTAAGGGGAGGGAGGTGGGAGGGTGGTTCAGGATGGGAAACACGTATACATCCGTAGCGGATTCATGTTGATGTATGGCAAAACCATTGCAATATTGTAAAGTAATTATCCTCCAATTAAAATACATACATTTATATTTAAAAAAATAAAAAAAATGTGACTGAGGGGGGGAAAAAAGCTTAAAAGCTTAATTGGATTTCATATTGCCAATAAAATCGACAACTACAACAGAGGGGGAATAATAGAGGGGAAAAAGAAAAAAAAAATGCAAAAGAATATACAGAACAAGTCAAAACATAAGAATAATAAAGGTTTTTCTTGAGTCACTGCTGTCAGAGTCCTTTCCCTCTCTGGGAGTCATAGTCCACCTCACCTCCCTAGGATGCCCTCCAACACTGTTCTGGTCTCTGGACCTGCTGTGTGGGGGCAGCTCAGATTCTAATCTGGTTCTACTCCTCTGTGTTCTTGCCTTCAATGCCCTCTGCTATCAAAACTACTGCGTTTTCTGTTGTGGGAGCTCTCAATGACTTTTATATATTCCATAGAATTTTATATATTCCATAGTCTGCCTATTTGATCATGTGGATTTAATCTGCAGCTTGTGCAGCTGGTGGGAAGGTTTTGGGTCTTCTTCCTTAGCCACAGTCCGGGACGGCTGGGAAGGCCGGCAAGGAAGGTGGCTCAGGTGCCCTGTCATCCCCTTGTCCCCCTCTATCTCTGGAGGTGAGGGCGGGGTACTGTGTGGGCGGGCCAACCCCCGAGTGTTACAGCCTCCGGCAGCAGCACTCCCCAAATCCAGGGGCTGAGGGAGCCAGACCTGTTGCCACGTTCTCCCTCCTCCTGGTGCCCACCCCTGCAGGGGCATTCCTGCGAAGGGGCAATCCCCATGGGGACCCCCGGGTATAACCTGGCCTTGACCAGGTTTGGAGGGGCAAGCCGCCCCTCCCACGGTGCGACCACAGGAGTGGGTTTCAGTTGTGGTTTTATTTCTACCTCTTCATGTGGGTCGTCAACTGCGGTTTGCTCCTGAGGCTTCCCTGGAGGACTTGGGTTTGCCCCTGTGAGGGCCTGGTGTGGAGGTGGTGCAGCTGCTTGGGTTGCAGCATTTCTGGCAGCACCAGGTACTCAGGGGAGTTGGGGGCTAGGGCAGCAGGAAATACAGTGCTCTAGAAGGGTATGGCAACCAGTATTAGCCAATACACTCTAGTATTCTTGCCTGAAGAATTCCCACCCTGACAGAGAATCCTGACAGGCCACAGTCTACAGGGTCACAAAGAGTCAGACATGACTGAAGAGACCCTGTGTACATAGATGCAAGACATTTTTTGCCTGTGGCAGCTCTGCCCGAGTGAGGGTTTAGTTTGAAGGTGGCACACCTGCTTGGCTTGTGGGGACCCTGGCGGAATCTAGTGTGCAGGGACACGGACTGCCTCCACCACAGGAGTTACAGCCCTATCAGGGTCTTTTTTTGAGCCTCTTGTAGCTGGCCATCAGAAGGCCTCTTTGGCCATCAGAGGGCCTCTTTGGCCAGTCTTTCTCCATAGCTCTGCCAATTCGGGCACTTAGAAGGCTCCCTTGCCTGGGGTCCTTCTCTGTTGTTCAGTCCATCAGGAACATAGAGACCTACCCCCTGAGTGGGGTTCTACCCTTCAGATCGATGCATCAGTCACTTAAAGGAGCACCCTGGGTGGGGTCCTGCTCTGTGGTTCAGTGCATCAGGTGTTTGAAGGGCCAGCCTCTCTATTTTTCAGCTGCTGATGCTGGCGTGTGGGCAGAAAGGCTATGGTGATGGTTCCACCTCCTACACATGACTCAGCCGTATCGCCTTGCTTCCATGGCTGCCTGGTTTTCCTCCACAGGCATTTCCCACCACAGTCTCCTCCCTCACATCCCCTCGATCTGTCTCTCCACAGTCAACAGCAGCCTTCTCCCTGTGATCGCTCCACAATCCCCAAACTCCATCTCCCAGTCGCTGCGCCTTCCAGGGGACCTGCATCCCTGTCTGGGGTATGTAGGGCTGCGGCAAGGACTGTCTGTTTCTATTTCGACTTAGGCTGTCACAGATCAGCTGTTTCACTCTCAGCCTTAAATGACTTCTCCTATGACTTAGACAACTGCCCTGATGTGAGGATCGGACCTCTGCTTCAGTTCCCCCAACACACTGAGGGCAGGTCCAGTCCTACTAACACTCCTGTTTTTCCCCCAATTCCTTTATCCTACTGAGTTTTGCGTGATTCTATGTATTATTTTCCACTGGTCAGGTATTCCTGTCTGCTCTCAGCTGGTGTTCTGCATGCACCTCTGTGCCTGAAGGTGTGTTCCTGATGTATCTGTGGAGAAAGATGTACTCAACGTCCACTTACTCCTCCGCCATCTTGTTCCCCACAAATGTTGAGTTTTAAGCCACCTTTTTCACTCTCTTCTTTCACCTTCATCAAGAGGCTCTTTCATTCCTCTTCAGGTTCTGCCATAAGGGTGGTGTTATCTGCATATCTGAGGTTATTGACATTTCTCCTGGCAATATTGATTCCAGCTTGTGCTTCATTCAGCCCAGAATTTCACATGATGTACTCTGCTTGTAACTAAAATACACAGGGTGACAATATACATCCTTGAAACACTCCTTTCCCAGTTTTGAATCAGTCTGTTGTTGGTTATGTTCAGTTCTAACTGTTGCTTCTTGAGCTGCATACAGGTTTCTCAGGAGGCAGGTAGGGTGGTCTGGTATTCTCATCTCTTTAAGAATTTTCCACATTTTGCTGTGATCCACACAGTCAAAGGCTTTAGTGTAGTCAATGAAGCAGAAGTGGATGTTTTCTGGAATTCCCTTGCTTTTTCTATGGTCCAACGGATGTTGGCAATTTGATCTCCAGTTCCTCTGCCTTTTCTAAATCCAGCTTGTACATCTGGAAGTTCTCGGTTAACATACTGTTGAAGCCTAGCTTGGAGGATTTTGTGCATAACCTTCTGTTTAATGGGTAGAGTTTCTATTTCTGATGATGAAAAGTTTTGGAAATATATAATGGTTGTGATTGTACAACATTGTAGGTGTTACTAATAGCATAGAATTATACACTTTAAAACAATTAAAGTACAAAAATTTTTAATATATTTTATTATAATTTTAAAATATATTAAAAACCAAAAAAAGTATTAATACAGTTCTTAAAATTGGTTTTTAGGAAGTGAATAAAGGGAAGGAATTGGTGATCACCCTACGATTTCATGGGATGTGAGGCTACTCATGCTGTCAAAATTGAACCCATAGAAAGAAGACGGATGGAATTGTGAAAATGACATGGAATCTGGCATTTTGATGATGCTGAATTTGAGATGGTACAGTGGAGAAATGACTATTTGGAAATCATTATTATTTAGTGGTAGCTGAGAAAAATAACATGATAATTAAAACGTGAGACAGTTTCATGAAAATTTAAGCTTCTCTTCTAGTCTAATAAATATTATTACATTTTACTGGGGAAAAAAATGAATAGAAAATAGCTTCCTTCTTAATGGCAATCATAATTCTTTTCTCAACTGTTCTCAGAATGGAAAAAATCAGAGTGAATATTATTATACTACTTCATAGCAACAACCTAATTTGATTTTCTTTTGATTACTGCCAAAAGTTTAATTAGATACATAATCCATGATCATTAATAGTCTATTTATTCTAGAACACCATGGGCTTTTGAAGGTTGATTCTGAGATCTATCTTACTTAGATACCCCCGTGCCCTCTGTGGTAGTACAGACTGTTGCTAAGACCCCCTAGATATATGAATTTGGATATTGCCAGCAAAGATTAATGGACTCTATCCTGGAATGACTTCACATTATAAAACCCCGAAGCCAAGATTCAAATGGTGTAATGTGTGAAAAAAATCTTGAGAATAGTTTAAAGTTCTGTATAAAAATTATTCATTATTATTATTATTATTATTATGATACAATAAGGCTGAGTAGTCAATCAGCTTACATCATTAGTATAAACATGTTAAGAAGGAAGAAGTATGATGATTTTTTTTTAATGTGTGTAAAACTAGCTGGGTGTATGACTTAAGAATTCTGACTTGGTACTTAAAACAGTTCCTTAAAAAAACATACATTTAGCATATTCAACAGCATTGACATTTTGGACCAGACAATTCTTTTGGCGGGGGGAGGGGGGGTGGGCAGGGTTGTCCTGTGCACTGTAGGTCATCTAGCAACATCCACAGCCTCTATCCACTAGATGCTGGTACCATCTCCCCCAGTGCTGACGATCATCAATATTTCCAAATTTGCCAAATGTTCCCTGGGAGCCAAAATTGCCTCTGCTCGAGAACCCTTGCTTGTATACACAGGTATGTACATCTTAACTCATTTATAATAATAAATGTACATAGTATTCAAAGTAGAGCTCTCATCATTACATAACTGAACTACTGCCTTTGAGAAATGCTAAGGAGAAATGCTTAACTACTGGGAACAAAGAAGTTAGCCTAAGTGCAGCAGTATATAGCAGGTGCCTGACAACACAGGTAGCCTTTAGAGCCACCAAGCAGAGCCACTGAATAGTGATTAGGTGAAGATTTCCCCCCCTCCCTGGAGGCTTTTGTACTCTAATTTCTAGTTTCACTTTCTTAGTCCCATCCCTCTCCCATCATACCAAGCAACACAACAGTACCACTGTCATAGAATAAATCACCCTGGGAAGAGAATGCAGTTTGCCCTGCTCAGGGAGAGGTGGGTAATTTCTTTCATTATTTTTCTTATCAGTTTCTAAGAAGTCAATAGAACATCAAGGCAGTCATAAAAATTCGAAACAATAACCTCTTGGTTCTCTGGTGTAAGCAAAAAAACATACTGCGCATTTATGGATAATATATAAGCTATTTAGAAAGTCTGTGTTTTGTTGCTGTTGCTTTTAAAATACAAATGTGAAGTTCAGCTTAAGGTACATAGAAAACTGAGGAGCCTTTTCTTTTTAGTAAATAAAAAATAATATGAACTAACACAAGCACAGAATGTAAGTCCAAGAAAGAGAAAACTAATGTTTAATATAGACACATACACATAGTACATCAAAATGTATAACTTTTAATTTTGAAAAGATTTTAGATTTGAAGAAAAATTATAAAAAAGAAGACAGTTTCCATTCACCCCTTACCCAGATTTCCCTGATGTTAACACCTGCTGCTGCTGCTGCTAAGTCACTTCAGTCATGTCCGACTCTGTGCGACCCCACAGATGGCAGCCCACCAGGCTCCCCTGTCTCTGGGATTCTCCAGGCAAGAACAGTGGAGTGGGTCACCATTGCCTTCTCCAATGCATGAAAGTGAAAACTGAAAGTGAAGTTGCTCAGTCGTGTCCAACTCCCAGCGACCCTGTGGACTGCAGCCCACCAGGCTCCTCCAACAATGATCAAACTTGTGTGTTAGTCATTCAGTCATGTCTGACTCTTTGTGACCCCATGGACAGTAGACCACATTGCAAGCAGATTTTTTACCATCTGAGCTACCAGGGAAGCCCCTTGAATGGAACTTGGTTATGAGACAATTCTTTTCTGTAGCTGAGCTGGGGAGAGGAGGGAAGGAGTCTAAAGGTTCTGGGGTCCCCTGAGAAGGAGGTCACTTCAGGAAAGCTGAATCAGAGGTGGAAGGGGCACTGAGCCTGATGACATCCCTGAGCTCCCAGACCTGAATGGGCCCTCCCACCCCTTGGCTTTTCATACATGAAGCCCATCACAGATGATTCTGTCCTCGCCACCTCAAGCACTGACAGGACTCCAGATACCCTGACTTTGGCAGCATCCAAACCAAGGGCTGGACACTTGCAGACATGGGAGGCAAGCAAGCTTTCCCCTGGGCCTCCATCAAAACCAGGATATAAACAATTGGTACAATATTATTTGCTATGTTACTTTATTTGAAGTTCACCACTTTTCCCACTTATGTCCATTTTTCTGTTCCAAGATCTAATTCAAAACACTAGAATATATTTATTTAGCTGCCATGTCTGCTTGTTCTCCAATCTGTAACCGTACTACAGTCTCTCCTTGTTTTTCATGACCTTGGCAGGCAGAATATTTCTTGATTTGGGTTGACTTGGTATTTTCTCAGGATTATCTTGAAGTTCTGCATCTGTGTCTAAAACAGCACACAAGAGATGCTGTACCCTGCTCAGGGCATCTTATCAGGAGGGTGAGATGAAAATATGTCTTATTATCAGTTATTCCTGTTCTCTTTGTAAAGGTGTTGTCTGCTAGGTTTCTGCTCCATAAAGTTACCATTTTCCTTTTAAAATTAATATCCTGGGGAAGAGGATTTGAAACTATGCACAAAGCCTGCTTCTTAAACTTTGCCTACTTCTTTCAGAATTTATGTTGGTGACTCTTGCCTGCAATAATTATTTCTCTGGTGTTTGCCTTGTCATGATATATTCCCTCATTCCTTCTATATTAGAGTCTTTCTATAGATAGAGCTTTCTGTTCTCTCCCACATATTTATTTATTCCGCTATTTGTTCTATCAGGAGGAATACATGGACATTTCCTTTATTCTGTGGATTAGAAGCCAATACATATTCTCATTATTTTTTTTTTTTTTTTGCTCAAAATGATGTAACTTTTGGCCTCTTTCAGTTGAAGCCTAGGTCCTCTCGACATGTCCACATCCTTTTCTGATCACTTTCTAATTTTTTGGCACTAAAGGAGATTCTCAGCTCATTTTGTAATTTTGTAATTTTAAAATGAGAATTTCTCCTTTTTTCATTTAAAATAAAAACAATTTTCATGCAGTTAATAAAAATGACTGGGATTTACAAAAGCCAAATAATTATCCTGGAAGAAAAGTGATTTAATCTCCATACAGAAGAAAGATGGAAGGTTGTAAGAGAAAAGGAAGGAAGGAAAATACAGAAGAGCAATGTAAATGATACTTAAGAAAACAAATAAACTTGAGAAGAGAAACAAAGTGAGTGGAAAAAAGAGAAAGACTTTTTAAAAAATTTAAATGACTCTAAAGCACAGTAAATATGGAGAAAGTAAATGAAAACATGAGGTGTAATGACGGTTTGTTTTTTTTTTTAAGTAATTTGTATTTGACTTTATATAACATTTTGTCACTTTATAATATTAAAATTAAACACTTAAACATCATTATTTATCTTACACAATAAAATAGAAAATCTGCGGTTTAAAAAAATTTAAATACTTTGCATAAAATTCTTATGAAAATTTAGGAAACTAAATTCCAGTCTTTTATTGCTCAAGCTCTTTTGGTGTAAGATTTATAAATTTGTGGAGTTTCTTCTCTGAGATAGAACATACTTTGATTCCTTTTTTTACTTTTAAAATTTTTTCATAAAAACATGATGCAGGGGACAAGATTTCTTCCTATCAGTTGCAAAGCTAAGCTTGGTTAGCTGCCACCTTCCCCGATTTCTCTTTCAGTCTCTCCTTGAAGCTCTAGTTCTAAGCTCTGGAGCTGTTATTGATCCCAGTCACCAAGAACTGATGACACAGATGTTGATATTCTCTTCCCAGCCGTGGGAACAGACACATATAAATGATTATGTTTATATGATATATGAGGGAGAGTTTGCTAAACTAGCCATATGTCAAGCTTCAAAAAAGGCCCCATTCTAGATCAAAGGCCTCCCAAGGGCTAGGACTCCGGTCTGTGAGCAAAATGCTGTTTCACCAGAAATGAAGAAATGCTACAAAGCTATTGTAGTAAAGGCAAAATTCTGGAGCCATATAGAAAAGTCAGAAAACAAGCACATGTGTATATGGAGACTTGGCATAATATAGAGGTGGCACTTCTAATCGGTAGGGAAATGATGACTTGTTTACTAGAAGGTGTAGTGTTGAGAAAACTGGATAAACAAATAAAAATAAACCTTTCTCACATTGTACCTTCAACAAGTGTTGGGGTGGGTAAAAATGTCTTAAAAAACACACTAAAAAAAGCACAAATCATAAGGCAAAACTATGGATGGATTAACTTTACAAACACAATTCAGAATTCCTGTTCAGTGTAGGAATCATAGACAAAGTCGGGGAAGTGAAGTGCACTAAAATCTATGTTATTAATATCAATAATATACAAGGACACTAGAAAAAGAATGGGCAACCCATAGAAAAATAGGCAAAAAGTAAGACTGAGGCATTCTTAGTAGAAACAAAAATGACTAGAAAGACTATGAAGTTTATCACCCAAGAGATCAGATTAACGGAATGCTACAATAATGGCCCTATCCTTTTGAAAAAAAGAAGAAGAAAACACCAGTGATATACCAAGTGATAGCAAGGCCACAGGAAAATGTGAGTCATATTGGACTTCAGGTACACCTTCAGACAGTGCAACATTCAGAAGAAAGATAATAATTTTCTGAAATTATTCTTGCAAAATCTTTATGAAACACCCTTGCAAATATAAATCAGAGAAAAACCTGCATAAAGGTCGTATGAAAGGATACTTGTCTAAGGTCTTAGTGATGTCTTACTTGTGGTACCAAGCATTGAGGCAATCCTATTGGCTACCATTAGAAACACAGGGAGACAAAAAAGTGATGGATACTGTGTAATTAGATGCAAAGAGCTATAGCAGAAACAGCAAAAGGAGGATTCTAAAAAGAGCTTGGGGGTGAAAAGAAGAACTGAATGATATCTGGAGCACGATACTTGTGGTGTGAGGAGAGGGGAAAGTAAAATAAAATGAGAAAGAAATTTTGCATGAAATAATGATAGCATCCTAAGAACTGTGCTTGTGCAACTAGCTAAGCAAAAGCAAACATTTCTGAAGTTTTCTCCACTGCAGATATGTAATATATCTTATTTCTTCCACTGTCTACATGATTGATAGATAACAGGCTTCTCTGGGGTTCAGTTGGTTTAAGAATCTGCCTGCAATGCAGGAGACTTGGGATCAATCCTAGAATTGGAAAGATCCCCTGGAGAAGGAAATGGCAACCCACTCCAGTATTCTTGCTTGGGAAATCCCATGGATAGAGGAACCTGGCGGGCTACAGTTCTTGGGACATGACTTAGGTTCGTGTCCAAGAGCCAGACATGAATTAGAAGTAAATCACCACCACCACGTGGTAAGTAAACATTAAAGCCATAGCCCAACCCAAACAAGCTTTTATATCTTATACATCTCCTGTTTTTACACTCAGAAAAAAATTTAAATTATTTTTACTGTAATCATTGATCCAAGTGCTTGTCATTTTTACATAAATCAGGAAACCCAGGTTGAGACATATTTATTCAGTTACGCACATGTCCTTTCCCCCAAGGTCAAGTTATGGGTCTTCCAAAGCTTAATTGGTTTGTTTTCTTAATACAATGCTACACTAACCTTTTAAACAAAGAGTTTACCTTTTTTTTTCAGGTTGATCATTTCCCTGAATCTGATTTTCATCTGTTATCAAAGTCAGGAAAACAAAGTTTAGAAAAAAGGTCATACCTTCAAACAGTTTAAATAAAAATCATCGATAATTCTCATATCTTTATTTAAAAGAAAATACTATAAGCACTATTTCTGAAGCCACATGTACCTTTCATATAAGAGGAAAAATAAAAGTTTTCCTAAAATGATAACTTAGTTTTTATGCTAAGTGAAATGGTGCAAACATGTCTTGTATTCCATTGATACAATTTCCTTCTGAATCCTTCTTTTAGAATCTAAATAAGGAACCTATACTTCATATGGTAACTCTCCAAACCTGCATACTGGCTGGGAGCAAAAAAGAAGATCATATTCTAGGGCATTTGGTTCTTGAGAACAATGCCCTGTGCTCCCAGGCAGGTGGCAACCTGACTGTTCTGTGGATTGGTTCTAGCCAGCTTTTAAGATTTGCGCCACAAGATGGCAATAGAGTCTATAAGTATACAGTCCTTTCTTTGCTGTGGGATCTTTACAAAGCTCCATTATTCTTGCATTTGATTTATTTATTTTAGATTACTCGTTATAATACAAGCATAATTGTTACTCAGATACTTGAATTTCTAGATGACAGAAGCCTTGTCTCTGTCTTTGAAGTGAAGTGAAGTTGCTCAGTCATGTCCAACTCTTTGCGACCCCATGGACACCAGGCTCCTCCATCCGTAGGATTTTCTAGGCAAGAGTACTGGAGTGGGTTGCCATTTCCTTCTCCAGGGAATCTTCCTGACCCAGGGATCGAACCCAGGTCTCCCACATTGTAGACAGACGCTTTACCATCTGAGCCACCAGGGAAGTCCTATTGTCTCTATAGCTTTGTGTACTTCACCTCGGTAGTATATATTTTTTAAAATAGCATATATTTAGTAGGAATCTTAGAAGAAATGGAGTAGCTCTCACAGTCAACAAAAGAGTCTGAAATGCAGTACATGGGCGTAATCTTAAAAACAACAGCATAATCTCGGTTTGCTTCCAAGGCAAATCATTCAACATCACTGTAATACAAGTCTGTGCCCCAAACACTAATGCCAAAGAAGCAGAAGCTGAACGGTTCTATGAAGACCTACAGGAGCTTCTGGAACTAATAGCAAAAAAGATGTCCTTTTCATCTTAGGGGGCTGGAATCTAGGAAGTCAAGAGATACCTGGAGTAATGGGCAAATTTGGCCTTGGAGAACAAAATGAAGCAGAGCAAAGGCTAACAGAATTTTGCCAAGAGAACACACTGGTCATAGTAAGCACCCTTTTCCAACAACACAAGAGATGACTTTACGTATGAACATCACCAGATGCTCAATACCAAAATCATATTGATGAGTCAGCCCTTCGAATCAGGTGGTCAAGGTATTGGAGCTTCAGTTTCAGCATCGTCCCTCCAATGAATATTCAGGATTGATTTTCTTTAGGATTGACTAGTTTGATCTCCTTGCAGTCCAACTCAATGGACATGAGTTTGAGCAAGCTCTGGGAGATGGTGAAGGACAGGGAAGCCTGGTGTGCTTCAGTCCAGGGGGCCACAAAGAGCTGGATGCGACTGAGCAACTGAACAACAATATTTACTATGGGCTTTCCTGGTGGCCCAGGAGAAAAGAATCCAGCTCCAATGCAGAAGATTTGGATTCCATCACTGGTCCAGGAAGATTTCCTTGGAGAAAGAAATGGCAGCCCACTCCAATCATCTTGCATGGGAAATCCCATAGACAAAGGAGCCTGGTGGGCTACAGTCCATGGGGTTGCAAAGAGTTAAACATGACTGTGTGATTAAACAAACAAAACAAAATATTAAGTATGTAAATTATATGTGCCACATATTATATAAATATATAATCTGTAACATAAAGGCAGGTGTTAAATAGCAATATATGCTCCTTTGTTGTGTTGTTTTAGTTGTGAGTCATGTCCAACCCTTTTGTGACCCCATGGACTGTAGCCCACCAGGCTTCTCTGTCCATGGCATTTCCTATGGAAAAATACTGGAGTGGGTTGCCATTTCCTTCTCCAAGGGAAATTCCCGACCCAGAGATCAAACCCACCTCTCCTGCATTGGCAGACGGATTCTTTACTACTGAGCCACCAGAGAAGCCCACACTCCTTTGTTACTGTCATATAAATAAGGACTTGCTGGCTTTCATATTTGAAGAAGAAATTTTTTGTTCACACTGTTTATTCAGTCTGAAAACAGCAAGAACCTAATAAATATTTGTTGAATGAATGAATGTAGTCACTTGGCTTGCATCTTCTTCATTCTACCTAAACTAATAAATATCACTTCAAAAATATGCTATTTCTTTAAAATCACAGTTAAATGACTATTGAATTTGACAGCGGACAGTTACTACAGTCAAACAACACTTTGTTGCATCTCCTAAAACAATCGTATTTTCCTACGCTTATTTTAAAAGTTTCCCTGTTACAGTAATCAACATACGGGGTGGGGCAGGGGAACTATCCTTCTTAGAGGGTCCAAAATCAAATGCAGCTGAAACGGACCACGTGACTATAAACGAAAGACAGACTGAATTCCACATCTGCTTGGCTCTTCCTGTGTAACTTGGAAAAGTTACTCCACGTGACATAATAGCCATATAATAGAATAGGTCCACTTAGTAAGATGAGAGACGTACAGAATATGTTCAGCCAATGGCTATATTTTCCCTACATTGTTTTCCCCGCCCCAGAGACCAGGTCATTTCTGATCCAGTCCTGAATTTTAGAGTGAACTTTAATATACACCCAAGTTTTTCTCACCTTCTGGGGACCGTCCTCTGAGCCCAGAGACCCCACCACGAGCTGCCCTGTTCCTCCACACAAGTCTGAGTGGCAGGCCCACAGGACCCCTCCTCCAAGTGCAATTCACCAGCATCTTCTATGCAGAGACCCGAGGTTCAGGTCTACAGAACCCCTTCTTTAAATGTCTAGTTTTGATTAGTCCAACACTTTCCCTTTTCTTCCCTTAGCCCTATGAGTGCTAGTTGTTTCCTGCAATTTTAAGTTGAGAAATAGTTTTCTTTCTTTTCTCTCTGTTGCATTAATCATTCTTTGTACTGATTTCTCACTGACAACGGAACTGGCATGATTTCTGTTCCCTGAATAGACACTGACCAATAACCCTTTTGTCAGTTGGAAGCATATTTCAAATCTTCCCTGTTGAAAATTTGGTAAATTTCTCATCCAGGGTAATGAGACATGAATTAACACTTAGCAAACTTTCATCTGTATTCTAAAACGAAAATGAGAGATATCGCTTATGGCAATATAGAAAAAAAATCCAAAGAGGCATCTAGCAAAGATGCTATTTTTGCAAAGTATATGCTTGGATTCTACAACAAAAGCATCTTTGAAAATTCAATTATTACTTAAACTGACTGGGAAATTACAGTTCAACAACTTTAAAAATGGGGAACATACTTTGACCCTGAAACAGAAACATCAGTATCCGTAAAACAGTAAAAGAAAACTGGATATGTTTGTAATCCTGGCTTTTACATTGTCTACAAAGTTACCTCAACCCATTGTGTTTTTTACATCTTCTTGCTTCTCAGAGTCAAAAGAAACCATTCAGATATTTCATTTTCATTCAACAGCATGCCTTTCTCAAAGGGCAGCCCCAGTTTAATTGGGAAGGAATTCTGTCAAAGGAAAGTTAAATGAGCTGGATTAAGATGCAAGGATTATGATTTCTCATCTGTTTTGATAGCTTTTGTTTATCTGTAACATTTCCCAGATAGCGGACTAGGAGAGCTGGCTCAGTTTTGTTTAGTTTTCTTAATGAGATGTCCTGGCTTGCTTTTCTTATTACAGTATGTGTTACCATGGCTACTATATTTTTGAAGATTTAAGGTTTTTCTCAAGCAGATACCTTTATTGAGCTTTCCCCCCAGATTACATAAATAATGCTACATATAGAAAAGTAAAGATCATCTGAAATCTCACCACTCTGCCTCACTATTAATTTACATACTTTTATGTAAAATCTATGATAAAAACTTTTAAAATACCACTTTATAAAATTATTTGTTATTATCTTGTAAAGCTAACCATATGCATAGCCTGGCAATTCAAGCCTTAGGTATATACATGATGGGGAAATTCAGCAGACATAGATTGAGATGATTGTAATAGACTCCCAAAGAGAGAAAGCAGCACAATTGTTCATCGCAGAGGTAGAAAAAATAAACTGTGGTATAATCATAACTAAGAGATTATGTAGCAGTGAAAATGAATAGACTAGACTCCTCATTTGCATGAATTTTAGAATATAAGTTTTAAAGGAAAAAAATGTAAGTTACAAAAGAATGCACATAATTCCATTCTTATGAAGATAATAAACAAATGAAAGTCAACTTTATCTAGGGATATGTGGTTAATCTGTGAACAAAAGCAAGAGAACGATAAAGCACTACAGTCTTCTCCTGTTTCGTCACCTCTACCTCACCTTCACCCTCTAGTCTTATGTTTTCACCCCTACCAAAATCCCAGTTTATGTTCAGCCTTGGAAATGTGCTGCTTGGATCTCCTTTCAAGAAAGAACTGGACACTGAGCTGCAAGGAACACAGTTAGTTAAAAGCCATGAACTTCAAGCTCCCCCTCAGCTTTTGAGTTGATGCTGCACAGCTTGGGACAGAAGTCAGCCAATGACTGGCCATTTGTGCCCTATGTGCGACTTCTTCAGTGGGCAATTTTAGTTTCAGGGCTTCCCATTGTACTGGTCAAGGCTTTGACAGAGCTGAATTATAATCTATGGCTTGCTTTATCCTATCCTGCATTTTCTCCCCTTCAATCTTTCAGACACTAGCCACCACAAAACTTCTTGCAGTCTTAAACCCATCTCAACATCTCTTTCCCAGTGGACAGAACAAAAATACCTATTTTCTCCAACTGACCTAATTTTATACAAAGCACACATTACAAGGTTTAGTATTGTTTAAAAACTATGATGGTATCACATATAATTCTATTCATTTGCTTCTGCCATTTAAGATAGTGTGGCTCTGACTCCAAGTCCACCTTAGAGATTTAACTAGTTGTTTTAATGGCTGCACAACATTTGCTGGCATAGATGTCCCTCAGTTTGATCAGTTACTCCTGTTATGGAAATTTTTGTTTTCAATCATTTAGTATTTAAAAGAGTGCTGCAATAAAAATACTTGTATATATAATGCACATTTTATATACACAGATGGACCAAACTTTTTATTTCAATGGGATATATTTTCAAAGGACTTCAGGAAGTATGAACATGCATATTTTGAATTTGAACAAGTATTGCAGATTGCATTCCAAAAGCCCCTTATACAGTACACATTCTCATCGGCCAGGGGAGAGGATACCCTTCTTCCACAACTATGCCAGAAGCAGGTGTAGTGATTCTTTTCCAGTCTGAAAGATATAAAGTTTTATCTGCTGTTACTGATAATTCTACTCTCTAAGGGACTGGGAAAATTGAGCATTATTTCCACATGTTTATTGCTTATTTGTATTTTTTCCTCTATAGACTAACTTTTCATAGAGTCTAATTTTCCTATAATTCTTTAATTTGTTATAGCTCATTGAGTATTATGTATAACTACATACATTTTATTTTTTTAATTAAAGTGTAGTTGATTCACAATATTATGTTTGTTTCAGGTCTATAACATGATGATTCAATATTTTTATAGATTATACTCCATTTAAAGTTATTATAAAATATTGGCTATATTCCCTGTAGTATACAATATATCTTAGAATCTTATTTTATTTTATTTAAATTTTGTTTTTTATAACACAAAAACATTTTGTATTGGGATATAGCCAATTAACAATGTTGTGATAGTTTCAGGTGAACATACACATGCATCCTTTCTCCCCCAAACACCCCTCCCATCCAGGCTGGCACATAGCATTGACCTGAGTTCCATGTGCTATACAACAGGCTTTTCTTGGTTATCCATTTTAAATATGGCAGTGCACATGATCTTCCCAGAGTCCTTAGCTATCCCTGCCCCCCAGCAAACCATGAATTCGTTTTCTAAGTCTGTGTGTCTCTTTCTGTTTTATAAGTTCATTTGTATCATTTCTTTTTAGAGCCCACATAAAAGGGATATTGTATGATATTTCTCCTTCTCTGTCTGACTTTTTCATTCCATGACTCTCTCTAGGTCCATTCATGTTGCTGCAAATGGCCTTATTTCATTCTTTCTAATGGCTGAGTAATATTTCATTGTGTATATATACCACATCTTCTTTTTCCATTCTTCTGTCAATAGACATTTAGGTTGTTTCCATGTCCAATGTTTCCAACATTTAGTTGCTGCCATTGTAAACAGTACTGCAATGAACATTAGGGTGCATGTTATCTTTTCAGGCCATGTTTTCTCTGCCCAGGTGTGGGTCTGCAGGGTCATATGGTAGCTTTACTTTTAGTTTTTAAAGTAACCTCCATACTGTTCTCCATAGTGAGTGTTCAGTTCAGTACAGTCACTCAGTCATGTCCAACTCTTTGTGACCCCATGAACCACAGCACGCCAGGCCTGCCTGTCCATCATCAACTCCTGAAGTTCACCCAAACCCATGTCCATCGAGTCAGTGATGCCATCCAACCATCTCATCCTCTGTCATCCCCTTCTCCTGCCCTCAATCTTTCCCAACATCAGGGTCTTTTCCAGTGAGTCAGCTCTTCACATCAGGTGGCCAAAGTATTGGAGTTTCAGCTTCAACATCAGTCCTTCCAATGAACACCCAGGACTGATCTCCTTTAGGATGAACTAGTTGGATCTAGTTGCAGTCCAAGGGACTCTCAAGAGTCTTCTCCAACACCGCAGTTCAAAAGCATCAATTCTTTGGCATTCAGCTTTCTTTATAGTCCAACTCTCACATCCATACATGACCACTGGAAAACCCATAGCCTTGACTAGATGGACCTTTGTTGGCGAAGTAATGTCTCTGCTTTTTAATATGCTTTCTAGGTTGGTCATAACTTTCCTTCCAAGGAGTAAGCGTCTTTTAATTTCATGGCTGCAAGTACCATCTGCAGTGATTTTGGACCCCAGAAAAATAAAGTCAGCCACTGTTTCTACTGTTTCCCCATCTATCTGCCATGAAGTGATGGGACCGGATGCCATGATCTTAGTTTTCTGAATGTTGAGCTTTAAGCCAACTTTTTTATTCTCCTCTTTCACTTTCATCAAGAGGCTCTTTAGTTCCTCTTCACTTTCTGCCATAAGGGTCATGTCATCTGCATATCTGAGGTTAGTGATATTTCTCCCAGCAATCTTGATTCCAGCTGTGCTTCCTCCAGCCCAGCGTTTCTCATGATGTACTCTGCATATAAATTAAATAAGCAGGGTGACAATATACAGCCTTGACGTACTCCTTTTCCTATTTGGAACCAGTCTGTTGTTCCATGTCCAGTTCTAACTGTTTCTTCCTGAGTGTGCCAATTTACATTCTCACCACCAGTGCAGGAAGGTTCCATTTTCTCAACACCCTCTCCAGCATTTATTGTGGATTTTTTTTGATGATGCCATTCTGACCAGTGTGAGATGATATCTCTTTGTAGTTTTGATTTGCGTTTCTCTAATAACTAGCAATGTTGAGCATCTTTTCAAGTGCTTTTTGGCCATCTGTATGTTCTCTTTAGAGAAATGTCTACTCAGGTCTTCGGCCCATTTTTTGAGTGGGTTGTTCATTTTGATTCTATTAGGTGTCATAAGCTGTTTGCAAATTTTTGTGACTAATCCCTTATCAGTCAGATCATTTGCAAATATTTTCTCCCAACTTGTGGGTTATCTCTTTGCTATGTTTATTGTTTCCTATGCTGTGCAAAAGCATTTGACTTTAAGTAGGTCCCATTCATTTATTTTTGCTTTTTATTTCCATTATTCTAGGAGATGGATTTAAAAAGATGTTGCTGTGATTTATGTCAGAGTGTATTCTGCCTAAGTTTTCCTCTAAGAGTTTTATAGTGTCTGGTTTAACATTTAGGTCTTTAATCCATTTTAAGCGTATTTTGTGTATGGAGTTAAGGAATGATCTACTTTCATTTTTTTACATGTGCTGCCCAGTTTTCCCAGAATCATTTGTTGAAGAGATCATCTTTCCACCATTGTGTAGTCTTGCCTGCTTGGTCATAGATTATTGACCACAGGTGCATGGGCTTATTCCTGGGGTTTCTAACCTGCTCCATTGAACTAATTTCTGTTTTTGTGCCAGTTTCATACTGTTTTGATGACTGTAGCTTTTTAGTATAGTCTGAAGTCAGGGAGCCTCATTCCTCTAGTTCAATTTTTCTTTGTCAAGATTGCTTTGGCTATTTGGGGTCTTTTGTATATCCATACAAATTTTAAGATTTTTTGTTCTAGTTCTGTGAGAAATGTCATTGGTAATTGGATAAGTATTGTATTGAATCAACAGATTGCCTTGGGTAATACAGTCATTTTTACAATATTGAGTCTTCCTATCCATGAACATGGTCTATCTTTCCATCTGTTTATGTCTTCTTTGATTTCTTTCATCAGCATCTTATAGTTTTCAGAGTACAGGTCTTTTGTCTCCTTAGATAGGTTTATTCCTAAGTACTTTGTTCTTTTTGATGCAATGGTAAATGGAATTGCTTCTTGAATTTCTCCTTCTGATTTTTCATTGTTAGTGTATAGAAATGCAACAGACTTCTGTGTATTAATTTTCCAATCTGCAGATTTACCAAATTCATTGATGAGTTCTAGTAGTTTTCTGGTAGCATCTTTAGGATCTTCTTTTTTTTAATTTTTATTTCTTAAATTAGTTTATTTTAATTGGAGGCTATTTACTTTATGTATAGTATCATGTCATATGCAAAAAGTGACAGTTTAATTTTTTTTAATTTGGTTTCCCTTTACTTCTTTTTCTTTTCTGATTGTTGTTTTTAGGACTTCCAAAACTATGCTGAATAAAAGTGGTGAGAGTGGACATCCTTGTCTTTTTCCTGATCTTAGAGGTAATGCTTTCAGCTTTTCACAATTGATTATGATGCTAGCTGTAGGTTTATCATATATGGCTTTTATCATGTTGAGGTTTGTACTCTCTATGCCCACTTTCTGGTGAGTGTTTTCTTTTTTTTATCATAAATAGGTGCTGAATTTTGTCAAAAGCTATTTCTGCATCTATTGAAATGATTATATGATTTTTATTCTTCAATTAATTACACTCACTGACTGGAAGATGCTGAAAAATCCTTGCATCCCTGGGATGTATGACCTTTTTAATGTATTGTTGGATACAGACGGCTAGTATTTTGTTGAGGACATTTGCATCTATGTTTATCAGTGATGTTGGCCTGTAATTTTCTTTTTGTGGTATCTTTATCTACTTTTTCTGTCAGAGTGATGTGGCCTCATAAAATGAGTTGGAAAGTTTTCCTTGGTATGCAACTTTTTGGAACAGTTTCAGGCATATAGGTGTTAACTCTTCTCCACATGTTGGATAAAATTTGCCTGTGATGCTGTCGGGCACTGGACCTTGGTTTGTTAGGAGGTTTTTAATCATTGTTTCAATTTCAGTGCTTGTGATTGGTCTGTACATATTTTCTATTCTTCCTGGTTCAGTCTAGGGAGACTGTACCTTTCTAATAATTTGTCCATTACTTCTAGGTTGTCCATTTTATTGGCATACAGTTGTTTATAGTGAAAGCAAAATCGCTCAGTTGTGTCCAACTCTTTGCGAGCCCCTGGACTGTAGCCTGCCAAGCTCCTCCATCCATGGGATTTTCCAGGCAAGAATACAGAGTGAGTTGCCATTTCCTTCTTCAGGGGATCTTCCTGATCCAGGGATCGAACCTGGGTCTCATGCACTGCAGGCAGACTTTTTACCATCTGAGCCACCAGGGAAGCCCATAGTTGTTCATAGTAGTCTTTTATGATTCTTGGTATTTCTGTGGATTCATTTGTAACTTCCCCTTTTCCATTTCTAATTTTACTGATTTGAATCCTCTCCCTTTTTTTCCTGATGAGTCTGGCTAAAGGCTTATCGATCTTATCTTTCCAAAGAACCATCTTTTAGTTTCATTGATCTTTGCAATTGTTTTCCTTGTCCCTATTTCATTTCTGCCCTTATCTCTATGATTTCCTTCCTTCTACTGACTTTAGATTTTGTTTGTTTTTCTTTCTCTAAATTTTTTAGGTGTAAGGCTAGATTGTTTATTTGAGATTTTTCTTATTTCTTGAGATAAGATTGTATTGCTATAAACTTTTTTCTTAGAACTGCTTTTGCTGCATCCCATAAGTTTTGGGCCATTGTGTTTTTGTTTTCATTTGTCTCTAGATATTTGTCTTATTTATTCTTTGATTTCTTTAGTGATCCAATGATTGTTTAGTAGCATAGTGTTTAACCACTACATGTTTGTGTTTCTTAGAGCTTTTCTCTTGTAGTTTATTTCTAATCTCATAACATAGTATTCAGAAAACGTGCTTGATATGATTTCCATGTTCTTAAGCTTGCCTTGTGACACAGCATGTGGTCAATCCTGGAGAATTTTCCAAAAATATTGGGGAAAATGTGTGATCTGCTGCTTTTGGGTGAAATGCTCTATAAATATCAATTAAGTCCAACTCATCTAAAGTGTCTCTGAAGGCCTATGTTTCCTTATTGATTTTCTGTCTGGATGATCTGTTGGGTGATCTGGATGATTCTGTCTGATGATCTATTAAAAGTCCCCCACTATTATTGTGTTACTGTCAATATCTCCCTTTATGTTTGTTAGTATTTGCCTTACATATTGAGATGCTTTTATGTTGGGCACATATATATTTATAATTATTATATCTTCTTCTTGGATTGAACCCTTGATCATTATGTAGTGTCCTTCTTTGTCCCTCTTTTGTTTTAAAGTCTATATTATCTGATTTGAGTGTTGCTGCTCCAACTTTCTTATAATTTCCATTTGTATGAGATACCTTCTCCCATCCCCTTACTTTCAGTCTGTTAGTGTCTGTAGGTATGAAGTGGATCTCTTGTAGACAATATATATAAGTCTTGTTTTAGTATCCACCAGCCACTCTATGTCTTTTGGTTGGTGCATTTAATCCATTTACATTTAAGGTAATTATCAATATGTGTGATCCTATTACCAGTTTGTTAATTGTTTTGGGTTTACTTTTTGTAGATATTTTCCTTCTCTTGTGTTTCCTGTCCAGAGAACTTCATTTAGCATTTGTTGTAAAACTGGTATAGTGGTGCTGACTTCTCTTAACTTTTGCTTGTTTGGAAAGCTTTTGATTTCTCCATCAAATCCAAATGAGAGTCTTGCTGGATAGAGTATTCTTGTTCATAGGTTATTCCCTATCATTACTTGGAATATATTATGTCATCCCCTTCTGGTTTGTAGAGTTTCTGTTGAGAAATCCACTGATAATCTTATAGGTTTTCCCCTGTATGTTGTATTTTTTTCCCTTGTTGTCTTAATATGTCTTAATAAATTATATTTGTCTTTAATTTTTGTCCATTAGATTACCATGTGTCTTGGTGTGTTCCTCCTTGGGTTTATCCTTCCTGGGACTCTCTGTGCTTCCTCGACATGGCCGACAATTTCCTTTCTCATGTTGGGGAAGTTTTCAGCTATTATCTCTTCAAATATTTTCTCAGGTCTTTTCTCTTTCTCTCCTCATTCTGGGACTCCTATACTGTGAATACTGGTGCATTTAATGTTGTCCCAGAGGTTAAGCTGTTAGGTTGTCTTCGTTTCTTTTCATTCCTTTTTCTATATTCTGTTTTGCAGCATTGATTTCCATCATTCTGTCTTCCAGGTCACTTATCTGTTCTTCTGCCTCAGCTTTCTGCTGTTAGTTCCTTCTAGTGTATTGTTCATCTGTGTTTGTTTGCTCTTTAGTTCTTCTAGGTCCTTGGTAAACATTTCTTGCATATTCTCAATCTTTGCCTCCATTCTTTTTCTGAGATCCTGAATCATCATCACTATCATTATTCTGAATTCTTTTTCTGGGAGGTGTCCTATCTTCACTTCATCTAGGTATTTTTCTGGGGATTTATCTTGATCCTTCATCTGGGACACAATCCTATTTCTTTTCATTTTGGGTAGCTTTCTGTGATTGTGGTATTAGTTCTAGAGATTGATTGGGTTATGGTTATTTCTTCTGTCTGTCCTCTGGTGGATGAGGTAAGAGACATGTTCAAGCTTCCTGATGGGAGGGACTGGCTGTGGGGTAAACTGGGTCTTGCTCTGGTAGGCAGGGCTCTGCTCAGTAAAACTTTAATCCAATTGTCTTCTGATAGGTAGGGCTGTGCTCCCTCCCTGTTTTTTGTTTGGCCTAAGTCTATAGGCTTCTACAGTAGGGCTACTGGTGAGCTCCAAGAGGACTTAATGCTGAGACACATCTCCCAGGGCAGGCCACTCCCAGCTCAAGCCTCTGCAGAAGACCTTCAAGCACTCACAGGTGGGTCTGGCTCAGTCTCCTGTGGGGGTCACTGCTCCTTTCTCCTGGGTCCTGGTGTGCACAAGATTTTGTTTGTGTCCTCCAAGGGTCTCTGTTTCCCCCAGTCCTATGGAAGCTCTGTAATCAAACCCTCCTGGCCCTCAAAGTCAGATTCCCTGGGGATTCCCAGTTTCTTGACCAAATTCCCAAGCTAGGGAGCCTGATGTGGGGCCTATAACTTTCACAACAATGTGAGAACTTCTTTGGTATTATTGTTTTCAAGTTTGAGTCGCCCACTCAGTTGGATATAGGATTTGATTTTATCATAATTGTTCCCCTCCTACCATTTCAGTGCGGCTTCTTCTTTGTCCTTGGATGAGGGGTATCTTTTTTTGTTGGGTTCCAGAGTTTTCCTGTTGATGACTGTTCAACAACTAGTTGCATTTTTGGTGCTCTGGCAAGAATGAGCGCACTACTTAATCTTAATCTTGTTACTCTGTATCTTATTTATTACATAGTTTGTGTCTCTTAATCTTCCATGCCAATCTTGCCCCTCCCCCCACCATCTCCCTACTGGTAACCACTAGCTAGTTTGTGCTCTATATCTGTGATTCTTTTTCTTTTTTTATATGCACTAGCATTTTTTAACTTTTAGAGTCCACACATATCATGCAGTATTTGTCTTTCTCTATGTATTTCACTAAGCATAATATCCTCCAAGTTTTATGTTGTCACAAATAACAAAATTTTCATTTTTATGGCTTTGCAGTATTCCACTGTGTATATGTGTGTGTGCATGTGTATGTGTATCTAACATCATTTTATTAATTCATCTGTTGATAGGTACATAGGTTGCTCTCATATCTTAACTATCATAAATAATGCATTGTGATGCTTTTGTCTTTTCAAATTAGTGTTCACAGTTTTTTTGGATATATACCCAGGAGTAGAATTCTGGGCCATACAATAATTCTGTTTTCAGCTTTTTGAGAAAACTCCATACAGTTTTACAGAATGGCTGCACTAGTTTACAAACCCACCAACAGTGAACAAAGGGCCTTTTTTCACCACATCCTTGACAACAGTTGCTATTTATGTTCATCTTCATGATAGCCATTCTGACTCATGTGAGGTGATATCTCCTTGTGGTCTTGTTTGTATTTCCCTGGGCGCTGAGAGAGGACATCAGAGAGCAGACAGACTGAAACCACAATCACAGACAACTAGCCAGTTTGATCACATGGACCACAGCCTTGTCTAAATCAATGAAACTAAGCCATGCCCGTGGGGCCACCCAACACTGACGAGTCATGGTGGAGAGGTCTGACAGAATGTGGTCCACTGGAGAAGGGAATGACAAAACACATCAGTATTCTTTCCTTGAGAACCCCATGAGCAGCATGAAAAGGCAAAAAGACAGGACACTGAAAGATGAACTCCCCAGGTCGGTAGGTGCCCAATATGCTACTGGAGATCAGTGGAGAAATAACTCCAGAAAGAATGAAGGGATGGAGCCAAAGCACAAACAACACCCAGTTGTGGATGTGACTGGTGATAGAAGCAAGATCTGATGCTATAAGAGGAAAATTGCATAGGAACCTGGAATGTTAGGTCCATGAATCAAGGCAGATTGGATGTGGTCAAACAGGAGATGGCAAGAGTGAATGTCAACATTTTAGGAATCAGAGAACTAAAATGGACTGGAATGGGTGAATTTAACTCAGATGGCCATTATATCTACTACTATGGGCAAGAACCCCTTAGAAGATATGGAGTAGCCATCATAGTCAACAAAAAGAGTCCGAAATTCAGCTCTTGGATACAACCCCCAAATGATAGAATGATCTCTGTTCATTTCCAAGGCAAACCATTCAATACCACAGTAATCCAAGTCTATGCCCCAACCAGTAATGCTGAAGAAGCTGAAGTTGAATGGTTCTATGAAGACCTACAAGACCTTTTAGAACTAAAACCCCAAACAGATGTCCTTTTCATTATAGGGGACTGGGATGCAAAAGTAGGAAGTCAAGAAACACCTGGAGTAGCAGGCAAATTTGGCCTTGGAGTAGAGGATGAAGCAGGGCAAAGGCAAATAGAGTTTTTCCAAGGGAACACACTGGTCATAGCAAACACCCTCTTCCAACAACACAAGAGAAGGCTCTACACATGGACATCACCAGATGGCCAGCACTAAAATCAGATTGGTTATATCGTTTGCAGCCAAAGATGGAAAACTCTATACAGTCCGCAAAAACAAGCCCAGGAGCTGACTATGGCTCAGATCAGGAACTCCTTATTGCTAACTTCAGACTTAAATTGAAGAAAGTGGGGGAAACCACTAGACCATTCAGGTATGACCAAAATCAAATCCCTTATGATTATACAATGGAAATTAGAAATAAATTTAAGGGACTAGATCTGACAGAGTGCCTGATGAACTATGGATGGAGATTCGTGACATTGTACAAGAGACAGGGATCAAGACCCTACCATGGAAAAGAAATGCAAAAAGGCAAAACAGCTGTCTGGGGAGGCCTTAAAAATAGCTGTGAAAAGAAGAGAAATGAAAGGCAAAGGAGACAAGGAAAGATATAAGCATCTGAATGCAGAGTTCCAAAGAATAGCAAGGAGAGATAAGAAAGTCTTCCTCAGTGATCAATGCAAAGAAATAGAGAAAAACAATAGAATGGGAAAGACTAGGGATATCTTCAAGGAAATAGAGATACTAAGGGAGCATTTCATGCAAAGATGGGCTCAATAAAGGACAAAAATTTTATGGACCTAACAAAAGATATTAAGAAGAGGTGGCAAGAATTCACAGAAGAACTATACAAATAAGATCTTTACGATCCAGATAATCACGATGGTATGATCGCTCACCTGGAGCCAGACATCCTGGAATGTGAAGTCAAGTGGGCCCTAGGAAGCATCGCTATGATCAAAGCTAGTGGAGGTGATGCAATTCCAGTTGAGCTATTTGAAATCCTAAAAGATAATTCTGTGAAAGTGCTACACTCAAAATGCCAGAAAATTTGGGAAACTCAGCAGTGGCCACAGGAATGGAAAAGGGCAGTTTTCATTCCAATCCCAAAGAAGGGCAATGCAAAGAATGTTCAAGCTGCCACACGATTGCATTCATCTCACACACTAGTAAAATAATGCTCAAAATTCTCCAAGCCAGGCTTCAGAAATATATGAACAACTTCCAGATGTTCAAGCTGGTTTTAGAAAAGGTATAGGAACCAGAGATCAAATTGCCAACATCCACTGGATCATCAAAAAAGCAAGAGAGTTCCAGAAAAACATCTATTTCTGCTTTATTCCTTATGCCAAAGCCTTTGACCATGTGGTTCACCTTAAACTGTGGAATATTTTGAAAGAGATGGGAATACCAGACCACCTGACCTGCCTCTTGAGAAATCTGTATGCAGGTCAGGAAGCAACCATTAGAACTGGACATGGAAAAACAGACTGGTTCCAAATAGGAAAAGGAGTATGTCAAGGCTGTATATTGTCACCCTGCTTATTTAACTTATATGCAGAGTACATCATGAAAAGTGCTGGGCTGGAGGAAGCACAAGCTGGAATCAAGATTGCTGGGAGTAATATCAATAACCTCAGACATGCAAGTGACACTACCCTTATAGCAGAAAGTGAAGAAGAACTAAAAAGCCTCTTGATGAAAGTTAAAGAGGAGAGTAAAAAAGTTGGCTCAACATTCAGAAAACTAAGATCATGGCATCCGCTGCCATCACTTCATGGCAAATAGATATGGAAACAGTGCAAATAATAGCTGACTTTATTTTGGGGGGCTCCAAATTTGCTGCAGATGGTGATTGCAGCCATGAAATTAAAAGACGCTTACTCCTTGGAAGGAAAGTTATGACCAACCTAGACAGCACTTTAAAAAGCAGAGGCATTACTTTGTCAACAAAGGTCTGTCTAGACAAGGCTATGTTTTTTCCATTAGTCGTGTTTGGATGTGAGAGTTGGACTATAAAGAAAGCTGAGTGCAGAAGAATTGATGCTTTTGAACTCTTGTGTTGGAGAAAACTCTTGAGAGTCCCCTGGACTGCAAGGAGATCCAACCAGTCCATCCTAAAGGAGATCAGTCCTGGGTGTTCATTGGAAGGACTGATGCTGAAGCTGAAACTCCAATACTTTGGCCACCTGATGCGAAGAGCTGACTCATTGGAAAAGACCCTGATGCTGGGAAAGATTGAGGGTAGGAGGAGAAGGGGACGACAGAGGAGGAGATGGTTGGATGGCATCATCAGTCGACTTGATGGACATGGGTTTGGGTGGACTCCGGGAGTTGCTGATGGACAGGAAGTCCTGACATGCTTCAGTTCATGGGGTCACAAAGAGTAGGACACGAGTGAGCAACTGAACTGAACTGAATGATTAGTGATACTGAGCATCCTTTCATTTGCCTATTGGCCATCTGTATGTCTTTTTGGGAAAATGTCTATTCAGCTCTTCTTCGCTTTTTGATTGGGTTGGTTTTTGTATATTTGATATTAAGTTGTATGAGTTGTTTATATATTTTCAATATTAACCCCTTATAAGGCATATCATTTACAAATCTCTTTCCCTATACAGCAGATAGTCTCAAAGTAGTGGTGATTAGTGACAATAGTAGGCATCTCTTTCTTATTTTTTATTTTAGGGGGTATGGATTTAGTGATTCTTAATCAGAATGGTGGCAATTATTTTTTGAAGTGGGAGAATATTATTTTCCTTATTTTATTTACATTTGTATAGCAAATGGTGCTGAATTTTCTAAAATTCCTTTTTAATGTCTGTATGTTGTGTTTTTGCTTTTTCTTTAACTTGTTGTAGTTTAGTCGCTAAGACTTTTTGCAACCCCATGACTGCCTCACAGCGGGCTTCTTGTCCTTCACAATCTCCCGGGGTTTGCTCAAATTCATGTCCATTGAGTCCCTGATGTCATCCAACCATGTCATCCTCTCTTGCCGCTTCTCCTCCAGCTCTCAATCTTTCCCAGCATCAGGTTCTTTTCCAGTGAGCTGACTCTTTGCATCTGGGGCCAAATTATTGGAGCTTCAGATTCAGCATCAGTTCTTCCAGTGAATATTCAGGGCTGATTTCCTTTAGCATTGACTGGTTTGGTCTCCTTACTGTCCAAGGAACTCAAGAATCTTTTCCAACACCACAATTCAAAAACAAATTTTTCAGCACTCAGTCTTCTTTATGGTCCAACTCTCACATCCATACACAACTACTGGAAAAAATCAATCATAGCTTTGACTCTATGGACCTTTATTGGTAGTTATGTCTCTGACTTTAATATTCTGTCTAGATTTGTCATAGCTTTCCTTCCAAGGAGTAAGTATCTTTTAATTTCGTGGCTACAGTCACCATCCATAGTGATTTTGAAGCCCAAGAAAACCGAATTTGTCACTGCTTCCATCTTTGCCCCTTCTATTTGCAATGAAGTCCTGGGACAGGATGCCGTTTTATATATATATATATATATATATATATTTAATGTTGAGTTTTAAGCCAGCTTTTTCACTCTCCTCTTTCACCTTCATCAAGAGGCTCTTTAGTTCTCACCTTCTGCCATTAGAGTGGTATCATCTGCATATTTGAGACTGTTGATATTTTTCCTAGCAATCTTGATTTTAGCTTTGATACATCCAGCTTGGTATTTTGCAAGATGTATTCTGCATATAAGTTAAATAAGAAGGTGACAATATACAGACTTGTCTTACTCCTTTCCTAATTTTGAACCAGTCCATTGTTCTATGTCTGGTTCTTACTGTTGCTTCTTGACCGGCATACAGGTTTCTCAGGAGACATGTAAGATGATCTGATATTCCTATGTCTTTAAGAATTTTCCACAGTTTGTTGTGATTCTCAGTAGTTATTGCAGAAGTAGATGTTTTTCTGGAACTCTTGCTTTCTTTATGATCCAACTAATGTCAATTTGATCTGTAGTTCCTCTGCTTTTTCAAAATTCAATTTGTACATCTGGAAGTTCTTGGTTCCTGTACTGTTGAAGCTTAGCTTGAAGGATTTTGAGCATTACCTTGTTAGCATGTGAAATGAACAAAACTGCACAGTAGTTTGAACATTCTTTAGTATTGCCCTTCTTTGGGATTGGGATGAAATGAAAATTGACCTCTTCCAGTCCTGTGGCCATTGCTGAGTTTTCCAAATTTTCTGGCACATTGAGTGCAGCAGCATCTTTCAGGATTTTAAGTAGCTCAGCTGGAATTCCTCATCTCCTCTAGCTTTGTTCATAGTCATGCTTTCTAAGGCCCAGTTAACTTCACACTCTAAGCTGTCTGGCTCTAAGTGAGTGACCACACCATCAGGGTTATCCAGGTCATTAAGACTTTTTTGTATAGTTCTTCTGTGTATTCTTGCCACCCATTCTTAATCTTTTCTGCTTCTGTTAGGTCCTTACCATTTCTGTCCTTTACTATGCCCATCTTTGCATGAAATATTCCCTTGATATATTCAATTTCTTGAAGGGATTTCTAGTCTTTCCCGTTCTATTGTTTCCCTCTATTTCTTTGCATTATTCACTTAAGAAGGCCTTCTTATCTCTCCTTGCTATTCTCTTAGACTCTGCATTCAGTTGCATATATCTTTCCCTTTCTCCTTTGGCTTTTGCTTCTCTTCTTTTCTCACTATTTGTAAGACCTCCTCTTACAATGACCTTGCCTTCTCACATTTCTTTTTCTTTGGAATGGTATTGGTCACTGCCTCTTGTACAATGTTATGAACGTCCATCCAGAGGTTATGAGATCTGATGATTTGTTGACAACATAAATGGAAAGATTTTTCTGATATTTTACTGTCAAAATATTCCTGGTATCCACCTTATTTTTCCCAATGTATTATTTTTGATATTCTGATTTTATATAATGAAGAGGGGTAGTTTTCCAAGTTTTTCCTCCACTAAGGAGTTAATATTAAACATATTTTTCTGAAAAACATAGCAATCATTCATTTGGTTTTAGTGCTATTTTCATCTTTTTTTTAAAAGAATAATTGTTTTCCTTCTGTCCTTAGGCAAAAGAATTCATATTTTTTACAAATTTGGGGGTCAATTTTGAAAATATTTATTTTTCTAAGAAAATATATATTTTCTCTAAACTTTCTAATTTTATGTCACAGAATTCCATATAATCATTCCTTTTCATTTGTTTCATCTCTTCACTTTTACTATCTCTTTTATTCACTAACCATTTTTATCTATTTTAGGTCTAGGATTTGTTTATCAATTGTTACTTTTTTATTTTCTAGTTTTAAATTTTCACTATATATCTTTATCCATTACCTCTTTCTATTTTCATTTATATTAAATAACTTTTATTTTTGTTTTCTGCTGTGCCTTGTGGCTGTCAGGATCTTAGTTCCCAGACCAGGGATTGACTGGGGCAGTGAATGCAGCTAGTCCTAACCACCGGAACACTGGGAATTCCTTTCTTCAACTTCTTAAGATGAGTTTTAACATAGGGATTCAGGGTGTACAATGGAACCAGACTTCTCTAGTTTTGAAGATTCATGCTACCACTTACTATGTTACACTCATCAAGCTATTTAACCTTTCTGTGCCTCAGTTTCCTCATCTAAATAATAGGGATAATATTTCCCTCCTAAAATTTGGTGAGAATTAAATAATGTGATATAGATAAAAAACACAGAACATTATCTAGCATATACTAAGCATCTTAAGTACTGTTTTCTTCTTTATTCTCTTTCTCTTTATTAAGTAAAAACATTCAAACTATGTTTTCCTGAGATTATGCTTTAGTTATGTCTCAACTGGTGTGAACTTTATAGTCATCTATATGTAGCTTCTCATGTTAACTTTGTTTTTCTAATTAACTCAAAGGTCATTTGGTGTTATATTAATAGCTGGAATTCTTTAGTTTGGGGGTGTATTTTATTATGTTTAGAGATTTCAATCAGAAGATTTGGCTTATAAAATTGATTTTTTTGTGTTCTGGGTTGTCAATTATATAAGCAATTTTTATAAATGTTCCATGTATATGGGGAAGTTACATATGCTCTACATATAAATATTTGCTATATCATAAAATCCATGTTTGATTGTTCCTCATTTCCTGTTCAAGAGCTTACTGATTCTTAAAATGATGTTTATAATATTTCACCATAGTTCTATTTTATTAAGATCTCTCTGCACCTCTGACTGGTTTTGTTTGGCAGATTTAGCTGTCATATTCATTAGTTTATAACTTTTTATCTTCATCAGTAATTGTACCTTTTCTTGTATATAATGTTCCTTTATCCTGTTAGCACTTTCAATCTTAAATTCTCCTTCTTTATATTGTTATTACAAAATTTATGTTCTTTTTAGTTTTGATTACCTTGGAGCTACCATGCCAATTCTCTCTCTCTCTCTCTCTTTTTTTTTTAAGGAATTATTTTCTTTCTTTTTTAGATCTGGTATAAGTTGCTACTTATGCTTGAAGTTCAGGTATTTTTCCAGGATATGTTAAGACTCATCTTATCAGCCCTGTGAGGAACTTATTCACCCCTTTAACTGTGAAGAATTTATCTTCCCTCCACTAAGAGAAAATTTATCCTATTATTGAGTTGTTACCTCTTCTCCATCCTTTCCTTTATCTCTATTTGGGGTTCTTATTAATTGCATACTAAAACATCCATGGTGGTACTCAAACAGCTTTTGATTTCATCATGATTTCCAAATCTTTATAATTAATTTTTGTGTTTTTTAGTTGCTACATCATGTCCAACTTTTTGCTACTCCATGGACTGTAGCCCACCAGGCTCCACTGTCTATGGGATTTCCTGTGCTAGAATACTGGAGTGGGTTGCTATTTCCTTCTCTAGGGTATCTTCCCAATCCAGGAGTCGAACCCACATGTCCTGCATTAGCAGGCAGATTCTTTATCACTGAGTCACTGGGGAAGTCCTAGCTAATATATGTTGTTATTGTTGTTCATTCGTTAAATTGTGTCCAACTCTTTGTGACCTCATGGACTGCAGCACGTCAGGCTTCCCTGTCTTCCACTATCTTTCATAGTTTGCTCAAGTTTATGTCTATTGAATCGGTGATGTTATCTTACCATCTCATCCTTTGCTGCCCTCTTCTCCTCCTGCCTTCAGTCTTTCCCAGCACCAGGGTATTCTTCTGGCTCTTTGCATCTGGTGGCCATAGTATTGGAGCTTCAGGCTTATCATCAGTCCTTCCAGTGAACATTTGGGGTTCATTGGTTTGACTGGTTTGATCTCCTTGCTATCCAAGGGACTCTCAAGAGGCTTCTCCAGCTCCAAAAGCATCATTTCTTCGGCATTCAGCCTTTTTATGGTCCAACTCTCACATCTGCCCATGACTACTAGAAAAACAATACCTTTGACTATATAAACCTTTGTTGACAAAGTGATATAAAGCCAATGTATTATTTTCTTTAAACAAACAAACAAAGTAATTAGTAACTTGTCTGGCCTGATAACAAAGTTTACTCTAGATCTACAGAATAAAAGCAATGTGACAATACTTTCAGAAAATACAAATAGAAAAATCAAATAGGCTGAATGATCCAAATGCAAACCTGTTTTCAATGGGAAAGTTAATATATAATAAATATGACATTAAATCAAAAGGATTAATTGTTTAGTAAAAGGTACTGAGATTGTTAATTTTGCATTTGGAAGAAAAATAAATTCAGTTAATTTTTTCAAATTTGTTGGAGATCAGTTTCCCTAAGAAGCAATTTTCAAGACAGATTTGTTGGCAGGAAGTTTATTGAGGATTTGCTCTCTGAATCAGTACCTGAGGGGTATGAGAACGAAGCAGCAGTGGGCAAGAGAGAAACTGGGTTGCAATTTAGTCTCAGTGGCTTTGGCCAACCCTAAGTGGAGCCTCTGAAGCTGAGTATGCAGCACTGAGGTCAGAAGAAAGTGTACTGCACAGGGATCAGTCGTTGGATGCATGCTGCCCCTGGGAAGGGGGCGTGACCTTGAGCAAGGCAGCTCTGCCCAGCTGAGGGCAAGTGTTCCATGGAGAGCTGACACCACAATAGTCACAAAATGAATTCCAGATGTATCTAAAACTATCTGTAGGAAGCTAAAATATGGAATGTGAAGTTTTTTAAGTAGAATATATTTATAATCCTAGGGTAAGAAGGTCTTTCTAATGATAGATTGATTAGCTGACTTAGAGTCAAGAATGTCTATAAATGTATTATAACACAAAGAAAACCAAAGGACAGACTAGGGAAAAACATCTGCAGTGTGTTTTAATGAAGGCATGGTGTAAGGGATATAACAAAAAGTAACACTACTTGTGTCTCCCAGTGGAAATATTAAAGATGATTTAAATAGGAGAAGCTTTAATAGGTATCATGACTTTTCTGTACTATGTTCATGTTAAGTCAGAAACACATTCTTATTTTGGTCCAAGGTATTAATTAACACTTCAAACTTCTCTCTTAGATAAGATTTCTCCTGCTCCTCCTCTGCCTTTATGGAGCCCCAGCTCTTAGGGAAGGGAATATGGTTGTGGTTTTAGACCCTGCCTGATGGTAAAGTGTATAATTAAGGAAGGAATGGTAAAAGGATAGAGCAGGGAAGTTCCTGTTTAGCTAGGGGTGGCCTCTGTCACAGCTGATGTCTTGTACTCTGGGTCTCATGTGTTTGAAGGAGACCCTCCTGGGAAATTTGGTGTGGTCTTTGGAAACCAGGATGATCCTCCCCAGCCCCAACCATACTTTTAATCACTCTCTGGTCCATACTTCTAGTAACTGGCAGACCCCTCCTCAGGGGTCACACAGGTGAACTCCCACCTCCCTGTACCCCTTAGTGGGAAGAAGTTATTCTTCCAATGCAGCCCTTTATACTCTCTCTCTTTTCCATCTCTCACCTTCTGTACATTTTGAGCAGGAGACAAACAGCAGTCAGATTTTCCCCAACTGCAACCTTACAGGCAGCATTGCTCACTTAGATGTGAGGAGAAAACAGGACCATTTACCCAGGGTCAGGGTTGGGCAGGGATGGAACTCACATCAGAGGCTCTCCTAAGAAATCCCTTACAAACCTCTGCCCATCTTCTCAACCCCTGTGGATGAGGTTGTGTGCATGTGTTTCAAAATGGACTCTCTTTGAAAACATCCCTTCACAGTACATAATAGAAAAATGATTAACTCTAGAACATATAAAGAGCATCTACAAATCAACCAAATTACAGAAGACAAATATAAAAGGGCAGTTAAAGGAAGAAAAGGTTCTCAAACTCACTGATAATAACCAGAATAGAATTTAACCCAACAAATGCTTGGATTATCAGAAACAAAGAAATTCAAAGCATCTAGCTTGACAAACATGTAGGAGAATGAATATTCTCATTTATACCAGTGATGAATTGTCAATTTGACAAGAATTATTAAAATATGGAGTACAATTTTACTAGATTATTTAAATTTTAAGCCCTCATAACCTTCAATGCAGCAATTATATCAGAAGTGACTGTATTAAGTTTTCCCAATAATGAGTGAAAATGATTATCAGAGATCAGGAAAATATGTAGAGCATAAAAGAGATTTTTTTGAGGATACATATCTAATTTGTTACTATCAAAGTTCTGGCTGTAGCGTATGCTTTACTGAAGTTTCTATAAAAATGTATTCCTGTAATACTATGTACTTAAAATATTTTAAGAGATTATAAAAGTTTATTATTATTTTACAATAACTTAAGTGCAACAAATTCAACATTTATTTCATAAGACATAAATGATGTATCAGTACACTCTTGCTCTTTTCCAGGCTGCTGGCTTCAGAGAAGATAAACAACACTTTTTTTCACAATCATTTTATTGCAGGCAAATGATTTTTGAAATAGAAGCATTAGAAAAGCAAGACATTTCTTTAAGCGCAGTAGGTTTCCCAATTTCACTTGGCCATTACCTATATTGTCTTAAGATTATAAACACCTGATAGAGGTGGCCAATAAACACATGAAAAAAATGCTCAGTATCATTCAAATGCAAATCAAAACTACAATGAGGTATCACCTCATGTCAATCAGAATGGCCATCATCATCAAAACATCTACAAACAATAAATGCTGGAGAAGCTGTGGAGAAAAGGGAACTCTCCTGCGCTGGTGGTGGGAATGTAAATTGATATAGCCACTATGGACAACAGTATGGAGATTCCTTAAAAAAACTAAGAATAAAACAACCATATGACTCAGCAATCCCACTACTGCATATATACCAAGAGAAAACCATAACTGAGAAAGACACATGTACCCCAGTGTTCATTGGAGCACTATTTACAATAACTAGAATGAGGAAGCAACCTGGATTCCCATCAACAGATGAATGGCTAAAGAAGATGTGATGTATTTATATAATGGAATATTATTTAGCCATCAAAAAGAATGAATCTGAGTCCATTTTAGTGAAGTGGATGAACTTAGAGCCTCTAATACAGAGTGAAGTAAGTCAGAAAGAGAAAAATATCAAACATTGACTCATATCTATGGAATCTAGAAAAACAGTACTAGTGAAAGTATTTGCAGGGAAGGAATGGAGACACAGATGCAAAGAACAGACTTGTGGACACAGTGGGGTGAGGAGAGTGTAGGATGAATTGAGAAAGTAGCATTGACATACATACACTATCATATGCAAAATAGATAGCTAATGGGAAGCTGCCATATAACAGAGGGAGCCCAGTCTGGCACTCTGTGATGACCTAAAAGGGTGGGATGGGAGGGAGTAGGGAGGCTCAAAAGGAGCGGATGTATGTATAATTATGACTGATTTGCATTGTTGTACAGCAGAAACCAGTAAACACTGTAAAGCAATTATTCTCCAATTAAAAAATAAATATCAGATACAACTCTAATTCCACAATTAAAATAGTTTCTATAGACCTAAAATGGACAGCTCAGTTCAGTTCAATTCAGTCACTCAGTCATGTCCGACTCTTTGCGACCCCATGAATTGCAGCACACCAGGCTTCCTTGTCCAAAACCAACTCCCGGAGTTCACTCAGACTCATGTCCATCGAGTCGGTGATGCCATCCAGCCATCTCATCCTCTGTCGTCCCCTTCTCCTCCTGCCCCCAATCCCTCCCAGCATCAGAGTCTTTTCCAATGAGTCAACTCTTCACATGAGGTGGCCAAAGTACTGGAGTTTCAGCTTTAGCATCGTTCCTTCCAAAGAACACCCAGGGCTAATCTCCTTTAGAATGGACTGGTTGCATCTCCTTGCAGTCCAAGGGACTCTCAAGAGTCTTCTCCAACAACACGGTTCAAAAGCATCCATTCTTCGGCACTCAGCTCTATGTTAAAACCATCTTCTAATTAAGAAAGGTCTGTAGAGCTCATTTCTCCCTTCTTAGAGTTGTTTTCTAAGAGATCCTGGGCCTCACAGTCATGTTTTTACTACAGGATCCTGTTCAACCTGTTTCTAAAGTTGACTGAATCTGAATGACCCAAGATCTATAATCAGACTATGTCTTCATGAGTGAACTTGAGGGACACAGGAGATTCTGGACCGGTTGCTTGAACAGAGGACAGAGAAGCTCAAGAGAGACAACAAAGTAAGACATGTATTCAGAAAGAGGGCAAAACATTCTGCAAAGACAAGGGTAAGATTAAAGTGGACACACAGAGAGAGGCTGAGAGGGAAATAGAGAACAGTTGCCTGGGTTCATAGTGATTTTCCTTGTGTTAGAAATAATCACTGTTAATAGTGATACTGGACTTCCTGGTGGCTCAGATGGTAAAGAATCTGCCTACAATGCAAGAGGTTCAAGAGACTTGAGTGCAATACCTGGGTCAGGAAGATCCCTTGGAGAAGGGAATGACAACCCACTCCAGTATTCTAGCCTGGAGAATTCCATGGACAGAGGAGCCTGGTGGGCTGCAGTCCGTGAGGTCTCAAAGAGTAGGACATGACTGAGCGATTATCACTTTCACTTTCTGTAGTGATACTGAGCTGGCAGTTGTTCTAACTATTTTACACATCATGTCCTCTTTCTTTCAATTCACATAACATAAGATGACCCAATACTCTTAGCAACCTTACAAATGGAAAAAGAGTTTATCTATGTATGGTCTCAGAGCTCCCAAAGAGAAGAGCAACAATGTTAACCCAGGTGAATGACTCCAGAGCCTAAGTGTGCTCTCTCTTTCTCTCTCTTTTAACTTTTTACTCTATTCTTTTCCCCAAGCTTTTATTTTGAAAAGTCCTTCTTTGTCCCTAATATTTTCTTTAGGTTGTTTTTGCCCCCAAAGATGTAATGAAGGTAATGTATTCCATTTAGTTGTCAGATTACTTTCAGTATAATTTAGTTCAGTAGCTAAGTCATGTTGGACTCTTTGTCACCCCATTGACTGCAGCACAGCACTTTTCCCTGTCCTTCACTGTCTCCTGGAGTTTGCTCAAACTCCTATCCACTGAGTTGATGATGCCATCCAACCATCTCATCCTCTATCATCCCCTTCTCCTGCTGTCAATCTTTCCAAGCATCAGGGTCTTTTTCAATGAGTTGGCTCTTCTTATCAGGTAGCAAAAGTATTGAGTCTCAGCTTCAGCAGCAGTCCTTCCAATGAATATTCAGGGATGATTTTCTTTAGGATTGACTCATTTCATCTGCTGTCCAAAGGGCTCTCAAGAATCTTCTCCAACACCACAGTTGGAAAGCATCAATTCGTTGGCATTCAGCCTTTTTTATGGTCCAATTATCACATCTGTGCATGACTATTGGAAAAAACATAGCTTGGACTATAAGTACTTGGATGCAATCTCAAAAACGACAGAATGATCTCTGTTCATTTCCAAGGCAAACCATTCAATATCACAGAAATCCAAGTCTATGCCGTGACCAGTAACGTTGAAGAAGCTGAAGTTGAACAGTTCTATGGGGACCTACAAGACTTTCCAGAACTAACACCTAAAAAAGATGTCTTATTCATTAGAGAGGATTGGAATGCAAAAGTAGGAAGTCAAGAAACACCTGGAGTAACAGGCACATTTGGCCTTGGAGTACAGAATGAAGCAGGGCAAAGGCTAATAAAGAGTTTTGCCAAGAGAACGCACTGGTCATAGCAAATGCACTCTTCCAACAACACAAGAGAAGACTGTACACATGGACATCATCAGATGGTCGACACCAAAATCAGACTGATTATATTCTTTGCAGCCAAAGATGGAGAAGCTTTATACAGTCAGCAAAAACAAGACCAGGAGCTGACTGTGGCTCAGATCATGAACTCCTTATTGCAAAATTCACACTTAAATTGAAGAAAGTGGAGAAAACCACTAGACCATTCAGATATGACCAAAATCAAATCCCTAACGATTATACACTGGAAGTGCAAAGTAGATTTAAGGGACTAGATCTGATAGACAGGTTGCCTAATGAACTATGGACGGAGGTTTGTGACATTGCACAGGAGAGAGGGTTAGGGTTAGGCTCTGTGATGCCTGATGTCTCATCAGTTATCTGGCTAAAAGCTGGGATCATCTGAAGGCTTCTTCACTCATACATCTGCTACTTGAACTGTTATGATTCAAAGACGACTCAGCTGTGGTTGTCAACTGACACACCTACGTGTGGCCTTGCCATGTTGCTTAGCCTCCCTTACAACATGGCAGGCTCAGAGGAGTTAAGCTCCGGACTTAACACCAAGTGTTCTAGCACTACATTGTAGAAGCTGCAGAGCCCTCAGTGACCTTGCCTCAGAAGCCACATAGTGTCACTTCTGATCTACTGTACTGATTAATACAGAAGAAGGTACACAGATTATCTACCTTTTAATGGGAATAGTGTCAAAGAATTTAGACCGTGTTTTAAACCAACAGAATATCATTAATCTCTTTGAAGAATCCAAACTGCTTAAATGCATTTCTAACATCATGACATATTGATTCTTTTGCAAATTGTGCTATTAATTCTAGCTCTCAACTTTTCTTTCATAATTCTAGTTTGGAGCAGGTTTTGGTTAGTTAAGTTAAAAGGGCTCTAAAAGAGTTAAACAATAAGGGACATATTTCAAAAATTTTAATTACATTGAATCCTAAGTAGGTTGTGTTGGTAGCAAGCAGGAGGGCCTTCAACAAAACTGCCTTTTACTGATGAAAGAAAAAGACTATGTATTTCCTCTTACCCACATCAGTAAATCAAAGCAACATATAACACCTGTAAACTCAGAAAGACCATTGACCCATACCACCTCATAGTATGCACCATGTGCATTGCGGCATGCTATGGAAAGCAAGAGTGGTGTGCTGTTCTTCTAAAAAGTGAAAACAAAACGTACTTTTCAACCAAGAACAATTTTTAAATAAGGTTTGTGTGTGCTCAGTTATGTCTGATTCTTTGCAAACCCATTGACTGTAGCCCATCAGGCTCTTCTGTCCATGGAATTTTCCAGGCAAGAATACTGGAGTGAGTTGCCATTTCCTACTCTAGGGGATCTTCCCAACCCATGGATCAAATTCACGTCTCTGGTGTCTCCTGCATCGGCAGGTGAATTCTTCACCCCTGTGTCACAAGGGAAGCCCTATTGATAAGTTTATTAATGTATAATTTACATACAGTAAGATTCACTCTTTTTTGATATGCCATTCTATGATTTTTGACAAATTAAAATATATGATCCCAGTCAGATAACTACTACCACAATTATGTTGTTGAATAATCCCATGACTTCAAATGATAATCTACTGTGCCTTTATAGTCAGCTCTTTTCATCCATTTCCAGCCTTTGGCAACCACTGATCCCATTTCCCCATAATCTTTCAGAGCAGGTCATATATGCGGAGTCACTTACCATAATGTATTTGAGGTTCATCCAGGTTGTATTTATCCATAGCTCATTACCTTCTTTTGCTGTGTAGTATTCTACTGTAAGACTATCAGTTCAGTTCAGTTGCTCAGTCGTGTCTGACTCTTTGCAACTCCATGAACCATATACCACATTTTTAAAAATCTATTCACCTAATGAGGAAAACTTGGGCTGATTTCAATATACAACATTTAAAAAATAGCAGAAAAGAGTAAAAATCTATCTTGCCATAGAGTCTTTAAATTTCTCAACTGTCTTCATAGTTCCAGGTCATTTTGAGTTTTTTACTAACAAAAGTTAGAAATAATCAATCTGATGGAAACCATGCAAGTTTGGTGGGGATCAGTGGTCTCTTTCTAATCAATCATTTTCTCACTGAATTCCTTCTGGTTTAATGCAATTGCTCTTGCTTCCCAACCAGTGTGTCTATGGAGAACATCGAAGGATGATTATGTTTCAATGAAGAACAGCTGGCCTCATAGCAACTGGATGACAAAGGGATTATCCAAGTGTATAATTTGTAAAAATTGGGCCAGAAGTCAGATTTGGGGATGGAACACCCTCTCTGGCTGACGTTTAAGGCTCAATCCTTGATGATGCTGTTGATTACGCTATCATGAGCTTTCTGCAGGACAGATAGTGAACAGTCAAGGGCAGTGGGAGGCCCCTTGGAGAAAGAACATGAATATTTCTGCTTTTTCCATTATCCGGCTCCTTCTCAGCAATAACTCAGTGAGTCATTGCACATGGTGTACAAGATTTCAATAGGTTAGAAATGAATTTTAAATCCATTAAAAACGAGCCTGTATCTACATTGTCTCCATGACCCCTTGCCTTTAAAACAACTGAGCACAATGCTGCCTCACTGATTTTCTCCTGCTACTGTACCATTTGCATAAAATAGGGGTAGCACAAACATTTCCCTATCAACTCCACACAATGTGCTTGCCCAATTCTCTAATTTCACTATCAGTGAAGTAATCTTTTCTCCTTTGTTCAAAGGCTCTCCAAATCACTGTAAGTAATGCCAATGCATGCTGAATTTAAGTTAACTCATACCTATGCCTTTCCCACTAACTTTGAATCTGGTTAAAAACAAAAACAAAAAAAACAAGACCTAAAAAATTAGAGATGAGTCCTGGAGTGAGTCACTCACTACTCAAGCTCTCTGATTTTGTGACAGCCAATATTTCTAAAAAGAATAAAAATAATAGGAAAAGAAAAATGTTACCATCATGCTTAAAGCTTCAAGTTAGATGGTTTTTAAAATTTATTTTCAGTCCTTTTCATTTTATAATACTTCTTTGCTTTAAGGAGTTTCAATCAAAACCCTGAAATGAGTCCCAACTTAGATTTACCTGTCATCCATCTGTTTTCTGTTTTTCTCTCCCAACTAGTTCCCACTGTTACTGTCTCAGTAACTCTCATCAGCAGTGTGCTGGTTATATGTGACTAGACATTCAGAGTTATCCACAAAGACTTCAACCAGGGACCACAAAATACACACTTATTTGTCTACAGTGTTCATTCTTTAATTGGAATATAATTGCTTTACAATGTTGTGTTAGTTTCTGTTGTACAAGAAAGTGAATCGGCCATATGAATACCCATAGCCTTCCTCTTGACCTTCCCTCTCCCTCCCCAGGCCATCCCTCTAGGTCAAAACAGCATCGAGCTGAACTTCCTGTGCTTTATAGCAGCTTCCCACTGGCTATCTATTTTACACATGGTATGCACTGTTCATTTTTGCACAATGACTGGGAATGAAAGCAGATTCTATTATATTCATCATCTACTAGACTGGTATTTATAAATAAGTACTTAACCAAATGTATTGCTTCATGGATCACAGCTTTGTCATGGTGAAGGGTTTTGCATAACTCAATGAAGATATGAGCCAGGCAGTGCCGGGCCACCTAAGACAGACAAGTCATAGTGAAGAGTTCCAACAAAACGTGGTCTACTGGAAGAGGAAAAGGAAAACCACTCCAGTATTCTTTCCACAGAACTCCATGAAAAGTATGAAAAGACAAAAATATATGACACCAGAAGATGACCCCCATAGGTTAGAAGGTGTCCAATATGCTACTGAACAAGAGTACAGGGCAATTGCAAATAGCTCCAGAAAGATGAAGCAGCTGGGCCAAAGTGTAAATGATGTTCGGTTGTTGATGTGTCTGGTGGTGAAAGTAAAGCCTGATGCTGCAAAGAACAATATTGGACAGGAACTTGGAATGTTAGGTCCATGAATCAAGGTAAATTGGACATGGTCAAGCAGGAGATAGCAAGAATGAACATCAACATCATAGGAATCAGTAAACTAAAATGGACAGGACTGGGCAAATTTAATTCAGATGACCATTACATCTACTACTGTGGACAAGAATTACTTGGAAAAAATGGAGTAGCCATTATCATCAATAAAAGATTCCAAAGTGCAGTATTTTGGTGCAATCTCAAAAACGACAGAATGATCTCAGATCCTTTCCAAGGCAAACCATTCAGCATCACAGCAATCCAAGTCTGTGCCCCAACCACTAATGCTGAAGGCTGATGTTGACTGCCTCTATGAAGATTTACAAGGCTTGCTAGAACTAGCACCAAAAAAATCTGTCTTTTTCATCACAGGGAATGTGAATTCAAAAGTAGGAAATCAAAAGATGCATGGAGTAACAGGCAAGAGTGGCCTAGGAGTACAAAATGTAGCAAAATGAAGGGCAAAGGCTAACAGTTTTGTCAAGAGAACACACTGGTCAAAGCAAACATCCTTTTTGAACACAAGAAAAGACTACACATGGACATTACCAGATGGTCAATATCAGAATCAGATTGATAAAATTCTGTACAGCCAAAGATGGGAAATCTCTATACAGTCAGCAAAAACAAGGCCTGGAGTTGATGGTATCTCAGATAATGAGCTCCTTATTGAAAAATTCAGGCTTAAGCTGAAGAATGTAGAGAAAACCACTAGGCAAATCAGGTATGACCTAAATCAAAACCTTTATGATTATATAGTGGAGGTGATGAATAGACTCAAAGGATTAGGTCTGGTAGACAGTGTGCCTAAAGAACTATGGATGGAGGTTCATAGCACTGTACAGGAGGCAGTGATCAAAACCATCTCAAAGAAAAAGAAATGCAAGAAGGCAAAGTGGTTGTCTGAGGAGGCTTTGCTGAGAAAAGTGAACTGAAAGGCAAGGGAGAAAGGGAAAGATAAACGCAACTGAGTGCAGAGTTCCAGAGAATAGCAAGAAGAGATAAGAAGGCCTTCTTAAATGAACAAAGAAATAGAGGAAAACAATAGAATGGGAAAGACTAGAAATCTCTTCAAAAAAACTAGAGATATCAAGAGAACATTTCATGCAAGTGTGGGCATGATAAAGGACAGAAATTGTAAGGACCTAACATAACCAGAAGAGATTAAGAAGAGGTGGCAAGAATACACAGAAGAGCTATACATAAAAGGTCTTAATAACCTGGGTAACCAGGATGGTGTGGTCACTCACCTAGAGTCAGACATACTAGAGTGTGAAGTTAACTGGGCCTTAGGAAGCATGACAACCAGCAAAGCTAGTGGAGGTGATGGAATTCCAGTTCAGCTACTTAAAATCCTAAAAGATGATGCTGTTAAAATGCTGCACTCAATATAGCAGCAAATTTGGGAAACTCAGCAGTGGCTACAGGACTAGAAAAGGTCAGTTTTCATTCCAATCCTAAAAAAGGGTAATGCCAAAGAATGTTCAAACTTCCATACAATTGTTCTATTTTCACATGCTAGTAAAGTTATGCTCAAAATCCTTCAAGCTAGGCTTCAGTAGTACATGAACTGAGAAATTCCAGATGTACCAGCAGGGTTTAGAAAAGGCATAGGAATCAGAGATCAAACTGTTAACATTTGTTGGATCATAGCAAAAGCAAGGGAATTCCAAAAAACTTCTGCTTCATTGATTATGCTAAAGCCTTTGACTGTGTGCATCACAGAAAACTATGGAAAATTCTTAACGAGATGGGAATATCAGACCACCATATCTGAAGGTCAAGAAGCAACAGTTAGAACTGGACTTGGAACAACTCACTGGTTCCAAATTGGGAAAAAGTACAAGGCTGTATATTGTAATCTGCTTATTTAACTTCTATGAGGAGTACATCATTCATAATGCCAGGCTGAATGAATCACGGGCTGGAATCAAGATGCCAGGAGAAATATCAACGATCTCAGATATGCAGATGATACTACTCTCAGTTCAGTTCAGTCGCTCAGTCGTGTCCGACTCTGCGACCCCATGAATCACAGCACACCAGGCCTCCCTGTCCATCACCTACTCCTGGAGTTCACTCAGACTCATGTCCATCGAGTCAGTGATGCCATCCAGCCATCTCATCCTCTGTCGTCCCCTTCTCCTCCTGCCCCCAATCCCTTCCAGCATCAGAGTCTTTTCCAATGAGTCAACTCTTCACATGAGGTGGCCAAAGTATTGGAGTTTCAGCTTCAGCATCATTCCTTCCAAAGAAATCCCAGGGCTGATGTACTTCAAAATGGACTGGTTGGATCTCCTTGCAGTCCAAGGGACTCTCAAGAGTCTTCTCCAACACCACAGTTCAAAAGCATCAATTCTTCGGCGCTCAGCCTTCTTCACAGTCCAACTCTCACATCCATACATGACCACTGGAAAAACCATAGCCTTGACTAGACAGACCTTTGTTGGCAAAGTAATGTCTCTGCTTTTCAATATGCTATCTATGTTGATCATAACTTTTCTTCCAAGGAGTAAGCATCTTTTAATTTCATGGCTGCAGTCACTATCTGCAGTGATTTTGGAGCCCAAAAAATAAAGTCTGACACTGTTTCCACTGTTTCCCCATCTATTTCCCATGAAGTGATGGGACCAGATGCCATGATCTCCATTTTCTCAATGTTGAGTTTTAAGCCAACTTTTTCACTCTCTTCTTTCACCTTCTTCAAGAGGCTTTTTAGTTCCTCTTCACTTTCTGCCATAAGGGTGGTGTCATCTGCATGACAGACAAAAAAGAGGAACTAAAGGGCCTCTTTAGTTGAGGTGAAAAAGGAGAGTGAAATGAGGAGAGTTGATGAGGGTGAAAGAGGAGAGTGAAAAAGCTGCCTTAATGCTCAACATTAAAAAGACAAAGATCATGGCATTTGGTCGCATCACTTGATGGCAAATAGATATGGAAAAAGTACAAGGAAATCAAACCTGTCGATCCAAACGGAAATCAACCCTTAATATTCTTTGGAAGGACTGATGCTGAAACTGAAACTCTAAAAGTTTGAACACCTGATGGGAAGAGCTAACTCATTGGAAAAATCACTGATGCTGGGAAAGATTGAGGGCAGGAGAAGGAGTGACAGAGGATGAGATGGTTGGATGGCATCACCAAGTCAATGCATGTGAATCTGAGCAATCTGAAAGACAGTGAAAGGCAGAGGAGCCTGTCGAACAATGGGGTCACCAAGAGTCACACATGACTTAGCAACTGAACAGCAACTACTACTAATTGTGTGTAAGTGGAAGTGAAAGTTTTAGTCGCTCAATTTTGTCCACCTCTTTGTCCTCCATGGACTGTAGGCTGCGAGGCTCCTCCGTTCATGGTATATTCTAAGCAAGAATTCTAGCGTGGGTTGCCATTTTATATTCCAGGGGATCTTCCCGACCAAGGGATTGAACCCGGGTCTCCTGCACTGCACACAGATTCTTTACCATCTGAGCCACCACAGAAGCCCAATTGTGAATAATTATATAAATATGTATTGATATTTTAAAATGTTTATCTAATGAATGTACAGATGTACGGGCATACATATGTGTATGTATAATGCATAATGTCTGTATAACTTTTGACATGAATGTAAGCTTGTGGGATTCCCATTATGGAACCTTTAGTGACTCATGGTACCTGCAGGTCTCTGACATTGTCCCTTCCTTTCTTTCACTTGCTTACTTCATTTTGACCTGCAGGCCTCTTAGTTTCTTAAACATATCAAACTAATCCCTTCATTCTGGTCTTTGCCCTGGATGCCCTCCACCCCAGGAAGCTCTTCCTCTGATAGAAGCGGCACCAACCCCTTCATGTCTTGAATATTTCAGCTGAGCATCACACACTGAGAACGACTTTTCTTTGCCAACTGAACAGAGCTACCCATTCACTCTAGTTCTTTTTTGTTTCTCTTGAATTTTCCTTTCTTCCTAAATGTACTGCCAGTCCTCTGCAGCAGGGGTGGGTCCTCTAATGGCTCCCCCTTCCCATGTCATCCACTTTGTGGGATTCACACTCTGAGAATCCAATATTTTCTGTCTGGGTCTTCCTCTGGCTACAAATCATGCTCAGCATGCACAAAGGAGCTGGCCAAAGTGCCATGTGTTCATGTCCTATGAGCAGCCCTCAACCAATGATGGCTGAAAGTTGATGGGCCATGGGGTGGGACCGCTTTGAGCTGTACTTTGTGACAGAGCATAGAAAGACAGAGCAGCACTCAGCCTCAGTTGCCCAGAGCACTAACAGCTCTTCAATGTACCCTTGCCTGCTTTCCTTCCCACCTAACATCTTTCACGTAGGCCATTCATCCCATGTACTTGTTTCAGATCTATTTCTGAGACATCCAACCTAAAACATTCCATAAAGCAGAATACAAACCTCACTAAAAGCAGGAAACACCTGAAACTATTTCTCATTATATTCACACCCCAAACCCCTCACCATGCCCCATCTCAAATTCAAGATAGATATTTGTTGAATAATAAGGGATTACATTTGTATGCATGTCTATGCTGTGGGACATGATTTGTATATTAAGAGGCTTTGTCGTTGACCCTAGGATCTGCCTATCTCCCAATATGAAAAAAGTTCTTTATTGCTTGGGGCCTAAGTATTGAAGAGAAAACAAAACCATACAGAGGAAATGAAAGAACAGTGGGGAATGTAGGGGATTCTAAGTTGATATTTGAAATGTGTCTGAGGATTTGATATGACTTTTCAGAGGAGGATTTTTCTGAGAGAGAAGAGGCTGTTTGAACACTCACCTTGTAAGAGAGGTCCACTTACATGGGAGGGAGTGAGGATCATGGATCAGGGGACCTAGGAACTTCGTACTCCACCATCATCCTGTGGTATTTCTCCACCAAACTTTTCCTGCCTCAATTAGAGAGGAAAAGGGACAATTGGATACCTGGAGATTATCAGTGGCTTTAATAAAGTCATATGTTACTATCATTCACTCAAAAATAGTTATCATGAACTTCCCTGGTGGTTAAGAATCCACCTGTCAATGCAAGAGACACATGTTTGATCCCTGGTCCAGAAAGATTCCATATGCCAAGCAGCAACTAAGCCTATGCACCACAGCGATGTGCTCTAGACCCTGTGCTCCGCAACAAGAGAAGCCACTGCAATGAGAAGCCCACTCATGGCAAATAGAGAGTAGCCCCCACTCACCACAACTAGAGAAAGCCTGCTCATAGCAATGAAGACCCAGCATAGCCAAAAATAAATAAATATTTTTTAAAATAAAAAATAGTTATCATATACCTATTGTATATTCCCAGGAAATGTTTTAGGCTCTGAGGTTATTGCCATGAACCAACAGCAAAAAACTCTTGGTCTGATAGAGCTAAAGTTTGAGTGGGCAGAGGCAGTTCAATAAGTAACATTTTAAACAGCATAGATAAGAATTTCAGTGATGAAAATAAATGTAAGAGAGTAGGGAGAAATGTTGTTGTTTTTAATTTAAATTTATTTATTTTAATTGGAGTCTACTTACTTTACAATATTGTATTGGTTTTGCCATACATCAACAAGAATCCGCCATGGGTGTACACGTGTTCCCCATCCTGAACCCCCCTCCCACCTCCCTCCCCTTAGCATTCCTCTGGGTCATCCCAGTGCACCAGCCCCAAGCTTCCTGTGCTACGCTAAGTCATTTCAGTCGTGTCTGACTCTGTGTGACCCCATAGACAGCAGCCCACTAGGCTCCCCCGTCCCTGGGATTCTCCAGGCAAGAACACTGGAGTGGGTTGCCATTTCCTTCTCCACTACATGAAAGTGAAAAGTGAAAGTGAAGTCACTCAGTCGTGTCCGACTCTCAGTGACCCCATGGACTGCAGCCTACCAGGCTCCTCCATCCATGGGATTTTCCAAGCAAGAGTACTGGAGTGGGGTGCCATTGCTTTCTCCGAAGTGTTCCCCATCCTGAACCCCCCTTCCTCTTCCCTCCCCATAGCATCCCTCTGGGTCATCCCAGTGCACCAGCCCCAAGCTTCCTGTACCCTGCATCAAACCTAGACTGGCTATTCATTTCTTATATGATATTATACATGTTTCAATGCCATTCTCCCAAATCATCCCACCCTCTCCCTGTCCCACAGAGTGCAAAAGACTGTTCTATACATCTCTGTCTCTTTTGCTCTCTCGCATACAGGGTTATCGTTACCATCTTTCTAAATTCCATATATATGCATTAGTATACTGTATTGGTGTTTTTCTTTCTGGCTTACTTCACTCTGTATAATTGGCTCCAGTTTCATCCACCTCGTTAGAACTGATTCAAATGTATTCTTTTTCAGTTCAGTTCAGTTCAGTCGCTCAGTCGTGTCCGACTCTTTGCTACCCCATGAATCGCAGCATACCAGGCCTCCCTGTCCATCACCAACTCCCAGAGTTTACCCAGACTCACGTCCATCGAGTCAGTGATGCCATCCAGCCATCTTATCCTCTGTTGTCCCCTTCTCCTCCTGCCCCCAATCCCTCCCAGCATCAGAGTCTTTTCCAATGAGTCAACACTTCGCATGAGGTGGCCAAAGTACTGGAGTTTCAGCTTTAGCATCCTTCCTTCCAAAGAAATCCCAGGGCTGATGTCCTTCAGAATGGACTGGTTGGATCTCCTTGCAGGCCAAGGGACTCTCAAGAGTCTTCTCCAACACCACAGTTCAAAAGCATCAATTCTTCTGCATTCAGCCTTCTTCACAGTCCAACTCTCACATCCATACATGACCACTGGAAAAACCATAGCCTTGACTAGACGGACCTTTGTTGGCAAAGTAATGTCTCTGCTTTTGAATATGCTATCTAGGTTGGACATAATTTTCCTTCCAAGGAGTAAGCATCTTTTAATTTCATGGCTGCAGTCACTATCTGCAGTGATTTTGGAGCCCCCCAAAATATTCTTTTTAATGGCTGAGTAATACTCCATTGTGTATATGTACCACAGCTTTCTTATCCATTCATCTGCTGATGGACATCTAGGTTGCTTCCATGTCCTGGCTATTATAAACAGTGCTGTGATGAACATTGGGGTACAAGTGTCTCTTTCAATTCTGGTTTCCTCGGTGTGTATGCCCAGCAGTGGGATTGCTGGCTCATAAGGCAGTTCTATTTCCAGTTTTTTAAGCAATCTCTACACTGTTCTCCACCGTGGCTGTACTAGTTTGCATTCCCACCAACAGTGTAAGAGGGTTCCCTTTATAGATTCAATGCAATCCTTATCAAACTACCAATGGTATTTTTCACAGAGCTAGAACAAATAATTTCACAATTTGTATGGAAATACAAAACCTCTAATAGCCACAGCAATCTTGAGAAAGAAGAATGGAACTGGAGGAATCAACCTGCCTGACTTCAGGCTCTACTACAAAGCCACAGTCATCAAGACAGTATGGTACTGGCACAAAGACACAAATATAGATCAATGGAACAAAATAGAAACCCCAGAGATAAATCCACACACCTATGGACACCTTATCTTTGACAAAGGAGGCAAGAATATACAATGGAGAAAAGACAATCTCTTTAACAAGTGGTGCTGGGAAAACTGGTCAACCACTTGTAAAAGAATGAAACTAGAACACTTTCTAATACCATACACAAAAATAAACTCAAAATGGATTAAAGATCTAAATATAAGACCAGAAACTATAAAACTCCTAGAGGAGAACATAGGCAAAACACTCTCCAACATACATCACAACAGGATCCTCTATGACCCACCTCCCAGAAGACTGGAAATAAAAACAAAAATAAACAAATGGGACCTAATTAAAATTAAAAGCTTCTGCACAACAAAGGAAACTCTAAGCAAGGTGAAAAGACAGCCTTCAGAATGGGAGAAAACAATAGCAAATGAAGCAACTGACAAACAACTAATATCAAAAATATACAAGCAACTCCTGCAGCTCAATTCCAGAAAAATAAACGACCCAATCAAAAAATGGGCCAAAGAACTACATAGACATTTCTCCAAAGAAGACATACTGATGGCTAACAAACACATGAAAAGATGCTCCACATCACTCATTATCATAGAAATGCAAATCAAAACCACACTGAGGTACCATTTCATGCCAGTCAGAATGGCTGTGATCCAAAAGTCTACAAACAATAAATGCTGGAGAGGCTGTGGATAAAAATGTTGTGTTTTACATGTGGGGGTGAGGGCAGGTCGTTCTGATGAGAAGATATTTAAGCAGAAGCATAGAGGAAGCGAGGAAGCAAGCTCTGCAGATACCTTTGAGGGACAGCTCCAGGCAGAAACCATGAGGCTCAGGGCAGAAGTCATGCCTCCTGCTTGGCAAGTTTAAGGAGCTGCCAGAAGACTTGAGTCTGGGGGATGGATAGTGAGATTCTGGGGGACAAGAGACAGAACAAAGACCCTCTGGTGTGGAATGAAACTCTCCATTATTTTCAAATTATCTTTATTTGACCTCAAGTCAATTAATTTGACAATCGTGCATTAATTGAGGAGTGAATGTATGATGAAGTTGCTTCATGGTCACAAAATGGCTGCTGTCCTCCAGCCTCAGGCCACAAAGTTAGGAAAAACAGCAAATGTTTACTTTTATACATAAAATTTCATTTGAAAAATGACGAGCATGTTGAAAAGTTTAAAGATCATGTTTGCAAATAGATGAATTTTCATGAACTGAACACATCCATGCAATAAACATCCAGTGGTGGTGGTTAGTTGCTTAGTCGTGTCCTACTCACTGCAACTTGGACTGTAGTGCACTAGGTTTCTCTGTCCATGGGATTTCTCAGGCAAGAATATTGGAGTGGTTTGCCATTTCCTTCTCTGAGGAATCTTCCTGACCCAGGGATTGAACTCAGGTCTCCTGCACTGCAGGCAATCTCCTGCATTGCAAGCAGATTCTTTTTACCAACTGAGCCACCTGAAAAAATAAAATGTGACTCAACTTCCCAAAGGTAGACATTATTCTAACTTTTAGCATTATCTATTGCTTATCTCTTTTGAACTCTCTATAAATGGGATAAAATAATATGTATTCTTTTGTATCTGATATGTTTTGTTCAACATTATTCTGTAAGATGCATCTGTGTCATTGAATGTAGTTGTATTTTGTTCGCTGGGTGTAAATTATTTGAGTTGAACAAACTATAATTCATTTATCCATTCTGATATTGGTGGGTGTTTGTAGTTTTTTTGGACTACTACAAATAGTGCTGCTATGAACATCTTTATATCTTTTTGGTACACATCTTTGTGTCTATTTAACTAGGAGTTGCATTGCTAGATTAAAGAAAAGGCATTATTTTTTAGCTTTAGTAGATTTTGCCACATAGTTTTCCAGAGTGATGGAACAATTTTTTTTTTCTCCCTAAAGCAATGTGTTAGAATTTCTACTGATTCATATCAGACAACTGACAATGTCTTTGTCTTTAATTGGGGAATTGGAGTATAGCTGCTTTACAATGTTGTGTTAGTTTCAGCTGTGCAAGGAAGTAAATCAGCTATACATACATCTCCTCCCTCTTAAACCTCATTTTAGCCATTTTATGTCAAAGTATTGAACTGTAGTTTTCATTTCTATTCCCTTGGTGATTAATGAAGTTAGCATTTTATATTTCCATTGGCAATTAATTGTTTATGTTTTAAAGGCTGCTAATAATTCATCCTACAAGTAGTTAGGGGAATTATAAATGAAGATAATAATAGTATCTATAACACAGAGGGGGCAATAATTATATGAAAGGATCCATGTTCACTCAATATGACACCTGGCAGAGAGTAAGAGCACAAATTAACATTATATATTAATGTCAGTATTTTATTTGATAAAGAATAGCTAAAAATGTGATGATCTTTGCTACTAAATATTCCATTTGACATTTGTTGGCAAAGTAATGTCTCTGCTTTTAAATATGCTATCTAGGTTGGTCATAGCTTTGCTTCCAAGGAGTAAGCGTCTTTTAATTCCATGGCTGCAGTCACCAACCGCAGTGATTTTGGAGCCCAAAAAAATAAAGTCTGACACTGTTTCCACTGTTTCCCCATCTATTTCCCATCAAGTGATGAAGAAGGGACTGGATGCCATGATCTTCGTTTTCTGAATGTTGAGCTTTAAGCCAACTTTTTCACTCTCCACTTTCACTTTCATCAAGAGGCTTTTTAGTTCCTCTTCACTTTCTGCCATAAGGGTGGTATCATCTGCATATTTGAGGTGATTGATATTTCTCCCGGCAATCTTGATTCCAGTTTGTGCTTCTTCCAGCCCAGCGTTTCTCATGATGTACTCTGCATATAAGTTAAATAAGCAGGGTGACAATATACAGCCTTGATGTACTTCTTTTCCTATTTGGAACAGGTCTGTTGTTCCATGTCCAGTTCTAACTGTTGCTTCCTGACCTGCATACAAATTTCTCAAGAGGCAGGTCAGGTGGTCTGGTATCCCCATCTCTTTCAGAATTTTCCACAGTTTATTGTGATCCACACAGTCAAAGGCTTTGGCATAATCAATAAAGCAGAAATAGATGTTTTCCTGGAATTATCTTGCTTTTTCCATGATCCAGGGGATGTTGGCAATTTGATCTCTGGTTCCTCTGCCTTTTCTAAAACCAGCTTGAACATCAGGAAGTTCACGGTCCACGTATTGCTGAAGCCTGGCTTGGAGAATTTTGAGCATTACTTTACTATCGTGTGAGATGAGTGCAACTGTGCGGTAGTTTGAGCATTCTTTGGCATTGCCTTTCTTTGGGATTGGAATGAAAACTGCCCTTTTCCAGTCCTGTGGCCACTGCTGAGTTTTCCTAATTTGCTGGCATATTGAGTGCAGCACTTTCACAGCATCATCTTTCAGGATTTGAAATAGCTCAACTGGAATTCCATCACCTCTACTAGCTTTGTTTGTAGTGATGGTTTCTAAGGCCCACTTGACTTTACATTCCAGGATGTCTGGCTCTAGGTCAGTGATCACACCATCATGATTATCTGGGTGGTGAAGATCTTTTTGGAAAGTTCTTCTGTGTATTCTTGCCACCTCTTCTTAGGCTATGGTTTTTCCTGTGGTCATGTATGGATGTGAGAGTTGGACTGTGAAGAAGGCTGAGCGCTGAAGAATTGATGCTTTTGAACTGTGGTGTTGGAGAAGACTCTTGAGAGTCCCTTGGACTGCAAGGAGATCCAACCAGTCCATTCTGAAGGATATCAGCCCTGGGATTTCTTTGGAAGGAATGATGCTAAAGCTGAAACTCCAGTACTTTGGCCACCTCATGCCAAGAGTTGACTCATTGGAAAAGACTCTGATGCTGGTAGGGATTGGGGGCAGGAGGAGAAGGGGACGACAGAGGATGAGATGGCAGAATGGCATCACTGACTCGATGGATGTGAGTCTGGGTGAACTCCGGGAGTTGGTGATGGACAGGGAGGCCTGGCATGTTGCGATTCATGGGGTTGCAAAGAGTCAAACACGACTGAGTGACTGAACTGAACTGATTTCATTTGAAGATGAAATCCAGAGTCACTGCTGAGTGAAAAAAACAAACAAACATGAATCACTTTCATAGAGCCAATAAAAATGAACAGGCACTGGAATAGAAATAAACTAATCAAAGTCACTTAAGACACTGTACTATTTTTGTTTCAATGATAAATATAATTTTAAATGTCAAAGTGAGGGTCAAAATAATGACATTAAAAGGTTTTATCTTTGACAGTGTATATGTACTGTAATTTGATTTTTGACATATTTCATTGACCTAGATATTTTTATCTTTGGTCTATGAATGAATGATCTTTTAATATCTATAAGATACACTGATAATACTCAGCACAATTAAACCGAGGCTTATTTTCATAATTATCACCTTTTGATATCAGTTGAACCATTAAGTGGAGTCTGGACTGTACTAGTCTACTGTATAGGCAGATGAAATAAAAATCGACATGGAGAAACTTTAATACCGAACTAGCATATGGGGTTGCACAGAATCGGATACAACTGAAGTGACTTAGCAGCAGCAGCAGCAGCAGCATATGATATAAACCTTAAAGGATGAGTAGGATACATTGGAGTTGAAGGCAAGAAGAGCATATCAAGTCATTAAAAAATAACAATGAAAGAATTGACAAAATATTGTACATGTAAGTTCAGAGGATCATAAGATCTGGAAACACTGGTACACAAAAGGTAGTAGAGGGATGCAGGCTGCAAAGATTATGGTGGATCTTGACTGTCTTTCTGGATTTTGTTTTGTAGCCTTTAGGGACTAGGGAAATGATTTTGAATTGAAAAAAAGATGTGCTTATAATCTGGGAAGGTAAATTTAGAAACCTTGAAAAGAATGAATGAAATCACATTAAGTTTGGTAGCAAGAAAACCAGAAAGACTTTTGCAAGAGTTGGTATATGATGTGAGCCTGATCATAGGCTCAGTTCAGTTCAGTTGCTCAGTCATGTCTGACTCATTGTGACCCCATGAACCACAGCGTTCCAGGCCTCCTTGTCCATCACCAACTCCCGGAGTTTACCCAAACTCATGTACATTGAGCCGGTGATGCCATCCAACCAACTCATCCTCCGTCATCCCCTTCTCCTCCTACCCCCAATCATTCCTAGCACCAGGGTTTTTTAAAATGAGTCAGCTCTTCGCATCAGGTGGCCAAAGTATTGGAGTTTCAGCTTCCATATCAGTCCTTCTAATGAACACCCAGGACTGATCTCCTTTAAGATAGACTCGTTGGATCCTCTTGCAGTCCAAGGGACTCTCAAGAGTCTTCTCCAACACCACAGTTCAAAAGAATCAGTTCTTCTGCACTCAGCTTTCTTTATAGTCCAACTCTCACATCCATACATGAACATTGGAAAAACCATAGCCTTGACTAGACAGACGTTTGTTGGTGAAGTAATGTCTCTGCTTTTTAATATGCTGGTGAGAGAGAAAATCTGAAAGGGTTGATTCATTTGAAGTATATTTTTGAAACAAGCTTGATTAAATTTGATGACCTGTTGAATGAAGAAAATGGAAGAGTGGTCTAAAATTACACTGAAGATTTTAGGTTATCACTAGTACTTCTGTACAAAAAAGATCTTCACGACCCAGATAATCACAATGGTGTGATCACTGACCTAGAGCCAGACATCCTGGAATGTGAAGTCAAGTGGGCCTTAGAAAGCATCACTACAAACAAACCTAGTGAGGTGATGGAATTCCAGTTGAGCTATTTTAAATCCTGAAAGATGATGCTATGAATGTGTTGCAGTCAATATGCCAGCATTTTAGGAAAACTCAGCAGTGCCCACAGGACTGGAAAAGGGCAGTTTTCATTTCAATCCCAAAGAAAGGCAATGCCAAAGAATGCTCAAACTACCGCACAACTACAGTCATCTCACACGCTAGTAAAGTAATGCTCAAAATTCTCCAAGCCAGGCTTCAGCAATATGTGAACTGTGAACTTCCAGATGTTCAAGCTGGTTTTAGAAAAGACAGAAGGATCAGAGATCAAATTGCCAACATCCACTGGATCATGGAAAAAGCAAGAGAGTTCCAGAAAAACATCTATTTCTGCTTTATTGACTATGCCAAAGCCTTTGACTGTGTGGATCACAATAAACTGTGGAAAATTCTGAAAGAGATGGGAATAACAGACCACCTGAGCTGCCTCTTGAGAAATTTGTATGCAGGTCAGGAAGCAACACTTAGAACTGGATATGGAACAACAGACCTGTTCCAAATAGGAAAAGGAGTATGTCAAGGCTGTATATTGTCACCCTGCTTATTTAACTTATATGCAGAGTACATCATGAGAAACGCTGGGCTGGAAGAAGTACAAACTGGAATCAAGATTGCCGGGAGAAATATCAATAACCTCAGATATGCAGATGACACCACCCTTATGGCAGAAAGTGAAGAGGAACTAAAGAGCCTCTTGCTGAAAGTGTAAGAGGAGAGTGAAAATGTTGGTTTAAAGCTCAATATTCAGAAAACTAAGATCATGGCATCTGGTCCCATCACTTCATGGCAAATAGATGGGGAAACAGTGGAAACAGTGTCAGACTTTATTTTCTTGGGCTCCAAAATCACTGCAGATGGTGACTGCAGCCATGAAATTAAAAGACACTTACTCCTTGGAAGGAAAGCTGTGACCAACCTAGATAGCATATTGAAAAGCAGAGACATTACTTTGCCAACAAAGGTCCATCTAGTCAAGGCTATGGTTTTTTCAGTAGTCATGTATGGATGTGAACGTTGGACTGTGAAGAAAGCTGAGCACTGAAGAATTGATGCTTTTGAAGTGTGGTGTTGAAGAAGACTCTTGAGAGTCCCTTGGCCTGCAAGGAGATCCAACCAGTCCATTCTAAAGGAGATCAGTCCTGGGTGTTCATTGGAAGGACTGATGCTGAAGCTGAAACTCCAATACTTTGGCCACCTCATGCGAAGAGTTGACTCATTGGAAAAGACTCTGATACTGGGAGGGATTGGGGGCAAGAGGAGAAAGGGACGACAGAGGATGAGATGGCTAGATGGCATCACTGACTCGTTGGGCATGAGTTTGAGTGAACTCCAGGGATTGATGATGAACAGGGAGGCTTGGCGTGCTGTGATTCATGGGGTTGCAAAGAGTTGGATACAACTGAGTGACTGAACTGAACTGAACTGAACTAGTACTTTATAATTTTACAAAGTCTTAATAGGACTGGATGGTCCAAATTTGGGAAGAAGACAATGAGTTTACTGTGAGACTTTTTAATCTGATAATTTAATTCCTTTGAATTTATTAATGCAATGAGAATACTGATAAAAAAATGTATTACCAAGATCAGAGCATTGTGGGGGAAATAATAAAACATAGGAAGAAGCAGAAAAGTAAACATAAAATATGGGGTAACTTTGTTAGACAAACAAATCTGGACATTGAAACAATAGAGATTCTACATTGATGACATGTTTTATGATAGACATCTAAAACATACTATAGATTTCTCTGTGAATACAAAAATTCTCCTTCATGGTATCTTCATTCCAAAATCCCAATTGAATGGGGAGTCATCAACACCGAAAAAAATGAGTATTTAAGGGAAATCATATTAAGTAATTTCCAATTTTGGAATGCTTTTATATGGGAAACTGGAGGGCACAAACAAAACCTTGTGCACCAGGACCCAGAAGAAAGGAGCAGTGACCCCACAAGAAACTGATCCAGACTTGCCTGTGAGTGTCCAGGAGTCTCCAGTGGAGGTGTGGATTGGTGATGGCTTGCTGCAGGGTTGGGGGCACTGAGTGTAGAAGTATACGCAAGGTATCTTTTGAAGGAGGTCACCATTTTCTTCATTACCTCCACCATTGTTTGTGAAGTGAAGTCGCTCAGTCATGTCCAACTCTTTGCAACCCCATGGGCACCAGGCTCCTCTGTCCATGGGACTTTCTAGGCAAGAGTACTGGAGTGGGTTGCCATTCCCTTCTCCAGGAGATCTTCCCTACCCAGGGATTGAACTCAGGTCTCCCACATTGTAGGCAGATGCTTAACCGTCTGAGCCACCAGGGAAGTCCCACCATAGTTTGGCCCCAGGTAAACAGCAGTGAAGGAACACAGCTTCAACCATCAACAGAAAATTAGATTAAAGATTTATTGAGCTTGGCCCCGCCCATCAGACCAACACCCAGTTTCCCCCTCAGTCAGTCTCTTCTGTCAGGAAGCTTCCATAAGCCTCTTATCCTTCTTGATCAGAGGGCAGATGGACTGAAAACCACAACCACAGAAAACTAACCAATCTAATCACATGGACCACAGCCTTGTCTAACTCAGTGAAACTATGAGTCATGCCGTGTAGGGCCACCCAGTACAGATGGGTCATGGTTGAGAGTACGGACAAAATGTGGTCCACTGGAGAAGGCAACTACAAACCACTTCAGTGTTCTTGCCTTGAGAACCCCATGAATAGCATGAAAAGACAGATAGGACACTGAAAGATGAACTCCCCAGGTCAGTAGGTGCCCAATATGCTATTGGAGATCAGTGGAGAAATAACTCAAGAAAGAATGAAGAGACAGACCCAAATCAAAAACAACACCCAGTGTGGATGCAACTGGTGATGGAACAAAGGTCCAATGCTTGTAAAGAGCAATATTGCATAGGAACCTGAAATGTTAGGTCCATGAATCAAGGCAAATTGGAAGTGGTCAAACAGGAAATGGCAAGAGTGAACGTTGACATTCTAGGAATCAGCAAATTAAAATGGACTGGAATGGGTGAATGTAACTCAGATGACCATCATATCTACTACTGTGGGCAAAAACCTCTTAGAAGAAATGGAGTAGCCACCATAGTCAATTAAAGAGTCTGAAATGCAGTACTTGGATGCAATCTCAAAAATTACAGAATGGTCTCTGTTCATTTCCAAGGCAAATCATTCAATATCACATTAATCCAAGTCTATGCCCTGGCTAGTAATGTTGAAGAAGCTGAACTTGAACGGTTCTATGAAGAACCTTGAACAAGACCTTCTAGAACTAGCTCCCAGAAAGATGTTTTTTTCATTATAGGGGACTGGAATGCAAAAGTAGGAAGTCAAAAAACACCTGGAATAACAGGAAAATTTCAGCTTTGGAGTACAGAATGAAGCAGGGCAAAGGCTAATAGAATTTTGCCAAGAGAATGCACTGGTCATAGCAAACACACTCTTCCAAAAACACAAGAGAAGACTCTACACATGGACATCACCAGATGGTCAACACTGAAATCAAATTGATTACATTTTTTGCAGACAAAGATGGAGAAGCTCTATACACTCATCAAAAACAAGACTGGGAGCAGACTGTGGCTCAGATCATGAACTCCTTATTGCCAAATTCACACTTAAATTGAAGAAAGGGAAAACCACTAGACCATTCAGGTATGAACAAAATCAAATCCCTAACGATTATACTCTGGAAGTGAAAAATAGACTTAAGGGACTAGATCTGATAGACAGAGTTCCTGACAAACTATGGATGGAGATTCGTAACATTGTACAGGAGACAGGGATCAAGATCATCCCCAAGAAAAAGAAATGCAAAAAAGTAAAATGACTGTCTGAGGAGGCCTTACAAATAGCTGTGAAAAGAAGGGAAATGAAAGGCAAAGGATAAAAGTAAAGATATATCCATTTGAATGCAAAGTTCCAAAGAATAGCAAGAAGAGATAAGAAAGGCTTCCTCAGAGATCAATGCAAAGAAATAGAGGAAAACAACAGAATGGGAAAGACTAGAGATCTCTTCAAGAAAATTAGAGATACCAAGGGAATATTTCATGCAAATATGGGCTCAATAAAGGACAGAAATGGTATGGACTTAACAGAAGCAGAAGATACTAAGAAGAGATGGCAAGAATACACAGAAGAACTGTACAAAGAAGATCTTCACGACCCAGATAATGATGATGGCATGCTCACTCACCTAGAGCCAGACATCCTGGAATGCGAAGTCAAGTGGACCTTAGGAAGCATCACTATGAACAAAGCTAGTGGAGGTGATGGAATTCCAGTTGAGCTATTTCAAATCCTGGAAGATGATGCTGTTAAAGTGCTGCACTCAATATGCCAGCAAACTTGGAAAACTCAGCAGTGCCCACGGGACTGGAAAAGGTCAGTTTTCATTCCAATCCCAAAAAAAGGCAATGCCAAAGAATGCTCAAACTACTGCGCAATTGCACGCATCTCACACACTAGCAAAGTAATGCTCAAAATTCTCCAAGCCAGACTTCAGCAATACTTGAACCATGAACTTCAAGATGCTCAAGGCAGATTTATAAAAGGCAGAGGAAGCAGAGATCAAATTGCCAACATCTGCTGGATCATTGAAAAATCAAGAGAGTTCTATAAAAACATCTATTTCTACTTTATTGACTATGCCAAAGCCTTTGACTGTGTGGATCACAATAAACTGTAGAAAATTCTGAAAGAGATGGGAATACCAGACCACCTGACTTACCTCTTGAGAAACCTATATGCAGGTCAGGAAACAACAGTTAGAACTGGACATGGAACAGCAGACTGGTTCCAAATAGGAAAAGGAATACGTCAAGGCTGTATATTATCATCCTGCTTATTTAACTTATATGCAAAATACATCATGAGAAACGCTGGGCTGGAGAAAGCACAAGCTGGAATCAAGATTGCCAGGAGAAATATCAATAACCTCAGATATGCAGATGACACCACCCTTATGGTAGAAAGTGAAGAAGAACTAAAGAGCCTCTTGATGAAAGTGAAAGAGAAGAGTGAAAAAGTTGGCTTAAAGCTCAACATTCAGAAATCTAAGATCATGGCCTCCGGTCCCATCACTTCATAGGAAATAGATGGGGAAACTGTGTCAGACTTTATTTTCTTGGGCTCCAAAATCACTGCAGATGGTGACTGTAGCCATGAAATTAGAAGGTGCTTACTTCTTGGCAGGAAAGTTATGACCAACCTAGACAACATATTAAAAAGCAGAGAGGTTACTTTGTCAGCAAAGGTCCGTCTAGTCAAGGCTATGGTTTTTTTCAGTAGTCATGTATGGATGTGAGAGTTGGATTGTCAAGAAAGCTGAGTACCGAAGAATTGATGCATTTGAACTGTGGTGTTGGAGAAGACTCTTGAGAGTCCCTTGGACTGCAAGGAGATCCAACCAATCCATCCTAATGGAAATCAGTCCTGAATATTCATTGGAAGGACTGATGCTGAAGCTGAAGCTCCAATACTTTGGCCACCTGATGCGAAGAACTAATTCATTAGAAAAGACCCTGATGTTGGGAAAGATTAAAGGTGGGAGGAGAAGGGGATGACAGAGGATGAGATGGTTAGATGGCACCACCAGCTCAATGGACATGAGTTTGGGCAAACTCCGGGAGTTGTTGATGGACAGGGAGGCCTGGCGTGCTGTATCCATGGGGTCGCAAAGAGTCAGACATGACTGAGTGACTGAACTGAACTGAACTGATATGGGAAAAGAGATTTTCCAAATAAGTTGTCTTTTTATTATTATATAGTGCTGTATCACTGTAGTTGATTCCTCTGGAAGATAATTTTAAATTTCTGAACTGTTTCAGGGATTGTTCTAAGCACTTGGATATAGGAATGCATACAATCAACCTCAAATCTTAATCTTTCTCAAGAACCTTTGTGCAGTTGGTTATGCAAAAAGTAACCCTCCTCCCCCCAAAATTAACATTAACTTATCTGTTTGTTTATATTCTTCCTCCCATTATCAAAGGTAACCACAGCCAAATACACCCACAATTGTAATGTACAACCTGCAATGGACTTGGCAATCACATGGGCTGTGTGATATCTAATAGAGATAAATTAGTAGTGAGATTTCAGTACAACTATGTTAACTGTAAAATGCAAATAAACATTTAAAGTGCCTCCAGTGATTCAGTAAATGAAGTCAGTATTTTGTGAGTACGTATTAATCTATGTGCATGATTGCTCCAATTGTTCGCATCGTGAGAGCTTTAACCTTACACTGTTCATTTTCTCAGAAAGGACAGTGAGTCCTTAAAACAATTACTTAACTAACCTCTGAGTGAACTGGCTCTGCTGTCATTGTGAAAATTTGGATGTTCTCATTGTATTAATAGGCTTTGGCTCACTTCTCTTCTTTACTTCCGTCTTTTAAGTCTGGATCTTATTCTAAGTGGTGTCCTTTACAAAAATATAAAAGGCATATTTTGTTTGTTTGTTTGAGAGGAGAACAGAATTCATTAGCGTGAGAGTTGTTGTTAGAACAGCGGGCTGGCTCAAGGGAAAGCAGACCCGTTCGAGGGCTAGTAGCCCGTTTCAGTGGTGAAGAATCTGCCAACCAATGCAGGGCACGCATTCCTGGTTCAGGAAGATACCTGGAGTATAAAATGGCAACCTTCTCCAGTATTCTTGCCTGGAAAGTTCCACGGACAGAGGAGCCTAGCAGGGAACAGTCCATGGGTCACAAAGGCTCGACTGAGTGACTGAGCACAGACACACACTCAGCCAATTTCATAGCCTTAAGACAGAGAAAATTCCTACTGGAAGGATGTCATTAGGTGATTGGTTAGGATGTTATACTTTAAATAAACTGCATTGCTGTTTTTTACTATTATTTCCCCTTTGAATTTGATTCTGGAATTCTACATAGTTGTCATAAAATACAAGGCACTGAGGACACTTCACTGTGAGAAATCCCCATATATAATGTTGATTCACACTATTAAAACTGGCTGATGCTTTATCTTAGCCCCGGAAAAGTTCCCAGGATTTGAAAGTAAATATATACTTTCTTCAATTTGTGACTAAAAATCAAAATATCTACAAACAGGATGTTAGTAAATACTTATTTTAAAATCATATTCAGACATACTTTTATCCTAGTTGAACTATGGCCTCTGTGTGTTGTAAATCTTGCCTTGAAATTCATTATTATTGCTACTTATTTTGGGCTGCTTTAATTAACACAGTTCAAAGCTCACAGATGTAAAAGTTGCCTAAAATACTAAAATGCAACTGAAATAAGACAAAACATTTCAAAATAGCCATCTGAAAGAAATTCAGAATTTAAGAGGATATTCTCACCTTGAATGAGCACTATTTTAGAGTACAAAGATTCTGTTCATTGTATTTATAGATTTTACAGATGTCTTGAAATATGTGTTTTTACTCTGAGAGAATATAAAGAAAGCTAAATATCTACCAGAAGTCTTGAAAAAGTAAGTTTAAAAAAATCTATGTGAAGAAGTTTAAAAAAATAAAAGGGATGAATAGATTTTTTATTTTTTTTAATGCCAACTAGTTTCTCTTGAAAAGGTTCCAGCAGGGGAAATCATAAAATAAAACTATAAATAAGATAGCTTGCTAAATTTATTTTGCATGAAAAGCTTCTTCTATAGTGTGTTAGTCATACATTAACTATATAATCTATTCCTTGTCACTATGTAATCCACAATCTTCAGATTAGATCTTGAATCTTTTTATACATTATACCTCCAAGATTTTATTTGGAGTATTGGCTTAATTTTTCAAAACACATGATTAAGTTGGCTTATCTGCACTTTTATTTTTAACACCACACTAAGTGTATCTTTAGAGGCTTAGATGTGATTGTTTCAAGAAAAATACTGAATGGTTTTGATTAAAGGAATGGTATGCACAGTTTCTCTCTCTTTACTGGAGTTCAAAGTTCATTTCTCACCTTACTGAAGTTCTGAATTTATTTGTCACTCAACTGAAGACTGCAAGACATAAACAAATCTTTTAAAAAATTAACTGCCAAGAGTGCAGTGGAGATGAGCAACATTTTGGTATTTCTTTGAGCAAAAGTCAATCATGTGAATAGAGCTTCCATAGTCTTCAAAAACAAGTGGCTTTCATGTGTTGTTCAAAATAACTGAAAAATATTGAGGCACGTACGCTTTGGCCATGACTTGGGATTTTAATAGTGAGCTAAAACCATCCTTTTAGCTTCCCTGGTGGCTCAGACGGTAAAGCGTCTGTCTGCCTGTAAGGCGGGAGACCCAGGTTCAATCCCTGGGTGGGGAAGATCTCTTGGAGAAGGAAAGGGCAAACCACTCCAATACTCTTGCCTGGAAAATTCCATGGACGGAGGAGCCTAGAAGGCTGTACAGTCCATGGGGTTGCAAATGGTCGGACACGACTGAGCTACTTCACTTTCACTTTTAAATCTATCCTAGTCTTGTAAACAATCAGATTGATTGACCAAAGCTGCCAGGAAGGTGTTCCTTAGTTTATGGCTCCTGCAAGACCACCATATTTTGAGGCTGCACAACCTAGATCAGTAGCAATCCAGTTACTTATTTCCATAGTTTGCATCATTGGAGAAGCTTTACAGGCTTTCAGCTGGGTATGGGAAGTGGTGACAGGGAAATGTCACTTCTATTTTCAGAGAAAACTGAGATGTATAACAATGACAGAAACTCTCAGACTTGCTTTTTACCAAGGCAAAAGAAACATTTTCAGTTTTTAAATGGCAACATAGGTAAAATTCAGTGAATGGTCATGGATGCATTAGAAGCTTTTAGAAGCTTTTGGTAAATATTGCATAGCTCAAAAATACATTTCTGCATTCTTAATTTTTAAAAATTATTGTTTCTAATAGAAAAGTTTGTAATGCTACTACTTATTGTTCATTTTATATTGGCTTCCTTCTTATTTTGTAAGGACCCCAACTCTTTTTATTAAAATTAAAGGCAAGTAAATTTGTAATTCTTAGGTGTTAAATTTTGGGAATCATCCATTTCCTTTATTTACAGCAAGCAAGATAAGCAAAGTATTTTTGGATGTTCACTAAGTGTTAGGTACTGGGCTGTAGATATATACATCAAGATGTGAGAAAATGGGTGCATAAATGTATATTACAAAGGAGAACATGGCTATTGCTAATAACTGGTACAGACAATAAGCACTATGTGGATTTAAAGGAGACAGATTTCTTGATGGTAGGCAGTCAGAGAAGGTTTTATGGGGTGGGAGAGAAAGCAGAAACTAAAGAGAAAATAAATAATTAAAATATGTTGTGACAATTTTCTGTGATAGTGGTACATATAAGAGTTTTGGCATCACTGATAAAGAGAGGTCTTGTAGGATTAAATCTTCAGTGAATCACATTATTTCTCATTTGTATTTATTCTAGGACATCCTGAGACACAACTGGATTGTGGAGTAGATGTCACCAGTACCCTGTTACTTCCTGGATCATCTTCCAAATATACTTCTTGTATTCGAATCTTTGTAATCGACTCTGCTAGTCAAGGCTATAGTTTTTCCTGTGGTCGTGTATGGATGTGAGAGTTGGACTGTGAAGAAGGCTGAGCGCTGAAGAATTGATGCTTTTGAACTGTGGTGTTGGAGAAGACTCTTGAGAGTCCCTTGGACTGCAAGGAGATCCAACCAGTCCATTCTGAAGGACATCAGCCCTGGGATTTCTTTGGAGGGAATGATGCTAAAGCCGAAACTCCAGTACTTTGGCCACCTCATGCGAAGAGTTGACTCATTGGAAAAGACTCTGATGCTGGGAGGGATTGGGGGCAGGAGGAGAAGGGAACGACAGAGGATGAGATGGCTGGATGGCATCACTGACTCGATGGACGTGAGTCTGGGTGAACTCCGGGAGTTGGTGATGGACAGGGAGGCCTGGTGTGCTGCGATTCATGGGGTCGCAAAGAGTCGGGCACGACTGAGCGACTGAACTGACTGACTGCTAATGCAGGAACCCAGATGCAGAGAGATGGGATAGGTTATGTTTAATTGACTTAGTATTAGCTGATGGAGTCATGTTTGAGTAGTGCCAAAAACTGTGCATGCGTATACATGTAAGTGATATAAATTGCTAAACAACAACTTACGGAAATGCAATCACTTTTATTAACTTTCTCTCTTAAGATGCTAAGTGCTCTGCTCTATCTTCACCAATAAATTTAGAATAATATTATATTTTGTGGGTCAAGGATATTTCATTTTATCTCATTATCTTAAAATTGAAGCCTACTAAAAGTGATTTTAAAATGTAAAAAGATGTAATCTGAAAAAAACATACAATTCACATTGTATTCCTTTTTTTTTTTTGGTCCAGACAATACAAGCTTAAGGTGGAACATGTGACAGAAGGATAATACTATTGGTGATAATATTTGGTGGTAAGTGAGCCATTAACATGAAGGGAAGGCCGTTTCCCCTGTGTATAATTTGTTTCATAGTCTTTATCTTTTCCAGTGGATTTCCAGATAATCACAAATTTCATTTTATAAGAATGATATCAGATTCCACTTAGTAACATTATTAGGTTTATATATTTTTGGTGAAATGCTAATAATTCTCTCATCTCATGTTAGAAGAAAGGAAGTAGAATTAAAGACAGAAGCTATTACAGGGGCCGACCTGAGAAGGCATATTCAGTGGTCTTACTTAGTTATAACCTAAGGGTTATAGATTACACAACAGGTAGAAAATAGACTTTTATCAAATTATATTCCCAAATTATATTTACTTACCTCATATTCATTTCAAGTCACTTTTATTACCTGCCCTTTGCAGCTCCCTTGACATTAGCACACACAGAAGTAGTATACAGTGAACAGACCAAGTGCTGGCAAACAAATCCCTCATTCAAATGACCAAGATGATAAAAAAGTAAAATGTGACTTCTGCCCTCAAAAAAAGGAAGGAGGAGAAGGATGATCTATAAAAAGTGTGATGACTTCATTTTTTTCCCTGGAACATATTCCTGTCAAAAACTGGATTGATTTCCTCCTTAGCTGTAAAATGTAATGCCTGCCTCAAATCAAATTGTAAAGAAACAATTTGTAAATATTAGTGACTCTTACATAGCATAACCTAATTAAACAAATTACCTTTAGAAGTAAGCTGAGTCTGTCAGAGGTCCAATTTTTACAGAAAATGAAATTAAGAAGCTCTCCTAAAATCTCAAAACTGATAAATCTGGATCTAGAAACTACCCTTTACCATTATGGGATGGCTAAGGAGAAATAGGACCCAGGACAAATGTGACCTAAGGTCTGTTTATTCGAAAAACTGGAGATTGAGAACTTGAAGCTCTGCCCTCATAAGCAGCTGCAACATTTTTGAACAGAGAAGAAACTAGTGTTAAATTCTTTAGAATATTCATAATTTATGTACTATTCTCCAATTTACCAAAAAAATAAAAATTCAAAACAGACATTGCTATTAGACTTTGAGAATATAAGTGTTTTTACTTCCTTTGCTGTGTCTTTGTTCTGGAGCCAATATGTATATTTTGTGGGAAACACAAACAAGTGAAGGGAATCTCATTCCAGAAACTCTGCTCAATTCTTTTTCAACCTTTCATTACTTAGGTCAATCTTGAAAGAAAAATCTCATCTGATCATATGGCAGTTTCTCTGTTAATGAATTAACTGTTATGACATCTATAAATAGTCATCAAAAGGGACCATAGCTCATATTTTTATTTAGTTCCCATTCTTCTTCTGTATACTTGTCTATGTCTTTGAAATATAAGTAACTGGGAAGGAACAAGTCATGAATGCATTTTTAATCTTTAGTGATATTATGTAGTTCTTGTGTAAAGCTACTTCTGTTGAAAGTAGTAAAATTGTGCCAAATTTACTGATTAAGCTATATCAAAATTTTCATAAGTTCAGGTAACTCTGTCTAGCAGGAGCTACACCCATGTCAAAGAAAGAAGCGTATTTAAATCATTTAAAGTAGGAACAATTATGTAGGTCTTCTCTCCGGGTAACTTTCTTCCCCCTAGTGACAGGAAGACTAGTCAAAAAGATCCTTGTATCTCTACTCAGGAGTATGTATCAAATTGCCTATGGTATCAACAAATGACAGAGGGCCAAAAACTGAGCCCTGGGACAGAAATGAATTAGGTAATGACACTTGACTCAGTGACTTTGTCACTATGTCACGTTAAGAGAAAAAATACATAATCAGTTTCAAAGCTGTAGAAAATAAGCACTTACAAAATATGTGCCCATTCATGATTTTTAAAGAAAACAATTCACTAAAATTGGAGTAGAAGACAATTTTAAGTTCTGCCAAAAATTAAAAAACAAAATCTAAAACTAGATTAAACATCATTCTACATGAAGCAACATTTAAAATACCCTCTTAAAATTAATTATAATGATCTCTGGTATCATTACTTTTACATATTATATTGGAGGTCCTGTCTAGTGCAGTTGAGAAGAAAAAGAAATGAGACACATAAGGATTTGAAAAGTTAAGAATTGCATTTTTCACTATTTACATGGGATGTTTGTTTCACTATTTGCATGGGTCACAGAAACCACAAAAAATTCACAAACATATTATTAGATGTAATAGAGTTGCAGCTCAGCTGGTAAAGAATCAACGTGCAATGTAACAGACCCTAGTTCAATTTCAGGTCTCCCGCATTGCAGGCTGATTCTTTACTGTCTGAGCTATAAGAGAAGCCCTTAAATACCTAGGAAACATAAATAAAGAAAATGATACCATATACAATAATATCAGAGAATACCAAGGACCTAGGAATAAATCAAACAGAGAATACGCATGACCACAACAGAGAAAATTATAAAATTGCATTGAGATAAACCCGTGGTGTTGGAGAAGACTCTTGAGAGTCCCTTGGACTGCAAGGAGATCCAACCAATCCATCCTAAAGGAGATCAGTCCTGGGTGTTCTTTGGAAGGACTGATGCTAAAGCTGAAACTCCAATACCGAAGAGTTGACTCATTGGAAAAGACTGATGCTGGGAGGGATTGAGGGCAGGAGGAGAAGGGGACGACAGAGGATGAGAAGGCTAGATGGCATCACTGACTCGATGGACGTGAGTTTGGGTGGACTCCGGGAGTTGGTGATGGACAGGGAGGACTGGCATGCTGCAGTTCATGGGGTCGCAGAGAGTCAGACATGACTGAGTGACTGAACTAAACTGAACTGAACTGAAACCAAAGAAATTATAAATAAATGGAGAGATTTTTATGATTAAATTGTTGTTATAAATATTCTAATCCATCCCCCACCCCAATTACCTATAGAGTTAATGAAATTCCAGTTAAGATCTTGACAGAGCTTTTCCTAGAAACAGATAAGATAAAGCTTCAATTTACAGGGAAGTATAATAGGCTGGGAATACTCAGGACTTGTTTGAAAATTCCTTCTGAAGCTGAAAGAGCCAGCTTGCCGTACCAGGAATCCACATATATTTTGAAGCTATGGAATTTAAAACAAGGAGGTAATGACACAGGAAGAGAAATATTAAATGATGAAATTTAACAAAAATGCAGAAAGAGGCCTTAGTAAGCAATGAACTTTGGTCTATAACAGGTCAAAAATGGATGGATCATTCAATAATAGAACACAGGTAAAGTGGTTGGTTATTTGGAAAATAATGAAGTTGAATTTCTATCTCATATCATATTAAAAAAAATGAACTCCTGCTGGATTAAAGTCTTGAATGTTTGAAAAAGGTTGAGAGTTTTAAAACCATCAGTAACTATGTTTTAAATATTGGGTCAGGGAGAGGAAATCAAAGGAAAGTATGAACATAGGATTTGGGATAATAGTTATCTACGGCAATGAGAGATAAAAGTGGGAAGGGAAGGGATCCTATTTAGAAAGGTTATGATCAAAAGTTTCGGAGAAGGCAATGGCAACCCAATCTAGTACTCTTGCCTTGAAAGTCCCATGGATGGAGGAGCCTGGTAAGCTGCAGTCCATGGGGTCACTAAGAGCAGGACACGACTGAGCGACTTCACTTTCACTTTTCACTTTCATGCATTGGAGAAGGCAATGGCAACCCACTCCAGTGTTCTTGCCTGGAGAATCCCAGGGACGGGGGAGCCTGGTGGGCTGCCGTCTATGGGGTCGCACACAGTCAGACACGACTGAAGCGACTTAGCAGCAGCATGATCAAAAGTTTAGCTTTTGGACTTCCTTGGTGGTCCAGTGGTTAAGATTCTATCTGCCAATGCAGGGGAGATGAGTTCGATCCCTGGTCTGAGAAGATTTCACATACTGTAGGGCAAATAAGCCTGTGTGCCACAACTACTGAGGTCATGCTCTAGAGCCCAAGAGCTGCAAATCCTTAGCCCATGGGCAACAACTCCTGAAGCCTGTGTGCCCCAGAACCCGCACTCTGTAACAAGAGAAGCCACAACAGTGAGAACCCTGAGCACTGCAACTAGAGTGGTCCCTGCTCAGCAAAACTAGAGAAGGCCTGGGCACAGCAAGAAAAGCCCAACGGAATCATAAACAAATAAGCAATTTTTTTTTTAAGTTCAGCTTTGGTTTTAGTGTGTGTGTTAATCCCTCAGTCGTGTCCGACTCTTAGTGACCTTGTGGACTATAGCCCCCCAGACTCCTCTGTCTGTGGAATTCTCCAGGCATGAATACTGGGTTGTCATTTCCTTCTCCAGGGGATCTTCTGGACCAGGGATTGGACCCAAGTCTCCTGTGTTTCAGGCAGATTCTTTACCATCTGAGCCACCAGGGAAACCCCTCTTTTTTTGGTAGTTGGTTGATTTATTATTAAGTAAACAATATAGCCACAATGGTAAGCTGTACATGAGAGTGTCACAAACCAGGGTTTGTGATTAATCCAATTCTAAATAATCAAGGTCTTAATACAAAAAATAATACGTTGTCATTTTAAATATTTTTATGCTTTATAATTCAGAGTATATGAGCAAAGGAAACATTATAACCATACAATGCTTATAAGCATGGACTTCAAAGTCAAGAAGACATTCTAATTTTGTTATTTCAACCTAGGATGCTAGTTTGTTACCAATTCTAAAGCCTCAGTTTCCTCATCTGGAAAAAGGGTATCCAAAATTTTGTCTTATGTTAGTTTGAGATTTAAAACAGGAACATGAGATCACTGATGCCACTGATCCCCAAATATTTCATAAAAGTTTTCCAAATAGAAAAGGACAGAGAATGGTTATCTCTGGGTAGAAGAAAAAGCACCTTCCACAAGCATTTGGGACTGTGGTCTATTACCTCTAAAATTTCATCTAATTTTGAGTATTTTAGGTCCTCTTTATAAAATGGTTTAAATTACTTATCATTAGCAATAATAGGGAAAAATAAAATTGTGACAGAAGACCCAGCAAGAACTCAATGTATGAGTGTGTGTGTGTGTGTGTGTGTGTGTGTGTGTGTGCGTGCACGCATGCAGGGATCAAACCTGCATCTCCTGCATTGGCAGATGGATTTTTTACCACTGAGCCACCTGGAAAGTCCCAAGAGGTGGGCACATGCTGCAGGTTGAATCCTTGGAGACCAACTTAAGAGATCCTAGCATCAATCTGAACATGGGAAGAATATAGTATAAGCCTTTGCATGACCAAGAGAATCCCAGCACAGCATAGCTCAGTGGATTGGTGCATTTTCCACTAAGAACAAACACCAGCAAGAAGCAAATTAGAGTTTAAGGTCCCATTATTCCTACCCACACAGGAGAGGAAGTTTGAGCTCCATAGCTCTGTAATGTTCATGAAGCCACAAGGATTTGATTCTATAGCTTCACTAGAGAGGGCCTGACACACATTCTAATTTAATTTTAAACAATAAATTAAAATGAGACTCCTTGTACTTACATTTTCATGGAATAATTCTTATCTGTTTCTGTCCAGTTAATAAGAGAAATTATGCTGACTCAGTCTTCCCATACCAGAAAACTGGGTCAAACTGAAGAGAGCAGATACCTTATACAGTCAATGTCCTTTTTCCATTTTTGTAAACCAATATTGTGAAAACCCAGATTTACTCAAACAGAAGATTTGGACTTTATATATATATATATATGTGTGTGTGTGTGTGTGTGTGTATTTGTGTGTGTATATAAATATATATATATATATATAAAATCTATGTAAAAGGTAACTCAAAATGGTAATAAAAATTACTAGATGTCTAAATAAATTTGAATAAATAATCTGAAATGAAAGCTGTATAAGCCCTTTTTGGAGAAAATTTGTTTTAAAAAATTAAAAAAACAAAAGAAAGACCTTATGAAATGGTGAAATATATCCTGGATGAAATAATCCAATATAAAAAGATTTCCATTCTTTTTGTGTCTAGCCATAACAGAGAATATAGTCAATTGCAATAAACAGTAAACACAATTTATCAAATAATTTGACAAACTTATTTTAAGATGTATAGAAGAGGAAAAGTAATGGAATAACTAAGATCATTTTGAAAAAGTAGAAGAAAGATTACTTTCCTACCAATTATCAAGATGCATGATAAAGATACCGTAACTAAGATAATTTTTTTTAAAAAAAAGTGTAGTAGTGGTACTTAAATAAATAAATAAACTGAATAAAACAAAAGGAAACAAAATCATGCATGGGACATTGATATGAGAAAAAGTAAGGATTTGAAATTCAGAGTGGCAGATGAATTAGCATATTTGGTTTCCTATATGGAAAATGTAATCCAAAATTCATATCATAAAATATGCTAAGTGGGTAAAGACTAACTTTGAAAAAAAGTGAACCTATAACAGTATTATCTTTTCTACCTCAGAATATAGAATGATTTATTAATATAGACTTAAAGGAAAATTTAAACCGTAAACAAGTCATTATTGAAAGTAATAGATTGACAGGTTGAATTACATCATAATTAAAAGCTTCTGTACAAATAAGACATTGAAGTAGGTAATCTCTAGCAGGGTCCCCATATATTGATATTCATGATTTTGGGTAATCCCCTGAAGTAGCTTGCTTCTAACCAACAGTAACCCCCAAGATACAGGCAACTCATTCCTATGATTAGATTACTAAATGTTCTGACAACTATCTTGCCGGTACCTTCTCTCCCTTGATTGCTTTGATGAAACAAGTTGCCATGCTGCCTTTTCAACAGCCAGAAAAGAAGTTAGTCCCCTAGTCCAGCCCAAAGGGAACTGCATAGTGCCAAAAATCATATCTGGGGGGAGTCTTCTTTGGCTGGTCCTTCAAATAAGACCCTGACCCTGTGTGACGTCTTGATTGTAGCTTTGTCAGAAGTTCTGCATTAAGGCACATCTAGATTGCTGACCCACAAAAACTGTAAGATAAAACACATGTGTAGTTTTAACCTAAGTTTGTGGTCATTTGTTTTACAGTAATAGATAACTAATACAGATACCATGAACAAACAGACATGAGTCAGAGTGAGACAAGACATTATAACACACATAAGTCAAAGATTTAATACAGTATTCAGAAAGCATAGTACATATGAAAGTTATATCAATTAACATAAAAATAATCACTCAAAATGGGCAAATGAAATGATCAGGTACTTTACAGAACAGAAACCTGCATTGATAGTGAACAAATGAAACTGGTTATTTTTGCTAACATTCAGGGAAATAAATGAAACTTAAAGAACAAGTATATACCTATTTGATTGACACAATCTTTACAAGTTTGATAAAATCAAGTATGGCCTGAATATGTGAAAATGAGAATTCATATGCTCTGTTGGTAAAAGTGTAAGTTATCACAACTGCTGTGGAAATCAATTTAGTACCATTTTATAAAAATTAAAAGATGCATAGCTAAGAAACAGGATTGCCATTTCTAGGTATATTCTCAAGAAGATATGAACAAAGGTACATATTTTGGGCTTTTCTGCAATAATGAAAATAGGAAACAGCCCAAATGTCCATCAATAGCCAAATGTTATAGTTATGTTTTGAAATTATATGTTAAAACATCAAAAATATTAAGATAAATAAAAATATATAATAGTAAATTCTTTATTATTATTATTTGAAAAATGACCAAATATACACTAAATTCATGATAACCATCACCTGGGAAAGGAGAGAAGAAAGTGATTCCATCACCTTGGAAAGGAGAGAAGAAAGTGATTCCAGGAGAAACCAGTAAAATTTTTATTATTTTATTTTTAGGCCTGTTTTTATTTATTTAAACACATTATTATTAATATAAAATATAATCATGCTTAGATGTGGGGTGAATGATGTAAACATTTTTATTATCCTTCTATTTTTATATTATTTTTCAAAATTAAAAATAAAAAGGATTCTGTGTGGCAATTGTGTTCTCTGTGAATAATATTAGCCCAAGAGAGTAACTGGGGCTTCCTAGTGGCTCGGTTCTGCCTGCAATTCAGGGGACCCAGATTCAATTCCTGGGTCAGGAAGATCCCCTGGAGAAGGGAATGACAGCCCACTCCAGTATTCTTGCCAGAAGAATTCCATGGAGAGAGGAGCCTGAAGGGCTCCCATGGACAGAGGAGCAAAGAATCAGACATGACTGAGTGACTAAAACTTTCACTTTCTTCCAAGAGAGCAACAAAGATTTTCAGAAAACTGCCTAAATTAATATATATGACAACATTTCTCACTGCTGTCAGTAAAAATGTCTATGATGAAATCTCCTTGCTTTGAAGTCTTATCACATGTCACATCTCAGGCTGGAAAGCTTATGTGAGTTGGACTATTTGTTGCAGACTTGGACACAATTGAGTGACTGACACTTTCCGCTTCTCTTCACATTATATATAAACGAAGAAACTCAAAGACATATAATCCTCACTATCAGCTTTTTTAATTTAACTCATAGCTTTCTAGTTCATTGCTGTAATCTGATCACATGTAGCATCACAAATTCCTGGCTAACAAATCACTCCAAATCTTAGTGGTTTAAAACAATAATCACTTGTCACTTTGCATGGATGTAGCATTCATCTTAGTAGGTCTGCTGATCTTGGCTGGGCTCACTCATGTGTCTGATGTCAACTTCTGGGTTGGCTGAGTACTGGATGATGCAACATATCTTCAGCAGGACAGCTCAGGTCTAGCCGCGTGTCTCATCCTCTGCAGCTTAATCCACACGTGTTCTTGAGGTTGTGCAGGGGTCCAAGAAAGAAAGTGAAATACCCAAGTGCTTTTTCAAAGCTCTGTTTGGGTCAATAACTACCTGTCCAAAGCTACAATCAGTGGAGGCAAGCACTACCACAGACGCGAGGAAGTGTGAAAACTTCAGGATATTAGTAGGACCCATCTACCATACATGCTTATAAGTACTCATGGTTTTTCTTGTAGCCTTATAAGAATATTTACTAAATTGGTCAACTTCAAAAACCATTTTATTATTATTCAGTTTGTGACTCTATGTTATCTGTGGTACAAATAACATTCTTTATTCAGTTCCCGGACTGTTACATTTTATTCCCCACTGTTAATAATAGAAGCTCTGAAGTGAGTTTACCCAGCTCCACAATTCCAGGAATCTACTGTTCGTAAATATCAAACAGACAGGGAGAAAGTAGTCCTATCCACTTTGGCCTTATGTGTTGGAGGGATGCTGGCTGTCAGTAGAAGTTCCAACTTCCAATTTTGAAACAAGTATGATTGGTGGGGTTACACTTCCGTGCTACATTTTCCTCAAGATTGAACTGAGCTCCTGCTGGGAGGATTGGTGTCCTTATTCAAACATTTTCTCCAGGTGTCATTAGACTCAGAATATTGGAGATAGGCTTGCTCTTTGATGAAGACCCTAGGAAACCCTACTGAGAGTAAGCACATGGATAATTTATGTGCAGCTCACAAATCAAACATGGTTTGTAGGCCTACAAGGATTCTTTAAATAAGAGTTTCAGGACAGAATTTATCAGAAGCAGCCTTATTGCATACTTGGAAGAGATAACCAAGGTTAGTCAGCTTCTGGCTTTTACATTTGATATAATTCAGATGACTGTGATTTTGCCAAAGTTATAAATAACCAACAGAACCTTGAAACATTTTATCATGAAGTATAAGTTTTATGTCTTCTACTTTGGTAGATTTTACAAATGCCAACTAGAAGCAGCCATTAGGGAGAAAACACATGGATCCAAATAATTTTTTCTTCCTACTCTCTTGAGTGACCCTTTATATACGGAAAAAAATACATTACCATTATTTTAAAGGACTGAAGTGCAGCAGTCAGTCCTTTAAAAGCATATACAAATACTTCTAGAAAACATGAGACATTACACAAAATGCAACTCAAAGCAGAATCAGTTCCCAATATTTAAGGAATTGATTTCAACATGTAAAGAATTGTGAACTGGTATAAATTTTCCCCCAATAATTAATAATACACTTGGCAAAAATTATTTTTAAAAAATAAAAAGAGAAAAAGGCTGAGATCAGCCAACCATCGGCAACTTTATATGGTCAGAAAAAGCAGTAACTCTTAGGATGCTTAATAGTGAATTAGGCCTGTGTTTTTAAAAAAATTCTAGCAAACAGAATCCAACAACATATTAAAAAGATCACATATCATGACCAAGTGGGCTTTATCCCAGGAATGCAAGGATTCTTTAATATCTGCAAATCAATCAATATAATACAGCACATTAACAAATTGAAAGATAAAAACCATATGATTATCTCAAAAGATGCAGAAAAAGCCTTTGACAAAATTCAACATCCATTTATGATAAAAACTCTCCAGAAAGCAGGAATAGAAGGAACATACCTCAACATAATAAAAGCTATATATGACAAACCCACAGCAAACATTATCCTCAATGGTGAAAAATTGAAAGCATTTCCCCTAAAGTCAGGAACAAGACAAGGGTGCCCACTCTCACCACTACTATTCAACTAGTTTTCGAAGTTTTGACCACAGCAATCAGAGCAGAAAAAGAAATAAAAGGAACCCAGATTGGAAAAGAAGAAGTAAAACTCTCACTGTTTGCAGAAGACATGATCCTCTACATAGAAAACCCTAAAGACTCCACCAGAAAATTACTAGAGCTAATCAATGAATATAGTAAAGTTGCAGGATATAAACTCAACACACAGAAATCCCTTGCATTCCTATAGACTAATAATGAGAAAATAGAAAGAGAAATTAAGGAAACAATTCCATTCACCATTGCAATGAAAAGAATAAAATACTTAGGAATACATCTACCTAATTTTATGTGTTTATTTACTTTCGGATGAGCTTCGTCTTGGTTGCTATGCGGGCTTTTCTCCAGTTGCAGGGAGTGGAGCCTACTCTCTAGCTGTGGTGTGCAGCTTCTCATTGTGGTGGCTTCTCTTGCTGTGGAGCATGGGTTTTAGGGTACGCAGGCTTCAGTAGTTGCAGTACCATGGGCTCAGTTGTTGTGGTTTCCAGAAGCACAGGCTCAATAGTGTGGTGCATGGGTTTAGTTGATCTGAGACTTGTGAGATCTTTCAGGATCAAGGATGGAACTGTGTCTCCTGCATTGGCAAGCAGATTCTTTACCTCTGAGCTACCAGGGAAGACCTGGCTTGCATTTTTAGAGGCATTTTTGAACACATGGTTTGATATTTCATATTAAAAGTATTTAAAAATGAATATGGTAATTTTCCAGGATGAAAATTTTGTTTTGTTTTGATACATTTATTCTAGCAAACAATAGGAAAATTGGGAATTAAATCATTCAATTCAGTTCAGTTCAGTTGTGTCTGACTCTTTGTGACCCCATGGACTGCAGCATGCCAGGCTTTCCCAGTTCTTCACCATCTCCCAGAACTTGTTCAAACTCATGTCCATTGGGTTAGTGATGCCATCCAACCATCTCACCTTCTGTCATCCCCTTCTCCTCCTGACTTCAATCTTTCCCAGGTTCAGGGTCTTTTCTAATGAGTCAGCTCTTCGCATCAGATGGCCAAAGTATTGGAGCTTTGGCTTCAGCAGCAGTCCTTCCAATGAATATTCAGGATTGGTTTCCTTTAAGATTGACTGACTTGATCTCCTTGCAGTCCAAGGAACTCTCAAGAGCACTTTGAGTAGTCACCAATACCAGCATTCCCGCCATATATGTACCCTCTCTTCTGTTTTGTGATGTTTGTATGTGGGCACATAAGAGTGTGTGGATGTTTGTGAATACATTCAGACACTTATAAAAATATAGAAAACAAGTGCAGTTGAGTTTATTTTCCACATACTGGCCATTTGCATTTCCTTGTGTATGGATTTCCTATTTCCTATGAATTTCAAAGGAAGACCTTATAGAAATATAAATATATAGGGATTTTTGATATATGAATAATTTAATATACTTGTATCTCTATCTGGGTTACTTAGAAATGCCTCAGAGTTCTTGCCTTGTCAGAACATAAAGAACTGTTCATCTTTTTTTAACCACCATGTAGAGTTGTTTCGGAGGAGAGATTGGAAATGTTTTATTTAACTGTTTCTTTGTATTTTATGAAAGTAGTTTCTTGTCTAATTGTAAAAATCATTTATATATCCTGAATATCTATTTAATTTGTGTGATATAGTTTCCCCTATTTTCTGACTTTTCTTTTAACTTTAATCATCATATATTTTATAATTATTTTAATAATTAACTTTAAAATTATATGATTAAAATTCATCAAACTTTCTCTGCATAGCATTTTCAGCACTTTGCCAAAGTCTTAAACATATTCTGTCACTTTTGCTATGTTTTGTTTATATATTTAGATGTAAACCCAGCTGGAAATAACTTTTGTGAGTAGGAGGTAGGGTTCCAGCTTTATTTTTTCCAGATGAAAAATCTATTTCCCAATATCATTTAGTGACTACTTCATTTCCTCACTGATGAGAGATATCACCTAATTAATACACGAAATTCTCATAGATGTATACGTATTCTTGACTCTCTAGTTTGCATGCGTGCATGCTCAGTCACTTCAGTCATGTCCAACTGTGTGACCCTATGGACTGTAGCCCGTCAGGCTCCTCTGTCCATGGGATTTCCCAGGCAAGAATACTGGAGTGGGTTGCTATGCCCTCCTCCAGGGATCAAACCCACAGAAGGATTAGGAATTTAATTATGATTCAGTTCAGTTCAGTTCAGTTGAGTTGCTCAGTCGTGTCTGACTCTTTGCGACCCCATGAATCGCAGCACCCCAGGCCTCCCTGTCCATCACCAACTCCTGGAGTTCACTCAGACTCACGTCCATCGAGTCAGTGATGACATCCAGCCATCTCATCCTCTGTCGTCCCCTTCTCCTCCTGCCCCCAATCCCTAGATTGGCAATGATTAATTATGTTCTTCGTTCATTTAACAGAGTTTACTGAGTGCCTATTATTTGCCAGTCACCCTCTCCTAAGCCCTGGGAGAAAACAGTGACTGAAACCGGCCAAATCCCTGCACTCTGGCTGCAGTGCTCTGGGTGGGTCAGGGTGCCCAAAGACGCCACAAAGCCAGTGGCTGATGACACAGCAGATCTGCAAGAGGTCAAGCTTAAAAAGTGGTGACCTTCTCTCAGGTAGTGTTTAACAATATAGATCCATTCTAGCTACACCAAAGTCTATGTAAGATACTTGTTTGTTTGTTCGTTTGTTTTAATGACCCCACATCTAAACTTCACATCAGTAACAAGCAATATGCAAAACTCTAAAACTACAAAAAAAAAAAAAAAGAAAAGGCCATGGCAAGTTCTTGGTCCCCAAACAACTTAAACTCTGGGGAGACATGAGATATAAACAAGAAAAATGATATGACATAAATAGAAAAAAGTAATAATGAATGAGCAGCTTCAAGACAGCACAGCATTAATTTTCAAGTAAATAGAATAAACCTTAAAAACCATGCCTGTTTGGGAAAGCAGATTATTGTGCTGTGGAAAGACTGAGCTAGACTCTGAACTCTGACCGTAGCCCTGGAAAGGCAAGTACGCAGACACAATGCGCATGCGGTTCCCGATCAGGGGGGCTCCTCGATCCCTTGAGTCAGTTTATCTGAAACAGAATAAATGGAGGATGTGTTATTAGAGAAAAGACCGAAAAAAACAGTGTATATAGATGGAGAGAGTTTTACACAGCTAAGAAAGGACTTTCTTGGTGGTCCAGTGATTAAGACTTCTGTGCTGCCGATCCAGGGGACATGGGTTTGATCCCTATTTAGGGTACTAAGACCCCACATGCCATGTGGTGTGGCCAAAAGATTTTAAAAATAAATAAATTTTTTAAATTTTTTAAAATAAATAAATAGCTAAGAAGCTGGTCATATGTTATATATATTAAGGGAAACCAAGAGAAAACTTTTAAGCAGAAGGAGAATTTGTTCCCCTTGTGATTTCATAAACTGATATACCTGGAAATCTTGAAATCAGGACTGCCCAAGACAAAAGACTGTCTTTACTCATCTTTCATTTGAGAAAGTTGAAATCCTTTCTTCTCCTCAATGTGTTCCATGTTACTGGGCCAACCTTTTCTCCTGCACAGTGGCCTTCCATATTTTGATCCCTCTAGAAATACTAACTATTCTTCTCTGCTTTTCAACCCTAAAGAAAAGCAAAATGGCCTCTGTCACACGTATAATGAACCTAAAGATGATCTGTCCTCCTGACTTCTCATGTCTGCTCCTGAAAGTCACTCTCCTGTAAAACACACTGCATTTCACATAATTTGGGGATCAAGAGATAGAAAACCCTTTCCTAGAAAGTATGTGACAATATCAGCTTCTGGGGCAGCCTGGGAGAAGAGATGCTTTTTGTCTTAGGGGAATTTCAGGTCCTACAGGAGCCTCTAACATGGCTCCTTATGACCACTCTCTCTGGAGTTTCATGACTGATGTAATCCTTCTTTTGAGTGTGGGCCGGGCTCAGTGACTTGCTTGCAACTAACTGGATGTGGCATAAGTGACAGGATATCACTTCTGAGATTTAGCTACAAAAGATTAAGTTTCAACTTGCTTATCCATTCTGGCTTTCTCTTTCTCATTGGCAAGCCAATGCCACGTTGTCAGCTGCCCTAGAAAGAAGCCTGAGTGAAGAACTCAAGAAGGACTCTGTCCAACAACCTGGAACAGAATCCTATCAGCAACCATACAAGCAAATTCTCCCCCAGTGGAGCTCTGACTCATAACAGGATTGCAGCCCTGTGAGAAACCTTAAGATGGAAGACCAATTAAACCACACACAGATTCCTGACTCACAGAATCTGTGAGATAATAAAGGTTTATTGCCTAAAGACTTATTACCTAAATTGGGGATAATTTGTTATGCAGCATAGATAACCAACACAGGCCACCTCACAGTGGAAAATTCTGTGGGTATTGTAAAGTATCCAGAATCTTGGGATAGGAAAATACTTTGAAATCAACTAGCTCCATGCCCCATTAAATGTTTGAGAATCTCTATAAAATTTCTGCTAATGATGGCTAAAGCACACTTGAATACCTCCCCTGTTCTGAGCATTTTAGTATGATTTTCAGTTGGGTTTGGAAATTCCCCTGTAATAATGATAAAATTTCATATGTCTGTGATCAACTGTTATTGGGATAAAGCAAATTATATTATTGATTAAGGCTGATAGAAAAAGTATGCTATTTAGGAGAAAGTCTAATGAGTTTTTCTGTAGTCATGTTTCCTGTGTAAAACATGTCCCTTCCAGAAAATGGAAATGGAAAACGGTAACATAATCATGCTCTGAAAAACATGATAGAGAGTAAAAAATGAATTATCAACAGAATGGTAATAAATACCCACAACTATTTTTTAAAACAGACAAAACATATGTGATAAGTTTGCCTAGACATGTCAATGATTTTGCTTCTTTAGGATGAAAATTTATACAATAGTAATCCAGATCAGACTATTCAATGAACTTGTCCTTGTTAATAACAAGCCTCAGACAGCTGCAATGCATCTTGGATTCCTACAGCTTTTCCCAATTACATTACTAACCAATTGAAGTCATACACCAAATGTGGTAAAGCAATTCATTCAATAGCAGCTGGAAAAGATTGGTAGCTTAAATAGACTCTAAAGATAATTTAACTGGGAAGGACACTTGAAGGAAGGCCACATTCCTGCTTGATTTATGTAGCTGAGGCTGTTGAGAGCCTGCTTTTTCTCCCATGGTACTCAACTCTACACTAGGAAAGCTATTTAGTGCAAACACCTGCTGCTCTCTGCCTGTTAGCTTTCTTTCTGGCCCATGCTCTTGGCAAGCCAGAAATGCCAGAGGGAGAATAATGTTCTGGATGCAAAGTCCAACTTATGTTGGCACAGAGATTGGAAGACAGATGCACAATCTCCCTTGCCGCTCTGTTGGCATAATTCTAATATGTATTCTACGCTGTTTCCAAGAGTTCTCCAGCTACACTGAAGAAACAGTTACCCACAGTGGTAACTTATTTGATGATGTAAACTTTATTGCCTGATTTCCCACTCTGTGTCAGTTCCCTATACCACTATCAGTGTTTACTGCTGCCGCTGCTAAGTCACTTCAGTCGTGTCCAATTTTGTGTGACCCCATAGACGGCAGCCACCAGGCTCCCCCGTCCCTGGGATTCTCCAGGCAAGAACACTGGAGTGGGTTGCCATTTCCTTCTCCAATGCATGAAAGTGAAAAGTGAAAGTGAAGTCGCTTAGTCATGTCTGACTCTTAGCGATCCCATGGACTGCAGCCTACCAGGCTCCTCATCCATGGGATTTTCCAGGCGAAGTACTGGAGTGGGGTGCCATGAGATAACATCTAATAACAATCTGTTCCTGGGGCCATCCATATCTGGACTCAACTCCATGTCTCAGGTTCAGTTGCTGGTTGGATTCAAATCACATCTCAGGAACCCAACCTGACACCTTATTTGGCAATTTTGCACGCTTAAATCAGATTCTACATTCTGAAAGAATTTGGGGAAGTTTTAAACCCTCTGAAATGTTTCAAAATAGGGCGTACAAAAAGCTGTAAGTTTTCTTCATTTAGGAGCCAAATTCAGACTCGGTATGTCACCTTGATGTATTTATTAATTTTTGATACATTTTCTCTTTCCTATCTTTAATTTTGAGGTGATCCCAGAAGGCCAACTGTTTTTGCTTCAGCAGAGATTTCCAGCATGGTCTCTAAACTTGCATGAAACTGAGGGTAAATATACGATTCCTCAACCCAAGAGAACTGCGGATTGACAAAAACATGGTTCACAACACACAAAAAAATCTAACTTACTAAAAACTTACATGAGTCAGGAAACATGCTAAGTGCTTTATATATGATTACTTATTCTATGGCTAATAAGTCTTGAACTCTAGATACTGTTCTTACTGGACTTTTTTTTTAATATATAAATTCACTGTTTACATGAAAACTGCACATATTTACAATGTGCAGTATTTTAAGTTTGCATATATCCATGAAACCATTACCACAACCTAGATACCCACATCCCTAGAAGTTTCTTCAAGATTTTTTATAAGGATTATTAAAAAATCCTTTTTTATAAGGATTATTTCCTTCTCCATTCCTTACCTCTTCTCTTCCTCAGAAAATAGTCACTATAGATTAGCTTGCATTTACTAGAATCTTATATAAATGAAATAATACAGAATATATTATTTTACAACATGATGTCTTTCACTTATGGCTATTTGGGGATGCATTCATATCTTGTGTATATCTATAATTCTTTCCTTTCCACTGCTGAGCTTAATCCATTATGTGAATATCCTACAATATGTTTGTCCGTTCATTATTGAAAGATACTTGAGCTCTTTCCAGCTTTAGATATTCAGTTAAGTTGGGTTCAGTCCCTCAGTCATGTCCGACTCTTTGCGACCCTATGGACTGCAGCATGCCAGGCCTCCCTGTCCATCACCAACTCCCGGAGTTTACTCAGGTTCATGTGCATTGAGTTGATGATGCCATCCAACCATCTCATCCTCTATCAACCCCTTCTCCTCCCACCTTCAACCTTTCCCAGCATCAGGGTCTTTTCAAATGAGTCAGTCCTGCTTATCAGGTGGCCAAAGTATTGGAGCTTCAATTCAGCTTCAGCATCAGTCCTTCCAATGAATATTCAGGGCTGATTTCCTTTAGGATAGACTGGTTGGATCTCCTTGCAGTCCAAGGGACTCTCAAGAGTCTTCTCCAACACCACTGTTCGAAAGCATCAATTCTTCGGTGCTCAGCTTTATTTATAGTCCAACTCTCACATCCATACATGGCTACTGGAAAAACCAAAGCTTGGACTAGACACACCTTTGTTAGCACATTTGTTAGATATTACAAATGGGAGCGTTTATGTTGTTGTTCAGTCACACAGTCATGACTGACTCTTTGTGACCCCATGGACTGCAGCATGCCAGTGCTTCCCTGTCTATCACAAACTCCTAGAGCTTACTCAAACTCATGTCCATTGGGTCAGTGATGCCATCCAACCGTCCCGTCCTCTGTTGTCCCCTTCCCCTACTGCCTTCAATCTAGGGTCTTTTCCAGTGAGTCAACCCTTTGAATCAGGTGGCCAAGGTATTGGAGCTTCAGCCTCAGCATCAGTCCTTCCAATGAGTATTTAGGACTGATTTCCTTTAGGATTGACTGGTTTGATCTCCTCGCAATCCAAAGGACTCTCAAGAGTCTTTTCCAACACCATAGTTCAAAAGCATCAATTTTTCAGTGCTCAGACTCCTTTATGGCCCAACTCTCACATCCATACATGACTACAGGAAAAACCATAGCTTTGACTATAGAGACCTTTGTTAGCAAAGTAATGTCTCTGCTTTTTAACATGTTCTCTAGTGTGCCATAGCTTTTCTTCCAAACAGCAAGCATCTTTTAATTTCATGGTTGCAGTCACCATCTGCAGCAATTTTGAAGCTCAAGAAAATGAAGCCTTTCACTGTTTCCATTGTTTTCCCATATTTGCCATGAACTGACAGAATTGAATGCCATGATGTTATTTTTTGAATGTTGAGTTTTAAACTAGCTTTTCCACTTTCAGCTTTCACCTTCATCAAGAAGTTCCCTTTCACTTTCTGCCATAAGAGTCATGTCATCTGCATATATGAGTTTATTTATATTTCTCCTGGCAATATTGATTGCAGCTTGTGCTCCATCCAGCCCAGTATTTTGCATGATGTACTCTGCATATAAGTTAAGTAAGCAAGTACAACCTTGATGTACTCCTTTCCCAATTTTGAACCAGTTCATCATTCCATGTCTTGTTCTAACTGTTGCTTCTTGGCCTAAAAGAGGTTTCTCAGGAGGCAGGTAAGGTATTCTAGTATTCCCATCTCTTTAAGAATTTTCCACAGTTTACTGTGATTCACAGAGTCAAAGGCTTTAGTGTAGTCAATGAAGCAGATGTTTGTCTGGAATCCCTTGCTTTTTCTATGACACAGTTGATGTTGGCAATATGATCTCTGCTTCCTCTGTCTTTTCTAAATCCAGCTTATATATCTGGAAGTTCTTGGTTCACACACTGTTGAAGTCTAGGTTGAAGAAATTGAACATTAACTTGCTAGCATGTGAAATGAACACAAGTTCACAGTAGTTTGAACATTCTTTGGCATTGTCCTTCTTTAGCACTGGAATGAAAACTGACCTTTGCTAGTCCATTAGCTACCGCTGAGTTTTCCAAATTTGCTGGCATATTGAGTGCAGCACTTTCACAGCATCATCTTTTAGAATCTGAAATAGCTCAGCTGGAATTCCATCACCTCCACTAGCTTTGTTGGTAGTGATGCTTCCTAAGGCCCAGATGACTTCACACTCCAGGATGCCTGGCTCTAGGTTAGTGACCACACCACTGTGAGTATCTGGGTCATTAGGACCTTTTTTGTATAGCTCTTCTGTGTATTCTTGCCACCTCTTCTTAATCTTTCTGATTCTGTTAGGTCCTTACCGTTTCTATCCTTTATGTGCCCATCATTACATGAAATCTTTCCCATTCTATTGTTTTCTGCTATTTCTTTGCACTGTTCACTTAGGAAGACTTTCTTATCTCTCCTTGCTATTCTTTGGAACTCTGCACTCAGATGGATATATCTTTCCTTTTCTCCTTTGCCTTTCACTTTTCTTCTTTTCTCAGCTTTTGTAAGACATCCTCAGACAACCATTTTGCCCCTTTACCTCTCTTTTTCTTGGGGATGGTTTTGATCACCGCCTCCTGTGCAATGTTTTGAACTTCCGTCCATAGTTCTTCAGACACTCCGTCTATCAGATCTAATCCCTTGAATCTGTCACTTTCACACTATAATTTTGATTTAGGTCATACCTGAGTGGCCTTGTGGTTTTTCCCTTCTTTCTTCAGTTTAAATCTGAATTTGGCAATAAGTAGTTCATTATCTAAGCCACAGTCAGCTCCCAGTCTTTATTTTGCTAACTGTATAGAGCTTCTCCATCTTCAGCTGCAAAGAATATAATAATTCGGTACTGACCACCCAGTGATGTCCATGTGTAGAGTCTTCTTGTGTTGTTGGAAGAGGGTGCTTGCTATGACTAGTGGCATTCTCTTGGCAAAACTCTGTTAGCCTTTGCCCTGCTTCGTTTTGTACTCCAAGGCCAAACTTGCCTCTTACTCCGGTTATCTCTTGACTTCCTACTTTTGCATTCCAGTCCCCTATGATAATAAGGACACCTTTTTTGTTGTTGTTAGTTCTAGATGGTCTTGTGTGTCTTCATAGAACTGTTCAGCTTCACCTTCTTCGGTATTAGCGGTTGGTGCATAGACTTGGATTACAGTGATGTTGAATGGTTTGCCTTGGAAGCAAACTGTTGTTTTTGAGATTGCACCCAAGCACTGCATTTTGGACTCTTTTGTTGACTATGAGGGCTACTCCATTTCTCCTATGGGATTCTTGCCCACAGTAGTAGATATAATGGCTATCTGAGTTAAATTTGCCCATTCTGGTCCATTTTGGTTCACTGATTCCTAAAATGTAGATGTTCACTCTTGACATCTTCTGTTTGACCACTTCAAATTCACCTTGATTCATGGACCTGACATTCCAGATTCCTGTGCAGTATTGTTCTTTATAACAGTGGACTTTACTTTCAGCACCAGACATGTCCACGACTGGGCGTTGTTTCTGCTTTGACTCAACCTCTTCATTCTTTCTGGAGTTATTTCTCCACTCTTCTCCAGTAGCATATTGGGCACCTACCGCCCTGGGAAGTTCATCTTTCAGTGTCATATCTTTTTGCCTTTTCATACTGTTCATGGGGTTCTTGAGGCAGAATGCTGAACTGGTTTGCCATTCCTTTCTCCAGTGTACCATGTTTTGCCAGAACTCTCCATCATGATCCATCCATCTTGGGTAGCCCTACACAGCATGGCTCATGGTTTCATTAATGTTAGATAAGACTGTGATCCATGTGATCAGTTTGGTGCATTTGCTGTGATTGTGGTTTTCATTCTGCCTGCCCTTTGATTCATGAGGATAAGAGGCTTGTGGAAACTTCCTGATGTGAGGGACTGGCTTTAGGGGAAACTGGGTCTTGCTCTGGTGGGCATGGCTATGCACAGTAGATTTTTAATCCAATTATCTGCTGACTGGTGGGGCTGTGTTTCCTCATAGCCTGTAGTTAAGGCCAAACTCTGGTAGGGGTAATGGCGGTAATGGTGACCTCCTTCAAAAGGACTTACGCCAGCACACTGAGGCTCCCAGGACTGTTGTAATCAGTGCCCCTGGCTCCGTGGCAGGCCACTGTCGATCCATACCTCTGCCAGCGACTCCTGGACACTCATAGGTAAGTCTGGTTCAGGCTCTTGTGGGGTCACTGCTCCTTTTTACTGGGTCCTGGTAGGCACAAGGTTTTGTTTGTGACCTCCAAATGTCTGTTTCCCCAGTCCTGTATTAGTTCTATAATCAAATCCCACTGACCTTCAAAGTCAAATTCCCTGGGGATTCTAAGTCCCTTTGCCAGACCCCCAGGTTGGGAAATCTGTTGTGTGCCCTAGAACTTTTTTAATACTCTGAGAACTTCTTTGGTATAATTGTTCTCCAGTTTCTGGGTCATCTGCTCAGAGGCTGTATCATGGAGCTCATGACCTGCTGCATCTCCAGCTCTGCTGCAGCCAGAGCCCCTGTCCCCCTGGAAGGCTATTGCTGACCCGTGCCTCTGCAGGAGACACTCAGATCTCAAAGATCTGGCTCAGTCTCTTTGGAAGTCACTGCTCTTTCCCCTGGGTCCTGGTGCACACGAGGGTTTGTTTGCTCCCTCTGAGGGTCTCTGGAGGGTATTAGATTTGATTTTAAATGCAGTTGTGCTCCTCCTACCATCTTGTTGGGGCTTCTGCTTTGCCCTTGGACTTGGGGTATCTTTATTTGGTGGGATCCAACAATCTCATTCTCCTGTTGATGGTTATTCAGCAGCTAGTTGTGATTTAGGTGTTTTTACAGAAGATGATCATATGTTCTTCTATTCTGCCATCATCTGAGACACCGTGAACTTTTATGTACAATATCTTATATGCATTTATGCTTTCATTTCTCTTGGGCAAATAATCAGGATTGGAATAGTGTATTGTATGACAAATGAATGTATCATAGTTTAATAAAAGGTTATTTTGTGTTTTATATTCCACCAGCAATGTATGAGCATTGTAGTTTTTTCACATTCTCACCAGTACTTCGTATAATTAGACTTTTTATTTCCAGCAATTCTTGCAAGTGTGCTGTGCTATCCTATTATAGCTTTAATTTGCCTTTCTCTAATGACTAATAACGTTGAGCATCTTTCCATATGCTTATTTCATGCACGTTCTATGTATCTTCTGTGATGAGGTGTCTGTTCAAATAATTTGCCCACTTTAATTTGGTTAGGTGTTTTATAGTTTGGGTTTCAGGATCATTTACTTATTCTAGATACAAATCCTTTATCAGATATATGATTGGCAAACATTTTCTCACAGCTTGTGGTTTATCTTTTTATTCTCTTAAAACTGTCCTTTGAAGACAAAAAATTTTAATTTTGGTAAAGTTCAATTTATAAATTTTTTAATAGATTATTCTTTAGGTATATTATTTAAGAACTCATTGCCTACCCTAAAAGCATAAAGATTTCCTCCTATAGTCTCTCTTACAAGTTTAAAATTTTTAAGCTTATCATTGCAGTCTACAGTTCATTTTGTGTTTATTTTTATATGTGGTAAGAGATATGAATCAAAGTTTAGTGTTTGCATATCCAATTGAGCCAGTACTATTTGTTAAAAAAAAAGTTTCTCCACTGATTTGTTTTTTCACTTGTTCCTAAAATCAGTTGTCAATATGTGTATGGATGTCTTTATGCAGTTTTTATTCCAATGCATTGATCTAACACAAGACATTGTCGACTATTATAGCTTTATGAGTATTAATATAGAGTTAGTCCTTAATTTTGCTCTTGTTTCTCCATTATTTTGACTATTCTACACCTTCTCATATGAATTTTAAAGTCACTGTCAATTTCTCCAAAGAAGTCTGCTATATTGGTACTGCATTGAGTCCATTCATCAAATTAGAAAAAAAATTATCTTAACAATATTGAGTCTTCTGATCCATTAACATGGGATGTCTGTCTTTCCATATATTTAGGTCTTTTTAATTTCACTTAGGAATATTTTCTAATTAAATCTGTAGTTTTCAGTGATTAGGATTTCTGCATATTTTGTCAGTCTTATCCCCAAGAATTTAATATTTTGATGCTATTCTAAATGGTGTTATTTAATTTCAATTTCTGATTATTAATTACTAGCATGTTAGTCTTAGTCACTCAGTAATGTCTGATTCTTTGCCACCTAATGGACTGCAGCATGCCAAGTTCCTCTGTTATCACTCACCTAGAGCCAGACTTGGACATGAGTTTGGGTGAACTCCAGGAGTTAGTGATGGACAGGGAGACCTGGCATGCTGCAATTCATGGGGTCGCAAACAGCTGGACATGACTGAGTGACTGAACCGAACTGAGAGCCAGACTTCCTGGAGTGTGAGGTCACCTGGGTCTTAAGAAGCATTACTACAAAGCTAGTGGAGATGATGGAATTCCAGCTGAGCTATTCAAATCCTAAAAGATGATGCTGTTAAAGTGCTGAACTCAATATGTCAGCAAATTTGGAAAACTCAGCAGTGGTCACAAGACTGGAACAGGTCAATTTTGATTCAAATCCCAAAGAAGGGCAATGCCAAAGAATGTTTAAACTACTGTACACTTGCACTCATTTCACATGTTAGCAAGGTAATGCTCAAAACTCTAGCTCAAGGTAGGCTTTACTAGTACACGAACCAAGAACTTCCAGATATTCAAGCTGGATTTAGAAAAGGCAGAGGAACCAGAAGTCAAATTGCCAACTCTACTGGATCATACAGAAAGCAAGGTAATTCCAGAAATACATCTACTTCTGCTTTATTGACTACATCAAAGCCTTTGACTGTGTGCTGCTGCTGCTGCTAAGTCACTTCAGTCGTGTCTGACTCTGTGTGACCCCAGAGATGGCAGCCCACCAGGCTCCCTAGTCCCTGGGATTCTCCAGGCAAGAACACTGGAGTGGGTTGCCATTTCCTTCTCCAATGCGTGAAAGTGAAAGGTGAAAGTGAAGTCGTTCAGTCGTATCCGACTCTTCACAACCCCATGGACTGCAGCCTACCAGGCTCCTCCGCCCATGGGATTTTCCAGGCAAGAGTACGGGAGTGGGTTGCCATTTGACTGTGTAGATCAAAACAAACTGGAAAATTCTGAAAAAGATGGAAATATCAGACCACCTTACGTGCCTCCTGAGAAACCTGTATGCAGGTCCAAAGAAACAGAACAGAACATGAAACAGTGGCCTGGTTCAAATTTGGGAATTGAGTGCATTAAGGCTGTATATTGTCACCCTGCTTATTTCACTTCTGTGCAGAGTACATCATGAAAAATGCCAAGCTGGATGAATCACAAGCTGGAATCAAATTGCCGGGAGAAATATCAATAACCTCATATATGCAGATGACACCACCCTTATGGCAGAAAATGAAGAAGAACTAGAGTCTCTTGATGAAAGTGAAACAGGAGAGTGAAAATAATGGCTTAAAACTCAACTTAAAACTCAAAACTAAGATCATGGCATCCAGTCCCAACATATATGGCAAATAGTTGGGGAAAAAATGGAAAAGATGGCAGATTTTATTTTGGAGCTTGGGCTCCAAAAACACTGTGGATAGTAACCACAGCCATGAAATTAAAAGACACTTGCTCCTTGGAAGAAAAGCCATGACAAACATAGACAGTGTACCAGAAAGCAGAGACATCACTTTGCTGACAATGTTCCATACAGTCAAAGCTATGGTTTTTCCAGTAGTCACATACTGGAGTTGGGAGAGTTGGATCATAAAGAAGGCTGAATGCTGAAGAATTGATATTTTTGAACTCTGGTGCTGGTGAAGACTCTTGAAAATCCCTTGGACAGCAAGGAGATCAAACCAATCAGTCCTAAAGAAAATCAATCCTGAATAGTCACAGGTAGGACTGATGTTGAATCTGAAGCTCCAATACTTTGGCCACCTGATACAAAAAACTTACTCATTGGAAGAGACCCTTATGCTAGCAAAGATTTAGGGCAGGAGAAGAAGGGAGCAATAGACCAAGAGATGGTTTGATGGCATCACTGGTCGATGGACATGAGTTTGAGCAAACTCTGGGAGACAGTGAAATACAGGGAAGCCTGGCATGCTGCAGTCCATGAGGTCACAAAGAGTTGGACATGACTTAGCGACTAAACAACAACCAAAAGGCTCCTCTATCCATGGAATTTTCCAGGCAAGAATACTGGAGTGGGTAGTCATTCCCTTTTCCAGGGGTCTTCCCAACCCAAGGATCAAACCCAGGTTTCCTGCATTGCAGCAGATGCTTTACCCTCTGAGCCACAAGGGAAGCCCCAATTACTAGTATATAGAAATATGATTAATGTTTACCTTGATCTTATATCCTGCAACTTTGTTAAACTCATTTAGTTTGAGAAGTTTTTTTATAGATTCCTTTGAATTTTCAATACAGATTAGCTGATCTCAGAATGAAGGCAATTTTGTTTCATTCCGTCCAGTTTGAATGACTTAAACTTGTTTATCTTGTTTTATTCAGTAGATAGATTCTTCAGTGCAGTGTTGAATATAAGTGATGAGAGTGTACATCTTTGTTTTGCTCCTAATTTAAGGGAGAAAGAATTCAGTTTTCACCATTAATTATGATGTTAGCTATAGTTTTGTCATGAGTGTTCTTTACTGGGTTAGAAAACTTACCTTTTATTCCTAGTTTCCTGATTTAGATTTTATCTAATACAAATTTGTTGTGGTCCACACAGCCAAAGGCTTTGGCATAGTCAATAAAGCAGAAGTAGATGTTTTTCTGGAACTCTCTTGCTTTTCTGATGACACAACGGATGTTGGCAATTTGATCTCTGGTTCCTCTGCCTTTTATAAATCCATCTTGAACATCTGGAATTTCATGGTTCACATACTGTTGAAGACTGGCTTGGAGAATTTTGAGCATTACTTTGCTAGCTTGTGAGATGAGTGCAATTGTGCAGTAATTTGAACATTCTTTGGCATTGTCCTTCTTTGGGATTGGAATGAAAACTGACCTTTTCCAGTCCTGTGGCCACTGCTGAATTTTCCAAATTTGCTGGCATATTGAGTTCAGCACTTTCACAGCATCATCTTTCAGGATTTGAAATAGCTCAACTGGAATTCCATCACCTCCACTAGCTTTGTTTATAGTGATGCTTCCTAAGGCTCACTTGACTTCACATGCCAGGATTCAGGATGCTGGGATGATGCTGGGAAAGATTGAAGGCATGGGGAGAAGGGGACAACAGATGATGAGATGGTTGGATCACATTCCTGACTCAATGGACATGAGTTTGAGTAAATCCCGAGAGTTGATGATGGACAGGGAGGCCTGGCATGCTGCAGTCCATGGGGTTGCAAAGAGTCGGACATGACTGAGCAACCGAACTGAACTGAGTACAAATTTACAGAATTTATCAATGCTTTTTCTCCCTCTATAGAGAAGAAAATGGAGCTCTTCTTTTTTAGTCTATTAATATTGATAGATTTTAAAATTTTTATTTAGTTTAATTGGAGGCTAATTACTTTACAATATTGTAGTGGGTTTTGCCATACATTGACATGAATCGGCCATGTGTCCCCCATCCTGAAACCCCTCCTACCTACCTCCCCATCCCATCCCTCAGGGTTGTCCCAATGCACCAGCTTTGAGTTCCATATTTCATGCATCGAACTTGCACTGGTGATCTATTTCACATGTGATAATATACATGTTTCAATACTATTCTCTCAAATCATCCCACCCTCACCTTCTCCCACAGAGTCCAAAAGACTGTTCTTTATATCTGTGTCTCTTTTGCTGTCTCTCATATAGGGTCATCATTACCATCATTCTAAACTCCATATATAAGCATTAATATACTCTAATGGTGTTTTTCTTTCTGACTTACTTCACTCTGTATAATAGGCTCCAGTTTCATCCACCTCATTAGAACTGATTCAAATGCATTCTTTTAAATAGCTGAGTAATACTCCATTGTGTATATGTACCACAGCTTTCTTATCCATTCATCTGCTGATGGACATCTAGGTTGCTTCCATGTCCTGGCTATTGTAAACAGTGCTGCAATGAACATTGGGGTACATGTGTCTCTTTCAGTTCTGGTTTCCTTGGTGTGGATGCCCAGCAGTGGAATTGGTGGGTCATGTGGCAGTTCTGTTTCCAGTTTTTTAAGGAATCTCCACACTGTTCTCCATAGTGGCTGTACTAGTTTGCATTCCCACCAACAGTGGAAGAGGGTTCCCTTTTCTCCACACCCTCTCCAGCATTTATTACTTGTAGACTTTTGGATAGCAGCCATTCTGACCCACGTGAAATGGTACCTAATTGTGGTTTTGATTTGCATTTCTCTGATAATGAGTGATGTTGAGCAACTTTTCATGTGTTTGTTAGCCATCTGTATGTCTTCTTTGGAGAAATGTCTGTTTAGTTCTTTGGCCTATTTTTTGATTGGGTCATTTGTTTTTCTGGTATTGAGCTGCATAAACTGCTTGTACATTTTTGAGATTAATTCTTTGTCAGTTGCTTTATTTGCTATTGTTTTCTCCCATTCTGAAGAATGTGAAAAAAGAACTTTCATTTACTATTGGTGGGAATGTAAATTGGTACAGCCATTGTAAAAAGCAGTATGGAATTTTCTTCAAAAACTAAAAATAGAACTACCATATGGCCTAGCACTTCTAATCCTGTGCATATATCTGAAAAAAAAAAAAAAAACCTAATTCAGAAAGATACATGAGCCCCAGTGTTCACAGCATCATTATTTACAATTGTCAAGGTACGGAAGCAACCTATCTATATCCATCAGTGAATAAATGGATAGAGAAGAAGTGGTGGAATACTATTTAGCCATGAAAAGAATGAAAAATTTACCATTTGCAGCAATGTGGATAGACCTGAAAGGTATTATGCTAAGTGAAATAACTCAGACAGAGAAACACAAATATTGTATGATATCATTTATTTGTGTTTTCTAAAAAAAACACAGCTAACTAATGAATATAATGAAAAAGAAGCATACTCACAAGTACAGAGAACAAGCTAGTGGTTACCAGTAGGGAATGGGAAAGGAGAAGCACAGTATAGTGGTACAAACTATCAGGTATAAAATAAGCTGTAAATATATATTATACAACAGTATATAGTGTTTTACAGCAACTATAAATGGAGCATAACCTTTAAAAATAGAGAATCACTATATTGTACAACTGTAACATATAATTTTGTGCATCAATTATAATTCAATAAAAAATAAAATAAAATTTAAAAGAAAACACAGCAAAAGTTCTTGCTTATAGAAAAGAAAAAAGATGTTTAAATAAATAAGAAAGATAATCACCATATCGTTACACATGTAGTTACGATTTCCAGGATACTTCATTCTTTTCTATAGATTTATATTTCTGTCTGTAGTCATTTTTTATTTACCTAAAGGAATTTCATTAAGATTTCCTATAGTGTGGATAAGTTGCAAGAGATTTTTTTCAGCTTTTGTTTATTTGAAAAAATATCACTATTTTACCTTCATCATTGAAAAATATTTTCCTTATGTACAAAACTCTAGGTTGATAGGATTTTTCTTTCCTTTTTTTTTTTCCTTTTCTGGCATGGGGATTGGGGTGGGTAGAGAGGCTTCAGTATTTTCAGGATGTTGCTCCATTGTCTTCCCTCTTGTGTTGTTTCTGACAAGACATCTGCTAAGTTAATTTAGTTTCCTTACACAGAACATGTTCTTTTTTTTTTTTTTCCTCTTGCTGCTTTTAAGGTTTTATCTTTATTACTGATTTAGAGCAATTTGATTATGCTGTACCTAGGTATACTTTTAAAAATATTTCTTGAACTTGTTCACTGAGCTTATTGGATGTGTTTTGTTTAGTATTCTTCAAGTTGGGAAAAATGTTAACTTTTCTGTCTTTGAATAGCCTCGCCCTCCTTGGAGTCTCTGTTCACACATACAAGTAGGGCAATTGACTTTGTTCCATGGCTCACTGATGCTATTTTCAAGTTTGTTTTTATTTCCTCTCTTGGTATTTCATTGTGGATAATTTCCACTGTTATATCTTTTAGTCTCTAACATTTTATTCTGCAATGTTGAATCTGCTGTTAATCTCATCCAGTGTATTTTTCATCTCAGACACTATAGTTTTTATTCCTGGATTTTTAATTTAATCTTTTACATCTTTTATTTTTCTACTTACCTTTTCAAATGTATGGGAACTATGTCTATGTCCTTCTCTACTATTTCTAACACTTGTATCAGTTCTAGATACATTTCAATGGATTAATTTTTCTTCTTATGATGAATATTACTTTCCTGGTTAATTTCCTACCTAGGAATTTTAATTGGATGCTTCATACTGATTTCAATTTTACCTTTTTGGGGACGCTAAAATGTTTTATATTACTTGAAATATATTTGAATTTTATTCTGGAAGAAAGTTACTTGAAATCAGTTAGATTATTTTTTTAGGATCTTGCTTTTATAATTTGTGTATTCATGGGATATTTAGTCTAGGGCTAAGTATTCCCGACTACTAAGGCCTACTACTGAGTACCTTCTAAGTACTGAACCCAATATCTTGTCCTGTGAAGCTGGAGGTAGTTGGTACAGCTACTATTACCAGTCCTGAATGAACGCCAAACAAGGTTAATGTTAACCCTTTCCTATGAATTTTTTCCTGACCTTGGGTAATTCCTTTTTATGCACATATTGATTGATGCTCTGCTGAATATTCAAGGGAGGTCCTCTACATATCTCCAGGGTTCTCTTTCTGTTCTCTTTCTGCAGCTCACCCCTTTACAGTGCTCTGTCAAGAGATGTGAAGCCAACTTATTCTCAGCTATCTCGCCAATTCACAGAATCTTTTGGACCCTCCTGGGTTTCTCCTTCCCTGTGCCAGAATATGGAAATTCTCTCAAGGCTGTAAACTGGCCCATTACAAGGCTCATATTTTTTTGTTGTTTTGTTTCATGTCTCATGAGGATTACCATTGTTGGGTTTCTGATGCCACTGTCTTGAAAACCATCACTTGTCTATTTTTTCCAGTTGTTTCATTATTTCTGATGGAAAGATAAATCTAGTCCTTTTATTTCATCTTTGCTAGAAGCAGAATAAGGAATAAGTAATTTCTTATTATAATTTAGCAAATGAATAAACTGAAACAAAGGTAATAATTTCTTCAAGTGGTAAAACCAGAATTCAAACATAGATTTTCAGACTCCAGAGCATTAATTCTTGACCCCTACTCCCTACAAAATATGTAAATAGTATTCCAGAGCTTGCCACCTAGTTAGCACTCAACAAGTAGTCCTTATTTTAATATAATAACAAAAACTATTACATTGAAGTAAAAAATTTTAATGGAACCAGAAGTATGATTTTAAGGATCAGATTCGTTATATACAGGCAAGGGATTCTAGATCTTATAAACAAATTATGTGAAATTTGTGAAAAAGTAAGTAATTCAAGTGTAGACTTTAAAAAATTGTTTTGAAATAGCTAAGTTTGACCAAGAAGAAATAGATCTAAATCCTAGCACAATGGGTTCAGATTAAACTTTAAGAAATTTTTATTTTTGAACATTTAAGAACTCTTGGGTTACTGAAAGTTGTGAATCCGGGATCTCTCTCTCTATATATATATGTATGCGTATATATATAGAAAGAGATCTAAAATGGATTTCTCCAATTAGTTTTCTGCTGAAAGTCACTGTTTTTAATCTTATCAGAACTGATTTATGAGAAATGGGCCAACATTTCTGATTAGTTCAGTTTTGGGAAATATGTGAATGAGAGGGCCTGGTGATTATCAGAGTTAAGAGGAAAAAAGAAGGTAGACATCACCAATAATCTATTGTCACATATTTTTTATTTTTAAAAATGGGCATCTTTATCATTTTGTTTCTGAAGCATGTATATAAAAGTTTGTACTGAATTAGTACTTACATTTCCCAAACCACAAAAGGCTGATAAACCTAGAAGTGGCATCTTAAAATCTCTTCTAGCCCTACGCTTCTATCTGATTAATTCTAACCATTTCTCATAACTTGCTGTAGCTGACAGCTAATACTTTGCATTTACCAGCTGATAAAGTGATGTTTATTGCAAACCTTGAAGTAGAAAAGTATATGAAATAGCTCCTCTTTTTCATCCCTTGTTGCCTCCATATAGCTAGAGAAGCTTGCCTAGTGCCTGGTACAGAGTAGGTGCTAGGTGCCTAATATTTGACCCCTTATGTTTCTATAAATGAACATTTGAGGGGATAAGAATATTACTGGAGGAGAGTATAATGTGAAATTTGAGAGAAAGGAAAAGAGTAAGGGAGGACAGTGTACCGTGGGCTCCGAATAATTTAGCATTCACTCAGAAACAGGAAAACAGGCAGAAGGTATAGATAAAACAGTGGAGAATATAAGGAATCTGTTTTCCTTTTGGATCAAGTTAACAACTTATCCAAAAACCCTAAATGGAAGGAAATATTTAATAAGCATGGTTAGCCACCATATCAACTGACACACAGGACAATCTTTATTTTCAAACTACTTTGGAGGCTACTGAATCAAGAAAAGCAATGCAAGGCTGAAGATTTCAACAGGATTGGGGAGCATGAAGGAGAGATGAAAGTGGAAGTGCAGTCGCTTGGTCGTGTCCAGATCTTCGTGATCCCATGGACTTCCATATTCTTTTGTCCATGGGATTCTCCAGGCAAGAATACTGGAGTGGGTTGCCATTCCTTTCTCCAGGGGATCTTCCTGATCCAGGGATTGAACCTGGGTCTTCCGAATTGTAGGAAGATTCTTTACTGTCTGAGTTACCAGGGAAGCCCTGAAGGAGAGATAATTATATTTAAAAAGTAGATATTTCTGGATAAATGATAGGTCAGGCTTGGACAACAGATGCCTTCCCCATCTTTGGTGATTCTATGTGACTCTAATGTGTGGGGTTTTGGTTTTTTTTTTCTAATTTACTTACTAATGCTTTAAAAAAAAATGTTTTGCATATTTAACATCACTGAAACAGGAATTGAGTATGTAAAATACTCAAAATAGTTAAAGGACTATCTACATATTTTATCAGACAATTTTATGCAGTGAGCATAAACCTTCTATTACTTTTTCCTTTTCTTTAAAAAAGAACTACTTTCAAATATTTTGTATCAACATCTCATGATTCCTCAGATGAGATTCACTCTTTCTTTTGGAATTTATTACTAGTTTCATTTGCAAGCCCACTGTACTGAATGGATTTTAACTCACATCTGTAGTCCTTTTGTGTTTTTTTTCACCTATTCAGGAAATAGAAATATGATTTTTGTAGGCAATGGTTTTGTTATCTGTAACTCCCAGAAGACACAGTTCCTTAGATATTCTAAGTATTTCATCACAGTCCCAACCAATGCACATTTAGGAGTGAACTGAGTGTCCACTTGAGCAAGATATTTCTGTGGTTGCAAAAATTATTCTGGAGAAATTACATTTTCCTCCTCCTTCTTATCATTTAATAGCATGCTTTGAAGTGCATACACTTTAAGGGGAGATACGCTGTCTGTCCAATGGGGTTAGTGCTGAAAGGGCCCCCACTGACCTTTTTCCATCAAACCAACATCCACTCTTTTTCTAAACTCATTTTTTTTTTTTAAGAAATCATAGATGTATTTGACTCTGTATTGGAAAATAAATGGTATCCAGGGCTGAGTGACTTAGCAAACAAATGGTGCATGGAAATTGCAAAGCCATCTACTCTCTTGAATTGTCTCACAAAATTGGTTTAAAGGGAATGAGATGACAATTAACTTTTTCCAATTATCATTTCTCTAATTCAACATTTGGTTGCTGAGTGTCAAAGGGAGCACCACAAATCATTCAGGGGTCAACAATTAAACTCCGTGACTAGAGTTTTAATGATATCACTTTCTCTTTTTAAAATGAATTTGATAATCTTTTAATGTGCCTACTTCCTTTTTAAAATATCAGGGCAGTGGGCAGTGCCTCTCATTTATTCCAAAAACACAAGGGAAAGATAGCTTTAAATCCTATGGCTTCAAAGAACTCTTATATCTTTGTCGAGATGAGAAGAACCACTGAGAACATGGCATTTGAGAACATGGCATTTGAGATCAAGAAAAACTAGATCTGACTCTCAGTTCTTTCCATCCTAGCTGTGACATAATAGGCAAGTTGCGTAGTCTCTGGTTCCTATGTAACTGGCTATTTTTTAGAGCTGCAATGAGGATTAGATGAACATGTAAAGTGCCTGAGAATGTATAAATTAACACATGTAGTGTCTGAGAAGGCAATGGCACCCCTCTCCAGTACTCTTGCCTGGGAAATCCCATGGATGGAGGAGCCTGGTAGGCTGCAGTCCATGGGGTCACGAAGAGTCAGACACAACTGAGAGACTTCACTTTCATTTTTCACTTTCATGCATTGGAGAAGGAAATGGAAAACCACTCCAATGTTCTTGCCTGGAGAATCCCAGGGACGGGGGAGCCTGGTGGGCTGCCGTTTATGGGTCGCACAGAGTCGGACACGACTGAAGCAACTTAGCAGCAGCAGCAGCAGCAGCAGTGTCTGAGAATGAACATCAATTCCTTCTGTTTTCATGGTAAAGCACATACTGTGAGTTTGAATCATGTTATCTGTCAGTGGTGGAAGAATCAGGGAAGTATCAATACATATCTTCCCAGATTTATGACTTAAAGTGATGTATAGGCTAATTTAATATTACAAGGAATATTGTCCTCTCTTAGTAGATGTTTTCCCAAGGAACTTGTATAATTCATCTTAGTATTTCTCACCCATCACAGTCCTAAAAGCAACTAACTGCTGTGGTACATATAGAAAAACTGGGAAAAAAACATATCTATTCCTTGAACTAGAGCTTAGCAGATACTTCGAATCTTGCTAGGCTACCTAGAAGCATGCTCTGATTCAACTCTAGCAGGTCCTAAAACCATACCCTATCCTCAAAATTTGCAATATTCAACATTTTGATGCCCAAATCAGTAAAACAGTTTGTGCATACCATCTTTAAAATAAACTTATTTGTAAATGACATATATGCTCTTTCATACTAACACAGTACACACATTTTAAAGCATAGATAAAAAACAAGTGAAATGGAAGTGTTGGGGGAAACACTAATTGAAACCACCCGTCCTAGCCAGGCACCGCAGCAGCCATTCGTATGTGATTTTAGCACAGGAGGTCCTGGTTACGAACACAGAATGGCAAGCCACCACTAACTAGAAGAATTTGGAAAAGATCAAAAGTTGATGCCAGTCCACATTTTCTACCAATTCATCTTTACTGAGCAGTGCTTGGTCCTTGGAAGGAAAGCTATGACAAACCTAGGGAACATATTAAAAAGTAGAGAATACTTTACCAACAAAGGTCCATATAGCCAAAGCTATGGTTTTTCCAGTAGTCATGTATGGATGTGAGAATTGGACTATAAAGAAGGCTGAGTGCTGAAGAACTGATGCTTTTGAACTGTGGTGTTGGAGAAGACTCTTAAGAGTCCCTTGGACTTCAAGGAGATCAAACCAGTCAATTGTAAAGGAAATTGGTCCTGAATATTCATTGGAAGGACTGATGCGGGGCAGTACTTTGGCCACCTGATGTGAAGAACTGACTCATTGGAAAAGATCCTGATGCTGGGAAACATTGAAGGCAGGAGGAGAGGGGTGTGACAGAGGATGAGATGGTTGGATGGCATCACTGACTCAATGGACATGAGTTTGAGTAAGCTCTGGGTGTTGGTGACGGACAGGGAAGCCTGGTATGCTGTAGCCCACGGGGTCACAAAGAACTGGACACAACTGAGTGACTGAAGTGAACTGAACTGAGCTTGCATATGCTACCAGGAAGAGCCCTGAGTCAGAATGATTGGCCAGAGACAACCTAGAAACTAATCCTGTCACCAAACACCCAAGATGGTGAGCCACATGGCAGAGCAGCCCTCCTGATTTCCCTTACCCTGCTGCTCTCCTCCCAGGTGCCCTACCCAGTAAAGTCTCTTGCTCTGTCAGCACCTGTTTCTCCCCAGACAGTTGATTTCCCAGTGTTAGACAAGAGCCCATTCTCAGGCACTAAATGGGGTCCCTCTTTCCGGGACAAGAGTTCAGGCCTTTTCTTGCCAAGTTCCAACAGATCATCCTGTGCTGTCCTTGGTGTGCCTTCCATGTGGTGTGAGACCTGTTGCTTTGCTTGTTGCAACTTGCCCCATGGTGGAGCATGCATGAGACAGGGCAGTGGATGCTGGAGACTAGCATTGCTTTTTATCAGCCATACCTGCAGCATGGCAGGTTCTCCTGACTTCATTTTACAGGCAGCTGAGTCGGGTTCCTTTACTTTGTCAACAAGGACTGGAGGAAACTGGACTTTTGGCCCAGGACCAGCCAACTCTTTTGTTGGCTTTATACTTTTCTAATCAAACATTACATCGTGTCCTTCGAGATTTACAAAATTGGCTTGAATTCCCACTCCGAGTCTTATGTAAATGTTCTTTCCCTCCCTAATATTTCCACAAGTTTCCAGGGAGGGTTTATAGCCTCACAGTTAGCAGTTAGCCACTTTCTTATTTGTGAAATTCTGTCTTAGAGTTTACTCTTGTAACTCAGCAGGGCTTCTCTTCTCTCACCTTGTGCCCCTCAGGGGAGGATAGGGGTCACTAGCATAGGACACAATTGTAACAACTGAAGAGGGTGTTACATCACAGCACAGAAGAGCAGATATTTATAATTAAATATTGCTATCCTGTGATCTTTATTTTTAGATTCCCTTAGTCCTTATCTAAGGACTGAATGTCTTAGATATTCAGAGCCGAATTTCCTCTTAGATGTCTCTGACTTTTCACTAAAATGATATGTCAGTCTGTCTCAAGATTATCCATCCACCAACCACTATCTTGGGCAAATTTTTCAGACGTGGATTACAGTATGAGGGGGGGCCAAGACGAGACCAACCTGACAATAATTGATGTAACAACTGTTGATCCTTATGTCTTTGATTGATGTTTTTGAACTGTGGTCAAAATTTTGTGGTGTTGGAGAAGACTCTTGAGAGTCCCTTGGACAGCAAGGAGATCCTAAAGGAAATCAGTCCTGAATGCTCATTGGAAGGACTGATGCTGATGCTGAAACTCCAATACTTTGGCCACCTGATGCAAAGAACTGACTCATTTGAAAAGACCCTGAGGCTGGGAAAGATTGAAGGTGGGTGGAGAAGGGGACGACAGAGGATGAGATGGTTGGATGGCATTACTGACTTAATGGACATGAGTTTGAGTAAACTCTGGGAATTGGTGATGGACAAGGAGGCCTGGTGTGGTGCAGTCCATGGGGTCGCAAAGAGTCGGACCCGACTGAGAGACTGAACTGAACTGATCCTTGTGTCACTATATTGAGGTGTCACAATCTATTGTGAAGTGAGAGCAAGTAATTTCTTACTATTGTACTGTGAATAATATTTATTATCAAGTGAGGATGGATTCAAGATTACTTCTGCAAAAAATATCATTCTTAGTTCTTTGCATTGTAATATAAATTCTAGAGTGGGAGAGAGAGGGGTAGAGTCGCAACAAGTATGTTGAGATGTGTGCATAAAAGTGGTACATCCATGAGAGTGTGCTCCTTATGTGAACATCAGCCTCATTAAGGCTTCAGCAGACAAGTGTTCTCACTTACTTAGACCAATGCATCTCCAATGTGGGGTCCGTACCCAAAGACATGAGCAAGATGATTCAAGGGGCAAAAAGGAAATATTACAGCTTATGTTGGTATTTATTTTTATCTCATGGTTTTTAAATTTGTTTTTTGAGTGTATGTAATGTCACGTGCAGAAGGGTTAAAGCAAAACCAGAAGTACTTTGACATTTCTCCTGTGAAGAGATGAGTCCTTGTCCCCTCCTCTGAATTTGAATTTACTTTACATTAATAGAGCGTGGCAGAGGGAAGACTATGCAACTCCCAGGCTAGGTCACAAAAGGCCATGCAGCTTATATCTAGTTTGCTGAAACATTTGCCCTGGCAAACCTGAGCCACTGTGGAAACCACTATGCTATGAGGGAGCCCAAGTTATAAAACACCCTGATCTTTCAAAAGTATCAGCTGAGCTCAGACAAGGCACCAGGCGTATGATTAAAGAAGTCTTCTGATGATTCCAGACACAGGCAACTGAATTTCCCAATTGAAACTCCAAACATTACAGAGCAAAGAGAGACCATCATTCCCCATCCAAGTTCCTGATGCACAGGGTACAAGAGCATAAAAAAATGCTATCTTATATTATTAGGTTTTGTGACAGTTTTTATTTTTTTTTTGTGACAGTTTTTAATGCAATAACTGATCTGAATAAAAATGTATAAATATATTAGTACATAGACAGATATGTTGTGATGGTATATGAAAACAAACAAACAAAAAAAAACAATTTTTACTGATGGAGTTCAAGGCCAAAATATTTGAAGATTACTGAAGCTAGACATTAGATAGTGATCGTGGGCATACAGACACTAAAGATAAGAAGTTTGCATAACCAGATAGTCTAGTTTGATCCAACTACAGAGCTGAACAGCAAAGAGAAAATACAGTAAATTGGTCAAATAAGTGGTCAGAAATCAAACTGGACAAATGTAAGAATCAAAGTCTCCATAGAGTTTAGATAAATGCAATTACATAGGTGAAGTAGGCAAAATATTTCAGATAATTTGAGGTGACCTGGAGACCTAGAGGAAAATTTCAGTTCCATTAAGAGCTCCCATGGAATGTCTGTTAGGGTAGAAATGTAGAAATAAACATCAGGCCAGTGAGGAAGCGGAAGTCAGTAGTGAATGCACCAAACTGGAAATGAGGACTGAAAGTCAGCACTAAGTTAGGATTTTCTTGATCAGAAGAGACCTGTTACTTTCTCCTCCGACTCTGCACATTTCCTTCAAAGTATTAAGACAATTCACCCACCATAAAGTTTACCCATTAAAAGTGTACAATTCAGTGGTTTTCTGTATATTCACAAGTTGTACAATTGTTATCACTATTTGATTCCAGAATATTTTCATCATACCCTGCCCCCAACCCACAAAAAAACCCTTTGAAAATATTAAAGTGGGAAGAACTGGAATTGATCTGTTTGGTTTTAACATTTTTTTATGCAGGTACAGTAGTCAAGACTGTGGTGTTGACAGAAGAATAGATGTATAGATCAATGGGCCAGAAGAGAGATACAATATGAATTTGATTTTGACAAACTTGTAAAAGCAGTTCAGTGGAAGAAGAAAAGCCTTTTCGATAAATGTTGTTAAAGCCATAGGCAAAACATTCATAAGCAAAAGAAAAATAAAATGATATAAAAACTTTAATTTAAACTTCACATTTTATTATGAAATTGCATCAAAACTGATCACAGACAAATATAAAATGTAAATCTATAAAATTTTAGATAAAAATTATGAGAGAATCTTTGGGATCTAGGGCTAGGCAAAGAGTTCTTAGACCAAAAAAAAAAATCATAAATTTGACTTCATTAAACACTGAAAAACAGTGCTAAGAGGATATAAAGTTAAGCTATAGGATGGCAGAAAATATTTGTAAATCATACATCTTAGTCCATTCGGGCTGCTATAAGAAAAACACAGACTGTATGGCTTATAAAAAGCTGAAATTTATTGCTCATAATCTTGGAGGCTGAAAGTCTCAGATCAGGGGACCAGTAGAGTATAGTCAGGTCACATATCTAGACTATATAAAGACCACTAAAAATTCAAAAATAAAAGACCAAGCAATCCAATTAGAATATAGTCTAAAGATATGAAGAAACATTGGTGCTTTGCAGCCTTGGGGGTTTACTCAGTGAAATTTGAAACTGGCTCCTGTTCTAGGAGATCAAAGAGAAGAGACAGACTACTCTAGATTCGTAGGTGTCAGGGTTTGTGGATTTTTTAAAAACATTTTTTTAGTTGAAGCATAATTCATTTACAATGTTGTTAGTTTCATGTATACAGCAAAGTGATTCAGTTATACATGTACACATACATATGTGTGTGTGCTGGTACACATATATATTCTTTTTTAGATTCTTTTGCATTATAGGCTACTAAAATATAGGCTACTATAATATAGGCTACTATATTCAATATAATTGTTGTGCTATACAGTTCAGTTCAGTCAGTCATGTCCGACTCTTTGCAACCTCATGGACTCTAGCACGCCAGGCTACTCTGTCCATCACCAACTCCCAGAGCCTACTCAAACTCAAGTTCATCTCATTGGTGATGCCATCCAGCCATCTCATCCTCTGTCATCCCCTTTTCCTCCTGCCTTCAACCTTTCCCAGAATCAAGGTCTTTTCCAATGAGTCAGTTCTTCACATCAAGTGGCGAAAGTATTGGAGTTTCAGCTTCAGCATCAGTGCTTCCAATGAATATTCAGGACTGATTTCTTTTAGGATGGACTGGTTGGATTTCCTTGCAGTCCGAGGGACTCTCAAGAGTCTTCTCCAACACCACAGTTCAAAAGCATCAATTCTTTGGTGCTCAGCTTTCTTTATAATCCAACTCTCACATCCATACATGACTACTGGAAAAACCATAGCCTTGACTAAACGGACCTTTGTTGGTAATGTCTCTGCTTTTTAGTATGCTGTCTAGGTTGGTCATAGCTTTTCTTCCAAGGAGCAAGCATCTTTTAATTTCATGGCTGCAGTCACCATCTGCAGTGATTTTGGAGCCCCCCAAAATAAAGTCTCTCACTGTTTCCATTGTTTCCCCATCTATTTGCCATCATGTGATGGGACTGGATGCCATGGTCTTAGTTTTCTGAATGTTGAGTTTGAAGCCAACTTTTTCACTCTCCTCTTTCACTTTCATCAAGAGGCTCTTTAGTTCTTCTTCACTTTCTGCCATAAGGGTGGTGTCATCTGCGTATCTGAGGTGCTATACAGTAGGTCTTTATTGTTTATCTATTTTATATATAGTAGTGTGTATATGTTAATCCCAAACCCCTAATTTAGGTCTCCCTCCCTCCTCCAGCTATTCCTTTTGGTAGCCATAAGTTTATTTTCTGTCTTTATTTGTATTTTGTAAATACATTCATTTGCATCATTTTTAAGATTCCACATATAAGTGATATTTTATGATATTTGTATTTCTCTGTCTTACTTCATGTAATAGGATAATATCCAGATCCATCCATGTTGCTACAAATGGCATTGTTTCATTCATTTTATGGCTGAGTAATATTCCATTGTGTGTATGTGTGTATATACACGCACACAAACATATACCACACTCATCTGTTGATGGACATTTAGGTTGCTTCATGTCTTGGATATTGTAAATAAGTGAACATTGGGGTGAATGTATCTTTTTGAATCAGACTTTTCACCTTTTCCAGATATACACCCAAGAGTGGGATTGTGTGATCATATGATAGCTCTATCTTTTAGATTTCTAAGGAATCTGCATACTGTTTTCCATAGTGGTGGCTGTGTTACTTTACATTCCCACCAACAGTATAAGAGGTTGCTTTTCCCTCAACACTCTGTTCAAGTAGGTGTTTGTGTTTAATAAGCAAAGAACTTACACATGAAGATTTCTTGGACCATCACAAGATAAGTAGGTCTGCACCTGCCTGCCAGAATCTTAAGAATTTGTGTAGATGCCTTAACCAAGTTCATTCATGTATCCAGCCCTAATGGTCTCAATGACATGTTTGTCTCTTAAGGTTGTGACCTTGAAGTGGCTTCTAGTGCAGAAACGGTGGGTGAAACACACTATAAGCATAAAGGAGGGAGTAAGCAGCCCGGTCCAGTGTGACTTTGACCTAGCAGTCATGTCCTCTTAGCGACCTCCTCCAGCAGGCATTGAATTAAAAAGATATACAGATGGCAAATAGGCACATAAAAAGATGTTCAACATCACTAGCCATTAGGAAAATACAAATTAAAAATCCAATGGACTGTCATTAGAGGACTATCATAATGACTAAAATAAAAAATTTTGATAACACCAAATGCTGTTAATAATGGAAAGAAGTTAGATCACTCAGCTGTTGCTGAATGGAATGTAAAATAGTGTATCTACTCATGGAAAGAGTGTGTTAGTTTTGTAAAAAACCAAACATGCAACAACTATACAATCCTGCAATTTTATTCTTTGGTATTTGTCCCAGAAAAGAAAAGACTTATGTGTATACAAAAACCTGTACACAAATGCATATAACAACTTTATTCATAATAGCATAACACAAGGCAGATTTTCAACAGGTGAATGGCTATATACTTTGTTATATATCCACACTATGAAATGCTGCTCAACAATTAAACTATTGATACATGCAGCCTTTCCAGGTGGCTCCATGGTACAGAATTTGCCTGCAATGCAAGAGATGTGGGTTTGATCCCTGCTTAGCGAAGACCCTCTAGAAGGGAATGACAACCTACTCCAGTATTCTTTCCTGAGAAATCCTGTGGACAGAGAAGCCTGCGGGGCTATAGTCCATGGGGCTGCAAAGAGTCAGAGACAATCGAGCACGTAAGCACACGCTGATACGTGTCACAACCTGGGTGGATCTCCATGATATCATGCTGAAGGGAAACAGCCAATCCCCAAAGGTTTTATATGATATGATTCTACTATATAATATTCTTGAAAAAAATTTATAGAAATGGAGTACAGATTAGTGGTTGCAAGGGTTAAGGAAATGGTGGAGTTAGGAGGTAAGCAAGTGTGTCTACAGCAAGACAATTTGAGGGATTCTTGTGGTGATAGAAGAGCTCTGTATCTTCCCTGTATCAGTGTTAGTATTCTGGTTGTGATACTGCATTACTGTTTTCTAAGATATTACCTTTGGGGGAAATTGGGTAAAATGTACAAAGGGTTTCTTTATATTATTCTTAAAACTGGATATAAATCTACAATGGTGTCAAAAAGTTAAATTAAAAAAATATACAGATGGAACTGACATTCTTAGTTGAAGAATTGCAAGACAATTGAGCCTGGATTCGATCATGATAGCGTCAGGATGATACGATGCTTGTCAGCTTGTCACTATACAACTCATTAAGTAAAGGAGAAAAAAGAACTAACCTTTCAGCCTCACAGGTACAAAGCTTTTGTGCGAACAAAACAAATTTTTTCCTCTTATGATGCAACCCACTGGGACACTTAGCTTGGCAAAGCGAAAACAGAGTAGATTTTAGTCCCCAATAGCTAACCACATGAGGACAACAAAAGCCCTTCTGATCTTAAATGACAGGGTTTAGACACAGAACAGAAAGAGCAGTCATTCTCAAAGAGAATGGCCAATAAGAAAAGTGTTGCAAAGGAAGCATGAAATTTCAAGGGGGTTTTTTAGGATGCTATTGGTAGAAGACACTTTGCAAGGGCATTTGAACTAGCATACCTTATTAAAAGTTCCTTCACTAAGCAGTGCACACAGGCTGTTGGGGCTTTGCTTCTTTGTGACCTCATGGACTGTAGCTTACCAGGTTCCTCTGTTCATGATTTTAGGGTGGAGTTCAGTGAGAAAAATTAGAAAGTGTTTTAACAACATTCGCACTCCAGATACTCATGCGGTATTCATATCTTGTTTTAGCTATTTTAGTAAATTTATTTCTAAGCCCAGTCTTCCTCATCTATAAAATATAAAAGTATTTTATATTATAAATATTCCAAAATATAATGTTTTATATTATAATAAAAAATTATACTATAAACTATTTGGAAAAATGGAAAACATGAAGAAATTCTCTATGAACAAGGATTTATTCCTGTACTTATATGTTCTTATATATCTACTCATTATCTTCTCTATTCCTGATCTTATATGTACTCAATAATGTTTAGAGTTATACTCAATGAAATTATCTTCTACAATTAACCGTGACAAGTATGTTTTGGAGTATTGTGTGTATCTTTTAAACCTGTGTTGTTTTAGTTGCAAACTCATAGACTAATTATAGAATTAAAGTTTTGTTATTGGTTCAAATAACTAGTTATTTCTGCCGTGATTGCCTATTATATTCTATACTGCAACTTGACTTGGGAGAAAGTTGAAAAGTTGCCTTTTTCATAGACAGACTTTTCTATTTGTGTTGCATTATAACAGATAACATTCCTGGTGTTCATACATTAGATATCGCACATCACCTGTGAAAGTTTTCTTGGATATCTTTTCAAGACATTCTACTTTATTCTTTAAGTTTCAGTGAAAATGAGAAACAGAAAACCAAAAATTTAAATTTTGTTTATTTCTTATAAAAATAATATATATATATAGAAACAAAAGTTTAAATACAATGTTACAGTGCAAATGAAAAGTAATTATTGACAAGAATAATGGAAACAAAAGCAAAAATAAACAAATGGGACTTCCTTAAAACTCAGATGCTTTTGCAAAAGCAAAGGAAACAATAAACAAAACAAAAAAACAACCCACAGATTGGGAGAAAATATTTGCAAATGATGTGACTGATAAGGGATCAGTCTCCAAAATTTACAAACAGCTTATGACACTTAATAGCATCAAAACAAACAAAAACTGACAGAAGACCTGAACAGACATTTCTTTAAAGAAGACATACAGATGGCCAAGAGGCACATGAAAAGATTCTCAGTGTCACTAGTTATCATAGGATGCAGATCAAAACTACAGCGAGACATCACCTCACCAGAATGGCCATCATCAAAAACTCCACAAACAACAAATGCTGGGGAGGGTGTGGAGAGAAGGGAACCCTCCTGCACTGTTGGCGGGAATGCAAATTGGTACACTCACTATGCAGAACAGTATGGAGGTTTCTTAAAATACTAAAAATAGAGCTACCATATGACCCTGCAATCCCAGTCCCAATCCAGAGAAAAACATGGCCCCAAAAGATACATGCACCCCAATGTTCATTGCAGCACTGTTTACAATAGCCAAGACATGGAAACAACCTAAATGTCCATCGACATATGAATGGCTAAAGAAGATGTACTTTAGCCACCTCATGCGAAGAGTTGACTCATTGGAAAAGACTCTGATGCTGGGAGGGACTGGGGGCAGGAGGAAAAGGGGATGACAGAGGATGAGATGGCTGGATGGCATCACTGACTCGATGGACGTGAGTCTGAGTGAACTCCGGGAGTTGGTGATGGACAGGGAGGCCTGGGGTGCTGCGATTCATGGGGTCGCAAAGAGTCAGACACGACTGAGCGACTGAACTGAACTGAACTGAAAGAAGATGTGGCACATATACACAATGGAATATTATTGAGCCATTAAAAGAATGAAATAAAGCTATTTTCAGCAACATAGATGGACCTAGTGAAGTAAGTGAAGTAGCTGAGTGAAGTAAGTCAGACAGAGAAGGAGAAATATCATATGACATCCTTTATAGGTGGAATCTAAAAAGATACAAATGAACTTACAAAAGAGAAAGAGACTCAGACTTAGAAAACAAACTCATAGTTGCTGTGTGGGAAGGGATAGTTACGGACTTTGGGAAGGTCATGTGCACACTACTCTATTTAAAATGGATAACCAACAAGGACCTATTGTATAGCACATGGAACTCTGCTCAATGTTATGTGCCAGCCTGGTTGGGAGTAGGGTCTGGGGGAGAATGGATACATGAATGTATATGGCTCAGTCCCTTCACTGTTCACCTAAAGCTATCACAGCATTGTTAATTGGCTATACCCCAATACGAAATATTTTTGGTGTTTAAAAAAAATTTTTTTAACTTGATTTCAGCTATTGATCTTTTTAATTTATCCAGATCTCCAGGGTGCTTTCAGGTAGAAGACTTGTGTTTTCATTTGGCAATGAGAAGTTTTTGCTATGATTTCTATGATTATTTATTTACCCTGTGGCTCCAACTCCTCATCTTCAGTTTCTGTTTTCTTTTTTGGAGGAAGACCTATTATGTAGATGTTATATTTCCTAAACTGAACTTTGATGCTTTTAACTGTGCTTTAAAATAATTTTTCTCCTTTACATTCATGGTTTTAGTATTAGCATTTTACCCAATACAGTAGCCAGAGTGAACTAGGCTTAGCATAAGTCAGGTCATGATGTTCTTACTCAAACCCTGTAGTGGGTCCCCATTTCTCTGAAAGCAAACACAGTCAATCAGTTCAGTTCAGTCACTCAGTCATGTCCGACTCTGTGACTTCATGGACTGCAGCAAGCCAGGCTTCCTTGTCCATCCCCAACTCCTGGAGCTTGCTCAAACTAATGTCCATTGAGTCAGTGATGCCATCCAACCATCTCCTCCTCTGTTGTCCCCTTCAATGTTTCCCAGCATCAGGGTCTTTTCCAGTGATTCAGTTCTTTGCATCAGGTGGCCAAAGTATTGGAGCTTCAGCTTCAGCATCAGTCCTTGGAATGAATATTCAGGACTGATTTGCTTTAGGATGGACTGGTTGGATCTCCTTGCAGTCCAAGGGACTCTCAAGAGTCTTCTCCAACACCACAGTTCAAAAGCATCAATTCTTTGGTGCTCACTCTTCTTTATGGTTCAACTTTCATGTCCATATATGACTACTGGAAAAACAATAGCTTTGACTAGAAGGACCTTTGTCGACAAAGTAATGTCTCTGCTGTTTAACATGTTCTCTAGGTTGGTCATAGCTTTTCTTCCAAGGAGCAAGTGTCTTTTAATTTCATGATTGCAGTCACCATATGCAGTGTTTTTGGAGTCCAAGAAAATAGTATGTCATTGTTTCTATTGTTTTCCCATCTATTTGCCATGAAATTATGGGACTAGATGCCATGATCTTCAATTTTTGAATGTGAGTTTTAAGCCAGCTTTTTCACTCTCCTCTTTCACTTTCATCATGAGGCTCTTTGGTTCTCTTCACTTTCTAACAAAAGGGTCGTGTCATCTGCATATCTGAGGTTATTGATATTCCTTCTGGCAATTTTGATTCCAGCTGTGCTTCATCCAGTCTGGCATTTTGCATGATATACTGCATATAAGTCAAACAAACAGGGTGACAATATACAGCTTTGACACACTCCTTTCCCAATTTGGAACCAGTCTGTTCCATGTCCAGTTCTAACTGTTGCTTCTTGATCTGCATACAGATTTCTCAGGAGGCAGGTCAGGTAGTCTGGTATTCCTATCTCTTGAAGAATTGTCCACAGTTCGTTGTGATCCACACAGTTAAAGGCTTTGGCATAGTCAATAAAGCAGAAGTAGATGTATTTCTAGTTGCTTTTTCTATGATCCAGCAGATGTTGGCAATTAGATCTCTGGTTCCTCTGCCTTTTATAAATCTGGCTTGAACATCAGGAAGTTCATGGTTCACGTGTTGCTGAAGCCTGGCCTGGAGAATTTTGAGCATTACTTTGCTAGCATGTGAGATGAGTGCAGTTGTGCGGTAGTTTGAGCATTCTTTGGCACTGCCTTTCTTTGGGATTGGAATGAAAACTGATTTTTTCCAGTCCTGTGGCCACTGCTGAATTTTCCAAATTTGCTGGCATTTTGAGTGCAGCACTTTTATAGCAGCACTTTTTAGGGTTTGAAATAACTCAACTGGAATTCCATCACCTCCACTAGCTTTGTTCGTAGTGATGCTTCCTAAGGCCCACTTAACCTCTCATTCCAGGATCTGGCTCTAGGTGAGTGATCACATCATCACAGTTATCTGGATCATTAAGACCTTTTTTTTTTTGTATAGTTCTTCTGTGTATTCTTGCCACCTCTTCTTAATAGCTTCTGCTTCTGTTAAGTCCATACCATTTCTGTCCTTTATTGTGCCCATCTTTGTATGGAATGTTCTCTTGGTATCTCTAATTTTCTTGAAGAGATCTCTAGTCTTTCCCATCCTATTATTTTCCTCTATTTCTTTGCATTGATTGGTGAGGAAGGCTTTCTTATCTCTCCTTGCTATTCTTTGGAACTCTGCATTCAGATGGGTATATCTTTCCCTTTCTCCTTTGCCTTTCACATCTCTTCCATTCACAGCTATTTGTAAGGCCTCCTCAGACAACCATTTTGCCTTTTACATTTATTTTTCTTGGAAATGGTCTTGATCACTGCCTCCTGGATCACTGATAGTGTCTGAAAAACTACGCATGGAGGTTTGTGACACTTGGAAGAGGCGGTGATCAATGCAGTCAATAATAGCCAATAAAATCTTACATGATCTTCCTCTGGTATCCGGCTTCACATCTTGCTACTCTCACCTTGTTCACCCTAATCCAGCTACATAGCCCCTTTGCTCTGTCTCTACCTTCCAAGGCACACTCCTGCCTTAGAGACTTTGTGCAAGCTCATCCCGCCCCACTCTCTACACTCTCTCAAGTCTTTGCTTATATCTTAATTAAACAGTAAGCTGTCCCCAGTGGTCCTGTTTAAGTTGTAAAATCTTCCCCCTTCCCACAGTATTCCCAAGTTTGTTTTCATGCTCTTGAAAGTTAAAGTCACTCAGTTGTGTTCAACTTTTTGCGACCCCACGGACTGTATAGTCCATGAATTCTCCAGGCCTGAATACTGGAGTGGGTAGCCATCCCCTTCTCCAGTGAATCTTCCTGACCCAGGAATCGAACCAGAGTCTCCTGCATTGCAGGTGGATTCTTTACCAGCTGAGCCACTAGGGAAGCCCTTCCATGCTCTTATTTGTTGCCTAATACTCTGATGTTTATCTATTTATTATGTTTATATTTATTGTCTTTCTCCAGCAGCTAGAAGGTCAGTTCTGAAGGACAGTGATCTGTATCTGCGTCCACTAGTATAACTGAAGAACCTAATATGTACTATCAGAACGAGGCACATAGTAGATATTTAATAAATAGTCATTGACTGAATGTGTCTTAGAAAATTAAATGATTCTTTCTTCCAGTTCCTCAATGAAACATTTCATTCAATAGCTTTATTTTGAATTTACATGGATCCTTTCTTTTTCTCAAATTATTCATTGATCATAGTTTCCTATGTTTGTTTTACAACTGCAAAATCATCTCATATTGCTTTGAAAATAGTAAATAAAATATTTCAAAGTTATTTTTTCTTCAAAATTTTTTAAGCAAAAAGGTGGATCTTAATTTCCAATTAATTCAGTTATTTTCATTTTAAGTTATATGGTGATATGCAATAATCAAGACTTGATTGTCACTGCCAGATATGTAAATCAACTTAGCTTAAGCAAAGAAAGGGTTTTTCTGCTCTTCCTGCTGATGTAATTGAAAAGTCCATGTGTTTATTTGGCTTAATTTATGGATGAATCATCTATCTCACTCTCCATCTTCTGAACACTCTCTATTCACAGGAGCAAGATGCCCGGGGTACATGGGAGTCTTTCCAAGTAATTGCAGCAGAATCGTTTCAGTGAAGATTTGATTGTCTTGCCTCAGGTCACATGACAAATCTTAAGCCAAACTTTGTGGCCATGTATTTGAGATTCTCTGACTCTTTTAGACCTGGATCATGTGTTCCCAGGTGAAAAGAGGTAAAAGATGAGCACCCTAACCTAAACTATGTGAATTAAGTTCTCTCAAAGAGATACTAATATTGCTTTAAGAAAGGGAAGACAAAAGTTGTGCATCAGACCTAACATCTGTGTATTTTGAGGAAAACAACTGATTCTTAATTCTTTTGTCAAATAGTTCATCTAGAAGTTTAAAGTTACAGAAGATCATTTATCTGCATAGAAAGCCACCTGAGTACAACCAGCAAACTATTTTATTAATTACTTTCTAAATTAGTTTAAGCAATGTCTTCAACTCCTATCTGGGCAGATTTATTTGTGGCTCAACAGGATTCCATTTACTTTGTGAGTTAATTTTTATCATCTATCATAAATACTGCTTGCTAAAAATGAGACTAAAGTCATAAGTTTAGCCGTTCAAAATGTTTATTCTTACTTCTTTAAATTCTTACTTATTCTTACTTCATGCTAGTCAAAATTTTTCCTGGAGAGAAGTAATACCTAAGTTTCTGATAAAGATGGGGAGGAACTAACACTATAATTATTTCATTTTAAAAGGATAGGGCTTCGCTGGTCGCTCAGCAGTAACGAATCTGCCTGCAATACAGGAGATACAGCAGAGGTGTGAGTTTGATCCCTGGGTCAAGAAGATCAGGATGAAATAGGAAATGATGACTCACTCCAGTATTCTTGTCTGGAAAACCTTCTGTACAGAGGAGCCTGGTGGATTACAGTACAGGAGGTCATAAAAAGTCATAAAAGGATAAGGAGTAAAGCAGATGACATAATGATAACATGATAGTAATACTTCTACTAATAACTTTACTGTTGAATATTCTTAATTCTTTCAAAGTGTTTTCACTCATAGTACCAAATAACTTGTTTTCTCATCTCATGAAATCAGCAGGACAAATATCATTGTGTTCGTTTACCGAACAAGGATACTGAAGGTCACGTAGGTAAACATAACATATATAAACCATCACATATTTGCTCATATTGTAGTCAAGATCTTTATGTCTCTACCTCACCTGTTTGGATTATGAGCTTCACAGGGGTGGATATCTTGCATTTATTTTTGTATTCCCAGATCCTAGCCAGTGCCTGGCATATGTCAGATGACTAGAAAAAAATTTTCAAAGTAGAATTTAATTGCCTGTGGTCACAAAACTAAGTCACATAAGACTGGGATGAAAACCAAGTTTTTGTGCTTTTCAGTACAGCATGTAAATGGCTCATTAAATTGCAATCAATGTCACATATGTTTCAAAATAAATGAACACAATAACCTTGAGTGGGTCTATCGAGATGCCATGCAACAAAGTGAGTCAGGGGTCCCAGCAGGAAGTAGATGACACACTCAAGCTGAGTAAATGGGGAGGGCTGATAAAAGGATTATTACATTATTATTATAAAGGTCAAGGAAGAAAACAAAGGAGAGTGCAGGACACTGGGCCAAGTGATCAGAACTGGGAGTTTCTACCACTCCTAGACCTGGAGAGGTAAAGAGGAGCTCCTGGAACCCATGGGGAGAGCATCACATAAGGGCAACTAAGCAGGAGTGGGCTCTTCAGGAGATGGAGCCAGCTAACTCACAGAGATCTAGGAGGCAGGGGACAGGAGAATAAACGCCCTGACTTCACTTTCCTTTCTTCCTCGCATTGCATCCTGGTGTATACCACGGCAGAAGCCAGAAAATGAAGAAAAAGGTATTTTTTTTTAATTTAAATTTATCTTAATCGGAGGCTAATTACTTTACAATATTGTATTGGTTCTGCCACACATCAACATGAATCTACCACGGGCGTACACGTGTTCCCCATCCTGAACCCCCCTCCCACCTCCCTCCCTGTACCATCCCTCCGGGTCATCCCAGTGCACCAGCCCCAAGCATCCTGTATCCTGCATCGAACCTGGACTGGCGATTCGTTTCTTATATGATATTTTACATGTTTCAGTGCCATTCCCCCAAATCGTCCCACCCTCGCCCTCTCCCACAGAGTCCAAAAGACTGTTCTATACATCTGTGTCTCTTTTGCTGTCTCGCATACAGGGTTATCCTTACCGTCTTTTTAAATTCCATATATATGCGTTAGTATACTGTATTGGTGTTTTTCTTTCACTCTGTATAATAGGCTCCAGTTTCATCTACCTCTTTCTGTTGATAAATCTGTCCTGATTAACACCCGGAGGGCCAGGGCGGAGGGCAGGAAGGAGGATGGGGAGGGGGTCCGAGGAGGTCAACAGAAGACAGCGCGGAGCACCTGTCGCCCCCAGTCTTCCGGGACAGAGTGAAGCTGTCATGAGTACTCAGCCTCCGCCTGCTGGAGACTGGGGAAGCCAGTGTACTCGGAAGGGTGTGCTGTGCTAACGAGGCTGGTGCCACGCTTTGGAAGAGTGACTCGTTCTTGTCGAGGAGCATAAACAGATGGGGTCCGCGGTTTAACTCACCACTTCCATGGTGTGCGGCTGTCAGTTGCGGCTACAGTCCTGGGTTCCAGAGAGTTGCAGGCCGTAATCTGCACTGCAGATCTTCCAAAGAACAACTGGCATACTCTTTGCCCAGTAACTACAGGCACAATCTAGCCACACTACTAGTATCAAAGGATAGTCTTCATTAATTGAATATGACAGTGCATTTACCCCTCTTTTTTAGAGAGAACAAAATACTTATTCAAAGATTGTTCTGACGATGAACTCCAAACAATACACACCACAGAAGCCAATGAATCAGTTTGGTCTATTGCTTCATGAATAGATTCTTCTGTGTGGTGTGTCCAAATGAGTCTGAGCTTGAAAATTCTCAACACCGCTCATCCAGCAGTAGTCTCCCCTTTAACTTACTCAGCGTGACTTTTCCTCTTGGACCATGATGATCTCAGCTGTGTTGGTGTGCAACGTGTGCACACAGAATATTAAGGAAGTGATCTGAATAAATCTCTTTCAAACAAAGGGTCAGACTCAAGCTTCTGGTAACAATGTCTAAAAGTGGGATAAAATACATCTGGTTCCACCACTGTATGACCTGTGAACTTGTTACCTCTGCAAAGTTGGGTATTTCTATCTATGGATAGGAAACATTTATTTTCCATTCCTGCATCCCCAGGGTTTGGAAGTCTCTAAAGTGCTACCTAATTATAAGATAATATAACTGCATAATACATAGTTATTAAATAATCTATAGTTATTAAACATCAATTTTAAATATTTGAAAGGGTTTACATTTGCCTTTTGTTTTCTCCAGAATACTGCCTGGGGTTCATGAAGTAGCAATGTCTTAATTAAAATAAAGGAAATGTACTTTTATTTTAACCAGTCATGAAAGTTACATGATAAAGGAAAATTACTTTACTTTTAAGATTTAGACTTTCTTTCTATGTGAGAAATAAAGGTAATCAGAATTTATTTCCTGAACTTTCTCTAGAACCAGAAGTGCTTTTAAAAAAATTAAGTCATAAAAATGAAAGTTACTTTTTAGGTTAGTGCAGATGATGAGTCATAATATTTGAAACATCAGTTTATTTTCATGTTGCGTTAAGTACTGTTGTGTTACTGTTGATCAATATTAGAGTCAGGATTCTAATCAGTGAAAATGGAATCTTTCAGCATTTCTAAAAAGAAAATATGAAATTCATGACCTAAGTGACTTTGGTCAAGTGGAAGAAACCTGGATTTGCAAAGAGAAAGAATACTAAAGACATATATATATATAAGTTTTTAATAAGTTTAGCAAAATTTTGGTTTACAAGCTAGGGGTATGTGTACTCATAATTTATCTATTGCTGCTACAATTGTGTGTTATAAACCACTTCAAAACCCAGTGGTTTAAAAAAGCAGACATTTATGATTGCTTTTGAGTATGGGGTCAGCTGGCTTGGCTGGACACACTCATGTCTGCAGTCAGCTATGGGTTGGGAGGCAACTGTGTTGACCTTGGCAGGGGTCTAATGCATGTTTGGAGGTGGACTGGCTCTAAGCTGTTTTGGATAGGTTCAGCTGGAATGATTAAGCTTTTCTTCATTGGTTTCTTCCATGCATCTAGCAGCTAAATGGGGCTTATTTTCATCATGGCTAGACAGGGTTGAGGCTTGGGCTCAAAAGTGGTTTATTGCCACTTCTGCATATTTTATTTTTTGGGCAAAGCAAGTTACAATGCCAGGCTAGATTTGAGGGGTAGATAAAGACTCCACTGCTGGATGGGAGAAGCTCCAAAATCACACTGCAGTGTACAGACACAGGGGGAGTGAGAGAATTGGGGCCATTTTGGCATTCGGCCTTCCATACTACTCAACCTAAATTGTCTTGTGAGCAATAATTAAGGGCTTATAAACATCTGGAAGGTTTCAGAATTTGGACATTGCTATGCCAACATGCCACTGCAACAAGCGATCTGCATGCACAAAGCCAAATTTGTACTTAGAGGGATAAAACATGTCATCTATTTTTATGGATGTACAAGTTTGGCTGACTTACATTTTCTAACATCTGGAATATTTCACTTGTGCAACCTAAGCAATCAAATAAGATACAGTAACTGGTGGTGTGACACCTTTCTCTGCCACCTTTATGACAGGATAATTCTTAAGACTATTTATTTTATGTATTGGATTTAATTTTCAGAATAAACATATGTCATTTTCTGAAAACTTCCATCTCACTTGCTTATTTTTTAGAGGGAGGAAAGTTATCTTTACTTAATCATATTTGGAAATGCAGGCCTTTGTACAAAGGGTGGCTATATAGTGCAATTATTCATAGCTTAACACTAAAAGGTGTGTGTGTAGACGGGGAAGCTGGTGGATTATTTGCAAGCCTTTGCTTCTTCAGTGTAGACACTTTCTTCATTTAAATATGGAGCTTCAAAGAGGAATTTAGATCAATGGAAATAACATATTTTTGCTTGGCCTTTGTTAATAGTTTTTTGCCTGTATCTTCATAAATATGGACAAAATAAAATTAAAAATATTATTAGGGTTCATCTACAGATGAAAGGGTAAAGAAGCTGTGGTACATGTAGAAATGGAATACTACTCAGCCATAAAAAGGAACACATTTGAGTCAGTTCTAATGAGGTGGATAAACCTAGAGCCTATTATACAGAGTGAAGTGAGTCAGAAACAGAAATATAAATATCATATACTGATGCATATGTATGGAATCTAGAAAGATGGTACTGATGAATTTATTTCAGAGCAGCAGTGGAGAAACAGACAGAGAGAACAGACCTATGGACACGAGGAGGTGGGGGAGGGAGAGGGTGAGATGGATGGGGAGAGTAACATGGAAACTTACAATTCCATATGTAGACTAGATAGCCAGTGAGAACTTTCTGTGTGACTCAGGGAATTCACCAGAGGCTCTGTGACAACCTAGAGGGGTGGGATGGGGAGGGAGGCTCAAGAGGGAGGGGACGTGGGTGTACCTATGGCTGATCCTTGTTGATGTCTGACAGAAAACAACACAATTCTGTAAAGCTATTATCCTTCATTAAGGATAATAGCTATTACTATTACATTAAGGATAATAAAGCTATTATCCTTTATTAAAAAATAAAGTGGTAAAAATATTATTAGGAAAGTAAAACTAGATAATTATAATAAATCCAGCTAAATCAGATATAAACTATTATATATAGGATGGATAAACAACAAAGTCCTATTGTATTGCACAGGGAACTATGTCTAACATCTTGTGATAAAACATAATTGGAAAAGAATATGAAAAAATACATATATGTATAACTGAGTCACTTTGCTCTATAGCAGAAATTAAACACAACATTGTAAATCAACTATACTTCAATGAAATAAAAAAAAACAAATCAAAGCAGAAAATTTTAAATTATATAATTGAGAAAACAGTGATTATAACCCCACTGATGGTTTTAGATATTTCAAAATACAGCCTGGCCATGGTCATTCCTAAGAGAGAGTTTGAAATTATAATAAAATATAGTAGTAAATATAATAAATTAAAATAAAATATAGTATAATAAAATATATAAAGTAGGAATAAGACTTTCATGTTATTCTTCAACCTACAGGGCTTTTACTCATTCTAGTCAGGATTAAAAATGTCAGATAGTGTATATAACATACACTTGGTGGGTTGTATGAGGAAACTACTGTTACTCTAATATTTCACTGTCCAAAATTCTAATTGGAATTCTTGTTTCTCTCAAATTTTCCATCTCTTCAGCTTGTTGAACTGCCTTTGAACTCAAAGGCCTGTGACAATCTACAGACTATGTTTGGGGATTAAAATCTTGTGTAGCCTTCTGTTTCAGAGTTCTGTTTGGCTTTTATTTACTGAACATTAACTGATTGTCTATTGTAACTTTTTGTTCACTGAATTCATGTATTGAGTGAGATATCTGTAGCATTTTAAAACAATAATAACCTTTAAGGATGCAGAGGAGAAAGCTGAGTTTAAGAGTTAAGTCCTAGCTCCTATGCTGCTAATTAGATGACACTGATAAGGGGGTGGGCTTCCCCAGTGATTCAGTTGGTAAAGAATCCACCTGCAATGCAAGAAACCCGGGTTTGACTCCAGGATCAGGAAGATCCCCTGGAGAAGGGCATGGCAACCCACTCCAGTATTCTTGCATGGAGAAGCCCATGGACAGAGGAGCCTGGCGGGCTACAGCCCATGGGGTCACAGAGAGTCAGCACCACGAAGTGACTAAGCATGAAAACACAAGGGAGTAGTTCACCTTCTAAACCTCATCTTCTCACATCTAAATTGGGGATAATAATGTTACTTATTTAATATGATTATTATAATAATACATGAAGTGATATACGTAAAGTCATAGTGAGCTTTCAATAAATGACGATATATAGAATTTATGCTTTGTTTAAAATACACTCATAGTAACTTGTGAAGAAATTTTTGCTTAGAAATCTGACTAACATAAGAGGAAAGACTAAAAATATTGATACTGAAGTTACACAAGGAAATATTGCAGTCTGATCACCCTACAGAGCAAGCCACATTTCCTAAGCTTTGCCTGTGATTTTGGAAGTCTTAATTAGTTTTTATTTTTCTTTGCTGCTGCTGCCATTGTTCAGTTGCTAGGTCATGTCCGATTCTTTGTGACTCTATGAACTGCAGTAAGCCAGGATCCTCTATCCTCCACTATATCCCAGAGTTTGTTCAAACTCACATCCATTGAGTCAGTGATGCCATTCAACCATCTCACCCTCTGTTGCCCCCTTCCTCCTCCTGCCTTCGATCTTTCTCAGCATCAGTGTCTTTTTCAATCAGTTGGCTCTTTGCATCAGGTGGCCAAAGTACTGGAGTTTCAGCATCAGCCCTTCCAATTAATATTCAGGGTTGACTTCCTTTAGGATGACTGGTCTGATCTCCTTGCAGTTCAAAGGACTCTCTAGAGTCTTCTCCAGCACCACAATTCAAAAGCATAAATTCTTTGTTGTTCAGCTTACTTTAATGGTTCAACTCTCACATCCATTCATCACTACTGAAAAAAAAAACATAGGTTTGACTATACGGACCTTTGTTGGCAAAGTGATGTCTCTGGTTTTTAATACACTGTCTAGGTTTGTCATAGCTTTCTTTCCAAGGAGCAAGCTTCTTTTAACTTCATGGCTGCAGTCACCATCCACAGTGATTTTGGAGCCCAAGAAAATAAAATCTGTCACTGCTTCAACTTTTTGCTCCTCTCTTTTAAATAGACCACAGCCAGAAATCACCAGATATTTGTGGGAAGTTTCTGTTATGAAAGACAGACACAAAGTAAGCAGGAGAAATAACCAGGCAGGAACAAAGACCAGCCACCAGAAGACTTTAAAAATAAAAAGTCAGTTAATACCCTGGAGGGAATTGGAAACGAAACCAAGATGCTATAAAAATGAGTATTCAGAGAACAAAAAAAGAGCTCCTTAAAAGTCACAAAATGATAGCAAGAGGAAAACTGGAACAGAAGAGAGAAGGAAGGTAAAGTTAGAAAATACCACAGAATGTAAAACAAAAAGATAAAGCAGGCAGAGAGAAAAGATAAGAAAATTACACAAACAACCCAGAAAATGCAATATTCAAGATAGGAGGTGTTTCAGAAGGAGAGAAATTAAGATGTGGAAGTAATAAATAAAAACATTTAGAACATTTCTCAGAATGACAACACCGTTTTTAAAATTGAAAGAACTCAATGGATGCCCAGTGTAGTGAATAAAAATAACCCAAACCAAAGTCCAAAATTCCTGTAAATTCAGAACATTGAGGGCAGAGAGAAAGTCCAACAAATTTTAAGAAAGAAAAAAAAAAATTATTCATAAGGAAAATCAAGAAAGAGAACTAGCTTTTAATGCTGGAAGCTATAAGACAAACCCTTCCAAATTCTGAGAGGAATAATTTCTAAATTAGAATTTTCTGTTCAGCCAAAATATCAATTAAGTTTGAAGGGTGGAATGAAAACATCAAAATGTTTGTACATATCAGGTCCCAAATAATATATCTCTCTTCCATACTTTCCCAGGAAGCGCATAAACATAAAATTCTTGAAACCAAAGGGTTAAGCAAAAATGAGGAAGAAAAGAATTGGAAGTTCCAGCACAGTAACAAGGCAAAGGTAATCCACTCTCAACCTTCTGAAGAAGAAGCCGGAGAAGATAGTGGAACAAAGATCTGGACAGAGGATTCAGATTGGAGAGGGTCAGAAGTCCCGGGGACAACATTTTCATGAAAAAGATTGTAAGACTGTCAACATGTTTCCACATGTCATGAGATGTCAGCAACTGAGGCTGTAACTATATGGAGTTAGCAATAAGTAAAAAAACAATCTGACCAAATGATAAAACAAGGTATAGGGAAAATAATATTGTGCAGGAAATGAAAAGCAATTATGACAGTTGCTTGACTCAGCTATGATTATAATATGTATATATATATATACATTCACATATGTATGATTAGTATTCATAACATAAACATGAATATAACATATTTCATAACATAAATATGAAATATAAAGCTAACCAAAGTTAAGATATACCTACATTTATAGTGGGATAATGACGGCAGAGGAAAGATGAGGAAAGGATGATAAAAAGCAAATTCCTTATCTTCCATACTGAGAAGTCAACAGATAGGGGACAGAGTGAATCAATTAGTCATGATCAAAATGTACTGTTCAATGATACGCAGCTAACTGTCAAAAGAATCAGATGACACGACTAAAAGTACTTACATTTGAAGAGAGGGAAATTGGGTGGGGTTGGGACAGGAAGTTGCGTCTATGAGAAGCTCTATAAATTCACTGGGCACTTAAAAACAGAGTTTGTGTAATTTGATGAACATAAAATCTAAGTAAAAGCAATGTATCCATGACATTGCTTTTATGGGAAAATGAAGACAAATATTTCCCCAAATAAGCAGGTTTTTGAGAGTTTTTAAACATGAACATTCTCTCTGTCTCTCACACACACACAGATATTCATCACTATCACCAAGCAATTACTAGTATTTTCTAGTCATGAAACATATATTCCCCCTATGTGTGAGCACTACAGTTCTTTGTCTAACTTTTGTCTGTAGATTTAATCTCACACTCTTGGGAACCCAAACCTGCCAAGCAACTTTATAGCTAAGGCTGTCCCCAAGAAGCAGTGACCAACCTTTTTTTGCCATTTCTCTGGAATAAAAAACAATTATGCAAATATAGAACATATTTTATTATTTAAAAAATGCTTCCAAAAATGAAGCAAGGTAATAATTGATCTCATCAAAATTTATATGCCTTTGCCTAAATGAAGGATCAGAAATTAAATGCATACAAAGGAGACAAATCATTATGTAAACAGAAAATCTCAATATTTAAAAATTCAAATATCAACTATTAGCAAGTAGTGCATTTTTTGGAGTAGCACTGGTTGTTTTACTATCAGAAAAAATCAATACTCCCATGCTCAGGGATGAAAAAGAGAGATTGCATCAAGACAAATAATTCTCTGACCATAGAAATTAAGCAGCATGTTAGCTTTCTCATGTGGTGCAACCTTAGTTTTCCGCAATAGCACCATTAAACATATCCTAACATCTGCAATTAGCCAGTTGATATGTTGCCCATGGAGTGTGGAGTCAACATGGATATGTTGCTCAACTTTAACAGTCCATCAAAGTTTAAAGTGTGACATTATATGAAGTTGACTTCAGCTATTCTGTAAAGAACAAATATCTCAGGAAGTGAGGCTAAAGATGTATGCCTGGAAGGCACTACAATTTAGTATTTTATGTATAATAAAATAGATTCTCCTCAATGCCAAGATATTCCTTGGGAAGAAATTGGTTACTTAGGAAGTTGGAATCAGGACTTCAGGATACTGGACAATCGCTTGCCTATGACACTGATACACTACAGAGGCACTTTAGAGCATGCATGCATGTCCTGCATGCATACCGATCCCTTGGGCTTTGGATAAAAGCACACTATGATACGGCGGTCTGAGGTGGGGCCCAAGATTCTGTATTTCTAAACAGTGCCCCAAGGCTGTTGCTGGTCTGTAGAATACAAATTGAATAGTTAGGTGCTAACTGATCTCATAAGATTCTCATTGACTAGATAGCTAAGTTTCCTATGTTGCCCTAAAAGAGAGAAAAATAAGTATAGAGTTTGAGTTTAATAGATTACCTACCACACAGCAGGAACTCAGTTTATATCTTTTAAGAGATTGTGCTATCCTTGGGTAAGTATGGAGTTGAAGAGAAACCCCAGAGAACGTATGTTAGCCATATTTAGTGAGAATTGAACTCTGTATTTCTATATGCTGGGTGCATATATTTATTCAAATTTATTTAATAACACTGAGAAGTGCTATTTTAACAACTGAATTTCTCACATATTTGCAAGAAGGGTTAATCTGAATAATTACCAATTAGATATACCAAACATTTTACGGGAAACACGATTTTGCAAGATGATTTCCTTAGATTTTCATTACTGCAGGTTTTGCTATTGCCAGTCTGTTTTTGTTGGTAGGGGTTGTTATGGGCCACATTTTATATTCACTTATATTCACCTAGTTCAGACAGTTGCTTGTCTTCATGTATAGAATATATTTTGGTTTTGATCTGCTATATTATGTGGGCTTACTTCTTTATAGTTTATTAGTAGAATTTATTGGAGCTACACATTCCATGACACAGAGAAATAAATGGGACATTTATGATGCAATAAATGTTCAATTACTTTCAGGGAAAGGTTCAAGAAGTCTTGAATATTTTTCTTCCTATAGAACAGAAGTTTGCAGACTACAGCCTATGGGCCAAACCCAGCCTGCCACCTGTTTTGTAAAAAGAGTTTTATTGGAACACAGACACACCCATTTATGTACATACTGTCTATAGCTATTTTCAGTCTACAGGGATGGAGTTGAATAGTGATAAGATCATGTGACCCACAAAGCCTAAAATATTTACTCTTTGACCTTAAAATATTTGCCCATCAATCCTGCCATACAACTAAAGATAGTCTTCCTAATAAATTAATTTGACTAGGTGACAGGAGAGAATATTACTATCTTCAGTTGGTAAGATTAGAATTAGCATACAGGGTGATTGCAAATCTTACATTTGGAAGGTACAGTGGCAACAACATAGCTCAAATAACAAAATATGCATTTTATTTGGAAGGGGGCAGTTTCCTCCATTGTCTATTTACAAGTTAACTTTTCTTTTTAACTGTTTTCCCAAACAAAGGTGACTACTTCTTTTTAGGGCATTTTCATTTTTTTCTCTGTAGTCAAGTAAAGTGAGTGTTCTGCATCTTCAAATTTATAATCTGAATTTTAAGTAAAACATGTTCCAAGTTATTTTTCTTTTAAAATTTGTGACATAGTCACTGCCATCGGTTCCTTGGCTTAGCTGTTCTCTGCTCTTTGTACACATTTGTATAAGGGAATCTGCTATTTAATGCGTACCAGTGGAGGTAATCTATATTAGAGAAATGCATATATGTTCATAAAATATCTGTATTTAACCAATAAATACATGTACAATTTGACTCAATTTTTTATCTGCCTTAAAGTGCTAGCCTGGTACTCATTTTGTGAATACAAAATTTCAGCTCAACATTATTCTTAATCTATGATTCAGTTTGGCATTACAAAGCTGGATCGACAAAGATGTGGGATTATTTATTTATTTACGTCTTTAAAATTAAAAGGAAGCTGAAATGTATTTCTTTCCTTTCAGTCATGCTATTTAGTATGATAAAGAATGAAACCCTTATTCTGTCAATCCCCTGTATGTGTGCTCAGTTGTATCCAACTCTTTGCAACCCTGTGGACTGTAGTCTGCCAGGCTCCTCTGTCCATGGAATTTTCCAGGCAAGAATAGTGGAGTGGTTCTCCAGGGGATCTTTCCAACCCAGGGATTGAACTCGTGTTTCCTATGTCTCCTGCATTGCAGGTAGATTCTTTACTGCTGAGCCACCCAGGAAGCCCTGTCAATTCCCTAGCATATTATAATGTCAGCGTTAAAGTAAAAGATGGTATGCAAGTTAGGAAAAGCACAAGTTCACAGTCTCTGTAAATCATCATAGCTTGACATACATGGAGACATCCATCTCTAATTATGTAGCTGCTATAGTAGCATTGGGACTTATTTTTAATAAAATGCATCACTATGCCATCTCTCTTATTAACTTCACAAATACTCTTAGTATAATTCTTTTCCATGAAAACCAGTGTTCCTACCCTCATCCTGAATTGGTGGAATGACTGAAAACCATTTCTTCAGGAACAGAAACCCCGAGGAAATATATGAAAAAACAAAAGACATTTTTTATAACCTGCTGGCACAGAGCACTGAAAGTCATTTAGAAAACTGATGAGGAACCAAACTACAGCATCAGAAGCTACTAGAGTGTTCATGTTTGCTTCTGAATCATTCAGGGCTGGTTGTGGCTGCATAGGCGGAAACACATGCCCCCACCCCCCCACCCCCCAAATTGAAGGGATTTAAACAAGATAGAATGTTTTTTTTCTGAGTTAATATCTTGGTGGTCTTGGTGATGTGATTGTTGGAAAAACAAAGGACTTTTATCTTTTTGATCTACCTGTCTATTTTCTGACTTCCATTCTCAAGGTCACCTCATGGCTGCAAGTTCAGCCCTCAAGTAGGCATTCAACGCAGCAAGAATCAGAAAGGAGGGCAGGTGAACAAAGCACACAGCCATCCCTGATTCTATGGGAGTCTGTTGCAGGAGGTCATCAAGAAGATGTGACCTGTTTAGCCACAAGCCGAATCTGAGCAATAGGAGACTTTTTACCTGTCCCATCTCCTGTCCCTGAAATGTACATTCTGCCCAACTTTCACAGTGGGAGCAGTTGTCAAGAATGCAGCCCCGGAAGGACTGAGTTGTTGAGACCATCTGGATGGGCCATATGACTGAACCCCATTAAGTATAAAGTTTACGATTCTGGTGGGCCGGTGGAGAGATCCACTCTTCTTCCAATGTCGGAGACAAACCAGGTATATAGTGGATTGGACAAAAATTTTGTTTGGTTAGTAAATATGTTGTTCAATAAAGTTCTTGGTGAAAAAAATGTCTATTACTTAAAATCAAATGAACTTTTTGGCCAATCCAATAGGTTCCCTTGCTTTTTAACCTGCCACCTACCAATCTGGAGTGTCTGCCTCGTTCTTTGGTCTCTTCCTGCCCTCTGGTTTCAAATCCTACCCCTCAACCCACCCCCTCCTCCACCCCCCGCCACTGGAAACTTTTGAAATTTGGAGCCGAAGGAATCCTTCTGCTTTTGATCTCTAGGAAAATAGATACTGGATAGGCAATCAGACTCTAACAGAGACTCCATGAGGAGCATCTTTCCCCACTGTTTTTTTATGTTTTACATAATTGTATGATTGATTATAATGGAAAAGGTTGCTCTAGACCCCTAATGTGGAGCAACCATAGTGAAATGAGAGAATGCCAGAAAAGAGAAATCCAGATGGGAACCAAAGTCATGTTCTTGTTTGTTAAAAGACTGGGAAAATACAAAAAGATGGTTATCCATATATTATGTATGTCAGTGTACCAGTAAATGGTGATTGAAATCTTTCCGTAAGAAGAGGCTCAAAATTAGAGAATTTAACTTCAGTTTAATTAGGTGGAGAATTATTATCTGAAACTAGTCAGTAGGAAAAAATATTTTTTTTAATGTGAATTCATTCATTCATATATTCAAAAGCTCAAAAGTAACACATTTCCTTTAAATTCTGGTGAGGTATCCCTAGGGACCTAAAGATTGCTGGTTATGTTGATATTTGAAGTAAGAGAGGATTGGGGGGGGGGTTCTGACATTACTTTATAGAACAGAGAAGATAAAATGATTCATGAAGATTATATCTTGACCTGGGTGTCTCACCACTCTATCGGGGGGTCTGGAGATGGCAGGAGAGAAGCAGGTGAGGTGCAGTGGTTTTTCTCTGATGCTTCCTGTCCTGAGGCATTGCTTCCGTGGGCCATGCACTCTAACACCTGCATCTTCTGTGAAATTGAATTCTTAGACTGTCTCTCTTTAGATATTTTTGGATCTGTGCTTCTAATTTTTTCCCCCAAAATGCTGTTTAAGATGATCAGATTTCAGTGAAAGCTTTTACTTTAAATGAAGGATAAAATAGAGTGTAAATGAATATCAGGTCATTTTTCTTGTTTTTCAAGAAGGAAAAAAACATACCATTTTTGTAACATAACTAAAGCAATCTTAAAGCTTTTTTTTCTTTTGTGTGATAGAATTTAGAGAAAATGCATTGTGCTATTAAGAAAGGGTTCAAGCTAGAGCCCCTGGGGAAGGAAAAGCGTATCTCCAGACACTGGTGATAATTTTAAGCTGTCTTTTTTTCTTTTTTTTTTTTGAGTCCTTGCCCCATCTTAGGGTTTTACTTGATAATAGAACTCACTGAGTCAGAACCTGGCGATTTCATCACAATACCCATTCTTATCTACCGTCTAGGATGTTCAAATCTTATCTCATATTGATGTGAAATTTAATAATGGTAATAATGATGGGAATGACATTTACTTCTTAGCTTGAGTACTATAAAAGTTTAACTCTTGATAACAGAATTGTACTGTGCAAGTGGTCGCATGACCTTCAGCCTGCATCCTTCAGGGACCAGGCTGACTGAGGCTCTGTCTCTTCAACACATGATCCTCAAGGTCACTGTGGGGGTCATCTTCATTCCAGACAGGCAGGCAGGGGAAGGGCATGGAGCAGCACAGATGGAAGGTTTTACATACCAAAGACTATTTAATGTAACCCAGATGTGATTATGAGAAAGCTGGTTCTGGCCACTTTTTCCTCCATATCTCTGTGTTATTTCCAAAAAGATAGAGGAACCCAATGAAGAACTGACTCATTGGAAAAGACTTTGACGCTGGGCAAGATAGAAGGCAGGAGAAGAAGGAGATGACAGAGGATGAGATGGTTGGATGAGATCACTGACTGGATGGACATGAGTTTGAGCAAGCTCTGGGAGCTGGTGATGGACAGGGAAGCCTGGCAAGCTGCAGTCCATGGGGTTTCAAAGAGTCGGACATGAACTGAACTGAACTGAGAGGAACCCTGATGCTTGGATGCAATTAGAACTCATTTATTGGTAATGGAAAAGAATTTTTGAATTATAGAAGGTTAGAGATGAAATCGGAGAAGGCAATGGCACCCCACTCCAGTACTCTTGCCTGGGAAATCCCATGGACGGAGGAGCCTGGTAGGCTACAGTCCATGGGGTTGCTAAGAGTCGGACACGACTGAGTGCCTTCACTTTCACTTTTCACTTTCATGCATTGGAGAAGGAAATGGCAACCCACTCCAGTGTTCTTGCCTGGAGAATCCCAGGGATGGGGGAGCCTGGTGGGCTGCCGTCTATGGGGTCACACAGAGTCGGACACGACTGAAGTGACTTAGAAGAGATGAAAATGGATATGATTAAAGTTTATAGAATCAGTGCAGGGAGAAATAAGTTGACTAAATCACAGACCACAGAATTAGGATGCTGTCTTTGAATAATGCTCATAAAACATTATTCTAGAGCACACAAAGGCAATATAGTACAATTTTAGAATAATTATAAGTGCATTAACTGTTAGTGATTAGCACTGTGTGATAGAGACTAGCATACATGATTTCATTTGATATTCACAATAACTCTTCAAGATAGCATAGTGTGGTATTTAAATGTCTCCTCCAGGGCCAAGTCACCTGGGATTTATTTCTGGTTCTTCCACTTACTAGCTGGAAAAATCTTGTACATGTACTTAACCCTTCTCTGACTCAATTTTCTCTACTATAAAGTGGAGATGATAATGATAACCCAGTTCCTGAGGTTAATGTGAAGATTAATGCATTAAAAGTGTAAAACTTTAGAAGCGTGCCTGGCACATAGTAGGCCTTCATCATCATTATTAATTACTATTAATATGTAAGGCTTATGTATTTCAGAAGGGGGAAGATACTCTCCCATTGTCACACAGCTAGTCATTGGTAGAGCTGGCTTTTAGAAAGAGTCAGCTGTTCAAATCAAAACACCCTTCCTTCCCACGGTGGCATGCCTCAAGTGAGTGATGAACTGCCGAGAGATTGGGCTACATACTAGTTTTCTAGAAGAATTGGGGTTATTTACATTACACTGCAGTTCAATAGGGGAAAACTACTCAGATCTGAGTTGTTAGTTCTAGAGGTACCTAGCATGGTGGTTAAGAGTTAAGTTATCAAGTCAGATATCATAGGTCTCAAACCTGGATCCAAGTTGGGTAACCTTAAGCATGTCAAATCACTTCTCCAAGTCTCAATTTTATAACAATAAAATGGCCCCAGGCTTAAGCAATAAAGACATTTAGTGCCTCATTTATCAGGAATTCTAGAGATGTTGAAAGGGTTAACACTCTCATGAAGGACTGATCAGGCTGTTTGCCTGTTTCTAGTTGGCTGTCCTCTTTACAGGGTGATGGAGACAGATAGGATCAGGGAGTGGAACACACTCTATCTCCCTTAATCCACTGGGCATACCAGGGTCTCCTAATGGCCTTCTAAACCAACCATAGAGAAGGAGAAATGTGATTCTATAATTGGTTTAGACCAACAGACCTATCAGAGTTCATTTTCTGGGAAGAGGAGGAGCCCCCTCCCCTGAACACGTTGCTACCTGACCAAATCATGGTTTGCTTACCAAGGAAAAGAGGGTGGGAGGCTGCTGTTGCACAGTAAGTGTTATGCTGTTGGGTATCTGGGAAGTGCTTAGCCCAGTGCCCTGGCATATGGAGAATACTCAATAATGGTTAGTTTTGCCAACTCCCGAAGGCGAGCGTTCCCAAGGGCAATTCTGTGCTCTCACATAAAACAGACCTGTCTCTTGTTTTAAAAACAGAACAGAGCACTGAACTTGATGGATCACAGGCCTGGCTCACACAATTTTGGATGTTCTTGCCGAACCTTTTGCATGGCAAAAGTCCCCACCTTTAGAACTACTTCTGTCTTGTATCTTAAGCAGAGGTGTGGAAAATGAAGGAGTTGAAACAAGCTGCCTCAAGCCTCATCTTACATGTTGAAGAAGGTTATCCCACAGCTCTCCTGGATCAAACTACATCCTTCTGCTGGCAGAGGAAGCTCCCACAGTCCATGTCTGTCTTGAAGCCAAACACTGTTCAGAATTCTACAGCTTTACTCTCCTTACATTCTCAGCAATGAGCAATAGCTGGGAAAGATCAGGAATACTAGCTGGATGACTCAACCAGCTACTTCCACAGGAACGGTGCATAACAAATGATCCCATAGTCCCTGGCCAGCTCGGTAGACTCAACAGTGAGCATATACTGTCATGTTCACAAGTCTGCAGTGGCTGGGCTCTGGCAGACCTAAGATGGGTTCTGCTGGATTTGCCTCCAGGCTGTAGGTCGGGCCTATATCTGCCCCATATGGCTCCTTGAGACACATTTATCTCATGGCAATAATCAGAAATCCAAGAGGGCAAGTATACTTCAGCCCATCCTCACGAGCATATTTCAAACCTTTTCTTAGGTCACATCTTCTAACATCTCATTGGCTGATATCAGTGGCATAAATACACAGGTCACTATAAGGTCACATGACAAAGGGGGAGGGACAGGGAATACAGAGAGATGATGCAATCGGCCACCACGAAGAGGCTGAGTCTATCTTCTCACTTAGCCTAGAGTCTATTTCTAATCCTCCAAATCCCTCTTCTAGAGGGCATATTTCTGATCTGTCTTACCTTCTGTGTTACTCTGGTGTAAGGCCTGCTCCTGCTGCTGCTAAGTCGCTTCAGTCGTGTCCAACTCTGTGGGACCCCATAGACAGCAGCCCACCAGGCTCCCCTGTCCCTGGGATTCTCCAGGCAAGAACACTGGAGTGGGTTGCTATTTCCTTCTCCAATGCATATAAGTGAAAAATGAAAGTGAAGTTGCTCAGTCGTGTCTGACTCTTAGTGACCCCATGGACTGTCGCCCACCAGGCTCCTCCATCCATGGGACTTTCCAGGCAAGAGTACTGGAGTGGGGTGCCATTGCCTTCTCCGGTAAAGCCTAACAGACCACTGATCTTTGCAGTAGATAACTGAGAGATTGTGGCAGTCAGTGGAGGAATAATAGACAGAAAAGAGAGAAGAACAAGACTGGTAGGACGAGTTGTAAGCACAACTGAGAAGGGCAGGAATGCTGCGAGTGGAGTTGTGTTGCTGTTTTCTAGAGCAGAGAGGAGCAATGTGAGAATGTGATGGGGCTTTCTGCACGTAGCAAGCCAAGGCCACTGACAGAGGGTCTTTGGACAACATACTCAGGTTTCAGTTCAGGAACATATGATCAAAATGAAACAAGTCAGTCTTTAAAGAGATTCTTTTTAGCAAGTGGCTTCCAGTTCAGTTCAGTCACTCAGTCCTGTCTGACTCGTTGCAACCCCATGAATCGCAGCACGCCAGGACTCCCTGTCCACCACCAACTCCCGGAGTTTACTCAAACTCACGTCCATCGAGTCAGTGATGCCATCCAGCCATCTCATCCTCTGGCATCCCCTTCTCCTCCTGCCCCCAATCCCTCCCAGCATCAGAGTCTTTTCCAATGAGTCAACTCTTCGCATGAGGTGGCCAAAGTATTGGAGTCTCAGCTTCAACATCAGTCCTTCCAATGAACACCCAGGACTGATCTCCTTTAGAATGGACTGGTTGGATCTCCTTGCAGTCCAAGGGACTCTCAAGAGTCTTCTCCAACACCACAGTTCAAAAGCATCAATTCTTCGGCGCTCAGCCTTCTTCACAGTCCAACTCTCGCATCCATACATGACCTGGAAAAACCATAGCCTTGACTAGACGGACCTTTGTTGGCAAAGTAATGTCTCTGCTTTTGAATATGCTATCTAGGTTGGTCACAACTTTCCTTCCAAGGAGTAAGCGTCTTTAATTTCATGGCTGCAGTCACCATCTGCAGTGATTGTGGAGCCCAGAAAAATAAAGTCTGACACTGTTTCCACTGTTTGCCCATCTATTTCCCATGAAGTGATGGGACCAGATGCCATGATCTTAGTTTTCTGAATGTTGAGCTTTAGGCCAACTTTTCCACTCTCCTCTTTCACTTTCATCAATTGGCTTCCAAGGATCAGCCAAAACACCCAAAAGAGAGCAGGAGTTAGGACACTCGTTCACCAGATTATTCTTGGTGATTATCATAGCGTCTAGCATACAGCTGCTAATCAATGCATAGTTTTTGAATACTTTGATGTATTTAATAGCAAATTTCCCCATCATATTTTGGGTAATATTTTGACCAAGTTTGTAAACACTGGGCCTTGGAAGCCTCAGGGGCAGAGGAATAAAGAACAAATACTTAAGAGAAAAGACTGTTGCTCTCCTTCTTTGTTCATATTCTGTTTCTTGTTTTTTAAAATTAACTTTATTGAGATATAATTTACCTACAATGAAACATACTCATTTCAGGTGTACAGTTCTGCAATTCTGTATTGTGTACACACATGATATGGAACATTTCCTTCACTCTCAGAAGTCCCCTGGTTTCCCTTCCCTGTCAATCTCTGCCCACTCCTGGCCACAGAGAGTGCCTGTTCTGGAATCCCTCAAATAGAATTGCACTGTATGTAGACTACTGTGTCCAGCTTCTCTCACTAGGCTTAGAGTCTGTGTGATTTGTCTGTGTGGTTGTATGCCCATTTCTTTTTTTTTTTTAATTACTGAATATTATTCCATAGTTGGACATACCACATTTTGTTTATCCATTTACTTGTTGACTGACATTTGTGATTTCCAGTTCTAGGGTATGATGAAGAAAGCTAGCTATGAGCATTATTGAACAAGTCTGTGTGAAGATACATTTTCATTTATCACGGGCAAATGCCTAGAAGTGGAACTTCTGGGTTTTGTGATAAGTAAATGTTTAAGTTCATAAGAAATTGTTTTTCCAAGTGGATTTACCATTTTATATTCTCTGTAGCAATGGATGAAATCTCCAGTTGCTCCTCACCCTCTAAACCACTGGTATTACATGTCTTTTAAATCTGATCTGTTCTGAAGGGGGTATCTCTTTCTTTGTTTTAAAAGAAATAAGCAATGTTTGTTGAATGAGTGCAAAAAGCATCTTTACCCCCTGTTTTTCTAAATGAGCAAGTTTCTATCTGTAAGACACCTTTCTTTCCTCCGCTGTCTCACACAGACACACAGACACACACAGACACAGACACAGACACAGACACACCCCCCAAACACACTCACTCGGGGGCCTTCTGTCATCCTGGGAAATAAAACCATTGTTTCTTGTAGAAAGGGCTTGCTTTCTCAGAAGCACAACAACCGGATGCCGGGCTTCAAGACTAGGGCGCTGCAAACTCTCAGGCGCAGCGAGCTTTCCCCAAAGAACTCTCACTCCAAGCCTCTCAACTGCTCCCTTCTCTACTAATAAATCATAATTGCCTTTTCCAAAGAGCTGGTGTGTGGTCAGCGCTGGAGCGCTCCAGCTCGAGAGGAACGCTGCGGGTTGCCTCTCCGCTCCCTCCCCACGGTTCCATTTTCCACCCCGTTTGGACCCAGAGACACCCCGGGCTCTGGCGCCCGCTCCTCAGCCAGCCCCCGGGAACCCGGGCCCCCTGACCCCCGGCAGCGCGGGCACCGCGCCACCGGGCACCGGGCATGCTCAGAGGGCGGCGGCGCAGGCGTCGGCTGCAGTGGGGCCCGGGCGCCGGGAGGTGCCGCTGCGTCCACGCTTCCCGGCGCCTGACCCAGCGCGCAAAGTTGGGCTGGAAGCCGCCAGGGGAAGGAGGGACGGAGCGAGCGCGGCGGCGGGGAAAGGGGGCGGGAGGCGGCAGGGGAAGGAGCCGGGCGGGGGGGCGCCGGGCGTGTGTCACTCGCGCGCTCCCTCCGAGTCGGGAGGATGTGCTGAGCGCGGCGCCGGGAGGCGGCGGGGGCCCAGGAGCCGTACCCGGCGGGGGCCGAGGAGCCGTTCCCGGCGGCGGCTGGCAGCCCGGGCTGCCGCTCGGCGGCTCTCCGCCCTCCGAGGCTCCACATCCCGCGTCCCGCCCGGGCATGGCCGGGCGCCTCGCCCCCGCGCGCCCCGGCTGCTGAGTCTCGCGGGAGGCGGTGCGGAGGCCGGGAGGCCGGGGAGGCCGGCGCGGAGCGGAGGCGAGCGACCCCGGAGCCGGGCAGGAGCCCGTGCCCCGCGCCCCGTCCCTGCCGCGCGCGCCCGGGTCGCCCGGAGCCCCGATGAGCCCTGATGGCCGGGGCACAGCCTGGAGTGCACGCGCTGCAACTCAAGCCGGTGTGCGTGTCCGACAGCCTCAAGAAGGGCACCAAATTCGTCAAGTGGGAGGATGTAAGTGGGGGCGGCCGGCGGGGGCGCGGGCGGCGGGCGGCTCGCGGGGGCGGGGCGGGGGCGAGTTACGCAACGGGCGCCCGGGCGGGCGCGGGGCCTCGGGGCGCGCGACGGCGGCGCTGGGCACCCGCTCCTGGGCCCTTAGGTCGGCAGTGGGCGTCCGGGCTGGGTCTGACCCGCGCCCCCTGAGGGTCTGGGATCTTGGGGCCAGTGGAGCAGAAGCGCAGGAGGGGCCGGTGTTGCCGGTGACTGGTCCTGAGAGTTTGGAAAGTGGGGAGGGTGAAGTTGGCACCCGCTGGAAATCGCTGGGATGTGGACAAGTAGCGCCCTTCTCCGTAGGCAGATGCACACCCCGCCCCCGACCGGCACCTCCTTTGGCCCCTTTGGAGAAGGAGCTGCCTCGGAGTCTGAACTGTTGAGTGGTGGCTCACCTCTTAGCGCTTTTCTGGGTGCCCACGCGGCAGAGGCAAGAGGACGCGGCGGCCCAGCCGACAGGTGGCTGGTGATGCCAAACTTCAGCTCTGGGCTCCGCAGGGAAGGGCCCAGAGAAGGGTCGGGAGCATGCACCGGGGGAGGGCACAGGAGGTCACTGAGGGGTCAGCGGGGCGCGCTGGGCCTGCAGGCTATGGGAAGGCGAGTTTCTGAGAACTGAGCTGGCTGAGTCTTCAGTTCGAAATAGACATAGAACACGAGACATTCCTTCGATTTACCTTTATCTTTTGCCAGGACGGGCAAAAGCCCAGCCCCGGATCTCCAGTGACCCTGGACCCTAGGACTTAAAATGAATACCCCCATTGCTTTCAAACATTTAAGTTAATAATTTTGTTGTATACATGGGGATCTTCAGATGGAGAACAATAAGTTCTTAATTTATGTCTTGGGTGTCATTTAAGGTGTCAGTCCTTAGATCCTTGAGCCGCTGGATCAAAGGATAGTTAGGTCCAAATGACTAAGGCATCTCTTAAACAGGAGAAATTATAGGAGAATCTTTTCTTGTTGAAAAGATTTTCTACCTAGTAAATTATAGTCTGTTATTCTCCAGAGTATTTTTCTTTAATCTTCTTAAGACATTTTCCAGTGTCTGAAAACAATTTAAATATTCCAGGTAGAGAATCCAATTACTTAGCAGAGCTGGTCTGTGTCTGTATTTTATCCATTTGGAAGTGCCAACGGGACTTAAGAGGCTGAGTCCACAGCTTCCCTGAAAGCTCATACCAATTATTAAATGCTATAGGCAACCTTTTACTATGGACTTTACACCTTTCTCCTCTGTCCTAGTCTAATGACTGGATGTTTTGTATAAATGGAATATAGTAGAATCTAAACAATAAGTTCAGCCACAGATGAAAGGCTTATTTGTGTCAAGGAGAAACAAAGACAATGCAGTTAACAAATAAAACAGTCTTGCTCTTCTGGAGATCCTTAGATAGAGAGCTGATGGGATGATGGATTTAGTGAGAAAAAGAATGAAGAGTAGAAGGAAAAGAGAGAGAGAGACTTTGCAGGATAGAGAAGGATATTCCAGTATAAGCTCTGGATTTATTCACAGCCATGTTTTTAAATTGCTTTTTAAGTAATGATCCAGAATGTCTTGTTTGGAAGAAAATATGAGTGTCACTGGAAGTGACGGTCTTCCCTAGAAACACATTTTGATATATCCAGGTAGATAATTTTTATTATGTGCATTTATGTCACACATATTTCTTTCTTACCTACTAATGCCAGGCCCTGGACTAGAGCCTGGTGTGATACAGAAAGCAGTAACCCTTCTGCTGACCTTATAGCAGACCTTATAGCCTAGGTGAAGGAGAAAAAATGTTTTCTAGAGGACCAGTGATATAGAAAGTATGAGGGATGCAGGGAGAGTGTTGGAGAGCCTGCTAGTTGAACGCTGCCTGCAGACGCTAAGAAGGGCTCCCTCTGAGCATTGAACACTGAGTTTCTGGGACAGCCCTGTAGGAGGACTGTGGGGACTAAGGAGAGAGCTGGTGGAATCTCAGATTTTTCGAAGGCGAGAACCCAGGCTGCACCCAGGAGTCAAGTTATCTAGAATGCAATTCAAGTTCCTTGTTTGGTCTTCTTGGTCTCCATGGTGATCTGTGGAGTGAGAGAACGCAGACTTTCTTAGGATGGTTTTTTTCTTCCCTCGATGTCACCGTTCTCCTCTTCCCAGTTCATATTTGTTCTTCTGGGATCAAACCAGTTTTGATTATCTGGCTAATTATATTGCATATTCATGAGACTGTGTGTTGAAGACGATGGAGAACTAGATTTTTCAGTCCATGAGTACCTTCTGATTCTTTTACCAGTCAGCTGTGTGACTTTAGCGTAGTCACTTAACCTCTCTGAATTTTCGGTGTGTTTTGCACAGTCTGAGAATGCTACATTTCCTGTTTCTTCTGAAAGTTGACAGTAGCTGATAGTGTACTTCTCACACTTGAGCATACTTAAGAAACATCTGTGGAGCTTTATAAGATTCAGACGACTGGGACCCAGCCTCAATTTCTGATTCAGAAGGTCTGGAGTCTGGGAATCTGCATTTCTCATAGGATCTTGAGAATAGGATCATTTCTCACCAGATCTTGAGATCTGGTGCTACTGGTTTGGGGAACCACACTTTGAAACCACTGAGATAAGATTTGTGGGGGAAAAAAACCCAAAACTTGGAAAGTATGGTAGAGAGCATAATCTTGTTGGCTTGCATATATTTCCACTGGTTTGTTGATTTCATTTTATCTCTGTTTGCATTTTGAGAATTCTTCAACTGTTACCTTTCTGCCTACCTAGGAGGTAGAACAACCTCAGTAACATAATCATGGATAATCTTTTTAGATCTTCTGGGATATTTTAGGAACAGTCTCTGATGCCCAGGTTGACTTAACTCACATTCATGCATTTCTTTTGAATTTCTTACAGTCAATGAAACATTTTCAGCATTTTCATCTGCTTCTAGTGGGAGTGTTAGAAAAGGAAAGGAAGCAGAGAAACGTTTTGAGAGGCTGTCTAGTCTGACTTCCTGCCTTTGAGCAGGGGAGGCTGCTGTGTTTTTCCTTTTGGCTCTGACTTTGGGAAATACCTGCTGCCCCCTTGCCCCAAGGGTGTGCCCCATCTGCTAATGAGGAAAAGTAAATTCTGGAAATAATTTAAAATACCTCAAATATCTGACCTCACTTAAAAATTGTAAACCCTCTTCTCTGATCTTTAAGAGTGAGGATGGGCAACTCAGAACAGATTTTCAATAACCCATTAGAAAGTTTAATGGTACATTTGGAAATGATGCATTTGGGGCTGTTTAGAATTGTGAAGAGACTCTCCCTTGTTCCTTGAGTGGCTAAAGCACCGTAGTCGCCAGTCCTGCTGTCCTGACCCCCATATAGAACAGAAGATGTCACCCAGAGGGTGCAGTGCCCACATAGTCTGTTGGCTACCTACCAGTGTCATGGTGAGGCTGTGGACACTCTTAAGAGTGGTAGTTTAAAGCTTTGACACTGGAGTTAACCAATCACAGCAAACAGAAAGTGAGGGTGGAGCTGGAACGGGGTCCTGGAGAGATCCTGTTCCATTAAGTCCAGGTATTAACCTTTCTTTTGCCCTATCATGGGAAGGCCTGGGGGTCCCCAGTGTCTCCAGGGGCAAATGGAAATATTTCCATTTTTGAACAACTGTTCTTGTTCAGTCTGTAGGTCGTGTTCGGCTCTTTGTGACCACATGGACTGCAGCACACCAGGCTTCCCTGTCCATCATCGACTCCTAGAGCTTGCTCAAACTCATGTCCATTGAGTCGGTGATACCATCCAGCCATCTCATCTTCTGTCATCCCCTTCTCCACCTGCCTTCAATCAGGGTCTTTTCTAATGAGTTGGCTCTTCACATCAGATGGCCAAAGTATTGGAGCTTCAGCTTCAGCATCAGTCCTTCCAATGAATCGGTTCATTTCAGTTCAGTTACTCAGTCATGTCTGACTCTTTGTGACCCCATGGACTGCAGCACTCCAGGCCTCCCTGTCCACCACCAACTCCCAGAGCTTACTCAAACTCATATCCGTTGAGCCAGTGATGGCATCCAACCATCTCATCCTCTGTTGTCCCCTTCTCCTCCTGCCTTCAATCTTTCCCAGCATCAGGGTCTTTTCAAATGAGTCAGTTCTTTGTATCAGGTGGCCATAGTATTGGAGTTTCAGCTTCAGCATCAGTCCTTCTGATGAATATTCAGGACTAATTTCCTTTAGGATGGACTGGTTGGATCGCCTTGCAGTCCAAGGGACTCTCAAGAGTCTTCTCCAACACTATAGTTCAGAAGCATCAATTCTTTGGCGCTCAGCTCTCTCTATAGTTCAACTCTCACATTCATACATGACCACTGGAAAAACCAGAGCTTTGAATATATGGACCTTTGTCAGCAAAGTGATGTCACTGTCTAGGTTTGTCATAACTTTTCTTCCAAGAGCAAGCGTCTTAATTTCATGGCTGCAGTCACCATCCACAGTAATTTTGGAGCCCAAGAAAATAAAGTCTTTCACTGTTTCTGTTTTTTCCCTGTCTATTTGCCATGAAATGGTGGGACCAGATGCCATGATCTTACTTTTTGAATGTTGAATTTTAGGCCACTGTTTTCCACTCCCCTCTTTCACTTTCATCAAGACGCTTTTCAGTGCCTCTTCACTTTCTGCCATTAGGGTGGTATCATCTGCATATCTGAGGTTGTTGATTTTTCTTCTGGCAATCTTTATTCCAACTTGTGATTCATCCAGCCTGGCACTTCACACAATATACTCTGCATATAAGGTGAATAAGTAGGGTGACAGTATACGGTCTTGATGTACTCCTTTCCCAATTTTGAACCAGTTTGTTGTTCCATGTCTGGTTGTAACTGTTGCTTCTTGACCCGCGTGCAGGTTTCTCAGGAGGCAGGGAAGGTGATCTGGTATTCCCATCTCTTAAAGAATTTTCCTCAGTTTTTTGTGATCTACACTGTCAAAGGCTTCAGCATAGTCAGTGAAGCAGAAGTAGATGTTTTTCTGGAATTCTCTTGCTTTTTCTATAATCCAGCGGATGTTGGGAATTTGATCTCTGGTTCTTTTGCCTTTTAAAAGTCCAGCTTGTACATTTGGAAGTTCTAAGCTCATATACTGTTGAAGCCTAACTTGAAGGATTTTGAGAATTACTTTGCTAGCATGCGAAATGAGTGCAATTGTGCAGTAGTTTGAACATTCTTTGGCATTGCTCTTCTTTGGGATTGGAATGAAAACTGACCCATTCCAGTCCTGAGACCACTGCTGATTTTTCCAAATTTTCTGGCATATTGAATGCAGCACTTTAACAGCATCACCTTTTAGGATTTTAAATAGCTCAGCTGAACAACGAATAATGGTGTATAGGTATATTTAGTTGAACATCAAGGCCAGGCCTTGCTGTCCAGAGCTTGGCCAGTAGATAAGGAACTAACCTACGGTGGCGACTTGTTTCATCAGTGTTTTGAAAGGATGTACCTTGCTTTTATTTTGCATTTGTATCTGATCAGACTCTGGTGGTAGGAGGTGTGTGTACAGGACTGGGCATTTGAGAGAGGTCTGTGAGATATGAGTTACTTTCCCCATCACACCTAGGGAATTTGGGAGATTATGAGCTTGACTCCTCTCATTTCTCCATGTTGGACAGGATATGGAGGAAAAGACAAAGGTTTCCCAGTCCTGGATTTGCCCCAAGCTCATCATTTTTAAGTGCACCATTATGCTTTCTAATGGGTCATTGAAAATCTGTTTTCTAAGTTTGCCCATTCTTCCTCTTAAAGATCTGTGTCTCTTTGTTCCACAAACTTTGGAGCATGGAGGGCTGCTCATTTGATTGTTTCCTTTTCTCTACTCTCACCCTCCAAATTCAGAGCTCAGTTGTGGATGAATAGCTTAATGCATTGCAACCTCATTTTCCTCATGTTTAAGGTGAGGCTTGTAGTATCTCCTGCTGCACAGAGTAGCTGGTACCATTAAAAGAGCAAAGGTAAATGCCTTGCTCTGTGTGGTGCCTGACACACAACACTCAATAAAGTATGTTTTAATCTTTATTTTATTTTTATTAATTTTTATTGGAATATAGTTGCTTTACAATTTTGTGTGTTTACTGCTGTACAGCAAAGTGAATCAGCTTTATGTTTACACATGTTGTTGCTGTTGTTCAGTCACCCAGTCGTGTCCAACTCTTTGTGACCCCGTGGACTGCAACACATCAGGCCTCCCTGTCCCTCAGCATCTCTTGGACTTTGCCCAAGTTCATGGTCATTGCATTGGTGATGCCGTCCAGCCATCTCGTCCTCTGAAACCCTCTTCTCCCCTCGATCTTTTCCCAGCATCAGGGACTTTCTCAATGATTACCCCTCCTTTTTTGATTTCCTTCTCATTTAGGTCACCACAAAGCTTTGGGTACAGTTACCTGTGCTATATTGTAGGTTCTTAAACCATCTTTTTAAAGTGATGCATACATACTAAGTCACTTCAGTTGTGTCTGACTTTGTGACCCTGACTGTAGCCCTCCAGGCTTCTCTGTCCATGGAATTCTCCAGGCAAGAATACTTGAATGGGTTGCCATTTCCTTCTTCAGGGATCTTCCCAACCCAGGGGTCGAACCCACATCTCTGGTGTCTGCTGCATTGGCAGGCAAGTTCTTTACCACTAGTGCCACCTGGGAAAAGTGATGGTCTCCCAATAATCAGAGGGCCATGAACTTTATCAAGGTGGTCAGTATGTGTCGGATGACAGTTTTATTCTCCAAGTGGGAGGAGCTAGACCTTCCTTCCATTTCCTTTAATGTATATTTTGATTCTCATGCTTTATAATTTGAAAAGGAAAAAAAATCCATTTTTTTACCCTTTTAAAAAATGTATTTCAGAGAAATATATAAATATATAAAAATATATAAAAATCAGCACTCTTTCTCTTTAAAGCAAGTCAGTTTCCAAAGTGTTCTAAATTTTTATTTCTACTTAAAAACCTTAATATATACCCCCCCACACCCACACACAGAATAAATACACAGGTTTGATGCCTGGAAAGGGGAGGAAACAGTGAACAACATTCTTGTGATTTAGCAAGAAAAAGTTATATATTAATAGATACATGTAAATCTCGCATTGTACATTGTATGTCACAAGAGTAATCTGACATTGGAATGTCATAATTGCTAGACTGGGTACATTGTTTGGGAAAAAGGCTGAAGAATTGAAGCAAGTAACGCCCTCTCCTTTCTACACCACTCTGCCCTCTGCACCAGAAAACCCACAGCTAAAACAGGTAATAATAATAAAAAACCTTAGTAGTATATCGTGCTTTTCCCAACATCCTACACAAAAGCTCAGTTAGAACTTTCGGATTATGTAGAATCTGAAGTTTGCAGTTTCCAAAGTGGTGACAAGATGGCACTGACAATATTAATGAGGAAGGAGATGGGAAGGTTTCTGAGGTGGGCAGTCAGCAGCATTCACTTGGAGCAAGCTGCGTGAGAGAAAGGGGAGAAACAGTGCTGGTCGGTAGATTGTGGATCCAAAGGTAGCCCCAGTTGCTCAGTCGTGTCGGACTCTTTGCCACCCCATGAAAAGTCCATGGAACTCTCCAGGCCAGAACACTGGAGTGGACAGCCTTTCCCTTCTCCAGGGGATCTTCCCAACCCAGGGGTCAAGTCCAGGTCTCCCACATCGTGGGCAGATCCTTTACCAGCTTAACCACAAGGGAAGCCCTCTCAGCTGTCACTTAAATATGCTCAGATACGTCCGCTTTTCATTTCCAAAGAGCTTTTGTGAATGTTTCATTGACAGTGATTGCTGCAGCCTTAAGTGTAAGAATATCACTTTTCCAAAGTGAGCCAATAAACCTATTTCAAGCTGTTGATCAGAGTGTAACATTCATGAAGTTAAACTTGCAAATCTTGTGTCCAGCTGGATCAGTTTTCACCAAATGAATGCTGTGATCAGCACCAGATCGAGATAAACTGCTTTGCCAGCCCTCCCCTATGAGGTCCTGAGGGCTGCCTTCCAGCCCCCATACCCGCTCTTTTGACATATACTCTATAGGTTGGTGTTGCCTCTCTTTGATCTAAGAAAGCTATTTTCTTTTTATTTTCAATGAAAACAAAAACCTAAAGCACTTTTATTACTGCTTTAGGACCTTCTTCAGCAATAACAAAAATGACTTATCCTGGGTTTAGATGGACCTTGATTAGATCCTTATCTATCTGTCCTAAAGCCTGGGAAGTGAAGCAGGTAAATGCCCCCAAGGAGAAAACAGTTAAACAAAACTCTGGTAATTGAGCAAGGAAATATAATGCCTACAGGCTTTTATTGGCATAGCAAAGCATAGTAGTAGAGTGCTGTTTCTGGAATCTGTTTTTCTCTAGTAGTTTTTCTCTTATCTTTCCTGACCCGATATTCCCATCTGTGGCACATTAGGATAATTTACTCTGGCTATTAGCATATCTCCAATCCTTCCCAGGAAAGTTTTATCCTATCAGTAAATACCTTCAAATGATGTTTACCTGCAATGACTGTTTAAATGGGCCAGGAACAATTTGCTTTTTTTATATCAAGCTTTGTTATCTATGGTTACGTGTTTCTTATCAGGATCATTTCACTTTATCATGAACAAGGAGTGCCGGTAGAAAATGGAATAGGATTGATTGTGAATTGTTAACTAACACTCTGGGTCTCCACCTAAATGACAAATCTTTTGTAACTGAAGACCTTAGTTTTCCTGTTACTGGAGCTAATAGAAGGTCTATTCAGGCATTGGATCCTATTGTAAATTCATCTGCTCAGATAGATTTCATAATGCTCCCCTTTCCCCATCTATTCCTTATCAGACCCCACAATCAGAGCCAGTGCCCCTGTATTGCGCTAAGGTAAGGAACTAGGACGTGTTTCTGAGATTTACACATGAGACCCTAAGGATGCCATCGATTTCTGTAATTAAAAAAAAAAAGTAAATGAAATAGAATATAAAGAAAGCTAGACTCTTGGAGAATTCTTCAGGTTCCCCTCTGACTACTTTGTGCTCTGAGATTTGATTTTATTATTTTCTTCACATGTTATTTTCAATTTGGGGAAATTTTTATTTTGTTTTGTTCTGAAAAATGCTTAGGTATAATGCTGAAGTATAATTGATGTTTATTAAATCTATATGTATTTATCAAGAAACAAAATTATTATCAATGGAGAAACATTATTATATAAAATTTTGAAAAATTTAGTGTTAAAGGGCAATTAAAAGCATCCTACATGTGGTTTTCATTTCAAGGACTCTTTTTTTTTTCTTCTTAATTCCAAATGTGTGTGTGTGTGTGTGTGTGTGTGTGTGTTAAGTCACTTTAGTTGTGTCTGACTCTTTGCGATCCTATGGACTGTAGCTTGGCAGTCTTCTCTGTCCATGGGATTCTCCAGACAAGAATACTGGAGTGGATTGCCATTTCCTCCTCCAGGGGATCTTCCTGATCAGGACTGAACCTGTGTCTCCTGCATTGGCAGGCGGGTTCTTTACCACTAGCACCACCTGAGAAGCCCAATTCCAAGTATGCTTTTGTTTACTGTTATTTTTAAATAGGAATATAAGTGCTTTACAATGTTATGTTTTTGCTATATAATGACGTGAATCAAATACACATATATCCCCTCCCTCTTGAGCAAGGACTTTTTTAGTTCACAATATTTGCTCTTTTTTTTTTTTTTTCTTTTCATCACAGTGAAGTTTTATAAACAAGTTCAAGGAGCACAAATTAGTTAGCAAAGTGCTTTTATCTAAACTAGTCATGGTGGCTATTAATATATAACATTGATACATAGATTAATAAAATCTATTTTCAGCAAAAAATCTTTTTTGCTGTTAAAAATCAATTTTTCTTTGAAACTTGTTTATAAAATAGGTAAAGGAGAGTTAATTTGATTTGTTTTGTAGAAGAAGCCAAATAAAGCTGAAAAAGAAAGATCCCAGAGCAAGTCAGCAAGTGGTCCAGTCGATTAAAAAATGATGAAGGAGGCTGACGAGGATTCTCTGTCAAGTGTGCTGTTTGGTTGAATGTCACTTAGCATCCACCCCCTCATCCTCTTTGTGGGACTTTTTATAATACAGAGTCTGGGAATCTAAAGCCATATTTACTGGACTTCCTGGAAGCATCTACTATTTTGGCTGTAAATTCAGCCCCACTAGTATGAGATGCACTTGTATGGGCTGTGGAAGGCTGATCTGTGAAGGAGGCCCCTTCTCTGCCGTCTCTGAGTTGTTTCTGCAGACACGTGGGTTGTTGCAGGAAGAAGTGCTGTCTTCTGTGTCCTTTCCCTGTGTCTGATTGCAGAGAGGTGGTGGCCATCATGGCTGCTCCCTGTTCTCGGATTACTCTTCCTTTGTCTTCAGCTAAGCTGCTGTGTGTGTGACTTCAGGAGTTTCGTCTTGATTTCTCACCTTTCTGAATGGAGTGGAGGCAGCGGTTCCAGTCCAGGGTCAGTGTATCACATTCCGGAGTCATTCACAGAGACCCAACCTGAAGTCTACTTCTCCGGTCCTTTTAATGATGCCATCAAGTGCCTGTGATTAAATTCTTTTGTGCACAAAGCTTCCAGAGAGGTTTCTGTTTCCTTCATTAATACCTGCCCAACATGGCCTTTTACGGTTTTAGGATTCTATGACTTTCAGTCCTGAGATGCAATAACTATCCACACAGCCTATGTAATTTTCTCCTTCAATATTACATTTGAGTATAATGAGTTTTGCTATAATACTACCTCTTGGGTTCAGTGTTGAGAGTGAGTCCTAGTAACAGGCCCTGATATTTACAAACCACTATCATTTATTTATGCATGCTAAGTTGTCTCAGTCGTGTCCAACTCTTTGTGACCCCATGGACTGCAGCCCGCTAGGCTCCTCTGTCTGTGGGATTCTCCAGGCAAGAGTACTGGAGTGGGCAACCATTTCTTTCTCCAGGGGATCTTCCCAGCCCAGGGTTTGAACCCTTGTTTCTTATGTCTCCTGCATTGGTAGGTGGATTCTTTACCATTGAGACATTGGGAAGGCCATTATTTATTTATAGTCATGCCCATTCAGTCATCAAGACCACCTCAAGTGGTAGGGAAAGATTAAGTGTTGCTGCTACTGCTAAGTTGCTTCAGTTGTGTCCGACTCTGTGCGACCCCATAGATGGCAGCCCACCAGGCTCCACCATCCCTGGGATTCTCCAGGCTGGAGTGGGTTCCCATTTCCTTCTCCAGTACATGAAAGTGAAAAGTGAAAGTGAAGTCGCTCAGTCGTGTCCAACTCTTCGCAACCCCATGGACTGCAGCCCTCCAGGCTCCTCCGCCCGTGGGACTTTCCAGGCAAGAGTACTGGAGTGGGTTGCCATTGCTTTCTCTGGATCAAGTGTTACTATTCCTATTTTATGTAGATGTCAGCTGGGGCTAGTGGGTGGTGAGTTGCCCAAGTTGCCCACAACTAGTTAGAGGCAAAGTCGGGTCTTTAGGTTAAATTATGGGCCTCTTCCAGTCTCTGGAGAAGGAAATGGCAACCCACTCTGGTATTCTAAACTGGAAAATCCCATGGACAGAGGAGTGTGGCCGGCTTACAGTACATGGGGTCGCAAAGAGTCAGACACGACTCAGCGACTTCACTTTGCAGTCTACTGTGGCAAACAGGTTCGAAACAGGAACCTTTGGGTAACAAAACACTTTTAATAGAATTCAAATGAATACAAGCTGAAAGTGCTTCACTGACTTTTCCAAAGAATCCCCCTGATTTTAGGATTCATACAAATGAGGCTGAGATCCTTGCAAACTCATCCCTCTTTGCTAGTGTTATATTTTTATGCTGCAATATTTTTATGATGTACACACAAAGTCCACTTTTGTTATACAACATAGGACTTGGAAATGTAGGAAAACTTCATTGCTGCTTTGAGGCACAAAGACAGTCTAGTCTTCAAATGTTCTACATTAGTCAGTATAAAACATGCTTATGGAAAGATATTTAAGAATGGTGTTTAAAGCAAAGGTCATTTTTTCATTACCTAATAAGTGACACTTTTGTATCTAACAAGACTCATTACACGTGTTTTTCCATCTTTTTCTCTTCTGAACATACTTGCAAATGCTGTCTTTTGTTGGATTCCCCTAAGACTGATCCCATGGCTTCCTATAAGAAATTTTTGATCTTGGAAGATGGAAGATAAGGTGGGCATGACGGAAGTGTAGAAGTTGCCCCATGAGCCCAGGCAAGAGGCAGGAATTCAAGGTGGTGTCAACTGAGAGGTCAGATATAAGCTGCCAGGACAGGAAGGTACCTCCAGGGAGGTGGTGATACCTTAACTGGACCAGGGCTTCTGTGTTATTCATCTTCTTTCCCTAGGACAAAGCAGAGGCTTGGCACTGACTTGGTGCTCAGAGAAAGCAATGGTAACTCACTCCAGTACTCTTGCCTGGAAAATCCCATGGGTGGAGGATCCTGGTAGGGAATGTTTGTAGAATAAAGGAATCATCTAGTGTGTGCCTGCCTCATAGTGGGTTCTTGGGAAGGGAGGCAGGTAGTCTTAGGGAGACTTGGAGAACAGTCACGCTCCCAAGACCCCTTCATGCCATGTCGCATGTGGTGCTGGGTCCATCCTTCCATTGCTGTGAAATCTCCCGGAGTCTGAGGGACTCTGTGGCCTTCTTAACTTTGGTTTCTCCGTTTGAGTTCCAGAAGCAAAACGTTTACTGTCAGCACGTAGATTGCTGTCACAGGCACGCATTTCCTGTGACGGCTAAATACGGCTTGAAGTTGAGTGTGCACTCAATTGTGATTCAATATTGGTTGAAAATTATGCTGCTTAGTGTATTTACATCTCTTATTCTGGATGTTACCAGTGACTTCTGTTTTCTGAAGATACACATTTACCCAGATTTTGCAAGGAAAATTGCCCTTAAAGAAACTCAGAAGTGTTGGGAGTGATGAACAAAAGACTGACGGTTGTGAAAACATCCTCTCTATCAGGATAATGATTCACAAGGAGAAAAACGAATATGTGAGTTTTATTGCCAAAATGAGAAAAATAGCAAGTAAAAGACATATAGTTTTAAAATATTATTAATACTAAAAATTCCACCTACACTGTTTCTTCTGTATAGAGGGAATGGAAGTTACCAGGACAATAGTATTGATGTATGCCCTTCCCCACTCCTAGTTCAAGGTACTTGGATCACCTCCATGGTCCTGCCTTCTCTTCTGGGGAAGCTGGGGTACGCTGGGGAAACATACCTTCTCTTCTGGGGAAGCAGCGTACCTTCTCCGTGTCCGGGGGCCCATGCCTGCTGGTTTCTCTGGATCCTGGATTCATAATTATCCTCCCCTTTGACAGTGTCTGTGAAAGATTCTTCTCTGCTGACGCTCTTCAAAGAACATGGAAATACGCCTTGTAGTCCCACAAATGCAGGCGTAGACTCCAGCAGAGCCCTCCGCCCACCTTCCTCTTCAGCTGCCGCCCTCCCCCTCCTCCCTTCCTCTGCAGGGAGATGCAGCTCCCCCTACCCTCTCCTCCCCTCCCACCTGTCCTCCAGAGCCTTGTTCTGCCTTTGCCACTGCTTTGGTTTCTCTTGCCAATGCTATTGGCGGGTGATATTTTGCCAGCTGATATTTTTCAGAATCGACCTTGCTTCTTTTTCTGCAGTTTCCTTCCATCCACCCTTTTGTTCAGAGTTCCTACTTTAAATGTGTATTGATGCCTCTTATAAGCTGGACATTTTGCTAGTGTTGTAGATTGATGATGATAAATGATTTGGTTCCCACCTTCATGGAGTTGATATTCTGCTAGGGGAGATAGATGCTCAGCAAATAGAGGTAAGGGATGTCACTCTAATTGTGCCAAGTACTACAGAAAAAAGTGCAAAAATACAAATGAGTGTAAGAAGTTTGGAAGGAGTCCCTAGAGAAATTCTGTGTAGGGAAAGACCTGAGTTATAAGTAGTTCTTCAGCTAACAAGAGGATGGAAGTGTGTGAGTTCGAAGGAACAGCACTGGTGAGCATCCCAAGGAGGGTGGGCACAGGGGACTTTGAAGGACAGAGAAGAATAAGCAAATGGGGAGCTCAATGGCTCGGATAATGAGGAGAGAGGGCAAGGGGTTGCATATATGCTGCTTAGGCCATTGCAGGATTTTATCATGAAGGCGATGTGAAGCTACTAAGTTAAATTTCTCAACCTCAGCACTATTTACATTTGAGGCCAGATGATTATTTATTAAAGAGATTGGCCTGTGCACTGTAGGATGTTCAGCAGCATCCCTGGCATCTACCTACTGGAAGCCAGTAAAAAACTGCCAATGTAACAACCAAGATTGTTTCTGGGCATGGCCAGCATTTCCCTGGAGAGCAAAACTGCCCTGGTTCAGAATCCTTGATTAAAACATAAGCCATTGATTTAAATCTTAACTGATTAAGTGTTGAGCCAGGACCTTCCTGATACTTCAATGGTTAAAACTCTGTGCTGCCATTGCAGGGCCAGGTTTGATTCCTGGTTGGGGAACCAAGATCCCACATGCTGTATGGCATAGGCAAAGAGAGGGAGAGACAGAGAGAGAGAGAGGGAAAGAAGACATTATCATATACAAAAAGTATTGGGCCACTGTATGTGCATGCACGTGCACATGGCTAGGAGGCATGTGAAAAGATGTTTATCACTTGTCATTAGTCATCGGGGAAATGCATTAATATGATAAAACCACAGCGAGATGCCACCTTACAGCCACCAGACCTACATCTGTATCTTCCTGAAATGATTGGTTTACTCATCTGATGCCCCCACTAAACAATGAGCACTTTGGGTGATGGGGGATCTGGATGTTCATTTGAATCCCTGGTACAGACCTGCAGTACCTTGTATAGTATTTGAAGGCGCATGCTTTCAACTGTTTGTTGTATTTTGTTAAAAGAGATTTTTATACTTGTCAGTAAACGGCAGTTATTTTAATGGCGCTTCTCTCCACTGTTTGCGTGCTCCATCCTGGACTTTCTTCCCTCCTCCACTTTCCTGTTCTTCGGGAAATTTCAGACTGGACAGACCCTGGGGAAAAGCTTCTCATGCATGCTGTTGCACCTAGGTTTACTTCACTGATCCTAGTCTCATACTCAAACATCTAAGACCACCTTTGTTGTCTGTGTGTGTGTGTGTGTGCACGCACGCATGTGTATCTCATAGTCAGGGCTGTGTTGCTGACATTTGTTGGGCATCACATCTGATTTTCTGTGACCCTAGGAATTCTTTTTCTCTCACACGACTCTTCCCCATCATATATGTGTTTTCCATCTTTGGCTCTGCTGCTTGTCTGAGGCAAGTCTAGGGTAATCCCTTAGAGCACGGCCGGTTCTTTTCCCTTGTTGACTCTGAAACATTGATTAGTTGAGAAGCACACATCTCTTGCTGCTTGTGTTCTCTTGTTCAGTAGCACGAGGACGTGGACTCACCGTGGAGTCAGGACCGCGGTCAGCCTCGGTCGGTGGGTGGGCTTTCTGACAGTGTGGGCTGTGGGGCTGTGGGGCTGTGGGCTGGCCCTCGACAAAAGGCGAAATGGGTGACGGCCTTCCGGTTACAGCTTGTATCAGTTTTCTGAGGTGTCCATAAAGTAGCATGGACTGAGAGGCTTAAACTACAGAAATGTATTTTCTTATTGTTTTGGAGGCTGCACGTCTGAGATAAGGTGTTGACAGAGTTGGCTCCTCCTGAGGACCCTGAGGGAAGGACTTGTTGCCTCTCTTCTCAGCTTGTAGGTGGCTGACTTCTCCCTGTGTTTCACGTCATTTGCCCTCTGTATGCGTCTGTGCCCAAATTTCTTTTTTTATAAGGATGCCAATCCTACTGAATTAGGGCCCACCTTTAATAAATTCTTTTAACTGAATCACCTCTGTGAAGATTGTCTCTGGATAAGGTTGCACTCTGAAGCACTGCATAGCACTTGAACATATGAATTTGGAGAGGGACAATTCAGTTCATTATGCCCCTGGCCTGGTAAAGGAGAGCTCAGAGAGCAGCAGTGTATTGGTTCTATTCAGATACTTGAAGAATTGACACTTGGAAGCAACTAGATTTTGGACTGCTTAGATGTTAAAACTGAATGGTAGCTGCATACATAGAAAAAAGTACTGAAACTTTCTAGCTAGAATTATCTGACCAAGTTTGCTGTGAAAAAGATTTCCCTATTAAGGAGAATACTTACTGTGAGCTGCTCTGCCCAGTAGAAATATAAAATAAGTCACACTGGAAATTTAAAATTTTCTAGTGCCATATTAAACAAAGTAAAAAGAAACAGGTGAAATTAATTTTAGCAATATACTTTATTTAACCCAATATATTGATTTTCATGGGCTTCCCTGGCAGCTCAGACAGTAAAGAATGTGGCTGCAATGCAGGAGACCCGGGTTCGTTCCCTGGGTTGGGAAGATCCCCTGGAAAAGGGAATGGCAACCCACTCCAGTATTCTTGCCTGGAGAATTCCATGGGAATAGGAGCCTGGCATTGTAGGTGGCTGACTTCTTCCTGTGTTTCACGTCATTTTCCCTCTGTAGGGAAAGATTCCCTGGAGAAGGGAATGGTAACCCACTCTAGTTGGGAAGATCCCTGGAGAAGGGAATGGCAACCCACTCCAGTATTCTTGCCTGGAGAATTCCATGGGCGTAGGAGCCTGGAAGGCTACAGTCTGTGGGGTCACAAAGAGTCTGACATGACTGAGCAACTAGTGCTTTCCCACTTTCATTGATTTAAATGTACAATCAATATAATAATACATCTTGGCCAAACTTGTCACATTTCAAATGCTTTGTGGTCTCAGGTGAGCCCATATTCAGCAGCGTAGGTAGAGAGCATGCCTTCTCAATTGGGACCAAATCATCTCCAAAGAAATGAAAAATGGTTCTTGAGGGATAAAAAGCTTAACTCTATTTATTTTATATAAAGCACAGTATACACACAATGTCTAAATAAATATTCAGAACATCTGTGATATTAACATTTCATGGAGGATGATTAGAAAACTAGATTTCAAAAGAAGCTCTTCAGCAGGTCAATAATGAAATATCACTGAGTGGCAGTGGTGTAGAGTCTATCCTAAAGGTTTAATCCCAGTACCACCCTTACTAGCTTAGCTAGGTTTCCTTGGACAAGTTAGTTAAGTTAAACCTGAGTCTATTTATCTGTAAAATGGGGATAATAATAGTGTCTACCTCTTAAAATTTTATAAATACCAAAAGAGAAAATCCATTTAAAGTTTAAACGCAACTCAGATAAAAATTTTTAGGATATGTCTGTTATTATTTGGTCAGGGAGTTTTGTAAAGAATATTCTGCTATCAGGAGGGAGTTTGGACTATTTTGTCACTGCTTACCAGTGTCTTTAGGGCATTTTATTTATTTGTTATTAAAGTATAGTTGATTTATTATGTTAGTTTCAGGTGTACAGCATATTGATTCAGTATTTTTATAGATCATATCCCAGGATATGTAATTTATTTTATAGTTATTCATTTTCATGTTTCATCATTTTAGTGAGATATGATTGTCATATAACATTATATTAGCATTTATTATTGCTTTATATCAGCATGAGTCGCTAAGTCAGGTCTGACTCTTTTGTGACCACGTGGCCTGTAGGCCACCAGGCTCCTCTGTCCATGGGATTTTCCAGGAAAGAGTACTGGAGTGGGTTGCCATTTCCTTCTCCAGGAGATCTTCTTAAACCAGGAATTGAACCCATGTCTCCTGCTTTGGCAGGTGGATTTTTACCGCTGAGCCACTTGAGAAGCCCTCATATCAGCACATTGATGAGCAAATCATGAGTGAATAAAGCTGTCATAGGATTTTGTTGATTGTAATATTGATTCCAGTGACTTTTTCTTGCTGTACTATCTTTCTTTTTCCCCCCCCCCCCCCCAAATTGAGGTTTTATGGAGGCCTTTTACTTTGTTCCTTGACTGTCTTTTATTTGACCTAAAATCTTTTTTGGGAACTCATGTAAATGGCAAAACAGCAGCTTATATCATTATAATACATTTCACTTTTGAGGCGTTCGAGTTGAGAGTGAAATGGTTTCTAGAAGGAAAGAGAGGTACATAAAAGTTTACATTATCCACAATTACTAACTTAAGACAGTGTGTTTATTAATTTTCTTCTTTTCAAGGTGGAAGTTTATTGGAAAAATACTTTATAACTTTAAATAAGCAAATTGAAGTTGAATTCCTAGATATAAGCCATTTACTTACAAGAAATAGGGACGTCTACATTTTAAGCTTACTGGTGTTTCTTGGCATTTGCATCATTGTATTCCTGACATCACTGAAAACTTAAGTTGAAATGCAGATTCTCAAACTCTATTCCGGTTTGAGAATATCTCCTAAATGAGAAACTTCAGAGAAAGGGCTCAAGAGTCTGTGTTTTAACAAGTCCCCCCTGTAAATCTGATGCGCCAAAAGTTTGAAAACCACTGTCCTATGGAATAGACATAGATATTGATGGAGAGAGAAAGAATAAAAACTAGACCATATGAGAGTTATCTCTGTTATTCTGCAGTGAAATGCTGCAGTTGCCTTGGAAATGAAGGATGGCCATGTATTTCAAACTTCAAACTAGAGCAGATATTCTGACAATTAAGGATATTTGATCTCTGCGTCTAGTGTCTCTATTTCTGCTTTGCCAATAAGATCATCTATACCATTTCTTTTAGATCCCATGTAGATTCTTCTAATGTATGTATGCATTAATGTACAGTATTTGTTTTTCTCTTCCTGACTTACTTCACTCTGTATGACACTGTCCTGGTTCATCCACATCTCTACAAATGGCACAATTTCATTCCATTTCATGGCTGAGTAATCTGTTGTATATATGTACCACAACTTCTTTATCCATTCCTCTGCTGCTAGACATTTAGGTTGTCTTCCTAAATGTCTAGATTGCTTCCTAAATGTTTATAGACATTTAGGTTGCTTCCTAAATTGACTATTGTAAATAGCGATGTTATGAACATTGGGATGCATGTATCTTTTTGAATTATTCATTTCAATGGGATCACTGGGTCATATGATAGTTCTATTTTTAATTTTTAAAGGAAATTCCATACTGTTTTCCATAGTGGCTGTATCAATTTTTACTTCCACCAACAGTGCAGGAGGGTTCAATTTTCTCCACACTCTCTCCAGCACTTATTGTTTGTAGACATTTGATGATGGCCATTCTGACCAGGGTGAGGTGATATCTTATTTTAGTTTTGGTTTCCATTTCTCTAATAATGAGTAATGTTGAGCATCTTTTCATGTGTTCATTGGCCATCTATATGTCTTCTTTGGAGAAATGGCTACATACTCCATAGCACAGGGAACTCTATTTAATGTACTGTGTTAACCTGAATGGGAAGGAAATCCAAAGGGGAGGAGTTATATGCATACGTTGACTTCCCAGGTGACCCAATGGTAAAGAATCTGTCTGCAGTGCAGAAGATGCTGGAGATGTGGGTTTGATCCCTGTGTTGGGAAGATCCCTTGTAGGAGGAAATGGCAACCCACTCCAGTATTCTTGCCTGGAAAATCCCACAGGCAGAGGAGCCTAGAGGGCTACAGTCCAGGAGGTTGCAAAGAGTCAGACATGACCGAGCAGCTGAGGACATACATATAGCTGATTCATTTTGCTGTACAGTAGAAACTAACACAACACTGTAAAGCAACTATGTGCCAATAAAAATTAATTTAAAAAGGAATGCTTGAGGTCTGGGTTGAGTGGCTACTTCAGTGGGGGGAGAAAATAGACACTTGCTGCTATGTGGGAGGTGGGGAAAAAACCAGTGGAATTGAAAGTGGATATTCATGTATTTCTGGGTAAGAGCCTCCTTTGCATGGCAAGAATGCCAAGTCCCAGCTGATCTTGGAATGTTAGAGGTGATTATGGAGGAAGTAGGCAGAGAGCCGAGATAAATGATCATTTAGCAGAAGAACTGTGGCAGGAAGAGTGGGGTCAAAACAATATTGAACAAAGGAACTTTAATTTCGGAGGAGGAGAAGGAATAAGCCAGGAATAGTAGTATCAGAAACACCAAGACAGCCTAACACAATGTTCCAGCATATAAATTTGAGCAGTTTTACTCTGCTGACTTTAAGTATTTGATTGTCTGGGATCCTGGCAGTGAACTGTCATCAAGATTTTGATTAGAATCTTATCCAATACTCTTGTCAAACACTCTGATAAGAAAAAGAACTGACATGAGAATGACAAGTTACATCTACAGGTTAATTGCAAATTTACCTGGAAATGGGGTTGTGTGTTCTGTGAAGCCTGATGGAAACTTTTATTTCGCCCAACTCTGGAAGAGGAGGTGATATAATGGAACTGAAAATATTGCTATGATTTATTGGAAATATTGCTCTGAACTTTTATGCATGTAATCTCATAGGAGAAGCCTAAACTGTTTTAAAAATTATTCTTGCATTATAATATCAAATTTGTTTCCAAATGTCTATTTTTTTTACATTTAGAAATAATTCTGGAATTTTAAAATTCCAGATGAAGTTCTGTGCAGCAGCACAAGCCTTGTAAAGGATATTTTCAGACTGCACATTAAGTACGAATTTTAGAATGTCAGGGTAAAACATAATGGCAGTTCCTCAGAAAATTAAATATAGAACTATCATATGATCCAGCTATTCCACTTCTGAGTATATATGGAAAAGAATTAAAAGCAGGGATTCAAACAGTTATTTGTAGACCATTTTCATAGCAGCATAGTTCACAATAAGAGAAGGTTGGAAACAATGCAGATGTCCATTGATGGATGAGTAAATAAAAATGATCAGATCAGATCAGATCAGTCGCTCAGTCGTGTCCGACTCTTTGCGACCCCATGAATCGCAGCACGCCAGGCCTCCCTGTCCATCACCAACCCCCAGAGTTCAGTCAGACTCACGTCCATCGAGTCAGTGATGCCATCCAGCCATCTCATCCTCTGTCGTCCCCTTCTCCTCCTGCCCCAAATCCCTCCCAGCATCAGAGTCTTTTCCAATGAGTCAACTCTTCGCATGAGGTGGCCAAAGTACTGGAGTTTCAGCTTTAGCATCATTCCCTCCAAAGAAATCCCAGGGCTGATCTCCTTCAGAATGGACTTGTTGAATCTCCTTGCAGTCCAAGGGAGTCTCAAGAGTCTTCTCCAACACCACAGTTCAAAAGCATCAACTCTTCGGCGCTCAGCCTTCTTCACAGTCCAACTCTCACATCCATACATGACCACAGGAAAAACCATAGCCTTGACTAGACGAACCTTTGTTGGCAAAGTAATGTCTCTGCTTTTGAATATACTATCTAGGTTGGTCATAACTTTCCTTCCAAGGAGTAAGCGTCTTTTAATTTCATGGCTGCAGTCACCATCTGTAGTGATTTTGGAGCCCCCAAAAATAAAGTCTGACACTGTTTCCACTGTTTCCCCATCTCTTTCCCATGAAGTGGTGGGACCGGATGCCATGATCTTCGTTTTCTGAATGTTGAGCTTTAAGCCAACTTTTTCACTCTCCGGTTTAACTTTCATCAAGAGGCTTTTGAGTTCATCTTTGCTTTCTGCCATGAAGGTGGTGTCATCTGCATATCTGAGGTTATTGATATTTCTCCCGGCAGTCTTGATTTCAGCTTGTGTTTCTTCCAGCTGGACTGGAAGAAACATTCTTTCTCATGATGTACTCTGCATATAAGTTAAATAAACAGGGTGACAATATACAGCCTTGACGAACTCCTTTTCCTATTTGGAACCAGTCTGTTGTTCCATGTCCAGTTCTAACTGTTGCTTCCTGACCTGCATACAGATTTCTCAAGAGGCAGATCAGGTGGTCTGGTATTCCCATCTCTTTCAGAATTTTCCACAGTTTATTGTGATCCACACAGTCAAAGGCTTTGGCATAGTCAAGAAAGCAGAAATAGGTGTTTTTCTGGAACTCTCTTGCTTTTTCTATGATCCAGCGGATGTTGGCAATTTGATCTCTGGTTCCTCTGCCTTTTCTAAAACCAGCTTGAACATCAGGAAGTTCACGGTTCACGTATTGCTGAAGCCTGGATTGGAGAATTTTGAGCATTACTTTACTAGCATGTGAGATGAGTGCAATTGTGCAGTAGTTTGAGCATTCTTTGGCATTGTCTTTCTTTGGGATTGGAATAAAAACTGCCCTTTTCCAGTCCTGTGGCCACTGCTGAGTTTTCCACATTTGCTGGCATATTGAGTGCAGCACTTTCACAGCATCATCTTTCAGGATTTGGAATAGCTCAACTGGAATTCCATCACCTCCACTAACTTTGTTCGTAGTGATGCTTTCTAAGGCCCACTTGACTTCACATTCCAGGATGTCTGGCTCTAGGTCAGTGATCACACCATCGTGATTATCTGGGTCGTGAAAATCTTTTTTGTACAGTTCTTCTGTGTATTCTTGCCATCTCTTCTTAATATCCTCTGCTTCTGTTAGGTCCATACCATCTCTGTCCTTTATCAAGCCCATCTTTGCATGAAATGTTCCTTTGGTATCTCTGATTTTCTTGAAGAGATCCCTAGTCTTTCCCATTCTGTTGTTTTCCTCTGTTTCTTTGCATTGATCGCTGAAGAAGGCTTTCTTATCTGTTCTTGCTATTCTTTGGAACTCTGCATTCAGATGTTTATATCTTTCCTTTTCTCCTTTGCTTTTTGCTTCTCTTCTTTTCACAGCTATTTGTAAGGCCTCCCCAGACAGCCATTTTGCTTTTTTGCATTTATTTTCTATGGGAATAGTCTTGATCCCAGTCTCCTGTACAATGTCACGAACCTCATTCCATAGTTCATCAGGCACTCTATCAGATCTAGGCTCTTCATTCTATTTCTCACTTCCACTGTATAATCATAAGGGATTTGATTTAGGTCATACCTGAATGGTCTAGTGGTTTTCCCTACTTTTTTCAATTTAAGTCTGAATTTGGCAATAAGGAGTTCATGGTCTGAGCCACAGTCAGTTCCTGGTGGTGTTTTTGCTGACTGTATAGGGCTTCTCCATCTTTGGCTGCAAAGAATATAATCAATCTGATTTCGGTGTTGACCATCTGGTGATGTCCATGTGTAGAGTCTTCTCTTGTGTTGTTGGAAGAGGGTGTTTGTTATGACCAGTGTATTTTCTTGGCAAAACTCTATTAGTCTTTGCCCTGCTTCATTCTGTATTCCAAGGCCAAATTTGCCTGTTACTCCAGGTGTTTCTTGACTTCCTACTTTTGCATTCCAGGCCCTTCAGTCTTAAAAGGGAAGGGCATTTTGACACCTACTGTGACATGGATGAAGCTTGAGCACATTATACTGAATGAAATTGACCAGATACAAAAGGAAAAATACTTGTATGATTCTACTTATGCGTGAGTGTTAGTTTCTTCATCGTGTCCGACTCTCTGCAACCCCATAGACTGTAGCCTACCAGGCTACTTATATGAGTTATCAAAGAGCAGCCTGATCATAGATACAGAAATGGTGATTGTCAGGGCCTGGGGCAAAGAGGGAATGGTGAGTTAGTGTTTATTGAGTGTGGAGTTTGAGTTTGGAAAGGTGAAAAAGTTCTGGGGATGGGTGGTGGTCATGGTTGCATAGCAGTGTGAAAGTACATTAAATACTTTGCTTAATGAACTTAATGACCTTACACTTAAAAATGGTGACTTTTATATATGTATATATAAATATATATATATTTGTGTATATATATATATATTTACCCCAATAAAAAATAATACTGTGATAATCATTTAATATTTTAATAATTCAACTTTTAAAAGTTACTACAATAATATACTACAATAATAATAAATATTTTTATGTGCCAAGAATTGATCCAGGTGCTTTACCCAAATTACCCTATTTCAGTTCAGTTCAGTTGCTCAGTCGTGTCTGACTCTTTGCGACCCCATGAATCACAGCACACCAGGCCTCCCTGTCCATCACCAACCCCCAGAGTTCACTCAAACTCATGTCCATCAAGTCGGTGATGCCATCCAGCCATCTCATCCTCAGTAATCCCCTTCTCCTCCTGCCCCCAATCCCTCCCAGCATCAGAGTCTTTTCCAATGAGTCAACTCTTCGCATGAGGTGGCCAAAGTACTGGAGTTTCAGCTTTAGCATCATTCCTTCCAAAGAACACCCAGGACTGATCTCCTTTATAATGGACTGGTTGGATCTCCTTGCAGTCCCAGGGACTCTCAAGAGTCTTCTCCAACACCACAGTTCAAAAGCATCAATTCTTTGGCGCTCAGCTGTTTTCACAGTCCAACTCTCACATCCATTCATGGCCACTGGAAAAACCATAGCCTTGACTAGACGAACCTTTGTTGGCAAAGTAATGTCTCTGCTTTTGAATATGCTATCTAGGTTAATCATAACTTTCCTTCCAAGGAGTAAGTGTCTTTTAATTTCATGGCTGCAGTCACCATCTGCAGTGATTGTGGAGCCCAGAAAAATAAAGTCTGACACTGTTTCCACTGTTTCCCCATCTATTTGCCATGAAGTGATGGGACCAGATGCCATGATCTTTGTTTTCTGAATTTTGAGCTTTAAGCCAACATTTTCACTCTCCTCTTTCACTTTTATCAAGAGGCTTTTGAATTCCTCTTCACTTTCTACCATAAGGGTGGTGTCATCTGCATATCTGAGGTTATTGATATTTTTCCCGGCAATCTTGAGTCCAGCTTGTGCTTCTTCCAGTCCAGTGTTTCTCATGATGTACTCTGCATATAAGTTAAATAAGCAGGGTGACAATATACAGCCTTAATATGTTCCTTTTCCTATTTGGAACCAGTCTGTTGTTCCATGTTCAGTTCTAACTGTTGCTTCCTGACTTGCATACAGATTTCTCAAGAGGCAGGTCAGGTGGTCTGGTATTCTCATCTCTTGAAGAATTTTCCACAGTTTATTGTGATCCACACAGTCAAAGGCTTTGACATAATCAATAAAGCAGAAATAAATGTTTTTCTGGCTCTCTCTTGCTTTTTCGATGATCCAGCAGATGCTGGCAATTTGATCTCTGGTTCCTCTGCCTTTTCTAAAACCAGCTTGAGCATCTGGAAGTTCATGGTTCACATATTGCTGAAGCCTGGCTTGGAGAATTTTGAACCTTACTTTACTAGCATGTGAGATGAGTGCAATTGTGTGGTAGTTTGAGCATTCTTTGGCATTGCCTTTCTCTGGGATTGGAATGAAATTTAATTCTAACTTAAAACCTCTGAGGGAGGTATGATTATTATCTTATCTTTTCCCCCAGTTTTTGTTGCATACATTGAGGCACAGGGAGGGCACAGGCTGTGATTTGAGCCCAAGGTATTGGCCTGCAGTTATGAGTTGACCTGACTCTTAGAGTAAAGCTTACCATGTGCACAAAGCCTTAGATCCACTCTACCCATCAGGAAGATAACTCTAAATTCCAAAATTATCTCTTCAAGTTCTAAATTTATTACAGATCTTTTTGATCAAGAGGATATGACATACCACAGTTATAATGTGTATGAAAAAGTTGGAATAAACTGGTTATTTATATCTCTTTAAAAAAAATGCAATCCCTGCAAAGACCTCAGTGTTTCAGTATAAAAATCCATATCCAGTGACATGTGTTTTTTTGTGCAGATGGTATGCCTCTGTGAAAATTGCGGAAAGAAAAGAACACGTATTTTAGAAATGCTAAATATTGTAATTACAATGCAGGCAGTTTTTGCTTTGTAATACGCATGTTTTAAACTCAAAAGACTGTCTATGATGTTTTTTTATTGTGTGAAATTTAAATTTGAAACAATTTTGTGTATAGCTTTCTGAAAACGCAGAAGATAGCCTTATTTACTGTTACCTTGGAAATAGCAATACCTAAATGCTGTGTTAACTCTCTTTGGTACAATTAAGATCATTTTATAGAGCAAATGTAGTTTAAAATAATATCCTCAAGCCTGGATTTTAATTAATTTTAATCATATAAAGTATGTAATGTTTAGTGTTATATTTGGAAAACTAAATATAGCTTTTTAATAGAAAACATGCCAATGCCTTTAAAAACGTGCCTCAATGAATAAATACCTGCATCACTGAGCTTTTACTTTTTAAATAGTATTCTAATTATGAGGAGAGCATCTCTAGTTATGTAATTAATAATCCTCTGATGTTAAAGATATCATGTTTAGTTTTTTGAGAGTTTTACTAATATCGATGGCCTTGGAGAAACTCTTAATTACTACCTTGTTAAGTCATCCCAGGTAAGACTTTCTACTGTGGCATATATTGATACACATGTGTTTTCTTACACTTCTAGGACTCCACTATTGTCACTCCGATTATTTTGAGGACTGACCCTCAGGGATTTTTCTTTTACTGGACAGATCAAAACAAGGTAAGAAGTGAGATATGTCTCTTTTACATTTTCCAGTGAGTTGTTGATTTGCAAAGTATTCAGGTTTCTATTTGTTTCATGGATGACTCTTTGTAATTTATTTAAAGATTCTACTTAAAAAGAATGCCTAAAATGGAAATGTCTGGAGAGTTTCCAAGGACTGTAGCCTGAAGTATTAGATGTGCTAAATCCTAGAACATTTGGCACTTTTCAGGACAAGAGCATGGAACCGTGAATTGCATTTGTTGTAGAGGGAAGTTAGTGGGTGTTACTGCTGTAAGTCTCCCCCAGCTCTGTCCATAGGGAATGAAGAAAAGGATGAGAGCGCCTGCGGCCCGTGACTGTGACTGTGACCTTCCCTTTCGCTTCCTCTGCGCTTTGTTGCTTAGGCAGCCTCCCAGCCTCGTCAGGAATTTGGCTTTGATAATTGGTTCACATTAGAAAATCAGGAATAAAAGTCTTCCCATTTTGGGGAATTTTTTCCTGTTTTAGCTTTCTGTCCGCCATATCATAAATTTAGACTCTCATTTATTATGGAACCAATTGAGCTGATTCCATATTGAATTATTAAAAAGTAGAATGTCTGCAGATCATAAAATTTATTTGGAGTTTAACAGGCAGTTAGACCAGACTATTCATAGAAAGTGGTTATTATTTCAATAGACAATGCTGTGGTTCTGCACTTGAACCTCCAAGGCGACTGACCACAGAATATTTTGGTCCTGTAAGTTCTGATATTTGGAAAGATGGGGCAGGTATTATTGAGATTTGCCAAAGTGATACTGAAACGATAAAATATCTGGACCAAATTGTGAGGCACTATTAACCTTTTCACATCCTGGTGTTACGCCTCTTTAGCCAGGGTTGTTGGTTGTCAGCCTAGCTTTCTGCCTGTGGGGGCGACCTGGACTTCATCAGTGAGTAATGGTACAGAGACTGCTCTGTGAGTGGCTCGTCTGGGGTCAGGCTGGAGCCCAGGGGAATTCTTAGGGGGCTGGAAAGTAATATATGGCCCTCAGGGTCAGTCCTGAATGTGTCTCTTTAACATATCTTCCAAAGGACAGATTTTGCCTTTGTTGTCCTGGAGTTGCTTTCTGAATACGGGTGCCCTATAGTCACCTCTGGCGATAGACGTGGGGCCACAGACATAGACCCCAAGCTAATGTCAAAAACCGCGTTTGAGTAAGATTTCATACTGACTGTTCATGTTTATTACTGGGTGTGTTAATCACTTTGGCTTTGACATTCTGTTTGGTTTCCTGCTGTTATGTATAAAACAATGGCTTGAAAGGGTTCTTTTTCTTTTTTTTTTTTCCTCCTAAAGGCTATTTTTAGAACTGTTGAAGCTATATTCATGAAAGATATATTTATAATGCCTAGAGCATTTTTAAAGTTGGGTATTTGTACAAGAGACTGGACTGTCAGTTTGATTTTTCAGCTTGTAAATCAAGCTTCTACAAAAGCAGCAGAAGATATTTTGGGGATTTTAAATAATTCATAGCAACTCAGTTAAGCTCCCCTTTAAAACCAATCATAAATATTTCTTTGCTTGAGAAAGAGAAAGTGTTTAGAACCAGAGGCTCTTTGATGTACATCTCTTGTTCCATGAACCCAGTATTTTGACTAATGCTTATTTTCAAATGTAGGAAAAAAACTCAGTTTTTGAATACAGACCATTTTCTCTTGGTTGTAATGCAGTTTATGACCAGATGAAACAGATGTTGTGGTAGCAATACTTCTGTCTTTTTATTACTTTTCTTTTCATGATCATCAATCTTTCAGTTCTAGCCAAGAGATGGTAGTTTCATTTTTCACTTTCTAAGTCAACCATCAGTCATATATCAGAGTTTGGAGGTTTGTTTTTTTTAATGATCATATATTAATATCTAAAAGATGAGGTAATTTAAGAAAAAATGAAACTTTACATGATTCCAAGTTTGTAGTCTTCTGGCTTTAAGCCCAGTTCTAGAGCCAGAGAGAGTGATGAGTCCACTTCTAGGAGATGGACCCCTGTGAGTGATGTATTAGCAGCTTAAATGCATGTGAGCAGAGATGGTGCTCACAGGTGAGCAGTGGCAAGCAAGCTTGAAGTCCATGTTTTTGCATAACATTATTTGAAGGGATGGGTTGAATGTTGCAATCATGATATTGCTTAGAGGCCCACTTTCTTTAAAATATTTTAATTGACAGTTAGTCTTCGTGATGTGAATCTATCACATGTACTACAGAGTTTACATCTCGGAGAAAAAATATGATACTTTTTAAAGTTTATCCCCCGATTCCCTCCTCACTTCTGCTTGAAAGCTTGCATTGGTATCTGTGTGATTCACCTCTTCTCCCTGGAGCTTCTTCTTTCGTCTTTGTCCGTGTTTCTCCTTGGTCCATGAAGCCTGTACCAAAGTCCTTTGTTTTTTAAAAATTTTATTTATTTTTAGTTGGAGGATAATTGTTTTACAATGTTGTATTGGTTTCTGCTGCACAACAAACATTGATTTCTGCTGACTCACCTTTCCATATACATAGACCCCTCCCTCTGGAGCCCCCTCCCACCTCCCCCATCCCCCTGTCTAAGTTATCACCGAGCACCAGCTGAGCTCCCTGTTTTATGAAGCTCTTTGATTAGTGATCAGTTGAAGCCTAGTCTGCTCAGAGGTGAGCTGAGTGGCTTAAGAAGTAAAGAATATTGTTACAGGATTTTCTTTTTATAGCCCTGGAGGAGAATCCTCACATTTGATGGGTTCTTATCCAGATCCTCTCTCCTGTCCTGACCACACTGTACCATGGACCACTGATTTGAAGCCACTGATTTTGCTGTCTGTGAACCTTGACACGTGTCCTGTAACCCAGCCTTTGATTTGCCACCATAGAATTGGTAGGTGGCAAAGAAGATTGATAACCCAGATAACAGATTGAAGAACGTAAAAAACCAGAGCTGGCTTTTAGGTAGCAGAAATGTGCTTCTAATAACTTTAGGTAGCAGAAATGTGCTTCTGATGAAACATTGAAGGCATGTTTGGGGGTTGGTGGGGAGCAGATAAACATGAACATCATCTTAAGGGAAATGTTCATACTTGGTACCAGCTCTGGGCTTATTCTAATCATTCTTTCCCTTTTAATGTTGGCTCTGTAAATTTTACTGACTGTAATTAGCAGAAACGAGATTCTGAATATGACTGTCTTAAGCATGGGTGTTTTCTTATGTCAGTGCGTGTCATGTGAAGAGGATCAGTTTATTTGTGATCATGAGTGAGAAGGGCCTCTTGTACAGGCTGAGTATGGAAGAGGTTTCCTGAATTAAATTATGACTTTTCTTTGGAGCTATGCCATGTCAGGACCAGAAACCAAGGTAGGAAGCGTTATCCATGAAAAATGTGTGAACTATAAGAAGAATCTGTATGGGAGCCAAAGAAGAAAAGGGGGGTCCATGTAAAAGGTGAACCCAAACATAGTCTGTTAGAATATGAAACAAAGTAGACCTCTGCCTTGCAACCTGAGGCCCTGACCCTGGGCCAAGATTGGTGTAAAAATAAAACTAGTCACTACCAGTTCAGATACAAGAAGTTCAGTATAGTTTAGTAAACTCTTCCTTGTATCCCTAAAACAGGAACTTGGGGAAGGGGAAAGAGGATCACATAATGAAATTAAAAAGGAAGAGGAGGAGAGATACACGTTTTAAAGGAAGCATTCCTACTACTTGATCTTTTTCTGTTACAGATATTTATTTTTCTTTTTGTTTCTGACCTGCAAATATTAATAGGTTCTTTTTGTAAGAGAGTAAAGCACTGTTGATGTCCTTGACTCCTCCCCACCTTTGACCACAATCCTGGCCTTGTCCAAAGTCAACTACTGGTGGGACTTGCCTGATGGTCCAGTGGATAAGACTCTGCAGAGGACCTGGGTTTGATCCCTGAATAGGCAACTAAAATCCCACCAACTGTGCAGTGCAGTGTGAAGTCAACTGCTGGGAACAACTTCATGGTATATTTCCAGGTCTCTCTTTAATGAATTTGTGTGTGTATTAACTATGGAAATATTTTGTTTTGTTTATATCCATCTGTATCCTAAATAACATCATTCTATTTTTACTTTTCCACACACTTGATTTTCACTTTACAGTATGTCTTACAGAACTTTCCATGTAAGTACATGTGTATCCACTTTATTTTTCTTATACCTCTATAATATCCCATGGAATGGCTGTGTGTTTAGTCACTCAGTTATGTCCAACTTTCTGCAACCCCATAGATTGTAGCACACCAGGCTCCTCTGTCCAGGGAATGTTCCAGACAACAGTACTGGAGTGGGTTGCCATTCCCTACTCCAGGGGATATTCCTGACCCAAGTATTGAACCTTGGTATCTTGCGTCTCCTGCATTGACAGGTGGATTCTTGGCCACCGTGTCACCTGAGAGGCCCAGGGAATGGATGACCAAATTTTATTTAACAATAAAATATTCTCATTGGTGGACTCTTGGTATTTGTTTCTAGTTTGGGGCTACACGAAAACAATCTTGTACTTTGGAGTAATACTTCGTCTTATGTATCTCTCTCTGAGTATATGGGTCAGGCATCCCTGAGGTAAATTTTGAGAAGTACAGTTGCTGATTGAAGGCTATATATATCCTAAATTTTAGTTAATGATTGTGTCATTTTATAGCTTTGCCAGTCTTGTGTGAGAGGAACTGTTTCCTCAATTCCCACCAACACTATTAAGAAACATTTTAATTTTTGTCAATTTGATGCAACCATTGTATCTCTGCTCTAATTTGCTGTTGCCTGATTTGCTGCTGAGCCTGATTTGCTACTGTGTACATTTTCCAGCATTATGGGCAATTTCTGTTTCCTCTTACATCAATAACCTGCTTAAATTCTTTGCCTTGTGTTGAGAGTTGTCCATTTATTCTGGATGTTAATCCTTTAGCTGTTAGGGATATTTCAAACGCTTTCTTCCTGTCTGTGGCTTGGCTTATCTTTGAATTTCTTAACTTTTATACATGACAAAAGATGACTTGACATTTTCAAATTTGATATATTCACATTCCAACTTTTTTTTTTTGCTTTCTGCTTTATTTAAGATTTTTCTTATTCATTATACTCTTACCCATCATTTTTATTAGTTCAGACTTTTAATTCATGTAAAATTGTCTTAGTCCATTTGGGCCACTGTAACAAAACACCGTAGAATGGGTAGTTCATAAATGACATATTTCTTACAGTTCAGGAGGCTTGAAGTCCAAGACCAGGGTATCAGCATGGCCCAGAGAGACCCCTCTTCTGTGCTGCAGATTTCTTGTGTCCTCATATGGTGGAAAGGGCTAAGGGTCTCTGGGTTGGTGCTTAATCGCTCAGTCGTGTCCAACTCTTCGCAGCCCCATGGAGTGTAGCCTGCCAGGCTCCTGTGTCCATGGGATTTCCCAGGCAAGAATACTGGTGTGGGCTGCTATTTCTTCCTCCAGGGGATCTTCCCGACCCAGGGGTTGAACCCGAGTCTCCTGCATTGCAGGTGGATTCTTTACCACTGAGCCACCAGGGAAGTCTGAGAATCTCTCTGGAGCTTCTTTTATAAGGGTACTAATCCCATCAAGGAGGACTCTGCCCTCAGGACCTAATCACCTGCCAAAGGCCCAATCTCCTAATACCATCCTTGGGTATTAGGTGTTCAACATAAGGATTTGGCATGGAGTGTGGGGACATAAACATTCAGACCATAGCAATGATATCATGTATTTTGAGGACTGATGATCTCAGAAATCTAATTTCTTCAAATGATTAGTCCTGTCTTTGGGTGGTCCCTGTTTTTTCTGGTTGGAACTGGCCCTGGTATCACTATCTGGCATGTAATTTTCTTTTGGCTGGGGTGTGGAGGGTATGGGAAGTGTGCACTATGATGGCAGATTGTCCTGATTAGGTGTTCCCTCTTCACTCCCAGTGCTGACACCTCCACCACCTGGTTTGGGTGGTCCAGATCTATTCCTGTTTTAATGCCTGTGAGTTTCTGGGGTGTCACCTCCTACTTGGTTTTTATTCCATTTATCTTCTGCCTTTCATGCTTTCTGATTCAAGAAGTACAACACCTTCTGTTTACCCATGATCCTAGATTATAGACATACGTTTACACCTGTGTATTCAGTCATTTCTAGGGAACAGGACATGGGAGGACTCCACCATCTGTTCCATCTGTTGTCTTGTTCTGGCCTATTATTTTGCATGAGACAGTCATTGGGGATCCTTGCAAAGTGGTAAGTTTCTGTTAATTAAAACTATAGACTGCCTTCTCTTATAGTAACCTTATATTTCTATACTGAGTTCAAATGCAAAGTTCAGAAATTACATATTCCATGGTGATATTTTTCAGCAAAGAAGTCAAGAGTTTGTAAATATTTAAACTGTTGTATCATAAACCTCTATAAAAAAAGCTAGTAATATTGTGTTAAAAAATAGTCTGGGCTCCATAAAGAACCACCAGGCACCACAGATTTTATTAATCATTGTTTATCAACAGCACTTCTTCTTTCACACACACTTCTCTAGAATATACCAGAAACATCAATTTTGAACTTTCTTGTCTATGGTAATTGGGGTAGGACACTTAGCTGTCCATTGAGTACAACAGTGTGATTATAAATTAAAATATCAGCTCTACACACTTTTATTTGGTAGCTTCCACCGAACCCTGAAACAACAGCTGATTTATCTCAGAAAACAATGCAGAGCATGTGCGTATCACTGCTGGAAGGCTGGTATCTTTGCTAGGCCTGTAGCAGGACGCCAGTCATTGCCAATAAGCAGCAGCATCTATGGATTAAGTCCTTTCCTTCACCTTCACCAGGTTTCCTTCACATAAATAAATTAATAGAAGCAACACAGTCCCAAATCTAAACCCAAGTCCTTACTTCTCCTGTGGCTTGAGAGTTAGATCCCAGTGGCATTTGCATTCCTTTGCTTTTTTTGACCTCTGGAGCTCATGACACTGCCTGGGAGCTGACACCCATACAAGAGACAACTGTACACATGGATGTCACCAGACGGTCAATACCGAAATCAGATTGATTATATTTGCAGCTCAAGATGGAGAAGCTCTATATAGTCAGCAAAAACAAGACCGGGAGCTGACTGTGGCTCAGATCGTGAAGTCCTTATTGCCAAATTCAGACTTAAGTTGAAGAAAGCAGGGAAAACCACTAGACCATTCAGGTATGACCTAAATCAAATCCCTTACAATGATACAGTGGAAGTGACAAATAGATTCAAGGAATTGGATTTGGTAGACAGAGTGCCTGAAGAACTGTGGACGGAGGTTCATGATGTTGCACAGAAGGCAGTGATCAAGAATACCCCCAAGAAAAAGAAATGCAAAAAGGCAAAATGGTTGTCTGAGGAGGCCTTACAAATAGCTGAGAAAAGAAAAGCCAAAGGCAAAGGAAAGATATACCCATTTGAATGCAGAGTTGCAAGGAATAGCAAGGACAGGTAAGAAAGCCTTCCTCAGTGATCAGTGCTAAGAAATAGAGGAAAACAATAGAATGGGAAAGACTAGAGATCTCTTCAAGAAAATTAGAGATACCAAGGGAACATTTCATACAAAGATGGGCTCAAAAAAGGACAGAAATGGTATGGACCTGACAGAAGCAGAAGATATTAAGAAGAGATGGCAAGAATACACAGAAGAACTGTACAAAAAATATCTTCATGACCCTGATAACTGCAATGGTGTGATCACTTGGCTAGAACCAGACATCCTGGAATATCAAGTCAAGTGGGACTTAGGAAGCATCACTACGAACAAAGCTAGTGGAGGTGATGGAATTCCAGCTGAGCTATTTCAAATCTTAAAATATGATGCTGTGAAAGTGCTGCAGTCAATATGCCAGCACACTTGGAAAACTCAGCAGTGGCCACAGGACTGGAAAAGGTCAGTTTTCATTCCAATCCCAAAGAAAGGCAATGCCAAAGAATGTTCAAACTAATTCACAATTGCACTCATCTCACAAGCTAGCAAAATAACGCTCAAAATTTTGAACATTCTTTGGCATTGTTTTTCTGGACCTATCTTGCTTTTTCTATGATCCAACAGATGTTGGCAATTTGATCTCTGGTTCAAAAAGCAAGAGAGTTCCAGAAAAGCATCTACTTCTGCTTTATTGATTACACCAAAGCCTTTGACTCTGTGAATCACAACAAACTGTGGGAAATTCTTCAAGAGATGGGAATACCAGACCACCTTACCTGCCTCCTGAGAAATCTGTATGCAGGTCAAGAAGCAACAGTTAGAACCGAACATGGAACAATGGACTGGTTCCAAATCAGGAAAGGAGTACTTCAAGGCTGTATATTGTCACCATGCTTCTTTAACTTATATGCAGAGTACATTATGCAAAACGCCAGGCCGATTGAAGCACAAGCTGGAATCAAGATTGCCAGGAGAGATGTCAATGACCTCAGATATGCAGATGACACCACCATTGTGGCAGAAAGTGAAGAGGAACCAAAGAACCTCTTGATGAAAGTAAAAGAGGAGAGTGAAAAACCTGACTTAAAACTCAATGTTCAAAAAACAAAGATCATGGCATCCAGTCCCATTACTTCATGGCAAATAGATGGGGAAACATGGATACAGTGACAAGCTTTATTTTCTCGGGCTCCAAAATCACTACATATGGTGGCTGCAGCCATGAAATTAAAAGACACTTGCTCCTTGGAAAAATAGCTATGACCAAACTAGACAGCATACTAAAAAACAGAGATATTACTTTGCTTACAAAGGTCTGTCTAGTCAAAGCTATAGTTTTTCCAGTAGTCATGTATGGATGTGAGAGCTGGATCATAAAGAAAGCTGAGTGCCGAAGAAATGATGTTTTTGCACTGTGGTGTTGGAGATGATTCTTGAGTGTCCCTGCAACTACACAGAGTTCAAACCAGTCCATCCTAGAGGAAATCAGTCCTGAATATTCATTGGAAGGACTGATGCTGAAACTCCAATACTTTCACCACCTGATGTGAAGAGTCACCTCATTAGAAAAGACCCTGATGCTGGGAAAGATTGAAGGCAGGAGGAGAAGGAGATGACAGAGGATGAGATGGTTGGATGGCATTACCTACTCGATGGACATGAGTTTGAGCAAGGTCTGGGATTTGGTGATGGACAGGGAGGCCTGGCATGCTGCAGTCCATGGTTTGCAACTGAGTGACTGAACTAACTAACACCCACCTGAGCAAACAAGTTTGATGGGCAGATACCATAAACTTCTGGGTGGCATAACCTGAAGGTGCAAGCTTTCTGTTTTATCCTCATGCACTCCAGGGGCAATAGACCCCTTTACCCTCAGAGGTAACTGGCTTGAGAACACACCCTTCATGGACTTCCTTCCTTTTCTGTCTCTATTCCACATGTGTCCTGGAGACACCTCTAAAATAAACTCATTTTAGTAGAATCCTAGTTTAGGAACTACCTAACATGGATTCTTAATGTCTAACAACTTAATGGAGATGCCCCATAATTAAGGGAGTTAGAAGGATTTCTTACTAAGAGGCACCGTAACTGGAACCTGTTAGGTAAATACTTTGTTTTAAGCCAGGGAGATTTTTTAGTTGAGTCTTCATATGGGAGGCCAGAACTTGAAGTCTGACTGATGTGGATTGGAGATCTAATTCTAGCTCATGTCCAGTGAGTCATATATAATGAACCTCTTCAACCATCTGAGCCTCCATTTCCTCATCTGTAAGTGAAGTCACTCAGTCGTGTTCGACTCTTTGCGACCCCATGGACTGTAGCCTATCAGGTTCCTCCATCCATGGGATTTTCTGGGCAAGAGTGCTGGAATGGATTGCCATTTCCTTCTCCAGGGGATCTTCCTGATCCAGTAATCAAACCCAGGTCTCCTGCATTGCAGGCAGATGCTTTACCGTCTGAGCCACCAGGGAAGCTGTAAGACTGAGTGTTAACTTTCTCAGAGTTGCTGTTAAATATGATACACGAAGCGTGTAGCACAATGCTTTGTTGTTTAGTTGCTCAGTTTGTGTCTGACTGTTTGTGACCCCATGGACTGTAGCCTACCAGGCTCCTCTGTCCAAGAACAATGTATACCGCTTTGTAGACTCAGTCTTTGTGGTGGCTTTTTTAAGACTTAATTTTTAAATTAAATCAAAATTTGAATATAAGTTTTCCTGAAGTATGGTTGACAAATAAACTTGTAAGATATTTAAAGTATGCATCGTGGTGATTTAAAAAAAATAAAAATAAAGAAATTAATATATGTATCCATTGTGAAAGAGTTCCCTGCATCTAGTTAATTAGCACATCCATCACCTACCTCACTTATTTTCTTCTTTTTTTGTATGAGAACATGTAGGTTCTATTTTCTGCAAATTTAATTCATATAATACAGTATTATCAACTATATTCACCATATTACACATTAGATTCTCAGCCCTTATTCATTTTGTAGTTGAAAATTCATAGCCTTTTACCAACCTCTTCCTAGTTCCCCTGGCTTCCCAGGTGGTCAGTGGTAAAGAATCTGACTGCCAAACAGGAAAACATGGATTCGTTCTGTATCAGGAAGGTCTCCTAGAAAAGGAAATGGCAACCCACTCCTATGTTCTTTCCTGGGAAATCCCGTGGACAGAGGAGCCTGGCAGGCTGCAGTCCGTGGGGTTCCAGTCGGACATGGCTCAGTGTCTGAACCACCATCCCCCTGGCCCCACTGTGCCCCAGCCCCAGCACCCACATTTCTACTCTCTGTTCCTGTGAGTCTGACACCTCCGCACCTTTGAAGGTTTCACATATATGTGATGCCATGTCATATTCATCTCTCTCTATTTGGCTTTATTTCACTTGACATAATGTCCTCAAGGTCCATTGTAGTAGTTTCTATTATTGGTATATAATTAACAGTCTCTGACTAAACAGTTAGTTCCTAACTAATTTTTAGGGACTACAAACATTCTGTTTTGAAAGCCAAGTGACTGTCTGTTTACATATATTTAAAAATATTTTTTCTTCTTGAAGGCAATAGTGATTGTTTCCTCTTTAGACTCGGTTGTGGTCTTTGATCTAAAGCATTGAGCCTTAGGTCTGTTTGAGCAAACAAGATGTTTATATATTTCATAACATTTCAGGAGCAGAACTACAGAAGGCAAAAGAAGGGATTTATCATTGTGAAGACTTTCCCGCTGAGGGTAATCCACTAATAAATACTGCATCATAGGTGAAAGGTTTTTGACCCTCAGGAATTGGAAGCATCTTGTGGAATGAACTTAAAGATGATTTAAAAGTCCTGGGTAGGAGAAATGCTATTATTCACAAGCAGACTTGGCTTCCACCATGGTTGTCTGTATCTTTTTTCCTAAGATAATCACTTTGGGATTTTCATTGCTGTATTGGCACCAGGCAGCTCCTCGTTCTCCATTCCAATAAGATCCTGAGAGAGTAAGCTTGCAGTTATTTGTGAGTATAATTTAGATAGTGGTCTGTTGGATTACTGAGGAGCAAGCCACTTTTCATCAATTTTGCTTCCAGATTAAGCTTTACTTATTTCCAACCTTTCTTTCACTGCCACAAGTCCCAGAGTTTTTGCCTCAATGAGTTCGAGCTAGTGTAGGACAGCCAGGTGTTATGATTGCTTAGCCTATGTAGATGCAACAGAAGAACATGTTGTTAGAATGGAAGCCTTTACCGGGTTGTGATTCATGGTCTTTTGGTAAATGTATTTTGAAATCAAGCTGATTATTATGAAATGGCATCATTGTACTTTCTTTAGAATCGTTTTTAGGGTGTTAGTGAATTAATCTGATTTTCGTGTCTCTATCACAGCACTTCATCAGGCCGATAACAACAGCAGTGCTCATTTGAATATGTTGTAACCAGAGTTTAGAAATATATAGCACCCTGGCTTTAATTCAAACTTCATCACCCCTAAAATAATTTAATTACAAAATTTTGCCTCAGTTTTATGTGTTGCTTATATTTAGCTCTTCCTAGTCTTGTAGTAACAATTAAATTGGATGCTTTCCATGCTATGAAGTTATTATGATGGGTTATTTGTACCTTTTGATAAAAATTAGTTTGAGACACCAGATTAAAGGAATGGATAGAGGAAATACATCTGTATTGTTCATAATTCTATTCCTTGTTATGTGGAAAACCCATTTGCCCTTATTGTGAACAGAATTCCCAGACACTTGGTACTGACCCACTGTCATGCTTCTTTGCTTGAATTATAGATGTTGTAGATAGAGTGAGCATGTTTGGTTGTCCTCTAGTTCATTTTCTTGCAAATGCAGAATTGTTTGAGTCTACTGATGGGGTTCTTGTCAAACTCTTTCCATATTTAATCAGCATGGCAAGCCTCTTTTTTCCATCTGGTAAAATAAATAGAGGTGGAAAATTGTTATACTTAAATTGTCATTTAAGTATTTACCCAAAATAGACCAAAATAAAAATTTTCCATTTTTCACATTTTATCTTTACTTTGTTTAAATTATTTTAAAAGGTTAAACAACCTGATTATTAGGAACTTGGTATCACTTTTCATACGCACTAGTTCACTTTGCACACACCTTTTATCTATTGTTATTATTACTGTTATCATCATCACCAATCATAGCAAGCACATATATGGAGTTTTCTGCACCCCAGTCACTGCTGTGGTGTATGTGTGCATGTGCATGCCGGTGTGTGTGTGTGTGCACGCACATACACATTCAGTCGTTTCCACGAACCTGTGAGGCCAGGCCTCTTCTCACTCCCGCTTCCAGGTGAGGACATTGACATGTACATGAGTGCTGACCCTCATTACACAGCTCATGAATAGAGATGGGAATAGAATCCAGGTAGCCTGGCTGTGTGTCCTGACCCTTAACTTCTTGCTTTTTAAAGATCTTGTTTAATGTGTAAAGTTGTTTTTCTCAGATTTTTTTCCCCCTTAGATCTGTCTTAAAAGAAATCTCAGTAGGCATATTGCATGTGCAAGGAAAAGGCAAACATTGTGAAGTGGTTCTCAATTTGGGCTGCACAGGGAAACATTAAAATCACTGGGGGAGCTTCAAAAATTGTTGCTGCCTGGGTCCCATCCCCAGAGAATCTGATTTAATTGCTCTGGGGTGCGGTCAGGACCTTGGATTTTTTTTTTTTTAAACGCTCCTTGTTTGATTCTAACGTGCAGCCAAGGTGAACACTGATAGGAAGCAAACTGACATTGTAAATCAATTCAGTGAAGTTCCTGAGGGGTTGTGCTCACTCTGCCTTTCCTTCTGTGGCCTCATTTCTATCAAAAATCAGACTCAGCTTAAGCACCCAGAGGCCCTACAAGACTCTGAATTATTTAGCTACAATTGAATAATATTCCCTATACTGTGCTTAGGAAGGCAGGAAATTACTAACATTTTTTAGAAGGAGTCTTAGTATCCAAGATTGAATCAAAAGATACTTTTGTTATATTCAGTTGATTAAAATTCATTTAATTTTCCATTCCCTGGATGTTCTAAGTACTAGGTATTCGTTTTATTTTTGCTGAACATGTCATCAGCATTCATGTCTGTTTATTAACCTTTATGTTTTTCTAGATCTTCTGTTAAACCAAGTTGCTATTTGAACATATTTAATTAAACTAGTTATACTTTTGAATGAGCAAATGTGGTTTCAAAAATGATTTTATATGATTATATTATATCTTAAACTTGTTTTATGGATACAAAGCAGATATCATCTTGGTAAATTATGACATCATGTCATTTTTTATTAATTTGTAGAAATTATTTCTTTATTGACACATTAGCCCAGCAGGGAAACCAGAGACAATGAGGTCGTATGCAGGGGTGATAGGAAGCTGTGATGTAATCAGTTCTAAATAATATATTTAAGTGGTAAAAATCCATATTTCTCCCATAAGAATATTTGGTTTTTACTTTAGTCTTCAATATGCATTGTTATGAGAAAGATTTTGCATGAGATTTCTCTTTAGTGTTGTGCATGGTGAACAATGCACCTGGTGAAGTGAATGCCTCAATGAAAAGTTTTATGGGGCAGAACCAGTTGCTATACTAAGAAGCTAAGTGTTGTACTAATATACATAATGGATTCTATTTTTAGATGAACATATGTTCCTATAGCCTGGCTTCCTTACGCAAGAGGCCAGCAGTTTCAGCCCCACATTGTGAATATTGAGACTTAGATGATCAGAGGAGATGGGACTTTAGGTTGTGAAATTTTCATCTATTTTAGGCCTAACATATTTCATGACTGGGGGAAAAATTAAAAACAAAATAGATTAACATATAAACCCTACTATATATAAAACAGATAACCAACCAAGACCTACTGTATAGCACAGGGAGCTATATTCAATATTCTCTAAAACCTATAAAGAAGAAGAATCTGTAAAAATATATATGTATAACTTAATCACTTTGCTGTACACCTGAAACTAACACAACATTGTAAATCAACTATACTTCAATAAACAAAACAAAAATCTAAACAAAGTTCTAAAACAGTTTCAGCTTTTTGGTGTTTGTAGGGTGAGTTCTTCCAGAAGTTGACCTCAAAACAAAGATTCAAGTAGTTTATTTGGAAGGTAAGCTCCCGAAGCATGGACCGAGCAGTGGGGAAGTGAGACAGGCAAAGGAAGGCAGCGATAGAGGGTGAATTACCAGATACCCATTAACAGTCTGGGCAACTAAATCTCCATCCCACTGGGACCTCTGGGCATGGAGCACACCCCAGAATTATCTCGATTGAGGTAAGAGAGCTTGATATCTACCACCAGTTCCCGTGTCTCTCTGTTTGAAGACAGCTTTGCCCAGGGCTGTTCTGTCCGCAGCACCTCTGCCAGCTCTTCTCTGTGGCCAAGGAGCCTTCAGACTTGTGTCCCCAGACTTCGAGAAAGTTCTCAGACAAAGTTGCCTTTGGAAGCTGTCAGTGGGCATGCATGGATATACATGGCCACCAGCAGCAGTAACTACTCTGAAGGCTTTGATTTTAAGTGAGACTTAAAAAATCTCTACCACGGGTGCAGACAATTCATGGACAGATAGATCCTGCTTTGTTTGCATAACATATTAAAATGTAAAAGCCAGCATTAAAAAATCTGAGAGTTCATATGCAAATCTGAATTTCTCAGAAAATCAGAAGGCTTGGCAACGTTGGTCACCATACCACCACGGCCACATGTGGCTACCTGCATCAGACAGGGCCTGTCGGATCCGGCCTCTTTCATTTCGGCTTTTGAGTGTACAATATCAGGTGTCTGTGGCAATATCCTTTACTGGAAGCTTCAATAAGCTAATGATTATGAAGGCTCCTGTGGAATGCAGTCAGTTCTGCTACAGTGGGCTTGTTGGATTGCTGTGGTGTAGAGACTGATTTTACAGTAGAAAATGGCTGAAGGTCAGCAAATCCAGGCCTTACTCATAACTGCCAGAGCAAAGTAATTGATGCCCCAAGCCCATTTCTTCTCTATGAGATATGGATTTGAAGTGTGTGAGCTCTGAGCTCACTCTGAGCTTTAAAAGGTTATTATTCTAAAATGACTTTCACATGGCATTGTGCTGTGTGAGATTTATCAGTAACTCCTTGGCAAAAGATTTCTTGTTGAGTCAAGCCATTAATCTATTGGAAATAAAAATGGTGGGCTATAGGACACCAGGTAGAATGACTTTCCTTTGTGGAATGGGGGTTAATTCCATCACCAGCTCAAGGCAGTGGGCACTGAGTAGCTAAGTCAGCTACACCCACCCATTCCCCACTGTAGATCTGCACTGTCCCATAAAGTGGCATGTTGAGTTTTACACTTGAATTTTAATTAAAATATGAAATGCATTTCCTCAGCCACACTTGGCCACATTCCAAGTGCTCCATAGCCACCTGTGGGCAGGTAAAGTTAAAGAACATTTCCATCACTAACAGAAAGTTCTGTTGGGTGTCACTGCATAGAGACTGGGTCAGGAATAGTCTAGTCAAAGCTAGTGAAAAGTGAAAGTTTCCTTGAATTTATGGGGAAAGACCTTTCTTCTTTTTTGTTGAATCATGTCCTGTAAAGATGTTTTGTGGACATGACTTTCATATTTTGTTCCCTTGGATGAAGACGTTCGGGTGCTTTGGATACCTCTTTGGGAGCCTAACAGGTAGGCTGATCCCACAGAAGACAAACCAGTGAAGGACCAGATCCTCAGCAATGTCATTTGAGACATAAATCAGACCGTCTCAAATCCATGAGCGAGTGAATCTCCTTCATTGTCTAAGCTGGTTTCAGATGGGACATTGTCCCTTTTCAGTCAAGATTGCTAACTGAATCATAGGACATTCATGTATTTGAAGGAAGGCAGGGACTCAGATATTTAGGATCCAGTTGCATCTGGCCCATAAATGTGAAAGAGGAAAGAGAAGACAACACTTCTGCAATCTTCTCTACAATCCCCTGTGCAAGACATCATTGTATGTTGTTTTGTGCATTTTTCTGTGTGGAGCTATAGCTCTCAGGAATGGTTGTAATGCATAATTAGAGAAGAATACATATTGAGAAACAAGGAGAATGTGGAAATTTGTGCAGCAAATGGAACTTTGTATATTAGTCTAATATAGAAATTAGATTTTGTAATTGGTTTCAATTGTACCAGAAGGACTTCTAGGGAAGGAAAGGAGAGCTTATTGGTAAACCACTGTTTTGCACGCATCATGCCTGTGTGCCTTCTGTAGACTGTGTTGTTAATTACTCGGTTGGTTTTCCCCATTTTGCACTGGGAAGCCGAGGCTGTGGCAGGGTGGCTGCCCCAAGAAGGCATCCCACGCTGCCAGCCTAGAACGGGGCCCTTCCTAGGCCCTCCTGGTGTGCCTCGTGATCCCCTTCAGCTTAGCTGTCATCATGCTCTGCTAATTGTGTCTCATTCATTATACTTGCCTAATACATCAGGAGGAGAAGGCAATGGCACCCCACTCCAGGACTCTTGCCTGGAAAATCCCATGGATGGAGGAGCCTGGTGGGCTGCGGTTCATGGGGTCGCTAAGAGTCCGACATGACTGAGTGACTTCCCTTTCACTTTTCAGTTTCATGCATTGGAGAAGGAAATGGCAACCCACTCCAGTGTTCTTGCCTGGAGAATCCCAAGGACAGGGGAGCCTGGTGGGCTGCTGTTTATGGGGTTGCACAGAGTAGGACACGACTGAAGTGACTTAGCAGCAGCAGCAGCAGCAGCAATACATCAGGAAGTCTTTAAATTTAAGTGCTTTATCCAGTACGGTTGGCATGTCTAGTCCACTGCTAGAATACGACAATTGCTCAATCAGGTCTAGCAAGGCCGTTCCACTCACCTAGGATCACAGGGTGCCAGGGGGTGGGAAGCCAAGTCTGTCAGGACCCAAAGCCAGTGGTTTTCCTGACTCTTTCTTGTTTATTAACACCTTGTCCAGCTGCCTCAACCCCAGTAGTTTTTGTGACCAGCTTCCTGGAAGACAGAGGGAGTGTGGCGGCAGGAGGTGGGAGGGGGAGTCTCTCTCTAGCTCCTTCCTGCCGTGAGCCCCAAAACCCACCTTCACCTTCATCTGCTCTCTCCTCCCATTTCCCTCCTCTTTCCCAGGCAGTTCCTACCTCTTTGGTCCTAGACCCTGACTTCTCAAAGATTTTGAACTAATATTTATCCCTTTTATTTCATGTATTATCAATATTCCCTCTTTCACCAGATCCATACAATCAGTCTTAAGCATGACAAGCCTGTCCCACCTCTAAAGAAAGCTTTAGGCACTCTCTTTACCCCAACTGGCTGCTTTTCTTTTTCCTTGTCATTCACATAAGCATCTTTAAAAACTTGCCTGTATTCTCTGCTTACCTTTCACTACCTCCTCTGTCCATAGCAACCTGGATTCTGCACCCATCACTCCAAACTGTTCATTCTAAAGCTACCAGTGACCTTTATGTCAGCATCAGTTCTGTTCAGTTGCTCAGTCGTGTCCAACTCTTTATGACCCCATGAATTGCAGCACGTCAGGCCTCCCTGTCCATCACCAACTCCCGGAGTTCACTCAAACTCATGTCCATCGAGTCGGTGATGCCATCCAGCCATCTCATCCTCTGTCATCCCCTTCTCCTCCTGCCCCCAATCCCTCCCAGCATCAGAGTCTTTTCCAATGAGGTGGCCAAAGTATTGGAGTTTCAGCTTTAGCATCATTCCTTCCAAACAACACCCAGGGCTGATCTCCTTCAGAATGGACTGGTTGGATCTCCTTGCAGTCCAAGGGACTCTCAGGAGTCTTCTCCAACACACCACAACACCACAGTTCAAAAGCATCAATTCTTCGGTGCTCAGCTTTCTTCACAGTCCAACTCTCACATCCATACATGACCATATGGAAAAACCATATGTCAGCATATATTGGCCATTTTTAGCTCTTTGTGCTTGAACTTTTATGAGAATATTATTAGTATTGTTGATTGCCACATTTCTATGAAACATTTGATTTTCTTGACTTCTTTGCTTTCATATATTTTCCTCTACCCCACTCAGTTTTCATGGTTGGCTCTAGGTTGCCATTCTTTTCTACTCCCAGAATCACATCTGTACTTGCAGCTTCATTTACCATCTGGACACAAAGACTTGCAGATTTATGTCACCATCCAATATCTTGTCCCCTTGAAACCCAGAAGACAGCATTTCTAAGGCGGTCAGTGATCTCTCCCTCCCTTCACCCTTGATCTGGTCCTGCTGCCTTACTGAAGGTGCCACCCCCTTAGACCTGCACCATCTGGACCCTGGAGAGCGTCCTCTCCCCCTCCTTCTGCACCTTCCAGTCAAGCTCTTGGCCTCTTGCTTTCTGTGCTGCAGTCACACTAGCCATACTGGTGAGACTGCGCCTTCCCACTTCCTTCCACCTGGAGCCGTCACAGTACTTCCCCTCTGCTTGCAGGGTGTGTTCTTGCTGTTTGCATCACTCCCTGCCTTGTTTGCCACACTCCTCACAGTTGTCACAAAATATTTTGCACAAAGTTATATGGCGTCTAGCACCCCTGTTAGAATGTTGACTCAGTGAGAGAAGTGTCCATGTTGTCCTGGTAAATGTTTTAACAACTGGCTCTCCTGCTGGGAAAAATGATTTGTTGGCATTTGCTGATTTCCATGGTGTAAATTCTTCCACTGTGTCTGATTTTAAGCTACCATTACATCACCACTGGATGCAAATTTGGGAAGAGAAGGACACAGTTGCCTCTCATAAGCTTAAAAGAAAATTCTAGCATAGCACTAGGATGTGGCCATGCTCTTCACTGCTGTGCATGTCATCATGACTTGGGGCTGTGCTAGGCACCTTGGTGATAGTGACTTGGAGGGTTGATAGTGATTGGAGGGTTAAATGCAGTGTCTTTATGTCATCATAGAAATGTAGTGGTAAAAATGCTAATATTTCAGACAAAACGGCATAAAATCTTTCATTTTAGAATTGGACCTGGCCTTAATTAAACTATTACAGCTAATCCCATCATTTTTGTCTCTTGTAATTGAGGGTCAGAGAATGGAATCTGGCACAATCATGTAACTAGCTAGTAAAGTAACTCAAGTTAAAGTGCACATCTCTTAATTACCAATGTGCATTCCTTCCAAAAGAAGTACAATTTTATAATACAAGTGATTTAATTCAGGTCATGTTATTATATAGTGGCGGAGTTGAACATACCGTAAATAAACCTACTTTACAAAAGAAAAGGCACTGTTTGATCATTCTTATTAAATTTTAAGTTGTCTGTTCAGAGAGATTTCCCCTTTATCATTCCCCCCTTAATTATTTCTTGTAGTTATATACAGATTAAATATATTAGTTAGCTTTTGCTGTGCAGTAAACCACTCCAAAATATATTGGCCTTTCTTTCAGCCACTGCTGTGTGGGCTGACAGTGTGGTATAGGCTCAGGCAGACCCCTGTTCTGGTTTACCCAGGCTTCTCTGGCAACTGCAGGAAGCTGGATGGGTATGAAACTGTTGATCATGACTGCCTCATGTCTGAGGCTGCAGCTAGGATGCTGCTGACTCGGATCTGATCCCGGTGGTCCCTGATCCTTCATCTTGTTTTTGTGGTGGGTTGGCAGAGTTCTGAGAGAGAATGGAACTTGCAAGACCCTAGAGTCAAAATTGCTATATAGGTACTTCTGCCCCAACTTATGTGTGAAATAAAATCATTCATAGGGTGAGGAAATAGATGCCAGCTCTTGATATCAAGGTCTGCAAAGCCATACTGCAAAGAGGCCTTGAAACACAGAAGGGGATGATTTGTAATAGTTTTTGCAATCAAGTACAGAAAAGGAATCTTTTCCTCAAATCATAGGAGACTCTGTAATACTGAAGTGTCCCAGAGGGGCAGAACTGACAAATGGCTTCCAAGGCTTCTTGAGATATTGAGGCAGTGCTGAATACCCTAGCCAGACTGTTGTGTTGACTGCATGCATGCAGCACTGAATCCTATACTGCTGTGAGGTGGAAGTCTCTCTTCATACCCTAGACTTTGGGTCTGCCGTTGATGTTTGGAGATGAAGGGATCCCTGTGAGGTGATGGGGCAGTGGAGCCACATGTCAACCCATGACGACTTGGGCAGCACCCTGTTAGTGACAGCTCTCAAAATCTGGAAGAACCCTGGGGAAGTGGAAATTAAACCTCAGGGTTCTTTACTGCTGGAAAATGATTGTGGGGAAATTTCCATAGTGGAGAGGTGGAAATCTTTCCAGATCTCTTCTTCTGTCCTAGGCCGCAAATGCATTTTTCTGGAATGAGAAACACATGAGTTTGACTGAGGACGAGTTAGTCGGTTTTGTCAATGAAGCATGAGAAGGGATCAGTCCTTACTCTGAGCTCATCTTTTTTTAAGCTGAGTGTGCTCTGGGAAGACGCAGGCATCAGCATATTTGTATCCAACTGAGCCAACAGAGCCTGCAGTGAAAGGCAAGGAAGGCCATTATCCAGTGAGTGTATATTGGGCTGGGAGCCACTGAGGTTAAAACATTCACTTTATTGCCATCTCTTTATCTGTACTTTATAAAATTAGTTCACAATCTCCCTAATTGTTCTTTGGAGTAAGATCTTTGGAAGTGTTCTTTGGAAAAGATGCCCTGAGTAAGATAATGGACTCTGAAATCCAACCCCCTGGGTTCAAAACACATCTCAACATTGTGTGTGTCTCTGAGGAAGCTATTTAACCACTCTGAGCTTCAGTTTCTTCTTCTCCACAAGGAGAATAATATTGCTGCTTCATATGAATCTGGTGAGGATTAAATGAGATCACACACCTGAAATGCTTGGTATAGCACACAGAGTAAATGCTCAATGCTTCAGTTCAGTTCAGTTCAGTTGTGTCTGACTCTTTGCGACCCCATGGACTGCAGCACGCCAGGCTTCTCTGTTCATCACCAGCTCCTGGAGCTTGCTCAAACTCATGTCCATCGAGTCAGTGATGCCATCCAACCATCAAATTCTCTGTCGTCCCCTTCTCCTCCTGCCTTCAGTCTTTCCCAGTATCAGGCACTTTTCTGAGTCAGTTCTTTGCATTAGGTGGCCAAAGTGTTGAAGCTTCAGCTTCAGCATCAGTCCTTGCAGTGAATATTCAGGACTCATTTTCTTTAGGATTGACTGGCTTGATCGCCTTGCAGTCCAAGGGACTCTCAAGAGTCTTCTCCAACACCACAGTTCAAAAGCATCAATTCTTTGGTGCTCAGCTTTATGGTCCAACTCTCATTTCCATACATGACTACTGCAAAAACCATAGCTTTGACTATACAGACCTTTGTTGGCAAAGTAATGTCTCTGCTTTTTAGTATGCTGTCTAGGTTGCTCATAGCTTTTCTTCCAAAGAGCAAGTGTCTTTTAGTTTCATGGTTGCTGTCACCATCTGTAGAGATTTTGGAACTCAAGAAAATAAAGTCTGACACTGTTTCCACTGTTTCCGCATCTATTTGCCTTGAAGTGATAGGACCGGATGCATGATCTTGGTTTTTGAATGTTGAGTTTTAAGCCAACTTTTTCACTCTTCTCTTTCACTTTCATCTAGGGGTTCTTTGGTTCCTCTTCACTTTCTGCCACAAGGGTGGTGTCATCTGCATATCTGAGGTCATTGATATTTCTCCCGGCAATCTTAATTCCAGCTTGTGCTTCATCCAGACCGGCATTTCGCATGATGTACTCTGCATATAAGTTAAATAAGCAGGGTGACAATATACAGCCTTGACGTACTCCTTTCCCAATTAGGAACCAGTCCATTGTTCCATGTTCGCTTCTAACTGTTGCTTCTTGACCTGCATACGGATTTCTCAGGAGGCAGGTCAGGTGTTCTGGTATTCCCGTCTCTTGAAGAATTTTCCACAGTTTGTTGTGATCCACACAGTCAAAGGCTTTGGCATAGTCAATAAAGCAGAAATAGATGTTTTTCTGGAACTCTTGCTTTTTCTGTGATCCAATGGGTGTTGGCAATTTGATCTCCGGTTCTTCTGCCTTTTCTAAATCCAGCTTGAATATCTGGAAGTTCACTGTTCACGTACTGTTGAAGCCTGGCTTGGAGAAATTTGAGCATTACTTTGCTAGCCTGTGAGATGAGTGTAATTGTGCTTTAGTTTGAACATTCTTTGGCATTGCCTTTCCTGGGATTGGAATGAAAACTGACTTTTTCCAGTCCTGTGGCCACTGCTGAGTTTTCCAAATTTGTTGGCATATTGAGTGTAGCACTTTAACAGTATCTATCTTTTAGGATTTGAAATAGCTCAACTGGAATCCCATCATCTCCACTAGCTTTGTTGGTAGTGATGCTTTCTAAGGCCCTCTTGACTTCGTATTCCAGGATGTCTGGCTCTAGGTGAGTGATCACACCATCATAGTTATCTGGGTCATGAAGATCTTTTTTGTATAGTTCTTCAGTGTATTCTTGCCAACTCTTCTTAATATTTTCTACTTCTAGAAGAAACATGGGTCTTCCTTCCATGGAAGGAATATAGGAATATGGGTGGAATTATTTTATTTATTATGCCTTTCATATTCAGACTTTCTTATGATGACTATGTATTACTTTTGAAAACAGAAACTAATACAATAAATAGGGTTTTCTTTTAAAGGAAAATGTCAGAGCAAACAGAAAACTAGGATATGGGGAAAAAAAAAAGATGAATTTGAAGGTATAGCTGGTACACCAAAGAGCACCTGCACAGTGACTCAAAGAAATCTACCGTTTTGCAGTTTACTTGGTTTCCAAGCAGGACATACAGTTATTCTCAGTGTTGATTACAGCCAGTAGACTCGCCATTCAGCTGTATGGTGACCGTAGCTAATAATATCACTGCCATTGGTTTGGACTTTTCTCCATATCAATGGAGAAAAGTGTTTTCTTCAAGTGTGTCCCTATAAAGAAGATCATGCCATCTCTTTTTTAGTGAGTGATACCTGCAGTGAAATCTCTGTAAGACACAGAAGCAGTAGTATTCACAGCAGTATTTACTCACAGTAAATATGAGTATTCACTCATATCTTTCTGAAATGTAGGTCAAAAACTACTCAGCACTAGCAGTTCTCTGAGAAATAAAGCATGTGAAACCATGTATACAACAGCTACACTGGGTTGTGGAGGATATGTAGCGTCAAATTTTCCCTTGTCTTCACACCTCTGTAATTTCACTTTGTTGGTTCTCCCATTAAAAAAGTGGAGATTATTCCCTCACCTCTTGGAGTTTGGCTAGCATTGTGACTCTCGTTGTCCAGTGGAATGTGATAGAAGTGATGCAGTGTTATATCTGAGCCTAGACTACAAGAGTTCTTTTGTGCTTCTGCTTCTTTGTTGGTCAAGAGAACAAGCTCAGGCCTGCCTGAAAGAAACCAGCAGACCACGTGGAGCAGAGGTGAGTCCTGCTGGACTGTTGGCTAACCATGTGACTTGCTAGTTGATTGCATGTGTGTGAGCAAGACAGCTGAGCTCAGCTGAGGCTGGCCCAGATCAGTAGGTCCATTCATCTGGCCTATACCCTTATTAGCAAAGTTAGATATATATTCTGTTGCCTTGAGGTTTTATGGTTGTTTCTTATGCAGCATTATTGCAGATAATGGATACAGCTGTCTTTATCCATTACAGACAAAGAAATGGACTGTATAGCCTTTGGGGTTCTAGTTCTCCATTTAACTAGATATTTGACTTTCAGCAAATATTTTAATATCTCTGATTGGCATATGTAAAATGGGAAAAAAAGATTTAACTCACAAAATTTCTACTGTGAAATGAAGAATTTGTCAAAGAATTTAGTAGCTGTGAATTACAATTCAAATTTAGGTTAACTTGAAATTCTGTACTCTACGCTTATATGTACACCATGTCTAAATTTTCTCCAATGCAGTTGATCTTTCACCTGCTAAATAAAACAAACAAGCATAGAGAGTATTTAAGGCCATGCCAATCAGTTTTAAATTAATGCAGGTATGTTTCGACGGCAGCCCACCAGGCTCTCCCGTCCCTGAGATTCTCCAGGCAAGAACACTGGAGTGGGTTGCCATTGCCTTCTCCAATGCATGAAAGTGAAAAGTGAAAGGGAAGTCACTCAGTCATGTCCGACTCTTAGTGACCCCATGGACTGCAGCCCACCAGGCTCCTCCATCCATGGGATTTTCCAGGCAAGAGTACTGAAGTGGGGTGCCATTGCCTTCTCCATGTTTTGATATACTGTTAATCAAATATGAAGTTAGCTAGAGAAGAAAAATTTTGTAGTTTTTGTAAATATGGCTTACAGAAGGGGGCCTTTAAATAAAATGAAACAAAATAAACTTTGATTTACTTTTTAGTTCAGAATGAGAAATATGACTATCAGGCTCCAGGTACATTAGGGTAAAATTTGCATGCTCTAGTCAGGTAATGGCATGTGCAAAGAGAGAATTAATTATAATTGGCTTTTTAAAAATGCATTTTAGTTTTTTTGCTTCATGGTTCACAGATCACTGTATGATTTTGAAGTACAGGAAATAATTTCTCAAATTAAATCTAAACAGTATTCAGTTGTTTTATTTGTAGCCACATAGATAAAAGTGACTCTTGGTATCTGATTTATTTAATTTATTTTAAATAAAAATTAAATAAAATTTTAAGATAAATTTTTATTCTAATTAATTTAATTTATTTATTAGTATAAAAAAATTACTGTTTTATCTATATCTTTCCAAGAAAGAAAGATGGTTTTGTTGGTTTGACCATAAATTACATATTTTGCATATATCATCTTGAAAATTCTGACTACTTCTAGGTTTTTAGAGTTTTAAATAACAGCTTTTTTTGAATAATGGTTTAACAATAAAGTTTAAAGTTTTAAATAATACCTTTTTTCGAATAATGGTAAACAATAAAGTTTAAAGTTTTAAATAACAACTTTTTTTGAATAATGGTATAGAGTCATTATAAAATGTAAAATAATAATAAAATAATACAATAAAAGAAAATTTTCTTCAGATACCTTCACCCAGAAACACATTAACTTTTGGAGAATATATTTCAGATATTGACCTATACATTTATACATATAGAAAAGTAACACATAAATAGAAATTCTTTTAGAAAAAATGGAAAATATGGTAATTATAATTCAATTAACATGTTAGATTTCATTTTACATCAAAGTTGCGTGAAAAATAATCTGAATATAACCTAAAGGGTTGAACTCCAGATAACAATTTCACTGTAAAGTAAGTTGTTTCTAAAGGATCTCTCTAAAATTAAAGAAAAAATGTTATGAAAGAAATTGAAGTTCAAGTCAGTACTTATGTTACCAAAATTTTGCCCTTTAACCGTGTGTAATTATTGCCATGAACAGTTAAGAAATTAGATAAATGTTGCATCTTTTTCACTTTACTCTCACAATCCCCAACTGTATTAGTTATAATATTAATTCTTATATTTTTAAGGCTTCTACCATGCCACGGTACTCCATGGTCATTACTCCTGAAATTATTTAAAGTTAAATTAAAGACCAGCAATCAAATTAAAATGGGAAATGCAAAAAGTGCTTAAATATGACAAAGAAAACCCAAACATATTCATAATAGTAGAAATGTAAATTGTAACCACAGTGGATTTCCATTTTTTACCAATTGTCAATATGGTAATTGTCAATAATCAAGATTGTCAATAATTGTAAAGTCTGACATAGGCCTTATCATGTATTGCTGGGAAAAGTGCAAATAAGTGCCACTCTCATGTAGTGTAATTCAGTACTATCTACCAGAACTATAAGTGCATTGATCTTTCAATCCAGTAATTTCTCTTCTGGGTGTTTACCTTTTTTTGTATATCTCTGGTGTGTATGTGTTCTCAGTTACTCAGGCTTGTCCACTTCTTTGAGACCCATGGACTGTAGCCCACCAGGCTCCTCTGTCCATGGGCTTTTCTAGGCAAGAATACTGGAGGGGGTTGCCGTTTCCTTCTCCAGGAGATCTTCCTGATCCAGGAATCAAACCTGTGTCTCTTGCTTCTTGTGCATTGGCAGGTGGATTCTTTACCGCTGCACCAGATGGGAAGTCATGTATATCTGTACATGTACAAAATGACATATGTACAAGGTTATTCATCTCATAGTTGCTTAACAAGTCTGTCTTAAAACATCCCAAGTGTTCAACCATAAAGGACTAGTTGACATAATTTATTCTTTCATGTTTTGCAGCGAAGGAGGAGATAGGAGGAGGGGAAAGGAGCAAGGAGAGCTCTTTGTATTTATGTAGAAAGATCTCTGAGATATGCTGATCAGTAAAATGTTCATGTTCAGAAAGTGTGCAATAAACAGACATGATTAGAATGTTCCTTGTCTGTATTTGCATGTAGACAGTTATATGACATTAGTAAAAGTATTTGCCTGGTGTGTGAATGGCTGGGCAGGAGAGGCACTAGTGGACTCTAGCTCTTCAAAATCATTGTGATTTATTAGTCAGTGACCATTAGTTATTCAAAAGGAAGTTAAAGCGTTAGCTGAATGGATTCAATTCTCAGCATCACTTCTTTTGTCTCAGACTCTTCTTTCCTGACTTCTATCATTTGGTTTACTTTTTGGTTAGCTGCATTTTTGTCATGCAGCTAATTTAAAAGGAGGATTCATAAGGATTCTAGGTCTTAAATTGCTGCATGAATGAGAATATTTACCTATCACAATTTTGTTTGTGAATCCTTACTTGAAAACACTTAAAATCCTTTGGTCTCACTTGTTTCTACCTCAAAATGTTGTTAGCATCATTTCACTTTCTTCTGGAATAAGATTGTGGTGTCTTTACTGAACTGTATTTTTTTTCTTTTAACCTTCTACTTTTCTTTTGTAGCTTTGGAGACTTTTTTAAAGATGAAAGAATTCACTAAAAATGGCTCATATCCTTTAATTTTACCCAGAAATTTGGATTTCTTTTTTAGGCTGTCTAGTATTGTTTCTTTATTTTGTGATTCTTAGTTTTAACTTTTGAATAGGAACTTGATTCACAAAGGAATTTTAGTTCTCAAGAATATATTAATTAAACCACTTGAGAACTAAACTTCCTTCATGAATAAATTTCATATTCAAAAGTTAAAACTAAGATTCACAAAATAAAGAAACAATACTAGACACCCTAAAAAATAAATCCAAACTTCTGGGTAAAATTAAAGGGTATGAACCATTTTTAGTGATATATATATACACTCCATGAGTATGTGAATGAACTGCAAGGGTAATCTGAGTTTTTGTACTTGTTTGTATTGCATGCATCATGAAACTGATGTTAATATTCTTAACTCTTAACCATATTGTTTAAGTTTTGAATTGTATGAATGCTCTTTAATAGAGAGGTAGGTCACTTAATAACTTTATTCTTTATTGACTATGATATAAGCATTGTAGATAATTTTTTTTCTGTGTGCAGAAGGTACAAAATGTCTTGCAAACCTCTTTGCCTGTGTGATGCTACAACAGCCTGACTGAAACAACAAGGGGAGGAAAGTCGCCTGGGTGCCTCCACGTGCCTGCAGTAGCCCAGATGATCTGAGAAGCAGATGCCAAGATGGGATTAAACCTGAAAAGGTTTAATTAGGGGAAACACCTCTGTGAGTGAAACTTGCAGAGAGCTGGGGAGGTTGGGAGACCCTTCAGCCTGTGGTGTAAGTTTGACCCTGAGTGAAAGAGAGAGGGAGAAGGGGTTGGTTGGAAGTATCCTAGACTGGCATGGCTTTTAACGAAGGTACAACAAACTTGAAGGAGTCAAAGGCAAGAGGAGTTTCCTCTCCTAGGAAAGGGTCTGCATCCATCTCTCTCTAGGCTCAGGCATTGGTTGGGAGCACCAGCTGGGGCTGTGGCCTTAGCATAAGTGTGGATGGTTTTCAGAGGAGCTAAGCAGGCTGAGTCCATCTGTCCCAGGCTTACACTGGGCCTCTTCCCTTAGTGTTTGTTCTTGGATGACTTCTTCCATTGCTAGCACATGGACAGTCATTATTTAGTCTCAGTCTGTAGTTTTGATCACATGCCAAATTTATTTTCCCATTGCCTTTTGTATATCTCCACTCTGCTGCCCTGCAGGCCCTCCAAACTCAACCCCCCACAATGAACTCATATTCCTTCACCCCTCCCCCATTCTGTGTCCCTATATCCCTGTTTCAGTTTATTGCATTATCTTATTTTCCTTCCCAAGTTAAAACCTTAGAGTTATCGTCACCTTTTCCTGCTCTTCATCTCAACTATCCAACCAGCTGTCTGGACCTTTTTTGTCATGACCAAAATTCTAGATTTTGGTTCCTCCTTCCATTTATTCTGTAACAGTGCTGATGTAGTCTACAAGTTTCTCTTTATGATTAAAAAGATTTAACTTAATTTAATTTCAGTAATTTGATTCAAATTTTGGTAAGCTAGACTTTTGTCATCTAGCTAATTTTAAAGGAGGATTTATGAATGTTTCATTACCCAAAAAATTGCTTAAGTGAATAGAATTGAATGGATAGGGCTTGCCACTCCATTTCTTTTATTTATTTGGAATATAATTTTTTTACAATGTTGTGTTAGTTTCTGCTGTATAATAAAGTGAATCAGCTATATACATGTATCCCCTTCCTCCTGACTCACCCTCCTACCTCCCCATCCCACCATCTAGGTCATCACAGAATACTCCGCTGAGTTCCCTGTTTATACAGCAGCTTCCAACCAGCTATCCATTTTACACATGGTAATGTATGTTTGTTTTTGTTCAGTTGCTTTGCCCTGTCTGACTCTTTGCGACCCCATGAACTGCAGCACACCAGGTTTCCCTGTGTTTCACCATCTCCCAGAGCTTGCTCAAACTCATGCCTATTGAGTCGGTGATGCCATCCAACCGTCTCAGCCACTGGCATCTCCTTCTTCTCCTGCCTTTAATCTTTCCCAGCATCAGGGTCTTCTCCAATGAGTCAGCTCTTAGCATCAGGTGGACAAAGTATTGGATCTTTAGCATCAACATCAGTCCTTCCACTGAAAATTCAGGATTGATTTCCATTAGGATTGACAGGTTTAATCTCCCTGCAGTCCAAGGAACTCGCAAAAGCCTTCTCCAACACCACAGTTTAAAAGAATCAATTCTTGGGCTCTCAGCCTTCTTTATGGTCGAACTGTCACATGCATACATGACTATTGGAAAAAACATTGCTTTGACTATACAGACTTTTGTTAGCAAAGTAATGTATCTTCTTTTTAATATGCTGTCTAGGTTGGTCATAGCTTTTCTTCCAAGGAGCAAGTGTCTTTTAATTTCATGGCTGCAGTCACCATCTGCGGTAATTTTGGAGCTCAAAAAAATAAAGTCTGTCACGATTTCCACTGTTTCCCCATATATTTGCCATGAAGTGATGGGAGCAGATGCCATGATCTTGGTTTTTAAATATTGAGTTTTAAGCCACATTTTTCTCTCTCCTTTTTCACTTTCATCAAGAGGCTCTTTAGTTTCTCTTCGCTTTCTGCCACAAGGCTGGAGTCATCTGTGTATCTGAGGTTGTTGATATTTCTCCCAGCCATCTTGATTCCAGCTTGTAATTCATCCAGCCTGGTATTTCACATGATGTTATTTGCATATAAGTTAAATAAGCAGGGTGAGAATATACAGCCTTGGTGTATTCCTTTCCTAAATTGGAACCAGTCTATTGTTCCATGTCTGGTTCTAACTGTTGCTTCTTGACCTACATACAGGTTTCTCAGGAGGCTGATAAGGTGGCCTGGTATTTCCATCTCTTTAAGAATTTGCCACAGTTTGCTGTGATCCACACAGTCCAAGGCTTTAGTGTAGTCAATGAAGCAGAAATAGATGTTTTCCTGAACCTCTCTTGCTTTTTCTGTGATAAAATGGAAGTTGGCAATTTGATCTCTGGTTCCTCTGCCTTTTCTAAATCCAGCTTGAACATCTGGAAGTGTTAGTTCTTGGTTCATGTACTGTTGAAGCCTAGCTTGGAGAATTTTGAGTATTACTTTGCTAGCATGGGAAATGAGTGCACTTTTGCGGTAGTTTGAACATTCTTTGGCATTGCCTTTCTTTGGAATTGGAATGAAAAGACATTTTCCAGTCCTGTAGCCACTGCTGAGTTTTCCAAATTTGCTGGCTTGAGTGCAGCACTTTAGTGTATATATACGTCCATCCTAATCTCCCAATTGGTTCCACCATCCCCTTTCCCTCCCCTGTGCCCACATATCTGGTCTTTCCATTTGTGTCTTTATTCCCACCCTGGAAATAAATTCATCTGTGCCATTTTTCTAGTTTACACATATATGTGTTAATATTTGGTATTTGTTTTTCTCTTTCTGACTACTTCACTCTCTATAACAAACTCTAGGTCTGTTAATGATCTCATTTTGGTATTTTTTATGGCTGAGTGATATTCCATTGTATATATGTACTGCATATTCTTTATACATTCCTGTGTTGGACATTTAGGTTTTTTCCATCTCCTGGTTATTGTAAATAGTGCTGCAGTGAGCACTGGGGTGCATATGCCATTTTGAATTATGGTTTTCTTAAGGTATATGCCCAGTAATGGGGTTTGTAGGTTATTGACAAGTGTATCTCTCCTCTTCCTAGAATTCTATAGCTGATCAGCTCCTTTTTGACAATTCTTCATGTTTGTAATGAAGGCCAAAATCTGCAATGATGAATGAGGCAGAGTTGTGGCAGATTTTCTACCTGTCATGTTGTTGTGAATGATAATTTTTGTGTGTCATGAGAAAGTTCCCGGGCTAGAGCTGACAGTGCCTAATCCATATGTAGAAATACAGAAAATATCAAAAGTAGGTAACTAAATCAGTAAATGTATAGTACTGTTACACATTTTATGGTTATCGTGGTACTGTGCCTGTGTATAAATATATGGACAAGATAAAGCATTACATAATTGATTACTGTATTAATAAGGTATTTATGTAACAAACAACCACAGATTCTTTGTTGCAGACAACTACAATCAATGTTTCTAGCTCTTATCTGTTGGTTGCTGGAGTTTAGCTGATTTAGGCTTGACTCAGCTAGGCTTGACTTCAAGTCCACTCCCGGGGCTTCCCTGATAGCTCAGCTGGTAAAGAGTCCACCTACAATGCGGGAGACCCTGGTTCTATTCCTGGGTTGGCATGATCTGCTGTAGAAGGGATAGGCTACCCACTCAGTCTTCTTGGGCTTCCCTTGTGGCTCAGCTGGTAAAGAATCTGCCTGCAGTGTGGGAGACCTGGGTTCAATTCCTGGGCTGGGAAGATCCCCTGGAGAAGGGAAAGGCTACCCACTCCAGTATTCTGGCCTGGAGAATTCTGTGGACTGTATAGTCCATGGGGTTGTAAAGACTCGGACACGACTGAGCAACGTTCACACGCACTCACAGCGAGCCTTGACTTCAAGTCCACTCCCAGCTCTGGCCGTGGGTTAGGCTCTGTTCTTTCCTGCATGTTTTCACTGTGGAGCCCAAGCTCACAGACATCTAAAGAAGGCTCTTAGGGTGAAAGCACAACCCACCAAACAAGTACATTTGCAGTCTCTCCTTCTGTCATGTCCACGAACATTCCTTTAGCCAAAGCACATTACATGACAGACCCAACCTAGAGGGTCTAGTGAGAGGAACTGCAAAGAGACAGGGAGGGGTGAAGTACAGGAAACAATAATGCAGTCTAACACAATTATAATTATTGCTTTCCATAAAAAGAAAACATTTATAAAAAACCTGGACTCTGTTGTGTGTACATGCCTCTCATGCTATATGTTTAATCGCATTAGGAGAAGAGATTAATTTTCCTGTGAAAATTAAATTGAAAACTAAAAGCATGTCATTTAGGTTTTTATACAATAGATTTATGGCATTATTACATGCTAATTCTCTGATAAGAATAGCCATCAAATGACAAACTGGTTTCACAGTTCTTGTGGAAACTTCCTGGGAATCATTCATTTTCATTCACATTTGTAATCCCAGACCAATTCAGAGATCGAATTGATTGATAATATGATGTTTTTCACTTTTCAAACTAGTCTCAGCCAGTTATGTTAGTGTCTTAGAAAGTGAGATAAATAGTCAAACATTAACACATAAGCATTGGATATTGATTCCCAGGAAATGGATTCTCAGAAGGTGAACTCATAATTCTTAAAGTATTATATGGTTAACTGTTACAGTTAGTATACAACTAGTGTGATTGTGATTTGATTGGTAATTAAAATATTTTTAAGTGTTTCAGAGAAAAACTCTGCGCATCAAATGATTTAGAAATTAAAATGAGATGTGTCCCAAGAGGTGAGTCGTTGTAATATTTAAAAATAAGGTTGCCTAACTGAGCATGATTTAAGTTTCCTATTACAAGTATTAGGAAGAATTTTAATTTTCTTTGTAGGCAAAAGACACTTTCATTTGCATTTTATATGGAAGGAAAGACATTACACATAGAAAGTATCTCTTCCTTCTATACCAGAAGTGTTGGCAGGTATACTTTTATCCAGTCATAGGAGACACAATGAACTTGTGGTTGAATGTGCTAGAATTTTCTATTAAGCTATGAAATTTGTCAGAATTGCAGTACCTTTTCATCTGTGTCTTCTTATGAAACATGAATATGATAATGTCATTAATTTTCACTCAGATTTTCTTCAGTCATATTATTCATGGTGAAATTCATTCAATAAACTTACCTTTTTTTAAATGAGAAGGATTCAAGAAGTGACAACTTCACACCTCTTTGATATTTGTCATTCTCCTCTTCCGTTAGCCTCAATACGTAACTGTTTACTGTGCTTTCATGGAATGTTTTATTAGGAAAAGAGTTGTACAGGTGTGGAATAGAAGAAAATATAAATTTTATCCAATATTTAAGAAAGGGTCATGATGTGAAAACCAGGTAGCATGTCCTGAATTAATATGAAGAAGTGGCTTCACTGATCTTCTTTTCCCCATATATGGATATATAAATATATGAAAACTATAGACCCCATACCAAGCAGTGAAGTCAGAGTACTTATGTAAGTTAGTTTTTCTTAAAAACTACATTCTGAATGGCAGCTGACACTAGTACTGCTGTGTTCGTGAAGTATGGTCTGCATTCCCCATTTTGTTCATAACACATATTCCTAATCCCCTTTTTGTGAAACCTAGTTAATTATTAAATAGGTCAGAGTGTACACACTATTTGAAATTCTCAGATAAGTCATTTCTTAATATTTCTTTTGCATTTAGTGTTTTAAAAAGTTAGCAGTTTTTGCTTGATTCTGTGAAATGGTTCACTTTTATACTGTCTTTTTGAACTAATTGTTCCTGATTACTAATATTATAATTTTGAAGTTTGAAACACCCTGGGCCTCCCTGTCATGTACAAATTCTGTGCTCAATGAGCTCAATGCCCACATATAGCTCTGTGTTTATGAAGGCACAGCAAAGTGAAGGTTTCAGACAATCATCTTGACAGTAAGGCCTCTGGGCTGGCTGGCCGCTATGTTTATAGGCAAACCAAACTGGACACTGGGTGACCTACAAACAGCCTGCTAAGTACAGAAACTCCGATGGTTTTCTGTTCTCAGTGCCTGAGTCCCTGGCTGGTGGAAGTTGGATATTTAAGGGTGAGCATGAACTCTCCAGGTTCACCACAGAACCATTTAATAAGTAACCAGAGACCTGGAGATGTTCATGTAGTTCTTTAAATACCCAGGTTCTGTTAAGGTGCAGTTCACTGAAGGTCATTCCACAGTTTCAAATATTTAATGTTCTTTCCCAAGTGAGTGACCCAGGTCTGATAGACAAGCTGGTTGATTGCTTATTCGTAGCCGGCCAGTACATAGTCAGCAAATCAAGTTGATGACTGTAATAATTTGGCAGGGAAAAGCTGATCATCGGATGAAATAGAACCTCAGAGAGGCTGAAATAAATCTAAGGTATAATACAGCAAACTCATTAGATTAGAGTATATACACACATAAGAATTTTTGAACTGAATATCTTTTGAAGGAATTCCTTTCCAGCTGAATATCTTTTTGGGTAACTTTTAATTCTGATATATTTCAAATTTACAGAAAATTTGCAAGACTAAAACAAGGAACAGCTCTATATCCTTCATACATATTCAATGATGTTTTATAATTTTTCCCACTGGTTTCATCATTCTATCTACCAAGCTATCAATCCACATATTTTTCTTTTCTGAACCATTTGGAGGTAAGGTAAAGACATAATACCTCTTGACCTCTAAATGATTCCATTTATATATATATATATATATATACACACACACACACACACACACATATATGTGTATATATATATTTACATTACTAGAGTGTATAATTTTAAAAATCAGGAAATTTGATGATACATATCTAATTGTGTTTTTTAAATAATATGATATATAGAGAAACAAGAAAATGCAAGTGAATGGCTTCAATTCTGACATTAGTTGTACTGGGACAAATTGTTATGCTACATCACTGTGAAATAAAGTGAACTTAATTGTTTAATGGTCACATACTAGGCTAAATTTCAGTTATAAACTTGCTAAATGGTCCAAAAGCTCATTAGATGAGAGTCACTTATTCAATAACTCCTTTGCTTGTCTTAGTCACTTAGAAGTTTCCTCTTTTTTCCCAGTGATTTGCCAAGGAAATGATTATTGGCACTTAGTCAAGCACAGATTTTATACGCATTTGTAAAGCAGGTTTGAATTAAAGATCAAGGAAGGTTGACTTTGACCTTAATATCCAGCCATAACTGTTGTTCCTCTTTGAAGCTGAATTTTCAGGTGAACTTCATTGCCTGTGTCCTGGAATTTGATCACCATATTGGATTTCTAATTTTAAGTATGGAATTTAGTGCAAATACAATTAAGATACAATAAAAAGTTGGCAAAATCTATCTAAAATAAAGAACATTCCTCACTTAACGATACAACCTGTGGGAGAGTCAGTGTAGCAATATTAAGTAATACAAACTAACTTTTAGGAAATCAGTTTTTTTTAAATGTCTCAAATGTATTTAGACTTTCTAATGTAGCACTATTTTAGTAGTAATAAAGAAGGTTAAATCCTTCTACCTGATAACTTTAGGGAGATGCCTGCCCATTAGAATCATATGTTTCTACTGACTCTCTCATGTTTATTTCTTTTAAGTCTGTGTTTCAAGAAATGGTATTATGCCAAGTGGAGGTCTTTTGCCTTAGAAAGTAATTAAAAAAAAAAAAAAAACCATATGACTGGAGTGTAGACGCTAAGTGGTGGGGTTAAGATGAACACTGCAGAATCCCATAAAGGGCAGGTGTAGCCAGGAGGACTGTTTTGATCCCTGGGTTGGGAAGATCCTCTGGAGGAGGGCATGGCCACCCACTCCAGTATTCTTGCCTGAAGAATCCCCATGGACAGAGGAGCCTGGTGGGCTACAGTCCATGGGTCACAGAGAGTGGGACATGACTGAGCAACTAAGCCCAGCACAGCCGGGAGGATTACCCACCTGTGAGGATGGGTTAGAGGTGCAGGAGGAGGGCTCACCGTCAGCTGTACCTCCAGAGTAATTAACATGAAAGCCTCTTAGTTGGCATTCAGAGTTTTCGAAAAACAAGTGTAGTGTCACCTGGATGATCAGGTGGGTTATGGAGATATGACATGCATCAGTCCCAAGGCAAGTACGAAAGCAGAACTCATATCAGGGACTGGTGGAAATGCCACCTGCCTAGCACCAGTGCAGTATCTAAGGGTTCAGGGGGTGAAGAGAGTGTCTTAGAGACAAACAGAGAAGACTTGGGAGGAATTGGACATGGACAAAGGTGGGAAGAAAACTTTCTAAGAAACAGTGTAAATAAAATGATATAGCTATAAAGAAGCAGGTAGCTACTGAGTATAGCCAAATACCATGGGAACTGGGGATGAATGCATATGTTGGAGATCTCCAGTTTGCTGTCAGTTCTAATGAAAATAGGGTGGAAAAGGAAGTGGTCCCTAACATCCTATAAGTATAATAGTGAAGTCTCTCAGTAGTGTCCGACTCTTTGCGACCCCATGAATTTTAGCCTATAATGCTCCTTCGTCCTTGGGATTTTCCAGGCAAGAGTACTGGAGTGGGTTGCCATTTCCTTCTCCAGAGGATCTTCCCAACCCAGGAATTGAACCTGGGTCTTCCGCATTGTAGGCAGTTGCTTTACCATCTGAGTCACCAGGGAAGTCTATAAGTATAATAGATTATCCCTAATGGGTGTGTGACTTCCAAATATCCATTTTTAGTACCTTATGTATGTACATTTTATTATATCTGTAACTCTGCTAAGATTTTTGTTCATGCCCATTACCAAAGTGATGTCCAGCCTTTGGAATTTTTGCTTTTGCATATAGAATTTATGATATAATAACAGGATACAGTAAGATGCTGACAAAAAATATCCAGGATAAAGAGGACTGTTAATTTGACACATATTTTGTAGAAAAGGCTGTGGGAAAACAGACACTCACATGTTGCTAGTGGGAGTGAATCATAATGAAACATATGGAGAACACCTTGGTGATATCCATCAAAATTACAACTATGCCCTATGTGCTGGAAGTCTAGCTTCTATAATTTTTCTTGCAGATTCACTTATGCACAGTGTAGAAAAACTGCACTGTAGTCCATTGTAACAGAAAAAGATAGCAGCTCAAACTAAGTTAAAGTTTGAAAATGAGGACTGAACAAATCAACCCTGGTAGATCCAGCCATGCAATACTATGAGGTTGTAAAAGAAAATTTCAAAGAGAAGGAATGAAGACATGTATTATGTACAGATTTTGAAATAGCTCCTAGAGGGAAGGCAGGGATAATCTCATTTGCATGTACTTGCATGAAGAAACTGGAAGTAAATATAAAAAATGAATAAAAGTGTTGTGTGGTAGGTGGAGACTGGCAGATGGAGCCAGGGGTGGGTGTGAAAGTCTCCACTGTGTAAACCTTCTTATACTTTCAAATTTTTGAACTGTGTTGACATACTAGTTATTGAGAAAAATTTAAAAAGAGGACTATTGGATTCTTATAGGAATGGCAGAAACTGCGGATTTTCCGTCCAAATATCTATTCTGATTGTTTTGATTTTAAATCAGAACATTGTCCTCTAGGGTTAAAAAAATGTTTTCCCAGCTTCCCTTGCAGCTAGCTGTGGTTCTGTGACTAGTAAGATATCATTAGAGTTGCTGTGTACATGTTAGTATTTTTACATGGATCTCTTTATCCATGAGGGAGGGTCTTTCTCCCTTGCCTTTTTCTTCCTAAATATAGGTTTGGTGTCCAGAGCCTCAACAGACATCTTGGACAGTGAGATGACCTTGAAATCAGAAACCATACGCTAAGCCAGCAGAGCAGAAAGATAGAATCATGAACCCCTGTGGGTGCTGTGGGGCCAACAGCATATGAGCTGCTTCCTGTTTTATGTTGCATGCAAAAGAAAAAACATCAGAGCTAAAAACTAGCTTCTATCTTGTGTGCATCACTCTTACTTTGACCATTATGTTGTGGAACATATGTAACAATCTAATCCAGTATTCACCCTCAATGTAGGAAAATCACGTTTCCCTTAAGATCTGTTCTTTTGTGAACTTCACTGGGGCACTCTCAGTCTCTGCCCTTGTTCCTTTTTTAAATTTAGTCCCTCTTTGGGTTGAAATAATATGGTTTGTGATAAATCTTTCCAGAGAATCATGAGATGTGACTCTTTTTAAAAAATTTTTTTACTGAAGGATAATTGCTTTACAGAATTTGTTGTTTTCTGTCAAACCTCAACATGAATCAGCCATAGGTATACATATATCCTCTCCCTTTAGAACTTCCCTCCCATCTCCTGCCCCATCCCACCCCTCTAGGTTGATACACAGCCCCTGTTTGAGTTTCCTGAGACATACAGCAAATTCCTGTTGACTGTCTAATTTACATATGGTAATATAAGTTTCCGTGTTACTCTTTCTGTACATCTCACCCTCTCCTATCTATCATTGTGTTTTACTGAAGTGCTGGTCTTGGAAAGATTCCCATAAGTGCCTCATGTCATTTTTTAAAATATAAATGTACAGCTGCATTTTTAATATTTAATGGCAGTTAAAATAACCGTGCTTGCCATGTCAGAATAAATGTTCAGATTCTCAATCATGGACTTAAGGATGTGGAAATACATTGATTTTTGGAAAGGGACATGTCTGTGTTATTGCATACCAATAATTCAAGCAAAAAGTATAGTGAATGATAAAAATACATGGACACATGGATGAAATTTATTTCTTTGATTCATGGAATATTTGTTTGATGATGGGAAGGACTGATCTGTTTTCACCAAGATATCTGTTAATGATACTAAATATCTATTAAGTAAACATTATTAAGTAAACATTAACCTTTTTTTTAAAGATATATTGCTATCTCATTGCTGGAAAACTCATAGTTTTTTTCATATCAGAAGGGACAGGCAGTTCTGTCAGTGGTTGCATAGTACCGTTTGTCTAAATCAACTGCTCACTAAAAAGTGTTGCAATAACTTCACTAAAGAGAAATCTAATAGATTGAAGAAGTAAACAGATTCAATTGGTATTTCATAATTTCTAATTTTCCATAGACCTTGAATGACTTCTTCTGGGGCCATTATACTGATTCTATTTTGTACACACAATTTAGAAGCCACTTTCTCTGCTTTAAGTAGAAAAAAATATTCTACAACACATTTTTACATAATTATTCTACATTATGGAGATGGGCTTTCCCACATGCTATTAAGTGAAAAATATTTTAAGAAAGTAAAGAAGAAAATATACAGAAAGAAAATAGTTTTGGGGAAAGAAGTTTAGAAGATATCTCAGTCATTTGTCTTTATATCATTGTAGATAAGGCTTCTTCTCATTATAACACAATAACTTACACAGATAGAGGTGATATGATCTTTATACCAAGTATATTCTTTATTCATTCATTTCTGTATTCATTATTCTGAAGGTACTTACTGATCATCTACTCTGTGCCAGAACCTTGGAGCTGGAGATAACAAAGTTGGTCTCTGATGTCATTAGAGCTATGTAAAGGAGTCTTTATCATTCAGTGATAAAGTCATTCATTCAGTGAATGAATTCCTTAATAAATACTGGTGATTATAGACTGAGATAGGTAGGTGTTAGGGATGATAGACCATACTATAAGAGTGAATGGCGAAGGACCCTGAGTCTGTGGGCTCAGAAAGCATTTAGCAGGTGGGAGCTGAAGTCTAGGTGAAATGTGGCTCGAGGTGGGGTGCACCTCATGTTCTAGGCAGATGAGTCCTGTGGATCTTTGCTTTGTAGGGAAGCTTTACTTTTGCCACACGTAGAGCTTACAGTATGAGGCCAATGAGGCTAGAGCTTAGAGAGCAAGAGGAAGAAGCAAATGAGATAAAGAGGGAAAGAGAGACTGAGCTTTAAAGACTTCCTTCTTTATCCTACAACCCTATATATTTTGTAACCTTTTACTTGCACGTAGTTTTAGATCTACATAGATCTAAAGTTGCAAAGGTAGTACAACTTGCTCTCATGTTACATCTCACATCCTCATAGTATAATTTTAAAAGCTAGGAAATTAACATTGATTCAATACTGTTAACTAATCTACAGACCTAATTTGAACATTGCTGTATTTCAGCTGTTTTTTGTTTTTGTTCTTGTTCCAGAATCCAATCCAGTATCCTGTGTTGCATTTGGTTATCAGGTTTCCTTAGCCTCCTGCAATCGGTGACAGTTCCTCAGTCTTCCCTTGACTTTCAGGTCCTTGACACTTTTGAAAAGTATGGGTCAATTATTTTGTAGACTGTATCTCCATTTGACTTTGGAGATTTGGGATGTTTTCTCATGATTAGATGAAGTTATGTGTTTTTGACAAGAACATCACAGAAGTGATCACGTGCCCTTCTCATCATAATCAGGGAGAAAATGATCTTTTGCAGTATCATTTGACAAGGGGCTGTTTGACCAATTTTCCTCTAATTCAAGTTCTGCATCATCATTGAGCAAGCTTTTGGTGACCTGTAATTTTAGCTGCCTACTCTCTATTTTACTCACAAAATCATAAGGGAGGAAAGATGGAATTACAATTTAGCATTTTAGTCTGATATTTTTTCCTATACATGTTGAAATAGGAAATTAAAATTTCATACCCAAATACTGCAAAGTGTTCTTATAAGCTAGGTAAGAGGAGGGATAAAGACAGTTGCTCGGAAGTGGGCTTGGGGAAGGGGCTGCCTCTCAAGTGCACCTCCCTTTGCAAACAGCCTCCAAGACATTCCTTGTAGTCTTGCTGTAGGTCAGAGCATTTTTCTCCTTTTTCATGGACTCCTTTATCCATCCTGGGTTGCCAAGACTGTGGCCCCTGGGAGGAAGCAGTGGTAATGGACAAATGGACAGGCACAGACAGACAGATGCACTAGAACCCACTGTCTGGACAGAAACACATTAACTTTTCAGTATATTTTGAGATTTTTTTCTATGTGTTTATGTAATTGTTTATACAATTACATTTACCAAAAGTGAGATAATTATATATACCCACACTATTTATTTGCTTTTACTAATAGAAATATTTTCCTTGACTATGAATACAGAGCAATAGATCATTTTTCAAGGCTCAATAATGTTCCCTTCTGTATTCTGTATTCCATACTGTCTTGAATTGGTCTCATGTTGTTGAAAATGTCACCATTCTCAACACTGTTGCAGTTGGCATCCTTGTATGTTGATTTTGTATTCTGCCCGTATATTTCCTTTTTGATACAACTCTAGGCTTGGATATTAATGCAAACATATACATGTTTGAGTCTTTGGTTGCATATATTTAAATTGGCTTCCACAATAAGATTTTCTCAATTTTAACTCCCACCAATAGGAAATTGTCCACTTCTGTGGACATTTGCTGTAATAGGAAAATTTCAACAAAATGAAAATAACTCATTGCTTCATTTTATTTCTTTGATTACTTTGAAGTTGAACCTCCTTGTATATATTATACCTTCTATTATCATTCATAAAGTGTTGGTTATAGTTTACTAATTTTTTAACTAGGTTGTATATCTTATTCTTATAAAGTTTATAGATTTATGTTTTAGTGATATATCAGTTATATTGTCAAAAATCTTCTATTTTGTAACTTATCTTTTAACTTCATAATTACTTAAATATTACTTACAGAAAAATTAAAAACATAAATGACAGACATCTTTGTACCTATGACTCATATTTAACATGTAATAATGAAGCAATACTTGTGCTTACTGTGGCAGGTACTTCTCCAAGAATTTATGCATATTAGTTTATTTGATCCTTGTAAAACTTTTTTAAGATAGGTCCTGATTTTATATCCACTTTACAAATCAATATACTCAGGTACAGAGAGACTGAATAACTTGCCTATGTGCACATAGCTACTGGATGGAGACATGGAAATTCAAAGTCAGACAGTTGTTTTTAAAGTTCATGATTTTACCACTGTATTCTATTATTAATTAAAAATATGTTCATTTATGATAGATACTAATTTTTGTTGAATCATTTGTACTGTGAATATCTTATCCCATTTGCAAGTCTCTTTTTTAATTTTGTTTATGCTATTTTTTGACATGAAGTAGTATCTTTTAATCATTGTATGATCATAATAATGAGATGAGTTTTATGAATCTTTCCCTTGGTGGATTATGCTTTTTTTGTGTGACGTGCTTAAGAAATCCATCCCAGCTCTTGTATCATGAGGATAGATTCCAATACTTTCTTCAGAAAATCTATAATATTTATTTTTTAACATTCAGAGCCTTAATCAACATGGAATTAATTTTTTATTGGGTATGAGACAGGAATTTTATCATTTCACTTATGTTATACAAAGTATAGTTTCAGCAGTATTTGTTAATCTAATTTCTTTATAAAGGTCTTAGACCTCATATTTTATTATTTATTATTTCTAGGTGTTTTTAAAGTCTTCTTGTTACAGAAAATGAACTCATTTTGTTTTTTACCTTTCCAAATTGGTTATTCTAGTGTGTAGGAAATGCTATAAAGTCTAAGAATGTTGCTTTACTAATCTTGATCAATTGTCTTTTGCATTCTAATAATTTTTTTCTGAATATTTTCTTGGATTTTCTGTGTAGGAAAGTAATAAGTATATAATCTATACATAGCAACATTTTTCTTTCCAAACCTTTTTACCATATTTTTTTCTTGTCTTCTCGACTTGGGTCTCTGGCACAATACTGAGTAAAGGCAGAGCTGCCTGGATCTGTGTTTTCCTTCGCCTTAGAGGAACCACTTCTCATGGTTACTGTTAAGCATGATGTCTTTAGATTTTTAGGAGATACTCCTTAACAAGTTAAAGAAATTCCCTTTTATATCTGATTTGCTCAGGGCTTTAGTGTTAATTTTTGTCAGAGACTTCTTTGCATGTATTAAAATCAACTTTTATTATATGTTAGGATAAACTCTACTGCTCACTGCTAAAATCTGCTTGCTAATATTTTGCTTCTATATTCACAAGTGAGACAGACATAGAATTATTCGTTCTTGTACTGTCCTTTTCCAATATCAAGATAATATAGCTTCATAAAATGTTTGAAATATTTTCTTATTCGTTTCTTTATTCATTGTTTACTGTTTTTAAAATATTTCCAAATCTTCTCAGTTATTTACTTTTTAGCCCCTGGTTTGAGTGTTATTAAGAAAGGGCTCCCTTGCCAACATGATAAAGAGTCACCTCCCTTTTTCTTATATTTTAGATACTGTATTTTATTGTGTTAACCTTTGAAAGAAAGTGAAAGTTGTTCAGTCGTATCCAACTCTTTGTGGTCCTATGCACTATACAGTCCACAGAATTCTCCAGGCCAGAATACTGGAGTGGGTAGCCTTTCCCTTCTCCAGGGGGTCTTCCCAGCCCAGGGATTGAACCCAGGTCTCCTGCATTGCAGGCAGATTCTTTACCAGCTGAGCCACTAGGGAAGCATACTGACCTTTAAATTTTAAGTAATAAGCTTTGCTTCTTATCTGTTATAGAATTTCCTTCTTTATATACATGACCAAGACAAGGTTATGCAATTTTTATTTTAAAACCAGAGAAAAAGTCCAAAGCCATTTTTAGCAGAAGCCTCAAATATATTCTTCATGGCACCAGCTGGGGTGCCCAAGAGAATTGCTATAGTTTCAGGCTTAAAATAAATGTAGGTGTCTACCTAATTCAACAATACGATTCCGTACTTAACACAGAAGTAAGCCTTCATCTCAAAATATATTAAAAACAGACAAGAAAATTTGCTTCAGGAATCTTCCTAACTCATACAAACTATTACTCAGGTAGAGCTAAAGATTTACTTTGCAAGCAGTTAGAATTCCCAAGTATACAGAAGCAAGGTGAATAGCTCAAAAAAAGTGATGTTTTGCATATCTAGAGCAGCATTTACTTTAAGGATTTGCAATCGATGACACCAGTGACATTATTTTAGATTAATGTTGAATAAATTGAAAAGTGTAACTTAAAAAAAAAAGAGCAGATGCGTGAGGAACACAGTTTACCTACAGCATGAATAAAAACTCAGTTTTACCTGTACTGGGTTTTATAGGTCCTTCTTTTTTAAAAATTTAGTTTATTTTTTAATTGAAGGATAATGCATAACAGAATTTTGTTGTTTTCTACCAAACTTCAGCATGAATCAGCCACAGGTAGACATGTATCCCCTCCCTTTTGAACCTCCTTCTCATCCCTCCCCATCCCACCCCTCTAGGTTGATTCAGAGCCCCTGTTTGGGTTTCCTGAGACATAGAGCAAATTCCTATTGGCTATCTATTTTATATATGGTAATGTAAGTTTCGATGTTTCTCTTTCCATACATCTCACTCTCTCCTCCGCTCTCCCCATGTCCATAAATCTGTTCTCTATGTCTGTTTCTCCATTGCTGCCCTGTAAATAAATTCTTCAGTACCATTTTTCTAGATTCTGTATATATGAGTTAGAATTCAATATTTATCTTTCTCTTTCTGACTTACTTCACTCTGTATAATAGGTTCTAGGTTCATTCACCTCGTCAGAACTGACTCAAATGTATTATTTTTTTATAGCTGAGTAATATTCCATTGTGTATATGTACCAAAACTTCTTTATCCATTCATCTGTTGATGAATATCTAGGTTGCTTCCATGTTCTAGCTATTGTTAAGTAGTGCTACAACAAACAATAAGAATACGTATGTCTTTTTCAGTTTTGGTTTCCTCAGGATATATGCCTAGGAGTGGGATTGCTGGGTCATATGGTGGTTTTATTCCTAGTTTTTTTAAAAGAATTTCCATACCGTCTTCCCTAGTGGCTGTATCAATTTACATTCCCGCCATCAGTGCAAGAGCATTCCCTTTTCTCCACATGCTCTCCAGCATTTATTGTTTGTAGACTTTTTGATGATGGCCATTGTGACTAGTGTGAGGTGATATCTATTGTAGTTTTGATTTGCATTTCTCTAATAATGAGCAATGCTTTTGATCTGTGGTGTTGAAGAAGACTCTTGAGAGTCCCGTGGAGTGCAACGAGCTCCGACTAGTCAATCCTAAAGAATATTCATTGGAAGGACTGATGCTGAAGCTGAAACTCCAATACTTTGGCCACCTAATGTGAAGACGACCCTGGAAAAGACCCTGATGCTGGAAAAAATTGAAGGCAGGAGGAGAAGGGGACAACAGAGGATGAGATGTTTGGATGGCATCACTGACTCGATGGACATGAGTTTGAGTAGACTCCAGGAGTTGGTGATGGACAGGGAAGCCTGGCATGCTGCAGTCCATGGGGTCACAAAGAGTCAGACATGCCTGAGTGACTGAACTGAACTGAATAATGAGCGATGTTGAGCATCTTTTCATATGTCTGTTAGCCATCTGTATGTCTTTGGAGAAATATCTGTTTAGGTGTTTTTCTCACTTTTTGATTGGGTTGTTTGTTCTTCTGGTATTGAGTTGTATGAGCTGCTTGTATATTTTGGAAATTAATTCTTTGTCAGTTGTTTCATTTGCTATAATTTTCTCCCATTCTGAGGGTTGTCTTTCACCTTGCTTATAGTTTTATTTGCTGTGTAAAAGCTTTTAAGTTTAATCAGGTCCCACTTGTTTACTTTTGTCTTTATTTCCATTATTCTAGCAGGTAGGTCATAGAGGATCTTACTTTGATTTATGTTATCGAGTGTTCTGCCTATGTTTTCCTTTAAGAGTTTTATAGTTTCTGGTCTTAAACTTAGGTTTTTAATCCATTTTGAATTTATCTTTGTGTATGGTGTTAGGAAGTGTTCTAATTTCATTCTTTTACATGTAGCTGTCCAGTTTTCCCATCACCATTTATTGAAGAGGCTGTCTTTGCCCCATTGTATATTCTTGCCCCCTTTATCAAAAATAAGGTGCCCATAGGTGCATGGGTTTATTTCTGGGCTTTCTATCTTGTTCCATTGGTCTATATTTCTGTTTTTGTGCCAGTATCATGCTGTCTTGATGACTGTAGCTTTATAGTATAATCTGAAGTCAGGAATGTTCCTTCCTCCAGCTCCATTCTTCTTTCTCAAGACTGCTTTGGCTATTCTGGTTCTTTTGTGTTTCCATGTGAATTGTGAAATGTTTTGTTCTAGTTCTGTGAAAAATGCTGTTCATAACTTGATAGGAATCACATTGAATCTGTAGACTGCATTTGGTGGTATAGTCATTTTCACAATATTGATTCTTCCTACTCAGGAACATGTAATAAATCTCCATCTGTTTTTGTTGTCTTTGATTTCTTTCATTAGTGTCTTATAATTTTCTGTGTGCAGCTCTTTTGTCTCCTTGGGTAAGTTTATTCCTAGGTATTTAATTCTTTTTGTTGCAATGGTGAATGGACTTGATTCCTTAATTTCTCTTTCTGATTTTTCATTGTTAGTGTATAGAAATGCAAGTGATTTCTGTGTATTGATTCTGTATCCTGAAACTTTGCTAAATTCACTAGTTAGCTCCAGTAATTTTCTGACAGTATCTTCAGGGTTTTCTATGTACAATATCACGTCATCTGTAAACAAGAAGAGCTTTACTTTTTCTTTTCTGATCTGTATTCTGTTTATTTCTTTTTCTTCTCTGATTGCTGTAACTAGGACTTCCAGAGCCATGTTGAATAATAGTGGTGAAAGTGGACAGCCTTGAATTGTTCCTGATCTTAGGGGAAATGCTTTCAGTTTTTCACCATTGAGAATAATGGTAAATTATTAATAATGATAAATTATTCTCAATGATGAAAAACTGAAATTATTCTATAGGTCCTTCTTGATTCTTCCTAGTATTTAATACATATATTAGAATGAAAGTTTCCAACATGGTTGATCTTAATTTTATTTCCCAACTAGGATATTCAGAAAGGCAGTATTTTGGAATGTTTTTCTTTATTTCTTGGTATTTGGTTAGTTATTTTTCACTCTTGTTAATGTTTAGAACTTTAGCCATTGTATACCTGCATAATGCTCACATTATTACAAAATCTATTTCTACAGTGATATGTATCTCTCTGTGGATACTTGCAACATATTTGCAGACATTCAAATGCAGAAGATGTTTATCTTTTTGGACGAAATTATTCTGATATCATACATAGGAGGTTGTTGTTTAACTCAGTAACATATATTGAGAGAACATTGTGTGTGAGGCAATGCATTGTGTTCTGAGGTTTCACATACAAATAAAAGGTTTATAATAGAGTGGAGAAGGCAATGGCACCCCACTCCAGTACTCTTGCCTGGAAAATCCCATGGATGGAGGAGCCTGGTAGGCTCCAGTCCATGGGGTCGCTAAGAGTTGGGCACAACTGAGCGACTTCACTTTCACTTTTCACTGTCATGCATTGGAGAAGAAAATGGTAACCCACTCCAGTATTCTTGCCTGGAGAATCCCAGGGACAGAGGAGCCTAGTGGGCTGTCGTCTATGGGGTTGCACAGAGTTGGACACGACTGAAGTGACTTAGCAGCAGCAGCAGCAGCAGAGAGAGGAGATTGTTTACAAAAACAATCACATCAGATAATATGACTGGGAATCTAATGTCGTGAAAAATGTGTTGAAATAGCACAGGAGAGAAATCAGTCAGTTTTTCAAAGGTTTGGTGGTGGATGTCAGAGCAGAGATGAGGAAAGACATACAGAGAAAGTAGAATTTGGTCTAGGCCTGGAAGGGAGGTGTCTTTCAGCTAGAAGGGGATGAAAGCATTGAATCATGAATGTTCTTTGCTTCTTTGGGGAAGGGCAGATTATATAGGGGTATGTGGAGCGCAGTGAATGTCAATTATGGACCAGAGAAGTTTATGCTGAAAGGGTTTATGTATTGTGTTGTTTTTTTGTATAGATTGATCCAGTAGTTGTATGGAGAATCATGTACAGTCTGGAAAATGTTAAAAATTGCTACCTAGTTGAGAATTCAGTTCATAGTTTAAACAATGGTATTAGTACTAGGAATGTGGGAGACAGATGAAATTGATGGCACATTTAATGTGGAGAATAAGAAAGAGGAAAAAGCAGAGATGATTTGGAGGTTTCTGGTTTGAGAAACAGGAGGGAAAATTATAACTGGAATGGAGAATTGGGAAGGAAAAAAAAGTTTATTATTTTATTTTAAGTGATTTCCAGTGTGGTGATGAGTAAAAATAATAGTGAATTCAGTTTTGAATAGGAGCTTGTCTATTTAGGTGAAGATGCCAGTGTGCAATGGGGGCAGTGAGTTTGGAGTTCAGAAGAGTGAGCTGTACATATCAGCAGGACATGGGTAATGACTCTAGCAAAGGGAGAAGATGACCTTGTCCAGAGAGAGATGCACAAAGAGACCAGCTATCTGATCAACAGAAACTTTTAAAGCTTATAATGAGAAGGAGCCAGCCTGCCTCTTGCTAAAGAACAGTCAATGAGATGGGGGAGAAAAGTTTGAGAATATTTTTTGAAAATTGAAGAACAAGTTTTTCCAGGGGGAATGCCCAAGAGGACTGTGGGCAGCAGTTGCTTCATAAATCCCCTGGTTCTTTGCCCTTCCTTTGGTACCACACTAACGCAAATTCCACAGAGTTCAAGTATCTTCCTGCAAGATTCAGCCCCACTAAATCAGTTGTTCATTAGAACTCACCTTTCATCACCTTCCTCCCTCCCATGACTCACTTCTCAACTCCCCTCCTCGTGGTCACCTCCGGATAATCAACTTGCAGTCAAATCCTTGAGTTAGAGTCTATTTCTGGAGAGCAACAAACCTAAAACAAAATGGAAATAAGGGTTCTTTTCTTCCTAAAAGTGAAAAGCTGATACAGGTCACACTTAAGTTGTGGAGGTGTGATCATTATTTTTTGAGGGGTAGGGCATGCTGCATGTAGCTTGTGGGATCTTAGTTTCCTGACCAGGGATTGAACCCTAGTGTTGGACAGTGAAAGCACAGAGTTCTGATCACTGGACCAGCAGAGAATTCCTGAGGTGTGGTCATTCTTGATCATTTATTCTATTATTTCCTACAGAAAGAGACAGACTTGTTTATTGAGCATACCCCAGGATACTCTATTCATCCTTTGTGTATGATTATTATTCATTCAACAAATACTATTTATAAAGCGCACACTATGTGACACACTTGTGATTTTCTGGCTTAAGAGACAGGTTCCCTTTCCATCTTTTTTCTTTTCCTTACCATTTATCTGATAGCACTGGTTGCTTCTACTTTTCTGACACTGAACTCAGTTCAACTTTCTCTACTTTTACCACCTATGATAATAAAGTATTATCTTGGAAATATTTTTTGCATTTAAATTGAATATCCCTCTTGGAATTTCCTGTAAATTCTTTGTACTAAGATCCATTGATCATAATAATCAGGAAAGACAAAACTAAAAAATTAAATTATTTAAAATAGTTGATTTAGGAGTGTTGCTGTGAAATATAGCAGGACCATAGAAGGCATTAATATTCTAAAATTTGCCAAAATAAAGAAAAATGAATTTTTTTTCTTGTCTGATTCTCTTATCTGGTTCTTCTCTGACTTCTAACGTTATTAGCATACACATGTTACCTTTATATAATTAAAAGACTTGTTGATACACCACCTTTGAAGTAGTCTTGCCAAAAAAAAAAAAAAAAATCAAACCTGATATTTGTAACACCTCTAGGTCCAACTATTGATTTTTTTGGAACTACTAAGAGGAGAAGCATGTGACTAGTCCATGGGGGATACAAAGGCACAATACACACTACAGAAAATAGGAAACTCTTTAGGACAATCAGCCTGGCTTAGTGAACAAATAAATTTCAAGAAGAAAGATGACAGAAAGAGAAAGTATAGGTTAAAGTACTTAAAGTAAAGTAAAGGAAAGTGAAGTTGCTCAGTAGTGTCCAACTCTTTGTGAGCCTATGGACTGTAGCCTACTAGGCTACTCTGTATGCATAGCCTTTATTTAGACTGTAGTTTAAAAAGAAAATTATGACATTTATGAGATAATTTGAACATTGAATACTTGATGGTATATAAGAATTATTGCTAATTTGATGGTGTTTTATTATGTTAAAAGATAGAGTCCATTGCAAACATTATCCTCAATGGTGAAAAACTGAAAGCATTTCCTCTAAAATCAGGAACAAGACAAGAGTGTCCACTCTCACCACTACTATTCAAAATTGGTTTGAAGTCCTAGCCATAGCAATCAGAGAAGAAAAAGAAACAGAAGGAATCCAGATTGGAAAATAAGAAGTAAAACACTCACTGTTTGCAGATGACATGATCCTCTACATAGAAAACCCTAAAGATTCCACCAGAAAGTCACTAGAGCTAATCAATGAATATAGTAAAGTTGCAGGATATAAAATTAATACACAGAAATCTCTTGCATTCCTATGCACAAACAATTAAATAGTAGAGAAATTAAGGAAACAATCCCATTCACCATTACAATGAAAAGAATAAAATACTTAGGAATAAATTTACCTAAAGAAACAAAGGACCTATACATAGAAAACTATAAAACACCAATGAAAGAAATCAAAAATGAAACAAATAGATGGAGAAATATACCATGTTCATGAATTGGAAGAATCAATATAGTGAAAATGAGTATACTACCCAAAGCATTTTATTTTATTTATTTATTTTTTTTACCCAAAGCATTTTAGAGGGTTGAATGATTTGAGAGAATAGCATTGAAACACATAAATTAACATATGTGAAATAGATGACCAGTGCAAGTTCGATGCATGAAACAGGGCACTCAAAGCTGGTGCACTGGGACAACCCTGCGGGATGGGATGGGGAGGGAGGGGGGAGGGGGGATCAGGATGGGGGACACAGGTACACTCATGGCTGATTCATGTCAATGTATGGCAATAACCACCACAATATTATATAGTAATTAGCCTCCAATTAAAATAAATAAATACATTTTTTTTAAAGTGTACAAACAGTAAATGCTGGAGAGGGTGTGGAGAAAAGGGAACCCTCTTACACTATTGGTGGGAATGCAAATTGGTACAGCCACTATGCAGAACAGTGTGGAGATTCCTTATAAAACTGGAAATAGAACTGCCATATAACCCAGAAAGATGATAATGACAATCCTATATGCAAAACAGCAAAAGAGACACAGATGTAAAGAACAGACTTTTGGACTATGTGGGAGAAGGTGAGGGTGGGATGATTTGAGAGAATAGCATTGAAACATGTATATTACCATATGTAAAACAAATGACCAGTGTAAGTTCAATGCATGAATCAGGACACACAAAGCTGGTGCTCTGGGATAACCCAGAGGGATGGGATGGGGAGGGAGTTGGGGGTGTTCAGGATGGGGGGACACATGTGCACCTGTGGCTGATTCATGCTGATATATGGCAAAAGCCACAATATTGTAAAGTATCCTCCAATTAAAATACATTAATTAATTTTAAAAAAACTAAAAAGAAAAAAAGAAGCTGGAAATTAAAGTATAATTGTGAAAAAAAGGATAGAGTCCACACCTTTAGAGATGCATCTTAAATTATTTACAGATAAAATTACATGATATTTGGGATATAATTAAAACAGAGTAGAGCAGTTGGGGGAGAGGATGATCTGTATATATGGTACAGATGGGCCATGGTTGGTAATTTGAGGATGGTTTATGGCTATGAGTGTTCCTTATACTGTTCTGTGTACTTTTGTGTATGTTGAAAATTATAACATGAAAATTAAATTAATTCTATAAGAATAAATCACCTTTAATATTATGTTTCTATGAAAAATGTCTTATTATATGATACCATGGATTTTTAAATTCTCTGATAGAAATAATTTTAAGTAGTTCAAGAATCAATTAAAATCATACTATGATGTTTCATTGGAAATCCAGCTTTGACCTGTGTTCACAGAAGAAAAGAATATGAAAAGAACACATTGGTACATGTTCTTTCCCCTACTCATGGCTTGTATAGATATTAGCACAGTGAGTTGGTTTTTTTTTTTTTTTTCCTGAAGGTATTTCATCCCTCTCCCATCTTCCTGTTATCCTTCTTTATATTTTAATCATTATTATATGTTGCCAGTATTTTGAATAAGATGTTTAAATCTTATGTATTGTCCTTCCATTAAATTTGCTTAGTTTTAGAATTGCCAAGTTCAATAAAATGAGGTAGAAATGTTGGATGTTGGGTAGTTTAATAATAGAATGTAGAAATCTTTGTTACATTTGTAAAGGAAATGCCCATAGCTTGAGTTGGAAATTGTTACAGTTGCTTGTGTAATAGAGCAATTTGCCAAAATTAATATAATTTATTTTTGGAGCTGCATCTAGATTTTGCTTCTACCTAAAATATGAGATACAAAATAAATAATGCATTGTACTATGTCTTCATTAACACAGTTTTAAATTATTTTTAGTCCTAAGTATGGTAAGTATGCAAAATTATCAGAATTGCTATGCTGAATCATATAAATGTATCCCAAGAAAATATTTCAAAAAAGAAAAAATGTAAATACACATGAAGATAGTCACTATAGTATTTTCAAGACCAAAATAATTAGATATGAGTTGAATAGTAAAAAGTTGCAAAAAGTAAATGTAATTCATGGTATTTCAGCAAAATTAATTAGTGAACTACTGTGAGAAATATATTTTTAAAATGAGGCAATATGGAAATATTTAGATATGAAATGAGGGGAAAAGACAAGCAGAAGAAATATTGTGCTTTCACCCTGATAATAAATATGTGAAATATGTTCATTTATAGATAAAGACTGGGAGGATATACTTACTAATGAAGCCAGCTTTTGCATTAGAGTTGTGGTATTAAGAATGATTTATTTTTTTCTTTAAAATTCCCTTCTGTTGTTATAATGAAAAAAAGTTGAAGTGAAAAAAATGTGCATAAAACAACAAATTCTGCCATGAAAATCTCTAAGTTTTGCAAATAAAGTTCTAAAGGGAAGAAAATGGAAGATTAATCTTAACACTAAGAAATACAATACATAAATTGCAATGGACTGGCTGGGTTTTAAATCTAGTTTGTATTATAAGAGACAATGCAGGACTTGTAATACATGGCTCTGGCCTTAAATAGAAAGGGAAATGCTCTGCAAATTTTGTACTCTGAATGAATCACTGAATCACTATAAAGATAAATTCGATCCATTTCCCCTTCTGCAGTGACCCAGTACAACATCTGACCCCAGGTGGGCACTTGAACACTAGTGGAGAGGTTGAAAGCTTGGTTTTGAGGCCTTGCCTCTCAGAGTCAGTGCTTCCCAGAAGCAGTCTTTTCTTCAACAATGTCATATTTTATTTTTGTTTAAAATTGCATTCCTTTTTCAATAATTGCATTCTTTCTTCATCTACATTACAACTTTGGAATCGCAGATAATGTTTTCAAGTGCTAACATTTGAGTCCTACTCTCCCCATAGTCTTGAGGAGTATTTGCAATGCTGATGGATGGAAAAGGTTGGGGAGGGATTTGGCTTTTTGTTGGGGGTTATGTACTCCTCCAGTGTTCTTGCCTGGAGAATCCCAGGGACGGGGGAGCCTCGCGGGCTGCTGTCTGTGGGGTCTCACAGAGTCGGACACGACTGAAGCGACTTAGCAGCAGCAGCAGCAGCGTTGTACTCCTGGCATTTACAGAACATTTGGTGGTTTGTTTCCTATTGTCAGGATCCCAAAGAATAGACATACATTGGAACCAAACTGTAGAAAAGTATTTTTCTTTTTGTCTTTCTTTCTTTTTCCCTCTGAGACACTGTAGGTGCTGTCCTAGGATCCAGTGGCTTGTTCCATTGACTTAAAGAAATTCCTGGAATGTAGGATCATAAGGCAAGATCATGTTTTGGAGTGTTTCTTTGGCTAATACCTTTTTAAAAAAATAATTTATTTTTTAATTGAAGGATAACAAGGAATTTTGTTGTTTTCTATCAAACCTCAACATGAATCAGCCATAGGTATACATATATCCCCTCCCTTTTGAACTTTCCTCCCATCTCCCTTCCCATTCCACCCCTCTAGGTTTATACAGAGCCCCTGTTTGAGTTCCTGAAACATACAACTAATTCCTATTGGCTATCTATTTTATATGTAAGTTTCCATGTTACTCTCTCCATACATCTTAGCCTCTCCCCCGATCCCCATGTCCATTTAGCTAATTCCTTTTTACTGTACAATTAATTTAAAATTAGAAGTTCTGAAAAACCAGCTGTATTTTAAATGAAAATTATAGATACAACCTTTGATAAGGGTTGGCAATGGAAGGGGAAGGGAGTAGGTGTCATTTTCCCATATATTACAAACACAGACATGCTTGGTTCATTCTGCCACTCACATATTGCTGCTAGGAAGCAAATATTTCCCTGTCTCTTATTTATGTATGCATTTTAAAAATTAATGAAAGATTTAACAGGCATTATTTCACTAATATACAGGAAGGGCTTCCCAGGTGGCCCAGTGGTAAAGAATCCATCTGCCAATGTCGGAGACACAAGAAACTCTGGTTTAATGCCCAGGTCAAGAAGATCCCCTGGAGAAGGAAATGGCAACCCACTCCAGTACTGTTGCCTGAACAAGTCCATGGACAGAGGAGCTTGGTCGGCTGCAGTCCACAGGTTCTCAAAGAATCAGACACAACTGAGTGAGCCCACTTACACACATAGAAGTCTTAATAAAACATAGACTTAACATCATTATATCCATTTTAGGGTGTACTCTTCTTCAGGTATAAAAGTATGGTCTGTGTCCCAAGGAGTTCATACATGTTTTTTGATATGGTTGTTGTATAGATATCAAATATAAAAAATATGCAAATCAAATTAGCAGTGAGGACTAAAGCAATTTTTAAAATTTATTTCATGAGATTGTTGAAAATAAGGAAAAATGAAAATACTGTTTAAGATAAGTTAGTGTACAAAATAAACATTTTTATCCATGAACTTAATTTATTTAACCAAATCCACAGATCAATTAAGTAAAATATGCAAGAGATTTTGGTCCTGCTTGATATGAACATTTTCCTCAGCTTTTCTTGGCTTTTTCAGTGAAGATTATGATCAGGTAGTCGAGATTGAATTTATGTGTTTGTTTCTAAAAGTGCTTTGCTGGCGGTTATATTTGGAGCGGATGATTAATACTGGCAGAGATAATATTAAAGAAAAACTTGTTCTATGGACTGTACAGATGGTCTTTGAGGGGCAGCCGCCTTGACCATAGGAACTTTGATTGTTATTTTAATTAAACTTGGAGGGCAGAAGAAAAGAACCTTTAAAAAAATAGTATTGAGGTTACACAATGTGTTTAACCTTGAGGTTTGTCAACAGTTGTAGAATAAAATGAACAGTTCTCAGGAACCAGTATGCAGTTTTTCAGTTCAGCAACCAAATAACTTTTCCATTCTAAATAAAAGTAGGAAAGAAATTTCCTTGGCAAATGTAGCCTTTGCTCTCAGAGGAGTTAGTTATTGTCTTAAAACAATGGGTGTATGTAAAATGTAATTTTGGAAAATAAAAGGGATGTGTCATTTTATGGTAATTTTACTGTGATGTGTTGTATTATTTTACTTCTATAAGCTTAAAAATGCTTTTGTCATTTTTTAAAAATTACAAATGTAGTACTTGCTTAATGAAAGTAGTTGATGATAGTCAAACTCCAAAGTCAAAATCTCTATTGGAAAAAAAAATCAAATGTATCTATATGTGATATAAAAGTATAGTTTGTCTTCATTTCCTGACCTTTCCAGAAGTCATGTTTGGGGTCAGTTTGGTGTGTTGCTCTACAGAATATTTTATTTTAAGTAAGAGTAAAACTTAGAAATACATATAATCATTATATTTAACATTGATGAGTGTTTACCCTAGCCCTGCCTCTACTTGAATGCTTTTGTAAACATTTATCATTTAAATTTTACAACCTTTTATGATATAGGTGCTATTATAAACCTCCATAATATACAGGGGAAAACAAGACAGGGAGAAATTAAAAGTAATTTGTGAAAATTCACATGGTGAAAGCCTGAATTGGAATCCGAACCTGGCAGTATGTATACCAAGTCAAAACACTTAACTATGACACAGAACCCTAAAAAAATAAACTGAATAGCTATGTATGTCCAGCTGTATAATATTTGTTTTTGTAAAAAAAAAATATGGTCCTTAAGTGCATCGGCTGCATCTTCCTTTTTTTATTTTACAATAAGTCAAGCCCAACTTTCCAATGTTTGTATATATAGCTCTATTTGTATTGTTCCTAAAAGTTTTATGACTTTTTAATAGTTCCATAGTTGGTATACACTATAATTTGTTTTAGAGATCTGCTCTTTCTTTAAGACACCTACGTTATTTCTCTTTGAGTTCTATTAAAAAAGTGACGGGCTCTTTTTTTAATATACATCCTGGTGCTCAAGTTGGACCATAAAGAATGCTGAGCACTGAAGAATTTATGCTTTTGAATTGTAGTATTGGAGAAGACTCTTGAGAGTCCCTCGGACTGCAAGGAGATCAAACCAGTCAATCCTAAAGGAAATTAGTCCTGAATATTCATTGGAAGGACTGCTGCTGAAGCTGAAACTCCAATACTTTAGCCACCTGACATGAAGAACTGACTCCTTGGAAAAGACCCTGATGCTGGGAAAGATTGAAGGCAGGAGGAGAAGGGGATGACAGAGGAAGAGATGTTTGGATGGACTTGAGTTTGAGTAAGCTCTGAGAGTTGGAGATGGATAGGGAAGCCCAGCGTGCTGCAGTCCATGGGGTCGCAAAGAGTTGGACACGACTGAGGGATTGAAGTAACTGAACTGGTTCTCAAGTGGAGATATTGCTATAGTACTGATTCTTAGCAGTAGTGTTGTTGAGTCAAAAACTGTGTTGAGGGACTTCATGGTTAAGAATCTGCCTTGCAGTGTAGGGACATGGGTTGGATTCCTAGTTGGGGAACAAGATTCCGTATGCCACACAACAACTAGGCCTATGCACCAGAACTAGAGAGTCTGTGTTCCACAGTGAGAGATCCTGCATGCTGCGGCTAAGACTCAACTCAGCCAAATAAATCAATTATAAAAAACTGTGGTGATTTGAAATTTGTGAAAGATACTCTAAATACTTTATCAGTTTACACTGTCACCAAAGGGCAGTTTGTAATAAAGTAGGAAGGACCATCCAAGAGAAATTTAATCATTTATTTAATAAGTTAATTGACTCATATGCCATGCATTCAAGAGTACTGTCAAAGAAGAACAAAACATGATTCTTTCTGCCTGGAAACTTCTGATTTACACAGGGCAGAAATATAGTCAAACTGACACAGGCAATTTTTTCAGGAAAGCCAGTCCATAGTTAATGATGTTTCACAGTCTCTTAACTTTGACCTACTTTAGAGACAACCATCATTGGTAGAAGAGACTTGAGCTCCACTTTGCCTGATCTTTTAGATCCAAGGTGACCAAGTGTTTCAGCTAACATACCCTTGAAAGAGCCTTCTTGTTCAGATACTCCGTCATGTCTGACTCTTTGCAACCGCATGGACTGCAGCATACCAGACTTCCCTGTCCTTCATTGTCTCTTGGAGTTTGCATTGAGTCGATGATGCCATCCAACCATTTCATCCTCTGTTGCCCCTTCTCCTCCTGCCCTCAGTCTTTCCCAGCATCAGGGTCTTTTTCAGTCAACTCTTCTCAGTAGGTGGCCAAAGTATTAGAGTTTAGCTTCCAATGAATCAGTCCTTCCAGTAAATATTCAGGGTTGATTTCTTCTAGGATTCACTGGTTTGATCTTCTGGCTTTCCAAGGGACTCTCAAGAATCTGCTCTAGTTTCATGCCTGACCAGGGATGGATCTTAGTTCCCACACCAGGAATTGAACCTGTGCCCCCTGCATTGCAAGGCAGATTCCTAACCACTGGATCACCAGGGAATACCCAAAGGAGCCTATTCATTGGAAAATATCCTGATGATGTGAAAAATTGAAGGCAAAAGAAGAAAGAGCCAGCAGAGGATAAGATGGTTTGATAGCATCACAGACTCAATGGACATCAATTTGAGCATACTCCAGGAGATTGTGGAGGACAAAGGAGCCTGGCATGCTGCAGTCCATGGGATTGTAAAGAGCTGGATGTGAAACAGCAACTGAACAACTACAACCACCCTTGAAAATAACTTTGATAATCTGTTTGTCTCTTTACAAGTGTTTACAGTAATGTCTACATTTTAAAATCTGAGCTTAAGTAAAAGGATGTAAATTCCACCTTTATTATAAATACTAAAAAAATTCATCTCCCCAAAATTGACCCTCCTGCTGTCTCCCCTGGAATCCAAAAACTTTTTTTTTTTATGCCAATATTATCCAATTAGAAAACACTTAAGCTGGGACTTCTCTGGTGGTCCAGTGGCTAAAACTCTATGCTCCCAGTGCAGAGGGCCCAGGTTCAATCCTTGGTCAGGGAACTATATCCCACATGCCAGAGCTAAATATCCCACCTGCCTACAGTGACGATTGAAGATCCCATGTGCTGTAACTAAGACCTGGTGCAGCCAAATAGATAGATAAATAATAATACTAAACGATGGAAAACATCAAAGTCCCCTTCTAAGAAGAGATCTATGATTGGTTTCTGCTTTAACTTGAACTTCTATACCACTCCTGTAGAATTTTAATCTAAGATATTTATACTTGAAATACTTGTATTGATTATTTTATTATTTTTTCTGCAGCAAAGGTATATATATATGTGGGTATTTATATATGAATTAAAAAAATTCTGTGAACATAGTCTCCAAGTGTTGAAAACATTATACTGGATGGAATAGTTTAATTATTATTAGTTATAATTGACAAACACAGCTATTTCTTGATAAATGATTAAATATCTATAATTTATATATTATAATAATTCTAAAATAAAAAGTAAAACTTTATTGTAATTATATCTATTAGTGAGACAAACAATGCTATCTTTAAAAAATTCATGTATCTGTGGTGAAAATTATGATTGTTAAAATGAAGTAAGCTTCAGCATCAAGAGTATTCCTTTTATTAACATACATACTGATAAGTATGCTCATAGATGGATGCTAATAGAAATACTTTTCTTATAGCAATGCCCCTTGATTCTTTGGACTCCTATGCTATATATCAAAAAAATGTTACTGATATATCACTAAAAGTCATTTTATTTTTCTGTTGACTGACAGACTCTTAATAAGACTCTCTCTAAATTTTGTTAAATTATTGGAAACAATTTTACTTGTAAAATGATTTATTTGCCAATTTTAAGGTCTTTTACTTTCTGAATTTAAGGGAAAGACATCAAGAGATAATTCTCTCTGCCAGTTAGTCTTTCACCTAAAGGCAGCAAGTGTAACCTTTACAGGTTTTGGAAAATCAGCTTGTTGGTAATCTCAATACACTTTGAATATATAATATTTTCTGAGAAAAGCTTTTATCATATTTTATTTCTACTCAAAGCTTGGTACTACAGTCTTAACTCATTCAGTTTATGGGAAATGTTCATCATGTAATTTAATTCAGAAACCTGGCCATCATTGTCAGAAAAAGCCTGATTTAATTTTACAATTCAAATAAACATGTTAATACAAACTGCCATGATATGCATCTAATTTTTGAATTCTGAGTGGGAGACAGAAGAGGCTTGAAGCTTTGCTGTGCATTTTTGTCTTGGTGAAGGGGCCCTATGCTGCTGTTTAGACGTATTTCCACTTTGTTTCCATTTGTTCTCATGGGATGCCCCCTCAGGATAGGTGCATTTATTCCCTTGGGCAGGGGATGGGAGAGACACATGTGTTAAATGAATATTGTAGCCCTCAAATTGCCTTACTTGACAACATATCTGAGCTTAGAGTGTACTGATGACGGACTGTCCAAAGCACCGTTACAAGCCTATGAATGATGTCTTGGATGCAGGAGCCTTTTATCATCCCTTTATTTGGGTGCCCATGGGATAATACCTTTTAGTAAGATTCTGACTGGATGAGGGGCAGGCTTTGCTTGGTAAACAGTGTGTTTCTCTTGGAAAATGTTCATGTGTTCACATGTCAGAAGAGTTGGTTATTAAGAGGAGAATGCCAGTGATGAGCCTTAATATATTTTCTTGAAGTTGAACTTTCAGATTCCCTACACATAATTATATTCAAATGAAATAGTCAGGGGGTGTGGACTGGTCTATGCTGTTGCTGCTGCTGCTAAGTCGCTGCAGTCATGTCCGACTGTGTGCAACCCCATAGACGGCAGCCCACCAGGCTCCTCCGTCCCTGGGATTCTCCAGGCAAGAACACTGGAGTGGTTTGCCATTTCCTTCTCCAATGCGTGAAAGTGAAAAGTGAAAGTGAAGTCGCTCAGTCATGTCTGACTCTTAGGACCCCATGGACCGCACTCCTCCATGGGACCCAAGCTCCTCTGCCCATGGGATTTTCCAAGCAAGAGTACTGGAGTGGGTTGCCATAAAAGTCTTCAAAAAAGGAAAAGATGCAGAACTGTGAATATTAATGATGAAATAAATTAGGAAAATATTGACCAAGTTGTCTTTGCTTGCTGAAATTCTTTAAGTTTTTCTTAAGTTTGTATTTTATAGTGGTACATATGTTTATTCCAGTTCTTACTGAAATCTATTGCAGTTCTTCCATGAATTATTATTGGGAAACATTGAAGACTCTTTTGTATCAATTTTCCTAAAATAAATTATTCAAAGCAGTTCATTATCTATAATTCTATCCTGAGTTAAAATAAAAATCTGCTTTCTAGGTCAATCTTCATTAAGCTATTAATATCCTTTTCATATTATAAGACTTTTTTATTTCCTTTATTAGCAACTAAAAGCTGCTGAAATATGAATGTTGTTGCTTTGGGCATTAACTGGGACTTGAATCCTTTTCAGCAGTTTTGCCCTGATGTTAGCAGCCTTCAGTCTGGTATGCACAGGTACAAGATTTTTATTTACTGAACCATTTTTAAATTTATTGACCCATGCTTTTATTTAACTTCTGATGATGGATGTGCCTCTCTTGTATAATTTGCATGAGAGCAAGATTTAGAATTGTTACAGAGACACTTAATTATGGGTACATTAGAAAAAGCTGCAATTTTATTACCCTACTTATGTTCAAGAACATCAAAACCTTGAGCATACATAAATGAGAAGCAACTTACAAAGTTTAGAACAGCATCTGATTTTTTGGCTCACTATATTAATTGATATGTAGTTTCTTCAAAAAGAATATCTATACATTTTAAATATATTTTATTCTAAACAAAATTTATATCAAGAAGATATGATTGGTGTAAAGACCACTGGAGTGAGAGTCCAGCTTCTCTCAGTTTTGTGGCCTTTGCCCAACAAATCCATCTCTATGTCGGTTTGCTGAGTCTCTGTGTCTCAATTTATAAAATGAAATGATTGAATGATGGTGATTATTCTTATTCCAAGTTCTGTATTTTAGGACCTCATGGAGTAGCAATTTTAATTATTATTGTGTCTTAGGCTTATAAGTTCAATTCAGTCTCTCAGCCGTGTCCGACTCTTTGTGACCCCGTGGACTGCAGCACGACAGGCCTCCCTGTCCATCACCAACTCCCAGAGCTTGCTCAAACTCATGTCCATTGAGTCAGTGATGCCATCCAACTATCAAATTCTCTGTCATCCTCATCTCCTCCTGCCTTCAATCTATCCCAGCATCAGGGTCTTTTCTAATGAGTCAGTTCTTCGCATTAGGTGGCCAAAATATTGGAGTTTCAGCTTCAGCATCAGTCCTTCCAATGAACATTCAGGACTGATCTCCTTCAGAATGGGCTGGTTGGATCTCCTTGCAGTTCAAGGGACTTTCAAGAGTCTTCTCCAACACCACAGTTCAAAAGCATCAGTTCTTCAGCCTCATCTTTCTTTATAGTCCAACTCTCACATCTATACATAGGACTATATTTAGGATTATAAAAGTGATATCAAGAAGAAAACACAAACCATATAGACAATATAACACAAAAGGCAAAATATCTCTACAGTTTCTAACCTTGGAAAAAAGTTGTTCACTCTTTGCTTATGACAGATAGATGTGTCCTTGCATGAACACACCATTGCTTATTTACCTAAGAAAAGACATTTAGAGCACTTTTAAGTTTCAATTACACCCCACATGCAGAGATTCCTAAAGAACATTCTTTTATATTGTTTGGAGTTCTTATGTGAATTTTTTTCATCAGAGTATGTGAGAATTTAATTTTTTACCTGTGCTGCCACAAAAGCCATTCTAAAAATCAACATTATGAACTTTTTATTGTTTGCAAATTTGAAAATTGTAAAGCAAGTCACTTCTTGTCTTCCATTCCCCACTCTCTAAAGGCTGTTCAGCTGCCCTTCAGATACCATGTTTCCTGCTGGCACACAAAGACTCTATATTATCTCAAAACTGGGTAGTGATCAAAATTATATTCAATAATTCACCCAAGAATTTATTGGGTCCAGAATTGCACTGAAGGCTGAAACCACAGCTGTGAACAAAAGCAGTATCTTCCCTCGCTTCCTTTATGAAACTTACAGTCCATGTGGTCAGGGACACAGATCCTATGGAGAAAATTGAAGGAAGGCGTGTGCATTTCTTACCTGTGGGAAGAGGCCTGGGAGTACAGAAGGAGCTGGCTTAGTCTGATGCTGGTGACTGGCGGGGAAGGGCTCGCTGGGTACAGATCCTACCTCTGAAGATGCCTTAACAGAGAATTGCCCATCATGGTGGTGGGTCTGGGAAGAGATCTGTAATCAAAGAAGACTGAATGTGCAAAGGCTTTGGGGCAGGAGGGAGCCAAGTGAGTCTGAGGAGCTGAAAGCATGCTTGGGACTGAGCTCAGAACACCAGGTGAAGGTTGGTGCAAGGTCAAGCCAGAACAGGGACTAGAATAAAGACTGCCTGGTTGGCCACGTTTATTTCTTCAGTGCAGTAGGAAGCCAGTGAAGAATGTAAGCAAAGGTGGAAGTCAAGGTGGGGTTGATGCGTATCTGTGTATGTTTTCATAAGCAAGTAACATGATTCAGTTGACTTCAATTCAGTTCAGTTGCTCAGTCGTGTCCGACTCTTTGCGACCCCATGAATCGCAGCACGCCAGGCCTTCTTGGTCCATCACCAACTCCTGGAGTTGACTCAAACTCATGTCCATCGAGTCGGTGATGCATCCACTTATCTCATCCACTGTTGTCACCTTCTCCTCCTGCCCCCCATCCCTCTGAGCATCAGGGTCTTTTCCAATGAGTCAACTCTTCACATGAGGTGGCCACAGTATTGGAGTTTCAGCTTTAGCATCAGTCCTTCCAATGAACACTGAGGACTGATCTCCTTTAGAATGGACTGGTTGGATCTCATTGCAGTCCAAGGGACTCTCAACACCACAGTTCAAAAGCATCAATTCTAAGGCACTCAGCTTTCTTCACAGTCCAACTCTTACATCCATACATGACTACTGGAAAAACCATAGCCTTGACTAGATAGACCTTTGTTGGCAAAGTAATGTCTCTGCTTTTGAATATGCTATCTAGGTTGGTCATAATTTTCCTTCCAAGGAGTGAGCATCTTTTAATTTCATGGCTGTGATCACCATCTGCAGTGATTTTGGAGCCCCAAAAAATAGTCTGACACTGTTTCCACTGTTTCCCCATCTATTTCCCATGAAATGATGGGACCAGATGCTATGATCTTAGTTTTCTGAATGTTGAGCTTTAAGCCAACTTTTTCACTCTCCTCTTTCACTTTCATCAAGAGGCTTTTTAGTTCCTCTTTACTTTCTGCCATAAGGATGGTGTCCTCTGCATATCTGAGGTGATTGATATTTCTCCCGGCAATCTTGATTCCAGCTTGTGCTTCTCAATGATGTACTCTGCATATAAGTTAAATAAGCAGGGTGACAACATACAGCCCTGATGTACTCCTTTTCCTATTTGGAACCAGTCTGTTGTTCCATGTCCAGTTCTAACTGTTGCTTCCTGACCAGCATACAGGTTTCTCAAGAGGCAGGTCAGGTGGTCTGGTAGTCCCATCTCTTTCAGAATTCCACACAGTCAAAGGCTTTGGCATAGTCAATAAAGCAGAAATAGACGTTCTTCTGGAACTCTCTTGCTTTTTCCATGATCCAGCGCATGTTGGCAATTTGATCTCTGGTTCCTCTGCCTTTTCTAAGACCAACTTGAACATCTGGAAGTTCATGGTTCATGTATTGCTGAAGCCTAGCTTGGAGAATTTTTAGCATTACTTTACTAGCGTGTGAGATGAGTGCAATTGTGCGGTAGTTTGAGCATTCTTTGGCATTGCCTTTCTTTGGGATTGGAATGAAAACTGACCTTTTCCAGTCTTGTGGCCACTGCAGAGTTTTCCAAATTTGCTGGCATATTGAGTGCAGCAGTTTCACAGCATCATCTTTCAGGATTTGAAATAGCTCAACTGGAATTCCATCACCTCCACTAGCTTTGTTCGTAGTGATACTTTCTAAGGCCCACTTGATTTCACATTCCAGAATGTCTGGCTCTAGGTGAGTGATCACACCATTGTGATTATCTGGGTCGTGAAGATCTTTTTTGCACAGTTCTTCTGTGTATTCTTGCCATCTCTTCTTAATATCTTTTGCTTCTGTTAGGTCCATACCATTTCTGTCCTTTATCGAGCCCATCTTTGCACAAAATGTTCCCTTGATATCTCTAATTTTCTTGAAGAGATCTCTAGTCTTTCCCATTCTGTTGTTTTCCTCTGTTTCTTTGCATTGATCACTGAGGAAGGCTTTCTTATCTCTCCTTGGTATTCTTTGGAACTCTGCATTCAAATGGGAATATCTTTCCTTTTCTCTTTTCCTTTTCACTTCTCTTGTTTTCACAGTTATTTGTAAGGCCTCCTCAGACAGCCATTTTGCTTTTTTTGCATTTCTTTTCCATGGGGATGGTCTTGATCCCTGTCTCCTGTACAATATCACGAACCTCCATCCATAGTTCATCAGGCACTCTGTCTATCAGATCTAGTCCCTTAAATCTATTTCTCACTTCCACTGTATAATCATAAGGAATTTGATTTAGGTCATACCTGAATGGTCTAGTGGTTAGATATATATTAACATATAAATTGTAATAAAATATGAAAATAATGCTTAAAGTTTAAAAAGTTACTATCTTGCTCAACTTGTCCCAGTTACTCATGTTAGCTGATAGTTCATAATTCTTTTCGAAGTAGCTCTTTTCAACAATGCAGTAATTTTCCAGAGGTAAGCAAAGAAATAATACTAACATCAATTTCCTACTTGACAGAGAGTCCCAGTCCAATTTAGTGTCTACAACTAACAGTGTCAATATAATTTAATCCTTAAGTACTTGACCAAAGCTAGGACATTGGTAACCGTGTTTTTAAAATCCTCCTCATTAAGGCTGTTAGAAAGCAAAAGTTAAGCAAAGGTGGTGGGAGGAAAGTACCATTTTGTATGGAATGTTTCAACTCTGTGAACAATATGCAAATAATATTGGTAGAAATAGGTCCAATATCTGCTGATGAAAGTAGCTGTGTCTTTATTCATTTAAGAGCTCCTGAAATGTACCTTGTACATCATTTTGCAGTATTGCTTTCCCCCAATTTAGGACTAATGTTTTTTGTTTTAAGGACTAAAATAGCCTCATTCCTATTTTATTTTCTAATATTCTCTGATGTGGCCTTTGTGTTGACAATTAAGTGATTATGGGGTTTGGATGGTGGTTTGGGGATAACGTGCTATTTACATTGTTTTTTATTTTCTCAGATACAAAGGGCCCAGCACTGCTTCTGAATTATTTTGGAGACTCTTTGCACTTTCTTGCTTGAGGATTGTGTCTGTGGGAATGCTAAGCCTCTTCAAAGAAAAACTAAGCTAATTTGGAAATGGTGCAGTTATGGATGAAATATGTCTCTCACCATTTAATTTATTTGTGTACTACTAGCTAATAAAGTCTTTTGTGTCTCCAACTGCACTTCCACTTCTGCAGGACTATTTACATCTAATCTACTAGGACTAGTGCAGCAGCTAGGGTTTCCCTGGTGGCTCAGTGGTAAAGAATCCGCCTGTGATGCAGAAGATGAAGGAGATGTGGGTTCAATCCCTGGGTCAGGAACATCCTCTGGAGGAGGGCATGGCAACCCACTCCAGTATTCTTGCCTGGGAAATCCCATGGAGAGAGGAGCCTGGGAGGCTACAGTCCATACGGTCGCAAAGAGTTGGATATGACTGAAGTGACTGAGCACACACTCAGTGCAGAAGCTGTGTGCTTGCCCTGTGCGTTTAAGGCCACTTAGACAGCCGTTTTGTTTTTGTGATCTCTTAACTCCCAGAAAGCTCCCATCCCAGTTTTTTCCTTCCACCTACTACAACCAGATTATGAGTAGAAGCCAGCCCATAGGCTTTTTACATTTATGAATCTTGTGAATCTCAAAAGGCCATAAAAATCTGAAAACTTCAACAGCTTATGCAATCTGTTTGGAATTCTAGTTTGAGGCTCAGGCAGGCTTGTGAACATTGAGAGATCTGGGCCTGTCTTGACAAACTTGAATTTGCTGGATGCTCTGTGACTGTCAGCCTTGTTTTGATTATATAGACCAAGTGCTCTGGGCATAGATCCAAAACTTGCACAAAATGATCAACCCTGGAAACAAGTTTGAAAATCTTAGAGAAGGACTTAAATGGGGCAAAATATTGAATAGTCTGCTGTACTTTAAATTTTATATGTAGTGTAGGCTTACATAGATATATTTACACTTATATAAGTGAGTAATACACACACCATGAATATAAGAGAAATATCTACTTTATGTATGGTTAATGTGATGATACTCTAAGCACTCAATAATTCAGTGTTGGACTGTCCTTTATTCTTATTTAAACAGCTATTTACATGATTTTGAAGAGTTTGTTCAAATTAGCTGATATTTTAAGATCCTTTGACATTTTGCATAATTCTAGGACATGGGGACATAAGTTCAGAGAAGCTGGAAGGCTCCCACAGTCACAGAGCTGCTGTATTTGGGAGTTCTTACAAAGTGTTATGTAAACTGTATGTTTTTGACCCCGGGAGTCTTTATAATGGAGCTAAGTCCATATTTTGTACATAGACTTCTAGCCAGAGGATGAATATAGAAAATCTATTGGGGAAGATAGAATTTGAGGTTAGAGAACTTGAACACTGTACAGACCTAAGGGTGTGGTGTGTCTCAAGCTCAGCATGAGGCTGTAGGACTTTTTCTTGACACTTGAAACAGATAGGAACCTGAGGCTACACTGGAATGGTGAAACTGTCTTCCAAAGAGCCAAAGCAGAGTTTATTGTGTTCTGTTTTGGTCTCCACAGTTTGAGAGGTATTTCTAAAACTGGGTTAGAGTTCAGAGATGCATCTGAGTTTAAAAAAAAAATTTGGAGAAAAGATATGAAGTGGGTATATTTAAGTAGGAATAGAAATCTGATCAAGATTTATGGTGCCCACTGCTCAAGACAGATTTCTGGGAAGTAGAAGATCCTTACTATCAAAGAGGTCAATGTATACTATAGAACCATGCATACAAAAGATGTAGCATAAAAGAGAAATTGAGATGATCCCCCTTGTTATACATGAACACAAAACTATGTTATGAGTATGCACATACTTGGAGTTCTCTCTGCTAGTGGAACATTCAGAAGCCACAACAAAATGAAATGGTGTTAAAGTCAACCAGTTTCTCTGACCTGCCATGATTAGGAGTGGAACCTCCGCATCCTCCTCCCTCCCCAGAGACATTCTTCATGACGTGTCACTTGTACACAACTTGCCTCCAGTGTGGTTTGCCTCACTCCCTTTCTCAACATAACCTCTCTAATCATGTCCACATGATGGTGAGTGACTGCTGTGCAGCCTTGGTCTACCTCTCCTAAACCTTGTTTTAAATACACTCTGCTTTACTAAAGGTGACATTATTCGCAGTGATTCCCAGACCACATCCCTTATCCACATTTCCTTTTTAAAGTAGTTGGGACCTTGACCCAGAAGCTAAAGTATGTTCTGTAATTCTGAGTAAAGACACCTTCTGATGCAACTGGTCTAGGATTATTATTAGCAGAGGGTCTCCACCACAAGTGGGGGTGAAGAGACTGGGTCATGGTGTTCAGAGATGGAAAGAGTTGACAAACAGTAAGCTGACTGATCAGTTGACAGGGAAGAAAGCTCAGAGGAGGCTGAAGGGATGTGGTTCCAGAAGGAAATAGGTGGACAGAGGCTGGGTGGAAAGAGAGCAGCACAGAGGGACCTGCAGGTGGGGGAGTGGGTGGAGCTACACAGTAACCTGGAGGTGATGGGAAGGGTTTATGGGCTTTTGATGTCAATGACCCCAAGCTTCTTACCAAAGTAAGAGATAAAGACATCTGACCAGAGCATGAGTCATAAAATTGAGGATTCTGAGGAAAGTGGGAAAGAGTTGGATTAATTGCTGAAAGAGATGAACTTCTTCCCATTTACTCCCCCATCCATTCAGCAGTATTTAGATTGTGCATCGTATGGCCAAGGTTCAGAGGGGCTCACATGGTGAACAATGCACGTGTGTGTAGTCTTTGCTGACATCAGTGGGGAATGTGGTGTGGTACCTTGCTATTCCAGGTCTAATGAACAGATGAGCAGCATCTGCTTCCTTGGGAGGATGTAAAAGATGGGCAATTCAATGAATGTTAAATGTGGGCAACACTGGTACAGAGTATTGATTCTAGGTTCAAATCTCAGCTTCCAATTCTAACTAGTTGTGTGGTCTTTGTCAGGTTTCTAAATCTTTTTTTTCCCTTACCTAAACTGGCAAGAACAATAATACTTATTTCATAGAGTTTTGAAGATTAAATGAATTAGTATTGATGTTTATAAAAATGTCTTGGCACATAGCAAGCACAATGTAAGTATTGGTAAATAACAATAGGTAGTTAGCTAGACAAAATCTGGAAAATAATAGAAAACACAGAGTGTGAATTAGTGGGTCTGAGATAGTACCTTGGTCTAGAATGTGTTTCAGGATTTTGTGGAGGGTGGTTGTTCTATTGCTTGGGGAATATGATGGGAAAGGGCTAACATATCCTGTACAGTTTTCAAGTTTCCTAGCAGACACGCAAGTAGGTAAAAAAAAGCTTAGAATGTTCTGAAGTTACATATAACTCCATCTTACATATAATTGCGAGAGTAAGGTGTTACGGAGTTTCATTACACACTGAGCTTTCCAGGACTGCAACTGCCTTGCGAATTGAGGGATGATCATACTTTATTTGGTTCAGAGCATTACCAGGAATTATTCACCATTTCAGAATGTCATTAATGCAACATCAATCCCAGCGTATGAATCCCGATGCAAGGCAGCCCCATCAGCCTGAAGCACTCAGTGTGGATCTCCTTATTTGTACAAAAATCCAAAGACTTCCCGTGTCTTCTAGTGAAGCTGTGCCAAGCACTGATATATTGAAATGCATGTGCTTTCAGAGTAACTCACTTTCTTTTTCTTTCTTTGTTCTTAAGCCATTTGTAAGTGGATGGCTAGATAATGGTTACATTCTAAACAAATATTATTTTATTGCCAATATTTGTTAGATGGTGGCAGAACTGGGACTTATATGGGTGGGATCCACTGGTACAATCAAGTGCCCTGGGGAAGCGTCTGTGAGAGGTGTGGAGCCTGGGCAATTGTTAGAGGCTGGACGGTGGCCTCTGTCCATGAGGAAGGTATTTGTTAAATGGGCACAAATTGTCCCACGAGGGATTTAATGTCGTCTTAGCTTGCCAAGCTCTGTTTATTTGAGGATGATGTTGATAATTCTCTCTGAACTTTCATAAAAAAGGTAGAGGTTAGTGTCTGGTGGAGAATAGGCACTTCACCTAAAGTACGCTTGAATTTATGTCTAAACCCATTCACATATTCACACACTTCTGTATTTATGCTCAGTTGCTAACACAAGATTGTTTCCCTAGATACTTTCCTTCTGCCTAAGAGTGTGACATTAGACAGATAGATAAGAATTTGAATCGTTATATGTTAGAAACTTACTCTTTAACAAGTGTAATACATTGTTACTTCTAATACGTGTATATGGTCAGCTTAAACAATCTGGATTTCACAAATGATTTTTTTTTTTTTTGTCTAGATTGCAAACTGTTTGCAGACAAGTAGTCAGTTTTGAATATCATTGTGCATCTTGTGATTAAAACAGTGCCTGAGGTAGAATAAGAATGTAGTTTATCTTTGGGGAGTGCATGAACCCTTGCATGGGGCACTGGTGGGCTTGGGAAGGTAAAATGAGTTGGAGTCATATGTTATAGGTATCACTTCCAGATATGACACTGAACTGAGTGTTGGACTTTGAGTGACTTAAAATTTTGTTTTCATCATCTAAAAGCTGAGGTATATATATTTAAATATGTTTCTTGCCCAGTTTATTTTTAAAATCAAAAGAGAGAAATCAGATAAACCATAAAGTCCTAACCTAACTTGAAAACCATGAAGTCCTAACCAAACATTCAGTTCAGTTCAGTCGCTGAGTCATGTCTGACTCTTTGTGACCCCATGGACTGCAGCATGCCAGGCCTCCCTGTCCATCACCAACTCCTGGAGTTTACTCAAACTCATGTCCATCGAGTCAGTGATGCCATCCAACCATCTCATCCTCTGTCATCCCCTTTTCCTCCTGCCTTCAATCTTTCTCAGCATCAGGATCTTTTCCAATGAGTCAGTTCTTAGCATCAGGTGGTCAAAGTATTGGAGTTTCAGCTTCAGCATCAGTCCTTCCAATGAAAATTCAGTACTGATTTCCTTTAGAATGGACTGGTTGGATCTCCTTGCAGTCCAAGGAACTCTCAAGAGTCTTCTTCAACACCATAGGTCAAAAGCATCAATTCTTCGGTGCTCAGCCTTCTTTATAGTCCAACTCTCATATCCATACATGACCACTGGAAAAACCATAACCTTGACTAGATAGACCTTTGTCGGCAAAATGATGTCTCTGGTTTTTAATATGCTGTCTAGGTTGGTCATAGCTTGTCTTCCAAAGAGGAAGCGTCTTTTAATTTCATAGCTGTAGTCACCATTTGCAGTGATTTTGGAGCCCCCCCAAAATAATCTCTCACTGTTTCATTGTTTCCCCATCTATTTGCCATGAAATAGATGAGACAGGATGCCATGATCTTAGGTTTTTGAATACTGAGTTTTAAGCCAGCTTTTTCACTCTCTTCTTTCACTTTCATCAGGAAGCTCTTTAGTTCCTCCTCGCTTTTTGCCATAAAGGTGGTGTCCACTGAGGTTACTGAAGTGTATCTAAGGTTATTGATATTTCTCCTGGCAATCTTGATTCCAGCTTGTGCTTCATCCATCCCAGCATTTTGCATGATTTACTCTGCATATAAGTTAAATAAGCAGCATGACAATATACAGGCTTGACATACTCCTTTCCCAATTTGGAACCAGTCTGTTGTTCCATGTCCAGTTCTAACTGCTGCTTCTTAACCTGTGTTTAGATTTCTCATGAGACAGGTAAAGTGGTCTAACCAAACATAAAGTTTAATAATTCCCACAGAAAGCACGGAATCGAATTTGGGTTTATTCACAGAGGAATGGTGCATTCATAAGGGGTGTAGTGGGCTTAATAGTTACAAAATTCACACATGCCTGTAACCTCAGACTCTAACCTTATATAGAAATATTATTGTTCTTTGCAGATTAATTAGTTAAGATGAGGTCATCCTGGATTTAGATGGGCTCTAAATCTAATGACTGGTGTCCTTATAAAGAGAAGAGAGAGCAAACATGGGAAGAGTCCCATATAAAGACATTATAGAGATTGGCATGATTCAGCTACAAGTCAGGGAATGCCAAGGTTGTCACTGACCTCCAGAAGCTAGGAGGACGACTTCCTCTCTAGAGCCTTCAGAGGAGCATGGCCCTACTGACACCTTGACTTTGGGCCACTAGCGTCCAGAACTGTGTAAAGTCACCCAGTACTTTGTGAAGGCAGCTCTAGGAAACTGATACAAGGTGCGGTGGTTTTTTCCTCCTGTGAAGAATGGGGCAGGACCAGAGGTGACTTCATGCTTCTGGAAGTTTGCCTAGCGTCTTCAGCACCATTATCATTAACCAGACGTTCATGGAAAGAGAAGCAGTAAGCATAAGGTTTAAAAGCATGAGCATTTGAGACTGACATAGATGGGATCTTGGTTTCTACCACTGGCAATACTGTGGGAGCTTGGGTATACTCCACCTCTCAGCTGTAAAATCCAGGTGGTAATAGCTGTATCCTATTAAATGATCTGAAGATTAAATGAGGCTTGGAAGGTATGTATGTGTACATGTCATTTGGAATATTTGTTGAAGATTGCTGGTTATTTACTATACTAGGTAACTTGAGACAAAAATGAAAGTGAAAGTCACTCAGTCGTGTCCGACTCTTTGCGATCCAATGGACTATTTAGTCCATGGGATTCTCCAGGCTAGAATACTGGAGTGGGTAGCCTTTCCCTTCTCCAGAGGATCTTCCCAACTCAGGCATCGAACCCAGGTCTCCTGCATTGCAGGCAGATTCTTTACCAGCTGAGCTACCAGGGAAGCCCAATAGTCCAATTCCATATATTTATTCTCTACCAAGGTATCAAAAAAGAGCTTAAACAAATGACATTTTCCATTTTGATTTCAGAGTTCTTGATCACCTTGCCTTCAAAGCATCAGAATATGCCTTTGTTGTGAGGATGATAACCCAAACTGGTCAATTAAACTCATTTGACTGACTTCCATTTCTGGATGTATTTTTCATTACATTTTTAAAGTAATTGCAATGGCTTTTTGCCATTTATTGAGTAGGAACCCAGGAATAGAAGTTAGGAGGCATTTGAAAAAGTCCTTGACCTTGCAGTTGCTTTGAAGTCTGGGTTTATGTTTCAAAATAAAAGCAAGATTTTAAATGTCAGCTCCCAGAGTGGCTTTTTCCAGCATTTTTGATTGAGAGAGGAGCAAGCCAGACCCTCCTCACACACTCTCACTACCTTCTGTGAGTCAGGCCAGGCTCTTCCATCTCTCTGTCAATGAATTGTTCTCAAACAGCAGTAAAGTCTCAAATAGCAACCTAAATGCATTTACAAAATAAGTATTATGAGAAACTTATAGAGGAGATCAAAGTCAAAGTTCAGATTCACAAAAAGTTTCAATATTTAAAGAGACCTGAAAATTCCATATTCCACAGGCTTGTATATTTATCAATACTTCTCAGACATCTGTTTGCTTGTTTTGTTAGACTGAAGTGAAAAGATCAAATATCTGGACATTTAGGCTTAGCTTAAATTTTTTTCATTATTTTAATATTGTGCCATGTTGTATAGATTCCCATGCAACCCTATAGGCCCATTCATGTGGTTCTTGGTTCCCTAGTATTAATAGTTGTTTGTGTGATAATTACATCTACATACATTCTGATCCCAACAGGATAATGTTATAATTTTTCTTGAGCAGTATTATATATTTTAAAGAAATTCAAAGAAAAATTATCTTTTAAAAGAATTTACCCCCGTATTTACTGCTTCCAATGCTCATTATTCATTTCTGAAGATTCAGGTTTTACGTTTTGTGTCACATCCCTTCACTCTGAAGAGCTTCCGTTAGGATTCATCCTCAAAACATCAGAATTAGCCTTTGTCATATTGACAATAACAAGAACTGGTCACTTAACCTCATTTGATGACTAACTTTCCATTTCAGTTCTAGATGTCTTTTCATTACATTTTTGAAGTAAGATCTGAAGAAAAAAATCTTAGTGTTTTTGCTTTGGAGTGTCTCTATTTTCCTTTCATTCTTGAATAATACTTTTCCTGGATATAGAATTCTAGGGTGACATTTTTTTTTCCTTTCAACACTTTAAAGGTGTTTCTCCAGCTCTTGTCCCCATGATAGTAATTCAAATCATTGTTCATCTGTAGGTAGTATCTTGTTTTACTCTTTTAGCTTCAAGGTTTCCCCCCCACCCCATCTCCGCTTTTCAGCTTTTTAAAAATTAAGAGAGTCTAGGTGTATCTTTCTTTGTATTAATTCTATTGAGGTTTTGTTGAGTGTCTAACTGCAAATTCATAACTTCACCAAATTTGGCAAATTTTAGCCTTTTTTTTTATATATATATTTTGATATTGATTCTTCTCTTTCGCTCCTTTCCTTCTGGGGCTCCAATTGAATGTATGTTGGACTTTTTTTATATTGCCCCAGCTTACATTATTTTAAGTATTTTTTTAACTTATATCTTCAATATTGTAATCAGATACAAAAAAACGGTCTTTCTCAACCTTGGTTACTCTAGCCTTCTTGGTGAAATAAATTCATTGCTTTCACTATATTCTTTTCATGTTGGGTTATTATTTGTTTGTTTTAAAAAATACTGTTCAACTGTCCAACAAGTATGTGTGACCAGTCATTTATATAAACCAGCTAAATTACCACTTTACTCATGAGCAATATATATAACTCAATATTTATTGACTTTCTCAAGCAGCTTCACTCAATTACATGATCAAGCTTCCACTAATAGGTAAATGTTCCAGTCTCACTGGAGCACTGAGCAGTGCTTCTTTTAAGTGGCATTCTGTTCGACTCCATCTTTATTAAGCTTTCTTGTTTATGTTCCATATACAGAATTAGTTGCATTTCTACTGTAGAAAACATAAGGCAATTCTCAGGAGACTTACCCTTTTAGGATACTTGTCAGTCAAGTCAAATGTCTTCTTTGAACATTTGTATTGTCTCACAGCTCTATTTAGAAGGAGGCTATAAGACTGTTCTGAACAAGACTTACAGATTCATTCTTACCGTCACATTGGCAAATAGCCTGGAGGCCAGCCATTTGGAGGAACCCGAGTTGAGCTTTCAAGCCTGAAGGCTGGGTAAAGTCCCAACACTGACCTTTCAGTCTTTCTTTTCTTAAGGAAATAGAAAAATGACTGCTTACAATTGATTATAATGTGTATCAACTTTTAAAATTCAGCAGTTGAGCATTAAACTTGTTTTACTGTGCACATTTGCTTTTGTTGAATTACGTCCAGGTCTCTTCATTTCCCAGGGCATAAAATCTTGGTTAAATTCCATGGGAAAGGATTAAGTTCTGGATATATAAACATCCATTCAGATACTTGTAAAATTTGAAAAGAGCATACATTCTTAACAGTGACTCAATTCAAACACATGCATGTAGATTAAACTTCCTTTTCAAGGAGGCATATTGTGTTAATAGTTTTAAAAGTGACTTTTCCAAGAGTGATTCAAAGAACTCCATTCTTCAGAATAAAATGCATGTTCAGTTCAGGTGAGGGAATTAGCATCAACCCTAAAGTACTTGCTTGGAGAGAGACAATTAAATTTTAGAAATCACAAGAGGCATAGAGTCAGTACATGAATTCGGGAGACTCAGCATGTGTGATTCGCATGTGTGAGGTTGATGGAATTTTTAAAACCAAACTATTGCTTACAGTTTCAAATTGTTTTCATTTTGAGTTATTTCACTTAAAAACAGAAACCCAAATTTAAATAAACATTCTGCTTGATGTAAAATAAACATGTAACTTACTTTTCACATTTGATGGATGCTTGTTTTGGAAATCATTGTGGTGAAATGGAAATAGTCACATAGTTTTCTGAGCCAGGTAAGTGTGGGTTTGAATTCTGGATGACTAGCTCTGTGGCTTTGATCAAGTAACTTAACTCCTTTGAGTCACAAATTCCTTTTCTATACATGAAAAATGATGCTCACCTCTTAGGATGGATTGAGGGGTTAGAAATTCAACCAGCACCCAATGGGTCTCCAATAAATGCTATCATTATTGGGAATAGACAAGACCAGAACATGAAAGCATTTTGTTTATGACTAATACTTTTTAAGTTATTTTGTTTTCATAGTTATGATGTTAGGTTGAAACAACTGAGACTATATATTAAAATCTCTTAGTGAACCTTGTGCATGCTAAGTTGTTTCAGTGGTGTTTGACTCTGTGACCCTAGGGACTGTAGCCCTCCAGGCTCCTCTGTCCATGGAATTCTCCAGGCAAGTGTACTGGAGTGGGTTGCTATTTCCTCCAGAGGATCTTCCCAACCAGGATTGAACCTGCGTCTCTTATGTCTCTTGCATTGGGCGGTGGGCTCTTTACATCTAGTGCTACCCGGCAAGCCCACATAAACCATAAATGTATGTTTATGGATTGAATGGTAGCCAATACTCAATGTTTCAGCTTTTTGAGGAAATTTTAAAACATTTTATACATAAAGATATGGAGTTATACATACAGAAGAGTATGTGGGTAATGAATGCTCAATTCAAGATAATTTTCACAAAATGAACAAATCCTGTAACCACTGTCCAGATCAAGAAATACGACATTCTCAGCACCAACCAGGGTCCCTGTCTGCTCCCTCCATTCCATCTTCTCCTCACCAAGAGTATTGTGACTTCTCTTACATTGATTCGTTTTTCCTGTTTTTCAACTTTATATGTGTGGAATCATATCATGTGTACTCTCTGATGTCTGGCTTCTTTAGCTCGGTATCATATGTTTCTGATATTTTTTATTAAAATTTTTTTTTTTTTTACTGAAGTATAGTTCATTTACAATGTTGTATTAGCCTCTGCTGTATAGCAAAGTGATTCAGTTATATATATATATTTTTCATATTTTTTCATTATAGTTTATTGCAGAATATTGAATATAGTTCCCTGTGCTGTACCATAGGACCTTGTTGTTTATCCATTCTCTGATATTTATTTTTAAAGACTTATTTATTATGGAAAGTTTCAAATGTACCCGAAAAGAGAAGCAAAACAAACTCTAACATGTTCAGTTCACTTCAGTTCAGTCGCTCAGTCGTGTCCAAGTCTTTGTGACCCCATGAATCGAATCGTGCCAGGCCTCCCTGTCCATCACCAACTCCCGGAGTTCACCCAGGCTCACGTCCATCGAGTCAGTGATGCCATCCAGCCATCTCATCCTCTGTTGTCCCCTTCTCCTCCTGCCCCCAATCCCTCCCAGCATCAGAGTCTTTTCCAATGAGTCAACTCTTCACATGAGGTGGCCAAAGTACTGGAGTTTCAGCTTTAGCATCATTCGTTCCAAAGAAATCCCAGGACTGATCTCCTTTAGAATGGACTGGTTGGATCTCCTTGCAGTCCAAGGGATTCTCAAGAGTCTTCTCCCACACCATAGTTCAAAGCATCAATTCTTCGATGCTCAGCTTTCTTCACAGTCCAATTCTCACATCCATATGTGACCACTGGAAAAACCATAGCCTTGCCTAGACGGACCTTTGTTGGCAAAGTTATGTCTCTGCCTTTGAATATGCTATCTAGGTTGGTCATAACTTTCCTTCCAAGGAGTAAGCATCTTTTAATTTCATGGCTGCAGTCACCATCTGCAGTGATTTTGGAGCCCCCAAAAATAAAGTCTGACACTGTTTCCACTGTTTCCCCATCTATTTGTTCACTACCTTTTAAAACCCAAATTTAAGTCATAAATACTTTGTTTCATCAGAACAGCCACGTAATTTCTGCTGCCCCAAAGCACTAGATGACTTTATTGAACTACCCTATCATTTCATCCATAAATATTTCAGTATGTGTCACAAGAAGAGGATTCTTTTTGTCACACCTAAAAATGTAGCAGTAATTACATTATATCAGTATCCTATTAGGAATCAAATATTTCCCCATTGTCTCAGAAGTGATTTTTTTTCCCAGTTGGATTTTTCACAACAGGGTCTGAATAAAGTGTGCATAAACCTTTTTTTTAAATGCCCAGTGTAAGGCTGGGAATTGTGTTTTATTTATATACACTGAATATTTGAGTGGTTGTATGGTTCTTTTTTTCTTGCCACCTCTTCTTAATATCTTCTGCTTCTGTTAGGTCCATACCATTTCTGTCCTTTATCGAGCCCATCTTTGTATGAAATGTTCCCTTGGTATCTCTACTTTTCTTGAAGAGATCTCTAGTCTTTCCCATTCTGTTGTTTTCCTCTATTTCTTTGCATTGATCACTGAGGAAGGGTTTCTTATCTCTCCTTGCTATTCTTTGGAACTCTGCATTCAGATGCTTATATCTTTCCTTTTCTCCTTTGCTTTTCACTTCTCTTCTTTTCACAGCTATTTGTAAGGCCTCCCCAGACAGCCATTTTGCTTTTTTGCATTTCTTTTCCATGGGGATGGTCTTGATCCCTGTCTCCTGTACAGTGTCAGGAACCTCAGTCCATAGTTCATCAGGCACTCTATCTATCAGATCTAGGCCCTTAAATCTATTTCTCACTTCCACTGTATAATCATAAGGGATTTGATTTAGGTCATAGCAGAATGGTCTAGTGGTTTTCCCCACTTTCTTCAATTTAAGTCTGAATTTGGCAATAAGGAATTCATGATCTGAGCCACAGTCAGCTCCTGGTCTTGTTTTTGCTGACTGTATAGATCTTCTCCATCTTAGACTGCAAAGAATATAATCAAACTGATTTCGGTGTTGACCATCTGGTGATGTCCATGTGTAGAGTCTTCTCTTGTGTTGTTGGAAGAGGGTGTTTGCTCTGACCAGTGTGTTCTCTCCGAAAAACTCTTTTAGCCTTTGCTCTGCTTAATTCCATATTCCCAGGCCAAATTTGCCTGTTACTCCAGGTGTTTCTTGACTTCCTACTTTTGCATTCCAGTCCCCTATAATGAAAAGGACATCTTTTTGGGTGTTAGTTTTAAAATGTCTTGTAGGTCTTCATAGAACCATTTGGAGAGTGAAAAAGTTGGCTTAAAGCTCAACATTCAGAAAAACTAAGATCATGGCATCTGGTCCCATCACTTCATGGCAAATAGATGGGGTAACAGTGGAAACAGTGTCAGACTTTATTTTTGGGGGCTCCAAAATCACTGCAGATGGTGATTGCAGCCATGAAATTAAAAGATACTTACTCCTTGGAAGGAAAGTTATGACCAACCTAGACTGCATATTCAAAGGCAGAGACATTACTTTGCCAACAAAGGTCTGTCTAGTCAACGCTATGGTTTTTCCAGTAGTCATGTATGGATGTGAGATTTGGACTGAAGAAAGCTGAGCATCAAAGACTTGATGCTTTTCAACTGTGGTGTTGGAGAAGACTCTTGAGGGTCCCTTGGACTGCAAGGAGATCTAACCAGTCCATTCTGAAGGAGATCAGTCCTGGGTGTTCTTTGGAAGGAATGATGCTAAAGCTGAATCTCCAATACTTTGGCCACCTCATGCGAAGAGTTGACTCATTGGAAAAGACTCTGATGCTGGGAAGCATTGAGGGCAGGAGGAGAAGGGGACAGCAGAGAATGAGATGGCTGGATGGCATCACGGACTCGATGGACGTGAGTTTGAGTGAGCTCCGGGAGTTGGTGATGGACAGGAAGGCCTGGTGTGCTACACGCATGGGGTCTCAAAGAGTTGGACACGACTGAGCGACTGAACTGAACTGAACTGATGGTGCTTTTTGACACATAATAAAGAGAGAAAAAATTTTAATCTAGTCGTATTAGATCAGTTACTGGGCTTTACAGTAGCTTGGAGTCCTAAAAATTGAGCAGGTCCTTAATTTCCTGATATTTTATGTCTTTGCATACTTTAGATACCTCTTCAGCTTTGGAGGTGAGCTTTTAGGCAGATCTGTTTTGTTTTGGTTTTTTTTGCCTTTGGTATTATAGAGTCCTTTTTTTTTTTCCTGCTGTTTTACTGCTTTGATTTACCTACAAAGTGATAAGTACAATGGGCTATTTTAGCTCCACTTGTCTAAAGAGATTCTTTACTGATCCCTGAGAAGGTTCCCTGAAAGGAGCTCTGTAGAGAAAGCCAATGTGTTCACACCTCAAGTTCTCACTTCTCCAAGTGGGGCTGGAATTTAAAAGTAAACCTGATTAAATTTTATCTTATTTTCAAGCTGTTAATATTCCTGAACACAGAAAACATTTGAAGTTTCCAGGTAAATATCTCTCAGTTTTTTTCTAGTTTAAACTTCAGCTCACTCATTGGTCTTTTAAAGTTTCTACTTCATCACCTGTCACTTGTGTGAGAATTTGGCTTTTTGTCCCTCCCATCACAAGATGGCACTTGGGTGCACAGGGAGGGGCATCTTGCCCTTAATAATGCTCACAGGTTGATGGAGGGCTCTCATCTTGTTTGATGTGAAGCCAAGTCTTCTGTGGTCACTGAGAATTCAGCATCTTTTGGAGGTCGCCCTGGCCCCTGTTGTTAATGACCTTCTCAGTTGCCTCTAGTCACAAGCTCCCCTCCTGATCTGGTCTTCCCCAACCCCAGTCCTTCATCTTTGCACTGATCCTTGGAACTTGTGTGCTCTTGGCTGTTGTTGCCTCTCCCTGTGTAGTATGCTGGGCTCTGTGAGGTCACCCTTTGGCCCAGTCATCTCTCTCACCTTTGCATTAGATTGTGCCTGGGTCATGCTGAGAACACTGTCATGCGGATGGCTTGTTGCTGTTATTCAGTTACTCAGTCGTGTCCAACTTTTTGCAGTGCTGTGGACCGCAGCACACCAGGCTTCCCTGTCCATCAACAACTCCCCGAGCTTGCCCAAACTCATGTCTATCGAGTCGGTGATGCCATCCAGCCATCTCATCCTCTGTCATCCCCTTCTCCTCCTGCCCTCAATCTTTCCCAGCATCAAGGTCTTTTCCAATGAGTCTGTTCTTTGCACCAGGTGGCCAAAGTATTGGAGTTTCAGCTTCAGCATCAGTCCTTTCAATGAATATTTAGGATTGATTTCCTTTAGAATTGACTGGTTTGATCTGCTTGCAGTCCAAGGGACTCTCAAGAGTTTTCTCCAACATCACAGTTTATTTTTTTTTTTTTTTTTTTTTTTTTAAATTTTATTTTATTTTTAAACTTTACATAACTGTATTAGATTTGCCAAATATCAAAATGAATCCACCACAGGTTTACATGTGTTCCCCATCCTGAACCCTCCTCCCTCCTCCCTCCCCATTCCATCCCTCTGGGTCGTCCCAGTTTAAAAGCATCAGTTCTTTGATGCTTACCCTTCTTTATGGTTCCACTCTCACATCCACACATGACTACTGGATAAACCATAGCTTTGACTAAATGGACCTTTGTTGGCAAAGTAATGGCTCTGATTTTAATGTGTTGTCAAGACTTGTCATAGCTTTTCTTCCAAGAAGCAAGTGTCTTTTAATTTCATGGCTGCAGTCACCATCTGCCAACTCTTTTTCCCTCTCCTCTTTCACTTTCATAAAGAGACTCTTTAGTTCCTCTTTGCTTTCTGCCATAAGGGTGGTATCATCTGCATATCTGAGGTTATTGATATTTCTCCTTGCAATCTTTATTCTGGCTTGTGCTTCATCCAGCCCAGTATTTCACATGATGCATATAAGTTAAATAAACAAGGTGACATTATACAGCCTTGATGTACTCCTTTCCCAATTTTGAACCAGTCTGTGGTTCCATGCCCAGTTCTAACTGTTTCTTCTTGACCTGCATACAGATTTCTCAAGAGGCACATAAGGTGGCCTGGTATTCCCATCTCTTGAAGAATTTTCCAGTTTGTTGTGATCCACAGTGTCAAAGGCTTCAGCGTAGTCAATGAAGCATAAGTAGATGGAGATGACTAAGCTTAGATTATACACTGTGGATTATACACATTATTACTTAGATCATACACTTATTATTATACTATATTATTATTATTATACACATTATTACTTAGATTATACACTTAGACTCTACACTGTGGAGAAGCAGTGTGTGTGTGTGTGTGTGTGTGTGTGTGTGTGTGTATAGTGTATATATAGATATAGTGTGTATTATATATATAGTGTATATATAGATATAGTGAATATATATATATAGCAATAAACCATAATTGAGTGCTTCTCTCACATCTTCTAGGTTATACTTGGAAAAGTTCCCAGGACTCTTTGAGCTTTTTCCTCCTTATCTTCTTTACATTATAGCCTCCTACTTCTTTCTCCAGGGCTTACTGTTAAACTCTGTGCATTTAAGTCTTTCAGGATTGATTTGGTGCTTTCCTTAAAGTTACATGTGTTTGCTAAGTCGCTCCAGTTGTGTCTGACTCTGCTTCCCTATGGACTGTGGCCTGCCAAGCTCCTCTGTTCATGTGATTCTCCAGGCAAGAATACTGGAGTGGGTTTCCATGCCCTTCTCCAGGGAATCTTCCTGACCCAGGGATTGAACCCACGTCTCCTGTGTCTTGCGCATTGGCAGGTGGGTTCTTCACCACCAAGTTACATAGGTAATATTAAATATTCTTGTTGCCACATTATGAAAAATAAAAGGAAATAAGTGAAACAAATATAAAAATATTGTTGATTCAACTCCATATCTAAAGTATTTATAATTTCAGCATGTAAATAATATAAAAAATGATTGAAGTATTCTACATTTCTTTGAACAGAGTCTTTGAATTCCAGTGTGTATGTTATACACATATGACAAATGTCAATTTGGACCAGCAGCGTTCGGGACTAATGGCCACCATATTGGACAGCCATGGTTTAGGTGACCCAAGGTCCCCTAGAAAATCTCCAGATAATTTAAAAGAAAAACAAACAATAGATAAATGAAACAATTAGAATAGTGGTGTTTTCACTGCCTAAGTTGACTTCTGAATGAGTCATTTTAGTTATTTAACCCTAGATTCCCTATTCTGTACCTTCCCTTTTTTTGGTTTAAGGTTCATACAGCCACACTTGGAGAAGTTTTCATTATGCAGCGTTTGGGAGTTAATATAGAGAACTTGAAGTTGTGCAATAAAAGTGGAAATTTTAGGGCTCGAATGAAGAGTGCCTCAAGGATTTAGAAGTCAGAAGCGGTCCCTTAACTACGTATAAAATAGATAACTAATTCTACTGTGCAGCCCAGGGAACTCTACCCAATGCACCGTGGTGACCTGAATGGGCAGGAAGACCAAAAGGGAGGGATTGTATGTACATGTGTGGCAGCTTCATTTTGCTGTGCTGCTGCTGCTGCTGCTGCTAAGTCGCTTCAGTCATGTCCGACTCTGTGCAACCCCAGAGACGGCAGCCTACCAGGCTCCTCTGTCACTGGGATTCTCCAGGCAAGAACACTGGAGTGGGTTGCCATTTCCTTCTCTAATGCATGGGAGTGAAAAGTGAAAGTGAAGTCGCTCAGTCGTGTCCAACTCTTCACGACCCCATGTACCGTAGCCCACCAGGCTCCTACGTCCATGGGATTTTTCCAGGCAAGAGTACTGGAGTGGGGTGCCATTGCCTTTGCTGTATAGTAGAAACTAACACAACAGTGTAAAGCAACAAAACTCTACTAAAACTTAATAAAAAAAAATAAATAGTCACTGACTTTAACACTCCCAGAAATTCAAGAAAAATATATGGTATTAGCAAACTTTCTTAACTCACTCAAAAAGATGATTTATCAATAGAAGGATGAGACTGGATTAATCCTTATCTAAAAATAAGATACGATGATATATGAAAGTGATAATTCTAATTAAGTGTATTTCAATATGACTGAGCTACTTTCACTCCAGTAAGTCAGTCAGCTACATCTGGTGGTGGTGGTTTAGTCACTAAGACATGTCCAATTCTTTGCGACCCCATGGACTCTGTACATGGGATTTTCCAGACAAGAATACTGGAGTTGGTTGCTCTTTCCCTCTCTTCCATACTTGGGGATTGAATCTGGGCCTCCTGCATTGCAGGTGGATTCTTTCCCGGCTGAGCTAGCAGGGAAGCCCCACATCTCTTATGAATGAGGTATTACTCTAATTACAAAACAGAGTCTGCCCCTGTAGAGGATGCTGGGTTCAGTGACCATACAAGCACATGCCCTCCACCCACACTCATGTACTCAGTCACCAAATCTTGGGGATTATGCCCCTTCCATTCCTCTTGGAACTGCACTTGCTTCTCTATCTTCACTGTCCACCTGGATTTCTGGAATGGCTTCTAAAAATCCCTTGGACTTCTGTTTGCATCCCTTCCTCCACCTTTGTCCTCAGGGCTAGTGATTTGCAAATGCTCGCTGGAGAAGACCACTCTGTGGAGGAAACTTTGATTGGACAGTGCTAGTATAATCTCTAGTTCAGCATCCAGAGGTCAGCATCATCTATCCCCTGCCTACCTCTCAAGCTCCACATCCTACAGTGCCCCAGGTTGGCCTTCTCTCTGACATGAATGATTGTGTGTTAATAGTTGAGTTCTCCTGTGTCTTCATACCTGCTGATCCTTTGTCTTGAACACAATTGTTTCCTTTACTTCTCTCTACCAAAGTCCCCATATTCTTCAATTAACCTGTATGTTCATCTCATGGGTAAACTGCTCCAAAAAGCTTTTCTAGAAGCCATCCATATACCCCCACACACATGCACAATTTTACATTGCCCCCTTCATTTCTTAGGTATAAGGCTATGTATGCATGTGTTCATTCTTTGTTGTGGTTGATTTATTCTCTCCCTTTAGATCAGCATTTCTCAGTCTTGATACTTTTAACATTTTGAGCCAAAAGTAGGGAGGTGCTCTGTGCATTGTGCGATGTTTAGCAGTGTCTTTGACCTTTACCCACCATGTGCTGGGTAATACCCCCAGTTGCAGCCACCAAAGATATCTCCAAACACTGTTGTCTGTTTCCTGAGTGACAAAATTACCAATGATTGAGAAGCACTACTTAGATCTATAAACTCTATAAAGGGAGTTCTCAAGGTGTATGTGATACTTTGAATTCATAACACTTCAGTTTCTGTACACAGCTGATGCTATGTTGGTACAAATATTGAATGAATGATTGTCTGTAAAATCTATCATCAAGTCTTTCTTTACTTTCTTCCTCTGTCCCCTTCTTCCTTTTTCTTTTATTCCATTCTTTGCACAGTAAGCAATGTATTTTCATGTCTATAATTTGATATCCTGAGTGAACTCACCAACCCAGAGGGAGGGTCCCACAGAAAGGATCGTCTCTGGTCAGATGTATCTCCCAGAGTCAGTTAATTTGGTTGGCTGATCCCCAGTAGAAAGATGGACAGTCATCAGTCTCCTAAACTGAAGACATAGCCTGGGAGTGAATCAGAGGTGACAGTCCCCCTGTGATGCTCAGTTTTATTGTTTTAACTGTGATCCAGTATTGGCATATCTGTTAGCTTTTTAAGCATCTATTAGCTAAAGAATTTAGAATTTGGAGGAACCTCAAAGATTATGCATTCCAGTCTCCTCATTTTATCTATGGCTGTATGGATGTTTTGTTAGGTCCTACTCTGGTCACCAATAGCATCCTAGATGAACATAGAGTTTTGTGGCTCCATCATTTATAGCTAAATAATACAAAGTTACAGAACAGTGAAATTCATGATCTGAAAGTCCCAAGCATTGTATTCTTCTGCTGTTCTGCTCTCCAGGAAGGACCCTGGCACTGGAGAAGGGTTATGGGATGGTGACCCAGCTTAGCTCTCTGGTTGTGCTCCAGCCAAGCAGAAAGGACCCAGGAGTTATATCCTAAGTCTCCACCATCACTGGGGTCTGCTTTTCTGCTTTACTCTTCTTTCTAGAATCCTCTGAGAAGACTGAATCAGCCCTTCTCAACATTCGGAAAACCTGGGCTTTATAATATCTGCCCTTCAGGCTGGGCACTATTTCTCCCCAGAGGTTTCTCATGTCTTTATGCCAGGCTCTGATGGGCACGACATTGCTGTTCTCTTGTTCTGGACTGGGAAGGTGATGAAGTCCTCTTCCCATCTTAGTTCATCACTCTTGCCACTGCCTGTCTAGACTTGATCATATTTGATCCTAGCAGACTCTGGGATCCCCTTGCAGCAGCTTGTGTTAGCATCTCGCTCTGACATTGCCTTGATGCTATGGTCAGAGCTCTAATGGAAATGTGTCAACATTTCTTTTTCATGTATGGTGGGTAAAGTACACATACTGTATAACTTACTATCTTTATCCTCAGTTCAGTGGTATTGTTGTTCGGTCGCTGCCTTATTTGATTCTTTGCAACCCTATGGACTGCAGCATGCCAGGCTTCCCTGTCCTTCCCTAATTCCCAGAATTTGCTCAAACTCATGTCCATTGAGTCAATGAGGCGATCCAGCCATTTTGTCCTCTGGTGCCCCCTTCTCCTCCTGCCCTCAACCTTTCCAGTATCAGGGTCTTTTCCAAAGAGTCAGCTCTCTGCATCACATGGCCAAAGTATTGGAGCTTCAGCTTCAGTATCAGTCCTTCCAATGAATCTTCAGGGTTGATTTCCTTTAGGATTGACTGGTTTGATCTCCCTGATGCCCAAGAGGCTCTCAAGAGTCTTCTCCAGCACCACAGTTGAAAGCATCAATTTTGGGGCTCTCAGCCTTCTTTATGGACCAACTCTCACATCTGAACATGACTACTGGGAAAACCATAACTTTGACTATATGGATTTTTGTCACCAGAGTGATGTCTCTGCTTTTTAATATGCTGTCTAGGATTGTCATAGCATTTCTTCCAAGGAGCGAGTGTCTTAATTTCATGGCTGCAGTCCCTATTTGCAGTGACTTTGGAGCCCAGGAAAATAAAATCTGCCACTATTTCCAGTTTTTCACATCTATTTGCATGAAGTGATGGGACCAGATGCTGTGATCTTATCTTCTTCTTTTTTGAATGTTGAGTTTCAAGGTAGCTTTTTCACTCTCTTCTCTCACCTTCATCAAGAGACTCTTTAGTTCCTCTTCACTTTCTGCCATTAAATTGGTGTCATCTGAATTTCTGAGGTTGTTGATATTTCTCCTGGTGGTCTTGATTCCAACTTGCAATTCATCCAGCCCAACATTTTGCATGAAGTTAATAAGCTAGGGTGACAGTATACAGCTTTGATTACTCATTTCCCAATTTTGAAACAGTCTGTTGTTCCATGTCCAGTTCTAACTGTTGCTTCTTGACCTGCATCCAGGTTTCTCAGGAGACAGATTAGGTGGTCTGGTATTCCTGTATTTTAAGAATTTTCCACAGTTTGTCTTGATCCACACAGTGAAAAGCTCTAGCGTAGTCGATGAAGCTTCTAATAAATCATTGTTCTACTTTCCATTTCTTTGTATTTAACTCTTTTTTTTTTTAATGATTTCACATGTAAGTGATATCAGTCAGTATTTGTCTATGTCTGGCTTATTTCACTTAGTAGAATATCTTCCTGGTCCATCCACATTGTTTTAAAGGGCAGAATTTCCTTCTTCTTCTTCTTTTTTTAAGACTGAATAATATTCCACTGTGTGTGTGTGTGTATTCTTTATCCATTCATCTGTCAATGGACATTTGGGTTATTTCTGTATCTTGGTTATTGTGAAGATGGCAATGAATATGACAGTGCACACACTGCTTTGAGATCGAAAGGAAATAAAATCACTATCTTGAGGGAATGTGTATACATTTCCTTACCTGTATACACATTTATAAATGTGTATATATTTCCTTATAGCAAAGTGAACTCTCTCCAACCCAGGACGTACCTTTCTCAGCCTGAACACACTTTCATTTCTGGATGGCAATTTTTGCTTCCTTTGTAACTCAACTACATGGTCAGTTAAATGGACTAAGAAAATAACTCACATGTCACCTGGGACCTGCTAAGCAGTCCTGGAGCTGTGTTACAGACTTTCATTCTATCCCATCAAATATTTATTAGATACCCACTCTGTTCTAGCCCCTGAGGGTATGGTTAAGATGTTGTCCTGTGCTTCAAGCTGCTGATCATCTAGTGGGAATGGAAATGAAGTAAAAACATGATTACAGCACAGTGGCAAATAATAATACAAAGTGATATGTAACACAGATAAGGTGCGAGTTAGAGAATGATAAGAATAAATACACTTTGGAGGGGCAGTCTTTATGCCAGGGTCTGTACTAGTTATTTTATACAATATTTACACTTCTGTTTAAAGTCTCACAACCTTTTGGTAGGTGGACAGGTGTCTGAGATAGGGGAAACTCCCTTGAGAAATTGATATCTGTCTGAGCTTTCTTCTTTCTTTCTTATATATATTTTATTGAGATACAAAATACAGTTAGAAAAGTACACAGTTCCTGAACTTTTACAACATGAGTATGTCCATGTAATCTGCACCCTGACACCCAGATTAAGGAACAGGACATTCCCAGCATCCCAGAAGTCCTCACTTACTCCCAACCTAACCCTCAGTACCACTGCCCTCCTTACCCTGCTCCCGTCCAGATGCTCCTGCCCCTCCACACAAGGGTCACCTCCTGCCTTGCACAGCATAGATTAACTGTGTCTGCTTCATACTTTATATCAATGGAAACATAAGGCAGGGCCTCTTTTGCTCTGGGTTCTTTCACTCAACATACTCTCTGTAAGACTAATCCGTATTGTCATATGCAATTGTAATTCTCGTTGCTGAAAAGTATTCCACGGTGTGATTGATCCAATATTCATCTGTCCATTGTAAAGTTATGAGCATTTGGCTAGATCTAGTTTGGAGCTGTTGTTAATAATATTACAGTGGATTTCCTAGTGAATATCTATGTTGCACATGTGGAGAAAGCATGTCTTCTGGGCATGTCTGTAACTCAGAGTGAAATTACTGAGTTATAAGCAGTCATGTACTCAAACGTAGAATGGAGAGGACATGTGTACAGTGTGCTCATGAGCTGGTGGATGCCAGCCCGCACACCACTAATAAATAGACTGTGCATACGTACAGTTTCAGTAAATATTAACAGTTTTCCAAAGTGGTTTTACCTAGTGCTCATTTTCAAGAAGCAAGTAAGAGCCATAGGGTTAAAAAGGAAACAGGGAAGAGTTTTCCAGCAATGCACAGTGTATGATTGTCAAAATTGGTTGTTACTGGTTTAGCCATGTGCATGAATTTGAAATCCTGCCATGAGTTTGCCTTGCTTATTCTGGCCTGAAATTTCCAGCCATAATGGAATGTAACACTTCACTCTTTTTGAATCTCTTCCTTCTCAACATAGTACTACATTAAAGGTCAACTGTAAAATTTCCACATCTTATTAAATCTTGTTCCTGGAGCCTGATATAATGCTTCACAATGCTACTCCATTCAAAGACATACACATACTCATTGTCATGGAAGGATCTAGTGAATGTGAAGTTTTTTGTTTGAAAATCCAGGGTTTTTTTGGCCTCTGTTGTTATTGCCTTGACTTTGTGGCTCTGGCAACAATTGGTAAAGTTTTTTGGAGTAGCGATTTATTAGGTTGAAAGCAGTATTTTACTAAAAATAGACCTCTTGGCTGATCCTCAGTGTCTCAAGAGACAGTGTGAGTGAGTGTCTGTCTCTATTTACCACGATGTTAAGAATCACCAGGAACATAATGCTGACAGCTTAACCCCTTTTTGTCTACGATATCATGGTTAGAACTTATTTTTCTCTTTGTTAGAATCTATCTTTGGGAGGTTCAAAATTACCTTGTGAATGTGTCAGATGAATAATGATTTCTGAGGTAGTCATTTAAAAAAGAAGTTAATTTCCCCTAAAAGGGAGCACTCCTTTAGTGCTATTTCACCAAGTCCAGTTTGTGTAACTTCTTTTGGGGCTAAGAGACTAGTTATTGGACATTTCTGAATATGTACTTTATTTATGATTTTCTTGGAAATCATTACCTATGATAATTTTAAAGCCTTTGTTCCAACAATGTTGAAATATATGTGGAGCATTGAGGAAATGAAAATATTTCCTGCATTACTTCCTATTCATTCATATAATGTATTTCATTTATAAACCATGATGCAGAATTAGTCTATTAGGTGAATAAGATTGAATGTGTCTATACATACAATCTAGCAGGATAAGAAAAATACGACATAATAAAGTAGAGATTGATCCTGAAGTGTAAGAATATTCTAATACTGGAAAAAGTATCCATATTAGCACTACCTCAACAGTCGAAAGGAGGAAAATGATGAGAGCATACTGTGCTGTGCTGTGCTTAGTCGCTCAGTCGTGTCTGACTCTCTGTGACCCCATGGACTGTAGCCTGCCAGGCTCCTCTGTCCATGGGGATTCTCCAGGCAAGAATACTGGAGTGGGTTGCCTTGCCCTCATTGAGGAGATCTTCCCAACCTAGGGATTGAACACAGGTCATACTGATAAAGTGACAAAAAGATGGAATAAAATTCAACATCTACTCCTGATAATCTTTAAGAGATCTTGCAAATTAAGAATGGTAAGATTCTATGTCAAACTAGCAACCATCATATGTGATAGTAACATTCTGGAGACATATTCCCATTAAATTGATAAGGAGCCAAGTTTTTAACTGTCATTCATATTAGTGAACATTGGCCAATAAAATGAAATTGAAAACTATAAATATTAGAAAAAAATCTATTTTATAATTTACATATAGTATGATTGTCTACTCTAAGATTACAGGAAGAACTAAAAAGATTAATGCTAATGAAGAATTCAGTAAAGAGAATATTTCCAAAATAAATTTATGAAATGAGAAGCGTCCTTGTGTTTGGTAATGAAAATTTTGTGAAGATGATAGTCAAAACAGCAACCCAACCCAAAAAATAAAATACCTACATTAAAAAAAAAATCTTATGGAGTGGATGGAATCTATACATTAAAAAAAGAAACAAAAACTAAAACATTTTCAAAGGAATAAAAAACAGTTTTAAATAGGGATACCATATTTATAGATATAATAAAATGCTAAAGATACACACCATTCCCAAAATTAAATGAATGCAAATTCAAAGTTAAAAAGTTATTTTATAAATTTGAAAAACAGCTCAAGTGAACATGAAATTTTTTGGAGAAGCTACTTGAGAAACACTAAGAGGGAATGTTGCTGATTAAATTTTCAAACACAGTGTAAGACAGATAATGCAGCATTTTATTGACAATGGAAATCAACACATCAGTAAAACAAAACAGAAAGTCCATAAACACACCTAACAACTATAAAACAAATAGACAAACAAAATTAATACATAGTAAAGATATTAAATCAGTTGGTTAATAGTAGATTATTCAATAAAAGGTAGAATCTACAAAAAGCAAGTTAAATTTGACAGCATTGTAGATTTGAATTCAGTATTTGCTCCTTCTCTGAGGACATAAAATCTTTCTCAGAAAGAAAGTGAATGGTCCGAAGACTTGACAAAATACTTTCTGAGTTACGCCCTCAGGATGGCCCTGGTAGGAGTGAGTTGAATGAAGTGAATAAGTGATGTTTTGTGCTCTTGAGAAATTTATTGAAAAGAAAGGTGACTTGGAGTGTGTAGGGAGGACTAAATGATGCAAGACTGGGATTTCAGTTAAGTTGACTTGAGGAGCTGGCAGACTACCCAGGTGGAAATATCCAGCAGGCATTTGGGATTATGGAATTGCTCTTGAATCAGAAGTAACAGGGCGATGATCCTGATGTGGGAACCAGTTGTCAAAAGTGACAGTGGACTCATTGGGAAAGCAAGGGTTCCACGTGGGTTCAGAGACTCCTGATTGCACAAGTCCAAGTCCAAGGACAGCTCTTCTCATTCTGTTCTCTGAGGGTATGCTCGAGGGCAAGCCACTCATATAAGCTATAGTAAGATCAGTGTTTTGCTTTATGCCTTCATCATGCAAGGTGGCACATACTAGATGAGTTCTCTAAACAGAGCAAGACAGAAGATGTGTAAGGACTGTCCCATTACATGAGAGATGAGAGCGGGGGAGACAGGAGGCAGTGAGCTCCTGCGAAGAAGGAAACGGGGCAAATTTCAGGGACTGTTAGCACCATGGTGTCAAATGATTTTAGGCAGTAAGGAATGAGACAGGCCGCTGGGCCTAAAAGTATAAAGAAATGGACAATCTTGGAGACAGTGGAGTCTACGGAGTAACAGGAAAGAAGCCATCAGGGCACCCGGGAGCAGAAGCCAGTCCCTGGGGAGGGAGAAGGACGCTGTGTTCAGAGGGGAGTATCCTTGATTGAAGGGCCTTTATTTCTATTTAGAGAAGCCTGAGCATTTCCATGTAGAACAAAAGGAATCAGGGGAAAGGGGAAATTGGAGGTGAGAAAGAAAGGAAGTTTCATAATTAAAGTCCTGAGGAAAGTGGAATGGGATTGGATTATTATGTCAAGCTCAGTATTGAACCTAGAAAAAAGGAGAGACTCTCCTTTCTCAGGATGAGACTGAGAGGGACAAGGTGCTAACTTCTTCCAGAAAAGAAATCAGTTAGGTCATGGAATCCAACTTAAAACCTAGTTGGAATGTGAAATAAAATCACGAACAAGGTCTCTCACGAGTTCTCAGACACTTAAATTTCTTGTGATAGATGCAGAAATACTTTAAAGCCATTGCTTGCAGCACTAATAACACTCTTTCATAGTGTCACCATCGTCGGCTGTAAGACATAGGGGACCAATTTAGAGAGTTTTACAAATGAGCCGGTAATGGGCATGGAAACATTGGAGATTGTGCCAAAGGTAATTTGCAAAAGTCTTAATTTTGCCTCCAGTAAGTTCTACTTAGTTTTACCAAATAGTGCTTCAGTTTTCTATAATTGTGTTTCCTCTTTCTAATACTTGGGGAAGAAAGATGAAGTCAAGTTAGGTATATTCTGAGATGAATCTTGAGAAAAGAATATTGATTGGATTATTGAGTTGATTGGTTAATACTTTAGAAAGATATGATGTGTTATAGCAGTCTTTTTTATTAAACACAAAATAGCGTTTCATTCTCTGTGTTAGTAATTTGTTACAGAATTAGCAACACCAGTGTACTTTGAGCTCTTTCAGTCCAGAAGAGCCCAACACTGCAGCCACTAATATGCTATAAAGTGGGTCCTTTGTTGACGCTGACTTGGAACCTGTGTTAAAAATCCTGCCCAAGGCTCTAAGAATTTGGTTACAAATCTATAAAACTATTTCACATTTATGTCACTTCCTTTTGAAATGACAAGTAACTATCTGCAACTATTTGCTTATAAATCAGATATGGTTTTACAAAATACTAGACTAACAGATATTAAGGACTAGTTAAGTTTGGTGTTAGTTGCTTAGCTGTGTCTGACTCTTTGTGACCTCGTGGACTGTAGGCCACCAGGCTCCTCCATCCATGGGATTTCCCAGGCAAAAATACTGGAGTGGATAGCTGTTCGTTTCTCCAGGGGGTCCTCCCGACCCAGGGATCAAACCCAGGTCCTTAGATAACAGGCAGATTCTTTACCATCTGAGCAGCAAGGGAAGTTTAGGTATGTTAAGATGTGAGATATGTTAAGATTTCCAGCTAAGAAATCATTCATACTTTCTCAACAAACATGGAACTCAGAAAGGGCTTTGAGATTGTCTAGACTAAGACTTTAATTAAAAAAAAAAATTGTAATTATTCATAGAATCTATGAATGCCTTCTCTGTCTAAAAACCAAAAGCAACAAAATGAAGTCAGTGTCCACTTTGGCACTTCTCAGCTTCCCAAAGAGGCACTGGCTATGTGATCAGTCTACTCTGCAACCTTCTGAGCTTGTCTTGAACATTGAGATACAAATATGTGTATCTACAGAAAATACATATTACCATTTAGTGTGTGTGTAATAAATAGCACCATGTTTTATGTAACTTGCTTTTTATATTTAATGATATGTCTTAGAGACATTAACTCTGCCTATTAACAGACAGAGCTGTTTCACACGTTTTATCAGATGTGGTGACAACTGTTACCCCATGTTTTAACACCATATTTCATCATATGGGTGCCCCATAGTTTGTTTCATGTCACTCTCTCAGATGGATATTTGGCTTGTTTCAGAATTTCCCCTGTTATGCATAGTGCTGGAATGCACAAGCCTCTTTGCACTGGCTTTTTTTAGGACAGCAAAGAGAAGGAAGATGCTGGTATTAAAATGTAAGAAGTTTATATGCACTTTACATTATAATAGACATTGCCTACTCTAGTACTCTTGCCTGGCAAATCCCATGGATGGAGGAGCCTGGTAGGCTGCAGTCCTTGGGGTGGCTAGGAGTCGGACATGACTGAGCGACTTCACTTTCACTTTTCACTTTCATGCATTAGAGAAAGAAATGGCAACACACTCCAGTGTTCTTGCCTGGAGAATCCCAGGGACGGGGGAGCCTGGTGGGCTGCCATCTCTGGGGTCGCACAGAGTCGGACACGACTGAAGCGACTTAGCAGCAGCAGCAACAATTACCTTTTACAGAGCTTCCCCGATCGCTCAGTGGGTAAAGAATGTGCCTGCAATGCAGGAGATCTCCGTTTGATTCCTGGGCTGGGAAGATCTGCTGGAGAAGGAATAGGCTACCCACTCCAGTATTCTTGGGCTTCCCTTGTGGCTCAGCTGGTAAAGAATCTGCCTGCTAATTTTCTCTCCCACCAGCAATCTTTTAATTTTACGAATGAGGAAAATGAGGCGCAGATATTATATAACTTGGCAAATAAAAAATCTAAGGAATAGGAATCAGGTGTCCTATCTCCCTGATAGATTTTTAAAGCCTGCACCAGCGAAAGAAAGTGAAAGTGAAAGTCACTCAGCTGTGCCTGCTCTTTGCGACCCCATGGACTGTAGACTGCCAGGATCCTCTGTCCATGGAACTATCCAGGCAAGAATACTGGAATGGGTTGCCATTCCCTTCTCCAGGGGATCTTCTTGACCCAGGGATCAAACCCGGGTCTCCCAAATTGTAGGCAGATTCTTTATGATCTGAACCACTAAGTAAGTGCACCAAACTGCCTCCAAGTTTATTAAAGAGGAAATGTATGTATGAAATTATTATAGGAATGTATGTAGGAAATTATTAATGTAAGTGTATGTTCAGTTCAGTTCAGTTCAGTTGCTTAGTTGTGTCTGATTCTTTGTGACCCCATGGACTGCAGCACGCCACGCCTCCCTGTCCATTACCAACCCCCAGAGCTTACTCAAACTCATGTCCATTGAGTCAGTGATGCCACCCAACCATCTCATCCTCTGTTGTCCCTTCTCCTCCTGCCTTCAATCTTTCCCAGCATCAGAGTCTTTTCCAGTGACTCAGTTCTTCATATCAGGTGGCCAGAGTACTGGAGTTTCAGCTTCAGCATCAGTCCTTCCATTGAATAGTCAGGACTGATTTCCTTTAGGATAGACTGGTGGGATCTCTTTGTAGTCCAAGGGACTCTCAAGAGTCTTCTCTAACACCACAGTTCAAAAGCATTAGTTCATCTGTAAAAGAAGGAATGTATGTATGAAATTATTATAGCAATGTATGTAGGGAATTATTAATGTTTGTAGGAAATGTGTATATGAAATTATTAATATGTATTAAGCTGCTGCTGCTAAGTCGCTTCAGTTGTGCCCGACTCTGTGCGACCCTATGGACAGCAGCCCACCAGGCCCCTCTGTCCATGGGATTCTCTAGGGAAGAATACTGGAGTGGGTTCCCATTTCCTTCTCCAATGTATTAAGCTAGCCTCCTTGAAACTTTGCTCTATATTTGTCTTATTGTTTGCTAACTTGTAAAACCATTTCTGATTGGTCATTTAAATCAACAAGTTGAAGAATAATATAATTATAGTTTTCAATTTAGGAGTTATGGGAAACTATTAAAAACAAGATTCTTTACTTATTGGTTTTATGTTTTCCAGGTTGTGTGATCCTGTAATCTTGTGTCTACTAAAATTTTCATGGTTGGAGTATTTCCTAATGTAATTGAAATTCTTCTGGTTTAGAAATTTTATTTTCATATACTTTTCAACCAAGTCATCTTTATTTTTTCACTTGATATGTTTCTAAGAAAATCTGCAGAGTGAGTTGATGGGAAAAATACAAACAAGTAATATACTTGAAAAATTAAATCTTTAGCTTCTAGAAAAAAAAATCATTTTAATGGAGTGAGGATTTACTCTCCAGAAGTCCTTTCATATCCTGGGGTCAGGATGGGTCATAGCCACCTAGTGATCCAGGATGGGCATTCAGTCAACCTCATTTGGGTTCTCTTCACTTCTTGACGTGGAAGAATATATCACTTGACCTTTCCAATATTGGGCCTGCATCATACATATTTCTGAAGAACTGATATGTCTTTGTTGCTGCCTAGTGGCAGCTTGATGTTGAAGCAAAAGTTCTATAGGAACCAAAAAAATGCAAGAAATACAATGAACTTTTCAGTAGACCCTGAATAGAACCAGGAACTGACTAGACATTTTCATGTATGTTGTCTAATATAGGCTCACAAGAGATTCATGTAGGGAATTTTATTTTATTCAAGTTCTGTATTAGGAAATAGAGTCTGAGAGAAGAAAGGAATATATAACAAGTAAATATAAAAGTTCTTAAGCCTCTTCTTTCTACCACCTTGCCTCCCATCTCAACAGAAATCAGTGAAAGCTGGAGCAAAGAGAGCCTCTAGGAAGAAGTGGAGTGGAGCTTGAGTTAAGTCTGAAAAAGCGATGTTAAGAGTCTGATGAAGAGGGGTGGGTAGCAGTTAAGGCAGAGGAGGAGTCTTTACAGGGACACACAGCTGCAAGCAGGTATGGTGTCAAATATGGCTTACTCACATTTAACAGCAAGGATCAGAACCCTGTGCACCTGGCTTTGGGCAGCATGATTTTGGAGGATAAAGGACTTTGGCGAGAAACCCAGTGGGACTGATGAGAAATAGCAGCTAGAAATGCAGAGTGCAGAGCTCAGACGACTACCTGTGTCTCTCGAGGGAAGTTAGTGTCTCTTCCCTCCTTCTGACCTTCCTGCTACTTTCTACTTTGTCTCTCTAGGGGAGCTCATTTGCTTTGCCCAGAGTATGGCTGCCCCACTGCAGCAGAGGTGCACTAGCATCGGTGGGCTGCGGTGCCAGATTCCAAGGGCCAGAGGTCCACCTCGAGTGCAGTCAGCTTTCAGTGCTCACTTCTCTTGGCCTGGGAGCAGGATCTTGTATATCATGGCACAGGCAGCTTCTCTAAGAAGGCATTTGAACTACAGGAGTGAGAGATGGGAGGTCAGTGTGGTCAGACTTATGGAGTATCTTGAAAGCCAGTGAAAACATGCACTGGCTGTCTAATTGAGAGAGGAAAGTGTGCAAGGTGAAGGGGTTTAGTGAAGGGTAAGTCACAAGGGAGAGACTGGTACAGAGATGAGCTAAGAGATAACAGAATAGGCTGTGGCGACTAGATTTGGAGAGATGGGAGTGGAGCAGGGATGGCAAAGCAGACAGAAGCTACTTGGAAAGGACAAGCAGGATTATTGACTGGTTAAAAAGAAAAGGCAGCTTTCAGGTCCAAGTATTAGACAAAGTCGTGAGCCTTTGGGAGATAAGGGAGGAGAAGGAATGCAATTTTTTTTTTTTTTTTTTTCAGGACAGGGAGAACACATCTGTTTAGGGGAATGTGGTCTCAGATCTGTCTGTGGTGGGTGAACACTGCCCATAGGCTACAAGTGCAGTGGGCAAAGGGGTGGGAAGCCACAGTAATTTGAAGTTAATGAGATGAGATGGGGGATGGGTTTTGGAGGACAATGAGGAACTGAATTAGTGGCCAATTGCCTTCCATCCAAATTTGCATCATTTTGTGCTATCTCTGCATTTGTTGACTGAGCTTCCAGGTGGACAGGTCAGTCTTGAAACACCTGAAAAATATCATGACCTAATATTGTACTGAAACAGTGGTGATAAATGAGGTCCCTTCAGTCGGGAAAAATCTAGAAGCAAGCCCAATGTTACTGTGAATAAGACCGACGGTGAGATGGTGGGGATGTGAGGCAGGCTCAAGAGGGAGGAGGTATATGTATACTTATAACTGATTCAGATTGTTCTACGACAGAAACCAACACAGTTTGTAACAGGGTAAAGCAGTTACCCTCCAATTACAATAAAAAAGACTGATGCTGGAATCTGCTTTCATGCCTGTGCTAAGGCTTATGTCCAATGGTTCCCAAACTGTGTCTTAGACTACAAAGGCAAACAGGAGATGGTTAAATTTCAAATATGGGGATAAACATTTCTTCCACTTCTACTAGTGGGACTTAGCCTAATGCAGATAACATTGGTCTCAAAAAATGATCGTGTTTTGGCCAAGACACGAACTCCTTTTTGAGATTCTGCCAGTTCCTGGTGGAAGCCAGGAAATGTATTTTTAGATCTCTATAACTCGAGCTAAGAGGACTATGTACTGCTTAATGGTTGTCATCCGATGTGTATAAATAGAACCTTTACGGAGACAAGCCATATGCTTTGTAGTGGTTACCTTATTTAACTACAGATCTGCCTTACAATCACTTTAATTCCTAAAACCACTCAATTTTATTCATTAAGAATATGATTGCACATAGGAATGCTTTGTAATTTGGCTGTAGAATCAGAAACCAAGAATATTTTCCTCCCCAAAACTTGTAATAAGGTCAAACACTAAAGGCTTATAATAATTGTTTTTAGCTGTTCTCTTAGAATTGAAAACAAATGTCATCTAGTTTCCAAAGAGCAGTGTATTGCTAATCATTTATTTGTATAATAAATTTCAATTTCTTCAACATTTTTATGCATTACCTCAAAATTAAATGTGGTAAATGCTTTAGTTCTCTAATTTTTGAAGAATTAAAACAGTAGTCTTTTACTGATTAAGATCAGATTTATCCTTTGTATCTGAGATTTGTATGGATTTTGTATGGTAAAAATTAATATAGCAAACTAATAATGATATACATTTTTAATCAGTATAAAGATATGCTGCATGACCACCAAAATGGCAAAAAAATTGAAAACACCAACATTACCAAGTTTTGCAAAGATGTGGATAATTGGAACTCTCATGCATTGCTAGTGGGAGTGTAAATTGGTTAGGACCACACTGGAAAACTTTTTATTAGTATTTGTTAAAGGAAAGAATGTGTCTACCATATGAATTTAAGATAAATGAACATATGTGTTCTTAAGGAGACAGTTATTAGAATGTTCATAAAATTTTTTATTTGCAATAATCCCAAGCTGCAACTACCTAATCATCTATCAATAAGAGAAAGGATAAACACATTGTTAGAATGAACTATTAATACATGCTATATTATGAATGAAATCTAAATAATGTCATATTGAATGAAAGAAGCCAGATGCAAAAGATACAGAAAATTCCTTTTGTATGAAGCTCTAGAAGAGGCAAAACTAATCTCTGGTGATAGAGATCAAAATAGTGATTTACTTTCCTTCTGGGGAAGATAATGTTGGAAAGTGGCACCTGAGCATTTGGGAGTGATATAGAGATGCTGCAGATCTCAGTTCAGATGGTGTCTCCATGAGTATAAACATATGTAAACATTCATCCAGCTGTGCCTTAGAGAACTTCACCACATGCATATTATACCTCAGTAAATGTATGGAATTCATGCTGCGTTTTCCTCTTTCCAATTCCGGTGAGCATGGACAAGTTAATTCTAATGCAGAAGGTTGCTACTTGGCTAAATTGAGGAGGAGATGGGTACAAATGAAGTATTGAGACAAATACAAGTGGCTTTAAATTCCTTGTATTTATTGCAAAGAAGTACATTGGTTCTATTGGGAAAGTAGCAAAATGATGTGGCTTTGGAGATATAATTTTTTTGGCCTGTAGAATAAGTAATAATATTTTTATATTTTATACCATATTATATATATTCAATAAAAGAATATTTTCAATTTTCAGTATATTTTTACTTAAAAATTTTATATCTATGTATCCATGTACACATACATGCATACATACATATATATACACCATGTCATGTAAATAGGATCATATGCTTACTTGTAGGATTTTTTTTAGTGCAGTTTATTTGAAGTGGTTCTTCTCCCTATGTCACTTCCTCATTTGGTGTCATAATCTACTGTGTATCTTACCTAATTTTTTTATGCTTATATTGTAAGGCACATTTATTTTATATATATACTTAGATGTGTATATGTATGTATATGCCCATAGGTACAAATTTCTTTGTCCTTATGCTGCAAAAATAGTATAATATCATATACATTTTCTTACATCTTGCTTTAATCCTCCCAATAAAACTCCATGAAAATGCCAGCAAATCAAGTGATATGTCATGGTGCCTAATTGTCCATGGGGTGGATATGCCATAATTTACTCAAACAATCCTGTGTGTCTGGGCTTTGGTTGGGCAAGGTCTTTTGTGCACTGTGGTGAGAAAGTCTTGAATTCAAAAGCAGTGAGCAGATTATGTCACTTACATTGTCTGAGCCTGTCTCTTCATCCATCAAAGGGGGATACATTTATAGCTACCCCCCCCAACAATACAGGGAAGATAAAAGAATAAAAAACATGGTAGATAGGAGTATACATGTTTGATGTGAGCACCAAGTGAGGTGCTCTATGTTATTATTTTTCCCATTTTCCAGATGAAAAAAGTTGAGGTAATTTATACAAGGTCAACAGGAGATGTCAGATTAGAATTGTGCATGTCCCATTTTGAGAGCCTATGATTTTAGCTGCCATGCAACACTGCCTCTCAAATGTAATGTTCATTAGACATTTTATTTTATATATAAATATCTACAGAAAACATAAAATAGAATGCCTTTCAAAAAAACATTGGAATTACTCTGTCAGTTGTCAATGTTCATAATAAAAGCAGAGGTTTGTATCAGATAACTATTTATGTGTAGGAAATCATCCAAAATTCAGTGGCTTAAAACAATAGCCATTTATATTGGTCATGATTCTGTGAGTCTACAATCTGGGCTGGGCTTAGTTGGATGGTTCTTCTGGCTTAATCTGGGATCACTCAAGAATCTGTGTTAGCTGCTGGGTCGGCTGAGCAGTGCAGCCTGGAGTTTTCCTGACTGTAACTGGGACTGTGGGGACAACTGGTCCATGGGGTATCAGACTTTGTTAGGTGTATGCAAACAGTTACAATGCAGTTTCAAGAGGGAGAATGGAAACACAAACTCTTGAGGCCTACACTTAGAACTATATCACCATGGTTTCTTCCACATTCTCTAAATCAGAGCAAGTCACAAGCCTATCCCAGATTCAGCCACTTGGTGGGAACTGCCACCAACTCACAGTGCAGGAAGATCTAGGATGATGAAAAATTTCTCTCATCCAAAATGGGGAAAAAAAGGGAAAAATAAGTTTTACTCCTTTTATCCCATAGAACTTGGCACTGATTTCTTATCAGTGCCGTGTTTGTGTTTCTGCTGAAAATGAGATGTGTATTCTTTGGCTTGCAAACAGCTGGTTTTCTTTTGGCTCAGTCTGTATGTCTAAGCTGAATTAAATCTCTCAGGCTTTAGAGCCGTTCTCGTGTTCTTGATTGTAGTTCCTCTGTATTGAATGATTTTAATCTCTATTTCTCAGGAAGCCAGAGGACATGCCATTATTTATGGCTTTTCAAAGGAATGTGACTATTTGGCTACATAATCATTGTATCACAACCAAATTCTCTAATTCATGCGGCTTATAATGTACGTAAGTTGTGCATTTCCCAAAGAGCACTGTCATTCTTTCTTTAGAAGACAGGTACCGTTCCTACATCTTCAGCATCCTCTCGTAATACTCTCAGTTCCCAGCATCCTTGCCCCACTGTGGTAAAGAAGGGCATGCATTTAATAGTTAAATAACCTGAGGCATAGGAAAATATGTCAGTTTCATACAGCATTCATTGACTGGGATGCAAGATTTTCTCACTTCTTGGTTGTTGGCCATATACACTGTCTGATTTGATTTTCACGTTGTTTGAGGATTTTCTAGGAACCATCTCTCTTTTTCTTTTGGAAGCTTAAAATGAGATATTTGTTAACTCATCCTTTCAACATGATATTTCTACTAGCTGAAGTGAAGTGATGGAGGCGTAGAAAACCATGTAAAATTTGTTGTTTTAGTAAATGTTCCTTTTTTGTTTTAGTCACATGGTATAGTAGATAAAGGTATGGATTCAGGAATTGACCAGACTGAGATTCATATTACAGATTTTCCACTTATAAGATGTGTGACATTAGGCTACACACACACATATTAGTCTGCCACATTGTGGTAAAAAAAAAATTAGTAAATGTTTATTATTATTACTCTTTCTTATTGAGGAATAGTTAATGTTATTCATTATAATATGTAACACTATGTTAATTTTATATATATATATATATGTATAACATATTAGTTTCAGTATACAATATAGTGATTAAATATTTGTATATACTAAGAAATGATCACCATAGTAAGTCCATCCATTACTATATATAGTTAATAATTTTTTCTTGTGGTAAAAACTTTTACAGTTTACTCTGAGCAACTTTCAAATGTGCAGTGCAGTTTTAACTATATTAACCATGATACACATTACATCCTATGACTTTTATAACTGGAAGTTTGTACCTTTTGGCTCCCTTTACCCATTTTTCCCACTCCCTTCCCACTGTATCTGGCAAAGAACAATCTGTTCCCTGTAATTATGAGCTATTTTTGTTTTTCAGAAAAAATATGTTAGAGTGTATTATATTACTTTGTCTGACTTATTTCACTTAGTACAACACCCTCCAAGGTCCATCCATGTTTTCACAAAGGGCACAATTTCCTTTTTATGGCTGAATAATATTCCATTGTATATCAGTGCCATATTTTCTTTATCTGTTCGTCCATCAGTCCACACTTAGGCTGTTTCCCATACCTTGTCTATTGTAGATAATGATGCAGCAAACCTGGGGTGTGTATAGCTATTTGAGCTAGTGGGGTTTTTTGGCTTCAGATAAATATTTAGATGTGACATTACTGGATCAGATGGTGGTTCCATTTTTAATTTTTTGTGGAAGTTCCATACTGTTTTCCATGGTAGCTACACCAATTTATATTCTTTTTTTTTTTTTTAATTTAATTTTATTTTTAATTTTTTTTAAAATTTTATTTTATTTTTAAACTTTACAAAATTGTATTAGTTTTGCCAAATATCAAAATGAATCTGCCACAGGTATACATGTGTTCCCCATCCTGAACCCTCCTCCCTCCTCCCTCCCATACCATCCCTCTGGGTTGTCCCAGTGCACTAGCCCCAAGCATCCAGTATCGTGCATCGAACCTGGACTGGCAACTCGTTTCATACATGATATTATACATGTTTCAATGCCATTCTCCCAAATCTTCCCACCCTCTCCATCTCCCACAGAGTCCATAAGACTGTTCTATACATCAGTGTCTCTTTTGCTGTCTCGTACGCAGGGTTATTGTTACCATCTTTCTAAATTCCATATATATGCGTTAGTATACTGTATTGGTATTTTTCTTTCTGGCTTACTTCACTCTGTATAATAGGCTCCAGTTTCATCCACCTCATTAGAACTGATTCAAATGTATTCTTTTTAATGGCTGAGTAATACTCCATTGTGTATATGTACCATAGCTTTCTTATCCATTCATCTGCTGGTGGACATCTAGGTTGCTTCCATGTCCTGGCTACTATAAACAGTGCTGCGATGAACATTGGGTTGCAGGATATAAAATCAACACACAGAAATCCCTTGCATTCCTATACACTAATAATGAGAAAACAGAAAGAGAAATTAAGGAAACAATTCCATTCACCATTGCAATGGAAAGAATAAAATACTTAAGAATATATCTACCTAAAGAAACTAAAGACCTATATATACAAAGGATCATAAGAGACTACTATCAAAAATTATATGCCAATAAAATGGACAACGTGGAAGAAATGGACAAATTCTTAGAAAAGTACAACTTTCCAAAACTGGACCAGGGAAGAAATAGAAAATCTTAACAGACCCATCACAAGCATGGAAATTGAAACTGTAATCAAAAATCTTCCAGCAAACAAAAGCTCAGGTCCAGATGGCTTCACAGCTGAATTCTACCAAAAATTTAGAAAAGAGCTAACACCTATCCTGCTCAAACTCTTCCAGAAAATTGCAGAGGAAGGTAAACTTCCAAACTCATTCTATGAGGCCACCATCAGCCTAATACCAAAACCTGACAAAGATCCCACAAAAAAAGAAAACTACAGGCCAATATCACTGATGAACATAGATGCAAAAATCCTTAACAAAATTCTAGCAATCAGAATCCAACAACACATTAAAAAGATCATACACCATGACCAAGTGGGCTTTATCCCAGGGATGCAAGGATTCTTCAATATCCGCCAATCAATCAATGTAATACACCACATTAACAAATTGAAAAATAGAAACCATATGATTATCTCAATAGATGCAGAGAAAGCCTTTGACAAAATTCAACATCCATTTATGATAAAAACTCTCCAGAAAGCAGGAATAGAAGGAACATACCTCAACATAATAAAAGCTATATATGACAAACCCACAGCAAACATTATCCTCAATGGTGAAAAATTGAAAGCATTTCCTCTAAAGTCAGGAACAAGACAAGGGTGCCCACTTTCACCATTACTATTCAACATAGTTTTGGAAGTTTTGGCCACAGCAATCAGAGCAGAAAAAGAAATAAAAGGAAACCAATTTATATTCTTACCAATAGGGCAGAAGGGTTCTCTTCTCTTCACATTCTCACCAACATTTGTTGTCTGCCTGATGATAGCAGGTATGGGATGATCTCTCATTGTGGTTTTGATTTGCATTTCCCTGATGATTAGTGACTTTGAGAATCCTTTCATGTACCTATTTCCATCTGTATATCTTTATTAGTCTTACTCTTGAAAACAAGGAGCAGAATAGAGGTATGCCCTTCTTATGTCAGATATGGAGGCCACAGGACAGTGGATCGCCTGTGCACACTTTCTTGTGCTTCTCTATCTTAGGTTTAGAGTTTTCTTTTAAGTGTCCAGACACTCCATGTATCATATTTTGGTAAGATCCAATGAAATAATGCATATAAAGCACCTAGTACAGGGTCTATAAATACTGACTTTCTTTCTCTTTTACTCCCTTTCCTCCTGGCAACTGAACAGCCCTTACATCAGCCTTTTGTATTGGTTTGGGTTCCCCAGATTCATACTCCGAGATGTGGGTTTTGTGCAGGGGATATCAGGGAAGGATCCCAGGAAAAGTGCAAAAGTGTGGTGGCAACAGGCCAGGGGTGGGGAAGAAGCCAAATAAGGGCTTCATTTCAGGGGTAGTTTGAGCCTCAGCATGGTCTGTGGGGTGCTCTAGAGTGTAAATGTGTCTTGGAATGTGTCCTGCCTTGAGGTGAGAGAGCCTCTTTTCATTCTCCTGCACCAGTCTCTACTGGTCATGGGTCATCCTGGTGTAACTTCCAGGCCCTTCCAGCTCTTCATACTGCATGGGCAGCCCTAATGGCCCTGGGGAAACCTGTGAGGAAGGCTATGGGTGCAAGCATTTAGGAACAGAGCAGATAGAAGCTGGAGGCAAGTATGTGGAAGTTACAGAAAGGATGGAGGTGGCAGATCTTGGTGGGCAACAGCAGTGTTCACTGCACCCTCTCTAGGGAACAGCAAGACAAATGTCTGGTTAGATGGTGGCCCTCCGGTAGCAAAGACAAGGCTATTGCTTAGGTCAAAGTCACGCATTATTCTGGGGAGCAGCAACTAAAGCAATATCAATCAGTAGGAACAAGTCCATCTCTGAATATCAAACACCCAGGAAGTCAGTGTCAAGCTTCAGTCTCCCCTGTTAGTCTTCTGGAAGGTGTCATCTGAGTATGGCTAGGGATATTTGATGAGGGAATTAGAGATTAAGGAAGATTGTGTTCAAGAATCAGCTTTCTTACTATTCCTTTTATGGAAATAACTAGTGATTCGTTTTCAGGTCATATTGGGCTCTTCCTCCTAAAAGAATGGCTAACCTAAGAGATTTACTTCTAAAAGAGTGAACTTTTAACTAGAGCTTTTAGGAATGGGCAGCTTAGAAAGCAAAGAAAGTTTGAGGATTGAGAAGGAGTTCTAAAATTCCTCTTTTAGAAAATGAAATAATAAGTTTCATAAATATTTATTAAAATGAAATATTCTAGTTACAGAAATTTTCCATTATAGTCTTTTAGTTGAGAAAATTAAATAATAAAAAAATCTGAGGACTTGATTTAAATAAGAGAATTATTAGAAATAGGAAATTGCCAAAAAGCTGCTCATGGTGTTTGACATATTTAAAAAGGCACTTATATTTGTGAAAAATGAGCTATTTAAGATGTAATTATTTCCAATGATCCTTATGTTTGGGTCTCATGAGAAATTAGAAATTGCCAATAACCAATTTTGATAATTTTGGAGATAAGTTAGTAAAACACTTTATCTGTGACTCATGGCTTTTGGCCCATAAAGAAGGCTGAGCGCCAAAGAATTGATGCTTGCCAATTGTGGTGCTGGAGAAGACTCTTGAGAGTCTTGGACAGCAAGGAGATCAAACAAGTCTATCCTAAAGGAAATCAACCCTGAATATTCATTAGAAAGACTGTTAATGAAATTGAAGCTCCAATACTTTGGCCACCTGATGTGAAGAGCTGACTCACTGGAAAAGACCTTGGTGCTGGGAAAGATGGAAGGCAAAAGCAGAAGTGGGCAGCAGAAGCTGAGATGGTTAAATAGCATCACTGACTGGATGAGTCTGAGCAAACTCCGGGAAAGGACAGGGAAGCCTGGCATGCTGCAGTCCATTGCGGTCGCAGAGTCAAACATGACTTAGCAACTAAACAACAACAACATGGTTTTTATTCCTCGTACATTATTCTTGTCTGAATTAAGGACTCGTCTATCACTGGAAGCAGCTGGAAAAAATACTTTGTCTAAAGCTGCTTGAGAACTGGAATCAGAATCTTCAATGGTGAATGGTGGCAAGATTCCAAAATTAATTATGAAGGCTATTGAAATGATGTGGCATTTTCAACCTATTTTGACTGACAAAAGGTATCACAAATGGAGAGCTCATTTTCCACTTCCCCTTGTTTCCTGTGATTTTGGGTCTCACCCACTCTGAAATGGCAACCCACTCCAGTGTTCTTGCCTGGAGAATCCCAGGGACAGGGGAGCCTGGTGGGCTGCCGTCTCTGGGGTTGCACAGAGTCGGACACAACTGAAGCAACTTAGCAGCAGCAGCAGCCACCCTGAAATCTGAGCCTCCATGGAAGCTACGTCTTCAGGTATGTCAGTCTGAAACAACAATGATGAGATGGCTTGTCTAAGTATCTGACTCCATCAGTTCTCATACTCAAAAGGCCTTAAGCTTCAATTTGTTTCTTTTGATTATTGGCAGATTGCTGTCTGTGCCATCTCTCTGATGTGACTGCTTGAGTGTATTAGCTATGCCTTCCCTAATTATTCATGCTTCCAGTGTTACCCATTCAAAATTTATGACAATGAGGACAGTGGATTAGAAGCCTGAGGAACTGAGGCTTAAGTCTGCTGCCAGAGAGTTACCGTCATTGTTTTCGGTGCAGAGTACGAACAGGACAAATCACTCCAATTTCTGGCTGGGTACGTTTTGTGTAGAATGATCTAAGAAAGAGTGCATTTTCTCTTATACACCAGAAAATCAAACAAATCAGGAATTGCTGAAAACTAGGATTTAGGTCTAAGCCTATTATTCTGTATCTGATGGGCATCGCCCTGTATATGTAAGGATCTGAAGCCAGGGTTGTGACATGCAGGCTTAGACAGAGGTTTCAAGGTATGTCTCAAAGGCTGTCTTACTGCTTTGTGTTCCCCATTTAATACTTGGCAATTATTCATTAGTTTATTAAAAAGGAAATTATTGACTAATCATATAGCATCAGTTCTGTTCAGTCACTCAGTCGTGTCCAGCTCTTTGCGACCCCATGGACTGCAGCACACCAGGCTTCCCTTTCCATCACCAACTCCTGGAGCTTGCTCAAACTCATGTCCATTGAGTCAGGGATGCCATTCAACCACCTTATCCTCTATCATCCCCTTTTCCTCCTGTCTTCAATCTTTCACAGCATCAAGGTCTTTTCTAAGAGTTGGCTCTTTGCGTCAGGTGGCCAAAGAATTAGAGCTTCAGCATCAGAACCACTCCTTCCAATGAATATTCAGGATTGATTTCCATTAGGATTGACTGGTTGGATCTCCTTTCAGTCCAAGGGACTCCAAGAGTCTTCTCCAATAACACAGCTCAAAAGCATCCATTCTTTGACGCTCAGCTTTCTTTATGGTCCAACTCTCACATCCATACATGACTACTGGAAAAAGCATAGCTTTGACTAGATGGACCTTTGTCAGCAAACTAATTTCTCTGTTTTTTAGTATGCTGTCTAGCATATAGCATAAATCACCACTATAAATACTTCACCTTCTGTGATACAGTCTTATTTATTTTACTTTATTATTGTATTTATCAAGATTGCCAGGAGAAATATCAATAACCTAACATATGCAGATGACACCACCCTTATGGCAGAAAGTGAAAAAGAACTAAAGAGCCTCTTGATGAAAGTGAAAGAGGAGGGTGAAAAAGAGAGTTGGCTTAAAACTCAACATTCAGAAAACTAAGATCATGGCATCCAGTACCATCACTTCATGGCAAATAAATGGGGAAACAATGGAAACAGTGAGAGACTTTAATTTTGGGGCTCCAAAATCACTGCAGATGGAGACTGCAGCCATGAAATTAAAGACTTTTGCTCCTTGGAAGAAAAGTTATGACCAACCTAGACAGCATATTAGAAAGCAGAGATATTACTTTACCAAGAAAGGTCTGTCTAGTCAAAGCTGTGGTTTTTCCAGTAGTCATGTATGGATGTGAGAGCTGGACTATAATGAAAGCTGAGCACCCAAGAATTGATGCCTTTGGACTGTGGTGTGGAGGGAAACTCTTGAGAGTCCCTTGGACTGCAAGGAGATCCAACCAGTCCATCCTAAAGGAGATCAGTCCTGAATATTCATTGGAAGGACTGATGCTGAAGCTGAAACACCAATACTTTGACCACCTGATGCAAAGAACCAACTCATTGGAAAAGACCTTGATGCTGGGAAAGACAGAAGGCAGGAGGAGAAGGGAACGACAGAGGATGAGATGGTTGAATGGCATCATCTACATATGGACATGAGTTTGGGTAGACTCCAGGAGTTGGTGATGGACAGGGAAGCCTGGTGTGCTGCAGTCCATGGGGTCGCAAAGAGTCGAACACAACTGAGCAACTGAACTGAACTGATTGTGGTCTGTTGGCTTTTGTAACCTAGTGCTCCAACTGCCTTTGCATCTGTAGCATAATTAGTAATTATATACTCTTCATTATAGCTTTCAGAGAAGGCAATGGCACCCCACTCCAGTACTCTTTCCTAGAAAATCCCATGGATGGAGGAGCCTGGAAGGCTGCAGTCCATGGGGTCGCAAAGAGTCGAACACAACTGAGCAACTGAACTGAACTGATTGTGGTCTGTTGGCTTTTGTAACCTAGTGCTCCAACTGCCTTTGCATCTGTAGCATAATTAGTAATTATATACTCTTCATTATAGCTTTCAGAGAAGGCAATGGCACCCCACTCCAGTACTCTTTCCTAGAAAATCCCATGGATGGAGGAGCCTGGAAGGCTGCAGTCCATGGGGTTGCTAAGAGTTGGACATGACTGAGTGACTTCACTTTCTGTTTTCACTTTCATGCATTGGAGAAGGAAATGGCAACCCACTCCAGTTTCTTGCCTGGAGAATCCCAGGGATCCCAGCCCTGGTGGGCTGCCATCTATGGGGTCGCACAGAGTCAGACATGACTGAAGCAACTTAGCAGCAGCAGCAGCATTATAGCTTTTGCCATCTTTGAATGTCTTTTTAATCCTCTTTTAAAAAAATCCCTTAATCCATAGTCTATGCAAACTAGGAAAAACTACCAATAAAATACACTTGCAGAAGTTCGGTTCAAATTTTTTCAGTGAACTGATCAATTTAATCTTCCTTTTTCTGTGTCAGTCAACAAATATTTATTGAACCCAACAATATACTGTAGGCATTGCTGGACACTGATGCATTTCATCTTACTTTGAGGTTGTCAGTCTTCAAGTATTTATTGAGCCCTAACCTATGCCAGGGACTTTGTTAGGTGCTGGGGATTCAGAACTTGAAAGACACAGTTCCTTTTAGTCACTTATAGCAGAGACAAAGATAAAACAATGTAGACTTAAGGTATATACTCTGATGAAGGGCTAGGCCAAGTACAGTGAAATTCTCATGAGGGAAGGTTTGTATCTGTCAGGGAGAGTAGGAACATAGGCTTGGAGCTGAGACTTGGTAGATGTAGAGGAGTTCTGCAGGTGGATAAGAGCATGGGGGGCATTTCAGGTAGGGAAGCAACACCTTCCCTACCAGGTCGAAAGAACAAAACCCTCCAGAGCCGCCATAGCTACCAGTGACTCCGCTTTATTGGAGAATGAAGTGTAAGTCAAGGAGCAGCTCCAAAAAAAATGTTAAGCAAATCTAAAAAAATAAAAGAAAGAATAGATGTAGTTGAGAGTGGGTGGAGCTCAGATCATAAAGAGCTATAAATGCTGTTCAAAGTGGTTCCTATCTTCATTGCCTGGCAGGTATTGGAAGGATGTGTCTCCTTCTGGAAGGCATCTGTTATGATTCAGACAGGAAAGAGAATGTGCCAGTAGCGGAACTTACATACTTGTGACTTATACTCAAACCCAAACCTTTAGAGGTGGAACAGATTTTGTGATGATGAAGTCTGAGCTCATTTGTTTGTTTCAATAGCAATTATTGGATTTGAGAATGGCCATAAATGAATGGTGTTTATTGCCCTAGATGTAGGAATCATGGTATGAGTGCTTTCTCATTGTTGGGTCAACACTGACAACTGCTCTTTGTAAGCCCTTTGAAAAGGCAGGAAGTTCTGAAGCACCTGGATGATGTTGCTTGAGGGCTCAATTAGAGGTCACTATTGAAGACTTCCCTGGTGGCTTAGACAGTAAAGCATCTGTCTACAATGCAGGAGACCTGGGTTTGATCCTTGGGTTCTATCCCAGAGTCGGGAAGATCCCCTGGAGAAGGAAATGGCAGCCCATTCCAGTACTCTTGCCTGGAAAGTCCCACGGATGGAGGAGCCTGGTAGGCTACAGTCCATGGGGTCGAAAAGAGTCGGACACGACTGAGCGACTTCACTTTCACTTTCACATTCAAGGCTAGAGAGGAAGGTGGTCCGCAAAATATTGATGATGAGAGAACAAGGGTAGAGTGACACATCCACCGTAGACTGGAAAGGGAAAAAAGAAACCTAAAAACAACTTGGGGCCTTCATATACAGCTGCTCAAATAAACATGGAGATGCTGTCTTTGGCCAAGCTTAACTCCCAAGGGGCAATACTTGGAATCAGGCATCTGGTGGTCTCATGTCCAATGGGAACACAGTATTTCCAGTTTGTAAGGAGTGATATCCAGGTCTTGCAGATGGCATGAAATAACTGGCTTCATTTGGGAAAAACTATGTCTAATTCAACACAAGTGTTAGGGTTACTAACACCAAGAACGCCTTATACGGTGCACGCATGCACACACAGTCGCTCAGTTGTGTCTGATTCTTTGTGACCCCATGGACTGTAGCTCACCAGGCTCCTCTGTCCCTGGCATTCTCCAGGCAAGAATACTGGAGTGGGTTACCGTTTCCTCCTCCATCTTATATGGTACCTCCTTTCTATTATGCCTGAAGAGTGTTGAGGAAAATAGGATGATAAGTGGGTCTTACAAATCGGTAATGGCTAATTCTGATCTAGTGATCTCATGTATCGATAGAGTAAATATGAGCTTCATTTTGAAGACATTTCAGATGTATTCAATAGCTGTTTTCATGCATAAGCAATGCAGCTGGATCACACTATTCCTGAGATTCCTTTAATTATACCTCATTGACACACCGAGGCAGATCGAATTCTCACTTGATTAACCCTCCCACCACCCCTCATTTAAGTCTGCAGTACAAAGCTCTGAGTTAGAATTCCACGAGCCAGTACACCGAGTGTTTGATGGAGAAGCGCATGAAGGGAATGCACTTTGTCTACATCCTATCTTCCTCTCAAGGAGAAAATTAGTATCAATTCAATAGGTGTGAGATAAAACAGTATCTATGGTGCCATTGTAGTTTTCGTTTGGCTTGTTTGTATTTGTTTGTATTTAGGTGACCACATATTTAAATTTATTGGGGACAGTCCCATTTGAATGACTTTATATGTGTGAGTTTATGCACTCCCTTCTATTATATTGATCTGTGTCTTTTACACTGATACAAGATGACTGTATTTATCCCCACAGGACTATAATATGCCATCAAAGTTAGACAAGTCATGACTGATTGCCTATGGCAGAATGCATTGCTGATCTAACTGAAATTGGGATTTTATTCACCAAGTAGGGATATTGAATTGACAGATAACAGTGACTGCTACATATATATTTAAATCAAAGGTTGTATTTAAGAAAAAAATGTTATGTATAATGCTTTTATTTGTTTTGTAGAACCTCCCCCACCCCCCAAATTGTCACATGCCTTTTGGGAACATAGCCCTTTTTTTTTAAGCCACTGGAGCATCTTTTGGAGTCCTCTAATTGAGTTTTGAGCTTCCCAGGTGGTTCAGTGGTAAGAATCCACCTGTCAATGCAGGAGCTGCTGGAGATGCAGGTTCGATCCCTAGGTTGGGAAGATCCCTTGGAGGAGGAAACGGCCGCCCGCTGCAGTATTCCTGCAAGGGTGACCCTGTGGGGAGAGGAGCCGGGAGGACTGCAGTCGCGGTGCTGCAGAGAGTCAGACACTGAGCGGCTGAGCGCACACACACGCAATCAAGTTTTCCGGGGTGAATCTATCCAGTTCTTTTTATATTGTTTGAAATGCAGCAATTTTTGGAACCTCAAATGATACAGCCACTGGAAATTTTAGCCCAAGCCATAAATATCATTTGCAAAAATTAGGATAGATGTTTTTGGCCAAGAATCCTGCATATATTAGAGGAGATCTGTGAACTTACTTTATGTATTTATTTTCAAAATGATCCTGAGAAGGTCCCTTTAAATTACATACAGTATTTGCAATTGTCACATCATGCCCACCTAGGACTAATCCCCTTACTTTCTGTTATACTAGTTCTATTTAGAGAAACCTCTAAAGGTATCAAAACTAGGATTAATAAGAGGCAATTACAGGCTAAGTTATCATTCCCATATATTGTACTGTTACTCGAATTAAAGTAGTTAAGAAACCATGGTAGCATTAGTGACTTTATTCAGTTCAGTTTAGTTCAGTCACTCAGTTGTGTCTGACACTTTGCGACCCCATGAACTGCAACACACCAGGCCTCCCTGTCATCACCAGCTCCCGGAGTCCACCCAAACCCATGTCCATTGAGTCAGTGATGCCGTCCAACCATCTCATCCTCTGTCATCCCCTTCTCCTCCTGCCCTTAATCTTTCCCAGCATCAGGGTCTTTTCAAATGAGTCAGCTCTTCGCATCAGGTGGCCAAAGCATTGGAGCTTCAGCTTCAACATCAGTCCTTCCAATGAACACCCAGGACTGATCTCCTTTAGGATGGACTGGTTGGATCTCCTGGTAGTCCAAGGGACTCTCAAGAGTCTTCTCCAACAACACAGCTCAAAAGCATCAATTCTTCAGCACTCAGCTTGCTTTATAGTCCAACTCTCACATCCATACATGACTACTGGAAAAACTATAGCTTTGACTAGACAGACCTTTGTTGGCAAAGTAATGTCTGCTTTTTAATATGCTGTCTAGTTTGGTCTTAAATTTCTTTCCAAGGAGTAAGTGTGTTTTAATTTCATGGCTGCAATCACCATCTGCAGTGATTTTGGAGCCCCCAAAAATAAAGTCAGCTAACTATTTCCACTGTTTCCCCATCTATATGCCATGAAGTGACGGGACTGGATGCCATGATCTTAGTTTTCTGAATGTTGAGCTTTAAGCCAACTTTTTCACTCTCCTCTTTCACTTTCATCAAGAGGCTCTTTAGTTCTTCTTCGCTTTCTGCCATAAAGGTGGTGTCATCTACATAGTTGACGTTATTGATATTTCTCCCAGCAATCTTGATTCAAGCTTGTGCTTCACCCAGCCCAGCATTTCTTATGTAATATGTATATGTACTCTGCATATAAGTTAAATAAGCAGGGTGACGATATATAGCCTTGACGTACTCCTTTTCCTGTTTGGAACCAGTCTGTTGTTCCATGTCCAGTTCTAACTGTTGCTTCCTGACTTGCATACAGGTTTCTCAAGAGGCAGGTCAGGTCGTCTGGTTTTCCCATATCTTTCAGAATTTTCCACAGCTTATTAGGACTTGACTATAAAGCAGGCCCTTTGTTTCTGAGGGACACTTGTCAAGAAAAAATTTGCCGCTTATATCTAGGCTTATTAATTGTTTTCTAACTACAGACTTATTTTGTAATTGGAAGATAATTGTTTCACAATGTTGTATTGGTTTCTGCTGTACAACAATGCAAATTAGCCATAATTATATATATATATATATATATATATATATATCCCCTCTTTCATGAGCCTCCTGCTGCCTCCCAATGTTCATTACAGATCTTTTTAAAAATCTTTATTGAAATATAGTTGATTTACAGTGTTGTGTTCGTTTCTGCTGTATAGCAAAGTGATTCAGTTGTGTTCACTGAAAAATAATTTTCTTATTTTTTCTATTATGGTTTATCACAGATTGTTGAATATACTCCCTGTGCTACACAGTAGGATCTTGTTGTTTATATATCCTTTATGTTGTAGTTCGCATCTGCTAATCCCAAAGCCAGTCCTTCCCTCCGTTATCCCCCTCCACTTTGGTAAACACAGCCTGTGACTATAGGTCTTTGACTTTGAGAATTCTTTAGACCATGGCTCAAAGTAGTAACTTCTAAACAATTTGAAAACTGCAGTCTAACATGGTTGACTTATTTAATATGGCTATGAGAAACAGAAAGTGAAGAAGAACTAAAGAGCCTCTTGATTAAAGTGAAAAATGAGAGTGAAAAAGTTGGCTTCAAACTCAACATTCAGAAAACGAAGATCATGGGATCTGGTCCCATCACTTCATGGCAAATAGATGGAGAAAGAGTGGAAACAGTGACAAACTATTTTTGGGGGCTCCAAAATCACTGTAGGTGGTGATTGCAGCCATGAAATTAAAACACGCTTACTCCTTGAAAGAAAAGCACTGACCAACCTAGACAGCATATCAAAAACAGATACATTACTTTGCCAACAACGGTCCGTCTAGTCAAGGCTATGGTTTTTCCAGTAGTCACGTATGGATGTGAGAGTTGGACTATAAAGAAAGCTGACAGCTGAAGAATTGATGCTTTTGAACTGTGTTGTTGGAGAAGACTCTTGTGAGGCCCTTGGACTGCAAGGAAATCCAACCAGTCCATCCTAAAGAAGATCAGTCCTGGGTGTTCAGTGGAAGGTCTGGTGTTGAAGCTGAAACTCCAGTACTTTGGCCACCTAAAGTAAAGAGCTGACTCATTGGAAAAGACCCTGATGCTGGGGAAGATTGAGGGCAGGAGGAGAAGGGGACGACAGTGGATGAGATGGCTGTATGGCATCACCGACTCAATGGACATGGGTTTGGGTGGACTCCGGGAGTTGGTAATGACAGGGAGGCCTGGCATGCTGCAGTTCATGGGATTACAAAGAGTCAGACACGCTTGAGCAACTGAGCTGAACTGAAGAGAGGCATTTTGGTTCAAAGACTGTGTATTTCTTCTAGAAAATCCCTATGCATCACACATTCAAATCTAAATTACTGTGGCATGTGAAAATGGTATGAGGTATCTTACTTGCTGAAGCTTCACTTTATCTTGAATAATAAAATTACAAGATCTACCACAGTTAAACTTAATGGCAGAATATTGTGTTTCATTTGCCAATTAACCCAATTGAGGTTTGAAGTAATATATATGAAAATGTTTTGTAATCACAAAACCACTAGGCAGTTGTTAATCGTTGTCATTACTGTATTGAAAAAACTGCCCATGGCCACTCAGAATAGAGAAAAAGTCTTAATTGTGAGCAAAGAACAGCTTAACCCTTAGGCAAGTACTTTATCATGAAAATGTTTTTCAATGACTATGATTCATAGCAGATGGAAACTGACTCCTGAGACAATGTTTTTCAAACCAGAGGTCTTGAGTAGGTTGTAAAATCAGTTTGTTGGTTAGAGATCAGGATTAAAAGAAAGAAAAAAAAAGAACAGTAGAATAGAATACATATATAACAGAGATTTTAAGTATAGATATTGTTTTGAGAGATATATACATATTTATATACATATATTTATATCTCACAGAAGAAACTAAATTATTATTTTACTTATAGTATATAGGGGGGCTTCCCAGCTGGCACCTGTGGTTAAAGAACCCTCCTGCCAATGCAGGAGACATAAAAGACATATTTATATAAATATATATAGATTGTGTAAAGATATATATGTTTACCCAAACACTGGATGGAAATTAAAATATCCTTATTGAAAATCACTGCTCAAAAGCAAAGCAAAACAAACCCAATACCAATGAATACAACTGCCTTAATCTTTGTTTAAAAATTTTTATTTTTAGGTAATTATTTTATTAAATGTAAATTGTGACAAAAAATCTTAAGGTATTTGTATGTCATAAGCCTATTATTTCTGAATCCAGAATAAAGGTTATTGTCTTTGGTTTTATACCTTTTTCAAATTTATTTTTAATTAAAGAGTAATTGCTTTGTAGTATTTTGTTGAGTTCTGCCATATATCAACATGCTTCCCTGGTGGCTCAGATGTTAAAGTGCCTGTCTGCAGTGTAGGAGACCCAGTTTTGATCCCCGGGTTTGGAAGATCCCCTGGAGAAGGTAATGGCAGTCTACTCTAGTAGTCTCGCCTGGAAAATCCCATGGACAGAGGAGCCTAGTAAGCTATAGTCCAGGGGGTCATAAAGAGTCAGACATGACTGACTGACTCCACTTTCACTTTCATAAATCATTGAGTGATTGACAACCAGATATCCAGTTCAGTTCAACACATTTTTTGAGAATTAAATATATATAAAAGTTACATCAAGCAAATGAAATTGAGATTATATAATTGTTTGCATGCCAAGTCACTTCAGTCGTGTCTGACTCTTTGTGACCCTATGAACTGTAGCCTGCCAAGGTCTCTGTCCATGGAATTCTCCACGCACGAATATTGGAGTGGGTTGCCTTGCCCTGCTCCAGGGGATCTTCCCAACCCAGGGACCAACCCTGTGTCTTTTATGTCTCCTTCATTGGCAGGCAGTTTCTTTACCACTAGTGCCAGCTGGGAAGCCCCCCTATATACTATATGTAAAATGATAATTTAGCTTCTTCTGTGAGATATAAATATCTCATAAATAGATGATATTTAAAAGGCTGTTACAGATTTTGAAATATCATTTGAATTATTTTTACATGTATTTTCCTGTGTCAGTTATTGCTGTGTAACAAACCATCCCAAAACAAGCAACTTAAACAACAGCCATTTATTTAGTACCAGCTCAGCAGGGCTGTGCTTTAACCTCTGCTATCCTGGGTTGCTCTGGTCTTGATTGGCTCCCTTGTGTGTGTAGTCAGCCCTGAGCCTGTTAAGCTCTGGTTCTAAGGGTTGGCTGGCTGTTGACTGGGGTGCTTCAGCTCTTACCCACCCCAGTTGCCTCTCATCCTCGAGTAGTCTGTTCAGAAGTCAGAGACAGGGTTGTGAATGAGAGAGAAAGAAAGAGGAAGAGAAATAATGGAAAGCATGCTGAGGCTAAACTGGATCTGGAACAGAATTGCTTTGACTACATCCTGCTGGCTAAAGCAAGTCACAGTTCAGCCAGTTTTAAGGGAAAAGCAAATAGACTCTACCTCCTGGTAAGAGAAATGGCACAGTGGTCAGAGGGCAAAGGACAGAGATACAGAGCGTCATTAATCGGAACCATCAGTGCAGTCGACCTAACATTGTTTTTCTCTTGCTGTCCTCTTCTTCGGAGCAAGGTAAACGGATTTTCAGATAAATGTCCATAAGGACCATCTTTCCTGCTTCTGTCTGAACTTCTAGTAAAAAGAAGATAAATGTGGAAATTAATATTACTCAGCCATTAAAAGAATACATTTGAATCAGTTCTAATGAGGTGGATGAAACTGGAGCCTATTATACAGAGTGAAGTAAGCCAGAAAGAAAAACACCAATACAGTATACTAACGCATATATATGGAATTTAGAAACATGGTAACGATAACCCTGTATGCGAGACAGCAAAAGAGACACAGATGTATAGAACAGTCTTTTGGACTCTGTGGGAGAGGGAGAGGGTGGTATGATTTGGGAGAATGGCACTGAAACATGTATAATATCATATGTGAAATGAATCACCAGTCCAGGTTCGATGCAGGATATAGCATGCTTGGGGCTGACGCACTGGGATGACCCAGAGGGATGGTACGGGGAGGGAGGTGGGAGGGAGGTTCAGGATGGGGAACACGTGTACACCCTTGGCAGATTCAGGTAGATGTATGGCAAACCAATACAATATTGTAAAGTAATTAGCCTCCAGTTAAAATAAATAAATTTAAATTAAAAAAATAAAAGTTCACTCAAAAAATGTAATTGATGCATTAATAAGTAGAATATTTACTTTAACTGGTCAGTTTTTCTCTCAGTTTGATCGCAATAAATACTATGCTTTAAAAGTTGACTGTTTCTAATGGAAGAACTGTGTTTATTCTCAGAACATTATAAAGTGTGCCTTACTGAATAAATGCTTTCTTAAAAGAGTGTGGGTAAATAGGACTGTAAGTCAAACCAGATTTTGATATTGAGGCTAAAATTTAAAGAGGTCCTTTTACATATGTTCTCTTCCCACAGATGTATCTGGAAGTCCTAGTTTTTGCAATGACACGTTCTCCAAAGTGACCTTCACCTGTTGAACATAATTGCTATATTTAGCCCAAAACTTGGGCCAGAAAGGCTAATGTGTCATTTAAAACTTGCAGATAAAATGAATATAATCTGCTGAGAATAGTTTCATCAACTAAGTCTAGAAATAACTAGGTACTCGAGCGATTTTTACATAATCATTTGTTTCATTTTGAACAAATTAGAAAGGAAATTAGAGGCAACTAGAAGGGAATTAGAAAGGGTGGTGCTAAATGCCTATTTATATGGCAATAATTTTATAAGGAAAACTTAAGCAAAATATGGCATTTGTATATACTTGTATTGTATGTAGTCTAATATAATTAGCAAGTTAGTCTTATGAAATAGAGGAAAGTGACTGATTCCAAAGACAGACTGCTTGGATTTGAATGTGAATCCTATCACGCATTACCTGTGTGTCCGACATTGTCTTATACACCTCTCAGTAGAATGTGGATTATACTGCTACCTGATTTATAAGTTTTTGTGAAGATTCAATAAGGAACAGTGCAGTGGCCATGTGTGATACACATTCAGTAAATGTTAGTTCTCACTATCATTTTTATTTCAACCTTCATGCATTTTCACTGATTCATTCCAGACTTGCCTGAACTCATGTGTTCTGTCCTGTATCAGGAGTCTGAGAGACAGAAACATAAAACAAAGGTATTCCCCCAAGGAGCTGGAAGCCTTCGATGAGTGCCCCCGCCCCAACACAGACGCACGCGTGGTGCTGCCGCCCATAAAGGGGTTGTTAACTTGAAGGTCATTGAGAATGTCCATGAAACTTGTTTCTTTTTTAAAAAAAGATTTCACACATACAGTTCTCTGAACCAAGGTGTATACTCTTAGCTGTTAACTAAAGTATATTGAGTTAGCTGGATTTATTGAAGTTTATACTCAGCCTCTATATTTCTCAGAAATATACAAAAAGTATATTATTATATTATTAAATATTATATTGTTAAGTATCTTAAATCATTATACAGAAATGTCCCAATATTATATAAGGCATGCTTTTTACATAGAGTATATTAAGCCTTGGACATGTGACTCATTCTTCACTCTTTCAGTGTTTAAGGACTTTAATCTTCATTTGGTGGTTTCTAATTATCCCCTGAAAATGAGCCCTCCATACCAAATTTAATATTGACTGAACTCTGCCACAAAGAAAAGGAAGTGATTATAATTCTCTTCATAGATCCTTCGACCCCATAAAATGCATTGGTTGGTTGTGGAGCTGGCCTGGATAACAGGTTATGTCAATACCATAAGATTTTTACTACTGACTTTGCTACTCTTGATTTGGTTCCACCCCCTTCCCTGCTGTGGATTTGTTTTGAGAGTGGTGAGCTATGTGGTAGGAAAAATTGTGGAGCATGACTTTCATTTGCTGTTTGAAGAAATGGGTCTCGAGGTCAGCCTTTTCCTGCCATATACCCAGTCACTGCATCAGTCCCCAAAACGTAGAGCCGACAAAGACCTCCCGTACCCCATGCCTGTGGAGAAATCAAAAGATGCGTTGACTTTGGCTTTTATCTGCTCCTGGTCCATGAGAACAGCAAGCAGTGTCTGAACAACTTCCTTGTCAAAGAGATATAGTGAAACAGATATTTAGATGGGATTGATTTTTTGGAGGACTACTTTAAATGTTTTTTCAATAAATACTCCAACAATCTGATATGCAATGGATTAGGATTAGTTAATTATGAAGAAATATTCATTATAAATTAAAAGTAATTTTTGAGGACCTAGTGTTTTCGAATTTCTCTTAGAATTCAAGATTCTGATGCTCACAAATTGAAAACGGGCAGAGATTCTTAAGGCTATAAATAAGTAAATGAATTATGTTTTTTACTTTAATTATTTTTTGCTTATATAACAAAGAATTTATTGGTAAACTGTGCATTATTCTTAAAATTTTAGGTATAATTTGCATAGAGTTAGATTTACATCTGTAAGTCTACATTTCTGTATGTTTTAAAATACTAAATGTTAAAAAAAAATAAAATAAAATACTAAATGTTAAGGGCTTATAACTGTCACCACAACCAAGATATTGAACAGTTCTGTCATCCCTCTCCCCAAATTCCCATGGACGCTTTCGCAATTAGCCCTTTCCCCCAGCCCCTGGCAAAAACCGGTCTGTTTTACTTCCCCATAATTTTACCTTTTCCAAAATTAGAATAAGTGGAATCATACAGTATGCAGCCTTTTGAATCTGGCTCCTTTAATAAAGCATAAGGCATTTGAAATGCATCTATATCATTGCTTTTGTCAGTAATTCATTCATTTTCTTGCTGAGTAGTATTTCATTGTATGGATCCAGCATGGTTGGTTCATTCATTTTCCCGTTTGAGGGACATTTGTTATTTGTTTCTAGTTTCTGCTAATAATAAGTATTCTCAATTATGTTTTTACTCATTTTGGAAGCAGTGAAATAAGATGATAAAAGACGTACTAATACTTTTTGTGTGGGGAGTGAGGGTTGCGGTGAGGAAGTGTTAGTCCAAAGGAGTTATAAGAACAGTGTATATTGCCAGCTGGTGTAATCAGGCGCGTCAACAGTTCTCAAACTGTGCCTAACAATCACCACTGCTCCTTTGTTGCTTAAGTTCAAAATTTGCTTCTCTTTTTCTGATTTTCACAATGTAGTTAAAATGTTGCATTTTCAAAATCTTAAGTGTATCTCTAATGAATTATGTGAAATGCTTTTGTCTTTAACAGCACATAAAATGATACCAGGTTTGACACAGTAGCATGGCACTGGCTTTCCTGCAGTTGCATCGTGGAATTTGGGGGTAAACGACATAATCATGTAACTGCCAGGGGCTCTGCCCCCAAAAAAGAGGGTGTCGTATGCAAAATATTCCATTTCATCAGGATGTTAAAATAGGACTCTTGTGCCCTCTGATGGAGAAGGATAAGAGGCTTATGGAAGCTTCCTGAAGGGGGAGACTGACTGTGGGTAAGACTGGGTCTTGTTCTGATGGGCCAGCTGTGTTCCCGCCCTGTAATTGGACCTGAGGCCAAACTATGGTGGAGGTAATGAAGATAATGGCACCTCCTTCAAAAGGTCCCATGCATGCACTGCTGCACTCACTGCCCCAACCCTGCAGAGACCACCATTGACCTGCACCTCCCCCGGAGACGCCTCGACACTCATGGACAAGTCTGGCTCAGTCTCTTGTGCAGTTACTGCCCCTTTCTCTTGGGTCCTAGTGCTTAGAAGGTTTTGTATGATCTCTCCAAGAGTCTGTTTCCCCAGTCCTGTGTAAGTTCTGTCAGCTCTCTGGTGGGTTAATGGTGACCTCCTCCAAGAGGGCTTGTGCCATACTCAGGTCTGATGCACCCAGAGCCTCTGCCCTTATGACAGGCCACTGCTGACCTGTACCTCCACAGGAGACACCCAAAGCCCAGTCTGGCTCAGTCTCTGTGGGATCTCCTGGCACACAAAAGGTTTTGATTAAGCCTTCTGAGTATCTCTGGTGGGTATGGGATTTGATTCTAAATGCAATTTCATCCCTCCTGGGCCTTAAAAAGCATCACTATGAACAAAGCTAGTGGAGGTGATAGAATTCCAGTTGAGCTACTTCAAATCCTGAAAGATGATGCTGTGAAAGTGCTGCACTCACTATGCCATCAATTTGGAAAACTCAGCAATGCCCACAGGACTGGAAAGGTCAGTTTTCATTCCAATCCCAAAGAAAGGCAATGCCAAAGAATGCTCAAACTACCACACAATTGCACTCATCTCACACGCTAGTAAAGTAATGCTCAAAATTCTCCAAGCCAGGCTTCAGCAATACGTGAACCATGAACTTCCAGATCTTCAAGCTAGTTTTCGAAAAGGCAGAGGAACCAGAGATCAAATTGACAACATCTGCTTGATCCTCAAAAAGGCAAGAGAGTTCCAAAAAAAAACATCTATTTCTGCTTTATTGACTATGCCAAAGCCTTTGTGTGGATCACAATAAACTGTGGAAAATTCTTCAAGAGATGGGAATACCAGACCACCTGACCTGCCTCTTAAGAAACCTATATGCAAGTCAGGAAGCAACAGTTAGAACTAGACATGGAACAACAGACTGGTTCCAAATAGGGAAAGGAGTACGTCAAGACTGTATATTGTCACCCTGCTTATTTAGCTTATACTCAGAGTACATCATGAGAAATGCTGGGCTGGAAGAAGCACAAGCTGGAATCAAGATTGCGGGGAGAAATATCAATAAACTCAGATATGTGGATGACACCATCCTTATGGCAGAAAGTGAAGGGGAACTAAAAAGCCTCTTGATGAAAGTGAAAGAGGAGAGTGAAAAAGTTGGCTTAAAGCTCAACATTCAGAAAACTAAGATCATGACATTTGATCCCATCACTTCATATCAAATAGATGAGAAACAATGGAAACAGTGTCAGACTTTATTTTTTGGGGCTCCAAAATCACTGCAGATGGTGATTGCAGCCATGAAATTAAAAGACACTTACTCCTTGGAAGGAAAGTTATGACCAACCTAGATAGCATATTGAAAAGCAGAGACATTACTTTGCCAACAAAGGTCCGTCTAGTCAAGGCTATGGTTTTTGCAGTGGTCATGTATGGATGTGAGAGTTGGACTGTGAAGAAAGCTGAGCACCAAAGAATTGATGCTTTTGACCTGTGGTATTGGAGAAGACTCTTGAGAGTCCCTTGGACTGCAAGGAGATCCAACCAGTCCATCCTAAAGGAGACCAGTCCTGCGTGTTCATTGGAAGGACTGATGCTGAAGCTGAAACTCCGATACTTTGGCTACCTCATGTGAAGAATTGACTCATTGGAAAAGACCCTGATGCTGGGAGGAATTGGGGGCAGGAGGAGAAGGGGACAACAGAGGATGAGATGGCTGGATGGTATCACCAACTCAATAGACATGAGTCTGAGTGAACTCCGGGAGTTGGTGATGGACAGGGAGGCCTGGCTTGCTGCAATTCATGGGGTCACAGAGTCAGACACGACTAAGCGACTGAACTGAACCATCTTGCTAGGGCTTCTGCTTTGCCCTTGGATGTGGGTGTCTTTTTTTGCTGAGGTCCAACATTCTCCTTTCAGTGGTTTTCAGCAGCAAGTTGTAACTTTGGAGTTCTAGCGGGAGATGAGCACACATCCTTTATTCTGCTGTCTTGTAGTCCAGCCTTGTCTAACTCAATGAATCTATGAGCCATGCCCTGCAGGCCACCCAAGTCCAGCAGGTCATGGTGGACAGTTCTGAGAAAGCGTGGTCCACTGGAGAAGGGAATGGCAAACCACTTCAGTATTCTTGCCTTGAGAACCCCATGAACACTATGAAAAGGCAAACAGATAAGACACTGAAAGATGAACTCCCCAGGTCTGTGGGTGGCCAATATGCTCCAGGAGATCATTGGAGAAATAACTCCAGAAAGAATAAAGAGATGGAACCAAAGCAAAAACAACACCCAGTTTCTGATGTGTCTGGTCCAATGCTGTAAAGAACAATGTTGCATAGGAACCTGGAATATTAGGTTCATTAATCATGGTAAATTGGAAGGGCTCAAACAGAAGGCAAGAGAGAACATGGACATTTTAGGAATCAGTGAACTAAAATAGACTGGAGTGGGTGAATTTAACTCAGATAACCATTGTATCTACTACTGTGGGAAAGAATCCCTTAGAAGAAATGGAGTAGGCCTCATAGTCAATAAAGTCCAAATGCAGGGCTTGGATGCAATCTTAAAAATGACAGAATGATCTCTGTTCATTTCCAAGGCAAGCCATTCAATATCACAGTGATCCAAGTCAATGCCCCAACCCGTAATGCTGAAGAAGCTGAAGTGGAATGGTTCTATGAAGACCTTCAAGACCTTTGAGAACTAACACCCAAAAAAGATGTCCCTTTCATTACAGGGGACTGGAATGCAAAAGTGGGAAGTCAAACGATACCTGGAATGACAGGCAAATTTGGCCTTGGAATACAGAATGAAGCAGGGCAAAGGCTAATAGAGTTTTGCCAAGAGAATGCACTGGTCATATCAAACACCCTCTTCCAACAACACAAGAGAAGACTTTACACATGGATATCAACAGATGGTCAATACTGAAATCAGATTGATTATATTCTTTACAGCCAAAGATGGAGAAGCTGTATATAGTCAGCAAAAACAAGACTGGGAGCTGACTGTGGCTCAGATGATGAACTCCTTGACAAATTCAGACTTAAATTGAATAAAGTAGGGAAAATCACTCTACCATTCAGGTATGAACTAAATCAAATCCCTTATGATTACACAGTGGAAGTGACACATAGATTCGAGGGATAGATCTGATAGACAGAGTTCCAGAAAAACTATGGATGGAGTTTCTTGACATTCTACAGGAGGCAGTGATCAAGACCATGCCCAAGAAAAATGCAAAAAGGCAAAATGGTTGTCTGAGGTGACCTTACAAATAGCTGTGAAAAGAAGAGAAGTGAAAAGCAAAAGAGAAAAGGAAAGATATACCCATTTGAATGCAGAGTTCTAAAGAATAGTAAGGAGAGAAAAGAAAGACTTCCTCAGTGATCAAACAAAAAAAAAAAGAGGAAAATAATAGAATGGGAAAGACTAGAGATCTCTTCAAGAAAATTAGAGATACCAAGGGAACATTTCATGCAAAGATTGGCTCAATAAAGGACAGAAATGGTATGGACCTAACAGAAGCAGAAGATATTAAGAAGAGGTGGCAAGAATACACAGAAGAACTATACAAAACATCTTAATGACCCAGAAAACCATGATAGTGTGATCACTCACCTAGAGCCAGACATCCTGGAATGTGAAGTTAAGTGGGCCTTAAGAAGTGTCACTACGAACAAAGCTAGTGGAGGTGATGGAATTCCAGTTGAGCTATTTCAAATCCTTAAAAGAGGATGCTGTGAAAGTGCTGCACTCAATATGCCAGCAAATTTGGAAAACTCAGCAGTAGCCACAGGACTGGAAAAGATCAGTTTTCATTCCAGTCCCAAAGAAAGGCAATGCCAAAGAATGTTCAAACTATCACACAACTGCACTCATCTCACACACTAGCAAAGTAGTGCTCAAAGTTCTCCAAACCAGGCTTCCAAAGTTTGTGAACTATGAACTTCCAGATCTTCAAGCTGGATTTAGAAAAGGCAGAGGAACCAGAGATCAAATTGCCAACATCCGCTGGATCATCAAAAATGCAAGAGACTTCCAGAGAAACATGTACTTGTGCTTTACTGACCACACCAAAGCCTTTCACTGTGTGGATCACAACAAACTGTAGAAAATTCTTAAAGTGATGGGAATACCAAATCACCTGACCTACTCAAGAAGCAACATTTAAAACTGGATATGAAACAGACTGGTTCCAAATTGGGAAAGGGGTTCGTCAAGGCTGTATATTGTCACCCTGCTTATTTAACTTATATGCATCATGCAAAATGTTGGGCTGGATGAAGCACAAGCTGGAATCAAGATTGCCAAGAGAAATATGAATAACCTCAGATATGCAGACGACACCACCCTTTTGGCAGAAAGCAAAGAAGAACTAAAGAGCCTCTTGATAAAAGTGAAAGAGGAGAGTGAGCAAGTTGGCTTCAAACTCAACATTCAGAAAACTAAGATCATGGCATCCGGTCCCATCACTTCATGGCAAAGAGATTGGGAAACAATGGAAACAGTGAGAGACTTAATTTTAGGGGGCTCCAAAATTGCTGCAGATGGTGACTTCAGCCATGAAATTGAAAGATGCTTGCTCCTTGGAAGAAAAAAAAATAGTAAAGTGAAGTCACTCAGTCATGTCCGACTCTTTGTGACCTCATGGGCTGTAGCCTACCAGGCTTCTCTGTCCATGGGATTTTCCAGGCAGGAGTACTTGAGTGGGTTGCCGTTTCCTTCTCCAGGGGATCTTCCCAGCTCAGCGATTGAACCCAGGTCTCCCACATTGTAGGCGGATGCTTTACCCTCTGAGCCACCAGGGAAGTCCTTGGAAGAAAAGCTATGACAAACCTGCAGCTGCTGCTAAGTCGCTTCAGTCGTGTCCGACTCCGTGTGACCCCCTAGACAGCAGCCCACCAGGCTCCCCCGTCCCTGGGATTCTCCATGCAAGAACTCTGGACTGCGTTGCCATTTCCTTCTCCAGTGCATGAAAGTGAAAAGTGAATGTGAAGTCGCTCAGTCTTGTCTGACTCTTCATGACCCCATGGACTTCAGCCCACCGTGTTCCTCCATCCATGGGATTTTCCAGGCAAGAGTACTGGAGTGGGTTGCCATTGCCTTCTCCCTATGACAAACCTAGACAGTATTAAAAGCCAAGACATTACTTTGCCAACAGAGGTCCGTCTAGTCAAAGCTATGGTTTTTCCAGTAGTCATGTATGGGTGTGAGAGTTGAACTATAAAGAAATCTGAGCGCCAAAGAATTGATGGTTTTGAACTGTGATGTTGGAGAAGACTCTTGAGAGTCCCTTGGACTGCAAGGAGATCCAACCAGTCCATCCTAAAGGAAATCAGTCCTGAATATTCATTGGAAGGACTGATGCTGAAGCTGAAACTCCAAAAATTTGGCTACCTGATTGGAAGAATTGACTCAATGGAAAAGACCCTTATGCTGGGAAAGATTGAAGGCAGGAGGCGAAGGGAAAGATATTTCATGCAAAGAGGATGAGATGGTTGGATGGCACCATGGACTCAATGGACATGAGTTTGAGCAAGCTCCCAGAGTTGGTGATGGACAGGGAAGCCTGGTGAGCTGCAGTCCATGGGGTCTGCAAAGAGTCAGACATGACTGAGTGACTGACTTCTTGTAAGCCAGTGTAAAAACAATATGAAAAATGTAACAATGTAAAAAACAAGGTGTAAAAACAATGCCTGCTGCATTGGTTCATGTAGATCACCAGGAATAGCCCAGATGCTTGGAAAGGGTGAGAAAGTAGAGACTAGAGCTTGGAAGAAAATTTGTGTTAGAGCTCTTAATGTTCTCTGATTCCAATCATACACGTCTAGTGTCATGAGACAGGATTCAGTTGGGCTTTTTTCAGAATAACCTGTGGCCAACGTGGGGTCTGTCTCTATCTTTTCCATGGGGGCTGTCAGGAGGGGCAATTGGAACCCAGCAGAAAAGAGCTAGGATTATCTATGCTTAGGGACTTCCCTGGTGGCTCAGACAGTAATGAATCTGCCTGCAATGCAGGAGACTGGGTTTGATTCCTGGGTTGGGAAGATCCCCTGGAGGAGGGCATGGCAACCCACTCCAGTGTTCTTGCTGGAGAATCCCCATGGACAGAGGAACCTGGCAGGCTATAGTCCATACGGTAACAAAAAGTCAGACTTGACTGAAGAACTAAGTATAACACAGCATGTCTATGCTTAATGTCAAGGAGGGAATAGAAAATGAGCTGCTAGATAATATGTCGAGCCCATCAACAGAGCTGCAGGTAGAAGAGCCCTGGGCAGGGGAGAGAGGTTAGCATGTGATGGTGCTCTGGCCTCATCTGAGGAGTTGCATGCATCGGCAGGTGACTGTGGGTGCCAGCTGCTAGCAATTCATAGTTGCTCTTATGCTCTAAAGGACCGCCCTGGCTGACAGGAGCCTCCTTGCCCAGAAGTGCCTTGTGGTTTATGGCTCCCATCAATCTGGAGGCTGCCCATGGCCATTGACTGAAAAATATAACAGTGTAAAAACTCAGCATCTTTGCCTCAAGGCATTAGAGTCGTGCTCCAGAGCTCTCCAGGGACCAGGCTGATAATAAACTTCAGCTGAAACAAGCTCTTTACCAACCTCTTTCTTCTGTCTCATCTTACTCATCTTGTTTAGAGGTTTCTTTTGAGAGCTCTCCCTCGAAAATCTTGTGCACAAGAATCCCGGTCTCAGGCTCTACATCTAGAGCACCTAACCTACAATCGGGATCTCTGAAGAATCCACAAAAGCATGAGAGAGAAAGTGAGAATGAGAGAGACAGACAGATGTGGATTGTGTGTTTTGAACATGTGCAGTTTACAGAAGTTAATTTCAGCTTACTACTATAGCAGTGAGGGAAGAGCTGTCCTGCCACCCCCAACTCTTCACTGTTTCTCAGTTGTCAGGAACCACAATGGAAAGGCAAGAAGGCAGTACCTGACCAAGCTGCTCAGGGAAAGAGAGCATTATGAACCTCTCCTTCCTCCAAGATTCCAGTTTTGTCACTGGCCTTGTACCATGGGAGGTGAAGCCTTGACATGAAATCAGCATGACATTTTTATGATCCGAGGTACTGATTGGGTGCCCTTGGAAAGTGTAACTGAAAAATCCATGGAGTCTGCCTAAGTTTTCATCGAGGAGTAAGAGAATAACCAACTCCCTCTGTTCACTTAAGGAGGTAGTGGGGAAAAGTGAATCTTGACCATTTGGTTACTTGTTACCCTGGAATAATTGAAAGGACGGGTCTAATGAATTGCTGGACCCTGACAGATGAAGGCACACAACTTGCTTTCCTTCTTAAGCAGAGGGTATGAGTATTCTAATTAGTACTAACATTAATTATCAGTGATATATATTCTATCAAACACACAAGTCTCTATGCCTTGGTCATCCTGGAAGACCCAGAGACCTCTGACAGGGAACTCTGTGGGTGTGGGGAGAATGCTTGGGGTCTACCCAGCACCCTTCAAGTGTACAATGATGCATTATTAATTACAGTCACTGACAGGGTGCTCTTGGTTGCTCTCTTCTTGATAGCAGCTGGATCTTTTCCTTCCTTTCTTATCAGAAGAAATACCCAGACACCTGGAGGAAAGAAAGAGTGGGGAATGCATAACCATAAAGTCCTTGCTTTATGAAAACCTCAGTGAAGGAATCAGGAAGACAGTTTAGAGCACAGAACTGAGCAGAAGAGAATCAAATTTAGAATTGCCTCCAATCATTGGAAAACCCTTGGTGTAACTGATACTCTTAGATACCTAGAAGCCCAGTTTCATTTTGTGAATTTCTTATATTCCCCTGTATTTCTGGTTCTAATGCAGCATAGAAATAATAGAGTCAGCATTCCAATCATATACATCATACAGTCGTAAATTGACTACCTGAGGACCTTGAACAAGTTAATCTCTCTAAGACTTGATTCCGTCCTCTGTTAAATGGGGAAGAATTAGTAAATGTCTACAGCAACTAAAATTGTGTGTGACACATGCTAAACATTCAATATTATTGTTGTTATTTAGTCACTGAGCTGTGTCTGACTCTTTTGCGACCCTATGGACTGTAGCCTTCCAGGCTCCTTTGTCCATGGGATTTCCCAGGCAAGAATACTGGAGTGGGTTGTCATTTCCTTATCCTGGGGATCTTTCTGACCCAGGGATCGAACCTGCATCTCAAGTGGCTCCTGCATTGGCAGGCAAATTCTTTACTACTGAGCCACCAGGGAAGCCCTGTTGTTTAGCTTAGATTAAACCCTGGAGTAGTTAACTGAGGAATATTAATAACAATTATTTCATCTATAAGGAAATGCTGGACATCATATTGTCAACAAAATATTCAGTTGATCTAATATTTCAAATTGTGACATTAAATATCCTGAGATTGTTTCCTTAAATATAACATCAGTTGACTCAATAAATTCAGAAGAAATTTGACTGCATACACTCTATAACACAAAGTTGAGAATTCAATTCTTACTTTACATTTATAAATATATAATATGTATGTGTGTGTGTGTGTATATATATATATATATATTTCTTCAGTTCAGTCGCTCAGTCATGTCTGACTCTGTGGGACCACACAGACTGCAGCATGCCAGGCCTCCCTGTCCATTACCAACTCTGGGAGTGTACTCAAACTCATGTCCATCATGTCGGTGATGCCATCCAACCATCTAATCTTCTGTTGTCCCCTTCTCCTCCTACCTTCAATCTTGCCCAGCATCAGGGTCTTTTCCAATGAGTCAGTTCTTCACATCATGTGGCCAAAGTATTGGAGTTTCAGCTTCAGCCTCAGTCCTTCCAATGAATATTCAGGACTGATTTCCTTTAGGATGGACTGGTTGGATCTCCTTGCAGTCCAAGGGACTCTCAAGAGTCTTCTCCAACACCACAGGTCAAAAGCATCAATTCTTTGGTATTCATCTTTCTTTATAGTGCAACTCTAACATACATACATGACTACTGGAAAAATCATAGCTTTGACTAGATGGATCTTTGTTGGAAAATTTGTGAATTTGTCTCTGCTTTCTTTTTTTTTTATTTTTTTTAAATTTTATTTTATTTAACTTTACAATATTATATTGGTTTTGCCATATATCAAAATGAATCTGCCACAGGTATACATGTGTTCCCCATCCTGAACCCTCCTCCTTCCTCCCTCCCCATACCATCCCTCTGGGTCATCCCAGTGCACCAGCCCCAAGCATCCAGTATCGTGCATCGAACCTGGACTGGTGACTCGTTTCATATATGATATTATGCATATTTCAGTGCCATTCTCCCAAATCACCCCATCCTCTCCCTCTCCCACAGAGTCCAAAAGACTGTTCTATACATCAGTGTCTCTTTTGCTGTCTTGTATACAGGGTTATTGTTACCATCTTTCTAAATTCCATATATATGCGTTAGTATACTGTATTGGTGTTTTTCTTTCTGGCTTACTTCACTCTGTCTCTGCTTTCTAATATGCTGTCTAGGTTGGTCATAACTTTTCTTCTAAGGAATAAGCGTCTTTTAATTTCATGGCTGTAGTCTCCATCTGCAGTGATTTTGGAGCCCAAAACATAAAGTCTCTATCACTATTTCCACTGTTTCCCCATCTATTTGCCATGAAGTGTTGGGACTAGATGCCATGATCTTAGTTTTCTGAATGTTGAGTTTGAAGCCAATGTTTTCACTCTCTTTCACTTTCATCAAGAGGCTCTTTAGTTCTTCTTCGCTTTCTGCCATAAGGATGGTGTCATCTGCATATCTGAGGTTGTGATATTTCTCCTGGCAATCTTGATTCCAGCTTGTGCTTCACTCAGCCCAGCATTTCTCATGATGTACTCTGCATATAAGCTAAATAAGCAGGGTGACAATATACAGCCTTGACGTACTCCTTTCCTGATTTGGAACCAGTCTGTTGTTCCATGTCCAGTTCTAGCTGTTTCCTGACCTGTATACAAATTTCTCAAGAGGCAGGTCAAGTGGTCTGATATTCCCATCTCTTGAAGAATTTCCCACAGTTTGTTGTGATCCACACAGTGAAAGGCTTTGGCATGGTCAGTAAAGCAGAAGCACATGTTTATCTGGAAGTATCTTGCTTTTCCAAGATGCCAACGGATGTTGGCAATTTGATATCTGGCTCCTCCTCCTTTTCTAAATCTACCTTGAACATCTGAAAGTTCATGGTTTACTATATAGAAGGTTAATATTTATTGGCATCAAAGGATGTTTCATCTTAACAGGAGTCAGATTTGAAGTCTCATGCTAAAGATTTTTGGTATTTCCTTCATATTTCCCTAGGAAAATCTATCAGTTCTGCATGAGTCGCCAACATCTATGATTGGGATGCATTATGAGAAATGATTAATAGGAAAACCTTGAAATGTGGATCCAGGTTCTCCAACTCCTTGAGCAGAAACTCTTCATAAGGCCAGGACCTGGCCATGTCAAGAATTACCAAAATTCAAAATATCAAAATCATGTCAAGAATTGTCAAAAACTTTTCATTTGTCTAACTTTGTACATAATTCTGAATGTTTTTTAAGAGCAAACATACTTGAGTTAAATCCTACCAGTTATTAGCTGTGTGATTTTGGACAGTGTCACTTTTCTCATCCATAAAATGGGAATAGCAGTGCCTAGCCTATAGGACAGTTGTGAAAATTAAGAGTAATGCATGTAGAACAATTGGTCCTGAATCTGGCATATGGTGGGACTAGGGTAGTTATTGTTGGAATTATCTAATTTAAAACATTTTCATTTTAAAAGGGAATGACTAAATATCATTTGAGATTTGCCAAAGGGTGGGGGAGCTGTTTAACATCCAATAATGATATCACTGATAATTTCTAAGTTGAGGTCATGCCATGATTTTTAGTACCAGGAATCTTTGATGGAATGTAGAGCTAGATCTTTCATAAGTATTTTCATCCTTTCATCTATGCTTTCAAAAATATTTTCAGAGCACCTATTATTGTTGGTAAAGCCCAGGTTTACATCTTAATGTTATCTTGTACTTAAACTTTTTTGGTTCTGTACTGCCTATACTTCAGTAATTTCTAAAATAGAGAATTTTGGAGCATAAATACAATTTTCAAATATGTTGCTATGTTATCACAATATTATTAACAAAATCATAAACTTTTCACCATAACAGTGTCTTAACAGGATGAGCATGTGCCAAGACAGAAGTAACAGATTTTAGTGATTTTTGAACCATGGTTTTATTTTTTTCTACAATCACCATTAGGAAATCATGTGAGTGTCATGGCAAAAATAAGTCATTAAGATTAGAGTGGAGAATTCATTTTTTAATTGTAAAAATAGCCGCATTGACCTGGATGTTTATGTAGAGTTTAAATAAGATTGTCTAACTTTTAAAGTTCCTTACTTTATTGAATGCTGTCTTAACATGCTGACAAACCTCTGAATTCTCCTTGGTCAGCCAATGCTGAGGCTTTGTGTGTTGGCAGTTGAATTGTGTATTAGTTTGCTATTGCCTCAGTAATGCTGTGTAACAAGCTACCCCAAAACTCAGGGCTTAAAACAACAACTACTTGTTGCTTCTTGCAGTCCAGATGTGGTGGTCCTGCTTATTTGAGCATGTCCTAACAGCATACATGCAAGTGTCTGCAGTCAGCTGTAGGTTAGCTCTTAATATGTGGTGTCATTGAACTTGGCTAGGCATTCACATGGCCTAGCCTGGCACTTTTCTTGGTACCACATCAGTGATAAAAATTTATGTGTATTTTGAGTCAAAATAGGGTTAAATTGAAAATAATCTTTAGGGTTGTGGCCAGAATGATTGGTAAACAATTTACTAAAAACAATTGTTTCTTCTTCATGAAAATCAAATGCTAATGGGGATTTTTCAAAACACTGTGCACCAAATTTACATATTCAGAGTACCAGTGTCTGCAAGCAGATCTCCTGTTAAAATCACTTTTCTAATCACATTGCATTGACTTATTCATTCTTTCTTTTTCCTTCCTTTTACTTGGTGAAATACACAGTGTATGTCCTTTCTTAAATACCTTTTTTTTCAAAAATATTTTTTTCAGAAATTTGAAAAGTTCAAGAGAAGAGAAAAGTGTTGGCAGACTTAGATTCCAAAAAAGGTTGCCGCTGATTATGACATAATGGTGGATATGGTGGATATGACATAAATGGGCTTGAAAATCTCCAAGATTGTTGATACTGGTTAATATATGGGGGTCTTTGGACACAATTGTCCACATGTAGTACTGCATCTTCATTTAATGAAGGAAAGATATATGTTTAGATCAAGCAATAGATTGATTAATCTGGGGAAAAACAAGAGAATGGAATTTTGCAAAGAAAACCTTGGATTGAGAATTACTAAGATTAAGATTTTAAAATTCTTTTTCCTTGAATCTGCTCTCTGGTGTGTGCTAATCTTGATGTCTATGATTAAAACCCAATGTTGCTCTTCTTCTTTTTGAAAGTGAACACTGGTGGAAGATTTTTGTTTCTTTGTCAATAATGTTTGGAATAAGTCATCTGTTTTTGGATGAAATGCCTCAGTCATTTAAAATTTATAGAACTGCTGTTATATAACTGACTTCAGGCTCATCTTGCACCACTTCTGCTGATAGAGCAAAACAAACCTACGCAAATATGGAAGAAATTATCCACAGTGGACACCAACCCCTGTGCCACACAATAGAATGCATTGTTGTACCTAAACTCAAAATGAGAATACTGAACATTCTTCAACCAGGACCATGTGTTACTTGCCATGCCATTGTGTTTTGTTTGCTATTTAAATTTTTTTCTTTACAATAAGTTTCACTGAAGGTGGTAGGAATCGTTCCCTTTGAAGCTTTGGTTTGCATAGAAGAAATGTCAGGAAAATAAAGAGAGAGAGAGAGAGATAGAAATAATAACATTCTGGCTAACTCCCATTTCCCCCCTGGGATTTGGTCTAATCTCCTCATCCTTTTTTGTTGATTGTATAACATTAACATTTAAGGCATTCAATAGCAGGTTATATGATTGAAATTTCTGGCCATCTGTTGTATATTTCTTGAGCTTTCATGAAGATTTTTGCTACATCCCTCCCCAGTATAATCACAAAATCACATTGTTTTATTGCCACCCTTGAGAGAATTAACCATATTCTAAAATTAATTAAAACTTGAAAATTAGGTTAAATTATTTTAAAACAATGCATGTTGCCTTAAACTATGGTTAGTCCTTGTTTCTTACATTATTATTACTTTCTGACTCATTTGATCTAAGGTAGAGACATTTCTGTGTAAGATTATTTAAGAACTATAGCGTATAAAATAGCTGGGGCATAAGAGAGCTTGGCTTATGAATTGTTTGATTAATAGAAAAAGAGGCAGGGCAGAGTGTCTTGTACTCAAAGAAAGTTGTCCTTAAAAGTGTAAAATTAGAGCTTGAAAGCCTTGGAATCAAAGGACAGAAATAAAACTAATATTAATGTAGGTGTATGGGCTTAAGTAGATCTTCCCTGGTGGCTCAGATGGTAAAGAATTCGCCTGCAGTTCAGGAAACCTGAGTTCGACCCCTGGGTTAGGACGATCCTCTGGAGAAGGGAATGGCAATCCACTGCAGTATTCTTGCTTGGAGAATCCCATGGACAGAGGAGCCTGGCGGGCTGCACTTTGCAGGATCCCACAGAGTCAGACGCGACTGAGCGACTTAACACTGTTGCCACTGCTATGGGCTTACATATCCTACAACCCACTTACAAAACAGGGGAGAAATGAGGTGACTCTGGTATAACATCTTGTCAAAGAAGAAGTGTAGTTATATAATTAGTCTACATTTATCAAGCAGCCCGTTCCACCTACCTAAGCTCTGAAGATGGAGGAGGTGGATAGGGAAGGATTTCTAAGGAATGATGACTAAGAACAGTTTGTTATGTGCCTTGGTTTCTTTCAAACTTTTTTTTTTTTTTTTGGTATCCTGCATAATACCAGTCAGTTGCCTGGTGATCTATGGTTTTATTCTTTAAAGTCCTTGATCAAGACAACCTTTGAAACAACCAAAAAAAATGAGCTCAGTGATTTGAGAAACACCCAATACTTGCCCTTTAAGATCTGAGTCTACGGAAGAAAAGCAAGAATCTCTACCTAAGAATATATTTTATTTGGATAGATTGATTTTTGTATTGGGAAGGAGAGGTACTAGGTATATGGAGAGCATGTTATTGTGTCTTGGGATGTGTGAGCTAGAAAATTGGACTAATATATGATTAGCACAGTTAAAAATAACACAGGTAATGGCATATGTTTTGTTAGTCAAACAGCATGTTGGGAAGATAGAAAAGAGAGGGAAAAAAGGAAGATGATAATAAGTGGTTTTATTGTAGGAATCAGCGGTCCTGGTTCTAAGGGGCAATTGGTACAGCAGAATCGTTCCAACTGCCATGTTCATAGTTCTCCTGTTCAGTAGCAGTCTTAATAGGACTTTTCTCTCTCCTGTGCTATTAAGTCAGAAACAACAGTAATTCCTGATGAAGATGTTTTCCTAATAGTCCTTGAGTACACTCAAGTTGGAAAAATCTGAACCTCTTTCTAGATTTTTTCCTACTGTTTTCTCCAAAGTCAGAGTTTGTTGACAGCAATGAACCATCTAGAAATATGTCCCGATACCATTTCTGTCAGATACCAGGAGTTTAGTGCCTTTTGTTTGCCTCAAATTTTGGGTGACAACTTTTAGTTTAAGAAATAAAAAATTAAAGTGTCTGATGAATTAAATGTAATTGCTGAAATTGACAGCATTGTAATTCATACATAGCCATTTTGCTACCTTCTACATTTGTGCTCATCTGAATGCCAAACATCTGGTGATGAAGATACAATGCATCTCTGACTTCCCTGTTTTCAAGGGAATTATTCACTCATTGACAGAATTTTGAAACTCAAAGGAGAACAAATAAGAGTTAAGCAGTGACAATAAATACATGAAAACAGTTCCTGAAACCAGCTAAAGAGATAGTAATAAATAGAAAATAAAGTTGAATAAACAGGTAAGAAAACTTGCTTCAATTTCTACCCTTTAGAAATTACCATCATTAATGTTGGATGAACTAAATTTTAATAAGGGAGGTTAATTTGCAAATAACCAAATTCATATTTAAAGATATTGGTGGGTAATATAATCATTTCATAGTATTTATCTCTCATTTTATGACTTGGCTTTTTATTTCATTAATATTAATGAACAGCTACTTACTTTTGGCTCCAATGAACTTCAATCTGAATGTCTCAGAAATTGAAACTGGCAAGAATGAATTGCTTTTTAAACTCATTTCTGATTGTTAATTTGACTCATTTCAAAATGGGGGCTATATTTTCCATATATGCCATTTGGCAACAGTAATTTGCTGCTAAACTTTCACAGTGGAAAATAAATTACCAACTTGGTGGTAATGTAGGGAGGCCCTGCATCAGTGAAATGCTCCCACTTTGATGCTTCAAAGCATCCAGACTGAGAATGTTTGTTGTTGTTGTTGACTTGCTAAGTCATGTCTGACTCTTTTCTGAGCCCGTGAACTGTAGCTTGTCAGGCTCCTCTGTCCATGGGATCTCCTTGGCAAGAATACTGGAATGGGTTGCCATTTCCTTCTCCAGGGGATCTTCCTGACCCAGGGTTCAAACCCTCGTCTCCTGCACTGTCTGGTGGATTCTTTACCACTGAACCACCTGGGAAGCCCTAAGAATGTTTATAAACAGGCAAACTGCCTAATGGCTGAGCCGAGGCAAAGAATTGCCTCCCATGTGCTCCCTCTGAATGAATTTTTCAAAGCTCCTTCAAAATATTGAATTTTAGGAATATTAAAATTTTCCATTTATTTCATGATTTGATTTTCAGTAGATTTCAAAGGCATTAGTTTTCTACATGGATTCATTAAAAAAATAGAGTAAGATAATAAATTATTTCTAAAATAATATGGTATGGGCCCATAATATTATGTCTCGGCCCATAATAAACACTATGGGCCGAGATAGATCTGGGTTCTGATGTCACCTCTTCTGTATAAGATGTACTTGGACAGACCTGTTTCCTGATCTGTGACATTCAGATAACAACAGTTCAAGGGGTAACAACATAGAAGATGGAAAGGTATCTCCATATATAAACACTGTTGAAAGTGATAGAAAAGGAAATACAGGACAAAAAATCCTATATTAATAGATGTGATGAGTGAAGACAGGAGAAACTGATTGAGATTTTTAATATAAAAATTTATTTTAGATGATAAAGAGCCAGCATTGTGGAAAAAAACAACTTTCTACAATAACCTCAGATACACAGATGACACCACCCTTATGGCAGAAAGCGAAGAACTACAGAGGCCCTAGATGAAAGGGAAAGAGGAGAGTGGAAAAGATGGCTTCAAACTCAACATTCAGAAAACTAAGATCATGGCATCTGGTCCCATCTCTTCATGGCGAATAAATGGGGACACATTGGAAACAGTGAGAGACTTTATTTTTGGGGCTTCAAAATCACTGCAGATGGTGGTTGCAGCCATGAAGTTAAAAGACACTTGCTCCTTGGAAGAAAAGCTATGACCAACCTAGACAGCATATTATAAAGCAGAGACATTACTTTACCAACAGAGGTCCATCTACTCAAAGCTATGGTTTTTCCAGTAGTCATGTAAGGATGTGAGAGTTGGACTATAAAGAAAGCTGAGTGCCGAAGAATTGATGCTTTTGAACTGTGTTGTTGGAGAAGACTTTTGAGAGTCCCTTGGACTTCAAGGAGATCCACCCAGTCCATCCTAAAGGAAATCAGTCCTGAATATTCATTGGAAGGACTGAGGCTGAAGCTGAAACTCAATACTTTGGCTACCTGATGTGAAGAACTGACTCATTTGAAAAGACCTTGATGCTGGGAAAGATTGAAGGTGGGAGGAGGAGGGGTTGACAGGGGATGAAATGGTTGGATGGCATCACCGACATGATGGACACGAGTTTGAGTAAACTCCGGGAGGTGGAGATGGATAGGGAGGCCTGGCGTGCTGCAGTCCATAGGGTTGCAAAGAGTTGGACACGACTGAGCGACTGAACTGATATTTACTTTCAGTCCTTTTTTAAAACATGGCACTATTTTTGTATTGCACACACATATATTCATATATGTATATATGTATATGTTTGACAGATAATAAAATAAGACAAAAATAAAAATTTCAAATACCGCCTGAAATCCTAATGCCCAGAAATAGCCATCATTAACATTAGGTCAATGTCATTCCAAATATACTTCTAAGCATTTATATATAGATAAAAATATAGCTAGAAGGATTAAAATAGATGTATAAAAATAGGATAATTTTGAAGAAACTGTTTTAACATGGAGTCTTAAAATTTCGACCTTGTACTGAATCCCTGTCTATGAAGCATGAAAACATTCACCCCCCAGTGTGTCTTTCCCTTTCCACCTGGCCCCATCCCTCCGTATTTGTTACTTGTGTCATGTTTACATTAAAACAATCAGATTTTTAAAAAATCACGTTGTCCTAGAACTATGATTTCCATGTTTGATTAGTTTTAATCCTGTATTTCAGTGAAGTCAATATTGTCCATCCACCATTCACCATGGCTTTGCATTTCTAAACTGTCTACAGTCCTCTCTAAATTGGCTCTGTTTCATGGTCAAAGTCTATGTAAAGATACATTTCAGAGGGGTTCAGCAGTAGATGTGTTTCATGAGGGCTTCCATTTTTGCCAGTATCACTCTTTTATGTTAAAATACACCTTGATGTGAAATTCCTGGGTCACATTTGCAGCCGTTATTCCAGTATCTTCTAGCACTAGATGTTGCCTGGCAAAGAGTCTAAGGAGAACCTGATTTTCCCTGGCAAAAGGATACAGTATTTGTTTTTGATGCCCAGATGTTTTAAACATTCTTTTCTTTATTTACCTCTATCCTGGGATATTTTGCATAGTTGCTTTGCTCTTTTCTTCATTGAATGGTCCTTTTGAGACATTCTGTTTTTTTCCGAATAAAGTGTTGGTGATGTCTGGACTTCCTTCCTTTATCTGAGACCAGAGTGTTTTCCCTTCACAGGCTATGGTTTGAGAGCTGAGAGTTGTGAGTTCTTTCTGGTTTTCTTCAAAAAGAAGGTTGGCCGAAGTACTGAGGGGCCTGTACATTCTTTCTTTGAGTTCTAGGGTTTATTTTCCCTTCTGACATTTTGGTAAGTGTCCTGTATCAAGGACGAGGGGTGCCTCCCTTTCCTATAGGCAGGCATCCTTAGTCTTGAGATAGCTTTCTCAATTCATTCTGCAACACTTGATGGATTCCTCCCTTATTTCAGGGAGAATCATTCTCTATCATGTTCCTTACCCAGAGGCATGTCTGTATTTCTCAGACAAGGGAAACTATAAGGAAAACTTACTCAGCCTATTTCTTTCTTGATTTGTGGGTAGGACACAAACTCCCAGTAAGTTGGACTCCCTCATCGGCTTGTGGGAAGGATTGGTGTTTGAAGTTTAACAGTGACTCACAGCAACACTGCACCAGAAGTTTCTCTTATTTTCTTAGCTGTCTGAGCTGTTGCACTGGGTCAAGCTTCATTTCTTGTTTATTTGCTTTGGTTGTATCTTGTGTTTATCTGTTTTTGTTCTTTTTAAAAAATGTGTTCTGCAAAGCAGCTTTCATCCTTCATCTTAACCTGAAAATCAGTACAGGATTTTGACCTAAGCCCAGAAAGCTGCTTCTCTGGCCTTTGAAGGTGGTGTGTTGTCTCTGTGGGGAGGCAGTCTGGAGGAGTAGAGTCTCCTGTGTGAGCTCAGCTTCTGAGAAGGATATTTAACTGAACAGCCGCTTTCATATCTTTACTCTTAGCTCTTGACAGTGTCAAGGGTCTCATATCTTTTCCAATTCCTTTTTTTATTTTTTTTATTGTTGTTACCACTAAGAAGCTGGATAAGAAAGAAAATTCACACCTCCTTGACTTTTCTGTGGTTGGAAATTCTTATTTTTTTCTCTTGATTTATTTTTCTTTGCTGTGAGATTTATAAACCTAAAGGGAAATGGTAAGCAGTCAGATAAGATACATTATCAAGACTGTTTAAAACTCCAGTATCTTTAATGCTTTGAAAGCAAAACGTTAAAAAAGAAGTAGCTAAAATAAAGTATGTCTAAAATTGGAAGATCTTTTTCTTTCTGAAATATATTCTGCAGGAATTCTCACTGATTTGAAAGGCAGAATGACATTGGATTACTATCTCCAGGTGAAGAGCTAGGACTTTCTGTACGTTCAAATACTAATTGATTTTTTTTTTTTTTTTCCATTGAGTATCCATCTTGTTTACATGTGAGAATAACAGGGTACAGTTAGATTTTCTTCTCTTCTTTTTACTCTGTGTAGAGCGCTGCTTGAGAAACCTGCCGCATACTGCAGCTATGAGAGTGAAGTGAGCAAATACATAGAAAGCACTTGGTAAGTGCTTTCTGAGTATTATCTACAGCTGCAACAACTGAAGTCTCCTCATTTGGCTTTGTTATAATAAAAACATTCTCTTTGAGGAGTTTTGGCCTTCAATGAGATTTTGCATAATATTTAAAGTGTAAACTCTATAGGTTTTCCATTTGAACTTTTGTCTGGAACATGTTGGTTTCACTGGTTAAAACATGATGTAAGTAAAGTCAATGGATTCTGTTGGGGACGGACCTCAGATGCACTTTCTATCAGTACAGTGGTCCCCAGGAACAGGTTTAGTTTTCTCAACCTGTGTCCAGGCCCAGGGCAGTAAGGAAATCCCATATGTGACCACACACCCATGGCCCTTCCATGAAAGGTCACTAGAGTTGAGGATTTGGATTGCTACATCCTTGACTTGATCTCAGCCTCACTTAAGCATAGCTCACTGTTCATTATGTTGCATTTCTCCAAGAGGTTTATTCCCTTTGCTCACACGGAAATTATACATGGAGTCATTTTTTATGAGGATGCTGTCATACTTAGCTACATAAAATGAGAAGGTATTTTGAGTGTGGTCTTCCCTGGTTTGGGAAGATCCCCTGGAGAAGGCAATGGCAACACGCTTTAATATTTTTACCTGGGAAATCCCAGGACAGAGGTGCTTGGGGGCGGGGCAGGGAGCTACAGTCCCTGGGGTCACAGAAGAATTAGACAGGATTTAGTGACTAAACAACAAAATTTTGAGTGCAGCATCTTAAATCTGGATTATTTTAAATGAATGACTGTTTTACTTGATTTGCTTCTCTAAGTTGCTTTGAATGTTTTGTACCATCCACGCTACTCAGCTGGGCGCTTGGATCTGCAGTGTTAGCACTTCCTGAGAGTGTGTCAGGAATACAGAAGCTCACACCCCAGCCTAGATATTCTGAATCAGAATTTTCATTTTTCCAAGATTCATGAGAAATTCACATATTATACTTCAATATTATAAGTTCAATATTATAGTTCCCATGTATCTAGATGTTCTTTGATAAGGGAAGTCACATCACTCAAAAGAAACCTGGATATAAAAGACTTAAATCTATGACATAGAAGCTCATAATGAATTTTATACTTCAAATGGTTAAAATAGTCAGTGTTATAGTGTGTATGTTTTTACCATAGGAAAACCCGTTACAATATATTCATAGAAGAGAACAGAGATGAAAATAAAGGTGTTACAGCTGCACTCAGTATGATGAATCTCTCAAACCCAATGTTGTACACAGGGACGTCTACAGGACATAATGCATAATGTTAAATGTACATAAGGCCATTTATATCAATGATAAAACGGGCAAAGCTAAACTGCAGAGTGTAGGGGTGTAAGTCAAGTGACGAGCGTAACGCAGGCTCTGCAGGAGTTACAGCAGCAGCAGGGTGGAGGCTGCATTTTGTGAGGGGATAGGGTCAGCACGAATGAGGGGTCCTCCGAGGTGCTGGCGGTGCTCCGTCTCTCTGGGTACTCACTTTATAAAATTTTAACTGTACATTTTGAATCCAGTTTTCTGTGTTGTTATATTTCACAATAATTTTTTTTTAAAAATAATAAAAGCGGTTATGTGGTAAAGATAGTAGTGGAAGAACTGGATGGAGTGAGTGCGATTTTCTTAATTTTATTCCATTCTGTTTAATATTTTAGCTATGTCATTATTATGTTTAATTCTTAAAAATTTAAATAGTATATCAATAAGCTATCAATAACCTGAATTAGATAACTGCAAAAAAAAAATCTTGATTTTACATATTCAATCTCTATCACTTTCCAGAAAATATAAACAATTGTGCAAATATTAAAAAAATATGTATCTCAACTATAAATGTTAAGTGTTATTTTTCTTCAGAATCCAACTTTCTGTATTAAGTTCCCCTTGGAGACCCTTTTTGACCTAGGTCCTTGAACACTGGGCATTTAAGTATTACAAATAAAAAAAACTGTGAAGGAAGATGGATTTCATTGTTTCTTTTTCAGACTGAACACTGTTTGGCCAGGGCCTGAACCAGAATAGCAGTTCTCCCCACAGACAGGCCTCACAGCAAGCCAAATTGACTTCTTTGTTTGGATCACATGTTAAGTTTCTGAATAAAGTCATTTTCTCCATTGAAAATGTCTCATTTTGCAGTAAGACAGCATTGAAAGTTGAATCAAAAAATCAGGGTAAAAAATGTTAGCATGTTTCTTTTGAAAATATACATTTAGCTCTGAAAGCAACATCCTATTGGAAATGTTATCATGGACAGCTTATCATGGACAGTCAGTTTAAGAAGAGATGCGGTATTTAGGAAGTTCAAGGGTTATATGTAGTAAGCCATTCTTAAAATCACTGGGACTTTTTATTTATGTTTTTAAAAAAGTCATCTAAGTAAACCTAGGACTCTTTTTTTTTTTTCTTTTTTAAGTGTAGTTGATTTATAGTGTTTGAGGTAAAATGATTCAGTTTTATGTATATATTCTTTGTCGGATGCTTTTCCATTATAGATTATTACAAGACATTGAATATCATTCCTTGTGCTATGCAATAGGTCCTTGTTGTTTATCTATTATATATATATATAGAAGTACATGTCTATTAACCCCAAACTCCTAGTTTAGCCCCTCCCCCTCTTCCTCTTTGATAAACATAAGTTTGTTTTCTCTGTAGGAATCTTTTAAAAGCAGTTTCTTCCTGTTTTTCTCCCGTGCTATGTGTTTGATTAAATTATTTTTGAAAATCATTTTGTTGTAGACACCATGAACGCTACTCAGTAAATAATTCCACAGCAAATATCAGATTTTTAAAAGTGAATGTGAAGTGACGATGCTTGTTTACTGGGTAGTTTTAAACTGTCAGACTCATTTTACCAATAAATCTTCACACATCCAAATTAAATATCTACACAGAGATTTCGATTAGGTAGCCTTTCTTTTTTCCCCTTATTTCATTTCCAAATTGACTGTGTCTTTGGCCTTAAAAATTCTCAAAAATATAGGTAGAATTTGGATGAAGGTATTGCCTGCTGTTATTTTCTTTTATTTATTTTTTTTTCTCTTGGTATGGTGGTTTTCAATTATTCCCCTTTACTTTTGTCCTATTTTTCTTTTAAGTTAACAAATAATAACTTATATGCTTATCTCCATTTAGAATACTCCCTTCCTTTTATCATTTACAGTTCTAATTGTGGAAGGTATTGTATATATATTACTGTAACAGGCAGTATTCTAAATGCTGTCAACTTAGTAATTCAGAATTTAGAAATGTTTGATTTTTCACTTTATTTTTGTGTTTTCCTAGTATGTTTGTTGTACAGCCACTAATTATTTTCATTAAAAAGAAAATTTTAGGTAAACTATCATAGTAAAATCTAACCAGGAACTTTTTTTTTTATATTCTTTTTTTAAATATAAATTTATTTATTTTAATTGGAGGTTAATTACTTTACAGTATTGTATTGGTTTTGCCATACATCAACATGAATCCGCCACAGGTATACATGTGTTCCCCAGCCTGAACCCCACTCCCTCCTCCCACCTCGTACGCATTGGACTTCTAACCAGGAACTTTTAAAAAGCCATTTAAAAATTTTGTGTTCAAATGCTCAGGTTTTCGTTTCATATTTAATACCTTGTAACTGTTATGTACATTGGTTTTCATTTGATGTGAGTTGCTGTGATCTCCTATCAGAATGTATCATTTTTATGCAGCAGTTTCTCTGGCAGCATAGATAATACCTACCGTGGGAATCAGCTGTATGTCAAGCATTAATGTTGTCCTTCCTGCTGTTTTTAGTTATAATAAAAGGGGGAAGAGGATAAAGATGAAACATAAGCAATCTAAAGTGTGTAAATCATGCTTTCTCCCTTATGATCCTAATCTTGGTTTTTATTGCCTCTTTTGGGGACAAGGTTATATATATATATATATCTCCAGGCTCTTTGACCTAGGTTAGGTCAGCTAGCCATATTGGGTAAGAGAGCTCTTTGGCTCTCAGCTTTAAAGTCATCTGATATTTTAAATTTGCATTGAGAAACAATCAAGAAGTATAACTCATATTCTCTTTTCCTTTCTTCATCAGGAAGCTATTTTGTCAACTCTTTGTTCAGATTTTTGGTTATCAATGAAATAACCTTTATTTTCTGCTATATCCAGGAAAGAAAATGACAGCAGCGATATGGAGGCAGGATGTAGATAGATTTTATTACCTCAAATCTACTTGTTTAAAAAATAAACAAGCAAAGTAAGGGAAAATAATCTATCAAAAGTTTATAATTTGCTTTATTTTTTGACTGTGTGCATCCAAGTTGTCAGACAAGCTGCTTTCAATTAAACCTCCATTTCTCTTTATTTTTATACTATTTTTTATCCCAGAAAATTAATAGGGTTTTATGGTAGAAATTTTAAAAAGTGTGAATATTGGTTAGAATATCATCTAGTTACTGTAACAAAGGTTCAAGTGTCTTATAATTAGAGTTTATTTCTGTCCCACATTAGTCTGAGATGAACAGTCAAGAGCTGACGTGGTGCCTTTGGCACTGAGGACCTGGACTCCTCTCGTGTATTATGTTGCCCTCATGAAACATTGCTTTTGGCTTATGATCTAATATGGCTGCTTCCACTCCAGCCTTCACAGTTACCTTTCAGCGAGGAGTAGAATAGAGAGAAGAATATTCTGGACATTCTTAGAGGTATTATACATTGCTTCCATGTAAATTTCATTAATATATGCTCAGTCACACAACAGAAACTGGACAATTTAGTCTTAATTTCAGATAGTCATGTACAATTCGGAGAAGGCAATGGCACCCCACTCCAGTACTTTTGCCTAGAGAATCCCATGGACGGAGGAGCCTGGTAGGCTGCAGTCCATGGGGTCGCTAGAGTCAGACACGACTGAGCGACTTCCCTTTCACTTTTCACTTTCCTGCATTGGAGAAGGAAATGGCAACCCACTCCAGTGTTCTTGCCTGGAGAATCCCAGGGACGGGAGGCCTGGTGGGCTGCTGTCCATGGGGTCGCACAGAGTTGGACACGACTAAAGTGACATAGCAGTAGGTACAATTAGTTGTTCTATTACTACAGGAACAGCTGGTGATCTTTGCCACCATTCATAAAAGTATAAAGAAGAAAATAAGTATCTCTCATAAACTCACCACCTAAAGATAATCTTGCCCTTAACTTTTGAAACATTTCCTTTCATTACTTTAATGAAGTCGATATTGTAAAGCAGAACTGTACTACATGTTAAAATATACTGTGTTCATTTTTTTATAATAGCTTACTATGAACACCTCTCCCCAAATTTAATGAACTTCACTATATTCTCTTAATGACTGCATGATATTTACATACAGATATGATAAATATATATCATATATTTAAATGAAATCATACTTTTGAATATATTTTTTAAAATCATCCATGTTTATAAGTCTTTTCATGTCAAAATCATTAACTTAGAGATGAAATGACCATTTTAAATTAATTAATAATTTCATACTTGTGATACAAAGTTAGATTCTCACAGTTATATCTAAGAGTACATATTATACCAAGTGTTTCCTACTACTAACTAGTATAATTTTTTAAGATTGAAAGTTAATAAGTGATCTCTTATTATTGTTTTAATTTCAAATGCCTTGATAGTGAACAACACTGAACTTTTTCTTGGTAATTTGAGAATCTAGTTTAAATTTCCTCTTTATGGCCCATATCTCTTTTCATACTTATGAAAATTATTTGTATAATAAAGATATTAACATGTCTTTAATTATGTCCAAATAATTTCCCAGTTTCAGTTGCTCTTTTGTTTCAAATATTTATATTCTTTGAAATGTGTTTTGTTACCATATTTATAAGTCTTTATTCACATTTAGTAAGCAATTGATAAATGTTTATTTACAAATAATGCCATTTGCAGAAACCTGGGGAACCTGAGATTATCATACTAGGCAAAGTAAGTCAGAAAGAGAAAGACAAACACCCATATATCACTTATATGTGAAATCTAAAATACAATGCAAATCACCATATTGATGAAAAAAACAAAACAAAACAGACTCACAGGTACAGAGAACAGACTTGTGTTTGCCAAAGTGAAGGGGTGGTGGGGAAGGGAAGGGTTAGGAGCTTGGAATTATCAGAGGTAAACTATTATGTATAGGAAGGATAAAAACAAGTTCCTACTCTATAGCTCAGGGAACTATATTCAATATCCTATGGTAAACCACAATGGAGAAGAATATGAAAAAGAATACATATATATTATGTATATATATGAATAATACATGCATAATATATATATATGTGAAAGTTGCTCAGTCGTATCTGACTCTTTGTGACCCATGGACTATATGTCCATGCAATTCTCCAGACCAAAATACTAGTGGGTAGCATTTCCCTTCTCCAGGGGATCAAACCCAAGATTAATCTGCCTGCAATGTACAAGATCTGGATTCGATCTCTGGGTCGGGAAGATCCCCTGGAGAAGGGAAGTATTCTGGCCTGGAGAGTACCCTGGACAGAGGAGCCTGGCAGGCTATAATCCATGGGGTCGCAAAGAGTCAGACATGACTGAGCAACTAACACTAATATATGTATATATATATTGCACTCATCTCACACGCTAGTAAAGTAATGCTCAAAATTCTCCAAGCCAGGCTTCAGCAATACATGAACCGTGAACTTCCAGATGTTCAAGCTGGTTTTAGAAAAAGCAGAGGAATCAGAGATCAAATTGCCAATATCCGGTGGATCATCAAAAAAGCAAGAGAGTTCCAGAAAAACATCTATTTCTGCTTTATTGACTATGCCAAAGCCTTTGACTGTGTGGATCACAATAAACTGTGGAAAATTTTGAAAGAGATGGGACTACCAGACCACCTGACCTGCCTCTTGAGCAACCTGTATGCAGGTTAGGAAGCAACAGTTAGAACTGGACATGGAACAACAGACTGGTTCCAAATAGGAAAAGGAGTACGTCATGGCTGTATATTGTAACCCTGCTTATTTAACTTATATGCAGAGTACATCATGAGATATGCTGGGCTGGAGGAAGCACAAGCTGGAATCAAGATTGCCGGGAGAAATATCAATAACCTCAGATATGCAGATGAGACCATCCTTATGGCAGAAAGTGAAGACGAACTAAAGAGCCTCTTGTTGAAAGTGAAAGAGGAGAGTGAAAAAGTTGGCTTAAAGCTCAACATTCGGAAAACTAAGATCATGGCATCTGGTCCTATCACTTCATGGGAAATAGATGCAGAAACAGTGGAAACAGTGCCAGACTTTATTTTTTGGGGCTCCAAAATCACTGCAGATGGTAACTGCAGCCATGAAGTTAAAAGATGCTTACTCCTTGGAAGGAAAGTTATGACCGACCTAGATAGCATATTGAAAAGCAGAGACATTACTTTGCCAAGAAAGGTCCGTCTAGTCAAGGCTATGGTTTTTCCAGTAGTCATGTATGGATGTGAGAGTTGGACTGTGAAGAAAGCTGAGCGCTGAAGAACTGATGACCTGTGGTATTGGAGAAGACTCTTGAGAGTCCCTTGGACTGCAAGGAGATCCAACCAGTTCATCCTAAAGGAAATCAGCCCTGGGATTTCTTTGGAAGGACTGATGCTGAAGCTGAAACTCCAATACTTTGGCCACCTCATGCGAAGTGTTGACTCATTGGAAAAGACTCTGATGCTGGGAGGGATTGGGGGCAGGAGGAGAAGGGGATGACAGAGGATGAGATGGTTGGATGGCATCACCGACTCGATGGACATGAGTCTGAGTGAACTCCGGGAGTTGGCAATGGACAGGGAGGCCTGGCGTGCTGCGGTTCATGGGGACGCAAAGAGTCAGACACGACTGAGCGACTGAACTGATACACACACATATATATGTGTGTATGTATAACTGAGTCACTTTGGCTGTAGAATCAAGTAACATAAAATCTGGTAATAAATCTAATTGCTTACTCTTTCAACCTTTCATTAAATGAACATTTATATTTTAAAATCTTATTCAATATAGTTGATTTACAGTGTTGTGTTAAATTTCTGCTGTATAGCAGTTTTTCATCTTTTTATCACAATTCCCCCATTCTGAAGCTATAATTTTGATTTGTATCTAGTTGACTAGAATATACATTTTAGTGATACTTTTGAGAAATATTTCATATATATTAAGCTTGATGTTCTCATGCATATCAAAATATCATTCTATTAATTTTACCCAAGTACTAGGATAATTGTATAGACTCCTTCATTACAGGCATTTTTCTCTGAAACTCTGTTGACCTGGTATGTGATAAAAGAAGTCCAGGTTTCCTGATTTTTATTTCTTTGTAAGAAATTCTTGCTGCTTTTATCTTCCTGAATGTTCTAAGCACTTTTTTTTTTATCCCCTTGAAGTATTTTTTAAAAATCAAGTCATTATCATATGTATTGACATTGATAATATTTTATAATTTTCACTTGGAATCTCAGGAATTTTTTTATTTGTGTATATATATATATATTTTTTTTTTTTAAACTTTACAATATTGTATTAGTTTTGCCAAACATTGAAATGAATCTGCCACAGGTATACCCGTGCTCCCCATCCTGAACCCTCCTCCCTCCTCCCTCCCCATACCTTCCTTCTAGGTTGTCCCAGTGCACCAGCCCCAAGCATCCAGTTTCGTGCATCGAACCTGGACTGGCGACTCGTTTCATACATGATATTATACATGTTTCAATGCCATTCTCCCAAATCTCGCCACCCTCTCCCTCTCCCACAGAGTCCATAAGACTGATCTATACATCAGTGTCTCTGATGGTAACAATAACCCTGTGTACGAGACAGCAAAAGAGGAATTTTTTTAGATGGACATATGTGTTATCTTCTTTCTCATTGATTTTATCTTTTTAAAATAAAAACACTCTGAGTTTAAAATATTTTTTTTCTGTATCAGTGGTTCAGTTTTTTTGCTCTGACAATTAGGCACTGTATTTCTAGCAAAGACTAATGTTGCTATGGTATTTTTCTTTCTTGATTTTGTCTTCTGTATTCTTTGGCTATTCAGCTCTGATATTATTTCTGCCTGTGTCTTAGCTCCTGTTTTATCTCATCCTCTGGCCTTGTCTTTTCATTATTTATATACTTCTTGTTTCAAGGAATTTTATCGGTGCCATAAAGCAGATGCTTCACTTGTTTTGCTCTGTTAGTGTTTCCCCAAATATACGTTCCTTCTCTTTGTTTTATATGTATACATATATATATATACACACACACATAAATGCAGTGTCTTTAGGGATCAAACTTTTAAAACATTATTATTTGTTTTACTATTTCTCCGTCTTTGAACAAAGAGTCATCTGGATATAGACCCGACATTTGTCTGTAACACTGAAATAGTGATGATTGGATCCTTTCCTATGTTTACAGTAAAAAAAAAAATTAATTTTTAAAAAAGGAATCCTTTTCTGGGTGTTATATTAATATATTTATATTGCTAGTTCAGTGACTTAGCTATTTGAAGGTTTATTGCTGATCCTGTTCATGATGCCAGTTGTCTTGCTGTTCCCACTGTCCGCACTGTTTGCTGAACCCAGGATAGGCAAGGCTTGAGCTAAGAGGCTAGAAAAAGACGCGAGGAGCCATAGAAACTGCAGACAGGTTTATTCTCTCCTGGCTAGCATGACAGCCATAACACAGCCTCTCTCCTGCTGACTCAGCAGCCGTAGCAACAGCCATAACATAGCCATAGCATAGCCATAACATAACCTCACAAAACATAACCATGACGCCGCCCCCATGTAGCCCCAGTGCCGCAGCAAAGCTTTCCCAGACGGTGCCCATAGAGGCGAGCTGCACAAAGTAGCCTGCGACCAGGTGAGCACTTCGGGACGTGCTTGTGTAATGCCATAAGCAATCTCAGCCGTTGCACAGCTGTGCACAGTCATTGCTTATAGAACATGGGGTGAGAGGGTGTGAGAGCCTGGGGTGAGAGGGCCTGACTGACCCGTCTTGTTAATTTCCACACAAAGGACATGGTGGTTTCTTGTATTTAATTTTTCTCCTGGACTAGTCTCCTTGTCAGGCACACAATGGGTCCAGACTTGACGTTCTACTTGCTGCATCATCGAAATATACTGCAAGTTAGGAAGATAATCAAAATTTTGTTTGAGTAGATGGTTCATAATGCTGGGGACTCTCCACTGGGGTAGGCTGCTCTTGTGGCCTCCTCACTTGTATCCACCATTTCTAGGGATGTGTTCCTAAGATCCTGCAAAGATCACTTTCGATTATGTTGTGTTTGTTGCTCAAGATGGAAACATGCAAGGTAGCCCTTGGTGTTTTCCTTCAATTTCCCTTCCTTTTATGTGTAGTGTAAGTTTAATTTTTAATATTGTTGGTATTGTTTCAGGGCTGATCTATTATTTCCTGCCTGTTATAGTCCATTGGTGATTTTAGATGGGATCTGAGAGGCATAGCATAAGATAATAAAGTGTGTTTTCTCAGATTGCCTTATATATGTGTCACTAACTTAAACTATAAATATATTTATGACCTGCATATTATACAATGACCATGTGAAAAGTGAAAGTGTTAATCACTCAGTCATGTCCAACTCTTTGCAACCCCTTGGACTGTAGCCCCCCAGGCACCTCTGTCCGTGGGATTTCCCAGGCAAGAATACATTTACATACTCCATTTACTCTATTTACATACTCCTAGATGGAGTAGGTAGCCATTTCCTTCTCCCAGAGATCTTTTTGACCCAGGGATCAATCCAGGGGCTCCCACATTGCAGGTAGATTCTTTACCATCTGAGTCACTAGGGAAGCCCTATAATGACCATATTTCTATATTATTTGGTATTCTGGCAAAAATTATTTGAATGATTTCTTTCTAGTCTGTCAAAGTATCATACATTGTTTTTCTACCTCCTCCTGTTGCCTAGACATCTTTCACCCAAGAGAGTCACTGATTAGCTGAGGTTCTGTCAGTTCTGGGTGAGGCAGCTCACATTTGCTTGAAGGCAATTTTAAGAAAGGGCCACTAGGAGCTGTTAGCAGGCAACATTCAAGAGCTGGGTGATGGGGATCAGCAGGGGCACCCACAGCACCCCATATGTGGATCCTGCACATTGCCTTCCATGTAAATTGTATGTGTGTGCTCTTTACCCATTTCCCTGTTTGTTAGTTAAGTGTTAATTATTGAAAAAATAAGTATATAGTACCTATTATATGTTAGAGATTGTGAATATTCCTAAGAGATTTACTTCAGTGCAACTCCAGAGGTCCAGAGCTCTTTATATTGAGAGGATCTCTTCACAATAATCATAATACTTTTATCTATTAGATTTGTAGTGAAATATCTTCCTAACTTCCTGTTTTCTTTTTAAGACATACGATGGTTTAGCCTAAAGAATTTGAAAAATCTTTTCCTGTTGAAATTATCCGTGGCTTTCTTTATAATTCTTCCATTTGTTTTATGTATGAAAAAAATATTCAAGTGACCTATAAGACTGATATATACCCAGATCCGTATTTTTCATCTTTTGTTTTAATAGTTACCTTTAAAAAAGTTCGACAGGACGTTATTACATTTTTGTGATAAGTAAGATTCAGATGAATGTATTTTCTTCAGAAATCAGTAGCCAATTTTTACTGTGCTATTTCTTTTTAAAAAAAAAAAAAAAAGAAAATTTTTTTTAAAAAAAAAGAAAAAAAAATTTTTTTACTGTTCATGTGTGACTTTCTTTATCCTGTACTCCAAAGACTCACACTTCAATATTTTATATATATATATTTATATTTATGTATGCATATATTTCTGGAGAATTCCATGGACAGAGGAGCCTCATGGACTACAGTCCATGGAGTTGCAGAGTTGGACACAACTGAGCAACTAACACTATACACTATGCATATTTTTGTATATTATTTGTAATACATGTAATATATCTATGATATAATATTATTGGATGTAATATGAACATAAATTTATAAATTTGTGTATATATATATTTAGCATTGTGTTACAGGTGTCAGGAATGTTTAATAATATAAAATTTGTGATGTGAATAAAGAAGGAGATAGGGTGTCCCCAGCTTATTGATGAGCACAGCCACCCAAAATCTTCATCTGTCCCAGGAGGCTTGCTGGGCGTGGACGGAGGAGCCTGGTGGGCTGCAGTCCGTGGGGTCTCTAAGAGTCAGACATGACTGAACGACTTCACTTTCACTTTTCACTTTCATGTATTGGAGAAGGAAATGGCAACCCACTCCAGTGTTGTTGCCTGGAGAATCCCAGGGACGGGGGAGCCTGGTGGGCTGCCGTCTTTGGGGTTGCATAGAGTCGGACATGACTGAAGCGACTTAGCAGCAGCAGCAGCAGCCACCCAAAATGCTTCATCTGTCCAGGGAGGCTTGCTGGGCGTGTGGGGAGGGCAGGGAGCCAGGTGGCAGCCGTGGTTCCGTGCTGCTGATCCCTATGGGGTGGAGAGCAATCCCTCAGCACTGGTGCCCTGGGAAGCTGCTGGCAAGACAAGCATGTTCCCTGTCTCCACCAGGTGTAATAAGCCAACAGAATCATAGTATCTGCTTGATGGATGTACAGAAAATCAGCCTGGACCCTTTCAACCTGTTCATCATCTCAGCATTACCTATACAGACTGGTAATTGATCAAGAAATTTATTGCATTGATATATGACCACGAGTTTTGCCTCCCAGCTGCCTCAGAAACCTAAAGTATTCTGGACAGTTAAAAACTTGTTAGTGACCAGTGAATCTTAAGCATTAAGGGTTGAGATCTTTTCATCCTTCTAGAAGAGGGCCATAGGTACGTGCTGCCTTTGGCATTTTGATATGTATAATTGGCACCTGTGTGTGTTAAGCACACCGTAAGCTAGAGGATTCCTCTGTTCACACTGTGATCCTCAGTCGTGTGTCTCTCCATGCCTCAGGCTGGTCGCCAGTAAGCTGGACAGCAGGGCACCCTCCCAACCAGGATATCAAGAATTCTTGGCAGACCTTGAGGTCTGTCTTTTAGGTCTGCCCTTCTCCACTCCTGCCTTTCCATCAGGAGGCCAGTGCGAGTGGAAGTGGGGCCTTTTGCTACCCTGATTCCTCTCCTGGAGGGCCTGGAGGCCGTAAGCAAATGAGAGCAGTGGCTGCTCGTTTACGGCTGGGACTCTTGCCCAGGGCTGTGTAGGGAAAGAGAATTCTGGGGAGAAGAGAAGTGGCTGTCTTATGTCGGGTCCCTTGAAAGCAGAGTGGGATTCCCCCACAAGCTGTGTATTGAGGGGATGCTCTCAGGGGAAAGAGAGTGAGGGAATCCGAACAAAGTAGAGCTGGAAGCAAGTGAGGAAAGCGTGAAAAGGGTCCCGCCTCAGCCTGATCCCTCAGCAAGCTCCGGAGTAGGAGTTCTTTCTCATGGACTGCAGCCCATCCTTGGCTCCCCACAGCCCCTCTGGCCCAGGGGTGGGTTCCAGCTGCCTCTTCCCAGAGTGGTGCTCTTCTGCCAAGGTGTACTCCTCAGAAAGGGACCATTCTCCCCAGCAGAGTGTGGGTGGGGCTGGCAGCAAAAACCTGCCACGTCTCTGGAGTTGGGGCTCCTGTCCAGCAGAGGGGATCCGCATGGGATGCTGCAGTTCCAGCTGCAGTCACCAGCTTCACTTCCTCTCCAGGCCCCAGAAGTCAGTCTATTACTCTGCATATACAATCTTAGCAGGTATCAGTGGTGGGAAGTATCTTGCACATCTGTGTGTTTACTGCTTATTATTGTCTGTTCTCCATTAGATTTCATAAGCCCCATATTTCATCACCACTCTATCACCAGTTTCTAAAACAGTACCTGGCACTTAGTAGATAATCGGAACATAATTTGTTGACTACACGAATGAGTGCCTGGGGGTGGGGCGAGGTAGGGTGTCAAAGGGGCCCATTTGGGACCATCCGACGTCTGGGTAGTGCCTGGCTGTATTGGACCGTGTCAGCTTCGTGCCCAGATGGTCTTGGGTCCCTGCTTCTTGGTCCTGGGTTCCCATCCCCCTCCTTTCACATGCTTCACTCCCAACACCTGCTCCCTTTTCAGAAGACAGCCCTTGACTCCTCTTCAAATGTGCCAGGAGTGCCTGGGAGTTTCCTCCTGGGGACGTTGTTGGCCAGCAATTGACTGGACTATGAAGATGAATGTTCAGCTTCCTCGCCTCAAGGGTAGAAACACTGATATAATCTACACTCTGGAGCTCCCTATAGGATCAGGCAGAGGCAAACTCAACTTGGCTTCTATATCCTGTATTTCCCCCCCTCCACTATCTATTTCCCCTTTAAGTCAACAAATCACATATCCAAGTACCTTCCCCTCAAGGATTTCCTTTTAGGAAATTGGATCTGTGACGTGAGCTAATAAGTTAATGAGAAAGACGTGAATCAAGTAACTATGGAAAATATGTAAAAGGGTGACTGTAGCATGTGCCATGAAAGAATGGTTTCATAGAAGCACTGACATAGTTTCTGGAGATCACAGTCCATGGAGTCGCGAAGAGTCGGACACGACTGATCGACTTCACTTTGACTTTTCACTTTCATGCATTAGACGAAGAAATGGCAACCCACTCCAGTGTTCTTGCCTGGAGAATCCCAGGGACAGGAGCCTGGTGGGCTGTCATCTATGGGGTCGCACAGAGTCGGACAAGACTTGAAGCGACTTGGCAGCAGCAGCAGCAAAGACTTTCCTAGGGTAACATCTCATTAGCTGAGATAATAATTGTGAAAATTGGGCACTTTTAACCTGTTGAGCTCTGCTTCAAGCAGTTGACGTTTGTTAAGTCAGTGCTTCTCAGGCTTTAATGTGTACACAGTCCCCTCATGATTGTAAAATGCAGCCTCTGGTATAGATGGTCTGGTGTGGGGCTTGAGGAATTGTATTTCTATCCAATTCTTTACTGCCAATCCTGCTGGATGTAGCTCAACTCATTAATCTTTATAACAGCTCCATGATGTAGATTCTATTATTATTTCCATTTTATAGATGAGAAAAGTAAGGCACAGAGAGGTTAAGTAATTTGCTCAAAATTACACAGCTGGTTAGAGGTGGAACCAGGGTTTGAACCCAGGCATACTGACTCCTAAATATGCCATCTTAAATGCTATTAAAAGGAAAGTCTCTGCTGAAAGATGAAGTTCTGAGTAGGGTTGATCAGGCCAATAAGTGAAGCCTATGTGTCTGATCTCAAGATGAATGAAGCCTTGATACAGCCCCAGGAAGCTCCGACTCATTGAGTGTGTGGGACTCAAAGAAAGGATTTCCAGCACTGTATCTTCCAGCCTCTGTGATTTGAACCCATTAGGTGCTGGGTTCTGATAGTGTTTCCCAGCTGCTTAAAAGTAATGAATGAGTGAGTGCCAGTGCCTAATAGAGGTGAATGATAACAGTTATAAATAAGTTCTCCAAGATCATTTGATTTGTCTTTTGTGATATTTCAACGTGTAATGTTAAACAGCAGGCAACTGGAGATTTATAGCCTGATTCACTCTAATTGATTTCTTGGCTTCTTGTGTCTCATTAACTTTTTCTGTGTACCTAAAATGGTGCAGTAGGCTTCCTGAAAGCTGTTAGAAGGCAGCTATATAATAACAGTTATGAAAATTTGAGACTTGCCTTTTATTTGATAGGTAAGTAGAAATTGATTTTACTGTTGAGGTAGAGACAGAAAGGAAGAAAATTGACTCCCAAACCTCAACAGAGCACTCTGGATTACCCCATCCTGGTTTGAGTTTCTCTGGCAGGGTGGAGGGGGAGGAGATTCTGAGATAAGGATCTTTGTGCGTGTAGTTTTTTTGGAAGGCAGTGCCAGGAAACCCCTGTAGGTGATGGGAGGAGAGAAAGGGAAAGAAGACTCTGTAACACTCATTCATGGTGGGTTCATTGTCAAACTAGTTACCACTATGGGACCTCCATCTCTGGGCTTCTCTGAGGGACAGCATAGGTCTTCTACTTTAGAGTGATTCCAACTAAGGAACAAGTCAGCTAGGATATTCATTCACCGCTCCCACCAGCCATGTGTGGAGGGGTAGGCCTTGGGGGAAAGGCATGAACCCCCAGCCCTTCTGCGCACAGGCCTGGCAAGCTAAGGCAGCCAGAGAAAACCATCAGTCGAAGAGATGGAAGTGCTTTGGCACTTTAGGGCAGTGGCCTTGGGTGGACTTGAGAATGGTCAGTGTCGAGGGGGTGTGGGCTGGGCACCTGCGGCATCTGTTAGTGTTGATGTATCAAGGGCTTTGATCTTATTTTGTGTATCAGCAGTGCCCCGCCTCCTACCAGTCCCCAGTCTCTTGCACCTAACCTTGCATAGTACCCAGAGTCTGACTGTGTCACTGACTCGGAGACATTTAACTAGGGCTGTTACTTATCTTACATTTTATAATACAACTCTGTCTCCCAGTCTAGAATAACAGAGTTAGACTGTCTATGGATGAGATTATACAGACTATAAAGTGCTTTGGGATTTTTTTTCATCAGTTTATTCAGAAAGCTATCATGATGGCAACTTGGCTTCAAGTGGACCCTTGAAAAAACAAAGTATTTCCAGCCAAAGTGAAAATTGAATAGAAGCTTCTATGTTGTAATATTTTTAATGGGTTTAAAAATTAATCTTGCAAATGCAACATTTATGTTTAGCACTGTCAGAGGAGAAGGAGGAAGAAGAAAGTACATTCCAGGCCAAGGAGAAATAAATTCAGCTCATTCCTAGGGACTGCCAGCTCTGCGGTGTCATTACCGGCTCTCCTAACTGGGACCACGTGGGCATGGTACCTCTTGCCACCTCTCAGACCCAGCTGCTGTTTGCTCACCTGTGTGCCTTCGTCCTGGCCACAGGAAGAAAATAAAACAGAAGCAGTGTGGTCTGACACCAGACTCAAGGTTCGGGAAAGTCTTTCTCCTCTGACTGTATTGTCCCCACTGTGAAGGTACTCAGAGAAGCCAGGGAGCACTTGTTGTTGACCTGTATGCTCGGCCACCCCCTAAGAACACGTTCCTGATGGGCCTGACGGACCCGAGGGATTCATGACCTCTCTCTGGTTTACTCTGAGATATGAGAAATGTATGTTCATTTTTGTGTGCTTCATTATGTAATTCAGTAAGACAATTTCATTTTCATTATATTTTAATCAACAAAGCACAATTGTTCACCATATGCCAGACAAATATCCCAAGCATTTGTCAAATTATCCTCATTTCATCTTCATCACTTTGCCATGATGTAGGTGCTGTTTTTACCCCCATTTTACAGTCGTGGAAATTGAAGCACTGAGAAGTCAGCACTCTTGTATGTCATGAAAACAGCATTATGACTGATGAAATGTATGTTTTAAATAATTCTGTTGTCGTTGTTAGTCTCTAAGTCGAACCCAACTCTTTGTGGACTGTAGCCCACCAATCTCCTCTGCCCATGAGATTTCCCAGGCAAGAATTACCGGAGTGTCTTGCCATTTCCTCCTCCAGGGATTTTCCTGACCCAGGGATCAAACCCATGTCTCCTGCAATAGCAAGCAGATTCTTTACCACTGAGCTGCCGGGGAAGCCCTTAACTCATTTTGACTCCTAGGTTAATCCTCTGTCCCTCCTTGCTGCCACCCTATATGGCTTCAGAAGTGTTTTTTTGCTATAGATATTGGAGGGTTTTTCTGTGTTCTCTCTGGATTATTGTAAGAAAAAATGTTGCTCTGATTTAGTTACAGTGAAGGATGATTGTAAAGTCAGTCCATAGGGGAGAAAATGCCACATAGTCAAAATTGCCCTTGAATGTGCTCCCAAATGTCTCCAAGCCATTTCTATGTAATTTTAAGTGCACAACCCTCTGCAGTAATTCTAGGACATGCTGAAGCTCTAAAACAACAAAGCTTGACTAAAGAAAGGAACAAAAAGAAAATCTAGAGAGACTTTTGCTGACTTTCTCAGATGAGCGAATTTTAAGATAACCATCAAATCCATAAGTATCAATGAAGGTTGGATGAATGAATCAACAAAGGTTTTGCTTGCCTACCAAGTTGATTCCTTTCTATTTTCACATCAAGCTTCTCAAATCTTAATAACTGGTAATTGGTTTGTCATTTCTGAGAATGTGAACCCAAGAACAATTGGACTTTACAAGAAAGTATAGCCTGCTGCTGCTGCTAAGTCGCTTCAGTTGTGTCTGACTGTGTGACCCCAGAGACGGCAGCCCACCAGGCTCCCCCATCCCTGGGATTCTCCAGGCAAGAACACTGGAGTGAGTTGCCATTTCCTTCTCCAATGCATGAAAGTGAAAAGTGAAAGTGAAGTCGCTCAGTTGTGTCCAACTCTTAGCAACCCCATGGACTGCAGCCTTCCAGGCTCCTCTGTCCATGGGGTTTTCCAGGCAAGAGTACTGGAGTCAGGTGCCATTGCCGTCTCTGAAAGTATAGTCTAATGGTTAACAAAAGGATCTCAAAGGGCAGAAGGGCTGAATTTAACGCTCATCTTCTTCTTAGGTATTTAACACTGACAAATTACATAAAGTTTTAAACCTCAGTTTCTTCATCTGAGCTATCAGGGCTTCCAAGCCCTGATAGCTCAGTTGGTAAGGAATCCATCTGCAATGCAGGAGACCCTGGTTCGACTCCTGGGTCTGGAAGATCTGCTGGAGAAGGGATGGGCTACCCACTCCAGTATTCTTGGGCTCCGCTTGTGGCTCAGCTGGTAAAGAATCCGCCTGCAAAGTAGGAGACCTGGGTTTGATCCCTGGGTTGGGAAGATCCCCTTTAGAAGGGAAAGGCTACCCACTCCAGTGTTCTGGCCTGGAGAATTCATGGGCTGTATAGTCTATGGGGTTGCAAAGAGTCGGACACGACTGAGCGACTTTCACTTTTCACTTTCACTTCTTCGTCTGTAAAATGGGCACATAATTTACACTTAACTTCCTAGGATTAGCTTCCATTAAGCTGTTTAAAGGGTGCCTAGAACTTACTAAGGATGCTCTGAATGTTTGGTGTTATTGTTTTTCTAAAGTCAGAGGGTAATTTAAAGAATTTGTAATGAGATTAAACTGTATCATATTGTCCTGCATAATAGTACTATGATGAATAGACTTAATAAGCTCTTGTTTCCATTCCTTGCAAGCTTGTGACCTAATCAAGATACTCAACCTCCCTATGGCTCATTTTCCCCAACTGTAAAATGAGGTCATCAATACTGCTTTTCTCGTAACATTATTTTAAGCATTAACTTAATTAATATATACAGAACTTCTCTGAGGTGTCTGGAATTTTTGTCTTTTTGTTATTACTAATCTATACCAGGACCTAGCCCAGCGTAGGTGCTCAATAACGAATGGATGGTCAATAGCCACTGTAGAGATGAGCTTTCCATATTAAAGTATATTCTTTGGTTGTTGCCATAGTTCCCAGGACATATTATTTGGTCTTTGCATGAACGGATTTCATATATGAACCCATTCATTAATATTTATTACTACCACTGATCTCATCAGATAAGTGTATATGCATTGAAAGCTGTGAAGCTCATGGTGATGGATACAAGTTTTTCAAAATACTTTTTGTTCAGAAGCTTGCATTTTATCTCTGGCAACAAATACTGTTGGTTATTTACCTCGAAGTGACAGACTCCATTCATTTTCAGGAAAATGTCTGCTATGTCCCCATGTCTGAATAACCATGATTTTCCTGTCAGGCATTTTTTCAAGTAAAAGCAAGGTTTCACATGGGAAGAACAGCTTTATTTTGCAATTCAGTCAACCCCATTATGCTTCAGTATCCTACAGAAGTAATACTTCTGCATACTTCCTGTTTGCCACACAAAATATTTTTTAAAACATGCTTTAAAGAGTCAAGTTGTAATAAAATTGGTAAGTGTTACTACTTCAAGAAGGACATATTTTCTAATAGTGTGTGAGAAAGAAGAATCCAATGGCTTCTGATACCCTAGAAGCTGGTGCCATCATCTTGATTCATGTGAAGTTGCCACAGTATTATCTGCTGTTGCTTTTGTGTAAAAAGTGTGACTGTCAACATATTGAAAAAAAGGAATGACCTCTTGGGATCCTTAGGAAATATTTTTGACCTCAGGGATGCTCCAAAAGGGTCCTAGGATAACCGAGTATCTGTGGACCATGCTTTGAGACTCACTGAGCTACAGATACAGTCAGGAGGTAAAACTGTCAGGATTCTACCTTTAATAAATGGTATAACAGAGTCAAGGTTATATGAAAGGTATACGAAAGGCATGGAAGGTATAACAGAGTCAAGGGTGACTTACTGTTCCATTCTGAGAATGTGTGTCAGCACAGCACCGCAGAGAAAGCAAAGGCTAGAGGGAGAAAAGCAAAGGCTTGGGGTAGAAAAGATCATTTCCACTTTGGAGCATGAGGTGGTTGGAAGATATCCTTTTTGAGTTGCTCATCTTAGGGCATCTTATGCAAGTGTTCATTCATGAAAGATTTCATGATAGAGCAGCCAGTGGTGCTGGGGACAATAAGAATGTACTTCATTCTGAACTTTGTTCATGCAGGAGTCATTTTCTTAGTGAGATTGTAAGCTTCCTTAGAGGATGACCTAAATTATATATTTAGGAAAAAAAATTATTACCTGATCATGGTGCAAGGCAATGACAAAGTATCCCAGTTTACCAAAGACAACATTCTCCTCCCTACCTCCCCTCAGTGATGTAAATTTTTCCTCCCTCCTTTGTCTCTAATCAGATCAATATGTAGTCATTCTAATCTCATCATTAGTCAGAGAAATGCAAATATCCCAGGAAATGCTGTCTACTCAATAGATTGGTGAAAATGTAAAAGGTGGTCAATCCCAAGATGGTGTGCATTATCAAGACTGCTTTTAGTCTTCCAGTTGGGTGAGGGGATCACTCTTGCAATTTGGAAAACAGTTCCATAACATTTTGTGAAATTGAACATTATATTTTGTACAATCCACAAAATCCACCAGGGATAGACTACCAAAAGTCTGGCACAGGTTCACCAAGATAACTACAAGAAAATGGATAATAGCATGCTCATGATGGCAACAGAAAAAGAGATGGTAAAAATCTAAATGACCCTCAGTTAGAGATTAGTGGTATATTCCTACACCAGGATACTATACTACAGAGAAAACGAATGAACTGCTAAATGCTATAATATCTGTAAATTGAATACAAACTTGAAAAAAAGAAAATTCTAGAAAACTACATACTGTAGATACACTTTTTATAAAGTTCAAAGCAAACAAAACTTAGGTATGCTATTTATGGATATGTACCTATTTGATAAAACTGTACAAGAAATAACACAGGCCTGCAATCAACTCAGAATTTTAAGGAAATGTTTTCTTCTGGCAGTTGTGTAGACAAAAAGATGTGATATGGAAGGCAAATATAGGTCATGCAATGGTATTGGTCGTCTACATTTTCAATTGGGGAGGTGGATAAATGGGTGTTTATTTTAATTATTTAGAGTATATGCATATATATAATACATATATATTTATAACAAAACATATACAAATTTTATACATATATATTTGTAACACAATATTACATCATGTTGGAAAAGGAAATGGCAACCCTCTCTGGTATTCTTGCCTGGAAAATCCCATTGAGAGAGGAGCCTGGCAGGCTACAGTCCATGGGGTCGCAAAAGTTGGACTCAGCAACTAAACCACCATTATATCATGTAATATGTCATTTCAAATAAATATATATATAGTAACAAAATAGTATTAACATGTAAAAAAAGAAAAGTTTGCTTATTAAGGTTGTCCCTCACTATTCAGTCATTTTGTGTTTTTTGCATTGTATTGTGAATTTGAGTTTATCTGCATATTTCATGATAATTTCCAGAGCTTCCAGGGCAAAATGTGACCTTATTTTAGTCATGTTTATATCCTGCCTTAAAATAAAAAATATTTTTAGGATATATAAGACACCAAATCTGTTTGTAACCAGAAATAATTAATATAGTATACATAAATAAATAAATCTAACACATTTTCTGGGTTGATCTGTAAGTACAAAATTCACTGATTTTTCAATTATGTCTTTGACCTAAAGACATTAGCTATCATTTGGCTATATTCAGAATATATATAAAATCCTCAAATATTTTCCCCACGTAGGATTTCAGCTAAATATTCTGTGGGTTATATTTTACATGCATTCACATAAGAAGGAATGTCTCTTTGTGTTTGGTTTAATACTATTAAATAGTTGCTCAACCTACTGAGACAATGAATAAATTTTAACATTTTTTTTTAAATAGGAGAAAGATCGCTGAACTGATTTTGACTATTTACTGAATAAGTTTGCCTTGACCAACTAAGTTAGGGAATTGACATCTATGCTAAGATAGTTACTATAGTTGTTTTCATGGTAAGACCATCTGTCAGAACAATGCCATATTTTACAAACGAATATGTGTTATAGTAACCAGCCATTCAATATGTCAATCTAATTGCATCCGCTAAGCCTTCGTGTGGCTTGATGTGAGAAATACACAGGTTTATTTAGTGCAATGCTGTATCTTAAATAATGTGTGTATATGTGTAGCATGTCCAGCTATCTGGTAAAATTATCTGCAGTCATTCCCCAAGCCCATCAGTGTTATTCAGGCATCATAGGGATTATCAGTGTCCTCATTCCTCTGTATCCTGCCTTCTTAACTGTCATACAGTAAGGATGGTGGGGCATAGAAACAAATACATACTCACCAAGAACCAGGAGTTCTCTACATCTTGTCCAGCTGAGGCAATAACACAAGCTTATTTGCCTAGCAAATTTCTCCTAGGTCCTTTTACCCGTTAAACTTCAGAGTTATAAAGACCAGTCTTGAGGTTAGGAGGAAAGGTGGCTTAAGGAAACAAGGGAGAGGATGGAGGGAAGACATGAATAGTCATTTTCTCCTGAATTACGTCTCCTTGTTTTGTGTTCCTTCCTCTGGGTATTTTGTTAAGTCAGCCAAGGTGTGTCCAGCCTTTATTATCCTGTTCTTCTGCCACCAATCATGGCACAGATGGAAGGTCTCTGGAGTAGTTACCGCTCTTCATAAAGTGTGGGGCAGGTGCAGAGAGAGGTTGTAAGAGTGTGTAGTAACTGCACATGCTCCAGCTTCATCTAGACATGAGCTGTAGGTGATGAAAGTATCATATGTTTGAGTAGCCATTTATATAGAAAATGAGAGGGTTTAAATGTTTACTTTTTTTGTATAGCAGTTCTGTTGATTTGGGAACCAGTTAGAAGTGTCCTATTCTTTTAATTTTATGATTATTGTCTCTTGGGTTGACTTCCTCTACCCCCAGATTTATTAAGGTATAATTGACAAGTAAAAATTGTGCATATTTAGTAAAAATGTGTATATTTAATATTTAATTATATATATTTAGTTGTATGATGATTTAATATGTGTATAAATCATTAAATGATTACCACAATCAAGCTAATTAATATAGTTATCACCTTATTGGTTCCCATTTGTGGAAACATTTACTTTTTGATACAAAATAATTTTTATTCAGCTATAGCCTGTGTTATATTATTGTACCAACTTTTCCCTTAGTTTGAAAGGTAACAGTAAATTTATTTATCTACATGTAAAATCAAGGATTAGATGGCCCTGGTATTGAACTATATCACTTGAGGATTTTTTCCTTATATTGAAAACTATCAGCCATTTTCCTTATCTGCAAGGAAAGATGAAGCTAAATTCAAAAAAGGAGAATAGCCATGTGAGTGGTAATAATGTCCAATATACAGAGATCAAATGAGTATACTGATGTTCGAAATTATCAATACCAAAGTAGTAGGAAAAAGTATGCTAAATAATGTGTTCTCTTTAATTGTTTATTGATAAGAAATTCCAAAGAGGAATGGGAGAAGATGGGGAAGAGCAATTTAAAGGCAAATCATAATAATGATGGCCACTGAGGGATGGCTGAGAGAGGATGGTATTGATTGGCCAAGAAAAGCTTTCCTGGGACTCAGGATGTCGGTATCATTAGTACATGACCATGGGGAAGGAGTTTTGACATTGTTCAGGAAGGTCTGAGGCATTCTGGTCAGTAAAGACCTGTTAATTTCAGTGCATTCTGCCGGTGTTATATGAGCAGCTCCCATATGGGGCCACCTTTGATTTTTAACCTCCACGGGCATTTGCTGTCTCACTACCTAGGGGTGTCCTTTTTCATTTTGTAGCCCAAAGCTTTCTCTGTGTGATTTGGCAGGCTCTCACACTCTTAATTTGTCATTTTGAATCACAATCCCACCAAACTCCGGTTTTCTTTAATAAGGTGAAGTAAGAATTTGAATCAAGACTGTAAAGCTGAAAACACAGAAGAGTCACTAATAGCTTCTGTTTTCCATTCAGCAGTCCTTGAAGCTCACAGGTACTGAGGAAAAAGTACATATTGTTTTCCTGTTCCTCAAAGTATTCATTATTTTAAGAGATAGGACTCATTCTTAGTCATAATATTTGTTGTTTAAACTGATATACTTTAAAGTACTGAGAAAAGGCTTTATTCAGTGACTGAACAGGGACTTCCATTTAGAAGTGTGGAATCTGGGTTTCTTTTTCCCCATGGCATGAACCAGTGTGAACCACTGATTCTTTATTTAAGTATTTGAATTTTGGTCTTTTTACTCTTTGTATGTGTTATGATTTTTTGCTCAGAAAAATGAATCAATTCAGTTCAGTTCAGTTGCTCAGTTATGTCCGACTCTGCAATCCCAAGGACTGCAGCACACCAGGCTTCCCTGTCCATCACCAAATCCAGGAGCTTGCTCAAACTCATGCCCATTGAGTCAGTGACGCCATCCAACCATCTCATCCTCTTTGCATGGAATCTCTTTCCCTTTGCCTCCTGCCTTTAATCTTTCCCAGTATCACGCTCTTTTTACATGAGTCAGTCCTTCGCATCAGGTGGTCAAAGTATTGGAGTTTCAATTTCAGCATCAGTCCTTCCAAAGAATATTCAGGAGTAATTCCCTTTAGGATTGATGGGTGTGATCTCCTTACAATCCAAGGGACTCTCAAGAGTCTTCTCCAACACCACAGGTCAAAAGCATCAATTCTTCAGCACTCAGCTTTCTTTATGGTTCAACTCTCACATCCATCCATGACTATTGGAACCATAACGTTGATTAGACGGATGGACCTTTGTGGCAAAGTAATGTCTCTGCTTTTTAATATGTTGTCTAGGTTGGTCATAGCTTTTCTTCCAAGGAGCAAGTGTCTTTTAATTTCATGGCTGCAGTCACCATCTGCAGTGACTTTGGAGCCCCAAAAATAAAGTCTGTCACTGTTTCCATTTCCCCATCTATTGCCATGAAGTGATGGGACAGGGTGCCATTATGTCTTAGTTTTTTGAATGTTGAGTTTTAAGCCAGCTTTTTCACTCTTCTCTCACATTCATCAAAAGGCTCTTTAAGTTCCTCTTCACTTTCTGCCATAAGGGTGGTGTCATCTGAGTGTCTGAGGTTATTGATATTTCTCCCGGCAATCTTGATTCCAGCTTGTGCTTCATCCTGCCCAGCATTTCCCATGATGTGCTCTGCATATAAGTTAAATAAACAGGGTGACAATATACAGCCTTGATGTACTCCTTTCCCAATTTGGAATCAGCCTGTTGTTCCATGTCCAGTTCTAACTGTTGCTTCTTGACCTGCATACAGATTTCTCAGGAGGCAGGGAAGGTGGTCTGGTATTCCCATCTCTTGAAGAATTTTCCACAGTTTGTTGTGATTCACACAGTCAAAGGCTTTGGTGTAATCAATAAAGCAGAAGTAGATGTTTTTTGGGAACTCTCTTGCTTTATCTGTGATCCAACAGATGTTGGGAATTTGATCTCTGATTCCTCTGCCTTTTCTAAATCCAGTTTGAACATCTGGAAGTTCACAGTTCATGTACTGTTGAAGCCTGGCTTGGTGAATATTGAGCATTACTTTGCTAGCATGTGAGATGAGTGCAGTTGTGTGGTGGTTTGAACATTCTTGGGTATTGCCTTTCTTTGGGATTGGAATGAAAACTGACTTTTTCCAGTCCTTTTGCCACTGCTGAGTTTTCCAAATTTGTTGGTATATTGAGTACAGCACTTTCACAGCATCATCTTTTAGGATTTGAAATAGCTCAACTGGAATTGCATCACCTCCACTAGCTTTCTTTGTAGTGATGCTTCCTAAGGCCCACTTGACTTTGCATTCCAGAATGTCTGGCTCTAGGTGAGTGATCAAACCATTGTGGTTATCTGTGTCGTTAAGCTCTTTTGTATAGTTCTTCTGTGTATTCTTGCCACCTCTTCTTAATATCTTCTGCTTCTGTTAAGTCCATACCATTTGTGTCCTTTATTGTGCCCATCTTTGCATGAAATGTTCCCTAGGTATCTCAAATTTTCTTGAAGAGATCTTTAGTCTTTCCCATTCTATTGTTTTCCTCTATTTCTTTGCATTGATCATTGAGGAAGGCTTTCTTATCTCTCCTTGCTATTCTTTGGAACTCTGCATTCATATGGGTATATCTTTCCTTTTCTCCTTTGCCTTTCACTTCTCTTCTTTTCTCAGCTATTTGTAAGGCCTCCTCAGACAACTGTTTTCCCTCTTTGTATTTCTTTTTCTTGGGGAATGGTCTTGATCACTGCCTTCTGTACAGTGTCATGAACCTCTGTCCATAGTTCTTCAGGCACTGTATCAGAAAAATAAATAATTGCATGTAAAACCATTTCTTCTTTAATTTCAGAAGTATTTATTCAGCACTAATTGTATTCCAAGCATGGAAATTTAAATGCAGTGGAGCATCCCAAAGGACCCAACAGATGCATGGGGCATATGTTCTGCTAAAAGAAAGAGATATCTGAAGTACCACTCTAACAATAAACATGCTTCATTACAATTAGAGAAACGCAGGGAGAGAGAAAGAATAAAAAGAGAGAGCGAAGGAGGCAGGAAAGGAGGGAAGGTGAGGGGAGGGTAGACAAACCGCATTTATTCATTAACTTTTTACTGAAGAAATAGCAAAAGAGACTGTAAAAGTTCATCAGTTATCTTAGACAAAGTCCCAGTGTTACAGCAGCTGTTCTTCCCCTGATTCATTCACACCACCACGGCTCTCTAGATCTGTTTTCTTCCAGGAGTGTCTCTGTGACTTTTCTGAAAGACATCTGTTTGGAATCTTTTCTTAGACTATGCTTTGCATTATGCTGACCTACTGTAATGGCTAGGAGGAGTCAAGCAACCCAGTAACTGGGCCTTAGAATGGTGTCTTTGAGTTTGGGGGTTTTGTTTCTGATTGAAGTCACAATAAAACATATTTCTCAATGTACCTCAATATACAAATGAACAACAACAGTGCACGCGCACGTGCACACACACACACACACACACACACACACACACTTCTTTCAGGCCCAGACGTTCCTTTATTTTCAGCCAGCAGTCTTGCTCAGAGGCGTGTCGTTCGGTCTCACAGGTGGAGATAAACCTGCTGTCCTCTCGCAACCACACTCGTAGCGCCTTCCTTCTCGGGCCTCCTGATCCCGAGGCTCCGACACTGCCGCCCCTTGTCTGCCGCACTCCCTGACTCCACATCTGCGCTGAACCCGTAGTCTCCACACACCCCAAATGGCTGCTCCTCAATCCCCCTTCTAGTAAATTCCATACCTGTCTCCTGAGTGGCCTACCCTGGATACATAGGGTCATCCCTGGGTGCCTCTTGAACTCTTGTCTTCCACTATCTGATCTATCACAACGTCCTGCTGATTTTATATCCAATATCCGTCCTGCATCCACACATGGCCCTCCATGTGCACTTTCTCTCAAGGCCAAGGACTTCCGGTGGATTTTCTTGGCTGCCCCTTCCTTAGAGCTCAGCACCAATGTAACCTTGTATGTCAGTGACCTCTTGTCACTTAATACTTCATATTTTTGCATTAATGCTTCATAACCATGAAGCCTACCTGGCATGCAGTACAACAGTGGGCATTTGTTGTTCACGTATTTTGGGGGTGGTGTTTGCCCTGCTCACTCTGCCAGGCTTAGCTGAGCTCACTCGCCTGTCTGGTGCCCAGCGATGTGTTGGCCGATCTAGGATGGCATCAGCTAGGAGGCTGGGTTGTTTTGGTCCTAATCTATGTCTCATCCTCCAGCAGCCCAGCTGGAGAATATTCTCCATGTGGATAGCAGAGCTCAAGTAGAGACCCCAAATCTGTTACTCTGGGTTATCACATCTCCTAGCATCCTATTCCTTAAAGCAAATCACATTTTTGAATTTGGGATCAAAGGGCAGGGTATCAGACTTTGCTTCCTGTGTAAAACCTGCAGATTCCACGGCGAGAGGCATGGATGGAGGGAGGAGGATGAAATGGACCCATTAACGCAGTAAATCTGCCATACCAAAGTCAGAGATGCCCTTCCCCCCAAAATAGAGTCTTACCTCTCTAGGGCACCCTTTCAATTACATCATAATTGGAAGTGGTTATTTTAAAATTCCTGTTTACTACTTCCATTTATTATCCCTGAGATAATGGGAAGAGATGAGCTTCCTTTTGTTTCTTCCATCTCAGAGTCTAGCACAATGTCTGGTTCATGGTTAGTGCTTGTTGACGTGGAATATGTGACAGGACAGAATCAGCAGTGAGGCGTGGGTCTCAGTGTGCCCCAGAGTAGGGTGCTGTTACATCCACAGCTAGAGATAAGGACTTCAGGCCCATGGTGAATTGGCGCATTTCCCATGAGACCCTTCATCGTGAGCCTTTGACAAATGCCCCACTTCCTGTGGCTGTAACTGTGATGTCTTTTCTCCCTGGACCAGAGATGCAGGCAGGAATCAGTACTATAATACTGAACTCAGAGGAGTCTTCCCTGTCTATTTCTGCCTGTTACACTCTTGGCTAAAATCACAGGAACCAGTCAAGGGAGCTGGAGAAACCCTACTGTTACCTGGAAATTCAACTCCCCTTTCAGGGAATGTATCCTAAGGAATGTACAACCTGCTAATGGTGACTGAGGCAGTATCATCTTCCACTGAAAGGGCAACATTTTTGTTAGTAAAACTTTCTTGCAGTTCAAAAGCAAGCCATTTCCAAGAGCTGAGTTTGGTAACTCACAATTTAATAGTTAAGTCATCCTCTGTCTGTTGTAAAGGGTTTTCAGAAGAATTCATTAAGAACTAAGAAGCCCTTGAAAGATGCATAATACTCTTCTTTTTTTTTTAAAACAAATAACTAGTGCAAACTTCACAAGTACAATTGAGCAGTTGCATGAATTCAAGAGGAATCTAAATCCTTTGAGAAAAAAGTCATCGAGAAATGTGGTACTTGAGCCCCATCCACTGCTCTGCCAACCAGCCACTACGCATCCCATTCCACCCTCTGTACACTGAGCAAATGAACCGCCTATTGCTGCTGGATCCTGAGCCCCATCATCCTGCTGCTCATGCTGTTTCCGCCATCTGGAATACCCTCTCCCTCCCTTCCTAGTCTATGCGACAGGAAGCACCAGATATTATGAAAATTTTGTGCATATGCTTTGAGCCAGTGGATTTGTTTTGAAGGATAGAATTGAGTCTGTTGCTTTGAGATTTCATGGTTAAGACTCCAGAACATCAGCAGTTTTTCTGTCATTTCCAGAGTGGAAATCTGTGGACCAGGGATGTGACTTTGGCATCAGATTTCCTGGGTTCAAATCCTGGCTCTGCTATTGGCTAGCTGTATGACCTTGGGCAAATCACTTAACTTTTTTGCCCCAAATATCTTATACTTAAAATGAAGTTAATATTAGCACCTTCCTCCCAGGAGTAGTTGGGAATATTTGACGTGTCAGTAAACATGATATACTTTGAATGGTGCCTGGTACACAATAAGAAACTTTGCACATGTGAATACTTATTGTTTTCAGATGTGTTTTCATTATTTGTGGATCTTTCTACTTTTTTTTCTTGCTGCAGTTGCTACTACTAACAGAATTACATCCTACTTTTCGTATTCTGTGAAACATTTTACCTGGGGCTTTGGCTAGTATAGATGTTCCACAAATAATTCTTAATTTGTCAAGAAAAATAATGAAGGTCTAAAATTAAACTAATTTCTCTTAGAGGAATGCATGCCAACTCTCTAATTTGAGGAAACTACTTCTCTTTTTTTTGAATGGTCCTATGAAGACCTACAAGACCTTCTAGAACTAACACCAAAAACGATATCCTTTTCATCATAGGGGACTAGAATGCAAAAGTAGGAAGTCAAGAGATACCTGAGTAACAGGCAAGTTGGGCCTTGGAGTACAAAATGAAGCAGGGCAATGACTAACAGAATTTTGCCAAGAGAACGCACTGGTCATAGCAAACACCCAATTCCAACAACATAAGAGATGACTCTACACATAGACATCACCAGATGATCAATACCCAAATCAGACTGATTATATTCTTTGCAGCCGAAGATGGAGAAGCCCTATACAGTCAGCAAAAACAAGACCGGGAGCTGACTGTGGCTCAAATCATGAACCCCTTATTGCAAAATTCGGAGTTAAATTGAAGAAAGTGCTTTTTCTCTGAAGACAGTAGGTCATTCCCTACAAACCATTCAGGTATGAACTAAATCAAATCTCTTAGGATTATACATTGGAAGTGACAAATAGATTCAAGGGAGGGATTAGATCTGTTAGATAAAGTATCCAAAGAACTGTGGATGGAGGTTTTTAACATTGTATAGGAGGCAATGATCAAAATAATCCCAAGAGGAAGAAATGCAAAAGGATTGTCTGAGGAGGCCTTACAAATAGCTGAAGAAAGAAGAGAAGTGAAAGGCTAAGGAGAAAAGGGAAGATACATCCATCTGAATGCAGAGTTCCAAAGAATAGCAAGGAGAGATAAGAAAACTTTCTTAAGGGATCAATGCAAAGAAATAGAGGAAAACAATAGGATGGGAAAGACTAGAGATCTCTTTAAGAAGATTAGAGATACCAAGGGAACATTTCATGCAAAGATGGGCACAATAAAGGATCGAAATGGCATGGACCTAACAGAAGCAGAAGATATTAAGAAAAGGTGGCAAGGATTGGAATGCAAAAGCAGGAAGTCAAGAAACACCTGGAGTAACAGGCAAATTTGGCCTTGGAATATGGAATGAAGCAGGGCAAAGACTAATAGAGTTTTGCCAAGAAAATGCACTGGTCATAACAAACACCCTCTTCCAACAACACAAGAGAAGACTCTATACATGGACATCACCAGATGGTCAACACTGAAATCAGTTTGATTATATTCTTTGCAGCCAAAGATGGAGAAGCTCTATACAGTCAGCAAAAACAATACCAGGAGCTGACTGTGGCTCACACCATGAACTCCTTATTGCCAAATTCAGACTTAAATTGAAGAAAGTAGGGAAAACCACTAGACCATTCAGGTATGACCTAAATCAAATCCCTTATGATTATACAGTGGATGTGAGAAATAGATTTAAGGGCCTAGATCTGATAGATAGAGTGCCTGATGAACTATGGAATGAGGTTCGTGACATTGTACAGGAGACAGGGATCAAGACCATCCCCATGGAAAAGAAATGCAAAAAAAAGCAAAATGGCTGTCTGGGGAGGCCTTACAAATAGCTGTGAAAAGAAGAGAAGCGAAAAGCAAAGGAGAAAAGGAAAGATATAAGCATCTGAATGCAGAGTTCCAAAGAATAGCAAGAAGAGATAAGAAAGCCTTCTTCAGCGATCAATGCAAAGAAATAGAGGAAAACAACAGAATGGGAAGGACTAGAGATCTCTTCAAGAAAATCAGAGATACCAAAGGAACATGTCATGCAAATATGGGCTCAATAAAGGGCAGAAATGATATGTACCTAATGGAAGCAGAAGATATTAAGAAGAGATGGCAAGAATAGACAGAAGAACTGTACAAAAAGATCTTCATGACCCAGATAATCATGATGGTGTGATCACTGACCTAGAGCCAGACATCCTGGAATGTGAAGTCAAGTGGGCCTTAGAAAGCATCACTTCGAACAAATCTAGTGGAGGTGATGGAATTCCAGTTGAGCTATTCCAAATCCTGAAAGATGATGCTGTGAAAGTGCTGCACTCAATATGCCAGCAAATGTGGAAAACTCAGCAGTGGCCACAGGACTGGAAAAGCTCAGTTTTCATTCCAATCCCAAAGAAAGGCAATGCCGGAGAATGTTCAAACTACCGCACAATTGCACTCATCTCACACACTAGTAATGTAATACTCAAAATTCTCCAAGATAGGCTTCTTGGTTCACATCTGGAAGTGAACTGAGAAATTCCAGATGTTCAAGCTGGATATAGAAAAGACCGAGGAACCAGAGGTCAAACTGCCAACATCTGTTGGAGCATAGGAAAGAGAGTTTCAGAAAAACATCTACTTCTGTTCTATTGACTATGCCAAAGCCTTTAACTGTGTGAATCAGAAAACTGTGGAAAATTCTTCGAGAGATGGGAATACCAGACCACCTGACCTGCCTCCTGAGAAATCTGTATGCAGGTCAGGAAGCAACAGTTAGAACAGAATATGAAACAATGAACTGGTTACAAATTGGGAAAGGAGTATGTCAAAGTTGTATATTGTCACATTGCTTATTTAACTTATATGCAGAGTACATCATGAGAAATGCCAGACTGGATGAAGCAAAAGTTGGAAATAAGTTTGCAGAGAGAAATATCAATGACCTTATATATGTAGATTATACCATTCTAATAGTAGAAAGCAAAGAAGAACTAAAGAACCTCTTGATGAAAGTGAAAGAGAGTGAAAAAGCTGGCTTAAAACTTAACATTCAAAAAAAGAAGATCATGGCATTAAGTCTGATACCTCATGGCCAATAGGTGGGGAAACAATGGAAATGGCAACAGACTTTATTTTCTTGGGCTCCAAAATCACTGCAGATGGTGACTGCAGCCATGAAATTAAAAGACACTTGCTCCTTGGAAGAAAAGCTATGACCAACCTAGACAGCATATTAAAAAGCAGAAACATTACTTTGCCAACAAAAGTCCATCTAGTCAAAGCTATGGTTTTTCCAGTAGTCATGTATGGATGTGAGAGCTGGACCATAGAGAAAGCTGAACGCCGAAGAATTGATGCTTTGAACTGTGGTGTTGGAGGAGACTCTTGAGAGTCCCTTGGACAGCAAGGAGATCCAACCAGTCCATCCTAAAGGAAATGAGTGCTGAATATTCATTGGAAGGACTGATGCTAAAGCTGAAACTCCAATACTTTGGCCACCTGATGAGCAGAACTGACTCGTTTGAAAAGACCCTGATGCTGGGAAAGATTGAGGGCAGGAGGAGAAGGGGATGACAGAGGATGAGATGGTTGGATGGCATCACCAACTCGATGGACATGAGTTTGAACAAGCTCCGGGAGTTGGTGATGGACAGGGAGGCCTCAGTTGCTGCAGTCCATGGGGTGGCAAAGAGTCGGACACAACTGAGTGACTGAACTGGACTTATCTTCTCTTTTATGGTAGCATCTGAAGATTTTATGACAATTTTTCAAGGCCCTGGTAACTTGAAATTAAGGCCCAGATAAGTAATCAATTTAAATAAGCTATGAGTCCAATTTAAACAGGGTACGTTAAGTCAAAATTAGCCTTTTAATTATACTGTATCTAACATGAGAAGTCAGGGATGTACTTTATATATTTGAAACTTTGGCTTTCCATGAGAAATGTAATAGCAATGCATTGTATCTTCTCATTGCATGTGCAGAATATAGCTTTCTAGTTTTTTTCCTCCTTCCATTAAAGAGCATTCAAATCACAGCTGCTGACAGAAGTTGATAGTTGCATGCTCTAATGACTCTTTCAATTTTTAACTTTCATTTCATAAACTCTTGTTTATTCATATATAGGATTGGTGCTATATGGGCACCAATATTTGGAATGTCTTCCAAATAAACCCTAAACTTATGGCCAACCAAATATGAACTCTTTAAGACAAATTATTTCTCTCTTCTCTTTCAGGTAAAAAACCTAGGGTCTTTTTTTTTTCCCCCAAGCAACAATTTCATTGATCAAATACCATGTTAAGTCATTAATATAGTATCTGGACAAAGGGATAGAGGGTTGAAAGTGGTAGGAGACAGGCCTGGTATCAAAAGATGAAAAGGATAAACAGATGTATAGAATTATAACAGATTACTTGGATTTCACCATTATATTGTGAGGTGGGTACACATGGCTTGGTACACGTGGAGAGAGTCAGTGGTCTCTACACATAGAAAATATTCTTTCCTAGACCAGGCAGGATTGACCCATCTCAGTATCCTGGGAACATGCCTAAAGTGGAAGGTCTGCTTCCATAGACACCCCCTGAAAATAGAAGAGTGTCTGGGCTGAAAGAAGGGTTCCTGTTCCCTTTATGTTACATAACTCTTTGTATAGATCTGGGATTTCAGAGGAAAGATCATGATTTTATTTCCTGGGTTGTTTTGTCTCTTAGTCAGTTTGTCTTTGCAGCAAGGGGAGCTGCTGCTTCCTGACCCTGCCAGGAGGGCTGGGCTTCTCCTCCTGAGCAGATGCACATAAATTTTAAAAGGGGTTTGGGAGAGAAATGAGGGAAATTCAAAGCAGATAAATCATTAACTTTTTACTACCCTTCTTATACATGGTACATTACTTCTTTCATAAAAGAACTAGAGAAGCATAATATTAAGAGGGTCATTTTAAAATTTGCAAACGGGATGTTCTCATATTTTGTCCTCCAAATTGGCCTTTTATGTCCAGTCTTAGGTAGACTTTTTTTTTTTTCCTGGCAAAATCAGCAGGAACTTCCAGATGGCTAAAATCCACCCTGTGCATTGTCGCTGAGAACATTTATAGCACATTGTTCGGAACAGAATAGCTGCGAGCGACAGGGGGCTCTTGAAATGCCTCTTTGAGCCCTAAATTGGAGACATGTTTTTGTCATTTCAAACTTTCAATGGTGGGGTCTAGTAGTCAAAGCAAATACCACTCCTGTGGAACACCAGCTTTAATTAATTTCCAGCAGGAGATGAGCGATTGCCAATAAGCCATGAATTAAAATGGAATGGTGCACCGAAGGCCAGGTTCTCATCTCAAATGAATAGCATTTCTTGCTGTTTTCTTGAAAGATCGTCTCAGACAGAGAGGTGAGCAAGCTTCCACGCCAGCTCCCCAACTCTGATGGGTGAGCGGTAAGTACCAGCAGACACAGAGAAGCAGGTTCTGGTTGCAGCAGGAAAGAGGGAACAAATCTGACGGGCTCAAAGGCATTTTGTCAGTGTCTCCAACATTAATCACTGGCGTATTTGTGGAGCATCTATGTTCCTGAACTCATTATTACTTATATCGTCATAAACCTCAGGCTCGGGAGGATTTGTGAAAGTTGTCTATTCCCATCACTCGGTTGATGCTTGCAGGGACCATTTCTGCCAAAGGCGTACCCAGTGCTGCTTGGATTCTCCTGTGACCTGAAACTCCCCCTCCAGGAGCAGCCTGTTTCATTTCTGAGTGGCTAGGCCAGTTTACTTTTTTTTTTTTTTCTTAAACTGGAGCCAAAATGAATCCCCTGCTGCTTTAATCCACTGAGGCTGATTTATCCCTGAGGGCCAAACACAATGAATCAAAACCCTTGTTATGCCCAATAGCTCTTTAATAAAAGGGAAGGCATGTCTCACACTCTCCCTCTTCTATGGGCAAAACATCCCTGAATCTTTCAAACAGGCTTCATGGGGCATGATTGTGTGTGTGTGTGTGTGTGTGTGTGTGTGTGTGTGTGTGTCCACTATTATTATCATAAATAGTACATGCATTGGTTCAGGCAGTGTTCTAAGAGCTCATATAAATCTCTACAGCAATCTTCTGAACTGATTACTAGGATTATCCCATTTTACAGATGAGGAAAAATGAGACAAGGATTTGAATCCAGAATGCACACATCTCCTGTGCTCTTATTTGTCTGTTTCAGCCATACCTTTTCAGAAGACAGAAGCCATTTACAATTTCCTGTGGGAAATTCATGTTTCTAAATTTGTTCCACATGAACATGTGCTTGTAACTTGAAATGTGTTGTCTTGATTAAGCCTCTCAACACCCAGCAAACACTATCAGCCCTGTCTGTCCTGCTGAGAAATAGACTCAAAGTGATTAAAGAATAACAATTCAGTAGAGAGAGAAAAAAAAAAAAAAAAGATTTGAATCAGGCACTTCTGGGTCAAAACCGTGGAGGTTCCATTCTACTGAGGTTTGCCCTGGGCTCCAACTGCCTGTGGTGAATGAATAAGGAGCCCCTTCCTACATCGCACAGCCAGGCCCCCCATGACTAGTGACCCCTAGCGGTATGAGAATGGGGCAAGGGGCTTTCTGGTTTATGGTTTGTTCTCAGGCATTCAGAGGAAAAATCACCCCCAAAACTGGTTACCTGAACCTCCTTCAGCCTTGCTATTTATCTTTTCCTTAATCCTGAGGTCCTCAGCTCACATGCACTGCCATGTAGATTCAGCTTTTAGAAGCTGTCCAAATCATTTACTGAAATGCTCATTTCTATACCAGTGCGATGGCTAGCTTTGATTTTTATAGAGCTGCTTACAAAGAGAAAATCTGAATGTAGGAATCTTGATTTGTGTGTTGCTAAAGTGACTTGGGTCTATGCAAGTAGCCCCCTAATGATGAAGGCCCAGAAGCAGTGGGCAGGGATGCTCCCTGGAGTGAACCCCAGGAGTCTAAGTGAGGACCTATTCTTCCATGTCTACCACCAACAGGTTGGATAAGGGTTTATTGAGATTAACACATTTCTCTTTTGAGGTGTAAACACTCTTAGAGGATATAAAGCAAGTGGATAAATCTCATAGAATAAGTTGCTTTATTGGGCTACAGTTTACAGAGACAGACTGCAGGGGAATAAGTGATTTGTTGGAAAAGGAGGAATCAGAAAGGGTGGAAAGATCAAAGGGTGTCTCAGGCTTGTCTTCTCTTGGCTTTCTCCAGCTCTTTCCTCTCCATCTTAATTATAAATCATTAGGTCTAGAAGGTCCCACTTGGATTCCTGGACACATTTAGGTCCAGGTCACTAGTCACTGGTCACGCCAACCTGTGGAATCTTGTACATAAGGCAAGTGTAAGAAAGACACTCATTATCTTTTGATCAAATTTACCCAAGTATTGGATTGAATGCTGTGTCAGTTTCTCACTTTGGGCAAATTCTTCAGTGTCTGCAGTCCACAGTGTTTTCTTCTGAAAGTGAAACCAATAATACCGACTTTTTGAGACTTGGGAATTGGGCTAATGTCTTACATTGTCAGAGTAATGCTTGGCACGTGGTAGATGCTCAGTAAAATACAATACCATTACAATTATTGTTGTTTGAATATTAGATTGTGTATTTATTGAAAAGTGAATGAAGAGTTCTCCTTTTACATAGTTTTCTTTTCAATTTAAATAAATATTTGATTTGGAAACAGAGAATCCCTAAAAATTATGTTGAAATGGTACATCAGAGAACTGCCCCTGCAGTTTAGAAGTGTTAACCAATCCTCTAGAATTAAACTAGAACTGAGTGGTTTCTTAGCAAGGAAGTTTGGAGTTTTCAGACACATCTTTTTTCTTTTACCTCATTTGCAAATACTTATCTCTGATTTAAATCATTCAAATGACTTCAGAAACACAATGGAAGCAGAGCAGAACTAAGTGTTTCCAACTGTCAGGTCTGGTGAGGGATGATGTAAAATGGGACATTTAGCTGGCATCCTGCAATGATCTGTAAATAGAATAAACAAAGCATCCACATTTAGTGGTTAAAAATAGTGTTTCTTGTAAATGCAGTGTGCCTGGAGACCTCAGGGTTGACGTGGGTGCCCGTGGGTCTGGGCGAATGTGCTTGCAGGCAGGGGCACTCCGATGCGTCAGGTAAAAGGTTCTTAGTCTCTGGATTCAACTTTAATTGGATAAAATAAAGTAAAACTGGCCTTTCTTCTTTCTCCGATGTCATCTTCAAATGAATTATGGACTGAATCTGCAGAGGTAAATCTAGTGGAAGAATTGAACAATCCATTGCTTTACTACCAATTATCAATTGAAATAGTCCACTGAAGACCTGACTACAAAGGCAAGGCTGCTCCCCTTCATCCTTCAGACAGTATTTCAGTGTTAATAAGGTTTTGGTTTTTTGTTGTGTGTGTGTGTGTGTGTGTGTGTGTGTGTGTGTGTTTAGCAGACTCCCCTCACTGTCCTGTTCATTGTTAATTGTGTTGTTAGTTAAGAACACGTGTAGTCGACTTACGGTGCTTTATTTCTTTTCTACAAATTATACAGTAGAGCTATTTATTGTCTGTTTTATAGGGAGCTTTAAATATAAAAGTGGTTAATCCAGAAACTTTTGCTTTGATTGAACAAGCAAAATACATTACTACTTTATGCATGAGACCTTCTTTCAAAAAGGGGACAGTGTTTCACAGCCAACAATGAAAAGCCACATGAGATAGGAAGGCCATATCAATTTTTTTTTTTCTGAGTAAAACATTTGCTTTTAATTTATTATTCCATGCATGTATATATAGCACTTACCATCTTCCAAGTAATCTCTATTCTTTGCAAATACCATTTAATCTGCATAAGGATTAAATGAATAAAGCACTGTAAACTTTCCTGTTTTACACATGGGAAAACAAAAACACAGAGTGAAGCTGAGTAACTTGTCCAAAATTGTACAGGTACTAAGTGGAAGAAGTGGATTTGAACCCAGGCAGTGTTTATGAGCTCAGTCAGCACTCTTGAGTTGTTCACACCTCTAAATTTAGTGTAATAAAAGCTACAATAATCACAGTAATAAAGCCTGCCAATGTAAACATTGTCACTCTTGTGCCTTTATAATGCTGTTCATTTTGAATCCCATATACAAATTCTCATCCATGCTTTCTTTTTGATATGAAAATAACATCAAATTTGATGATTTTGAATAAACATCCAAATAGGAAATTTTGGAAAGGTGGACCTAAAAGCAAGTAGTATTGGAAGAAAACATTGTAGACTTAGAACTGAGTGTTTTTGGGAAAAGCGTTATGTTTGGATCTGTAGGGAAAGAACAGATTGGCCAAGATGGCCGTAGTCAGGCTCTCTCGACCCACGATTTGTAAATACATGGTAATGTAACAGCTGAGATCACTTATCGCACTGCGATGCACCTCAGATGTACCTGCTTGGCCATAGGCCACTTTCACTCGGTAAACATGTGTAAGCACCAGCTGAAAAGCCCTTGTGGCTACGTTATGGCCGCATTGTGGCTGTGCTATGGCTATGTGTCCGATGGGTCAACCGTGAGAGAATATAGCATCTCTGCTTCTACTACAGCTCCTGTGCCAGCCTGGAGAGAATAAACATGTCTGCGGTTCCTATGACTCCACAGGTTTTCTTTCAGCTTCCCCGCTCATGCCTTGCCTACCCAGAGTTCATAAACAGTGAGATACAGCGAGACACGGTCACTAGTGTGGCCCTTGGGATCATCACCTGATGGGGCTGGAGGCTCAGTATTTTTTTTAACCTTTATTTTTGGAGATGAAGAACCCGAGGTAGGGAGGGGGGAGTGACTGAACCAGAGTCATACATCCCACTAGTGACAGAGCTCCATCTGGACACATGACTTCCAGCTCCTAAACCAGCCTTTCTGTTGGACCATTCTCCTGAAATAGCTTCAGACATCACAGCCCAGAAAACAGATCAAAGACATGCTGAAGTCTGAATCCAACAGATGCCCTTGGTCTTTTCCATATTCTCCAAGCAGTTTAACAGTTTTTGCATAGAATCTAGAACAATATGTATGCCAGGTGCACAGGTTGTCTGGCTCTTTGGCACTGAGGAGACATCTATCTTTTGAAAAGATGAACAACTGGTGATTATCACCTGGATTTGTCTTCTGTTAATTGATGATGAGTGTTTTCAGTTCATTTCAGTCACCCAGTCGTGTCTGACTCTTTGTGATCCCATGGACTGCAGCACGCCAGGCTTCTGTGTCTTTCACCAACTCCTGGAGCTTGCTCAAACTAACGTTTGTTCAGTTGAAGATGCCATCCAACCATCTCATCCTCTGTCATCCCCTTCTCCTCCTTCCTTCAATGTTTCCCAGCATCAGGATCTTTTCCAATGAGTCAGATCTATGCATCAGATGACCAAAGTATTAGTTGTAGCTTCAGCATCAGTCCTTCCAAAGAATATTTAGGACTGATTTCCTTTAGGATTGACTGGTTTGATCTCCTTGCTGTCCAGGGGACTCTCAAGCATCTTCTTCAACCCCACAATTCAAAAGCATTAATTCTTCAGTGCTCAGCCTTCTTTATGGTCCAACTCTCACGTCCATTCTCACGGGCTTCCCTTGTGGCTCAGCTGGTAAAGAATCTGCCTGCAATGCGGGAGACCTGGGTTTTATCCCTGGGTTGGGAAGATCCCTTGGAGAAGGGAAAGGATACCCACTCCAGTATTCTGCCCTGGAGAATTCCATGGACTGTATAATCCATGGGATCACAAAGAGTTGGAGATGACTGAGTGACTTTTTGTTTCACTCACATCCATACAAGACCACTGGAAAAACTATAGCTTTGGTTATACAGAGCTTTGTCTGTAAAGTAATGTCTCTGCTTTTTTAATATGCTGTCTAAATTTTGAGAGAGTCAATTCTTAGGTAGATTGATAAGAAGTCTGGGGTCCCTGAGGAGGAGAAAGGGGTCTGGGGCTCTCAGGGAGAACAGGACAAACATTTTTGCTACATTGCTTTGTCTTAGTCAATATAGCCATGTATCTTGCTCAAGGACATGTTTCTCTTTCTTTACAGGAACCTTCTGACTAATCTTGTTATTTTAAGACTATGTTGTGAGAATGGGTCTGATAAAACCTTTCTATTGCTAATTCTAATTTTGTTAAATTAAAATGTATGTTGTGGGAGTGGGTTGGTAAAAGTGTATAAGGCCTTGATAAGACTAGTGAGGGAGCTCTCTGCCCCCCTTCTGTCTCTGTGTCAGAAGTTTTCTCTGTCCCTTTCTATACTTTAATAAAACTCTGCTACACAGAAGGTCTTAAGTGATCAAGCCTGATCCCTGGTCCCAAAGCTAAATCTTCTTCAGAGATCGCGAATCCGACACCGTTCACGGTAAGCTATCAGTTTGTCATAGATTTTCTTCCAAGAAGCAAGCATCTTTAATTTCATGGCTGCAGTCAACATCTGCAGTGATTTTGGAGCCCAAGAAAATAAAGTCAGTCACTGTTTCCATTGTTCTCCCATCTATTTGCCATGAAGTAATACTTTGGCCACCTCATGCAAAGAGTTGACTCATTGGAAAAGACTCTGATGCTGGGAGGGGTTGGGGGCAAGAGGAGAGGGGACAACAGAGGATGAGATGGCTGGATGGCATCACCGATTTGATGGACATGAGTTTGAGTGAACTCCAGGAGATGGTGATGGACAGGGAGGCCTGGCATGCTGCAATTCATGGGGTTGCAAAGAGTCTGACACAACTGAGCAACTGAACTGAACTGAATAGGACTGGATGCCATGATCTTAGTTTTTTGAATGTTGAGTTTTAAGCTAGCTCTTCCACTCTCCTCTTTCACTTTCATCAAGAGGCTCTTTAGTTCTTCTTTGCTTTCTGGAATAAGGGTAGTGATGAGTTTTTTAACGTGGTTCAATTTCAGTTTTCTCAACTATCAATGATGATGTCAGATGAACTTCTAGAGTAAGCCTGACTGATACTTGATTTTGGAAAGCCAGAGTGAAGACACCCTTTGGTGGAACACAATTATCAGTGTCCCTTACCATTTTCCAGAGGTGGGAATATCATTGCAGCATTGGGGGTCCGCTGCACCAGGGCTCAGTGTGGGATGTCACGTGCTTTAGTTGGAGAGGGGATTTTCTCTCAATCCACCATGGCCTTGCAAGGTGTCCAAGCATCTGCTCCCATCTGTCTTGGGCTGGGGAGTGCATGGAACACTGAGTCTGAAGATTGTTCATGTAGGGTGGGCTAACTGGATGGGGGCCTGGAGAGACTTTCTGGGCAGGGCTGTGGATGCTCACCCTGGGTCACTTATGAGGTCTGGGCAACTCAAGGGCCAGTTTGATGCTGATGTGGCTTTCCTGCAGCTCCAAGACACTGTTGGGAGATTAGGGGTTGTTAATCTCTTCCTAGATATCATATTGAAAAGCAGAGACATTACTTTGCCAACAAACGTCCATCTAGTCGAGGCTATGGTTTTCCCAGTGGTCATGTATGGATGCAAGAGTTGGACTGTGAAGAAAGCTGAGTGCCAAAGAATTAATGATTTTGAACTGTGGTGTTGGAGAAGACTCTTGAGAGTCCCTTGGACTGCAAGGAGAGCCAACCAGTCCATTCTAAAGATCAGCCCTGGGTGTTCTTTGGAAGGAATGATGCTAAAGCTGAAACTCCAGTACTTTAACTACCTCATGCGAAGGGTTGACTCATTGGAAAAGACTCTGATGCTGGGAGGGATTGGGGGCAGGAGGAAAAGGGGACGACAGAGGATGAGATGGCTGGATGGCATCACCGACTCGATGGACGTGAGTTTGAGTGAACTCCGGGAGATGGTGATAGACAGGGAGGCCTGGCTTGCTGCGATTCGTGGGGTCACAAAGAGTTGGACACGACTGAGCGACTGAACTGAACTGAACCTCTTCTGAGTTGTTGGCTCCTTTGATAAAGCCCCTGGAATAATATTGTTGTCAGCATTTTATTAAGGTAAATTTTCATATTGTAAAATGAACATATGTTATGTGCAGTTGTGACAAATGTATGCATAATCACCTCCCTATCTTAGAGGCAATCACTGTTGATTTCTACCACCAAAGATACTTGTGAACTGCATGCTATCTACAGTCTTTTGTGTGTAGCTTTTTTCCCTCCTTATAATGTTTTTGGGCTTCTTCATGTTATTGTGCATATAGCTGTTTGTTGTTTTTATTATGGCATAATTCAATAAGATTTTTAAAATAAGATTTTTAAGTATATAATTTTATACACGAACAGGAAACTATTCTGAAATACAGTTGTCAGCATATTTTTGGAAAATATTAATTATGTAATATTTGGTAATTATGCCTCTTTCCTAATGCATCTGGTATGTATTTGGTATGTATGCCTCTTTATTAATGCATTAATAGTAAGCTCTGGCCATGGGTCTAATAGTCGAGTAACTACTGTAATCGTGAAGTAGCCCTGAGCATGTGTGATGGACATCTGGCATATCTGTAATACCATATGAAAACATCTGTCATGGTTTTATTGGTAGCAAAATAACAAATATTACCAATATTAAAGTGGTTTATTATCTACACCCTTAATTAAAGAAATTACTTTGTTAGAGGCTAGTAAAAAGAAAGCTGTTTTGCCCTCCTGATCATGGGCCCCCTGACTTCCATGGACAGCATGCTGTAAACCCTGGTGATTCATGGTTGTTATATGTGCTGGTTGTCTTGGCTGCACCATTCCTGTCACTGTCTTTTTGGCCTTTGAAATCTCTAATACAGTCTTTGGGGGCTGGACAACTGTCTGCACCAATCTTCTCTTACGTGTGGAATGGTAGCTTTTAGTCAAAAGGTCTGTTCAGGCCTCTGGTTTCATGCAGCAGTAAGCTGCCCGTGCGGTCTAGGTGAGTGGACTTGGGGAGGCACTAGGGATAAGAGAAATACTTTTGTGAACAAGAGGGTCACATAATGGTTTTCTAAGAGAGCAATGATTAGTCCTTGGAATTATCCCTTCATGAGGCATTAAGAGAGAAATTCTCTCTGCCCCCAGAAGAATGCCCAAGACATTCTTAGACCGCAAGGGTCATGCCAGTAGAACCAAGGACAAGAGAATTCCTGTTGCCCACATAACAGCTGACATAGAAAAGCATTTATTTTATTGTTTGAATGCAAAGCATAACATTATATTTCTACAAATATATTCCTTAGATCTGGAAATAGTAACTAAAATAATGTCACACTTTGATGTCTGTATTCTAAATGACTAAAAATTTTGTCAGCTGAGGCTACAAATGAGAAATAGAGGCCCCATGATGATCTAGTCCACTGAAGTGTCAAGTTTAAGTTTCCTAGTTCAGAATTAAGGGAGCCACAGGGTGAGAAGCAATCTGTGTCCCTAATCGTGTTGACAGCACTTTGCTTCAGGCTCCGATTCAGAGCTCATCTGCTCCCTGCAGATAGATAGCCCTGAGCTCAGCATTGCCAGGCTGGTTTCCATGGTGCTAATTTGCATACCAAACCAGGACTTGTATTTTTGTGTTTGCCTCACACATTTCCAGTGCTAAGTGTTCTTCTAAGAAAGGGATTAGCGTGCTAGCCAATTAAGAGAGTATGCCAGAAATAAAGCACCCAGGGAATTATTCTTCAAGTTATATTACTGCTGTTATGCCCAAGAACAGAAGAATGGTCGGTTGGCTTTCTTAGGCCAGCCCTGAGTCTTAAAGATAAAATGTCTCCAGCGAGATCTGGAGTGGTGTTTTTTCTTACTGTATGTTTTAAGCCATTTGCAAATGATTAAAACAGATTGTGTGTGCGTGTGTGTGTGTGTGGTCTTATTGTGGAGCAGGAGTGGATTTCTGGAAGATTGACTTTCAAGATTTTGTTTGTTGTTTTGGCTGTGGGTCTCTCTAGTGGAGACATATTGCCCTGTTCACTTTGAAATATTTTCTTAAAAGACATGTTTTTTAGAAATTTTCCAAATTCTCTGAATCAGCATTTTTAATCAGCTTTAATCATCAGGACTATAGCTGGAAAATGTTTGGTTCTGGAATGTCTCTATTGAATACTACCTAGCAACACAAAAGATTGAAGGTCTGATACAACCACATGGATGAATCTCAGAAACATGGTGCTGAGTGAAAGAAGCTTTGACAAAAGAGTATATACTGTTTGATTCCATTTAAGTGAAGTTCTAGAACAAGGAAAATTAATTGATGGTTTAAAAAAAGGACCAGTAGTTGCTTTTCAGTGGTGGGGGCAAGGATTGGGGTGATAAATATGTTTCATATTTTGATGGGGTTTGAGTTACACGTGTGTACATTTAAAACTCAGGAAGGTATAGATAAGATTTGTATGTTTCACTATATAATGTATATTCAGTTCAGTTTTATCTCAAAAGTATGCTTCCCTCATAGCTCCGTTGGTAAAGAATCTGCCTACAATGCAGGAGACCTGGATTCAATTCCTTGGTTGGGAAGATCCCCTGGAAAAGGAAATGGCAATCCACTCCAGTGTTCTTGCCTGGGAAATCCCATGGACAGAGGAGCCTGGCAGGCTATAGTCCATGGGGTCGCAAAAAGTCAGGCATGACTTAGCGACTAAACCACCACCATGAATTAATAAAATATTTTATTGCAAAATCTGGGGTTATTGTATTAGATATTTAGAAAAACTAAGAGCTCCATGGTGCAGTTGGTTAGCATGCAGTACTTAACACACAAAAACTGGACTTTGAACTAAAGTAGCATAATTAGTGGCAGTTCAATCAACAGTACTTGGAAATCATGTGTGCATATGTTCATTCTGTTACTTACCTGTTCTGTTATTTACCTGAATCTCTAGATCCCTGTAGAAAGGTGTCTGCTTCCAGAAACACTACCTTGGTTTATAATTTTTATGTGCTCAACCATGATTTGATTGGATTGGAAAGTGGACCATTTGACCTTCGTTTTGATCCATCTTCCTTACCCCTGTTTCTCAGGGAAAGCTTAGTTTTTAATCTCTGTAAAATGCATCAGTTCTCAGACAGTGAGCTGACTGATGGTTCAGAAAATCTTGGCTTTCTAAAATGCTACTATAACTCTGGAGTGATCTTTTGCTTTTACCAGTGCTTTGGCTTTGAAAAAAAGCCACTTGAACTTGGCAAGGAACCTGAGGAAGTGGGACATGAGGCAGATGGGTCTGATGGAAGTTGGCTCTGAGTTCTTGCCTTGAAGTTACAGTCGGTCCTTATTACACAGTTGATAGAAACGTGAATGCACAGATGAGGGCTAGGAAAGTGAGCAACGGAACACACCTTCAGTAATGTCTAGGTGCAGAGAGAAGGACTCCTCGCTCTGCATCTATCTCCTTGGTGGATTTTTTCCTCTGCTGATGCCTCTCTCTCCTCTAACTCCATGCTGCTGGAGAAATCACAGGGTAGCTCACCCACGTTCCCTACACAAGGCTGTGCATTTCCATCCCAGCTGTGATGCTTTCTGAGGCTTCCTCCCTCCACAGAGAATTACCCTTGTCTGATGGAGCTGTCTTGTCAGAGAAATACAGATCCACCCCCAACACACACACACACACACACACACACACACACACACACACCCCTCTCCCCTCAGCCAACAGGCCTGTTAAAAGTAGTCCAGCTCCAGAGTTCCCTTGGGGATCAGGGCAAAGGCTGTGCTCAGACACTTGTCTTCCTATTTATCTTCCCCATGAGAATGGTGAAGGGCCTCAAAGGAACTCTAAGGGAACTGATACTAACCATACTTCTTGGCCTTCTCCAGTCAATATAAATTGACCAGAGGCCAGTCAGGAACTTCAGGCAGGGCTTTACTGGGGCTCCTGCATCCACAGGAGGGAGTAAAAATAAGTCGTTTCCTTTCCTAGCTACCCAAGGCAGGCGTGGGAGAGCTCCTTACATGGGGTGAGGTAGAGGTGTGTCCAGGGGTCAGATCGGGAAGGGGTGCTTGGGTGGTTTGCCCAGCTCTATGGTGGTGTTGAGTCAAGGTGCGTGTGCAGACCCTGCTTTTGCTCCCAGCACCGTTTTTGCTCCCAGATCTTCCGAAGTGGCAGTTGGCCTTTTTGGGTCCTTTTGTATCTTATTGTCCATAATTTGTCCCAAATGTGCAACACACAGTCATTTTTAGTCCCTTGTAGTTTCTTTGTATTTTGTTGCTTGAGGAGATGGTTTTCCGGGTGCAGGCACTGCAGCCAAGGGTCCCAGGTCCCAGCCTGTCTCAGGACCAAGGGACCCACCTTAATGCAGCAGCGCTGACTGCCTCTAATATGAATTTACATGTGGTCCTTAAGTGCGTGTAATTAGGTATTGGCCATTTTCATGTTTTCCTGCCCTGAAACCAGCTGCATCTTATGCTTGGGGAGAGTGACTTTTCTTGTATGAAACAGAACCAAGAATAATCACCCTCCCACATATTATTAATAATATACGAGAGAAAAACAGGAAAAGCATGTTTTCAACATTTTACTTGTCTTGCTTCCTTACACCATCTGAAAAGGCTTCATTTACACTCATTCCATCTGTAGAACTTTCAACAGGAGGGACACATACAGAAGTATAAATCCTTGAGTCATTAGCATATTCATTCCAGACACTTTGTAACTCCTGGGAGCCAAGAGCCTCTATGTTTTCTCCCTGGGGAAAAATGACTTCATCCTTCAGTCACCTCTTCTGTGTCTGAAAGGGCCACCATTTGTTGCAAAGTGACTGTTCTCTTCAAAGTAACTGTGATGATAGAGTCATGGAAAAAATTTAACTGTTTACTCTGCTTACTTTACATTGAAAATAATGTTTATGCTCATTTGCATTTTAATGAAATGTGAAAGGACGGGAAATCTATTTCTTTGTCTCTAGAGAAAAAATTGGGGTGCCCTGGAGGGCTTCTCAGCCTACTTGCAGCATGAATTTTGTTTAAAGCAGAAACCCTAGCAGTTTCTTTTTAAGTAAGGAGAATCAACAAGAACAGTAAAAGACTGTTTCAAATAGCTACAGAACAGCGCTGAGTGATGATTGCGGCGTCCGTGTTTCACTCACAGGGAGGACTCTCTTCCTGCGGTTCTTCCGGTCCCGGCGGGCTCACTCCTGTGCTTGGTGGTCAGCTGGTTATTGTTTGGAGCCATCCGGACGGCTGAACCGTCTCTCTCTCATTCTCCAGCAGCCAGCCTGATCATGTTCTCCTGAAAAACAAGGATGAGAGCAAGCAAGCTATCCACTCTTCATGCCTCTGCCTGGGTCACATTTGATGAGATCCCACTGGCCAAGCTATGTAACATAATCAGGCCCAGGGTTACTGTAGGAGAACCTGCAAGATGAGTGGGCAAAGGTATGAATACTGGGAGGGACTAAGATTTATAGGCATTGATGCATCAGGTTTACACAACTCTAGAATTTTATCAAGTGAAATGCAAATCTCCCTAGTTGGAACCTTAAAGCTCAAATTTTAACTTCATATTTTCTTTCTATGTTTTTGTTTTTTTTTTTTTCCTCTCCAGACAGCTGGCTCCTACTCAGTTTAATCTTTTTCATTTACCATTAGAAATTTAGCACAAATCATTTCTCCTCTTGGAATATCTTTTCCCCCTCTTCTGTTTATCTACCCAAGCCCCAAGTAGTTCTCAAAACCCAGGTCAAATTCACACTTTCCTGGAAACCAAATGTCAGTATCATTGCTCAACACTGACATACTACCTGATATTAATGATCATGTTTATGTGTGTAAATGTCTTATTACTTCAATATAAGTTCCAGTAAGTTTCTTAAATTCAGGGTCCGTGTCTTATAATTATTTGTGTCCCCAAAATGTGTTTATTCTATGTTATTGTTCAGCCACTCAGTCGTATCCGACTTTTGTGACCCCATGGACTAAAGCACAGCAGGCTTTCCTGCCCTTCACCATCCCTGGGACCTTGCTCAAACTATAGTAAGAGCTTAATAAGTATGTTGATTAACTGGAGGTCTGTTCTCCAAATTCAATGCCGATTTCCTCTTCCTTGTCTCTACCTACATTATATTCCTTTTCTAAGTTAGCTTCTTGAGTATCACCTTCAGTCAGTACCAGCTGCCTTAGCTATGATATTGAGAACAACTCTACAGTTACACGCAGAGTACATCATGTGAAATGCCAGTCTGGATGAAACACAAGCTGAAATCAAGATTGCCAGGAGAAATATCAATAAACTCAGATACGCAGATGACACCATGCTTATGGCAGAAAGCAAAGAAGAAATAAAGAGCCTCTTGATGAAAGTGAAAGAGCAGAGTGAAAATGTTGGCTTAAAATTCAACATTCAGAAAACTAAGATCATGGCATCCAGTCCCATCACTTCATGGCAAATAGACAGGGAAACAGTGGAAACTGTGACAGACTTTATTTTTTGGGGTTCCAAAATCACTGCAGATGGTGACTGCAGCCATGAAATTAAAAGACACTCGCTCCTTGGAAGAAAAGCTATGACCAACCTAGACAGCATATTAAAAAGCAGAGATGTTACTTTGCCATCAAAGGTTTGTGTAGTCAAAGCTATGGTTTTTCCAGTAGTCATGTGTGGGTGTGAAAGTTGGACTATAAAGAAAGCTGAACGCTGAAGAATTGATGCTTTTGAACTGCGGTGTTGGAGAAGACTCTTGAGAGTCCCTTGGACTGCAAGGAGATCCAACCAGTCCATCCTTAGGGAAATCAGTTCTGAACGTTCATTGGAAGGACTGATGCTGAGGCTGAAGCTCCAATACTTTGGCCACCTGATGCGAAGAACTGACTCATTGGCAAAAACCCTGATGCTGAGGAAGATTAAAGGCAGGAGGAGAAGGGGACGACAGAGGATGAGATGGTTGGATGGCATCACCAACTCAATGGACATGAGTTTGAGCAAGCTCCAGGAGTTGATGATAGACAGGGCAGCCTGGCATGCTGCAGTCCATGGGATTGCAAGGAGTCAGACACAACTGAGCGACTGACTAAAGTCAACTACAGTAAAACCAGAAAGAGCTGGGATGAGCATCAACACTGATTACTAACATCTGTTATGGATACAAGAAGGAGATGAGCCATTCGTATTTGGTACCAAAGCAATTCTCAGTTCTTCTTTGAGTGGCCTTATATTTTCTAAGCTCTGGAGGAAAGTAGTGATGATAATCATTAAAAAAAAAAAAATTCATTCAAGCAAAGTATCTTCATAAGAGGCAGTAAAGAGCTAAGGGTGGGGCCTCAGTTGACCAACCTGACTATAGATTCTGGTTTTGCTGATTCTAACTCTGTGTCTTTGGGAAAACTATATAATCTTAGGTTTCTGGAGTTTGCTCATGTACTAAGAAATAACACTATATGACACATGATGAATAGGGTTGTTCTTGGTCCCTAGTAAGCACTCAGTAAATACTAGCTACTAATTTATTAGTAAGCAGCAGAAAAATTTGCAAATGAGGCAAATATACATTAAAATGAAAATAAATACAACTCCTAGGTTGGAAGTCTTAGATGATGCTAACGACATGTAAACCACTTGCAAGATACCAGGAACTACTTTGGAGCAATGATTCCATCAGCACCTAATTTCAGTCAAGTTTAATTCCAGATGGAGCACCACCAACTCAGATTTGTTACAGGGATTTTTAGCAATTGTAACTTAGACAGTTGTGGGGGCTACTAAACAGTGTCTGTTGGTCTGTCATTTGCACATCTGAAGCTGGAACTTGAAACCTACAAGGAAGGGAAGACAAGTGTAACATGGGCAAGAACAGTACAGGCTGGAACTCATGACCAGGAATGGGACAGATGCCACCAAAACAGACTGAACCTGTGACAATTCTCACTTCCTCTGACCTTGACAGGCAGATATCCAGGAGAAGCCTCTTCATGGAGCTAGACACATGACTGACCAGGAGGCATAGAATGTAAGAGCAGAAAAAGGCAGAGTCATTGCGTGTCCATTAAGTGATCCATCAAATAAGTGGCAATGGATTTGAACTAGAAACATGGTGTGTGTGACCTTCTGAGTGTGAGGAACAATATGGTTGTCGCTCACTTCTTCTTCCAGCTTCTGCACAGCATCTCTTGGGACCCACCCTCATCAGAGATATGCAGGGAAGGAAACTGGGACTTTTGTTCAGCTCAGCTAAGCTGACGCATGACGGAGTGGCCACTAGTCACCTTGTCCGACAACAGGAAGAGAACCAGCTGCAGCTTAGATCTGTCTGTGTGACCTTAGGTACAACCACATAACCTCTCTGTCTCGGTTTTAGGTCTTAATACTCTCATGTGTAATAGGGAATGCAGGAGTGACTTTTTCAACCCTCAAGGCCCCTTCCAGTTCTAAGTCTATACTTTTGTCATCCTGCCTTTGTTCCGTTTCTTGTGTCTGTCAGTCTTGCTTCCACATTTACTGCAATTCTGTGAGCTCAGCCAGAGGGAAAGCCAGATAAGAACAATGGAAGGAGCCCAGGTGTTAGTCTAAGCTCTCAGAGCCGCTGAGGTAAATGGTGGGGTCAGAGGGCAATTGTCAGTGCTGGAATTAAATATTTACTGCGTTAACCATGACCACTGGTGGATTTCCGGGAAAACTGACCATATTGACTGAAATGTTTCCCTCCGGTTTTTCTAATGATTAGCAGTCTTGACTCAGTTTGCCAGCTCTCAGGAGACTGCATGGTATTCATCTCCATTAATTTCTTTGCCTCTCTCCAGTTATAAGCAGTGATCATCCTGGCAGTTTTACTCCTCGAGTAAGCACTGGCGCGCCTCTTGACATCCTCAGGGCTGGTGCCCTCCATACAGATGCTCGCTTAAGTTCTGAGATGAACTCAACAGAGTGTTCTCACCACAGAACTGCGCTGGGGGCATTCTGGGGGAAGATGCTATCATGGCATACTGTGGAGCAGAAGATTCTGGGAAAGCTGAAAGGAACTGTTTTGGGGGCTTTTACTTACATCTTTCCCCTCTCACCCCAAACTGGTGAGTTAACCAGTCCTAGGTACTGTTTCACAGTCTCCCCCTGGCAGTCCCCTCTCTGGGGATTGGTGTTGTCCAGAGAGAGCTGTCTTGCTCGTCATTACATCCTTTCTTGCTGCAGACATCCAGTAAGTGTTGATTCCAGTACAGGAATCAACCTGTACTGGATTCTACCCCCCTCTCCAGTTCAGGACAACTCTGTAGGGTCATCTCAGTTCATAGCTCCAGTAGGGTTGGCTGAGACTTCTTTAGCATCTGCATCACAGACTAAGTTCTCCTTCCTGGACCTGTTTCCTTCCCTTCCTACTTTTCCTCCTTTCCCCTCCCTTCTGTAGGTGCTGATCCCATAGGTATCTCATAATAGATACTTGTGTAGAAGTCTCTATCTCAGTGTCTGCTTTCCAAGTAAGCAAAGCTGCAACTGCTGTAACATGGAGAGACATCAAAGTTGGGGAGGCAGAGACACATGGGATGGAAGCTACCTAGTAACTCCTGGTTCCTGGATGTTGAGTTTCTTCTCCCATTTATAAACTGGCTTTGTTGAGAGGCTTAAAGGCCACTTGCTTACTAAACAAGCACTCTGCTTATAAACACTCTCCTTTTAGCCCCTCACAACACTTATCACGTTCAAGCCTATCTAATTTGCTCAGGTATTGGACAAAGATCTTTGTTTTGTTTGATAATATGTTATAAACACATAGTAGGTGTCGAGAAATACTGAATGAATGAATAACTGAGTAAAAAGAGGCAGTGTGAGACTGTGATAGCAAAATAGGGGAGAGGCCACAGAGGCTGAATGACACAAGAGAATGGAAATGAGAAAAAGCAGAAAGTCTCTGAGGATTTGGGGGAAGTACAGTACATACAGGGCTTCCCAGGTGGCACTGGTGAAGGAACCCAGCTGCCAAAGCAGGAGGCACAAGAGACGTGGGCTCGATCCCTGATCGGGAAGATCCCCTGCAGGAGGGCATGGCAACCCACTCCAGTATGCTTGCCTGGAGAATCCCTTGAACAGAGGAGCCTGGTGGGCTACAGTCCATGGGGTCGCAAGAGTCGCACGTGACTGAATGACTAAGCAACCAGCACACATGCAGAGGACACAGAAAAGCTTTAAAAACAACCTCAGTTTCTCAACTTTAAGGTGCATCCGACTCCCCTGGAGGGCTTGCTGGGCTCCACCCCAGAGGGTCTGATTCTAGAGGTCTGGGTGGAGCCTGATGATTTTCATTTCTGATGCCTTTCCAGGTGAGGTTACTGTGCTGGTCTGAGTTCACACTGGCTGAGAGCTGGCCTCTGGCTTCCCCCATGGTTTCCAGCCTTGCCCTCTGCTCTTGTCCGCTGTGCTTACCCTGCTCTGCTCACTAACGTCTTCTTCCGGTTCCTTGGACTCATCAGTGTTCTCACTTGGCAGAGGTTGTGTCTGCTAATCTTCCTTTGGCTTTGAGACCTTCCCATCTTTGAGATCTCAGCTCACTTGGGGAGTTCTTGGGAAGCCTTCTTGAGCCTCTGAGACTAGAATAGACCTTCTGTGAGTCACTGCAATAGGCATTCTGTAATCACGACCTCATTTCAATAATGATGTCTTTAAGGAAAGTCCACCATCATGGACTAAGAGCTCCATGGTGGCGGGGGCGGTCATGCTTAGCACACTCTGTCTCCTGGTACCTCCTGGAATGCTTGGGGTAAGTATTCGTTGAGTGAGCGGTTTTACCAACCCTCCCCCCAAACACATGCAAGTATGTGAAATTAGAGAAATTGCAAATCCTTTGTATCACAAAATTAAAATAACGGTTCCTATACCCCATTTGTTCCCAGAATTGATATATAAAAGCTAAAAACCAACCCAGGTTATTGTTAAAGCTGTACAACAGCAGAGGATCCTCAGCCTCTTCTGGTACCTGCTTTTACTGTTAATTGTTTACCCATCTTGATTCAGTTTAATTTTGGTTATTTTGTTCATTGAAGACATAAAGCATAAAATGTTAGTATTCACCTTGTAACAATAAAACTATGTTTTAAAGATAATTATTAATAACTCATTCATCTGTTCTCTTTTAGTCTATTTGAAACTCTCATTTCTTATTTCCTCTCAAGCATTATTAGCATTTTTTTTATTCCAAGGAGAATACATTAAGAGTTATTTCTTTTGTTTTCTTCTTTTTAAATTTGGTATCTCAACTTCTATATCAGAATGCACAGGCCAACAGTGACCTTGGAATTCATAAATAAAATGGCAGTTATAACCAGGCATTATTTCTCTAAAGCCTGAGCTCTATCATAATATATCCTAGTATTCATTCTAGGACTTAATAAAAAAAATTTTTTTTCTAATTTTTTGTACAGTTTATAAGACCTTCAGGGTTTTTACAAAATTCTTTAATCACATCAAAGATAAGTATTTGTATTTGACAGTAACTCAAGTTCATTATTAACTCCTCCTTTGATGTTCCTGGGGAAAATTTTTACTGAATACAGTGCATCGGAATTAAGACCATTTTGACTAGTCAAAAGCAGATCTTCTGAACCTTTCATTTTGGAATATTTTTAAAGTACTAGGCTATATGTTATTTTTTAGAAACTCCCCTTTATTTTTTTTTTTTAAAGTAGCTTCTATGTTGGTACTCAGTTGCACAGAACAATCAGGAAAGGACTAAGGCTGTTTTATTCATCCCTGGGTTAGCAAGGTGCCTTCCACATGGTAAATGCATGGTCAGTGTGTGATGGGTGCCATTAACAAAGTTTCATTATTATTGCTTTACCCAAGGGCAATGCATTTTCTTATGTATGTATTTTGTGGGTTTGCATGACAGTATTATGTTCCTTGAAAATCAGATAATAAAAAGTTAGGAAAATGATGTTTTTGATAAACCAATAAAATGCTTATCTTTGTATATAATTCTGTGGTCTGATTTTCAAATAATATTGAGAGTCAAATAGTAAAATCCTTAAATATAATGCTTTATAATCTGTTAAGTATTAAAAGTGAGAGTTATGCTCTCTCATTTTTTAAAAATTGTCACTTATTTTTTGTTTGCCCAAAGTGATATATTTTTATTCTCCTTCCCATAGCTAGCCCACTTAAAGTAGGCTTTGTTTAGTTGTCTGGTAGTTTATTTTTATCTGCATGTGTGTAAAGTTGCTTAGTCATGTCCGACTCTTTGCAACCCCTTGGACTATAGCTGGCCAGGCTCCTCTGTCCATGGGGATTCTTCAAGCAAGAATACTGCAGTGGGTTGCCATGCCCTCCTCCAGGGGATCTTCTCTATCCAGGCATCGAACCCATGTCTCCTATGGCTTCTGCACTGCAGGTGGATTATTTACCCCTGAGCCACTGGGGAAGCCATTGTCTGTGTCTACTCAATATATAATTTTGTAATGTAATGTATTTTATATATACATACACGTACATATATATTTTAATTATGCAATGACTGTTTTTGTACAGCTTCAAGAACATAGGTCTTAGAGTTATAAAAGCTACTATTGGGATCTTACCTTCACTATTTTATCAGTTATCTATTGCCAAATAATGCTGCATGACAAATTATTCTAAACCTTGGTTGCTTTAAACAATAAGCATTTACTTAGCTCCTGTACGTTCGGGTTGGAGTGGGCAGAGGCCAGCTGGGCAGCTCTGGCCTTCTGGTGTGGCTTACCTGTGTGTCTGGCTGTTGTCCTCTGTCTGTCAGCAGTTGGCTGACTACAGTGGCAGGGGTGAGTGAGTCATGGGTCTCATCCTTCAGCAGGTTGGTCCAGGGACGTTCACACATTGTCTAGGCTGGTCTCTGGGAGAGAGGCAGAGACAGAGACACGGGAAGATTGCAGGTCTAGGCTCCACATGACACGCTGTCACTTCTGGTGCATTCTCATGACCAAAGAACATCACAAAGCTAGCCAGATTCAAGAACTGTTGGAAAGAGACCCAATTTCTTGCTGGCCAAAGGTGTGGGAACAGAGAGGCTGCTGACCTGGGGCCATGTGTGCAGTCTGCCAAGCTGTTCATGAGCCAGTTGGAGCAATGTCCTCACACCTCTTCTGGGTAAGGAGGAATGGTTAATGCTTTTCTTTTCCATATAGTGGTGCTTTTCTGTCATGGTAATGCATTACTTTGATGAAATAAAGACCCTCTCCCTCACCACTAAGGCGCAGAGTGAGCCCCATGCCCAGGGTCACTGCCCATGTGATGTGATGAGGGGAGGAGCAGCTTATTGAAAGTATTAGCACCAGGTTTGCAGTGACAGGGTGAGATGTGTGACTTGGTGTTTTGGCTGCCTGTGTGCACCTGGCTTTAGATCAGTGCGTGGAACTTTTCTCAGAGGTATACAATGCATGAATGAATGTGCTTCTCTTTATATTATTATTGTGTTGTTATTAATAAAGTAAATAAGTTTTCACTTTAGGATCTTTCAGAGGAACATGGACACACATACATACAAAACTGAGGATTGTAGGAATCAACCACAAATATCTGAAAGTCCATACAACAACAGTTAATGCTTATGGAGTATCTGTTATATGCCAGGCTCTGTTCTAGGAGACCCCTGTATTAGCACATCTGAGTTTTAGAAGATACATATCAGGCATCATGAATGTCCCCTTTTTGCAGATGAGGAAATTGAAGTTCATAGATACTGTGTTGTTCCAAGTTACACAGCTCATAAATGGCAGTGGCGAGATATACTCTCAGACAGGATTGTTCCAGGCTCAGAGCCCTAAGCCCTTGCTCCAGGGAGGACTGCCACATGTGGTCGCCTCGCTGTTCTGGCTGCTTTCCTTTAGGTCACCGCTCAGGAAAACCCAGCCACAACTGCCAGCTGATTCCATTGGCACTGTTCACCAGGCTCTGAGTCTACCCTGTTACTCGCTCAGTACCTAACTAACAAGACTTTCCTTTGCCATCCATTCACATGTTATCATGAAATGGAAAAGAATTTTAATGAGAAATAGTTTATTTCACCTTTACTGATTTATGAGTGACAAATAAAAATTAAATATACTTTAGTGTACAGCATGATGTTTTGATATACAAAAAAGTGTTTACCATAATCAAGCTAATTAATAAATCCATCACCTCATATGCCTTTTTTTATGGTGAAAACATTTGAAATCTACTTTCTTCACAAATTTCAAGTATAGGTTAGTATTGACCAGAGTCACCATGCATGCAGTAGGTCTTTTGCAATTTCCAAGAAATGCAATTTTCTTGAAACTGAAAGTTTATATCTCTTGATCCACACTTTCTCTTTTCCCCTGCCTCCTAATTTCTGGTATTCTCCATTAAAAAGAAAGAAAGGAAAGAAATAAGGGGAAAAGGAAGAAAATAAAAATAAAAGGACAGAAGGAGAGGAAGAGACGGAGGGAGAGGAAAAGACAAGAGAAGAAAAGCAAGTAGAGTGCATTTCAGTGTTTTTCTATTGTCCACCATTTGGGGTTCATCCACTCATCACTCTGAGGTGCTCTAAAAGCACACATCATTGAAATAAATTATTTAGGTAGTAAACTGCTTTTCCATGTTCAAAAGAAGATGGTATATGATCTTGCAACTTGCAAAAGTATTCTCCTTGGTTTATTTTGTTTTTATGGTTCTGTACTTGTTTCATTTTATAACAGAATGTAAACACATGTGAAAAAATTGCAATTTAAAACAGATTTAAAATCAGGCAGCCCTTTGCCTGCTCCCGGTTGTTACTCATCAAACCCCTTATTGTTATTCTCTAAGTACTTCATAAATTTGTTTTTCAGTCCTCTGCTTTCCTCATATAAACTTTTATATTCTGCTGCCTGTGTGTTTGGCATATTTGTTAGTAAAAATAAACTTTTCAATAAACAGTTTTGCTTCCCTGGAGGTTAGGAGAGACTCTGAAGCAATTGGAGGGGTGATATGGGTCCTGGGATAGAGACAGTAGGCTTCTGATAATAAGCCAAAAGGGCAAGGGATCCTTTAAATATTTTTATCAGTACTCGCTGGTTCTTAGAATATCACTTAAAATATACTCCATTGGTACTGGATTAGCAATAAAATTAGACTGACTTTGGTAGCAATGCTGCTGCTGCTGCTGGTAAGTCGCTTCAGTCGTGTCTGACTCTGTGACTCCATAGATGGCAGCCCACCAGGCTCCCCGTCCCTGGGATTCTCCAGGCAAGAACACTGGAGTGGGTTGCCATTTCCTTCTCCAATGCACGAAAGTGAAAAGTGAAAGTGAAGTCACTCAGTCATGCCCAACTCTTAGCGACCGCATGGACTGCAGCCTACCAGGCCCCTCTGTCCATGGGATTTTCCAGGCAAGAGTACTGGAGTGGGTTGCCATTGCCTTCTCCATTGGTAACAATAGAGCTATGTTAACGAAGTCATCAAGATGTCTCCGTGGAAGTGAAAATTCCTAGTTAACAATCACCACCATCCTCTGGTCTACCTTGCATATGGGGTTGGGGAGGAAAAGCGTTGCTGCAGCAGAGGTGTTGGTTGCGCAGCCCGTGGTCCCTTGGCAGTGTCACCTCTTCTTGCTGTAGGTACTTGTGACTTCCTAGCTAAGAGATCTCTCTGGCCTCCGGAATGTTCTCAGCATGTACTGGGCAGGCTGAAAGTGTAGAGTTAAATCACCTGGAAGCAGCACTCTGCCAGTACGGATGGGTTTGGTCGAAGCCCAAGTCCCCAGGCTCTCAGCTGGGCAAACCCGTGGTGCCTTCTCCACAGCAGGATGGAGACCCATCACCAGTAACGGTCCCTGTTTAATAAGTACCGGCTTCTGGCTTCCTTTACCTCCCTGCCTCACGGCCCCACTTTCCTCGACGACCTCCTGGCACTTAGCCTTTATCTTAGGTGTGTTTCATAGAGAGCCCTACTGAAGACATCTACCATAAGATTCCAACAATTAAATGAGTAAACCATCCTAATTTTTCAGTTAATTTTTCTATGATTTTTTTCCCTCTGTCAACCCTTCTCCTTTTCTCCATTTCCCTTGCATTCTGAGGTTACATAGCCTCATCCTATAAGGTAAAGATCACTGAGATAATGCGTAAGAACACTACCAGTGAAGGAATAATGTATAAATTGAGACAGTCGGCAGGTAGAATACAGTGCTGTATGTATGTAGAATGTGACTCTGGACTCTTAATAATTCTTGTGGATGATGCCCTTAAGAAACATAACTCATTAAATTATAAGATGGCTATGCTGCTGCTAAGTCACTTCAATCGTGTCCGACTCTGTGCGACCCCATAGACAGCAGCCCACGAGGCTTCCCCGTCCCTGGGATTCTCCAGGTAAGAACCCTGGAGTGGATATCCATTTCCTTCTCCAATGCATGAAAGTAAAAAGTGAAAGTGAAGTCGCTCAGTTGTGTCCGACTCTGTGCAACCCCATGGAGTGCCACCTTACCAGGCTCCTCCGTCCATGGGATTTTCCAGGCAAGAGTACTGGAGTGGGGTGCCATTGCCTTCTCCGATAAGATGGTTATAAAAATAGAATAAAGAGTAGGAAATATTCTACAAGCATTTCTTAAATTACTTTTAAAGAGCTTTTATGTCATCAGACATAAAGTAGAAAAACACTTATACTTAAAATCAACACTTGGTATTTCTCAGAAAGTGGAAGTGCCCATAAATTTACTTCCAGTGTTTTGAATGAAAAATGACAGATGAAGGAGAACACTCGGGAAGGTTTCCTCAGAATTCTCCTACACTGAGTAGGGTGGGCAGCCTCCATGGTCTGTCAGAGGAGAGGGAGTCACTGCTACTGACCAGACAGATGTTGAATTGTTTGGGGCTGGACTGCATGTCAAAGTCCGACAGACCTGACATAAAAAATATACCTTGTGATGTGTCAGAATTGAAGGGAACTGTTTGTGTTCATTAGAGAAGTGAAGCTTTTCTGAAAAATTTATTGCGGTAGTCAAATGTCCATCCCACCGTGTGAAAAGAGTTTCCAGTCCACACCAGATCACCAATTGCTTCGGAAACTGAGTCCCAAGATGGACTCAATGCCAGAATTACCTTTGATACACACGCATTTAAAAAATCTGGCCATTCTTTTCTTTTTGATATTTGGCATCCTTTCTAAAATATAGTCATGGGTACTTTAAAGTAGGACAATTTATTTACAAGTACACAATGTGACTCTTAAAGGAAGTAAACCCTGAATAGTCAGTGGAAGGACTGATGCTGAAGCTGAAGCTCCAATACTTTGGCCACCTGATGTCAAGAGCCAACTCATTGAAAAAGACCCTGATGCTGGAAAAGGTTGAAGGCAAAAAGAGAAGGGAGCAGCAGAGGATGAGGTGGTTAGATAGCATCACTGATTCAATGGAAATGAACCTGGGCAAATTCTGGGAGATAGTGAAAGACAGAGAAGCCTGGCATGCTACAGTCCATGGAGTCACAAAGAGTTGTAAACAACTTAGCCACTGAACAACAACACATAATGTAACAGTGACCTATGGGTATATAATTGTTGTATTGTATATAGATATATAACATATCTCAAATGTAGTTCTGTAAAACAGCAACAATCATTTGTTACTATTATTTATTATGATTCCAGGTCCAAGATGGTAATAATCATAGGAAATCTCTAAGGAATCCTCACTCAAAAGGTGCCTGGAGCCCGAATTACCTCAAAGGCCTCCTTTTCCACTCATACATTTTTCATGACTCATTTTTATTTACTTGTTATTATTTATCTTTAAAAAGTCTTTACTTTTTGTCTGTGGCATACAGCATGTAGGATCTTAGTTCCCTGTCTAGGTATTGAACCCGTGTGCCCTGCGTTGGAAGCTGGGAGTCTTAACCACTGGACTGCCAGAGCAGACCCTCCACTCAAACATTGGTTGTCTGGCAGGGAAGATGCCGGCAGCTGGGGTGTGGAGCAGCTGGGGCTCCTGGGCGTGAGCATCTCTGTGTCTGTTCTTTCCATGTGGTCTTTGAGCAGCGTGGATTCAGGAGAGCTGGGCTTCTCACCCGGGGCCCCAGTGTTCCAAAGGGGCAATGTCAAGAGAGAAAAAGAGAGAGAACCAGGCAACCAGCTGATTTATGACCTCAGCCTTTGTCAGTTAGAAGCAAATCATTAAAGCCCCATGTGTAAGGAAGAGACTCCACTTCTTTAAAAAAAAAAAAATTATTTATTTTGGGGGGTGCTGGGTCTTCATTGCTGCTTCGGCTTTCCCTCTAGTTGCCAAGGGCGGGGGCTCCTCTGCAGTTGCCGTGCTCAGGCTTCTCACTGCGGTGGCTTCTCTTGTGCAGAGCACAGGCCCCGGGGCCCTCGGGCTTCAGCGCTTGTGGCACGTAGGTTCAATAGTGGCGGCTCCCAAACTCCGCAGAGCGAGCTCAGTAGCTGTGACATACAGCTTAGTTGTTCCATGGTAGGTGGAATCTTCCAGGATCAGGGATTGAATCTGCATCCCCTGCATTGGCAGGCAGATTCTTTACCCCTGACTCACCAGGGAAGCCTGAGACTCCACATCCTGAGGAAAGGATTATCAAAGAATTTTAAGATTCTCAGAACCATGTGTGCAGTGCTCTTTCATCATTACAGGGCCTCATCAGTTTTGCAATCCCATTGCCTCTGGCCTAACACTGTGCTTGGTCATTGCTGGAAAAAAAATGGCTACTTTATCAAAATTATTATACAGCAGTACTTTTGCTAATTTGAATGTGGTGTCTAGCTGTTCTTTTAAATGTATTTATCTAGAGGGCAGTGTTAAACAGGAAAACTGGAGATTCAGAAGGAAGATGTTGACTTCTAAATCAAGAAGAAACACATATTCTTGCTTTCTCCCTTGAATTCAGCTGACATCTGCAGTGGGTGCTACAAGCATAACACTGTGCTAGGCTGCTGTGATGAAGACAGCTATCTAACACTGTAAATCAATACCTTAATAATGTTTTAACTCAAAGAACATTTATAATATAGAGGAATTAAACACAAAGGAATGCTGGTGAGGACTAAGGAAACAGAAAGAACAAATAAAAATAAAATAAAATTATGAATAGACGTAGTCCAAGGTCTTTCAGGAGCTCACAGTTGTTTGTCAGCTCATTAACAAAGATTATGTACTCATCACTGCAGAAGTCACACTAACAGAATATTACAGAACAATGGGTCTTAATATCCCGTAGAAGCACCAGGGAAAACTTCCCAACATTCTCCCAAATCCATTATCAACCCAAAGGATGCTCTAAACAATAGACTTTGTTAGAGAGGGTACGAAAAAGGCTAATCACATCAGCCAACAATTACTTGGCTGATATGTTTCTGTCCTGTAAATTATAATTTATGTATCACAAATATGCAAATGTTTGCTGAATGAGTGAAACTTTGCCTAGTATTATTGGACAAAATCTGCCATTGACAGGTCTTCTACCTGGGGACCAAGGAGTCCTGAGATCTCTTGAGAGAGAAGTGTTGCAAGAGAATAAGAGCACTGATTTCCTCTCACTTTATTTTATTAAAGTGTAATTGAGGTGAAGAGGCATTTTCTCATTGGTCTTCGGTGTTATTTTGGTCTCAAGAGTGGGTAGGCATCAGTATCCCAATCCATTTCTGGAATCACTTTCTCAATGAGCAGACGCAGGTTGTGTTTATTTCTTAGGTTCTTTCTCCCAATTATTTAGGTTCTTTTCCTTCTGGAGCTTGTAAATGGACAGAGGATTGACCAGGCATAGTGGATGCCGTCAGCACCCGCTCCCTTTCCCCTCAAACCTGTCAGTGTGCTCAGTCCCTTTCCAGCTGCTCGGATATACAACATGTGTCTGAATTCTGCTCCTTTTATTTTTTCTCAAAATTCTGAATTGCTCTGCTACAATGTGTAGCAGCCGGATGTGCCACTGAGTGTTGATAACCACTGGAGCTGGCCTCAAACTGGAACTTTTGTAAATCGATGTGCAAGTGCCTGGCTCCCTCCAGCCTTGGGCATGACAATTTGACACATGTTTTACTCTGGCTCTGAGAGTTCTAATGAGATCTTTCCCAAGGTCTGCAGAACCAGTCTTTCTTGATATCACACATTTATTGGCTTTCAGCCCCTCCCTCCCTCTCTCTCTCTTCACATTCCAAGAAAAAAATGACTGTGCTCAAATCCTTGTCAAAATCACTGCTTCTAGAAGAAAACCCAAACTGCGATGCTATGACTGGGGTGCTAGATATTTGCCAGGTACTCATAGGGACTATCTATATAAGGAGAATTTTCTTAATGATTTTCAGAGAGTGAAAATACCAATTTTTTAAAATAATATTAGACACTGACACAATAAGGAGACATGCTTTCAGTTACTTTTCTTGTGAAACATTGCCTTTAAACAGAAGTTTTTCATGTAACAGTCATGATACAAGCAGTTAGAAGGCACAGTGATCACTATTCACTAACTATTCATAGAAGTGGAAGTCATGGGAGTTAACAAGTGAGGCGAAAAAGAAGAGAGATTTCAGACTTTCTCTCTAATAAGTAAATGACTTAAAACTACTACAACTTAATGTCTTGGTTAGATATATTAATGCTTTAAAGATATATTCTTTAAAGCAGTCTTTTAGATTTCAATCACAGGTCTTCAAAGGAAGGACAGACATTCTGAGCTAAGATTTTGCATTTCAGACCATCCTTCTGGAATCTACTCTTGAGATAATTTTGTTAGGTTGTGGCCATCCCAGCATTTCATGGAGTTATGTTTCCATTGGAAAAGTTTTGAATATTTGAACAGCAATGCTTGCTTGTGAGATTCATATTATCCTTGAAGCTAGCTTGCTATAGTGTTAATCTACCTTTAAGTTGTTTTTAGGCATTTATGAAATCAGGAACTGATTTGAAAAAAACACTTATATGGCACTTACCATGTGCCAGTAATTTGTCTGAGATATTTATTATTAATTCATTTAACCCTCAGACTTGCTTGCCAGTTTAATAATATCACCTGTTTTAGAGATCAGGCTCTGGAAGGTAAGGTAACATGCCTAAAGTCACATGCATATGATTTGATGTAGCTAGGATTTGAACGCTGGTTGTCTTAAAAGTTCATGCTCTTGAACATCTAGAGCTGTTTTCAAGGAGGTCCTAGTTAAACGGGATGGTGGTGGACAAACAAATAATCACACAATTAAGTGGTATAGCATAATGTTCAGAAAAACCTTGAAAATGCAGAGGATGGGAGGCTGACTTTGCCTGGGGATTTGTGAGCTCCAGGAAGGACAGCACCCTTGACCTGAATTGCAAAGGACACACCATCTGCAGTGATTTTGGAGCCCCAAAAAATAAAGTCTGTCACTGTTTCCATTGTTTCCTCACCTATTTGCCAGGAAGTAATGCATATAAGTTAAATAAGCAGGGTGACAATATGTGTTGGATCATAGAAAAAACAAGAGAATTCCAGAAAAAACAACTACTGTTTTATTGACTACATCAAAGCCTTTGACTGTGTGAATTGCAACAAACTATGGAAAGTTCTTAAAGAGATGGGAATACCAGACCACCTTACCTGCCTCCTGAGAAATCTGTATGCGGGTCAAGGAGCAACAGTTAGAACCGGACGTGGAACAATAGACTGATTTCAAATCAGGAAAGGAGTATGTCAAGGCTGTATATTGTCACCCTACTTATTTAACTTATATGCAGAGTACATCATGTAAAATGCTTGGCTGGATAAAGTACATGCTGGAATCAAGATTGCAGAGAGAAATACCAATAAACTCAGATACGCAGATGACACCACCTTATGGCAGAAAGCAAAGAAGAACTAAAGAGCCTCTTGATGAAAGTGAAAAAGGAGAGTGAAAATGTTGGCTTAAAACTCAACATTCAGAAAACTAAGATCATGGCATCCAGTCCCATCACTTCATGGCAAATAGATGAAACAATATAAACAGTGACAGACTATTTTTGGGGGGCTCCAAAATCACTGCAAATGGTGACTGTAACCATGAAATTAAAAGACACTTGCTCCTTGGAAGAAAAGCTATGACCAACCTAGACAGCTTATTAAAAAGCAGAGACATTACTTTGACAACAAAGTCTAGTCAAAGTATGGTTTTCCAATAGTCATGTATGGATGTGAGAGTTGGACTATAAAGAAAGCTGAGTGCCAAAGCATTGATGCTTTTGAAGTGTGGTGTTGGAGAAGACTCTTGAGAGTCCCTTGGACTGCAACAAGATCCAACCAGTCCATCCTAAAGGAAATCAGTCCTGAATATCCATTGGAAGGACTGATGCTAAGGCTGAGGCTCCAATACTTTGGCCACCTGATGTGAAGAACTGACTCATTAGAAAAGACCCTGATGCTGGGAAAGATTGAAGGCGGGAGGAGAAGGGGACAACACAGCATGAGATGGTTGGATGGCATCACCGACTCAATGGACATGAGTCTGAGTAAGCTCTGGGAGTTGATGAGGGACAGCGAGGCCTGGCGTGCTGCAGTCCATGGGGTCTCAAAGAGTCGAACACGACTGAGTGACTGAACTGAACTGAACTGAACTGAGCAGTTTATTAAAGAAGCTGTTTTTTCCAGGGAACAAATCATTTTAGAATATATTTAAAATCTGTATGAAGCTATAAAGTACTTCTACTTGCTTTTCTACTCTAGTTAAGAGTAATTAAAAGTTAATTCTTTTAAAAGAGATTTACCTTTTGGGATAGTGTAAGTAAATATTTTGCTCTCTGTTACGTGTTCCTACTTGGAAGTGTAAATATCTCCGTATGTGTTTACATGGGCCTCTCTAACTTCAGAAAGATTCCTAAGCTATATTCTTAAAACTCTTGACACTAAGAATTAATTCTCTGGAAATGGTGGAGTAAATATTGACCTCTATGTAATAGATTTTCAATACAAAGCAATTTATGTGGTTTTAATTTTGTATTATTGCTCATTTGTCAGCTTATAAATGTTCACCCATGTACCAAGAATAAGACTCCAGTGCTGGAAGATGTGCATTCCAGACCAGCTCCTGAAGCAGAGCAGAATGATGCCCAGAGCTGGTAATTTGCAAGTGTTCTAAGGCTTTCTAAGAATAATAGGTTATGGTTTTCCTTGGCCTATGATTTAACCAGTCTTTAAAAATACATTTCTTTCTCATGATTCAGAAAATTGTTCTTGGTACAGGCTGTTTACTTCAAATTTCTACTCTGACTTAATTCAGCTACCAAACAATGACATTTTGAAACCACAGAGTACCCGTTACTAGACATATCTTCTGTCCAGGTAACCCTCAATGTCTCCTCCTTTTAAAAACAAATTTTAAAAAGAAATCAATAACCAGGTCACATCTTATTTTTATTTGCTTCTGTGCATTTCCAGAAGTTCCTCAAAAGTATACCAGATTATCAAGCCTGAAACATACACTGAAGCAAAAGTTAATATTTGATATTGGATAAACGTTGAATGTTGGTGGCTCAGACAGTAAAGTGTCTGTCTACAATGCAGGAGACCTGGGTTTGATCCATGGGTTGGGAAGATCCCCTGGAGAAGGAAATGGCAATCCACTCCAGTATTATTGCCTGGAAAATCCCATGGACAGAGGAGCCTGGTAGGCTATAGTCCATGGGGTCACAAAGAGTCGGACACAACTGAGGGACTTCACTTTCACTTTTCAAATGTTGAATGTTGCCATGGATACTTTCATGAGACCCAAACAAAAGAGGTAAACAAGATGGAAGGTTTCTTTCTTTTCCACGTTCTTTCCCATGTGTGAACCTATGGACAGTTGAAGGTGACCCTGCCCCTAGTAGTACAGATATGCTGCGTTCTTTTACCTCGATTCTGCCCTATGTGTGCTGGAGTAGTTATGTGGCTGAATATGGGTCACAGCACCATATGCTTGTTCCAGCTGTGGGAAGGGAGAAGAAAGTAGAAGACAAGTGGTTGTCTTTTAGAGGCGTGATTTAGAGTGTTAATAGATCATGGTGTTCACATACTATCATCAAAAATAGAGTCAAATCACCAGGCTTGCTGCTGCTGCTGATGCTAAGTCGCTTCAGTCGTGTCCGACTCTGTGTGACCCCACAGACGGCAGCCCACGAGGCTCCCCCGTCCCTGGGACTCTCCAGGCAAGAACACTGGAGTGGGTTGCCATTTCCTTCTCCGATGCATGAGAGTGAAAAGTGAAAGTGAAGTCCCTCAGTCATGTCCAACTCTTCGTGACCCCATGGACTGCAGCCTACCAGGCTCCTCTGTCCATGGGATTTTCCAGGCAAGAGTACTGGAGTGGCGTGCCATTGCCTTCTCTGTCACCAGGCTTAGCTGCAAGGAAAGATGGGAAATGCAGTCTCTAGATCAATGGCCAAGAGTCTAACCAACAGTAGACGTTGCACTTACCAAAAGGAAGAAAAGCAGCCTGAGTATTGGAGACCAGTTAGCAGTCTCCACCAGAGAAAGCTTTCCCATCATAGTTTAGGTTGGTGGATGAAAGAGTTTTCCTAATTTGGCTTCATGTGCAATTCTATATTCCAATTTTGAAATGCTCTTGTGGAATACTTAGGCCTCCAGATACTTTTCTGAGGCTTTTCTGTGGGCTTCCCTCTTGGCTCAGTGGTAAAGAATCTCTCTGCCAATGCAGTAGACGTGGGTTCAATCCCTAGGTTGGGAAGGTCCCCTGGAGAAGGAAATGGCAACCCACTCCAGTTTTCTTGCCTGGGAAATCTCATGGCCAGAGGCAGGCTACAGTCCATGGGGTTGCAAAAGAGTCAGATATGACTTAGCGGCTAAACAACAGCAAATTATTTAATAGATAGTTGAAAAGGTTATTGTGTTCTAGGTTTCACCATATAAAACCAGTTATCTTTAATTCATTTCACTAATACATATTATATATGATACATAAATGCTAGTATATATATGTATATGTGATAATACACTTGCATGCACACATAAACACACACATGAGAACATAATTAGGGGTAATTTTCTTATATTGGTCACCAAAACCCTGTTCCTCTCATTTCTTTTGCTAAACTTCTTTGTCATAGCTAAAATCTGAATTCTGCTGCTTATGCAGAGTGCTCAAAATGGAAAGAGGAGGCAGATGCAGGAATTGCTGGTGTCTGCAGGCAGCCTTTCTTGCCACTGTGTTGGCTTTTCTTATCTTAATTTTGAAGCATATGACTCGTGTTTCTTTCTTTCTTTTTTTTTTTTTTTTTTTTTTGGTGCATTGCTTGATAGTGGTCCTAGCCATTCCATTTTAATTTTTGATGTTCTGCATAATTTCTTTTGGTTTGCTTTATTTTTTATGTCTTTATTCTAGGAGGACATATATTTTGTGCCCAGTGCCCAGTCATGTTCGACTGTTCACGACCCCATGGACTGTAGGGTACCAGCCTCCTCTGTCCATGGGATTTCACAGGCGAGAATAGTCGATTGGTTACCATTTCCTCTTCCAGTGTATCTTCCTGACCGAGGGATTGAACTTGCACCTCTCGTGTCGTCTACGTTGGCAGGCAGGTTCTTTACCACTGTGCCACTGAAGAAGATGTATATATTTAGGCATTATTATATAGGAATAATATAATATATGAATTAAATAAGTACATAGACATGTAAAACCATAGCTTACTACAGTTCTGCTTTGCTACCATAGGCATGTTAAAGTTGATGCTATTTTGAATTGTAATATGCTCTGAGGTAGACTTCCCAAAATAAAATATCTCAAGAGAGTTCTTGCTGCTCCAGTGTTCCTAGAAGACTCCCTGGGGAAGGAGCAGGGAGATTGCTTAGAAAGAAAAATGAGCCATAAGCATAATATTATATTATGATATCACCAACTAATAATGGACATCTATTCAACTAATTGGGCTTCCCAAGTGGCAGTAGTAGTAAAGAACACACCTACCAATGCAGGAGATGTAAGAGAAGAGGGTTTGATCCCTGGGTTGGGAAAATCCCCTGGAGGAGGGCATGGAAACCCCCTCCAGTATCCTTCCTTGGATGACTTCATGAGTAGAGCAGCTTGGTGGGCTACAGTCATGAGGTTGCAAAGAGTCAGTCATGATTGAAATGACTTAGCACACAGCATGCATTCAACTAACTGCTGCTAAGTCACTTCAGTCGTGTCCGACTGTGCGACCCCATAGATGGCAGCCTACCAGGCTCCCCCGTCCCTGGGATACTCCAGGAAAGAACACTGGAGTGGGTTGCCATTTCCTTCTCTAATGCATGAAAGTGAAAAGTGAAAGTGAAGTTGCTCAGTCGTATCCAACTCTTCTCAACCCCATGGATTGCAGCCCACCAAGCTCCTCCGCCCATGAGATTTTCCAGGCAAGAGTACTGGAGTGGGGTGCCATTGCCTTCTCCAATTCAACTAACTAACTAGATACAAATAACTCAGCCTTGAGTGCAAAATCAGGAAACGCATTCAACCTTCAGTTCAGTGGAGCTCAGTCTCTGAGTTGTGTCCGACTCTTTGCAACCTCATAGACTGCAGCACACCAGGCCTCCCTGTCCATCACCAACTCCCGGAGTTTACTCAAACTCATGCCCATTGAGTTGGTGATGCCATCCAACCATCTCATCCTCTGTCACACCCTTCTCCTCCCGCCTTCAATCTTTCCCAGAATCAGGGTCTTTTCAAATGAGTCAGTTCTTCATATCAGGTGCCCAAAATATTGTAGTTTCAGCTTCAACATCAGTCCTTCCAATGAACATTTGGGACCGATTTCCTTTAAGATGGTCTGGTTGGATCTCCTTGCAGTCCAAGGGACTCTCAAGAGTCTTTTCCAACACCACAGCTCAAAAGCATCAATTCTTTGGCCCTCAGCTTTCTTTAAAGCCCAACTCTCACATCCATACATGACTACTGGAAAAACCATAGCCTTGACTAGATGGACTTTTGCTGGCAAAGTAATGTCTCAGCTTTTTAATGTGCTGTCTAGGTTGGTCATAGCTTTCCTTCCAAGGAATAAGCATCTTTTAATTTCATGGCTGCAATCACCATCTGCAGTGATTTTGGAGCCCCCCAAAATAAAGCCTGTCACTGTTTCCATTGTTTCCCCATCTGTTTGCCATGAAGTGATGGAATCGGATGCCATGATCTTTGTTTTCTGAATGTTTAGCTTTAAGCCAAGTTTTTCACTGTCTTCTTTCACTTTCATCAAGAGGCTCTTTAGTTCTTCACTTTCTGCCATAAGGGTGGTGTCATCTGCATATCTGAGGTTATTGACATTTCTCCCAGCAATCTTGATTCCAGCTTGTGCTTCATCCAGCTCAGCTTTTCTCATGATGTACTCTGCATATAAGTTGAATAAGCAGGGTGACAATATGCAGCCTTGACGTACTCCTTTCCCTTTTTGGAACCAGTCTGTTGTTCCATGTCCAGTTCTAGCTGTTACTTCCTGAACTGCATACAGATTTCTCAAGAGGCAGGTCAGGTGGTGTGGTATTCCTATCTCTTTCAGAATTTTCCACAGTTTATTGTGATCAACAGAGTCAACCTTGAATGGCTCCAATATTTTCAAAATCCAGAGTCAAGTAAGAATGCAACATTCAAGTGATATCCTCACTCAATACAGTAGGATAGCTCAGTTGGATAGCTTTGGGATGTTTTAAATAACATTTAATTCTGTGTTCCTGCACTTATAGCCAGTATTCTATAAGGGAGAAGTTTGGTTTTACATGTGTCCCTGTTAATATCAGCTTCTTTCAGAGATGACTTCTAGAATGTTTACTTGCCTTTCTACCAGATGTTTTTGGAAATGATTGGAAGTCTCTCTACTAGAGATGCCAGATGTGAGGTCAGGCAGCATTTTGTCCTACCAGCCTAAAATAAAGACTCATTTCTATCAGCCACATTTGCAGCCATTGTTTTCTTTCCACCTTGCATGCAGACAACAGTACCATTCCCTTCTTTCAACTGCAAGAAAAATCTCAGTGATCCAGCTTCCTCTTGAAGCTACCATATTTGGTCATATATACAATGATAAGGCCACCAGTGGCAAAGACATCTTTCTCTGCTGGTGGAGCCCAAAGCTACATTTGCAGTGAGACAGTTTAGCGTCGTTCTTTTGTGAAAATCACCATTTGATTGGGTTGCGGTTCACTCACAGAGTTTGCCTCAGACTTGACCTGAACAATACTCAGAGCTGTGTCCCAGCATATACACTAGAGTTAGATCTCTTTAATTCTAGGCTGGCTCAACATAGTGCCATGTCATTAGGACCCTACATTATGAATTTCATGAAACCTCTGACAGCAGAAACAGGCATTAAAATAAGCATTACTTCAGTGTTTGTAAAGGAACTGTGTTTCAGATTTCTTTCTTGTCATTAAATGCTTTTTTTGTATTTAAAATAGAAAAATAGGTGACAAGGTCTTCAAGAATAATTCTTTCTTGGTTGTAAAACCCACTTAGTTAAAGACTCTCTTTAACTCCTGCTTAAAAAAAATGTAGGATTCAATTTGGGGCCTTAGAATGAATGGAAATAGTGATATTAAATCATTAGTAATGGTTATCATTTGTCAGTTGTTACCCTGTGCTGGGCTATGTTCTGAGAACTTTACACTAACTCACTTCATCAGTGCAGCAACTAGAGGGGGCATACCTTACTCTCATTTTCGGTTTTAGATGGGAAACTGGAGAAAGGAGAGATTAAGTAACTTGCATCGAGTCTCACAGCTACAACTATAAAGGTGATATTTGAACCCAGACAGTCTAATTCCTGAGCCTATATGCTTAACAAGGACATAGTTCTTTCTTGTTGCATGTAAATATTCAAGAGGATGAATTTTATAGCCATAGAAGAGCCATGCTGCCTTAGTACAGAGGGTTCATCAGAAGCCTCTTGAGTGTTGCTCTAGGTGACTGGATGGGGTTATCCAAGCTCCTTCCATTGGTTCAGTGGCATCAGACCAATGCTCATATCTTATATCCACTGATTAGCTCTAAGTTCTGTGATTCTGAGGAACATGGCATTGTTTAGAGCTTTCCTGTTTCTGTAGAAGAGACTGGTTCGGATTTCTATTTTCTCAATAGTGTTCCAAGTTTCCTGAAGTCAGCAGAGCGTTCTGGAGGCCTACTTTAAGGATAAGCTCATTGTCATGTAACAGATTCTGAAAGCCTGTGTCTGGGCATTTTGATGGCATTTGTTATTGGTTGAGTTTGAGGAATATTACCTGGATCTGTGATAAAAAACCTCTAAGTTCTTTGCTGTGTCATCAAGTATGGATGTAAAATAGAATGAACTATGAAGGAGAGAAGTAGGAAGTATGATGTCATATTCTTCTAGGGCATGAAGTAGGTTTTCAGTGTACATTGCATTTTTCATATATATTAGGCATTTCTTGAATATGTGGGGTTGAGCCCTAAGAAATAGCCATTTTTGTAATTCAAAAAACAGTGGACTAGCAGAAATTTCACTCACATACACATGCACACATATACACAGACCCACATATACATACACATCAAAAGATATTTGTAATGTAAACTCAGCCAATAAAACAAATAAACAAAGCTCTAATATACCTAGTGGGATTTTGCTTGACTTCCAGATGATATTAAAATCTTGCACAGCTGAAATTAGGAGTTGGCCCTGAGAACCAATTCTTAGGGTTTTATCTGAAAAGAATGTTTTTGACATAGAGACTTGCTTTTGTTATGTTATGTTGCTGTCATATTATCAAGGCCAGATTTACACCTTACAAGAATGAGACTCAATCCATGTGAATTTTTTTCTTATTAAAATCACTGGAAGCATATTACCCAGAGCTGACATTTGAGATTTTTCTTTTTTATACTATTCTGCTGAAGATGAAGCCTCTGTTCTTGGCAGGCTGATGCTGTTCATGAGGTTTTGTGGTTGGGGGAATATGTTTGCCAAACTGGTGAGAGCTGTTTTTCATGTCCATCTTTTTGACAGAAGTTACTGAGGTGTGATGTCCACATCCAGCAAACCATTTCATCTTTCATTATCAAGCCTCCAATGGAAAGAGGGGCTTTGGAGTATTTTGATCTTTAACAAAGAGGTTGTTATTGGAGTAAAGTTGCTGGTTTCTGTTTTGTTTTGTTTTTATTAAAGAAATAAGGTCAAATGCTCACAGAAGGTGGGGACTTACTGTCAATTTGGGAGAAATATCTCTTAAACTGGAAGAGGTGTTTGTGTATGGGAAAAACTGACAGCTTCTGCAAAGTTACTCTGTAGACTTCTATATTTGCCTCATGTGGCTTAATATAACTTCCCTCTGTAGAACATGGAATATAAAGTAACATAGATATGAAAGCAGCATAGATAGGGCAGTTGGCCCAAGAATTAGCAAACGTGAGTTTGGGATTCGTGTCTCTTATTTAACCACCCTTCTGTCTGGGCCTTTGTTTCCTCATCTGCAAAATAAGATAATTCAAAACCACGAACTGGAAAGCGAGGTTGGGTGTGGAGTTTCTGTTCTCGGCCCTAGAGTTGCTGGCCAATGAATTGACAGAAGAACACGCAAAGCATTTATCTTGCTTGCATCTTTCATAATGCTGAGTGCTGCCCTTGGTATTTAAATGAACATGATTCTACTGCCTTGCCATCAGTGGGGCTTGCACTCTGGGCTGCATTCCGGTGTGGGGAGTGGATTTGCACTGATTAATCTGCACTTTTTTTCCCAATTGCCTCCTCTCCTGGTTTCTACTGTAACTAGCAAATCTGCCAAAGTCAATGAGCCTTTACTTGTTCTTTGTAAATGTGGGCAAACCTAAAAAGTGAAAGGGAAAGTCACTCAGTTGTGTCTGACTCTTTGTGACCCAATGGGTATACAGTCCATAGAATTCTCCAGGCCAGAATACTGCAGTGAGTAGCCGTTCCCTTCTCCAACAGATCTTCCCAACCAGGGATCGAACCCAGGTCTCCCACATTGCAAGTGGATTCTTGGATTCCTTACCATCTGAGCCACCACAGTAGCCCAAGAATACTGGAGTGGGTAGCCTGTCCCTTCCACCTGGGATCTTCCTGGCCCAGGAATTGAATTGGGGTCTCCTGTATTGCAGGGGAATTCTTTACCAGCTGAGCTACAGTAGAGAAGCCCTGTGGGCAAACCTAAATAGACTTCCAAATTCATAGAACTAATGTTGATGTGTATTGGGTAGACATTTCTGTAAATTTATACATCATGTATTATTTCTTGTGGCATAAAATCAACAGCCAAAATTTTGGACATTGTATTAAGTACTTTCTATATATCATCTCATTTAAAGTTCATCTCCACCTCTATGATTATCCTTAGATGTGGAAATGGAAGTCTGAGGGACTAAATTACTTGTCTGATGGCACATGTAGCTGTTAATGGCACAGACAAATCAGACCCCATTGACAGTGACTGTAACGCCGTTCCTCTTTTTAGCTAATGTCACTCTCTGTTATTCTTAATACACATCACCTGTGCTCTAGTTGGAACCCCTCCACTGAGACTCAGATTCTGGGGTTCTGTCTCTATGATATCACCCTCAAGTCACAGGAACTACCCATGTCTAAACTTCACCATATATAAAATGGAGAAATAAGACATATACAAGTGCAATCATATTTGTCTAACTTACAGGGTTCTTATTAGGCTGGAGTATTTATGTAGCTGCCTTTGGAAAATACAGAATCGTGGCACAGATGGCTAGGAAAACACTAAAAATACACATGCCTTTTCACGATGTTGGAAAAAGTTTTCCAATACTGCAGGACTGCCTGACCATTTTTCCCCTAAAGATGTGAGAGCCTATGTGGATGCGTCCTGGTTCATGTGGTTACAGATGCCCTTCTCATCATCCCCTGCTCACTCTCACTGGCCAAATAGAATGGAGGGGGTTCCAGTCACGCATTAAAGATGATGGGACCAAAGGCATCTGAAGATGGGGGTCCTGAGTGAGCACCTGGCCTCACTGAACGCCATCTGACAGGCACACCTCACTGGATTATAAGGACGAATCTTGCAATGAGATAAGATAATGAGATTTTGTCTGTTATAGCAGCTGGAGTCACTTAGTCTATCTTCTATGAAGGCCCAAGACAAGGGTGCTGTTGCCTTAATCTAGGTTCAGACTCAAGAACCAACGATTCTATTATTGTCCACCCTTTACATTGCTGAGCAAGTCATTGAATTTAGCAATGCCTTGTGCCACTCTTCGTAGAGAAGGGGCTTCCCTGATGGCTCAGTGGTAAAGAATCTGCCTGTAATGCAGAAGACTCAAGTTCGATCCCTGGGTTGAGAAGATCCCCGGAGAAGGAAATGGCAACCCACTCCAGTATTCTTGCCTGGAAAATTCCATGGACAGAGGAGCCTGGTGAGATATAGTCCAAGGGGTCACAAAGAGTAGGACACACCTGAATGACCAACACTTTCGCTTATGTTACTCTTCAGTAAAGAAAATGTTTGTTTCGTGTCTTCAGGGCAGTGTTTCTCCAATCAGAGCAATTTTGCCCTCTCCTTCCCTCTGCAGGGGTATTTGGCAATGTCTGGAGACATTTTTTGTTGTCACAACTTGAGGGAAGGCATGTCATGGGAGCCAAGGCTGCTGCCCAGCACCCCACGGCACATGTGACAGCCCCTTACAACAGAGAGATCATGCGGCCCACAGGTCAGTAGTGCTGAGACTGAGACAGTTTTAGAAGCGTATTTCTTTCCAAAGAAAAACTAAATTAAACTTAATATTCAGCTGCAACTCATATGGTTCCAGTTTTTATTCCAGGCCCTTGACAAAGAAGTAGGAAACCCTCTATCAGCAGTGACTTGGAAAAATGTTGCTATCCTGCCCACTCCCCTGTGGTCCTTCTTGTTCTTTGTGGGCTCTGGCTCTTTCGTTTCTCATTCACATCCTAAGCTAGTCTGTGCCCATGCATCACTCTGCTCCATGCTTTTCCATGCATGGCTGCTCCTGTTCTTACATCATGGTTGGTAAGACCATGCAGACTGTGCCCGGGTGCTCTTTTCAGGGGCTCCAAGTTCAGACACTGGGTTAGAATCCTCATCTGTTTCCCACAGCCATTGCTATTTCTGAACCCAGTGGTGTCAGCCCAGATTAACACAGTACTAGGCCTTAATGGGAGAAGGCGATGGCACCCCAATCCAGTACTTTTGCCTGGAAAATCCCATGGACGGAGGAGCCTGTTAGGCTGCAGTCCATGGGGTCACTAAGAGTCGGACATGACTGAGTGACTTCACTTTCACTTTTCACTTTCATGCATTGGAGAAGGAAATGGCAACCCACTCCAGTGTTCTTGCCTGGAGAATCACAGGGACGGTGAAGCCTGTTGGGCTGCCGTCTCTGGAGTTGCACAGAGTTGGACGTGACTGAAGCGACAGCAGCAGCAGGAGGCCTTAATGAGTCTTCTCTGGTGGCTCAGATGTTACCATCCATCTGTAATGCGGGAGACCTGGGTTTGATCTGGGTCAGGAAGATCCCCTGGAGAAGGAAATGGCAACCCACTACAGTATTCTTGCCTGAAGAATCCCATGGGCAGAGGAGGCTGGCGGGCTACAGTCCATGGGGTCGCAAAGAGTCAGACACGACTGAGCGACTAACACAGGCCTTAATGAACAAGGGTCTACACATCAAGGCTGCACTATACATGTGTCTTTCTGTTGCTTGGGGAATATTTTCTTTGCTCCACTGCTATAATATATGTTTTCAAAATAGCCTTGAAAGTTGACAGGAAAAAAAAATATCTTTTTATACCAGGGTTTCTGAATAAATATTTTTGTGGGGGGGAAGGTGGATCAACATACACAGGAAAAATATAATGTGTCTGCAATTCCCTTGGTGCTAGAGGTGACCAGCTGGGGTCTTCAACTGACCAGGCCTCACCCAGTTATGCCAAGAGGCAGACCTGTCACAGCCCATCTGTGTCACGCTGACTTGTTCTAGATTTCTTCGACATTGAATTATGAAAAGTCAGTTTCACACAAAGTTCTACATACCCACTTCTAACCCTTGGCCCCTAACTATTTCCTATTAAAGTTCTTTTCTTGGTTTATATTTTCTAGGCTGTTACATCAATTGTCACCTTATTTGTAGGAACTCAATTAAATGTTCTCGACTGTTCCTGTTGGCTAACCTTGAGTATCTCTGTGTGCATATGACCAGATCTCCACCCCCCCATGACACCCCAATTCTTGCTCTCTTCCTGTCTTGAAAATTGCAAGGTGCCCCTATATTGTCTTCCTTCAAGGACTGTACACAAGACAATTATTCTTTTGCTTCCATTCCACAAAATTAATGCATTCTAGGGCTCTTCCTAGCATTGACAATACATTTGGAGCATCTCAAATGAAAATGACTCTAATCATTTATGTTATTTAGGACTAATTTCTATCATGGCTTTTAAAAATGACATTTCCAAATGAAGAAGTTATTAGCTAAGAAGAAAGCACTCCTGGAGATCAGCTGATTGCTAGTGCTTGTCAACGAGACCTGGGTTCTGGCATTGCTTCTAAGAGACCTGGGTTCTGGCATTGCTTCTAAGAGACCTGTTTTCAGCATGGAGGGATCTAGAATGGGGAGGTAAGGATGTTGCAACAGCAGGAGCCACTGAGAACATTTGGAACCTTTAGCTTGGAGAGAAGAAGTCCAAGGGGAAGCAGGGAGTTGTTTTAGCTCTCTGAGGAAGAATTAATAGAAAACTGATATTGAATTTTCCAATGGATAAGAACTAAGTGTAGTCACAGTCAGAGATTCAAACAGCATATTTAAAAGTTACTTACTAGCAGCAACAGTTGGGTGATATCTTTCTAGAAGTTTTTTGTTTTTTTTTTTGTTTTTTTTTTTTTTACATAAGCTTTAACCTACATCTATTTCAGATCAGATCAGATCAGTCGCTCAGTCGTGTCCCACTCTTTGTGCCCCCATGAATTGCAGCACACCAGGCCTCCCTGTTCATCACCAACTCCCAGAGTTCACTGAGACTCACGTCCATCGAGTCAGTGATGCCATCAAGCCATCTCATCCTCTGCCGTCCCCTTCTCCTCTTGCCCCCAATCCCTCCCAGCATCAGAGTCTTTTCCAATGAGTCAACTCTTCACATGAGGTGGCCAAAGTACTGGAGTTTCAGCTTTAGCATCATTCCTTCCAAAGAAATCCCAGGGCTGATCTCCTTCAGAATGGACTGGTTGGATCTCCTTGCAGTCCAAGGAACTCTCAAGAGTCTTCTCCAACACCACAGTTCAAAAGCATCAATTCTTCGGCACTCAACATCTATTTACTTATATGTATATATACACAAAATATATTTAACCTAATGTATGGATCTGTGAAATAGCACTATTATCCCATTTTGTAGCAAAATAAAGTGAGGTAGAGAGAAACTAATAATTTGCCCAAGGTCACCCAGCTCTAAGTTCCAGAATTAGGATTTGAACCCAAGAAAGCTAGTTCCACAGCTGGTGATCTCAATTATTATAACCACACTGGGATAATTCATTAGGATGATCTGAAATAAGATAGTAATTTAAACTTGTATCACAGTGTGGGTTTTCATTTTATTATCCATAGAGTATATTTTTATAATAACTTAGTCTTTTAAATATACTTTGCTTAGCCTTTAAGAGATCTGTGATGTGTTTTGTAAATTCTGATTTATTGATGGAAATGTCTTGAATGCATAGGATCTTTTGGACTAATGGTTCATGAAATAAAACTTAAAAATAGCATTTGTAGGATGCCTATTAGACTTTTGTAAATTTATAGATATAATTTTATGACATTTGCTAAAACTAAAGGACATCTGCAACTCAGCATTGGTTTGAGTAATTTAATTTTTTTTTTTGCAAAATTATACATAATGCCTGAAGTATTCTATATCATCTTTAAGAAAGAAGTTAATTCAGATATGCAATTTTTTTTCCAAAGAGGCTTATTTTCTTAGTAAGTTAACTATGCTTAAAATTTAGTATTCATTCTTTAAGGTTGTTGTTGTTGTTTTCTGTAAGCAAGATGAAAAGGAGTAATTAAATAAGAGTGAGTTCCTGGTATCATAGGGCTTCCCAGGTGGCTCACTGGTTAAGAATCTGCCTTCCAATACAGGAGACGCAAGTTTGAACCCTGGTTTGGAAAGATCCCCTGGAGTAGGAAATGACAACCCATTCCAGTATTCTTGCCTGGAAAATTCCATGGACAGAGGAGCCTGGTGGGCTATAGTTCATGCGTCTGCAAAGAGTCAGACATGACTGAGTGACCAAGCACGCACCCCTGATATCTTAAGCCACAAATGTGTCCATAGCAAGGAAGTATACCCATTTCAACATGTTGTGGCCACTGCTAAAAGTTGGAGAGAGAGATGAGAAGTGGAATAAGGCCAATGCCCCAAAGGTGCCCATGACGAAGATTCTGATGCCCAGAAGTGCTGTTGACATGGGGACATCGGTGTTCCTTGTGGAGTGAGTGAGTCATAGTTCTAGGAATTAGCGGAGGCTGTTTGTTTCTATTTTCCGAATACTGAAGTTTATTAAATTTTAATAACAGATAATACATTCCCATGATTCCAAAACCATTTAAGGCAGGATTTTAACAATGAGAGGCATGTTAATTGTTCATAGAACTTGGCACATTCTCAGGAAAGCTCACGTACCGTCCTTTTTCTCTGCAGGAGGGTAACCCGCCAATGGAGCCCCAGCATGATAATTCGATTGTTAATGTTAATGGTACATATGCGTTTTTATCAATATCGTCATATAGGGAAAAACCGATAAAATGATCCAAGGCAAGATTAGTTGTTGAGTCGCTCTGGTGCAGGTTCCTTGATGCGTTGGTTTTCTTTGCATTTTGTGATGTGTGATGATGCTATGAACTTGATTAGCAGACCTGAAAAAGGATTATAAAGTCACAGGAAAGTCACTTAAAAGTCACCAGGGAAGAGGTTTTCTTTCCCCAGTTCTCTGAAAAAGGACAGTTTTTAATATTTTTATTTTGCATGCTAATGGTCCTTCTTTGAGACATAATTTATATATAGTACAATGCACAAATCTCAAATATGTCACTGAATTTTGACAAATGTATACACCTGCGTAACCATAGAGTAGCTCAAGAGAGAAGACTATCTTGACCCCAGAAATTTCTATCTTGCCCTTTCCAGGCAGTGTCTCTCCCACTGCTCCCACACATTCCTAATAACCACCCAGCTTCGTTCTACTGATTCTTAACCCTTCTTCTGAATGGCATCACACAGCATATTTTTATGTCTGGCTTCTTTCACTCCACACATTGTTTTCGAGATTCATCCATGTGGCTTCATGTTCTGTTGCTCATATTTATTGCTGTGTCATATTCCTTTGTGTAACTTTACCACAGTTTATCCATTCTCCAGTGGATGGATGTTTGGTTTGTTTCCAGTTTTGAGCTATTATGAGGAAATTTGCCATAAACAATATATACATACTTTTTGTGAAATACATTTTCACTTCTTTTGGGTAGGGGACTTGTTGAGTCATAGGGTGGGGGTCTATTTAACTTTATTAGAAACTCCTAGTTTTCCAAAGAGTCTGCGTCACTTGTATTCTCACCAGTAGGGTGTGAACATACAAGGATGGTCCTGATCACAGTGATAAGCTCCCTTTGCTCCTAATGTGGGAGAAGGCAATGGCTACTCACTCCAGTACTCTTGCCTGGAAAATCCCATGGACAGAGGAGCCTGGTGGGCTGCAGTCCATGGGGTCGCACAGAGTCGGACACGACTGAAGTGACTTAGCAGCAGCAGCAGCTCCTAATGTGGGCAGCTCCTCAGCCTTATGTATCCCTGAGCTGGAGAGAGTAGGAAAGAGAGAAGGCTGGGGATGGGAGACATGGAATGAGAGTTAGTGCCCAGGAGAGGTAGCTGCCCTTTCCCATCATCAGGACGTAATCTCTGTGCAGCCCGGTGATGCCTGCCAACCTTCCATTAAAAATGACACCATTGGCAGACTGGCTGTGTTACAGAATTAATTCTGGGACTGGTTTTCATCCCACTTGCACCTTGACCTCATCTCTGCTTGTCCTCTCTCCACACCCACATTGCATTCTTTCAGCTTCACAAAATCCCTGTCCTTCTATTTTTGGTGATTAAGTTCATTGGCCCTTTAACCCTGAAGCGCTGGAGTCACATGTTCACAGGAGCGTGTAGCTTTGGGGGAGTCACTGACCATCTCAGTGGTTCTGTGCCTCACCTGTGAGACGGGGATGAGGATGCTGTGTGACGGACAGTGGGTCCGGGGTGCTGCGCCGGATCTGGTGACACAGCCTCTGCTCAGCAAGTGCTGAAGGCCTTGGTCCCTGCCTGACCCCTGCTGCTCTGTTTCTTATGTGTGGCCTCTCCAGTCCCCTGGGTCTCCTTAATGATCATTCCTGTCAAAAGCCCTTCTTGGAACTGCTCTATGAATACTTATCCAGGTCCCTTCCCTTTTCAAGGCTCAGCCAGAAACTTACTCTGAAAAATAAGACAAAACAGGAACCATTTCCACTGCAGACTTTCAAGTCCTGCCTGTTTGATCTGGGGCCCTTCAGAGTTCCTCTTCCCTATTTCTCAGGATAAGGATTAAGTTTTAAGTACCTTAGGCTAAATATAGATCCCTCTTTTGCATTTTCTAGGATTTAATACATTGGTTCACTCTGTTCTTGACATGTAAAGAGTGCCTCCCCTTTAAAACTTGTTAGCACATGCTGAGCACATGCCCGCGGTTACCCTACATTATCATCATCCTAGGATCACACAGATGCCAAGGCTGCCTTACAGATGACAGAGGGCACTTGGTGAGTCCTGGAGACAGAGAGGTCATGGCTTTTATGTTAAACTCTTCCATCTAACAGCTGCTCACTTACCCAAGCTCTTCATCATACAGTGTTCAGGCAAGAGGCCCGTCCCCAGTCTGGCTCATGTGCTCATTCCCTGCTGCCTCCTACTTCAGCTCCCCGGAGCCTGCTTGTGGACCTCCCTCCTTCCCCTGTGATCCCCCGCCCCGGGGACACAGTCCAGCCCTGTGATTCTTGTCTCTGTGCCTTAGGTCGCCTCACCCCATCTCTGGTTAGTGCTTCCTTCTCACCGTCTTGGAGTCAGCTGACTTGCCGTATCTGTCATGACAGGACTCCAGTGTGCCCGTCTCTCCCTTTCTTCTTGCTCCCCTTCTGCTTCCCTCCCAACTCTGCTGAAAAGGTCCTTTCACAGTCACCCTTTCCTACGCCTTGTCATCTGTTTTCATCTCACTTGACGCCTTAACATCACTTGACATGGGATGTGGCTCAGGGACCTACTTCTTCCATGAAATTCTCTCTTCTTTATCATTTCTGCAGCACCATCCTTGCCAGTTTCTCCTCCTGAATTCTCTTCTCCCAGATCATCATGGCAATGTTACTTCTCGTGGATTTAACCTGCTTGCGGAGGCTTTCTTAGTTCTGGACTGTCCTAACCAAAGCAGCTTCTGTTGTTCCTTTGCCTCACTTTCTACCTATAAAAAAAACAGCATTTATCTGTACTTGACACTCGCATTGATATGCACGCTAACATTTCATGGCACACTTTCTGTCAAATTGCATATCTGGCAATACTGATAGGTGACATTTATGACCTGCTGCATGCTGGTTACTCTTCTTAACACTTTGCATACTTTCATCTATTTCATAGTCATAGTGACCTTGGGAAGTAGGAACTATTATCTTCATTTTATATATATGGAAACGGAGGTACAGAGAAGTTCAGTAACTTGTACTTGTCAATAACTGTAGATGTCAGAGCAAAGATTCCCATCTCGTCATTCTGACTCCAGGATCTGTCAGCAGAGTTGCTGCAGAGAAAATCCCTGCATCACGCTGCTTTCGCGTGCTTTCTGAGAGGACGGGGAAGACTTGGTGGGTCAGAACATCTTCTATGACAGCAACTGGGGAGAACCAACATTTTATGTTTCCTTGAGAGTGAGCACAGAGAAGGCAATGGCACCCCACTCCAGTACTCTGCCTGGAAAATCCCATGGACGGAGAAGCCTGGTAGGCTGCCATCTATGGGGTCGCACAGAGTCGGACACGACTGAAGCGACTTAGCAGCAGCAGGAAGTAAGCACTGAGAATTTCAAGGTTTGGCTTTATAGTGACTCAAAAAGGAATATATCAGACACCGAGAGACATTCATCTGAGTGTGGCAAAGAACCATTACATGATGAGGCAGTGCATTACAAGTCCTGTAACAAGTTTTCAAGTAAGAATATGCATCTGTGAAACTTGCAGCTTATCAATTACAAGGTATATATGAGTTTACTTGTGAATGAATCAATAATCTAGGATGAACTGGAACTAGCTTTTAATTAAAGCAAAGAGAGGAAGATGAGCCAATCTCCATTTTCTTCCCTCTGACTCTAGTTAATCATGAAATCCATGCTGTCCGTGAATTACTGGCATGGAGCAGCTGGCTGTAAGACACTCTGTGGTGAGAGAGAGCAGGTGTTTCCCCCGTCGGGTTCTGTCTCCCAGGCTGGACTTTGCCTTCTTTACCCGAATCTGCAGCACACTCCCCTGGCTTGTTCACGCTCCTGTGAACTGTTGACCTGTGGCTGGGAAGCGAAGGTAGCTCTGAGTCATGGCTCAGAGCTCTGAGCTGGCACCCAAAAACCTCAAAACTGGGGCTCACCTGATCACAGCAAATCCCATCTCTGCCTCTCTGGTGGCTCCTCATGGCACCCTCACCTTCTGCCTGTGCTTCCCAAAAAAGAGACGAAAAACTCAGGTGCATTGTATTAATGAATTCATATGTAACTTCCCCCAACCCCAAAATGTTTGCGTTTGAGGCAAAGAGGACAATTGGAAAGGCTGATTGTGGAATTCCACAGGAGGAAAAATCGCTGTCATTCAGCTGTGGTAGACCCTGGGGACCCTCAAGTCTCAACAGGCCAGCAAACCTAGTCCTCATGGGTATCTGAGGGGTAGTTTTATATTTTGTATTGGATTAGATTATAAATGAAATATCAGTGCTGTTCACTAACCCCCCAAGGCATTCTTCCAATCTGCACGTCCTCCCCACACCCACAGCGACTCCTTCTTCTAGGATCTTATTTACTACCTGGTCCAGGTTTTCAAACTAATAGACCAACTAAGCACCTGGACTCTGGATAAGACAGAGATGATGACTCATCATCATCTCTGGGGTAGGGCCTGAGATTCCCCATTTCTAACCATCTTGCTGACTGGAGCCCACACACTGAGAGCCACTGCCCTCAATTATTGTAGCAGCCCCTGACTTGTCTCTCTGCCCCCTCTACTTTCTTTATCAAATCACCAGAATTCTCCTTAAAATCCTAAAAATGAGGATTTTTTCACCTTGTTTATACAACTGCCAATGAAACTCAGTGGGCCATTGAATGCATTTCTAGACACTTCAGCGTGATGTCACATATGTCTGGGGACAAGCATCCTGAGATGGGATTTTGTCAGAAGCCTGCCTCTTGGGCTGTCTATTGGCAGCGGTAGCCACTGTCTGCTGGGCATCCATGCCTGTATGTATCAGGGCCTCAGGCAATTCTTTATTTCAGGGACTTCTGCAGACAACAGAAGCCTTTGTTGAGAATGAATAAATATACAGTAAAGAATGATATCTGTAAACTTTTTAGTAATCTGTAATAAAAACATAATACCAATGATGGGCTCATCAGACCACACATCAGAATTTTCCTGTCAAGCCTGAGTCCAGTGTCTTGGGAAACTGACAAGTGTCAGCAAGAGACACTTCGTCCCTGTCTCCTGACCTGAGCTGTTCTGTGCTCTGCAGTAGTTTTGCCAGTTCTGTCCTGTGAGACCCCAGCTATTTCTTTTCCAGACTGCTAGATGTGAGGCTTATTTGTTGCTGCCACCACTGCCTGTTTTGTTGTGGGGATCTTGGTCCTAATTCCTTTTCTTTGAATCTGTAAATACTCCAAATGCAGCCCATAAAGAGGCTTGACTGGCCTCAAGAATGCACTGCCAGATGCAGGCTTCCAGCTTTCCTGACCTACCAGAGAGCTGGATTTCGTGGGTTTGTTTGGTCTTGCAGTCTATGCCAACTGGGCACCCTGTCCTCGGTCCACCTTCTTCTTCGCACACAGGTAAAAGGGAACATGTTATTCTTTCCTGTGGGTGGAAAGAGTCCCTTTATTTATGGAGCTGTACTAAAATTTGGTTTCCCCATGGCGTGATGCTCTGGCTTTGTCTGTGTCAAGTGACCTTCCTTGCTATGTTTCCATTTCACGGCCAAGTTCTTCTGGCTTCTGAGAGCATCTGAGCCTTTGGTGGCCCTGGTCTTCCTCCAGCCCCTGGCACTGGGGGTCTGCTTCCTGGGACCCCAGAGATGTCACAGACTGATACCTCCCTTGCCTCTGCTCTGGTTCCCTCCCCAGCCTGCTGACACCCACACGTGCAGACCTCCTCGGACAGGACGCTGGTCTTTCTAAGCCCATTGGAAATCATGTGCTTTGCCCCAAAAGGCAATAGCCTCTGACGTGTCCCCGTTTTTCTCTGGTCTGGTTTTCCTAGGAATGTGGGAGGGAGGGAGGAGGTATTCGCTGCAGGCGAATGTCTGACCATCAGCAGACTGAGGGGAGCAGGATGTCTTGGCACACCGAGAGGAACGTCTGCCCCTTAATGATCTCCACGTTCTGATTGTAAGACCTAAGGCAATTAAAAGCAGAAAACTGCTCTAACCAAACTGAAGTTTATTTTTCAGTATATGTGGTACACTGTATACTCATTCTCCATATTTTGTAGAGTTTTTGAAAAGTAAAAAGCTTGAAAACTGTTAAGAGCTGACTCTCCCTTTACTCTTCACTGAGCCTTAGAAGGAAAAAGGGAAGAGCTGGGTGTTTGTTCTGGGTGTTTTAGGCGTTGACACAGATGCAACTGAAAGATTTGAAATGAATTGCAGGTTGAAATTTGAGTTTCTTTTGCTCTTTATGTTCTTCTGCATTTTTGCCCATCAGTAGCCTTGTCATACAGTCTCTCAGTCGTGTCTGACTCTGCAACCCATGGAGTATTGCACGTCAGGCTTCTCAGTCTTCCACTGTCTCCCGGAATTTGCTCAGATTCATGTCCATTGAGTCAGTGATGCCATCCAACCATCTCATCCTCTGTTGTCCCCTTCTCCTTTGCCTTAAGTCTTTCCCAGCATCAGGGTCTTTTCCAATGAGTCAGTTCTTCGCATCAGGTAGTCAACGTATTGGAGCTTCAGCTTCAGCATCAGTCCTTCCAGTGAATATTCAGGGTTGATTTCCTTTAGGATTGACTGGTTTGATCTCCTTGCAGTCCAAGGAACTCTCAAGAGTCTTCTCCAGTACCACAATTTGAAAGCATCAGTACCCTTGATTAATATTATATATTGTTCATGTCAGGGAACAGACTATGTGCTTAGGATTTTGATGTTTTTAGTGAAAAAAGCAGAATGTCCTTACCCCAAAAAGGGAGCTAAAAATCATCACATCTGAGGTTTTGAGATAGTATTTTTTAGATTATGCACATAGGAATGAGTAGCATCTTCACTCTTTAGGACTATGAATTTGGAAGCCTTGAGAAGCTGGTGGCATCAGTCTCCCTTTGGGGTCAGTACACCATCCCCCTGCTGGTACAGGTTCTGGCCTGGGCATCTGAGGAAGGGCAGCCGTACCCATGTCCTTTATCCAGAGATGCCAGTATCATGCTACCACAGTGGCAACCAAACTGTCTCCAGGCTTTGCTAAATGCCCAGAGCTCAAGGTGGGGGAGCAGTGAGCAGCAAAACTGTTCCCTGTGGACAACCACTGGAGAAGGAAATGGCACCACTCCAGTATTCTTGCCTGGAGAATCCCATGGACAGAAGAGCCTGGGAGGCTCTAGTCCACAGGGTAGCACAGAGTCAGACATGATTTAGCAACTAAACCACCACCACCATGCAGAACCATTGGTCTACTGAGAATCTAAAAGTGAGCTGGACAAAAGCCAGGTCTTTCCCTAGAATTTTTCCAAGAACGAAGGACAGAAGAGATAGTCTGCAATTTCTCTCCTCTTCAATTTTAACCAAACTTTAGCAATGATGATTTCCTCACACATTCAAAATGACTGGAGAGAGAAGATGAGATGCTTTCTAGTTTGATGAGTATAAAGAGGTTAAAAATGGTCCTGATATAAAGTAGGGAGGCCAAGGATATTCATGTTTTATGTTAGATTGTGGCAGGGTACAGAATTGTAAAAGAGCTTTAATAGTGTCACAGACGTCTACAATATTTTTTGAAAGAAAAGAACTTACTGAATATAATTGCCTGATGTTATAAAGACAGAGACACACTATTCAATATGTTAGCCCCAAATCATGGGCCTGACTAAACTAATCTTAACCTTTTCCTGCTGATAAATTTCACCCTTCCATGTTCTTCCTTAGTTTTCATCTGCCTCTGCAACTCAGTCCTTCACATTTATCCTTCCTACACGTGGTAGAGATAATTAAGCCAATCTGATTTTCAAGGCTTGAATAATTAATTACTATGAATTTGACATTTTAAGACTGTGATGTTGACCTTGTACTTTGCTCAGTAGTGAAAATTAAGAGATATGCATCAGAGCAAGGCCCTTCGCATAATAAAGATTCAGTTTATATTGTTTCCTGGTGTTCTTTTTGGTTTGCACTGCCCACATCGTGCCTTTTCCCAAGGTAATCATTAGTTATTATTTGAACTGTTAAGCACGCACGTCTGTCATTTTGTATTATGTTGTTACATTAATCAAGGCAGTAACAAGCAAAATTTTGTCCCCACATCCTAACCTGCTTTAAAATAAAACTGATGTTCACTTTTTAAATGAGCCATTAAACATATCCACTGATTTGAGGCGTGAAAAGTATTCTTTCTTGGGAGCTCCAATTGTACTTGACAGTTGCCTTTGGAATGGGTTCCTTCTCCCAAGGAGACAAACAACAGCAGGATTTGTGTCCTTGGAACACTTCTTCAGTTCCAAAAGGCAACTTCTGTCCTCTCCAGAGAGAAATCAAAGAGGAAAGGCAAGAATCATCTGGAAGAGGATTCAATAGGAAATGCACAGCTTGGTAAAAAGCTGGCCAGTAAGAGAGACAGAGGGAAGATACAGGATTATAAGAGAAAAGGGAATTTTCAAGTGTTTGTGGGGTGGAGGAGAGAAAACTATAAACAAAGCCAAGACTCTAAATATAGAAACTATGAAAATAAATAGTCTATGCTCCCTGGATAGTCTTAGCTTTGATGTTAAGCAGTAAAACAACTCTGAATGGTTCCTGTGTAAAGCTACAAATAGGAAAGGGTTAAGAATATGCTGATTAAGAAAAGCAAATATGTCTTACCTTTGAATTTTGCTATTTATTAAATAAAAGGCAAGAACGTCCAAGCAAGTGTTTTTGTACAATGAAAATTCTAGTGTATGCAGGGTAAAAGCATACTGTCCATTGTCTTGAAATGTCTATTATGCAATTTGTTCCAAAAGACTAGGTGTCTTATTTGAATTATCTGTGCTGACCAGGAAAGAAACCATGGTTGTGAACTCTGAGGAGCAGGACTGAAACCAAACCCGCAGGTGGAGCAGGACTAAAGGGAGAATCTAACTGGAGCTAGACGATGAGTCTAAAGTACATGTCCTGAGCGCTTTTTTATTGCCTTGGATTGGTTTTCATGGAAATTTTCATTAGTTGGATGATACTGGGTACATAATGGATACAGGCACTTCTTTATTTGCTGTTAGTTGAGAATGTGGCTATTTTAGGGGAGTTGGAATGATTGAAAAATAAATAGAACAGCTCCTCAAAATATTGTTACACTTAGTGTTTCTTTTAGAGCTTCTTCCAGTGTTTACTGACAGTGTTACTATTACAAGGGACTGACTTAGACATTAGAGTTAAGAAAGCATAAGGATGATGAATTTTTTTAAGTTAAATTTCCACTTAATTCTATGATGAGAGATTTATAAAATCTCAAGTTTCCTTTAGTTTCACGTGGTTCAAAGACAGAAAAGTCACAGATCCTTAAGAAGCCAGGTACTAAGATGGTAAATTTTTCACCCAAGAGAAAAAGATTGGGAGTACTCTGGGGGGGGATGTAGGCATATTGCAAGTTTCTGTTGGAAAAGAGGTGTTTGCAGTCATCTCTGAGAGATCATGTTCTTGAGAAGGTCATAGGACAATCCCAGAGAAAGGGGGGATTGTTCATGCACTGACTTTATTGTCTTTTAGCAAATGCTAATTTCATTACTGTTGAACACACAAGTTGTGTTAATATACACATGTGCAGAAATGTCCTTCTTCCAGACAGAGGAAGTCAGCTAGTAACTGAGCTCTTCACTCTTCCCGATGTCCCTAGCAGCTAGTGTGTGCCCATGAGAGTAAATTCTGGCTCAGAGGTGTAAGCAGAAGCCTGTGAGCCTTTGCGGATATTTTCTTAGAAGAAAGGGCATGTTTAACAGCATGTTTAACCCTCCCTCTTTGCTGAAGTGGGAGGGTTGAAAACTCCATCACATATTGGCTGAAGTGTTCCCAATATAAATTGTGTTTGAGCAGCTATCTCTACCATGAGGTCTATGTCACACGCTGAGGACAGAGACACTGTCAGTCAGAAAAGGTGGGACACCAGCCACCTTGCGGTCAGCCCTCCCAGATTGTGCTCTTGTCTGCAGGACTTCTTCACCTGAGAAAGAAGCGAGTCTCTAGCCTGTCTAAGCTACTGTTATTTTCACCAGTTTTTTTAACTTATCTGAACATACATTCACTATGATTATAGGTAGGATTAAATGACATTTATATTCAGAAATTTACATGATTTTCCCAGTTCATGCTAAAATTAGGGCAGAATCTTTGCTTAGAAACAGATATTATCAATTAAATGTATTTGTATATGGATTGAAAAGAAGTGTGAAATGGAGTTTTGGCCTTTAAGAGATTTTGTTTAAGGTGAAAAAGCACTGAAAAATGTTCATGCGCACACACACACACATACTCACACACACACGCTCACACACAAAGAAATAGAAAGCATCCCATTGTGTAACAGTTCAATCCAATAGAACCAGTGGAGCAAAGAGCAAAAGATTAGCACAGGAAATGAAATCCTCAGCCCTTCAGAGGAAACAGCTGAAAAAGACTGAAAGAGACCAGGGAGTTTGGGCAGAGAACTAGATTTTGAAGATTAGAAGGAAAGATTAGATAGGTGACAAAAAGAGGAAATGGGATACAGTGAATATATTGTCAACAGAATGAAGGGATTTTAGATGTTTATCTTAGTATGACATGTTTTCCGAAGGCATCCTGGTAAAGGATCTTTTGCTAATGCTCATTTCCTTCGGCTGCTCTTGATGGAGTGTCATACTGCCATGATAGACCATGTAGTTCCCCTGGTGGTATTTTCAGGAAAACTTTGCAACTGGTGTCTGGATTCTTTCTATGAACAAACCTTACTGTTTGCATTTCAACTTGCAATTCTGTGGTCAAAGAAATGAGTGGATGATTGCAGTGTGATGACTGTATCTGCAAAGCAGAAAAGTGAAGCAGGGTGCTTTGGTGGGGGTTGGCGGGATTTCTCATGGAAATTGGAAAGCTGGGGCATTTAAAATGACCCAAGTGAGAGGAACAAATTAAGATGGAAAAATGTGACAAGCTGGTTTGAGGGGACCAGGTGGAGAAACAGTACTCTGAGGAGAAATATGGGGTTGCTGGTCAATGGAAGAAGTACCATTGAAGCTTTGGCACGTGTTCTCTGATACCAGTGTCTTAATTACTATAGCTTTATAGTAAGACTTGAAATCTGGCAGTGTGAATTTTCCAACTTTATTCTTTCCTTTAGTGTCGTGTTCGCTAATTCCCAGTTCTTTGCTTTTCCATAAACATTTTTAAGTGTGTTGATACCTTTAAAAAAAATGGTTTCTGGATTTTTAGTTGGGACTGCATTAAATCTGTAGTTTAGTTGGGAAAAACTTTCAGCTTTACCATATTGAATTTTCCCATCCATGAGCATGAAATATTTCCCAGTTTATTTACAACTTCTTTGACTTCATTCATCAGTATTTTGCAGTTCTTCACATGTAAGATCCTTGACATAGATTGTCAGACTTAAACTGAACTGTTTAAATTTTTGGTGTGATTATAAATTTTATATATATATGTATTTAAACTTCCAATTTTCATTGCTGGGATATAGAAAAGTGATTGACTTGTTATACATTGACTTTGTATGCTACAATTTTACTGGAGTCCTTATCCAGATGTAGTTTTTTCATAGCTTCTTTGGGGGTTCCTGTGTAAAATATATTGTCATTTGTGAGTAAAGACAATCTGAATTCTTTATTTTTTTTTTAATTCACCAATTTTCTTCTTCTTCAGTTGGGCCATCATTGGTACTGTTTTCAGGCCCTTAGAGGATTCAGTGATACCCAGCCACATGGGGAGTGCAGTCTGCTTCTCTCAGCCTGTGTGTGTTAGTCACTCAGTCATGTCCAACTCTGCGACACCATGGACCGGGGCCCTCCAGGCTCCTCTGTCCGTGGATGTTCCAGGCAGGAGTACTGGAGTGGGTTGCCATTCTCTTCTCCAGGAGATCTTGCTGACCCAGGAATTAAACCAGGGTCTCCCACACTGCAGACAGATCCTTATCATCTGAGCCACTAGGTCTGCCTACTGATTCTAATGCTCATGTCATTTCAGAAATACCCTCACAGACACACCCAGATGTTTGGCCAGTATCCAGGTACACCATGGCCTGGTCAAGTTGACAGCACATATGATTAAAATTACAATGTGTCTCTGATGTTTTTTGATCTGAAATGGTTGGGTTTGTCTTTTACTTTTTTCAGATAAAAAAGTACACACGAGCCTTATATTACCTGGAGTATCCTAACTATTCAGTTCAGTTCAGTTCAGTTCAGTTGTTCCGTCATGTCTGACTCGTTGCAACCCACGGACTGCAGCATGCCAGGTTTCCTTGTCTATCACCAACTCCCAGAGCTTACTCAGCTCATCAAGTCGGCGATGCCATCCAACCATCTCATCCTCTGTCGTCTCCTTCTCCTCCCACCTTCAATCTTTCCCAGCATCAGGGTCTTTTCCAATGAGTCAGTTCTTCATATCAGATGGCCAAAGTATTGGAGTTTCAGCTTCAGCCTCAGTCCGTCCAGTGTTAAGGACTGATTTCCTTTAGGATGGACTGGATGGATCTCCTTGCAGTCCAAGGGACTCTCAAGAGTCTTCTCCAAAACCACAGTTTAAAAGCATCAATTCTTCAGTGCTCAGCTTTCATTATAGTCCAACTCTCACATCCAAACTTCACTACTGGAAAAACCATAGCTTTGACTAGATGGACCATTGTTGGCAAAGTAATGTCGATACTTTTTAATATGCTGTCTAGGTTGGGCATAGCTTTTCTTCCAAGGAGCGAGCGTCTTTTAATTTCATGGCTGCAGTCACCATCTGCAGTGATTTTGGAGCCCCCCCAAATAAAGGCTCTCACTATTTCCACTGTTTCCCCATCTATTTGCCTTGAGGTGATGCGACCGGATGCCACGATCTTAGTTTTGTGAATGTTGAGTTTTAAGCCAACTTTTCCACTCTCCTCTTTCACTTTCATCAAGAGGCTCTTTAGTTCTTCTTCACTTTCTGCCATAAGGGTGATATCATTTGCTTATCTAAGGTTATTGGTACTTCTCCCAGCAATCTTGATTCCAGCTTGTGCTTCATCTGGCCTGGCATTTCTCATGATGTACTCTGCATATAAGTTAAATAAGCAGGGTGAGGATATACATCCTTGATGTACTCCTTTCCCAGTTTGGATACAGTCTGTGGTTCCATGTCTGGTTCTAACTGTTGCTTCTTGACCTGCATACAGATTTCTCAGGAGGCAGGTCAGGTGGTCTGGTATGCCCATCTCTTGAAGAATTTTCCACAGTTTGTTGTGATCTACACAGTCAAAGAGTTTGGTGCAGTCAATAAAGCAGAAGTAGATGTTTTTCTGGAATTCTCTTGCTTTTTTGATGATCCAGCAGATATTGGCAATTTGATCTGTGCTTCCTCTGCCTTTTCTAAAGCCAGCTTGAACATCTGGAAGTTCACGGTTCATGTACTGTTGAAGCCTGGCTTGGAGAATTTTGACCATTACTTTGCTAGTGTGTGAGATAAGTGCCTGACTTGGAGAATTTTGAGCATTACTTTACTAGCGTGTGAGATGTGTGCAATTGTGCAGTAGTTTGAACATTCTTTGGCATTGCCTTTCTTTGGGATTGGAATGAAAATTGTCCTGTGGGCACTGCTGAGTTTTCCTAATTTGCAGGTGCATTGAGTGCAGCACTTTAACAGCATCATATTTAGGACTTGAAATAGCTCAACTGGAATTCTGTCATTCACTAGCTTTGTTCGTAGTGATGCTTCCTAAGGCCCACTTCACACTCCAAGATGTGTGGCTTTAGGTGAGTGATCACACCATCGTGGTTATCTGGGTCATGAAGATCTTTTTTGTACAGTTCTTTTGTGTATTCTTGCCACCTCTTCTTAATATCTTCTGCTTCTGTTAGGTCGATTGTGCTCATCTTTGCATGAAAAGTTCCCTTGGTATCTCTAATTTTCTTGAAGAGATCTCTAGTCTTTTCCATTCTATTATTTTCCTCTATTTCTTTGCATTCTTTGCATAAGAGGCTTTCTTACCTCTTCTAGCTATTTTTTGAAACTCTGCATTGAAATGGGTATATCTTTCCTTTTCTCCTTTGCCTTTAGCTTCTCTTCTTTTCTCAGCTATATGTAAGGCCTTCTCAGACAGCCATTTTGCTTTTTTGCATTTCTTTTTGTTGAGGATGGTCTTGATCACTGCCTCTTGTACAATGTCACGAGCCTCCATCCATAATTTTTCAGTCACTCTGTCTATCAGATACAATCCCTTGAATCTGTTTGTCACTTCCACTGTATAATCATAAGTGATTTGATTTAGGTCATACCTGAATGATCTAGTGTTTTTCCCTACATTCTTCAATTTAAGTCTGAATTTGGCAGTGAGGAGTTCATGATTGGAGCCACGGTCATCTCCTGGTCTTGTTTTTGCTTACTCTATAGAGCTTCTCCATCTTTGGGTGGATGTTTGGGTACTATTGGGTTGAGAAGATTCCCTGGAGAAGGAAATGTCAACCCACTCCAGTACTTCTTGCCTTGAAAATCCCATGGACGGAGGAGCTTGGGGCAGGCTACTATCCATGGTGTTGCAAAGAGTCGGGCACGACTGAGCACTTCACTTCACTTGGGTACTATTATAAAATATAAAATCTGGAATGTCAAAGTATTACCGTAAGTATTCTAGTATTTCTTATTCACTTCAGAGTTCAGTGTCAGTGTATCTGGTCTAAAGATGCCTGTTCTCTACCGATGACCAGGGACATAGGCTGTGTTCAATCTTGTGGTTCCAGTATCTCTTAGACTCTCTTTGACCTCTGTGTAATGTAAGAAGGGGGACGAAAGGCTCAGAAATGGTCCTCATCCCTTCCATTTATGTTCTGCTTATGAAAACTTCTCATGTGACCCTCCTTAAATTAAAAGGGTGCTCTGAAATGTGATTTATGATTAGGTGGTGAAATTCCTGCAATTCCTTGCAGTTTGTAAGGCAGAGTGCAGACTTTCAGTGGACAGTTCTCCACGCTTCCTTAGACCCTGCACTGGCCATAATGTTGATCTTCAGGAGCCCACCCACCTGGGTACAGGGAGCAGTTGGCACTATGAGAACACGGTCCTTCAGAACTGCCAAGTGCCATGGTGCAGTTAACCCTTTAGTTCCGTGCCCTGTAAATGACTTAATAATAATTCTATCAGAAAGTGTTGTTAAAGCTCTTGGGAATGCTTTCATATTACTAAAATAATATTAAGGAAATCACTCACTCCAGTCTCAGCATCAAATGATATTTTATGTAACAAAGAACCTCTTTGTGCTATATTTTTCTTTTTTAAATACAGACTTGCAGAATGGATATGAGATAAATGAGGACTGTCGTGTCTGTAACATACTTCCCTTTGTACTTGAACTGGTAGATTTTCTTCCCTCTTTCTCTCACTTCCTGTCTTCCCTGGCATCTCAATTTTCAATTATTCACATATTTCTATTTTAAAATAGCATTTGATCATTATTAACATCAATGATTTTCTTTAAAGAACGTGAGGTACTTTTTCTTTAATTTGTGTGCTTTAATTTGCATATGAGCTTTTATAAGTAAAGCAATTACAAGCAAGAAAGCCACATGCTGTTTGTTTCTGCTTTATATGTGTCCATGTCACAGTGTTTCTAAAACTTCAGAGGATATCAGGATCATCTGGAGGGTTTGTTAGAACACAGATTTCTGGATCCCACTGCCAGAGTTTCCTCTTCAGTGAGTCTGGGATGGGACCCACAGATTTCTTTTTCTAGCAAGTTCCCAAGTGATGCTGCTGCTGGCCTAGGGATAGTACTTTAAGTAAAATTATCTTTCTATCAAGTAATATCAAAGGGAGGGATAAAGTTGTTGAATTTATACAGTTTCTTGAAGGTTGGAATATTTGATATGTCCCAGCTTTTGTACTAAAAAATAATAATAATAATAATAATGCCAAAAGACATACAGTGCTTAAGACTCAAGTTAATTTAATTCCATAATCATAAGGTAGAACAGTACCAAATTCGGTACATGGAGACTTCTGTACTTAATTTTGACTGACCCACATAGAACAAATGTGATTCATCTGACTTAAAATTGAAAACCCAAATAAGCTAGGTTGGAAAACGCAATATATTTTTATTATGGGGCCTAAAAGGAGACAATCTGGTTATTAGAATTGTAAGAGTGATTGGGCCAAAGCTACAGGTGAGTAAGTTGCTCCGACATTAAGCAAAATAATCAGAAAATTATGCAAATTTTATGAACAAGCAAGCTACAATATTTTCCATAAGCATGAGTGCAGGGTCTGAGCTATACAGATTTAAGAATTTTCTCCTAGGCATTTACTTTCTTAAGTAATTCTGAAGACAATTTATTTTTAAGGCTTTCACCTAAGAAAGAATAAATCTGTTGTACAATAATGAAAAAAGAAAAAGAGCTCTGTTCTCTGGATGTTCAACAGTTCTGTTAAGGATTCATAAGTTATTTATTTGGAAAATCATATACCCAGGGGCTCTGAACATGGTCCAGGTGGTGCTGGTGGGAAAGAACCTGCCTGCCAACGCAGGAGACATGAGGTGGGTTGAATCCCTGGGTCAGGAAGGTCGGCTGGAGGAGGGCACAACATCCCACTCCGGTATTCTTGTCTGGAGAATCCCATGGACAGAGGAGCCTGGCAGATTATATTCCATGGAGTTGCAAAGAGTTAGATATGACTGAAGTGACTTAGCATGCATGCATAGAAGATTATAAAATTCAATTGTTCTATACTCTACAGAATAGAGTAGTTTAACCTAATATGAAAAACTGTGGAATGAAAGAATAAGAATTACATTGGGTTGGTTTTTTAAGTATGGAGCCTGCCTAAAGTCAGCATATAGGACTCACTTCAAAAGGTGACCAGTGATGACGATCAATATGTGATTCTTCAAGGAGATGATCTGGAGTAAAAAGACAATTTACACACCAGAAACGTAACATTCAAGCAGCCAAGGATAGTCAGAATATTTCTTCGGACTTTTTTCTTTTCATAAAAAAATGAAAATTTTTATGTAATTATCTCAATTATATTTACAAAAGAGGCATTAGCTAGGAAAATGTCTTGATTTGAAGGAAGGAAAGGATACAAAGAAATTCTGCCCTGCCTTTTGCCAGTTTTATTTGGGATCTATTCCATTCTCCCTTGCTTCTTCTTTTATCACCTGATTTAACATTTCAGGAAGGTTATCCCAGGAAGGGTTTTTATGGTTGTTTTTCTTGGCATGACTCTACACGTCCTCTGAGTATTCAGAGTGTTCTGCCTTGAGGACGTGCACCTCATGCCTAAGCATGGACAGAAACCCAGGGTCCAGTGCCCCTCTGTGCCTCAGAGTCAGTTGTCAGGGAATCACATTGGCACACTTGCCGGTGACTGTCATCACGCAGCTTCATCACGCAGCGAGGTTGTCCTGGGCCTCCTGCTTCTTTCCTCCTTCCCGATTTTAGTCTTGGGTTTGCCCATTCTGCTTTGATTCTGCCTGGTAATGGCCAGCCTGGGAGCTGACCCCAGCATATCTGATCTCCTGAGATGAAATGCCGCATGAATTTCATGTAAAGGTCAAGACAAGGATGGGTTGGAAAAAGACAGTATCTTCTATTAATTTTCCTTCTGTCTTGTTTCTACCTGCTGTTCTGAAGCTGTAATTGGAGTAAACATTAGGCCTTGTGAAAGACATTTTACAAAGTATGAGTACCTTTCTTATCTTATGGAGTGCAAATGTGGAGGATACAGATGTGTTGCTCCAAGCTGAAAAGGTCCAGCAAGTTCATTCACTCAAGCTTCCTTTGAACAAGTAGCCTACTTCCCACCTCCCATTGCTGTCCACATCTTACTCTGGTAATTTAAAATTCTATAATTCCTCCTTAAAACATTTTAATGTTTAGTGACCTTTTAGAGTTCATTAAACTTTATGCTTAATAGAATTCCCTCTTTCCATGTTAGCCACTAAAGTCTGATTCCTATAAATGTGTAAATTCCAATTTTATCTCTCTTCTAAATCTGTGCTATCTCCATGTTATCCCCAAATTCCTGTGATAAACTTCATGCAGCCACTTGCCTTCTTCTTGATCTTTATCCTTGTCTGACCCCTTAATGGTAGTTCGGTCTTTTCTTTCCCCTCTTCCTGCAGGACTCTCCCCTCAAGAGCTGTAAGTTTTCAGTTTAACAGTCTTCCCTATATCGTCTTTCAAATCTGCCCCATACTAGGTCTTACTGTGCTTGCTTCTCACTTACTCCCTCACCATTTATAGAGAAGTAGTAATACCAAAATAATAGGGTTTGTGAAAAATACCTAGAAAAGTGATGTTGTTTATAGAAAGGTTTTTTTTTAAGTCATCTTTATTCACATTTAAAGTTTTAATAAAATTATAAAATGAATTATTTTTATTCACCTTTGGAGTAAAGTGTGTATGTTCTCCCTAGGGGTATATTTTTTAAAGAAGGGAAACCATAGTAGGTGGTTGAAAATAGAATAAATCTTTACCAAAAAGAAAATGACCTAAAATATAGTGGGTATGAACATATTTCTTTTCAGCCCTAAATATGACAAAAGGAAACTCTAGTTTGGAAATTAGGTAAGCTGATGTTTTTTATAATCTTTTTCTCACTAGGAAAAAGAGAAAACTTTTACACGTTAGATTAGATGATATATACTCATATAACTATTTCCAGGAAATAATCAAAATATTTTAACACTGGATTAAGGATGATACAAGATAAAATATAGTGTACAGTGACCAAAAACTCACTGTCTCTAAAAATGCTCATTTTAGTAGATGTATCATAATAGTTCTTCAAAGAAAATTTAAGAATTCCAAAAGTACACAGAATATATCAAAAGTCAAAGATAATAATAAATATAAAAATGTGATTTTAAAATTTGTATGCACATGATTCAGAATGCTTTTGAGTTTAACATTAATTTCTAAGTTGATTATTTGGAAATGATAGCTATCTTGGATCATATTCTCCAAACAGACCCAAATATAAGTGGTAGTGAGCAAGAGATTTTATTAAGGTAGGGCTTCCCCGAGACAACAAGAAGAGAGAGGGAAACGGGACCATGAAAGAGCAGACACCAACCTAAGGGGAGCCTTGGCCTGGGAATGTGCTCGACCGAGACAAGGTGGCTGAGCAGTGGTGCTCCCCTCCCTCCTGAACCCTCTGCTGCATTGCCCCCCAGGCTCTTCCAAGTCTATGCAAATGGGCTGAGTGCTCCAGGAGGCCAACGGCAGTCAGGGTCAGTGCCTAACAGAGGATCAGGCAGGCACTGGGAACGGTGTCCAGTCAGGAAAGGGAACTGGCAGCATCAGGGTGGGCATCAATAAAGTTTCCTACAGGAAGTTTACTAGAATGTCCTGGTAAGCAGGACATGACCCTGGGTTTAGTGAACTTTTTCTGTTATTTACAGTTCTCGGTATGAATAGCTGGCTTTTTCATGTGTCCTTGCGTTAGGTTGATCAACAGTCAAATAGAAAGGAGTTTACCTCTGATGAGCTTAGAGCACACAGTCAAGACCTTAGGAATGATGTGTTCACTGACTCAATGACTATTCGTCTTCTAGGGACAATTAATTAAGCATGTTACTCCTCATTGGACATATACCCAGTCCTTATCCCTACACATGAACGTTGGAAAGAGCTTTGTTGGCTTTTGTCTTGCCAGAAAATGAAAAGTGATCTTAAGAAGGAAGTCTTCTTTGAAAAGAAAATGACATGTTGTATACTTGTCAACTTCAAATATATCATTTTAGAAGCTACATTAACTCCTTGCATGTTCAGGATGTCACATGAGATTAAAAAATCACCAAAACCCTAGGGTTATTCCTTTTCCCACATCCCATACATGCTGATATGTTGTGTTTTCCTTCTGTTTGTTTTAAGATATTGTCTATTTTCACTTTTGATTTTCTCTTTGATTAAATTGTTGCTCAAAAGTATGTTGTTTAATTTCCATGAATCACAGATTTAAAAAGGCTTTAGAATATCCTTCATGAAGCCATAAAAGTTTTATTAAATCTTAAAAAAACAGATGTGTGGTTGCGAGAACGCTGGGAGAGTCATGGCAAGATAAAAGCAAACTTTTGGACAGAAACATTTGTGATAATGTGTTGGAATGAATAGCTGAGGGAGAAAACATGAGACTCTGATGTGATATTGTTAATACAGTGTGATTACCAGGGAAAGCAAGGACAAATGACGTTTTTGTATACTTCAGAAAATTTAAAAGTCATCATACATGCCATGACTGTGTGATTGAAAAAAAAAGGAAGTATCTCGGTTACCAACCTGGCTACAGGGCTGAATCACAACATCTGACAATAGGCCAAGCATCTTTAGAACCTCTCCTTGACTTTGTCCAGGCTCTAGGGCATGATAAGGAAATCACTGCTTTAGTCTGTAATGATACTGATGCTATTGATAAACTCAGTAGTCTGAAGACTTTTCTCAAACAGTCTTATTATCAGTTGTCTCATTGCTCTGGGGACTCTGATGCAGTTATTTCATATTACATGGATATAGGCAATTTGTCCAGCATTCTACAGAATGTTTTACAAGTTCCAGCCCTGGTGAAGTAGCCTTCTCTATGGGCAGCTGTTGTCTCTATTTAATATCTAGGACAGAGGATCTCAAACTTAAGATTGCTTCTGAATCACCCCAAAGCTTAATTAAAATACAGATTTCTGGGCCCCACCCCAGAGGTTAAGATTCAGTAGGTCTAGGGTAGGGCCTAAGAATTTGCATTTTGCACATATTCCAAGGTGATGTTGTTGCTGATCCTATTGGTCCAGGAACCACATTTTAAGAACTACCAGTTTAGGGAAATGAAAGAGTTTAGGTCATGGAAGCAGATAAATGGTATGCTCAAATATTCTAGTATGGTAAGATTAAGAGACTAGAAGCAGCTTGAACTACCAGATAAAAAAACTTGGCTGGCTGTTCAGCCATAGAGAAATAGGTGTAGACCAGAGATAACATTTTAGATGATTTAAAGGGAAAATCTGACTATGTTTAAATTATCTGGACTTTTCAAGTGGAAACAGCTTGTTTGCCTGATTAATCTATATCATTTCCATATTTCTTTTTAAGAGACATTTTATGGAGAATGGATATTATGCTCACCTAAATATCCATAAAGATAGTTTTCTACATTTATGAAACTATTTGCCAATAAATGCTGTTTCTAGTTCATCTGATTAGCCTGAAATTAGGACTTTTGCTGAGAAAGGGCATAATAGAAAAATTTGACAGTGCAATATTTATCACTGTAATACAATTTTTAAAAAACCCTGAGTCTTTAGCAAATGCAATATCATTATTTGTCCATAAACATGCCATGAATCCCTCCTTGGGGATACATATCCTGTTAATAGATATGAGCTAGGGAAAATAAAACATATTTTCATAAACTTTCATTATACTCCTGAATATATCTTTAGTATATGTATAGATTTTCCTTGTTGATTATAGTCTTTTTCTCAGTTTTTAAAATAATAATCAAATAAGTTTAAAGTAAATCCAGTTACTATCCATTTAGGTCTCTCCAGGTTTTCATTCATCATTTTAAAAAATTGCTAAAATATATTTTCTGATATTATATGCTCTAGATCTCTTTTCTCCCATAGTCTTACATGCATGGACTTATACATGTGTCGTTATAACCATGTATGCTGTTAGAATTAAGTTTTATTAATGTTATATTGTAATAATAGGTTTGGTGCCCTGGATATAATTTTATGTTCAGTTGCATTAACTTTCAACCTAAGCAGCTTTTTTATTATTAGATGAATATATAAAAATTTTTCAGAGAGTTGAAGAAGGAAGTTAGAAGGAGGAAGTTTGGCTGTTGCATGATAAGGGGCTGAACTATCTTTCTGGCTATGTACAAAGGAAAAGTTAAGTAGGTATTTGTCAGTATACTTCACATATTGTGACCCAGTTTCACAGCCTCTTTAAACTTCTGTTACATTAAAGACATTTATCATGAGAATCATGATAAAGAATCATTTATCATGATTCTTTTTTTTGTACATGAATAAAGACACATGTTCATTTTTCTACTTGTATTATTCTGCTAATATTCCTGCTATTTTTTAATACTGAAAATGATTTCTTTAGTGAAAAAAAAATAGATCTGGGGGAAAATGAATTCTTTTCCCATCCTGTATTCAGTCTCAGTGATCTTTGGCAATGGATATATTTTTCTCTGAAACTCAGTTTCCTCACCTATGATCTCCTCCAGTACCAAAAGTCTATGGTTACATTACAGTCATTGTTTCCTGTTGGTTGTGTCAAAAAAGATGACAGCTTTGCAGTCATTTTTATGCTGGGGAGAGTGCCAAGATATGTAAAGTCATTTACATTTTAATTAAATGCCTTAGAACGTGGAAACAATGGGATAGTGTATTAGTTATCCACTGCTGCATAGGAAATGACCACAAACTTAGTGGCCTGAAGCAACTCACGTTTATTAATAGTATCTCAAAGTTTCAAGTGGGTCAGGGTCTCATCTGCTTAGGGTCTCACGGGCTGCAATGAAAGTGTTTACTGGGCTGTGTTTCCATTTGGAGCTAGAGTTCCTTTACCAAACTCATTCATGTTATTGCCACAGCTGACAAAGGTCTGTGGTTCTTTGTCACCATAGGACTGAGGCCCTTAGCTCTTAGAGGCCTTCCTTTTCCAGAGACAATCCAGGACCAAGCCAGCACGTGAGCATCTCTATGGCTTCGAGTCTGACACTGCCAGTCACTTCTGAAGGACTCAACCAGGATGTCTTTGTTTTAATTAAATTTAAGTTATCTGTTCAGAGATTTCATGACACCTGCAAGATTCCTTCACATTGGCCACATAAGGTAACATAATCGTGGGAGGGAAGAATAGCCTTTGCTGTATTCTGTGGCCTTGAAGCAAGTTGTAGGTTCTGACCACAGTCAGTGAGAGAGGTTTCCACAAGGCATCAAAGTCAGCGGCAGGAGTCCTGGTGGTCAGCTTGGAATTCGGCTTGCTACAGGTGGGCGAAAAGTTGAGATGCGTGATGCAGTTATTCAGCTGATGAGCAGTAGTCATTTAAGGTCTCCATTAGTTCTCCTGTCTTCAAAGTAGAGGAACATGGTACCGATGCTACAGTGGTGCAGTCAAGACTAAAGAGATAATATGTGCAAATTTTTTACAATTCTTGGCACATTGTCGGTTCTCTATTATTAGTTAAAATTATTATTATTGTTGTCATATTAATTATATTACTTGATTTTGGTTCTTTTTGTCTCATTCAATAATTTTTCAGTTTTATTTGATTGGCTGAAAACTATGTCAATATTTATAATAAAATTCATAAGACATGCTAGTTCACGTGTTCTCGATTTCAAATATTAATTTTATTTTGCATTTAACTGTGACACTGAAAGTAAAACCAACTTCCTTTCCAAGTTGACTCAACGTTTAATGAAATATCTCAAGTACTAGATTTTCATTTTTGTTTGTTTTCTTGTTTGCTCCTGGGGTCCTTTCCCTTTCTCTTGGCGTGGCAACTATTGCCAGCATAAGAATTTATATAGATGCGGGAGTCCCTGCTAGCTAAGTGGAGATCTCAGTTTAATATCTCAGTAGATTAAACAGCAGCACACTGAGAAAGATATTGGCATCTCTGTTTGACACACAAGGATTTAAGGAACAGGCATCTGTAGTAACTGACTTAACAGTACACAGATTACAAATGGTAATTCCAAGAGACAGCTTAAGTGTTCTGCCTTCTAGTTCTATGAAATTTGCACGATATTAAACCAAGAATTTTTTAAATAAAGAAATCCAGATGTGTCATCTTTCTCTTTCCTCTGCTGTGGCTAGTATTGGTGACCTGGGCATCTCATTTCCTTGTGTATTTCCTACTGAGGCTCCATTGCAGACTGGGGAGGGAAAGACATCTGAGGCTGGGCAGCAAAGAAAGCAAGAGACCAGGTGAAGGTGGGTGCAGGGGATTTTTTTTTGAGAGGTATACTAAACAGATTTTCACTCCCTCAGGGGTGAAATCAAGTTAAAGAACACAGAGTCTATTTTATCTGCTTCTCTTTAAATTAAAACACTTCATTAAATGATGCTCAAGTTGCTTTATTTAAACATTGGACATTTTAGGGGGTTGGCAGCTAATAAAACATATTAATGTCTTCTACTTTTGGTAAATCGAGGTTGAACAACTTAATGAATATAACACATGGGGAAGTATACATACCCAGCCATTAATATCTTCCCTGGGTAATATTTACGACTGTAATTGCTGCTCTGATTGTATATTGTGTGAACCTGAAGCACATTCATGTATTGGATGACTAATAGAATTTGGTGACAATGCATAGAAATTGGTATTCTGGAAGAGGGCTGAGTTTTAAATTGTATTCTTCCCTGAGTTTGCAGTGCATTTCATGACTCATCTACCTCGCAGTGTGTTGGTGGCTGACGAATTGAAGTCTTTTTGCTGAATAATAAACATCAGAGACAGTTTGTCTTCTCCTAGCTTTTCTGTCTCGGTTTTCTCATCATTCATTCAAAGTATCAAAAATAAATCATTGATTACTGTTAATTGACTTTTATCCATTCTGACTGAGAGAGAAGGCACGTTTTTCAATGTGTCACTGTATGTACCGGGGGTGCTAAGGATGTGGTCTCTAAGCTCTGCAGGGGTCATCGTGTGCCTTGGAAATAAAAGGGGGTCTATTAGTTCATTCTTCATTGACTGTTCCAGGTTGATCACAGGCCTTTGGGCACCCCAACCCTCTTTCCTTGCTGGGTGAGCTTAGAGGTGAGAGAGACACATTTCCTTCTTTTACTTTGCTAAATGTCTTTAATGTTACAAAGTGTAACACAAAAGTTGTATAGTGTAGCAGTTTTCATCAAAAATCAATGATTGCTTAAATTTACAAACAGGGACATTTATTCTGTGGAGTAAAATCTAATGGTAAGGACACATTAGAATAGGAGATACTGGCTTTTGTCATTCAGTAGTTTATCTTCGATAAATAAGATCTGAGCCTAGGTTAGTACCATTAGTCACACTTTTGCTTTTAATAAGTGTAAATTTTTATTTGCCCATTCCGTATATAAAGAAGTAAGCATTTTAAAATTTTCATGCAATATAATATAACATAGAATGCATAGTTTTATCTGTCATGTTCACCTAAAAAGCCTTATAATAGCAATTCTGTGAATGAGTACATCCGCGTTTTCCATTATGGTCCATGGAACAGCATCACAGGAGAGCGGGTTAGAGATGTGGACTCTTAGGTGAGCCCAAGTCCTGCTGAACTAGAAATGCTGATGAACGGTGCTCAACGGTCTGTGTTTCACACGTGTTCTAGGCGACTCCAGTGTAGTCTATGAGAACCACTGATGTAGAAAGTATTATCATACTCAGTGTAGAGATGATACAGTTGATGCTCACTGTGGTCTGATGATTGCACAAATACATGGCTAGTTCACTTTAGGGCCCTTCCTCAAACCCAGGTATTAAAAATCATGGGGCCTCCCTCTCTTAAAGAAAATAATAAAGAAATAGTGAATTCCATAGACCTGGAAAACAGTCACTCTTAAATGAACTGAGAAAGGGGCCATTTCCTTGCTTTCTCATCATGAAAGTGGGTTGTTAAAACTATTAACACTAGAAAATTAACCTAGAAAGAGTTTTAAAGGCGCAAGTAACATTTTTGCAGTCCCTCCATTGTGTTCCTCATTTTCTTTTTAGTGGAGTGCAAATAGGATGTAGTTAAATCCCAGAGGGGTGGCGGTTGCATGTTAATAGAAGTGGGAGGCTGTTTTAATCATGTCTTCCTAGCCCAATGAGTCTGTGGATAGATTTCCACCAGGGCCTTTCGCACACCACATTACCCATGCTCAGAGTGCCCTGTGGTGGTTTTCCTGCACACACAATTTTACACACGCTGCAGAGAAGTTTCTAAGTTGCTGTGGTATCAAAATGAATGTTAACTACCCCTCTGTGACTTGGGAAATGAGTGTTTGCTCTTGAGCTGAAAGCAGAAAACAGTGGCCATTATCTGTAATAGGAGAGTCTGTAGAGCGCTGCCTGCGGAGGCCTGTTTCTCTGCAAACTCAATTTGGGCTTTGTGCATAAAACAAATAAGTAAAGTTTAAGTTTATTGTTTATTCAACTAGGAGGAATTTCCTTGAATAGAAGATGTTAGTGTGCAATTAGGTAAATGTACCATGTATTTGGGTGTGATTTTTATTCTGCATATATATAAAACATGATGCTACGTTTATGGGAAAAAAAAAAGCTTGAAAAACATGTCAGTATTTTATGAATAATTACAAAGAGAACGTGCAGATAACAACTGCTAAGTTTGGAAGTGATTGGTGACTCTCCACGCACTTCTGCTGTGTGTTCAGAGTGACCTGTTTTCTGCTCAGGACTCCTACCTCTTTGCATTTGCAATTGCCATTTCCTTTCCCTGGAGCCTTCCCCACAAAACACAGAATTAGAAGGCTGGCAAACTCCTTTTCATCCTTATGTGTTGGCTGAAAAGATGCCTTAGCCCTTTGTGGTCCACGTCTGCAATGCACTTTGAAATGTCTCCTTTAGAGTATAATCATCAGCTTTGTGCATGAGTGTCTCTCTATACTTTGAGGAGTCATTCCTCAGTATCTAGTCTGTACCTGACACATTGCAGGATTCAATAAATAATGCTTCCGTGAATTAATGACGGGCATTTCCAAATGGATAAAGTCCTCAAACCAGCATCTCCTCTAGGCACTGTCGTTTTTGCCTAAACTTCCGAGTCCCAGTGAGGAAGCTGGAATCCCTAGAGCTGTCAATGCCTTCTCTCTTTACTTTAGTCAGTTCTACCTCCTATCGTCAGTTTGGTTCAGTTCAGTCCCTTGGTCGTGTCTGACTCTTTGTGACCCCATGGACAGCAGCACGTGAGGCTTCCCTGTCCATCACCATCTCTCAGCGCTTGCTCAAACTCAGGTCCATCGAGTCGGTGATGCCATCCAACCATCTCATCCTCTGTTGTCTTTATTCCTAACCCTTGACCTTCATCTGGTCTCTGTCTCTCAACACTCCACTCAGTTCTTGTCTTTTAGATTAAGTTTCTTCAAGCTAGGTTCTCTTCCTGTTTCTTCTCTTTCAGTAAATGTTTTGGCTGCTGTTGCCATGAAGATGAAGAAACCTGGGCCAGTTGCCCCACCTCCTATCTCCTGAATCCTCTGCATGCCTTTGCCTGGGTGAAGTCTTAATTTCCGCATTTGAGAGCCGTTGGTTCCTAACTCTCACCAGGTGACCTTCGATACTGTGGACGGTGCATCCTTGGAGGAAGCATGATGCCCGCTACTCCGTCCTGCAAGATTCTTGCTGGTTTTGCTTCCTTTCACACACCAGGGTTTGGGGGGTCTCCACAGAGTCATGCACAGTAATGGGTTAAGGAATTCACTAAAATGGGGGAAAGCAAATTGCGAAGGCCAGTGTGAGCAAAAGCAGAAAAGGCATTGTTTGCTGTTCTCCCTTCCGCTCGTGGAGAGCTGTGCAAGGCCCGGGGTTCTGTTGTACCTGCTGTGGGGTTTGCACCCCAGTGTAGAATCCATCACATCTTTGACCCTTATTGTCCTGCAATCATGAAATCAACCTTCAGTTCAGTGCAGTTCGGGAAAATAATCAGACCATTTTGCACCAAACATTTGGAGTCGGGGGCGGCTATTTGAAGGGATTGGCTGGGAATCCCAGGTGCTGGTCCTCGTAAAAGCCGGGGCCTATGAGAAATTACCGCCCCTCCTGTGAGGGTGCAGCACCTCCCGCTGGGAGAAGGGGTGCAGAGGAGCCATCCCAATGGCTCCTTGTCTAGCAAACACCTTGGATGTCTCTGCTCACTGCACCAGTCTCATCTGGCTGGTGGAAGAATTCTCTGTGTAACTCTGTGACGTGCATATCCCAGACTCCATGGCTCAGTGTCCCTCACCAGACTTTTAGGGTTTCCATCCTTTTACCCAAATCCATTCTGATCTTCTTGCTCCCTTTTATGTGTTCTGTGCCCACATCGGAATTCTGCATGCCGCCTGTGTGCGCCCCTTCCTGCACCACCATTGTGTCTTCCCTTATGCCTTCCCTCACTCACTCGTTTTTTAATTAATTAATTTAATTTTTTTAATTGAAGGATGATTGCTTTACGGAAATTTGCTGTTTGCTGTCAAACCTCAACATGAATCGGCCGTAGGTGTACACAGATCCCCTCTCATCCCTCTCTTCCTTTGCGTCTCCCCCTCCCATCTGCTTCTCACGCACTGTCCTCCTTCTCTGAGCAACTAAGAGTCACGAAGACCTCAAGGTTCTGCTCAAACCTCTGGTCCTCTCTTGGCTGGATGTTTGCCCATGAGGGACCTCCAGATGGGGGAGACCTTTATCTCCTCACTTCTCTTCTCCAGTCTCAATGACACCTCCACAGAATTTTTTTTTTTCTGAGCCTCTAGGGGAAAAGTAATCTTTTCTTTTTAACTCCCCTCCATCATAGCAGTTAACTTTAAAGTTGGCATTAACACACTCTCCCTTGTCTTATGCGTATATATATTTCTTTACTTTGCAAGTCCATTCAGAGAAGCTGCCGTATCTTATGTGTCTTATATCCTGGAGGAACTTGAATATTATAGACATTCAATAATATATAATGAATAAATGAAAAGATAGGCCCAAAGGGTGTGTGCAAAAGGCTTGGGGTGCAGGTATGGGAGGCATACCCATCTCTTTAGCTTGGCCATGTGGGCTGGGTATGCTGCGAGCTGGGGGGTGGCACCACCCTAACACCTGACCCCATTCACAAATCCTCAAAACACTCAGAGTGACTCTCAGGATTATATTTCAACAAGGGAACAGGAAGGCCTGACTCATCATGACTTAGGAATGGCTTATAGGATAGACTGGGGACCCAAACCATTGTACTTTCAAAATGCATTATGATATATGAAGCTGGGAACTAGTAGGTAGCTGTCTTTTCGTTTCCACTCCCATTCCATTGACAGGCAGTGCCTGTAAGAGGAGAAAAATATCCCAACCGCAGGGAAATTTTCAGGCAAGTCTCAAGATAATATTATTTTTAAAGTGATGTCAATGCAATGAAACAAAAGAAAAAAGATCTGTGTGGATGCTTAACGATCTCACACTTTTGCCTTCCAGGAGACGGAGCTGTTAGATCTCAGCCTTGTCAAAGACGCCAGATGTGGGAAACATGCCAAGGCGCCCAAGGTAGGAAGTGGAGCATGCTATACACACCAGATGCTGCCTTGATTATTTAGCTGTGTCATGATATCAATTAATTGCCCCAATTAAAAGTTTCTTTGTTGTAGAATGATATAAAATGCAATAAAACAGCCAGTCCTTCCAGAAGCCAGTATGTCCAAACAGTACCATTTTTGATAAAAGATGGAAACGATGAGCAAATATACAATCAGTGGACATAGGACTTGCTTTATGCCCTTGGATCTTTTTTTTTTTTTGAAAAAAAATAATAATAATGCAAAAGTTACTGGGTAATTCTAAATACTCAAAATGTGCTTTAAAGTGTTTGAAAAATTCCCTGAGCCTTATAAGCATACGTGAACCTACCTTTTAGACAGATAAACAGGATCTTTTAGCTCAAATGTTTTGCAGTTGGAGTCATTTCATCCCTGAAGCCAGAGTGTCAAATCTTTTTGCAAATGTTCCCAGTGAACACTCACAGATATTGGGATCAGTTATATGGAATGTCAGCTTACTTGGATTTGAAAAACGTAGTGAAGAAACATCTAAAGCAGTGTTTGCAATTTAGTTTTGGAAGATTGTTTTAAAGTGTTGAATATAGGACTTCCCCGGTGGTCCAGTGGTTGAGACGCCATGCTTCCGCTGAGGAGGGTGCAGGCTTGATCCCTGGTCAGGGAACTAAGATTCCACATGTCATGTGGTATGGCCCCAAAAATGTTGAATAAAACATTACACATACTTTAAAAATTTAGGTTATCTGGTAGGGTATAGTAGCAGGATGTATTAACTTGTTATCAAACTGGGAAACTACGCTTTAGTGTATTTACATTTTAATACTTTAAGGACTTCTTCTGTAGCACAGAGAGAATGTTGGCAAATAGGGAAGTGCAGGTGCCCTTCAGGGACTCGCCTCCTTCCATAATTGATATAAAACCAGCGATTTTCTATTTGAGTATCTACCTGCAAGTTTTGCTTTATTCCTTAAAAGTCAAAACATATACTTCGACATCAAAAATTATCTGTTGCTGTGGAGATGCGGCGAGGAAAGTCACGTAGAGTGATAGTCTTCAGATACCTAACAGTGTGGTAGTTGCTGGCAAATTTTGTCATAGAGCAAACAGCCAAATACAATACAGATTTTATTGCTGAAGAGGTTAAAATGACCTACAGGAAAATGTGGTAAATGAAAAGAAAGAAAAATCAAAATTATTTTCAGAAAGGTTTCTGTGTTTCACCTGAAAATGGTCCATTATTTGCATCAATCACTTAGAAATATGCCTGCAATGCAGAAGACCTGGGTTCGATCCCTGGGTTGGGAAGATCCTCTGGAGAAGGGAAAGGCTACCACCCACTGCAGTATTCTGGCCTGGAGAATTCCATGTGCTGTATAGTCCATGGGGTCACAAAGAGTCGGACAAAACTGAGCAACTTTCACTTACTCGCTCACTCACTTAGAAATACAATGGCATTTCAATAGTTTGGTCTTTCATTTTTGTATCAAGCTTATTGTCTTTAATGCTTTGTTCCTGACTCAGAATTGTTCAGTTTTCAGGGTGGACATTTTATTCTTCTCCCAAGATTTTAGACGGGTTTCACATAAGCCTATTAGTTCCAAGAATTATATTGATAACAATTACAAATGTTGTCTTTTAATGCAAATTCATTGACCTAATTTAAAGTTTCATGGTAATTATTGGCTAAAGGAGTTGCCTGCCCTCCATCGGACCCTTTTTGTTTCTAGGCTTTGGTATCCTTCCCCTGCTTCATTCTGTACTCCAAAGCCAAACTTGCCTGTTACTCCAGGTATCTCTTGACTTTATACTTTTGTATTCCAGTCCCCTATGATGAAAAGAACATTTTCATAGAACCGTTCAACTTCAGCTTCTTCAGCACAGTGGTTGGATTACTCTGATATTGAATGGTTTGCCTTGGAAACAAACTGAGATCATTCTGTCATTTTTGAGATTGTACCCAAGTACTGCATTTCAGACTCTTTGTTGACTATGAAGGCTACTCCATTTCTTCTAAAGGATTCTTGCGCACAGTAGTAGATATAATGGTCACCTGAATTAAATTACCCATTCCAGTCCATTTTAGTTTGCTGATTCCTAAAATGTCAGTGTTACTCTTGTCCTCTCTTGTTTGACCACTTCCAATTTCCCTTGATTCATGGACCTAACCTTCCAGGTTCCTATGCAATATTGCTCTTTATAGCCTTGGACTTTCCCTTCACCACCAGCACATCCACAACTGGGCATTGTTTCTTAGACACTAGATAATAATAATAAAAATGAATACTTCATATCATTGTTGTAAGGGTTAAATCAAATAATTCATTAGCAAACTACTAGCAGCAGAGTTCTCAAATTTAAGTGCTTATAGAATTCCTGGGGAGTTTTAAAAAATGCTGACCCTTGTTTTCTACTCCTAGAAATGCTACAAGAATCTAGTTACTATGTGTAGTGTGGACATTGGGTTTTGAAAAGTAAATTTGTCACAAAATTTGAACACCGCTGCCTGAAGTTATCACTACTATATAATAAGCGCTCATTAAATAGTAACCATTATCATCACTATTATCATCATTATTTTTTATTTATCATTATTTAAATCTCAAATGTACAGAAATCAGTTTCATTTCACTCAAACTAGAAAAGCTTATGTTGTAAAAACAGTTTGGAGCAGAGGCTTGGCTAAAAGGGACTTGGTGGATAGACAGGCAAGAAAGAAGTAGGTTATTAATACCAGATTTAAGATCTTTAAATTGCAAAAGAAAATCTTATCTTGAACTGAATAAATAAAAAGTTAATTTATTAAAAATGATTGGAATGTGTTGAACAATTCAATGAAATTTCTGAGTTTGCATTGAGTCTCAGCCAGCTGCTCAAGAACTGTTACCGAGGAATATGTGTCTTTTTCTTTCACTGAACTGGCTTCTAAGGTGCTGGAAGGAATTCCTCTTTCATCCTCAGGGTCCTCATGGTGGCCATCTCTGCACACCACCCTTGGCAGCACCCGGCTTCCCACACTACAGCAATTCTGTGTAGCAGGCACCAAAAGAGAGGTTAGCTTCCTACAGAGTAGTCCAAAAAAACTGAAGTATAACCGCCTCATAGAAGGAGGCGTCTGGTCCGGAGGAGGAAAGCTCAGTAGGAGGGGACCATTGTGTTGGCGAGACTAGATGCAGCAGGATGACGATTAGTGAGAAAAGTTGGGAAGCTTAGGACAAGAAGGTGATGCAATATGGAGACAAACTGAGAGGAAGGCTTTCTGTGGGGACTAAGATCAGAGGAAGGCAGAACATGTGTGGAGCAGAGAGTGTTTATCAAAATACGTAAGCACCCCACAGATATTTATCCATGTAGTCCTATTATTTTTGTTTTTTCACAGCATCTCATTATAGAAAAATTCACAATCTAGTTGAAGATGACTATTTCCTATGCCTGCTGTGATTTGAAATAACATTTATAGGAAATGAAAAAGCTTCTATGTGTTAATGAATTTTAAATGTCTACTCCCGACACAATGCATTCAATTCCAGATCTGCTTTGCTGTATACAGCTTTTGTTCAGGTTAGCAGGTCTGCAGTTTCTCATTGGAGAGAAATTAGGAAATGTTTATTCAAATAGAAAAGCTAAACTAAAAGTACCTTATTTTTTGAGATATAAAACGTGTTTATGTTTCCCTTTTTGTACTCTCCCTCCGCTCCCTTTCGCCTCCCCTCCTGTCCCCTGTACCCCCAGGTTTATGAAGCACATGTAAGAGAAAGAGTCTATGTTACATGCATCTTATCATTGCCATATACACACACTCACTGGATCTTCATTTCAAAAGGAGCTTTGATTTTTAAAGGAGTGTGTATCACTATGGTTTCTGATCTATTAGTTGTATAGCATTAATTAAATAAAATAGGCTTGACTAGAATGAAAAAGATCAGAGTCTTGTGCAGAGCAAATTTTGTGATACTTTTTTTGTATGTGTGAGTTTATGCTCTGGAACAGAACAAAAAGTATATTTTTTGTATGGGCTACCCCAAATCCTCATTGCACGCATGCTCGGTAGTGTTCGACTTTTGCGACCCCGTGGATTATAGCCGGCCAGGCTCCTCTGTCCCTGGGATTTCCCAGGCAAGAATACTGAAGTGGGATGCCATTTCCTTCTCCAGGGATCTTCGCAACCCAGGGATTGAACCTGCATCTCCTGGGGGATTCTTTACTTGTCCCAGAAAGTTTTCAGAAATGCTGCTAAAAAAGGTAATTCCTTTACCTCTTAGGAAGTATCTCATCCTTAGGAGTGTTGAAAAGTAGATGGGCCTAGGGAAGTGGAGCTGTGGTCTCCGATGCCTGCCCTGCCATTAACGAGCTCAGGTTGTTCCATGCCTCTGCTTTCTCATCGATGAAAGCAGTGTCAGGGGAGCACGTGATTTTATGCATGTAAGTTTTGTTAGCTGCTTATTCCAATGTTTAAGGGCAGTTAATCAAGCCAAGGCACTCCATCTTACAGTTTATAAAACTGAGGTAAAACTTCCTACCCTGGTCATAGCAAATCATGAACTTAAAATGAAGAAAGACATGTCAAATTTTGCACATGTCTTCTTGGAAGCAGTTCTAAGATTGCCCTGGACTCCAGAAGGAGCAACACCACAGTTACACGCTCCCGGGTTTATTCAGGTCTCATGATACATATGCAGCAGTATCACTGACAAGGATTTCCATGGTTGTACTTTCAAACTGTGCTTTATGCAAAGTAAACTGTTTCTCTTGCTCAATGGATAATTACCCAGGAGATGCAAGAGACGTGGGTTTGATCCCTGGTTGGGAAAGATCCCCTGGAGAAGGAAATGGCAACCCACTCATTTTCTTGCCTGAAAATTCCATGGACAGAGGAGCCTGGTGGACTACAGTCCATGGGGTTGCAAAGAGTCGGAGACGACTGAGCACAGCACAGCAGAACCTTGTATGTATCCAGGTTGCAGTTAAATTCTAAGTGGAACAGCGGGTGCCGGCACAGCGGCGCAGCAGCAGTGTGCAGTGGTACCGGAGCACAGCTCAGGCACACGGCAGCACGGTCACAGGACAATGGCACAGAACAGGGGAACAGTAGTGGGGTGCAGTGGTATAGTAACACAGAACAGCAGTGAAGTGGTCCAGCACAGAGCAGCAGTATAGGTGCCCCATGCTTTTCCAAAGTTCACTGTACACCACTTCATTTTATGAAAGACCTACATTAGCACCTGCTTTGGCTCAGTGAAAGAAATCTGAAGAGGATTTTCACTTTTACAAAAAAGAATAAAAGCAAAAAGTGGGAAAATGACACTCAGCACTTGTTTGCAGCAGAGGAGCCCTTACAGAGGCAGTATACTGTGAGCTTTGAGGGGGCACCACCAAGCTCCTTCCCCGGGAACTGTCCTCAGCAACTCAGCAAGCTTTGCCTTGCCTCTGTGAGCACCGGTGCTTTATCTTGACTTATTTTGTGCCTGGCTTAGCAAGATGTGTCTGAAGGCAACTGCTTCTCTACTTTATGCCATTTCAGCTTATCGAAACTTTCACAGGAATGGTCTACTTTTGGATAATGAGGGAATCCTGTGTATATATCACCACAATCACATAAGGCAGGTTAGGGTAAAACTAAATACAAAAAGCTGATCGGGTTTTGTTTTTCTAATCCTTATAGCAGAATGATGCCTTTTCAATTTCATTGTTGCTTTGACACATGACCATTGACTTTCTGCTTCTGCCAGGCACTGTTCTGGGCACTAGGAAAAAAACAATTCTGTTCTCATATAACATACTTTTTAGGAGCAGGAAACAGGTGGTGGTGGTAAACTGGCTTTCCAGGAAAAAAGCAAAAGAAAGAAAGACAGGGAGGGAGAGAGAGAAGGAGGGAGGGAGGGAGGAGTAGGAAGGAAAGAAGGGAGGAAGTGGGGAGGAGATCCCTGATCTGCTGTGTTTCTTCATTTCCTTTGGGTGAATATTCCAAACCTGGGGAGTTTCAAACCAGATCCTGCCATCACCTAGAGCTCGAAAGCAATGTGCACACAGCCTAGAGCCCTGTAAGCAGGCTCCCTCCAGCACCCCTCGGGGTCGGGAGACAGATGGCAGATAAGTCCCACTGAAGTGAATCAAGCAAGGATAAGGGGCCACAGATCGTGAGTGGCAGAGAGGATTGCTGGTTTTCTGAGCCCTAGCAGAGTAGGCTCTCTTGCTGAGATCAGGTGAGCAGAGACATGAATTAAGGGAAGGGGAAGGATTCCAGGCAGAGGGTGCAATAAGAGCAAAGACCCTGAAATAGGAAAGCTTGGCATGTTTGAGGAACCAACTCTGTGTGCAGTGTGGCTACAGCGAAGTACAGCAAAGAAAAGCAGAAGTCAGATAGGTGGCTGTAGGTGACTGGGGGCCACATATTTTGGGCTTCATAGGCCGTGCTAATGATTTGGCTTTTCCTCTGAGAGACATGAGCAAGGATCTGAATGTTCTGAGCAAAGGAGTGACAAAGATCTGACCTAGCTTTAAAAAAGCATCACTGGCCACAGCCTTGAGAACAGACCACAGAGGACAAAGGAAGAAGGATACCAACCAAATGGCTGTTGCCAGTGCGCGGGCAGTGTTGGTGATGATTTTTGACTGGAAGGTGTAGAGAAAACCAGAGTCCAATGTGTTTTAAAGACAAAAGGTTTTGCCAGTGCCTTGGGTGTGAGGGATGGGGTAAAGAAGGGATTCAAGAACAACTTTTAGCGTTTTGACTTTGGAAAGTGCGGGAATTGGGTTTTCATGCAGATGGGAAGGAAGAAGCTCATTTAAACAGAAAAATTTATTTTGGTTTTTGGATATTTAAAGCTTGAGATGCTTATCAGGCTTCTACCTGGTATCGTATTTGAATCTACAAATCTGGAAGTGGGGTAATGTTGGCCATGGAGTTAATAACTTTGATTCTTCAAAACTCAAAGAGACTTTAAGGGAGGCCTTTAAGGATTATAGGTATAAAAGAAACTTCTGATATCTAAACCATGCTATCTCCAGCATTTAGGCTTCAAGGGGATGAGGAGGAACAGTGAGAGAGACTGAAACTGGTTTATTCCCCAAGGAATGGAAAGCAGGAACCATAAAGGTACTTAGATACCAGTGTCCATGGTGACGTTACTTACAAAAGGTGGAAAAACCCAAATGTCCATCAGAAGATGAATGGATATACAAAATGCCCTAGATACACACAAGGGAATAGTATTCAGCCTTAAAAAGGAATGCAATTTTAACTGCTACAGTAAGGATAACCCTAGGAAAAGGTATGCTAAGTGCAATAAGCCAGACACAAAATGACAAACATCATGCGATCCCTCTTAGAATAGGTACCTAGAATGGTCGGATTCAGAGAGTCCAGAAGTAGCATTGGCAGTTTCCAGGGGTTGGATTGAGGGAGCTTGGGGAGTTCCTGTTTAATGAGGACAGAGTTTCAGTTTGAGAAGATGAAAGATTCTGCCGATGAATGGTGGTGATAGTGTATACCAATGTAAATTTGTTTAATGTCACTAAACTGCAACACTTGACAATCACTAAAATAATAAATTTTATGGTATGTGTATTTTGCTACAATAATAAAAATAGAGACTGAGAAGGAAGGAGAATGAGAGGAAGGTATACCTTGGAAGCCTAAGAGTGTTTAAAACGAGGAAGGAGTCATCGTTTGAATAAAGTGGTAGTTTCCTGCTACTCTTTTTCTTTTTAGTTTTGCATTCTTGTAACTTTATTGAAGATAAAATTTTATATACACTTTTAATATTTTCCCTATATGATCAGCATTCCTTGCTAATATTCAAAATAGGCTATTTATTTAAGGGTTGTCAAATCTTAAATAGCTCATCATAGAATCTGGATGCCAATATATAAAATCTCATAATGAGCTGTTATTTGGTTGTTATACAACAGTGGTTTTAATGAATCATCCTTGAGGCCTGGAATTGTGCTTTCTTTATTGTCTCCCTTTGCTGATTACAAGCTATTTCCCTGATTTTTGAAGATTCCACCATTATGTGAAACCACAGTCATAATTTGATGTAGATATTTGAGGTTTACTAAAGAATAAGAAAACCCTTTATACAAGATAAAGGTCTCTCTCTTTCCACTCAATTGCTGAGGAGATTTACCTTTGGCCCATAATCTTGGTTCCAACAGTTTTGCAATTTACCCGACATGGTGCCACAGCTGATTTGGGGTAAGAGGGGTACAGGATTTTCTTCTGTCATTTTATTTACATAAATGTTTATTTACATCTTTACCAAATGGAGAAAAAAGGGGTTAAAAATTCACAGAATTATCAATGTGTGCTTTATCGTTTTGACAGCTAATCACATTTATCTCCAGATGTAAATTATATGGCATAGCTCCTTTTTCATGTTCATTAAATTCCATAGATGTCAGTGGTTTCCTTGGAAACAAAAACCTTTATGTAACTAGTTGGAGATTTAGTAGCAGAAATATCAGGATGCTAAGAAGGGTAAGGAATGGTTCCTTTGGTAGATCTTTGTGTTTAAAACTCTTTGGTCTCTTCCACCTGCCCCTCAACCTCATGGACATTCTATAATGAATAAGTGAAGGCTTTTAAAGCTACCATTAAATTATAGAATATCTTCTCTAATGGTTACAAGTTTTTAACTTCTTCATAACCAGTCACAGATAGGATAAGTCTCTTCTGGGATGTTGGTATAAATCACTAAATTTGCGAAGGGGTTGGTGTGTCTCTTATCAACAATTAAATCTGAATATTTGAGTGATGCCTCCATTACTCGGTGTACATACATGTGTGTCCATCTGTAAAACATGGTGAACTAAATATGTGTATGGCTGAGGAAAGATTCTGTTTTTAAAAAATAATAGCAAGCCTCTGTCTTAGTATCTACTGCCAAAGAGTTCAAAAGGCCCCTGAAGAGTTCTTGAGGGGCCAGGGAGAGGTCACAGTTTTGGCAGAGGTTAATAGTGGGTGAAAGACTTGACAGCTAGGAGCATTCTCCTTCTGGCCAGGGTGGACCTCCTGTTGAAAGCAGGGTGACAGGATTAGTACCACGCGTTAACTCAACTTCAGGTCTTTTTAGAAGGTTCTGACCCACTCCATCATTGCTCCTGTCTTGTGTAACTTCAACCTAAATGCAGTCTGCTTTGCATGCAATGGTACAGAGTTGCATTTTGGAAACATTTCTCAATTTTAATTCTTTGAAATGCCATAATACGCCACCTTGTGGATATAGCTGATAATACTTTAATTCTACACAGGGAATTTCTCTCTAAACTAGGGTTTTCAAACTTTGTTTCTAATATAGAGATATGAGAAACACTGGGGAAGTTTTAAAAATCTCAATGTCCAGGCCTCACCCAGATAAATTAAATCAGAATATCTTATGTGGGGCTCAAGCACTGATAGTTTCTTTAAAGCTCCCCACAATGGCACCCCACTCCAGTACTCCTGCCTGGAAAATCCCATGGACAGAGGAGCCTGGTAGGCTGCAGTCCATGGGGTCGCAAAGAGTCGGACACGACTGAGCGACTTCACTTTCACTTTTCACTTCCATGCATTGGAGAAGGAAATGGCAACCCACTCCAATGTTCTTGCCTGGAGAATCCCAGGGACGGGGGAGACTGGTGGGCTGCCGTCCATTGGGTTGCAGAGAGTCGGACACGACTGAAGCGACGCAGCAGCAGCAGCAGCAGCAGAGATTCCCATGTTTAAATTTCCTTGGTTAAAGTCTGCACTGCTTTCATTAAAATAAAAAAAAAAAAAGAAAAAAATCGGCTTAAATAGATGTTTCTCTTTTTAAAATAAGGACTTTACACAGTAAGGTACTGAGAACTTTCCTATAATATTCCCTCATCAAAAGTCTAGTTTTCAGTCTAGTCTTCCCTCAACTTTCCCAGCTGTACTTAATATAACAAGAAGTATTCTTCTTGTAGGAGTGTTTTCCAGCTGCCTAACAAAGTTCCAAAGATGGGGCGAATTAAACAATGGAAACTTGTATTCTCATTGTTCTGGATGTTTGAAGCCTGAGATCAGGTGTTGGCAGGCATGGTTTCTTCTGAAGCCTCTGTTGTCGGCTTGTAGATGGCTGGCTGTTCCCTCTGTCTTCACACGGGCCTCTCCCTGTACTTAACTGTGTCCTGATCCGTTTCTTGTAAGGAGTCAGTGTATTGGACTAGGGCCCACCCTAATGGCCTCATTTTATCATGATTTCCTTGAAGTATTCAGGACTTTAATGAAGTGAAGTCACTCAGTTGTGTCCGACTCTTTGCGACCCCATGGACTGTACAGGCTCCTTAATCCATGGAATTTTCCAGGCAAGGATACTGGAGTAGGTTGCCATTTCCTTCTCCAGGGGATCTTCCCGACCCAGGGATCGAACCCAGGTCTCCTGCACTGCAGGCACACTCCCTACTCTCTGCATTCTGGTTAACAGATATCTGTGGTGCGGGCGGTTAGGAATACAGGGGAAGGGTGGGAGACACAGTTCAGCCCATAACAATATTTCCTCACTACATGCAAAGGATTATTTCACAATAGATCTCATATAAATAATTAGATTCTTTATAATCAATTTGATTGTTAAAGTGGATAGAAATGTGTAGTTGGAATTATTTCAGAAATACACATTATTTATTGCTTTTGCAGAGGATCCATATTGCAGCTTATATTATTTTTGTATCATCATTACATTTGTGCCCATTCTTCTGTACCCCAGGCCCCCAACATGTGTCTTTGCACATCTAAGTGCCCACTATAGTATAGTCATTACTTGTACAAGCTTTGGGTCAAATGGTCAAGCCAAATCCAGTTACTAGCTATATATAACCCAGGAAGTGGTTCCACATCTCTGAGATTTAATTGCCCCATACGAATTATGAAAATAATCTCTATGTTTATCTTATTTGATTGATGTAAAGACTCAGTGGTTAAATGCATCTGAAGCACTTGACACAACTCCCATGTCCACGTGTACGTTAAATACATTTTAGCCTTCACCCTTAGTGACTTTTAGTAAGTAAAATGTATAACTGATGCTCATGCCATGTATTGTAGCAGGCAAAAGCAAGTTAGTTACCTGTTTACAGTAAAATTCAGGTACTGCTATGGCTTACTCCACATGAGAGATTTATACCTTTGGAGAAAGCAATGGCATCCTACTCCAGTACTCTTGCCTGGGAAATCCCATGGACGGAAGAGCCTGGTGGGCTGCAGTCCACGGGGTCGCTAAGAGTCGGATACGACTGAGCAACTTCACTTTCACTTTTCACTTTCATGCATTGGGGAAGGAAATGGCAACCCACTCCAGTGTTCTTGCCTGGAGAATCCCAGGGACGAGGGAGCCTGGTGGGCTGCCGTCTATGGGGTCGCACAGAGTCGGACACGACTGAAGAGACTTAGCAGCAGCAGCTCTACTTAAACCTATCTGTAAGCGTCTAGTTTTATATATTAACTGTGGAAAAATGAACTTGAAGCATACTTATCCTTGCAGCCAAACACCTGTCTGTAGTGGACCATCACAGCAACTCGTTGTGCTAAGACTTAAAATTCTTATTTAGAAAACTGCCTAGATTTGTAAAGAGTTAAATAGATTTTCTCAACAATCAAAATAATATTCAGTTCAGTTCAGTCGCTCAGTGGTGTCCAACTCTTTGCAACCCCATGGAGTGCAGAACACCAGGCCTCCCTGTCCATCACCAACTCCCGGAGCTTACTCAGACTCACGTCCATTGAGTCGATAATGCCATCCAACCATCTCATTCTCTGCCATCCCCATTCTCCTCCCACCTTCAGTCTTTCCCAGCATCAGGGTCTTTTCAAATGAGTCAGCTCTTCGCATTAGGTGGCCCAAGTATTAGAGTTTCAGCTTCAAAACCAGTCCTTCCAATGAATATTCAGGGCTGATTTCCTTTAGGATTGACTGGTTGGATATCCTTGCAGTCCAAGGGACTCTCAAGAGTCTCCAACACCACAGTTCAATAGCATCAATTCTTTGGCACTCAGCTTTCTTTATGGTCCAACTCTCACATCCATACATGACTACTGGAAAAACCTTGAGTATACGGACCTTTGTGGGCAAAGTAATGTCTCTATTTTTTGATATGCTGTCTAGGTTGGTCATAAGTTTCCTTCCAAGGAGTAAGCGTCTTTTAATTTCATGGCTGCTGTCATGATATTAGAGAAATTTACTTTCAGTTAAGAACAGTTAAGAACATGTTGGTATCTTTTTCTGCACTTTGAAACCACTGAAGTAAAATTGGAAGCACTGTTTGGAAAGGGAAGACCAAAGTTATTTAAAGAGACTCAGATTCAAATCCCAGTGCGTCATCTTAACTGAGAGATCCTGAGAAGGTGTCTTAGCTTCTCTGTGAGAATAATACCAGTTAGATTTAAGGTTGTCTGGTGAGTTAAATTATCATTGGTAACAAGATACACATCCTAATGTTGAATACACTCTAGGAGTTCACTCCTTGTGACTTAACTGCCTGTCTGCCTTGGGTTCAATGTTGGTTTATTCTTCTTAATTCTCAGTGAATCTGATGGGTAATTTCTTGTTGGAGATTAGCTTCTAATGTACTTTTCATGTAATTTAACATGTGCACAAACAGGGTGAAAAAGTGGAATGTAGTTTGACCCATGATGTAAGAGAAGACAAAGTTGGGGAAGTGAAAGTAATGTTTATGACTACCACGGAGTCATTGTGAGAATTAAATGATGCATATACCTGAAATGACTTTGCCAGCCACAGTCACGAGCAGCTTGGTATAATGGAAGGAATTTGAAACTGTATACAAGATAGATAAACAAGGTCTTATTGTATAGCACATAAAATTATATTGACTATCCTATGATAAACCGTAATGGAAAATTGCTATATTTAAAATTGATGACCAACAAGGAATTCTCTGTGTATAGGATAGGGAACTTTGCTCAATATTATATAGAAACCTAGTAGGTAAATAATTTGAAAAAGAATATGTATATGTATAACTGAATTACTTGGCTGTACAACTGAAACTAACACAACATTGTTAACCAACTATGCTGCAGTATAAAATAAAAATGTTTAGGAAAGTCATCCTAAAGTTTAAAAAAAGAATGTATATAAATGTATAACTGATCACTTTCCTGCACAGCAGAAATTAACACAATATTGTAAATCTACTATATTTCAATGAAAATAAATACAAATAAAAAAGAATATATAGTAGAAATTCATTTTTATTACCCTTCATTGGAAAATGACTGAAAATTCCTTAATTCCTTTTATCTACCACAATAGCACGAAATCCCAGATGGCAGGTTTTTTTAATTTATTATTTTAACGGGAGGATAATTATTTTACAGTGCTGTGATGGATTTCACCATATATCAACATGAAGCGGCCGTAGGTATACATGTGTCCTCCCCTTCCTGAGAATGAGATAGCTGACACAAAGGTATTTTCAGGGATGAAAAAATGCTTTTGCTGTAGTTTTCTCTTGTTCCTGAATATGAACATAATTAACATTCTTGCTATCTAAAATATAAAATTTCAGGTACCCTAAGAAATAGCCTTGATTTTGTGTAAAAAGTGACATTTAAAAGACAAAATAGCATAGTGAACTATTTGCTACTTAACAGATCCTTGTTAAAGGCAGAAATGAGCTTTCCAGAGGCTACTGAAATTAACATCCATAGAGATTTATAGAAGGTAGAGCAGCCTAACTATTAAGCAAAATATTTGTTGTTTACCTGTGAAACAGCACCATTGGTCCTAAGAGGTCAGGAAATTCACCTTTTATTTTCACACCAGCACATCTTCTCAGTGCTCATGTTTCAGCATCCAGTTGTTTCCTGATACTGTAAGTTGCATCCAAGCTTTACAGACTTTAGGAAGACCAGTAGAGCTGGAAGAACTTGTTGATTACTGTTGGCCGTGAATGGATAGATGTAACTTTGTGAAGATGATGTATTTTATTTTTCTTAGACAGAAAATTAAAAAAAAAAAAAAATAGGACCGTATTTCTCCACATGAGTTCTGGAATACTAGCAGTTGTTATGAGTAAAAAATGTCAGATAAGCTTCATAAATGTTGGGTTTCTCTATTATTACAGGACTTCTCAGAGCCTTTGATGTATTGGACATGGATTGGGGCCATTATCCTTTTTAGTTTTGTTTTGACAACAGGCTTCTTCGTCAAGTATATCTCACAGGTGTAGTGTTCTTGCTGAATTACCTTTGGTGAATATTTTAATAGTTGGTTTTTATGAAGTTAATCACACTCCATATTGGGGCTGAAACACTAGTTTAAGAGTGGTGCTTATTCCTATTCAGTAATGTAGATACCTAATTAGAGACGTTTAAAGATCAAGTTTTTGAGTGATCTAAACCAGATAAGTCTCTCTATAGGTAAATATCCCTTGATGATATGCAGCTGAATTTTATCTTGTACTATATCATGTGTTATTTTTGATTTTAAACTTTATTAGCATTATCCTCCTCATTTTATGAAAAAATGTAGACCTTGGCTTATGATAAAAGGTCATCAGCGGGGCTTCCCTTGTCTCAATGGTAAAGAATCCAGCTGCCATTGCAGGAGACAAAGAGTCCAAGCCCTGATCTGGGAAGATCCCACGTGCCCCACTGAGCCTGTGTGCCACAATTACCAGGAGTTGCAAACACTGCGCCCGTGCACCACAACTCCTGGAGCCCGCGCTGAGAGCCCCTGCTCCGCAAGAGAGAACCCACTCAGTGAGAAGCCGGTGCTCCACAGCTAGAGTAGCCCCGGCTCGTGCAACTAGAGAGAGCCTGAGCACAGCAGCGAAAACCCAGAGCAGCCAAAAATAAGATAAAATTAAAGAAGAAAGTCATCAGCGTTACCAGTATCAAATGGACAAAAGAATCAATTTATTTCCACGGTATTTGGGATGTGGTTTGGCATTTAGACAAATGCTTGTGTACTGCTAGAAGGGTATTCCAGGTCTGCTGATAATTCTGGAGATCAGTTTCCTACAGCTTTATATCTTATCATTTGTTTAAAATTGACACCGCTTAGATTTTGGGAAGGATATGAAATCAAGATAAAGCTTGAATTGAGGTTAAAGTAAAAGTAAGTTAAGTATTACTTGGGGACCAATAATTTTTCAAATCATCTCTTCTTCTGGTTCCCTTATAGGGGGGGGTGTGTGTGTGTGTGTGTGTGTGTGTGTGAGTGAGTGAATCTGTCTGTCTATGTGTGAGATGACTATCTAGTCACATAAATTGACTTTAATGCTTTGAAGTGAGACTTTAATTCTGTTAACCTCCTGTTAAAGGGACAGCAGTGATTCAGAGCCCCAGTCAATGTTATCTTTGGGGCTACAGTCAGAAATCAATTTCTCTGTGTCTTGATTTCCTTATTCATAAAAATGAAGCTCATAATACTGTTTTTCAGGGTTGTTGTGAGGATTAAAGAACATGATGTATGTTTCACAGTTGGGACTTTGTAACTGCAGCTATCCTTACTCCAAAAGCTAAAGGTCTTTGGCATATACATTTAATAGAATTGAGGTCAGGGCTATTATTTGACAAATTAGACTCCTTGCTTGATCACCTATAGTTTCAATATGTTCCTTTAGATACTTGCATTTGCTGTCCACATTACACAGGCTTTCCCCTCTCTAGCAGTTTTCGTTTTAATCATATCTTGAAAAATATTTTTTAAAAATAATTTTCGCTCATTATTCATATTTTAAATATTTAATTTTTAAATTAAACATATCCTTCCAAGAAGTTTTCGGGCTTTAAACGTCTGGTCCAACACTGCCAAGCACAGGGCCTTCGCTTGCGGTCCAGGAGTTGAGCCTCTGCTCCCGTGCACGCGTGCTCAGTTGCTCAGTCACGTCCAACCTGTGAACTGGAGACTGTCATCCCAAGTGAAGTAGGTCAGACAGAGAAGCAGAAGCATTGTATGACATCCCTTATATGTGGAATCTAACAAGATATCGTGCAAAAAACTTTATTTCCAAAACAGACTCACATACTTAAAAGACAAACTGTTGTGGGGAAGGATGGCAGAAAGCGATCGTCAGGGAGTTTGGGATGGACAGGTGCACATTGCTGTGTTTAAGATGGATAACCAACAAGGCCTTACTGTATTGCACAGGGTACTGCTCCAGCTATGTGGAAGCCGGGATGGAGGGAATGTGGGGGAGAATGGATTCATATATACGCATGGCTGCATCCCTTTGCTATCCACCTAAAACTATAACAACATTATTAATTGCCTATACTCCAAAACAAAAAACAGTTTAATAAAAAGAAAAAAAAAAACAAGCATAAATTTTCTTTTTACAAATATTAACTAAAAATTAAAATTCACCATTTTTAGTAGAAATTGTCATTTTCTATCTGTGCATGAACTACATTTGCTTTCATTATTAGAATATCTTCATGTGAATTTAATAAAGTTTCCCGGGTTAGGACAGATATACTGATTTGAGAAATTAATTAATTATTGACAATTAGTTTTCAGTGCAGTTCAGTTCAGTCACTTGGTGGTGTTTGACTCTTTGTGACCGCATGAACTGCAGCGCACCAGGCTTCCTTGTCCATCACCAAATCCCAGAAATATTCAAATTCATGTCCATCAGGTCAGTGACACCATCTAACCATCTCATCCTCTGACATCCCCTTCTCCTCCCACCTTCAATCTTTCCCAAAATCAGGGTCTTTTCAAATGAGTCATTTCTTTGCATCAGGTGGCCAAAGGATTGGAGTTTCAGCTTCAGCATCAGTCCTTCCAGTGAATATTCAGGACTGATTTCCTTTAGGATAGACTGGTTGGATCTTCCTGCAGTCCGAGGGACTCTCAAGAGTCTTCTCCAACACCACAGATTAAAAGCATAAAAAATTCTTCAGCGCTCGGCTTTCTTTGTAGTCCAACTATCACATCCATACATGACTACTGGAAAAACTATAGCTTTGACGAGACAGAGCTTGTTGGCAAAGTGATGTGTCTACTTTTTAATATGCTGAGTAGGTTGGTCATAGCTTTTCTTCCAAGGAGCAAGCACCCTTTAATTTCATGGCTGCAGGCACCATCTGCACTGATTTTGGAGCCCCCAAAAATAAAGTCTCTCACTGTTTCCATTGTCTCCCCATCTATTTGCCATGAAGTGATGGGCCCAGGTGCCATGATCTTAGTTTTCTGAAGGTTTAGTTTTAAGCTAACTTTTTCAATCTCCTCTTTCACTTTCATCAAGAGGCTATTTAGTTCTTCTTTCCTTTCTGCCATAAAGGTAGTGTCATCTACAAATATGAGATTATTAATATTTCTCCCAGAAATCTTGATTTCAGCTTGTGATTGATCCAGATCAGCATTTCACATGATGTACTCTGCATATAAGTTAAATAAGCAGGTGGCAATATATAGTATTGATGTACTCCTTTCCCGATTTGGAGCCAATCTGTTGTTCCATGTCCAGTTTTAACTCTTGCTTCCTGACCTGCATACAGATTTCTCAGGAGGCAGGTCAAGTGGTCTCCTATTCCCATATCTTGAAGAATTTTCCAGTTTGTTGTGATCCACACAGACAAAGGCTTTGGCATAGTCAATAAAGTAGAAGTAGATGATTTTCTGGACCTCTTGCTTTTTTGATGATCCAGCGGATGTTGGCAATTTGATCTCTGGTTCCTCTGCCTTTTCTAAATCCAGCTTGAACATCTGAAAGTTCACGGATGACTTACTGTTGAATCCTGGCTTGGAGAATTTTGAGCATTACTTTGCTAGGGCACCCCACTCCAGTACTCTTGCCTGGAAAATCCCATGGATGGAGGAGTCTGGTGGGCTGCAGTCCATGCTAAGGGTCAGACACAACTGAGCGGCTTCACTTTGACTTTTCACTTTCCTGCATTGGAGAAGGAAATGGCAACCCACTCCAGTGTTCTTGCCTGGAGAATCCCAGGTACAGGGGAGCCTGGTGGGCTGCCGTCTATGGGGTCGCACAGAGTCGGACACGACTGAAGTGACTTAGCAGAGATGAGTGCAATTGTGTGGTAATTTGAGCATTCTTGGGCATTGTCTTTCTTTTGGGATTGGAATGAAATATGACCTTTTCCAGTCCTGAGGCCATGGCTGAGTTTTCCAAATTTGTTGGCATATTGAGTGCAGCAGTTTCACAGCATCATCTTTTAGGATTTGAAATAGCTTAACTGGAATCCATCACCTCCACTAGCTTTGTTCATAGTGATGCTTCCTAAGACCCACTTGATTTCATATTTCAGGATGTCTTGCTCAAGGTGAGTGATCACACCATTGTGGTTATCTGGGTCATGAAGATCTTTTTTGTATAGTTCTTCTGTGTATTCTTGCCCCCTCTTCTTAATATCTTCTGCTTCTGTTAGGTCCATACCGTTTCTGTCCTCTATTGCACCCATCTTTGCATGAAATATTCCCTTGGTATCTGTAGTTTTCTTTGAGAGATCACTAGTCTTTCCCATCCCATTGTTTCCCTCTACTTCTTTGCATTAATCAGTGGGGAAGACTGTCTTATCTCTCCTTGCTATTCTTTGGAACTCTTCATTCAAGTGGGTATATCTTTCCTTTTCTCCTTTAACGTTTGCTTCTCTTCTGTTCTCAGCTATTTGTAAGGCCTCCTCAGACAACCATTTTGCATTTCTTCTTCTTGAAGATGGTCTTGATCACTGCCTCTTCTGTACAGTGTCATGAACCTCTGTCCATAGTTCTTCAGGCACTCTGTCTATCAGATCAAATTCCTTAAATCTATTTGTCACTTCCACTGTATCAACATAAGGGATTTGATTTAGATCAAACCTGGTCTACTGGTTTTCCCTAATTTCTTCAATTATTATGATTATTTTTCTTCAATTAAAATGATTATCTTTGCCATAGGCAAATCCCTGCTGTCTAAAATAGGAATTGCAAAAAGTTTATTTTTATTGAAGACTCTGAAAACACTTCCACTGTATAATCATAAGGGATTTGATTTAGGTCCTACATAAATGGTCTAGTGGTTGTCCCTATTTTCTTCAATTTAAGTCTGAATTTGGCAATAAGAAGTTCAATGCCAATAGCTGTGGAAAGAAGAGAAGAAAAAGCAAAGGAGAAAAGGAAAGATATTCCAATTTGAATACAGAGTTCCAAAGAATAGCAAGGAGAGATAAGAAAGCCTTCTCATATAAGAAACAAATCGCCAGTCCAGGTTCGATGCAGGATACAGGATGCTTGGGGCTGGTGCACTGGGATGACCCAGAGGGATGTGGGAGGGGGGTTCAGAATGGGGAACATGTGTACACCCGTAGCAGATTCATATTGATGTATGGCAAAACCAATACAATATTGTAAAGTAATTAGCCTCCAACTAAAATAAATAAATTTAAATTAAAAAAAAAGAAATAGAGGGAAACAATAGAATGGGAAAGACTAGAGATCTCTTCAAGAAAATTAGAGATACCAAGGGAACATTTCATGCAAAATGAGCATAATAAAGGACAGAAACGGTATGGACCTAACAGAAGCAGAAGATATTAAGCAGAGGTGGTAAGAATACACAGAAGAACTATACAAAAAATCTTCACTACCCAGATAATCACGATGGTATGAATACTCACCTAGAGCCAGACATCCTGGAACGCGAAGTCAAGTGGGCCTTAGAGAGCATCACTATGAACAAAGCTAGAGGAGGTGATGGAATTCCAGCTGAACTATTTCAAATCCTAAAAGATGATGCTGTGAAACTGCTGCACTCAATATGCCAACAAATTTGGAAAACTCAGCCATGGCCTCAGGACTGGAAAAGGTCATATTTCATTCCAATCCCAAAGAAAGGCAATGCCCAAGAATGTTCAAACTACCACACAATTGCACTCATCTCACACACTAGCAAAGTAATGCTCAAAATTCCCCAAGCTAGGCTTCAACAGTACGTGAACTCTGAAGATGTGAACTAAATCCAGATGTGCAAGCTGGATTTAGAAAAGGCAGAGGAACCAGAGATCAAATTGCCACATCCACTGGATCATCGAAAAAGCAAGAGAGTTCCAGAAAAAAATCTACTTCTGCTTTACTGACTATGCCAATGTCTTTGACTGTGTGGATTACCTCAAACTGTGGAAAATTCTTCAAGAGATGGGAATAACCTGACCTGCCTCTTAAGAAACCTGTATGCAGGTTAGGAAGCAACAGTTATAAATGGACATGGAACAGCAGACTGGTTCCAAATCAGGGAAGGAGTACAACAATGCTGTATATTGTCACCCTGCTTATTTAACTTATATGTAGAGAAATGTTTCTCTTACATCATGAGAAACACTAGGCTGGATCAATCACAAGCTGGAATTAAGATTATTGAGAAAAATATCAATAACCTCAGATATGCAGACACACCACCCAGATGGCAGAAAGCAAAGAAGAACTAAAGAGCTTCTTGATGAAAGTGAAAGAGGAGAATGGAAAAATTGACATAAAACTCAACATTCAGAAAACTAAGATCACGGAATCTGGTCCCATCACTTCATGGCAAATAGACGGGGAAACAGTGGAAACAGTGACAGACTTTATTTTGGGGGGCTCCAAAATCAGTGCAGATGGTGCCTGCAGCTATGAAATTAAAAGACATGTGCTCCTTGGAAGAAAAGCTATGACCAACCTAGACAACATATTACAAATAGAGATATTACTTTGCCAACAAAGGTCTGTCTCGTCAAAGCTATGGTTTTTCCAGTAGTCATTTATGGATGTGAGAGTTGGACTATAAAGAAAGCTGCGTGCCAAAGAACTGATGCTTTTGAACTGTGGTGTTGAAGAAGACTCTTGAGAGTCCCTTGGACTGCAAGGAGATCCAACCAATCTATCCTAAAGGAAATCAGTCATGAATATTCACTGGAAGAACTGATGCTGTAGCTGAAATTCCAATCCTTTGGCATCTGATTCAAAGAAATAACTCATTTGAAAGGACCTGATTTTGGGAAAGACTGAAGGCAGGAAGAGAAGGGGTTGATAGAGGATCAGATGGTTGGCTGGCATCACTGACCCGACAGACATGAATTTGAGTAAGCTCTGGTAGTTGGTGATGGACAGGGAGGCCTGGCATGCTGCAGTCCATGGGGTCACAAATAGTCATACACAACTGAGCGACGGAAGTGAACTGTACTGAAAACACACTTCTGTATTAATCTAGTTCTACCCATGTAATTTTATTTGAAGATTAAAGATTCTTTAGAAGTCATTTTCTATATATTTTTGCTTACAAATATGGATACCAGATGAAAATTAAGTAAAATTAAGATCTCATGTTAGTTTTGTCTCACACATACACCTACGAATGTGGAATAGCTGAACAATGAAAGAAAATTTCTTTCTTTACACATTTTAATAGTTAGTGATGCTTTCAAATAAATTATCAGTGCCCAATATTGAAAGAGAAAAAGTTCTTAAAACATCAAGAAAGATGATTGCATGAGACATTTCATGAATTAATGATTGATGGATATTTTGGAAAGTATGTTAAAGAATAAATTGTGTCAATAATAGCAAACTAGATTGGATATCTAATTTTATGGGTAGCTGCTCAAAATTTCATGTTTCTAGTTGATAATTCTTAGTCACATAATTTGTTTGAAGGATACTGTAGAGCATAGTGGAAATGTACAACAAGATCTCTTATTTTTTCCATGAAAAAAAAAAAGCAAATAAATTATTATTCTAGTGCATAAATTACAAGAAGTCATATAGTTTGATTCTCTGTAAAATTTTTGACTGATACTTAGCTTTGCTACATTACCCCAAATTATTGAGTTAAATTTTCAGAAATGCTCCAAGAACTGAGAAGTTTATCAAGCTTCTTTTAATTAGATTTTAAAATGTTTTGGTTTTAATTTACCAATATCCGTGCCCAATTTGAGATTATGAATTGAGAAAATATGAAGTTGCAAGAGAAAAGTAATCTGTTGTGCTGAACCAGGCCTTGTCTTTGTAAATTGAGCTAGCTTATCTGGCAACAAGATGTTAAATGATAAATAATGTATCAAAACCATGCAGTCTTGGAGGCAGGGAGGAGCAGGAAGTTCAGGGCTGTTACTTGACTTATGTTGATGGTGTCTGCCACAATGAGTAAGTTGTGCTCTGGTTAACTCAAGGGCAGAAATTCAGACTGGTGAATCAAAGTCCATCACAATATTTTCTTTAACCATAACAAAACATATTGCTTTAATAGAATTTGTTGCTATTAGTTGCATGAGGCAAAAAATTCATGCGCCATTAATTCTAGCAGTACACTGAAACACTAGAATTATGCTGCCTTGACTCTAAATAAATCCTCTTGGCTCTGAGTGAGGAGAGAAAGCCAATTATTTTAGGAGCCAGTTCTAAATTATTGCCTTAATAAAGACTCAGTCACCAACAATGACAACTTGCATAAGGAATAGTTTAAGAACAAGCTAGAGAGAGTGATGGAAGGAGATTCTGTCTTCAATTTTGGCAACACTGGAGCTATTACAAAAATGTATTAAAAAAAAAAAACAACTTAAGTTACATTAAAGCTTGAATAATTCCAAATATGTTAAAAGAAAAACCCAATCATGTGTTTATCTTCCAAAAGATCACAGTCTGTCCATCTACGCATTTGCATACATGACACAGTAAAGTCCTTTTATTTAACATGATAAGTGCAGGCACGGTGCTAAATACTTTTTCATACTTACCACTTTTATGGCTGAATAATAATCCATTGAAATGCGAAATATTTACCATCAATTCTCTATGTAATAATTACACAGTTTCCATTTTATATCTGTTATAAATAACTCTGAAACAAACCTCTATTATTTTGTGTCTTTATTGTTATTTCCTTAAATTGTAGTCCTCACAGTGGAATTACTTGTTCAGATACATCTGATCACACCTGTTATCATGGAGTTCTTCGTTTTCTCTCGGTCCACGTGCGTGTGTCTTTTTTCTCACAGTGGCAGTTCGGTTTCCTAAGGGTGCCCTGTGGGTACCCACACCCCCTGGTGTACAAGCAAGGAGGGAGCTCTGTGTTGGTCCTGGGGTCTTTCTCGTTCCTGTATATGAATGGTGCATGGTGCATGCATTCATTCCACTGCATGGTGTACTGTAGTTTACTCAACTGGTCTTCTGCGGATGAGCATGGAGGTTGTTTCCAATAGTTTACTGTATGAAGCTGCAATTTCAAAAACAAAACCAACAAGCACGCAAAACTTTATGTATGTCTTGCCATACATATGCAGAGGTTTAGTTTCAGGATAAATTCCTAGGATTGATTATTTTGCTAAGCTCTCCTTCATAGGATTTTTGCTTTGTTTCATTTGCTTTTATTCCCCCTGTAATGTATAAGAATATCTCACCCCCCCCTTACCCTCAACCTTAACACAAGGTATATTTTTAAGTTTTATATTTTTGTCAGTTTGATAAGATATATTATTAATACAGTTTTAACTTGCATTTTTCTTACTCTGCTTGAAATTAAGCATTCTTTCCTGTGTTTAAGAAACATATTTATTTTTTCTGTCAACTTCTGTTCATATATTTTGCATTTTTCTACCTGCTCTTTTAGCCTCCTTAGTTTTTGTTACAGTTCCTTAAGATAGTTACCTCTATCTATCATAAAGCTGCAAAAATGTTCTCCTGCTTTATCTTTTGCCTTTTGATATTGCTTATGATTTTCTGCCATGCAAGTAAGTCTTCAGTTGTTATTTTTATGTAGTCAACTTGCTAAATTTTTATTTTATTGCTTTTGGATTTTGAGTCACAGAAAGTCTTTTTCTGTATCTAAAAACATTCACCTGTAGTTTTCTCCTAGGATGGTTTCGTGTTTTTTCGTTTACATCTTAGATCATCTAGAAATCTTTTATGTTGTATTTTTTGAGGTATGGATCCAATTTTGTCTTCTTCCAACTTGATATCCTTTTGTTAAAACACTATTTTTTTAATTTTAAATTAAGTAATTTATTTTAATTGGAGGCTAATTACTTTACAATATTGTGGTGGTTTTTGCATGCTTCGACATGAATCAGCCACAGATGCACATGGGTCCCCATCCCGAATCCCCCTCCCATCTCCCTCCCCACCCCGTCCCTCTGGGTTGTCCCAGTGCACCAGCTTTGAGTGCCCTGTTTCTTGCATCGAACTTGCACTGGTGATCTATTTCACATATGGTAATATACATGTTTCAGTGCTATTCTCAGAACCCTCTTACAATGTTGGTGGGAATGCAAACTGGTACGGCCACTATGGAGAAAAGTGTGGAGATTCCTTAAAAAACTGGAAATAGAACTGCCATACAACACTATTTTTTTAAGTCCATCTTTTGCGTTAACCTGGTGTCAAGGTGTTTCAATACCATTTAAGAATCCTGTTGTATCTTTTTTCAACTTGTTGTGCACTGGTGCCAACACCATTTATTATAAAGTCCACATTTTACACAATTTATTTAGCGGTCTAACTTTTGTCCTAGTGAGTTGAGGTTCTCCTCTTTTCATATATTAATATAATCTTTTGACATGTGCCTGAGCTTATTTCTGGACTACATTCTATTCACTGTTCAGTTGGACTGTTAATATATACTGGAGTACTTTAAATTTGGATTCTAGAAGGGAAAAGTGAAATATTAGTCCAAAATGACAAAAAAAAAGGAAGTTATAATTTTTTTTTATCAACCCATAGGTCTGCTGAATTTTGCTCTCAATACTATTCTCTTCTTTACTTGAAACTTCTCATAGAAAAATTATCTTGCCCTAAGGCAATTCTTGTTTGTTTTATGTATTTTATGTAGTTATGACATGACTTTGCTAATTTAAAAATGTTTAATTTTTTAATTTTATTTTTTTAAATCCCTAGAAATCAAAAACAAAATCATTATCAGATAAGCAATTGATATTAACATCTTGTAAATTTAACCATGAGATGCAAGAAATAAAAACAAGAGAACATGTGTGGTTTTCTGCCTTACAATTTTGACTTTTAGAAAACTATGCCATCCTCGAGTTGTCCGTTCTATAATTTTTGAGCATGTTTTATGTAAAAATAACTCCTGTGCATTATTCATGTTGGCAAGCCCTTTAAATAGCCATAAAACACGTGGGAGCAGATTAATGTTGCATCTGCCCTGTGCTTTTTAAGTCTGTCAATTTTATGGAATACAAATCTTACATAAAGTCTTTTTTATATGCCCTTTTGCTTGTGGTGGCCCAGGGAAGTACTGGAGCTGCATTATGTAGGTGAAAATGTCACATTTTCTGATTGGATTTTCATCTAAGGAAGGTGAGAGCTGTCAGTTTCCCTTTCTAACAGTTAAAATGATGTTCTAGGGTGACTAAGTTTTCTTTTCAAAGAATAATAGGAGTAGACAGGTCTGTGACCTGTCTATTTGAGTCAGAATTTTTCTTAACAGTGATCACCAGGAACATAACCATTCTTACCATTTATAACCTTTGAGATGTGAGCATTCAAATGATATTAGTTATTTGAATAACAGGAGAATTGGTCTAGCTTAATGTATTTAAATTGTTTTTATTTTTGGAAAAAAAGCAATGCATGCATCTAACTAAAAAAATAAATTCTAACAATGTTAAAGGTTATAATTAAAAAGTATACATTCTACCCTTATTTCTTCTGCTCCCTTCCCAGAAGCAACAGTTCATACTTATTTCCTTCCCACCCCCACCTCCACCCCACCCCTGCTCCGCCACACCCCACTGCCCAGGAAATCTATGCATCTACCAGCCCAATTAAAAACATTAAACTCTATATAAATGATGGCCTACTATCAAATGTTATTTAACTCCAACAGTATGTCTCAGAAATTATGCCATATATCTACTTCATTCGGAACTCTATTTTATTTTATAGATGCACCGGCATTTATTTTTTGAGTTACTTCTTAATAAGTATTTTATTATTTCTAAGTTTCTTCTGCTCCAAATAATGCTTCAATATGGATTTATTAAATATATTTTGGGATATAATATGTGTACATTTGAATTTCCTACAACTGAAATTCTTGTATCCACATGTGTTTTAAATTATAAAACATATTACCAATTTGCTTTTGAAATTGGATCAATTTATACTTCCATCAATAACATATTCAAATTACCTATTTATTTACATTGTTAATAGTGTCTTACTAACCTTTTTTTATTTTTGTAAATATGATAGATCAAACACTGATAGCTCTTTATTATTTAAATTTATGTTTCTCCCATGATAAGTGAAGAACTTTTTCTTCTATGCAGTATATTTGTATGTCTTCTTATAACCTTTGCCCAACTCGATGGACATAAGTTTGAGTAAGCTCCTGGAGTTGGTGATGGACAGGGAAGCCTGGTGTGCTGTAGTCCATGGGGTCGCAAATAGTTGGACTTGACTGAGTGACTGAACTGAACTGAACCTTTGCCCGTTTTCCAGTGGATTATTTACTTTTTTTTTAATTGCTTTATATTTTGATATGTTAAGAGCTGTCTGTCCTGTGTTATTTCCAACTTTTTAATTTGATTTTGTGGAATTTTTGCTTTCCAGATTTTTTTGGTCATCAGATTTGTTCGTCATTTTCTTTGTGAGCTTCCAATTTGGAGTGCTACTTGTAAGAGTCATCCATTCTAAAATAATAAAGATAATTTTGTGATTTCTTCTGATTTTTTTATGTTTTAATTCTTTATGATTGTACCTTTAAGCCCTCTGGACCTTATTTTATGACAGTGACACAGGGACCGTCGTTAGTCAGGATAGGCTAAGGGAGTCGCTGAAAACAAGCAACTGCTCAGTGTCAGTGGAATAGCGCATCACAAACTTCTCACTTCCTCTGTGTGCTGGAGGTCTGAAACCTTCCAAACTACCCTCAGCAATATAGGCTACTTCTATTTTGAGCTCTGCCATCTCAACAGAAGGCCTTTGCTTTTGCTGGGTAAGGAGATGAGAAGCAGCTGTGGAATCAACAGAGACTTTTCAATGGGTCAGCCCAGAAGTGACCCATAGTCCCTCTACTCACATTTCATTGGCTGGATCTAGTCACGTGGTCCAGCTCAACTGCATGGGGACTGGGCAGTATAGTTTCCAATATGCCCAGAGAAGAAAGGAAGACCAAATACAGTAAGTCCAGTATGTACAAACCTTCAAGTTGCTGACTTTCAAAGATCTGACCTTGTGTTGGCATGTCCAATCACGTAAGTTAGTTCATGCGTCTCACGCAAAACATCACGTGCGTGCATGCTGTACAAGTGGTTGTGCTTTCGTCTACTTTGCAGTACTGTATACAACACAGTAGTGCAGTATCTTTATTTCAAGCCCAGGATGTCCAGAAGCAAGCATAAAAGCAGCTTTGATGTAACCGGTACTGCTAAGCAATACATGTACCTATGGCTGATTCACGTTGAGGTTTGACATAAAACAGAAAAATTCTGTAAAACAATTATCCTTCAATAAAAATAATATAAAAAAGTGAAAATAATTGAGAGATTGAAGTGAGGCAAAAAGATGGTAGGCTTTACTTGTTCTCATAACATAAATCTTTCAACCATTGGCATGATTCTAAAGAACAGGGACAAAATCATGGAGCATGTGAAGTTTTCCGTGCTGATTATGTCAGTAATAATACTGAAGAATCATGGAAAAGGATGGAGGAGATGGAGAAGCTTCTTCATGTGTGGAGGCAGGACCAGCGTCACCGGTGAGTATTGCTCAGCTTAATGCTGATTCAAGAGAAAGCTAAAAGCGTTTGCAAAGACTTGAAGAAGAAACATGGTGAAGAATCAGAGTGTGCACCTTTTAATATGAGCCATGTAGGTTTCATCAGTTCAAGGCTAGAACCAGACTTCATTATGTAAAAGTAAGTGGCAAGACAGCAGGTGCAGATATGGTAGCTGCCCGGGAATTTCCTGAAATGCTTCAAGAAATTTTTGATGAAGGCATGTATTTACCCAAGCATATTTTTAATGTGGTGAGACAAGACTGTACTGAAAGAGGGTGCCAGACCAAAGTTAATCTATATCAGTAAGGAGGAAAAGTTGATGGGAGGGTATGAAGCAGCAAAGGATAAGCTCAATCTGCTGTTTGGTGGCAGTGCTTCTGGCAATGTAAAACTGAAGCCTGTCTTAGTTTATCATTCAGAGAACCCCAAAACCCTTAAAAATATAGCCATGGGCTATTTTTCTATTGTGGGGAAGAGTAACCCCAAAGCCTCAGTTACATAGGCCATTTTCCAAGACTGGTTTTTCCACCACTTTATCCCAGAGACAGAGAAATATTGCTTGGAATAGAGCATCCTATTCAACATTCTTTTGCTGCCTGACAAATGGGCCACACTCCCTACACATGGCTGACTTTCATTCCAATGTCAAAGCAGTACATCTAACACCCAATGTTACATTGCTCAGCCAACCTATGGACCAGGGAATTATAGTGACTTTTGAGAAATATTATTTATGTCATACTTTTCATCAGTCAGTAAAGGTGAGCGACAGATCAGGAATAGCCTTGCAACAATTTTGGAAGGACTGTAACATCTACAAGGCTATAAAAAACATTGGCTTTGCTTGGTGTGAAGTTATGGCCATCACCATGACTGGAGTGTGTAAGAACCTTTGCCTGCAGCTTGTTCATGAGTTTCAGGGATTTGCAAAGATTGATGAGGAGTCCAAAGAAGTCTTCAGCAGCTTAGTGACCCCCAGTGAGAAGCTGGAGCTAGACCTCCAAGAGGACAACTTCACTGAACTTGTGCAACGTGAGGAATTGACGAATGAAGACCTGATGGAATTGGAGCCCAGAGAAAGGAAGAAGAGAGACAAGAGGGACAAGTAACTGAAGCACTGAGGAGATTCATGGTACAGGAAATGGCAAGGGGGTTTTCTTTATTTGAGGAGGCATTGTTAGGTTTTGTGGCACAGGACCCAAACTTAGAACAACACACAAAGGTTGCAGCAGCCATTCAGAATGCAGTCCACTGCTACTGTGTCATCTATGACAAGAAGAAAAAAGAGCTGCTACCTCGACATCACTGGATCATTGTTTCAAAGGGGTAGATGCAGTTGAATCCAGCAGAACCTATGTCGTCAGCGTCAGGTGTGAGTGAAACCCCAGCTTACTTCACATCCTATTGCTGCTGACCTCTCAGCTCCACCATCTCCCGCCTCCCCCACTCCTCTGGGCTGAAACTCTTCCTGACTGTTCACTCAGTGCCAGACCCTGTGTGCCAGCTGTTGTACTTTGCAAGGCACTGTACTGTAAAGTTAAAAATGTTTTCTTTATTCTTGTGTTTGTTTTTTATGTATTATTTGTGTGAAAATTATTATAAACCTGTTACAGTACAGAACTATGTAGACAATTGTGTTAGCTGGGTACCTAAGCTGACTTTGTTGGACTTACAAGCAAACTGAAACAGAACTCATTTGTATAATCTGCAGGGAACTTACTGTATTACTGACCTCGTAATGTCTACTACAGTATCAATATTATTGAACTCTACATGGCTACCTTGTTGTCCAACGTTAATTATTGCATAATCTCTCTTTTTCTCACTGGTTTTAAATGCTATCCTGATTATATTCTGAAAGCCTCTCTATATTCTGGTATCTTTGAACTTTCTATATAGTTTAGACTAATACTGAAGTGTTTTAATTTGTATAGCTTTCTAATACATATTATTATTTAATGGAGCTAGTCCTATTTCATTAAGTTTTTTTTTCACTTATTTTTATTTTCATATGAATTTCAAGATCAATTTATATTATTTTCCTAAAATTCCCATTGATTATTTATTCTGTTCTAGTCTGCATCTGCACCAGTCATGTCCAACTCTTTTGCAACCCCACAGACTGTAGTCCACCAGACTCCTCTGTTTATGGAACTTTTTAGGCAAGAATACTGGAGTGGGTTGCCGTTTCCTTCTCCAGTGGATCTTCCTGACCCAGAGATTGAACCTGAGTCTCTTGTATTCCAGGCAGATTCTTTATCACTTAAACCATAAGTAAAGATTATTTATTGGTATTACTTAAATGCTTAGATTAATACAGTAACAGTTTATATATTTAGCATACTGTTTCCATTCAAGTAGAGCATGTCTGTATTTTTATTCAGGTTTTCTGTTACGTGCCTTCTTAATGTTCTCAGGGCTTCATTCAGTGGTCTCCGATCTTTCTGACACCAGGGACTGGTTTTGTAGAAGACAGTTTTTCCGCAGGTGCGGGGTGGTGGTTTCGGGATGGTTCAGGTGCATTACACTCATTGTGTAGTTTATTTCCATTATTATCACATCAATTCCACCTCAAATCTTCAGGCATTAGATCCCAGAGGCTGGGGGCCCATAGAACATACACATTTAAGTTGTTTTCTTGGATATTCCATCACTTTGATGCTGTTCTAAGTAGAGCTTTCATTCATATTTCTAAGTGCCTTGTATTTAATGAAGAAAAACTGATTTGGGGTATATTGTTGCATATCCAGGAACTTCACAGAACTCTTTGCAGTCTTTTTCACTTGATGTTTTTCTTTCTAACATGTATATAGCCACACCATATGTAACAAATGATAATGTTGTCTCCTCATTTTCAAATTTTATATCTATTTTTCCTTATATTTGAACTTAAGTATGTATTTTGATGATTTGATAAAGTTCTCCTCCCTTTATTGCTGGGAAAAAAATTAATCAATGTTGTATCCAATATTTCACTAGATTCTAAACTCTTTTTGAATTAAAACTGTCTAATTCAATAAAGGGCTTCTCTGGTGGCTCGGGTGGTAAAGAATCCGCCTGCAATGCAAGAGACCTGGGTTGGATCTCTTGGTCAAGAAGATCTCTAGATGAAGGGAATGGCTACCACTTCAGTATTCTTGCTTGGAGAATTCCATGGACAGAGGAGCCTGGTGAGCTACAGTTTATGGGGTCACAAAGGGTAGGACATGGCTGAGCAACTAACACACACACACACACACACACACACACACACACACACAATTCAATAAAAATTTTAAACACCTCCCACTGGAAAATCCCTATGATTTGTCCCAAATGATATAAAAAGAGAAATGAAACAAAGTCCTTGCTCTCATAGTTCTTATACTTGAAACAAGAGAGCAGCAGGTAGTATGCAGATGTCTATAATTCAAATTCAGATGTGGAAAGTGATAAAATAGGAAGGCAAAGAAAGCATTCAAGGATAACACGATTTTAATTCTGTCCTTTGGGGCTGGGAACTGAGATGGCAGGAGTGGGAGAAAGCAGGCAAGGCTGCGCTGCAAACATAGCATTTAAATGGAATCTCAGTAGATGTTTGAAAAGGAGACAGGGGTGCGTTGCTGTGGTGGCCAATCTAGGTCCAGAGGTCAATCAGGACTCATTTTTGAAGGATAATTTTATTCAGCACCTAGAGACAGTCCGCCAGTGCACATTCAAGATCATCTGGAGACTGCGTCTCTGTGGGGATGAGGCACTAGTAGCTCATTTTTCTTAATTTGGATGTCCATTCTATTGGAAATTAGAATAATTTCTTTTTCATTAATTGAGAGCCAGAGATTGTCTATAATTTCATTTGTTGTTCAGAATCCATCCTGAACTTTGACTTGTAAATCAGGCTGATTTTGGTCTCGTAGATATTTATGTATGAACAGAAGTTTTCTACTTTTTGCCTGTTTTTAGTAAGTGAAAAGGGCAACATTCATTTTGTACGAGTAAAATTGTTGTTTTCTTTGTAGACAAATTTTAGTTTAAGGAATATTGCCAGTCTACCATCATTAAAAGCAATGAGTTTTATGATTCTATGGAAAGAATACTCTGTGCTAAGAGTTTGTTGGCATAAGTTTTTATTTCAGGGAAGTATCTGTCGGCATGAAGCCAGTTGCCATCAGGTTCCTATTGTGTTCAATCAAGATATGGAATCATAACATTCCTAGGTCTCCTCTCTCCTGAATGGTTTTAAACAACCCCGATTTTGCCTTGTACGTCCAGTGGTTTGTATTTCTCTATGCAGAGAAATGCATAGAGAAGTTCTGGTGCTGACCTAAATATAAGAGATTGAAAAGAACCTGTACAAAGGATAAAAGGACGATTCCCAGGATTATGTTCTGTTATCGTCCTTCTTTGCTTTTTACCTTACTCCTCCCAGAAACAAGGTATTAAGCTCTTTGGGAAGTTAAAATGTTTTGACAGATTATTAAACCTCAGTTTATCGTACACATGACAATCTTCTCCACAGCACCTGTATCTCTTAGTACTTTTCTTTTTTTAATTGGGGTATAGTTGCTTTACAGTGTGTGTTAGTTTCAGTTCTACAATGAAGTGAATCAGTTTTTTTTGTATATGTATATGCCCTTCCTCTTGGACTTCCCTTCCACCCCCAATACCATCCATTTAAGTCTCTTAGTGTTGTTCAAGACATACTTTGCATTTCCATAAAAATGTCTTAGCAAGACAATGCATAAGAATCTGCAAAAATCAATCATAGAAGGGAGCTTGAGTATTCTATGACTTTGCTGTTAGATATTTGAATTTATTCCTCATCAGACTGTTTATTTCAAAGCTTAAGACAATTAATCTTCTTTGTGATCAATTAAAATCACTTGTTACTTATTTCCCTTTCCTTTTGAATACTCTAAACGATAAGAAAACGTGTATTATAGGAAGAAAATCTAAGAAGTCTTCAGTTCAGTTCAGTTCAGTCGCTCAGTCGTGTCCGACTCTTTGCGACCCCATGAATCACAGCACGCCAGGCCTCCCTGTCCATCACCAACTCCCAGAGTTTACTCAAACTCACGTCTATCGAGTCAGTGATGCCATCCAGCCATCTCATCCTCTGTCGTCCCCTTCTCCTCCTGCCCCCAATCCCTCCCAGCATCAGAGTCTTTTCCAATGAGCCAACTCTTCGCACGAGGTGGCCAAAGTACTGAAGTTTCAGCTTTAGCATCATTCCTTTCAAAGACCACCCAGGGCTGATTTCCTTTAGGATGGACTGGTTGGATATCCTTGCAGTCCAAGGAACTCTCAAGAGTCTTCTCCAACACCACAGTTCAAAAGCATAAATTCTTCAGCACTCAGCTTTCTTCACAGTCCAACTCTCACATCCATACATGACCACAGGAAAAACCATAACCTTGACTAGACAGACCTTTGTTGGCAAAGTAATGTCTCTGCTTTTCAATATGCTATCTAGGTTGGTCATAATTTTTCTTCCAAAGAGTAAGCGTCTTTTAATTTCATGGCTGCAGTCACCATCTGCAGTGATTTTGGAGCCCCCCAAAAAATCTGACACTGTTTCCACTGTTTCCCCATCTATTTCCAATGAAGTGATGGGACCAGATGCCATGATCATCGTTTTCTGAATGTTGAGGTTTAAGCCAACATTTTCACTCTCCTCTTTCACTTTCATCAAGAGGCTCTTTAGTCCTTCTTCACTTTCTTCCTTTAGGGTGGTGTCATCTGCATATCTGGGGTTATTGATATATCTCCTGGCAATCTTGATTCCAGCTTGTGTTTCTTCCAGCCCAGCGTTTCTCATCATGTACTTTGCATAGAAGTTAAATAAGCAGGGTGACAATATACAGCCTTGACATACTCCTTTTCCTATTTGGAACCAGTCTATTGTTCCATGTCCAGTTCTAACTGTTGCTTCCTGACCTGCATATAGGTTTCTCAAGAGGCAGGTCAGGTGGTCTGGTATTCCCATCTCTTTGAGAATTGTCCACAGTTGATTGTGATCCACACAGTCAAAGGCTTTGGCATAGCCAATAAAGCAGAAATAGATGTTTTTCTGGCACTCGCTTGCTTTTTTGATGATCCAGCAGATGTTGGCAATTTGATCTCTAGTTCCTCTGCCTTTTCTAAAACCAGCTTGAGCATCTGGAAGTTCATGGTTCACATATTGCTGAAGCCTGGCTTGGAGAATTTTGAGCATTATTTACTAGCTTGTGAGATGAATGCAGTTGTGCGGTAGTTTGAGCCTTCTTTGGCATTGCCTTTCTTTGGGATTGAAATGAAAACTGACCTTTTCCAGTCCTGTGGCCACTGCTGAGTTTTCCAAATCTGCTGGCATATTCAGTGCAGCACTTTCACAGCATCATCTTTCAAGATATAAAATAGCTCAACTGGAATTCCATCATGTCCACTGGCTTTGTTCATAGTGTTCTGTGCCAACCTAGATGGCTGGGGGGAGGGTGGGGCAGGAGGGAGGTCCGAGAAGGAGGGGATATTTTATGCTTAGAGCTCTTTCACTTCATTGTTCAGCATAAACTAACACAACATTGTAAAGCAACTGTACCCCAATTTAAGAAATATATATGCTTTTAATTACCCTTCCCCTGAAATACTAGTATTTACTAGTGGTATTTCTTAAAGAGCAAGTCTTAGCTTTCACAAGCTATTAAATTGTATCAACTTTAAAGAAAATGCATTACCTTGAAAGTAGGCAAATTTACTAAATTAAAAAAAAGTAAAATTACTGAATACCCCTACCATGTCCTGCTTATTTTTATTATTATCTATGCTCTCAGTGTTATTTACAATTATAATATCTAGATAGTGGAAATGCTATATAATGGATCACCATTGCATATCACTGCTCAAATCTGTACCTCATGTTGATAGCTTGAAATTGGCCACTGAAGTATTTACAGTTCTAGAACTGACAGACACTACTAATCAGGGCCCCCTTTTTTTTTTCATACATGCTTTTTAACATTTATCAACACATCAGTGACTGTAAGTGTGATGGAGGATTTGGAGGCTTAAGTCAAGTCCTTCCTTTGTAGCATGAGTTACAAATTCACCTTATCTATTCTTTTTTTAAATTGAGATATAATTGATATAAACATATTAGCTTAATATTTGTATGTATTGTGAAATGATCATGGCAGTAAGTCTTTTTAACATTCATCACCACATGTAGCTACAGAATATTTTTCTTGTTATGAGAACTTGTAAGAGATTATCTCTTAGCTACTTTCAAATGTTCAATACAACACTATTAACTATCCTCTCCAATAATCCCATGACTTAGTTATTTTATAACTGGAAGTTTGTACATTTGACCCTCTTTACCCATGTCATCCACCTCCCAGCACCACCACCCACCTCTGGTGAGCACACATCTGATCACTTTTTCTAAGTCGGGCTTTTGTTTTGTTGTTGTTGTTTTAGATTACAAATACAAGTGAGATCACATACAGTGCTTGACTTTCTCTGTCTCATTTACTGTACTTAGCATAATACCTTCAAGGTTCACCCATGTTGCCACAAATTCACCTTAGTTATTCTTATATGTTCTATTGCTTCAATTTAAGAAAGCAAAAATACAGAGTAATTGCAGAAACTAAATGTCCTAAATGTGCAGTTTAAAGTCAATGAGGACCATAGTGGGAAAAGCTGCTTTTGTCTTTCTTTGATGAACTCTAATGTTTAGAAATGAAAACATAAATTAATTCAAGTTACTAAGGTACAAGCCTAACATTAAGGTTGTGTGGAGGAATAAGGTGGCATTATGTCACATGATAGCCACGGTCATAGCATAGGGTATATATGTACATGCAGGAGAAAATTGCCTTATATTAAGTGTTTTCAACACATTATTTTAGAATGAGCTTTATGCCTTAAGAATCAACAGAAAGCAAGTTACTATGTTTTATCTCCTTGTGAATAGAGACCAGGTCTTATTTATTTTCCCAAGTTGACATTTGCCTTCCAGTATTCCCACACGGCAAAAGGTCATTCCATCTACACAAAGCCTGTCAAGCAGAAAGCCTTTTCAGAAAGAAAGCTCACTGAAGAAGCACTGGAAAACAGATAAAATACAAAAGTACGGCTACTCAAGGCCTGTAGTTTGGCTATATTAACTTCATTGTGAATTCCCAGAAAAAGCAAGAATTGCAGCCGTTCTGTGTGAGGATCAGCTTCACTGGGCTATACATTCTTTTAAAAATCCTTTTATTAAGAGTGCTTTGATGAATTGTTGGACTATGGTATTGCATGGTGAGAACTTAGGATAAATGATATGATGTTTTAGAGTGGGAAAATAATAGACTGGTAACTAAGTAAAGAATCAAGATTCAGTTTCTGCCTCTAATAGCTCTTAAGAAGGTCGTTTTCTTAACTTTAAATCCATTGCATCACGTGTGTTTGCTCAGTCATGTCCGACTCTTTGCAGTCCTGTGGACTGTAGAGCACCACACTCCTCTGTCCATGGATTATCCAGGCAACAATACTGGAGTGGATTACCATTTCCTTCTCCAGGGGATCTTCTTGACCCAGGGATCGAGTTTGCATGTCCTGTGTCCCCTGCATTGCATGCAGATTCTTTACCGTTGAGCCATTAACTTTCAGTCCATAATCTCCTAATATTTCAATTGTTACAGATAGCCAACAGCTAAAAGGTAGAATGAATCTTGTGATACTAGAATGAGACATTGGTATGAACCCATGTTCAGCTTAATATAGATACACATGATAATAGGTAAATAATATAGATATGTGTACATAAACAAGTATATATATATATATATGTTTTATATAAATGTAAATTGGGAAGATCCTCTGGAGAAGGAAATGCCAACCCACTCCAGTAGTCTTTCCTGAAAAATCCCATGGATGGAGGAGCCTGGTAGGCTACAGTCCATGGGGTCGCAATGAATTGGACACAACTGAGCGACTTCACTTTCACACAAGTGTGTGTGTGTGTGTGTGTGTGGTAAAAGAATCCACCTGCCATTTCAGGAGATATGGGTTTGATCCCACGGCTGGGAAGATCTTCTGGAGAAGGAAATGGTAACCCACTCCAGTATTCCTGCCTGAGAAATTCCATGGTGGGCTACTATCCATGTAGTTGCAAAGAGTCAGGCACAACTTAGTGACTAAACAACCACCAGAACAACACATCTGTATTTATATGTATACACATACACACATATATTCTCAAGCTCTGCCCCCTAACAAAACTTAGGAGCAATAATACCCCCCAGAAGCAATAAGAACATCAAGTTCGCAGAGCTTGGTTTCTAATACCATTCTCTAATAACAAGAACAGGGCTCTGTGGAGAAGTGGCTGATCCTGGAGCTGTGACAGAGAATTGACATGATAAGCTTGGCTCATTTCTGAGTCCATAAAGTAAGTAGTCAAAAAATTAAACAGTAAGGGTGTATCAAAGGAACACTAGAGCAATCTGAAATAGCTCCCAAAGGTCATGCTGGAACCATGTGAGCAAGAAAATAAATAATGTAATATTGGCTTATAACCCAATGTATTAAATAAATTTCTATGAGTATATAACTATATGATTGAATAAAATTTTAAAATGGGAAATAATAGATAATAATAGAAAACTCTCCCATAGAGAAGAGTCCAAATAATTGATGTAAATAATGATCCCTTAATATGGTAGAATATTAAGACTCTAAGTGTGGGCTTCACATGTTACCTGCATTCCAAAGAGAAAACTATGGAAAGGGGGAGAAAGAGAAACTTTACGTTAGGGCAACCCACCAACCACTGCCTCAAAGTAGTCAGGGTCAGGCTATCAGCACTGAATCAGGTTGATGACTGCTGTTCTGTAGTCACTCAGCTGTGTCTGACGCTTTGAGACCCCCCTGGACTGCAGCATGCCAGGTTTCCCTGTTCCTCACTGTCTCCCGGAGTTTGCTCAAACTCATGTCTTTTTGAGTCAGTGATGCCATCCAACCATCTTTTCCTCTATCCCCTTTCTCGTCCTGCCCTCAAGCTTTCCCAGCATGACGGTCTTTTCTGATGAGTTGGCTCTTCGCATCAGGTGGCTGAAGAAGCATAAATCCTTCCAATGAATACTCAGGATTTATTTCCTTAAGAATTGACTGGTTTGATCTCCTTGCTGTCCAAAGGACTCTCAAGAGTCTTCTCCAGCACCAGTGTTCGAAAGCATCAATTCTTCGGTGCTCTGCCTGCTTTATGGTCCAAATCTCACATCCGTACATGGCTACTGGAAAAACCATAGTTTTGACTATACAGACTTTCATTAGTGAAGTGATGTCTCTGCTTTTTAATATGCTGTCTAGGTTTGTCATAGCTTTTCTTCCAAGGAGCAAGTGTCTTCCTTTGATTTCATGGCTGCAGTCACTGTCTGCAGTGATTTTGGAGCCCAAGAAAATAACATCTGTCACTATTTCCATTTTTTTCCCCATCTTTTGCCATGAAGTGATGGGACCAGATGCCATGATCTTAGTTTTATGAATGTTGAGTTTTAAGCCAACTTTTTCACTCTCCTCTTTCACCTTCATTAAGAGGCTCTTTAGTTCCTCTTCACTTTCTGCCATATGTAACCTTTATATGATGTCATAAAGGTGACACTTTAGCTAGTGGTCTTTCTCTTTAAAATTAACAGTTTCAGTCCAGTCATGAGCAAAACATCAACAAAACATATTTTTCAAAATGCCTGAACAGTACTCTAAACTGTAAAAGTCATCAACAAAAAGGAAAATCTAAGAAACAGTCACAGTAGAGTACACTATGGAGACTTATAGGCTGAAGATTATCTAGTATCCTAGGTGGAATCCTGGAACAGATTAAAAAAAAAAGTAGATAAAAATTAAGAAAATTTCACTGAAGTAGGCATGTTAGTTCAAAAAAATGCATCAGTATTTGTTATTTGTGTCTCTGTGTGTCATTCGCTCAGTCATGTCCAAGTCTTTGTGACCCCATGAACTGTAGCTCGCCAAGCTTCTCTGTCCATGGAATTCTCCAGGCAAGAATACTGGAGTGGGTTGCCATTCCCTTCTGCAAGGGATCTTCCCAGCCCAGGGATCAAACACAGATCTCCCACACTGCAGGCAGATTCTTTACAATTTGAGCCACCAGCGAAGCCCATTGGTTCTTTAGTTGTAACAAATGTATCATTCACTGCCTTCTCCTATAAGATAGTAACAACTGGGAAAACTTTATGTGGGGTTTAGTGAGATTTTCTCAACCATCTTGGCAACAGTTTTTGTGTGTCCATTGACAGAAATCTAACATAGTTGCTGTAAAAATATACCAAATTGGAAATTTATTATTTTTATTTTATTGATGTATAATTGACATATAACATGTTATTAGTTTTAGGTGTATAGCCTAATTATTTGAAATACCTATAAATTCTGAAGGAAATTTTCTTAAAAAATTACAATGACATATGGGACTTCCATGGTATTTCAGTGGTTGGGCATCCACCGTGCAGTGCAGGGAACACAGGTTCAAGCCATGGTCAGGGAACTAAGATCCCACATGACGTGGGGCAGCTAAGCCTGCGTGCCACGACTTAGAGAGCCTACGTGCAACAGCTGTGACTCAACCAGAGTAAACAAATAAATATTTCTTAAAATTGCAATGACAGAAATGCTAGGCTTCCAATACCAAATGTTCTTATATTTTAAAGATGTTTGGATATATTATCTTGTTCAATTTGAAAGTTAAGTGTAGTGTAAATCTGTGGGTAGTAGATAAGACATCCTCAATACAATGATGCTTAATTTGGGGAAGCTTTACACCTTGAAGCATATTAGCACTTTAATCTAAGTAGCTGAAATCACACTGTAAAAATGACAGCTTTGTTACAGTCTGTTTCTAGCTGCGCCACTACCAAGCGTGGCAGCTGAGACAAATTTCTTAGCTCAGCTTTCTTTATGGTCCAACTCGCACATCCATACATGACTACTGGAAAAACCATAGCTTTGACTACATGGATCTTTGTTGATGAAGTGGTATCTCTGCTTTTTGATACACTATACTTGTCATAGTTTTTCTTCCAAGGAGCAAGCAAGTATCTTTTAATTTTGTGGCTGCAGTCACCATCTGCAGTGATTTTGGAGACTAAGAAAATAATAGTCTGTGAAGCAGTGGTGGATGATTTTTGGAATTCCCTTGCTTTTTCTATGATCCAACAGATGTTGGCAATTTGATCTCTGGTTCCTATGCCTTTTCTAAATCTATCATGTATATCTGGAAGTTCTCGTTAGAGTACTGCTAAAGCCTAGCTTAAAGGACTTTGAGCATTACCTTACTAGCTTGTGAAATGAGCTTAAAACTCGACATTCAAAAAACTAAGATCTTGGCATCTGGTCCCATCACTTCCTGGCAAATAGATGGGGAAACAGTGGAATGGTGTCAGACTTTATTTTGGGGGGCTCCAAAATCACTGCAGATGGTGACTGCAGCCATGAAATTAAAAGATGCTTGCCCCTTGGAAGAAAAGCTATGACCAACATAGACAGCATATTAAAAAGCAGACATTACTTTGCCAACAAAGGTCCATCTAGTCAAAGGTATGATTTTTCCAGTAATCATGTATGGATGTGAGAGTTTGACCATAAGGAAAGCTGAGCACCAAAGAATTGATGCTTTTGAGCTGTGGTATTGGAGAAGACTCTTGAGAGTCCCTTGGACTGCAAGGAGATCCAACTAGTCCATCCTAAAGGAAATCATTGGAGGGATTGATGCTGAAGCTGAAACTCCAATACTTTGGCCACCTGATGGGAAAAACTGACTCTTTGGAAAAGACCCTGATGCTGGAAAAAATTGAAGGCATGAGGAGAAGGGGACAACAGAGGATGAAATGATTGGATGGCATCACTGACTCGATGGACATGAGTGTGAACAAGTTCCGGGAGTTCGTGATGGACAGGGAAGCCTGGTGTGTGGCAGTCCATGGGGTAGCAAAGAATCGGACATTACTGAGCTACTGAACTGAAGTGAACTGTGTTGTAGTTTGAGCATTCTTTGGCATTGCCTTTCTCTGGGATTGGAATGAAAACTGACCTTTTCCAGTCCTGTGGCCATTGCGGAGTTTTCCAAATTTGCTGACATGTTGCGTGCAGCACTTTCACAGCATCATCATTTATGATTTGAAATAGCTCTGCTGGAATTCCATCACCTCAACTAACTTTATTTGTAGTAATGCTTCCTAAGGCCCACCTGATTTTGCAGTCCAGAATGTCTGGCTCTAGGTGAGTGACCACACCATCGTGGTTATCCAGGTCATAAAGATCTTTTTTGTATAGTTCTGTGTATTCTTGTCACCTTGTCTTAATCTCTTCTGCTTTTGTTAGTTCCTTGCCATTTCTGCCCTGTATTTTGCCCATCTTTGTGTGAAATGTTCCCTTGGAGAATACAAGCCCATTATATAACACCTTCTGCTTCCTCATCTTTAAAACAGAGGTAACACCGTGCCTGTCTTATAAAGTTATCAGAAGATTCATGTGATTAGACCTATGAGGAATGTGCACAGCACCTGAAACAAAGATCATAGTTCTTGTCTGCATCTGTTTTCTTGTCCACTTAGCTAACTAGTTTGCCCTTAATTTAAAATAATGAGATATATGTATATGTTGATGAACTTTTCAAAGAAAACCAATATAGAAGAAATACACTAGCATGTTAGTAGTGCCTATATTTGGGTTTTGGCATAATGATTTTTTTTTTATGAATTTAGGTAGTTTAAACAATTTCCACAGTGATCTATATACATTTTAACAGATAATTTACCCAGTGTATTGAATCACATGGGGGAATTCCAGCTCCAATATTGTTTATTTCCTAAAGAATTTCACCAAATTATGTAGATAATCGTGCAAACATTGAAGTTTTTTTTTGTTTTCGTACATTGGATTCCCTAGAAAACTTCTATTATGTACATATATATGTGAATTTGATTTCTAATAATTTATGCAAAGTTTACTTTATATTACATCTTTTCAGCTGTGTAACCAGTAATATCATCCATTTCTTTCTTGCCTTACCCTCTTGTTTAAAATGGTACAGGATTACTTGTTTCCCTCTCTTGGGCAAAGATGGGTTTACTGCCACAGTAAACCTTTACTATAAGCAGATACTCTCAGGTTTGTTTTAATTGTTAATTTAACAGCAGTAACACAGAACAGTGAACAGCCTGGGTTTTTCTTTTTTTCAAGTTGTCAATATAAATAAATTAGGACCTTTGAAAATATGAGGTTCTGCTTCCACTACCAGTCTTCGTAATTAATGTGCAGGAAGTTTATCAAACACTTGAAATAGGCTGAGTGTTTTGTTGAATTTGCTCCAGGTCTTGGAGTTGAGTTGATTCCTACTTGCTACTTTTCACAGGCTCTTTCAAAGTACTCTAACTAAATATGAAAGGACTCTTAGTGGTTTTGATTTGCATTTCTCTGATAATGAGTGATGTTGAGCATCTTTTCATGTGTTTGTTAGCCTGCACTGGGACGACCCAGAGGGATGGTACGGGGAGGGAGGAGGGAGGAGGGTTTAGGATGGGGAACACGTGTATACCTGTGGCGGATTCATGTTGATATATGGCAAAACCAATACAATATTGTAAAGTTAAAAAATAAAAAAAAATGAAAGGACTAACATTGGAAGCTTCCCACCACTGCTGTTTGACCATGAAGGTTAAGGACGACCAGGAGACAGCCCAGTTCTAGATCCTTCTCTATTTTGAGGATCAGAAATATTATGTTCTAATTTTTTTTTTTTAAACCCTCCCTGTCTCAAATTTGATTTTAGAACTCAAGAGCTAGAAGGATTGAACTGGTGCCATTTCTGGCACCTTCCATAGAAGAGTTGCCTACAGCATATTCTGCTGTCTGCTATAGTTTTCTAAATCTAAGTGCTTTTCATTATAATCAGGCAATTCATGCTGCATTTGAACTTTGGGTGTATCTATATATTCTAGAAAAATTGTTATCCAACAGCCAATCCTAACTTTCTGAGACATTAACAGATTAACCAAGAAACAAACAAGTATGTTTCGGAAGTGTTTTCAGCCTAGGGAGATAAATTACAACATGAGTCAATCAGAAGTATCATTTTTATGAAAAGGTAGTTTGAGAGAGCACTATCAGGACAAAGGCAGAAATCTTTCTTTTTTTATTAGAAGTGCTTTATTTTCTCAGTCTTGACACTAAGACATGAATGACTTGTACAAATATTGTATTTTGGTTAATAAAACTGAGAAAGATTATTGCTGTGGCTAGTATTCTAAGAGGACATTTAAGCCATATCACATTTAGTGTGTTTGCCCCAAACTGTCTAACTGAATATGTCATTCACTAAATCTTAAAATACAGACTAGAAATAGGATAGTTATGGAGGGCCCATCGTTTAGATGGCCTGTGGAGTTTCAACCAATTCTTGGAGAAGAAATGTATTCAGAGAATGCCTGTGAGTCCCCCATTGCAGAATTTTTATGAAAGTATAAAAAACAAGAACAAAAACTCCACAGTGTAGAGAACTGGAGGGGAGTAGGGAGTGGGGAAGGTAGGAGAGAAAGATTAAAAGAGTAATAAACAAAAGATATCTGAGAACATCTCTCCAGTGTTTAAAGTAATGTATCCAGTGAACTTTTTGCACAGCTGGAAATGTTCTCTGTTTGTGCTCTCCAGTATGGTAGGGCCACTTAGCCTTATGTGGCTACTGAACACTTAAAACATAACTAATGTTGTGGGATGATTTGAGGAATAGCATTGAAACATGTATACTAGCATATGTGAAATAGATCACCAGTCCAGGTTTGATGCATGAGACAGGGCACTCAGGACCGGTGCACTGGGATGACCCTGAGGGATGGGATGGGGAGGAAGGTGGGAGGCGGGTTCAGGATGGGGGACACATGTACACCCGTGGCTGATTCATTGGCAATGCATGGCAAAAACCACTACAATATTATAAAGTAATTAGCCTCCAATTAAAATAAATAAGTAAATTTTAAAAACATAACTAATGTGACTGAGGAAATGAATTTTTAATTTATTTAATTTCTAATTTAAATAAGCACATGTAGCTAGTGGCTGCCTTAGGGGAAGGATCAGGTTCACAGCTTTACAGCTCAACGTGTGGTCTTTGCATCAGAAGTATCAACATCTGGGAGCTTATTAGAAGTGCAGAATCTTGGCTCCCACTCAGTCCTACTGATCCAGAATATGCATTTTAACAACATCCTAAGGCAAGTAGTATGAAAGCTTGAAAGGCCCTGCCCTGGAGCAATTTTCACTTTGCTATAATCACTCATTCAGAAAGAAACTCTGTTTTTTATTTTACCACGGGCTAAGACACATTCGGAACATGCTCATTTTACCCACAGAAGAGTGACGCCGTAGCGGTGAGCTATAATAGTGCTGGAACTGCTTACTTTAAATCTTTTCCAAACGTGAATAAAATGTGTCCCCTTGAATGATCCGTTGATTCATCCATTTATGAGAGAAACACAAAGTCCTTGCATAGGAGGTGCTGTCTGATATTTACTGAGCATCTTCAGTTAAATCTGAGCATGTTCTTTATTTCTCTGAAGTGAAGGGAAAGGGCGGGAGGGATAAACAGGTTGCCAGTTTCATTCTTGGGACTGAGATTTTAAAGTTATCATTAAAAAATTCGAAGTAAGACAATGTCCTGAGAGCTACAATTGGAGAATGATGTTGGTTAAACAGTTTATTGTATTTGAGCCCTTACTATATGTCTTACTTTGATTTCCCCTAAATCTGACTCTGAGACAAGAACTTGGGGACGTCTGTTTGCCAGTGATCCCGAGAACCACGGTGAGTGCAGTGGTGAGAGCAAAGCAGGGATAGGAAGGAGGGCAGTGCAGGGCACACTGCCTCCTGGGTCACAGATGTGGGTAGCTGGGGTTCAGTCCCTCTGGGGAACATCTGAGAGGCTGTGGGTGTTCGAGGGAGGAAGACATCAGCGTATCTGGGAACTGTCAGCCTCAGATTCTGGTGACTTCCTAAGTGGTGATGATGGTGGGGAGGGGCCTGCAGATTTTTGACCATAGTGGACATTGCTTCTGTAATAGGCTCTTACCCTGGAGAAAGATAATGAGAGCTACTGGGGAGTGAGGACTAAGAACCAGGACAGTTGAATCTCACCTAGGTCTCCTAGTCTTTAATTATTTGGCTTAGGTACCTTGCTCTGGGCCCCAGAGTAAAGCAGCTTTTGTAACCCGAGACAGTATTCTCTGCTCTAATGTCATTATTCTTCTGTAACCTTCCTCATCAATAACTGTGTTATCTGTTATCTGAGATATCTGTTATCTGTTATCTGAGATAACCATCAGTTATCTCTGTTTTACTGAGACTAACCCTTTCTATCTCTTTCCCTACTCCTCCAGAAACACAAAACAACCTAGATGCTAATGAATGTCATAAGGCATAGGCATGATTTGGGTTGAAGTTCCATTTGGTCTGTGTGTGTTTAGCTACTTCTAAGTTCAAGATACCATATTTGAATTATACTTGCAGAATCAAGAGAATGGACATGCATGGTATGGTAAAGGAGTTCTTTATTCCTTGTGTGCCTTCATTTATGTTTATCTCAAAAATTACTGAAAACCATTTGCATAAGTTCCTAGTACAATAAGTTCTGAATGGGTAGAAAATAAGGGCAAGTATTTATAGGAAAAGAAGTCCTTTAGATTTAAAAATATTGCATAAAATCAGATTTAGTTGTATATTATCAGGTTGACTTTCCTACATAAAACACAATTCTGAAGTCTCTAAAATAAAACCCAGGACAAGTAGTCCTACTAATTGCAAAGATACATTCACTTCCTTTAAGCAACCTATTGTCCCTTTGGGAGGTAAGATATTAATATATCCCTAAGAAGAAGAAACATAACCTTTGAGTGAATATATTTTACCCACAATCACATGAGTAGGACCAGAAGGAGATTCTGTGGATATTTGGGAGAATGTGTGTGTGAGAAAGCCAAGGGGAGCACCAAAGCTGTCTCAGTAAGGACTCTTCTGGACATGGGAGCGTTTGAACCAATGCTTGAAGAATTAGAAATAGATATAGAGACTTCCAGGAGGTTCATGCAAACAGAGCTGGGTTTGATTGTGTTGGGTTTAGAGGATTGAGTGTAAGTAGACTGACGAAGGAGACTATTTGGCAGAAAAGGGAAAGTTGAACATGCCAGGGGGAGCATGAGTGCCAGGAGTATAACGAGTGCTGTAATCCTAGGGTCCTCTTCCGCAGCTGAAAGGACCAGGCTCACTACACATGTAGTTTTTGCAAGGTGGACTTGATCATGGCAATAGGACGTTATTGTCCCAGTAGTTCTTTTTTTTTTTTTTGTCCTGTATAAGACCAGTGTTTGGGGGTTATTCGTTAAAGAGTTCATCCATTTATTACTTTTGTTGAGTCTTTGAATTAGAACTGCAACACTGAACAGAAGACCTCACCCTACAGGTTGACAAATGATTTCAGTTCAATGCAATAAACCTAAATAAAAAAATGTCCATGAAACTGTATACAGCCTAATTAGATTCTCTAATTGATTTGTTATTTAATTTCTATTTTCAATGGAATCCCACATACTTTGTAACAAGACAGAATGTCTGAGCAGAAAATCTTGCAAGAGAAAATCCAGTTCATCAGATACTAAAAGACCATTTTTATTCTTGCATAATAATTCTTCTAGAAGGATGTTCTGAGGCATGCTTAAATAGCCTGCACACCTACTTCTAGGAAAGCCAAGCTGCCCACGAGCATTATACTTGGTGTCACTCGTGTGCAATTGACCGGTTGGAGTGGGCACCAACCTGCCGTCCTTGAACTCAGGGTGGATCCTTTTCATCAGGTTCAAGCCTGAAGCTCATGGGTGTTCTGCAGGTCCGCTGAATGTAAGGTTGAAGGTGCTGGGAGTCAGACCTGGTTGCCCTCACTGTTTCCCGCTTCATTCCCATCTGTCTTTCCAAGTTGCCTGATGTACAGCCGTGTGGGTCCCACCAGTAAATGCAAAAGCACCAATCTTCCATAGACCCCTTCACCAGCTCCCACAGTTTTGTGAGATGGACTTGCTCTAGTAACCCTGCTTCCCTGTCACTCTGAGTGGCTCTGCCTCCTGGATCTTGTGCCAGCTGCATTAGCATCTGATCCCTCCATCCCACTTGTCAGGCTGCCTCCAAGCTTTAAAGCATCATGTGATCAGGGAACTTACAAAGTCACTGACCAACTCTGGGATTGAATATCTTCAGAACATATAGATAATGGCTTCTGTTCACATGCCCTAAAAAGAACTTAGAAATGAGCATATGTAAGTTCTTACTTTGTTGAAATCTGTGGTGAGTGATTAAGGGCAGTCTCTTAGTGGAACACCTTCTGAAAGCTTTCTTTGTTCTTTTTCTTTGTTTTTTCAAAGATGATCTTTGGGTTTTGAAAAAGTAGGCTATAATGAGAAAATAAAAATCTACATTTTAGAAAAAGGATAACTACTTTGTGACCTTCTTCTCTAATTATAGTCTAATTTTCATACAATGACTAAGTATTTTTGATGTCTGGGTTGACTCAAACACACTGATGATTCTGACTATCTTAACCTAGCCATCCTGGAGAGAGACTGGAAGAAATGGTTTTGGGTTTCCCCAAAACCCCCAAAGCCACCTTGCCTACACAGAGAAGAGGGAACAACACTGAGCTTTCTAAGGGTCCCACGAACCTTAAAATCCCCATCAGTATGAAATACTTTTAGGATGTTTCCATTAGTTCATTAATATAATTTTCACATGATAATTGCAGTTAAGCTCATTAGTGTAATTTTCACATGATTATTGCAGCTATTGTTTATGTAAGCATCCCTGATCATGTGGAAAATTAAAGATGGTAAAATATTGACATTGGTGATAGTAAGTAATGGTTGTTTATAAGATGTCTAAGTTTTGAAAGCTTTTTCATATAATCTTTTAAAATCAAAGTTAACATGTCTTTGATGTATAAAATTAAACTTGTGACACTTATTTTGAACTTCACACAATGTTTAGCAGCTTCTGTAATACTTTTTCTTTTTTTTTAAGTTGAACTACAGTTGATTTAGAGTGTTGTGTTAGTTTATGTATGCAACAAAGTTATTCAGTTACATATATGTGTATATGTACTTTTTTCAGATTCTTTTCCATTATAGATTATTATAAGATATTGAATATATTAAATAGTTCCCTGTGCTGTACAGTAGGTCCTTGTTGTTTATCTATTTTATATATAGTAGTGTGTATCTGTTAATCACAAACTCCTAATTTATGCCTGCCCCATTCACCCACTTGGTAACTATAAGTTTGCTTTCTATGTTTGTGAGTCCATTTCTGCTTTGTAAATAACTTAATTTATATCATTTTTTTATTCCACATGTAAGAGATATCATATAATATTCATCTTTCTTTGCTTAAATTCCTTAGTATGATAATATCTAGGTTCATCCAGTTCAGTTCAGTTCAGTCTCTGTTGTGTCCCACATTTTGAGACCCCATGGACTGCAGCACGCTGGGCCTCCCCATCCATCACCAACTCCCAGAGTTTACTCAAACTCATGTCCATTGAGTCGGTGATGCCATCTAACCATCTCATCCTCTGTCATCCCCTTCTCCTCCCACCTTCAATCTTTCCCAGCATCAAGGTCTTTTCCAGTGAGTCAGTTCTTCACATCAGGTGGCTCAAGTGTTGGAGTTTCAGCTTCAGCATCAGTCCTTCCAATGAATATTCAGGACTGATCTCCTTTAGGATGGACTGGTTGGATCTCCTTGCAGTCCAAGGGACTCTCAAGAGTCTTCTCCAACACCACAGTTCAAAAGCATCAATTCTTCGGCCCTCAGCTTTCTTTATAGTCCAACTCTCACATCTATACATGACTACTGGAAAAACCATAGCTTTGACTAGACTTTGTTGTCAAAGTATGTCTCTGCTTTTTAATAAGCTGTCTAGGCTGGTCATACGGAGAAGGCAATGGCACTCCACTCCAGTACTTTTGCCTGGAAAATCTCATGGACGGAGGAGCCTGGTTGGCTGCAGTCCATGGGGTCGCTAAAAGTTGGATATGACTGAGTGTCTTCACTTTCACTTTTCACTTTCATGCATTGGAGAAGGAAATGGCAACCCACTCCAGTGTTCTTGCCTGGAGAATCCCAGGGACGGGGGAGCCTGGTGGGCTGCCGTCTATGGGGTTGCACAGAGTCGGCCACGACTGAAGTGACTTAGCAGCAGCAGCAGGCTGGTCATAACTTTTCTTCTAAGTAGCAAGCGTCTTTTAATTTCATGGCTACAGTCACCATCTGCAGTGATTTTGGAGCCCCCCAAAATAAAGTCTGTCACTGTTTCCACTGTTTCCCCTTCTATTTGCCATGAAGTGATGGGACCAGATGCCATGATCTTAGTTTTCTGAAATTTTTAGCCAACTTTTTCACTCTCCTCTTTCACTTTCATCAAGAGACTCTTTAGTTTTTCACTTTCTGCCATAAGGGTGGTGTCATCTGCATATCTGAGATTATTGATATTTCTCCCAGCAATCTTGATTCCAGCTTTTGTTTCATCCAGTCTGGCATTTCTCATGATGTACTCTGCATATAAGTTGAATATGATGTTAAATAGGTTCATCTATGTAGCTGCAAATGGCACTATTTCATTCTTTTCATGGCTGAATAATATTCCATTGTGGGCTTCCCTGGTAGATCAGGTGGTAAAGAATCTGCCTGCAGTGCAGGAGACCTGGGTTAGATCCTTGGGGTGGGAAGATCCCTGGAGGAGGGCATGGCAACCCACACTAGTATTCTTGCCTGGAGAATCTCCATGGACAGAGAAGCCTAGCAGGCTATAGTCCATGGGGTCACAAAGAGTCAGACATGACTGAGCAACTAAACACAGCACAGCACAGTATTTCATTGTATATATCTACATCTTCTTTATCCATTCCTCTCTTGTTGCACATTTAGGTAGCTTCCTTGTCTTGGCTATTGTAAATAATGCTGCCATGAAGTTGGGATCTTTTCAAATTAGATTTTCCATCTTTTCCACATATATGCCAGGAGTGAGATTGCTGGATCATATGATAACTCTATTTCAGCTGTTTAAGGAATATCAATACTGTTTCCCACGGTAGCTTCCTCAATTTATATTCCCACCAGCAGGGTAAGAAGTTTCCCTTCGTTTCACACCCTCACCAGCATTTATTGTTTGTAAACTTTTCAATGATGGCCATTCTGACCAGTGTGAGGTGATACCTCATTGTAGTTTTGAAGTGTGTTTCTCTAATAGTGATCCTGAGTACTTTTTCATGAGCCTGTTGGTGCTTCTGTAACACCTTTCTGTGGCTTTTGTGTTTGTCATGGGAAACATCTTTTTACTAAGTATGCTTATATTTTCAGAAATGTGACTTAAATAGGCCTGGGACAGTGCTTACCTTATAAAAACCATCCAAAAATGTTCGTGATTGTTAGGGTAATTTCACAGGGAAGTAATAGCAGGAAATTGGACTATTTGCTCAAAAGTACAGTTTATTTGTAACTCAGATATTTATGTATCCAGTTTGCTTATAACATTTGAAAATTCTGAGATAACTATTCTCTTAACACTGTGGTAGGTTTGTCATTGTCTTTGATTTGTAGGCCTTGGGTATCTATGTGAGCATCGGTTTGTATCTGAAATTATTATGAATGTATTTGCATATTAGAAATGAGCCTGTCGAAGTTCCATTATTTAATAAGGTCACAGCAGTAATTCTGATTAATGGAGCTGACTCTTGACAGCTCTGAGGATACCGCTAAGACATTTATAAATATACATTTTCATAACAGAAAATGCCATTCATTTCCTTGCCTGTAAAGAATGGGTAATAACATCTACCTTATGGATAATAATGAAAATGAGAGAGGTTCCTGAATTAGCTCAATGAGAACAAGCGAGCAGAGCCGAGTTGCAGGTATTGGGCCGTCACTGGTCACTGTCGCTGGTCTGCATGTCCTATCCCTGCCCCTGATCCTTGCAGAGGACATGACTCCAGTTTATAATGTTTAAATATTCTGTGACCCCCTCCTCCAGGTTTGTTTGGGAGTATTTGAAATATAAATATGAAATCTTAGAGTAACCAGAATTTACTGAATAGCTTTAGTGATGTTTTTAATGTTATCTTCAGTAAATACTGCTTCCCTGCTGGCTCAGACGGTAAAGCGTCTGCCTGCAATGCAGGAGACCCGGATTCAATCCCTGGGTTGGGAAGATCCCCTGGAGAAAGAAATGGCAACCCACTCCAGTAATCTTGCCTGGAAAATTCCATGAACTGAGGAGCCTGGTAGGCTATAGTCCATGGGGTTGCAAAGAGCCGGACACGACTGAGCAACTTCACTTTCACTTCACTTTCACTTTCAGTAAACACAATTTTGAAAGCCTGTACATTAAATCAGTGCACCTAGGTAGCTAAAACAATACTGTCATAAGACAATGCAAGGCTGTACTTCAGAAATCCAAGTGTGTCTGTGAGAGTAATGGAAAGATTCCACTCAGAAGAGGAATTTGCCATCAGCATTCTGAATTTCTTCAGCTTACTAGAAGTGCATATTTTTAAAGTCTGTTTGTGTTTTAAATACCTCAATAAGATAGACCAGTTTGACACTCTAAAAGAAATTTAAAAACTCAGCTGTCAGACAAATATCATGTCCTAAGTAAGAGGCATACTGAGGGAAAGTCACTATTTAGAGAAATGGCAGAGGACTCAGTTTCCCAGTTAAGCTAGTGAGAGGAATGAACAGCATTGTTACAATGTGGGAAAAATGAATCCTATAAGCTAACCATTATTTGTGAAGCTCATTGATGCCAATAATTTACTTTCATAGGGTATATGTTACACAGCTTTAAAGGTACCCACTTTTGTTTGTTTTTAGGCATTACGTTGCCAATAATGTAGAATCTTAGCCTTCTGGCTCTGAAAGTTCGTGGACTCTATAATTTCAAAAAGGTAGAAAAAGAAATAACGAATATGAAACAATGGGAAGTTTTGTGTTTTATTTACTTTGTCAAGATAATCAAATGCTTGAGAGAGCTTCCTTAGAAATACTAGAAGTTTAGGTTCAGAAGGATCTACAAGGTCCCTTCACCCTACTGGATAGGCAGTGGACCTATCCGATGCTCTTCAAAAAAAGTGCTCCTTGATCTAATAAACATGGAAAACTTCATTTACCATAAGTAACAATTTGCATTAGCCTGTTATGGGTTCTATGAGTCCTATCTTAAAGAAACCATTTTAAAGTTAACCCAATAACCCCTAAATTTATTTTAGCAGAGTCCCTTTTATGCCCTAGAACTTTGGCACATGGGTAAATGTTAATTTAATCTGACCTTAAATTTGTCCTGAGTCAACTTGTGGTCTTTGGGCTACTAGCAACAGCATCACCCAGAACTTTGTAGAAATTCAGACACAGGCCCAGCCCCATACCTGCTGAATGATAATTTGCATTTTAACAAGATCCTCAGATAATCCATTGGCACATTCAAGATTGAGAAGCACAGGCCTATTTTCATTCTGATTTACCACCTTCACTTACATGAGCATGGCATCCAGTCCCATCACTTCATGGCAAATAGATGGGGAAACAGTGGCTGACTTTATTTTGGGGGGCTCTAAAATCACTACAGACTGTGATTACAGCCGATAAATTAAAAGCCACTTACTCCTTGGAAGGAAAGTTATGACCAACCTAGACAGCATATTAAAAAGCAGAGATATTACTTTGTCAACAAAAGTCTGTCTAGTCAAGGCTATGGTTTTTCCGGTGGTCATGTATGGATGTGAGAATTGGACTATAAAGAAAGCTGAGCACTGAAGAATTGATACTTTTGAACTGTGGTGTTGGAGAAAACTCTTGAGAGTCCAAGGGGACTGCAAGGAGATCCAACCAGTCCATCCTAAAGGAGATCAGTCCTGAATATTCATTGGAACGGCTGATGTTGAAGCTGAAACTCCAATACTTTGGCCACCTGATACAAAAAGACTCATCTGAAAAGACCCTGATGCTGGGAAAGATTGAGGGCAGGAGGAGAAGGGGATGACAGAGGATGAGATGGTTGGATGCAATCACCAACTCAATGCACATGGGTTTGGGTAGATTCCAGGCATTGGTAATGGACAGGGAGGCCTGGCATGCTGCGGTTCATGGGGTTGCAGAGAGTCGGACATGATTGAGTGACTGAACTGAACTGAACTTCCATGAGTTAAAGATCTGCTGAGAACCTCCTGTGCAGATTCTAAATAGTTTGGGAACTTCAGGGAAGGTGTGGAACCCAAATAGTATCTGTATGTACCTTCTCTCTAGATTTTAGGATGGTAGGACACATCTTCAGAGACCTGCTCCATAATCAGTGGGCTGTGCGTGACAATTGTCTAGATTACAAACAGTGGACAATGGAGCCCAAGCCTTTGCCCAAGCACCATGTCAGCAGGTGGAGTGTATGGAAACAGATGTATTAAACCAAAATCAAAGCGCAACTAACACTTCTGAAGAAGATATGCATATGAATATTATGAAACAGCAAAAAGATATGACACTGAAAGATGAATTTCCCAGGTAGGTAGGTGCCCAATACGTTATGGGAGAAGAGTAGAGAAATAACACCAGAAAGAATGAAGAGACGGAGCCAAAGCAAAAACAGTGCCCAGTTGTGGATGTGACTCATGATGGAGGTAAAGTCCAATGCTGTAAAGAGCAATATTGCCTAGAAACCAAGAAAGTTAGGCCCATGAATCTACTTAGGAGATGGCAAGACTGAACATTGACATTTTAGGAGTCAGTGAAATAAAATGGACTGGAACAGATAAATTTAAATCAGATGACCATTATATCTACAACTATGGGCAAGAATCCCTCAAGAGAAATAAATAGCCATCATAGTAAAGAAAATACTCCAAAATGCAATACTTGGGTACAATCTCAAAAACGACAGAATCATCTCTGTTCGTTTTCAAGGCAAGCAATTCAGTATCACAGTAATACAAGTTTATGCCCCAACCAATAATGCTGAAGAAGCTGAAGTTGAATGGTTCTATGAAGACCTACAAGACCTTCTAGAACTAACACACAAAAAAGATGTCCTTTTCATTATAGGGGGCTGGAATGCAAAAGTAGGAAGTCAAGAGTTACTGGAGTAACAGGCAAATTTGACCTGGGAGTACAAAATTCAAAGTCAAAGGCTAACAGTTTTGCCAAGAGAACACACTGGTCATTGCAAACACTCTCTTCCAACAGCACAGGAGAAGACTCTTCACATGGACATCACCAGATGGTCAATACCAAAATCAGACTAATTATATTCTTTGCACCCAAAGATGGAAAAGCTCTATACCATCAGCAAAAACAAGACCAGGAGATGACTGTGGCTCAGATCATGAACACCTTTTTGCCAAATCCAGACTTAAATTGAAGAAAGTAGGGAAAACCACTTGACCATTCAGGTATGACCTAAATCAAATCCCCTACGAATATACAGTGGAAGTGACAAATAGATTCAAGGATTTAGATCTGATAGAGTGCCTGAAGAACTATGGACGGAGGTTTGTGACATTCTACAGGAGTCAGTGAACAAGACCATCCCCAAGAAAAAGAAATTCAAAAAGGCAAAATGGCTGTCTGAGGCGGCCTTACAAAGAGCTGAGAAAAGAAAAGACATGAAAGGCAAAGGAAAAAAGGAAAGATATGCTCATTTGAATACAGAGTTCTGAAGAACAACAAGGAGAGATAAGAAAGCCTTCCTCAGTGATCAGTACAAAGAAATAGAGGAATTTAATAGAATGGGAAAGACTAGAGATCTCTTCAAGAAAATTAGAGATACCAAGGGAACATTTCATGCAAAGATGAGCACAATAAAGGACAGAAATAGTACAGACCTAACAGAAGCAGAAAATATTAAGAAGAGGTGGCAAGAATACACAGAAGAGCTATACAAAAAAGATCTTCATGACCTAGATAATCATGATGATATGATCACTCACTTAGAGCCAGACATCCTGGAATGCGAAGTCAAATGGGCCTTAGAAAGCATCACTATGAACAAAGCTAGTGGAGGTGATGGAATTCCAGCAGAGCTATTTCAAATCCAGAAAGAAGATGCTGTGAAGATGCTGCACTCAATATGTCAGCAAATTTGGAAAACTCAGCAGTGGCCACAGGACTGGAAAAGGTCAGTTTTCATTCCCATCCCAAAGAAAGGCAATGCCAAAGAATGTTCACATTACCACACAATTGCACTCATCTCATACACTAGCAAAGTAATGCTCAAAATTCTCCAAGCCAGGCTTCAACAGTACGTGAACGGTGAACTTCCAGATGTTCACGCTGAATTTAGAAAAGGCAGAGGAACCAGAGATCAAATTGCCAACATTTGTTAGATCATCGTAAAAGCAACAGTGTTCCAGTAAAACATCTACTTCTGCTTTATTGACTACACCAAAGCCCTTGACTGTGTAAATCACAACAAACTGTGGAAAATTCTTGAAGAGATGGGAATACCAGACCACCTTCCCTGCCTTCTGATAAATCTGTATGCAGGTCAGGCACGAACAGTTAGAATTGGACATGGAAAAACAGACTGCTTCCAAATCACAAAAGGAGTATGTCAAGACTGTATATTATCACCCTGCTTATTTAACTTATATGCAGATTATCATGCAGAATGCCAGGCTGGATGTAGCTCATACTGTAATCAAGATTGCTGGGAGAAATATCAATAACCTCAGATATGCAGATGACACCACCCTTATGGCAGGAGAAAGGAGAGTGAAAATGTTGGCTTCAAACTGAACATTCAGAAAACTAAGATCATGGCATCTGGTCCCATCACCTCATGGCAAATAGATGAGGAAACAATGAAAACAGTGACAGATTTTATTTTGTGGGGGCCCCAAATCAGTGCAGATGGTGACTGCAGGCATGAAATTGAAAGACTCTTGCCCCTTGGAAGAAAAGCTATGACCAACCTAGACAGCATATTAAAAAGCAGAGACATTACTTTGCCAACAAAGGTCCATCTAGTCAAAGCTATGGTTTTTCCAGGAGTTATGTGTGCATGCGAGAGTTGAACTATAAAGAAAGCTGAGGGCAGAAGAATTGATGCTTTTGAACTGTGGTGTTGTAGAAGGCTCTTGAGAGTCCCTTGGACTGCAAGGAGATCCAACCAGTCCATCCTAAGGGAAATAAGTCCTGAATATTCATTGGAAGGAATGATGCTGAAGCTGAAACTCCAATACTTGAGCCACCTGATGTGAAGAACTGACTCATTGGAAAGGACCCTGATACTGGGAAGATTGAAGGCAGGAGAAAGAGACGACAGAGGATGAGATGGTTGGATGGCCTCACCGACTCTATGGACATGAGTTTAAGTAGACTCTGAGTTGGTGTTGGACAGAGATGCCTGGCGTGCTGCTGTCCATGGGCTCGCAAAAAGCTGGACATGACTGAGCAACTGAATTGACTAATACGCACACAAAAGGCAAGAAATACAGAATTTCAGCTTGCTTTTTAAAATTGCAATGGATATTGTAACTTTCAAATATGACTATTGGCTTGTACTGGCAGGTGAAACATTGATGAGAAATCTAAACACTGTTTGGATGCAAAACATCAACAGAAGCAACTAAAATGGATACAGTTGATTGAGACGGGACAGAATGGACTCTTCTTGAATGATGGAGATAGCATCTTGATAGATGTTCCATGGGTATATGTATTTGTCAGATTTGGTAACTTGTTTCACTTAAGACCTATATATTTTATTATATTTTAATTACTCTTAAATAAAAAAGTAAAAGATTTTGTCTTATGAAATTTAAATACAGTTGATATTAGATGCAGCAATGCATTTTCCCTTGAAAATGTGCATTTGGTAATACCCTTTACTTGGTGTAGGGGAAATATTTCATTGCAGGGCATAGCCACATGGGTTGTGTAGGCTGGTTTATGTTAATGTTATAGGCAGGCCAAGTGGGGTGCCAGATCTCCAGGGAAGCCAAGCCTAGGGGTTAGAGTTCATGTATAAAATGGCAGTGATAAATGTATTTTTTGGTAGTCATATTTTCAAGAATGAATGATTTAATATTTTTAAAGAACTTAGAGTAGTCCTTGTTGTTGTTATTCAATGGCCAAGTTGTGTCCAACTGTCTGCCATCCCATGAACTCTAGTATGTCAGGCTTCCCTGTCCTTCATTATCTCCCTGAGTTTGTTCACACTCATGTCCAGTGAATCAGTGATGCCATCCAACCATCTCATCCTCTGTCACCCTGTCTCCTCTTGCCGTCAATCTCGTCCATCATAAGGGTCTTTTCCAGTGAATTGTCTCTTTGCATCAGGTGGCCAAAGTATTAGAGTTTCCACTTCAGCATCAGTCCCTCCAATGAATTCCAATTCAGGGTTGATTTCCTTTAGGGTTGACTGGTTTGATCTCCTTGTTGCCCAAGGGACTCTCAGGAATCTTCTCCAGCACCACAATTCGCAAGCATCAATTCTTTGGTGCTCAGCTTTCTTTATGGTCCAACTCTCACATCCATACATGACTACTGGAAAAACTATAGCTTTGACTATACGGACCTTTGTTGGTAAAGTGATATCTCTGCTTTTTAATACACTCTCTAGGTTTGTTATAGCTTTTCTTCCAAGGAGCAAGAGTAATCCTAGCACATAGCGAAGGTTGTATATGCTAGGTAAGTAAAATGGCTCAAATAAAGTAGCTACTATAACCACCATTTCTCTCATCTTCGCCAATTTTATTTTCTTAACAGCACTTTGCATTGTTTAAAATGATCTTTTTGTGAAATTTTTTGCATGTTTATTGTCAGGTATGCACCCAGCTAGTCCATGAGCCTCAAGATACAATGAACCAATCTGTACTGTTCATTGCTGTACCTACCAGCCCCATCCCCTGTCACCACAACTCAGCACAGAACAATGCCTGCCACATAGTAAATGCTAAATGACATATTGAATGAATGAATATGTGAATAAAGTTTAAACCAAACCAGTTCTTAAAGAAGTTAATTCTGAGATGTAATCTCATTTTCTTCAATAGTGAATAAATTATTATGGACCTATCACACGTACTTAGTGATAACAGCTTCCTGAAGCTGAGGAGTCTGTTTTGATGAGATTAAGAAAGCGTCATTAATGAAAGAGGCAACATTTGGAAAAGCCAAGAAATGAGCATTTCAAGTAGAGGGAAATGCCATTGCTAAGCCCTGAATCTCCAGTGGTAGTAGCTCATTCCAGAATCTGAAGAAATTGTGTTTATCAATATTTAGAATAAGATTTTATTTGTCTCAGAGAAACAAAAACTTCTGCTTTTCAGAATACACAAAAGCTTAGCCAAGACATTTATTATAGCATCTAGTTATGCTAGATTTACCTTTTTCCCTTTAGGATAATACATCATCTAAGATTAGGTGGTTTATATTATGATTGGCAGTAAAGCCAAACTAACAACAAAAAAGTTTTGACCTTCAAATTTGGCAAGTGCTATATTTCCATTAATCTCTGCACCTGGCTTCAGACTCCAAGGGTCATTCCTCTGTGTACCTTTTAGAAACTTCCCAAAGTGCTTTGTACATCATAAGCACAATTAATATATAATGAACGTGCATGAATTGAATTTGAAAATGTAGACCACAGGCCCAAGAGCTTGAGACCCAGGATTTACAAAGAAAGGTTTAGTGTTTTACTAAGATTCTGGGAGATCAGAGGGGTCACCCACAATCCAGGAATTAGACACACTCCTTATAGCTTACAATTTTCTTATTGACCCTGCTTGGCCTGCGGTTTATCCCCCTACTCTCAAAACACCGACTGAACACAGTAATGAGCATGGAGTTGCTTCCACAGCTGAGTTATAAGATAAGCTGCTAGAGGCAAGATTTTACAACACGGCAGAATATATTGTGAAGATCTATGTTTGAGTCAAAGAACAGGAACTCAAACATTTATTTCCACGGAGCTCAGATAACACACTTATGTTTGAAAGACAACAAGATATTTGTTCTATAACACGTTTATTATTTTGTTGAGATGAACTTAATTTCTCTGATTTTCACTGTGACAGCATTGTTTTAGTACAGGAGGTGGAGGGGGGCTGTTTTTAGCATTTGTCGAATGTTTTAGAAAAAAAGTATTTGATATAAGACAAAATCTCCCTTTTGACTCTCTCCTCTGACCTGAATTTCTGAGTATTTTTATGGTAAGAATACATTAACCCTCTAGGCTGTCTTCCAGCTTCACCAATATCATTTTTAATAGCCTGAGTTAAGCACAGATAGTTTAGTTTAGCAGAACTCTTCCACCTGTATACTTAGCAACACTCAGAGAGACCCACTGTAGTCAGCTAGGACAACTACAAAGTGTATCCAGCTACTCAAGCTACAAAGTGCATCCAGATCCCCTGAAGAGCCTTTTAAAAGGTCCTTCTGCTTCCACAAGTCTGGGCTAGACCTGAGATTCTGTATCTCTAGCAAGTTCCCAGGTGATGCCATGGACCATACTCTGAATGCAAAGGTCTAGAAAGAAATACATCTGTCACTTATCTGGAGCTGATCCCTTTTACTTTTTCATTTTTTAAAGAAATTTCATCTTCATCCTTGAAACATCATTGCATATCCTTTGCCTCTGAAATGGAAGGATAAACCTGCTATGCAATGTATGCAAAATCTTACAAACCATCAGCAGCTATGTCCAGAAGAGCTGAGCCCTTAATTTCTAGAATTTTCATTCCACTGAGCTGGTGTGTTATGTCTACACTACACAAGTTTAGGGAAAAAAAATTTTTTTTTGCAAGTTTTTCAAGAGAGAGCCCCTCTGTGCTGTTTTTAAAACTTCCTTCTCATTTTTCTGGTATCTTCCAGCAAGCAGTGGGGAAACCTGCTTAAGCTCATCCCTCTTTCGCTTTGAATTTGGTGACACTTTTCTGGCACCACTGTCAGCAGATCCTGCTTTTATGCAAAGTTGAAAAGACCATGGAAAGTGCTGCTGCTTCTCTGTCTGGAAAAGCAAGAGGCTTGGTGACGATGTGATTTCTTTCCCTGAAATGTGGAAGGATGATTGGAGAAAATGAAACACAGCACAGAGATCATTCTTCACTGGGGACCAAGGCCATGAGCTATGCGCTTCTTTAACTTTCAGTAGTTTCTGGACAAGGCTTAAAATAAATCATAACTCTAAGGCAGGAAGAGGTCTATTTCTTTCCAGTGGTATTTAAGAAAATAGGAAATCTATGCAATTTGATTTTCACTCCATTCATGAAAACCAAAGAATTTAACTAGTTTCCTTTGTGCACACACATGCTTGTGTATTTATACACACACACACACTCCAAATTTGAAGCTCAAAAAAGAAATAAGGAAAATGGAATTTAAAGATAAGCCCATTTACAGTTCTAAGCTTCAGACTCTCATATAGGCTGAGATACTCAGAACACAGAGGAAAATAATGAGGATGAGAAAGTGCCCAAAGTGGAAAAAAAGATTATTATCACAAGAGAATAATAAAGACCAGGAACATGGATACACCCAGATTCCCAGTGTAGACTCATGAAAGATGAAAGTCTAGTCTGTTCCCCCAACTAGAGGGTCTAAAAGGAAACCTGGCATCTAAGCACCTTGAAATTTGATTCGCTAATCATAATTGATCTTCACTGAGTTAGAGAATAAAGGGGGACGGGGGTCAGATGGAGCTTGAGGAGTGAGGGATTCACAGAGAGCTGTCTGAAGAGGGAAGGGTTTAAAAACTGTTTGAATAGGCAGAAAACTCGATGACATAAATCAAAATAAACATAAAGCAAAATCTTCTATGGCCTACCTCCTAAAATAATGCAAACAAAACCAAAAATAAACTAGTGGGACCTAATTAAATTTAAAAGCTTTTGCACAGCAAAGGAAATTGCAAACAAGGTGAAAAGACAACTCTCAGAATGGGAGAAAATAACAGCAAATGAAACAACTTACAAAGAATTAATTTCCAGAATATACAAACAGCTCACACAACTCAATACCAGGGGGAAAAAAAAAAAAAAAAAAAAAAACAACAGCCCAAACAAAAAGTGGGGAAAAGACCTAAAAAAAGACATTTCTCTAAAGAAGACATACTGATTCTTGTTGATTTGTTACAGAAAATCACAGAATTCTGTAAAGTAATTATCCTTCAGTTAAAAAAAACAATTAGTGGGAAAAAAAAAAAGAAAGCAACAAGTTCCAAAAAAAGAAAAAAACAGCCCATTCAAAAAGTGGGGAAAAGACCTAAAAAAAGACATTTCTCCAAAAAAATTCTTGTTGATTTTTGTTGATATATGACATAAAATCACAGAGTTCTGTAAAGCAATTATCCTTAAATTAAAAAAAAAAAAATTAGTGGCAAAAAAAAGCAACAGATTCCAAAAAAAGGAAAAAAAAAAACAAAAACTGAAATAAAACTGAGGCAGGAAGATAAGACCAGAGGTGGGCCCAGATGGTCATACTCAGCTGAAGCTTTCATAGCCTGAGTCTCAAAAAGTAAATCTGAGGTCAATGGTAAAGGTTTTTATGACTATGTTTAATATTTTTTAAAAAAGAAAGAAATTGCACAGTAAAGAAATGTGTAGTGTCAGTAGAATGGACAGTGGGATAATTAACCTCTGGTTTGTATTCTGTATCCTCCCAAAACACTTAAACTGCAAAGACATACTAAGCATTATGAAGAGGGAAGTGTGACACATTAAATATTAAAGATGAGTTCAGAAATCTTAATGAAGGGGTGATTGCAGACTCAGGCAGTCCATACTGTCTTTGAGAAATGATGGAGAATAGGAGTGTGTCAGAAGTTAGGAGCTTCTTTGACTTCCATCTAGAATTTTGCTTGGCATCTTTGTCAAACAGTTCTCAAAAATATTAGAATTAAAGTGGAAAAAGTTTTCATTCTGTGCCATGGCAGTTGATAAAGAATTTGTGTACTGTGGGTTAGATTTTTGATTCAGCCATCAGTGGCTCCTAAAAGAGAAACATTCATAAAAGCCTCCAGGACATGACACCCAGTAAGAAAAGAGGAGTTCCGTGTCTATACAAGCATTGTCTGTGGATCAAAGTTGTAAACAACTTTACTCATTTGTGTCCTTTCCTTCTCTGACCTGGGAGCATGCTTCAGATAGGAGATGTCTGGATATACCTTCCTGCTTGTCTTCAACATTTTAGGAGTTTGCTAGGAACATCGAGTAGCTACCGAGTTACTTACTCATTCAATTTTAATTTCCAGAGGAGGAACAACTCTCTTGGATTTTTTTAAACTTTCTAAACTCTTTAATAACTACACGAAATAGCTCAAGGTATGAAGACAAGGTATGAAGACTTTCTATAGCTTTTCTGAAGTAGGATCATAGATTTCAGTGCCATCCATCTCTAAAGTCATACAATGAGGTTATCTGTCAGGGCTTTTCAGATCCTGACCTATCTGTGGGTTATGAATTCAATTGTGAGGGTTGTCTTTTTAAAAATGAAATAGAATACAATGGAGTATAATATAGCAGAAAACAACACAGTGTAACACAGCTAATAAGGTTAAGGGCTAATTTGTGTATGTTTCACATACATATATTTCTATACATATCAGTGTACTGAGTGATGACATGCATTTTGACTGAGAGGGATGATCAGAAAAATGTAAAACCTCTGACAAACATCAATGTATCTCAGTTAGGAAGGTTTTTAAATGCTCCTCTTTAGAGTAAAAGGAAGGATCTTCTACAGTCCTTTTAACCTCTACTCTCTAATCCTCTTAACCTGTGATTGTTAGATAATACCTAATAAATACTAAATGGACTGGAATGGGTGAAGTTAACTCAGATAGCCATTATATCTACTACTGTGGGCAAGAAACACATAGAAGAAATGGAATAGCCATCATATTCAACAAAAGAGTCCTAAATGCAGTACTTGGATGCAGTCTCAAAAACAACACAAGATCTCTATTCATTTCCAAGGCAAACCATTCAATATCACAGTAATCCAAGTCTATGGCCCAACCAGTAATGCTGAAGAAGCTGAACTTCAATGGTTCTATGAAGCCCTACAAGACCTTCTAGAACAAACATCTAAAAAAAGATATCCTTTTCATTATAGGGGACTGGAATGTAAAAGTAGGAACTCAAGAGCTACCTGGAGTAATAGGGAAATTTGGCCTTGGAGTACAAAACGAAGCAGGTCAAAGGCTAACAGAGTTTTGCCAAGAGAATGCACTGGTCATAGAAAACACCCTCTCTCAAGAACACAAGAGATGACTCTATACGTGGACATTGCCAAATGGTCAGTACCAAAATCAGATTGATTATATTCTTTGAGCCAAAGATAGAGAAGCTCTATGCAGTTAGCAAAAACAAGACCAGGAGCTAACTGTGGCTCAGATCATGAACAGTTTTTGCCAAATTCAGACTTAAATTGAAGAAAGGAGGGAAAATCACTAGACCATTCAGATAGAAGTGACAAACAGATTCAAAGGTTTAGATCTGGTAGACAGAGTACCTGAAGAACTATGGATGTAGGTTCAACATTGTATAGGAGGCAATGATCAAGACCATCCCCAAGAAAAAGAAATGGAAAAAGGCAAAATGTTTGTCTGAAGAGGCCTTACAAACATCTGAGAAAATAAGCTAACAGCAAAGGAGAGAAGGAAAGATATACCCATCTGAATGCAGAGTTCCAAAAACAGCAAGGAGAGATAAGAAAGCTTTTCTCAGTCATAATTGCAAAGAAATAGAGGAAAATAGTAGAATAGGAAAGACTAGAGATATGTTCAAGAAAATTAGAGATACCAAGGGAACATTTCATGCAAAGATGGGCACAATAAAGAACAGAAATGGTATGGACCTAACAGAAGCAGAAGATAATAATAAGAGGTGGCAAGAATACACAGAACTATACAAAAAAAGATCTTCATGACCCAGATAACCATGATGGTGTGATCACTCACCTAGAGCCAGAGGTCCTACAATGCAAAGTCAAGTGGGCCTTAGGAAGCATCACTATGAACAAAGCTAGTGGAGGTGATGGAATGCCAGGAAAGCTATTTCAAATCCTAAAAGATGATGCTATGAAAGTGCTGCACTCAATATGCCAGCAGATTTGGAAAACTCAGCAGTGGCCACAGGACTGGAAAAGGTCAGTTTTCATTCCCATCCCAAAGAAAGGCAATGCCAAAGAATGTTCAAACTACCACACAGTTGCACTCATCTCACACACTAGCAAAGTAATGCTCAAAATTCTCCATGCCAGGATTCAACAGTACATGAACCGTGAATTTCCCAGATGTTCAAGCTGGATTTAGAAAATGCAGAGGAACCAGAGATCAAATTGCCAACATCAAAAAAGCAAGAGAATTTCATAAAAGCATCAACTTCTGCTTTATTGACTATGCCAAAGCCTTTGAGTGTGTGGTTCACAGCAAACTGTGGAAAATTCTTAAAGTGATGGGAATACCAGACCACCTTCCCTGCCTTCTGAGAAATCTGTATTCATGTTAAGAAGCAACAGTTAGAACTGGACATGGAACAACAGACTTGTTCCAGATTAGGAAAGGAGTACGTCAAGGCTGTATATTGTCACCCTGCTATTTAACTATGCAGAGTACATCTAAGGAACACTGGGCTGGATGAAGCACAAGCTGGAATCTGGATCAAGATTGTTGGGAGAAATATCAATAACTTCAGATATGCAGATGACACCACCATTATGGCAGAAAGCAAAGAAAACTAGACCCTCTTGATGAAAGTGAAAGAGGAGAGTGAAAAAGTTGGCTTCAAACTCAACATTCAGAAAACTAAGATCATGGCATCTGGTCCCATCTCCTCATGGCAAATACATGGGGAAACCGTGGAAACAGTGACAGGCTTTATTTTTGGGGGTTCCAAAATCACTGCAGATGATGACTGCAGCCATGAAATTAAAAGTCACTTTCTCCTTGGAAGAAAAGCTATGACCAACCTGCTGATGCTAAGTCGCTTCAGTCGTGTCCAATTCTGTGCGACCCCATAGATGGCAGCCCACCAGACTCCCCCGTCCCTGGGATTCTCCAGGCAAGAGTACTGGAGTGGAGTGCCATTTCCTTCTCCAATGCATGAAAGTGAAAAGTGAAAGTGAAGTCGCTTAGTCGTGTCCAACTCTTAGCGACCCCATGGACTGAAGCCTACTAGGCTTCTGTCCATGGGATTTTCCAGGCAAGAGTACTGGAATGGAGTGCCATTGCCTTCTCTGATGACCAACCTAAATAGCATATTAAAAAGTAGAGACATTACTTTGCCAACAAAGGTCTGTCTAGTCAAGGTTATGGTTTTTCCAATAGTCATGTACGGATGTGAGATTTAGACTGTAAGAAATCTGGGCACCGAAGAATTTATGCTTTTGAACTGTGGTGTTGGAGAAGACTCTTGAGAATCCCTTGGACATCAAGGAGATCCAACCATTCCATCTTAAAGGAAATCAGTCCTGAATATTCATTGAAACGACTGATGTTGAAGCTGAAATTCCAATACTTTGGCCACCTGATGTGAAGAACTGACTCATTGGAAAAGACCCTGATACTGGGAAAGATTGAAGGCAGGAGGAGAAGGGGACGACGGAGGATGAGATGATTGGATGGTATCACCGACTCGAACATGAGTTTGAGGAAGCTCCGGGAGTTGGTGATGGACAGGGAGGCCTGATGTGCTGCAGTCCATGGGGTCACAAAGAGTCAGACATGACTGAGCGAGTGAACTGAACTGAACTGATTAGGTATTATGTTTTACTACTTTTATGGGTGAACCCTTAATGGCTTATAAAGGGGAATTGATGTCTGTGGCTTAAAAAACTAAGTTAACTTTAGTCTCTTTGTTGCTTTTGTCAGAGCCTGAATTCGAACATGGATCTGTATTAGCCACAGTAAATCGGTTGTTAGAGTTCAAGATTGGGCAACAGAAGCACAGATCAGACTGAGAAACTGGAAGCATTTGATGAGGGTGAGAGTCTGAAACCTAGAGTAAAGCCAAGGGTTATTTACTTTGTGATTGGGCAATTAAAAGTGTGAATCTGAAGACAGGTCTAAACTAGAAGGTAAGTCCATGGGAGAAGCAGAAAAATATGCAATGTGTTTTCAGTTAAATTTGCAAAAGAGCAAAGTTGGATTCAAGATGGAAGCATTTCTAAAGTAGAGAGGGTAGAGGTGATCAGCAAAGGTTTAGATCACTGGAGAGAGGCTGCAGGTGATTTGAAACCAGACATAGAGACAAAGGAAACAGGAGGTTCTCCCAGATCACTTTTAAGGCTGAGATTATACTTCTCAGGAAAACTGGGCACATGGCTAGAGCAGGTTGAGCTGGTGCATCTGTGCACAGTAACCTCAGGACCACCTTGCCGGGGAACAGAATGGATGCAGAGCTGGGCTGAGAATGCAAGTTGCAGGTAACATGTTTGATGAAGCTAACTGAGAGCATTAGGGCACCAAGGATGTTAGGACTCAAAGTGACTCGATGGAAGAATTTACTTTTCAAAAACTAAGCTAACAGAACTATAGCAGTGCTGATGAGGGAAATTTCTATTTTACTTTTTCATCGAAAGAAAGATGAGAAAGTGGAAATCAGGGGAAAATATTTTCCCACAATTTCTCATTGTTTATTGATTGTTGTTGTTTAGTTTCTCAGTTGTCCAACTCTTTGCAACCCCATGAACTGCAGCACACCAGGCTTCCCTGCCCTTCACTATTTCCTGAGTTTACTCAGACTCACATCCTTTGATTTGGTGATGCCATCCAACCATCTTATCCTCTGTCATCCCCTTCTCCTCCTGCCCTCGATCTTTTCTAACATCAGACTCTTTTAAAATGAGTTGGCTATTAGCATCAGGTGGCCAAAGTATTGGAGCTTCAGCTTCAACATCAGTCCTTCCGATGAATATTCAGGACTGATTTCCTTTAGGATCAACTGTTTGGATCTCCTTGCAGTCCAAGAGACTCTCATGAGTCTCTTCCAACACCACAGTTCAAAAGTATCAATTTTTTGGTGCTCAGCCTTCTTTATGGTATAACTCTCACATCCATATATGACTACTGGAAAAATTACATCTTTGACTAGACAGACCTTTGTCAGTAATGTCTCTGCTTTTTAGTGTGCTATCTAGGTTTGTCATAGCTTTTCTTTCAAGAAGCAAGTGTCTCAATTTTGTTGCTTCAGTTACCATCTGCAGTGATTTTGGAGCCCAAGAAAATAGTCTGTCACTGTTTCCATTGTTTCCTCATCTATTTGTCATGAAGTGATGGGACTGGATGCCATGATCTTAGTTTTTTGAATGTTGAATTTTAAGTCAGTTTATATAATTGTATATTGATTTAATATATATTGTTTTATTCAATATTAAGCTTATATATTTTTAAGTTTACTTAATTCTATGTTCCAAATGAGGTAGAAAAGAAAACCAAACAAAAATCCTACTCAGTTTGAAGCATTCTTCCAAATGTTTAAGTTCTTTAATGTGAATAACAAAACCTCTACGATTCTTATCATTAGGCTATTTTCACTGTCATCGGATAGACATGAACAGAGGGTTATAATCATCATCAGAATGCTATACTAGAAGAATGTTTACCTGAGTGGGAATGTCACTGCTTTTTACTTTTGTAAAAAGAAACAATGGAAAGGCAGATGGAGAGGGAGGAGAAAAAAGAAAAAAAATATTTCCAACCAAATGCAACAGATGTATGGATCCAAGTGTGATTTTTAAGTACCATAAATTGTTTTTCATTCTTTCTTGATAAGTTTTGCCACCAAATGAATTTACTGCAAACTCACGGCCATATTTGTGGTTTCCAGGGATTTTAGAATTTCCAAATTTTTAGTGGTGGACTTCAGATCTGTATTTGGCATGTGCAGTGTGGGGAGGGCTTCAGTGTTCTTTGCAATGTCTCCTTTCTGGATTTTTTTCCATGTTGGCACATTCTGCACAATGCTATGAAGATCTCCTGATAACAGTCTCAGTAAAGTTTACTTTGGAGTTCAAATTTTCATGTGAAGGTTTCACAAAGAACAAGTTCTTAGATGAAGTTTAATTTAACAGTTTGATTTGAAAGGGCTTGGATGCTGTAATTAGTCTGCTTGGGCTGCCATAACAAAATATCAGAGGATGGATGATTTAAAAACAGAGATTCGTTTATCATATTCTGGAGGCTGGGAAACCCAAATTCAAGGTGCCAGCAAGGTGAGGTTCATCTGCAGGCTCCTTACCTTGACTGGCAGATGGCCACCGTCTCGTGTGTGTGCCTTGTGAATACAGACAGAGAAAGAGGGCCTTCTCTGGTGTCTCTTCACATAGGACCACTAGTCCAACAGCCCCAATACTGCACTCTTATATTCATTTGATTTTCATTAATTCCCAGTTTATCATCATGCTGGCGGTTAGGCCTTCAATGTGTAATTTTGGGGAGTCACAAATCAGTCTGTAGCGTATGCTAAAATTCAGAAGTGGCTTTCACTGTCAGATGATTAGGGGCTGTGGTTAATGGTAGTCTTTTTAAAATCCTATTTTCTTTCAATTCCATGTTTGCTTCTTTTCTAAGAATCTATTTCCTGCATGATCAAAGAGATAGGAACCCAGAAGTGTCATTTGAAGTTGCTAACATTAAACCTGTGATGGATGGCGCCTGGCTCTCAGTAGAAAAAGGAGGAAAGATAATCACTCAGCCTCCTAAATTCACAGCACAGAGGCACAAAAATTCAGCTGGCATGGAAACCACTTCCTGTCCTGAGTTAAATGTAGTACTGAACCCACCATTTCTGACTGATTTCTCCCTAGAGTGTCCGCAGGGGTGTGCGGTGTGACTCCCCTTGCCTGTGCCGTCTGCGGGCTTTTCTTATCACACATGGGATCCGTTCACCAGCCCTGGCTAGAACCAGTTTCCTGAAATGAATGGATTCAGCATCATGGGTACAGTCAGCTGAGGTTAACCAAAGTTCTAAATAGACCCAGAATGGTTTATTAACACAATTAACTTTCTGGAGGACAGTTACAATAGGAAGTAAATTCCTTGCAACATACTCTCCTTTTTTTTACACAGTGTTAGTTGATCAAGAGAGAAAACCTCAGGCCTCAGAATAAGGAGTGCAATTGTTAACATCTGGGAACTTAACTTTTTAATAACTGTAAAATTTTAACTATAAACTTTCTAGTAGCTGTAAGGGAAAATCTAACTTTCTAAGAACTGTGGAGCAAGAATGGATTCTAGAAAAATTGCCTGGAAATTAATTGTTAAAGTGCTGATGGTTTTAAATTTGGGGAGAATATGGTTATTTTGATTTGCAATATGGAATACATTTTTGCACATGCTTTCTGAAGGTCTCTCGAAAAGAGAGGACCTATGAATTAATTGCAAAGTCAAGCACAGGTGGTGTGGAGTGACTTTGCTGGTGTCGTATTCTGTCTGTGTGAACTTTGGCAAGTTTTCTAATCACCTGTGCCTCAGTTTCCTAACTTTTAAATGCAAGTAGTAAAAGCAACCGTCTCCCAGGATTGTTGCAAGGATTAAATGAGAAAATATACAAAGAACATAGAGGAGGAGTTGGCACTGAGTGAGTGTTCAGTAACTGATGAATACACCAGCACCAGCATCATCACCTTCTGCATCATCAGCATTATTGTAATGGGTGGGTTTTATCAGATGATAATGGTTGTATCCATCTTATAATGTTCCACTGCTAATTTTCCCAGGAAATAGTGTGAAAGAACCTGTATATAGATGCTAAAAGTGTTTAGTTCTAACTCTATGAATCTAGGATAATTGTGGGTGGCACCAGGGGACAAGCTGATTCTCTGGAAGAATAGCAAACTTCCTTCTATTGAAAAGGATGTATTAGTCAGCCCATCATGTTTTTTGTTCTTGCCCTTATTACCAGAAAATTACAAGATGATCTTCAATCACAGTGACTATTAGTTTCTGTGATTAACATGCTTATTTCTTTTCCTTCTTATGAATTTGATTTTATATTCATCAACTAAAAAGCACACACATTCTAAAATGTGTGTCCCTCGAAAAGACAGAAAGTTAGTTGACAATTTTTTAATTCCTGAATTGATTCCAGTTAGTTAGTGTCTGCACTTCCTTCTGAAATGTAAACATTTTTGAAAGCATGGTCTTTATCTTGTGGGTTTTTAAAAAATTTTTTCATTCATATGAAATTTGGATGAATTTATTCAAAACACTAGACACTAAGGTTGCACAGTAATGAAGTACCAAGCCTCTATCTTTTATGGTCTAGCATGTAGCAGAGGACACAGTTAAAAGAAATAGTAGCAATAATATCTATACTTTCTGTATGAACATGTAGGATCAGGAGAGTGGGCATTTCTTTCTTATTAACTACTTTATCTCTACTCCTAAAACAGTGCCTTGAATAGATCAGATGCTCAATTAATATTTCTTTAATAAATTGCTATACCAAACATTTTGTATATATTAAAAATATAAGAGCTAACGTTTATTGTGCAGTTCATATCTATACACTATGCACTGTACATTGCATTTCAGCAGTACTATGAATCAGAAGCCATTATTAAAGTTATAAAACAGAAGTGAGCATCAAGGTCTTGAGAGGCTGTATAGTTCACGCATGGTCATACAGCTCATAGGAACCAGATATCACTTCCTGGTTCCAGAGTCTGTAGCCTTAACCAGTACTGCCATCTTTCACACTGTCTTATCCTAATAGCACAGAGGTGGAGGGACTGTCCCCTCCCCTTTACAGGTAATGCAACTGAGACTTCCTAAGGCAGGACTGTTTAGTGGAAAGGATGTTCACACTGACAATGTCAAGACTCCAAATGTGCACTTTTTCCATTCTATCTACCTAGCCCTCTTAAGCACTTGGACAGTAGACACACACACATTCTAGTGAAACTGTACACATTGTACTGGGACCTTGTCATGTAGTCACAGCTCTTGATCCTATGACATGTGACATGTCTGCAGTAGGATACCTGTTGAATTAAGCTAGTTAACCCATCGGGGATGGAATTCGGCATGAAACTTACAAGCTACCTGCTGATTTGAATTGGTCACCCTTTGCTACTCTGCTTAGCTCTTGTGTAGTTATCTTCTAAACAGTAATACACTTTGTATTCTTATACAAAACTGTAGAACATAGATATGGTAGGTGGAATTCTAGATAGCCCCCTGGTCCCCCACCCTCTGTTTCCAAATCTTCCATAATTCTTCCCTGTCCCCCGGAGGGTGGGCAGAATTAAGGACTTGGTTGTAGAATATGACAAAGGTGAAGGGATTCTGAAGACATAATTAGAGTCCCACATCAGCTGACTTAGAGTGATTTAAAATGCAGATCACACTGGGTGGGCTTGACTTAAGTGGAAGCCCCTAAGAAAGAGACTGGGCCATCCCTAAGTTCATAGACTGGCCTTAGAGACTTGATGAAGATTGTGGCCATGTTGCAGGGGGTCCACATGGCGAGGACATGGCAGATTCTAGGAACCATGGGCAGCCCCTGGGATCTATGGAAGCCAGAAAAAAATCCAGGCCCTTCAAGCACACAGGTCATGGAATGGAACATGACCAACAACCTGAATGATCACAGAACAGAATTACTCCCCAGTCAAGTCTCTTCTTCATAATTTAGCCTGGCTGATACCTTAGATGCAGCCTGGTGAGCCTCTGACAGAAGATTCAGCAAAGCTTTTGCTCATGCTCAGACATGGAAACAGAGAAAATGTGTGTTGTTGTAAGCTGCAAGATTTGTGGTAATTTCTTACATAGCAATGAAAAACTAATAATTGTGGTTTAGTGGCACATCAGTTGTAATCCACTATGGTTAGCAAATATCACCATTATGTCACTGGTTTTATTCCTATGGTTCTATTTATCACAGGTAAGCTTTTGGATTCAGAGAAGTTAATATTCCATTACCCCCTATCAGATAGACTAAAATTCAAACAGTTTTTTTTTCCCAAAGAAGCTGTTTTTCTTTTTAATTAATTAATTTTAATTGGAGGCTGATTACTTTATAGTATTATAGTGGTTTTTGCCATACATGGATGTGAATCAGCCATGAGTGTACATGTGTCCCATATCCTGGACCCCCCTCCCACCTCCCTCCCTACCCCATCCCTCTGGGTTGTCCCAGAGCACGAGCTTTGAGTGCCCTGCTTCATGCATCAAATTTGCACTGGTCATCTATTTTACTTAAGGTGAAAATACATGTATCAATGCTATTCTCTCAAATCATCCCACACTTCCCTTCTCCCACAGAGTCCAAAAGTCTGTCCTTTACATCTGTGTCTCTTTTGCTGTCTTGCATATAGGATCTTCATTACTATCTTTCTAAATTCCATATATATGTGTTAATATACTGTATTGGTGTTTCTGTTTCTGACTTACTTCACTTTGTATTATAGGCTCCAGTGTCATCCACCTCATTAGAACTGACTCAAACGTGTTATTTTTTATAGCTGGGTAATATTCCATTGTGTATATGTACCACAACTTCCTTAAACATTTGTCTGCTGATGGACATCTAGGTTGCTTCCATGTTCTAGCTATTGTAAACAGTGCTGCAATGAACATTGAGGTACATGTGTCTCTTTCGATTCTGGTTTCCTATGTGTGTATGCCCAGCAGTGGGATTGCTGGGTCGTATGGCAGTTCTATTCTATTTTCTTAAGGAATCTCCACACTGTTCTCCATAGTGGCTGTACTAGTTTGCATTCCCACCAACAGTGTAAGAGGGTTCCCTTTTCTCCACACCCTTTGCAGCATTTATTGTTTGTAGACTTTTTGATGACAGCCATTCTGACCAAGGTGAGATGGTACCTCATTGTGGTTTTGATTTGCATTTCGCTGATAATGCGTGATGTAGAGCATCTTTTCATGTGTTTGTCAGCCATCTCTATGTCTTCTTTGGACAAATGTCTGTTTAGTTTTTTGGCTCATTTTTTGATTGGGGCATTTATTTTTTGGTATTGAGCTACATAAGATAATTGTATATTTTGGAGTTGAATCCTTTGTCAGTTGTTTCATTTGATATTATTTTCTCCCATTCTGAAGGCTACCTTTTCACCTTGCTTATAGTTTCCTTTGTTGTGCAAAAACGTTTAAGTTTAATTAGGTCCCATAGGCCCCATGCAATATGCCAAATTTGGAAAACTCAGCAGTGACCACAAGACTGGAAAAGGTGTGTTTTCATTCCAGTGCTAAAGAATGGCAATGCCAAAGAATGCTCAAACTACCACACAATTGCACTCATCTCACATGTTAGCAAAGTAATGTTCAAAATTCTCCAAGCCAGGCTTCAACAGTATGTGAACCAAGAACTTCCAGATATTCAAGCTGGATTTAGAAAGAGGAACAAGAGATCAAATTGCCAACATCCATTGGATAGTGGAAAAAGCAAGAGATCCCAGAAAAACATCTACTTTTGCTTCATTGACTCTGTCAAAGCCTTTGACTGTGTGGATCACAACAAGCTGTGGAAAATTATTAATGAGATGGGAATACTAGACCATCTTATCTGCCTTCTAAGAAACCTGTATGCAGGTCAAGAAGCAACAGTTAGAACCAGATATGGACCAATGGACTGGTTAGAAATTGTGAAAGGAGTAGGTCAAGGCTGTATATTGTCACCCTGCTTATTTAACTTATATGCAGAGTACATCATGCAGAATGGAGGGCTAGATGAAGCATAAACTGGAATCAAGATTGCAGGGAGAAATATTAATAACCTCAGATATGCAGACGATACCACCCTAAAGGAAGAAAGTGAAGAGCAACTGAAGAGCCACTTGATGAAAGTGAAAGAGGAGAGTGAAAAGCTGGCTTAAAACTCAACGTTCAAAAAACTAAGATCATGGCATCTGGTCCCATCACTTCATGGGAAATAGATAGGGAAATATCTATTTGTGGCAGATCTTATTTTCTTGGGCTCCAAAGTCACTGTATACGGTGACTGCAGCCATGAAATTAAAAGACACTTGCTCCTTGGAAGAAAAGCTATGACCAACCTAGATAGCATATTAAAAAGTAGAGACATTACTTTGCCAACAAAAGTCCATATAGTCAAAGCTATGGTTTTTCCAATAGTTGTGTATAGATGTAAGACTTGCCCGTAAAGAAAGCTGAGCGCTGAAGAATCGATGCTTTTGAACGTGGTGTTGGAGAAGACTCTTGAGAATCCCTTGGACTGCAAGGCGATCCAGTCAATCCTAAAGGAAATCAGTCCTGAAAATTCATTGGTAGGACTGATGCTGAAGGTCTAATACTTTGGCCACCTGATACAAAGAACTAACTCATTGGAAAGACCCTGATGCTGGGAAAGATTGAAAGCAGGAGGAGAAGGGGAGGACAGAGGATGAGATGGTTGGATGGCATCACTGACACGATGGAAGTGAGTTTGAGCAAGCTCTGGGGGTTGGTGATGGACAAGGAAGCCTGGCATGCTGCAGTCCATGGGGTTGCAAAGAGCTGGACATGACTGAGCAACTGAACTGAGCTGAACTGAAATCCCATTTGTTTATTTTTTTTTTAAGTGCTTTTTTTTTTAATTTTTATTTTATTTTTAAACTTTACATAACTGTATTAGTTTTGCCAAATATCAAAATGAATCCGCCACAGGTATACATGTGTTCCCCATCCTGAACCCTCCTCCCTCCTCCCTCCCCATTCCATCCCTCTGGGTCATCCCAGTGCACCAGCCCCAAGCATCCAGTATCGTGCATCGAACCTGGACTGGCAACTCGTTTCATACATGATATTTTACATGTTTCAATGCCATTCTCCCAAATCTTCCCACTCTCTCCCTCTCTCACAGAGTCCATAAGACTGTTCTATACATCAGTGTCTCTTTTGCTGTCTCGTACGCAGGGTTATTGTTACCATCTTTCTAAATTCCATATATATGCGTTAGTATACTGTATTGGTGTTTTTCTTTCTGGCTTACTTCATTCTGTATAATAGGCTCCAGTTTCATCCACCAATGGATTAAAGACAATCTCTTTAACAAGTGGTGCTGGGAAATCTGGTCAACCACTTGTAAAAGAATGAAACTAGAACACTTTCTAACACCATACACAAAAATAAACTCAAAATGGATTAAAGATCTAAATGTAAGACCAGAAACTATAAAACTCCTAGAGGAGAACATAGGCAAAACACTCTCTGACATACATCACAGCAGGATCCTCTATGACCCACCTCCCAGAATATTGGAAATAAAAGCAAAAATAAACAAATGGGACCTAATTAACCTTAAAAGCTTCTGCACATCAAAGGAAACCATTTGTTTATTTTTTTAAATTTCCGTTACTCTGGGAAGTGAGTCATAGAGGATCTTGCTGTGATTTATGTCAGAGAGTGTTCTACCTATGTTTTCCTCTAAGAGTTTTATAATTTCTGGTCTTACATTTAGATCTTTAATCCATTTTGAGTTTATTTTTGTGTATGTTGTTAGAAAGTGTTCTCTTTTCATTCTTTTACAGGTAGTTGACCAGTTTTCCCAGCACCATTTATTAAAGAGAATTTTTTTTCTCCATTGTCTATTTTTGCCTCCTTTGTAAAGATAAGGTGTCCATAGGTATGTGGATTTATCTCTGGGCTTTCTATTTTGTTCCATTGATCTATATTTCTGTCTTTGTGGCTGTACCATACTGCCTTGATTACTGTAGCTTTTTAGTATAGTCTGAAGTCAGGAAGGTTGATTCCTCCAGTTCCATTCTTCTTTGTCAAGATTGCTTTGGCTGTTCGAGGTTTTTTGTGTTTTCATACAAATTGTGAAATATTTGTTCTAGTTCTGTGAAAAATACTGTTGTAGCTTGATAGGGATTGCATTGAATCTATAGATTGCTTTGGGTAATATACTCATTTTCACTACATTGATTCTTCCAATCCATGAAAATAGTATATTTTTCCATCTATTTGTGTCATCTTTGATTTCCCTCATCAGTGTTTTATAGTTTTCTATATATAGGTATTTTATTTCTTTAGCTAAATTTTTTCTGAAGTATTTTATTCTTTTCATTGCAATGGTGAATGGGATTGTTTCCTTAATTTCTGTTTTCTCATTGTTAGTGTATAGGAATGCAAGGGATTTCTGTGTATTAATTTTATATCCTGTAATTTTACTATATTCATTGATTAGCTCTAGTAATTTTCTGGTGGTGCCTTTAGGGTTTTCTTTGTAGAGGATCATGTCATCTGCAAACAGTAAGAGTTTTGCTTCTTCTTTTCCAATCTGGATTCTTTTTATTTCTTTTTCTTCTCTGATTGAAGCTGTGCATTTTGAAATACCATTATTGTGGTTGACTAACCCCAGGTGAAAAGATGGACTATAATAAGATTTCAAGCATCTCTAAGGATAAATTAAAAAAATGCTAGATGATCCCTAGATGAGTTGGGTTAAATTTCATTTCCATATGAGAAAGATAATGATGTGTTTCTATACTTATTTTGAAAGCTCCTTCATTAAGAATATTGATATGTGAGTACATACATTAATTTTTTTGATCAATACCTATTTCTGCTTCACTAAATCTAGAAACCTCACTTTGTGTTCAGAAAAACAAGCAAGCTAGCACTTCAAGGCAATGCTTTTGCTTTGTTATTACATGGGAAGAGGTTTGTAATTTTAAAAACATCTGTTATCATCTAATATATTTCTGTTCCTTCTCCCCTTCTTCTCTCTCCCCTCCCCCATCATCTCTCAGATCTTAATATCTGTTAGCTCCCCTCCATGCCGTCCTCCCCAGTTCTAGACTTACATACTTCTAGCTCCAAATTCAAGAAAGAGCCTTGGTTCCTTTTGCTCCAACAAGAACCCTGGTGTACCTTTCCTTGGACCATTTTATGTCATGGGCCAACCCTTGACCTAGTCACTCTGGCCATGGGCTTTGATGATCTGGTAGCCTGGCTTGAAATCCAATCCCTTCCTTGTAGCCAGAAGTAAGGTTGGTTAATCAAAATCATGTGGACTGGAGTTCTGTTTGCAAATAAAGGGAAATGAATGAAACTTTTTTTTTTTTACTGAAAAGACTTCAAAAAAATAGAAGTTTTTTCAAGGAGTGGAAGTTGGAAAACATATTTAGAATCATCTGAAGGTTTTGAGGGAGTTAGGGTTAGAAGAAAGAACATTCCAAAGAGCCTATTTACTAAAATATTAATATCACTTACTAGTATAGGAAGAGAAAACTAGATTAGTGGAGTAGAAGAGATTAGAAACTATTCAGATAGGCATGACTCATTTAGAATGGCTGCATTGAATGCTAATTCATTATAAAGCTATTGTTTTAGAAATGTTTTTAATAAACTATATACAGACATATGAACACACATCTTGTTGTCCTTAGTGCATTTAATATATACTTCTCAAATAGCCAGTCATCTAGTAGAGTGAAAGCCTATTGAATTCACATCGATTTATTCTCTCTGATGTGGTGTCTCTTTCTAACAGTATTTTTGTATTATCATGAACATTTTTGAGCCAATATGGCTAATAAAATGTGCATATGTTAGCTGTGGCAATGTGCACAAAAATGGAAAAGAAAAATATCCAATTTGATGTTAAATACCACTTTTACTGGGCCCTTGAGTGCTCTCAAGATGATTATCAGGAAATATTAGGTAAAATTACCAATTATATAGTTATTAGGTATTAGGAAAAATATTTGAGAACTTAGTAGGTCATGTACACATTGTTGCAACCCTAGAGGATTGACAGCTGGGGGAAAAGAAATTACCCATAAGGAATACTGAGATCACATCTCTTTATAGACTATACAAACTATGCAATGTTTGAATGTCATCCATTCAAACATAAGTAAATTACATGAATAATTTTATACACTTTATATATTTATAAATATCTTTTATTTCATATATTTATTTATTATTTATAGAATTATTTTGTTTATGTATTTTATACCTCTATGTTACATTTTATTTTGTATATATTAGTATTTTATATGTGTATGCATGGAGAGGGAAACTGCAACCCACTCCAGTATTCTTGCCTAGAAAATCCCATGGATGGAGGAACCTGGTGGGCTACATTCCATGGGGTCACAAAGAGTCGGACACGACTGAGTGACTAACACAACATATGTATGCATAATTTCATATATGTTTAGTTTTGGTAATTAAGCATGAGATGGTTGGATGGCATCACTGATTCAATGGACACAAGTGTGAGCAAACTCTGGGAGACAGTGAAGGACAGGAACCCTGGTGTGCTTTAGTCCATGGGGTTGCAAAGAGTTGGACATAAGTAAGCAACTGAACAACAACAACATAAGTGACATTTCCAATTATTTGGGAAATTGTATCTTCTGTAAGGGTTTTGGGCAAAACCTTTGTATTTTGTTGTGTTTATATGTAATGCAATTCATTTTGGCACCCTGCCTTACACTGTGTAAATAAATAAGTTCCAGAAGGAATAAATGTCTAAAACATTGAGGGAAATCTAAATTACTAGAATATGTAGAAAATGTGCTTTATATTTGTGGAGGGGAAGCAGACATTTCTAGACATAATATAAAACTCAGAAATCCGAAAGGAAAACGCAGACAGGCTGTCTGTTTAGGACTGTTGAATCTTTGGCCCCAGTCACGCTCAGTCGTGTGCTCAGTTGTGTCCAACTATTTGTGACCCCTTGGACTGCAGCCTGCCAGACTCCTCTGTCCATGGAATTTTATAGGCAAGAATACAGAAGTCGATTGCCATTTCCTGTTTCAAGGAATCTTCCTGACCCAGAGATCAAACGCACATCCCAACCCAGAGATCGTCTCCTGCATTAACAGGCAGATTGTTTACCACTGAGCAACCTAGGAAGCCCAAAGATGCAGACAAAGGTAAAAGACAAGTTATAGATTGAAATAAAACCTTATGAAATATATAGATAGATACAGATGTATATGGCTCATATCAACATGAAAGGAGGTTCTTGGGCATCTCAGTGCAAGCCTCACTGTCTCCTGGCCAGTCTCTCCTGTCTCTCTTTCAGCAATCAGTTCCTTCTGCCTCTGGCTGGGTGCTCTGAGGTCTGCCTTTCCATGGCTTCTGTACAGGAATCCTTCCTAGAGGATCCTTGGGACCCAGCTCATCTCCTTGCTTCTTAAGCAGCCACAAAATTCTCAGGCCTCACCCCAAACCACAAGGAGAGTGTCTGCTTACTCAGTGACCGCTGGCTGTCTCATCTGGCCCCGAGGTGAAGGAAACCAAATCCCCTGCTCTTCCTAAGGAACTTGGCACAGCACTCCTGACCTTACGTGTGCCCTCCAGACACTGGCTGTTTGCTCTTGGTTGTTGACTTCACTCCAGAAAGAAAACTGGAGAGAAAAGAGGGTCAGAACACACTCTCAGAAGACCATGTTCTTCAGATCCCCCTCTCAGCAGTAATTTCTGAGCATCTCTTGAGAGCCTGTAAGGTTCCCTTAAACTACCTTAGCATCCCCAGTGCTTTGCATAGAGCCGACATGCAGTCAATATTTTGGCAAGACTGAGCAAACAATTTAACCTTTAACAGAGAGCAAATTGCCGGCTCCCTCTGTCTTTTCCATCCACAGGATTCAGAGTCAGTGGCTGAAGTAACTGTGGTAGAGATGTCGGGCTTTGAGGTGGACATTAGCACACTGGTGTGTTTCTTATGACCAAGGAATTCTTTTACTGACCCTTTCCGAACAATACCTAAAACAGAAAGCTCTTCTTTTATAGCCTTCAAGAGATGGCAGGATGTAATTTTTCCCTAAATACATAAATACAATCAACATAAGCTTACCATTTCAAAAGAAAAACTGTGCTACATAAATACTCAGATACTTAACCAAGGAAGCTGGATTTTCTGTCAGAATTTTTTTTCAAAGCATATATGGCTCATACTATTCAGACCACATCCCAAGCAGGCCTTTATTACTCTTTAAAATCACAACTTGGCATTTGGATATTTGGATGTATGACATTTAGATATTTAGGTAGATGATATGTGGATAGGAGATCTGTAAATAAGACTTGAATCTTTTCTGATATTATCCTCTTCTACTATGTTTTCTAAATTCTGCCTTATATTTGATTTAAATCTTTCCCCACTTCTTTTGACTGGCTAGATATTTTTTCTTTTCTTTTTTATGTATCATGTACTAAAGTTCTTAAAGTTTTAAAAATTACTTTGACTAAATCATCCCTGGTTCACTTTTGAAACTATCATGACCTTTACTTTCTATTTTATAGTTGGCTTAAAGCTCAACATTCAGAAAACTAAGATCATGGCATCCAGTCCCATCACTTCATGGGAAATAGATGGGAAAACAGTGGAAACAGTGTCAGACTTTATATTTTTGGGCTCCAAAATCACTGCAGATGGTGACTGCAGCCATGAAATTAAAAGACGCTTATTCCTTGGAAGGAAAGATATGACCAACCTAGATAGCATATTCAAAAGCAGAGACATTACTTTGCCAACAAAGATTCGTCTAATCAAGGCTATGGTTTTTCCTGTGGTCATGTATGGATGTGAGAGTTGAACTGTGAAGAAAGCTGAGTGCCGAAGAATTGATGCCTTTGAACTGTGGTGTTGGAGAAGACTCTTGAGAGTCCCTTGGACTGCAAGGAGATCCAACCAGTCCATTCTAAAGGAGATCAGCCCTGGGATTTCTTTGGAAGGAATGATGCTAAAGCTGAAACTCCAGTACTTTGGGCACCTCATGCGAAGTGTTGACTCATTGGAAAAGACTCTGATGCTGGGAGGGATTGGGGGCAGGAGGAAAAGGGGACGACAGAGGATGAGATGGCTGGATGGCATCACTGACTCGATGGACGTGGGTTTGGGGTGGCCTCCTGGAGTTGGTGATGGACAGGGAGGCCTAGCGTGCTGTGATTCATGGGGTCGCAAAGAGTCGGACACGACTGAGCGACTGAACTGAACTGAACTGAGAGATTTGCTAGTTTATTTGTAGGGACATATATATTATCTTGTTAAGTGTATAGGACTGATTCATATAAAGGATTATGTTAGTTTCAAAGCATTTTGTCCTAAAGAACCAATGGGATCCTGAAAAGCAGAATTTCACATACTCAGAGCTTTCATTAGAGCATTTGAAATACAAGCTGATCACATCAAGGTCACCATGAAATGGTATGATTTAAATTAGCTGTATTTGGATAGAAATGCCTTGTACTTGAAAGCCAGCAATCAATCAATGACTGGAAAACTTATCTCTAAAGCTGGAAAATCATTTTAATGGTGACCAATATTTTGCTGGAAAGAAAGCCTTAAACATTTGAGAATCCCATAGTTAATATTGTTATAGATGATGATAAATAAGAATTTATCATTTTTATTGTAGTTTTCATTCTTCAAAAAACTTTGAACTATTTTATTCACATTTTTTTGTCTAAGAAAACTGCTTAACAGTTATAGCTGGTTCACTGAAAAGAGAAGGCGAACTCAGAGCAAAGGCGTCCCCAGAGATTACTTGTTTTCTGGACTTTCCACAGGAATTGACTGCTATTGTTGTTTCTTCTCACCCTTTTAACCAGTAAAATACTTGTCTCTTCAGGGCTTACTCGTGTTTGCAAATATCTGGGAAGTCTGTGTATTAGAGCTAGCACACAGCTAAAAAATTAGCACAGTTGCACTATTTTACAGTAGAGAGACTTTAAACAGGACAAATTCAAAAGTCTTTGCTGTCATTCAATAGTCTTTTCAGAAAAAGCATCTGATACAAGAAATCTGATTGTATCTCTGCAAATAAATAGCTACATCTCTTGATTACCATGTTCCAGTTATTATTATTGTACACAGTTCAGTTCAGTCTCTCAGTCGTGTTCAACTCTTGCAACCCCATGGACTGCAGCATGCCAGGCTTCCCTGTCAATCACCAACTCCTGGAGCTTGCTCAAACTCATGTCTGTCAAATCAGTGATGCCATCCAACAATCTCATCCTCTGTCATACCCTTCTCCTCCTACCTTCAGTCTTTCCCAGCATTACAGTCTTTTCTAATGAGTCAGTTCTTCGCATCAGGTGGCCAAAGTACTGGAGCTTCAGCCTCAGTATCAGTCCTTCCAATGAATATTCAGGACTGATTTCATGATTGACTGGTTGGATCTCCTTGCAGTCCAAGAGACTCTCAAGAGTCTTCTCCAACACCACAGTTCAAAAGCATCAATTCTTCTGTACTTGACTTTCTTTATAGTCCAACTCTCACATCCATAACATGACCACTTGAAAAATCATAGCTGTGACTAGATGGACTTTTGTTGGCAAAGTAATGTCTTTGCATTTTTGTATGCTGTCTAGGTTGTTCATAGCTTTTCTTTCAAGGAGCAAGTGTCTTTTAATTTCATGGCTGCAGTCACCATGTGCAGTGTTTGTAGAGCCCAAGAAAATGTTTCCCCATCTATTTGCCATGAAGTGATGGGACAGGATGCCATGATCTTAGTTTTTTGAATGTTGAATTTTAAGCCAAAGATAAGTCATTGTTTCTAACTGTTGATGATGCAGTTAAGGCAGTATCACCATTTGTTCATTGGCTTCGAGCATGGTTATTTCCGAATTTGAGTGAAACATTTTTACCCATGTGATTCTCTTTAATAAAAAGAATAAATTCAGAATTAGATGGTAGTAGTTGAAATCTATAGGAAAGTATCAATTTCAAGCTTACAGACCATAATAGGATACTTACAGAAGAGCCTGATAATAAAGGCCATCAACCAAAGACTTCCTGAATATGACATAAATTTCTAAAGGGTAGAGAGATTGGCTATAAGAAAGAATTGCTTTGAGTTCATTTTCTAACCAACACTTCTGATACCCTGCAGTGTACTGGTTGCAAGATAATCTGATCACAGAGTAAGGAATTTAATCAGTGTAATTCCAACTCATGAAAATAGGAAATAATAAATACTCTTTAATCTGGAGGTTTGCTGAGTAACTTAACATTTCTGTAAATATAGATGGTTATGCATGAACACTTGGAAGTATGTTTCCTTACTAATTAATGAACCAAGTAGATATGAAACATGAGCAATGACCAAACAGGACAGAAGATGGCTCTGAAAATATTCATGTTTCCAGTGGGAGTAAGAATTCCTAAAGGGGAGGTGAGGGATGCGATCGTCTTCAAATTCTGGTTAGGAAGAAGGACCATTCCCCTTGGCTTGCTCAACTATGAAGCTCTTTGTGTAGGAAATTTTTCTTAAACCAACTTAATTATCAGTACAGGAGGATTAGCTGAGCAGTAGCATTAAGGTACCTTATCTTTACCTGTTATACAATTAATATAAGGAAGCACTGTATCAGGATAAATGAATGTAGAAAGAAATAAAGATTTGGTTTTAAGAAATACACTTTGTTCTAGTTCTGATTTCATGTAGAAGAAAATAAGATAAGACACAATGAGTATAACTGAATTTTATTTTGAGAGTTTTCTAAAGAAGTCTGTATGTATCTTAAATACTTATTTTTCCTCTTTATTTTTAAATAATTTCTTGATTTTTTAAAAAAATTAAAGTCCAGTTCAATGAATAGCTATATTAAAAGTTTAGTGAAAGCCCAAATCAAAATTATCTTCTTTTGCAACTAATTCAGTAGATATTTCTTGACATCAGTTATCAAGATATAATATTATCTTTTCAATTCTTCTTGGTTTTATTGATGAAACCCAGGAGATTCAAGTACTTCTGCCATGCTATAGAAAAACTAGTAAAACAGCCAAACATAAAAAACCAAGCGTTCTGGGATAATACTATTTAATTATGAAATAGCTACTGAGTCATCTTTATTTTCTTGAACATTAGTACCACCCAAAACGACTCAATAAAGCTGTTTTCCAGAGAACAGGAAAAAATTGCATTTGACATTTTGATTCTAAAAGTGCATTGTGAAGTTTAATGCAAATGGCACTTGATGGTGGGTCCTGGCCTTAGCCTCTATTTTTCTCTAGAATTGTTGGCTAGTATGGAAGAGGCCAGTTCCTGCATCTTGATGGGGTGAGACCCCTGATTTTTACCTGGTAATGGAAGAGTATGTCATTCAGTATCAATTTAAAAATCACATTTACCAATGTGATAAAGAAATTGGCAAGAAAGTTTTTGACCATTAGCCAAACTGTAGAAGGGACAGATGCTGATTTTTCACTCTGCTTCCTCCCACTCATTTTGCCTCCCCTGAGGTCAAGTCTCCCCCGTTATCTACTCAGCTGCTTGCCCTGGGACGGTGACTCTTGGGGAAAGTTTGAGTTTGGCCAGGAGGAAACCCATCAGGCTATTGGAGGGCAGGGGGAGGGAAATGCAGGGTGTTTATCATCTACTCCTCTCTCCTTCAGCACCACATTTATGGCACTGGTGGAATATCTCCTCACCTGTATCTCCCCAAAGGCAGCCTGTCTTTTATGGCTGCAGCTCTAACCACATACAGTCCCTCTTTTCCCATCACACCTCTCCTTCCACTTCACCCCATCTGTTCAGACCCAGCTCCCCACAGGGGCTCATCCTGCCTATTCCAGCTTCCCTTATTGGCTGTCCTAACCTGCCTAGAACACTGTGTTCTATACCTTCATTAAAGTCTCTTCACTTCATGTATATTGTGATTAAAATCGGGAGGGGCACATGAGTGGGTGGAATCTTGACTGATATGGGGTTTTTAAGTCCCTTGCTTGCGAATACGTAGACAAGAACAAGATCAGCATTAAGAGACTGCAAGAGTAGGTCATTTAGCCAAGTAAATTAGTATCTCTTTGTATAGTCATCCCCAATAAATGGGTGTTTATGATGGCTGATATCTCAGGAATATAACCTTCTTCTTCTGATCAATTATTTTTACCAAGAAAGTCTATGAAGCCATCATGGAAGATGTTATTTTCAAATGTTATGTGATACACAATTTTGGAGATGCAGTTAATTCAATGATAATTCAAAGAGGTCTCAATGATCTAGAATCCTGGATATATAGAATTGGAGTTGCATTGAAATTGGACACAAATTACAATGTGCATATATGACTGGCAACATACTGAGTGAATTGTTTTGATCATAAATCCAGTGTCAGGTAACTGTGGTTTGGCTGTATAAAAGTATTCATCACATTCTAGGCAGCATTAAAAGAAATCAAAAGCCAACTATACACAGTACCAACCAGACCACAGCTGGAGACATACTTCTAGTTTGGCACACTCCCATGAACAGGTAAACAAACAAGAAAGCTGTATAGCAAATGTTCCAAGCAGAGAATTTGAGTGCTGGATTTTAGTGGCCTAGGTTTTACTCTCAGCTCCTTCACTTACTGGCTGTGAAATTTGGGGCAGAAGGATACCTCATATTCCTCTTCTCTGAAGATCCCAAGACATAATGATTATTCAATGAGAAAAAAATTACATAAAGCTGTGCTGACCACATACTCTACAAATTATACCTAGAAAACTACTGATAATCACTAGGGTGTGGATGGTCTGCAAACCAAGTTACATGAGAAACAGTCCAGGATATTGGGGAGAGTTTTGTTTCTGGTTGAAAAGACATACTGAGGAGTGACATTGGCTTTATGAAAATGTGAAAGATTGTTCAATAGGAAAGATGTTCTAGAGAGTCAGAAGAAGACACAGTGGAAATTACAGGGAATGTCATTTTGCCTGTCATCACAAATACCTTTCTAGTTTCCTGATGTCCTACAGGAAACAGACTAATGAAAGCCTTTTTGTCATTGTCAGTAAAACTGGATAATTACTATGTGGAATATGATTTTAGCAGGAAATCCTGTAATAAAGATAGGACATGGAAAGATGAACACCCCAGATTGGTAAGTGCCCAATATGCTACTTGAGATCAGTGGAGAAATAACTCCAGAAAGAATGAGGAGATGGAGCCAAAACAAAAACAATACCCAGTTGTGGATGTCACGGGTGATGGAAGTAAAGTCTGATGCTGTAAAGAGCAATATTGCATAGGAACCTGGAATGTTAGGTCCATGAATCAAGGCAAATTGGAACTGGTCAAATAGGAGATGGCAAGAGTGAACATAATTTTAAGAATCAGTGAATTAAAATGGATTAATGGGTGAATTTAACTCAGATGACCATTATATCTACTACTATGGGCAAGAATCCCTTAAAAGAAATGGAGTAGCCATCTTGGTCAACAAAAGAGTCCAAAATGCAGTACTTGGGTGCAATCTCAAAAACAACAGAATGATCTCTGTTTGTATCCAAGGCAAACCATTCAGTATCTCAGTAATCAAAGTCTATGCCCCAAACAGTAATGCTGAAGAAGCTGAACAGTTCTATAAAGACCTACAAGACCTTCTAGACATAATACCCAAAAAAGATGTCCTTTTCATTATAGGGGACTAGAATGCAAAAGTAGGAAGTCAAGAGCTACCTGGAGTAACAGGCAAATTTAGCCTTGGAGTACAGAATGAAGCAGGTCAAAGGCTAACAGAGTTTTACCAAGAGAACACACTGGTCATAGCAAACACCCTCTCTCAACAATACAAGAGAAGACTCTACACTGGACATCACTAGATGGTCAATACTGAAATCAGACAGATTTGGCTGTGTGGATCACAACAAACTGTGGAAAATTCTTCAAGAGATGGGACTACCATACCACCTTACCTGCCTCCTGAGAAATCTGTATGCAGGTCAAGAAGCAACAGTTAGAACTGGACATGGAACAGCAAATCAGGAAAGAAGTACAAATCAGGAAAGAAGTACATAAAGGCTGTATATTGTCACTCTTCTTATTTTATTTATATGCAGAGAACATCATGAGAAATACTGGCTGGATGAAGCACAAGCTGGAATCAAGATTGCTGGGAGAAATATCAATAACCTCAGATATGCAGATGACACCACCCTTATGGCAGAAAGCAAATAAGAACTAAAGAGCCTCTTGATGAAAGTGAAAGAGGAGAGTGAATAAGTTGACTTAAAACTCAACATTCAGAAAACTAAAATCATGGCATCTAGTCCCATCACCTCATGGCAAGTAGATGGGGAAACAATGCAAACAGTGACAGACTTTATTTTGGGGGCTCCAAAATCAGTGCAGATGGTTCCTGCAGCCATGAAATTAAAAGACACTTGTTCCTTAAAAGAAAAGCTATGACCAACCTCGACAGCATTTTAAAAAGCAGAGACATTATTTTGCCAACAAATGTCCATCTAGTCAAATTGTGGTCTTTCCAAGTAGTCATGTATGGATGTGAGAGTTGGACTATAAAGAAATCTGAGCACCAAAAGCATTGATGCTTTTGAACTGTGGTGCTGGAGAAGGCTCTTGAGAGTCCCTCAGACTGCAGGAAGAGCCAGCCAGTCCATCCTAAAGGAAATCAGTCCTGAATATTCATTGGAAGGACTGACACTGAAGCTGAAACTCTAATACTTTGGCCACCTGATGGGAAGAACTGACTCATTGGAAAAGACCCTGATGCTGGGAAAGATTGAAGGCAGGAGGAGAAGGGGATGACAGAGGATGAGATGGTTGGATGGCATCACCGACTCAATGTACATGAGTTTGGGCAAACTCCGGGAGTTGGTGATGGACAGGGAAGCCTGGCGTGCTGCAGTCAATGAGGTTGCAAAGAGTTGGACATGACTGAGCTACTGAACTGAACTGAACCTGTAATAAAGGCTGGCATGGGGGAGCAGCATGACAGAAGGAAAAGGTGACAAGATGACCTTTAATTTCCCTTTGGGACTCTGTGATTTATGAGTCTAGTGTGTTGGACAGAATATCAGGAAAATGGCTGCAACCTTTGTTTATATTTATGTTGCCTTTTTCACATGGGCCCTTTGGCGGTTGTCCTGAGACATGTTGTCCCAACAAGGCCTGACAGTCCCAGTTATATTTTCCTGTGAAGAGGATTTTGCCTGCTCAGTTTTGCCTTTGGGTGGCACACAATGGCTTATGTCTCACCAGCTTTGCAGACTTCTTCAAGAAATTGTATTTGGTGCTAATATCTCACTGACTTGGAACAAACCCCTTTGAAAAGGGATTTCTTTTCTTGACCAGAATGAAAAATGTATTGAGTGGGAAAAACACCTCACAGTGTTTATGTTTTCCTTTTGGCCTCACCTGGTATTTTTACCCCGACGGAGCAGCCTCTGGAAACCTGTGGCACACATCAGTCTTGTGTCTATTTCTGTTTGTACCATTAGGAATGGATAATTACAGCTTTTCAAAGATACACAACACACGACATATTTTTGATGAAAGTAGAGCTTTTGTGTGGAAAAGTGGCTAATATACTTTCAAGCAAATCTGTAGATGTGTTGTGTTTAGGAGGCAGCAGAAGAGATCTGAGCTGGCAGAGTAAGCGCTGTACTAGGGCACCGCTGAAGACAAGCAGTGCCCCCAGACCGTGAAAACCCTTCTTATATAAACTTGTTTCATCATCCGGGTGGAAATAGCATGGCTACCATTTCTGATCAAATCTGGAGAAAATGTCAATGTAATATCTCAAGGGTAATTCATTTTTGAAAAATGAGTGTCCTTTCTACTGACTACTTCTTTTTGGAAGAACATTTTTAGCTTTTCAAACTGTGCTTTGCTGCCCTGTCTGGATTTTAGCTGTTTGTATGAGAGGTGATGAAAACAAAGTAAAGAAATGGCTCTCACCCAAATCAGTCTTAATTACTAAGGTCAACAGGCTTCTAGTTAAGAAAGGAATTTTCATCTGTGGAGAGGCAGGGCACAAGCCTCTGGATGGGCTGGTCTTGGAGCTCCCTTTCTTTTCTAATCTTTTCTGATTCCATAGCATAGCAACTTCCAGGGAGTGTGACATTTCATAACCCATCAATAGGCTATTTCAAATGCCAACTAAAGGGAAAAGGAGCGTGGCATAGACTTCAGGGAAAATTAAAGTAAAAAGACTAAAAGAAATTGGATACATTTTCTTGGCTTGGTGAGCATTTCTGGTGATCAAAAAAGATGTTTAGAAATATTTCTTTAGGACAATGAAAGCAATTCATTTCCCTTGAATGCTTCCTACATGCTAGGTCCTCTATCAGGCACTCTATGTGCATTGTAGACTCTATTATTATCACTATTTTATTGATGAGGAAACTGCAGAGTATAGATTATCTGTAACTGTCATGGAACTGACACTAAACAAACACTATTTCACTACTATTTCATCCTTCATCTCTATAACTGATGGTGGTGATTCACCATTCATCCTTGGCCCCTAGACATTGGGGCAGATGCCACCAGCCCCTCACCTCTAGTGCATGTGGGAGGTCAGAGACCAGTCAGTGGACAGGTGCAACATAGAATACAAGGAAGTTAACGTCCTCGAGGGACAGCCTTCAACTTGTGGAATGATAGGAGATGTCTTTTGGGTCAACTCACAGGCAGTCTATCCCCCAAGAGAATACTTCTTAGGCACAGTTTCTGAGAATGTTACCAGCAGGACTGAGCCACCCCTCAATGCACAGTGGTAATAAACTCATTCTTGTATCCTTCATCAATAATTTTTCCTTCCCTATCTCATTGTCCCCAGCCCTCTTTTCTACTTCTGAGATCATCTCCCAAATAAACTTCCTGCACTCACATCCCAAAGTGAAGATGCTGTTCTGGGTGAAAAACTAAGACATACCCTAATTACATGGAACTGCTGTATTGGTCACAGCCACCTCACTAATGGACTACAACGTCCACTGCGCCGTGGTGTCGACTTCAGAAAACCTAAGTTAATGGGGGATTATTTCTGTGGCATCAAATCTCTAATTATATAATAGTTAATATATTGAACTTTGCTCTGTGCAATTCAATTATTCAATAAAATAAAAGAGAATCTTTACCCTTTGAAGTCTTGAAAAAGCCTAATGATTTAGCAGGAATATTTCAAGATCATTTTTCTAGGCTTCCTACCAGCCCCCTCCCGAAAGTGTCTGTTGTTTATTTCCTGTGGTCTTAAATGAGTCAGAGATTGTAGGTGAAATGATTGTGTTCTCATTTCTTTTGAAAAATTGCATGCCAAATCTCTTTCCACATACTTCAAACCTAATATTTAGATCTAATGGATTAAAACAGCTACAAAAAGTTTTATTGAAAGTAGTGAACAAAATCATCACATATATTTTTCTTTCAATTTCTTGTCAATCTCTGAAATTAATGAACAGGTAGAAGCATCCATTGGGACCATTTATTTTCTTTTAAATTTCTGGGCTCTGTGTTATCTTCCATTGCATTGGGACCATTTTTAGATTTTTTTTTTTTCCTTACATGAAAAAAGTACAATTCTGGAGTGATAAAGCTTGTCCACATTTGTCACATCAGAATTCTACAAATGTACCACTCTTTTCATCTTTTCTTTCTTTAGTCTCTGCTCCTCTGGCATCTGGAGACTTTGCTTTATGCTTCAAGAAGAGTACTGGATTATGCATACTTTTTTCCCTTAGCCTTTAGAAAGCGTGCTTCTTTTTAAGGACTCTGTTTTTAGTAAAGCAGCCACCAGAGATTCTACATTGTGTGCCAACAATGAATCCAGCTGGAAGATTTTCTTTGAGAAATTCTACCATCCTCCACTAATCCTCCACTAATGACTCAGTGAAAGTGAAAGTGTTAGTCGCTACTCATGTCCTACTTTTGCGACCCCATGAACTGTCAGGCTCCTCTGTCCATGGGATTCTCCAGGCAGGAATACTGGAGTGGGTAAAAATAAGAACTGGTTCCTGGTATCTATGCTACCTCAGACAGTTGACAAACATTTTGTGAAGGAACTGTGGTACTAGAATAAACCCCAACTAATAGAAGCCCCCACACTAGACTTCATCACTTCACTGCTAAGTTGTAAAGAGAGAGTTTGTACCTAAAGGAAATACTTTACAGATTTGGATGCGATGGCTGTGGGAGATGTGTACCAAAGGGCAAGCTGAGATAAGGTCCTCATGCCGCCGTGCTCTAGACCTATCCCAGCAGTTGGATGAATACTAAACTTTGCAATAATACAGAAACCATAAGCTTGCTTCTCATCAGTGGTAACACAGTCTTCATTTTTGAAACACGGTATTCATTCATGGATTCTGTATTCAGCTATATCTTTTTGTGTTCATATCAAATGTTATTTTCCTTTTAATAATGCAGTCTAACCTTGTGATAAGAAATAAAAGAGTTAGTTACAAGAAACAATTGCCATTTGTATTTAGATACAAATTTTAAGTGGACTTGATTATTTCTGACTCATCCTATAAACCTGCAAGAGCTTGCCTTCTTTAAAAAAGCTTATACTTCTTATGAGCAATTTCTTCCCTTCCTTCTTTCCTTATTTCTTTCCCTCATCTAAAAAAAAACCCTGTGATATAGATGTTTGGGGGGATTGCCATCCTCTGCAAAGTTCCTTGCAACTCAGTTTTAGAGTTCTGTCATATTTTTTATAATTTCTACCAAGTATAATGAGATCTACTAGGAAAATTTGAAACCATTTCTATGGTGAATTTTTGCTTAAATGGTAATATTCATGAAACAACTGTACTTCAGATGGTTATTAATTTGCAAAACATCATTCCATTTAACTTTAACTCTCTTTTCTTATGCCTCTGCTAGGAAATAAATATTCTCTGATAGAAAGAGATTATTCTTTTTAAATTTTCTTTTATGAAGATGATTTTCACTTAACTCTTAACCGTCTTTGCCAAAGTCGAAAGTTCAAGGTAAAAGGTGAGTAGGGCCCTCCTGGGAATTTGTTAGCCCTGTGAGAACATATGCTGAAATGACTTAAAAAGATGCAATGTAGCCTACTGGAAAAACATTGAAATTTTAGGGAGAGGAATTAGATTCATACCCCAGCTCTGCTATTAGTTAATTATCTTGGGCAAGTATCAAGATTCTCATTTGGAAATTGAAGTTCAATTTCCAAGCATTTATGGTGTTTCTCTGGAGAAGGCAATGGCACCCCACTCCAGTACTCTTGCCTGGAAAATCCCATGGACGGAGGAGCCTGGTGGGCTGCAGTCCATGGGGTCGCTAAGAGTCAGACACGACTGAGCGACTTCACTTTCACTTTTCACTTTCATGCATTGGAGAAGGAAATGGCAACCCACTCCAGTGTTCTTGCCTGGAAAATCCCAGGGACGGGGGAGCCTGGTGGGCTGCCATCTCTGGGGTCGCACAGAGTAGGACACGACTGAAGAGACTTAGCAGCAGCAGCAGCAGCATGGTGTTTCTCAAAAGTGCTAAGCACGTGTTGGCATGCTGAAGATGTGAGTTGAATTAACATATAGGTGGTATATTTCAGGAATATCACAGAAGAGAGTCTGAGCTAAAACAAATAATGGTTTATGTGCCAGAACACAGCCAGCTTCTACAGTGGGAAGCTCTGTTAACACAGTTCAGTGAACCCTGGAAGAGTAGCATTTGTTTCTGTACAAAGATGAAGAGGCAGAAAAAACCAAAGAGAATAAATATTTCTAAGCCCGCAGTATCCACCTCTGACTGCATTCTGGTTGAATTTATCTCAGACCTATAACTCTTGGTTCTGTGGCTCTGTGGTATGTGGTGGGGAAGCAAGTGGTGAGGGAAGTGGCTGTGGATGGTCTTTGTCCTTGGGCAGCCCCCCCTCACCACCGTCACGCAGATGGATGCATATGCAGATTGCCTGCTTCCTTCATAAGCTCATCCTTGTGCTGAGTATCAATTCTCATCTGTGTTCAAGGACTGTAATCAAGACAGGACAGTAATCAAAATGATGTGTACATAAAAATCAAGGCTTTTTACATCAAAATCAAAATTGCATGGTAAATTAGAGGAATACATATTATAGTTTAATCAATGACTGTGATCTTGCTTTCATGATTGATGCAGAAGGAACCAAAGATTAGGTTTAAGAGCGGCCAAGAGGAAAGTATAAAGAATTTATCTCATAATCTTAGCTTATTAAGACTTGTTTTTAAGAAAGAAAGATTTTGATGTATGTCTTACCATACTATCCTTCTCCTTTGAAACATGGGACCCCCCCAAAAAATCCATAAAACAAAAAAACTTTTAGTATCTGCCTTTACTTAGTTTCTTACAGAATAACCTGCACCCCCAGGGCAGAAAAAGTTCTTTACAAGTGAAATGATACAGGCATGAGATAAAATGGCTAATATGCTTATTCACAGTGTTAAGTAGATTCCTGTCTTTGCTGTGCTTTTTGAGCAAAAGATTTGAGGTGAATTTTTTGCTTCTTTCTGGATGTGACAGTGTTGTTAGTTTGGTGCCAGTGCCTTATCTTCACAAGTTGCATTGTTGATTTTCTTTTTACCTGATCACCCACTTTGAAGTAGCAGTTAAGGAATAGGTTTTTCTGCTTTTAAAAGCATGTACTTCACACAGGGAAAATTAAATAAATTCTAATATGAAAGAAAAGAATTAACATGCATAGAAGGGAAAGAAAAACATCTTACTATCTTTATATATGGTGCATTTTATCCAGAATTATCTTCCTTGGACTTGGTAGAGGTCATTAGATTTCTTAACCGATTATTCTTTTATACAAGAACATGTATTTATGTATATGTCACCTCCACCAGCAAAGGGAAAGAGAGTTCAAGTGTAGAGCACGGCCCATTGTCATTCAGCATCTAAGTCTACCTGGGATGTAGCATGTTCAGGGGTGACGTGAGCTTTCCAGGCTTCCATCATCTTGACCTTGTGCCCCACCTCTACCACTTAGCAGATGTTCTTAGTTATTGTTGGGATTTACTTCCTAAGTTTTTATTCTCCATGAGCACGTGGCCTAGAAACCTGGAGTAATTCTCGGTTTTCTCTGGTTCACTCTGCACCATGGCAATTGTGTGTCTGTAACATAAGTATCATTTCTATCACTACTGCCAATGTTTAGGTCTTTAGCATCTATCATCTGGACCACAGTGATGATTTCCTAGGCATACTCACCTCATGGATTCCCTACCATCCATCCATCCCCCATCCTGTTGCTATAGTAACATTTTATAAATTCAAATGAAATCCCATTGGTTCCTATTTAAATGTTTTGACTGTTCTTATAATTAGAGGATAAATGTATACAGACTTGCAAGTTTGTCATTAAAGTCCTTCATGATCTTCCTGGCTTCTTTGTTCAAAGTCATCTCATGCTTATACTCTCAAGCGTGCACACACACACACACACACACACCCCTATACATCTTTTTACCCTCCATATGCACTCACCTGTCAGTACTGTCCTTAGCATGCCATCCTGTGTGTCACTCTGAGTGCCTTCCCTCTTTGTAAAATCACTCTTTTCATTCGCTTTCAGGATCACTTTTTAAAGTTGTTTTAAATATGTGTTTGTGGAAATAAATGAAGACCATGCAAATGTGAATTAACAAGACTATTCATTTAGACCTGGCAAGGGTGTAAGCAACAGTTACTTGTATTTGGCATAGACTCCAAGGCAGGCAGAAGAATAGGAACCCTTTACAGTAAAACAAAGAAGTTTTCAGGTAGGGTTTTCTGGAAGGATTTGGGCATGGGGAAGCTGAAGTTCAGCTGATTAGAAGTGGGCATCTGATGTGCTTGAGGAGGCATACTTGGCTTCCTCTGGTTGTCCTGAGTTGGAAGGATGGTGGGGACTTAAGTAGGAAAGATGAAAGTCATTGACCAAATAATGGTTGTTTGTAGCCAGTTGTTGCAGAGCTTTTGGTTTTCCTTCATGGTCTGGTTACCACAGAGGTCATGGTCAGAGTTGTCTTGTCATATATGGTCTGGCCGTTGTCTGTTTATATGTTCAATTTCTCTGGTCAATTAATATCTGTTGAATGAGCAGATGAACATTTTAGCTTATTAAGTGTTCATTCCCTCTACTTCCAACTTAATGATAAATTCAAGTGTTCCAACTTCTTTATCTGTCAACAATTATAAGTACTTTGCTTAATGTATAGAAAGGAAACCTTCCACATAGGTCTGGACATGCTGATTCCAAGGGGAAGGAGATTTCCTTGTCCAAAGAAATGTCCAAAGCTTTTACCCTTAAGCACTAGATGACGCCACCATCCTCAGGTGGAATGGGAACTTGACTTCCACGGTCCATTACTGCCTCTTGTCCCGTTTGGTCAGTGATGACCTCACTGACGTAACCTGCCTGAGATGAAAGACGTGTAAGATTGCAGTTCTTGATTCTTATGTAACTTCTTCCTTTACAGATAAAGAATCTGACCTTCAAAAATAACTTCTTACTTAAACATAGTGATAATAATGTGTCATCCACTCCAGAAAGATCACTCAGATGCATGAAATGTTTGTATAGAGCTTGACACTCTACCAAATATTCTAATAACATGGTGCCTACTCTATGAAGTGTTTAGATTCTATTTCAACAGAATTAAAAGTCAATGTAGGATAAAATGTAAATTGCTTGTCAAGATTTTACATGGAGGCATAAGGCTACATTGATGTTGTTGTTGTTGTTCAGTCACTAAGTCGTGTCTCGTTGTGACTCCCTGAACTGCATGCAGCACACCATATAGAGATAGTCCATCGCTATTTCCATGAGTTTGCTTAAACTCACGTCCATCAAATCAGTGATGTCACCCAACCATCTCATCTGCTGTCACCCCTTTCTCCTCTTGCCCTCAATTTTTTCCAGCATCAAGGTCTTTTCCAAGAGTCAGCTGTTGGCATCAGGTGGCCAAAGTATTGGAGCTTCAGCTTCAGCTTCAGCTTCAGCATTAGACAGTGTCAAAGCTGAAGTCTAGCAGTATCTCTGAAGAATGTGATTGGTTTGAAGGGAAGGAGGTGACAGTGGTATTTATTCATATCCATCTTTGTAGGAAAACAGTGGGCTACAAGGTGAACAAAAAAAACCCTTATGCAGGAAATCTGTCTACTTATCTCCAAGAAAAAGTTTTGGCTAAGCAAGTTAATTTTATCATAAGGTATTTGCATAGTAATTATATTGGATCTGAATGTGCATCTGTCTGGAAGTCATCCTTTACTTTTTGATCATATTCTTTGGACAGGGATTAATATAGTTCCTAGAGAATCATTATATAGTAAATTATTGACGTTGAGTACTTACTTTTGTGGTTTGGTCCTTTGTAATGTGATGCTTGAGACTCTAGTCCGTTATGTGTTGCAGCTGCCTTTATTGTTGTTACCAGGTTCTGGTCACTTGAATTTTGTGTGCAGACTTGATTTAGGGTCACTAATAAATGCTCTTATATAGTATAAGGTTTCAAGTATTAAGAGAATGGTAGTTAAGTATGCTTTTATGAAATAGGTGTGTGATACTAACATTTTTAATGTGACTACCATGATGCTCATGAAAAATGTGACCATGTTAATTATCTATTGAGATTGTTCCAGGAACCTCAGATGACCTCAGATCATTGAAACCATTGCATGCCATGATGCTCCCTGGAGGTCACAACATTTCTACATGCCCCCACTATATTCAAGGTTATTTCACAAACCACTACTTTGAATGGTACAACTCTTAATCAGGGTTTCTAAAACTTACCTTGGAGTGATGAATGAGAGTACATTCACCAATAGGATTTCCTAGAATTAGTGAAAGACATGTAATCAACTTACTATGTAATATCTTCCCCAAGTTTAATGACTGTAAATAGCAGACAACTGAATTACATTCATATTATGCCAATTTCATTGGTAATTCTTAGTTTAGAAGATGTTTGTGAACTAATGTATTGTGTTCCTAAGCCAGTTTGGTATCTATGGATAGAAAAGACTTATTTGTGCAGATCTTCTTTGTTAACAGAAAAGTGGTAGAGATTGTCTTCCATACTCAAGATTAGAATGAGGCAATAGCAGAGACATTATCATGGTGGGTTCTGATTTCCAGTACATCCTTCTTAATCACAGGATTCACAGCATTTTCTAGACTTCTTGGCTATAGTCACATGTTGAGATCACCCAAGAACAATCAGAAGGGGCCCCACAACTACTTTCCTGGCCTTCCCTCAGAGCTGGGAAGTGATCCTCTTCTTACTCAGGGCTTCGAGCATAATTTTTAGATACATGCTTGCTGACCCTCAGTGCATCTACCTCCAGTACACCCTGCTCACAGCCCTGCGGATGCCTCCTGGAGATTGTTCTGCTTGCTCAAGTTCCATTGAAAACAGTCCCTCTTCTCAAACATTTATCAGAACACAAGGTGAATGTACTGTCTGCACCAAGCACAGTTCAAAATTCTGTCCACAAGAAGTGATTGCTTTTAACAAGAGCAAAGTCTCTGTTTGCTGCTTGATATGTAGGTTATCCATATTTGATGACCATTATTTTTATTGACCTTTTAAAAAATTTATTTATTTATTTAGCTGAGCTGGATCTTCACTACTGAGCATGGGCCCCTCCAGTTGTGGTGAGAGGGGGGCTGCTCTCCAACTGAGGTGCTCAGGCTTCTCACTGTGGTGGCCTCTCTTGTTGCAGAGCATGGGCTTTAGGCATATGGGCTTCAGTAGTTGTGGTGTGTGGGCTCAGTTGTTGTGGCTCACAGGCTCAGTAATTTTTGCACACAGGCCCAGTTGCTCTGCAGCATGTGGAATCCTCCTGGACCATGGGTCAAACCCATGTCCCCTGCATTGGCAGGTGGATTATCAGCCACTGGACCACCAGGGACGTCTGTTATTGACCTTCTAGTGTTTGTTCTGGATATAAAATCCTCTATAGTCTTCTAAATATTCCTCACTGTTGCCCTCTTCCACCCACTCACCATCTCACATATTTTACTTGGTTTGAGTGGGGAAAGCTTTAAGCTTTTCTATAAAACACTTCATTTAAGATTTGAACGTTCATAGGAATCACTGGGGGCTTTTGCAATTGTTCTGATTCAGTAGGTTTAGTTTGGGGCCTGAGATTCTTCATGACTAACCAGCTCCCAGGTGATGAGACAGTGCTCAGAGCAACTGTGAGGCCCAAGGCCCTTGAGCAGTGCCTTTTCATAGAACTTTCTGCAGCAGTTAAAATATTCCACATCTGTATTGTCCAAAACAGTGACCACTGCCCCGTGTGAGTACTGAGCACTTGAAATGTGGCTAGTGTAACTGGGAAACTGAAATTTTATTTTACTGAATTTTAATTAGTCTGTATTTTAATAGCTGCCCACAATATTTGACTACATCAGAGGACTTACAATAAGGTCTTTACAGTTCATTGATTTTACCCAGTCTCAAGAAGGGTGATCTCAAGATTGAGGGCTTTTTACCTAGACAGCATATTAAAAAACAGAGATATTACTTTTCCAACAAAGGTCCATCTAGTCAAGGCTATAGTTTTTCCAGTGGTCATGTATGGATGTGAGAGTTGGACTATAAAGAAAGCTGAGCACAGAAGAATTGATGCTTTTGAACTGTGGTGTTTGAGAAGACTCCTGAGAGTCCCTTGGACTGTGAGGAGATCCAACCAGTCCATCCTAAAGGAGATCAGTCCTGGGTGTTCATTGGAAGGACTGGTGCTGAAGCTGAAACACCAGTACTTTGGCCACCTGATGCAAAGGGCTGACTCATTTGAAAAGACCCTCATGCTGGAAAATATTGAGGGCAAGAGGAGAAAGGGACAACAGAGGATGAGATGGTGGGATGGCATCACCAACTCAATGGACATGGGTTTGGGTTGACTCCAGAGTTGGTGATGGATAGGGAGGCCTGGCATGCTGTGGTTCATGGGGGTCGCAAAGAGTCAGACACTACTGAGCGGCTGAACTGATCTCTGAACTTCCAGAATCTTGCATAGGGCTAAGAACATTATGTGTCCATGTAAACAGCATCCCTAGTGAGAGATCTATTTCCAATTTTGAAAGCAGGTTCATAGAACTGTCATACAACAAAAAATTGTTTTACTTTAAAGCTACATGGCATAGCGTGTAGGTAGTTCTGCCTCCACCAATTACAGGATAATTTCTGACAAGTCACTTAATCCCTCTAAGCTTCAATTTACTCATCTCAAAATAGTAATCATGATTATGGTAATACCTATCACATAGGGTTGCTATTCACAGGTGTTATTCACATGGAATTTTTGTCAAATCACTTTTTCAAGTGATATTTGTTCTGGAAATGCTAGTTTTTGTTGTTACATTAGCATCCGTTCTTTCTGTCCCCTAAATATTTTTATTTCTGGTGAACTAATAGAGAAAGATGCTTTATGTGGACAGGATGGCAGTCTTAATTGGAAAGTGAAATGATACCACAAACTCATGTGCAGTTTGTATATTTCTTCATGTGGAAAAAACAGGTCAGATGGTCAAGGAGGAAGGCTTTTACAAGTTTCTCTCACTGTATGGCATTGCATTGCTTTTTTTGTGGAAATGGATGTAGTATTTTTGCTTGGGAACTGTGTGCTCTTTGATTAAATTTGCTAACAAATATGGGTCATAAATGTCTTGCTAAGTGTAATTGGAATTGTATGAATCCATTTCATCTTAAATATACCCCACTCCAACTTGCCAAAAACCTAATGTCCCACTTGTTTATAGTGGTGAAATGAACAACAGACATATTTTCTTGAGCAGATTGGCTTTGGAATAGCCTTTTTTTTTTTTCACATCCTTTTTTGATAAAGCATTGTTTGCTTCATGAGCATAAGAAAAATCAAAATAGCTAACATTTAGCAAGTGTACAGACTATTTGAAACACTTTACGTGTATAAACACATTGAGTTGCCATTAAGACTGAATAAACTTTTTAAGCTCTTTTTTTTGTTTGCAAATGTGTTGAGTCCTGAAAATATTGATGGCCTTCTTACTACTGGTGGTGGCGTGGAGCAGCCATCCAGTGACCTTTCTACAATCATGCTTTATAAATGCGTTGAACTGAGAGCTTCATCAGAATGATTTAAGAATGATTGATTAAGAGAAATCAAGGGATTTCTGAAATAGGATGGATTGATTTTATGTTTCTCAGTTAAAGTGTTTATAGCTTATAATGCAGCTGTCTGATTTTATATATTCTTAAATAAGCTCCATGAACGTGAACGTGAAAGTTGCTCTTTGCGACCCCATGGACTATACAGTCCATGGAATTTTCTAGGCCAGAATACTGGAGTGGGTGGCCCTTCCCTTCTCCAGGGGTTGTTCCCAATGCAGGGATCAAACCCAGGCCTCCCACATTGCAGGCAGATGCTTTACCAGCTGAGCCACAAGGGAAGCCCCTAGACCTTATTAAATAATTTAAGTGTTTTGTTTAAAACTTGATATTGCAAAATCCATCTTCCTCTTTGCATTCATCAGTGTTTCTTTACAGACATTTTACCTTCACTATACATTACATTTTAAAGTAAATCAGCCAGTCTGGATAAAGTAAAAACCAACATGGTGTGTTAACTGTTAACAATTTCTCAAGACTGAATCAATGCTGTCTTTGGTCTGAGTTTTTAGGGCAGGAAAAAGGACCCAAACTCTAACTGTCTCATCACTGCAGTGTGTTTTCTTTCCACGTCCCTCCACAGTAAGACTTGGATGAAAAATAATTTATTTTCCTAATCATGTCTCAAATGTGATAGACCATGAACTACCACTGGTCGATAAGCAGAAAACACTATGGAGAACCTCCTTCCATGAATGAAAAAAACAAAGAATTCTGAGAATACCTTTCTGTGTTATTCCAGTCTCATTCAAATGAAAAATTGAGGTCTGGTAACTATCTTGTGATCATGGACACAAAATCCACAGTGTGAAAATATCAGAGCAGAAAAACCTAAAACCCAGAACCCTAAACAGCTGTAACAGCCCTACAAACCTGCAGACATTGTTATGTAAGAAAAAGAAAACCTTATATGTTTGCTGTTTTTTCTGCATCAAGCATCCATAATTAGGAGTTCCACTATCAAAGAGGAAACCAGAGAATTGCAGGCTATTTTAGAAATATCATGTGAAAAATGACCATATGGGTATAAAACATAACCATAAAAATGTAAAACATAGTTCTGGACAGCCTCTGAAAGCCTGATATCTGTAAAGCAAGAGAGATGTTTCCATGAAGTATAAAGTGACCCAAAGGGAAATTTTCATATCTGAAGATTGGCTATGCATGCAATGGCACCCCACTCCAGTACTCTTGCCTGGAAAATCCCATGGGTGGAGGAGCCTGGTAGGCTGCAGTCCATGGGGTCGCGAAGAGTCGGACACGACTGAGCGACTTCACTTTCACTTTTCACTTCCATCACTGGAGAAGGAAATGGCAACCCACTCCAGTGTTCTTGCCTGGAGAATCCCAGGGACAGGGGAGCCTGGTGGGCTGCCGTCTATGGGGTTGCACAGAGTCGGACACGACTGAAGTGACTTAGCAGTAGCAGCAGCATGCATGCTAAGTCGCTTCAGTTGTTTCCAATCTTTGCAACCCCATGGACTATAGCCCTCCAGGCTTCTCTGTCCATGGCATTTCCAGGCAAGAATACTGAAATGGGTTGCCATGCTTGCGTCCAGGAGATCTTCCTGACCCAGGGATCAAACCCACATTTCTTACATTTCCTGAATATGCAGGCGGGTTCTTTACCACCAGTGCCACCTGGGAAGCCCGAACGTTGATTATGTGCTCAGTCTCTCAGTCGTCGCCGACTCTTTGAGACCCCATGGATTGTAGCCCGCCAGGCTCCTCTGTCCATGGAATTCTCCAGGCAAGAATTGTGGAGTGGATTGCCATTTCCTTCTCCAAAGACTGACTATAAGGTGTTTCAAACGTTATCTAACACCAGAAATCCCGTAAGAAGGCTAAATCTGTCCTTATGCAAATATTTTAACTCTTCCTGTGTTGCCAAATTTCAGCTCTGGACCATGTCTGAGATAGAAAGCAGAATGTCTGCCCTTTAATAAACCCGAATCTATATGACTTCATAAATTGCCATGGATCAATACTAACTTTTTCCATGGATCCGTCTAACCAGTTGACTATAAAAAGCACCTAAATGCTATAAAAAGTGTCCTGAAGCCATTTAACTTCTCCATTCTTTGATGGAAAAACTGCCGTTAGTTCATGTAATGATATTTCCAATGCCCTCTGATTTCTAGACACCTCCCTGACATGATAACTTTTATTTTTTCAGATTGTGTTCATTTGTCTCCTTAAACTAAGGTTTCTACAAATAAAGGCATTTTTTTTCCGGGAACAATCTGACCTGGCACAGAACAGCATATTAGTGTGTGTGTTGTGTGTGTTTGTACTTGCACACACATGCTTTTAATTGTGTATTGCATATATACTGAAATGTTTATAATGCATATAAAATATTCAAAGAATAATAATAAAATGGGGCTTCCCAAGTGGTGCAGTGGTAAAGAATCCACATGCCGTGCAGGAGATGCAGATGTGGGTTCAATCAGGTAGATCCCCTGAAGAAGGAAGTGGCAATCCACTCCAGTATATTTGTCTGGAAAATTCCATGGACAGAGGAGCCTGGCAGGCTACAGTCCATGGGGTCACAGAGTTGGAAACGACTGAGTGACTGATCAGCACACTCATGAACACCACCAACTTGCCCTATCTTGGAAGCTGTCTGTGTATTCCACCCTATCTCCAGCTTTTCTTCCCCAGCAATAACCGCTGTTATGAATTCCATGCTTATTTTTCCCATCCTTCTCTTTATAGTTGTACTACAAACCAAAAAGCTCTAAAAGTATGTTGTTTAATTCTACATGCTTTTAGGAGCCTTTGACAAAAAATCACACTGAATATAAACAAAATCATATTGTATACATTACTGTGAAACTTGATTTTTCATTCAGTAGTGCTACTTGTAATTTATTTATGTTGATGCAATTAGCTACAATCATTCATGTTTCACTGCTCTATATTTGTCACAGTTTTTCCAGGTTTATTCTTTTTCTTTTCCCTGTTGAGTTAGTTTAAATTTGCATATTGTATTCTTTTTTCTAATCTCTTAGTTATCCTGGAAATTTTAACCTAATACTTAATTCTTATTTAATCAACATCTTTATATTTGTCTTAAATAATACAAATGTTAAACATTCAAATTTCAGCTATTATCCAATATTTATTTATTTTTATCTTCTTTAGCCACACAAATAGGTATTTTAGTATGCTATGCTATGCTAAGTTGCTTCAGTCATGTCCGACTCTGTGCGACCCCATAGACGGCAGCCCACCAGGCTCCCCCATCCCTGGGATTCTCCAGGCAAGAACACTGGAGTGGGTTGCCATTTCCTTCTCCAATGCATGAAAGTGAAAAGTGAAAGTGAAGTCGCCTAGTCGGGTCCGACTCTCAGCGACCCCATGGACTGCAGCCTTCCAGGCTCCTCTGTCCGTGGGATTTTCCAGGCAAGAGTACTGGAGCGGGGTGCCATTGCCTTCTCCGTATCAATGCTTATTTAAACTCACTTGTATGTTTACTGGTTTCTTAGTTTGCCTCTCTATGATGTGTCTCTGATTTTTCATTTGCATTTGGAATTATTTTCCTTCTGCCTGGAGCATTCTGTGCAAATTTCTCTAGTTAGGATCTGTTGTTAAACATTTACCTTTTTTTTAATGAAAATAACTTAATTTTATCCTTTATCCTGAAAGATTCACTGGGCTCTGGTTCTGGGTTGACACTGGTTGCCTCTTGGCACAATGATAAGGATCTCCCACAGTCTGGGACCCACTGAAGCTGTTGACAAGTTGGCTGTCAGTCCAGTTACTCTACCTGAAGTTACCTTTTCTTCTGGTTGCTCCTTAGGAGAAAAGCTATGACAAACCTAGGCAACATATTAAAAAGCAGTGACATCACTTACCAACAAAGGTCTGTATAGTCAAAGCTATGGTTTTTCCAGTAGTCATGAATAGATGTGAGAATTGGACCATGAAGAAGGCTGAGTGCTGAAGAATTTATGCTTTTGAACTGTGCTAATGGAGAAGACTCCCTTGGACAGAAAGGACATCAAACCAGTCAATCCTAAAAGAAATCAATCCTGAATATTCCTTGAAAGAACTGATGCTGAAGCTGAAGGTCCAGTGCTTTGGCCACCTGATGCAGTGAGCCAACTCATTGGCAAAAACACTTGTCCTGGGAAAGATTGAGGGCAGGAGGAGAAGGGGGTGACAGAGGATTAGATAGTTGGATGGAATCATTGATCCAATGTACATGAGTTTGAGCAAGTTCTGGGAGATAGCAAAGGACAGGGAAGCCTGGTATGTTGCAGTCCACAAGGTCACAAAGGGCTGGACACAATTTAGTGACTGAAAAACAACATTTTTACAGTGTCTTGCTTGTTCTCCAGTTTCACTGTTATGTCTCCAGATGTGGGTTTTCTTTTAGGTATCCCTCAGGATTTGTTCACCTTCCTAAAATGAGGATGGGTCAATCAGTTCTGAGGCATTTACATCTGTGGTGTCTTTGCTGCCTCTCTCCCATGTCATTTCTCTCTGCTATATACCAAGGAAAGTGTCACATGGTAACTCTGAGTTTAAATTTTCAGGAAGCTCCAGATTGTGTACACAAAGAGTTGCATTTTTTACTTTCTTATCAGCAGTCAGTGGGGTCACAAAGAGTCAGACACGACTGAGTGACTAACACACACCCACATCAGCAGAGCATTACAATTCGTTTCTCCCTATCCTCAGCAACACCTGTGATTATTTATCTTTTTGTTTATAACTGTTATACTAGATATGAGTTGATGTCTCATTTGCATTTACCCAATCTTAGAGATGGTGAGCATCTTTACATGTGCTTGTTGGTCATTTCTGTTTCTCATTTTGGAAAATATTTATTCAGATCCTTTTCTCATATTTTTTTTTAGAACTGGGTTATGTATCTTTATAATTGAGTTGGAAAAATTGAGTCATGATTTTTGTGGGTTTGTTTACTTTGTTCTGGTTAACCATTTGCTTTTGTTTGAAAGTGATTAATTAATGAAATGACCACAGTGAAAGAGTAAAGGAAGAGGTAAGGGGAGGGGAGAGTTTTCCCTTGTAGCTCAGCCAGTAAAGACTCTGCCTGCAAGGCAGGAGACGCGGGTTTGATTCCTAGGTTGGGAAGATCCGCTGGAGAAGGAAATGGCAACCACTCCAGTATTCTTGTCTGGAGAATCCCATGGACAGAGGAGCCTGGGGGGCTACAGTCCATGGGGTCACAGGAATTGGACACAGCTTAGCAACTAAACCACCACCACCAAGGGGAGAGGAGAGAGACTAAACAGTGTGGAACAAGTGCAAGCAGGATATCTTTGTTGCTGTTCTGTTGCTGGCTTATGTCCGACTCTTTGAGACCCCATGACTACAGCACATCAGGCTCCTTGGTCCTCCACTGTCTTCCAGAGCTTCCTCAAATTCATGTCCCTTTAGTAAGTGATGTGATCTAACCGTCTCATCCTCTGCTGCACCATTCTCCTTTTGCCTTCAGTCTTTCCCAGAGTCAAGGTCTTTCCCAGCAATTTGTCTCTTTGCATGAGGTGGCCAAAGTACTGAAGCTTTAGCCTCAGCATGAGTCCTTCCAATGAATATTCAGGATTGATTTCCTTTACGATTGACTGGTTTGATCTCCTTGCAATCCAGGGGACTCTCAAGAGGCTTCTCCAGCACCACAACTCGAAGGATCAATTCTTTGGCACTCAGCCTTCTTTATAGTCCAACTCTCACATCCGTACGTGACTACTGGAAAAACCATAGCTTTAACTATACAAACGTTTGTCAGCAAAGTGAAGTCTCTACTTTTTAATATGCTTTTTAGGGTTGGGGCTTCTCAGGTGTCACTACTGGTAAATAACCTGTTTCCCAATGCAGGAGACACAAGAGACATAGGTTTGATCCCTGGGTCAGGAAGATCCCCTGTAGGAGAGAGAGCATGGTATCCCACTCCAATATTCTTGCCTAGAGAATTCCATGGACATAGGAGCCTGGTGGGCTATGGTCCAAGGTTGCAAAGAGTCAGATATGACTGAAGCGACTTAGCATACACACAGGTTTGTCATAGCTTTCCTTCCAAGGACCATAATCTTTTAATTTCATGGATACAGTCTACAATGATTTTGGAGCTCAAGAAAATAAAATCTGTCACTGCTTCTACTGTTTCCCCTTCTATTTGCCATGAAGTGATGGAACTGGGTGTCATGATCTTAGCTTTTTGAATGTTGAGTTCAAGCCAGCCTTTTCACTCTTCTCTTTTACCTTCATCAAGAGGCTCCTTAGTTTCTCCTCATTTTCTACCATTTGAGTGGTATCATCTACATGCCTGAAATTGTTGATATTTCTCCCATCAGTCTAGATTCCAGCTTGTGATTCGTCCAGCCTGGCAGTTCACTTCATATAGTCTTCATGTAAGTTAAATAAGTAGGGTGACATTATACAGGCTTGTCGTACTACTCTCCTGATTTTGAACCAGTAAGCTGTTCCATGCCCAGTTCTAACAGTTGCTTCATGACCCACATACAGGTTTCTCAAGAGACAGGTAGGTTAGTCTGATACTCCTGTCTCTTTAAGAATTTTCCACCATTTGTTGTGTTCCACACAAAGACTTTCAGTTCAGTTCAGTTCATTTCAGTTGCTCAGTCGAGTCCTACCCATTGCTACCTCATGGACTACAGCACACCAGCTCTCTCTGTCCATCATCAGCTCCCGGAGCTTGCTCAAATTTATGTCCATTGAGTTGGTGATGCCATCCAACCATCTCATCCTCTGTTGTCCCCTTCTCCTCCTGCCTTCAATCTTTCCTAGCATCAGGGTCTTTTCCAATGAATCACTTCTTCACATCAGGTGGCCAAAGTATTGAAGTTTCAGCTTCACCATTAGTCCTTCCAGTGAATATTCAGGACTGATTTCCTTTAGGATTTACTGATTTGATCACCTTGCAGTCCAAGAGACTCTCAAGAGTCTTCTCCAGCACCGCAGTTCAAAAGCATCAATTCTTCAGCACTCAGCTTTCTTTATAGTCCAACCCTCACACCCACACATGACTACTGGAAAAACCATCACTTTGACTAGACAGATCTTTGTTGGCAAAGTAATGTCTTTGCTTTTTAATATGCTGTCTAGGTTGGTCATAGCTTTTCTTCCAAGGAACAAGCATCTTTTAGTTTCATGGCTGCAGTCACCATCTGAGGTGATTTTGGAGCCCCCAAAATAAAATCTGTCAGTGTTTCCATTGTTTCTCCATCTATTTGCCATGAGGTGATGGGACCAGATGCCACGATTTTAGTCTTCTGAATGTTGAGTTTTACCAACTTTTTCACTCTCCTCTTTCACTCTCATCAAGAGGTTCTTTAGTTCTTCTTTGCTTTTTGTCATAAGGGTGGTGTCATCTGCATATCTGAGGTTATTGAATTTCTCCCACAAAGACTTTAGTGTAGTCACTGAAGCAGAAGTAGATGTTTTTCTGAATTGCCCTTGCTTTTTCCATGATCCAACCAATGTAGGCAATTTGATCTTTGGTTTCTCTGCCATTAAGAAGTCCTCAGTTCCTGTACTGCTGAGCATAGCTTGAAGGATTTTGGAGCATAACCTTGCTAGCATGTGAAATGAGCACAATTATATGGTAGTCTGAACATTTTTGGCATTGCTCTTCTTTGAGACTGGACTGAAAACTGACTTTGCCAGTCTTGTTGCCACTGCTGTTTTCCAAATTTGCTGACACACTGCGTGCAGCATTTTAACAGCATCATCTTTTAGGATTTTAAATAGCTCACCTGGGATGCTATCACCTCCACTAGCTTCATTTGAAGTAATGTTTCCTAAGGTCCACTTGACTTCAGACTCCAGGATGTCAGGCTTGTGGTTATCCAGGTTATTAAGATCTTTTATGTATAGTCTTCTGTGTATTCTTGTCACCTCTTCTTAATCTAAATCATGATAACTAAGATTTGCCAATTAGTAACAACAGGTCAATATTTGGTTTACTAGAGTAGGGAAGGAAAGTGTTTTCTTTGATCCCCTTAGAGTCCCTGGCTAGATCTGAAAATTAAAGTGATAGAGACAGGTTAACAGGAGAAAAGCATACAAATTTATTTAATGCAAGTTTTACATGACACAAGAACCTGCATAGGAAAAAAACAAGACCCAAAGAAATAGCTGATTAGTATTTTATGCTAGAATTGCTGAAGAGTGACAGGTGTAAAGACATATGATAGATCCAGGAGTACAGGTAAGTGTTACAAACTGGGGCAAACTTAGGAAGGCCTGTTTGTTCAGAATCTTCTGGACATCTCTTTATCTTCGGACATAAGGATGCTCCTTTCCTCCAGGAGGAGGGCACTTCCTTCTGGATGGTTCTATAACCTGTTTCACAGAAGAAGAGCTGAGGAGAAGTCAGAATTACCATCCTCTTTATGCTAATTTATAAACTCCTTTCATTTAAAATATTTAGAATGTCATGGTCCCATATTTTGGTCTGCGACCCCATGGACTACAGCACACCAGCTCCCCCTGTCCATCATCAGCTCCCGGAGCTTGCTCAAATTCATGTCCATTGAGTCAGTGATGCCATCCAACCATCTTGTCCTCTTTCAACCCCTTCTCCTCCTGCCCTCAATCTTTTATTTTTTTTCACTTCTATGCTATATTCAGGACAACATTAATATGACCTACTGTTTAACACATGAGAATTTTTTCATTTTCATAACTGTAGTCTTGGAATCTTTAAACTGAGAACTTTTGTATAGTTACTCTTGCAGTGTTTAAACTTCCACTTAGGTAATATCACAGCATCAGTTGCAAAGAAGCAGGTTTTACTTAATGTCATTATCTAGAAGGGAAATAAATATTCCATATATCTTATTTTTAATCATCCCCAAATAAGAAGCTTGTGATTTTTGTACAAAACTTCCTTCAGGAGTCTTTAGAAAATCTACAAGATTTTAAATAAAGGAACAAAATAGGTAGAAAAATTCCATTGTATAGTTTAGATTTTGAGAACTTCTATTGATGCCCAAAACACTTGATAATGATTCTGGAGCCAGTGGGATTGATTGTTGTTGTTATTCAGTCTCTCAGTTGTGTTGGACTCCTTGCAACACCATGGTCTGCAGCACACCAGGCTTCCCTGTCCTTCACCATCTTCCAGAGCTTGCTCAAACTCACATCCACTGAGTCAGTGATGCCATCCAACCATCTTCTCCTCTGTTATCCCCTTCTCCTGCCTTCAGTCTTTCCCAGTATCAAGGTCTTTTCCAGTGAGTCAGTCCTCATCAGGTGGCCAATGTACTGGAGCTTCAGGTTCAGCATCAGTCGTTCTAAAGAATATTCAGGACTGATTTCCTTTAGGATTGACTAGTTTGATCTCCTTGCAGTCCAAGGGACTCTCAAGAGTCTTCTCCAACACCAGAGCTCAACAACATCAATTCTTCAGTGCCAATTCATAGTTCAAAAGCATCGATTATAAGATTGATCATTGTATGGAAATAGCTATTGTCAGTCTTTCCCAGCATCAGGGTCTTGTCTAATGAACCAGTTCTTTGTATCAGGTGGACAGAGTATTGGAGTTTCAGCTTCAGCATCAGTCCTTCCAGTGAACACTAAGGACTGATTTCCTTTAGAATTTGCTGTTTGGATCTCTTTGCAATCCAAGGGACTCTCAAGAGTCTTCTCAAACACCACAGTTCAGAAGCATTAATTCTTCAGTGCTCAGATTTATTTATACTCCAACTCTCACATCCATACATGACTACTGGAAAAACCATAGCTTTGACTCAATGGACCTTTGTTGGAAAAGTAATGTCTCTGCTTTTTAATATGCTGTCTAGATTGGCCATAGCTTTTCTTCGAATGAGGAAGCGTCTTTTAATTTAATGGCTACAGGCACCAACTGCAGTGATTTTGGGGCTCAAGAAAATAAAATCTCTCACTGTTTCATTGTTTCCCCATCTATTTGCCATGAAGTGATGGGACCGGACTGCAAGATCTTAGTTTTCTGAATGTTGTATTTTAAGACAGCTTTATCACTCTCCTCTTTCACTTTCATCAACAGGTTCTTTAGTTCCTCTTCAATTTCTGTGATTCAAATGGTATCATCTGCATATCTGAGGTTATTAATATTTCTCCCAGCAATCTTGATTCCAGCTTAGGCTTCATCCAGTCTGCATTTGCATGATGTACTCTGTATATAAGTTAAATAAGCAGGGTAACAATATACAGCCTTAAAATACTCCTTTCCCAAATTGGTACCACTCCACTGTTCCATGTCCAGTTCTAACTGTTGCTTCCTGACCTGCCCACAGGTTTCTCAGAAGGCAGGTAAGGTGGTCTGGTATTCCCTTCTCTTTAAGAATTTTCCACAGTTTGTTGTGATTTACACAGTCAAAGGCTTTAAAGTAGTCAATAATGCAGAAGTAGACTTTTTTTTTAGAAGAAATAGAGTAGCCATCATAGTCAACAAAAGAGTCTGAAATGCAGTACTTGGATGCAATCTCAATTCAGTAACACAGTAATCCAAGTCTATGCCCCAACCAGTAATGCTGAAGAAGCTGAAGTTGAATGGTTCTATGAAGACGTACAAGACCTTCTAGAACTAACACCCAAAAAAGATGTCCTTTCATTATAGGGGACTGGAATGCAAAAGTAGGAAGTCAAGAAACACCTGGGGTAACAGGCAAATTTGGCCTCGGATTACAGAATGAAGCAGGACAAAGGCTAATAGAGTTTTGCCAAGAGAATGCACTGGTCATAATAAACACCCTCTTCCAAAAACACAAGAGAAGACTCTACACATGGACATCACTAGATGGTCAACACCGGAATCAGATTGATTATATCCTTTGCAGCCAAAGATGGAGAAGCTCTATACAGTCAGCAAAAACATGACTAGGAGCTGACTGTGGCTCAGATCATGAACTCCTTATTGCCACATTCAGACTTAAATTGAAGAAAGTGGGGAAAACCACTAGACCATTCAGGTATGACCTAAATCAAATCCCTTATGACTATATAGTGGAAGTGGGAAATAGATTTAAGGGACTAGATCTGATAGACACAGTGCCTGATAAACTATGGATGGAGGTTTGTGACACTGTACAGGAGACAGGGAACAAGACCATCCCCCAAAAAAAGAAATACAAAAAGGCAAAATGGCTGTCTGAGGAGGCCTTACAAATAGCTGTGAACAGAAGAGAGGTGAAAGGCAAAGGAGAAAAGGAAAGATATAACCATTTGAGTACAGAGTTCCAAAGAATAGCAAGGAGAGTTAAGAAAGCCTTCCTAAGCAATCAATGCAAAGAAATAGAGGAAAAGAATAGAATGGGAAAGACTACAAATCTCAAGAAAATTAGAGATACCAAGGGAACATTTCATGCAAAGATGGGCTCGATAAAGGACAGAAATGGTATGGACCTAACAGAAGCAGAAGATATTAAGAAGAGGTGGCAAGAATACACAGAAGAACTGTACAAAAAAGATTTTCACGACCAAGATAATCACAAAGGTGTGATAACTCCCACTCACCTAGTCCCAGACATCCCAGAATGTGAAGTCAGGTGGGCCTTAGGAATATCATTACAAACAAAGCTAGTGGAGATGATGGAATTCCAGTTGAGCTATTTCAAATCCTGAAACATGATGCTGTGAAAGTGCTGCACTCAATATGCCAGCAAATTTGGAAAACTCAGCAGTGGCCACAGGACTGGAAAAGGTCAGTTTTCATTCCAATCCCAAAGAAAGGCAATGCCAAAGAATGCTCAAACTACCACACAATTGCACTCAACTCACATGCTAGTAAAGTAACGCTCAAAATTCTCCAAGCCAGGCTTCAGCAATATGTGAACCGTGAACTTCCAGATGTTCAAGCTGGTTTTGGAAAAGGCAGAGGAACCGAAGATCAAATTGCCAACATCCGCTGGATCATGGAAAAAGCAAGAGAGTTCCAGAAAAACATCTATTTCTGCTTTATTGACTATGCCAAAGCCTTTGACTGTGTGGATCACAATAAACTGTGGAAAATTCTGAAAGAGATGGGAATACCAGACCACCTGACCTGCAGGTCAGGAAGCAACAGTTAGAAGTAGACATGGAACAACAGACTGGTTCCAAATAGGAAAAGGAGTACATCAAGGCTGTATATTGTCACCTTGCTTATTTAACTTCTATGCAGAGTACATCATGAGAAACGCTGGGCTGGAAGAAGCACAAGCTGGAATCAAGATTGCCAGGAGAAATCTCAAAAACCTCAGCTATGCAGATGACACCACCCTTATGGCAGAAAGTGAATAGGAACTAAAAAGTCTGTTGATAAAAGTGAAAGTGGAGAGTAAAAAGTTGGCTTAAAGCTCAACATTCAGAAAATGAAGATCATGGCATCTGGTCCCATCACTTCATGGGAAATAGGTGGGGAAAAAGTGGAAACAGTGTCAGACTTTCTTTTTTGGGGCTCCAAAATCACTGTAGATGGTGACTGCAGCCATGAAATTAAAAGACGCTTATTCCTTTGAAGGAAAGTTATGACCAACCTAGACAGCATATTAAACAGGAGAGATATTACTTTGCCAACTAAGGTCCGTCTAGTCAAGGCTATGATTTTTCCAGTAGTCATTATGGATGTGAGACTTGGTGCTCAGAAAGCTGAGCATCGAAGAATTGATGCTTCTGAACTGTGGTGTTGCAGAAGACTCTTCAGGGTAACTTGGACTGCAAGAAAATCAACCAGTCCATCCTAAGGGAGATCAGTCCTGGGTGTTCATTGGAAGGACTGATGTTGAAGCCAAAACTCCAATACTTTGGCTACCTGATGCGAAGAGCTGACTCATTTGAAAAGACCCTGATGCTGGGAAACATTGAGGGTAGGAGGATGGACAGAGGGGATGACAGAGGATGAGATGTTTGGATGGCATCACCAACACAATGGACATGGGTTTGGGTGGACTCCAGGAGTTGGTGACTCCAGGAGTTGGTGATGGACAGGGAGGCCTGGCATACTATGGTTCATGAGGTTGCTAAGAGTCGGACACGACTGAGTGGCTGAACTGAACTGATAACGTTTTTCTGGAATTCTCTTGCTTTTTCTGTGATCCAACGGATGTTGGTAATTTTGATCTCTGGTTCCTCAGCTTTTTCTAAATGCAGCTTGTACATATGAAAGTTCTTGGTTCACACACTGCTGAAGCCTGAACTGGAGAATTTGGAGCATTTCTTTACTAGCATGGAGATTAGTGCAATTGTGTGGTAGTCTGAGCATTCTTTGGCATTGCCTTTTCTTTGGGATTGGAATGAAAACTGACCATTTCTAGGCCTATGGCCACTGCTGAGTTTCCAAATTTGCTGGCATATTGAGTGTAGCACTTTCGTAGCGTCATCTTTATGATTTACGTATGATTTACCTAGCTTTGTTCATAGTGATGATTCCTGTGACCCACTTGACTTCACACTGGAAGATGTCTGGCTCTAGGTGAGTGATCATACCGCCATGGTTATCTTGGTCATTAGGATCATTTTTTTACAGTTCTTCTGTTTATTCTTGTCACCTCTTCTTAAAATCATCTGCTTCTGTTAGGTCCATACCTTTTCTGTCCTTTTTGTGCTCATCCTTGCATGAACTATTCCCTTGTTATCTCTTAGTTTCTTGAAAAGTTCTCTAGTCTTTCCCATTCTATTTGTTTCCTCTATTTCTTTGTATTGTTCATTTAGGAAGGCTTTCATATCTCTCCTTGCTATTCTTTGGAACTCTGCATTCAGATGGGTATATCTGAAGGAATGTTCCTAGGTGTTAATAGCAATTCTGTAGCTTGAAAGTCTGTAGAACCTTAGATTCAGTAAATAGAATGCAGTATCTTAGCTAAAAAGCTTCCTAGAAACTTTAATATGTAAATGAGCATCGTAAGTGTTTTCAGTGGGGGTTGGGCTTGCATCTACAATAGTCTCCCCTTATCTTGGGGAATATGTTCCAAGACCCCCAAAGATACCTGAAAGTTATATGTATTCTTTTCTCCTATATATACACATCAGAGTTGTTAGTCTCTTATGATGTCTTATTTATAAATTATACCATAGGTATAATTTCCTACTGTAGATCTTAGCAACTTCACCATACATATTTTTTTCCCTTTCTTTAGGAAGTCAAAAATTTTTATTAATACCTTTGCATGTAAAGGAAGCACTTTACCATATAATTTATATATAAATTATATGACAAATATAAATATACCTATGGTGTAATTTATAAATAATACATTATAAGAGACTAACAAGAATAACTAATAATTAAATATGACAAAGCAATATATTATAAAACAATATATTGTAATAAAAGTTATGAGAATGCAGTCTTTCTCACGAAATATCTCATTGTCCAAATTTAATCCCTTTTCTCTTTTAACTATGCAATGACCAGGCATTGTGGCTATTAGTTTTGCATTGTTACAGCAAAATTAGCAAATATTTGTTTTTCCTTGTTCACAGTATCACAGGTAGTAGATATCTTCCTAAAACCTGAAACTGTTAGTTGCTCTTGCTGCTAAGTCGCGTCAGTCGTGTCTGACTCTGTGTGACCCCATAGATGGCAGCCCAATAGGCTCCTCTGTCCCTGGGATTCTCCAGGCAAGAACATTGGAGTGGGTTGCCATCTCCTTCTCCAATGCATAAAAGTGAAACGCTCAGTCGTGTCCAACTCTTTGTGATCCCCATAAACTGTAGCCAGTCAGGCTCCTCTGTTCATGAGGTTTCCCAAGCAAGAATACGGGAGTGTGTGGACATTTCCTTCTCCAGGGGATCTTCCCAACAGGGGGAGAGAACCCAGGTCTCCTGCATTGTAGGCAGATTCTTTACCATCTGAGCCACCAAGGCAGCCCTTAAAGATACTAGATTCCGTGATAGAAAGGGACTTGCTATTGGGAGCTCTGATGGTGATGATAGGACAGGGATGACAGCCAGGTGGAGAAGCAGCAATTGATAAGTTACCTGTTACATTATCATAATTAATATTGGAAGGAGCCTGAGACTTTACCAAATGAAAGTTAATATTAATTAAGCAGAAAGGAAAACAACTGGGAATTTTTGAGACAAATAGTTTGTGATTCCTCTCTGCTAGCTGCTATGTTGATTTTTCACTAAAGTTCATGATTGACCTCCTGGTAAGTGAATTGGAATTTGCAGGCCTACTTTGTTAGGTATTTCAAAGAGCTTGAAATTCAACACATGCTGATTTTCAAGGTGTGAGCTTTTACCAGCCTTCCACTTATGGGCTGTAGGTCTAGCTGGGAAAGTTTCTCTGTCCCTATTAAATTAAACCAAAATCTTCTTTTTAATGAAGCCAATGTAATTCTGGGAAATATCATTTACATAATATTTTGGTGAACCTGAAATTTTCTCATAAATGTGTAGGGAATACAGCTATTTCTGGAAATAGGAATTGAGAGTTTATTTGTTCCTGACTCTCTTATTGCCCTCACCCAAACCACAAAAAATAGCTTTTGCCAGTTACTGTTGCTTTGGGTTGAAGATATAAAAGATTTTTAAATGATCCAATGTTCATAATACATGCAAAAATGATCATTTAACAGATTTCCCCTAAGGATACTAGTGATGTGCTCCTTAGGAAATTCGGCTTTTAATTTTTGTTTGATTTTTGGCAAAGTAGTTGAATTTTTGTTTCAAGACAAATTAACCATAGATAACTTGATTCTAAAGATATTATTGTTTGCAAACCTCTGTGGAATTTATTTTCGGCCAAAATAAATTACTGCATATAACTCAGAAAAGATTTTTTTTTTCTCTTTTTGTTATTTTATTTCATTTAATTTTAACATTTTGCTTATTTCATGTATTATTTATTTTATTTTTGTGCCCATGGTACTAGTGATGGTGTTCTGGTAATTAGTTTTATTATTAGGTAGAAGGTAGATGTTGTGTAAACCAAGCTCTTACATAATAGTTAAAGCCATCTCAACCAGCTACACTGATGCCAGGAATACCATCATTGTGTAGAATGACTCTCTGAAATAAAAAGTTATCTTAATCATTGAGATTTGTTGATTGAAAAAAAAAAATTCACAACCTGAAATTTGAAAATCATGTTTTATTTGGTGGACATTCTGAGGATGTTAAGCCCCGGAGACAGCTTCTAGAATAGCTCTGAGAGACTGCTCCAAAGATGTAAGAGGGGAACCAGAATGTGTAGGGGGTTTTGCAACAAATACCAGGTAGCTGGAAGATCAAAACATTAAGATTAAAGAAACCAGACATCTCAAGTTGATGAATTTAGCACTTTTCTGTGTCTGGGAAGATGCAAGAGTCTGGGCTCCTTGAAATCGTTGCTTTGATCTGGGCCTCAGCTGTCTGGGGCTAAGATCTCGTTCTTTCTCATTCTGAATCCCCCAGGGTATACCAGTGGGGGCAGGTGCCCTGGCTGAGGGCTTGGCAGCTGGCAGCCCATTTGTCTCCATCCTGAGTCCCCTCAGGGCTCACTCTGGAGGAAACTGTAGTGAATTGATGGTGGTGACATTCTTTGTTATGGCAGGCAAGTTTTCATTTACAGATCTTATAGTGATCACTCAATTATTCTGGATGATTAAAGAATGACATCAAAGCACTAGATTATAAAGACAGGATGTAGGTAGAAGAAGGGTAAGAAGGGAATCCATTGTCCTCTCTGATGCCAGATGCTAGAAAACATGAACCTCCAAATCTCAGGAACTTGACTCTACATGTGTTGTTTACAAATTGCTCCAGATGGTGGATTGTTCTTTTCAGGCCATGACTTACAGACCCAGGATTCTTACATTTTATAGCTCATCATCTTCAAATAGAGACTTCCAGTTTACCCTGCTAAGCTGCAGCAGGCCAAAAGGGAAAGGAACATGGAGGATCACCAATGGAAGTTGGTTGTGAGCACACACTTTAGGTCTTATTCCACCAGCTAGAGGTCGGTCACTTGACCACATCTTCCCTCTGGAATATGTACCCTTTGGGGATTCCTAAAAGAGGAAATGCAGCTGTGTTTGCCACAACTCTCGCTGGATGTTTGCTTTTTTGTATTTTTTCATGGTGTTAAAATTAATTTGAGTCATGAAAAGGAGTTAGTTATCTACAAAGGAAATAAAACATACACATTAATTATGCATTTAAAATTCAGCCTAATAATTAATATGCATCATTTTAAGTAATTTCCTAAATAAGTTCTTTTCAAATTGCTTCAAAGATTTTTTTTTTTTTTGGCATTCCTGGTAAGGCAAATTTTATTGAGCAAAGGATCTAGTTTCAATTTACAAACCAATAACTGGCTCATTTTTATATCTCTGGAATCCTTTACAACATCAGACTGAGTAGCTGAGCATCACACCTGACTGGAGAATGGATTTTGACAGCCCAGCCTTGTTATGATCATTCAAATAGCTACCATTAGCAGGAAGATCCCACCACCTGCCATATCTCCAGTGTGCTAATGGAAGTAAAGACCTACCCAAGCACCCTGGCCTCCTTTCTGAAATAGAAAATGATGTCATGTAATTGGTTTTGTCTGAACTGCCCAGTGGCTGAAAATGTGATTCTGAGGAGTTAAGGCATGATGTCATTATTCCCAAAGCAGATTCTCAGGGAGACTGGGCACTCAGCAGCCTGATTCTTGGAGCCAGAAGCAGTACATAAACCTGGTGAAGAACTTTAATCTCTTTTGTATAATGTAGTGACTTTTTTCTCAAACGGAAATGTTACCAAATCCACAGTTTGTCGGCTCACCACATGACTGGCCAATAATCAGATGAGGTGTTGAGGCAAGGAGTAGTAACTTTATTCAGAAAGTCAGATATCCTAGAAGATGGTGGACTAGTGGCCTAGGGCACCATCTTACCGGGCTCTGGATGACAGTTTGTTTCATAGACAGAGAGGGTGAGAAGGTGAGACTATTAAGTAAAAAGGCCATAAATCTTGCAAAACATCTCCTGGCTTGGCTAGCACTGGGGAAGAGGGTATGCTGAGTTCTTTTCTGCAGCCATTCTCAGGTGAGCAGGGTCAGAATGTCTCCCTGTAAGCTGGACAAAGGCACTTTAGCTTAACATTCAGGCAGAGGGGCAGGGTTCCTGAGGCATGTCATTATATGCTTACAGCTATAGACAGAATCCTTTTGGTGACTGTATTAACAAAAGCAATGAAAAGCAAAGGTTAAAGTAAAGGAAACATACAACATGTAGTTAGATTTTGTTCCTCCCTATTACAGAAACCTCATGCGAAGAGCTGACTCATTGGAAAAGACTGATGCTGGGAGGGATTGGGGACAGGAGGAAAAGGGGACAACAGAGGATGAGATGGCTGGATGGCATCACTGACTCGATGGACGTGAGTCTGAGTGAACTCCGGGAGTTGGTGATGGACAGGGAGGCCTAGCGTGCTGCGATTCATGGGGTTGCAAAGAGTCGGACATGACTGAGCGACTGAACTGAACTGATTACAGAAACATGGTGGGTTATTTTTAAACACAGGAAATGTGCTCCAGAGCACCACTGATGCCTCTAAGAGAATTTGTTGGATTGAAAAATTGTTATGATGCTGACTCTGGTCAGTGTCTCACCTGAGCACATATTGGAGACTAGGTAGGCACATCATGACAGCCTTCCTCTCATTCCAATCCCAAGTGGCAAGGAAGGACAGAATATGGAGATGGTTTTTAGTTACATATTTAGCAATACTGACCACCTGCTATGTGTCTGATAGTAACCTAAGTGCTGGAGATTTAGAAGGGAATAAAATAAAATCTCTCTTCTTATGGATAATAAGCAAATAAAGCTGTTGTCTAATGCCAGGTCGGAGGTACATGACGGGAAGAAAAAGTGGTCTGAGTGTATGACATTGAAGCAGAGAGAGAAGCAAGGAAGTGAGGGGAAAATTATGCGGAAGTCTAGGGGGAGAAGGTTGCAGGTGGTGGGAACAGCCGGAAGACAACTCCGTGGGCTCTCAATGTGCTTGACAAGTTTATAGAGCAGCAGCAGGGAAGGAGAGGGAGAGGGGTGGGGAGTCTGCTTGGGTGAGCCGGGACGCAAAAAAGCCCGTAGGTGCTGCTGTTGACTGCCGTAAAGACCCACAATGCTACCCCACTGAGGCCTCTCTTTCATGAGGGAATACCAGGAGTGATGATACTTTGCGCTGACATGGCTGAGGGCTGCTGCTGCTGCTAAGTCGCTTCAGTCGTGTCCGACTCTGTGCGACCCCATAGACGGCAGCCCACCCCAGGCTTCCCCATCCCTGGGATTCACCAGGCAAGAATACTGGAGTGGAGCCATTTCCTTCTCTGAGGACTACAGTTTGTCATTTCTGGGCCTTGGATGATTGGAGAAGGTGGAGAGGGCTTGGGTTCAGGCAGTAAGGACATACATCGTCCATGAAGAATTTAAAACAATTATAAGTGCTCTTAGAGTTGGTCTATTCTTTATTATCATAATGCTTGAACAATTTCAGGGATAAAATACTCTTCCCCTCAGGGCCAGACCACCGCCATCTCCCCTCAGCCTTTGGTATATCACTGCTTTCTCCTGAAGATTCCTGTCATAATCAAACATTGACTAAACAAAAGCCTCCAGACATCTAACAACAACATATAGTTGTTTAAAAAAAAGAAGACTATATGCACATGCACATACATGCACAAACACATACATATATATTTTATTTGGAATCAAAAGATCTTACATGGAAAATGTGAAATTATTAAGATAAACTAATATTTACTCAGTACCTAGGATGTGCCAGGCAGGCTTTTTCCTTACATTTTGATTTGTTCAAGAATCATTTTGTGACCTGTGGACATGGGGAGAAGGGAGGGGGGAGAGGGTGTGATGTATGGAGAGAGCAGCGTGGAAACTTGCAATCTCACTTGTGAAATAGACAGCCGACGGGAACTTGCTATATGGCTCAGGGAACACATGCAGGGCCTCTGTGACCATCCAGAAGGTGGGACGGGGAGGCAGGTGGGAGGGAGGTTCAGGAAGGAGGGGACATGGGTATAACTATGGCTGATTCTTGCTGATATTTGACCGAAAACCACAAAATTCTGTAAAGCAATTATTCTTCAATTAAAAAAACAAAGTGGTGAAAAAGGAAACCATTTTTTGGAACTTACCTGAGTTTCTGAAGAAATAAAGAACAAAAGCAAGGTGCTTGTATCACACCACAAAGTATGGCTTGACTCTTCCAATTTTACAAACAAGAAAACTGAGATTTGGAGGACTTCAATCTGTACTTAATCCACAGAGCTAATAATGAAGAGTTGGAACTCAAATGCCATTTTTTCTACATGTTTTCTTCTGAAAAAAAAAAAAAAAGTTCAGATACTTGCACTAATTTTGATTTTTTGAGATAACTGGCATTGTGAAATATCACTATAAATATGGAATGGGTATATATTTGGATGGATGTATAACATCTAAGAAGATACAATTAACATCTGTTTGGAAGCATTGTTTATATGTAGTATAAAAACATACAGGATAATCCAAAACAAGTAGAATCAGCTCACACAGAATTAATTAATACTGGGATATATGGAAAAGCATACATGATTTTTTCTTTAAGAACAAGTCTTCATCCCCCTGTGATAGCTTCTATTAATTCTGTGACTCACAATCATACATATGGCTGCTTCACCTCACCTCTACCTGGACAGTATCTAACACCATATCATGTACCACTGCTTCTCAAATTTTAAGATATTTATGACTCTCTTAGGGATCTTGTTAAACTGCAGATTCTGATTCACAGGACTAGGCTGGGGCCTGAGATTCTGAATTTCTAACAAGCTCCCAGGTGACACAGACGCAATGGTCTGGACACTTTAAGCTTAAGGTGGTTACAATCATTTATGGCACCAACCAGAAGCTGTATCTGGGTCCCCATCTCCTCCACTGGTTACTTTTGCAAGAGTATTTACTGGGCAGACTGTCCAGTAGAGCAACTTCTGAAATTTGAAGAGAGTATAGAGTAATGGGAAAGGGTTAAAAGAAAAGGTGTAAATGTACAAAAGGAAGCTGGACCTCACTCCTGAAGCAACCACACCCCAATCATTTACTCCTTGTTAGGAGAGTCAGCACAGCTGATCTGAAGACATGTGCCCTTAGGTAGAAAAGCTGTATGTAACCTTGAGGAATGAATATTCTGCTCTTTGCTGTCACCTCAGTTTTATTTTGCTGAAGCAAGACAAGAAGAAGCCAACAGTGCATTCCCTCATATTACTCATTCTGGCTGGATGCTAAAGTTAATTTTCTTAATTGCTTTGGTTCCTATGTTAAAGTCATCCCATTTGTGAAATGAATTAATGTGAATCGTTTGAAAACATGCAGGAGAATTTCTTCATTTGAGCACTGTTTCTGAAATTTTAATGAGCAAACCTATCACCTTAGAATCTGATTAAAAATATAAATTTTGATTCATTGGGTTTGAGGTGGAGACTGAAATCTTGCATTTCTTAGAAGCTCCTAGATAAGGCTAACACCGTAGAGCCTTGGGTCACTATGAGTAGAGAGGCCTTACTTGACCTTGTCTTGCATTAAAATGACTCATGTATCTGTATATGTGTATTTGTGAGGTATTCAAAGTGGTGAAGAAGTTATATACTATCAAATAGTTTGAAATGTTAGAAGGGAGGCATCCTCCTTATCACACAGAGCAGTGATCAAAAGTTTCACAATCACAATATTTTCTTACCATGAAGGACTGTTCAAATACCAGTGTTACAAAAAAAGATTTTTGTTAGTAAGATGAGAGTGTGTTCCAGTTTTTCTCAGTTCAAGATCTTCTTTAGATCACTCAGCATGTTCTAAGAGTGTAGACACTCAGGGCCCCCCTGAGACCTCTAATTCAGAATCTTTGGGCCTGGATCTAAGAAGTCAGCTCTAGACCCGCAGCAGTGGCACCTGCAAGCTTATCACGCATAGAGACTCTCACACCCCATCCAGATCTACTGAACATGAATCTACAGTTCAAACAGTCCCCCAAGCATTCTAATCCACGTTCAATTTCCAGAGACACTACTGAGAGGGAGGCAAACGTGGATAGTTGCCACAGCAACATAATTGTAAGGTATTAAACTCCTCCTTTCCTGTCTGATAGTTTGGGCCTTGCCTGATACTAAGACTAAAAGAAGACAGACGGACATAATGGTACTTCGACCTAACCTGAAGCTTCTGAGATGCTGTAAAATAATAGGAAGAAGGTCCGGAAAGTGCACCCAGGTCACTGTAACAAGTGCTTTATATCAGCAATCCATCTCTTTTTAGCTCTTGTTTTTCATGATTTTTCCTCAACTTTTTCACAGACATTTTCATCACTTGCTTTCAGCTTCAAATCTACTGAGTATAAGCTAATCCGAAGGAAACTGAATAGACAGGTGAAGTCTGGAATTTCTTGGCCATAAAGACAGCTATGCTCATATTCTTGCTACTTTGCAGGGAGGCAGTTCCTGTCCCTGGGCTAAAACCCAGGAGAGGCAAAGAGTGATTTGCTGAGTATTTGCTGAGGAACTACATTATGCCTGGCATCATGCTAAAGATGATGGAGATGAATGGGAATAGTCACCTGCTTGAAACTTGTTGAAGTCATGAGTATTTAACTAACAAACAATATGTAAATAGTGCATTATTAAGTTCTGAAGTAGTGAAAAAGCATCAAGGAAAAGCTTAACAGCAGAGTATAGATAGTCTGAGCAAAAAAAAAAAAAAAAAATAGAGAAAGGCAATGTCAGGTTTTTTTGTTTTTATTTTAAATTTTTTGTCTGCTTTGGGTGTGCTCATTGCAGTGACTTGTCTCTTGTTGCCAAGTACAGGCTCCAGGGCGCACGGGCTCAGCAGTTGTGGCTCAACTGCCCGTGGCGTGTGTAATCTTCCAGGGGCCCCGGATCAAACCTGTGTGCCCTGTATTGGCAGAAGGATTCTTAACCACTGGACCACCAGGCAAGTCCAGGGCGATGTCAGTTTGAGCTGAGCTGGTGGGCCTTGACTTGAGTAAATACAGGGTGGAGGACATTCCATTTAGAGGCAACAGTTTTAACAAAGGCAAAAGAATTAAGCAGCACATGATGATAGGGAACAAATAGTATGAGAAATTACTCTTAAACTCGTAACATTAATTTAGAGCTTGCATTTTTAATTGTGGGTGCAGAATTTTACACATATTGGGAAAATTGTAGGTGTTTTTCTAATTCTTATTAAGGAAGGGAGTTAGTTCTGAAATTAAACATATTTTCAATAGTTATCACTTTCATTATTTTTTCCTCAAGGGTATGGATTATGGTGTTTCCTGGTAATTTTTGCTAACTTCAAAATGAAAGTATAAAGATTCAATGAAATATTAATTTTTTTAAAAAGTTTTCCTCTAGTAATGATCTAAAAAAACTGCAAATGTTAATTTGAGTAGTTTCTTTATATAAATTAAAATTGCTCAAGATTGCTTGGATGTTATAGGCTGATATTTCATGAACTTCATTCTGTTATACTTGTAAAATCTTCACTATGTGGTTTATAGAGGCAATTTTGCAGTCTGGCAGTCATGCCTAATTCTTTAGATAGATGCTATTTGGAATCCCTGTTCTCAACTCTCCCATGTAGAAAATGGGATTTATAATTCTGATATAAATAAGTGTTCTCTATTTTGGGGTAATAACGTGTTAATAATAATATTCAAAATAGTGCAGAATGATATGCTGAATAAATTCACGTGTTTATTTCATATCTTTACTTTTTTATTATCAACTGTACTTGTTTTACCTTATCTACTTTAGAATGCTAACAGTAACAAAGTATACTGTTTATAGAATAGATGAAGGCCAGCAAATTGTGTATTTACATGCAAACACTTTTATTTAGGCTGTAGAAAAATGCAGTGTGGAGAAGGAAATGTCAGCCCACTCCACTATTCTTGCCTGGAGAATCCCACGGACAGAGGAGCCTGGCGGGCTGCAGTCCATAGGGTTACACAGGGTCAAACACGACAAACAACTTAGCACTCATGCAAATGCAGTGTATTCTCAACAATAAGAGTGCTGAAATGTATTTCAGGAGATACAGGATTACTAAAACACACAAGAACTTGTAAAATGCTGGCTTACATGAAATAATTTCTATGTTTGATCTTTGATCGAACAGCTTTGATCTTATAAAAATCTGTGACTATAAACTGGCAGTGGAAAGTTGTGGGAGGAAAATCGTTGTGTGCTGTGTCTCTGCCTCCACTCACAGAAGATGCTACAGAACGTACACGGTGGCTCACTAGACTGCAGGCTTGTTCAGAACAGACTTGTTTATATGCTTCTTACTCTCACAGCCTGAACACCCATGTAAACAGCGTCATGAGTTCACAATTCTTTTGCTCCCCATCTTTGCTGTGGTTGAATGGATGGAATAAATAGTAGCAGATCCCACCATAGTACAGGTCCTGCAGACACCAGTCTGTACCCAAAAAGCACCTGCATGCTGTCATGGTTCTGGGATTTCTGTGAATGGGCATCCTGTAAGCTGAGCTCTAGCATGTGATGCTGGTAGGGAAATAGCCAAATACTGGTTTCTAGAGGTTTTATGTGTAGTGAGACAGTCTCCAAGAAACAGAGGGGAAATCAGCCAGGCCAGCAGCAGCCTTCCCCATCTCTGGGGCTCCTAAGTACTCAGTGATACAAAGGGAAAACATTGGGGTCAAGCACTTGCTACCAGAAGATTCCACAAGCTGTGAATTGGTGCCTGAGTGGGTGGCAAGTCAGAGTCCCTGTCCAACGCCCAAGCTGGGCCGAGGGTAAAAACTCAGGGATGAGATCAAGTGCTGTTCATTCAGCAGTGCAAAATGAACAGAAAAATACCAATATAAGTTTAGCTGACAATTGGTAGTTCAAGGGATAAGGAACAAACTTTAAGCACTGGGAAAAGGTTAGTCCAGAAACTGGAGGTGGAGGAGGTGGAGAGGAGCTGTTCCTAAGGAGATTACTGAGAAAGGCATGTTTATCCTCGAAGGAGTGTTCTGGGGCCTCCTTGCAATTTTACAGTAGTTTTGGTGTGGACAGATTACAGTCTTTGTGTACAACCTCTGTCACAAGCGGAAAGGGGAAGGTTCCATATCCACTGATAACTGCTATACAAGGGGGGTTTCCTATCAAGTCCCCCAAATTCTAACTGGACAATGGTCCCAGGAGTGGAACAGTGGCTGGGTGGAGGGAAGCTTCTGAAGATAGCTGAGAACCACAACAGGAACTGTGTTAAGGTTGGCTTTAATATTTGGCAAAACTAATACAATTATGTAAAGTTTAAAAATAAAATAAAATTTAAAAAAAGTAAATAAATAAATAAAAAGTAAAACCAGGGAACTCTGCTCAATACCATGTAACAACCTAAATGGGAAAAGAAGTTGAAAGAGATTAGATGCTTATGCATGTATAACTGAATCACTTTGCTGTATACCTGAAACTAACATAGTATTGATAATCAACTATATCCCAATATAAAATAAAAAGTTAAAAAAATTAAATTTTAGCGTATTAAGGTTTTGTACATGTTATCACCAGGCAAACAACAAAAATATCCATACATATTGCTTTCAAAGAGTCTTGTGGCATCTTCTGATATTAATTGCTAACAAATTCCTAATGAAATTGAACAAATTTGAAAATACTAAATACTGTGGATTTTTGGATGACTTCTGATATGTATATTTTATTTTGAAAGAATTGTTTTCTTTCCTTTGTTAGTGTTAATAATACTAACACTCAATATTCACCTTATCTTTCATTTGTAGCTGATTACTGCATGCTGTTTGCCTTATACTTAAAAGATAATGATTTAGGAAGCCGTAATGAGTTGCTGCTAACAGGGGTTGCATTTAGTCTGACCAAAGTGAATCCTTAGTAAGCATTTTACATTGTTCTTTCTTGGCTGTGCAATGAATTTAGTTCATTTTTGTTAATTTTTTCAAATGGAATCATAGACTACTTTATACGTGCATGTATGTGAAGTCTCTTCAGTCGTGTCTGACTCTTTGCAACCCTATGAACTGTAGCCTTCCAGGCTCCCCTGTCCAGGGGATTCTCCAGACAAGAATACTGGAATGCTTTGCCATGCCCTCCTCCAGGGATTGAACCCATGTCTCTTACTTCTCCTACATTGACAGACACATTCTTTACCACTAGCAACACTGGGAAGCCCACCTTATATGTTCAGTTCAGTTCAGTTCAGTCGCTCAGTTGTGTCCGACTCTTTGTGACCCCATGAATCACAGCACGCCAGGCCTCCCTGTCCATCACCAACTCCCGGAGTTCACTCAGACTCACGTCCATCGAGTCAGTGATGCCATCCAGCCATCTCATCCTCTGTCATCCCCTTCTCCTCCTGCCCCCAATCCCTATATGTAATAGTCCTTAATTACTATTTTGGATGGAACTATTTTTCATTCTATTTGTTTTTTCCCCCACTAGATTGTGCCTTATTTGTCCTTTTTCGTCCTTTATTTTGATAATATTACTTTGATGTAGTAGGCACTAAACAAATAATTTGAATTGGTTCCTTGATCTGAAATCTACAGATAAGAAAAGCAACTGAAAGCCAGTGCTTTTGTGAATAATATTTTACTTTAGTAAAGTAAGAGTTGGTGTCTATTATATACCCTTCTCTTATGAAAGAGGAAACATTAAATATCAGGAAATCTTTCTGGCTTAGAATTAAAAGAAAAAAATAAAGCTTAATAGTGATATAAATTTTCATGAACGGCCTCAGCTAAGAAATTATTTAAGTATGTCATTTATTCACAGTTCAATAAAAGCTATGTTTTTCTGCAGCTCAATTTATTTTGTGCTTGAAGGAAATGATTTTAAAACTGTGATTCTGTAAGCTGAGGGTGAAATGTGTGTCTTTTATCAAGCTTCACAAAGCAGTATGCCATTAACCTATAGCAGTGAATTTTAAAAGGTTATTTCTCAATATATTTGTATAACATTCTTTTAAATCCCCCTAATTGAAAGTGATAAGAGCAATATTTTCAAAATTATTTAGCTATCCAGTCAGGCACATATAGTCTTGATTGTAGAGAAATGTTTGAGAATACTGCCTGCAGATATAATTTACACTCAGAAAGCAATTTAATTACAAAGGGCTTGATTTTATATATTGAGATATATAGATATATAGTAATATATTACATTTCTATAAATATATTTGTATGTGTATATATATATATTATATGTGTGTGTGTGACTGCTTGCCAAATGGGACTGTACATAATAAAGTGGGTTTTGAAAACTTATGTTCAAAACATAATCAGAAAGTCACACAGTGTGAAACTGCTATAAATGGAAAATAGATATCTGGCCGATGTAAACAGAACAGGATGTTTAACTTTCTTTCTTACCTCTTTTTCTAAAGGTTCTCTACTGAGTGGAGTTATCTAGGCTGAGGAAATGGTGGTGGAACAGTGTGGGAGAAGCTTTCTCTCCACTTGCCTGAAGCAAGTTCAGTTCAGTCAGTTCAGTCGCTCAGTTGTGTCCGACTCTTTGCAACCCATGAATTGCAGCATGCCAGGCCTCCCTGTCCATCACCAACTCCCGGAATTCACTCAGACTCATGTCCATCGAGTCAGTGATGCCATCCAGCCATCTCATCCTCTGTCGTCCCCTTCTCCTCCTGCCCCCAGTCCCTCCCAGCATCAGAGTCTTTTCCAATGAGTCAACTTTTTGCCTGAGGTGGCCAAAGTATTGGAGTTTCAATACTTTAGCATCAGTCCTTCCAATGAATACCCAGGACTGATCTCTTTTAGAATGGAATGGTTGGATATCCTTGCAGTCCAAGGGACTCTAAGAGTCTTCTCCAACACCAGAGTTCAAAAGCATCGATTCTAAGGTGCTCAGCTTTCTTTACAGTCCAACTTTCACATCCATACATGACCCCTGGAAAAACCATAGCCTTGACTAGATGGACCTTTGTTGGCAAAGTAATGTCTCTGCTTTTGAATATGCTATCTAGGTAGGCCATAACTTTCCTTTCAAGGAGTAAGCGTCTTTTAATTTCATGGCTGCAGTCACCATCTGCAGTAATTTTTTGGAGCCCCCAAAAATAAAGCCAGCCACTGTTTCCACTGCTTCCCCATCTATTTCCCATGAAGTGATGGGACCAGATGCCGTGATCTTAGTTTTCTGAATGTTGAGCTTTAAGCCAACTTTTTCACTTTCCTCTTTCACTTTCATCAAGAGGCTTTTTAGTTCCTCTTCACTTTCTACCATAAGGGTGGTATCATCTGCATATCTGAGGTTATTTATATTTCTTCTGACAGTCTTGATTCCAGCATGTGCTTCTTCCAGCCCAGCGATGCTCATGATGTACACTGAATATAAGTTAAATAAACAGGGTGACAATATACAGCCTTGACATACTCCTTTTCCTATTTGGAACCAGTCTGTTGTTCCATGTCCAGTTCTAATTGTTGCTTCCTGACCTGCATACAGATTTCTCAAGAGGCAGATCAGGTGGTCTGGTATTCCCATCTCTTGAAGAATTTTCCACAGTTTATTGTGATCCACACAGTCAAAGGCTTTGGCATAGTCAATAAAGCAGAAATAGATATTTTTCTGGAACTCTCTTGCTTTTTCAATGATCCAGCAGATGTTGGCAATTTGATCTCTGGTTTCTCTGCCTTTTCTAAAACCAGCTTAAACGTCTAAAAGTTCATGATTCACGTATTGCTGAAGCCTGGCTTGGAGAATTTTGAGCATTACTTTACTAGCATGTGAGATGAGTGCAATTGTGCAGTAGTTTGAGCATTCTTTGGCATCACCTTTCTTTGGGTTGGAATGAAAACTGACCTTTTCCAGTCCTGTGGCCACTGCTGAGTTTTCCAAATTCGCTAGCATATCGAGTGCAGCACTTTCACAGCATCATCTTTCAGGATTTGAAATAGTTCAACTGGAATTCCATTACCTCCACTACCTTTGTTTGTAGTGATTCTTTCTAAGGCTCACTTGACTTCACATTCCAGGATGTCTGGCTCTAGGTCAGTGATCACACCATCGTGATTATCTGGGTCATAAAGATCTTTTTTTTTACAGTTCTTCTGTGTATTCTTGCCACCTCTTCTTAATATCTTCTGTTTCTGTTAGGTCCATACCATTTCTGTCCTTTATTAAGCCCATCTTTGCATGAAATGTTCCCTTGGTATCTCTAATTTTCTTGAAGAGATCTCGGTCTTTCCCATTCTGTTGTTTTCCTGTATTTCTTTGCATTGATTGCTTAGGAAGGCTTTCTTATCTCTCCTTACTATTCTTTGGAACTCTGCATTCAGATGCTTATATCTTTCCTTGTCTTCTTTGCTTTTCGCTTCTCTTCTTTTCACAGCTATGTGTAAGGCCTCCTCAGACAGCCATTTGGCTTTTTTGCATTTCTTTTCCATGGGGATGGTCTTGATCCCTGTCTCCTGTACAATGTCACGAACCTCCGTCCATAGTTCATCAGGCACTCTATCTATCAGATCTAAGCCCTTAAATCTATTTCTCACTTCCACTGTATAATTGTAAGGGAATTTTTTAGGTCATACCTGAATGGTCTAAAGGTTTTCCCTACTTTCTTCAATTTAAGTGTGAATTTGGCAATAAGGAGTTCATGATCTGAGCCACAGTCAGCTCCCGGTCTTATTTTTGCTGACGGTATAGAGCTTCTCCATCTTTGACTGCAAATAATATAATCAATCTGATATTGGTGTTGCCCATCTGGTGATGTCTATGTGTAGAGTCTTCTCTTGTGTTGTTGGAAGAGGGTGTTTGCTATGACCAGTGCATTCTCTTGGCAAAACTCTATTAGCCTTTGCCCTTCATTCCGTATTCCAAGGCCAAATTTGCCTGTTACCCCAGGTGTTTCTTGACTTCCTACTTTTGCATTCCAGTCCCCTATAATGAAAAGGACACCTTTTTTGGGTGTTACATCTAAAAGGTCTTGTAGGTCTTCACAGAACCATTCAACCTCAGCTTCCTCAGCCCTACTGTTTGGGACATAGGCTTGGATTACCGTGATATTGAATGGTTTGCCTTGGAAATGAACATGGTATTCATCTACACAAACAAAGAGAAATGAGACTGGCTAAATCAAACTTTAGTTGATTAACCAGACCAGTATTCTTTGAGAGCACAGTCTTCTGCACCAGCCCTCTTTTTTCATCTAATATACATTAAATTCAAACACACTGAAGCATGTGTACTCTCTTTCTAATTCTGCTGTAAGCTCAAGATAAAAAGTCTTCTACTTTGTCCTCTTGACCAACAGCTGATACAATATTTTATCCACAGAAGATTCTCCAGAAATACTTTCTGCTGAGATTATTGATCTTACTCTTCCTAAATGCGTACCTCTGAGCATTTAACCAGCCTCCCACCTCAGTCTGTTCAACTGTACAATGAGGATAATAAATTTCACCTGCAGTGAGCATTGCAGATAATGGGTACAAAGTACCTGGTGTATAGTAGGGCTCTATGACTGATTGACCCTCTATGTCAGCATAGCATTTCCTAATTATTCTTGTTCCATCCTTTCCCACTGTTTCATCTTCCCTGCTCCATAATGTGGCACTCACACAAACATTATATAAATATACATATAATTTATTTTTTAAATTTTATTGTATCAAAGTATAGTTGATTTACAATTTTGTGTTGATTTCTACTATACAGCAATATTGTGCTATTTGATGCTTTATTACACAAAGTGATTCAGTTTTATATATATATATATATATATATATATATATACTCTCACACACCCATTCTTTTCCATGTTCTTTACCTTTATAGATTATAATGGGATACAGAATATGATTCCCTGTGGTATACAGTAGGACCTTGTTTATCCATCCTATATATAATAGTTTGTATCTGCTAATCCCAAACTCCCAATCCATCCATTCCCCCAACCTTTTCCCTTTGGTAACCATAAGTTTGTTTTCTGTATCTCTGAATCTGTTTCTGTTTCCAAGATAAGTTCACTCGTGTCATATTTTAGAATCCACATATAAGTGATATCATACTCATATATTTTCATAGTTTCATTAATTACATGCCACATGCTAATATACCAGCTTAAATTGTTTCATCAAATTGTTAAAGTTAACATTAGTGATATGAAGTTGGTCCTCAAAAATGCGGAACACATTTTTTCCAGTGATTTGCTGTTCAAGATTATCCTTCTCAATTCCTGCCAAGTGATTCTCCTGATCAACTCTTCTCTGCTTCTGATCAAAGCACTTGAACCAATAGTTTTTTGACGTCTTTCTGATTAAAGTTACGGAGTTAGTACCTTAAATTTATAAGCAACTTTGGGCCATTTGATTTGAGTAAGGTTAGAATAATACTTCACTTCATGGGAAATAGATGGGGAAACAGAGTCAGACTTTATTTTTTGGGGCTCCAAAATGACTGCAGATGGTGATTGCAGTCATGAAATTAAAAGACGCTTACTCCTTGGAAGGAAAGTTATGACCAACCTAAACAGCATATTCAAAAGCAGAGATTACTTTGCCAACAAAGGTTTTTCCAGTGGTCATCTATGGATGTGAGAGTTGGACTGTGAAGAAAGCTGAGTGCCGAAGAATTGATGCTTTTGAACTGTGGTGTTGGAGAAGACTCTTGAGAATCCCTTGGACTTCAAGGAGATCCAACCACTCTATCCTAAAGGAGACCAGTCCTGGGTGTTCATTGGAACGACTGATGCTGAGGCTGAAACTCCAATACTTTGGCCACCTCATGCGAACAGTTGACTCATTGGAAAAGATCCTGATGCTGGGAGGGCTTGGGGGCAGGAGGAAAAGGGGACAACAGAGGATGAGATGGTTGGATGGCATCACCGACTCAGTGCACATGAATTTTTGAGTGAACTCCGGGAGTTGGTGATGGACAGGGAGGCCTGGCGTGCTGCGATTCATGGGGTCACAAAGAGTCAGACACGACTGAGCGACTGAACTGAACTGAGTATAATACTGTCCAATAGAAATTCAGTGCCAACTGCACATGCAATTTAAAATATTCTGGGCAAACAATGTTGGAGAGAATGTACTAGGGCTTTGAACAAAGAATTGTGTCTTGCCAAAACCATTTAACTCCTTTGGCAGTCTTTCTTCATTCTATAAAGGACCAAAGACAACTGAGGCAAAGTATATTCAGTAAAATAACTATAAAACAAGAATTAGAGCCTGTCCAAAAAATAAATTAGGAAACCAAAAGCAAGGCAAACAAAACCCAGATACACAGACCTAACAGCCACACTGGCCTACCTCTCAGAGCTTTTGCTCTTTCCTATTCTTGCACCAGTCAGTTTCCCAGATCTTTTGATCACTCCTTTATGTGCTGTGGGTCTCTTTTGAGATATCGGTTTTTCATTGATTGTCTCACTGACCCCCTTGTCCTCATAAGCTTTTCAGTCACCTCTGTCACCTCCCTTTGCTTTATGTTCTTTGGAGCAGTCATCAAAATCAAGTAGTTTCTTGTTCACATATGTGTTTATGTGTTGTTATCATTCTTCCACAGTTGAAATACCAACTCCAGGAGAGCAAAGGCCTTGCTCACTCCAACTTTGAAAAATGTGCCCAGGGCAAGAGGATTCTTTGTAAATAATGTTAAGTGAAGGAATGTTCTTATGAAGCTGTCATGTGGCCCTAAGCTTTCTGGAAGTCAAAATTGAGAGAAGGATGCTTCCCAGAGCTCCTGTTGCGTGGGACCCCATTCAGGGGGAACTGAGTGAGGCAGTTAGATTCCTACAGTGAACATGGAAACAGACGCCTCCCAACTATATCTTAAGGTTTCTTCAAATAAAAAATAAATAGAATGTGAAAGGAACAACTGTCACATAGAATGTTGCCTTGGAGACAAATTTACATATCTGCATCTGAAACTTTCTGCTAGGTTGGCTTTGTCTGAACATAGAACTTGGATTAAAGGAGTAAATAATTGCATATTCCTCTGCTAACCCTCCACAAATCTCCTTTCTCACTACTGCAATTGTAACAGGAGCTGGAGAAAAAACAAACAATAACAACTGAAACGAAAGAAAGGCTATTCAATATTTAACTTTTTGAAGTTTCCTTTTCTTCTTGCACTCATGATTCATTTTAATGCCTCAGATAAACTGTAAGCTGATTAAGGGCAGAAACTATAGCATATTTTATATTTCTTCTTATTCCTAGAACATAAAATAGACCCTATACTTGACCAGTATTAATTGAGAATCAAGGTTTGCTTTAGCTATTATATGCATTCATTAGTCACATAGAAATCTGTTATATGCATAAACACATTTTATCATCTGTACCTTTTCAAGCCAAGTTCTAAGAAACAACATGAGCCAGAGTTGGGCACAGAACTTCAGAGCCAGAGGGCTTCAGCCAATGAATTTGGACCTGAACAAACACAACTTGTTATTGACAGGCTCATTCTGCTATGCCAGGGTTAACAGACAAGCTGGAACATATTTAAAAAGTTAAGATTTTATGAGCAAAAATCAATTTGAATCAGCAGCATCAATTGAAAATGGTTAGGAGTACTCTACTAACAGGGGCTGGGGCAAGGACTTTTATAGAGAAGACATGGAAGCAAAGCGAAATTATTTGATTGGCTCTAGTGTGAGTGGTTGCCTTCTTTGGGAAAGTCTATTTGGTGTTTGTCGTGGGTTGTAATTAGGTTTCACTTTCCTAACTATGAGGCATTACAGGCTTAGATTTTTGGTTTGCTGCTAAGGCATTAAGGTCACTTCAATCTAATACTCTTATTGTTTAATTAACTTAATATCAGTGATTCTTCAAGGTTAATGTACATCTAAGTTACAGAAGGAAAGCATTAAAAGTGTAGATGTCTGGACTCTACTCTATATTCACAGATGCAGGATGTACAGAGATAGCCTTTAAATTCTCTCCAGATCTTGGCGGAATACACTGCAATTCAAGGAAAATAGATAAAGTATCTAGGAAAAGTAGAGAAACTTAGATAGAAGGATCTAATTAGCTACTGCACATAAAAAAACTACTCCAAAGCTTAAGACTTGAAACAACTGTTTTATTACTGTTATTGCCATGGCTGTGGGCAGAGTATTGTGGGTAGAGACTTGTCATAGTTCCACAGTGTCTGTTGCATCCTGAGCCAGAGAGTGGAAAGAGCTGGGAATGGTTAGCATCACTGTTTTCCTGGAGAAGGAAATGGCAACCCACTGCAGTATTCTTGCCTGGAGAATCCTGTGGACAGGGGAGCTTGGTGGGCTGCCATCCATGGGGTCGCACAGAGCCTGACATGACTGAAGCGACTTAGCATACATGCATTTATTAGAGAAGGAAATGGCAACCCACTCCAGTATTCTTGCCTGGAGAATCCCAGGGACGGAGGAGCTTGGTGGGCTGCCGTCTATGGGGTCACACAGAGTCAGACACGACTGAAATGACTTAGTAGCAGCAGCAAAACCTCTCTAGATGTTTCTCAGGTGACACTCCCCCAGCATGGCAACTTTAGATAGTCTGACTTCCCTTGGCTCAGGGTGTTCTGAGACAAGAAGAGGAAGCTGTCAGTCTCCTAAAGCTCGGTCTCAGAAACTAGCACGATATCACTCCCACTACATTCTATTAGTCACAGCAGAGCCCACTGAGAACTGTGGGTGGGAGAGAGAAACAGAAACACCTCCTCTCCTTGGGGGCAGTGTCAAAGATTTCCTGATCTTCAGTCTACCACAGATACCTTAAACAAGTACAACTTTGGGAAACCTTAGTCTGACTTCACAGTTTTAACAGGACATTTGTTTTTCCACCTCACTGAATCAAGAGCAGGAGCTGAAAAGTTTTCTAACAATACAAAATATTGCTTTTACACCATAAACCTTAAAATATGTGGAACTGCAGACACTGTTAAAATTAGACTTAAAACGTTTGTTAAATTTTTTGTACTGTACATAATATAGGATTAGTAGGATGATTAGTCCTGTTTTCATTTATTATAGATTAGTTTTTCATTTGACTTGGTAACACAGAAAGGACCATTTAAATGATAGATAAAATGTTTCAGTGTTGTGTTAGGAAATAGAGGTTTTGTTAAAGTAGCTATTTTAGGAGATTTTTTCAGTTGTTGTTCAAGTCCAAAAAATGTTACATTGTTATGAGGAAAGAAAATATAGAAATTAAACTTTACTGAATTGAATGCAGATGTCAACACATGCAGTGTTTATAGTATAAGTGTCAAGTGGAAAAATAATCTGGGTGGAGTTAGAAAATTTAATTTCAGTGTAGGCATAAAAACTCTGGAGTGTTTTATGCTCAAAATAAAATGCCAAAACATTTCAAGGCCAATGAGAATGTTAGTGTTGCTTGCCTGTGTTTTCTGTCCTACCCAGTCCCCTCCCTGTCCCTTAAACCTGTACACTCAGAGTTTTCAGAGGCATGAATAATCATTTATTGTCTTAAACTTGCAGGATACTTTTAACTCAGCAAGATGTTTTAGTAGGGGTGGTTTCCCTGGCCATTGCACTTTAGGTAACTAAAAATTAGTCCACTTTCTCACACTTTAATCTCTTATCAAATTAGTCATCTATAATGGGAGATTTTGTTTTGATTTTTGGTGATGATATTTCATCTCTTTCATTAAGAACGTGTTTTAGAGCACCCTGAAATTCCCAATTAAGTGCCTGACTCCCTGCTTTCATACCTCTCCTGTCTTTAACTGTAGGTGACTGTTATGGTGCATGGTAGTTTCGTTTTGTTTTGTTTTGTTTTGTTTTGAATAATGATGGTTTTGTCACTGGCAGAGGCTCCCTGTGTGGTTTTGAGATTAGAATGAGATTAAAAAAACACTGAAGTAGATTATTTATATGAGTTAGACAAAAACAATCATTGCTTCCACTGGAAATGCAATAGTTGTAGACTTTTATGAGAAGTTTCTATACTGTTTAAAAGTGGCTACACATTATTTCCAAATTCTCATCATTTGGAAATAAATGGCGTGCTACTTGGTAATACAGATGGCTTTTTAAACGAGGACATATGACTTGGATTTAGGAAGAGTCAGTGTGAACTGACTCACTGTGAAATAGATGCCAAATACAGTAAGATCTTGATTGTTCCATATTGGAGCTCAAATTATTGCTATTATCTGTAACACATTCATTTTCTCTAACTGGCTTCCCCATTTTATCCAAAATCTTTTGCATTGTTTATTTCCCCTTCAGTTACATTTTAATAACCAAGTAAACAGTTATTATTCACCCTTATGGCATAAACTAAAGGTGTTCTTGAAAGATGTACTATTTTCCCAGATGGTAACAGACGGAAATAACATATAATTTGCTGATCAAACCATACCATGAGCACTTAATAGTCAATCGGATTATGATTAAGACCATCCCTCTGAAACACTAAAGGAACTATAAGCTTTTAGTTCTAGAGTTTGTTATTAGTGGCATATTTAGAAGAATCTTTCCTTTGATGAATAATAAAAGATTAATTTCAATAGGAATCAATAAAAGAGAAGTAGCTTGATGTTGTCTGTATACCCATTACTCTGAGTTTCTGAGTATTTTCTGGGAACACAGAAATTTGTTATGAAATTAAATAAATAGTCAAACCTGTTTGGAACAAGCCACTGCACGTACATTCTAGAAAAGCAGGATGGCCGGGAGCAGTGGGTTTTCACTGTAGCGTCTCCAGAACCTAAACAAACTCCTAGCATGTAAGTGCCCATTATCTGTTGGATGAATGACACTTAATGTCGTGGCAGTGGCAAAATCTGAATGTTCCTGTTCTAACTCTACAATTTAGCTATGATATGAGGAGGCATATTAGTTGATCAAGCTGTTCTTGTCCACTAATTTAAAAGGATCTTAATCTTTTCAGGAAAGATAAAGCAGAGAAAAGGCAAACTCCAACCGAGTATCTCAGATATCTGTGATTCTAATCCATCCAAATCTATACCTTTGTTCAATGCGATAGTTACTTTCCTAGTTTAGACTTTCAAGGTGAAAAAAAAATTGAGATTCAGAAAGATAAAATAGCCATATAGCAAATTCATTTTTCATTTTTTCCTCTCAATTTTTTCTATTCTAAAATCTCCAGAGTTGCTGACACCTGTGAAGTTATATGTTAATAAAGGAGAAATGGTATCTGTTTATGAACATTCTCTTTCAAAGTGCCTTCTAGAGCACTTTTGTCATTGTGATATGAACAGTAGAAATAGATCATTGCATCCTCGTCAGGACTGGATGCAAGTGACATTGGGTTTGCTATTTCATATAATCCTTGCCCTCTAAACTCTACATGGAAAGAAATCTTGTTGCATTTGCAGCAGTAGACATCTTTACAGAAATGTGAGCATTTCAAGTGCTTTATGTTCTCAAGTCCTTCCTAACACTTCTCTTTCATATTAAAAAATGAGCCATGTGACTTTGTATGCATGTGGATACATTTGCATGTGCACACGTGTGTGTGAATTCAAAATCTTATCCAGTTACAAGATATTAATAGAATCAGAAGATGGAGTCCTTGCTATTCTCAGGTTTTTTTTTTCTTTGTTCATATATATTTTTAAAATTTAGGTAGAAATACTTATGTAACACATGTTAGAGATGTTTTGTGACTAAATCCCCAAAATTGCAAAATAGGTCCAGCATGACATTTTTTTTCCCCTTTGGGGTATTGATTTGGCCATATCTGATTGGATTTCTGGAAGAAAGGAGTGGAGGACTGCAGCTACACCTTTATCAGTGCTTCCAGAAGACATAGCAAAGACTCCAGGTACTCTTGTCCTGGACTTCTCCAGGAGATCAGCACTTGCCCTGCATCATCTGTGGTCATGACCCAGATTCAGAAGGGTTTGAAGAACTACTTTGTAAGATGAGATTGGCTGTCTTCCACTTCCCCTGGGGTGACTGGCATTTTTCAACATAGGATAGGCACCAAGTCTTTCTTAACGGGTTTGATCAGATGCAGGGGGATGAGCAGACATATGGGACTTCCAAGCCAGAGCTCTTCTTACATGCTGCAGAGAGTTTCTACAGCAACCCATGGCCCATCTCTTTGGACAAAGGAGACACGTTGATGAAATTATCTGTTTCAATAGATGACCCATTTCAGAGGTTGGCCTGGAAAAGTGGAGTGGTTTTTAAAGATAACCATTTATTTTTTTACCAGCTTTCTTAAGGTATAATTTAGGCACATTTTTGTAAAAACATTTGAGGACTGAAGACTTCAAAGAACCTATTCATTACAGAAAATTTGAAAAGTACAAACAAATATAAACTCACAATTTTCAGATAATACCCTCTTAAAATTTTTATTTATTAACACCACTTTTTTTCTCTACCAAACTATATGTGTGTGTGTGTATACACACACACACATGAAAAGTTATTGGGATAGCATTTTATATAGATTTTTGTAATCTGAGTTTTCATGTAAAACATTAAAAGTTTAAGAGTTCATCATAAATTCTTCAAAAATCTTGCATTAATGTTTATGATGAAAACATTCAGCTTGACAATTTCTTCAGAATAATCAGAGAAGGGGAGTGAGGCCAATGAAACAGGTCTAGAGAAAACAGGCTAGCACTTGGTTGATATTTGTTGAGTGCAAGTACTTATGGGATCTCTATGTGCTTCTTCTGTACACTTGTGGGCTTCCCTGGTGACTCCGATGGCAAAGAATCTACCTGCAGTGCAGGAGACCTGGTTTCAACTCATGGCTTGGGAAGATCCCCTGGAGAAGGGAATGGCTACCCACTCCAGTATTCTTGCCTGGAGAATCCCATGGACAGAGGAGCCTGGTGGCCTATGGTCAATGGGCTGCAAAGAGTCGGACAAGACTGAGCAAGTAAAACTTTGACCTTTCTGGACATTTGCATAAGTTTGATATTTTCTATAGTAAAACAATGTAAAGCCTTGTTTTGGGTAGCTGTGCTATACTTCAATTTGGATGTTTTTTAGAGATTTAGATTGCTGATAGTTCCTTACTATTGAAACCATCACTATCATAAACAGAAATATTTGTTTAAAAGCAGCAAATGTGTTAGTGTCCAGCCCACATCCCTTTCACTAGGCTGGTGCTCCCAGCTCTCAATTAGACCCCTCAGATCTTTTAAAACTTCATGGTTCTGTAAGTAACCAATGAACATTTTTACAGTTTTTCTGTCTTCTCATCATAACATAGTGTCAAAATTTATTGAACTGCATTTGGTAACTATATTTTTGGTGTTAAACACAGTAAACCTCCAAATAAAGGAATTCAGTAAATCTATGTAAATTTCCTAGATTTAATGACTCTGTTTTAAACAGTGTTGTCATTGATATGAACGTTTAATTGATAGCTCATATAATGAAAAATGCAACATGACGAAGACTCATAGTCCTGTTTAATCTCAGCAGTGGCATGTTAAGAAGACAGGTGGAGATTAGGAAACATTTTCCTAAATAAAATACCTCATTTTACATGGTTCTGATGAGCAGTGTTTACAACATTAAATAATTTAGTGCTCATATATTTATTGAATACCTTAAAAGTATGTACACTCTGGTAAGGTCTGGGGGAAACCAGAAGAAGTAGAATATGGATCTTACTCCCAAGAAGAAACGCACAGTCTGTTGGGGGAGGGGAGAGGGGTGGTTGAGGGTGATCTCAGATCTGTAAATAATTTATAAGTAAACATCTGTACATCAGACCTGTCTATAACATGGCAAAACAGAGAGTCTGAGCAAAGTGCAAAAGGAACTCAGAGGAGAGTTCTGCTATGAACTGAATATTATTTTTCTCAAGATCAGTATTACATAACTAAAATATTTCAGCTGAATGACCTAGAAAGATAAATAGTCATGGGAAATGAAAATGTCTTCATATCTTTATATAGCTGCTCATTTTGTAAAACACGTAACTTGGCACACCTTTTCTATTTACCCTCTTCCTCCAATAAATTCTTGGAGTTCAAAAGCTATCTTTGATTTAGTAGGTTTTTCAAAATGTTTATATTGTATCAAGTTATGGATTGGATCAGGGAGGTGGTAAAAACCATAACCCCCTCCAGAAGTCAGGTGGGTCTGAGCCTTGGACTGGTGGGGTTCTGGGTGAACTGAGGTTGGCCAGAGCACAGATGCAAGGCCACGGATCATATTAACAGCACCAGGGTAGCTCCAAAAAGCTCTCACTTTGGGGAAGTACTGGTTTGAACAGAATTTTGTAGGGTTATCATGTTTACCCTGGAACCTTCAATATCTGAATCTAAAGAGGAGCCCTTTCTTCTCTGCAGATTTGGGACTCTCAGATGGGGCTGCAGGAGTTCCACTGGGGTAATTCATTTCAGTTCAGTTCACTCTCTCAGTCGTATCCAACTCTTTGTGACCCCATGAACTGCAGCATGCCAGGCCTCCCTGTCCATCACCAACTCCCTGTGCATCACCAACTCCTGGAGTTTACCCAAACTCATGTCCATTGAGTCGGTGATGCCATCCAACCGTCTCATCCTCTGTCATCCCCTTCTCTTCCTGCCCTCAATCTTTCCCAGCATCAGGGTCTTTTCAAATGAGTCAGCTCTTTTGAGTCAAATGAGTCAGCTCAAATGAGTCAACCCCAATGGTGATGCTACCATTGGGGTAGATATTTGGCTTATTTATTAAGAGTCTTGCCTCCTTGCTGGCATCTGAGAACTCATTCACAGTGATCCAGTCCCCTCTGGAGGTAAAAATAGAAGGAATCCAGGGAGAACACTATAGAAAATGCCTTGAACCAGGCAAGAGAGGATTCCAGTACTGTGGTGAGTTAAATTATTGTCAGATATTTACTGCTCCTTCCATCTGTCTTCCCTGTTGAATAGTCCTAAAGGACTATTCTTCATGCCCCATTGCTGTAAGGATGAAACGCATGTCTTGCTTTGAACTCTGATATATAGGAGAAGCAGTGTAAACCATTTTCTCACAAAAGTTTTAAGAGACAATTAGTGATTCAGCTATGCAATTCCGTTGGTCATGGATTTTGATTGGGATTGTGCTAACTATATAGATGAGTTTAGAGAAAATTTACAATTTAAAAAATATTGAGTTACCTGACCCATGAACATGGTATGTCTTTCCATTTATTTAGTTCTTTTTCAAAAAATTCTCTATTTTTGGCTGCACTGGGTTTGTTGCTGCGCTAACTTTTTTCCAGTTGCAGAAAGTGGAGACTACTCTGTGGTTGCTTTTGCAGGCTTCTCGTTGCGGTGGCCCTTCTTATTGTAGGGCACTGGCCCTCTAGGGCTCTCAGGCCTCAGTAGTTGTGGCCTGTTGGCTCAGAAGCTGCATCTCACAGGCTCCAGACAGAGGCTCAGTAGTTGTGGCGCCCTGGCTTGGTTGCTCCACGGCATGCGGGATCTTCCCGGATGAGGGATTGAAAGCTGGTCTCTTGCATTGGCAGGAGGATTCTTTGCCATTGAATCACTAGGGAAGTCCCTATTTAGTTTTTCTTTAATTTTTTTCAATGATTTTTTTAGTTCTCAGTGTACACATTTTTTGCACCCTTTTTTTCCCCCAAGTTATTGCTGAAAATTCCATGCTTTTATGCTTTTGCTTTTTTTATTTCAATTATATGTTCCCATATACAGAAAAAAAAATTTACAGAGATAAAATTGATTTTTTTAGGTCATGAGTACTCCAATTATGCTAAACTTATTTATTTGTTATAATAGTTTTTAATAGATTCCAGTAAATTTTCTACAATCTTGTCATTGTTTCTTTCTAATCCAATTGCCTTGCCTTATTGCATTGGCTAGAATGTCCAGGACAATGCTAAATAGTAGTGGCCAGAATGGTGATGTTTATCTTGTTCTTGATCTTAAAGGGAGAGTATTTAGATTTTCATGATTAAATATTGATATTACCTGTAGATGCCCTTTATTTAAGAGACAAAAATCCCTATTTTGCTGAGGGTTTTTTTTTTTTTATCAAGAATGTATGTTGGATTTTATCAATTTTTTTTGCATCCATGAGGTGAGTGTATGATTTTTCTTTTTAGTTTGTTTTTATGATTAAATGCATTGATTAATAAGTCCACCTTTGCATTCCTAGAATAAAGCCCTCATTTGATCATTCAATATAGTTTTTTGCATATATTATTAGATTCAATTTGCTTCCAAATTGGCATCTGTACTGATAAAGCATATTGAACTATGATTTTCTTTTTTTTTTTTTTTTCTTCTGACTGCTCAGTTAGTGGGATATGATTTTCTTTTCTCATGATTTTGTCTGATTTTGGCACTTGGGTAAAGCTGGACTATGAAATGAGTTGGGGTGTTCAATTTTCTTTCAATGTTCTATAAGAGTTTGTAAATTAACAGTATTATTCATTTTTTGAATGCTTGATAGAATTCACCAGTAAAGCCATCTGGGCTTCAAGTGTCATTTGTAAGATTTTTCATCTCACATAGTATAATTTTGTTTCTAGAAGTTTTTTTTTTTTTTTAATTTATATATTTTTAAATTGAAGGATAATTCCTTTACAGAATTTTGTTGTTTTCTGGCAAACCTCAGCATGAATCAGCCATAGGTATACATATATCCCCTCCCTTTTGAACCTCCCTCCCAGCTCCCGCCCCATCCCACCCCTCTAGGTTGATACAGAGCCCCTGTTTGAGTTTCCTAAGCCATGCAGCAAGTTTCTGTTCACTATCTAGTTTACATATGGTAATGTAAGTTTCCATGTTACTCTCTCCATACATTCAGCCTCTCCTCCCCTCTCCCCATGTCCATAAGTCTGTTCTCTATGTCTGTTTCTCCATTGCTGCCCTGTTAATAAATTCTTCAGTACTACCTTTCTAAATCCATACATATGCATTAGTATACAATATTTATCTTTCTCTTTCTGGCTTATTTCAGTCTGTATAATAGGCTCTAGGTTCATGCACCTCATTATAACTGACTCAAATGCATTATTTTTTATGGCTGAGTAATATTGCATTGTGTATATGTACCACAACTTCTTTATCCATTCATCTGTCGATGGATATCTAGGTTGTTTCCATGTTCTAGCTATTGTAAATAGTGCCACAATGAACAATGGGATACATACGTGTTTTCCAGTTTTGGTTTCTTCAGGGTATATGCCTAGGAGTGGGATTGTGCAGGATCATATAGTGGTTTTATTCCTAGTTTTTTAAGGAATCTCCATACCATCTTCCATAGTGGCTGTATCAATTTACATTCCCACCAAGAGTGCAAGAGTATTCCCTTTTCTCCACACCCTCTCCAGCATTTATTACTTGTAGACTTTTTGATGATGGCCATTCTGACCAGTGTGAGGTGATATTTCATTGTAGATGTTGAGCACCTTTTCATGTGTTTGTTAGCCACCTGTATGTCTTCTTTGGAGAAATGTCTGTTTAAGTCTTTCTCCCACTTTTTGATTGGGTTGTTTGTTTTCCTGCTATTGAGTTATATGAGCTGTTTGTATATTTTGGAAATTAATCCTTCGTCAGTTGTTTCATCTGCTATTATTTTCTCCCATTCTGAGGGTTGTCTTTTTTCACCTTGCTTATAGTTTCCTTTGCTGTGCAAAAGCTTTAAGTTTAATCAGGTTCCACTTGTTGACTTTTGCTTTTATTTCCATTACTCTAGGAGGTGGGTCATAGGAGATATTGCTTTGATTTATGTCATCGAGTATTCTGCCTTTGTTTTCCTCAGAGTTTTATAGTTTCTGGTCTTACATTTATGTCTTTAATCCATTTTGAGTTTATCTTTGTGTATGATGTTGTGTATGGGTCTTTTTTAATATCTTCCTTGTCTCTACTTGAGTGGCTCAGTGGTAAGGAATCTACCTCCAAAGCAGGAGACACAGGTTCGATTGCTGGATCAGAAAGATTCCCTGGAGAAGGAAATGGCAACCCACTCCAGTATTATTTTAGCCTGGGAAATCCCATGGACAGAGGGACCTGGCAGGATACAGTTCATGGGGTCGCAAAAAAGTTGGACACAACTTAGTGACTCAATAATATGTCTCTACTTAACATTTTGCACATGTGTAATATAGTCATGAACACTGTTTAATACGTCCTTGTATGTTACTTCTAACATTTGTATGGTCTGGGTCAGTTTCAATTGCTTGATTTTTTTTCCTTTTTGTGTATTTTATATTTCTACTTATTTGAAAATCTGGCAAGGTTTAATTGGATTTCAGACATTGTGATTTTTACATTGTTAGGTGCTGGAAATTTTTCTATTCCAATGGCCATGGCTTTGTTCTAGACACAATTAAGTTACTGAGAAACGATTTAGTCCTTGTGGGTCTTGCATTTAAGATTTTTTAGACTGCAGGAGTATTCATCCAACCTACTGTTAGATATTTCTTATTTTTTTTTAATTTTTTTTTTAAATTTTATTTTATTTTTTAAACTTTGCATAATTGTATTAGTTTTGCCAAATATCAAAATGAATCCGCCACAGGTATACTTATTATCAAGACAAAAACCTTTTTGCTTTGTTTCTCTCTGCAGCTCTCCTTTCTCCAGTCGTCTTGACTTAGTCTGCCTATTTACTCAGCTCTATGTCCTCAATTCAGAGAATCCCTGGAATCTGCGTAGGTCCTTTCTCCTTGCACCACAGACTGCCAGCTCTCTCTAGACAATAGCTGGGTTATAATAAGACTCGTTTACCATCACCCAGATACCACTGTTCTTTATTTGATTTTCTGTCTTAAAAAGAGTGGCTTCATGCATTTTGACTGTTGTTTCAAGTAGGAGGGTTATTCTGATCTCTGTTACTCCATTCTGCTTAGAAGTACAAATAACTAAATTGATTTAGAAATCAGTACATAGTCTTTTATTTTATTTTTATAACACCAAAAATATTTTGTATTGGTGTATAGCCAATTAACAATGTTGTGATAGTTTCAGATGAACAGCTAAGGGACTCAGCCATACATATACATATATAGTGGATGAAAGATAGGTCCAAATTGTATTTTTTATCTTAGCCACACCATTTACTAGCCAACCTTCTCATTTCTAATGAATAATTGCTTTGCCAACCATTTTTATCCAACCAGCACCTCTCGATTTTTTTTTTCTTTTAAAAACTTGTTGCCCACTTCCTGTTGACTTACATAGAGCTCCATTATTAAGAATTCTGAAAATAGCCTTTCTGTCATGTAAAGAACGTATTTTTCTGGAGTTGAGCTGTAGGAGTTGCTTGTATATTTTTGAGATTAGTTGTTTGTCAGTTGCTTCATTTGCTATTATTTTCTCCCATTCTGAAGGCTGTCTTTTCACCTTGCTAATAGTACCATTTCACACCATTCAGAATGGCTGCGATCCAAAAGTCTACAAATAATAAATGCTGGAGAGGGTGTGGAGAAAAGGGAACCCTCTTACACTGTTGGTGGGAATGCAAACTGGTACAGCCACTATGGAGAACAGTGTGGAGATTCCTTAAAAAACTGGAAATAGAACTGCCTTATGATCCAGCAATCCCACTGCTGGGCATCCACACTGAGGAAACCAGAAGGGAAAGAGACACGTGTACCCCAATGTTCATCGCAGCACTGTTTATAATAGCCAGGACATGGAAGCAACCTAGATGTCCATCAGCAGATGAATGGATAAGAAAGCTATGGTACATATACACAATGGAGTATTACTCAGCCATTAAAAAGAATACATTTGAATCAGTTCTAATGAGGTGGATGAAACTGGAGCCTATTATACAGAGTGAAGTAAGCCAGAAAGAAAAACACCAATACAGTATACTAACGCATATATATGGAATTTAGAAAGATGGTAACAATAACCCTGCGTACAAGACAGCAAAAGAGACACTGATGTATAGAACAGTCTTATGGACTCTGTGGGAGAGGGAGAGGGTGGGAAGATTTGGGAGAATGGCATTGAAACATGTAAAATATCATGTATGAAACGAGTTGCCAGTCCAGGTTCAATGCAAGATACTGGATGCTTGGGGCTGGTGCACTGGGACGACCCAGAGGGATGGTATGGGGAGAGAGGAGGGAGGAGGGTTCAGGATGGGGAACACATGTATACCTGTGGCGGATTCATTTTGATATTTGGCAAAACTAATACAGTTATGTAAAGTTTAAAAATAAAATTTAAAAAAAAAAAAAGAACATATTTGACTGCGTGTGTGAGTTACTCACTTTTGTGTAGTTTGGATAGTCAACTGCATCTTCCAAATGGTCATTCCAAATGGAATTCTGGTGATGTTGATAAACTGTTCAAATAAATCTTTTTAAAGTTTGCATCAAAGAAAGTTTTATGGACATGTTTGGCATAACTGTCTTTTCTTGCCTTTTAAAAAATAGCATGGCATAACGGTAAATAATTTAAGCAGGAAATTTTTTTTTTAGTCAGATTTCCTCCTGTACCAGTGTTAAGGAATAATTTTAGCAGCGTATAGTTTCAGTGTGATAAAAAGGAGGAAAATGATGCATTTCCTCTGGGCTCAAATTATAACGTAGACATAAGTCAGGATCTAAGAATATCTCCTTGGAATACATAATAGGATTAAATTTAAGCACAGATATTCCCAGAGGTAGATTTTTTTCATGTAATAACTTAGGCTTAAGTTGGGACTTTGTTTTCATGCCTTAATTTCCATAATACAAAGGTTATTTTATATGTGCTCATTTTTCTGTTTATTTCTTGAATTACATTTTTGACTACATATGTACATGAGTAATAATAGCATTCTCATTGTAAAAAAGTCAAAAAATTCAAATAAAGTAAAATGTATTTTCTTATCTCCAGTATCCTTGTATTTTCTTTTTTATAATTCAAATTTATTTATTTTAATTGGAGGCTAATTACTTTACAATATTGTATTGGTAGTTGTATTTTCTTATCTCCAATATCTTTCTTTCCCAGGAAGTCAACACTGAAATGAGTTTGCTGTGAATGACTCCCAGTGGTAGTCCCCAAATCCCATTCTTCATCCATACCTGCCACCTCTGAGGTGTGAATTCTCATAGGCAGCTCTCTTCTTTTGTAAAAGTCTGTTCCTGCATTATGATTTTTTGTTTCAGTCAGTTCTATATGTCATTCATCTTTCACTGATTTCTTGATGTTTCTGATCATAAAGGGCCCTACATGTTCTATTGCTTGGAAGAGAAAGTGGCAAAAAAGGAACACAAACTTGGATTATTACAAAAGCAAGTTTTGAATTTAGAATGAAAGTAAATATATCATTGATTAAATCTTCTCTTTAAGTTGTACAATGAATTTAATTTTTATCTAATCCAAAGATTATGCATCATTAGAGTTTAATTACAGAGAAGGCAATGGCACCCCACTCCAGTACTTTTGCCTGGAAAATCCCATGGATGGAGGAGCCTGGTGGGCTGCAGTCCATGGGGTCGCGAAGAGTCGGACATGACTGAGTGACTTCACTTTCACTTTTCACTTTCATGCATTGGAGAAGGAAATGGCAACCCACTCCAGTGTTCTTACCTGGAGAATCCCAGAGACGGGGGAGCCTGGTGGGCTGCCGTCTCTGGGGTCACACAGAGTTGGACACGACTGAAGCAACTTAGCAGCAGCAGCAGCAGAGTTTAATTAATGTTTTGATTTTATGGCAGTTTCCAATTGTGGCACAGTTTAGGATAGATGGAGGACTCTGGTTTATTCTGGGTGTCTGGATAAATTCTTAAATCTCTGAATGATTTTCAGGACCTAGCAAATAAGAAGCTTTTGATAGTTCATTTCTCGTACAGTTTTCAGAGTAGTGCGTGTGTTGGCATGATTAAAAGGTGAACATCAGGTAGTCCTTACCTTGATCTGCCTTTCCACTTTAGAAGATTCTGAAAATGAATTAACAATGTCTTGAGCATTTGATACACTGGAAAATTAATAGCATTTTGGAAAACTGTTTTCCTTCTACTTTTTAAATGTTTCTATTTTGTTTTCTCTAGATTTTTCAGTATATGTTCAGAAGTATTTTGGTTTGAATTATTGTATGTTTAAGGAATTCTAAGATGATAATTATCAGGAAATTAACTCAAATTATATAAGAATACATTCGAGACAAGATAGGTCTTGTATTGTTGTAGTGGGGGAAATGCCAGGATCCATCATAACATTTTAAAATTAGTAATGTATTTTAAGTACTTGAATATTTTCTTTCATCTCAGAAGCTAGCTTGCTCTTAAATCAGAAAACAAAGGCCAGCTGCCAGAGTGAAGGAAGTACTTTAGGAACTAAGAGAGGAGGTAAAGTAGACCGTTCTCAGGCTGTGATTCCGGGAGTTGTTTCAATGTGTCACAGTGCTCCCCTAGCTGACTTTTTACGTAAGTTTCTACTTCTTTCTTTATTAGGCAGCGTTCAATAATGCTTTTCCCCCAGGACAATTGGCTTCCACCCCTTTGGCTTTCTGGCCCTCCCTTCCTCCAGTCTCCCTCCTCTCTCTCTCTCTTTCCTCCCTTCCCTCCCACATTTCTTTCATTCTTTCTCTTTCCTTCCTTCATACCTTCCTTCCTTCCTTCCCTACCTCCTGTGGTTTACAGACCAGCTCTACTACTAGGTTTTTGGAGCTTGAATAGTAACTTAACTTTTCCCTTTCAGCCTCCTGATCTGTAAAATACAGGTGATACTTTTCTATGTCAGAAATTTCTTATGATAATGATTGAGCCACAGTAAGTGAGAAAGCCCAACATGATATTTAGTACCTAGTACTCAGTAGGGCTTTTCTGGTGGCTCAGATGGTAAAGCATCTGTCTGCACTGCAGGAGACCCGAGTTCGATCCCTGGGTTGGGAAGATCCCCTGGAGAAGAAAATGGCAGCCCACTCCAGTATTCTTGCCTGGAAAATCCCATGGATGGCGGAGCCTGGTAGGCTGTCCATGGGGTCGCAAAGAGTAGGACACAACTGAGCGACTTCACTTCACTTCACTTCACTCAATAAATATTATTCTTCCTTTTTCTTTCTCTTTCTTTCTTCTTTTTTTTGTTTTTTTTTGTTTTTAAACTCTGCTCTGCGATTTTTTCCCCTCATCTCAGATTTAGTTCAAAATCTTTAAAAAAATGTTTTGGAGAAGAAGAGGTATGAAACCATGAACAGAAGGAAAAGAATAGCACCAGCCACTGAGAATTGAACACTGACTCACCATTTTAAGCCCTTCCCTTGCATAATTTTGTTTTATCATTGTCTGTTTTATACTGAAGGAAACAAGACTTTAGAGAGGATAAGCCAGTAATGAGTGGAGTCGAATGTGACATTTTGGTTTCAGACCCTACAGTCTCGGTTCAGCTGGGCTTGGGTAGCATTGATGTCTCTATAATGTGCTCATGCTCTCCTCGGTCAGGCCTTACCTGCCTTTCTTAGCAGTCATGCCACTGACCTGCACTGGCCTCAAAATCCAACTTCTTTCCTACCTCAGAGCTTTTGTATATATTTGATTCTCACCACAAATTTTCCAGATCTTTGCAGCTCAGCAAAATATTATTTTCCCAAAAAAACCTTCTGTGATCACTCTCTTCAAAGTAATAGAGTCTCTTCCCACCAACCACTCATGTTTCCATGGTTTGCTTTATTCAGAATACTTATCACAGTAAGATATTATCATCTATATTTACTAGATTTTCTTCCTTGTCTTCTGTCTGCCATCTGAAGGAGGGTGTTACAGAGTTTGGACATTGCTTTTTTGCTTCCTGTTTTCTTTTCAGTGCCAAGTATTATCCCTGATGTATAATAAATGTCTGCTTCTGCTGCTGCTAAGTCGCTTCAGTCGTGTCCGACTCTGCGACCCCATAGACGGCAGCCTACCAGGCTCCTCTGTCCCTGGGATTCTCCAGGCAAGAACACTGGAGTGGTTTGCCATTTCCTTCTCCAAATAAATGTCTACTGTGAATGAAAAACTGAGAGGCTTGTATTTTACACTGCAGTGATGATTTGTCCTAGACTTAAAGCATTTAAGGAGAATTTACCCTTACAAATATGGGGTCATTTATATGTATCACAACTTTGCCATAATTAATAACTAGAGATGTCCTCAGTTCTGTCTTTCTTCTGGGCCTTTTAAGGAGAAGCTGATGAACAGTGTCAAAAGATACCTTAAGGCCACTTATAGAAGTAAATTTTCTTCCAGGGTTAATTTTTGGCACAGGGTTGGCTAACGACATTTTTAAATGCTATCTACATTGATGTAACTTGGAAACTGGTCAATGACAGCCTGTGGTAGAGTGGACCCTAAGTAAAAGAATGAACCCTGCAACGTATAGTCTTTTGTTAATACCAAACCTTCATACTCAAATGGATGCCTCAAAAATTATCCTTCATTTTTGAGAATAATACTGAAGGTTAGGCTAGAAACTGAAGAGATTGAAGGCAAAAGGGGAATGAGGCAGCAGAGGATGAGACGGTTAGATAGAATCACTGACTCAATGGACATGAATTTGAAAACACTCCTGGAGATAGTAGAGAACAGAGGAGCCTGGTGTGCTGCAGTCCATGGGGCTGCACAGAGCCAGGCACAACTTAGAGACCAAGCAACAATTTAGAGACACAATGTAGAGAACAGAAGTGTGGACACAGCAGGGTGAGAGGGTGGGTGAACTGAGAGACTGAGATTGACGCATGTTCTTGGCCAGGTGTTAAACAATATACAGCTGGTGGGAACCTGCTGTAGAGGGCAAGAAGCTCAGCTCAGTGCTCTGTGATGACCTGGATGGCTGGGATCAGGGGTTTGGGGAGGGAGGTTCAGGAGGGAGCGGGTATATGGATACATACAGTTGATTGACTTTGTTGTATAGCAGAAACTAATACAACATTTCAAAGCAACCATACCCCAGGTGGAAAAAGAACAGTGCCTGGCACAAAGCAAAAGGTACATAAATGTTAGCTCTTAAAAAAAAAAAAAAAATGTTAGCCTGTACAAGATCTCTGTGTACTTGGGCTGAACTATTTTGAAGATATTAGAAGCTTACTTGACATAAGGTTGTAAAGGACCATTCTGTTTGCAGGGATATTATATATATGTAATATATATGTCTCTGAGGAATCTGATACCTAATTATACATTAGATGAGCTAATGAAGGTAATTGCTTGGAAAAAGGAAAGGTCTACAAAATTTTTATTTAAGCTCATGCATTTTATGTAGAAAAAAACATTTAATTTTGGAAGCAAATAGAAAATCTGCATATTACTTTGTATATACCTTCTGCTCACATGTTAATAGCAAAATATTTTAATTTATTAAATGCATTATCAGATATTTGAAATACCCATATGTTACTGAACTTAAAAATGATATGTAAGGATTAATGCAAATACTGTCTGTCCAAAAGTAATTTTGGAAAGTAATTTAGAAGATAATATTTTGAATACAGTTCTGGCAACAGTTACTAAATATGTTTTGAGGAGAAAATTACTATCCAAATTACCCATCTTATCCTTGGCCTTTTCTGAAAAGCAAGGCAATTTTTTTTTTTTCCATTTTGGAAGGCTGCTCACAGCAGTAACAAGCCAATTAATTATAAATGATTCAACCATGCACTTGACCATAAAATGGATTGGTTGTGACTGGTGGATTATACTTTTAGATGATTTTATGAAGATCCAAGCATTACTTTGACTTCCTGATGACTACAATGATTATCTGTGCATGCCTACTCAGTCACTAAGTTGTGTCCAACTCTTTGTGACCCGCAAGGCTCCTCTGTCCATGGGATTTTTCAGGCAAGAATACTTGAGTGGGCTGCTGTTTCCTTCTCCAGGGGATCTTCCTGACAGAAGGATCAAACCTGTGTCTCCTGCATTGGCAGACAAATTCCCTACCACTAAGCACCTGGGAAGCCCAATTATCTGTATGAATGATCAAAACAACCCAGTAAGATTAATAAGATTTTTTCCTGGTAAACAAACTATGTTTGAATAAATAAAGTTAAATAAATAAGGCATGGAAAATATCTAAGCTCCTTATGAATTTTTAAAATTAGTTAATAAATAGTAAACAGGCAAGAAGATCATTAACTACAGACATTTAGTCTTATTTCTTAGGGAGTGTTTCTCTTTAATCACTACATTCATTTGTTCATCTAGGGCATTATATTTTTCACAAACATGTAAGTTCTGTCTGCATTTGTCTTTTTATGTGATAGTGACTGTCGTGTGTGTGTGTGTGTGTGTGTGTGTGTGTGTGTGTGTGTGTATGTGTTTTCCCCCTTGGTCACTAGTTATCTTTTAGGAAGATCATGAAGTCTATAACAAAAATCTATTCTTATAGTAAGCTAAATGCCAAGAATTGAAATGTTCATTTTATAGGTTATTTCATTTAACCTTCAAAATAATTGTATGAAACATTCATTTTTTTCACTCCACAAATGTGTATTGAGCTACTGATAATTATGAACTCTTTTGAGACTTTGGGGCACATGGTAAAATAAGGTTGCCAAAGGCCCCTGCCCTTATAGAAATTATGTTCTGAAGGGAAGAAACATCCAGAAGGAGGATAGTTAAGACATAGGACTGTGTAATAGTGACCAATTCAGTTATGCTTTACTGCGTCACAAGCTGTCTCAAAATTTAGTGACTTAGGACAACTCTTCATTTAGGCTCATTTTCAGCTGGTTGCAGTGTGGCTAGGCTTAGCTGTCTGGCTCTGCTGATTGAGGCTGGGCTAAGTTGATCTCAGTTGGAGCAACTTCTGAAAGTGCTCTCAGCTTCCAGATCAGCTGGAGACTGGCCAAGAGTTTCTTCAACTGAAATGGTTCATGTCTGCTTCTGATGGTCTCTCCTAATAGATTTTTCACATAATGGTGGTTAAAGGGGTTTCAGCTGCAGCAGAGATCCTTGGGCAAAATAATATTTTTGCCTCAGTTTCATTCTTCTGAGTGTATGCTGAATAAAAGTGATCAGATTATCCACAAATCTTCCTGTTTCATTTGTCAGGGTTGAAAACCCATGAGAAAAATAAGACTCAATCTGCTGAGGGAGTGGTAGAAGTGAACTTTTGAAATCTACCCTTGTGCCAAGATGTACATTTGTTGAACTTCAAACCAGTTATGTGATTTTTATTTAGAGAAAAACTATTTTACTATGACCACTCTAATGAGTCAAGTCTATAATAACAGGGACTTATGTGATATTCCAGGTAAGAGTAAAAAAAAAAAAGTAATTTGGGGGAAAATACAGATACTGCTTCTTATAGTATTCTCCTACATATTTCTCTTACACTTGTCTCAGTGAGATGCTTTCTCATCTATCTGCCTGGCCTGTCAAACACTAATGCAATATTAAAAAACACAACATTAAGCAGGAGTTACATTGGGAGAAGTCAAAAAACTATGTAATTTTTATTATCATAGGGAAGCAAGAAAGATATACAGATATTCTTAGAGATACTGCAGATTTGCTTCCAGACCACCACAATAAACCAAATTCAAAATAAAGTGAATCACACAAAAATTTTGGTTTCCCAGTGCATGTAAAAGTTATGCTTAGACTATACTATAGTCTATTAAGTGTGCAATATCATTATATCCAAAAAACAATCTACATAACTTAATTTTAAAGTATTCTATGCCAAAATATAATAGCTGTCTGCCTGAGCTTTCAGTGAATCATAATTATTTTGCAATGGTAACATCTGAGATCACTGATCACAAGTCATCATAACAAATATACTCAAAATGAAAAATTTAGAATAATGCTGAGAATTACCAAAGTGCAACACAAACATATAAGGTGAACAAACGCTGTTGAAAGATAGTACTGATAGAAATTGCTTGACAGAAGGCCATCACAAACTTTCAATGTATAAAAAGGCAGTAAACTGAGATACAAGGAGGTATGCCTGTACAGAATCAGTGCCAGACACTTCGTATCAGGTGTTCAGTGAAGAGAAGGAACAGAAGATCATCATATGGGGAAGAATCATATATACACTCTAGAAAATTTAGAGTTATTTTGGTCCTTCTTTGAATTCATATAACACATGTAAAATAAAATTCTTTATTTTATTGTGTGGAAATGCTATAATGTGGAAAATACTATAACATTACATTGGAATTAGAAGTATCAATATTCACTCATGTACAACAAAATTACTTCTTTGTTCTGTCAAATAATCATCATATTCCAGCAGCAGCAACATGCCTAGCACCCAGATCATGGTTTCTCATATTAGCCACTTGGATATCTTCCATTGTGAAATGTCTGCTCAAATCTTTTCCCTGTTTTTATTAGATTGTTCCTGTTTCTTGTGATGGAGTTTAAGGACTTCTTTCTGTATTCTAGGAAAGGGTTCATTATCACATTTATGTTTGGGGAATATTTTCTTGATGAGCACTTCTTAATTATGATGAAATCCAATGCTCTTTTTAAAAATTTTATTTGTTGTTCAGTTGCTAAGTAATGTCCGACTCTTTGAGACCCCATGAACTGCAGCACCCAGGCTTCCCTGTCCTTCACAATCTCCAGAAGCTTGCTCAAACTCATGTCCATGGAGTCAGTGATACCATCCAGCGTCTCATACTGTTGCCCCTTCTCCTCTTGCCCTCCATCTTTCCCAGAATCAGTCTTTTCCAGTGAGCTGGCTCTTCACATAAGGTGGTCAGAGTATTGGAGCTTCAGCTTCAGCCTCACTCCTGCAATGAATATTCAGGGTTGATTTCCTTTAGGATTGACGGGTTTGACCTCCTTGCTGTCCAAGGAACTCTCAAGAGTCTTCTCCAGCACCACAGTTCAAAAGCATTAGTTCTTTGGCACTCAGACTTCTTTATGGTTTAACATTCACATTTGTACATGACTATTGGAAAAACCATGGCTTTGACTATATGAACCTTTGTCAGCAAAATGTCTCTGCTTTTTAATTTGCTGTCTTGATTTCTCAAAGCTTTTCTTACAAGGAGTCACTGTCTTTCAATTTTGTGGCTTCAGTCACCACCATAGTGATTTTGGAACTCAAGAAAATAAAATGTGTCACTACTTCCACTTTTTCCCCTTCTATTTGCCATTAAGTGATGGGACCGGATGCCATGATCTTAGTTTTCTGAATGCTGAGCTTTAAGCCAACTTTTTCACTCTCCTCTTTCACTTTCATCAAGAGGCTCTTTAGTTCCTCTTCACTTTCTGCCATAAGGGTGGTGTCATCTGCATATCTGAGGTTATTGATACTTCTCCCGGCAATCTTGATTCCAGCTTGTACTTCTTCCAGCCCAACGTTTCTCATGATGTACTCTGCATATAAGTTAAATAAACAGGGTGACAATATACAGGTTTCACATACTCCTTTTCCTATTTGGAACCAGTCTGTTCCATGTCCAGTTCTAACTGTTGCTTCCTGACCTGCATACAGGTTTCTCAAGAGGCACGTCAGGTGGTCTGGTATTCCCATCTCTTTCAGAATTTCCCACAGTTTATTGTGATCCACACAGTCAAAGGCTTTGGCATAGTCAATAAAGCAGAAATAGATGTTTTTCTGGAACTCTCTTGCTTTTTCGATGATCCAGCAGATGGTGGCAATTTGATCTGTGGTTCCTCTGTCTTTTCTAAAACCAGCTTGAACATCTGGAAGTTCACGGTTTAGTTCAGTTCAGTTCAGTCTCTCAGTCGTGTCCGACTCTTTGCGACCCCATGAATCACAGCACACCAGGCCTCTCTGTCCATCATCAACTCCCGGAGTTCACTCAGACTCACATCCATCGAGTCGGTGATGCCATCCAGCCATCTCATCCTCTGTCGTCCCCTTCTCCTCCTGCCCCCAATTCCTCCTAGCATCAGTCTTTTCCAATGAGTCAACTCTTCACATGAGGTGGCCAAAGTACTGGAGTTTCACCTTCAACATCAGTCCTTCCAATGAATATTCAGTACTGATTTCCTTTAGGATGGACTGGTTGGATCTCCTTGCAGTCCAAGGGACTCTCAAGAGTCTTCTCCAATGCCACAGTTCAAAAGCATCAATTCTTCGGCACTCAGCTTTCTTCAGAGTTCCAACTCTCACATCCATACATGACCACTGGAAAAACCATAGTTTTGATTAGATGGACCTTTGTTGGCAAAGTAATGTCTCTGCTTTTCCATATGATATCTAGGTTGGTCATAACTTTACTTCCAAGGAGTAAGCATCTTCTAATTTCATAGCTGCAGTCACCGTTTGCAGTGATTTTGGAGCCCCCCCCCCAAAAAAAAATCTGACACTGTTTCCACATCTATTTCCCATGAAGTGATGGGACCGGATGCCATGATCTTCATTTTCTGATTGTTGAGCTTTAAGCCAACTTTTTCACTCTCCACTTTCACTTTCATCAAGAGGCTTTTTAGTTCCTCTTCACTTTCTGTCATAAGGTTGGTGTCATCTGCATATCTAAGGTTATTGATATTTCTCCTGGCAATCTTGATTCCAGCTTGTGCTTCTTCCAGCCCAGCGTTTCTCATGATGTACTCTGCTTATAAGTTAAATAAGCAGGGTGACAATATACAGCCTTGCTGCTGCTGCTGCTGCTAAGTCGCTTCAGTTGTGTCCAACTCTCTGCTACCCCATAGACGGCAGCCCACCAGGCTCCACCGTCCCTGGGATTCTCCAGGCAAGAACACTGGAGTGGGTTGCCATTTCCTTCTCCAATGCACGAAAGTGAAAAGTGAAAGGGAAGTCACTCAGTCATGTCCGACTCTTCGCGACCCCATGGACTGAAGCCTACCAGGCTCTTCAGTCCATGGAATTTGCCAAGCAAGAGTGCTGGAGTGGGGTGCCATTGCCTTCTCCATACAGCCTTGACATACTCCTTTTCCTATTTGGAACCAGTCTGTTGTTCCATGTCCAGTTCTAACTGTTGCTTCCTGACCTGCATATAGGTTTCTCAAGAGGCGGGTCAGGTGGTCTGGTATTCCCATGTCTTTCAGAATTTTCCACAGTTTATTGTGATCCACACAGTCAAAGACTTTGGCATAGTCAATAAAGCAGAAATAGATGTTTTTCTGGAACTCTCTTGCTTTTCCATGATCCAGCAGATGTTGGTAATTTGATCTCTGGTTCCTCTGCCTTTTCTAAAACCAGCTTGAACAACTGGAAGTTCACAGTTCACATATTGCTAAAGCCTGGCTTGGAGAATTTTGAGCATTACTTTACTAGCATGTGAGATGAGTGCAACTGTGTGGTAGTTTGAGCATTCTTTGGCATTGCCTTTCTTTGGGATGGGAATGAAAACTGACCTTTTCCAGTCCTGTGGCCACTGCTGAGTTTTCCAGATTTGCTGGCATATTGAGTGCAGCACTTTCACAGCATCATCTTTCAGCATTTGAAATACCTCAACTGGAATTCCATCACCTCCACTAACTTTGTTCATAGTGATGCTTTCCAAGGCCCACTTGACTTCACATTCCAGGATGTCTGGCTCTAGGTCAGTGATCACACCATCATGATTATCTGGGTCATGAAGATCTTTTTTGGACAGTTCTTCTGTGTATTCTTGCCACCTCTTCTTAATATCTTCTGCTTCTGCTAGGTCCATACCATTCCTGTCCTTTATTGAGCCTCTGTTTGCCTGAAATGTTCCCTTGGTAACTCTAATTTTCTGTAAGAGATCTCTAGTCTTTCCCATTCTGTTGTTTTCCTCTATTTCTTTGCATTGATCACTGAGGAAGGCTTTCTTATCTCTTCTTGCTATTCTTTGGAACTCTACATTCAGATGCTTATATCTTTCCTTTTCTCCTTTGCTTTTCACTTCTCTTCTTTTCACAGCTATTTGTAAGGCCTCCTCAGACAGCCATTTTGCTTTTTTTCATTTCTTTTCCATGGGGATGGTCTTGATCCCTGTCTCCTGTACAATGTCACGAACCTCCGTCCATATTTCATCAGGCACTCTATCTATCAGATCTAGTCCCTTATATCTATTTCTCACTTCCACTGTATAATCATAAGGGATTTGCTTTTGGTCATACCTGAATGGTCTAGTGGTTTTCCCTACTTTCTTCAATTTAAGTCTGAATTTGGCAATAAGGAGTTCATGATACAAACCACAGTCAGCTCCTGATCTTGTTTTTCTGACTGTATAGAGCTTCTCCATCTTTGGCTGCAAAGAATATAATCAATATGATGTCAGTGTCGACCATCTGATGATGTCCATGTGTAGAATCTTCTCTTGTGTTGTTGGAAGAGGGTGTTTGCTATGACCAGTGCGTTCTCTTGGCAAAATTCCTTTGGCCTTTGCCCTGCTTCATTCCATACTCAAAGCCCAAATTCGCCAGTTACTCCCGGTGTTCCTTGACTTCCTACTTTTGCATTTCAGTCCCCTATAATGAAAAGGACATCTTTTTTGGGTGTTAGTTCTAGAATGTCTTGTAGGTCTTCACAGTACTGTTCAACCTCAGCTTCTTCAGCACTACTGGATGGGGCATAGATTTGTATTACCATCATATTGAATGATTTGCCTTGTAAATGAACAGTGATCATTCTATTGTTTTTGAGATTGCATCCAAATAGTGCATTTCGAACTCTTTTGTTGACTATGATGGCTAGTCCATTTCGTCTAAGCGATTAATGCCCATAGTAGTAGGTATAATGGTCATCTGAGTTAAATTCACCCATTCCAGTCCATCTTAGTTCAGTGATTCCTAGAATGTCGATATTCACTCTTGTCATCACCTGTTTGACCACTTCTAATTTGCCTTGATTCATGGACCTAACATTCGAGGTTCCTATGCAATATTGCTCTTTACAGCATCGAACTTTGCGTCTATCACCAATCCATTCACAGCTTACCGATAGTTGGATATTAAGTGGATGACTCAGATTTTCTACTTTTTAAAAAGAAGGTATTGATATTTTTTTTAACAAAAATCATCATATAAGAAATTTACCAGGGAATTGCATGACAGTTGAGCTGGATCAAGTATTCCAGTGCTTTTTAAAAAGTAGTTTATTCATTTAGGAAAAGGTCACTTTGATCTGAAACATCTATTAAAATCAGGCCATGACCTATAAAGAAGCTAAGGAAAAAGAAGCAGAGTCTAAGCATTTACACAGAACATGTTAGAGATTGTTCAGTTTTCTTTCTTATCATACAGATTGTTCTCTCGAGAGTTCAAAAAGTCAGATATCTTAACCACCAATACAGCCAATGTTTGGGTATGGGTTCTATGTACTCTTCTAGGCTTTAGGATTTAAAGACATTTAAAATATATGAAAGACCAGTCGTTGCTGACATCTAGAGCTTTGCACAATCCTTGTCCCATGAGTAGTAATGGTAGCTGTGTGCCAAGTCACTCAGTCGTGTCCGACTCTTTGCAACCAGGCTCCTCTGTCCATGGGATTTTCCAGGCAAGAATACTGGAGTGGGTTGCCATGCCCTCCTCCAGAGGGATCTTTTGGACCCAAGGATTGAACCCACGTCTTATGTCTCTTGCATTGGCAGGCGGGTTCTTTACCACTAGCCCCACCGGGGAAGCCCGAGGAGTGATGGTAGAAATGACTAAATGACAGGGATCATGGAAGTCATAGTTAGAATTCACTATGTGCACAAAGAGTTCATAGCCTTTAAGTACTGGTTTTTCTGTCAATTTAGGAGAGTAAACTTTCACCAAATCCTTTATTCCTTTATTATATATCTCTTATTAGTGATTACAAGCCCGTATGCAAATCAGATGTTTTTTTTTGTTTTTTGTTTTTTTGCCTGAATCCAAGTCTTGGAGTCACTTTTACTATTATTACCACTGTGGGCAAGTGGCTTAACCTCCCTAAGATTTAGCTTCCTCCTCTGTAACATGGAATTCATAGGCTTGACTCTAACTTGCTGGTACAGTGATTTTGAGGCTTAAAGGAGATCATGCCTGAAACTATTTCAACAGGGCCAGGAGCATCACAAGCTAAAACTAACATAACATTGTAAATTAACTATACCTCAGTTTAAAAAATTCCAAGGTATCCTAACCTTTAGGTCCAGACAGCACATTGATACCTAGAGCTGATCCCAGGCCCTCCTCCTCTCTCTCTCACACGGCCAGCTGCTCTGAGAGAAATGTAACGTGGACCAACCAGACAGAGGGCATATTTCCTTCTGGGCCGGGGACAGACAAAGACCAACCTTGCCAAACCAAATCACTTGGCACAATTTCCAACTCAAAATTCACTTCTTCACTGATTTGCTCAGGAACTCCCTTCTCGGCAGTCAGACAGCCTGGGAGAGACAGTGAACGTGACTTGTACACAGCAGGTGCCTAGCAGAGGCCCTCAGTGTGCTGCTAAGAAACCAAGATGAAGTGCACTCTGCAGTCAGATACAGTGTGCTCATCCAGGCCACCTCCCCTGTGCCCCTGCGAGGGCTTCTGGACACTGCCCGCCTTCTGGGCTTGCTCTGCAGAGAAGGCCCTGCCCGCCTGCTGCACAGCCCCTCCTACACTGCGGGGCATCAACCGCAGCCCCACGAGATTTTCAGGCTGAGGCAAGTGGAGTGTCCGTCTGTGGTCATGTCCCTGCTGCGGTCCTAGGCTGCTCCACGAGTCTTCTGTGGAGATGAGCTTCCCCTACACGAGTGCTTTTTGTTTGGTAGTGGACATGCTTACAGTCTTAAGAAGTATTTCCAGACAGTCTCCTTTCTAAAAGATATTAAAAAGAACAGCAGTGTTTATCATATGCTACTATTTGGGGGACAAGTTTTATACATATATATCCTTTGGGTTTCTCTTACTTCTATAATGCCTGTGTTTTACCTCTTCTAAGGTTGGTACTTTCTTCTAAGGCATGAAAAATACAATTCAAAAATAAATAAACAAATATAAAAGTATATAAAATTTATAGTCAATGACTTCCCTTCCTTTGTTGAATAAATTTAACATTTATCTTCTTTTTTTTTAAGTTTGAAAATATATTTATTTAGTCATTGTTGAGAACATTCATCTGTAATATCAATTCAATTTAGTTTGTTAACAGTGTCCTTCAGATCTTTGAGATCTTTTCTATTTTTTTGATTACTTGTATTAAATGCCAAAAGAAAAATATTGCAGTCTTCAATTGAACTGCAGTTTCATCTACTTCTATTTAACTTCTATCAATTCTTGCTTATGTATTTTTAACATATGGTAATAGTTGCATACATATTGAGGATTGCTATGTCTCCTTGATTAAGCAATGCTTTCATTCTCATAAAATGGTCCTTTATTTCTAGTAATGTTCTGTTTCTCAAACTTTGATTGATATGAATGTAACTCCATTAGCTTCCTTACATTTGGATTTTGCATCATATATCTTTTTTTTTTATTTTATTTTATTTTTAAACTTTACATAATTGTATTAGTTTTGCCAAATATCAAAATGAATCTGCCACAGGTATACATGTGTTCCCCATCCTGAACCCTCCTCCCTCCTCCCTCCCCATTCCATCCCTCTGGGTCGTCCCAGTGCACCAGCCCCAAGCATCCAGTATCGTCAATCGAACCTGGACTGGCAACTTGTTTCATACATGATATTTTACATGTTTCAATGCCATTCTCCCAAATCTTCCCACCCTCTCCCTCTTTCACAGAGTCCATAAGACTGTTCTATACATCAGTGTCTCTTTTGCTGTCTCGTACACAGGGTTGTTGTTACCATCTTTCTAAATTCCATATATATGCGTTAGTATACTGTATTGGTGTTTTTCTTTCTGGCTTACTTCACTCTGTATAATAGGCTCCAGTTTCATCCACCTCCTTAGAACTGATTCATATATCTTGGTTCCAAACTTTTACTTTTAATCTAGCTCTTTATTTTTATTTTTTCAAGATTATACAAAAATCAATTGTGTTTTTCTTTTCTTTTTAAAAAATTTTTAAATTTTATTTTATTTTTAAACTTTACATAATTGTATTAGTTTTGCCAAATATCAAAATGAATCCGCCACAGGTATACATGTGTTCCCCACCCTGAACCTAGCTCTTTATATTTAATATACTTTTTGGAATCTTCTTAGATAGCTTTTTGATATTTATTTATAGTTTAATATTTTTATCTTATCATAATCTGAATGATATACATCCTTTAATGTGTATCCAGATGTGTTTAATGTCCCAGCATTTGGTCAAACGTGTACATGTAAATGTCAGGATTATCCTTAAGTGGTTGGCTATGATGTAGGTCTATGTGGGTGACAGTGGGTTTCAGGCATCTGCGCATTTATCTTCTTTATTACTGACTGCTCTCTATTTGAAATATATATAATGACTACTGCATAAAAATACTGCTGTATAAACTAAAATTGACAATGCTTATGCTAAAGATAGCGTAACTATGAATATATGTATATATTTAAAGTATTCCGAAAAGGAAAAATACTTGACATGAACTGTTCTGACATTTAAATCTTTTCTTACTCCTGTCAGCTCTGTCACAGTGAATGACAAAGGTAGTATTAAGAGCCATACATTTTTCTGAAAATTAATTTCCTAACATATTTCTAACATTTTCTAGTTTTCTAACAATGACAAGGCAGATATATATGTTTACACTTTGAAAATCTTTAATTTACAGTTATATATCGTATTTTACATGCATACGTGTCCTTATTTAGAGGAAATAAAGTGTTTATTTATTTTTTGGCCCACTGATTTGCATTTAATTTAGTTTTTCCATACCTAAGTGCATTTATCCACTGAACATTTTCAAGTTCTTATTATTCTTTGAACAACTGCATTCTCATAGATTATAAAACTTGCAAAGTTTTGGTTAATAGTAACTCTGTTGTTTGTTGTGAGTAGTTTTTCAAGTGCTACTCTCCAGACCTTGGAGAAAGTATTTTGTTCTGTGTGCATTTTGAAAAATTCTTGGACTATTTCTTGGTGAATGTGTACAGATCCCAATCCAAGACAATATTTTTCCATTTTGTTGTAATTTTTAGAATACGTTCACAAAACTATGAAATTTTATTTTATTACCATGTCTCATGTTTTCCTATTTCCTTTCTCCAAGTTATAGAAAATCCATAAACCTTGGGCATATTCAATGTCCCCTACAACTCAATTTCAGTCAGTCGCTACACTTCCACAGTCCTGGGCAGGGCTAAACAGGAAAAAGTGTGTGACCCTTTACTGACCAGCTATGTGCTGGGAAATCTTGTAACCTGAGTTGACCATTATCTGAACAATGAGAAAATGAGATCCACCTTAGAGCTTAATATGAAGATCAAATTAGTTAATAGAGAAGAGGATACACTGGACACTTAACCATGAAAGCCACCAATAGTAAAGGAATACTAAGAAGTAATCTTTACAGTCTCCAATTGATGAAATGTTTCCTCCGACACACCTCCAATAATACAGTGTGTCCAGACTCCTAGAACAACATCCAACTCTCTAACCATGGTGGTAGCTGCTCAGATCAGCTATTTCTTTTATTTCTAAGACATGCTACCTTTCCCTGGGAAACATGCAATTAAAACTATGCCTTTGAAGTAAAGCTTTAGTTTTACTAAAAACTATAGCTTCTTCCTTTTCCTGGGATTTCTGGCAAGATGCTTCTGTCCAACTCCTACATGTAGTTCAATCCCATCCCCTCCTTGACATCACTTCTCTCTTACCTGAAGGGTCAGTAGACACTCTATCTGCTACATCAATATACATGAAAAATACTCCACAGACCAAATCTTAAGAAGATCAGTTTTGTCCCTTCTCTTTTCTTACCTAATGGACAACTTTTTGGATGAATATGGAGAGAAAAGAAAGTTACTTAATTTCTTATCTCATAAACTTTTAACCAAACTCTATTGGTTTATTTTCCTATTTTCCTCATAAATTACAATGATTTAGATTGCTTATTTACAAATAGTCTCTCTTAAAAAAGATATTTAATATGACAGTGTGTGGGGTCTCCTGCACTGCAGGCTGATTCTCTACCTTCTGCGCTCTCAGGGAAGCCCTGATACTACCACAGACATAAAGAGTAAAAGTCTCTGGAAGGAAAAATGTGTATATTTAAAACAAACAAATGAACAAGGACTTCCCTGGTGGTTAAGACTTCACTTTTCAAGGCAGGAGGCGTAGATTTGATCCCTAATTGGGAAACTAAGATCCCACATGCCTCCTGACCAAAAAACCAAAACATAAAACAGAAGCGATATTGTAACAAATTCAATAAGATTTTAAAAAGAAATAAAAGGGAATTGAGGGTTAGAATTGGGCTGATAGAATCAAGCCTTGGAGAAAGACTTCATCGTTTACATTTTTAAAATTTTGAATCATGGGAGTATATTTCTCATTTAAATATTAAATAACAAACATTTAACGTAAAATTTTAAAAGTACAGGGGAGTCTAATATGAAACTCATTCATTCAAAAAGCCTGTAAACTCGTAAGTTTGCAGGAGAGAAAACAATGTAGCTGGTTTTGTCCCTGTTTCCACCCTTGTCTATTTTTCCTTCATTATGCAGGATGACACTCTGACATCTCTAAAAGGCTGGAGCTGGGACAAGGAGAGAAAGAAGGGACATGAGGCTTTACTGCAAAGGCATAGTTTTAGTTGCCTGTTTGGCAGAAGAGTTTAATACAAAGCGTATTTCTCAGACGAGCTGCACTGCAGTCGGGTTCTGCCTGTGGACTGGCAGGCGCTGTGCTCTGCGTCATGTTCACTCTGAGGACCCTGTGACGGAGCAGCCCCCATCGGTTGCATCAAATCACTCTGCCAGTTACTGTAGCAGAAGGAAAGGACCAGTGACAAATCATGTCATAGTTCTTCAAAGTGTCCACTCAGAAGTGACCCCGGCCACTCCAGTTGACATACCCTGGGTGGAGACTTGCAGTTCTTCCATGTGTCCAGAAATATCAAATTGATGGCAAACACACTGATAAATATTTTCTGAGGAATATCAATCAAAAGCAGAAGTCCTTTTAAGTTTTAATTTAGTTGTTTCCTGAGCCCCAATATTTTGGGGGTTTCATATGAAATTCACATAACTAAAAAATAATATGCCTGTGCCTCAGCCCCTGCTCCAGACTTTCTCCTCTGCCTCTCTTATTCTCCTTCTTTTGAGTTTCTCTTATCTTTTTCTTTGACCTCACCTTAAAAACAGTTTTTCCCATAAGTCACCAGGAAAACAAAAAACAACATAAAATGATACTATCTGGAGGCCCCCTAAAGTCTGAATTGTCCAGTATTGCCAGAACAGCATTGAGACCTGAGCAGCTCTGCTCTTTTGTAGTTTTTCTCTCCAGAAGCAGCATACAGGGTAGTTCTTACTACGAAGATGAAACTACAAGCCCTTACTCAAGGAGGACCGGTGGCAATTATTTTTGCCCTATGCTTTCTTCCAGAGTCATTTCTTTTTCTTGTGTCTGTTGCCTCTTCTCTAAGTGAGGAGAAGACACTCTTGAGGCTCAGTAACTTGCTCTGTGTCAACCCTCTGTGACTATGAGGGAAACATGGGCTGGGATGTATGGAATAGATATTGATTTTAGTTATCACACCAGAGACATTTTGAATTAATGCTGTTGGTGAATAAAATAGAAATTAAGTGTTTATGTCCTTTTCCAATTAGTGGAAGAAAGAAGTAGAAAGAATAAAGAAATAGAACCTTGGTGTCTGTTTGGTGTGTTTCAGATAAAAATTTTAAAGCCTATAAAGTCTTTACAATACCAAATTTCTCATTGCTGGGATATCAAGTGAAATGCTCTGTAAAATATATCCTGTTTTGCTAGATTTGATGGAGACAATTTTCTGAAATCATCAAATTGCTCAGTGACATTAACTCTTCTCCAAGAAACCATGGAAATTTTAGCATGTAAAAAAGAGAGGAAGGGAAATACAGTGGGCTCAGTTGAGAAGCAATCTTCGAGCTGGTAATTATGTCACATCTGTTTGGAGATACAAGTTGGCCTTTAAGGGAGTGAATGGGATAACAACTTAATTAAAGATGGGTAGATTACATGCAAATTACTTGCTATTATTACTGGAGAAATCTGTTAAAACAGACAACTGGGAAAGCACTGTTTTTCATTTTTCTTGAGGGAATAACTCGACACAGCAGGAGAATTTAACTTGTTTTTCTGGATATAAGTTTTAACTCTGGTGTGTGGATGGATATCATCTGCATATCTGATGTTGTTGATATTTCTCCTGGCAGTCTTGATTCCAGTTAGCATTTCATCCAGCCTGGCATTTTGCATGATGTACTCTACATGTAAGTTAAAAGAACAGGATAACAACATACAGCTTTGTCGTGATCCTTTCCCAATTTTGAACCAGTCGGTTGTTCCATGAAAGTCTTTAACTGTTGCTTTTTGACCTACTTATGGTTTCCCAGGAGACAGGTAAAGTGGTCTGGTATTCCCATCTCTAAGAATTTTCCACAGTTTATTGTGATGCTTTCACATAGTCAAAGGCTTTCACATAGTTAATGAAGCAGATGTTTTACTGGAATTCCCTTGCTTTTTCTATGATCCAACAAATATTGGCAATTTGATCTCTGGTTCCTCTGCCTTTTCTGAATCCAGCTTGTACATCTGTAAGTTCCCAGTTCATGTACTGCTGAAGCCTACTTTGAAGGATTTTCAACATAACCTTACTAGCCTGTGAAATGAGCTAGTAAGATAGTTTGAACATTCTTTGTCATTGCCCTTCTTTAGTATTGGAATACAAACTGACCTTTTCCAATACTGTGGTCACTGCTGAGTTTTCCACATTTGCTGACATGTGAGTGTAGCACTTTAACAGCATCATTTTAAATAGGATGTTATTATTGAAATATTATCTCTAAAATATCTTCAATACAGCTGTTATATATGGCTATTAATATAATAAATCCTGCTCCTTAGTCAAAATCCTTTTAGTCTCACAAGTGTCATGGTTTAAACAATAAATTATAAGATCATGGTCATACTAGGTAGGAATTAGTTGACCTCAGTAAATCTGAGGTTACTTCAAGGTTGATCTGAGAAAGTAACAGTTGTCAAAATCATAGTAAGTAATACGTTGCAAACCCTTTGGGATAGTGAAAATGTTAGGGAGTATGTTTTCCCACATGCTGCAATCCATAGTAAGCAATTATTAAAGTCAAGGTAGAATGAGAATATATAGTTAAATAAATATTACGGCCACATTATGGAACACTGTTCACCATCATTTGTGGCTATGATTATAAATTCCAACCCACAATTGAGAACTGCATAATGCTTTATTTGATTGACTAATTAATGTAGATCTCATGGCTAACAAGGGGCAAAGAGTCTGAGAAGATTATCTAGGAATGTAAAAGTCACCATTTTGTCACTGTGTTGAGACCCAAATAAATACAAACAGTTACATTTATAGACAGAATTGTATTTCATATGTGTCTTATGAAAATTCAGTAGGAAGCTCAGCAATTGTTTGAGCCAACAGAGTTTTCTTTTGCGGGAGAAGGGAGGAGGTGAGAGCGAAGTATTTTATCACTGACTTTGTTAAGAATTGCCAGGAAAGGATGACAGTAATAATAAAAAAAACTTGTAGTTATAGATGTTTAGAAGTTCTTTCAGATAATCCATTCCTCCGTTATCTGCTCCTGGGGCCGACAACTTCCTCCAATTCACCCTTGTCTACATGACTGCCTAAATATTTATATTTTAGTATTTTCTTTTAATGTCTATTAAAAATTACAATTAATTGACTACCAAAGTTTTGCACTTTTTCAGTAGTAGCAATTCAGTGTTTAAACTTCACTGGTATTACTAATGTTTGGGGTCTTCATGCTGTATTGTAGCAGAAACATCATACGAATCCTCTGCCTGGGTCTGGGCAGACAACGACAACGCACTTGCTTCAGAGCGCCTCCAAACACAATTACAAGAACGAGCGCTAATCCTTATAAGACAACTGGAAATGAAGTCATCACTTTGAGCTGAAAGCAGGGAGGTTATTGAACGCATTTTCCACGTGCTTTGTAAATAAACACAAATTCAAATGAAAAATCCTTCAGTCAGGTCTAATCAAAGGCAGTTGATGGTTACCATCTTGCTTATATTCTAACAGAAAGCTAGTTAATGCTATTCATTGAACTATATTTTTCTTTCTGCTTATAAAATATAATGAAGAAAAAATGACAGTAGCTGTAGAGTTAACTAACATTAAGTTGGTTTAGTTTTTAGATAGTGGCACCCTCTCCTAAAGACACTGGCATGAGAAAAACCATTAAAAATATTAGATGTCAGTTAAAAAAAAAAATGTTGTTTTGTCAGTATTTAGACTGTTGAGGTGACTTCAGTCTAGCTTTGCTTCTGAAGACCCAGGAATAAATGTACATTTTCAGGTGAATGCTTGGTACACCATTGCTCCATTAAGCCACTTAAGGGCTGGTGAAGGCATGAAGAAGCATTGCCATCTGCTTTGTTGCTCATCTCTTTGTTTATATTTCTGCTTTCTTTTGAGGAACTACATTAGGGAACACTTACTCACCATCATTTCTGACAGTGACTATAATTTTATGATCCACAGTGCAGGACTGAATAATATTTGACTAATTGATTAATAAAGATTTTTATGGATAACAAGGGACAAAGAGTCTGTGAAGATTTTCTCGGTATGTAGAAGTCATCATTTTGTTTACTATGTCTGAGCCCTAAAGATTCGGTGATATCAGAGGGAGTTTAGTGTCGAGTATAATGAGGATCTTGTTTGTTCTAGTAACCAAATGACTTCAGAACTGGGACAGGTTGCTTCCAAGTGAGAAATTTTCACTAGCCAAAATGAATCCTCTATATTCATAACAAAATTAATTGTCTGAATTGTATTTTGGCAGATAATACTGATCTTTTTTAATCTGTAATTTTTAAATTTACTCTTCTCACAGAAGAAGAGAATTAATTTTTAATTACTGTTCTGCAGAAGTTAATTAAACCTCAGATGGACTACTTCTAAAGGAGAGGATTTTTACCATGTTTGCACCTAATTTTTTTTTAGATAGAACAACCATTATTTTAAGTAGAAGCAGAAAAAATGTTTTGTATTCTAAAATTTCAGTCCATATGACTTAAATTTTATTGGATTTGTGGTTAAGTGATCGATTATTTTGGAATTAAAAGAATGATGAAGTTCTAATCACAAAACTATAAAGTGCAATCACCACTTTTAAAATATTTCTTATTCATTGACATAGTGTGAGCATTTACAGAAAAGTATGTAAAGAAACTATAAATAAGTTACTGTTTCATAACAAAAATCACAATTTAGACATGGGTGATATAGTTTCAGTTTGTTGTTTATTCAGTTGCCAAGTCATGTCCAACTCTTTGCGACTCCATGGACTGCAGCCGGGCCTCCCTGTCCCTCACCATCTCTCGGAATATGCCCAAGTTCATATCCATTACATCGGTGATGCAATCCAACGATCTCATCCTCTGTAGCCTTCTTCTTCTGCCTTCAATCTCCCAGCATCGGGGTCTTTTAAGTTCTTTTAATTATTTCATAGAAGTTATTATTACTAAATAATTTATTTTCTTTGCTGTGGTTGTGTTTGGGGAAAGTATTGAAGCTGTGTAAATATAAACCTACTACAACTTCTCCAAAATATTCTTTAAATGAATTGTTTTAGATTTTTGAAGAATTTATATCAACTTTTCTCCCCTTTTTTATTATGTGCCTTCTTTCTTTAAATGTTGAAACAAAAGGGTTCAATATATAAATCTGACATAAACAAGTCCATATGCCACAGCTATGGTTTTTCTATTAGTCATGTATGGATGTGAAAGTTGGACCATAAAGAAGGCTGAGCACTGAAGAATTGATGCTTTCGAACTGTGGTGTTGGAGAAGACTCTTGAGAGTCCCTTGGACTGCAAGGAGATCAAACCAGTCAATCCTAAAGGAAATTGACCCTGAATTTTCATTGGAAAAACTGATGCTGAAGCTGAAGCTCCAATACTTTGGCCACCTGATGAGAAGAGCCAAATCTTTGGAAAACACCCTGATGCTGGGAAAGGTTGAAGTCAGAAGAGAAGGGGACAACAGAGAATGACATGGTCAGATGGCATCACTAACTCAAGGGACATGAGTTTGAGCAAGCTCTGGGAGATGGTGAAGGACATAGAAGCCTGGCGTGCTGCAGTGCATGAGGTCACAGAGCCAAACACAGCTGAGTGACTGAAATGAACTCAACTGTATTATTCTATGCATGTGATGGACAAGAACAGGCAAAATTAATCAAAGAGAAGAGACCAGAGACATTTTTTCATCTAAGAGAAAGTCACATGAGCTATAGATGGGGACAAATTTCTTAAGCCATGAACTCAATATTAGAGTCTCTGGCAGTAATGAAGGGCATACATGTATACTCACTCATTTGCTGCAGGAAAAGTAATCTATTAAATGACAGCAGGGTACAGAATGCATTTCATGTTAAGTTTCAGTAAGACAAATTACATTCTATAAATATAAACAGTTGTCTTTGTTTTAATGCACCAAGTGTGTTAGAATATCCTGAATAATTCAAAATGTTTGAATTGAACTGTACTTATAGCGAGTGCTGAAAACAAGAGTTACATCCCCATTAAAGTCTTGTAAAAATTCTATTCCCTCTACTGCTAGTTGCTGTCATTAAATGGCATAGTGTTTCCTAAAACTCACTGGGTGAAGACAGGGCCAAATTAATAGTTTCAGATGAATGTAGAGGATACAGGAGGTGAAGAAGCAAAAATCATTTTAAATTTCATTATTAAAAAGAAAGATAATTTCATTATTAAGAAGAAAGATAAAAATAAGAAATCCTATCCCTAAGCAATATTGTGCCTATTTTCCCATAATGTTGTTTCTGCCCTAACAAAGAAAACTATGGTTAAACATTAAAACAGTAAATTTTAGTTTATTCATGATATAGCCCATATAGTATGGATAAATGAATATTCCTATAGTATTATATTTTGCTTCAGATGTAAAGAAATTCTTTAGAAAGGAAACACAGAGCTCAGCTTCTCAAACTGTAATATTCATACAAACCATTTGAATATCTTGTTAAAACTGAGATTATTCTACAGTCCTGCAGGGATGGGCTGAAGTGCTGGGTTCCTAACAGTTCCCAGGTGATGCTAAAACTGCTGCATAGACCACATTGTTACTATTGACTTTGATTCAATTATATAGAAATAAACCCTGGATTATTTTACCATGTAATTTTGGACATTGGATTTTAATACATTTTTGTGATAAGGAGCTATTTTTACAGCAGTTTTGCATATTTTAATGTGCATATGAATCTTGCTGTAGTCAGACTCTGGTTCTGCAATTCTGGGTTAGACCTAGCGATCACCTAGCTAGGTCTTAGGTTAAAAGATATTTCTACTTACTAACATGAATTAACTTATAAAAGTCAGGAATGACGGTGAAGGAGAACCAAAGGCAAATGTTAGTCAAGACAGAAAATGCAGTTGACCTTTGAGTAACATGAGTTTGAACTGCTTGGGGTCCACTTATGCGCAGACTTTTTTCCAATGAATGAATAGCCACTATCGTTCCACATCCTTGGTTCCTTGAATCTGTGAATGCAGAAACACAAATGGGTGCACTAACCCCCACATTGGTCAGGAGTTAACTGTATTGCTATGTAAAAAATGGTAGCTGTTTAAATATATTCCGCCCTGGAGAAACAGTCCCGCACTCTAACAGTACTACCACTTCTTTAATGTTCCGTTTTAAGGTGATTGTAATAATCGCCCTTCAATTAAAAAACTGTTTCAGTACTAGCATCTGCTTTATTAGAGCAGTGATTTTATTAAGCTAATAACTGTTAGCATGAAGACACCATTACTGTAATTGTATTTGTAATTATGACAGTAAATATACTCAGGTCATATATAATTATTAGAAATGTTACCCTAATCATTTACCTCTCCCACAACTTTCTTCCTGTCATACACTCTGAATTTGTGTCAGTGTTGGCCAGCTTTCAAATGTAGCTGTTTTCCTGTGTCCCATAGTTATGCAAATTGATGCATGCTCTGTCCAGAAACTTATATCACCCCTTTAAAGAGTAGTTAATTAGAACTTCCTTCCCAATTTCTACTTCCCCCAGTGTGGATCAGGCCAGTGTTTAGGGCCTCAATCAGAAGCAACTTACCGTCTAGCAGGACATATCTTTGGCTTTGAGGGAGGCACCATATAAAGAAACGTCTTTATAGAAAATGCACATATTCAGTGTTAATGTGTAGCAAATACCCCTAAGTGCAGAGGTGTAAACAACATTTATTCTCACTTTCCTCAGGTCAGCTGGGCCGCTCGGTGGGGGGACTGGGGGGCCATCTGCTCCTCATGCTCCTCCTCTGAGCCTTGCCCTAGCGATGGCTGTTGCATAGAAGAGCACTTCCAACCCCGCAGGCACATTGCAAGCCTCCTCCGCATCTGCTCCTGTTATTATATTGGTCAAAGCCAGGCTCGCAGTTCAGCCCAATGTATAATCCCTCTGCTCCTGATGAGGTTAAACCAAGTCTCATGACCACGCCCAGATTATATGGAGCAGAGAGATGTCATCCTTTCTTGGTATTTGAAGGATAATGAGTGATCCTTTCAGGACAACAATCTAACCCACCAGGGGCAGTTTTCCTTTCACATGTGTAAGTACAAATCATGTCTAAAGTCTGTGAGTCAGTTAATTTTATAATATGCCAAATAGCCATAGCTATATTTAGCCAACTTGGAACACTAGGATTGAATTGTTTCTTTAAGAATCTCAGGTTTGTATAGGCAGAAAGAAATTGAGGCCCTAACATCCATTTATGCATTATTTTTTAGTTTAATTTTCCATATTACTAATTACAAATAAGGGTTTTAAATTTCAAAACTCTGGTAGCTAAAATCTCAGGCAAGATGGATGTAATAGTCAAGTCATAGTCAAGGTGGCAGGTCATTCATTTAACCAGGAAACCATTCCTCAAAGCTTTTCCACGTCCCCTTTATTATGGCCACAGAGAGGAATTCGACACAGTTCCAGGCTTCAGAATTCTTACAGTTACAGATGAATGAAGAACACATTCAGTAAAAGGTGACAGGCCCTGTATACTGTGTGTATGCCACTTCTCACAGAGAGTGAGTTTAACCTCTGAAGGGTGGGGACTGGATCCAAATATTGAAAAGGAAGAAAAAAATCCATCAGGAGCTTAGAGGAGTTAGGCAATTTGCATAGAGAGATAGCATCACACCCCATTCAGGAAACTGCAAGGAGTGGGTCAGGAGTATTTTGTTAGGACTAACGGTCCCCAGCCTTTTTGGCACCAGGGGCAGGTTTCATGGAAGACAATTTTTCCACGGACTAGGGTGGGGTGGAAAGATTGTTTTGGGATGATTCTCATAAGGAGAATGCAGCCTAGATCCGTCACATGCTCAATTCACCATAGGGTTCAGGCTTCTAAGAGAATCTTGTGAACCTGCTGAGCTCAGGCGGTGATGTGAGTGATAAAGTGGCTGTAAATGCAGATAAAGCATCTCTCCCTGGCCCACCGCTCACTGCCTGCTGTTCGGCAGGTTCCTAACAGGCCATGGACCTGTACCGAGGGCTGGGGACCCCTGCGATACCTTCTCCCTGGCATCTTGCCCCTAGGATGTCAGACCCTGAAGGGACCTGTGTCAGAAGCCTGGAGTCTAGTATTGCCAGAACATGGGAAGACTTGAAACAGAGGTAGATCCTCTCAGAAGCATTGTCTACATTTGGAACTGAAACCAGTGCCAGGCTGATGAGACCACAGGGTCACCGGTTAGAGCCATGGGGTCTGACAACCAGTGAGAGTTCACCTTTTTATGAGTGGTGTTGGTCCAGTTCAGGATGGAGAGCAGTGAAGTTAGAGGCTCCAGTGACTCCTGTGTTGCAGAAATAGTTTCAGCAGCTCCAGCAGCACTCACATCCTTCCCTCCTCTTCCTAGGCACACATTAGGCTGCATTTCAGGCCTGCCAAGTAGGTACGGTTGTTGTTCAGTCACTGTCATATCTTTTTGCGATCCAATGGACTGCAGTGTGCCAGGCTTCCCTGCCCTTCACTGTCTCCCAGAGTTTGCTCAAACTCGTGCCCATTGAGTTAGAGATGCCATCCAAACATCTCATCCTCTGTCGCCCCCTTCTCCTCCTGCCCTCAGTCTTTCCCTGCATCAGGGTTTTTTAGAAAGTCAGCTCTTTGCATCAGGAGGCTGAAGTATTGGAGCTTCAGCTTTGGCATCAGTCCTTCCAGTGAACACCCAGGACTGATATCCTTTCGGATGGACTGGTTGGATCTCCTTGCAGTCCAAGGGACTCTCAAGAGTCTTCTCCAACACCACAGTTCAAAAGCATCAATTCTCAGTTCAGCTTTCTTTATGGGCAACTCTCACATCCATACATGACTACTGGAAAAACCATAGCTTTGACTAGATGGACCTTTGTTGGAAAATTCATGTCTCTGCTTTTTAATATGTTGTCTAGGTTAGCCATAGCTTTTCTTCCAAGAAGCAAGCGTCTTTTAATTTCATGGCTGCAGTCATCATCTGCAGTGATTTTGGAGCCCAAAATCACTGTTTCCATTGTTTCTCTATCTATTTGCCATGAAGTGATGGGACTGGATGCCATGATCTTCGTTTTTTGAATGTTGTGTTTTAAGGCAACTTTTTCACTCTCCTCTTTCACTTTAATCAAGAGGCTCTTCAGTTCCTCTTTGCTTTCTGCCTTAAGGGTGCTGTCATCTGCATATCTGAGGTGATATTTCTCCCAGAAATCTTGATTCCACCTTGTCCTTCATCCAGCACGGGATTTGACATGATGTACTCTGCATGTAAGTTATATAAGCAGGGTGACAGTATACAGCTTTGAACTACTTCTTTCCCAGTTTGGAACCAGTCTCTTGTTCTAGGTCCAGTTTTAACTGTTACTTATTGTCCTTCATACAGCTTTTTCAAGAGGCAGGTCAGGTGGTCTGGTATTCCTATCTCTTTAAGAATTCTTCACAATTTTGTTGTGATCCACACAGTCAAAGGCTTTACTGTAGTCAATGAAGCAGAAATAGATGTCCTTCTGGAATTCTGTTGCTTTGTCTATGATCCAGCCAATGTTGGCAATATGATCTCTGGTTCCTCTGCCTTGTCTAAATATAGCTTGAACATCTGGAAGTTCTCAGTTCACGTACTGTTGAAACCTGGCTTGGAGAATTTTGAGCATTACTTTGCTAGCATGTGAGATGAGTGCAATTGTGTGTTAGTTTGAATATTCTTTGCCATTGCCTTTCTTTGGGATTGGAATGAAAACTGACCTTTTCCAGTCCTGTGGCCACGGCTGAGTTTTCCAAATCTACTGGAATATTGAGTGCAGCACTTTCACAACATCATTGTTTAGGATTTGAAATAGCTCAGCTAGAATTGCATCACCTCTGCTAATTTTGCTCGTAGTGATGCTTCCTATGGCCTACTGACTTCATACTCCAGGATGTCTGGCTCTGGGTTAGTGATCACACATCATGGTTAATCTCAGACTATTGATTTTTCCCTCCTTCCTTTCCCCTTTGGTAACCATATTTGTTTTCTATGACTGTGAGTCTGTTTTGCAAATAAGTTCACCTGTATAATTTTTTTTTAGATTCCACACATAAGTGATAGCACACAATATTTGTCTTTTATTTAGTATGATAATGTCTAGGTTCATTCATATTGCCGCAAATGTCATTATTTCATTCCTTTTTGTTTCTTAGTAGTATTCCATTGTGTGTGTGTGTGTGTGTGTGTGTGTGTGTGTGTGTATACCACATTTTCTTTATCCATTCATCTGTCAATTAAAGGAATTATTAGAAAAACCAGTTGGGTTCCTGTATTCATTCATATAAATGAAGTTTTACACAGACCTGAAATTTTACTTAAGTATTGGCTGCTTCATTTTAATTGATGATGTCATGTTTTCTAGGTGCATGCATTTTTATCAAATGTATTCTAACATTTTCTCAGTTTTTTTTTTTTAAACTGGGGCCTTGTTTCTGTAATGCAAAACCTATTTGCAATTTCCAATATATTATACAAATTAATATCATCTTACCAGTTGGGATTAGAAAGTCTCTTGGTTTATATGGTGCCCAAGCTTCCAGGTACCTTCACCTCTAAGCCTTAGCTTTGATTTTTCTTTATATCATCCATTCCTGGGTAATGAACATCTTTATTGTCCTCCAATATGGTAAAATTGTGTGAGAGTTGTCTTTACTCTAAGTATACTTTTGAATCCATGCTGCTCTTCCAGGATACTCAATTCATTACATTCTGAATAATTTTGTATACTGATGTCTTAGGGGCAATAATGCCATTTTAATGAAAAATGGCCCCAATTAGCAGTAATATGATAAGTTGTCTTATCATTCACCCACTGTTTCAGTTTTCTAGTAAAGCTTGTGGTGACTGAAGAAAACAGTTTATTCTGAAAATCATGCCTGGTAATTACATCTGTCATTAAATTGGCTTTCGATCCTTCATCTCTGGCACCTTGGCTTTAGCTTTTATTCAAGAGTGGAGAAAAGCAGGGCTAGTGCTATCATCCTCTGATAGTTGTTTAGATTTTTACCTGGTGCTCAAGCGTTTGCAGTTCTAAAGGACTGATCTCAGGTAATTGTTAAGCCATGCACAGGGATATCAGAAACAGCTGCTGCTGCTAAGTCGCTTCAGTTGTGTCGGACTCTGTGCAACCCCATAGACGACAGCCCACCAGGCTCCACCGTCCCTGGGATTCTCCAGGCAAGAACACTGGAGTGGGTTGCCATTTCCTTCTCCAATGCATGAAAGTGAAAAGCGAAAGTGAAGTCGCTCAAGCATGTCCAGAAACAGCTAGATGATGTTAAATACACCTGGGTATGCATTCTTGCTGAGTCACATACTAGCCTTGTGAGATGTGCAATCAATCTAGTTTCCACTCAGCCTCAGATTTATTATCAGAAATGGACATAACTGTCCCTCTCTTATTGGGTTATTGAAAAGATCAAAGCAGATTATGGATGTAAATTTCTTAGATAGCACCTGGTATGCAGCTCTGAGCTCCACAAATGGGGACCATTCTTTTGATGAAATACTAGGTGGTAGCTCATTCCAATCAAATTAAAAATTAAGCTCTACTTCGTCTTTTAAACCATGCATATGAGAATAAATATGGATAAACGGTTTAACTTATATGAAGCTTAAACAGAAGCACAGTCATTTTACGGGATCAGTCAGAGCAGCAGTTGCTTCTGTGAGCCCCGGCATAGTCTAGGAGAGATGTAGCTTCTAAGGTGCTAAAAATATTCTTTCTTGATCTAGGCCATAGGTAGTGAATTTTATATTTGTAAAAAATTCATTGAGCTGTATACTTAAGTTCTATGCTTTTTAAAACTCATTAAAATAGAAAGAAGTGGCTTAAAAACAATAGATTTCTCAAAATTTTGAGGCAGTGTAAATTACTCCAGATTTTTGTAAAGTAAAATGTGATGATAATACACTAACTCATCCCCTGTTGTCTCAAATAAATATCCCAACAGCAGAAATATTCCAGCAACAGATAAAAATTAATTGCACGAAGGCATTCATTACAGCATTTTCTATTTGTTTTAAGAAAATAGTATTGAAAACAATATAAATTAATTGTCCAACAGTATAGAAAAATGACATATTTGATAATGCATCAATTCCAGAATTATGCAGTCATCAAAAATAATTGCAAAATAGTGCTGTATCCATTTTAGAGGAAGCAGTATTTTGTAAACCTAAACATACGTTGGACCTATGACCCAACATTTCCACTTCTGGATTTTTACCCAGTAGATGTATGAGTGCACACAAAGACTTGCACATGAAGGTTCATAGCAATCTTATTCAAACAGTAGCACAAAGCTGGACACAATCCAAATACCTATCCATAGGAGAATGGATAAAGAAATTATAGTATATTCATACCATATGATACTATTCAACAATTACTGTCATGTGAATGAATCTCCAAAAAAAGTTAAAGAAGCCAAATATAAAAGATTAGATACCGTGTGATTCCATTTATATGAGATCCAGAAGAGGCAAAGTGAGTCTATAGTAATAGATACTAGAACAGTGATTGCCTGTAATTGGAAAGCGCAGAATTGCCTGATGATGCAGATAGTCTTTATCTTGTTTGGCAACATCTGCCGCAGCCATATTGTGACCTTGAGGGTCTGCCCAGTACAACTGTAAAGATGCCAGTCCTGAAATTGTTAAGCTGGTAAACCAGTGACAGAATCCATATTCTTTCATACTTCTCATGTAAAAGAAGATAAAGTCCTATTTGTTTAATCATTGTAGCTGATAACATCTTGTAAGAGAAGACTCATGGAAATGCTGCTTTGATTTGTGTCAGTGTAAAAAGGAGTTATTAATGAGAGTTGCAGGAATTCTAGAAGCCTCTAGCGGTCACTCTGGCATTATAGAATGATAGGTATAGAAGGGACATTATCATTTACAGAAAATGACACTAAAACCCAGAGAGGTTATGTGTCTTCCTTGTGGACACATATGGCCAAGATTAGATCATATAGTATTCAATTCTCAATCTCCCTAATGAGAAAAAAAGGAGATTAAAAACTGTAACAATTCCTATAGAAACTGAAAGGGTATTTTCATATAACTCTAAAAGATTACAACAGACAAGATAAAAAATTTGAGGAGATTCTGCTAAAGTTGTAACTGTTTGACAGTGAAAATAGAGCTCCACACACCAACCTCTTAATGATTTCTCATTGTGGAGGCACGGGTAGGTCCACATGTGGATATTTGCATGTTCAGTCTCTTCAATAATAGATTTTTATCATATCTCAAGCACACATCAGTTCAGTTCAGTAACTCAGTTGTGTCCGACTCTTTGTGACCCCATGAACCGCAGCACGCCAGGCCTCCCTGTCCATCACCAACTCCCGGAGCTTACTCAAACTCATGTCCATTGAGTCGGTGATGCCATCCAACCATCTCATCCTCTGCCATCCCCTTCTCCTCCCACCTTCAATCTTTCCCAGCATCAGGGTCTTTTCAAATGAGTCAGTTCTTCGCATCAGGTGGCCAAAGTACTGGAGCTTCAGCTTCAGCATCAGTCCTTTCAATGAATGAATGTTCAGGTCTGTCTGTCCCCTGAGGAAGCTTCCATAAGCCTCTTATCCTTCTCCATCAGAGGGCAGACAGAATGGAAACCACAATCACAGAAAACTAACCAATCTGATCACATAGACCACAGCCTTGTCTAACTCAGTGGAACTATGAGCCATGCCATGTGGGGCCACCCAAGACGGACAAGTCATGGTGGAAATTTCTGACAAAATGTGGTCCACTGGAGAAGGGAATGGCAAACCACTTCAGTATTCTTGCCTTGAGAATCCCGCGAACAAACTCACATACTTGATGTTTTTACTTTTCACTAATTTATTTTGCCTGTTTGTTCTTGGCCTATTTTAAGAAGTGTTGATAAATTTTAAATTGTGTTCTCTTCAAGAAATTTATGAAAATCTGTAGTAATTTCATGATTTTATTTAATTATATCTCCATTTATCATTTTCCAAAAGACTAAAATATTCACAAACGTGCCCCTCTGTGTTCTTTATGGCAATATTAACAGTTTCTTGTATCTTTGAGAAAAAGATAATTTCAATTTTCTGTCCAGTTATTTTAAATATATTTTACTCCTTCTCCAAGACACTATGAACAACAACACATCCTGCACAACTTCTGACACATGCCCAAGGAACATTTGTAGGGGTTTTCAGTAACCCTGTGGCTTCTTGTGATATGTTTTTATAGATCAGGAAAAGTTCCATCTTTTAAGGAAGTGCCATTTCTATGGTATTTGGCTAATCATTGACAGATTTTTTTGGTTCAGTCTCTTAACAGAGTCCTAGTGAATGAGAACTGGATGGTTTTATTTTTATTTTTTCATGGTCTTTTATTTTATCAATAGTTCATATTAGTATTGTATTGCAGTCACCAAATTCAAAAGGAACAAATAAACGATGGATGATAAAAAGCGCGAGTCTCTCTCACACCCTTCTCCAGTCCATTCTGTCCTCTTCTACAGAAATAACATCTTCAAATAGTTCAACATCCCTTTGTTGTCAACCTGAAGCTATCAGAACACTGTTAATAGGCTATATTCCAATATAAAGTGAAATGCTTTTTACAAAAGGAAAAATGTATAAAATGATGCAGAATAAAAAGCCCACTCTTAGCTGTTTCCCATCCACCCTGTTACTTTCCCTTCAAACAATGATCTTGATTTTTCACATACTTTAAAATAATTTTAAATTTACAAGTATATATATTTTTCATCATATTTTATGAGTATGTTGTTGACATATTATATACAATGCTGTAAGTCTTTTGTCAACAGTGCCTTTGAAGTCTTCATGCACTAAGTCATAAGGCACTTGAAGGATCTTTTCTTTGGCTCCGTTGTATTTCATTGCATGGATGAACCGTAGCTGAGTCAACCAGCTACTCTAGAATATGACTTAGAAAGTTTCCAATATTTTACTGTTACAAACAGTGCTGCAGTGAATTACCTTAGATGCACATCACTATGTGTGGGGGGTTATTTTTGGTACTTAGTTTTATAAGAGTATGTGCTTTGGCGATTTTAGTAGATATTAGCTTGCTCCGTGGGTCGGGAAGATCTCCTGGAGGAGAAAATGGCAACCCACTCCAGTATTCTTGCCCAAGAAATCCCATGGACAGAAGAAACTGGTGGGCTCTAGTCCGTGGGTCACAAAGGGTCGGACACGACCAGTGCGCACAGGCACCATGCTCGCTGTAGGGCGATTCTGTGCTATCAGAGAATGTCCCTGGCGCCTGCACACTCCCCACGGACCCCTCCAAACCCATCCTGACGCTCCTCCCTCCTCAGGAGACAGAGGCACTGTCCTGAATGTTTATTTATGATGCCCTGTGTTTTCTTTATATTTTTACCACTTCCTATGAAGTGAAGTGAAGTGAATTCGCTCAGTCATGTCCGACTCTTTGTGACCCCATGGACTGTAGCCTACCAGGCTCCTCCATCCCTGGGATTCTCCAGGCAAGAGTCCTGGAGTGGGGTGCCACTGCCTTCTCCATTTGAGAGTATGGATGAGAATATATTAAGATTTAAAGACAATCTATGTTTCACTTCTATTTTCATGAAATTTGGCAAAAAGTCTTCAGAAGAAAAGGAAAAACTGGAAGAGAAGAAAAAAAAAAGAAAAGAGGGATTTGGGGAAAGAAGAAAGGAAAAGCGGGAGGAAGGCAGGGGAGATGGAAGGACAAACCACCCTGATCGGTCCTGTATGTGAGTGTGGACTGCCGTTGAATGTACTCACGTGCAGACTTTTATGCTGCTTGTCTACCTGTGCTATGTCAATTCCTTTCTTCAAAACACATTAAAAGCCATTCAGTTTTATTAATAAACATATATTAATTTCCTAAATAGTCTAAATAAAGTCTTTCACAATCCACTGTATGATCCTAAATCAAAATTCAGATCACAGGAATACAGAATCATTCTTATTCTTCTGATACAATAATCTGAGAATTGTGAATTTTATGGTTTACATAGCAGAGGCTATTCATTAAGTAAATTTGGAAGTGTACATTAATTTTGTGATCTCTTAGGGAAGGATTACCTATACTTTTCTTGGATATCTGTGAATATGTTGGTATCTTGGATATCAACAATGTTAACTAATATTTATGACTTCTATCTATTGCTTCTATGAGTATTTGTCAGAAATTTGATGAACAGTCATCTTTTCATCTTAAAAAGTAAATGGCACACTCTTAAAATTTAAACAGATCCTCTGTGTGCAGACTGCAGTCCATAGGGTTACACAGAGTCAGACACAGCTGGTGACTTAGCATGCATGCACAGCCTTACTTTAATACAGAGACTGATTCCTTGAACTCTTACCTAATATTCACCTATAGGAATATTTTAGATCAATGACAACATCATCTCCACTTAGCTTTTCACCTAACAACAGCACTTACCCAGTGGCTGAGGGCTTTGGCCATCATAGCTGAGCAGGAGCCAACTGTGAGGCAGGCCTGTGGGAGGGGCTTGTGGCCTCCTCAGAGACAAACCCCATTGGGCCAGGCAGCTCAGAGAGGCGTGCCCAGCTCCTTAAACACTAGTAAACTGTAATAAAGCAACAGGAGGTAATGTTTCCAACATGTGGGAAAGAGAGTCAGGCTTGAGAGATTTCTGTCAGAGACAGATATTCACAGCAGGCATCAGAGCAAAAAAGCCATGTTTTAGATTCTCTTAGTGACACATAAAAAGTGAAATCTTTGTTGATCTCTGGGGTTGGGGGTGCAGGGGGACCCCAGAGCTGCAGTTCATTTCCACCATGAGGTGGAGACCCAGGCTGGTGAGCCTGCTCTATCTTCCCTGTGCAGGGAGCGAGCCCAGCAAAAAGCCAACAGTGTCCCCAATCCAGCAGGCCCGTCACAGTGAAACAGCTTTCCTACCTGCTTTCTGAATTCACATACAGGCTTTCCTTGTGAAGGGCTAAAATGGGCAGATAGTGAGGGAAACAACAAACTGGAACGGTGTTTTCAAGTCCCTTCTCCTGGTTGACAGAAGTAGAACGATTCTGTTCCAAAATATAATTTTTTTACTTTTAAAGTAAGAAAAGGGGGAAGAGTCAATTCAGAATTTCCTTGCTGAGCATTCTATAGGAGGGTAGACTATGAGACAATAGTTAGAATTTATTAGCAAGATAAGTGACTTAAATATAATCATATAACTATATTGTATAGCTTAAACATAGTATTTTGTGATTCATTATAATATATAATTATATGATGAACCTACATATATACTAACTTGTGTTGCCCTATAATTAAGATAATGGAAAGGGAATTTGACACTATACATCAAAAGCCATATTAGTGCCATTCTCTTTAACATAATAATTCCATTTCTAAGAGTTTAACTTAAAAAGTTAAAACTTGAACAAAATTATATTCATGAAAATGCTTCAATTATAATGGAAAAAAAGAAATAATATAAGTAACCAAAGTAGGAGTTTTATTAGGGCAGTGGCTCTCAAAGGGAGGGGCAGTTTTGCCGCTGAGGAGACATTTGGTAATGCACAGAACTGTCCACCTCAACAAAGAATTACCCACTCCCAAATGAAAATATCAATAGTTACAAGGTTCAAAAACTCTGCCTCAGGGCAAGTAGAGGACACTAACTCAAAAGGAAAATATTCAGTCTTGAAAAGCTCATATCATAAAGGCTAGGCTTTGACATGGAAAATTATTTTGATATATACTATGAGAGAAAATAAAATATAAATATATGTATGTATTCATTACGTGCATGCATGCTAAGTCGCTTCAGTCCTGTCCTACTCTTTGCAGTCCTGTGGACCCAGGCTTCTCTGCCCATAGGCTTCTCCAGACAAGAATAATGGAATGTGTTGGTAAGACTCCACCTGTCAGTGCAGGAGCCATAGAAGAGGTGGGTTCTATCCCTGGGTCAGGAAGATCCTCTGGAGAAGGAAAGGGCCACCCATTGCAGTATTCCTGCTGGGTAATTCCATGGACAGAGGAGCCTGGTGGGCTACCGTTCATGAAGTTGCAAAGAGTCGGACACGACTGAGCTGCTGAGCATGCGGCACAAGTGTAACCGAATGTATAGGGCCTCTCCTTTACACAAGCCCCTCTAAAAGCGCCTAGAGACTTTGTAGCAATGTGTTTCATATGGTTATATATTTTTGGAAAGAAAATTTTCAAGTAAAAGTATTTAAATTGGAGTTACAAAGAGTCAGACACGACGGAGCGACTTTCACCTTTCATACCAGTCCTAAAGATTCTGTTCTTAAGCTGTGTTATACTGTCATCAAATATGAGAAGATCTTTAAAAGTCAATGGATTTATTAGAAGAAAAAAGGAGTCTTACACTGAAGTTCACAGTTCCTGTCTTCCTCAAGTGTTTGTGTGCAAACACTTGTTTGTGAGGAATTTTGATTGATGGGTATTGCAGATCCTCCTGGGCATTCAGAGTGAATAATGAATTATATGTAGAACTGAACTGCAGTCTCAAAAGAAAAAAAATAGTATCAAGATATGCATGGGAGGAGAGTCTGTGGAGAATGGATACATGTATGTGCATGCGTGCTAATTTGCTTCAGTTGTGTTCAACTCCTTGCAACCCTATGGACTGTACCCTGCTAGGTAGCCTGCTGGGCTCCTCTGTTGAGATTCTCCAGGCAAGAGTACTGGAGTGGGTTGCCATGTGCTCTTCCAGGGGATCTTCTCAACCCAGGGATCAAACCCACATCTCTTATGTCTCCTCCTGTTCTTTGAGATGGTAAAGAGTCCGCCTGCAATTCAAGAGACCCAGTTTTGATCCCTGGGTCGGGAAGATCCCCTGGAGAAGGACATGACAACTGACTCCAGTATTCTTGCCTGGAAAATCCCATGGACAGAGTAGTCTGGTGGGCTGCAGCCCATGGGGTCCCAAAGAGTCAGACAGGACTGAGTGACTGAGCACACACACATACAGCACCTCCTGGCATGGCTGAATCCCTTTGTTGTTCACCTGAAACTATCAAAGCATTATTAATTGGCTATACTCCAATACAAAATAAAAAGTTTTTAAAAAGACATATCCATACTTCAGTTCAGTTCAGTTCAGTTCAGTTGCTCAGTTGTGTCTGACTCTTTGTGATCCCAGCACACCAGGCCTCCCTGTCCATCACCAACTCCCAGAGTTTCCTAAAACTCATGTCCATCAAGTTGATGATGCCATCCAACCATCTCATCCTCTGCCATCCCCTTCTCCTCCCACCTTCGATCTTTCCCAGTATTAGGGTCTTTTCCAATGAATCTCATCAGGTGGCCAAAGTTTTGGAGTTTCAGCTTCAGCATCAGTCCTTCCAATGATTATTCAGGACTGATTTCCTTTAGGATGGACTGGTTGGATATCCTTGCTGTCCAAGGGACTCTCAAGAGTCTTCTCTAACACCACAGTTCAAAGCATCAATTCTTCAGCACTCAGCTTTCTTTATAGTCCAACTCTCACATCCATACATGACCACTGGAAAAACCATAGCCTTAACTAGACAGGCCTTTGTTGACAAAGTAATGTCTCTGCTTTTTAATATTCTATCTAGGTTGATCATAGCTTTTCTTCCAAGGAGTAAGCATCTTTTAATTTCATGGCTGCAGTCACCATCTGCAGTGATTTTGGAGCACAAGAAAATAAAGCCTCTCACTGTTTCCATTGTTTCCCCATCTATTTGCCATGAAATGATAGGACCAGATGCCATGATCTTCATTTTCTGAATGTTGAGCTTTAAGCCAACTTTTTCACTCTCCTCTTTCACTTTCATGAAGAGACTCTTTAGTTTCTCTTCACTTTCTGCGATAAGGGTAGTGTCATCTGCATATCTGAGTTTATTGATATTTCTCCCAGCAATCTTGATTCCAGCTTGTGCTTCATCCAGTCCAGCATTTCACAGGATGTACTCTGCATATAAGTTAAATAAGCAGAATGACTTAAGGCATACTTAAAACATCCATACCTAAAACACACAGAGTATCTGACCATCAACTATAGAAAGTGAAAACTCTTAAGCAGCATTTTGCCAAGTAGAATGCTCTAATAAAAGGACCTTCCTGAAATCCTTCAGTATAATTTTATATTATGGAAATTAATCACAATAGAGCAATAGCATTTAGGTGAAATTTTTAAATATTTACTTATAATAACACACATATAGTTAAATGGATAGCAACCTAATATTTGGATTGAAAATTTTTGAAAGAGAAGATACAAATTATTTTCTACTGAAGATAAGTTTCTCAACCTTAAAATCACTGTCTTTCCATGATTGTGGAGTGCCTGGGAGAGTGAGGAAGCAGAGCTCACCAAAGGCCACCTGCATCAGCACTGACTCAATCAAGACTAGCGACTAGTGTTCCTCTTTGTGGGATCACTGGCGATTCGCATTATGTGTCTAAATGTATGAGTAAATGGTATTTTGTTTGCATTGGGGATTGATATTCCATGGATTCAGTTAGTCTTACTTGTAATTAATGAGCAAATAGTCAATTAAAATATGTACATGAAGTGAAACAGACAATTTGCAAGTATCAACACAGAAGGACAAACTAAATCCACTTATTAGAAGCATGCTGCTGCTGCTAAGTCGCTTCAGTCGTGTCCGACTCTGTGCGACCCCATAGACGGCAGCCCACCAGGCTCCCCCGTCCCTGGGATTCTCCAGGCAAGAACCCTGGAGTGGGTTGCCATTTCCTTCTCCAGTGCATGAAAGTGAAAAGTGAAAGTGAAGTTGCTCAGTCCCGTCCAACCCTCAGCGACCCCATGGACTGCAGCCCACCAGGCTCCTCCGTCCATGGGATTTTCCAGGCAAGAGTACTGGAGTGGGGTGCCATTGCCTTCTCCGAGAAGCATGCAAGTACACCACAAATTAACCAGCACTTAGCTGTATTTTCGTTTCTTTGTACTATATTTCACGCTACATCTGACATTTTGTCAAAGCTCTCTAACAATCCTATTTCTTGATATCAAAGGACAGTGCCTCAATTCTGGAACTGTAAGAGAATAAATTTAAAATATCTTACCCTTACCAGTCCCCCATTTCATTTCATGGCTAACTTCTTAACTGCCTCACTCTAAAAAAAGTCATCAAATATTTTCACCATACTCTTAATTCTCACAGATAAAGCAGAAGTGCCATTTACAAAGAACAGACAACCATTTCTTTAGTTAATTTTATGGCAAAAGAAACCATTTAGTTAAGTGCTAGTTCTGATGTCATGAAGACTCTAAAGAAATGCTTCTGGAAAAATAATTTGAAATCATATTTCTCTGATTTTTGATGCATTTCAAATAAACTTGTGAAATATGTTTTCCCAGCCTGTACCATACCAGTTCATGTTAATTTATTCAGGGACCCAATGAACACATATTTAGTAACTATCTTAGGTGCAATGCTCATGCTGAGGATAAACAGAACTAAAGATAATAAATTACAATCTCTCCCTTGGAGAACAGGAAAAGACTCACCTGTCTTGTTTGCTGTTATATTGCCAGTGCCTGAGATTATACTTGACACAGACCAGATGCTCACAATGGTCTTTTCTTCTTCTCTGTCTTCCTTTCCATCTTTCTTTCTTTCCTTCTGTTTGTCCTTTTTTCTTTTTGTTGTTTAATTGAGTGACATTTTAAAAACACAAACACCAATGGAAATACACAAAGATAAGAATGTAACAAGCTTATCAGACTGAGAGTTGACCAAATGGTCTTCCGTATCTTAGCAGCTCTGATGAAGTCGAGGTCATGTCAGTCTTATTCCCTACTAAGTAATCAATTAATAATTGATAGTAAAAGGAATGATTCAATATATTTTCCATCTAAGACAGCATACTCATGGATGCTCATAGAATGATATTAGTTTATTTTTTAAAATGTTAAGTGCTCTTTATACTCTACTCAAGGCAGAAAAGAAAAAGGTTTACAGATTTTTTCATTCATCTGAAAAATTCACTTATATTGAAGTCCTTACTTAACTTTGGGGTCCAATGAATGAGCGATTCCTTGATATTCTCTTTCTGTGTCAATAACCATCTCATCCAGAGAGCAGGGTGGGATTTTTCATCTCTCTAGCTTTCTTGATGTGATGAAGCTTCTGTCAAAACATGTTATCTCACTGGGAACACACACCACAGTTTGCAGAGGCCCACAGGTGGTTGAAACCTAACCCAGTTGTAAATCACCACATGGAAAAAGTCTTGCATATTTTAGAAGACAGAAAAGGAAATAACTTTTCAGCCAGCAATTAGAAGCACATTGTGTCTCAGAAAGCCTGTGCCTTGTACCTGTCAGGTTAAATGGCTCCTTTCACACAAACCTTCCTCCTGATTCATTTGGAACCTCCAGACAACTCCCTTCCTCTCATCTCTCAAGTTACACCTCAAGCCTTCATGACCCCACAAGCCTGTTTTCCTTTAAAATGTTTCCAAACCACTGGAGCGCACCTGGTCATAAACCCCCATTGATGAAAAGTGGAATGGAGGTTGTGCCAGATACTCTAATGACTGGAATTATTCCCACCTTCTCCACATTGTTGACAGACAGTGAATAAAGGCAGCATTGTTACACCTTCAATTGAGCTATTGAAGTTATTACTTGTTTTTGGCTCATGAAAATACCACTTTTTTTCCAGGGCTGTTACAAGCCAATGATTTAGAACCCTGATTCCTTATATTTATTTGTTTTTTAAATAATTCTCCTGCGCATGCAGTGAGGCATGCTATTTTTTATCATTTGGACTGCCTGGCCTCGGACAGTGCACGTGTGTCATATGCGCAAACACATGACAAGAAAAGGCATTACAGACCCTGCGTTCAAACTGAAAAGGAATGTGCACCGACACTGTTTTTGTTCCGTCTCTTCTATTTTAAGTAATGAGGTTCTTGCCTCAGTCGTGTAGTCGCTCAGTCGTGTTTGACCCTTTCTGACCCCAGCCCGCCAGGCTGTCTGTCTCTGACTGTGGAAATCTTCAGGCAAGAATGTAGGAGTGGGTTGCCATTCCCTTCTCCAGGGGATCTTCCTGACCCAGCGATCAAACCCACATCTCCTGCATTACACGCAGATTCTTTACCATCTGAGCCACTTTAATGGATCCCTTATCTCGGTTAAGCACTTCTAGATTAAACATAGATTGTATGGTAAGCTGTATGACTAGAAATTAGTTGTTAAGGCTTTAGAACCAACCCCATGAGGGATGGTATCTGGGCGCCATCATTTAGTAGTAATATGACTTCTGGCAAACTGCTAACTCTCTTCAAACCTTGAGGGAGGTTTTGAAGGTCATTCCAAGATGTTTAGACTTTCTTGAGACCTGAGCCTTTGGTGGTCATGGGACAGAAGAGTAACATGCTAAGAGGGAAGACTTGCAATGACTTGCAAAGGGGAGATGTCAATGCCAAGGGTCACTAAGCCCCACTCTTCTGGACACACAAGTGTGCTCTATTTCTGGCAGTGTTGTTCTCCTCATTTTATAAACAAACAAATAAAAAGTGCTGTAAATGATTGTGATGATTGAATAATTAATCAGCAAATCCAAGTGAAGAAGGAAAGATGATGAAATGGGGGTGTGTACTGATGAGCATTCAGGACAAGGTCTATAATCTACTATTCTTTTGGATGATTTATATTCATTTTTTTGGAGGTAGCTGAGTAAAAACATAATTTGCTCCATGCCTCATGTAATGGTTTAATAATTCAGTACTGAATCAACACTGACCTTTAAGCAGTGTCTCAAATCCAGAAGCCACAAAGACTTCTGAGATGTAATTTTCCCTTCAAATTTCCCTCCCTGTATATTTGCATAAGATTTTGAAATAGCAGTACAGTTCAGATCAGATAAATAGGAATGAGGTGGTTTCAGCTAGCTACTGAACACAGATGTGACTTTGTTACCCAGCTGTGAGCAATTTTCCTCCCAATCAGAGGTAGAATCTTAAATAGACTGAAAGCACATTCTGTAGCCGGAGCACCGCACGCAAGATGCCCTGTCGGTGCAGCACTCGTTCATTTAACTCATATAGTGGTCTCAGATGGACCCCTTCCTCTTCTTTCTGCCACGCTGAACATGCATATGAATGGCCAGGTCAACATTTCAGAAGTGAATGGTCTCCAGGCTTCTCTGTTTCTTCATGACATTTTCTTTCATAGACAAGAATTTGACCATGTGACAATCCATTTGTGCCTCAGGTATTCACCTAATCTTTGCCTAAATGGAAAGGGTATATTTCTTAAACCCCAGCAAGTAAAACACAAAAGCAAGCGTCCGTGGGAATACTGACAATGAGCTAGTGAAAGTGGCAGCCACTTTTGATCGTTTTGAACACAACAGATGTGTTCTTCCCACATTCTCCACATTAATGGATCACTCTTGTCAAATGTCTCAGTGGCTATTATGTAGATTTGCCTAAGTATCCTTGTGGCTGTGAATATGGTCTAGAACCTTTTTCTTTTTATAATCTTCAACAAACACCTGTTCTGAAATCACATGATGGAAGCTTTTGACCAGAAATGGTGGCATTCAGGGGAAAGAACAACAGAATAGAAAGACTTCAGTGACATGAGCAAAATTGCCTTTCTTTCTGATTTGATTGGAAAATTATTTTTCAAATTCTAGGGAGTTATTGTTCTCATATACTTAATATAATAACATACTTCGAACCAAAAGGTCCTTAGAGGTGATGTTCAGTGTCTTTTGTACAGATCAGGACATTGAGACCCAAAGCTGATTGACCTGCCCTACAGTTGCAAATGCAAAGCACAGCTTCAAATGTTAGGCAGAGCGCGGATCAGTGCTGGCCTGGAAATGGGGCATGGGCTACAAAGGGTGATGGAAATAGTCTATATCTTGACTGTGGGAGAAACACACATATCCGTTTGTCAAAACCCATCTATGCATCCATAGAATGAATGCATTCTATAAAAATTATCCCCAAGAGTTAAAAATAAAAAAATGTCAGGCGCATCCTACCAAGGATAAATTTAAATAATGTAAAATAAAGCAGTGAGATAAAACCTTTTATGAAGTGTTACAGTTGAAGCCACACTTCCCTCCAAACTTGGGGAGAAACAGCATGTGTGGCATGTATAAGATTGTATGCTGCAAAAAATCATTCCTGGATCCCCAAAAGCTTAGGAGTTGGCAGAATAAAAGAAGAGAGAATCCAATGAGATACTGAAATGAAGAAACACCTAATCAGCCTCTAGAAGACAGTTTCTATTTCTGTTTCCACTTCTACTGTTTCCCAGCTTTGTGACCTTGGGTGAGTCACCTCTCCTTGGGAAGACACTTTCTTCTCTCTCAAGTAGTGATCAGAAACCCTGTTCTCACTTTACTGCTTAAGGGTCAAGTGTACCATAAGAGCTGGGAAAGTGCTTGGAAAGTTCAAAGTGACGATATACATGTGAGTGGTTACTAACATTTCCATCCCTGTTTACATTCATGTCAATGAGACCAAGAAGCTGGAAATGACTCCAAATATAGGGTACTAGTGACCCTGACAATTTCAGGATATGGTCAGCTTTTATGGATGTTCATATACATGTGCTGCTGCTAAGTCACTTTAGTTGTGTCTGACTCTGTGCGACCCTGTAGACAGCAGCCCACCAGGCTCCCCCGTCCCTGGGATTCTCCAGGCAAGAACACTGGAGTGGGTTGCCATTTCCTTCTCCAATGCATGAAAGTGAAAAGTGAAAGTGAAGTCGCTCAGTCGTGTCCGACTCTTAGCGACCCCATGGACTGCAGCCTTCCAGGCTCCTCCATCCATGGGATTTTCCAGGCAAGAGTATTGGAGTGGGGTGCCATTGCCTTCTCCATACATGTGCTAACCCACTTCTAATACATATTTTAGGTAGATTCTTCTCAATAAAAGAAAAAATGGTGAAAGGCAAAAATGTGTTTAGTAAAGAAAGGACACATGTAACAAATTTGAAAGTCACAAAGTAGATTTGAAAAGATATTTACATTCATGTATTCAATGACCTTTTTGAGATTCTAGCATGAGCAAGGCCTGGAATTATATACAAAGATGAATAAAACACAGTCACTGCTGCTGCTGCTGCTAAGTCACTTTAGTCGTGTCCGATTCTGTGCGACCCCGTGGACGGCAGCCCACCAGGCTCCCCTGTCCCTGGGATTCTCCAAGCAAGAACACTGGAGTGGGTTGCCATTTCCTTTTCCAATGCATGAAAGTGAAAAGTGAAAGTGAAGTCGCTCAGTCGTGTCCGACTCTTAGCGACCCCGTGGACTGCAGCCTACCAGGCTCCTCCGTCCATGGGATTTTCCAGGCAAGAGTACTGGAGTGGGGTGCCATTGCCTTCTCCAAAAACACTGTCAAGGAAAAGATAAACAAAACACAGATTCAGTGTCATCTGGAAGGATGGATCATATATGTCTAAAAGTAATTTGAATGCAAAACCATATGTGGAAAATATCAGAAGAAAAAACATTGTACAATGGAGTTGGAAAAGGGATAAACACTTGTTTCTTGGAAGACTTCATGAGAGAGGTGGTGTTTGAAGTGAGCATTCAGGAGTGAGTAGGGATCCCCTGAGAACAGGAAAGGAAGCTCTGGTGGAAGAGTAGATTGAGCTCGGCCATGGAGTCCAAAAAATACAGGGCATTTTAGAATGATGTTCAGGGCACTAGTGCGGGAGACCAGGCTGAAGAAGGGGAATTGAGGACAGGACCCTGGAAGGCTTTATGCGCCAGCCTTTCTTGGCTGGAAATGAGAAACCACTGGAGATTTCTGAGCAGAAGTATGACTTGAAGTATGCCAGTGGAAAATGAATTTGGCGACTTTGCTGTGTGTGCACTTGTGTTGGGAGAGACCAGTAATAGGGAGGCCAACTAGGAAACTAATGCAATGATCAAGGGGAGAGAAAGTGAAGCTTTGAACTAGTACAGTAGGTAGGGAGAGGAAGCTCAGTGCTGCGGGAAACCGAGGTGCCAGAGGAGGGTCAAGTCCCAGGTCGCAGGTGAGTCCCTGGGATGGGCCACCACATGAGGGGCCTTGGTCTAGTGCAGGAAAGAATTCAACAGTGAGTCATAACAAAGTGAAAGCAAGTTTATTCGGGAAGACACGTACTTCACAGACAGAGTGGGGGCCATCTCAGCAGGAGAAAATGGTTCCAAGGAGAAGGGTGATTGGATTGTATGGGCTGGGTTGTTTCTTAGGCTAAAGAGTGGGAGGAATATTACAACTTCTATGGGGAAAGGGTGAGGATTTCCAGGAGTTGGACCACCATGCACTTTTTTGGCCTTTATGATTAGCCTCCAAATAATCATGGCCCTTGTGGGTGCATCATTTAGATTCTAATGTATTACAGTGAGTACATAATGAGGCCAAGGTCTCCTGGAAATCAAATCTTCTGCCATCTTGGGCCTAGTAGGTTGTAACTGGTTTTTGTGGTATTCTGTTTTTCTTAGTGGTTGTATAATATTTTTTAATGGTTGTGCCCTGCCCATTTCCTGTCTCATAAGCACAAATACAAGTAACATTGATATTAAAAAGGGGCTGGACTTTAAAACTTCCTGGGTGTAGGAGGTAAACAAGAAGTATCAAAGCAGATGTTCAGATTTCCAGCCAAAATGAAAATCCTTGGAAGAATGCTTTGGATGAAAGATAGTATATTTATTTTTAACACATACCAAGTTAGTTTTGCCAGTGGTACAGCTATTATTATTGGGTATTTTTTCTATACTGAATACATATGCATCTGTTATCCTATTTAATCTTCAAGATGGCTTTGTGAGAAGAGTAAGGTCATGTCAGTTTTATAGATAGAGGGATTTCAGCTCAAGTTAAAGTAACCTACTTAAGGTGGCAAAATTATCAAAAAAAGAAATATAAATGTTGCATTCTTTGTATATCACCATTGCAGAAAATCTAGCAGACAGCTGTATGTGGAATCCACATGGTGGCTTTACTGGAAATTATTGAGAAAATGTAGTTTTCTCCTTCCTGACACAGTGCAAAACACTAGAAAATCTATTCAATACATCTGCATAGTCTTACACAATCTATAACATAGAGATGATTTCCTGGTCCAGTGATCACTTTGGATGGATATCAAAGATCATTCCAGTGAACTTCTTGGTTGTATTTTGTTAACATATGATACATTCACAAATTAGTTCCTAAACTGTGTTTTGAGAGAACACTGGGATTCAGAACATTCTTATAATGCCAAGAATGCCACTCTGATTCTACACATAAACTCATATCATACACTTACAATGTGGGAGAAAGAGAATATAATGCAACCTGTGTATCAAAGCTTAGTCACCCCCTAAACAGACCTAACTACAAAAATAAGTATATTCAGAACATGGATGACAAATCTCAGATCTGTGGCTGAAATTAGCAGTTGATGATATTTTAATAAACATCATTACCATTGTTGTTGGCTGGCTGCTTCTTATTCAAGTGGTGTGTTTGTAGGAAATAACTAGTACCATAAAGCTTCCTGCCAAAATCACATTTCTGTTTTGCAAATAAGAGATTTTTATTTTTTTAATGTCGCAGCAAATGAGTTCTTTGGAATTTGCCTGTGCTTTTCTTAATATTATCTGCTGGCAGTGGCTTTGTATACTTCACTGTTTACACAGAACATATTTTGCTATATGTATCTGAAGCTGTATAACTGCACCTCCGGGTTGTAAATCAAGAGTCGGCGTTAATTAGCAGTTAGTGCTGTAATGCCCCACTGATAAAACAAATGTACCCATTTCTTCTCTGAAGAATCGGAAGTGGCAGGCTGTCACTTCGCAGAACTTTCTCATTTCCCTAAACTTGTAATAAAGCCAGCTCGTTGTCTCTTCAGGCTACTCAGTCAGCATCCAGCAGTTTGTGTCTGTGCTCATTCCGTATCTACTCTCGCTCTTCTGTTTACTGAAGCGCTATAGCTGATTTCAGGATCACTTTTTAAAAATAAATAATTACAGTACTTTTGAATTTTGGGTTTCACCCAAAAGAGGATCTAATTATCCATCACAGATTTGGACCAGACAGTTATTCCTTATGAAACCTAAGGTTGATTCAAAGGAAATGGTTCCTGCATGGGGACATGTGTCCAGGGCATTGTAACAGTGCTTCCTCCTTGGTTTATGTGGTGTCCCCTCCTTCCGTCCAGTTTTGTAGGCTGGGGATTTACGTGTCATCTTTTATACTTTGTCCTTCCAGTCCATTTCCAGACCATTCAGTGTTCTTGAATATTACCTCTGAAATCTGTTCTAGCATGTCGTGGGTGCACTCATTTTCTCTTTTCCAACCATCCCTGCTTTGTCAGTTAGTGTTTCACAATGACTTCCTAACTTGTCTACCCACCATTCACTTGTGCTCCTGTCTAGCATTTTGTCCACATTAGAGTCAAAGTGATATTTTCAGATTAACTAGTATATCAAGTGAGCCCCAGATTTAAACCCCTTCAATAGCTTTCATTGCTCTAAGTACCAGGACCAAAGTCCTGTTCTAGACCCATTTACTTCTCCAGACAATCTGTTACTACTCTCCTCTCCTTCAAGAGAAGGAGAGCCCCTCCATCAAGACTGCATTTTATCTCCCATCTCTTCTCTTGGTTCATTCTTTTCCTTCACCTTTATATCTCAAGTGCCAGTTCCTCAGAGAAGTCTGTGTAACTACCGAGACTCTGCCTCTAGGATCAGTCTTTATCTGTGTGTCTGTCTGTCTATCCCCTATTTATCCTATATGTGCATGTTCAGGGGACTGACTCATTGTACTTCAGAACCTTTATTTCCATTTGTAAATTTATATTTATTTGTGTCCACCATCTCCACCACTAGACTGTAAATTCCATAAGAACATTGGTTGTATCTATTTAACTTTATATATTCAATATCTAATTCAATATCTAACCCATGTGGGTTCTCATGAATAGTTGTAGAATAAGTCAAAGTGTTTTGCTGTGCTTTGAATGTTGATCAAGAAGACTTAACCACTGGAAAATTATTGGATTCCAAGAAAGTGAAGTATTTTACCATTTCTCAACAAATAGTCTTCAGTGATGCAGAAAGGAAAAGGAAGACATATTTCTTGAAGATCAAAAGAAATTAAAAGGGATATGAGGAGATAAATTAAGCACATAAAAATGAAACCCTTCCTTCAGCTACTCTTATATTTGAGAGAAAGTGGAATTAAAGAAGGAAATCTAGACCCAGTTGTCAGTGGTTGCTTTTATGTATTCTTATTTTTTTAAGCCAATTAGTAATTAAAAACAGTTTCGGAGCAGTCCAGGACGCACTGGAAAGTCCAGATGGCAAAGTGACATTTAACTTTTTAAATTTATTTTATTGAAGTATAACTGATTTACAATGTTGTGTTAAGTGTGTAATCTGTGTAAAGCAAAGTGATTCCACTGTACACACCATTTAGCTCTGACTGCTAAAGTAAGCCCTAGCTCACACTCTTCCCAAACCTCCCTTCGTTCTCCGGACCATCACAGTGCCTTGAGTTATTCTTAGTGTCAAACTTTAAACCAGCGCTTTGCTTTTAAGTTTTTTCTATGGTTTTTTGCAAACCTTACATGAAATTCATGATGTGTAATGAATTAAAAGAACAACCCTGAGCAGTTAAGATGTTGGAGAATCCCAGCTTACTAGCTTACCCATTCTCTCTCCCTCTCTTTCTTTCTCTGAATGATGAAATTTTTACCAGGACCAGACTAAGAGCTATACCAATTTAGATTCTAAAACAGAGAAGTGGGGTGGACGAAGAACAGACATTTAGACTTTGCATTAAATAAGATCTGGGCTGATTAACAGGAATAATTTGAATTGAGTGTAATATCAAAATTGTCTTGAATGTAAAATATTAGTGACTGCATTTCACCACAAATCACTCATAAATTCCTTTCTTGCTAAATTGGGGTTTTTTTTTTGTTTTGTATTACTGAAGGGTAGAAATTTTACCTTTAAGTTGGCTCTAACAAACGCTACAAAAAAAGAAATCTTTATATGAGAAGAGATCTACTGTAATATTTTTTTTAATGAGTAGATCAGAGCAGTAAATAAATATTTGCTTTAAAGAGTAAATATTCTCAGTCTTTTATTCTAATTTATGAGAAACATTTTTTGTATTTCTAAACACTTGGTCACTTTTCTTGGTTCCATCTGAAATGTGTGCTCAGCTTTCCTCTTTCATGGGCCTCATGTTTTCTAAAGGCCTGAGGGAGGTGTTCTGGGTGGTGGTGACCTTTCCTGTCTGCCCTGCGCTCCCTGCTGTCTCCCACCCCGTAACTGGATATTTTTGCCTGGGCTTTCTCTGATGGAAAGTCCATTTGGGCACTGGGGGTGAGCACTCCCAGAAGCAGCCTGCAGCCCGTGCTCTCCGGGAGTTAACACTCGGTTCCTCAGCCCCAGCTGGCCACGGCGTCTGCAGAGGGCCCCCGTGACGAAGGCCTGTCGTCCAAGTGCTCACTGCTGTGCACCACCGCCTCACCGCCCCCTTCCCTTCTCACTTTCGTTGCCCACCAGTATTTTCTGAATAAATTACTTGTCTTAGAATCCTTGTCTTGGCTTTAGATTTTTCTGTGAAAGGGAATGACTTTGGATTTCTGTAAGAAGGTCTACTTCTGAAAGAACAATCCAAATTGAGAGAGAGGGCTTGGTATTCTTGAAAAGCTGAGATTAAATTGAGATTTGAGGCTTAAGGCTAGGCTTATCAGACTATTATGTCCAACTAATTGTTAAAATATTGAAGTACTTTTATATCAGTTAGTAAAGAGCTGCTTCTCCAAAGTCTCTAGAGGACTTGGCCGCTGCCCTGGCACCAGTTCCTGCCCGTGATTCCACAAATGAGGGTGGACAAAGGCCACAACAGGAGATTCCAAGACCCTCGTCTTGTGTTACAGACACCAACTGTTCTAGGTGATCTGTGTGCCTGCTGTGTGGGTTACCAAATATTTTAATATTATTTGTGATTAATTTGGCACCTGCCCAACCCAGATTCAAAGTACATTTCTTCTGAGGACTTCCCTCATGGTACAGTGACTGGCTCAGACTCCATGGTGCCAATGCAGGAGTCCCGGGAACTCGGTCCCCACCTGTCACAGCTAAGAGTCCTCATGCTGCGACTAAAAACTAAATATAGAAATAAAATCCCACATGCCACAGGGAAGATCCTGTGTGCCACACCAGAGACCTGGTGCAACCAAATAAGTAAATAAATAATCAATAAAATAACTATTAAAAATGTAAATGTGATTAAAAAAAATAGAAGATTTCTTCCTTTGCTTACTGTGTAGAGGAGACTTTGAAGTTCTGTTTCCCTAACTCAATATTTATTACTTCTCTGAATAGACATCCTTGGCTCTTGGTGTTCTACCATATTTGCTAGATTTTTAGGGATGTGGATAGAGGAGAGAAATAGGAGAATGAAGGATGGGGAAAACAATCAATACCTGATTAACTTCTGGGAAATTGTGTCAGCATTTCGAGTTGAACTACCCTTACAAAAAATAGGATGCCGACTAGAATACAATGGATTGGACTTTGCTGGGATTACATTTCTGCCTCTTCTTTGTTTTATAAATTTAAAAAGTTCATTAGGAAAGAAATGTAAGGCCAACCCCCCCCCCACCCACAACCACCACACACATACATGTGCAATTCCATAGTGAATACTTGCTCTTTGACCAAGTGAGTGTGGTGAACTAAATTCCAGGTGCATAGCCAGAAGCCAGAGCCACTCCCTGCCACCACACACGTACATGTGCAATTCCATAGTGAATACTTGCTCTTTGACCGGGTGAGTGTGGTGGACTAAATTCCAGGTGCATAGCCAGACGCCACTCCCCGCATCACCACCCCCAGGCAGCAGACATTTCACATGTGGCCCAGCACTCCCAGTTCCCCATCCAGGTTGTAAGTTTTATACTTGGAAAAGCATTTTCAAGCTGATTTCATAGTAATTATGTGTTAATCACCTTGGGGAGTTACTAAGAATCCAGGATAATCTTGGGTTGGTAGCAAGGAGCATGTGTCTAAAGAAAGCTCTTCCTGAGCTGCACACTCATAGATGCAAGGACCCCAAAAAACAGTCCTATTTGCATCCATAACTGCCTTCTGTGGTGTGGGGCTGAAGCTTCAGCAGCTGAGCTTTGTGCCCAATTCCCAAGTGTAGGCCATAGTTATGTCAGATATCAGGACCAGGGTGATTTTATAACCTGTGTGCATTCAATAGTTTCTCATGACACACACAGTAATCACAAAACTCAAAAGGCACACTTGTTACAAGTACAAAAAAGGCAATTTCAGGGTTCCTTTGGGTTTTTGCTGTAAGGCAGAATGTGGGCAGTTTCTCACTGTTTAGATTTGCCATTGAAGTTTTAGTGGAATGCCAAAAATCTCAGTTAGTGAATGTTGGTAAATGAGGGCAACACAACTGCAAGCTCAAAGCGAAATAACTTCCTGAAATAAAACAAGAATTTGATGCCTAGAAATCTTGTTTTAAGATCCACAGAGTTCTCAGTCTTTGAATGCTTTTTATTAAAATAACAAAACAACCGGACTTTCCTAGTGACTCTGCTCTCTCACTGAAGGCAGTGCAGGTTCAATCCCTGCTCTGGGAACTAGGATCTTGCTAGAGGTGCAGCCAAAAAAGAAAATTAAAAAAAAAAAATCAACCCCCTCAAAAAAACAAAAAACAACTCCAGATTCTTATACAGGTATACTTTCTGCCATGTGCCTGCTTCTGATATTTGCACACATAAACAATGAAACATTTGTTTTTCTAATCTTGTGTGCATAATGTTTTTCTTATTCTTGTGTGCAACTATTGATAGCTTTTGGGAATGTAGAAATGTTTTAAAAACAAAAAAAATAAGCAAATGAATCTAGAGAAAAATAGGAGCCTTAATAAAATCATTTACTACCCCCCCCAAAAAAAAACTATTCTACAACTATATATTCACTAAAGTGGCTTAAATTTTTAAAGATACTAACAAGATTCAGTTCAGTTGCTCAGTCCTGTCCGACTCTTTGTGACCCCATGAACTGTAGCACGCCAGGCCTCCCTGTCCATCACCAACTCCCAGAGTTTCCCCAAACCCATGTCCATCGAGTCGGTGATGCCATCCAGCCATCTCATCTTCTGTCGTCCTCTTCTCCTCCTGCCCTCAATCTTTCCCAGCATCAGGGTCTTTTCTAATGAGTCAGCTCTTCACATCAGGCAGCCAAAGTACTGGAGTTTCAGCTTCAACATCAGTCCTTCCAATGAATATTCAGGACTGATTTCCTTTAGGATGGACTGGTTGGACCTCCTTGCAGTCCAAGGGGCTCTCAAGAGTCTTCTCCATCACCACAGTTCAAAAGCATCAATTCTTCGGTGCTCAGCTTTCTTTATAGTCTAACTCTCACATCCATACACGACTGCTGGAAAAGCTATAGCCTTGCCTAGATGGACCTTTGTCGACAAAGTAATGTCTCTGCTTTTGAATATGCTGTCTAGGTTGATCATAACTTTCCTTCCAAGGAGTAAGTGTCTTTTAAGTTCATGGCTGCAATCACCATCTGCAGTGATTTTGGAGCCCAAGAAAATAAAGTCAGCCACTGTTTCCCATCTATTTGCCATGAAGTGATGGGACCAGATGCCATGATCCTCATTTTTTGAATGTTGAGTTTTAAGCCAGCTCTTTCACTCTCCTCTTTCACTTTCATCAAGAGGCTCTTTAGTTCTTCTTCGCTCTCTGCCATAAGTGTGATGTCATCTGCCTATCTGAGGTTATTGATATTTCTCCTGGCAATCTTAATTCCAGCTTGTGCTTCATCCAGCCCCATGTTTCTCATGATGTACTCTGTATATAAGTTAAATAAGCAGGGTGACAATATACAGCCTTGAAATACTTCTTTCCCAATTTGGAACCAGTCTGTTATTCCATGTCCAGTTCTAGCTGTTGCTTCTTGACCTGCCTACAGAATTCTCAGGAGGCAAGTAAGGTGGTCTGGTATTCCCATCTCTTGAAGAAATTTTCACAGTTTGTTGTGATCTACACAGTACATTGGACTGTGAAGAAAGCTGAGTGCCGAAGAATTGATGCTTTTGAACTGTGGTGATGGAGAAGACTCTTGAGAGTCCCTTGAACTGCAAGGAAATCCACCCAGTCCATTCTAAAGGAGATCAGCCCTGGGATTTCTTTGGAAGGAATGATGCTACAGCTGAAACTCCAGTACTTTGGCCACCTCATGCGAAGAGTTGACTCATTGGAAAAGACTCTGATGCTGGGAGGGATTGGGGGCAGGAGGAGAAGGGGACAACAGAGGATGAGATGGCTGGATGGCATCACCGACTCGATGGATGTGAGTTTGAGTGAACTCTGGGAGTTAGTGATGGACAGGGAGGCCTTGCGTGCTGCGATTCATGGGGTCGCAAAGAGTTGGACACGACTGAGTGACTGAACCGAACACAGTACATTATCTTTATATCAATCACATCTCAATAAAGGAATGCTAAGGCAATGGCAACCCACTCCAGTACTCTCACCTGGACAATCCCATGGACGGAGGAGCCTGGTAGGCTACAGTCCATGGGGTCGCGAAGAGTCAGACATGACTGAGCGACTTCACTTTCATTTTTCACTTTCATGCGTCGGAGAAGGAAATGGCACCCCACTCCAGTGTTCTTGCCTGGAGAATTCCAGGGACGGGGGAGCCTGGTGGGCTGCCATCTATGGGGTCACACAGAGTCAGACACGACTGAAGCGACTTAGCAGCAGCAGCAGCAACATTAACTAAAGATATTGCCCAGCTTCTGAGTTCCTGATTGACAATACTGATCTTATCTGTTTTGGGTTTTTTTCTACTTTAGCTTGGAAACTAAATTCAAATTCAGCCTATGGTATGATCTAATTCATGTGAAATTACTGGGATCAGTACTGTTCCATTTAAAGAAACTCTCCAGAAAATTGAAACTTACCCTGTCAATGGCCAAGTTAAAAAAAAAAAAAATTTAATCAGTTTCTTGGTAAAATCTGTGATTGCTTTTATTTTGTTCCCTTTTAAAATAGGGCCTCATATTGAATATCTAAAGTTGCATTGAGAAAAATTTTCCCACATTTTAATATCCTTCAAAGTAGCCAGATGAGGAAGTTCTACACACTAAGACATTTCATACATCAGAAAGATTTCCAATATGTGGAATATACCACAATTCCATTTACTTGTGTCTTTCTCTAGTCCTATTGCCCTATTGCTTGATATTAATGAATAGGCAGAATTGTTTATGATTTGAAAAAAGCAAAATGATTAAACTGGGAGAAGAGAGATGGATGTGATCACAGGGTCAGGTTGAAGGAAGCTGACAGATACCCAAGAGATTAGACACATTAACTAAAAGAATTTTTCTTTTTTTTTCTTAAAAAAAAAAAGAAACCTTATTGAAGTATAGTTGATTTATAATGTAGTGTTAATTTCAAGTGTACAGAAAAATGATTCACTTATTTATATACATATATCCACTCATTTTTAGACTCTTCTCCCATATAGGCCATTGCAGAGTGTTGAGTAGAGTTCCCTGTGCTATAATTAAATCCTTGCATGCGTGCCTGCTAACTTCCTTCAGTTGTGCCCCACTCTTTGTGACCCTATGGACTGTAGCCCACCAGGCTCCTCTGTCCATGGGAGTCTGCAGGCAAGAATACTGGAGTGGGTTGCCATGCCCTCCTGAAGAGAACTTTTCCAGACTCAGGATCGAACCTGAGTCTCCTGCATTGCAGGCAGATTCTTGAGCCACCAGGGAAGCCCAGCAGACCCTTAGTAGTTATCTCTTATATATAGTAGTGTGTATAAGTCAATCACAGTCTTCCCAGTTTTCCCTCTCCTGTTTACCTCCTGTAACCATAAGTTTGTTTTCTACATCTGTAACTCTATTTCTGTTTTGTAGATATGTTCATTTGTACTCTTTTCTTAGATTCCACATATAAGCAATATTATGTGATATTTATCTTTTTCTGTCTGACATACTTCACTCAGTATGACAATCTCTAGGACCATCCATGTTGCTACAAATGGCATTACGTTGTTCTTTTTTATGGCTAAGTATATGTGTACCAAATCTTCTTTATCCATCCCTCAGTTGGTAGACATTTAGGTTGCTTCCATGTCCTGGCTATTGTAAATACAGCTGCAATGAACACTGAGGTGCATGTAACTTTTCCAATTATACTATTCTCCAGATACATGCCCAGGATTGGATTGCTGGATCATATGGTAGCTCTATTTTTGGTTTTTTAAGTAACTTCTATACTGTTCTCCGTAGTGGCTATACCAGTTTACATTCCAAGCAACAATGTAGGAAGGTTCCCTATTCTCTACACCCCCTCCAGCATTTATTGTTTGTAGATTTTTTGATGACAGTCATTCTGACCAGTGTGAGGTGATACCTCACATACTTTAGATTTGCATTTCTCTAATAGCAACCTAGATAGCATATTCAAAAGCAGAGACATTACTTTGCCAACAAAAGTCCGTCTAGTCAAGGCTATGGTTTTTCCTGTGGTCATGTATGGATGTGAGAGTTGGACTGTGAAGAAGGCTGACTGCCGAAGAATTGATGCTTTTGAACTGTGGTGTTGGAGAAGACTCTTGAGAGTCCCTTGGACTGCAAGGAGATCCAACCAGTCCATTCTGAAGGAGATCAGCCCTGGGATTTCTTTGGAAGGAATGATGCTAAAGCTGAAACTCCAGTACTTTGGCTACCTCATGCAAAGAGTTGACTCATTGGAAAAGACTCTGATGCTGGGAGGGACTGGGGGCAGGAGGAGAAGGGGACGACAGAGGATGAGATGGCTGGATGGCATCACTGATTGAATAGATATGAGTCTGAGTGAACTCCGGGAGTTGGTGATGGACAGGGAGGCCTTGCGTGCTGCTATTCATGGGGTCGCAAAGAGTCGGACACAACTGAGCGACTGAACTGAACTGAACTGAACTGAATAGCATCTTTTCATGTGTTTTTTAGCCATCTGTATGTCTTGTTTGGATAAATTTCTATTTAGATCCTCTGCCCAGTTTTGATTGGTTTGTTTGTTTTTTAATATTGAGCTGCATGAGCTATTTATATGTATTGGAAATTAATCCCTTTTTGGCTGCTTTGTTTGCAAATATTTTCTCCCATTCAGAGGGTTTTCTTTTCATTTTATGGTTTCCTTTGCTGTGCAAAAGCTTTTATGTTTAATTAGGTCCCATTTGTTTTTATTTTTATTTTCATTAATAGTCTCTTCAATACATGGTGCTGGGTAAACTAGATAGCTACATGTAAAAGAATGAAATTTACTCCCTAATACCACACACACAGAAAAGCTCAAAATAGATCAAAGACCGAAAAATAAGGCCAGAAACTATAAAACTCTTAGAGGGAAACATAGGCAGAACACTCTTTGACATAAATCACAGAAAGATCTTTAATTCAAAGAATTTTTCAATCATAACATTAACCTAGATGTTTTGCTTATTATCAGATAGACCTTTGATCATGCAAAGATGTGGTGCTCAGCATATCCACAGACAGTCATGGTCACTGATTAAATTTCTCTTTATTTAAAATTCATTCATATGACTGACTCACTGTTCTTTCGTGTAATTTTAGTCGGGTCTAGAAATTACTCAGAAAATTCTTTCTGAAAATAATATGCTAATTTTTGATGGAATAGAGGAAGTTGGATTTATCTTTATTGGTAAGAATTGTCTGAGTTGTCAGTAACTGATTATTTGGGGCAGACATGGAAATTATAGTCTATTCCCCTCCAACTTAAGCAATTTTCTGCTGCTTGTAATGAAGCCCTGACAACCAATAGCTCCTGTAGCATTTGTGATAACAGCGTGCACCTTAACCTACCCTAATATACACACTGGATCCAAACTTACCATTAAAGCAATTGTTTCCACTTGCTTTTAACTTGTCACATTTGAGAGAAACACTTAAAAATTAAAATACAGCCAGAAATTTATAGAAAATGCAAGTGTGTGACCTTGCCAGAGAAGTCTTAAGACCAAGTAGGAGGGAGAAAGTATGTCTTAGAAGTACTTACATTGTAAAACCTGCCTCAAACAGCTCGAGCTAAGTTCTTACATTCAGTGAGATGCCACCCTCCAGGTGGTGGTGGATGGTCTTAGACTGTGAGTTGGTGTTTACCTCATGCTTCTGAATTATATGATGTAAGTTGAGAGGAAGAGGAAAAAAGAGGGGATGTGTGTCCAGATTGTATCAGAACTGCCTCTTTTACTTCAAAGCTCATACCACTGGCTTGACATCATAATCCTCTGCTTGACCTGCTGTGTGAATCCAATTCAACCCTATTAAAAAGGTTAAAACTGACTGGAAAAAGGTCAGTTTTCATTTCAACCCCAGAGAAAGTGAAGTCACTCAGTTGCGTCCAACTCTTTGCGACACTGTGGACCGTAGCCCACCAGGCTCCTCCATCCATGGGATTCTCCAGGCAAGAATACTGGAGTGCGTTGCCATTTCCTTCTCCAAGGGATCTTCTTGACCCAGGGATCAAACCCAGGTCTCCTGCATTGCAGGCAGATGCTTTAACCTCTAAGCCACCAGGGAAGACTTCAATCCCAAAGAAAGGCAATGCCAAAGAATGCTCAGACTACCACACAATTGTGTTCATCTCACATGCTAGCAAAGTAATGCTCAAAATTCTCCAAGCCAGGCTTCAGCAATATGTGAACTGTGAACTTGCAGATATTCAAGCTGGATTTAGAAAAGGCAACCAGAGATCAAATTGCCAACATCTGTTGGATCATTGAAAAAGCAAGAGAGTTCCAGAAAAACATCTATTTCTGCTTTTTTGACTATACCAAAGTCTTTGACTGGATCACAGTAAACTGTGGAAAAGTCTGAAAGTGATGGGAATAGCAGACCACCTGACCTGCCTCTGAGAAATCTGTATGCAGGTCAGGAAGCAACAGTTAGAACTGGACATGGAACAACAGACTGGTTCCAAATAGGAAAAGGAGTCTGTCAAGGCTGTATATTGTCACCCTGCTTATGTAACTTATATGCAGAGTACATCATGAGAAATGCTGGGCTGGATAAAGCACAAGCTGGAATCAAGATTGCTGGGAGATATATCACTAACCTCAGATATGCAGATGACACCACCTTTATGGCAGAAAGTGAAGAGGAACTAAAAAACCTCTTGATGAAAGTGAAAGAGGAGAGTGAAAAAATCGGCTTAAAACTCAACATTCAGAAAACTAAGATCATAGCATCTGGTCCCATCACTTCATGGCAAATAGATGGGGAAACAGTGGAAACAGTGACAGACTTTGTTTTCTTGGGCTCCAAATTCACTGCAGATGGTGATTTCAGCCATGAAATTAAAAGACACTTGCTCCTTGGAAGAAAAGCTATGACCAACCTAGACAGAATATCAAAAAGCAGAGACATTACTTTGCCAACAAAGGTCCATCTAGTCAAAGCGATAGTTTTTCCAGTAGTCATCTGTGGACTTGAGAGTTGGACTATAAAAAAAGCTGAGTGCCAAAGCATTGATGATTTTGAACTGTGGTGTTGGAGATGGCTCTTGAGAGTCCCTTGGACTGCAACCAGTCTCCCTTGGAGATCCAACCAGTCCATCCTACAGGAAATCAGTCCTGAATATTCATTGGAAGGACTGATGCTAAAGCTGAAACTCCAAAATTTTGGCCATCTGATGCAAAGAACTGACCAATTTGAAAAGACCCTGATGCTGAGAAAGATTGAAGGCAGGAGGAGAAGGGGATGACAGAGAATGAGACGGTTGGATGGCATCACTAACTCAATGGACATGAGTCTGAGTAAACTCCGGTAGTTGGTGATGGACAGGGAGGCCTGGCGTCCTGCAGTCCATAGGGTCGCAAAGTCGGACACGACTGAGAGACTGAACTTAACTGAACTGAATAACCCTATTAAAAGTATAAAGTTATAAATGTGAGGTTTAGTGATAAAGTCAGCAAAAATAGAAGGTTCGGAACTCCAAGGGTCCACTCCTCCACAGAAACACCAATAAAACCAGTAAAACTTATCATAATCAAACATGAAAAATGGTCAAAGAGTTAAAGGAACCAAGCAAAAGGTAAATCAAGGCAAACGCCACTTAAACACTATATGAGAGCTCTGTGACATTTAACCTAGCCTTGCCCCATCCCCCTCCTCAGGAAGTGGCTGCAGTCTGATGGCTGCTGGATGGCAGGTGTTCTTTCCTTCCCGTTCCCTCAGGGCTCACCAGTTCACCGTCTGCGATGGCTGCAATTGCTGATGAATGTGCCATCTTTGGTTCACTGAGATGGCAGGCAATATTCCATTTCTCAAGGCAAAAAGTAAAGTGGTAGTTTCCATGGGCTGCTGAGGAGAATGAGGAGTTATTGCTTAATGAGGACAGAGTTTTGGTTTGCGAAAATAAAAAAGTTCTGGAGATGATGATAGTGATGGTAGCACAGCACAACGATATGAGTTCACTTAATGCCACTGGACCATATGCTTTAAAATGCTTAAAATGGGAAATTTTAATATGTATATTTTACCACAATATAAATGGTTTATAAAATGCACTAAACAAAGAAACAATTCCAGCCCATAACAAGCAGCCACAACAAACACTGAGAAGGTGAAAGAATCTGATTTTCAGAGTCATCACATAATATTCAAAATATTTAGTTTTCAACAAAGAGTTATGAGGGAGGCATGCAAAGAAACGAGAACATCTGACCATTCACAGGAAAAAAAGAAATGACCTGAAATTCTTCTCAAGGAAGAGCAGATGTTGAACGTATTAGAAAAAGACTTTAAATCAACTTTTAAATATGCTCAAAAATATAAAAGCAACCATGGTCAAAAAAAGAGAGGGATGGTATGGGGAGGGAGGAGGGAGGAGGGTTCAGGATGGGCAAAACATGTATACCTGTGGCGGATTCATTTTGATATTTGGCAAAACTAATACAATTATGTAAAATTTAAAAATAAAATAAAATTAAAAAAAAAAAAGAGCTAACTAATCATACACTTTTTCCCATCCAATCTTGGCCATGTGCGTATGTTTTATCCAAATCATACATTTTGCAGTTTCAAATTCTGCAAGAATATCTTTAAGTAAGCCACAGGATGGTCTTCTTTTCACTGTGTTCATTGAGGAATGACAATAAGAATAAACTCTCGTATCAGCAGGATAATTAGGGTTTTTCACTAGAAAGAGCTTAATGGTCAGTAGAGTTAAGCTGTCCAAGAGATGAATGTGTGGATTAATCAAGTTATGGGAAGACATGAGCAGAGTCCTGTCTAAGAGGCCAAGTGATGGGGAAATTGCCATGGAGAGATGACCTGGGATTTGTCAAGGATGGTTTCAGGTAGAGTGTTGAACACTATGGGTAGAAATTATTTGCCTATTCATGTATCTTTTAGTTAGAGAGCCTTCTGTGTATACTTTACCATCTTATTGTGGTGTGTGACTATATCTTCTAGCCTAAAGTAATGGAACTAGATTTACATTTTCTATTGTAAAATTTGGTATCTTTAACTTAGAACATAATATAATTATGACTCATGTAAATAAGATTTGTATTGAGCAGTGGAATGATGTATAATTCTGGGACCCTCATTCTTAGTCTTGGAGAAGGCGATGGCACCTCACTCTAGTACTCTTGCCTGGAAAATCCCATGGATGGAGGAGCCTGGAAGGCTGCAGTCCAAGGGGTCGCAAAGAGTTGGATACGACTGAGCGACTTCACTTTCACTTTTCAGTTTCATGCATTGGAGAAGGAAATGGCAACCCACTCCAGTGTTCTTGCCTGGAGAATCCCAGGGAGAGCCTGATGGGCTGCAATCTATGGGGTTGCACAGAGTCAGACACGACTAAAGTGACATAGCGGCAGCAGCAGCATTCTTAGTCTGTACTTCTAAGACAGTTGGGACATAAGCAGTTTGAAAATATGTCTATTAGTTAGCGCAAGTTGGCACCAAGCCCACATAACACTGGAAACTAGAAATCTAATAGGTTTTACATTTCAGGTAGATGTCCAAGAACACTTTCTGTTCTGTCATGTTGAAATAACTGCTAAGGCTTAATTCTGTCAATAAAAGTAAAGTGTTCTTTTTTTTTTTTAACATTTTTCCTCTACTCATTACCTTTCGTTTGTGTACATAAACTTGTTTCAGTGCCTCAGTTTGCACAAAGATTAACTTTCATTAATAGATGCAATTGGAGACTATAGTTTATAGAATAAACGTGCTTTATATTGTAACCAAATTGACATCAAGTCATCAATGCAATTGATAAGAAATCCCTTAAAGAAAGTCGAGTCTACAGTTAATGGAATTTTTTGTATAAAATGAAGAACATTCACTACAGTCAACACACATGAGCTAATATGTCACCCCCCACGCACATACTGCATCACTTGAAATTATGGAGCTAAGTCAATTTGATATCCTTGCAGCAAGAAATTCTCCCTGGTATGAGATAAAACAAAGTCTTAGCATGCTTTCTGATTTCCTTTTAGCAGATTTTCCCCTGGGTGAATAAAGATGGAGGGGAGGGAGAAGATCTTTGCTCAGTTAGCTCTTAGCTTGTTTAACCACACTCCATCATAGCTAAGTAAGGAAGGGCTGCCTGAGTGGGACACATAAATTAAACCCACATTCTACACACACCTTGAACCGTGTCCTTTTATAGCCGTGGTGCTCAACCATGGCTGCACGTTGGAATCACCTTGGGTGCCTTAAAAGTTTTAATGTCCAGCCCCACTCCAGGATCTTGATGTACTTGGGATGGAGTGAAATCCAGGGACTAGGAATCTGAAAAGTTATTCAGTGATCCAAATGTATGGTTGTGTTTGAGAACTTCTGCTTTATAGAAAGCAGTGCTTTATCTGTGGCCTGGTAAAGCAAGGGTGTATCTGAGAGTTTGGGAAAGGAAAGGCAGTTATTTCAATAAAAGCAAAAAAGCAGACTAAGTGTCCCTGCTCATTGAAATAGTTTTCGCTTTTGCTGCATATTTAAGCAAAGACCATGCCAAAGCAATCTCGTTTGCTCTTGCTGCATTAATTTGTATGAAGCCAACTCTCCCAACAGAATGGTATGCAGTCTTTTAGCCAAATTGTACACCGACTCCTCTGTGGACAGGAAATAGCTCTTCAAAGAAAAGGGTGGCATTTTTAATAAGCATAACATGGATTTAAATTAGGCAACATTGGGGGGTGGTAATCTTAATATTAGAAATCCCTGAAATGAAGTAATTTCTAAAATATTTCTAATCTCAAATGACTAAGTTTGGGTGACACTCTATTTTTACTAACTAGAATAAATTCTAAATCAGGAAAAGTACAGCATGGAGATCTGGATTGTTAAAGTAAACATCCTCTCACCTTTATGAGAGACACATTGCTGGCCAATCTGTGGACCATTAATGACATTACCTCTCCCACTTGCCTGAAACTGCACCTTCCTGGTGGCTTATAATGTAGACCTCTGAGGCTGACAGCCAAAAAAAAAAAAGGAGTGTACATAATATATTAAACCACAAGGTAGGAAAGCAGATAATTTGTAAATGATTTTCAGTTGTAACAGTCCTTCTGTGAATTGGAAAATAAGACTTGCATTCACTCAATGAATTGAAACTTTGCTTAAGAATTAAAAAGCAACTACTTGATTTTCTTAAAATAGTATGGGGAGGGGTGGTATAACTTTATCAAAGGAAGAAGACAAATCGAGTTAAAAGATCTCATTTGAAGAATAACGAGTTTCCATCTGTAAGGGTTTGGACTTAGCTTGAGCAGAAGGAATAAAGGCTCTTTCACTTCCCTCCCCCAACTTTCAGTCTCCCATTGGGGGGTCTCATTGTCCAAACTCAAAGGGAAGCCAGAGATTGAAGGCTGGTGGCTATACATCATTGAGGTCTCTCTCCTGGAGCCCATAGCAGGATGAGGAAGACTGGAAAGTTGGTCTGAATGGGCACACATATATACACAAATACACAGTGTATTTGCTCAACCAATATCCTTTCCCTACTTTTTTTCAGTAATATTCACGGTGGCAATGTAATCAGCTGAAAGACTGGGTTTGGTTGTATGACTAATTTATGATCAACATGATGTAGGTAAAAGCATAAGGTAGGACTTTAAAGTTTTTTCCAACAGGGTATGTCTACCAAGGCCAGGTTGTCCCCTTTGTCCTCCCTTTGTTTTTCCTGATGCCTGTAGGACAGAGGTAAAGGTTGAAGCTCCAACTGCTATTTTGGACCATGAAGTGACTTTGCAGTCAGAAGTCATTGCTAAGGATGGTAGAGCCAAAATTTACAAGAGATTTGTATGCCTACTGAATGAAGCCACCACATCAACCTGGATCTCAACTCTGGGTTTGCTTCATAAGAAGGAAAATCAATTCTTATATATTGAAAGAAAACAAAAACAAACTCAACAGTTCCAAAGTTTCACCTCATTTTTTGCTATCAACTACATAACTTAAATAAAGAATCAGCCTGCAAGGCAGGAGACGCCAGAGACATGCGTTCAATCCCTTGGTTGGGAAGATCCCCTGGAGAAGGTTATGGCAACCCATTCTAGTATTCTTTCTGGGAAAATCCCATGGACAGAGGAGCCTGGCAGGTTACGGTCCATGGGGTTGCAAAAGAGTCGGACACAATTGAAGTGACTTAGCACACACACACATAATTTAAATATGACATAGATATTTTTAAATAATTCCTTTTTTAATTTTTATATTAGTTTTAAACCTCCAAATTGTTTCCAATTTTACACAGTATATTTGACAACCTTACAATAGCCACTGTCTACTTGTCAGCTGTATTTCTTTGAGAAATGTACCTCAAATGAGCCTGTACCTCATTAATAGATGGAGACATCATTATATATAAAGAATGTTTGGACTCAGCAGGAAAAGGCAAGGGTGGGATGATTTGAGATAATAGCATTGAAATATAAAATAGATGACCAGTGTGAGTTCCCTGCATGATGCAGGGCATCCAAAGCTGGTGCTCTGGGATGACCTAGAGGGATAGGGTAGGAAGGAGGGAGGTTCCGGACACATGTATACCTATGGCCCATTCATGTTGATGTATGGCAAAAACCATCACAATATTGTAAATTATCCTCCAATTACAATAAATAAGTTTAAAAATATATGCCAAGTGAATGGGTGAACCCACACTTACAGTGTTTTTTAGTCTATGAATCAAGTGCATACTTCACCTAAAAGTTGCTTTTTACAATAAACAGGACAACAGATATCCCAGCACCTTCAAAGTCAAACAGGGCTGAGAAATAATGGAATAATGTGTGCTTTATCTTTGGAAATGTGAAACATAACATTTCTCCAGAATCATGTGACTATGAGTGAGATGATGATCATTATTTAAATATCACCAAATAAATATAACATTTCCATTGGACACCTTTTAAGCAGTTGAAGTTCCCATAGAATATATTTTAGCTTTGTTGTGCTTGCTTGATAATCATAGCGTGAAATTTAATAAACAGGCATTATTGAGTTTCCTTGGACTATTCCCAGTGATGTGACATAAATTTGGTGCACAATTAGCTATGATATGTGACTATATAGTACTTAAGGGTGCTGGAGCCTGTTTTAGAGTTTCTGGACCTCAGGTACCTAGCTTGAGCTATCTTGAGAGTATAATTCACTTCTGATGTTTAAAAACCACACATTCAGGAAACATCGCATCTATATAGAAGAGCCTTTCTGTGATCCAGTCAGAATATGCTGATACTCCAGTTTTGATAGTGTCAGTTGTACTTGGGGATTCCTCAGATTACTCTGCAACAGACAGTTTAGATCTGCCGGGAGAGCTGGAGCAGGAACAGCACTTGGGACTCTGGCTCTGCATCAGGTAACTTGATCAGACCACATCTAGTTTTTCACAATGAGGGTATTATTGGTATTTGGAGCCATTATGTGATATGGACCTAGGAATTTGCCTCATAAACATTGGAAGGGAGTAGACTTTTCAGCCAGCTAAGCTAATATAGGTTTCCAGGAAGCCTCTTGATTGATGTGTTCTGAATCTTGAGCTCTGATTAGGATGGGCCAAACCTGGGATCAAGTATTTCAGTTACAAGATAAAGAGGACTGTTAGAACAGCGGCTCTGGTGGAGGTCTGTGCTGATTTCATTCAGTCTCCCCCTCTCTCTTGAACCCTTTCACTCAATTATACTAACAGCTTTTAGCTTAAGTTATTCAGACATCCCAATCTTTACACCTCATTTTGGCCTTGTAGAAAGCCCGAGTCCTGAGCACATGATGTTCATAAGTGCAATATTCTACAACAATGTTAAGATCTGGATGGAACACTCTCTAAATTATAATGGCAAAATCTTCCTTACAGGTTTCATACTTTTGAGTGAGTATTGTGGTGTCTATAAGCCTGTAACATCACTAGTACACATCAGAAACAATTTCATTATGCTTTGAAATAAGTTAATCAATAATCATTATTTGTAGGTGGTACATGCTCCTATTTGCCTCAAAAGCAACAAGTGCTGAAATGCCCATTGAAGTTGTAAAAATGTCTTTAAAAATATTATTTAGAAGTTGTGGCTTAGCAGTCAAAGGCATGACTTTGAAGTAAATGTGTACTTTAAAGGGAATTTAAGATCAGTTGAATTATGGATCTCATACTGAAATATCCGAAGAAGTTAGAAGTTCTAAAATGCAGTATTTGGAAAGGATACACATGTATAGCTGTGATATTGTCTTAGCAACAAACTATCTTTTGAAAGAAGAATTTCTTTTTATGTTATGTATCCTTAGAATAGTAGGTCATATATACCTGAATAATAGACTCTTCATAAAATCTGTAAAACACCACCTAAATCCCAGATGAACTTCAAATAGCACAAACCAAATATATTCTGGAAAAAAGTGTATTGTGATTGTTGGAAAACTTTAAAATACGAAAAGTTCCCATTACTCTTGCTATTTTACCTCTGAGAATTTCCTAGCCAAAGCTCTATTTGAACTGAGGTCAAAAATCAGTTACTGTGTGGGTTTTTCTTACAGGATAAATTTAATGAAAGGGCCTAGTTATTGCAACAGATGCTGCCTTCCTTTCAAAAGATTTCCTTAAAGCATGATGACTAAAGCCTAGGGAGAAAGAAATTTTATGGACTCTGTTGGAGAGGGAGAGGGTGGGAAGATTTGGGAGAATGGCATTGAAACATGTATACTATCATGTATGAAACGAGTCACCAGTCCAGGTTCGATGCACGATACTGGATGCTTGGGGCTGCTGCACTGGGACGACCCAGAGGGATGGTATGGGGAGGGAGGATGGAGGAGGGTTCAGGATGGGAAACACATGTATACCGGTGGCGGATTCATTTCGATATTTGGCAAAAGTAATACAATATTGTAAAGTTTAAAAATAAAATAAAATTTAAAAAAAAACTCTAAGAATTCCCCCAGAGGGGAAAAACAAACAAACAAACAAATCCCAAAGCTACAATATAACAAATAAATATTCCTTTTAGATTAAAAATCATAATAAATCATTAGCTATTTTTACTTCTTTTTCTTGAATGTGTTTTAAGAAATTTTAAATAGCCAATGTACATTGTACAAGTACTTCTGTTTATTTCTAAAGAAAAGTGAATTGCTTCATTTTGAACTTGAGTTCTAATGTAGAGTAGGGAAGATTTTATATTATCTGTAAGTATTAAGTTATTATACCATAGTAAATCTCACCTGATGTGTGTCTTAAGTTGCATACCCTAGAGAGAGACAGACTGGGAGAAGGTTTTGAGCACAGAATTTATTTGGAAGGTGATGTCAATAAGCACCAATATAGGAGTGAGAAATGACGCAGGAAAGGGAAAGCAGCCAACATGATATGAATCATCAAGAAACTAACAATATGGACAACTGGAACTCAGTCCCACTGGGGTGCTCTGAGCAAGAATGTAAAGACTTGGCCTCACTGTTTTCCACATGAAGGAGAGAAAGCTGGGGTAGTTGTACGCCAACTCCTATCAGATTTTGAATGATGGATGCTTGTGCTTTGTATAAGGGCACTTGAGTCGAGCACTTCATGCTCATCCCATTCTTGGATCAAGTGAGCACCAGCAACAAATCTCTTAAACAAAGAGCTTCTGTTGTCTTCTGTGAAAGTCATTTATCTGGGTACATGGGAGTGATGAGAACTCAGAAGATATTGCTAGGATACTGATAGCATTGGCCACAGTGAGTCTGAAAAGCTGACTATAAATTCCAACTATAAAGTGACAAATGTTTCCCAAAGGAATAAATATCAATGATAAAATATATATGAGAAATTATCCAAACATTAAGAATCAGAGAAAATGCAAATTAAAATATACAAGAAATCAAATATTAAATGCATTTAAATTTTTTTAAAAAGTGAAATTGTGACAAAGTCCAATACAAGCAGAATGCTGATGGTATTAAATATTTAAATCATTTTTAAGAGCAATTTGGCATTGTCTTTCAAGAGGAAAACCAATTTACATACATTATGACGTAATAATTAAATTTCTGAGAAAAAAGCATTAAGAAATTAAATTCAGTTCAGTCACTCAGTTGTGTCTGACTCTGTGACCCATGGACTGCAGCATGCCAGGCCTCCCTGTCCATCACCAACTCCCAGAGCTTACTCAAACCCATGTCCATTGAGTCAGAGATGCCATCCAACCATCTCATCCTCTGTCATTCCCTTTTCCTCCCACCTTCAATCTTTCCCAGCATCAGAGTCTCTTCCAATGAGTCAACTCTTCACATCAGGTGGCCAAAGTATTGGAGTTTCAGCTTCAGCATCAGTCCTTCCAATGAATATTCAGAACTGATTTCCTTTAGGAGTGACTGGTTGGATCTCCTTGCTGTCCAAGGGACACTCAAGAGTCTTCTCCAGAACCACAGTTCAAACAAATCAATTCTTCAGCACTCAGCTTTCTTCACAGTCCAACTCTCACATCCATACATGACTACTGGAAAAACCATAGCCTTGACTAGACGGACCTTTGCTGGCAAAGTAATGCCTCTGCTTTTCAATATGCTGTCTAGGTTGGTCATAGCTTTTCTTCCAAGGAGCAAGCATCTTTTAATTTCATGGCTGCAGTCACCATCGGCAGTAATTTTGAAGCTCAAAAAGAGTAGTCTCTCACTGTTTCCATTGCTTTCCCATCTATTTGCTATGAAGTGATGGGACCGGATGGTGTGATCTTAGTTTTCTGAATGTTGAGTTTTAGGCCAACTTTTTCACTCTCCTCTTTCACTTTCATCAGGAGGCTCTTTTGTTCCTCTTTGCTTTCTGCCATAAGGGTGCTGTCATCTGCATATCTGAGGCTATTGATATTACTCTCATCAATCTTGATTCCAGCTTGTGCTTCATCCAGCCCAGTATTTCACATGATGTATTCTGCATAGACATTAAATAAGCAGGGTGACAATATACAGCCTTGACGTACCCCTTTCCTGATTTGGAACCAGTCTGTTGTTCCATGTCCAGTTCTAACTATTGCTTCTTGACCTGCATATAGATTTCTCAGGAGGCAGTTCAGGTGGTCTGGTGTTCCCATCTTTTTAAGAGTTTTTCACAGTTTGTTGTGATCCACACAAAGTCTTTGGCATAGTCAATAAAGCAAAAGTAGATGTTTTTTCTGGAACTCTCTTGCTTTTTTGATGATCCAGCAGGTGTTGGCAATTTGATCTCTGGTTCCTCTGCCTTTTATTAATCCAGCTTCCATCTGGAAGTTCATGGTTCATGTACTGTTGAAGCCTGGCTTGGAGAATTTTGAGAAGAAATTAAAGCATAAGTGATAATACCCTTTGTGTCTGAAAAATGGACAAATGGTTAAGTTATAGTATATGCAATCAGTGGATATTTATATAACCAACAAGATTATGGTTGTGAAGATAAGAATTAGCATGAAAGTCAATATTTATGCTATAACAATAATTAGAAGAAAATTATATGAAGCTATATGTGCATTCTGGTTACAACTATCTTATGTTTTAACAGCTTTAAAATTTACTAGAAGAAAATATACATTAGAATTTAGTGCCATTGTCAAGTACAGTGTTTTATTTGCAAGTAATAGAAAATCCAATTTGTACTTGCTTGAGCAGTGAATGAATGAATCCAATGCCCTGTGTAACTGGAAAGCCCATGGTTGGGCTTCAGGCTTGATCCAGCATGTCAGTCAGTTTGTTGAATCTAGTTGGTTACTTTCTCTTCACTCTGCCTTCTGGAATGTCTGCTTCACATGCAAGCAGGCTCTTATCTTGGTTGTCACTCTGATATCAGCAGAAACTAGAACTAGATGTTGTTTTGGTCATGTTGAGGCTCAGAATAGGACTTCTCTTCCTCAAGCATTGAACAAAATGCCGAAGTTCTGAGTTATATGCCCACCACTGAGTTATATGTGAAAGTTGGACCATAAAGAAGGCTGAGCATCAACAAATTGATGCTTTCAAACTGTGGTGTTGAAGAATACTCTTGAGAGTCCCTTTGACTACAAGGAGATCCAACCAGTCCATCCTAAAGGAAATCAACCCTGAATATTCATTGGAAGGACTAATGCTAAACCTGAAATTCCAATACTTTGGCCACCTGATGCAAAGAGTTGACTCATTGGAAAAGACCCTGATGCTGGGAAAGACTGAGTGCAGGATGAGAAGGGGACGCAGAGAATGAGATGGTTGGATGGCATTATTGACTCAAATGAACATGAGTTTGAGCAAACTCTGGGAGATGGTGAAGGACAGGGAAGCCTGCCATGCTGCAGTCCATGGTGTCACAAAGAGTCAGATAGGACTGAGTGACTGAACAACAACATGGCCATCACTGAATCAAAAGTATGGCCAGATGATAAGACTGACTTTAAGGCAATCAGGGGACTGCTCTACAACTGTAGATGGGTTGATTCCATTCTAAATTGGTGGCTATTACACAGTGAGCATAAGTGCTGAGGAAATAATGCCAATACCTACTATGGTATGCAAATATACATGTATACATGTAGGTACATATATGCACAGATATAGATACACATACACACCCATCTCCAGTGGAAGCACAACTGAGCCACCAAGCTGTTTCATTTGTTCATACACATTTAGTATATACATATTCACTAAGTACCAATCTGATTCCAGATACTATTCTAGCTACTACATACACAGCATTAGATGAGACAAGTAAGCTTGCTGATCTCATGGAGCTGATATCTCCATGGGAGAAAACTGACAATAAACAAATAAATGAATAAACAAGACACACGATGTGAAGGAATTAAAGAAAGATGCCTGTTAGAGTAACAAGATGAATTTTTTCTGTTTGGAGAGGTTGGTTAAAGGACTCTTAAGGAGAAAACATTTAAGTTGAGATCTTCATGAAGAGAAGAGCTTTCCAGGCAAACAAAGTCATGGTATAGCTCAAGAAGGTCCATTAGTATTTTTTTTATCTTTTTATTTGTTTTGGGATATAGACGATTAACAATGTTGTGATAGTTTCCGGTGCACAGCAAAGCCACTCAGCCATACCTATTCATGTATTCATTCTCCCCCAAACTCCCCACCCATCCAGGCTGCCACATAGCATTTAGCCAAGTTCCCTGTGCACGGGGACTTTGTTGGTTATCCATTTTAAATATAGCAGGGTAAGAAGGTCTGTTAGCATAAGAGGCCTTCCCTGGTGGCTCAGATGGTTGCAGTAGAGAATCTGTCTGCAATGCAGGAGACCCTGAGTTAGAACCCTGGGTTGGGAAGGGATCCCCTGGAGAAGGGGATGGCTACTCATTCCAGTATTCTTTTTTTTTTTTTTGGTCTTTTATTTTTTTTTAATTTTATTTTATTTTTAAACTTTACAATATTGTATTGGTTTTGCCAAACATCGAAATGAATCCGCCACAGGTATACTTGTGTTCCCCATCCTGAACCCTCCTCCCTCCTCCCTCCCCATACCATCCCTCTGGGTCATCCCAGTGCACCAGCCCCAAGCATCCAGTATCCTGCATCGAACCTGGACTGGCGACTCATTCCATGTACGATATTACAGTATTCTTGCATGGAGAATTCCATGGAAAGAGGAGGCTGGCAAGCTACAGTCCATGGAGATGCAACGTGTTGAACACAATTGAGCAACTATATCTTATCTGATCTCTTATCTTAAAGTTCAAAAGAAACACAATGTAAAGAGCAGACTTTTGGACTCTGTGGGAGAAGGTGAGGGTGGGATGATTTGAGAGAATAGCATTGAAACATGTGTATTACCATATGCGAAATAGATCACCAGTCCAGGTTCAATGCATGAGACAGGGTGCTCAGGGCTGGTGCACTGGGATGACCCAGAGGGATGGGATGGGGAGGGAGATGGGAGGGAGGTTCAGGATGGGGAACATATGTACACCCATGGCTAATTCATGTCAATGTATGGCAAAACTATTACAATATTGTAAAGTAATTACCCTCCAATTAAATTTTTAAAAGAAATGCAAAGGATCCTGAGGTTCTGGAGAAACAACAGTCCTGTGAAACAAAGATATAGGGTATGAAAAAGAGTGTGGGCCGAGAAGAGTTTGGAGCAGTTCATAGATACCAGGTTATGTAGAACTTTGGAAAGCATAGTAATTTCATCTGAGTTTCATGCAAAGAACAGTGAGACATACTGGAGTATATCTAGCAGGGAAGGGCAAATCTCTGTGTATGTCTTTAAAAGATCTCTTGAACCTACTTCAAATTTTATAAATCTTTTCTAAACCATTGGACATTTAGACTATTTCTAAATATAATTTTTCTATTTTAAAACAAATATATGTATGGATGCTTACATATACATCTGTTTTTCAAAGTGGTTGTACCAGTTTACACTTCTATCAGTAACAAAAAGAATTCCCAATTATTCACAGTCTAATTCATGAGTGTTAGACTCTGGCCACGTGATCCTTATGATCCCTCTGTAAAATGATCAACATCTAAATGGTTTCACTTTGAGTGTCATGTCAATCTCTGCTAATCAAGCCTTGCTCCAAGCTCCCAAAATCATGAGTTCTTTTTTCCTTTATTTTAAAAAAATGTTCGTTTATTGTTTCTGTCTGAGTGATACTCCAATCAGTGGGTCATTACAGCAATATTTGCTGTCAGGACTTTCAGGGAATGATCAAAGGTAGACAAGGCAAAAAGCCAAGAATTCCACTCCTTTTTAAGCCTATTTTTTCATGATAATTGAGCACTTACACTTTGCTGTCTGTAGTTGATGATCATCATTTAGTGGGCAAAAGAAGAGTAAGATAAATGTGGATCTTTTTAAATTTCCTCTAAGACTTTGTTTTTATAGTCTGATTCATGTTTGAAGCATATATTAATAGATCTCAGAAATTAATAGCAATCAGTGTACACAGCAAATGCTAAGGGAATCTTCAGATCATAGAATGTCAGAGTCAATAGAAAATAGAAAAATAAACATTTATGATTCTGAATTATTTTTCACTGCAAAACAGTTAGTGGTGGAAAGTATCTTAGTTTGTTGCAGGTCCTTAGTCAAGGATTTGAATGGAAATAGTTTATTCTGAAGGAATTCTCAAGAAATAGCACTGGAGGTTTGGGAAAGTGAGATGGGGAAGTGAGACAGGGAAGGAATATAGTCAATAAAGGATGTGTTATTGAGCTAGTTACCACCGTGGGCAACCAGAATCAATCCCACTGGAAACTGGAAATTGGGATTGAGTACAAAGCTCAGGTTTCCCACCTGAGATGCAAGGGAGCTAGAGTATTTATCCATCAACTTACTTCAGTCACTGGTTGAGGGTATTTCTAGGGGATATTAATTCTGTGGCACTTCCAGGCTGCTAGAAACTAAGCAGTCTCTGGACACAAAAAAATCACTCCAGCCAAAAAGATACAAAGGCTGGCAGTTGAGGTCAAGTCTAAACACACAATAAAATGATAACGGGGGGAATGATTAGGATGCCAGTACAGGTTTGGTGGAAGGAGACATGTGGAAGTTAAAACAGAGTTCCTCCAGTGTTTGTTGCTAATAGTCCAGATGAGGCCTCCCACAGCCCCACTGGAAATCAGCCACTGAGGGACTTCCTTAGTGGTGCAGTAGCTAAGAATCCACCTGCCAATGTAGGGGACACAGGTTCAATCCTTGGTCACGGAACAGGATCCCTCATGCCACAAGGCAACCAGGCCTGTGCACTACAAATGGAGAGCCCATGCATGCCGCAGCTACTGAGCCCACAGGTTACAACTAGGGAAGCCCATGCACCACGAGAGAGAGCTCACGCACTGAAATGAATACCCAGTACAGGAAAAAAAAATCAGCCATTGAGTCTAAATCACTGATTAACATATTGAGGTCATAGTAACACTTAGTGACTTGCTCCAAGATGCACAGATGTGATAGAGAAATCAGACATCCTGATTTTTAATATATGAGTCTTATGGAAATCATTGAATTGTGTGTCTAAGAAATTAGCTGTCTTGGACTTTCAAGTGAAGCATTCAACGTGGGAACTGCTTAACTTATATTTAGTCCCAACCAAAATCAGAAGCAGACACGGAGACCTGAGTAGACAGCATCAGGACCCCATGGGGAGTTCTCCATTCTCCTCTTACCATGAAAGCTGACTATTGTGCCCACAGCATGTATCTGGGGATAGATAGATTTCCTGTGACTGCCATGTTTTTGTTCTTGACTCTGACATAAACTGGGCAAAGAAAAGTTATAAGAAGTGGGGCTAACATTCCTTTTGTCATTTGAACTAGACCTGGACCAAGTGGTGACCCCATCTTAGCACATTATCTGGAAATAAATTCTCCTGGATTGGTGTTTTGGTCATCACTTTGGTGGACGGAACTGATTGACCATAAGTGGGGAAACTCTTGGTTGTTTCTCAACTCACCTGAGTGCTCACAGAGGGACTCATGTTCATCTGCACATGAGGATTTCAGTTTGAAATTTTGAAATTACAAATTAAAGCTGGATTTCAGGTGGAATTCTGACCCATAATCATCTTGGTTTGATTTGCCTTTCCCCCAACATTGTATAAGAGTTGATATTCAACCCACCTTCAGAAATGGTCCGTGCTATGTTTTATCTCTTTATTTTACACCAATAACAAGTTTAGAGATGTACATCAAACACCATTTGAAACTGATTGATCAAATTGAGTGAGGACCAAGTCTTTCTGCTTCATGGGGGATACCCATACTTCAAATATATGCATAATAACTAGGTCATTAACAGACTAGACTAATTTATACAATACAATAAAAATATCATCCCAGTTAAAATCACACATGCTCACATATATTCAGGGGCAGAATGCTTTTTTTTTTTTTTAATTGTTTAAGAAATATAATTGCTTTAATTTTATAAATTACTTCACAATTGTAATATTTGAAAAACATCTGATTGTTTGGGGATTTCTGTCTAATTTTCATGAAAGGCAAGTAGCTTAGCTTGTCCTCCTGAAGCACTTAACCTGATTTCATATCTTAATTTTTAAAAATGCTATTTAGGAGTTCAAAGACTGTGACAGACTGTTAAAGGCTTTCCTATGAACCTATCTTCATTATTGATGCAATTCCTCTGTCTGGGATGAGCAGAGTATAAAACAATAAATAAGACACCAAGGAGAATAAAAGAACTCTCTCTGACTAGATATTCTTAATTTTAAAACAGAGATTAATAATCTCTTTTCTCAGTTTTAGCAAAAGGTTTGGAAACAACATAATACTGACATACTTTCAAACAGTATTTCCAGACAATAATTTAAATTTATAGTTTCCCAGTTTTTCATGTAAGTACATGTATATTTACTTTCATAAGTATATATGTATACACATAGACACATATTGGAGAAGGCAATGGCACCTCACTACAGTACTCTTACCTGCAAAATCCCATGGATGGAGGAGCCTAGAAGGCTGTAGTCCATGGGGTCGCTGAGGGTTGGACACGACTGAGTGACTTCACTTTCACTTTTCACTCTCATGCATTGGAGAAAGAAATGGCAACCCACTCCAGTGTTCTTGCCTGGAGAATCCCAGGGACGGGGGAGCATGGTGGGCTGCTGTCTATGGGGTCGCACAGAGTCGGACACGACTGAAGTGACTTAGTAGTAGTAGTAGTAGACACATGTGTGTGTATATATATATATATATACACACACACTTAAATAATGGAAATTCATTTTAGAAATATTTGTATAACATGGATATATAAGGCTTAGAAAGAATTCATTACTCATTTTTCCTGGTAATATTTTTAGGCATTCACTCATTTTTAACTTTATCTAGCCAAACTAAAATTGAATGTGGGATCATGTTTCCTGCCATTTCTTGTTTTAATTTTTTAAGTGGTAGTCCTCAAAGAACTACATAATATTCTATAAACCTCCTAAATTTCTGAGATTTTAAAAGCTATGTGTGATGGTGAATGATACCTCTAGTTGAGATGAAGACCAAACAGAGGTCACTATAGGAAGTAAATAATATTGCAGAATTGATCTTAATTCTATAAGATCAAGTCATGGAAAGAAAGTAGAGAACCCTAACAGAGGAGATGGGGATAAAGAATGAATGGTAAAATAAATTCTGTTAAGGAAATACCAGCAATCAAATAATGTATTATATGTAGATGTATCACAGATAAATATTTTTCAGTCTTGAAGGCAACACATTCAGTCATAAGACAGTTTCACATATTCTTTGATGACCTTCTAGCAAAAGAAAAAATTAATTAAAATTATCTTATGATACAGTGTCCTAGTTTAGTATCTAAAGAGTCTGATAAGAGCTGGTATTTTAAAAAAAAAGCTTAAAAAATAAATTTAAAAGACTAAAAGTAATCAAAGAGGACACTAATAGATGGAGAAATATACCATGTTCATGGATCGGAAGAATCAATATAGTGAAAATGAGTATACTACCCAAAGCAATCTATAGATTCAATTCAATTCCTATCAAGCTACCAATGGTATTTTCCACAGAGCTAGAACAAATAATTTCACAATTTGTATGGAAATACAAAAAAACTCGAATAGCCAAAGCGATCTTGAGAAAGAATGGAACTGGAGGAATCAACCTGCCTGACTTCAGGCTCTACAACAAAGCCACAGTCATCAAGACAGTATGATACTGGCACGAAGACAAAAATATAGATCAATGGAATAAAATAGAAAGCCCAGAGATAAACCCATGCACCTATGGACACCTTATCTTTGACAAAGGAGGCAAGAATATACAATGGATTAACGACAATCTCTTTAACAAATGGTGCTGGGAAAACTGGTCAACCACTTGTAAAAGAATGAAACTAGAACACTTTCTCACACCATACACAAAAATAAACTCAAAATGGATTAAAGATCTAAACGTAAGACCAGAAACTATAAAACTCCTAGAGGAGAACATAGGCAAAACACTCTCCGACATACATCACAGCAGGATCCTCTATGACCCACCTCCCAGAATATTGGAAATAAAAGCAAAAAGAAACACATGGGACCTAATTAAAATTAAAAGTTTCTGCTCAACAAAGTAAATTATAATCAAGGTGAAAAGGCAGCCTTCAGAATGGGAGAAAATAATAGCAAATGAAGCAACTGACAAACAACTAATCGCAAAAATATACAAGCAACTCCTACAGCTCAATTCCAGAAAATAAACGACCCAATCAAAAAATGGGCCAAAGAACTAAATAGACATTTCTCCAAAGAAGACATACAGATGGCTAACAAACACATGAAAAGATGCTCCACATCACTCATTATCAGAGAAATGCAAATCAAAACCACAATGAGGTACCATTTCATGCCAGTCAGAATGGCTGTGATCCAAAAGTCTACAGGCAATAAATGCTATAGAGGGTGTGGAGAAAAGGGAACCCTCTTACACTGTTGGTGGGAATGCAAACTAGTACAGCCACTATGGAGACCAGTGTGGAGATTCCTTAAAAAACTGGAAATAGAACTGCTTTATGACCCAGCAATCTCACTGCTGAGCATACACACTGAGGAAACCAGAATTGAAAGAGACACATGTACCCCAATGTTCATCGCAGCACTGTTTATAATAGCCAGGACAGGGAAGCAACCTAGATGTCCATCAGCAGATGAATGGATAAGAAAGCTATGGTACATATACACAATGGAGTATTACTCAGCCATTAAAAAGAATACATTTGAATCAGTTCTAATGAGGTGGATGAAACTGGAGCCTATTATACAGAGTGAAGTAAGCCAGAAAGAAAAACACCAATAGAGTATACTAACGCATATATATGGAATTTAGAAAGATAGTAATGATAACCCTGTATGCGAGACAGCAAAAGAGACACTGATGTATAGAACAGTCTTATGGACTCTGTGGGAGAGGGAGAGGGTGGAATTATTTGGGAGAATGGCATCGAAACGTGTATAATATCATATAGGAAACGAATCGCCAGTCCAGGTTCAATGCAGGATACAGGATGCTTGGGGCTGGTGCACTGGGATGACCCAGAGGGATGGTACAGGGAGGGAGGTGGGAGGGGGGTTCAGGATGGGGAACATGTGTACACCTGTGGCAGATTCATGTTGATGTATGGCAAAACCAATACAATATCATAAATTAATTAACCTCCAATTAAAATAAATAAATTTAAATTAAAAAAAAGACTAAAAGGAAATGCATATACAGAAAACCATGCTAATTCTCTTCTCTAAACTAATTTATAGGTTATTAATTACTTTTGGCTTTTTCCCTGTGTCATTTTTGTTTGATTTTGTTTTCAAAGTTAAAATGCCAAGGAGCTCATTATTGCTAACTGTATTTAACTGCCCTGTGAAAACCACTTGTGCTTTTATATATATCAGATTCTCATTACAACTGGGTCCATGCAGTGTGGGCTGTGAGGCCTCTGCCTTTGTGATCACTTCTTAAAAATTTGCTCCAGCAACTAATAAACCTGGTCCTTTAGGCCATAGAGAGCTCTTTCATCTCTTTATTCTAATAAAACTTACTAACAACTATAATCCTAACCTTTGTAAGCCTTTGTAATTTACTTTGGTGTACTCATTTCTTTGTCTTCACTGATGAATAGCTTAGTCAAGGCAAGGACAATGCCAACATTGTGCATGTGTGTGTTGTGTTTTCCAGAGGCCAATCCAGTGCTTGGTATATATTATATCTGCCATTAATATTTTTGCTGAATGAACCAACTTTCTTTGGATGGACTTGAGACAGTCACTTCTATATAATACCTTTTTCTCTCCAGGATGATTAAAGCAATATTTCGGTGAAGGTTGTACATGAACAGAACTGAATAGTCTTCAGTCTGTTGAGGCACAGAGTGAAGGGAACAAAGATACTGACCCATAAAAATTAATCAACAAGAAATAACTTCTCCTAAATAAGCAATGGAAACAAAGGATGTGTTGAATGGTCAAAAGGATCATGATTAGAAGTTATGATAGAGAACATATCTAAGTTACTTATAAGAGGAGTAAATATATTACAAACTTGTATGCAAATTTGTTCCAACCAGTATTGTTTAAAGGACTATCCAGAGTGCAGAAATGAAATTAAATTCTTAGGTAAAATATCCCTTTCTTACTCTTCAGTTTTCTCTAGATTTTTAAACAGTACACTTTTCTTCTATGTCCATTACCAGTCAGGGTCATCAAAAAAAGAACTCAACTGTGACCTGGATTCCTGAGAACTAAATCACAATTTCATGCAATGAAGCTCTTGATTCAAACTGTTCTTTAAGCAATGATTCAAGCTCTCTTTAAGCCTCTCATATATAATCACAAGTGAGTAGATCAATAATAAAATGGAGCAGTCACAACATCTTGATAGGAATAAATATTAGTTCAGTGCAATTAATTTAATAAACATATGTCTGCATTCCCAAGCATTCATGACAGATGGTAGAATATTAATCTAGTTTGTTTTCAGAGCACCTATTTTCCTTTAGATATTCTTGCTGCTGTTTGCTTTGTTGGGAGATTGATTGCTTTCCTGGCCCCAGCTCTTCACTGTGATGTGCTCCTCCCCCTACAGCCATGCCCTTAGACATGTAACTTTATAATTGCCTTCTGCTCTGACTTCAAGCTCAACCAATGTGATTCACAGTGGCAAGTGAAATGGTGGCTAATGTGAAATTCACAGACATGCATTCATAGTGCAGTCAGGCTTACTCTTCGAGTTGCCCTCAGATGCCATAAGAAGAACTTGCCCAGGCTAACCTGCTCGAAGAGGAAGCATGTGGAACAGAGCTGGTACCCACAGCTGTCTCAGCCAAGACTAGCCTAAGTCAGCTGACAGCAGTTCTACCTGCAGGCACGTGAGCATGCCGGGTCGGGACCAGCAGAACCACACAACCCACCCACAGAAGTGAGAACCAAAGAGCTGCCTATTGTTTTAAGCCATTGTTTGTTGGGGCAGTTCATTCCATGGCATTAATATTGATAATTCCTACCTGATACAATTTGATTTCTCAATATGCAAATATATAATTAATTGTCACTTGTTAATTATAAGTATAAAAGCACCTGGGCAACGAACAGAAATTCTTAAAATATGTCCATGATTCTATTTTAAGGATATGGTATCAAATTAAAGTAAAAAATGCAATAGATTTTTTTTTTTGTAAGTTCTGAGACCGTTCAAACTATGATCTCTTCATTTTTTTCCCATAACAAGAATTGAACAAATACAGAGGAATGCACCTGGCCTGCTCTTGAATTCTCTAGAATTATATGAAGTTTTTCCAATTGCTGGTATGACAGTAGACTTTAGTAATGCTCTGGAAGGCAGTTTCCTCAGCTGCGTGGAATAGAAGGGACAATAAATGCTTATTATTTCTCACTATTCTACAGGTTGACGAGGCAGATCTAATCTGAGGTAGCATCTTGCCTGTCAGCAGTGACCTCACTCACATGTCTAGGCTCTCAGCTGGGATAGCTGAGACCCCTTGCCAAGAAATCTTTTGTCTTCCAGTGGGCCAGCTTGAATTTGTTCAGATGGTAGCAGAGGCGCTCCCAGCAGCAAGGGAGGGTGTGACCAATGGTCAGGAACTTTTAAAACCTCTGTTAGCATCACATTCAGTGCTGTCGCATTGGCCAAACCCAGAGTTAGTCGTTGGGGTGGGAGAGACATGAGGGAAGGGAACCTTGCATGGTCATTGTTACAGAGAGCAGAATCATGACAGCCGTTTTGTAGATGATCTACTTCTTATATCACACCTGTATCTTCTTGATGGGGGACTAGAACCCTACATGCCTATATGTCCTTCCTACATTCTGGCTCATGGAAGATGATCCCACCCCTGTTTTACAATGTAGGTTTTACTATTCATAGTTATGGTGAGACCAACAGATCAGAAGACAGCTGCCACTGGAAAGACAGTTTGCTACTCATAGTGCCTGAAAGGAGGGCACACACCATGACACGATTGGCCTTATGGAGAAGCAGCAGGGTCAGTCACAAGGAGAAAGAAGAAAAGGGAAAATGTAGACAAGAGCCATTACTGTGGCTTCTCCTAGAAGGAATGGGCAACGTGGGGTCAGCAGGCCAAGGATTGGCTGGTTTGAATAATTTCAGTGGGAGCTGGGGTGTAAGCGTTAGCCCGGGTGATCAGGGCAGGGAGTAGAAGGGCCCGAGAGAGGAAGTGGGGTGGACTGGGGGTGTGGCTCTGAATTGGTTGGTTTGTATATGAACCTTCAGCATGAACTGTTTACTCTTCTTGGTAAACTATCTACAGGCCTGGAAGGGGCCAGGAAGTTAGATTGGGAAGTTAACCCTGGAAGGGGCACTCCCTTGAGTGTCATCAAGGCCTAAGGAGATGTCAAACATCAGAAGAGAAGAAAATAAAAAGGCTTGGTTAATACAACCCCCATTTGAAAATTATATTCCTAAAGCAATAATATATTACTGTTCTGAGAGAGTTCAGTAAGTCTCAACTTTATTTCATAAAATCATGTAAACTGGCCCCCTGGTGATACAATGACCACAGCATTCTCAAAATATTTTTAAAGGATTTCTCAGTCCCATTTGACTTCTGGCTATCCTGTCTTTTTTCTGGGATTTTTTTTTTTTCCTGTGTTCAACATTAACACAGGCCTATCTTAGCATTCTGCTAAATGTGTATGAAAAATATATGACACACTCTCTGAATGGACAAAAATGTTTCAGGAGAAGCTATCTCAGATAAGTAGATGGAAGGGTCAGCTAAATACACTTTAATGATGATTTATTTAGTACCTGCTATGTGCCAGGCACTATGATAAATGCTGTGGGATTTTAATCAAATGGCACTTAGACTCTCAAGGGGCTCACAATTTACTGAGCACAAATTATAGGAAAACAAATGATTGAGCTACAGTTATAAGTCAACTCTGTTGAAATGAGTCACAAACAGCTTCAGATAGATCTTCAAGGATGAATTTGATGCTTGGGTGTGGGTAACATCTCAGGCAGTGGGAACTGTATATTCAAAGCCACAGAAGTAGAAATGAGCTAGTCATAAGGAGCTAAAAACACTTCCTGTATGACCAGAACCTGGGATGCCTATGGAAAAGTGGTGAGAAATTAGGCTAAGCAGGAAGTTCACGATCAAGGAGGGTCTTAAATGCTGTACTAAGGAATTTACCCCACCAACAGTAAGGGACAATTTATGAGTTTTAATCAGAAAAATAATATGAAAAAGCTTCATTTTTTAAAGGTTTTGGGGGCTCTACTATAGAGGATCCTGTACTTACTTAGGGTAGGGATTCTATCTGTCTTTTCTACATCCGTTCCCCAGCACCTAATGAAGCGCCTGGTCCTTGGTACACACTCATGCAGTTGAGACCACTGTGCTAATTACATGTCCCAAATGCTTTCCTGCATTTCCCAGTTTTCCTTGCAGTTAAATTGGAGCCTTGTAATTAGCTCTGGCCAATGACTGTTAACAGAAGTGATCTGGTGACCATTTGGATATGGAAGGTGAAGATGAGAGATGAACCTAGAATGACTCAAAATCTTGCTCGGATCATTCGGAAATGATTATAAGGAATAAGTTTGGGGATAAAGATAATTTGCTACATTTTGGATATCTTGAGTTCAAATAACTTTTCATCAGAACAGAGCTAAATGTTGCAATGCATAATATAGACAATTACTATGGGCAATCAGAAAGAACAATATTAAAACATATAGCACTTTATGGGGAATGCTAGAGTGGCCTACCAGCCAAGGTTGCCTGTCCAGGATTGAGGAGTTTCCCTGGGATGCAAGAGAAAGTTTCTGTGTCAAAACTGAGATAGCCCAGGTAAACAAGGATGGCTGGTCACCCTTAGGTCTGCTTTGCTATACCACCTGAATTCAGAAATCTGGATTAGAGAGATCTAGACTTCCAAACTTCGGTATCTCAGCTACCATTCAGTTCCAAAGACCATGAATCTTGATTTGGCAGGATAAGGAATAAAATATGAATGCTGTAAGCCAGAGTCATGCTGGTACCAACTTACATCAGCTCACAAGAGCTAATTCTGCTCATTTCTTCCCAATTCCATATTTAGGGAGTCAGGCTGATAGGTCAGAATTGGCTATGCTGGTAGAATTCCTATGCTAGAAATTGGCAAATAGTACTACAAATCAGGGCCACCCAAGAACTGGGTTTTAAATGTTTACAAGCACACCACTGCCCAAAGCTGAGTTGAAAAAGTGTGGCAGACGTTGCATGATGGGCTCAGTCAATGGAGGTGCAGCTGGTGCTCCACACCATCCCTTTCCTAAGGCAGTGCATCTATCCTCCAGATGCTGTGTGTCCTGGCTGCCAACAACTCTTAGCCACCCCCTTCATCTGAGAACTGTCCTCAGCTGATGGGAGCTGCCTTGCCTGGAAATGCATGGATGGTAATATCCTGCACCCAGTGGTGGCCTGTAGCCAAAGACTGACTCATAGGAGTAGCATCCAAGGTCAGCCCTCCTGCCACGAGCTGGGACAACACTACGGTACCCTGTGTGTGCCAGTACTCCCTCTGGGATCATGCTGAGACTAGTCACAGATGAAATCATATCCTTGCCCACCTGCTTCCCCTTCCCCATCTTGCTTCTCTTATTTCCTTATGTGTTTTTTTCCCAAGAGTCTCTTTTAAAAAATCACTGGCTTAAGAGTTCCCATCTTGACCTGGAGATTTTCATACTCAGTAAAGTAAGCCAGACTGAGAAAGACAAATATCATATGATATCACTTATATATAAAATCTTTTAAAAAGGATACAAATGAACCCATTTACAAAACAGAAATAGAGCCACAGACATAGAAAACAAACTTATGGTTACCAAAGGGGAAAGAGGCACGAAATAAATTAGGAGTCTGGGATTAACATATGTAACTCCTATATATAAAATGGATAACCAACAAGGAGCTACAGTATAGCACAGGGAACTCTAATCAATATTTTGTAATAACCTAGAAGGGAAGAGAATCTGAAAAACAGCATAAGAGACTCCCCATTTTAGGCTCTGCTTTTAGGGAACATGACTTATCATACCCAGTCCAGAAGAATCTCCATTGAATGAACATATGATCCCTGGTATATCTCATGTGCTAACTAATGAATTGTCGAGAGAACTTTTGATCTTCATCCTTCCTTTGAGCAAAGAGCATCCCTTTGATTCTTGAGCTTTCTGGAATCTCATTTGTAATTCTCCCTCCTTCCTTTGTACATATCTAGTAGTAACCTCAAAATGTTTTTGAGGGGAGTTTTCAATTTTGCATTTTGAACTTTGGATCCTCCTTTGTTTAACCAAGTTGAGAGAAGGAGAAATGAAACTCCAGTGTATTCGCATGATATTTAAGGTAGAGCAATTTAGTGGCAATAGGCAATCACATGGAGCAGCCATTAAGGGCTGAATTATACCATCTGTAGCTACTTAACATGCTGAACCATTCCTCTCCGTCTGGAAAAATCATAAAAAGGGGCCTGTCAGCACTATGAGTCACTGCTAAGAAGCTTATGCATCCTCACACCTGCATTTAAATGAGTGTTTCCGGGGCAAAATACAAAGACCTTAGAGAAATGAAATGAAGCACTTTAGCAGTGAAAAATAATATTAGTTTCCATCTGCATTTGTAAATTAACTGCAGGAAGAACACTTCTGGAATTAGTTTATTAATAAGAATCATTTTGAATACTTTCTAAAAAGTAACACGTATTTTTAAAACATGGATAGATCATATAAGGATTATAAACAAGTGGCAAAATTTGATGATATCCAAAATGTGAAGGAATAGTAACTGGCAGGATGCCTTGATCCATTCCAAATAGGAATTCTATAAATATGGAAATACATAAATCATATCGGCAGTAGAATTCAGAACCAGAAATTGTGAATATCATATCTTTAGTTTCCTCTGTCTTAAATTTTGGATGGAGGAACCTGGTAGGTGACATTCCATGGGGTCGCAAAGAGTTGGACACGACTGAGCGACTTCACCTTCTTAAATTTTATATTTTATTAGGGTATAATATTAGGGTATAATATATATTACATTGAGTCTATATATAATAATAATAATATATATATATAATATATATTACATTGAGTCTAGTGACTAAATCTTAGCGGTATGTCTTGATAAATTTATAGACACATACACACACACACAATCATCACTTATATAGAGATAGAACATATCTAGTACTCCAGAAAGCTCCCTCAATTATCTTCCCACCAAAAGCAACCACCATCTGACCTTACACTGTAGATTTTCCTAGATTGTCATTTATCTGTGGAATAATTGTTTCCCTTAATACTAGGACTAGTAAGTCATAGTAACCTTTCATTGCCTATTTCAAACATCTCTTTCATCCACCATTATCTCAAGACTCATTAGCCTTTTGCTACTTGGAAGAGCTCACCCTCTCATCATCCCCACTGGGCACCCTTACCCATATGATAGTCACAGTCTCAATGTGATCCTTGGAGATTTTGCCCACTTTCTGGAGCAAAACACATCCCAGACTCTTAGCACTTCTGTTCTGGATGCATATCTGCAAATTGTAGGACCCAAATCTAGATCCTTTCAGGATCTCTTAGCTGCCAGAGGTAAGTCACACCTCAAGCCAGTGCCACCGTACCATCATATGAGCAAGGGCCATAAGGGATAGACTCCATTGCCACTCCTCAAGTTTACTAACTTAAATACACACACCTCAGAAGACGTCACTGTTTGACTCATCCTTAGACCAGCCTCTTGCAGAATTGTTCAGGATGAGATAAAGTGGGAAAAAACTACAACCTCTTCTCTTTGCATGGTGCTGTATACTCATTTTACTCCGTTACAACCCAGCAGTGTCTAATTTCTGGTATACCATGTTGGTTCATGTCTCCACACCTTTAATCATATTATACATCTTTTTAGAACTACCAAGTTTTTACCTTTATTGACTTCAGTTCTTTTCCTTTTCCTCCAGTCTTGGGTGAATTGTCATAACCTAGAATGCCAAGTTTTTGCTTTTCATACTGTTCCTGGGCTTCTCAAGGCAAGAATACTGAAGTGGTTTGCCATTCCCTTCTCCAGTGAACCACATTTTGTCAGAACTCTCTACCATGACCCGTTCATCTTGGGTGGCCGTACATGGCATGGCTCATAGTTTCACTGAATTAGACAAGGCTGTGGTCCATGTGATCAGATTGGTTAGTTTCCTGTGATTGTGGTTTCCAGTCTGTCTGCCCTCTGATGGAGAAGGATAAGAAGTTCATGAAAGCTTCCTGATGGGAAAGACTGACTGAGGGGGAAACTGGGTGTTGTTCTTATGGGCGGGGCCATGTTCAGTAAATCTTTAATCCAATTTTCTATTGATAGGTGGGGCTGTGTTCCCTCTCTGTTGCTTGACCTGAGGCCAAACTATGGTGGAGGTAATGAAGATAATGGCGACCTCCTTCAAAAGGTCCCATGCATGCACTGCTGCACTCAGTGCCCCTGACCCTGCAGCAGGCCACCGCTGACCCACGCCTCTGCCAAAGACTCCTGGACACTCATGGGCAAGTCTGGGTCAGTCTCTTGTGTGGTCACTGCTCCTTTCTCCTGGGTCCTGGTGCTCACAAGGTTTTGTCTGTGCCCTCCAAGAGTCTATTTCCCCAGTCCTGTGTAAGTTCTGCTGGCTCTACAGCAACCTCCTCCAAGAGAGCTTATGCCATACCCTTGCAGGTCTGTTGCACCCGGAGCCCCTGCAGCAGGCCACTGCTGACCCGTACCTCCACAGGAGGCACTCAGACACACTTTTGGCTCAGTCTCTGTGGGTTGGGCATGCGTTTTGTGCCTTCCCAGCTCTGAGCAGCTCAGACGACCAGGTGCTTGGTGAGCACACTGTCCCAGGTGGGCCATGTGTCTTAATCACCTCCCCGGTCCTGGCCGCTCAGTTTCCCAGTGTGCTGCAAGAGCACCATCTCTGATGTGCTGTATGTCTCCTCTGGGGAGTGATCTCAGGCTGCTCTCCTCCTGGATGATATCAACCATCCAGGATCTCAGGAATACGCGGTTAGCAGCTGGGAGCCTGCTCACAGTTGGCTGGAAGATGCCATCTCTGGGGCTGAGATTATAGTAGTCCCTTGTCTTCTGACTCTGGCTGTTGTAAGCCTGCGTCTCTGCGGAGAGGGGCCAGTACCCAGCCGGCTAGCTCTTCTTTGGTAGTCACTCAGTCTTTGTTCTGTGAGTGGGCCAGGCTGCCCATTAAGTTGTTAGGTTAGAGTTTTTCACAGGAAATTTCTCTTTTCTGCAGTTGTGGTTAGCTGTGTATTATATTGGTTTTTTGTTTTTTCTTCCAGTTATGTTGCCTTCTGAGATTCCAAAACTCCCCACAGACCTGCCTGTTAGAGGGTTTCCTACTGGGTGGAAACTTCTCCTTCACAACTCCCTCCCCAGGACAGGTTTCCGACTCTCTTTTGTCTCTCTTTCTGTCTTTTGTATTTTGTCCTACCTCCTTTCGAAGAGAATGGGCTGCCTTTCTGGTTGCCTGGTGTACTCTGTAAGTGTTCAGAAGTTGTTTTGTGGAAGTTGCTCAGCATTCAAATGATCTTTTGATGAATTTGTGGGGGAGAAAGTAGTCTCCCCATCCTATTCCTCCATCTTGGTATGAAAAGGTAAAAAGGTATGACACTGAAAGATGAACTCTGTTGGCCTGTAGGGGCTCAATATACTACTGGAGAAGAGTGGAGAAATAACTCCAGAAAGAATGAAGATAAGGAGCCAAAGAAAAAACAACACCCAGTTGTGGATCTGACAGGTGATGGAAGTAAAGTCTGATGTTGTAAAGAGCAATACTGCATAGGAACCTGGAATGTTAGGTCCATGAATCAAGGCAAATTGGAAGTGGCCAAACAGGAGATGGCAAGAGTGAACGTCGACATTCTAGGAATCAGCGAACTAAAATGGACTGGAATGGGTGAACTGAACTCAGATGACCATTATGTCTTCTACTGTGGGCAGGAATCCCTTAGAAAAAATGGAGTAGCCATCCCAGTCAACAAAAGAATCCAAAATACAATACTTGGATGAAATCTCAAAAATGACAGAATGATCTCTGTTCATTTCCAAGGCAAACCATTCAATATCTCAGTAATCCAAGTCTACACCCCAACCAGTAATGCTGAAGAAGCTGAAGCTGAATGGTTCTATGAAGACATACAAAACCTTATAGAATGTTCATACTACCACACAATTGCATTCATCTCACACGCTAGTAAACTAATGCTAAAAATTCTCCAAGCCAGGCTTCAACAGTACGTGAACCGTGAACTTCCAGATGTCCAAGCTGGATTAGAAAAGGCAGAGGAACCAGAGATCCAACATCCGCTGGATCATCAAAAAAGAAAGAGAGTTCCAGAAAAATATCTACTTCTGCTTTATTAACTACGCCAAAGCCTTTGGCTGTGTGAATCACAACAAACTATGGAAAATTCTTCAAGAGATGGGAATACCAGATCACCTGACCTGCCTCTTGAGAAATCTGTATGCAGGTCAAGAAGCAACAGTTAGAACTGGACGTGGAACAACAGACTAGTTCCAAATTGGGAAAAGAGTACGTCAAGGTAGTATACTGTCACCCTGGTTATTTGACTTATATACAGAGTACATCATGAGAAATGCTGGGCTGGAGGAAGCATGAGCTGGTATCAGGATTGCCAGGAGAAATATCAATAACCTCAGATAGGCAGAGGACACCACCCTTATGGCAGAAAGTGAAGAACTAAAGAGCCTCTTGATGAAAGTAAAAGAGGAGAGTGAAAAAGTTTGCTTGAACCTCAACATTGAGAAAACTAAGATCATGGCATCCAGTCCCATCACTTCATGGCAAATAGACAGCAAAACAGTGGAAACAGTGACAGACTTTATTTTCTTGGGCTCCCAAATCACTGCAGATGGTGACTGCAGTGGTGAAATTAAAAGATGCTTGCTCTTAGAAGCTTGAAAGAAAAGCTATGACCAACCTAGAGAGCCTATTAAAAAGCAGAGACATTACTCTACCAACAAAGATCCGTCTAGTCAAAGCTATGGTTTTTCCAGTAGTCAAGTATGGATGTGAGAGTTGAACTATTAAGAAAGCTGAGCGCCGAAGAATCGATGCATTTGAACTTCATGTTGGATAAGACTTTTGATAGTCTCTTGGACTACAAAGATATCCAACCAGTCATTCCTAAAGGAAATCAGTCTTGAATATTCATTGGAAGGATGGATGCTGTAGCTGAAACTCTAATACTTGGCCACCTGATGCGAAGAACTGAGTCGTTGGAAAAGATCCTGATGCTGGGAAAGATTGAAGCTGGGAGGAGAAGGGACGACAGAGGATGAGATTGTTGGATGGCATCACTGACTAGATGGACATGAGTTTGAGTAAGCTCTGGTAGTTGATGATGGACAGGGAGGCCTGTCGTGCTGCAGTCTATGGGGTAGCAAAAAGTCAGACCCAAGTGAGCAAGTGAACTGAACTGACCTGAGAATGCCAAGCTAAGTCTTTATCCTCTGAGTCCTCATGCTATTTTTTTAAGTATTACTTCCACTGTTTTCCAAACTTGGGGCACCCCTGCTCCTTAACATCTCCTGCTCCTTGACAGCTCCATGTGTTCAATATTCTCCATTCTTTAAATTCAAATTTGGACACTACCTCTTATTTCCAGTTCCTATCGAATCAAATTTATTGCTTCCTCTCTATGCAAATTTGACAGTTTGTTAATACTTCTTCATGGTTTTCACATTTTATATTTCCTGCCAAATTGTAAAAACTCCTTGAGAGAAGGAACCATGTCCTATTCAATACTGTATTTCAATCCACTCTAGCACCCAGCTCAGTACCCCCAGATTCAGTTAACCACCACCCCCCCACGCCGGAATGCATGCAGACCTAGTGAATAAACATGCCTCATTGATTAATTACGTCAATTAAACTGGGTCAAAGACATTTTATGATATTGTTTCCACTGTCTGACTTTTGGAAAAGCAGTATGACTTACAGAATTGACATGTCCTTGATGTCACAGAAGATGTGTCTGAAGAGTCAACTTTCTGGATCATTTCACCAATCTCAGTCTTTGACTTTTATTCTAGGCACATTTTTTCACAAAGAAAACATGTTAAACAACTAAATGTAATGATGGAAGATTTCTTATCAACATGAAACATAGTAGAAAAGGAAATTTGCCTTTAAAAGCAGATGATGGGCCAGTGGCTAGGCCAGGCTTGCTAATTTCCCTACTCCTTGATGGCCTTGTATAGTCTAATACTCACCATGACAAATCCCAATGTGCCATAGACCCTAGTGATCATTCTCAAATAGGAAAAACTTGTAATATTAAATTTGCAGGTTCCAGAGGTCTCCTTTTCACATTTGTGCAATATTTGTTTTGATGAAAATTAGATTAAGAGCAATTTAATTTTCCCTCTATACCTTTTAAGCAAACAGCACTCACAAATTTAATTTGTGAGTCCAGAAATCCAGAACCATGATATTAACTCAAAACTCTGAGCTATAAACATGGAGACCCTTATATAAATACACTGTGGAATCTTTGAGACATATGTCTTCAGCATCACATGGTATGTTTTAGTTTAGGAGTTCATAAAAGTGTAGAGGATGAGCTTTCAGAAGTTATATAATGATGATATTTTTATTAAATTTGCAGGCCTAAAAATATCTTTTAGTAGATGAAAGTATTTTTACTTCACAAAAGCATTATATAGTTTGTAAAACTGTGCCAAAATCTTAAGAACAAAAAGTGATCTGCTTTCTTTGCTATTTTAGAAGACTAATGTCAAAGCTATAAAATATAAAAACAGTTGGGAACTCCAAAAGGGAAATGATGAAGGATCCACTTAGCTCTGAGCATTACCAATAGAGAATTCTCCTAGAGCTTATACTAAATGAGTTGGGTTATTATTACTTGGTAGAAACTAAAACAATTATCTGACCATGCACAGCACTGTTCTTACTGTGTACCCTGCCAGGGACTCTCTCGAGAGGGAGTGTGGTAGTTTAATTCTATTCTTTCTTATATAATAATATCATTATGGTTCAAGTAAGGGGGAATTTCAACAAGAATGTATTCCAGGGACTTCCCTGAAGATCCAATGGTTAAGACTCCATACTTCCAATATAGGGGGTACGGATTTGATTCCTGGTTGGGGAAATAAGATCCTGTGTGACTGAAAAAAAAAAAAAAATATATATATATATATATATATATATATATATATATATATATATTCCAGCCCATCCAAGGGAGAACTCCATGGCATTCCAAGGAGTTAGAAAAAACCAAACATGAAGTAGCAAAATAAACCTGACAGCAGAGACACCCCTTATTGAAGACCTCGGGAGTCTTTTGTTTTTCCATTTTCTAATTTTTCTTTCTATTTTTGAGAGTACTTGCACTCATCCTGCAAGCTTGCATGGGGGAGAAATAACATAGTTGTACATTTTCACCATTGTGTCCCATGGCGTGCTGCAGTCCATGGGGTTGGGAAGAGTTGGACACAACTGGGCGGCTGAACAACAACAATGACATTTGTCACCATTGTGTCCCAGTTAATAACACTCTTACCTGAGGTTGTAAATTTTTCAAATTAGTGGAGTAGTAACACAGAATTGCTTATACTGGCATTTGTGTATGTAACATAATAATTAAAACCCAAGAAACAAGTTGTGCATGAAGTCAGAGGTCCTGAGTTCTAGTTTTCCCAAGCAGGGTGGCCATGGACTGATTATTAAACATTGTTAAATGTTCCAGTCCATGGCTGTAAAACAGAAATATTGAATCAGGTGACTTTTCAAGTCACTTTTGAAATTGTAAGATTTCACATAACCACTTCAATCTCCACCAAAATAATTTCAAAAAAAAAAAAAAAAACCGATTGAAACCAAATTTGCTTGTCCTTTTGGACAAAGTTCCTTCTAGTCAAAGCTATGGTTTTTCCAGTAGTCAAGTATGGGTGTGAGAGCTGGACCATAAAGAAGGCTAAGTACCAAAGAATTGATGCTTTTAAGCTGTGGTGTTGGAGAAGACTCTTGAGACTCCCTTGAACAGCAAGGAGATCCAACCAGTTGATCCTAAAGGAAATCAATCCTGAATATTCATAAGAAGGACTGATGCTGAAGCTGAAGCTCCAATACTTTGGCCATTTGATGTGAAGAACTGACTCATTGGAAAAGACCCTGATGCTGGGAAAGATTGAAAGCAGGAGGAGAAGGGGGTGACAGAGGTCTAGATGGTTGGATGGCATCACCGACTCAATGGACATGAGTTTGAGCGAGCTCCAGGAGATGGTGAAGGACAGGGAAGCCTGGTGTGCTACATCCCTGGGGTCATAAAGTGTCAGACATGACTGAGCAACTGAACAACAACAACGGGGCAAAGCCAAACTCACCCAGGGGGTCATTTCTAAACCAGATGACTCGAGCTAGTTTCCTTTGTATCAGAGTAAAGTGGAGGCATCCATATTTGTTGGAAAGCTTTTAGACGTTGATGGAGAGCCAAGTTTGAAATGACAAGTCATCTAAACCTCCTTATGTTAACTGGTGTGATCTCCCCTTACTTTGAGACAAGGTTTGTTCTGAAAAACTTGTTACTTTCATGGTTCTATTTATGTCTCTCACCCTCCTTCCCTTTTTCCAGCTCTACCACCATTGCTACTGTTTAATCTCCTACAACTGCATGAGTTCAACTTTAAGAGACCTGAAGTTCATCTAATTTCACATTCTTAAAAACACATTTTAGGGACTTCCCTGCCAGTCCAGTGGTTAAGACATTCCCTTCTAATGCAAGGTGCATGTGTTCATTCTCTGGTCAAGGAATTAAGACCCCATATGCCTCACAGCCAAAACAAATAAAAAGAAAAAATGGAAGCACTATTGTAACAAATTCAATGAAGATTTAAAAAATGGTCCACATAAAAATTTCTTTTAAATTGTAAACACGTTTTCAAGTGGGGCATCACCTTTTCTAAGATAAGAATTCAATTTGTCTGATGAAACTGGTTTGAAAACTGATCATAAAAGACAAAGCACAGTTTTCTAATATCCATATGGATGTTCTATATAAAGGACAGTGTTTGATACCAAGTTTTGAGGCCTTTTTTTTTTTTTAATTAGACAAAGGCAAGTTTGACTGGCAAATCCCAGAAGAAGGCTTCTTAAAACAGACCTTAAACAGCCTTAAGTTAAAGGAGGTATATAAACTACAAAATGGCATTTAAAGAGGATTGGAGATACTAATTAAAATGGGTTTACTGAAATGCCAGGAATATCATCACTTCTGAAAATTGAATTAAACACTGAATGTCAATGGTGAATTAACATGAATAGACTTATCTATCCCTGTCCAAAAGTATTTTATCCACAAAATGTGTAATACACAACCATTAATCAGAGGTCATGGATTCTAGCTGAAACCAAATCAAAATTTTTAGGATTCTAATAGATGAATGCATTCAGGTCAAAGAATATTAACAGAAAAGCTTCCATTGCTGAAAGGGCAAACAGAGAGAGTCTTTAAAGAAGCTTAGAAATTATGCTTAATTGTTCTCTTGATCTATTGTTCTTGATGATTTAGAAAACCTGTGTGCTGTGAGTTACACTACATTAATTACAGTAGTGTCAAATATGTAGGCTTTTCTTTTTTAAAAAGAGCTTAATTTCTATGGCTTCTAAAAGTGAACTGAACAGTTTAAAGCTGGTATCTCAGTTGAGATCTTTCCTTGCTCTTCCCAAGCAGTAGAATTTTTCTAAAGGCTTGCCTATTGGAGAACCGGGCTCCAAAAACAGTTAAATCCCCCGTTAGAGGCCCAGCATATAGCTTTTGTGTTGTTTTTTGTCCTTAGCACACCTTGGCTTCAAACACCCCAGATATATAAAACTCACTGTTAAAGCGCTACATTGTTTGTATTGTAGGATCATTTGAACTGTATTAAGAACTCTGAAACCATAAAGAATGAAAGATTTATTGTCTATGGAAAACAGGATAAGTGCTCTAGCAAGAACCCACTCCAGTGTTCTTGCCTGGAGAATCCCAGGGACGGAGGAGCCTGGTAGGCTGCCATCTATGGGGTGGCACAGAGTCGGACACGACTGAAGCGACTCAGCAGCAGCAGCAGCAGCTCTAGCAAGAAAGAAATGTTAATTTTCACTTATTTTGAAAAACTGAAATATTCTAGATGCTTTTGTTTATTTTTTATTATTTTTGCTCATTGACTTAACTCACTACGAAAGGAACTTGTCACTAAAAATACATTTCAAGAATCAAGTGCCCTTTTTTTTGGTATACATTCCTCTAAATCTATGATTAAGCCCAATGTTTAAGGTTTTCAAAGTGGCTCTAGTCCAAAATCAAGTTAACATTTGCACTTTCCCTGAAGTGGAACTCCCAAGATAGTTTTTGAGCTATCCCTGATGGTGGGTTTTAGCATCACCAACTGGCTCCAACTGGGCCATTTGCTCTCTCTACAAAGAGAAGGGAGCCTTAAACACTGAAACAAGAGTCAAAGTTTGTCAGTTCAACTGTTTCTGAATTCATAGATCAGTGGTTATCAAATTTTGATCCCAAGACCAGCATCCTCTAGGAAATTCTTAGAAATGAAAGATCTCAGGTCTCACTTGATTGAATCACACTCCTGGAATGGGGATCAGCAATGTGTATTAACAAACCCTGTAAGTGATTCTGATGCACATATAAGTTTGAGAGCCACTTTTGCACTAATAGATACTTGTTTCAACTTGATACTAACCAATAATTCCATCATTTAGAATTAGCAGCTTTCACTTTTGTTTTTTTTTTTATTTTAATATTTTATTTAACCTAGCATATCCAAAATATCATTTCAGCATGTAACTATTTTTTAAATAATTAGTGGGTATTTTATATTCTTTTTTATAGTGTTTTCAAAATCCAGTGTGTATTTTTTAATTTTTTTTTTTTTACTGAAGGATAGTTGCATTATAGAATTTTGCTGTTTTCTGTCAAACCACAGCAAGAATCAGCTGTAGATATACATATATCCCCTCCCTTTTGAAGCTCCCTCCCATCTCCCTCCCCATCCCACCCCTCTACATTGATACAGAGCCCCTGTTTGAGTTTCCTGAGCCATAAGGCAAATTCCTGTTGGCTATCTATTTTACATATGGTAATGTAAGTTTCTGTGTTACTCTCTCCATACATCTCAACCTCTCCTCCCCTCTCCCCATGTCCATAAGTCTATTCTCTATGTCTGTGTCTCCATTGCTACCCTGTAAATAAATTCTTCAGTACCATTTTTCTAGATTCCATATATATGAGTTAGAATATGATATTTATCTTTCTCTTTCTGACTTACTTCACTCTGTATAATAGGTTCTAGGTTCATCCCCCTCATTAGAACTGACTCAAATGTGTTCCTTGTTATGGCTGAGTAATATTCAATTGTGTATATGTACCATGACTTCTTTATCCATTCATCTGTCGTTGGACATCTAGGTTGCTTCCATGTTCTAGCTATTGCAAATAGTGCTACAGTGAACAAAGGGATACATGTGTCTCTTTCAGTTTTGGTTTCCTCAGGACCATCTATGTTGGACAAGTAAAAGTGACCAATTTCAACTACTTAGAACACTAGGTTTTATTCTGGGGTCCTGAAAATGTTTTAGAGCTAATTAGAGGTTAACAGTTGTGTAACATTGCAAATGTACTAAATATCACTGGATTCTTCACCTTAAAAAATGGTTAATTTTGTTATGTGACTCTTACCACAGTTTTTAAAAGATACAATAAAAATGAAAGCACTTTGAAATGCAACTGCTTAGTTATGCCAATCTAGACCATAAACCTAGAGATTAAAAAATTCTCTAACCCATAATCATTTGATATGGGATATATCATAATTTTAACATTTTTTCTAGACACGTGGTACAGTTTAACTGCATGATTACTGAAGTTTTCTGAGTATACAGTAGAACATAGAGTATTCATAAAACTAATTTGAGTGCTGGCCATGGAAATTTTCTTACTAGAATTTCTTCATGAGTCAAACAGGATTTTGAACTATAAACAGAACAGGGGAAATTTTTTGTTGCTAATCATTGTTAGCATGAGGATTAGAAAAGAGGCAGAAGGGATAAAAATGAGCCTTTAAAAATTTAATTTCAGAAAATGTTCTACAGGACCCCCCTTCTGATACTGTAAAGCAATTATATAAACATTTATATATATTCCATGAGTAGAGTTTTATTCCTTATGGAATCTACTTGTTTTAATTTTTAATATTCTTTTCCATAGTGATTTATCACAGCATGCTGAATATAGTTCACTCACTATGCTGTAGAGTAGGACCTTGTTGTTTATTGTCTTTAAGGACTCTAATATAGATGTTATCTTTTATGATATGCTCTCAGAGTGTCCCCTACAGTTATGCATCATAAAATTCTTGAAGTATTGTCTTTTGTGGGTAAAGAATTTGTTAGCTACTGGACATATATTAATTTCATTAGGAGATTTTTTTCAGTAAATAAAAAAAATCTTATGAAGATTCACTTAGAGTGAAAAACAAAGATTAAGTCTTAAATTAACATTTTATTATATAAACCTCCCAACTGTCTATTTATCTATCTCTAATATAAAAATATATTTTATATTAGAAATATTATAATTTATATATTAGAAATATTATACAGACAAATATAAAAAATAGAAAACAATTTTCCTGAATCGTCACAACTAAGAAATAACATCCACTGTATCTTGTGAGCACAGAGCACATGTGCCCACACAGACTACAGTTAATAATGCACAACATATTCCAGTTTGAAACCTGTTTTCCCCTTAGCATATCATATTTCCCTTGACAGGAAGTGTTCTTCCATATTAGCAGTACCACTTTAAAGGCTGCCTAGTATTTCAGCCTACAGATTTAATTTACTAGATTAATTGATTAATTCTCCACAAGTGAATATAATCATTGTATCACTGTGAACTAATATCCTTAGTTGTCATTGTTCAGTTGCTAAGTCATTGCCAACTCTTTGTGACCCCCACAGGCTACAGCATGCCAATCTCCTGTGTCCTCCACTATCTCCCGGAACTTGTTCAAATTCATGTGCATTGAGTCAGGAATGTTATCTAACCATCTCTGTGTCTGCCACCACTTTCTCCTTCTGCCCTCAGTCTTTCCCAGCATCAGGGCCTTTTCCAGTGAGTCAGCTCTTCACATCAGGTGGCCAAAGTGTTGGAGCTTCAGCTTCAGCAATAGTTCTTCCAATGATTATTCAGAGTTGATTTCCTTTAGGACTGACTGGTTTGATCTCCTTGCAGTCCAAGGAACTCTCAAGATTCTTCTCCAGCACCACAGTTCGAAAGCATCAATTCTTTGGCACTCAGCCTTCTTTATGGTCCAGCTCTCATATCCGTACATGACTACTGGAAAAACCATAGCTTTGACTGTAAGGACCTTTGTAGGCAAAGTGATGTGTCTGCTTTTTAATACAGTGTCTAGCTGTCTAGGTTTGTCATAGCATCCTTATACCTACATTTTTGTGCTTTTACTGATTATTTTTCCACTATATTGATATGTAAGGTCTCTGTTTACACTAAAAATATCAACCTTTCTCTTTATCTGTCAAATATTTGTTCCAATTTTTTCCAATATTCTTTTTAATGTTGTCTTCCTATCTGAATATTATATGAAAATATGTCTGATGCAGAATAAACACTTGATCAGCATTAGATTACCACTACTGCTATGAGAAGTAATATTTAATTATTATTGCCCTCTCCAGCTCAAAATGCTACTATTCTTTCTAAGACATTTATATATTCAGAAGTCAATGGTCTGTTTTTGTTTATGCTAGCTTTGTCAAGCTTTTAATAAGGAACTTGGTAATTTCATTTTTATTTCTAATTATTAATGTAAAATTGATTTTACATTACATTTGACAGAATTCCTCTCAAACTTATATGAGCCCTGAACCTTTCTTTAAGAAGTTGAAAACCATTTCAGAGTTTGCTTTGATTTGGAGATCTGTTAAAAATTTTCTTTTCTTTTAGCTCAGCTTTGGTAAGTAAGATTTTTGTCTAGAATGAGTTGCTAGAAACATGCCCAAAGGTAGACATCACTAAGGAAGTTTTTCTAACAGTCTATTCAGGCAATATTGGTCCTGTCTCCTAAATTTATCCATTTTTTGTAATCTCAGTCTTGGTAAATGGCAACACCTTCATCCCTATTAGAAGGCTCCCTGGAAACCTCCCTAATTCCTTCCTTTCTTCAGCACCACCTGCCACTGTGACTATATGCCATCCCTCAATAAGGCCTGTTGCCTCTTGTCCAGATCACATCCAAAATGACTCCACTGCCATCCCTATTCCACGTTAATCCAACCACCATGAAATAGACTGAAATAGCTTCCTAAATGGACCTCCTGTTTCCAGCTTTTCACATGGCAAAGTGAATTTCCTAAAATGTAAATCAAATCACGTCAACCCCCTGCATTAAGCTTAACAGCTTTCCTGTGTTCCACACAAATGAACTTGCATACAAATCCAAACTCCATCCTGACAAGAGCCCACATGATGGCCCAGCCCAATTAACGTCACCATAGGTCACTGTGCCCTTCTCCTGCTGTATTCCAGCCTTTTTGATCTTTATGTTCCTTGCATAAGCCAGTGCTTTCCCACCTCAGAGCACCGCCACTGCCTGGAACATCCTTTTCCAGACTTTTGTGTGGCTCCTTCTTCTGCAGTCTGGGCTTTGCTATGGATCCCTCACTTGGCACTCCATTTAAAACTGGCCCTGTAACCTCAATCTACTTGCTATTTCACCTCGTCTCACTTTATTTTCTTCATAGAGTTATCTCTTTCTGGAATTTTCTTATTCATTATAGTTGTTTGTCCATTGCTCTTCTATACTATAAACATTATATGTGTTGTTTACATGTCTCTGGCACATGTTTGCCTTCAATAATATGCATTGAATGAATGAATGCAGTCAGGATGATAAAACATGAGTGAATTTGAGAGACTGAAGAATGAGAATATTTTTTAAATAGATATAAATGAGACTAGAAAATATGTATATCAAGCTGTAGACTTAAAATGAATGCACTCTGTACTCTTTAATGTGCGTAGGTTATCTCTTAAAATAAATTCATGAATATTTCCTTAAAATAGTTAGAGAAAGCACGAAACATAAGTAACATGCCTAACTCAGAAGATTCCATTTTCACATACTCTAAGACCTAATACCCTCCTGTACAATGTCACAAACCTCCTTCCATAGTTCTTCAGGCACTCTGTCTATCAGATCTAATCCCTTGAATCTATTTGTCACTTCCGCTGTAAGGGATTTGATTTAGCTCATACCTGAATGGTCTGGTGGTTTTCCCTACTTTCTTGAATTTAAGCCTGAATTTGGCAATAAGGAGTTCGTGATCTGAACCACAATCAGCTCCTGGTCTTGTTTTGCTGACTGTATAGAACTTCTCCATCTTTGGCTGCAAAGAATTTCATCAATCGGATTTTGGTATCAACCATCTGGTGATGTCCATGGTTGAGTCTTTTCTTGTGTTGTTGGAAGAGGGTGTTGGAAGAATATTCATGACCAGTATGTTCTCTTGACAAACTCTATTAGCCTTTGCCCTGCTTCTTTCTGTACTCCAAGGCCAAACTTGCCTGTTATTCCAGGTAGCTCTTGACTTCCTACATTTGCATTCCATTCCCCTATAATGAAAAGAACATCTTTTGGGGGTATTGTTTCTAGAAGGTCTTTTAGGTCCTCATAGAACTGTTCAGCTTAAGCTTCTTCAGCATTACTGGTAGAGGTATAGACTTGGATTACTGTGATATTGAATGGTTTGCCTTGGAAATGAACAGAGATCATTGTGTCATTTTTGAGATTGTACCCAAGTACTGCATTTCGGACTTTTTTGTTAACAATAATGGCTACTCCACTTCTTCTAAGGGATTCTTGCCCACAGTAGTATATGTAATGGTCATCTGAGCTAAATTCACCCATTCCAGTCCATTTTAGTTCACTGATTCCCAAAATGCAAATGTTCACTCTTGCCATCTCCTATTTGACCACTTCCAATTTATCTTGATTCATGGACCTAACATTTCAGGTTCCTATGCAACACTGCTCTTTACAGCCTTGGACTTTACTTTCATCACCAGTCACATCAACAACTGGGTGTTTTTTCTTGTTTTGTTTTGTTTTTTACTTTGGCTCTGTCTCTTCATTCTCTCTGGATTTTCAGACCATCCCCAAGGTAAAGAAATGCAAAAGGGCAAAATGGTTGTCTGATGAGGCATTACAAATAGCTTAGGAAAGAAGATAAGCTAAAGGCAAAAGAGAAAAGGAAAGATATACCCAACTGAATGCAGAGTTCCAAATAATAGCAGGAAGAGATAGAAAACATTCCTCAGTGATCAGTGCAAAGAAATAAAGGAAAAAAATAGAATGGGAAAGACTAGAGGTCTCTTCAAGAAAATTAGAGATACCAAGGGAACATTTCATGCAAAGATGGGCACAATAAAAGACAGAAATAGTATGGACCTAACAGAAGCAGAAGATATTAAGAAGAGGGGCAAGAATACACAGAAGAACTATGCAAAAAGATCTTCATGAACCAGATAATCACGATGATATGGTCACTCACCTAGAGTCAGATATCCTGGAATTGTGAAGTCAAGTGGGCCTTAGGAAACAACACTAAGAACAAAGTTAGTAGAGGTGATGGAATTCCACTTGAGCTATTTCAAATCCTAAAAGATGATGCTGTGAAAGTGCTGCACTCAAGATGCCAGCAAATCTGGAAAGCTCAACTGTGGCACAGGACTGGAAAAGGTCAGTATTCATTCCAATTCCAAAGAAAGGCAGTGTTAAAGAACGCTCAAACTACCGCACAATTGCACTCATCCACATGCTGCTGCTGCTGCTGCTGCTGCTGCTGCTGCTAAGTCACTTCAGTCGTGTCCAACTATGTGCGATCCCATAGACGGCAGCCCACCAGGCTCCCCTGCCCCTGGGATTCTCCAGTCAAGAACACTGGAGTGGGTTGCCATTTCCTTCTCCAATGCATGAAAGTGAAAAGTGAAAGTGAAGTCGCTCAGTCATGTCTGACTCTTAGCGACCCCATGGACTGCAGCCTACCAGGCTCCTCCGCCCATGGGATTTTCCAAGCAAGAGTACTGGAGTGGGTTGCCATTGCCTTCTCCGCATCCACATGCTAGCAAACTGATACTCAACATTCTCCAAGCCAGGCTTCAACAGTACGTGAACTGTGAACTTCCAGATGTTGAGCCAGATTTATAAAAGGCAGAGGAACCAGAGGTCAAATTGCCAACATCCACTGGATCATTGAAAGAGCAAGAGAGTTCCAGAAAAACATCTACTTCTGCTAAAGCCTTTGACTGTGTGGATCACTACAAATGGTGGAAAATTCTTCAAGAGATGGGAATACCAGACCACTTGACCTGCATCCTGAGAAATCTGTATGCAAGTCAGGAAGCAATAGTTAGAACCAGACATGGAACAACAGACTGGTTCCAAATTGGGAAAAGAGTATGTCAAGGCTGTATATTGTCACCTTGCTTATTTAACTTATATGCAGAATATATCATGCAAAATGCCGGACTGGATGAAGCACAAGCTGGAATCAAGATTGCAGGGAGTAAGTAATATCAATAACCTTGGATATGCAGATGTCACCACCCTTATGGCCGAAAGTGAAGAGGAACTAAAGAGCCTCTTGATGAAAGTGAAAGATGAGAGGGAAAAAGTTGACTTAAAACTCAACATTCAGAAAACTAGATCATGGCATCCGGTCTCATCACTTCATGGCAAATAGATGGGGAAACATTGGAAACAGTGAGAGACTTTATTTGGGTGGGCTCCAAAATCACTGCAGATAGTGACTGATCCATGAAATTAAAAGACACTTGTTCCTTGGAAGAAAAGCTATGATCAACCTAGATAGCATATTAAAAAGCAGAGACGTTACTTTGCCAACAAACGTCCATCTAGTCAAAGCTATTGTTTTTCCAGTAGTCATGTATGGATGTGAGAGTTGGACTATAAAGAAAGCTGAGCACCGAAAATTGATGTTTTTGAACTGTGGTGTTGGAGAAGACTGTTGAGAGTCCCTTGGACTGCAAGGATTTCCAACCAGTCAATCCTAAAGAGTATCAGTTCTGAATATTCATTGGAAGGACTGATGTTGAAGTTGAAACTCCAATACTTTGGCCACCTGATATGCAGAACTGACTCATTGGAAGACACCCTGATGCTGGGAATGATTGAAGGTGGGAGGAGAAGGGGATGACATAGGATGAGATGGGTGGATGGCATCACCAACTCGATGGACATGAGTTTGAGTAAGCTCCAGGAGTTGCTGATGGACAGGGAATACTGATGTGCTGCAGTCCATGGGGTCACAAAGAGTCAGACACGACTGAGTGACTGAACTGTACTGAAGACCTGATAGCACATGCAAATTAAATATTTCTTTGAGAATAAGCTTGTGGATTTCGTAAAGATTTGGGGTTCTACCATAAGGTTGATATACAAAATTCCTCACCTTACTTAAGATAGTAAATGGGCTTCAAAATGTAATCATCTCTAGCTTAAAATAAAAGGAGGTACCTACAAGACAAACTTGTTTCAGCCTCAAAAGGACTTGATCATGCTCACCTTAAATTAGATAGCTCTATATTACCATGTGACATTTGCTAAACATCCAAGTGAAATATTTTCCTGATGTTTAGAAAATGATACTTTGATTAGTAGAGTGGTTTGTTGCATGAGACACTAATGCTTTTCATATGACGCTTCAAAAACAGTTTATAAAAACATAAATATGAGTCATTTGGCATAGGGAAATGCACACTGTAGAAACTCAAATATTTTCTGAATAAATAACTAAATGAGGGTAAAAATTTTTTTTTAATTAGAGGTAGTTATTTGGGGCTCCAAACAAAGCTTTGTTTTATTTAAAGATTCAGATATTTGAATGAATTCAAATTTCACTTAATCATAATTGTTGATCAATTGCACAAGAGTGGTGAACTGTATATTTGTTCCTAAAATGTTTTGAAATATAAATAGACACCCTAATCTTTTAAATATACCCTAAAGAACTGACCTCAGCATTCCTAGGACTTTTAAGTTTAGGGAAATTTAAATACCTTTCTCTGATTCCCTTCCCAATGAGAGAAACTTTATTGGTTGATAAGTGTTCTTTTCCTCCAACTTTTTTGCATTTTTTCATTCATTTACAGAGCAGGCTGGGCAGTAGAACAAAAACAATGTTGGTTACTGGGGATTATATTCCCAGTAGATAGACACAGGCTGTGACTATATATTTCCCAAAGAATTTAGTCCTAGTTTGAACATTTTTATCTGTGGCTTAGAGCTTAAGAATGAGGAGATGGACAGTTTAGAAGCTCCTCAACATTTGGAAAAAGTGGGAATGGTGAGGATTAGCCTAAAGGAGTTGTCATTGAGCAAGGCTAATAGTATCCATTAAAATTCTAAAGTAATTAGCCTCCAATTAAAATAAATAAATTTATATTTTAAAAATAAAATAAATAAGCTTAAAAAAAAAAGCTGTGGTTGTTATAAATGCTGACCACAAGGCATCTTTCTAGTTAGCCTCCATTGTTTTAAGCATCTTCTTTCCCTTCAATTCACTATTAGTCCAAGAAAACTCTTCACTTACCAAGAATAACAATATTTTGATGCCTTCTCCAAAAACGCTAAATTCCATATTTACTCATGTCTTCTGTCTGAGACATAGAGCCGATTTTTTCACAGCATCATGGAGGTACACAGATACTTTAGGGGGCACCTGGATGAACATTTGTATTCTCACACCAATTAATTCACCCCAAGAATATTCTCACCTTATAAAACATGAACAATTGTACCCTTTCCTGTGCTCATGAACAATCGCACCCTTTCCTGCCTCCAACCAGACCCTGATAATTATTAATCTACTTTCTTTCACTATAGATTTGACTATTCTAGAGATGGCACCCCACTCCAGTACTCTTGCCTGGAAAATCCCATGGATGGAGGAGCCTGGTAGGCTGCAGTCCATGGGGTCGCTAAGAGTCGGACACGACTGAGCAACTTCACTTTCACTTTTCACTTTCATGCATTGGAGAAGGAAATGGCAACCCACTCCAGTGTTCTTGCCTGGAGAATCCCAGGGACGGTGGAGCCTGATAGGCTGCCATCTATGGGGTTGCACAGAGTCGGACACGACTGAAGCGACTTAGCAGCAGTAGCAGCAGCAGAGATTTAATGTAAATGGAATCATACAATACATGGTTTTTCGTGACCTGATTCTTTAGCTTAGCATAATATTTTCAAAATTCACCCATGCTGTTCTGTGTAAAATCCTTTGTTGCTGTTCATTGCAGTATACTATTTCACTGTGGAGACAGACCATGTTTTACCAGCAGATGGACATTTACTTTGTTTCTACTTCTTAGCTGTTTTGAATGCTGCTACTATGAGCTTTCATGTACAAGATTTTGTTTGTACATGTTTTTATTTCACTTGGATGACTACATAGGAGTGGAATTGCAGGATCACATTATCATGTTATGTTTAGCAACTTGAGGAACTGCAAAGCTATTTTCAAAAGTGACTGCAGGATTTTCCATGGCCCCAGCAGTGTATCTATTAAATTTCTTATCATATAGAATTTACAAATATTTTCTCTCCATCTATCACTTTTTACTTTTATGGTGTTCTTTGAAGCACAAAGTTTTCAGTTTTGATGAAATCCAAATTATCTCTTTTTTCTTTTGTTGCTTGTGCTCTCAGTGTCTAAGAAACCAGAGCTGAATCAAGGATCACATAGATTTTTCTTCTAAGATTTTTGTAGCTTTATCTTTTACATTTCAGTCCAGTTCAGTCACTTAGTGATGTCCAACTCTTCGCGAACTCATGCACTACAGCACACTAGGCTTCCTTGTCCATCACCAACTCCTACAGCTTACTCCAACTCATGTCCATTGAGTTGGTGATGCCATCCAACCATCTCATCCTCTGTCCGCCCCTTCTCCTCCTGCCTTCAGTCTTTCCCAGACTCATTGAGTCTTTTCCAGTGAGTCAGTTCTTCACATCAGGTGGCCAGATTATTGGAGTTTCAGCTACAGCATCAATCTTTCCAATGAATATTCAGGACTGATTTCCTTTAGATGGACTGGTTGGATCTCCTTGGGACTCTCAAGAGTCTTTTCCAACACCACAGTTCAAAAGCATCAATTCTTTGGCACTCAGCTTTCTTTATAGTCCAACTCTCACATCTATACATGAATACTGGAAAGACCATAGCTTGGACTAGATGAACCTTTGTTGGCAAAGTAATGTCTCTGCTTTTTAGTATGCTGCCTAGGTTGATCATAGCTTTTTTTCCCAAGAAGCAAGTGTCTTTTAAATTCATGGCTGCAGTTACCAAATACAGTGATTTTGGATTTAGTGATTTTTACATTTAGATCTCTGAGTTATTTTGAGTTAATATTTTTTTATATAGTGTAAGTTTTAGGTACAACTTCATTATGAGCATGATAATAAGTTTCATTTTAGAATACTGTATTTTAATTTAAGAAATTTGACAACCAAAAAAGAAAAAACCTTAAATGAAAGCTAAACTATAAGCATCTAAGAAATATATCATATTTTTAAGCTTTATAGAAAAATCAGTCTATGTTCCATATCACTGAGGGAATTTATACTTAAATTTTTACTTTATTTTAATTTTAATTTATAGAGGGCTATGGCAGAATATAACCCTCTATATTCTTGAGAAACCTGTACGCAGGTCAGGAAGCAAGTTAGAACTGGACATGGAACAACAGACTGGTTCCAAAGAGGAAAAGGAGTACGTCAAGGCTGTATATTGTCTCCCTGCTTATTTAACATATATGCAGAGTACATCATGAGAATCGCTGGGCTGGAAGAAGCACAAGCTGGAATCAAGATTGCCAGGAGAAATATCAATAACCTCAGATATGCAGATGATACCACCCTTATGGCAGAAAGTGAAGAGGACCTAAAAAACCTCTTGATGAAAGTGAAAGTGGAGAGTGAAAAAGTTGGCTTAAAGCTCAACATTCAGAAAACGAAGATCATGGCATCCGGTCCCATCACTTCATGGAAATTAGATGTGGAAACAGTGGAAACAGTGTCAGACTTTATTTTGGGGGACTCCAAAGTCACTACAGATGGTGATTGCAGCCATGAAATTAAAAGATGCTTACTCCTTGGAAGGAAAGTTATGACTGACCTAGATAGCATATTAAAAAGCAGAGACATTACTTTGCCAACAAAGGTCCATCTAGTCAAGGCTATGGTTTTTCCGGTGGTCATGTATGGATGTGAGAGTTGGACTGTGAAGAATGCTGAGCGCCGAAGAATTGATGCTTTTGACCTGTGGTGTTGCAGAAGACTCTTGAGAGTCCCTTGGACTGCAAGGATATCCACCCAGTCCATTCTAAAGGAGATCAGTCCTGGGATTTCTTTGGAAGGACTGATGCTAAAGCTGAAACTCCAGTACATCGGACACCTCATGCGAAGTGTTGACTCATTGGAAAAGACTCTGATGCTTGGAGGGTTTAGGGGCAGGAGGAGAAGGGGACGACAGAGAATGAGATGGCTGGATGGCATCACTGACTCGATGGACGTGAGTCTGAGTGAACTCTGGGAGTTGGTGATGGACAGGGAGGCCTGGCGTGCTGCAATTCATGGGGTCGCAAAGAGTCGGACATGACTGAGTGACTGAACTGAACTGATGGTGAAAAAAAAAAAAATATATATATATAATATACACACACACACACACACACACACATATATATATATATGTATGTGTATGTGTGTGAAGCTGTATATTAGTGCATAATTTTATTTTAAAGTAAAAGCCCTTGTGTTTTAAAGGTTAGGAGAACATGTATGCAAGATGGCCTCATCAGACTCTATCTTCTTGAGTTATTAGTTATGAAATAAAGAAAGAGTTCCATGTACTCATTTCATTCACATCAAGTTACCTTGTTGTCTATCTGAAAATGTTAGATGCCTCTATTAACGCTTTATTTTAATAACAAAATTATGAGTTCCTCAATTCCTAAAAACATGATTTCCATATATTTTTCACTTGTAGAAGCTATAAAAACAACTTTTTAATGAGGACTAGGATTATCATGAAAGCTAATAACATGAACTGGAAGTAATTTTATTTGTCAAACACAGCTTAAGGAGCTTTATTGGCTGAGTGTGCAGAAAGCACTGACCCTTTGATCAGCATTCCAAGTATTTCTACTGATGTTTTCAGAACAGTTCCTTAGCATTATTCATGTGTCTGCAAACTCTTAAGAGCTATAGTCTTGAGACAACTTTTTTTCTGTTGATAAACCAACCAGCTTTATACATGTGGAATCCAGAAAAAAATGGCATACATGATCTGATTTGCAAAGCACAATTAAAGACACCGATGTAGAGAGCAAATATATGGATACCAAGGGAGAAATAGGGGGGATGGGAGGAGTTGGGGGATTGGATTGACACATATATACTACTATGGATAAAATAGATCTGAGAACCGACTGTACAGCAAGGGGACGCTACTCAGTGCGGTGTAGTGACCTGAATATACAGAAGTCCAAAGGGAGGGTTGTGTGTATACACAGTTGATTCATTTTGCTGAATAATAGAAATGAATGCAACACTGTAAAGTGACTGTACTCCAATAAAAATTAATTTAAAAAGAAGAAAAACCAACCAGCTTTAAAGCTGGTTTTAACTTCCTTAAATACAGTCAGTGGCCTTCTTCAGTGCTCCCAAAACATTTCTCCCATTACATGCTAAGCATCTATGTACATTTCTCCTCTACCTGATTATCAGAACTTTGAGAGCAAAGAGTATGCCGTGATGCTAACATAGCACTAATACAGAGCAAACTCCGGGAGATAGTGAAGGAAGGGAAGCCTGGGGTGCTGCAGTCCCTGGGGTTGCAGAGTTGGACATGGCTGAGTGACTGAAAAACAAAAGTATAGAGAAGGAAAATAGAAGCATAAAGTTTGTTAAATTAATGGAGAGAGTACAACTGAAAGAATAGGTCAAAAAAGCATTTTTGTGATTATTTTAAAGCTCTCAGAATATTGATTTGTACATAGGTGAATCAATTCTTATATTAAAGGTCACCAGAAGTAAATATTCACAGTTTTCCTGGGATTCTGTGATATAAAGATACAAAAAGCTAACCAGAAGGTCAGCTTGAAGAAGGCTGACCAGAAGGCCTCATCTTTGTTGCTCACTGGATGGGCACAGTAGAGAAAAGGTGGTGTGTAATCCAAAGCTAGCTGACCCTACTCAACCCAGTACCCTATACATTCCAGGTCCTGTCTTCTCATGGCCTTATTTTCCGTAGCCAAGAGCCCTGTCCTCTACCATGACCAAGCGGAGTTCTAGAGTTGGAGGAGGCCCATCACCCTCTGCTTATAGATCTGGCAGCATTACATGGAGCACTCTGTGTTCCCTGAGTGCCCTGGGTTATCACGGACCCACTGAATACCGCAGCTCTGCAGGTTACCACTGACCCCTCTGCCCCAGTTACAGCTGGGTCTCAGCATCTGTGGACCCCCGTAGCCTGCCCTGTGAGCTTTAAGCCCCTTCCTCTCAAAGCTTCATTATGCAAAAAGGAAACTACCAACTCAATTAATGAAAAAGCCACCCTTCCTTCTGAACAAAGGGCATTTTCTGAGATGATCTGGAGAAAGTTACCTTCTGTTAAAGACCTTCCAGGAAAAATGTGTGGGTCCTACATGGATGGTGTGTCAGCCAGACAGGTTAGGGCTTCACAGAGAAGTAGAAGTGAATCTGGATGTGAGGTGGGTGCCTGCAAGGCCATTCTATTTGCTTTCTTTTTAACCATAAAGCAATGAAGCTTGAAACTGTGAATATTGGCTCTACTGTATGTATTACATATCTAAATATGAGTATCTTTATTTGTCTAAAAGAAAAAAGATGTTTAAAGGTCTTCAAGTTATGTCCAATACTATGTTGAATTTGTAATCTCCCCTGAACATGAAAAAGCTGTGTGCCACACACATAGGAAAAACAGCAGTCATGTAAAATGACCACTATCAAGTATTTTTTTTCAGCATCCCATCTAATGCTTAAAAGCTGTGTATGTGCATACATGTATATATTTCAAGTACTCAGGTATTAGAGCATGATTATTGCAGAGCCATTTCAAGGACTTCTAGAAGTATATTCAACAATGATGGCATTTGGGTACTGACTTCAGGAACATTAGCTGTATTCATTAAGCAACCCTATGGGTATTGCACTAACCTCAAAGGGGAAATTCAGAATGTATGTTCACAGACTGCTCCCTTCTATACTAATATGTAACCTTCAGTCAATAGCATAAGATTCTCTTACAAAGTCTAACATGTGTGAATCCCCATCTATCAATGGAAAAGAAAATGGTAGCACAAGTTCCCATTTAAAAGAAAACATGATTTTTAGTTTTTTTAAAAGCGTTTTCCTCATTTTATTTTTCTTGTTATTACAGTAATGTATTAAGAATGCATGATTCTTGTAAACATTTTCAAATTACAGAAAGGATAGAGAAAAAATAAATTCTTATAAACTAATTATTTCTGTAATATCACACATGATAATATATCAGAAAATAAATGAAAAGACTGAAAGATATGAATATCAGAATCTGAAAATTTTCTATCAAGGAAAAATGCATCATGACAAGCATTTATGACAAATGGCACATTTGGAAAAAAAAATATTGCAACATATATACCAGGCAAAGTGTCAGTAAAAGCAAAATCTTCTTATAAATTAACCAGAAAGAGAAATATCCTACTAGAATGAGATAACAGCCTGGACAAACAGTTCATACTATAAAAGACATCTGAATAGCCAATACATAGATAGATACTTATCCTCACAAATAATTTTAAAAACAAAATAACAATATATTGTCTTTCTTCCAGTAAGCTATCAAAGATGAAATTGCCAACAACCCACGTTTGAGACCTCATCAGGCATTTATGGAGTTATAAATTAGTAAAAACTTGAGAGGGCATCTAGCAATATGCATCACAGTACAGATCAGGTATTGCAGATACCCGTGACCCTACCTCAAGCAGATCTTCAGTCAAGTACATGATAATGTAGATACAAAGATGTTTGTTAAAGTATTGCTTATAAAAGTAAAACCTATCCAGTGATGAAAGACATACTAAATAAATCATGGTACATTTATATAATGGAATATCGTGGGGTCACTTCCTCAGGGGCTCACTGATAAAGAGCCCACCTGCAGTGCAGGAATTCTAGAATTGTCCAGGCAAGAATTCTAGAGTGGGTTCCCATACCCTCTTCCTGGGAATCTTCCAAACCCAGGGATCAAACCCAGGTTTCCTGCATTGCAGGCAGATTCTTTACTGACCACCAGGGAAGCCTCAAGTATTCAGTACTTGAATACTAATTGTAACTAATGGCAACCCTACTGGACAGCAGAGACACATAAGAGTGCCATCAACACAGAAAGTTCTATTAGGCAACACTGATCTAAAAAGGTGCTTTCTGACACATTTTTAGTGGTTGCCTCAGGCTGGTGGAATTTACAGTTAATATAGTTTCATTACCCTTTTCTGAATTAGTTGACATTTTATGAGTATGCAACATCTTCACATTCAAAACTTATTTTCATTTGAAAAAAATAGCATCTCACAATGTAGGCCTGAGCACTGCTAATACTGGGTTTGCCAAAAAGTTCATTAGTTTTTCTGAAACACGTGATGGAAAAGCCCAGACAAACTTCTCCACCAACCCAATCAGTTCAGTTCCGTTCAGTCACTCAGTCATGTCCAACTCTTTGCAACCCCATGAACCGAAGCACACCAGGCGTCCCTGTCCATCACCAACTTCTGGAGTTCACTCAAATCCATGTCCATTGAGTCGGTGATGCCATCCAACCATCTCTTCCTCTGTTGTCCCCTTCTCCTCCAGCCATCAATCTTTCCTAGCATCAGGGTCTTTTCAAATGAGTCAGCTCTTCACATCAGGTGCCCAAAGTATTGGAGTTTCAGCTTCAACATCAGTCCTTCCAAGAACACCCGGACTGATCTCCTTTAGAATGGACTGGTTGGATCTCCTTGCAGTCCAAGGGACTCTCAAGAGTCTTCTCCAACACCACAGTTCAAAAGCATCAATTCTTCTGTGCTTGGCTTTCTTTATAGTCCAACTCTCACATCCACACATGGCCACTGGAGAAACCATAGCCTTGATTAGACGGACCTTTCTAGGTAAAGTAATGTCTCTGCTTTTTAATATGCTGTCTAAGTTGGTCATAACTTTCCTTCCAAGGAGTAAGTATCTTCTAATTTCATGGCTGCAATTACCATCTGCAGTGATTTTGGATCCCAGAAAAATAAAGTCTGACACTGTTTCCCCATCTATTTGCCATGAAGTGATGGGACCAGATGCCATGATCTTAGTTTTCTGAATGTTGAGCTTTAAGCCAACTTCTTCACCCTCCTCTTTCACTTTCATCAAGAGGTTTTTGAGTTCCTCTTCACTTTCTGCCATAAGGGTGGTGTTATCTGCATATCTGAGGTTATTGATATTTCCCTTGGCAGTCTTAATTCCAGCTTGTGCTTCCTTCAGCCCAGCATTTCTCATGATGTACTCTGGATACAATTTAAATAAGTATGGCGACAATATACAGCCTTGATGTACTCCTTTTCCTATTTGGAACCAGTCTGTTGTTCCATGTCCCGTTCTAACTGTTGCTTCCTGACCTGCATACAAATTTCTCAAGAGGCAAGTCAGGTGGTCTTTCAGAATTTCCCACAGTATATTGTGATCCACACAGTCAAAGGCTTTGGCATAGTCAATAAAGCAGAAATAGATGTTTTTCTGGAACTCTCTTGCTTTTTTGATGATCCAGCGGATGTTGGCAATTTGATCTCTTGTTCCTCTGCCTTTTCTAAAACCAGCTTGAACATCTGGAAGTTCATGGTTCACGTATTGCTGAAGCCTGGCTTGTAGAATTTTAAGCATCACTTTACTAGCATGTGAGATGAATGCAATTGTGTGGTAGGTTGAGCATTCTTTGGCATTGCCTTTCTTTGGGATTGGGATGAAAACTGACCTTTTCCATTCCTGTGGCCACTGCTGAGTTTTCCAAATTTGTTGGCATATTGAGTGCAGCACTTTCACAGCATCATGTTTCAGGACTTGAAAGAGCTCAACTGGAATTCCATCACCTCCACTAGTTTTGTTAGTAGTGATGCTTCCTAAGGCCCACTTAACTTCACATTCTAGGATGTCTGGCTCTAGGTGAGTGATCACACCATTGTGATTATCTGGGCCATGCAGATCTTTTTTGTACAGTTCTCCTGTGTATTCTTGCCACCTCTTCTTAATATCTTCTTCTTTTGTTAGGTCCCTACTATTTCTGTCCTTTATCAAGCCCATCTTTGCATGAAATATTCCCTTGGTATCTCTAATTTTCTTGAAGAGATCTCTAATCTTTCCCATTCTATTATTTTCCTCTATTTCTTTGCATTGATCAGTGAGGAAGGCTTTCTTATCTCTCCTTGTTATCCTTTGGAACTCTGCATTCAAATGGGTATATCTTTCCTTTTCTCCTTTGCTTTCCTCTTCCCTTCTGTTCACAGCTACTTGTAAGGCCTCCTCAGACAGCCATTTTGCCTTTTTGCATTTCTTTTTCTTGGGGATGGTCTTGTTCCCTGTCTCCCATACAGTGTCACAAACTTCCATCCATAGTTCATCAGGCACTCTGTTTATCAGATCTAGTCCCTTAAATCTATTTCTCACTTCCACTGTATAGTCATAAGGGATTTGATTTAGGTCATACCTGAATGGTCTAGTGGTTTTCTCAACTTTCTTCAATTTCAGTCTGAATTTTGCAATAAGGAAGTGATGATCTGAGCCACAATTAGCTCCTGGTCTTGTTTTTGCTGACTGTATAGAGCTTCTCCATCTTCCGCTGCAAAAGATATAATCAATCTGAATTCAGTGTTGACCATCTAGTGATGTCCATGTGTAGAATCTTCTCTTGTGTTGTCGGAAGAGGGTGTTTACTATGACCAGTGTGTTCTCTTGTCAGAACTCTATTAGCCTTTGCCCTGCTTCATTCTGTACTCCAAGGCCAAATTTGCCTGTTACTCCAGGTGTTTCTTGACTTCCTACTTTTGCATTCCAGGCTCCTATAATGAAAAGGACATCTATTTTGGGTGTTAGTTCTAGAATGTCTTGTAGGTCTTCATATAACCATTCAACTTCAGCTTCTTAAGCATTACTAGTTGGGGCATAGACTTGGAAATCCGTGATATTGAATAGTTTGCCTTGGAAATGAACAGAGATCATTATTAATATGTGTATAACTTCTTAGAGTTGCTCTTACATATAATATTGAATCATAAATATGACTTCTAAATGCTGCATAAAATTCCATTCTATGTGCTTAAGTGATTTTTGTTTTATATGTTGACTTGAAATACCACTAAATTACTCAAGAGTTTTGCAAATCACTTGGATTTTGTAAAATCAAATTCATAATAAAGACACTAATTCATAGTTCTTTTGTTATAGTTACATAAATATCTAATGTATCACACTTTGAAGATGCTTTGTTTATTCTAAATAAGTATTCAAAATGACCCTCTTAAAATATAATGGGCTTAGAAATCAGTATGTTTGATGAAGTGCTTTATAATTCAATCATCTACTTCCACTAACTAAATGTAACAATGCACAGAAATCTTTGTTATCATCTGTCTTGTGGGGAGACCTATTCAAAATGTGTCACCTCTCTTTAAGCCATTTAAAAATTGGTCTTTAAATGTATATACTTCATTTGGCTTCCTTAGGCTACATTGTGATAAATATAAAATGCTTTTAATGATATGAACCAAAGGAAAAAATATATATTTGACAGGTTAAAGAACAATGACCTGAAATCCATGGAAGGAAAAGTGTAACAAATCCATTTGACGTCTTGCTCTGCAGGTTGTTTTGCTGTATTTAGAATCTAATCCAGGGTAAACCTGAAGTCAGGGGCTTTCTTTCTGTAGCCATTCTCTGGTAGAGAGGACTCTGGCAATCAGATTCCTTCACAAGGAGGAATGATCTCCAAGGCACCTCAGACTCGCATATTAAAAACCCAGTTCGTGACCATACCAGCTACTCCCCCCCCAGACCTAAATTTGTTCCTGGTTATTAAACATAGCCATTATCATAAATTCAAAAAGATGAATTTACAAGCAAAGAAATTATATTAAAAACAAAGGTAATAAATGCTCAAAACTTTGCTTTCTATTTATTGTGTTATATTTTATGATTATCTGTGATCTCGAGGCTGCCCGTAGCTCTTGTATCTGTACAGTGAAATAGTATATAATAGTGTGCTGCTGTACATCTCTTTCCACGTCTGACGTCAGTGATGTTATTCAGGCAGCTCGCATTTGCTGTGGTGATAGTATTCGCACTATGAAAAGCAGGAAATGCCACAACTGTGGCCCCCATAGGGCTGTGGGGGCTTTGTTCTTGTTTGCTTGCTTGGGTTTTGTTTTTGTTTCTTTTTTACCTTTGAAACCCTTAAATATGTACCAGCATACCATAAGAGGCGACCAATTTCTGCACGTGTGTGTTTTAAGTTGCTTCTGTCGTGTCCACTCTTTCTGACCCTATGGACTGTAGCCCACCTGGCTCCTCTGTCTGTGGAATTCTCCAGGCAAGAATACTGGAGTGGGTTGCCATGCCCTACTCCAGGGGATCTTCCCAACCTGGGGATTGAACAAGCGTCTCTTATGTCTCCTGCACTGGCCGGCGGGTTCTTTACCACTAGCACCACCTGGGAAGCCCAGCCTATTCATGGTTCAGTGTAATCCATTTTTGTCCTTAATTGTTGAAATTTGCCAACAATGCTAGGAAATCACTAGACTGAAATGAAACTCTGAAGAAATCTTCCAGTATTGTCTAAAGCATATTTTGCACGAAAAATAGTGAATGGGAATCATTAAAGAAAAAAAAAAACGAAAGTGCATGAATCAATCCTCTTGATTCCATTTTATATACTGCTCTATTTTTGAGCCCCCAAGTCAGCTTGTTATGAATTAATCATAAAGCAAATATTTGAAGGAATTAATTAGAGAACTCAGGAAGTGGAATAATTTGAGCTAATCCTTGACAATAGGATGATTTCTCTTGATATGAAACTGGGTTACTTTAAAATTCATCCTAAAACAGTCCATGCATTAAATGTTAATCGTCTTAAGATGATGTCAAAACATTTAGTTTACCAGTTTCCAAAGGATTTAAAAAATCACCCAGGGCCTACTTTGATAGAGAAGAGAAAAGATGACTGAAAAGAGTGGGAAGGAGCAGAAAAGATGAAAAAGAGGGTAAGTGATATTTAAGAACAAAGTTAAAGTAAATGACTTTAAAAGTGATCAAGCGTTGCTGGTAAAACTGGTCAACCACCTGTAAAAGAGTGAAACGAACACTTTCTAACACCATACACAAAAATAAACTCAAAATGTATTAAAAATCTAAATGTAAGACCAGAAACTATAAAACTCTTAGAGGAAAACATAGGCAAAACACTCTCTGACAAAAATCACAGTAAGATCCTCTATGACCCACCTCCCAGAGTAATGGAAATACAAGCAAAAATAAACAAATGGGACCTAATTAAACTTAAACACTTTTGCACAATGAAGGAAACTATAAACAAGGTGAAAAGACAGCCTTCAGAGTGGGAGAAAATAATAGCAAATGAAGCAACTGACAAAGAATTAATCTCACAAATATACAAGCAGCTCATGCAGCTTAATACAAGAAAAATAAATGACCCAATCAAAAAATGGGCCAAAGAACTGAACAGACATTTCTCCGAGGAAGATATACAGATGGCTAACAAACACATGAAAAGATGCTCAACATCACTCATTATCAGAGAAATGCAAATCAAAACCACAATGAGGTACCATCTCACTCCAGTCAGAATGGCCGCTATCAAAAAGTCTACAAACAATAAATGCTGGAGAGGGTGTGGAGAAAAGGGAACCCTCTTACACTGTTGGTGGGAATGCAAACTAGCACAGCCACTCTGGAGAACAGTGTGGAGATTCCTTAAAAAACTGGAAATAGAACTGCCATACAACCCAGCAATCCCGCTGCTGGGCATTCACTCCAAGGAAACCAGAATTGAAAGAGACACGTGTACCCCAATGTTCATCACAGCACTGTTTACAATAGCTAGGACATGGAAGCAACCTAGATGTCCATCTGCAGACAAATGGATAAGAAAGCTGTAGTACATATACACAATGGACTATTACTCAACCATTAAAAAGAATGCATTTGAATCAGTTCTAATGAGGTGGATGAAACTGAAGCCTATTATACAGAATGAAGTAAGTCAGAAAGCAAAACACCAATACAGTATATTAATGCATATATATGGACTTTAGATGGGGCTTCCCTGGTGGCTCAGAGGTTAAAGTGTCTGCCTGGAATTCAGGAGACCCGGGTTTGAGAAAGATGGTAATGATGATGTTATATGGGAGACAGCAAAAGAGACACAGATGTAAAGAACAGACTTTTGGACTCTGGGGGAAGACGAGGGTGGGATGATTTGAGAGAATAGCATTGAAACATATATATTAGCATATGTGAAATAGATCACCAGTCCAGGTTCGATGCATGAGACAGGGCACTCAGGGCCGGTACACTGGGATGACCCTGAGGGATGAGATGGGGAGGAAGGTAGGAGGGGGGTTCAGGATGGGGGACACATGTACACCTGTGGCTGATTCATGTCAATGTATGGCAAAAACCACTACAATATTGTAAACTAATTAGCCTCCAATTAAAATTAATTAATTAATTTAAAAAAACTAAGTGCACGTGGACAAGTAAAATGCAAAGAATTGGCTAATAATGTCCTGGGAATACCTAACTGCTTTTTTGTACAATTTTTGTAAAGTTTTGAGAGCTTCAAACTCGTTGAATTCTCATTTCATTCCTGTTTAGAAATGTACTAACAATCTTGGTGATATCATAATGGCATGGAGATATTATTGACCTGCCTAATATTACTGACTAGAAACATTCAAATAACTCTCAAGATAATTGTTTTCTCATTGAAAGTTGCAGTCTTAGAGATGACAACTTTGGGCTTCAGGTAAAATGTTGAATTGTTTTGAAGGATGGATAGCAAAGAGCTTTAGAAAACATTTTCTTACTTTCAAAGAGAAGCATGTACATTAAAAGGCATATTTAATACAGGACTTGTTTAGATGCTACTAGTTATTTGTTGTCGGAGAAGGCAATGGCACCCCACTCCAGTACTCTTGCCTGGAAAATCCCATGGATGGAGGAGCCTGGTAGGCTGCAGTCCATGGGGTCGCTAAGAGTCAGACACGACTGAGCAACTTCACTTTCACTTTTCACTTTCCTGCACTGGATAAGGAAATGGCAACCTACTCCAGTGTTTTTGCCTGGAGAATCCCAGGGACAGGGGAGCCTGGTGGGCTGCTGTCTATGGGGTCGCACAGAGTCGGACACGACTGAAGTGACTTAGCAGTAGCAGTAGCAGTTATTTCTTGTAAAAGTAGGCATCAGACCTCCTCCAGACTTTGAATTATAAAGAGCTTTATAGCTCTATGTTCCTGAATGAATAATATATTATTGATCTTTATTCATTATGGAATATAGTTAATTTATCTAGAATAATGGAAAAGAAAAGAGATATGAATAAAACTAGGATATAAATCTGAAAATTTGAAATATTTTTAGAATCTTTAATAGACACATATTCCATCTATTGGATTGGCCAAAAGGTTCATTTGCATTTTTCTATAAGGTGCTATGGAAAAATCTGAATAAACATTTTGGCCAATCCAATATATTTGGGTTCTAGATAAATTATCCAATTTACTTCAAACTCATTCAGTTTTCCTATAACAAATTGACAGGAAAATTTCTCTCCTATAAACTTCTATGCGTGCATGCTAAGTTGCTTCAGTCATGTCTGACTCTGTGCTACCCTATGGACTGTAGCCTGCCAGGTTCCTCTGTCCATGGGATTCTCAAGGCTGGAGTGGGTTGCCATGCCCTCCTCCAGGGGATGTTCCCGACCCAGGGATCGAACCTGCATCTCTTATGTCTCCTGCACTAGTGCCACCTGGGGAGCCCCTGAGCTTCCTATTTCTTTATAATTTTAATAAGGAGAGAGAAGGAGGTAAGCAGCCTACAGTCTTTTCACTGCTATTTTTCATGTGATACTTAAAATAAGTTTATTATGTCAGTCATCATAAGAAATATATGAATTATTTCTTTACATGTGACACAGTACAGTTGCAGATTTAAATGTGATCACCACTCTAATGCTTTAAGGTGAGTAGGCATCATCATCAAGCATGTGAGTGAAAATTAAGCTGAAGCTCAGAAAAAATAAGTTGAAGCTGGTTAAACATAGGAGTCAGAAACATAATAGTTGTAGAAGTGTCTTTTAGCACTCTTTAAATTATGCTTCTTGTGGAAGAGCAAGTTAAGGAAAATATAAAAGTTAAGTGTGTGTGTGTTTAAAATATAGGTAGAAGCTGTAAATATATAAATGTAAATATAAATATATGTCTTTCTTGGTAAGTCACAAAGTAGATAAATAAATATATATATTTATAAATAAACATATATATAAATATATATATTTATAACTAAATATTTATAAATGTATACATATATTTATCTACTTTGTGACTTACCAAGAAAGACATATATTGATATTTACATTTATAAATTTACAGCTTCTACCTATATTTTAACATGTTCTGGTGCCCTTAAGAAATTAAATTATCCAGTAGATGCCCCCATATTGTATTTCATTTTCAGGCTATTGATTTCTTTTTCAAGTATTGATTTCTTGTTATGTGCTGCCCTGAGCACTTAACATATAATTATTCATTTATTCCTGTAACAAAGACACTGAATCACAGAAGGGTTAAGAAAACTCAAGAAGTTGCATTACTTTTAACTGGCTCACTCAAAACTCAGTCAGTGAAACAGGATACAATTTCCACGGTCTCCCTCCAACTGTCAGAAGTCCTTAGCATCTATGCTAAGCACCCAGATTTTCCAGAAATGGCAAAGGGAGTATTGTTTGTGTTTGTCATTAGTAGGGAATTGTTGGACCTTCTTTTTTTATATGCTTAATTTTAACTTACATTCTGAGGTTTCAGAAACCCCGTGGGTGCCCTCTAACTGTGTCAAATACCATATAAGGAGGCAGATCCCACAACAAAATAGGAAAAAAAAAAAATCTAACCAATAAAGGACTCATGGCCTAGAGACAACTTAGTAAACACTATCTGCACTCTTTTAACAAACGGGCCTCATTATTCTAAAACTTGGGCACAGTGATATTGAAACTTACCCAGAAGCAGCTCACACACACAAAGCTCAAGGGGACTACATGTCACCTTTCTATGGTGGATTTTAAACAGGAAGGGAGATACGAGGGCTAATTGCCTGATTTGCACAGACCACGAGCCCTCAGGACGTGTGGCTCTTCATGCATTGGAGTGGAAATGACTGTGCATATGAATTTAGCTGACAGTTAGGTGGTGGCTGCATGTGTCAAAGAAGGCCATGGGGAGAGTTTGAGGAATGAATGACAAGCTATCTATACTTCAGAATTTTTCAGTTTGACAAATACTGACTAGATGTGGTGGAGGAAACTGACTACTCTTCCCACTGACTTTTCAAAAAAAAACAACTGCTATATATTTCATGCATTTGACATTCCATAAAGATGATTGACAGGCAGGCCTGGCATGCTGCAGTTCATGGGGTCGCAAAGAGTCGGGCACAACTGAGCGGCTGAACTGAACTGAACTGAAAGATGATTGTGCTAATAATGATTGAACTTGGCTGTTTAGCTTCCATTCTTTCTGAACAAGACAAGAGGCACCATTAGAGCATATTTCTTTCCTATTTTAATTTCACATTTGGATTATTTTGTATTTTAAGGAGCTGCCTAAATTATCACTACGAAACATGACTTGAACGGATGCCAGTTTATTTAAGTTTATTCTGCCATCTGAACTATTTGCTCAATTTTTATATCAACTCCATCAAGTTGTATTTATATTTATATTTCAACAGTTTGTTAGTTTTTAGCTCAATAAACTAATATCCGGCATCTTCAAGGCACTTTGTTTTGGATGGATATGCATAGGTAGGCCAACTAAAATTTCTCTTCACCACTGAAAGATTTCTTTACTCGTACATGGAAGTCTCCCATGTGCAGTGGAGATTGTATGCAACTTCATCACCACTATATCCAAACAAGCATAAGGATTCTTGCTATGATAATGCCTCTGTAAGATAAGAAGGTCGGTACTGCTCTTTTTCTTTCTAATATTTGCTGATAGTCACTTTCCTTTGCTATAGTCAGTCTATTCTCACCTAACTCTTCCTTCCATCTAAAAGAAGAGCTGAAAATATTCAAGCTCCCCCATTGTCACTTACAGGAAAAAATGGATAAACAACACCCACCTGGGTTTTCCAGGTGGTACTAGGGGTAAAGAACCCACCTGCCTATGCAGGAGACATAAGAGATGCAGATTCGATCCCTGGGTCGGGAAGATCCCCTGGAGGAGGGCATGGCAACCCACTCCAGTATTCTTACCTGGAGAATCCTAGGGACAGAGGAGCCTGGGGGTCTACAGTCCATAAGGCTGCAGAGTCAACCACACTGAAGCAACTTGGTGTGCACACACAGCTCGCACGTACTCCAGGTCTTCCCCTCTGTGGAGGGGGGTATTCACGGCACGGCATTTTGGTGTTCAGTCCACGCACGTGGTGAGTGTTTATCCAAAAAGGCTTGCTGGCTGTGTGAGCTAAACTACTGGTACATCCTAAGAAGAGAATGGTATTCCTCATGACATTTGTAGAAAAGAGAGCAAAACCTTACAGTGAGAATAAGTACTGATTCCAAGAGGATTCATTCATCTATTTTTTTTATTTTCCGAAAGTCAAAAATTAAATTCATGACTTTTATGGAAAACCATCCTCAGCATAAGTTTATATCTTTCCTTCACAACAGAGTTAAATAAAGCATAAACATACTAACGTCACTTTAGTTTAATAATTAATCTATCTCTTTCATTTCTGATTGCTGTACTGAGTTTTAATAGACTTTTACATACCTAGCTTTTATGTAAATGATGGATTAAAGTTACATCCATTTAACTGTAATTCAGATTGAAAACGCTGTATTAAGTGATAGGAATGAAATTAGCCTAATATGTAAATTGCCTCCATAAGCCTAACATCCAGTCAAGATGTATTTTATGGGGATAAAAAATGAGTGAAGTATGTTTTCTGCACCAAGAATGTTTTCTTGTGTCAAAATGAAATCTAAAGGTATTGAAAAGATTTTTTATTTTGTGCATATCTGAACTACAAATAGTTTTTCTTTAAAAGTCATATAAATCAAAGAATGAACGTTGAAACTGGAATTTGACTCTTTTAAAAATCATCCTTTAGCTTGTGATGCTCTCTTTTATTAATTTCAACCATGTTGAATGATATAATTATAGTAACACACACTATCTCAGGTGTAGACTAGTCTTGACTTTTTCAGTTGCCTTTTTCCTAGAAATGGGAATCATTAATCTGAGCAGTTTAGCTTTCTTTGCAGTAGAACTGAAGTAATTTAATCATGAATCCTGATGCTTGAGAGAAAATGAGTTTATTTAGTCAGACAGTCTCTATTTTGTAACTTTTATGGCAACAGAGATGATCCAGCACTTAACTTTAAAAGTACATTTAACTGCCAGGAGTCTTTGTTGGTCTGGCTAATTCCAGCTGTGGAGACACATGAGGGCTCTTCTCTGGGGAGAGTAGGCCTAAGTGACCGATTCCTGAAACTAGAAATTCCAAGTTCACCTCACCTGATTTTTTTCTGAGCTATACTCTTTCAGGCTCTGCAACAGAGAAATTTAATATTTTTATAGAGTTGTGGAGATAGCTTGTTTTTTCCTTTGTAAAAATTGCAAAGAATGTTTATCATTTCAGGAACTAAGAAATATGTTTGAATCTCGTAGTAACCCATGTAGGTAAATCCTTTTCTGAAAACTGGTCAGGAGATTCCATCAATGAGAAGCAAGATATAAATTTCCTTAGTAGAATAGGTTCTGGGGAGAGGGTTTATGCAGATTGTCTGTAGACTTGTGTTATTGTTGCAGCATAGTTTTATTTTGTTTGTTTTTGAAATGCAGCCACTCATGTCCCCAGACCTGAGAAACAGTCCCCCAGAGACAACCATAGTTTAGACATGCTTATTTTATTTTTTGTTTGTTTGTGTTTATTTGTTTGTTGGCTGTGCTATGCGGATCTTTGTTCCCAAACCAGGGACTGAAACGCCGGGCAGTGAAAACGCCAAGTTCTAGCCACTGACTGCCAGGAACTCCCTAGACACATTTACTTTCAGGCCCTTCCACTTAGAAGTTTCTGCAAACACGGGGTGCCTTTGCTCTTTATTCTTCCAGGTGATTTCCCTCTTTTGCCTATTCTCCTAGGATTTCCTCTGCGGAAAACAATAGAGGGCAACTTTTGGTACTTGAAAGGATCAATATCTTTTTCGAAAATACCCTTCACATATCAATCTGCTCAGGAATGAAGAATGAGACTTGAAGCTACCACATCGGATTGGGCTGTTGTGTTCAAAATGAGAAAACTTAGAGTTTAGGGGAAAAGAAAAGTGAAGTCATGTCTTCAGGAAGGTATTTCTAATATAACCAAGTTTGGTGTTGATAAAAATGAAACAGATGAAGAAAAGGGTCAGTTTTAAAGAGAAATAAAATCATTAAGGATGGAAAAGAAAGATACAGTTTAAAAATTCTGATCCATCACCAAGAAAGGGTATTAGAAAGTTGCTTCTTATATATTTAAATGATTTCTCTGTTTACTTTCAGAACTACATAACTCTAAACTAGTGTGGTTTCCCTTGAAAAAATCATTGCAAATGTCTTGCTTCTCCAGTTCATGCTCAATAATCTTTTCATTTATTGTATAATTGTTAACTTGTTTCCTGGTGGCTCAACTGGTAAAGAATCCGCCTGCAATATAGGAGACCTGGGTTCTATCCCTGGGTTGGGAAGATCCCGTGGAGAAGGGAATGGCTACCCACTCCAGAATTCTGGCCTGGAGAATTCCATGGACTGTATAGTCCATGGGGTTACAAAAAGTCATTCATGACCAAGCAACTTTCACTTTCATCTCAGATACATAGGGATATAATAATAAATCCTCAAATAACTACCCCTCATGTTCAATCATCACTGTCATTTGCCAGCCTGCATTATCCCCGCAATCCTAGATATCACTCCTAAATACTTCATTACAAAAATTTAGTTACATAAAACCAATAGCTTTTTAAAATATATATGAACAGTCATTAGTGGGAAAACTTATGGAAATTCCATAGAGTCATCTTTCTTATAAATTCTGTACCTATCAGTATTGTTAGGGAGAGTGAGAATTCTAGAAGTCTTTTTCCAGAATTATTTTCTATTCTGGGCACATTCTCTGGATGCTTTCTACTTGCCTATTTCTCAAGGGAAATTCTAATGAATCCATGAATCAATCAACTATTGATTGATTTAATCAATATTAAACTATTGATTTAATAAGTAGGCAAAAGTATTTTTAATGGACATGTGAATCAGGCAGGAAAGTGTATAGAAGGAAGAGAAAATACTTGAGAGAGAAAAGAGCCAGAGGATGGATCACGTGGCTCTCACTGGAAGGAAGGAACGGTACAAAGTCAGAGAGCCTTTTCATTTCCCCCAAATCGTCCCATTCAATGTAGAAATAAGGATATCAATGAACTCTATAATCACTAGAGCTTTATAATTACAAGTTTCAGGTGGTTTCTGAGGATTATAATTTTCTTCAAGTACACCAAAAAAATTTAAGTACTGATCAATGTGCTTTCTCTCTGAACCTTGCCTCAGTGGTGTTCAAAACCTGGGATGCAGTTAATTGTTTCACACAACAGCTGGTATCGTTCTTTAATCAGCCTTCAGAAAAAGTTCATTCTTCCTGAACGTTTTTCCTTAATTTTTCATTAATGGTAAAATGATAAAAATTTCCCCTCTTGCTATGATTGTTTGTTCAGTATTTTTTTACTGTATTCCTTTCCTTTTCTAGGTCATGCAAATTACGTTTTTGTGATAGCGTTTGATCTTTCACAGAAACCTGACGTTCTTAACAAATTATCAATGTGTTAGTTAAATTGAAGTTTCTGTTATATTGAGTGCAGCTTTGAAATGAGATTTTCTGTCTTCCTAACTTACCTGAAAGGGTTCCTCTTCATACAGCCAAACAGAGGAGAATGTTTATTAAGTAAAGGGAGAATTAATGTCACCAAATAAAATAGCTCAGCTAGAAAGATAGTACTTTCTTCTTTTTTGTTTGTTTGTTTGTTTGTTTTTTCTAGTTCTCTATTTCTTTACAAGGGTACTGTGTATAAAAACCTCAGAAGGGAGATCAGAATAGCCAGCCTAAGTCATTAAGCTGTGTTGATCCAGCATGTAGTTAAATAAATAAGAATGTAAGTTATTCCTTGCTCAGAAGCTGGCTGCAAATTTGCTAAGTGATTCATTTGAGGCTAGTTTTCTGCATGACCCTCTCATTTTCTTCAGGACCTGTCTTATGAAAGGAAAATAAATTCAGCCAAACCAACAGAGCACTATGGTAGATTTTATTATGAATTCAGAAACTTTGGAAACATCCTTTTCCCAGCCTGTCTAGGTCTCCAAAAGATACATGCTTCTGATTTCCTAAAGAACATCTGCTCTGCAAAGACTGCAGAATTTCTCTATGTCCAAATCCCAGTATTTGTGAGACTAGAATAGAGATACCAAAGGAACATTTCATGCAAAGATGGGCACAATAAAGGACAGAAATGGTATGGACCTGACAGAAGCAGAAGATATTAAGAAGAGGTGGCAAGAATACACAGAAGAACTATACAGAAAAGATCTTAATGACCAATATAACCATGATGGTCTGATCACTCACCTAGAGCCAGACATCCTGGAGTGCAAAGTCAAGTGGACCTTAGGAAACATCACTAAGAACAAAGCTAGTGGAGGTGATGGAATTCCAGCTAAGCTATTTCAAATCCTAAAAGATGATACTGTTAAAGTGCTGCACTCAGTATGCCAGCAAATTTGGAAAACTCAGCAGGGGCCACAGGACTAGAAAATGTCCGTTTTCATTTCAACTTCAAAGAGGAGCAATGCCAAAGAATGTTCAAACGGCTGCACAATTGCATTCATCTCACATGCTAGCAAAGTAGTGCTCAAAATTCTCTCACATCTTCAACAGTATGTGAGTCAAGAATTTCCAGTTGTTTGAGCTGGATTCAGAAAAAGCAGAGGAACCAGAGATCAAATTGCCAACATCCGTTGGATCATAGAAGAAGCAAGAGAATTCCAGAAAAAACATCTACTTCTGCTTCACTGACTATATACTGAAGCCTTTGACTACATGGATCACAACAAGCTTTGGAAAATTCTTAAAGATTTGGGAATACCAGACCACCTCACCTGCCTCCTGAGAAACCTGTATGCAGGTCATGAAGCAACAATTAGAACTGGACATGGAACAATGGACTGGTTCCAAGTTGAGAAAGGAGTACATCAAGGATGTATATTGTCACACTGCTTATTTAATGTATATGCAAAGTACATCATGCAAATTGCTGGGCTGGATATGTAGAAGCTGGAATCAAGATTGCCAGGGGAAATATCACTAATCTCAGATATGCAGATGATACTACCCTTATGACAGAAAGCAAAGAGGAACTAAAGAGCCTCTTGATGAAAGTGAAAGAGAAGAGTGAAAAAGCTGGCTTCAAACTCAACATTCAGAAAACTAAGACCATGGCATCCAGTCCCATCACTTCACGGAAAATACAAGGGGAAACAATGGAAACAGTGACAGACTTTATTTTGGGGGGCTCCAAAATCACTGCAGATGGTGACTGAAGCCATGAAATCAAAAGACACTTGCTCCTTGGAAGAAAAGCTGTGACAAACCTAGAGAGAGCACTAAAAAGCAGAGACATTACTTTGCTAACAAAAGTCCATCTCGTTTATGGAAGTGAGAGTTGGACCATCAAGTAGCCTGAGAACCAAAGAATTGATGCTTTTGAACTGTGGTGTTGGAGAAGACTCTCGAGAGTCCCTTGGACTGCAAGGGGATCCAACCAGTCCATCCTAAAGGAGATCGGTCCTGGGTGTTCAGTGGAATGACTGATGCTGAAGCTGAAACTCCAATACTTTGGTCACCTGATGTGAAGAACCAACTCACTAGAAAAGACCCTGGTGCTTGGAAAGATAGAAGACAGGAGGAGAAGGAGATAACAAAGGTCGAGATGGTTGGCTGGCATCACTGACTCAATGGACATGAGTTTGAGCAAGCTCCAGGAGATGGTGAAGGACAGGGAAGCCTGGTGTGCTGCAGTCCATGGGGTCACAAAAAGTCAGACAAGACTGAGCAGCTGAACAGCAGCAGTCGCCTGTGCTGGCATCTTGCTGCATCTCACAGCCACGCTTTCTCCATTGCTGATGCTGGAGGTGGCCCGCGCTGCACCCTCAGCTAATTTCCTGACCCAGCCCTAGATGGCATTGCTATGCTTTGATTCTGCCAGAACCACCTTTTTCATTTAAAATGTGTCCATGAGGAGAGGGATGAGATTTTTGCATTTCAATTCATGGGTTGATTGGAGGAAATCGAGGGAGAATTGTGACACATAAAAATGTGTTACTGAATGACAGAATGATCTTCACTGCAGACGTCTTCCTTCCAGTTCTATTGAAATATAACTGACATCACCTTGGAAGCTTACGTTCACAGCATGTTGGTTTGTTACACTTACATATTGCAAAATGGTTGCCAGCAGAGTGTTAGCTAACACCTCCATCACCTCACATAATTATCACTTCTTTTCTTCTGGTAAGAGCATTTAAGATCTACTCCCCTCCTATTTTTCAAGTATGTAATATAACATTATCAATATTAATTATAATCACATGCTGGACAATAGATGTTCACACCTTATATCTGGAAATTTATACCCTTTGACCAACATCTTCCCATTTTTTCCCATCCTCCAGTTCCTGATAACCACCACTCTATAATCTCTCTTACTATGATTTCAGAACTTTTAGATTACAGGTAAGTGATATCATGCGGTATTTGTCTTTCTCTTTCTGACTTCTTTCACTTACCATGATACCATGAGTATCATAAATCTTGATCCAGAAATCCTTTCTCCACAACCTTTGGGCAAGTTGTTTCACCTCTCTGGGCTTTTCTGGGGTGAGAGACTTCAAGTCATACCAATTTCTATTAAGAATAAAAGGCAACTTTGTCCTGAGATTATCATACTAAGTGAAGTAAGCCACACAGAGAAAGACAAGCATCATATGATATTGCTATATGTGGAATCTAAAAATATGATACAAAAGAACTTGTTTACAACACAGTCATAGAAAACAAACATGGTTACCAAAGAAGAAAGGAGGGAGGAAGGATAAATTAGGAGCTTGGGATTAACATATACACACTAGATATCCTGTAATAATCTATGAGGGAAAAAAAATCTGGAAAAGAATATATTCATATGAAAAGTGAAAGTGTTAGTCGCTCAGTCATGTCTGACTGTTTGCAACCCATGGACTGTAGCCCATCAGGCTTCTCTGCCCATGGAATTCTCCAGGCAAGAATACTAGAGTGGGTAGCCATTTCCTTCTTCAAGGGATCTTCCTGACCCGGGAAATGAACCTAGGTCTTCTGCATTACAGGCAGATTCTTTACTGTCTGAGCCACCAGGGAAGCTTTGCTAAGCTAAGTCGTTTCAGTCGTGTCCGACTCTGTGCGACCCATGGACGGCAGCCCACCAGGCTCCTCTGTCCATGGGATTTTCCAGGCAAGAACACTGGAGTGGGGTGCCATCGCCTTCTCCGCTCTCTGTCTCTGCTGCTGCTGCTGCTGCTAAGTTGCTTCAGTTGTGTCCGACTCTGTGCGACCCCATAGACAGCAGCCTACCAGGCTCCCCCGTCCCTGGGATTCTCCAGGCAAGAACACTGGAGTGGGTTGCCATTTCCTTCTCCAATGCATGAAAGTGAAAAGTGAAAGTGAAGTCGCTCAGTCGTGTCCGACTCTTTGCGACCCCATGGACTGCAGCCTACCAGGCCGCTCCATCCATGGGACTTTCCAGGCAAGAGTACTGGAGTCGGGTGCCATTGCCCTCTCCCTCTCTGTCTCTGCTGCTGCTGCTAAGTCGTTTTAGTCGTGTCCAACTCTGTGCGACCCCAGAGACGGCAGCCCACGAGGCCCGGTCCCGTCCCTGGGATTCTCCAGGCAAGAACACTGGAGTGGGTTGCCATTTCCTTCTCCAAAATGTTATATTACATAGGGAAGCTTTACATATATATATATATATATATATATATATATATAAACCAAATCACTTTACTATACACCTGAAACTAACACAACATTGTCAATCAACTGTGCTTCAATAAAAATTTTAAAATTAAAAAAATCAAAGAATAAAAGGAAACTTTGTTTTGGGGGCATTCTAGCTCTAATTCTTCTGAAATTATGCTGCCATGTTGGGATCTCTAGCTAACTAATTTTTTCATCTTTGTTTATTATCCAGGACCCTAAATTACGTGAACTTCTGGATGTGGGGAACATTGGGCGCCTGGAACATCGCATGATCACAGTGGTGTATGGGCCTGACTTAGTGAACATCTCCCATTTGAACCTCGTGGCTTTCCAAGAAGAAGTGGCCAAGGTATGGTGGATTGAAACCTTTGAAGCTGATCACCTCAATCTGAATTCGTATGATATTATCCTGATTCCTTTGAAAGACTTTGAGTTTTCATCATATTTATCTTGTGTTAAAATTCCATCTATAAATCAACTCGCTGCCAATTAGAAGTGTGATTCAAATACTTTCAAATAATGGCGTTGACTTAAAATTATGGATTTTTTCGTTAGAAATTAGGCATTTGATATCATTTCTTTTCAAAAGAAAATATAGATGAAACCACATTCCATTTCATCTAAACATCTTATCCCAACTTATTTTCTCTTAGCCTTACCTTCTTCTTTCCATCTGTCTCCTCAAAGGCAGACATTTTCAATACCTATTCAATTTATTTTACAATGGGCAGCACCTAATCCATGATTATGTACATAGTAACTGCTCAATTAGTATGAGAAAGGATGAAAAATTCTTAAAAATTTAAATAAAAAATAATAAAAAATATTTATTCAGCCATGTACTAGAAAGATGAATTAGATAAGGATTCTTCATTAAAGAGTTTCTAATTTACTAAGATAGTGGGCCTTTCAGACGAATACAGAAATAATCAGAAGAAAGGCAGGGTATATCAAACAAGAAGCTATGAACTTCTGGGCAACTTGGACTCAAGTAATTTGATGATTTCTCTAAAACTATTCAATTGCCATTAAAAGAGCTTGAAATGAACATATTGAAGGGAAAGGTTTCTTTTTCCATGATTATAGTTTGTAAGATACTAATGATGGTCCTGGGGCTTCCTTGGTAATTCAGCTGGTAAAGAATCCGCCTGCAATGCAGAAGACCCCGGATTGATTCCTGGGTTGGGGAGATCCACTGGGAAGGCATAGGCTATCCACTCCAGTATTCTTGGGCTTCCTTTGTGGCTCAGCTGGTAAAGAATCCGCCTGCAGTGCGGGACACCTGGGTTCAATCCCTGGGTTGGGAAGATCCCCTGGAGAAGGGAAAGGCTACCCACTCCAGTGTTCTGGCCTGGAGAATTCCATGGACCATATAGTCCATGGGGTCACAAAGAGTTGGACATGACTGAGGGACTTTCACTTTCACTTTCAATGTTGATCCTAACCCTACATACAGTTTCTTTCAAGAGGGGACATGGCTGTAACTATGGCTGATTATTGTTGATGTTTGACAGAAAACAACAAAACTCTGCAAAGCAATTATCCTTCAGTTAAAAAATAAATTAAGTGGCAAAAAAAGTATATGAATCTAAGTAAAAGTTGAAATCTGAATGTCATATCTGTGGCCTTATATAGCTTCTCACCTCATGGATGACAACTATGGGGTCATGTCAGGCCAGTGTTCATTGTCTGAGCATTATGATCTATAATTTTTTGACCTTCAGTGCTCTGATATTTTTCTGAGCTACATACACCAAATAATATGTCCTGACCTCTAATTTATTAGTGATTATTTGTTGTTGTTCAGTCGCTCCAGTCATGTCCTACTCTTTGCAACCCCAACCCCATGGACTGCAGCATGCCAGGCTTCCCTGTCCTTCACCATCTCCCAGAGTTTGCTCAGGCTAATGTCCATTGAGTCGGTGATGCCATCCAACCATCTCATCCTTGTCATCCTCTTCTTCTCTGCCTTCAATCTTTCTCAGCATCAGGGTCTTTTCTAATGAGTCAGCTCTTCGCATCAGGTGGCCAAAGTATTAGAGCTTCAGCTTCAACATCAGTCATTCCAATGAATATTCAGAGTTGATTTCCTTTAGGTTTGATTGGTGTGATCTCCTTGCAGTACAAGGGATTCTCAAGAGTTCTAAAGCATCAATTACCGAATATGGTAGAGGTTTATTTCCAAAAGTTGCATAATAGCAACTTTAATTCTTACAATGGAATGAATAAAATACTATCTAGTTTTGATACTCTGAAGTCTTGAGAAGCTACTTTTTAGAGGCTGTTTTACAAACTCAATCTATTTTATATCTTCAAGTACTAAGTCACCCGTTTACGTCTATGGTATAATTTGTGCTTGGAGAGACTTCAGTTCGGTGAAACACTGTCTGTGTGGCCGCATTGTACTTGCTTTGCAATCATTCTTATTCCGGTACCAGCTGGTAATCAGTTGAGTGTATACACTTCACTTCTCAGTATATGTATGTATGATTGGATGGATGAATGAACATAGATAAATAAATACTAAATATTTCTATAATAATTTTAAAATATCACTGCTAGAACACAATCATATTCAGTTCTTAGTAAAATGACCAATTTATAATATTCATTAACTCTCAGTCAGAAGGATTTACTACATGACAGTAACTTACAGGGAGGCTTTTCCTATGAGTGAATATAGATTTCATATTACAAACCAATCTGCATATTTTATGTCACAATAAACCTTTGTGCACTTATGTTCTAAACATTTTAATTTTCTCCTCTCTGTGGTCTTCTGCTCATTAATTTCCTTTAGAGATTGTGATTAGCAAGCCCTGTAGTATTCCCTGTCAGAACTACATCTATAAACATTTTTCCAGCAGCTACTTGCCTGGTATAATTAATGAAGCTACAGAATATGTTTTGCCTTCCCTGACTGTGATATTCTGTAGGGTATTTTTCCCCCATTGAAATTGCTCATCCAGAAGGTTTAGATTTGCAAACACCATGTGCTCTGAAAACTTAATTTCCACCCTTGTAATTGTCAGTACTGTCTCATAACATCACACCTTCTATTTCGTCTCGGGAGCCAACGTACATGGTACCTTGTGTAGTGGCCGCACCGAAGGAGACAGTTTACCTCATTGTATAGCACGCCCAACAGGAACCTGAGCTTCTCTGAAAGTCAGATGTCTCTGGAAGAAATTGTGGACAAAGGGATTCGGACTCATTCATTCATTCAACACGCATTTGCCAGGTGCCTTCTCGGTGCCAGTGTCAGGGACACAGCATTCTGTAGAAAATAGAGAAATTGTGATGATGAAGCACACTGATTGTGGGTCAGATGGAGGTCTGTGTGGAGGGATAAAGCAGAAGAAGAGTGTGTGATGGTGGAGGAAGGGGAGTATTTCTTGATGGAGTGCTCAGAGAAGGCAAAAATCTGAAGGAAGTTGCTCAACTGCAACAGTATCATCGATTCCTGAGAAATCTGTTCAGTTAATTAATTTTTTTTGTCAGAACCAGGACTTCAACTTTCCTAAATATATTTTTCCAGATTTTCATGCTTTATTTCTTACATAAATCACTTGGGATTTAATTTTTTATTTATTTTTTTAGACAAAGTAACTCCTTTCAAAGATGGATTGGGGAGAAAACTGTGTCTTTAAATTTTTCCCTCTGTGGTTGGACTACACAAGTGGTATCTTTTGTAGTTAAACAACAGTATTCTTCTTGATGTGCAGCACAATTTGCCAACCCTGTGTGTCCTAAGGATCAGATCTCTCTGCTCCCTCAAAGGATACCTCCCTTTAATAGACTTGGAAAATAGGGGGTTTGTTTCACCTCTGTCCTCTGAGTCTCACACTTCTTCCTGCATCTCCTACTGCCTTGAGGACCAATGAGCACATCTGTGTTTGTTGTCCCTGACTTCAGCCCCCCTCTCTGGGATGCCCTGATTCCTCCTCAGAGCTACAGAGAGATGGAGGGTATCATCATCCTTCCCTTTACCCTCCACTGTTAACTCCCAACAGTCCTCCACACACTCCACACACAGGTATTAATACAGGACTCCTGGCAAAGTTGGAGGTACCAGCAAAGGAAATTAGTAAAGGCAATAGAAGTTGATTTCTTGTTTTGTGGTGTAGGCTTTTGAAGGACTTTATTTTGAGGGATATGGAAGCCACTGGAGGGTTTGGAGCAGGTGATAGACATGATCTGACAACTCTTCAGTCAATGATTGACGGCAAGGGAAGAGGCAATAATGGAAGCAGGAAGATCAGTTAAGAAGCTATAGAAATATTTTAATTAGATTGTTAGTGTCTTGAAGGAAGAGGGAGCTTGTAGAGATAAGAAGGGAATCTGAGTATCTGTATCTACATCTACTTAAGGATACCATCAAGAGCATGAACAATTGTGATTGTATGTTGCATGTAAGAAAAAGAGAAGAATAAAGAATGATGTTAGACTTTTGACCCAACAGACAGAAAGGATGGAAGTACCACGTACTCCAAAGGGAGAATTTAAAGTAGAGCACATTTGGTGGTGTACAGCAAGGGTTCAGCTTTGATTATGTTTGGTTTGAGATTATTATTAGATACCCAAGCAGACATGTTGAGTAGGCAGTTAAATATATGAGCCTGGCATTGAATGCATCAATTTTGGAAGTCATCCTGTTATAGATAGTATTTAATGAGCCAGGATGAGATCAGCCGGAACGCAACTGTAGATAGAGAAAATGTTCAAGGCCTGAGTCACTGATATGCCAACTTGAAGAGATTGAGGGGATAAGAGAGAATCAGAAGAAGCAGTCTGACAAGGAGTGGTCAATGGTCTGGCAGTGAGGCAAGTCTGTGAGTTTGGAAGTCAGGGGAAGACAGTGTTTCAAGAAGAGAGTGATCAACAGGGCCAGCTATTGCTCTCAGGTCAAGTAAGATGAAGGCTGACAACTGACTGTCAGATTCAAGGGTATGGAGGTCACTGGTGACCTTGATTAGAGCAACTTTGTGGAATAATGGAATCAAAAGTCTATTGGAGTGGGCTCTGCAGAAGGAAATGGCAACCCACTCCAATATTTTTGCCTAGAAAATCCCGTGGGCAGAGGAGCCCGGTGGGCTGCTGTCCATAGGGCCGCACAGAGTCGGAAACGACTGAAGCAACTTAGCAAGCATGCATGCCTTGGAGAAGGAAATGGCAACCCACTTCAGTAATCTTGCCTGGAGAATCCCAGGGATGGAGGAGCCTGGTGGGCTGCCCTCTATGGGGTCGCACAGAGTCAGACACGACTGAAGCGACTTGGCAGCAGCAGCTCAGGAATCAGTGGAGAGAAATGAAGAAGACAAAAGAGATTGTTCTTGTGGGAAGTTTTGATGTAAAAGGCAGGGGAAAGATGAAAAGATTGCTGGAAGAGGGGAGCAAGATCAAGAGATAGTTTTAAGATGGGAGAAACCACAACATGCATGTCTGCTGGTGGCAATGATCCTGTGGAGGGTAAAGAATACAAGAGAGTTGGAGAACTGCTGGAGCGTGTCCTTAAGTAGGCAAGTGTGGCAGGACCTAGTATAGCATTCAGGAAAGTACAGCCTGAGGTCAAGCCTGACCTATCACTTGTTTTCATATAGTTTTATTGAAACACAACAAACCCATTTATTTACATATTATCTATGGCTGCTTTCTCTAGACATAGTTGAGTCATTATGACATAAACCATATGGAGTACAAAGCCTAAAATATTTACTCTCTGGTCCTTTGTTAAAAAAAAAAAAAATGTGGAATCTGTCTTAGTTCACAAATAGAGGGACTGGGCTCAGACAGGAGCAAGGACACTTAACTGATAAGAGGAGGAAAAGTGGAGTCCATCAGTAGAGATGCTGGTAGGCGGTCCTTGTGGTAGAGGGAATGATGGAGGTTTTCTGGTTGCCTCTGTTTTCTCGGTGACAAAGGGAATAGAAGTCAGTAGCTAAGCATAAGTAAGTAAGTATCCTAAGTAACTTTTAAATCCTCAAAGCTTTTTCTGCACCAGTTGGTGAATTTCTTTAAAGAGCTGACTGGTGAGGACTTTGCTAGTGGTCCAGTGGTTAAGACTGCACGCTTCGAGTGCAGGGAATCTAGGTTGAATCCTTGGTCAGAGAACTAAGATCTCACATCCTGCAGAGTAACTAAGCCCATTGGTCACAACTACTGAGCCTGCACACTGCAACTAGAGAAGCCAGGTGCTGCAATGAAGACCCAGTGCAGCCAAAATAAATAATTGAAATAAAATTATATTTAAAAATGATCTTACTGGTAAAGTTAATATGGACTGCAAAAGACAGATCATTTAATCAACCCAAAAATCTATATCATGTGAACAAGTTAACCATTTATCAGGTCCATGCAAATTTTTCCATTGGTCAAAGAGTCTGAACATAAAATAATTTTCTTCTTCCTGCCCAATTCTAGTGCCTCTTTCTAATATTCTGCTTTCCTTTGAGGTGGGAGGCGACACAGAGGCATCTAATTGTGCTTCTTCCTGAAGTCATGCAGCCTAAACACCATTGTGTGGGTTGGAAAACAGATTGCTCTGAACCAGGGGCAGGATTCACAGGATTGCAATATGTTGGTGTTTGCTATCAAGTCTCAAGGATCCAGTGGGAAACCTCTCTTCATCAAAAAGTTTCAATAAGAAATGGAATCTGTCTTATGATTAGTGAAGAATCTCTGTGTGCAAAGGCAGCAGAGGTGAAGCCTTCTCTATTTGGATTAAGAAATCTAAAATTATTTTCTGCATGTCTTCCTCTGGGTTCAGGTCCCTTTCCATGGCTGGGTCCCTGGACACTCATCCACCTGCCCAGTTCCTATCCCAGATCCTTGTTCAGTGCATTATGATAGCGAGATAGCCCATCACCCCAAGAGACAGGATTCAGCTTTGGCATGAATACTGGAGAGGGTAACCATTCCCTTCTCCGGGGGATTTTTCTCAACCCAGTGATCAAACCCGAGTCTCTTGCATTACAGGCAGATTCTTTACCATCTGAGCCACTAGGGAAGCCCAAAGCTTAGATGGATATTGCCAATTTTCCAAACTGTTTGAGTTAGTTTTTTAAATGTTAACTCACTCATGCAAAAAAAAAAAGAAAAAGTTTAATAGAGGATCTCTGTTAAAATGTTAGCTATTATCGTGCATTGAACCTGGTGAGGGATGGTATGGGGAGGGAGGAGAGAGGAGGGTTCAGGATGGGGAACACATGTATACCTGTGGCGGATTCATTTTGATATTTGGCAAAACTAATACAACTTTGTACAGTTTAAAAATAAAATAAAATTAAAAAAAAAGAAATAGAGCAATTCACACACACACACAAATGTTAGCTATTGAAGTAGCTGTCACAAAATAGATGAGCTCTCCAAAAAAATGTTTTATATACTGACATCAGCCTTCAGGGTATATTTTAGAATTTGGGGGTAACACCTGTTACTTGAGCAGGTATGAATATCATAGAGAGTCTAGTTCACTCATTTGGGAAGTATCATCTGGCAGCTTGCCTTAACTTCATCCACACCAGTTGATTACCCTCCATCCAAATATGTTGCAAGCTCTCTGAGTTTCCTAATTAGCTCCCACCTCTCCTTCCTCATCCTGCTACCCTCTCCCATCTTGTTCAAGTCCATGACAGGTCTTCTCTGTAACTACCTTCTACCTCCTTTTCTAGAATTCTCTCCTTGTTCTCCAACTCTGCGTGTCTATCTGTTAGCAATGATCCTTAAAAAGCCTCAAACCTGATCAGACTTCAAATCATTTCTGTGGCATTATTACCTAGAAAATGAAGTTTTCTGTCTATGTCATTGTCATTCATTTAGTGAGTAAATATTCTCTGAAGGCCTAGCATGTGCCAAGCACTAGGGAGTTGCCAGTGGTGAAAACAAGCATAGCCTGTGCCCTTAGGAGCTGCCAAATCACCACCTGGACCCAGCACCATTCCGCCTCAGCAGTTCCTAACCACTTGCGATTCCTCCTGCCTTCATAACCAGTGCCTTCGGACTTACGTGCTTTCCTAGATATCCTTTCTCCACTCTGTCCATCAGCAGAATTTCCAAGCCTCCTTTAGGGACTCATCGTATATACAACTCACCTGCCTCTCCTCTGTCCCATGATTTCCATGAATAACTGAGTTTCTTCCTTTTCTTTGATCATCCCATGCCTATTTTCCATTGCATTTATCACACTATAATTATCTGTCACTATGTCTGACACCCTATTCTGGATTTGTGAGCTGCTCAAAGTCAGAAAATATAGTTTAGTCATTTGTGTTCCCAAGATCTATCTTAGTCTCAATTGATAATAGGTACCCAATAAATGTGTCTTCTGCGGGGGCAGAGGAGGACGTTTAAAAAAGGAAAGAAGAAAGGAAAACAGGACAGAGTGCAGGAACGGAAGGACCAAGAAAGGAAGAAAAAAGCTGATGGGTCCTTGAAAACAGTTAATAGCTCATGGAATATTATAGAGCTCTAGTGGCTTTGAACATCATGTGCTCTAATCCCCTTGTTTTTGAGTTGAAAATATTGAGGCCCTTGAACTAGTTATTCCAGATTTCTTGCTCTGAACACGGGCCTCTTCCAAGGTCTGCCAGGATGCCCAATGGCTTCCACCTTCTTCATCCTTCCAAGCACAACCCAGAATCATTTATTGTCCTCCTCCTCCTCTACCCATCAGTTACCACGTTTTTCTGAAGAAAAGGAAAAATATCTTCAACTGGCCAAATAATTGAGATGGTTAAGGGAAGGGAATAAGAGATTGTGCCACAAAAGGGGCGCTTTTTAAGAAAAAGAAATTATAGTCTACTAAATGAAATAGAAAGGGGAAAGAGGGACTAGTGAATGGTCCTGTCTCAGTCCTCTGACCACTCCTGATACAGAACTTGATTCCTCAAAAACTTTCCACTTTTCTTAGACTTCCCTCCAAATTAATAGTATAGATATTTAAAAATAACCTCAAGAGACATGAAGTTCATATATTTCTTTTTATTCTGGGGACATATATGTTGAGATAAGAATTTTCAAACACTAACAGGTATTCTGTACACAATTAAGTTTATCTCACTTTCATTTTGAATTTAGCACCAACTTATGGTGGATGAACAATGGCTGTAAGTTTGACTTTTTAAACAAAAAATGATGAAGAAAAAGAGAATAAGGTACCATATATTCTTTTCGGCAATATACTTTGGAACATAATGGAAAACTGTGCTGATCTCCTTGGAGGTAGAATATATATGCCAAAAATATGACTGTATTGAATATATATTGCTTTTTACACATGTGAAAAGTTAGCCCTCTTGGTTATTGTGTTTCATGAGATCTTCATTCACTGGCATTCTCACTTTCTCATATTAATAAGACATACCTATATCATCTTAGGATATTCCTTCATCCAATCATAAATAAGGCCCAAGTTCTTACCATGTCCATATATTTCTCTGTTAGTCTTAGGGTTTGATAGTCGTGGATGTTCTTTTTTGGAAAATGAGATCCACCCCACATTCTGCACTTGAATTTCAGATGATTATGGGGCAGATAAAGGATATATATTTTAAACTTTTAAATTGTGAAAATGTCACCTGTCTGGAACATCCATATAAAGGTTTAAAAGTTCAAAGTCACCCCCCCCCCAAAAAAAAGCATTCGTTTTAAAAAAGGAAGAAGAAAAAAAGGCAATTCAGAAATTAATCTCTTCTTACATCCAGATAAGAACAACCAATTGCTATTCTGTTGGTTGTGGCAGAAAATATACCTACCCACCTTCCCCAGGAGAGCTTCTTTTGAGCCAGGCAGGATTCAAGGGTGCCACAAAGAGGAATCAATGCCCAACTTAAGGGAGGATATATATGCCAGGACTCAGAAATAATCATGATTTCAGACTGTGGGCTACTGTGAATGCAAGTCTGCTTTTCCCCAGGAAAGAAGTCAGAAACTGATTAAGCAGCAGCATCTTCCCTTTCTTTCCAGTCACCCAATAAAACAGAAATAAGCTGCTTCCTCCTTATTCCTCTGCCTCTCTGGCAGCTGAGAAAGCCCTGATTGTATTTCCTGTGTATCTAGCTTTAAAGAAGACACAAAAATACTTTTTAAAAAAACTATAATTTTTGGAAAGGAAGAAGAAATTTAAGAAAACTTGGCTTCCATGCTTAATTACTATGGAAAAATACCTGACACCCTTTGAAAGTGGCAGGTTGATCTGTTTCATCTACTGCCTTAATATCGGTTGTTATGTTTATCTTTCCAATGCATCAAATGCTCCCAAGGAATAGGCTGCCCTTAAGAATAAGTTTTTTTTGAAAATTACATTTTAATATATTGGTTATATAATAATAATCATTCACTCAACAAATACTTCATTGCCTACTCTGTACCAGCCACAGTTTTGAGTGCTGGGGATAAAATAAACAAAAATGATTGTCTTCATGAAGCTTACTTAATGGTGGGGGTAGGGTGATGATAAACAAAATAAATAAGATGGTAATAGGAGCTAGGAAGGAATAAAGCAGAGAAGGGAGATAGGAAGCATTTGGGGGGATACATAAGAAACGAATCACCAGTCCAGGTTCAATGCAGGATATAGGATGCTTGGGGCTGGTGCACTGGGATGACCCAGAGGGATGGTATGGGGAGGGAGGTGGGAGGGGGGTTCAGGATGGGAAACATGTACACCTGTGGTGGATTCATGTTGATATATGGCAAAACCAATACAATATTGTAAAGTAATTAGCCTCCAATTAAAATAAATTAATTTAAAAAAAAGAAAGAAAAAAAAACAACTGAATTTCACACTTTAGATGGATGAATTATATCTCAATAAAGTTTTTTTAATCTATATGAAAATAATAGCAGTATGTTGTGTAGTATATTTTAAATTTAGAACTAAACGTGTGCCAACAATAGTCTGAAGCATAGAAAGAGAAAATTGAAATATGCTGTTGTAAAGTTCTCACATTTTACCTGAAATTGTATAATAGTATTTGAACACAGACTGTGATAAGTACATATTTCACTAAACACACAAGCACATAATACAGAGGTAAAACTAATAAGGTAATAATGACTATGAAATGGAGTCATAAAATAAATAAATAAATCAGTTCATCAGCCATAGTCACACTAAGATACGATGATCTATGAGGGAGACATTGCAAATGATGGAGTGTGTCAAGTGGTCATCACAGAGGAGAGTGGTGCTGAGGCAGGTATGAGCCAGCACATTGGTGGAGGGAATGATGAGCAGGGAGAGAGCAGAGGGAGAGGCTGGATGTGTCGGCAAGTGACCCAAATAGCGGTAGGTGGCCACTCTGAGAATGATTTTACTCTAATGACACAAGTATCTATTACATTGTTTTGAGCAAGGGATGGATTTGGGGTGACATTTTGACAGGATTGTTCTGGTTCCTCTGTTGAAAAGTTGTAAGTAAGGGTATAGAAACAGAGATAGGGAGAGCAGAGTGCCTGGAATAGAGGTGGTGAGAAATGGTTAGGTTCCTGATACATTTTTAATGTGAAGCCAAAAGATTTACTGAATGAACCAGATATATGACATAAGAGAGAGAGAGAGCTAAGGATGATCTCAGAGGTTCTTTTAATTTAATTTATTGGAATAAAGAACCAGATGTTCCTATCTCGGAAGATCAGAAATTTGGTTTTGGACACAAATTTTAAAATAGTATTAGCCCAAAACAGCAAAACAAGCACAGGTATGACATCTTATCTCTCTTGAGGTACTGTGAAAATAATGATAAAGGAACATAAATACACAATGATGCAGAGAACAAGATAGGTCACTAGGACATGACATATTTCACTAAGTTTGCAGGGGGTGAGAAAAATGAAGAGATGTCATAGTGGAGAAAACCACAGTCTGGGTTATATAGAGAGTAACAGATGAGAAAGTCCCTGACCTGCTCAGAAACAATCAAGAGATGCTCCAGACTTGAGTTCCACCAGCCCAGCAGAACATGGAGTAAGAAGTGGGAGCGAAAAAAACAGCCTTTCATTCCCTACTCCTGATCCTCATATAGAATAATCAATAACCAATTACTTTCTGTATCAAAAATTTGAGTGGTGTGTCTTTTATGAAATTGAATAAATGATTGAAAAGTATCATTGTGGGTAGCACTGGAATTCAGGGTCCAGAGTAAAGTTCTTCTCATTCTAACATTTGTGGATACCACACCATGGTGGCTGGAACCCACATGCTCACTGGAAAAGAAGTCTGCTAGTCAACCCCACTCCCATACTCAGGGCTCCCAGCCAGCACTTCTGTTGCCCCATCTAAGATGGGAACTGACAATAAAATATCCACAAGCTATTGAAAAAAGCTACAATACTGATTGATAAGGGATGCAAAAAGATGAACAGAAAATAGAAGTAATAATAAAGTGAAGTCGCTCAGTCATGTCCAACTCTTTGCAACCCCATGGACTTTAGCCTACCAGGCTCCTCAGTCCAGGGGATTTTCCAGGCAAGAATACTGGAGTGGGTTGCCGTTTCCTTCTCCAGGGGATCTTCCCGACCCAGGGATCGAACCCAGGTCTCCCACATTGTAGGCAGACACTTTACCATCTGAGCTTCCAGGAAAGCCCCATTAGTATAATTAAGTAAAGTTTAAAAAAAAACTAGGAAGTATCTTCAGAGAGAATTTTAAATATATTTTACCCTTAAGAAAAGAACAAGATACTATGAAAAGCAGGTAACAAAAATAAGAAAGTTCTCTTAGAAATAAAATATAAAATAATGGAACAATAATAAAAATTCTACTACACTACTAAAAGAGGAGGTGAGGGAAATGTCTCAGAATGTGGAACCAAGCAAAACAACAACAATGAAGGCAGCAAACAAACAACTAGAAAGTGAAAGATAAAAAAAGGATAAGAAAAGTGAAGATATAAGAAATATAGGTATAATCAGTCTAGCTAGGGTGGTAGCCAATGAAAAGAGAAAGCACAAGAGAGGAAAATAGGAAAAACATAATACAAGAAAATAAGTTAGAGCTAAAGGAAGGTGCTGGTCTTGAAGCTGAAATAGAAAGTGTAGGATTGGAATAGGTTCAGGAAATATGAGTAGGAAGCTAGAAGATATAAGATACATGCAAATGGCTTAAGTTTCTTCTCCCTAAAAGAAAATTAAGGTTGAAAAAGAGATAAATGTATAAGAAATGCATTATTTAAACTCAAACCATGCTGAAAATATACAGGATTTTCAACAATAGAAAGAGCAGTCAAAAAAGATCCATATTGTCTTGGTATTAGGAATGTACTCTTTTGAAAGTCATGTCGTTCATTGTGTTGTAACTACAGCAAGTAAAATAATCAAAGTCTAATATATGGCCCAACAGAAAAGTACATTTGCTTTTTATACAGTCATGTAAATTTTTATTTTTATTAGTTTTAAACTTTTAGAATCAATCTATATGCAAAATATTAAAGTCAATTATGGATACTGGATAAGACAAACATATTTCAACTTTGACAAGTTAGAAAGTAAATTTAAACAAGAATCAGAGGTGAAAAGATTTGCAGGTAAATGTCCTCCTTTCACAAACAGAGAAGCAAATGATACTATCTTTAATTGGTGGATTACAAAGTGGTTTGAGTATGTGGCTTGAAGTTATAGTGATGGGGAAAAGAAAACTAGTGATGACAATTCTATCAGGACCAAGGAGGAAGGGGAGATGGGAGATATGGTAACAGATTTAAAACCTCAGCAACCTCATCAGTGCAGAGTAAGTCAAAGAGAGAAAGACAAATACTATATATGAACACATATATATGGAATCCAGAAAGGTGATACCAGTGATCCTACATGCTGCTGCTGCTGCTGCTAAGTCGCTTCAGTCGTGTCCGACTCTGTGCGACCCCATAGACGGTAGCCACCAGGCTGCCCCGTCCCTGGGATTCTCCAGGCAAGAACACTGGAGTGGGTTGCCATTTCCTTCTCCAATGCATGAAAGTGAAAAGTGAAAGTGAAGTCGCTCAGTCGTGTCCGACTCTTAGCGACCCCATGGACTGCAGCCCACCAGGCTCCTCCATCCATGGGATTTTCCAGTCAAGAGTACTGGAGTGGGGTGCCATTGCCTTCTCCGATGATCCTACATACAGGGCCGCAAAGGAGACATAGATGTAAAGAACAGACTTTTGGACTCAGTGAGAGAAGAGGGTGAGAATAGCATTGAAATATATACATTACTATACATGAAATAAATGACCAGTGGGAGTCCGATGTGTGAAGCAGGGCACCGGGAGCCTGTGCTCCGTGACAGTGTAGGGGGATGGGGTGGGGAGGGAGGAGGCTTCCAGGTGGAGGAGACACGCATACCTACGGCTGATTTATACTGATGCATGGCAAAAATCATCACAGCGTGGTAATTACGCTCCAATTAAATAAATTAAGAAAACCTCATCAACCAGAGTGAAAATCAATAGTTAAGTTCTAAAACCAGTCAATTAAAAAAAAGTACTGCAAATATATTGTTTATAAATATGAAAGAAACCCCACAAAATTTAAGAGGAATGCCTCTGCCACTCCAGCTATTCGTGTTCCCAGCAGTAAGACGACAGGACCCCTAATCAGGAACCACACTTTCTCAGAGCCTCCCAGTAGACTCCCGATGGCACCAGACTCACCATGTGTCACCTTGCCACTCGCACTGCTCGAGACATTGGGAAAAAGTAGATTTTTCAGTTATATTTTCTGGCCTGAATAATGTCAGATTTCATTCAGGACAGAAGGAGAAAATGGAAATTAGCTCTCAGCAGGGGTTCCACAGCTAGGCAGTGGCAGAGTAGGGTTCTGAAACCCAATGAAATATATGTTTAAATAAACTAGTAAAAGCATAAACAATATAAGAGTCAATGAGAAGTGTTAAATAAACAGGTATCAGTATTGTAAATTTAAATCAAAAGACAAGCACAGATTGTGTTTAAGACTCACCCTTCCTTTGCCTTCATAGGCAGTGAAGGTGAGGCCATCAGAACCAAGGACAAAGACTAGTTATCAGAGAGAAAGGACTAACAGGTGGAGTCAATTACCAAGAGCCAAATACTCCTTCATTAAAAAAAAAGAAGAATCTGGCTTGAAAAAAGTTTTAAAATAAACGTGGAGGTGGACATAATTAAGTTTATTTAAAACAAATTGATTTCCAATTGAGAAAATTATATTTTAAAATTATGTGTACTAAGTTTTAATGAGCAAGTACCTGCGTGTAGTTACCAATCAGTTTCATGGATTGCAGTTTTGGTTTTGTCAAACAAATTCCATTTAACAAAAAGCAGCACCACTTAATTCCCAAGAAATTGTGATTGCTCCTCTTTTTTCAGCTTTGATATGCATCTTACTAAAGAAATTAGCTGTTGTTTTTTTTCTTTTAAATTTTTTTTATTTGATCTCCTCAAATAGACTTGCTTAAAAAATATAGTATCAATTATAATTTCAGAACCTGGTTACATACATTTTTACTGTCTATAATACATAATACCGTGGTAAATGCAATCAAGGTAGTAATTTGCATGGATACTGCTAGGCTTAGGGTTTATAATAGCAAGTGTTTTTGTAAAAGTGAGGTGAGCATTTGGGACAGAACCACTTCAAGAATATGGTGGAGTGACATGAACGCCATGGAAGCAAAGCTTTGGAAATTTCATCTGAGGCATTTGATGGACATTTTCTCAGTTATACAAATAAACAATGACTCAGGAACTAGCTGGAGAGAGAGGTGGATGTCACCTCAGCTAATGCTCAAAAATACATGAGACTCACAGTGATACAACAGAAAACCTCTCATCATGAAAACATAACCAAAGCAAACATTTTTCTCTTTTTCCACTCTGTACCAAGTATGTTGCTCTTCTGGGGTTTTTCTCCCCCCTCTGAAGAATTCTCTCAAGATTTTTTTCAATTTGCTGTTACCACATTAAGCTTTTCCCATTGCTCAGGAGAATGTCAAAAGGTGTAAGAGCAGGATTAGGGATATACTAGACTGTTAGCTCTCCAAGTGTGATTCTTGCATCCATATCTTGAACACTGCACTTGAACACTGAACTCTTCCTTAGACCATCAGGTACCATTTATTACAGCATGCTTCACTTATCCAGGGAAAAATAATTGAGCAACAAGTCTTCAGAAAGCAGCCCCAAACAGAACAAAGCATAAAGCATATCTATGAAGCCAATGTAGATGCTCTAGGCCCTAAAACTAAAGCTTCTGTACTTTATTAATTGGAAATTGCCATGCACAGGACTCTGAGTTCTTATAACCTGTTCTAGCACAGTTCAAATTACAATAGGAAATGTGTGAAGCTATTATCCAAAACACCAGAGCAAACCATGGTGACTTAATACTTATAACAAGGGAGACATAAAAATGAATTTCACAAAGCATAAATTATATAGCATGGATGTAATTCCCTTTTATTTACAGATTCATTCACTCATGCTGTCAACTCAGGTCATCAAGTGCATATCTATTTCTTGGGATATAAAAAGAATGGTTACAGAGCTATGAGATCCCACACAGGTTGTGGGATAATGCATATCCTTTTTTCCTCCTGCTTTTTCATATACTCCCATGAATGGCTATATGCAGTGTTTTCTATACTCTTCATGCATCTACTCACTGCTTCTCTTCCAGGCCCAGTGATCTGGTTCTCATGGACATCCAAATGGATTGTTCTAGAGGCAGAGCAACAAGTCAGAGACCTTTCCCAGGATTTTTCATACTGGAAGTAGGAAATCAGTCAGACTCTCTCTAGTGATAAGAGGAGCCATATGTGACAATTCTTGGTGCAATTGGTGACCATGGAGAAGAAGCTGGTCAATCAGGAAGAAAGTAGTGATATCAGGAAGAGAGAGAAGTGAAAAAGCAGTGAAGAAAGTCTTTCTGCCATTCAGGCCCCTGGCTCCTTATGATCTTATAAATACACAATTTTTTGCTGCAGTTTGTCAGATGTTTCTTCCAGTTACAGGAATGATCCAGTGTCCTTGGCAAATTCTCATATTTCCTAGGCTAATTTGAGCTGTGGTTTTGGCAACTATAGACTAAAGATATTTGAATCACATGGTCTGAAAATATGCACCTTTCCTGATATTATGTCGTTTGAGTAATATGATTTTTCTAGTATCCCAACTCTGATAATATTGGGTTGTTATATGCTTCCTGGTTTTTGTTTTGTTTTGGTAATTATGTTATATTTGTATCAGGTGAACATTTTGAATGTAAGGTATAAGATCAGCACTGCCACCTAAAACAGGGGAACTGTATCAGAAATTTTGCCAAAATTCTAAATACTCAATATAGACCCATAAACTCGGTTACTACTCAGTCTTTTCTGCTTTTAATGAAAGTCTTTGCAGCTCATATACCATCTTTCATGATGAAAACATTCTTTACTGTGCCATTAAGACAAATGCATCGCAAGATGAATTCTGATGCCTGCCAGCAGGTAAGAGAAACATGCTCAGCCAGGCAATGCAACCCTGAATGAGCCATGCATTGTTCTTTCTTACTCAAATCCCAACCTGCTGCCTGCTGATGAGCAGAAGTAATGGAAATGACACCATTATCAATTATGGCAATAGGAGTTTGCCAACAAACTAAAAAATAATGGAAAGCTATTAAAATTGTTAGGACTTTCATATGTCTCACAAATATTAAAATATTCCATTTTAAATTATTTATTCCAAGAGTCTTTTATTTAAAAAAAAAAAAAAAACATAGATTGAGGTTTCCAAATCAGGTACTTTGAAAATACTTGCTTTTAGATTATCATTTGTGACTCCTTTTATTTCATTAGGGTAACCATTGGCTCATAATTGGTTATATTCAATATATGCAGAGAGATTGATTCAGTATTCCTTTTAGAATGTTTTTATTTCCCCAAAGATCTCACTGAACAAATACATGCTTCTGAGGACAGAGTTCACACTCTGCCTTTTCTCTGTGACTCCAGCTGTTTGGTATCAGGTCACAGCCGTAAACTGGGTGCCTGGCATGACACGATCGTAGGTGGCATTTACGAGACAGTCACTATGTGTCTCTGTTTTTTCAATAAGACTGAGAATGACTATCACCCTGTGTTTGAGCACAAACCTCAAACAAACAAAACTTTCTTCTTTTTAAAGACAATAAGCACAAATAACCAAAAGAAAAATGAATGTTAACAGGAAATTTGCAGAAAAGATAAAGTGGAACAGCCCTGACAGGAATTAAACAAAGCCAACCAGACAGGTAAATCAGTGATGGCAATTAAGGCCAATCCAAGGTCCCACATTGCATCTATCAGATTTGCAAACACTTGATAATAGCAAGTGTTTTCTAAAATGTAGGAAAATACAAGCTCTGTATTGTACACTGCCAAAAGGAACATAGAAGGTCCTTACTGCTTTGCTGAGCAAGCAGCGGCATCTGGTACTGCTGAAGATGCCACATCCAAAGAAAATATCACCATAGTAGTTACCCGAGAGAAACTTCTGGATGTGGCTTGAGGCAGCAGGAAGTTGGTTTGTGCAAAGAAACCATGTGTGTCCATCAACAAAAGAAAGGATTAATAAATTTTATATTCTTATATATATAAGAAGCAACTGGAGGGCTTCTCAGGTGGCTCAGTGGGTAAAGAACCTGCCTGCAATGTAGGAGATGCCAGAGATATGGGTTCAATTCCTGGGTCGGGAAGATCCCCTGGAGCAGGGCATGGCAACCCACTTCAGTATTCTTGCTTGGAAAATCCCATGGACAGAGGAGCCTGGCGGGCTACAGTCCATGGGATCGCAGAGTCAAACTTGAAGCGACTGAGCACACATTCTTATAGTGGAATAGTTTAGTAGTTAAAATTAATAACTTTGATCTAAAGAAGTAGGGACACATTTTAAAGACATAATGTTGATTGCAAATAGCAGCTGGCCAAAGGATGCATCCAGTTTGATATGATTTATGTAATACTTTATATAGCCATATAGGAGTCCATACCAGGACTGGCAAAATTTTTTTCTGTTAAGGGCCAGTCAGTAAATACTTTGCCCTTTGGGAGTCTCTGTTGGCAACTATTCAACTTGGCCCCTATAGAACAAAAGCATCCATGGACAATATGTAAATGAATGAGCATGGCTGTGTAGCAGTAAAACTTTATTTACAAAAACAGATGGCAGGCTGGATTTAGCCTTCAGGGGTTTGTTGAACACTGATAAAGACCATTGTCCTCAGAATATCATATGAAAATAGATATTCTTTAATGTCTACTTTTCAAAATAGAGCTTGGTCCTGGGAAAGCAAGATGAATGGAATCAAGCAGAAGAACAACACAGAATAAGTCTGCACCAGTGTCTTAAGAATATAACAGTTAAAAAGCACTAAAGCAAATATCGCAAAATAGTACCATTTGTTAAATTGGATATGTGTTAGGTACACTATTTTCTGCATTTTCAGGTATAACAGAGATATGTAATGCTGAAAAAAGGAAAGATTAAAAATACATTAAATACTAAAGATAGCATGCATCAGAACAATGGGAAACAGAAATATCTGTATTTCAAACAGAAATATCAACTTGTGTTCATAAGTTGAGCCAAAAAGTTAAGAAGTGTGAATTGCCAATAGGAGAAATGTTCTCCGAGCTGTGAACACTTGTTGAACAACAGCATGACTGGTAGACATGGCATGACTAGATCCAAAAGTTTGGACTGAATCTCTCTCTTCATGTTAGTCCAGTCAAGTTTGAGTTGAATCTGTGACTTCCTCTATCCAAGTTCTAAGGCTTTGGACTGACACTTTGTGATCAACCTCACCCCTTTTGTCATTCCCCTCTACCATCGTTATGACATAGTGGTAAGGTATTTATAAACTTTGCACTTTGTTTCATTGCTGTAACATAGTGGTAAGGTGTTTAGTCTCCAGAGGCAAACTTCTTGGTTTCAAATCTCAGGTGTGCCTGTAACTAGATGTGAGACTTTACGCTTGAATTGAATGCCTCTGTGTCTCAGCTCTCTCATTGGTAAAAATGGACTGATAATAACATTAAATATCTCACTGTGTGATTGTGAGGATTAAATGAGTTAGTTACTTACAAAAATGTTAGAACAGTGCCTAGCCCGCAGCAACTGTACATCAGTGCTTTAAATACAGTAAAGTGGACTTTTCTTTTTTTTTTTTTTTAATTTTATTTTATTTTTAAACTTTACATAACTGTATTAGTTTTGCCAAATATCAAAATAAATCCGCCACAGGTATACATGTGTTCCCCATCCTGAACCCTCCTCCCTCCTCCCTCCCCATTCCATCCCTCTGGGTTGGTTCAGCCAACCTAGAATTATCTAGGACAAAATGATAAAAAGCATAGTATCTGAGAGTATAGGATTAGGATCCTAAGAAACCAGTGATCTAACCCCAAACTTGTTTTATTAGCTCTGAGGATATAAATAAGTTTTATAAGAGCTTTGAAACCTTAAATTTTCATCTGTAAAATGAGGCTAATAACAGTACCTGCCTCCCAGAGAATTACTATGAGAATTAAGTTGTTGGATGCAAAGTATCTACTAATAGTAAATAGTCGGTGCCTCGGTGCCTAGTAAATACTTTAACAATACCAATGAGAGTAACTGAACATTGTGAAACAATTGTTAGTAATATTAACCAAACACATAAATCCTGTGGCAAGAATGACAGAACTGAAATAACTTTAGAAATAAAAGTAGAGTAACTTTGTGAAGCAAAAGGCAAGGAAGAAAGGGAAAGGTTAACAAACTGAACGCAGAGTTCCAAAGAATAGCAAGGAGAGATAAGAGAGCCTTCTTAAGTGAGCACTGCAAAGAAACAGAGGGAAACAATAAAATGAGAAAGAGTAAAAATCCCTTCAAGAAAACTGGAGATTTCAAGGGAATATTTCATGCAAGGATGGGCATGGTAAAGGACAGAAACAGTAAGGAGGTAGCAGACACAGAAGACATTAAGAAGAGGTGGCCAGAATACATGGAAGAATGATGTAGAAAAGGTCTTAATGACCCAGATAACCACAATGATGTGGTCATCTGCCTAGAGCAAGACATCCCAGAGTGTGAAGTCAAGTGGCCTTAGGAAGCATGACTACAACTCACTGGAAAAGAGCCTGATGCTTAGAAAGAGTGAAGGCAAAAGGAGAAAGGGGCAGCAGAGGATGAGATGGTCAGATAGCATCAGTGATTTGATGGACAGGAATCTGAGCAAACTCCGGGAGACAGTGGAGGACAGAGGAGTCTGGTACACTGCAGTCCATGTGGCAAAGAGTCGGACGTGACTGATCGACTGAACAACAACTTTGTAACAGGTCTGGAAAATTTAATAGTGTCAAGACTGGGATCTCAGTAACGACCCTGGGGTGAGGGAATTGCCGAAGTCATCTTACAGAACACATGCATTTAAGCTCCAGATGAAATTCCATGACAGGTGATTTTTAGATCTGTTTTCTCTAGTTCAGGCCTCTGTAGTCCTCATCAGGAAAAGAGATTGATCCTAAGGCAGAAAACTTAACTTAAAGAGCTTCAGGATTTAGACAGCAGGGGCTGAACCCAGCTTAGTGGTAATCATCAGAACTTTGCCTGTGAAAGTTGAAATACAAATCCTCCAGATTAAATAAGAAGCCATCCTTCCAAAGCTATACTAACTAGGGCCCAGCACTGGATAAATGAGAACACTGCCAGTATAGGATCCATCTATCCTGAAGCTAAGACTGTGTCATAATCTCATGATAAGCCAAGGCTGCTCTAAGCTGCTTTGGCCACACTTCTTAGTCACATTGTTCTTAATACAGCTGGAAGGGCTTTGGGGTTATTCTAAAACTAATAGCCAAAATTATTTCCTTCTTTGCCTGAGAAGCAAGTAGACAAAGATTAGAGTAATGCTTCCTAAGTCAGGTCCTGGAGCGGGTTGCTCCTCAAAGTGCTGCCCCTGGCCCAGAAGAATGCTTACACTTTAACATGCATGAAATATATACAGGTTTCTTGGGGAAATGCAGAGTTTCAGTCAGATGATTTGGTGTGGAGCTTAAAGTCCAACATTTCTACCAAGTTTTTGGTCAGGGCTGTAAATCCTCCTGCTTCCAGCATGGCCCTCCCCTGGGATGAGGATTCTCTGCCTCCAGTCCCCAGCATCCACATCAGCATCTATCTATACAACAACAAGAATCATTAAGTGATCTGTATGCACATGGAAGTCTGAGCAGCCTGGTTCCAGAACCTGTGTGAACCAGTTCTCCGATCCTGTGGTTACCCATCTCCCATTTACACAGTGTAGTTTCTTCTGGTACACAAACAAACGTCCTGGAATTTGTTATTCTGCTGCTGCCCATAGCAGTGCCCTGCCCAGATCCCCTCCAACCGTTTCACCAGTTCACACACAACACCCTGTGGGGACTGGCTTTAACTTTCAACAACCTGCACCCATGTCTCTTTGTTGGCTGTGCCCTCTGGATGCCAGAACCCCCTTTGCTATCAAGGAAAGCAGAAAAGGCCTGAGGATTGCCATCCCCTTCAGCAGCCCTGACCCAAGACTGACAGGCACAGTTCAGTTCATATCAGTCGCTCAGTTGTGTCTGACTTTGCGACCCCAAGGACTGCAGCATGCCAGGCTTCCCTGTCCATCACCAACTCCTGGAGCTTGCTCAAACTCATGTCCATCTAGTCGTTGATGCCATCCAACCACCTCATCTTCTGTCATCGCCTTCTCCTCCTGCCTTCAATCTTTCCCAGCATCAGTATTTTCCAGTGTGTCAGTTCTTCCCATCAGGTGGCCAAAGTATTGGAGCTTCAGCTTCAGCATCAGTCCTCCAAATGAATATTCAGGACTGATTTCCTTTAGGATGGACTGGTTGGATCACCTTGGTTGGATCACTCACCCTTGGAGAGTCCAAGGGACTCTTAAGGGTCTTCTCCAACACCACAGTTCAAAAGTATCAATTCTTCAGTGCTCGGCTTTCTTTATGTCCAATTCTCTCAGCTTTCTTTAGTCCAACTCTCACATCCATATATGACTACTGGCAAAACCAGACCTTTAACTAGATTGACCTTTGCTGATAGAATAATATCTCTGACTTTTAAATATGCTGTCTACGTTGGTCATAGCTTTTCTTCCAAGAAGCAAGTGTCTTTTAATTTCATGGCTACAGTCAACATCTGCAGTGATTTGGAGCCCCCCAAAAATAAAGTCTGTCACTGCTTCCATTGTCTCCCCATCTATTTGATATGAAGTGATGGGACCAGATGCCATGATCTTAGTTTTTTGAATGTTGAGTTTTAGGCCAACTTTTTAACTGTCCTCTTTCACTTTCATCAAAACACTCTTTAGTTCTTCTTCACTTTCTGCCATAAGGGTAGTGTCATCTGCATATCTGAGGTTATTGATATTACTCCCGGCAATCTTGATTCCAGCTTGTGCTTCATCCAGCCCAGAGTTTCTCATGATGTACTCTGCATATAAGTTAAATAAGCAGGGTGACAATATACAGCCTTGACATACTCCTTTCTCAATCGAGAACCAGTCTGTTATTCCATGTCCAGTTCTAACTGTTGCTTCTTGACCTGCATACAGATTTCTCAGGTGGCAGGACAGGTGGTCTGGTATTCCCATCTCTTTAAGAACTTTCCACAGTTTGTTGTGATCCACACGGTCAAAGGCTTTGGCATAGTCAATAAAGCAGGAGTAAATATTTTTCTGGAACTCTCTTGCTTTTTCGATGATCCAGTGGATGTTGGCAATTTGATCTCTGGTTCCTCTGCCTTTTCTAATTCCAGCCTGAACATCTGGAAGTTCATGGTTCACATACTCTTGAAGCCTGGCTTGGAGAATTTTGAGCATTACTTTGCTAGCCAGAGATGAATGCAATTGTGTGGTAGTTTGAGCATTCTTTGGCATTGCCTTTCTTTGGGATTGGAATGAAAACTGACCTTTTCTAGTCCTGTGGCCACAGTTGAGCTTTCCAGACTTGCTGGCATATTGAGTGCAGCACTTTCACAGCATCATCTTTCAGGATTTGGAATAGCTCAACTGGAATTCCATCACCTCCACCTGCTTTGTTCGTAGTGATGTTTTCTAAGGCCCACTTTGAATTCACATTCCAGGATGTCTGGCTCTAGGTGAGTGATCACACCATCGTGATTATCTGGGTCATGAAGATCTTTTTGTATAGCTCTTCTGTGTATTCTTGCCACCTCTTCTTAATATCTTCTGCTTCTGTTAGGTCCATACCATTTCTGTCCTTTATTATGCCCATTTTTGCATGAAATGTTCCCTTGGTATCTCTAATTTTCTTGAAGAGATCTCTAGTCTTTCCCATTCTGTTGTTTCCCTCTATTTCTTTGCACTGATCACTGAGGAAGGCTTTCTTATCTCTCCTTGCTATTCTTTGGAACTCTGCATTCAAATGGGTATATCTTCCCTTTTCTCCTTTGCCTTTCACTTCTCTTCTTTTTACAACTATTTGTAAGGCCTCCTCAGACAACCATTTTACCTTTTTGTGTTTCTTTTTCTTGGGGATGGTCTTGATTACTGCCTCTTGTACAATGTCACAAACCTCCATTCATAGTTCTTTAGGCACTCTGTCTATCAGATCTATTCCCTTGAATCTATTTGTCACCTCCACTGTATAATCATAAGGGATTTGATTTAGGTCATACCTGAATGGTCTAGTGGTTTTCCCTACTTTCCTTAATTTTAGTCTGAATTTGGCTCATGATCTGAGCCACAGTCAGCTCCTGGTCTTGTTTTTGCTGACTGTATAGAGCTTCTCCATCTTTGGCTGCAAAGAATATAATCAATCTGATTTCGGTGTTGACCATGTGGTGATGTCCATGGTTGTCTTTTCTTATGTTGTTGGAAGAGGCTTTTGCTATGACCAGTGTGTTCTCTTGGCAAAACTCTATTAGCCTTTGCCCTGCTTCTTTCTGTACTCCAAGGCCAAATTTGCTTGTTACTCTAGTATTTCTTGACTTCCTACTTTGCATTCCAGTCCCCTATGATGAAAAGGGCATCTTTTTTGGGTATTAGTCTAGTAGGTCTTGTAGGTCTTCATAGAACTGTTCAGCTTCAGCTTCTTCAGTATTACTGGTCAGGGTATAGACTTGGATTACTGTGATATTGAATTGTTTGCCTTGGAAATGAACAGAGATCATTCTGTCATTTTTCAGATTGCATCCAAGTACTGCATTTTGGACTCTTGTTGACTATGATGGCTACACCATTTCTTCTAAGGGATTCCTGCCCACAGTAGTAGATATAAATGTCATCTGAGTTAAATTCACCCATTCTAGTCCATTTTGTGGAGAAGGCAATGGCACCCCACTCCAGTACTCTCGCCTGGAAAATCCCATGGGTGGAGGAGCCTGGTGGGCTGCAGTCCATGGGGTTGCTAAGAGTCGGACACAACTGAGCAACTTCACTTTCACTTTTCACTTTCATGCATTGGAGAAGGAAATGGCAACCCACTCCAGTGTTCTTGCCTGGAGAATCCCAGGGATGGTGGAGCCTGATGGGCTGCCGTCTAGGGGGTTGCACAGAGTCGGACACGACTGAAGCGACTTAGCAGCAGCAGCAGTCCATTTTAGTTCACTGATTCCTAAAATGTCAATGTTCACTCTTGCCATCTCTTGTTTGACCATTTCCAATTTGCCTTGATTCATAGATCTAACATTCCAGGTTCCTATGCAATATTGCTCTTTACAGCATCGGACCTTGCTTCCATCACCAGTCATATCCACAACTGGCTGTTGTTTTTGCTTTGGCTCCATCTCTTCATTCTTTCTGGTGTTATTTCTCCATTCTTCTCCAGTAGCATTTTCGGCACCTACCAACCTGGGGAGTTCATCTTTCATTGTCTTATCTTTTTGCCTTTTCATGGTGTTCATGGGGTTCTGAAGGCAAAAATACAAAGTAGTTTGCCATCCCCTTCTCCAGTGGACCACGTTTTGTCAGAACACTCCACCATGACCCATCTGTCTTGGGTGGCCCTATATGGCATGGCTCATAGTTTCACTGAGTTAGACAGGCCTGTGGACCATGTGATCAGATTGCTTAGTTTCCTGTGATTGTGGTCTTCAGTCTGTCTGCCCTCTGATGGAGAAGGATAAGAAGTGTATGAAAGCTTCCTGATGAGAGAAACTGACTGAGGGGGAAACTGGGTGTTGTTCTGATAGGTGGGGCCATGCTCAGTAAATCTGTAATCCAACTTTCTATTGATGGGTGGGGCTGTGATCACTCCCTGTAATTTGACCTGAGACCAAACTGTGGTGGAGGTAATGAAGATAATGGCGACCTCCTTCAAAAGGTCCCAGGCACTGCTGCACTCAGTGCCCCTGACCCTGCAGCAGGCCACTGCTGACCCACGCCTCCACCAAAGCCTCTTGGACACTTATGGGCAAGTCTGGGTCAGTCTCTTGTGTGGTCGCTGCTCCTTTCTCCTGGGTCCTGGTGTGCACAAAATTTTGTTTGTGCCCTCCAAGAGGGTTAGGCACAGGGATCTTCAAACTCCAGCTCCCTTTCTGCTCATCGGAAAGTTCAAGTTTTGATAGTGTTCTGCACAGGGAAGAATTACACCAAAATTACCATCTGCAGAGTTTGCTTGGTACTTCACCCTTCTGCCTCTTCCCTTCCCATTCCTGCTCACTTCCTGATAATGTTGCCCAAGAACACTTCATAATAAACCCATTTCTCCTAAATCCTGTCTCAGGTTCTGGGGAGCCCAAAGTAAACACATGCTGTTTTTTTATTGTACAGTTGCTAAGTCATGTCCCACTCTTTGTGACCCCATGGACTGCAACATACCATGCTGTTTTAGCTCCATATAATATGGACTGACACCAGTACCTAGCCAAGGATTATGTTGTTTCTAAAGTTGTCTTGGTCACTGCTTGAGACCTTGAGTCTTTGATTCAGGCTGGATCAGATCTTCTGCATACCTCAAAAGGCTACAGGAAATCAGTGAATTCTAGGAATTCCATACTTGGGAATTAAGATGTTCACATTCTGAGAATGTGATGAAATAAGTTATGCCTTACTTTCTGAATGAGCTGTGGCTGTTCAGTGAATGTGGTGATGATGCAGCCCTTCAACTGGCTTTATAAAGAACCCATAGAAAGAGCAAAGGCTCTAGAAGACATGTCCTGACCAATAATGCAGCCACAACTCCCAACTATGTCTGGCTGTTGAACCCTTGAAAGGTTGCCAGTGCAAATTAAGATAGCTGTAAGTGCAGAATGGACACTTCATTTCAAAGACCAAGTGCATAAGAAGAAAACAAAATTGCCCAATAATCTTATGTTGATTATATGGCAAATAATATGTTTGAAATATTGGGTTAAATAAAATTTATTATTCAATTTATTCCACCTGTTTATTTCTACCTTTTAAAAAAGTGGCTTCTGGAAATTTTAAATTATTTGTGTACCTCCCATTATATTTCTATTGAACTGAATGTAATAGAGGTCTTAGCTTTCAACCTTAAATGTCAGGCCAAATTAAATCTCCCTAGCTCTTAATAATACCTTCACTGTACCTATTTCTGTTGTGCAATTGGCCCCCAGTAAATATACAAAATGGTACACTGCCCTCAATTATAAATACTTTTACCAATGCGTAAGGTTGCCATGGACTTCCCTGGTGATTCAGATAGTGAAAAAGAGTCTGCCTGCAATGTGGGAGACCTGGGTTTGATCCCTGTGTTGGGAAGATCCCCTGGAGAAGGAAATGGCAACCCACTCTAGTATTCTTGCCTGGATAATTCCATGGACAGAGGAATTGGCGGGCTACAGTCCACGGGGTTGCAGAGTCAGACATGACTGAGCAACTAACACACACACACTCAAGGTTTCCTTGGAGTTGGAAAAGTCTACAGTTTGACCCCTAACCTGAAAAATATTAAGTATTATACCAGAAACATATTTTGAAAATCAGTGCCAGTAGTTATTACTCTTAGTTTAAAGTAATCTAATCTGAGGACATTTTATTTTAAAGCTATTAAGAGTTATTCCAAAGTTTTCCTCTGTGTCCATCAAATTTACTTCACTGATAGCTCTTCTGAACTGTCTTCCCCAAGCCCTCCACTAACAATCTGTAGAGTGTCAATACTTCTCACCTGGACTGTGACAGCTTCATAATTGAGCCCCCATAATTGAGCATGGAGTCTTAACCAGTTAACCACCACAGAAGTCCCCAAACTCTACTTTTCTTTTTTAATTTATTTTTCCCCAACTCTACTTTTCTTGTTACAACTTCCCTTCTTTTTTTCCAATTCATTTTAGGCTACTCCCCATTCTAACTAAATTCTGCCATTAAGTTATAACCCACAGAATAATGTGAATCTTTTTACAGAACATATGGTGTATAATGTTATCTGAGATTTTTCTTTGAAGTCCAAGTTATTTCAGGTGATAATTTAAGTGGCTTGATCACACTTATTTGTGCAAAATTGATCTGTGCTTAATGGGAATGTTTTTTGCTTAATTTTATATAACCCCAGAATTTAAAAGTCTTCAGGGAAAATTCAGTTCAGTTCAGTTGCTCAGTCATAGCCAACTCTTGGACTGCAGCACACCACACTGCAGTCAGTTCTTTTCCAATCAGTTAGTTCTTTACATCACAGGGCCAAAGTATATGAATCAGAGCTTCAGATTCAGCATCAGTACTTCCAATGAATATTCAGGACTGGTTTCCTTTAGGATTGACTGGTTGGATCTCCTTGTAGTCCAAGGGACTCCCAAGAGTCTTCTCCAACATCACAGTTGAAAAGCATCAATTCTTTGGTGCTCAGCTTTCTTTATGGTCAAGGAAAATTCAGTTCAGTTAAGTTCAGTCACTCAGTTGTATCCGACTCTTTGTGACCCCATGGACTGCAGCACACCAGGCCTCCCTGTCCATCACCAACTGCCGGAGTTTACTCAAACTCATGTCCATTGGTTCAGTGATGTCATCCAACCATCTCATCCTTTGTCATCCCCTTATCCTCCCACCTTCAATCCTTCCCAGCATCAGGGTCTTTTCCAATGAATCAGTTCTTCACATCAGGTAGCCCAAGTATTGGAGTTTCAGCTTCAGCATCAGTCCTTCCAATGAATATTCAGGACTGATTTCCTTTAGGATGGACTGGTTGGATCTCCTTGCAGTCCAAGGGACTCTCAAGAAAATTAAAGATCTTTAATTTAAGGAGTTACATATCTATACTTGAATGGATAGGAGCATCTGTCATTGATAACTATTTGTGTGCCAGTTTATATTGTGCTGATTTTTCTAAATAAACTCAATATTTTAAAATAAAAACGAACACACAAAACTCTGCTTAGAGTGTCCCTTTCCCTCCCCCATCATTTGGTACCCCAAGTTTTACCTCTATTATTTCTGTATTACATGATGGCATATTATTTGCATATTATCATAAACCAGGAGGCAAAACACAAAATAACAATAAAAACTATAGTAGAAATAACAAAATTAGATGGAAAAGCTGTTGAACATTGAAGAGGGAGTCAAGTCAACTACAACATCAGATGATTACATTACTTAGCTCTTATCTCATCTTCTCTTAGAGACTTTTTTTGCAGCCCAGAATGTTGAGTGTTCCAAATCATCACCCAGAATGGAACTTCAGCTTTTTTTGTAGATTTGTTCTTTTGCATTTTTTTTTTTCTTTTGGATGCCAAGAGAAATCAGAGGTGGATGGTGTGAGGTAGGGATTGGGATTAGGGCAGCAGTAAGGAATGGACAGAGCTGAGGGGAGGGAACAGTACTGAGTATTGTGTGACACTGGGACTGCAGCTAGTTGAGAGACTTCTAGAACTGTAATTAACATTTAAAGATTCCCTGTTGTAGCTGTTTTGACTTGAGTAGTAAAATAGGAAGATCTTATTTGCAGATGTGTTGAAAATATGCATATGTGCTAAGTTACTTCAGTCATACCTGATTCTTTGGTACCGTATGGACTGTAGCCCGCCAGGCTCCTCTGTCCATGGGATTCTCCAGGCAGGAATACTGGAGCAGGGTGCCATTTCCTCCTCCAGGGGATCTTCCCAACCCAGGGATCAAACCTGCATAGGCAGGTGGCTTGTTTACTACTAACGCCACCTGGGAAGCCCTGTTGGAAATATAATTGACTACATTTTAAAATTCTCTATGTGTTAATAATGCAAGAAAAAGAGTGAGACATACTTGGTTATTAAAGGCAATATATCAGTTTTTTTTTATCTGTAGGTATTTTAAAAAGCAGGTAAAATTTTGTTCATGGGTAAATAACATTTCCTTAGGAAAAGAGTAGTCATTCAGTGATTTGAATTTAATTGTGTCATTTTAACAGAGGGAAAAAAAGGGAAAAAAAACCCTTAGGCATACAAATTGAACTAATTTGTCTTCCTAGTAGCCTCGCTAAAAACATATGTCTAATGACTGCACAGTATTTAAGCTAATGAAAGTGTGATTCACATTTTTCAGGAATGGACAAATGAAGTTTTCAGTTTGGCAACAAACCTGCTGGCCCAAAACATGTCCAGGGACGCATTTCTGGAAAAGGCGTAAGTAGCTCTAATTTTATTGCAAAGGGTGTTGCTTCATCTGAGTCAGTTTCCTTTCTCCTTTGTGAGTCTTTTGTTTATACTGCACTGGCTTCTCACATTGATAAACATAAATTTCCCTCTGGGACTTGTTAGAGAACTGATAGGTTCACTGCTTGGAACTGGAATACTTCCAGTAAAGATTGCTCTTTCCTCTGAGCTCTACTCAGAGTCTGTGTTACACTGAGCTTGCCTGAATGTCAATGCCTTTGACACTCAGTAAGGAGATACTTCTAAATCCTGGCAACTATGCCCAGAATCAAAAATTATTCATCTCAGAGAGTCTTCAGCCCTACATCTGCCTGCATTGCACCAATTATTAATCTGAGGAAGAGAACGAACAACATATGGGACTCAATTCTCCAGAGTCTAAGATCTCTGATAGATGCAGCTTAATTCAGTTAGCTGATGTCCTGATTCCTGTCCTTCTAGACAATCATAGCAACTGTTAGTAAGAAAGGAGAAAAAGAATGTAAAGGAAAAAGCAGAATGAAAAGGAAAAGAAAAAAAGCAAATCAGGAGTACCCAGTCACTCTTGAATTACATAGTCTTTCTGAAATTTATTTGACCAAGGAAAATAATGATTTCTGCCAGATGAGCAAGTAGGAAAGCTGGTTGTGATCAGTTTGGACACTGCATGTTCAGGAGGTTGGAAAGCCTTGAAATCAAAACCACAAATGGAAACATTACTAGGTGGTCCTCTATTTTTATTTAATAACTTTCTGTCTTCCCTCTTCTGTAAGACATACCCATCATTCCAAACCAAAGACTCCAGTCCACATTTTTTTCATACTTTTCCATGAATTTCTTTTGCTGTTAACCAGGACTTCACGGGTTTACTCGAATGCTCTTTCGTGTCATCCTCTCATCTCATTACTTTGTCACCTTCAGGACCATTCCTACATGCCTTCCCCTCTCCTCCTCCCTTTATTCCGCTTTTGTTGTTGTTTCAATTGTCTCCTTACCATTCTTCATCTAACAGACTTTCTGGAAAATCTGCTGCGCTACACAGAATGTTGGTGTAAAGTGACACATGGACATAGCACGTTACAGCTAGTAAAACAGCTAGTTGGCTCATCATGCCTATTGCAGATGTCCACTTCCAACAGGCATCTCCCTGTGAATCGCTGCTATGGTCATTCTAGAGCATGCCTTTTGGGGAACACGCTGTAAGCATTTCTGTTGCATCTACACCTAGGAATGGAATGGCTGTGTGCATGAGCAGTTGGTGTCCCAGTTATATACTCCTCAATAGAGTTTGTAAGCATATTAAAAAGCAGAGACATTACTTTGCCAACAAGGTCCATCTAGTCAAGGCTATGGTTTTTCCAGTGGTCATATATGGATGTGAGAGTTGGACTGTGAAGAAAGCTGAGCGCCAAAGAATTGATGCTTTCAAACTCTGGCGTTGGAGAAGATTCTTGAGAGTCCGTTGGACTGCAAGGAGATCCAACCAGTCCATTCTAAAGGAGATTAGTCCTGGGTGTTCATTGGAAGGACTGATGCTAAAGCTGAAACTCCAAAACTTTGGCCACCTCATGCGAAGAGTTGACTCATTGGAAAAGACTGATGCTGGAAGGGATTGGGGGCAGGAGGAGAGGGGACGACAGAGGATGAGATGGCTGGATGGTATCACCGACTCGATGGACGTGAATCTGAGTGAACTCCGGGAGTTGGTGATGGACAGGGAGGCCTGGCGTGCTGCAATTCATGGGGTCACAAAGAGTCGGACACGACTGAGCAACTGAACTGAACTGAACCAAACTGAAGCTTTCCTATGCCTTCTCTCTGTCTACACGCCCAGAAGCAGTGAAAGAGATAAGTGCAGTTTTATATTCACACAATGGAATACCATACAGCAATGAAAGGGAAAGATTCATAGTGAAAAGCAAATATATGGATGGATCTTGAAAACATAATATTGAGTGAAAGAAGCCATAAAAGAGTGTGATTCTATTATGTAAAGTGCAAAATGAATGTGAATGTTTAAAGGCAGGATAATGGTTTGCTCTTGGGGGACCAGCTCTGGAAGGGGCATGAGAGGGGCTCCTGGGGTTCTATTAAAATAAGAATATTCTTTTTCTTGATATGGGTGCTGATTGCAGAAACCTAGACAATAGCTGAAAATTCAGCCAACTGTACATATGAAAAAGCCTTTTTCTATGCATTTGATTCTTCAATAAAAAGCTTTTTTTAAAAAAATTAAACACTGTTTTCTGCTTCTCCAACAGGTATACTAAACTTAAGCTGCAAGTCACTCCAGAAGGACGCATTCCTCTCAAAAAGTAAGCTGTGCGAGCGATTCCCATTATTTTCTCTTTCTGTTTCCTCAGAGACCTGAATCTGTGCCGTGGCTCTGCTCTGGTCCAGGGGAGCCTGGAGCTGTGCGGTCGCCAGGCCCCACATGCGCTGTATGTGCATCGGTGCAGCTGCTTTCCTCACAGAGGCTTCCTGGGCTTCCTCCTTCCCCGTGGCATCACTTTCAAGGAACTCCAAAGCAGGAAGTGGGTGGAGGGGATGGGAGACCTTTGCTGTTAAACCTAAAAGAACATCTGAGACCCAGATCTAGTCTAGGAATGGAAATTAGGCAACTGTGATGCCTCTTTCTTCCAAGATGACACTAGCCTTGAAAAAAGGGTTGCAAACTCAAAGGTCAACAGAAGTTAGGCAGGGAACATCCATGACAAAGCAGGCCAGGGGCAAGAAGGAAAACTGAAGAATGAAATCTGTCTCAAAGAGACAAGGATAACTCAGCTCTACCAGATTCCCCATGGGGCTGGTGGTTTCTGGGTGATAGATTTCCTAATGTTTCAATAGAACCCATAAATCCAAATTATTAAACTGTCCATTATTTAAGTTATATATTTTAAAGCAAAATCACTGACCAAAAAAGTGCATTTCTAGACCATATTCAGTCAAAAGCCTTCAACTTTTGACAGCTACCAGTGAGCTTCTGCTCATAAAAAGTTATTTATTAATAATAATATTAGCAAGGTACACCTTCAGAGCAGTGGGTAGCAGCAAGGAAACAAAATTGTTAAGATACTTATTTTAAAGCTTAATACTAGAAGCATTTTTAATGCAATGGTTTTTAATCGGGTCATCATTGTCTCAAAATATTAATTTTCTATTAGACACTTTGATTTTGGAAAGCACACACATATATCTTTCAGAGCGCAGATGCTGATACTGGAGCAAGTGTTATATTTTAAATCTTTACAGGTAAGGGATGCCGAGGTTTGAGTGAGTGGGGTGTTGCGGCTGGCATCTGCAGCTCTCTCACCTGGCCTGCTTTCCCTTCACAGCATATACCGCCTGTTCTCAGCAGACCGGAAGCGAGTCGAGACAGCATTAGAGGCTTGTAGTCTTCCATCTTCAAGGGTGAGCATGATGCCTTCCTAAAATTACCACTGCTTAATAGCTCTGGATAATCACACTAAAATATATCATGCCCCGATATTATCCAAACATTTTTAAATATGACTTATTTGTTAATATGTACAATATATGGGTCTCTATGTATCTTTTTCAATCCCGTAATCCCAGTATTTTCAATAAGAAAGCCCCTTGTTGGCAAAAAAATATTAACATTATCAAGAATTTAAGCTGCTCATTAATAACAAATCCTTTCTTGATGTTCCTTGAGATTTAACTGATGATTAAGAATTATGATTAGGAGGATTTTAAAATATTAATTTCATTTTATCTTCCTTTTAAAAGGCTAGGTTTAAGACTGATAAGTTAATAAACAGAATGGCAGTACATTTTTATAAATAAATGTTATTTGCATACTATGCAGGGCAGTGCTCAAAAGGCTTTGTCTGGGAAGGGTGCAGAATCAAAACATTTTGGATATTGCCTACTTTGCACCTAAGTGACAGATAGATGAGAGGACAAGGATGTGAGATACTTTTGGGTTTTCGCCTAGTGCATTCGAGGCACTTAGTATACATTACAGAGAAGGCAATGGCACCCCACTCCAGTACTCTTGCCTGGAAAATCCCATGGATGGAGGGGCCTGGTGGGCTGCCGTCCATGGGGTCGCTGAGGGTCGGACACGACTGAGCGACTTCACTTGCACTTTTCACTTTCATGCATTTTGCATTGGAGAAGGAAATGGCACCCACTCCAGCGTTCTTGCCTGGAGAATCCCAGGGACGGGGGAGCCTGGTGGGCTGCCGTCCATGAAGTCGCACAGAGTCGGACACGACTGAAGCGACTTAGCAGCAGCAGTAGCAGCAGTATACATTAACCTCCTAAAAAAAGTAATTTGCCTTCATTTAAATGCATTTCTACGTACTTGGTTCTAAAACAATTTACTGTTGTTTCTGGGGTAACTGGGTATATTACATAAAACCTTTTTCTTGTCCTCTATGCAGAACACTCCTTTCTTTTACAAATTATTTTTATCCTGGTATCTAAGCAACAAGTAAGCAATAATAACACTTATACCCAAGAAAGAACCTCTGAGTCTCTTGAAACATACTGGCAACATTGAAGTTGCACTGAATGAAGTTCAGAAAACATTCTTAAATTGTGAATAAGTTATGAAAAGTGTCGAGAGCTGTTGCGTTGGCCAGTTCTTATTGAGAATATTTTTGAAAAAAAATGAAACAGATGAAGATTTTGTAGGTAACAGGAAAGAAAGAGTGACTGTTTGCTGTCAGTCTCTTGCTGTCTGTGGAAAAAGTTGCTGATGCTGCAAACAGGACAGAACTATGGAAGGGCTCCCCAAAATGTTTCAGCGTCACTTTAATAAGCGAAAGAAAATGATCAAGCTTATTATTATTGCTCTTTTGTTTCATGCTTTGGAGCCAGAAAGATGTAACAGTTAAGATCCTGTCCTTGACTCAACAAATATGTCTTTTTTTAAATTTGACCTGTAGTATTTTTTCTTATTCTTTTAATTGAAAATTCGTTGATTTATGTGTGTTGATTATGCTCTACAGCAAAATAATTCCACTATGAATATAGTTTTTTCCTATGCTATACAGTAGAACCTTGTTATTTATTTATCCTATATATTAATATAATAGTTCAGTTCAGTTCAGTTGCTCAGTCATGTCCAACTCTTTGCGACCCCATGAATCACAGCACACCAAGCCTCCCTGTCCATCACCAACTCCCGGAGTTCACTCAGACCCACGTCCATCGAATCAGTGATGCCATCCAGCCATCTCATCCTCTGTCGTCCCCTTCTCCTCCTGCCCCCAGTCTCTCCCAGCATCAGAGTCTTTTCCAGTGAGTCAACTCTTCGCATGAGATGGCCCAAGTACTGGAGTTTCAGCTTTAGCATCATTCCTTCCAAAGAACACCCAGGACTGATCTCCTTCAGAATGGACTGGTTGGATCTCCTTGTAGTCCGAGGGACTCTCAAGAGTCTTCTCCAACACCACAGTTCAAAAGCATCAATTCTTTGATGCTCAGCTTTCTTCACAGTCCAACTCTCACATCCATACATGACCACTGGGAAAACCATAGCCTTGACTAGACGGACCTTTGTTGGCAAAGTAATGTCTCTGCTTTTGAATATGCTATCTAGGTTGGTCATAACTTTCCTTCCAAGGAGTAAGCATCTTTTAATTTCATGGCTGCAGTCACCATCTGCAGTGATTTTGGAGCCCAAAAAAATAAAGTCTGACACTTAGCATCTGCTAATCCCAAACCACTAGTCCACCCCTCCCCTCATCTCCCCCTCACCTCACCTTTTCCCTTTGGTAACCCTAAATTTGTTTTCGGTATCTCTGAATCTGTTTCTATTTCATAGGTAGATTCATTTGTGCCATATTTTATATTCCACATATAAGTAAAATCATATAGTATTCTTTCTCTGTCTATTTTATTTCACTTAGCATGATGCTCTCCAAGTCTATCCATGTTGCTGCAAATAGCATTATTTAATTCTTCTTTAAGGATGAATGGTATTCCACTATATACACCACATATATTCCACTATATTTTTATCCACACCTTCTTTATCCATTCAGACTCAAGGAGTATCTCTTGAGCTCTTACTGTGTGCCCTCCATCCCTGATAATATGGTAGTGAGAAAAATAAAATTCCAGTCCCAGGATTCAAGGACTATACATTCTCTGGGGGTGCCAGTTAAAAATTTCAACTGACACATGTAAATTGGGGAAAACGCCATGAACAAATGGAATGGAGCATTGCTATTGACAATAAGAGAAATTCATTCCAGAAAAAGAAAACTGTGTGCAGCACCCTGAGTCTGGAAAAAGTTTACCAGTTTAAGTAACTGTAAAAATATCACTGTATTTAAGCATGAAAAAAGAAGCGTGCAACATTTAGAAAGATGTGCAAAGAATTTGTTTCCTCTGTAGCTGTTCCTGATTTGACCTTTACCTGATCTGACCTAACATCTTGTGGTGGGGGAGGAGATAAAAAATGTTAACTTGTTACTATAAATCTAGCTAAGGGAAAAAGGAATAGAAGAAACTGAATAGAAAATCAAATCCATCAATCAGTTCTCTGCAAATTACAACTTTCTAAACAATTGGATTCTGAGAATTCAGTCAATAATTACAAATTGAGTCTTTATAATCCACTGTGTCTTTTATTTATAGGTTTGCACTTTCAAACTGGTGTCAACTGGAGACATTTTTAAAGGAGAATGAGATTCAAATAGCAGGAGTTGGGTTTAAATTGAAACCATATTTATCTTTAGTAAATTAAATGTTATGACAATTTTCTGAAAACAAATTGGAGATTAAAAAAAAAATCAACCTCCATCATAAAATTTTTAAAACTCATTATTCACAGTAAAGTATACTCTACTTGGAGGAGTGGTAGAATTAGATGCTGTGAAACGATCTATAAACCAAAGTCAGTTTCAGAGCTAGGAAACACATGTTTCCTGGAACTGGCTATATATTTTGAATCTTTGCTGTAATTTCATATCTACAGAACACTGGCTCTAGAAAATATCCACTAATTACCAAAGGTATACTGACAAGGGGTGTTTTAAACACTTCACAGAAGAAAAGGTTACACAAATGGGAGATTGTGTTAATTGCAGTACATATCGGGGAGCCCCATAGAGCCCGTGGTCGTGCAGACTCATTTGAAAGGACCCTGATGCTGGGAAAGGTTGAAGGTGGGAGGAGAAGGGGATGACAGAGGATGAGATGGCTGGGTGGCATCACCCACTCAGTGGACATGAGTCTGGTGAACTCCGGGAGTTGGTGATGGACGGCGAGGCCTGGCGTGCGGCAGTCACAGAGCAGTCGCAAAGCGTCAGACACAGTTGAGTGGCTGAACTGAACTGAACCGTTCAACTAGGTTTAATTGTGTTCTGTAAATAGATACATTACCAGAAATACTGTGGACATCCTGTTGTGATTTTTTTTAACATTATCTTTGTGCACATTGTTAGGGATAATTAATGTGCTTGAACTTGTATCCTGACCAACATGATCCATTGAAATAACACACTCCTTAATGGGTACTCCTTTAGCTATTTCAATTGCTTGTTAAAGTTACCTTAATTGTTTAAAAGTAGTACTGTATGTAAAAAGAGAGGCAAAACAATGACTGTCTTCTATTAATAATCCAAATATATATTTCAGTGAGAACTTTGAGACCTTTCCATATTCATAAAATTGGTACTTTGCCCACAAGCTTTCTGAGAACAGAAAATAATTTACTTGCACCAAATTCCCTTTGATTTAAGGCTTTTTTAACTTGAAAAAAAGCTCAGTGACATTTGGAATCACATTATAATCTTGGCATAGCACTGGCCTTTTAATGAAGAAAATAGGAATAAATCTATGTATTTTTTAAATAATAAATTTTACTATAGCTATCAACATACATGTAATACTCCCCCCCCAAAAAAGTGATTATTTTGGATTTACAGAATTTGATACATTTTAGTAAAGAATAGTATGAATGAAATTCACAAAAGAACTTCTCCCAGGATAACTGCAATATGTTGCCTTTCTCCTATACCTTATACCCAGAATGTAAATTAGAAGTAGAGTTACTTATTCAGCTGTGAATGTTAAAATCACTAATACACAATTCCATTTTAGAACCACATTAAGTATTTGGTTCATTATCAGTAGCTTACTTGTAATTATTTCATGTCCTCTCTGGTTATAACTTTTGTTTTATCTCTTTAGAACAAAAATATTAAGAGCAGGTTGAAATCCAAAATTTACTGGAAAATGATTCATTTATTAGGCAAGCTAAAATGTGCATGTGGACTCCTTATTCATTAGAGTCCACTGAAATGAATATGTTTACAATAACACTTCTGAATATTAAATATTTATTACAGTGTTTTAAATCTATAAATATATAAATAAGAAAATACAAATAATATTCAAAAACTGGCATGAAATTTAGTTTTCTGGATTACAACATGAGTTGAGGAATCAAGAAAACTTAATTTAAAACATAGCAAACCTGCCCCCACCAACTTGATGCCATAGACAAGTTTTGTAAACTCCCATCTCCTTAGTCTTTGTATCTGTAAAAGTGATCACTAACCATTCCAACCTCATAGAGCTGACAAGGAGTTAAATGAAAGCATTCAAGTAAAGCTCCTGGAACTATATGCTTGGCATATAGTAAGTGCTCAATAAATATTTATTCTTATTATCCTCTGAGAATTATTTATATGCATATACATGACTTTCTCTCTCTTTTTTATGTACATGTATTTTTTTCCAGATTCTTTTTTTCCCTTATAGAGCATCATGAAATATTGAGTATAGCTCCTTGTGCTAGGCAGTAGGTCCTTGTTGGTTATCTATTTTACGCACAGAAGTGTGTGTATATTAATCGCAAGCTCCTAGTTTACCCCTCCTTGCCTTTCTCCTTTGGTGACCATAAGTTTGTTTTCTATGCCTCCAGGTTTATTTCTGTTTTGTATGTAAGTTCATTTGTATCATTTGTTACGATTCTACATATAAATGATATCATATTTGCCTTTGGCTGGCTGGCTCGCTTCGTTATTTTTCACTTGGCATGTAGATATCTCATAACCTGTCTTTGGAATCTGGAAATGTAAACACCACCAGTACTACCTTCAAATTGTACTGAAGGTCGATTCTTTGTATTCAACCAAATTGAAGCAACTCCACTTTTAATGAAAATACTTTGTAGTTTCTGGAATAAATGGGCCTGATTCAGACTGTATTGACCTTCTTAATCCTTCCTCCAAAAAAGTTTGATAGTAATGGCAACAAATAATCATGGTTTGGAGAAGGAAATGGCAACCCACTCCAGTGGTCTTGCCTGGAGAATCCCATGGATGGAGAAGCCTGGTAGGCTGCAGTCCATGGGGTCGCACAGAGTCGGACACGACTGAAACGACTTAGCAGCAGCAGCAGCAGCATGATGAGGTAAATGAAGTCCTGGACCACAAGACAGACCTAAGGTCTGGTGCCATATCCATTAGGTGTATATTATCTGCCAGGCATTATTCTAGAGACACAAAGGAATTAAATAAGAGATAGTGCGCTCTAAAAAACCACACAGTCTAGTCAATGATCAGAAATATAAAAACTAAAGGAAACTGCATGGTGGGTGCTATAGAGAAGGTATATGCAGGTGGATTGCAGACACACAAAACAAGAACGTGTCATCTCTACCTGGTTGGTTAAGAAGTGTTCACAGAAGTGTATCTGACGTTTTGGTATGCTCTTGAGCATCCTCCCTGGGTTTTGTCCTGCTCAAACACAATGAGTCTGTTCTATCCACTTTACCAAATCATGAGATCCAGGAAAATAAAATATGTGAATGATCTTTGCACATTCCAGCCTTACTTAAAATGTAAGGAATTATTAACTGACCATAGATTTTTCCTCAATATCTCCTCCATATTCTTTCACTTTAGCTTTCAGTGATGCTCATTTCAACTTTTTTCTCCAAAACGTTTTTCCCTCATTTTCACCCACTGACCCCAAAGGGTATCCTCATCAGTCAAGTTGGGCCAAAGAAAAATGAAACTGTATTGAAACATTTTCCATTTCTGGGTGCTAACATCTGACTGGTAATAAAAGTAATATTGTGTTTATTCAGATTATTTCATCAATGTGTCCCCTCTAGTAAGAAGTTCTAATTTATAGCTGGTAAATAAAAAAATAGAGTTTTAGTAAAGTATGTCATTTTATGAAATGATGTGTATGGACTCTTTTGTAAATGGCTTTAGTTGAATCTGATGTCTTGTGGGAAGCATATTTGCTATCAACTTCCATCTTTTTCATAAATTACATTCATTCATTTAGTAAATATTTATTGTGGACCTGCTATATGCTACAGAGCCTGAGCAGTTAACAAGCAGCACACAGGTCCTAGTTTGTGTCGGCCTGCAGGTTAGCAAGTAACACGGAAAACTGTACAGCTGGAAGCACAAAACCAAGTTAAATAAGAACTGAAACAGGAGACAAGCATGGTGTGAGAGTAGCACAGAATGGAAATTAAAACCTGGTGTAGGAGGAAGAGGTTTAAGCTAAGACAATAAAGGAGAAAAATAAAGGAAGTCGGTAAGAAAAGGAAGACAATGATTGATACCTTAGACAAAATCTGCTTGTATGCTTTTAGTGAGATCAGGAGGAGGGGAAGTAGAGTGAGCTCTAAATAGTAATGAAATAGTGGGGAGTATAAGAGAACAAATTTGGAGTTCATCAACTCCAATAAAGTCTGATGCTTGAGTTGGCCAAATGAGGCACTGATTATTTCCTTGAGATTTGTTTTTAAATCTCTCTTCCCTGTATCTCTCAGACATAGAATATGATAGCAATGCTCATTTTTGTCTATTTTCAAAGCTACTTATAAGAGACATGGGTGTCTAACTCAGAGAGTGTGGCAGTTAAAAAAGTGTACATTCTCCAGTCAAAAGGATTTCTCTCACTTTGTAAATTAAATGGAATTTTGGAAACCTGTTCATAGGTTAAACTTCTCCCCATTTTATGAGTGGCAAAACATCATGAAACAATATGTTGGAATTTCCTTCTTGGAACTGGCTGCTTGTACTCATGATTTCAAAGTTAGTGTCCAGATAACTGAGCTTAATCATTTAATGCTTCTTGCTATATATAAATGATATGCGTTGTTTGGTTGTCTCAAAATGCTATTTTGCAAAATGGACTTTTTTTCCTGCTCTATAAATCAATTTAGTAAAGAAAATGTTATTTTATTTATTCATTTCTCAAATATAGGGCTCCTGCTGTTTGCCAAGTGGTGAGCTAAGTTTTCTTATCTGTTAGCAAGCAGTGCAGTCTCAGACAATAATTTTTAGATACTTCTATAAAAATATATTTACAAAAATATGAATGTGGTAAAAGGAAGGATGTTTTCTTTGATTTAAGGGCTTAAAAATAAAAATAATCATATAAACACATACCCGAAATAGGAAAAGCAGCATGAAGAGTGTCCTTCCTGTTAACAAATGCTGGAAGACATGCTTCCAGTTTCCATGGCAGCCGCACTAAACAGAAAGTTTAGTCACAGAAGTCAGTTTTTATATCAGTGACTTGCTTTCTAAACAGTAGGACTGAGGGGAATCAGTGACCAATAATGACTGGTGTCCTACTTATGAAAACTGTGTTGCAACTTATCAGTTTACTTTAAAAAAGAAAGAACACTGTTTGAAAAAAAAAAAAAGACACAAAATTGGAATTTTATGTTTTCATTTTGAAAATATCTTTCTCCAGGTTCTTGAAAGAGAAATACATTCATTCAAAAGTCTGCTAAACAGCACATAAGCAATGTGAATGTCCTTCATGCCACTGATCTGTACACTTAAAAAGTGGTGAAAATGACTTATTTATGTTCTGTGTATTTTATCACAATTAAAAATGAGGTTAAAGTCATCAGGAAAAGCAACCTAAAAGAAAAAAATTGCAGAACAGACCATGTTTCACTAGGTCTAACTTACTTTAGAAATTGCCTTAACATCCCTTCAGAAGGAGAAAACTTTTAAGCTTAAAATATAATGAGAAAACAGAAAATTAGTTTTTGGTACCTCAAAAACTAGTGTCCCTGTAATGCCAGCCCATAGATGCTTTCTGAATGCTTACCCTGAGCTCTTAAAAGAAAAGAAAGAGGAAAGGAGGAGGGAAGGAGGAAAGAGAGACAAAACAGGGAGGAAAGATAATGAAGAAAAAGACCATTTACTGACCCTCTTATTTTATTCCCCAGAATGATTCGATACCTCAAGAAGATTTCACTCCTGAAGTGTACAGAGTTTTCCTGAACAACCTTTGTCCTCGACCTGAAATTGATAACATCTTTTCTGAATTGTAAGAGAATACATTTTGACCCATTTGTTCCTGCTTACAGTGGTACTCAGTGGTACTCAGTGTGGCTGTAGCGGAGTGGTAGAGGGAGATGTCAGCAATTCTTTGTACAATGAGTAACAGCAGTGTTTCTGAGTCATTTGTTGGAGACCATCACACATTCCTACCTCTGAGGTTCAATCACTGCTTGTAATGAGTGAAATTTGCTGTGACTTGTTGCAGGGTGTCATTGTCTTAATATTCTCGAGGGTCTCTGCATGGTTTGAAGACTATGGCTAGAACTGAGTGGCATGTAGGCAAGAGTCTTTGCAGATAGACTCATGCTGTAGAAAGAATGCTGAACCGGGAACCTGTCATCATACTTCTCTGCATTGCATCAGTGATAGGAGAATTTCAGATCACTAAACCCCCCCCAGCTAAAAATTATTTGCTTTTATATTAGAAATTATACAGACATTACTTTTTTTAAATTATTTTTTTTAAGAAACAAATAAAACACCAAGGCAAATATGGGGAAGTAGCAATTTAACTTTCTTGATATACTGAAATCTACATGCTGACAGACCAGTCCAAAATTGATAAGCTAAATAAAGATTTTTTAATATGGAAATCAAGCACAGTACTTTGCTGAGTTCATTGCCATCAGTAATTGATAGAACATCTGCAACATCTGTACCTCTGAACTTGTCTTTGGGTTGTCAACAGGATTGAAATGGGAAGTTTGAATCACACTACATTTCAGAGTTATTGACTCTTGCTGAAACATAATTTTAATGAAAAGGAAAATGTCCCCAATCATATTGGTTCTTTTTAGTAATGAGTAATAAATACATCTTTAGGGTGATTAAGCAGAATATGAGAATTTGATGACTAAACCAGTTTAGCATCATAATCAAAACAGCAACCCATAACCTGTGTTCTCTTTAGAGTGCTGCACCTTCACACACAGAACGCATGTTCCCTACTGTGGTTTTCTTTTGCATCTGGTATAGTTCAAGGGCATTGGGATTTGGTGGCAGTCATTGCAAATTGTTTGCATCCCACAGAGATACAGCAGTTGTGATGGAGCAACACAGGGTGTTAGGGCAAGATAGGAATTCCAGTATAGCATGCTCTTGCCAGGTATGGCAGGCATTTATTTCTACAGAGCTGCTAAATGCAAATACATGCATGAGACTTGACAGAAAAACCTGCTAATTTCCTGGTGTTTAACTGTTTTTAGTGGTGCCAAAAGCAAACCATACCTTACAGTTGATCAGATGATGGATTTTATCAACCTCAAGCAGCGAGATCCCCGGCTAAATGAAATACTTTACCCACCTTTAAAGCAAGAGCAAGTCCAAGTGTTGATTGAGAAGTATGAACCTAACAACAGCCTCGCCAAAAAAGGTCAGTTCACTTTTTCCCACACCAGAATGAGGCTCGAGTTCTAATTGTGAGTGGGCCACTCTTCATAGTCACGGACCCAAGGGTCATTTAGGGTTTTGTTTTTTTTTTTTAAGTTTGGTATGTGATGTTTATCTGGTGGCTCATTTGGTAAAGAATCTGCCTGCACTACAGGAGACCTGGGTTTGATCCCTGGCTTGGGAAGATGCCCTAGAGAAGGAAATGGCAACCTACTCCAGTATTGCTGCATGGGAAATCCCATGGACAGAGGAGCCTGGTAGACTACAGTCCATGGGGTCACAAAGAGTCAGCCATGACTGAGCGACAAAGCCATCACCATCACTGTGTGATGTTTGTGTTGTTGTTATGTATACATGTGTATGTAACATTATTTGGGGGACTTCCCAGGTGGTGCTCGTGGTGAAGAACCCACCTGCCAATTCAGGAGACTTAAGAGATGCGGGTTTGATCCCTGGGCTGGGAAGATCCCCTGGAGGAAGGCATGACAACCAACTCTGGTATTTTTACCTGGAGAATCCCCTGGACAGAGGAGCCTGGCAGGCCACAGTCCATGGGGTTGCAAAGAATCAGACACAACTGAAGTGACTTAGCGTGCATGCAATATTGTTTTTTAAATATCTAATAATTTGTTTTGTTTTAAATTTTCCCCATGACTGAATGCATCTTTCTTCAGACAGGAAACTCACTATCTTAAAAATTACCCTTTTGGTTCTGTTTCTAGTTCTGTGACATGACCCACAGATATTTCTAAATCACTAAGACTGAAGAGAATATTCAATCCATTAGAACCTTATCTTATTCTCGCTTACACTATTGAATTTTTCCACTTGAAAAAATATTTTAAACTTTGTCCTTCTGTGCTTAAAAAAATAAGTGTTTGTAAGGGGAAAAAACTGGTATCAGATAGATGAACTAAATTGCCTGAAAATTATTGAGATATTTATATCTTTGATTCTGGAGAAAAGACTTGCAAAAATAAGATCATGAAAATTCAGTTTCAAGGAGTTCCTAATTGTATTAATATGTGGCATCATTGTCTCTGAACTGGATCATCAGTTCTTCCTTTATCACTAGTGACCAAGTCTCATCTGGATTGAAATTCCTTCACTGAGAAAATTAGTATGTTATTACTGATGTTACTGTAAATTGCCTAGATATTGTCCAACTTGGACAATATTCCATAAGGAGTAAAGAAAATAAAATGCAATTAAATAATTATTAAGAAGAAATAGATTTCCTGTTAATATGCAAGTAATTCATAAGTAACAGCTCTGGTAAGCTTATGGTCATTAATAAGAATAGTTATCATAAAAGTAGATTTAAAAGTTATTTTAGCATATTGCATTTTTTTCTGGAACTAGTCCTCTAAATGAGAAATGGAAGTATTTATTAATATCAAAGTAATATTCTTTCCTGGAGAATCCCATGGATAGAGGAGCCTGGTGGGCTGCAGTTCATGGGGTCGCAAAGAATCAGACACGACTGAGCGACTTCACTAACGAACTAATATCTTATCATTAATTCTATTCTACATGTTATTAGTTGAGAATTTAGAGATGATTTGCTTTAGTTTTTAGTTCTATTACTTTACATATGTTCATTCTAGTCTAAGCTTCTTTGTCAGGCACTTTGCCTTTGTTGTAGCATCATTCTTACCATTGCTGACATTGAAGGAAATGACTGGCCCAACAGCACATGCTGGTGTTGCCAGGCCAGCCCTCCAGCCTCCTCAGATCTGATGCTCTTTCTTCCCTGGTGCCATAGAGTTGGGATTTCTCCCTATCATTAAACTAGAGACTCCTTGGAAATTTCTCATGGATAGCTTGACCGTTCCCTTCTGAAATCTAAACTTCGCCAAAAATAACTAACAGTGTTTTAACAAGTCCGACAAGACTTCTAAAAACAGCCCATGACACCAGGAAAACAAAAAGCTCTTGTGAAACCAATGAGGCACTTCAGAATCTAAACTGTGCCCTTTTCTCATCCCCTCACACCACATTGCTGATGGTCCGTACTTCATCTAGTGTGTGACACCCCATACATGACTCAGACAAAGTAGAGGATACAAAGGAAAATATTCTGATAGGTTATTGTAAAACTCTGTCATCCTCGAGAAACCAATTTTGATTCTAATGGAAATTAAGATTAGACTCTTGCAAATGCAAGAGTGTTTAGTGCCGTTTTACAGCCATACTAGATATAAATTCCATAATCATGCAGACATATATAATTCAGGTATATTTAATAAAGCAACTCTGAGGACTTACCTGGTGGTCCAGTGGTTAAGACTCCATGCTTCCACTGCAGGGGGTTTGTGTTCAACCTCTGGTCAGGGAATTAAGATCTTACAAAACAAAACCAATAAATAAATAAATAATATTTAAGACATAAAATAGCAATTTAATTTATTTTTCTACAACTTTATTTTTTCTACACCTTAATATGGTAATTGATTGTGAAGTCTCCATGTAGCCTTGATGTGATTTTTTTTTTAACCACAGTATTCATTTCTCAATCCCAAAACTTCAATAGGAAGATGAACTTGTAATGTCTCACACCAAGTCATTTTGTTTGCTGCTTTGGCTCTGTTTATGTGAACAACAAAGATTAGAGAAGATTGTTTTGTTTTTCTAGCAACTGTTGTAACATTGTCAAAAGGATAACAATTTTGAAATATGTGTTTGTAGTAATAAGAAATAGTTGGATTAGACTTCAATTTTTTAGTAACCAAGACTTTGAGATATTTTTTCCAAATGTTTTCAAAGTTTTTTTTGACTTTGCAGTTCATATTATTTGATGTTTGACTTTTAACGTATTTTTAGGAACTCCTTTATATGTCCAACAAAGTACAATTTAATAAAGTATTTATTATATGGCTTCATTGATTGATATGCAAGGAAATTAGCTTTCATTTATTATATGACTTTCAAAATATACATTATCATTTTGCAAAGAAGGAAACCAAGTCTTGGAGATCAGATGTATACCTGTGGCGGATTCATGTTGATATATGGCAAAACCAGTACAATATTGTAAAGTTTAAAAAAAAAAAAAATCTCATACCAAGATACTCTTCAAAAAAGCAGTTTTTAATTTTCAATGAGCTAATATCTTTTTTAATTAATTTATTTTTTATTGAAGGATAATTACTTCACAGAATTTTGCTGTTTTCTGTCAAACCTCAACGTGAGTCAGCCAAAGGTATACATATATCTCCTCCCTTTTGCACCTCCCTCCCATCTCCCGCCCCATCCCACCCCTCGAGGTTGATACCGAGCCCCTGTTTGAGTTTCCTGAGTCATACAGCAAATTCCCATGGGCTGTATATTTTACATATGGTAATGTAAGTTTCCATTTTAATCAATAAACACCTAAGAAAATAAGTAGTTAAATTTAATATTATATTTTTTTCTGTTGTACTTTACATTTTGCCTAGTTCTTCAAATGTGTTCAAGCATTAATTAAAATGACCCCCAAACTCAGTCTCATTAATCTGAGAAAAACACTTCCATATTTGCCTATATTTGATATAAAATAATGGGAATAAGATACATACAGAATATACAAGCAGGCATGCTAAGTTGCTTCAGTCGTGTCCGACTCTGTGACCCTATGGTCTGCAGCCCATCAGGCTCCTCTGTCCATGGGATTCTCCAGGCAAGAATACTGGAGTGGGCTGCCATGCCCTCCTCCAGGGAATTTTTCCCACCCAGTGATCAAACCCACATCTCCTGCTAATCTTGCATTGGCAGGTGGGTTCTTTACCACTAGCACCACCTGAGAAGCCAGAATATACATATGTAGTAACAAAAATGCACTTATACTCTCTGATATCAAGAAACGTATTCTAAAGTCTGGTGTAAAACAAATAGACAACACACAAACTTGACATATGCTAATGTTTAGTATTATGTGCATTTTATAAAATTTTAACATAGAAGGTAATTTTCATTTAAGTGAAAAAATTTTAATGTAGCTAAAAGCCTAATGGCTAAGACTGAGCATAGGCACAGCACCTGGAAGCACGGAATGAAAGCCCGAAGAGCTGAGCATCGGTGATGCTCTCAGCTGCTGCCATCAGTGTGTTACCCACACTCCACGCTGGAGTTTCGGTCTCTGTGGATATGCACTGCTTATAAATAATTGGAAGGTTTCTGTGCTGTCTAAGGCCAAACGTTCATGTGTTTGGGTTGCACTGAGTTGGAATCTTGTTGCAGAAGCTACTGTTCTCAAGGGAGTTAGATTTTAGATTTATTTCTACAATTTAAAATCACACACTAAAAAATTCATGCGGCCCCAAGTCAGCAAATGTTTCTTCCTTACCATGTTGTTTGCACTTGAGGACTAACTATGCTTAACATAGGGCTACACAATGACCCCTGCCTCTATTGAACAGTCATGAATGTAAGTTTGAAGATTAATGTTTCTTAAACTGTTAATTTTTTATCACTTAAACTCTTTAGAAGGAAGACAGTGAGTAAAATTCATATGAAAAATGAAATATTGTATTGGTGCCTTAGGTAACAGCCTATAGACCTCTAGATTCAGCAGTTATGTCTGTGAAAGAAGACCAAATACTGTTTAAGCTGCCAAACCAAAAGAAAACAGTTTAATTTGTTCATACTTTAATTCTTCTGTGAAAAGCAGGTGTTCATAACTATTTGTTAAACAATTGAATTAATATAATAGATTATAATATTAGCAAATGTTTCAAGGTAATTTTCTTTTTTAACATGTTCTTTCCCTTAAATTTTTACGAGGTGTGGCATATGAAAGCCTCCCTGCTTTGCTGAAATTAAATTACTAAAATACTGTGAGTTAATAGTTTAATAGGTGAACTCAAAATGAATAATAGCAGAGCTATTTTGTTTTAAACCAAGCAAATAGAAGTTCAGGTATAGAAAGCATTTTTGTTCCAAATCCACCTACACGAATAATGATTTGCATCACTAGAAATAACCCCATTGTATTTTCAATATCATTTTAAGAAACTCCTACAAGTGAACTATATTGTGTCATTATTATCAGCAGCAAGAAGCACTCCGAGTGTGCTAGATTGGGCACTGGGTTTGGGAGTCTTGCAGCCTGCAGTATTAGGTGGAACTCCTTTAGTTGAAAAATGACAACTGAAACTGAAGCACAGAAAGAAATTGATGCATATAAACATATATGCTTATAATTGGTGCATAAAGGCAAAAAGCGAGTGTGTTAATGACTTGCAGCATAACTTTATCCAGGGGCTCAAATGATGTCCTCAAGACCCGTCTTTCATCTCCCAGTGACGTTCTCTGTACTGACTGTAATTCTTGGACAGACTCTCCTGGCAAGAAAGCCACCAGCAGCTCCAGGCCTGCCAGTCTCAGTATGCAGAAACTCCTCTTACTCATAGTTCCATCAAAATCCCAGAAACCAGAGCATGGTTTAAAAGCCAGCCAGGACCACTCCTGAACTAGGACCCCTGTGGCCTGGAGGATGGAGTATACCAATTGGACAAACACTGGTCACATGACTCCCCCTAGAGCCAATAAAGAGTCAGATACCTAAACTGCTTGGGCTGAGAGTGGGAGAGAGGTGGTTCTCTGAAATTCAGCCTGGGTGTGCCACCTGGAAAAAAGACTAGTCACCAGGCAGATAAAACAGCAGGTCTCACTAAAACTGGTCAGAAATCAACAACTTATCATCACTCTTTATCCACCTATTATGATACCTTAGGAAGCCATTAAAACCTTTGACCGTTTCCACCCCCTACTTTGCTCATCTTTGAACATATTCTGAGAGATTTACTGGAAGAACTAAATAAGTTGCTCATGATAAGAAGGTTGCATATCTTAACTGTTGCCCATTGAACTCTTGTTGGTCTGAACTAATGAAAAATAAGAATTAGTATTTATGCCAAATAATTTCAACCCATTTATGGGTCTAAAAGTGAGATTCAGCACATTGGACAAGACTTTCCTGAATGCTGCTATGTCTTGGCTAACAGGCTTATTTAACTTATTGCAATTAATAATAAATTAGACTCATTTGATGATGAAACCTGAAAAAATATGGCAAGTCATTTCTGTGCAGAAATGTTCATTTCTGACTTAATAAATATTTTATGTGTATTTTTATTAAAGTTGAATTATAATTATATTTTAAAGTATAAAGATTTATACTGGAATCTTACTATTTACTTTAACACTGAATTTTCCTACTAGAATTTTAAAAATCATTATTTTCCCAGCACCATTTCTCTTTACTAGGTAGAAGTTATCAAAATGATGATTATTTTTATAAATGTGTATTATGTATCCTCAAGAAGTGAAACATGCCATAATTTTAAAAAGAAGCTGGTGTTGTGTTATGGTTAAGCCAGTTAAGTGACTTTGACTTGTCTTGTTGAACTTCAGTTTCCTCATCTGTAAAATGGGATGATACCAACACCAGTAAACATCAGTGCTTATCCCCTATCCCTTGGCATTCATGGTTCCAATTAGTCCACAGCATCTCCTGCAACTCTCCAGGTCTTTCTCTCAGCCCAACTACAGCCAGCCTCCAAGTGTCCAGGACTTCATGTCGCCAGGAGTAAATTTCCCTCGGGAAGTAGTACCTCTCTTCCTTGCCCACGGTGTGGGACAGTTGAATAAGTATTCTCCATATCCTCCAAAGCTCTCAAGTAGGTTTGAAACCCAGTTGCCAACAACTGTAACCTACTTTATAACATTCCCTTTATTAGCTGTCTTTTCTTCCCTTCTTGTTTCTCCACTCCCCTAACCATTAGTTCCTAGGTTACCTTCCATTGTTGCACTCAAATCCTTATCTCAAAGCCTACTTTTAGAAGAACCTAAACTAAAGCAAACACTTTTCTACAAATGGCCTTAACAGAATCTAAAGTGAAAGATGGGTAATGTCAGTGTAGCTGAACACTGAGAGGGAAAAAAATAAATAAAGGGCTGTGCTCATGGCTCATCCTTTCTCACCTGTCACTAAGGTCTTAGCTGTTATCACTCCTGAAGTCCTGGCTGGAAGCCTCAAAATCACAGGATCTCTTGTCTACAAGCAACTTATCTGTTTAGCCCTATCTCACTGGTCGTAGAAGAGGCAGCTAAGGAAGTAACAATGTTGAGAGTAGAACTGTATTTTCTGTGTCCCAGTGCAGAGTTCTCTGCACTACTCTGGACTCCACGTGGAGCCCTCTGTTAGGACTTGCTCAGAAAAGGCAGTGTCATCTATTTAGAAGTTAGCAATTTGCATCCATAGCAGTAGTTTTCAGACCGCCATTGACACAGCATACTTTTATTTGTGTCTGTTTCTTCTAACAATGGCTCACTCGTTGGTCAATGTGTAAGAAAAACCTTTCGGTTTTTCCAACCAGTAGAAGCACTATTTGGTTGAATTGGGGACCATGAATTGTAGCTGAAGATAGCTACCCTACTCCTGTTTCCTCTTCTGCTCCATACCTTCCTCTGAAGGCACGTCTGCCAAACCCCAGGAGATTGAAGATGCTCAGTTTAAAACCACTCATCTGGAGGAGATATTAACTGGCCTAATGATCTGTCTCACCATTAAGGTGGCATTCACTTAAATATTTGTATATGCATGATCTGTGTAGTAATACAAGAAATAAAAGAACAGAAATCAATGAACAGAGTCAACTCAAATAAGATAGGTTTTCTTCCCAAAAGACAAAGACAGATAAAAGCTGTGTGATAAAGCCAGTTCTTTTCATGCCTTAATTAAGTTCCTATGCTGAAAAAGCTGCTGAAAAGCCACTCTAGTATTTTACTGATTATGAGCCCATTTAAATCCAACCTATTGACTTTCTAACCTCTGTGGAAGGTCATAGAAGAATGACATTAGCTTCTGTGAGTATATTCCAAGCTCCTCTTAACTCTGTGTTTCATCTGTTCATAGACTTCTCTGAAATATTTGAGATTGGCAGAAATGAAAAAAATATATTTTTTTTTCTAGAGAGCCATTATGAGTCCATTGTTTGTTAGTTCACTTGGTAACTTCCTTGGATTTCCTTTTCTGATTGCATTTCCTTGTTTCCCAGGAGGCAGGAAGTGGGCTTGAGGAAGGCAAATGCCTGGTCCAGGAGTCCTGGTCTTTTTCTCTCAGTAACCTCAGTGTCTGCTAAGAATCACAGCTCTAGCCAGAAAGCCACAACTGGGTTCATTCACAGCTGAAATGGCCTCTGTTCAGAAAACAACCAGTCTGGTTGTTTATATGATAAAAGACAAAAACAAATGCAGGTTTTAAGAGGTGGGGAAGGGAATTGGTAGCATATTCCACCCCAGTCTGCCAAGTCTTTTTAAAACGTCTTTCCCTCATCAGATTACGCCTTCCCAAGATGCGTTGCCATTGCGTGTGAGAACTACTGGGACAAAGCAGATAATGGCTGTTTTCCTCTAGATCTCTAGACCTCCCATCACAAAAAAGCATTAGCAGTCAGTATTGCACATTTTTCCTTCTCAGCAGGGGTAGGGATGGAGGCCAATGACTCAGTTAGAAGAAACAGTTTAGCAGTTGCACTGTGCTATAGAAAAGCCTTGAAGCCACAGGCACTTGGCCCCAAAATGTGCCACAGCTGAGTTTGGCTGATAGTTGATTTTATACCAAATAAGCGGGAAGGAAATTGAATGCAAAGGGAATCAACTCCATGGAAAATATATGATGACCACAAGAAAGCCAGATGAAGTGAGATGTAGGCTGTCTACCCTAATGCTTCACAAAAAAGCTGCAATATATGCCATGGCAAAGGGTGAATTAATGTCAGGAAGCTGAGACTGACCAATAATTTCATTCATTCATTGTAGAGATGGTAGGAGGCCTGTCTCTCTGAACCAGTGCCATCTGTAGGACTCCAGTTACAGAAGCAAAATTACCTGCAGAGTAGGGATAGCGCAATTTTAAGAAGACAAATGAGGATGTTTGAAAAAAATCAAACTCCTCACCTAACACTCTACCTTAAATGTAGAAAAGGAACCTAAAATGCTTCTTATTCATGTTGTTATTTCTCTTTGTTTAGATTCTTCCAGAAGCTGACTCTGGGAGAAGAATCGAAAGAGTTTATTTGAGATGTGATCCCAGATAGCACAAATAGAGTAATATAGGAAGTGAGAATGAAGAAAGTAGGCAGCCATTAATATTGCATCATCATCTCAGTCCTGGGCAAAACCAATGTCCATCTTAACCAAGGAACATGACGTCCTGGTGGAGGATCTAGAACATTTTGGCTTCCTTTGTGTTATTGTCAGTGGGCTTCCCTGGTGGCTCAGATGGTTAAGAATTTGCCTGCAATGCAGGAGACCCAGGCTCGACCCCTGAGTCAGGAAGATCCCCTGGAGAAGGGAACAGCTACCCACTCCAGTATTCTTGCCTGAAGAATCCCGTGGACGGAGGAGCACAGCAGGCTACAGTCCATGGGGTTGCACAGAGTTGGACATGACTGAGATTCATTGTGAAGGGTCTCCTCTGATAGATCAATGTGATGTGCACTAATAAAATGTGATAGACTGGTTCCCTACCCTCTGTGTACCTCTATCTTTAAATGATCGATCAGCCCTTACATAAATTTAGTGAAAAAAAAACACTCCAAACCCATGTTAAAGAATGTGGAGTTTTAATCTGGATTTTGTTCTTATCTAATCATGTCAACTTAAAAGAACTGCTTAATCTCACTCAGTCAAAGTTTATCTGTCCTATTAAATAATAAAATGCCATCTTACCTACCAAGTAGAACAGTGAGATGCAAAGAAATTGCAGACGTGAGAATACTTTGAAAAAGGAAAAGTGCTAATTCAAAACGAGGTGTTATTATTAAGAACTTCCATACAAACCACATTAACAAGTTCAACCGAATGCGAGTAGAACTACATACAGGGGCACAGAAGCCATGACAGCTGGGTCATGAGGTTGATCTGCAGAATGCATATCCATTTAATGCATATTATCATTGGTATCTTGGGCTTGTATTTTTATATAGTTACGGTTATAGAGAGAAGGAAATGACAACCTGCTCCAGTATTCTTGCCTGAAGAATCCCATGGACAGGGGGACCTGGCGGGCTACAGTCCATGGGGTAGGAAGAGTTGGACACGACTGAGCGACTAAAGAGAGCGAGCGAGCGAGCAGTTTTTGCCATCAAGATAGATTAAGAATGCATGACACTTTCCAACCTAAGATAAAATAATAATGTGTGAGGATATTTATAGAGTATAGTAACTCCAGGATTGGAAAGAAATGGGTAAAATAGACAAAGAAGCCAGCAAAGTTCACATACTACACAAAAACACAGCTAGTTGGCAAACATAATAGGAAAGTTTGTGCCTGAGAAAAGATAATTAAAAAGGGAGCATTTAATAGATTATTTCTGAAATCAGGCAAATAGATTTTGGTGAGCCCTGGGATATTGAACTATCTGCACTTACTTTCTCCTAGCTGGTCTAGCAGGACACACATCACAGTCACAGCACTGAGAACCAATATGAGCCAAGGAAATTACTTCTGAGGGCTCTGCTTGGAAGTGGTTTTAGGAGGTGCTAAGCCGTTGGACCAGTAACTTTCCAACATGCTCTGGTATCATTACAGTAAGAGCAGGGTTTGAATGATGATGAATGGATTTTCAACTGCCTAATCCCAATGACATCCAAACATGTGAATGCCAGATCCTGCCCAATTGGCATTTGACTCCGAAAAGTGAGGCTGGTGGCCATGCTAGCTGACAGACATATTGTCCAGTTTGCCCATCTCAACTGTGTGATAACTCTGTGAGGATTCTTAGGCCATCTGTCTTCCAAAGTATAATTTGTAGAGATTTCTCTGTGCTTCCAGCCTTGAAAGATAATATTTGCATGCATTTGGCTGTTCCTTTTAAAAGGTAACCTGCATATTTTTTTTCAAAACCCACAAAGCAATATCACAGCCTCTGTTTAGCACTTCTGGTGTCCTTGCCTTGGCACAACATGTTTTTGTTGTGTTTTATTTTTCTTTCTAAGAGTTAGACTCATGATTGGGAGAATAAAAATGCTAGCGGGTGCCTCTAAATTACTTGCAGAGAATAGAATGTAAATTAAGTCTGGAAAAGAATTTTAGACCTTGATAGACAAAGCCAAATCAAAGAGCTAATCCTTCCTTGTGCCTCTGTCAGATGGGTCATTTGTCCTGCCTGAGCCCAGCTTCTTTTAACAGAAAGATTAAAGTCACACGTTTTGGAGAGATAAGTAAATCATGGGAAAAAATGCTTCCTTGGTCACATTTGGGGCTATTTTTAGGACTGATCTGTGGTGCCCAGATTGACGCCAACTGCTACAGAGGCAGGGTTCTCTCCTTTTCATCATCCTTGTTTCTCATCCAGGCTAGTGCTGGGAAAGTTATGGAGATTAAACATCGTCAGTCACACTCACTACCATCTGCCTTTCTGTTGTCCTGGCACCGCCTCCAGCACTCAAATTGAGTACCCCTGTGACCTTAGACAAGTTGCTAACCTCTCTAAGCCTTAGTTTGCTCAACTGAAAATGGGAATTAAAAAGTACCTTTCTTATAGGATTTCTGCGCCTGGCACATGATCACTGCCCAGGTAATGCTAGCCCTTCCTGTTGGGATGATGATGATGGTGATGATTTATGGATGCCTTTTTCCAGTACTAGAGTATGTGCTCTATAGCAGGATAGCATAGTAGTTAATGGCATGGGACACAAAACCTGGCTTTGCATTCAAATCCCATTTTATTCACTTGTAAGCCATGTGACCTTGAGCAAGCTACTTGCCTGGAGTTTCTCATTCATAAAATAAGCATAAAAATAGCACCCACTTCATAGAGTTACTGTGAGGATGGAATGAATATTTGCTTATAGTAAACACTATATGGGCTTCCCTGGTAGCTCAGACTGTAAAGAATCCTCTGGAAATGCAGGAGACCTGGGTTCAGCCCCTGGGTCAGGAAAATCCCCTGGAGAAGGGAATGGCAGTCCACTCCAGTATTCTTGCCTGGAGAATTCCATGGACAGAGGAGCCTAGCAAGCTACAAATCCATGGGGTCACAAAGAGCTAGACACGACTAAGCGACTAAGCACACAAACAGTATATAAAGATTTGTTAAGTACTATACAGGAAATAGACTAAATTCACTAAACTCTTTAAAAGCTGGTTCTCTTTTTCTTTACCATCTTGCTCGCATATATATAGTAATTTCCTTTCAAGTAAGAATACATTCTTTTTCTTAGCATTTTTTTTTTAACATAGACAACCATATCATCTTTTTTTGGACCTTCACAGCATAATCATTGTTTTTTACTTTAGCACTGTGCCACTGTTCCCTTATGTCTGCTTTCAGGATGAACTCAGCAGCAGTCCCATGTTGCTGCTTTGATGCCATGATCAGGTCATTTCCAAGGTAGCCATCCCAGTAAAACACATACACTGAACAGGAAAGAGCCTGACCAGGAACTTTCAAAACAGGGGACCTTAGTAATGAATCATGAATTTTGTTTAGAGATTAGCTTACAACCATTCCCTGCTGTCCTTTTCCCTCCTGGTCAGAGAGCCCATGTAAAGTATCATGAGTGAATCTGGTGCTATGGACTTGCCATCAGCCTCCTCATCAGTTCAAGGTGGACCATCAGCTTTTGTTATCTAACGTCACTGAAAGTCACTTTTATAAGCTTCTGGGTAGAAGGCAAGGGCCTATGGATTTTTTCCAATAAACTTTTTGTGAATTTCAAAAGAAATTCTAGCAATACTGATCAAAGAAGTTAGGAGGAGAAAGTATTAATAGAGCAGGTAACTTATGTCAATGTCAGGCAGGACAGTCAACTCTTTTATTGTTTGAGGATTTACTTACTCTACTGTGAATTATTTTAGTCCTCTGCTTCTATTTTCATGGTTTTAGACATTTAATGCTGACTATGCCAAAGCCTTTGACTGTGTGGATCACAATAAACTTTGGAAAATTCTGAAAGAGATAGGAATACCAGACCACCTGACCTGCCTCTTGAGAAACCTATATGCAGGTCAGGAAGCAACAGTTAGAACTGGACATGGAACAACAGACTGGTTCAAATAAGAAAAGGAGTACATCAAGGCTGTATATTGTCACCCTGCTTATTTAACTTCTATGCAGAGTACATCATGAGAAACGCTGGGCTGGAAGAAGCACAAACTGGAATCAAGATTGCTGGGAGAAATATCAATAACCTCAGATATGCAGATGACACCACCCTTATGGCAGAAAGTGAAGAGGAACTCAAAAGCCTCTTGATGAAAGTGAAAGTGGAGAGTGAAAAAGTTGGCTTAAAGCTCAACATTCAGAAAACAAAGATCATGGCATCTGGTCCCATTACTTCATGGGAAATAGATGGGGAAACAGTGTAAACAGTGTCAGACTTTATTTTGGGGGGCTCCAAAATCATTGTACATGGTGATTGCAGCCATGAACTTAAAAGATGCTTACTCCTTGGAAGGAAAGTTATGCATATTCAAAAGCAGAGACATTACTTTGCCAACAAAGGTCCATCTAGTCAAGGCTATGTTTTTTCCAGTGGTCATGTATGGATGTGAAAGTTGGACTGTGAAGAAAGCTGAGCACCGAAGAATTGATGCTTTTGAACTGTGGTGTTCGAGAAGACTCTTGAGAGTCCATTGGACTGCAAGGAGATCCAACCAGTCCATTCTGAAGGAGATCAGTCCTGGGTGTTCTTTGGAAGGAACGAAGGTGAAGCTGAAACTCCAGTACTATGGCCACCTCATGTGAAGAGTTGACTCATTGGAAAAGACTCTGATACTGGGAGGGATTGAGGGCAGGAGGAGAAGAGAACGACAGAGGATGAGATGGCTGGATGGCAGTACCGACTCGATGGACATGAGTTTGAGTGAACACTGGGAGTTGGTAATGGACAGGGAGGCCTAGAGTGCTGCAATTCATGGGGTCACAAAGAGTCGGACACGACTGAGCAACTGAACTGAACTGAACTGTTAGTGCTTCCCTCAGGGGCTAGGCAGAGGGAAAGAAAAAAGATAAAACTTTCCCTGTGGTCCAGTGATTAAGACTCCATACTTCCAGTACAGGGGGTGCAGGTTCAATCTATGCTCTGGGAACTAGGTCACCGCCATGCCAAAGGGCCAAAAAATAAAATAAAAGTCTTCTGTTTTTCCAGCTGATGGGGAATATGGGGGCTTGGAAATTTCTGGAGCATCTCTGGGGAAAGGATCCATAGGCTTCTCCCTTAGGACTTGGGATGTCCCCTAGACTTGGGGACAAGGAACCCAATAGAGTATCCTTAGAACCAAATAGAAAAGGTATTCTTTAGTTTTACTTCTCCTCTGTCTCTCCATTCCCTGAGACAAAGTTATAATGCTTTGTTGCCACCTGTATCAGAGCAGGGTAAGAGGGTCTTAGAAGAAAGGAAGTATCTCACCTATTAAATACTCCCACCTGATAAGTACCTGGGAGCTCAGACTGCCTTTGTGACTGACCTCCTGCCTGGGAAAAGATACAGCATGGAAAATATGGCTGACAAATTATCCATACAATGCCATCTGTGGTGATATGAATCACTGCATACTTTTCACCAAAAATATATGAATTAAAGAAAACCAAGGAGATTCATCATGAACCCCTGGCCAGGTAAAGCAGGGCTATGACAGAAAGCCTTCAGTTTCTCTCATTTGATTTCTTTTTGCCTAAAAATAGTAGGATTAAAGAACAAAGCATATGAAATCTAACTTTTTAAACTTAATTAGCAAAATTTTGCAGTCTGGCGTAGTAGAAAAATCATGGAACATCAAGATAAATAGAATGGCCTAGACATATTCATATAATTAAATTATCTCTTAAAACTACATAAAAATTGCATTAAAAGAGATATTTTAAGGCATAATTGAACAAGGGTGGAAATAATAATAGGATGAGAGACAATAGCCTCATAATTTTGGCAGCTACATATAGGTTTCTAGCTATATCATATGTGAGAAAACTAATCATAGGTTACTGTGTGAGACTTTGGGGACCAACCTAAGTTATTCTGTGAAAACCTTAAAAGTCTCAGAAATTGATCATGTTAATTTCCTCTGAAGTGGGTTTAGAGCCACAGTCTAAAATAAGGAGAATCTATTGACAGCTGTTTAAGCAATAATCAGAACTTGCCTGAAAAATTCCATGGACAGAGGAACCTGGCAGGCTACAGTCCACGGGGCCTCAAGGAGTCAAATAAAACTGAGCGACAAAGCATGTGTGCATCACACACACACACACACACACACACACAGAACTCCCACCTGGGAGGAAACTAAAGACTCACTTATTGGAGACAAGAAAACAGAGGGTCTGGGGAAGACAAAGCCCCAGGTGAAAGCAGAGCTACCTATCATTTGAAAGCAAAGCAATGTAAGGATCATAAACATACTGGCTACTTCTTCCCACATTTGGCTCTGAAAGGCTGGCGTCCAGGCTTTTATTCTCCCTGCAAGTAATTAAACAGATTTCTCAGGACTTGATCAGCTCAAGAAGAAAGACCTAAATGTACTGAAATTAGGGGTTACTCCAAAGAGACAAAGACTGATGATCCCTCTACAATAATGCCTTATTAGCTCTCATACTTTTAAGATTCACTTTCAGATATATTGATGATACGAAAATTCCAATTAACTTTTTAGTCCACCAATTTTAAATATGAACAGACAATTAAAAATCACTAGATATATAAGGAAAACTTCCTTAAAAAGTAGAAATAAGTAGGAATAAAACTACCTTGGGGAAAACAATGAATATGTAGTGAGACGAAAACTCCAAATATACATATATCATTAATATGCTTAGAATGATAATAGAATATATTAAGCCATTGGAAAAAATGCTATTTTTAAAGGAAATGTCAGAGAATATAAACTGACTTTTAGATATTAAATAGAGGGTAACAGAAACAAAACACTCAAAGAAGAATTGGAAATAAAGTTGTGGAAAGCTCCTAGAGAGTAAAGCAAGGAAATAAAAAGAAAACTTGGAGGGATATGTATAAAAATGTATAATTTGATCAAATATTCCAGAATAGCAAGAACAGAAATAAGTACAGAGATAATTTATAAAAATGTTTCAAATAGGAAAATAGCTTTACAACTCCAAATGCTCCAAGAATATCCAGCACAGGGGATAAACCAATAACAAAGCACATCATTGTGAATTTTAAGAAACTGGGACTGAATAAGATATTTGAAATTTCCAAAGAGACAAAATAAACAAATAAGAAAACAGGAAAGTGAAAGTGAAGTCACTCAGTCGTGTCTGACTCTTTGCAACCTCATGGACCATAGTCCACTAGGCTCCTCCGTCCATGGGATTCTCCAGGCAAGAATACTGGAGTGGGTTGCCATTTCCTTCTCTGGGGAATCTTCCCGACCCAGGGATTGAACCCAGGTCTCCCGCATTGCAGGCAGACGCTTTAACCTCTGAGCAACCAGGGAAGCCCCAAGAAAACAGGGCATATATGTTTTCAGGATGATCAATCAATAAGTCTTTAAATCTCTTAATAGCCATACTAGAAGTTAAAAGACAATGAAGCCAATTTTCTGTCAAAAATCTAAAAGAAAATTTTCCCCAACCTACAATATTATACCCAACTAAACCATCCAGTAAAGGATGCAAAAGTCATGAAGCGATTTTTAACCATCCAAGGCTCAAAAAATTTAAAAGCTAGGAACCCTTTCCCAGGAAGCTACTGACAAATGTGCTCACACTAAAATGAAAAGACTAAATATGAAGGAGGAAGATATGGTCTAGAAAAAATGAAAGAGATTCAACAAAGAATAGAAGTGGGAAAAAAGTGACTGAAAATGAAACCGGGAGAACACTTATTATGTTTGAACAAATTGCAAAGAGGTTTAGATAACTGTATCTTCTTGATGTAGAGACTTAAGCTGAAATATCTTTTCTTAGATGCCTGGAACAGGAAGTCAAGCTTGAAAGTTCTGTGAGAAGTAGGTTTCTAGAAATTAATAGATAGTGAGTGTCAGGACTTGAGAAAATAAGAAAACAAGTCCACAAAGCAAAGATTGTTCCATTCTGTTCTCCAGAGCTCCCTTTTCTGGACACAGATCTTCCTATTCTTAATTGTTCCAAAGGTCCACAGGATGCTTCCAGGTTTAAAGAAGGCAATGGAATAGCTTGTTCCCCAGTATATATTTAAAGGCCTTGGCATGCACTTGTAAACATGAAATGGATCCAACTGAATGTCCTAGATTTACTGTAAGATATAAAAGCTTCTCTGGTGGTCCAGTGGTTGATAATCTGCCTTCCAGTGCAGGGGACATGGGTTCAATCCCTGGTCCAGAAACTGGGATCCCACATACCATGGCTCACCTGAGCTCATGTGCCACAACTATTGAGCCAGCACTTTAGAGTCTGCAAGTCACAACTACTGAGCCCACACACTACACCTACTGAAGCCTGTGCCCTAGAGCCTGCACACTGCAATGAGAAGCCACTGCCATTAAAAAAAGCCCTGCAGCTAGAGAATAGTAGTGCTTGCTGAAACTAGAGAAAGCCCTAGAGCAGCAACAAGGAGCCTGTGCACCACAACGAAGGCCCAGCAGAGCAAAAATTAAAAAAAAAAAACAAACACTTTTTTTAATTAAAAAAAAATAAAAGCATCCCTGGAAGGTCTCCTTTTGTCACAACAGAATTTCAAATTTCTGTCTTCCTTTTTTTTTTTTTTTAATTTAATTTTATTTTTAAACTTTACATAATTGTATTAGTTTTGCCAAATATCAAAATGAATCCACCACAGATATACATGTGTTCCCCATCCTGAACCCTCATCCCTCCTCCCTCCCCATTCCATCCCTCTGGGTCGTCCCAGTGCACCTGACATGTTCAGGAAGACACCAGTGGAGCCTCAGTCACTACCTATAAGGGGACAGAGAGGTCAAAGGAGGCAGAGGTCCAGTTCCTGGCATTTGACATTCCAAAGCCACCTGACATTTGCCAGTTTCTTTGCAGTAAAGATATTGCTGAGAAATGACAGGTCGTATAAATGGCCATTAGGGACCATCATTTTGTCATTCCACTTTCCTCTCATATCCCTTTATAAGATGGTTCCTCCCCATTGAAATCAGATCTTTTCACTTTTGATCACCAGCCTTTTTTCTCAATATACATGAGAACTTCTTTTGAACCAAAAAGCTTCGTAGAGCATTGTTTCTACATTCTGTGAGAGACGTATTTTTCCTACTTTGTTCTAAGAAGTTCAAATAATGTATATGCTTATAAAGATCTTTAGGTGCCATTATAAGAGTGACATGTCCACTTGGAAGCATATCAATCTTTTATTAAGAAAATATGTAAAGGGCTTTATTTTTAGCCTTTGCCAGCCGGCATTATCCTTCTGAACTTTTCCTGTTGATTTTATTCCAGAAAATCATCACATTGCTTTTAATTTTGGTTTAATGTTTCATAATCTCGTTCTAATACATGACATTTTGTTTTATCTGGTAATTATCCCTAATATAGTTAACCACTTGAATTCATAGAATTTTAGAACTGAAAGAAACATATGAGCCCATCTAATTTTCTCTCCTGTAGTTGAAGAATTTGTCACTGATCAGTTACTGCTGGCAGGAAAGGAAGCCACATGTCTTGTACTGTTACTAATTTTGACAAATTTGTTTAGAAAAACACTGTTTTTCCCATCTTAATTCGCAAGGCTTTTCTTTTGTCTGCATGCCTCAGTGGACCTGAAAGAAAAAATCGTAAGCAGCTTTGCAAAAAGCACTAAGACATTGGTGGAAAAGTACTGGTGCATTTAAGTCAACAGCAACAGCAATATTCCAGCTGTTGGTTACATGCAACGAAAGAACATCCTCTAAAGGGTGTGTTTTCTTCTGAAAGCTTTTGCTAGTCAGAACTTTATTTTTAGGCTAATTCATTATGCCAAACACATCTACATTTTGCAAATGAACTTTTGACCCCTTTAGCTGATGCCTTGTAACTTACAAACCTCCAACTCCCTATCTTTACTTTTTCATTGGCTTTTCTTGATTTCAGCATATCCCTGTCTAATCATTTGACACATTAAAAGACTTGCATATTTGCTCCCTTAGTTAGCAAGACAAAGCTTTGGGATTGAAAAATTACTCCCAGGTGTCTGCCTACTTGCAGTCTGCAATCATATTCTGAACTGTCCTCCAAACTCACATGTCCTTATTCAGTGAAGGCAAATTTCTTCACTGCTGCTGCTGCTAAGTCACTTCAGTCGTGTCTGACTCTGTGCGACCCCATTGATGGCAGCCCACCAGGCTCTCCCATCCCTGGGATTCTCCAGGCAAGAACACTGGAGTGGGTTGCCATTTCGTTCTCCAGTGCATGAAAGTGAAAGTGAAGTCAATCAGTTGTGTCTGACTCTTAGCAACCCCATGGACTGCAGCATACCAGGCTCCTCCGTCCATGGGATTTTCCAGGCAAGAGTACTGGAGTGGATTGCCATTGCCTTCTCCGAATTCCTTCACTGGGGATTTTTAAATTATTTGATACAATTAATTGTAAATAATCTTTACAAACACTGACTCACTTAACTCTGTTTTTTACTGATGTCAATCTATGCTAAAAACTATGTTAAAATCTTCAATTTCCAGGAAATAACAAAGGTAGAGTAGATAACCCAAATAATACATTTAATTAACCTATAGAACTTTAACCAGGTTTATATTGAATTTAGCAATATTTTCATAAGTTTGGTTTTGGTGTTGTTTGTTTGTTTAAGGGGGGTGCTTACATACATATATGTATGTGTCAATATTTCATAGCCTCTTTTGAAATGGATTTGTCATGTTCCTGATTTCCTCATTAATGAAGTAAATAAAATTTTGACAAATGTTCTTTGGCATGTTTCAGAGCACAAATTGACCATAATTTTAATATACTCATTTGGGAATAACTTTTCTACCCTGTACCCATCACTGTCATCAAAATTAATCACAAGCATGGTTCAGAACCTTTCTCAACATAAGATACTAGAAGCAATACATAGAAATTGAGGCTAAAAAGTTAAAATTAACTTATTACCCATACCATATTGGCATACAGTTTGTTTTAATTGCTTTTACAAGTTGCTGATCAGATCAAAGGATGTTTATTCTCAAGATACCAGACACATACACAGCCTCAGGGTCCACTGCAGCACCATAAACAGTGATATGTCTGGCCACACCAGAAGTGTACACTTGTGAATTTTCCTTGGGGCACACTTTATTCCGGGAGTCATATTACCTTCCTTCGTTGGCCCCAAAGACACCTGCATTTACTGTGTGCTTTGAGGAATAGCAGTAGAAACTGAGTTGTATGAAACTGTCATTTACGTGGATTAAAAATGTCAGATTTTAACAATTTCATATGATTTGACCTAAGCAGATAAAAGAATCAAAATTATGTCAGAGAGTGTTTTGCCTATGTTCTCCTCTAGGAGTTTTATAGTTTCTGGCCTTACGTTTAGATCTTTAATCCATTTTGAGTTTATTTTTGTGTATGGTGTTAGAAAGTGTTCTAGTTTCATTCTTTTACAAGTGGTTGACCAGAGTTCCCAGCACCACTTGTTAAAGAGATTGTCTTTAATCCATTGTATATTCTTGCCTCCTTTGTCGAAGATAAGGTGTCCATAAGTGCATGGATTTATCTTTGGGCTTTCTATTTTGTTCCATTGATCTATATTTCTGTCTTTGTGCCAGTACCATACTGTCTTGATAACTGTGGCTTTGTAGTAGAGCCTGAAGTCAGGTAGGTTGATTCCTCCAGTTCCATTCTTCTTTCTCAAGATCGCTTTGGCTATTCGAGGTTTTTTGTTTTTCCATACAAATTGTGAAATTATTTGTTCTAGCTCTGTGAAGAATGCTGTTGGTAGCTTGATAGGGATTGCATTGAATCTATAGATTGCTTTGGGTAGTATACTCATTTTCACTACATTGATTCTTCCAATCCATGAACATGGTATATTTCTCCATCTGTTAGTGTCCTCTTTGATTTCTTTCACCAGTGTTTTATAGTTTTCTATATATAGGTCTTTAGATTCTTTAGGTAGATATATTCCTAAGTATTTTATTCTTTCCGTTGCAATGGTGAATGGAATTGTTTCCTTAATTTCTCTTTCTGTTTTCTCATTATTAGTGTATAGGAATGCAAGGGATTTCTGTGTGTTGATTTTATATCCTGCAACTTTACTATAGTCATTGATTAGTTCTAGTAATTTTCTGGTGGAGTCTTTAGGGTTTTCTATGTAGAGGATCATGTCATCTGCAAACAGTGAGAGCTTTACTTCTTCTTTTCCAATTTGGATTCCTTTTATTTCTTTTTCTGTTCTGATTGCTGTGGCCAAAACTTCCAAAACTATGTTGAATAGTAATGGTGAAAGTGGGCACCCTTGTCTTGTTCCTGACTTTAGAAGAAATGCTTTCAGTTTTTCACCATTGAGGATAATGTTTGCTGTGGGTTTGTCATATATAGCTTTGATTATGTTGAGGTATGTTCCTTCTATTCCTGCTTTCTGGAGAGTTTTTATCATAAATGGATGTTGAATTTTGTCAAAGGCTTTCTCTGCATCTATTGAGATAATCATATGGTTTCTATTTTTCAATTTGTTAATGTGGTGTATTACATTGATTGATTTGCGGATATTGAAGAATCCTTGCATCCCTGGGATAAAGCCCACTTGGTCATGGTGTATGATCTTTTTAATGTGCTGTTGGATTCTGATAGCTAGAATTTTGTTAAGGATTTTTGCATCTATGTTCATCAGTGATATTGGCCTGTAGTTTTCTTTTTTTGTGGGATCTTTGTCAGGTTTTGGTATTAGGGTGATGGTGGCCTCAAACACTCTCTGACATACATCACAGCAGGATCCTCTATGACCCACCTCCCAGAATATTGGAAATAAAAGCAAAAATAAACAAATGGGACCTAATTAACCTTAAAAGCTTCTGCACATCAAAGGAAACTATTAGCAAGGTGAAAAGACAGCCTTCAGAATGGGAGAAGATAATAGCAAATGAAGCAACTGACAAACAACTAATCTCGAGAATATACAAGCAACTCCTACAGCTCAACTCCAGAAAAATAAATGACCCAATCAAAAAATGGGCCAAAGAACTAAATAGACATTTCTCCAAAGAAGACATCCAGATGGCTAACAAACACATGAAAAGATGCTCAACATCACTCATTATCAGAGAAATGCAAATCAAAACCACTATGAGGTACCATTTCACACCAGTCAGAATGGCTGCGATCCAAAAGTCTACAAGTAATAAATGCTGGAGAGGGTGTGGAGAAAAGGGAACCCTCTTACACTGTTGGTGGGAATGCATACTAGTACAGCCACTATGGAGAACAGTGTGGAGATTCCTTAAAAAACTGGAAATAGAACTGCCTTATGATCCAGCAATCCCACTGCTGGGCATACACACTGAGGAAACCAGAAGGGAAAGAGACACGTGTACCCCAATGTTCATCGCAGCACTGTGTATAATAGCCAGGACATGGAAGCAACCTAGATGTCCATCAGCAGATGAATGGATAAGAAAGCTATGGTACATATACACAATGGAGTATTATTCAGCCATTAAAAAGAATACATTTGAATCAGTTCTAATGAGGTGGATGAAACTGGAGCCTGTTATACAGAGTGAAGTAAGCCAGAAAGAAAAACACCAATACAGTATACTAACGCATATATATGGAATTTAGAAAGATGGTAACAATAACCCTGTGTACGAGACAGCAAAAGAGACACTGATGTATAGAACAGTCTTATGGACTCTGTGGGAGAGGGAGAGGGTGGGAAGATTGGGGAGAATGGCATTGAAACATGTAAAATATCATGTATGAAATGAGTTGCCAGTCCAGGTTCGATGCACGATACTGGATGCTTGGGGCTGGTGCACTGGGACGACCCAGAGGGATGGAATGGGGAGGGAGGAGGGAGGAGGGTTCAGGATGGGGAACACATGTATACCTGTGGTGGATTAATTTTGATATTTGGCAAATCTAATACAGTTATGTAAAGTTTAAAAATAAAATAAAATTAAAAAAAAAAAAAAAGAATCAAAATTATGCCATCCTTGGTGATCTTCCAGTTTCAAAACCATTTCTCTTCTATTTTGAATCACTAATCATCAAAGTAAGTGCTGACTTTGTACCAACTGTGCAAAGAGAATCGTGTTAGTTCCCAAGGATGACAAAGAGACATGCATGTCCTGCTCTGGAGTAGTGCATGCCTGCTGTTCAAGGGATGAATGGTCTTATTTTCTGTTACATTATGATCTATTTGAAGGCAGAGGCTTTGCTCTGCTTTACATTTCTATGTATTCATTACATTGCAGAGATTCAATAAATGTTAAGTGAGTCGAACGTAAGCAGACAGAGGAGAAGGAAGAGATGAGGGAGGGAGGAATGGAAACTCATTTGAGAAGAAGCTGGCAAAATGGCATTAATCAGAGTGAAATGATTATTGTACACAATGCAGATGAAGGACCACCCCAAACTTCAAATGACAAACTGAAAATCACTTTACAAAAAAAAATAAGTAAAAATAACACCCATTTTTTCTATTTTAAAAAGTCCCAATGAGGCAGAGCATGGAAAGACCCAGGACCTGGCGCCCTAGTAGCCCTGATCCTAGCAAGGCTGTTTCACCCTGGCTTCTAAAGCTTAATTTAAGCATCCCAGATCTTCATCTTTTGTACTCCTGCTGTATGATCTTTGTTCCTACTAATAAAAGGGATGAAATAGAAAACTAGGAAGAAATTCAATTTTTTAACAAATGTTTTACCGCTACATGTTTTAAGTTTCAAAATATTGTTGGAAACTACCTATTGAAATAACTTTGGCCCTAAGTGGCATTGACTTTGGTTTGCTTACAAAAATTGAAACCAGTCTGAAAGAATATAGGCATTCCACTGTAAATGAATTTCAAAGGAAGGCTTCAAAGGTAGTAACCGAAGAGTACTCATCAATCAGAATGATTGAAATGATCACTTTGGTAGGTGATGGTTATTTGAAGATATAAACTTTTGCCTCTATTAGGAATTGGTCACACAAATATAACAGTGTAAGGAATGTTATGTCACATTTCTCATTTCTAATGCAAGAGAAACTATCTTAGCACTTTTTCCTTTGGTAATTATTGATATTAATCAAGGTGCATGTTAAGAGTAGATTTTTAAGCAGTTTGTAGTGCAGATAATTGTTCCTATTTAAGATTTCCATTTAAGTAGCTCCACTCATTCAAAGCCAATAACCAGATTTCTTCTTTTCATTTATTTATTAATTCCTGTAAAATATAAAAGACAATTGAACTATAATGTTTCCAGAATTAGGGAATGTACTCATCAGTTATTTTGAGAAATTTATTGGATATAAAAAATTTACACTGTGGGTAAACAGTTTTTCCGTTTACAGGTGATGTACCTCTTACCATTCAAGGATGGTTCAGTTCAGTTTAGTTCAGTCGCTCAGTTGTGTCCGACTATTTGTGGCCCCATGAATCGCAGCACGCCAGGCCTGTCCATCACCAACTCCTGGAGTTTACTCAAACTCATGTCCATCGAGTCGGTGATGCCATCCAGCTGTCTCATCCTCTGTCGTCCCCTTCTCCTCCTGCCCCCAATCCCTCCCAGCATCAAGGTCTTTTCCAATGAGTCAACTCTTAGCATGAGGTGGCCAAAGGACTGGAGTTTCAGCTTTAGCATCAGTCCTTCCAATGAACTCCCAGGACTGATCTCCTTTAGGATGGACTGGTTGGATCTCCTTGCAGTCCAAGGGACTCTCAAGAGTCTTCTCCAACACCACAGTTCAAAAGCATCAATTCTTCAGTGCTCAACTTTCTTCACAGTCCAACTCTCACATCCATACATGACCACTGGGAAAACCATAGCCTTGACTAGACGGACCTTTGTTGGCAAAGTAATATCTCTGCTTTTCAATATGCTATCTAGGTTAGTCATAACTTTCCTTCCAAGGAGCAAGCATCTTTTAATTTCATGGCTGCAGTCACTATCTGCAGTGATTTTGGAGCCCCAAAAAAATAAAGTTTGACACTGTTTCCCCATCTATTTCCCATGAAGTGATGGGACCAGATGCCATGATCCGCAAACAGTGAGAGTTTTAGTTCTTTTCCAATCTGGATTCCTTTTATTTTTTTTCTTCTCTGATTCCTGTGGCTAATACTTCTAAAACTATGTTGAATAGTAGTGGTGAGAGTGGGCACCCTTGTCTTGTTCCTGACTTTAGGGAAAAGGCTTTGTTTTTCACCACTGAGGATAATGTTGCTGTGGGTTTATCATATATGGCTTTTATTATGTTGTGGTATGTTCCTTCTATTCCTGTTTTCTGGAGGTTTTTTTTTTTTTTTATCATAAATGGATGTTGAATTTTGTCAAAGGCTTTCTGTGCATATACTGAGATAATCATATGGTTTTTAATCTTTCAATTTGTTAATGTGTTGTATCACATTGATTTACAAATATTGAAGAATCCTTACATCCTTGGGATGAAGCCCACTTGGTCATGATGTATGATCTTTTTAATATGTTGTTGGATTCTGTTTGCTAGAATTTTGTTAAGGATTTTTGCATATATCCATCAGTGATATTGGCTTGTAGTTTTGTTTTTTTGTGGCACCTTTGTCTGGTTTTGGTATAAGGGTGATGGTGGCCTCATAGAATGAGTTTGGCAGTTTACCTTCCTCTGCAATTTTCTGGAACAGTTTGAATAAGATAGGTTTTGGCTTTTCTCTAAATTTTTGGTAGAATTCACGTGTGAAGCCATCAGGTCCTGGGCTTTTGTTTGTTGGAAGATTTTTGATTACAGTTTCAATTTCTGTGCTTGTGATGATTAGCTTTGTTAAGATTTTCTATTTCTTCCTGGTTCAGTTTTGTAAGGTTTTAGTTTTCTAAGAATTTGCCTAGTTCTTCCAAGTTGTCCATTTTACTGGCATATAGTTGCTGATAGTAGTCTCTTATGATCCTTTGTATTTCTGTGTTGTCTGTTATGATTTCTCCATTTTTATGTCGAATTTTGTTGATTTGATTCTTCTCCCTTTTTTTCTTGATGAGTCTGGCTAATGATTTCTCTATTTTTTTAATCTTCCCCAAGAACCAGCTTTCAGTTTTGTTGATTTTTGCTATCATCTCCTTTGTTTCTTTTTCAATTATTTATGCCCTAATTTTTATGATTTATTTCCTTCTACTAACCCTGGGGTTCTTAATTTCTTCTTTTTCTACTTGCTTTAGGTGTAAAGTTAGGTTATTTATTTGATTTTTTTCTTGTTTCTTGAGGTAAGCTTGTACTGTTATGAACCTTCCCCTTAACACTACTTTTACTGAATCTCATAGGTTTTGGGTTGTTGTGTTTTCATTTTCATTCATTTCTATGCATATTTTGATTTCTTTTTTTATTACTTCTATGATTTGTTGGTTATTCAGAAGTGTGTTATTTAGCCTCTATATGTTTGTATTTTTAATAGATTTTTTTTCCTATAATTGACATCTATTTTTCCTGCATTGTGATCAGAAAAGATGCTTGAAATGATTTCAATATTTTTGAATTTACCAAGGCTAGATTTATGGCCCAGGATGCGATCTATCCTGGAGAATGTTCCATGTGCACTTGAGAAAAAGGTGAAATTCATTGTTTTGGGGTGAAATGTCCTATAGATATCAATTAGGCCTAACAGGTCCATTGCATCATTTAAAGTTTATGTTTCCTTGCTAATTTTCTGTTTAGTTGATCTATCCATAAGTGTTAAAGTGAAAGTGAAGTCGCTCAGTCATGTCCGACTCTTTGCGACCCCATGGACTGTGGCCTACCAGGCTCCTCCGTCCAAGGGATTTTCCAGGCAAGGGTACTGGAGTGGGTGGCCATTTCCTTCTCCAGGGGATCTTCATGACCCAGAGATTGAACCCAGGTCTCTTACATTGCAGGCAGACGCTTTACCATCTGAGCCACCAGGGAAGCTGGTTTATCCATAGGTGTGAATGGGGTATTAAAATCTCCCACTATTATTGTGTTACTGTGAATTTCCCATTATTGTGTTACTGTGAATTTCCCCTTTCATACTTCTTAGCATTTGCCTTACATATTTGCATTGCTTCTAAGTTGGGTGCATATATATTTGTAATGGTTATATCTTCTTCTTGGATTGAGCCTTTGATCATTATGTAGTGTCCTTCTTTGTCTCTTTTCACGCCCTTTATTTCAAAGTCTATATTATCTGATATGAGTATTGCCACTCCTGCTTTCTTTTGATCTCCATTTGCATGAAATATTTTTTTCCAGCCCTTCACTTTCAGTCCGTGTGTGTCCCTTGTTTTGAGGTGGGTCTCTTTTAGACAGCATATATAGAGGTCTTGCTTTCGTATCCATTCAGCCAGTCTTTGTCGTTTGGTTGGGGCATTCAACCCATTTACATTTAAGGTACTTATTGATAAGTATGATCCCGTTGCCATTTACTTTGTTGTTTTCGGCTCGAGTTTATAAACCCTTTTCTGTGTTTCCTGTCTAGAGAAGATCTTTGGCATTTGTTGAACAGCTGGTTTGGTGGTTCTGAATTCTCTCAGCTTTTGCTTGTCTGTAAAGCTTTTGATTTCTCCTTCATATTTGAATGAGATCCTTGCTGGGTATAGTAATCAGGGTTGTAGGTTTTTCTCTTTCATCACTTTAAGTATGTCCTGCCATTCCCTCCTGGCCTGAAGAGTTTCTATTGAAAGATTAGCTGTTATCCTTATGGGAATCCCCTTGTGTGTGTGTTATTTGTTGCTTTTCCCTTGCTGCTTTTAATATTTTCTCTTTGTGTTTGATCTTCATTAATTTGATTAATATGTGTCTTGGGGTGTTTTGCCTTGGGTTTATCCTGTTTGGGACTCTCTGGGTTTCTTGGACTTGGGTGGCTATTTCCTTCCCCATTTTAGGGAAGTTTTCATTATTATCTCCTCGAGTATTTTCTCTTGGCCTTTCTTTTTGTCTTCTTCTTCTGGGACTCCTATGATTCAAATGTTGGGGCATTTAACATTGTCTCAGATGTCTCTGAGATTGTCCTCATTTCTTTTCATCTTTTTTTCCTTTTTTTCTTCTCTGCTTCACTTATTTCTCTATTCTATCTTCCACCTCACTTATCCTATCTTCTGCCTCAGTTATTCTACTGTTGGTTCCCTCCAGAGTGATTTTGGTCTCAGTTATTGCATTATTCATTACTGATTAACACTTTTTTATTTCTTCTAAGTCCTTGTTAAACAGTTTTTGCATCTTCTCAATCCTTGTCTCTAGTCTATTTATCTGCAATTCCATTTTGTTTTCAAGATTTTGAATCATCTTTACTATCATTATTCTGAATTCTTTTTCAGGTAGACTACCTATCTCCTCCTCTTTTGTTTGGTTTGGTGGGCATTTATAATGTTTCTTTACCTGCTGAATATTTCTCTGCCTTTTCATTTTGTTTAGATTGCTGTGTTTGGGGTGGTGTTTCTGTATGCTGGAAGTTTGTGGTTCCTCTTTATTGTGGAGTTTGCTCCCTGTGGGTGGGGTTGGACTAGTGGCTTGTCAAGGTTTCCTGGTTAGGGAAGCCTGCATCTGTGTTCTGGTGGGTGGAGCTGGATCTCTTCTCTCTGGAGTGCAATGAAGTGTCCAGTAGTGAGTTTTGAAGTGTCCATGGGTTTGGTGTGACTTTGGACAGCCTGTATTTTAATGCGCAGGGCTATGTTCCTATGTTGCTGGAGAATTAGCATGGTATGTCTTGCTCTGGAACTTGTTGGCTCTTGGGTGGAGCTTGGTTTCAGTATAGGTGTGGAGGCTTTTGGATGAGCTCTTGTTGATTAATGTTCCTTGGAGTCAGGAGTTTTCTGGTGTTCTCAAGTTTTGGATTTAAGCCTCCTGCCTCTGGTTTTCAGTCTTATTCTTACAGTAGCCTCAAGACTTCTCCATCCAAACAGCACAGATGTCAAAACATCTAGGTTAATGGAGAAAAGATTCTCCACAGTGAGGGACACCCAGAGAGGTTCGCAGAGTTACATGGAGAAGAGAAGAGGGAGGAGGGAGATAGAGGAGGCCAAGAGGAGAAGAGGGTGAATCAAAAGGGGAGAGAGCAATCTAGCCAGTAATCAATTCCCTATTTGTTCTTCACAGTCTGGAACACTCAGAGAGGTTCATGGAGTTACATAGAGAAGAGAAGAGGGAGGAAGGAGATAGCGGTGACCAGAAGGAGAGGAGGGGGAGTCAAAAGGAGAGAGACAGATCTAGCCAGTAATAGGTTCCCTAAGTGTTCTCCATAGCCCGGAACACCCAGAGAGATTCACAGAGTTGAGAAGAGAAGGGGGAGGAAGGAAATATAGGTGACCTGGGGAGAAAAGGGAGAGTCAAAAGGGGAGAGAGCAATCAAGCCAGTAATCACACCCCTAAGTAAAAATGGGTACTGAAGATTAGATTCTTAAAGGTACAAAATTGATAACAAATGCCAAAAAGCAAAGATTAAAAATCTAGAGTAGAGGTTAGACTCTCAAAAATACAATAATAAAAAAACAAAAGAAAATTGCAAAAATTATAATATATATATATATGAATTTGCTTTAAAAAGTCTTTTTTTTTTACAAAGTAATAGGTTATCAAAATGAAAATTAAAGGAGTAATAACTTAAAAATTTTTTAAATGATAATATTAAAAATGTATCTAGGAATTTCTCTGGAGCTGTTGAGGGCAATGTGGGATCAGTTCAATTTCAGATAGTTCCTTGTTCCAGTTTATACTTCTTCTCAAGATCTATAGGCCCCTTCCAATGTAGTCAATGCTAATTACAGGGTTTTAATCTGTTGCACTTGTCACTTCCAGAGCGGTTCCCTCTTCTTTGTTTATTTTGGCTTCCTCTGTTTACAAGTAGCTTCAGTGTCTGATTTCCACCCTGACACAAGGGGGCAAAGGTGGTCACTTATTTAGGCTCACTTGTTCAGTTGTGCTGTGGGGAGGGAGGAGCACTGCAAACAAATATACTGGCATGTGTGGGGAGTGCTCGCAGTGTCTGGGCCACACTGGGTTTCCGCTGCTCACGGCATGTGTGCTTCCCCAGTCTACACTGCTCAGGCTCCAGGTTGCTCTGCAGGGAACTGTCTAAAGTTGGCCCTGGGTTGCATGCACTTTCCAGGTCTAATCTGCTCAGGTTCAGACTTTCAGGTACTCCACAAAGGCACAGACTTGGTTGGGCCTGCGATTTGTCCCCTTCCCAGGTCCGAGCAGCTCAGGCGACCAGGTGCTTGGTGAGCGCAGTCTTCCCAGCTGGGCAGGGCGTTTTAGCACCTCCCCTGTCCCAGCCTCTTGGTTTCCTGGGTGTGCCAAGAGAATGCCGTCTCAGGTGTGCCTTGTGTCTCCTCTGAGGAACTTATCTCTGACTGCACCCCTCCTGGTGGATGTCAACTGTCCAAAATCCCAGGAAGATGTGGTTAGCAACTGGGAGCCTGCTCACAGTTTGGTGGAGGATGCCATCTCTGGGGCCGAGATTGCCCCTTGCCTTCTGCCTCTGGCTGTTGCCTGCCTGCCTCTCTGCCTCCGGGGGTTGGGAGTTGGGGGCTGGGCTGGTCTGTAGCTGGCTAGCTCTCCTGTAGTGATCTCTCAGTCCTTTGTTCTATGAGTGGACCGGCTGTACCTTAGATTTGAGCTTTTTGTGGGAAAATTCTCTCTCTCTTTTGTTTCTCTCTCTGGCTATCCCACAGTTTGGGTTGCTATCTCACGTTAGCTCCCTCAGACAGCCCTCAGGGCATTCAGGCCCAGCCCTTACCCTAAGCATGCAGCCTGTGCCTCACTGTTCAGCCCCAGCTCGCTGGTGGTGAACGCGAGTGTCTGGGCTACTTCTCCGCTGGGAGTTGTGGTTAGACACATAGTCTGTGGGGATTTTTTTTCCCCCTCCCAGTTATGATGCCCTCTGAGATTCCAAAACTCCCCAGAGACCTGCCGGTGAGAGGGTTTCCTAGTGTTTGGAAACTTCTCCTTCAAGTCTCCTTCCCCAGGACAGGTCTCCATCCCTAATTCTTTTGTCTCTCTTTTTATCTTTTGTATTTTGTCCTACATCCTTTTGAAGAGAATGAGCTGCCTTTCTGCGTGCCTGGTGTCCTCTGCCAGCATTCAGAAGTTGTTTTGTGGAAGTTTCTCAGCATTCAAATGATCTTTTGATGAACTTCTGGAGGAGAAAATGGCCTCCCCATCCTATTCCTCTGCCATCTTAGTACCACCCCCCTGCTATCATGTTTTTACCTCTGAGTTTGACATCTGGATGAAGAGAAGGCAAACCACTGGTGAAAGAGTAAATTGCTAGAACTTTTAACAGAAAGCAAATTGGTTACGTATACTAAAAGTCTGAAAAATTTGCAGTCTTTGAACCAGCAATTCTATTGCAGAAGACTCATTCTGAGGAAAAAGTTTATACAGAGATTCAGCTACCAGAGTATTCAATACAATATTATTTATACTAGTGAAAAATGAGAACTCCAAAGATAATGGAATATTAGTTAGTCATGTTATAGCTCTATATATTTTATAATACAGAGGTTTAAGCCTCTGCCTGCAATGCAGGAGACCTGGGCTCGATCCCTGGGTCGGGAAGATCCCCTGGAGAAGGAAATGGCAACCCACTCCAGTATTCTTGCCTGGGAAATCCCGTGGATGGAGGAGCCTGGTGGCCTACAGTCCACAGGGTCGCAAAGAGTCAGACATGACTAAGCAACTTCACTTTCAAAATATAAATATTAATATTATATGATGATGTTCATAATATATTTTTCAGTATATATATATATATGATTGCATCTTTATAAAAGAACTATACATACACATGCATACACACATTTCTTCCTCTGGAAGTGTATATATTAAGATTTTAATAGGAATTCTCTCTGAATGAAGAGTTAGGCATGTTCAGAAAAATTTCAGTTTTCTTCCCTCTCTGCTCTTGTCATTTCCTATTTTTTCTTCCATAAACATATACTACTTTTATATTAATAGAAAACTTTTTCAACAAGGAAAAAGAAATACTATCCTCTAATATTTACCAGAAAGATCTTCACTATTCACAAATGAACTGGTGGTTGTGTTTGTTTTGTTTCTTTGGTTGGTTGGTTGGGTTTTGAGGCTTTGATTGTTAATATTGAAGAAACAAGCTATGATGATGAACCAAAACCGTGATGATGGTTCTCTCCATGTAGTATATAAAAATTACTTTAGTAATGATAAAGAATTATCTCAATATTTAGTATTAGTCACCTCAGAAATATTACAACAAAAGAAAAATTCTAAATAGAATCTGAGTAAACTAAAGTGTGAGTCATATTTCTTTCATTTGAAGAAAAGTCATTCTAAATAAGAAATGTTAAGGACCTTCATTTTTATGAACATTCAGATTTTTATTCCTCAGTTATGGTCATATTTATTTCCTTTTTCAGAGGAAAAAGATTATTATTTGAAAACATTTTCACATTATTTTAAATAATACAACCATGTGTGAATAAGTCTTTTGATCATAAAAGTAACATGTTTTTATGAGAGAACATTGGGAAATGTACCCTTAACTTTACTACGCAGAGGTAAGCACTAAAAACATTTTGGTGTCCATGCATAGGATTGTAACCATTCTTATATTTTGAAAACAGTTGATCCATGTTTAGGTATTTAAATTCTCCGAAAGTCTGTGAGACTCTTGTAATTACATTTTTCTCTATTATCTCTGGCATTTGGGGATAGGTATAGTAAAGCAGCATGACCCTAGACTACTGTTTATCCATATCAAATTGCAATTGTGGCTAATGTTTTCCATCTTGGATGCTACCAGAGTTTTCTGCAAAATAATAATAATATGATATCAGAAACCCATAAAATATTACATTCACATTCCTCTTAACTCTTGATTTCCTCTAGGACAGATATCAGTGGATGGATTTATGCGCTATCTGAGTGGAGAAGAAAATGGAGTCGTTTCACCTGAGAAACTGGATTTGAATGAAGATATGTCTCAGCCCCTTTCTCACTATTTCATTAATTCCTCACACAACACCTACCTCACAGGTATGAATTTATAGTTCTTTGACAATTATTGTAGCCAGTCTCATCGAATGTCACCAACCTCTGCTTTCTGTTGTTCAGAAGTGGATTTACTTTCACTTCCTGTGAAAAATCCTCTGAGAACTGGGGGTTCCATGACTAGACATTCTTCCCAAAAGTAACAATATCGTTTATTCACATGTCCTTCTTGCCTGGAGATCGCCAGGGACAGAGGAGCCTGGCGGGCCACAGTCCATGGGGTCGCGGAGTTACACACGACTGAGCAGCGAATACTGTAACACACTTCCTACATTTGCAACTCATCTGAAATTATCCATGTCTGATATCTTCAGACCAATGGAATTTTTATGTAACTGAATTCATTCTTCAATGGACTTCAATCCATTTATTATCCTGTCTAGTTCTCTGGACTGTTTTTCATCTACAGAAAAGTTCCAAAACCCTAAATAACTTTGGCTTTAAGGTAAATTAATAATTTTGCTCAAAGTGGACAGGGCTTTATTATTGCTGTTGTTTAGCTGCTAAGTTGTGTCTGACTTTTGTAACCCTATAGACTTTATCACACCAGGCCCTTCTGTCCACAGAATTTCTCAGGCAACAATACTGGAGTGGGTTAGTGGGTTACCATTTCCTTCTCCAGGGGATCTTCCCGACCCAGGATCAAACCTGCATCTCCTGCTTGGCAGGCAGATTCTTCACCACTGAGCCACCAGGGAAGGTACAGGGTTTTAGACATAAACAAATTTCTTGTGGGCAACAACTTATACTTTGTTGTAAATATTATAATAAAGGCGGAAAAAAGCAACCCTATGTTTCCTAACTTGGCCCTAAATTGAGTAGATTGACAATCTAGTTTTTAATAGATTTTTAAATAGAAAAAATATTAAAACATATATATATATACATATATATTATCTCTACATAGTTTAGAATTAAAAGTTTAATAAATACCAATTTCTATAAGCTAAAAATGTTTTTATAATCAAAATATATTTCTTGCAGAATACTCTCTGATTACTAGCTTTGGAAAGACTGTAAAAAAAAGACCTACTAGTTTAAAAAAAAGACTTTTAAAAACCTTGCATGCTCTTTCTTCACACAATCCATTATCCAAATGATATAAGATAGTCAGACCTTAAGACCCATAATGCAAACAAAGTAAAGTCTGGGGTCTCATTTGGTATCTGTAAGTAGTAGCTGCTCACCATGCCTTAGGGGTGGTTCAGATGTGTTTATGGCTTATTGTCTGGGGACATGTGGTTTGTGTAGCAAGACAGACCAGCAATGCCATGAACGTAATGGCAGTGAGATCCAGGCACTTAATTGTGGGGTTTTCACAGGGCTCAGCCATCTGACAAATAAGCAGTTCTTTCTTCTAAATTCCTTAAAGGAATTCATTCCTCTAGAAACAAATGTATGTTGTGCTGGCATCAAATCCAGGATTGGCCTGGTAGCCCATACTTGGTGAAAATAGCTTAGAGTAGAAATGCCTCTTAGACAGATATGTGGCCGCTGGAATGGGCACTCTCAGGATGGTTCCATATGATCCTGGACCATCTAGTCAGAATCATATACTGAGTTCTACCATCAACTGAACTGCAACGGCATGATTTTCTTGAAAATTGGATGGCTCTCAGACTATTTGTGTGGCCTGTTTTGTTTCAACCACATTGCCTACTAAGAGAGATTCATGGTATAAAACTAATTGATTCATGTTTGGCTCATCATAAACCCATTCTGGTCATCTCTTCTTGTATAACCAATTACATAAAAACTCATGGGCATAAAAGAGCCACCATTTAATTTTGGTCCATATTCTATAGGTCAAGAACTCAGACAAGGCACAGAGCAGATGGTTTGTTTCTGTTCTCTGTCGTCTTGGGCTCTAGCTGGGAAGCCAATGCCTGGGGTGATGCAAACACCTTGGTTGTGGGTATCATCTGGAAGCTTCTCCACAAGCATGTCTGGTACTTGGGCTAACAACGCAATAGCTGGGCTTAGTTAGGACTGCTGACCTAATTGCCTGTAAGTCCTCCCTGTGTAGCTTGGACTTTCTCAGGTTAGGTGGGCATCTTACATGGCAGCTTATAGCTGCCAAAGCAAGTGTCCCAAAGAACACGGAGGAAACTTAATTGTCTTTGTGCACTTAGCCTCTGAAGTTCCATACTGTCACTGCTTTATTTGTCAAAAAAGTCACAACCCTGCCCAGTTTCAAGGTAGGGGACGTAGACCACAACCCTCAATAGGAGGAGTGTTAGAATATTTTTAGTCTTCTTTTAAAATTACTACAGGTTGCATAGCTTCAAGAAGAGTCTCCACTTAGCCCACTTTCTTGGATTCAGTTTCCTGGGCTTATTACAAAAGTTTTGCAGCTCCTACTCAAATTGTTAAGACTTTGTAAAGGATTTTTTTCCCTCTCAGAGATCCTTAATCTTATTTGGTGCCATTGATGTATATGGCACTCTGGTGAAGCCTATGAACCCTTCTAAGGATGTTAAACACATAAAATAATGTATGTAAAATTAAAGAGGAAATAAATTCCATTGAAACATTTTTATCAAATATTAAAAAACAAATTTGTGATACAGTTGTGTATATTTTATTAGCACCATTTAAATCACATGTATTTTATTAACACAATTTTTAAGAATCATAAATAATGCATGTGACATTTGTAATAATTGAAATATGATATGAAAATGTCTGTGATTTCTAGTAGTTACAAAGTCATAGTACCACTAATACTACAGTGATTTGTGACCTACATTCATAACTGAAGAGAATGTTAAGCTGCACATGGTGGTTTGAGTTAAAGATGTAATCATTTTTCTCATCTAAGGAGAAGGAGGTCTATGGAAGCTCAAGAATCGGCCTGCAACGCAGGAGACCCCGGTTTAATTCGTGGGCCGGGAAGATCCACTGAAGAAGGCATAGGCTACCCACTTCAGTATTCTTGGGCTTTCCTGGTGGCTCAGACAGTAAAGAATCCGCCTGCAATGTGGGAGACCTGGGTTCCATCCCTGGGTTGGGAAGATCCCCTGGAGAAGGGAAAGGATCTACCCACTCCAGTATTCTGGCCTAGAGAATTCCATGGATTCTATAGTCCATGGAGTCACAAAGAGTTGAAAAGGACTGACCGACTTTCACTTTCACTTTCATGGAAGCTCAAGTTAAGAGTCTAGATCTTTGACTTAATAGGATACTAAGAAATGTAACTGTGAAGACTTTGACACATGATTGAATCTTGCATTCATCATATACTTAGGACCACAAAACTCATAAAAATGTATGTTCAGGTCATCTAGAAGTCACAATATGCAGTAATTTTACAAATAGCCCCTTTTAAGTCCAAAAATGAATATATTTACGTCCATTAGTATCTATATTATTTGCCATAAAATAAAAGAGGCAATGGTACCAAAACAATTGAGTTGCAAGATTGACTGGGTGTGTCAATTAATGTGTATCATTATGGACTTCAAGTTTTCAGAGTTTATGTAGATTCACTCAACCACAGCCTCTATTCTCCTTTTGATGTTAGATTGTCTCAGCTGTGGTCAGTGGGAACATTTTTTAGGTTGGCTGCTCTCTCTTCTTCACATGACCCATTAATCTTTGAAGATGTCCTTATTTTCTGGCACATAGAGATCTTGCAGACTCACCTTGTTCCTTCCTGCACCATGCATGGAATCAGACTTTACCCTCAGTGAGTCCTTGTTGCTTTTAGTGTGTGAAAAATATGTGTATGGGTAACAGCAATTTGAACCCTGTGCTATGGAATGTTTCTGGACCATTTCAGTGAACAAAGCAAGAAAAGATACTTTTTGTTTTCTTGTGAAGGCACAAGAGTTCACTTAACCATTTCTATTCCTTCCAATTTAAATTCTTGATTCTATAGCTGTGCTTCCTTTATCAGTCTTGATTCCTTCCAAATTATGCATAATCACTCATTTGCTTTACTGGCAACACAATAATAACTGTAAGAAACTTGTTCAATATCAATGCAAGCAATAAAACTACAAAATACTGTTAACTTTTTCTCAGCAGCTCTGCTTTTTAAACTGCTTTTTACTAAGTATTTTTAATCCAATTAATTTCTTCATTTGCCCTCCCTCTGATTAACTTGTTTAAGCACATATGAGGTAAAGAACTTGGCTTCTTTGTGTCAGTTGTGTTTGGGATGTTAGCATATTAACGGCCAATAGTTTTCAGAAAGTGGGTCTTTCAGCTACTAAAAAAGTGAAGGGTCCACTCTATTTTTCATTGAAGAAAGAACTCCAATAGCGCTCTCCAAATTTCTGAACAATAATTTCATATCACCACCATCTGATATACATGATTTCTGACCAAGTATACCAACTCTCCCCAATTTTTAAATTCTGAAAACTATTGGCCATTAATATGCTAACATCCCAAACACAACTGACACAAAGAAGCCAAGTTCTTTACCTCATATGTGCTTAAACAAGTTAATCAGAGGGAGGGCAAATGAAGAAATTAATTGGATTAAAAATACTTAGCAGAGCTGCTGAGAAAAAGTTAACAGTATTTTGTAGTTTTATTGCTTGCATTGATATTGAACAAGTTTCTTACAGTTATTATTGTGTTGCCAGTAAAGCAAATGAGTGATTATATGATCCAACAATCCCACTGCTGGGCATCCACACTGAGGAAACCAGAAGGGAAAGAGACACGTGTACCCCAATGTTCATCGCAGCACTGTGTATAATAGCCAGGACATGGAAGCAACCTAGATGTCCATCAGCAGATGAATGGATAAGAAAGCTATGGTACATATACACAATGGAGTATTACTCAGCCATTAAAAAGAATACATTTGAATCAGTTCTAATGAGGTGGATGAAACTGGAGCCTATTATACAGAGTGAAGTAAGCCAGAAAGAAAAACACCAATACAGTATACTAACGCATATATATGGAATTTAGAAAGATGGTAACAATAACCCTGCATACGAGACAGCAAAAGAGACACTGATGTATAGAACAGTCTTATGGACTCTGTGGGAGAGGGAGAGGGTGGGAAGATTTGGGAGAATGGCATTGAAACATGTAAAATATCATGTATGAAACGAGTTGCCAGTCCAGGTTCGATGCATGATACTGGATGCTTGGGGCTGGTGCACTGGGATGACCCAGAGGGATGGTATGGGGAGGGAGGAGGGAGGAGGATTCAGGATGAGGAACACATGTATACCTGTGGCAGATTCATTTTGATATTTGGCAAAACTAATACAATTTTGTAAAGTTTAAAAATAAAATAAAATTAAAAAATAAATAAATAAATAAATAAAAATGACATATAAATTCTAATATAGGATCTTGAGATTTTGACTGAAATCCTCTTTTGAGGTAAAATTTGGTTTTACTTTGTATGATATTCATATGATATTATTAGTGTCCTTGTTTTTATATAGATAAACCTCATGTACAACTCATCTTTCAGAGATCTTTGGGTAAATATGAACATCTGTAATATAGAAATTCAAACTTCCAAAAGCCAATCATGAATATTATAAAATTTTAATAACACCATAGAATCCAGTTAAATGTTAAAATCAGTATCTAGAAAATGAGTTAGATTTTATACTTTACAAGCAGTTCCAGAAGAAGTAGAAACATTTTCTATAGAAACATTATTTCATACAAGGTGTATTTGGTGGAAAAAGAAAAGTTTTTCTATTCACATGAGCCTTTAAAATGCTAGGCACAAAGAAAGGTTGGCACTTACTGCAGTATATTTCAAATACAGGAAAAAAGACTTACAGAGACACTCTCACTAAGGTTAAGATCAATCCTACCCCCTGCCCCCTCCAGTCATGACCACACTACTTATTTCCTTGGAACATTTTAAGAACTTATCTCCTTGGAGTATTTCCTGAGAAATGCCAGTCTAAATTCAAAGGGGAATTTCAATATTTCAAATGTTTTCTTTTGAGCATTCTAAGGAAGTGTAAAAATTAATATACAGTATAAAAACCAATCCATTTAGCAATGCATTATTGATTATTATGTCTATTTCCCTGCTCATTATTGCCCCTTTGTTGACTATCAAGACACCCAGAAGGAAAAATAAAATTGGATCACTGAGAGAAATACACGCACAAAATAAGTAGATTTTTAATTACAATGGTCATTTTCTAGGGTTTTGGATAGACTTGGCAGTACGTCAAGTAGTGATTATGGTTTAAATTATTGTTTTCCCTTGAGAAATCTACCCTTATGACTCAAAACAAGATTGTTTCAGGACTGAACTGGAGAAGGCAATGGCAACCACTCCAGTACTCTTGCCTGGAGAATCCCAGGGACGGGGGAGCCTGGTGGGCTGCCATCTATGGGGTTGTGCAGAGTCGGACACGACTGAAGTGACTTAGCAGCAGCAGCAGGACTGAAGAGTGTCCATTCATTTCAACCTAAAATTTTTCAGCTCTAAGTAAATCTTTCCATACTCCAAACAGTTTGGGAGATGTTGTTGTTCAGTTGCTAAGTAATATCTGACTTTTTGAGACCCCATGGGCTGCAGCAGCTGAGACTTCCTTGTCCTTCACTATCACCCTGAGTTTGCTCAAACTCATCTCCATTGAGTCGGTGATGCCCTCCAACCATCTCATCCTGTTGCCCCCCTTCTCCTTCTGGCCTCAATCTTTCCCAGCATCAGAGTCCTTTTCAGTGAGTCAGCTCTTTGCTCGGTTGTCCAAAGTATTGGAGCTTCAGCTTCAGCATCAGTCCTTTCAATGAATATTCAGGGTTGATTTCCTTTAGGATTGACTAGTTGGATCTCCTCGCTGTCCAAGGGACTCTTGAGTCTTCACCAGCACTGCAATTCAAAAGCATCAGTTTTTTGGTGCTCAACCTTCTTTATGGTCCAGCTCTCACATCCATACAGGACTACTGGAAGAATCATAGCTTTGACTATATAGACCTTTGTCGGCAACATGGTGTCTCTGCTTTTTAATACACTGTCTATATTTATCATAACTTTACTTCCAAGGAGCAAACATCTTTTCATTTCATGGCTGCAGTCACTGTCCACAGTGATTTTGAAGCCCAAGAAAATAAAATCTGTCACTGTTTCCACTTTACCCCCATCTATTTGCCATAAAGTGATGGGGCCAGATGCCATGATCTTAATTTTTGGAATGTTGAATTTCAAGCCAGCTTTTTCACTGTCCTCTTTCACCCTCATCAAGAGGCTCTTTACTTCCTTTCCACTTTCTACCATTAGAGTGGCATCATCTGCATATCTGAGGTTATTGATATTTCTCCCAGTAATCTTGATTCCAGCTTGTGGGAGATAATGGCTCCATATACTCAGGAATTCATATACTCCATATACTCCATATACTCAGCCCTGGGATTTCTTTGGAAGGAATGATGCTAAAGCTGAAACTCCAGTACTTTGGCCACCTCATGCGAAGAGTTGACTCATTGGAAAAGACTCTCATGCTGGGAGGGATTGGGGGCAGGAAGAGAAGAGGACGATGGAGGATGAGATGGCTGGATGGCATCACCGACTCAATGGACATGAGTCTGAGTGAACTCTGGAAGTTGGTGATGGACAGGGAGGCTTGGCATGCTGCAATTCATGGGGTCACAAAGAGTCGGACACGACTGAGCGACTGAACTGAACTGATACTCAGGAAAAGCAAAGTGATGTTATCTCTGAATAATTAACATTTTTTATTCAGCTTAGGAAATCTCTGAATAATTAACATTTTTTATTCAGCTTAGGAAATAAAGCATTACGTTGGAGCTTTTAGCTATCAGTCTAATGAATTAAACTATCTGATTATTCGACTCCTAAGATGTATGTTCTTGACTGCAGAAAAGCTCTAAAAATATACCTATACCCTTTAAAATAGTTTCACTCTTGTCAGAATCAGTCATTCCAACCTTGGTTGGTTGTCAGTCTCTACCAACCCTGGCTTACTGTCACTCCCTCTCTTCATCTCTTCTACTCATTTAGTCCTTGGCATATGCAACCTTTCATAATCTATTTTTTGTTTAAAGAGCACATACGTCAATTGAAAAAATGCACAAGATTGAAGTTGTGAATTAAGTTGTATTGGGGGAAAAATCAGGATGATAGCCTGGGAAACATTTCAGATAGCTCTGAGAAATTGCTCCAAAGAGAGAGGGAAGATAGTATTATTTATGATTTTAGTGAAGATGGGTATGTGTGGTCAGAGGCTTATGGAGGCTTTGACAGAGGCTTGCTGCTAGTCACAAGGAGCTGATGTCACTGTTAGACATTTTAGTGCTTTTCTAGGGATGAGAAGATGCAACAATTGGGCTCATAAGATCTTCTCCTGAAGATATATAAGTATCTGAAGACCAGTTCTGCCAGTTTTTTCCCAGAGCATAGAGTCGTCTCCACCCTGAACTCCTTTCAGTGTGTATGAAGGTCTACAGTGACTAGTGACCTAAGTCTTGTAGAGGCAGATGGCAAGTGCCAATTTTTAGTTAGCACACAGACCAATGAAAGTTGGGTGGTAGAATGTGAAGAGTTGAGCTTAGCAAATAATAAACAGACCAAGTTTAATTTTGTGTTTAAGTAAATGAACTCTTATAAACTTTAACTTCTTCATTTAGAAAATGAAAGGAAGTTGAAACAGCCAGTATGTTTTAGGCGATAAGTGTGTGCATGTGTGCCAAGTCGCTTCGGTCATGTCTGACTCTTCATGACCTGATGGACCGAGGGTCACCTGTCCATCCCGTGGGATTCTCCAGCCAACATTACTGGAGTGGGTTGCCATGCCCTCCTCCAGGGGATCTTCCCAATCCAGGGATGGAACCCATGTCTCTTCTGTTTCCTACACTGGCGGATGGGTTCTTTACCACTGGTGCCACCTGGTTATGTAAAAGGAAACTATTACTCAGTGGTTTAAACATTAAGAAATGTATTACCTCATACAACAAGAAATCCAGAAGCAGAGTGATTGAGGTTTGATTAAATCAGGAATTGTTGGTGTCGTAAGAGACTCAGATGCTTTGCATCTTTTCACTCCTCTTACAGTTTCAAGACGGCTGTGCACCCGGGGCATCGCCTCCTAAGAAATAAGCTCCACGTGTGGCCCAGGGACATCTCTGTCTTGTGGCCCTTTGTGTGAGTGAGGTTCCCCACACCCCATCCAGTAGACTTTCCTTTATTCCCTACTGGATGTAGAGCAGAGTTACACCATATAGCAATGACCTACAAATAGCATTAGCAGGGGCCACAGAACGACTATGACTGGCTGAGAAGAATTGAGATTTACCCCAGACCTGGGAAGGAGACCCTAAAGCTTATCAGAACCTAACCAGATTATTCTGTTGCCAAGGAAAGAGAGGAAGAAATGACAACCAGAAGTGTGATAGTGGGGTGAGGGTTTAAATTCCCTGACACATAAGAATGTTCTCTTAAAAAAAAAAAAGTTCTCCTTTCTTTATACAACACTTACCTCCCTGCCTAAATGGTACGGGTAAGGAAGATGTCTTGTGTCATTTTTGCATCCTAAGCCGCCAGTATTTGCCTCCCACGGAGAATGTTGAGAATGTGCATAGACCCTAGTGGTGAGGCTCCTATAATCAATAAGGAATATGCTTAAAGTTGTTTTCCCCCTTGCCTAAGCCATCCCATGGCAATTGGGTCTATTTCAAAAGAGCTTCATGGTGATAAACCATAATGGAAAAGAATGTAAAAAAGTATATACACACACATTGTGTGTGTGTGTGTGTGTGTGTGTGTATGTATAACTGAATCACTCTGCTGTACCATTAACATGGCGTGATAAATCAACTATACTTCAATTTAAGTATAAGTTGGCAGAGAGAAAATATGGAAGAGAGAGATCAGATCAAACCAATAGTCCTAGAGATGGTCAGGATGAACAACACATCCTCTGTATTTTGAATAGTTTTCTCAAGTGTAGCTGTTGGTTTCACAGAATTTCAAGCAAGGAGAAATGATCCCATCTCTATTTTTTGAAGGAGACAGTGTTTATTGAAGAAAGACACTGAATTAACAAATGCATCACATTGGATAACCTTCTTTCCCTGAGGTTGAAGAGAAGATAGTAAATAATAGTAAATATAGGCAATCAATCATCATAGTCCACAAGATGAGAAATTTCTCAGAAGACTGTGTTAATGGATGAATTGTTATTTTCAGTTTTTGGTCTCTTCCAACTATGGATGCCTTGGATAATCTGAGACAAAGCTCAAGTAAATGGAACCAGCTGCCCGAAATGAATGCAGTCAAATGAAAAGGTGCAGAGCTATGACTCCGGGTGGTATTATGAATTAATCTGAGATAGAGTTTCAGTTCCAAAGTTCAATCATGGGCTTGGAATGTACTCCAAAATATATTCACAGCCAGGCAGAGATGATGTCAGATACTAGTTTCAGAAACAACAAGGGTTGAATGACTCATGACATATCATTAATCCTAACCCACAGCAATCCCCTGGCCCCAGAAGGTCAATTTATCGGATCTAATCAAATGAAAATATAATGAGTGGATGGAATATAATAATGAGGGGTTAGAAATTTTAGAGAACAATAAACCAGCTTTGAGGCTTTAAGCAGAAATGGAGTAGGGGAGAATATCAGTAATAATTCATATATGTGGAAAAAAGCTCCATAAATGAAGGAAAACACAGAGAACCAAATATGCATTCCAAGCAATAAGACAATTATGGATAAATGTATGGTTTTTAATGCTTCCTTTGAAAAGTTTCCGTTTCAAATACAAATTGTACATTTTGAGAATGAACCAAATTACCTTAGAGAAATTTTGGGAGTCTTAGATATTGAACAGTAAACACGACACAGACACACACACTCACACACAAACAAACACATATACACTCTCCCCCTTCCCTTTCTTTGTTTTGATTTGTTTTTCTTCTCAGAATCTTTCTGTCTCACAAACTCAACTCCATGCCTTACCATGTCTTTCAAAATATTAACTGATCAACATTCAAAAAGTATATCAAATCCCTTCTATTTGAATGATAAAAAATATATATGCAGCAAACAAATTAAAAAAAACTGTTTTGGAAACATTTTGAATCTTTTATGACAAACACTCTGCTGTGGGTTAAGTAAGATATACCTTCAGTGTGAAACCATGCAACTCAGGATGGAATTGAGCCCACAGTCTTTTAACTGAGATCACACACCTGGTCTCGAGACTTAATGAAGTTCTGGTTCTTGATGTCTCATTGTAGAAAGAATTCAGTGAGAGACAAAGTGATAGGTAAGAAGTGGACTTATTTAGAGAGAATTACACTCCACAGGCAGAGTGTAGACCATCTCAGAAGGCAAGAGCAACCCTAAAATGTAGTGTGGTTAATTTTTATGGGCTGGATAATTTCATGGGCTAATGAGTGGTAAGATTATTCCAACTATTTGGGAGAAAGGGCAGAGATTTCCAGAAATTGGGCCACTGCCCAATTTTTTGATGGTCAACCTTGGATTATATCATGCAAAATGCCAGGCTGGATGAAGCACAAGCTGGAATCAAGATTGTGGAGAGAAATCTCAACAACCTCAAATATGCAGATGACAACGTGCCTATGGCAGAAAGGGAAAAGGAACTAAAGAGCCTCTTAATGAAAGTGAAAGAAGAGAATGAAAAAGCTGGCTTAAAAATCAACATTCAAAAAAAGAAGATCATGGCTCTGGTCCCATAACTTCATGGCAAATAGATGGGGGAACAATGGAAACAGTGAGAGACTTTATTTTCTTTGGCTCCAAAATTACTGTGGATGGTTACTGCAGCCATGAAATGAAAAGACACTTGCTCCTTGGAAGAAAAGCTATGGCAAACCTAGAGACATGGACTTCCCTGGTGGTCCAATGGTTAAGAATTGGCCTGCCAATGCAGGGGAAATGGGTTCGATCCTTGGTCCAGGAGGATCCCACATGCTATGGAGAACTAAGCCCCAACCACTGAACTCATTCTCTAGAGCCTGTGCTCTGCAACAAGACAACCAATGAGAAGGCTGTGCACCACAACCAGAGCGTAGCCTCCCCTCAACAACTAAAGAATGCCAACACACAGCATCGAAGACCCGTCAGCCAAAAATAAATAAATAAAATTTTTTTTAAAAAAGCAGAGACATAACTTTGCTGACAAAGGTCTGTATAGTTCAAGCTATGGTTTTTCTAGTAGTCATGTAAGGATGTAAGAGTTGGACCATAAAGAAGGCTGAATGCCGAAGAATTGATGCTTGCAAACTATGGTGTTGGAGAAGACTCTTGAGAGTCCCTTGGACTTCAGGGAGATCCTAAAGAAAATCAGTCTTGGATGTTCATTGGAAGGACTCATGCTGAAACTCCAATACTCTGGCCACCTGATATAAGGAGCTGACTCATTGGAAAAGACCCTGATGCTGGGAAAGACTGAAGACAGGATGAGAAGGTGACTACAGAGGACAAGATGGTTGGGTGGCATCACCAACTCAAGGGACATAAGTTTGAGCAAATTCCGGGAGATGGTGAAGGACAGAGAAACCTGGTGTGCTGCAGTCCATGAGGTCACAAATAGTCGGACATGATGAGTGACTGAACAACTACTTGGAGCTGTCATGGTGCCTGTGGGTGTGTCATTTAACTTGCTCATGTGTTACAATGAGTGTATTCTGAGGTTTGAGGTATAGTGGAAGTGGACTTGTCTACTATTTTGGACGTGAACTGGTTCTAATCAGTTTATGTCATGTCCTTGGGCTATGTCATTCTTCTAAATGTTGTTTCCTGAACTTCCTTACCGAAGTTCAGATCAGATCAGATCAGATCAGTTGCTCAGTCATGTCTGACTCTTTGCGACCCCATGAATCGCAGCACGCCAGGCCTCCCTGTCCAACACCAACTCCTGGAGTTCACTGAGATTCACGTCCATCGAGTCAGTGATGCCATCCAGCCATCTCATCCTCTGTCGTCCCCTTCTCCTCCTGCCCCCAATCCCTCCCAGCATCAGAGTCTTTTCCAATGAGTCAACTCTTCGCATCAGGTGGCCAAAGGACTGGAGTTTCAGCTTTAGCATCATTCCTTCCAAAGAAATCCCAGGGCTGATCTCCTTCAGGATGGACTGGTTGAATCTCCTTGCAGTCCAAGGGACTCTCAAGAGTCTTCTCCAACACCACAGTTCAAAAGCATCAATTCTTTGGCATTCAGCCTTCTTCACAGTCCAACTCTCACATCCGTACATGATCATGGGAAAAACCATAGCCTTGACTAGACGAACCTTTGTTGGCAAAGTAATGTCTCTGCTTTTCAATATGCTATCTAGGTTGGTCATAACTTTCCTTCCAAGGAGTAAGCATCTTTTAATTTCATGGCTGCAGTCACCATCTGCAGTGATATTGGAGCCCAGAAAAATAAAGTCTGACACTGTTTCCACTGTTTCCCCATCTATTTCCCATGAAGTGATGGGACCAGATGCCATGATCTTCGTTTTCTGAATGTTGAGCTTTAAGCCAACTTTTTCACTCTCCTCTTTCACTTTCATCAAGAGGCTTTTAGTTCCTCTTCACTTTCTGCCATAAGGGTGGTGTCATCTGCATATCTGAGGTTATTGATATTTCTCCCAGCAATCTTGATTCCAGCTTGTGCTTCTTCCAGCCCAGCGTTTCTCATGATGTACTCTGCATAGAAGTTAAATAAGCAGGGTGACAATATACAGCCTTGACGTACTCCTTTTCCTATTTGGAACCAGTCTGTTGTTCCATATCCAGTTCTAACTGTTGCTTCCTGACCTGCATACACATTTCTCAAGAGGCAGGTCAAGTGGTCTGGTATTCCCATCTCTTTCAGAATTTCCCACAGTTTATTGTGATCCACACAGTCAAAGGCTTTGGCATAGTCAATAAAACAGAAATAGATGTTTTTCTGAAACTCTCTTGCTTTTTCCATGATCCAGCGGATGTTGGCAATTTGATCTCTGATTCCTCTGCCTTTACTAAAACCAGCTTGAACATCAGGAAGTTCACGGTTCACATATTGCTGAAGCCTGGCTTGGAGAATTTTGAGCATTACTTTACTAGTGTGTGAGATGAGTGCAATTGTGTGGTAGTTTGAGCACTCTTTGGCATTGCCTTTCTTTGGGATTGGAATGAAAACTGACCTTTTCCAGTCCTGTGGCCACTGCTGAGTTTTCCACATTTGCTGGCATATTGAGTGCAGCACTTTCACAGCATCATCTTTCAGGATTTGGAATAGCTCAACTGGAATTCCATCACCTCCACTAGCTTTGTTCATAGTGATGCTTTCCAAGGCCCACTTGACTTCACATTCCAGGATGTCTGGCTCTAGGTCAGTGATCACACCATCGTGATTATCTGGGTCATGAAGATCTTTTTTGTACAGTTCTTCTGTGTATTCTTGTCATCTCTTCTTAATATCTTCTGCTTCTGTTAGGTCTTTCTGTTAGGTCTTACTTACCAAAGTTAGTAACACTTAACAAAATATTAATGAAATTGCACATTATGTAACAGTATTGGATATAGTCAGTAATACACTTAAAGAATATCCTAGGTAGAACACAAGAAAATCTGCTCTACTCTTGAATAGCTGTGCAATTGTCTGCAGGAGCTAGCATTTTTAATGAGTTAACCTGATTAATTATTTGAATTCTTCACTTCTTTAGCTAAAGTAGCCCTCCCTTAAGTTTAACATGTAAATGAACATCATTTTTCCTTCATTCCCACTCTCCCTTTTTTGTTTATGCAGAAAGATCTTTATTACAACAAACTTTGAAGCTATTATAAATGGCAAATTAATTATCTAGCATCAGAAACTTTCTAGGTTACTTTGTCAGCATTTCTGCTTTTGCAAATATTTATGTATTTAAAATGCCTTATTTTTTCCAGTAAAGAAAAGTGATTTTGCAAACCTACTTAATCAGCCTTTCCATGCATTTATTAGGGCTCTATAGAACTGAAAAATGTCACCCTATTGCTATGCTGATAATGGATGTTGTGAGATGCATATAAAACTAAAATTAAGCCATAGGTTTAATCCCATTTTCTCTGTCCTGTGTGTCTCCACTAAGAAGATCTTGTCCATTTCAAAATCCTTTTGACAGTTTTCATTGATATATCACTTTTAAATTACTGCTGAAAAAATGGAGGCATATAGAATATAACTCACAGGAAATCCTTAATGTGGAAAGCCAAAAACTTCCATTTGTGTGTTGATGGTAGTGGGCTTGCCTCAAAACTTATTTATTATTAATCTTTTAAAAAATTTATCAAAGAAATTTCCTGGTAATCCAATGGTTAGGACTTGGAGCTGAACTGCCATGAACCAAGTTCAAGGCCTGGGCAAGGAGCCAAGATCCTGCAGTCTGCAAGGTGCAACCATAAATAAATAAATCATTTATCAAGAAATTACAACCTTCCATTGACTTCTTAAGTGAAACAGAAATAGTTGGGCTTCTACCCCTGCCCACAGATTTCTCAGGTGCTTGTTGACTATACAATTCATATCACTTTACTAGAGATTTTCAGTTCTGCTTCCAGGGGTTTTTAATTTTGGTAAATTTTGTCTATTTTCTTTCTTTGCTATTTGTACTTTTGGTGTCATATCTATGAAACAATTGCCTAACCTAAGTCACAAAAATTTACCTCTACATTCTCTGTTTAGAGTTTTATTATTTTAGCCCATACAGTTAGGAGCTTCATTGATTGTGTGTGTGTGTGTGTGTGTGTGTGTGTTTGTGTGTGTTCTGTGTATGATGTAAGAGGAATCCAACTTCACTATTTTCCATATGGCAATCCAGCTGTCCTAGCACCATTTCTTAAAAAAGATGATTTTCTGCAATGAATTGTCTTAGAACCCTAGATGTCAGTCAGTTTAACATAATTGTGGGGGCTTATCTCTGGAGTCCCAATTTTATTCCATTGACCTATGTGTCTAATCTTATGCCAGTACCACTCTGCCTTGATCACTGGAGTTTGTAGTTAAGTTTGAAGCTGGGAAGCCTTCCAACTTTGTCCTTATTTTTTACAATCATTTTTGCTATTCTGGGTCCTTTAAATTTCCATATGAATTTTGGGATCAATTTGTACAAAAAAGACAGATAAGATTTTTATGGGAATTGAATTTGTAAATCAACTTGAGATGTAGTGCTACCTTAACAATTTTAAGTCTTCTGCTCTGTGAACATGGGATGTATTTCCATTTACCTAGGTCTTGTTTAACTTTGTTAAACAGTGTCTTATAGAGTACAAATTTTACACTTCATTTGTCAAATTTAAATTTATTTCTACAAAGTTATTTCCATTTTGCAAAGATAATGTTTAGCTATGCTAAGTATTTGTGCCTTGGACAAAAATGACAGAAGGTTTGACTTGTATAATACAAGAGCCTGTCAATAATACTTATTCATAGGGAGGGTCAGAATGACAAGACTGAGGTTTGAAATTATAATCCTGATCTTCCACTTACAGGCTTTGGGAACTTGGACAAATAAAATGTTCTATGCCATTTTTATTATCTGAAAATAGACATTTAATAACAAAGATAGTTATATTGGGCAGATTTTTGTGAAGATTGAATGTAGTAATATATATAAAGTTCAAAGAATTATAGCTGGCACATGGTTAGCAGTTAATAAACATGAGTTGCTGTTATTGTTACATATCCTTCTAGTCTCTCTTCTCCAAACCCCTGCTAGGGGGCCACAGTTCCATTTGGGTTTATGTTACTACCTCTGGTATGTTGAGACAGAAGAAAGGCTGAGAACTACTCAAGGTCTTGAACTCTTTGCTTTCCCATTGTTGAAGATCTCTTCTAGGAAACCATCAGTGTGTTCCTTGCTTTGTGGGAGTCTGAGATTCATTTTATTGACATTTTACAGCTGGCCAGCTGGCTGGAAACTCCTCCGTTGAGATGTATCGCCAAGTGCTCCTGTCTGGTTGTCGCTGTGTGGAGCTGGACTGCTGGAAGGGACGAACTGCAGAAGAGGAGCCAGTCATCACCCATGGGTTCACCATGACCACAGAAATATCCTTCAAGGTAGAGTGAATGAATATTACTAAGAGAAGAAGCTAGAGAGACCTGACCCCCTTTTTGGGTAAAATCTGTTTCAGCAGGTTTAGCAGTATAAGGATCACAGTTAAGTCCATAGGCTATTAATCATATTTGTAATTTCTGAGGCTAAAATTTAGCAGTTTTCACATGAGTGATTGGCATCAGATGAACTGATCACCAAAATCTAAGGAAACTGTCTTATAAAAGGAAATAACAATTTATTTGCCTATTTAGCACATTCTCTTTTTTTAATTGTATTTTGTCATTGTGAAATACAACATATATGAAGAATTTGCTGTGCTAAGTTGCTTCAGCCATGTCTGACTCTTTGCAGCCCCATGGACTGTAGCCCACCAGGCTTCTCTGTCCATGGGATTCCCCAGGCAACAATACTGGAGTGGGTTGCCTTCTCCACATTGGGAGCATTGGGAGCAAAAAGTTTCCAATTCCCAGCTTTTAGCCCTGGAACACTTGGGATGTGATAAAATGAACATCTATCATTTGAGAGGGCAGCAAAAAGAACCAAGATTTTCAAGGGATAGCCAGGATTCAGTTTAGACAAATGGATTTCCTAATATTTTACTTGACAGCATATATATGTTCAGAAGGAATATTTACACCTTAAAATGTATTTACTATGTTATGAAATTGACTTTTCATGATTTCTGAAACTTCAGTTCAGTCACTCAGCTGTGTCCAACTCTTTGTGACCCCATGGACTGCAGCACACCAAGGTTTTCTGTCCATCACCAACTCCTGGAGCTTGCTCAAACTCATGTCCATTTAGTCGGTGATGCCATACAACCATCTCATCCTCTGTTGTCCCCTTCTCCTGCCTTCAGTCTTTCCCAGCATCAGGGTCTTTTCCAATGAGTCAGTTCTTCACATCAGGTGGCCAAAGTATTCTGAAACTTAGGTTACTATATAGCAATTACCCACTCCAGCATTCTGGCCTGCAGAATTCCATGGACTGTATAGTCCATGGGGTCGCAAAGAGTCAGACATGACTGAGTGACTTTCACTTTCACAAAATTTTACATCAATGTTTAATATGGGGTTGACCTTAATTCTGATGAAAATCTTTAGAAGTTTTATCTGCTCCTGAAGTTGAGCACTTTTTTTTTTGTTGTTGTTGTATTTCACTGCTCAGACTTTATTGAGCTGGTAATCAAAGAAAAGCAATAGAAAACTATTTGATTCTATCTTACTGTGGAGCAATGAATTTGGGCATCAACATAGCTAAGTTTGAATCTTGTCTTTGCTTTTATCAGTTGGGTCTCCTTAGACAAATTATATTAATTGTTCTGTAAGTTAACTTTTCATCTGTAAAATTGATACAATATTACCTTCACCAGGTCATTCATGGGGTGAGCATTCAATGTCTTTTGGTTTTTCTTTAATGGAAGATCCATGTGTTTTGGTTCCATTTCTGTAGTCCCCCACCTTCGCATCTCCTGCCATGGTCCCTTGTCGGCTAAGATACCAGCCCTAACCTGTTGGGATCTTTTTAAAAAGTGGGGGACACACAACCATTGTGTGGAGTGGATGCAATTTGGGTTCATCCATCTGTTGATGGATGAAGAGGATCATGCAATGCGAGACAGTACATCCAGATGGAAGCCTTGTGAGCTAGGGGACCAATGGACTTGTGCACATACCCACTCCAGGAGGGCCACTCACAGCCCTGCCCACCACCCACTCATGAGTCCATGTGAGGAGCAATTATATTTTCTTAAACATTTATAATCCTCAAGGTTGTTTGAGTTCCTTTAGGGGTAAGGGAGACTACAGAGGGAATATAAACACCAAGCACATTCTAAGGCATATTTATTTTCTATGAAGCTTTTGCTTCTTGCCTCAGCCATCAAGTCAGCTTGGAATGACTCTCCCTGTTCACTTGACCTTACAAGTGGTCCTTCAATCACATTTGTGACCCCAGAGTCACAGGCTGGTGAGCATCTATTCCTGGGCTCCAGAAGCACAATTTTTCAACCACATGCACACACTTGTTGACAGATTTAGAGACTAAAAAACTAAATCTAGCTCAGAATTCTTCTTCCTCTCTCTGCCTACGGCAGTTGAGGGTGAGGTGCGGCCAAAAAAGAGCAGGAAACTCGTCATCCTGGTGGTTGATTGGCACAGCTCTGCTTCCTGCTATTGTGCGTTTGCAGGATAGATAATTCTGTCAGAGATGTGAGTGTCTGGTGGTGGTGCTGGGTGGGGATGAGTCTGAGGAATAGAAATGCCAGCCTGTTTTGCAGAAACAGATCAGGAACTCTCTGCATCAGGATTAGGACTAGAGGGAGGTGAGCGAAATGTCTTACATGCAAAACTTATAGAGGTGTCTATTCTCACTGGTGTGTAAATGCAGAGGTGGCACCTGAGATTGAGCATCTCTTTAAATTTTGCACTTAGGCACCTCATCTGCCTCACCCAAGTCCCAGCCCCGCTCTGCCTGATTATCAGCATGCAACCTGCTTTTCCAGCACCGACTGTGTACAGTGACCTTTTCATAAAGGGTAAGAAGAGAAACGGGGCCATGGCCCAGTGCTCTCTCACCCTCAGTACCCCTGCCTGTGACTCCCTGGGCTGAAGCTCCATGGGCCTCTGTGCCATTTCTTGACCAAGCTAAGCAGGGATACCTCCCAGCCTTTGCCAGTTTGTGCCTCTGCCTGAGACAGTCTTCCCGCAGTTATCTGCATGGCTCACCACTTAACTCCTTGCAAGTGTCAGTTGCTCGGTCATGTCCAACTCTTTGCCAGGCTCCTCTGTCCATGGAATTCTCCAGGCAAGAATTCTAGAGTGGGTTGCCATTCCCTCCTCCAGGGGATTTTCCTGGCCCAGGGATCAAACCTGGGTTTCTTGCATTACAAACAGATTCTTTACCATCTGAGCCACCAGGGAACTCTTTGAAGTCTTTCTCAAATGCCACCTTCTCAGGGAGGCCTCCTGGGACCTATTTAATACTGTGACCAGCCATCACACCCACTCCCACCTTCCTGGTCTGCTCCCCATCACTTTATTTCTTCCATTTACCAAGTGGCACCTTCTAACACTCTGCTTAATTTACTCAGTTATTTATTGAGTTCCTTCTTTATTGGCTGTGTGTGTGTGTTCACTCAGTCATGTCCAACTCTTTGTGACCCATGGACTGTAGCCCACCAGTCTCCTCTGTCCTTGGAATTTTCCAGGCCAGAATACTGGAGTATGTTGCCATTTCCTTCACCAGGGAATCTTCCCAACCCAGGGATCAAACCTGTGTCTCTTATATCACCTGCATGGGCAGGCAGATTTTTTACCATTAGCGCCATTAGCTGTGTCCTTCTAATAGCATTGAGCACCATAAAAATAGGGATCTTTGTTTTGTTTTCTAATCTTTCCCAAGCACTTTAAAAAGAGTCTGGCAGAGGGCCTTCCCTGGCAGTACAGTGGCTGAGACTTCACCATCCAATGCAGGGGGTGTGGATTCGATCCCTGGCTGGAGAGCTAAGAGACCACATGCTCGTGGCCAAAACACCAAAACAGGAATAGAAGCAATATTGTAATAAATTCAGTAAAGACTTTAAAAATGGTCCAGAAAAAAAATCTTTAAAAAAATTTTTAAAAAGAACTGGCATATAATAGGTACTGGTGAAAGGAAGCCTGGCATGCTGCTGTGGGGTCACAAAGAGTCAGACACAACTGAGCAACAATAAAATTTTTTATTTTTTATTGAAAGATAATTGCTTTACAGAATTTTGCCACTTTTTCCATCCCTGGTGGCTCAGACTGTAAGGAAGCTGCTTTCAATGTAGGAGACCTGGTTCGATCCCTGGTTTGGAAAGATCCCCTGGAGAAGGGAAAGGCTACCCACTCCAGTATTCTGGCCTGGAGAATTCCATGGACTGAGGAGCTTGGTGGGCTACAGTCCATGAGGTCTCGAAGAATCAGACACAAATGAACAACTAACACTTTCTCACTTTATTTCCATCCCCAAGCAAATAGACAAATTATAGTGGAGACTTCATTTTTAGTCTTTCTTGCCTCTGTTCATCAGGTAGATGAATTTTGTTTTTCTCCATTTTTGCTGTAAAATTCCATATGTTGATAGGTGGTGAAAAAATTCTCTCAATGTTTGCCTGTCTGGGCTATCCTGTATATTTGGACCTGATCTGCATGGTGTAATTAGACTATATTCTATAGCCACAGTGTCTATTGCAGCAGCAGAATAAACCAAGTGCAAAAGTCCATCATTTTTATGTCACACAGTTTATCTGCTCTAAGTCTATGTGATCTGGAAAGCTTTGTGAGGTCTATGATATATCCCCACAGCAAAAGTTCCTATTGGCATTTACCGCCTATTTATTGTTGGGCCAAAATAAAAAGGTGTGTTCTGGGAAAGTGGACATGCTGTAATTCAACCTCTTTATGGAGGACTTTTTATTTTGCATTCTGGATTCATTTATTACACACCCCGTATATCTGCCCACTGATGTCTTTGCCTCACTGCCTTAGTCTCTCCAATGGTCATGACATAGTAACTCGCAGTTTGGTCTGCATTCCTTCTGTTCCCATGCAGTCTCCTTCCTCCCACCCTGGACGCCCACCTGCCTCCTCCACCCCCAAGCTGCTCCTGCCCCCCTCCCCCAGCCCAGGCAGCTCCTTTGTAACAACCAGCAATTATATAAGATGGAAAACAGAGTCAAGTGATAAAGTATATAATAAAAATATATTAAATTTGAGTATGTGGTTAAATGGAGCATTTCTGGAAATAAAGCATCATTCTCTGAGAGAAGTAATAATAATTTAGGATGCAATGTAACTGCTACATAAATGCTCACATAAAATGGATATCCAAATACACCCTGCTATTGTCTGTCAAGGATAAAGGATTTCAAGGGCAATTTTTCCCACTGGAAGCTAGTAATTGAGCCATATAGTGTATAGATTATTGGTCCAGTATTATACATCTATGAAAAAAATGATTTTGGCTTAATAAGGGGCAATCAACCAGTAAGGTACTTTCAGGCCCATCGTCCACTAAGGACAGCTTATGTGAAAGAAGTGAAGTGAAGCGAAGTGAAGTCGCTCAGTCATGTCTGACTCTTTTCGATCCCATGGACTGTAGCCTACCAGGCTCCATCCATGAGATTTTCCAGGCAAGAATACTGGAGTGGGTTGCCATTTCCTTCTCCAGAGGATCTTCCTGGCCGAGGGATCAAACCTGGCACCAAACTTAAAAATTATGACTGGTCTCATCCTCAGCAGAATCCTCATCCTCAGGTGCCCCATGCAAAGTATTCCAAAGGTATGAAAAACCAAAAGCCCTCACAGGGAACTTGTTTTTTAAGTTCTCTCAAGTAAAATTGTTAGGGTTTCCCAGGTGACTCAGGTATAAAGAATCCTTCTGCCATGCAGGAAACACGGGTTCGATCCCTGGGTCAAGAAGATCCCCTAGACAAGGAAATGGCAACCCACTCCCAGAAGGAAAATCCCATGGACAGAGGAGCCTGTCAGGCTACAGTCCATGGGGTTACAAGAAGAGTCAGACATGAGTTAACGACTGAAAAATAACTAGTAAAATTGTAAGATGAAATTCGGCAGTGCTTAAAGGTTCAGAAAGGTTTCCAAGGCTAGAGTTATGGTGGAGATGGGGAGAGCGAGGAGGGCGAGGCTGGGAGGAAGAGAGCAAGGAGACTGTTGAGGTTCAGAGTGCAGTTCTGGAGCTGCCGGCTGGGGTTCCGGCACTGACTGCCTGCACGACCAGGGGAAGCTCCCTTACAGATCCAGCCTCTTTCTCAGTAGAATATGGGGGTGATAACAGTGCTTACCTCCTAGAGGTGTGCTGAGCATTCAGTGCTGTGCTTAGTCGTTCAGTCGTGTCTGACTCTTTGTGACACCATAGACTGTAGCCCACCAGGCTCCTCTGTCCATGGGATTCTCCAGGCCAGAATACTGGAGTGGGTTGCCATGCCCTCCTCCAGGGGATCTTCCTAACCCAGGGATTGAACTCAGGTCTCCCACATTGCAGGTGGATTCTTTACCAACTGAGCCACCAGGGAAGAATTCAGTGACCCTACTTAATATACAACATGGCTTAGAATGATACATGGTACATAGTGAGTGCTCTATAAATGTTAGCTACTGACATTATAATTGAAACTTTTAAAGCCACACTTTTAAATAGTAGCAGTATTAAATATGCAAGGCGTTATTAAGTCAGGGTGAAGTGGGGGGTTGAATGAAGTCATTTGTAAAGCTGTCATGATAGAGGATGTGGGGAGTGCCCAGACACAACGTTTGGCCTCCACTTCACCTCTAGGAAGAGGCCAGAAGGCCACACTACGTGGCAAATGAAACTCAGCCCAGTCTTGGTAAGAGGCCCAGTGGGAGCTGAGAAGGATGTGACTGGTGTGTTTGGAGGCTTCAGTGTGAACATGGGGCCCTCAGTCAAATGCAAAGACCAAATGTGTACAATATCAGGGGCAGGAAAGGGGCAGGCAGGATACACAAAGGGCTTCCCTGGTAGATCAGTTGGTAAAGAATCCACCCCCAAGGCAGGGTTTGATCCCTGTATGGGGAAGATCACTTGGAGAAGGAAATGGCTACCCACTCCAGTATTCCTGCCTGGAGAATTCCATGGACAGAAGAGCCTGGTGGGCTACAGTTCATGGGGTCGTGAAGAGTTGGACATGACTGAGTGACTAACGCTTTCACTTTCTCAGGATACATGAGTCAAGAAGGTCTAGGAAACCTAGAATTCAGCAGCATTTCAGGGCACACCAGAATCTCTACTGTGGGAATAGAGAGAACGCCACCCAGAGAACAAGACAGACAGGTGGGGACACGGACTCTACAAATGTGTGCATTTCATTGGTCAAACACAAAGAGAGATAGGCCCTTGGGTTTTCACTCACCTTCAGGCCTCTCATTGGCCTAAATGGTGATATGCAGGTCTGGAATTCAGTTCAGTTGAGTTGCTCAGTTGTGTCCAACTCTGCGACCTCATGGACTGCAACACACCAGGGCTTCCTTCCATCACCAACTCCCAGAACTTGCTCAAACTCATGTACATCGAGTCAGTGATGCCATCCAACCATTTCATCCTCTGTCGTCCCCTTTTCCTCCTACCTTCAATCTTTCCCAGCATCAGGGTCTTTTCTAGTGAGTCAGTTCTTCACATCAGGTGGCCAAAGTATTGGAGTTTCAGCTTCAGCATCAGTCCTTCCAATGAATGTTCAGGACTGATTTCCTTTAGGATGGACTGGTTGGATCTCCTTGCTGTCCAAGGGACTCTCAAGAGTCTTCTCCAACACCACAGTTCGAAAGCATCAATTATTTGGCCCTCAGATTTCTTTATAATCCAACTCTCACATCGATACATGACTACTGGAAAAACCACAGCTTTGACTAGATGGAACTTTGTTGGCAAAGTAATAATGTCTCTGCTTTTTCACATGCTATCTAGGTTGATCATAGCTTTTCTTCCAAGGGGCAAGCATCCTTTCATTTCATTCTGGCAGTCACCATCTACAGTGATTTTTGGAGCCCAAAAAAATAAAGCCTCTCACTGTTTCCATTGTTCCCCATCTATTTGCCATAAAGTGATGGGACCAGATGCCATGATCTTAGTTTTCTGAATGCTGAGTTTTAAGCCAATTTCTTCACTCTCCTCATTCACCCTCATGAGGAGTCTCTTCAGTTCTTCTTTGCTTTCTGCCATAAGGGTGGTGTCGTCTGCGTATCTGAGGTTATTGATATTTCTCCTGGCAATCCTGATTAAAGCTTGTGCTTCATCCAGCCCAGCATTTCTCATGAGGTACTCTGCATATAAGTTAAATAAGCAGGGTGATGATATACAGCCTTGACATACCCCTTTCCTGATTTGGAACCAATCTGTTGTTCCATGTCCAGTTCTAACTGTTGCTTCTTGACCTGCATACAGATTTCTCAAGTGGTAGGTCAGATGGTCTGGTATTCCCATCTCTTTAAGTATTTTCCACATTTTGTTGTGATCCACAGTCAAAGGCTTTGGTATAGTCAATAAAGCAGAAGTAGATGTTTTTCTAGAACTCACTTGCTTTTCTGATGATCCAAAAGATGTTGGCAATTTGATCGCTGGTTCCTCTGCCTTTTATAAATCCACCTTGAACATCTGGAAGTTCACAGTTCATGTACTGTTGAAGCCTGGTCTGGAGAATTTTGAGCATTACTTTGCTAGTGTGTGAGATGAGTGCAATTATGCAGTAGTTTGAGCATTCTTTGGCATTGCCTTTCTTTGGGATTGGAATGAAAACTGACCTTTTCCAGTCCTGTGGCCACTGCTGAGTTTTCCAAATTTGCTGGCATATTGAGTTTCATAGCATCATCTTTTAGGATTTGAAATAGCTCAATTATAATTCCATCACCTCCACTAGCTTTGTTCATAGTGATGCTTCCTAAGGCCTACTTGACTTTGCACTCCAGGATGTCTGGATCTACATGAGTGATCACACTATTGTAGTTATCTGGGTCATGAAGATCTTTTTTGTATAGTTCTTCTGTGTATTCCTTCCACCTTCTCTTAATATCATCTGCTTCTGTTAGGTCCATACCATTTCTGTCCTTTATTGTGCCCATCTTTGCAGGAAATTTTCCCTTGGTATCTATAATTTTCTTAAAGAGATCTCTTGTCTTTCACATTCTGTTGTTTTCCTCTATTTCTTTGCATTGATCACTGAGGAAGGCTTTCTTATCTCTCCTTGCTATATTATCTGCAATCCATACAGAAAAAGCAGCACCAATCTGAGATATCACCAGGCTCATTGCAATCAGAAAAGAAAAATGGCAAAAACCAAGATGGTTCTTTAAAACCCGTTCAACAAAACCCTGTGTCATTTTCACATGCAAAACAACCAAAACAAAGCACAAGGCCATGCCCACCATCAACAGATATCACAGGAAGGGGAGTGACTATGTGGGGATGACGACAAAATCTATCCCAGCAGTTAGTACAAGGATTTTTGACTGGGATGATAGAGGTGGAGGTGCTAATATTTGGTTATATTCCAAATATATATTTGGACAGGATTACATATGAATTAAAAGATGTGATAGAAAGAGGAATCAAGAGTGGCTCTCATGTGCTTTGCCTGTAGCCAATAAAACAGTGCCAAATTTAGGAAATAAACAAAATCTAGCCCCCTTTTATCCCATATATCTACCCACTTCCCTTATGATATCTATTTGCAGTTCTTTTTTTTTAATTGAAGTATAGTTGATTTATAATGTTTTGCCAAACTCTGCCATACAATATGACTCAGTGATATACATATATACATATATACATTCTTTTTTTATATTCTTTTCCATCATGGCATATCCCAGGAGATTAGATATAGTTCCTATGCTATACAGTAGGATCTTGGTGTTTATCCATTCTATAAGTAACAGTTTGCACCTACCAACCCCAAATTCTCAATCCAGCCCCCTCTCTCTCTCTTCTCCCCTTTGGCAACCACAAGTTTCACCTCTATGTCAGTGAGTCTGTTTCTGTTTCATAGATAGGTTCATTTGTGCCATATTTTAGACTCCATATATAAGTGATATCATATGGTATTTGTCTTTTTCTGATTTAATATGATAACCTCTAGTTGCATCCATGTTGCTGCAGAAGGCATTATTTTGTTATTTTTATGGCTGAGTAATATTCTATTGTATATATATACCACACGGAGAAGGCAATGGCAACCCACTCCAGTACTCTTGCCTGGAAAATCCCATGGACGGAGGAACCTGTAAGGCTGCAGTCCATGGGGTCGCTGAGGGTTGGACACGACTGAGCGACTTCACTTTCACGCATTGGAGAAGGAAATGGCAACCCACTCCAGTGTTCTTGCCTGGAGAATCCCAGAGACAGAGGAGCCTGGTGGGCTGCCATCTATGGGGTCGCACAGAGTCAGATACGACTGAAGTGACCTAGCAGCAGCAGCATATATACCACATCCTCTTTATCCATTCATCTGTCAACAGACATTTAGGTTTTTTCCATGTCTTGGCTGTTGTGACTAGTGCTGTGTGATTCTTTCGAGGCCTTTGATCTTAGGTGTCTAAGGTCATTAGCTGCATGCTGCTGCTGCTAAGTCACTTCAGTCGTGTCCAGCTCTTTACAACTCCATAGATGGAAGCCCACCAGGCTCCCCCATCCCTGGGGTTCTCCAGGCAAGAACATTGGAGTGGGTTGTCATTTCCTTCTCCAATGCATGAAAGTGAAAAGTGAAAGGGAAGTCACTCAGTCGTGTCCAACTCTTAGTGACCCCATGGACTGCAGCCTACCAGGCTCCTCCATCCATGGGATTTTCCAGGCAAGAGTACTGGAGTGTGTTGCCATTGCCCTCTCCAATTAGCTGCATGGGATTTAGCAAAATAGTTAAGCGCACAAACTCTAGAGTCAGACAGAATTTCCTGGGGTTTCTTGGACTCTCTTCTCTGTGATCTTGGGCATATTGGTTAATATCTCTTGAGTTTTCATTTTATAATCTGTAAGATGACATACAGTATTTTCCTTAGGGAATGTCTATGACATGAGATAAGATCTTTGTCTGGAATGTAAACGCTCATCTAATGGCAGCTATGTTTGTATTAGTTGGGTTTAGGGTGAATGGAGAGGGAGGCATCAGCAAGTTAAGTAACCTTGGTTCCCTTGAGACTATCTGCCCATCACATGCTGCGTCCTTTATCTCCTCTCTCTGCATCCTCACAGGCTTGTGGAATGAGGCTTATTACTCCCACTTTGCAGGCCAGCAAGCTAAATGTACAGAGGTATTAAGTGATTTTTCTCAAGGTCACACAGCTTGTAAGGCTAAGAAGAAGGATTCAAATACAAGCCTGTTTGAATCCAAAGCCCACACTCAAATAAATCAAATAAAGAGTTTAAAATCTGACCATTGCTTGCTATTTATAGCACACTTATTTTTGATGGTATCAACTAAAATAATGTATGAAAGGCAATCTGTGAATTCACTGTTAAGAAACAGTGAGTGATTCTTTTGCTCCATGCAGTCAATTCCTTCTTAGAGGGTATATGCAAATGCAGTCTAGAATTAGAAAGCCTTATTTATACTCTGCAGCCAGAGAAATAGCTTTCTGGCATGGATAGAAAGCAAGCTATGAATTCTTCAAAGAAGGTAGAGAAGATAATGGAAAGGCCTCAGGCATAAGGAATCAGAGTAAAAATTCCTACTGGGAAGGAGAAGATGTAAAGCATAAATGTAAACAAAATTAAAAAAAAAAAGGATGTGAAGCCACAAGAGTATTGACAGTGATATAATTAAAAATAAATGAGATCCATCCTTTAATACCAGCTCCTTTAATACCATCCTTTAATACCAAGGAAAACATTTTGAAAAACTAATGTCCAAAGTTGGTGAATATGCATTGAAAGCTGCTCTGTTATTCTAGGGAGTCTAAGATGAAAAGTAATTTGGAGAAACACAGGAGACTAGAAAAATATTCTAATTTTTAATTTGGTAATTCCCCTTCTGATAATTCATTCTTTAAAAATAATTCAAAATTAAAGGGGAAAATGAAGAGTTTCTTTGGAGAATTATTTGAATGATAGCTCTTAAAATATGGCTGTCCAACAATTGGATAGTGGTTAAATAAATTATGATATTGCCACTCCCTAAAATTGTATACAGATATTAAAGCTGTGACCTATACATTAAAAAAAAAAAATAGATTGAAAAATGAAGTACTGACACATATTACAGAGTGGATGAACCCTGAAAGTAGGCTCAGTGAAGGATGCCAGACATAAAAGGCCACATGTCGTATGATTCATTTATTTGAAATGTTAGGAGTAGGTGAGTCTATGGAGGCAGAATATGGATCAGTGGTTGCCTATGTCTGAGTGTGTGGGATGGGGTTGGGAAAATGTAGAGTGACTGCTAATGGGGACATAGCTCTGTGGGGGGTGAGTAAATGTTTTAACTTAGACTGGGGAGATGATTGCAAAGTGTGAATATTAACAATTTTCAGCTGTATACTTTGGATGACAATATTAACAATACATAGCAATATTAAACAATATAAACAGTAAACATAAAAATAAATATTCATAACAATATAAACAATAAACATAACAATAAACAATATTCATAACAATATTAAAATACAAATAAAATATTTACTAAGTTATGCAAATACACAAGAAACAATTGTAGAAATAAATATAACAAAATGCCTGCAGTGGTTTGATTCAACAGGTGAATTTATGGATGAAAAATTTTGCCTTCTCTTTGTCTAAAATTCTTATGAGATTCGAATTCTTTTATTATTTAGAAAAAAATAAATGTAATTACCAAAGAGGAGAACCATTCCCCTTCACAATTATGACTCCCCTCCACCCAAATCCAGTTTTCTTTCTTTTATCTTGCTAAGATAAGAGTAATAAAATTTACAATCCAGCAGCCTGCAAACCCCTTCTAGCTATTTTAGGCCATTTGATACAATTCTATGAATGAAAAAGACAACGGCATTAAAGGGTTTAACTCAAAAAAATAGACACATTAAACTTCTGGCTTATTGAATACATATGTTCTCATTTCTAGGAAGTGATTGAAGCCATTGCTGAATGTGCATTTAAGACTTCACCTTTTCCAATTCTGCTTTCATTTGAGAACCATGTCGACTCGTAAGTATTCAGCACATTCAGTAGTGAGTCCTTTCTCCAGATAGAGCATGTTTAATCATTGTTCATCAGATTTAAGATATTTGACATTATTAATGCTGTTCCTCAATTAAGCTGTATATTAAGTGGCATATATTCATCTGTATATGATGGGATTCATTGGTTTAAATTTCATTAATATTAGAATGATCCATTGGACTTGTGGAATCTATTTTCTTGCCATGATAGGGTTTTAATTTAAGGACTCCTCTTTTTACAATGAAATGAAACCCATTTCCTTATATAATACATGTCTCTATTTCAGTGGCTGCTCTTATAACCATTAGCTCTTTCTACTGTGTGCAAATTTATAGTCAGTTTTGCCACCCTAAAATGGCCAGTTCTGTACACACTAGAGCTGATGGAGGTGAGTTAAATATATTAATTATATTTTGCCACTTTGTACTTACACAGAACTCAGACCACCAAATTCTCCCTCCTTCCTATTTTTGTTGGTTTCCCATTTGTTAATATTTGTAAATATTTTATTTCAAAACAACGTGAGTTTTTTGCTGAGCCACATAAAAAATAGGTAATTTTTACTTACCTCTTTCATGCATTTTAAGGCAAAGGATCAGAGTTGGGCACATTTACATCAGATACGTACATATTAATTTATCATACAGTTACTCAATCTAAAGAGCTTCACAGTGAAAGATTTTCATCTACGTTGAGTCAAAATTCAATAAACTAAAATTCTAGTCTCTGGAATTAATGTCTGAAGACTAGTCAGACACTATGGTCACTAGTACTGACCGTCACTGCTCACAAGAGCGTTTGGGAGGCTCTCTGTTTCATTCAAACATCTAAGCTACCACCTAAGCCAGTTTTCTCCACTAAAAGCCTACAACACCTATCCCAAGTTGGCCCACAGATTTCTTAGATCTCTTTTTATCCTCCTTTCAGTAGAAAATCTTTTCCAGGCCACTGATTCCCTTTGTCCAACTAATTTGCAACACAGGCTTCAATTCACTAATTCTTAAAGAATTCACTAAACCTTAAAGAACCAGTTAGGTAGTGACCGAATTTCAGCTTGAGCAATTTCAAAATAGTTAAATCATTTGTTTATATATATGTGGAGAGAGACCTTATTTAGAAGTAACCAAATTATAATTATTTGTATTTCTAGTTTGCCCTCAGGAAATCCATACTACATTTACCAGCTCATGACTCTATTTCATTAGGAAACAACCATCCAGTGAATAATGTAATCATTTGGCACATAGTTTTTCTAGCACTCCTGCACTCCTGAGGGGCAATTGAAGAGAAAAGCATTTGTTCTGTTTCATTGCAATTTCTTTTCTAATGAAAGGAGAACCTCTTTAGTTCCTCTATTTAGTACCTCACTTGCCGTGACAACTCTGATGTGCATGTGACTTTCCTCATCTCGGCCCATCTATTTGTAATTGGGCTCTAACAATGCCTTTTTTTCAAGAACAGTACTTCCTGGAAAGATTGTCCTTTCCTTTTTGCGGAAATATCTCCAAGTCTAGTACACTCATTTTCTTCAAGAAATGTTTCTATGTAAGTTAGACAAAATGAAAAATTCTGGTACCATCCTTGAGTGTCCACCCTTGAGTGTCATTGGACTTTACCATGTAGCCAGAGAGGCATCAACAACCACCAGCACCACAAACTAAACAACAGCTAATGTTTATTGACTGTATATTATGTGCCAAGCAAGGTTCCAAGCATTAGCTCATGTAACCTCACCACAAACCCAGGTGCTCCTAGAAATAAATATTTTTATCATTGTCCATATTTTACAAGTGATGAAACTGAATCCCAAGGAGGGTGAGTAACTTGCCCAAGGCCAGGCAGCTAAAATGTGAGAGTGGGGATTTAAATTTGGCTAATGTGGCTTCAAAACTCATCTGTTTAAGCAATACCACCCCCAAGCCTAAACCAAAGGATCATGAGCATTCCAAACATGGATAAAGACAAGCAGAGCATTCCACAAGGCAACGGCCTGCAAGTGGTCATGTTTTTGTGGCTCATGACCTTAACCACAGCATATTTTTTAGTCTTCAACCCCAATCATACAGAGAGCAAAACTGAGCATGAAAACTAAATCTACAGTGGACATAAAATAAAAAAGATTGTCCCCTAATACAGCCCTTTCAGGTTGGAAAAAAAAAAAAATGAGAAACTGAGCTGCTAAAAGTTCATTAATAATGCATGAATAACAAAAGAAATGAGGAAAACAGCCTTCCTAGGATGCTATGATATTGATCCCAAACTGCTGAGATGATGGAATGGCAGTGAAATCCTGAGATGCTGAATTCTATTGTGGGAGGAAGTTTTTTGCTTCCTATTTCCATTGTCCTTGAGCCTCACACACATATCAACATCATTCAGCTACAGTTCTTTCCTGGGAGGACTGTCACACACCCCAAGAAAATTGACAAGCTTCCCCTTTGCCGGTAAAATGTTATGTTTGACTCGTGGGCCATCCCACCTCATTGCTGAACAAACCAGTGGTGGATACCATTCATCAGTTACAGCACTCTTTTCCACTGAACTAGATACACCAGATACAGAATCTTACTCAACACAGGACACACACACCCAAAATATCTGAAACCTATATGCCATCTCTGCTGCTAAGTCACTTCAGTCGTCTCCAACTCTGTGCAACCCCATAGACGGCAGCCCACCAGGCTCCGCCGTCCCTGGGATTCTCCAGGCAAGAACACTGGAGTGGGTTGCCATTTCCCTCGCCAATGCATGAAAGTGAAAAGTGAACGTGAAGTCGCTCAGTCGTGTCCGACCCTCAGCGACCCCATGGACTGCAGCCCACCAGGCTCCTCTCTCCACGGGATTTTCTAGGCAAGAGTACTGGAGTGGGGTGCCATCGCCTTCTCCGTCTCTAGCAACAGTTATTTTTTTCTCCTTTGTGCTGTGTATACAAAATGCCAGAATCAGAACCCTAGTCCCAGCCCACTTGAGCCATGCCTTCAAAACAAACCCACATTGGAAAAAAAGGAAGGAAACCTGTGAATTTTTTTTGGTTTTCTCTCCTAATATTTGAAACTACCTATCAATGAGACAAGGAGAAATCTTCAGTGAGCAGCTGACTACTGTTCTCCCCCTGCCATGTCACAGCCCCATAAAATGCAGAATTCCTGAGCTTCACCTCCACACCTGTATTTGAATTTGTATAGTAAGACTTTGAATCATATTTTTTTACAAGTCCCAGTTAACTGATGGGCCACCTACTTTGTAATTTGTAAACTAGCACTTTCACTAAAAGAATTCTCCTCTACACTCAAGTGAAGAAACCACCACACCTGGTTCAGCCACAGAGAAATGTGAGATTTTGGATGAAGTCCTTAATTGCCAGAAGTTGTAAATCCTTTATATATAGGAAGGGATTTTGCCGGGGTCCAGCCCCGGTGGATCCAGGGAATTCGAAGCGGGGACGGCATCAGCGAGGATCAGGAAACAACTGCTTAATTAAACTTTAATTAAGGATATAAAGAGTAATAGAATAAGGATAGCTCAGTGAGGAAATTCAGTGGAGAAAAGAGGCTGAAATAAGGATAGCTCAGTGAGGAAATTCAGTGGAGAAAAGAGGCTGAATAATTCAGCCAGAAGGTGAGAGAAAGAACGACGTGGGGAGACCAAGTTTCGGTGAACAAAGCCCGCACTTTATTTTCCAAAGTAGTTTTTATACCTTAAGTTATGCATAGAGGATAATGGGGGAAGGGGTAGAGTCATGCAGTAAGCCAGGCTTTCTTCCTGCAAACCTATCATATGCAAAAATTTAGGTGATTTGCATCATCTTCTGGCCTGGAGGCCTGTTAACATTTTAAGAAACTTTCTTTAGAAAACTTATTTTTCTCTAAAGGTGATTGGTCAGGAGCCACCCTCCAAAAGCATTAGATAAAGTTGCATTCCTACAGAGCAAAGGTGTGGTGGGCTATAACAAGAAAAAGAATTAACTCAAGGGTCCCAGGTTACAAACATTAAAGCTACTACTTACACCAATTATATTAATCAATACACTGCCAGGGACACAGCAGGTAAGGGATATGGAGACTTAGCAGCAAACATTGGCCCAACAAGTGAAAAACCCTTCACCAATACAATTTCTAATCAATCTTTTAACTGCGCAAAGGAATCTGTAGACAGTTTAGAACATCTCATGTCTCTCACAGTTGGGAGGCTCTGAGCAATCACATGTGGCCGGAAACACCTATTCAGGCAGGCTAAAGGATTTCCAAAGGAGTTTGTAGGTTGAAACACTGTCACACCCAGGAATTATTAACTGGAGCTGTACGTTAACTCTTTTTTTAGAGAGAGGTAGTGGGGGACAGCCCCCCGTAAAGTCAGAGGTGTAGGTGAAAGCACAAAGCAGAAAGTAGGCAGACTCTGGTTTTGGGGGTAGATGCTCGAGAATTTCCAGGGGGACTCCTGAGGCTCGATCCCGCCTTTGCGTATGCCGAGCCTCCTTCCTCATGACCTTTGCCACGGGCGGAGTGCCTCACGCTGGCTCCTGGCAGTGATAGACTTCCAGTTGAACTATTCCAGATCCTGAAAGATTATGCTGTGAAGGTGCTGCACTCAATATGCAATATGCCGTCAATATGCAATATGCCAGCTCCCGGCATCTCCCCCTTTTTTATTTCTTAAAACAGCCAGATGCAGCTCAGCCGCGAGCTTCTGAATGTTCTGCCGAAGAATCCTGACAATACAAGGAAGAATGATTATGAGAAGCAAAATTAGAACTAAAGATATTAGACAGAATGTTTTTTCCTGAAATGAAGTTAGAGAAAGTGTGAAAAAAGTCATTAGCTGCTCCAGCAGCGGTAAAATCCAGTCAAGAGTGCTCCAGGGTCTGTATTTGATTATGAAGTTTCCCTAAGTCCAGGCCAATGTCAGAGCTGTTCCAAATACCTGAGATATGATTTTTGATTTTCTCCCATTTATAATCTGTCTCGTTTACCTTTAAAGATGTCACGCATATCCACCAGTAATTAGCGTGGCAAGACAGAGCCATTTTCACTTTTAAAGCCTGTAACTCAGTTCCAGTATGCATTATTGCCTCTTTTAAGGTGTGTACTCTCATCTCTAATTTCCTATCTATAGCTTCCTGTGTTGCTAGAGTTAAAGAAACATTTTTAGACATGGTATCAACATATTGGGCAGTATGCACTTGTTGAGTCAATGATATTGCTGCCGCAGTAACAGAAGCAGTTGTGGTTATTAAAGCTGCTTTTCCCAGGATAATCAAGCCCACAAACCGTTGCAATTGCATTAAATCCTGAAGTTGTTGTAATACAGCAAGACTATCATTATATCAATAAGTGGTTACATCATAAGATAAGGTGGACGTTGTAACACTACAAAGGAGCAAACATTATATTGAGGGTTTAAACAAGACGAGAGCATACATTGTTCACAAGTCACTACATTGGGTCCACCAGTGAAAGTCATATGTACATTAAGTTTTCCAGAATCGTTGGTAAAGAGAAAAACATAAGGAGAGGGTAGACAAGCCAAAACAGAATAAGTAGAATTATTTTCTGGTTGGAGTTCGCGCTGCAGCAGCCCCGTCGGTCTCGCCGGGATCTCGATGTTTATCTTGCCTCCCCTTCTGGAGGGCTCCTCTTTTGTGATCAAAGCAATGGGGGAACTGGATGTCTGGGGGTCTGCAACATGGCGAATCAGCCTGTCCCGAATCTAAATTGAAGAATCTGTATCCTGTGGAAAAATACAAGCACGTCCTCGACCGCTAGTTAATAATGGGTCAGGACCCTTCCATTGTCCTGAGAGGAGGTCCTTCCATTTGACTAATGGTTTTGCATTTAATTGTTCCAGGCACCAATGACAAAGCACTGCAGTAGTTCCAGCCAGATCAGTATTTAGAATATTTATTATGAAAAGAGCATGTTGCAAGATTTGATGGGGAGAGCTATACTTAAACTCCCCTTCTTTTAATTTTTGAATTTGGATTTTTAATGTTTGATGTGATCTTTTCACAATGGCTTGTCCCTGTGGATAATAAGGGATGCCTGTATTATGTTTAATTTGAAACTTTATACAAAATTCCTGAAAAGACTTAGAAGTGTAAGCAGGAGCATTGTCAGTTTTCAGAGCTTTTGGCAGGCCCAAATATGAAAAACAAGTAAAGAGATGTTGTATCACATCTTTAACTGCCTCTCCGGTACGAGCAGTTGCAATAATAACGTGAGAAAAGGTATCTACAGTTACATGAACAAAGGACAGTTTTCCAAATGAAGAAACATGAGTTACATCCATTTGCCAGAGTACGTTAGGTTTGAGACCACGAGGATTAACTCCCATAGGTAGACTATTAGAAACAGTAGGGCAGTGTAAGCAAGAACGCACAATCTCTCGAGCAGTCTCTCTGGGAATTTGGAATTGATATCTTAAGGCAGTAGCGTATTGATGATGAAGTGAGTGAGAGGCTCTGGCCTCCTCAATCACAGTAGCCACTGTATTTCTGGTTAACAAGTCAGCCAAGTCATTAAAGGCATTTAAAGGGCCAGGCAATCCGGAATGAGCCCAAATGTGTCCAATGAAAAATATCCTTCATATATATTTCATATATAGAGACGGAGGTTGGTTTAGTTCACCTTGGATGATGTGGGCTTGCTCCTTGGTCAGAAAACTGATCACCTTGCCAATGTTTAACATGTCCATATAAGTCTGGTGTGGCCTGAAGCTCAAAATGTATTTGTGAATATTTTCCTCTCACTGTATCTCCATGGTAGCCAGTGTTGATGTTCTAAATGCTTTAGGATTTTTTTTTTTTTTTTTTTTTTTTTTTTTTTTTTGCTCTCTCATGGCAAATGTAATGCCTTGTTTCTGCAATTATGACCCACAATTAAAGTTTCTTTGTTCTCCTCTGACTTCTTCTGCTTAGTTTGCTTTCTGTTCTAGTTAGGTCCCCTCTAGATGTGCATGTGTGTTTGATCTTCAAACACATCTTCCTTTATCCATGGACACTGCCTCTTGTTATCCCCATCTTGGCTCATGGTGAAGCAGGTTTTAGAGTTTAGGTCAAACACAGATCCTTGCTCTCCAAAGTGTGGTTGATCCATGGACCAGCAGCATCTACATGATCAGGGAGCTTGTTAGAAATGCAGACTCTCAGGCCTCACCCCAGTCTTTGCCTTGGAATCTTCATTTTCTTAAGACTCCAGGTGATTTGGTGAAGTGTGAGAGCACTGCTCTAAACACTGAGGTTCATTAACCAGCTGTTTATTACCTGCAGGCTTGTTACAAATGCAAGTTCCAAGGCTCCACTGCCAGCTCAGTGAATCAGGGGCCTGGGGACAGAGCTCTGGCACCTGCAGCATTAAAAGCCGAGCTGATTCTTTAGTGGAATCGAGTAAGATTTTGGTTTAGCAAAATCCTCCCCAGGGTCTGATTTGGGGACTGCATGACAGAGGACAGAGTCTACCTGCCACCTGTTTAGAGACACCTGGAACATCATCCTGAAGTTCCTCTAAGAGTGAGGATACAGCTCCACTAGAAATCCCAAAAGCAGGGTGTTAGGGAATAAATCCTCCCTTTTCACTCCAGGCTTCTGAGCAAAGGAACTTGGGGCTCTCAAGTTCCAACCCTCAAGGAAAGTGACATCCTTGAGGAACCTGGTGAGTCAGTTCACCCATCACAGTGGTTCCCCAACTTGAGTGTATATGAGAATCCTCCAGAGGGGGCCTCTTGAGACCCCTGAGCCCTGCTCCCTTCTTTCCTTCCTTTCTGATCAGAACCTGAGATTCCAACATGGAACTTGCCTGTCTTCCCAGGAGGCCTTGAATCTGCTTTTCTAACCAGCTCCAAGCCCTGTTGATGCTGCTAATCTGTGGACCACACTTGGAACAGAAAAACTCCATTTCAGAGCATCATTCCATGAAAGTGAAGTGGAAGGGTTGGACAGTTTCTTTTGTGCAGCCTGGAAAGTAGCTGTTGTTGTTATTCACATTGTTATTGTTGTTCATGGACCACAGCTTTGCTGTGGTGAAGGGGCTTGTGTAACTCAATGAAGCTAGGAGCCAGGCAGTGCAGGGCCACCCAAGATGGACGCGTCATAGTGAAAAGTTCTAAGAAACCGTGGTTCACTGAAGGAGGGGATGGCAACCCACTCCACTCGCCTGGAGAACCCTGGGGCAGCATGGAACATGTAGGCCCAGGCTCAATGGGCTTTTCTAATCTACAGCTGCAGAGCCCACTGGCTTGGTGGAGCCCTGGAACCAGCTGTCTTTTGGGCAAAGGCATCTGAACTGTGAATGCCCAGGGATGCTCTGCCAAATCAGCCACTTCTGCTTGTCCCTCAACTATAACACGTTATCCTTTAACAACCACTCCCAGTGCTTTTAGGATCAGTTCTTCAGTTGGCAGGGTTTCCTCCATCAGTGATACTGCTGGGAGAACTGCAGGATATTCCAAAGGCTGCGTGAGTCACACAGGATAATCCCCAACTGGTCAAAACAGGTGTCATAAGAATTTGGGAGTTGTCGTGTAGAGTTTTGCAAGTTCTGTGAAGCTCTGCTTTGCCTCCCCTTGCAGTTCAAGAAGGTAGTGAACTTGGGCTTGAATGTGAAGCCCAGAGAATTCATCTGACACGTCCTCTAAATATATGTTTTTTAGAAAGGGGATATGAAGAGTGCTTTCCCTATGGATCCATTGCAATATGATTTGAACCCCCAAAACATCCCCTTCCCAGGAAAAAGCACGGTCCATGATCCAGGTATAATAGTCATGGTAAAAGGAATGAAAATTAGAATTACATTTGTTAATCAATTTGAACTGTAGTCAAGAAGTTTTATCACTTACTTATTATTACTACAGCCCCAGTTCTGCTAAAATGTATTAACATTGCAGCACGTAGAGACAACTATTGGAAATCGAGTCCAACAGCCTATAGATCAAAATCACAGTCCATAAAACCTGATGGAATTGGACACCTTTATAATGATATTTAACATCGTACAGAATGAGAATGGCTTTTTAAAAGGTCAAGGGAAGCAGTTTTGAAAGATTATGGATGTTCCTTCTTATCAACTCTGTTTATACATGAGCAAGCTCTCATTCCTCCGGTCTAGCTGGCAGAGGCTTCCTTGCAGCACTGGGATCATCTTCCTCTTCAAAGGTGTTTGCATCTATTACTTCACTTCATCTCCTCAGCATCCTCTGCCCCTTTCCAAGAACAATTATTTTCCTCTATTTTTTATAGACCCTGAGAGGTTGAGAGCCTGGAACTCAGCTCAACCAACTGAACAGCTCCAGCCTTCTCCCATCAGACCAAGTTCCCCTGGCACCTCATTAGGCTGACACCACCTTTGTGCCCCTCTTGTGCACAAAAGGGCTGCAGACACCCTTCCCCAAGATGCCTGCTTCACTTGTCTTTCCTTCAGTGCCCTTTCCCAAGTGGACACACTTCTGCCTGTCAGCCTTTTCACTTCTGCATTTTTAGATTCTCTCTTTTTCTCTGTCCACCTTCCTCCCTGTTTCTTCACCTCCTTTTAAATACCTCTTTGCAGTGCAGCTCCATCTGTTAGACAAATCTCACCCAAAAATTCACAGAGTCATGAATGAGTTCTACCCCCAAGTATCTGGCATTTGACTTAGAATTGGGAAATTAACCAAAAGGGACTGAGTCTCTAACCCTGGGACATTCAAGCATCCAGGAATAGGCAGGTGACCTGCTGTCCCCTCCATCTGTGTCCTCGGTGGAAGAGCCTCCTCTCTCCACCTGCCTGTGGCATTCACATCCACACAAGTGGGAATTGCAAGCAGGAATTTGGAAAGATGAAAGCAGTCCCGACGGCAAGGGGAAGAATGCCGTCTGCTTGTGACCGGTATGGTGCAGCCATGCTGAGGCGCCTCTTGCATCACCCGCCCGCTTTCGCCTCTCTCCCCTCAGGCCGAAGCAGCAGGCCAAGATGGCGGAGTACTGCAGACTCATCTTCGGCGACGCCCTCCTCATGGAGCCGCTGGACAAGTACCCGGTAAGCGTTCTGAGCCCGTCCCGCAGGGGCGCACGCCTCCCTATGACCGGCTTAGGGGGGCTCCCTTAGCCCGCTCCGTGTGTCTGTGTCTTGGTGTGTGTCACGCAGTTGACCGTGAGCCCTCGGGAGGCTGGCGGGGAGCCCCTGAGGGGGCAAACCCCTGTCTGACTGCTCCTCTGCCCTCACCCTGCTCCGCTCCCTGCCCCTCGAGAGCCAGCGGGGGCTGCAAAATCCCCACCAGGGCATCCGCCCACAGAGGGAGCCCCAGGGCGCAGGCCTTGAGCACGTCCAGGATCCTCACCTCTGAAAGACGCGGGCCAGGAAAACAGGACGTTGAAGGCGGTGGGGGACATTCCAGCCTGCCCCTGCTGGCCACGCTTCTCTTTCCCGCATGTGCCCAGCACAATCCAGGCCGCCCTGTTGTGTGGCCGTATCCTTGCTTTGGGAAGGAAAGCAGCAGAAAGATGGTCTTGTTGCCTCTTCCCTCCTCAGCCCCTGCCCCGGTCTCCACCCGTCTCTCCTGTTTTCACACCAGTTATCAGACTGGTTGCAAGTGAAGAATCGAGGACCTGCTTACAGAAGCCCATAGACTTTCTAAAAATAACCTGTCTTGAGACTTGCACACATGCTGTCTGATATATAATATCCTTCTCATGGGAAATTTATTTTTCCCATTAGATGTACAAGCTGAATACACTAGAACCAAGGCTTGCAAACAGCTTGAATCTCAGGGCGGTGGGTAAATCTGAAGCCACCCAGTCCACTTCTGCCAAGGCCAAGAAGATGTGCCACTTTACAGTCTCATGCCAGGATGGGGACTTTGCTGCTTTTAAACTGCATCATCTGAAAAGTGGATTCTGAGGACTTTCCCAGAAGCTCCTGCCTGTCTTTGCCATCTTCCTGGCAGAAGTCACACTGTGAGAGGTTTCCATCCTTTGATAATCCAAGCTGAGGCCTTCCAGTCTGTTCTAAATCAAGATGGTTGGATTCATGCCCAACAGAAAACTCATGAAACTTTAGGTTAGCAGGCCAAATCACTCAATACATGTCTGTGGCTGTATTCATGTATATTTCTGGTGGAAAAATAAAGGGTACAGTATTTAAAATATACCTTTCATGTGAGGAGCTATGAACCAGCCCCTACATAAGATACTTTAATGAGCTGTGTTGAAGGTAGTAAAGAACAGTCTAAAAGCTTGTGGTATCTAATGCAGTCCTTGGGTTTGGGGATAGAATCTGAAAGGAAAGGTCAGTGTTTTTAAAGAATGTGTTTTTCTTTCTTAGTTGGAATCTGGAGTTCCCCTTCCAAGTCCTATGGATTTAATGTACAAAATTTTGGTGAAAAATAAGAAGAAATCACACAAGTCGTCAGAAGGAAGTGGCAAGAAGAAGCTCTCAGAACAAGCTTCCAACACGTACAGCGACTCCTCCAGTGTGTTTGAGCCCTCGTCCCCAGGAGCCGGTGAGAGGCTGGTAGACTCGCATTCCTCTGTTACGTGTGGGTTTAAAAACGGCTGCTCTGGAAGTAACTTAGAAGGACTTTTAACATTTCCACCTGGGCACAGTAAACTGTGTTGGTTTTCTATTTCTGTTTTAAAGCCAGTGGTTTAAAACTGCACAAACATATGAGCCCCCAGTTCTGCATGGCAGAGGCCCACGTGACCTCACCAAGCTAAACTCCAGGCATCAGCAAGGCTGCTTCTCTTTCTGGAGCTTGAGGGAATCATTCCTTGCACTTTCAGCTCCTAGAGGCAACCCACATCCGTTGGCTCATGGCCCCCTTCCTCCAAGTTCAAAGCTAGCAAGATCCCGTTTCACTTCTTCTGTCACCATGTCTCCCTAGGACCACAGTTGGAAAAGGTCCTCTGCTTTTAAGAACTCACGTCATTACGCTGGACCTATCCAGATAATCCAGAATAATCTCTCCCGCTTCAAGGTCCTTAACTTAATCTCATCTGAAAAGTCCCCTGTGCCGTGTATTCACAGGACACAGGAGATGTTCACAGGACATGGACATTTTGGGGAGGTCGCCATATAAGCCAAATAATCTCTGGAGGAGCCAGGTGATTTTTAAGCTTCTCAGGACAGTGATCCCTTGACATTAACTGCAGATCTGGACCCAAGATGGTCACCAAATGCATTCTCATTGTTGAAGAGTTCTGAGTCATTCAGTTCATCCATATTTTCCAGAACTCTTTTAAAATGTAAATGGTAGGTTACTTGAATTATCTACCAGAGCTACTAGATGATGTTTAGTATCATTTATTTTCATATTAGATTTAAATTGAAATAGACTTTTGTGATTGATGAAAAAAGAATTCAGAGTGGTCACCCATTTCCTTTGAATTATTTGTCATTCAGTCTAAGTTTTTTTCCAGTTCTAGTCAGAATCTTGGTAGTCTGAAAAGATCTGAAGTGATGGCATTATGAAGATCTCCTGATTGGAGGCTGAATATGTGAAGCAAACTTTAAGCTTGAATCTAGAAAGTTCTTCAATAAAAATTTAGCTAACATTGGGACAGTGGCTTTGGAAAAGGGTTTGGCAGCGTCTACAGAAGCTAAACTGAACAGATGCATATGAAGCCCCTGTACCCCAGAGAATTCTATTCCTAGGTATATAGCCAACAGAAGTACATGTAGATGTTCACCAAGAAGTATGGGCAAGAGCTGCTTAAAGCAGCACTACTCAGAATAGCACATCAACAGATAAATACATTGTGCAATATTCACCTCATGGAATAATGTGTAGCAGTCTTCAGTGCACATAGCAACATAGATGACTCTCATTTAGAAATATAATGTTGAGGAAAAGATGTCAAATGCAAAAGTAAGTATCCACTGTCTGATCCCATTTATATAAAGTACAAAAATGGCAGAACTAACCAGGACTTTTAGAGGTCAAGAGAGGGTTACTCCTGGTGAAGAGGTGACTGGAAGGGACCCAAGGAGGCTTCTGAACACTGGTTATATTTTGTTTGCTGATCTGGGTACCATTACTGTACACATGTGGTATGCATACTTCTCTGTATATCTATCATATGTCAATTAAAAGATTTAAAAATAAATTTAAAAAATTAAAATATAAACTCTAGGTAAATCAGAAAAAAAAAGATTCATCAAGACCCTGACTTATCTTTTCTTCTATTTTTCCATCATAGTTACCAATTACTTTTATTGTTTACATTAAAATCCTTGTCCACAGACATTATGTAATTCCTAGAAAGATTTTTTTGGTAGTTTTTAAAAGTGTGTTTAAAACATAACTACACAATTCTGATTCTTTTTTCAAAAATAACTTCTAGTCTCAGTGAGAATGTTCTTTTTGAAGTTTTGGAAAGCAAGTCACTAACAGGCCACCGATTTCCCAGCACGATTCTATCCCTTGAGTAAACCAAGTAAACCAAGTCTTCCCTTGTGTGTGGGAGCTTGTTGTTTTACCATCTGCCTTCACCAGTTCTCTTCCTCTTATTAACTGGATGCATAACACAAATGACGATTTTTACAGGCGATGAACATTATTGCTTAATTCAGAGAAAGAGCCACAATCTGTTAGTAATTCAGTGGATTTCCTAAACTAGCCCCATTCTCTGTTGTGCAATATTTATTTATTGTGATGGAAATTTTTTGACATTTATATATGTAAGTAGGCCCCTGAATAAAGACCGCTACTAATTTGCCATTTGGCTTGTCGATGTGCTCAGTATTGGGAAATCAAGTAACTTGAAAAATGAAATAGTTCTTATACCAAAGCTAATCTACTTTTCTTAGCACCTATTGGTGAGATCTTCCCCCAAGAGATCCAGCCCTTTGCCTGTACACTTGTTTAAAGAACTAGGATAATTTATTATTATTAATATTACGCAACAGAATTCCTTCAAGTTCCCTCCAAAATCTAAGGGAGAAACCAGGTCCCTACTCATAGAGTAAAGGATGACAAATCCTTTCTTTCCCACATAAACCAGAGAATGGCATGCTTATTTGAAATTCTGGTCTGTTGTACCATGAAGCAACTTAAATTAGTCAATAAAAAGAACCTCCTCTTTAATTTAAAAAAAAAAAAAAGTGGTTACCAAAACTTGAGACAATAAATTTGACTGTAAGAAATTTTGCATCAACCTCTTAAAAGAATGTATCTCTATAGAATAAGCAGTGTTTTCTATTCAAAGTGGAATTGATTCACCCTTATTAACTAACACAGTATTAGCTTCATAAACAGTTATATGTGGCTTTCTTTAACAAACAAGCCGTAAATAATAAACCATGTTGGTCCCAGACAACTTTTTCCTCTAAAGATTATTTCATGAATACTTTGCCCACTGCTCTCGTTGTCAGCCAAATGAAAACATTAATAAGCTTCTTGGAGGCAGTGGCAGTGCCATTTACAGAGCCCGAGCAGGGGAGTTAATTTATAGATGGCAGGAAGGGGAGGTGCTGGCCCATGTAAGCTGCCTCGTTGTCGAGCCATGATTGCCATCTACTGGGTTTATTGTGCTATTGCACTGTCTGGACACTGGAAGTCAAATCAAACAATTTAGAAGTATGCTTTCATTACTTTTTCCTTGAAAATCTTGTTATGTAACTGATATCACTGGGTCTAACTGAATCCCAGAGCTGTGAAGAACATAATGCTGCATGCCAATGTGACTCTTTAAGTATGTAATGATGATTAAGGATGTAAACATCCGCCTCAACTTTGGAGAGAAAAACAATCTACTGAAATGCCAGCATATTGGCTAAATATGAAACTGCATGAGATCTGATTGAGGGAGATTCCCATGCATAATTATTTAAGATTCATCCATTTCATTCTGCCCTTTTAAATAGAATATGCCATTTGCAAAGATACATGCACTGTTTAGACAACAGTTCATGCCTGTGTGCCTGCTAAGTTGCTTCTGTCGTGTCCAGCTCTTTGCGACCCCATGGACTGTAGCCCGCCAGGTTCCTCTGGCTGCGGGATCCTCCAGGCAAGAATACTGGAGTCGGTTGCCATGCCCTCCTCCAGGGATCTTCCTAACCGAGGGATCAAACCTTCATCTCATGTCTCCTGCTTTGGCAGGCAGGTTCTTTACCACTAGTGCCACCCGGGAAACCCTTAGACAACAGTGCCTCCATCAAATAAGCCTGCAGGCAAATCACAGGATACAGTCAGTACCTTATGGTTCTGGAGAATCAGGTTGCTGCTATAGCCCCTGTTCCTGTCCCAGCTCTTGTCCTCTACTTCCACTCCCATGAGGTCCTCTCTGGCCAAGGTCACTGAGCACTGGCCAAGAATCACATGAAGAGTTAGGGCTGAGAAGAAAAGGGAAAGATGGAAAAGTGATCGTTTTTCTGTTTTAGGTCATAGAGACCCTGAAAGAGGATGTATACATCAAGATAGGATATGTGTACCAGAGAGAGCTAACTGTAAAAGATGCCATATGCTTTGCAAAACATAGATAAAAATGCTAAGACAAGCATCTTTTATAGATTTTGGAAATTTCACACATCAAATTTAGAAAAAAAATTCAAACCCAGTATAATGCTTTATAATTAATAAAATTTAAGTATCCAAAAGGATAATTTTAGTGAAAGGCCAACTTTCAAGGAAATGTTTGGTAAATATACATGTCACATGTGCTTCAAACCTGTAATTGCTTGTTTACTTCATGATCTGTTATTAAAATTTGACAGGAGAAGCTGATACAGAGAGTGACGATGATGACGATGATGATGACTGTAAAAAGTCTTCAATGGATGAGGTACGTTTCTAGGGCTTGACTTCTGGTCAGAGACTTTTCACCAACTTGCCATTCCAGTCCGCTCACTCTGAATGTAGCTCTGGTCACCTTCTGCCATCTAGTGGTAAAAATAGTTTAAAACTAAAAATGCAAAATTGATCACTAAACCAAGTATTGTGTTAAGCAAAGTTCTAAGGAACAGTTTTGCTGAGGCTGTCTTTCATCAAATGTAGTATCTTGAGGGTGAATTCAAAATTTGTGATCTCCATCTTCCCTCTTCAGTTTTCGAGGCAGTTAAATGGATGTCATGGTCCAAAGTCCAGAGAAGACATGAGGTTTGGAAAAATGTTTGTAAACTTGACATTAATTTCCTCGTGGTGATTTTGACCTTTGTTTGGCTGCCTGGCTTGTAGGATCTTAGTTTCCTGACTAAGGATTGAATCCAAGCCCCAACAGTAGAAGCCTGGGGTCTAACCACTGGACATTCTTGGAATTCCGCATTCTTATAATTTTGGAACCAATAGAGATTTCTACTGAATATTTACGTATATTTAATATTTAGAAGTTCAAGATTCCCCAAATAACTCAGAAGTATTAATTGCACAGACTCTAGAAGCAAATCAAGGATAGGTCAATTGACATTTTAAAACTTTTAGCAGGAGTCCTGTTCAAAAAATTTATACTGAATCTGCTTTCAAATATATTGAAAAGTATGTCTCAGTAATTATATCTTTACAATTTAATTAATAAAGATAAATAACAATAAGCTGTTCTGACATGGTGTTCTTCCTCTTATAATTATTTCCTTAATGTAGCCTAAATTGTTAATTATATTTTCCCCACTAAATTTCAACTTAATACCCAGAAGAAAAACTATTACAAAGTAGCTTTTCCTGAGAATTATTTCAATTGTGTAAACTTTTTATCAGTAACTTTTGATCATTTTAAAACTATCTTACTAATTGGATAACCATTTACAATGGCTATTTCCTAATTAGCATTTAATCTTAATCTTGCTACAGAAGTTTTCAAAAGAAACCTTGTCTCCCTTGTATTCTGCCTTCTAAAAGTGGGAGAAAATGTTAAATCAGCCTAAAGAGGTCTGCCCATATCAGTACTGCAGTGTAGGCTTTCTTCTTTATTAAAAACTTCATCAAAGTGGTATTTATATAATAGCTAATATTAGCTAAAGTAACATAAGGCTTTAATATGCCAGGCACTGTTCTGAGCTCTTTCACATCAGTTAACACACTTAATAATCACAAGAATTCTATTTGTTATTGAGACTAATTTTTTCCTGATTTTATAGGTGACCAAACTGAGGCACAGAACAGTTAAGTAACTTGCCCTAGACTGGCTCTAGAACCTGAGCTCCTGACCTTCTATGTGTTGTTGTACAGTCGCTAAGTCGTGTCTGACTCTTTGTGGCCCCACCAGGCTCTTCTGTCCATGGGATTTCCCAGGCAAGAATACTGGAATGGGTTGCCATTTCCTTCTCCAAGGGATCTTCCCAACCCAGGGATCGAACCTGTCTTCTCCCACACTGCAGCCGGATTCTTTACCACTGAGCCAGCGGGAAAGATGCATTGTGCTGCTTGCTTAATCGGCGCCCAGGAGCTAGGAAGGGAGGCCGAGCGGAAAGGTTCTAAAGAAAAGCAATATTTGTTTGTCCACCCCAACCCACTTTCACTGGCGACCCTTTTCAATAACAATTTTCCATTCATCCAGTGGTCACCTACATGCTCATTTTCGTATTGTATGATGACTTCTTTTTAAACTATTGATTTAACTGGCTGTGTCAGGTCTTAGTTGTGGCCTGCAGGATCTTGGTTGTGTCAGAGGGACTGTTTCCTGGCAGCGCACAGATTTTCTAGTTGCAATCCAGGAGCTCCAGAGTGAGCGGGCTTCAGTAGTTGCGGGGCACGGGCACAGTGACCCCTCGGCATGTCTTGTACAATGAATTCTCAATATATTAACTTCAGACATCACCTGCAGACTCCCTGCTTTGACAGACGGGACACAGCACCAGGCTTCTTCGACTTTGCTGTGCGTTTGGGTCACCTTAGTACATTACAGATCCTGGTTCAGGAGGGTTGGGAGGCTGCCCTCCTGCGAGCTTTCGGGTGGTCCTGACGCTGCTGGAACTGGGTGATCGGGGAGCCGCCCAGGCCCACCCCTCACTGTGTAACGCGAGGTGCTGCTTTTCCTTTCTCCTCTGATCCATTTTCTGTTGGCAATAACTGTTTTCAGAAAAGGAGTGATCCTTTTCTGCCCTCATGGGTCATTTGATCATTGCCCTGGGAAAACAACCCTCACTAACATAATGCTGACTCTGGGAACATTGCTTTTACTCCTGCTTTCAGGGGACCGCAGGGAGCGAGGCCATGGCCACAGAAGAGATGTCTAATCTGGTGAACTATATCCAGCCAGTCAAGTTCGAGTCATTTGAAATTTCAAAAAGTAAGTTTGCCCTGGAGAAAAACCCCTGGTGTAGTATATAATGAGTATTTTATACCCACAAGATAATTAGACCAAAAAAAATTACCCTTATTAGAACTATTCTATGAAGTTTTTAATATATGCGTGTCTTTACTATCTGATTTTTATATATCTAAATAAACATACATGTAAGTAGCTTCATCGTGTCCAGCTTTTTGAGACCCCACCAGGCTCTTTTGTCCATGAGATTCTCCAGGCAAGAATACTGGAATGGGTTGCCATGCCCTTCTCCAGGCGATCTTTCCGACCCAGGGATCAAACCAGAGTATCTTAAGTCTCCTGCATTGGCAGGCAGGTTCTTTACCACTAGGGCCACCTGGGAAGCCCCAGATATACATAAGTATATATTTATATGTATTGTATACATCTATATAACCATATGAGAACATAGTCCATGATATTTTCCCAAAATTCTTAATAGACCTACAGGCTATACATGATTATCTAAAAGATACCTGACCAGAGTACAGTTAATTGAGGATTTTACATTGTTTTTCATTCGTGACCACACAGGGCAATTATATAAATGACAGTGTTGAAATAAACTATTTAGCCATCCTTTAAAAGGAAGCAGAGACTTGATCGATCCTGATAAATAGAAATGGAACCAAGTCAGTTGACCCACATTTCATTTATTCAGCCTATGTTTTATATACTTAGGGGAATATATAATTAACTTCACATCACTTGATGTTTTACTTCATCCGACAACCCATTCATACTGGATGCAAGAGAAAGGAGCCATTTTATCAAAGTGCTCAGTCATGTCTGACTCTTTTTGCGACCCCATGGACTGTAGTCCACCGGGCTCCTCTGTTCATTGAGTTCTCCATGCAAGAATAGTGAATTGGTAGCCATTCCCTTCTCCAGGGATTGAACTGGGGTCTCTTGCATTGCAGGCAGATTCTTTACTGTCTGACTCACCAGGGAAGCCTAACTTTCAATAAGGTTTAGACATAAAAATTTCAACAGTTTGTTTGATGTTACAATTACTAGTCTTCTTACCACAAGCTGTGCAACATCCTATAAAGTAGTTATTTTTATATTACTATGACTGTCTTTGGCTGCTAAATGTTTGCTTAATTCATGATTCAAAAGCTCCCAGACAAGTAGCCAAACTGGGAAGGAGCTGGTACATTTAGGCCTTAAGAGCCTGATAACAACAGTACCAGCCAAAGATTTACAAACAAGTACTTTCTCCTTATATTTTACACCATTTTCTCACTTTTTCCAAAAGAACACTGCACATAGTTTACAAAGAACCTATTAAAGCAACTTAATTTTAATTAACAGCAGTGCTTAAAATAGTCATATGAAAGTAGAATTTTGATTGACCAAGAGAAGCAAGCGTTTCCTTTAGAGTTGACTAAATTGGGGAAGGTGAAGAGGTGGATAAAGGAGGAATGCGGGAATGACTGGGAAGAAAAATGAGGCTTTAATTCTGGAAAATGGGCATCAAAGAGGGAACAATGCGTGACGGTAACTTGGTTTAAATCACTGAGCTCCAAGTGACATGTCTTTATATGTAGCAGTGTGATTTCTAGTTGGAAAGAGGTCAGAGAAGCTGTTTGGCTCTTTGCCTTTCTAAACTAAGATAACTTCTTTTGGTTTCTCTCACTCTAATTGGAAGCTTGACTTTCGCTTTCAAGATGTTGCTCCGTGTCCAAGAATATTGAGACCTTCTAGGATATTCACCTCTGTGGCCCCTGACATGTAATCTGAAAATGAGGCCATCCAACTGGAAAATGTTCAAGGATCCTTCTGCTTTAAAATAACAAAATTCTAAGGTCACATTAGTTCTTTCAACCAAAAGGGTACCTACAAGCTTGAGGTGATGACAATGTGGGTATAGTCAAGTGCTGACATCTGGCAGGAATGTACATGTGGTTGTGGTCTGTACTGTTAATTCTCAGTGATGGCTTCAAGAAACCAATCTAAATGGATTTAGAACAAAAGGTCCTCTTTTGACAGATCAGCTTGCCTGGCCACACTCTCCACATCTAAAATTCATCTTCTAACACTGAGGCCACTGTGTCCCTAACTTGCACAACACTTAACCAGGTAGCAAATATTAGAAGACACAACTAAGACTGAAAATTAAAATTAAATATAAAAGTTATTTGAGGGTCTTTGCCCTCAGTTTCATGGGACATTTGCCTACTTCTAATATGCTATTATTTATAACACTGAATTTTATTTCTCACTTTTTTTGCTGTCGTTAACACAGAAAGAAATAGAAGCTTCGAGATGTCTTCCTTTGTGGAAACCAAAGGTCTTGAGCAACTTACAAAGTCTCCGGTGGAATTTGTAGAGTATCCTTGGACGTGTGCTGAATTGACATTAATGAAGTCTTGTGCTATTGGTTTAATTTTTGTCTTTTATAAGGAAAAGCTTCATGAAATGGCTAAAGTCTGTCACTTGGGAGTGATAAATAGTTTCAGGTTTCATATGCAGTGGTGAGAAGGATAGTCTGGCCCGTGGGAGAGAACTGGCCTTGGAGTAAAGGACAATTTCAAGGTTACCTTCACACTATCAAGCTCTTTATCCCTTGGCAATTCCAAGTTTTCTCACCTGTAAACAGAAATGATGATACCAGCTTTGTGGCTTGCTGTTTGGGTTAGGGATCACATATGTAAAATGTGTGTGTGTACTTTATACATACATAAAATATGATGTGCGTAAAGAATATTATATAGATAATAGAGATACCTTTCTGGTGTCCCACATGCTTGCATGTAATAGACGTCCAATTGGAAAATACTTGGGATGATGAGAATATAAATATATATTACTAATAATATATAATATATATAATAAATATATATTACTAATAACAGCTTTGTTGAGACTCCTGATGACAATTTTTAAATTTCATTCCTGAATTAAAATAAAATGGCATAAACATTAGAATTTTTTCATAAAATTAATATTAAATGTCCTAGTTATATAAAAGAAAAAATATCATCTTTAAAGTTCATTAACAATAGGACAGGAAACAGATGTAAACTCCATAAACAAAGTGACAATAGACATAATCATTAGTAATCAATAAGTACCAACTACATGGTAGACCTCTGTTATGTCTTAATGTAATCCTCACAACAGCCCTATGATGTAGGAATCATATATCTTTTATAGATGAAGAAATTGAGGCACAGAAAAGGGAAATAACTTGTCCTGGATCGTACAGCTAACAAGTTTCAGAATTAAATTTCAAACCCTCTTTGGCCTAAGTCCCCTGTCAAGCCCAGAACCTGAGCTAACCTCTGCCAAACTTGGTAATGTGTGCGTGTGCGCGCTCAGTTGCTCAGGCGTGTCTGACTCTTTGCAACCCCATGGACTGTAGCCTGTCAGATTCCTCTGTCCATGGGATTTTCCAGGCAAGAATACTGGAGCAGGTTGCATTTCCAGGTTGATCTCCCCAACCCAGGGACCTAGCCTGTGTTTCTTGCATTTCCTGCATTGGCAGGAACAGTCTTTAAAGCTTGGTAATAGCAATAGTTAATTGTGTTTTAAAGACATAGCATCATTCATTAACTAAAAAGTTCTCAGGATGGAAAATTGATGATGGTAGGAATCAAAATATGAGTCAAAATCTTCTGTGCTATATTAACCTTGTTATCAGTCATAAAGAGTACCATAGTTTTGGCAAAGAGCATTTCCTGAGAAGGTTAAGAAAATGAGCAGAGAGCATTTCAAAAATAGCTGTACAGTTCATGTTATCTGCTTCTGCCAAGCACAATATCATCCTGTCCCATGATTTGCTACATTTGGATTTCCTTTTATGTCCTTAATCACTAAGCCGTCCTTAATAATCTCCAAAAAATTGCATTGACTCAACCATTTTTGCTGCTTCATTAGTTTTTACCCACAAGGCTCTGCAAAGATGACGCTCCATTTGTATTATAAAAGCACATTTATTCTGTTTGTTCAGAAAGCTTTTTACGTATTTCACTCACTAGTTCAATGAGATCATCCATCTTTAATTCATTTCCCCCTCAGAGAAAGATGGGAAGCAGCTTCTCAGTTAGTATTATTGGCTAATTCTATTTGTAATTGTATTCACTACTTAACATGATGGCCCAGATATAACAAAATGCAGCTTAGCAGGATATATCCAAAGGGAACACGCGTGGATTCATCTAACTATATGCCTCAGCTCTTCTGGAATGCAGGCTGCCAAATGGTTGCCCTTAATTTCCAAACAGTGGGTAAGTCTCACAGTTAGTATTCATTTCCATCCTATAAAAGCCACATTTCCAAGTGCCTGAAAATCATCCCAAGGAGGAGAAAGACTGCCAGACTGGATTGAAAAAAACAAACAAAACACATTTTCATAAAGAAAATATCATTACAAAAAATGCAAATTTTGAATATTGAGGAATTATCTCTGATAGTTTATAGATGTCTTTATTTAGATTTGTTTTACTTATTTTCAAACAAATGTTTACACTTTTAAAACTAATACAAAAAAAACAACAAAAATACAAAAAAAATAAATAAAAAAATAAAAGTAATACACATTTATTCTAAAAAATATTATAAATTCAAAATAAGTATAAAGAAAATAATAAAACTTCCAAGAATGTTACCACTCAGAGATTCTCTCAACATTGTTAACTTCTGGCTTTGTGATCTGTAAGTTTTTTGGCTATGCATATACATGCTTTTTCACTTAATACCTTGTTAAAATATATATCTTCATATATATTTATTATATGGAAACATGAATTTTAATGGCTGTATATTAAGTACATCTCAGAATTAACTAAAGCACATTTCCTATCACTGAACTTTAGGACATTTTTTTTCTGCTATAAATAATGCCCTGAGAACAGGCTGAAATATAAATTGTCAAGTTTATCTCTTAATGTTCTTTTGGAAAAGTTCCTAAAATAGAATTAAGTGAAAGTTTTAAGAGCCTTTGTACAATGCCAAATTGTACATCAAAAATGTGGCACGAGATTTCTTCTCAATCAGCAGTGTATGGTATGTTTTTCCCTCACATTTGTGTTCTTGGTTAAGTATTATTATTATTAAATAATAGTAATAATTCAGACAAATATCTCCTTGTTCTTTTTCATTTCATTTCTTTGAGTGTTGAAGTTGAACATTATAAGTTTGCGCTCTTATTTTTGTTGTTGTTAAGTCACTAAGTCTGCAACCCTTTGCAACCCCATGAACTGCAGTACCCCAGGCTGTCCTCCACTCTCCTCACTGTCCACTGTCCTCCGTTATCTCCCGGAGTTTGCTCAAATTCATGTTTGTCCTACACAATCTCCTGGAGTTTGCTCAAATTCAAATTCATCATAGTCAGTGATGCTACCTAACCATCTCCTCCTCTGCTCCCCTTCTCCTTTTGCCTTCAGTCTTCCCCAGCATCAGGGTCTTTTGCATTGAGTCAGCTCCTCCATCAGGTGGCCAAAGTATTAGAGCTTCAGCTTCAGCATCAGTCCTTCCAATGAATATTCAGGACTGATTTCCTTTAGGACTGACTGGTTTGATGTCCTTGCAGTCCAAAGGACTCTCAGTTCTTTGGCCCTCAGCCGTCTTTATGGTCCAACTCTCACATCCATACATGACTACTGGAAAAACCATAACTTTGACTATAGGACATTTGTCAGCAAAGTACTGTCTCTGCTTTTTAATAATGCTGTCTAGGTTTGTCATAGTTTTCCTTCAAAGGAGCAAGCATCTTTTAATTTCATGGCTGCAGTCACCATCTGTAGTGATTTTGGAGCCCAAGAAAAGCAAATATGTCACTGCTTCCACTTTTTCCCCTTCTATTTGCCATGAAGTGATGGGACTAGATGCCATGATCTTAGTTTTTGAATGCTTAGCTTCAAGCCTGCCTTTTCAGTCTTCTCTTTCACTTTCATCAAGAAGCTCTTTAGGTCCTCTTCACTTTTTGGCAGTAGAGTGGTATCGCTTGCATATCTGAGGCTGTTGATATTTCTCCCAGCAATTCTGACTCCAGCTTGTGATTCATCCAGCCTGACATTCCACATGATGTACTCTGCATATACTTTAAATAAGCAGGATGACAATATACAGCTTTATCGTACTTCTTTCCCAAATTTGAACCAGGGAGTTTCCATGACAGATTCTAACTGTTGCTTCTTGACCTACATACAGGTTTCTAAAGAGATAAGATAGTCTGGTATTGCCATCTTTTTAAGAATTTTCCAGTTTGCCGTGATCCACACAGTCTAAGGCTTCAGCATAGTCATTGAAGCAGAAGTAGGTGTTCTTCTGGAATTCTCTTGTTTTCTCTATGATCCATTGAATGTTGACACTTTGATCTCTGGTTCCTCTGCCTTTTCTAAACCCAGCTGGTACATCTGAAAGTTCTCAGTTCACATACCACTGAAGCCTAGCTTGAAGGATTTTGAGCATAAACAGACTAACATGTGAAATGAGCATAGTAGTACAGTAGTTTGAACATTCTTTGGCATTGCCCTTCTTTGGGATTGGAATGAAAACTGACCTTTTCTAGTCCTCTGGCCACTGCTTAGTTTTCCATATTTGTTGACATATTGAGTGCAGCACTTTAACAGCATCCTCTTTTAGGATTTGAAACAACTTACCTGGGATGCCATTACCACCACTAGCTTTGTTCATAGTAGTGCTTCCTAAGGCCCACTTGACTTCACACTCTTGTATGTCTGGCTCTAGGTGAGTGATCACACCATCGTGGTTTTCCAGATCATTAAGACCTGTTTTCTATAGTTCTGTGTATTCTTGCCACTTCTTCTTAATCACTTCTGCTTTTCTTAGGTCCTTACCATTTCTGTCCTTTATTGTGCCCATCCTTGCATGAAATATTCCCTTGATATTTCCAGTTTTCTTGAAGAGATCTCTAGTCTTCCTTATTCTATTGTTTTCCTCTGTTTCTTTGCATACTTCATTTAAGAAGGCCTTCTTATCTCTCCTTGCCATTGTCTGGAACTCTCCTTTCGTTGGGTATATCTTTCCCTTTCTCCTTTATCTTTTGCTTCAGTTCTTTCCTCAGCTGTTTATAAAGCCTGCTGAAAACCACTTTGCCTTCTTGCATTTCTTTTTCTTTGGGATGGTTTTAGTCACTGCCTCCTGAATAGGGTTATGAACTACTGCCCTTAGTTCTTCAAGCACTCTGTCTACCAGATCTAATCCCAGATCTATTCATCCCCTCCACTGTATAACCATAAGGGATTTGATTTATGTCATACCTGAATGGCCTCATGGTTTTCCCTACACTTTTCAATTTAAGTCTGAATTTTGCAATAAGGAACTGATGATCTGAGCCACAGTCAGTTCCAGGTCTTGTTTTTGCTGACTGTCTAGAGCTTCTCCATCTTTGGCTGCAAAGTATACCATCAATCTGATTTCTGTATTGACCATCTGGTGATGTCCATGTGTAGAATCCTCTTGTGTTGTTGGAAGAGGGTGTTTGCTATGACCAGTGTATTCTCTTGGCAAAACTCTTTTAGCCTTTGCCCTTTTCCTTTTGTACTCTAAAGCCAAACTTGCCTCTTACTCCAGGTATCTCTTGACTTCCTACTTCTGCACTGCAATCCTCTATGATGGAATGATATGATTTTTATTTTTGCATTTGTGCTTTGATTCAGGACTGCTGTCAATTTTTCTGTTCATTTATAGCACTACTTTTAATATAAAAGTCATGTTGTCTTATTTTATGGGACAAATGAGATCGGATTGATTAATGTTTCGTTTTATGGAATCTTAGTTTACTCTCACAATCACAAGCTCCACATCTGAAAATCAATCCATGCTTACTCCTGTTTCTTTCATAGTTTCTTTTTCACATGTAATTTAACCCTTTCATCTACACAGATTTAATTTTCATGTATAATCTTGGTAAGAGATCAGTCTTTTATACTAGAGGTTGCCTTTGTCATTGTTAATTTGGGTCCATTTTTTCAATTTATAAGTCTTCTCCATTAATAAATTTTTCACCTTCCTGGAGCCGATAACCTTGTTATTACTATAATGTTTAATAATATGGTTTAATATATGGAAAAGGAAATTCTCCTTTTCTATTACCGTTCAGTGTTTCTTTGCCTTGGACTGACTGTTCTAAAATAATATTGACTAATAGTATTAAGAGTGGACACTTCATCTTGACGCTAATGAGAATTTCGCATCATGATGCCTATGGGTAGGTGTAGCTGTGACTTGAGACAGTCGTTTACACTAAAGGGACCTACCCGTGGCCTAAATGACAGCACCGGTTTCAGGAATCTATGTTGAGTATTATTAAATGTCTCCTTGGCATCTATCAGGATGATCATATGTTCATTTCCTCTTTGTGAGAAATGTGATGTTTTATTAATATATCTCCTAATACGTAAGTATCGTTTTGTTCCTGAGAAAAATTCTACTTGCTTATGTATTGTTTTTTTAGAAGATATGACTTGGCAATTAATTTTTAGGCTTTTGAAGTTAATTTTTTCAAGCATAATTTTGGTAGTTTATCCAATTTTGGTATCACAGTCATAATAACTTACAAAATGATAAATAAAAATTCACTTACTTTTCCATTACATGAAACTTTGAAATAATTCTACTATCAAATTCTTTTTTGTCCGTCTAAATAGAGATGAGTTGTAACTCAGACAATCTGGAACAAATTGATAGCTTCTCAAATTCATTATGACGTTAAAGCTTGTTTGTTTAGCTCTAGCAATTGCAAATAATGTAGACATTTATTTCATACATTGATCAAGTCTTAGCAAACTTTGACCAGGAATCTTTGTCCATTAGAAACAAGTCAAGGAGTGATTAGATATTGGTAGTAAGTAATCAAATAAAAAAAAAATTAAAAGAAAATTTTTTTCCTATAAATTAAAAAAAGAATTATAGTATCTACTGTTGGTTAAGTATGAAGAAGTCCATCCTCAAAAACATGGATTGGAGATTTAAACTTTCTGAAGGGCATCTTAGTAAGAATTATCAAAAGGCTTTTGCAATAGACATATTTTCTGACCTAGAAAATTCACTCCTAAAAGCATCATTAATGATGTCTTCAAAGATTTCAAAGATTTCACCACAACAACGTGGTAAAATCAAAACATTATATGTAATGATAAAAATTTGGAAGAGACATAAATATGTCCAGAGTGGGGCCTGGTATAATCTGTGTATTCAGGTATATCTATCCAAAAATATTTTATACAGTTGTTAAAATTAAAGCAAATGAATATTTAATGAAATGGACATACTGCATATAATTTATATATTCAAATATATGAATATGTTTTAAATAGAAAAACAAAATATACACCAATCTGTGTGGAGATGACAGCTTGGTTTTTTTTTCTTGTCTGTTTCCTAAGTTTTTTTTTTTTTTTTTTTTTTTTTTCTAAGTTTCTATAATGATAAGTCTTTCTTCTTAAAGAGGAAGCAGAAGTGTATTGTAATACAATCTTATGTTCTTGCTCCAGGTGTAAATACAGTCCCAGTAAGGTTTGTGTCTTTTATTCACAGACCTGGCTATGCAGATAAACATGGGGATGTATGAATACAATGGGAAGAGTGGCTACAGGCTGAAGCCGGAGTTCATGAGGAGACCTGACAAGCACTTTGATCCATTCACAGAAGGCATCGTGGACGGCATAGTGGCCAACACTTTATCTGTTAAGGTATGTTCACCCCATCACACAACTGTACCCAGCAAAAGTCTTCAACCACACCTATTTTGTGTAAAGTAATTTAGTCATTAAGCGTTTACTTCCCAATAAAGTTTCAGAAAGTTCATATTAAAAGTTTTAATATTAAAAGTTATATTCATATTAAAAGTTTTCATTCACATTAAAAGTTTTCATATTCATATTAAAAATTATTTAAAAGTTTTCAAAAGCTATATGCACAAGATGCCCCACTTTTTAATGGGCTAAAAATTAGATCCAAAATCAGTGAAGCAAGTTGCTGAGATTCACCTAAAGAAAGGCTAGTCCTTTCTTTAGGTGCAAAGATCCTACAGAGAAATGTACCACAAAAACTGTGTGTATGTGTGTGTGTGTGTGTGTATGTGCTTAGTTACTCAGTCGTGTCCACCTCTTTGCAAACCCATGGACTGTAGGCTGCCAGGCTCCTCTGTCTATGGGTTTCTCCAGGCAAGAATATGGAGAGGGGATTCCCTTCTCCAAGGGATCTTCCCGACCCAGGGATCAAACCCAGATCTCCTGCATTACAGCTGGATTTTTTACTGTCTGAGCCACCAGGAAAGCCAAAACCACAAAAATCAGTGACTCATATTGGAGAAATGTGGTCTTGCCTCCCACTGTTAGTTTTAGGAAAATTAGCCACTGAGCAAAATTAGAGAAAATAAAGGTATTCTCTAAATAAATTATTAAATATTGAATAAAAGTCCTCCAGTTACCATAGCATGGCTTTTGAAAATCTATCAGAGTATTCAGGAATTTATAACACATAGTGAGTAATGATATTAAGGGCTTCCCTGGTGGCTTAAATACAAGAATCATATCATTAAACATACATCTGACCCTCAAAAAATTAATTGCAAATGATTTCTGCAGTCTTTGAAATTGATTTTACAGGAGATGCAAGGTATTTTTTAGCTGTGAGAAAATATTTTTAATACTATAAATGGGAAATCATTTTTATAAAAACCTTTTTACATGAAAACCCTATAAGCCATTGGTTGTTGCAGCTAAGTTTCATTTACTTTTTAAAAGTTCCATTTCTTTTCTGTTTAACTGGATAATTGCAGCACTAAGAAACCTTTTTAATAAAGCATAAATGCAATTTTCCAATTGACCCTAAACCAAAAGCATATAAAAAACTGTGTTAAAAAAGTACTCTATATAGTCCACGAGGTCGCAAAGAGATATGACTTAGTGACTGAACAATAACAATAACAATTTCACTAATTTATATCTATTCTAAGCTTGTTGAACCCTTTTTTACTTTAAAATTTATGTCATTTACACCAGAGATTAAAAATAAAGTTGCACTGGAGTGTTTCTCAATGATATCATTTGAAATTATTTCACCCCATATATCTGCCAAGTGGAGCTGGCAGAATTAGAGCTTCAAGATTATATTTAGTTTAGGAAATTGTTTTCAGCAAAGGATGTTTAATTCCTGTCAAGTTTGATTAAGATAAACTCAAACATCACTCGCGGATAAAATGCTGTTGTAGAATTTTTGTTAACTGTAGTTGTAGTCAGGTCAAACTGATAGTGATATTTTATCAAAATAATCTTTTGTCCTTGTTTGACCATTCATCTCGTTTTATATATTTGCTTTGTTGTTTATTCTTTCTTGAAAATTCTACCATGACAGTGTAAGTGATTATAAATAAACACAAAGAGAAACTGGGGAAAACAGTTGAGTCCCAGACAGGTGTACACTGCTGCCCGAGTCCAGAGTGGAGACACTGCTCTGGAGATGTCAGTGTCCTCTGAATGGACAGGCCATAATGCCTCAGAGACCCCGCAGCAGAATCCTGCCTTCACCATGATGGCTGGAGCCAAAATGCAGCTCACATCCACCCAGTACTGCCTTTGTTTTGATCCCCTGACATAGACTTTATAATGCCAGAGTGGACCTCTGAGCTCTGGTGGTGTTCCATGATCCTATTTTACTTATGAGAACATTGAGGCTCAGTGTTATTCATTTAGTTAAGAAGTCTATTTTAATCAAAATCTTAAGCATATTGTCACTTCCCTGGGGGTCCAGTGGTTAAGATTCCACACTGCCAATGCAGGGGGCGCAGGTTCAATCACTGGGTGGGGAACTAAGATCCACATGCTGAGCAGATAAAGATAAAAAAAGGAAAAGAAAAAATTTAAAACTCATTTAAAAAAATCTTAAGCACACACCATCTTTGATGCATCTGAATTCCCAGCATGACTCATTTAACTTGGAAGTTTCAAACATACTATAAAATGTCTGCTACGTTGTTCTCATGTAGAACCTCAAAGGAAACAAAGAGATTGTTCCTTGCAGGTCTCATGCACTCAGGCACAGAGAATATTCAGGAGAAATGCATTTTCCCAGGGTAAATGCATTCCCAGGGTAAACAGCCTCCTCCTCATAACTTTCTAACTTGTGTGGCATCTCTAACCACGTCAGCATGCAGCTGCCGTTGGCCTCCCCAGTCACCATGGCCATCCCCAGGCCGCCATTGTGTCCATTTCCAGCCCAGCCATCATCTTGGTGATTCTGTCTCCTTTCACCGACTGGAGCTCAGAAAGTGAAGCTTTGTCAATCAGATAACACAGATCACTGAGTCCGTTCCACCAACACTTGCTTTCCACATTTCCCTCTCTGTTGTTAAAGCAGAAGGACATCGTGTCTGTCTCCATTAACTTGATAACATTCGAGAACCCCTCAGATTCTGAAAATTATGAGCGTGTAGTTTTAAAACCTCATTTAATTCCACAATATTCATTAGCTTTATAGCTAGGCAAAGGATACCACAATCATGTGGATGGTTAACCAGTGCAGTTAGGAGTGATGATAAACTGAGTTTAATAGTTTAAAGTTGGTATTTGTTTTTAGTACTTTTATCATTATTTTGGCTTTTTATTAAAGTGTAACAATCTTCAGAATTGGAGTAGCATGGTATTATAACTACTCTGTCAAATTGAATTTTATGAACAAGAAGATTTTTTTAATCCTAGACTTTCTACTATGCTATGTGTTAAATTTGTACTCTTTTTTTTTCTTTTTTTTTAATTTATTTTATTTTATTTTTTAACTTTACAATATTGTATTGGTTTTGCCATATATCAACATGCATCCGCCACAGATATACATGTGTTCCCCATCCTGAACCCTCCTCCCTCCCCATACCATCCCTCTGGGTCGTCCCAGTGCACCAGCCCCAAGCATCCAGTATCGTGCATCGAACCTGGACTGGCGACTCGTTTCATATATGATATTATACATGTTTCAATGCCATTCTCCCAAGTCATCCCACCCTCTCCCTCTCCCACAGAGTCCAAAAGACTGTTCTATACATCAGTGTCTCTTTTGCTGTCTCGTATACAGGGTTATTGTTACCATCTTTCTAAATTCCATATATATGCGTTAGTATACTGTATTGGTATTTTTCTTTCTGGCTTACTTCACTCTGTATAATAGGCTCCAGTTTCATCCACCTCATTAGAACTGATTCAAATGTATTCTTTTTAATGGCTGAGTAAATATGTTTAAAATTTAAAAATATTTAAACTGGTTTAAAGTTAGGTAGAAAACAACCAAGCAAATACAAAGCAGAGATTCTTTCTTGCTTTAGCTCTGAAATCAAAGAGTCTAATATTTATGGGAGATGATAAGTTGTACTCTTAAGCAACCTTTTAATTTCATCTACAATCATGGTTCAACATAAGTCCTTCCAATGAATATTCAGGACTGATTTCTTTTAGGATGGACTAGTTGGATCTTCTTGCAGTCCAAGGGACTCTCAAGAGTCTTCTCCAACACCACAGTCCAAAAGCATCAATTCTTCAGCACTCAGCTTTCTTTATAGTCCAACTCTCACAGCCATACACGACCACTGGAAAAACCATAGCCTTGACTAGACGGACTTTTGTTGGCAAAGTAATGTCTCTGCTTTTTAATGTGCTGTCTAGGTTGGTCATAACTTTCCTTCCAAGGAGTAAGCATCCTTTAATTTCATTTCATTTTCATTTTCATTTTCATTTTGGAGCCCCAAAAAATAAAGTCAGCCACTGTTTCCACTGTTTCCCCATCTATTTGCCACAAAGCGATGGGACTGGTTGCCATGATCTTAGTTTTCTGAATGCTGAGTTTTAAGACAAGTTTTTCACTCTCCTCTTTCACTTTCATCAAGAGGTTCTTTAGTTCTTCACTTTCTGCCATAAGGGTGGTGTCATCTGCATATCTGAGGTTATTGATATTTCTCCTGGCAATCTTGATTCCAGCTTGTGCTTCATCCAACCCAGCGTTTCTCATGATGTACTCTGCATATAAGTTAAATAAGCAGGGTGACAATATACAGCCTTGACGTACTCCTTTTTCCTATTTGGAACCAGTCTGTTGTTCTGTGTCCAGTTCTAACAGTTGCTTCCTGACCTGCATACAGATTTCTTAAGAGGCAGGTCAGGTGATCTAGACTGATGGTGAAGGACTGAGGTTGATGCTGAAACTCCAAAACTTTGGCCACCTAATGTGAAGAGCTGACTCATTTGAAAAGACCCTGATGCTGGGAAAGATTGAAGGCGGGAGGAGAAGGGGACAACAGAGGATGAAATGGTTGAATGGCATCACTGACTCAATGGACATGAGTTTGAGTAAACTCTGGGAGTTCTTGATGGACAGGGAGGCCTGGTGTGCTGCAGTTCATGGGGTCACAAAGAGTCAGACACGACTGAGCAACTGAACTGAACTGAACTGAATCATGCTAAAATGAGAATTTTTTTCTCTTATAAAGTTATTAAGTATTAGAAAAATCCTTATATTCAGTTGGCTCTAAAAATCAACTTTTAACTTTTAATAGATAGTATCTCTCAAATGTAAAAGCCATAATCTCATCAAACTTTTCATGCTTGTTCATGTATTTCACCCCTATACAACTTTGTCTTATTAATTAACCCCTAATCCTGGCATTATCATTATTCTTCTAACAATTCTTTAACCAGAAAAGAAATAATATTGTACTGTTGTTTATGTTTTACTTTGATTATGGCTCAACATTCATCATTAGCATTTGTCCCTCCCTGAAGTTTTCTCTTGTATAATTGTTATTCATTTTTTAAGAGTTTTTTTTTTTTTAATTTAAAAAAACTTTCTAGATTATTTCAGGTCAGTTTCTCTCTGATAAGAAAGTCGGGACTTATGTGGAAGTGGATATGTTTGGTTTGCCTGTGGACACAAGGAGGAAGGCATTTAAGACCAAAACATCACAAGGAAACGCTGTAAATCCCATCTGGGAAGAAGAACCCATTGTATTCAAAAAGGTTGGTCTTGTGTCCTTCACGTCAGATGTTAATGCATCTTCTAGGTGTTTTATGACTTACCTGGTGGCTCAGAGAGTAAAGCATCTGCCTACAATGCAGGAGACCTGGGTTCAGTCCCTGGGTCAAGAAGATCTCCTGGAGAAGGAAATGACAACCCACTCCAGTATTCTTGCCTGGAGAATCCCATGGACAGAGGAGTCCATGGAGTCGCAAAGAGTCATTTCAGGTGTTCTATACAGCAGCAACATACTGGAAAAAATATGAAATGAGGAATTACTTATTGTTTCATTTGGGAAGTTACACATTAATAATATAATAGCATTTTCAAAACTATCTTGAAAACCTCAAGATTTCTGTGAATTGCTTGTTTGGATTTTTCATAATTGTGAATCAATTAATTCTAGGATACCTCATTTGGAAGACCAGAATAACATGTAATTTTAACTCATAGCCTCTCATAATACAAGTGATAAATGATATATCTTCACTATAATTCGAATGAAGTAGAGTGGTAAATAGGGAGTAATACGGTAGCCAAGATAAAGGAAGTCCGTGCTTCCTTTAAAAAGCATAGCAATTAAACTCCTGGAATCTCCAACCACTGGCATTGGTCTTTGTAACTTGTCTGGATTCTATCTGATAGAGTTACCTTTTACATTCAACTTGTCTTTCCCTCTGCTTTCACCAAAAAACAGATCTTTTTCACACATGGTTTAAACAAAAAGGAAGATATTAAGTGCAGTAGAAAGTAGAGTGCACTCTTTATCACTTTGCTTTTATCTGGCCAAAATATCTACAAAGGCAGTCTTCTGCAAAGAGGGTATCCTATCTGTGGTAAAGATCTCTGCACTCCAGCTTTTTTTTTTATGTTAATTGGATTTAGTAATACTGTCTACATCATAGCATTCTTATATGAGTATTTTCTAAATATACTGAAAACATTTAGAAAATATCTAACCCATTGAAAGTAGTCAATAAATGTTAGTTTTCTTATGTTCCAAAGAAATACATATCTAAGGTATAATTGGCTTCATGGTCTTGACGTGTTGATATAGTATAGCTGCATATGTACTCCAGATGTTTTACACTGAGAGAAAAAAAAAAGTAAGCAATTTTTTTTTTTTAAGTCGCTCAGTTGTGTCTGACTCTTTGCAACCACATGGACTATAGCCTACTAGGCTCCTCCAGCCATGGGATTTTCCAGGCAAGAGTACTACTTATGGCTAATTTGGGAATTTACAAATAAATAAAGCAATCTCATTCTGAAAGCTATCCTTGAAAGCTACTTTATAATTTTTGCATTTGCTCCAAAGTACAAAGGTAGTTTGCTTTGAAAATATAATAGTGAATGCTCAAACTGTAATTAAACCATTAACTCACAGTATTTAAACCTAGAACTTTTGTCATTTCTGCCTTGAGAATGTTCATGTCAAAAGAAAATGGTCTGTTTGTTGAACAGATTCCTCATTTTGAAAAGGTGATAAAACACAGATGAAGCCATATCTCTGGTAATCCTTCTCTTTTTGAAAATCTAAATTATAGAGCAGTAACTTAACTTTTTATCAATTTGCTCAGCAGAAACTTCTACTTGGATTTGGAAAAGTAGGGCCTGTTTGAATATTACCTTTCTAATTCTTTCTGGGAGTCACTCCTTCTTGTAACCACATGTATTCTTAATGTCCTATAGGTGGTTCTTCCTTCGCTAGCCTGTCTGAGGATAGCAGTTTATGAAGAAGGAGGTAAATTTATTGGTCACCGAATCTTGCCAGTACAAGCAATTCGGCCAGGTATGGTTAGCATTGTGGGAAACTTTTTATCAAAGTTGTAAAGAAAATCAGCACTGCCTTAGAAGGTTATTAAAGAACAATGTAGGAAGCTATTTGTTGTTTTAGTGTTTCACTCTGTAAAAAGGATTATGAGATTATATATTTCATCTGGCAATATTATGTTTTTGTGATGCGCTATGACTACTAGGCCAGTCAACTCTTGCCAGATGTTATGTGTAACAAACTACCTGAAAATCAAAAGGCTTATAAAAGGTGTTTCATCTTCGTGCTCACAAGCGTGGAGTAGTAGGGCTTGGTGAGGTTTGGCTGTGAAGCTGTGCTTGAGGCTGTGGACTTCCCACGCCTGCTCACGCAGGGGCTCCAGGTGAAGAAGCAGTTGCACTCCCAGGCATCTCACGGCAGCCCAGTGGGATGCACGCTTGTATCTGCAAGTGCGTGTGAAGCCTCTGCTTGTACACATCACTAACATCCCATTGTCCAAACAGGCTAACCCCCCAACCAAGAAATCATGTACAGGGCACAAATTTGGACTGATAATTCAATCTGTGACACATGGTTTCAAATTCTCTTGTGGGGAAAAACAGGGTTGGAAAGGGAGAAAAAAAATCAGAGTCAACATTATTTTCCTCTTTGATGAGAAAGATAATACCCTATCAGTCAAGAGCATATGATTAAAATGAGGTAGAAGTAAGCTGTTGGTCATCCAGAGTCATCTGAAATAAGTACTCCGATCGAATAGATGTTTCGCATTATAAGAAACCGTGATGCACGGTATCATGTCACCCCCCTCCCCAGGCTATCACTACATCTGTCTGAGGAACGAGAGGAACCAGCCTCTGATGCTGCCAGCGCTCTTTGTCTACATAGAGGTGAAGGACTATGTCCCAGACACATATGCAGGTAAACCACCTAACCCGGAAGGATAGCTCCATCTGGGGTCATCCATATTTTTGTGACTCAGTGGAAAGAAAACTGGATTAAACAAAGGCAAGAGAGTGTGACCTCAGAATCACCTTTATGTTTGTATGCATGTTTAGAAGTAAATTCATCAAACCCTTGTGAATAAATTTTAATTTAAATCTCAATAAATTATTGAGCATTTTTATCCATAGGTAATATTATTCTCATGAGTTCAGTACTTTCTACCCAATGCTACCTGATACTATACAGTCTATCTAGGTCTGTGCAGTGAATTTGCCTTCAGCCAGTTTTAGAATCCTGACCCTTTCTATGAGTGAAATCCTAAACTATAGAAACTAACTTACGATGATGTCAGCCTGGAATCATACATTTAAATGCTTGTGGTGCCAAGGTACCTGAGTGGAAGATCCTGGGAAGTGGTGGAGACTATGGTAGTCTTGGAGCAGGTGTCCAATCTGAAGACAGCAGCTCATAACTCATTCCAGCTAGACAGCATCATGTTCAAATGATACCCATATTGCCAAATCACTGGGTTGTTTCAACAGTCTGTAAAGCAGCCTTTTTATGGGAAATGTCTCCCCTGTGAAACACCAGTGTGGGAAACAGGACAAATTTGTGGGCCATGTCTGAATTGGATGAAATGCTCAAATAAAACTTAAAAATTTGGAGCACTGGCACATCCTGAGTTGGAGCTTGTCCAGTGTGACTCAGAGATGACCTTTGAGTTCTCTCTTCCTGAGGTTCAGCCAGTGGACTCTTGTCCATTTCCAAAGTGTTGGCTGGATAAGTAGATAGTTATATGGGTAGATGGAAAGATGGAAGATGGATGGTGAATCAGTAAATGGATGGACAAGTAGAGAGATGATGAACAAATACATGGATGGATGGGTGACTGGATGGATGGATGAAGGGATGGATGGATAGATTGATGCATGGTGGATAATCAGTATCTCCAGGACCATCAATCTAAAATGTCTCTTTCCTATTTAGATGTGATTGAAGCTTTGTCAAATCCAATCCGATATGTGAATCTGATGGAGCAGAGAGCTAAACAACTGGCTGCTTTAACACTGGAAGATGAAGAAGAAGTGAAGAAAGAGGTGAGAGGGTTGTTCTAGCCTTGTGCATGGTGTGAAGCATGATTTCCAAATCTTGTTGCTAGCTTTTCCTACATAACATCACCCTCAGGAAAGGAAAAGAGAACACTGGAAAACCACTTTGGTGGAGTTCAGCCTCATCTCCCAAAACATCTAGAAGATACCCTGAATTTTTCATATTTCATTCTCTTTTGGCATTCTGTGGCCACCACCAGCATCTTCTTTTGTGACCACATTAAACAGTAGACATCTTGCTGTTTCAGGGGAAATTTTCTAGATCATTTCATGTTGATTAAAGGTGAATAAAACATGTAGAAAAGAAGATGATCATTGCCGGGGTCCAGCCCCGGCTGATCCAGGGTATTCGAAGCGGGGACGGCGTCGGCGACCTATTTAATTATTTATTCATCAAAGATATAAAGAGTAATAGAATGAAGATAGCTCAGTAGGAAAATTCAGTGGAGAAAAGAGGCTGAGTAGCTTGGTTTACGCTGGAGACCAATAAAACTTCAAGACAAGAAGTTTGTACCACTTACGTAGGCCGCAGGCGTCCTTCCGTTCTCCCGAAGGAGAGGAGACACTGAGGCCTCCCCGGTCAGATCTTAGAAGCCCAGGCATAATTAGCAAGCATGGTGGGTTCCGCGCTCCAGATGGAGACTCAGCTGGAATTTGGGAGAGAGAGTGACATGGGGAGACCAAGTTTTGGTGAACAAGGCCCGCACTTTATTTTCCAAAGTAGTTTTTATACCTTAAGGTATGCATAGAGGATAATGGGGGAAGGGGTGGAGTCATGCAAGGACAGCAGTTCCTGGTTCTAATGTAAGCCAGGCTTTCAAACTTATCATATGCAAAAGTTCAGGTGATTGACATCATCTTCTGGCCCGGAGGCCTGTTAACATTTTAAGAAACTTATTTTTCTCTAAAGGTGATTATTCCAAAGTCAGGCACCAGCCTTCCAAAAAGCATTGGACAAAGCTGGATTTTACATTTCTATACACCCATTATATCAATCAATACACTGCCAAGGACACAGTAGGTAAGGAGTATGGAGACTTAGCAGCAAACATTGGCCCAACAAGTGAAAAACCCTTCACCAATACAATTTCTAATCAATCTTTTAACTACTCAAAGGAATCTGTGTTTAGGCAGTTTAGAACATCTCCTGCCTCTCACAGTTGGGAGGCTCTGAACAATCACATGTGGCCAGAAAAACCCATTCAGGCAGGCTAGAGGATTTCCAAAGGAGTTTGTAGGTTGAAACACTGTCACATCCAAGAATTATTAACTGGAGCTGTAAGCTAACTCTTTTTTCAGAGAGAGGTAGTGGGAGACAGCCCCCCATAAAGTCAGAGGTGTAGGTGAAAGCACAAAGCAGAAAGTAGGCAGACTCTGGTTTTGGGGGTAGATGCTCGAGAATTTCCAGGGGGACTCCTGAGGCTCGATCCCGCCTTTGCGTATGCCGAGCCTCCTTCCTCATGACCTTTGTCATGGGCGGAGTGCCTCACGCTGGCTCCCGGCAGTGATAGAATTCCAGTTGAGCTATTCCAGATCCTCACTCAATATGCAATATGCCGGCTCCTGGCAGATCATCAAGTCATTTGTTGTTTTCTTTTGTCTTTAAAGTACAGGGTTTTCAAAGTGCTTTTGTGATTTTTTACAGTACAAAAGTTACTTAACACAGTACCTGTTGTGTAGTATAGGTCACAAAGTGTCAACTATTATTACTGTATATTTATATATTATAATACATATTCCCAAAATAATTGGTGTGTTATTCTAAATTAGATGTCACAATGCAAAGAATAGGTAAGAAAGGGCCTAGAAATATTAGAAGTGAAGTTTAAAAATATGAAGCTTCCTCAAAATCCTGGTGAATTTGCCTTGTCATCTGATTGATTTAGTCATTAATCAACGAGTTGAATAAAATCTTTGATGTGTTTATTAAAAAAAAAATATGAAGTTTCCATGTAAGCTGAAATAGAATTTCATGATTATTGGGATGACATAAACATTACAAATAGTGATTAAAAACTAGCTATTTTCACACTTCATTTGAATATTCAGAGGATAGATTCAGGAAAACAGATGAAAAATTGGAGAAATATCAGTATAGGAAAAAACCTTGAAATTTGTTTGGGTGACTTTAATAGCAAGTCCACTCAAGTTGATATTATTAAATCAGCTTTTTCTTATTCCAAAAGAATAAAGAAACCTAGGCTTGTCATAGAAAAATTTTTAAATGGAAATGAGAAAAAAAATCCCAAATACATCACCTTTAATCCAAACACCCAAGCCACACAGAGATAACACTGTACATGTGTGCGTGCATGTGTGCTAAATCACTTCAGTCATGTCTGACTCTTTGTGACGCTATGGACTGTAGCCCTGCCAGGTTCCTCTGTCCATGAGATTCTCCAGACAAGATTACCGGAGTGGGTAGCCATGTCCTCCTCTTAGGGATCTTCCCGACCCGGGGATTGAACCCACGTCTCTGATGTCTCTTGCATTGGCAGGCGGCTCTTTACCACTAGTGGCACCTGGGACACCCAGCACTGTACATAAGGGGTATACATGCAGCTAGGCTTTTTATGCACAATTAGTACTTTTCATAAAACGGGATAATATTCACAATCTGTGTTTTAACCTTTTATTTTCACTTAATGCAAACAGTTCCATGTCATAAAATATTCTATGACATGACTTTTAATAACTTTGTAATCTTCTGTTACATAGCTGCACATTATCTTTCTAATCTCTATTATTGGATATTTTGAATACTTTAATATTTTAAATAGATCTTCAGTAAACACCATATAGGAGAAGGCAATGGCACCCCACTCCAGTACTCTTGCGTGGAAAATCCCATGGACGGAGGAGCCTGGTAGGCTGCAGTCCATGGGGTCACGAAGAGTCGGACACAACTGAGAGACTTCACTTTCACTTTTCACTTTCATGCATTGGAGAAGGAAATGGCAACCCACTCCAGTGTTCTTGCCTGGAGAATTCCAGGGACTGGGGAGCCTGGTGAGCTGCCATCTATGGGGTCGCACAGAGTCGGACATGACTGAAGCGACTTAGCAGCAGCAGCAGCAGCAGCAAACATCATATGTTTTTTAGCACATTTATGATTATTTCTTTGTTTTTTGTATAGAATTTTAGAAATTTGTGATCTAAGATGTTAATTGAACGTGAGAGAAAATGAAATGAAAAAAGAAAAATATGGTTTTCCCTGGTAGTCCAGTGGTTGAGAATCTGCCTTGCAATGCAGGGGACACAGGTTTTATCTGTAGTCAGAAAACTAAGATGCCACATGTCTGAGGAGCAATTAAGCCTGTGTGCCACAACTAGAGAGTCCATGCACGACAGTGAAAGATCTTGCATGTCACAGTGAAGATCCTGCATGTCAAATAAATAAATATTCTTTAAAAAAAGAAAAATATCTAATGTCAAAATAAAATTTTTCAGGCTCTTATTTACACTGCAAGCATCATATCCTATAGAACCAATAAATATACTGTCCTGTTTGATGAAATTTAAAGTTGGCCTGGAAAGTTTCATAAATAATGTTTTTCTTTGTATGCAGAAAATGGAGTATTAGCGAAATTTTACACTCCTGGAAAAGTACATCTAACAGTAGACATGAATTACTTCCAACGTTGTGTCTTTGACACCTATGTTTAGCATATGTTTCTTTTTCATATGTTAAAAGCCACTTAGCTTTTACTTGTCTGTAAAGCTTTTCCTTGTGTGCTGCTAAGTCACTTCAGTCATGTCTGACTCTGTGCAACCCCATAGACGGCAGCCCACCAGGCTCCCCCGTCCCTGGGATTCTCCAGTCAAGAACACTGGAGTGGGTTGCCATTTCCTTCTCCAACGCATGAAAGTGAAAAGTGAAAGTGAAGTCGCTCAGTCGTGTCCGACTCCCAGCGACCCCATGGACTGCAGCCTACCAGGCTCCTCTGTCCGTGGGATTTTCCACGCAAGAGTACTGGAGTGGGGTGCCATTGCCTTCTCCATTTTCTTGTATACCTGTGGCCAATTCATGTTGTTGCTTTGCTGTGCTTAGTCGCTCAGTTGGGTCCAACTTTTTGCAACCCCATGGACTGTAGCCTGCCAAGGTCCTCTGTGCATGGGGATTCCCCAGCCAAGAATACTAGAGTAGTTTGTTAGGCCCTCCTCCAGGGCATCTTCCCAACCCAGGGATCAAATCCAGGTCTCCCACATTGCAGGTGGATTCTTTACTGTCTGAGCCACCAGGGAAGCCCAAGAATACTGGAGTGGGTTGCCTATCCCTTCTCCAGGGATCTTCATGATCCAGGAATCGAACCAGGGTCTCTTGCTTTGCAGGCAGATTCTTTACCAGCTGAGCTACCAGGGAAGCCCAATTCATGTTGATGTATGGCAAAAACCATCACAATATTGTAAAGTAATTACCCTGCAATCTAATAAATAAATAAATTTTAAAAAGAACTGAATAAAAAAAAAACACCACTTAAAAAAAAAGACACCACCACTTAGGCCTACTGCTTGAATTTGAGCAGTTAGTCTGAGCACTCACTGCTTGGCTGGTCCAGAGGGCACAGAGAGCAAGCATGTCATCCATGCTGTAAGCAGATTTTGCTGGTACCAGCCCAGAGTTCCTTTGCAGGGCTGCTGCAGGGTGGGCTGAAAACAGCTCACAGCCGCACACTTCTCCAGAAGCCTGGCCTAGGCTGATAGGAACTGCCTTGCAATTCTATCAGACGTCTAGCAGATTGTGCTTTCCAGGCGGTGACTGTGTCCTCTGACTCTCGCTTCTGAATGGGCGCCCTCACTGCTGCAGTTCAAGCTCCCATGCCCCGCCCCGCCCGCCAGCTACAGGGTCAGGCCGAGGCTAGACTCCAACTCAAACCACTCTGGCTTTATCTTGTTTCCCTGTCTTAGTCTGTTTTCCTCACTTCCTGCAGTTTTCACCCGAGAACATCCTCTCAATTTATCACGCAGACAAGAATCCCAAGTACAATTCTGCTAATAAGGAATCCCAAAGATTGAATACCCTTTCTGATTTTTTTTTCTGGGAACTAGAACTTAAATGTTTGACAATAGTTACATCTTTAATTTCAGTGTTTCTTCAAAGATAGGATTTTTTTTTTTTTCTTTGTAATGGCCTTTGAAAAGATTAAGACTAGCGATTTCAGTGAATTTCTTGTTTTACTCATATAAACACCAATATGAAATTAAAGGCTCCCCTTAGATATCAGTGGGATTCCAAGCTCTGAAACTCTTTTCTCTTCTACTGACTTTAACTTAATAACATGTTTCATAAAATATAATTCATGGTAAAGATAATATGCTGCTGCTGCTGCTGCTGCTAAGTTGCTTCAGTTGTGTCCGACTCTGTGTGACCCCATAGACGGCAGCCCACCAGGCTCCCCCGTCCCTGGGATTCTCCAGGCAAGAACACTGGAGTGGGTTGCCATTTCCTTCTCCAATGCATGAAAGTGAAAAGTGAAAGTGAAGTCGCTCAGTCATGTCCGACTCTTCGTGACCCCATGGACTGCAGCCCACCAGGCTCCTCCGTCCATGGGATTTTCTAGGCAAGAGTGCTGGAGTGGGGTGCCATCGCCTTCTCCGAAAGATAATATGTGGAGATATAATTAGATTACTATTAAGCCTTCTCTAATTAGAAAACAGGAATCTCTTTAATCAACTGGATGCAATTTATTTTCTTAAAAAAATAGGTGTTTAAAGAAAGCATTTTCAGATAAAATTATGTTTTGCTACTATTTCAAAACAATACTTTCTATATCATCAACTTGTACCTAGATGTTGGCCATCTTCTCCAAGGAGTAAGCTCTGACTTGAAGAGATTTCAAGACACCACCAATTGCAGCTTATATAATATAGTAATAGAGGTAAAAGCCTTGTAATGAAACAGTTAAAGACTGTTTCTCTAATGAGAAAAATGTCACTTTGCAGAGTAGGAGACCTAAGGCCTTTGAGACTGCAGATCTTTCATGTCACTGTCCTTTCAAAGCAGATATCACATACCAAAAAGCTATTTGGATTCCACGTATATGTGATATCATGTGATATTTTTTTTCTCTGTCTTACTTAACTAAGAAGTGATACAAATGAACTAATTCCCAAAACAGAAATAGACCCACAGACGTAGAAAACAAACTTATGGTTACCAAAGGGAAAGGGAGGAGGGACAAATTAGGAGTTTAGGATTAACAGATACACACGGCTATATATAAAATAGATAAACAGCACACATAGCAAACAGAACTGTAACAGCCTATAATGGAAAAGAATCTGAAATATATATATGAAATATATATATAGTTGACTGCTTTACTGTAAACCTGAAACTAACACCATTGTAAATCAACTATACTTTAATTTTTTGAAAAAATAAAAGCTATTTGTGGAGAATATAACAATAATGGATATAAAAATACAGAAGTAGAATTTTAGGTCAACATTACTTTTGTTCTTCCTCTAAAATGATGGTCATAAGGATTTTCAGTAAATGTATAAAGTTGGTTACACTCAAATAATATTTGAACATTTTCAGTTTCAGAAATAATTTTAGAAGCATTGAATCGCATAAATTTCACATTGAATCGCATAAATTTTACATGGTCCTGTAGAAAATACATTTATTTTTTCCTTTGAAATGTCTAAACCCTTAACTGACCTCATTTCTAAAACTCAAGAAGAAAAATTATTTGCCCTTACCATATAATGCTGGGAGAAAAATGGCATTTCACACCTTTGAACACCAGCATGCCCTTTATCCTGTCTTGTAATAATGTAAGTTTGTTTGAATGAGGCCACTGAAAAGAAGTAACTATGGTTTTCTCAAAAGAAAATTCTATCTAGGACATGGCAGACACTGGAGACACTATTTTAGCAGCAAAGACTTTTTTAGTATAATCCTTTTAACTTGGTAGTTATAAAGGTCATTTCTATTTGAAAATGAAAGACATTATTGAACTACAAAATATTCCCAGAATTGTAATAGTCTAATAAATTATCTTCATAGGTAATTGGCAAACCAAAAAAGTAGGAAATTTAAAAATTCCCCCATTGCTTTGAACAATAGACATTTGTTTCAGATCATGTGAAAAGAAATATATAGTTACATATATATATATAATTCCAGTGTATAATTAGAAATTAAGGAATAATAGATTTGAGTTGCTGAATTTATTTTGTCTCTTTTAAAGTCATAAATCAGGATCGTGGGTTAGTAAAGTCATAGAATGTTACCTAATCTGAGTCATTACTAAGGCTTTATAATATTTTTAGTTACTTCTCTAGATAAAATGGTGTAAAAAATTTTAAAACATAATAAAGAAACAAAAAGGCCTCTCAGTAATCTTGCAGATCAGATTAACATTTTTGGTGGTCATCATTCTAGCATGTTTTCTATGAATGTATAGTATTCCTTTACAAAAGTTCTTAATTAAAAATAAATTTTCCACAGCTCTACTAGTTTAATGTGGTTATTAGAGATGACTAATGAGCTCAGACAGTAAAGTGTCTGCCTACAGTGCAGAAGACCTGGGTTCAATTCCTGGGTCGGGAAGATCCTCTGGAGAAGGAAATGGCAACCCACTCTAGCACTCTTGCCTGGAAAGTCCCACAGACGGAGGAGCCTGGTAGGCTACAGTCCATGGGGTCACAAAGAGTCAGACATGACTGAGCGATGTCACTAATGAGATATCAGTAGCACTTTTATTTTCTATTTTTCAAAATAAACCTCTAAAGAGAATAAAGTAAATATCCAGTGGCTTGACTGCAAAATAGTATGTAATATCCCAAATGCACTATTTGAACATGACTTCTTTTTAGCACAAGGAGTGAAGAAATATTTTACTGAGTGTTTACTGTGAACTTGGCACCATTCTGACCCTTTTCATCTATTAACACATGTTAAGTCCTAAAATGTCCATATTTCTTAATGATTATTTATTATTCCTATTTAACAGATGAAGAAACTGAGGCACTGACTGATTCTATTCCTTGCCCAGTGCCACACAAATACTAAGGAGCAGAACTGAGATTGAAATCCAAGCAATCTGGCTCCAGAACTCACGTTCTACATCAACACTGCTGGGAGTTTATGTGCAGGGCAGGGCATCATGACAACATGCTGACCCTGATTTAGTGTGTCTCGGCTAGGATGTGAGCCTCAGCATCTCTGACAAGCCCCAGCGATGGGATAGCATCGTTGCATGGCTCACACCTTGAGTAGCAAAGCTCAACGGTACACCACATCGCACTACCTCAATAACAAAACTGTAGTTTTCTACTAACCTTTAATAAGGACTAGCCCTTATTCATCTCTCTGGCCCCTTTAGCAGGTCACCTGGAAGACTGAGTATGGAATATAAGACATTTACCTTAAATAGTAATACTTTGAATTCAGTTTTCTTTTGAATCAAATGTCAAGATTTCTTCCTTTAAATCACTGGATATTATTAGCACTTAACTCTTCAAAGAGTTAGGTTTATATATGTGGTATCTGTTAGGTTAATTTGTACACTGCCTGCTAGCCCTCTATCATCTGTATGTGCATGATACAGGTGAAGTGTGTGAGTGGTCTTCACGTCCTTTTAATGTTGAAAGAGAAAGCTATTTGCTAATACTCAAATTTTGGTTATTCCAAGAGGCCTACTTTTTTAGTTTTCTCACGCATGCTCTTATAAGTGAGCTGAAATTTATCTAAAACCATTTACTTCTTAGTTCTGTGTGTGGCACAGTGGGCATCTTCAATGGGTTTAATTATTCAAGACAAAAAATATCCTATGGTCTGGTGTGAATTTCGGCAGTAAAATAATCCAATAGCAAAAAGTCCAAGGTGGTGCTCTCAAAAAGTTATAGTGTTTAAACTCAATAAGGCATTGGATGTCATTTAAGTTTTCCAAGATGGAAGCTTGACACTTTATCCACTATTTAAGAATTTGGCACTAATTTTAAAAAATGACAGTTTTTCACTCTGCTTTAGAGCAAGACTTCTCGAATTTTAATCTGCATACAGATCTTGCTATCGTGCAAATTCAGATTTAATAGGTCTGGAGCAGGGCACAAAATTATGCATTTCTAACAAGCTTCCAGGTGATACCGGTGCTGCTATGGACCATACCTTGAGTAGTAGAGCTCTCAGACTTTAGTATTATTGTGAATCAGGATCACCTGGATGGCTCCTAGAAACACAGATCACTGGGCCTGCCCCCACAGTTTCTGGTTCAACAGATCTGGGATGGACCAAGAACTGGCATCCTGACAAGTTTGCATCAATGCTAATGCTGCTGGTCCAGGGGCCACACGTTGAGAACCATTGGCTTGGAGCCCTACATCTGTCTCTCAAGCACGTGGCTCTCCCCACATGGAATCAAAATGAAATTACAAAGTCAAGAATTCTATGCATTCTCAACTGTCGTCTGGAAACTGGGAAGGGTGACAGGAAAAACTCTTCTTGGGGAATTGTCCAGAATGGTTTTTTTCTGTAATTGGAGGATACTTGTTTCACAGAGCTGTGTTGGCTTCTGCCCTACAACAATGTGAATCAGCCACAAGCATACACGTCTCCCTTCCACACACCCCATCCCACCCTCCATGTCATCACAGACCCAGAATATGTTCTGTGAGTGATAGGCCATAGTCATTGCCAAATGATTTCACTTAATTAATATGAAAGACACAAAAAAATGAATGTGAAGTGTGGTTGGTCCACAACTTCTTTAAAGGAGAAATCCATGATTTCTGCCTGACTCAAAGAGTTTGTTTCTGCTGATTTCTTTGGAGACTATATCAAAATATTTCCAATAAATTAAATTTGGTAAAAAGAGTAACATATGCAACACAAAATACTCAGCAGAGCTATGTCCTGTCATCATTTAATCTCCTTCTAAATAAATTATTGCAACTGTGAATAAATGATTCTCTAGCCACAGACAACAGGAAGAGCAGCATCTTCATATTTTTCACCCATTGATTCATTCATTCAAAAAATATCTTTTTATCATAACATTTAAGTGGTTCTTTAATTTCAGGACTCTGTCACTAATAATTTATTGATTATACATGAGGAGGAAACAAACGATTTCTTCATGCATTCATTCTAATAAAAGTTTTGTGTTTTTTTTTTTAACACACTGTGTCAGTTTCCATACTGGGCAATATAGAGATATAATGATTAGAAAAATCAGATGCTTTTATAGTCCTTACAGTCTGGAGGAAGAAACTGACTTTAATTAAAATTCACACATATGCATGTAACTTGCAGCTGTCACTAAGGCTTCATCAAAGAGATACCTCGTGAATGCTGATAGTTTCTTTGAATGCTGATGACACATGTGATGACGAAAACTGAAGTCAACAAATGAATTTACTCAGCTCCTTAAAGCTGTCTTTTGCTTCTAACTCACTCTGATGGACTCTTAAAAAGATAGAGGCTTTGTCATAACGTATTATAAAGATTTTCAAACATGCACTAATGTTGAAAGAATTATACAAAGAGCACCCGTATATCACCTGGATTCCACAATTCCAATTTTGATGCATTTTCTTTATCATGTATATATCCATCTATATGTGGATATATAGATCACATATATAACCCCTCTATTCTTTCATTATTCCATCTGATTTTTGATGCATTTAAAAGTAGGCTGCAAATATTAGCATACATCATCCCTCAGTGCTTTAGAACACATACATTAGGATACAGGTTTTAGAAATGTAAATTTTTTAGAAATGTGGGGCAGATACATAATCTAATTTCACTCAGGTAATATAAATTTAAGGTACCAATTGTACAGGTGTTTAAGAAAGCTCTTTGTTAAGGGAAAGGCTGGTTTTGATGTAGCCACTTCCACTGCCTGAATTAATCCTGAGTGAACTAGATCTCTACATGGTGAAATTATGAGCCTTGACCTAAATATTCTGGAGACACTAATGACTTTGCCCTTGCCCTCACCCATCTGGAATCCGAGTGAAGATAGTATTATCCTAACCATGACATGGAAGGCACTGTGGTTTTTTTTTTAATTTTTTAATTCATTGATTTATTTTAATTGGAGGGTAATTACTTTTGTATTTTTAGATGACTCAGGCAGAACACCAACACCACCAATAGCCCAGTCACACATCTGGTATTTGGAAAACCTTTTACTTTACCATATGAACCTCACTAAATTCCCTAAATCCTAGTTCTCTATTGCTTCATCATCAGACCCAATTTTTAATGCCTGGGACTGAAGTCTTTTTAGCTAGCATTCCACGTAGCCTTTCCTCCTTCTCTAAAACTTGTGAAAATGGTCTTTCTAGTTATATTTTTTACTGATCCACTTATGTTATATTTTAAGATTTTTCTGTTCATATTGGAAATAGGAAGGATAAAAATATTTTTTATAAAATCTTGGCTTTAAAAACATCTACTATTTCATGTTTTGAAAGAAAAATAGTGTAATGCTTCCACTTGGCCACTGGAGAGTAGTGAACTATTTCTGTTGTAACTCATTTTTCTCTACTCACGTAAGCAAAATTTAGTGCAAGTGAAATAAACTTCTGAAACTTCTTTCCTTGAAAATTTGTTTAATTGGATCCCAAGAGTCTTGCCATTAAATTGAGAAAATATTTCCAGTTCTTTTGTTTCTATTGTAATTTCCAGTGCAATGAGAAAGGATTGCAGGTTTATTTTATTCTAACTCATGAAAAAGAATATTTGGACTGGGGAGAAATAAAGTCACAAGTATTGCCTTCCACTTATGCTTGTGAGTGGGGCAGGGGATCTGGTTCTTGCATTTCATCTCATGTGAATTATTCAACCTTTCAATGATATTAGAAATTATAGTATTGCATTGGGCTCCCTCCCACAAATTCTTGTGTTTAGCTGCTTTATTTAACTCATTTTTAATACACGAATGCTTTTTTAGTGCAACAGAGTAAGCTCTTTGAGAATAATGTTTACATTTATACATCTCTGTATCTCATCAATAAAGTAAGTTACCATTATGGTTGCTTAAGTTGCTCTTATCAGAATAGAGGGTGAACTAATGCGGTAGAAAAACCTAGACTTTAGACTGTAACATATATTCAAACATTAATGCCCCTGTTAACAATGTGGCTTCCAGCAAGTTACTAGTGACTTTTAACAAAGTCTTTAGTAAAGACACTTACTAATGCCCCTGATGGTTTGAGCAAGCTCTGGGAGATGGTGAAGGACAGGGAAGCCTGCATGCTTCAGCCCATGGGATCGCAGAGTCGGACACGACTGAGCGACTGAACAACTAATCTCCGCCGTCTGATGGAGTTGAGTGACTGCTTTCCCTGCTGGCTGAGATGAAGCTGGCATGTGTGACAGTGTCTGGCACATGGTGATCTTCATCAGGGAGATGCCAATTCAAATCTGTATATACTGCCCTTCGTTAGCAACATATTCTAAGCATCAGTCTGATGCTTATGCCACTATAAATTCTCACTAGCTTATAATCAGTTTCCAGGAAATCCTAAGAGGTCTCTGACAAGGGTCAGTCTACACAAGGGTCCCCGAGTCCTTAGCGTTCAGCATTCTGCCCTCCTTTGCTGGCCCCGATAAGGAAAGTGGGCGGGGACTGCAGGCAGGTGGCCCCACCCACTCGGTTTCCAGCCGTTGGGTGGGTCCACAGCTGGCCTGGACCGACTGAAATCCTGGCGAGCTCTCTCCTCCGAGCGCAGGGCCCAGGTGCGCAGCTTCTCAGCCAAATGCACTCTGAAGATGAGCTTTGTTTGGCTTCTCAGTGGTTTTAAAATGGGAGACAGCTGACAAAAACGCAGTTTTCCAACTTTCCTGGAAGCCCGGGCTGAAAGCAGTCACCGCTCTAAACGGCTCCTTCTCCAGGTCTGGGCACAGCCTCGCTTCGCCCTGTGACATTCCATCTCGTCTGCTTTGCTCATTTCCATCATTTCTACCAATTGCTTGTTACAGTGCGAGGGGTCCCACGTGACCCTGGGATTATGTATGCGATGCAGCCTGCCCTTCCTGGAGCAGGACCCCCGGACCAAGCATTTATCCAGAGCCTGCCCCAAATCCAGCTCCAGGCTTTGACGATCTCTTGATACTCAGTTGTAACTACAAAATTTTTGCCAGTTGTATTTCCTCAACGTTAATCTGCTTTAAAAAAAAAAATCTATTTATTTTTCAGCTGTGCTGGGTCTTCCTTGCTGCACACGGGCTTTCTCTAGTTGCGGGGGGTGGGGGTTTCGCTTTGTTGTCCTGTGTCTGCGATCCACTGCGGTGGCTTCCCCAGAGCACCGGCTCCTGGGCGCCTGAGCTCAGTCGTTGCGGTGCACAGGCTTAGTTGCTCCAAGGAATATGAAATCTTCCTAGATCAGGGATCCAACCAGTGTCCCTTCCGTTGCAAGGTGGATTCTTAAGGGAAGGCCAACATGTATCTGCTTTTTTAAAAGTGTCTTTGAATTCATACATTATATCAATTTCTGGAATGTAAGGGCTTTGTCTTATACACCCTTGATAAGCAGAGGTTTCTATTTCCTGCATCTCAACTAGAGTTAAATGATTGAACTTGATTTCCCAAGGGCACACATCTGCATGGAATACCTGCAAAACTGGATTCAGGTGAAATAACCTTCCGTGTTTATTTTGAATATGCCTCCAGCCTGAGGGCCCCTGACACTCCTCCTAATTGCCAAAAAGCAGCCACACATGATTGCCTTCATGGAAACTGACTTTCCACCACCTCCATTCTTTGCTCCATCAAAATTGTCCTCTTCCCTGTCTTCCTGCAGACAGCTGGTATCAGCCAGCTGTCATACCGGAAAGAATCTAGTTTATTCCCCATATGGTTACAGAAACCTGCCTGATATAAACAGGTTCCAGATTGCCCATGGAACAGAGCACCTTCTGTCCCTACTTCCCAGGTGGCTGAGTTTGATGACAGTGGAGGCCCCCTACAACTGGGAGGTAGAAAACTTTCCCTCCCAGTATTCAAGCCAGAGGACAAAGCTGGGGGTAACTTTGCTGATGACCCAGTCCTCTTTTCAGCACTCCCTTTACTTCAGCTCTCTTCTGTGCAATGTAAATATACTTTCTTTAGGAATTTTGTGGTCAAACATCTCTGATAGTTCATTCTTCTCAAGTGTCTCCTGCAAACCCAGTGACTACAGGACCAAGGCAGGTAAATGAGTAAGATGGAATTGTGCTAAAGGAGCAGAAACCCCTCTGTTCTCATCCAGAGTGAGATTGCAGGTCCAGTGGTACCCTATATGATTTTTCAAGTGAAGTAGGAAATCCATTTTATTAAGGTAAAATCTCCTTCATTTTAAAATCTGGCAACACTTAGTGAGCATTTCCATGCACTCTAGTGGAACCATAAGCCTTCAGGTTGCAGTCTCTTGCTGAACAAAAAATATGCAATCCCCTCCTGGGCATCATGATTTTAAGGAGAATTTTCCTGATGGATGTAACTGAATAACACACACCAGAACTTCCCCCTTCGGAGCAGCCATCTTTCAGAAGCCAGCATTCTGTATCATGAGTTCCACAGGCCTAGGTTCTTGCCTCCCTGCCCCACCATCACCACTGACCCCAGCTTATCTCTTGCATCTCAGCGTCACAGCTCTGAGCAGAACAGGCTGTGGTAGGTAAACAGGGATTGTTCACTGAATTAAAATAAGTTCGCCATCCATCACCAAAAGTAGTGTTGGAACATGTTTTAAAGATGCTTTGGGGGACAGATTAAAAGCCACTTGTATGGCAAAAACCACTACAATATTGTAAAGTAATTAGCCTCCAATTAAAATAAATTTTAAAAAAGCCACTTGTGACAATGAGAGTAATTATTTTCATTCTCATCTTACATTTTCTAAAAATGCTATTGTAATACAACCTGCTTTCTGTAATTACATGACAAAATGTCATAACATTGGGTTCCAAATGACTTCTGGCCATTTCCTAATTATATTTTTAATGATACTACAAAGTAGAGCATTGGGGTAGCCTCATTGTCAGGAAAATCCGCCCTGAACTCAGAAGGTAATTCTGAGAAAAGAATTGTAGAACCCCAGAAAGCACCACTGAGATGGTATATAATTATGGAGGCAACTGTTTTATTAAGATCAACATTTATTCATCAAACATTAAATGTTTGCTCTGAACAGTGCATAGCAGACTAGCTGCTATAGGGAATGCAGTAGAGATTTCATAGAAAGTGAAAGTGAAGTCGCTCAGTCATGTCCAACTCTTTGCAACCCTGTGGACTGTAGCCTACCAGGCTCCTCCGTCCATGGTATTTTCCAGGCAAGAATACTTGAGTGGGTTGCCATTGCCTTCTCCAGGAGATCTTCCCCACCCAGGGATCGAACCCAGGTCTCCTGCATTGTAGACAGACCGTCTGAGCCATCAGGGAAGTCTTGAAATTTCATACATGTTAATGGGGCTTCCCTGGTGGCTCAGAGGTTAAAGCATCTGCCTCCAATGCGGGAGACCCAGGTTCAATCCCTGGGTCAGGAGGATCCCCTGGAGAAGGAAATGGTAACCCACTCCAGTATTCTTGCCTGGAGAATCCCATGGATGGAGAAGCCTGGTAGGCTACAGTCCATGGGGTGGCAAAGAGTTGGACATGACTGAACGACTTCAATTTCACTTTCACTTTCACTTAATGTATTTGTTACTATTATTCATTGGTAGTGTTATACAAGCTTAAATGTTTTGTCTCTTTAACATGCACATATATACTCTGTGCCAGGAATTATTCTAAGCACTTTATAAATAGTAACTTACTTGATTCTCTAAACAGCATTACAATGTAGACAATATGATCCCCAGTACATATCAAGTTGGCCATAAAGTTTGAGTTTTTTTTGTAAGGTGTTTCAAAAAATGCAAACGAACTTTTTGGCCAGTCCAATACATATCCTCATCAATAAAGATGAGAAAAATGAGTGGCACACAGTTAAGTGACTTGCTCAATATCACACCGTTAATAAGTGGCAGGGCCTTATAGCCCAGATAAGTCTGACTCTAAAATCAACACTTATAACCACTGTCAGTTGGTTACTGCTGCATAACAAATAGTCCTCCAATTTAGTGGCTTACAATATCAACTGCTTATTATTGTTCATGAGTCATTTGGTTAGCTGGGCAGTTCTGTTGATCTGGACTAGTCTCAGTTCATCTGAGCTGGACTCACTTAAGTTTCCACGGTCAGCTTGGGGCTGCCTGGTTCAGGATGTCCTTGCCTATGTGACTCAGCTTGCCTCCACATGGATTCTCATGCTCCATGGCTATAGCAGGGGTCTGAGAAAGAGAAGAAACATTTGCACATGGCTTTTCAATGCATTGCTTACATTAAGTTTGCTACTCTTTCATTTGACCAAAGCAAATCACATGCTCAATTCCACTGTCAGTGTGGGAGGACACACTCAAGGGCCAGAACACAGGAAGGCATAGATATTGGGACTTTAATACAATTAACCTACCACAATCATGGTTCAATACCATGCTGTTTTTACCCTGCTTTCCACATAGATTCAAATGTGAAATTTCAGAGTCCAAATGCGTTGTGGAAATGGCATCAAATGTAACTTTGTGGGTTTCAGAAGGTAACAAAAGAACTGTAAGAAGTGTGGAAAATGAAAGTATGTCTATGATTTTAGGCTGATCCTGGGGAAACACCATCAGAAGCTCCGAGTGAAGCCAGGCCAACTCCAGCAGAAAACGGGGTGAATCACACGACGTCCCTGACACCCAAACCACCCTCCCAGGCTCTGCACAGCCAACCAGCTCCAGGTAAACATTCCGAGGAAAGAGCTGCACTACGTAACCAGCAGTCTCTAGTGTGTCCACACTAAAAGCGGGCAGCATGACTGAGTTAGCATCATGAGGCTAGGGAGACACATGGACTTAGGAGGCAGTCCAGAAATGTTTGCTGAGGGATGAATAACGGAAGGAAGGGAGGGAGGAAAGAAAGAAGGACTCGTAAGTCCTTTTTATGAGACTCGTAAGTGCTCATCTGGCTCTGCTGATAACTTGTGAAACCAAAACAAAATATCACCCAGATTCCCCATGTCTTTATTTAGTGATGGATGTTGGTCCATCTGCTGACAGGGTGTGTGAGGGGTTCTTCAAACACCTTATACTTTATGCTTTAGAAGTACATTCTTAGTTCTGCTTCACTAAATTAACTCTCGACCAAGAATTCCTTCCCATCTTTCTCCAACTCACTTTTCACTAATTTTAAGTGCCAACCACGTGCTGAGCATGCTCAGCCTTTCACATGGATTATCTCATTTCACTCTCAGACCAGGCCTCTGAGGACTGATTCCACCATCATCCCCACAGTACAGATGAATAAATTGCAGTTTTAAATTGCAGAAATAAGTTACTTCTTGAAGGCCACATTGCTAATGTAGAGTGAAGGCAAAATTGACACCATTCTCCATGATCCTAAAATCCTTCCCTTTAGCTTCTCTGCTCCTACTGAGGCTACTTAAGAAAGGAGATTGTTGAGATTAGTATTAAAGAGTGACAAGTATAAACAAGACGTGATATTTTCAAATGAAGATTTTATGTACCAAATACAAACATTCTGTGTGTTTCTAGAATATGAATAAGTTTTTTAAATAGCGAATAACCTTGTGCTTTTGAGAGTAGGATAAAACTTAGCATTTGATTTAACTGGGTGTTTTAGAATCATTTTCAAAATAACACAGAATACATTACAAAAATGGATTCCTCTTCTCTGGTGTTAACATCGGTCAGAGTCAGACCAGGAAATTAACATTGGCATAATGCCTTGAATTAAACCATAGACTTTGAACTTCACCTGCCTTCCACTAATGTCTTTATTGTTCCAGGTTCGAACTCAGGATCCCACACTGTATTAATTGTCATGTGTCCTTAGCCTCTTTGAATCTGCAACAGTCCCTCAGTCTGTTCATTTTTCCATGCCCTGTGTACCTTTAGAGTACTGGTCCGTTATTTTGTAGACAGCACCTCAATTTGGATTGGCCTGATGTTTTCTCACGGTTAGACTGGAGGTGTGCATTTGTGACAGGAACGTCACAGAAGCGATGCTGTTCTCAGAGCATCATGTCAGGAATACCTGATGTTGCTGTACCTCATGTTGGGTCACTTGATTAAGGTGCCACCTGCCTGATTCCTCCACTTAGAGTTGTACTTTTCCCCTTTATAGTTAATAAATATCTTGGGGGAGAGACTTCAAGACCATGAGACTATCCTGTTTCTCCTTAAACTTTTAACCAGTGACTTTGGCACCCAATAGGTTTTGCCTGAAACTTTGTTCCTGCCTGCTGACCTACCAGTGGTCTTCACGTGTCACTCCTGATTTTGCCAGAAGGTGGCAGTAGCATTGTCAAAACTGAATTTGTTGACAGAGTTTTGATTCAAAGTGGAGAGATGTCCTTTCTCTCTATAAATGGAGCATATAGGTTCACATTTAATTTGTTTGACACAAAATTACAAAATGAAGACATGTCTTAGAATGTTTTTAGGATAATTTTCTTCAGGAATTTGTAATCTGTAATAAAGAAACAGAGACCAGAGCCAAACGTTGTTTTACAGGAAGAAGATAATTTTAAAAGTTATAGGAGGCTATTTATTTTGTCTTTTTATTTTAGGTTCTGTAAAGGCACCTGCCAAAACAGAAGATCTTATTCAGAGTGTTTTAACAGGTAAATACCATCTTGCCCCCTATGGATTTAGGCACCTGAATATTACACAGTGTAAGTATTTAGAGGGGAGGAAATTTTATCTTTGAAATATAACATGATTGGTATTTCTTTTCTAAAACCATCTACAGATATATCCTGGTTCAACCCATGTTACATAATGTAATCACAGAGAAGTAACCATACTTGGTAGATAGGACCTTATTGATATAAAAAATAACATACTTTTCATATATTTTGGAATCAAGGAATAGTTTCATGTTGGAAATGTGACCCAATGAACAGGAATGCAGTCTTCCCAAAGTACCCACAATAAAGCATGTTTTAGAAATGCAGAATATGGACTATTTGTGACCATAGAATACACGGTGTTTAAGAATGATGATACAGTTTGCAACTACTTTATAGTCAGTAAGTTTCTTAAACTAGTAGGACTAAAATTGGTATGACCTTTCTTTAATAAAGTGAGCAATGTGTAGCATTATGTAGCATGTTGGCCCAATATACAACAGAGATGTACACCAAAAGCAGAACTACAGGTCAGAAGCCCAAACCGTAAACAACCCAAATATCCATAACCAGGAGAGTGGATAAATAAATTGTGGTTTAGTGACAGAATAAAATAGGATTCATCTGTAGATATAAACTACAATTACACAGAACTACATGGATAAAATTTATAAGCATAATGTTGGAGAAAGGAGAACAGGCACAAAAGAGCACTTTCTTTATGATCCCAGCTACATAAAGTTCAAAAACAGGCAAAAGTGATTTGTGTTCTTAGAAACAAGGATTTGGATTCTACATGGAGGGTGGGCGCAAGGGCAGGAGTCACAAAGAGGCCTCTGGGGTCCTATAATATCCTGATTTTGTTCTAAGTGGTGGATATAGAAGCCTGTTCACTTTGTGAAAATTGAAAGGAATGTGTATTTATGATTTCACCAAAATAACATATAAAATATGCATGAAAATTATTTTAGAAATGTATGAAAAGAAAACATGTGTTTATAGACTTCATTCCATGAGAAACAATAAAATGTTCACATATAAAACAAGAGAAAAAATAAATCAGAGCATGATTGCAATATTATTTAAAAATACACAAATGCATAGATGAAAAGTGGATATTTGTATTGATATATTAGCAGTGATTATATCAGGGTGGTTTGCTTATGAGTGCTATCTATTTCCTTATATAAATGGACATTATCTTTATGTTTAAGGACATATTCAAAAAGTAGCCTTTTATCCACAGATTTTTTAAAAAATAGTACTTTCAATGGGATTATTTTTAATCATAAATTGGAACACCTGGAACCTTGTTCCTAAACTTGCCACAGCTGACACATTGCACATCATTTTTTAAGAAGTGGGGTTGAATATGTCACCAAAATGGCAGTGATTCCTTAGGATTATAAATTTTAACATAATAAGTCATTATGCAACCATAATAAGTCCACTCGGGCCTGAGGGAAACTGTTAAACAAATGGACGTGTTTCTCTCCCTGGCCTCTTTCTCAAAAGGAATTGAATGTCAGGAGAATAGATCCATTATTAAAAGGGAAGCATATTTCAATTGCTTAAAGACCTTAGTATTTAAGAACATAAATTATTACTCTGATATCAATGTTTATCCACTAGACATTCCATTTTCTATTTAGGTCTGTTGTTATTCATGGCATATATTATCTCTGAATCTCTTGACAGTGCTAAATATTTATAATAACTTATTTTTGTTCCCAGAAGTGGAAAGTTCACATCAAAGGATTGGAAACATGTGAACCATGACTTAGTCCAGGTCTAAATAAATGATAATTCATTGAATTTAAGGCACCGTCCATTTTCAGGTATCCTGTTACTCATGGAGTGCCAAGAAGGAAAAGCACCAACAAATTGTGACTATCTATTAACTATATGATGCATCTTAGTTTTAGAAACGTTAACATATTTTTAAGTGCATATTCTAAAATTGATTAAATAAATCAATAAAATGCAGACTGTTTTAAGACCAAGCTCTGTCACATTAAGTGTTTTCTTGGCATTAAATAAAACACTATGTAGTTATGTAAGCTGCCACTAACCTCATGGTGCCTTTGGGCGAATAACAGTAAGGACCTTCCTTCATCTTACTGATTTATACTGGAGCAGTGTTGTGAGAAACGTACAAACCTACTATGTCCATCCTGTGAATAGTGCCCCTGAGAAATGGTGCTCAAGAACCTGTGCACACATTTGTTAAAAACTGCATCAATTCTTTCATCATCACCATAACCACCTTAAGAAACAGACATTGTGTGATCCTTGAAGTGAATCCTTTTGGTGCCCACCCAAGTTGCCTCTACCATCTGGTGCACCCAGCTCCCAGCTGTAGTGAATGTTGGTTGCTAACAGCTCAGAACTTCCTCTGCTTTTGAAAACTGCCTTCACGGAAGGCACACTGATCCGGAAGAGGGATTTCTCATCTGAGAAATATCTAGCTGCTGTGTCAGGTACTCGATCATGCAGCATGTCTCATTATATCCCTTTAAGCTACTTGTTACACAGCTGTGTCTCTGACAATGCCCTGATGCATTTGATGTTCTAGGCATCAAAGATTTGTATCAAAGCTGGTGTAGTGCTATTTGCAAACATTAGCAAACCACACGGAGAACGCAATGGCAACCCACTTCAGTACTCTTGCCTGGCATATCCCATGGACGGAGGAGCCTGGTGGGCTGTAGTCCATGAGATCACTAGGAGTCTGACACAACTGAGCGACTTCACTTTCACTTTTCACTTTCATGCATTGGAGAAGGAAATGGCAACCCACTCCAGTGTTCTTGCCTGGAGAATCCCAGGAACGAGGGGGCCTGGTAGGCTGCAGTCTCTGGGGTCGCACAGAGTTGGACACGACTGAAGCGACTTAGCAGCAGCAGCAGCAAACCACAGGGATAGATGAAGATTGTGTAGGAAGTCTTTCATTAAAAGAAAGAAATTTGCCCCCAGCTGAAAGGAAGCCCCTTCTCCAGGGAGCTTATGCCTCTCCCACTGACATTGCCAATTATGTTGCTTCAAGGTGGAACTGACCCTGTAGTACAGTTCACAGCTGCAGAGCGCCCCCTGGGGTCAGGCAGAGGCAGACCCCGGCCGAGATCGCAGCAGCTGCTGCTGCTTCTGTACCCGCTGCTCTCACTCCCATCCTGAGGGCCCCCGCGGTAGATCACGCATGCCTGAATCCTTCCCTTGGGCTCTGTTTCTGGGGAACCCTAACATTTAAAAAACTTAACAGTAAAGAAACTGAGTCTGAGAAATTTGGTAACATAGTCACAAAGTTAGCAAGCAATAGCCAGCAGCCGGGAGTACCGTCCAACCTCCAAGCCCTGCCCTCCAGCCTGTGGGCCAGCGTCAGACAGATAACTACTCAGCAGCCGCGGCTCTGCCCGCCCAGCCCTCCCACTCTCTCAGCTCTCATACCCATTTTTTGCAGAAGTAGAAGCGCAGACGATTGAAGAGCTAAAGCAGCAGAAGTCGTTTGTGAAACTTCAAAAGAAGCACTACAAGGAAATGAAAGACCTGGTTAAGAGACACCACAAGAAAACCACCGACCTCATCAAAGAGCACACTACGAAATACAATGAAATCCAGAACGACTACTTGAGAAGGAGAGCAGCTCTGGAAAAGACAGCCAAAAAGGACAATAAGAAAAAGTAAGTTGAATGGGTCTTTTTTGCTTGTTTTATAGTATAAAGGAAGAGAGTCATTTGCGTGGATTTTCAATGTTTTTTTTTTAATGGACAAACTACAATTTATCTAAATGATTTTCTATTGTTGAACATAAGGGTTGTTTTTTATTATTTGCTATTGCAAGAAATGTAGTGATAAATATGTATGGATAAATCTTTCACATATTCTTAATTATTTTCTTAAAATTCTAGAAATGAGATCCCTAGATCAATTTAAAGACATTTCTGTTTCAGTTTGTAGCTATCAGCAAGATATGAAAGTACAAACTGATCGAGGATAAAGTGATGTTTTAGTATCTTAATCTGCACTTCTTTATTAAGTTGAATTTTTGGTATACTTATTGTCAATTTATATTTCTTCCTTTGCAAATTGTCATATTGTGGTTTTTACTTGATTTTTTTCATTGGAATATAGTTGATGAATTTTCAGTGTTTTGTACCATGTTTTGGATCTATACCACTGCAAGAAGGAAAGTCACCCAACCCCCTCCCCTCTCTACAGCCCTGGTGTCCCCTCAGTTCACTTTTGCTTGTGAATTTCTTTATTTGACCAGATTTTGAGACTAGATACACAGGAAGTTCTACCCTTGAGTTCTAGCCTGTAGGCCCAAGACCAGCTGGTTGACTAGCTATATTGCAGCTGATACACAATGCAGGAGACACAAGTTCCATCCCTGGGTCAGCAAGACCTCCTGGCGGAGAGAATGGCAACCCACTTCAGTATTCTTGCTGGGAAAATCCCATGGACAGAGGAACCTGATGGGTTCCATACGGTCCATGGGGTTGCTAAGATTTGAACATGACTGAAACTATATGCACGTCAGGAAGCAACAGTTAGAACTGGACATGGAACAACAGACTGGTTCCAAATAGGAAAAGGAGTACATCGAGGCTGTATATTGTCACCCTGCTTATTTAACTTATATGCAGCGTATATCATGAGAAACGCTGGGCTGGAGGAAGCACAAGCTGGAATCAAGATCGCCGGGAGAAATATCAATAACTTCAGATATGCAGATGACACCACCCTCATGGTGGAAAGTGAAGAGGAACTAAAAAGCCTCTTGATGAAAGTGAAAGAGGAGAGTGAAAAAGTTGGCTTAAAGCTCAACATTCAGAAAACTAAGATCATGGCATCTGGTCCTATCACTTCATGGGAAATAGGTGGGGAAAGAGTAGAAACAGTGTCAGATTTTATTTTGGGGGGGGCTCCAAAATCACAGCAGATGGCTATTGCAGCCATGAAATTAAAAGACACTTACTCCTTGGAAGGAAACTTATGACCAACCTAGATAGCATATTGAAAAGCAGAGACATTACTTTGCCAACAAAGGTTCGTCTAGTCAAGGCTATGGTTTTTCCTGTGGTCATGTATGGATGTGAGAGTTGGACTGTGAAGAAGGCTGAGCGCCGAAGAATTGATGCTTTTGAACTGTGGTGTTGGAGAAGACTCTTGAGAGTCCCTTGGACTGCAAGGAGATCCAACTAGTCCATTCTAAAGGAGATCAGCCCTGGAATTTCTTTGGAAGGAATGATGCTAAAGCTGAAACTCCAGTCCTTTGGCCACCTCATGCGAAGAGTTGACTCATTGGAAAAGACTGATGCTGGGAGGGATTGGGGGCAGGAGGAGACGGGGACGACAGAGGATGAGATGGCTGGATGGCATCACCGACTCAATGGACGTGAGTCTGAGTGAACTCCAGGAGTTGGTGATGGACAAGGAGGCCTGGCGTACTGCGATTCATGGGGTCGCAAAGAGTTGGACACGACTGAGCAACTGAACTGAACTGAACTGAAGCAAGTGAGCATGCAACTTGCAGCCTGGGGGATATGACATTTTGCTGTGGACTAGAACCTCACTGAAGAGGCAACTGGTCTTACTGAAAAGAGAATCTCTACTACCCTTTGCTGCCCTATCTGAAACCCACAAACCTCTGTCCAGATAATGCCTTTTCAGGGCCTAAGCCCCACAGCTCCAGGTACTCAGATGGTTCTGGGGAGAAGCATCTCTCACACATTCATTCAACCAATGGGGACATAGCAATGAACATGACCTATTCAGTTATCACCCCAGTGTGCCTAAGGTGGTAATGTGGGAAAATATGAGAGCATAAAAACTGAGTCAGGCAGACTGTACCATTCCTTCCTTTTACTTCCTTACTCAGTATTCCAATCCTGATGCCAAGTTAGAGGGAGGTAAGAGGCCTTTTCCAGATGCATCTTGTGACATATGTTTTAACGTGTGCTTAACTTTAACAGAATCAAAATCTAGTACATGGGCTTTTAAAATCTGCAAAATCATCATTTTTTAGACCTGGAGCAGCCTTAGAAGCCATCTAGGTGAACTGCTGTCACTTCTTCAAGGAGGAATCTGAAAACTAAAGGCATTTACCCACAGTTACAAACAGTTCAAGCAAAGCTTGGCCTAAAACTTCTCCTGAATTTCTCTTTTAGTGCTATGTATGTAGGCATTTGTTTATTCCTATATTTATTTACTTATAAGTAATATCCTGCAAACTTCCAATAGAATACTGAAGTAACTTATCATAGAAGACATAAAAAAAATCCTATAAAAGTAGGAAAAAAAACCCAAACGCACACACACACACATGCACACAGCCTGTCTACCAGTTGCCAGACCTGCTGCCTAGTACATGGGTCACCAGCCACGAACAGCGAGACACTGTAATTAAAGTGTTTTTCAAGTACAAGATACACACCAGAATTCAAAGACTTCACTAAAAAACTCATGTTTTAAAATTAACATATATTGATTTTACTTTAATTCTATACTGAAATGATCAGGCTATGCAAAATACATTATTAAAATTTATTTTACTCATTTCTTTTTTCTTCTTAAGATAGCTATGTCAAAAAAAATCAAATACATGGCCCATATTATATTTCAACTGGACAGCACTAACCTTTTAATGTAATTTCTGTCCTTGAACCCTGAAGTTAGCTCTTAGCTTCTGAGAAAAGGAAATATGGGTTAGATAATTCTCCTTATCTGGTTAAAGGAAACTTGCTTTCTTTTCTAAAAGGAAGAAACATTTTCTTGGTATCACTAATAAATTACAAAGAAAAAGAGTCAATGCATCTCTTGGATCATATGCAGGCAACATTAGGCAACAGGGAATAATGTCTTCAACCTTGTTTTTGAAGATGATGCAGAAACATCATCCCTTGGTTATTTTTCTATACTTTCTTTCAACAAACAAACAAAAATTCTTAAGCATCTAGCATCAGAAAATACATCAGGAGAAACTTTTTTTCCAAGAGGCAAAGCCACTGAGATCTGATTGTCCATCTCCCTATGATACATGTAAAAATCCTGAGAACACCTCAGAGTAATAAATGGATGCAATGTCCATAAAATCCCACTAACTTTCTTTGTGTTTAGAAAGTATGGTTATTTTTCACAAAATATATTAATATATGTGTGTGTGTGCTGTGCTTAGTCACTCAGTCGTGTCCGACTCTTTGCAACCGTGCCAGGCTCCTCTGTCCATGGGGACTCTCCAGGCCAGAACTCTGGAGTGGGTTGCCATGCCCTCCTCCAGGGCATCTCCGCAACCCAGGGGTTGAACCCAGGTCTCCCACAGTGCAGGCAACTCTTTACCATCTAAGCCATCAGGGAAGCTCAGGGAATTAATACATATTAATATGTAATGGGCTTGTTCTTTTCAAATGAATTAATAACTACATTTGAGATGTATTTTTTATTGCGGTAACATTGGTTTGTAAGTTTCGTGTGTGCAATATTAGATTAGATTAGTTTCTTATTCAAATACCCATCATCTCAACTGAGCTTTCACCTAATGCAAAGAGCAGATCACTCAGACAGTTTCCATCGGGCATTGTGTTGTTCCCAGAGCATAGACTGCAGTTTCTAGATGGCTGTCCTATAGTGAGCAGCACTGCTGCTCCCTTGTACTGTGTCCTCAGGAAAGCTGCCTCACTGAACCTCAGTTTCCTCAGATGCAAACTGGAGGTGGTTGTGCCTTCTAGTTGGCTTACTGTGAAAGCCAGAAGCCAAGCAGAACATCCCTGTTACCTGCTGAGTGGTCACGAAAGGTTAACCTGGTGCCTCTGCTGGGGTGGCTGTCACTCATTCAAGCATCACCTTTCTGTTCTGGCTGCACCAACTTCCTGCTACAGAAGATGACAAATGTATCTCATGTTCGTGCCAAGATGGAGGTCACCCCACCAACACTCTGATGCTGATAAATAGACTTATATTCGTGCAGAATAGAGGGCCACTTCAGTGCTGCCATGCGATACTGATGTTTAGATCTTTGAGGGAATCCTGAATGCCTTATTGGACAAATTAGGATCTTAACACTAGCTTCAACCAACTGCTTATCCATATGGCACTATTGTGTTGGCCTAATTCAAAGAGAAAGCAAGAGGAATCAGTACCAGCTGATCCAAGAAACCTCTTCCACTTGGTCACAAGTGAAACCACAGAGACAGAATCTGATGTTCTGGGTGGTTCTTCCTGCAGAGGTTTCTATGTAAATGAAAAGAACAGACCTGCTCTTAGTACTGTTTCCAACACCGCCTCTCTTTCTATTTGACCTAAAGAAGTAAGAGCACAAAATTTGAAGGAACCACACTATATACTTTAGCACAATAATAAGTTAGTGAGAATTGCTTTGTTTTGTTTCAACATTAGTCCTAAGTTTCTAAATATCTGTGTAATTCTCTATAAATAACTCAAAGGAACTCCCCTTGCACAGAGTGAGCTCTTGACAAATATATTATACTGAACTCAATTCATCTTCCTTTCTCTTGGAACCAAAGTGCTATTTGGGTGGAGATATCAATGAAGTTGATTCAGCTCCCAGAGAAAACAATGTTAATGACAAATCTTTGCTATTAAAAGATGTCAAGAAACAGAACATGTCAGGTGGGAGTGTTGCCGTGCTGTCTGCCTATGCTCTCTGTTGTCAATCTGCATCATCTGGAAGCAAAATTCAGCACCTTTTTAACTTCCCCTACAGCATTATCAATGCTGTATGGGAGAAATGTATAGGAAATGCATAGAAGAGATGTAGCTGGGAATTGTGTTATACATCCTATGTTAAAAAAACAAAAGCCTCAAAAAGTCCTTATTAGACATTGTTTTTCCCAAGGAGGTTTATCCTCTTCAGCACCATCGTGAGGAACCCTAGATACCTGGTTTTCCTTTTCAGCCCCTACCTCTTTGTAGAGCAACACAAATTTCATCCACTTTCCTTGTTTGAAGACCTTCTCTTGCTAAGCTTGTCCTTGAGGTATCAGCCTCTGTCTCAAGTGGTTTATTGACTATTTATTTCCAAACACATTCCTCTCTCTAGGAAGGACTTTGGTGAGCAGCCCTCTCTCTACCTTGCTCTGAACTGCGCATTTTGTGAGCCGAGCTCTTTGTCTCTGCAGATCAGAACCCAGTAGCCCTGACCACGTCTCATCAACAATTGAGCAAGACCTTGCTGCCCTGGATGCCGAAATGACCCAAAAGTTAGTAGATCTGAAGGACAAACAACAGCAGCAGCTGCTTAATCTTCGACAAGAGCAATACTATAGCGAAAAATACCAGAAGCGAGAACACATTAAACTGGTAAGCCTTAAAAATGTGATTTATGTGTCTATACCCAAACCTTTTTCTCTATAAAGAATATTGTTAAAATTAACTTATTTTAATTGAAGGAATAATTACTTTACAATATTGTGATGGTTTTCACCATACATGGATTGGCCATAGGTATACACGTTTGATGTATTTGGATAATATAACAGGAGACAGCAGCAAGTTTGGCTGGCACTTTCATTTTGTTTCCTTATTGAATAATCTTATTTTGTTACCAGGTTATAGAGAGAGGTAAGATGCATTTCTCAGATCCATATTGTGACATGTGATTTAACACATGCTTGACATAAAAGCATGATCAAAACTCAGGAGCTGGATTTTAAAAAGCAACAAAGACATCATTTCTTAGAAATGGAAATTACATGAGACAAATAGCATCCACCATACTAATATTTTGTAAATTCCATTATTCTAACATCTTTTCTGAACTCCTCTCTATTCTCCAATGAGGCTATGTTTTATTTTTATTTTCACTAATTCATTTCTTGGTTATAATCATTTGGGGGGATATTTTGAAAATCTTACAAGGAATTGGAAAACAGTTATATTTAAGAAAATTAAGAACATACTGCAAATAAAGGTTCACTTTTTATGCAGTAGTGTAGCTTTGCAGTGGTATAAAAAGAGCAGAAAAGTTTATACAATCCACTTGCCTAGATTTAGAAAAGACAATATTTAAGTGGTAAGTATGGAATGTTGTCCACTCAGTTTCTAAGGCTCCCTATGAAAGGAAATGCCACCATTTCCATGAATGATCAGTTTTGTCCTCCAAAACGTTTTCTCAGTAATTGTGACACTCCATTTTTTTCTTTAATGAAAGTGAAGTGTTAGTTGCTCGGTTGTGTCCGACTCTTTGCAACCCTGTTGACTGTAGCCTGCCAGGCTCCTGTGTCCATGGAATAATGGACAAGAACAGTGGAGTGGGTTGCCATTTCTTTCTCCAGGGGATCTTCTCAACCCAGGGACGGAATCTGGGTCTCCAGCATTGTGGGCAGATTCTTTACCATCTGAGCCACCAGGGAAGCCCTTTATTGAAATATAGTTGATTTATGATATTGTATTAATTTCTGCTGTACAGCAAAGTGATTCCATTATATATCAGTTCAGTTCAGTTGCTCAGTTGTGTTTGACTCTTTGCGACCCCATGGACTGTAGCATGCCAGGCTTCCCTGTCCATCACCAACTCCTAGAGCTTGCTCAAACTCATGTCCATCAAGTCGGTGATGCCATCCAACCATCTCATCCTCTGTCATCCCCTTCTCCTGCCTTCAATCTTTCCCAGCATCAAGGTCTTTTCAAATGAGTCAGTTCTGCACATCGGGTGGCGAAAGTATTAGAGTTTCAGCATCAGTCCTTCCAGTGAATATTTAGGACTGATTTCCTTTAGAATTGAATGGTTTGATCTCCTTGCAGTCCAAGGGACTCTCAAGAGTCTTCTCCAACACCACAGTTCAAAAGCATCAACTATATATATACATACATGTTTTAAAAAGTCTTTTTCATTATGGCCTATCACAGGGTGTTAAATATAGTTTCCTGTGCTCTACAGTAGGACTTTGTCGCTTATCATCCTCTACATAATACTGTGCATTACTAATTCTAAACTCACAATGTGTCCCTCTCCCACCTCTTCTTGGCAAACACAAGTCTATTCTCTGTGTCTGTGAGTCTGATTCCTAGATAGGTTCATTTGTGTCATATTTTAGATTCCATATATCAGTGATATCAGATGGTATTTGTCTTTCTCTGACTTAACTTCATTTAGTATGATAATCTCTAAGTCAATCCATTTTGCTGTAAATGGCATTAATTCACTTCTTTATGGCTGAGTAACATTCCCTTGTATATGTGTACCACATCTTCTTTATCCATTCATCTGCAGTTGGACATTTAGGTTGCTTCCCTGTCTTGGCTATTGTCAATAGCCACCGTGCTGTGCTGTGCTCTGCTCAATCGTGTCCAGCTCTTTGCGACCCCCTGGAGTATAGACCACCAGACTCCTCTGCCCATGGAATTTTCCAGGCAAGAATATTGGACTTCCTACTCCATGGGGTCTTCCTGACTCAGGGATTGAACCCACGTCTCTTGTGTCTCCTGCATTGGCAGGCAGATTTCTTTACCACCACGCCATCTGAGAAGCCCCAGTAGCCAGTAGCCACTGGCTATGAACACATGGATGCATGTATTTTTTTGAATTATAGTTTTGTCCAGATATATGCCCAGGAGCGGTATTGCTGGATCAGGTGGCAAGTCTACTTTTACTTTTTTGAGCAACCGCCAGACAGTTTTCCATAGTGACTGCATCAACTTGCATTTCATTGCTGTTGATGGCTTGACACCTAATAGGGACATGATAAATGTTTGGTGACAGGTAAATTAAATGAATCAAGCAATAAAGTAGCCTTGAAAATAAGTTTATGCCAAAAACAAAACAAATGAGTAAGTGTAATAGAAATTAGTGTACCTAGGGTAAATGGATTCTAAGAGGTGTTTATATGATTTGTTCATTTCGTTGTTGGAGGCCTCTCCATGTAAGAGAATTCTGAAGCTTTCTCTGCTGGTAGGTGGTAAACAATGGATGGTTTCATCATGACTGTGTTAGATGGTTCAGGGTAATGCTCTTGTTCTAACACTGGTCTAGCTTGCAATGATAGGATGTGAAAGAGCAGGTCAAAACCACAAGAGGAGCTTGTCAAAAATCAGATTCCACTTGGTCAGTTAGTGTCAACCTGAGCAGGCATCAGAATCACCTGGAGGGTGGTTAACTCACAGATTGTTGGACCCTGTGCTGAACTGTCAGTTCAGCAAGCCTAGTGTGGGGCTGGCAGTTCTGACACTTCTGGTCCCAGGCCCCCTTTTGAGACCCACTGCTCTAAATCCAAACAGTGGGCTCAAGGATTTATGTTTAAAGCTTCACACGCTGTTGAGGGGCTGCCTTATTTTTGAACTATTGAAATAAGATCAAGCAGTGAAATTACAGTTGGGTAGAGGTCCGGTTTCCTATAAGCTAGAGATTGCCTTGCCAGACCTGAGAAAGTACAAGTGAATTTTAACAGGAGAGAATAGCTTTGGGAGCTACAGTCTACCACCATTGGTCTTCTCAGTCCCCCATATCTAGGACTCCAGAAATAATAACAATCATAAAAATTAAAGTAGCAACTGTGCATTGAACACTCCCCATGGGACCATAGTAAAGTAAAGTGAAGTGAAGTCGCTCAGTCGTGTCTGACTCTTTGCGACCCCGTGGACTGTAGCCCACCAGGCTCCTCTGTCCATGGGATTCTCCAGGCAAGAATACTGGAGTGGGTTGCCATTAACCATATGCTGTTCTAAATCATTTAGAGAAATTATCCAATTTAATCTTCAGAACACTACCAGTTGGTACTATTGTCAGCCCATTTTGCAGATTAAAAACTTAAGAGAAATGTAGTGACTTTCCCAAGTTTCCACGATGAACTAGTTAGTTTTTGAACCACAAAGACTTAAGCAATCCAGGCGTAATCATTTGGAGTTTCCTCAGAGCACCAGTCCACAGCAGGATCCTTTCCCCAAGGAAAGAAACATGGCTATTCAGAAGAGATATGGTGGAATGAGAGGGAATCCCAGGATTCATAGCAGATTCCTGAAATAAAAATTAGGGGTGTGAGTGGAAACAGAAACCCAAACATTCCAGAAAGGCCTCCTGGGGACAAGGAGACTTGAGTTTCAGAAATGAGGTGCAGAAATCCCAAGAAACAGCTACACGAGCTCAAAGTCCCAGGGGTAATTTTACGTGAGTGTTGACACCACATCAGATACTACTAGATGGGGCATAGAAAGCTGCTGGACAGACTTTTCTCTGAAGGAGAAGGTTGGCAGGGAGCCATAGAAGACCAAGCTGAACTTATAGGTGGGAAAACCCACCGGAAGGGCCCAGTGCAGGTGACAATCCCAGAACATGTGCTTCTGCCTCCTTCTCCCCAGGAAGGAATGAGTGAGTCCATAGTGAAAGCTTTAAAGGGTTTTCAGAAAAACAAATGCATATGTCCAAGCCAGTCTGCCCTTTCAGGCCGAATGTATGGAACCTACTTGAAATGCTGCCTCTTTCACCACTGTGATTGTGGATCTGGGGTTAGAGAATGCCCCAGTGCCTTTGAACACACTTGTGTGGGTGCTATTAAGAAGGCTCAGATCCAAATATCTTGGATTTAGAGCAACACAGAGTTTATTTTAAAGCCATTTCAGAGCATCCTCAATTTATATGACATGTCTTTATAGCTGACATGTGGATTAGAACTTTGTATCAACCCCATTTGTAATAACTAGAAATTGTTCTACCAGGAAGTATTTTGATTGAAAGACACCTGGAAGTGCCAATTCTATCTTTGGTTATGGTTCTGAATTAAAATTGTCCTTTTAGGCTAAATGAGCCAAATGGAAGTGTAATTAAACAGCAAGTAGGCCGCAGGTAAAAAGGAGTATTTGGGTGATGAGGAAATTAAGCAGAAGATATTTTATCTCCTAAAATTGCTTTGGGAATTAAATGCAAATGTAAACCCACAGTTCAAGGATTGAGAAAGAAACCACATCATCTATAAACTCCCTGCCAAATATTCATTACAACTTAATATCTGCCAAACCCTCTGATAGACACTGGAGATACAGAGGAGAAAGGCGTGATCAGCACACACGCAGGGAACGTGTACTCCAGTCATGACACCACATGAGAAATGAAACCACAGAGATACCAGCAAACGGATACAGAGACACAGGTGTGGGAACAATTTGCCTAACCATAAAAATAAACACCAAAAGAATATTTTTGAGGTGACTGTTCATGTTTTTGTAGGAGGCACACCAGGCTAGGTTGATACACTCTGTAGCTTCAAAGGACTTGTTCTACTGTCCAAATAAGAATCATTAGCCTTAAAATTCTATGTGCCAACAGCTCTGTAGTCCAATTACTCACAGTGCGATCCCCAAATCACCTGAAGCCATGCAGACATGCAGAGTCTCAGGTCCCACCCCAGGCCTGCTAAATCACAATTTGCATTTTGATAAGAAGCCCAGGTGACTTGCTATACTTTAAAGTTAGAGAAACAGGTTTTAGAGCCTTTGCTCAAAATGCATTTTAGAATAAGCATAAGGTTCTAGGTTGAGATAGAAAATATGTCTCTACTTCTCACACCTTGACCATCAAGCTGAATGGTTATCTCTTAGTCATAAAGGGGACAGATGTGATAGAAATCCCCTCTGTGATTTCCTGCCTGTGTTCATGATAGAAGCAAACACTTTCAGTTGGGCGTAAGTGAAAATAAAGATGTCAGTTCTCTGACCCCATTCAAGTGTTTGCACCCTCTGAAAAATTTTCATAAATATCTTGGGGGTTTGTGGAACCCAGTGAAGGCTCTGTGTTCAGGAAAGAACTCTTATGTTTGGGGAATCTGCTCTAACCTACCTGTTTTTCATCAGCTGCCATAGGATGACCCTGACAGCATTAGGATAAGGTCTTAGTTTTAAATGTGAGTTTGATAAGAGAAATTCTTAGGGCGTCCCTCTGAGGGTTCTTGATTACTTTCAGAATCAGCCCCAGCATCACATTCAAGGCACAATACCCACAGCTCAAGGAAAAGAGGTTTTACAGTGACATCCATGGGGTCGCTTCTCAGTTGCCACAGGGTTAGACCCACTGTTCTGTCTTCCCTCCTCTTTCTCCCTTTCAGGGGCATCCCCTCTCACAGCACCCTTCTGTTTACCCTCTGCAGAGGCTTAGTGTGCTTTCCTCCCTACCTTTCCTCCTCTTTCTCATACTCTGTATCCCAAGTGTTCCAAGCCGTTCATTTCTCCTTCCTTCACGTGGATCTCATGGCGGGGATTATTCTCATATACCCTCCTGTCCATCCTATCAGCAAGCAGTCTCAGGCCTCAAACCCACAGTAGCACCTGCTGAGTGTTCACTGAGTGCCCCAGTTCCCCGTCAACTCTGGGGAATGAAAGTTATGTTTCACAGTGAAAGCCCTGGGTGGATACTGACCAGCTGCTAACGGAACGGCCCATCAAGATGTAAGTGGTGATGAGTGGGGGTGTGGGGTCAAATACCGAGTAGCTATGTGACCACTCAGGGCTTCTGTTTTCTCATCTGTCCAGTGGAGATAAGAATAATCCTCACTTTATTGAACTCTAAGAAAAAATAGTGAGATAATGTACACAAATCACTGCTTTTAGTAAAAGCCACCCCCCCCTTTTTTTTTAACAATACATGGATTGGCTAGGAATGCTTGAATTCAAATATAAACTTGTATTGCAATTTTTGATGTCCTGTTACAGACTGAGGGAGCTCAGCATCTTCTTTTGTGATGATTTCTGTCAGCATCATTTGTTGCTGCAGCCTTTCTGGAAGCCAGTCTTGAGTTTCTGCTGTCTCTGGTTCTATGTGTGCCAGGGGTAACTTCAGTGTCAGGAAGTAACTACTCTACTGTGGCTGTGGTGTTGTGATCTGTCTTCTTCCAATATTCTGACTTTAATGTAGGTCATTTTTCTTGGGAAATAGATGATCTAGCTTTCCTGAAAACTTTACTTTCTCTACCAAAAAAGAAATGACAAATAAATAAAAGGCTTTAGTAGTGAAATAAAGAATGAAATAATTGTCAGAATGTGTTCTTATTTGTCAGTCTTCCTGATCATCATTGCATAATTCATTGAACTGATGTTGTTCTAGATTAGATAGATAGATAGATTGAGTGGGTGAGTGAGTGCGTGCTGAGAACACTGGAGTGGGTTGCCATGCCCTCCTCCAAGAGATCTTCCCAACCTAGGGATTGAACCTGAGTCTCTATGTCTCCTGCATTAGCAAGCAGGTTCTTTAACTCTAGTGCCACCTGCGAAGCTCAGATAGATAGATAGATATGGATAAATATATAGAAATGATATTTATTGTCATTTCTATTGATCTAATTATGATAAAAAATGAACATATTTCCCTGTGTGTATTGCCCATTTGTATTTCTTTTTTCTACAAACAATTTATATCCATTGCCTACTTTTCTGTTGGACTGTCTTATTCTTTTGACCTACAGAGTCTATGCTATGTCTTTTAATTTATTATTTTGGGAAGTTGGGCAAATTAGAGACTGTAAAATATGCTTATATAATCATATAAGCTATAGTTACTGAAGGCCTACCACAGCTCTTATACTGGTGGGGGGATTCCCATGGCCCCAGCCTAAATGTAGTCCCTACCCCTCAGGGGCTCACCATGGTTAAGAACACAGTTGCGAAGACAGACGAACCTTCTAGTAGTATGCCCATCCATATTCGTTAGCTTTGTTGCATAATAAACACCTCAAAACTTAAAACAACAACTATTTATTTAGTCCATGTTTCTTTGTGAAGCAATTTGAACTTGACTCTTCTGGAAGGATCTTCTACTTTTGGCTGAGCTCATTCATGTGTCTGTGGTTCAGTTGCCAGTTACCTAGAGGCTCTGCTCCTGAAGTTTGGCTGACTGTCAGCTGGTCCAGGCAGGTGACTGACACACATCTCTCATCATCCAGCAAGGCTAACCTGGGCTTCTCTGTATGGAAATTGGAAAGGATTCTAATTGAGAGCAAGCAGAAGGGGGCAAGTTCCTGACAGGTCTTATAACGTCTTCCTCCAAGCAAGTTGTAAGGTTCACCCAGATACAAGGGGTAGGGAAATAGACTATCTTTTTCAGGGGACCTGCAGCTCATTGCAAAGAGTGAATTCAGGGAATGGTGGAGAATTAGGGCCACTTTTCTTTGCAAAAATCAACACATAGCCCTCATAGTTTGGATGTGAGAGTCAATAAAATAATCCATGGAAAACCTAACACCGTGCCTAGAACATAGTCACCATTCTTTATCAAAGGACAGTTTGCACAAGATTTACAGTGAGAAGACATGGCTTCCATTTTTAGTTATGCAGCTTGAGCTAAATCATTTCACCATTTTAAGTGTCTGTATCCTTATTTCTAAAAGAAAAAGTTTGTACAAGAATAGTGGTTAAGTTTACCTCTGACTTCTAGTTTCCCTCTGACTTCTATAGACTTCAGAGATCATTCAACTCTCATATTTATTAAAATTATAATTAGGGATTTCAGTTTAAAGCAATAAGCAAATGTTGGTGTGTGTGTGTGTGCGCGCATGCACACTATGTCTTAGTGTATTTTTTTGTGTTAATTGATAACACATTGATTGATTGATAAGATGAAGGGGAAAAAGTCAGTAAACAGAACCCACCCCAAGGCAAAGAAAATAATAGTCTTGTCTTGTACCAACTTAAAGGAGCTTAGAGAACAGAAGAAATTTTGCTGAAAGGATAATTCCAAAATAGAATCCACAAGTCTGATAATTTAGTTTGTGCTCTCTGGAATTACAAGACTCATTGCACTCCATCTGGTAAGTGAGAGATGTTTGAAATGATGTATTTTGCATTAAGGAAAAAAGGAGCTAACATGCTGTGCTGTTTATCTTCATGGTCAGATCTTCTAGGTCTAGCTTTCAAATGGACTACTGAAATATTAAGGGCTTCCCAGGCAGTGCAGTGTTAAAGAATTCTCCTGATAATGCAGAAGACGCCAGAGACGTGGGTTCAACCCCTGGACCGGGAAGATGCCCTAGAGTAGGAAATGGCAACCCACTCCAGTATTCTTGCCTGAAAAATTCCACAGACAGAGGAGCCTGGCAGGCTACAGTCCATGGGGTCACAGAGTCAGATACAACCGAGGGACTGAATACACACATTGAAATATTAAGCCCTTGATTTATTGCATTATTTCAGTTATGATCCATAGGACAAGTCATGCTTCTTTTAGGCATGTCTCCTTTGCTAATTATTTGAAAACCTCCAGTTTGAAAGGTTATTGCTGTTTTCCCACATCTGACTGATAAGCAATGTTTGTTTATTTCATTTATTCTAAATTAAATGGTCTTGACATCTTTCAGAATTGTGAAGCCTTATCCTAAAATTTTGGTGGTTTGGATTTTTGTTTCCAATTGGTTTAACCAGATGTAATGATTCCAACTGATTTGATCCTATGCAATCTTTTTCTTTCAATTAAATCAAAAATAGTTGTTTCACCAACTTTTCAAAACTCTTACAAGTAAGTTCATTAGTCTTTTACAATTACAAAGGGATAAGTGTTTGCTTGTTATAAATTTTTACTTAAAGCTATATATAAATTATTTTTAATGAAACTTTTATCATAACATAAATTCCCTTTATCATTAAAATAAATATTTCATGGCCATAAATATCTACTTTTATTATTTTAGGACATTTTAAAATCATCATTGAATTCTAAAAAAAATATTTATAATGATAGAATAACATAATTTTATAATTTATCAAAGGAATCTTAGAGATCATTTAGATGACATATTTTACTGATGAGGAAACAAGGCTCAAGAGTTAAGATAGCAAAATGTAAGCATCATCTACGGTGATAAAACATCTCAACTTCATTCAGAGTTTCATTTACCAAATTTCTTGATTTTTTTCTTTTTTTTTTCTTTTTTTAATTATTTATTTTAGTTGGAGGCTACTTACTTTACAATATTGTAGTGGTTTTTGCCATACATTGATATGAATCAGCCATGTGTGTACATGTGTTCCCCATCCTGAACCCCCCTCCAACTTCCCTCCCCATCCCATTGCTCTGGATCATCCCAGTGCACCAGCCCTGAGCACCCTGTCTCATGCATCAAAGCATTTCCAGTTGATAGCCTCATAAAAGAATACCAGAAATATCATTCAAGGGAGTATGCTACATTGACCCATTTACATTTCCCAGAAACTAAGAAACTGACATTTACTTTGGTATATTTCAAAAGTGAAAAATAATTTTAAATGTTATAGATTCATTAGGCCAACTTATTGACATTGATTAGGAGTTGCGATCAGATTTTCATTTTTTGCTTTGCCCAGCAAGTAAAAAAGGAAATTTCAAGGATTCTTTAAATCTTTAGATTCAAATGAGCAGCTCCAAATTCTGTTTAGCTATGGAAATATAAAATGAAATTAATTTCATAGGTATGACAGACTGCCTCAGAAATTATCAAGATGGTTGCTCATTTAGTCCAAGACTTTCTCCTCCTTTGGAGAAGAGAAGGGAGCTGGTGGGTGAAATGAGCTCCACCTGGACAGGACTTGTCCACCAGCTCCTAGTTGGAGCATCACACAGTATCCAGCACATCATAGGTGCTCAGAAAATATGAGTGGAATGAATAAATGAATATTTCTCAATTTGAAAAGCCAATTTACATCCCAGTATAAACATTCCCCTTGTTTTAAAATTATCAATAATGTGTTTAATACATAGATTGTTATTTAGTTTAGAAGCAACATAAATTAATTCTTCATAGAAAAAAAATTATGATGAGAGCTCAGAATGGATGCTTTGACTAGCACAAAAGAAAGTGCTCTCCAGGGAGGTCTGCTCAGCCTGGTCAGGAAGGGAGTTTGGGGGAGAATAGATACATGTGTATGTATGGCTGGGTCAGTCTGCCATGGCCTGAAGCTATCACAACATTGTTAGTCAGCTAGACTCCAATATAAAATAATAAAAGTTTCTAAAAAAGCAAGAGTAGGTGCTCTCTCTTCCAGCTGTGAGTGGAAGGAGAAGGGAAATGAGTTTGCCTGAAGGATGAACATTCTATTGGGCTTCCCAGATGGTGCAGTGGTAAAGAATCCACCTGTGATGCAAGAGACACAAGAGATGTGGGTTTGATCCCTAAGTTGGAAAAAAAAAAAGCCCTGGAGTAGGAAATGGCAAGCTGCTCAAGTATTCTTGCATTAAATTCCATGGACAGAGTAACCTGGTGGGCTGCAGTACGTGGGCCCCAAAGAGTTGGACAAAACTGAACGCAATCATGAACATTCTATAGTTGGCTCTTTGCCCACTTCCCCAAATTATCCTTCTTAGAAGAGTTTCCAAACATGGCAATTTCTGTCCACATACTTTTTTCTTTTAATCCCTTTCAAGTTAGAGTTAGGAATTATTATTCTCCTTGGAAACCATTCTTTCACCCTCAAATGACTAAACCAAGTGAAACTCAGCATGGAGCTGAGAATAAGCATGACATTATATTCCCCAAGGCTCTTCTTTTTCATTCCTTAGAAGGTTTGGAATACTTAACTAGGAGAGTTGTCATGAGTGGTAAATAAATAAGCAAAATGATTTAAATGTGTCTATTCCTTTGGGTCAGAAAAAAAATCATATTAAAAGTTAAAATTAAATGTTATTTACTGCATTTCAGTTTACCATGTACTCTCCTGATTTTTCTGCCCTAGGAATTCTAAACTAATCCTTTGTTCTTTTCTATCTTTGGTGAGTTTTCTGACTAATATATGATGTAACGGCTCTTTGAGTAGAGCCTGTCTGCTTAAAAATACATTGAAATGAGGGTACCCTTAGGTTAGTTAAAAAGCACTTCAATTATTGTGTGAAAAATCCTTCTGGGTTCAGTTTTCATGCCTCATGCAATAGAAATCTAGGCCTAATACTCAGAGTCCTTCATCTTATTTAGGGTTTAAGAGGTGAAATTTTTATGTGTTTATTTATTTTTGTCAAGATTCTCTCAGTTGCAAGTGTTGGAAACCTATATTGGACTTGGACAAGATGAGTATGTACTATAAAATTACACAGAGTAGATCACGTGAGAAAGGACTGACCTAAAAGGACTGACAAGGGAGGAGGGAAGGAGTGGACAGACACTTGCCAGAAATCACTTACAGCTCTTTCTATGTCTGTCTGCCTATCTACCTCTCTCTCTCCTGATTTTCTCTGTATATTAGTATTATTGTTGCTGTTGTTTAGTCACTCAGTTGTGTACAACTTTTTGTGACCCCCATGGACTGTAGCCCGCCAGGCTCCTCTCTTTATGGGATTTCCCTACAAGAATACTGGAGTGGGTTGCCCTTCCCTCTCCAGAGGGTCTTCCTGACCCATGGAACTAACTTGTCGCTCCTGCATTACAGGCAGATTCTTTACTGCTGAGCCACCAGGGAAGCCTGTATATTAGTATTATTCCTTTCCAAAACAGCACACAGGCTTCTCCTTACCAGAAAATATATGCATAGATGTAATCTCATTGCTAGTTTAATGTGAGTCCGACAATGTTGTGATTGTTGAGTCGCTCAGTCATGTCTAAACCTTTGTGACCCCATGGGCTGCAGCATGCCAGGCTTCCCTGTCTTTCACCAACTCCTGGAGCTTGCTTAAACTAATGGCCATTGAGTCAGTGATGCCATCCAACCATCTCATCCTCTGTCGTCCCCTTCTCCTCCCATCTTCAGTCTCTCCCAGCATCAGGGCCTTTTCTTATGAGTCGGCTCTTCACATCAGGTGACCAAAGTATTGGAGTTTCAGCTTCAGCATCAGTCCTTCCAATGAATATTCAGGATGTATTCCCTTTAGGATTGACTGGTTTGCTCTCCTTGCAGTCCAAGGGACTCTCAAGAGTCTTCTTCAAGACAACAGTTCAAAAGTATCATTTCTTCAGTGCTCAGCTTTCTTTATAGTCCAACTCTCACATCCGTACATGACTACTGGAAAACCAGTATTATTAACAAATTTATAATATTAATCACTCTGCCTCCTGGAATTTAAGTAGAAGAAGTTTAAATGAAAACAGTAAATGCTATAAGAGCAGAATTATAGTAAGAGTTTTTGGCAAAACTAATACAATATTGTAAAGTTTAAAAATAAAATAAAATTTTAAAAAAAGAGTTTTTAAAAACAGCTGGAAAAGGAAGAATGTTACAGGGAAGGGTCTGTAGTATGGGAGTGTTGGGGAGACACAGGGAAACTGGGCAGAGTGGAAGGACATTTGTCATATTAAACACAGATATCCTTTTTAAAACACATTTTTGGGATGCTAGGGAAATACTACTTTCATTAATTGCATACAAAAGCCACATTAAAAAAAACACATGCCTGGATTTCACAATAAGGCATTTGTTCCTAAAGGAACAAAGCTTAGCTTGTTAAATATCAAAATTATGTAGTTTTAAAAGTATTTTCAACAAGACAGACCATGGCTTGGACATGATGCACCAGAACTATCACCAAGGTCAGGGTCAGTACAGTTCAGTTCAGTCGCTCAGTCGTGCCCAACTCTTTGAGACCCCATGGACTGCAGCATGCCAGGCCTCCCTGTCCATTACCAACTCCAAGAGTTTACTCAAACTCATGTCCATAGAGTCAGTGATGCCATCCAACCATTTCATTCTCTGTCATCCCCTTTTCCTCCTGCCTAAAATCTTTCCCAGCATCAGGGTCTTTTCAAATGAGTCAGTTCTTTGCATCAGGTGGCCAAAATATTAGAGTTTCAGCTTCAGTATCAGTCCTTCCAATGAATATGCAGGACTGATTTCCTCTAGTATTGACTGGTTGGCTCTCCTTGTAGTCCAAGGGACTCTCAAGAGTCTTCTCCAACACCACAGCTCAAAAACATCAATTCTTCAGTGCTTAGCTTTCTTTGTAGCCCAACTCTTACATCCATACATGACTACTGGAAAAACCATAGCTTTGACTAGACAGAGCTTTGCTGGCAAAGCAATGTCTCTGCTTTTTAACTATGCTGTCTAGATTCGTTCTAAGTTTTTTTCCAAGGACCAAGCGTCTTTTAATTTCATGGCTGCAGTCACCATCTGCAGTGATTTTGGAGCTCAAAAATAAAGTCTGTCATTGTTTCCACTGTTTCCCCATCTATTTGCCATGAAGTGATGGGACCAGATGCCATGATCTTCGTTTTCTGAATGTTGAGTTTTAACCCAACTTTTTCATTCTCCTCTTTCACTTTCCTCAAGAGGCTCTTTAGTTCTTCTTCACATTCACATTCACCACCGCCATAAGGGTGGTGTCATCTGCATATCTGAGGTTATTGATATTTCTCCCGGCAATCTTGATTCCAGCTTGTGCTTCATCCAGCCCAGTGTTTCTCATGATGTACTCTGCATATAAGTTAAATAAGCAGGATGACAATATACAGCCTTGACATACTTCTTTTCCTATTTGGAACCAGTCTGTTGTTCCATGTCCAGTTCTAACTATTGCTTCCTGACCTACATACAAATTTCTCAACAGACAAGTCAGGTGTTCTGATGTTCCCATCTTTTTAAGAGTTTTTCAGTTTGTTGTGATCCACACAGTCAAAGTCTTTGGCATAGTCAATAAAGCTGAAATAGATGTTTTTTCTGGAACTCACTTGCTTTTTTGATGATTCAGTGGATGTTGGCAATTTGATCTCTGGTTCCTCTGCCTTTTCTAAATTCAGCTTGAACATCTGGAAGTTCACAGTTCATGTACTGTTGAAGCCTGGCTTGGAGAATTTTGAGCATTAATTTTCTAGTGTGTGAGACGAGTGCAGTTGTGCGGTAGTTTGAACAACCTTTGGCATTGCCTTTCTTTCGGAAAGACAGACTGAAAACCACAATCACAGAAAACTAACCAATATGATCACATGCACCACAGCCTTGTCTAACTCAATGAAATTCAATGAGCCATGCATTGTGGGACCACCCAAGATAGACGGGTCATGGTGGAGAGTTCTGACAAAATGCGGTCTACTGGAGAAGGGAATGGCAAACCACTTCAGTATTCTTGCCTTGAGAACCCCAGGAACAGTTCAGTTCAGTTCCATTCAGTCACTCAGTTGTGTCTGACTCTTTGCGACCCCATGAACCACAGCACGCCAGGCCTCTCTGTCCATCACCAACGGCCGAAGTCAACCAAAAGCCATGTCCATTGAGTCAGTGATGCCACCCAACCATCTCATCCTCTGTCATCTCCTTCTACGCCTGTCCTCAATCTTTCCCAGCATCAGGGTCTTTTCAAATGAGTCAGTTCTTCTCATAAGGTGGCCAAAGTATTGGAGTTTCAGCTTCAACATCAGTCCTTCCACTGAACACCCAGGACCGATCTCTTTTAGGATGGACTGATTGGATCTCCTTGCAGTCCAAGGGACTCTCAAGAGCCTTCTCCAACACCAGAGTTCAAAAGCATCAATTCTTTGGTGCACAGCTTTCTTTATAATCCAACTGTCACATCCATACATGACTACTGGAAAAACCATAACCTTGACTAGATGGACCTTTGTTGACAAAGTAATGTCTCTGCTTTTGAATATGCTGTTTATGTTGGTCATAACTTTCCTTCTAAGGAGTTAGCATCTTTTAATTTCATGGCTGCAATCACCATCTGCAGTGATATTGGAGCTCAAAAAAATAAAGTCAGCCACTGTTTCCCCATCTATTTGCCATGAAGTGATGGGACCGGATGCCATGATCTTAGTTTTCTGAATGTTGAGCTTTAAGCCAACTTTTTCCCTCTCCTCTTTCACTTTCATCAAGAGGCTCTTTAGTTTCTCTTTACTTTCTGCCATAAGGATAGTGTCATCTGCATATCTGAGGTTCTTGATATTTCTCCTGGCAATCTTGATTCCAGTTTGTGCTTCCTCCAGCCCAGCATTTCTCATGCTGTACTCTGCATATCAATTAAATAGCCAGAGTGACAATATACAGCCTTGACATACTCCTTATCCTGTTTGGAACCAGTCTGTTGTTCCATGTCCAGTTCTAACTGTTGCTTCCTGACCTGCATATAGGGTTCTCAAGAGGCAGGTCAGGTGGTCTGGTATTCCCATCTCCTTCAGAATTTTCCACAGTTTATTGTGATCCACACAGTCAAAGGCTTTGGCATAGTCAAAAAAACAGAAATAGATGTTTTCCTGGAACTCTGTTGCTTTTTCAATGATCCAGTAGATGTTGGCAATTTGATCTCTGGTCCCTCTGCCTTTTCCAAAACTAGCTTGAACATCTGGAAGTTCATGGTTCACATATTGCTGAAGCCTGGCTTGGAGAATTTTGAGTATTACTTTACTAGTGTGTGAGATGAGTGCAATTATGCGGTAGTTTGAACATTCTTTGCATTGCCTTTTTTGGGGATTGGAATGAAAACCGACCTTTTCCAGTCTTGTGGCCATTGCTGAGTTTTCCAAATTTGCTGGCATATTGAGTGCAGCACTTTCACAGCATCATCTTTTAGGATTTGAAATAAGTCAGCTGCAATCCCATCACCTCCACTAGCTTTGTTTGTAGTGATGCTTCCTATGCAGAATACATCATGTGAAATGCCGAGCCATATGAAACACAAACTGGAATCAAGATTGCTGGGAGAAATATCAGTAACTCCAGATATACAGATGACACCACCCTTATGGCAGAAAGTGAAGAGGAACTAAAGAGCCTCTTATGAAGGTGAAAGAGGAGAGTGAAACAGCTGGCTTAAAACCCAACATTCAAAAAACAGATCACAGCATCCGGTCCCATCACTTCATGGCAAATACATGTGGAAACAATGGAAACAGTGTTTTCCAGTAGTCATGTATGGATATGAGAGTTGGACCATAAAGCTGAACACCGAAAAATTGTTGCTTTGAACTGTGGTGTTGGAGAGGACTCTTGAGAGTCCCTTCAACTGCAAAGAGATGAAACTTGTAAATCCTAAAAAAAAATCAATCCTGAATATTCATTGGAAAGACTGATGCTGAAGCTGAAGTTCCAATACTCTGGCCACCTTATGCAAAGAGCTGAGTCCTTAAAAAGACCCTGATGCTGGGAAAGATTGAAGCAGGAGAAGAAGGGGATTACAGAGGATGAGGTGGTTTGATGGCATCCATCCAAAAATGGATATGAGTTTGAGCAAGCTCTGGAAGATGGTAAAGGACAGGGAAGGCTGGCCTGCTGCAGTCCATGGGATCACAAAGAGTCAGATGCTACTAAGCAACTGAACAACAACAACAGATAACATATTTGAGGATAGATAGCCAGTTAAGACTCTGGGACATACGAAAAATGCAATTTGGTATGGAGTAGAAAAATTCAGAAGAGACTGAAGGCAAGGAGGGAATGCTTGCCAAGTCCAGATAGGATTAATGAGAATCTGCATAGAGTATTGTGAACACAAAGTTAAGAGATACTTCATGATGAGATAAATGAACAAATTCCCATGACTCACTAGATGGGGTAATCACTCAAGGGGCCAGTCAAATGTAATGTACACTTTTTAAACTGAGTGATGATACCTAATGGGAAAATACGATGACTCGTCTTCTATGAGAGATGTTGAGATGCTGGGGAGCTGTCCTCAGCTAGAGATGCTCAAAGGCCATTGACATAAAAATATACTGAAGCAGTTAAAAGTCAGAGAAGACTGATGTGGGAAATGTTAAAGATCCTGTAAAGGAAGAGAAGAGAGTTTCTTATGAGAGTGGTTGGCAGCTGACATACTACCAAGAAGATAAAGTCGTGATTCCCAAACCGTGTGCTGTGGCACCATGAGATACCGTGTTGAACTCACAAGGGCCTTGTGAGATGTTTGCATTTTCGAAAGAAACAGCAGCATCTATTGGAATCTGTTCAAAGCACTTCTATTAAGTTATTGAAACCTAATCTTTTGATAAATGGAACTGTTCCTTCTTTTTTGGCTCAGGGGTGCCATGAAAAAATTATTGAGATCTTAAGGGTACTGTGAACTAAAAAAAACTTGTGGATCTCTAGAATAATAAAAAGTTCACTACTGAGACTTGGCCAATGAGTTCAATAACAAAAGAGTTTTTCTAATCTTAAAGCGAAATCAGGTAAATGCCAATGGTTGGAGTGGAAGCGAGATGGTGGGGTTGGAGGGTGTGGGGTGGGGCATTACAGTTGTGGAAGCAGCCGCCAGTCTTCCATTTTAGGCACAGAAAGAAAAGGAAAGTCAAAGATGGAACAAAAGTTCAGTGCTCTGGAGGATAAGAAAATAGAGATGTGTTTTTAGGCAAAAGGAAAGAATGTGTCCAATATGAAGAAAGTTTGAGAGAAGAAAGTGAAATGGTGGTCTTCCTGCAGGAGGGGGAAGATGGGAAGCAATGCGAGGGGAGCCCCTTTTTCAGGGAAGGTGGGGTAAGGAAACCAGGCCAAGAACCTGTGACGTGGTGCATGTGGAATCGCATGTCCGTCTCCAGCTTTCACGACCACCAAGGAAAAAAGCATTATCCCTGCCTCAGAGGTTGAGGAAGCTAGCTGAGTTTGGGGTAATGAAGACAATGAAGATAAAGTTTCACAGCTCTTTTGAGACAGAGAAGAGGGAATTTGAAAGGGTGCCTTAGAGCCTGGGTGGCTTAAACAACGCACATTTATTTTTCACAGTTCTGAAGGCTGAGAAGTACAACATTAAGATGCCAGTAGATTTAGTGTTTGGAGAGAGCCCAGTTCCTGGTTCATAGAGAGCTTTATTCTGTGTCCTTATGTGGTGGAAAGGGTATGGGAGCTCTTGGGGTGCTTTATAATTATGGGTACTAATCCATTCATGAAGGCTCCTAATCACCCAAAGTTCCCACCTCTTACATTGAGGGTCAGGATTTCAATATATTTATTGATATTTGGGAGGGACACAACATTCAGTCCATAACAGTTTCTACACTGTTTCCGTCTTCTTCAATAACGTGCACATGAATCTCCTGGGAATGTTATTAAAATGCAGATCTTTATTTAATATAAAGTGGTAGGGGCTGAGAACTTGCATTTTTTGTTGCATTCCCTGGCAATGCCAATGCTGATGAATCCTGTCCCACACTTCAAGTAGCAGGATCTATAAAGCCAATGCATAGCTCAGAATTTCTAGAATAATGCCAGGTATTAAGTAAGCATTTGACAAATATTTGCTGAATGGTGGCTGATTTGAATAGTTTAGATGAATGTGTGTGTTCTGGGAGCACAGGAGGTGGGAACTAGCTCTGAAAAGAATAAGCAGCAAGCGCAGATGGTCCAAGGGAGGAGCAAGGAGGAAGGCCAGGGTGTGCAGCGCACGGGAGGGAGGTTGGTGTTGGCAGCTGTGGGGGCGCTGAACACAGATGGAAGTCAACCTCAGAACTGAGTGAGCTGAAGGGCTCAGTGATCTCAGGCTCAGTGGCTTAACTGCCTGGATGTTGATGTTGCTGAGAAAGAGGGTGGGAGGGAGCTGTAAATGTGAGCAGGAGCTGGCAAAATCAAGAAATGATCCTTGACAAGGCTGAACGTTGGAGATGAGAACATGGCAACAGAAGCATGGATATCACTGAATTCAGAAGCACTGCTGAGAGACTTAGCAGGGGCTATAAAATGAGAGACCACCGAGACCCCCTATATCTGGCAAAGAATCCAGAATCAATGAAGGAGACTTTGAACACACTGATTCCCCGGCCCTGTCCCTAAACATGTAGTGGCAATAGGCCTAGGAACAGGCCCTGAAAGCTGTGTTTTCAAGCAGTTGCTCACAAGAGATTCTGCTGTTGCCACCAAGGTTGGGGATCCCTGGATTACCCTCTGTAATTCCTTGGGCTGAACTGGGGAGGAGGAAGGTCCCCTGTCGAGGGGAAAGCCCTGTGGGTACCTCTCAGTTAGAATAGAGGTGCTGTGAGAATCCTCAAGGAAATGGCAAGAGTCTGCACAGTGGGATTTTACATCTAACTCATTTGATAAATAGCATTAGCAGGATGTAATATTTCTTGATTTCTTTAATTGTGACAGTCATGATCAGGTACTGTCTTTTGAATGATCAAATAGGTTTTCTGCTGCCCCAAGCTCCAGTTAATATTTGTTCAGATTTAATCTGCCTCACGGATGAGTGCATTGAATTTCATGTTAATGTCAAGTTAATGTGGATTCTTTATGGCAATTCTGTAAAAGAATTTCTCCCTCAGCTTCTTTTATTCCTTCAGATAAGAAGAGGTTATTAAAAACAATTTCTAAAATCATAACAAAAAGGTGGCTTGGGAAAGTGGTGACAACCACAAGCTTGGGAGCCTAATTTATCTGGGTTTGTACCAAGTTCTGGTCTTCCCAGGTGGTTGTTCTGGTGGTAAAGAACCTACCTGCTAGGAGAAATAATGAGGCACAGGTTTGATCCCTTGGTCTGGAATATCCCCCGAAGGAAGGCCTAGCAACCCACTCGAGTATTCTTGCCTGGAGAATCCCATGGACAGAGGAGCCTGATGGGCTACAGTCTATAAGGTCTCAAAGAGTTGGACACAACTGAAGCGACTTAGCATGCATGCACACACACATACCCAGTTCTGCCAAGTACCTCTCTGTGGCCCTGAGCCCCAAATTTGAGTCTCATGTGTCAATATGACCTCATAGGACAACTCTTAGGACTGAATAAGTTAAATATTATAAGTTAGTACATTTAAAACTTATCAAACTGTGCCTGGCATGTGTAAATTATCAATGAAAGTTTGCTAGTGTTATGATTATATTGCCTTTACTGTTGTAGCTACCATATATATATATATATAAGTGGCAGCTGTATATGAGAGTCTCCATCTCTGGGGAACAGGGTGAATGTTCAACAGGAAGTCCACACCATCTATTTGGTGCACCAGTAAGAAGGCTTAAGTCCAGGTGCTACTGCTGCCTAAGCAATGGCAGAAGGTTCCATAGGTTCTTCATGTAGAATAAAGAAAGAGCAGTGCTTGGAAGGCACAGTTACTCTCCCATAATTGACAAGCTTTTATTGAGCACCTACTGAAAGCTAGAAATTGTGGAGAGCTGGGGATTTGAAAACATAGCCACTGCCCTCTTGAAGCTTAGTCTGGTAAGCAAATAAATGCAAGACAAAATACTTGCTATCAGAGCAATGTATTCAAAATTCAAAATGGTAGCACAGAAGAGAATTTCCAGTGCCCTTTGGAAGTTGCCCACACAGGATGCAAAACATCAGTTTCCAAGATGGGTAACTCATATCATCCTTGAAGTGATTAAGCAATGAATAATAACTGGAAACCAAGAATTATAAATCACAGTTGATTATAACTTATGCCGGGAGCTGGCATGAGGACCTCCACCCGTGGCAAAGGTCATGAGGAAGGAGGCTCGACATACGCAAAGGCGGGATTGAGCCTCAGGAGTCCCCCTGGATATTCTCGAGCATCTACCCCCAAAAACCAGAGTCTGCCTACTTTACTGCTTTGTGCTCTCACCTCTGACTTTACTGGGGGCTGTCCCCCACCACCATCTCGCTCTCTCTCTGATAAAGAGTTAACTTACAGCTCCAGTTAATAAAGTTCCTGGGCATTAGGAGTGTTTAAATCCAAACCCCTCAGATAGCTCTCTAACTCGCCTGACAAGTTTACATGGACTCCTACAGCTATGCATACGATTGTTTACAGTCTCCCAGCCTTGAGAGGCATGGGAAGCACGGGAAGATATTCAAATAGCTTAGAGCCTCTCAGAGAGTTAGAAACTGTCAGAATAAAACTAGTAAAGGATTTCATTGATGAGCCAATGCTTGCTGCCAAGTATCCTTGAATGTGTATTAATTAATATACCTGGTATGTAGAAAAAATAAGTAGTGGCCTTGGTGTTAGCAACTTTAGACCCTTAAGGTAATAAATTCTTTCCTTTGTTGTAAACCCACTGCACCTCTGCCCTATAGGAATGCAACTTTATCTAACACCTTCGGAGGATGGCGCCAAACCTTAAAATAATTACTGTTAGAGAAAATAAGTCTTACTGTTGACAAACCTTTGTCAAGAGTCATAAAACGTTAATAAGCCTTCTGGCCAGAAGATGATGTAAATCACCTAAACCATTTGTATAAGATAAGTTCGCAGGAAAGAAACCCTGGTTTCTATAAGGATCAAAGACTGATGACTTTGCATGATTTCACATCTCCTATTATCCTCTATGTGCAACTTAGGGTATAAAAGCCCCTGTTGAAAATAAAGCTACGGGCCTTGCTCACCGAAGCTTGGTCTCCCCATGTCATTCTTTCTTTTCACATTCCGGCTGAGTCTCCATATGGAACGTGGAGGTCCTCTGCAACCATTAATTTGCCTGGGCTTCTAAGACCCACTCGAGAAGATGCCTAAGGTGGGGCACCTTCCGCTGTTCGAGAGGGTGCCTGCAGCCTCCGTGGTCAGAGCTAACCTGATGTCACAGGTTATATTGATTTTCCGCGTAAACCAAGCTACTCAGCCTCTTTTCTCCACTGAATTTTCCTACTGAGCTATCCTCATTCTATTACTCTTTATATCTTTGATGAATATTTAAATTAATCACCGACGCGGTCTCCCCTTCGAACTCCCTGAATCAGCCGGGGCTGGACCTCGGCAAACTTACATTTGTATCACACTCATTTTTATTTTAAACTTCATAGTACCCCCAAGATAGAAAGGCATTGACTATCTCATTTATAACCAAGAAAATGTAGGTTCAGGAAGTGGGCTCTATGGCCACAGTCATAGTTTAGTGAGTCATAGAGGGAACGGTCCCTGCGGCCACAGTTAGCTGCCATCGCACTTGGCAAAAGCAAGCCCAATCATCTAAGAAATCCTGCTTAATTAGAAGAAATAGTAAGAATTACGTATTAAAACCTAGATAGTGTATAGTCTACAATTATTTCCTTATTACCTATGTGTTGTAAAATGTCTGACGATGTTACTCTTGCTAACCTGGAGAAGCAAATGGCAACCCACTCATATTCTTGCCTGGAGAACCCCATGAACAGAAGAGCTGGGTGAGCTGCTGTCCACAGGGTCTCAAAGAGTCAGAAACATCTGAAGTGACTTAGCACACATAGCACAGAAACATCAAGAAAAATCACAGATTTTTCTAACCTCAGATACTGTTTGATGTGGGGTGGGGGAGGGAAAGGGTGCTTTGCTTGTGATCATGTAAAATAGCCACCTGGCGTGTTTTTTTTCTCCCCTCCCCCACAGCTTATTCAAAAATTGACTGATGTTGCTGAAGAATGTCAGAATAATCAGTTAAAGAAGCTCAAAGAAATCTGTGAGAAGTAAGCCTCCATTCTCTTACAATGGATTTGTACATGTAAATGTATTAAGTACAAATTGCAGTTGGATTGAGCATTTTTCCCTTTTGCTTCCATTTTGCCTTCAGAGAGAAGAAGGAATTAAAGAAGAAAATGGATAAAAAGAGGCAGGAGAAGATAACAGAAGCAAAATCCAAAGACAAAAGCCAGATGGAGGAGTAAGTAGAAAGAACCCTTTCTCCCACCTTTTACTCGGGGATTGTCCTATACAGAATAACAGCGGCTCAACCGTACAAAGACCTATCTGCGAAATTTCTCCTCAAATTAACCTACCAAAGACCCACTTTGTAAGGGTTTTCAGTGAAGCACTGAGGTGCCCACAGGCCCTAAGGAAAAAGCTCTATCTTCTCTTCTGATATTGTCAGACAGCCTTCCTGCCATTTAGTGAAAATAGAGCTTGTGCCTTGGGTAGAACCTGACCTCTGTCAGAGCTGACAAGTTGTATCTTCCTTGCAGCAGTAAGAAGAAAGTTGAGAGTTCCGTAAACTTTCATCTGGAAACCTGCGGTTCCCATGTTTGCCGATGATGGATGAGTTCATGTAATGATTTCTTTGTCACTCACTTTCAGGGAAAAGACAGAGATGATCCGGTCATACATCCAGGAGGTGGTGCAGTACATCAAGAGGGTATGTCATGTTCATGAATCCCTCTCTCTTTTGCAAACCATGTTTGATGAGTACTGTGTGAGTCTCTGGAGGGAAATGCCACGCTTCACAGTAATTCTTTATCACCAGCACCCAGCCGAGCAACTGCCCAGAGCAGCCAGTGTGTAATCAGTGTTTCTGCAAGTTTAATTGCAAACCTCTGTATAAAAAGGTTCATCTAAAGATAGATGTTAAGAATCTTTTCTAGAGTCAGGAACCTAGAAACATGATGTCAAGGGGACCTCCCTGAAAAGAACTTTTTGTTGCTGCTGTTGTTAAGTTGCTAAGTCGTGTCTGACTCTTTTGCGACCCCATGAGCTATAGCCCGCCAGGCTCCTCTGTCCATGGGATTTCCCATGCAAAGATACTGTAACGGGTTACCATTTCCTTCTCCAGAGCATCTTCCCACATCAGGGATCAGACCCACGTCTCCTGCCTTGGCAGGCAGATTCTCTACCACTGAGCCAGCAGGGAAGCCCCAGAGAAACTTTAGTTGTCACCAATGGTAGAGGACAACTTCTGAAGGTTTTTAATTAATTTTAATTGGTATTATGGAGATTTTCAGACATTAACAAAGCTGTGAAAATGGTATATCCAATGGTCATATCACTGCCACCCCTGTGTGCCCATCACCCAGCTTCAACACTTACATGTCTCCTATAAGGACAGTTCTTGACCAGGATGTGAAATAGTTAAATGCATGCCAGAGATCTGAAAACATTCACTTGAATGTTTAGATGAAAATGACTTTCTCTGTAACTGTCTTACAGTTAGAAGAGGCACAAAGTAAACGGCAAGAAAAACTCGTAGAGAAACACAAAGAAATCCGCCAGCAGATCCTGGATGAAAAGCCCAAGGTAAACTGAACCAAATAACCATACACAGTAACTTCATTTTCTTTCCATTTAATTAGAATAAAACCTCCCTAGTTCATATATCCCTCTCACACAGTCTCAGACCAGTTCTTGCACATGAAAGTCATGTAACTTTCTCAATGATGGACAAAAATCTTGACAGCAATATTCAGTAAGCATTTATCATCACTGCTGCTGCTGCTGCTGCTGCTAAGTTGCTTCAGTCGTGTCTGACTCTATGACCCCATAGACCGAAGCCCACAAGGCTCCTCTGTCCCTGGGATTCACCAGGCAAGAACACTGGAGTGGATTGCCATTTCCTTCCCCAATATTGGTCAGCTTTAAAAACTGCAAATACATGAAACTCAGATCCTGAAGTTTGATTTTAGTTAGTCTTGGATGCAGCTCAGGCATAGATATTTTTAAAGCACACCTTCCCCCTCCACCCCCTCACCCCCTACCTCCCAGGAAAGAAAAGAGAAGTTAGCTAAGCCTCTGTAGCTCTAAACAGATGATGTAATATTGTAATGTCAGGCTCTGTCCAGCAGAGGATGTCTTGTACCAAAATCACCCTGGTATTTAATCTAACAAAATATTCTCTTAAGCCAAAACAAACAAACAAAAAAACCAGAAAGAAAATAATTTTTTCCCCATAATAGTTTATTGGGGCTCCACTTTAAAATTACCTTATGTTTATTTGGTAAAAATCAATTGTTTCATGAATATTAACTTTAAATATATATATTTAAACTAAATATATATAAATCAAATACTCTCAGCCAAAACCTCAGTTTTAGATCATTCCATTAATTTTGATTTGTCATTGACTATTGTTCTGTTTGTGAAAAGTGTGCTTTTCAGTTTTCCTGTTCTTCCATCTACATAAATAGATGGAAGAACAGGAATACCTGTTCTTCTTTAACAGAAGAAGATACCTTCTTCTAAACACCTTCTAAAATACCTTCTTTAACAGGCTCTGCTATTAAGCACCTGCAAAGATCAAGTGTCACTTTTGTTTCTTTGAATAGTCCATTCATCAGTCTACTTCTTAAAGGTTTCTTGTGGCTAATTTAAAATATTAATACATTTTTGTGGTTGTGTCTGCTCTTATCCTTTCATACTTGTTGGACAGAACTTTTATTTAATGTTGCTAATTCAAAGTTTTTTGACTTGGGAATATAGATTCTCTAACTGTGAGGAAAATCCAAGAATTAATAATTACTGAGGCATGCTGTTAATTTTTATATTTTTATATAAATATACAATTTAATACTGTTTCAGACAACAAGGATTGAAAATGTATGTATTTGAATATATAACTGGGGAATCATTATTGTTAAGGTGTTTCTGAAATTTCAGTCAAACCTGGATCTCTTGCTCCAAACATTTAAGCCTTTAAAAAATAAAATCAATCCTAAATAGAGAGCATTGCAATGTCTAAAATTATGTTAAAATGTATCCACCTTACTAATGCATAATCAACTTGAGAGGGTGGCTAAGAATATTTAATATTCTTATGTTCATGAATATTTATGTTTTATGTTTAAAATTTATGTTAAAAAATTTATGTTTAAAAATATTTATGTTTTTGTTCAGTTGCTAAGGTGTGTTCGACTCCTTGCAACCCCATGAACTGCAAATGTTTGGAACAAGAGATCAAAGTTCAACTGAAATTTCAGAAATGCCTTAACAATAATGAGTACCCAGTGATATATTCAAATACATACATTTTCAATCCATGTTTTCTGAATTCCAATTTGTCATTGCTTTGTACACTGGTATGATATACTTAGCTTAAGATTGATATTTCACTAGCCAATTTTTATATTTCTAAAAAATCTCTCTTGGAAAACGTTGTTATTCCCACACAGTTTTGCTTCATTTTCATTTTTGTCCAAAGATGTCAACTACTCTACGTGTGTGTGTGTGTGTGTGCTCAGTCATGTCCAACTCTTTGCACATTTCTGCCCATGGAATTTTCCAGGCAAGAATACTGGAGTGGGTTGCCATTTCATATTCCAGGGGATCTTTCTGATCCAGGGATCAAATCCACGTCTCTTGTGCCTCCTGCCTTGGCAGGCAAATTCTTTACTACTAGTACCACCTCAGAGGCCCACTTTACTCATAAATAAAATGCAATCACAAATGTGTTTAAGTTACATAAATCTCAGTATAAATAACCTTACAAAGGTTTTATGTTACTGCTCTGGTTCACCATGATTAAAATCAACTTCAGTAGTAAATGTCTTCATTAATATAACCAAACATTAGACCAAATAACTGTTGGATAATACATCAGTCAGTGTGCATACAACTTTACAGAAAACCCAGTTAAAACTGGATTATGCAATAATGTTTAGTAAATCATATTACTGGAAGCTCAAAGGTGATGAAAGTTCAAGAATAGTTAATTTAGTGGTTGAATAACCTCATCAAGAATCAGAGTATTTTCAGAATTTTACCTGTTTTATTTTATATTATTGCTTTTCATCCCCAGGCTGCAAACCCACAGTTACAAGATAGCTGCCATAGCTCCATGCATTACAGCCTTACATAAAACTATTCAAAGGCAAATAGTCTTCATCTTGTAACTGATTATAGGTTTGAGGAAAACTTCCTAAATCTCCTCAGTAGGCCTCCCCTCATTGGTTAGAATTGTGTCATATGCCCATTCCTAAACTAATTACAAGCAGGAGAGTGTAATTTTCATGATAGGCTTAAAATAATTAGGACTTACCCAGAAGGGGAGAGGAAGTTCACTTTCTCCTCAGTTCCACACTCACCAGGGTCCTAAACAAAACTGATGTTTTCTTGTTAAGAGGAGAGACACCAGTTGGGTAGGTAATTAACTGTATGTGCCCTACCACATGTACAACAAGTTTCCATTTCTTTCTTGGCCCCTTAGAAAGAGATCTGAAGTGTTTACGAATTTTTAGTCATTCAGTTGTCTTTATTTTTTATTGCAAATAGGTACCATAATGGTTTCTCTTTGTTTTTCACTCATGAGGTTGCTCTTAATGACCATCCTATTGTGTCTGGATTTGAAGGTTGCCCTCGAAGATCATTGGTTCTATGTCCAACTAAAGCATTTATTGAGAAGTGTTCTTCAGGGCCTAAAAATTTTGTGCTTTGAAAGCATGACATGTGCTTTGGAACCACACTGTAATAAGAAACCATGATTTTTAATATTGTAGGACACAATGACTAATAAAGGGAAATGACCATGACCAGAAGAAGCACTAATTATCAGTGGAATAAAACAATAAGATCAAGTGCCTGTCAAATGGAGGACCAAAACCTAGGATGGCTAACTGAGCAAGTGAAAGGCCAGGCCAGAAGAGCAGTCCTCCTTGCTCGTGTAACTACTGGATGTGGACCAAAAATAGAAGAGCACTGGCTTTGAAATAATCCCTGTTCACATCCAGTGTTGGAATGCCCTTTAAAACCTGACACAGATAGGAGGGAAACTAACAAAAGCAGAAACAAAATAGAAAGAGGGGCAACTCAAGGAAATGACAGTGACCAACAGTATCTAAGAGAAAGGTTAATTGAGTGAGTTCCATTCAGTCAGACAGATGAGAAGACAGGGTGATTTTATGACATGTAGAAATTTATAAACTTTCATCACTCAATGTTGGACAAGGAAATTGAATGGACAATGTAGTAGGTAATAGTAAGATAGCTGCAATTTTATGAATCCAACTCGGTGGATGTGAGTTTGAGCAAGCTCCAGGAGCTGGTGATGGCCAGGGAAGTCTGGCTTGCTGCAGTCCATGGGGTCTCAAAGAGTCGGACACGACTGAGCGACTGAACTGAACTGAACTGAATTTTATGAAGAGGAAAGATGACAAACTTTGCCAGAAGTTGCCGAAGAGAATAAAGTTCCTCCTTCAAGTGTTTTTTTTCAGGTGGGATAAACAATTTTTAATTAGAAAGCAGGAAAGGCTAATCTTTCACTTACAGCAAATCATGCACTACACGGCATCGTATTTCTCCCCATTCATTAGTGGCCTTTGCCGACTGTTGATCACAATCATTTTCTTCCTCTTCATCCACTTCTTCTAATGATTGTGATCACGTACTTTCTGTTCTTAACCTCCACTTAAACAAGGAAGATGCCCTTTTTCCATTCCTGTTTTTCTCCAAGTGTCACTATTTGCAGTTTTCCTGAACCACAATCACGATCTGTGTGATTTTCCAAGTGTTTGGTAACCAAACATTTCCTTTAAAAGTGAACTAATAAGTTTAAAATTTTTTTTAACCAAAGAAATTTGAAAATCCAGTTGCTCAAAAACAACCATTCTTCAGAGGCAAGGAATTCTGGCTAGATTTAGAGCTAGTTAACAGATGTAGATTAATTGAAAATATAGCCTTTTATTCAACCATGTACTTACGATCTTGAAGGATCAACTCAAGTTCCAAACATTTTTACCGTTGCACAACAGAACAGAATAAGGTGCCTCAGTCAAAACCGGGTTAAAAATCCATTTCATTTCCACTCATGGGCAAGAACTTTCATCCTGCTGATATGTATTTGGTAAGGGACCAAATTTAGCAAGCTTCCTCCGCCCCCACCCAGTGTGAAAGCTTATGTGTAGAATCCATTTTTCACATTTGAAAGGAGATTCAGTAAGTCTGTTTCTTTTGTGTGTAATTTTTGAGAGAGTTGAGGAAACTGGAAGTAAATGATCCCTAAAGGCAACTTATACAATAGAAACATTTTGGCCCTCAATTGGGCATAACATTATATTGTACATTCCTGTACGTAAATCCTACGGAAATCTATTAAGTTCTTAAGAAAGAATACTCAGCTCCTTGTCAATAGAGTTCTAAATTCTGGAGATATGCTCAACTGCATGTTTATTTGCAGCCAGGTATTTGATTCAGTCTTTGAATGTCTGCTGTTTTTAGATTCATTCAAAGTGTTCTTTTTTTTAAATCTATACCTTCAGAATTCTTAAGATGAATGCAATAAACCCTAACCAGTCTTTCAACTTAGTGACATAATTGCTTTCCTTGGGATGTCCATACTTGGGTTTGCCAAAGTCAGCAGGAAAGAGCTCATGTGTACAAACAGTGTTAGAAACAACTCAAGGACCCAACTGCCAGTGCAAGGAAATAACACCTTTTGTGGTTGCGTGTGACTCAGAATCGATTCATTCTGAAAAAGATATCTGCTTTTTTCTTGAACACTTCAAAGAGATTTAGTTTAACACGTTGAAGCATCATTAATCAGGAATTGCCCTGAATCTGCTGTGGTTCTTCCAATATCTATTGATCATTTTGCAGCTATGGGCTATCATTATGAGAAGAATCATCTTTTCAGGGGACTTTTTAATGAACCATCTCCATAACCTCATAAAAGTCGATAAATATGTAATTTACTTTTTCTCTGACACTTAATTTGTCTTTGATGCTTCTTAGAACACAGGTTTTCTGTTTTAATTGAGCTCATCAGCAAGAGAGAATTCCAGGAAGCTTTAGGGCATTTTAATTTCTACCCAAAGAACATTTCATCATGTAGCTACTGTTGTTTCCCCCTCCCCCTCTCTTCACCAGGGGAATATAGACTGATTTTCCTCATTTCTCCTCTGAAATCTTTGTAACAGGGTGAGTAACTCATCCCTCTGTGTGAAGTTAGTCTTGTCAGACCCACCACTGGGCCCTGAGGTAGAACCCTACACGCAGTTATTTCAGTCTGCCTTCCCAGTGTTCAGGGAAAGACCAATTTAGGGATTTAAAGTAGATGCTCCTATATTCCATGATTCATTTGTGCCTTCTCTGATCCTCTGAAAAAATGTGCATTCTCTCTGCCAGAATTCATTGGGCCCTCTCATAAAAGCCAGACCAAAGAGTGCAAACTGGCTGTTTACCAGTTTTACTTTTTGTCAAGTACTGGATGATCCGTCCGTTGGTTTGGTTTTTTTATTTTTCTGGTTGGAAGAAATTTCCTTTTAATTTTTATCAATGTGAAGAATTGCCTTTTAAAAATATATATAGCTATTCATTATTTTCTTTAAAGTAAAGCTTAGGGATGCTTTACATCCTTTGGGCAATATTCAAACATTAAAACAGTTTTTTAAACTCCATTTGTCTCCTCTTGATTTATTTTTGAAATTTAATTATATAGATTTCTACACCCACAAGACATTATTATTTTGTGTTATATAGGCAGCATTCATTTAGATTTATCTTTATATTCACAAACTTCTTAGCTGGATACTTGTGTCTCAGATCATCCATTTGGGATCATTATCTGCTACATCCTTTAGAAATTCCTTTCATAGAGTCTACTCATGGTAAACTCCTTGGATTTTTTTGTTTGTTTGTTTGTTTGTTTTCATTTCTGTGTGTAAATGTCTTCATTTGACATTCATTCTGCAGCTTTCACTGGGTATAAAATTTTCACTGGGTATAAAATTTTAAGTTGGCAGTTATTTTCTTTTAGCACATTGAAAATAAGATTCATCCAGTTGCTCCTGTTACTGAGAAGTTAACTATAAATCTTAGTGTAATTCTTTTGGTGATAACCTGTATTTTTCCTCCTTTGCATGCATTTAGATATTTTTTTATGTTTTATGTCATTTTCTTTATGTTTTATGCACATTCCTTTAATGTATCTATATAAGCATTTGAGGTGACTGGATGGTTAGATTTCACTAGTCCTGTGAAATCTCAGCTATCATGTCAGTAAAATGATTTCTGATATGTATTCTAAAAAATTCCTTCCATCACATAATTTACATATAAGATAGAATGGACCTTCTTATTCTTTCTCCTTTTTTTAACTCTTTCTAGTATTTTCCATCCTTTGTGCTGTGGACAATTTTATCTCTTGTCCTTTTTCTAATTCCCTAATTCTTTGTTTATACTGCTATTTCACTCATCCACTCTGTTAATTATAGCTTTTGTATTTCATTTAATTCTAGAAATTCTATTTATTTTATTTTCAAATCTATGATTTGTGTGTCTGGCTTATTGTAGGAAAGGTTTCCTGTGAGATTCCTCATTCCTTCAAGCCACAGGCTTTCTTTGAATTTTGTCCTTATCCTAGAAGGCTGTCAAAAGATAAATTCAAAATTTCCAACATTAGCAAAAGCCTCTTAGGAAAAAAGCAACTTCCCTGCAAATTACCTGTGTAGGTTTTGACATTCCTTGGAGTTTAGGCCTGATCATTCCTTAAATTTTTGTGATTCTTAGTTTCTTTAAAGAATATGGTTTTAATATCAAATTCAGCTTTTCTAGTTGTTTTTCAATGAAAATAATGGTCCAAATAACCTAACCATTACCAGAAATAGAAATTTTCCACATAGTGTTTCTAAAATGCATCGGGGTTAATGTCAGTTTGGACATCATGTGAGCATCTGTACCAGTTGGGGTTCAAATAGAGAAGCAGAGCCAGTAGGAGGTTATGTGTATGTGTTACAGGGGATTGGCTCATGTAATTTGGGGCTGGCTGTGCAGTCTCCACAAGGCCGTCTCTCAGTCTAATGCTGGACCCTGGCTGGCAGGAAGTCTGAAAGAGAAGACCACAGTGGGGCTTGGCCACCAGGATAACCTGAAGAAGCTGAAATTCTGTCACAGGGTTGAATACACACATGCACACACACACACCTAGCTGGCCTAGGAGTCAGAACAACTAAAGCAAGACCCAAGCAGGAGAGAAAGTGGTTACAGGCCCAGTTGCTGCTTCACCCCAGGACAAGTCAACAGATCAGCTGCAAGGCATGTGTGTTGTTATGTGGCTGCTGCCTTTCTAATCAGCCCTCCAACCCACTCTAACTGGGAACATACAGAAAGGAAACCCTGGCATATGTCCAGCCTAGCCAGATTGAAGCCAGGATGAAACCATCTCACTATTATTTTTAAATCAGCACTTTTCTTATTCAATTTTTCTTTCTTTAAAGATTGGATTATATGATTACAGGGATCCAACATGGAAACACATTTCTAGAACTGAAAGGAAGCTGCTCCTCAGACCTGCAGGGCATTCCCCAGGCTGCTGCATGCATCTCTGTTATCTGTTGCCCCCTACAAGACAACTGAGTTTGAGATTTAAACAGATTTGGAACTGAGATTCTCCTGGGCACCATTGATTACTCCCCTTTTCCTCCACCCTATTAACTTTCTTTTCCCTTCCTTTGTCCTTATTTTCCTTTCCTAAGGATGAGAAAATGTGTGGGAGTGTGGTGATGGGTGTAATGGATGGAGGAAAGTGGATCCAAAGACAACACTCAACACCTGCTATAACAGATAACATTTATATTGGTGGAGTTGAGTCTTCCCAACAGGCACTGAGTTTAGCATCAATAAAGATGCTATCAATAAAGAAGATGGACTTCAACTCCACTGACTTTCATCTACCCACCTGCCATAAACCAGAAGTCCAAAACCATGGATGGCCCACAGAACCTTTTGGATTTACTTTTCTTTCTACACTGTGTGCCTATCACTGTGCATGATTAATATGAGTTTTGCCAATGGTCATTAGATGTTTTGTTCCTAATTTAGCTCCAGTTCAGTTCAGTTCAGTTTAGTCGCTCAGTCGTGTCTGACTCTGCGACCCCATGAATTGCAGCACACCAGGCCTCCCTGTCCATCACCAACTCCCGGAGTTCACTCAGACTCACGTCCATCGAGTCAGTGATGCTATCCAGCTATCTCATCCTCTGTCATGCTCCAGTTTGTTTTTAAAGCCCTGCTCTGATATAACTAGCATAGTAAAAATAATCAAACAGACTATTAAATGTAAAATTTAATAGATCTCAGGACACCAATATCTGATCTTTCTACGACCTTCAACATTTTCAGGGTAAGAATGGCCAAACTCAATCCAAGACAAATATTTACTTGTAGAAGTTCCAAAAGGAAATGTGTTAGTGCTTTGAAATTTTTGATGAAGTGGTATGTGGAAACTAGAGAAAAGGCTAGTGCAAAAGGGCACATGCTGAAGAAAGTTTCCATTCAGATAGGAAAGCAATTTCTCAGAACAAGAGTCACTCTCTCTATTTTCCACATATTAAGGCCAAATTAATATAACAAATCTACCTACCACTTAGAGTCCTGCTTATACATTTCCTGTCAACAAAAAGCAATTGACACAAGCTCCTGCATTTACTATACTCATTTGCTGAGAATAATCTTTGAATTTGACAAATCTTTGATTTTGTAATTGAAACCAAGACGAATAATATTTTATATTTCAAAGAGTTTTATCAATAGAATTGGTTTTAACTTTTTCTGACTCTAGAATAGTTAAACAGTTTATCATGTTTCTGATAGTTTGGATGGATTTTCCACTATGTACTCTTTATGGCCATTTCTCACACACATATACAACTTGATGCACTTAGGGGGAAGCTTAGTGTGCCTAATCATTTGGTCATCAAAACAGATTTTGACCTAGCTAATTATGCTAATAAATGGAAAAATCATATCTAAGATAGTAGGCATAGCACGTAATATATTTGGTGACTAAAAAATAAATATGTTGTCTTCTAGCTTTGGTTGAAAAGGATTTCACTAGGTTGGGGAAATACAGAATAAGCTGTTTCAAGTCTTAAATTTTTATGGAGTCTCTGTTTTTGATGACATGAAAATAACCCTAGGTCTTGAAAAATATTATAAAAGCAGTTAGGACATGTTTATAACCATCAAGCTATCAACTGCAGATCAATCATCCGGTACAGTCACCGCCATCTTTCACCAGGATTTCTTAATAACCTCCTAAGGGGTCTTCCTGCTTCCATGCGTGCCCAGTCACAGACAGTTCCCAGCACAGCAGCCAGAGTCAGCCTCTGGGAACATAAACCAGACCACTCTTCAAGATCCTTGCACGGCTCCCTTTGTATCTCAGAATCAGAATTGACAAGGTGTGACATGATCTGACCCCACTTAGCTGCAGCCCTGCCTCTCCTCACTGACCTCCTCTCTGCTCAGGCCATCCTGGGCTCCTCGCTGGGCCCCAACAAGCCAGGCCAATTCCACCTTGGACTACTGCACAGATTCTTTCTGCCAAGAATATTCATTTCTCACATGTCTGCTTGGGCAACTGTCTCCTGCCTTTCAAGTCTTGGCTCAAATCTGTCTTTTCAAAGAGGCCTTCCGTGACCACTTTAAGTTTACACTCCTTGTCCATCCTCCCATCCCTGGCATCACCTCTCTCCTTTATTCTGCTACACTTTCTGGGTTTTATAGCATTTATTACCTCTCTTTAGTTCACCGACTTCTTTCTTAGTGTATTACTCAGTATGGGTTTCTCTCCATTAGAAAGTAAGCTCCATGATGGCAGGGCTTTGACTCACTGATGCTCTTGAGTTCTAGGCATCTAGGAACAATGCCTGGTTCACAGCTGGTGCTCAATGCATATTTTTTTAATTCAATTTAATTTTCAATTGCTTATGCTGACAGATAACGAAACTAATTTCATATGTTAAAAAATAGTTCTGTCTTTTCCAGAGGAAAGTATAGTCCCTAAAAGTATAGCTGTTAAGCAAAGACTCACTGGACTGTATTGTTCAACTACTGTCTGTGACTCAGTGCAGTCTTTTCTTAGGTTTCTTGACAGTAGTGGACTTTCATGGAGAGTTTCTCAAAAGCAGTAGTTGTGAATATATAATCCCTACAAAGGGAGGGAAGAACCAAAGAAAATTCCATTGCCAATTCCATTGCATCTGTGACAGAAGTGTTGAAGCATAAAGGCACTGGAGCTTTTAAATCTCCATTCTAGAAGGCACTCTAACAGAGCTCCCAGACAGAGAATTTGAAACAGCAGATGACTCGGAAATCAGTTTCAGTGTCGTAAAAATGACAGCCTCGCTTTTTTTCCACACAGGGGGACGGTTCCTCCTCATTCTTGTCGGAAACTTGCCATGAGGATCCCTCTGTTTCCCCCAACTTTACTCCCCCCAACCCTCAAGCTCTCAAGTGATGACCAGTGAGACCGGTGTCCTTCCGGCCAGGTAGGACACGATGGGAGGGGGCACTTTTAAGAGAAGGATGGCGTGTGGCCGACCGGGTTACAGGCACTGTGCGTGGCCCTGCACCTCTGCTCCGCACTCTACACTCTCACCATTTTCCTGTTGTGGTCGGGTGGGTGATGTGTCTCTCATCTTCGCCTGTCTTCCTTGGGTGTTTACTGCTTCCTCACTGTTCTCTCTTCTTCTGTCGTAAATTCCCTTCTTCCATATTGCTGTCTTCTGTCATCTTTTTGTTTTTCTCTTTGCAATACTGGCTTCCCCTTTGTCCTTAATCTTTCCTCGCTCACACTATTATTTCCACTTTTGAAACATGTTTTAAATTCCTCCTTCTCAAAGAACTGGTTTCCAATCTTATGACCTTAAAATCCAATGGGGTTAAATTAACTCTCAGGAAATCTTCTTGATTCACTCCACTCAATTCATCACACCTCTCCTTTTAAAACTCCAGTAAAAGTCGTTGTATTCCTGCATGGTACTTTGACTTAAGGGGATATCTCAGGATTTACTGATTCTTTAGAACCAAGAACTCTTGTAACTATCTCACCAATAGGGAGCTTGGGCCAGGGACTTCTAGGTGGAACAAATTGAAGCTTGAAAATTAAAGAGGTTTTTAACTTGCTAGAGGAAATACATAATGATATCTATTTGCTAATAAGAAAATGAACTAAGCCATTGCAATCGGTGTGCATTTCAGGGATAAAAGAGGCTTTGTTATGATTACAGAGAAAGCAAACTTCTATTCTGATGCATTGAAAATAGATTTGTAGTGAGATTTATAATGGTTTTGTCTTCAAGTACTTGTTGATCTGTGAAGCAGTGCAGTTTAGAAACATGTTGAGGAATAAATGAGAAACAGCTATTTTACTGAGAAAGAGGTATAAGTTTTTTGTCATCCTCTACATCAATTGCCACATACAGTGATGCTGTAGCTCAGAGCATCATGAATTACCTGGAGGTCCTTAAAAAAAATGCAGATTCTGATTCAGGAGGTCTGGATGGGATCTGAGATCTGTATTTCTAACTCACTCCCATTGGTATCCTGGCTGCTGCATCTCCAGGGACCACATTTGAATAGCAGGGATCTAATGCTTCTGGCTGAAGCACCTGGAAGGAAAGGCTTTACGCTGCCTTCATGATGTTTTATTGTGTTTTAATTTTTTGGCCGAATCAAGAGTCTGACCCTTTGATATCTTTTTATTTTGTACTATTGACTGTGACTGTGTAAATATCAATAACCTCAGATGTGCAGATGAAACCACCCTTATGGCAGAAAGTGAAGAAGAACTAAAGAGCCTCTTGATGCAAGTGAAAGAAGATAGTAAAAAAGTTGGCTTAAAGCTCAACTTTCAGAAAACAAAGATCATAGCATCCGGTCCCATCACTTCAATGGCAAATAGATGGAGAAACAGTGGCAGACTTTATTTTTGGGGGCTCCAAAATCACTGCAGATGATGACTGCAGCCATGAAATTAAAAGACGCTTGCTCCTTGGAAAAAAAGCTATGACCAACCTAGACAGCATATTAAAAATCAGAGACATTACTTTGCCAACAAAGGTTCGTCTAGTCAAAGCTATGGTTTTTCCAGTGGTCATGTATGGATGTGAGAGTTGGACTGTGAAGAAAGCTGAGCACCAAAGACTTGATAATTTTGAACTGTGGTGTTGGAGAAGACTCTTGAGAGTCCCTTGGACTGCAAGGAGATCCAACCAGTCCATCCTAAAGGAAATCAGTCCTGAATATTCATTTGAAGGACTGATGTTGAAGCTGAAACTCCAATATTTCAGCCACCTGATGTAAACAGCTGACTCATTTGAAAAGATCCTGATGCTGGGAAAGACTGAAGGCAGGAGGAAAAGGGGATGACAGGGGATGAGATGATTGGATGGCATCACCGACTCAATGGACATGAGTTTGAGTAAACTCTGGGAGTTGGTGATGGACAGGGAAGCCTGGCATGCTGCAGTCCATGGGGTCGCAAAGAGTCGGACATGACTGAGCAACTGAACTGATTGACTGTGACACTAGAGGGGCAGAGAATGTTATTTGAGAGTCAAACCACAGCGTGGCCATGAATTCTGTCCATGTCCTCCCAGCAGTGATGATCTTGTCCCTGTAGTGACCTTGTAATAAAGCTTGCATTGGAAGATGGGGTGTAGGAGGGGTGAGTAGATTTCCCCAGGAAGGTGTCAGGGAGACCTTGAAGATGTCTTCCTCATTGGGTTATCAATGTTTAGGCTGCCTTTAAAGTCATTTATTATAAGCATTGGATTGCTTTTTTGTTGCACTTGCTGGTCCTGGTATTTTTGAGTTATTGTGAAACATTTAATACCCCAGGTAGAGTACTGAATTCTCTCAGAATGACAGTGAATCACAGACAAATGACTTGGGTTTTGTCTTTCAAAACAAATGCAATAGAGACTTAAAGGTTACATTTTTGTCACTGTGCTCCATCAGACTTGTAATGGCTGGTTCGCAATTTGATCTCCCTTCAGAATGTGAGTGAGCTTCCTGCTTAGCAACAGTAATTATTTTCAAAAGAGAAAGAGGTTCCCACAATACCTGGACATTAAAAAATTATCTAATCACATCGTTAGTTTGACCCCTTTAGCTTCCCACATATAAAAAGGCAACATAAAAATAAGCCAGTTTCACACTTTCCATGGAAAAATAGATCTCATTGCTAAAATTTAAAACAATTACACTTTTTCTATTTGCAAAAGAGCAAAATTTTCTTCTTTTACAGCAGTATATGGAAAGTATATTTTGTACTGATAGCTTACAGTGAAGGGTATCGGATTCATGGTCTCCAAAGAAGATTTAACTTCAGGATCAGGGACCGGGCTTGACCTCTCAGAGCTTTTGTGTGGCAGAAGTTTTATTAGTGAAAGAGGACAGAGGAAGCTTCCAACACAGATGTCAGAGGGGGACGGAGAGTACCCTGTCACTGGTCTTAGCAAGGGAGTTCTATACTTTTTCTATTAGTTATTAACAATAAATCAAAAGAATGTCTCAAGTTTGTAAAGGTCTTACTAGATCTACTCCTACAATTTACATTTTAAGATGACAAGATTAGTCAAAAGGTTCTTAAGAAGGACTTCCCTGGTGGCTCAGATGGTAAAAGCTCTGCCTACAATGTGGGAGACCCAGGTTCGATCCCTGGGTTGGGAAGATCCCCTGGAGAGGGAAATGGCAACCCACTCCAATACTCTTGCCTGGAAAATCCCATGGACGGAGGAGCCTGGTAGGCTACAGTCCATGGGGTCGCGAAGAGTAGGACACTACTGAGCAACTTCACTTGCTTAAGGAGAAACATGTCCTCAAGCAGAATACATTGGTACAGAGTTTAAGGAAAAACATACCCTCGAGAGCAAGATGAGTTGTTTTGTTGTGTAATCATTAGCTCTTGGCTTAAAGAAAAAAAAAATGTCTATGTGACTAAGGTGAGTGAATGTAGAAAAAAAGTTTGTCCTTTTCTCTTCCTTGAGAGCCCCAGACCCCTTTTTCCTTGGACTTATCAACGTACCTAAGTCTCTCAGGACCAAGTTCAATATTTCCCTAAATGTCCCTTCTTCACCTTAAATGTATCTCCATTGATAAAGTTAAAAACAAAATGAATAATGAAAAGTAATAGTACCTAAAACTATCACACATTTGCTGGAAAGGAATGAGGTTTTTTTGCTATGAAATTGATCCCAAAAATATTCATCATATAAACACTTGAAATTTCACATCTTTTCATTTGTGAATGCAAACCTTCAGGAATAAAAAATATATTTCTTGTTATCAACTAATTATTTTTTTAACTCAGTTAACTATTTTTTAATAAATATAAATCACTAAATAGGGCAAGATTAAAAACAAAAAAGGATGTTTTCTCATTGTATGTATGTGTTAACTTTTAGGTAGAATTATAAAATGATCTATTTAAATAATAACAATAATAATAAAAACAAAAATAAGTAAATAAAATTAATTTCTGAAAATGACAATGATAAAGCTTTGGAAAACCATCAATTTGCATTAAGTGTCTGCTTTATGCCTATTTTAATAGGGAACACAAAAACCACAGTTCTTACACACTCTTAAAAAAAAAAAAAGAGCAATTCAAGGCCATAGAAGCACATTAACATTTTTTCCTGACACTTAAATAATAAAAACAAGAACAACCAGCATTTACTGAGCACTTACTATGTTGCCGACACCTTCAAAGTGTATCACATGTGTCATCTTATTCTTGCCATTATACAGTTGAGTAAAGTTTGGAAAGTTTAATTACTTTATTAAAGTCATACAAGAAGTGTCAAGCCTTGGAGACTCCATGTTTTGAATCTTTCAGCCTCCGCAGTGAATATCAGAAACTATGATTTTGTGATCTAGATGTCGGGGTGTGATATCACTTTCTAACATCTCGTGGACAGGCAAGCAATAAGGGCACACCATCTGTGCCTCAGTATACTCATCTGTAAAATGGAGAGACTCCCAGCCTCTCTGCTGCAGGAAGCAGGTCTCTGGGTGTTTAGAAGGGCCAGACACCAGTCACATGGAACAAAGCTTGTTTGCTGGTGGCACACCCCAGCATCTACAAATCACCACCAAATGTTGCCAGGGGTTCAGTCCCCAAATTGGTCACAACAGCAAGAGGAATTGGCAGGACATTAAGTTTCTCAAAATCACTTGTTATTAACAAATGTCTTGGAGAAGAACCTCTCCCAAGATTAGATGTTAGAAAACTTCCAGCCCAGTGAAAACAGGCCTCATCTCCAGGAAACCTGTGCTTGAGGTATGGGTAGCTGTTTTCTGTGTCTGATGCATCCAGTGGGAATGGTAGGGGGGGATTGTGGGAGGGAATCAGACATGGTGGGGCCTGCATGAGTACGTTCAAAGGATCCATGCTTGGTGAACGCCCTCCACCCCACTCCTTAAAGCACTGTTTGAGGTCAGACATCCTTACCTCCTCCCAATCTTGTCTTTCCTCCTCCTCCTCGCGCCTCCACTCACAGACACCCAGCTTGTGTGTGTCGATGCTGAGACCAACCAGAGACTGAGGGGGCTTGCTTCCCTTGAGAATACCTTTCATCTCATCTCTTCACACTGTCTCCTCTTAAATCCTCCTCTTTGCCCAGCTCTAGAAGAGCATCCTTATTAACTTACCTACTTCTCCCACTTGGAAAGTCACATCCTGGATTATGAGAAGGGAGTTGGGGTCCACACATGGCTCTGCTCTGTGGTCTATTTGTATTTGTTAAAGAATTATTTTTACAGCTTTCAGTTTTTCATTCAAATAATATTTCTACTCAGTCCTAGTATTTACCCTGAGATTACTAGGAAATCCAAAGCAACATCTTGGAAGAGCAGTATCTCCTTTCAGATTGTTTGGGTTGTCCAGAAAGTTCCCAAATGAACTTTTTGGTCAGTCTAATGTTTATGTCTGAGTTAAAACACAGAAAGGGGTTTCTCCAGAGCATAGGATGGGGGGCCCTGTTTTCCTTTTGCTCTGGAGTTAGAGTGAGGAGAACTGCTTTGGTCTAAATAATGAAAGACTTAAGCAAGAAAGAAAAGTTTCTGAGAGGTAGAATATCTAAATACCCAAAGAGATTCCCAAGGGTTATTCCGTGTCTTTTTGAGGATCTTTAAATGCGGCATCAAAGAGATTGTCTGAAACTTGTGTACCAACTGTGTGACTTTTTATGGTCTCCTTTAGTCCATGAAGAATACAGTTAATTAAACTCAGAAGTTTGCACTAAAATAATGAGATCCAGAGAATTCAAGGTGTTGGAGGACTCATTAAATAGGTTTGCATAAATATCGTGCTGAAAGATTTAATGAGTCCATAGGGTCAGTTATAGAACAATGGAGCATAGATGACCTAGAAAAAAGAAATTAGAATCAATACTGGGCTTCTGAGTTAACAGCTATAGATTGCTATATGAACACCTGAGAGAGAAATTCTATAATTATATCTTAATGCTGCATACGGGTGTTCTCATCCCAGGGAAAATGAAATTGCTTAGTTTTCATTTACTTGTCAGTAATAAAAATAAATGTTTATATGTGTGTTCATTTCTCTGGTCTCTAGGAACCATGAATGCTTAAGGGGCTACAACTATGTAAATAGCATCAATTTTTTTTCTTTTAATTCAATTATTTATTGAATGCTACTGCCTAGCAGGCACTGGGCTACGTGCTGGGAAATAAAATGATGTAATAAGATTGCAGCCTTAGCACACACACCCCCAGTGGCCCCACCACAAATTGCTTACAGTCTAGTGCAACCCTGTCCAATAGAACTGTCTGCAATGATGGAAATGTTCCATGCCTCAGAGTTCAGTGCAGTAGCCGCAGGTGTTAATTAATGTTTAAAATGTGATTAGTGTAACTGAGGAATTGAATGTTTAATTTTATTTAAATTTAATCATAAACAGCTCCATGCTGCTAGTGGCTAAATATGGACAGCCCAGAATGGTAACATGCTGAATCTGGATTTCTAATGTATAATCTACCTTTCTACAAAGGATTTGTGTTGGGACCAACCTCTTATTATCATCATTATAATAGAGCTGTTTATAGCGGAGGAAGGGCTGACTCTTCCTGGGGAAAGCTAGGAAAATTTCCCAGAGCTGGTAATCCCTGACCTACAGGATGAAGTCAGAGTTTATCCAGCAGAGGAGCAGATGGGAAGGAACTCCTCATGACATCATGAAAAAGCCTGCAGTGCAAGGATCATGCAACTGCTGTGGAGTTGCACATAATTTCATAATTTAATGTTGTATTACTTAGCTTAAGCTGTCCTCACAAAATATTTCCAACAGGGTGGCCTAAACAAGAGAAAATGATTTTCTCAGCATTCTGCAGTCTGAAGTCCAAGATCAAGGTACCAGTAGGGATGGCTTCTGTGAGGCCTCTTGGTCTCTCGTCTCCTTGTAGGCGGTGGCTTCTTGCTGTGTCCTTACCCAGCCTTTGACCTGCACTCGAGAGAGAGAGAAACTCTGTACATCTTCCTGTTTTTATAAGAACAGCGGTTCTGTCAGGTTAGGGCCCTGTCCTTATGACTTCATTTAACCTTCGTGGCTTCCCCTGTGGTTCAGACGGTAAAGCGTCTGCCTGCAATGCAGGAGACCCGCGTTCGATTCCTGGGTCGGGAAGATCCCCTGGTACAGGAAATGGCAACCCACTCCAGTATTCTTGCCTGAAAATTCCATGGACCGAGGAGCCTGGTGGGCTACAGTCCATTGGGTCACAAAGAGTTGGACTCAACTGAGCAACTTCACTTCACTTCACTTCACTTCACTTCACTTCCTCAGTGGCTCCATTTCTAAATACAGTCAGTGTGTCGGAGGCCTCAATATATGAATTTTGAGAGGACACAGTTCAGTTCATAAAACACATCATTCAAAAAACAAATATCTTTTTTCTGTTTTTTTTTTCCCCTGAGAGGAGATACATACCTCACACTCAGTTAATATATGTATGCAGAAAACTATCACCTACTGATCTAGCAAACCATGATTTTAATTCCTGTATTTTATTGGTCTATTAACATATAATATAGGGTTCTGTAAAATTAGCAAGTTAAAAAAAAAATCTAAAGCAAAGTTCCACCTCTCATAACTTGAATGCAATTAAATATTGCTTCAGTTCAGTTCAGTCTCTCAGTCATGTCCAACTCTGCAACCCCATGAACCACAGCACACCAGGCCTCCCTGTCCATCATCAACTCTTGGAGTCCACCCAAACCCATGTCCATTGAGTCGGTGATGCCATCCAACCATCTGTCGTCCCCTTCTCCTCCTGCCCTCAATCTTTCCCAGCATCAGGGTCTTTTCAAATGAGTCAGCTCTTTGCATCAGGTGGCCGAAGTATTGAAGTTTCAGCTTCAACATCAGTCCTCACAATGAACACTCAGAACTGATCTCCTTTAGGATGAACTGCTTAAGCAATATTGCTTAAGCAAATATTAATATTGATTTTCCTTTTTTTCTGAGGAAAAACTAGAGGTGAGCTAGAGTTGGTTATACTAGCTCACAGGAACTCATTTAAAAATTTTCCAGGGATTCTGTGAGCTGGTTGTTAAACACAAACACTATTAAAAAGTGAAAAGAAAAAGTGAAGTCGCTTAGTCATGTCTGACTCTTTGTGACCCCGTGGACTGTAGCCTACCAGGTTCCTCCATCCGTGGGGTTCTCCAGGCAAGAATACTGGAGTGGGTTGCCATTTCCTTCTCCAGGGGATCTTCCCAACCCAGGGATCAAACCCGGGTTTCCCACACACTTTAGCCTCTGAGCCACCAGGGAAAAAGTAAATTATATAAATTTAGAGTTAAACAAATCATACTAAAAACAAAGGGATCTATAAAGGAAAAGATTCTGAAAAAGAATATACATATACATATATATAAATCACTTTGCTGTACACCTAACATAATATTGTAAACTAACACATTGTTGTACTTCAATTTATAAAAAAGAGAAAAAAAGGAAAAGGAGAAAAAAACAAATAAATATCCCAAAGTCACCATTGCTAATTGGGTAAGACATTTCATTGTCGTATGTGCCCTGGAGTCAAGTGACATCTATGGTGGCTGTAGCGTCACCGCAAAGGACCCCTACCACACACCTCTTCCTAACTCGCAGTTCAGGAGCATCATGTTAGACACCTGAAATAGGCTACAGGGGGTATATTTACACCAAATCAACAAATGCTACAAATCAGGCTATTTTCCCCCAGGAGAAAGGCCTATTAATATTGACCAGCATACCACTGACACAAATCTTAACTGTTTATGGCATAAGTTTTTGTCAGAATTATGCAGAGTTCCTTTTGCAAACATTCTTACTCATCTTTTGTAAACTAAACTTTCTACTAAAATGTAATATTGATATTGTTGTTGGTGTTCAGTTGCTCAGTCGTGTCCAACCCTTTGCAACTCGACTGAAGCACACCAGGCTTCCCTGTCCTTCACCATCTCCCAGAGCTTGCTCAAACTCATATCTATTGAGTCGGTGATGCCATCCAACCATCTCATCCTCTGTCATCCCCTTCTCCTCCTGCCTTCAGTCTTTCTCAGCATCAGGCTCTTTTCTAATGAGTCAGCTCTTCACATCAGGTGGCCAAAGTATTGGAGCTTCAGCTTCAGCATCAGTCCTTCTGATGAATATTCAGGGTTGATTTCCTTTAGAATTGACTGATTTGGTCTCCTTGCTCTCTAAAGGACTCTGAAGCACTCAGTTTGAAAGCACTCAGCCTTCTTTATATATATTTATATATTACCTTTTAAAACCTTTTTTTCTATGTTTCCTCCACCGGAGTCAATGCTGCTTTCTGACCTGTGAACTCTCAGGCTCTGCACATATAAAAAAATTGGAGAGCGACAGTAAAGTCCCCTCAAAACTAATCCAAGCATTGACAACATTTTTCTAACCCACTTAGCAATGTCTTCCACTGGAAAACTGCCTCAGCTATAACGATATCCCCCCCACTGCTAATACTACCCCATAGTGAATACTAAGCCAACACTGGCCTTGTTCATTTTAAAGAGGCCATTTTTGTCTCTACTAACAATTTTAAGTAACAATAAATGAAATAAAATAGAAAACTACTGGGGTAAATAACAGCTTTCAGATGAAATTTTATTTTTTGTAGTAAACATTTCACTCCAATGTTACCCTTTTCTTCCAAGCCAGTAAGAAGTAGCTCAGACTTTGAAAATGAAATGTCACTTGGCACAATTCTCATTCAATCTTTTATTAAAACTAAAAGTAAGTCACACCTATGGCCTCTAAACTCTGCAGCCCAGGAGTTAAAAGTGGTTTGTCCGAGTCACGTGCCTACCCATGTCTTTCACTCCAAATTGACACCCCAGTACATCTTGTTTTCTGACTACAACCCTGTTCATTTACAATTTATTTTATCATCAGCATATTGTATGAGGCTATTATGAGGGTGATGAGAGAAGAAGGCATTCAAGCAGAAAAGATTAAGTGACTTGAAGTTTTCACTTCTTCAGATAACCTACATGTGCAAATGTTTGAGAATTGTGAATCTAGATTGAACTGAAGAATAGGATGGATAAGATCCTTGGCATAGAGAGGGAAAAGAGAAAATACCCTAGGACTTTGGTTCCAGACAACTCTTCATTTTAAGAAGTTTGGTAGAGGAGAAAAAGCCTGAAAGGGACAAAAAGGTACACCCTGTAAGTTGGGAAGGAAACCAAGAGAAATAAAAGGCCTCCCTAGGAAGGGAGGCACCCATAGTGTTTACAGAACTGAGTAGATGCTACTTCAGTGACCAGGTGTCACTTGAGTTTAGTGACCAGGTTATTGGTGCCCTGGGTTTGAGTGAGGGATCACAGGAAAGGTGGGAGCAAAGTGAAACAAGAGTGGGATGAGCTGGAGGCAAGGAACAGTAGACAGCTTGTCTAACCCTCTTCTCAAAGCCCAGACTTGAAGGAACCCAGAAATCTGGAATAGTAACGAGGGATGTCAGAAATCAAGGGAAGACACACTTGAGAAGAGATGAGTGAGCACATGTGACCTAGGATCCAGGCTAGTTTATCATGAGATTACTAAATAAATGACTTCCAGGGAAGTGGTTGGCAGGGTTATGTTTTCATCTGATGAATCAATATTCAGCAGAAGAAGGATATCTTAATGAGAGTGCAACATCAATTCAGTTCAGTTCTGTTCTGTTCAGTCACTCAGTCATGTCTGACTCTTTGAGACCCCATTGACTGCAGGATGCCAGTCTTCCCTGTCCATCACCAACTCCCAGAGTTTACTCAAACTCATGTCCATCAAGTTGGTGATGCCATCCAATCATCTCATCCTCTGTCATCCCCTTCTCCTCCCACCTTCAATCTTTCCTAGCATCAGAGTCTTTTCTATTGAGTCAGGTCTTCACATGAGGTGGCCAAAATATTGGAGTTTCAGCTTCAACATCAGTCCTTCCAATGAATATTCAGGACTGATCTCCTTTAGGATGAACTGGTTGTATTTCCTTGCAGTCCAGGGAACTCTCAAGAGTCTTCTCCAATACCACAGTTCAAAAGTAGCAATTCTTCTGTGCTCAGCTTTCTTTATAGTTCAACTCTTACATCCATACATGACTACTAGAAAACCAGAGCTTTGACTAGATGGACCTCTGTCAGCAAAGTAATGTCTCTGCTTTTTAATATGCTGTCTAGATTGGTCATAGCTTTTCTTCCAATGAGCAAGCATCTTTTAATTTCATGGCTGCAGTCACCATCTGCAGTGATTTTGGAGCCCCCAAAAGTAAAGTCTCTCACTTTCCATTGCTTCCCCATCTATTTGCTGTGAAATGATAGGACCAGATGCCAGCAAGGAAGAAGACCCTAATTAACAGGCCAGAAATCTTGGAAAAGAGAGATTTCAAGAGAGAAAGGAATTTCTCCAAATTCCTTTAGTTTCTTTTAATTCCAGGCCTGAAGGGCTAGAGCCTTACTAACCACCCACCCCAGGACTCAGGATATGACACAGGGAGAGGAGGGCCTGCCTTTTTCAACCCTAGGAATTGTAGGGAAGGAAAGGGCAGTGAGGATAGAGCAGGAGGTGAGATGTGTATGTACCTCTATGATTTCCTCTCTCTGGGCCAGCATCTGGAAGATTCTGGGCAAAGCTCCTGGCTCCTATATCATGTGTGCCTTGGAAGGACTGGGATGTCTCTGAATGCCCCAGTGATGGGAAATGGTGGTGGTGGGAGTGGCCGGTAGAAGCTTAAGAACAAGACAAAGCAGTTCCCCCAGGTCAGTTGGTCCAGACCATGGACTAAAGCAGCAGCCATCAATCAATCATCCCAAATGGGCAGTAGCCATTAGTCCATGGAGAAACCTAGAGCAGCCCCTTCACAGCAGAGACCTGTGGAATGTAAGGGAAGCCTAGTGGGTCTCAGCTACCACCAACTCTTCCCCCACTTTGAAGACCCATGATCTATAGAGATTTAACCACCATCTTGGAGAATTGAAAATAGGAAGAACATCTTGAAAGACTGCACTTTAGCTAAAGAGAGTGATACATGCAAGAAACATAAGACTAACCCTATAGGGAACTGGAATTTTGAAGCAACTCTAAGGAAACTGACATTTCCTTTAATAGAAGGCTAGCACAGTTCCTGGAGAAGGCAATGGCACACCACTTCAGTACTCTTGCCTGGAAAATCCCATGGATGGAGGAGCCTGGTAGGCTGCAGTCCATGGGGTCGCTAGGAGTCGGACACGACTGAGCGACTTCACTTTCACTTTTCACTCCCATGCATTGGAGAAGGAAATGGCAACCCACTCCAGTGTTCTTGCCTGGAGAATCCCAGGGATGGCGGAGCCTGGTGGGCTGCCTTCTCTGGGGTCGCACAGAGTCAGACACGACTGAAGCGACCTAGCAGCAGCAGCAGCAGCACAGTTCCTCTCACCGTCATTGGAAGAACAGCTCCTATACCTCCAGGGAGAGTGGTTTGGGGAGGTGCCTCCACTGTGACTTAAATGACAGCCACTTCACAGGCAGGGAGCTCAGGCACTGTGCTGTGCAGTGCCAGCCGCTCAGAGGCATTTGAAAAGGAATGGGCCACCTGGGAGTTTTCTAACCTGTTTGCAGGTTCCCTGGACACCATGTCCTCTCCTGACCCAGCACTTGCTGTGACACAGAGATGTTTGTAGTGAGGTGAATGACAGACAGTTTCATGAAGGTTAGGTCGCACAGGAACAAAAGGCATCCTTGCCTGGGTGGCGCCAGCTTTTCCCTGTTCTCGCCCATCAACTTCTCTACCAAATTGAAGTCTGCTCAAATGCTTCAGCAAGATTTTTAGTCAAAACCTTTTAAATGCTTATTTTTAGAAGAAGAAATAAATGTTTACTGTTTCGGGGCTGAAAATTATGCTCAATTCTGCTGAATTTAATTCTGAAGAAATTTATTTTTAATGCCCATTTCATATGTAAGAGCTCAGAATACCCTTCTGTTAAAAGCAGCTCTAATATTAGATATTCCTAATAGATTAATAAGATTGGCTCTTGACAGCCACTTCTCTGCTGTTATTTCAACGGGTTAACCCTGTAGATGCGTCCATAGGTGAAGGTGCCTCCCAGCAAGGGCGCAAAGCCAGCAAAGCTTTCCGTCTGGCCTGCCAGTCTCCTCTCCATGCTGACACAATCCCCAGGACTGTGGCTCAGCTGCAACTTTCAGAAATAATCACTTCTTTTTTTTAAAGCTTTGTACCTAAATATACAAAGTGTGTTGGCCAGAGTTTTATCATGATCATTTACATACTTACTATTCCTGCGTATTTAAATACTATTGGCAAACTAACATGGGTAAAAGCTATTATGTGAGATTTTATAAGAGCCCAAGATGAAGAATAAAGACACTTGGGATGGTCCTCAACGGCCTTCTATCATTGTGTTACCAGGATTCTGGCTTTCAGGAACATTCTCTCTAAGGATTAGAGCTAATTTAGTTGAAAAACTTAGGAATTGTTTATGGAGAACTATTTTATCATAGAGATTTCTAATCTAGGAATTATAGTACTCACATGTCAAGGAGTAAAATAGAAAATGCGTTTTCTTTTTAATATTTTTTTATCTCTTGAAACTGGAGGGCAGTGGATTTTAAAGCAGTCCATTTGTCCATCCATCCATGATGCATACTTATACATATATTTATTTATTTATTTAAATATGTTATATATATTTAAAATATTTTCTCTACATACATTGCATGTATTAATATATGTAAGCAGAAGCAGACTTACTCATTGTTTGGGTACATATCTCTAATCTAAAGAAGCCTGTGTTAGAACTTACTGACCTATTATCAGTGAAATTGTATTATAATACAATGAGGGTATGAGTGCCCCTAAATAACCTCTTACTCACTTTGGGTTTTGTACCGTGTGTATTACCTAGCTCTTAAATTGGTTAATCCATTGACTTTTTAAAAACATGTGTAAATGTTATTATACACATACTTCCACTATGACATCAGCAAACATGTTCTAAAATGAGCGCATCTTGCTGTGTCCTGCTACACAGCTGTATCTACCCTGATTATACCCAGGTATAATGCCCACTACTTGAAAAATCCAGCTCCCTTTGATTTCAGATCACGTTTCCCTTCTCTGTTGTGCAGACATCAGATAAATGTGATTTCTGCTCTATTTTGTTGTTTGTTCCATTCTTCTTCCTTCTGTGTTCTTTTCTTTATTCACTCTCAGCTGCTATTAATTTATACACAATTAAAAGGACAGAGAAGCACATTAATTGAAAAATTGATTACATGACCTTGAAGGCTTGCTTGCCGTGTCCAGGAACAGCATTTTCCCTGATTGATTTATCTGATTTATCTGCCCTGACTTAATAGAGGATTTTTCTACCAACCTGACAACATCTTGTGTTCAGACTCTGGTGTCATGCTCTGCTGTTCTCATTATTCATGGAAAAATGTGTTGATGGACTGTGGACAAGTTGAATTTATAATCATTCAAAGGTGAGATAACAGAGCTATTGCTAACTCTGGTGATCCTAAGGTAGAAAATTTTAGAAAATTACATAGACAGCAAGAAGTGCGAGGGGTTTTGAAATAAGCTGAGCTGGCACCTTCACTTAGCAGATGTAAAAAGAGGCCCAGAGGGTCCACTTACAGGGAGTGAAGGGACCAGGCCAGAAATCAGTCTCCTGCTTCCTTTGTCTTCCTGAGCCCACTCCTTTCTGCTCCCAATCACGTTGCATCTTAGCGAGTTATAGTGAGACCCAAGGAAAGAAATAAGACCTATACATTTTGAATATTAAATTATCTGTTGATCAGAGGACAGATGAAAACTTACATAAAAAATATTATTTTTTGCATCCAGACAGACAGACACTGGATGCAATTTAAATAGTAAAAGTCAACAACTTTCTTCTGTAGTAGCAATAATCATACACATGTATGTACATACATACAATAATCATGTAAAATACAAAACAGCAGAAGCCATAAGATATGGTTTTACATACATATTTATGTAAACTATGTATAATATTCTTAAGGAGGCTTGTATATTTCTGTGGGACAGATTCCTAGAAATGATATTTTAAGTGGTTTCTCATAAAATGATAGTGAAAAAAAATCGAAGAATACAAAGGAGGAGATAATGGTGTTTAGAAGATCAATATACAATTGGAAGGTAGAAGGCAAATAGAAGGGAGGTAACTGATTTTGTAGAAAAACAGAGGGAGAAAACAAAGCACCCAGAGCATAGGACCCCCTTGTAAGACGGAAACCAAAAAGAAAACCAAGGGAAGCAAATTATCAAAGAAATATGATAGGAAAAATTTTCACAATTGAAGGACATTAGTTACAGATTGAAGGACTCAACAATAAGAAAGGAAAAATCTATAGTAAGTTCCAAAGCTGGGAAGTTTTGGAGCACCAAAAACAGAGAAATTTCTGTTTCCAGAAAGAAAACTATAGGTCACAAGTTGAAAGTCAGAATGAGATCAGGCTTCTCTAAGAAAAAGTGGAAGTTTGGAGGGAGTGAAGCAAAGTCTCCATTAAGTGATTTAATGCAGAATTATATATCTGGGCATTTAGCAAGAGAGTAGAATTTTAAAATATGTTCAGACACCACCTATATATTTTTTAAAAGCAGAACAAACTCTGTATTTCTTTCTGTGTATATGTATAGATATGACTATGAAGAATAGATATAGAAGTTCTGGACATTTACACAGCAAACTTTTAAACTGTGGTTAACTTGAAGAAGGGGCTGAGATTGGAGAGGGTGGGCAGGGTGCTATATGCTCTCTCTATTATGTATTTGCATGCATTTCTTAAAATAATATATCTCTATATATTATGTGGTTATCAAAAATATTCTGAATTTTAATGTAAAAGACTCCGTTACTGGTAAAAGTTAGTTCTAAATAGACTGTTTGAAATTTTAAGCTTCTCTGTAAGTGTCCATCTGGGTCCACTTCTTTATAGTGCCCTTTTTCTCATTTTCTAGCTTTAAAAAAGCCGGTTTAGACTAAAAGGAGCCATGGTGGTTTCCAGATATCACTGCATTTCTGATAATAAGCCCTTCAAACTTGATTAGTTTTTAGTAGAATTACAGTGATTCTGAAGCAATCCTGAAGCCACCTGTTTTCCTCTGCCATATAAAAACCTACATCTGCTGTTGATAGGATCTAAAATGTAAAAACGTCCCAAAGCAAGTTGGAGAGTCCTGAGTTTCCAATGAAAACAAAGATTCTGTATTATTTTTAAAATATGTTTAAATAAGTCAGTGAATGGAAAAGAAATCAAGGAATGCTCAAAGAACATGCTCCTAGTGAAAGCAGGTACCCAGAGAGGTAGACAGAGCAGTAAAGCTGTCTTTCACCTTGAAGTTATCTGCCAGTTACTGAGCTTAGATTTTTCATGATGCATGAGGAATGGGAAAACAGGAAATGAAGCGAAAGTGGAAAGTCTAGTAATAGACTCACCACATAAACCTGGGACTGCAAGAAGCCACATAATCTCAGGGACGGCATGAATAAAGAAGCCGTCATCTCAAAGAACTGCAAGAAAATTGTTACTCGCACAACTAGGATTTTAAACAGAGGTAGAAAAAAATCCTTCCTGAGAATTTGTGATTAAAAGCTCTCCCTCATGTGAACTTGAAGCCTGAATTCAATTCACACCACCTGACAAATTCAGAATTTAGTGTAAATCTGTCTCATCTTGGAAATCCTCTGGTCTCCTGGCATAACTAATCAGTTTGTCTATAAAAGAGGCTGTTTTCAAAGCAGGCTTTAAGCTATTAAAGTTCCAAGAAATATCAACTCATCAAAGCAATTACAATGAATATAGAGCAAGTCCATGAGTGAGAACCACAGCAGAAACAGAAGACTGTAGAACAAGCCCTACAAAAACTTAGTATTTTGGTATTATGAGAACACGATGTTAAACAAGTACGTTTAAGACTGACAATACGAGTGAAGATCAGTCGACTGAAAACAATGATGTATGTTTGAAAACAAACTGAATTTCTATAATTGAATAGATAATTACATTTAAAATGTAATGCATCGTTCCAGCAATAGAGAGAAAAGTAGTCAATTTAAAAAGAGGTCTATAATATGACTCAGGAATATAGAAGAATGTCAAAGAGAAAATAAAATAGAGAGATTAAGAGGCATGAAAGATAGAGTGAGAAAAAGAGGTGAGCAAAAATGAGGATAGTAAAATATTCAAAATATGTTGTGGACAGAATTGATGAAAGACCCAAACTCATAGATTCAGAAATCCTAATCAAGAAGCATTTTAAACATTTCTATATCTAAATACTCTTGCCTGGAAAAGCCCATGGACAGAGGAGCCTGGTAGGCTGCAGTCCATGGGGTCGCTAGGAGTCAGACACAACTGAGTGACTTCACTTTCACTTTTCACTTTCATGCATTGGAGAAGGAAATGGCAGCCCACTCCAGTGTTCTTGCCTGGAGAATCCCAGGGACACGGGAGCCTGGTGGGCTGCCTTCTATGGGGTCACACAGAGTCGGACACGAACTAAAGTGACTTAGCAGCAGCAGCATATCTAAATACATCACATTGATATTTCAGAAGGAAAAGGAAAAAGTTTAAAATCTTAAAGGAAATAGCTTAAAAACAACTAAAGAGAAATGAAAATTAGATAATTGATTTCTTGGCAGTAACAATGGAAGAAAAAAAAAAACAGTGGGATGATATCATCAATGTGCTGAAGGAAAATATTTGCTAATCTAGCAATTTATATCTAGGGAAAGTATCACTTAAAGTGAAAGCAATAAATGCACCTTCAACCCAACTCAAGATGACTGTAGATGTTTGGGTGAGAGTGTGGCAGGAAGGGCTGTTTGCCACAAGAGGACCTTCTCTGAAGGAAATCATAAATCTATATCCTAGTTAGAGGAATTAAATAAGTATGTCTGCTAAATTTTTCCATTTATAAACATAAAAGATTTTCAGCTCAGCTTTTTTGTTATGTTACTGTTGTTGTTGTTATTTTTAGTTAGTTATTTTGTTTAATAAGAACATAGCTGAAGAATGAGGGCTAGGAAAGGAAAAGAAAAAATATACCAGGAAAATGCTAATCTAAAGAAACCTGTTTGGGATATACTTGTATCAAATAAAATGAATTTTAAGGCAAAAAGAAAGAGGGCTGTTATGTCATGGTAAAATTTTCAGTTCTCTAACAGACTATAACAATTTTAAACTTCTGTGCACAAAATAATGTGCACTCTTACAATGGATAAAGCAAAAACATTGGCAATATTGAATCTACGTCTCTAGTAGAAAATATTCATATTTCTTTTAGCAATCAATATTTCAAGCAGACCCGTCCAAAAATAACATTAAAATATACAAAATTCAGATAAAACAACACAATTGAAAACTTTAATAATGTTTTTATGTGCATGTACAACAAGACAAAACTCAAATCCAAGGGAAATTTCATACTTAAAATATTCCTCTTAGATAAAGATGCCCACTGTTATTCCCTTCTATCAAAGAAAAGGAAAAAAAAGTGGTATAGCAATTAGACATTATGTGAAGAAAAATATAATTTGCAATTGCTATGATTCTCTATTAAAAAGGATTTCCATAAAAATTATTTTAATCAATAAGAGTTTAGCAAATTTACTGTGTATAAAATCAATATACAAAAACCAGTTACATATCTGTAAGTAAGCAATAGGCAGCTAGCATAATTTTAAAATTTCTAATACTGTAGCAGATATACAGTACCCAATAATAATTTTAGCAACATGTATTAAAGATCATGGAAAAATATATAACACTCTGTTGAAAAACATCAAAGAAGACCTATTATAATATGCTAATGAATTAGAAGAGTCAATAGCATAAAAAATGGGTTCTTCCAAATTGATCTATAGATTAAAGGCAATGCCAAAAAAAAGTCCCCTCAACATTTGTAGAATTGGACAAACTGATTCCCAAATTTACATGGAGAAGCAAAAGCCCAGAAGTTGCTGAGTCTCCTAAAAGGAACAAAATATGAGTATAAAGACTTATCATACACAGTCATCATGAAAATATAGTAGTTAATATATTGGTGGAATTTGGCAAGTTTGAACATTGACACAATAGGTGGTCTATAAACAAATGTACTGAGATGTGAAAATGTGACTTATAATAAAATTGGCACTCAAAATTTTATCTAAGAAACTAAGGGTTTTTGAGAAATGCTGTCAGGGCTATTGGTTATTGATAAGCCAAAAAAAAAAAAAAATGGATCCTTACCTCACATCATACACAAAAATCAAGTCCAAATGCATTTAAGACTTAAATATGAAATATAAAACTATAAATTTTTAGAAGGTAACGGAGAGTATGTTTGTGAACTGGGGAAAGGGAAAGCTTTTTCTAACAATATCAAGAAAAAAGAGCAGGACATTAAAGGAAATATTGATAATTTGGCTTAAATTAAAAGATATTGTGTTCATCAAAATACTCTGGAAGGCTTCCCTGGTGACTTGGTGGTGAAAAATCCACCTGCCATTATAGGAGACATGGGCACTATCCCTGGTCTGTGATGATCTCACACGCCACAGAGCAAAACCAAGCCTGTGCACCACAACTATTGAGCCTGTGCTCCAGAGCCCAGGAACCACAGATACTGAGCCCAGCACCTCAGCTCCTGAAGCCCTAGAGTCCACACTCCACAAGAGAAGACTCTGCAGTGAGGAGCCCACACACCACAGCTAGGGAGTAGCCCCCACTGTCTGCAGTGAGAGAAAAGCCCACACAGCAACCAAGACCCAACAAAGCCGAAAATAAATAAGTAAAATTATGTATATGTATACATATATATATATATAAAACTCTTTAAAGAAAGTGGAAAAATGTAACAGCAACGCATATAACATCAAAAATTAATGTCCATAAGATATAGAAGATTTCTATAGGTTAAGAAAAAGTATGTCAATTATACTTCAAAAATAAATTATAAAATTAAAATATAATTACTATTGAAAAAATTATGACAATTATATCAGATCAGATCAGCCACTCAGTCATGTCCGACTCTTTGCAACCCCAGGAATCGCAGCACGCCAGGCCTCCCTGTCCATCACCAACTCCCGGAGTTCACTGAGACTCATGTCCATTGAGTCATTGATGCCATCCAGCCATCTCATCCTCTGTCGTCCCCTTCTCCTCTTGCCCCCAGTCCCTCCCAGCATCAGAGTCTTTTCCAATGAGTCAACTCTTCGCATCAGGTGGCCAAAGTACTGGAGTTTCAGCTTTAGCATCATTCCTTCCAAAGAAATCCCAGGGCTGATCTCCTTCAGAATGGACTGGTTGGATCTCCTTGCAGTCCAAGGGACTCTCAAGAGTCTTCTCCAACACCACAGTTCAAAAGCATCAATTCTTCGGCGCTCAGCCTTCTTCACAGTCCAACTCTCACATCCATACATGACCACAGGAAAAAACCATAGCCTTGACTAGACGGACCTTTGTTGGCAAAGTAATGTCTCTGCTTTTGAATATGCTATCTAGGTTGGTCATAACTTTCCTTCCAAGGAGTAAGCGTCTTTTAATTTCATGGCTGCAGTCACCATCTGCAGTGATTTCGGAGCCCAGAAAAATAAAGTCTGACACTGTTTCCACTGTTTCCCCATCTATTTCCCATGTAGTGATGGGACCAGTTGCCATGATCTTCATTTTCTGAATGTTGAGCTTTAAGCCAAGTTTTTCCCTCTCCACTTTCACTTTCATCAAGAGGCTTTTTAGTTCCTCTTCACTTTCTGCCATAAGGGTGGTGTCATCTGCATATCTGAGGTTATTGATATTTCTCCCGGCAATCTTGATTCCAGCTTGTGCTTACTTCAAAATTTAAAAATAAAAATATATACTTAATTTCTATTAAAAAATGAAAAAGACAAACAATTGGAAAATATGCAAGAACTTCCATGCTTCTTCGGTTGAGAAGCACAAATGGCCAGTAACATATGTAGGCTGAACTTCACTGGTAACTGTGCTGTGCTGAGTCTCTCAGCTGTGTCTGACTCTCTGTGACCCCATGGACTGTAGCCTACCAGGCTCCTCTGTCCATGGGATTCTCCAGGCAAGAACACTAGAGTGGGTTGCCACGCCCTCCTCTAGGGGATCCTCCCAACCCAGGATCACACCCAGGTTTCCCACATTGAAGGTGGATTCTTTACCATCTGAGCCACCAGGGAAACCCTCTTTGGTACTTAAGGAAATGCAAATTTAAGCCATAACGTTATATTACTGTATACTGTCAGATTGGCAGAAGTTATATGTCTGCTGATGTCAGGTGATTTTCAAGAAAATGGTACGCCTAGGACAGTTCTAGATTGCTATCATTAGCAATGTAAACTGGTCCAAATACACTGGGCAACAACTTGACACAATCTAAGAAAGCTGAAGATAATACATTCCCAGGACCGGAAATTCCTCACCAGGGTAGAAACTCCCTAGAGAAGTTCCCACTTATATGCATCTCGAGAACTGGGCAAGAATTCATAACAATACTCTTTATACCAACAAAAATTGGAAATAACTATACTTCAAGAATAGAATGAAGAAATTTTAATAGTATGTACACAAGAATATTACATGGCAACAAAATAAATATGAAGGGCTCCCCTGATGGCTCAGTTAGTAAAGAATCTGCTGGCAATGCAGCAGACCACCTGCAATGCAAGAGACACAGGTTCAATCCCTGGGTCAGGAAGTTCCCCTGGAGAAGGAAATGGCAGCTCATTCCAATATTCTTGCCTGGGAAATCCCATGGACGGAGGAGCCTGGGGGGATACAGTCCATGGGGTGGCAACAGTTGGACACAACTAAGCAACTGAACCACCACCACCAAATAAATTTGACTTAGAGCCACAGACAGCAACCTGGACCACAGTATTTAATGGAAGCAAGTGGCCAGAGAACATGCTTCCACTTTTATGAGTTTAAAAACCTGCAAAGCAGATTAGTATGTTGCTTAGGAATGCAAACTTGGTAAAGTACTTTTTAAGTGTGGGAATGATAAGCACACAAACAACAAAACCCTAGACTGCTTTTCCTTCTGAGTCGTCAGAGAGATGAGATTGTGGAGAGGCACAATAAGAACTTGAAGCCCAATGTTTTATAAACTGGTCAGAAGGCAATGGCAACCCACTCCACTCCAGTACTCTTGCCTGGAAAATCCCTTGGACGGAGGAGCCTGGTAGGCTGCAGTCCATGGGGTCGCTAGAAGTCGAACACCACTGAGCGACTTCACTTTCACTTTTCACTTTCCTACATTGGAGAAGGCAATGGCAGCCCACTCCAGTGTTCTTGCCTGGAGAATCCCAGGGACGGGGGAGCCTGGTGGGCTGCCGCCTCTGGGGTCACACAGAGTCGGACATGACAGAAGCAACTTAGCAGCAGCAGCAGCAGCAATGGGTATTAATTAGTAATAAACTGTTCTTGATATCTTATGAGTATTTTACCCACTTTTATATTTATTTAATATTTAAGAAACATCAGTTTTAAATAGAAAGAAAGAGAGTAGTCATGATGTTTTGACACACTAAATTCAATTTAACAGGTGGGATTCTTCATATGCTGCCATCTTTAGTATTTTTCCTAGGATTGAAATGATTTGCCATGATTACATGTAGAAAGAGAAAATAAACTCACTCAGATCAAGTCGCTCCTTTGCTAACCTCCCTGTGGGCGTGTCGGATAGTATTGAATGAAGTCCGCCTTCTCTGAGGGCTTCTCCGCCGCCTCACTCCCTCTGCAGTCTGGCTCCTCCCTCCTGCTGTGCCGCTCAGCCCAACACTCCAGTCCTCTCTGTGCCTTCTGCTGCAAGCCACCACACCTCCAGATTTCCCTATGGCTGCTCCTTTTTCTTCAGTCCTCAGTTCAAATAGCAACTCCATACAGAGAACTTCTCAGACTACGTAATAGACTCTTATTGCCTCTGTCTGTTTCCTTTTATTTGCAGCACTATCCCCTATCATGTTCATGTGGTTACGTGTTTGCTAGCGGCCTTACTTCTGCACAGGGGCCACATCTCTTTTAGTCTTGCCCTAAGTACTTGGCGGATTCCCGAGTACCTCAAAAGGTAAAGAGTCTGCCTTCAGTGCAGGATATATGGGTCGGGAAGATCCCCAGAGAAGGGCATGGCAACCCACTCCAGTATTCTTGCTTGGAGAATGCCATGGACAGAGGAGCCTGGCAGGCTATAGTCCCTGGGGTTGCAAAGAGTCGGACTTCACTGATCAACTTTCAGTTTCACTAAGGTTGGCATATAGATTGTCAATTAAAAATAATGGGGACTTCCCTGGTGGTCCAGTGGCTAAGACTCCATGCTCCCGATGCAGGGGACCTGGATTCGATCCCTGGTCAGGGAACTGGACCCCACATGCTCCAACTAAAGATTCCCAAGTGTCACAACTAAGACACAGCACAGCCAGATAAATAAATACTTCAAAAAAAAAGGCATTAATTAATATTTTTGCTAAATATTTTGGGCAAAAATCTTAGCACTTTTTATTTTTATTGGAGTATATTGATTTACAATATTGTGTTAGTTTCTGCTGTACAGCTAAGTTATACATATATCCACTCTTTCTTAGATTATTTTCCCATATAGGTCATTATAGAGTATTGAGTAGTTTCGTGTGCTTTACATTAGGTTCTTATGGATATCTGTTTTATATATAGCAATGTGTATATATGAATACCCATCTCCCAATTTAACCCGACCCCTTCTTCCCTCTTTTGGTAACTGTTAGTTTTTTCTCTACATCTGTGACTCTATTTCTGTCTTGTAAATAAGGTCATTTGTACCATGTTTTTAGATTCTACATATAATTTCGTCTGTCTCTGGATAATTTTTTTTTTTTAATTTGGGAAACATTAAATTTCAAAGAGCCATTTCCTTCCTTCATTCATTCAACAAGTATTTGTCATCTTTAATCTATTAGGCATTATACTAGATGCTAGGATGTAGGTTGAACAGAAAGGTAGTACCAGGAACCTCACGCTGGGGATGGACAGGGCTCCAGCTGTTAGGTGCAAGGGCTTGTGGAGGTCAGTGTAAAATCAAGAACAGAGTAATTTAGAGGCCAAGATACTGAAGAACTAAGGACAAGATTCTGGGTATTTCTGTTTTAGGGTATTTGGGGGTATTTCCATAGTGACACCTCAAGACATCATGAAGATTAAAGGATGAGAGTATCAGAGATAACGAAAGCTTTAGGATAGAAAGGCCATCATAGCACCAAATGCCAGAGCTTCCACCAGAAAGTAAAAAATAAGAGGCAACAAAACATGAGTCACTGCATCAGTTTCTGAAATAATGGTCCTATATCTCTCTAAATGTTTCCTCATAAATGTCATTGAAAAACCCAGCTGAGAAAACCCTTTTTAATTCCAAGACTGATTAGTGAAATCATGCTTCTACTTTTGGTCTGTTGCAAGAAAGATGAGAAATGACCGGGGAGAACAAAGAAGTTTCTGCAATATCCCTGATACAATGCTACATTAGCTTCCTAGTCAATGCACTCTACCCAGTTTTATATCATGCTAAAATGTTACCATTTGATTAGACATATTTGTGTCCAGTTTTGAACAAGGCCATTTTTTAACATAACTGGTTCACTGGTTGATGTAGGGACACTCGTCCCAACTGTATCTTTGTTTTTATGGAATGCTCGGATTCCATTCATATTTTTTTTATTTACACCCTTTCCCACAGAGAACATGCTCAAAGCAAGAGGGTATAAAGGGTGCAGTTACCCTCTACAATCTCTGTGAGATAGTTCAGAAATTCCTTGAGGAATTTGTGCTTCCTAACTACTGTAGGACACTATTGACCATGCCATCGGTTATCACAGTTGTCTGCTAGTGACCTTTTGCCCCTTAGGTGCTGAAATGTGCACTCTTGGTTCTCATTGATTTTTGTTACCACCGCACTAGATTGGTAATGACACCTACCAACACATCCCATCACCCATCCTTGGGGAATTAGTTTTGCATTTTATGTCAAACCGATGCACTCAGCATTCAGACTATTCATGCTGAGTATAAGATAACCAACAAACCAATCTGCATTTTTAACTCAAAAGCTCAATTCTTTTATTTAATATTAAATCACAGATTGTTCAACTTCTAAGTGGGTCACACATTGTGTTAAGTGATCCAGCTCTGTCCTCTGCCATCTGGTTACATGAATCAATGTCAGATGGATGCAAATATATCTCTGAGAGGGAACCTTGGGAAAGAGTGCTGATATACCAAGCATAGACCCTAGGACATTTACCCCCTCCCAGAAGAATGCATTGAAGGTAAATCCAAAGATCACAGCACAGGTTTAAATACTGGCTGTATGATTTCACTATTACTTTCATTGGATGCTATGAGTCTGAGTAAGTCCTATCTCTGCTTCGTTTACCTTAATTTTGTTGCATGTCCAGAAATTCAGGGGCATTCAAGGACAGCAGGGAGCAGATGAGAAAGAATGTGTGATAAAAACTACAAGTAGCCTCAAGGACAAAAATAATAATAATAATACTAAGACAGAGATGCTTGTGTATCCAACTGGCTACTGGGTTTTCCTTTGACCATCAGAACTGGTTCCCAATTTGAACTTCAGACCTTTACTGGTACAGTAAGGACTGAGATTAATAAGTATAATTATAAATGTTATTTTATAAAAGGATTCCAATAAGATGGAATACAGATTGAAATAGTGTGTTCAGAATAGAAAGATAAAAATCAATAGAAAATAAATGAGGGAAATAAGATCAAGGGAAAATAAGAAAGGTAATTTAGAGCCAAGAAGGACTGAGTTTGTAAACCGTACACAAGAGCACACACCATGCTGCTACTGCTGCTGCAAAGTCGCTTCAGTCGTGTCCGACTCTGTGCGAACCCAGAGACTAGAGCCCACCAGGCTCCCCCATCCCTGGGATTCTCCAGGCAAGAACACTGGAGTGGGTTGCCATTTCCTTCTCCAAAGCATGAAAGTAAAAAGTGAAAGCGAAATCATTCAGTCATGTCCAACTCTTCGCAACCCCATGGACTGCAGCCTACCAGGCTCCTCCATCCATGGGATTTTCTAGGCAAGAGTACTGGAGTGGGGTGCCATCGCCTTCTCTGGCACACACCATAATAACCTGTATATTAATTGGTGTTGGGCCACAGAGTCACAGGTCAAAACTAGCTATAGAGGAGAAAACCCCTTGAAATACTTTGGGCTTGCAAAGAAGGTTGATATTATACACTTTCCCATATCCAGAGCCCTCCACGGACTCAATCACACTACTTCCAGGTCTTCATTGCTGCACTCACTCATCTACTCAAACATTTTTTAAATGTATTGACGTGCCAGCACCATGTCAGGTTCTTGGGAAACCATGGTCTGTAAAGGTAGACATGATCCCTGCTCTAGTGGAGCTTCAGAGAAGTGACAGAGATAGACAAAAAGCAGATAATCACAAAAATGTATGAGACAAAATAATCACATAATGAATGAGACACCTCTGTAGGAAAGAAACATGGTTCTAAGAAGAAAAATACAGAATGATCTAATAGAAAGATAAAGATTAGGGGGAATTTCTTGAAGTAATGTTTGAACTGAGAGCTGAAGCTCAGTGGGACATAACTGAGTAAATGTTATAGATCCATGGAGTGAGGGGGAGTGTATAGATGGAGGGAGGCCCTTGCTGCTGTTGTTGTTCAGTCACTCAGTCATGTTGACACTTTATGACCCCATGGACTGCAGCACGCCAGGCTTCCCTGTCCATCACCATCTCCCAGAGCTTGCTCAAACTCATGTCCATTGAGTCGGTGATGCTGTTGTCCCCTTCTCCTCCTGCCTTCAACCTTTCCCCAGCATCAGGGTCTTTTCCAATGAGTCGGTTCTTCACATCAAGTTGCCAAAGTATTGGAGCTTCAGCTTCAGCATCAGTCCTTCCAGTGAATATTCAGGATTAATTTCCTTTAGGATTGACTGGTTTGATCTCTTTGCAGTCCAAGGGACTCTCAAGAGTCTTCTCCAAAACTACAATTCAGAAGTGTTATTTCTTTAGTGCTCAGCTTTCTTTATGGTCCAACTCTCACATCCATACATAACTACTGGAAAAACCATAGCCTTGACTAGACAGACCTTTGTTGGCAAAGTAATGACTCTGCTTTTTAATACGCTGTCTAGGTTGGTCATAGCTTTTCTTCCAAGGAGCAAGCATTTTTTAATTTCATTTTTTAATTTCATTAGTCACTGTCTAATTTAATTTAGATTTCATAGCTGCAGTGATTTTGGAGCCCAAGAAAATAAAGGGAAGCCCTTCTAGAAATAAGAAATAGTACATGCAAAGACATTGTAGCTGTAGAGACCATAGTGTGTTCAAGAAACTGAACCAGTAGGGCACAGAGAACAAGGAGGAGAGTGTATGATGGGAAAAGAAATGTTGACAGAAGTGAAACCCATACAACCTTGGTTGCTGCCTTAGCAAGGTTGGTTTTTATTCTAATAAGCCTTAACCCTGGGTAGAGGTAGTGATATGATCAGATTTAGGTTTTGAAAAGGTTTCTACTGATTGAAGTAGAGAACAAATAGAAGGGTGGAAAGGTCAAACAGGATGCAAGAGATTAGTTAGGACTCAATGAAGCAAGAGACATTCACGGTATGGACTTGGAGATGGAGAGAAGTATAAGAATGTGAGAGGTAGAGCTTAGTACTGGGTTAATGATACAGTGTAGTGCAAGAAAGAAGTCAAGGAGTGATGTGGGTTAATAGTGTGTGCAACTGGGAGAGTATTGTCATCTAACACTGGCCTAGAGAATGGCAGGAGACAGAAAAGCTGGAGATGAGGAGAGGGCAGTACTGGACATGGTATGATTGAAATCTAAGTAGAGAAGTTAAGGAAATGGTGAGATATATCCATTTGGAATTGAGAGAAGTCTTCTGGAGGAAAAAAAAAGATTTGAAAATCATATATAATATAAAATGGAAGAATGCCTGAGCATGAAATGAAGTTTCCAAGAGAAAGACTATCAAAAGAGAGAAGAGACCACAGATGGAACCTTGAAGAGATTTTAAGATGCTCCTTGGGTTGGGGTTATTCTGAAAACAATGCAAGATTGCAGGGGCAAGTCTTTTTCTTTTTTTTTCCAAAACTAACTTACACTTCTTTCCTATTATTTTGTTTTGTTTTGTGTTGTTTTACCAAGGATAGACAACTATCATCCATCTCTCACTCTAGAATTTCCTTAGTTAACCATGAATTGCCTCTTCCAAGGATAATAGGAGAAGTTTCACCATAAATGGATTTAATCAAAATAGATATTTTATAATTGGGTTAGAGTTTCATGAATAGGACTTTATATGCCTGCTAAATGTTGCTTGTTATCAAACCCATTTAAATGTTAGTGACTTTATGCTTTTGTCTTTTAAGGGTCAATTACCCCACTCCAGTACTCTTGCCTGGAAATCCCATGGACGGAGGAGCCTGGAGGGCTACAGTCCATGGGGTCACTAAGAGTCGGACACGACTGAGCGACTTCACTTTCACTTTCATGCATTGGAGAAGGAAATGGCACCCCACTCCAGTGTTCTTGCCTGGAGAATCCCAGGGACGGGGGAGCCTGGTGGGCTGCTGTCTATGGGGTCACACAGAGTCGGACACGACTGAAGCGACTTAGCAGCAGCAGCAGCAACTCTCTTTTTGATCTATCTGTGAGATCTGCATAAGGTGCTGCCCAGAGATGCTCTGAGATTTTATCTGAGATGACCTGGAGTTTTCACTGTCATTTACTTAGAAATGATCCTTTTGCATATTTTAGAAGAGGACACCCATTCAGTCAGTTTTGCAAGTTCATTATTGCAAAGTATAGCTAAAGAAAGGATAGAATTTTGTGACAGATAATTGAAGAAACCAACAGAAAAGCTTAAGTTCATGCTATACAATGGTTTTCATTGTCCAATATTGTGTTTCCATAGTAGGCAGTGCATGAGATGGAAAGATCCTTACTGATAAGCATGGTTTTCTTTCCATGATTATTTATTCACTGAACATGGTAGTAATGTCATGCCAAGAAAGAGCTGCATTGTGTTCATGTGTACCTGTGTGCACTATGGATATTCACATGTTCTCTGTGTGTTTGCCCATATTTACTGTGTAATTAAAACCAAAACACCAACCTGTGATATCCCCAGAAGGAGCACTAACTATATAACTTAAGCAGCAAGTAGTATTCCTTTCTTTTGCTGTTCATTTTAATATAGGTAAGAGGAAATAATGTTTTTTCAAGATAGTAGGAAAGAATATAAGGGAACGGCATATCCAACATGGAAGCCACTAATCCACAAATAGTGACTTAATTTTAAATTAATTAAAATTAAAAACTAAGTTATTCCATCATACTGGCCACAATTCAATAGTGTCTACAGTATTGGACAGTGCCAATATCCAACTTTTCCACCATTGCGGAAAGTTCTATGAAACAGCTCTGAACTGAAGAAAGAATCAGATCCAGGCTGCTGCCAGTTTTTGCAGAGCCCACAAACTAAGAATGGTTTTACATTTTGAAATGATTGAAAAACAATCAAAGGAAGAAACTTTTATTTTTTTAAATATGTATTTATTTACTGTGGTTGCACTTAGTTGCAGCAGGGATCTTTGATCTTCATTATGTGGCATGCAGGCAGGCTCTTTAGTTGTGGCGTGGGAATGCTTAGTTGTGGCATGTGGAATCTAGTTCCTTGGCCAGGGATCAAGCCCAGGGCCCCTGCACTGGGAGCAGAGAGTCTTAACCACTAGACCGCAGGGAAAGTCATTGGAAATTCAAAATTGAGTGTCATTAAATAAAGTTTGTTAAACACAGCTGAACCCCATCCTTTTCATTCTGTTTTTGACTTTTCCCCTGGCAGCAGCCCCATTGAGTAGCCATGATAGAGATCTTAAAGCCTGCAAAATCTAAAATATTTTCTCTGGCTCTTCAGAAAAGTTTGCCCACCTTTGAGTTAAAGGAGGGAGGGTAATAGTGTTGTTACCAAGTCCAGACTCACTCTGCTCACCACATGCCAGGCCGGTTCACTGGAGACGAGGTATTGAGGCAAGGAATAATGACTTTATTTCAGGCTGACTGAAAAGATGGTAGACTGATCATCTCAAAATCACCATTATTGGGGTCTGGATGCCAGGTTCTTTTATAGAATCCAGCAGGGTAGGAAGTGGGACAGTAAAGCAGAAAGGTCACAAGTCTTGCAAACATCTCCTGGAATGGCCGGCCTCAGGGAAAGACATGTTAATTTCCTACTTCCTGTATGCGTTCACAGGAGTACAGGGTCAGGATGTTTCCCTGAACAAAAGGCATTTTGGTTTAACATTTCAGGCAGAAGTGCAGGGTTCCCTAAGACAGGCCATTATGTATAGACAGTGTCCTTGCAGTGAACAGAAGCAATGAGTAGAAAAGGTTAAAGTAAAAGAAACAGATCCAACACGTAGTCAGGTTTTATTCTTCCCTGTAACAGTGTCACAACCCGCTTTTCTAGAGGCTGACCTGTATGGTTTGAAAAAGGACATCAGAGGAAGAGAACACATGTGCAGAACCCATGTCTTGACTTGATTGCTGTAGGACACCACCCTGCCTTTTATGATGTGACTGGAGTGTTAAGCCTCCAGAAATACTGGGAGGTCACCTTTAACATGAATCCTAAGGGCTTCATCAAACCCTCAGCTTTCTCAGTGTCTTTTTGTAATTTTTTAAAAAATACTGACTAAAGCTCACTTCTCTCTGTGGTCCACTATCCTCCTCATTGTCAAAAGGCAGATTATATTCTCTCAAAGGCTTGACAATATGAAACAAGGAAATTCGCTTACCCTCTTGACAGCAATGCCAATTATCTTTTTAACCTTCTCTTAGGCTAATGGCTGAGACAATGAAAAATTAGTTTGCAGTGGCACCTAGCCAACTCAGTATCCTTCAGCTCTTAGTCTATCCTCTCTTCCCACCTCTTGAGAATACATTCACTAAGACGAATTTGTAGTCTCTTATTAGGCCAGGCTTAAATCCATGCAAGAACTTAATGAAGTCATTCTCTATTTCTTAGATAGCCACAAGGCTATCGAGAATTTCTGCAGGAGTAGGATTGTATCTTCTATATCTGTGAGTTGACTGGTCTGTTACAAAGCACCATAGGGAGCCCAGCCTACGCATTTGATAAGTTGCTGGACAAGATTGTATCTGAGGGGCAGGGGAAATGCTCAGCAAATATATTTCTTGTTTAAGCCTCTAATTCTTTAGCATTAGCTTTGAGCCTAATTGACTTCATAGGAATAAATCATTAAGAAGAGTCCATGACCCCAAAGATTGCTGTCTAGGTTTTCCTGGGCATGACTCAAGTTCAGGCATGTGTACAAGTCTCCCCTTAGAAATGTGTGCCCACTGACCTCTCATGTCAGTTGACCTCAACCTGTCGTTGGCTGCTGGAGGGAATTCAGCTTAAGAACATGAACACTTATACTTCAGTCTCTAAGATTTCAGAGCCTGATTCCTGTATACCTACCTTAGTTTGCACTTTCTTTATATCCTCCAGCCAACAGGTATATCCAGTGTCCCTGATTCATTAGAATGTTAACAGGAGCACTCCCGGAAGGAATCATTGATCCAGCATTTCCATAGTAAAAGGGAAGTTGTAAATATCATCCATTTTGACATTTAAATTTCCCACTGACACGCATCTGATTTACTTGATTTAATATTCAAGAATGGGGAGAGTAGAACAAACTAGAAATGTATAAGCTATTTGGCTTTATTTTAGCCATTTGGCTTTTAAATAAAACAAAACAAAACAAAAACCTTAGCATAAAACTTTTTATTACTGAAACCATTTTGAAATTATTATTGAGATCCCTGGAGCACAGAAAAACATCTATTTCTGCTTTATTGACTATACCAAAGCCTTTGACTGTGTGGATCACAATAAACTGTGGAAAATTCTGAAAGAGATGGGAATACCAGACCACCTGGCCTGCCTCTTGAGAAACCTGTATGCAGGTCAGGAAGCAACAGTTAGAACTGGACATGGAACAACAGACTGGTTCCAAATAGGAAAAGGAGTACATCAAGGCTGTAAATTGTCACCCTGCTTATTTAACTTATATGCAGGGTACATCATGAGAAACGCTGGGCTGGAAGCAGCACAAGCTGGAATCAAGATTGCCGGGAGAAATATCAATCACCTCAGATATGCAGATGACACCACCCTTATGGCAGAAAGTGAAGAGGAACTCAAAAGCCTCTTGATGAAAGTGAAAGTGGAGAGGGAAAAAGTTGGCTTAAAGCTCAACATTCAGAAAACTAAGATCATGGCATCTGGTCCCATCACTTCATGGGAAATAGATGGGGAAACAGTGGAAACAGTGTCAGACTTTATTTTTTGGAGCTCCAAAATCACTGCAGGTGGTGATTACAGCTGTGAAATTAAAAGACACTCCTTGGAAGGAAAGTTATGACCAACCTAGATAGCATATTCAAAAGCAGAGACATTACTTTGCCAACAAAGGTCCATCTAGTCAAGGCTATGGTTTTTCCAGTGGTCATGTATAGATGTGAGAGTTAGACTGTGAAGAAAGCTGAGTGCCAAAGAATAGATGCTTTTGAACTGTGGTGTTGAAGAAGACTCTTGAGAGTCCCTTGGACTGCAAGGAGATCCAATCAGTCCATTCTGAAGGAGATCAGTCCTGGGTGTTCTTTGGAAGGAATGATGCTAAAGCTGAAACTCCAGTACTTTGGCCACCTCATGGGAAGAGTTGACTCATTGGAAAAGACTCTGATGCTGGGAGGGGTTGGGGGCAGGAGGAGAAGGGGACGACAGAGGATGAGATGGCTGGATGGCATCACCGACTCAATGGACATGAGTTTGAATGAACTCTGGGAGTTGGTGATGGACAGGGAGGCCTGGTGGGCTGCAATTCCTGGGGTTGCAAAGAGTCAGACACGACTGAGCGACTGAACTGAACTAAACTGGAGCACAAAGTATGGACCTAACAGAAGCAGAAGATATTAAAAGAGCTGGCAAGAATACACAGAAGAACTATACAAAAAATATCTTCATGACCCAGATAACCACGATGGTGTGATCACTCACCTAGAGCCAGACATCCTGGAATGTGAAGTCAAATGGGCTTTAGGAAGCATCACTACAGACAAAGCTAGTGGAGGTGATGGAATTCCAGTTGAGCTATTTCAAATCAAAGTGCTGCACTCAATATGCCAGCAAGTTTGGAAAACTCAGCAGTGGCCACAGGACTGGAAAAGGTCAGTTTTCATTCCAATCCCAAAGAAAGGCAATGCCAAAGAATGTTCAACCTACCGCACAGTTGCACTCATCTCACATGCTAGTAAAGTAATGCTCAAAATTTTCCAAGCCAGGCTTCAACAGTATGTGATCTGTGAACTTCCAGATGTTCAAAGTGGATTTAGAAAAGGCAGAGGAACCAGAGATCAAATTGCCAACATCTGCTGGATCATCAAAAAAGCAAGAGAGTTCCAGAAAAACATCAACTTCTGCTTTATTGACTATGCCAAAGGCTTTGACTTTGTGGATCACAATAAACTGTGGAAGATTCTGAAAGAGAGGGGAATACCAGATCACCTGACCTGCCTCCTGAGAAATCTGTATGCAGGTCAGGAAGCAACAGTTAGAACTGGACATGGAACAACAGACTGGTTCCAATAGGAAAAGGAGTCCGTCAAGGCTATATATTGACACCCTGCTTATTTAACTTATATGCAGAATACTTCATGCAAAATGCTGTTCTGGATGAAACACAAGCTGGAATCAAGATTGCTGGAAGAAATACCAATAACCTCAGACGTGCAGATGACATCACCCTTATGGCAGAGAGTGAAAAAGAACTAAAGAGCCTCTTGATGAAAGTGAAAGAGGAGAGTGAAAAACTTGGCTTAAAACTCGACATTTAAAAAACAAAGATCATGGCATCTGGTCCCATCACTTGATGGCAAATAGATGGGGAAACAATGAAAACAGTGAGAGACTTTATTTTGGGAGGGGGGCCTCCAAAATCACTGTAGATGGTGACTGCAGCCATGAAATTAAAAGATGCTTGCTCCTTGAAAGAAAAATTATAACCAACCCTAGACAGCATATTAAAAAGCAGAGACATTACTTTGCCAACAAAGGTCCATCTAGTCAAAGCTATTGTTTTTCCAGTAGTCATGTATGGATCTGAGAGTTGAACTATAAAGAAAGCTGAGTGCTGAAGAATTGATGCTTTTGAACTGTGTTGTTGGAGAAGACTCTTGAGAGTCCCTTGGACTGCAAGGAGATCCAACCAATCAATCCTAAAGGAAATCAGTCCTGAATATTCACTGAAAGGACTGATGTTGAAGCTGAAACTCCAATAATTTGGCCAGCTGATGCGAAGAACTGGCTCATTGGAAAAGACCTGATGCTGGGAAAGATTGAAGGCAAGAGGAGAAGGAGACAACAGAGGATAAGATGGTTGGATGGCATCACTGACTTGATGTGTCCATCAAACTCCATGATGAGTTTGAGCAAGCGCCAGGAGATGGTGATGGACAGGGAATCCTGGTGTGCTGCAGTCCATGGAGTCTCAAAGAGTCGGACACAACTGAACTGAATTGAACTGGAGCACAGAGTGGCAGTTTTGGAAGCACTAGGTCTTTTTCACCACATACAGTACCTGAGACCAGATAGATGGATGGCTTTGTCAGAAAATATCATGAAGCCAAACTGTCTTTCATAATTATTTCAAATTGTCTATGTTTATAACCCTAAGTCTCTTTTTAAATGCTTATTGGACCAGTGGTCTTTGATATATAACTGCTGTAGCAAGAAATAGCCTGTTAATAATAAAACAGAGTCTTAGCTTCACCATGTGTCATTCCTAGAGGATGTGAATGCTGAGGCACTAACAGGTGTGAGTAAGAGTGAGGACTCTAGAAGTTGTGAGAAGAGGTTCCAGGCAGAGGGAGAGCAGGTATGGCTGCCCAGAGGCGAGGGGACTGCTGGCGGAAATGAAAGAAGTCCATTAGGATAGAGATGAGGCTGAGGAGGAACATGGAGCCAGAACAGGCAGATCACTGTAAGAAGCCATAAGGGCTTTGGAATTTTACTCAGAGGACAATAGCAACCATTGAAGATACATGGTCCAATTTCCATTCTAGTAGAAAAGAGAACCAGGAGACTAGTTAGAAGGCTATTTGTGTCTATGCTCTTGAGAAGAAAGCAGAAGTAAGGGTCACCTAATATATCTTTTATAGAATAAGACTATTCCACAACCAATGATGAAGAAAGATAAAGAACACATTAGCAGACTGCTAACTCATTACTTCCCTGTTCCTTTATGTAACAAAACAACCACCCTTTCTAAATGAAACAAAACTGTATAATTGCTTTTTAAAAATATTTGAGTCTCATGGTTACCTCTTAAATGTGAATCTCCATGTGTTATTGCAATCAAATGTATCCAAAGGCTTGCATCAGTATATCTAGGCAGAAGGTATATTCTGGTCCAGATTCCACAGGGATGACTCTGAGACCAGATGCAACCTTTAGAAGCAATGCTGTTCTCCAAAGGTGGGGCCCTCTGCACTCAGAGTGTATGACATCTGCTCAAGTTCAGGACAGCCTGCGCAGGGAGAGGGCAGCCCGGCTTTGTCACTGGCTCACACGCCTGTCTGCCACGTGATAAGACATCCCATCAGGTTTCATCCAGATGTCAACCAGAGGCTAACCAGTGACCTTTCCTCTTCTCAAGACTTATTTAGACTCTCCCTGCTGTTTATACAAATCACTGCATGATTTGACCTTGGCTTCCAGTGCCTTCGGGTTATCAGCATGAAGGTCAGGTCATTATAAAAGAGTGAGGTCCATCACTAATGACCTCAGGACATACCTTAGATATTGGGATGTTGAGTAAATCTCACCAGTTCCTTTTATTATAATGTGCCTCTTTTTCTTAAAAGCTAAGCCCTGAAATAAAGAGTTTAAATGGGAATTTATTTTTTGATTAATGAATTTTGTGAAGTAAGTTTCACAAATACTTCCCCATTCTTCCAGTTAAAATGTAATTTTCATGGGATTTTGAAAGTTAAGTTCAGACTAATGAATTCACTTGGTAGCTATTACTTGCCATTTGTATATGACCTTGTAATAAACATGTTATTGACCTAGGGATGATGTGGACTAAGACTTAAGTGGTTCCATTTCTAACAGCAAAATAAAAACTATTATTGGCTGCAATAAAATTTAGTGGTCTTAAAATTTAAATAGAACAGTTGTTTATACTTAATCAGAGAAGTGGAGAGTTAGTTATATATGATACTTAAGTAAATTGTGGAACACTTAGTCCTAAAAAGTGTCCATTATAATACTTTAAACAAATTAAATTTTATTTAAAAGTTTCAGGTCTCCTGAATGTCAGGGGAAGGTGAAAATGCAGTCAGGAGATATAAAGGCTAGCACCAGGAAATACAGCCAGAAATTCTGAACTTGGATTTCTTTGCATGTCCTTGTATGGTATCATGGCTTGAAAAATGATCTTGATGACTACTGACATTTTGTAAACTTGAGTGGAAAGTGCAATGTATTTCTTTTCCATGGACTGAAGCACATGATAGCTCTTGAGCCAGATTATAAGAATCCCTATCATAAGATTATGGGAAATGAGTGGAAAGAATCTAGGCTGAAAGCCTGACCCACACTTGACTCCTTGTTTTAAGGAAAACGTTTGATAATGCTTTCAACACATGGCTTCCTGAGCAAAGATCTTCAGTAAGTAGTTGTTTAAAATTTAACCACATGAATTAATCTGGGTCCTTAGGGAAATCCAAGCAGATGTGGACAAAGACTCACATCCCTCAGAAAGCACCCCATATTGGCAGCTGGAAACAATAAAGAATTGTTGTACAATCATAGCAAACTCCAATTCTTTTCAAAACTATGGTGGATTGAAGGGTGTCCTCTAAAAGATATGTCCACATTCTAATTCCCTGGATCTATGAATATTACCTTATTTGGGGAAAGGACCCTTGGAAAATGTAATTAAGTGAAGAATTTTGTGATGAAGAGGTCATCCTAGATTTCCCAAGTGGGACCTATATCCACTAGTACATGTCCTTATAAGAGTGAGGCAAGGATAGGTTTGACACATAGAAAAGAGGAGGAGGCAATGTGACCACAGAGGCTGAGACTGGAGTGTTGAATGCCCAAGTCAAAGAAAGCTGGCGGCCACAAGAAATTGGGAGAGTCAAGGAACCAGTTCTCCACAAGAGCCTTTGGAAGGGGTGTGGTCTTCCCTACAACATCTTGATTTCAGACTTCTGGCCTCCAGAACTGTAAGAGAATAACCCGCTTAATGTATGACAAGAAACTAATATGCTATCTGGGGATACTACCCTCCACCCTATAGGAGGTAGCCTCTCCTAATGTCTGCTTTTCTGGGTAAGATATCTTGAAGGTCCTTCTCCCTTCCCGCACTTGCACATTCTTATCTGGAACATTCTCTGTGGCAGTAGTCTAAACCATTACAACCTCATTTCTTATAAATTGTATGTGTGAAATCTCTAGAGCTCAAAAAACAGTATTTGGCAAAAAGCAACTCTTGTACTTTTTTCTCAAGTTCATTCATTCAACAGATATTTATTGAGCATCTACTGTGTGCCAGGCATAGTTCTAAGTGGTGGGGATACAGCAGGGAAGAAAATGGGCAAAAATGTCTGTTTCCATGAAGTGCTCATAAGCAAGTAATAAGTAAAATAATGAAGCAAAATATATAACATGATGGGTGGAAACAAAAACTACAGACAAAATTAAAGGAAGAGACGGGATGGGGAGTGGAAGTTCTCCATTCTTACGAGGATGGTTTACTGTTGTTGCTATTCTCTAAGTCGTGTCCAGCCCTGCAACCCCATGGACTGTAGCCTTCCAGGCTCCTCTGTCCATGGGGTTTTTCAGGCAAGAATACTGGAGTGTGCTGCCATCTCCTTCTCCAGGAGATCTTCCTGGAACAAGGATTGAACCTGCGTCTCCTGCAGTGGCAGGCAGATTCTTTCCTGCTGATCCACCTGGGAAGCCTGACTACTAAGATGGCTGGGGAAGGCATAACCAAGAGGGTGACCTGGTGGAGGTGGCTCTCCAGAGAAACTGAGCCAATAGGAGATATAAAAGGATTTATTATAAGGAATTGGTTCACACACTTATGGAAGCTGGCAAGTCCAAAATCTGCAGAGTAGGTGTCCTAGTTCAAATTCAAAAGCCAGAAGTTGCTGTAGAACCAGGAAGATGCTTCAGTTTAAAGACCATTAGACAGGAGAATTCCATCTTACTTGGAGGAGGGTCAGCCTTCAATGGATGATCCAGCGGGGTCTGGATTTAACATTATGTGTCATGTCCCAGTAAACCCAGGAAATAGATACTATCACAACTACACACACACACACACACACACACACACACACACACACACCATGAAGAAACAAAAAGCTCAAACCAGCTAAGTGACTGATCTCACAACACACAGGTAGTAGGACAAGACATCAGACATGATTATAGCAGGCTCCAAAGCCTACTTTCTTTTCATTATTAGTTTTTTTTTTTTAAGTACTTCTAAAAGAAACTGCTAAAGCTGTGAACTCCAAAACATTCAAGGCCGATGTGTGTGTTGTTTTTCTTACATACTTTGCCAAGTGTTTTGTTCTCATTTCACTGCTGAGAATTCTTCAGCATTTGCGGCGCTGTCATAGGGCACAAAAGTATCTCGCAGACTATTCTGAAGCAGCATTAATAGGTCTTCTCCTGTCTGAGCCCATGCACAGCTCTGCACCTCAATCAGCCAATCCAAAACTAATGTGAGCATCTAAAGATGAAGGACCTGGTCCCTGCTTTCAGTTGGCTGGTAATCTCATTATGGTGATATAACAAAGTGAAATGATGAGAAGAGATAAGGGCCAGGCTGTGTGACTCTGACCTTCGGTAGACAAAAATTTAATAACAGCAAAAGAAAGAGTGATTAGTCTATGGAAGCTGCACAGGAGAAAGGGCATTGCAAGCTGGGTGGAGAAGAATATTGCAAACATCTAGGGAAGGTGCGAAGTCTTCAAAGGCACTGGGAAGTTGAGTGAATTATCTCAGAGCAAAGCATGGACTCTGTCTTTTAAACTTCCAGGCTTTCAAAACTTCCCAATAACTTTGGTCAGTATGCTTTTTTTTTTTTTTTTTTGGAGGCAATAATTTCACAAATGCTGTAAGAGCAAATTGAACATGAAATCCTCAGTTGATTTCATTTTCTTTTTTAATTTAGTAAGAGACCTCTTCAGAATGAATCTCATCAAGAATAATGTGATCTGAGCCACCCATGGTACTGAATGACTTCCCCTTCTTTTTAAAATTGAAATCAGTTTTTATTTTATATGCAGGTATAGCATCCACAAATATAAGTAAAAAAAAAAAAAAAGAGAAAGCAACTAATAAAAACCTTTCTATCAGCATTTCTAGGATTGCAATCTATGTGCAGAAGTAGCCTGTTGTTAACTCATGAGCAGTTTCCTTAAAATAAGTAAGTAATGAAATTAAGTCACTATATGGAGTGATTTCTCAAACAATACACTCCATCATGTTATCTTAATTACCTTAAGCTATGGCTGTATTTTAAAGAAAAGAACCTCTTCTCCTTACTGTTATAAATACAGACAAGTTATTTCTCCTCTTGTGGGAATCATGAGGCTAGTGTTCTCACCTTTTTCTTTCTAAAACCAATCTTGATTTTTTAAAAATCAGAGCAATCATAGTACCTGGGATCAGCAGTTCTGTTGATTCTGTGTTCAGGTGGATCCCGAGTGTTTTCTGCCTGCATAATTCTGTTCTTCCATAAGACAAATCCTTTGCTGGCAAGGGCTTTTCAGCAAGCTCTGGGTAAACGTGTGCAGGCCACTCCTGGTTTGTAATTTCCATTCTTAACACCTGTGCCAGTATATATTAAGAGCAGGATTCCAGAGTAAATGTCACTAAAGGAAATAAATCTGAACTATGCAGGTCATGATATCTGTTGGTTGTGTATATATATATGTGGGAGGCTCTCAGGTTCTGCAGTTTCAAATTCAGGTTCTCCACTGACTGAGCTCATGCCCTTGAATGTGTGATTCATGCTTGTTGTAACATCTTGGAGTCATTTTATAGGGATGTTGAACTTGTTTGGAGCAGCTTTGACTGGATTCTTTTGCTTGGTGCCAAAAGCTAGTTATCTGATATGGTCTCTGTTTTAGAGTAACAAGGGGGCAAATGTAAATAAGACATTAGCATCGTCCAACCTTTCTCATAGCTGGAATGAATACCCTTTGTCAGTAGTTTTAAGCACCTTGGCTTGTGTGGCCACTGTTGCCAACTGTAATAAAATCAGGACAAAACAAGGAAATGATGACATCAGTGTAAAAATAGAATGAAATTTGACCACTGCAAATACCATACTTTACCACATCCTCAAAGCCTGAATAAAATGACCAGGGCCAGCTTCCTCACGGCCGAGTAATATTCCATCATGTATGTGTGTATACCTATATATGTGTATATATATGCATGTATATATACATACATATGCATACATATATATGTATGTATTAAAAAAGAAACTTAATACTCTAAGCGTCCATCTCAAGAAAGTAAAAAGGAAAGAGCACCTTAAACCCAGAGAAAGTAAAAGGAAGGAAATATAAAAAATGAAACTAGGAATCAGCAAAATAGAAAATAAGCAATAGTCAAGAAAGTCCACAAGGCTAAAGGGTTGGTTCATTATTCTAACATGCTTAATAAAATTGATAAACACACCACTCCAAGACTGATATCTCTCTAATGAACTTAATTGCATTTGTTGCCCAGATACCAAGAAGTTTACTTTGAAACTGTAGTTGGCTAAACTTTCATCCAAGTCAATTCTCTTTCCATTACGCCAGGCTTCTGAAAGCCTGTTTTTCATCAGTTAAGTTGAATCGTAATAAGAGCATGATCCGGATAGCAAAGGTGCTGAGAGCGGAAAGAATGCTCGGGAAATAAAGTGAACACTAACTGTGAACATGCTGTGCGCAGGGAGCGGGACGTTTAAAACAAAGCCTTCTAGGTGCCTCAGTGGACAGTGCAGGGAAGGAAGAACAACTAAATGTGAATGTTTTAAAGATGGAAAAGAGCTTCTCTTACATTTCACCTTTCAGAAAAGTAGGAGAGCAACATGAGCAACAGACCACGAATATTGGTGTTAACAGCGGAGACAGAGCAGAGCTGTAGGCGCCGTCTGATGCCCAGTCTCCTCCCGGGGCAGGCGCTGATTGTTGAAGTAACACAGCAGGAGGTATACAATTCTACAACCAGGAAACTCAGGCAAACGGGTGGCACATAAAGGAAGCACTCCTACAGTTTGGTCCTTGCTGCCACCATACTGTTTAACCTGCTAATCCGTGTTTCTCAAACTTTAACATGCATGCAAATCACCTGGGCAATCCTATTAAAATGCAGGCTCTAATTTAGTAGGTCTGTGTAGCTGCTGCTGCTGATAAGTCGCTTCAGTTGTTTCCAACTCTGTGCAACCCCCATAGACGGCAGCCCACCAGGCTCCCCTGTCCCTGGAATTCTCCAGGCAAGAGCACTGGAGTGGGTTGCCATTTCCTTCTCCAATGCATGCAAGTGAAAAGTCAAAGTGAAGTCACTCAGTCGTGTCCATCTCTGAGTGACCCCAGGGACTGCAGCCTACTAGGGATTTTCCAGGCAATAGTACTGGAGTGGGTTGCCATTTCCTTCTCCAAGGCATGCATGCACGCTAAGTCACTTCAGTCGTGTCCGACTCTGTGCGACCCCATAGACGGCAGCCCACCAGGCTCTTCTGTCCACGGGATTCTCTAGGCAAGAGTACTGGAGTGGGTTGCCGTTTCCTTCTCCAAGGTCTGTGTAGACTTTATAACAAGTCTACCTTTATAGTCTGACTTTATAACAAGCTCCCAGGTGAAACCGATGCTACTATTTGGACTACACTGCGAGCAGGAAGACTCTAACTCAGACGCCCAAACACCAAATCATGACAGTAGCTGTTTCACTACTGCTGTGTAGAATTAGCTACTAACATATCCAAAGTGTGAAATCGCATGTAAGCACCTGGAGCTTCCCTTAAAAATTGGGATGAGCTGGCCAGAGCAAGCCTTCTTCCTGCCTGGCCTCAGTCAGCTGAAGCCAGGTGGAGGCTGACACTTTTAGGGATGCCATGATTTACCCTCTAAAATAATCCCCAGCTCTGTCACACTGAGCCCTGGCCCACAATCCATCTAATCTTATTAACCTCAAGGGCTCCCACCCTTGGCTAAATACTGCAATCACAGGCGAGCTTTGAGAAGAGCTGATGCCTGGGACCCACCCCCTAAGAGCCTGATGTCATTGGTGTGGGATAAGGCCTGGTCATATTGAAAGCTTCCAGGCAATTCTAATGTGCAGCCAAGGTTAAGTACTTCTGTTTAAATCAATTTAGCAACCACTCCAGCAAGGTTCTCAGCCACCATCCTTAGATTGTGATTCAGAAGGTCAAGACCACCCATTTCATAATATTGGCAGGACCCAAGACAAAAGGAGACTCTCAACCCATGGCCTTCTCCCTTCCCTTCGAATGCCTCACCACCCACTCAACTCATTTTCTTGTATCCAAGAGGATCTTCTGTCCACAGGAGGGGGCACCTCAGCACATGTGTCCAAGATCCGTCCTTATTCCCATCAAGCATCCTCCCTTGGTGATGCCCCAGACTTAGGTATATGAAAAATGGCAGCAAGGTCTGCCCTCAGGAGGACTGACTAAGGGAAGAAGACTATGTGGGCCTGGAAAGGGCACCCAGAGCCACTTGGGAAGGAAAGCCTGGTTTCCCAGTGATGTGTTTCATGACACCAGCCAATTTTCTGAGATCAGCTGGCGTCCTCCCATTCAATTCTGACCCTAACTTCTCCAAGTTAGCACAGACTCCACAGCTTAAGGTTTCTGTCCACAAGTCTGCTCCAACTTGAGATGCTCATCACAAGTCTTGAGCTCCCCATACTTCTGACCAATGAGCTATAAATTGGGAGTTTCCTCTTCAGGTTTGACAATTTGCTAGAATGGCTCATAGAATTCAGAAAGGCATGTCACTTTCGTTAACCAGTTTGTTAAAAAGGGTACAGATGAACAATGGATAAAGAGGCACACAGGGCAAGGTCTGGAAGCATCCAGACTGCAGGACCTTCTGTCCCTGGGAGCTAGGGTATACCCTCCTCCCAGCAAGGTTTCTCCAATGCAGAAACTTTCTGAACACAGTTGTTCAAAAGTTTTTGTAAACCATTCTCAAGCTAACTCCTTCCTTCCCTGGTGATTGGTACTAGGGGCTGAAGTTTCCAACCCTGTCATCACTTGGTCCTTCTTTTGATTAGTCTCATTCTGAGATTACCCAGGGGCCCTACTCTAAGTTACCTCATCAGCATTAACTCAGATATAAAGACACTCCAATCACTTAGGAAATTCCAAGGGTTTTAAGAGCACTGTGTAAGAACTAAAGACCCACTATATTTCTTACGACACACCACCTGAGTGTCCCAACACTGAGGAGGCCACACTTGGAATGTCAAACCAGGAATTCATCATGCTTTTTGCAGATGCATCATGTTTTGGGAGCTTGGTAGCCAAACAGCTAGAGTTTCCAAACTATTTATTTGAGGAGAGTGGCCACAAGCTTTGAGAAAATTAGAGATTTAGGCTGGGCTGCACCCTCAGTTTATGGGAGCTCTTTCTGCTAGAATGCTGTTTATCACATGTGACTTAGAAATACAGGAGAAGCCAAACAGCCAACTGGGCACTGCCTTCATCTGGATGTTCCCCTGGAAAGTAAAGCCCACCTTGGCTTCAGGATTTTGAATAAAGAGAGCTTATTTGAATGAATTCTTTCTGGGGGCTTAAGCACTGAGACTTCTGTGACCTTCCACTCTGTCTGTGGGGCTGATTCAGCATCTTCATGTTATGCATGGAAACTGAGACTGAGACTCAGAGACTGGCTACTGGCCCAAGCTCCTGCAGCTCCTCACTGGCAGAGGTGAGATGTCAATCAAGGCACCTGGAACCTGGAAGTCCTTCTCCAAACCATTCCCCTCCACGACCTCCTAGAATTCACATGTGCAGTAAACGTGCTACTGTTTTCAACTGGGAGCTGTGTGACTCCCAGCAGCGTTTCTGTCCCTTGATACCAAAGGAGGTGACACTGTGAATGTTAATGTTTGTCACAGCAAGAGCAGACCCTGTAGCTTCAGGGTGGACCAAGTTGCTCAAAAACACCCACAAGACACAGTTTCTCCCTGAGCTTATAGAGCTAAGAAATGTGCTTGGCATTTAAGAGGCTGTAGTTTTACCAATCGGAGAAGGCAATGGCAACCCACTCCAGTACTCTTGCCTCGAAAATCCCATGGACTGAGGAGCCTGGTAGGCTGCAGTCCATGGGGTCGTTAAGAGTCAGACACGACACGACTGAGCGGCTTCACTTTCACTTTTCACTTTCCTGCATTGGAGAAGGAAATGGCAACCCACTCCAGTGTTCCTGCCTGGAGAATCCCAGGGACGGGGGAGCCTGGTGGGCCTGCCGTCTACGGGGTCGCACAGAGTCGGACACGACTGAAGCGACTTAGCAGCAGCAGCAGCAGTTGTATCAATAGCCCTCATGAATCATGGATGAGGCAAATGTTCCTTAGAAACAAGGCTAGGCTCCCTTTACTTGGTTAGGAAGAGATAAAAGGCTAAACTCCCCAGGGCAATTGATTGGTGAGTCTCATCCTAAGTATCTGAAGAAATTACCCAGCCTGCTGTCAAAGTTTGTCTCTGAAAATCCTACTCCAAGCAAAATCCATGAGCCAGATGTTGCAGACAGACAACCAGGCTGAAATAAACAGCAGAAACAATTTAGCTGACTCACCGTTGTCAGAGTACTTTTTCTTTACTATAATTTTCTCTTTGAACTGATTTCTAACTTCTAAAAATCAAGGGATTTCTTATTTTAAAATGTTCTGACTTCTTTTGAAATATTGGAGATCACAGCTGCATTTAGTCAATGTCACCAGTTGGCAGTGATTGGCTGGACCAGAGCAGTGGGTTCCCACTTTAGCTGAGCATATGCGCTCCCTGTAGCCCAAATCACCATCTTTCATTGTTGCCTTACAGACACATACCACCACCACCATCACCCCTGCTTTATACTCCAAACTTTACATCTCCTCCTTCTATAGGTATTTATCATTAATAACCGCAAGTTTCCTGTTGTTCAAGATCCCTTGTCATTTATGATATGAGTATTTCCTTATATATGAACCTTGCTTCAACAGGTCACACTAGCCTGAGAGAGAGTCATTGCTTGGCTGCTGCTATACTGGGTGGCAAATAACCCCAAGTGCCCATCCAACCTTTAGTCCCCAAGTGTCTTATCCTGATGACATGTTTCTTCTTCCTTGCCACCTCCAACATATCGTGGTAGACGTCTGGCACTTTATGTTGATGAGGATTCCATGGCTATGCAGACTCCCCCAGAGAGACTGCCGCAGTTGGTTAGTAACGTCTGCCATGATCACCACAGCTCTGCCATCAGAGCCATCAGCTCTTTGCACTTTGTCTTGATTTTGTGCTTCTTTCCTGCCTCTCAATTATTGTCACTTCAGCCACACCTGCGATTACCAAGCGTCATTTCTAAATAGTAACTACTGACATTGGCATCTTCTCGTTAGGTCTCCCAAAAGAAAGGTTGATTATTTTTCGGTTAATTGAAGAGCTTGAGCAAACTGCCCCATCACAGGCTGTACCTCTTCATTGACAACAGAGCCATCCTCAGGCCAGAACCCGGAAACCCTCACCCCCTCTAACCGGGAAGAGTCTGCTGCCGGCAGGCCTGGGCTGCTCCCCGGAAGTGACGCCAGCTCTCCTGTCCGCTTGTTCTATCGCCCCTTTCCCCTTCCTCTGGAGACTCATCAGGCCGAGAAGTGGGGACCTTCACCCACGCAGGCACAGCTGGCTGAATCTCAGCGTCCTCAGGGTGGGCCTGTGGGTCTTCACCTTTCCCTTGCTCTCAGAAAGCACATCATCAAGGGGTCGGTCCTAGACAGATCACGAACCCCAAGTTAAGAGGCATTCCTTGTTCTGGGATTGACTGGCTAAGTATGAAAAGGGTCACTTTTAGAGCCTAAGAAGGGAAAGGACCAGAAGTCCTCACAAACCTGCAGAAGCATTGTTTTCTTTCTGATTTCCTCCCCTCTTTCCTCTCTGTGCAATGTTTGTTGTTTTCTTATACTTTTTGCCTGTCATTTCTACCTCCCTAGTGCTAGATATCCCAGAGGATGCTTAATATGGCAGCATTACATCCAAGCAGCCCCTGGGCCACCCCAGTGTCCGGGAAGTGAGCGCTGGTTTTAGCATGGCCCCGGGGTGGTGACCAGAAGTCACATTGTCCTTAACAGGGCAACAATCCATAGACCAGTGGGGAGATAAGGACCGGGAAGGAGAGATGAGCTTCCCTCAGCAGGTGAGTGGGAAGTAGCCCTCATAATCACCCCCACCAACCAGACACATTTCAAGATGGCACAAAAATGTGTATACACTTTGAAGTTTCTGAAAAGTAGCTCATCCAGGGAAAGCATTTCAAATAAATGACAGACATATTAAAAGTAAAATAGAGTATTTCCATGTTCACTTATTTCCATAGGGAATAAACATGGGAAGAAACATTAAATGTCCAGGCCATAAGTGAACAGCTTGACAAATTTTTTAAAAGGTAATGAAATTGCCACTTATATCAATATAAGATATTATACTGATATTATATATATAATATCATATATATGGTATATATTAATAATATATTATTAATATATAATAATTATATATTAATAAATAATATATATTATAATTCTGATATTATAATATATATCAGAATATTATCAGTGTCCTAGAACTCTCCTTTATCCTCAGCTCCAATCAATACTACCTCCATAGTGAAGTAATCTTTCCAACTTCAGTCAACTTAGTGATTTTTTTTTTTTTTTGAAGTTTTGAAACTCTACATTAGTAGACTCATGCAGTCTGTGAAAGTGATGGTCGCTCAGTTGTGTTTGACTCTTTTATGACCCCATGGACTGTAGCCCATGAGGCTCCTCTGTGGATGGAATTCTCTAGGCAAGAATACTAGAGTAGGTAGCCATTCTTTTCTCCAGAGAATCTTCCTGACCCAGAGATAGAACCTGGATCTCCTGCACTGCAGTTACATTCTTTACCATCTGAGCCACCAGGGAGGTCCATGAAGTTTGTAGTCTTTTGCATCTGGCATCATTTATTTGTTGTATGTAGCCACAGTTGGGTGTATTTGAATACATCACAATTTATTTACCCATTTCACTCTTGATGGACTATTATGAGTTGTGCTGCTCTGAACACTTTACAGCAGAGAAAAATGTAAAGACTTAAGGATAACTGCCTCTAAGTTATAAATTCAATACAAGCAAGGGTGTGAAATTTCCCTGGAAAAATTCTCTTACTTCTGTGTGAATCTCCTAAACAATGACAGCCAGAATGGGATGTTTTCTGCCCCTTCAGCAATCTTCTGTGCTGAGACATATTATGATTGGGTGGGGTCCAGCAAAAGCATTCTTCTACAAAGAAAGTGCTAACATTACTTGTCATAAACTGTTTCTAGTACAGGATCCCCCGCTTTTCCAAAGTTCACTTTATGCAGCTACATTTTTATGAAAGACCTACATTAGGACCTGTTTGGCTAACCTAAAGAAATTCAAAGAGGATTTTCACTTTGAAAAAGGGGGAGAATAGTGTCCAGCATCTGTTTTGCGGCAGAACTCAACTCAGGAGAGGGGTACCACCAAGCCACTTCACGGAACTACACTCAGCATCTAAACGCCAGAGGCGTGAACTGTGTCTGTGAATGTCTGTACTCTAGCTCCGTTTATTTTGTGCCTCAGTTAGCAAGATGTACTTGCTTCTTCATTCGCTGTATGCCGTTCCTGCTTACAAAGATCTCATAGAATCCTCCTTTGAGGATAACCGGGAGACTTGCACGTTAAGGTAGCCTTTCACCACTAGAGGGCGAGAACGACTCCGCAGCACTTCCCTTTGCCAGACCTGAAGTCAAAATGATATATCGCAAAACAAGGCAAAAACAAGAAGTCAGAGAGGAAAGGGGAGAGCTGCTGCTGCTGCTGCTAAGTCATTTCAGTCGTGTCCGACTCTGTGCGACCCCACAGACGGCAGCCCACCAGGCTCCCCCGTCCCTTGGATTCTCCAGGCAAGAACACTTGAAGGCAAAATATACACCCATAAACTGAAACCTTTTTGGGGGTGGTGGGGGGTGGGTATGAAAAAATTCACCTGTGAGTCACCTTCTAATTTTCTTTCTTTCCATCCTCCTTTTTAAAAATTGATGCCACAATTCTCAGTTGTTGAAACTACAGCTCAGTAGGGTGGGACTGAGTCGGACAGAGGTCAGCGGGCCTTTTTCAGCTCAACTTAGAGCTTTGATGAGGGTTAGAGGGAAGTTTATGAAACTCCCAAAGCGCCAGGGGTTTCAGCCAGCTATAGGGAATCCTGCCACCTCCTCTTCTTTGTAAGTGATATTTCTTCCAATAAAGCCACCGTGTTTACCAAAATCGAGGCACTGATGGGTAAGGCTGCTGGCTATCACACCTCTCCTCTCTCCATCCTCTTTACCTCCTGCAAAATTAACCAAGATCACAGCCCAAGATGTGTTGTTTTTGCAGTGGGAGGAGAGGTTGGGAAATTCATTATGAAGGCGAGTTGCCTTGAGACTATTTATAATAAATTTCTACTAGAAAAGGACATTTGGCTGACAACCGTTTTCTTCTGTCTTCGCATGACCAAATACAGTAAGAATTCAAAATGCAAACGGTAAAGCAAGGAAGAGGAGTCTACAGCTGGAGCAGTCTGTTTTCACATCTCACCCTGGCGAATGACAAACTGGGAAAGGAGCCCCCTGTGTATTCCCTGTCCCCGTTAGCTCTCTCTGCTCCTCCGAAGGGCTAAGACGCCTTCTCTGTTAGCCAAGACTCCTTTGTGCTGCAGCTTAATTTTCCTGGCATAATTTTAAATACAGATCGTGTCTACAGTGCAGCAATTAGTGGATAGCCTAAAGACTTATTATTTCAAACTAATTGATATGTAGGAAAAGTTTAAATAACCTAACAGGGAGGGGGGGATTTTAAATGATGTGTGCGTGGTGAAATTTAGAATTTCTCTCTGCTTTGGAAGTAGCAAAAACATCAGATTAAGAAGGGAATGTGATCAAAATGTAAAATTGATCTGAAAATCTTTCTCTATTGACATTCTTGAGTTTTTGATTAGAAGAGAGAAAGATTCAGACATTTCAGAAAAGGGGGGAAGAGAGGCCTGGTCCTCCCTGAAATCCACCCCCACAAATTCTAGGCGATTGTCTGATAAGAGAAATGAAGCCCAGAGTATACTTTGAATTGTGCTCTTAGGTAAGCAATAAGTGATGGAAAAACAATGCCAGTTTTCCATTGAAACTCTGTGGTCAAATCTTCCTCTTGATTTAAACTTGAAGAGGGAAGTCTATAAAGGCCAAGTTTGTCCAGCTGCAACAGAGCTTACCCCAAATCATCAGTGCTTCCCCAGGCAGGATTGCCTCCAACTTCTAAGAAATGTAAGAAATGTGATGCAATTAATGACATTACTGGCAAAACAGAACAAAAAGCCCACTTTTATAATTTCCTCATTCTGCACTCCAGCAAGTTCGATAAGAAAGTTCAGCAAGTTCAATAAGAAAGTTCAGAAAATTTATCTGAAGTAAGAATACACTTCAAACGGAAGAAAGCAGGAATATTTTATTTTAATAAGCAATTGAGACCTCCAATGCTACATTATGTTGGCAACATTTTCAACATCAGAACTTGGCATTTGTAAGGAAACAGAATTCATGCCATGCATAAACCATAGAGAAAGAAAACCAAACTGTCTTTACAATGTTTTTCCACAGTGGATTCATGTCATGAAAAATATCTGAATGACTTTGGCCAAGTCATTTAAACTTCATGGTCTTCGATCTTTTCAAATATAAAATTGCCACATAGATTGGTGACTTTTGGGGAGCCCTTCTGATCAAATTGTATCCTTCATTTAGGTACCTCTACACATTTTTAAATTGATACTACATCAGGTGTACAGAATTGTGTACACCTGATAATAATCCTTAGTTCACGACACACCCTTCTCAGTGGTTCATACAAGACTATACTGGTCTATATGTTGTTTTTGTTTTTAGTTACCAAGTCATGTCCGACTCTTTTGAGACCACATAGAGATGCAGCCCAACAAGCTGCTCTGTCCTGGGATTTCCAAGGCAAGAATACTGGGGTGGGCTGCCATTGCCTTCTCCAGGGGGTCTTCTCGACCCAGGGATCGAACCACATCTCCTGCATTGCCAAGCAGGTTCTTTACCACTGAGCAACCAGGGAAGCCCCACTGGTCTGTTTATAATATAATACAATATAATATAATATATGCAGAAATGTGCACATATAGTCACCAGAAGACAAATACCAGAATGTTTATAGTTGTACTGTTTGTAATAGTCCCAAGTTGGAATCAGCCTGATGTCCATCAAGTGTTACATGGATAAATAGAGTGTAATATAGTCACATCATTGACTACTGCACAGCCATGAGACTGGATAGTCTGCAATGGCACACAACATAATGAATGCTTTTTACAAGTGATATATTATGTGAAAGGAGCCAGATACAAAAGCATACATGATATTATTACATTTAGATTAAGTTAAAAGGATAGTTACTTTCAGTGGGGGACAGGGTGACTAGCAATTGAAAGATGGTAAAAGGGAAACTTCTCAAATGCTATTCTTGTTCTCCTGATCTGGGCACTGGTTAAATGAGTGTGCTTACTTTATGAAAGAAAAAGCATAAATCCATTGACTTATTGTATTATCTGTGGTTGCATAACAAATATCAGTCAAAAACTCAGTGCCTAAGCCATAAACATTTAGCATTAGTCACAAGGTTTAGAGTTGGGACTCTTCTGGTCTTTCTCGACGTCACTCACATGTCAGCTGAACTCTGCTGAGCTTGGCTGGACACTCTTTCAGGATTGGGAGTCAACTGGCTCTAGGCTGGTCTAGGTCGGCTTCAGGGAGCTCAGGGTCTCCCCACCTAGCTCCTCATCTGACAACAGGCAAGCCCAAGCTTATTCATATGCTGGTGATGGTGTTCAAAGAGCAAGAATGGAAGCACAGGGGGCCTTTTGAGAAATAGAACTAGTACAGTGTCACTTTTGTCATCTTCTATTGACAAAAAATAAAATTCACAGGTGAAGAATGAAGAAGTGTGGCCTTTTAAAGTATCAATCTATCACACTTAGGATATATGTACTTTTCTCTGTGCATACAATGACATCACTGGCTCAATGGACATGAGTTTGAGCAAACTCTGGGAGATGGTGAAGGACAGGGAAGCCCGGCGTGCTGCAGTCCATTGGTCACAAAGAGTTGGACATGACTGAGCAACTGAACAACAGCTATGCATAATAATCAGATCATATCAGTCTCTCAGTCGTGTCCAACTCTTTGCGACCCCATGAATTGCAGCACGCCAGGCCTCCCTGTCCATCACCAACTCCCGGAGTTCACTGAGACTCACGTCCATTGAGTCAGTGATGCCATCCAGCCATCTCATCCTCTGTCGTCCCCTTTTCCTCCCACCCCCAATCCCTCCCAGCATCAGAGTCTTTTCCAATGAGTCAACTCTTCGCATGAGGTGGACAAAGTACTGGAGTTTCAGCTTTAGCATCATTCCTTCCAAAGAATACCCAGGGCTGATCTCCTTTAGAATGGACTGGTTGGATCTCCTTGCAGTCCAAGTGACAAGAGTCTTCTCCAACACGGCAGTTCAAAAGCATCAATTTTTCGGCGCTCAGCCTTCTTCACAGTCCAACTCTCACATCCATACATGACCACTGGAAAAACTATAGCCTTGACTAGATGAACCTTTGTTGGCAAAGTAATGTCTCTGCTTTTGAATATGCTATCTAGGTTGGTCATAACTTTCCTTCCAAGGAGTAAGCGTCTTTTAATTTCATGGCTGCAGTCACCATCTGCAGTGATTTTAGAGCCCAGAAAAATAAAGTCTGACACTGTTTCCACTGTTTCCCCATCTATTTCCCATCAAGTGATGGGACCAGATGCCATGATGTTAGTTTTCTGAATGTTGAGCTTTAAGCCAACTTTTTCACTCAACACTTTCACTTTCATCAAGAGGCTTTTTAGTTCCTCTTCACTTTCTGCCATAATAGTGGTGTCATCTGCATATCTGAGGTTATTGATATTTCTCCCGGCAATCTTGATTCCAGCTAGTGCTGCATCCAGCCTGGCATATCACATGATGTACTCTGCATATAAGTTAAATAAACAGGGTGACTATATACAGCCTTGAAGGACTCCTTTTCCTTTTTGGAACCAGTCTGTTGTTCCATGTCCAGTTCTAACTGTTGCTTCCTGACCTGCATACAGATGTGTCAAGAGGCAGGTCAGGTGGTCTGGTATTCCCATCTCTTTCAGAATTTTCCACAGTTTATTGTGATCCACACAGTCAAAGGCTTTGGCATAGTCAATAAAGCAGAAATAGAGGTTTTTCTGGAACTCTCTTGCTCTTTCCATGATCCAGCAGATGTTGGCAATTTGATCTCTGGTTCCTCTGCCTTTTCTAAAACCAGCTTGAACATCAGGAAGTTCACAGTTCACATATTGCTGAAGCCTGGCTTGGAGAATTTTGAGCATTACTTTACTAGCGTGTGAGATGAGTGCAATTGTGCGGTAGTTTGAGCATTCTTTGGCATTGCCTTTTTTTGGGATTGGAATGAAAACTGACCTTTTCCAGTCCTGTGGCCACAGCTGAGTTTTCCAAATTTGCTGGCATATTGAGTGCAGCACTTTCACATCATCATCTTTCAGGATTTGGAATAGTTCAACTGGAATTCTATCACTTCTACTAGCTTTGTTCGTAGTGATGCTTTCTAAGGCCCACTTGACTTCACATTCCAGGATATCTGGCTCTAGGTCAGTAATCACACCATCATGATTATCTGGGTCGTGAAGATCTTTTTTGTAATAATAAGAGTTTTTAATAAAATTAATTAGATCTGAATATGTCTGTTTATAGTGTTGAATGTGGCTCTAGTTTGTTTTGCAGTCTAACATTTTACTCCATGGGTATATTACAGTTTATCCACTCTCCTTCTGAGGGGCACTTTAGGGATTTTTCGTTTATTACTGTGATACCCAGATCTGCTATGAATGTTCCTGCACCTGTACCCTAATATAGGTTTTTCTTTTATATATATATTTATTTGAGCATGTCAGATCGTAGTTGCGGTATGTGGGATCCATCATTGCCAATCTCAGACTCTAGCTGCCACATGTGGGCTTGGGCTTTGTTGCTCCACAGCGTGTGGGATTATAGTTCCTGGAACAGGGATTGAACCCACATCCCCTGCACTGTAAGGCAGACTCTTATTCCCGGGGTCACCAGGGAAGTCCCAAGACTTTTTCTTGATTGTGTACCAAACTGTGAAATTGCTCCACTCCAGCACTCTTGCCTGGAAAATCCCATGGACAGAAGAGCCTGGTGGGCCACAGTCCATGGGGTCGCTAAGAGTTGGACACGACTGAGTAACTTCACTTTCACTTTTCACTTTCATGCATTGGAGAAGGAAATAGCAACCCACTCCAGTGTTCTTGCCTGGAGAATCCCAGGGACGGAGGAGCCTGGTGGGCTGCCGTCTATGGGGTCGCACAGAGTCAGACACCACTGAAGCGACCTAGCAGCAAGGAATATGAATCTTCAGTTTTACAAGACAAAGCCAAATGTCTTCCAAAGTAACTCTATCATTTTACACTTCCTAAGCAGTATATAAGGAACCCTGATCCAGACACTTGCCAACAGTCAATATTCAAGTCAGATTTCTAAAGAGTTCCCATTAAGATGGGAATACAATGACATCTCATGGAGGTGTTTGTCTTACTCTGATGAGTAAAGAGAATGAGCGTATGTATTCTCATTTCTGTTTCTTTGCTGTAACTCTGGTTTTGGCTAGATGTGTTTCTTAAGTAAAATTCCTTTCTTATACTCATTTTAAAAACTGGTTATTTTTTCTTATCTTATTGCTTTATAGAAATTTTTATATATTCTCAATACTACATCTTTGTCAGGTGTCTGTTGTGAACATCTTTGCCAAATTTATAACTTGTTTCTTACTTTGTTGACAGGGTCATTTGATTAACAGATTTCTTAAGTTTAAGTGTTAAAATTTTTGTTTTAATGCTTAATGTTAGCTTTTGAGGCTTGTTTAAGCAATCCTTAACTACCCTCAAGGTCTGAATTATATTTATTTATATTATCTTCTAAAAGACATATTTATGTATCAGTTCCTCTTTTTCCCAATGATCTGTCATGTCACCATGTTCATATTATCAAAGTTGCATACATACACAGGCCAGTTTCTTAGCCACCTGTCCCATTCCATTGGTTAACGTGTCTATCCGTGTGTCTGAACTGACCTCTTGGTTACGATAACTCCATAACACCCTGTGTCTGGTAAGATACCCCTTCTTATTCCTAGTTGGTTCATCCACTTCTAAGGCCAGAACTTAGGAAGAAAGGGTTCATCCTTAACTGGCTCAATACCTTGAATTTATCTCAAAAAAGCCCTGTATTTGTAACTTTCTTATAAATAACATCTATTGAAAAATAGAAAATATTTCAAAACAGCACAACTTAAACATTTTTCAGTTTAACCCTTCATATCCATATTTTTAAAATAATAAATATATTTAAATCCATGTTTCTCAAACTTTTGTATACATATGAATTACCTAGAGATCTTGTTCAGAATAAAAATTCTGATTCTCTTGGTCTGGGGTAAGCTTGATAAGATACTTTGAGTAGCAATGTACTTTGAGTACAAGCAAAAAAGTACTTTGAGTTGCAATGCTTTATAAGGTGATTTTATCCCACATAGCTGAGTTGGAGAACTTTTCCTTCTAGAGATGGCATTCTGGCTATCTTTGGAAAACCTCTTGAATTTTTTACCTCAGACCTATATTAATTCAAGAACCTGCTTTTTTTTTTTCTTCTTCTTCTTTATCTGTCTGGTTATTTGCAGAATCTCTAATTCTGAGGTATTGGTTTTTTACTGAAGTCTTTTTTCCAGTGTAGACTCCAAGTTGAAGTCTATTAGACCATGTAAAATCTTTTCAAAGATTATGGACAGTTCAGCAGAATAAATATCTACTTGACTGTGGTAAGACCTGGATAACACAGTGGGAACAGGAGAGGGAAGAAAAGAGAATATAATGTCCTGTCTCCATTCCACCTACCATGATAGCATATATCAATTTTGCCTTTATTCTTCCTCCATTCTGTAAAAAAGCTCCTTCCAGCTTTCTGCTTTAGTGAATCATTGAGGGAATACACATATATGGCTTCTTGCTCATGCTTAATAGAAGAGACAGTTATTATAAGAGAAACCGTAGTGTAATAATAAGAGTTTGAATTCGGACTTCATTATTTACAGCTGTGTGACATAGCCACTAATTGATGGTAGTATTTACCTCGTAGAGTAATGTACGAATTCAAAGAAGTAATAGATGCAGATAATGCATGTTAGTCATTTAACCAGTACCCAGCATATAATAAAACCTTCATAAATATTCATAGTAAGTCATTGTTATTTGACAATATTACAGGAACATCGCTAAAGGCCTAGTGAAAGGAAACTTCTCTGTGCTTAAGACACTGGTGATTAGTTCATTTTCATGGTAACTAGAAGCTTTAATTTGATGGATTAGCTCAGAGGCAGGTCTCCCCACAGTGATTCACAGCTCCCAAATCAATAAAACATACTGAACGGGCAGTTCATCTTGTATGAATAGCTCATGTTATTTTGTAACTTTGACTTGGCTCACCGATTATATTTTAAGTTTCTAACCCTTAAGAGACAACTGTGAAACACTATTCAGGATTCCTCAAGCCAACTACCTCAGAGCCAACCATTTACATTAGTAGGTGCTCAATAAATATTCATTAGCAATCCAATGATTAACTGAAAAAATTCATACACCTCAACAGGGACACAAGTGGAAAAAGCAGGAAAAGCATCTGCTTGAATATAATGTACTTCAAGACCAGTTAGATCTGTGTAGATTCAGAAAGGAATGGCTTTTTCAGTCTAAATCTAGGCATTGAATGATTTAAGGTAGATCTTCAGCTCAAGTAGTTTATAAGCAAGTCAAATAATATCAATGTGCATTAGACATTGGGACACATCAATCTCAAAATTATAATAAACCCCCTGCAATTTTTATATGTTGTTCTTGTTGTTTAGTCAATGAGTCATGTCCGACTCTTTGCAACCCCATGGACTGTAGCCCATCAGGTTCCTCTGTCCATGGGATTTCCCAGGCAAGAAAACTGGAGTGAGTTGCCATTTCCTTCTCCAGGGCATCTTCCTGACCCAGGGATCTAACTCTCATCTTCTGCAGTGACAGGCATATTCTTTACCGCTGAGCCACCAAGGAAGCCCACCTAATATATGCCAGCTAGTAATTCAAAAGCTGAGCTAATGTCTTGGTTTGGGTACCCCCAGAGGCAAACCCTGAGACATGGACTTAAGTACATGCAGTGATTCTGAGAAGTGATTCCAGGAAACTAGTGGAATGTAGGGAAGGGAGGTGGGAAAAGGAAGGTAGCAGTATAGGGTGTGTGTTTGTTAGCAAGTTAGACATCCTACACAACGATGGAGCTATGTAATGAAAAGGATATGGTTCTCTAAGTTTCCATGTGGAAGCATGCTATCTACCAACCAGAAACACTCACACTGAATTGTTACATGACAAAGAAATAGAATTCTACCGTATTTTGGTGCAATTTGTTACAGCAGCCAGTGTTATGCTAACTAATACATTCTCACATAATTTGTGTTGCATGATTTATGTTAAGGTTAAGGGAATATGTATAGATATGACAAATGTTTCACCTATTTATGATTCATATTTATTAGGCAATTTTATACTGTAAAGATAGCTTCTTAAAGTTGCTTGGGAAATATTTGGTTATTCTGCATTTAAAGTAAAATTAGAGGCTAATCCTAACAATAAATCTTGAGTACTTTATATACCTACTTTAACAGCTAAAAGAAAGAGCTGATGTTATGAATCCCAAAGGCATTATCACTTTCCATCAATCTTTATTTCTCTTCTACAAGGAAATTATGGGGGTGAAGAAGTCTCTATTTTCTTCCATTGTTATCACTGTATTAAAATGTATACAGAACATACAGTCTATGGCTATCATGAAGCTATGCTTGTAAGGACAGAACTGGGTGACTTCCCAATTAAGTATTATTATTGCAAACCGATGTTAAAACATTATTCCTTTTTTATGTGCTTGGAAAACAAGCAGAGCTAATTTACCAAATCTTACTTTCTGCTTCCACCTTCCCATGAGGTAACCGTCTCCTGGTGTATATAACCCTGAGGCTACTTTCAAAAACCTGGGTGATTTCTTCAAATCACCCAATTGAGGGGATTAAAAGCCCTTCTGATGGGTCATGGGCATCTTTATTTACACAGGAATAAGTGGCTATTTAGGGAAAGCTACGTGGTTCTACCAATCCAGTTCTAGTTCTCAGTTGACCTTGCCAGCCAGCGAGCCATCCTAGTCCCAAATATGTCACGCAAAACTCAGAACTGGGGATGAGGTGGGGCCCTGGCCGGCTCAGCCCCCACCCTAGACTGGACTAAGGAGCCGCAGCTTGGACCCGACCGAGAGTCAGGGGCAATCTACTCCAAAGGTTTCTATGGTATAATCACTTCTACAGTTATCCATACTTCTGAATAGAATGAGAAGCGTCCCTGCCTTCCAAGATTATAATGCTGCAGCCTCCATAATCCAGAGTCCAATGGTATTGTATCTGGTACTTATATCTGACATTGTACCCTGACAACCGTCAAATGTGTTTAGGTTTACAAAATAGTTTCCAAATCTGATGCTACTTTCTTAGCAAGACTTAATCATTAAATATATAAATGATTCTCAACAATAGAAGACAGCATGATTCCATGTGGTAATTTAGATAACCATATCCTTTTCATTATGTAGCTCCATTGTCTAGGACTCTGCTGGAAAAGGGAAAGAGACAGTAGAGATGCCCCTATGTGCCTGGAAGAAGCCAATCCTGATATTTCATTTGCAAGAGCAGGTCAAATGCCTCCCCCCATCCCAGGGGCGAAGATGGTGAAGAGGACCTATAAGCACTGTCCCTGTCGAGGCAGCTGCCATCCAGGCACAGCACTTTGGAGGGTGACTGTAAATTCAGGGGATGGCTGGTCATTGTCTACAATGTAGACAATGAATTAACTGCCACTCATGTAAGCGCTTCCCTGGTGGCTCAGGTGGTAAAGAATTTACCTGTAATAAGAGAGACCCATATTCAATCCCTGGGTCAGAAAGATCCCCTGGAGAAGGAAATGGCTACCCTCTCCAGTATTCTTGTCTGAAGAATTCCATGGACAGAGGAGCCTGGTAGGCTACATACAGTCCATGGGGTCGCAAAGAGTCAGACATGACTGAGTGACTCTCACTTTCAGTTTTTGCTTTTGATGTAAGACCCCAAAGATAAATTCAGCAGAGCAAACACTTTGTGTTCCAAATCACCTCTGTAGACTTCATGAACAACAAAAAAAGAAAGAGATCCATCAGAGAAAGAATCTGGCCTTAAAGACTTTAGAAAGAGCATTTCTATAAAAACACCTTGCAATTAGTTTTATCAGATTCCATATTCCAGACCCCATGGGTTTAGTAGTCATATCACCAGCTTTTGATAAAGAAGGAAATAGGAAAATAGACATCAAATTATTTAACAAGTTCCTTCTGGAGGAGCTGCCTAGAATAGGGTCAAAAGCTTATCTCATATATAAAGGGACTTCCCTGGTGGCTCAGATGGTGAAGCGTCTGTCTACAATGTGAGAGGCCTGGGTTCGATCCCTGGGTTGGGAAGATTCCCTGGAGAAAGAAATGGCAACCCACTCCAGTACTCTTGCCTTGAAAATCCCATGGACAGAGGAGCTTGGTGCAGTATAGGGTCAAAAGCTTATCTCATATATAAGGAGCTTCTTTTTCCCAACGATGAGCATCCTGCCACAGATTCAGGACACCAGCACAATACAGTTATGTCTCCACTCATGCAGCAAAGAGGGTGGTAGCCAGTTCCTGAGTGGGGAGGCCTTGGTAGACTTCTAGGTAGTTACCTATCAAGTCCAAAGACATACCCACAGAATATAGTACCCAGATAGTCTAGAAATTGCAAATTGACCTGCAAGGTGTTTTTTAAATTTCTAATATAAATGCTAACACTGACAAACCAGAAGATTTAACAGGATGATCCAGACTGCTAGTTTTCTTTGAAAAATCAGATGTACCAACTTTGAGTAAACATGGAGCAGTCTAGTTGGCAAGATTGGGCAGCTCCTCTTGGTAACCAAGGACCCGAGGACCACTGTCTGTGATCATAGCCTGGCCCCAGTCTTTCATTTACCTTTCTTCTCGGCCTTGTTTCAGTTCACTGTCTCTAAGAAAATTCATCATAGTTTCCAACTTGACCTTGGATAGAGAATTCAGGAGTGACAACCAGACTTCTCCAAACCCCTCTGAGGCCAAGAGATCAAATGTCTAGTTTCCTCTCAGATCGAGTTATAAATGGTCAACCTAAAACCACAGCCTTTTAGGCAGAAGACATAAACATCATGTTTAGAAGGCGTGACTGTCTAGAAAATACTCACTCCCTAAACATCAAGATCAATTATCCTGATAAAACCCAAGTACAGCTAACCACTTGTGAAATACACATTTATAAAAAGAAAAACCAAAACTAATTTTAGGTGATCAGGAGAAGAGCATTCTCCAGGGACGTGGCTGAGTTCATTCAAGGACGCTCGACACAGTCTGTCTCTTGCTTTTTAAATGCACAGGCTTTGAGTCAAGAAAGAGCATTTTTAGCTGGAGATCAAGTGGGGCTAATTATGAATTAAAAGAAGTTAAGACAGAAGTGTGTACAGGTGAGGACACTGATCCAAAGAGAGGCCCATCAGGGCAGGACCTCCTTGAGAAAAAGCCTTGGGAGGCCACTCTGGCAGGTTTTAAGGGCTCCTATCCCAAGACTGCCAGGAGGACAAGTCCCTGGGACTCCCACTTATCTGAAACAATTACAGCACCATCTGTACTGTAGACATTTGTTTCTAGTATGACTCAGCATAGGAATTGAAATCAAAATGCAAGTTCAATTCTTCCCTGCTGGTGGCATTCCACTTGATGGAGAAAATGTACACACTTCATCTAAAAATAATTAGTCCTTGAATGGCATTATATTTCCATTGACCAGAGGCTTTTTATTGATTCTTTCAGGGTTTCTGTGGTTGAGAGAAGGAGATTCTTCTGGTGGTGTCTTCTTAGCATCCCTCCAGTAGACATAAAACACCCATTGTTGTCATGCCCTTGCTCTTTATAGAGCAGCTAAATCAGGAGCCACAAACTGCAGACTAAATTGAGCCTTCTGTTGGGCTTTTGGTACATGTTACCATTTTTTAATTTGAATATTTTACACAGGAAATACAATTCCATTTGGCCACAGGTGTTGGTATTTCTCTATTGCTGTATACCAAACTGCTTTATGTAGCTTTATGTTGTTTCTGAATTTAGATATTTTGAAATTCATGTTCCTGTATTAAATCAATTCATACATGAAAAGTCCTAAGAACTGTGCATGACAAACAGTAAACACACAGTAAAACTGCAATTACTATTTTCACTGAGTTACCATCATTAATTTTGTGGTTCCCTATTTCATTGCAATTTACTAGCTATATATACTGGATAGGTTCTATCCCAAGAGATCTTTATTTTCTCTTTTAAACTAGAATTTTTCATTATTCCAATTTTCCATTTGCTTATCCTTTCTTGGAGTAGCTGACTCTTTACAGAAATAGTCTGATTAAATTAGACTGCACTTAATGGCAAACAGGAAAATAACCAGCTGACCAAATAAACAGATCCTAAACTGAAAAACTGCATAGGGGGAGTGAACATCCAGTGTCTTCCAAGCATGACAGACACAAACAGAAAAGCCCAGTGAAGGTTTAGAAATAAATCAGGCTAATTGCAGCCAGATTGTAGCCGTTATTATTTTCCATGAACCCATACAGGCATACCTTGTTTTATTGCACATCACCTTATCAGTCTTTGCAAATAGCGATTTTTTATTTTTTTTACAAATTGAGAGTTTGTGGCAGCCCTGTTTCAAGCAAGTCTATCAGTACCATTTTTATAACAGCATTTGCTCACTTTGTTTTTGTGTCACATTTTGGTAATTCTCATAATATTTCAAACGCATCATCAGCAAAAAGATTCTGATTCATGGAAGTTTCAGATGATTGCTAGCATTTTTAGCAATAAAGTATTTTTAATTAGGGTATGTACATTGTTGTTTAGATACAATACTTTTGTATACTTAGTAGACCATAGTATTGTCTGAGTGTAACTTTTATATATACTAGGAAACAAAAAGTTAATGCACCTGCTTTATTGCAATATTTACTTTATTGTGGTGGTCAGAAACTGAAACCACAGTATCTCCAAAGTATGCCCACACTCTGTTATTATTATTTTTTTAGCTTTTTATTTTTTTATTGGGGTATAGCCAATTAACAATGTTGTGGTAGTGTCAGGTGAACAGTGAAGGGACTCAGACATACATGTACCAGTATCCATTCTCCCCAGTATACTCTATTATTAAAAGAGCATATCAGTTAGACCCTATACTATGAAACCCCTCCTCAGCATCACTTTTCAGTAAAAGACATTTCCCAGTTATTTGTGACAGCAACTTTAAAATCCTAGACACATAAGGGAAATATGCTGAAGTTATTTGTTATACTTCTCTCAACGTGCAGAATATTAAAATCTTCACAGACCATGTTTTTACAGAAGGAGGAGATTGGCCTGGAATGGTAGGGATGGAGCCTTAGTTAGAAGGCAAGAATTTGATGTTTAGACCTTGAATCTGCCCTAGACCGCTTAGATGGTAGGCTTCAGTTTCCTTATTTAAAAAATAATGGTTAATAATGTACAAAATGTGTGTTCATTCAAGTTGCTTAGCTTCTATAGCTTGGAGCACAGGTCTTCAAAGATTTATACCATCTTTCTGTATTTTAAGTACAATAGCATCTTTCATTTGACAGGGTGTCTCTGGACCATGATTAATCATTTTGTTAAAATCAAAATTGTTTTTCTCTTTCACAGTCATTTTTATTCCCAGCTGTGATAGGCCCTGGTTGAGTCTTCCTACAGAAAGCAGCAAACTGAAAACAGAAAATTCCTAGTGTTACCAAGCGCACTGGGATCCACTTGCTTGCTGCACAGCAAAGCCAATCTGTTAACACTGGGTTGTACTGAAGCAAAGTACAGCATTTATTTGCAGGGCACCAAGCAAGGAGAGTGTGCAGCTCAAACTCAAAAGACCCAAACTTCCCAATGGCTTTCAAGGAAGGGTTTTTTAAGACAGTATTTGAGGTGAGGGCTTCAGGTTAAGTGACTTTCTTGATTGGTAGGTGGTGAGGTAACAGGGATCTTAACAGGAATCTTAACCATGAGCCTTCTAGTTCCAATCAGTCAGGAGTCTCTGTGCTTGTGATCAGCATATAGTCACCATCCTCCCCCCGGGTGGGGGTATCTTACTTTTTACAGAACAACTCACAGGTATGTGTCAAACCATGTGTATATCTCTTGAGCAGAAACTAGGACTCTGTTTTGTCACTGACTATTGTTTAAATGATCATTTCTTTTCTTGTTTAAATGTGTTTCCTTCGTTTCTGCATTCCTTCACTTCTCTAGTTAGTAACTCCTTGTGCCTGCTCTTTAGAACTCAGGAAGATATAGAAAACTAAAGGCTTTTCCTGCAAACAAGAAACAGGAGACAAAGAGGGGCTTTTATACCCAGGAGAGCCCAGCAGGGTCCTGCTCAGTTTCAATCTCCCCTTTTCTTTGGTATTCCTCAGTCTTAAAGGGAACCAGGGTGGACAAGAAATGGAAAAAAGTTTTGAATAGAGAGATTAATCATAAACTCAGCAGGGGAACTCTGTTTTAGGTAGAGTCAACTTCACTAGGCTTTAAGAGCAGGCATCCATAAGACAAGAGTACCAAAGCATGTTCAAACTACTATACACTTGCGGTCATTTCACGTGCTAGCAAGGTTATATTCAAATCCTTCAAACTAGGCTTCAGCAGTACATGAACCAAGAAATTCCAGATGTACAAGCTGGGTTTCAAAGAGGCAGAGGAATCAGAGATCAAACTGCTAACATTTGTCACATCATGGAGAAAGCAAAACAGAATTCCAGAAAAACATCTACTTCTGCATCACTGATTATGCTAAACCATTGGACTCTGTGGATCACAGCAAACTGTGGAAAATTCTAAAAGAGATGGGAGTACCAGACCACCTTACCTGTTACCTGAGAAACCTGTATGCAGAGCAATAAGTGACAGTTAGAATCAGACATGGAACAATGGCCTGGTCCAAAATTGGGAAAGGAGAACTGTTGTACTTATATGCAGAATATGTTATGTGAAATGCTGGGCAGGATGAATCACAAACTGGAATCAAGATTGCTGGGAGAAATGTCAACAACCTCAGATATGCAGATGATACCACTCTAATGGCAGAAATCAACATGGAACTAAAGAGCCTTTTGATGAAAGTGAAAGAGGAGAGTAAATGGGCTGGCTTAAAACTCAACATTAAAAAAATTAGGATCATGGCAGCTGGTCCCATCACTTCATGGCAAATAGACAGGGGGAAAGTGGAAGCAGTGATAGATTTTATTTTCTTGGGCTCCAAAATCATTGTGGACAGTGACAACTATGAAATTAAAAGAAGCTTGCTCCTTGGAAGGAAAAAGCTATTACAAACCTAAACAGCATATTAAAAAGCAGAGACATCACTTTGCCGACAAAGGTCTATCTAATCAAAGCTGTGGTACTTCCAGTTGTCATGTACAGACATGAGAGTTCAACCATAAAGAAGGCTGAGCACTGAATAATTGATATTTTCAAGCTGGTGCTGGAGAAGACTCTTGAGAATCCCTTAGACTTCAAGGAGACCAAACTGGCCAATCCTAAAGAAAATCAACCTTGAATATTAATTGGAAGGACTGATGCTGAAGCTGAAGCTCCAATACTTTGGCCACCTATGTGAAGAGCCATTTCATTGGAAAAGACACTGATTCTTGGAAAGACCGAAGGCAGGAGGAGATGGCGGGGTCAGAGGACGAGATGGTTATATAGCATCACTGACTCAATGAACATGAGTTTGAGCAGACTCCAGATGCTGGAGGACAGAGGAGCCTAGTGTGCTATAGTCCATGGGGTCGCTAAGAGTCAGACATGACTTAGAGACTGAACAGCAAAAACAACTCCAATTCTAACACAAAAATTTCAAGGTCTAGAATGCACAGGTTAGCTGGGATGAAGTGGCTTACCAAATGTCATAATTATTGCCTTACATTTTTGTATAGTCAACCCTCTATATGCATGCGTTCCATATCTGTGGAATCAACCAACTTCAAATTGAAAATCTTTGGGAAAAAATTCCAGAAATTTCCAAAAAGCAACACTGGAATTTGCCATATGCCAGCAACTATTAGAATTTACATAGCATTTGCATTGAATTTACAGCATTTACATAGAACTGACATTGTATTAACTGTTCAAAGTAATCTAGAGGTGATTTAAAGGATATGGGAGAATGCTCATATGCTATATGCACCATTTTATATAAGGAACTTAAACATCCTCAGATTTTGGTATCCTTCACCACAGTTTCATGAACACTTTTCAGAGAAATTATGAGGGTCATGGGGAAATGCTACAATAACCACTGCATAACAAACCACAAATCTTCACTGACATGCAATATTTATTTAATTCATGACTTTTCAGAGTTCAACTGATCTGGGCTGAATATAGCTGGTCTTAGTTTGGCATGTTCGACATCTATGATTAATTAAGTAGGTTGTAGGTGACTCTACTGATATCAGCCAGACTTGTTCACACCTCCGGGTACCAGTCAGCTGCTCTTTGATCTTTGGGCTGTGTGACTGGGATGACTGGGGTGAGCTCTATTCCATAGGCCTCATCCTCTACTAGACTAGTCTAGGCATGCTCCCATGCCTATGGCAGAATAACAGGAGTGAAAACTGAAATGTGCACCTGCTTTCCCAAGTGTCTGCTTGGGTGGTTTCTGCTAACATTCTACTGGCCAAAAATGATGTTTGACCACCTCATATTCAAGTGGTGGAGAAATAGACTCTATCTCCTTCCTAAGAGAAACTTAGAGTTATAAGGCAAAGACTGTGGGTGGAAACACGGAGAGGTAAGCATCAGGCCATTAATCCAGTCAGTCTATTGTAGAGGAGAATCAACTAGGGTCTGGTCCTGCTTTCGCTATTAGCAAACTAAGTCCTTGAGAAAACCACTTAACTTCTTTCAGTCACAGGTTTGTACTAAGGGGAAAAAAGGTTTGACTATATAATTTCTAAAATTCCTTTCCAATACTACCTCATCTTAGAAGAGCTCACTATATAATTGCTAATGTCCCTTTCAAAGGTTTCTACAATAATCTCTAGACACCTGTAAATTGCTTACAAAAGAAATTATGAAATACATTTTAAGAATCAAAAAGATATAAATTACAGGTTAAGTTGGGAAATTGCAGCATTTCAAGAGACATTTATTTCAGAAAGGACAGTGAAGAAGAAATGAGGTTGGAGCTAGGAAAAAAGTCAAAGGAATCTGATTTTCTTTGATGTATGAAGAGCCACTTTTCTCAATGGGCAGTTTCATGGAGAATATGTATGTATAGAGGAGTTTACACACAAAAGCGTCACCAACTCAATGGACACGAGTTTGAGCAAACTCCAGGAGACAGTGAAGGACAAGGAACCCTGTTGGACATGACTCAGTGACTGAACAACAACACATAGAGGCTATTCATTTGGCTTTTGGTTTGAAATAAAATTGAAAATGCAAATACATGTTAGGAACTATGCTTAGTAAACCATGGGATCTCTAGCTCCTGTCTTTCCTCTTTTATTGATTCAGTGTTTGGATCTATGGCTTGATTCAGTTTTGTTGGTGGTGGTTTTTTTTGGTGGGGAGCGGGGAGGTGGTTGACCATGCCACACAGCATGTGAGATCTGGGTTCTCTTACCAGGGATCAAACCCATGCCTCTGGCAGTGGAAGCACAGTCTTAACCACTGGACATTCAGTGAACCAGGGAAACCCCTGATTCAGCACTTGGATCTGTTGCCTACTTTGTCCTTGATCCCTCCATCTTTCCTTTCTATTGACTGGAAAATCCTCATTCTGCCTTTACTCAATAGCCACCAACAAATATTTTGAATCCAAATCTGAACACTGGCCAACTTCAGAGATTCAGAGGTATGAAATTTACAAAAAGAGGGTTTTTTAAAGATAAATCCAGATCTTGAAATAATATTTGAGTAGGGAAACCCAAAAAGAGAACTTTGTTGGACATCCTTGGTCTAAAGTGATGTTATTCAAACAATGGTCCTTAGACCAGAAACATCAGCACCACCCCAGAACTCGTTAGAAATGCAGAATCTCAATGCCTCCACCCCAGATCTACTGAATCAGAATCTGCATTTCAACAAAATCATCAGGTGCTTTGTAGGTACATTAACTTCTGAGAGGCACTGACCTGAAACTTATCATGTCGCTTCTAATAGGCAGCCATATTTTTAAAAAGTGTTCTCAACCACAGACCACAAGGCTCCTCCATTGTAATCTGTGGCTAATTACATACACTAAAGAAATTTGGTAAAGATTTAATTTATATATTAGAGCAGACTCAAAGATATAGATATATAGAGAGACATATCTATATCTACTTACAGATGTATCCATATATAGATAAACTTGTACTTATAGAAGAGAAGTTATAGCTAGAGAGCTCCAGTACCCTATCCTGGAAATTTCACCTATTATATGCCCCATGGGGAGAAGTTTGAAAGCTTCTGCCCCAGGATAGTGATAATACCAAGTGTATTAGCAGACTCCCACAAAGCCCAACAATTTAAGCTCCACTTCCCTTGTGGCTCAGCTGGTTAAGAGTCTTCCTGCAATGCAGGAGACCTGGGTTCGATCCCTGGGTTGGAAAGATCCCCTGGAGAAGGGAAAGGCTACCCACTCCAGTATTCTGGCCTGGAGAATTCCATGGACTGTATAGCCTATGGGGTCACAAAGAGTCGGACATGACTGAGCGACTTTCACTTCCTTCATAAAGTATTTCTCGAGTCACTTCAAGGCTCTGATCCACTCTTCATGTTTAACACCCATAGCACATCTTATGGAAAAGGAAATGGCACCCCACTCCAGTACTCTTGCCTGGAAAATCCCATGGACAGAGGAGCCTGGTAGGCTGCAGTCCATGGGGTCACTAAGAGTCGAACACGACTGAGCAACTTCACTTTGACTTTTCACTTTCATGCATTGGAGAAGGAAATGGCAACCCACTCCAGTATTCTTGCCTAGAGAATCCCAGGGATGGGGGAGCCTGGTGGGCTGCCATCTATGGGGTCACACAGAGTCGGACGTGACTGAAGCGACTTAGCAGCAGCAGTAGCAGCAGCACATCTTATCATGGCAGCCATTCAGCCTGACTTACGTGCCCATCCACATCGCTTGTCTCTCTGGAAAGATTCTAAGGTTTTCATTCTTCACAGCATGAAACATAGGACCTTGCATCAATCAGGATGCTCACAAATATTATTTGTTGATAGATGCTTCAAAAATCAACAGAAACTCAGAACAGAGTCCAAAAAGAGATTTAACAAGTACCATAATTATCTTGCATTGACCAAATAATGACTCAAATGATGTAAATGGAAACAACAAAGACCACTTAGTAAACAGGGTACTGGATGTTTTCATTTGTGAGTTCTTTTCTCTCTCTTCAGAGATAAAGTTACACAAAATTAATTAACAAGCAAGCACAATATGCTAGTTATTTAACATGCATTATCTTATTTAAACTTTCCATAACAGCCTTGTCTATGGAAACTGATATTATTATTCACATTTTATATACGAGACTATTCAAATTCCAAGAGATTAAATAAATTGCCCAAGGTCAATAGTAAAATGCAACCACCCTATGTGGCCAGAGGATCTTATCTATCCCTCAATGAAGAATTCACTTATGTTGGTCTATGACATCAGTTTAATTTGTTGTTGCTTTCCTTGCCCTTTGCAACAGGCTCTATTGTTTGTTGGCATTTGTTCAAAAGATGAAAATTCATTTTAACATCATTTTCAAGAAGATGTAATTATTTAGGAAAAATCTGCCAAAAATATAGGCATGCACCACAGTCCAGCACTTGATTAAAAGCATCAGAAATGTACACCCATTATAAATTAATTGTATTCTTCCACATTAGCATGAACTATTCCATTTATTTGTATGTTGGCCTGGAGTACTTTCCATTTTGACCTAGAAATAAGCAGATCATCATTTACTTGTTTTCTTTAGATTTCCGTTGCTGATAGCAACTTTGAATCACAAGGTTGAACAAATGCTGCATTTTACCTGAGTGGTTTGTAATTTTGAACTTTGAGTTCAAGTTCAATGGGAATTCTTCATCTACAGGGGTTATTCCTATCTTGGGTTGTAGAGACTCCAAATAGTCTGAACGTGCTGTGCCTCTGCTCTGAGACTCTTGGGTTTTATTAATTTTTGAACAGTTTTTTAAAAATATTGTATTTAATTTGGCTGTGTTGGGTCTTAGTTGCAACATGCAAGATCTGGTTCCCTGACCAGGGATGGAATCCAGGCCCCCTGCACTGGAAGCTCAGGGTCTTCGCCAATGAACCCCTGAGAAGTCTCAATTTTTGAACAGTTTTTCTTTGTTTTATTGACACTGAGTACCCTTGCACAGGGGTAATGTGAATTTGGAAATTTCTCTCACTACTGTGATGGTCTGGGTTATTGATTTCTTGTTGCTGACATTTTTCCTCCATTGAGCCCCATGAATTACTAGCTTCTTCAACTTGTCCCCAAGATTACAGATTGTGTTTTCTGAGTCCCCATTTCAAGTGTGGAGACTCCAGGCTTTCTGCAGGGACTTCAGTTTCAGCACTTCAACATCCCAAGTTCTTAGGCCTTCTCCCCATCTCCTTAGAACATGAAACCACCCAAAATAGCCAATCTACTTTGCCATCAATGAGCGTTTTGGCTTTGAGTTCCTCTGTATCCCCATGACTTTGGGGTTTCCTTTTCTCATATAAGAAATCATTTACAAATTTAAATAAATGAATATACTCTGTTTCATTTAGCATTTCCCTTTGTTTGGAGCAGAAAAAGGAATTGCTCAGCCATTTTTACTCAAAGTCCCATTGTAATTTATTCTACAAAAATTTAGAGGAAAACAAATAAACACAACCAAGAATGATTGGGATATATAATGTAGTCCCATTTTCCTATATTCCATTTTCTGACTATCCTCTGATAACCTGACTGACCTCACTCTGTAATTTTTATGTGATTCTGTTATTTCTATTCTTGGTCAAAGTACAAATTCATGCAATTATTCTAAAAATAAGACAAAACTTTGCAAGGTTGTTCAGACTGATTTTGAAACCATCCACTCTGAACCCCCCTTTTTTATGCTTTTGTTTTTGCTAGCCTCTTCGCTAATTAATTGATGATGTTAAAGTTAAAATACCATAGTCTCTGTAATAATTTTTCATCAGGTTTTCCTGTTCACTCATCCACATTCAGCATTTTGTGTTTTTCTAGTTTGTATTTTTAAATATAAAATTTTGTTTTTCCTTTATAATGTTATTTTTGTGCTAAAAATAAATAATCACATTATCATAAAATGAGAAGTAAAAAATAAAAATATTCATAATCCCACCACAGTTTATATATCAGGATTTCTTTCCAAATCATTCTATATTCTTAGAATATATTCTCATAACCACAATACATATACTCCTGTATGTCGACTTTCTTCATTTATCACAGTACCATAATTATATATCCCTGTTTTCAGGAAAATTTATTGGTTTACATTTATTGGATAAATTACATTTCTTTAAGTGGAAGCCTTCTGTTGTATTTTACATAGATTCTAAGTTTCATCGATTTTTATTTGCTTGTTTACTTGTTTTATCATTTTCCTAATTTTTAGCATTGAATTTCAAAATACTTTGAGCAAGATAATTATAGTACCATATTACTGTATCTATTTCCAAAAGGCCAGAGATATTTTTAAAAGGTAAAAAGGCTTTGAGCACTTAAATGTTTAAAATATAGCAGAGGCTCTCAAAGAAAGAAAAGAGTGAAGTAATCTAAAATGTCTAATGAGAAAACAAACCAAAACGATGACCTGATGTATGTATCAAAGCAACACAACTGTGCAAAGAATATAATTGTTTCAAGTGAATTTAGGAGTAATGTAATTACATTCTTCATGGGATGTATTCCGTGGGAAAAAAAAATAAAAGAACTTCAAAAAAGTTACAAGTTTCACTTGGTCATTTTATTCAGTCAGTTCAGTCTCTCAGTCATATCCGACTCCTTGCAACCCCATGAATCGCAGCACACCAGGCCTCCTTGGTCCATCACCAACTCCCGGAGTTCACCCAAACTCATGTGCATCGAGTCAGTGATGCCATCCAGCCATCTCATCCTCTGTTGTCCCCTTCTCCTGCCCTCAATCCCTCCCAGCATCAGGGTCTATTCCAATGAGTCAACTCTTCTCATGAGGTGGCCAAAGTATTGGAGTTTCAGCTTTAGCATCAGTCCTTCCAATGAACACCCAGGACTGATCTCCTTTAGGATGGACTGGTTGGATCTCCTTGCAGTCCAAGGGACTTTCAAGAGTCTTCTCCAACACCGCAGTTCAGAAGCATCAATTCTTCGGCGCTCAGCTTTCTTCACCATCCAACTCTCATATCCATACATGACCACTGGAAAAACCATAGCCTTGACTAGACAGACCTTTGTTGGCAAAGTAATGTCTCTGCTTTTCAATATGCTATCTAGGTTGGACATAACCTTCCTTCCAAGGAGTAAGCGTCTTTTAATTTCATGGCTGCAGTCACCATGTGCAGTGATTTTGGAGCCCCCAAAAATAAAGTCTGACACTGTTTCCACTGTTCCCCATCTATTTCCCATGAAGTGATGGGACCAGATGCCATGATCTTTGTTTTCTGAATGTTGAGCTTTAGGCCAACTTTTTCACTCTCCTCTTTTACTTTCATCAAGAGGCTTTTTAGTTCTTCTTCACTTTCTGCCATAAGGGTGGTGTCATCTGCATAGCTGAGGTTATTGATATTTCTCTCAGCAATCTTAATTCCAGCTTGTGCTTCTTCCAGCCCAGCGTTTCTCATGATGTACTCTGCATATAAGTTAAATAAGCAGGGTGACAATATACAGCCTTGATGTATTCCTTTTCCTATTTGGAACCAGTCTGTTGTTCCATGTCCAGTTATAACTGTTGCTTCCTGACCTGCATACAGATTTGTCAAGAGGCAGGTCAGGTGGTCTGGTATTCCCATCTCTTTCAGGATTTTCCACAGTTTATTGTGATCCACACAGTCAAAGGCTTTGGCATAGTCAATAAAGCAGAAATAGAGGTTTTTCTGGAACTCTCTTGCTTTTTTGATGATTCAGTGGATGGTGGCAATTTGATCTCTGGTTCCTCTGCCTTTTCTAAAACCAGTTTGAACATCTGGAAGTTCAAGGTTCACGTATTGCTGAAGCCTGGCTTGGAGAATTTTGAGCATTACTTTACTAGCGTGTGAGATGAGTGCAATTATACCATAGTTTGAGCATTCTTTGGCATTGCCTTTCTTTGGGATTGGAATGAAAACTGACCTTTTCCAGTCCTGTGGCCACAGCTGAGTTTTCCAAATTTGCTGGCATATTGAGTGCAGCACTTTAACAGCATCATCTTCCAGGATTTGAAATAGCTCAACTGGAATTCTATCACCTCCTTGTGATAGAATGTGATACAACATCACCTCCTTGTGATGTTCATCACTATGAACATCACCTTGTTCATAGTGATGCTTTCTAAGGCCCACTTAACTTCACATTCCAGAATGTCTGGCTCTAGGTGAGTGATCACACCATCGTGATTATCTGGATCGTCAAGCTCTTTTTTGTACAGTTCTTCTGTGTATTCTTGCCACCTCTTCTTAATATCTTCTGCTTCTGTTAGATCCATACCATTTTGTCCTTTATCGAGCCCATCTGACAGAATGTGGTCCACTGGAGAAGGGAATGGCAAACCACTTCAGTATTCTTGCCTTGAGAACCCCATGAACAGTATGAAAAGGCAAAATGATAGGATATTGAAAGAGGGACTCCCCAGGTTGGTAGGTGCCCAATATGCTACTGGAGATCAGTGGAGAAATAACTCCAGAAAGAATGAAGGGATGGAGCCAAAGCAAAAACAATACCCAGTTGTAGATGTGACTGGTAGATAGAAGCAAGGTCTGATGCTGTAAAGAGCAATATTGCATAGGAGCCTGGAATGTTAGGTCCATAAATCAAGGCAAATTGAAGTGGTCAAACAGGAGATGGCAAGAGTGAACATCAACGTTCTAGGAATCAGTGAACTAAAATGGACTGGAATGGGTGAATTTAACTCAGATGACCGTTATATCTACTACTGTGGGCAGGAATCCCTCAGAAGAAATGGAGTAGCCATCATGGTCAACAAACGAGTCCAAAATGCAGTACTTGGATGCAATCTCAAAAAAGACAGAATGATCTCTGTTTGTTTCCAAGGCAAACCACTCAATATCACAGTAATCCAAGTCTATGCTCCAACCAGTAATGCTGAAGAAGCTGAAGTTGAACGGTTCTATGAAGACCTACAAGACCTTGTAGAACTAACACCCCAAAAAGATGTCCTTTTCATTATAGGGGACTGGAATGAAAAGTAGGAAGTCAAGAAACACCTGGAGTAATAGGCAAATTTGACCTTGGAGTATGGAATGAAGCAGGGCAAAGGCTAATAGAGTTTTGCCACGAGAATGCACTGATCATAGTAAACACCCTCTTCCAGCAACACAAGAGAAGACTCTAAACATGGACTTCACCAGGAGGTCAGCACCGAAATCAGATTGATTATAGTCTTTGCAGCCAAAGATGGAGAAGCTCTATACAGTCAGCAAAAACAAGACTGGGAGCTGACTGTGGCTCAGATCATGAACTCCTTATTGCCAAATTTAGACTTCAGTTGAAGAAAGTAGGGAAAACCACTAGACCATTCAGGTATGACCTAAATCAAATCCCTTATCATTATACAGTGGAAGTGAGAAATAGATTTAAGGGACTAGATCTGATAGAGTGCCTGAAGAACTATGGATGGAGGTTCATGACATTGTACAGGAGACAGGGATCAAGACCATCTTCAAGAAAAAGAAATGCAAAAAAGCAAAATGGCTGTCTGACGAGGCCTTACAAATAGCTGTGAAAAGAAGAGAAGCAAAAAGCAAAGGAGAAAAGGAAAGATATAAGCATCTGAATGCAGAGTTCCAAAGAATAGCACGGAGAGATAAGAAAGCCTTCCTCAGGGATCCATGCAAAGATATAGAGGGAAAACAACAGAATTGGAAAGACTAGAGATCTCTTCAAGAAAATTAGAGATACCAAGGGGACATTTCATACAAAGATGTGCATTTTGTTGATAGATCATAATTTTCTAACTATTTCAGTGTATTCTATTCAAAACAAATAAGTAAATAGCTTAATGTTATCAGAAAGCCAAATATACAAATAAAGTACAAAATTTTAAAACCATAAATAAAAAAATCAAAGTTAAGAAAAAACTCTATTATGTGACATTTAAATTTGAAATATGTGCTAATGATTTTTTCAAAATACACATTCTGTCCCCTGAGATGGCCTAAACACAGTGACAATCCAGTCGCAGTCAACGTTTTAGCACCCAGAGCTTGGCTTACCTTCTGCACAGGCTCCTTCGAAAAGTGCCTGACATCAGGTCTGAGGCAAGGAAAATACACACGATATCCGAGGTACCTTGTTAAACCTCAAAAAATCAAGCAAGTGCTCAAAAACTAAGAGGGGAGGGTGTATGGCAAAAGCACCCAGGAGGCAGCCTGAAAGGAGCCCCCTGATCACATGTGGCAGAATTTGAGCTTCAGAAAGAATGATGGCTGCAACTGATTTGGACAACAGGAATTAAAAATTAAAATATCATCTCCTGTTATTTTCAAAGGAAGAAAAGAAAAAGAAAACTCAGTTGCCATCTTTTGAAATAATTATTGTTCCAACTCCTTAACCACAATATATGTAATTAAACAAAAATCATTAAAAGATTGTCCTGCCTTTTGAGGAGGAATTCTAGTTCATCTCCACATCTTCCTTACAGAAAAATGCTAGCTAAATAAGGAAGAGTTTACCTCCAAAGAGATAAGCAAGACCCATCACATTCATGAAAGGGCTCTAAGGAAATTTTACATGGATAGAGTTTTACCCCTCAGAATAAGTGTTGATTTCAAAAGAAAAAACATTAGACAAAATTGAGGTCTGTTAGTTACTACTTTTAGCCAAGTGATCAGTCTTAGAACCAGATAATGCAACCACCTGGCACTCGGTGCCCTGAGGCAACGCGAGACATATTGGGCTGGACAAAAAGCTCACCCAGCTGTATATAAAACAGGTAGTTGGTGGAGCCTGCTGTATAACCCAGGGAGCCTGGCCTGGCCCTCTGTGATGACCAGTGGGACGGGGAGGGGGTTAGTAGGAAGGCTCAAGAGGGAGGCTCGATGAAGTTACAACCGATTTGCTTTGTTTTACCCCGGAGGACAACACATTTGTGAAGCAATTACCCTCCAATTAAAAAAAAATTTTTTAAATAAGTTCTTTTAGGCTTTTCTGCCTGAATGAACTTTTTGGCCAACCCCAAAAAGAGTTCCTACTGACTGTTCTTGCCCAAACAAATGTTTAATCTCCTTCTAACCAAGCCTAGATTCTTAACTTCCAGTTTACAGAGAATTTAGGGTTTCTAGGATCAACTTAAATGACACCATAAGGAAATAATCAGACAAATTCAGAATGTGGGAATTCCACAAGGAAGTTGAAGAGGGTTCTTCAAAGAAATCTAAAGTCATAAAAAAAATGTAAAACAATAAATAATTCAAGTGCTAAGAATGAGAAAGACATAACAATCAAATGCAAAAATGAACTTTGAATTTTAGTTAAAAAAAAAAAAACTAGAAAAAATTAGGAAGAGTAATGGAAAAATTGAACATGGATGGGTGTTAGCTAATATTAAGGAATTATTAATTTCTTTAAATGATTAAGATATTGCCACTAGGTAGGAAAATTGTCTTTATTTTTAAGGGTGAAGTGCCTTGATGTCTGAAATTTATTTTCAAATGATTCACTCCAAAATATAATGATAAACAATGACAATACACAGGTGGCAAAAATTTATTGAGAGTTTTTTTCTGGGTGTTCATTGCTGTTATCTTAGCTGTTATTTTTTCAGTTTTTGGCTCTACAGTGCTGCGGTAAGTAGGACAAGGCAATGGCACCCCACTCCAGTACTTTTGCCTGGAAAATCCCATGGACAGAGGAGCCTGGTGGGCTGCAGTCCATGGGGTCGCTAACAGTCAGACACGACTGAATGACTTCACTTTCACTTTTCACTTTCATGCATTGGAGAAGGAAATGGCAACCCACTCCAGTGTTCTTGCCTAGAGAATCGCGGGGACGGGGGAGCCTGGTGGGCTGCCGTCTATGGGGTCACACAGAGTCGGACACGACTGAAGCGACTTAGCAGCAGCAGCAGCTGCTGCAGTAAGTATGTTAGTGTTTCCATCCTTACGAATTAGTATTTTTATTTCTCTGGGCCAGATTCCCAAATGTGGAGTGCTGAGTCGAGAGCTATGTACCTTTTCCTTTTTATAAATATTATCAGATTATTGTCTAATGTTTGAAAGTGTCAGTTATCCACTAGATGTTATTGCTTATCTCAAAAAAAAAAAAAAAATTTACCAGTATATTGCCCTTTAAAAAGGCATTGGGCTATGGCACATCCCTGATTGCTAGTGAGAGTGAACATCTTCTCATATATATATTGAATATTGAATATTTGCTTTTCTTCTCCTATGAACTGCTTGGGTTTTGCCCATTTTCCAGAAAAGGCTACTTTCACTTAGATAAATATACCTATAATACTTGTAGCTTATGATTTTTCTCTCTTGCTTAAAATGTCTCTATGTGTACACGAATGCTAAGTTGCTTCAGTTTTGTCTGAGTCTTTGCAGCACTATGGACTGTAGCCCACCAGACTCCTCTGTCCATGGGATTCTCCAGGCAAGAATACTGGAGTGGGTTTTCATGCCCTCCTCCAGGGGATTTTCCTGAACCAGGGATTGAACCCATATCTCCTGTGGCTCCCGATTTGCAGGCAGATTCTTTACTACTGAGCCACCTCTGAAGCCCCATGGTTATACAATTATTTCCCTAAGTCTTCTCTGCAAATTCTTATTGCTTTATGTTTTATGTTAAGGTCTTTGATATACTTCATTGGGTAAAATGACTTGAGTTGGACTTGAGGTCAAATTGTGACTATCTTCTTAATATCTGTGAATTGTTTGTAGCATTTTTTTTAAGCTTCAGTAGTTCTTCTGTCTTCATTATCCCATTGTAGCTCATTATTCTCTGATTTTGATTTGTTTCCTTAAAAAATTGGTTTTGATTATATCACTTTAATAACTCAGTCATCTGGCTTATTTTTTATTTATAACACATTTATGCTATACTGAGTGTTTGAATTCATTTGTAAATGAATCTTTAAGAGTAACTTTGCTTTCTCCTTGGTTTTCACTTATATTTATGTATCTAAAAACCTTGCTTAACTAGATCAGATCTCTATTTCTTAAGGCAGCTGAAAAAAATACCAGAGACAGAAGAGCTCTGAATTTAAAAATGTTGGACAATGTACTCAGGGAGCACCGAACACATTTGAACTTGACTGTGTTGCCTTTTCCCGCTTAACTTTCCCGAGTTCACAGAAGCAATGAGTGGGCAACATCTTCTGAAAAATCAAGTTAACTAAGAAATGTAGAAATTGAGTCTAGATAGTCAAATTGGAGAACTCAGTCTATAAAACAAACTCTGACTATGCCTTTATGTATTAATATCTGAGTATAATGTAACAATTTGCCTTAAAATTGGAGGTTAAATTTGACAGTGTTCTTCCCTCTTTTTCCCATTTTCTAAAAATAGAGCTTACAAACCTAAGGTCAAGGGAGCTCATGTTTACTAATATGGACAAGCTCCAAGGTATATCCTGCAAAATCAACCTTCTCATGGCGATGTGTCTGTTCTACGGTGATTTTTCCCTCAACAATGTGTTTAGAGGTCATAACAATAAAAAGATGGCACCAACTGAATAAAATTGTGTGTGATTCATGGATTCCCCCCACTATGTTATTGTCATAATACTGTTCATCTAACAAATAACCATGAAACTTTAAGTGGCATAAAGCAAGCACTTCCTGAGCTCATGAGTCTGTGAACTGGCACAGCAGTTCTAATCTGGGCCAGCTGATCCCAGTAGCCTGGCTCTAGTCTCTGTTTGGCTGAGGGGTCAGTTAAGGGCTGGTTGGTTTATAATAGCTCCACTTTTATGTCTGGTGTTTGAAGTGATGGAAAAGAGTATAACTGGGCCATGTGTCTCCTCCTCCCGCAGGGTAGCTTGCGCTTCTTCGCACAACACCTGAATAAGCTTCCAGCAGTGAGAGTGGAAACACACAAAGCTTTTTGAGGTCTAGGCTCAGAACTGCATACTGTGTCTCTGGCTTATTCTACTGGACAAAGCAAATCACAAAGCCCCCCCCCCCCCAGAAAATGAAAAATATGCCCCACTTTTTGTGGGAAGAGCTGCAAAGGTTATGACTACAAGGACGGGTGAAGAATTGCTGCCCATTTGTACAGTCCATCTATGCAGAACACAAAGTTTGAGTTGCACAGAACTGAAGCTCACTGTATTTGAGTACATGAACCATAAGGTGGCAATTAGATGGGAGATCATCCCCCTTGTCACGAGCAGGGAGTAATCAAGAGCAAATGGTGGTGGTCAGTGGAGCTCACGATTGTAGGGAGAAAAAATGAAGAGGGATCCAAACTGAAATTCCACAGTGGGACCCAAACTCTCAGGTCCTTTGATCTCAGTCACATTTAAGTCTATGGGGAGAGAAGTTAGAAACTCTCCACAATAGGACTCATGAGTGTGAACTGAATTGATTGCCAGTAATAAAAACTCAGGAGATCTTACATGAAAATTTGCATATCTGACTTCTCTTGAAAATTAGAATCTGGCAAGCTTCTGTCTGAGCTGAGGGTCTGGCACCCCTGTTAGATCTTTTAGACTGGTGTGTCCTCCCCAGTGCCCACTTCCTTGCACACAGCCCACTTCTCTCTTTTTCCTGACTTGCCTTTTCCCCCAAACACCTGACTTTGCAACCCTTGGACCAGAATAGCTCTAGATTCCTAATCGATGGGGCTTTTAGGAAACAGAACCAGATCTTGCACTACATAGTTTTCCTGTTTTCTTACAATGAATAAGTGTTCCATTTACAAGAAAAATAAACAAAAAAAGAAAAGCTCTAAGTTGGAATTCAATAATAAATGCACTTTTGTAATTCACTAATAAATAAAAAGACTTTTTAAAGAGTGAAATATATGGCAATTTAATGTACACTTAATTTAGCTTATAAATTAATCATTTGGATTTATTACAATAGTTTAGAGCATAATAAACCCATAATAAACTAACCCATGATAAAAGGAGGAATCTACCAAAATTATAGTTTAGCCACAATTGGATCAATTTTTAAATTTAAAAAATTATTACAATTAGATTATTATTATTATCATGATATTGTGATTTATAATAAGGAATATGCATTTGGTCTTCATCCCAGTTCCTGGCACAGAACTCCTGAAATCCTTGGACTTCCTAAGTATTAAAAGCAATAAAGGTGTCTTCTGTTATGTTGCTGCTTCTGCTGCTACTGTTAAGTCGATTCAGTCATGTCCGACTCTGTGCGACCCCATAGACGGCAGCCCACCAGGCTCCCCCGTCCCTGGGATTCTCCAGGCAAGAACACTGGAATGGGTTGCCATTTCCTTCTCCAATGCATGAAAGTAAAAAGTGAAAGTGAAGTCGCTCAGTCGTGTCCGACTCTTAGCAACCCCATGGACTGCAGCCTACCAGGCTCCTCCGTCCATGGGATTTTCCAGGCAAGAGTACTAGAGTGGGTTACCATTGCCTTCTCCTTCTGTTATGTTAGGGAGGTGATTTAGGGAAGGCACCTAAGGATGGGACTGGTTATCAGGGGAACCATTCTAGTGATTGGAGGGTTGATACTTTCAGGTACTTCCTCTCAACCTGTGAAGAGAGAAGAGGGTCTGGAGATGGAGTTCAGTCACCAAAGGCAAGGAGTGACATCAGTCATGACTACATAGGAAACCTCCACAAACCCAAAGGACTGGGTTCAGAGCTCTTCAGGTTGGTGAACAGGTGGAGACTGGGCAGAGGGGCCCACCTGGAAAGGCCATGCAAATTCTGTGCCTTTTTCCCATACCTTGTTCTGTACATCTGGCTGTTCTTGAGTTAAATCATTTTATAATAAACTGATGATCTAGTAAGTAAAATGTTTCGCTAAGTTCTCAAAGAAACGGATCCCAGTGAGGGGCTTCTGGGAGCCTCCAAACTAGAGCAGGTCAGGAAGAAGTACAGGTGGCAACCTGGACTTAAGATCGGCATTAAAGTTGGGTGGGGGTGAGGGCAGGGCACAGTCTTGTAGACTGAGCCCCTAAACTGTGTGTTCTGACGCTGCTGCTGCTGCTGCTAAGTCACTTCAGTCGTGTCCGACTCTGTGCGACCCCATAGACGGCAGCCCACCAGGCTCCCCCGTCCCTGGGATTCTATAGGCAAGAATACTGGAGTGGGTTGCCATTTCCTTCTCCAATGAATGAAAGTGAAAAATGAAAGTGAAGTCGCTCAGTCGTGTCTGACCCTCAACGACCCCATGGACTGCAGCCTTCCAGGCTCCTCCATCCATGGGATTTTCCAGGCAAGAGTACTGGAGTGGGGTGCCATTGTCTTCTCCAATCTGATGCTACCTCCAGGTAAATCATGTCAGAATTGAGTTTAATTGTAGGACACCCAGCTGGTCACAGAAAATTGCTTGGTGGTGTGAGAAAAAATAGCCACATATCTGAACTGGGTACAAAATCATAATTATTAAATTAGATTATTAAAATATTATTAGAAAATGTTAGTTTAAGTGTTTATTTGGCATTTACTCACATGTCATTTTTATTTTTTTCATAAATTAAAAAAAGTAACAGCCTACCAGGCACCATGGGGTCTTGTCTACCAGTCATCTAAGAGAAATTGGTTGCTAGGTCAGGTACAATATATTTATAGCTGAAAGCTGCCCAAAGTAACCTAAATGAAATCTGCTGTTTCTTAAATACAGGGCTCCATGCTTTTCTCCTTTTCCCTACATTCCTTGGAAGCAAAACTTCAATTGTCTGTGTTGCTGAACTAAAACTGAGGCAAATCCATGATGAGGTCAGGATGGAGGTAAATGGAAAACATCAGACACCACACTGAGATTTCACTTATGCCTGAGTGGGATAGTGTAAAAACCCCAACCTGGGGAGGAACTGGCCATGGTCTGTGTCTGACCCTCCCACGGTTTGTCCCCTGGCCCTGAGGGTGGAGCTGTGTGTGAAGGTGACTTGACCATCATGGCAGTGTGACCCTCAGGGCCCTGTGGGTATCACTGTCATAGCACGCTTCCTTCCTGGCTGATTGGAATTCATATGCCAGCAAAACATATTCATAAATGCCCGACATTTAATATTTGAGGAGAATAGGGAACTTTCAATACTCAGGCCAAGCAATTTTATTAGGTACTTTTTGATATGAAAGGAAAAAAAAAGGTCATTTAAACATATCCACAATTCAAGACTCTTGGGGCCTCTTGTTTTTCAAAATTCATAAATTTGCTGATTTTAGAAAGAGAATATGATGCATATACCATAAGCATGATATACCCCAAGGGGGCCTGGGTCACCCTCATAATCAAGCAAATTAATATAGCTACAGTACCATGTATGGCTATTCACATGAAGTGGGATTAAACAATGATTACAAATAGCCTTATGATTATAAATACCCTTACAATTATAAAGTAGAAGTGACAAATAGAATCAAGGGATTAGATCTGATAGAGTGCCTGAAGAACTATAGATGGTGTTTCGTGACATCAGAACAGGAAGTGGTGATCAAAGCCATCCCCAAGAAAATAAATGCAAAAAGGCAAAATGGTTGTCTGGGGAGGCCTTACAAATAGCTGAGAAGAAAAGCAAAAGGCTAAGGAGAAAAAGAAAGATATATCCATCTGAATGCAGAGTTCCAAAGAATAGCAAGGAGAGATAAGAAAGCCTTCCTAAGTGATCAGTGCAAAGAAATAGAGGGAAACAATAGAATGGGAAAGGCTAGAGATCTCTTCAAGAAAATTAGAGATACCAAGGGAACATTTCATACAAAGATGGGCAAATAAAGGACAGAAATGGATGGACATAAAGGAAGCAGAAGATATTAAAAAGAGGTGGCAGAAGAACTGTACCAAAAAAGATCTTAATGACCCAGATAACCATGATGGTGTGATCACTTATGTAGAGCCAGACATCCTGGAGTTCGAAGTCAGTGGGCCTTAGGAAAAATCACTACAAACAAAAATACTGGAGGTGATAGAATTCCGGTTGAGCTATTTCAAATCCTAAAAGATGATGCTGTAAAAGTGCCGCACTCAGTTCAGTTCAGTTGAGTTGCTCAGTAGTGTCTGACTTTTTGTGACCTCTTGGACTGCAGCACGTCGGGCTTCCCTGTTCATCACCAATGCCCGGAGCTTGCTCAAACTCATGTCCATCAAGTTGGTGATGCCATCCAATCACCTTATCCTCTGTCGTCCCCTTCTCCTCTCTCCTTCAATCTTTCCCAGCATCAGGGTCTTATCCAATGAGTCAGTTCTTTGCATCAGGTGGCCAAACTATTGGAGCTTCAGCTTAAGCATCAGTCTTCTCAATGAATATTCAGACTGATTTCCTTTAGGATTGACTGGCTTGATCTCTTTGCAGTCCAAGGGACTCTCAAAAGTCTTCTCCAACACTATAGTTAAAGCATCAATTCTTTGGCAATCAGCTTTCTTTACAGTCCAACTCTCACATCCATACATAATTACTGGAAAAATCATAGCTTTGACTAGATAGACCTTTGTCAGCAAAGTAATGTCTCTGCTTTTTAATATGCTGTCTAGGTTGGTCACAGCTTTTCTTGCAAGCAGCAAGCATCTTACAATTTCATGGCTGAAGTTACCATCTATAGTGCTTTTGGAGCCCCCCCAAATAAAGTCTGTCACTGTTTCCATTGTTTCTCCAACTATTTGCCATGAAGTGATGGGACCAGATGCCATGATCTTAGTTTTCTGAATGTTGAGTTTTAAGCCAGCTTTTTCACTCTCCTCTTTTACTTTCATCAAGAGGCTCTTTAGTTCCTCTTCACTTTCTGCCATAAGGGTGGTGTCATCTGCATATGTGAGGTTATTGGTATTTTTCCCAGCAATCTTGATTCCAGCTTGTGCTATATCCAGCCCAGCACTTCCCATGATGTACTCTGCATATAAGTTAAATAAGAAGGCTGACAATATACAGCCTTGTTGTACTCCTTTCCTGATTTGGAACCAGTTTGTTGTTCCAGGTCCAGTTCTAACTGTTGCTTCTTGACCTGCAAACAGATTTCTCAGGAGGCACGTCAGGTGGTCTGGTAGTCCCATCTCTTTTAGAATTTTCCATAGTTTCTTGTGATCCACACAGTCAAAGGCTTTGGCATAGTCAATAAAGCAGAAGTAAATGTTTTTCTGGAATTCTTTTGCTTTTTTCTATGATACAACAGATGTTGGCAATTTGATCTCTGGTCCCTCTACCTTTTCTAAATCCAGCTTGAACATCTGGAAGTTCTTGGTTCATGTACTGTTGAAGCCACACTTGGAGAATTTTGAGCATTATTTTGCTAGCATGTGAGATGAGTGCAATTGTGCAGTAGTTTGAACATTTCTTTGGCACTGGCTTTCTATGGGATTGGAATGAAATTGACCTTTTCCAGTCCTGTGGCCACTACTGAGTTTTCTAAATTTGCTGGCATATTGAGTGCAGCACTTTCACAGCATTGTCTTTTAGTACTTGAAATAGCTCAAGTGGAATTCCATCACCTCCACTAGCTTTGTTCATAGTGATGCTTCCTAAGACCCACTTGACTTCAGACTCCAGGAAGTCTGGCTCTAGGTGAGTGATCACACCGTCATGATTATCTGGGTCATGAAGATCTTTTTGTACAGTTCTTCTGTGTATGCTTGCCACCTCTTCTTAATATCTTTTGCTTCTGTTAGGTCCATACCGGTTCTGTCCTTTATTGTGCCCATCTTTGCATGAAATGTTCCCTTGGTATCTCTAATTTTCTTGAAGATTAGACTTTCCCATTCTATTGTTTTCCTTTATTTCTTTTATGTTGATCACCGAGGAAGGCTTTCTTATCTCTTCTTGCTGTTCTTTGGAACTCTGAATTCAGATGGATATATCTTTCCTTTTCTCCTTTGCCTTTAGCTCCTCTTCTCTTCTCAGCTATTTGTAAGGCCTCCTCAGACAGCCATTTTGTCTTTTTGCATTTCTTTTTTGGGGAATGGTCTTGTTCACTGCCTCCTGTACAATGTCATGAACTCCATCCATAGTTCTTCAGGCACTCTGTCTATCAGATCTAATCACTTGAATCTATTTGTCACTTCCACTGTATAATCGTAAAGGATTTGATTTAGGCCATACCTGAATGCACTCAATATTGCAGCAAATTTGAAAAACTCAGCAGTGGCCACAGGAGTTGAGAGGTCAGTTTTCATTTCAGTCCCCAAAAAAGGCAATGCCAAAGAATGTTCAAACTACCACACAATTGCATTCATCTCACAAGTTAGGGGTCGCAAAGAGTCGGACACAACTGAGCAACTAACGCACACTTCACAGGTTGGTAAAGTAATGCTCAAAATTCTCCAAGCCAGGCTTCAAGAGTACATGAACCGTGAACTTCCAGATGTTCAAGCTGGATTTAGAAAAGGCAGAGGAACCAGAGATCAAACTGCTAACATCCGCTAGATGATCAAAAAAGCAAGAGAATTCCAGAAAAATATCTACTTCTGCTTTATTGACTATGCCAAAGCCTTTGACTGTGCAGATCACAACAAACTATAGAAAATTCTAAAAGAGATGTGAATACCAGACCACTTTACCTACTTCCTGAGAAATCTGTATGCAGACCAAGAAGCAACAATTAGAACTGGACATGGAACAACAGACTGGTTCCAAATTGGGAAAGAAGTATGACAAGGCTGTATATTGTCACCCTGCTTATTTAACTTATATGCAGAGTACATCATGCAAAATGCTGGGCTGGATAAAGCACAAGCCGGAATCAAAATTGCTGGGAGAAATATCAGTAATTTCAGATATGCAGATGACACCACCCTTATGGCAGAAAGCAAAGAAGAACTGAAGAGCCTCTTGATGAAAGTGAAAGACGAGAGTGAAAAAGCTGACTTAAAACTCAACATTCAAAAAATGAAGATAATGGCATCTGGTCCCATCACTTCATGGGAAATAGATGGCAAAACAATGGAAACAGTGTCAGACTTTATTTCCCTGGGCTCCAGAATCACTGCAGATGGTGACTGCAGCCATGAAATTAAAAGATGCTTGCTCCTTGGAAGGAAAGTTATGACCAACCTAGACAGCGTATTAAAAAGCAAAGACATTACTTTGCCAACAAAGGACCACCTAGTCAAGGCTATGGTTTTTCCAGTGGTCATGATTGGATGGGCAGGTGTGCTGCAGTTTTGGGGATCACATGAGTTGGACATGACTGAGCAACTGAACTCAACTGAATGTATGGATGTGAGACGTGGACCTTAAAGAAAACCGTGCACCAAAGAACTGATGCTTTTGAACTGTGGAGATGGAGAAGACTATCTGGGAGTCCCTTGGATTGCAAGGAGATGAAACTAGTCAATAATAAAGGAATTCAGTCCTGAATATTCTTTGGAAGGACTGATGTTGAAGCTGAAGCTCCAATACTTTGACCACCTGATGTGAAGTTGCCAACTCATTGGAAAAGACCCTGATGCTGGAAAAGATTGAAGGCAGGAGAAGAAGGGGATGACAGAGGATGAGATGGTTGGATGGCATCACCAACTTGATGACCATGAGTTTGAGCAAGCTCTGGGCATTGGTGATGGACAGGGAAGCCGGGTGTGCTGTAATCCATGAAGTTGCAAAGAGTCAGACATGCCTGTGCGACTGAACTGAACTGATAAATAGGCTTATATCAATTAGTGTCACAAAGACCATTTTGTGACAAATTTTTAAGCTTCTTAATTATAGAACCTTGGAGATTTTAGAATTGCAGATAAGGGATTACTGATCAGTATTAAATAACAAAGTTTGGCCATACTTCCCTGGCATAGAAGCAAGGACAAAAAGCAAGTGAACTAAAGGGGATGTTTTCAAGCTGCTGGTGCTGTCCAGAATGTGGGTGAGAAAAGGGAATCAGGACATGGTGGGGCAGGTGCCCTGAGGACTGTCTGTGCCCTCGGCGTTCCAGGGTTCAGACTGCCCTGAAGTTGCAGATGGAAGACATACAGCCAAGTCAAGACCAAAGCAAAACTGGGAGCTCAGAGTAGAACCAGGACAGGAAGATCATCAGGGTGTCTGAATCAGGGATCAATCAGCCACATCCACATGGGAATTACCTGTGAGTTGCTGAGAAATGCAAGATCTTGGGCATTTAGAAAAAGCATTTGATCTCACATGCGGCTTCTAAGATTAAGCTCCCTGCTTACCATTCAATAAACAAGGAGAATTTTATTCAAGATTCTAGGTTTCAATTGAACTCTGCTCAGCAGAGCTCCCCAGAAGGCAGCACCCACCTCCCCTCACCCCATTTCAGCCAGACTCCAGGCTTTTACCTGTTTTATGGCTGAGGCCACTGTACATCTGCATTTGAAGAAAAGTTCTATAATTTTGAAATACTGAAAGTTCTCCAGAACATTAAACAGATAAATCTGAAGGCAGTTTAAAATGCAATTGAAACAATTTACAAGGAAAATAAAAATTAGAATTAAAAAAGGAATAAAGAGATGATAAAAGAAGTCACTATAGAAGTTCAAGTTGGTTGCCTAACTATGCTGGGTTTGTGAAACGCACTGAGCTCCTGTTTAGAAGTGTTGGCTCCCCAGCCTCTGGGTGAGGCTGCACGTCATAAAGCCCACTCCTTGACCATCTGTCGACTCCAGTGGACTCCTTGGCTCTCACAGCCTGACTTCTGGCTGACTTTGCACCCCCAGCTATCAGGAGTTGCCAGTCTCTAAATTTAAGAACTTCACATCATGGCAGATTACTTCTGTAAACTTTTTCAGCAGACCCACCTCTGCATGTATGTATTTATATTAAATAAATGGCCTTTAGCTTTATTTTGCCACACATAACTCAGAATTGATTTTTAGGTAAGGACAAATGACTTGTCCAACTCACCTCAGTTTTACATCTTCTCTATAGGTAACCAGTTGTTATTGCTGGTGTTCAGTTGCTAAGTCATGGCCAACTCTTTGCAACCCCATGGACTGCAGCACGCCAGGCTTCCCTGTCCTTCACTACCTCCTGGAGTTTGCTCAAACTCATGTCCACTGAGTCAGTGATACCATCCAACTATCTCACCCTCTGTCACCCACTTCTCCTGCCATCAGTCTTTCCCAGCATCAGGGTATTTTCCAATGAGTTGGGACTTCACATCAATTGGCCAAAGTATTGGAGCATCAGCTTCAGCATCAGTCCTTCCAGTGAATATTCAGGACTGATGTCCTTTAGGATTAACTAGTCTGATCTCCTTGCAGTCCAAGGGACTCTCAAGAGTCTTCTCCAACACCACAATTTGAAAGCATCAGTTCTTCATCACTCAGCTTTCTTTATGGTCCACCTTTCACATCCATACATGGCTACTGGATAAACCATAACTTTGACTAGACAGACCTTTGTCAGCAAAGTGATGTATCTGCTTTTTAATACACTATCTAGGTTTGTCATAGCTTTTCTTGCAAGGAACAAGCATCTTTTAATTCATGGCTGCAGTCACCATCTGCAGTGATTTTGGAGCACAAGAAAATAAAATCTGTTACTGTTCTCAGCTTTTCCTCTTCTATTTGCCATGAAGTGATGGGACTGGTTGCCATGATCTTCATTTTTTTGAATGTTGAGTTTTAAGCCAGCTTTTTCACCCTCTCCTTGCACCCTCATCAAGAAGCTCTTTAGTTCCTCTTCACTTTCTTCCATTAGAATGGTATCATCTACATATCTGAGGTTGTTGGTATTTCTCCCTGGAAATCTTGATTCCAGCTTGTGATTCATCCAGTCCAGCATTTCACATGCTGTACTCTGCATAGAAGTTAGACAAGTGGGGTGACAATACAAAGCCGTGACATACTCCTTTCCCAATTTTGAACCAGGCAATTGTTCCATGTCTGGTTCTAACTGTTGCCTCTTGACCTGCATACGGGTTTCTCAGGAGACAGGTAAGGGGGTCTGGTATTTCCATCTCTTGAAGAATTTTCCATAGTAGGGAACCAGTGGATGACATTAAAATTAATTGATTCCTCCCCAGTCTTTGTCCATCTCTCAAGGAGCTCCTCCATGGGTGTTCATAGAAACCTAAATGACATAAAATCACCCTCTGTCTCTTGCTGTCTCCCAGCTACAGGTGGAACTGGAGCAGGAATACCAAGACAAGTTCAAAAGGCTGCCCCTGGAGATTTTGGAATTTGTGCAGGAAGCCATGAAAGGGAAGATTAGTGAAGACAGCAATCACAGCTCTGCCCCTCCCCTGATGACCTCAGACTCTGGAAAACTAAACCAGAAGCCTCCTTCCAGTGAAGAATTGGAAGGAGAAAACCCAGGAAAAGAGTTTGATACCCCTCTGTGATCATTCCTGCCAGGCCTTCAGAACACGCATTGTCGCTTCAGCTCCATCAAACTCTCTCTTCTTACAAAGATCACTGCCCAGGAGCATCTTCCTGAGAGGCATCCCTTAGATTAAAATCCACCTGGAGGGAGAGTTCCAGAAGGATCCATGCAGCTTCCTGTGCCCAAGCTCCATGTGTCATGTGGAAACTACTGCAGATCTGCTAGTAAAGAGTGCATGTATGTGGGCTTCTGGTTTTCTTTCTAATAGTACATTCAAAGCAGGTAACTTCCAGGCTCCATGGAACATTTAATGAAGGATAGTGTCTTCTTTGAAGAAAAGCAAGCTCATGTTTTTATTTGAAGCTCTGGTGTAAAGTATGTCAAAGTAATAGAAATAGTTGAGAAATGCATAGCATTATTTAACACTATTGCACAGCCAACTTTGAGCTTTTTTTCCCCTAACTGCCCCTCAGCTACCATATCTTTGCATTGACATGAGTATTAAATTGTTTCATCCTTTGCTTTGCAAGCACTGGTGGCTTGCTGTTTGCTGATTTATTTATCATAGAGGCATCAATGTACTTGTTGCTGATATGGCTTTATTGGATGCCACAGTGACTTAATAAGCTGGCTTTCTGCCTTGATGTTCAGTGAAGCCATCTCCAGACTTGACAACATGGCTTGTACATTTGGCTGCATGAGCAAGGTGGCCGCACACTTCCAGGCAGTGTGCTATCTGAGTCAACTATTGCACTCAGAGTCTGGGTATTCATTGGTCCTTGGCCTAAAATCGTTAAAAACTGCAAAGATCTGTTCAATTGAATAAAACTCATTAAGCCAATGTCTGTTGAGCAGAGATTCAATCAGAGCGAACAGGTTCCAGCAGTCATTTTGCTGTCTGACTTCTTTATGGTTCCTTTATTTTAATACAGAGATAAAGATTGAATATTTATCTAGAGACTACACAGACCTACATATAAATGTTACAAGTTAATCTCCATGTATATATATATGCACTCAGCCATATAAGTGCATACACATACACAGCACACACACATTCATATGACTTTGGATATGAGTTTCTTAATTGGCAATGACCCAAATCTCTTCCACAAGACTTAAAACCAAATTCAATATAGAGAAGAAAATGGTCAAACATATCGATTATATAGATATTAAATTATATCAAAATTCTAAGAAACAGTTGACAGAGATTTTGATGCAAGTTGAGGTAGATTGAAAACTTAGAATATGATTTTGATGTGTATTTTGCAAGATCAAAAACTGGATTTTAAGTATTTTAAGCTTGTTTTAATGGTAAGAATATACAAAAATATATAGGACAGCAATATGGAAATGTATTAGTATTTTCCATAACTTTTATGTCTGACAGATTTCAACTTATTTCTCACATTAAAAAATCTTTCATTATATATTTGCTGTGTACATTTAATTCACTTAACAGTTTTTTAATTAAGTTCCTATGTTAAGTGGTGTAAGAGAAACAAATTATATTATAATAAAATGGATCAAAAACATTATTGAAAGGTCTTAAGTAAGAGAGAATAATTATATAGAGGAAAATATAATTAAGAGAGTAACACAAGTAACGTTGAAGTTAAAGCCCTGAAGCAAGATGCTCAGTTTTATTTTACTTTAAAAAAACCTGCCTGATTGTAGCTTAGCAAAACATTTTAAAACACAAAAGCTAGTTGTGTCCTGAAAATTGTGTTTTAAGAATTTCATATTTTTATGAAAATTATTCTATTTAACTTTAAGCAATAACTAGGGATCACAATTAAGTTTTAATCAAAATGAAGGCTTAGTTCAAACATTAGGAAAGAGTATTTGATTAAAAAAACACATCTAGGGAGACACAAGGGGAAAAAAAATCCCATCCCCTTTGGAGATGATTATATTTTGATCTAAAGGATTTGGGGTGTTAATTAGACACTTAATAAAGCTTCACTTCTACTGAATGAGAACATTTTTGTAAATCATTCAACTTTTGCACTTTGAAAGAAAGGCATTAATCATAAGGAAGCAAGAATGGTCAAAATAGAATGCTGCATTTTTATAAACAAAATTACAGACTGTATAAAATTGCAGAAGAATGAACTAACAATAGCATTAATAACCAAAACACACAGTGGTGATTATTACAGAATGTCGTATCACATTTTAGTCCAGAGATAGACTGAAGTTGAATAACCTTAACTTACACAAAACTGTTTTAGTAGCTGGATTCCATTATCTTAGTGACTGTAATCATTTTGCAATACGTTTGTATTTGGCCATTTCCTGTAATCACATTTTTAAATCTGTACAGTAACACTTTTTGCAGTTGTGGGGGTAGTGTGTAACACTGTCCATCTTGCATCATTGAAACTACTACAGTGATACTATCATTTAATAATATTAATATTACTTGAACTAGAGTAAGATAAAGAAAAAGGGTCTATATGGTGTGCAGTTTGTGCCTTTCTGTATTTGCCTTGTTCCTTGTTGAATGTGTGAAATTCTGTACTGTGGTTTTCCTATAATAGAGAGTAGAACTGTGTATTAAATTAGACTGTGCCCCTCTGATCCTTTACACTACTGAGAATAGCGTGGTTTTGGCAGTGTAAACCAATTTTCAAAGTTCTAATGACATGCCATGTGGTTTTGGTTTTTAACAGTTCATTATAACATTTCAGTATCACCATACATTAATTAATACTCCTGTGATAGATAAGCAGTCGTTAAATAATTCCAAAAGAAAGGGCCATTGCTTGCATTACTTTGAATTTAATGTTGCGCTTGTGCACTGTATAAATATTGTTTGTGATGGATTGGACATTGTGACTTTTGCCTTTTCAGAAGAAAAAAAAAGATAGGACAAAATATTTGAAGCTCTTAAAATGTACATATTTTGGTTCTTCTATCTCAAATTATTTAAAATGCATAATTCACATTTTTGTAATAATTCTATGCAATTTTGTGGCATGATGTTTCTTCCACTTGTAATTTTATGTGCTTTCATCACAAATCCAAAGGAAACAATAAAAATTTCTTAACACAACCCAGCTATTATTTCATGATGTTGGGAGCAAGCTTCTTTTGATGGGCAGGAAGGTGGGAGCAGCTCTGGTGCCAGTTTTTAGGGCCATAATGCCCACCCTCATGGGGCGCTTTAGTGCCTGTGCAGGAAATCCAGGGGCTGTAATGCCTGTGCTCAAGGCCCTGGTTGTCAGCACTCCGTCAGTCCACCCCCTCCATCCGGAGTGGCATTGAACTTGCCAGTTGCTCCTACATTCAGGACTCTCCCTTATTCCCTTCCTTCCTCGACCAAAGGGAAGGAAGGCGAAACTGTCAAAGGATTTTTTGACAAATAATGGATGTGACAAGCACTGACAGGGTATTTGAGGTAAATTTTCTTATACAAAAGATAAAAAAGAGTCTGCCACATTGATTTTTGAAAAAGAAATATACATATGAGTTATGAGAATGTCTCATAGACCCCCAAATGCTTCCCAGGTGGCTCAGTGGTAAAGAATCCGCCTGCCAGTGCAGGAGACGCAAGAGGTGTGAATTCAATCCCTGGGTTGGAAAGATCCCCTAGAGGAGGAAATGTTAACTCACTCCAGTATTTTGCCTGGAAAATTCCATGGACAGAGGAGCCTGGCGGACAACAGTCTAGGGGTCACAAAAAGTCAGACGGAGCACATGCGCGCAAGCATGCACACACACACACACGTTTCACTTTGGGAGCAATGTCACTCACATTGAAGTACATGAAAATATATGCACAGCCATCTGTGGAAAATTGAACCTGCCACATACCGTATGCACCAAACTGAATTTCTTTACACTCAAACCTGCTTTATAGCCTTTGTTTTCTACATCAAAGAATAAAATCATTATCAATTCAGTTGCCCAAGACAAAAGGTGGACATCATCCCTGACAGTCCCCTCTACCTCATCCCCTTTCCAATAATCCACCAACCTGGGTCAGTTCTAACCCTGTGGAATAGCCTGCGGATCCATTCTCTTTCTATCCCCTCTGCTAATGCTAGTTTCAGCCTCCATCTCCTCCCACCTGCCAAGGTTCTAAATGGTTTGCAGCCTCTAGTTTTTAATCATGTAGCCATTTCTACATGTTGGAGCCAGACTGATCATATAGAAACAAAACTGAGATTAACAGCCTTTAAAGAACCCCAGCTGTCTTCAGGATAAAGTCTAAATCCCATAATAAATGTTTAAGATCTTACATGATTTGGTTTGTACATAATTCTCCACTCCTACCTTATCACCTTCTGGGCTTTTTAAATACTATTCCCTCAACTACTTAGATTCGTACTTTCTGTTTCCCTTCCTTGAACCCTCCTGAAAACACACTTATACACACACTCAAGTTCTCTCTTTTCCCTAACTCTAATTGAACTTGAGGTTTATAGAATAAATTTCACTTCTTCTAGGAAGCTTTCATTGATCTGCCCAAGCTTCCCCTCATCTGTGCTTTATCAGTTATCTCTTGCTGCATTACAAACACCTCCAACACTCAGTGTTATATTTTTTAAAAAATGTTCTATTTATCGTGAATCTACAGATACATACCTGGTTCTGCTCATCTGGGCTTGGCTAGGCTGATCTCATCTGGGCTCATCTGTCAACCTGCAGTTAACTATGAGTTCCTGGTGGTTAACCCTGGCTGGGCTATTGTACATGTCTGGAATGTTGGCTGGAACAACTAGACTGTTTTGGCTTGTCTCTATGTGATTTTTTTCACCCTTCAGCAGGCTAGCAATGGGTTTTTCACGTGTCCAAGACAGCAACCAGAGAACAAGCAAAAGCCTTTCAAAAGCCTTCAAGGCTTCTTGAAGTCTAAACTCAGAACTAGCACACCATTACACCCAACACATTCTGTTGGTAAACATAAGCCACAAGACCAGTCCTGTTTAAGATTAAAAGGATACTACGGTGCTATAGAGAAAATGATGTGGACACAGGGTGGCCACTGACACAATAAATCCATCAAAACCATGTAATTTCTTTCACATATAGAGTATGTACCAACTGCAATATACTGGCCCATCCTCCATTGACAACCTTTGATATCAGACGTCACATCTCATCCCCAAACACACCATAATTAAATCCCTCAGTAAATTTTCATTTATTGTGAATAAATTTGTTTACTTATCCAGTTATTAGTGCTAATGTAGAAAAAAATAACAATTTATATATGAAGAATAAGAGTTACTAATGCAAAGCTACAGTATTATTTATTCACAGCTCTCTAATAACAGGGCTAGACCACACAGAACCACCCTTACTTGCCAGACCAACCCCAAAACACAACACTGCGAGAGACAGATGAAAGTCCATCAGTCACCAAATAGTAGATTCTGGAACACAGATGGAGAAAGCTAGTCTCACTTTGCATTCCAGTGCATATACTAACAGCCCCAATTTGCCCACAACTGTGAACTCAGGAGCCATTCTTTGTCCCCTGGAATTCACGTACAGTTCAGTTGTTTCTTTGGGCATTCTGCATATATTTTTAATTACAGTTTTATTTAGCAGTTTATTCACATACACAAAGTTCATCTTTTGAAAGTACACCTTTCAATAGCTTTTAGTATAGTCAAAAGTTATTCATCAGTCACCACTCTAATTTCAGAACATTTTCATCTTCCCAAAAGGAAACCCCATCTTCATCAACAGTCACTTTCCACTCTTCCTTTTCCCTGCCTCCTCTCTTTAACCCCCAGAAATCATTAGGCTATCTTCTATCTCTGTGGATTTATCTACTCAGGACATTTTAAATTATCAGATTTATATAATTTGTGGCCTTTTGGGTCTGGATTGTTCCATTTGGCACAAAAATTTTAAGGTTCAGTTTACAACATGAATCAGTAGTTATGTCCTCCTAATAGCTGACTAATGCACCATTTTATAGACATTTCATTCCTTAATTCATCCCTTGATGGACATTTTAATTATTTCTACTTTTTGACTTATAAATAAACAGTCATGTACAAGTTTTTGCATGGAAATGTTTTCAGTTCTCTTGGATATATACCTAGAAGTAGAATTGCTCATTTGTATATTAACTCCATTTAACTTTTTGAGGAACAGCCAGATAGTTTTCCAAAGTGGCTGCACCATTTTAGAACCCTAGCAACGTACGAAGAGTCCAGTCTCTCCTCATCCTTGCCAATGCATGTTATTCTCTGTCATGTTGATTATCACCATTCTAGTAGATGTGAAAAGTAGTTCATTGCAGTTTTGATTTGCATTTTCCTGATGACTAATGATGTTGTGTGTCTTGACTATATGCATATCTTTTCTGGAGAAATGTCTATTCAAAAGCTTTTTGAGTTTTTAATTGGGTAAATATTTTAAAATCTGGGTCCCCTTTCTTGATTTTTGTCCTCCAATCGCTTTTGTGCCTATCTATCCCAAAGCTTTATCTAAGAAGCCTCTCTCAATTATCATTCCTCCCTTGGTTACTGAATACCTGGAGTTAATTTGGAATATGCTCCTGGTTATTTTCTATGTGAAGCCAAAAAGTAATTGGTCTGCTTATTTTTTTTTTCACGAAATCTCATGTATTTGTTTATTTTCCAAGATTTGACTCTGCCTTTCAAGAACAAACTAAAAATTAAGTCCCATAAAAATGGGCAGAATTCACTGGGATTTAGTGAATTTTTTATGGAAGGAAATTTATTAAGGACAAGTGAAAGTTTGAATATTGCTAAGGAAATATTTACCACATAACCTTTGAGAATTGAAGCTAACAATTTATGTTATCAAACTTATGTTATCAAAAAACTCAATGTGTCAATAAGAAATATATCAATAATCTAGAAAAATCTTGCCAATAAAACTATGACTTATCATCAAACATAAAGGCACACCCCAACTTCAGAAAGTTAAAAGTAAAAGTGTATCCCAGCATACTACTAAAGAAAATCATCAAACTATAGAGGAAGAAATAAAAAGAAGAAGAAATGAACAGAGAACTACAAAAACAAAGAGAAGACAATAAAATTCCAAAAGTACATATTTATCAATCCTTTAAGTGCCAATGAAATAAACATCACAATCAAAAGACAAAGGGTGGCTTATTGGTTTAAACCAAAAAAACCCATCTATATGCTGGCTATAGGAGACTAATTTCAGAGTAAAGACACACAGAGGATTAAAATGAGGAGATGGAAAAATATTTCAAGCAAATGGAATTTATAAGAAAGTAGAGGTAGAACTAAAGGGAACAAAAAAGCCTCCTGATGAAAGTGGAAGAGGAGAGTGAAAAAATCTGGCTTAAAACTCAACATTCAAAAAACGAAGATCATGGCATCCAGTCCCATCACTTTATGGCAAAAGATGGGGAAACAATGGAAACAGTGAGAGACTTTATTTTTGGGGGCTCCAAAATCACTGTGATGGTGACTGCAGCTATGAAATTAAAAGACCCTGCTCCTTGGAAGAAAAGCTGTGACAAACTTTAACAGCGTATTAAAAAGCAGAGACAGTACTTTGCAACAAAGGTCCATATAGTCAAAGCTATGATCTTTCCAGTCGTCATGTATGGATGTGAGAGTTGGACCATAAAGAAGGCTGTGTGCCAAAAAACTAATGCTTTTCAACTGCGCTGCTGGATAAGACTTTTGAGAGTCCCTTGGACTTCAAGGAGATCAAACCAGTCAATCCTAAAGGAAATCAACCATGAATATTCACTGAAAGGACTGATGATGAAGCTGAAGCTTCAATACTTTGGCCACCTGTTGAGAAGAGCTGACTCACTGGAAAAGACCCTGATTCTGGGAAAGATTGAAAGCAGGAGGAAAAAGTAATGACAGAGAATGAGATGGTTGATGGTATCACTGACTCAATGGACATGAGTTTGGGCAAACTCTGGGAGATGGTGAAGGACAGGGAAACCTGGCATGCTGCAGTCCATGGGGTTACAGAGTCAGACACAACTAAGCCGCTGAACAACAGCAAGCAAAATTGGTCATAGCTTTCTGGGCTTCCCTCATAGCTCAGCTGGTAAAGAATCCACCTGCAATGCAGGAGACACCAGTTCGATTCCTGGGTCAGGAAGATCCACCGGAGAAGGGCTAGGCTACCCACTACAGTATTCTTGGGTTTCCCTTGTGGCTCAGCTGGTAAAGAATCTTCCTGCAATGCAGGAGACCTGGGTTCGATCCCTGGGTTGGGAAGCTCCCCTGGAGAAGGGAAAGTGCCGGGAGCCAGTGAGGCATTCCACTCGTGACAAAGGTCATGAGGAAGGAGGCTCGGCATACGCAAAGGCGGGATCGAGCCTCAGGAGTCCCCCTGGATATTCTCGAGCATCTACCCCCCAAAACCAGAGTCTGCCTACTTTATTGCTTTATGCGCTCACCTCTGACTTTACTGGGGGCTGTCCGCCACCACCATCTCGCTCTCCCTGTCAAAGAGTTAACTTACAGCTCCAATAAATAAAGTTCCTGGGCAATTAGGAGTGTTTAAATCCAAACCCCTCAGATGGCTCTCTAACTCGCCTGACAAGTTTACCCGGACTCCTACAGCTATGCATACGATTCTTTACAGTCTCCCAGCCTCGAGAGGCATGGGAAGCTTAAGATATTCAAATAGCTTAGAGCCTCTCAGAGAGTTAGAAACTGTCAGAATAAAAATAGTAAAAGATTTCATTGATGAGCCAATGCTTGCTGCCAAGTTTTCACATCCCCTGTATTGTATCCTTGAATGTGTATTAATTAATAGTTGGTATGTAGAAAAAATAAGTAGTGGCCTTGGTGTTAGCAACTTTAGACCCTTAAGGTAATAAATTCTTTCCTTTGTTGTAAACCCATTACACATCTGCCCTATAGGAATGCAATTTTATCTAACACCTTCTGAAGATGGCGCCAAACCTTAAAATAATTACTCTTAGAGAAAGTAAGTCTTTGTCAAGAGTCATAAAATGTTAATAGGCCTTCTGGCCAGAAGATGATGTAAATCACCTAAACCATTTGTATACGATAAATTTGCAGGACAGAAACCCTGGTTTTTGATAAGGATCAAAGACTGCTGACTTTGCATCCCCTATTGTCCTCTATGTGTAACTTAGGGTGTAAAAGCCCCTGTTGAAAATAAAGTTACGGGCCTTGCTCAACAAAGCTTGGTCTCCCCATGTCATTCTTCCCCTCAATTTCCAGCTGAGTCTCCATTTGGAGCACAGAAATCCTCTGTGACCATTTATTTGCCTGGGCTTCTAAGACCCACTCGAGAAGGTGTCTAAGGTGGGGCAACTTCCGCTATTCGAGAGGGCGCCTGCGGCCTCCGCGGTCAGAGCTAACCTGGTGTCACAGGTTATATTGATTTTCCGCGTAAACCAAGCTACTCAGCCTCTTTTCTCCACTGAATTTTCCTACTGAGCTATCCTCATTCTATTACTCTTTATATCTCTAATTAACATTTGAATAGGTCGCTGAAGCCGTCTCTCCTTTGAATACCCTGGATCAGCCGGGGCTGGACTCTGGCAGGAAAGGCTCCAGTATTCTGGCCTGGAGAAGTCCATGAACTATACAGTCCATGGGGTTGCAAAGAGTCGGACAAGACTGAGCGACTTTCACTTTCTTTCCAAAGAGCAAGTGTCTTTTAATTTCATGGTCACAGTCACCATCTGCAGTGATTTGGAGCCCAAGAAAATAAAACCAATCACTCTTTCCACTTTTTCCCCTTTTATTTGCCATGAAGTATGGCAAGATGCCATCATGACATCTTGATGACAAGATATCATCATCTTAGTTTTTTGAATGTTGAGTTTTAAGCCTTCTTTTTCACTCTCTTCTTTCACCCTCATCAAGAGGCTCTTTCATATCTGCATTTCTGAGGTTGTTATTTCCTCTGGCAATCTTGATTCCAGCTTGGGATTCATCCAGCCCAGCATTTCACATGATGTCCTCTACATAGAAGTGAAATAAGCAGGGTGACAATATATAGCCTTGACATACTCCTTTTTCAATTTTGAACGAGTCCATTATTCCATTGTTTTGTTTCATCATGTCCAATTTTTGTGACCCCGTGGACTATAACTTGCCAGTCTCCTCTGTCCATGGGATTTTCCAGGCAAGAATACTGGAGTTGGTTGCCATTTCCTCCTCCAGGGAATCTTCCCAATCCAGGGTACAAACCTGCATCTCTATGTCTCCAGCATTGTAGGCAGATTCTTTACCCACTGAGCATTGGTTATAATTGTTGCTTCTTGAGCCACATACAGGTTCTCAGGAGGCAGGTAAGGTTGTCTAATATTCATCTCTTTAAGAAAGTTTGCACAGTTTGTTGTGATCCACACAGTCAAAGGTTTTAGTGTAGTCATTGAAACAGAAGTAGATGTTTTTCTGGACTCCCCTTGATTTTTCTATGATCCAATGGATGTTGGCAATTTGATCTCTGGCTTCTCTGCCTTTTCTAAATCCAACTTGTACATCTGGAATTTCTCAGTTCACATACTGCTGAAGCCCGACTTGAAGGATTTTGAGCATTACCTTGCCAGCATGTGAGATGAGCACAATTGTACAGTGGTTCAAACATTTCGAACATTTTGGCATTGCCTTTCTTTGGGTTTAGAATGAACACTGACCTTTTCCAGTCCTGTGGCCATTGCTGAAGTTTCCAAATTTGCTATCATATTGCAGCATTTTAACAACATCATCTTTTAAGATTTTATATAGCTCAACTGGAATTCTATCACCTCCACTAGCTTTGTTCACAGTAATGCTTCCTAAGGCCCACTTGATTTCACACTCCAGGCTGTCTGGCTCTAGGTGAGTGACCACACCATCATGGTTCTCTGGGTTATTAAGACCTTTTTTGTACAGTTCTTCTTGACACCTCTTCTTAATCTCTTCTGCTTCTGTTAGATCCTTGCCATTTCTGCCCTTTGAGTTCAGTCGCTCAGTCATGTCTAACTCTTTGTGACCCCATGGAGGGCAGCACGCCTGGCTTCCCCATCCATCACCAACTCCCAGAGCAAACTCATGTCCATCGACTCAATGATACCATCCAACCATCTCATCATCTGTTGTCCCCTTCTCCTAATGCCTTCAATCTTTCCCAGCATCAGGGTCTTTTCCAATGAGTCAGTTCTTCACATCAGGTGGCCAAAATTTTGGAGTTTCAACTTCAGTATCAGTCCTTCCAATGAGTATTCAGGACTGATTTCCTTTAGGATGGACTGGTTTGATATCCTTGCAGTGAAAGAGACTCTCAAGAGTCTTCTCCAATGTGGAAGACCTGGGTTTGATCCATGGGTTGGGAAGATCCCCTGGAGAAGGGAAAGGCTACCCACTCCAGTATTCTGGCCTAGAGAATTACAGTCCATGGGGCCATAAAGAGTCAGACACAACTGAGTGGCTTTCACTTCTGTCCTTTACTGTGCCCATCTTTGCATGAAATTTTCCCTCAGTATCTCCAATTTTCTTGAAGAACTCTCTCGTCTTTCCCATTCTATTGTTTTCCTCTATTTCTTTGCATTGTTCACTTAAGAAGGCTTTCTTACCTCTCCTTGCTATTCTCTGGACCTCTGCTTTTTCTTGGATGTATCTTTCCCTTTCTCCTTTGCCTGTCACTTCTCTTCTTTTCTCAACTATTTGTGAGGCCTCCTTAGACAACCACTTTGTCTTCTTGTATTTCTTTTTCTTTGGGAGTGTTTTGGTTACTGCCTCCTGTACAATGCTACAAACTTCTGTCCAAAGTTCTTCGAGCACTCTCTCTACCAGATCTAATCCCTTGAATCTATTCATCACCTCCAGTGAATAATGTATAATCCCTTATGACTATAAGGGATTTAAGTCATACCTGAATGGCCTAGTGGTTTGCCATACTTTCTTCAATTTAAGCTTGAATTTTTCAATAAGGCACTGATGATCTAAGCCACAGGTAGCTCCAGATCTTGTTTTTGCCTAATGTATAGAGCTTTTCCACCTTATGATCTACGATATGATCTCTATCATATAATCTTCCATATGTTCAAGCACTTTTACTCCTGGGTATATAACCAGAACAAATCAAAAACCACTAATTAAAAAAAAATGCATGCTCTCCAATGTTCATAACATCCTTATTTACAATAGCCAAGATACAGGAGCAACCTAAGTCCTCTCAACAGATGAATGGGAAAAGAAGATATGGCATATTATTCAATCATAGAAAGAATGAAATTCTCCTATCTGCAACAGTGTGGATGGACCTAGAGAATATTATGCCTAGTGAAGTAAGTCAGACAGAGGAAGGCAAATATTCTATAATATCACTTATTCTTGGAATCTAAAAATAAAACAAACAAATGCATATAGCATAAAAGAAACAGACTCAAAGATATTGAAACCAAACTAGTGGTTACCAGTGGGGAGATGAAAGGAAGGAGGGGCTAGACAGGGCTATGGGACAAAAAGATATAAACTACTATCTATAGAGATAGGTAACCAACAAGGATATATTGTACAGTACAGAGAATTATCTTCATTACTTTGTAATAACTTTTTTAAGAATTTATTTTTTATTGAAGGATAGTTGCTTTACAGAATTTTATTTTCTGTCAAACCTCAGCATGAATCAGCCATAGGTCTACATATGAACCCTCCCTTTTGAACCTCCCTCCCATCGCCCTCCCATCCTAGGTTGATTCAGAGCCCCTGTTTGAGTTTCCTGAGCCATACAGCAAATTCCCATTGGCTATCTATTTTATATATGGTAATGTAAGTGTCCATGTTACTCTTTCCATACATCTCACCCTCTCCTCCCCTCTCCCCATGTTCATAAGTCTATTCTCTATGTCTGTTTCTCCATTGCTGTCCTGTGAATAAATTCTTCAGAACCATTTTTCTAGATTCCATATATATGTGTTAGAATATGATATTTATCTTTCTCTTTCTGACTTACTTCACTCTGTATAATAGATTCTAGGTTCATCCACCTCATTAGAACTTACTCAAATGTGTTCTTTTTTATGGCTGAGTAATATTCTGTTGTGTATATGTACCACAACTTCTTTATCCATTCATCTGTCAATGGACATCTAGGTTTCTTCCTTGTTTTACCTATTGTAAATAGGGCTGCAATGAACAATGGGTAATGTGTCTTTTTCAGTTTTGGTTTCTTCAGGGTATTCACCTAGGAATGGGATTGTTATGTCATATGGTGGTTTTATTCCTAGTTTTTTAAGGAATCTCCATACTGTCTTCCATAGTGGCTGTATCGATTTACATTCCCATCAACAGTCAAGAGCATTCCCTGTTCTCCACACCCTCTCCAGCATTTATTGTTTGTAGACATTTTGATGATGGCCATTCTGACCAGTGTGAGGTGATATTTCATGGTAGTTTTGATTTGCATTTCTCTAATAATGAGCAGTGCTGAGCATCTTTTCATGGGTTTGTTAGCCATCTGTATGTCTTCTTTAGAGAAATGTTTGTTTAGGTCTTTTCCCCACTTTTTGATTGGGTTGTTTTTCTAGTATTGAGTTGTATGAGCTGCTTATATAGTTTGGAAATTAATCCTTTGTCAGTTGCTTCATTTGCTATTATTTTCTCCCATTCTGAGGGTTGTCTTTTCACCTTGCTAATAGTTTCCTTTGCTGTGCAAAAGCTTTTAAGTTTAATCAGGCCCCACTTGCTTACTTTTGTTTTTATTTCCATTATTTTAGGAGGTGGATCATAGAGGATCTTGTTTTGATTTATGTCATCGACTGTTCTGCCTATATTTTCCTCTAAGAATTTTATAGTTTTTGGTCTTACATTTAGGTCTTTAATCTGTTTTGAGTTTATCTTTGTGTAGGTGTTAGGAAGAGTTCTAATTTCATTCTTTTACATGTAGCTGTCCAGTTTTCCCAGCACCATTTATCAAAGAGGCTGTCTTTGCCCCATTGTATATTCTTGCCTCCTTTGTCAAAAATAAGGTACCCATGGATGCATAGGTTTATTTCTGGGCTTTCTATCTTGTTCCATTGGTCTACATTTCTGATTTTGTGCCAGTACCATTCTGTCTTGATGAGTGTAGCTTTATAGTATAGTCTGAAGTCAGGAAGGTTGTTTCCTCCAGCTCCATTCTTCTTTCTCAAGATTTCTTTGGCTATTCGGGGTCTTTTGTGAATGAATATGAATTGTGAAATTTTTTGCTCTAGTTCTGTGAAAAATGTCATTGGCAATTTGATAGGGATTGCATTGAATCTGTAGATTGCATTTGGTAGTATAGTCATTTTCACAATATTGATTCTTCCTACTAAGGAGCATGAAATATCTATCCATCTGTTTATGTTATCTTTGATTTCTTTCATTAGTGTCTTACAATTTTCTGTGTACAATTTGCCTCCTTCAGTAGGTTTATTCCTAGATATTTAATTCTTTTTGTTGCAGTGGTGAATGGGATCGATTGCTTAATTTCTCTTTCTGATTTTTCATTGTTAGTATATAGAAATGCAAGTGATTTCTGTGTATTGATTTTGTATCCTACAACTTTGCTAAATTCAATGATTAGCTCTAATAATTTTCTTATATTATCTTTAGGGTTTTCTATGTACAGTATCATGTCATCTGCAAACAATAAGAGCTTTACTTCTTCTTTTCTGATGTGGATTCCTTTTATTTCTTTTTCTTCTCTGATTGCTGTAACTAAGACTTCCAGAACTATGTTGAAGAATAGTAGTGAAAGTGGACACCCTTGTCTAGTTCCTGATCTTAGGGGGAATGCTTTCACTGTTTCACCATTGAGAATAATGTTTGCTGTAGGCTTATAATATATGGTCTTTACTATGTTGAGGTAGGTTCCTTCTATGCCCATTTTTTGAAGAGTTTTAATCATAAATGGGTGCTGAATTTTGTCAAAGGTTTTTTCTGTATCTGTTGAGGTTATCATATGGTTTTTATCTTTCAATTTGTTAATGTGGTGTATCACATGGATTGATTTGTGTGTAATTGAAGAATTCTTGCATCTCTGGAATAAACCCAATTTGATGATGGTGTATGAGAGTTTTAATGTGCTGTTGAATTCTGTTTGCTAAAATTTTGCTGAGGATTTTTGAATCTATGTTCATCAGTGATATTGGCCAGTAGTTTTCTTTTTTTGTGTTGTCTTTTGTTTTGGTATCAGGGTGATGGTGGCCTTGAATGGATTTGGAAGTGTTCCCTCCTCTACAATTTTTTGAAAGAGTTTTAGAATGATAGACGTTAGCTCTTCTCTAAATGTTTGATAGAATTCTTCTGTGAAGTCATCTTGTCCTGGGCTTTTGTTTTTTGGGAGATTTTTTTAAATCACAACTTCAGTTTCAGTGCTTGTAATTGGGTTGTTCATAATTTCTATTTCTTCCTGGCTCAGTCTTGGAAGATTGAGCTTTTCTAAGAATCTGGCCATTTCTTTCAGGTTATCCATTTTACTGCCATATAGTTGTTCATAATAGTCTCTTATAATTCTTTATAGTTCTGCATTGTCTTTTGTAACCTCTTCTTTTTCATTTCTAATTTTGGTGATTTGATTCTTCTCTCTTTTTTACTTGATGAATCTGGCTAAAGTTTGTCAATTTTATTTATCTTCTCAAAGAACCAGCCTTTAGTTTTATTAATCTTTACTACTGTTTCTTTCATTTCTTTTTCATTTATTTGTGCTCTGATTTGTTTCCTTCTACTAATTTTGGGGGCTTTTTTGTTCCTCTTTTTCCAGTTGTTTTAGGTGTAAAGTTAGGTTGTCTATTAGATGTTTTTCTTGTTTCTTGAGTTAAGATTGTATTGCTATAAACTTCCCTCTTAGAACTGCTTTTGCTGCATCCCACAGGCTTTGAGTTGTCATGTTTTCATTGTTGTTTGTTTCTAGAAAATGTTTTATTTCCCTTTTGATTTCTTCAGTAACCTGTTAGTTATTTAGAAACGTGTTGTTTAATCTCCATGTATTTGTGTTTCTTACAGTTTTTTTCTTGTAATTGACATCTAGTTCATAGCGTTGTGGTTGAAGAAGATGCTTGATATGATTTCAGTTTTCTTAAATTTACTGAAGTTTTATTTGTGACCCAAGATGTGGTCTATCCTGGAGAATGTTCCATGTGCATTTGAGAAGAAGGTGTGTTCTTCTGCATTTGGATGGAATGTCCTGAAGATATTACTTCCATCCCATCTAATGTATCATGTAAGACTTGTGTTTCCTTATTAATTTTCTGTTTTGATGATCTGTCCATTGGTGTGAGTAAGGTGTTAGTCTCCTACTATTATTGTGTTACTGTCAATTTCTCCTTTTATGTTTGTTAGATTTGTCTTATGTATTGAGTTGCTCTTATGTTGGGTGCATAGATATTTACAATTGTTATGTCTTCCTCTTGGATTGATCCCTTGATCATTATGTAGTGTCCTTCCATATCACTTTTAATATTCTTTATTTTAAGGTCTATTTTATCTGATATGAGGATTGCTACTCCAGATTTCTTTTGCTTCCCATTTGCATGGAATATATTGTCCCATCCTCTCACTTTAAATCTATATGTGTCTTTAGGTCTAAAGTGAGTTTCTTGTAGACAGTATATATATGGGTCTTGTTTTTGTACCCATTCAGCCAGTCTATGTCTTTTGGTTGAAGCACTTAATCCACTTACATTTAAAGTAATTATTGATAAATATGTTTCTATTGCCATTTTCTTAATTGTTTGGGATTGATTTTGTAGATCTTTTTTCTTCTCTTGTATTTCTTATCTATATAAGTCCCTTTAGCATTTTGTAAAGCTGGTTTGGTGGTACTGAATTCTCTTAACTTTTGCTTGTCTGAAAAGCTTTTTATTTCTCCATCAATTTTGAATGAGACCCTTGCTGGGTAAGGTGATCTTGGTTGTATATTTTTTCCTGTCAGTACTTTAAATATATCCTACCATTCCCTTCTGGCCTGCAGAGTTTCTGCTGAACGATCGGTTGTTAAACGTATGGGGTTTCCCTTGTATGTTACTTGTTGCTTCTCCCTTTCTGCTTTTAATGTTCTTTCTTTGTGCTTAGTCTTTGTTAGTTTGATTAGTATGTGTCTTGGCATGTTTCTTCTTGGATTTATCCTGTATGGGAATCTTTGTGCCTCTTGGACTTGATTGACTCTTTCCTTTTCCATGTTAGGAAAGTTTTAAACTATAATTTCTTCAAAAAATTTCTCATACTCTTTCTTTTTCTCTTCTTTTCCTGGGACACCTATGATTTGAATGTTGCTGCATTTTATATTGTCCCAGAGGTCTCTGACACTATCCTCAGTTCTTCTCATTCTTTTTACTTTATTCTGCTCTTCAAAAGTTATTTCAACCATTTTATCTTGCAGCTCACTGATTCATTCTTCTGCTTCAGATATTCTGCTATTGATTCCTTCTAGAGTATTTTTAATTTCAGTAATTGTGTTGTTTGTATGTTTATTCTTTAATTCTTCTAGATCTTTGTTAATTAATTCTTGCATTTTCTTCATTCTGTTTTCAAGGGTTTTGATCATCTTTACTATGATTATTCTGAATTCTTTTTCAGTTAGTTTGTCTATTTCCTCTTCATTTATTTGGACTTCTGTGTTTCTAGTTTGTTCCTTCATTTGTGTAGTATTTCTCTGCCTTTTCATTGTTTTTTTAACTTACTGTGTTTTAGGTCTCCTTTTCCCAGGCATCAAGGTTTAATTCTTTCTTCCTTTTGATTTCTGCCCTTTTAAGATTGGTCCAGTGGTTTGTGTAAGCTTTGTATAGGGTGAGATTTGTGCTGAGTTTTTGTTTGTTCATTTGTTTGTTTGTTTTTCCTCTGATGGGCAAGGCTGAGTGAGGTGGTAATCCTATCTCCTGATGATTTGGTTTATATTTTTGTTTTGTTTGTTCTTTAGATGAGGTGTCCTGCACAGGGTACTACTTGTCATTGGGTGATGCTGGGTCTTGTCTCTGTGTGAGTTCTTACTATTCAATACTCCCTAAGGTTACTACTCTGGCTGTCTAGGGTCTTGGAGTCAGTGCTCCCACTCCAAAGGCTCAGGGTTTGATCTCTGGTCAGGAACAAAGATTCCACAAGTGGTTTGTTATGGCATTAAGTGAGATTAAAACAAATACCCAAAAATGATAAACCAAAGATGAACCCCAGATAAATGGCAGTTACAAAATCAGGCAAATAATAATTAAAGTAATGGTATATACACATATACATATACACGCATAAGCAAAGTCAAAACAGTCCAACAGAAATAAAGTACAGTAGATTGACTCAGTGAACAAAGGAAATAAAAAATTATATTTACCAGTTAAGAACAAAACTCACTAAGGCACAAACTGGAAAAAGAAACTAGAGCAAGGTGCCAAGTGGAGAATAAAGCAATGAAAACAAAAGTAACAAATACGTTGAGAGAAAAGGAAAGAAAGAATAGATATGCAAAGTTAAATAGAGGTAGATAAAGAAGATTTATATACATTAAAGTTTAACTGCAAGAGGAAAAGAACAGCAGTAAAAGCAAACAAAGGAATAAATGCAGGAAAAATAATTATAGATTTAAAAAATTAAGATTAAAAAAAGAGAAAACTCCACAGAACGGCAAAAGCCCAACGTAGAGGCAGAGGTTTATAGCAACAATAATAAAATGTGACTGAAGGGAAAAAAAGCTCAAAAGCTTAATTAGATTTCATAGTGCCAATAAAATCGACAACTACAACACGGGGAGTGGGGGAAGGGGGGGAAAGGAAAAAAATCCAAAAAATCTACAGAACAAGTCAAAACACCAGAATAATGTTTTTCTTGAGTCACCACTGTCAGAGTCCCTCTCTGGGAGTCACAGTCCACCTCACCTCCATAGGATGCCCTGCAACACTGTGCTGATCTCTGCCTGCTGTGGGGGCAGCTCAGGTTCTAATCTGGTCCTACTCCTGTGTGTTCTGGCCTCCAATGTCCACAGCTATCAGAATTAGTGTGTTTTCTTTTGTGTGAACTTTTCTTTTGTCTCAATGCCCTTTTATATAATCCATAGACACAGAGTCTGCCTAGTTGATCATGTGGTTTTAATCTGCAGTTTGTACAGCTGGTGGGAAGGTTTTGGGTCTTCTTCCTTAGCCACACTGCCCCTGGGTTTCAATTGTGGTTTTATTTCCACCTCTGCATGTGGATCATTCAATGGGGTTTGCTCCTGAAGCTGCCCTGGAGGACTTGGGTTTGCCCCCTCTGAGGTCCAGGTGTGGAGGTTGTGCAGCTGCTTGGGTCACAGGGGTTCTGGCAGCACCAGGTACTCAAGAGAGTTGGTGGCTAGGGCAGCAGGAAACATAGTGCTCTAGAAGGATATGACAGCCAGTATTGGCCAATATGCTCCAATATTCTTGCCTGGAGAACCCCCCTGACAGAGAAGCCAGGCAGGCCACAGTCTACAGGGTCGCAAAGAGTTGGACACGTCCGAAGCAACCCTGTGCACGAAGACACAGATTTTTTTTTCGCCTGTGGCAGCTCTGCCCAGTGAGATTTGAGTGTGAAGGTGGTGCAGCTGCTTGGCTTGCAGGGACTCTGGCGGCGCCAAGTGTGCAGGGACACGGACTGCCTCCACCACAGGAGCTACGGCCTTTTCAGAGTCTTTTTTCAAGCCTCTTGTAGCTGGTCATCAGAAGGCCTCTTTGGCCAGTCTCTCTCCATAGCTCTGCCAGTTCGGGCACTTAGAGGGCTCCCTTGCCTGGGGTCCTTCTCTGTTGTTCAGGCCATCAGGAACATAGAGGCTTGCCCCCTGGCTGGGGCCCCTACCCTTCAGATCGATGCATCAGTCACTTAAAGGGGCACCCAGGGTGGGGTCCTGCTCTGTGGTTCTGTGCATCAGGTGTTTGAAGGGCCAGCCTCTCTATTGTTCAGCTGCCGATGCTGGCGTGTGAGGAGAGAGAAGCTATGGTGATGGCTCCACCCTCTGCATGTGACTCAGCAGTAGCGCCTTGCTTCCATGGCTGCCTGGCTTTCCTCCACAGGCATTTCCCACCACAGTCTCCTCCCTCACATCCCCTTGATCCGTCTCTCCATAGTCAACAGCAGCCCTTTCCCTGGGATCGCTCCACAATCCCCAAACTCCAGCTCCCAGCCACTGCGCCTTCCAGGGGACCTGCATCCCTGTCTGGGGTATGTAGGGCTGTAGCAAGGACTGTCTGATTCTCATTTTATTTAGGCTGCCACAGATCAGCTGTTTCACTCTCAGCCTTAAATGACTTCTCCTCTGACTTAGACAACCGCCCTGATGTGGGGATCGGACCTCTGCTTCAGTTCCCCGCCCCCTCCCCAACTGAGGGCAGGTCCAGTCCTACTAACACTCCTGTTTTTCCCCATACGTAATTCCTTCATTCTACCAAGTTTTCCATGGTTCTATATATTCTTTTCTGCTGGTCAGGTACTCCTGTCCACTCTCAGCTGGTGTTCTGCATTAACTTCTGTGTCTAAAGGTGTGTTCTTGATGCATCCGTGGAGAGAGATGTACTCCACGTCCACCTACTCCTCTACCATCTTGTTCCCTGTAATAACTTTTGAAGGCACTGGCACCCTACTCCAGTATTCTTGCCTGGAAAATCCCATGGATTTGGGTGGGCTGCAGTCCATGGGGTCGCTAAGGGTCAGACATGACAGAGCAACTTCACTTGCACTTTCATGCATTGGAGAAGGAAATGGCAACCCACTCCAGTGTTCTTGCCAGGGATGGGGGAGCCTGGTGGGCTGCCATCTATGGGGTCACACAGATTCGGACACGACTGAAGCGACTTAGCAGCAGCAGCAATCTATAAAAATACTAGATCACTGTGCTGCATACCTGAAAGCAGTATAACACTGTAAATCAATGAGACTTCAATTAAAAATGTTAGCAATTTTTAAAAACGTAAAACTGTGTTCTAGAATCAATAAGATATCATAATTTCCTTTCTTTCACTTTATTTCAAAGAAATTTCTACTTCATAAGAACCGACAGTTGTACATTTCATTTATTTAAAATTGCTAGAAAGCTCACTCTCCAGAGAGCACTGCATTCAAAGCAGCAACAGTCCAAGATCCAAAAAATAGCTGCAAAGGAAATAAATTTGTTGTGAAATATCTATAAAACATACCAAAATAGGATTTGGTTCATAACATGCTACAAAGTCTCTTAAAACTGTTTTCCCCATTTCTTTTTGTCTCTCTGTATATGATTGTCAGGTATAAAGGATCTTTGGAAGTTCCCTTGTTGTCTAGGGGTTAGGACTCAGTGTTTTCAGTGCTATGGCCAGAGTTCAAACTCTCATTAGGGAACTAAAATCCTGCAGGCAGCATGGCACTGCTTAAAAATTAAATAAATAACTACATGCATATATGTATATGTACATAAATTCAAATTGAAAAAGTATTTCTCTCCAAATTTCAAGCTCTTGCTTTCTCTCCCCCATACCTTCATCTCTGGATTTATCCTATTTTCTTTAACCTTCTGAGTAATCCTTTAACCTTCCCAATGTAAATCATCCTGTCCTTCTTGAATGCTACAGTCTTGCTTAATTCAGCCCCAAAAAGACTCATAAGTGAAGTGAGCAAAAATAGAATTATTCTTATACTGGGAGAGGCTTTAAATACTCCAGTACCAACATTTTTCAAACATTCAGTTAACACAATTTAATAAACACCTACCATGTTCCCAGGAACCAGTTCTGCCCCAGATTCAATTGGATTGGAACCTCAGCTTTTTTCTTGATTATAATTGTTCCCAGAAAAGTATATCTTTAAGGTTATCTCCTAAAAATGAATCATATTGTATGGCTGTATCCCAGTACAGATAAAAAGGGAAGGTTTAATTCCCTTTTATTGTGAGTGCCTCACATACGCATATGCACTCACACTCACCCAGACCGGGACAGAGGGTCTCAGCATCAAATGGCATTTAATGCCTTTTGATCCTCCAAGAGTTGCTTCCCTAAGTGGTTCCCCAGTTACCTACAGCAAAGGGCAGACCCAGACCTGGCCACACCTGAATTTTCTCTTGAATATGCTTGATACTATACTTTGCTTTTTCTATTCCAAAGCTGTAGACTTTGGCAAAATGTAAATAATGTGTAAAGCAATTTGTTCTGATTAAGGAATCAAATTTATTGAATTTTATTACTGAAAGTTAAGACAACAGGTGTGAACAGAAATAATAAAAGAGTACATTCTTTTCATAGAAAAAACATTCAGTATATTGAATTATTCTTATTATGTGTTAGATTCTAATTCTGAGGCTATAAGGTTATGCTTTTTGCTATTTGTCTTATTTGTTACCTCCCTTGTCTCCACATAGTTCAGTTCAGTTGCTCAGTCATGTCCAACTCTTTGCAACCCCATGGACTGCAGCAAACCAGGTCCCCCTGTACATCATCAACTCCCAGAGCTTACTCAAACTTATGTCCATCAAGTTGGTGATGCCATCCAACCATCTCATCCTCTGTCGTCCCCTTCTCCTGCCTTCAATCTTTCCCAGCATCAGGGTTTTTTCCAGTGAGTCAGTTCTTCCCATCAGGTGGCCAAAGTATTGGAGCCTCAGCTTCAGCATCAGCCCTTCCAATGAATATTCAGGACTGATTTCCTTTAGGATTGACCAGCTTGATCTCCTCACAGTCCAAGGGACTGTCTTCTCCAACACCACAATTCTGAAGCATCAATTCTTCGGCACTCAGCTTTCTTTATAGTCCAACTCTCACATCCATATATGACTACTGGAAAACCATAGCTTTGACTAGATGGACTTTTGTCACAAAGTAATGTCTCTGCTTTTTAATATGCTGTCTAGGTTGGTCATAGCTTTTCTTCCAAGGGGCAAGTGTCTTTTGATTTTGTGGCTGCAGTCACCACCTGCAGTGATTTTGGAGCCCCCAAAATAAAATCTGTCACTGTTTCCCCATCCATTTGCCATGAAGTTATGGGACTGAATGCCATGATCTTAGTTTTTTGAATGTTGAGTTTTAAGCCAACTTTTTTACTCTCCTCTTTCACTTTCAATCAGAGGCTCTTTAGTTCTTCTTCACTTTCTGCCATAAGAGTGGTATCATCTGCATCAGAGAGAGAGAGATCAGTCACTCAGTCATGTCCGACTCTTTGCAACCCCATGAATCGCAGCATGCCAGGCCTCCCTGTCCATCACCAACTCCCGGAGTTCGCTCAGACTCACGTCCATCGAGTCAGTGATGCCATCCAGCCATCTCATCCTCTGTCATCCCCTTCTCCTCTTGCCCCCAATTCCTCCCAGCATCAGTCTTTTCCAATGAGTCAACTCTTCCCATGAGGTGGCCAAAGTACTGGAGTTTCAGCTTTAGCATCATTCCCTCCAAAGGAATCCCAGGGCTGATCTCCTTCAGAATGGACTGGTTGGATCTCCTTGCAGTCCAAGGGACTCTCAAGAGTCTTCTCCAACACCACAGTTCAAAAGCATCAATTCTTCGGTGCTCAGCCTTCTTCAGAGTCCAACTCTCACATCCATACATGACCACAGGAAAAACCATAGCCTTGACTAGATGAACCCTTGTTGGCAAAGTAATGTCTCTACTTTTGAATATGCTATCATTTGCATATGTGAGGTTATTGGTATTTTTCCCAGCAATCTTGATTCCAGCTTGTACTTCATCCAGCCTGGCATTTCTCCTGATGTATTCTGCATATAAGCTAAATAAGCAGGATGACAATATACAGTCTTGACGTACTCCTTTCCAAATTTCTTCATTTCCCAATCTCCTCATTACCTATAAGCAAATATTTTGGTTTCTACTTTATCTAACATTTTAGTTGTTCTCTGCAGGAGAGTTACTCAGTTTCTCTTGGGTATATTTTGAAAATGTTAAGCTATTTGCCTAAAGGACATCCTCAGTCCTGCCTAGACCAGGTCCTACATCTGGATAACATGAAAATATTGCTACCAATAACCAATTAGTATTAGTCAATCGGAGTCTAAAAGTTAAGTGGCTCATTTGTTGTTCTACAGTCTTCCTCATACATCTCACCTGAAATAGCAATTACATAGTAAAACATCAAATAGAAATGGCAAGAACTCTCCATATAATCTAAAGACCTTCAGATTGTCAAATGTACCTATGATATCCCTGGAAGCTAAATTTAGCATTTAGGGCTCCAATTTCTCCCTGAGATGTGTAAAAACTCATCTAGCCTGACAGTTCCCTGTTGCCTGCACCTCTGAGAAGTAAATTAGTCTCACTAAAGTCAATTTTAATTTATGCACACTATTTTACTCTTGAATTTTTTGCATGATTTTTAATAGAAGGTGTAATATCAAATTTAAGGACTAAAGACTTTCAGGACAGTGATTTAAAAAAAAAAAAAAACAAACAAAACTGATCCTGAGTTACCAAATTACCTAAAAAAAATAAAATAAAAAAAAACAAGTGGTTTGGTTATATGATATTTTTGACTAAGAAATAAGTAGAGGATTGACTTTATTCTTTATTATCCCTAATGCTTATTGTAGCACTAGGCCAGACACAATCAATAAAGTATTACAGAGGACAATAAAGTTTGAATGAATTAATTAAGTTATGGTAGATTGATTAAAGGGCTTCCCAGGTGGCTCAGATGGTAAAGAATCTGCCTGCAGTGCAAGAGAGACAGGTTCAGTCCCTGGATGGGGAAGATCCCCTGGAGAAGGGAATGCAACCCACTCCAGTACTCTTGCCTGGAGAATTCCTTGGACAGAGGAGCCTGGTGGGCTACGTACAGTTCATGGGTCTCAGTCTGACATGACTGAGTGATAAACACACACACACACACAAATTGAAAACAAATGGCACTAATTTTTTACAGCTTCGCTATGTTTTGGTATTGTGACTTAGTAGATTCTGCCCTCAAGGGGCTGATGTCTCATCTTCAACCATGAATCTGGGTAAGCTTTAAGACGGGCTTTGGATAATGGAGAGGGATGATTCCAATAATCCATTTCACGGACTAGATTCTACCTTTTGGAACCCTGAGATCACCATGAGAAAAGGTCTGTGTAGCCTGCAGGAGAATAGAACCTCATGAAGCAGAGGTGACCTAATTTTCCCAGCTGAAGCACCAGATGTGACATTATATCAGATAATGTGTAATAGAGCCCAACCAAGACTGGCTAAGCCACCAAGCCAACCAACCACTGAACATGGACCTGTAATGAGCCCAGTTAAAGAGGCAGAGAGAGCCCAATGCAGCAGAACCACTCAGCCAACCTGCATACTTGTAAACATTAATAAATGATTTTTTTTTCAGCTGCTAAATTTTTAGGTGGTTTGTTACACAGCAGTAACTAACTGATACAAAATCTTTGTTACAAACCTTCCTGAGGTGTTTTAGAGGAGAGGATACCACATTGAGAATAAGAAGTCTTCAGTTTCAGTTCAGTCTCTGCCATAGCTGGCTAATCTTGTAAAACACTTCACCCTGTCTAAGTCTCAGACTTGTGGTTTCTTTAAGTTCTAATGTTCTGGAATCTAACTTCTATTGTCTGGGATCTCCCAAAATGTTTTACTCTACATTTTGCCTAAATAGCAAGAAAATAGTGAGAAAAGTTGTTTTTTTTTTAATAGTAGAAAAGTTGTTTTTTAAAAACAACTTTTTTTTTAATTGTTTTTTTAAAATAGTGAGTTAAATCACCTCCAAGGAATCTGCTTATGCATTAAGTATTGGAAATTGTAGAAACCTGAGCTGAATGTGATCTTATTCTAAGCTACTCTCACCCCAGAAAGGGTATTTTTAGCACAAATCCTGTCTGTGATTTTTGTTTTCTTTTGATGTTGCCATTCTGTTCTCAAAGTAAAAGTTAAACAAAAAATCTATTAAAATAAGCATTCTTGTTAATCAAGGCTTTAGTGAACTTTATATTTTACCATTATCCCACAGGAGGACACAAAACAGGTTTAGCAATAAACAAAAATACCACTCTTGTATCCATCTGGCTTTTACTAATGAGTTATGGTATTAGAGTAGAGAGATGTAGAAAACTGAACCTCACAATCTTCAATTCTAACAAGTATAAAGGATTCATGTACACAAATGGACACAAACACACAGATTTGTGTCTCTGCAAGGGAAGTCCATATAACAGTGATTCTTATTAGGTAAGGATTCGGACGCTCTCTGAAGATAGCATGAAAACTAGGAAACCTTGATTCAGAAAAGTCCATGCATGTACACATTCATATGGTGGACTTTTTTGTGCTTTTTGCCTCCTCAGTACCTTATAAACACTATTTTTGTGCTTGAGGATTTTTCCACCTTATGAATCTGCATATCCCTAGAAGAGAAGCTAGAAATTCACTTCCTATAGATGCAACCATGGTACAGACACATGGCCTAGGACCAACCATTCAGGTACAAATGTACGAGGCATTTGGAAGCAGGGATGTCCCAGATTCATTCTGGCTAGGACAAAGGCAAAGATGGCGAGCTTTCAGAAACAGCATGGGTAGAGGTCCTGGCACTGTGCTCCGTGGCAGCTGGTGAGGTGTGGTGAGTTCATCCAAGAGCAGAGGCAGGAGTTCTTCCCCAGAGCAGTCTGAGCTATAACGTTGGAGTTGTTCCTAGCTGTGTAGTTTCCAAGCCTCGTTCTCAGACCCTTTTAGGGATGTGATGAGCTATCTAAACCCTTTAATAAATTCTTAAACTATGTCTGTAACAGAGAGCTCTGACTGTCCAAATTATGTGCAAACAACTTTTGCAGATAATTCCAATATTTTTTTAAGACCTTTAGAAGACCATTCTTGGCTTACTTCTCTTAGAATACACAGGTGCTCATACATTAATAATATAATATGTGTAATGCAAGTGGAAAAATCAAAAGTGAAATGGAGAATGGAGACAGATAGGGCTTCTTTGAATGAAAGAATTCACATTGAGTGGAATAACAGATTTGGCTCTGGTCACTAACTGCCTAGTCATTCAGCACTGGGTGGTATCTAAGTCCCGTTCCCTGAATCTGGGTGATATCCTGACCAATAGAATGAGATGATAGTAACTGCACATCACTACCGAGGCCAGTGCCAGCTAGGTGTTACAGCCTCTGCCTTGAGCACCATGTAAGACTTTGAACAACCAGAGACCATCATGCTGTGAGCAAAAGACTGAATGAACAGGCATGTGAGGTGCATCTGAGGTACTAAAAGCCAGTGTCACCTGCCAGATGGGCCTCCATAGCCTTTCATGCAAATTGGTAAACTAACCCAGAACAAGAGACATCAACCTGGACTATCTGCGGCAAAACTGATGTAGGGTCACCCTACTGAGAATCTCCTCTGAGCTAAACAGGGGGTCTTTCTTTACCTCTGTAGATTTCCTTAAAAGGAAGAGAGGGTTGTTGAGTTAGGAGATTACACAATTCCCAATGTCCAGTCCTTAAGGATGAGACAAGCAGCTGAATCACACTAGACAGCTGAAAATGAGTAACAGAACACAGCAGGGACTTCACAAGCCGAAAAGCATAACTAAGGGGAACGACTCAGCTCTCACATTTGTTATCGGCAAGAAATGTGAGCTCACCATTTTCTGGCATTCTGATTTTTTTTAAGAGATGCTAGAGATTTTAAAATTTAAGTTAAATTTTCAACTTAAATTTGACTTTTTAAAATTTTCAACTTAAATTTGACTTTTTAAAATTTTCAACTGAAGTTCCCACTTTAGACAGTTTTTAAGGTAGTCTGTATGGGCCAGAGGGGTTCGATGAATTTTTCAGGCTTATGGACCAAATTAACTTAAATGCTCTGACACTGCCTTTCAGTGTCTGCTAACCCTGGCTCTCTGTGGACTCACTTCAGGGCAACTGATGTTTGTGTTAGAGTGTGGCTTGCTGTGTCACAAGCCTCTGCTTTCTTTGGTCTCAGAATTCTAAATTGAAGCTAATTGAAGCTCCCTTCCATACCTTGTGTGAAAGGAGTTTTAACTCTATCATAGTAGTCTACATAAACGTCCACCCCCACAGAGAAAAAAAAAATAGAAATTATTAACTCCATGTATTAGTCATCTACCGTTATCATAATGCTATGTAATAAACATCCTAACAGATCACAGATCTGGGCTGGATTCAGCTGCATGGTTCTGCATTAGGCTGTGGGTCCACTAGACTATGCATTGATTTCAAATTTGCTCTTCACAGGAGAGGCAGCTACCCAAAAGAAGCTCTTCTGAAAAATCACCAGGGTGAAAGAGCCATGCTGAACTGCACAAGTTCAGTTAAGACCTCTGTCTGCCTCCTACCTGCAAACATGTTATAAACCAAGTAAGTTAGGAGGCCAATCCCAAAATTAAAAGAGCAAAAAAGAATCCTCTGCCCACAACAGAAAGGGGAGAGAAGTGAATACTTACTGAAATAGAATCCAAATTCTAATACCCAAGAGGTCTTTTTCAAAAGCTCATTTTCTTTCTAAATAATTCCCCAAAATAAGCTCTCTCCCAGGCTTTGCTTGCTCCCTGTGGGGCTGACGAACTCTGGGACTTCAACACCAGCGGACTCTGGCCCACTGCAAAGCACGCGGTGGGTGGCAGCGGACGCCGGGGGCTTGGAAGCTCCCAGTACAAGTGCTCTAAATTAGGAACAAAGCATTCCTCGGACTGCGTCAAACTTTAAAAATAAGACTTTGCTCCATACACAGCTAATGACCTTGGTGAGGACATTCAAATGCCTCAGATGAGATGTTCAAGTAATTACTTACGAGCAGTTTCCATAAGGTTTTCCCATCCCATCTGTCCCTGCCTCTGAGGTCTTCATCCTCCTTTTGTCTTGGTCTCTGTTCCCAGGCAGCCTGTTCTGCACAGAACGTGATCCTTGGCCAGTTTCACAGATGTAATCTGTGCAGGAGAACTTCTTAGGCTCATCAAGAGATGTCCTCCTAATGGAAGAAATCTGAAAGTAGGTTCTTTGATATGAATGTTGCTTGCTTATTCTACTGTCATTGTGCATTCTAAGGAGAAAAGTCAGCCACTTTCATGGTGTCATTTCTCTAAGACAGAGTCAAGGGACTAGGGGATAGGACACAAACTCCTTTAAAACATCTTTTTCTGAGGAAATTGTGGAGCAAGGTGAACTTATTGTGAATTCAAGCCTGAGCAGAAGTGCCCCGCCCCCCGAGCTGCCCTAATGTTTCATAGCGAACCCTGGAACCAAGCTGCACAATAAAACTTTGAAGCAAATATTAGTCAGAGTGGATTGACAGACAGGACCGATCTCCTCAGCGATTCTCTATTCACTGTAGATCCCAGAGGTAACTGGACGACCATGGCCAGCTATCAATCAATGTATGTGATCATATTCCAAAGAAACACAAGTCCCTAATTTTTTTAGAAAAAATTAAATGAATCCAAGAAGAGGCAAAAGGTGTCAAGGTAGAGGTAAATATTATCACATGAGACAGTTTTCTCCCCATCACCAGTTTCTAGAAGTCCTAAATATCCCAGCAACTATTTAACCATATGTGTTTCTTCCAATTCTTTCTATTTCTCCAAAAATCACACACACACACAAGGCCTAGAACCTAAGTGGACAAACAGGAGATTTCTTGGGAGGTACAGAGGCCATGGATACATTATCCGTGAAATGTATGTCCTGGGCACACTTGCTCTAGTCAATTTCCACGCCTCAGACCAGTGTTCTTTTTTATGCTGGGCCCTAAGCCCCTTTGGTCAAGCATCATATTTAAAGTCACACTGTGTGTTACATGAAATAGATAATCAACAAGGCCCTACTACATAGCACAGGGAACTCTACTCAATACTTTATTATAACCTACATGGGAAAAGAACCTGAAAAAGAATATCATATGTATGCTGCTAAGTCGCTTCAGTCGTGTCCGACTCGATGTGACCCCATAGACGGCAGCCCACCAGGCTCCGCCATCCCTGGGATTCTCCAGGCAAGAACACTGGAGTGGGTTGCCATTTCCTTCTCCAATGCATAAAACTGAAAAGTGAAAGTGAAGTCACTCGTGTCCAACTCTTCGTGACCCCATGGACTGTAGCCTACCAGGCTCCTCTGTCCATGGGATTTCCCAGGCAAGAGTATGGGAGTGGGGTGCCATTGCCTTCTCCGTATCGTATGTATATGTATAACTAAATCACTCGGCTGTATGTACCCCGAAACTAACACAGCAATGTAAGTCAACTATACCCCAATATAAAATTTTTAAAAATTTTAAGCCATATTTGTGATTAACAAAATAAAATTTCATCCTGAAGATCTTGGGTCAAAACTCAGTCCCATCACTTAACTAGCTGTTTGAATTTGTACAGGTTCCTTTGTTTTTGTTAACTTGTTTCCTCAACTACAAAACAGGGATAAAAGTTCCTACCTCACAGTATCATGGCCAAGATTAAGTGATACACGGACTTCCCCAGTGGTCCAGGGGTTAATACTCCATCTCCAGTGCAGGGGCAAGGGTTTGATCCCCGGTCGGGGAACTAAGATCCCACATGCTGTAGGGCATGACCAACAATTTTAAATAAGCAAATAAACAAAAGTGGATCTATCATTAAAAAGTAACAAAAAATTAAATGATATAGTGAACATGAAATCTGGAGACAAGTGGGCACTCTATAAACCTGTGCTAATCCTGAGACAGTCCAGGTGGGAAATATTACGTAGATAAATCATTTCTTGAACTTGCTCCCTCACTTTCCTCCTGACACTTAAGAAATATCAAAGCTCCCTGAGAAAAGGGCTTCCCAGTGTCTCAGTGGTAAAGAATCTGCCTGCCAATGCAGAAGATGCATGAGACACAGGTTCAGGCTCTGGGATGGGAAGATCCCCGGGAGGAGCAAGTGGCAACCCACTCCAGTATTCTTGCCTGGAAAATCCCATGGACAAAGGAGCCTAGGGGACTATAATCCATGGGGTCACAAAGAGTCAGATAGGACTTAGCAAATAAGCATGCACACACAACTTCTACAGGCAGGACATCCATTGTTGAGAGTTCTTCCCCATGTACTAGGAGTACAGTTAGAATTTAAAAAGACAGTGGGGGATGAGTTAGACTCCCTGGATCATCACTGATGGAAGGGCAAATTCCAAGGAGCTGTCTGAATCTCTCCATACACCTGCTAAGTCCCGCTCGGAGGTTTGCTCTGTTGGTGGCCCTTGTGAACTTCATTGAGCTTCAGTTTGTCTTTCCCTCCTTTATATGACCATCAAAACCATGCCTGAAATGTCTGATCCTTGGAGAGCATTAACCAAGATGTCTGGATTTTTAGAATAGATTGCCATTTATCCAACTTGGTGTCAAACCCAAGAGGAGGTTTTCTGAATTGAGGAAATCGGGACAGCTGCATGAGCATATGGAATCTGTGGACCCAATGAAGGGGTGCTGAAGGATAAAATGAAACCTTGAGTCATAACCACAGCAAAAGGGATGTCATTTTCATAACTCAATGCCTGTATTTTTAAATAACTCTCACAGAAGTTCTGTAGGAGCTGGCCACAGTTCTGGAGAGTTTGATAAACTTTCTGGTCACTGATCTGAGGATATTAGAGAAAGGCCGAAACTTAATCTTCTTAGAGGAAAGAAGTTATTATGTGGACACGATCCATAATAGCTCTCAGAGCTTTTCATAGAAGTCATTACCTACCAAGGAGAGAGAAAGCTTAGCTACTGGCCATAGACTAAACTCACATACTGAGTAGAGGGCCTCAAAAAAAGAGAAAGTACATCATTTCAAAACAACAAACATTAGTTTTCACAGGATAGTCAATCTGGCAGGTTGTCAAGCATTTGTGATTCCGTTTCATTCACTTAAGCTTCTGACGTTTTCTCACTGTTAGACAGTTTCCTCTACTAAGAAAACAGTCATCTGTTGCAGCCATATGCTTTCCAGGATAAGAATTCTTTCTCATTTTGCACCTGCTTTGTTGAAAGTTTCAATAACAAGTTTGTAAACAGAAATGTCTTCTCAGACATATGGAGAGAGAACTTCAGTACCACACTGCCTAGAAACGGGTATCTGTCTCTTGCACAAGACTCTGAATCACCATCCCCCGCCCCAAAGGTAAGGACATTATCTTACTTGGCTTCCAATGCTTGAGACACAATAGATACCCAATCCATTCTTGCTGATGTCATAAATGAAGGGACTAAAGTGATGCAATTAGTTTGCCTTGTCTTTCTTTTCAAGGCCCACTGTGAAACTTGTTCTACATTAGTTTAACAGGAAAGTATAAATGGCACATTCTTTTTAAAATTAATTTATTTTTAATTAAAGGATAAATGCTGTACATTATTGTGTTGATTTCTGCCAAACCTCAACATGAATCAGCCATAGGTATACAAATGTCCCCTCCCTCTTGAACCTCCTTCCCTCTCCCCATCCCACCCCTCTACGTTCTTACAGAGCCCCAGTTTGAGTTCCCTGAATCACACAGCAGATTTCCATTGGCTATCTAGTTTACATATGGTAGTGTATATGTGTCCATGTTACTCTCTCCATACAGCCCACCCTCTCCTTCCTCCCCTCCCCAGCATCTGTAAGTCTGTTCTCCATGTCTGTGTCTCCACAGCTGCCTACATAAAGGTTCATCAGTACCATCTTTCTAGATTCCTAAATGGCAAATTCTTGATGGATGGAATAAGTTTTATATTTACACATATATGTGTGTTTGCTTTAGTATGTTAAATATTATATAGTATATTCTTTATATATATATATACATGTATGCATAGAGTCAGGCTTTGCCTCAGATGGTAAAGAATCTGCCTGCAATGCAGGAGTATATACAGAACCTCTTTCATTTTTTTAAAATCAGTACTTATAACCAGTAATTAACCTTGTCTAGCCACCAGTAAGTATTAGAAAGTAGATGTAATTTGTCATTGTTTCCAATTGATGAGCCAAAAATTTCCAAGTACTCTCTTTCTTGCTCAGGTAGTTGTAACCTGGTAAATCAATGCATTCAAACACTCTAAGGATGTCTCTCTAAACACTTTGTCCCCAAGTGTGGTCTTTGGACACCATCTAGGGGCTTATTATAAATATGGGACGTTGTCTCTACCCCAGACCTACTGAATCAGGATCTGCCTTTTAACAATATTTTGGGCTGCAGGCCATGGTTGCAGGGAAGTTTACAGGACTCTGTGATGGACTGCCCCACTATACCCGGAGAGGTAGCTTAGGCCTAAGAAGAGGAAGTTGGACTTCTAACAAAGAGGAGACTCCCATAGCCCAGCACAGATCTTGCATCTCTCTTCTTGGATTTGAAATCAATGCAAAGCTGGTCACTCCCAGACCCATTCCCCCCTCTTAGAACTGTTGACTGGGGATATTAAGTTCTTTGGATAGACTAGATTAAAAGTGTTAATATTAACTCTGAATTTGGGAAATTATTTCCCCCATGCTTTGTTTTTTGTGCCTTGTCAGCCTGGGCTGTTTTTTCTTCAAATGAGGTAATTGTTTACTGCCTCTCTATTTGACCTTGCACGGAGCTTATGAACATGCAGGTTTAGGTTTTTAGTGTTTCTAAAGATGATCACAATAGTGATGATGATAGTGATGGTGATGCCATGCGGAGAGTACTTCAAAAGCTCCCTCCTAATCATTCTTACCCATCTGCTCAGAATTCTAGGGAACCCATGACTTTCAAACCAAGTTGTGTGGAGCCCAGGGTCTTACGGTCACACAGGCGAAGAAGAGGAGACAGACGAAGGGAGACAGACATGGGAGAGGAGGCAGCTGGACAGCTTGGCAAACCCCACAGAATGAGGCTGCTATCCAGAGGATGAGGATGAGTGAGCATCTTGGCAATGATCAGTTTGCTATATTAAAGACTTTCTTTGCAAATAATTTTATCTGGACACAGATTCTCCTCTTCGGCCTCAATTATTGTGGTGGCTGTATAGTTAGCAGATCTTGGAATATCTAGCGTTCGTGTTAGAGGAAACACTGAAACCGCCCACCCTGGCTGGGCACCATAGAAACCACTGGCGTGAGTTATTTTACAACAGGCGGTCCTGGAAAGGAACACGGAATTAACAAGCCACACCAACTGGAGGAATTCAGAAAACATCAAAAGGAGACACCACATGTCCTACCAAACTCTCAGAATCCTACTTGCTGGAATCCCTTTTGGCTCAGCAATGCGTGAGCCACCAGGAAGGGCCCTGGGTCAGAATGACCGGCAGAGACAACCCAGAAACTAACCCCTTACTGTAAAACCTGAGACTGCAAGCCATGTGGTGGAGCAGTTCTCCTGGGTTCCCTCACCCTGGTGCCTTCTGCCCGGGGAGCCCCTTCTCAATAAAGCATCTTTGTCAACATGCCTGTCTCCTCAGACAATTCATTCCCAAGCATTAGACAAGAGCCCACTCCCCAGCCCTGGAAGAGGTTCCCCTTCCTGCAACAGTAAGATATTTCTGGAAAGGAAAGAGAAATATTTAAGAGAATGAAAAGCTACATTTTGGTTTAGAGCAGATTTTTCACCCCATGGATATTGACAGAATCTGTTTGCATATTTCAGATTCAGACCTAGGTTGCAATGATACCATGAGATATAATGGTGAGGGAAATATAAACACTGATAGCATTTTAAAAAATTTAAAGGCTTCAAATTCTTTAATAAACCTGCAACACACAATCAAAAAATTCTATAGAATCTCCATGTATGGGTACATTCCAGACAGGGTGATTTTAAAATCTCTCCTTGCAATGTGTTGCACTTGGTTTTGTCTAGAGTTGAGGGAATGTGCTAGATATTCCCTAATGACCTGCTTCACCTCAGCAGTTTCATCATTCTGAGTTTACTTTTCTTTTACCGAGGTAGAAAGCTATATCAGTCCAGAATCTTAAATCTGGTTAAATCCTTATGGCAACAATTCATACTTCTGATCTCTCCTTTTGTTGTCCATTCATTTTGCCCTCATTCTGGTTCATGTTCTTATCAATTCTTGGAAATACACCAAAAAAAGAGAAGAAATAGGAATTGCTTCCACCTTTGAATTGTTATTTTTCAAAGATGGCCAGCAAATCCCATCCCATACGTTCTTCTTACAATGTGATGGTGGCATCCATTCCATCAAGTCATGAGGCTGTTTCCTCTCCCCTTGAACCTGGACAGATGTTTTGTGATTGCCTTTACCAACAGAACAGAAAGGAGTAACACTGTAAGACTTCTGAGACTGTATCATAAGTAAGGCACTTACTTCTGCCTTGGTCTGTTGGGAAACTTGCTTTTGGAATCCAGCTACCAGGATGTGAGGAGGTCTATGCCACAAGGGAAGACCATGTGTAGGTGTCTCAGGTGACATTGTCAACTGAGCTCCCAGTCTCTGACCACCAGATATAAGCCCAAGGAAGTCTTCAGAGGACATCAGCGTCCCTGACAACATGACCACAGCCCCATGAGCTACCCTGCCAAGCTGAGCCCTCTGAGCCCTCAGAATCATGAGAGATAACCAGAAAATCTTTACAGTTGTTTTAAGCCACCAATGTTGGGGTTATATATTACACAGCAATGGAGCAAACCCTCAATCCTATATTTATTAGGACAGAAGAAGCTGTGATCTGTGCTCAACTGAATTTTCTGTCCTGAATAAGTGATTCACCATTAGAAATGGATGCTATTAATTTTAGGCTTATGCTTATAAGCCAAGTATCACTCTACCCTCATAACAAATTTGACTAATTTCTCCACTTTCACAATGATGAACCATTCAGTTATCAAGGTTTTCAGAAACTTGATATTTGCAATGTCTTCCAAATATCCACATCCAGGGGCTGGCTATTCTCCAGCCCCTTAGCCTGCTGTCTCCATATTCCCAGTTCAACACATCACTACCAAACTTTTTTAAAATTACATTTATTTTGTCATTCTGTTGCCCCCAAATCCCCCCAAGGTACATACACTATTTAAACTAGAGTTGCAAACTCAGATAAAGGCAAAGATGAAAGACCAAGAGTCCTGACAGTGTTCAAGTCTCCACTTCAGCCTCCTTCCCATAGCTTAGTTCAGACCAAAAAAAAATCTATTTCTGTGTTTATTTACAGCAGTTCAAGTTGAGTTTCCTTCACTTGCAAGTAGAGAGGTCCTGACAAATACATTGGGAGCATCCCTCAGAATCCAGCATAGTCCTGGGCCCATACCAGATAAATAGGAAGGAATACAATGTGATACCGGACAACTGAAAAGACTGACTAAAGTTTAAATAGACAAATAAGACCAATGTCATCAAAGATGTGGAGAAACTGAGACTTTCCTACAGTGCCATGAAAATGAAAATTAGCTCAATCATTTTTGAAACCTATTTGACATTATTGAGTAAAACTGAATATGTAGGTATATTTTGGGAACCAGCAATGCCAACTTTAAGTACAGACACAATAGAAATGTAAAAGTTGCTGTTGTTTAGTTGCTAAGTCATATCCAACTATTTGCAGCCTCATGAACTGTAGCATGCCAGGCTCCTCTGTCTTCCACTATCTCCCGGAGTTTGCTCAAATTCATATCTGTATAGTCAAAGCTATGGATTTTCCAGTAGTCATGTATAAATATAAAAGTTGGACCATCGTAAAAAAGCTGAGTGTCGAAGAACTGATGCTGTTGAAGTGTGGTGTTGGAGAAGACTCTTGAGAGTCCCTTGGACTGCAAGGAGATCAAACCAGTCAATCCTAAAGGAAATAAACCCTAAATATTCATTGGAAGGACTGTTGCTGGAACCTAAGGCTCCAATATTTTGGCCACCTGATGCGAAGAAAAAGACCCTGATGCTGGGAAAGATTCAAGGCAAAAGAAGAAGGGGGTGGAAGAAATGTATTCACAGAATTCACAGAAGACATACAAGAAACCACTCTCTTCTTAGTAGCCTCAAGCTAGAAACAATTCAAGTGTCCTATAAGAATGGACAAATAAGTTGTAGTGTATTTATACAAGGAGATATTATACAGCAATGAGAATGGATAAACCAGTTAATATAACAACATAGATAAGTCTCATAAATGCAACGTTGAGCATAAGAAGTCAAATACAGAAGTGTACATATTGCATAATCTTTCTTATAAAATACAAAACAGGAGAAACTAATTTTCACTGTTAGAATCAAGGAAAAGCATTAGCCTTATGGAGGAGTTTTAATGGGAAGGGGACCTCAGGACCTAATATATGGACTCCAGTGTGTGTAAACTCATGGTCTGCAGCACTTTTTTGAAAAATGTATTTACAAAATCAGAGTAGAAATGGTATTGTGGTTCCCTGCACAGTGACATGCCAGCCAGCTTCCTCAATTCCCTCTGGCACATCCTTTCTCCGCAGCAGACAGGGGAGGAGATGAGAACTGTGAGAAGCACAACTGTGCCCATAAAGGAGCAAAGCCATCAAAAGAAAACACGTCTGTGACAAGGGAAGAACACATTCCCCGATTTTCCCATCTGTCACACCATATGCAGCAGCATCTATCAACACCCAATTTGCTGTATGTAGTTAAGGACGCTCCTTCCGTGTAGGAGAATAACTCGTCTCAATTAGATCCTAAGATTTACATTTTTTGAAGTTTGACGTTCTGTGAGTCAAGTCATTATCATTTCAAGCAGCCTCAAGTCAACAGAATTGGATCCTGGACTTAATCAAACTCAGAATTCCACACCTACAATCTAAAATCCCAGTGACACCATCTCAGTCCACAATCTTTCAATTTTCCTTCCTTTTCATCATTTTTCTACACTTATTTATTTATCTTTTTTTAAGACCTTGACCCACAGGCTGTTCAACTCTCAGGCATTATATGAATACCTTCTATGCATGGTAATTCCCCTGACCCATTATCAGGGATTTAGTAATTCCTACTAGTCTGATTACTAACTTTTATTCTTTTGTTCCTTTGATCTTCAATAACATATACCTAGAAAAGCCTCATCCTACTATTCAGGTTGTTTAAAGCCCTATAACTAATCTTCTGAAATCCAATAGTGAAAAGTCACAACCATATTCTTACAAAGTAGGGCTCTGTGACAAATGCTGGGCTTTTATCTCGGCCCAGTAACTCTCTTTCAAGTCCATAGTCAGTATGATCTCCAAGTCCCCTGAGGACAATTCCAAATTTCCACCCATTCCCACATTTCAGCTACTCCAGTGCCTTCTCTTTCTTCCTATTTCCATAATAAAATCCATCCAGTGAGATCTCCCTCCTTTAGTCTGGTTTCATGGGTGTTCAGCCCATCAGATCAGATCAGATCAGATCAGTCGCTCAGTCATGTCCGACTCTTTGCGACCCCATGAATCGCAGCACGCCAGGCCTCCCTGTCCATCACCAACTCCCAGAGTTCACTCAGACTCATGTCCATCGAGTCAGTGATGCCATCCAGCCATCTCATCCTCTGTCGTCCCCTTCTTCTCTTGACCCCAGTCCCTCCCAGCATCAGAGTCTTTTCCAATGAGTCAACTCTTCGCATCAGGTGGCCAAAGTATTGGAGTTTCAGCTTTAGAATCATTCCTTCCAAAGAAATCCCAGGGCTGATCTCCTTCAGAATGGACTGGTTAGATCTCCTTGCAGTCCAAGGGACTCTCAAGAGTCTTCTCCAACACCACAGTTCAAAAGCATCAATTCTTCGGCGCTCAGCTTACTTCACAGTCCACCTCTCACATCCATACATGACCACAGGACAAACCATAGCCTTGACTAGACAAACCTTTGTTGGCAAAGTAATGTCTCTGCTTTTGAATATGCTATCTAGGTTGGTCATAACTTTCCTTCCAAGGAGTAAGCGTCTTTTAATTTCATGGCTGCAGTCACCATCTGTAGTGATTTTGGAGCCCAGAAAAATAAAGTCTGACACTGTTTCCACTGTTTCCCCATCTATTTCCCATGAAGTGATGGACCGGATGCCATGATCTTTGTTTTCTGAATGTTGAGCTTTAAGCCAACTTTTTCACTCTCCACTTTTACCTTCATCAAGAGGCTTTTTAGTTCCTCTTCACTTTCTGCCATTAGGGTGGTGTCATCTGCGTATCTGAGGTGATTGATATTTCTCCCGGCAATCTTGATTCCAGCTTGTGTTTCTTCCAGTCCAGCATTTTGCATGATGTACTCTGCATATAAGTTAAATAAACAGGGTGACAATATACAGCCTTGACGTACTCCTTTTCCTATTTGGAACCAGTCTGTTGTTCCATGTCCCGTTCTAACTGTTGCTTCCTGACCTGCATACAAATTTCTCAAGAGGCAGATCAGGTGGTCTGGTACTCCCATCTCTTTCAGAAGTTTCCACAGTTTAATGTGATCCACACAGTCAAAGGCTTTGGCATAGTCAATAAAGCAGAAATAGATGTTTTTCTGGAACTCTCTTGCTTTTTCCATGATCCAGCGGATGTTGGCAATTTGATCTCTGGTTCCTCTGCCTTTTCTAAAACCAGCTTGAACATCAGGAAGTTCATGGTTCACATATTGCTGAAGCCTGGCTTGGAGAATTTTAAGCATTACTTTACTAGTATGTGAGATGAGTGCAATTGTGCAGTAGTTCGAGCATTCTTTGCTCAAACTTTGTTCAGCCCATGTAGGCACACAAAGCCCAGGCTTGGTTTAGTACACTGCTGACGCTGTCTTAAAATTCTGAATAACTTTTATACAGGCTCCCGTGCTTTCATTTTGCCCTGAACCTCACAAATCATGTAGCAGATACTGCCCCCCTTCCATATCTGAACTCTAACTTCCTGTGTGATGGTTTTTGGAAGCAGGGTCTTTAGGAGATGAAGAGGTCACAAGGATGGAGTTCTCACAAATGGAATAAGTGCCTCTATAAGAACAGGCCACAGAACTAGCTTGCTTTTTTTCAGCCATGTGAGGATACAGTGAGAAAGAAATAGTTTCTAAAACCCAGAAAAGAGTTCCCACCAGACCTCAACTAAGCTTGCATCCTGATCTCAGACTTCCAGCCTCCAAAACTATAAGAAATGCTTTTTTGTTGTTTATAAGCCATCTAGTGTGGTACTTTGTTTTAACAGCCCAAACTGACTGAAACACGCGTACCATGAATGGCATTCAGTACACACTCAACTAATGCCTGATAAATCACTTTCAGAAGTTCCATATGATTCTGTGGCTATTTTACTGATTCTTAAGGAATTTTATATAGGAAGCAACAAAACATATCCAATGGGTTCTATGGAAAAAAACAGAATCTTATAAACTTAACTGGTTTTTGGTCATTGATATCTTTAAGAATCTGATTAAATCTGAACTCTGTCCCTAAAGAAATGGTCATACGAATTCAGGGGGTTGAATAGAATTTTGTTAAATTCTTAAAATTCATCCATCATCTCTAACTTGAATTATACTCTCTCCCATGTATTTCTTGCCCTGAGAAACACAAGCTCTAGCTTGAAGCTGGGCAACAGAGAATTAGGTACCACCGCCACTTCTGACCCAGAATTATGCCAGCTTTGCCAGCAAGGATGAGATCAGTCTTCACTTGAGAAATTCAGTGCACAACCCAGCCCCAACCCTGTTCCTGAATAACCCAGGGAGCCCTCCATGCATCCTGGCCCATCTCTCCAACTCTGGGTTGAACCCAAGCAGCCTCAGTCAGCTTGGCCGAGAGCTGCCTGCATGGTTCCCCAGCTGAGAGGTGGGCCACTGTCCCAGTTGCTGTAACACTGTGGAGTCGCACTGGGGCTAATATGGAAGCAAAGCCCTTCCCCCTCCACCAAATGCCTCCCCTACAATGACCCAGCAAGAACAGCTTCTGCACTGCAAGCATGTGTCCTCCAGCATAATCTGAATACTGAGATGACATGAAGGCAGGAGACAGGACTTCTCACAATCAAAGCTGTAAGCATGCAGTGATCCCTGGGCAGGCCCTATGGAGGGCGCAGATCCTTGGAGGAGGAGCCAGGTGGCCACTGTCCTATCTACTAGGACATTTTGAGGTTTGAAGGGAAGGTAGGACATTTTTATAAAATCAGCAAATATTTTCAGTTTTGTGGGCTTTATGATCTCTGTCACAACTGCTCAACTTTCCCTTTGTAGCAGAGAGCAGCCCTAAACCCTCCCTAAAGGCATGGGCACGGCTGGGCTTGGCTTCCTGGGCTTACTTTGCCAACCCCTGGGAGTGAGCGCTGCATTCTGGGAAACTGCTTCCGGGCACCGCCATAGGAGCTGGACCACACAGGGACGTTCCATCCTTCCAGCAATGTAGCCCCGGTCCTGTCCACAGGGAGACAGTGAAACCATGTACATTGAAGTAAAAGACTGACTCAAGAGTTAATGGCTGGGAAATTTGAAGATGTAGAAACAAAATAGCTCTTGGGCTGGGAAACTGCTAACAGTTTAGATCATAATTCTGCCACATAGCCAAACCACCAAACTCTCAGTTTCCAGAACAATATAGATAAAGGCAGACACACATTCCTAAGTTGTTTTCACAGGAAGCAGACCTCTGGATGAACACTGCTGACCACAAGAACATTGACCCGAGACTGGTTGGAACCAGGAGATTGATAATGCATGAAACTTCAGCTTGAAGGCAACTAATCCTAGAATTGTCCACGAGCTGACCACACCCTGCTCCCTGAACACTGTAAAACTCACTACCCCCTCCAGATGGGCCACACAGTCTTGGGGGCATTAGCCCACTGTGGCCCTCTTTGTAGGGCAAAGCAAGAAAAGTCACTCTTTTCTACTTCACCCAAAACTGTCTCCATGTTTCTATTCAGCACCAGTGAATAGAGGCCAAGTTTCGGCAAAAAAAGGAGATATTCAGATTTCTGTGCCTCTTAAACTAGCAAATTTGGCTATGCTAAGTCCAATCCCAGGTGAGTGGATTCATTTGCACTGGAGATCTCACGGTCATTTTAAATTCTCCAAAGTAACGAATACCTCGCATTCAATACTTCTGGGGAGTGGCTGGAATTTACTTCTTTGTTGGAAGCGTAGAATTGCCAGTAGTATCTAGTCACCTTCTTGTTACGGGGTAGAATGTGGAGAGAGGAGGTGAGAGAGTAGGACTCACCTGATACAGTGCCAAATCTCAGCCCAGTCTTTAAAGTTTTAGGAACCTTTGGTCTCTCTTCTTCAACCAGGTGTTAAGGAACGTGCCCCCAGCACCCACAGAGCATCACAAGACTTGAGTAAGAGCCCAGGGGAAATGCTCTGCAGAAGCGGGAATCCTAACTCTTAGAACCACGGGACTCAGGATGCACAATGCCCTCTGCTAATTCATCTTTAACATAGAGACTGCGTGTTCCCCACCGAACTGTGATGAGGACTAAACAAGGAAACCACGTGAAGGCTGCAACATGGTCTCTGGCACATTCTGAACCCAAGACTAGCTGACAGCCAGTCAACCAGCAACCAGCTGCTTGGCCTGTTCCAGATGAAACCACCACAGCCCCACCCATCAGAGCATTCCCTAGATGAGCTGAATTTTAAAAAACCAAACCAAACCCCTGTACTACCTTCTGAGCCATCTAGGTTAGGAGGCAGAAACTTAGAGTTGTTTCATTGCTTCATTTGGCCTCAAAAAGAACTTTTAATTGTTTATTATTGCCTGCTATTTCCATGGGACCAACAATATCCTCTAAAGCAAAATCTGCTATTTTAGCCTATGGAGGGTCTAAGGATGACTTTTTAAAAAAATTTTTAAATAGGAACTGCCATTTCCTACTTATCTTTAACTCTCACTTCAGTACTTAGGTATCTCCTTCATTCACTCATTACCGCATTCACAGTAGGTGCCTGAGCACCTACTGTGCGCAGGACCATGCGTAGCAGTGAGTGGACCTTATATTACAGTGTAGCTAAGAGGCAATAAATAAAAACGTTAAGTGTAAAATATTCAGATGCTGGTAAAGTGCAGTAGAGGAGAGGCAAACAGAGAAAAGCTAGGATGGGGGGAGTCTGGCTACTTGATGCAAAGCAGCTGAGGAAGGCTGCACCAGGAGCCCTGAGGGAACAAGCTGTGCAGACAGAGGCAGGAAAGATGATTCCAGTGCATGTGAAAAGGGAACTTCAGAGTGGTTTGTTACAATATTAAAGGGTAAGGAAGTCAGTGTGAATGGAGCAGAGTGAGCAGGAGTAAAGTGCTGAGGTCACAGAGGAGAAAGCAAAGGGCCATTATGCAGTGCCTTGTGGGTTTTGATCTGAGTAGGCTAGGAAACTATGATGGTTCTAAGTAGAACGACACCCTTTCTTCATAGGCTGGCTGCTGGTTGGGAGACAAACAGAAAGACAGAAGTAGACAAGGAGTCTACTGACAAATCCAGGGAGAAGAGATGGAGCTTTAGAATAGGGTGATAGCAGTGGGGGAGGTGAAAGAGTATTAGATTCTGAATGTATTTTAAGTAACAGTTGCCAGAATTTGCTAATGGCTTGGATGCCAGGTATGACGGAAGGAAGGGAGTTTAGGATGACTCTAAGTTATGCAAAGTTAAGGTGAGCAGACAAATACCACTCTGGAGCAGCACTCCTCCAACATGAATGTGCCCCAAAGGAGAGAGATGGGCTCCAGGTAGGACATTTACAATCAGCTAGCCTCTTCTTTGCATTTCCTGAGACAAGAGAGAGGTGGGCTCTAGGTGAGGAATTTACAACCAGTCTCCTGTTTGCCCTCTGAAATGGAAGTAATAGCAGAAACAGGGTAAATAGCCAGTCTTTGTCTCTTGTAAGCATCTCAAGAAAATAATTATGGCAAGGACAAAGAGAGGCAAAACTCTGTCTGAGCAAAGGATTAAGGGATCTCCACTTCCCCCTTTCTAGGATAAGAGAGACATGACACGTATGCAGAAACACTCCTTGGAGTCAAAAGTCAGAGGATAATTCCAGGCCATAAGGAGTCTTGCTCCTTCCAGAAGCCTTCACTTCAAGATCCATCTTGGCTAAGGGGTGTGCACACCCCAAGCGAGGGTCCTAAGGCAAATTAACCAGGGGAGGGGACAAAGCAAGACGATGGACCTGAGGGAAGACAAGTCCCAGAAAACTGCCCCTTTTAAAGAATTTAAACTTCCCAAAGGTGTGACTCTCTCTCAGCCTGCCCACGCACCTTTCTGCATGCACTTTTCAAAAGCTTACTTTACTCTTTATCTTGTACGTCCTCACCTGAATTCATTCTTGACTAGGCAGGCAAGGACTAGGGACACTAGCCCTCACTGCCGGCCCCTCTGATCCAGTGGTTATGACTCCTGGTCTGGGAAAGTACTTCCAGCTACTGCTCACTGCTGCTTGCTGCAAGCTGCCATTTACTGCTGTGCACGTCCAAAATCAAAGTCACCTGGAGTTAAAATACAGGGTCTGAATCAACAGCTTTTGGAAGGGCCTGAGATTCCTCATCTCTAACAAGCTCCCAGATCCTACTGGTGATGTGGGTCCATGGATCAAACTTTGCCCACTGTTAAAGGATGCCATTCAGCTTAGTCCAGGTAAAAACCTGAATTCTGGAGCCAAAATACCTAGTAGGTCCATGTCCTGGTGACACTCCTAACAATGTCACATGGACAAGCTGCTGCCCTGCTTATGTTTCAGTTTCTTCATCTGTTAAGATAAGAAATCCCTGTGAGAATATAATGGGTTAGAAATATAAAGCACTTAGAACAATGCCTCAGTTCAGTCACTCAGTTGTGTGCAACTCTGCGACCCCATGAATCGCAGCACGCCAGGCCACCCCGTCCATCACCAACTCCCGGAGTTCACCCAAACTCATGTCCATCAAGTCAGTGATGCCATCCAGCCATCTCATCCTCTGTCGTCCCCTTCTCCTCCTGCCTCCAATCCCTCCCAGCATCTGAGTCTTTTCCAGTGAGTCAACTCTTCACATCAGGTAGTCAAAGTATTGGAGTTTCAGCTTAAGCATTAGTCCTTCCAAAGAACACCTAGGACTGATCTCCTTTAGGATGGACTGGTTGGATCTCCTTGCAGTCCAAGGGACTCTCAAGAGTCTTCTCCAACACCACAGTTCAAAAGCATCAATTCTTCGGCACTCAGCTTTCTTCACAGTCCACCTCTCACATCCATACATGACCACTGGAAAAACCATAGCCTTGACTAGACAGACCTTAGTTGGCAAAGTAATGTCTCTGCTTTTGAATATGCTATCTAGGTTGGTCATAACTTTCTTCCAAGGAGTAAGTGTCTTTTAATCTCATGGCTGCAGTCACCATCTGCAGTGATTTTGGAGCCCCCAAAAATAAAGTCTGACACTGTTTCCACTCTTTCTCCATCTATTTCCCATGAAGTGATGGGACCGGATGCCATGATCTTAGTTTTCTGAATGTTGAACTTTAAGCCAACTTTTTCACTCTCCCCTTTCACCTTCATCAAGAGGCTTTTTAGTTCCTCTTCACTTTCTGCCATAAGGGTGGTGTCATCTGCATATCTGAGGTTATTGATATTTCTCCCAGCAATCTTGATTCCAGCTTGTGCTTCTTCCAGACCAGCGTGTCTCATAATGTACTTTGCATGTAAGTTACATAAGCAGGGTGACAGTATACAGCCTTGACGTACTCCTTTTCCTATTTGGAGCCAGTCTGTTGCTCCGTGTCCAGTTCTAGCTGTTGCTTCCTGGCACATAGTAAACACATAAGGTGTATTGTTTGTTACTATTGTCATCACTATTATCCTTATTTCCTTTTGGCCAGAGTTTGCCCTTTCCTCAGCCCTTTGGTTTGTACTGTGTTTATCTTAGAAACGTTGGGAAGATTCCACTGGGAACCAAGAACTATTCTAGAAGACAAACTATCTAGAGATGGCCTGTGTCTTTGGAAGTTCTAAGTCACTAAGATTCTGTAATAGTCTAGGATGATCTTGACCAGGGTTTATCAAGAAAGAAGGAAACCAAATTCTTCAGAACAGTCCTAATATGGTGGTAACTATGATCTAGAAGTTGGTGAAAGGCAGGTAGGTGTTTAGCTCTGTGCCTGGCTGTATTTGGAAATCTTCTAAACCCAAACTCCTTGGCATTGTGGTGATATTTTGTAAGAACATCTAAGTAAGTAAAGAGAGATGTAGATGGACCTGCTGCTGCTGCTGCTAAGTCGCTTCAGTTGTGTCCAACTCTCTGTGACCCCATAGAAGGCAGCCCACCAGGCTCCTCCGTCCCTGGGATTCTCCAGGCAAGAACACTGGAGTGGGTTGCCATTTCCTTCTCCACTGCATGAAAGTGAAAAGTGAAAGTGAAGTCACTCAGTCATGTCCGACTCTTTGCGACCCCATGGACTGCAGCCCACCATGCTCCTCCATCCATGGGATTTTCCAGGCAAGAGTACTGGAGTGGGGTGCCATTGCCTCCTCCATGGATGGACCTAGAGACTGTCAAACAAAGTGAAGTAAGTCAGAAAGAAAAACAAATTTTGTATACTAATGCACATATGTGGAATCTAGAAAAATGATAGAGATGAGCCTGTTTGCAAAGCAGAAGCAGAGACACAGGTATAGGGAACAAATGTATGAACATCAAGGGGGAAGAGGAGGCAGGATGAGTTGGGAAACTGGGACTGACATGTATACACTACTGTGTACAAAATAGATAACTAACGAGGACCTACTGTATGATACAGGGAACTCTGCTCAGCGATCGTCCTGACCCAAGGACTGAACCCGCACCTCCTGCGTCTCTTGCATTGCAGGCAGATTCTTTACCCACTGAGCCACCTGGGAAGCCTATCATAACCCAATAGTGTTCCCCTGAAAATCGTATCGAAGCTCTCATCCCTAATGTGATAATATTTGAAGATGGAGACTGGTGAGCTACAGTTCATAGGATCACAAAGAATTGGACACGACCAAAGCAACTTAGCATGCACATACATGCATAAACACTAAACAAAACTGATTTTCAGAGACTAACGTGGCGCATAATGCCAACACCTATAAGATTGAGACCACCATCCTACATTAGTGGGCAGTGTTCAAAGAGCTGTGTTTAGCAATGACATCACATGATAGCACATAAAAGCCTTAAACTGACCAAGTCCTCTGGACCCCTCTCTGCTTGGTCATGGGAAATAATGCTGACCACTTGACCTGAGCTAGTGACCCATCTGCACTGGAATTCTAGACAATTCAGGAAGGAGAGAGGAGCCTCAAGAGTTTCTTACTTGCTGAGACTGTGGCAAACGTGGTATCCTGTAAGTCCCCTACATACAAACCTTCAGGCTGTCAACTTACAAAGATGTGAACGGCATGCGCATGTCCGATCGCGTCAGCGCTGAGTGAAATTGAAGCTCTCTCTCCACCTCATACTGCTGACGTTCCTTCAGCTGTGCATCTCCACCTCCTCTCCCTCCTCAATGCCAGCCCCTGAATGCCAGCTGGTACTGTACTACTGTACTTTTTAAGGTACTGTAATGTAAGATTAAAAATGTTTTCTTTATCTTTTGTGTTTGTTTGTTGTGTATCGTTTGTGTGAAACATAAGCCTATTACTGTACACTACTATATGGCTGATTGTGTTAGCTGGGTACCTAGGCTGACTTTTCTGTACTTATTGGACTTACAAACATGCTCTCAGAACAGAACTTGTTCATATGTAGGGAACATACTATAATATTAAATAATATCTCTACCTCCAATGAGGTCAAAATGTTATATTAGTAATAAAAGATTTTCTTACATAAAAAACTGAACCCTCAAAATTTCATCAGAGAATGTCTTATTTCCTAGGAAAGTCCTTCCAGAGTGGAAGGCATCAGGTAGATGTGAGAAAGTCTACACTTAGAAAGTAAAAAAGGTTATAGGTAAAAATAGATTGACTTGGTGAATATACCTCAGGGATGTTTTGTGTAATATGACAAGCATATGACACCTGCTGTCCTTAATAACTGTTAACTTCTCTGCTCTTAATTTTATACTAGTTCAAAGAAGAAATATGCTCATTTGGGTTTTGATTGGCAAATCTGAACAAGAAAGCTCTTGTTTCAGCAGGGTGAAATTCCCCTTTTCCAGAATGCTGCAAGCATCAGCGCCGGCACTGGTTGTGACGGCGCAGGCGTCTGTCCCAAAGTAGCCGTTAAGAAGCTTGAGAGCAAATGGAGTAAGTAGAGAAATACTTGCTTCAATTAGTGTTGCAGAAACTGTAGAGGGAGAGAGAGTGGAGGAGGCTATCTTGGTGTAGATTCAAATTCCAGTCCTGTGTGAGTATGGTCTCAGCCTTCTCTGCTGTAATAGGTTCCCTAAATGGTCATATAGACCTTGGGAGACCATTTACCACCTGAAAAATCTCTCTTTCAGATTATGATTGTGGTGGTTTTAAAACATGACCCAAAATTCTTTGGGACCCTTCCCATCAAAAGGTGAGCTCTACGTCTCCTCCACTTGAATCTGTGACTTGATTGAAATCAAAAGAATACCGCTTCCAAAGCTGAGTCAGGAAAGGTTATCTAGCTTCTGTGGCCTCTCTTAGGGCACTTGTTCTGGGAAAGAGAGTTACTATACAAGAAACACAACTTCTCTGAGACTACCATGCTGGGAAGGCCATATGGAGCTGCTCCCATCATCAGCTGAGATGAGCTTCTGGCTGACAGTCACGTGAGCCTCCATGGACCTCAGACCCATCAGGCATCAAACATCAGTCAGGCCATCGGATGATTCTTGCCCCAGATATTTGACTTCAACCATATGAAAAGCCCCAGGAGAACCCTTCCCAATTTCTGAGCCACAAGATGGTGAGCAAAAATTAAGTGACTGTTTTAGACTGCCACATTTTGTGGCAACTTATTCATGAATTATTGAAACAAAATAGTGATTATGGGGAAAGAGTTAATAGTTACCGGAATGACCATCAGCACCGCAAGCAAACGCTCTGCCAGACTGTGAGCTCTCTGAGGGCAAAACCACATCCACTCTGTTCCCCCTTGTATCCTCAGCGTCAAGCCCACAGAAGATGTCCATAATAAGTTTGGAAAATGCTTTATTGTTCTTGTGCTTTAAAATAAATTAGCTTTGGTTATCTTTTTAAATCACAGAAATAAATGTTTACTGAGATTCCCTAACTGACTTCAGATGGTAATTTTTCTGCTTATAGCTGAAATAGACATTACAAATTAGGGCTTTGCCTAACTGCAGAGACCTTAGAACATAAATCTATATATAAGAATAAGAATAAACTGGGGTTAATTTCTTGAACATTGACCTATGCTTGCTGATTAGTCAGCTTACACTCCAGCTGTAGTCATTTGTTTATGAGAGCACACTCACTGTGGTATTGATCTAAGGTACCCGGTCCATGTGTAAATCTTCACATCCCAAACTGGGATACACACACACACAACTGAAATTTGCCTCAACACTTACAAAGTAGCCTGAGGCAGTTTGAAAAACTAAGCAAATTGTCAAATAGCTGAAGCCACTTTGAAAGAGCAAAGGCTGAATTTCCTGGATACAGCAGATGGGTAATCACCATCCTTCATCAAGGACTTGACCCTGAGGTTACTGGCTGTGAGGAAGAAAAATGTGTGCGTTTCATGACCTGATCTCATATTCGCCTCTTCAGGCAAGCTCCTCTGAGGAACCAAACTCTACTTTTGTCTGCATATTTACAGCCAGGACAGTGTCTCCAGACACAGCTTTGCATAAGCATAGAAATATGTCACTTAGATGAGTCATTCTTGCTCATTTAGAATGACTGAGAGGATGGCCAATGAGCCAGACACCCATGGCAGACAGGGTATCTTCACAGATGCTGCTGTGATCCTGCCCTGATGGGTTAGTAGTCCAAATGCCGACTCCTGGTGGGGCATCCTTGAAGTTGTTTCTAGGGCACAGATCCCTGGCAGGAAGAGGCTCTGCTCCCAGGGGAGCTCATCGAACACCCCTTCATCTCCCCATCTCCAGCTCCCACAGTGCACTTCACAATCTACTTCTGCTGTGGTCCCTCTGCCACCCAAGTATTCAGAGTAATGGAAAGACAGATCCAGACCAGGCCCGCATTGGGTAAATAACCCAAATTCAAAAACTTAAAAACTTCTCTGTGCCCAAAGTGGAGGCAGGGCTGCTCTACTTCCCCTCCATGTCTTGCCAATTACCTTCACTTGTGCAAAGTGTCAGTGATCAGAACTACACAATATGGAGCTGTCAGGCACAGCGAGTAAGTCCCTCTTGCTTCCAGGTAACAAGCCTCGTAGGCCCTTCTCACCTGGCTGTGGGGAGGAAAGAGTATCTCCTTCCCACATCTCATAGGAGGGAGTAGTTTTCCACTGAAAACTCAACCCTTGTGTCTCCAATAAATTCCACTAAGACTGTTTAGGCTGCAATAGGGAAGGGATGAGAAGATAGTTGAAGCAAAGTTGGTCCTGACCCTGTGAGATGTGTCTGGCAGCTCTTCAGTGTCTATGTAGTATTTACCTCCTACCATCTGCCATTCAAAGACAACAGGAAAAGTCCTGGATACTATTCTGCTTATTGTAAATGCCCTGGTTTACTCTCTGTATGGGTCTAGTTCTTTGTTTCCACTTTTAGACTGTTACCTCCTTGAAGACAGGCACTGTGTCTTTCTGTCCAGCATCTAACATATTGATAAATATTTCAGTGAACAGACACCAGTTAAGATTGGGTTTCATTTACTTTGAAACCTTTACTTTCAGCTTTTATTTTAGCAGAGTTTTGATGATGCATGTTCCAGTTCTACCTACTAAGTCTGTAGGTATTTCTGAACTTGTCTGGAGACGGAAATGGCAACTCCCTCCAGTATTCTTGCCTGGAAAATCCCATGAACAGAAGTGTCTGGTGGGCTAGACTCCTTTTGTCATTTTGAAATGGGATCAATAAAAACCTTAGTGTGAGCAGAGATGAGTCTATCTGACTGTGGGGATCTGGGTGTATGTGGCCCCATAGTTACCACAAATGTCATCCCCGGGGGTTGGATTGGCCAGATGTAGATCTAGAAAGTACCAAGGAGCTCTGGTCCTTTAGAGACAGACTCAAAAAGGATCCAGGCACCATTTTAAATCCATATGGAAACATGTGCCAACTGGTACATGTTTCTAGAGAAGAATTTGACAACTGGTACACTGAGAACCTGAAAGTGTGCACTTTAGATCCAGCAATTTTACTTCCAGGAATCATTCCTTAAAAAATTATCAGGAATAAGACACAGATGTGTGTAAAATGATGCTCATCAATGTGTATTAATTAAATTACTATATTAATTAATACAATAGGATATTATGCAGTTGTTAGAAGCCACATTGTACTTAATAAAACATGAGAATGTTCATGATACATTAAGTGAAAAAAGCCAGCATGAAATACTACTACAGTATGATCTAGTTCTATGGAAGATGTGCAGAAGAAGATAGGAAAAAAATATTAACAGGTGTTATCTCTCAGGTACAGAGAGATTTTGGATGGTTTTACTTTATTGCCTATACTTTTTCTGTTTCTCATATTTTTTTCAGTAAGTGTATACTACTTTTACAATCAGAAGAAAACAATAAATAATATTTTAAACAAGAAGAAATAAAATACAGATGAACAATTAATTTATCATTTATAACTGAAGGCAATAAGATTGAAGGAGATTTGGCCCAGAAGGGATTTGTAGGGGGTAGAAGGATTACCAAAAGGGATTACTTTGTTTTGATGATAAAGGACATTCTGTGATCTGGAGTTAGCTCAAGCAACATTCCAATTGTGCGTGTATTCACAGGAGAATTATGAAAAGGGAAAAGAAGATGAGGAGGAGGAATTTCCTGGGATTTAGCATGGCAATAATATTGATAGGTGAGGCTCCAGGCTAACCTCATGATAACCCTGAATTATATTTAACAGTCAATATTTATCCATGGGTTACAGAGGCTAAGAGCTTGATCTCTTAATTGAGTTTGAATTGCCATTCTGTTACTATCTACCATGTGATCTTGAAAAATTGTTTAATCTCTCCCAGTCACTACCTCAGCAAATAACAACAACAATAATAACATCTACTACATATGATTGTTTTGAATATTCAGGGAGTTAAAACATATAAAGCACTGAGAACATGATCTTGCATATAATACAAGTCTAATAAAAGTTACCTGTTACAACAATTATTATTGCAAATAAGTCCCTGTAACACACTGCAGTGGAAAACAGCAGGCTGAGTGTCAAAAAGTCTGAGCTGGAGGACAGATCCCACGACTTCTGAGGAGTGTGACTTGGACCAAGCACTCACATTTTCAGAACCCCCTTCTCCAAGATGGGCATAGCAGTATCTGTCTTCCCTCTTCCATAACACTACTGAGGAGTGGGGGCGAAGCACAATTATTGAAAATGCTGATGAATAGAAGGAGGCTGGAGAGTTCCCACCCATCTTTTCCCATGAATATAGGTTTTCAGACTTCCCTGTGTAGAGAACTTCAGGCTGGCTTCATTAGGATAAATTGAAGCTCTGGGATAATAACCAGGTGTCTGGTTTAATAGCTTTTAAACTCTATCCCCTACACAGTGGAAACATTGAATGCAATGACAATAACTCATCTGCAAGAACTGGTTGCAGAAATATGACATTCAGAACTTTCTCCTTCATTTATGAACATGACAAACCAAAAAATATCTAGGTCCTCAACAAAAGACTTGGTTAAATGAATTTTTGTCCATGTGTGCAAAGGGATGTTGTGTTAGGACATTATAGACAAAAATTTATTGGAGAGGGAAATTGCTCATTATTATATAGTCAACAAAGCAGGTTCATAAAAATATAGTTTTATATATAACATGGGTGGAGTATGTATGGGAAAAAAGATGAAGTTAACCTATTGAGGTCTTGCTGTACAGAAAGAGATTTAGGGAGTGGGTTATTGTTAAAAGAAATTCTCATACATTGAATTATGGTGAAGCCATTTTGGCTTGCACACAAGTTAACTGAATTTTATACTGACTAGAACAATCTGTTTGTGGCCTAGAAAACATATATTGCACACCTTCTTTTACTATTAAACAAAAGGGCATATTGACCAGAAACAAATAATGTCCATGTTAAAAATAAAGATTAAATGCCTCCCTTCCTGGGAAGAATTTCTGGCACTTCTTTAATAATAAGACTCCCTTCTCAGGTGCCAAGCCCATACTGACTCTCTGTATATATGTGCTAGTCTGGTTTTTTAGGTTTTTTTTTTTTTTTTAATCTTAAAGGAACATATCCTTGATTTATTTAATGTTCTTTGTTCTTTTTGAAAACTAATTTTTATTGGAGTACAGTTGCTTTACAATCTTGAGTTAGTTTCTACTGTTCAGCAAAGTGAATCAGGGATACATATACGAATACCCCTCATTTTTGAATTTTCTTCCCATTTAGGTCACCACAAAGCACTGAATTCCTTGAGCTGTACAGAAGGCACTCAATAGTTTTCTATTTTATGCATAGTATCAAAGAAGAGAAAGATGATCAGTTATGTCTGACTTTTTGCAACCCCATAGACTGTAGTCCACCAGTCCTCTGGAGCCCAACAGTCTCCTCTGTCTATGCTATTCCCCAGGCAGGAATACAAGAGTGGGTATCCATTTCCTTCTCTAGGGGATATATATTTCCCCAGTGGCTCAGGTTCAATTCCTGGGTCTCAAAGATCCCCTGGAGGAGGCATGGCAATCCACTCCAGGATTCTTGACTGGAGAATCACATGGACAAAGGAGCCTGGTAGGCTTCAGTACATAGGGTCACAAAGAGTCAAACATGACTGAAGCAGCTGAGCACACCCATAAATATGTGTGTGTGTGTGTGTGTGTGTGAGTTCCAATATAATTGATCCCACTCCCTTTTGCTCCCTTGGTTTTCATACATTTGTTCTCCATATCTGTGTCTCTATTGCTGTTCTTCAAATAAGATCATCAATACCATTTTTTCTAGATTGCACATATATGCATTAATATACAATATTTGTTTTTCTCTTTCTAACTTAGTTCACTCTGTATGACAGTTTCTAAGTCCATCCATGTCTACACAAATGACCCAATTTTGTTGCTTTTTAATGGCTGCACTGGGCTTCCCCTGTGGCTCAGCAGGTAAAGAATGCACCTGCAATGCAGGAGACCTGTGTTCAATCCCTGGGTTGGGAAGATCCCCTGGGGAAGGGAAAGGCTATCCACTCCAGTATTCTGGTCTGGAGAATTCCATGGACTATATAGTTTGTGGGGTCACAAAGAGTCAGACACAACTGAGCAACTCTCACTTTAATGGCTGCATAATATTCCATTGTGTGTATATATGTGCCCCATCCTCTTTATCCATTCCTCTGTTGATGGATGCTTTGGTTGCTTCCATTGTCCTGGCTATTGTAAATAGTGCTGCTATGAACACTGGTATGCATGTATCTTTTTGAATTATGGTTTTCTCTGGGTATCAGTAGTGGGGTTGCTAGGTCATGGTAGTTCTATTTTTAATTTTTAAGGAACCTCCATACTGGTCTTCACAGTAGCTGCATCAATTTTAATGTTCTTTGTTCTGACAAGATACAAAACTGTACTGAAAACCATGCTTCTCTGGAGCAGTTTCTCAGAGTAATCTGGGGATAATGTGGCTTCTAGGTTACAATCCTCAGTTTGGCTCAGATAAAACTCTTTTCTATTATTACTGATTGCTTATTGATTACTTTTAGCGACCCTGTAAATCAACACTACTCACCTACAGACCTCAAAACAATTAGAAAAATCAGGTGAAGTGTAACAAAAACTTAACAATGAAGCCCAGAACAGGTAGGAGACAAATTCTCTTTCAGCAAACAGCGTCAGGGCGATTTGTTCACTGAGGGGAAAAAAGTCATAGTTATGTTACTACAAGGATTACAGATAGACCAGATGGAGATTTCAGAAGGAAATCAGTCTTGTAAGGTGCGGTGTGTTTTACTTCATATACTCTGTAAGAGAAGAAACAGGAGTCCAGAGTAGAAGTGCCTATTGCTTCTTCCATTATCCCATGAGCTTGGAGCTCACCTAACCTCATAATGTCTTCAGAGCCAGTATAATAGAGAAGGGTCAGGAAGTGAGCAAGTCCACTAGAATACCCAGGGCATGCTCACTAGACCCTGAGACAGTATAGGAAGGAGCTTCTTAACTGTCCTAGATACTATACTGATGGAATTTCTGCCTGGCCCTCTGAATATAGAAATGCTTTAAGTTCATTTAGAAACAAGAGAGCAACTTTTCTTTCACTGGGAGAAATGACAGAGTGAGATAGACATTGGTAATTTACTCACTGTGGATTTTCTGGCAGTAAGGGGCAGTCTCCAATTAGATGAGTGGGCCTTTTTCCACTGAGAGGTGTCTATCCTCTTTTCCGCTTTCAGAAGGTAGCTAGAAATTCACCCTATGGAAAGGAAAAGGAAGAAGCTAAATGAGTTAATGAAACTGATTCCAGAATGAATGTCCCACAGATTCCAAGTTTTTTAGTGTGCCCAAATGCCCCTCAGGTTGAACTAAACTTTATTGATCACTACAGAAAATGTTGTGTTAATGGCCCAATTGTTTTTCCTCTGTATAAACAAGCCCTTGGCCTTGTGAATTGCCATTCTATTCCCTTTGCTAAAGAAGTAGAGTCAATATCCCCAGTCTTTAAGCCTGGACTAGGCTGTATGACATGCTTCAGTTAGCAGAATGTAGTAGAAGCAATGTTGTGCTACTTCTGAGCCTTGGCTCAAGAGCATTTTCTTGTTTCTGTTACCCTCTGTGCCCTTGTTCTCACCATTATGACATTTTCAGGCTAACCTGCTAGGATGAGATATAAATGGAACAGAACCAAATTAATCAATCATCCCAGCCAAGGCCAGCCTAGATCAGCTGACAGCTAGCCTAACCCCAGATACATAAATGAGTCCAGTCAAGAGCAGAGTTGCTCACCTGAACCCCAGCTGACCCCATATATGTAAGCAATCAGTTTACTGTTGTATGCCACTGTGGCTGTGTGGTTGTCACTGTTATATATTGTTGCAACCACAGACACCTGACATAATTGCCTTAACTCACCACCTGGAAGAGGTAATGGCAAAACCTCCAGTATTCTTGCCTAAAAAATCCCATGAATGGAGGAGCCAGGTGGGCTACAGTTCATGGGGTCAAAAAGAGTTGGACACAACTGAGCATGCATGCACGCACAACCATTTAAACCTTCGAGTCATCAGTAAGACATGCATCATTATTTCTAGTCTGCAGATGAGGAAACTGAGACATAGTAAGACTAAGTGATTTTCCCCAAATCACAAATATACTAAGACAAAGACTTTTCATATTCCAAGTCCAGGAATCTCTCTAAGGCACTGCAGATGAATTGGGAGAAAGCAACATATTATACATATTTTTAAAATACATGTGAATGCAGATTGACTGTCCAGGTTAAAATTCTAGAACTCTCAGGAGGGAGTAAGAGGCTAGTGTGTGGATGTGTCTGCAAATACCTGAAGACAGAAGCAAGATCAGCTTACTAGAAAGCAACACTCAGCTAAAACCTCACAAAGCCCAGAACTACAGAAAGAAGGCATTGTGGGTCTCCTGATTCTCCATTATCATCACACTGGCCCTGGTGGTGGCTGCCTTTAAAAGGTGGAAGCTAGAGGCAGAAGAAGATTGTGGAGGAGTAAGACAGGGAGATCACCAGCTTACCCGCAAATACGTCAAAAATTCATCAAGATATGGAACGACTCCTACAAAGCAACCTCTAGGCGACAGCAGAAGACCCCAGGCCTCCAGGGGGGACAGGTTAAGCTCTCAGAAATGAGAACATGGGCACAAGCCACCCCAACAAGCTGCTGCTGCTGCTGTCGCTTCAGTCATGTCTGACTCTGTGTGACTCCACAGACGGCAGCCCGCCAGGCTGCCCCGTCCCTGGGATTCTCCAGGCAAGAACACTGGAGTGGGTTGCCATGTCCTTCTCCACCCCAACAAGAAATCAACACAAACCATTCAACCAACTGTTCCCTCCAAGGGCAAAAATCAAAAGGAAGAAGGAATATAACCCTAAAGCCTGGATAAAGGAGACCTCAAGTGGAGCAAGTTATAAAAATGATGAAAAGACAGAGAAATATAGCACAAATGAAAGAACAAGTAGAAACTCACAAGAGCAAATAAGCAATCTACCTGAAAGAGAACTCAGAATAATGATAGTAAAGATGTTCTAAAGACTTGAAAATAGAATGAAGAAAATGCAAGAAACATTTAACACAGTTAATACAATCACCAAGAAAATGCCAATAGGAGCGTATGTATCAATAAATGTAAATGGATTAAAGGCACCAACCAAAAGATACAAACTGACTGGAATGGATACAAAAACAAGACCCATATATATACTTCCTACAACAGACCCACTTCAGATCTAGACACTCATACAGATGGAAAGTAAAAGGATGGAAAAATACATTCCATGTGAAAGGAAACCAAAAGAAAGCCAGAGAGGCAATCCTTATTTCTGACAAAATAGACTTTAAAATAAAGAATATTATGAGACAAAGGACACTACATAATCAAGGAATCAATCCAAGGAGAAGACATAACAATTGTAAATATTTATGCATGCAACATAGCAGCACCTCAATACATAAGGCAAACACTAACAGGCATAAGAGAGGAAATTGACACTAACACAATAATGGTGGGGGACTTTAACACTCCAGTTACACCAGTAGACAGATCATCAAAACAGAATCAATAAGGAAACACAAACCTTATATGAAACATTAGTCCAAATGGATCTAATTGAAATCTTCAGGACTTTCCATCCAAATACAGAATACACTTTCCTCTCAAGTGCACATAGAACTTTCTCCAAGATAGGCCACATCTTGGGCCACAAGTCAAGCCTCATTAAATTTAAGAAAATTGAAACGGTTTCAAGTATCTTCTCTGACCACAAAGCTATGAGACTAGATATCAACTACAGGGAGGAAAAAAAAAAAAAAAACTGAGAAACACTAAGTCATGGAGATTAAACAATACATTACTAAATAACAAAGATGTTACTGAAAAAATAAGAACAGAAATCAAAAGATTCCTAGAAACAAATGTCAGTGAAAATACAACAACCAAAAGTCTATGGAATTCAGCAAAAGCAGTTCTAAGAGGGAAGTTTATAGTGATACAATCATACCTCAAGAAACAGGAAAAGCATTGAATAGACAACTTAACTAAATCTAAAGTGGCTTGAAAAAGAAGAACAAGAAAGTCCCAAAGTCAGCAGAAGGAAAGAAATCATAAAGATCAGAGCAGAAATAAGTGAAAAAGAAATGAAGGAAACACTAGCAAAGATTAATAAAACTAAAAGCCAGTTATTTGAGAAGATAAACAAAATTGACAAACCACTAACCAGACTCATCAAGGAAAAAAGGGAGAAAAATCAAATTAACAAAATTAGAAATGAAAAAGGAGAGGTTACAACAGACAACACAGACATTCAAAGGATCATAAGAGAATATTATGAGCAACTATATACTAACAAAATGGACAATCTAGAGGAAATGGACAGATTCTTAGAAAAGTTCAACCTCCCAAGACTGAACCAGGACTAAATAGAAATCATAAACAACTCAATTACAAACACCAAAATAGAAACTGTGATCAAAAATCTCCCAAAAAACCAAAGCCGAGGGCCAGATGACTTCACAGGGAATTCTAGCAAACATTTAGAGAAAAGTTAATGCCTATTTTTCTGAAACTCTTCCAAAAATTGCAGAGGAAGGAACACTTCCAAACTCATTCTATGGGGCCACAATCACCCTGATAACAAAACCAGGCAAAAATAACACATACAAAAAGAAAATTCCAACTGATGAACATAGATGAAAAAATCCTCAACAAAATTCTAGCAAACAGATTTCATTAAAAAGCTGATCAAGTCAGATTTATTCCAGGGATGCAAGGATTCTTCAATATACTCAATCAATCAGTCAATGTGATACACCATATAATAAATTGAAAGATAAAAACCATATGATTATCTCAATATATGCAGAAAAGCCTTTGAAAAATTCAGCACCAATTTATGATAAAAAAAAATCTTCAAAAAATGGGCATAGAAGGAACCTACCTCAATATAGTAAAGGCCATAAATGATAAGACCACAGCAAACATTATTCTTAACAGTGAAAAATTAAAAGCATTCCCTCTAAGATCAGGAACAAGACAAGGGTGTCCACTCTCATCACTATTATTCAACATTGTTTTGGAAGTCCTAGCTATGGCAATTACAGAAGAAAAAGAAATAAAAGAAATTCAGATCTGAAAAGAAGAAGTAGAACTCTCACTGTTTGCAGATGACATGATACTATACATAGAAAACCCAAAAGAAACTACCAGAAAATTGCTAGAGCTAATCAGTGAATTCAGCAATGTCAATACACAGAAATCACTTGCATTCATATATAATAACAATGAAAAATCAGAAAATGAAATTAAGGAATCAATCCCATTCACCATTGCAACAAAAAGAATTACATATCTAGGAATAAACTTAAGGAGACAAAAGACCTGTATATGGAAAATTATAAGACACTGATGAAAGAAATCAAAGATGACATAAACAAATGGAAAGATATTCCATGTTCCTGGGTAGGAAGAATCAATATTGTGAAAATGACTATACTACCAAATACAATCTACAGATTCAATATGACTCCTATCAAATTACCAATGGCATTTTTCACAGAACTAGAACAAAAAATTTCACAATTCATAATGAAATGCAAAAGACCCTGAATAGCCAAAGCAGTCTTGAGAAAGAAGAATGGAGTTGGAGGAAACAACCTTCCTGACTTCAGACTATACTATAAAGCTACAGTCATCAAGACAGTAGGGTATTGGCATAAAAACAGAAATATAGACCAATGGAACAAGATAAAGAAACCAGAGATAAACCCACGTGCCTCTGGGTACCTTATTTTTGACAAAGGACGCAAGAATATACAATGGACAAAGTTAGCCTCTTCAATAAGTGGTGCTGGGAAAACTGGATAGCTATGTGCAAAAGAATGAAATTAGAATGAAATGAAACATTTCCTAATGCCATACACAAAGATAAAATCAAAATGGATTAAAGACCTAAATGTAAGACCAAAAACTATAAAAAACTCAGAGGAAAGCATAGGCAGAACACTTGATGACATAAATCAAAGCAAGATCTTCCATGACCCACCTCCTAGAGTAATGGAAATAAAAACAAAAATAAAGTGGAACCTAAGCTTTTGCACAGCAAAGGAAACTACAAACAAGGTGAAAAGATAAACCTCAGAATGGGAGAAAATAATAGCAAATGAAACAACTGACAAATAATTAATTTCCAAAATATACAAGCAGATCATACAGCTCAATACCAGAAAAACAAACAGCCCAACAAACAACCCAATCAAAAAGTGAGAAAAGGACCTAAAAAGACATGTCTTCAAAGAAGACATACAGTTGGCTAATAAACACATGAAAAGATGCTCAACATCACTTATTATTATTAGAGAAATGCAAATAAAACCACAATGAGATATCACCTCACACTAGTCAGAATGGCCATCATCAAAAAGTCTACAAGCAATAAATGCTGGAGAGGGTGTGGAGAAAAGGGAACCCTTTTGCACTGCTGGTGGGAATGTAAATTGATACAGCCACTATGGAAGACAGTACGGAGATTCCTTAAAAAGTTAGGAATAAAACCACCATATGACCCAGCAATCCCACTCCTAGGCATATGCCCTGAGGAAACTTCAATTGAAAAAGACCCATGTATCTCAATGTTCATTGCAGCACTATTTACAATAGCTAGAACATGGAAGCAACCTAGATGTCCATCAACAGATGAATGGATAAAGAAGCTGTGGTACATATACACAATGGAATATTACGCAGCCATAAAAAGGAACACATTTGAGTCAGTTCTAAAGAGGTTGATGAACCTAGAGCCTATTATACAGAGTAAAGTAAGTCAGAAAGAGAAATATAAATATCATATACCGACACATATATATGGAGTCTAAAAAGATGACACTGATGAATTTATTTTCAAGGCAGCAATGGAGAAACAGACATAGAGAACCAACCTTTGGACATAGTGGGAGAGGAAGAGGGTGAGATGTATGGGGAGAGTAACATGGAAATTTACAATACCATATGTAAAATAGATAGCTAATGGGAATTTTCTATATGATTCAGGGAACCTAACGTGCTCTGTGACAATCTAGAAGGGTGGGGTGGGGAGGGAGATGGGAGGGAGGTTCAGGAGGGAGGGGACACAGTTGCACCTATGGATTATTCTTGTTGATGTATGACAGAAAACCACAAAATTCTGTAAAGCAATTATCCTTCAATTAAAAAAATTCTGGACCTTTCATTTACCAGTTTTAGAAATTTTTTTGAAGATTTCTTAGCGTTATGAAGTCACAGAATTTTTCTGTAAAATGGAAATTGTATGATCTGTCTTGAAAGTAATTCATTCCTCACAAATTAATGACTGATGACTAGGTCCCAAATACTGTTTTCAAGTTCTGGATATCCATTATTGATGGAAAATGCGAAGGTCCAAAGGCAGTAATATAGTTGGCAAGTTTGAAGAACAATCTAAACTTCAGGAAAAAAGGGAGGATCTCAGTTTACATAGAACATTTTGGCCAGAAACTTGAAAGAAGAAGGATTTCTCTTGCTAAAATTTCTAACTAAATTCCTCTATTTGGAATTAGGATTAGGAGATTAGTGCTTGAGAGCATTCTGGGATCTGAGCACAAAGAGGAACAGAATGCCATCCCTTCAGTATTTCTTTTCTAAGAGATTCATTTGTGGGAAAACCCATGAAAATCCCCATGCTCTGAGAAGAGCTAAACTTTCTGCTATAGAGGATATTTCTCAAAGACCTATGTCAACAGATGAATCAATGATAATATTCCTGCCCTGCTCCCTGCCCTCTAGAATTCTAGAATGCTAGAATTTTTCCAAATAATTTTGGAAAAGGAATACCTTGGATAGCTGCCCCCCACCCCAAATTAAATGATTGTGCTATACTAGAGGCATAAAGCTTCAAAATGTAAGTTATTCTGAAGTATAAAAGGTAAAATTATATAGTTTTGCACACCAAATTTTTTTTACTTTATTTATTTATTTATTTTTAAATTATAGGATAATTGCTTTATAGAATTTTGTTGTTTTCTGTCAAACCTCAACTTGCACACCCAATTTTAAAGTCTTAGATCTTATACTTTACTTAAAACCCACATTGGCTTTTATAATTTTTCCTTATAAAATAAGGTAAAATGTACTATCCCATCCTTTCTATAGAAGAGATGGATAGCTCTCCACCAAAATTTGTGCTCCCTACTTAACTGAAAAGCAGCTTCCCACAAAGAAACTATATTTCCCAGAGTCCTCTGCATCTCACCAGGGCCAGATGATTAGTTCCCTGTGGATGGAGGTGATGTATGTCCTTTCCAGAATCAATTCTCTTCTCTATTTTTCTCTCTTTTTTTGCTATCTAAATTTCAAAGGTCTCTATACTTCTTCCTCTCTGGGGAGGGAGAAGCACCAAATGGGACTCCTGGATGTCACCTTCAAGGCTATCTGCTGACCAAGGATACTTGCATTATACTACTGTGTGGGCAAGAAATAAATGTCTGTTGTCTGAACCACTAATATTTGGGGCTTATTTGAAATAGCAGTTAATATTCCCTCAGTTATTACAAAATCACTCCCAGCAAACCACAAAATGAACCAAGCCAAAAAGCAATGTCTAGGTTTTAAGAAACTAACTTTAGGAAAAATGGATTCACATTGTGAACATGCAGAATTAATGCTAGATTAATTAGAGGGTGTAGAAGTAGAATCCTTCCTAAAATAGCATTGCATAAAGTTGTGACTTAAGGAGTCTGAGTAAAGAGAATCTTTAGGTTTGACACAATGTTCCCTAGTTTTATACAAAAGAAGAGTCAACTAGTCAGATAGGGGTCTAAGTTGTAGGGAGACATCACAGCCTGTTTCCGTCCTATACCCTTATGGATCCCCAAAGATCTCCTTTGTTTATCACAATCATCATTGCTGTTGGAAAGTTTTATTGAGCTTGCTTTTTTCTAACAGGTGTGAATTGCATGGATTCTATTTCCTAATATGAATGTAGTGTCATTTGATATTTTCACATAAAAAGAGTTACCGCACAGCATGGCTTCTGAAGCTAACATTAACTTGTTCTTCATGAGTCCACTAACACTGTAAACTGCAATCAGAACTTTGATTTGGTTGGTCCTGTGAAGCCTTATGAGCTCAATGATTTCCTTAGTTCAATTTTTTTCTTGCCATAAACTTACCCTCAACAGAAAGCATAGACATTTTTAGAGCTGTATACTAATGGATGCTGGGTCCAGAGGATTTCCATGACTCAACAAGGATCATTAACATGGCACACAAAGAGTCAGCTCTGCATCTTTTGCCATTAAAAAAAAATTATCAAAGACAATGGTTGCCATTCAGAAATTCTCCATGGCGGGAGATCAACAATAAGATTATAGTGAGCCCATATTCCAAAAACTATCATATTGGATGTTTAAGATCTTCAGTGGACTTACTCCAGCTAAAGCAGAAAATTCTTCATTAAGCTGAATAAAATATTATAAACCCATTGAGGCCATCAATAGAATGGGTAAGTAAATTATGGTATTATATATTGGCATACTGGTGTACCATACTGCAATGAGAATTAACAAAATTCAGTTGCATCTGACCACATGTACAAATTTCACAAACATAATACCAAGTAAAATACACCCAGACAAAATAATACATAATTTATGACATTTTTATATGATGTTCAAAAACAAGACAAATTAATTTATTGTGTTAAAAGTTAGAACAGGTAGAAACTGGAGGAAGATACAGACAGACTCCTAGGGAAATGGCAATGTTCTGTTTTCATACCTGGGCTCTAATTTCCTAGGAGTGTTGAGCAGTAAAAAAAAAAATCACTGAACCATATTTAGTAAAAAAAAAAAAAGTATATATATATATATATATATATATATATATATAAATGTTATATTTCAATAAACAACAAAAATCAAACAACACACTTAATGACCCTTGTAGAGATCTCAGGTAATGAATCAGGTCTCAGGTAATGAATGAGCTCTCAGATACTCCCCATATACTTTAGAAAAAAATTGCATCTTGAGTTTTGTCATATGTCATCTTTAAATTCAACCAGATTAAAACCATTTTACAAAAATGGAGCTTACACAGATGTTTTTGAAATTGGAATCCTCTTCTTCCTTCACATCTATTGCAGTTTTCTTTTGTTTTGTAGGCAAACATCACATTTTAAAGTGGTTACTAAGGTTCAAATGTGGTCTATGTTTCAAAGATAATTCATGGAAGCAAAACCAGTCCTTGCTTGACAGTATAAAGCAGTCATGACATTTATAAGCTCAAAGAAGTCAATACTGTGGATAAAATGTTATCTCTAACACCCTAGTGGGGATGGGAGGCCACCAAGACTTGGCCCTCAACCCAGTGCTTCTGTCGTGCTTTTTGTTTGAGTTTACCCTGGTGACAAAACTGAGTCACAATCAATAACTGTAAATGTAACATTTTAAAGCTATGTTATTTCACCATCACTTCCAGCATCTTTACCAACCATCTTGGTTGGTTACAATCATATCCATCTGGTATTGTTACTGCATTTTTGGTTTTTACTGCTGACAGTATTGCTACATAACAGGTTACCCCCTGTTAAAAACATAGCAGCTTTAGTTTTTTTGTTTTTGGTTTTGTGGATCAGGAATTCAGGAATAGCTCAGCTGGGCAGTTATTTCTTAGGGTCTCTCAGGCAGTTGCAATCAGGTGATATCTGGGTTACAGTCATCTGAAAGTTCAGCTGGGCTGGATATCCAAGATGCCTCACTCAAATGGCTGGCCAGTGGGACATGCTGTCAGCCAGGCTCAGCTAGGGCTGGTAACCAAAGCACTTACACATGCCTCCTCAGTGTGACGGTCTCTGGGTACAGTAAGTCTCCTACATAAAAACCTTCAAGTTGAGAACTTACAAAGATGCGACTGTGTGTTTGCATGTCCAATTACATAAGCTGGAGCTAGATATGCAAGAGGACAACCTCATTGAACTCCTTGCTATGGAAGATGAGGAGGTTACTAGTGAAGATTTGATGGAATTGGACCCCAGAGAAAGGACAAAGAAAGACAAGAGGAAGAAGAACTGAGGAGATTCAATATGCAGGAAATGGCGATGGGATTTTCTTTATTTGAGGAGGCACTGTTGGTTTTTGAGGCTTAGGAGCCAAACGTAAAAGGGTACATGAAGTTTGCAGCAGTTGTTCAGAGTGCAATCCAGTGGTACCATGTCATCTATGATGAGAAAAAAAAGAGCTACTATCCAGACATCACTGGGACATTTTTTCAAGAGAGTAGATAGAATTGAACCCAGCAAGGAACCAGAATCTATGCCATCAATGTCAGGCATGAGTGAAAGGGCAGCTCGCCCTCTGCCTCCTATTGCTGATGGTCTGTTAGCTCTGTCGTCTCCCACCTTCTCTCCCGCCTCCAGTCAGCAACTCTTCTTGCCTGTTCAATCAGTGCCAGCCCCTGTATGCAGCTGTTGTACTGGATTACTGTACTTTCCAAGGTACTGTACTATAAGATTAAAAACATTATCTTTATTTTTTGCATTTGTTTTTTATATGTTTGTATGAAAAATATTATAAGTCATTACAGTACTATATAGAAAATTGTGTTAGTTGGGTACCTAAGCTAACTTTGTTGGACTTAGGAATGTGCTCTTGGAATTGAAATCATTCATATGCAGGGGACTTACTCTGTTTTCTTGATTTTCTTTCTTTTTTTAATTAATTAATTAATTTTAATTTGAGGATGATTTCTTTATAATATTATGGTGATTTTTTCCATACATGGACATGAATCACCCATGGATACACATGTGTCTGCCCATCCTGAACCCCTTTCTGACCTCCCTCCCCACCCCATCCATCTGGGTTGTCCCAGAGCATTGGCTTTGAGTGCACTGCTTCATACATTGAACTTACACTGGTCATCTATTTTACAAATAGCAATATTCGTGATTCAATGTTATTGTCTCAAATCATCCCACCCTCGCCTTCTCCCACATAGTCCAAAGTTTGTTCTTTACAACTGTGTCTCTTTTGCTGCCATTCATATAGGATCTTCATTACTATCTTTCTAAATTCCATATATATGTGTTAATATACTGCATTGGTGTTTCTCTTTCTGGCTTACTACACTCTGTATAATAGGCTCCAGTTTCATCCACCTCATTAGAACTGATTCAAATGCATTCTTTTTAATAGCTGAGTAATATTCCATTGTCTATAGGTACTACAGCTTTCTTATACATTCATCTGCTAATGGACATCTAGATTGCTTCCATGTCCTAGATATTGTAAACAGTGCTGCGATGAACATTGGGGTACACGTGTCTCTTTCAATTCTGGTTTCCTCAGAGTGTATACTCAGCAGTGAGATTGCTGGGACATATGGCAGTTCTATTTCCAGTTTTTTAAGGACTCTCCACACTGTTCTCCATAGTGGCTGTACCAGTTTGCATCCCCACAATCAATGTAAGAGGGTTCCCTTTTCTCCGCACCCTCTCCAGCATTTATTGTTTGTAGACTTTTTGATGGCAGACATTCTGACCAGCATGAGATAATACTTCATTGTGGTTTTGATTTGCATTTCTCTAATAATGAGTGAAGTTGAGCATCTTTTCATGTGTTTATTAGCCATCTGTATGTCTTCTTTGGAGAAATATCTATTTAATTCTTTGGCCCACTTTTTGATTAGGTTGTTTGTTTTTCTGGTATTGAGCTACATGAGCTGCTTGTATATTTTGGAGACTAATTCTTTGTCAGTTGCTTCATTTGTTATTATTTTCTCCCAATCTGAAAGCTGCCTTTTCACCCTGCTTATAGTTTGCTTCATTGTGCAAAGCTTTTAAGTTCAATTACATCCCATTTGTTTATTTTTGTTTTTATTTTCATTACTCTGGGGGGTGGGTCATAGATGATCTTGCTGTGATTTATGTCAAAGGGTGTTCTGCCTATGTTTGCTTCTAAGAGTTTCTTAGTTTCTGGCCTTACATTTAGATCTTTAATCCATTTTGAGTTTACTTTTGTGTATAATGTTAGAAAGTGTTCTAGTTTCATTCTTTTACAGGTGGTTGACCAGTTTTGCCAGCACCACTTGTTTAAGAGATTGTCTTTTCTTTACTGTCTATTTTTGCCTCCTTTGTCAAAGATAAGGTGCCCATAGGTGCATGGATTTATTTCTGGGCTTCTATTTTGTTCCATTCATCTATATTCCTATCTTTGTGCCATTACCATACTGTCTTGATGACTGTACCTTTGTAGTATAGCCTGAAGTCAGGAAGTCTGATTCCTCCAGTTCCATTCTTCTTTCTCAAAATGGCTTTGGCTATTTGAGGTTTTTTGTGTTTCCATACAAATTGTGAAATTATTTGTTATAGTTCTGTGAAAATTACCATTGCTAGCTTGATAGGGATTGCACTGAATCTATAGATGGCTTTGAGTAGTATACTCATTTTCACTATATTGATTCTTCCAATCCATGAACACGGTATATGTCTCCATCTATTTGTGTCATCTTTGATTTTCTTCATCAGTGCTTCATGGTTTTCTATATATAGGTCTTCATTTCTTTAGGTAAATTTATTCCAAAGTATTTTATTCTTCTCATTGCAGTGGTGAATGGGATTGTTTCCTTAATTTCTCTGTTTTTTCATTGTTCGTGTATAGGAATGCAAGGGATTTCTGTGTCTTAATTTTATGTCGTGAAACTTTGCTATATTCATTGATTAGCTCTGGTAATTTTCTGGTGGTATCTTTAGGGTTTTCTATGTAGAGGATCATGCCATCTAAAAACAGTGAGCATTTTACTTCTTCTTTTCCAATCTGGATTCCTTTTATTTCTTTTTCTTCTCTGGTTGCTTTGGCTAGTACTTCCAAAACTATGTTGAATAGTAGTGGTGAGAGTGAGCACCTTTGTCTTGCTCCTGATTTTAGAGAAAATGCTTTCAATTTTTCACCATTGAAGATAATGTTTGCTGTGGGTTTGTCATATATGGCTTTTATTGTGTGATGGGTCTGTTAAGATTTTCTATTTATTCCTGGTTCAGTTTTGGAAGGTTATACTTTTCTAGGAATTTGTCTATTTCTTCCAAGTTGTCCATTTTATTTGCATATAATTGTTCATAGAAGTCTCTTATGGTCCTTTGTATTTCTGTGTTGTCTGTTGTGATTTCTCCATTTTAATTTCTAACTTTATTGATTTGATTCTTCTCCCTTTTTTTCTTGATGAGTCTGGCTAATGATTTCTCTGTTCTATTTATCTTCTCAAAGAACCAGCTTTTAGTTTTGTTGGTCTTTGCTATAGTCTCCTTTGTTTCTCTTTTCATTTATTTCTGCTCTGATTTTTATGATTTCTTTCCTTCTAGTAACTTTGGGGTTCTTCTGTTCTTGCTTTTCTAGTTGCTTTAGGTGTAAACTTATGTTGTTTATTTGATGTTTGTCTTGTTTCTTGAGATAGGCTTGCATTGCCATGAATCTCCCTCTTAGCACGAATTTTACTAAATCCCATAGATTTGGGGTTGTGCTTTAATTTTTGTTTATTTCTATGCACATTTTTATTTCCTTTTTGATTTATTCTGTGATCTATTGGTTTTTCAGGAGTGTGCTGTTTAGCTTCCATATGTTTGTGTTGTTTATAGTTTTTTTTTTTTTTTTCCTGTAGTTGACATCTAATCTTGCCTCTGTGATCAGAAAAGATGTTTGAAATTATTTTGATTTTTTAAAATTTACCAAGGCTAGATTTATGGTCCAGGATATGATCTGTCCTGGAGAATGTCCTTGCGCACTTGAGAAAAAATGTGAAATCCACTGTTTTGGGGTGAAACACCCTGTAGATATCAATTAGATCTAACTGATCCATTGTACCATTAAACCTTGTGTTTCCTTGCTAGTTTTCTGTTTGGTCGATCTATCCATAGGTGTGAATGGGGTATTAAAGTCCCCCACTATTATTGTGTTATTGTTAGTTTTCACTTTCATAGTTGTTAGCATTTGCCTTATGTATTGAGGTGCTCCTATGTTGGGTGCATATATATTTATAATTTTTATATCTTCTTGGATTGATTCTTTGATCATCATGTAGTGTCCTTTTTTGTCTCTTATCATTGTCTTTATTTCAAAGTCTATTTTATCTGATGTGAGTATTACTACTCCTGCTTTCTTTTGGTCCCCATTTGCATGAAATATCTTTTTCCAGCCCCTCACTTTCAGTCTGTATGTGTCCCTATGTTTGAGGTGGGTCTCTTGTAAACAGCATATATAGGGGTCTTGTTTATGTATCCATTTGGCCAGTCTTTGTCCTTTGGTTGGAGTAGTTAACCCATTTACATTTAAGGTAATTATAGATAAGTATGATCCTGTTACCATTTACTTTGTTATTTTGGGTTCGTTTTTATAAACTTTTTCTATATTTCCCATCTAGAGAAGATCCTTTAGCATTTGTTGAAGAGCTGATTTGTTGATGTTGAATTCTCTCAGCTTTTGCTCATCTGTAAAGCTTTTGATTTCTCCTTCATATCTGAATGAGATCCTTGCTGGGTTGAGTAATCTCGGTTGTAGGTTTTTCTCTTTCATGGTATGTCCTGCCATTCCCTTCTGGCCTGAAGAGTTTCTATTGAAAGATCAACTGTTATCCTTATGGGGATGCCCTTGTGTGTTATTTGCTACTTTCCCTTGTTGCTTTTCATATTTGCTCTTTGTGTTTAATTTTGTTAGTTTGATTAATATGTGTCTTGGGGTGTTTTGCATTGGGTTTATCCTGTTTGGGACTCTCTGGGTTTCTTGGACTTGAGTGGCTATTTCCTTCCCCATTTTAGGGAAGTTTTTAACTGTTATCTAAAATATTGTCTCATGCCCTTTCTTTTTGTCTTCTACTTCTGGGGCACCTATGATTAGAATGTTGGGGTATTTAACATTGTCCCAGAGGTCTCGGAGGTTGTTCTCATTTCTTTTCATTCTTTTTTCTATTTTTGTCTCTGCTTCAATTGTTTCTACCATTCTGTCTTCCACCTCACTTATCCTGTCTTCTGCCTCAGTTATTCTAGTGTTGGTTCCCTCCAGAGTGCTTTTAATCTCAGTTATTACATTGTTCATTATTGACTGACTCTTCTTTATTTCTTCTAGGTCCTTGTTAAACATTTCTTGCATCTTCTCAATTCTTATCTCTAGTCTATTTATCTGTAACTCCATTTTGCTTTCAAGATTTTGGATCATCTTTAATAACATTATTTTGAATTCGTTTTCATGTAGACTCCCTATCTCCTCTTCTTTTATGTGGTTTGGTGGGTTTTTTAATCATGTTTCTTCATCTGATGTATATTTCTCTGCCTTTTCATTTTGTTTAGATTGCTGTGTTTGCAGTGCCCTTTCTGCAGGCTGGAAGTTCATGGCTCCTCTTAATTGTGGAGTCTACTTCCTGTGGATTGGTTTGGACCAGTGGCTTGTCAAGATTTTCTGGTTGGGGGCACTTGTGTCTGCATTCTGGTGGGTGGAGCTGGATCTCTTCTCTCTGGAGTTCAATGAAGTGTCCAGTAGTGTTTTGGGGTGTCTATGGTCTTGGCATGGCTTTGGGCAGCCTGTCTTTTAATGTTCAGAGTTGTGTTCCTGTTTTGCTGGAAAATTAGCATGGTGTTTCTTGCACTGGAACTTGTTGGCTCTTCAGTGGAGCTTGATTTCAGTGTAGGTATGGAGACTTTTGGGTGAGCTCTTGTTTACTAATGGTCTCTGGAGTCAGGAATTCTCTGATTCTCTAAAGTTTTGGATTAAGCCTCCTTGCCTCTGGGTTTCAGTCCTTCTTTTACAGTAGCCTCAAGACAGGTGAACACAGCAGCAATGCTCCTGCGAGCACAGCACTGGCAGCTTTGGATTTTTCAGCAAATGCTCCCCAGTGTGTGTGAGTGAAGAAGAGGGGCCATTCCAGCCACTGTGGGACAGGGCATATGAAAGGAGCAGCTGCCCAGTCCCACTCCAGGTCGCACTCTGGCAAGAACCCATTTTCTTGGCTTGAGTGTTCCCTGAGAACCCAGGAGAACTGACGCTGACTCAGAAGCTGTGCAGCATCACTACTGCTGCATTCTGTTGGTTACACGTGAGACACAACCCCACCCAAGTTAGAGGGGAGGGGGTTAAACCCCACTTTTTGAGGGGAGGAACAACAATGAATTTCTAATCATTTTGGTCATGCTATGTGACCAAAACAATAACTATGTTAAATGTAACTGATTCCTTCCTTATACTGAAGTTCCCTGGGGTCTGCATCTAGAATGCAACAAGTAGTCACAGAAATGCAAAACAACTAACAAAATTTCTTCAATATTTATCATCAAAGAAGTAACAAGATGCTCCCCTGTAATGAAAATAGATCCTTGATCTGATAATGTAGAATAAGCATTGTTATCTAACTGCTCCATTTGAAGAAACTAAAACCTAGAAGGGCTCACAGTCTTCTAGCTGTTAAGTTGCAGGGTTAAAATCTCAACTTATGTTTTTTGACCCTACATCCAATGTTTATAGCTACAATTCTGTGAATTCAGAGTTTACATGAGTATCAGTCATTTCAGTGACCAATTCTGCATTAAGCCCCTAGATGCTTTGAACATGAGGATATCTTACTTCCTTGCACTGTATCCTGGGATATTCTGACCCATTTGCTTAAGCTGGGCATTGTACTAGTGCCAACTAAATGAATTATTTGCTACCTTTCTGAGCAAAGAAAATGGAATAAGCAATCCTTAGGTTGTGCACTGGAACTATGCACCCAAGAGGGAAGAATATTTTACTCTGGATGCAGAATATCTTTATCAATTGCCTAGCTGAAGGAATTGAGAATTAATAAGGATTAAAACAGCAAGCAAGATGAAACTAGATGGAGTTCCAAAAGGCTCAAGGGACAAGACTAGAATTCAATATAATCCTGGACAAATTAAAAAGCAGCTGGTTAGAAATGAAATAAAGTACAGTGGCATCTGGTCCCGTCACTTCATGGCAAATAGATGGGGAAACAGTGGAAACAGTGGCTGACTTTATTTTTCTGGGCTCCAAAATCACTGCAGATGGTGATTGCAGCCATGAAATTAAAAGATGCTTATTCCTTGGAAGGAAAGTTATGACCAACCTAGACAGCATATTAAAAAGCAGAGACCTTACTTTGCCAACAAAGGTCCATCTAGTCAAGGCTATGGGTTTTTCCAGTGGTCATGTATGGATGCGAGTTGAACCATAAAGAAAGCTGACCACTGAAGAATTGATGCTTTTGAACTGTGGTGTTGGAGAAGACTCTTGAGAGTCCCTTGGACTGCAAGGAGATCCAACCAGTCCATCCTAAAGGAGATCAGTTCTGGTGTTCATTGAAAGGACTGATGTTGAAGCTCAAACTCCAATACTTTGGCCACCTGATGCAAAGAGCTGACTCATTGGAAAAGACACTGATGCTGGGAAAGATTGAGGGTAGGAGGAGAAGGGGATGACATAGGATGAGATGGTTGGATGGCATCACTGACTCAATGGACATGGGTTTGGGTGGACTCCGGGAGTTGGTGATGGACAGAGAGGCCTTGCGTGCTGCAGTTCACGGGACCTCAAAGAATCGGACACCAATGAGCAACTGAACTGAACTGAACTGAACAGTGGAAACAAATGTAAAGATAGCTTATCTCAGTGAAAATCCAAGTAGCTGCAAATGTGGATAAGACTATCTGGATACAATCGTAGTAGATAAACCATTTGTCCCAGAGCCAATAGCACCATGTGATGGAGGGGGTGGGGGGGCGGTGCGGTAGAGGAATTAGCAATGTTAGTTTCGTTGAGGAGCCCATAGGATAGACAAGAAACATTACCTTAAATGCATAAGGGCTTTCTCTGACTCTCTTGAATTAGATCACCTACCTTTGTAAATCATATTCAAGTTCCTCTGTCTTTTCTTTAGTGGCCTTTATTACTACTGAATTTTAAAAAAATTTTGGCATGATTATTTGACTAATATTGCATTCCCACTAATGGTGAGTTCCAGAAAAGCAAAGTCTAAATCTATTTTCATCATGTATGCAGTGCCCACCACAATGCCTATTATATAGCTGGTGTCTTCTCAATGTTTATTGTATGCATAAACTAATATTAGGATGAGAATAATTTAAACCATGGGTTAGCAAACTATAGCCCACTAACTAAATGTAACCTGCCACCTGTTTTTGTTTTATTTCTGAACTAGGAATAGTTTCTACTTTCTTTACTTTCTTTAAACAAATCAAAAGAAGAATGGTACCATGTGATGTGACGATTGTATGAAATTCAAGTTTCAGTGTCCACAAAGAAAGTTTTCCTGGAACACAGTATGCACCCACATACTGTCTTTGTAACATGAAATTTTTACACTTCAGTGATTTTCTGCTAAAACGATAGTGTTGAGTAGTTGTAATGGAGACCCTATGGTCCACAAAATCTAAAATATTTACTACCTGGCCCTTCACAAAAAAGTTTGTTGATCCCTTGATAAAATGTTACTTTCATCATTCTTGGGGTTCCATCTGTAGGGAATATATTCCTAACCTTTCAGCTGAACCCTAATAGTTAAAATGATTCTGTGACTCCCATATTGAAATACAGAAATAGTCACTCCTCTTTTCTAATAGGATAGAGGTTATTTTAAAAATGTACTCAGCCCTCCAGACTTGAGGGAACAATTATTGAATTAATAAATTAAAGATTGAGAATCATATAGACTAGGGTTTGGCAAGACTGTGAGCTTTGACATCATGGAGAGCTTCATTCACATCCTCTACACATGTAGTCTTTTCAATTCTCTGAGCCTCAGTGAAACTTTTTGTAAAATGGGAATAAAATTATCTTCCTTGTGAGATGCTAGGGTGATTAAATTAGAGACGAGAAACACCTTCTAGGTGTGCTTGCCCATCCCAAAGTCCTTTCTCTGAGAACTGTCCCCCAGCTCCAGAGGTAGCCGGGGCAGGTTTCTCAACCTTCTCTGCTCTGGCCACAATTGACGGCATAAAGCATGAACACTGAATGCCAAATCTGTCCTGGGCCAACCATACCCTTCCCCCTCAATTACTGAAAATGGAACAGAAATTCTAGTTCGTTCATTTGAGGCACTTAGATTGAGTCACCTGTTTGGATAATGAACAGACATGTAGCAAGATATTTATGTGGAGAGAATGAAAGCAGTCTCTTCCTGCTGGATGGAGCACTGTTGAACCATTCCCCTTGTCTCCAAGCTGCACACTCATCTCAGTCCCTCAAGCATCCACATCCTCTATGGATAAGCCATAGAAACCAGGGAGACAAAGCGTTCCCTATGCTTTACTATTTATGCTAAACATTTACTGCAGAGCCCTGCCTTTGGAATCCTCCAGTATCAGAGACATGAGACAGGGGAAAAAAACAACTGTACCCAGAGACAGATGACCCCATAAAACCAGAGCTTTGGAACTTGAGCATCAAAACCAGCGAATCTCAGGAATGGTATAATCAGCAACACATTGTTAAAAACTGAGCTTCAGACTGAAGTTGTTATAACAACTCCCTCACCACACACCCTCAAGTTCTGAGGACTGTATAGGAGTAGTGGATACATGCAAAATTTGATAAGACAGAACAAAAGCAGAGGGGCCAGATTTCTCTTGCTATAGACTTGTCAGAGAAACACATGACGGCTCTGAGAAACTTCTATTCCTGACAACTTTGCATTTCCTGCTTTCATGCCTTTGGGTTTCGACCAGATACTTTTGCCCTTGGTTCAGGGAGATAATGATGCACAGATGCTGCTTTTAAAATTAGTTCTAAGAAATTCCAGTCTCTTGTCACAAACATGCCCTGACTGAAGCAATACATAGTTTCTAGATCATAACTCCTCAATAATGTAATAGTGGTTATTTTTATTATTAGCTGACATTAATCCTGTGGAAACCAGTGGCCGTAATTTTTATGGATGCATATATATAGTACATAGTACTACAGTTTATACTGCAGTGTAGGCACAAATTGACATTTCTGATACTTGCTTCATAAAAAATTCATACAAGTACATACAAGTGTTAGTCACTCAGTCATGTCCAATTCTATGTGACCTCATGAACTATAGCCTGCCAGGCTCCTCTCTCCATGGAATTCTCCAGGAAAGAATACTGGAATAAATCTATAATAAAACTTAAGAAAAAAGAAAAGAAATAGATGAAGCAGGTTTGGCAAAATCTTGATAATCATTGAATCTGGTGGTGGGTATATAGGAGTTCGTTGTACTATGCATTGCAGTTTGTGTGTAATAGAAAATTTCATTAGAAAAAGTATAAAAATTATTTTTAGAGTCTAAAAAATTAGATTTTAAATATATTAAGTTGATTAAACAACAGCTCCAAAAAGCCAATTCGTCGTGCTTGTGTTTTGTTTTTGTTTTGTTTTTTAAAAAATTCCTTTAGAACAATTTATTTACCAAAAAAGAAAAAGAGAGAGAGAGAGAGAGAGAGAGAGAGATCAGTCATGGATGATGTGGACTGGCCCAGAAACACAGAAATGGACCAAAAGGTGTTTTAGAACTTCTCCTTCTGCACACACCACACACACACACATACTTTTCAGCTCCACTACACTATCTTGGAAATTGAAGTGTTTCTCCCAAAACAAAGGCCAAGGTATTCTCCTATCTGAGAACACAGAAAACCATCAATAATACAGCATGTACCTGAAATCTCTAGGTGGGAGAGGGAAGCATATTACTGATTTTTTCTTTTTCCAATACAAGATGCCATTGGAAATGAGAGATTTAGCAGCTATGTCTTCAAGTGTTCTTGTCAATGGTGGATAAATCATCCCCTGGAAACTCCCCGTGCTGCCCTGGCCAGCTTCCTTCTGCAAGTACAACCACCAATCTCCTTTGATTATTGGTTAATTAAATCCAATTGCTCAGCACACTGGGCTTTTCTTAGTTTGAAAAAATGGGAGAAATAGAGACCAGATATGGTCTAGCCTTAGTCAGAGAGTATTACTTTTCAGCAGCATATTTGAGGGAAAGAAAGGGAAACTGGAAAGAAAGAGGGAGAAAACCAAGACTGCAGCAGACTGAACCCTGAGATCCTCTGTAAGGCATTCATGCTGTCCATGCCAGAGGAGGCAGGAGGAGAAGTTGACCCATCCATCCCCGAGAGGGAGAGAGCAGCTGAAGTTGGCACAGGATGAGCAGGTGCGGGGAGGAGGTAGCTCAGCACCTCTGTGACCCCCTCATTCAGCCACTCGTGGCTGTGGCCTGAAACTCCAAACTTCTGCCCATCCAGGCTGGAGAACTGACATGAAAATTTTCTACTTGAAAAAACAGATGATTCCTGGAGGCAAGTCAACAGAGTGGGTTGCTTAAAGACATTCTACAGAAAGGAGCGAGGTGACACCCAGGATAGAACCTGGCCCAAAGGGGGTTTCTCCATAAATTCATTCATTCCTTAGAAATGATGCTGAGTAGGTGTCTACTATGGTTCTGTACTAGAAATTCAGCTGTGAATAAAGGGGCATTTCCTGGAACAGATAGTCAGCTGGGGAGGTGGGGGGGCGGGGTGGTGTGGGGGCTGGTGGTCTCACAGATGAACCCACATTTGCTAAGAGTGGTAAACAGAACAGCACTGATCTAGAGAAACTCTGGGATTCTCTCAGCGTTTTGTGCCCAGAGGCCCCCAGTGGCAGTATAACATGGTAACAAGGAGTTCAGAGTCTAGAAGGAGCCTCTCTGGGATTAGAATCCCAGTTTCTATCACTATCTACCTGGGCGATTATAGGCCAGTTATTTAACCTGTTTCCCTATAAAATAGTGATGATAACAATAAAGTGAATATGAGATCCTGCCTAGCCCATCTCTGTGCCCCAAGATGCTGATCTGTAAGGACTGTACCATCCGGCTCACTTGGCCCCTGGATTCTGGTTGGATTTGCCCAGTAGGAAGGCATTCCAGGAGACCAGACAGCCAAGGAAATGCCCCTGTTCTCCTGTCTGGTGGTCCTCTCCAAGGAACTTTAAAACTCCACCTCCTTCAGGCCAATCAGTGATCAAGACTATTGCTAGCAGGACAATATCCACTGTTACTTTACCCAAATATTTCCCCTCATTAAACACCTTTCAATCACTACTTTTGAGTGTATGCTGTGCTTTACACTGGGCTCCTGACCAGAGCACCTAAAAATATTCCCTGGCCCTAAATAAGAATTCAATAAACAGAAGATAATATTATCCAAGTAAAACTTTGTTTTAGACCTGTGCTATTTCATAGAAAATATCTATGATCCCCACACTAAAAATACACTCAGGGGAGGTAGCCCAACTTTTCCCAAATTCTCCAGGAGCATATCAAAAGAAAATAAAGAAGTTAGGACTCCTTGAAAAAAGGGTAAATGCTGGAATTAAGAACTAAGGAAAATCATGGTTCAATATCTTCTGGAATTCTCCTTTATCTAATTCATCATTTGCAATGCAATGAAATTTCTATTTAATAAAAGTTTCAACTGTCTTCTTTAAAAAAAAAGTTAGGACCCTGCAAAACACTAACGTCAAGCAGCCAGACCTGTGTAAAGCATTCATCATTTTGACCCCTCACAGCCTTTGCCCTGTGTCCAAAGATCACAGAGTCACTGTAAGAAACTAATGCTGTGGGCCCTCTGACAACGATGAGAAAAGGGAGATTTTCCAGCAAGGCAGCCCGGTTATTTAAGGCAGTTATTTGCCCACTTAAGACAGAAACTGTCCTCTCCCAGCTCCACATGATCTAATCCCTTAAGCCTCCTGCTGGCACTGGAAACAATGTTAAGCTTTGGGATCGGGCTTTTTGGCTTCTATAATCCTTGGGAATTTGAAGATGATAAACGTGTGGAAAGACTGAAAGCTCCCGACATGTAATTGGGGCCCAAGGGGAAAATAATTAGGACCGAGGCATGTAACTGCACCAGCTCTTCTCCAAAGCTCTGAATTGTGTAAGTCTCTTGCTGCAGCCTCCCTCTGCGTGCCCTATTTTGCCACGGAACAAGGAGAAAGGCAGAGGCGATGAAAGGCAGTGAGAAGACACTACTCCTTATTAGCATCTGGGCTGAGGGACGTGATAGGGAACAAATTCCAACTGCTGTCACAAATATGCAGCGGGCTCAGCATCACCCTGAACTTACGCGGGTTTTCCCAGCCATTCCCGACCCTTGGTCACTCTCGCCAAGGATAACTGGCGTGTAAGAAAGAAGATCTAGTGAATAAGATTTGTGGGGGCAGGCTAGTCCTCATCATGGTGGCTAACACTTCAGTACTGAACTTCAGAGGATGAACAATAGGTTCCATTCATTTTGGCAGTACACTATAAATTGTAAATGGGGCATCTGCTAGGAGAATGGGCTTTTGCAGGATGCTCAAGCAGTGGCCATGAAAGGTTAAGCAAAACCTCAGAAGATGAATTCTTATTTCTCTAGTTGTCAGAGACACGAACCTAAATTTGTCATCCAACCCAGGCCCCAAAGAGAGCCTGGGAAGAGCTGGGTGGGCACTGCCAGGGGGTCTGAAGTTGAGAGTATTGGCTGGGGTCAGAAAAGAGGGTGACGCCCCACATCTTGCCTGGTGTTTGCATCTATTTCATCTCTCTCTCACCTACAGTCTGATGAGACATTATCTGACTCATTTTTATTCCATCAGACTTGGTTACAGCCTACATTGACCCAGAAAGGAGAGATCTTTGAGAGCCATCCCTGACTTTTAAGCCCAAAGAGCTCTAAATAATATCTGGCACAGTGTGTGTTCTTTAAAAATGTTTGCCAGATTCAAATGGTGTCTTCATGCAAGACCTGTGGATGGACCAGCACCTGCTAGTCTAGCTGTTGGCTTGTCTCCTCTGGAGATAACCAGCATTTGGGGGTGGTTTTAAGCCCTGAGGAGAACAGGCTGAGCCATAAGCAAGGATAGAACCAGCACATTCAGGTATAAGGCACAACCTGAAGAATTGCAGGCCCACCCTATTTCCAGGCACTTGAACTTCCACTACTGGCAAATCAGTTTGGCTGAAAGGTAGGACTCCTCTGGAGAGCAAATCCCATACAAGGACATTTTTCCCCCAGCACTTTGGACTTTTATGTTTTCTCATCCTTTAACTTATTTGATTCCCAAAACTAGGTGGAATCTTTATTGGTAACCACTGGTTTTGGGTAAAGCACCATTTTAGCAGTTTGACTCGGGGATTTTCAAACAGGTGGCATTCAGAGTGTGCATGTATTTGGCAGAGCAATTTCTTTCATCATTGGAGACTTTAAGCAGTAGGACGCCTCAGGATCCCTGTGTTGGGAGCCAGAAGCCAAATCCATCAATTACTGCAAAAGAACTTGGCACTTCTGCCTATGGTACATTCTGAATAATTTAGTTAACTATTCTCAAATTTAAAACAGAGCCTAGACCACAAAATAATGAACCAGTTTTAGGAACACCTCACCTGGGCACTGTGTGTCACTGTGGGAGTGCAACTCTCCTTCCACCTGGCTGGCAGCGAGTGTCCTCGGCGGCCTCATAGGGGAGATTGATGCTTATGTCTCTGCTGGCCCTGCCACCTGCACACAAGATTCATCAAGTGGCTTGATTAAATATCCTGATTAGAGAGTTTCTTGAAAAGTTGCTGTGTAGAGCATGTCTGTATAGCCTCACTTCCTTTTTTAGTTTAATTTTTATTTTATATTGAAGTATAGTTGATTTACAGTATTGTGTTATTTTCAGGTGTATAGCAAAATGATTAAGTTATACATCCACTTTTTGGATTCTTCTCCCAAGTAGGGAATATACTCATATACAGAATATTGAGTACAGTTCCCTGTGATCTACAGTAGGTCCCTGTTGATTATCTATTTTACATAAAGTAGTGTGTATTTGTTAATCCCAAACTCCTTATTTATCCATTCCCACTACCATTCCCCTTTAGTAACAACGTTTGTTTTTGAAGTGCGAGTCTGTTTCTGTTCTGTAAATAAGTTTATTTGTATCATTTTGTTTTAGATTCCACATAGAAGTGATACAATGTGGTATTCATCTCTGTCTCATTTACTCCACTTAGCATGATAATCTCTAGATGCTACTTTCAAATATTTATCTACAGGTAGACAGAAAGCAGCAGGCTCAGAAGGAAGAAGTGAAAGAATTATTGCCTAATACAGGGTCTTGAAAAATCAGTTCAATTCAGAGGAAGCAGAATGACCAGCTACAGGAGGCAGCACACAGGTGAGCTCTAGAGACAGTCCTTGGGAAACATTTGCTCAGGAAGAACTCGTCTTTGGATCTGTGCCTTTAGACATCTTGCCCTGATTTCACCCTTTGGCTTCTGGTTTGGCTTGACCTGAGCTAGTAATTAGTTGCCTTTGTTAACAGTGTCTTCTGCTTCCTCCTCTTGGGCCTCCTTCCCCACTGTCTTCTTTTTCTTTTTTTTAATATATGCTTTTCTTTTCAAGTTTTATTGAGAAGTAATTGATGACCACCACTGTAAGATTTAACCTGAACAATTTTTCTTACATATCTGTCTTACAGCAGTGTTAGCTATAGTTATCTTTTTGTACACTGCATCCTTAGTACATTTTTGTCTTAAAACTGGAAGTCTGTAACTTTTGACCACCTTCCTACAGTTTCCCTTCCCCCACTCTTTGACTCTGGGAACCACAAATCTGATCTCTTCTACTATGAGTCTGATTTGCTATTGTTAAATTTCCACATATAAGTGAAATAAATAGTGTTTGTCTTTCTCTGTCTGACATTTCACATAGCATAATGCTTTCAAAGTCCATCCATGTTGTCACAAATGTTAAAATGTCCTTCGTTTTTATGGCTACATAGTATTTAATTTGTATTATTAATTTTAATAATTATTATTAAAATAATTTGATTTTATTAATATAATTAATTTTAGTCATTAATTTATGGCTAAACAGTACTTAATACCATTTCCTTATTCATTCATCCATCAGTTAACACTTGGGTTGTTTTCGTGTGTTGCCATTATAATGCTGCAATGAGCATGGGTTTGCAACATCTTTTTGAGTTAGTGTTTTTATTTCCTTTGGATATAGTTCCAGAAACAGAATTGCTGGCTCATATGGAAGTTCTATTTTTAATTTTTGAGGATCTTCCATACTGTTTTCCACAGAGGCTGTACCAATTTACAATCCCACCCATACTTTTCAAGGGTTCCCTTTTCTCTACACCTATGCTAGGGTTTGTTCTCTCTTGTTTTTTTGTAAATGGCCATTCTAACAGGCATGATGTGATATCTCATTATGGTTTTAATCTCATTTCCCTAATGACTGGTAAAGCTAAGCTTCTTTTCATGTTACCTGTTGGTCTTTCTTACACCCTCTTTGAAGAAAACTCTGTTCACATTCTTTAGCCTTTTTTAAATTGAGCTATTTGGAGGGTTTGCTATTTAGTTTTATGAGCTCTTTATGTATTTTAAATGTGAATTCCATATCAGATATATGGTTTGCAAATTTTTCTTCCAATTTTGTAGATTGTCTTTTCACTTCATTGATGGTTTCTTTGGATGTGAAGAAGCTTTTTAGTTTAGTCAATGTAGACCCAGTTGTCCATTTTTTAGTTCATTGCTTGTGCATTATGTGTCATATCAAAAAAAATCAATGCCAATTCCCTTGTCAAGGAGTTTTATACCTGTTTTCTTCCAGGAGTTGTATAGTTTAAGGTTTTACATTTAAGTGTATAATATACTGTGAGTTAATTTTTTTTAGTGGTGTAAGGTATGGATCTAGTTTTATCCCTTTACATATGAATATTCATTTATCCAAGCACCATTTATTGAAGGGACTGTCTTTTCTTCATTGTGTTCTTGGTTCTCTTGTCAAAAATTCATTGCCCTTATATGCTTAGGTTTACTTTGGTCTCTTGATTCCTCAGTCTATTTTTCTGCTTTTATGCCAGTACCATACTGTCCGACTATAGCTTTATAGTATAGCATGAAATCAGGAAGTCTAATACCTCCTGATTTGATATTTCTCAGTATTTCTATGTCTTTATAGTGGCACATAAATTTTAGAAGAGTGTTTTCTACTTCTGTAAAAAAAAAAAAATGCCTTTGGAATAATGATAGGAATTGCATTGAATCCATAGATAGCTTTTGGTTAAATTGACATTTTAACAATATTAATTCTTCTAGCCCATGAATATAGGCTACCTTTCCATTTATTTGTCTGTCTTTTATTTCTTTCATCAGTGTCTTACAGTGTTCAGAGTAGAGATCTTCCACCTCCTTAATTTTATTCATAAGTATTTTTGTATGCTATTGTAAATGAGATTGATTTCTTTCTTTTCAGAAAATTTGAATTCATTAATCAGATCTACAGTTTTTTGTTTTTTGGTTTTTTTGGTTGAGTCTAGGATTTACAATGTATAAAATTATGTCTTACATAAACAGAGACAATTTTTCTTCTTCTTTTCCAATTCTGATATCTTTTATATCTTTTCCCTGTCTGATTGCCTTCGCTAGGACTTCTAGTCCTATGTTGAATAGGATAGGGGACAGTGGGTATCCTTGTCTTGTTCCTTATCTTAAAGGGAAAGCATTCAGCCTTTCATCATTGATGAAATGCTAACATTATTGATGTTAGCTGTTAGCTTGTCATGTATGGCCTTTGTCATGTATGCATGTGTGCTCTTGTCATGTATAGCTTGTCATGTATGGCTTATGTTGAAAAATGTTCCCTCTATGCCTTAAATTTGTTAAGAGTTCTTATCATGAATGGATGTTTAATTTTTTCAAATGTTTTCTCCATCTACTGAAATGATCGTATGGTTCTCTTCTTTCATTTTATTAATTTGATGTATTATATTGACTGATTTGTCTGTGTTGAACCATTCTTGCATCTCTGGATAAGTCTCATTTCATCATGGTGAGTGATCCTCTTAATGAGCTGCTGGATTCAGTTTGCTAGTATTTTACTGAGAATTTTTGCACCTTATACAGCAGGGATATTGGCTTATAGTGGGTTTTTTTTCTCCCCAGTAGTGTCATTTTCATATTTTGATAATGCTGTCCTTGTAAAAAGTTTGGGAGTATTCCCTCCTCTTTGGTTTTTTGGAAGAGTTTGAGAAGGATTAGTGCTAATTCTTCTTTAAATGTTTAGCTTTTTTTCTGTTGGGAGATTTTTGACTACTGAAATAATCTCTTTACCAGTAGTTGATCTATTCAGATTTTCTATTTCTTTCTGATTCAGTCTCAGTAAATGGCATGTTTATAATGGCATGTTTTTTTTTTTTTAATTTCTTCTAGGCTGTCCAATTTGTTGGCTATGATTATTCATACCATTTTCCTTCTTTGTAACACCTGACATAGCAAGGAAATTTCACGTCCCACTTTACCCAGGTCTATTCCACTGCTTTCTTAATCTGGGGGCCAAGAAAGAGTTCTCAGAGTATCTCTGAATTCTACTAGTGGAAAACAGTAAACTCTGCAAAGGAAGCACCGTAGAGAGGAAAATTCTTTTCAGAAAGCTTTTGTTTCTTAACACATTATTGACCAGAGATATAATGGGAATACCAGACCATCTGACCTGCCTCTTGAGAAACCTATATGCAAGTCAGGAAGCAACAGCTAGAACTGGACATGGAACAACAGACTGGTTCCAAATAGGAAAAGGAGTACATCAAGGCTGTGTATTGTCACCCTGCTTATTTAACTTATATGAAGAGTACATCATGAGAAACGCTGGACTGGAAGAAGCACAAGCTGGAATCAAGATTGCCAGGAGAAATATCAATAACCTCAGATATGCAGATGACATCACCCTTATGGCAGAAAGTGAAGAGGAACTAAAAAGCCTCTTGATGAAACTGAAAGAGGAGAGGGAAAAAGTTGGCTTAAAGCTCAACATTCAGAAAACAAAGATCATGGCATCTGGTCCCATCAGTTCATGGAAAACAGATGGGGAAACAGTGGAAACAGTGTCAGACTTTATTTTGGGGGGCTCCAAAATCACTGCAGATGGTGATTGCAGTCATGGAATTAAAAGACACTTACTGCTTGGAAAGAAAGTTATGACCAACCTAGATAGCATATTAAAAGGCAGAGATATTACTTTGCCAACAAAGGTCCATCTAGTCAAGGATACGGTTATTCCAGTGGTCATGTATGGATGTAAGAGTTGAACTGTGAAGAAAGCTGAGAGCCGAAGACTTGATGGTTTTGAACTGTGGTGTTGGAGAAGACTCTTGAGGGTCCCTTGGACTGCAAGGAGATACAACCAGTCCATCCTAAAGGAGATCAGTCCTGGGTGTTCATTGGAAGGACTGATGCTGAGGCTGAAACTCCAATACTTTGGCCACCTCATGGGAAGAGTTCACTCATTGGAAAAGTCCTTCCCTGATGTTGGGAAGGATTGGGGGCAGGAGGAGAAGGGGACGACAGAGGATGAGATGGCTGGATGGCATCACTGACTCGATGGACATGAGTTTGGGTGAACTCTGGGCATTGGTGATGGACAGGGAGGCCTGGCGTGCTGTGATTCATGGGGTCGCAAAGAATCGGGCATGACTGAGCAACTGAACTGAACTAAACTAATATTAATATGTCTTTTGTTACCTGAAAATTATTGATTAGAAACATTTCAACATCCACTTACATAACAAATTACTGGCCACAGATGTTAGTTTCTGCAAAAATCCCTGGTCAGTAATAAGCTAACTCTACTAGTTGTCTATTATGCAATAGACCATGCAAAACTTCCTGGCTTAAAATAGCAACCATTTTATCTCCCAATTTTAGGAGTTGGCACTTGGGCTGGGCTCAGATAGGTAGCTCTTCTGAAGTTAAGGCTTGGCTTAGGCATCTACAGACTGGTGCTAATCAGCTGGCAAATCATGTCTTCAGGGTCTGGCTTGTCTAAGATGCTCTCACTCATATAGCTCAGGGTTGGCTAATTATTAGCTGGGTTGATAGGAGCAAATGAATTGTGTGCGCCTCATCCTCCAGCAGGATAACCTGGGCTTGTTCATAAGGCAGCTTGATTCAGCTCTGGGAGACAGCGGACAAGTATAAGACCTTTTGAAACATTGGTTGGAACTAGCACATTACTTTCACTGCCTGCTATAGGCCAAAGAAAGTCAAAAGACCAGCCTAGAACCAAGAGTTGGGGAAGTAAATTTGATGGAAGGGAGTTAGTGCAAAGGCAGATAGATAGAGGGAAGAGGGAAGAACTGAAGTCATTTTTGAATGATTCACACATGAGAATAGAACTACTGACCTAAGTTGTCTTTTTTCCTGACCGCATAGACCTCACATTCTGCCCTTTGAGCCTCCAGAGGTGGTTCAAATGGCCTACACCATGGCTCTATTTGTAGACGTTCTTCAGGCCACTAGAGCTGCTTTGTCCCCATTTCTCAAGAGTTCTAAGTGCCTCAGACTCAGTGTGTTCACCTCTCTCCTTGTCCCCTGTGACCGTCAGTCTGAGACTGAGTTATATGTAATGTAAAATCCAGCTCCCTTCCTTCTTGTGGGGACAAACTCTGAGGTGTGTGTATTCTATGCTCCAGAGCCACCTCACTGGATCAGCCTGAGGCTGGAGCCTCACTGGAAACCATATCCTCTCTGGCTCCTTCCCTGTCACACACCATTTCTTGTTTCTCCTGGGCAAGTTGCCTTTTGAAGAAAAAAAAAATCACTGCACACAAATCCTTATCTCAGGGTATGCTTGAGGGAAACCCAGCCTAAGACAAAGAAGAAGCTACATGCATCTATGTAGGTTATGATAGACTCTCTGGTGGAATTATAACCACCTGCATGCCTTCTAGACAGTTTGGGTCAAATGGTCAAAGATGCCCACTTCAGAACCTGTCACTGTGAGTTAGCTTTCTATATCATCTCCACAGTAAAATCAGTTTCCTCCATGAATTGTGGGGTGTGATTTCTGGGGGAAAATGTCCCCACTGACAGGCTCACAGAGAGGCCTCCTGCCTCTGTCTCCCAAGACCATCCAGCTTATTGCATCCATCCTGATCCAGAGCAGCACATTGGTTGGTGGAATATCATGATGTGAGCCCAGAGAACCCATATCATTGACTAAACCTCCCATGATGTTTTTATTCTATCCTTCCTGTGTGTGAAGAAATCCAATCAACATTACCCTTCTGCAGTCTTCTCATGCTATTTTTCACAGAACTAGAACAAATAATTTCACAATTTATGTGAAAATACAAAAAACTTCAAACCGCCAAAGCAATCTTGAGAAAAAAGAATGGAACTGGAGGAATCAACCTGCCTGACTTCAGGCTATACTACAAAGCTACGGTCATCAAAACACTATGGTACTGGCACAAAGATAGAAATATAGATGAATGGAACAAAATAGAAAGCCCAGAGATAAATCCATGCACCTATGGACATGTTATCTTTGACAAAGGAGGCAAGAATATACAATGAAAAAAAGATGATCTCTTAAACAAGTGGTGCTGGGAAAACTGGTCAACCACCTGTAAAACAATGAAACTAGAACACTAATACCATACACACAAAAAAAACTTAAAATAGATTAAAGATCTAAATGTAAGATCAGAAACTATAAAACCCCTAGAGGAAAACATAGGCAAGACCCTCTCTGACATAAATCACAGCAGGATCCTCTATGACCCACCTCCCAGAGTAATGAAAATAAAAGCAAAAATAAATGAATGGGACCTAATTAAACTTAAAAGCTTTTGTACAACAAAGGAAACTATAAGCAAGGTGAAAAGACAGCTTTCAGAATGGGAGAAAATAACAGCAAACAAAGCAACTGACAAAGAATTAATCTCCAAAATATACAAGCAGTTCATGTAGCTCAATACCAGAAAAATAAACAACCCAATCAAAAAATGGGCCAAAGAACTAAATAGACGTTTCTCCAAAGAAGACATACAGATGGCTAACAAACACATGAAAAGATGCTCAACATCACTCATTATGAAAGAAATGCAAATCAAAACCACAATGAGGTACCATCTCATACTGGTAGATGGCTGCTATCAAAAAGTCTACAAACAATAAATGCTGGAGAGGGTGTGGAGAAAAGGGAACCCTCTTACACTGTTGGTGGGAATGCAAACTAGTACAGCCACTATGGATAACAGTGTGGAGATTCCTTAAAAAACTGGAAATAGAACTGCCATATGACCCAGCAATCCCACTGCTGGGCATACACACGAGGAAACCAGAATTAAAAGAGACACGTGTTCCCCAATGTTCATCATAGCACTGTTTATAATAGCCAGGACATGGAAGCAACCTAGATGTCCATCGGCAGACAAATGGATAAGAAACTTGTGGTACCTATATAGAATGGAATATTACTCAGCTATTAAAAAGAATACATTTGAATCAGTTCTAATGAGGTGGATGAAACTGGAGCCTATTATACAGAGTGAAGTCAGAAAGAAAAACATCAATACAGTATATTAACGCATATATATGGAATTTAGAAAGATGGTAACGATGACCCTATATGCAAGAGAGAAAAAGAGACACAGCTATAAAGAACAGACTTTTGGACTCTGGGAGAAGGTGAGGGTGGGATGATTTGAGAGAAGAGCATTGAAACATGTATATCGTCATATGTGAAATAGATGACCAGTCCAAGTTCCATGCATGAAACAGGGCACTCAAAGCCAGTGCACTGGGACGACCCTGAGGGATGGGATGGGGAGGGAGAGGGGAGGGGGGTTCAGGATGGGGGACACAAGTACACCCGTGGCTGATTCATGTCAATATATGGCAAAAACCACCACAATATTGTAAATTAATTAGCCTCCAATTAAAATAAATAAACAATAGTCTAGACAATCCTGTGCTCACTTTCTTGTTTCTCTGGATACATTGTATTTTTCTGTGGGAAAGATTTTGACAAATATCAACATGTCCAGAGAGCTCTTTCAAGAAAATAATAAGGCAGTTGCAGATGTTACTGCTATTGCTACTGCTAAGTCGCTTCAGTCGTGTCCAACTCTGTGAGACCCCGTAGACAGCAGCCCACTAGGCTTCGCAGTCCCTGGGATTCTCCAGGCAAGAATACTGGAGTGGGTTGCCATTTCCTTCTCCAATGCATGAAAGTGAAGTCGCTCAGTCATGCCCGATTCTTAGCAACCCCATGGACTGCAGCCTACCAGGCTCCTCCATCCATGGGATTTTCCAGGCAAGAGTACTGGAGTGGGGTGCCATTGCCTTCTCCAGTTGCAGATGCTAAGGAACTTTAAAACTGCGGGAGAATAAGACACAAGTCCACACACTGGACTTCCCTGGTCGTCTAGTGGTTAAGAGTCTACTTGCCAATGCAGGAGACGTGGATTCAGTTCCTGGTCCAGAAAGTCCCCACATGCTATGGAGCAGCTAAGTGCACAGGCCACAACTCCTGAGCCTGTGCTCTAGTGACCACGCAGCCCATGTACCCTAGAGCCATGTGCCACAAAAGAAGCCGCCTCCAACAGAAACCTGCATGCTGCAGCTAGGAAGCAGCCCCCACCGCCACTAGAGAAAGCCCACGTGCAACAATGAAGACTCAGCACCACCAAAAAAGTCCGTGTACTTACTGTAAGATAGTGTAAATTTGGCCCACCATCAGACAAGACAGATGGCAGGCGGGGTGTGGAAGATCCTCCCAGCCACACCTCCACTACACGGACCTGCCCTTGGCGTCTTTGTTCCTTCCAAGCAGAGGGATACACAGAGGGGAGAAGGGGGCCACGGAGATGGAGTGCTGTCATTGGGTTTTTTTACCTTTCAGTTCTTCATCCCTCTCCCTCAGGGCTTGAGATACCCTTTGCCGGTGGTTAACTATAAAGCCTCAATTTAATTCATTTGAAAGACTGAGTGCAAAAACATTTCCCTTCCTTACACCACTTCTGGGTATAATTAAATAATGATCACAGCAGCTGTATGGCCCCTACCTTGCCCCTCAGCCCACCCCTGAGTCATCCGCAGCTGTGGTGAAGACAGTTCCTGATCGCTCCTTCAGCTCCCAACCTGAAGCATCTGCTTCTTGCCTTTTCACTGTTGGAGGCCTTTTGCCAGAGCCTCAGAAGCTTCCTCAGCCTACCTGCAATGCAGCCCAGAAGTTGGGGATTTAACGCCACCAGGAGTAGCCCTCAGCTAATGAAAGACAGAAGTCAGTAGAGAAAACACCCTAGCTTCTTTATTTCTTTGGGGTATATTATTCAGGGTTTTCCAGAGAAAGAAATCCAATAAGACAGTACTAATACAGAGATATGGCTTATACATACTGGGTTACTGACATAATGTGGTCTACTGGAGAAGGGAATGACAAACCACTTCAGTATTCTTGCCTTGAGAACCCCATGAACAGTATGAAAAGGCAAAATGATAGGATACTGAAAGCGAAACTCCCCAGGTCAGTAGGTGCCCAATATGCTACTGGAGATCAGTGGAGAAATAACTCCAGAAAGAATGAAGGGATGAAGCCAAAGCAAAAAGAATACCCAGCTGTGGATGTAACGTGATAGAAGCAAGGTCTAATGCTGTAAAGAGCAATATTGCATAGAAACCTGGAATGTCAGGTCCATGAATCAAGGCAAATTGAAAGTGGTCAAACAAGAGATGGCAAGAGTGAATGTCGACATTCTAGGAATCAGCGAACTGAAATGGACTGGAATGGGTGAATTTAACTCAGATGACCATTATATCTACTACTGTGGGCAGGAATCCCTCAGAAGAAATGGAGTAGCCATCATGGTCAACAAAAGAGTCTGAAATGCAGTACTTGGATGCAATCTCAAAAATGACAGAATGATCTCTGTTCATTTCCAAGGCAAACCATTCAATATCACAGTAATCCAAGTCTATGCCCCAACCAGTAATGCTGAAGAAGCTGAAGTTAAACGGTTCTATGAAGACCTATAAGACCTTTTAGAACTAACACCCCAAAAAGATGTCCTTTTCATTATAGGGGACTGGTATGCAAAAGTAGGAAGTCAAGAAACACCTGGACTAACAGGCAAATTTGGCCTTGGAATACAGAATGAAGCAGGGCAAAGACTAATAGAGTTTTGCCAAGAAAATGCACTAGTCATTGCAAACACTCACTTCCAACAACATAAGAGAAGACTCTATACATGGACATCACTAGATGGTCAACAGTGAAATCAGATTGATTCTATTCTTTGCAGCCAAAGATGGAGAAGCTCTATACAGTCAGCAGAAAAAGACCAGGAGCTGACTGTGGCTCAGACCATGAACTCCTTATTGCCAAATTCAGACTTAAATTGAAGAAAGTAGGGAAAACCACTAGACCATTCAGGTATGACCTAAATCAAATCCCTTATGATTATACAGTGGAAGTGAGAAATAGATTTAGGGACCTAGATCTGATAGATAGAGTGCCTGATGAACTATGGAATGAGGTTCATGACATTGTACAGGAGATAGGGATCAAGACCATCCCCGTGGAAAAGAAATGCAAAAAAGCAAAATGGCTGTCTGGGGAAGCCTTACAAATGCTTTGAAAAGAAGAGAAGTGAAAAGCAAAGGAGAAAAGGAAAGATATAAACATCTGAATGCAGAGTTCCAAAGAATAGCAAGAAGAGATAAGAAAGCCTTCCTCAGCGATCAATGCAAAGAAATAGAGGAAAACAACAGAATGGGAAAGACTAGAGATCTCTTCAAGAAAATCAGAGATACCAAAGGAATATTTTATGCAAAGATGGGCTTGATAAAGGACAGAAATGGTATGGACCTAACAGAAGCAGAAGATATTAAGAAGAGATGGCAAGAATACACAGAAGAACTGTACAAAAAAGATCTTCACGACCCAGATAATCACGATGGTGTGTTCACTGATCTAGAGCCAGACATCCTGGAATGTGAAGTCAAGTGGGCCTTAGAAAGCATCACTACGAACAAAGCTAGTGGAGGTGATGGAATTCTAGTTGAGCTATTCCAAATCCTGAAAGATGATGCTGTGAAAGTGCTGCACTCAATATGCCAGCAAATCTGGAAAACTCAGCAGTGGCCACAGGACTGGAAAAGGTCAGTTTTCATTCCAATCCCAAAGAAAGGCAATGCCAAAGAATGCTCAAACTACCACACAATTGCACTCATCTCACACACTAGTAAAGTAATGCTCAAAATTCTCCAAGCCAGGCTTCAGCAATATGTGAACCGTGAACTTCCAGATGCTCAAGCTGGTTTTAGAAAAGGCAGAGGAACCAGAGATCAAATTGCCAACATCCACTGGATCATGGAAAAAGCAAGAGAGTTCCAGAAAAACATCTATTTCTGCTTTATTGACTATGCCAAAGCCTTTGACTGTGTGGATCACAATAAACTGTGGAAAATTCTTCAAGAGATGGGAATACCAGACCACCTGATCTGCCTCTTGAGAAATTTGTATGCAGTTCAGGAAGCAACAGTTAGAACTGGACATGGAACAACAGACTGGTTCCAAATAGGAAAAGGAGTACATCAAGGCTGTATATTATCACCCTGCTTATTTAACTTATATGCAGAGTACATCATGAGAAATGCTGGACTGGAAGAAACACAAGCTGGAATCAAGATTGCCAGGAGAAATATCAATCACCTCAGATATGCAGATGACACCACCCTTATGGCAGAAAGTGAAGAGGAACTAAAAAGCCTCTTGATGAAAGTGAAAGTGGAGAGTGAAAAAGTTGGCTTAAAGCTCAACATTCAGAAAACGAAGATCATCGCATCCAGTCCCATCAGTTCATGGGAAATAGATGGAGAAAGAGTGGAAACAGTGTCAGACTTTATTTTGGGGGGCTCCAAAATCACTGCAGATGGTGACTGCAGCCATGAAATTAAAAGATGCTTACTCCTTGGAAGGAAAGTTAAGTCCAACCTAGATAGCATATTGAAAAGCAGAGACATTACTTGGCCAACAAAGGTCCGTCTAGTCAAGGCTATGGTTTTTCCAGTGGTCATGTATGGATGTGAGAGTTGGACTGTGAAGAAGGCTGAGCGCCGAAGAATTGATGCTTTTGAACTGTGGTGTTGGAGAAGACTCTTGAGAGTCCCTTGGACTGCAAGGAGATCCAACCAGTCCATTGTGAAGGAGCTCAGCCCTGGGATTTCTTTGGAAGGAATGATGCTAAAGCTGAAACTCCAGTACTTTGGCCACCTGATGCGAAGAGTTGACTCATTGGAAAAGACTCTGATGCTGAGAGGGATTGGGGGCAAGAGGAGAAGGGGACGACAGAGGATGAGATGGCTGGATGGCATCACTGACTCGATGAACGTGAGTCTGAGTGAACTCTGGGAGTTGGTGATGGACAGGGAGGCCTGGTGTGCTGCGATTCATGGGATCGCAAAGAGTCGGACACAACTGAACGACTGATCTGATCTGATCTGATCTGATACATATAACATTACAGAAAACCCAAATGAACTCTTTGGACAACCCAAAATATGTGAGTTATTACAAGGAATTGGCTCACATGATTAGCAAGGTAGAGAGCCAGGAGAGCCAGTGGTTGAACTTCAGCCCAAATCTCAAGGCTTGAGAACCAGGAGAACTGAATATGTAAGTCCCAGATTGAGGGCAGATGAAGATCAGTGCCCCAGCTCAGCTGTTAGGCAGACAGAACAAATTTGCCCTTCCTCTACCCTTTTGTTCTTGTCAATGAATTGGATGAGGCTCACCCACACTGGGAGGGCAATCTGCTTTATTCAGTCTACTGACTTCAATGCTAGTTCTTTCCAGAAACACTCTCATGGACATGACCAGCAATAGGCCCACCCAGCTGGGCCCCCTGTGCGTTTGTGCATGTATGTGCAGCCGCTAGGTTGTGTCTGACTCTTTGTGACCCCATGGACTGTGGCCTACCAGGCTCCTCTGGCCATGGGATGTCCCAGGCAAGAATTCTGCAGTGGGTTTCCATTTCCTTCTCTGGGGGATCTTTCCAACCTTGGCAGGCAGACTCTTTACCAATGAGCCATAAGGGAAAACTAGTCAAGCTGAAACATAAAATCAGCCATCATACAAGGCAACCTGAGGCATAGGTCATGCCTGGTCACAGAGGGCCCCCAGGGAACTGAGTCCTGAAGCCACCTTCTCACTGGCTGCCTTTTATTGGCTTCTCTCCTCTTTCTGTTTTACTTCCTGACTTCTTTCCTTATACTTTCCTGGGGTATCCTTCCAAATCAACTACTTGTTACACTCTGCCTTTGGGTAAAAACCCTAATTAAAACATTGATGGTAAAGTGGAAAAAAATGTGATCCTTCCCTAAAAGACCATTAACTTTCACCTAATACAATGCACCAAGCACAAGTTGAAATTAGGAAAAACTAAACATACTGGAGAAGGAAATGGCAACCCACTCCAGTGTTCTTGCCTGGAGAGTCCCAGGGACAGGGGAGCCTGGTGGGCTGCTATCTATGGGGTCGCACAGAGTCAGACATGACTGAAGCAACTTAGCAGCAGCAGCAGCAGCAAACATACTGAATAACCTGAGAAAGTCAGTTGATAAAAGAGATCAGGAGAGAAATCAAGTTATCAAAACCACTACAGGTGCATATGTGCCTTTTGCAAATTTCAGAAAAGTTTCATTTCCTCAAGACACTTTGCTTTCATTTACAGAAATATTTTATAATATGACAAGGCACTTTTAATGTCATCTGCCAGAAAATTATCATGATAAATACAAAATGTGTAATAGAAAAGATATGCAAAGATAACCCTGAGTACCCAGCTTTCACAATCAGATGTGGCCACTCTGCTTTTACCTTGGTTTCAGTGTCAATTCTTGTTCCCCCACAGATCAGCTAAGCCAGGTTCCTGCCCTTGGATTCTGGTAAGAATCCTCATCACATTCATCCTGTCCTTAAACAGAGTTTGAGTGGGTCTCTGGCCTTAGAGCAGAAACAGAAAAGGTCCTCTGTCACTTCTCGCAATTACTATGAAAGGGCAAGACCCTTAGGACCAATGGTAAGATCAGTTACTAGGTCTCAAATTTGCTAAATGGACATTGATGAATTCTAGATAGGAAAACAACTAAATAACTTAAATCAAGTTTAATTAAATGAATTCTTTCAGGAGCATACAATTCTTAACATGGAATATAGCTTTTAATAGTGTTTTTTCTTTATTTAGAAAAATCATTTGTGTGTATTAGTCAGGTTTCTCTGATGAAAACACTCCATAACAAACGATTTAAACATCTCAGCAGCTTGAAAAAACAAACATTTGTTTTACTATCCCAGGTCTGGTGGGTGACTGTGCTTTAGTCATTTGAGACTGGATTGGGCTGGGCTAGACCCCACATTGAGTGAAGTTTGAGTCTGCTCTACATTCTCTCCAGGACTTAGGCTCTAGGAACAACAGGTACCCAGGACACACTTTTCTGAAGGTCAAGAGTGCAAGTGTAAGAAGCCAAGGCAAAACACACAGGCTCATTTAAAACCTTTGGATATTCCATGTCAAGTCTACTCATATTTCATTGGCCAAAGAATGTCTTTGGATTGAGGCCAGTATCCGGGGAGTGGGGACATCCACTATGCCCAGGAGAGTGGTAGGAACAGCACAAATAGAAAAGGGCATGCACGTGTGCACATGTGATTCTGTTACTTAGAGGGAGTGAAGCATTGGAAACTTACCACAATGTGGAAAATTTTGAACATATCCAAAAGCGGAGAGAATGTCATAACAATTTCCAATGTACCTATCATGTAGCTAAAAAAACCATCTCACCATTAATCTTGTTTCATTCCCCTCAGTCCCTCATTATTTTGAAGCAAATCCTGGATATCATGAGTGTCTTTTAATGGAAGAAAGTGAATCTATATTTTTGCAGGACATGGGAGATTACTTAGGCCTCAAAGAGTTTACAAAACAATAAAAGGGATTTATTGGTAAGTTAACTTGATGTGAAATAAAGTACAAGAACAGTCTCAAGAATACTGAGAACTGATTCCAAGATGCTGTCATGGGCAGTTTACACTGAATATTGATGAATTTTATATTTAACTGCCTGGTCTATTTGGAATAATGAATAGCACACACACATTAAAAAGAAAAAGAAAAAAAAAACAACTAAAAGTAAACGCCTACTCCTTATCTAGTTCATGAGTCTTAGTGACAGAAGAGGAGGAAGAAGAAGAAAAGAAAATTTAAAGCAGCAGAATTTTAATCCATTTATCTCTGGACTAGAATTGTATTCCTTTTGGCTAAAACCTCACTTCCTCAAAGGCTTCCCTGGTGCCTCAAATGGTAAAGAATCTGCCTGCAATGCAGGAGACCCAGGTCCAATCCCTGGGTAGGGAAGATCCCCTGAGAGGGAAATGGCAGCCCACTCCAGTATTCTTGCCTGGAGAATTCCTTGTACCAGAGGAGCCTGGCAGTCTACAGTCCATGGGATCACAAGGAGTTGGACATGACTGAGCAACTAACTAACATCACTTCCTCAAGACACTTAATTTTCATCTATTGGACCATTTTAAAATAAGGGACAGTTACAGAAATGAATTTAAAATGAATAACAAATTTCAAAGGAGAATGAGACTTTTTTTTAGCACAAAAATGAGATTTATATCAAAGTGTGTTTAATGAAAGGAATCCCCAAAACAGTTTATTAAATATTATTTTTTGCTCATATTTTAAATATCTCTATTTCTGTAATAGCCAATGGAAAACATTTCTGAAACCATATGTATGATTACTGTACTAGTTTGCAAGAGATTCAATTCCATAGCAAAGTGCCTCAGATTAGGTGGTTGAAATAACAGACTATTTCCTCACAGATCTGGAGGCTGGAAGCCCAAGACCAAAGTGCCAGTAGGTTTGGTTTCTCTTGAGGCACCTTTCCTGAGTTTGTAAACGGCCACTCCTTGCCTTGCTCTCATGTGGTCTTTTCTCTATGTGCATATATCCTCGGTGTTTCTCCCTGTTTTTATAAGGATAAACACAGCAGTCATATTGCATTAGGATCTCATTCTTATGACTTCATTTACCCTTAATTACCTTTCAAAATCTCCTATCTCTATGTAGAGTCACAAGAGGTTTTTAGGGATTCAACATGTGAATTTTGAGGGAAAACAGTTCATAACAGTTACATCAGTCAGGATTGTTACAACTACTTATAGCCAATATCACTACTATTAATAGTTAATTAGCAAATGACATAACTAATGATGGTTAATGGCGACCCACTCCAGTACCCTTGCCTGGAAACTCCCATGGATGGAGGAGCCTGGTGGGCTGCAGTCCATGGGGTCGCTGAGAGTCGGACACGACTGAGAGACTTCACTTTGAGTTTTCACTTTCATGCATTGAAGAAGGAAATGGCAACCCACTCCAGTGTTCTTGCCTGGAGAATCCCAGGGACGGGGGAGCCTGGTGGGTTGCCGTCTGTGGGGTCGCACAGAGTCGAACATGACTGACGTGACTTAGCAGCAGCAGCAGCAATGATGGTTAATAGGTAGATATATCACACTTACTACATGCCAGGAACTTTTCTATGTGCTTTCAAATATAACTTCTTTAAATTATAAAAAAAATAAATCCTGTTACATAAGTACTATCATTTCCCATTTTACATATGAGAATTTTCATCTCATTACAGATTAAGGCACAGACAGGCTCAATAAAGAAGTAGAGGCTTCCAATTCAAGATGGCAAAGTAGAAGGACATATGTTCATCTTCTCCTGTGAGAACACTGAAATTGCAACTGGCTGTTGAAGAACCATTGACAGGAGGATGCTGACAGTGAAAGTGAAAGTCACTCAGTCGTGTCAACTCTTTGTGACCCCTGGACTATACAGTGCATGGAATTCTCCAGGCCAGGATACCAGAGTGGGTAGCCTTTCCTTTCCCCAGGGGATCTTCCAACCCAGGGATCAAACCCAGGTCCTCTGTATTGCAGGAAGATTCTTTACCAGATGAGCCACAAGGGAAGCTGGGAGGATGCTGGAACCCACCTAAAAAAAAGATACCCCATGTCTGAAAACAAAGAAGCTGTAGAGAGACAGTAGGAGAGGTGCAACCAGGATAAAATCAGATCCCACACCCATCAGGTGGATGCCCCACAGACTGGAGAACAATAATACCAAAGAAGTTCTGCCACTGTTGTGAAGGTTCTGAACCCCATGTCAGGTTTCCCAGCCTGGGGATCCACAGAAAGGACTGGGAATCCCTAGGGAAACTGACCTTGAAGGACAGAAGGATTTGATTACAGGACTCCCATATGACTGGGGGAAACAGACTCCAGTCTTGGAGGGCACAAACAAAATCTTGTGCACACCAAAACCCAGAGGAAAGGATCAGTGACCCCACAAAAGACTGAACTAAAACTTCATGCTATGCTAAGCTAAACTAAAACCCCTGAACTAAAGGGTCTTCTATGGTGGTGTGGGCCACCAGGGGCTCAATGCAGGGACAGGGGCACTGGCAGCATCATGCCAGGAAGGCCCCCCTTGGTGTAAATCCACTTGGAGTTCCCCATTAACCCTACCATAGAGCCCATAGACCCCAGGGCTGGGTCACCTCAGGCTGAACCACCACCAGGAGGGAGCACAACCCCACCCATCAGCAGATAACTGGATTAAAGGTTTAGTGAGCAAGGCCTGCCCCCAGAGCAAGACCTAGTTTTTCCCATCACCAGTTCTTCCCATCAGGAAGCTGGCACAAGCCTCTTAGCCTCATCCATCAGAGGGCAGACAGAAGCAAGAAGCAGCACAGTCCCACAGCTGCTAAAACAAAAAGCATATTACAGAGAGTTAATCACAACGAAAAAGCAGAAAGTTATGTCCTAGATGAAGGGAGAGGATAAAACTCCAGAAAAAAACAACTAAATGAAGTGGAAACAGGCAACCTTCCAGAAAAAGAATTCAGAATAGTGATAGTGAAGATGATCCAGAATCTTGGGAAAACAATGGAGACAAAGCAAGAAATGTTTACCAACGACCTAGAAGAACTAAAGAACAAACAAACAGAGATGAATAATACACTAGAAGGAATCCGTAGCAGAATAACTGAGGCAGAACAGATAAATAATCTGGAGGACAGAATGGTGGAAATCACTGCCTCAGAAAAAATATAGAAAAAAGAATGAAAAGAAATGAAGACAGCCTAAGAGACCTCTGGGACAACATTAAATGAACCAACATTCACATTATTGGGGTCCCAGAAGGTAAAGAGAGAGAGAAAGTACCTGAGAAAATATTTGAAGAGATAAGAGCTGAAAACTTCCCTAATGTGGGAAAGGAAACAGTCAACCAAGTCCAGGAAGCACAGAGAGTCCCAGGCAGGATAAATCCAAGGAGGAACACACCCAGATGCATAGTAATCAAAATGACAAAAATTAAAGACAAAGATAAAATATTGAAAGCTACAAGCGAAAAACAACAAATAACATACAAAGGAACTCCCATCATGCTATCAGCTGATTTCTCAACAGAAACTCTACAAGCCAGAAGGGAATGGCATGATATATTCAAAGTGATGAAAGGGAAGAACCTACAACCAAGACTACTCTACCCAACAAGACTCTCCTTCAGATTTGATGGAGAAATCAAAAGCTTTCCAGACAAGCAAAAGTTAAGAGAATTCAGCAACACCAAACCAGCTTTACAAAAAATACTAAAGGAACTTCTCTAGGCAGAGAACACAGAGAAGGAAAAGACCTACAGAAAATAAACCCAAAACAATTAAGAAAACAATAATAGAATCATACATATAGATAATTACCTTAAATGTAAATGGACTAAATGCACCAACCAAAGACATAGACTGGCTGGGCAGATGAAAACATGTGCATGTATGCATTTCCACTCTACCACATCAGTCTGTTTAACCTCCCAAGTTGTATGTAATTATTTTATATTAAGTTAATCATGTTCCTATTATGGCTTGCAACTGTAATATTTCTTTTATTTTTTGTCTGGCTATTGATTGTAAAAACTGACAAACATCTTTTACTATTTAAATTAAAAAATGAAGAAGAAGAAGATATAGCCTTGTTGTTTCATTGCAGGATGTCCAGTTAAATTTGAATTTTAGATCAATGACAAATAATTTTTTAGTATATAGATGACTTTATTTTGGAGGGGCTCCAAATTCATTGCAGATGGTGATTGCAGCCATGAAATGAAAAGACACTTACTCCTTGGAAGGAAAGTTATGACCAACCCAGACAGCATATTCAAAAGCAGAGACATTACTTTGCTAACAAAGGTCTGTCTAGTCAAGGCTATGGTTTTTCCAGTAGTCAAGTATGGATGTGAGAGTTGGACTGTGAAGAAAGCTGAGCACCGAAGACTTGATGGTTTTGAACTGTGGTGTTGGAGAAGACTCTTGAGAGTCCCTTGGACTGCAAGGAGATCCAACCAACCAGTCCATTCTAAAGGAGATCGGTCCTGGGTGTTCTTTGGAAGGAATGATGCTAAAGCTGAAACTCCAATACTTTGGCCACCTGATGCGAAGAGTTGACTCATCAGAAAAGACTCTGATGCTGGGAGGGATTGGGGCAGATGGACAAGGGGACGACAGAGGATGAGATGGCTGGATGGCATCACCAACTCGATGGACATGAGTTTGAGTGAACTCCAGGAGTTGGTGATGGACAGGGAGGCCTGGTGTGCTGCAATTCACGGGGTCACAAAGAATTGGACATGACTAAGCCAATGAACTGAAGTAAAATGATGTTCCATATATGACATATCACGTACTTATACTAACAAAAGTGCAACTTGTTGATCTGAAATTCAAGTTTAATTGGACATCCTGGATTTTTATTTGCTGAATCTTATAAACTTAATTAGAGGCAAATGTGTCTTTTCTATTAGCATTTTAAATTTTAGTCAAGATATTCCAGAACTTTCCAGAAATATATTTGAAGGTTGCTGAAAGGGCAAAGGAGAAGAGCAATTAGATCTCCCCTTTCAAATAGAGGTACTTCTTTTTAATCTCTTTTATATACTGAGATTTTGGTAGATTTTCATTTGATAAAAATTATTTCTTGACCTAAGAAAAGTTTGCAAACCATCATTTTCCAAGTAAAGCTAACAAACAATTTAGGTAGGCTTTTCTTTTTCTCTTTTTTGGGGGGTACAGGATTTGGGGGATTTTTTTTGCAGAGTGGGTATTTTCCAAAAATTTTACCTTTGGCTTCTCCAATCTTGATATTCTCTAACTCACTGTCTCCACTAAGAAATAACCAAGATTGGCCACTTGCTTGGAGAACTCTGAAAGACTTTGCAATGATGGTCTAAGGTTTACAGGCCACCTGATTTTTGTAAAGTTGTATTGGAGCAGAGCATCATTCACTCATCTATGTATAATCCACAGCTGCTTTGGGGCTATAAAAGTAGATTTGAGTAGTTGAGAGAGAAATCATACAGCCCAGAAACTTACAATCAGGCTCTTCACCAGAAATTGTTTGCTAATTCCAAATCTGTAAGAACCTGCTTCTGATGGCTGATGACATAGTTTAGAAACAAGTTGTCATGAATATTGTTCTGAGTTTAGAAGAAGTGAGAATGACTAGATTGATTTTTTATGATAACTCTTAATTACTTTATGTCACTTGGAAAAATTGTCCCATAAAATAGCACAGCTATCAGACCAAGTGTTTCTATTGAAGATTCAGTCACATGGATTGTTGCTGGTAATGACCTGTAATTCTGTAGAGAAAAAATAGAGATGAAGCATTTACTGGGACAAAATCTATCAACATTTTCTGCACTACTTGTGTTTCTTTTCATAAGTGATCTGTGAAGCAGAAACTCCATCATTTCTTCCCTGATTTCAGATCACTCTCTGCATCAAGTCTCTAACAAATTACAATAATCAGCAGCATTAGAATTCCAGACAAGGCATTCAAGGCCACTGGATACTTATGATAACCAAAAAGGACTTAGGTTGACTGTTCCAGGATTAGCACTGAAAATTTTAATAGAGCTTCTGTGTCTTTGAAGTTACATCTTAGCATTTCCTTCATGAAAAATTGTCCATAACTCCATAAACACATTATCCACCACTTGAGCCTGGAAATCTCAGTTCATCATTTGCTGCTTGGTGTAGCATTTTAAACAGTCATTCCTGTAGCTTCCCAGATTCTTCCTGAATAATCAGTAATCATAGTTATTTTAGGGCCATGAGGGGAAGTAATACCATATAGAAAAATTTCCTCCCTTTATACTTAATACTATGAACATCTGATGGTGGTACTAGCTGGTATGTGTATCAGTGACATTAATTTTCTTTCCTTCTATTTATTCATCCTTTCTTGTGAAATGGATTATTTATGTTTTAAAAAAAAAGAAAATATTTTGAAGGAAGGATATTATGATATAATTTAATTGTTTAATTCATGAAAAGATAAAGAGTCATAGTCATTGAAACACAAATTTTTGCACTATTATCATGATTTGAATTTCCTTCCCTTTGAAATCTTTAAAGGAGCTACATTAATAGCAGATTTCAAAAACCTATTCATTATAAATGAAAAGACAAGCCCTTTACACCATTTATGATGTCTACAGAAATGTCTCCCTGGGAATGAGATATCCTTTGGTTGAAACAAGGATCAGTTATTTTAGAGACTTTCTGAATGTGTAAAAAATGGTTTAAACAGATGGAGTAGTTAGGGAGGTCAATGTTCCCTATCAAGTCCAATCAGTCTTACCTACAATAACCTCATCTGTATCTGCCTTGGTGTCTCATTTGAGATTGGCATTCGTCCGAAGACACCACTTCAGAATGAGGAAAATTGATTTATGTCCAGGGCTTAAAGAATAATTTCCCCCTAGGACCACAGTAAGATTTCCAGGTAGAATTTGAAAAGATGTCACCTCAGGAGACCCATCAGGAGGCTGAGTGTTCTCCAGGTAGAATTAATCTTCACTTTTTTCCTCTAATAGAAATGGAGATAAATAATCAGCTTGTAAGAGTCCATACTCAAGGTAGAAGAATGAGGGCATTCAAATACCCAGACACAGCCCTAGTCAAGCCAATAACCTTCACTAGATCAATAAGTTGTCTGGGACTGCCCAGAGCCACTGCATACTGTGGTGTGATTTGTGTACTGCATTCCAGTTAAGAATCTTTCATTTGGATAGTGGTATTACATCTATCTGTGCCTGGGTTATTTTTTTTTTATATTTTTTCTTCTGTTCATTGTGAAAGAATAACTCATTCATTCATTAAAGAAGATGTGAATTTAGTGTCTTCTATCATGCAGCAAGATACCACGTCAGTGGTGACCTTGACAGGAGCAGTCTCCAAGGAATGCAGGTCAAGCATGGACTGAGTAAGGAGGCTGAGTTCAAGGAGGGGACACAATGAACCACTGTCCACAGAGGGGAACAGAGGCCTTGCACAAGAGCAGGAGGGAGAGAGGTGGTACTTTGGGTTGAATCATGTTACATTCAAGTCAACTCTTGATTCCTGTGAATGTGAACTTACATGGAAATAGGGTTTTGCAGATGTAGTTGGTTAAGATGAGATCATATAGGTATTAGTGAGTCCACACTGAATGTGTGGCTGTTGTCCTTGGAAGAAAAGGGTAAGAGATGAGGACACACAAGAGGCAGAGTTTGGGGTGATGCTGCCACCAGCCAGCAAACAGCTGAGGCCACCAGACGTGGGAAGGAGCAGGGAAGCCTTCTCCCTCAGAGCCTTCAGAGGGACGACAGCCTAGCCAACTTTGACTTCTCATAGGAATCTGAAGCAGGTTCTCAACAAAGCAGGTGGAAAGGTGTGTGTGTTGGGGCTGGGGAAGTAACTGAGTGGGAAGCTTGAGGAGAGGCAAGGAGGTGTGAATGGTCATTAGGGAGGCCAAGACATTGAACATTCTTGAGAAGTATTAAAGGATTTCAGGCCATTTGGTATTTGTGGCCTTGAATTTGAGGTAAGACTAGTCAGCATGGTGGCGCGTCTCACAAACATTCTGTGGTTCTGCCACAGACTGAGCAGGTATTTAAGTGCAGTTTTGAGTTGCATGATTTATTTTTTTCTTTTCTTGCCAGGTGACTGTGAAGAAACTGGAATTAAATAGCTTGCAAAGAGTGATTTTAATAATTCACAAAAACGAGCAATTTATTGGGGATTGGCAATTTTGCTGAGAGGACGGAGAACAGACTAGCGGAGCCCAGAAGAACCAGCCTCAGGAGAACCATCAGACACCATCTGTGTGTCTCAGGCCCAGGCTGGGCTACAGAGAAACTGCTGGGAGAAAGCAATCTCATTCCTGGCTTTTGTAAAAGTAAGGGGAAAGTAAGGGATGAGGACACGGGGGCAGATTCCTGTGACTGGGAAAAGGGGAAGAAGGAGATTCCTGAGACAAGGCGGCAGAGGCCTTGGCAGAGGGCGCCAGGTCTGAGCCCTGCGCAGGATCCCAGACAGAGGGATCCCAGACAGAGCCCTGCAAGGGGACAGGCCTCCCCAGCAGCTACAAGGGCACCTGACGCCCTGGGGCCTCAAGAGCTCTCTCATTGCCCACAAGCCCAGGGTGCTGGGTTTCCAGGCTCTGTGCCGGCTTAGACGGTGGGCCAGCCATGGACGGAGGAGGCGCGGGGCCCCAGCAGATGCCTGAGACCACCCATCCCCCAGCCCAGGTTTGCTGTGACCTTTAGGGGACATGTAGGGGAGGGCCTTCCTACTAACTCAGAGGACTGTCCAGCAGTCCGATACGATAGGGGCTCAAGATCAGGTCATTCGATTTTCAAGATTAAGAAAGGTGCCATCTGAGTCTCAACACATATACACAGTGGAATATTACTCATATTACAAATGCATAAAATGGAATGCATTTGAGTCAGGTCTGACGAGGTGGATGAACCTAGAACCTATTATACAGAGTGAAGTGAGTCAGAAAGAGAAAGATAAATATTGTATTCTAATGCGCATACTCGGAATCTAGAAAAATGGTTCTGAAGAATTTATTTACAGGCAGCAATGGAGAAACAGACATGGAGAATAGGCTTATGGACATGGGGAGAGGGGAGGAGAGGGTGAGATGTATGGAAAGAGTAACAGGGACACTTACATTACCATATGTAAAATCAGTTCAGTTCAGTTCAGTTCAGTTGCTCAGTCGTGTCCGACTCTTTGCGACCCCATGAATCGCAGCACGCCAGGCCTCCCTGTCCATGTAAAATAGTCGATGGGAATTTGCTGTATGTCTCAAGAAACTCAAACAGGGGCTCTGTATCAACCTAGAGGGGTGGGATGGGAAGGGAGCTGAGAGGGAGGTTCAAAAGGGAGGGGATGTATGTATACCTATGGCTGATTCATGCTGAGGTTTGGCAGAAAACAACAAAATTCTGTAAAGCAATTATCCTTCAATAAAAAAAAAATTAATTAAAAAAACACTATGTTAAATAAGCCAGATATTTATACAAAGTTCAAAAGTAGTAAGTGACTGAAAATGGAACCAGGGGTCTCTCTTGGATGAGAGAGGTGTTCTTCTCTTGACCCAGGTGAAGGTTACACCACCATCAAACTGTTCGTGAAGATCTGTCCACTTCATTGTAGGTACATTATATCTCAGTGGAGTATTGACTTGGAGCTCCAATAGAATCCATGCAGAGGGAAGGAAGGAAGGATGGAGGAAGGAAAGATGGAAACAAAAGTGCCACCAATTGTTTAACCTGAGCTCTCAGAGTTGAGTCACACTCTTTGCACATTTTTTCTTTTTTTAAAAAAAATTATTTATTTTAAACAAAAGAAAGATGAATATTTTTAATGATAAAGGTACAATTCACAAAAAAGATAGACATCATAAACCATTAGACACCTTAACAGCAAAGATACATTAAATAAAAATCAGAAGACATATAAGAGAAAAGAAAAAATATATAACCATAGTGAGACATATTAACATTTCTCTGAGAGTATTTTATCAAGTGCAAAAAAAATAAGAATAGGAGATCTTGAACGATGTCATTAATAATTTAAACATAATAGATTTATATTTAATTAACTTATATTGATCTTATATTCTACATAAATATACTTAGTATTTTGTGTCTCATATGTTGTTATTAGATGTCCATAGCACATTTAGAAAAACTGGCAAATAGATAAACATTACTAAATTTCAAAAAGTAGAATAATTTTTGTGTGTAATTCAGTTATACATATATATAATAAATACATTATTTTTGAAATTATTTTTCATTATAGGTTATTGCAAGATACTATTTCTTTGTGCTATATAATAAACCTTGCTGCTTGTTGCTTATCTATCTTTTAAAATTAGAAATCTAGCATTCTAGTCATACTAAGTCAAGCAAGTGGAATCAAAATATCATAAATTTTTTAGTTAGACAAAAATTCATGTTTTCTAAAATATATATTGTATATGTTATATATATATGTATGTGAAAGATTTTCTTCTACACTTGATAAAGGCTTGAGAAAGAACATCAAAAAAAATGAAGAAATGGAGAAATTGGAAAATATAAACTAAATTAAATGGGAGCACTGAATATGAAATAGAAAAAGTGAAACAAACTAGATAAAAGACCCTCATATAGTCCAGTTGTTTTTAAACATGGCTGCTCATTAGAAACATATCTGGAACTCTAACCAAAAAAAAAAAAAAAAGCAATACCTGGGCACTTGTATTTTTCAAAAAAATTCCAAGATAATTCTGATATGCATCTGGATTTTTAAAAATGATTACAGGGTTTTCTATTAAATAGTAGTTTTCATGATATAGAATTCTATAATTTTTTTGTTGACCAATCATGATACAATGATATTAAGTAATAGTTACATAATCACAATAGTAAACCCTTGCACATTTGTGGCCAGTTTATTTCACAAACTTTTATTGAGCACTTGGTCTATGCCAAGTAGTCAAAGAGAAAAAGTAGAAGCAGATTGGTAAATACACAGAGCTCTGACCTGGTGGGATTAGTTCTGCCTGAAAATGAAAGGTCTGAAGAGGAGATGAAGAAGCAGATAGGGTAGAGGGACTGGGGGTTCCTAAGACCTGAACCACCTCTGCTCGCACTTCTCTTTCTCCTTAAAGACCTGAATACAAACTCAGGACCACAAAGCCCAGGACTTTCCAGCCAATATCCCCATGAAAGTTGCTCATGATGAATGCAGATATGATGTTAGCCTGGGAAAGAACTCACAGAGATACAGGTTGCCCCAAGGAGACTTGGGAAAGTGACATTCCCTCAGACTGGAGGGCTTCCTGAGGTGACTTTCCAAAACACTAGTTTAAATTCACCTGAAAAAACATGTCCCTCAGGATCTTGGTGTCAAAAAAGAATGTTTGAGATTATTATCAACATTGATGGACATTTGTTTGGGGTAAGAGGAAACAACAGTGCCACACATTGAAAATAGCGACACACAGCCTTCTGTGGAGCCATCTCTCTGCCCATGAACTTCAAAGCCGAATGATGTCAACTCTGGCCTCTCAGTATTTTGCTCTCAGAGAAAGACCCCAAGACCATCCTCTCCTGCTCATTTAAATGAAAACTTCCCAGGACACCATTCATCAGGTGTTTGGCAGTTAAATTTAAATTTTGCTGACACTCTATAATCTAGGTTGTGATACCATTTTGCCAAGAGGCAGAGGTTTCTTTCTTCCCGTTCAAATGAATTAGAGATGTTCTGAGACAGTGGTTCTCAAAGTGTGGTCCCCGAGCCAGCACCATCAGCATCACCTGGGAACTCATTAAAAGTGTGAATTATCTGACTCCACCTCAGACCTACTTAATCAGAGTCTCTAGAGGTATACCAGAAATCCATGTTTTAACAATCCCTCTAATGCCTGCTGAAGTTTGAAAAATACTTTTCTAAGAAAATCAAAAGCTAGGCTCTCTCTGGTACCAATTCAGTGAATTCAGTTCCTTTAAGGACTTTCAAAATAACATCCCAACATATAATGAAGTTCAGAAGTGGCTATGCTGAGCTAATCTGAAGGCTCCATGGTGTCAGGGGAAACCTAGGTTCTTTCTATTTTTTTTGCTCTTCCATCCTTAGTATATGTTTTCCAACCTTGAGATGTCTTTATGGCTCAAAATGGCTGCTGGAGCTCCAAATATTTCATCTCTATTCCAGGCAAGGAGCAGGAGGAAGAGGGAAAAAGAAAGTAGGGTGCAAAAATTTCTAAAGGAATATTTCCAGATCCCACCCAACAGTTCCCACTTATATATTTTGGCCTTCCATAACTTTTAAGAGAAGGTTGGGAATACAGTCTTTTCCTTGGGTTAAAATTACAGTTATTGATAGGCAACTCACTTTCTCTGCCACCACAGGTCCAGACCCTCTTTTATAAAATATGCACAATTCCATATATAAATCAAGGTCTGACTCTTCTATCCCAAAGAAAGATCAAATATGATTATTACTGCATTTTATGAATTTCATGAAAGAATATTTAATCATATAGTCAGAATTTCATAAATTGTCTTATTTAGACTTTTCATTTCACAGATGAACAAACTGTGGCCCCAAGAGCTAGATTTTCATGTCCATAGAGACAGAGGTGATTAGGATCAGACCTGTGGTACTAGAACCCAAGGGAGATTAGAATAGATGTGTGATGGTTAATTTTATGTGTCAACATGACTAGACCATGGGATGCCCAGGTACTAGATCCAACATTATTCAGCATGTGTCTGTGAGGGTGTTTCTGGATGAGATTAGTATTTCAATTGGTAGACTGAGAAAGCTAATTACCCTCCCCAATGTGGGTTGACCTGAATAGAATAAAAGGCTGGGTTAGAAAAATTTCTTTTTTCCCTGTCTTCAAATTTAGAAGTTATTTTCCTGCCTTTGGACTTGAAGTCATATCAAAACACCATGGTTTCTCCTGATTCTCAGGCCCTCAGACTCAGACTGGAGCTGTACCTTTAGCCCTCTTGGGCCTATTGCAGACCTAGAAATTTTCAACCAACATAATCATAAGAAAATTCCATATAGTACCTCCCCATGTATCTATCTCGGAGAAGGCAATGGCAACCCACTCCAGTACTCTTGCCTGGAAAATCCCATGGATGGAGGAGCCTGGTAGGCTGCAGTCCATGGGGTCACTAAGAGTAGGACACGACTGAGCGACTTCACTTTCACTTTTCACTTTCATGCATTGGAGAAGGAAATGGCAACCCACTCCAGTATTCTTGCCTGGAGAATCCCAGGGACGGGGGAGCCTGTGGGCTGCCGTCTACAGGGTCACACAGAGTCGGACACGACTGAAGCAACTTAGCAGCAGCAGCACGTATCTATCTATCACCTATCATTTCCAATTGGTTTTGTTTTTATGGAGAACCTAGACCAATGTAAAATATGAGACTTCCCAAAATATATTCTGAAGCAGTAATCTCATGAGTGACTCCACAGAAAAAGAACTCTCTGGTCAAGTGTTATCAGTCAACATAGCAAAGAATCTGGAGCACACTATAATTTTTTTTTAAAGACTGCTCTTTCCAGAAAGGATATCTACATACATAACAGACATATTGTTTATTACTTACAGTGCATTCTTAGAACAATAAAAAATAAAATTGTTGCATTGGGATTCATTTTTATTGTAAGTTCTCAGGGATTATTTCTGAACTGCTAGGGCCTGTTTAGACTACTGCAGGTTCCATTCATGGCCCATGGCCAACCAGTCTCAGTCTGGGGAGAGGAGAAAGGCTGCAGAGAGGAAAACAGCGTGAAAAAGGAGTGCATAAAGAAAAAGAAGGCGCCTGCCTCCAGATCATTTTGACACAAGAATCCTGATTAATTCATGCCTGATTAAACCACTTCCAGATTTTGCATAGCCTGATCCTTGCCTTCTCTGAGTCTGAAGGATACTCAGGGGTGCCTCCCTGCGGGGTGACTGCAGTAACTTGCTCATGTAGACTGACTCGCTTCCTCATGGGGACTCTTGCCAAAGCAGCTGCAGCTCTCTGGCAGCTGTTTAAATAATCAGCTGGAACGATAAGGCCAGGGCTGTCCTTTTGTTATTTCCTTGGGACTCTGTGCTCAGGAAAAATCTCCCCTGAACTGATGGGTGTTACCAGGGCAGGACCACATTGAAATCAAAAGTGGGAAGGAAGGGAGCCACCCCAGGAACTTCACCTGAATGCGATGACAAGTAAGCAAGGCACTGGGTGGGAATAACCAGGATCCACTGGGAATTTTGTTTTCAAGAGCAGAAACCAGTGGCTCTCCACACTAGGGGTATCCAGCAACACTTTGGAAAAGAAAATGGCATCAGGGTAAATTGAAGGGATTAAATCAAACAGGAAGGAGTCTCTCAGTGAAAGAATGGCATTATGGGAATACCAGTGTTGAATACTCCTATGTCAGTCTGTAGGGAGGGCTGGTTTGCACAACCAGATGTCCTTGCTGGCTGCTAAGAGGATTCGCTGCTCACAAAGATTTGTTTCTCCAGTGAATCGCCCTGGGGTCAACAGGGACCACATCACCCAGAGGTATTAGCCCCTCAGTCATTATTGATGGCTGGTTGAGCCTTAGGTACCAAATGCACTCATCTCAAGGTGAGACAGCTCTGTGGCACCACCCATGCACCTGAGCTCCCTGTGAATCAGGCCAAGACTCTCCCTAAGGACACATCCTTGCTCAGCTCCCAGCCTCGTCCTGCTTCCTTCACTCCCCGTCTTCCAAGAGGCCCCTTAATAAATCATGCATGCCCGCGTGTGCGTGTGTGCTCAGTCACTCAGTCACGTCCAGCTCTTTGTGACTCCATGGACGGTAGCCTGCCAGGCTCCTCTGTCCACCCAAATCCTTATCTCAGGCTCAGCTTCTAGGGAACCCAACCTAAGACAGTCACTGAGTCTAGAAATCTTTTATGGAGCTATTCTAAATCCCTCCTGCTTTAGCTGAATACCTCACATAAATCTTTGTTTCTATCTTGTGGTCACTCAGTTCAGTACAGTTCAGTCACTCAGTCATGTCCGACTCTTTGCCACCCCATGAATTGCAGCACGCCAGGCCTCCCTGTCCATCACCAACTCCCAACACTCACTCAGACTCACGTCCATTGAGTCAGTGATACCATCCAGCCATCTCATCCTCTGTCGTCCCCTTCTCTTCCTGCCCCCAATCCCTCACAGCATCAGAGTCTTTGCCAATGAGTCAACTCTTCGCATGAGGTGGCCAAAGTACTGGAGTTTCAGCTTTAGCATCATTCCTTCCAAAGAAATCCCAGGGCTGATCTCCTTCAGAATGGACTGGTTGGATCTCCTTGCAGTCCAAGGGACTCTCAAGAGTCTTCTCCAACACCACAATTCAAAGCATCAATTCTTCAGCACTCAGCTTTCTTCACAGTCCAACTCTCACATCCATACATGACCACTGGAAAAACCATAGCCTTGGCTAGACGGACCTTTGTTGGCCAAGTAATGTCTCTGCTTTTCAATATGCTATCTAGGTTGATCATAACTTTTCTTCCAAGGAGTAGGCGTCTTTTAATTTCATGACTGCAAACACCATCTGCAGTGATTTTGGAGCCCAAAAAAATAAAGTCTGACACTGTTTCCACTGTTTCCCCATCTATTTGCCATGAAGTGATGGGACCAGATGCCATGATCTTCGTTTTCTGAATGTTGAGCTTTAAGCCAACTTTTTCACTCTCCACTTTCACCTTCATCAAGAGGCTCTTTAGTTCCTCTTCACTTTCTGCCATAAGGGTGGTGTCATCTGCATATCTGAGGTGATTGATATTTCTCCCGGCAATCTTGATTCCAGTTTGTGCTTCTTCCAGTCCAGCGTTTCTCATGATGTACTCTGCATATAAGTTAAATAAGCAGGGTGACAATATACAGCCTTGATGTACTCCTTTTCCTATTTGGAACCAGTCTGTTGTTCCATGTCCAGTTCTGTTGCTTCCTGACCTGCATATAGGTTTCTCAAGAGGCTGGTCAGGTGGTCTGGTATTCCCATCTCTTTCAGAATTTTCCACAGTTTATTGTGATCCACACAGTCAAAGGCTTTGGCATAGTCAATAAAGCAGGAATAGATGTTTTTCTGGAACTCTCTTGCTTTTTCCATGATCCAGCAGATGTTGGCAATTTGGTCTTTGGTTCCTCTGACTTTTCTAAAACCAGCTTGAACATCAGCAAGCTCACGGTTTACGTATTGCTGAAGCCTGACTTGGAGAATTTTGAGCATTACTTTACTAGCGTGTGAGATGAGTGCAATTGTGCGGTAGTTTGAGCATTCTTCGGCATGGCCTTTCTTTGGGATTGGAATGAAAACTGCCCTTTTCCAGTCCTGTGGCCACTGCTGAGTTTTCCAAATTTGCTGGCATATTGAGTGCAGCACTTTCACATCGTCATCTTTCAGGATTTGGAATAGTTCAACTGGAATTCTATCACCTCCACTAGCTTTGTTCGTAGTGATGCTTTCTAAGGCCCACTTGACTTCACATTCCAGGATGTCTGGCTCTAGGTCAGTGATCACACCATCATGATTATCTTGGTCATGAAGATCTTTTTTGTACAGCTCTTCTGTGTATTCTTGCCACCTCTTCTTAATATCTTCTGCTTCTGTTAGGTCTATACCATTTCTGTCCTTTATCGAGCCCATCTTTGCATGAAATGTTCCCTTGGTATCTCTAATTTTCTTGAAGAGATCTCTAGTCTTTCCCATTCTGTTGTTTTCCTCTATTTCTTTGCACTGATCGCTGAGGAAGGCTTTCTTATCTCTTCTTGCTATTCTTTGGAACTCTGCATTCAGATGCTTACATCGTTTCTTTTCTCCTTTGCTTTTCGCTTCTCTTCTTTTCACAGCTATTTGTGGTCACTACACAAAGTGAAAAATTCAAAGTCTAATCTTATATCTGCATCTTTATATTTACCCTAATATACAGCCTGAAATGCAGTAGTTTCCCTGTTGAATCACGAACTTCCTGAGTCACTTTACATTGCTCTGCAGACTGCAGCATTCACATGATGCTGGGGATACAAAGCCATCGTGAATAAAAATATACTACAACTTCTTAAAGCCTCCAGTTTCATTCAAAGATTTTGTAGGTAAAAAGCAACCAGTTTTAGGTTCAGGTAAACATCAATATACATGGAATAAAGTGCAACATTCATATGAATTTCTAAGATGAAACAAGACATTTTCAAGAGAGTATGGGTTTGCTAGAACTGCTTTTGGTTCTTTCCAGAAAACCCCTGGACAGCATCTAAAGAGGTATAAAGACGCATCCATTCCAAACTACGGCCATAAGAGATCAGCAAGTGCGGGAGACAGAAGCCTAAAATTTGAGACAAAACAGTAAGTGACCTAAGGGATTGTTTGCTAAAGCTGAACTTCTGAGATTGTGATGTGCATAGATATCACTCAGGGGTCCTGACTCAGCAGGGCGAGAGTGTATCCCAGGTTTCTGCATTTCTGTCAAGCTCCCAGGTGATACCAAAGTTATTGGTCCCGGAACACTCTTAGAATAGCACAGCTGTAGAGCCAGCCTCCTCCCTGTGCTTCTACCGGGCTTCAAAGCATGGACTCCCCAGCCTGCAAGCAGGGCTGGGCTCAGGGAGGAGGTTAGCATCCTGCTGCAGAGCGCCTGCCCTTCTGGCATCAGGGAGTGGTGGCCGCGGGGTGAGATACTGGCAGGACGGCTGGTGTGAGCCCCGCCCCTCCCCAGACACAGCCAGGCTGTAGCCACGCCCTCATTGTGGACCATGGGCTAGAGGAAGCAATTATTCTCAGTACAAGACCCTGCTGGGCCATAGAATACATCCTTGTAGCTTATTTTAGACATAATAATTTGTTAAATTAAATCCCCTGTTCCTATATTGCCCCTGCCCCTTTCCCTCTCCCCTCTTCCCACTGGTAACCACGGATTTGTTCTCTAAATCTGTGAGTCTCTTCTTTTTTGTTTCTAGTTTGCTTCATCTTTTAGATTCCACATATAGCCAATATTTTATAATAACTTATGGAGTATGACTTTTAAAAATTGTGATTCACTATTGTACACCTGTAACTTATATGATATTGTACTTCAGCTATACTTCAATTAAAAAAATAAAAGATTCCACTCAACAAATACAGATGTCAGGCTCTCAGTAGTCCCCTGGGAGAAGGGGGCTCAGCCAGTGAAACTTAGAACTGTCTAGTTGCTAAGACCTTGAGATACTTCTACTGAGAAGTGAGTAATCACTGCCCCCAACCCCTGAAGAGCCCCCCTGATTTCTCCATAGAAGAAGGCCTGCCTCCCAGGCCTGATCCAGACCACCTCTCCTGCAGCATAGCTGGTCCACAAAAAGGTTGCTAAATAGTCAGAATATGAGCCCAACCTGCAGTATCCTACATTACCACTAAGTAATATGATCTGTAATGCATGCCTTTTTAAAATTGAGGGGAAAGTCATATAACATAGAATTAACTATTAACCATTTTAGAGTGTGCAATTCAGTGGCATTTAGTATGAATACAATCACAGTATTATATAATCATGACCCTCAATCTGTTTCCAAGAAATTTTCATTAACCTAAAAGGAAACCTCATATCCATTAATCAGTCACTCCCCCTGTTTGCACTCCACCCACCTCCTGGAAGTCACTAATCTGCTTTCTTTCTCTATGGATTTATCTCTTTGGGATGTTTTACACAAATTGAATCATGCAGGATGTGATCTTTTGTGTCTGACTTTTTTCCCTTAACTTTTTCAAAGTTCATCCCAGTTGTAGTATCAGTTCAGTCCTGAAAAGGATGCTGCTGTCAGTATCCTTTTTAGGACAGAATAATATTTATTTCTTGTAAGAATAGAGCACATTTGCTTATCCACTTGTCACATGGGCGGCATTTGGCTTGGCCTTACCTTTCATGGCTGGTATGAGCTGGATAACACTTCCTCCCCCTGAGAGCCATTTGTGATGCATACAAGGAGAATTCCATCCCCTTAACTTGAACCAACCTTGCTTTTTTGACTTGGCCAGAATTAACTTCTGGTAGTTTAAAACAATTTTCAAAAAGAAAACACAATTTGCTTTATGTTCAATATGTGAAAATGTGTGCAGTTCTGAATACAATATTTTGTGGGATCCGAAGGCAATTCAAAATAGCAGCTCCTCAAACATCTGAGTGATGGCAGTGTTGGTGGTTCAAGGAGCCGACATCCCAGAGAATCTGCTTGACCCTGAGTTTGCTGCTCAGTGGGCCCCTCTGCCTAAGCTGGGTGCCCCCCTCAGTCAAACCCTGAGATAGGATCTTCGGTGCAAAGAGGTTTTTTTTGCAGATGATCTTAACAAGCACAATTTAGGGGGAGGGAGTGACAAAGACAGGGAAGGAAGGAAAGCTGGTTTAAAAAATGTATTTATGAGCAGATTACTGCTTGGACATCTGAGGCTCACTCCTTCTGGGAATACACGGCAGAGTAATCTCCCTGGGGACTGAAGAAAATGGGCTGTTTATCTACCAACTCCTGTCCTCAATTTATTGCTGACTGTTTCTGGGGCTCCTTAAGGCCCTGGCTGGTCCAAGCTGAGCCTAGCCAGGCTGAGCACCCTTCTGAGGTGGAGGAAACACTTCTAGCCCAAGAGCGGAGCAGGTGCTCGAGACGAGAAGCTGTTCTGAAGGGTAGAAAATGCCCCAGAGCTGCTGCAGGCTCGGGGAGGAGCCGATGCGGGAGAGGAGGCGGCCACTCGGCCTGGACGGTGTGGCAGTGGGCATCGAGGTCTTCTCAGAGGGGGAGAGGCCCCATCTCGGAGCTGCCGGCAGCAAAGCCACCATGAAAACAACTCTTTAATTCAGGGCTCAGTGCCGATCCCTAGGAAACAAGCCACACGAGTCCGCTCTGCCAGTGAAGCGGCAGAAGCAACTCCGTGGGGTAGGGGGAGGCAGGAAAGGAAAGGAAGTCACTGTTTCCTGCCCCTGGGGCTTCCTGGGAAGCAGGGTCTTAACTCAAGAAGTGAAAGGAAATTTGATGCCCCGATAAAAGAGCAACGGATATTTGATCCGTTGGACACCAGACCCCCGTCCTCTTAAAGTGACCTGGGAGTTTTCCCCTGGTGTTCACATCATCCTGTCAATGGTTTATTTCATAGTGTCAAACCAATTACTTAAATTCATGATAGCTAGCACTTTTTAGAAAATTTAACTCAGAACGCCCCTGCATATTCGTCAGGCACAGCCGCAGGCTGGGATTCTGACTTTGCATTCCCACCAGAATCTGCGGAGGGACCCAACCGGATTCTGCAGAAGCCTGTGATCCCCTTCTCAGAATAATGTGCTGTTGTTTCCACAATTCTATTGAGATATAATTTCTGCTCTATAAAGCTCATGTGTTTAAAATGCACAATTCAGTTGTTTTCAATATAATTACAGAGTGCAACCATCACCAGAATCTAATTTTGGAGCATTTTTCTTCATCCCCAGGTGAAGCCCCATATTCATCAACAGTCGCTTCCCGTCTCCCTTCCCCTAGCCTCTGGCAAGCACTGATTTGCTTTCAGTCTCTAAGGATTTGCCTACTTTGAGGCATTTCATATAAATGGAATCATATAATACCTGGTTCTCTGTGTTTAGATTCTTTCATTTAATATGATGATTTTGAGGTTTAGTTATGTTGCAGCATGTTTCAGTGCTTCATTCAGAATATTAAAATAGATAACCAACAACAACCTACTATATGGCATAGGGAACTCTTTTCAATATTCTGTAATAACCTACATGGGAAAAGCATTTGAAAAAGAATAGATTCATGTATATGTATAACTGAATCACTTTACTATACACTTGAAACTAACACAATATTGTTAATCAAATATACTCAATATAAAATAAAAATGTTAAAAGGAATGATTTTTAAATGTGTAAATTTAAAACAAAGGATTACAAAGAAAAACAGTTTCTTTAAACAGTTAAAATATTTGAAAAACAGCATGGAGTGATAGGTGTGATAGCTACTGAAACTGCTAATTACTAGTAGAGAACGTAAGCAGTATTTCGAGAGAGCAGCCTCAACTGCTATGTAAAAAAAATATACCTATGATGCGTCCTTGTGACAAAGTTCCAGATTCTGCAAACACAGCTGTGGTTTACAGCCTACATTCACAATTGAAGGAAGTGCTAGAATTCAGTTAAAAGTATTAAAAGACAGAATTTTCCCCATTCCTATAAAAAGGCCCCCTTGGATTCTGTTCACGGACTCAGGGGTCTGTGGATGCCAGATGAGGAACCCCTGGTAAGATGAAGAGCTCGACTCGGAAGCCACGGTAGGCATTCTGTTTGATCTGAAACCTGTTTTAGCCATCTCCTGGCTTCTTGACCTCCAGCAAGTTCCTTACCTTCTCTGAGCCTCATTCCTCATTTACAAAAAAAACGCATTATAAAATGCTTGAAAAGGTTAAATGAGTTAGTGTAACATTCTGGAAATAGTGTATTTCTGCAGCACGTGCTCAGTAAATATTATCTATTCTCATTGTTATTTGACTTTCTATACTCCAGGCTGAACTTTACCCTGAGGAAGTGCATAGTGTATTTTTAGGGTGAGCCATAAAGAAGAAAAACTCCAGGTGATGCATTACAAAGTATGGTGCATCCACCTGAGTTGGGGGCAGCTCCCAGAGTAGGTACTACATGATAAAGTAGGTAGTATCTGGTAAACAAAACATGGAAATAGAGCAACACTAGGCATCTAAGCAGCAAAAACTACTTTATTATCTGGTAAGGACACTATCTGGAGAAGGCAATGGCACCCCACTCCAGTACTCTTGCCTGGAAAATCCCATGGACGGCGGAGCCTGGTAGGCTGCAGTCCATGGGGTCACTAGGAGTCGGACACGACTGAGCGACTTCACTTTCACTTTTCACTTTCATGCATTGGAGAAGGAAATAGCAACCCACTCGAGTGTTCTTGCCTGGAGAATCCCAGGGACAGGGGAGCCTGGTGGGCTGCCATCTATTGGGTCCCACAGAGTTGGACACGACTGACGTGACTTAGCAGCAGCAAGGATACTATCAGTGGAATAAATGTGGGGTTTTGTTGTTATCATTGTTGTGTTTTTTGCTTAGTATTTTAGATTGTCACTTTTCTCCACCAATTAGATCTATAATCTGAGTGACACAGGTTCTGAGACTATGTTTAAGAACCTTATATTAGTCGCCCTTTGCTGTAATTAGGCAGTGTAACAAGCATCCCTAAATCTCAATGCCTTTCAAAAGCAAACCTTTATATCCTACACGTGGGTTTGCAGTTTGGTCATGCAGGTTCTGCTCCAGACTAAGAGTAAAACTCATGTCTGCTCCACCTGTCTTTCCTTCCAGGCTTAGAGAGCACTGACTGCCTGGGGCATACTTTTCTCACAATAGAGTCCAGGAGTGCAAGAAACAAAGCCATCTCGATTGTGGAAGCTCCTTTTGAATGTGAAGGATGGCATGTCTACTTCTATTTCATTGGCCAAAGCAAGTCCTTGCTTTGTAAGCAAGTCCAACATCAGTGGAGTGGCAAAGTATACTCTCCCATGGGAGGGGTAGAGGAGAGGGAATCTTTTCTGAAAAATAACACAATAGAACACACAGAACTTCTACAGAATGAGATGGAGATCAGGGCTCTGGTTCTCATCCAGGCTTCAGTCTAAGTAGTTTATTTTGATCTGTTTTCCATCCTGGGCTTGAGTAATATTTTATCTGAAAGAAGTATTGTATTGTCTTTTTTAAAAAAAAGTTTTCAAACTACTGATTTCAAGTCTCTTCATTTGCCAATGAAAAATCTGGGGTCAGAGAATAAGTGCCTTACTGATTTGTATCAGTGCCAGGACCTGAGCTATGAGACTTTAAGTCAACCAGATTTGGATTTTTAATCCCAGCTCTACAATTTCCAGCAGAGACACCATGGACATCCTCCCAGTGTCAAAGGCAAACATCTGTCCAAGGCCATAAGTCCTAAGGTGCTCCTACCGCTTCCAACACTGAAGGGATAAAATGCACGATGGGGCCCCTGCCTGGCCTGGTGGTGATATGACTCGGATGAGGAAGGCTCTCGGGTGCTCAACCATGTCCCTGGGAGGCGGGGAAATGTGCACCCTCTGCAATACCGTTCAGCTACTGGGAGGCCCTTCTCTCCCACTTTCCCTTGGCAAAGCGAAGGGACTCAGGCATATACTCGTCTCCCCTAGTGGAGTATAGACTTTTTGAGGGTAAAGTTTACTCTTTTCATGTTTATTTCTACCCATGCTGACACCTCACACCTCTCTTCCACAGCACAACAATGATCCTATGTGCACAGCAGGGACTCTGTAAATGGTTATGAATTAAATAATGCTTTTTCTTCTCATGATGCAGAGGCAGCTTTTTGGAGAAGACCTGACTTCAGCAACGATTTCCCAGAAATTTGGAAGGTCCTTGAAACTAGACAGGAAAGTCATCTGCCATCTGCAAAGTCTCATTTGCAGATACTGGTCCAGCCCAAATATACAGAAACAAAGAAACACTTAGAGTTAGTCAAAACTATTAGGGCCTTTGGCTCTGATTTCAAATAAGCAAAATAAACAAACTCCAGTCCAAATAGGAACTGGTTCTGCTGTTCTTCCAACTTTTGAAAGCCAAGTATATTTGAATGTTTCCTTCTAATGGATTTCCTCTTATTATATGTTCCAGATGGCTAATGGTAAATAGACATGACCATTTAAAATTCTGACTTCATTTGTGTAGCACTTTTCTGGCATTACTTGTGCATATTATAGGGGGAAAGTGTGGCTCTTCCATTGTTCTATGATAAATCCAGCTGTGTTTTACTCATTTAATTACTCTAAATATTGTGACTTCCAGACTTCTGGTTACACACAGGTTAACCGCAAGAGCAGAAGGTATATATACACACATATCCTCCACCCAACATTCCTGGTAAGTAACCAGATCCACCCTCCACCCTAAAATTCAACAGCCTGGTGGTTAAAATGGATGCTTTGAGACACAATGAAGGATTCATGTCAACCACTCTGGGTGACATTTCCTTCCGTATCATACCTATGAACCTTGTATGTACTTCCACTGCAGCATTAACCTCATTGTACTGTCATTTTTAAATTTGCACATGTTTCTTCTAGTAGCCTCTCATCTCTAGGTCAAGAATCACGTCAAGCTACTCAAAGAACTTACATGTCAGTTCCTTAGTATAAAACTGTGGTGTTCTCAAGTAATTCAAATCACCCAGCGTTAGTAAATTATTTCTTCCCTTTGGAACAGTGAAAACCAGGAATCAGCAACTGTAACTTCTTCTGAGGATTTAGAATTGAGAAAAAGTAGACACAACTCTGGAGAAGGCAATGGCACCCCACTCCAGTACTCTGGCCTGGAAAATCCCATGGACGGAGGAGCCTGGTGGGCTGCAGTCCATGGGGTCGCTAGAGTTGGACACGACTGAGCAACTTCACTTTCACTTTTCACTTTCATGCACTGGAGAAGGAAATGGCAACCCACTCCAGTGTTCTTGCCTGGAGAATCCCAGGGACGGGGGAGCCTGGTGGGCTGCCGTCTATGGGGTCGCACAGAGTCAGACATGACTGAAGTGACTTAGCAGCAGCAGCAGCAGCAGTAGCACAGTTACATAAGATGTTTACATTAGGGGAAGTTAGGCAATATATATTCAGGACCCTGTGTTTAAAAATAGCACAACTTTCCTTTAAATCCCAAATTGCTTCAAAATAGCTTTAAAAAGTAAAATCAATCAATATTCTGCCACTGTTGATTTTTTCTTTTATTCTTGTTTACACTCATTTTTATCTTTTAATTTATTATGTTTTTGGTAGAATATTTTAAAGCCCATCCAGACAAGATATAATTTTGCCAATCAACCTCTGACAGATAAGAGCTCTGTTTTATAACATAATTCTAACAACAGTACCACACCTAATTAATTTCTTAATAGCTAATATTCAGTCCCCAATCCATTTTACCAGTGTCTCAAATGTGTCTATTCATGGGTTTTGTGGGGTTTGTTTTGCTTGCTTTTGGTAAAATCAGGTTCCAAACAAAATCTTGATTTTGTTTGCTTTGTTTCTTTTAAGCCTTTATCTGTGACAGTTCCTGCTCCTCCTCCTTTTTTCATGCTATTTTTTTTAAAGAAATGAGGTCATTTTTCCTGTAGAATTCCCCACATTTTGCTTTGGATGGTTATGAGCTTGTGATTTGGCTCCTTATTATTATAAAATGGGGACCATAATGCTTACCTCGGAGCATTTTTGGAAGACTTAAATGAGAAAAATGTATGGAAAAAGTCCAAAGGTTAGTGTTGAAGCATGTTCGTTTCTGTTCCCCATTCATCACCTTCTCCAGTCCTTTCCAAAGATTTCTAACCTATTTTGTTTTGAATAGTCACAATTTATTTAACATTAAGCCTTCGTTAGACTCACTCTGAGAACTCACGTGAGTAACAGATGTTTTCACAAATGATGTATAATAAAGACCTGATCCTGCTGCTGCTGCTGCTAAGTCGCTTCAGTCGTGTCCGACTCGGTGCGAACCCATAGACGGCAGCCCGCCAGACTCCGCCATCCCTGGGATTCTCCAGGCAAGAACCATGGAGCGGGTTGCCATTTCCTTCTCCAATGCATAAAAGTGAAAAGTGAAAGTGAAGTCGCTCAGTCGTGTCCGACTCTTTGCAACCCCATGGTCTGCAGCCTACCAGGCTCCTCCGTCCATGGGATTTTCCAGGCAAGAGTACTGGAGTGGGGTGCCATCTCCTTCTCCGAAAGACCTGATCCTAGAAAGCAGCAAATGAGAAAATGCTCTCCCGCCTCTAAAAGTGACCAGGTAACTGTGATACCAAGTGCGGTCCATGGACCAGCGGTAGCACGTTCCCTGGGAGCCTGTTAGATGCATACTCTCAGACCCATCCTAATACCTGTTGAACCATCGAAAGCATCATACTGAAATCCTATAGCTGATTTTCCCTGAATCAGAAAAGAAAATCAAAATATAAAAATGCCATGAGGGCTTCCCTGGTGGCTCTGTGGTGAAGAATCCACCTGCCAGTGCAGGACACGGGGGTTGGATCCCTGATCCAGGAAGATCCCACATGCCGAGGAGCAGCTGAGCCCGTGAGCCTGAGCTCTAGAGCTTGGGAGCCGCAACTACTAAGCCCACACGCAGCGACTGCTGACGCTCACACAGCCCGGAGCCCACGCTCCGTAACAAGAAAGCCACTGCACTGGAGGAGCCCAGGCACTGCAACTGGAAAAGAGCCCCCGCTCACCACAACTAGAGACAGCCTGTGCAGCAGCGGAGGTGCAGCACAGTTAACAATAAATAAGTATTTTTAAATGCCATGAAACACCAAGACAGCCATCTTAGTGACAAACGGTGACTTCAAGATATCCATCTGGCCTCTTTCCACGTGAGCACACTGAAGACCCCATCTGAAAGCATTTCTTGGTACTATGAAGAAAATATAAGGAGTGTATAAATACAGAAGAGCTTTTAAGAGAAGGGGAGAGAAACAGCCTTGCCTATTCCAAAGTCCATTTCAACACTCTATGACATTGTTGGACACACCATTTAAGGAGTTGCAATTGGATTTGAGATAAATTTATCAGAAGACAATGACAAGTTTTACCAAGATCCCCCAATGGCAACCATCTCAGGATAAATTGGGTATAAAGAACCTGGATTTATCCTTTGAGAAACACAACACTCCTGGGCCCCCCACCCTAACCAATGCATTGGTGCCCAAGTAGCTGAAACAAAAATAAGATTATTCACAGCCTGGCATGTCCAGAAAATACTCAAGAATAGCTACTATAAGATCTTACAGAAAACCAGAATGAAATTTTTGACCAACCCAATGCTATAAAAGCTATCCTAGAAAATATGTAAATAAATAAGCATGACTGTGTTCCAATGAAATTTTACTTAGAGATCAGGGGCTGGCTGGATTTGGACAACATGCTGTAAGTTGCTAACTCTCGTCTTATGCAATTTTCTATAATTTTCTGCCTAATTAAAGCAGAATTTCTTCTTTAATATGCACATTTATGTTTATAGAAAAAATAAAATAAAGCCAAAAAGACAAGCAAAGCTCAATCACATAAATTTGGTTGGTTTGGAATAGCAGATAGCTTGTTAATTATTTTTATATTATTTTATTTTGGGGAATGATAGAAACATAATTTTAAGTGGACTGTAGAGATTTAGCTACATGTTGGAATGGGCATGACATGTAATGCCCATAATTCTTGATATATTTTGGTGGGGAGCATTTCTATTCTGAACATTTGCATTCTGTGCTCAACTTTGGATTTGTAAGACGAAATAGATTTTCTTCTGAGTTAATCAAATTGAAGTCTGTGTTTTTATTGTAAGCATTTGATAGAATCAATGAATGAGATGACTCTTTTTTTTTTTTTTTTTTTTTTTTGAGGCATAGCTCTGAAAAAGCAGCCATTGCAATGATGGTTTTGGCTCTAATCTAAGTTGATAAAATTTGAGAATATATCATATTTCTGACTTTTATTTCCTTTGTGATTGTGAACAAACAAGGTTAGGAACCACCATTTTGCACAAAGATGATACAGAATATAATGTGAAGGAGCTGCCTCACTTTGCATTTTATTCTTGTTTCAAAAACCCTGGTAAAAGATATTTGAAATTCATAAAACCAATAAAGCATTCAGATTAAGAATACATAAAGATACCTAGAAATCAGTAAGAAAAGCAGGCAAGGCTAGGAGTTGAGGGGGATGGACATCTAGGAAAAAGAATTGAATAAACATCTCACAGAAGAGAAGGAAATCCAAATGACCAATAATCACGAAAAGATGCTGTGTCATTAATAATTAGACAAATTAAAATTAAATCACAATGGAAGCCACTGCATACCAACAGATAACAAAAATTAGAATTCTGAGGGTCTTTCTTAGTATTTCTCAGGGTTTAAGAAAATATGAAGCAAATATAAAATTGTGCCACTAATAGAATATAAATTGGTACAATCAATTTGGGAAACAATTTGCTATTATCTACATAGTACAAGTAAATGTACAACATGGTGAGTAGAGTTAACAAGATAGTGTTGTCTATTTGAAATTTGTTATGACAATAGATTTTAAAAGTTATCACTACAAAATTGTAACTATGCATATTTTAACTAAGATTATTGTGGTAATCACTTTGCAACAAATGTATCTGTCAAATCACTGTGTTGTACACATTAAACAATGTTATATGCCCATTGTATCTCAATGAACTGGAGATAAATAAATAAAACTCTGTGTAGGAGGATCTTGTTCTGAGTCAATCAGGGGAGATCCACGCATGCTGAGACTAAATGGTATTTTGTGTAGAATGGGGGTCTCCACCAGGAGCACTTGGCCAAGCCTGACAGACATTATCGAAAGACATTTTTTGTTGCTACAACTGGGGTGCTACTGGCGTCCAGTTGCCCCACAGCCTACGATGCACAGGACAGACTCCACAACAATTGTCTGGCCACAAATGTCAATGTAAGTAGGCTGCTGCTCTTAGACCAGGTTCACCAGGCCCCAGTCCTGGCCCCATGCCTCAGGGGGCCTGAACTAGTCTTCCTCCAGTTGTTCCGTTCCTTGTGGAGCAAGAAGTCTAAGTCCAGATGACAGACCCACCCAGAGCTCATGCCTCCTGTTGTGCCTCTGGGTGCCCAGAGCTCAGAAACACCTGCTCAGGGTATTTACCTGTGGGGGACTCTCCTGCATCTGTCTCTCTTATGGCAGACCTACCTTGCAGAGTATATACTCCTAAGTGCAGTGAGGAGCATGCCAGCTGCTGTAGGGGTTAATGCTCACAAAGGCCCTCACAGTCAGGTACGGAGAGAGGAGGTTTAAACACCACTATCTTAGCCCAACCATGAAGTGTCTGAAGTGGTCCTGAGCAGTTTCTCTTCTGGAGAGTCTATGGCTCCATCTCACACCCCACAGGCATTAGGGGTCTACACGCCCTCATGTTTCCATGTTGTGTGTGTATGTACTTGGTGGGTGAGGATAGGATTTGCAGAATGTGCCAGCCCAAATGTTGTTTCAGGCCAAACTGGACCCAGAGCCACCCACTGGGCAAGACCCTGAACACTGCAGAAATCCCCAGACAGTCAAAAGCCACCAGGGGTTCTCAGAGCAACTTTGATCCAAATAACCTGACTTCTCCTGAGGTATTTCTGAGGGTCCTGGAGCAGGCCTAAATTCCAGGACAGAGATTTGCAGAAAAACATGAAGACCCAGCATGGGTAAGCTATAGGCCCAGTTCCCAAATCCAGTGTTCTACTGTGGCCCCGTTCTACATATGACTGAAGAGTCCACATTCTCCATCCTTATGATGGATGAGCACTTTTACTACTTGCTAGTTTACATTCAGAAGAGGTGGTGAGAATACACAGAAGAACTGTACAAAAAAGATCTTCACGACCCAGATAAGCACGATGGTGTGATCACTCACCTAGAGCCAGACATCCTGGAATGCGAAGTCAAGTGGGCCTTACTTAGAAAGCATCACTACGAACAAAGCTAGTGGAGGTTATGGAATTCCAGTTGAGCTATTTCAAATCCTGAAAGATGATGTTGTGAAGGTGCTGCACTCAATATGCCAGCAAATTTGGAAAACTCAGCAGTGGCCACAGGACTGGAAAAGGTCAGTTTTCATTTCAATCCCAAAGAAAGGCAATGCCAAAGAATGCTCAAACTACTGCACAATTGCACTCATCTCACACGCTAGTAAAGTAATACTCAAAATTCTCCAAGCCAGGCTTCAGCAGTACGTGAACCGTGCACTTCCAGATGCTCAAGCTGGTTTTTGAAAAGGCGGAAGAACCAGAGATCAAATTGCCAACATCCGCTGGATCATCAAAAAAATAAGAGAGTTCCAGAAAAACATCTATTTCTGCTTTATCGACTATGCCAAAGCCTTTGACTGTGTGGATCACAATAAACTGTGGAAAATTCTTCAAGAGATGGGAATACCAGACCACCTGACCTGCCTCTTGAGAAACCTATATGCAGATCAGGAAGCAACAGTTAGAACTGGACATGGAACAACAGACTGGTTCCAAATAGGAAAAGGAGTACCTCAAGGCTGTATATTGTCACCCTGCTTATTTAACTTCTGTGCAGAGTACATCATGAGAAACGCTGGGCTGGAAGAAGCACAAGCTGGAATCAAGATTGCCAGGAGAAATATCAATCACCTCAGATAGGCAGATGACACCATCCTTATGGCAGAAAGTGAAGAGGAACTAAAAATCCTCTTGATGAAAGTGAAAGAGGAGAGGGAAAAAGTTGGCTTAAAGCTCAACATTCAGAAAACTAACATCATGGCATCTGGTCCCATCACTTCATGGGAAATAGATGGGGAAACAGTGGAAACAGTGTCAGACTTTATTTTGGGGGGGCTCCAAAATCACTGCAGATGGTGATTGCAGCCATGAAATTAAAAGGTTCTTACTTCTTGGAAGGAAAGTTATGACCAACCTAGATAGCATATTCAAAAGCGGAGACATTACTTTGCCAAGAAAGGTCCGTCTAGTCAAGGCTATGGTTTTTCCAGTGGTCGTGTATGGATGTGAGAGTTGGACTGTGAAGAAGGCTGAGTGCCAAAGAATTGATGCTTTTGAACTGTGGTGTTGGAGAAGACTGTTGAGAGTCCGTTGGACTACAAGGAGATCCAACCAGTCCATCCTAAAGCAGACCAGTCCTGGGTGTTCATTGGAAGGACTGATGCTGAGGCTGAAACTCCAATACTTTTGCCACCTCATGCAAAGAGTTGACTCATTGGAAAAGACCCTGATGCTGGGAGGGATTGGAGGTAGGAGGAGAAGGGGACGACAGAGGATGAGATGGCTGGATGGCATCACCGACTCAATGCACATGAGTTTGGGTGAACTCCAGGAGTTGGTAATGGACAGGGAGGCCTGGCGTGCTGCAATTCATGGGGTGGCAGTTGGACACGACTGAACAACTGAACTGAACTGAGTTTATATTCAATGGTGCACTTGCCAGTTACGAACGCTAGCTTATAGGTGTGCTTTGCTGAAAGCAACAAAAGTGTTCTGAAAATACGACTTGCAATGAATTATTGTCAGTGGAATCCTATTTAGGTGCAAGTAAGAAGACTACTATTCCAAGTAAATTGCTTACTGAATATCTTGCACCCCTGGACTAATTTATCTTGTCTGGATTGTCATAGGTAATGTTCATTTAAAGTGTGGTTTGATGACATCACTGACTCAATGAACATGAGTTTGAGCAAACTTTGGGAGATAGTAAAAGACAGGGAAGCCTGGCATGCTGCAATCTATGGGGTCGCAGAGAGTCAGAAGTGACTTAGTAACTGAACAACAAAGTATGATATAACAGGGTTGCACTGAGGATATTTTAAAAATAAACATATATCCCTCTACTGAATCCACCTTAAAGATATTTCTCTTTTCTTGAAGAAAAAAGTATTAAATCCACAAACACACACATAAACATGTGTCTTCCACTTGTGCAGGAACATTTTCAAGTCAAAAATTCCTTTTGAGACCCCTCTGAACTACTTTTACACTATAAAATGTTACAAAATGTTATTTTTTGTTATTATAAAATAGTCTCAGAGAGTGACAGGAAATTCATTCAGTATGAAAATCATCATCGATCTGCCCAAATTAACTTGTAAAATACAATTTTAATTATATCCTGCCCAGATTGTGATCCTTTGGGGTCCCACGTGATGCCAGCCACATGGCCCGTAGCCGAATATCTTTGGCACACCTGCAACTCATTAGCAATATCTGGTTGAGATGTTCTGACCCAGGGGGTCTTAAAGTGCATCAAAATTACCCAGAGGGTTTAAAACACAGACTGTGGGCCCTAACTCCAGACACTTTTATTCCCTAGGTCTGCAAGGGGGCTGGAAATTTTGCATTCTATCAAATTACTAGATTCAGTAGATGCTGAGTCTGCTGGTCTGGGACCACCCTTTGGAAAATAACATTTGGCTTTTAGCTGGGGTCAGCAAATGTTTTCTGTAATGGGCCAGATAATAAATATTTTAGGCATGGCAGGCCATATGGTCTCTGTCACTACTACTCAGCTCTGCCATTGTTCCCTGAAAGCACCCATAGATCATATGTAAATAAATGGGTACAACTATATTCCAATAAACCTTTACTTACAAAAAAACCAAGGGCAGGATTTGGCCCATGGACTGTAGCTCGCTGGCCCCTGACCTATGGGATAATGGGTCTCCAGCTCAGGTCTTTATCCTTATTTTTTATTATTCCCCACTGGGTTTCAGCCACAATAGGAATAGGCTCATCTTGTTCGCCAGTGTGTTCTTTTGTGTGTGTGTGTGTGTGTGTGTGTGTGTGTGTGTACTCTCTTTAATGTTTTCAATATACCACCATGTAGCAGGAATGGAAGACAGGAGAGGTTAGTGAGAAAAGAAGAAAGAGAATTAACAAGGAAGAAAGCATTTTAACTAACTGAACCGAGCCCCAAACTAAGATACTTCCTAGTTGTAACAGACGTTTAAAAGGTTTGAAAACATCTTTTCAATGTCCCCATTCCTCCAACGCTTTTTCCTACTCCTAACTTGGGGATCACACACCCTTTCCAGCATGATGGTCTTCTGGGTTTAGTGCATGAACACTTTCCTAAACCTTCAGTTTTCAACCTGAATGAAAAGCTTATTGTGAGTTATATGTTGCTGCTAGAACAGGAGAAAAGTGGCTCCAAAAATAAAACAAGAACATTTCATGGGGAAAAAAGGGAGGCTGTGGAGTTTCTGTTATTGATGTTGTCTTTGCAATATATCTAAAACCCTTCAGTGTTTCTGAGTTTCATCTCCTAGCCTCTCAAGAAAAGAAGGCAATTTCAGTTCCACCCTTGTCTTTATCCTTCCATTCAAACAAACCAAAAATATTTTATAGATAACTTGTATTTTTAGTTCTCTCAAAGGCACTAAATCCATTGGATCAAAAGTCATTTTGTTTCTACAATTTCATTAAAATTGTAAAGGGAAGGATAGGCATGAGGTAATTGAATGAATTATTCACTTATGTGACTGCAGTCTCTTACTTTAGTGCACTATCTCTGCAGGTAAGAGTCACAAATAAAAAATGTTAAATTGCTGTGAATGTTTTCACTATTTTTCATTTAAATCAAAAATAGAAAAAGACCAATGCTATCTTCCTAGTAGAAAACCAACTCAACAGAAAAAGAAAGGTAACAAACATTAATAAGAACATCAAGCTGAATACAACTTTGTAATTTCCTTTTTATGATGCTGCTGCTGCTACTGCTGCTAAGTCGCTTCAGTCGTGTCCGACTCAGTGCGACCCCATGGACTGCAGCCTACTGGGTTCCTCCGTCCATGGGATTTTCCAGGCAAGAGTACTGGAGTGGGTTGCCATTGCCTTCTCCTGTTTTATAATGCTACCTCATGTTAAACTACACACTCTATAAACATATATTATATCACATCTTCTTATGGCTTCAGGTCAAATTGAATAATAATATTTCTTGAGAAAGGGCTATGAACAGCAGTTCCCTTCACTCCTTTGATCTGGAATGCCTTGCAGTTTATTGAGAGAGTTTCTATTTCCCCGAATCTGACAGACACTTGCTTAATTCAGATGCTGACATTAGTACAAGCAGTTGGAACAAATTCTGAGCCACTCAGTACAGAGCCTTGAGTAGTCAATATAGTTTTAAAACAAAGCAGAAATGTCCTGAAGTTAGACATAATTATAATGCAGTTGATATAACGTAATTAAAAGAGTACAGTGTATGGAGTGGTAGGATAGAGATGTTTAAAATGTTCAAAACCACTGTCTGAAAAATTACTTTGGAGCGTGATATGATTCAAAGACAGGACTGAATGAATGCTTGATTCCTTCTAATCACATTATCTCTACTCACACAGAACACAGAACAAACCAGGAAACTCCACACTTGGAGGCTTATAGAATCAATATCACTTACCTGTTTCTGCTTGCCAGTCCATTAACCTGTAGGAGTCCAGAGATTAAGCACCACTGGCAGCTCTTTGTCTTTCTTATCCACTTTGGTTTCATATTTGTCTTTCGCTTTGGTATGAACATCAAATTCCTCAAGAGGAAATCCTCTGGCAATTGTTCCTCAAAGGTATCACAAGGACTGAGCTTTAGTTCTACTGAAATGTACTGGTTGGCAAAGCTCGGGGAGCTGGGCTGCTGGAGATGAAGCTTGTCTTCTGTGCTTGGATGTTGAAATGTCCTTCTAATAAGCAATATCCTTTTTCTTCATCATAACTGGGATTTTAGTTCTAAAGGGAAATCATATAAAAAGTAGGTTACCATATATCATTGTTCGTGTGAACTGTATAGGATCACCAGTCTTATTCTCTAAGTAGACAAGTAAACTTTTTTTTTGGTTTTAGTATGCCTTTTCTTGACACAATCTTAATTTTATATATTACCTTAAGTTTTATTTCCAGATGTGTGACTTAAAGGTTTTTGAGATTGTTGATCTGCCAGATATGTTCAGATCTATATGTCCTGTGTTTCACAATAAGCCAGTGATTCCTATCACAGCTTTGTGGGGCACCACAGCATTGACCCCAATTATGCAGTTATATTAGGGAATGTCTCAAAGCCCTAAGTTCATTTATTTTCTCCTAATTGAAACATGTGTGTGTGTGTGTGTGTGTGTGCGCGCGTGCGTGCGCGTGTGTGTCTCCATACAGTACAATTTAAAGGCAAAAGGATGAGGAACTTTGCAAAATTCAAACCACAAACTGACATATTCTAAAGAAACTACAACTGTGCCTATGGATTTGAAGTACTACTCATTCTCAAATCAGCTATTTTTAAAACTATTTTTTAATGTCAGCAGATTATATACAAAATTGGCCTGTGTGCTTCAAAAATTTCAATGTCTTGAGAGACAAAAAAAGATTGATGATCTTTTTCAGATTAAAAGAGACTAAAAAGATACAAAAATTAAATAAAATACCTGATACTATAGTAGACACTGTAAGAGGAAAATATTGCTATTAAAGACATCAAGACCATCAGCAAAATTTGAATATATATTCTACATTAGATAATCTTATGTCAATGCTGTATTTTCTGATTTTGATCATTGTACTATGGTTATGTAAGTGAACACACTTGTCTGGGCAAATACTAGCAAAAGTATTTAGGAAAGAAGGTAATGTTAACAACTTACTCTCAACTGGTTCATAAAATATATATGTGTATATATGCATATAGACATACATATATATAAACAAACAGAGAAGAGAGAAAGAGGAACAGACAGAAAAAGAGAAAGAAAGGAAAAGTAAATGTGGCAAAAAGTTAACTGATGAATTTAAGTGTTTAAGTGAAGGATATATGGAAGTTCCTCATATGGTAGGTGCTGGAGCGGCGGCAGTGTGGTGCTCGAGTGACTGTGAGGAGATACCCCATGTTCAGAAACAAAGGAGAAGCCCCAGCAAGATGATAGGAGGGACAAATTGCCTTTAGAATCAAACCCCATACCTGCCAGAGATACTCAGAGGGCTCAAACGAATCTTGTGCGCACCAGGACCCAGAGACCCCACAGAGACTGAGACAGAACTGTGTTTGAGTGCCTCCTGTGGAGGTACGGGTCAGCAGTGGACTCCCGCAGGGGCAGGGGCTCTGGGTGCAGCAGACCTGGGTATGGCATAAAGCCTCTTGGAGGAGGTCGCCATTAACCCCACCATAGAGCTGCCAGAGCTTACACAGGACAGGGAAACAAATTCTTGGTGGGCACAAACCTTGTGCACACCAGGACCCAGGAGAAAGGAACACTGACCCCACAACAGACTGACCCAGACGTGCCTGTGAATATCTAGGAGTCTCCAGCGGAGGCATGGGTCAGTGGTGGCCTGATACAGGGCTGGGGGCACCGACTGTAGCAATTCATGCATGGGACCTTTCAAAGGAGGTCGCCATTATCTTCCTTACCTCCACCATAGTTTGGCCCCAGGTAAATAACAGGGAGGGAACACAGCTCCACCCATCAACAGAAAATTGGATTAAAGATTTATTGAACATGGCCACACCCATCAGAACAAGATCCAATTTTCCCCATAAGCCTCTTATCCTTCTCCATCAGAGGGAAAACAGACTGAAAATCACAGTCACAGGAAACTAACCAATCTGATTAGATGGACCACACCCTTGTCTAACTCACTGAAACTATGAGTCATGCCATGTAGGGCCACCCAAGACGGATGGGGCATGGTGGACAGTTCTGACAAAATGTGGTCCATTGGAGAAGAGAATGGCAAACCACTTCAGTATTCTTGCCTTGAGAACCCCATGAACAGTAGGAAAAGGCAAAAAGATAGGACACTAAAAGATGAACTCCCCAGGTCAGTAGGTGCCGAATATGCTACTGAAATCATTGCAGAAATAACTCCAGAAAGAATGAAGTGACAGAGCCAAAGCAAAAACAACACCCAGTTGTGGATGTGACTGGTGATGGAAGTAAAGTCCAATGCTGTAAAGAGCAACCCTGCATAGGAACCTGGAATGCTAGTGAAGAAGGAATTTATAAGGCCTGGACTGCATCTTAGGCCTATTCATGCTAATCATGCTCAGCCACCTTTCCAATGGACTCTGAATTCTGTGTTTAGTGCCTATGAAAACAACAACAGAAGGATAAGACCCCCTCCAGACCCAGGAACCTTGAAGATCATATCTAGGTTACTCATCGCCTAAGAGAAAACATACACTAATCACCCCTTCCTCCAGACAGGCCATAAATTTTTCTGTATCTATTGGAGTGTAACCTCAGGTTTATTGATTATTGGCTAATTGTTTGACTGTTTGAGCACATGAGCACATAGCCACGTGAATCATGGGGTTATTGGGATTGTATTTTCCTTGGTTTATGTAAGTCTCAAGGAATTTGGAGTGGTGGGTTCAGACACATACGCATGGGATATAAAAGATTTTCACAAATGCTGGTTGGCATCCTTGGCTAACAGGAGACTCTGCCTTGGGCCCACCGGTATAATTAACTGCACTCCACTATCTGCATTGTCCTTCTGAGTGAGTTTGTTTCCTGGAACCGGAACACGTGGCTACAACACTAGGTCCAGAATCAAGGCAAAATGGAAGTGGTCAAACACTTCCACTTCCATGTGAGAGTGAACAGCTACAATTTAGGAGTCAGCGAACTAAACTGGACTGGAATGGGTGAATTTAATACAGATGACCATTATATCTACTACTGTGGGCAGGAATCCCTTAGAAGAAATAGAGTAGCAATCACAGTCAACAAAAGAGTCCGAAATGCAGTACTTGGGTGTGATCTCAAAAACGACAGGGTGATCTCTGTTCATTTCCAAGGGAAACCATTCAATATCACGGTAATCGAAGTCTATGTTCAGAACAGTAATGCTGAAGAAGCTGAAGTTAATGGTTCTATGAAGACCTACAAGACCTTATAGAACTAACACCCAAAAAAGATGTCCTTTTCATTACAGGGGACTGGAATGCAAAAGTAGGAAGTCAAGAAACACCTGGAGTAACAGGCAAATTTGGCCTTGGAGTACAGAATGAAGCAGGCCAAAGGCTAATAGAGTTTTGTCAAGAGAACGCACTGATCATAGCGAACACCCTCTTCCAACAACACAAGAGAAGACTCTACACATGGACATCACCAGATGGTCAGCACAGAAATCAGATTGATTATATTCTTTGCAGCCAAAGATGGAGAGGCTCTATACAGTCAACAAGGACAAGCCTGGGAGCTGACTGTGGCTCACATCATGAATTCCTTATTGCCAAATTCAGACTTCAATTGAAGAAAGTAGGGAAAACAATTAGACCATTTACGTATGACCTGAATCAAATCCCTTATGATTATACAGGGCAAGTGACAAATAGATTCAAAGGATTAGATCTGACAGACCGAGTGCCTGAAGAACTATGGACAGAGGTTTAAGACATTGTACAGGAGGCAGGGATCAAGACCATCCCCAAGAAAAAGAATGCAAAAAGGCAAAATGGTTGTCTGAGGAGGCCTTACAAATAGCTGTGAATAGAAGAGAAGTGAAAGGCAAAGGAGAAAAGGAAAGATATATCCATTTGAATGCAAAGTTCCAAATAGCAAGGAGAGATAAGAAGGTCTTCCTCAGTGATCAGTGAAAAAAAAATAGAGGAAAACAATAGAATGGGAAAGTCTAGAGATCTCCTGAAGAAAATTAGAGATACCAAGGGAACTTTTCATGCAAAGTTGGGCACAATAAAGGACAGAAATTGTATAGAACTAACAGAAGCAGAAGATATTAAGAAGAGGTGGCAAGAATACACAGAACTGTACAAAAAAGATATTTATGACCCAGATAATCATGAACGTGTGATCATCAACCTAGAGCCAGACATCCTGGAATGCAAAGTCAAGTGGGCCTTAGAAAGCATCACTACGAACAAAGCTAGTGGAGGTGATGGAATTCCAGTTGAGCTATTTCAAATCCTAAAAGATGCTGCTCTGAAAGTGCTGCACTCAGTATGCCAGCAAATTTGGAAAACTCAGCAGTGGCAGAGTGTAAAAGGTCAGTTTTCATTCCAATCCCAAAGAAAGACAATGCCAAAGAATGCTCAGACTACCACACAACTACACTCATCTCACACGCTAGAAAAGCAATACTCAAAATTCTCCAAGCTTCAACAGTATGTGAACTATGAACTTCCAGATGTTCAAGCTGGATTTAGAAAAGGCAGAGGAACCAGAGATCAAATTGATCATTGAAAAAGCAAGAGAGTTCCAGAAAAACATCTACTTCTTATTTATTGACTATGCCAAAGCCTTTGACTGTGTGAACCACAATAAACTGTGGGAAATTCTGAAGGAGATGGGAATACCAGACCACCTTATCTGCCTCTTGAGAAATCTGTATGCAGGTCAGGAAGCAACAGTTAGAACTGGACATGGAACAACAGACTGGTTCCAAATAGGAAAAGGAGTAAATCAAGGCTTTATATTGTCACCCTGCTTATTTAACTTATATGCAGAGTACATCATGAGAAACGCTGGGCTGGAAGAAGCACAAGCTAGAATCAAGATTTCCAGGAGAAATTCAATAACCTCAGCTACGCAGATGACACCACCCTTATGGCAGATGGCGAAGAAGAACTAAAGAGCCTCTTGATGAAAGTGAAAGAGAAGAGTGAAAAACTTGGCTTAAAATCCAACATTCAGAAAACTAAGATCATGGCATCTGGTCCCATCACTTCATGGCAAATAGATGGGGAAACAGTGGAAACAGTGTCAGACTTTATTTTTTTGGGCTCCAAAATCACTGCAGATGGTGACTGCAGCCATGAAATTAAAAGACACTTGCTCCTTGGAAGAAAAGTTATGACCAACCTAGACAGCATATTAAAAAGCAGACATTACTTTCTCAACAAAGGTCCATCTAGTCAAAGCTATGATTTTTCCTGTAGTCATGTATGGATGTGAGAGTTGGACTATAAAGAAAGCTGAGCACCAAAGAATTATGCTTTTGAACTGTGGTGTTGGAGAAGACTCTTGAAGAGTCTCTTGAACTGCAAGGAGATCAAACCAGTCCATCCTAAAGGAAATCAGTCCTGAATATTCACTGGAAGGACTGATGCTGAAGCTAAAACTCCAATACTTTGGCCACCTGATGTAAAGAACTGACTCATTTGAAAAGACCCTGATGCTGGGAAAGATTGAAGGTGGTAGGAGAAGGGGACAACAGAAGATGAGATGGTTGGATGGCATCACCAACTCAATGGACATGAGTTTGAGTAAACTCCAGGAGTTGATGATGGACAGGGAGGCCTGGTGTGCTGTAGTCCATGGGGTTGCAAAGAGTCAGACATGACTGAGCGACTGAACTGAACTGAACTGATATGCAAGTTCACTATTTCTTGAAGATTTGAATTTTTCAAAATAAAAAAAAGTTCTTAAAATATAAGCACAATCAATAATTAGTTTTGATGCTAGAGAAATGTCATCAAGCTATTTTCACACATCTAGGTTTCATTTAAATTTTTTTCCCTCTACCATGATTATAATAAATGTGTTACATTTTTCCAGTGGATGAGCTAAGCTCAAAAGAAATAGCCAGCTGTGCAAAACCAGGGCCATTATGCGTGGAATCACAGAGATGAACACTGTAATTTCCACTTAGAAAATGTTCATTGACTGTTCTGTCCATGGGTGAGTCTTGTGAACATTTGTGAGGACATGAAAATTTTTTGTAATCACCGTGGCTGATTCCCTAGTGGAAAACAGGAAATGATATAAACATGTATTCAATATGGAGAACTTTGCCTTCTTCCCACTTTAGCTACCAGATGGCAGGAGAGTAGAAGATAGTCTTCAGGGAATATCAGCAGCCCAGGAGAAAAGACCCAAAGAATCATATCTAGGAGCTTCCCAAAGAAATAGCCCGATTGTCCACCAGCTGTACCTCCCTGTGTGTTGAGTGTTACCATCTTGCTCGAAGGCTGAGCAGCTTCCTGAGGCTTCAGACAAGGTTCCAAAGCAAAGAGCTGAAGTCACGACTTGTTTCAGATGCAGTGTTGTCTGCAAGGTGGCTCAGCTCACACAAAACTCTCCACAACAGCTGCAGCTGAAATCAGAGCTGAGCCAAAAGATTGTTGATGTGGGAAACCGGAAGTGTCTTCCACAGGCCATTTTCAGGAGGGAACTTCTGCCAATATTTTCCCTCTCTCCTTTGTTTCTCCCCAAAAGAGAAAGCTGGTTAATCCAGCTGGGCATATATTAATCTTTACTGGGCCCATTTCACTAGTGGGCCAAGTTACTGTGTCCCCAAAGCCTCATCTGTATTTTCTCTCTTTAACAACCTGTTTAAATGCAGACACAGACGGTCCTCTCACTTCTTCATTGCTCAGTTTAGTTATTATAGACACCATGCTTTCCAGCTGCATGTGGCAGGGACATCAGACAAGGTCTGTCTAAGGAGACAGTCCTTTCTCTCCACTCCAGCTTCTTGGTCTTCCCCTGCTGAAGTTTACCAAGTAGATCTGTAAAGCAAGTGAAGAAGTCTTTAATTTATTGGAGGGAGCACAATCTTGGATCTTTGGTTTTAATCGATGGATAAAGGACAAAGCAAGATAAGGGGTCACCAGAATAAGATTGACAAACACAGCAGATGTTTATTTTAACCAATATGGAATAGGAAAGAAAGTTTAAATGTTATTTTTAAAAATCCAAAAGGATGTTGAAATAATGACAATAGAACAAGAGATTTTTTTATTAGAAAAATTTGGAAAATTACCTGAAGTCTAATGGATAGATTAAACATTGAGGCATCAGCTAGATCTAATAAAATTATCTAAAATACAACTCATAGACCAAAAGATGGAAATTATGAATGAAAGGCTAAGAGATATGGGGTAGACTGAGAAGTTCCAGCACATGTCTACTGAGTTTCAGAAGGAGAAAATCAAGTGTGTGAGGGCCAGGAGAGGCAAAATGTGACCCATCAAGACATCATGGCTATCATTTTCCAAAATTGATCAAATCTCATTAAGTGCAATAAATTCTATATACTTTGATGTATTTTAGTAAGCACAAAATAAAAGATCTAAAAAGCAACCACAAAGGAAAGACAAATTTCCAACAAAGAAATAAAACTTAGACAGCCAATTTCTTCTGAAAAATATCGGAAGACAGAAACAAGTGTGATGATAATAACTTCAAAGAGAAAAGATATTAGTTAACCTTGAATTCTATACTCAATAAAAAAATTCTTTCAATAACAAGGGCAAATATAGACAGACAAAAACTGACAAAGTTTAACCTGGGTGGGTATTACTTTAGACATTATACTTTAAACGACACATTTTCATTATATTACTCATGGCATACCTCATGAGAGAGAGAAAGAAAGTCATACACAAATGAGTGGGCTTGCTCACAGCAATTCCACTCTAAAGATTGCCTAAAGAATGTGCTCTAAGAAGAAAACAGATGATTCCAGAAAGGCAGAGCTGAGGTATGAGAGGGAATTGTGAACCAGAAAAATGAATAAATGATACAAAAGCCAAACAAATATTCACAATGTAAACAATAATAAAAAACACAAATTCAAGATAGACCCAATATCCTGAGCAACAAAACATATAACTTGAGTGGATGATTAAAGTGTCTTAAAAGTATTGTATTGTTCAGGAAGCAGATAATGTACTGATATTCATTTTAGGCTATTATAAGGTTAAACGGTGATATTAAAATTTCCAGGGTATTTTCTAAAAAAAAAAAAACTAAACTAATTATTTGTTTAGTAAAGAGAAAATTAGTACAGAGAAAAGGTTAGAATTGGGTGAACCTTATTTCAAAACAAAGTAAGAAAAGAGAACAAAAAAATCAGTTTTAAAAATAGGTCAAGTATAAACAGCAAAATGAAATTTAATAAGTGAGTTCAAATACATTAGTAATGACAATAAATGTAAATGAACTAAATTTCCAGGTAATAAACAATATTAGCAGATTAAACATATTTTAAAAAATTAGTAAACTTTTTAATCAAACATTCAAACTGGTCTCATCTGAGTTTGCTTTGAACAAAGAGAAAAAATACGAAATTTGAAATCCTAGAAAGAAAGATATGGTAATTAGATCTTGCAAATTATTGAATCTACTCTTTTTTCCTTTTGAGAAATTGACTAAATTTTGAACTAGAAAGTCCATTTGAAACAATTTCCTCAATCTCCACATTTTGTTTTGTTCTATGCAGTGTGGTTCCTATAAAACTCAAAATAACTCCAAGTTGGTCAGCTTGAGATAAACATGTTCATGTGGCTGGTGGTGGTTATTTATTTACCCACAGCGTATTTGTGTATGTAGTCTCCAGACCAGTGGTCATTTCATCCAAAGCCACTTACTGAGGGTGTACAGTAATGTTAATATTATCAACTGGCTTAATTCCTGGGTTACACACATATTATTTGACTGATTTTTTTAAAGAAACTACCATCATGAGATTTCTGGTGCATTGGCCCAGGGATTAGATGTGATAGTCAGAAGGAGTAAGTGGTCTAAACCCCAGGCATGCTCCGCTGTACTCCATTACCATCGCTGGCACAACACACCTCCTAAGAGATTTGTGAACCAGTGTGAGTATGAAGAGAATAACTTTAACTCTGCCTAGACTGAAACCTCACAACTAAGAAATAGGCAAGTATTTGAGATTATTATAAAGAGGGAAAAAACAGAATTGATATAGAAGAAAAAGGGTAGAGGAAGAGGACAGTGCTGCAGGAATGGAAGGAAAGTGAAGGAGGCTAAGCCCAGCCTTGCTGAGGTTTCTGTGCCAGGAAACTTGGCCTTTCCTGCTTTTGTCCAAACCTGAAATACTTGGGAATGAATTGATGTATTTTGTCCCAATTACTACAGCTGGTAAACAGACTCCAGAAATAAAGCAGATGCGGTGGCCCAAGGAGGGATGCAGGAATATATAAACATGCTGGTGGGATGAGCAAAAGCCAGCTTCTGAATCCTAGGGGAGCCCTCCTGACCGGGGACCTGAGCAGAAATTGATGTTATTAATGTAGACTTGGAGATTGTTATTTCCCTAATAATAATTCTTGTTGTATGCACCTGAACTGGTGCCCCTATGGTATTCCTATATGCACAGGGAAGGGGAGAGAACTCATGGTAAAACGGAAATAACCATGTTGTTTGAGGCCAAAACATCTCTGCTATAGGGGCTTAGCCTCAAAAAGTTTAGGAGAAAGTGTGTCCTGACCAAATATATATATAGCATCAAAAAATGGGCAGAAGACCTAAATAGACATAGCTCCAAAGAAGACACATAGATTTGTCAACAGGCACATGGAAAGATGCTCAGCATCACTAATTATTAGAGAAATGCATATCAAAATTACAATGAGGTATCACCTGACACCAGTCAGAATGGCCATCACAAAAATTCTATAGATAATAAATGCTGGAAAAGGTGTGGAGAAAAAAAGAAACCCCCTACACTGCTGATGGGAATGTTAGTTGGTGCAACCGCTATGGAGAACAAGCAGTATGGAATTTCCTCAAAAGACTAAAAATAGAGTTGCTGCATAATCCTGCAATCTCACTCCTGGGCATATATCTGGAGAAAATTCTAATTCAAAAAAATGCACACACCCCGAGTGTTCATAACAGCACTATTTACAATAGCCAGAACATGAAAGCAATCTAAATGCCCATCAACAGATAAATGGTAAAGAAGATGTGGTGTATATATGATGGAATATTACTCAGCCACAAAAAGAATGGAATAATGTTGTTTGCAACAACATGGATTGACCTAGAGATTATTAAGTTAGGTTAGAAAGAGAAAGACAAATATCATACCTCACTTATATATGGAATCTAAAGAAATGATACAAATGAATTTATTTACAAAAAAGAAATTTAGATTCACAGACATAGAAAACAGACCTTCATTACCAAAGGGGATAACAGGGAGGAGGGGACATAAATTAGGAATTTTGAATTAAAAGATGCACAATACTATATATAAAATAGGTAAACAACAAGGACCAACTGTATAGCACAGGGAACTGTGCTCAATATCTTGTAATAGCTTATAATGGAAAATAATTTGTAAAAGAATATATATATAGATAAAATACAAATCACTTTGCTGTACACTTCGAACTAACAGAACATCGAAATTAACTATACTTCAATCTTTAAAAAAAAAGGAGTCTAAGATAAAGTGTGTCCTGAATGATCACAGAGAGAAAAAATACCCAGGATATTCAGGGGCACTGGAATAAAGAAAAGGAGCCTCAAGCTTCAAAAAATAACGGGGGGGGGGGGGGGCGGGGGTGGCGGCAAGGGTAGATCAGTAACACTTCAGGGACCAAGGCTGAGCACTGCTTAGATTGGGGTTAGAGTTGTGTCGAGCTCTGGCAAAGCTAGTAATGTTGCTATGAGTATCAAGCAATGGCTTATATATTAAGTAAAACCATCCTTCTGCTTTTGAGATTCCCATGGAGAGTGAACTGTGAAACTTGAAGTCGCGTTACCTACAATTGGGTAGGAATACTTAGATGGCATGTGTACTTTATCCATAGGTGGGTGATTACATAAAAGAATAGAAAATAATTTTCTGGCCAGTGCTGATAAGAGTCCTTTCATTCTCCATTGCAATTATCAGGAAAAGTCAGAGTGTTTTGTTCCTTATGCTCAAGGCATGGGCTGCAAATGCTGCACTTAAAACGCATTGGCTCTTATCTCGCAAAAAGCGAGTGGTTTTCCCCTATTATTACTAACTCTCTGTTGGTATCGGGTTAAGTTCATGGGCTCCGCAGGGATTCATTTGAGACCTGTTGAGGGTTCAGATTGAACACTGTTAACTGGATGAATAAGTTCTCTGTAATGTCTCAGACTTTCATTGTTGCGACTGGAGATTTCAGGCTGCTTTGCTGCAGCTACTCCAAATCCTCATCTTTTCTCATTATTTAATAGAAAGCTGGGAGGGAAAGTATAGAACTGGATTGTTAGTCAAGTGAATGCTCTAGAGAGACCCACAAAAAGCCTCAGGAATTGGCACAGTCTTATCCCAGCAAAGGACCTGCTAACCTATGACAGAGTGACTTACTCTCTGGCTGTATCTGAATGTCCTGGAGTAAAAGATTTTTAAAACTCCTGCAAAAGTCACTTCAACTCACAGTAATAACCACAGTCCTTTCACAGGACAATGAGACTACCTTGGTTACATGCTATTTAGCTAAGGCCAGGGCTTCCCTGGTGGCTCAGATGGTAAAGAATCTGCCTGCAATTCAGGAGACCCGGGTTCGATCTCTGGGTTGGGAAGATCCCCTAGAGAAGGGAACGGCTACCCACTCCAATATTCTGTCCTGGAGAATTTCCTGGACAGAGGAGCCTGGCAGGCTACAGTTCATGGGATCACAAAGGGTCGGACACGACTGAGTGACTAGTAACACTGTATGTCTACATGTGTGGCTTCTCAAAATGTCCTGTCCAATTAGCAGCAGCAGCACCTGAGAACTTCCAAGGCACATTCTTGGGCCTCACTCCAGACCTATTTATCGAGGATCTCTGGGGATGGGGTTCAGCAATTTGTGTTTTAACAAGCCTTCCATATGATTCTGATACACACCAAAGTTTGAGGAAATCTGATCTACGGGGGCCAATTTTAACTGGATTGACATTCCCAATCAGCTGGACCAAAACAGTGTTTGCATATCAAAAAGTCCTGAACTACTGAAGAGTTTTGTTGTTGTTTAGTCACTGAGTCCTGTCTGACATTTTTGTGACTTCACAGACTGTAGGCTGCCAGGCTCCTCTGTCCATAGGATTTCCCAGGCAAGAATACTAGAGTGGGTTGTCATTTCCCTCTGCAGGGGATCTTCCTGCCCCAGGGATCAAACCTGAGTCTCCTGCATTGGCAGGTGGATTATTTACCATTGAGCCACCTGGGAAGCCCCATTGAAGAGTTTGCCAACTGTAAAATAAGTTTCTCAAAGGAACTTCCTACAGTGTTGGTGGGAATGTAAATTGGTACAGCCTCTATGAAAAATAGCAGGGAGGTTCCTTTAAAAACTAAAAATAGAGTTGCCGTATGATCCTACAATCCCACTCCTGGGCATATATCTGGACAAAAATATAATTCAAAAAGTTACATGTACCCCTGTGTTCATAGTAGCACTGTTTACAATATCCAAGGCATGGATCCAATCTAAATGTCCATTGACAGATGAATGGATAAAGAAGATGTGGTACATATATACAGTGGAATACTTCCCAGCCATGATAGTGTGATCACTCACCCAGAGCCAGACATCCTGGAGTGTAAAGTCAAGTGGGCCTTAGGAATCATTACTATGAACAAAGCTACTGGAGGTGATGGAATTCTGGATAAGCTATTTCAAATCCTAAATGATGATGCTGTTAAAGTACTGCACTCAATATGTCAGCAAATTTGGGAAACTCAGCAGTGGCCACAGGACTGGAAGAGGTCAGTTTTCATTCCAATTCCAAAGAAAGGCAATGCCAAAGAATACTCAAACTACTTACTGCAAAATTGCATTTATTTCACATGTTTGCAAAGTAATGCTTAAAATCCTTCAAGTTAGGCCTCAACAGTATGTGAACTGAGAACTTCCAGATTTACAAGCTGGATTTGGAAAAAGCAGAACAACTAGAGGTCAAATTGCCAACATCCATTGGATGATAGAAAAACTAAGGGAATTCCAGAAAAAAAACATCTACTTCTGCTTCATTGAATACACTAAAGCCTTAGACAGTATAGATCACAACAAACTGTGGAAAATTCTTAAAGAAGTGGGAATACCAGACCAACTTACCTGCCTCCTGAGAAACTTGTATGCAGGTCAAGAAGCAACAGTTAGAACTGGACATGGAACAACAGACTGGTTCCAAATTGGGAAAGGAATATGCCAAGGCTGTATATTGTCACCCTGCTTATTTAACTTATATGCAGAGTACATCATGAGAAATGCTGGAGTGGATGAAACACAAGCTGGAATCAAGATTCCTGGGAGAAATATCAATAGCCTCAGATATGCAGATGACTCCACCCTAGTGGCAGAAAGTAAAGAAGAACTAAAGAGCCTCTTGATGAAAGTGGAAGAGTAGAGTGAAAAAGCTGGCTTAAAACTCAACATTCAAAATACTAGAATCATGGTATCTGGTCCCATAACTTCATGGCAAATAGATGGAGGAAAAATGGAAACAGTGAAAGATTTTCTTCTCTTGGGCTCCAAAATCATTGCAGATGGTGGCTGCCCTCTTGAAATTAAAAGGTGCTTGCTCCTTGGAATAAAGCTATGACAAACCTAGATAGTGTATTAAAAAGTAGAGACATTACTTTGCCGACAAAGGTCTGTATAGTCAAAGCTATGGTTTTTCCAGTAGTCATGTACAGATGTGAAAGCTGGACCACAATTCTTTCTTCAGTGAATTCTTTCTTTCTTCAATTCACTGAAGACTTGATGCTTTTGAACTGTGGTGTAGGAGAAGACTCTTAAAAATCCCTTGGAACAGCAAGGAGATCCAACTAGTCCATCCTAAAGGAAAATCAATGCTGAATATTCATTGGAAGGACTGATACCAAAGCTGAAGTTCCCATACTTTGGCCACCTGATGCCCAGAGCTGACTCTTGGGAAAAGACTCTGAGGCTGGGAAAGATTGAGGGCAGGAGGAGAAGGGGGCAACAGAGGATGAGATGATTGGATGATATCATCAACCTAATGGACATGAGTTTGAACAAACTCTGGGAGGTGGTGATGGTCAGGGAAGCCTGGCATGCTGCAGTCCATGGGGTTGCAGAGTTGTACATGAGTAAGCGACTGAACAACAATAACCACATCTCAACAATAAAAAAATAAAATGGAATAATGCCATTAACAGCTACATGGATGGACTTAGAGATTATCATACCAAGTGATACAAATCAGAGAAAGACAGATATTGTGTGATATCACTTATATGTGGAATCTAAAACATGATATGAATGAATGTATTTACAAAACAGAAACAGACCAGTAGAAAACAAACTTATGGTTACCAAAGGGGAAAAGTGGGATGAATAAATAAAGAGTTTGATACCATGGGATCACAAAGAGTAGGACACAACTTACTGACTGAACAATGACAATTAACACACACACACTCCTATATATAAAATAGATAGCCAACAAGGACCTACTGTGTAGCACAGGAACTGTACTCAATATTTTGTAATAACCTATAAGAGAAAAGAATCTGAAATATATATGTATGAATCACTGTGCTGTATACCTGAAACTAACACAACATTGTAAATCAACTATGCTTTGATTTTTTTCATAATTAAACAAAAATCATATATCCCTACTGAAAAATAGTACCTTGGGAGGCCCAACTCTTCTGTAAACTGGTGCTCCAGAGCTGGAGATAGAGCTCTAGACCACTGGCAATAAATAAATAAATTAGCATTGATCCCAGGTTCTACTCCCAGAACATTCTGATATAATTGGTTTGGTGTCCTGCCCAGGAATCAGGCACGGACCCAGTTGATTTTAATGTGTAGCTGTAGTGGTCTTCTTGCCAAAGATGACCACTAGTTAAGTACCTCCTATTATCTGTATTCTTTCCAATGTGTCTCTGTTATTCCTTGCTCCTCTCATTAAGAGGAGGAATATGACCTTGGACAGGTAGCAAGCATAACACAAGCAGAGACTTAAAACGTGTTTACACATCAGTGTTTTCTTCTTTGTTGCTTTGGAACCTGAGACATCATGTAAACCAGGTTGGAGGATGAGAGACGTTAGTGGTCCAGATGTTAACAACCACAATCATCAAAAATGCAGTGGTCACAGCCCAGTAGCTATCCATAAATGCATGAGCAGAGCCAACCAGAATAAGCCAAACTTGAACCAAGAACTGAACTTTTATAATGAGTTAAATAAATAGTGGTTGTTTTAAGCCACCAAGGTTTGAGATTTGTTAAGCAATCATGGGCAGGTAGAAGGTAAAACTTGCAGTCAATGAAATGGCAACTCCTGGAAGAAGAATCATCAAGTCGAAGAGCTCATCCCAGACACCCGCTAGCTGAGGGCTGTTTGGCTCAGCTCACTGGGCCACCCTGTGATTCCTCCTTCTCTCCTCTCAGACAAGAATGGCCACCTAAGAGTACTTTCCACAAGTCCCCTCATTTCACTCAGCTATCACTAAGGGCAACAGAAGAACCAGGCCATGAAAGCATAAAGAGTTTGGAGAATTTCAAGGAAGATAGAGCACAGATTTGGGTCCAAAACATGTTTTCTTTAAAAGAGAATATTGAATAGAATATTTATTGTTAAACATCTGAGACAAAGCTTGGCTTCTGAATTGCCCCCAGCTAAGAGAAGGAAAGCTTATGAGATTTGTATATTGAATCATCCCCAACTTTTTCAGTATATGTAAGGAGATATGTTTCTTGATGAAAAGGAGACCAGTAGGAAATAAACAATGATTGGACATAATCTCTTGTCTACAATGCAGCATGGCTACCATACGGTTCTGCCATGCAGCATAGAACAGGTGTGGGTTGGGCAGGTTTGATCTGATTCACGCCTTGCCCTTGGCTCTCTCTTTGTCCTCATCTGGCTTTGCTCCTTTCCTCTCTTCTAACTCTACTGCCTTGTTGCTATTGCTTGTACTTGTTGCTCTAGAACACTTAACCCTATGTTGTTCAGCCACTCAGTCGTGTCCGACTCTTTCCAACCCCATGGACTGCAGCACGCCAGGCCTCCCCTGTCCATCACCAACTCCCAGAGTTTACTCAGACTCATGTCCATCAAGTCAGTGATGCTGACTACTGGAAAATCTATAGCTTTGACCAAACGGACCTTAGTCAGTAAAGTAGGTTTTATCCTAGATTTAACTATTCCAAAAATTCCACTCTTGACTAAATTAGGGCCCATTTTCTATTTGCTGTCTTCCTGTATTTACCTGTATTTTTCCAGTGGTCATGTATGGATGTGAGAGTTGGAGTGTGAAGAAAGCTGAGTGCCGAAGAATTGATGCTTTTGAACTGTGGTGTTGGAGAAGACTCTTGAAAGTCCCTTGGACTGCAAGGAGATCCAACCAATCCATTCTGAAGGAGATCAGCCCTGGGATTTCTTTGGAAGGAATGATGCTAAAGCTGAAACTCCAGTACTTTGGCCACCTCATGCGAAGAGTTGACTCATTGGAAAAGACTCTGATGCTGGAGGGATTGGGGGCAAGAGGAGAAGGGGACGACAGAGGATGAGATGGCTGGATGGCATCACTGACTCAATGGACATGAGTCTGTGTGATCTCCAGGAGTTGGTGATGGACAGGGAGGCCTGGCGTGCTGCGATTCATGGGGTCCCAAAGAGTCGGACACAACTGAGTGACTGAACTGAACTGAACTGTATTTACCTTTATCATAATGTTTTTCACTTCTGTTGAGGTCACTCTAGACTATGAGCAACTTCAGAGTAGGAAGTGGATCCACTGTTGTCTGTCATATATCAGGAAAACATTTGACTGCGAGTGACAAAAGGCCTGACTAGCAGAGACTTAATAAATATGATTTATTGTCCCCACAGAGTAAAAAGGAATCTGGAGGAAGGTACTTGGTGGCTTTGACTCCTATCATTTCAACTGCCAAGAGGAGTTCTGGCTCTTTCTGTCTTCCTGCTTCAACATGCTCAGCGCATGATTGATCTCGTCTCGCCCTCATTGTTATTAAATTCATGGTGCGGGAAGGCTGCTGTGCTTCCAGGTCCACAATTAAGTCAGGAAAAGAAAGAAATGCCAGCCAGGTTTACACTTTTTTCCATTAAAGCAGAAGTCTTTGCAGAAGTTGTGGAGCAAGTCTGTTTAGGTCTCACAATTTAGAAATGTGTCTTACATGCATCTCTTGCAGCAAGAGGGCAGGGTAGCAAATGCAGAGTGCTTGTGATGTGTGCAGCATGTGTATTTGCTGAATAAGTATATGAAGGAATCGTTTCCAGATAAAAGAAGAGAGTACTGAATTTTCCCTTTTAAGGATCTGGACTCTGAATCATGAGCTCTACAGAGGTATCTAACCTAAGATCGTCATGCTTGACCCATTTGTGGCGATCCTAATGTATTCTGTGGTTTGTGTGTTTCATACACAGGAGGTGGGGTTAGCCATGTAGGAGGCATAAATTATGGAATCCAGCCATTCTAGGTCTAACTGAAGGGCTGTGTAAAGAAGTTGAACTTAAGAAGTTTATCTCAACTTTAGAAAAGCTTCATCTAAGGGAAATTCATGTGCAGATTTAAGGAAACAAGTCTCTTGCACCAATATTTGTACCCACCCAAGCCTGGAGCCAACTGATAGACACAGGCATCAAAGATCAAAGGAAAACTTTTAAGACTGAAAACGGCTAGTTCAAGAAAGTACCCTCTCTCTGCTGCCAATATGGCTCCTTTGGAACTTACATATGAGTTACAGGTACTTGGGGAAACACTATCCTCCCCACTGGGGGATGTTCCTGAAAACCTTGCCTAAGGAACAGATGGGGATGAACGCTCTTTGCTGGCAAGCTGATCCTGCAAGGCAAGACTTGAGCCAAGCATTCTCAGTTTCTTTCAGCCTCGCTTATTAGTTGAGTCTCTGCTCCTTAACGGCTAAGGGGGAGGGGATGGAGAGAGGCCAGAGGGTTACTCTAGCAGAAACCCTTGCCTCCCAGGAGACCACAGTATGAAAAGACTCTCTTACCACCTTATCTGGGTACATCAATCAGCTGTTTTCTCTCACACTTGCTGCTAAACCAGCCAGGTGTAAGGGACTTGCATCTACAGGGACTCCATGGAAACAAGGCTGGAGAACTCTGTAGCAGATGGAATATATTTATCCAGAGACAGTGTTTGCTAGTGGTTCCTTATAAAAAGTAAATAATTAATGATGGTGATGGTGAAAATATTAGCAAGGATTCTACTCTGGAAGCTATTCCAGAAATGAAGAGAAATGGATTTCATTTTGAGTGAAAATGGAAAACAGAAACCAGAAGCATCATTAAAGGCTATAAATTAAGAGGCAAATAAATGATGTAAGAGAATATGATGGAAAAAATTATTGCCCATTACAATTTGGGGCCAACTTCTGCTTAGAACAATGTTTCGCAACTTTTTTTTTTATCACCTCCCCTAAGGAGACTTTTTAGACTTTTTTATACTAGATCATCCCTCTCCTCCCTAAGTCTAATATCATGGATATACTATATATTTGTATGCACTAGGGCCTTTCAGAAGGCCACATGCCATTGTAACATCTAAGGTTTTTGCCCCCAAAGAACCAATTTTCTTCCCTTTGTGGGCAATACGGCTCCCACTGAAAATGTACAGCTTAGTATAATAACTCTTATTCCACTCTATGTTCTGGACTCATTTGGATTCCTTATAAAGAAATCTGAAATGTATGGGACAGAGGATTAAAAGATGTTTTAGTGAAATGACTGGGTATTTTTAAAACAATGCACTAATCATCAAAATATTAACAGCCCAGTAGGTTTTATGTTTAATAATATTCAGTCAGTTGGCCTACCTTGAACACATCTTCAAATTATTTCTATACACAGAAATACACCATTAATCAATCAGACAGGCAAGTGGTCTTGCAACTTAAAAAAAAATTTTAAGTTTTTTATTTGGAAGTCAGATTCCAAATATATTATCTTTTAAAACCAACAGTGGTTTGCAGAAACTGTGATGGTTTGTCTATGTCAGATCTGTATCACTAGTACCCAAGATAAGGTTTTACATCATTTAGCTACTGCGGCATAACAACCAACCCCAAATTCAATATCGTAAAGTAATAAACATTTGTTATTGCTTACAGGTCTCCATGTTAGCGGAGTGTACTTGTAACCTTGCCTTCTGCAGGCAGTTATACCTCAAGAAGGCCCCTCTGTTGATCTTGGTCAGGCTCTCTCACATATCTGGGAGTTGCCTGGTGGAAGTCTGGTGTAGGATTGCCTCAGATTAGTATAATCTGAGGCTCATTAATCTCTCTTCCTCCACCTAAGTAGCCTGGGCTAGTTCACATACTTGCATTGGGGGTTCATGAGAGATTAGGACACAGCACTAATGAAACTGAGTAGTTAATATGATCCTAAAACACATTAGCAGGTAGCAAATTAGGAGAAAAAGAAGCAAATGAAGCAACATTAGCTGCCATAAATATTGATTTCTTTATGAGAAACAGTGGCACGTTAAAAAGGGTATTCAATTAAGGATCACAGACTGGATTTCTCATCTTAACTTTTGTGGGGTATAATTTAGGCAAAATAAGACAAATCCTCTGAGTCTTCATTTGTCCATCTGGAAAGTAGAAATAATATCTTTTATCCCCATTTCCTAAGTTTGATGTGATGAGCAAATGAGATCATTTTAAACAGTGAAGCTTTATATAAATATGATATATTATCACCTTCACCTATATATTTACTACCTGAATTCCTTTTCTTAATGGTTATGAGTGAAGAAGCAGGGATTTCCTGTTATTTGAATAAAAGACAGCGGAAACAACAGTTCTACAGAAAGAAGGGAACGCTGAGCTTTAACATTAGGCTGTTGGTCACAAATCAAGACCTTGGGAAACCTGTGTGAACCTGGGAAAGCATGTGAGCTCTAGCCCTTAAATTTTCCCAAGGTAGATTTGAACATTCCAAAGAGTGCTTCTATCATCCAGACTCTAAATGGACTGTTCTTTTACTGGAACAAGTTAAAATTTATTATTTATGTTAGCAAAGTTAAAAAGGCAAGTGATAGAATTTTAACTGACCCAGGAATCCTGGTGGATTAAAGGGAAGAAATAAAAGGAACTTTTCTAGTTAAGAAAGAATCTCTGGAGCTGAGAGGCAGGAGAGGTGAACAAAGAGGGAATCAGAGTTGGGAGGACTGTAGGGAGGGAGAGTACTGAGAGCAAAAATGACACGAAAAAGACAAAAAGTTCACCAGTGGGCACTCAGAATGGTTTCCCAACGCCAACACAATACTTAATTTTTAACTGGGGCAAACATTCTCTGTTTGGCCACCATTCCTAACCCCCAGTCCAAATGACACCTTCGTGTTACCTATTTGGTTTCTTTTGGAATCTGATTGTTGAGGAAAAATAATTAAAGCATGAATCCAAAGCCTCAGACAATACAGATTGCAGCCTCCAACAGCTCTCAGTCCTACTGAGAGAGTCAGTCAGCCTCTTCTCTGTTTCCTCTGAAGTATACATACATGCTAAGGCGCTTCAGTCGTGTCTGACTCTTTTGCGACCCTATGGACTGTAGCCCGCCAGGCTCCTCTGTCCATCGAGTTCTCCAGGTAAGAATACTGGAGTGGGTAGCCATTCCCTTCTCTAGAGGATCTTCCCAACCCAGGGATCAAACCCCGGTCTCCTGCACTGAGGCAGATTCTTTACTGTCTGAGCCACCAGAGAAGCCTCCTAAATTATAAGCAGTAACATCTAATGTATGGGGTTCTGTGAGAATGAATGGGCTTAACGGGTCTGAGGTGGACAGCAACGTGGCTGGCACATTGAAGGTACTCGTTTTAATTTTAGTTCACTCTTTTCTACTTCCTTCCTTCTCTTCTGACCACCTCTCTTTACTTTCATCCTGTTTATCTCCTCCTTCTTTCTCCATGTTTCTCTCTTCCCTTCGGCTTCTGCCTGTAGCACGCGCACTTTCAGCATGTGTAAGCTCAGCTTCTATTCCTTAGAAAGGACCTTACTTCCTCCAGAATTCGACTGAGCCCTGCCTCGCCCACTCCTGCACCTGAATCTCATTGCAGGCTTTACGTCACAGCACCAAACGGAACAAGAGGGGCTCGCTTTCTGGACCTGGAGCTTTTAGAAACAGTGTCACATCCAGGAGCAAAAGTTCCATTATGAAATCCATATTCCATGTAAGCTGGTGCAACCTCTATGGGAAATCCATATTCCATGCAAACTGGTATGACCTCTATTGGAGGTTTCTCAAAAAAACTAAAAATAGAGCTACCATATGATCCAGGGAGTCCACTCCTGGGCATTTATCAGGAGAAACTCTGATTCAAAAAGATACATGCATCCCAATGTTCATTGCAGCATCATTTATAATGGCCAAGACATGGAACCAACCTAAATGCCCATCAACAGATGAATGCGTGAATAAGATGTAGTTTACACATACAAAGGAATATTACTCATAAAATGAATGAAATGATGCTATTTGCAGCAACATGGATGAACTTGGAGATTATCATACTAAGTGAAGTCAGAAAGACAAAGACAGATACCATATCACTTTCATGTGATGTCTAGAATATGACACAAATGAACTTATCTACAAGACAGAAATAGGCTTACAGACATACAGAACAAATTTGTGATTCCCAAGGAGGAGGGAGAATGGGGCAAGGATGGATTAGGAGTCTGGGATTAGCAGGTGCAGAGTATTATATGTAGAGGGGGTAAACAACAAGATCCCAGTGCATAGGATAGGGAAATATTTTCAATATCATGTGGTAAATTATAATGGAAAAGAATACAAGAAGGAACATACATAATATATATGCTGCTAAGTCACTTCAGTCATGTCCGACTCTGTGCGACCCCATAGACGGCAGCCCACCAGGCTCCCCCATCCCTGGGATTCTCCAGGCAAGAACACTGGAGTGGGCTGCCATTTCTGTTTCCAATGCATGAAAGTGAAAAGTGAAAGTGAAGTCGCTCAGTCGTGTCCGACCCTCAGCGACCCCATGGACTGCAGCCTACCAGGCTCCTCCGTCCATGGGATTTTCCAGGCAAGAGTACTGGAGTGGGGTGCCATTGCCTTCTCACACACACATATATATATGTGTGTATATAAATATGTTCAGTTCAGTTCAGTCACTCATTCATGTCCGACTCTTTCTAACCCCATGGACTGCAGCAGGCCAGGCCTCCCTGTCCATCACCAACTCCCAGAGTTTACTCAGACTCATGTCCATTGAGTCGGTGATGCCATCCAACCATCTCATCCTCTGTCATCCCCTTCTCCTCCTGCCTTCAATCTTTCCCAGCATAAGGGCCTTTTCAACTGAGTCAGTTCTTTACATCAGGTGGCCAAATTATTGGAGTTTCAGCTTCAGCATCAGTCCTTCCAATGAATATTCATGACTGATTTCCTTTAGGATGGACTGGTTGGATCTCCTTGCAGTCCAAGAGACTCTCAAGAGTCTTCTCCAATACCACAGTTCAAAAGCATCAATTCTTTGGCTCAGCTTTCTTTAGAGTCCAACTCTCACATCTATACATGACTACAGGAAAAACCATAGCCTTGGCTAGATGGACGTTTGTTGGAAGAGTAACATCTCTGCTTTTTAATATGCTGTCTAGGTTGGTCATAGTTTTTTTCCAAGGGGCAAGCATCTTTTACTTTCATGGCTACAATCACCATCTGCAGTGATTTTGGAGCCCCAAAAAATAAAGTCTGACACTGTTTCCACTCTTTCCCCATCTATTTCCCATGAACTGATGGGACCAGATGCCATGATCTTAGTTTTCTGAATGTTGAGCTTTAGGCCAACTTTTTCACTCTCCTCTTTCACTTTCATCAAGAGGCTCTTTAGTTCTTCTTCACTTTCTGCCATAAGGGTGGTGTCATCTGCATAGCTGAGGTTATTGATATTTCTCCTGGCAATCTTGATTCCAGCTTGTGCTTCCTCCAGCCCAGCATTTCTCATGATGTACTCTGCATATAAGTTAAATAAGCAGGGTGACAATGTACAGCCTTGACGTACTCCTTTGCCCATTTAGAACCAGTCCATTGTTCCATGTACAGTTATAACTATTGCTTCCTGACCTGCATACAGATTTCTCGAGAAGCAGGTCAGGTGGTCTGGTATTCCCATCTCTTTCAGAATTTTCCACGGTTTATTTTGATCCACACAGTCAAAGGCTTTGGCATAGTCAATAAAGCAGAAATAGATGTTTTTCTGAACTCTCTTGCTTTTTTGATCACCCAACAGATGTTGGCAATTTGATCTCTGGTTCCTCTGCCTTTCCTAAATCCAGCTTGAACATCTGGAAGTTCATGGTTCACGTACTGTTGAAGCCTGGCTTGGAGAATTTTGAGCATTACTTTGCTAGCATGTGAGATGAGTGCAATTGTGTGGTAGTTTGAACATTCTTTGGCCTTGCCTTTCCTTGGGATTGGAATGAAAACTGACCTTTTCCAGTCCTGTGGCCACTGCTGAGTTTTCCAAATTGAGGCCTTACAAACAGCTATGAAAAGAAGAGAAGCAAAAGGCAAAGGAGAAAAGGAAAGATATATCCATTGGAATGTGGAGTTCCAAAAAATAGCAAGGAGAGAGAAGAAAGCCTTCCTCACTGATCAGTTTAAAGAAATAGAGGAAAACAATAGAATGGGTAAGTCTAGAGATCTCTTCAAGAAAATTAGAGATACCAAGGGAACTTTTCATGCAAAGATAATAGAAATTTTAACATGTTATAAATCAACTAATTTCAATAATATAATTTTTTATAAAAAATATATGTATTCCAAATATCAAGAAGTAGAGAGCAAAAAGTAAGTTGAAATCACTTTTACTAAAGAAGATGAAAACATCCAGCAGCTGCACCTGCTTAACCCACAAAAGCAAGGGAAGTCACTTTGCTTTACTGCTTCTTCTTTTGGTTAAAATTGTTGAAATGGCCAAAATGCTAAAGCATCTAGGGTTTTTGTTTTAAGTGGTGATTCTCTGGAATTATCCTGCACTCAATGCCAGTTGAATTGTTTCATTTATTTCTTGATGCTACTGCTCTTTATGTAAAGTTAATGGTGTGAAGTGCATTAAAGAAACACAGCTTGGATTTTTTTCCTTTTAATAGTTTCTAAAACAATCTAGAAGATTGTTCTAACCATTAATGAAACTCCTTTTAATTTTTTATCCAGTTAATTGTCTATTCTCCCTTCATGGGTCTTTTCTGGGTAATTGACTCTTTTCGTTCCACTTTTCAGCTGTGAGACTGATGCTTGTTCACACCATTTGGGAACCGTTTTTATCTCTGTTGCTTCCCCATATTATTCTAGATGCCTGTGTGTGTACCTTTTTAAAAATAAAGAATCACAGGATTTTCTTGTTTATTTATGTATTTGTTTACTTTGGGCTGCGCTGGGCTTTTGTTGCTTTGGCAGGGCTTCCTCTGGTTGTGGTGAATGGGAGCCGTACTTTGTTGCGGTGTGAAGGCTTCTCGTTGAAGCGGCTTCTCTTGTTGTGGAGCACAGGTTCCAGGCACAGTCTTCAGTGGTTGTCGTGTGCAAGCTCTAGAGCGTGGGCTCAGGAGCTCCCCTGCAGATGGAATCTTCCTAGACCAGGGACTGAAACCATGCCATGCCCCCTGCATTGGCAGTTGGATTCTTATCCCCTCCACCACCAGGGAAGTTCCGTGTGTGTGTGTGTGTACTTCTTAAAGAACAAAATTCAAAATAAAGTTTGCTCAGTTTATAAGATACTAAGATGTCCTCCCTGCATCCCATGAGATTGGCCTTGAAGCTGCAAGCTGACTTTGACACCCTCAGGGGCCAGAGCCTTGCTGTCCAGGCTTGCAACTCCAGCATAAAGCTCCACATTCTAGGACTTGGACAGTGAAGAATGGGCCTCCTGACAGCTAGACCATGACATTCCCCACTGCGTATAAGCACTCACAGCACATAACCAGGACATGGTCAAGGCCACTTGGCATCCTCAACAATTAGCCAGGGCCCCCTCCTGACCACCAACAATACATCAAGCCCTGTTTTAACCTTCCCATCTCACACAGGAAAATTATTCAGATACCCCAGTTTGGACAACATTCCCCCCAGATTAGCCCCTGTTTCCTTAAACCAATTGTAGAACCATCCACCATTAACACAAATCCCACAGAAGCTCCCCGCAGCACCTCAGGGTAAATTATCTTTTGCTGCAAGTTAACTCAGTCTCACTTTGACTCAGGATGTGTTCCAGAAGGGCGCTGGTGAGCTTTAACAGCAGGTCCTTAATAAATGCTTGATTAATAAATTTTCTTTAAAGCACATTTTTTTATGAGCAGTCTCCTCTTTTCCAAACTCCCTCTGACTTCATCTCTGCAGCTCCAGCCTCTTCTAACCTTCCTGCTGGCCCCTCTTCTCCTCTGACTCCCTCTGTGTTCCCTTTTCTAAATCTGCCCATCTTAGGTACCAACCTAGGATGACATCTATTTCCCTCTTCTTTTTAAAAAATTAGTTTGTTTTTTTTTTTTTTTGGAATATAATTGCTTTAAAAGGTGTTAGTTTCTGCAGCCGGAGAAGGCAATGGCACCCCACTCCAGTACTCTTGCCTGGAGAATTCCATGGATGGAGGAGCCTGGTAGGCTGCAGTCCATGGGGTTGCTAAGAGTCGGAAACGACTGAGCGACTTCACTTTCACTTTTCACTTTCATGCATTGGAGAAGAAAATGGCAACACACTCCAGTGTTCTTGCCTGGAGAATCCCAGGGACGGGGGAGCCTGGTGGGCTGCCGTCTATGGGGTCGCACAGAGTCAGACACGACTGAAGCAATTTAGCAGTAGCAGTGTTATTCTCTCAAATCATCCCACCCTTGCCTTCTCCCACAGAGTCCCACAGAGTTATAGCTGTGTCTCTTTTGCTGTCTTGCATATAGGGTCATCGTTACCATCTTTCTAAATTCCATATATACACGTTAGTATACTGTATTGGTGTTTTTCTTTCTGGCTTACTTCGCTCTGTATAATAGGATCCAGTTTCATCCACCTCATTAGAACTGATTCAAATGCCTTATTTTTAATAGCTGAGTAATATCCAAAGAAAGGCAATGCCAAAGAATGCTCAAATGACGGCACAATTGCACTCATCTCACACGCTAGTAAAGTAATCCTCAAAATTCTCCAAGCCAGGCTTCAGCAGTACGTGAACCGTGAACTTCCAGATGTTCAAGCTGGTTTTAGAAAAGGCAGAGGAACCAGAGATCAAATTGTCAACATCTGCTGGATCATCGAAAAAAGCAAGAGAGTTCCAGAAAAACATCTATTTCTGCTTTATTGACTATGCCAAAGCCTTTGACTGTGTGGCTCACAATAAACTGTGGAAAATTCTTCAAGAGATGGGAATACCAGACCACCTGACCTGCCTCTTCAGAAACCTATATGCAGGTCAGGAAGCAACAGTTAGAACTGGACATTAGACTGGACAGTTAGAACTGAACAACAGACTGGTTCCAAATACGAAAAGGAGTATGTCAAGGCTGTATATTGTCACCCTGCTTATTTAACTTATATGCAAAGTACATCATTTGAAACGCTGGGCTGGAAGAAGCACAAGCTGGAATCAAGATTGCTGGGAGAAATATCAATAACCTCAGCTATGCAGATGACACCACCCTTATGGCAGAAAATTAAGAGGAACTCAAAAGCCTCTTGATGAAAGTGAAAGAGGAGGGGGAAAAAGTTGGCCTAAAGCTCAACATTCAGAAAACTAAGATCATGGCATCTGGTCCCATCAGTTCATGGGAAATAGATGGGGAAAGAGTGGAAACAGTGTCAGACTTTATTTTGGTGGGCTCCAAAATCACTGCAGATGGTGATTGCAGCCGTAAAATTAAAAGACGCTTACTCCTTGGAAGGAAAGTTATGGCCAACCTAGATAGCACATTCAAAAGCAGAGACATTACTTGGCCAACAAAGGTCCGTCTAATCAAGGCTGTGGTTTTTCCAGTGGTCATGTATAGATGTGAAAGTTGAACTGTGAAGAAAGCTGAGCACCAAAGAATTGATGCTTTTGAACTATGGTGTGGGAGAAGATTCATGAGAGTCCTTGGACTGCAAGGAGATCCAACCAGTCCATTCTAAAGGACATCAGTCCTGGGTGTTCATTGGAAGGACTGATGCTGAAGCTGAAACTCCAATTCTTTGGCCACCTCATGCGAAGAGTTGACTCATTGGAAAAGACTTATGCTAGGAGGGATTGGGGCAGTAGGAGAAGGGGATGACAGAGGATAAGACGGCTGGATGGCATCACCGACTCGATGGACATGAGTTTGGGTAAACTCTAGGAGCTGGTGATTGACAGGGAGGCCTGGCGTGCTGCAGTTCATGGGGTCGCAAAGAGTCAGACACGACTGAGCTACTGAACTGAACTAAACTGAACTGAAGACCCTTATGTTTGGGTTGGTTTGCAAAACTTGCTCTCCCGTGATACCAAAAATGTTTCTGTAAAAATCCATGGGCCCCAAAATGCATTGTCTATCTTCTCACTAGACTGGATAACTCTCCATCAGAACTCACAGTCCTATCTTAAAGCTTAGCTCTCTTAAGTCATCAAGACACTTTGAAAGAGAAATGTCTTTGCTCACCATCATTTGCTCCTGAGTGTAGATGAGTGAAGGCTAGTTTAGAAGGGGTTGGGATGGGAAGGAGCACGAGGGTGGTGGTCTCCTGAATATAGTGGAAAAGAAGGAAGCCTTTAGAATTTAATGACCAGCAGCATCAGATTCTATGTCTGCATTCTTTATGAGTTTTTATTGCTATTTACTGGTTTTATGTTTCTTTTGATTTCTTTTTAATAAAAAGGTCTACGTTGCCAGAACTGGAAATGAAAGGTGATAACATGGAAATCTACCATGTCCATAAACTCCCCAGGGACGGCGGAAATCTCAGAACACCAGAATTTATGAGACCAGACAAGGCCTGGCTACCCACCAGGAACTTTTCATCCTCCTGCCTGGATGATAAATTACACCTTCATTTTCAGGGGCCATTTGCTCTAGAAAAGCAAATTAACCCAGTAATTTTTAAATTACACCTCTGAGGTTTCACAAAGATACATCCAATCTGGTAACGTTTTGGTCCTCAGGCCCTAGCTGCCTGATTCTTCTCTGACTGTACTAACTCCAGTTGTTATTATTTAATTCTGAAGGAAGTTCCATTATTATTTTTATAGGCTTGAAGCCCATGATGGCGGAAAGCTGGAATTATGAATGTTTTAACTCCTCTTACCTTTCTCATTTCTGTGTGCTCAACCTGTCGGTACTGAGTTCCTTAAACTAAGTTGATCCTTAAGATGTACGCATTTTAAAGGTTTGGGATATTTGGTTTCATTACCTAACTTGTATTCATGTCCATGTGAAGGAAAACTTACAGCTTGTATGATTGTATGTTGTGTGCTACTAACTGATGACTGTTGATAATGTAGTATTTGCATCAATACTATATGTTTTTCTTCTTTTAATTTTTTGCCCATGCCTCAGCGGCATGTGGGACCTCAGTTTCCTGCCCGGGGATCAAACTGGTGCCACCTGCATTGGAAGCATGGAGTTGTAACCACTGGACTACCAGGGAAACTGTAATACTGTGTGTTTTTTAAATTCTTTCCAGTTTTGTTGAAATATAATTGACATATAAAGTTGTAAGATATTTAAAATGTATGTTGTACTGATTTGATATACATTATAAATTGTGGAAGGACTTCCCCCATCTAATTAACTAACAGATCCCTCACCTCACATATCATCTGTTTTATGGGGAGGTGTAGGCTGCAGACCATGGGGTCGCGAAGAGTCGAACACAACTGAGCGACTTCACTTTCACTTTTCCCTTTCATGCTTTGGAGAAGGAAATGGCAACCCACTCCAGTGTTCTTGCCTGGAGAATCCCAGGAACAGAGGAGCCTAGCGGGCCACCGTCTACGGGGTCGCACAGAGTCGGACACGACTGAAGCGACTTAGCAGCAGCAGCAGGGGGACAGTGGTGAGACATTTAGGTTTGATTTTCTTAGCAAATTTCAATTGCACAGCACGATGCTGTCAACTACAGTCCCACGTTTACATCAGATCCTCAGACCTTATTCATCTTGCAGCTGAAAGTTTATGACAAGTCTGTGCTTTTCCACTGAGTTCTCCGTACTTCCCTGCCCTCCAGCCCCTGGCAACCACTTTTGTACTCTCTGTTTCTATGAGTCCGACTTTTTTTTCAGGCTTCCTGTGTAAGTGACCCCACACCCTATCCGTCCTCCTTTGTCTGGTTTATTTCACTTAGCATAACGCCTTTCAGGTCTATCCATGTTGTCACAAATGACAGAATTTCCTTCTTTCTCATGCCTGAATAATACTCCCTTGTGTGTGTGTGTGTGTGTGTGTGTGTGTGTGTGTGTACACATCATCTTTAACCATTCATCTGCTGATAAACACTTAGGTTGTTTCCATGTCTTGGCTATTGTGAATAACATTGCAATGAACATGGGGGTGCAGCTATGTCTCTGATATTCTGTTTTCATTCCTTGAGAAATACATCCAGAAGTGGTTTTGCTAGATCGTGTGGCCATTCTCATTTTAATTTTTTGAGGAAACTCAATATTAATTAAAAATTTTTTAAAAAATATGAAAATGCTAAAATTTCCTTGACTCCTCAGCTTAGCTGGGCACCGTTCTTCTAGTTAGATAGAGGGGAAAGAGGGTTTCCTCTGTGTGATTTTTTTGTTGTTGTTGTTCTCAAAGTCATTCGCGCACTCATCCGTCAACCCTCATTGATCAGATAAATATTCATTGAGCACCAAATGTGTTCCAGAGTCTGTACCCTGGAAGACAAGAAAGACCTGTCCCCGCCTCACACTCGAGTGGGTTTTGCAGAGCAGGCCACAGGCATCAGGCAGCGCAAGGCTGCGACGGTAAGCAGAGAGCTCTGCGGAAGGCGAAGTCTTCTGGTGGCCGGGACCAGGTCTCTCCTCGCCTCGCCCCTCTCCTTCCTCTCCCTGACCCCACAAGGCCTTCCCTCCCTCTCAGTGCCGGCCTCACTTCGTCTTCAGCCAGGTAAGCGTCTTCAACAAGGCCACCCGCTGCCGTGTGCAGCTTCCCCCGCTTCGCAACCCTTGTAGAAAGAAAACTGCTTTTTCCTCTGTGCGTGTGTGAATCCAGGAAACACTCTAATTAGCACTTCTTGAGTCATGTGTCCATTTTTTGGGCCCATTGCTGTCACCAGAGCAACTATTTTTGGCCTGGCCAGCGCTATATTATTATCCGTGTGAAGGTGGGTGAGGTAATATGGCTGTGAATTCTAAAGAACCACGTGGAATGAAGAACACAAATTTCACCATACCCTTTAATCGCTTCTGAGTACTTACCATGACTCATAACATATTGCTGTGTCTTGGTTGCCTGTTAATTGCCAATTCCTCTAAAACTTAACATTCATAAGAGCAGAAAATGTGGGAAATACTGATACTGATACCTACCCCTCCTTACTCTGCTTGAATCCTATCTGTCGATCCATATACCCCTAGCACCTAGGATTCAGTAGGCATTTAAAACATATTTCATAATTGAATGAATACCTGATACTACTGATTTACTCCACTTGTACGGAACAGTCCTCTTTTTTATCCTGAAATTTTCTGTTTTAATTCTTCTGGAAGCTTCACATCTTTTTGGACTAAGGTGTTAGATTGTGGTAGATGAACGCATTTAGGAGAGAATAGGGTTGTGTTGTGGATTCGGGCAGACTGAGTTTGAATCTGAGTTCTGTCACTTCCTACCTGAGTGTCTGATTCCTCTCCCAATAGGTAATGTCTACTTTGCACAGATAATTTGGTAATTAACTAAGGTAATGATGCAAGTGTTTGTAATTGTTCCATGGTGTTTTTAAGACATATCTCTAAACTCTTTGTCACTCTTCCTGTCATGAGGTGGAGACTAATCCCCCTCCCTGAGGATGGGCTGACCCTTCTCATAATTTCCCACAGATGACCAGGATGGGGTGGAAGTGTCAGGCTCTGCGTGCTCTCTCAGGACACACAGCTTTGAAGCCCTGAGCCACGTCTGAGAAGTCTGCCCACCCCAAGCGGCCGTGTTGGAGAGATGGAGAGAGAGAGAGATCCATGCACTCAGCCCACAGTTGTCTGTATTCTTCTGGTCCAGACCCTGGCATGTGAGTGAAGGAGTTTGCAAGTTGATTCCACCCTGGCTGCAGCCTGACCACCCAGCCACCGTCAGCCTGCAACTCTCTGCAAGGCTGCAATCAGAACAGCCCAGCTGAGCCCAGTCAATCTCCAGAACCAGGGCAGATAACGATCATAAGCAGCTGTTGTTTTATGACTGGAAAGTTGAGTCAGTTTGATACAGAGCAATTTAAAATCAGAAGAGTGGCTGGCATCGTAGGTGGTCAGTAAATGCCAACTTTGAAGTATAAATCGTAAACCACATGCTACCATCTCAGAACAGAGCATGCAGTAGGTACCAATCAAAGCAGGCAAATATTAGTTTAGCTGTCTTTGGGAGTAATTTCCCAATTGTTGTAAATGAACAAAAATTTGACTTTGCACTCTGCATATTTGATTTAAAATAACAGGTCTGTGACTGTGTATCCCAGTGGTTAAGGTCACCAGTTATGGACATAGACCACAAGTTTCAAAACATACTCTGCTATTTCCTAAGTGCAAGACCCCAGATAAGCTGCTTGTCTTCTGTAATATCAATTTTCTCGTTAAACAGGACTTCTCAAAGTATTTCTGTAATAAGCATGAAGTTGAATAATTCACATAAACTTAGCCCACTGCTTGGAAAACAGGGCCTGGTAAATGTTAGCTATTATTATCCCGGGAATCTACAACCAAGCAAAGGCAAGCCCTGGGCCAAATGGCCACAGACTCCTGAACCATGAGCTATGTGCACCTGGTGGAGAGATATAGAGGCCCACCCACTCCAGCCCTCATTAATTCCAAACTGTCGACTAGGGATGCCAGTCCACAGATAAAATATGTGCTTGATAAGACAGCCTGCAGATGCCATCTGAGGATACCTAAATTACCCTAAGGTAACAATTAACATCCTTACAGCTTGTTTTTATTGTTTTTTTATTGGATAATATTGTTGTTGCCCACACTGGCATTCTCACTGTGTCATGTTCTTCCAGCTGTGAATTTTCTCCCTGCATTTTATAAACACTTTGAGAATTATATGAAAATGTTCATTTTCCTGGAACAAAATGTATGTCCATGGCGAAATTCGTTCATTTAAGGTAGTGAAACCAGAGCCATAGAACAATAAGTTTTAGACTTCTGCCCTGTGAAAATAGATAATAAAGCTTTGTCTTACTCAAGTGATGCTTCAGATCAAGGCCAAAAGTGGCCAGAAGTGGCCTTCTGTTTCGTGTTGTTCTTAAGTTTGCCCATACATTTGTGGAGCACACAAATATCAATATGGTGGTTCTTGAATGTGCCCTCAGTGTTTTGATCCTGTGGCTCTACTCAGATATTTGGTAATGTTATAGATTCATATCACTAAGTAGAATCTGTTTTAAGTGACTTTTCTCAATGTTCAAGGTTTGCTTCTTACTATATGGCTCAAGCTCAAGTTTTATTCCTCTTGTAAGACAAAAACAATACTGCTGTTGAAAACTGACAAAACAGATGAATAAAGGCAGCGACTCAACAAAAGGAAGACCCAGGAGCGCCCTTCTCTCAACCTTTCTTTCCCTAATTCTTCCTATGATTTTGAAAAAAAAAAAAAAGAACCTTTTCTCCCTGTCTTGCTGCCTCTTTCACTTCTTAGTGAACCAAGTGGAAACAGAGATTTCTCTGCAGAGGGTGGATAAACGTTGATTGCTGTTGTTGAGTCACTACGTGGTGTCCAACTCCTTGTGACCCCATGGACTGCATGCACCTTGCCAGGCTTCCCTGTCCTTCACTATGTCCCAGAGTTTGCTCAAATTCATGTCCATTGAGTCAATGATGCTATCTAACCATCTCATCGTCTGCTGCCTCTTTCTCTTTTTTGTGCCTTCAATCTTTCCCACCATCAGGGGCTTTTCCAATGAATTGGTTCATTCCATCAGATGGCCAAAGTATTGGAACTTCAGCATCAGTCCTCCCAATGAATATTCAGGGTTGATTTCTTTTAGTATTGATTGGTTTGATCTCCTTGCCATCCAAAGGATTCTCAAGAGTCTTCAGTACCACAATTCAAAAGCATCAGTTCTTTGGCATTCAGCCTTCTTTATGGTCCAACTCTCACTTTCCATGACTACTGGAAAAACCATAGCTTTGATTATATAGATCTTTGTCAGCAAAGTAATGTCTTTGCTTTTTAATATGCTGCCTAGGTTTGTCATAGCTTTCCTTCCAAGGAGTAAGTGTCTTTTAATTTCATGGCTGCAGTTACCATCTGCAGTGATTTTGGAACCCAAGAAATTAAATCTGTCACTATTTCCACTTTTTCCCCCTTCTATTTACCATGGAGTGATGGGACCGGATGCCATGATCTTCATTTTTTGAATGTTGAGTTTCAAGCCAGCCTTTTCACTCTCCTCTTGCACCTTCATCAAGAGGCTCTTTAGTTCTTCTTCACTTTCTGCCATTAAAGTGGTATCATTTTCACATCTGAGGTTGTTGATATTTCTCCCAGCAATCTTGATTCCAGCTTGTGAGTCATTCATCCTGGCATTTTACATAATGTACTCTGCATATAAGTTGAATAAGCAGGGTGACAATATACAGCCTTGACATACTCCTGTCCCAATTTTGAACCAATCCGTTCTATGTCCGGTTCTAACTGTTGCTTCTTGCCCTGCATACAGGTTTGTTAGGGGACAGGTAAGGTGGTCTGGTATTCTCATCTCTTTAAGAGTTTTCCACAGTTTGTTGTGATCTAAACAGTCAAAGACTTTAGTGTAGTCAATGAAGCAGAAGTAGATATTTTTCTGGAATTCCCTTGCTTTCTCTATGATCTAACAAATGTTGGCATTTTACTCTCTGGTTCCATTGCCTTTTCCATATCCAGCTGGCACATCTGGAAGTTCTCGGTTCACGTACTGCTGAAGCCTAGCTTGAAAGATTTTGACCATTACCTTGGTAGTGTGTGAAATGAGCGCAATTGTACAGTAGTTTGAACATTCTTTGGCACTGTCCTTCTTTGGGATTGGAATGCACTGATACCCTGGGATGAAAGCTTTAGGACGGTGGGCGCTTTTACAGTCATTTTACAGGCAGTGCACATGGACGTATGGCATGTCCCTCATTGCAGGAGCCATGTTTCGTCTATGACAGGATACAGAAGAGGTGGCTTCACGTGCTCTTCTATCAGGAGACAGTTTTTTGAGTGCTTGTCAATGGGTGATATATAAAAACAGAGTAAAAATTTAAAGACAATACCGGTAGCTCAGTGGTAAAGAATCTGCCTGCCAATGCAGGAGATGCAGGTTCCATTCCTGGATCAGGAAGATCCCTTGGAGGAGGAAATGGCAACATACTCCAGCATTCTTGCCTGAAGAATTCCATGGACAGAGGAGACAGGTGGGCTATAGTCCATGGGGTCGAAAAGACACACCACTAAAAAAATTCCAATAATGTGCTTTTAATTTGTTTCAGTTGTAAAACTGGGTGTTCTATTTTGCAATCAACAAAAGACCACATTAATAGTAAAACTACTGAGAGCATTTTGTGAATCTTTAAAGAATGTTTTTTGAAGTTTTAGCAAAGGCTATCAAAAGCAACTGCGTCTTTGTTTTCTGTTGCAAAATACTTGTACTGGTAAAAACCAAGACACATTGTGACTGAGCTAGTCATCGGAGCTGAAATCTCACCCAGAAACCCCCATAGGTGAAAAAGTACAGGCTCTCCCACCCATGCAGAGTAGGCGTTCATTTAACCTGGCTACAGTCTACCTGAGATTAACATGACCATCATAAATTAACGTTATTCCCTTTGACACTGGAGTTTAAGGAGATCCCTTAACCTCTTAAAGCCACTAAGACATCATCTAGCTTTTGTACTGCTTGATAACTTAAGCATAAAGCACCAAGCAGTGCAGCTACTGAATAATGCTCATAGAATTATATATTTTAATGCATCCTCTGTATTTCTCCATCCTGAAGGACATTTTGGGCATCTTGTATTTCAGCCCAGTGATGTACTAGGCAGAGCAACACGCTGTGTGATGTTGTGTCAATCTACACAACTCATTAAAAAGAAATAAGGAAAATTCAAGAAAGTGAAAGAAAATCATGACCTGTAAGTGTGTTTCATGGGCTGAATTCCACTGTGGTTTATAAGAATATTAAATTGCGATTTCATTTTCTTATTCAGTATTATTACAAATAAAAAAAATCATGGGTAGAAGCACAAAAGTGTGAAGGGTAAGTGAGAAAGCGAATTTTAGTTTGCAAAAATACCATCAGAACAAAATTGAAAAGTGTTTTGAAGAGAGATGTAGTTATCTTTATGTAACACTGAAAGGTACCCGGAAATTGTGACATGACTCATTTCATTTTCTGCAAAGAATACTGTCTCAAAATAAAGTCCTAGGCACCCCAATACTGGTCTGACTAGATCCTGTTACCGTAGAAGTTTCTGAGCATGACTTCAGGGTTACCCTCAGGTATTATTCATGATTTAACTGTATATAAAAATAAACTGTGGAAAATTCTGAAAGAGATGGGAATGCCAGACCACCTGACCTGCCTCTTGAGAAACCTATATGCAGGTCAGGAAGCAACAGTTAGAACTGCACATAGAACAACAGACTGGTTCCAAATAGGAAAAGGAGTACATCAAGGCTGTATATTGTCACACTGTTTATTTATACGCAGAGCACATCATGAGAAACACTGGGCTGGAAGAAGCACAAGCTGGAATCAAGACTGCAGGGAGAAATATCAGTAACCTCAGATATGCAGATGATACCACCCTAATGGCAGAAAGTGAAGAAGATCTAAAAAGCCTCTTGAAAGTGAAAGAGGAGAGTGAAAAAGCTGGCTTAAAGCTCAACATTCAGAAAACAAAGATCATGGCACCTGGTCCCATCACTTCGTGTGAAATAGATGGGGAAACAGTGGAAACAGTGTCAGACTTTATTTTGGGGGGCTCCAAAATCACTGCAGATGATGATTGCAACCATGAAACTAAAAGATGCTTACTCCTTGGAAGAAAAGTTATGACCAACCTAGATAGCATATTCAAAAGCAGAGATATTACTTTGCCAACAAAGGTCCATCTAATCAAGGCTGTGGTTTTTCCAGTGGTCATGTATGGATGTGAGAGTTGGACTGTGAAGAAAGCTGAGCACCGAAGACTTGATAATTTTGAACTGTGGTGTTGGAGAAGACTCTTGAGAGTCCCTTGGACTGCAAGGAGATCCAACCAGTCCATCCTAAAGGAGGTCAGTCCTGGGTGTTCATTGGAAGGACTGATGCTGAAGCTGAAACTCCAATACTTTGGCCATCTCATGCGAAAAGATGACTCATTGGAAAAGACCCTGATGCTGGGAGGGATTGAGGCCAGGAGGAGAAGGGGATGACAGAGGATGAGATGGCTGGATGGCATCACCAACTCGATGGACATGAGTTTGAGTGAACTCCAGGAGTTGGTGATGAACAGGGAGGCCTGGCGTGCTGCAATTCATAGGGTTGCAAAGAGTCGGACATGACTGAGCAACTGAACTGAACTGAACTGAAAAGTGCTTCATCCATTCTGCATCACTGAGTAAACTAAATCTTTAGATAATGGAATCCTCTCCCTTTCAAATGCAAAACTATGTTTTTCTTTCTTAACGACATTATTCTGCCACTGAGAGTCTGAGTGGCTCCACATTATTTGGGAGTAAAAAAGCCAAACTCCTGATACACCCTGTATTGATTCTCTCACTAACTTTCCAGCATCTTGTCTTCCATACTTTACAGTTTTTGCCCCAGCCATATAGTTGTTTAATGACTGTATCTTTATTAACACTGGCCTCTCTTACTGAAATCTACTCAATAAATAAAAGTCATATTTTAAAGCAAGACAAGATAAATTTAAACATAATTATTTCCCCTCTGTGCACTTGGACCTCTTTCCTCCCCTCTAATGTACACTATGCATCTGTTATGCATTAAACCAGACCTCCCCCATGACAGAACTACCTGCTCAACCATAAAGATCACTTTTTTCTTTTACCAGAGCCAACCATTTAACTCCTTAGAAGACAGCATTCCTTTCCGAATCCTATAAGAAGTCACAGTAGCCCACCACTCACCTTGTGCATGCAGACGTCTTTGGTGAACTTTGTGTACAATGCCAGTTTATCATTTCCCTTAAAGATCTCATGTGAAGAGTTGACTCATTGGAAAAGACTCTGATGCTGGGAGGGATTGGGGGCAGGAGGAGAAGGGGACGACAGAGGATGGGATGGCTGGATGGCATCACCAACTCGATGGACGTGAGTTTGAGTAAACTCCGGGAGTTGGTGATGGAAAGGGAGGCCTGGCATGCTGTGATTCACGGGGTTGCAGAGTCGGACACGACTGAGCGACTGAACTGAATTGAACTGAAAGACAGTCATTGGTGCAGCACAGACTGGCCAGATGATCTGGGGTGATGCTTGGCTGCACCTAATGGAAATTTTTAGCTTAAATACTTACTTATGACCTTACTAGTGTTGCTAGCTCTATTACTTGCATTCTGTTTATTTTATAACATTATTGTTTCTTGCTCTACTAACTGTGTGACTGAGCCTCATATAAAAGTAATGATGATTAGGTGACTTAACCAATTATGTAATCCTGTAAGATCAGTAACTGCAACTGTAGATATGGGAAGAAGCAACAAGAGGGAACCATTTCCTAGACCGTAACAGATGTAAGACAGGCGGTCTGGAGGATTTGGGTCACTGTTAACAGGGCTTAGTCCAGCAATAGCACATGGAGCGGCCTATCCACTAAATCTTTACCTTTGACCTTGGAATGAACATTCCTAATGCCATGAGAGAAATCGGTCAAGAAATGCCTATAATGGTAGAAATGTGGAAGGGAAGGGATTGTGAGGCACAGAAGGCTGCCCAGCAGCCCGTTCCCCAAGGTCATTAGCACTGTAGTCACTGAGCTGCAACCCCCGAAAGGGACTCAAGGTCAAGACTAGGATGAGGCGCTTTGTGCTCCAGGAAAACTAACAGAACTGGCTCTTAGAGAGTTAGATCCTTCCAAGAAAACATTTTATAAAGACAGTGTTTTTCATCTTCCTAAATACAGAAAGACACTAAAACCATTAACTAAAATATCTGTCCCTTGTAAGTAGCAGTCAACTTCTACAAGATGAGTCCTTGATTGCTCATCTTACCCCTTCATCAAAATCACATATATACGAGCCACCCCTTTACCTCTTTGAACAGTTCTCAGACCTCTCTAAGAAACTGTCTCCTGCGTTATAACTGTCAGGTTGACTCAAATACAAATTTCCATTTCTTTCTTAGATTGACTACTGAATGATTTTTGTCATTGGCATACTCCTTCTTACACCTTTAATTCAAGCCTGAGTGATCCTAGACCTCTCTCTGCCTGTTTAGTACCTATGTTTCTTTGTTTATTTTCCTTTGTATTTTCTGTTGTCATCAGTTTTGCTCTTTGCTTCCTCCAGGACAGCAGAAGTAAAATTTGAGCATGCATTAGAATTACCCAGAGGGCCTGCTGAAATGCAGAAAGCTGGACCCCATCCTCTATACACCCCAGTCTTATGCATGGGCAGAAACTTTGCATTTTTTTTTCAGGTTTTTTAAAAATGTGGACCATTTTAGAAATCTTTACTGAATTTGTTAGACTATTGCTTCCATTTCATGTTTTGTTTTAGATCAAAAACAATAGAATGGCAAAGACTAGAGATTTCTTCAAGAAAATAAGAGTTACCAAAGGAATATTTCATGCAAAGATGGGCACAATAAAGGACAGAAATGGTATGGACCTAACAGAAGCAGAAGATATTAAGAAGAGGTGGCAAGAATACATAGAAGAATGATACAAAAAAGATCTTAATGACCCAGATAACCATGATGGTATGATCACTCACCTAGAGCCAGACATCCTGGAGTGTGAAGTCAAGTGGGCCCTAGGAAACATCACTAGGAACAAAACTAGTTGAGGTGACAGAATTCCAGCTGATCTAATTCAAATCCTAAAAGATGATGCTGTGAAAGTCTGCACTAAATATATCAGCAAATTTGGAAAACTCAACAGTGGCCACGGGACTGGAAAAGGTCAGTTTTCGTTCCAATCCCCAAAAATGGCAATGTCAAAGAATGCTCAGACTACCTACCACAAAATTGCACTTATTTCATGTTTGCAAAGTAATTCTTAAAATCCTTCAAGCTAGGCTTCAACGATATGTGAACCGAGAACTTCCAGATGTACAAACTAGTTTTAGAAAAAGCAGAGGATCCAGAGATCAAATTGCCAACATCCATTGGATCATAGATAAAACTAGAGAATTCCAGAAAAGCATCTACCTGCTACATTGACTATGCTTAAAGCCTTTGACTGTGTGGATCACAACAAACTGTGAAAAATTCTTAAAGAAGTGGGAATACCAGAACACCTAACCTGTCTCCTGAGAAACTTGTATGCAAGTCAAGAAGGAACAGTTAGAACCAGACTTAGAACAACAGACTGGTTCAAAATTGGGAAAGGAGTACGTCAAGGCTGTATATTGTCACTCTGCTTATTCAATTTATATGCAGAGTACATCATAAGAAATGCATGGCTGGATGACTCATAAGCAGGAATCAAGATTGCCAGGAGAGATATCAATAACTGCAGATATGAGGATTACACCAACATTATGCCAGAAGCAATGGCAACCCACTCCAGTATTCTTGCCTGGAGAATCCCAGGGACAGGGGAGCCTGGTGGGCTGCCATCTATGGGGTTGCACAGAGTTGGACATGACTGAAGTGACTTAGCAGCAGCAGCAGCATACCAGAAGCAAAAAGGAACTAAAGAGCCTCTTGATGAGGTGAAAGAGGAAAGTGAAAAAGTTGGTTTAAAACTCAACATTAAAAAAATAATAATAATAATAAATAAAACTCAACATTCAAAAAATGAAAATCATGGCATCCGGTCCCATCACTTCACAACAAACAGATGGGGAAACAATGGAAACAGTGGCTGACTTTATTTTCTTGGGCTCCAAGATCACTGTAGATGGTGACTACAACCATGAAATTAAAAGACACTTGCTCCTTGGAAGAAAAGCAATGACTAATCTAGACAGTGTATTAAAAAGCAGAGACATTACTTTGCCTACATAGGTCTGTATAATCAAAGCTATGGTTTTATGGTTTTTCCAGTAGTCATGTATGGATGTGAGAGTTGGACAATAAAAAAAGGCAGAGTGCAAAAGAATTGATGCCTTTGAATTGTGGTCCTGGAGAGGACTCTTGAGATTCCTTTGGACAGCAAGGAGATCCAACCAGTCAATCCTAAAGGAAATCAACCCTGAATATTCATTGGAAGGACTGATGCTGAAGCTGAAGCTCCAATACTTTGGCCACCTGATGGGAAGAGCTGACTCATTGGGAAAGACCCTGAAGCCGGGAAAGATCGAGGACAAGAGGAGAAGAAGGTAACAGAGGATGAGATGGTTGGATGGCATCACTGACTCAACGGATATGAGTTTGAGCAAGCTTTGGGAGATGGTTATGGACAGGGCAGCCTGGCATGCTGCAGTCTGGGTAGCAAAGAGTCGGACATGACTGAGCGACGGAACAATGACAATGCAAGTAAACCATATCTTAGCTCCCTGACCCGGGGCCGAAACCATACTTCCTGCATTGCAAGGTGAAATCTTAATCCCTTGGCAACCAGGGAACTCCTAGGAGCTCTACATTTCTAACAAGTCACTGGGGCATGCATATACTACTGATCCAGGATTATAGTTTGAGAATCAGTACTCCAGGAAATCAGTTTACACCTTTTTAATCGCTCTCAAACTTGGCCTTCCCTAGTGGCTTCAGTAAAGAATCTGCCTGCAATGCAAGAGACTCGGGCTCGATCCCTGGATCCCTGGGTCTGGAAGATCCCCTGTAGAAGGAACTGGCCACCCGCCCCAGTATTCTTGTCTGGAAAATTCCATGGACAGAGAATCCTGGTGGGTTACAGTCCATAAGGCCACAAAGAATCAGACACAACTGAGCAACTAAAACTAAACTTGCAGAAGACTTTAAAACCAGATGCCTGAAACCCCTAGTTCTAGGCTCTTCTCTTGGCAGTCAAGGTGGAGAGTATATGAGCTCTAGATAAGTGAGCTTTTATTCCATCTTGAGCATTTGTTTTTTTGTGGATTCTGTCAGCTTCAAATTTTTACACAGATATTCACCATGCAAAATTCACCCTTAGGATATATTCAGGCAAGTGTTCTCAAACTTTCTTGTGTATAAGGATCTTCTGCAGAATCTCATTTAAAATGCAAATTCTGACTCAGCTGGCCTCAGGTGGATCCCAAGACTCTGCGTCTCTAACAAACTCCCAGGTGATACTGATGCTTCTGGTCCACGGCCCACACTTTGAGAAGTAAGGTGTTAGGGTGTTTTCAAGGGAGAACTCCACCCAGACCAGATTTTGACTTGGTTAAAAATAAGGTACTATGAAGAGACTCAGTGGACATTTCTAAAGGTCAAACATTTTGCAGATAGAAGTGATCTTCTGTGAAATCCCTGTGATTGCTTGGTACTTTGTTTTACAATGTATGTTGCCCTCTTATTGCTGTGGCCATAGTTAGGTAACATCTGTCTATAAATTCAGCCTTTAAGCAAGTGTGTGGCAATCAGGTGAGCAGGAAATACCAGCAATCCTCTCTTGGCTATATAATACACAGTTGCCAATGGTCTGTCAGCTCACTCCCTGTGACCTTCATACACACCAAGAGAAATAGTAGGGTTCGCCTACCCTACAAGGTAAGATGTCAGTGTACACTCCTCACTCTGGGGTCAGGAGGCCATTCTCTCAGATTCCTTACAAGCAGAGCCTCAGTCAGGCTGCACATAAGTTATCCAGGGAGTGCTCTCCAAAGACACCTGGAAGAAAACTGGAAGTAAGCTAGAGGAGGGGAGGGAACCAAGCAAGGATGAGTCTCAAGACCCATAGCCTGGGGACTGCCCTGGTGGTTAAGAATCTGCCTTCCAATGCAGGGGACGTGAGTTCGATCCCTGATTGGGAACTAAGATCCCACATGCCGTGGGGCAAGTAGAGGATCTCATGTACCACAATGAAAATCCAGCAGAGACAAAATAAGAATAAATAAAAAGCCCATAGCACAAATCTCATCAGTGGGCTCTGAAACACAAATTGCTCAGCAGGGTTGTTTGTCTGTGGGGCAAAGGAACCTGACTTTTGTGTTCTCTGATTAATCATTGGCCCCTTGAGTGGGAGAGTTAACGTGCAAGGCTTTTCCCAGCAAAGTGGCCTCCATCAGCCAAGGGCATCGCAGCTGGGAGTCACTATCAGTGGCTCTCACCTCCAGGAGGCGGGTACGGGATTGTAAAATGGGGTGTGAGCTGGGCACCAGTGGACACGGATGACTTCAACTCAGAATTTTCCCCAACAACATTGAAGTTAGAGGCAAGCAGAGATCCAGAGAGATGTGAGGAGCAGAGGGGCCTGAGTCCTTGTTCATGACAGAAGAAACATGGGTATGTTTAGGACCCAGAAGCAACTCTGGAACACCAGGAACTGACAGCAGGGAAACAGGGAGAGGCCCTGGGCTACTCTGGGCCTAATGGTGCAGTCCCTCCTCTGCAAAGTCTTCCAACGGGGCAAGCTCGGCAGGCCTCTGGGCCTTCTGCAGGTTTCCTCTCCTGCTGCCTTTCAGCTGGCTTCACCTCCTCCAAGTTTGTTTTCTCCTAGGAAATCAAAGAGGACTTCTGTCCTACCACATGACAAATATTTTATTGTCTTGGCACCACCCCAAGAACCAGCCAATGCCAGGCTCCCAGACTTGACTAAATGAAACATTCCAAAACCTAGATTTCTTTTTCAGGGGCTTTTTTCCATGGGGAAAAAAAAAAGACAGAAAATTTTAATCTTTTTAATCCTGTGTCTATAAATTTCAAAGTTTTTCACATTTATTTTCTATAGCATGTCCTCCTACTTTTAAACAAACACATGTAAAATAAAGAATTCATTTTTAAATGGCTTAACAATAGGCAATGCTCTGTCCCCAGGATATACATATTTTGAAATCACTTTTGCACTAAAATTGGATAATGGTTTCTAGCCTTGGAATGTAAGTACCTTGGGAAGCAAACACAATCTATTCACCACCTCACAATTAAATTATTTTTTAAAAGGCAGAACTCGGTTAGTAAGGAGTGACAGATACTGTCTAGACAGCTTCCTTCAGGCAGAATAAATGGTGGGTGGGCCGGCTGGCCACTTTGCTCTTTGGGAAATGGGCTGTCACATACAGCTGAGGGCGCGGGCAGGAGCGTGTGCGGGGAAGCTCCACATGCTGACAGAGCTGGGATCTCCACGCTTCTCTGGGTTCCCCGAGGTGGACAGTGCGCCTGTCTGCTGTAATGACAGACACCTGTACCCCTGGAACTGGAGATTCAGAAGCACATTCATCCCTCATTCTAGACTGGGACTCAGCAGATGGCAAAGGGAATTCCTTGTACACTGTCCAGCCTGCCCCAGCTCTAGAGTCCTGCCCAGTTTGGGGAAGAGCCCTTTCACCAGTCTAGCTGCCCAAACCAAAAGAATTATGGTCGTCCTTACCTTCTGTCTTTTTCTCACAGCCCATCACCAATCCGTTAGCTAATGCTGTTGGCATTACCCCTAAAACCAGAATCTGGTCCTTCACACCACCTTTCCCACATTTGGGGTCCAAGTCTCTCCCCGTTGCTTGGATCACTGGGGTTTCTTCCAACATGGGTCTCTCCCTACCTCAGTATCTCCCTGCATCTGTAGTTGGCCCAAGGCACTCCTAACAGAGAGACTCTTTGAAAACAAATCAGATCATGTCACAGTCCTCTGCTCAAAACCCTCCAATAATTCCCATCAGCATTTAAAAAACTGCCAGGCCTTACGGGAACCACCTCCCCACCCCCACAGAGACCACTTTACTTAAGGAGTAAACATTAAGGCACACTGCCCCCTTGCTCTTTCTGGAGCACCACAGACATTACCTCACCTTGGGGTCTTTATCTAGAATACTCCCTCCCAGATATCTGTATGCTGACTTCCATGCCTCAGCAAGTCTTTCCTCAAATATCCCCTTCTTATTGTCTGATCTCCTCATTTAAATGGGGTCACAATGAGTCGGACACAACTGAGCGAATTTACTTTCACTTTCCCCATTTAAATAACAAGCCCCCTGCCAAACACTCAGCCAGTCATTGCCCTGGGCCCTGAAGGTGAAAGTGTTAGTCACTCATTCATGTCTAACTCTGCGTGACCCCGTGGACTATGGCTCACCAGGCTCCTCTGAGCATGAGATTCTCCAGGCAAGAATACTGGAGTGGGTAGTCATTCCATTCTCCAAGGGATCTTCCCAACCCAGGTATTGAACCCCGATCTCCTGCATTGCAGGCAGATTCTTTATCACCTGAGCCACCAGGGAAACACTGCACTCAAAAGTAAATAAATTGGCAACACAGACATGGTGTCTGCTTTTATGGAGGGTGATCACTTAGAGTTGAACTGTCTAATACAGTAGTCACTGATTACTTGTGGCTATTAATATTTAAATTAGTTAAAATTAAGAAGATTTAAGACTGATGCTGAAGTTGAAGCTCCAATATTTTGGCCACCTGATGTGAAGAGCGACTTATTAGAAAATATTTTGATGCTGGGAAAGATAGAAGGCAGGAGGAAAAGGGGATGACAGAGGATGAGATGGTTGGATAGCATCATTGACTCAATGAACAAGAATTTGAGCAAGCTCTGGGAGATGGTGAAGGAGAGTGAAGCCTGGCATGCTGCAGTCCATGGGGTTGCAAAGAGTCGGGCACGCCTGAGTGACTGAACAACAAGAAGACTGAACGATTCAGAGTTTCAATCACACCAGCCGCACTTCAAATACTCACTAGTCTCATGTGGCTGGTGGCTTTCAGGCTGCAAAGGCCAGATGTGGAGCAGCAGCATCACAGGCTGATGGGGACTTTGTCTCTTGACAGATAATCTAGGGCTTGTGGACTCAAATTTCCACATTTACAGGAGAGGAAACAGTGCTGTGACTAAGGTCACACAGCTGGTTCACAGCACTTCCAGTACTAAACCCAATTCTGATTCCTCAGGCCAACGTGCAGATAAGCACGACATGAAGTGCAATCACCTCTCTTGACAAATAAAAATACGAAGCAAAACTGCCTAAATCCCTGCCTTTACCTTCAGCTATGAATATATTCAATTACAAAGACAGAAAGAAGGACTGTTGAGGGCACATTTGTCTCTTTCTTCCTGCTGTTGCCCGAATCCCTTTCCTACTTGGTAGGCATTTCCTCCTTCATGAAACCCAGTGAAACATAGCTTTTTAGAAGCCAAAAGAGTCCAGATGGATATTTTCCCCTTCTTTATCAGGAGGCTGGACAGTAGGTTTGGTAAATCATATGCTTGTATCCAGGACCTTTAAGACACAAAAAGATACAAGGCAGTTCCTTACATGGGCTTTCCAGGTGGCACTCATGGTAAAGAAACCGCCTTTCAATGCTGGAGACATAAGAGATGCTATTTTGATCCCTGGATTGGAAAGATCCCCTGGAGGAGGGCATGGCAACCCACTCCAGTGTTCTTGCCTGGAGAATCCCATGGACAGAGGAGCCTGGTGGGCTGCAGTCCACAGGGTCACACAGGTTTGGACATGACTGAAGTGACTTAGCATGCAGCACCTTACATTCCCTCAGGCCCTATAACTGCAGTGTGGTGGAACCATCTTCCACCTGGGATTCATATTGTTCCTATGCTATGCTATGCTATGCTAAGTCACTTCAGTCATGTCCGACTCTGTGTGACCCCATAGACAGCAGCCCACCAGGCTCTCCCGTCCCTGGTATTGTTCCTATTCATCTTCAAATCCCAACTACCTGTCCTTCCCCCATGCTATGTAAGATACCTACTATTCCTAACATTTTTGGCCCAAATCAGCCAGAGTTCATTTCTTGCAGCTAAAAACCCTGACTAATTCAAATACACCACGTAAATTAAACTTCATCTGATTTTTAAGTGAATGTTTCCTGGTATTTGGGTTCATATGGAACTTTGAAAATCTAGCCGTCTTTCTAGTATCCATGGAAGCTATTACTCATAGCTGAACAGTAGCCATAGAAAATAAACTGCTCAGACACTTGAGCTTCTCATACCTTTAGAAAAATTAGCTGATTCAACTGGTTGTGTATTCGGTGATTAAGAAAAGCAAAATGTAACCATTTCCAGATTCCTGGATCATTCTAGCTTTGAAAAGCCCTTCAGGGAAATAGGTGGAAAGCTGAGGCTTAAAAGGCTCTGATGCTTCAGCAGTTCTGGTGATAAATACTTGTGACTTGAAGAAAGTCAGGCATCAATACTGTCAGTCATTCTCATCTACTCGGGAAACGTTTCCAAAGGGAAAGTGAAGTGAGCAATGCTGAGGTAGTAAGATAACTTACCAAGTTTGAGAGTATCCACAGGGTAAAACTGTTCATGAGTACTTAGGAATAAAGTAGTCTCATATGTGAATTTACTATATTTAATTTCCATTCCCCAAATGATTGGGCACTAATTTTTTTTCTAAAATGAAAGAGTCTGTATCAACCACATTGACCTAATTGATATTTATAACCAACTTACCCAGACGCAGGGTAGCCTATATGCAGGTCAGGAAGCAACAGTTAGAACTGGACATGGAACAACAGACTGGTTCCAAATAGGAAAAGGAGTACGTCAAGGCTGTATACTGTCACCCTGCTTATTTAACTTATATGCAGAGTACATCCTGAGAAATGCTGGGCTGGATGAAGCACAAGCTGGAATCAAGATTGCTGAGAGAAACATCAATAACCTCAGCTATGCAGATGACACCACCCTTATGGCAGACAGTGAAGAGGAACTAAAAAGCCTCTTGATGAAAGTGAAAGAGGAGAGTGAAAAGGTTGGCTTAAAGCTCAACATTCAGAAAACGAAGATCATGGCATTTGGTCCCATCACTTCATGGCAAATAGATGGGGAAACAGTGGAAACAGTGTCAGACTTTATTTTGGGGGGGCTCCAAAATCATTGCAGATGGTGATTGCAGCCATGAAATTAAAAGATGCTTACTCCTTGGAAGAAAAGTTAAGACCAACCTAGATAGCATATTGAAAAGCAGAGACATTACTTTGCCAACAAAGGTTCATCTAGTCAAGGCTATGGTTTTTCCAGTGGTCATGTATGGATGTGAGAGTTGGCATGTGAAGAAAGCTGAGCGCTGAAGAATTGATGCTTTTGAATTGTGGTGTTGGAGAAGACTCTTGAGAGTCCCTTGAACTGCAAGGAGATCCAACCAGTCCATTCTGAAGGAGATCAGCCCTGGGATTTCTTTGGAAGGAATGATGCTAAAGCTGAAACTCCAGTACTTTGGCCACCTCATGCGAAGAGTTGACTCATTGGCAAAGACTCTGATCCTGGGAGGGATTGGGGGCAAGAGGAAAGAGGACGACAGAGGATGAGATGGCTGGATGGCATCACCGACTCGATGGACATAAGTTTCAGTGAACTCCGGGAGCTGGTGATGGACAGGGAGGCCTGGCATGCTGTGATTCATGGGGTGGCAAAGAGTCAGACATGACTGAGTGACTGAATTGAACTGAACTGAACTGAACGAACTTACCCAATAAATGCAAAATGCATTCTTTTGAAATGCAAGATATAGGTCCATCGAGATAGACTAAATGCTGGGAATAGGAAAAAACTCTATAAATTTCAACTGATTCAAAATCCTACACAGTATGTTCTATGGCCACAATGGAATTAGATTAATAATATAAGATAGCTAGAAAAATAGCAAATATTTGGAAATGCAAATAAATAATTCATATAGATCACTCATAGGTCAAAGAAAAATCACAGTGGATGTTAGAAAATTTCTAACTGAATATTAAAAGTAAAAAGGAATTCAAGTGGAAGAATCTTTTAACATTATACTCCAAGATAAGAACAATAATGGAAAACCCTTCTAAAGCTTGTATAGCACTTTACAATTTACATATGCTCTGACATTTTGCCTTCACAACCCCTACAGAAAACATGTTCATATACATGGGCAGGACATCTAACATCGCCATACTTCCATGGTATCATAAAGAGGCCCGTGGTCTGCTGGCTGACTCATGGAGGGCTCACCTTGGCCCCTTTCCTGGCTTCCGGCCTGGTCTCGTGATCTCCCCTTACCAGCTTCCACTGTCTGCACTTGAGCAGATTCTGTTGCTTCCCTCTCAAAATATCATAACATGCAGGAACACTTATACATGGACTCGTGTGTCTACCAATTTGCTGGACAGTTTGAAACAAGGTTATCTGGATTTAACTTCAAAACTCAGGAATGGGCCAGCCCAAATCAAAGGTCACACAAGGCTCATGGCTATCATGTTGGACAAAGCAGAAGCAGAACTTTTCCATCAACACACAAATTTGACTTTGAATGCAGTCAATGACCAATGTTCTTCAGTAACTGGTGGCTCTTGCTATTTGAACAGATTTGGTACTGAAAAACCTCATCCCACTTTAAATAGTGACCACATTCCCAATGAAAGCACAGAAGAAAGGGTTCAATATTGATATAAGCCTGAGAAATGAAAGAGAAAAATCGTGAAAATAAATGTATTTCATATATTTTTTTAAACTTGTGCTAAATGATAGTTTTGCAATAGTTTTAGCCCAGACAACGAATAAATCAAATGCTAACTCTAGTGTATATGTAGTTATAAAGATACGTAGTGTATATGTAGTATATGTAGTGTATATGTAGTTATAAAGTTATCAGGGGCTTCCCTGACAGCTCAGTTGGTAAAGAATCCACCTGTAATGCAGGAGACCCTGGCTCAATTCCTGGGCCAGGAAGATCCTCTGGAGAAGGGAAAGGCTACCCATTCCAGTACTCTGGCCTGGAGAATTCCATGGACTGTATAGTCCATGGAGTCACAGAGTCAGACACAACTGAGCGACCTTCACTTTCACTTTCATGGGTGATTCACCATTCAAATCACATTTGACTCTTACAGTTTGATTATAAAAAAAATTTTTTTAATTAAGGGCTTTACCAAACTTTTGATATTTAAATTGTTCCCCTCTAAAGTATATATTTGTTCAAAATCATGTTCTCATTTCTCTTCTTCACTTGCTAATCCTGTGAACTCTTATTTATGAGATTTGGGTAGGAGGTCAAAAATTCATCAACATCACAATTATTGACGTCATAAAAGTTGGCATTTTTTGCAAGATTTTTAATTTCCTTTGGCAACTGTTTGTAATCTATTTACATAATATTATTGTAATAATATTGTACCTTATTATATACTGAGAGCACTGTAATAATACTCTCAATCACAGGGTTGAGAGTAGAAGATAATGTGAAGCCAGGAGAAATGTTTGATTCAGAATTAATTTTATACATAGTCAAAGGCTCTCGTCTAACTGCAGGGAGGTAAGTCATATTCAGAACACAAGGATCTCTCACTGCTCCTTCCTGCAATTGCTGCAATACAAGACATCAAGACAAAAGAAATATGTGATTTAATTAAGCTTTATATTATTGAATGAGTGTCATTCAGGAGTCATGCATATTATGGCCAACGCTGCCTGGGCCCACCGGTCTGTGCACTCTTCTCTTCCTCCTGGCACGCTGCTCCCTCCAGCCCCATAGCAGTCAGCTGGATCTGTGTGAGCAGCTCTCACCAGTGGAACACGAGCAGAGTAACGGGGGTCCCTTCTGAGCTGAGGCAGAGAAGAACTGATGGATATTGCTTCGTTGTCTTGCTTCCCTCATCTGACAGCCAAGTGCGAAGGATCCAGGAGAGGTTTCCAGTACCCTAGGGAATGGTGGCTCTCTGCCTCAAGAAATAAACCTCTTTGGGTTAAGATACTGAGACTTTAGGTGTTTTAAATTATAGCTATTAGTCTACCGTGAATAATACCCAGGGTGAGACTGTACAGCCGACTGATATATCTTTAAGGGATTTATGTTACATGGACTACATCTGTCCTGGTATTTGGCAGATTTTGAACAGTTACAGTGGTTCATTTTTCAAGAATGTATTGAGTATTTACTCTATGTTTAGCAGTACATGGAACATGACAAGGGGGATCTAGAGAGGAGAAATTCGAAGAGAAAGATAGATACTGAATTCACCTTCACACCAGCTCACCTACTATCATTCCTTTCCTAGTTCACTGTTAGCAGTCACTCACCACTCGTCTCGAGACCATAATGGCCTAACTTTAACCCAACCTTTTGGAATATATATAATATTATTATATATATGATATATGTTATTGTTATAATATATTATATATATGTTAAAATATATGTTATATATATTATTTTTACATATGTACTTTTTTAGATTATTTTCCGTTATAGGTTATCAAAAGATATTGAATATAATCCCCTGTGCTACACTGTAGGTCCTTGTTGATTATCTATTTTATGTATTATAGTATGTTAATAGTATGTTAATCCCAAACTCCTAATTTATCCCTCTCCCTCACTCACCCTTAGTAATCATAAATTTGTTTTCTATGTCAGTTAGTGTATTTCTGTTTTGTAAGAAGTGAAGAATCTGCCTGTCACCACAGGAGATGTGGATTTGATCCCTGAGTCAGGAAGAGCCTCTGGAGAAGGAAATGGCAACCCACTCCGGTGTTCTTGCCTGGGAAATTCCATGGATGGAGGAGCCTGGAGGGCTACGGTCCATAGGGTCACAAAAGAGTCAGACATGACTTAGAAAACAACAACAACAATCCATCCTTTAAATCACACCACAATGTCAATATGATCACATAATCCTCAATTTAAAATCACTCGGATGCCTCCTCCCTTTGCTTTTATTTTCATCTCTAAAAGTTTTACATTTCTCTTATGAAATCTATTTTTTATTTAAATATTGGGATATTACCTATAATATTTATTTTATATAATCTTTATTTTATATTGGGATATTACCTATAATAATGTTGTAATAGTTTCAAGTTCACAGCAGAGGAACCAGATCATACATATACATGTATCCAATCTCCTCCAAACTCCTCTCCCATCCCGGCTGCCACATGACCATTACAAGGATTCCTTGTGCTATAGAGAAGGTCCTTGTTGGTCATCCATTTGGAATAGAGTGGTTGTACAATCCCAAACTCCCTAATTATCCCTTCCCTGCCACACATCCCCTCTGGTAACCGTAAGTTTGTTCTCTAAGTCTATAAGCCTGTTTCTGTTTTGTAAATAAGTTCATTTGTATTATTTCCTTTTAGTTTCCTCATGTATGCCTCCCTTTACTTATGAAATAAAGTCAAAACCTTTATCACAGTTTACAAAGGCCTCCCTTCATGATCGAGCCTCTGCTTGCCTTTTGTTGTTCAGTCACTAAGTTGTGTCTGATTCTATGTGACTTCATGGACTGCAGCATTCCAGGCTCCTCTGTCCTTCACTAGCTCCTGGAGTTTGCTAAAATTCATGTCCATTGAGTCAATAATGCTATCTAAGCATCTAATTCTTCAAACTGCAGCACAATTGCACTCATCTCACATGCTAGTAAAGCAATGCTCAAAATTCTCCAAACCAAGGCTTCAACCGTAAGTGAACTGTGAACTTCCAGATGTTCAAGCTGGATTTAGAAAAGGCAGAAGAACCAGAGATCAAATTGCTAACATCCGCTGGATCATGGAAAAAGCAAGAGAGTTCCAGAAAAAATCTACTTCTGCTTTATTGACTACATCAAAACCTTTGACTGTATGGATCACAACAAACTGTAGAAAATTCTTAAAGAAATGGGAATACAAGACCACCTGACCTGCCTCCTGAGAAATCTGTATGTAGGTCAAGAAGCAACAGTTAGAACCAGACATGGAACAACAGACTGGTTCCAAATGGGAAAGGAGTACATCAAGGCTGTATATTGTCACCCTGCTTATTTAACTTATATGCAGAGTATATCATGTGAAATGCTAGGCTGGATGAAGCACAAGCTGGAATCAAGTTTTCTGGCAGAATTATCAATAACCTTAGATATGTAGAAGACACCACTGTTATGGCAGAAAGTGAAGAGGAACTAAAGAGCCTCTTGATGAAGGTGAAAGAGGAGAGTGAAAAAACTGGCTTAAAACTCAACATTCAAAAAACAAAGTATTGAAACTCCAATACTTTGGCCACCTGATGCAAAGAACTGACTCATTGGAAAAGACCCTGATGCTGGGAAAGATTGAAGGTGGGAAGAGAAGGGGACAACAGAGGATGAGATGGTTGGATGGAATCACTGGCTTGATGGACATGAGATTGAGCAAGCTCCAGGAGTTGGTGATGGACAGGGAAGCCTGGCGTGCTGCAGTCCACGGGGTCACAAAGGGTCGGACACTTCTGAGAGACTGAACTGAACTACCTTATCCTCTGCCACGCCCTCCTCCTTTTGCCTTAGTCTTTCCCAGCATCAGAGTCTTTTCTCTTTGCATCAAGTGGCCAAAGTATTGGAGCTTCAGCTTCAGGATCAGTCCTTCCAATTAATATTCAGTGTTTATTTCCTTTAGGACTGATTAGTTTGATCTCCTTGCAGTAAAAGGACTCTCAACAGTCTTTTTCAGCATAACAATTCAAAAGCCTCAATTCTTTGGTGTTCAACCTTCTTTACAGTCCAAATCTCACATCCATACATGACTACTGGGAAAAGTAACGCTATGGAGACCCATGTGGACGTTTGTCTGCAAAGCAGTGTCTCTGCTTTTCAATACGCTGTCTGGATTTGTCTGTTTGCCTATCCAGCCTCATTTCTTGTGATTCTCCTGCCCCTTCTCTCTATGCTCCAGTTGGATCAGGGGCCACTTGAAGTTCTTGTGCAAACCATGCTCTTGGAAACCACTGTGTCTTTGCCTCTTCTGTGTGCCCTATCCAAATGCTTCTCCCTCTCATTTCCCAGAGTGGAGCAGTTCTTTCAGGTCTCAGCTGCGTATCGTCTGTGTTAGGAATCTCTCCCATGTGTCCCGTTACATATTGTACCTTTCACTCACCCTGATGGGTAGCACATCATGTTTCCTTAGTCTATTCTAGTTGTGCGTATCACCTACAATTTGATAACTCTTTTAAAATGGTGTGATTGCCTACTCTTTACCTTTATAGTCTCATGATATAGCAGCACAGTCTTGTCATGGACAACATGTTTAATAAGTAATTGTTGAATGAATAAATGATTGAATGGTATCGGCATTATATACAATAGAAACATGCAATGGAGTTCAATACAAAGTAATATATACAATGACATTCTCATTTAAATGAAGTTAGCTTCCAACTTGTAGTCTATGAGGAATGTCTACAATAGGCAAAAAAAAATGTCTTTGTAGTTGTAATAAAGTTAAGCAATTTGAGATTGTAAGATTACTTTGAGGTAGATCTTACATTCTCAAGAATCTTCATTTACAAGAGGCAGGAGGAGATTATCCACACCTAGAGAAGGTAAAATGAGGAAAGAGTGGAGGGAGATTTGAAGATGCTGTCCTTGAAGATTGTAGTGATGTAGCCACAAATCAAGGGATGCCAGCAGCTACCAGGTGGTGGAGAGGCAAGGGACGGATTCTCCCTAAGAGCCTCCAGTGGAAGGGCAACCCTACAAACACTCTGATTCCGGTCCAGCAGTACTGATTAAAGAATTCTGTCCTCCCAAACTTGGGCGGGGGCGGGGGGCGGAGATACACTGTGGGCCACCATGCTTGTGTAATTTATTACAGCAGCCACAGGAAACTAATACAAGGCAGGAAAAAGCCAAGGTCTATGCTCTCTCAGTTATTAGCAAAACATTCAAAAAGAGGTGGCATTTGAACTTGGCCTTGAGGTAACTGGAGAAGGCAATGGCACCCCACTCCAGTACTCTTGCCTGGAAAATCCCATGGATGGAGGAGCCTGGTGGGCTGCAGTCCATGGGGTCACTAAGAGTTGGACACAACTGAGTGACTTCACTTTCACTTTTCACTTTCACTTTTCACTTTCATGCACTGGAGAAGGCAATGGCAACCCACTCCATTGTTCTTGCCTGGAGAATCCCAGGGACAGGGGAGCCTGGTGGACTGCAGTCCATGGGGTCACACAGAGTCGGACACGACTGAAGTGACTTAGCAGCAGCAGCAGCAGCACCTCGGACTGAACCAATCTAGGGAGGAAAGGACCCTAGGGTCCCCAAGCCGGGAGCAGGGGGGGAGGGCAGGACACGCAGAGCCCAGGAGGACTGGGAGGGGCAGGACCCAGTTCCTCCCGGCTGCAGGGCCCCGCCGTTTAGATGTTAAAGGTTCACTCCAGGCAGAGACGGATAGCATTTACATCAGCAAAAGTTTACAATTTTGAAGGAGGATCATAAGGATATAAATCATAGGAATGCTAGTTGCTGTAACAAATAAACCTAACATTACAATGGTGCAACATGATAAAGATTTATTTCTCTCTCACAACGTCTAGTGTGGGTGTTCTGGTCAATAGCGAGTGAGTGCTTCGCTCACTCTCTGAGGGGCTCAAGCTGATGGCAGCTCGGCCGTTTGCGAGAGGTCGCTTTGAGAGCCGTCCAACATATCAACAAAGAAAACTCCACGGGAGAAATCTTTACGCTTCAGTCCTGAAACTTCTGTGAACATTCCATTGTCTGTTGCTATGGGTTGAATGTTTGTGTCCTCCCCAAACTCATATATTGAATCTAATTCCCAGTGTGACAGTATTGGGAAGTGGGGTCCTTGAGAGGTGGCTGGGTCATTGAAGTTAGAGCCCTAAAAGTGGGATCAGCACCCTTGTAAGAAGAGACAAGAGAACTTGCTTCCTCTCTTCCCAGTGTCTGATGACACAACAGGAAGTCAGGAGTTTGCCAGCCGGAAGAACATTCTCATCAGAATGTGGCCACACTGGCACCCTGATCTCAGACTTCCAACCTCCAGAACTGCGAGAAATAATTGTCTGTTTTTTTGTAAGCTGCACAGTCATGGTTCTTTGTTACAAAGGCCTGAACTACTGCAGTCAGTCCCAGAGCCACACCTCAGTTCAAAAGATACTGGGAGATGTAGGCCATCTGGGGGCCCAGACAGAAAAGAGGAAGCAGATTGGTGAACACATCATCTTTCTTTTGGTGTTAAATATTTACTTTGATTTTCCTCCCACTCAAGAACATATTTCTTTCCCAAGGGAGACAAATCAAAGCTTCATGCTCACTCCACCTGCTCCATCCCAGGATCACAGGTGATGGCAGAGACCACTCCACCCAGAGCCAAAGACCTATCATAACCCAATGACCTAGAAAAGACAATTTATCTGCAAACTCCCAGAGCACACACTAACCAATGACCCAGCAGAGACCAAATAAATTCCCCTTTCATGAAAGGGGTACTGGGAGATACACACAGAGAGCATGCAATGAGTACCCTAGGGGTGGGGGGAGTGCTTTCCAGACCCTGATTCTGTTCTCTGGGAGCAATTTCCAAGTCCATGTTCCCTTTTCACTAGATCTGCCCTCAAAGAGTTTCTTTCTTTCTTTTAATTAGAGTATACTTCATTTACAATGTTGCATTAGTTTCTACTGTACAGCAAAGTGAATCAGTTATATATATACATATACTATGCCAAAGCCTTTGTGTGGATCATAATAAACTGTGGAAAATTCTGAAAGAGATGGGAATACCAGACCACCTGACCTGCCTTTTGAGAAACCTATATGCAGGTCAGGAAGCAACATTAGAACTGGACATGGAACAACAGACTGGTTCCAAACAGGAAAAGGAGTATGTCAAGGCTGTATATTGTCACCCTGCTTATTTAACTTATATGTAGAGTACATCATGAGAAGCGCTGGGCTGGAAGAAGCACAGGCTGGAATCAAGATTGCCAGGAGAACTATCAATAACTTCAGATATGCAGATGACACCACCCTTATGGCAGAAAGTGAAGAGGAACTCAAAAGCCTCTTGATGAAAGTGAAAGAGGAGAGGGAAAAAGTTGGCTTAAAGCTCAACATTCAGAAAACGAAGATCATGGCATCTGGTCTCATCACTTCATGGCAAATAGATGGGGAAACAGTAGCTGACTTTATTTTTGGGGGCTCCAAAATCACTGCGGATGGTGATTGCAGCCATGAAATTAAAAGATGCTTACTCCTTGGAAGGAAAGTTATGACCAACCTAGATAGCATATTCAAAAGCAGAGACATTACTTTGCCAACAAAGGTCCGTCTAGTAAAGGCTATGGTTTTTCCAGTGGTCATGTATGGATGCGAAGAAAGCTGAGAGCCGAAGACTTGATGCTTTTGAACTGTGGTTGGAGAAGACTCTTGAGAGTCCCTTGGACTGCAAGGAGATCCAACCAGTCCATTCTAAAGGAGATCAGCCCTGGGATTTCTTTGGAAGGAATGATGCTAAAGCTGAAACTCCAGTACTTTGGCCACCTGATGCGAAGAGTTGACTCATTGGAAAAGACTCTGATCCTGGGAGGGATTGGGGGCAGGAGGAGAAGGGGATGACAGAGGATGAAATGGCTGGATGGCATCACTGACTTGATGGACGTGAGTCTGAGTGAACTCTGGGAGTTGGTGATGGACAGGGAGGCCTGGCGTGCGGCAATTCATGAGGTCACAAAGAGTCGGACACGACTGAGTGACTGAGCTGAACTGAACTGAAGTCTGTTTTAGAGTCTTTTCTAACATAGGTCATTGCAGAACATTGAGTAGAGATCTCTGTGCTATACAGTAGTCCTTATTAGTTATCTATTTTATATGTATTAACGTGTATATGTCAATCCCAATCTCCCAGTTCACCCCTCCCCTTCACTTTTCCACCTGGTAATCATGAGTTTGTTTTCTCCATCTGTAAAGAGTCTCTTTCTTATTCATAAACATCATGGCAATATTCAAGGTGTTCAGAGAGTAGACCTTCCCTGGATGTTCACGGCTTTCATAGCCAGATTCTAGCTAGTGCAACTTCCAGGTCTGTGAACAATGTCTTGCTTTGTTTTGTTTCTCCTAGCACATACCAAGCTTACACTCTGCGCAAGGCCCCCTGCTAGGCACAGGGACAGTGGTTTAAAAACATAGGGGAGGTTCCTCTGTTCATGGATCTTACCTCCTAGTGAAGGAAACAGACTGAAGGTTGTTTGAAAGTTCAGCCACTCCAGACTTTTCCAGTCTTGGCTCACAGTTTCTTTGGCAATGCAATTGCCTAAAAAAATTCAGTACACTCACGTCATTACATAGTTCTGGACCTAAACATAGATCTCAAATCTGTTTTTCGTGAGTTTGCATCCGAGCCCCCATGCCTTTCTCTTTAGCTAATGGCAAATACTTAATGGCCATGTGAAACCTCAGGCTCAAGGTGACAGGAAGGCAAAGCCATTTACCTGGTCTTTATCTCTGTCTGAATCTCTTTATAGCCGACTTAGAACTGGTGCGGACCAGGGGAATCCGACTGAATCTCTTTATTCAATGACGAAGTCTTCCTGGAACTTCCACAGTCAAAACCTTTTCAGTTTTATTTATCCAAAATCCTCTAACAGTTATTCTTTCCATTTCCTCTGACACTTGCACTGAAACCAGCTATTACTTGCCTGGTCCTACTGTGATCATCTTATCACGTTGCTAAAATCTGTTTGCATTTGCAACACACAAACATGCTGACTTTTCCACCCACTTTCCTTAGAGAGTCATTCTCAGACTTTGGTCCCCAGACCAGCAGCGTCAACACCACCTGAAGTCCTTTTAGAAATGCAACTTCTCAGTCTAGACTTACCAAATCAAACGCTGTAGGTATGGTGTTCAGAAATCTGTGCTTTTACAAGCTCTCTGGGTGAGTCTGATATTCAGCAAAGCTGAGAACAATTGCTGTATGACCACAGGGATGGGCCTTCCATGTTATGACAATTGGAAATTTACATGGTTGGAGCAGGAAGTACATGGTGGTGGTGAAAGTGAAAGTGATGGTCACTCAGTCATGTCCAACTCTTTGTGACCTCATGGACTATAGCTCACCAGGCTCCTCTGTCCATGGGATCCTCCTGGCAAGGATACAGGAGTGGGTTCATTCCCTTCTCCAGGGGATCTTCCTGACCCAGGGATCAAATAACACAAAATCATAAGAAGAAAGGCAACCAACCAAAGTGTTAAGGCAATTATTTTGAGATATTGAGAAATTCAACATTTTTTTTTTTTCAGAACAAAAATGTTTAGGTAAGAATTACAGGCTCTTTGAAGATAATTCTATTCTTCTGTGATCACTGTGCAAATAGTAGATGATGTCATTGCTGCTGCTGCTGCTGCTAAGTCAGTTCAGTCGTGTCCGACTCTGTGCGACTCCGGAGACGGCAGCCCGCTAGGCTCCTCTGTTCCTGGGATTCTCCAGGCAAGAACACTGGAGTGGGTTGCCATTTCCTTCTCCAATGCATGTAAGTGAAAAGTGAAAGTGAAGTCGCTCAGTCGGGTCCGACTCTTTAGGACCCCATGGGCTGCAGCCTACCAGGCTCCTCCATCCATGGGATTTTCCAGGCAAGAGTACTGGAGTGGGTGCCATTGCCTTCCCCCATGTCATTGCAGCAGCTTCTATTTCCTCTGGGTATTGGTTTCTTTCACATCCTCTGTGGCCCCAGGGGTATTGTCACTCATGAGATTCCATGCCCTTAGTCACAAGGGAAGGTGTCTGACTCAAGGCCCAGCTGAATCTGCAGTCTATCTCTGTGATATTAGCAATTATTGCAGGGAAGGATGTGAGACTCAAGCATGACCAGTGAGATTCCAATCAGAGCTAGTAACTAACACTTGGTACTGAAAGTCACAGCTGTTTGCTTACCTTTCCACAGGTCAGCACCAAACTCACCCTTGATGGTGACCTGAGCCAATAAGTTCCCTCTTCTTTCTAGCAAGTTTATTGAGTCCTAATATATAGTCTTGGTAAAGATGCTTGACTCTCCTGATAGAGCTTATCAAGTCCTAGGCATTCTTCTATAGTATCTCTACTAGAATGGAAAGGGAAGGAAAGGCAGATTTACTTTAGTATGAAGCTAGCAAGTCTTTCTCACTTTCTTTTTTGTATATTGCTTTACAGTTTTAAAACACATATGTTCATTGTAGAGATAAACAAAAACAAAAAATGGATGGAAGTTCCCCTGGCCCAGTGTTTAGCATTTGGCATCCTCTCAACATCGTGGGCTAGGTTCAGTTCCTGGTGGGGAACTAAAGATCCTGCAAACTGCATGACATAGCAAAAAAAAAAAAAAAAAAAAAAAAAAAAAAAAAAAAACAAAGAGACCCAATAATATAGAAAGCATAAGGAAGCATAATATAGAAAGCTCATTAAAAAAAATCAGTATCCAGTGTGTCACTAAGTCTTACCAAAACTCTTCTACTATTGGGAGGTTGGGACTGACACATATACACTATTGATACAGCAGTGGCCACAGGACTGGAAAAGGTCAGTTTTCATTCCAATCCCAAAGAAAGGCAATGCCAAACAATGCTCAAACTACCGCACAATTGCATTCATCTCACACGCTAGCAAGTTCAGTTCAGTCACTCAGTCGTGTCTGACTCTTTGCGACCCCATGAATCACAGCACGCCAGGCCTCCCTGTCCATCACCAACTCCATACTCACAGAAAACTAGTCAATCTAATCACACTAGGACCACAGCCTTGTCTAACTCAATGAAACTAGGCCATGACCATGGGGCAACCCAATACTAGCAGGTCATGGTGGAGAGATTTGATAGAATGTGGTCCACTGGAGAAGGGAATGGCAAACCATTTCAGTATTCTTGCCTTGAGAACCCCATGAACAGTATGAAAAGGCAAAATGATAGGATACTTAAAGAGGAACTCCCCAGGTCAGTAGGTGCCCAATATGCTACTGGAGATCAGTGGAGAAATAACTCCAGAAAGAATGAAGGGATGGAGCCAAAGCAAAAAGAATACCCAGGCGTGGATGTGACTGGTGATAGAAGCAAGGTCTGATGCTATAAAGAGCAATATTGCATAGGAACCTGGAATGCCAGGTCCATGAATCAAGGCAAATTGAAAGTGGTCAAACAAGAGATGGCAAGAGTGAATGTCGACATTCTAGGAACCAGTGAACTAAAATGGACTGGAATGGGTGAATTTAACTCAGATGACCATTATATCTACTACTGTGGGCAGGAATCCCTCAGAAGAAATGGAGTAGCCATCATGGTCAACAAAAGAGTCCAAAATGCAGTACTTGGATGCAATCTCAAAAACGACAGAATGATCCCTGTTCGTTTCCAAGGCAAACCATTCAATATCACAGTAATCCAAGTCTATGCCCCAACCGGTAATGCTGAAGAAGCTGATACCCCTTTTCATTATAGGGGACTGGAATGCAAAAGTAAGAAGTCAAGAAACACCTGAAGTGACAGGCAAATTTGGCCTTGGAATATGGAATGAAGCAGGGCAAAGACTAATAGAGTTTTGCCAAGAAAATGTACTGGTCATAACAAACACCCTCTTCCAACAACACAAGAGAAGACTCTATACATGGACACGCTAGTAAAGTAATGCTCAAAATTCTCCAAGCCAGGCTTCATCAATACATGAACTGTGAACTTCCAGATGTTCAAGCTGGTTGAAAAGACAGAGGAACCAGAGATCAAACTGCCAACATCTGCTGGATCATGTAAAAAGCAAGAGAGTTCCAGAAAAAAGCATCTATTTCTGCTTTATTGACTATGCCAAAGCCTTTGACTGTGTGGATCACAATAAACTGTGGAAAATTCTGAAAGAGATGGGAATACCAGACCACCTGACCTGCCTCTTGAGAAACCTGAATGCAGGTCAGGAAGCAACAGTTAGAACTGGACATGGAACAACAGACTGGTTCCAAATAGAAAAAGGAGTAAATCAAGGCTGTACATTGTCACCCTGCTTATTTAATTTATATGCAGAGTACATCATGAGAAACGCTGGGCTGGAAGAAACACAAGCTGGAATCAAGATTGCCAGGAGAAATATCAGTCACCTCTGATATGCTGATGACACCACCCTTATGGCAGAATGTGAAGAAGAACTAAAGAACCTCTTGATGAAAGTGAAAAAGGAGAGTGAAAAAGTTGGCTTAAAGCTCAACATTCAGAAAACAAAGATCATGGCATCCAGTCCCATCAGTTCATGGCAAGTAGGTGGGGAAACAGTGGAAACAGTGGCTGACTTTATTTTGGGGGGCTCCAAAATCACTGCAGATGGTGATTGCAGTCATGACATTAAGAAACGCTTACTCCTTGGAAGGAAAGTTATGACCAACCTACATAGCATATTCAAAAGCAGAGACATTACTTGGCCAAGAAAGGTCTGTCTAGTCAAGGCTATGGTTTTTCCAGTGGTCATGTATGGATGTGAGAGTTGGACTATAAAGATGAGCGCCGAAGAATTGATGGTTTTGAACTGTGGTGTTGGAGAAGACTCTTGAGAGTCCCTTGAACAGCAAGGAGATCCAACCAGTCCATCCTAAAGGAGATCAGTCCTGGGTGTTCATTGGAAACACTGATGTTGAAGCTGAAACTCCAATACTTTGCCCACCTGATGCAAAGAGCTGACTTTTTGAAAAGACCCTGATGCTGGGAAAGATTGAGGGCAGGAGGAGAAGGGGACAACAGGATAAGATGGTTGGATGGCATCACTGACTCAATGGACATGGGTTGAGTGGACTCGGGAGTTGGTGATGGACAGGGAGGCCTGGCGTGCTGCAGTTCATGGGGTCACAAAGAGTCGGACATGACTGAGCAACTGAACTGAACTGAACTATGCATAAGATAGATAACAAAGGAGAACCTACTTTATAGCACAGGGAAATCTACTCAGTGCTGTTTGGTGACCTAAATGGGGAGGAAATCTAAGAAAAGAGGGGCTAATATGTATGCATATAGCTGATTCACTTTGTTGTACAGTAGAAATTAACACAACATTGTAAGGCAGCTATACTCCAATAACAACAACAAAAAAAACACTCCTACTGTTCATGAATTTGGTGCTTTATCCAGACATTCAGCTGACATGAGTGATGCTGCTCGTAGTTCATAGATATACCATTCCCTGGAGAATCATCCTTGTCCTGTGGAAACCACATTACCTGGAATGGACTGGGAAGTTATGCCTTTTCCTGGCAAGACCCTCCAATCAGTGGTTGATGAAATGGAAGAGAAGCCCAGTTCCCTTGCTTTAAAGGAGAGCATTTGTTGTATCAATGATGTAAGAACTCCAGGGCTCCCTGAAGGAACAGGGTGAGTGTAGACTTTGACTGATGATCCTCTTAACTTTTTCCCTGGTTCCCTTCCTGAAGGTTTCTCCTGAGAATATCTCAGGTTCTGCTTCTGGGGAATCGCATCTAAGGCATCATCTTGAATCCCTTCATATTGCATAAACATCTTCTCCTTTTCATTTCAGTTGAAACTACCTTCTCCTTTATCTCTCAAGGTGTACCCAACTCAAGTCTTTCCTGTACAGAATGGTGAATTTTAGTGCATTACACCTCTATGGAGAAGGCAATGGCACCCCACTCCAGTACTCTTGCCTGGAAAATCCCATGGACGGAGGAGCCTGGTGGCCTGCAGTCCATGGGGTTGCTAAGAGTCGGACACGACTGAGCGACTTCACTTTCACTTTTCACTTTCATACATTGGAGAAGGAAATGGCAACCCACTCCAGTGTTCTTGCCTGGAGAATCCCAGGGACGGGGGAGCCTGGTGGGCTGCTGTCTATGGGGTCACACAGAGTCGGACACTACTGCAGCGACTTAGCAGCAACAGCAGCAACACCTCTATGAAAAATGCCTTTGAAGAAACTGGCTTTGTTAAAAGTGTTCTGTAAAGCCTATCTGAATCTTTACTCCCATCCCCCATTCACATCTAGTTTCTAAAGCATTCTGCTTGGACCTTTAAAGTATTCTGATTTTACTGTATTTAGCCATTTGCATGCCTGTCTTTCTTGAGAGGAGAATTTATCTTTCATCTACGTGCCCCTAAAGTGTCTTAAATGTCCTTTCAGTATGCAAACCAATAATATAAACTGGTGGGGATGCCTTAGCTACATCCTTAAGATCCTTTAAATCTCCCCATAGCAGGGCTGAAACAAGAGCCCAGAGTATAGTAGAAGCATCAGGTGACCTGAATTCACCCCAAGAAGCTATGGACATTGCAGGGACAAAGGGGGATAAGGGAGAGGTAAATTAGCAGGAGATCCTGATTTGCAGGAGGCTAACAATGTACTTCATGGGAAATAGATGGGGAAACAGTGGAAACCGTCTCAGACTTTACTTTTTTGGGCTCCAAAATCACTGCAGATGGTGATTGCAGCCATGAAATTAAAAGACGCTTACTCCTTGGAAGGAAAGTTATGACCAACCTAGATAGCATATTCAAAAGCAGAGACATTACTTTGCCAACAAAGGTTCATCTAGTCAAGGCTATGGTTTTTCCTGTGGTCATGTATGCATGTGAGAGTTGGACTGTGAAGAAGGCTAAGTGCCAAAGAATTGATGGTTTTGAACTGTGGTGTTGGAGAAGACTCTTGAGAGTCCCTTGGACTGCAAGGAGATCCAACCAGTCCATTCTGAAGGAGATCAGCCCTGGGATTTCTTTGGAAGGAATGATGCTAAACCTGAAACTCCAGTACTTTGTCCACCTCATGCGAAGAGTTGACTCATTGGAAAAGACTCTGATGCTGGAAGGGATTGGGGGCAGGAGGAGAAGAGGACGACAGAGGGTGAGATGGCTGGATGGCATCACTGACTCAATGGACGTGAGTCTGGGTGAACTCCGGGAGCTGGTGATGGACAGGGAGGCCTGGCGTGCTGCGATTCATGGGGTCGCAAAGAGTCAGACACGACTGAACGACTGAACTGAACTGACTGGACAATGTACTCATGGACAGAGACAGCTTTTAGTCCACAGGAAGATGGGAGTCAGGTCTGCTGTGTTGATCAGGTGGCATGGTGGAACATCATGGCAGTAGGTGGCTCTGTTGTTATATTCACTATATGGTAAGACTTTACTCAGGTCCTTATCAGGATTGGGTTCTGTGTGAAAGATACCATGGTCTCAAGCTGGTGAGGCCAGCTGGGTATGGCAGGTATTGGCATGGCTCCCTGTCTTATTCGTTCACAGATTTTCAGGGATTAGTTATAAAGTACAAGAAAGCTAGCACTTCCCTTGTAGCTCAGCTGGCAAAGAATCTGCCTGCAAGGCAGGGGACCCCAGTTAGACACCTGGGTTGGGAAGATCCCATGGAGAAGGGATAGGCTACCCACTACAGTATTCTTGGTCTTACCTGGTGCCTCAGATGGTAAAGAATCCACCTGCAATGCAGGAAACCTGGGTTTGATCCCTGGGTTGGGAAGATTCCCTGAAGGACGGCATGGCAACCCACTCCAGTATTCCTGCCTGGAGAATCCCCATGGACAGCAGAGCCTGGGGGGCTATAGTCCATGGGGTCAAAGGGTCGTATACGACTGAGCAACTAAGCACAGAACAGCACAGCACAAGAAAGCTATCCATGATAGGGTGTCATCCTGGATTGGAACTCATGAAAGGAAGACTATGCCCTTGGGTTATAAAATTGACTTGTGTCTGAACTTCCCCTTCTTCGTCAATGAGGAACAATAGACAAGCTCCTTGTAAATTCTGCCACATCTTTCCAACAGTGATTAAACAGGTACTGGTATTTGGATACATGGAATGGGCGATTTGGTATCAATTTTTGGAACTGTATCTTGACCTAAATGTCTAATATTTTTTCCATAGTTTTGCCTTTAATTGTACATTTAATGAAAAAAGAATACTAGCAGTGAAACTTTAACACATCATTTGTTGTCAGCTATATTCTGACTTCAGAGATATTAAAATGTGAAAAGCTATGCATCTTTCAACAAACATAATAGAGGAATATGTAGACTTTGGTGAAAAACTCTGACTTAGGGAGAAATGATTTGTGGAGAAATGACAATATCAGCAACACAACGAATAAGAAGTCCCTCAGTCATCCCACACTCCTGCCCTGAACAACAATTTAACAACCATCCGCACTCAAAGTGCCTTTATGGAAGCTGTGGGATCCAGAACCACGTGCCAAGGGACTTCGGGAGAAACTGACCCACCTGTGCATTGGTAGTAGGCACAGAGGTCTTGGTCTAAATGTAGACCCTGTGGTGGCCCATGAATCAGCTCTAGCTCCTCTTAACCAGGGAATGGGAAGCTTTAAAGAACATTGCCTCAAACAATTACCTGCAGATGAAAGAATCTTTGTGGAAGTTCAGGTTTCCAGTGGAGAAATGCCAGAACACCACTGAAGCAAAAAAAAAACAAACATGAATTTGGATGCATTGGAGAAGGTAAAAGGGACAGCTTGACTCTATCCATATTAGCCTTCCCTGAAAGGTGGCAAAGCTTAGAGTCCAGGGAGACCTTCTTTGCCTGTGACTTCTCATGTGGGAGGGGGTGATGTGGGGAGAGAGCATGTGAGTGAGCATTCAGCTTCCCCAGTTGTGCCAGATGATGCCAAGAGGCCTGTTTCTCTCATGCCCCAGCCAGAGTGCTGAATTCTGACTTAAGGGGAGGAGCAGCTGGAAGAGCAGCAGATAGGACTCTCAAGGGCATTTCAGTGATAAAGATACTACGAACTGTATCAGGGACTTCATCAACAAGTTCACCTGTGAGCCACTGGATTCACCTCACCTGTGTGTGCATTCTCAGCTGCTTCAGTCATGTCAGACTCTTTGCAACCCCATGGACTGTAGCCCATCAGGCTTCTCAATCTAGGGGATTCTCCAGGCAGAGTACTAGAGTGGGTTGCCATTTCCAACTCCAGGGGATCTTACCAGCCCAGGAATCCAATGTGCATCTCTTCCATCTCCTCCATTGGCAGGCGGATTCTTCACCACCAATCTTCTTGGAAAGGCCTCACCTCACCTGCAGACTTCCTCACCTGGCACATGGGCAACCCTAGGGCTCCACGTGCCTCATACACACACATCTCCACCCTCTGTGAGCTCCCTCTGTGAGCTCATAGTCGTGGTGATGAGAGTAAGTTTTGGCACATGGCCAGTGAGTACGTGCAGAAAGCCAGACCAAATATGTGGACCAGGGAGAGACCGCAAAATTGAGTTCTAGTGCCACCACTGAGAAAGCAAAAGGGAGGCTGTTAGCACCTGGTATGTTGTGCTGCATGATTACAAGGAGGCTTTCAGTTCAGTTCAGTTCAGTTCAGTCGCTCAGTCATGTCCGACTCTTTTCGACCCCATGAACTGCAGCATGCCAGGCCTCTCTGTTCATCACCAACCCCTGGAGTTTACCCAAACCCATGTCCATTGAGTCGGTGATGCCACCCAACCATCTCATCCTCTGTCATCCCCTTCTCCTCCTGCCCTCAATCTTTCCCAGCATCAGGGTCTTTTCAAATGAGTCAGCTCTTCGCATCAGGTGGCCAAAGTATTGGAGTTTCAGCTTCAACATCAGTCCTTCCAATGAACACCCAGGACTGATCTCCTTTAGGATAGACTGGTTGGATCTCCTTGCAGTCCAAGGGACTCTCAAGAGTCTTCTCCAACACCACAGTTCAAAACCATCAATTCTTTGGCGCTCATCTTTATAGTCCAACTCTCACATCCATACATGACCACTGGAAAAACCATAGCCTTGACTAGACGGACCTTTCTTGGCAAAGTAATGTCTCTGTTTTTGAATATGCTATCTAGGTTGGTCATAAGTTTTCTCCCAAGGAGTAAGCGTCTCTTAATTTCATGACTGCAATCACCATTTGCAGTGATTTTGGAGCCCCCCAAAATAAAGTCAGCCACTGTTTCTACTGTTTTCCCATCTACTTGCCATAAAGTGATGGGATCAGATGCCATGATCTTCGTTTTCTGAATGTTGAGCTTTAAGCCAACTTTTCCCCTCTCCTCTTTCACTTTCATCAAGAGGCTCTCTAGTTCTTCTTCACTTTCTGCCATAAGGGTGGTGTCATCAGCATATCAGAGGTGATTGATATTTCTCCAGCATCTTGATTCCAGCTTGTGCTTCCTCCAGTCCAGCATTTCTCATGATGTATTCTGCATGTAAGTTAAATAAGCAGGGTGACAATATACAGCCTTGACGTACTCCTTTTCCTATTTGGAACCAGTCTGTTGTTCCATGTCCAGTTCTAACTGTTGCTTCCTGACCTGCATTCAGGTTTCTCAAGAGGCAGGTCAGGTGGTCTGGTATTCCCATCTCTTTCAGAATTTTCCACAGTTTATTGTGATCCACACAGTCAAAGGCTTTGGCATAGTCAATAAAGCAGAAATAGATGTTTTTTCTGGAACTCTCTTGCTTTTTCGATGATCCAGCGGATGTTGGCAATTTGATCTCTGGTTCCTCTGCCTTTTCTAAAGGAGGCTTAGAAGCTTAAAAATTTGGCCACAAGAGGAAGCAAGAAACGTGGACCAAGCATAACCATAGAGGGTCAGGGAAAGCCTCAGAATCCCTAGCAGGGCTAATGATAGGTATTTCTCCCCAAAGGCAGTTAGTAAAGACTGGAAGAAGTGACTATTATTTCAAATGTGAAGACAGCAATGCAAAACTTCAAAAGATATAAAAAATCAAGGAAATATGACACCATCAGAGGATCATAGTAATCTTCCAGAAATCAATCCCCAAAACATAAAATCTGCAACTTACCTAGTACGGGCTTCAAGAATTCAAAATCACTGGTTTAAGGAAGCTAAACACAACACACACACACTCACACACACAATGAAATCAGAAAAACAAAACACAAGCAAAATGAGAATTTTGAGAAAGATATGGAAAGTGTAAAAAAGAACCAAACAAATTCTGGAGCTGAATTAATTAAAAAGTGAATTAATAAAAAAGTGAATTAATAAAAAAAGTAATAAAAAAGTGAATTAATTAAAAAATGTAATAAAGAGCATCAACAGTAGAATAGACTAACCAGAAGATAGAATGAAAGATCTAGAGGATAGGAACTTTGAAAAACCTAGCCAGAGGAGAAAAAAGGAAAAAGAATTAAAAAAGAGCAAAGAAAGCCTACATGATCTATAGAACACCATTAAATGAACAAATATCGGAATCACTGGAGTTCCAGAAGGAGGTATGGGGGAAATGAAACTTTATTAAAAGAAGTAATAGCTGAGAACTTCCTTAATCTGAGGAGACACTTGAACATTCAAGTTCACAAAGCTAAAAATCATATGATCATCTCAATAGATGCAGAAAAAGCATTTCACCAAATTCAATATTCATCTATGATAAAAACCCAGGGTTAGGATTAGAGCAAGAAACATACCTCACCATAATAAAGCCCACATATCATACTTAACAGTGAAACTTTAAAAGCTTTTCCTCTATAAAATCAGTAACAAGACAAGGGTGGCCACACTCATTAGTCTTAGCTAGAGCAATCAGGCAAGATGAAGAAATAAAAGACATTGAAATCAAAAAGGAGGAAGGAAAGTTATTATTTGCAGATGATATGGTTTTATATATAGAAAATTCTAAAGACTCAACCAAAAAAATGTTGAAACTGATCAATGAATTCAGTCAAGTTGCAGGATATAAAATCAACATGTAGAAATCAGTTGCATTTCTACAAGCTAATAAGAAAATAACTGAAAAAGAAATAAAGAAAATTATCCCATTAACAATAGCAAAAATAATAACACATGTTTAGGAATATACTTAACCAAAGAAATGAATAATCTGTACTATGAAAGCTACAAGACTTTTATGAAAGAAATTGAAGAAGGCATAAATAAATAGATCAAAAGAATTAATATTGTTAAAAGTCCATACAACCAAAAACTATCTACAGACTCAAAGCAATCTCTATCAAAATTCCAATGGACTTTTGCACAGAAATAGAATAAAGAACCCTAAATCTTGTGTGAAATCCCCAAAGACCCTGACTAACCAAAACAATAGTGAACAGGAACAAACCTAGAAGCATCGTATCTTCTGATTTCAAGCTATACTACCAAGCTACAGTAATTAAACAACATGGTACCAGCATAAAAATAGACATAGAGGCTTGTGGAACACAAATGAGAGCTAAGAAATAATCCCTCACATATGTGAGCAAGTAATGTTTGACAAGTGAGCCAAAAAACGCAATGGGCAAAGTATAATCTATCCAATAAATTATTAAAACTGGATAACCACATGCAGCAGAATGAAACCAGACCTCTATCTAATACCACTTACAAAAATTAATTTGAAACAGGTTAAAGACTTAAGCATATGACCTGAAACCATAAACTTCATAAAAGAAGCTCCTTGACATTGGTTTTTCAAAAATTTTTCAGATATGATACCAAAATCCTTTGGATATGATGCCACTGGAATGTGAACAGATATAATCTATGCCATGTATGTGAGAAGCTTTGCATGTACTCTTATAGTGTGGTTTGCTCTCTTGTACTCCTGTCATCTGCCATGAAAGGCACATGGCCTAAGTAATCTGTATTCCTTCAGCCTGGGTCCTAAAAGGAGAAATGTGGAGCAGATTTAGTCCTGTACTGCAGTCTGAAGCAGACCTGGTCCAGCAAGCTCCTGAAGAGGCATCTGGGCACAAATGTTTGTACCTCTAAGTCAATGAGATTTGGGGATGTTTTATTATGCAGCATTATTGCAGCATTCTTAAAAACTGACTAATATGGTCCCAATCCCCCAAACAAGTAGAATCTCAAAATTTTCCCCAAATTTGCTGAATGTTTCAAGGAGACCTATGGCATCTGGAGTAGGCCCTGACACAGCAGAAGCGTTGATTAGGACAGTGGATTTGGGCCTCTGCACCTTATCTTCTTCGAGTTATCAGGCTTAGGCTACTAGACAGACTTCCTTATCACATCTTTGAAATACCATGCATGGAGCAAGTTCTTCCTACAGCAAGTTTTTTTAGGGCCTCTATTGACAGTACTTGAGATGAAGTAGGCTAAGTTTGGCCTGGGAGCAGGGAAATGGTTTAAACATTGTCCGAGGCATCTCTTGGTTACCCTGTGTGCAACAGAAGTCACTGCAAGCAAGTGAGTCTGAAAAGCTGGCACTAGTGCCAGATATGGAGAATGTAGGGAAATTAGCTGCTGAAACATGGGAACGGGAGCCTGAGCACAGAAAGATCATCCGAGAGGTATCAAAACCACACACTGGAAAATCCCAGAGGTGGAAAGTAAGTGGGGCTCAGTTCTGGAGCACAAGAAGCATCTGGAGTGTGGCGAAAGAGCCAAGTAAGTGTCTGTCTGGTTCAGAACCATGACCCACTGGTTCCAAGCTTTTTTGACTGGATCTATCTGCTTTGGGGGCTTCCCTAATAGCTCAATTGGTAAAGAATCCCCCTGCAATGCAGGAGACTCTGGGTTGGGAAGATTCCCTGGAGAAGGGATAGGCTACCCACTTCAGTATTCTTGGGCTTCCCTTGTGGCTCAGCTGGTAAAGAATCCACCTGCAATGTGGGAGACCTGGGTTCAGTCCCTGGGTTGGGAAGATCCCCATGGGAAAAGGAGAGGGAAAAGGAGCAGGGAAAAGCTACCCACTCCAGTATTCTGGCCTAGAGAATTCCACAGACTATGCAGGCTGCTTTGGAGTGAGCACCAGAGCCAAGGTCTCAGGTGCAACAAGGTACATGGTAGTTCCTGACTCTGGTTTTCTGCCTGGTGCCCCTACGCCTCTTGAACTCAACCTCAGAATTTCTCATCCTGGTCTGAAAAACTGAGCCTGCCTTAAACTCCAGGTCTCTAATGGAGTCCGTGCTTCCTGATACTGCTGGCTCCTGGTCTGCCAGTCTGCGTAATTGCTTGTTCCTAGATTCCCATGCCGGAGAAGGCAATGGCACCCCACTCCAGTACTCTTGCTTGGAAAATCCCATGGACGGAGGAGCCTGGTAGGCTGCAGTCCATGGGGTCGCCAAGAGTCATACACGACTTTGCGACTTCACTTCCACTTTTCACTTTCATGCATTGGAGAAGGAAATGGCAACCCACTCCAGTGTTCTTGCCTGGAGAATCCCAGGGACCGGGGAGCCTGGTGGGCTGCTGTCTATGGGGTCGCACAGAGTCGGACACAACTTAAGTGACTTAGCAGCAGCAGCAGATTCCCATGCAGTCTGCCCAGTCACCTGGTTGTGTCTTCCTGGACCTCTCCTACACTGACCTTTGGAAGCTGAGTGACAGACAGCCCCTGTCATTGAGGCTGCCCACCCCTGCTCCCTACTTAGCCCTGGCTCATGTAGGGGCGCCCACAGTGTGCTATCTTGGCCTCAACTCCTGCCTCTTCCTCACAGACCCCTCTGTGCCCCACGGCTCAGGGGCCAGAGAAGTAACTACAGCTTCTGTGCGTGACCTTCTTCACTTTGTGATCCCCAAAATCACTCTTTGATAGATGTGGTCCTTTGGTCCACATTAAAATATAAATCCCCTACGGGAAACACCCTGTTAAGACTTGCAGGTATTACTAACTTAGGTCTTAATGTGAATGAAGTTATTGGATGTTTGCCCCCTTAAAGCAGTCTTTGATGGAGTAGGGGAAAAGTAGAGAAAGCACCATCACCAAATAGAGACTTAAGAGAGTCAGAAAGATGCCCGTGGAGATAAGGCAAGGACACAAGAGGGGAAATTTTGGTTCCGGTTTTGTCTGGGGCATTAAATGTGGATAATAGTTTCAGGTGCTTTTTTTAACCTCAACAGATAGAATTTTTGTTTTGCTTCACTCTTCTTAATAGTCTTATGTGTATTTGTTTTGGTCGCGCTGGATCTTTGCTGCCTTGCCCGGCTTTCTCCAGTCGTGGTGAAGGGGCCATCTGCGATTGTGGTGAGGGGTCTCTCCAGTCGGGGTGAGGGGGTCATCTGCGGTCGTGGTGAGGGGGGCTCTCTCCGGTGGTGGTGAGCGGGCTCACTCCGGTCGTGGTGAGGGGCCGTCTCCGGTTGTGGTGAGGGTTCTCTCCGGTCGCGGTGAGGGGGCCCACTCCAGTCGTAGTGAGGGGGCCCACTCCAGTCGTAGTGAGGGTGCCCACTCCGGTCATGGTGAGGGGGCTCACTCCGGTCGTGGTGAGGGGGCCGTCTGCAGTCTTGGTGAGGGGGGCTCTCTCCAGTTGTGGTGAGCGGGCTCACTCCGGTTGTGGTGAAGGGTCTCTCTCCGGTCGTGGTGAGGGGACTGTCGCCGGTCAGGGAGTGCGGGCCTCCCCCCGCAGTGGTCTCTCCTGCTGTGGAGCGCTGGGCTCTAGGCACGCGGGCTTCAACGACTGTGGCTGCCGGGCTCAGGAATTGTGGCACACAGGCTCAGTCGCTTAGTTGTGGGATCTTCCCAGACCAGGGATGGAATTCATGTCCCTGCATTGACAGGTAGATTCCTATCTACTGTACCACCAGGGAAGTCCTGCTTTGCTCTTTTTGAGATTTAACTCTTACTGGGTCATTTCTGCGGTGAAGTGATACAAACTATTTGGAAAGTAAAAGGATTAGTGTTAAATACAGATACATCCTTACAGTAAACATCAGTCAGAGTACAGGAGGATAGATATAAATGAATCACAAAACTGTCTGGCTATTGTGTCAGCTGCAGCTAAGACAACTTAAGAGAGTGGATTTATGTAGGAAGGCTGATCACTCTGCTTGATAGTATGGTGAGTTTCTTATATGGTCATTCTATTTTAGAGGCTGATCCTAAGTATGCATTTTCAGGAACTCAGTCTTGCCGATGCATGCAATAGCTCAACCTCAAAGGACTGATAAGAGTAGGAGGAGGAAGCCTTTCTAGTATGCATAATATTTTATACACTGTCAGCGCACCTGACTGCTAGAATCAGAATCAAAGGGAAGCCAAATCAGTAGCAAGATGGTAATGGTGGAAATGGAGGTGGAGTGAACAAAGGTTTGACAGCTAAGATTGAATACTTACAGATGCCAGGAACCATGCTGAGCACTTTATTTCTCATTTAACCCTTAAAACAATCCACAGAAGAGTTGCTTTCAATATGCCCCCATTACAAGTGAGTAGGTGAGCCTCCAAGAATTTCTTTCTCCAGGTTCTCAGACTAGAAAAAGCCTGAGCCATTCAAATCCAGGTAAGTGAGTCTATAAAACCTAATGTGGTGGTCTCTGGCTACACAGAAAGCCTGGAAGTGGATCTAGATATGGAAAAGTAGGCAAGCAGAGGGTAAGTAATGGGAAGGGAAGGCAGTGGGACAGAAGTCCAAGAGGAAAGAGACCAAATGGCTGTCTCAAGACTGGGTTGACTGTGTAAAATGGTAGGTTAAGAAATGCTCTGGTCTGCCTCAGTGTCAAAAGAGCCAAATCTTATTTTACATGTAAGTACATGTACCAGTCAATCCTAAAGGAAATCAACCCTGAATATTCACTGGAAGGACTGACGCTGAAGCTGAAGCTCCAATACTTTGGCCACCTGATGCGGAAGAGCCGATTCATTGGAAAAGACCCTGATGCTGGGAAAGATTGAGATCAAGAGAAGAGGGCAGCAGAGGATGAGATGGTTAGATAGCATCACTGACTCAATGGACATGAGTTTGAGCAAACTCCAGGAGATAATGAAGGACAGAAAAGTCTGGCGTGCTGCAGTCCATGGGGTTGCAAAGAGTCAGACATGATTTAGCAACTGAACAACAACAACAACAACATGTTTACACGGGTTGTGTTCTGCCTACAGCCTGAGAGTCGTTTGAGTGAATTGAAGAAATAAATAATGAAAGTAATAATGATATTATCAAAAGAAAAAGAAGAAAGAACTGCTCCTCTAACACCCACACCTTGTCCCATCTCACACACTTGAAACCAATCAGGAATGAGAGGACAATTTGGGGATTCTCCAGAGATGAATCTCTGCTCTGAAACTTTTGGTGTTGAGATTCTCATTGTTATTTTTATTTATTTTGAAACATTTAAAGTAAATTTTATAAATAATTTATTACAAAGTTTATAATAAAATATAAAAGTAAAGTTTTAATCTAATAGACCCACAAGAGAAGTAAAGTGAAATATTCAAAGAGTGACTTGCTGTGGTATTCTCTTATGTCTAAAACCATTTTAGATATTTGCTGGGGGAGATACTACACAAAAGAAAAACTCCCATATGGTCTGGGTCAATCAATGTGGAAAAGGCATTTAAAATGGTACACATTTAAATATCCTTATCATTTAAAAAAACTTCCCCATTTATTCTATTCACTGAAATGACATGAAAATTCTATGTTAATTGGGGGACCAAATTCATAGGATAATTCAAGCAGGGCATTATGTCTAACAAGACCTTAGTAACATATTTTAAGCTAAGTTAATCATAAGCAATTGAATAATAACTTCTTAAGGAATGGACTGAAAAATGGAAAAACCAAGAGATGACTATATCAAATATAACTTAAGACAAATGAAGCAACTCCACTGGTAAGCAATGAAAGATTCATAAACACCTTTCATAAGCACATCTTGCTGCTGCTGCTAAGTGGCTTCAGTCGTGTCCGACTCTGTGCGACCCCATAGACGGCAGCCCACCAGGCTCCCCCGTCCCTGGGATTCTCCAGGCAAGAACACTGGAGTGGGTTGCCATTTCCTTCTCCAATGCATGAAAGTGAAAAGTGAAAGTGAAGTTGCTCAGCCATGCCTGACTCTTAGCGACCCCATGGACTGCAGCCTACCAGGCTCCTCCATCCAGGGAATTTTCCAGGCAAGAGTACTGGAGTGGGGTGCCATTGCCTTCTCCGAAGCACATCTTTGTGCTTATGATACTGTCATGTTTTTTTGCTCTATATTCAAGCCTACTTTTTTTCCAGATACATTTCAGGAATGATTCTAGAAAACTAAGTACAGTTTCTAAATACACATGCATTACAATGTGTGTTGAGTTCCTGCTTTTATTTACATTAAGAGCATTCTTGTCATGTACTACTAACTTTTTCTTAGTATTTTCAGTGATTTTTTCTGTTTTAAACAAAATAAGTCTCTAGAATAATAGCATGATCTTAAAGAACATTCTGAGTTAATGAGATGTTCTATCAATATATTAATGTTGTCTGATTCAGTAGCCACCAACAACATGAGGCTGCTGAGCATTTGAAACTGGCCAGTATGACTAAGGAATTAATTCCAAATTTTATTTACTTTTAATAAATTTAATCTAAATAGTTATATATGACTAGTAACTACTGTATTCAGTTCGGTTCAGTCTCTCAGTCGTGTCCGACTCTTTGCGACCCCATGAATTGCAGCACGCCAGGCCTCCCTGTCCATCACCAACTCCTGGAGTTCACTCAAGACTCACATCCATCGACTCAGTGATGCCATCCAGATCTCATCCTCTGTCATCCCCTTCTCCTCCTGCCCCCAATCCCTTCCAGCATCAGAGTCTTTTCCAATGAGTCAACTCTTCGCATGAGGTGGACAAAGTACTGGAGTTTTAGCTTTAGCATCATTCCTTCCAAAGAAATCCCAGGGCTGATCTCCTTCAGAATGGACTGGTTGGATCTCCTTGCAGTCCAAGGGACTTTCAAAAGTCTTCTCCAACACCACAGTTCAAAACCATCAATTCTTCGGCGCTCAGCTTTCTTCACAGTCCAACTCTCACATCCATACATGACCACTGGAAAAACCATAGCCTTGGCTAGACGGACCTTAGTTGGCAAAGTAATGTCTCTGCTTTTCAATGCTATCTAGGTTGGTCATAACTTTCCTTCCAAGGAGTAAGCGTCTTTTAATTAGATGGTATAATTCTAGAACATAAAAACCTTGCCTGCTTAGAGAAAATGAAAAATGGAGAGAGTTTTTTTAAGAAGAAGCCCTTTGTTATATAATATCTATGATTCTTAGGTATTACTGTTTCCATTTTTCAGATGAGACAGTAATATTCAGAGAGACAGTGTTTTGCTCAAGGTTTTACTTGCCCAGATTAGAGACACCAAAAGCTCAAGTTTTTCAAGGAATCCATGCTGCTTTAATTGCATAAAACCAGGCTATTATTAGCCTTTATATTGATCTCAGTTTTTTACTTTTCAGAACTCCCTGTTAATCAAAATGAATAGTTTATTATGTAAGTATGTAATAGTTTATTATGTACTCACAACTAAGTATATATTTTGAAGAAACTATTAGTTTGGTGCAAACATAACTGTGGTTTTGGACCATGAGTTTTAAATCATTATAACTAGGCTAAAACACATCTTTATTAATCGAAACAGGAATCATTACAATCACATTTTGCCTCTGAGAAATAAGTCTGTTTATTCCTGTAGCATAAAAATCCATGCTTCATGATTCGACGAACTCTTGGAAAGCATTTTCTGCATCCTGCTGGTTGTGGGAGTGCTTTCCCTGCAGAAAGCTGTCAAGTTAATTGAAGAAGTGGTGGTTGGTGAGAGTTCAGATGAACATGGCAGATGAGGCAAAACTCTGTAGCCCACTTCGTTCAACTTTTGAAACGTTGGTTGTGCGACGTGCAGTCAGGCATTGTCATGGAAAAGAATTGGGCCCTTTCTCTTGACCAGGGCTGGCTACAGACTTTGCAGTTTTCTGTGCATCTCATTGATTTGCTGAGCATACTTCTCCGATGTGATGGTTTTGCTGGGATTCAGAACGCTGTAATGAATCAGACCAGCAGCAGACCACCAAACAGTGACCATTCTTGGGTGCACGTTTGGCTTTGGGGAGTGCTTTAGAGCTTCTTTTCGGTCCAGCCACTGAGCTAGTCAGTGCCAGTTTTCATACAAAATCCACTTCTCATCGCATGTCACACCCCGATCAAGAAATGATTTGTTGTTGTTGTGTAAAAGAAAAGAAGACAACACTTCAAAATGACATTTTTTTTTTTAATTTCCATTCAGCTCATGAGGCACCCACTTATTAAGGTTTTTTACTTTTCCAATTTCAAGCTACAGTTGAATGACTGTAGAATTGTTGATGTTGAGTTCCTTGGCAGCTTCTTATGTAGATATAAGAGGATGAGCGTCAATAATGACTCTCGATTGCTCACTGTCGACTTCTGATGGCTGGCCACTATGCTCCTCATCGTCAAGGCTTTAACTCCTCTGCAAAACCTCTTGAACCACCACTGCACTGTACCTTTCTTAGCAGTTCCTGGGCCAAATGTGTTGATGCTGTGAGTTGTCTCCACTGCTTTATGACCTATCTTGAGCTCAAATAAGCAAAATGCTCGAATTTGCTTTTTGTCTAACATCATTTCCATAGTCTAAAATAAATACAAAATGAACAGCAAGTAATAATTCATTAGCAAAAAACATGAATTGAGAAATGCACATTAAAATAATGTATAATATACCCACATATATTTAAGAATATTCCAATATCAAATGGCAAATTTCAAAATGCAAAACCTCAACAACTTTTGCATCAACCTAATACTATATTTGAACGTATAGTGTGTGTGTGCTTTGTATATGGTGTGTGTGCTTGGTGTGCTCAGTCGCTCAGTTGTGTCCACCTCTTTGCAACCCTATGGACTGTAACCCTCCAGGCTCCTCTTTCCATGGAATTTTCCAGGCAAGAACACTGGAGTGGGTTGCCATTTCCTCCTCCAGGGGATCTTCCCAGCCAAAGGATTGAACCCACATCTCTTGTGTCTCCTGAATTGGCAGGTGGATTCTTTACCACTAGTGCCTCCCTGGGAGGCCCAACACTATATATAAGCATTGCAAATTATTTTGGGGATAATATATAATCCTACCAACCAGGCTTGAGAGTATCTGTTTTGTCTGCATTAAGTATGGTCATTTAAGAAAGTCTTTACCAAGTAAATAAGTGAAAGATATTGCACTTGATCTTAGATCTTAGTCAAAAGGCTGAGAAGTGATTGAGTGAAAGATATTACTACTACTTTCTTTAAAATGTTTACATTTATTCAATTACCACAAGTGAGGCCAAACATTTCCACTTGTCTATTTCTTCTATAAATTGTCTGTTTCTATCCTTTTTTTTTTTTAAGACCATAACATATTTTTTCCTGAGGCCTTCTCAGATGTAGGTCTTCTGAGGCTATAATGTGTTGGAAAAGTGTATTCAAGAAAAGCCAGGACTTTACAGAGTCTTTTCCCCTTTTTAATTCAGAGGTACAACTTTAAAAAACAGAACTGCTTTGAATAGTTGCATGGGTAGCTGCCCAAATATTTAGGGACTATAGCCAATTTATTCTGTTCCTGAGCTTCTCAGTACCAAGAGATTCTTAAGAAGTTTGTGGGTATACAGAAATGAAATCCAAAAATCCTCCTCCTCCTCATCAATCAGCAGTGATCAGTGATTCCACTATAAAATGATTGAAGAGCAACCATCTTGGTACATTTCAATATCTATTTAGATCCTTAACTCCTGAGCACATTAGCCAGGGGCTAGAGAACTTTACTAGTTTAAAAGATGCTGCCATTTGAAGATAAGCAAGAAAATAGCTCTAAAACAAAAATAAATATGATTTTACAGTTAAAAAATACATATTTAACAGAGCTTTAAGAATATATCACTAAGTAAAGTGAATTACACCTATGAATTGAAATTTAGTGATGATGATAGGGGTTAATTGAATATTGAGTTTAATAGCTAATTAGTGGATCTCAAGAGATAATTATCTAAATGAAAATCAATGAGGAACTGGGAAAATTAGCCTTTCTCCTGTTCCTTCTCAATCATTTAAACATGGAAAACATGTTGGGATATCACCTAGTTCAAATAAGATTTTGTAAAAGAGATAGTTCATTGTATACCCTCTGTCCATGGGATTCTCCACACAAGAATACTAAAATGGGTTGCTATGCCCTCCTAGAGGGGCTCATCCAAACCGAGGGTCTAGCCCAAGGTCTAACATCTTCTGCATTGGCAGGCAGATTCTTTACACTAGCACCACCTGGGAAGCCTGTATAACTAATTAGAAGGCTGATGTTGGCAATACTTCGTCTGACTTATTCACAAAGAAACTTTATGGCATATGAGTCCCAGTTCATAAAGTTAAGGGAATCTCCTTCTGCAACGCATCTTATTTCTTCAGCACCATTATATTTTTTAAACATTATGTAACAAGTGCAAATGCTCATTTTTATAGTTTTTCCTCCCAGTCTTTTAAAAATATACACATAAAACTGAACAGTCTCAAATAGGAGGCATACAAATATGAAAAAAATTTCCATTTTTTCCTGGTGCAACTTTAAATGCTCTGTGCTGATTTGTTCCCCCGACTCCTAATGGCATCCTGGAAATATCCTAAAACTTATTGGCTACTGTCTGACTAGATAGGTTAGGCTTGCTTAGGCTAAGGTGACAAATTAAAAATCGCAGTTGTCTAGCACACCAAAAATGTAACTTTTACTCATGCAAACTCGACTAGGAAGGAGCTGGTAACTCTTAAGGGCATCAGATGGTTGAGTGGTGTCTGAGAACCTACCTGCTTCCACACTGAGGCTTTATCATCTCAGTATATGGCTTCCAGCAGTGAAGAGTGGCTTACACAACTCTGAAAGTAAGCGCTTCATTCATTTACCCCTATCTCAGTCTGTGGATTTTGTCTTAATTTAAAGTGTTCCTATTCATCATGGGTTCCTTTGCATGAAGTTTTATCTTTAAGAATATTTTGAAATATTTAAAATAAGATTTTAAATATTCAACTTTAACAATAAAATATCTGTCTTATTAATTGTAAAGGTTTGTAAATGTTTTAAAAGATTAGTCATCACTTGAGTTTGGGGGCAGTCTTCTGAATCTGGTGCCTGAGGCAAGTGCCAGCCCTGCCCTGGGTGGAGAATGTTCCTCGGTCCTGGGGTCTGTGGCCCTAGGCTCTGGCTTCCGGTGCTTCTTCCTGTCCCATCACTGGCATTTGGTGAAAAACTCTCCTTCAGGGCTCAACGTTGCTTTATATATGACATAGTCAAAGATTTGTGGTTTCTTGGCAATATAGTTCTCCCAAAAACCTAGCAGGCTTATGATCCATTTGCCTGCAATCAGTTCCACAATTGTGTTGATGACCACAATTGACATTTCCTTGGTTGATAATCCTAAGTCTATTTCACTACACTGACTCAGTGCCATGCCTCTTTGGAAACATGTCTATCAGCAACTTTACTCACTTATTGTTGTTGCTCTTTTTCTTTCTATTCTTTTTTTCATATTTCATTTTTTTTAAATTAGAGGATTCTTACTTTACAATATTGTGATGTTTTTGCCAAAAGTCAACATGAATCGCCATTAGATATACATATGTGTCCTCCCTCACTTCCCTCCCAATCCCATCCCTCTAGGTTGCAGAGCATTGACTTTGAACTCTACCCATTTAAATCAGGTTATTTGGTTTTATCGTTGATTGTATCAGTTCTTTATATATTTTGGGTATTAAGCCCTTTCAAGAGACCACACTATAGATAGACATCACCAGATGGTCAATACCAAAATAGGATTGACTGTATTCTTTAGAGCTGAAGGTGTAAAACTCTATAGAGTTAGCAAAAACAAGACCTGGAGCTGACTATGGCTCAGGTCATCAGCTCCTTACTGTAAAATTCAGACTTAAATTGAAGAAAGTGGGGGAAACCACTAGATAATTCAGGTATGACCTAAATCAAATCCCTTACAGTGGAGGTGATGAGTTGATTCAAGGAATGAGATGTGGTACACAGAATGCCAGAAGAACTATGGACAGAAGTTCATAACATTGTGCAAGATGTGGTGACAAAAACCATCCCAAAGAAAAAGAAATGCAAGAAGGCAAAGTGGTTGTCTGAGGAGGCCTTACAAATAGCTAAGAAAAGAAGAGAAGTGAAAGGCAAAGGAGAAAGAGAAAGATATACCCACTTAATACAGAGTTCCAGAGAATAGGAAGGAGAGAAAAGAAAGCCTTCTTAAGTGAACAATGCAAAGAAATAAAGGAAAACAATAGAAGGGGAAAGACTAGAGATCTCATCAAGAAAATTAGAGATACCAAGGGAACATTTCATGAAAAGATGGAAACAATAAAAGACAGAAATGATATGGACCTAACAGAAGCAGAAAATATTAAGAAGAGATGGCAAGAATACATAGAAGAACTATACAAAAAGGTCTTAATGACCAGGATAGCCACAATGGTGTAGTCCCTCATCTAGAGCTAGACATTCTGGAATATGAAGTCAAGTGGGCTTTCAGTTCAGTTCAGTTCAGTTCAGTCGCTCAGTCGTGTCTGACTCTTTGCAACCCCATGAATCGCAGCACGCCAGGCCTCCCTGTCCATCACCAACTCCCAGAGTTCACTCAGACTTACGTCCATCGAGTTAGTGATGCCATCCAGCCATCTCATCCTCTGTCGTCCTCTTCTCCTCCTGCCCCCAATCCCTCCCAGCATCAGTCTTTTCCAATGAGTCAACTCTTCACATGAGGTGGCCAAAGTACTGGAGTTTCAGCTTTAGCATCATTCCTTCCAAAGAAATCCCAGGGCTGATCTCCTTCAGAATGGACTGGTTGGATCTCCTTGCAGTCCAAGGGACTCTCAAGAGTCTTCTCCAACACCACAGTTCAAAAGCATCAATTCTTCGGCACTCAGCCTTCTTCAGAGTCCAACTCTCACATCCATACATGACCACTGGAAAAACCATAGCCTTGACTAGATGAACCTTTGCTAGCAAAGTAATGTCTCTGCTTTTGAATACGCTATCTAGGTTGGTCATAACTTTCCTTCCAAGGAGTAAGCATCTTTTAATTTCATGGCTGCAATCACCATCTGCAGTGATTTTGGAGCCCCAAAAAATAAAGTCTGACACTGTTTCCCCATCGATTTCCCATGAAGTGATGGGACCGGATGCCATGATGTTAGTTTTCTGAATGTTGAGCTTTAAGCCACCTTTTTCACTCTCCACTTTCACTTTCATCAAGAGGCTCTTTAGTTCTTCTTCACTTTCTGCCATAAGGGTGGTGTCATCTGCATATCTGAGGCTATTAATATTTCTCCCAGCAATCTTGATTCCAGCTTCTGTTTCTTACAGTCCAGCATTTCTCATGATGTACTCTGCATATAAGTTAAATAAGCAGGGTGACAATATACAGCCTTGATGTACTCCTTTTCCTATTTGGAACCAATCTGTTGTTCCATGTCCAGTTCTAACTGTTGCTTCCTGACCTGCATACAAATTTCTCAAGAGGCAGATCAGGTGGTCTGGTATTCCCATCTCTTGAAGAATTTTCCACAGTTTATTGTGATCCACACAGTCAAAGGCTTTGGCATAGTCAATAAAGCAGAAATAGATGTTTTTCTGGAACTCTCTTGCTTTTTCGATGATCCAGCGGATGTTGGCAATTTGATCTCTGGTTCCTCTGCCTTTTCTAAAACCAGCTTGAACATCAGGAAGTTCACGGTTCACATATTGCTGAAGCCTGGCTTGGAGAATTTTGAGCATTACTTTACTAGTGTGTGAGATGAGTGCAATTGTGCAGTAGTTTGAGCATTCTTTGGCATTGCCTTTCTTTGGGATTGGAATGAAAACTGACCTTTTCCAGTCCTGTGGCCACTGCTGAGTTTTCCAGATTTGCTGGCATATTGAGTGCAGCACTTTCACAGCATCATCTTTAAGGATTTGGAATAGCTCAACTGGAATTCCATCACCTCCACTAGCTTTGTTTGTAGTGATGCTTTCTAAGGCCCACTTGACTTCACATTCCAGGATGTCTGGCTCTAGATGAGTGATCACACCATCATGATTATCTGGGTCATGAAGAACTTTTTTGTACAGTTCTTCTGTGTATTCATGCCATCTCTTCTTAATATCTTCTGCTTCTGTTAGGTCCATACCATTTCTGCCCTTTATCAAGCCCATCTTTGCATCAAATGTTCCCTTGGTATCTCTGATTTTCTTGAAGAGATCTCTAGTCTTTCCCATTCTGTTGTTTTCCTCTATTTCTTTGCATTGATTGCTGAGGAAGGCTTTCTTATCTCTTCTTGCTATTCTTTGGAACTCTGCATTCAGATGCTTATGTCTTTCCTTTTCTCCTTTGCTTATCACTTCTCTTCTTTTCACAGCTATTTGTAAGGCTTCCCCAGACAGCCATTTTGCTTTTTTGCATTTCTTTTCCACGGGGATGGTCTTGATCCCTGTCTCCTGTACAATGTCACGAACCTCAGTCCATAGTTCATCAGGCACTCTATCTATCAGATCTAGTCCCTTAAGTCTATTTCTCACTTCCACTGTATAATCATAAGGGATTTGTTTTAGGTCATACCTGAATGGTCTAGTGGTTTTCCCTACTTTCTTCCATTTCAGTTTGAATTTTGCAATAAGGAGTTCATGATCTGAGCCACAGTCAGCTCCTGGTCTTGCTTTTGTTGACTGTATAGAGCTTCTCCATCTTTGGCTGCAAAGAATAGAATGAATCTGATTTCGGTGTTGACCATCTGGTGATGTCCATGTGTAGAATCTTCTCTTGTGTTGTTGGAAGAGGCTGTTTGCTATGACCAGTGCATTTTCTTGGCAAAACTCTATTAGTCTTTGCCCTGCTTCATTCTGTATTCCAAGGCCAAATTTGCCTGTTAGTCCAGGTGTTTCTTGACTTCTTACTTTTGCATTCCAGTCCTCTGTAATGAAAAGGACATCTTTTTTGGGTACTAGTTCCAAAAGGTCTTGTAGGTCTTCATAGAACCATTTAACCTCAGCTTCTTCAGCATTACTGGTTGGGGCATAGACTTGGATTACTGTGATATTGAATGGTTTGCCTTGGAAATGAACAGAGATAATTCTGTCATTTAGGAAGCATTATTAGGAACAAAGCTAGTGGAGGTGATGGAGTTCCAGTTGAGCTATTTCAAATCCTAAAAGATGATGCTGTTAAAGTGTTGCACTCATTATGCAAGCAAATTTGGAAAACTCAGCAGTGTCCCCAGGACTGGAAAAGATCAGTTTTCATTTCAATTCCAAAGAAAGGTAATGCCAAAGAATGTTCAAAATACCGCACAACTATGCTCATTTCACATGCTAGCAAGATAATACTCAAAATCCTTCAAGCTAGGCTTCGACAGTACATGAACTGAGAAATTCCAGGTGTACAAACTGGATTTAGAAAAGGCAGAGGAACCAGAAATCAAATTGCCAATATTCATTGCATCATAGAGGAAGCACGGGAATTCCAGAAAAACATCTACTTCTACTTAATTGACTATGCTAAAGCCTTTGATTGTGTGGATCACAATAAACTGGAAAACTCTTAAAGAGATGGGAATATCAGACCACTTGTCTCCTGAGAAACCTGTATTCACGACAAGAAGCAACAGTTAGGACTGGACATGGAACAATGGACTGGTTCAAAATTGGGAAAGGAGTATGTCAAGGCTGTGCATTGTCACACTGCTTATTTCACTTCTATGCATAGTACATTAATACAAAACGCCAGGCTGGATCAGTCACAGGCTGGAATCAAGAAGTTGCTGGGAGAAATATAAATGACCTCAGATATGCAGTTGACACCACCCTTATGGCAGAAAGTGAAGAGGAACTAAAGAGCCCTTGATGAAAGTGAAAGAGGAGAGTGAAAATGTTGGCTTAAAACGCAACATTCAGAAAACTAAGATCATGGCAGCCAGTCCCATAACTTCATGACAAATAAATGGGGAAAATGGAAACAGTGACAGATTGTATTTTCTTGGGTTCAAAAATCACTGTGGATGGTGACTGCAACCATGACATTAAAAGATGCTTGCTCCTTGGAAGAAAAGCTGACAAACCTAGACCAAGTATTAAAAAGCAGAGACTTCACTTTGCTGACAAAGGTCTGTGCAGTCAAAGTTATGGTTCTTCCAGTAGTCATGTACTACTGTGGACCATGAAGAAGACTGAGTGCTGAAGAATTGATTCTTTCGAACTGTGTTGGTGGAGAACACTCTTCAGGGTTGTTTGAACAGCAAGAGCTGACTCATTGGGAAAGTCCCTGATGCCATGAAAGACTGAACAACAAACCCCTGATCAGATAATATCATTTACAAATTATCTTCTTCTATTTGGTAGGTTATCTTTCTCTTTTGTAGATCATTTTCTTTTATGTGCAGAATCTTAAATTTTATGTAATATTTGTTTAGTTTTGCTTTTGTTTACCTTGCCAGGACAGTCACCATTTATTGAAGAAACTATCTTTTTCTTTTGTATTGTTCTTTTCTCCTTTATTGAATACTGTTGTTGTTCATTCGCTAAGTTGTGTCTGACTCTTTGCAACCTCATGAACTACAGCACGCCAGGCTTCCCTATCCTTCACTATCTCCTTGAATTTGCTCAAACTCATGTCCATTCATCAGTGATGCCATCCAACCATCTCATCCTCTGTTGCCCCATTCTCCTCTAGGCCTCAGTTTTTCCCAGCATCAGGGTTTTTCCCACTGAGTCAGCTCTTTGCATCAGTTGGCCAAAGTACTGGAGCTACACCTTCATCGTCAGTCCTATCAGTGAAAATTCAGGGTTGATTTCGTTTAGAAGTGACTGGTATGATCTCCATGTTGTTCAGGGGACTCTCAAGAATCTTCTCTAGCAAATGACCACTGGAAAACCATAGCTTTGACTATACAGACCTGTGTCAGCAGAGTGATGGGTCTGCTTTTTAATATGCTGTCCAGGTTCATCATAACAGCTTTCTCTCCAAGGAGCAAGCGTCTTTTAATTTTATATCAGTTGTCTATATATGCATGGGTTTATTTCTGGGCTTTCAGTTCTGTTCCATTGATCTATGTATCTGTTTTTCCACCACTATTATACTGTTTTGATTACTATAGATTTGTAAAATTGTGTGAATCAGGGCTTGTGATATTTACAATTTTCTTTTTCTCAGAATTGTTTTGACTACTCAAAGTCTTTGTGCCTCCATATAAAGTATAGAATTTTTTGTTCTATTTTTATTAAAAATGTCCTTGGGACTTTTTTTAGGGATTTTATTGGCTATGTAGATTGAGTAATATGGACAAATATCTTTCCATTTATTTGTGTCTTCCTCAATTACTTTCAAGAATGCCTTATAGTTTTTAGTTTATAGACGTTTCACCTACTTAAATTTATTCCTAGGTAATTTATTTAGGTGACGGACAGGGAAGCCTGGCGTGCTGCAGTCTACAAGTAGCAAAGAGTTGGACATGACTGAGCGACTTGACCAACAACAACAATTATTCTTTAGTTATGATTGTAGTTGGGGTTGTTTACTTAATTTCTCTTTCAGCTAGTTAATTGTTAGGATATAGATATGAAACTAATTTTTGTGTTTATTTTTGTACTCTGCAACTTTACTGTATTTGTTTATTATTTCTAATAGTTTTTTTTCTACTTTATTGGTGGAGTCTTTAGGGTTTACTACTATAAAATGATTAGAGAAGGAAATGGTGACCCACTCCAGTATTCTTGCCTGGAGAATCCCATGGACAGAGAAGCCTGGTAGTCTATAGTCCAGGGGATCGCAAAGAGTCGGACACGACTGAGCGACTTCACTTACTTACTTACTATAAAATGATATCATCTGCACATAATGGCAATTTTACTTCTTCCTTTCCAATTTGGATTCTTTTATTTATTTTCCTTTCATGATTGCTCTAAGACTTCTAATACTATGTTAAATAGAAGTGACAGGAGTGCACATCCTTGTCTTGCTCCTGATTTTAGAGAGATAGCTTTCAGTTTTTCACCACTGAGTATGATGTTAGCTGTGCCCGCCTACTTTAATCTTTGCCTTAAGTCATTTGGTCAAACTCAAAAGTTTTACTGGGTGCCATACATTTAGTCCTTGTCTTAAGATCCTTTAATCAACAGGGAGTTTATCCTGGCATTTTATTACATAAAATGTATTTTTAGAACCCATCTGGTTTTTGGGGAACTAGAAAAAATAAAGCTTTTCCAAACCTTCAAGTTTCTGAATTCCAGGAATCTCTCTGTTTTTTCTCATTTCTACTTGCAAATTGGCAATTGTTTTCTTAGCTCATCCCTTTCTTGTAACACTTTTACCAAATGCAACCAAAAGCAATCAACAACTAAGGTCTGATTTTCCAGTCTCTATCTCTGCAACTCAAGCCCATTAGTGTTACATGCCTCCTGTCTTGGGCAGACTACTGACTCCAAAAGATGTCCATATCCTAATCCTGGAAAACTGTGGAAAGGGGGGTTGAGATTGCAGACGGAATGAGGTTAATTCTGAATCTCATCTCGGCAATCATCCTGTACTATTTAGTTGGCTCCAGTCCAGTCATGTGTGTTCTTAAAAGCGAAAGAGGGAAGTAGAAGAGTGAGTCAAAGACATTCAACATGAGGATTATACAGGTCCTTGGTATTTTTGGTGATGGAGGAAGGTGGCCAAAATTCAAGGAAGGTGGAGATCGCTAATACTGGGAGTAACCCTTAGTTCACAGTGAGCGTGGAAACGTGAACCTCAGTCCTACAAGGAATTCTGCAGGGAACTGAATTCTGCCAGAAACCCAACTGAACAAGGAAATAGGTTCTAGAAAAAGAACGCAGCTTGCTGTCTCCTTGATGATAGTCTGGATCTTTAAAATAATATTGTGTTACTTTAAGTCTAAACTTGTGGAAGTTTGCTGTAGCAGTAATAGAAATCTAACATATCTCCAAAGTTATATCTGACAAGCTTTGTAACAAATACTTTGCTCCTGTACACACGCATCATGGTCTCTGCAGACTCAGATACATATTATCTCACTGCCCACTCTCTGACTTATATGCCTCTACCAAATATTTAAACTTTTTGTTCCGGTGGCACCCTACTGCCAGTTTCAGTTTCTACGTTAGTCAGAATAGGTTGAGTTTTCCTATTACCACTTATCCTACTCTGGTTAAATGAATCAGGACTGTCAGTGACCTCAACAAAGGTTTATTTCTTACTAACGGAAAATCTGCTGTGAGACCAGCAGAACTCCAGAGCATCTGCCTTTTAAGAGGTGACTCAGAGATCCAGCCTGCTTCCATCTTATGGCTATTTAATCTAATATGGATCTTTCAAAGGGTCACAGGAGAGAAAGAAAACACTGGGAATCTCCAAGGATTTTCACTTTCTCAGATCAGAAACAACACTTATCCCTGTTGCCTGTAGTGCACTGGCCAGAATTAAATCACAGCTCTGCACACCCTTTAGAGAGATGAGAAGTGCAGGGCTTTTGTGTGCCCAGAAGATAATTGATATTAATGGTTCACTTTAATAAGATGTGGTCTCAGAGGAATTCAGACTGGTCTACCTGAGAAGCAGGCATTGAACCTAATGTTCATTCAGTCTCCCAAACTGTGGACTACATCTCAAGCTTTCCCAAGAACTTATTCCTCAAGTCCCACTTAGCACAAAGCCAACTGTAGGTTTTGTAGTCCAGCTCTTGCCCAGCTCTATGCCCAATGAGATACCAATCTTCCATTCTATGAGCAAACTCAAACCTTTAGGGATGGTTTGCTCAGAGCAAAGCTTTCCTGGACTTGATGTGGGACAAGAACTCCTTTCCTTTCTCTTGTGGAAGAGAAAAACTCGTTTGCCCTACTTACTCCATGACCAAAGATGCTGATGATTTCTTTCATTTTTTTCCCCTTCCCAATGTATCTAGGAAAACAAAATGGACATAAACAATCAATAAAATGCATTATAGTGCTATATATAGAGCTATTTCTTTATAGTATTAGCACTAAAACATTATAGAAGTTCAAAGGAAGAAAGAGATTAATGAGAACTAGAAGTAGTCCAAAAGAGTTCCTGAGTCAGCATTCACTAACTCAGGTGCCAGGTAATGTGATGGTTACTTTCATGTCTCAACAGGGTCATGGGCTGTCTGACCTTCATATTTAGCCAAACACTCTTTACAGTGGGTCTGGAAGGGTGTTTCCGAATCATTAACATTTGAATCAGTAGATTGAGTAAAGCAGATGGCCCTCTCTATTGTGGGCACGTCTCATCCAATCAGTTGAAGACCTGAATAGAGCAAAAGGATGGGTAAGAAGGATTCTTCTGCCTGCCTGTGAGCTGGGACACTGGCCTTTCCAGCCTTCAGACTCAGCCTAGAACAACAGCTTGGGTCTCAGACCTGCTGACTTCTGGACTGGAACTCAAAAAATGAACCCTCCAAGTTCTTGGGTCTTTGGACTCAGAGTGGAGCTACATACACATTGGTTCTCCTCAGCTTCCAGCTGACTGCCTGTAGACCTTGGGACACTTCAGGCTCTGTAATTGTAAAGTCAATTCCTTATCATATATCCTTTCTATGTATACATGTGTGTATATGTTTAACATATAAAATTGTGTGTGTGTGTGCTAACTCTGTGCAACCCTACGGACTGTAGCCTGCCAGGTTCCTCTGTCCATGGGATTTTCCAGGCAAGAATACTGGAGTGGCTTGCAAAGTCCTCCTCCAGGGGATCTTCACGACCCAGGGATCGAACCCATGTCTCTTAACATCTTCTGCACTGGCAGGCAGGTTCTTTACCTCCAGTGCCATCTGGGAAGCCCACATATAATCGCATGCTTGCATAAATATCTTTATGTATACATATGCCAAGGATTCCAGGAGACTGCCCTGCCTGAGGTCTCTGTCAAGTTTACAATGAGTCATGTTGGGGGAAAAGCATGCATAAGTGGGAAAAAAGAGACTATGCCATGTTCTGCAATAGATGACAAGAAGAAAAAAAATAAGTCAATCAATGTTATATGTAAATAAAGATTCCCTTGAGGATAAAATCTTGCTGAGGCATGCTCTGTACAGCCCCCATAGATCTCAACATCAGTCTGAGCATCTAATAAAGAACAAGTACTTTTCTGAATATCATCAAAATTGTGGTGAAACTGGAGTAAGAGAAGTCACATTGATGGGCACTACCTAAAGTCACCAAAACTGCATGTGGAAAACTCCATTGCACTGGTGAATCCCTCATCTGTACCAACATTTAATTTTACTTAACTCACTTCTGTTTCTATTTATTTTTTAATATTAACCCAAAGCCTGAATCAACCTAGTTCTAGTGCTGATAATCAGATGGGTCTGGTGCACTGAAAAAGTGTGGCTGTGCGCCCACAGAATGACACTAGAGTAAGAAAAAGAGAAGTGAGCCCCAAGCTGTTCATTCCCGTAACGGACGAAACTAGAGCCATGCTCCCTGGAAAAGCATCAGCGTGGTATTAAAAACAGTGAGGAGCAGTGGGCAATAGATGCTATCCATCCTGAATGCCAATTTCATGCTTCTAGATCTGCCTTCTGGGGCTGGGAGGAACAGTGCCACCTTATGAAGGAGCAGAGAAGCTACTGAGATTCAAAAAAGGATTTAAATAAAGACTAAACTAAAAACTTTTTCCACATGCTATAAGCAGTTTCAAAGAAATGATTTGCCTTGGGATATTCAGTAATCCACAAGGTGGATCTGAACTATTTTTCATTCTTTTTTTTTTAAATAATGAATTTATTTATTTCATTAAGATGTCAGAGAGTTAATCCAAGTTGTTGTCATGAACATACACGCAGTGCATTTTATATGTTTTATAACTACAGTCTAGATGCTTTATTTCACATAATTTCTGAATGGCATTTGTGTTAAGACTCTTGATAGTCCCTTGGACTGCAAGGAGATCTAACCAGTCAATCCTAAGTATTCATTGGAATATTCATTGGAAGGACTGATGCTGAAGCTGAAACTCCAATACTTTGGTCACTTGATGCAAAGAACTGACTCACTGGAAAAGACCCAGATGCTGGGAAAGATTGAAGGCAGGAGGAGAAGGGGACGCCAGAGGAGGAGATGGTTGGATGGCATCACTGAAGCGATGGACAGGAGTCTGAATAAGCTCTGGGAGTTGGTGATGGACAGGGAAGCCTGGCATGCTGCAGTCCATGGGGTTTCAAAGAGTCGGACACAACTGAGCAACTGAACTGAACTGAATATTTTTGTACAGTCTCTCTGAATCAAAAGTTTTCCACATGTTTCATCTTATTTCCCATGAAAACTCAGATTTCAAAAGTTAAGTTTAGAAAAGCTTCTTTTCATCATCACAAATTTGAAATATTTCTTCATTTATTCTCAAACTGTATTGTTTATCAATTATTTGTATCTATCTGCCTTTCTACTTTATGGTATATATTTTAATTTATATTTTACCCTTTTATTTAAACTATACTATTTTATATTTAAACTTAATTTTATATTTTATATTTGACTTTTTATACTATTTACTACACTGGCAACCAGGACATCTAGGGAATGCTTTAACAGACTTTTTAAGCAATATATTTTAATTGTACATTTTATTCCTCCTAGATACAAGATTAATCAAGACATCTACTCATTTATACCAGCCACAATATAATTTTCAACTTTGGTCTGAAGTTACAAGATTTTCATTTATCTCACAGATACTCCAAGTGCTTAATCACTGTAAGAATTTAAAGCTCTAATTAATACCAAAGAGAACCTCTCTATTGCAGTATAAAATTAAATTTGCATAAAAATAGGTAGCTTACTTTCTCCTTTATTCTCTTTTCTCCCTCTGTGGTAAATAGATTAAGCCCCCTCCCAAAAACGTCCATGTCTTAAACTCTGCATGCATTCATGTGCATGTCTGACTCTATGCAACCTCATAGACTGTAGCCCACCAGACTCCTCTGTCCACAGAATTTTTCAGGCAACAATATTGGAGTGGGTTGCCATTTCCTACTCCAGGGGATCCTCCCAACCCAGGGATGGAACTGCACTTTCTGCATTGGCAGGCAGATTCTTTACTCTTGCACCACCTGGGCAGCCCCTAGAATTTAAGAGTATGTGTCCTTTACATGACAAAGAGGACTTTCTGCAGATGCAGTTAAAATTTTTGAGATTTGGGAGATTATTTTAGACTATCTAAGTGGGCCCAGTGTAATCACAAATGTCCTCAAGAATAGAAAAGGGAGGAAGAAAAGAAGGTCAGAGTGATGCCATGTGAAAAGCACGTGACTCTGGCTGGGTTTGAAGATGGAGGAAGGGGGCTGTCACCATGTGCTGTGGGCTGTGCCCCTAGAAGGTGGAATAGGCAGGGGATCTCTCCTGGAGCCTTCAGAAGGGGGCGGCTCCTTGACTTTAACCCAGGAGACCCACTTCAGACTTCCAACCTACAGAGTTGTGAGATAATAAATGTTTGTGGTTTTAAGCCACCAAAATTATAAGTAATTTGATATTGATACAACAGCAGTAAAAAACTAATATTCCTCTCTTCCTCCTTTATCTATTAGCAAATATTTATTAAGAACTTATCCCTACTAAACATTGGGAATGAAAAGAAGAATGAGATGATTGAAAGTATAGCTGTTTTTTCCTATTTTAAAATTCATAACTACCATAGGATCCAGCAATTCCAGTTCTGGGTATTTTTTTTTTTTTAAAGAAAACAAAAAGACAAACTTTAAAAGATATATATATCCCTATGTTCATTACAATAGCCAAGATACGGAAGTAACCTGTGTATCTATTGATAAATGAATGGATAAGGAAGATGTGGTTAATGGAATATTAACCATAAAAAAGAATGAGATCTTGCTATTTCTGACAACACAGATGGACCTCAAGGGTATTATGGTAAGTGAAATAAGTCAGAGAAAGATAAATACCATATGATTTCATTTTCATGTAGATTCTAAACAGCAATACAAAAGAAGAAACTTAACAAAATAGGGCAAGACCAATAGATAAAGAGAAGAAATTGGTGGTTGTCCAAAGGGAAATGGGTCGGGCAAGAATGAAATAGGTGACCCCATGGACTGTAGCCTGCCAGGCTCCTCTGTCCATGGGATGTCCCAGGCGAGAATTCTGGAGTGGGTAGCCATGTCCTTCTCCAGGGGATCTTCCTGACCCAAGGATCAAACTTGTATCTCCTGCATTGGCAGGCAGGTTCTTTACCACTGAGCCCCTAAGGAAGTCAACAAGTGTGGATATAATTTCCAAAATAGGTTAAATTTAAAAAGCAATGTGTAAGAAGTAGGAATAATTCATGTATATAAGTTGGTATGATAAAGACTCCCAGGCACAGGAATATGATTTCCTCCTGATACTTGGAAGTAGGAAGTAGTCCTTAGTTTTCACTTATATCCTTTTTACACATTTTGAATTTTGTATCTTGTGCATGTATTACCTGCTTCAAAAATATACACTGTTACCTCTTTTGCAAGAAAACAAAGAGCTGGAACCCTGATATTTGCCCTCCAGAGTTTCACACTCCTTTAAGGTGAAACAGACACACAGATAACTCTAAACAATGAGGCAAGTGCTATAAGAATAGAAATGTACAAGGTTCTTTGGGGAAACAAAAGAAGCTTAATTCCTCCTGGAGGGGTTGGAGAAGCTGAGCCTTGAATGGAAAGAATGATTTAAGAGATATTTATACAACAGAGTCAATCAATATTACTTAATGACCACTTGAGGTGTAATGTGAGGCTGCAAATAAATAAGTAAAAAATAACTCACTGATTCTGGTTCCAGCCCTCAGTGGATTGCAGGGCCATTCATTTTCAGCTCAGCAAACATGTATTACCATCTCACTGTGTTCCTAGCACCATGTTGAGCCCTGAGGATGAGAAATTAGATAAGTAACGGTCCCTACCATCAGAGAATGTGAAGGTGAGTAATGTGGGGTGGTAGATGGCAATTATTCACCCTTCCCTTTGCAGCACAGCACCCTCCCATCATGGACAGTTTACTCTGTCCTGGCCCTAAACGTGAGACTCAACCCAATGACTCAGCTAGGGAAATGACACGTTGCAGGCAGGATGTAGAAGCTGGGATCCCAGTACGCCATAGACTTGAACAAGTCAGAACAACATCTCTGAGGTTTAAAATATTCATCCATTAGTTGAAGTGATTGGATCACTTGATCCTCTAAATCACTTCTGGATGGAAACTTGTAAAAATCCATTATTTTTATCTTGGCTACCATGAACCACAATGGCAAAAATGACTGAAAGAGGAAGATCAAAGAAATTAATTTTTCTGTGTAGGAGAAAATGTTGGTTTTCCGGAGACATAGAGGAACAATCAATTTAGCTGAATTGTGCTTTTGTGCTTTTGTTGTGATTCCAACCACATGGAGTCAGTGAAGGAAAGAAAAGAACATTGAGTCTTGTTGAATGTGCAATTGATATTTATATTGTAAGTTAATGCATTTTTTTAATCTTATTACTGCATAACAGAGATGGTAGGAATGAATCATTGTATTTTTTTTTTTTTTAAACTGATTTGTTCACATTGAAAAAATGGAGAGAAACAAAACTATGCAGTTAGGCCAGCAGTTTAGCAGCCTCATTAAGTGGTGTGTATATTTTCCATACGCTCTCATTTCATGTAATCTTGCCATAAACATCAGGAAAGTAAAAACAGTGTACTCATTTATAAATCATATTTTATAGGTTAAACGTTGACATCCATGTCTGAGGCTTTCTCATTTAAATGTAACAGCATCTATTTCTTACACTTCAAGGAAATCATTACAAATGTTTTAGCATCAGAAAAAATAATTTCATTGTCCTTTGACTTACTTGGGAAAAATCCTTTATTTTTTTATCCAGAAACATGTCATAACTTGATTTGTGCTTTTGAGTAAAACAGTGATGAATTCACTTTCTCATGACACAGAATAATTTTTATTTTCACAAAACAATCCATTAAGTATTGAGTACTCAGCCTACTATTGCACCAGTAATAGTACACAAAGAAGTAGGATGAGAGTGCAGCATTGGCTTTCAAGGACCTTTAAGTGTGCTTCAGAAGCTTGAAGCTTCCTAGCTCAGCTGATAAAGAACCTGCCTGCCAGTACAGGAGATGCAAGAGATGCAGGTTTGATCCCTGCGTGGGGAAGATCCCCTAGAGAAGGAAACGGCAACCTACTCTAATATTCTTGCCTAGAAAATTCCATGGACAGAGCCTGGCAGGCTATAGGCCATGGAGTAACAGAGCTGGACACGAGAGTGCACATACACACACATACACAAGTGGAATTTAAAAAAATCCCTGAAAAATTTTACCATCACAATAGATTGGATAAATACATTTTGATACACTCATACAAGACTTCCCTGGTGGCTCAGATAGTAAAGCATCTGCCTACAATGCGGGAGACCTGGGTCTCATACAGTGATATACAATTTAAAGCAATAAACTATAGGTATAAGCTGCAACGTGGATGAATCTCATAGACACAATGAGAAGCCAGGTACCAAGCATATCCTGCATGGTTCCATTTATATGAAGTTCAAAAACAGAGAAGACAAGTCAGTGCTGTTAGAATAGTGGTTATCTGTGTTAGTGATGGTGATGGTGGTGATGTGTGTGTGCGCATGCGTGATTTTGACCAGGAGGGAATATGAAACTTTTGGGAATGCTGAAAATATTCTAACATTTTCATCCAAGTGGTGGTCATATAAGTAATCATATTAATGAAAATTCTTCAAGCTCTTTTCATGCTTTATTGCATATGTTATACTTTCATAGGAGAAGGCAATGGCACCCCACTCCAGTACTCTTGCCTGGAAAATCCCATGGACGGAGGAGCCTGGTGGGCTGCAGTCCATGGGGTCGCTAGGAGTCAGACACGTCTGAGCAACTTCACTTTCACTTTTCACCTTCATGCCTTGGAGAAGGAAATGGCAACCCACTCCAGTGTTCTTGCCTGGAGAATCCCAGGGACAGGGGAGCCTGGTGGGCTGTCATCTCTGGGGTCGCACAGAGTCGGACACGACTGAAGCGACTTAGCAGCAGCAGCAAACTTTCATAAAAAGTCATCATCATAACCACCATTATCACCATATAGTAGTGGGTTGGAACCTCTACATTCTTGTCAAATTCTAAGCCTAGCTCACACTTGGAAAATTCTCTTAAGTCAAGTTGTTTGGAATGAAATTAAATGTTCTTTTCTATCTTTCTATCTTCCCTTTACACTCCAGTTAACAATTGATTTAACAGAAAGTGGTTAGTGGTTTCCCTCCAACCCCAACTGCCACCGTATTCCACACACACTGACTCCTTAGGCCATTTTCTTCACCTTCACTCTCTTTGGTTCTCAGTGCCTCTAACAGGTTTTAGTGGAGCAAGACACTCAAGGTTAGGGAGGAGATACCTCGAGGCAGAGATAGCCCATGTCAGGTTGTTCTGTGCTGCTCACTTTTCAAAGATTATGTTCCTAATTAAGGCAAACTGGACAAATGGGGCCAGTGGTGATCTTTTCATTTACAAAGGACAGTAAGTAAAGAGCTCGGTGGAAGCTGTGATTAATGTATCACTTTAAATCAGGACAGGAGATGCACTGTCCTTTCTGTAAAAAGAATGCAACGTGATCTTTGGCAAATACAGGTGTGACTATTAAAAGTCCTCCTGTTCCTGGTCCTCTTCTCATACAAAGCAACAATAACATGTAAGACTTCATAAAACTAGAAATAAGGAGCTGGTTGCACTGACGTTTCTCTTTGGCCCTTGTGGTGAATGTTAATTCTCCTAAGTACAAAGGCAAGGCATGTCCAGGGATCCATATACTTGAGAAAGTACCAGTCTAGGGATCCTCTCGTGGCAGAAACAGCTCCCTCTTATCTGCCTCCTTCCTACCAATTTTAGCCTGGCTGGGATGGGCAACTTTCTCTAGTTTCTCTGTGTTTTCAGTGGACACTGTGGAAGGCTGCTGGATGCCTGGCTTTTTTGTGGGTGCCCCACCATAGGGTGGCCTTCCTGGCATGTGAACCCCAACAAAAAGATGCACTAGGCTGAACCACCATGGAGAGAACCAGGGGCTTTGGGATAAAAGGAGCAGAGCTGGAGGAAGGGGCCTGGAAGGAGGTCCAGAAGGACCCTCCAAGAGCCTCACCATTTTCTCCACAACAGAAAGCTAGCTTAGGCACAACTGCCCCAGTGTCACTGGTCACAGTGCACCGAGGAGGGACCACGCTGGCCACAGGATACAGACACTTGTCCCTTCCCTTCCTCTTTCCTGCCCAACATGCTGGAGGAACTAGGCCTTTCGGCAAGGGCAGGGAGCAGGTGAGACAGTGTTTAAGGACCAGATCCTGTGCCGCTGGCCTTCCACTTCAAAGAGTAAAGGACGGAGCTAGAGCCTTCCTCGGGGACTAGACGGGATTTAAATTGAATTTGAGGTTGAAGATTTAATACAGTCTGAGTTTTAAAACTGAAAATGGGCACATCCCTGATGGTCCAGTCGTTAGACATGGATCATGCAATGCAGGGGGTGTGGGTTCCTTTCCTGGTCTGGGAATCAAGATCCCATAGGCCAAGTGGCATGGCCAAGAAAAAAAAAAAAAAACCTGAAAATGATAAAAACTGCCCATGGAGAACCATGGCTATGTCCTTTTAATGGGCTCCCTTTTTGTACTCTCAACCCTACAAGCATTCTCAATGCAAGTTCTCTAAACTGCCAGCCAGATCACAGCCACACTCTGCACGACAACTTTCGCTGGCCTTCCATCACACTCAGACTAAAGTCTAAAGTGCTCTCCGTGCTCTTGCGTGGTCTGGCCCCCTGCTGCCTCTGTGACTCCAGTTCCACCCGCTTGGTGCCTCACTCTGCCAGCCTGGCCTCTTTCCTGTCTCTTGAGCATGCTAGGTACATTGGGTCTCAGGGCCCTTAACGTCCCTCTGCTGGAAACACTGTTCCCCAGATATGCATCTCTCTTTGTTCCAGCCTCCACAAAAATGATGCATCCTCAGAGAGGCCATCTCTGATCTCTGGCTAAAATAGCAGTCCCCTGTCTTACCTCAAAAATCCTTTTGCTTTTCCGTCATAGTTCTCAGTACTACTTGATGGTATATACTATTTATTGTATGTTTCCTCTGATAATATCTAAGCCTCATAGAGGCAATGATTTTGTCTCTTTTATCTCAATATATTGGGCAAAGAATGCCTTGTATATAAAAGGTTTCAAAAATGTTCGTTGAGTGAATGACTATCTGAAATGTTATTAAAGAAGAGTGAAAGAGAAAGTGTTAGTCCCGCAGTTGTGTCTGACTCTTTTAGACACCATGGACTGTAGCCCACCAGGCTCCAAAAGAATCGAACTGAACTTTGTACTTCAAAATAACATCTATTTAAACCTTCTAAACTGAGATTCCTTGTAAATAATATTAGTTTGAAGACCTAGCAATAACAACAAATGTCGCTGTGAGTTGGTTTACTAATATGTAAAATTAAAGATAGGCTTAATCTATGACACCCTGAGTGAACCCTAGGGCAGTGGGGTTACTTTTATGGAAATTGGTGTATGTAGTAGGCTGGGGAAAAAAAAACTAAAAACCATAAAATAAAACCTTTCTATTTTTCTCTCCTCCTATCAAAAACTAAAGTGCACCCTTTTTCCATTCTTTGATTCTGCACATGACCATGTGACTTTCTTAGTGAATAGGACGTTAGGAAACGTAGATATGAAATGTTATTTTAAACTGGGGCTTGCTCTTGGGAACCAGGATCTCACCATATGGAGAAAACACCCTGTCATCTTAGCCAGCGAGACAATGCTTCAAACTCCACATGTCTCCATCTGCCTGAGGGGAACCAGAGACAACAGCAGACAGCTGCTCTGCTGATTCTGTGGAATGGTTGTTACTTTAGGTCACTAAGTTTCAGTGTAGTTTATACACCGCAAGGGCTAACTGATACACTATATTTGGGAGAACTGTGTACTAAATTAAGTTCCATTGTTAACACAATCAGGACACACAGATGACATCTTCTAGCTCACCTGTCAACGGGTGATAGCGGAGAATACAGCAACTTAAACAGGAAGTCCTCCGGAACTGGGTTTGAAATTAACTACACTACGTACCGGCTGTGTGAGCAGTTGGCTGGGGCAAACTGCTTAGCTTTTCTAAATCTTAGTTAAATATAAAATACAGAACATGACTAAAATTCTGACCCAACCTCAAAGTCTGATCTGAGGGCCAGCAACATCACCTTGTGGGAGCCCTTAAAACACAGAATCTGCAGTCCCACCCCACACCTCCTGAGTCAGAATCTGCACTTCGACAAGTTCTCCAGGTGACTCGGGGGCACATTACAGCTTGAGGAGAGCTACCAGCGCCCCGGTGTCACTCAGGATCACCACATCGTGAAGACCTCCAACAGGGAAAAGTCCCACAGCTTTCTCCTGTCTCCCAGGGAAACTCGGTCTAGGCTATTTTTCTGGGCTTGCTCAACATGCAGACAGGCTCGGCGGCTTCTAGCTTTTCTTAGGGCCCAGCTCAAACTGCAGTTTAGGGTTTTAGCAGGAGTTGTTAGCGGACCCTCTGCCCCCTCCCGCTGAAAGATGCCCAGTTGGTAAACTTGTGATTACCCTCCTCTCAGCTCTGCCTGCAAGAGGTCAGGCTGTGCCAGGGGAACAAGCCTTTCGGGTCTGCAGTCGCCTCTCGTCCTCGGGGCCTGGCTTTGGTTCGCGCCCACATCCTGCTCTCACCCCTCAGCCCGGAGGGGCTGCCAGGCTCGCTCTCTGTTCCCGGCCAGCGGGACCCGCTCCCGGGCTGAGCATGCCCAGTGCGGCCGCGAGTGCGGCCCGGTCCCCAGTGCGCAGGTGCCACGTCTCCGGGTTTTGGTGGCCGCCGGCCGGAGAAGGAGGCGGAGTGGCCTCAGGGAGGAGAGTCCTCCCGGGAGGGAGTCCTGGAGCCGCGAGTTGTGAGGGTCCACACAAAGGGTGATGCTGGAAGGAGCGCCGTGTAACCCCTTTAGTGTGGGTGACTCGGAGTCACCTGGGGCCCGAGGCGAGCTTACGCCCCAGCATCTCGGGGACCGACGTCTGGGGCGGGGGCGGGGGTGGTTGCGTCCCTGGGTTGCACTTGGGGGAAGACTTTTTGGAACCACTTTATCTTTCGGTGCCTCAGTTTAAGACTCCGGGGCAGGGGGCGGGGTGGGAGGGAGAGAGAGGAATATTTGCTTTGGAAGATTGTTTCAAGGATTCCAGGAATAAAAACCGTTTAGGACAGTGCCTGAAGCATTGTAAGCTCCTGAGGTGTTTCTTAAACAAAATATAAACAAATAAACACCCCTACCCCCGCCAACAACTGTGGGTCGTCAGCTGTCGCCGGATCTGATCCCTCTCCGCTCTTTTAACCTCCTACCCCCGGCCCGGGCTCACAGCCCGTCTCCCTCCGGGATGCCCCCGACTCCTCACAGGTGCTGCTCGGGAGGCGCCACCCTGGGTGCCCCTCGACCCGGCACCAGGCCTGCCTGGCGGCGCCGGGAGCACCGGGGTCGACCGGGGAGACCCCGCAGAGTCCGCCGCGGGGCGGCTTCCCGGACGCCCCACCCACCGTTTCCGGGCGAAGCCCTCCACCCGGCCGGCCCCAGGCCCCCAGCGCAAGGGCGCCCCGCGCCCGCCGACCCCCTCCCTGCCCCGCGGGATCGCGGCCGGCCCGGCCCCTGCCCACCCCCAGCCGGCCGGGCGCGCCGCACTGGGCATGCTCCGTAGCCCGGGCAGGTTGGGGCTGCGAGGCGACGGCTCGGGATCCGGAGCCGGGAGGCGAGGACGTAGAGGGAGACTCGGGGGCTGAGCCAGGAGAGAGCGGCCGGCCGCTAGGGGCGGCGGGGCCCGGGGCCGGGGCGCGCCGAGCCGGCGGACGGGCGCAGCAGGCCGGCACGGCCCGGCGGCTTGGCCGGGGGCGCCCGCTGAGACCCGGGCCCCTCATGGAGGTGAGGACCGCTCCGGGGAGGCAGGGGCAGGGGCGGGGGCGGGGCGGGCGAGGGGCGGGCTCGCCGGCCGGCGCGGTCCGGGGTGGAGGGACTGGTGACGCGGGGAACAGCTAGTGAGCCGCACCGCACACAGGAGCTCACACACACACGCGCGCACACCCGCGCGCGCACCCACTGGGTCTCCAGGCGGCGGCCGCGGCCGCATCTCCGGCAGCAGCTCCGGGCAAAGTGACAGGTAGGAGAAGGCTTTCCGAGTCCCGCCCGAGGATGCTCCCGCCCGCCTGGGCCCGCGGGGCTTGTTTGTTCCCGGCGGGTGCGTCCCGGACGCGCGCGCGCGCACCCAGATGCCCTGCCCCGGAGCCCTTGCGGTGCCGGCCGCCCGGAGCGCGCGAGAGCTGGGGGTCCGCGCGGCCGCCCCTCCCTCTGCAGTCATCGCTCGCTGGGTTTCCTTAGACTCTATCCAGACATTCGCTGCTTCTGGCTGGAAATAGCTCGGCTCGACGTGTATATGATTATTTCGGTTGGAAATAGTTGGCACGGTGCAACGCATGTAAATGTGTATGCGTGTGGCTCGCCTTACCTCTTCTGGGGAAATAATAGGTATGATTGACCATTTCCACTTAAAACAGCACTGAAAGGGCGGCACTCCTTGGGGGCAGTGTTCCAGCTTCCTGAGATAATACAAAAGATGGAGACTAAAAGTGTCTTCAGAATTTTAAAGTTGCCTTTTTCTTAACTGATTAGACCCTACGTAGTACTGTTCTCCCTGTGGACTTTGTAGGCAGTTCTGCTACGGAAGTATGAAAATACTGAATCCTTCAGTTTCCCAGTGTGTTTCAGTGCAACTTTATCTAGAATCATAAAACTAACATTTTTTTTTTCTGGAGAAAAATGCAAATGCACATTATAGTTTCATAAATGTGCATGTGTTTGAGAGATGTCTGACTTTTTCTCTAAAACTTTTGAGGTGATTCTACTTCTTGTTCTAAAGCACATGTTTGAAATTTAATTTTGGCCAAAACATCCATGAAAGATCCTTGGATTTTTACTGAAAATGTGATACATGGTGGCCTGTAAATTAAGTTATGGGTGTATAGAGATAATCTAATAATTCTGTTTAATTATGTTTAAATAATTATTTCATTGGCGATAATGTCATTCAGACTTTAGCTGTATAATATCTAATACAGAGATAAAGTTTCCCCTTTAAAGAGAAATCAGATTCATAAACTGACCAGTAGAAGCAACTGGTGACTTTACCTGGGCAGTTAACTGTCTGAGGAACCGTGTTCTTCATAAAAAGTCATATTTTATCTGTATGTGTGTGTAAAATCTTAACTTTATCCATCTAGTTTTTTCGAGACTCTTTTCGAGACTCATAAATATTCAAAAATATATGCTTGAAGCAAGAACCGAATATTTTGTTTGCTTTAAACTTCAGTGGCCTAAGTTATTGAAATCGGGTAGAAGAACAAAAATTTATCTGGGCAGGGCCATGTGATTTAATCTGCCTTATCCGTGTTATGTAATCTAAAATGTTGTGTTTTGATAGGACAGTCTTACATATTTTTCAGCTAGTATTTTAATCTATTATGTCATCTTCCTTTTGACGTTTAAAAAATGATGCCATCTTGGGAGAACACCTGTTTTCATAAAAATTCACTTTTTAAAGAGAATAACATTTGTTTTTGAATTGGCATTTTTATGGACATGAGACTTGCTGCTGTAAGTGCTAACCCTTTGCATGAAATGTATTGTAACATATGTGAAGGTACCTCATATTCGATTACGAATTACGTTTTCCTCTAATTGCATTATTACTCAACCATTCCAACTTAGTTTTGATTTAGCTTTGATGATATCACTACCTAGCTCTGAATTAATCAGTGAAAATGCTATTCTACAAGTAACTGTCAAAACAAAATTTCCAAGACTCTATTTGATCACTAGGTATACATGAATATGTGTCAGGATAATGCTACCTTTATTTTGCAAATGCACACCCACACAGAGAGCTTTGTTCTAAAATACTCTTTTGCAAGTTTTATATTGGTGTGCCTGAACAATGTGATTGATGTTAAACTACTTCTGTGCCCTGGAATCTTAAGAAGCTGTGTTTTTGCCTTATGAGATGGTGAAACAGGAAAGTTTAAAAAATATTCAGGGTTACCAGAATGATTTTGCAGAAATGGATTTTTAAATCTGTATCACCTCTTTGAAATGTTTTATCCCCCAAGTGGGGATTTAGCCAGTATTTTGGCCCTCCTATTTTGTCTCTCTTAAAGAGCAAATCCAACACCTTTAGATTAGTGCGTACTGCTGATTTTAGCAACGTGGGACAGTTACATTTGGCAATCCAAATGAATATGGTATTTTCCTAGGATACTACCAAAATCCACTTTGGGGTTTGATTTATTAAGAATTGATACAATGACTGAAGCTTGACTAATATTCAGCTCTAACCCACCTTGCAAGTTAAAATTGAGGTATAATTGAGCTTTAGCACTGATATTTTCCTTGAACCCATCACATGGCATGCCAATTTGTGAAAAGATGTGATCAATAAGCCTGTTTCTGGGTTTAGCATCTGCATTTTCTTCCCCAAACTTTCAGGTGTAGCTGGCAAGCTTAAATTATCAAATTCATTCATTCTATTAATTATATCCGTGGACTTAAAAAAATATATACATTAGTAGTTAGGTGCCAAGGTTGTTTTTTGCTTTAAAAACCGTATGTTGTGAAGAAAATTTATCTTTGTGATCACAGTTCTTATGTAATATAGTCACAGGAAAGAAAGTTTATGTATTTTGCATATTCTCCACAAATGTCTTTAACAGTAAGCTCAAGTATTTAAGCTTATTGAGCAGATCATGACTCAGTTTTCTTTGTTTTTGACCAGTTGTAAAGTACGGATGAAACAACATGTTTATTAGCACGAATGGCACAGGTTTTTAGTAAGCTGTCGTCTATCACAGTGAGTCCTGTAAAACCAAGAACTTGTGTGTTTGATATGCAGAATGAGGTCAAGGACTAGTGGAGAAGCTTTAATGATCACAGTTGGTATTTCGTGTCCAGACTGACGTTTCTAAAATGGTTGCTTTTCCCCTTATAATGTGAACTTGTGGGCCTTTTCAGTGTCTGTCAGAAAGACTTACCTACCTATGAGAAAATCAATACCTGTCTTCATCGCCGAGTCTCCGTGGCTTTACTGTCTGTGAGGATACTGTCCAATTCTCAATACTGTCCACGCTGCATTTTTCTATTTCTCTGTACTATTCAGGAACTGTAATCGCCCTGTGTGGGCCTACCTTTCATTCCTTAATATTTATTTTTCTGTTTCATAGTTTCTCTTTCGATCAAGCCTTCTCCTTGAAAGTAGAACTACTTCCTCAAGGTGTAATATTACTTATCTAGTTGTGCCTGAGGATTGGAATATTTCCTGCCATATCAATAAACAAGGATGCCACAGTCCTCAGTGATTCCAGCTTCCAGGGCACTCAGGAAGAAGAATCCCTGTGATCAGTAGCCATTAGGCTGCAGTCACTCCCAATAGGGGAGCCCTGAGGAACTCAGGATGTGGAAAATACAGGATATTGGCCCCAGAAAGCCGAGACGCATATGAAAGGAATGATTTCAGTAAGTCCAGACTTACTTCTGAAGTAGACAATTGCTAAATTCCTTAACTTGAGATATCTGGTTTTCTTTCAGCTCAGTTCAGTTGCTCAGTCTTGTCTGACTCTTTACAACCCCATGGATTGCAGCATGCCAGGCTTCCCTGTCCTTTACCAACTCCCGGAATTTACTCAGACTCACGTCCATTGAGTTGGTGACGCCATCCAATCATCTCATCCTCTGCCATCCCCTTCTCCTCCTGCCTTCAGTCTTTCCCAGCATCAGGATCTTTTCCAATGAGTCAGTTCTTCACATCAGGTGGCCTAAGTATTGGAGTTTCAGCTTCAACATCAGTCCTTCCAATGAATATTTGGACTGATTTCCTTTAGGATTGACTGGTTGGATCTCCTTGCAGTCCAAGGGACTCTCAAGAGTCTTTTCCAACACCACAGTTCAAAAGCATCAATTCTTCAGCGCTCAGCTTTCTTTATAGTCCAACTCTCACATCCATACATGACTACTGGAAAAACCGTAGCTTCAACTAGATGGGCGTTAGTTGGCAAAGTAATGTCTCTGCTTTTTAACATGCTGTCTATGTTGGTCATGGCTTTTCTTCCAAGGAATTGACAAAAACACTTGAGATGCTGCTGTATCCCTGGCTTGAAGGGATAAATAAAAATTCCCACTGTATAAAAGAACTCTCAACTTTTAGGTTCTGATTGTTTTTTAAGTCAACACGTCTTATGTCAACTAAAAATTGAACAACTTGAGAGTTGCGAGTTAAGTTGTATTTGGGGCAAAGTGAGGACCGTAGGACGGGAGGCAGCACCTCAGATGCTCTGAGAGCCTGCCCCAAAGTGGCATTGAGGGAAGGTCATTATATAAGGTTCTGGTGAAGGGGGAGTTCCATACCACGAGGCACTCATTTTATAAAAAGTTTTTTTTGCTAGTCATGAGGATCTGATGTCACCATGAAGGGATTTAGTGATTCTCTAGAAACGAGGAGATTCAAGGATTGAGATCATAAAATCTGTTCCTAAGACCGTCCTAAAGACCTATGCCACAGATTCCCTGGAGCACAGAGTGCCTCACTCCACCCTGAACTCCTCAGAGGCTGTAGAATGTCAGTAGCGATAGCAGCACAGGGGTCAATCTCCCTAGAGGCAGATGGTAAATCCCTTTGTTGTTCAGTCATTGGCAATACTCTTAGCAAGTGCCAATTTGAGTTGACACTTAGAATGATACAGATTTTGGCACATTCAGAAGCTGGGCTTCTGTAGCTCTTCAGATATATAAATGGGTTTACTTCACCCCAAGGAGAAGGTGAGTTGGGTGAAAATGCATCACTAAGTAGATGAGTGAGGAGTTTGAAGCCTGTTTGTAAAAATCACCCCATTTTGATCAGTTGAACAACTACGTCCCTCTCCCCCCGCCCACCCACCTAAATCCCACTTTCCAAAACTCTGGTTAGAAGCTCATCTCTTTGGATACTTTTCTGATGCTGAAGGTGTAAATCAAGTTCACAGGGTGGATGAAAGCAGTCTTGAGACTTTTTACGTATCAGCTGGGAGATTCTTATATTCCAGAGGATGAAGGGCCAGTAGAGGTTTTATTTTCTCTGTGTGAACTCCCATCTACTTTTTCTTTCCTTTTCTTTTTGGAATCAAAGTAGATGAAAGGGACATCAATCAGAAGATGATTTTCTCTGCACACCCTTTTGCCTACTGCCTGGAAAACCTGAGAAGGTTGTGTACCACATGACTGTAAGATAGTGTTATCTTATCCCCTTGAGTCTCCTTCAGGGCCTGGATCCTTTGAAATTTCACCTCTGGCCACCGAGCCACCCTGGGGGCATGCAGATCACTGCTTTATGATACATTGCCCTTCTTAAAGGTTCTTCTCCTCCTGAACAATTAGAGGAGGTTGTCGGCTCCCTGATGTGAACGAAGTAGCCATTTGCTCAAAACAGGAGGAAGACAGTCACTCAGGAAACTTAATTGTGAGCAGCTCCTCTGGAGAGAGCAGGTCACAGGCCGGTGGAGTCACACTTGGCATCTTGTTGTCTCTCCCAGGACTGGAGCTCTTCACTGCAGGACACCCTGTGATGGATGAGCTCGCAAATACATCTTTATTTTCACTTTCTTCCAGTTGACAGTTAAGGCAGCTATTGGAGCCCTCGATGAGTCTTGGCATTTAATGGCTTGAAAAGGAAGCACATACTATGTGAGCCTTTAAAATATTTTTTGATAAGTATGTGTGTGCTAAGTCACTTCAGTCATGTCCAACTCCTTGAGACCCCATGGACTGTAGCCTTCCAGGCTCCTGTGTCCATGGGATTCTCCAGACAAGAATATTGGAGTGTGTGGCCATGCCCTCCTCCAGGGACTCTTCCCCACCCAGGGATTGAACCCGCATCTTTTATGTCTCCTGCATTGGCAGGCAAGTTCTTTAGCACTAGCACCATCTGGGAAGCCCTTTGATAAATATACTTACAGGTAATTGTTTTCCTTTGTACTTCATTTACTTTCAACAGTGTGAAGTTTCTGTGACTTTAAAGTGTTGGAATCAGGTGGACCTGCGCTCAGATCCAGACTATGTATGACATGTGTGAACTCTGTGACACTTAGCGTTCACTCTGAGCCTCCGTGACCACGTCTGTAAATGAGGAGAATCGCTTACAGGGCAAAAGTACATGGCTGTGCAGCTTGGATGATGTTGGGTGTTGTGTTACTGCTGCTTTTGCTGCAACTGCTCTTGGTGCTTTTTCTGTTAACACTGCTAGTATTCCTCCTCACTCCCGCATTCTCCTCCTCCACTGGGGCAAATGCCAGTGACTTATCCATGCAAATCAGGCTGTGCCAGTTCGTATAAAACTTCTGGAAAGGGACACTCGTCCTGCCCCGTCTGCTAGTGAGGAAGTTCGGGTCACCTTTTAGGGCCACTGTGTGAATGCCAAGTCCTCCTCTGGGTTTACCTAATCCCGCCACTGCAGTTGGACAGAGGGGCCTCACAGTAACTCAGCCCTAACCTCCTTGACATTCTGTGACCTGCGGGCTATGAAATAGAACTCTGTGAGCAGGACGCGACCCCCAGGGCATCTGCATCTCCCAGCCAGGCTTTGAAGAAAGACTATGAAGCCAGTGAGGCCTGGGAGGAGCGAGGCATCCACCACGATAATCTGGAGATCTGTGGGGTTTAGGGGGCGTGTGTGACTTTTGCTTGCCCATGGGCTTCAGCGTCAGGAACACTGATGGCAACAGTAACAAAACCACAGATGTTGACTGAACACTAAAAATGTGCCGCTTAAAAAAAATAAAATGCTTTATTGAATTTGTTACAATATTGTTTCTGTTTTGTTTTCTTGGCCTTTTGGCTGCCAGGCAGGTGGACTCTTACTTAGCTCCCTAACCAGGGATCAAGCCCGCATGCCCTGCATTAGAAGGCGAAGTGTTGATTGCTGGATCACCAGGAAAGTCCCCAAATATGCCACTTAATTTAACCCTCCCCACAGCTTTTTATGGAAGCTCCTAAAAGTATCTGTTTTACATGTGGGGAAAGTGAAGCTGAGAGTTATTCACTTCAGGGAGTTAGAGATGAGAAGTCAAACCCAGGCAGACTGACACCAGAACTCAAACTTCTAACTGCTGTGCTATGTTACCTGCCATGCAAGTACATGTGGCTGAAAGGTTTGCTACAATAACAAATTTTGTGAACACTATTTTAAGGGACCAGGTTGAGGTATGACAGAAGCTTCTGGCAACCCTGCTGTGACTGTGACCGTGGAATTGAAATAGGAAGTTGATATATGGGCTGGAAATCTGAGAGGGATGTTACCAAATGCTGCTGTAGGGTAGCCTAAAAGTTAAATTAGTTTTCTGAAGGACCAGCTTTTCCTGGGTGAGGTTCCTCAGGTTTCAAGCAGATGTGACCCACTCTGATTCCTTTGAGGGCCAGGTGAGCATCATGGGGCTGCCCGGGGTAAGCTTACGCTCTTAGACGGTGCTGGTGGGGTACATGTGTATCAGGAGCTCTGCCCTGGCCTTCCCTGGGGGGCAGGTCTTCAGATTTCTGCCAGGCAGGTATGGGGCTCATGGTTGCCAGCACCTCTCTGTTTTCAGGGGAAGCATGAAATCCAGATTTCTTTTAAGCTTGAAATATAATTATAAAACCTTTAGAAATAATTAAAGTAAAAATAAACGTCAGCTTGTAGGGTGGCCAAACAAAACTAGAAATTAAACCACCGTATGATCCAGGGAAAACCACTAGACCATTCAGGTATGAAAGTGAAAATGAAAGTGAAATCGCTCAGTCGTGTCCGACACTTTGTGACCCCATGGACTGTAGCCTACCAGGCTCCTCTGTCCATGGGATTTTCCAGGCAATAGTACTGGAGTGGATTGCCATTTCCTTGTCCGGGGGATCTTCCCAACCCAGGGATCGAACCCTGGTCTCCCGTGTTGTAGACAGACGCTTTACCGTCTGAGCCACCAGGGAAGCCATTCAGGTATGACCTAAATCAAATCCCTTACAATTATACAGGGGAAGTGAAAAATAGATTCAAGGGATTAGATCTGATAGAGTGCCTGAAGAACTGTGGATGGAGGTTCGTAACAGTGTACAGGAGGCGGTGATCAAGACCATCCCCAAGAAAAAGAAATGCAAAAAGGCAAAATGGCTGTCTGAGCTCCCACTTCCAGCCTTTTGTCAGCCCTGTGAACTAGAGTCTTTATTAAGTGAGCATGGTTCCTTCTTTATTTGTGCTTTTCCCCCATGATTGAATTTCTTACAAAGGTGGTTATAGCCATTTATTTCTAGTGGACATTCGTTTTGGATTCTGAATTTCTTCCGTGTTTTTCCCCTTGCTCATTTTTCTAAGATGTTAGTAAGTCTTCAGGGTTGTGGGAGGCAGGACATGACTTTCCTTCCTACTTCATGGGGCTCCTTGAAAATAAAAACCATTTAGTGCAGAAGTGGGGACTTCATCCATGGGGACAAGGAGGTCTCTTGCCTGCATCACTGATCTGAACTCTAACCAGTCACAAACATGTCTGCCTGCTGTTGGGTGGTGTTGGGTTTGTCCTGGATGCGCAGAATGAAGACCTGTTTCTGCACGTCACAGAATTTCAACATGCAATCTACTTAATAGCTCTCCTCTTCCTTTTGGGTCTTAAAGGAGGAATTCCATTGGATCAGATGAGAAGGAAGTTCTTTGAACTAGGACATCTGCTCATGCGCCATCACTGGATCGATCACTGAAGCCCCCCTTAGAATTTCTGTTAATTTTTGGTTTTCATTGGCTTTTAAAATGATGGATGTGATACATTAACATGTTCCAATTGAAGTGATATTGCAGAAAGGAAATGCAGAAACAAAATATAAAATACCCTCTCCCACCTATACACATACCCAGATATAACCATCAGCAGCAGCTTAGAGCATCTCCTCTCCTTTTTCTGTGTGTATATATATATATATATATATATATATATATACTGCTACTGCTAAGTCACTTCAGTCGTGTCCGACTCTGTGTGACCCCATAGACGGCAGCCCACCAGGCTCCCCCGTCCCTGGGATTCTCCAGGCAAGAACATTGGAGTGGGTTGCCATTTCCTTCTCCAATGCATGAAAGTGAAAAGTGAAAGTGAAGTTGCTCAGTCGTGTCCCCGACCCTCAGCGACCACATGGACTGCAGCCTTCCAGGCTCCTCTGTCCATGGGATTTTCCAGGCAGGAGTACTGGAGTGGGGTGCCACTGCCTTCTCCATATAAGTATATACACATGCTTTTAAACTGGATCATGATGTGTAAGTTTTTCTACAACTTGCTTACTTGCCACTTAAGTGTCCATTGTGGTGATCGTTTCATATCAGTATACTAGTTTTATTTTTTCTTTCTAACATTACATAAATTCTGGTAGTACCATCAATGAACTATGGAAGTACCATGTTTTATGTAACCATTCTCCTGTTCTCACTGTTGCAAACTGAAAAAGTGAAGATCTTTGTGCCTATGTCTTCATGCACACGTGCTAGAATTTCTTGTTGGTTGTTGCTGTTGAGTCACTAAGTCTTTGGCCCAAAGGGTGTGCATGTTTACATTTTGAGAGTGCACTGTCACATTGCCTTTAAGGAAGGTCCCCATGAAATTTCTATCTTGTGTCCCCTCACATTATGAATATGGTCTCTAACTAAAGCAATATCATTTCATTGCTTTAGTAGTTCAGTCAGACCTCAGTTATATACAGTATACCAGGAAAGGACTTTAGAAGTAGTCTATGTCCTTAAATTTCTTGAAAATATAATAATCAAAAAAGAATTTACCAATTCATAGGTCAATTTAAAGACTTCTCTGGGGGCTCACTGGTACAGTATCTGTCTGCCAGTGCAGGAGATGCAGGTTCAATCCCTGGATCAAGAAGGTCCCCTCGAGAAGGGAAATGGCAATCTATTCCAGCATTCTTGCCTGGGAAATCCTTGGACAGAGAAGCCCAGTGGGCTACAGTCCATGGGATCACAAAAGAGTCAGATACGATTTAGGGACTTCAACAATTGGTGGCTCAGCGGTAAAGAATCTGCCTTCAGTACAGGAGACATGGGTTCAATTCCTGGGTTGGGAATATCCTCTGGAGAAGGAAATGGCAATTCACTACAGTATTCTTGCCTGTTTAGCAACTAAACAACAGCAACAAGCAGCCAATTTAAAAACTTGTTAGTAAAGAGAAAGCTTGAGTAGAATCTGAGTTGAAAATCTATGTTCTGATCAATTTGATTAGCTGTAAAACTTTAGATTCTTCAGACCCAGGACGTATCATAAACACCCTTGAATGTACATTAAAAAAAGTGAGATACTGCACAGCCAGCAAAGATTGATATTGACTTGGGAAAATCAAATTAATTTCATGGCTAAAAATTCTATCCAGGTGTATTTATATCTTTAGACTTTCAAATACTTAATTATTTAAGAATATTTTTTACCTTCTACTTTCTAATTCTAGAATTACAAGATTCAGAGATAAATCTATTTTATTGAGTTTTATTATTTAATAGATACCTGAACTTAATTTCCATGGTATTTGGAAATAATATATAGACAGAGGACCATATAAGTTAAAAGCTACACTGCATTTTTATTTAGAGAGAGATTGGGAAAAATACAGAAAATCTAGGTCACTGATTCTCAAGTTTTTTGAGAAGTTTTAACTTCAGTAATTATAGTTGTTTTCAATGCTATGAAGTGAATTATCTGTTGATATTTAGAATTTTATGACATCCCTTAAAAGATTGGAATCATCCTCAAGTATCATATTATCAGGGTAAGTAAATCTTGATGTAGATAAATAGCAGGAAATGAAATTATTGGTTTTTTTTTTGTCTGTTTCTCCAGATACCCATTTTTAAGAAAAATTCTGGTGAGGTTGGCAATGACATTGGGATTCTGATTGCATGCTTTCTGTGTGTTTATTTTTATAGCATGCAATGAATTGTAGAAACATGGTAGGATTCAATTATATTTCCTTGGCATTAAAACCTTGGGTGTTCAGGAATGTCTGTACTAGATTTTGCTTCTGGAAATGTTACAGCATTTTAAGTTCACAGGCGATTTCCTTTAATAGTACCTGTGGCAGTCACAGTGGAGGGCCCCTCCTGGCCCCTCTTCACCTTGTGTCATTCGGGGCCTGGGGAACAGATGGAACGTGTGGACTGGGTCCTTTGAGGAAGGCTTTGTAAGGGTATGGAAAACCCGTGCCTTTAGAAGGTGTGGGCAGGTGTAGGGAACACAGCCACACCAGAGTGAGAGCCACAGAGGGACTTAGCACTGTGGGGAACTTGCCTGATCCAAGTGAAGGGCAAGAGGGACTGTTCTCCAGGAGCTGCGTCCTGCGGTAGAGGACCTGTCATGTCCCTGCAGGGAGAAGGCGGGGGAATAAATGCCTGCATCACTCTCCTCCTGCCCTCGGACCTCCGGCTGGAGCATTCCATCAGCCGGCTGGCTGGTGCAGATGGACCCCAGAGGGCAAGAGGGGAGAGACGGGTGACAAGGAAGGCCAGTAGTCTGGGCAGGCAGACTGCACCTTCTACACACCTGCTCGTCTGGAGGTTCGGCCAGGTTGGAAGGCCCGTGGTCTGGCTTTGTGGCCAAAGAAAAGAAAACCAGCCACAATGACTAGATTTAAATAGAAGTCAGGAACGTTCTGAAACGTCACATGGCAGATACCACTAAGATACACGGTGGGCCTTAGAGTAACAGTTAAAAATAGCATTTTTTTTTTTTTTTTAAAGTTCATTTGGAATGGCTTGTGTTTCTTGGGAAATGAGCACAATGGGAAACTTTATGTGTTTATCTGAAAAGTGTCTGAAAAGTGTAGGCTATAGGCAGGAGACACAGAAGGGATTCATGAAGTCCACAAATAACATGGAGTTGGATACCTAAGATGTAATTCCTTTGCTTTTAATATTTTATGAAAATATTTTATCTAAAAATGTCAGGTACCTGGGGAAAAAGACGAGAAGGAAATTAAGGTTATTAACAGTAATTTTCCTTCAAAGAAGTCAATTTAACTGAATCATTAGCATCACCGAGGAGCAACGAACAAGCTGTATTTTCCCATTTGTTCAGCGTGGCCGTAAGACTCTGAGACTTCAGGCTCATTTGTTCCCTCATTTTCTTGGAACTGTTGTCTGAAAAGGTGAAGACGGCTCTGGGCTGTGTTAGTTTGTGTATTTGTCCTCAATGAACAAGCAGTGAATTGATTAGAATCATAAAATCCGAGTGCTAGAAGGAATGTCAGGTTCACTTCTGCTTCCCTCCATGTGTGATGGTGTGAGAAACCAAGTCAGTAGCTTCCAGCAGCTGCTGGTTTGCAAATTCCCCGCTTGGTGACTCTGCGGAAGGCACATCCCTTCACTCTGGAGAAGCTGCACTAGATGAGTTTCTCTTTGCTTTACCTTGTAGACTCCTCAAGTCCCAATTTCCAGGCCTTGCTTGGCCATGTATTAGAGGCAGGTCTTCTTGATCATCTCTCCCACCACCCCCTGCCCTTAAAATGGTCTTCTCTGGAGCTCTCTGCATTGCTCTCGACTCTTATCACTGTACAGACTCTTTCTGTATGCGATAACTCATCCACTTTTACTTTTTCTTTTTTACAACCAGTTATTCACTATGCTATGCTATGCTAAGTCACTTCAGTCGTGTCCGACTCTGTGCGACCCCATAGACGGCAGCCCACCAGGCTCCCCCGTCCCTGGGATTCTCCAGGCAAGAACACTGGAGTGGGTTGCCATGTCCTTCTCCAATGCATGAAAGTGAAAAGGGAAAGGGAAGTCGCTCAGTTGTGTCCGACTCTTAGCGACCCCATGGATTGTAGCCTAACAGGCTCCTCCGTCCATGGGATTTTCCAAGCAAGTGTACTGGAGTGGGGTGCCATTGCCTTCTCCGAGTTATTCACTAATGACTCCCATGTCCCTGACTTCTTGTCTGAGCTCCACTTATATCCCATTGTCTGCTGGAGATCTTGACGTTGAAGTCTTGTGGCTGCTTTCACATCAGTGTGCCCCAAACAGAAGTCCTCAACTTCACTCCAGACTTACACCTCATCTCAAGTTCTGAATCTTTGTGAGACCAGCAGGCACCAGTCATTTGAGACGATCATTTCTGCCCACTCCTCCATTCCTATTGACGCTGCCTAAGTTTATATCCTGAGTGTTCATGCTTAGTTGTTCCAATAACCCTTTAATCAGGTTCCCTATTGCCCTCTCTCATATTCATTCAATCTTTCATGTTTTCCATTAGCTATTAAATGAGTATCACATACTGTTACAGCGTCTGGAGGAAGGCATGGCAGCCCACTCCAGTGTTCTTGCCTGGAGAATCCCCGTGGACAGAGGAGTCTGGTGGGCTACAGTCCATAGGGTCGCATAGAGTCGGCCACCACTGAAGCAACTTAGCATGCACGCACACACTGTAACAGTGCATGAGTTGCAGCTCCTGCCCTCCAGGGTTTGCAGTTCACTGGAAGAGAGACAAATAAATAGCTACTTTATAAGTTTATATTTTTGCCCCTTTACTCCACTCTCTGTACTCAGCTAAAGTCATTCGCACACAGTAAATCTTATTATAGGATTACTTCTAAAATGCTTTAACAGTACTCGATTGCTTTCAGGACTTAACTTTATTTCCCTAATTTCCCAAACACAAGCCATCCATAGCTAAACGTCTGCAGTGAAATGTAAGACTTTTATTTGGGTCAATATACTGAGCTAGATTAAGATCCCAAGAACGTGAAGTCTTTGGCCTCGGTGTTTGTGCTCACGTTACAGTTAAACCCCTTCCTTCAACTGGTGAATTCTACAGGCCTTTACAGACCTCGCAAGGTTGCCATCTCCTCTGCAAAGCGTTCCTTGATTTCAGCTCTAGGTCCAGGGCCCCGTCCTCAGTCCTCCTGCTGAATGGTTTGCACATTTTAGCCACAGCAAGACTTTTCTTGAGGAAGGGAAGAATCTTGTGTATTAGAAACTAAATCAGAGACTCTTCAGTGAATGAATAACAAAATGCTATTATTGCAAAGTCTGCAGATTGGACAGGGTTAGGAAAGCCATCTGATGAATAAGCAGAAGAGGTGCCACATTTAATAAATTGAAGTTTTCTGCAGACTTATTATAGAAGGTAAGCACATTCCATTATTGTTTACACTGGTTGCTGAGAAATAGGACAACAATTCATTTGGAAAGATGATCAGTAACTTGAAAAGTCTACATCCGTGATTTCTGCTAACAGATTTGGATATTTTAATTTCTTGGTATACTAGAACCAGAGGAGACATTTCACTGAAGATAGTTTATCACTTATTCCTGATGGGTATAAACTATAGTTTGTTCATTTTATGTTCATTTTATAGTTGGTTCAAGTTATGCTTATAGTGTGTTAGACCATGAATCAGAAAAGTTTCCTTATTTCAAACTTCGCTGGAAATTTTGAGGAAAAAAACATTTATTTAATCAAATTATTTTTATAAAGTGGGATTCTTGGTAATCTTAAATGCTTTGTATTTATTATAGCACTTTATTATCCAAATGACCTGTGAATGTATTAGTGCCAAAGACAGAAAGCCAGAGAGCATTACTGAATTGAAGGAAAATATCCTGCTGAATGTTGTTTTTAGGAGAGCGTCTTCCAAAGTTCCCAAATCAGGAGGGAACTTTTTATTCAGGACATTGGGGTTTTTTTGTTTGTTTTTTTTTCTGTATTTTAAAAAGAAATTTGGCGGCACCGTGTGGCATATGGGATGTGAGTTCCCCGATCAGGGGTCACACCTGCACCCCCTGCACTGGAAGGGCGGAGTCTTAACCACTGCACCACCAGGGAGGCCCCAGGACTTCAGTTGGGATCTGACCAAAAGTGACACTTGGACACTTTTCCCCCTTCCTTGAGGAGGAGAGTCATCCCCCACTCCCCAAGCCTGTGGTGTCAGTAGTATTTGTGAGGTTTCTTCTTCACAATTGACATCTTTTTATGATTTAGCAAATCTGTCTTACTTGGTGTTGAAAAGTGCTGGCTAAGCATGTTAATCATTGTGTGTGTGTGTTAGTTACCCAGTCGTGTCCGACTCTCTGCAACCCCATAGACCACAGCCTACCAGGCCCCTCCGTCCATGGCATTCTCCAGGGAAGAACACCGGAGTGGGCTGCCACTTTCTATAGTTCCTCCAAAAGGAACTATAGAAATAAAGAAAGTGAAGTCGCTCAGTTGTGTCCAACTCTTTGCAACCCCATGGACTGTAGCCTACCAGGCTCCCCCATCCATGGAATTTTCCATGCAAGAGTGCTGGAGTGGGTTGCCATTTCCTTCTCCAATGCTGCTGCTAAGTTGCTTCAGTCATGTCCAACTCTATGCGACGCCACAGACGGCAGCCCACCAGGCTCCCCCATCCCTGCGATTCTTCAAGCAAGAACGCTGGAGTGGGTTGCCATTTCCTTCTCCAGCGCATGAAAGTGAAAAGTGAAAGCGAAGTCGTTCAGTCATGTCCGACTCTTCGCGACCCCATGGACTGCAGCCTACCAGGCTCCTTAGTCCATGGGATTTTCTAGGCAAGAGTACTGGAGTGGGGTGCCATTGCCTTCTCTGACTTCAATGTTAATCATTATATATATGATTATTCAAATTTACATGAACAACAACACTTAGAAGGATGGTAGTTTAGCGATTGCAGCTGCTGGGAGAAATTTTCACGGTAGCTGTTTGGAAGTACAGACAGTATTTCCTTTTATTTAGAGTCTTTTTGGACCTGTGAGGCTCTCCGAGAACCTTAAGTCTGGCCTCATTCTGTCCATTTTTCATTCCCTTTGAAACAGTTTCAAAGTAACTGGGTAAAGTTCCTCTCTTATCTGTCACAAGAAACACACCAGAAATTTCTTGTGCAGCTACCAGAGGAAAAGAAAGAAATTTAAAAGCTCAGATGATTTGGGTATTAATACCTATCCTGAAAGTTAGTGACTCTGCTTGAACCAAATTCTGCTGTACCATTCTGTCACATGTTAGTTTTTATTTTCTCAGCTTGAATTTGTAAATGCAACAGACCAACAGGTTTTACATCAAGAGTGACAAGCAGAAGGAACCCACTCCTCAATTCAGAGCAGTAAATGTATTTTTAAAACCTCTGAAAATGTTCTACTTTTTCCCCAAACCAAACCTCTCCCAGCTTTCTTAAAAAGCTTAAAATTGAAATATATTTATACCAATTAGTGATACCAAGGGAACATTTCATGCATAGATGGACACAATAAAGGACAGAAATGGTATGGACCTAACAGAAGCAGAAGATATTAAGAAGTCGTGACAAGAATACACAGAAGAACTATTCAAAAAAGATCTTCATGACCCAGATAACCATGATGGTGTGATCACTTGCCTAGAGCCAGACATCCTGGAAGGTGAAGTCAAGTGGGCCTTAGGAAGCATCACTATGAACAAAGCTAGAAGAGGTGATGGAATTCCACTTGAGCTATTTCAAATCCTAACAGATGATGCTGTGAAAGTGCGGTACTCAGTATGCCAGCAAATTTGGAAAACTCAGTAGTGGCCACAGGACTGGAAAAGGTCAGTCTTCATTCCAATCCCAAAGAAAGGCTATGCCAAAGAATGTTCAAACTACCACACAATTGCATTCATCTCACATGCTAGCAAAGTAATGCTCAAAATTCTCCAACCGAGGCTTCAACAGTACATGAACCACGAACTTCCAGATATTCAAGCTGGATTTAGAAAAGGCAGAGGAACCAGAGATCAAATTGCCAACATCTGTTGGATGATCGAAAAAGCTTCTGCTTTATTGACAATGCCAAAGCCCTTGACTGTGTGGATCACAACAAACTGTGGAAAATTCTTCAAGAGATGGGAATACCAGACCACCTGACCTGCCTCCTGACAAATCTATATGCAGGTCAAGAAACAACAGTTAAAACTAGACATGGAACAACAGGCTGGTTCCAAATCGGGAAAGGAGTATGTCAAGGTTGTATATTGTCACCCTGCTTATTTAACTTATATGCAGAGTATATCATGTGAAATTCCGGGCTGGATGAAGCACAAGCTGAAATCAAAATTGCCAGGAGAAATATCAAAACCTCAGAAATGCAGATGATACTACCCTTATGACAGAAAGCAAAGAAGAACTAAAGAGCCTCTTGATGAAAGTGAAAGAGGAGAGTGAAAAAGTTGGCTTAAAGCTCGACATTCAGAAAACTAAGATCATGGCATCTGGTCCAATCAATTCATGGAAAATAGATGGGGAAACAATGGAAACAGTGACAGACTTTATTTTTCTGGGCTCCAAAATCACTGCAGATGGTGACTGCAGCCATGAAATTAAAAGATTCTTGTTCCTTGGAAGAAAAGGTATGACCAACCTAGACAGCATATTGAAAAGCAGAGACATTACTTTGCCAACAAAGGTCTGTCTAGTTAAAGCTGTGGTTTTTCGAGTTGTCATATATGGATGTGAGAGTTGGAGTATAAGGAAAGCTGAACGCCAAAGAATTGATGCTTTTGAACTGTGGTGTTGGAGAAGACTCTTGTGAGTCCCTTGGACTGCAAGGAGATCCAACCAGTCCATCCTAAAGGAGATCAGTCCTGAATATTCATTGGAAGAACTGGTGCTGAAGCTGAAACTCCAATACTTTGGCCACCTGATGTGAAGAACTGACTCAGTGGAAAAGACGCTGATGCTGGGAAAGATTGAAGGCAGGAGAAGATGGGGATGACAGAGGATGAGATGGTTGGATGGCATCACCAACTCGATCGACCTGAGTTTGAACAAGCTCCGGGAGGTGGTGATGGACAGAGAGGCCTGGCATGCTGCAGTCCATGGGGTTGCAAAGAGTCGGACATAACTGAACGACTGAACTGACCGTTATATATTTTGATGTTATTATGTATACCTGACTTTTATCTAGTATTTGCATGCAAGTCTGAAATATTCTGATACTAAAAGGCTTTAGTAAAACTATACTCCCTTGTCCAGTCTACACTCCTGTTACCCCACCCCAATCCCAGTAGAAACCATTTCTAACTTTTATGCTGTTTTTACTAGTAGTTATTGACATTTTTATAGGATTGTAGTGCTCTTTTTTCATCTACTTTAAAGATTTTCTAAACACCTTGTGTTATAGGAGTTAAGGTGTGTCATCATACAAACACACACACACACACACATGCACACACAACTTCATTTTCCTTCTTCATCCCCTCCATATAAGGCTCTCCCAGCTTTGTCGGAAAGGGGAAGGCATAAATTCCCTGGAAGGTATACCTCACTGCTAAATAGGTTTCTGGTCTAGAATATCTCAAGAGAAATTCCTGAAAGCATGCAAGGAACACAAGTGCTAGTAAGTCAGTGCTTCCTACTCACATGGAAGGTGTAAGACCATCAGAAGGAAGCCACACGTGCACACACACACACAAACACACATACACACATGAAAGTCCGAGATTGCAGGCTCTCTGGCTATGCTGTGGACTGGGATACGTGAAAGTCACACAATAAGGACATAGTTCTTTGGTGTTTATGAGTCTTGACTGGAAGGCTCTGTGATGTTTTAGAATTTTGTGATTTCCCAAGACACATAAAGACCAGGCCTCACACTCAATGTCCTTTGGGCTTAGGTGGTATGCCCTGGACTGATTCCTGCAACCGTATTTCATTTTCTCAGTGATTTCACAGGGGGGGTACCATTCCTACTGGTCCATGCTTGGCAAACTATTTATTCGTGGTCACACGTTGATAGGCGTGCAGATAGCCTTAGGTCAGCCCAGGTCTGTGTGACACCTGTGTACGTCACAGGCATCAGTGAGGTGTCCCGTGCGTCAGTGGGGTGCATGGGACACAGCTGTCTCTCCCTGCTTCCTGATGGAGCTGATTATTTTGGTTCAGTGTAGCAATGTGCTTACTCAAACGTACTGCCCTCTTTGGCTTCCCCTGCAGCCGGAATGGCTCGCCTGGTTCAGACCAGCGAGGGATAGGCTTCTTCCTCCTGGCTCTTTCTTTGCCTTCCTGGGCACCTGTAGCCTCTGCCTTGTGGTTTTGACCATGAGAGCCGTACACTGAGGCAGGACAGGGAATGGAGATGCCCGGCTTCTGGATGCCTTGAGTGGCTTTACCGGCCCTGATCAACTTCCTTGTGAATTTCTTGTTACCTGAGAAAAATAAGTGACTCTGGTTAAGTCACTCTGATGGCTGTTACGGGCTAAGCTGTGTCCCTCCAGAATTCATAGGTTGAAGCCTCACCCCTTGGTACCTCAGAATGTGACTGTATTTGGAGATAAGGCCTTTAAAGAGATAAATAAGGTTAAAATGAAGCTGTTAGACCTAATCCAATCTGACTGTGTCCTTATAAGAAGAGACATCAGGACACAGGAGAGAAGGCAGGGATAAGTGCCTGCCTGTAGAGTCAAGGCCTTGTGAGGACTCAGCAAGGAGGTGGCTGTCTTCACGCCAAGGAACGCTCCGAGAAAACAACCCTCAATCTTGGACTTCCAGCCTTCAGAACTGTTAAAAAATAAATTTCTGTTGTTTAAGACACCTAGTCTGGTATTTTGTTGTTATGACAGCCCTAGCAAACGAATATAGTCAGGTTTGTTTTACATGAAGCTGAAAGCAGTCCCACTGATACAGAAACCAAAACAAATAAAAGTATGACAGACCCAAATCATATAAATGATTCGAATTACCCCACTGTTTCTTTCTTTATGAACGCTGTCTCCATAGCACTCATGACACTGTGCTCTGTTTACTTGTTTAACTTCCAGTGCCCCAGCCTTACACCACCCCCCGCAACGCCCCGCACCACCCCGCACAGCTTCCTCAGGCTGAGGTTGCCTCCCCCCGCCCCCCACCACCCCGCACAGCTTCCTTAGGCTGAGGTTGCCTCCCACCACCCCGCACAGCTTCCTTAGGCTGAGGTTGCCTCCCCCCGCCCCCCACAACGCCCCGCACAGCTTCCTTAGACTGAGGTTGCCTCCCACCACCCCGCACAGCTTCCTTAGACTGAGGTTGCCTCCCCACCCCCCCCACCACCCCACTACCCCGCACAGCTTCCTTAGGCTGAGGTTGCCTCCCCCCGCCCCCCACAACGCCCCGCACAGCTTCCTTAGACTGAGGTTGCCTCCCACCACCCCGCACAGCTTCCTTAGACTGAGGTTGCCTCCCCACCCCCCCACCACCCCACTACCCCGCACAGCTTCCTTAGGCTGAGGTTGCCTCCCCCCGCCCCCCACCACCCCGCACAGCTTCCTTAGGCTGAGGTTGCCTCCCCCCGCCCCCCACCACCCCGCACAGCTTCCTCAGGCTGAGGTTGCCTCCCCCCCCCCCGCCCCCCACCACCCCGCACAGCTTCCTCAGGCTGAGGTTGCCTCTTTCTGTTTCCTTATTCACCTAGCACAATATATAGCGCATATTCTGTTAAATAAATTATTTAAAGAAATGACCTTGATAATATTTAGGAAAACAACTGTCAAAATAGTGATAAAAAACACATCTGTTCTTTTTATCATTTCAAAATAGTAATTTTGGTATTGGAACATATATTCCTAATTTCAAAAGGTGATTTTTGCCTTGATTTGGCTGAGTTTACAGGGTCTTTGCTTTCCCTGATCTTTCATAAGTCAGTTTATAGGAAAGGGTGAGATAAATCGTATCTATTTCCTTTAGTCTATCTGTCTGTCTGTCTATCTGTCCACCTAGCCATGTATTTTTCCTGTGTGAATTTCATCCTTCTTTAAGATGTTCTAGGGTTGAACTATATCGTGCTAAATCTTCCATAGGTAGGAACTTGAATCACTGTCTAATTTATAATTTGATAAGTAATGTGTACTAATTGAATTTCTCTGCTATCAACCTCAGTCCTGCGGTAAGTTTTTTTAAACCAAACAAAAGTGCTTTGCTTCTTCTTTCCTGACTTTTAACTTCTAACTTAAGCTTTCAGTGATCTGGGAAGTGTTTTGGTCCCCCGTGAGGTGCCAGGTGCTTCTCTAACGCTCCTCTGTGGGGAGTAAATTGTGGGAGCTCTCAGTGCAGTGTGTTATTTTGCTGGACTTGGTGCTTTTAAAACAGGATACAGTGCTACTTTCTTAAATCATGCATAAATTTGGTCATTTAGGTATATTTTGTTTAAAATACTCTGCCCAGACCTGATATAACCATAGCATAGAATGGGTTCAAGGTAATATTATGTATTCACTCCTTCATTTGTGTGCATGAAATTTCAGTGACCACATGAATTCACTTGAATTTATTTGAATAAACTAAGTTTCAGCCCTTTGGCATTTTCAAGTGATCATAAATTATTCTCAATTTAAGAATCAGATTTGTAGAGTAGCTAACACACAATAGGCTCTTGTGTCTCCTAAAATGAGTGTGTAAGATGGGGACATTGACCACATACTGTTTTTCTACTTCTCTTTCTTAGTTCATAGTTTTGTATGTCCTATTTTGGATTTGTATGCATTCTGCTATTGCTAAAATTGGTAGCTAAGCAATGAATTTTTTAACATTAATTATCAAGTTTTGTCTTACTATTAAATTTCATGTGGTTTGTAAGGCGGCCCTGTGGGCATCTGGTTACCTTGCTGACACCCACTTTCCTGGATTGAAACTATATTGACCTTGACTATAACCTTGACTATAGAGAGTTTAGGAGAGTTGCCCAGACTCTGAAAACATGAAGCCCAGTGTGACTGTAAATGCCTGTTTCTGTGACATCCTCAATTATGTAATAAAAATAATCCAGAAAATTGTCAAGATACTTGACCATTTAATATAGGAATTGGCCTTATACAATACAGACTTACCATGAGAAAACAAGAAAGAGTTCCTTTTTTGAAGAATCTTTCACCAAACTGAAGGCTGGGCTTACAGTCTTGAGGCTGTGACTCTCTGGTCATTATAACCACAATATCTGTGGGAATGTCTCTTTCTTCTTTGAACAAAATGATATGTTTAAATTATTTTTGGAGGAATCTGATAAATTGTGTCCATCTCATGACTCATCTTATAGTGTGAGATGTGATGTGAATTAAATTATCATTGAAATTTCTACCCTGTCTGCTTTACTCAATTAGCCATAAGACTTACAGAGTCAAGCAAAGCTAACATGACAGAAGAAAAGGTGATTATCTGAAGCTCATTTTGTCTAGATTGAAAAGAATGTATTTTATAGTTGAGGATCCCACACAAAAAATACCTTCCTAGACTTGCTCTCATGTGTAGATTGCATTAGTCCATTGGGAAGGAAGCCAGCGTTTTTCACGTACTTGGTAAAGGTCAGCATCCCACCAGGTGCTCCTGGTGGGGCATAGCTCAGCTGGGAGATAGCTTAACAGAATGGTTTTGAGTGTGTATTGTGGGATCCTAGCTTTATCACTGACTAGCTGGGCAAGTTGATGACCTCCTCTTCCTCACTGTCCTTTTTTCTTCGATCCTGATCCATCGAGAGAGGTGGTGCTATACCGTTCTACAGATGAGGAAACTGAGGCCAATTTTAGTCATTTGTTCAGGGCTACGCAACTGGCAAGTTGTAGCGCTTGAATCTGGACCAGACCCTGCCCAGGCTCCCACCCTCTCTCCTCTTCTGTGAGGCACCAACCCCCTCCCACTCCCGCCCCCAAGCTATATCTGGGTGGCTGATGAGTTAATGGCTTTGAACAAGTAGGCTGGTTGCTTTTGTGTTGAATGAGCTCAGATTCAGGCACTAGTTATGTGAAAAAGGCTCAGAAAAAGGAATTGGGAGCAATGCCTTGTCATTTTCTTAGCTGATTAAGTGACCTTGAACAAGCCATTTGTCTTCTGTTTCCATATCTCTTGTACCATTCTTTCAAATTTGCCCTGTTATCATCATGAAATGTTAGTCTTTGTCTCTAGTAATACCCTCTTGATGAAAGTGAAAGAGGAGAGTGAAAAAGTTGGCTTGAAAACTAAGATCATGGCATCTGGTCCCATCACTTCATGGCAAATAGATGAGGAAACAGTGGAAACAGTGACAGACTTTATCTACCTGGGCTCCAAAATCAGATGGTGACAGCAGCCATGAAATTAAAAGATGCTTGCTCCTTGAAATAACAGTTATGTTCAACCTAGACAGCATATTAAAAAGCAGAGACATTACTTTGCCAACAAAGGTCCATCTAGTCAAAGCTATGGTTTTTTCGAGTAGTCATGTATGGATGTGAGAGTTGGACTCTAAAGAAAGCTGACTGCCGGAGAATTGATGCTTTTGAACTGTGGTGTTGGAGATGACTCTTGAGAGTCCCTTGGACAGCAAGGAGATCCGACCAGTCCATCCTAAAGGAAATCAGTCCTGAATATTCATTGAAAGAACTGACTCATTTGAAAAGACCTGATGCTGGGAGGGATTGGGGGCAGGAGGAGAAGGGAATGACAGAGGATGAGATGGCTGGATGGCATCACCGACTCAATGGGCATGAGTTTGAGTAAACTCCGGGAGTTGACGATGGACAGGGAGGCCTGGCATGCTGCGTCCATGGGGCCGCAAAGAGTCAGAGACGACTGAGCGACTGGACTGAACTGAACTGAAGTCTGTTTGTCTTATATTAATATAACCAGTACAACTGTTTTATGTTTACTGCTTGTGTGCATGGTATAACCTATTTGTGTGTTTCTTTTTTTTTTTTTCCTAAAGACTTTTTGGGGACTATCTTTAAAAGTCTTTATTGAATCTGTTATAGTACCTCTTCTGTTTTATGTTTTGGTCCCCAGGTGTGTGGGATATTAGCTTTCCCTTTGTTTCTATTAATATTTGAAGGGTGTTTATTTCCATAGAGCAAGTATTTGATGTATAGTTGATTCTAGCTTTATTATTATTTTATCCATTCTGACAATCTTTGACATTTAAATGGAATGTTTAGTCCATCTGCGTTTAAAGCCTTTGTTAACGTGGTTATATTCTTGAGTTAAAGTCTTAAGACTTTAAGATATTTACGTTTTCAAATTCTTTATAGTCTTTTGTTTCTGATTTAACTTTACAAAAAATAACGTATAATAGGTGGGATACTTATTAGTAAAACTGGTTTGTTAAAAATTTTCTGCTTATAGTAAGACACAAACAAAAATAGCTTTATTCTTCTTTTGGAAATTTTGGAAAAACTAATTTTGAAATGCTAGGAAATGTAGTACAGTTAAGTAAAACTTCCATTTTCTGGTCCAGTTTATAGTTTCTCCCATTTTCCTCCCTCTGGCCTGATGCCTAGCTTAGTGATGGTCATCAGCAAGGAGGAAAGGTCATTTCTCCTCTCTGCAGTTTCTTGTTCCCACTGTTTCTGGCTCCTTCAGAGTTGGCAAGGGCAGAGAAAGGGCGAAGGCTGTTGCAATGAACGGTACTGTTGTTTCAATGGCCAGGTTCTTGGGTGACTTCTGTGGGGCCCACCGACGCCATGCCATTTTGGATGTGGGCAGGGCAGCACCTGGGTGACCACGTGTGCCCTGGCTCCTGTCTCCCAGTGGTGTCACTGGAGTTGCTCTGGGTGCCTGCGCAGGCAGCCCGCTTGGGTTGCGCCCTCTCAGGCTCACTCAGAGCGTGTTACCCTCAGTGGGATTCCCGTGATCCACAGGAAAGCTCTCAGGCCACCACCGTCAGGCTCAGCTCTGCTTTGGCAGAGGTGCCCTTGCCTTGCTCTGCCATTGCAGGCGGCACCTGCCGGGCTCGAGGGCTCCATCCATACACGTGCACCACTGAACTGGCTGTGAACTTCTGCACCGAGCCAGGCTCCCAGCCAGGGAACAGAGTATCAGCCTTCCTCACTGCAGAGAGTCCCAAGATAGGAAGGTGGTTTGGGGCACTTGATCTGAGCTGGTAGAGAGGGAAGAGAAGGGACCCACCTTCTGCTCCTGAGAATTCTCTCTGAAGAAGTGCATTCTGCGATGCAAGTTCTCACACATAAACTCGGGTTGCAGGTGGGCTGGAGGGGGGGGGCGGGGTGGGTGACTTCTGGAAAGATTTGTTCATGTAGCAAGTCCTGTCATCATGTGATGGAAACTCATCAGCTGTTGCCTTTAGCATTGAGACTTTAGCTGAAAATTTTAAACAACAGACTTTCCATCCCATTTCTGTTGAAAAGAATTTAGAAATCATTGGCTTACCTGGCAAGATGCACAGAGAAGTGTTCAGTTATGTTTGGAACTTGGGAACTACCACAGTCTATAACCTTCTCCCTTCCCAGTAGTGAGAAACACTAGGTACAAAATAAATGCTTAAGAAGTCAATGCATGGTTTCAGGGTGTTGGTCTTTCGGGAAGGTAAGGGTGACCAGTATAAGAGGAATGAGGTTCTAAGCTGTGATACTCTTTACTGATTTAACAATTAGGCCCTTCAGTGGAAGAAAAAAATTCAAAACTATTGTAAGCTCAGTCAAACTAGTTGGTCAGGTTGGCTAAGATAGCTGAAACCTGAAACTGGGTTAACAGGCTTCTCTGGAAATCTCTAAACCATGCAGTTCATATATATATATATATATATTTATCCATATATATAAAATAATGTATGTAAGTATGATGCTGCTAAGTTGCTTCAGTCCTGTCCGACTCTGTGCGACCCCAGAGACGGCAGCCCACCAGGCTCCCCTGTCCCTGGGATTCTCCAGGCAAGAACACTGGAGTGGGTTGCCATTTCCTTCTCCAATGCATGAAAGTGAAAAGTGAAAGTGAAGTCGCGCAGTCGTGTCCGACTCTGTGCGACCCCATGGACTGCGGCTGTTTTCCCTACCCTCACCCCAACCCACCCCTTCCTCCCCCCGTCCTCTCCCCAAATTAATTTGCCCCGAGCTTAACCTGAAGACACATGATTGTTCCTTGGGTTTCAATTTAACAATGAACCTGATGCTGGGGAAGGGCACAGGGGCCCACTGGCGCAAACCCGGAGAGGCTCGCATAGGCGCCTCCCCATCCACTATCCACCCGGAAGAGTGGCCCCGGCTGCAGACGGGAGCTCCCCCGCCCCTCCCCGTGGACTGAGGTAAGGAGGACCCGGCGGCTCCGGCTAGTGGCCTCTTAAGACACTGCAGCACATGTGGGCTTGTTTCTCTTCCAGTTGCTTTTGCCATCTTCTCTTCTGGTGAGAGGCCTGCTCTTATGTGTGTGTATATATATATATACACATATACATATATATATGTATATATACTTACATACATTATATAAAGTGTTGACAACTGATGGGGTTTCCTCAAATGTGTTTTAAGAGTTTGCGAAGAGGGACGTCCCTGGTGGTCCAGCAGTTAAGACCCTGCACTCTCAATGCAGGGGTCCTGGGTTTGATCCTTAGTCAGGGAACTAGATCCTGCATGCCACAATGAAGATCCCATGGGGAGCAACTAAGATTCAGTGCAGCAAAATTAAATAAATATTGAGAAAAAATTTGGCAAAGAATAAATAGCACAGATGAAGAGAAATGCTTGGAATAAGAAACATGTAATTTTCTAAAATTTTGAAGCATGCAGATGAATATAAAAATGCATCAGTTCATTGGTTAGCTTATTTTGAACTAGAAAATAATCTTAAAACATTTAATATGACTTTGTATTAGAATCTATAGGTGACGGTATGATAAGAATTTATTTTAAAAGTATAAATTTAGTTATCAATGTATTTTTCAAATATATAACATGCATGATTTATTTCATAGTAGTGATTAATGCAAATAAAAAGATTATATTGCTTCTGCTGTTGCTAAGTCGCTTCAGTCGTGTCCGACTCTGTGTGACCCCATAGACAGCAGCCCACAAGGCTCTGCCGTCCCTGGGATTCTCAAGTCAAGAACACTGGGGTGGGTTGCCATTTGCTTCTCCCAGTGCATGAAAGTGAAAAGTGAAAGTGAGGTCTCTCAGTCGTGTCTGACTCTTTGGGACCCCATGGACTGCAGCCTATCAGGCCCCTCCGTTCATGGGATTTTCCAGGCAAGAGTACTGGAGTGGTTGCCATTGCCTTCTCCAGAAAAGGGAGCTCTAGAAAGGAAAGAGGCATCAAAAGTGCTTGCTCTTAATCTAATCATTAATAGATACACATTGTGGGCCAGAATGAGAAACACCAGATTGCTTCTTATTTATTGATATATTTTTTCTCATGAGTTATAAAAATTGCCCTTTTCATGGCAGAACTTCCTTTGATCTATATTTAATCGGCTCACTTATTTTTCTGTTAAAGACTAAAGAATTCCCTTTCATGGCTAAGAAGCTGTACTAAGACTGTGTCCAATATCATCAGAAAGCTGCTAAATATAACTTTTCAAGCTTTATTTGTAGAGTTTTGTGTAAATTTTTGAGCCTTAGTCAGTTGTTATGAATTACTTTAAGATGCAAAAAATGAAATGAGGAAACTTAGCTGGTTCCTAAGAAAAGAGATATTTTAACATTTAAGCTTGTTTTTAGTTCAAGCTCTGTAACTTCTAACGGCAGTTAATTTAATGTGAATTTTGACGTTTTTTTTCTTAAATGGGGCAGTGTCTGTGTGCTGATGGGGTCAAATGCAAGGGGGAATATGAATGCTTTTGGCCTATTTCTTTGGGTGTGCTTAAGTATGGTAAGCGTTTGTGAAGGAGTCCTAATTTGCTAGAAAGCTCTGCAGAGTTCTAGGCAAGACATGTAACAGAAGTTGTATATAGAAATCTACTTTAAGTATTAACAGGTACTGTCTTTGTAAAAGTATCTTTACCCCATTTTTTTATTATAAAGCCCATCTTTGAAAATTATTAGCTTTTGGTGAAGATTGAACACTTTGAAAAATAACTTTGTAAATGAAAAACTGTGTGCAAAAGTGGTATGTAATTGAGGATGCACTTTCTCTGTATCATGTATCATGGGAAAGTATTGATATGATTAGCTTTGGGAAAAAAAAGCATGTTTATCTTCTTAAACATAATTCATCCATTATTTAGGAAAAGGTCCCGCATTCTTATGCTATACTAAATCATGACTTTTTTCCTAGAGATCTGTGTATGGAACATTTGGAAATAATAGGTAACTAATAGAAAGGGGAAACTATCCAAAAGTAAGTTTGGCTTCTAACACAATTTTCAGGTTTTTCAAAAATGGGTATTAGATAGCTGTCCTGATGGAAATAGTGACTTGCAAAATATTGTATTGTTTAAAAATTGCTAGAAAGATTAACCCGAAATGACAGAGCAAAGAAGCTTGTCATTATGCTAATAAATTGCAGTTAATTTTTCCATCTATGCACCTAATCACAGACTGTGCACATATTGTATCAAAATAATAACCAAATGTTTCGGGGGTGGTGAGTTTTATTTCTTCCCCATGAGAATTTATGAAGTTGTTAAATTAGTTTTCTTTGGAGTCATAACAGTTTATTTCATTAAGATGTTTACTGGATAAATATTTCCACTAAATTTCCATCAGTTTTGAAGAGGTATTATTTATTCAATGAAAAGTGTTATGAGTCTATTGCTAAATGCATCTTTTTTTTTTTTTCTTTTTCTATAGTGGATTTTTCCCCGTTTGTTTCAAATGAGTTTGTTTTAAACTGCTTCAGTAGATCTGCCCTCTTGTGTGCATAGAAGCCCTTGGTTTTATTGTAAGGCCACCTGCCAATGTCTGCAAGGTTATGGCACCACGCATTCCTGGCACATATATGCAAGCTGTGTGTACTGTACATGGGTGGAGGGGGGAGGGGAAGTATTGATTTTTAAGAAAAACTGAAGCTCTTGGCCCATAGGTTTACTTTTCATCATTTCTAAGTCATGTAAGTACATAGTGGCTTAAAACAAACAAACAAACATGCTGTAGGTTTGCAGATCCTTTGCAATTCCTTACAGCTGTCACTGTCTGTGTTTTGGCAAACCATATCTGATTTGTGACATGGGCAGACAGTAATTGTGCTTGAGGTTACCGTGGACCCTCCCCCTACATGCATTTTGAAGTTGTCAACTAAAGGTTCTTGTGGATGTTACGTCAGCTAGTGTGTAAAATTCAAACAATATTTTAGAAAAGACCAATGTGACAAAGTGGCATGATAAAGCAGAAAAATGAGAGCTGACGTTCCTGGGTTTGAATAGCACGTCTGCCTTTTAGTGGGTCCGTGACCCTAGGGCCGCTCCCTCCGAACTCGTCCTGCTCTGAAAGCAGAGACCTAGTGACTAACTGGGTGGGTGGGTTGTGAAAATGAATGAAATACTAGTGGTGTGAAGTCCCTAACACATCACCTGGCTTAAAATAGCTGCTTAAGTGTAGTTTTCTTTCTTTCTGTAGATATTTGAATATGTCATGTTGAGTCACTTGAACAGTTCATACAGCTCATTATATGTCTACGAAGATCATAATCTCGGATTTTATTTTATGTTTTGAGGATTGCATGCTTTTCATAAGGTCTCTTAGAAAAGGAATCTGCACATTGCTTTGTTCATTCCTTTGTTCAACAGCTGTCAATACTTATAACATGCCAGCTTTCCTGACTTCTAGGAGTTTATGTTACATCAAGAGACGTTAACAGTTAAGAGAGAAATGACTATATAACTTTAAGTTCCATAGGAGGGGCATCGCTGAGGCTCTATAGAAGCATGGAGTAAGGGCTTCTGAACCAGGACAAGCCCTCAAGCCCTCTAGAGGTGCCCTCCTGTTCTTATTTTCTGTTTTTCAGAGGTGTTACATTTCTGGTGTTTCATTTAACCAGATCTCTTAAGCATTCCTTTTCCTTCTTTGCTGAGACGTTCAGGTTTTGAAGGCTATATTCAGTTAGAAGATCCTCCATTTCTTGATCATTGAATAGTGTTGCTCTCTTTTCCTGACGGCTCCCTGCTCTTAAGCTGGTTGGCTTTTTAGTGTGAGGGATTCTCTTGACGAGTGGAAACTGTGGAGGAGGTCTGCGATGATTATGTAACCCTGTTATTGGACAGTTATATGGAGCATCACAGTCACTGGAAATAGAAGCAGCTTCTGAGAACACAAGGGAAAGATAAATCCTACCTGGTGTTTGTTAGACTATTTCTGCCTGTGAATTATAGAAGAAAGCAGCTTAAACTCACAGAAGTCATGCTTAACATGAAGTGCCAGTTTAGGAATCCAAACATTTTGGGAGGGGCAACATCTTACGGTGCCACTGAGAACCAGGCTCTTTCTGTCTTTGTCTCTTTACTTGTCTGGGTTTTGTCCCCATGTGATTAGATGGGTCTGCGTCTTCTGGAAGCTAGTCCCAGAAAAGAGGAAGGGTATGTATTCATACCTTGATAGAAGACTTTCTCAGAGCCTTCTTTCTTGCATTTCGTTGGTTAAAACTGTGTCACATGGCTACTCCTTAGTTACCCTAAGGGCATCTGGGGAACAGGCCATTTTTAGCCCAACCTGTCAGGGTTATGAATGTTGGTTAGACAAATAGCCATGATCTCCTTATCTGGAGATTTTATTTTTGTCATTTCTAATGACCTCTGTTTTAGATTTCTTGATGTGGTGTTAGTTACCACCTCATTTGTACTTTTAATTCATTTGACAGGTATTTATTAAATGTATAAGACCTTATACTATACTATCCCCAATTCAATAAAACTAGACCTCAAATGAATGAGGTATATATTTAATTGCAATAAAGCATTTTATTCTGCTTGAATGAAAAATATGTGAGTATGGATTTAAGCTAGTAGAAGTTTCTCTTAGCTCATGTAGAAGTTGCTGGAACTGTGACTTTCAAATAGAAAGAAACTCAGTTTTGTTTAGTTGGCCTCTATCATGCAGCATGTTTGTAATTATTACCCCACACTCCCTTCTCTGACCCCCAGCGCTTTCACCAGTAAATTTGGAGGCCTGCCTCCGAAGGCCAAATTGCCCGGGTTTTCCCATAGTACTCCCTTTTCCAGCTCTTCTGTGCTTATCCATTAAGTCAGACAAATTTCCTTTTCAGAATTTGGCATTGTTTCTTTATTGGAAAGGAAATAGGTTGTTTTAGGCCAGGAAAACTTGAAAAAAGAAACCCGTCAACTCCTTTTTTTATTTCTTCTTTTTTTTTCAGATCATCACATCCCATGTTGGGATTTTCAGTGCTGGGTCTTGTGTATTCGGGTCAGAGGAAATCAAAGTTGTTCTTGCCCTGGTTCATCTTTGAAGCAAGCTTGGCACATCTTGACATATGACTTGACCCAAGCCATGACTTATGTCCTGCCTTTTAACTTATGTCCAGAACCAGATTTCCAGTAGTGGTGGCTGGCAGGGTCAGTCAGCCAAATTCCAAGGCTGTGAGGATGATTTTCCTTGGTCTGTGACATTCCTCGCTTACTGTGGAATGGGACTCTGGCAGTGTATGACCCCTTTTGCTGCTGCTGCTGTTCAGTCACTAAGTTGTGTCCAACTCTTTTGACCCTGTGGACTGTACCCCACCAGGCTCCTCTCTTCCCTTCTAGTCTTTTCTAAATTCTGGCCAAATTAGTTGTTTTAATCTATGGAGCCTCAGATTTTCGCTGATTTCCACTGACAGATCACTCAGGTAGTGTAAGTGGGTTGGAGATCTTATGGTTTATATCTGTCGTCCCAAAGTTTATACCGATATAGGACCCTTTTTTCAAAAATGGTACCCTCTCAGATCTCCAGTAGTCATGTATGGATGTGAGAGTTGGACCATAAAGAAGGCCGAGCACTGAAAAATTGATGCTTTTGAATTACAGTGAAGGAGAAAACTCTTTGAGAGTCCCTTGGAGAGAAAGGAGATAAGCCAGTCACTCCTAAAGGAAATCAACCCTGAATATTCTCTGGAAGGACTGATATTGAAGCTCCAGTACTTTGGCCACCTGAGATGAAGAGCCAGCTCACTGAAAAAGACCCTGATGCTGGGAAAGATTGAGGGCAGGAGGAGAAGTGGGTAACAAAGGATGAGATGGTTGGATGGCATCATTGACTCAATGCACATGAGTTTGAGCAAACTCTGGGAAGTAGTGAAGGACAGGGAAGACTGCTGTGCTGCAGGTCATGGGGTCGCAACGAGTCGGACACAACTGAGCAACTGAACAACAACAATAGACCTCTTGTTTAGAAAGATTTTTGTCCATGACACAGATCACATTGATATTAGTTATAAGTCTCCCATTTTCCCACTTATATTAATTGAAGGTATATTTAACTACCAACAATTTCTGACAAACATGAGATAATCGGTGTTTCTATGCTGATATCACTTATTTCAAATCAGATACTTGAAAGAAACAATAAAAAGTTTTATTGCAGCTTAATATATACCTCTAATTTGGCTTTTGAAATATTGAAAGGAGTATCACTTTAATCAGAAAGCCATAACTGCAGGCTGTTCGTTTTGCTTAGTGTGATATTTAATTTTAAAAAGTTTTTGCTCATTTCCCTTGATTTTCCATGTTTGGTGAAGGCTGTTTGGAAAATAGGAAGGTTGTAATATTTATAGTCTGTGTATTCTTCTCTTTCTCATATTTTCAGACATCAAGTGATCATTTTTTCAGCATTTTTCATGGGGAATTTAAAGTATAAAAGTAGCGCAAATACTGCAGTGAACCTTCATGTGTTCATTATTAAACTGCAGCAAACTCATGGCCACTCTTGTTGCATCTGTTACCTCTCCATCTAAAACCCTAATTGGACTGTTGGAGACAGCCCTAGATATCATATTTTTTCAGGATGGACAGTTATGAACTAAAGATCTGTGAGGAGCCCCATGTAAGTGGTCACTAAGTCAGAGATAAGGGTTTGGCTCAGTGTGTGCATGTCGACCCATGTTTCTAGATCAGTCATCAGTCTGGCTTGGCTTTCTTTTGTTTTCAGGATTTACCTGCAACTGTAATTTCAGAAAATAGAATGGGCAGCTCTGACATTTAGTTACCATACTGGCAGCAAGAGAATAATGCTGGCTGACGTCTAAGTGAAGGGAGCAGGAGAGAAGAGACCTCAGATGCTCTGTCTCGGGATTCCATGTGTGGAACTGGTGTTACTTTAAAGTGAAGAGGTTCTGGAGCTCAGTGTAGCCAAGAAGGTCAAATGTAGCCAAGAAAGTCATACTCAGCTTTGGGTTTTTGGTGTGGCTGCAAGATTCATACTCCTTTAGGTAAGATGTTGAGGGAATTTCTTATTTATAGTTTAGAAAGTATTTTGGTTGTCTGAATAGAAGGTGACAACTTAAATAAGCACAAGCTAATCTAGGAGTCCCCAGTGGACATGTGTATTTATGTGTGTGTGTGTGTGTGTGTGTGTGTGAGTCCTCTGGGCTGTGATCACTTTGAATTTATTCCTTGGCATAAATATTTCTAATCCTTGTAGCTCTTTTGGCTCAGAAATTGTGGTCATTGTTTCTGAATCTGCACATCAGCCCTGATTGAAGTTAAATTACTTTTCACATGTTATCAGGGTCAGAGTTACAGTCTTGTGAGCATTATCCCATTAAATGTTTTACTTAGATTTGGTGGAAATCGTTTTTGGTAGTGGATGATTAACTTGTATTAAATTAAACCGTTTCCTTATTTGGGTTTGAGTGTTATCAAGTCAAAATATTAGAATAATTTAATCTGTACCCCCCAAAAGTAATTATGAATAGAAAATTTAGCATTTATTAGTGACTAATAGGGAGAAGGCAATGGCAGCCCACTCCAGGACTCTTGCCTGGGAAATCCCATGGCAAGGAGGAGGAGCCTGGTAGGATGAGTCGATGGGGTCGCGAAGAGTCGGACACGACTGAGCAACTTCATTTTCACTTTTCACTTTCATGCATTGGAGAAGGAAATGGCAACCCACTCCAGTGTTCTTGCCTGGAGAATCCCAGGGACGAGGGAGCCTGGTGGGCTGCCGTCTCTATGGGGTCGACTGTATGGGGTTGCACAGAGTCAGACACGACTGAAGCGACGCAGCAGCAGCAGCAGCAGCAGTGACTAATAGATATTTATGTCAACTGTTTATTGAAAATAATAAATGTAAATCTGATCCTATTTTAAAAAATTTATTTTATTGAAGAGTAGTCGGTTTACAGTGTTGTGTTAATTTGTACTATACAGAAAAGTGATTCAGTAATACATATGTATACATATATATATATATATATATTCTTTTTCATATTCTTTCCCATCATGGCTTCTCTCAGGATACTGAGTATGTTTCCCTGTGCTATACAACAGCCCCTTGTTGCTTACCCATTCTGTATATGATAGTTCCCATCTGCCGCCCCCAAACTCCCTGTCTTTCCCTCTCCACTCCCCTGCCCCTGGCCAACCACAACTCTGGTCTCTGTCTGTGAGACAGTTTCTGTTTCATAAAAATTCTTTTGTGTCATATTTTAAATTGAGGAATTCTATTTTGATTTACTTTCCTTTATATATTTTTCTTGAACCAAAAGTTTTAGCTAAGAAAAATGGAGCCCTTTAAATGGCTTATTGGTTTGGACAATCAAAATGAACAAGGAGATAGCAATTTATAATTCTGTTACATTACGTTACCTGCACAGACTGTTATAATCTCTTCACCTCATTTTCTCATTGGGAAAATAGAAACAGGAATGGAGTTTTAGACTTTTACTTCTTCATTTATACATTTACTTCATGAAATTAAAGTATTTGAATGTATGACATAGGATAGATATGAAGTAAAAAATTCACCTTTGCTCCTTTCTTAGTGGATAGCCTTCTTTTTTCCCCACAGGAAAAGATGGTTTCTCTGTGATATGGAATCCTGAATTCCATATAGGTAGGTATATGTGCTTTTTAAAATGTAACTTATGTGACTTTAAAAAATTTGTTATTTTGAAAAAATTACAGCAAAGACTATTTAATTGAGAAGCAATTTTTATGCAGCTATTGCATGTCATTTTGAGTTGAATTAAAACCTCAGATTCAGCTTTTTTAATTCAATATTGTGTTTTCTAGGCTTTTTAAAGAGTGACTATTGAGCAAATAGCTGTTATCTGTAGTAGTCAATGTATGTGATATGTAAGAAAGTGAATGTGTCTCAGTAGATGCATTTTTTATAGAAATAGACAATTTCAAATTTTTAAATGATATTTATTTTTAACTGGCCTCCCCCTGGTGGCTCAGTTGGTAAAGAGTCTGCCATTAATGCAGGAGACCCAGCTTCAGTCCCTGGGTTGGGAAGATCCCCTGGAGAAGGAAATGGCAACCCACTCCGGTACTCTTGCCTAGAGAATCCCATGGACAGAGGAGCCTGGATGATTGCTTTACAATATTGATTTGATTTCTGTCATACATCAGCAGGGATTAACCATAGGTATACATATGTCTCCTCCCTCTAAAATCTCCCTCCCACCTCCCGCCGATTCCCTCCTCTCTAGGTTGTTACAGAGCCCCAGTCTGAGTTCCCTGAGTCACACAGCAGAACACCACAGTGTATCTGCACCTGTGCTGCTCTCTGCATTTATCTCTCCCTCTCCTCCCGCACCCTTGTCCACAATCTGTTCTTTGTGTCTGCGTCTCCACTGCTGCTCTATGCACAGATTCATCAGTACCACCCTTCTAGATTCCATATATATGCATTAATATATGATACTTGTTTTTCTCTTGCTGACTTATGTCACTCTGCATAATAGGTTCTAGGTCCATACACTTCGTCAGAACTAACTCAAATGCATTCCTTTTTATGGCTGAATAGTTTTCTATTGAATTTGTGTAGCACAGCTTCTTTATCCATTCATCTGTCTATGGTCATCTAGCTTGCTTCCATGTCTTGGCTGTTGTAAATAGTGCTGCAGTGAACATTGGGGTACATGTGTCCTTTTCAGTTTTGGTTTCTTCAGGTTATACGGATAGAAGTGGTATTTCTGGGTCATCAGTTCAGTTCAGCCACTCAGTCATGTCCAACTCTTTGTGATCCCATGGACCACAGCACGCCAGGCTTCCCTGGCTATTACCAACTCCTGGAATTTATTCAAACTCATGTCCATCGAGTTGGTGATGCCATCCAACCATCTCATCCTCTGTCATCCCCTTCTCCTTCTGCCTTCAGTCTTTCCCAGCATCAGGGTCTTTTTAGATGAGTCAGTTCTTCGCATCACGTGGCCAAAGTTTTGGAGTTTCAGCTTCAGCACCAGTTCTTCCAATGAATATTCAGGACTGGTTTCCTTTCGGATGCACTGGTTGGATCTCCTTGCTGTCCAAGGGACTCTCAAGAGTCTTCTTCAACACCACAGTTCAAAAGCATCAGTTCTTCAGCACTCAACTTTCTTTACAGTCCAACTCTCACATCCATACATGACTACTGGAAAAACCATAGCTTTGACTAGATGGACTTTTGTTGGCAAAGTAATGTCTCTGCTTTTAAATATGCTGTCTTTGTTGGTCATAACTTTTCTTCCAAGGAGCAAGCATCTTTTAATTTAATGACTGTAGTTACCATCTGCAGTGATTTTGGAGCCTCCGAAAATAAAATTCTCTCACTGTTTCCACTGTTTCTCCATCTATTTGTCATGAAGTGATGGGACCAGATGCCATGATCTTAGTTTTCTGAATGTTGAGCTTTAAGCCAACTTTTTCACTCTCCTTTCACTTTCATCAAGAGGCTCTTTAGTTCCTCTTCACTTTCTGCCATAAGGGTGGTGTCATCTGCGTAGTTGAGGTTATTGAATTTCTCCCGGCAATCTTGATTCCAGCTTGCGCTTCATCCAGCCCAGCGTTTCTCATGATGTACTCTGCATATAAGTTAAATAAGCAGGGTGACAACATACAGCCTTGATGTACTTCTTTCCCTATTTGGAACCAGTCTGTTGTTCCATGTCCAGTTCTAACTGTTGCTTCCTGACCTGTATACATATTTCTCAAGAGGCAGGTCAGGTGGTCTAGTATTCCCATCTCGTTAAGGATTTTCCAGAGTTTGTTTTGACCCACATGGTCAAAGGCTTTGGTGTAGTCAATAAAGCAGAAATAGATATTTTTCTGGAACTGTCTCGCTTTTTTGATGATCCAGCAGATGTTGGCAATTTGATCTCTGGTTCCTCTACCTTTTGTAAGTTCAACTTGAACATCTGGAAGTTCACAATCCACATACTGTTGAAGCCTGGCTTGGAGAATTTTGAGCATTACTTTGCTAGCGTGTGAGATGAGTGCAATTGTGTGGTAGTTTGAGCATTTTTTGACATTGCCTTTCTGTCTGATTGGAATAAATCTGACCTTTTCCAGTCCTGTGGCCACTGCTGAGTTTTCCAAATTTGCTGGCATATTGAGTGCAGCCTTTTCACAGCATCATCTTTTAGGATTTGAAATAGCTCAAGTGGAATTCCATCACCTGCACTAGCTTTGTTCTTAGCAATGCTTCCTAAGGCCCACTTGACTTCACATTCCAGGATGTCTGGCTCTAGGTGAGTGATCACAGCATCATGATTATCTGGGTTGTGAAGGTCTTTTTTGTATAGTTCTTCTGTGTATTCTTGCCACTTCTTCTTAATATCTTCTGCTTCTGTTAGGTCCATACCATTTCTGTCCTTTATTGAGTCCATCTTTGCAAGAAATGTTCCTTTGGTATCTCTAATTTTCTTGACGAGATCTCTAGTCTTTCCCATTCTGTTGTTTTCCTCTATTTCTTTACATTGATTGCTGAGGAAGGCTTTCTTATCTCTCCTTGCTGTTCTTTGGAACTCTGCATTCAAATGGGTGTATCTTTCCTTTTCTCCCTTGCCTTTTGCTTCTCTTTTTTTCACAGCTATTAGTGAGGCCTCCTCAGACAACCATTTTGCCTTTTTGCATTTCTTTTCCTTGGGGATGGTCTTGATCCCTGCCTCTTGTACAGTGTCACAAACCTCCATCCATAGTTCTTCAGGCACTCTGTCTATCAGATCTAATTCCTTGAATCTATTTGTCGCTTCCACTATATAATCGAAAGGGATTTGATTTAGGTCGTACCTGAATGGACTAGTTGTTTTCCCTGGATCATATGGTGGTTTAATTCCTAGTTTTTAAAGGAATCTTCATACTGTCTTCCATAGAGGCTGTATCAGTTTACATTCCCACCAGCAGTGTAGGAGGGTTCCCTTTTCTCTACATCCTCTCCAGTACTTGTTTTTTGTGGATGTTTTGATTATGGCCATTCTGTCTGGTATGAGGTGATATCTCCTCATAGTTTTGATTTCATTTGTGTAATAATGGGTGATATTGAGCATCTCCTCATGTGTTTATTATTCATTTGTATGTCTTCTTTGGAGAAATGTCTTCTTAGGGTCTCTTGTCCACATTTTTTTTTTCCTGGTATTGGGTTTTCTGAACTGCTTGTGTATTATGGAAGTTTATCCTTTTTTGGTTGTTTCATTTGCCATTATTTCCCCTCATTCTGAGTGTTGTCTCTTCACCCTGTTTATAGCTTCTTTTTGCTTCTAAACATGATTTTGTCCCTCCTACTGTCTTGTTGGGGCATCTCCCTTGCCCTTGGACTTTTTTGGTGGGATCCACCATTCTCCTATCGATAGTTGTTCAGCGGTTAGTTGCAGTTTTGGAGTTCTCAAGGGAGAAGATTAGTGCACGTCTTTCTACTCCTCCATCTTCTGAATCCCAGGGGGCAGACACAAGGAGGTCCAATCAGTCCATCCTAAAGGAAATCAGTCCTGAATATTCAGTGAAGGGCTGATGCTGAAGCTGAAGCTCCAATGTTTTGGCCACCTGATGTGAAGAACTGACTCATTGGAAAAGACCCTGATGCTGGGAAAGATTGAAGGTGGGAGGAGAAGGGGACAGTAGAGGATGAGATCGTTGGATGGCATCACCAACTCAATTGACATGAGTTTGAGCAAGCTCCGGGAGTTGGTGATGGATAGGGAAGCCTGGCATGCTGCAGTCCATGGGGTTGCAAAGAGTTGGATATGACTGAGCACCTGAACTGAAGTGATAGTTTCTTTTTCTGTGCAAAAGCTTTTAAGTTTAATTAGGTCCCACTTATTAATTTTTGTTTTTATTTCCATTATTCTAAGAGGTTGGTCATAAAGGATCTTGCTATGATTATGTCATATGGTATTCTGCCTATGTTTTCTTCTAAGAGTTTTATAGTTTCTGGGGGTTACATTTAGATCTTTAATCCATGAAATGGACAATTTCAGTTTATTTTGAGGATGTGTGTTCCTCTTTTTCCAGTGGGTGACATCATTCTGAAAAGTCCAGAGAGTTTAAAAGTATATAATGATCTATGGCAAAGTTGTCACATCTTTCATTTTTTTCTATGACATTTGTTTTTCAGAGCATAGACTGTGATTTGCTTGATACTTTCTCAGCCATATCAAGGTTGTGGCCACTCTAGGTTTATGGAGGCTTTTGGTAATTTATACAGAGTGTCTAGGAAGTTTCTAAATTTCATGAACTGAGCTCCTAGCCTAGCAGCGGCTTTGTTTTTCTGCTAACTTCTACTCTATAATATCGGCCAGAATCTGCTGGCTCTCTTGTTCTGGAATGTATGCTGGGGACTTCGATTTTTATGAGAGTGGCACACCCAGAAGTTTCTATAGATGCTGGGAAAGCTCTAGACACAAGTGCTATGCTGGGTCTGATGAGGCCATCACCCCAAACCACAGGCTTGCCTCTGAGATTTGGGGATGTTCCAAGACCATAACAGTCAAACTTGACCTTGGACCACAATCCTTCAATGTGTTCCTCCAGTCTCCTCGCAGATTGTAGGATTTTAGGTCTTAGATCATTTCTGGGCAGAGAAGTTATTGTGTGGAAACATTCTTCCCCATGTTTATTATCACAGATTTGTGAAGCTGATGCGGTCTGTCTTCATTCCTCTGTCAGCTTCACAACTGTGGCTTTTCACCTCTAGCTTTCAGTGACCTCGTCCAGCTCATGGCTCTCTCCAGCCTGGGGATGGCTCAGCTCTCCTCTCTGTCAGAGCTCCTAAAGTTAGTTACCCATGTGTCTCTTGTAAAACATCACCTACATCTAAGTAGTGAAAAAGGGAGAATTATGACATGGACTAGGTCATTGGAAGGGCTTCACTGTTGCCTCAGTGCTAAAGAATCGGCCTGCCAATCCTGGAGACATGGGTTCATTCCCTGGGTCAGGAAGATCCCCTGGAGGAAGAAATGGCAACCCACTCCAGTATTCTTTCCTGGGAAATCCCATGGACAGAGGAGCCTGGCGGGCGATAGTTCATGGGGTCACAAAGGAGTCAAACATGGTTTAGTGATTAAACAACAACAACAAGATCATTAGAAATCTGGTGTGGAGAAAAAACTTGTTTTCTTATCTCTGACTTGGAAATTGAGGAGGTGAAACTGAGATGAAATATTTGATCTACTTAAGATAAATTGAAACACCAAGGTACACTCAGCATTTGGACTTGGGTGTATTTGTAAATAGATATTAAACAGAGAAATTGTAGCTAATTTGCTTCTCAAATGGACTTCAATAATCTGCTGTGTGCAGGTTACTTACAGTGAAGTGACTGCAAAGTTTTTAAGTAAATGTTTGCTCTATTTTACTTTTTCTTGAAATTATTTGTTTAGATTTTGGCATCAAAGAGGACACAGAGAAACATGAGTTAATCACAAGCAATGAGTTAATGAACATAATATAAATGTTGAGTTATAAAAATACACTTTTAGGAAAACCACATTGTTAGACCTTGATCTTCTTTTCAGCTAGAATGATAATTGGGCTTCACTGCAGCATAAATGGGCTTCCCAGGTGGCACTAGTGGTAAAGTACCTGCCTGCCAATGCAGGAGACGTAAGAGATACGCATTCGATCCCCGGAAGAGCCCCTGGAGGAGGACATGGCACCCCACTCCAGTATTCTTGCTGAAGAATCCCATGGACAGAGGAGTCTGGTGGGCCATGGTCCACAGGGTCGCAAAGAGCTGGACACGACTGAAGTGACTTGGCACACATGCATGCAGCATAAATAATTTATATTATACATCTGCTACCAAATATACATTGAAAAACTTGACTTCTAGGCGTTATAAAAGTTGCATTTTCTCATTTTTCTGATACCACTGTAAAGCCCCTCGTGTGAACAAAGATTTACATCTGTACAGCATACTGTCACAAGTCTGGTGGATACTCGGAAACATGGACTTTAGAAGAGGGCTCCTAAGCTGTGCGGGTCACCAAGCCCAGGAGGAGGTGGGAGATTTTAAGAGATCCTGGGATCCATGAGAGTATCAAGGATTGCTTATATGTTAGATAAATAATGTCTCCCATATTTATGTGTATGACTGTTTACAAGCCCTATATAGTTGCTGCTGTTATGAGGAAATATACATACATGTAAGTGCTACTGAATTAAGAGAAACTCTTTACTATAGTCAATTTTCTTAACAGAAGATAAAGTGCAACTATTGTGAACAGTTAACAACTTGTTTTGATTTTAAAAATGGGCCCTCACCACTGCACACAGATTGAAATGGCCATATCACAGATAATAAACGCTGGAGAGGGTTTGGAGAAAATGGAACCTCTTCACTGTAGGTGGGAATGTAAATTCAGAAAACAGTATGGGGGTTCCTCAATAAACTGAAAATAGAGTTGCCATATGATCCAGCAATGTTACTCCTGGGTATATACCCAGACAAAACTATAATTCCAAAAGATACATACACGCCTGTGTTCATAGCAGCACTATTAATATTTACAATAGCCAAGGCATGGAAACAACCTGAATGCCCACTGGCAGATTAATGAATAAAGAAGATGTGGTATACATAGACTGTGGAATATTACTCAGCCATAAAAAGAGTGAAATGATGCCATTTCCAGCAACATGGATGGACCTAGAGATTATCACTAAGTGAAGGAGCAGAGAAAGAGAAAGACAAATACCATTTGATATCATGTTTATGTGGAATCTAAAATATGACACAGATGAAGTCATCTGCACAACAGGAACAGATTCACAGACAGAACAGAGTTGTTGTTGCCACGGGGGAGGGAGATTGGAGAAGGGATGGACTGGGGTTTTGGGGTCAGAAGGGGCAGAATATTAGATATAGAATGGGTAAGCAAGAAGATCCTACCCTACAGACAGAGAACTATGCTCAGTATCCCGTGATAAACCATAACAGAAGAGAATATGAAAAGAATATAAATTTATAACTGAACACTTTGCCGTACAGCAGAAATTAACATGATGTTGTAGACAACTTTAGTAAAATAAAAACACAGGTCCTCATAATCAGAGAAGTGTAGAATTATTGCACTAGAGCTTTGTGAAAGTATCTCAATCAGCTTAGGCGTGAGCCTGCAATTCAGCCAAGACACAACCAGAATGTTTTAAATAGTAACAGGAAAGAAGTACAGTACCCACATATATGTTTTTTAAAGTACGAGATTGGGTTGCCGAGGGGAGTGGAGCAACTTCCTTCTAAAAGACTTTGACCAGTCTCTGTTCTTATTTGCTGGATTGTTCCAGCACCACCAGGAAGTGTAGAACTGCCCAGGCCATTGTGATAGTCAGTAGTCACACGTGTTATGGAAATCTAAATTGAAATTAAGAAAATTAAAAATTGAGTTTATCATTCACACTGGCAGCCATGTTAGTGCACAGTGGCCACATACCCGATAGCACATAGAACATTTTCATCAACGCAGAAAGTCCTTTTAGACAGTCCTGGGAATGACTGTCATCACTAGGGCTATTCCCTTCCACTTTTAGTGCCTTTGTCCTGAGGTCCTGGCATTGGATGGAGAAGCCTGGTTTGCCTGGTAGAGTCTTGGGAGATTTTATGGACATGAACCCAAGGGCGTGAGTAGAAAATCATTTCCCCCATAATCTTCTTCCAGGTTTCCTCCCTCTGATAACAGCCCACATCTCGTGACAGGTGGTAGGAGTCTGTGTATGTTAAAGTTATCATTTTATCATCTGTGATAGACATTTGTCACAATTTGGGCTGCCTAGCATCTGGATGTTTTTCCTGAATTTGGGGGAATCCATCAATGTATGAAACTGTGTGAGTGAGCCTGCCCTGTTCCTCTTAATTTCCCGAGCAGAAATGCCTACTTTTGCTTTCCCCGACTTCTGCCAGCTAGAAGAAGGACAGGATTTATGGCCTGCCAAACCTGGCGCTCTGCCTCTGGAGCGATGACTCAGAGAGGCAGAAGATGCTTTAGAATTCCGCCCATCACTGGTGCAAGAAGGAGCATCAGTGGCCGTGAACAGAAGCCAGCTGCGCTGCCCAGGGTCTTTGGTGGCAGGTCTGTTACTATACCTGTTGAGGCAGCTGTTGAGAACAAAAGAAAAATGCTAAGGAAATCAGCCTAAGTATGTAAGGAGCCTAGACTAGCATTGTCTGTTCCTATTGACATCCTCCTCGGTATGGAGTAGTACTAACAAAATAAAGAGAACCATACATCAGTGTTCCCTTAAATTAGTCATAACACAAGTAAGATACCCCAGTATTCTGTAATGGAAAGAAATCCTTTCATTATTTTTTAATGAAATAATATATATCTCAGCATTATAAATATCCCTTTTTGCTTTAGTAATGGAATGATTTTTTTTTTTTTTGAGATTGCTGTTCATAATTCTGTTTCTTACACTGTGAGCAATTACACCATATCTGATTCCTACCAGCCCGGTGGATTGGCCTCCTTTGTTTGTTTTCTAGAACAAGTAGACTGTGGCATATTGTTTTACCGTATGCTTTAAGGCCCTTGTCTGTCCTTCCTGGGTGCTGCTTCCACTCTGGCACACATAGCAGCTGGGTAACCATCTGTAGCATCTCTGTGTCAAATCTGGGACAAGGTTTCTAAGTGCTATGCTCGGTCTCTCTTCTTCTGCAGCCTGGATGTAGATAGTCCTGAAGCCATAGCGGATGGTGGGGAGACAGGATTGAAGGGGCCTGGGTCTCAGTGCCTGAAGGAGGGCTCTTCACTAACCAGGAACTAACATGTCACTGAAGAGAAAATCTTTAATGGTCAGGATTTGCAGGCTTTCCCAGTAAAAACTATGCAATGAAAAAAGAACACAAAATTATATGAACACGAGAGAGAGAGAAATAAATTTTGTTGTGTTGAGGCTTTATGTATTGTTGGATCTGTTTGTTACCGAAGCTGACATTACTCTTTACACCTTCATTCATATAAACTCATTATTTCTTTTTCACAAATGGTAATTGACATTTTTTGATTTTTTAGTTGCTTTTTATCTGGAATCTTCTTCATTGAATAGTACCATGAGTTATACAGAATTATGATGAAAGTGTTGAAGAAACTGGGGTGCATATTTCCTTATATAACTTCAAATTGTTTACAGATAGACCTAACGTACAGGAAAGCTTAATGACTCATGGAAGAGCAATTTGCTAGTTTTGTAAAATGTGGATTTAACGTTTTGAATGACTTTGTAATCTTGGATCACCATGAAGTTTATGTTGCCTTAGTATGCAATTTCAGTAACTAATTTTCACTTTCTATATAGAAACGTATAGAAAACTTCTGTTAGTCTTATGAGAAAACATTTTCCAGGCTTAATGGTTTCACAAATGCCATATAGGTAGACAACAAAGGTGGAAAGGATACTCTGAGATCATCTGATATTAAAACAGGGGAAAAAAGTATGTGATGCTCATTCAAAAGTCTCAAATGTGGTGGTGCAGGATATTATCTACTCTGCATTTGCCATGACATGCAAATGATTGCTCAGCAGAGATGAGATATTAGGTATTTAATGTTTCCACTTTGTAGTTTACTATTAACTAATAACATTTTCCTCTTCTAAAATGTGGTAAAAGCAACCATGTACCTATGAGGTTATTAATAGAGGTTTTATGTATCCTCATATATTTGATATGTTTTGGGTCCTTTGGGGGAAAATACCTAATAAACACAAATAACCACTTCTGTTAACAGTGATTTCTGTTCATTTTCTCTCCAATAATAATGCCAAAGCATCTTACAAGCTCTGTGTAGCAGCTTGAGCAAAAACAAGATGTATTTAGTGTCAACACTGTGTAAAAAGTAAGATATATTTAGTGTCAACACTGTGTAACCCCTGCCATAATCTCTACCATTTAGAGGCACTATTTAGTGGGGTTTTTGTGAACAAAGTAAAAAGTTTGCAGAAAGGAGCCACATGGCTGTCCCTTCTATCTAAATTATGAAGGTGAAACCCTACAAACTCATCCCTACTCTTCTTTATAAAATATTTGTTTATTTACTTATTTGGTTGTGTCCGTTCTTTTGCAGCACACGGGACCTTCACTGGGTCATGCGGGATCTTTAGTTGTGGCACACGGACTCTCTAGTTGTGGTGAATGGGCTTGCTAGTCGCACGGTGGGAGCTTAGTTGCTCCGAGCCATGTGGGAACCCAGCTCCCTACCAGGGACTGAACCCACACCCCCTGCACTGCGAGGTGGACGCAAACACTGGACCACCCAGGAAGTCTCCCTACTCTTCTTAACATCTGCTGTACTTTGTCCTTTTTAAAACACACTAATGTGTACTCTGGGCCGTAGTCTAGCATGTATCTTGAACTTGTTGATCTCAGGCACCTTTATATTCTTAAAAATTATTCACGGTCCTGAAGAGCTTTAGTTTATGTGACTTATAAATATTTGCTATATTAGGAAATGTCCCCATTTGGGGACACTTATTATTATTATTATTATTATTATTATTTTTGATTTCAAGTAATTATAACCAACACATTATGTGCTAACATAAAGTTTTTTTTTCTAAATTATTTATTTTAATTGGAGGCTAATTACTTTCAATATTGTAGTGGTTTTTGCCATGCATTGACATGAATCAGCCATGGGTGTATATGTGTTCCCCATCCTGAACCCCCCCTCCCACCTCCCTCCCCATCCCATCCCACTGGGTCATCCCAGTGCACCAGCCCTGAGCACCCTGTCTCATGCATCGAACCTGGACTGGAGATCCATTTCACATATGGTAATATACATGTTTCAATGCTATAGTCTCAAATCATCCTACCCCCGCTTTCTCCCATAGAATCCAAAAGTCTGTTCTTTACATCTGTGTCTCTTTTGCTGTCTCGCATATAGAGTCATTGTTACCATCTTTCTAAATTCCATATATATGCGTTAATATACTCTATTGGTGTTTTTCTTTCTGACTTACTTCACTCTGTATAATAGGCTCCAGTTTCATCCACCTCATTAGAACTGTTTCAAGTGCGTTCAAGTATTCCATTGTGCATATGTACCACAGCTTTCTTATCCATTCATCTGCTGATGGACATCTAGGTTGCTTCCATGTCCTGGCTACTATAAACAGAGCTGCGATGAACATTGGGATACATGTGTCTCTTTCAATTCTGGTTTCCTCAGTGTGTATGCCCAGTAGTGGGATTGCTGGGTCATAAGGCAGTTCTATTTCCAGTTTTTTAAGGAATCTCCACACTGTTCTCCATAGTGGCTGTACTAGTTTGCATTTCCACCAACAGTGTAAGAGTGTTCCCTTTTCTTCATATCCTCTCCAGTATTTATTGTTTGTAGACTTTTTGATGATGGACATTCTGACCGGTGTGAAGTTTTTTAAAATGAAAAAAAAAAATTACTATATTTTTCAAAACAAGCTTGGTGAGAAGAATGCACTGTTAAAAAATTTTTGTTATTTATTTATTTATTAAAAAAAATTTTTTTTGTTTTATTTTTTAACTTTACAATGTTGTATTGGTTTTGCCATATATCAAAATGAATCTGCCACAGGTATACATGTGTTCCCCATCCTGAACCCTCCTCCCTCCTCCCTCCCCATACCATCCCTCTGGGTCGTCCCAGTGCACCAGCCCCAAGCATCCAATATTGTTTATCGAACCTGGACTGGCGACTCATTTCATATATGATAGTATACATGTTTCAGTGCCATTCTTCCAAATCATCCCACCCTCTCCCTCTCCCACAGAGTCCAAAAGACTGTTCTGTACATCAGTGTCTCTTTTGCTGTCTTGTATACAGGGTTATTGTTACCATCTTTCTAAATTCCATATATATGCATTAGTATACTGTATTGGTGTTTTTCTTTCTGGCTTACTTCACTCTGTATAATAGGCTCCAGTTTCATCCACCTCAATAGAACTGATTAAAATGTATTCTTTTTAATGGTTGAGTAATACTCCATTGTGTATATGTACCACAGCTTTCTTATCCATTCATCTGCTGATGGACATCTAGGTTGCTTCCATGTCCTGGCTATTATAAACAGTGCTGCGATGAACATTGGGGTACATGTGTCTCTTTCAATTCTGGTTTCCTCGATGTGTATGCTCAGCAGTGGGATTGCTGGGTCATAAGGCAGTTCTATTTCCAGTTTTTTAAGGAATCTCCACACTGTTCTCCATAGTGGCTGTACTAGTTTGCATTCCCACCAACAGTGTAAGAGGGTTCCCTTTTCTCCACACCTTCTCCAGCATTTGTTGTTTGTAGACTTTTGGATCGCAGCCATTCTGACTGGTGTGAAATTTTTGCAAATCTAATTTCTGGCTTAATAGAAGATACCCGGATTCTCCTGCTTCTGAAGTCAGTATACTGAGAAACTAAACATGCTGAGGCCCCTAGAATACTCCAGCTTGTGAGAGAATGAGAGTGAAAAGGCGAATCATGTTTTAGTATGGTTATGAAAATACTCTTGACCTTCTGGGTCCCACACTTTGAGAACTGCTATTCATTCTAACCTATAAAGGTGGTCTTGAGAGAGTCTCCATTTTGTCACTGTTATTATTTGTACCAGAAAATCCCTTTCCCATCCTGGGAGTGGGTGATTGTACTAAGAAATCAAAGATCAGAAAAAAAATTACACACTTCATTTAAAAACTCTCTCTTTTGGTTCCATCTGCAGAAAGCTGTTCCACCTAATTCAGCCAGATGGAAGCATTTAAAATATCAGTGTATATCTGTCTATAGTTCTCTAAATAAAAGGCATATCTTTAAGTGTCAGTAATTAGAATTACGATCTTGTACATTCATGATGAGATGGTTGGGATATGTGTGTGTGTGTGTGCATGCACATGCGTGTATTCATTTGTGTCCAACTCTTTGTGACCCCATGGACTGTAGTCTGCCAGTCTCCTCTGTCCATGGGATTCTCCAGGCAAGAATACTGGAGTGGGCTGCCATTTCCTCCTCTGGGGAATCTTCCCAACCCAGGGATTGAACCCACATCTCCTACATCTCCTGCATTGACAGGCAGATTCTTTACCACCGAGATACCTAGGAAGCCTGGTGAGATGGTTCAGTTCAGTTCAGTTCAGTCACTCAGTTGTGTCCGACTCTTTGCGACCCTATGAATCACAGCACGCCAGGCCTCCCTGTCCATCACCAGCTCCCGGAGTTCACTGAGACTCACGTCCATCGAGTCAGTGATGCCATCCAGCCATCTCATCCTCTGTCGTCCTCTTCTCCTCCTGCCCCCAATCCCTCCCAGCATCAGAGTCTTTTCCAATGAGTCAGCTCTTCGCATGAGGTGGCCAAAGTACTGGAGTTTCAGCTTTAGCATCATTCCCTCCAAAGAAATCCCAGGGCTGATCTCCTTCAGAATGGACTGGTTGAATCTCCTTGCAGTCCAAGGGACTCTCAAGAGTCTTCTCCAATACAACAGTTCAAAAGCATCAATTCTTTGGCACTCAGCTTTCTTCACAGTCCAACTCTCACATCCATACATGACCACTGGGAAAACCATAGCCTTGACTAGACCTTTGTTGGCAAAGTAATGTCTCTGCTTTTGAATATGCTATCTAAGTTGGTCATAACTTTCTTTCTAAGGAGTAAGCGTCTTTTAATTTCATGGCTGCAGTCACCATCTGCAGTGATTTTGGAGCTCCCCAAAATTAAGTCTGACACTGTTTCCACTGTTTCCCCATCTATTTCTCATGAAGTCCTGGAACCAGATGCCATGATGTTAGTTTTCTGACTGTTGAGCTTTAAGCCAACTTTTTCACTCTCCTCTTTCATTTTCATCAAGAGGCTTTTTAGTTGAGACGGTGGCAGTGGACAATTGCCAAAGATGAGTAAGTGTATTTGTCAGACACAGTGATTTCTATGGGATAAAACAGTGGCACAAGACGACTCACAATTATTTACCATAATTACTTATTTATATTATGTCACTTATGTATGATAAGTGTTTCTTGCTTGTGCATCTGTAAGTTGGCTGTGATTTGATCTGCCTGGGCTGGGCTCCACTGGGCTGAGCTCCAGACTGTGGATTGGGTTAAGGTTTCTCTGAATGTATCTCTCTCCTGACACTTGAATGGGGCATATTCTTCTGTGATGGCAGAAGTCTGATGACCTAGCAGAAACTTGCTGTGCCTCTTAAGGCCTTCGACCTGATCCACTGCAATTTTAGCTCGTATGCAGTTGAAAAAGCAGGTTCCATGGCCAAGCTCAGTTTCCGTGTGGCAGGAAAGTTCCAGTGGGATTCATTGGGGTGGTGGGGAGAGGGAGTGGTTTTTGGTTTTAAAATATTCTAATCTACCACAATGTGCAATTCTGAAATATTAGTAGATAATGATGTCTACCTACTTAATTCTTACTCAGAGAAATAGTCAAGGGACTAAATTTTAATTGTAATTTTAGGCTGCAGTCCTTCTGTTGATTAGATCTTCAGAATATCACTGTTGTCTAGCTCTATTCCCCCATTCTCAGACTGCTTTTCAAGTTGTTATATATATATTATATATATAATTTTGTTTAATTATTTATTTTTGGCTGTGCTGAGTCTTCCTTGCTTTGCTCGGGCTTTCTCTGTTGTGGCGGGCAGGGGTACTCTTCCTTGCAGGCACTGGCTGCTCCTTGTGGTGTCTTCTCTTGGTGCGGAGCACAGGCTGTGCTAGAGTGCTTGCAGTGTGCATGGGCTCAGTGGTGTTGGCGCATGTGAAATATGCAGTAGTTGCTCTGTGGCATACAGGATCTGAACTTGTGCTCCCTGCATTGGCAGGTAGATTCTTAACCACTGTGCCACCTGCTAAGTCCCCTCAAGTTGTTTCTTAATCCTATTGATCTGAACTATTGTGAGAGCCTCTAAATTGGTCTGTGTCCTGTTACTATTGCTATGCAACAAACCATCCCCAAGCGAAGTGCTTAAAACAACAACAAACTATGTGGCAGGCAGGATGGTAGGAGAGTTTTGGGGGAGAATGGGTGTGTGTATATGTATGGCTGAGTCCCTTCCCTGTTCACCTGAAATGGTTACAATGTTGATAATTGACTATCAGATCAGATCAGTCGCTCAGTTGTGTCCGACTCTTTGCGACCCCCATGAATCACAGCACGCCAGGCCTCCCTGTCCATCACCAACTCCCGGAGTTCACTCAGACTCACGTCCATCGAGTCAGTGATGCCATCCAGCCATCTCATCCTCTGTCGTCTCCTTCTCCTCTTGCCCCCAATCCCTCCCAGCATCAGAGTCTTTTCCAATGAATCAACTCTTCGCATGAGGTGGCCATTTGACTATACCCCAATACAAAATAAAAAGTTAAAAAAAAATACCTTGTCAAATTAAAAAAAAGAAAACAAAACAGCAGTCTTGAACCTGAAGTTAGGGCAGGGTTCATCAGAGAGGGTTTGTGGCTGTTCCTTGTGGCATCAGCTGGGGTGTTTTGACTAGATGCCAGAGGATGCACTTCTGAGATAATTCGCTCACAGACCCGCTAAGTTGGTGCTGAAGACCAGGAGCTTCAGTTCATCTCTGCGTGCCCTCTCCGCAGACTGCTGGGCTTCCTCACAGCATGGTGGTGGAGTTGCCAGAGTGTCTCAAGAGATAGATTGTGAATGTTGCCAGTTTCTTAAGGTTTGGGCCTGGCAACTGACCCAGTGTTACTTTCGCTGGGTTATATCTGTCAAGCAGTCACAAAGTCCACGTTTGGGGAGGGGACATAGACCCCTGTCTCTTCGTGGGAGGGGTGTCAGAGGATGCTGTAGTTTGAAACTAGCATATGCTCTCAGTGCTTCTGTCCCCAGATCACTCTATATTTGCATCTTCTGAAAGCACAACTGTCCTCATTCAGGAGCTCCCCATTCTCTATCAGACAAGAAGCAAGTCACTCTAACCCCTTTTTAGCATTCCCTGTGTGCCAGCCAAACTTGGGACTTTGTCTTCTTTTGTCTTTGATCATACATATATTTTTCTCTTTTCTAGGATATTATCCCTCTAATCTTTTCATATCCTGACATTCTGTGCTTAAAACAAATGCTAGCCTTTCATGAAGTTTTCCTTAAACTCTCCATCTTTCTGCAGTTTGTCCTTCTGTCATCTCCCATAGTACATCTTAACTGTATCCCATTTAAAGACCTCCCAGTTTCTATCTTAAACAATAATATATGCTGCTAAGTCACTGCAGTCATGTCCAACTCTGTGCTACCCCGTAGATGGCAGCCCACTAGGCTCCCCCGTCCCTGGGATTCTCCAGGCAAGAACACTGGAGTGGGTTGCCATTTCATTCTTCAATGCATGAAAGTGAAAAGTGAAAGTGAAGTCTCTCAGTCGTATCCGACTCTTAGTGACCCCATGGACTGCAGCCTACCAGGCTCCTCCATCCATGGGATTTTCCAGGCAAGAGTACTGGAGTGGGGTGCCATTGCCTTCTCCGATAATATACACAGGTATATGCATTTTGAAATCTCTAGTAAATTTCATGTCCCTTGGAGGTGTTCATATTTTTGTACAATATTTACATTCAGTTGCACTGATATCTTAAGATACATGTAACAAGTACTTGAAATTTTTTTTAAGGAGTGAATTGAAAGTATATATGAATAGAATTAACAGAGTATGTTTAGACTCACTTGAAAACCTATTAGAAGCACTATGGTTGTTGATTAAGGTTGCTGGTTGGTAAAAATAGATTGATGGCTAGCCACCAACATGAATGTTAGAAAATGTTGATAGAAAGCAATTCTACTTACAATAAAATGCAGCTGTACAAAGTTAGAAGTAACTAGAAAAGTATAGGAACTTAAGTGAAGAAAGCTATAAAACTTAATTATAAGACATAAAATAAATTTCAAACAGATGGAGAGAGAGACTTTGTTCTTAAAAAGTAAGATTCAATACAATAATGCATATATATATCATTTTTGTTAAGTTAAATACACAGTCCAACCTCTATCAATACTGGGGAACTTACTAAAATAATCCGGAAGTTCTTCTGGGAAAATGAACCTATAAAATGCCTCCAAAATTATAAGAAGTATTTATTAGGGTTACTTGCCATCTCAAATATTAAAGAATAGTATGTCAGTGATGATTGAACAGTGGTATTGGCAAAAGAATACCTCAATGAATAAGCTATAGAGAGTCTATTTTTAGATAAGTATATATGGTAATTTAGTATGTGATAAGGTTGGTATTTCAGATTGGAAGGGAAAAGATGAATTATTCAGTAAAAGATGTTGGGACACCTGCCTAGTCATCTGGAAGAATAAAGCAGTATTCCTACCAAACAACTCATGCAGAAATAATTCTAGGGGACAAAAATTATCAGTGGAACAAGGTGAGCTCTAAATATATGAGCAAAATATATAGATGAATATTTTTACAGTCTTGTGGTGGGAAAGGCATCTCTAAGTAAAAACCATGCAGGAACAGATAAAAAAAATGAAACTACATACAACATTGTAAGTCTTTATTTGTTTTATTTTAGGGTAGTGGAAAACCATCTAAACCTGTTGGGCAAACAGTATTCTGGGAAGATATTTGCATAGTTTATGATCAACAAAGGGCTGATATCCCTAATGTACAAATTCTTAAAGCTTTATCAAAAAGATAGAACTTCTTTATAGAATCATGGGAAAAATATAAAAGGGTAATTCATAAAATAATGAATATGAAGCCTGCAGGCACATGTGTGAAAAATGTATGCAATCCAAGGTGCTAATTCAACCACCAGGGATATATCATAGTAACTGAAATGATAAAAGCAAAATATAAACTAAATATCTCTACACTTGGTGATGATGTGGGGAAATAGGTGCTATAATGTGCTATAATATAGTTTTTCTCAGACTGTGGTGAAGGACTGTTTTTTTCCTCTGTTTGTGACTGAAATGTTTATAAAATACAATAAAAATATATAGCCAGGAAAACAAAGTGAAAAATATGCAAAATAAAATCTCAAATGCATTTCTGTATGTTTCTACATTTCTTTCTCTCTATATATTTCTATATATTATATATTTCTATAAAGTGTTCATCAGATATGAAATTACTCCATAAAACTGTCATAAATGTTTCAGCTGCTGAATTTAAAGTAGACTATAAGGGGACAAGTCCAGAAGCAGGAAACTTAGATAGCAGGTTATTGTGATAATCAGGGAAGACCTGGATGATATTAATTTAGATGAGGGTGGGAAGGGTAGAGGGCTTCCCAGGTGGCACTAGTGGTAAAGAACCCTCCTGCCAATGCAGAAGACTTAAGAGACGTTGATTCAATCCCTGGGTTGGGAAGATCCCCTGGGTGTGGCAGCCTACTCCAGTATTCTCGCCTGGACAATCTCCATGGACAGAGGAACTTGGCGGGCTACAGTCCATAGGGTTGCAAAGGGTCAGATACAACTGAAGCGACTTAGCACGCATGCATGGGAAGGATAGAGGTGGTTGAAAGGGGTCAGAGTCTTGATCTCTGTTGAATGGAGAATGAATAGGATCTGCTCATGGATTTCCTGTAGGTGTGAGAAAGAGAGAGGTAGGTGATAACGGTGATTCTAAGGCTTGGGGCCTGGGCCCTAGGAAGGATGGAGTCGCTTTTTACTAGAATGGGGAAGATCAAAAGGTGGCTTTGGATGTGTTAAATTTGAGATTCCCGTTAGACATTCAAGAGAAGATTGCTGGCAGACGGCTGGATACAAGGGTCTAGAATTCATTGAGGACTCAGGGCTGAAAGTGTGTGAGTGTAAGAGTCGTGTGTCTGAGTGAGGTCAGTAACAAAGGTGAATGCACATGGAAAGCTAAGGCTCTCACCCTTAAAGGGTAGGGAGATCAGGAAGAATCAATATTGAGATCAGGAGGATGAAAGTATCTTGAGAGGCATGGGGTATCTTGGAGGCTAACCAACAAATGTCAGGAGGAGGGAGGAATAATCAGAGGGCTGCGAGGAGGAGACTAAGACTTGACCAAACAAACAGGGTGGTGAGATGCAAAGTCTGACCAACCGGAAGCATCAACTTGAATTTCCTTATTGATGCGTGAGTTGCGAAGCATAGAGTGGATAATGGTGATACTAATTATTGTTATTTTAAGAGTTCAGAAGGAACAGTGTCTTCTTATGTCTTAGTCAGGATTGTCAGATATATACCCTACCATTAAAATTGGATATTGCAGCCAAAAAAGAAAGAGAAAGAAACTAAAATTACTAAAGACAGATTTTCCACATCCTGTCAGATTGTTAAATTAATTATAAAGCCGGTGGCTGCAGATGCGGCTGCCTGAACTTGGATCACACGTTGGCAGAAACATCCTTGTGGGGAAAGTCTGCTGAGAAAGCGAACAGAGAGAAAGAGAGAAAGAAGGGAAAGAAAGAAAGGAGGAAAAAGAAACGGAAAACCCGAGAGGATCAGAAGCAGTGCTCAAAGCTGTTGGCTGTGGGAGATGGAGGCTGTACAGGGAATATATTGAAACCAGTTGCCTGGTAAACTTCGTTAAATCTCCAGAAATATGACACCAGAAAAATGTTAGCTGCCTTTAACAATAGCTTCACTTTGAATAGATTTGAGAAGGTGTACATTTGTAGATAATAGTTTCCCTGATACTTAAACCAATATGCCGTGATCCCCTTCAGGAGAAGAGGTGTGAACTCATGTCTCTGGGGCGAATACAGTAAACGTTCATACAGTGATGCTGTAAGAAAGTGCCGGCAGTTGTAGCAGGCATTGATTCAGTAAAATAGTGGCAACACTTTTGGTAAAGGAAACCGTAAGCAAGGTGAAAAGGCAATGGGAGAAAAGAATAGCAAGTGAAACAACTGACCAAGGATTGATTTCCAAAATACACAGGCAGCTTCACACCAGTCAGAATGGCCATCATTAAAAAGTCTACAAACAGTAAATGCTGGAGAGGGTGTGGAGAAAAGGAAACGCTCTTGCAGTGTTGGTGGGAATGTAAATTGATATGGCCACTATGGAAGATGGTATGGAGACTCCTTAAAATACTAGAAATAAAACCACCATATGACCCAGCAATCCCACTCCTAGGCATATACCCTGAGGAAACCAAAATGGAAAAAGACACAGGTAACCCGTTGTTCGTTGCAGCACAGTAGCTAGACCATGGAAGCAACCTAGATGTCCATCGACAGATGAATGGATAAAGAAGTTGTGCTACATATACACAATGGAGTATTACTCAGCCATAAAAAGGAACACATTTGAGTCAGTTCTAATGAGGTGGATGAACCTAGAATCTATTATACAGAATGAAGTAAGTCAGAAAGAGAAAGATAAATACCATATTCTAACAGATATATACGGAATCTAGAAAAATGGTTCTGAAGAATTTATTTACAGGGCAGCAGTGGAGAAACAGACATAGAGAATAGACTAATGGGCATGGGGAGAAGGGAGGAGAGGGTGAGATGTATGGAGAGAGTAATATGGACACTTACATTACCATATATAAAATAGATAGCCAATGGGAATTTGCTGTATGGCTCAGGAAACTCAAACAGGGGCTCTGAATCAACCTAGAGGGGTGGGATGTGACAGGAGATGGGGGAGAGGTTCAAAAGGGAGGGGATATATGTATACCTGTGACTGATTCATGCTGAGGTTTGACAGAAAACAGCAAAATTCTATAAAGCAACTATCCTTCAGTAAAAAAATAAATTAATTAAAAAAATTGTGAAAGCTGGGTTCAGATAAAATAACAGGAGGATTTTTTTTGGCCTCAGCCAAGAGTTATTTGGAAAACAGGCAGAGCAAGTTAAAGTGAAAGCAAAGATTTGTGTGCTAGGCACAGATGGACTGAGTTCATTCTCACATAAATATTATCTCTTTGTTCTTGCCAGGGCTGAGATGCAGTTAGTGTCTTAATTAACCTAGGGAATTCTCAGTTATGGCTCCAAAGCCTTAGTCTTCTGGAAACCATCCTCTGGCTTCATGTAGCCCTGACTGTCAGTGTGACCAGTCTGGCCAGTGCAGGCCTGGGAGTGGTGGAGAGGCAGGCTCACCTCTTGCTTCCAGGTTTTCTGTTTCTGCATCCATTATTCAAGTTTATGGACAAATTTCAACAGAGAAGCTTTGCAGCTTTTCTGTTTTACATAAATGGATATTTTCCTCTAACAGTATTCAACTAATTTTGGGGCTTCCTTGATGGCGCAGTGGTAAAGAACCCGCCTGCAATGCAGGAGATGCAGGAGATGTGGGTTCGATACCTGGGTTGGGAAGATTCCCGGGGCGGGAGGGCATGGCAACCCACTCTAGTATTCTCGCCTAAATAATCCCATGGACAGAGGAGCCTGCTGGGCCACAGTCCATGGGGTCACAGAGTCGGATGCATCTGAGCATGTGCACACTCAACTAATTTTTGCTGTGAACATTTTGAAACCCAGTATAGAAAGTGAATCCACTGTCAAGGCTCATGTACACTCTTTCAACTATTTTGCTTGGGACTGTGGTATTTAAAAACATGTTTGCAGTAAACATTACAGTTGAAGATAGGCAAAAGAAATTATATTTTTGATTGAAAAGATTATTTACACCAGTGAGCATTTATTTAATGGGGTTTAAATGCCTTCCCATCAATATTAATATAGGCACTATTGTCCTAGATACATAGAAATGTCTTTCAAGCTGTGATTTCTCTTCTGGTTACCCTGTGCTTTGTCAGGGAGAATAAAGAAAACAGTGTTTAGATTATCACTACATGTTTTAAAAATTCTCCCAGTGGCTGTGGTGTGATGCTTGGGATCTAAGAGAATAAACAGGAAATTGGAGGCACAGACCTTTGCCTTCATCTCCAAGCAGGGCTGGACTCCCTGCTTCATGTATTTTCACAGGACCCCAGAACCCTGAGAATAGTCTTTAAGCTGACCACAGTTCTTTTATAGCTGGTCTGTATGTGGCAATCTACAGATTGCCAGGTCTTTCTCCTGTTCTCCAAGTTAGTATATTGGCATTTGAAGTACCAAATGTACTTTTTATCAGTGATTGGTTTAAAATAGAGTGAAGCAGTGTAGCCCTTTCATTATCCTAAAACACTACTTTTTTTTTTTTTTTGACTGATGGAAAGGATTGTGTATATGTTGTAGACAATTGGGGGAAGTATTATAACCTGAAACCTGACACCCCACAGGTTACCACACTTGGTATTTTAGTGTCTTTCTCTATAGATCTACCTGTATTCATTAAGGAGTTGGACCGTTTGTATTTAACAGACTGTTTGCAAGGGGAGCTGGAAAGAATATTAATAGATGTTCTGGGGGTGGGGAGGGGCTTTCCACGGTCGTGTTGTACGTTTGGAGAATGCCAGGCCGAGTGGTGTTAGCCTGGGCTTGGCCGCACTGCCCTCCCAGCGGGGAAGCCTCAGGACAGCCGCTGCGAGGGCTGGCAGGGCGCCCCTGGGAGCACTGAGTGGGCGCTGCCCCGCGTTGGCAGTGCCCTTGCCAGCACAGCACAGGTGTGCCCTGCAGGCGGTGCGAGAACCGCCTTCTGTCATCTTTTCGTGGAATTGGGGTCTCATGCTTTTCTAACCTACTTTTCCCACTTAACATAGTAAGAGAGTTTTGCATTAAAAAAATTTTTTTCCAAACAAGGGAATTCCTTGTGTTTTTTTTTTTTTTTTAAATGTTCCAATGTATAAAGATCCTGTGTAGAAAACGGGGGCTTAACCTGGGTGACCTGTCATTTCAGCCCTTGGTGATCCTCTTGAAAGGTTCTGAGGCATACAGTGTTTATATTCCTTTGGGTTTTGCCTTCCACCCACCTGCTCTGACAGACCTTTAATTTTGGACCACTGCGGTTGAAGCACGAGGATGCACAGTTCTCAAAGCCAGCACTAACTTGTTTGCTTTGGAGAGGCCTGACGAAAATAGGCTGCTTTTTAACGCAAATAGCTCATTTTCTTCTGTTGGTGGGCAGTTCATTTAAGAATAGCTTTTTATTTATTGTATTGTAAAAATAACCTCTTGGAGAAGAATGAATGCCTCCAAGTGACTCTCCCAGACTGGCTTTTCTTCCCTATAGAAATGACTACTTTGATTTAGTTTATTGCCTTCCCCAAGTCTTTTTTCCACTATAAAATAGAAATGTGTATTTTATGTTTCTTCAAGTTCATTAGTACCTTTACTAGTGTTACTGTTTCCTTTCCTCCATGATTGATTATCTAAAATATTTTTCTACAAACATAGACACACATGTATTTGCCTCAAATCTGGCCCAAATTATTGTACAAATGGATCTTCATTTGTTCCCTTCACTCATTTTTATTTCCTTTATCACACAAAAAAAATCCTTGAATCTTAGTATTTAACAACTGTCACCATTTTTTATTTTCTAGTTGGAAGTGTTAAGATTCAGAGGAGAAATCTACTAATTGTAAATATCTTTATGAAAAAGTACTTGGAGCCCTGTTGAAACACTTCCTAGTCTTTATTGGTTACCTCAGCCTGATTGATGACCATCACTTCTTCTGGCATAAATGTTGCACCTTTTAAATATTATAAACTACATTGTATAGTCCTTTCTTTTATAAACAGTGTATCTAGGCCAGGCCTGGCACACATTCACAGACTATGTAATTCCTGGGCATGTGTATCACTTTTAAAGACTGGAGCTGAAAAGCATTGTGTGTACTTTTGGCATGGGGATTCCTTGTAGAGTATGTAAATTTCCCCTAAGGAAAACTGAATTTGCATGCAAAAGCTCTCACTATAATTATAACAATTTCCTCCTCTTAAAAAGAAGAAAAATCAGCTTCTCAGTATGCTAAGTAAAGGTTTTCTCCTTCCCACCAAGACAGGTCTTGTTGAAGGAACTGGCTGCTGAAAAATCACACACCAGCTGCCTAAAGCAACCAAAATGGGACATGATAGAGTTTGGAATGCACAGTGTAGGGGGCAGAGAGTCATGGTCCCATGTGCCTTGAACATCCTGTGTGAGCATGCAAGGTGCCATCCGATGGCTTGTCCTTGGAAGGAAAAAGATAGTGGACTCACCAGAGGGGAAAAAAAGGTTTGGTCATCAAGTTTTCTTTTTTCTGAGGTTTGTGCTTGCATAGTTTAAATTGTAATAAAAATTAAAATGCCTGAAATGTTTATGAGTTGGAATTCTCTGCAGCTTTAGCTCATGGGTGCCTCCCAGAATGCTTCCTGAGATAGTGACAGGACCCCTAGCAGTGCCCCCAGAGAACGTTCTTTGAGGACCTCACTGGCAGTCAGGAAAGAGGATTTGGTGTTCTGGTGGTTCAGAGGGCAGGCAGGGGTGTCTCCTTTCTAAGGTTGCTTGTTGTCCATGTGTATGATTTTATCTTTTCACATACGTCCTAGATGGGACATCCTTATAAACAGCTTTATCTTGCTCAGCAAAGTCAGAGATTTGGTGTACTGGGGAAACTCACATATTACTAGACACACTTTGCTTACCTTTGTGGATAATTGATTTTCTAAAAACCAAAGTTGTTAAAATACTAAGTTTTATATATTTTATAATAACCCAGGTTGTGCAATTGCTAGTCTAACATACCAGACTGTTAAAATATCCCAAATAATTTAACTTTGGCTGATTCTGAACAACCGTGTCTCCCTGGGTCATTATCAGTATGGTATGAATGTCAAATTCTAGTTGTTGGGGTTCCAGTTTACAGGTAGAGTCAGGTGGACGTACGAGCAGTGCATCACGTGGCCTGTGGCAGGTGACAGCTGGGGGGGCGGGTGGAAGGGGCTTGAATCAAGCTCAGAACATGAGTTTTGCTGAACATGGGATGTTTTTGTTTTTCCTGGCCACACCCCACAGCATGTGGAATCTTAGTTCCATGACAAGCATGTAGTCTTAACCACTGGACCTCCAGGGAAGCCCCTCAAGTGGTGATGTCTTAGCTAGAGGGGCTTGCTCCTGTTGGAGGCACAGATTTCTGCTGATTTAGGCTTGACCTATGACTGTGCTTGATGAGGTGTTAACATGGGTAGTGCAGATGCTGGGGGCACAGAGGGGAAGGGAGGGTAACTGGGTTGCAGAGTTTTGAGAGAAGCAATGATGGCTTGTGTAGCATCTGAAGGGGAGGTTAGAAAGGGAAAGAAACAGCAGAGCTGGGTGGGGGTGAGGGTGCCTGTCGACCTGACCGTGTCAGCGTGATGGTCACTGGTCTGAGCTCTCTGCATTATGAGGAGGGGGTAAATACTAAAACCCCAGCTTGCTCCAGACTCCCAGCAAGGAATGAATGAGGGATGCCTCTCAGGCAAGCTGAGCCAGGGAGGAAGTGCCAAGTTCTGTCTGTGCAAAACGGGGAAAGGCAGCTTAGAGCCGTGGCCAGTGGAGATTTTCACAACCCTTGGTGGTGAAGTCTTCTCCTGAGGTCACCTGGAATCCTTGCAGTGTTTCAGCTGCCTGCTTTCCCATTGAAAAGCCACTTTCTGGACTCACTTTGTGGCACTTGGGGAAAATTACCATAGTCTCCTGAGAGACCCGAGTGGTGACATTTCCTCCTGTCTCTGCACACTGCTGTGAGAGGGTGCGCTTCCTTCTGATGGCCTTGGCTGACCTCATGTTTAAGGGCCGGTTACCCGAGAAAAGGAGCCGTGACACCAGCCTTTGCTTACTGTTGTCTGTGAAGCCAGCTCGACTGACTATGAGCTTCACGTTGTACTGGCCCCATCGGCTTCTCCCTTACTCTCACGCTTGCCGAGGCATCTCTTCTGCAGATAGCATCCTATGTGGAGCTTATTTCATTTGAAGAAAGGTGAAGGACTTTCTGTAAATGAGAAGCTTTAACTTTCTGCTTCAGATTTCAGATGTGTGGGTTCAGATCCCAAATAAGTGATCAATCTTATTGGTTGCTCAAAGTCAGGTTTAAATACTAATTACACTGAAATACTTCTGGGTTTTATAATTTTCTATAAAGACCTGTCCCAAAAGAATGCCAGAATGATACTAATATTTTTTTTTTACATAAACAAACATTTTTGGACTATTTTTGTACTTTTTTGTACATCTATTTGTTGTAAATAAAATATTGTGGTTTTCAAAGCCAAATTTAAATGGTTCTTTGAAATGAGGTCTATTTTTCATATTTAAAAATGGCTTTGATTTAAAAATAAAGATGAAATGATAAAAATAATAATAACCTGTATTATTTTTGTGCATTTCTGATTTCCCACTTGAATCACACATATTTATAATCAGAGTTGTACAATTTTGTATCATTCTTCACTCAAAATTATAAAATTAGTGTTTCTGATGTCATACCCCGCTTGTGTGTATGTGTGTTTGAATCTTACAAAAGAGAATTAAGAATTATAAATATATCAACACCCAATTTGCCTTACTCCACTCTGTTTCTCTCACTTCCCAGAGTAATCCTCTCCTGAGGGTGCTTTTCCATTTATATTTTTATGCACCTGACTCATGTACATATGTATGTATGGGATGTGTGTGTATATACACATAAGACATGTTGTACAATACATGCATGTATACACATACACATATTTGTACACCTAGTGCACACATGTGTATATATCTGTGTCTATATGTGCACACATACAGTACTGCTATATAGTCTAGGAATTTACGTGTCTGGATGTGTTTTGGCCCTCAGTTCTGCTGTGTTAGTTTTGTTTCCTTTATCCTACCTAAAGTCCCATTTCTTAGAAGAGGATAAGCCCGCCAGGTGCCCAGGTCACAGGGCTTCTGGGGACATTCTCCCTTAGGCTCTGCCTCACTCACCTCACCCTCGTCTCATCCCTCACGAGAGTAGAATCTTGGCCATTCTTGTTTCCTTTACTTATTGAATGAACTTAACATAACAGCTTGTCTAGCTCTGTGAGAAATCCCAAAGGAACTGTGACTTAGAGGAATACTCAGGCTCAGTGGGTCTAACCTTCCCCTGGAAGCCTGTACCCGCCCCGGCTCCTGTCCGCCCCCCTCCATCGTCCCCGCTGTGCCAGCGGCGCGGGCCTCCGCTGGTGTTCGGACCCGCTTAGCCCCACGTCACCTCAGGGACCGTGCACTTGCTGTCTCCTCACTAAGGACGCTCCCTGGCCGTCGGAGGGACTGCCTGTTCCCATGCGTGTTTCCTGCTCAGATGTCACTCTGCCGGGACCTCCGTGGCCACCCTGTCTAAAATATCCCTTTTTGATTGCTTTCTTTCCTCTTACTCTGCCCTGTTTTTGTCATAAATTTTTCATTATCTGAAATTACGTAATAGTGCTTGTTAGTTATTTTTTGTTTACCATGGGCTTCTTCCATTAGAAGAAGTCCTTGGAAACAGGACTTTGTCTAAAAGTCTTAAATCTCAACAGATAGCAAAATTTCTAGTAGCTTATTAAAAAAGCAAAAGGAAAAAGGTCAATTTAGTATTCATAATGCTTTTTAAACCCAGTATGTCTAAATATATTTCCACATGTAATCAGTATAAAAATTATCAGTGAGATATTATATATTCTTTTGTTCTTTTTGGAGTTAAGACTTGAAAATTTGGCATGTAATTTACACATAAGCACATCTCAATTTTATGTGTGGTGTTGAAATTAGATTTTTCTACCTACAGTGATCTCAACTTTGCCCCCAATTTAAATGGCATATCCCACAATTTAGACTTAAGCATGGGAGAAAATGGGTTTTCTCAACTTTGCTTGTTTCTGCAAATGTTCCATATTTTCCTGAAATATTAAAATAAGTTAAGCACATTTCAGTTTGGACTGGCCACATTTCTAGCGCTCACTGGCTAGCGCTCACTGGCCACATGTGGCTGGTGGTTACCATGTGAGATGGTGCGTGACACATAGGAAGAAATCAGTAAATATTTGCTGAGTGGATTAACAAGTGAGTGAATGAATGACTTTAACTTTGGGGTGTGTAAGCAACGAAAACCTGAGTCAAATTAAGAGTAAAATCAAGTTCCCATAAAGAGTGATTTATTGTTCAATTCATTTCAGTCACTCAGGCATGTCCGACTCTTTGTGACTCCATGGACTTTAGCACGCCAGGCTTCCCTGTCATCACCAACTCCCGGAACTTATTCAAAGTCATGTCCATTGAGTCGGTAATGCCATCCAATCATCTTATCCTCTGTTCTCCCCTTCTCCTCTTGCCTTCAATCTTTCCCAGCATCAGGGTCTTTTCCAATGAGTCAGTTTTTCACATCAGCTGGCTGAAGTATTGGAGTTTGAGCTTCAGCATCAGTCCTTCCAATGGATATTCAGGACTGATTTCCTTTAGGATTGACTGGTTGGATCTCCTTGCAGTCAGTATGCGTCCCTTACTGAAACACTATTTTGGTACTCAAATGATTTCAGTTTTGTCACCTGTAAAACACCATACTAGGTGCTCGGAAACCTGAAACAAGACAAGGTTCTCAAGTTGTCTGATGTCTTGTGAGTTGATAAGAACTTGATTCTGTTGACTCCCTTGTAGGGTGTTATGTGTTGATGAAACAGCTGTGTGTATCATGGGTTACATTTCCCCACCCTAACTTTTACTAATATTTAACAACTTAGGTTCAGACATACAGTGGCAGATACAACAGTTGTGGACCATCCAGCCAGTTTTCACTGACACACCGCACACTTTTCACTTTTCACCACACATTTCAAGGCACTTAGCTTTATGCTCAGGGAGTGTGTCTTTGCCCTCACACTGTTTCAACATGTATTTCTCTAGGCTGGATTCTTAACTCACCTGAATTGTCCTCTAAGCATGATTTTTAAGTATTTCAGCTATATTTTGGGTGCATTGAGATTCTAAATGTGTATCCAGTATGGTCTTTACTTCCTCTTCAGCTATAATTGGTAAGTTCCCATAGGGAAAAATCATTATTGGTGCTATAAAAGCACTCCTTATCTGTCACATTTGGGAAATGAAAGTTTTGTAAAGGTCAAAAGAAAGTGTGCCCCCAATTATGGTGATGACTTGTACATCACAGATAGTTTAATAGCTTGGAACCTATCTTAGTCTCCCTGACAGAATGAAAGGAGAGAGGGAGAGAAAAAAAAAATCCTTATCACTCAATAACTATTTCACTCTATAATTTTAAGAAGGAAGAAAAAGAGCTTAAATATTTTTATCAACATCTATCTGTATACATTCTCTCTGATTTGTAACTATTTAAGTTATTTAAGCACACAAGTTTATTAGTTCACCTTTATTAATTTGTCAAGGTTAAAGCTGAGCGCCAAAGAATTGATGCTTTTGAACTGTGGTGTTGGAGAAGACTCTTGAGAGTCCCTTGGACTGCAAGGAGATCCAACCAGTCCATTCTGAAGGAGATCAGCCCTGGGATTTCTTTGGAAGGAATGATGCTAAAGCTGAAACTCCAGTACTTTGGCCACTCATTTGAAGAGTTGACTCATTGGAAAAGAGTCTGATGCTGGGAGGGACTGGGGGCAGGAGGAGAAGGGGACGACAGAGGATGAGATGGCTGGATGGCATCACCGACTCGATGGACATGAGTTTGAGTGAACTCTGGGAGTTGGACAGGGGGCCTGGCCTGCTGCAATTCATGGAGTCACAAAGAGTCGGACAGGACTGAGCAACTGAACTGAACTGAATGTCTGCATAATGAGTTGAAGATAAAGATTCACTGGCGTCCATCTGCTAGCGTTGACTCAGTGTAGTAAGTTTTATAGCTCTTCCTGCAATGTTTCCAAAGGAGATTTCTTTGCCAGTGAACCAACTTTTACAACACAAACCACGCTGCTGCCTTAGGCAATGTAAGAATTCTTTTCCTCAACCTTTCAGCACCGGACAGCCTATTAGGGAGAGGGGATTGGATGATGTCCCTCTCAGAAGCCCTGGGTGTGTTCGCAGACCCTGTCGGGCGGTGGGTGATTCCGTTGGGGCAGACAGGGGCCCAGCAGCCCCCTCCCTCAGCAGCCCCCTCCCTCAGCAGCCCCCTCCCTCAGCAGCCCCCTCCCTCAGCAGCCCCCTCCCTCAGCAGCCTGCTCTGGCATCTGTGCTGAGTGCTCTGCCCTGGTGGCAGAGCTGCCGGCGCTGCCCCAGCAGGGCGTGCTCTGTGTTCTGTGAAGGCTGATGTCCATGAGGTAGGCAAATGAGCCGACCTGCTGTTACTGGTCGGTAATGCAGTTCCTTTAGACCAAAAAGGAAGGCCTTGAATGATCTCTTCGAATATTTCTCTCAATCTCATGTCATCTAAGCTCCCTTAACACGCTCCTTCCCTGAGCGCTTCCTTCCCCTCTCTCAGCATTCTCCTGCCATCTGCCATCTCCTCACAGCCAGTGAGTGTCGGGCGCTCAGATTCCAGTTCTCAGGCCTCTCTCAGCCCTGTCCTCTGGGCTCCACCTTCGGAGGCAGTATTCCTTCTCACCTGCAGTGTCATTTGCTCGCTTCCTGTCACCTCTCTCACCCATCTCCGTGGGGCGGATCCCGCAGCCCTCTGCTGACGTCTGAGGTCCCCATCACCTGGGAACAAAGTCCGCCGGAGAAGGGGAGCCGGGCTCCCGAGAGCTGACGCCCGCCGGCCCCCCTGCACTGGCTGCCTTCCCCCGCCCGGCAGAAAGCGCCGCCCCCAGCCGAGGGTGGGGTCTCTGCTTCTCCCAGCACCGCCGCCTCCGCCTCCGGAGCCTCGCCCAAGCCCGACCCTCAGCCCTGCCTTCACCCCACCACCTTGCAGGTCGCCACAGCTTCCTGGCTCCTTAGGCCTTCCTGAAAGTTCTGGAAGCCGTTCCCTTTGTGGTGATCCATCCCCTCAACATCCTGTTTCGGAAGGCAGTGTGGCCAGCCCCCCTTCTCACTGTCTGGTACCTCCGCCCCCAGCATCCATTCTCTGGATGCACTAAGCTTCCTGAGCTTCGCATTCCCTCAGTGGACCTCTCCCGTCCACCTGAACCGTACTTCGCTGTTTGGTGCCGTTTGTTCGGTTTTCTGCGCCCTCAGCGATCCTCTTCCCCTGGGCTCTGGCTTCGCCACAGTGCTCTGGGCTGCTCCTGCCTGCCCCTCCACCTGCTTCCTAGTTTTTGGCCTAGTTTCTCCTCATTTCCGAGAATGATTTCTGCTGATTCTCTTCCCTTTAGCTTCAGTCGTGCGGGTCCTGATGCCTGTTCCCAAGGCCTGGGCAGCGGCTCTCTGGTGGAAATGTAGGAAGTAACTTGTTTATTTATTTTCCAGGACAAGTCTAGGGTTATTGAACACACTGTTACAGACTCTGATACTAGAATGTTCTGAAATTCTTTGGGGAGAGTTTTTTTGTTTTCTGTGAAAGGCAAAGATGTCTTCAGTCGAGAGAACTTTGGTGCAGTTTTGAATGAGATGTGTCCAGAAGAGGCAGCACCGACCAGTCAGTCTCAAGCACATCAGTCTTTCCATTCTAGTTATTTATCTTAAGTTGATCCTATTTAATGTGTATTCCTGACACAGAATTTATGTCCATTAGGTCTAAAAATTAATAATAGTTACAACATGTTACCATTTTCAATTTTACTTATTACTGGCAGCATTGCTGTCTACTTTGATTTTCCTAGGACTTTTGTATATAAAGGTTACTTATTTAAAATTTCTTTTTGGGGCCAGTGTTTGTCCTTGAAGATTAAATGTGAAATATGTTCTTGAATCTCCCCAATTCCCAAACTAGGTTAATTTCTTGTGGTAATTTTTGATATATACCAACAGAAATGGAGGCAAAGGAACATTATCTTTGTTAAATTTTTTTCTAATTGTAAAAAATTCAAATGGATAAATTTGAAAATTCAAGAAAACATAAAAATGAAGGTCACTATGATGGGCGGGGACATGCTCAATAAATCTTTACTGCAATTTTCTGTTGGTGGGCGGTGCTCTGTTCCCTCCCTGTTGTTTGACCTGAGACCAAACTATGGTGGCGGTAATGAAGAAGAAAAGGCCCAGTTGTGGATGTGACTGGTGATGGAAGTAAAGTCCGATGCTGTAAAGAACAGTGTTGCATAGGAACCTGGAATGTTAGGTCCATGAATCAAGGTAAATTGAAAGTGGTCAAACAGGAGATGGCAAGAGTGAACATTAGCGTTTTAGGAATCAGTGAACTAAAATGGACTGGAACGGGTGAATTTAACTCAGATGACCATTATATCTACTACTGTGGGCAACAGTCCCTTAGAAGAAACAGAGTAGTCCTCATAGTCGACAAAGGAGTCCGAAATGCAGTACTTGGATGTAATCTCAAAAACGACAGAATGATCTCAGTTCATTTCCAAGGCAAACCTTTCAATATTGCAGTAATCCAAGTCTATGCCCTGACCTGTAATGCTGAAGAAGCTGAAGGTGAACAGTTCTATGAAGACCTACAAGACCTTCTAGAACTAACACCCCCAAAAGATGTCCTTTTCATTATAGGGGACTGGAATGCAAAAGTAGGAAGTCAAGATACCAGGAGTAACAGGCAAGTTTGGCCTTAGAGTAGAAAATGAGGCATGGCAAAGGCTAACAGTTTTGGCAAGAGAACGCACTGGTCATAGCAAACATCCTCTTCCAAGAACACAAGAGAAGACTCTACACATGGACATCACCAGATGGTCAACACCGAAATCAGATTGATTATATTCTTTGCAGCCAAAGATGGAGACGCTCTATACAGTCAGCAAAAATAAGCCGGGGAGCTGACTGTGGCTCAGATCATGAATTCCTTATTGCCAAATTCAGACTTAAATTGAAGAAAGTAGGGAAAACCACTAGACCATTCAGATATGACTTAAATCAAATCCCTTATGATTATACAGTGGAAGTGACAAGTAGATTCAGGGGATTAGATCTGATAGACAGAGTGCCCAAAGAACTATGGACAGAGGTTCATGACCTTGTACAGGAGGCAGGGATCACAACCATCCCCAAGGAAAAGAAATGCAAAAAGGCAAAATGGCTGTCTGAGGAAGCCTCACAAATAGCTGTGAAAAGAAGAGACGAGAAAGGCAAGGGAGAAAAGGAAAGATATACCTATTTGAATATAGAGTTCCAAAGAATAGCAAGGAGACATAAGAAAGTCTTCCTCAGGGAACAATGCGAAGAAATAGAGGAAAACAACAGAATGGGAAAGACTAGAGATCTCTTCAAGAAAATTAGAGATACCAAGGGACTATTTCATGCAAAGATGGGTACAATAAAGGACAAAAATGGTATGGACCTAACAGAAGCAGAAGATATTAAGAAGAGGTGGCAAGAATACACAGAAGAAGTGTACAAAAAAGAGCTTCATGACCCAGATAATCATGATGGTGTGATCACTCACCTAGAGCCAGACATCCTGGAATGTGAAGTCAAGTGGGTCTTAGGAAGCATCACTAAGAACAAAGATGGTGGAGGTGATGGAATTCCAGCTGAGCTATTTCAGATTCTAAAAGATGATGCTGTGAAAGTGCTGCACTCAATATGCCAGCAAATTTGGAAAACTCAGCAGTGGCCCCAGGACTGGAAAAGGTCAGTTTTCATTCCAATCCCAAAGAAAGGCAATGCCTAAGAATGCTCCAACTACTGCACAATTGCACTCATCCCACACGCTCTCAAAGTAATGCTCAAAATTTTCCAGGCTTCAACAGTACATGAACTGTGAGCTTTCAGATGTTCAATCTTAATTTAGAAAATGCAGAGGAAGCAGAGATCAAATTGCCAACATTCGTCGAATCAACAAAAAAGCAAGAGAGTTCCAGAAAAACATCTATTTCTGCTTTATTGACTATGCCAAAGCCTTTGACTGTGTGGATCACAACAAAGTGTGGAAAATTCTTCAAGAGATGGAAATACCAGAACACCTTACCTTCTTCCTGATAAATCTGTATGGAGGTCAAGAATCTACAGTATAAACTGGACATGGAACAACAGACTGGTTCCAAATTGAGAAAAGAGTACATCAAGGCTGTATACTGTCACCCTGCTTATTTAACTTATCTGCAGAGTATCATGCAAAATGCTGGTCTGGATGAAGTACAAGCTGAAATCAAGATTGTGGGGAGAAATATCAATAATCTCAGATATGCAGATGACACCACCCTTATGGCAGAAAGTGAAGAAGAATTAAAGAGCCTCTTGATGAAAGTGAAAGAGGAGATACAAAAAGCTGGCTTAAAACTCAACATTCAAAAAACTGAGATCATGGCATCCAGTTCCATCACTTCCTGGCATATAGATGGGGAAACAATGTAAATAGTGGCTGATTTTATTTTTTTTTGGCTCCAAAATCACTGCAGATGGTGACTGCAGCCATGAAGTTAAAGGACGCTTGCTCCTTGAAAGAAAAGCTATGACAAACCTAGACAACATGTTAAAAAGCAGAGACATTACTTTGCCAACTAAGGTCCATCTAGTTAAAGCTATGGTTTTTCCAGTAGTCATGTATGGATGTGAGAGTTGGACTATAAAGAAAGTTGAGCATCTGTGGTGTTGGAAAATACTCTTGAGAGTCCCTTGGACTGCAAGGAGATCCAACCAGTCAGTCGTAAAGGAGATCAATCCTGGGTGTTCGTTGGAAGGACTGATGTTGAAGCTGAAACTCCAATACTTTGGCCACCTAATGCAAAGAACTGACTCATTGGAAAAGACCCTGATGGTGGGAAAGATTGAAGGCAGGAGGAGAAGGGGGTGTCAGAGGATGAGATGGTTGATGGCATCACTGACTCAATGAACATGAATTTGTGCAAGCTCCAGGAGCTGGTGATGGACAGGGAGGCCTGGCGTGCTGTGGTCCATGGGGTCGCAAAGAGTTGGATATGACTGAGTGACTGAACTGACTGATACTGATAACTGATTGTTCTACTACCTGCAAAAGAACAATCACTATAACTTAGTGTTATATATCCCATTAGCATCTATTGTATATTTTTATAAAATTGGGATCATATTGGTCATTTTATCCTGTTTACTCTTAACTTTTGTATTGCGATCACTTTGAGCGTAATTTTGTATTAAACATTGCTGTAATGTTTGTATACTTTTAAATCACAAAGAAATATAACATCTCAGGAATATTCTGTTACTGGATATTTAGGTATTTTTGTTCCATTGCTTTAAAATCATTTCTGTTCCTCTTCAAGATGTGGATATATACAGATTGTTATGTTGTAGTGTATTTCTTTAAAAAAAAAAAAGTATGTGATCAATAAGGTGAGTACTCTGATTTAAATGTGTAATATTTCAGGCATTAGAAGTAGGAAGATTAATTTTGAGTAGTGTTATATCATAAAGCCATTTAAAAACCAGATGCATTGAAGGAAAGGCCCAGTTTTGCTTGCTTTAATGTTGGCCCAGGTTTGGAGACTAAAGCATTTACAGACCATTAGCTGTAATACTTCACTCTTGAGACCACTTGTTATAATGAACTGTCAATTATTGTGCATCTAAGTGTAGTTAAAGGGGCTGTTGTGCTTGCAGTTTAAAAGCCAGTGTTTATAAATGTGAAGGAATTGGATTATAAATGTGGTGGTTCAATGAGCCACAACTGCGTCATGCCCTGTCTGGATGCACTGGAAGATTGTGTTCATTTGAAAATAAGAAGCAATGGAAATATAGTGCACTTGAGCATATGGCTATATGATTTTTATGTTCCTTATGATATGTCTTGGGAAAAGGTTTTAATCAGGTTGTAAATCAGTATTTCTGTATTAAGCATGCAATAAATTGCTTTCAGCCCATAGTATGGAGTGAGAAAGATGGAAATTGGAAATATTTAAATGTACTTTTTCTTTACAAGTGACTTAATAAAGCTAGTCTCTCATAATATATGTTCTGTATTACCTGTTTGTAATTGTTTCTTAACAATGTTTGTTTTTTGAAATCTGTGCACTTTAAAAATAGTTAACTCTAGTTTTAAAAATTAGTATGGCATAACTAGATTACTGTTCACCTTTTTTTGTAGTTAAGTTGCCCTTTGCTTTGAGTGTATAAATTCTAAATGATCATGCTGTTAAGAAACTCTTGAAAATGTTCTATTTTTCTTTTTTGACATTTCAAGTGTTTAATTGTATGCTGTTCTGAAAGGTCGATATTTGTTATGTGAAAAGTTTCCCTTGAATTTTGTTTCTTTCTTTTTACCTTTTTAACACAAAAGTGGTACCTCCTTTCTGAAATAAAACAATAGAGGTGAGTAAAAACTAACAACTTTATTCAATTCCACTCTCTCTCTTCAGTCTCACATTCTACCCTAGAGGTGATTGTCATTAGCAGTTTGGTGAGTTTTCTTCCAGAGTTTTCATCTTAAGTTTTCACAAAGGTAGGTAGGTAGGTAGATGATTATAAACAGATGATGTACAGGTTACTCTATATAATCACCCATTTCTTTCAAATAGTGTACAGAAAGCAATCTAAAAGCAATCTACAATCTATGTATGTGTTGCCATCATCTAGATAGAATAGAGGTCGGTACACTTTTACTGAAAAAGGCCAGGAGGTATTTTCGACTGTGGGCTCCATACTTTTATTGCAACTCTTCTGGGTTGGGAAGATCCCCTGGAGAATGGAATGGCTACCCATTCCTGTTTTCTGGCCTGAAGAATTCCGTGGTCTGTATAGTCCATGGGGTTGCAAAGAGTTGGACATGACTGAGTGACTTTCACTTTCACTTCAGTGTTGTAGCACAGAAGAGTTGCAAGACAGTACCTCAGTTGTATAGGTGTGGCTGTGTCCTAGTAAAACTGTATGCCTGAATGCCAAAAGCTGAATTTCATATTATTATCATGTAAAAATATTATCTTTAAAAAATTTTTTTCCCCAACCATTTAAAAGCGTAACAACCAATCATAGCTCTCTAAAAAGCAGATGGATGGTTGGCCAGATTGGTCCGTGGGCTATACTTTGCCAACCTTTAGTGTAGAGTAAAAAAAAAATTACAAAATTTGCCTGTTTTTTTCAGAGTTAAATATCATTGTGATATAAATGAAGGCAAATAAACCAAGAAAACGCTTCTTTTACTGAATACTCATCGGACACTTTACAGATACTGAATGAGAAATAGTCAAGTCTGCTCTTAACCCTTCTTCTCTCACTTGCTGAGGTGGGGGCTCAAGTGCTAGAGAGTTAAAGGGGTTTCTGGTGTTATGAGCAGTTCACAAACTCCCTCAGCAGTTCCCTAGGGAGAAGTAGCCACAGGATTACTATAAGCTTCTGTTTCATGTGGCAACCTGTACTTACATGCATCATCTTTTTATATGGACTTGTTTTGCAGTATTAGTTGACAAAGTATCATCTTTGTAATTGACAATTTTTTATACACCTTACAGTGAATTCGTAAAAGTATATTAGTTATAAAGTTTTGTATTACTTGGAAGAGTGTAAAATAGAAAGATTGAAGGTTGCCCAGAAAATATGTTACCTTAAACCTTTCCGAATAGAGGCTTTATAGTGTTAAGGCCGTCCCATTAATTTATATCAAGGGATGCTCTCCGAATGCCTCTGATACTCTTGATTTGATCCATTTACCAGGTGTGTCTCTTGATGGCAAGTCTGCTTTCGGATCATTGAGAACATTGTGATCCACTTTTGCTGCCTTCTGGAGTAATTGCTAGGTTTAAAATTATACAATAAAACAATAGGACACCTATTGTGATACCTGTAAAATGGTTATTTTCCACCAAAAGTGCAAAATACAATATATAATTCATAAAACTAAAAACTTCTTATCATGAAATAAGGCACACGTGATTAAGGGTTATACTATCTGATTTTATATGCTTGGTACATGATTTAATGAAAGTGTGTGTGATAAGAAGTAAAAATCAATTTATTGTGTTTTTTAAATTTTTGAACCACTTGTCCCATATTTCATTTAGTTCATCTGAAGTGGAGGGTAAAACTGTTTCTTTTTTTTTTTTATTGTCTAATTTGGCAGTTTAGGGAATGAAGGATATTCTTATTAGATAACAAGTGTCAAAATACACACACATACAAACATTCACACAGATGCTCACAAGAGTGTATGAACTTTTCTTTTTTTTTGAAGTAGTTCTTCATATAAAAGTGAGAAACTATACATTGGTGTAAAGAAGAACACTGAAGTATGTGTATTTTTACTACCCAGCCATAACCACTGTTAATGATTTTGGGAATACTTTTCAATATCTTGTGTCTCTCTCTGTAAATATATAGAAATACTTATATTTGTTTCTTAGGTCATATTTGTTACTTATCTACCCTGTGCCTGACACAGTAGGAGGCATTGTGGACACAGAGGTGAAGAGAACAATCCCTTCCTTTCCTGAAATTTACTTTGTTTTGGTTGGGGGAGACAGGCCAGAACCAACAGGTCACTATATATCTGATTATGCTGGGTACTTGAATAAATTAAGAACAGGAAGAGAGATAAAGAGGGTCTAGGGTATGTGTGTGTAAGGGTCATAGTAAAGGACATACTATCCATGCACTTCGGTAACTTGTATTTTTAAACTTTAAAAATGTAGCAGGAATATATACTGTGTCAGCAAACATACTTGGACTTCCCTGGTGGCTCAGACAGTAAAGAATGAGGGCCGTGAGTGGCGATGAGGGATTCCCTGGTTCGACCCTCAGGAGAGAAGATTCCTGGGAGAGGGGTATGGCTGCCCAGTACCTTGGAGAACTCCATGGACAGAGGAGCCTGGAGGGCTGCAGTCCACGAGGTCGCAGACTTGGACATAACTGAGCGACTGACACTTTCACCTTTTCACTTTAAACATATTGTAAATAAGTATTATTCTGAATGGCATACTCTACTGATATGAATGAATGAGGATTTTGTAACTAGTTATCCAATATTATAAAACAAGTCTTGCATTAAAAAAAAAATTGCTTCTGTGAGCAAGGCTATAAGGAATATTATTCCCTAAAGGTAGGCTATTTTGCACACTCATAGAACTCTTAGGATAAATTCCCAACAGCAGAATTATCAGGTCAAAGAGTAGTCTTTTGTTAGGAGTTTGGTTATGTGCCCAATGTGATTAAAAATATTACACAGCTCTTTCATAATTCAGTTTGTTTTCCTTTCCTTTTCATTCTTCCCTCTTCATTTTCAAAGTTTCAGATCTAAGCAAAAATTAATAGTATTCTCCCAATTTAAAGAGCTTGTATTGTGATAACATGCTACTTTAATGGTGAATTTTTTGTTTCTGAAATCAGATTCTTATTGTAAGTGAGAGGCTTAGGGCACTTGTAATTGCATCATTGCACAAGTCAACAAAGTGCTGTTTATAGCTTACAAAGTTGGTATGAAACAAAGAAAAAAGACATTAAGCACAACACACCAGCAGCTTTGAAAATGCAGGAGGGTCAGAGCAAGTTTCAACGTGTCATTTCATTTGCTTTTTGTTAAGGTCTGAAGAAAGTCTAAGAATATGGAACCGCATTACAAAAGAAGCATTCAGTCTTAAGAGAAAATCATTTTATTTTTTTCAACACGCCTTGGGACTAGAGTTCTTTTGTTTTTGTTTTTTAATCCCAGCATAATAAAATAAAAGTCGTTACCGCAGATGAAGATTTCTGACTGACTGCCGCCCTCGCTGGTCTCTCTCAGGTGGCCGTCTGTGTGACATTCGTGCTGACGGTACCGGCACTCACCTGCACAGCATCTGCTTTGTGCCAAGTGCTGCGTTCCCTCAGCTTAAGGCTGGCAGAGGGATTCTTTTCTGTTCTCTCTGTCTCTTTCTTTTTTTGCGTATTAATTTTATTGGTATATATTTTGTTAGTTTCAGGTGATTAAGTTATATACATGTATATTCATTCTTTTTCAGACTCTTTTCCCATACAGGTTATTAAAGAATGATTGAGCTATACAGGAGGTCCTTTTGGTTATCTATTTTATATGTAGTAGTACGTGTGTGTGTTAATCCCAAGCTCCTAATTGACCCCTCTCCCCTATGTTTCCCCTATGGTAACCATACATTTGTTTTCAAAATCTATGAGTTTGTTTCTGTTTTGTAAATAAGCTCATTTATATCGTTTTTAAAAAATCAGATTCTCCATATGAGTGATATCATGTGGTATTTGTCAGGGGGATTATTTTCCACAAGATAAAGTAGACATTTTAACACCAAGGTACTAGAAGGTTAGTCGCTCTAAATAACCCATTTCAGAAACTGTAGGCTGGCGTAGAAGGGCTGTGTTGGAGCAGCACTTCTCAGACTCTGTGCTTGAAGTCACCTGTATTTTAACCCGAATGCTAAAATGCATTTTTTGATTCAGCAAGTGCAGGCTGGAGCCTGAGACTGCATTTCTAACAAGCTCCCAGGGAATGCTGATGCTTCTGACCCATTCCTCACACCTTGAGTAGCAAGGTGTTTAAAGACGCTGGCTCCGAGTCTGCTGTTAGCCTGTGGGGACAGTGTGGTCCAGCGGGCCAGCAGCCCAGCTCTGCTGGCCACACCAGCTGCTAGCGGCTGTGGCTGGGGGCTGCCCCACCTCCTGACATGTTCTTCCTGTACTTCTTTGTCTATGCTGCCATCCCCAGAGTCACCCCTGCAATGAGATTATGGATGATCTAGATTTTTTTCTTCTTTTCTTGTATCTTCTAAGTTTTCCTGAGAGATCATGTGTGCATGTGCTTAGTCGCTCAGTCGTGTCCGACTCTCTGTGACCCCATGGACTGTAGCCCTCCAGGCTCCTCTGTCCATGGGATTGTCCAGTCAAGAATACTGGAGTGGGTTACCATGCCCTCCTCCAGGGCATCTTCCCAACCCAGGGATCGAACCCAGGTCTCCTGCATTGCAGGCAGTTTCTTTATCATCTGAGCCACCAGGGAAGCACATCAGAGATCATATATTAATTCTATAATTAGAAAAAAAGTGAATAAATTAATTTTTTAACTAGACATCCCCTCCCCCAAATCGCCGTTGATGGTTGTCCTTAGGTAACTTTTGCTTCATCTGGTCTCTTTGAAGATCTTTGAGGGTAGGTCTTTGAGGGGATTTTTAGAGTAAAGCATCTGCCTACAATGTGGGAGACCAGGGTTCAATCCCTGGGTTGGGAAGATCCCCTGGAGAAGGAAATGGCAACCCATTCCAGCACTCTTGCCTGGAAAATCCCATGGACGGAAGAGCCTGGTAGGCTACAGTCCATGGGGTCACAAAGAGTCGGACATGACTGAGCGACTTTCTTCTTCTTCTTCTTAGAGTAAACACTTTAGGTTTACCTTTAAAAAACATTTGTGGTAAAAGAGTCACCCTTTAACCATTTTAAATGTACAGTTCAGTGGCATTAACTATATTCCCACTGTTGTGCAACCATCCCCATCATTCACCTCCAGAACTTTTTGGTTTTGCGAAACTAAAACTGTAACCATTAAACTAAGTTCTAATGTCTCCGTCCTGTCAGTCCCCTGGCCACAACTGTTCTGTTTTCTGTCTATGAAATGGACTACTCTAGGGGCCTCGTATAAATGGAATCATATTATATTTGTTCTTTTGTGACTGGCTTGTTTTACTTACCATGATATCCTCAAGGTTCACCCATGCTGAAGCATTTGATAGTATTTCCCTCTTTTTTAAGGCTGAATATTATTCCATTTTTTGTGTGGACTGCATCTTATCTGTCTGTTCATCCATGGACAGACACTTGGCTGGCTGTTGGGAGTGTGTGCTGTGAACATAGATGAGCAGATAGCTCTTTGAGTCCTGCTTTAGCGCTGACCTTTTTTTTTTTTTTTCCCACCTTCCAGCGCCTGCATCTGTCTTCCCACCTGAGTGAGAGCTTTGTCTGGCCATGTGCTCTGCCCATGTATGGGCTGTAAAGTCAGTGCCCCCCACCCTCCCACTGAAAGTAGGGTTCTATATGCACGTGCCCTCACTCCCTTGCCTCTCGGGTGGAAAAACTGCAGAGGTATGTCCCCATCATCTCCTGGTGTTCCTTGGTGGTGTTGGACCCCAGGTGTCTGCCTTGCTGACTTGTTGATGTTCCGTCCTGCACTGGCCTCCTTCCTTGGCTCAGTCCCGCACTCTCCTACTCTTGCTTCCTGGGACTACTTCCCTAGGAAATTGTTATTGGTTAGTGGCTAAGTCATGTCCGACTTTTTGGATTGTAGCCTGTCAGGCTCCTCTGTCTGTGTAATTCTCCAGGCAATAGTACTGGAGTGGGTTGCCATTTTCTTCTCTAGGGGATCTTCCTGACCCAGGGATCGAATCCACATCTCCCACATTGCAGGCAGATTCTTGATCACGGAGGCACCATAGAAGCCCCTCCAGTAAATAATTCTTATCAAATCCTTGTGCCTTAGAGGAAACGCAAATTAAAGGACACTAGGGAGAGACCCTGTGCACACCTCGTGATGCTCTGTTGCCGGAGGCAACGCTGAGATTCGGGGATTTGAGGTGGATTCTGAGCTGTGTCTGCTAGTTTCTTACCCCATCCGGCTTGATGTTCAAGAAGGAAGTTAAACCTGTTCACACCACATTTGAACCTTGTTGCTATCACATGTTAAACATAAAATATATCTCCAAAGCTCTCTGTTAGCCTCCTTACAATCTCAACAAGATATTCTGTTAATTACCATACATAGAAGTAGATCCAAAGAAAGGAAAACAGTTCTACATGCAAGTAGATTTCTTGTCTGTTGAGATAGTTGTTTTCTATATATAGATGCTTGTTTCTTGCTTCTGCTCCCATGTTTAGCCTCTGGGGTTCTTCTTGGTTGTATCTAGTTTATTGTTTTTGGCTCATTTGGACATTCTCTGTGTATTGTATTTTTAATATAAAATTATGTATTTAGCAACAAGCTTGGAAACAGATTAAGTTTCTGGTACTAGAATTGCTGCTCAAAATGACAAAGTGCAGCCAGGAGTGTGAGTCATTCCAAGCCCTGCTTATTCGTTGGGGATTCCAGCGTCTAGTGAGCTGTGAGCTTGCTTTGACTTGGGCCTTATTAATGTTGTACCGCATTAGAGCATTTATAGGCCAATCTTATTTAGGCAGCTACCTTAAAACTACAGAGAGTGAGACCAATACTTGGGATTGCAGAGGGAAACTGCACCTTTTTGAAGACTGCAGCTACCTAGCCCCCACCTCAAATCGACAATTAATCCTTAAACATCTGTGTGGGTTTGGTGGGAGGAAGATGCATGCATACTTCAGAACATCTGCTTGAATCCTCCTTTTTTTGAGCTTAAAAGATAAATTACTTGAATTGACGTGTTGTCTAGCCAGTTTCTAGCACACAAATAACTTTCCAAGTAGGAAGTAGTTTCAGCTACAGAAAGTAGATGGCATTGTCACTGCAAGGTTTCTCCTTAAAGTCATTGAAAGAGTCTCCCAGCGGATATGTTCTGTTTGGGTTGTTTTCCCAGGAAACCCATGAGCGATGTTTGCACACCACAGCACAGTTCCCTAGGTCAGGAGCAAACTTACCTGATCTTACATGTTGGAGATTTGACATCTTCTGTGATGACTTGACACAGTGACAGCTATTTGGAAAGAAATCTTTTTCTTAGTGAGATAAATTCAGGCTGTGGTCATGTCAGCAAGAAATTAACATAAGGCCCGAGTAAAGTGAACTAGTTTCTCTGTGTTAACACAGAACGTTATATTCATTATGCCCATCAAAACATAGGAGGACTAATTGAGACTGAAAAAATAAAGTCAGCTCCTCTCTGAGGGTTTCCTGGCAGGGCAGCTCACCCACTCTAAGCCTCTTGTCTTCACTGTGGGCCTCTGGGCTGGCACAGAACAGCATCCTGTAAAATTACATTAAATTAGAGAACACTGGGGCAGTATTAATAGCATGTTTTGACATTTTTTCATGGCTCAAAGAGCAATAACTGATTATCTGCTATAAGCTGTGCACTGGAGATACCTAGGAATGAGCAATTCTTTCTGTCTATATTAATCTTTCTATCCATCTGTTGACCAATCATTTGATGTATCAAGCAATCAACTAAATGATCTATGGATCTTCTTTCCTTTCTGCCTGTCAGCCCTCCCACCTATTCTGACCTCTCTTCTTCCAAATTAAGATCTAAACAGGACTTCCTTGGTGGTGCAGTGGTTAAGACTTTGCCTTACAATGCAGGGGTTGCGCATTTGGTCCCTGGTGATCCTGGTCAAGGAACTAAGATCCCACATACCTCACTCCCCAAAAAACAAAAAACATAAAACAGAGACAATATTGTAACAAATTCAATAAAAACTCAAAATGGTCCACATCCCCCCCAACCCCCCCAAAAAAAAATTTAAGCAAAGCTAGAATCAGACAGTCTCCCAGCAGTTGAGCTCTGAATTCTAATCTTACCTTGGTGGCCCAGAACTTCTGCATCTGTTAAAGGAAGGGCTGAGTGCAGTTGGCAGTTTCTGGCACTTGTAGCTCCTGGATCAGAGCGCCTCTGTTTCGGTCCTGGCTTTATCCCTTCCTGTCTTTGTGACCTTGGGCAGAGTATTTAATATCACAGTGCCTCAGTTTCCTCATCTGTGAAATTAGGGTCATCATTTTACCCACCAGCTGTTTGGAAGCTCAGATGAGGTGATCTCTGTAAATTGCTTAGAACAGTGTGTGGTGCACATTAAGTGACCAGTATTCACCTGGCTATCATTGCTACCCTGATCTCTATTATTTGTGGACCATAGATGCTTGACCTGCCAGTTAGCTATCCCAGTTTTCTTCCTCCATCCATCTTCACAAGGCTCATAGTCTAGTACTGAGACAAGCATGATTACCTGGTGAAAATAGAAGATAACATGTAACTGGGTATCAGAGGATGAGAAGGGGTTTGCCAGGGAGAGGATGCAGGAGCCATCATAGGCAGAACTGTGTTAGAATGCAGGAGAGAGCTCAGCACGCTTGGTGTACGGCAGTCTATTGTGGCTGGCGTCGAGGATGCTTGTGGGATGATGGAGGTGATGAATGGAGATGAGATCCTGCATCAATATACAGATGGACACCTGGTGCCTCCCAAGACTCCGGCTCTTCAGCACAGTGACTCCCACCGTGGGGGACTAGGCACCCGCGATTCCCCAAAAGTGGGCCCTGAGTTTCGGACCGGCCGTGAGGGACTCATGGATGCATTGTGAAACCCTCACCATTTTCTCCTCAGGACGCGTGCTTCCCCTTTTCTTAATATTGGTATTATTTAACCTTAGGACTCACTTATCCATTGGCCGTGTGTTGGGGGATAAGGTGGCCCAGTTTTTATGCTTCTGATTGAATAGCTAAGCAGCTCATCCTAGCACAGAGAGCTCCACGGTGGGTATTGTGAGGCTTCAGGCCTGGGGTTGCTTCTAACCAATAGTGGGACCTTAAAAGGCACTTTCCTTCTCTAGGTCATGTTTCTTTATCTAGGAGATAAGAGAAGTGGTTTGGGGGTTCTTAGGCACCCCTTTGGGAGTTTGGTGAAGCTTCTAGGAACCCCTTCAAGTTTTTAAATGCCTCATATAAAATACACAGAACTACAAAAGAAACTGTTTCATTGAAAGGAAGATATAAAAATAGTAAATAAATTTGGGGTATGATAATATATGTACATCTTATTAACACATTCATAGCTACTATAAGTTCAAATTATTGATGAGCACAAATGACATTTTGCATTATCTGCAGTAAAAATACCTGGAATTTACATTGAAAACCAACTCACAGGTGCTGTTAATACCAGTGTGGTTTGTGATTTATATTTGTGATTAGAGGAAATGTCATACTTCAGTTAGAGGCTAGTGAAAATAATTATGTAATTATTTTTCCCATCCAAATTTATGGAACCTCGGATTGCACCTTTGGACCATGTATTGGTGATCCACGGAACTCAGGTTACCAATCCTTGGACTTCTAGGATGTTCTTTAGCTGATTCTTTGGCTATCAAATGATGTGGTAATCTTCATAATACTCAATTTCCAAATAAGTGAAAAATGTTAAAATTTCCACTTAATTCATAAAGCTCCTGTCATTTGTTATGCTAAGAACCCAGGTGCTTGGGGAGGTACAGGAGGGGCTTTTATCTGCGGTGTTGACTGCACTGGCGTCTGGTTCAGCATTGCTCGTGGCAGTTGCTCAAGGCGCTCAGTAACGGCAGCTGTGGACGTGTAGGCCACGCAGCTGGTCTCAGGCACTTAGTGACTCCTGAGCCATGGCTACCACGGGACGTGCAGGGATAGGGTCCCGTGCGCCTCCGGTCACACTGATCAGTTGATCAGTATATTAATATAACATTGTTAAAGAAAACCTCTTACTTAATATGTGTTGTTGATTCAGGACCCTGAACTCACGGCTCATAGCACTGCGACTCACGCCTGAGTGAAGCTCGTCTAATGCATCAGCGTCCCTAAGCTCAGGGACGCTAGGCAGCACGTCAGCACAACGCTCAGAGGCCGTTTTAAGCAGTGAGGTCACCAGTGAGAAGCACAAAACTGTGAAACGATGGCAGTAAATAGACTGGGAGGAATGCTTGTTTATGGTCCGAGAGCTGAATCAAGAAGGCAGAGCAGAGCCTTGTTTGACCTTAACTGGAGTCATGTGCCTTAGGGGCTCAGACTTTTTGCCTCTCTGCACATGTCCACCAAGAACCACTGAAGTGCTCCCTGTATATTTTTGTTTGGTTGTTTCTTTGTCTCTCTGAGTAGTGTGCAGGGTCTTAACTCCTTGACCAGGGGTTGCACCCCTGCCCTGCAGTGGAAGTGTGGAGTCCTACCACTGGACCTTCAGGGACTTCCCATACTGCCTGTGTTATTTTTGAATTTACACGTGAATTTTAGTGAGCAGGTGCCTTTGCAGTCCTGGGGATTGACTGTTTACACCAGTATTTCTTTCTGGACCTGAGGTCTAGTTGTGACGCTGCCATTCTGTGTATCTGATTTTGATTTAGTTATTTTATGAGTCTGGATCTCTGTTTTCTTCCTCATAAAACAAAGATGTGGGGAAAGATCAGTCGTGGTAGATTTTTTTTTTTAAATAGCAGAAATAACTTCATTTATGTAAAACCTCAGGTCGTTGGCTTCCTGCCTCCCCCACAGCTCTTCTCTTCTACCAGTTTTATCAAGAACATACAGAGAACCATTAGGCTAGATTTTCCTGTTAGTTAGATTTTCCCTTTTATTCATTTGACAAATATTTATTGAGCACAATTCTGGATGCTGTTCTTATACCAAATTCACTAAAAAAATGATTAGAACTATTTGTAAATGGCCTGCAAATCACTTTTATTTGTAATTCTTATTAAATAGGTTTTCATCTTTTGACCTCTCTTACTATCAAATGGTCCAAATAATCTTTCAAATTAACTGTTTTTTCAGATTCATCAGATTCACTGAGGAGCGCTATTCAGGCTTCACTCACCCTGGTCTGGGAATCCTTCATCTCTGAGATTAGAACCAAAAATACCCTCCTCGGTGGTCACTTCTGAAGGTAGGTCATTTGGAAAGCAGGGCCCACACCCACAAGCTAAACCCGTTTAAGGTGACACCCAGTATTTTCCTGGGCATCCCTCATTTTGGGGGTTGTGCTTAACTTCTCTACTACAAGGTAATCATGATGGGGATGCCTTTTCCTTCTGGTGAATTCATTTCAAAACCTATGTGTTCAAGAGTAGCAAAATAATGTAGGAGTATGTATTGACAATCTTGAAGTCCCCTTCTGCTAGTTTTAAAGAACATTATAATTTTTACATATGGCAGTTGATGTGTGATTTTTCTTAGTCTTCTGTGCATGGAAACTAAAAGCACAATTTGTTAAGATTATAACTAGTTCTTCAGAAGAGATTCATTCCTGTAAGAGGAAAGAAGGGCATTGCCAGTAGATTTGGATCGGTTGGTTTTCACCTAGGGAATGTACTTTAATCATGAGATCTTCAGATTTATCAGAACAGTGTTAATCTTTAGTGAGGGAATCCTTCATCTTTGGCATTTCTGTCCTTTAGAGGAAAAAAACAGGATTTTTCTCTGAAATGCCTTTTTAATTATGAAATGATGAGGTTGAATTATTTCTATTTCTGTACTAAGAACTGGCTTAAGGAAGGCATGGAGATGTGTGGTAGCTTCAGTTTTAATTTGATATGGATTATTTCATGTTGACAGTCATAGGTTTTTAATCAATCTGTTGATGTTCAGATGGTCGGGGCAAAAGGACATGGTCTGCAAGGGAACCCTATTCCAGCTGATACCTTGGTGGTTCCAGTGAGCTCTGCTTCTCATCACGCAGGCTCCATACATTCCCCTCCTCACTGGCTCTAGACTTGACCATGCAGCTCGCTTTGGTCAACAGGACATTACAGGATATAAGCACTGGCTTGGTGAACACTGGGACATTAGGCCTTGTCCTCTTGGAATGTTCCTTGGTGCTGTAGAAAAGCTTACCCAGGACTCTTAAATGATTGGCTCTGTGGCGAGAAACCCTGAAGGATGAGGCCATCTTGAATGTTCCAGCCCCAATCTACCTTCTAACTGAACGTTGCCTATGGAGTGACCTCACCTACACCATGTTGAATAAAACTGCTCAGCTGAGCCCAACCAATCCAGGGAATTGTAAGAAACAATCAATTATTGTTATCTTTAGTCACTGAGTTTTGCCGTGGTTAGTTGCATTGCAGTCGATAACAGAAATTATGCCCTACTTTAAAAAATGTGTCCAAAGGGATATTATTCTGTGAATGTTCATAGAAGACATTGTTCATTTCCTAATGCTGTGATGCTGTAATGCCACTAGAGGTACAGTGAGCAAGGGTAGGCATGTGTGTGTGCACGCGTGCGTGTGTATGTGTATGTGTGTGTGAACTAAAGTTGTGGGATCCTTTCGTCCACCATTGCAACTGAGTGTTATACATGCAATATTTTTATTTTCATGAAGGATATACCTGAAGAAGATACCTTGGAAAGTAATCACTCTCTTATTCATTCATGTTATGGAAGGTACTGAGAAGTGTAAAGCAAAGAGCTATCACCTAGAGTCCCACCACCCAGAGGCCAACTTTGGGAAGTTTTCATTTTGTAACAGCAATTAACATAGTAAAAAGCTTTCCTTGATTTTTCTTTGAAATTCAAGTATATAAATTATATCCATTGAGAGTGTAGATGTTCTAATATCCTTATACAAGTGGTTTTAAACACATGCTCAGATCTAAATTAGTATTTATAACTTGGCTTAAACTTATAATTGCTATAAGTCAATATCTAACTTTTTAGTAAGTGCCACTGTATAAATTTACTCTCTTCCTTCCTCTTCCCTCTTGACCTTGAAACTCAGATGAAATATCATAGAAAGCATGATTTCCTCCTTCATGTTGGAGGAAACTGGAAGGAAACTATCTTTGAGATAGTCTGCCCCAAGGATACAAAATTAGAGCTTTCCTCTGGGTTTGCATCCTCCCCCTTCTGTTTCCAGCACCCAGAATATTCTGAGTTCTTTGTGCTTAAGAGAAAAACTGGGAAGACTCCTTCATGATCCAAATAGTCCCTCTAAGAGGCTTATTGTACTCTCAGGTGTTCATTTCATTACAGATGGTGCATTTGTTATGAATATGCTAGGTAAGAAAGAAGCAAAAGAGTGTTTGAATGCCTTCTTATCATCTTCTTCCCTCTGTGCCCTTCTCTGATCCCTTCCGCCCTCCTTCCAAGCTTTTTGTTTGCTTGTTGTGTTTCCAAATATTAGTAAGTTGAGGTCTTGTTCACCTGTCAGACGTCTTGCCCATGACCTATGGTTGGGATGATTTTTTTCCATTATTTTAAATATGAGAGTTTGAAACATTAATGGCACTGCATACCTAGCACTGCATGTTTTTCCTCCTTAATAATCAGTTTATGGAAGTTTGAGATCTGGTGGCTTCTGCCACTGAGTAGGTAAGTCCTGCTGTAGGATGGAATAGAATAATTTTGAACTGCAAAATTTTAGATCATTATATTCTGTTTCATTTCAAGATGTTAAGGTAGGAAGGGGTTGTTGAAATGATATAGATAGTGCAACCCTACCATTCCTTTTTTTTTTTTTTTTTTCTGTTTAACGAAACCAAAGGTGAGGGCCATTCTTTAATTCATCACTTGATCACTGTTTATGGGATGCCCTAGGTTTGCCTCTCGGAGAAGGCAAGGCAACCCACTCCAGTGTTCTTGCCTGGAGAATCCCAGGGACGGGGGAGCCTGGTGGGCTGCCATCCATGGGGTCGCACAGAGTCGGACACGACTGAAGCGACTGAGCGGCGGCAGCAGCATGTTTGCCTCTCTCGGAGCTGCTGCTGGGTGTGGGAAGTAAGGAAGTGAAATGATTTGCTCAGTGACACAGATGGAGTTTTGGCAGCACCAGAACTTCAAAACAGGCCTCCATTTCTTTGAGGTGTTACTTTATAACAAATTTCCAGTCTTGATTTTTTTTTTTTTTAAAGTTGGTATTTCCTGTAATGGAGTAAGATGAGTCCATAGATGTTTATACAGGATTTATGAGTTTTAGAATAATTGACTATATGTATGTTGTCAAAGCTAGACAATTTGACTTATATATGTATAACTGAATCACTTAGCTGTATGTCAGAAATTAACACAATATTGTAAATCAACTACACCTCAATAAAATAAATTTTAAAAATGAAGTTATTTTCTTTATGCTGATACAAAGGTGCTTTTTGCTTTTTTTGAATTACCGGTGTTTAAAAAAACAACCTAAAAGAGTGGAATTTTGTGTCAGTCCCCTGCTGGGTTGCATGACTTATGTCCCTTTTACTGTTGAAAGTTTTTAGCAAACTTCAAAGCTGGATAAGAAACTTAAATGTCTTCTTATTTGAGTTCATTGGACAGATGAAGAAATCACGGCAAGGGCAGGTTACTTGCTGACGTTCATAGAGCAAGTTCAGTGCCAAGAGACCTAGACGTTCCATTGTTTGACTTGAAGTACAGTACATTTTTCCTTGGGTGTGGAGTCATTGCTGGCAGGGCAGGTACCACACGCGCGCACACACACGCGCACAGCCACACACACACGTCCACACTCTCACATGTTCTTCATGACGAATCCATTTTCAGAGCCATGGGTTGTGCACTGTCTTCTCCCAAAGCTACTCTGAGATGAGGATGGGGTGCCCTCGCCTGTTGGGCGGTCCCAGGAGGCACCAGTGGGGGGCACATGAGACAAGGAGACCGGCGATAGCGGGCGTGGGCAGGCAGAGCCCACCGGGGCAGTAGGGTCTCCTGCCGCGGAGCACTGTCTTTGCAGAGGGTGTAGCATAAGTTCCCAGCGGCCCCCTGCAGGGGTGACAAGTGGGCGGTCTGTGTCCCTGACTTTCCTGAAGGTCTTCCTCATAGGAACGTGATGGAAGGCCCAGGAGCAGAGCCTCCAGCCCTAGAGGCAGGCCTCGTGGGTGCGTGTGGGAGCTGAGCGCCTGGAGAAGGGGGAGCGGGGTGCCGCCTGTGGAGGGGCCACGTTTGCAGGCCCCGGGGGGGACTGGGCTGTGAGCGGAGGTCTACGTGCAGCGCGGCTCTGACAGGGGCCCGGTCTCAGCTCTTCTCTGTTCTTCTGTGTGCCCAGGGGCGTGGAGGAGGAGGACGGCGCTGGGCAGTAGGTGCCCCTGCGACGCCGGCGGCAGCGGGCAGCCTCTGTTCCCCTCAATGCCAACCCCCCTCCATCTGCTCCTGCGTGCAGACGGAGCGTTAGATGCTGTGTTGCTGGACTTCCTTGCCCTCTGGTGTCCGGATGGATTCGGACATGAGAAGGCTGTAGAGGCGATGGGAGAGAACCGTGAAGTCAGTCTCTGTCCCCTGGGTCTCTTCTTGCCATCAGGCTGGTGGTTTTCTCCGTCACCCTGTTGGAAGCCCCAGAGTGTTGGGCCGCCCCTCCCGCAGCCACAGCTCTTTCTTGCGTCGCCGTGGCTCTGCCGCTTGGCCCCTGGCCTTCGCATTCCCTGATTGTTTCCCCCGGCCCCACCACACCCGGTAAATAATCCCTTATTCAGTGTCCTCAGTGTCTCCTGTGTGCGTTCCATCTGCTTCCTGCTGGGCTTGGCTGAAACACTGGTTTGAAGAGTTTGCTCTCCAGACAGAATTGAGTGAGATGAAACAGCTAGAGATGGTCTGAAGATACAAGATAATGAAGTGTAAATTGTACTTAGCCCTAAGGACACTCAGCATGTGGGATACGTTAACAAAAGAAGGGGTGCTTATGAAAGAAGACAGTTTTGGAGGGCTGCCTTAGGTTGTAATTGGTGAACTTTTCTTTTTTTGGTCTACTCTATGGGTAGCTCTGTTTCAGTTGTGACTTGAAAATTAGAAGTTCTGCCTTATTATGATCATGTATGCAGTTAATTATAATGTATTTGACCCCGTAAGGTGGAATAATAGATAATTCAGAGAAACAGAAGACTGAAGTGGATCTACCTATCTGGAAATTTCAGAGATTTCTCTCATGTATTTTAATTTTAGATAAGTAAGTCAATTCCTCCTAATTTCTTATATTTCTCATCCCTCTAATGGGTTATAATCCAGTTTTTGGAAGATTTTTTAAAAAGCTGATGTGAAAGGCATTTCAAGCTGCTTAGAATAAAGTGCTGTAGCAACAGAAAGCACTGATTTTGTACTTATTTACAGAGGGCCCCCTGTGAGTCAGGCATTTAGCTAAGCACCATGGAGTCAGTAATGAATAGTATTTGATCACTGCTTTCAAGGAAATTACAACATAGTTGGGAAAATAGACTTCAAACAAATAATTATGATAAATATTTTAAGTATTATAAGTGTCTACAGGGTATTATGTATATCTAAATGAGGGTGTAGTTAAGCTTGTGAGTGTCAGATATTTCTTCATGGAACAAGTGACATTGAGCTGGGTCTTGAAGGATAGTCGTTTCCCAGGGAAAGAAAGGGGGGATGGTATGAAAGAAGGTATGGAATTTCCTGGTAGGTTGGAGAATCAGTGAGGCATATGATTATTTGGCCAAAATGCTGGCTGCCTCTGAAGGAGTGCCTGTGCTTGAGGCCAAGGAAGAGAACAGCAATCTGATCCCTAAAACTTATCACTTAAAATAATGCAGAAGGCACACACACTTTAAATGTTAGGAATGAAGACAAAACAGAAATAATGTCTTTAAGAACCTTTAGACATTGAAATATTGCTAGACCTCATGGAGCACGTGTTCTAAATACTGAGCAATGCATATTTCTAATTCATGAGCATCTCAAAGGAAGGGGAGCAACCCATTGGTACCTTCTATCAGTATGTTACTTTGCCCAGATTTGTGTGCATTTACACCAGATTTATCACCATATAATTACTTTGTATCAGTTTAGAATTATGTAAAGTAAGGAAATATGGTGGATTGCCTTTTCAGTTGCTAAGGATTATGTTAGCATCCATATTTCATGATCACCTGGGAGAACATATCTGACATCCTTACTGTAAGAGACAGTTGAGCCTTCTTCCTTCTAATTATTCTAGTCCCTAAAACTTTAGGAGAACATATCTGACATCCTTACTGTAAGAGACAGTTGAGCCTTCTTCCTTCTAATTATTCTAGTCCCTAAAACTTTAGGAGAACATATCTGACATCCTTACTGTAAGAGACAGTTGAGCCTTCTTCCTTCTAATTATTCTAGTCCCTAAAAATTTAGGATCAGTAAGCTTGATGTCCTAAGGTAGGGACTTGGTGACAACTGGTTTATCAATATCAGATTTTCAGACACAGTGAATTTCCAAGTGCTGCTTACTACATGGGACACTGATAAACAAGAATTCTTCTGCAGAGGTGTGAACAAAATGGTATAACACATGGATATTAGAGCAAAAGCCTTTGTGAACAGAAAGCTTTTAATCTGCTCATAGTCAAGGTCATTTTATTGTCAGGAAATTGAAGTTTGTGAATTATAGACACAGGAACAAAGTCCGATCAAGTGTCATGGAACTAGAGGGGAGAAGCCCAGGATTAAGCTTAAACTCCCCTGTCCTGCAGGGACTGCATCTCTGCTTTATTCTTTCCTTATCCTGTTTGGTACCTTGTTCTATTTCTGCTTTAGTTATCTCTGGCTTTGTAACAAATTACCTCAAAACTTATTGGCTTAAAACAACCACCACCATTTAATATCCCTCAGAAGTCTGTAGGCTAACTGGGCTCAGCTGGAGGTGGTTCTTCTGCTCCAAATGGTGTTGCTGGGGCTGTGGTTCTCTGCAGGTTCAGATGAGTCAGGGACCCTGGCTGACACTCCCACATGGCAGGCGGTTGGTGCTGGCTGTGGACTGGGAGTCCCCCTGGGATGCCAGTGGACCCCTGAGTGCTCTTTCATGTAGGTTTTGTCCCTGTGGCTTGGGCTTCTCTCAGCCTGGAGGCTTGATTACAAGAGTGGGCATTACAAATATGCAAAAGCAAAAGTTACCAGGCGCTTGAAGGCTAGGGCTCAGAAATCCTGGATGACCATCCCCACTGCATTTTGTTGGTCAAAGCATTCCCAGGGCCAGCTGCCTGGAGAGGGGAAACAGACTTGGGAAGAGTGACAATTTACAGTTTTTTTTTTCCTTTTTTGTACGTGACTCAATATGACCAACATAATGTCCCTCAGGCCCCAGTCTTCACACAAACAGTTTAGTTCAGTGTTCATCACTAATTGGATATAGCCTCTGTGTCTGCCTTGTGTCTTCCCTTGTGGCTCAGCTGGTAAAGAATCCTCCTGCAATACAGGAGACCTGGGTTCGATCCCTGGTTGGGTAGATCCTCTGGAGAAGGGAAAGGCTACCCACTGCAGTGTTCTGGCCTGGAGAATACCATGGACTGTATAGTTCATGGGGTTGCAAAGAGTCGGATATGACTGAGCGACTTTCACTTCACTTCACTTTACTTTGCTTCTGTGTCTGCGGCCTCTGTGTCAGCATCAAATGCTCCCAATTTCAGATGCTTCCAAGAGACACTCGTTGGCTGCTGGTTGTCCACTCACCAGTGGGTTGAGACGCCCAAGTCTTGTGTTACTGAGGATTCTGTTTGAGGGCCAGGGTAGGGGGATTATGTCATGAGAAGTGTGGGAGGAGTAGGCAGTGGCAACTGAGAGCATTAGTGGGATTTGGAGGAACTCGCAGATCCTCTCCATTCTGCCGCGGCTAGAGAGGTCTTTCCTTTCCACGTCCCAGCAAAGCTCTGCTTGATCTGCCTTCTGATCTCTTGTATCACCCTCGCCTTGCTTTGCTTTGGTTTTTTGTTACTTCTGTGCACCGCTCTCCCTCCCGCCCTGTGTCCTTCCATGTCCACGGACAGGAGGCCTCTCCTCTCTCCCCACCTGTCAAGGGTAAGTCACCTTCTGACTTACCCTTCAGACCTCAGCCAAGTGTCACTTCCGCAGGGGAGCGTGGAATCTTGTGGACCGCATCTCATCCCTGTTCCATCTGTGTTTCCTTCATCGCACTGATCAGAGTTTGTCATCTGGGGCCTGTGTGGCTGCTTGATCACCATCTGCCTCACACTGTGGGCTTTAGAGGCAAAGGCCTGTGTTTGCGATCCTCAAGGCGAGTGGCTGCATGGGACTCCACTGTGGTGCTGTCAGTTATTTGTGGTTTGAGTGATTTGAAAGTTAGAAGTAGTTGCCTTGCAAAGGTAAGGAGTACGAGGAGAGAGAAGTTGTCTTGATGAGAGAAGTTAAGAGCAACCTGCTTTGGGTACTACAGGGACGCCCTTTCTCAGGAAACCCCGCCGCACCGTGGTATTGAGGAGTCACTGAAGTCCTGTCATTAAGAACATAGTGGTGGACTTCCCTGGCTGTCCAGTGGTTAAGAATGTGTCTGCCAATGCAGGGGAAACGGGTTCAATCCCTGGTCTGGGAAGATTCCACATACGAGGCAACTAAGCCTGTGTGCCAAACTTCTGAGCCTTGTGTGCCGTACAGCCCATGCTCACAACGAGGGGCCTGTGCACTGCAGTGAAGAGCAGCGGCTGCTGTCTGCAACCAGAAAGCCCGTGCCCAGCAAAGACCCCGCACCACCAAGAAGAAAGCAACAACAACAACAGCAAAGGAGATACTGTAGACGCTGTGTGGTAGTTTCTGGAATGTAGCAGGAACTCCCGCCTAAAAATAGACAATAAGTGCCTAATTAAAAGCCAGCTTCTTTTTTCTTTTTTGCTTCCAGCCCCCTGTGGCCCCAGTTCCATACACAGAGGTTTCAGTGGGCAAACTTGGTGCCTGTGGGGCCAGGACAGCTCATCCCATTCCTGCTGACTCTCCATGAGGCCAGGGTCTTGTCTGACTGTAAGTCAAAGATCAGTTAGATTACAGCTTGGGATGAGATGTGCCTGTGGGCATAATCTTGAGATAACCACAGCTGTTACTTTTTGTCCAATTCTGTCACACACCATCTAAAAACAAAGTGAATGTGGAAGAATCAAAATGGCAGAAGAGAAATAGAAAGAGTAAGAAATAACTGAGATTCTGTTTTACTCAAAGATTCTGTATACTATGAATTCTAGGGTTTTTCAGTTCCACACTTTCAGAGATTAAGATGGAGGGTAATATTGTTTCAGTTAATTTATTTCACTGAAATAACTTAATTTAGTAAATATGTATTGAATATTTGTATCTTAGTGGAGGGTATAAGAACAAATACAAGTTGGTCCATGACCTTGAAGTTTACACCTGCCACAGAAACATGATATGTGTCTGTGCCACTAGATCCTAATAATTAAGCGGTCGATAAAGAGGGCTGGATAGGACCTGATTAGGGGCTGGGGTAGCTGTGAATGTCTTTATAGGGCGAGCATGGTGAGCTGGTCTCCACGGTTGAGTAGATTTAGGACAGTTTGCATAGAAGGGAGGGCACTATAGGCTGGGAAAGCGCCGTGTGTGAAAGTTAAGGGTGAGAGAAGGAGCAGGAAGGCCCTGTCACTCTGCAAGGGCAGTGAGTGCCTGTGTGTAGGTACAAGAAGTTAGAGAACAGAGGGCTGTGGAGGGGCCTCAGCTTTTGGGTGAGACCCTCGAAGGCCAGGTTGAGTGAGTGAGTGATGGTCGCTCAGTCGTGTCCGACCCTCTGCAATCCCATGGACTGTAGCCTGCAAGGCTCCTCTGTGCATGGGACTTTCCAGACCAGATACTGGAGTGGGTTGCCATTCCCTTCTCCAGGGGATCTTTCCCACCCAGCAATTGAACCCAGGTCTCCTGCCTTGCCGGCAGGTTCTTTACCATCTGAGCCACCGGGGAATCCTAGGAGGCCAGGTTACAGGCACTGAATGCTTGGGAGCAGGGGAAGTCACATAAAAAAATCTGTGCTTTCAGAACATTATTTTGATGACAGTTGTCAAGGGGTTTTGATGAGGGAGAGCCTGAAGCCAGGGAGACTGCCTGGGAGGCTGTAGTGCCGGCATCACAGCGGTGGGTGGCACAGAGGGGCTGGAGAAGCAGAAGAAGGGAAGCGAACAAAACAGGGCTCACCTCCCACACAGCTCGTAGGAATGTAAATTGGCACAGCCACTATGGAGAACGGTACGGAGGTTCCGTAAAAATCTAAAAATGGAGCTACCATATAACCCTGCAGTCCCACTCCTGGACATATATCCAGAAAAGAGGAAACTCTAATTCAAGAAGATACATGCACCCTGATGCTCACAGCACACTGTTCACAACAGCCAAGACATGGAAGCCAGCTAAATGCCCACCAACAGGTGAATGGATAAAGACGTGGCACATATAAATGGTTAATATGTATAACGTATATGCATTATACACACATACTTTTATGTATATATAAAAAATGGAATATTGCTCAGCCATAAAACAATGATGTCATTTGCAGCAGTATTGATGGACCTAGAGATTATCATACTAAGTGAAGGAAGTCAGAAAGAGAAAGACAAATATCATGTGATATCACTCGTATGTGAAATCTGAAATAATAATACAAATCAAATTTACAAAACAGAAACAGATTCAGGCATAGAAAATATGTGGTTACCAAAGGGGAAAGGGGGTTGAGGGATAAATTAGAAGTTTGGGATTAGCAAATACACACTGCTGTGTATAAAACAGATAAACAACAAAGACCTGCACAGCACAGGGAACTGCAGTCAACATCTTGTGATAACCTACAATGGAAAAGAATCTAAAGAAGATACACACACACACACACACACACACACGTCTGTATAACTGAACCATTTTGCAGTATACCTGAAACATTGTAAATCAAGTATACTTCAGTAAAATTAAAAAAATACAATACTGCACTCTTACGGAAGAATCGAGTTCAAAGGAAGAACTGGTAGTTCCATGTCTGGATTCCCAGTGGAGAAGACAAGGACGAAACAAAGGGATACTGAGCCTGGGTGAATGGAAGCTTAGTTCCACAATTGCCAGGACCAAGGTTGGGGATGGATGCTCAGGTGGCATGGACCGGAGAAATGAGGTGTCTGACAGCAGTGGCAGATAACTGCATGTAGTTGAAAGATAAAGGCTGGGGATATAAATCAGCACATCAGCAGAACCCTGGGGACTGAATAAACCCACAGAATACAAACGTGGAGTTGTACTAGATATTTAAATAGGAAAATAAATAACTTGTATAGTGAAACCTTCAAATACGGACATCTAGTCGACTAGCGAGTTACTGGTTGGTGTAGAAAGCACCCCCAGTTTCCCAGTGTGTATTGCTGTCTCCCTCTGGTCCGCTCCTGGCCCCCTCAGCCTGGGGTCGGCCCGGCTCGCCTGCGTCCTCAGCCGACGGCAGTCTCGCTCCACACGGCAGCCCAGGTGAGCCTTTCTGTCTGGTCCGCGGCTCTGCTCCTGACCTTCAGGGGCTTCCGGCTGCACGCGGAGCAGGAGCCGAAGCCTTTCGGGGGCCGTGGGCTGCCCGGTGCCTCTCCTGGGGCTGGTTCCCGCGCTCACGCCATGACGCCCCCTTGCGGCTGCCGCTCCCCACACTCGTGGGCATGCTGACCCTGCGGCCTCCGCGTGTTTCCCCTTGGCTCGGAACGCTTTTCTCCTCGGTGTCTGTAGGACTTGTTCCCTTGCCTCCTCCAGGCCTTCACTAGCTGGGCCTTCCTTTGCCCTCCTCTTGAACGTGGTCGCCCCTGCACTTCGGGTCCAGGATGCTGCCCTCCTTCAGCCTTTCCCCGCCGTGCTTTGGTACCTTCCAACACCCAGGCTGTTTGCTTACCTGTGTGCTGTCAGTCTGCCCCTCCAGAGCGGTGTTCAGGGGAGCAGGGATTTCTTCCTGTATCCCTCTCCGTGACATCCTCAGTACCACCACAGCGAAGGGACTCAGTAATCACTTGTTAGGCAGATGAACAAAATTCTGATAGAAGCTGCTTTTTTCCAGAACAATTGTGACATCTTTGAGATCAACTGTCAGTAATTTTTATCTTCATATCAGCGCTCCGTAAATGTTGAAGGAGTGGATAGAACCTAAAATGTAAAAATGCTATCTCGCTTTATCTAGTTCCAGAAATTTCCATTGCAAAATGGAACCTTTAAAGGCGGTGCGTGGATGGGGTATGGAGGAATAGTTTCGCTTCATTTAGCTGACCTTCCACTTGGGCTTCAGAATTCACATAGTGGTTTGGCAATTCTTTCGTTAATACTGTGATTATTAATTGGATGCTATTTTAATATTTGGCCCCTAAACTCTCAGCTTATGTTTTAGGAGATTATACTATACAGGGTGCAGAAATTGCTGGGGCTGACTGCATCTGTTCATGGCCAAGTAAGGATAGCATTGGCAAGGAACACAGGGTGAATTCAGTTGTGCCTCTGGGAGTCACAGTAGAGATGGTTCATGGTCTCTGGGAAACAGCTGCCCGGGCTTCCTTCCGCAGAAGGGATCTTGATTTGGTTACCTGATGGGTGCTTTATATAAATAAAATAAACAACCTTGAGAGACTGGTGTGTGTGGGGGAGTGGGGGGCGGTTGGTATTAAAAAGAGAAAGGAAGAACCATGTGCAGAAATTGCTCTCTATTTGGGAGCACTGACTTGAGAGATCCCTCCAAAGTTTGCTTTTGTTTTATTTGGTATCACTTTCATCTGTTCCCAGGAGATGCAGATGTCTTTGGAAGGAATGCATGCAGGAAAATAGGCTGTAGGAGACAGAAATGAATTCTTGAAAGTTTAATGAGCTTCTGAAGGACTGAACAGCTCCAAGAAGCTGGCTGTTACCATGTCTTGAAGCTTGAGATTTGAGAGAAACCAACTATGATGTTCCCTGACACCAAGATTGATATGGTTTGTTGATGATATGACTAAAGGGCCAGGTTCTCATTTGTATTTTTAGGTAGGGCTTTTTAAGAGAGTTCAGACCCTGGGGATATATGGCACAAAGGAACTTGGAAAACAGCAGCGGCAGATTATGCCTTTGCTTACCTTAAGGGTTAAAACAATTCACAGAAAATTGTTTTGGGTTTTTCTGGCTGGTGAAAACACTGTAGGTCTTTGTTTTCAATACACTGTCTATAAAGTGTCAAAAGAAAGTTCAAATGTGACATTCCCTGAGGCTATTGCCTGTTAGTTGGCTAGATGTTTAAATCAGTGTTCCTAGCTCTGCCTAAAAGTGCCAGAGGTATATTGGGTTTTTGGTCTGGGGTCAAAAGGCACGTGAGAAGAAACATCAGAGATGAGCCTTTTTTGGTTTTAAAGTCTTATCTGTGTGTGCGCTCATTTCTGTCCTGATTGAAAAGGACAAGTCATGGGGTAACTGAGAAAGTGAACTTGGTGTCCAAGGTGAAAGTGAATGAGAAACAAAAATGTTTATCTGGAGAGTTTTGTGATGAGAAGCAGGAAATCTGACTCCATGGAGCTCCAAAGAAAGTCCTGCCTATATCTCTTTTTTCCCATTGAAAAGGTCACATCTTTACGTAGCACAATTCTTGGAGTGAGTCCTTCACTTTCACCAAATGAGTTAAAACGTTTATATCCAAAAAATAAAAGATATATTCCCATCAGAGTTTCTTTGATTAGGAAAAGAAGGACACCACTGCGTCCTAAGTTTTGTTTTGTTTTTTTCCTGATTGTCTTTTGTATTTTTGACAAGTGCCCTAACTTCAATAATCTGGGTTTTAATTCTAAATTCATAGTGATCTCTCTTATTCTTATAAGATCATCAAGGTTCTTTTTGTTCTTATTTTCTTCTTCTGCTGTTTACCTAGTATTTGTAATTATCCTTTATTGAGGTTGAACAGGGGAAGGGATAAGAAGAGAAAATAGAGAAAAATCACTCATGTTTTATTCAGTGCCCCATCCTGCTTGTTGATTTCTCCATCCATCAACCCATCAATTCAGTCATCCATCTACCCATCGACTCATCTGTCCATCCATTCATTTATCAATCCATACATGCATACATACATCCACCCATCCACCCATATATCCATCCATCCATTCATCTAGCCACACATGAACTCAACTTACGTCCGTTGATCATATGCTATGAACCAGGCAAACCAGGATCTCTCCCATAAAGGAGAGTAGACCAAGTGATAAGCATTTATAGTGGAAAAATGTTAACAATCATGTAAATTCAATCATGGGAAGGTCTTACCACCTGTTTTTAGGGGTTTCAGGGAAAGTTTCAGGGAAGAAGTACTGTCTCAAGTGATGCAGGAAGGATGAATTGAAATTTAGCTGGATGAACGCTATGTGTTTGGTCTTGAGTATGGTTACGAGGTGAGGAAGAGTTCCCAGAAGAAGAGTTGTGTTTCTGAAGTCCTTGCAAATTCAGAACTCTTCTAACGCAAGAATAATTCTGACAAAAGATGGTGGCTATTTCCTTTTATCAGCTAATATGGCGCCACCCTGTGGCCACTCTATAAAGAGTTTGGCGTTCCCTTGGCTCAGCCTGCTTCGAACTGTCATTTCTTGAAATATTTTAACATTTGGTGCAGATTTAACTTTGATTCAAATTAATGTGACACCATATTAGTGTTTTAATGTCATGTTATTTCAAAGCTACATAATTCAAGGTCATATCAAATAGGACCAAACTCTGGAGAGGTTAGCTCATGGCCATTTGATGGAATTGGAAGTAGCTCAGCATGGAGAGTGTGTAGACCAGAGAGTAATACTAAGCTCTTGAGGAGACGGAGGGGAGGAAGAATGGTGGGAAAGGCGATGGAGAAAGTATCAGGGCCCTGAACCAAGTGTCTGAACCATGACGAGAGGACTGCGGTGGGGACCCTCTCAAGAGTGTTAAGGAGGGAAGGCAAGGTCAGTCTTAGGTGTCTTCAAGTTTTAATCAATGAAAAAAGCTGAAATTAGACTGATGCTGTGTATGGGTTTCAGATACTTTCCAGGTGGCTCAGTGGTAAAGAATCCACCTGCAATGCAGGAGATGTGGGTTTGATCCCTGGGTCAGGAAGATCCCCTGGAGGAGGAAGTGACAACCCACCACAGTGTTCTTGCCTGGGAAACCCCATGGAGGGAGGAGCCTGGTGGGCTGCAGTCCACGGGGTCACAAAGAGTCAGACACGACTGAGCAACTAGACAACAACAAATGTATGGGTTTCAGATATTTGTAGAACATTCCCTTGATTTCTAATTAGACTTTGGTTATAACAATATAAACTTTCATAATTTCAAAATACTTGTAAGATTTTTGTTTTGTTTTCGAAGGGTCCACTAAGTGTCTTTAAAGAGACAATAAAATATATAGCTTAACCTTAAGAAGATTTGATAGAGACTCAACCCAGACTTGGGATGAAAGGCTTGGGGGGTCTCTGGTAAAAGGTGTTAAGAGAAACACGAGTGAGATAAAGTTAAATAGATGTTTTTCACTGGTATGTGGGACTTCTTAGAGCCTTAAATGCATTCATGTCTGCAGTGACCTGTAAGATTGCAGCACGTGTTTTATTACTAAGGAACCTTCACTTTGGAAATAGTCACTGTCGTCTGGTTGAGAGCTGCTTATCTTTTGCCACAATAATGCTGCAAACAAGCACCTACAACATATCTGTGGAATACAATAATAAAAATGTATTTAACTTGCAAGTTTGGGAGGTTCAGCTGATCTTGATCTGGACTTGGCTGATTTCAGTTAATCTCGCTCACATGTCTCTGGTCAGCTGTGGGCTGGGCAGTCAGGTCTTCTGATCTTAGCTAGATTTGCTCATACATCTGGGAGTTCAGCTGGCTGTCGGATGATCTAGGACTGCTTAGTTAGGAAGACTGGGATGCCTTGTCTCAGCTGTATATGGCCTTCATTCTGCAGCTCACTAGACCTAGCATTTTCTCCTGGCCATGGCAGAGCAGCAAGAATGGGAGCAAGCCCAACAGCGCATGTACTTTCCAGCGTTTGCTTGTGTCATGTTTGTTAATATCCTGTTGGTCAAGGAAGTCACACTGGCTGGGCCAGAAGAGCAGAGTGAGTAGCTCCAGGGAGGGACAAGACCCGGCTCTCTGCAGTCAGAACCTTGGGACCTAACATGAGAACTGCTGAGTGAGATCACAGTCACTGAGAGTGAGGACTGAGCTCAGACTTTGTGCTGTGCCTGGCCACAGACTGTACTTCGAGTTCTGATAAGCAATCTCACAGATAGCTGTCTGGGCCAGGTCAAGTGAGAGAGCGCTCATCTGGTTCCCAGCAGGACTTCTGTTATCTTTCTGTGGAACTGTTTCAGGACTGAAAGGGTTGTGGCCATCAGCTAGTTCCAGTTGCATTATGTTGGGAATGAAAACACAGAGGCCCAGAGAGGTTAACTGACCAGACTAAAACTGCACAGCTAGGCAGAAGCCAAACTTAACCTGGAACCTAGATGTTGTCTCCAGCCATTGGGTTTTAGTAACCTCAAAGGAACTGTGTTTGAGGGGGAAGGAGAGGAGGTGGAAGGGACTGAAATTGTGTTTACAGTCTTTGTATATGAACAAATCACATTCTTTCTGGAGTGAGTGCAATAAAAATAATTTTTAAAATTAAAGTTTGAGGTCTTTGCAAGGGCAAAGTAAATGGTCAAACATTGAGTTGTAACTGAGCACTGTGACCAGAGATTTTTTTGGGCAGGGGGAGAAAAGTGGGGGTGTGTCCTGAAGCAGGGAGGGCTCTCAATGGGGGAGTCATTTCACTGGCTGGAGTCTTCCTCTCCCCTCCCGTGAACATTAGGGAGAGCCAAGTGTGGAACGCTTCACGGGTCGGCATGCAGTCCTTGCACAGGGCTGGGCTGATCTCCATGCGGTTGCTGTTTTAGTGTCCGTGCTGCTGGAGCGGGTGCTGATGCAGATCCTTGGTGGTACATTTTGTTTTTCTTTCCTCCGCCCCCTCCGTACCCCCAAGGACTTCTGCCGCATCTGAAAAGTCAGCAGAGGACTTCTGAGAAGAGAGGAGAGAGTTTGTGTTCCAGCTCTTACTTTGTCAAACAGCAGATAGAATTGTGAAGGCAGATCTAGCCTTCCAGAATAGGAGCTATGGTAAGAACTAATTTAGCTGACATGGGTAGGGAATAATTTGTTCTCTATAAATCATATTTTGTTCAGGAAATGCTCCCCAGTTAATCATTATCACATAGACTTGATATTTTTATGATGGAACTACTTCCACAAATATGACGTATAGTCTCCTGATTTACTTAGAAAATGCAGCAAGTCCCCTATGTGAGAATTAATTTCTTTCCAAGAGTGTGTTTGTAAGTCCAATTTGTAAGTAAGTCCAACATAGCCTAGGTACCTGCTTAACACAATCGACTATATAGTACTATAATAGGTTTCTAATAGTTTTCACACAAACAAACATAAGAAACAAACTCAAGAAAGCCTGTGAAGTGTTACGGTCAGTGCCTTGTGGAGTGCAGTAATACAGTACAGCAGCTGGCAGACATACGGGCCGTGTCTGCATCTTTGAACGTTCTCTGTATGCAGGGGACTCACTGCAATGGAAACTTCTTCCCCACTTAGATGTCAGTTATTGAACAGTGGGGTGATTCGGCAACTGCCTCGTAAAGAGCTTTGTGTGTGCGTTCTCAGTTGCTTCAGTCATACCTGACTCTTTGCAACCCTATGGACGGTAGCCCACCAGGGTCTTCTGTCCGTGGGATTCTCCAGGCGAGAATAGTGGAGTGGGTTGCCAAGCCCTCCTCCAGGGGATCTTCCAGACCCAGGGATCGAACCATGTCTCCTGCATCGCAGGCAGATTCTTTACCCACTGAGCCACCTGGGAAGCCCAAAGAGCCTTGTAGTGAAAGGCATTTTCTGTTGTTATTTTGTTTGCTTAGGAGCTTCTAGAGTACGTTGAACTACTTAACAAACAAAGGTTTGACAGATATACTTTAAAAAAAAAATGTTTTTTTTTAGTGTATCACAAGGCTTATGAGATCTTAAGTCCCTCACCAGGGATGGAACCCAGGCCCTTGGCAGTGAAAGCTTGGACTCCTAAACACTAGGCCTCCAGAGAATTCCCACTTTTAAAATTCTTGTACTTTGTTTTCAGGTTGTGTCTCCACACTTCCTCACTGTCAGCTGAGTAACTGTATCTGGGGGCTGCTCAGGTGGACCTGTTCTCAGAACCGTTCTTGAGCATCTCTTGCTCTGTTCCATTTAACAAGGAGCTGCGTTTCCCAGCCCCCTTGCTCTCTGGTGGCCAAGGAGAGAGATGAGGCATCTTGCTGAGCCTCTTTCTGCTTCTCTGGTATCTCTGGGACAGCAGTGTCTCTCCCGTGGCTTCTGACCCCCAGACCTAGCGGCCCAGCCTGGTCCGGTTCTGTGGGCTGGCCCCAGTCCCCGGGCTCTGTGACCCCTCTTTCTCTGTCAGCTCTCCTGCTCATGGTTGCTGCTTGCTGGGCTGCCTCCCTGTTCCTTCTGTGGTCGCTCAGCCATTCCAGTGCTCTGTAACCAGGCTCTTAGCTCGAAAGCTCTGGAGTGGTTTCTGTTTTCTGGTTGTCTTTGACCGATAACTGGAGAGTTGCCTTCTCATGCAACTCTTTCTCTCATTCAGATTTGCCTTTTGCAATCTGCTCTGAGAACAACAGCCAGTTTTAACCAGTTTATTTTATGGACATTAATCTGTAAATGTAACTGAGTGGTGTGAAAGTGTTAGTCACTCAGTCATGTCTGACTCTTTGTGACCCCATGTACTATAGCCTGCCAGGCTCATCTTTCCATGGAATTTTCCTGGCAAGAATACTGGAGTACCAGGTTGCCATTCCCTTCTCCAAGGGATCTTCCTGACCCAGGGATCGAACCTGGGTCTCCTGCATTGCAGGTGGATTCTTTACCATCTGAGCTACCAGGGAAGTCAGCTGAGTGGTAGAGCAGAATAAGTCTAGAGCCTGGGCTCTGGCAGCAGAATGCTTGGGCTCCATTTCCAGCCAGATCACTCATTCACTGTGTGGCTGGGCAACTTTCTTAACCTCTCTGAGACTCACTGTTTTCATTTGAAAGATGAAAGTAATTACAGTACCTATGCTGTCTTTTAAGATCAACACCTATGGAGGGGAAAGAAGGGATGTGGGATTGGGCAGAGGGAGAAGCTGAGTTGTGATGGAGTCTTAGCAGCAGCCTTGGTCAACCCCACAGGGAGCTCTAAAGTGGGTCTAACCTTTATTCACTGATGTTGATCATTGAAGGAGCTTCCACGGGGTGTGCTTGACCTTAGGTGGAGCCATTTTCTCCAGTGGAGGGCAGTTTTCTGCATTCTGCCGGAGAGCTTGGAGTAGCAGGGTAGCCAGATCCTCAGACTCCAGGTAAGGTCTGGTCATTGCATCACAGTGTCCATGGCACGTCTCCACATGTGAGAGAGTTAATCCTTGTAAAGGGTGTTGCTTGATGCCTAGTGAAGGCATAACAATCTTAGAAATCATTGTTGATGGACTTTATGGTATCTAGTTAGGAATTTGGTGAGTTTTTCTTAACTTCCTGTCCATGATCTCATACTGGAGAGTCCAGGTAAAGCTGCATAAGTGGCCTGTGGGTCAGGAAGGTTCTATGGCTTCTACACAGACATTATTAAACACATTTATATTCTTATTTTAATGGTAATGTGATGCCTTTGGACTGCAAGGAGATCCAACCAGTCAATCCTAAAGGAGATCAGTCTTGAGTGTTCATTGGAAGGACTGATGTTGAAACTGAAGCTCCAACACTTTGGCCACCTGATGTGAAGAACTGACTCATTGGAAAAGACCCTGATGCTGGGAAAGATTGAAGGCAGGAGGAGAATGGGACGACAGAGGATGGGATGATTGGATGGCATCACCGACTCAATGGGCATGAGTTTGAGCAAGTGCTGGGAGTTGGTGATGGACAGGGAGGTCTGGCATGCTACTGTCCATGGTGTCACAAAGAGTTGGACACAACTGAGTGACTGAGCTGAACTGAATGTGGTATCTTTAAATATGACTTGCCTGTAGATTCTTATATCCTTATTCTTTGAAATATTCAGGAACTCCACATCAGATTTGATAAGAATTAACACAGTGCTCGCTTTTTGAACACTTAAGATGTAGCAACAGGACTAAGCATGCATTATCTCATTAGTTCTCAGGACAACTCTCTGGGTTTTGAGATTCCTGTGTGGTGGTGATGACCCGAGGTCAGGGAGGTTAAGCAGTCTGCCCGTGGTCACCCAGCCATGAAGTGACGGCTGAGTGCCCCTGCCAGGGCTGCAGCCCTGGACTCAAATGTGCCTACGCTTTTAACTACACATTTTTACAATTTATACAGCAGTAGGGGAAACCTTCTCCTCTGAAAATAACTCTAGCAAAGTGTAGGTGTTGTTTTGGTAGAAACATTTCAGCTGCTGCCATAAAAATCTTCTCCCAAATGGCTCTGTGAGAGCAAAGCTGGGCAGACTCTGCTTGTGTTTAAGATGCGTGCCTTATGGCTCAGCCACAACACAAATGATTTGTTTTCCTGGCCTTGTTGGCAAAGCGATTTAATTTCTGGATCTCCCTGAAGAAAAAGCCTAAACAAGTAAATTTCTTTGTAATTGGATGTTTAAAGAGGAACCACGTGGGAAAGTCACAATGGGAAGCCAGGTGCATTTTCATCCACTGAGTGATGCAGGGATTGGGGAGGGAGGTAAGTATCAGTACATGGGCAGAATTCACTCGGTGGTTTTACTTCCTAGTATTTTGCTGTTTTTCATCAAGAAATGATTTTTATAATAATCTAAGGCCCTACAAAGTGGATGTTTAGGAAAGTGGGTGTTCATCATTGTTCATGTTTCTTATATCTGAATAGAAGCAATGCCTCTTTTTCTGTAGACAAGTACTTTTTCAAAGTTGAATGTATGGTACTAATGAGAAGTCTAGGAAGCTGTAAGGTCAGAAATTTCTTAAGGTTAGTTCTGTGGATTCCAATTTCTTTGACATATCAGGATAGTTTGGGCCATACATAGCAAAAATACAAAGTAACTGTGACATAAAATGTAAAATAACTGTGAAAATTTGTGGGGAAAAAAATCAGAGTTAGGCACTCCATGATTTCATGGTATCATTAAGAGTCCAGGTTCCTGTCTTTTTGTCTCATCCTCCCAATCGTGTGGCTTACATTTTCAAGGTCACTCTGGGGCCAGATTAGTTTTGTCCATCATATCTGCAGTCCAAATGTGCAGAGAAAGGAGCCCTCTTAGTGTAGACAGCTTGGTCAGTTTCTGCAGCCTTCCTGAATTCCATAAAACACTTGCATTTGTATTTCACTGGCCAGTACTAACCTAGCTGCAAGAGAGCCTGGAAATGTGATGTTTAGTTGAGCATATTTGAGGCTGTCTTACTAATGAAGAAGAGAAGACTGGATATTGAGTGATGATGGGCAATTTGTGCCACATTTAAGACTGTAATACATATGTCTCAACTGAAAATGTAGACATGTCGGTGTAAATGTTAAAAGGTGACTTGTTGGTTTATGTCGTCTGCATCATCCTCAGCGTCTCTTGTGGCCTGATGTGCATCAGGACATACAGAGGTGTGCGTGTGCTTGACTCTGGCACCCTTTACTGGAGGAAGTAGCATTTGAGAAGCACACTTTCTTCATGTCATTCAGTAAATATTGATCAACTGTTGTGTGCCATGCACTGTGCCTAGGGGTTACAGCGTTTCCACATCTATTTGATCACCTCCTCCACTCCTATACGCCATGTAAAACTTACTAACACCTCAAGGGAGTGTACTGTCTTATGGAGCTAGTTTGCTGAGTGTTTACCTGGAGTGCTCATTATAGGGGAAACTTTCATGCCTGGAGTAGGGAATGAAACAGACTGTGTCTGTGTCAGTTGCCTATTCCTGTAAAAGCCATGTCAAAGTTTAATACTTTAAAACAATATACTTTTATTATTTCTCATATTAATGCATTGGCTGGATGGTTCCTGTGGCTTTGGCTGGGGTCTCTAGGGGCACATCTGTGGTCAGGGGTTGGTTGTGATATGGCTCTACTGATCTTGGCTGGACGTGGTCCCTTGTTAGGGTGCAGCTGGGGGCTGGCTGGTCAGCTGGTACCCTGGGATTTCCTCCACACAGTCTCTTCATCTGCAGCTGTCCCAAGCTTCTCATTGAGCTCAGATGGTTCAGGAGAAAGAATGGAAGTGCATGAGGCCCCTTGAAGCCAAGGCTCCAAATTAACACAGCCTGACTTCTGCCAAAAGCAAGTCACAAAATTGGCCCAGATTAAGCTGGAGATCCAAGCTCCATCTCTTGTTGAAAGGAGCTTCCAGGTCACATTGCAAGGGGCATGGAGAGCTAAAGAAGGAGAGAAATGGGGCCATTTCAGCAATCAATCTATTGGTTTCCCAGGGAGAAGTTTAGCCTGTACTGTTAGCCTGTACTTTTCTCCTTCCCTCTTTCCACCCAGCACCTCCAGTCAAAATTTCTGTTCACTGAACTTCTTGGTAGCTATGATAATGGAATTAAATCAGTTGTCTGTACCTGCCTCAGTGTGTTGGAATTCCCAAAGCTCAGCCACCAGCTGATGGGTAAGACTTTGGAGTACATGGGCTCCGCCAAGGGTCCTTTTGTGTTTAATTTTCAGTTTTGTTTCAGGTGTTGCTGAGGTGAAGATCTGATGCTATTTCTTTCTTTAATTTTTTAATATATTTCTTCTTATTAGTTTGGCTGTGTGGGTCTTAGTTGCCGTGGAGGCTTTTCTCTGGTTGTGGCGAGCAGGGCTACTACCCGTTGTGGAGCGTGGGCTTCCCATTGCAGTGGCCTCTCTCATGGCGCATGGGCTCTAGGCTGGGAGGCTTCCGTAGTTGCAGCTCTTCAGCTCTGGAGAATCAGTTCAGTAGTTGTGGCTCACGGGCTTTGTTGTTCTTTGGCACGTGGGCTCTTCCCAGACTGGGGATCAAACCCGTGTCTCCTGCCTTAGCAGGCGGGTTCTTTACCACCGAGCCACTGTGGAAGCCCCTTATACTATTTCTTGACTGATACATTCTGTGATGTGCAACCCTCTGAACGAGCAGCCTCCTCATCCATAAAATGGGCCCATGGTGATCCTATCTCAGTGTGTTTAAGAAATCATCTAAAACACACCACCATTGCTCATAATAACTAACGCTGACATGGGACTAACCCTGTGCTGGGTGCAGTTCTTCACAAACCTGCGAGGTAGGTGCTGTGATGACCCATTCACAGATGTGCTGCCGGGGCCCAGAAAGGTTCAATGACAAGTCAGGGTGATGCGGTCCGCTCCAGCCAGCTGAGTCACTTAAAAATGAGAGAAATAAAGGTCTTATTTTGACAGAATTGAGAGGGATGGGAACAATGACTTAGACTTTTAAAATGAAGTTTGGCTTTTTAGTACAGAGCCTGCCCTGACGGTTTACATAGCTATTTCTTGCAGGTACATTTGACATTCAGAAGCTATCAGGTTGTATTCTCTGTTCTTTGAGGGATTACTGGGCTCTGCGCATCTTGAAGGTTACATCTGCAATCAGCATTAATTTCATTGTCAACCATCCTTCTTATTAGTTACCACATTGTTCCTTTTCTGTTTTTCTTGTTTTTGAGACTACTTGGGTTTTAGTGGAGATGATAAGTTGTGAGATTAGATGGGACTGCTCAAGTTTATTGTTCAAGAAGCCGTATTAGACACAGAGAGTGAACTTGGAGCTTGGTTGAGCCGTGTGGGTTGCTAATCCGGTATCACTGAGCACTGTGCTCTGTTCTTCCCCATTTGAGTCCCAAATGCCTGTTGAACCGGTGTGGGGTGAAGAAGGCACGGGGTGTTAAATGGGAGTGATTTTCACACTACATTTTATGATTCACTTAAGGGAGTCGCACTACACTGCTTGAACAAAGGGAGAAATTCGCCTGGAAGCCAAGGTCAGAGAAAATCATATGAAGAAAAAGACAAATAAGTGATGCCCATTTGCTTCTATTAATATATTTTTCTTAGTTCCTTTGGGCTGCTGTAACAATATCCTGCAAGCTAGGAAACTTATAAACAACAGACATTAATTTCTCATAGTTCCCGAGGCTGGAGGTCTGAGATCAGAATGCCAGCATGTTCAAGGGAGGGCCCTCTCCTGGGTGCAGACCTCTCCTTGTATCATCATGTGGTAGTAAGGGCTGGTGGGCTCTCTGGAACCTCTTTTATAAGAGCAATAATCCTGTGCTCCATCCTCATGACCTAAGAACCTCCCAATCACCCTTCCTTCTAATATCAGCATCTTTGGTGTTTCATGAATACTGAGGGGACACAGACATTCAGATCATAGCAATATTCAAACAGATTTTTAAATAGTTATTCATTTCATGTAGACTGGCTATAACTTAAACAAAAAGCCCTTTACTGCAGCAGTATTCAAGAAAACAGAGCAATTCTTGCGATGTTGCACAATCAGAATGTTAAAATGTTGGTTAGAGGAACCATGAGTCTGGTTGTGACTACATTTTGGTTGGCGTCATGTGGATAAGGAGCGGCAAACTTTTTTTTTCTTTTCAGTTCTTTGTGATTGAAATATTGGGATTTTTTAAGCAGAGAGGAGAAGAAACTATAGTGGAATTCAGGACACTGCATTCCATTCTGGCTTCTAGAGGATCACATGAGTTTGAAACACTCCTTAATTGGCTGCATTTTTAATTAAAGAAAAACAGAAGGAGCTTTTCTTTTCACCTATATAAGAACTCATAAGAAATCTCTTTATCTTGTAATTCACAGGTCAGAGGATCGAGTTTGAATAAATATTTACCCACATATATTTATAAAATACTAGTAAAAACTAATTTATGTGGAATTCTTGCTGTATGCTGTGTACTATTTTAGTGTTTTAATGTAGTAACCACTTTATCCTCACAATAGCCCCTTGAAATGAATACTGTCATTATTACTATTTTTATAAATGAAGAAACCAAGGCACAGAGATCTTAAGTAACTTGCGTAAAGCACACACCAAGGGAGTTGCAAAGCTGATATTCAAATCCAAACCGCTGTAATCGGTACCCTACAGTGTTTCCCAAGTGTCAGTCATTCCTAGACTACCTTCATTCTTTTTACCATTCTTCTATTCTTCTATTTTTATTTCATATTTTTCCCTTTGTTTAATCACAAACATAAATGTATTTTAAAAGGCAACCTTAGATCATTACCTTGGAAAACTATCTTGAGCCACAAATTGTTGAGATAGCCAATAAAAATTAAAAAATGAAGACTAAATAGTGTCATCCAATCCTAAGTAGATGCCAATGCCTACTGAAACTCGAGTCAGAGACCTGCCTTCACTGTCCTGAGAGAGAAAGAGGAGAGAGAGTCAAGATTAGAGTGAATTTGAAGACACAGTTAGGGCTCTCTTTAATGTCATCCTAAGGGGGGTGTGTGTGTGCGCGTGTGTGTGGTAGTGAGCAAGATGGATAGCCTACTTTCTTGATTCCATGGGAATCATTTGTTTAAAACATGAAGATGTGGTGCTACCTTCAGAATTAAGGAAAGTGAAGTGGAAGATACCAAGATGAATTCAGGCCTCTTTCAGTTCAGCCTGTCCAGGGAAAGCTCTTGTCTGAATTATTAACCCTAAAGTCACTCAGTAATTCTTCTGGTCCTAGAAGATCCTTCTAGGTTGCTTTGTAGAAAGGACTGTGGGTAGTTTTTTTTGTTTACTAAAGTTATTATGTATTGAAGAAAGTATAATTACCCCTGAATTTTAAATCAAACTACTTAGAAAATGGCCTTACATTAAGTCTTGCTTCAACCTTGACACATACCTAGTGGTTTGAAACATTAGAGTCTTAGTCCTCTTTCATACAGATCTATCTTATCTATATCTATCTATCTATATATATTGCTCTTCATCATTAATTTAGAGTTGTTATATTTTGATTATGGTAAGAAAAGCAGAAGGGGCTTTTCATCTCCCAGTTTAACCTTAATGATGAAACTCCAAGTGTTTTTAAGTAATGAAGAGGGATCTTCCTTTTAATTCACAGGTCTCTTAAAAGCAGCTCATAGACATCATTAAGACTCATCAATGTGAACAATAAATTAATCTGCATCTGAAGTTTTTACTGATTACCTGATCACATAATTTCTACACATTCTGATTTCACTTTTTGGATGTTTTATACATTATATGAATTCTTAATCAAGATGAATGTATAAGCAGTGCCCTTTTACACAGGCTGAGAGAATGCTACTTGACAAAAGTTTTAGTGGAAGGTGATGAATGAAACTGGCTGCATCTTACTCAGAATCCGTATTTCCATTTTAAAATAGTACAAATATTAAATATTAATATAGCTGCAAACAGGCAGCATGATGTGGAATATAACTTATATGGCTGGTAAACTATTTCCTGTTCAGTGTGCCAGTGAACTTTGGAAAACTTCTGATAGATGTTAGGCCTAGTTAGCTGCTCAGAGTTTGAGAACAGAGGTAGGCAGCTTGGGGAAGAACAGGGGAACATCTGTCTGCACTGAAGCTGCTGTGGGACTGTATCTCCAAGGGGCAAGCACTCCACTCCAGTTGGGACAGCATGGTGGGCTGGATGGGCCACTGTTCGGTAGCAAAACACAGACCTCTTCATCTGCAGGTTCATGGAAGGTGACGCGGTATGCTTTGTCCGATCAGTAAACTGTGGCCAGGGCTGGATTCTAACAATTCAGCTGGGGTTCGTTTACTTAGGTATCATTGATTTATAGTTGTGTTAATTTCTGCTGTGTTAATAATACAGCAAAGTCATTTTATATCTATAAAATGATTTCTCTTAGGAAACTGAACAGAGTTCTGTGTGCTGTCCAGTAGGCCCTTGCTGTTCATCCCTTCTATATATCAACGCTTCCATCTGCTAACCCCGGCCTCCCACTCCGTCTCTCCCCAGGCCCTCCTCCTTGGCAACCACCAGTCTGGTCTCTATCTCTGCGTCTGTTTGTTTTTCATAGATAGGTTCATTGGTGTCCTATTTTAAATTCTACGTATAAGTAATATCATGTGGCATTTATTTGTCTCTTTCTGACTTTCTTAGTATGGTACTCTCCAGTTGCATCCCTGCTGTTACAAATGGCATTATTTCATTCTTACTTAGATGCATTCTAAAACCTATGGCTAGGTTTTAGAAACCAGAACTAGCTCTGGAAGTGTGTCCTGGTTTTAGAAGTAAGATCAGTGAAGGTCAGGGTAGTTAGAGTCTCAAGGGCATGGACCACGTTTGTTTACTCACCAGTGGGCACCCAGCATCTGACATAGTACTGGGTGCATGGCAGGCACTCAGGATTTGAATAACATGTCAGATCAATGAGGGAACCGAGTTATATTGGGCAACTAATGTTTTTTGGCATCATAAATCATTTTTGCTTGGTGAGAGGAAACCCTAGCAGAACTGTGTGTGTTTTAGAGCTTTCTGAAGAAATAGAATCAATTACAGTTTGGGGAACTGAAAAAGAAAACAGAGAGTTATCTTGGAGTGAGTGGTTGGTTTCCCACAATACATTTCTCTGATTGAAAGAGATATTTCCAAGCTCTTTTTAGACACAGAGAAAGAGATTATGACTTCCGTCCCTTTCCTTTCTGTCTGTGCAGGAAGAAAGAGCCTGTCAGGATTTAGAACAGAGAGAAGCCATGTGGAAAACATAGTTTTCTTCTAGACTTTGGGTCTCGAGGATTAACAGAACATACTAGGAAATAAGGTTCTTTCTCTTGGGAAATTACTAGTGCTGGCAGCTTGAAATAGCATGAGAAGGCGTTTCCTTGGAGGCAGGTCTTCAGGTAGCGTGCCCGAGAGGGTGTGAGCCTGAGGAGGGAAACGGAAGGAAAGGCAGAGCTGAGTTGGTGAGCAGCTGAACCGGCGCGGCTGGAGTGGAAGGCACCCCGCGTGTTCTTAGCGCCGACTGTGTGCCAGGCCGTGGGACATACGCATCAATATTAACTGTTTTGAGACAGCTGTTATTTTGGATGTGTTATATTTTTCTGAGAGATGCTATTATCCCCATTTGACACATAAGGAATCTGAAGTTTATTAGGAAGCCTGTGATTAGTCTAAAGATGTGTTAATAGCTAGAACATATAATGGGGCTGAGGTTTGAACCCAAGCCTGTCTGATTCAAAAATTCAAATTCTCTTCCCAGGTGAAGCGATTCCTTGCCTTTCTTATGATTGTATTCTGTATTTAGCAATTATCTCAAGTGATTCATAGCATTTACCAATTGTAAAGGTAGAGTTCTGTTTTTACAGGGAAGGTAAGGTTGGATTGCAGACTCAGTGTTTAGATTTTCAGCCACGTGTGTGTGTGTGTGTGTGTGTGTGTGTGTGTGTGTGAGATGGGGGATATCCGGGTGGTCCAGGTCCTTCATATTCAAAGCATGCTCCTGGGCCTGGCCACATCAGCATCATTGTGAACTTGTTAAAATGCAAGATCTCAGGCACCACAGCCAACCTGTAGCACAGTCTGCATTTTTCAGCAAAATTCCCTTGGTGACTTGTGCGCACGTGAAAGCTCGAGAAGCTCTGTGGAAATGACTGTGATGCTTCCCACGCAGCTGTTTGAGAGGCTGGCATATCATGTGAAAGCAACACTAGTTGGTGACAGTCATGAGTTATTATCCCAGTTTATTGAGTACTTACTATATGCCAGATGATACAGTGTTTTATGTACATTTTCTTATTTTTAAAAATTTCACTTACCCTGTGCTGTGGTGATTTTGATCCTCTATTAAATGTGAGAAATCTGAATGTGAGAGGTTAAGTAACTCGCCCGAAATTAAGGAACTCTGATGCCAACCCAGGTACGTCAGGTCCCAGCTTCATGCTGTTCAGTTTAACTACACACTGGATCACCAGTGTCTGACTGGTCATGATGAGAAGGTGAATTATAGCACAGAGCACTGCCAGTTCACGAATAATGTTCTCTGACATGTATTTCACTTTACTGATTCTAATTGGTGAGACGAAAATAAGGTAGTCTCTTTTGAATGATATCTGATATTGCTTAAACCATGAGTTGTCTGTTTTTTCCTTGGAGTAGAATAAGTATTTAGAATAAACGAACCTAGGAGGCATTTTGTTCTGTGAATTCTATTCTAACTTTATAGATAACTACCTTTTCTACCTTTTACTGATAGTTATTAATAACATGTGATTCAGTAATTCTGATCATATTGACAAACTGCCTTTTTAATACGGATAATCAGTGATATAATAAAAGATGTTGAACATGGGTAGTGTGAAGAGTTAGAGGAACATTGCAGAGTATGTGAGTTCATGTAATGGTTTTTGTTGTTTGTTTCTCAGTGTATTCCTTTTTTTGTTTTTGTCAATTTTTGTTTGTTTGCTTTTTGTTTCCCTAGGTGGATGATGTGTGTGGGCTGAAACACTTGCAGTGTTTGTTAGAATGTCATTACCATGCTTTAAAATAATGTTCTCTGCTAATTTGTTCTCTGTTCCCTGGAGCAAGCAGTGAGCTGACTGCAATAGGTTTACTGGTTGCAGGCTTTAAACTTGGTTGGAAGGACCAAGGGCACCACTATTCTTTTGGTTTTGATCTGTAGACTTTGGGGATAAAAGGGAAGCAAAAAATACAATTTTTGTGTGTTTTGAGGATTTGCAGGAGAGGAAGAACAGAGGAGGCAGATCTGTCTGAACCTGAACGTTTGCTTGTTTATCATGTCGCAGTAAATGAATATCCTAATCCTTTCTTAAATTTCTAGATAATCATAAGTCGATTTAACATATTATTTAGAGCTACTAGGAGGAAACATGCTGTAGAAGTATATTAAAGGGCTTTGGAAAGGATGGCATTTACTTTGGACACAGAACCTTTATTCATACTCACCGGTCCTGTAGTATTAGTATTAATATTGTAGTAACACTGGTGTATCTTGCTGGGGTTGCTTATATGGCAGTGTCAACGATATAAAGCTGTCTGTACTAACTAATTGGGGCTTCCCTGGTGGCTCAGATGGTAAAGAATTTGCCTGCAATGCAGGAGACTTGGGTTCAATCCCTGGGTTGGGAATATCCCCTGGAGAAGGGAAAGGCTGCCCACTCCAGTGTTCTAGCCTGGAGAAGTCCATGGGGTCTCAAAGAGTTGAACATGATGTGACTTTCACTTTCACTTTACTGGTGGCTCAGAGGTTAAGAATCCACCGGCCAAGGCAGGAGACACGGGTTCCGTCCTTGGACTGGGAAGATCCTCTGGAGAAGGGAATGGCAACCTGCTCCGGTCTTCTTGCCTGGAAAATCTCATGGACAGAGGAGCCTGGAGGCTTTCAGTCCCTGGGGTCTCAAAAGAGTAAGACATGACTTAGCAACTAAACAACAAGAACCAACTAATTTTTTTTAAAAGACACAATATAAGCCTTTTCTTGTTCTCAGTAAAAATTTTTATATCTTTGCTTTACCCTTCTAAAAAGCTGTTTCGTAAATTCACAGACCTTTCCTGTGAGGTGCTGGTATTTAAAAACTGGCTGTGAGAAGGGAGAGGGCACGGAGTTTGGTTTGTATTGTCCACTGGTCCCTGTGGTCTGAATATTCCCACTGTGACTGGAGATGGGAAGAGACACACCCAATTTTTTTCTGTAGGAGGTGCAAGTCATCTCAGCACATCAGTGATACGAGCACCAAGAGATTTGAAAGGGAAGAGGCAGTTAGAGGTGCACAGTGGAGAGAGCATTGAAGCATATAAAAAATAATAATCAGCGTAAGGTGGGAGGTGGGGTTCTCTTGAAAGGACTTTAAGTAGAAGTGTCTATTCGCTTCCCTGAAACTCTGGATATTAAAAAAATGCTAAAAGTGGGGGAAAACTTTGCTAAAAGTTGGAAATGGCTATAATCCAAAAAACTGAAGAATATCTACCAAATTTGGTGGTATTTGGAGCAAATCCAGGGAAAATCAAAGTATGTCTCTCTTAAAACCCCTGGAGGCAGAGGCTCTGCCAGACCAAAGCCTTTACATGGAAGAGAGAGGTTGGAGGCACAGGTGGGTCTCTGGGCGGCAGCCCTTGTTCCTGGTTTGATGTTTCCTTTGTTTCTTGATGATTTACTAGCCCTCATGTTTCTTCTTCCTTTTCCTTCTATAATTTAGGTTTATGTTTTGTTTTTTACTCATTTGTGGTAATAACTATAAATATGAATAATAATAATATAAAAAATTCTATGCTCTATTCTAATTGATTTATTAACTTTAGACAGGGCCTGTTGGCTCCTAGATATGAAGATTTAAATAAATAGCACATTTGTATTCCTCCCATTTTTTCCTTCAGCCTTCTTGATTATATTACTTATTATTTTTGCATTATTGAGATGTATAATATGTTCTTTTTTTAATAGCTACTGTACCTTTTGTTTTTTCCAGCTTTATTGAAATGTAATTGACATTCAAATGTAACATTATAAATTTAATGTGTATGAATAGGATGTATACTATACATATATATTGTGAAATGACTGCTATAATGTGTATGACTAGGATGTATACTATACACATATATTGTGAAATGACCGCTATAATGTGTATGACTAGGATGTATACTATACACATATATTGTGAAATGACCGCTATAATGTGTATGACTAGGATGTATACTATACACATATATTGTGAAATGACCGCTATAGTGAGGGTACTTGGCACAGTCACCACCTCAGAGTGTTACCGTTTTTAAAGGTGAAATATAGTTGATTTACAGTGTTATCTTAGTTTCAGGTGTACGGCAATTGAGTCAAAGACACACACACACACGTTGTTTTAGTCACTAAGTCACGTCTGACTGTTTTGTGACTCCACGGACTGTAGCCTGCCAGGCTCCTCTATCCATGGGATTTCCCGGGCAAGAATACTAGACTGGGTTGCCATTTCCTTCTCCAGGGGATCTTCCTGACTCAGGGATTTGCGTCTCCTGCATTGGCAGGCAGATTCCTTACCATCTGAGCCACAAGGGAAGTCGACAGATGTTTCCTTTATGGGTTATTACAAAATATTGAGTGTTGTTTCCTGTGCTATACAATATGTCCTTGTTGTTTATATATAGTAATATGTCACTGTTAATCCTGAACTCCGAATTTATTCCTCCTTCCTCTACTCCACAGCATTACTATTTGTGTGTGTGGTGAGAAGATTTATAACATTTTCATTACAGTCTGCATATTATAATTGTTTGACTTCCATTTCATATTTAAATAATTATGTCGCAAAAATCGGAACAAAAGAAAATGTCAAACCAGGAAGCCTAACAAAATGGAATAATAGAATTAAGATGAACCACATGGTTATTAGAAACCACAACATAAATGGAATAAACTCATTCATTAGAAGGAAACTGTACTTAGAATATGAGTCATTTAAAACAAAGTGATTACAAGTAAATGTAAACTGAAACAGCAGTGGTTGTAATTAATATGGAAGAGGGGGGAGTTTTTACTTTTATGAGTTTTGGCTATTGATTTCATGCCTTCTGTGGTCTGAACTTTTAAAATAAACTTGTGTTGCTTTCACAATTAATTTTTAAGACATCCCAGTCTATATCTATTTGTTATAACAGGACACAGATACATGTTCTTCGTAGGAAACAGTGACTCTGTTTAACTTCCTGCTTTTGCTACAGAGCAAGTCCTTAGTAAGTAGTGGCTGAAAGAATGTGCACTTAAATATCATGATATGTAGCTTTCTCTTAATCATGATATTTGCTGAGGGGCTGGAGTTTGTATTTTTCTAATATAGCCTTGTGACATTTTTTTAATAAGCAGTTGTACTGCTATTTTACGGGTGTTGAAATACCATCCCATGCTTCCTGGATCATTTCTTAATTAAAATAATTTTCTCAACCTATTATAGTTGAGAGAATATTATGCTTATAATTCAGTAGAATATGGATTCATGAATGAAAGACATAGCTTTTAAATTAAAGGTTAAATATCTTATTAGAAGGATAAGGAGAATAAACCTCATTTTAGAAAGATGTTGATCTTTTAAAGGGACAGGAGCTGGAAAAACAACTCATGTGCGGTAGTTCTGGAGTAGTCAGGGCAGATGAGTGAGGGGTCAGCGTGACTCAGTTATTTCAGTGGAGCAGCTGTGAACCACCCATCTCTCCTGAAAACCTGCTTTTCCACCTAAATGAGAACAGAAGGATGTCAAGATTGCTGGGTGTGCAGGTCTTGGGGATTCTGGACGGGGGAGTTGGGTTCTACGTGTGGTTTGCTGGAGGGATCTGACTCAGTTTCCTCCCCTTGAGTCTGCCTGTGAAGTGGTTGAAATGTACACATATGGATGCAGTAGGTGTTGGGTTTGGGTGGTGGCTACTCCTGCCTTGGTGTTGGTATCTTGGCTGGGGTGCCCTCTCTGTAGGATATGTTGGCTGAATGTTCATCTCTGAGGTCTGATGTTCAGCTCTGGAGGGCAGATGGGTGACCTGGTGCAACCACACACCCACCAGAGCAGCTGCAGGGGCTCCAGCAGAAGGTCCAGCTGCTTGAGGGTGTCCCTTGTTTCCCAGCATAATGGGTGGAATGAAGGAGACGCCCATGAAATACATGTATAGCCCATTTCTCATATTTCTGTTTTTAAAATATGTTTACTGTTTATTAATATTGAGTAGTCTAGAAATTGATCACACTGGAGTTTCGTAGAGATTAGTACCAATTGGAGGTGGATGGGAAGCTTTGTAATCTAGGGCTTTTCTAAGGGCTTTGGGAAGTCATCACAGTGTCATGTATGTTGCATAAAAATGAGCAAGTGAATCTAAAACTATTAGCACTTCCCAAGTCTGTCTGAAAAAATATAATTCCCTCTGGATGCCCCACATATAAAGGGTCCCATGGCTAAATAATTGGGATGCAGTGCGTAAACCATTTTTTAAAGTTTCTGCTGTATAGGATTCTATTGACACTAGTATAGATTGACCAGCCTAAAATTTCACCCTGAAACCTTGTTTTGTGAAGTATTTTACACTCTCTGGCACATTTTGGGAAAAGCTAACCTTTTAAAAAAATTGCCATACTAGTGCTTGTGGGCAGATAAATCAGGGGACTGGTAAGTGTGTGTGTGTGTGTGTGTGTGTGTTAGTATCTTAATTTGATGGAGAATTAAAATCCTCTCAAAATATATTTCTAGGACCAAAGTATCCACATTTTACTATCTGTGCAAGGAGTATAATCTCCAGATCTCACTCGATCTATTAGTTCTTATCTATTTTTCTTTCGATCAGCACTACTGGTAACTTAAGAGTTTAAAAAATCTACTTTCTTTCTTGAATCCTGAAGGTGTTACAGGGGGAAATGGGCAAAATGTGGCAGCCAGATGGGGGAGTTGAAACAAAGACTTTTAGCAGCTCACAAGTTATCCCAGTTCCTGAATGGACAATCAGTTGGGTTTTCCTTTAGGTTTATAGCTTGAATTTTCATAGCCTTCACTTTAGAGAAATCAAAGATTTTTTGGAAGGATGAGTTCTGGTCTAGGATTCAAATTTTCCTGTTCCTGTGAAGAAGCCCTAGCCTCTGGTCAAGTGGCACTTCTCGTGTGCGGGGCACTCACTCATTCATGGGCAGATACTTGGCAAGATGCCGGCCAAAACCATTTGCTATATTTGTCGTTCTGCTTGGAATAGTGACGAGAGTCTTTCTCGGCCACTGTGTCTGGATGTTTTGTTGTGGCTATGGGCACGGTTTGTCCAGCGTCTCACTTTGTGGCCGAGGGCTGGGACGCTGCAGGGAGAGTCCTTACATGTGCTGGCTGTGTGGGGCTTGCTCATCCGAGTCTCCCTTCTGGAAAGAGTGAGCTTATCCTTGCAGTTCTCAGCCTGTGTGCTCTCAAGATCCTCTTTCTGACCGGGTGAAGTTTACAGCCTGCTCACCGCTTTTCAGGTAAGAGAACATACTGAAAAACGGCTTTATGGGTGGAAGTTAAGGTTTACAAAGGGGAGTCATTTTGATGTTTCTTTTTTTATAGCTTGAGGTAGGGCTGGCACAATTTTATTTTTGTGGTTCCTGAAGGTAAGCAGGTATAGGTTTATGCAGTGGCAGGAAAAAAAAAAAAAAAACGCTGGAAAATACTTCTCTGTTTTTAAATTTCTTAGACCACTCAGACTTTTCATGAAGATTATTTTATTACCGATTTTTTTCCTTAGATTTTCTAATAAGGGAGAAGCCTAAGACAAAATTGAGGCAACAAAGTATATCAGACACTATTGTTTTATGGCGATTCTGGCTTTAATTAGATACAGATTTATTTTAATGTCCTTTTTTTTTTTTTTTTAAATAAATCTTCTAAACCTGACTGAAACTCAGATTTTTCAATAAGGCATTTATTGGTATGATTCAATTGACTGGTAGGATTTTTGTGTGCCCGTCTTTTAACATTTTGCATATTTAAAAAAGTAACCACCTATATAGGGGTATATGAGAAATCTCTGTACCTTCTGCCCAGTTTGCTTTGAATGTAAACCTACTGGAAAAAATAAAATCTAGCCAAAAAAAAAAAAATAGCCAGTCTCTTGAAAATGTTTTCTATGACTACCTTAGCAGGATGCTATACAGCACAGAAAGTGTTAAACATTTTTCCATTATGCACGAATTATTACAAAAATAGATTCATTTTTGTTTTTCATAATTAGTAATAAAAGTATGAGACATATTTCAGTGTCAATGCTTTGATTGCCTCCTCTTAAAAATTTTTATTTTTATCATTACTTTCTTTTTATAAGCAAGTGATACTAGTTTTTATTTTTGGCTTTGATGCAACATCCACTTTTCTTTTTTGGTGTCACTGTGGCATGTGGGATCTTAGTTCCCTGACCAGGGATCAAACCTGGGCCCCCTGCAGGGAAAGGGCAGCATCATAGCCGCTGGACGCCAGGGAGGCCCTTGACTGCCGCTTTTTAAAAAGCTGTCTTAAGACAGGCAAGATGATTATTTTTAAAAGTCTCTTCCTAAATAGGAAGAGAGAATGAAAATATACTTTTTACTTACTGTCTTGGAAATGCACTTACTTATTGTTTTGGAAAGTTGATTGGACAATACGTAAAATTCCTGAAATAAAAGTGGAAATCAGTAACTTAAAAGTTGTTTTTTTGTATTTGGTAACCATATTTTTAAAAACCACTTTTCACAAAGTTACACATATTTATAGACAAAGAAGTGATGCTGAAGTATGAAACTTCAGTGAGTACAGAGTAGTTGACTTAAGGTGGCTTTAGAAAAATCTTTGTGTACTTTGTTTCGTCAGCTTAGTGTCTTTCAAGAAATGCTATTATAAGAGAAAATGTTAAACCTTTAGTTTTGTATCAACCATGACTAGCCACGGATATTTGAGCATAAAACAGTTTCTGTTACAATGACTGAAATAAACAAAACATGGTCTTTAAAATACACTTATTCTAGACAAATGTACACATGATAATGTGAATAAACAAACAACATTCTATGGCTGCTTTTAAGATCAATAAATAACTTTCCCAGATGTCTTACAACTGAATGGGGGGCAATTGCCGGAGAATTCCTCTGATTGTACCCGTTGAAGAGAACATTTTCTACTCTTTTTACAGAAAAGAGCAGTTATCAATACATGCAAAGTGATCCCCTCTCCAGAGATGCGTGGGGTATTTCTAGATCCGCAGGAAAATATGAAACTTTCCAAAGTGCTCACAGCAGGTTGCAACGTGTTTACCGTGGTGGACTCTCCAAGATGGCAGGGGTCCAGGCAGCTTCCGTTCCTAGGTGGGGGCAAGGTCATACCATTGTAGGGAGGAAGTGACTGTCAGGGAAATGTGCTTCCAGGAGACAGGAGGTCAAGGCTTCCTGTTGTTCACCTGGTTTCCTGTAGCTGTCTTCTCTGTCTGAGGTTAAAGCTGCTACTTGGGAAGGCTTTGGTCCCCAAGGCTCAGCTACAGACTCGTCGTAAGATCACACTAGATCATCTGTGGTTTGGTTAAACAGCAAATTCTAACACAGCGGGTGTAGGCTGCGGCCTGGAATCCTGCATTTCTAACAAGCCCCAGGGCTGCCGATGTTGCAGGTTCCAGGACCACTCTGCCAAACACCTCCCAGAGTGTTATTTTTAACTTAATGAATGTTTTCTAGTTTGTGCTAAGCAATGAGTTTGAAGTAAATGGCAGAGAATGTGATCAAGGTGAACCGACTGGCTGTAGACAGTGGCCCTTCACAGGTAATGTGATAGGTGATGGTTTCTGGGGAGGAAATGTGAGGCTTTGTAACTTCTCACAGGCCTCCCCAGCGATCCTTTTGCAGGACTCGTTCTGTTGGCAGCCCTGCCCATGGCCTCTCAGGACGAATCTCTCATCCACTCTCTCCATCTGCCCATTAGGAGCCTTTTTTCACGTGTGTTGGGTTTGATTTGCGTCTTGCTCCTGCGTCTTCTAACAGCATCCTCTCTCCAGCCTGGCTTGCAGGTGCCCCACTACAGCTCCGTGTGAATTTAAATATAGAAATCATCTGTGGGGAGCTATGTCTTTCCTTCATATAACACACATTTTCCCAATGTAATCAACCAGTCTTGGGCAGTTGATTTAAAAAAAAAAAAGAAGCCTTGCTTGTCTCAGCTTGTTAGACTTGTGCTTTGAGTTTTCTACATCAGCATTCTATCAGGGTCCTAGATATCCTGTGAACTCTTGAAGGGAAAGAAGTGGGCAGCAGGGCAGTGCTGTGATGCTCTAAATGCTTCAGTAATTTTATTCCCAATTATATTTTCTTCTCCAACCCTTTTTAATGAGAATTTCACACTTGAAAGTTTTACAGAGAACAGTTTGCATTTTCACTGCCTAGATTATACCGTTAGCATTTTACTTCATCACATCTGTCTGTATCTACCTATCCCTTTGTCCATCTCTTACTATCTTATTTATGATGCATTTCAAAATAAACCTCAGGCATCAGTTTGCACATTTCAGTGTTCTTATTATTAACTAGGGTTCAGTGTTTGTCAATAGTGTTTTATATGAAATTTGCATACCATGAAATATACATACCTAATTGTATGTGAGTTGAGCTTGGACAAATGGATGTGCTAGTGTAGATCCTTGGCAAGATCTGAAACATTACCATCATCGAGAAAGTTTCCTCGTGTCCTTTGTCGTCTCGTATATTCTTTTGTGAATCTTCTCAAACGAGAACTCATTGATTACGAATAGATGGTTTGTGGTTAATTTATTTCTTGAAACTAAATTTTGATGCAGGTTATTTTCATACTTAGCATTACATATTGTACAACACTTTCTAATAAGTTAATATTTTTTAATTGGGATGTAGTTGCTTACAGCATTGCGTTGCTTTTTTTCTGTGCAATGAAGTGAAGCCGTTGTATGTGTACAAATGCCCTGCTGGGATCCCTCCCATCTCCCCTATCCAGCTCAGCACAGAGCATGAGCTGAACTCTGTGCTGTATGTACGGCAGGTTCGCACTAGCCGTCTATCTCATTTACACAGGATGGTGTTTGTATGTCGATGCCAGTCCCCCAGTTCAGCCCCCTTCTGTGTGCACATGTCCGTCCTCTGCGTTTTCATCTCTCTTCTTGTCCTGCACGTAGTCCATCTGTACCTTTTTTGTAGATTCCACCCATGTGCTTTAATATGCAATATTTGTTTTTCTCTTTTGGACTTCACTCTGTGTTTTGTTTGGAGTCACTCATGGTGTTCTTATTCCTGAAAAATCAAAGTTTTGACAACAGTAACTTAGAATATCTGGCACAGATTTTCTTTGGCACAAATTACTTGCCAATGAGTTGGTTGATTCTTGTGTCTAGCGAGACACAGGCACCTGGAAATAACTGTATTCTAAGAGGTTCTTGGGACTGATGCACCTGGTTTCTCTGGATATAGAGGGGAAAAAAAAAACAAACACAAAAACACCGTTTTCAGGCCAACTGTTTCCTGTAAAGATTTTATTCGAGGATGTATTCACTCCACAGGGCTTCCTTGGTGGCTCCGTGGTAAAGAATCCACTTGTTATGCTGGAGATGCGGATTTGATTCCTGGGTTGGGAAGATTGCCTGGCGAAGGAAATGGCAACCCACTCCAGTATTCTTGCGTAGGAAATCCTATGGACAGAAGAGCCTGGAGGGCTACAGTCCATAGGGTCAAAAAGAGCTGGGCACGACTTAGCAACTAAGCAAATAGTCTGACACTACAGACATCAACTAAGCACGGCACATAGCAACAACAAAATTCACCCCGTGACTGAGCCTGAAATGTGCACTGCTTCTCACACTGCTTCTTCAGGAATAAAAGTCTGTTCTGTGATGTAGTTCCTGAGACAGTCCATGTCTGCACGCAGGAGTTTGTGTCAGCTTTGCTCTCAGGTACCTGATTCAGATCTGTCCTGACAAGTATACGCAGCTGTGTAAAACCTCCACTAACCAGACAGCAGCTAGCTTGAAACTCCAGGCTCTCAGAAAGACCTGTAGCCCAAAAGTAAAAATGTCCAGCAATGTCTTTGGTCACAAAGAAGCAGTTTTTAAATATCCAGCAAGAAAGTAGCAGAGCGGAAAGAGTATGGTCAACTTTGGGCTTCCCTGGTGGCTCAGTGGTAAACAATCTGCCTGCCAACGGAGGAGACTCAGGAGACACAGGCTCAGTCCCTCCCTGCTCTGGGAATACCCCACATGCCCCGGCGCAGGTAAGCCCAAGCGCCACATGCGCTGAGCCCATGCTCCAGAGCCCGAGGTCCGCAACGGGAGCAGCCGCCTCGGTGAGAAGCTGAGTTCCGCAGCTGGAGAGGAGCTCTCACTCTCCGCAGGGAGAGAAGAGCCTGCGCACGCCGAGGCCCAGCGCGGCCAAATACACAAACAAATAAAAGTAGTTTAAAAAAGAAAGCAAGTGTGTAATGTTATTGGGGGCTGTAAAATGCTCAATGTGAATTCTTTGGAAGTGCCAGAAAACTCCTATTTTTGATTTGCTCATGTTCGCCAGTCATTTTACACGCTTTAATAGAACACGAGACTCATCTTCTGAAAACCCACCCAGCTCCTCCAACTGTTACATACAGATGGATTTTGCTTTTCCAGGAAATCCTGAATTATAAACCATGGCTATTTCCGCTATTTTCAATAAGAAAAATCCAGAGTTATATCTCAGGGTTAGAGAAGTAATATGGTAGGTGCTCAGAAGCTTCTTTTACAGTCTTTCTCTAGAATACTACGTGGAAATGTATAGTGATTTTTAAAATTACATCATTTGATAGAAAGTTTGTTTTCTCTCTCACAAAGGAATGCAGGAAAATAATAACCCAGCAGTGTTTAAAAGAACAGTGTGTGATCCTTAGAACCAAATTGATCAAATATTTCAACAGTTGTCTCTTCAAAATTCTAAACCAAACACTGGCTCTATATTGTTAGGGCTAATAGTTAACTACCTATAGGCCAAAAAGACATCTATACCTGCATTTCCAAGCTATTTAAAGTTGCTTTTCTCTGAGATGAAAGGACAGAGTAATATTTGCAAACATGTGCTGAGGTCAGTTCTGATAAAATAACTTGAAGAACCATGTTTTAAGCAAAACATGAATTCAGGTTATAAATCTCAGTAACTTTCTACTCAGTTACAACAGTATCAGACTTCTACTTATTTCAATATTTTATCTTATGTAATTGGGGGCATTGGAGACATATGCCTGCATTTTCTGGTACAATCATGTAACATAGAGTATCGTGGGAAATGGTCACTGCTTCTTCCTCTTAAAATATCAAGGCCCAGTAGAATAGAAAGAAATAACAATGATCTTCTTCTGTATCTTACACAGCATTTGCATTTGTTGTACAACTTCATCTTATAATAAAGGACCACCATTTATTCAGGTTTTATTGTATTTTCGGCTTCAATTAAAAATGTAAGATTCTAGCACAGGAGAGAAGTCATCAAGTCAGTTTCTGTCGAGCAGTATAGCTTATCCTTTCCCTACATCCTGTCTGTCCTTGAAGGGTTAGCATAAAAGCCAACCATGCTGAAGCTTTCCTGCCTGCAAAAGTCAGATCTCCACCTGTGTCTCCCTTACATGCGATGCGTCCATATTGCATTGACTTATCAGCTTCAGTGCAGAGAAAGATTGTTATTTGTAGTAAGTCCCCTGCATACAAACCTTCAGGCTGAGAGCTTGCAGAGATGCAGGCGGTTTCATCCGTATCGGGTGTGAGTGAGATCGCTGCTCACCTTCCGTCTTCTGTTGCTGCCCGGCCTCCAGCTTTGCTGTCTCTACCTCCTTGCCCTCCTCCAGGCGGTAGCTTGCCTGTTCACTCCACGCCAGCCCTCATGTGCCAACTTGTACTATGCTTTTCAAGGTACAGTACTGTATTGTAAGATCAAAACTATTTTCTTCATTTTTTGTGTCTGTCTTTTATGTTTTATTTGTGTGAAAAGTATTGTAAACGTGTTACAGTACACTACTATATAGCTGATTGTTGGGTGCCTAGGCTGACTTTGTTGGCCTTGGAACAGAACTTGTTCATATGTAGGGGACTTACTGTACTCTGATTATTTCACATATTAGCCTCATCTTCCCAGGGATCTCACAGAATTCCTCCGTGAGAATTCCCATGTGTTAGAACCCTATCTTATACTTTTGCAGATCCTAGTTTTTCCTTGCTTAGTGTTTTGAAGAGTCTTCAATCAATAAATATTGTTGGCTGATTGCCTGAGTATGAAGAGGCCACTTGTCTCTGTAAATATGACTAACTTCATTTCCCCCTCTTCTAGCAACTCGCCCTAAAGAGTAGAATTTACAGAAGAATTACTTTTAGGCAAGATTAATTTGAACTTTGACATTTCTTTCCCCTTCACTTCTAAAAGGTGTTCTTACGTATCTGGCCATGTTTCAGTGTTAGTCTCAACATTTAACACTTCAGTAATTCCTTTCATCCACAGAGAACAAAAAGTTTTCCTAAAATAATTTCATTTTCCAGAATGATTCTATAAAGCGTGTTGGCCCCAGTTGTTGTCTAGAATGTAGGAAAAATCTAACACTGAGGTTCAGCTTCTGAGTGATTCGGGGGCAGAAAACGGACCTCATGCTGCCTTCAGTGCCTTCTGGCCAGCGACGTAAGAGCTTTGTGAGCTGAGCTCTTTGTCCCTGCAAGCTTGGATATGGTCGGTAGTCTGGAGTGGAGGGAGCATTGAGCCAGAAAAGCCTGTTCTGTTTTTCTCTTCTGCTTTTAGTCTAACTGCATCACATGGATGACGTGTTCAGTAAAGGACAGAAGGAGCCACAGTCAGCGCTGTGGTCGTACCGTGTCCTGCACAGTATCACTAGTTGCTAACTGGATGCATCACCGACTTGATGGACGTGAGTCTGAGTGAACTCCGGGAGTTGGTGATGGACAGGGAGGCCTGGCGTGCTGCGATTCATGGGGTCGCGAAGAGTCGGACATGACTGAGCGACTGAACTGAACTGAACTTGATGCACACAGATCTTCTGCATCTCCTAACAATCTGGGAGATCTTGCAAAACCCAGACTTGTATTCTCTACGTTAGAGGAGGCCGAAGCTCTCCAGTTCTGCCCGGCATCCCCAGGATCCCTGGATTAGTTTCCTGTTGCTGCTGTAACAAATTGCCACAGACTTTGTGGCTGAGAACACTGCAGGTTTATCATCTCATAGCTCTGGAGGTCAGGAGTTTAAAACAGGTGTGCAAGGCTGTGCTTTTCTGAAGACTGTAGGAGAGAGTCTGTTCATTGTCTTGTCCAGTTCCTGGAGGTCACCCATGTGCTGAGGCTTATGGCTACATCACTCTGGCTTTTAGTTCTCTTGGCATGTCTCTTTCTTTGATACCCCAGCCTCCTGTCTTCTGTTTTATAAGAACCTTGTCTTATAGGGGCCCACCCATCTCTCCAACTTAAGATCTTTAATTTATTCACATCTGCAGTGTCCCTTTGGCCATGTGAGGTAGCATGGTCACAGGCTGCAGGGATGAGGAGTGCACGTCTTCCCTGGGGAGGACACTGTCCTGTCCACCACACCCCCAGTCTGCCCACGCCCCCCAGGGACGTATCCCACCGCTTCAAGCTGGGACCTCTAAAGTACTGAGGAACCACAGTTGATTTCTAGTAACCCAGAACTGGACATTTTCCAGCGAATAAGGTGGCAATATTTTAAAAACTGGCCTTTCCCTTCCTCTCTTCAGAGATCACTGTCTATTGGTATATCTTGTTTTTTAAATGTCATATTTAATAACTTAAAAACAAACAGGTCTTCCTTCTCTCTTGGCTTTTTTTCTTTTTGTTTTGTTTTTTATTTTACCCAGCATTATTTTATATTTCATGTCCTTGTCCCATTGTTATTTTCTTCTTATCTCTAGAGTAAACTTCCAGCTCATCAAGCCATTTCTTCCCTCTTTGGCCCCGTGATTATTAATCTCTCACACACTGCTTCTTTTCCCTTGGGGAATTTTTGAGTCTATTGTGATTTATATCTTTCTTCCCCATTTCTGAACCTTTTCGTGTAACTCCTCTTTACCCTATAGTCCTACCCTCACAATTCTCTTATCTCTGTCTTTTTCATCTGACAATAGAAAATGATGTACATTTTGAACTTGTGACACTGTCATTTATTACCAAGAACATAGTATAATATCCACTCTTACTGATAAGAGAGTGGCAAAATTAATGTCAGAAGTACAGAAGCTACTTAGTAACCTAAAAGCTGAGAAAAACTCATCCACACAGGAAGGTACCTGAAGCAGGAACAAGCTGTCCATCTATTCCAGTAACTGTGGAGTTTTTTCTTCTGACCTTTCTTACTATTGTTAGTGTAAATTGTGTAGCTAGTAAAATAAATTGGACTTCTTTCTATTTAATTCATGGGTAAGGCTGTTTGAGAACTGTTGAATATGTAAGGATCCATAAATCCAGGGTATACAGCTGGTTCTCCAAGGGTGGTCCCCGGATCAGTAGCATCCACATCACCTGGAAACTTGCCAGAGATGCCATACCTGGCCTCCTGGATCAGCAGCTCTGAAGGTGGGGTCCAGAAACCTATGCTCTAACAAGCTCTCCAGGAGATTCTGATTCAGTCAAGGTTAAGAACCATTGGTGTATTTGATTGTCACACACGGGGCTGGGGAGAGGGTTTGCTCTTCTAGGCCTGATTCTCTCAGTTTCTGAATTCAACTAGCCCCAGTCTCCAAAGGTGTCACTTCCAATGAACTATTCTTTGAACATTTTCAGTTTCAATAAGTTGTCCAAAGTCACCTTATTTCAACTCAGAAATGGTAATCTGGGGTTTGGCACCAGGAAGAAATAGTTTCTAGTTACAGAGTCTACCCACAGGGCTTAAAGCTCAAGTTGTACCAAACTAAACACAATTCTCATTCCTGGAACTCACCAACTTGTTTCCATCTCAGATAGGCCCACTTCCCATCTATAAGATGATGGCAGTTTCAATAAGTGCTAGTGACCAGCTTACTCCATGTGAAACACAAAATTCCACCCCTTCCCCTCTTCCCACTACAGAGTCATTCAAAGTAAATTTCATATCTACCACACAAACCTGCCTTCATGGCAAGTCAGATCGTTCTTAGCAGTCTCCAAATTTGGTGGAAAGTCCATTGGGCCAATTGAAAACATCCGCTTTATTGAATTATAATTCATGTGCAATAGCATATACCCATTATCGGTGTCCATCACTCATTTCAGTGAGTGTTGATCAGTGTGCCCGCTGGTGTCACCATTGCCAATGTCACGATGTGGAACTTTTCTGTTACCCAAAAAGGTTTGTTTGGACCTTTCTTCACTCTCCACCCTTTCAAACCCCTTGCTGCTACTGCTGCTAAGTCGCTTCAGTCGTGTCTGACTCTATGCAACTCCATAGACGGCAGCTCACCAGGCTCCGCCGTCCCTGGGATTCTCCAGGCAAGAACACTGGAGTGGGTTGCCATTTCCTTCTCCAATGCATGAAAGTGAAAAGGGAAAGTGAAGCTGCTCAGTTGTGTCCAACTCTTAGCGACCCCATGGACTGCAGCGCACCAGGCTCCTCCATCCATGGGATTTTCCAGGCAAGAGTACTGGAGTGGGGTGCCATTGCCTTCTCCATTCAAACCCCTTACCCCTAGGCAACCACTGGTCTGCTTTCTATCTCTCTAGATTCTTTCTGCTTTTTCTAGGATTTTCTGGAAAAGCAATCATGCATTCTTTTGTCTGTTTTCTTTTAGCTTAATGTTTTTGAGATTCTTCCAGGTTGTTATGTTGTATAGTGTTTAAATTTCTGAGTTTTATTCATTTGTGTGATGTACCACAGTTTATTCACCTATTGATGAACATGTATATCTTTCCAGTTTGGGGCTGTTAAAAAGCTGCTTTTGTGTACAAGTCTTTGTGTGGACATGATTTTATTCTTCTTGAGTAAATGTCTAAGGCTGGGATGGCTGGGTCATGTGTGTATTTAGTTGCGTGAGAAATTGCCAAACTGGTTTTCAGAATGATCGGGCAGTTTGGCATTCACACCAGCAGTGCCTGAGCATTCCACTGGGCTATTTTCACGTGCTGTGATGCCAGATAGAAAGTAACTTAATTTTATATTGATTTCTAATATGTATAATTTACAAGTGTATACATAGACATGTGTGGGTATGTTTCATTATATTAATTTCACGAAGAAGCACAGCACCAACTTTGCTGATAAAATACTATATGTTATTTTATACATAATATAAAATTCTAACCCATGAGCCTATACACGAAACTCTTAAATTGCTAATATGTGATTGATGTTCTGTGTTTCCTATAATATTTGTTGACTTTTGTCACTGCTGGTCATTAGTCACAGTTAAAGGCAAACTTTTAGAAAAAGAAAAAAAGTTCAAAACCCTAACATGAGGACACTGTTAGTACCTTTTTCCCCCTTCCAGCTTGGAAAAGGTACCTGTCATATGATTTTGGTGTTAGCTCACTTTGGTCTAGTCTCTGAGACCTCTGCTATGCATTATGAAGAGTGCAAGGAGCTCTGAGATAAGCAGTGGGCAGAGTTGGGGTGCACGTGCAGGAAACTGAGGAAGAATGGTCATGTTTGGAGTGAGAAGAATGGACTGGCCTTGAGAGAGGAGAGATTTTCAGGGAGGGGCGGTCAGGACCAAGCGACCACATGAGGACGGAGTGCTGTGAGTGTCCTGCCGCGGAGACCAGACTAGCTCACAGCACCGTCATGGCACCAAGCGGAGTGTGAGAAATACCCAGTGGAAGTAAAAGCGACATGTTGTCAGGGAGTAGAGTGACTAGTTCTGTACCTGGGACAGGGAAGGGAACATCTGGGGAAGCTTCAGCAAGGGGAGGGACAGAAGCGCAGAGGAATGAAAGGAACCTCATCTGTATATCTGTAACGCTGGAACTGATGACTCTATGATAAAATTATATATTTGTGTGTACATATATATATATAGTTGAATATATATATATATATATATATATATATATATATATGAAATGCTAGAATTGTTGAATGGTGTTTCTAGAATGTGGGAATATATGGTTGGGTGGTTTACTATACAGAATTCTATCCTGAAGGTATGGGGACTATTTAAACTGCTACTGTTAATTTATGTCATACAGCAAGCAGAGTCCCTGCGACTAGACTGAGCCAGGGGCAAGATGCTGGTATAAATTTCAGTGACTCATCCCTCGTGTCTAAAATAGCAGCAGGCTGAGGGTCAAAGTGGAGTAAAGGAAGGAAGTCTTTTTGATACATGTTCCTCTTGTGAGCGAACTTACAACCTGGATACGTGATTTTGCTCCGGCTGGTGTAGGAATGATTGGATGAGGGAAAAAACGGGGCTTCCCTGGCGGTGGTGGTGAAGAATCTGCCTGCTCTTGCAGGAGACAAGAGATGCGAGTTTGATCCCTCCATTGGGTTGATCCCTTGGAGCAGAAACTGGCAACCTACTCCCGTATTCTTGTCTGAAAAATTTCATGGCCAGAGGAGCCTGGTGGGCTACCGTCCATGATGTCACGAAGAGTCAGACACGACTGAGTGACTGAGCACTACGCATGTCTAGAGGGACACAGTGGGAAATGAGACACAAACCCTCATCAAATCACGTCAGGCACTGTGTTTTAGGTGAAGTCATTTAAAGAAAAATTATTTGAATGCACCAGATCTTAGTTGCAGTGTGTGGGATCCAGTTTCCTGACCAGGGGTGGAACCTGGACCCCCTGTATGGAAGTGCAGAGTCTTGGAAGCCACCAAGGAAGTCATTTTGATTTTATCCCACTGGTCAGCATTTTCAAAATGCCTTTAAACATACCTTTGGGCATCAGTGAAAACCCTCTGATGGGGGATGTAAAAGGGCTCACAGACTCTCAAGGGAGTGGTTGTCCAGTTTTTCAACTTTTATTTCCACTCGTTCCTAAAGTTGATCTGCCTGGAAATGTGTCTGCTCTCCTTTCTCCCTTTTTACAGAAAGCAGGCATTCCAGAATCTTGTCCTGTACATCTTCCTGTGATGCAGAAATGTTCTAAGGCTTAAACAAAAGGACACTTTGCTTGTAATGAAATTGAAGGCATATGTGGATCATCAGTTGATAGGTAATTAAAAATAATATTGATAATGGATCACTGTCTTTGATGGCCTAAAACACAAAAGGACTTCCATGATTGGAGGGATGTGCCTACCGCAAAACTGTCACACACTCATTTAGGCCAAAAGGATTTATCTGCAGTTATATACAGAAATATGAAAAATTGTAGTAAAATTCATGCGAACCTGTTATTACTTTAGCATTAAGGAATATTAATTTATAGATGCCTTGGTTAAATTTTAAAACTTCTGTCTTATCAAGAAATACATTTTAAATAAAAATTTATTTTTTATATTTAATGACTACTGATCAAAATTTTATTATATTTGTTGGATTTTTTTTCAGTTATTTACAGGTAAATGTTTTTGTATAACTCAGAAGAAATTATTTCACCCTCAGGGGCTAAATTCAAAGTAGATTAATACCTACAATTCTAAAATACATGCCTATTTTTGGTGTGTGTAGGGATATATATGGTAGGTAAGTTAATAAAGCACTTTGAATCATCAAAATATATTCACTGAGATAAACTTTTGCAGGGAGAGTGGAACGCAAATATAAGGGCACGATGAAACATACCTGATAAAGAAGAGCTTATTTATTCTTAAACGATGGACATGGGTACCAAATCACTATGCTATTTAGATTCTTGTGGATTTCTTTGAGCAATATGAGTTGTATTACTTTAAATATCAACATTTATAACATACCAGAAATTTATATCTTTAACAACATTTTTGAATATATGATGATGATGACAAAAATTAAGATATCAACTTAAAACTGACTTTTGGTTACATGGTTTTTCTAAATTCTTCAGAAGGATATGAGCACTTATTTTGCAGAACCAGTTATGGCTGATGGGCTATCACTAGAGCATTTTGAACAGCCAATAAGATTGGTGGCTCTGGAAAAGTGTTCTGATATATAGGATGAAGCGTGGAACTCAGAGGTCATGGGAGGCCAGGAGCAAGTAGAACAGTGAACAAAATTTTACAGTCATTTTATTCTGTTTGATTCCATTTATAGAAGGTACTCGGAATAGTCAAATTCATAGAGTCAGAAAGTGCATTGGTAGATGCTGGGGTTGGGGTGGAGTGGGGATGGGGAGTTAGTGTTTAATGGGGATAGAGTTTCCATTTAGGAAGGTGAAAAATTCAGGAGATGGATGATGGTTAGAGTTGCACAACCATATGATTATACTTAGTGCCACTGAGCAGTGCAGTTAAATACGGTTAAAATAGTTTGTTTTATATTATGTGACTTTTACCACAATAAAAAATGTTAAAAAAATTTTACAGGTATTTTAATGAGCAATGTACCATTCAGGATGTTATTAGCATCAAGTAATCAAGTGATTTTTTAGCATCAGAAAAATTAAGTGAGTTTTTAGCATAGACTCAATTTGACTTAGGTGACCTAACAAGAAATCTCAGGTGACTCCTGTGTTGGTTAATTCAGTGAATTCATCGAGGACACTGTATTCCCCTCATGCTGAAAGTGACTGGCAGAGGGCATGGGGTCACCATGACTTGCTGAGACCCATCTAGTCCCATCACCCAGACCTGGGGCTGGAGACACTCTTCCTGAAGCATGTGGGCTCAGAAGGACAGTGTGAAGAACTGAAAACAGTTGAGGCTGGCTCCAGGCAGAGAAGAGGTGAAGAATTCCGGGGATACGTCGGCTTTGGGAGTAGCTGAGTATGTAAGAAGCAGGGAGCAGTACTGACACAGGTAGAATCTGGAGTCATGGCATCTAGTTATTCTCAGGACATGGAGGGTAAACAGAAGAGACGAATCCAGGGGCATGTCCCAGATTTAGGACCTGCTCACCAAATGTTCCGTGGGACCATTCTTTAGGCAGAACAGTGGCTACCTGAAGATGTCCGTGTGCTAATTCCTTGAACTTGTAAATATTGCTCTCCATGGCCAAAAGGAGGTGGCAGATGTGATTAAGAGAAGGGACTGTGAAGTGGCTAGATTATCCCGATTAGTCTGAGTGGGTGCAAGGTAATCATATGAGTTCTTAAAAGTGGAGAATCTTAATTATTGTCAGAGAGAGACAGAGAGAGGGAGGGAGAGAGAGAGAGAGAAGGTGCACGTGTGCCTGGATGTTAGAAGGAGGGGTATAAGATATCCCAAGTATGAGAGGACTTGAGATCCCCATCACTGGCTCTAAAGACGGAGGAAGGGAGCCGTGACCGAGGCATGTAGCGGGCCCTACAAGCTGGGAAGGAAGCATACAGCTTTGCCCCCAGACTCTCTGAAAAGGAGCACAGCCCTTGATTGGAGCTGGTGAGACCTGTGTTGTGCTTCTGACCCACAGAACTTGAAGATAATGAATTTGTGTTCTTTTAAGCTACTGGGTTTGTGGGTTTTGTTATGGGAGCAGTAGAAAACTAATACAGCAGATTTGTCTGGGTTTTTCACTGAGGGAGGAAATGAGGATTTCTTTTCTCTTGATATTGAATTAGATGTACCAGGAGTTGGCAGTCTAGGGTCAGGGGCATTTTTTCTCTTTGAGGACATGCTTGCTGGAACAAAGGAGAGAAACTGATTATGAAAGAGCATTTTATTTGAAGCTTCTTTGTTTTTAGTTCTCTGCCCATTAGTGTCCTCTTCCTCCAAGTTAAGCATCGGAATAGATGAGCCCAGGTTCCCTTCGGCTTGAAACTTCTGAAGTTACTTGATGCACGTAGATGAAACAAGATAAAATGCATCACTACCCAACACAGTCTCTTCTCTGGTGAGGATGAGGAAAGAAGTGGGAAAGCCCATGCAGTAATTGTGGGTGAAACATAGGAATCGAGTCTTTAGTATAAAACCTGAATTCAGACTGCATTCTCGGTGCTTTGTGTAGAAACATTCCTGAACACTGACATAAATCGGCATATTCCTTGGAATTTCTGGGCTGAAGTTCCTCATTTTGCGTCAAGGTGTAAGTGAAATTGGAGGTTCTGAACAGAAGCGCGTGTTGTCCTAATGATATTGTGGGCCAAACTTTCGTCATCATAAAACCTGTGTCTTGGTGTCACTGTGGATTTTTACAGAAAATAATCTGAGTTGTTGAAAGTATTCTTCTCATGAGCACTAATACTCATTTTTAGTCATATAAATCTCACAAGTAGAATCAGCCACTTGATGGAGAATTTTTGTAACCTGGTGCTATTGTTTGAATTTTGCAAGCTGGGGGATCTGCTGAGTAGTGATGGTATAGAGTCAGTCCTTTTGGGCTGCCTCTTGCCTACTCTTGGTTTAGCATGAGTAGTGCTCCAACTGAAAATTCCTTTCCCAGTGGGGGAAAAAGCATAACTTCTAATATAATTGATATCTTTAACACAAGGATGGGCACTCCTGCTAACCTGGGTTGTGGACTGCAGTCAGTGGTGCCGTGAACACACTATATTTAGATCACTTTAGTGTTGTTACCTCTTTCCAGAGGTGAAGGTCACGTTCATACCCATTCTCACACATTCAGGTACTCCAGATGTAAATTCTGCAGAAATGGCTATAGATCTAAGAATTAACTCATTTAGAGGGAGTTTGTCATGTGATTCCATCGGGCTCAGTCGTTGCTCTCAGACCCTGGGAAGCTTTGCTCTATCAATATTCTGTAAGCTCTTGAGCCATAATAGAACAAATGTTCTTGAACTTGTTATCCAGACATGGGCTTGCCAAATGCTATGGTGAGACTTGTGGAGGTGAGAAGTCTAGTGTGAATGATGCAGTTAAACTTCAGGGCCCATATGCTATGCTTGATTGTTTTGCTGGGCCAGGTTCTTTAGAAGTTATGACCTTGACCATACTTTGAACAGCTGATCAAGATGTCACTGTCAGAGGTGTCTTAATAGTTATCCTTCATCAAGGTCCATCAAGTGTCTTTGGCCCCATACACTGTTGCTCACACTGTGTTCATGGTATAAGTCTTTCCAAGGGAGCCAGGCACTAACCCATTTAGGTTCTGTGAAAAGACTGCCTGTGTCCTGGGCCATCTGCCACAGCAGACTCAGAGTGGCAGTCATTTTCTTTTGCCACATCGGTCACCATTCAATGTGTATCTCAGAGTAAGTCTTGATAATGTCAATCAAATGTGTTTTCTTGAGGACTATTTGATTATAGGTTTTTTCCTACCCCTCTGGGTATATGTTTTAGTCATTTGGGGTTGCTCTAACAAAATATCGTTGACTGGATAGCTTAAACAATATGCATTTATTTCTCACCATTCTAGAGCCTGAGAAATAGATTCAGTGTCTTATGAGGATCATCTTCCTAGATTGCCTTCTGCCTGCATCCTTACATGGCCTTCCCCAAGGGCTTGCAGAGAGATCTTGTGTCTTTATAAGGACACTAATCCCATCACAAGGGCTCCACCCTCATGACCTAATCAAACTCTATTCACCTCCCAAAGGTCTCTCCCCCAAATACCATCAGCTTGGGGATTAGGGTGTCAACATATACGTTTTGGGGAACATAGACATTTAGTCCATAACAGTCTCACTAGGACGACAAAATGCGACAAATAGTAACTGTTCTATAGAGTTTCCTAGAATAACTCTAACATATAATCCCAAAAGGGTACACATCCATCAGGTTGTTTTTTGTTTTTGTTTTGTTTTTGGTTACAGAAAGGTGACAATCAATATTAGTGAGATAGTGTGACTTGGGAATTACTTTCAGATCTTGGGCTCACTCTCTGAAATGATTTTGAGGAAAGGAAGGGCAGGGTAAGGAATCGATTTAAGGACCGTCCTGAGTGTCGGGGTCGGGGGGGTCATCTCTCTTCGTTCTTCTGTTGCAGCGTTCACCCACAGCCTGGCCTGTGTGAATGAAGTGACTGTTAACTGAGGTAGTTTTACAGCACCGAAGAGTGACTTGTTGAAGAGCTGATTCTTCTTTGTCTGTAAAAGTCGCTCAGCTTTGGGCTCAGTACTCGGAGCTGGCTGCCGGCTCGTGTTTCATCCACTTCCTGTGAGTGGCGGGTGAAGGCATCCTTCACATCCTTGTGGGATGAGTCACCAGAATCTGGGACTCCCACAGTTAGAGGAGCTCCTCACGGTTGCCAGGGCTGGGAACAACCCGCCAGGCCCAGCCAAGGTACCTGAGGGAGGCTTGTTCTTCCTTTTTTGTCTAAAACTGAAGGTTGTTGCGAATGTGCTCAGTCATCGTAGGCCTGCCCCAAGACTGTGTCTCCAAACCCGTGGTTCTCAGAAGAGGTGCATCTGGGATTTACTGAGTGCATTCTGGGCTGTGAAGGCTTGGCTCTAAGAAGCAGGGTCAGGAAACTTCTAGAGAGCTAGAGAATAAGAGGCATGGGTTTCGCCTGTCACGGCTGGGGAAATGAGCTCTCATTGCATGGTGAGTAACCGTCCCAGCTGCCTGGGACAGTGGAGCTCTGGAACATAGGGTTTTCAGTTTTCAGTCTGGCACCAGTTGCTCACCTGGCACTGAAAGCCCAACCCTCCCCGGCTGGTGGTGCCTGTTATATGGTCATGCCACTCAGGGTGGCCGTTCTCTGCCCCTGTGCATCCCCACTCAGCCAGTCCTTGCTTCACCGACATCCTGCTCATCGGAGGGGCCCTCCTTGTTAGTCTTAGAGCCTAATGAGTAAAGGCCTGCTGTTGCCCCAGGCCCCAGCTAGTGATTGTTCTAATCTTTAGGTTGGAATGTCTTACTCCCCTTTATCAAGAGAAGTGGGGTGGGCCCCTCCGCTGGTCTCCCTGGTATCGATGAGCCAACCTAGCTTCAGTTCTTCCTATAACGGGGAACCTCCCTCTTACCCTGGTCCTGACGACTCCTGCCAGGTCTTGCCTGCCATCTGCCATCCCCGGTTGGGTATCTCTCCGACTGTTTTTGCTTCGACATGTAAGCTCCCCCATCCATAAACCACTGATGTCTCTGAGCTCTTTCTTCGGTCCTTTGGCTGGGCACTTAGCAGGCTTGAAGGCTTGTGGGGTAGGGCCCAACAGCCATGCTGCTGTACTGCTCAGCCAGTCCTCCGGAGTTCTGTCTGTCCTCTGAGGCACAGTCTCGGGACCTGTGAAGGAAAAGTCAAAAACAACCACTGTTTAGTTGCACATTTAAAATTCTGTGTTGTTGTTCGGTTGCTCAGTCATGTCTGACTCTTTGTGACCCCATGAACTGCAGCACGCCAGGCCTCCCTGTCCATCACCAACTCCCAGAGCTTGCTCAAACTCATGTCTGAGTCGGTGATGCCATCCAACCATCTCATCCTCTGTCATCCCCTTCTCCTCCTGCCTTCAATCTTTCCCAGAATCAGGGTCTTTTCTAAGGAATCAGCTCTTTGCATCAGGTGGCCAATGTATTGGAGCTTCAGCATCAGTCCTTCCAATGAACACTCAGGACTGATATCCTTTAGGATGGACTGGTGGATCTCCTTGCAGTCCAAGGGACTCTTAAGAGTCTTCTCTAACATCACAGTTCAAAAGCATCAATTCTACAGTGCTCACTCTTCTTTATGGTCCAGCTCTCTCATCCATACATGACTACTGGAAAAACTATAGCTTTGACTACACAGACCTTTGTTGGCAAAGTAACGACTCTGCTTTTTAATACGTTGTCTAGGTTTGTCATAGCTTTTCTTCCAAGGAGCAAGTGTCTTTTAATTTCATGGCTGCAGTCACCATCTGCAGTGATTTTGGAGCCCAAGAAAATAAAGTCTGTCACTGTTTCCATTGTTTCCCCTTCTATTTGTGAGGAAGTGATGGGACCAGATGCCATGATCTTCGTTTTTTGAATGTTGAGTTTTAATCCAGCTTTTTCACTCTCCTCTTTTACCTTCATCAAGAGGCTCTTTAGTTCCTCTTTACTTTCTGCCATTAGGGAGGTATCATCTGCATATCTGAGGTTATTGATATTTCTTCTGGCAGTCTTGATTCCAGCTTGTGCTTCATCGAGCCTAGCATTTTGCTTGATGTACTCTGCATATAAGTTAAATAAACAGGGTGACAATATACAGCCTTACGTACTCCTTTCCCGATTTTCCCCTTGTTCCATGTCCAGTTCTAACAGTTGCTTCTTGATCTGCTTACAGATTTCTCAGGAGGCAGGTCAGGTGGTTTGGTATTCCTATCTCTTTAAAGAATTTTCCACAGTTTGTTGTGATCCACACAGCCAAAGGCTTTAATGTGGCCAATGAGGCAGAAGTAGATGTTTTTCTGGAATCCTTTTGTTTTTTCAATGATCCAGTGGATGTGGAAAATTTGATCTCTGGTTCCCCTGCCTTTTCTAAATCCAGCTTGAACATCTGGAAGTTCTTGGTGCAGTACTGTTGAAGCCTCCCATGGAGAATTTTGAGCATTTCTCTGCTAGCATGTGGTAGTTTGAATATTCTTTGGCATTGCTTTTTTTTGGGATGGGAATGAAAACTGACCTTTTCCTGTCCTGTGGCCACTGCTGTTTTCCATATTTGCTGGCATATTGAGTGCAGCACTTTCACAGCATCATCCTTTAGGATTTGAAATAGCTCAACTGGAATTCCATCTGCTTCACTAACTTTGTTCATAGTGATGCTTCCTAAGGCCCACTTGGCTCTGCACTCCAAGATGTCTGGCTCCAGGTGAGTGATCACACCATCGTGGTGATCTGGGTCATTTTTTGTACAGTTCTTCTGTGTATTCTTGCCGTCTCTTCTTAATATCTTCTGCTTCTGTTAGGTCCATACCATTCCTGTCCTTTACTCTGCCCATCTTTACATGAAATGTTCCCTTGGTATCTCTGATTTTCTTGAAGAGATCTCTAGTCTTTTCTATTCTATTGTTTTCCTCCTTCCCATCAGGAAGCTTTCACAAGCCTCTTATCCTTCTCCATCAGAGGGCAGACAGAATGAATACCACAATCACAGAAAACTAACCACACTGATCACATGGATCACAGCCTTCTCTAACTCAATGAAACTATGAGCCATTCCATGTAGGGCCACCCAAGATGGATGGGTCGTGGTGGAGAGTTCTCTGAAAATCCTTTTTACAAGGATGAATATTTTCAATGGAACCTGAAGCTTTCACTAAGTGAAAACTTCATGACCTAAGGAGTCTTTGTAACACCAGCAAGAGTCTATGATAACGTGGTTCAGGTTCTCTGGTGAGAACGTGGTTCAGGTCCTCTCATAACCCTGGAAGATGTTATCCATACGCAAGTGGTCTGCTGAGTTTTCTCTACTCTCTGATCCAGGTGCCTTGCACAGCCCAGGGGAGCTAGGGCTCCCCCCTCCCATAGGAATGTAGTGCCGTTTGTGCCCTGCCCAGGTGGTGCCCCTAGTATACTAGGGTGACTCCAGACTGGATCGCTGAGCCCTTGGGCACGTTTCTCTCCCTCCTACAGTTAGTGCTGTGGAGGATAAAAGAATGAATGGGCTGGTGGGGCTTTTCCAGGGTAAGATAGAAGTGGCAATTCCAAAACCAGGCAGAGCAGGTAGCAGGGCCTACGATATCTCAGAGGAGCTGGTAACTCTTGTTTGTGACCACAGGTAAGAGAGAAGAAAGATCTTCTGTATTTTTAATATTAAGCTTTGGAGCAGTCTCAAAGGGACCAGCAAGCTGGAGATGTGTATTTAGATAAGAATGCTGATCTGCATTTAGATAAGAATGGTCTAATTTACCTTTTTTTTTTTTTTTTTAAGCTTTTTATTTTGTATTGGAGTATAGCTGATTAACAAACAGTGTTGTGATAATTTCAGGTGAAGAGCAGAGTGAATCAGCCAGACATATCCATGTATCCATTCTCCCCCAAATTGCCTTCCTTTCCAGGCACAACATTGAGCAGAGTTCCATGTGCTGTGTAAGCTCTCTGGTTTGTCATTGCAGTTAGAGGGTGATGGGTGATGTTTTAAGTGTTTCTTGAAGTTTTTGGAAATATTATATACGGATGTTTAAAGTTGTATGGAGACTGAGTTAGGGAATATGAGCTCTCACTTCCTTGGTTATGTGTGTTATTGAAAAACAACTTAAAATTGGACAGTCTGATTACTAGTCAGTCTTAGACTGAACCACATGAAATTATGTTTTTGTTAGTCATAATAATAAATATTAATAATTTCATATGGTTCATTCTAATATATTTATACCCTTGGTCTTTTTCTCTAAAATCTAGTAGATTTATCTATGAAGCTATTGTTGTTGTTTAGTCACTAAGTCGTGTCTGACCCTTTGTGACCCCATGGACTGTAGCCCACCAGGCTCCTCTGTCCATGGGTTTCTCCAGGCAAGGATACTGGAGTGGGTTGCCACTTCCTTCTCTAGGGGATCTTCCCAACCCAGGGATTGAACCTGCATTTCCTGCACTGTATGCAGATTCTTTACCCAGAGCCATAGTGAAGCCCCTGTATAATTTTGACTCTCTAACAAATATTTTAATAAACTGAGGAAGCTGCTTCAAAAGGAACTGCCCTCCCTGCTCTGTCATTTTTGCAAGTTCTGATTCTGTTTTCCCGAGTTTCATTTAAAGAAGCAAAATTAAAAAAAAACAAAAAACAAAAACCAAAAAACAACTCAAGTGACTGGAATGTAGTAGAATATGGAAACTTTCAAGAAGGAATGAAATTGAAGGTAGAAGGCATCCTGTTCCATGTGGTGACTCTTAAACTCCCAGCAATATTTGAAGGAAATCCTTCATCTAAGATGATAACTCCATATTGTGGCAGTGGGGGAAAATGGGAGAGGGATCAGCCCACTTTATCTTCTTTCTTGGCTTTATTTCAGTTTATTTTTTTCCTGTTTCATTTGAGGAGGTTGCTTTATTTGGCTCAGAACGAGCTCAAGGTGTTGTGTGTGTGAGTGCTTATTTTCTTCACTTTGGAAAGCTCTTGCCTTTAAGTTCTAGGTGAAACGCTCCCAGCAGGGTGGGTACCATGTCGTGAGTCATCGAGCGTGCTATCTTTGGGAAACCATTCATAGTATATTTAGTCCTAAAAATGATTCAGATCAATAGCATCACTTTGACCATGGATTTTAGGTTGTGTTTTGAAATTTAAATTAGTATCTAAAGAAACTGTTTGAGAGTCCTGATCCAAACATCCTCCTTCAAAAAAACAAAGACACAAACCAACAAAAAAAAACCCCTACAAATCAAAACTCCCAAACAAAACAATCCTCCTGTTTTTTATAATTAGGATACAATGTTTTTATATAATTAGTTGACTTTTAAAGAAAGAAACCATTGCCACTGTGGACTGATTGATGGGCTGTAAGATATTTTTATGTATTGTGTACATATTATACATACCTCTAGCCCTGCTTTTATTAGCAAAAGTGGGATCTTGACAGTCGGTCACGTGTGTTCATTTCTGTAATGCTTGCCCTGCTGCTGGAAATGAATCACACATCAGTGAAACTTGCTTCTTTGTGACCAGACTTCCTGGAATGGAATCCCCATCAAATTGCAGGTGGTAAGTTGAAACCAATTATTTGACTGAATAATAACCTTTCCTAGATATTTCTTAAACTTTTAGTTATGTGTTATTTTTTGGCTACCCTGGCTCTTTGCTGCTGAGTGAGGCCTCTCTCTGGCTGTGGTGAGCAGGGCAGCTCTCCGGCTGTGGGGTGCTGGCTCCTCATCACGGTGGCTTCTCTGGTTACAGAGCATGAGTTTTCGGCACAGGGGCTCAGCAGTTGCAGCTCACAGGCTTAGTTGCCCTGTGGCATGTGAAATCTTCCAGGGATTGAACCTGTGTCCTTTGCATTGTCAGGTGGATTTTTAACCACTGGACCACCAGGGAACTCCTCCTAGACATTTTGGGGCTGCTTGTATTGAAATGTCACAAGGTGATGATATTTTGTCTTGTTCTTACTCACACCCACATGTGGTATGTTGGTAAATCCCACCTGATCTGCCTTCAAAATGCCCTTGCCTTCTTTCCCTGGGTCCTGGGGCTGCTACCCTGAGCCACAGTCTTCCTGGGATCACTGGTCCCTTTCTTCCAGGTTCCCCCCACAGCATAGTCTGTTCTCTGTTCAGCAGCCAGGGGGACCTGTGGAGCCTCAGTCTCAGCCCTCCCTACCTGGGGTCCTGCAGGAGTCCTCCTGAACATGGGTGCAGGTCTGGGTCCTCACGGTGGCCTCCCTGGCGGCCCGAGCCGACCCCGGTCACCTGGTCACCCCTCTCCTGGCTCAGCCACATGGGCCTCTGGCGGTGCTGTGACCACCGCTGTGCTCTCCCTGGTTGGTCTCAGCCTGGGCAGGGTGCCTCCCTCAGAAATGCTCCCCCTTCCCTGATCACTTACCTGGCCAATCCCCTGACGGCCTTCAGGTCTTTGCTTAACTATATAAACCTCCTGTTAAGGGGTGAGGAGACTGTTAACTTTATTGTGGCAGTAGGTTTTGTCTCATTGACTGCTTACAGACATCTCAAGAAAAATAAATTCTCATTGCAGCACTGTTTACAATAGCCAAGACGTGGGAACAACCTAAATGTCCATTGACAGATGAGTAAAGGGGTGGCGCGCGCACGCGCACACACACACACACACACACACACACACATGCACACATGCACACACGCACGCACACACGCACACATGCACACACACACACACACTGGAATGCTACTCAGCCTTAGAACAAAATAATGCCATTTTCAGCAACATGGATGGACCTAGAGATATCATACTAACTGAAAATAAGCCAGAGAAAGAAATATATCACACGATATTGCTTATATGTGGAATCTGAAAAAAAAAATCAACCTTCCTTTTTTATGTGGGTGTGTTCGTTGCTCAGTCATGTCCAACTCTTTGCAGCCTTTCTTAAGACCTACCCTGTTCGCTCCGTTTTTCCTTTACCATAGCCCTTTCACCTTTCAACTTACCATATAATTTAATTTTTTGTTGGATATAATGTTTTTTCTCTTTCCCCTCTCTGGAATGTGTCTACCATGGTCATGGGTTTTGCTTGTTTGTTGATGTGTCCCAGGCACGTGGAATATGACCTGAGGCAGAGCAGGAGCTCAGTAAATATCTGTCAGGTCCAGGAATGCTCACACGAGGGTGATGGATTGACACTTTCTGTAGGTGCCTTGTTTTTTTGTTTGTTTGTTTGTGGTTTTTTTTTTTTTTCTGTAGGTGCCTCGTTTTAAAAATTCAAATTTGGCTTCCCTGGTGGCTCAGAGATTAAAGCGTCTGCCTGTAATGCTGGAGACCTGGGTTCGATCCCTGGGTCGGGAAGATTCCCTTGGAGAAGGAAATGGCAACCCACTCCAGTATTCTTGCCTGGAGAATCCCATGGACGGAGGAACCTGGTGGGCTACGGTCCACAGGGTCACAAAGAGTCAGACATGATTGAGCAACTTCACTTAGTGCCATTACCTTGGTTTCATACTTCATATTTTACATATCTACTATTGAGATGACTCTTAAAAATAATGATTGGTATAACCCACTCTGATTGTTCTGATAATGACAGGTTAGCCTCTGCCAACACCATCCAGAAATTCCATCTGATTTTTAGAGGTTTTTGATTGGGGTGAGGCTCTTTTCAGGAAAGGGCCACTCTTACATGGAAAGCAATTTCGTGCCTTTGATTCCACGTCTCTGAAACCTAGTGATAAACCAAATGAAAACATTGGACATTGTAGCTGTATGATGACTTTGCATACACCCTTTCGCACCTTTCTGTCTGGTCATTTTTGTGTCCTCTGGGGTGGGAAAACTCAGGCGGCTCCACAGCCTCCTCCTGCTTCACATGGGATCTTCCAGGGGCCCTTGCACAGACCTGGCTCTCTCCCCTCTTTGCCAGGTTCCTTCTGTGTCCCATAAGAATTATTTACTAGTCTTCTGCTTCTCTTCCCAACCTGCTACTTTAGATCAGCTCCTTTCCTTCCAGCCTTTCTGCCTCCTGGGAAGGTCTGGGGAAACCCTGGCTATAAAACCATCATGGCGGCCCTGGGCTTTGGGTGTCTGCCTCCTGCCTGCCCTTTCCTGTTGATACAGAGTGTGCTGCCTCAGGTACCCGGCCCACAGTGTTCTGGTCTCTCCACCCTTTTACTGGCTTCCTGCTCCTTCCTTACAGCGACCTTTGTTCCAGCCAAATGGGGAGACTTGCCGTCTCTAAGCACAGCCGCACCATTCCCAGGCCAGCTCTGCAGAGACACCAGGTCACCACCCGCTCCAGACCTGCCCCGCCCCCTGAGGACCTCAGTTGTCCCTCTGTGTCCCTGTCTTAATCCTGAAAGTAACGTGCCCTCTATTTTCCCATGTGCTTCATTCATTTCAACAGCACAACTTCTGCGCCAGGTCATACACCCTGTGAAGGCGAGGACAGGGTGTTCTTTACTGTTCTATCAGACTCGACGTGTCACATGTATGAGCTCTGTAAGTGTTTCATAAAACCGTGGAATGTTACTGCTTGGAGGGACTCTGCGAATGAAAAATATGCTTAGTTTGGAGTTTCTAAAACTGCCCTGATTTTTAAATATGTTGTTTCTTGATATCTTCCATAAATATAGTTGTATTTTCCCAACAACACACCTTGATTTTTAGTTTGGAAAACTATTGCTATCAGAGATAGTGAATAGCCAGTAGTTTACCCAGTTACCTGTGTGAACTGTGATTAAAGAGGTTTCAAGGGTGGGTGAGTAGGCTCCACTCACTGTCCTCCCTGCATTTTTCATGATCGTTTTATGGAGTTCATCCGGGAATTAGTCTCATAGCTTTTTCTGTTTTGAAACAGAATGGATTATGAATATAGCCTTGGTGATAAATTAGAGGGCATACTTTTTCACACTCCTTCAAACTAGAAACTTTCTCCCAGCCACAGCTCAGGTGCATCTACAGAGTAATAATCATTCATATAGCTCAGCAAATATTTGTTGAGTGCCTGCTATGTGCCTTCCTGGTGGCTCAGATAGTAAAGAATCTATCTGCAATTCAGGAGCCCAGGGTTTAATCCCTGGGTTGGGAAGATCTCTTGAAGAATGGAATGGCTACCAACTCCAGTATTCTTGTCTGGAGTTTTATCTTTTTTCCAGGTGGAAAGTGAAAGTATTAGTCACTCAGTCACGTCTGACTCTTTCCGACCCCATGGACCACAGCCCACCAGGCTCCCCTATCTGTGGAGTTCTCCTGGCAGGAATACTGGAGTGGGTGGCCATTCCCAGAGCTGGTGGTGACAGACCACTTGCCAGTGCAGGAGACACAGTAGACACAGGTCAGATCCCTGGGTCAGGAAGACCCCGGAGGAGAGCACAGCCACCCGCTTTAGCATTCCTGCCTGGAGAACGATAGCCACAGGGTCACATGGAGTCAGACGCAACTGAAGCAACTTAGCATGCATGCATGTGCCAGGTACATAGTAGGAAGAAATCGAACGGAAGTCCACACCTTCAGGGAGCTTACGTTCCAGGAGGTGGAAGAATAGAAGAAACCAGTCAGACAGCAGGTGTGCCAGATGATGGTGAGGGCCATGCAGAGAAGGGGCTGGAGGAAGCTAGGGCAGGGAGGCGATTTCTCTGTAAAAAAGGGTGATTAACCGAGGCCTGAAGGTGATGAAGTAATGCGTTCCATGGGAAGAATATTCTAGGCGGGAAGAACAAAGCCTCTGTGTGGGAAAGGCTCACTGTATGTGAGAACCATTCCACAGGGATGGGCTTCCACAGTGCCGAAGGTGGAGGAGAGGACCGGGTGAGCTCACACGTCAAGATCAAGGGCTTTAGGGCCCTTTAGTCCTTTAAGCGAGGGTGTCTGCTGACATTTTGGGCTGGGTGAGTCTTTACTGTGCAGGGGTGCTGGCGTGCACATTGTAGGGTGTTTCACAGCATCCCTGACTGATGCCAGGAGCACCCCCACCCTTCACAAGACAGCTGAAAATGTCTCCAGATGTTACAAGATGTCCACAGAGGTGCCAGGTCATATGAAATGGAGAACCACTGCTTTAGAGCCAAATAAGGACTCTGGTATTCGGAGTGGGTTGTTCACTTTACTAGACTCCTCTGGTGCTGTGCTGAGAACAAGGTGAAAAGGGACTGAGGCAGGAGGGCAATTGGGAGAAATCCAGGTTGGAGGGGAGAGCACCCGGAGCAGACTAGGGTGAGCTGGGGTTAGCGAGGGCGGATCAGACCTGGGATGCTTTGAAAGACAAGCCATCAGGACTTGTGACAGACTAGATCCTAGGTATAAAAGAAATCAAAAGTAGCCTCAAGGACATGGGCCCAAGCACAGAGGCTGCAGCTTCCTGGGGGATATCAAGAGTATGGTGTGAGCATGTTGTGTTTGAGAACGCTGACCATTCTCTGGGTTCTCCCTGACACACCATGGGAGTTGGGCATTCTTTCCTTGTAACGTAAAAGCCCACGAAGGTTAGTGAATGCCCAAAGGCACACAACCCACGAGGAACAGAACCAGCATTTCAGTCCAGAGATGCCTGACTGCTAACCTTTCCTGGATACACCTCAAAGTGATTTGGAGTGGTTCTTGAAGTCCCCAAGTTGAGATCAGGTATAGTATCATATTCCCTCTAGGGGTTAATTCAGCAGTGTCGTTTTTCATGAAATTCTGCTAAATGCTAACATTTCAAATGGAGACAATTACTGCTTTTTCATTTTCTTAGTGGGCTTCAGAATGAACTGGTTGGATCTCCTTGAGAGTCCCTCATGTGAAGAGTTGACTCATTGGAAAAGACTGTGATGCTGGGAGAGATAGGGGGCAGGAGGAGAAGGGGACGACAGAGGACGAGATGGCTGGATGGCATCACTGACTCGATGGACGTGAGTCTGAGTGAACTCTGGGAGTTGGTGATGGACAGGGAGGCCTGGCGTGCTGCGATTCATGGGGTCGCAAAGAATCAGACACGAATGAGTGACTGAACTGAACTGAGTGGGATTGAAAAGAAACAGAAACCTTAGACAGGATTCTGTGTAGTAAAACAAATCACCTGGTGCATTAGAAAGTAGGTGTTGTGGTAAATTGGATTATAAACACTCAGTTCAGTCACTCAGTCATGTCTGACTCTTTACAACCCCATGGACTGCAACATGCCAGGCCTCGCTGTCCATCACCAACTCCCAGAGTTTGCTCAAACTCATGTTCATTGAGTCGATGATGCCATCCAACCATCTCATCCTCTGTTGTCCCCTTCTCCTCCCGCCTTCAATCTTTCCCAGCATCAGGATCCTTTCAAATGAGTCAGTTCTTTGCATCAGATGGGAAAAGTATTGGAGCTTCAGTTTCAGCATCAGTCCTTCCAAGAATATTCAGGACCGATTTTCTTTAGGGTTGACTGGTTTGATCTCCTTGCAGTCCAAGGGACTCTCAAGAGTCTTCTCCAACATCATGGTTCAAAAGCATCAATTCTTCAGCACTAAGCTTTCTTTATGGTCCAACTCTCATATCCATACATAACTACTGGGAACACCATAGCTTTGACTACACAGACCTTTGTCGGCAAAGCAATGTCTCTGCTTTTAAATATGTTGTTTAGGTTGGTCATAGCTTTTCTTCCAAGGAGCAAGCGACTTTTAATTTCATGTCTGTGTCACCATCTGCAATAATTTGGAGCCCAAGAAAATAAAGTCTGTCACTATTTCCACTGTTTCCCCATCTATATTGCCAGGAAGTGATGGGACTGGTGGCCATGATCTTTGTTTTTTGAATGCTGTTTTTTTCACTTTCCTCTTTCGCTTTCATCAAAAGTCTTTTTAGTTCTTCTTTGCTTTCTGCCATGAGGGTGGTGTCATCTGAATATATGAGGTTATTGATATTTCTTCCAGCAATCTTGATCCCAGCTTGTGCTTCATCCAGCTCTGCATTTCTCATGATGTACTCTGCATATAAGTTAAATAGCGTAACAATAAACAGCCTTGATGTACTCCTTTCCCAATTTGGAACCAGTCTGTTGTTCCATGTCCAGTTCTAACTGTTGCTTCTTGACCTGCATACAGATTGCTCAGGAGGCAGGTGAGGTGGTTTGGTATTTCCATCTTTTTAAGAATTTTCCACAGTTTGTTGTGATCATCCACATAGTCAAAGGCTTTGGCGTAGTCAATAAAGCAGAAATAGATGTTTTTCTGGAATTCTTTTGCTTTTTATGTGATCTAACGGATGTTGCCAATTTGATCTCTGGTTCCTCTGTCTTTTCTAAATCCAGCTTGAACATCTGGAAGTTCTTGGTGCAGTACTGTTGAAGCTTCCTGTGGAGAATTTTGAGCTAGCATTTTGAGAAATTTTTGCTAGCATGTGAAATGAGTGCAATTGTGCAGTAGTTTGAACATTCTTTGGCATTGCTTTTCTTTGGGATTGGAATGAAGACTGACCTTTTCCAGTCCTGTGGCCACTGCTGAGTTTTCCGTATTTGCTGGCATATTGACTATAGCACTTTTACAGCATCATCTTTTAGGATTTGAAATAGCTTAGTTGGAATCCCATCACCTCCACTAGCTTTGTTCCTAGTGATGCTCCTTAAGGCCCACTTGACTTTGCACTGTAGGATGTCTGGCTCTAGGTGAGTGATCACACCATCATGGTTATCTGGGTCATGAAGATCTTTTTTATATAATTCTTCTGTGTATTCTTACCACCTCATGTTAATATTTTCTGGTTTTGTTAGGTCCATACCATTTCTGCCCTTTATTGTGCCCATCTTTGCATGAAATCTTTCCTTGGTATCTCTAATTTTCTTGAATAGATCTGTAGTCCTTTTCCATTTCATTGTTTTCCTCTATTTCTTGGTCACTCAAAGACTCTGTGGTCAGTTGAGTTGGGATGTGTATCCTGGGTCCCTCTTTTGGGGTCTACATAGACATCGGCAGACTGCTTTTCTCCCCTGATCTCACAGGCACAGGCATCATTAAAACTACTTTTCTCACCTTTGACTTGATTTCCTGAGTCCGCTGTAGTCATGGCTGTGTCTTGACATCACCTTAATCTATACATTCCCTCAAATACACATGTTTCTGAAGCTTGGGCATGATATGTGGGATGTTTTTGTTCCTCATTCACTTTTCTGCCAAACTCTTCTGATATTTTAGCTTTGCCCTCACCAGACCCTTGAGTCACGAACCTGAATGGGTTTTCATGAAATAGATCCTAAGCCCTTTTGCAAACTGCAGAATCTAAAAACAGGCTCTGTACTTCTTTCAGTTATGTAATTGTCTGTGTAAACTGTGGGGCTCAACAGAGTCATTGCAACCCGCGAGTTGTCAGCCGTTGGAACCATTGAGCCAGCCGCTGGGAGCTTTGCACCATGATTGATTTCTGTGGGTGTTCAGGAAGCCTGGAGGTGGTATGAGCAATGCTGCTCTGAAGAGCTGTCCACACGCTTCTCTGCTGTTACAGGTTGTATAATCTTGTGGTGACTTAAACTAAAATAAAAGAGAACACTGCTGTTTCTCTTTCCTCCAAGAATCACCAGTGCCCAGGGAACTGTCTTAGGGGGTCCTTGGCAGTTTCTTGTTGAGTTCTTGGCAGGGGCAGCTCAAGGCCATGTGACTTGTGCAGTTATTTGGGGACCCAGCCTTGGAAGGGCTCTGTGTTTGATTTAATATTCTATTGTCACTGTCTTGAAAACCTCAAAAACAGGGGGACCCATGTCTTCCTTTGACTGTGGGCCCTGCAGATTATATAGACTGGTCCTGATCCTGAGAGCTGGCCCCAGTTCTGGACTCAGGGCTTCCAAGAGGATAAGGGAGGGAAGGATTGGGAGCTTGGGATTAGCAGAGGCAAACTATAATTTTATATATAGGATGGATAAACAATAAGGTCCTACCATATATATATATAGCACTGCCGCTGCTGCTAAGTTGCTTCAATCGTGTCCGACTCTGCGCGACCCCATAGACGGCAGCCCACCAGGCTCCCCCATCCCTGGGATTCTCTAGGCACTGCTGCTGCTAAGTGGCTTCAGTGGTGTCCGACTCTGCGCGACCCCATAGACGGCAGCCCACCAGGCTCCCCCGTCTCTGGGCTTCTCCAGGCAAGAACACTGGAGTGGGTTGCCATTTCCTTCTTCAACGCATGCAAGTGAAAAGTGAAAGTGAAGTCGCTCAGTTGTGTCCGACTCTTAGTGACCCCATGGACTGCAGCCCACCAGGCTCCATCCATGGGATTTTCCAGGCAAGAGTACTGGAGTGGGATGCCATTGCCTTCTCCGTCTCTAGGCACAGTTATATTTAAATTCAGTATTATAACTAAATTCAATATCATGTGACAAAGCATAATGGAAAAGAAAATGAAAATGAATGTATATGTATACAGACACACGCACATATTTCCAGTGGGATGTCCACAGTAGCTGTCCTAAGTAGCCTTTTTGCTCAGGAGGAAGCTCTGTGGATCCCAGGCCCTTCTCAGGGTTTGTGTTCCACCTGAAACAAGGACTGATCATCTGTGTGTAAACCAAATCTCCACATGAGACACAACATGCTTCCTGATCAGCAGCATCGTCAGGGTGAAGGTTAACTGTGCAGTTCATTCATTCATCAAATATTAAGTGCCTCTGAAATGCTGCTCACTGTGCTAGGAGGAGCGGGTGGGTGGTGTCTTACTTTAGGTTTCCTCCATAGCAGATCCCAGGACCGAAGATTTGAGTGGGCATGAGTTACTAGGGCAAAGATCCCAGGAAAACCGGCAGGAGCAGGGAGACGTGAGACAAGGGAATGAAGAAAGCCAGTAATGGGTGTGTTACCACAGAGGGTGCCCCATGGGCATCCGGGGTGCAGTGCTCTTGGGGACCTCTGGAAGACCTGTAGAACAGGCCTCAGAAGTGTCCCATGAAAGGGTGTGCAGCTTGACTGTTATCTGCTCTTGTTGGAGTCCATTGCTGCAGAACTCACAGATGCAGAGGGTAGGCTCTATAGGCATTGTTATTTAGATCTTTGCTTTATAAGTGTTCATCTGCACAAAACCTCTGAAGGGTACATTGAGGAAATTTTATCTCTGTAAAACACAATTTTGTATAGCTTTAACATCAACATAGTTTTCTCATTTCCTTACTTCATTTCAGGATTGATGCTGTTATATTTAAAAAAAAAAAAAAAAAAGGCTCCTTTCCAGGCCACCCTGGTGGCCTTGGTAGTGACCGTAGAAGGGAACAGTGGGGCTCATTCAGCAGGAGACCACCTCTGCTTGCTGTGCAGTTATTTCATACATGGTCCTGAAGCTCACCTACAAAAATTTGTGAGCGGTTAGTGTATCTGTGCACACATGGTGTCACAGAGTGTCAGCTTTCACCTTGGTCAGTGATGAGATGGCCTGATTCCATGGTATTTAGAAAGTTAGCTTTTCTCTGGAAACTTTTTTATACCCAGCTCAGGTTTAGGTTAGAAAAACAGTCTTAAAAACAAATTCCAACAACTCCTACCATAATGAGAATTAAGTGGAAAATTCCAGTTTGTATCAACTGTCCATTTCTTAATGAAATTGGTGAAAGTGAAGGTGAAGTTGCTCAGTTGTGTCCGAATCTTTGTGACCCCATGGACTGTAGCTCGCCAGGCCCTCCATCCATGGCATTTCCCAGGCAAGAATACTGCAGTGGGTTGCCATTCCCTTCTCCAGGGGATCTGCCCAACCCAGGGATCAAACCCAGGTCTCCCGCATTGTGGGCAGACGCTTTACCTTCTGAGCCGCCGGGGAAGCCAATGAACTCATTAGTCAGATTCTTTTCAGCTGAGTCTCAGACTCACTTTGATGCAGGTGTGAGTCATCTGCAGTCATGTTAAAATGCAGATTCCGCATTTCTAACAAGCTTCCAGACAGTGCTGATGCAGCTGGCCCTCTGGGGAACCAGGTCTGGAACAACCTGCTTTAGGATCCACCTTGTTTGACTGTGAGGGTAAAGCTATGCCTGGAGGAGGGATGGACTGCTTTGGGAAAAAGGAGACTTTTAGAGATAAAGTTTCTGATTCAGAAAACCATTTTCATACTAGCATGATGACTTGTGTGGCTGTCTTCCCAGAATCAGATGAAATGGAGTACTGTGGTGAAGGAGGAAGTTCTTGGCTTTGTGACTTTGATTGGAAAACATCTACACTGCTTCTCTTTATCTGAGGGGAGTTCCTCAAAGCTTACAGGCTCCTGAAGTAACCGAATCTGAAGTCCTTGCAGAGGACATCAAACACTCAGGACTTCAAATGGAACCCTTGCTCAAAGGTACAAAAAGCAAGGTTACAGATTTGAGCCAGAAGGGGCCTTGATGTTAGAGAAAGAACTGGTAGAGATTACAGAAACATTTCAGGCAGTAATTGCAAAGACGGAACTCTCTTCTCCTTAGCAACAGTCTTTGCAAGGGGAGTAGAAGCTTGGAATAGCAGCGGTCCCTATGGAGAAACCTATGTGCAGACAGAATCGAAAGCAATTGAAACAAATTCGCACTAATGACTTTGGGAACCAGAGTGCTCTGAGAATTAAAGAAGAGGGCTTTATTATCAGGGGTGACCTCTAGATTGCAATTGAAATGACTGTTGGGCACATAAATGGACACCTAGGTGGGATGGTGGGAGGACTGTATAATGTGGGTGGTATTCAGTGAATTTCTTTATCTTAGACTTTGGATGAAGAAAAATCTTTCCTCTGCTTCTTGCAAGCTCAAGTAGCGACAGATGGTTCTTATTTTCTTGCTGGTTTCTGTTTCCAGAGGAATAAAATAAGAATTGGTGTTCAGAATTCAGCCTAGGCAAAGATGCTTATATTTGGGTGGACAATTTAGGAACAAAAGGACATTGGCTATAATGATTAAACCAAGGCTAAGAGGGGCTATGGAAATTCACAGAGGCAAGGGCTGGACAGAGCTACTCCTGTGACCTTGGGCAGGCTATGATCCTCTTTGAGCACCAGTTTACTTTCCTGTAATGATGGGAATAATGCCTCCCATTGGTGGTTTGGAGATAATGGTCCTGAAATGTGTAGCAGAATATTTGGTCCATAGGTTTTCAGTAAGTGGAAGAGTTGTTTTAGAAAGATATCTTGAGATAGAGCTCATGACTAGATTTCAGGACAAACACTGGAGTTCTGGAGTTTAAACTTGAATTTCCTCAATTGGGTAGAGCAACCAAGAACAGGGATTGTAGAGACTACCAGATGTCAAGAAAGCAAGATGCTCAGGGTACTAGGACTACTGGTAAATTAACATTTTTCATAAATGTGACTAAATGCTTACAGAGCTTTCCGCATATTGAAATAAGAGGTGAGTGTCATCATTAGAAAAGAGTTGTGATTATTAAAAACTTACAGAATTCCTCGGTGGTTCCAGCCCAAAGACTGTATAAGCCCCTCTAGTTCCATTTCTTCTGATCACCTTGTAGCAGAGAGACTGTGCTGTTGCCGACCCACGGCTCACTGGCTGCCCGCTGCGCCAGCCCCCAGAGTCTCTAGAACCTACCCTGGGCATGTGCTCTTCAGTGTGGGAACCACTTGCCCTGAGAGGTTATTGGACACCTGACATGTAGGTGGTCTAAGTTGCTTGCAAGTTTAAAATGCTCTCCAAAGACTTGTGAAAAAAAAAAAAAAAAAAGAATAGAAAATATCTCATTAATAATTTTTATATATGGAATACATCTAAAAATGACAGTTTTTTGTATACCTTCAGTTAAAATACATTTTAAAAATTAATTTTGTCTGTTTTTACTTTTCTAATATGCAACGAGAAAAGTTTAAGTTACACATGTGGCTGGCATTTTATTTCTGTTGAGCAGCGCTGGTCTAGTCTGCACTGGCACTTGGATAGGAATTTCCTGGAGAAGCTTTTATCATCAAGTTCCCTTGTCCCCAAAGAGAAACAAAGCCAAACCTCGTGCTGACTCGGGGGAGCTTCCTGACCTGACGCTCTGTTGTCTGTTCTCAGCAAAAGGAACCCTGATTGTGCAGGTGAACTGTTTTCCTGAGCATATTAGGTCTGTCCAGGTACAGTCTTAACGTTTTTACGTCATTGATATTCACATTTTTCTTAATGTTGTTCTCAGCCTTTGACAACTCTTATTAAAAAGGCAGTGTTTTCTTTGAAGGTGTGTGTGAAACACATTCTCTTCCTCTTGAGACAAACACAATAAAAGGGTATCGAAATAAGGAAAAGTCACAAAGTACACTTTGGTCAACATTTATCTTGCTATAAAAAGAGAAGGAAGAGAAGAAATGTGTAGCAGAAATGTGATGGCCTCAATTGCATCAATTAAATGGCCTCCCAGTTACTGGTTCTTTTTCTTCATGGAATCAGAAATCAACAAAGGAAATTTATCCTTTCTGGTTTGAAGTTGTCAGGGAGTTATTGAAAAGGAGCTGGAGTCCTATTTCTGCAGCAGAACTAATGTGAGAGGAGAATGGTAAATTAAATAAGGGCATGATGATTTAGCCAGCTGCTTCAGTGCCCTGAATGATCACTCGTAAGATGCAAAAAATGTAGGGCTTTGTGCTATTAAATAGAGTTATGGTTTTCTACTCGGAAGAAATATTGTGATGTGGCTGAGTACTCATATTAATGGGATATTTTTGGTCAGTCATTTGTCCTTAGATTATCTCAGCTTCAGAGATGGGAATGATTAACAGTGCACTCTAATCATGAGGAGTAGGAGGGATGGCATGTCGATAAATTGGAATTGAAGAACAGCTTACGAATTCCTTCACTAGCGTATCACTGTGTTCCCGGATTTTGATTTAACACTTTATTTCTCTTTCTTGAAGGCCATCTATGGAAATGGTAGAGAGCTTTTTAACTCTCATTCAACCTTTGGTAAATCCTCCACGTTGAGAGGGGCATCATGGAGCCTATAATTAATTCCCTGAGAGAACATTAAGATTTTAAAAGTGCTTCATATGATTGGTCTATCCTCTTATGTGCTGTGGGGGAAGAATATATATTACCAATGAGACTCAATTAATAAGCATTATTGAATGTTGAATACTTTAACTTTCTTTTTTTTTTAATTTTATTTTATTTTTAAATTTTACATAATTGTATTAGTTTTGGCAAAACTAATACTTTAACTTTCTTAAGAAATACCAATATAGTCTCTGCTCTTTTTGTTTTGTTTTGTTTCTTTTTATGCTGTAGTTTCCAGGTCATGTTCGCAAATGCTCAGAATCATAACTAGGGAAATACATTGGTCTACCCTGGGAAAAGACGGATTGTAAAAATGGAACTTTTGGACTTGTATACACAGGGGGAGAAGGGGAGAGTGAGATGAATGGAGAGAGTAGCATTGACATATACACACTGCTGCTGCTGCTGCTGCTAAGTCGCTTCAGTCGTGTCCGACTCTCTGCGACCCCATAGACAGCAGCCCACGAGGCTCCACCATCCCTGGGATTCTCCAGGCAAGAATACTGGCGTGGGTTGCCATTTCCTTCTCCAGTGCATGAAAGTGAGGCATAGATGACTATTGGGGAATTGCCGTGTAGCGCAGGGAGCCCAGCTCGGTGCTCTGTGATGACCTAGAGGGGTGGGTCGGAGGTGAGCGTGGGAGGGAGGCTCCAGAGGGAGAGGATATATGTATACTTCATGCTGATTCATGTTGCTGTGTAACAGAAACTAAGACAGCATTGTAAAACAATTATACTCCAATTAAAAAATTAAAAAAAGAAAGTGTGTTTACCTTCCCACAGTGTATTCATCCTCATCCTAAAGTTTTCCTTGGGTAATTGTGGTAGAAAGTTTCACTCATGCATTCACTCAGTAAGCATTTATTAAACACTTAAGGTGTGGAAATATTGTATAAGGTAATGGGAAGAAACCTAAAGGACAATAGTTTGAGTTGTTGTTTAGTTGCTGAATCACGTTCGACTCTTTTTGAGACCCAGTGGACTCCTCTGCCAGGCTCCTCTGTCCCTGGGATTTTCTAGGCAAGAATGCTGGAGTAGGTCACCATTTCCTTCTCCAGAGGATCTTCTCGACCCAGGGATCGAACCTGAGTGTCCTGCTTGGCTGATGGATTCTTTAGTGCTGAGCCACCTGTGAAGCTTTGGTTCCAAATTGGCCTTTCCATTGTCCCCGTCCCTGCGGGATACTGAGAAGCATGTTAATTAGTATGGCATTGACTGCTTCTCTCACCCTTAAACCTCAGATGGTAGACTCACTGAAGTCTAGGAGAAAGTTGTACTCTGATATTTACAATTTCAGTCTCTCTAGTCTTTCCAGACCATCTTGAATTTCTTTAAAATTATTATTCTCAGTCTTGAAACATTAGGTTATCTTTATGAGAAGTGGTTTTCATCTTGACAGCATCCTTAACTTTCTGAGAGAGATGAAAAACATTTGTATGCTAAACCCCAGGTTTTCAGATTTTTATTTTTCTAGACAATTGATGCAGTATATGAAACTTTTGGAATTATAATTTGTTATATTGCATCTTATCTCTTCCTGCTTGTTGGTTCCTGCTCTCCATTGCATTAACCTTCATCTATTTACATTTCAGTCATTTTGGTTATCTGTTGTTTAATCCATTCATCTGGATAATTCCTGTCAAACTCAACTACAATAACTGATATAGAATATATTACATAAAAGTCATTTCGGGCAGAAGGGTATCCTGATTTTGACCTTCATTCAGCATTCTTAACGACTCTCCCTCGGTGACTGATGGCAGCAAGTGTTCCAAAAGCGACTTACTGGGAGAGGCCGTTGCAGTTTCCTCTCTTCCCTCCCGATGCTCCGAAGTTGGATGCCAGCTTGTCATTGCAGTTATACTGTGTTTCAGATTCCTAAAAATCCTTGTCAAAAGGAAATCATTCATTGGTTTTCAGACCAAATGGTTTTGTTTCTTTAACCTTTCTGATGCTAGTTTTCAATTTTGAAGTGATTTCCTTTTCTTACACTACACATGGAATCCATTAGCACGTTCATTTACCCTACATTTAAAATATGCACCAAATTGACCAGTTTTCCCAGTGTCAGCTGTTCACCAGCACTCATTTGGACTCCTGGGGCAGCCTGCTAATTGGTTTCTCTGCTTCGCTCTTGCCTTGCTACCGTCAGTTCTCCAAACAGCGGTTTCCTTTAAAACTTAAGTCCGACTGTGTAACTCTGCCTATTAAAAGGTCTCCATTGGCTTCTTACTTCACTGAGAATCAGGCTTAGTCAATGTCCGTGAATAATCTGGCTTCCTCTTGCTGATGTCACCTCCTTTTGGCCCTCTGCTCCCTCTGCTTTGCTCCAGCTATGTTACCCTCCTCAGCCTTATAAAGCACATACTCTGCTCAGGGCTTTCTGCGTCTGCGGGTGCCTCCTCCTGGAGTCCTCTCCCTCCAGACCTTCGGAGGGCTCACTCCCCCACTTCTCTTCAGATTAATGACACCCCAATGAAAGCCTCCATCTAGCAAAACAATAGAAACTTCACCCTTGTCTTCTCCTCCTCCTGATAGAAATCCAATAAATATTTTTTGAGTGAATGAAACAACTATTTTTCATAGAAGACATTTAATTTCTTGTTCTATTTGTGGGAATAAATAACGTGTAAAATGATCCTTAGCAAAAGAGGACATGTAAATATTACAACAAAGTGATAAAAAATAAGACATGCTAAAAATCCAAAAGCTATATATTTAATTTTCTTAGAGTACAAATGGTAACAGAACAAAGAGTCAAGACATTTTTGAAAAATGGAGATATTTGTTGAACTAGCTAACGTTTGTAACTAGATCATTATGTAAATATGTAATGTTGGTATAATTCATTTTCCTAAAATATTAAATACTCCTCCCTTTGTGATCAAATGAAAGCTACCAATATGCTTGACAAACTTTTTTTATAGTAAAATGTATCTCTGTATATAGTATATAAACATATATATGATTGCATTACCAATGTTTATGAATTTTTAAGCTAATGAAGGTTATGATGCATCAGATAGTAACTTCCTATTGTTAAGTGGGACTCTGTTATTATTATTATTATTGATATATTACTATTTGTAGGTTTTAAATACTTACAAATATGTAGAAGGAACATTTCTTCTATAACCAGAAGATCTTTTTCTGCATGTTGTAAATGTGTGAGTTTACTTTGTCTGGGCTTGTTGCCTTATCTCCAAAAGGAAGATAATAATACATTACTGACATAAAGGTACAATTTACAGAACTCCGAAATGCTCTTGAAGATTGATTATTTTAAAATCACAGTAAGATATCTCCACACTCATTAGAATGGCTAAAGTAAGAAAAGAAATAGTACTGAGTGAGTGAAGTTGCAGAAAGCAATTCGAATTCTCATACATTCATTGTTGGTGAAAATGTAAAATAGAACAGCCACTTTGGAAGATAGATCAAGAGTTTCTTAACATATACTTACGTGTGACTCAGCCGTCCTAGTCCTGGGGTATTTAACTCAGTGAAATGAAAACTTATTTTCACAACAAAATCTGTACACTAATATTTGTAGTAGCTTTGCTTATAATCATCAGAGAATGGAAACAATCCAGCTGTCCTTCCAGCTGGGGAATGAAAAAACAAACGGTGGTATCTCCACACACTGAAATATTACTCAACAATAAAAAGGAACAAACTTTGATGAACACATCAATATGGATGGATCTCAAAGTGCAGTACGCTTCGTGAAGGAAGTCAGAGTCAAATCCAAAAGGCTGTGTCATCTATGATTTCTTATACCCAGAGGGTGGGCAGGATTGAAAGGAGAGGCTGGTTGCAGAAGAGCAGTGAGAGAGAGTTGGGGGTAATGAAAACTGTTTTGTCTTGATTTGTGTGGTGGTAACATGATTTTGAAGGCAAAAAGAGAAGAGGGCGGCAAAGGATGAGCTGGTTAGATAATATCACCCGCTCAGTAGACTTGAGCAAATTCCGGGAGACAGTGGAGGACCTGGCATGCTGCAGTCCATGGGGTTGCAAAGAGTTGGACACAACTTAGCAACTGGACAACAGCAACATGATTATGTGCATTTGTAAAAATTCATAGAACTGTATACCAGAAAGAGTGAATTTTACTAAGTGTGAATAAAAACCAGGGAATTATTCCTTTTGATTATTAAAACCAGCTATGCTTCTGAGTCCAGGCAGTGTCTTATGAGGGTGAACGCATCTGTGTCTTAGCTCCTCATTTCATTTTACTTCAGTTGCTGGGTGGGGTCTCCTTTGTGAGACTTTGTCTTGCTTCAGGTAGTACTTGTTGAATTTTGAGGTCAGAAATAGCAATGGCAGAAAATTATCCCACAGTCTCCCAAAAGCTGTTTCACAGGGACCCACCCAGCCTATTAGCCTAGCGTGCTGATAAAGATGGAGAACATGCTAGAGCTGTAGATAAATCAGCTGCTTTCATTCATTCATGAAATCAAATGCAAATGGACAAGGAATAGAATCAGAGCAGGCAGGCTCTTGCCCATGCAGATTATTCTAGACTGTGCGTTTGGAGCTTGTCTGTTCAACATGGTACACGTGTCATCAGCAGCCATGTTCTGGGTCTTGAAAAATTCATCGAGTTCAGCTCCATCAGTAAAAACCCAAGTTGTTGCTGTGTCCCAGTGAATTGGGCCCCAGTGGGCCAGCTAATGATTTAATGTCTCATGAAGCAAGTAGTCTATGACCAAAAAAATGATCTGACAGACATAAATATGTGTCTCCGAGTTATATAAATCATAGCAAAAGAACTTCAGGCATTGAGTGGTTCTTGTAAACTGTGCTGTAGTGTTTTTTTTTCTATTCTCACTTGCTGACTGGAAGATGCATTTTATGTTTGTGAAGGATGTGACTGCATAAAGCTTTTTGAGGTCATGATTCTCTGATCAAACCAGCACTGTTTCCATTTTTCTAGACTGTTCTGTATCTTTTGCCTTATGTGTACCTGCTTATATACAACTGTCTCAAGAATGCTATAAATCTAGATTGATCTTGAGACCAGTTTCCTACCAGCAGATTAGAAGTGACACACATCAGATTAAAATGAAATATTTCACTCCAGTATTTTTCTGTTGTTCTAGAACAGCAGCTCTTGGGTTTCTGTTGTTACTATTCTTAGTTTAATTTGCACACATTATTTCCTCAGTGTGCATTGGTGTTTGAGTGCAGAAGTGACGATAGGGGAGCGGACATTAACTGAACCCCCACCTTGGACTGCGTGAATGCGATAAACACTTTTCGTGTATTATTTTATTTAACTTCGTAACAGTGAGTGAGGTAGATGATTTTGCTGCTTTACAAACAAGGAAACTGGGGCCAAGAGAGGTTAATTGACTTGTATTCTCAAAGATAGGTCTCTCTCTTCCCCAAACCCACTCTTTTTATACGCCAAGGCTCCATCTGGGAGCAGAATTCTCTCATCTTGTTTCCACTTTCTCTGGAGGACGGAGAACACACTGGGCTTTTGAGATTGAGCCCTGGGCCTCTTGTCAGGCCTGGTCTGAGAACCAAATCTGTTCTCTCTTATTTTTCAGAGTCCCAAGAGGTTTGGCCTAATTTAATGTATTTTTCAAAGCTGCCATCAGATACTTATCACTTGTTTCTTTCTCTTCCATCACTGCCTGAAGAGGAAAATTGAGTCTCAGAGTTTCATGACTATGAAGAGCAGACACAAAAGGCTTTTTTAGCTTAATAATTTCACTTCTAATCAGCACAGGGAAATAGGAAAGCAAAGAGAGAGAGAGAAACCCAACAGAAAAAGTTACAAAGATTCAAAAATATTGGTTGGCCAAAAAGTTCGTTCATTTTTTTTTTTTTCCCAGTAAGCTATCTCTAGTAGTGCTTAGTTGTCTTTAACTTCATTTGAAACAATTTTGCTAGATTGTATTGTGACAGCTGTCCTATCAGCATGCATTAAAAAAAGAAAGAAACAAAAACACCACCGGTTAAAACTGAAGATGGAAGAAAAAAAGTATTTTCGGCATATTATGCTTTATTATTTTAAGAAAGGTAAAAATGTAACTGATAAGCAAAAAATATTTGTGCCATGTAATGTCTCATAGCAGGAGAAGGTGCTGTGACTGATCAAATGTGTCAAAAGTGGCTCATGGTTTTGTGCTGGAGATTTCTCACAGGTTGATGCTCCATGGTCGTGTTGACCAAGTGAAGTTGATAGTGGTCAAATTGAGACTTTAATTGAGAATAATCAGTGTTATACCATACAGGACATAGCCAACATACTCAAAATATCCAAATCATGTGATGAAAATTGTTTGCACCAGCTTGGCTACATTAACTGCTTTGATGTTTAGGTTCCACATAAGTGGAAAAAACACTTCTTGACTATTTCTGCATGCACTCCTCTACTGAAATGTAATGAAAATGTTTCAGGTGAAAACAAATCGTGATGGGTGGGTGAAGAAAAGGGGTCACCACACAATAATGGGGAATAGAAGACATCCTGGGGCAAGAGAAGTGAACCACCACCAGCCACAGCAAACACCACTCTTCATCCGAAGGTGATGCTGTGTCTACGGTGGAACTGAAAGGGAGGGAGTCCTCTAAAATGATCCTCCAGAAAACCAAATGATTAACTCCGACAAGTACTGCTCCCAGTGAGACCAACTGAAAGCAGCACTTGATGAAAAGTGTCCAGAATTAGTCAACAGAAAACACGTAATCTTCCCTCAAGGTAAAGCGAGACTGCATGTTTCTTTGATGACCAGGAAAAGACTCTTACATCTTGGTTGGGAAGTTCTAATTCATCTGCTGTATTCACTAGACATTGCACCTTTTGATTTCCATTTATTTCAGTCTTTACAGAGTTCTCTCAATGGTAAAAATTTCAATTCCCTTGAAGACTCTAAAACACACATGGAACAGTTCTTTGCTCAGAAAGATAAAATGCTTTGGGAATATAGAGTTATGAAGCTGCCTGAAAAAATGGCAGAAAGTAGCAGAACAAAAAAGATGTCTTATAGGCGAAAGTAGGAAGTCAAGAAACACCTGGAGTAACAGGAAAATTTGGCCTTGGAGTACAGAATGAAGCAGGGAAAAGGCTCATAGAGTTTTGCCAAGACAACACACTGATCATAGCAAACACCCTCTACCAAAAACCACAAGAGAAGACTGTACACATGGACAACACCAGATGGTTGACACTGAAATCAGATTGATTATATTCTTTGCTGCCAAAGATGGAGAAGCTCTATACAGTCAGCAAAACCAAGACTGGGAGCTGACTGTGGCTCAGATTATGAACTCCTTATTGCAAAATTCAGACTTAAATTGAAGAAAGTAGGGAAAACCACTAGACCATTCAGGTATGACCTAAGTCAAATCCCTTATGATTATACAGTGGAAGTTGGAAATAGATGTAAGGAACTAGATCTGATAGAGTGCCTGATGACCTATGGACGGAGTTTTGTGACACTGTACAGGAGACAGGGAGCAAGGCCAGCTCCAAGAAAAAGGAATGAAAAAAAGCAAAATGTCTGTCTGAAGAGGCCTTACAAATAGCTATGAAAAGAAGAGAAGTGAAAAACAAAGGAGAAAAGGAAAGATATACCCATTTGAATGCAGAGTTCCAAAGAATAGCAAGAAGAGACAAGAAAGCCTTCCTCAGTGATCAGTGCAAAGAAATAGAGAAAAACAATAGAATGGGAAAGACTAGAGATCTCTTCAAGAATATTAGAGATACCAAGGAAACATTTCTTGCAAAGATGGGCTCAATAAAGGACAGAAATGGTATGGACCTAACAGAAGCAGAGGATATTAAGAGCTTCCAAGTATACAGAGAAGAACTATACAAAAAAGATCTTCATGAACCAGATAATCACATTCCAGATAATCTGGAATGTGAAGTCAAGTGGGCCTTAGAAAGTATCACTACAAGCAAAGCTAGTGGAGGTGATGGAATTCCAGTTGAGCTATTTCAAATCCTAAAAGATGATGCTATGAAAGTGCTGCACTCAATATGCCAGCAAATGTGGAAAACTCAGCAGTGGCCACAGGACTGGAAAAGTTCAGTCTTCATTCCAATCCCAAAGAAAGGCAATGCCAAAGAATGCTCAAACTACCACACAATTGCACTCATCTCACACGCTAGTAAAGTAATGCTCAAAATTCTGCAAGCCAGGCTTCAGCAATATGTGAACCATGAACTTCCAGATGTTCAAGCTGGTTTTAGAAAAGTCAGGGGAACCAGAGATCAAATTGCCAACATCTACTGGATCATCAAAAAAGCAAGAGAGTTCCAGAAAAACATATATTTCTGCTTTATTGACTATGCCAAAGCCTTTGACTGTGTGGATCACAACAAACTGCAGAAGATTCTTCAATAGATGGGAATACCAGACCACCTGACTTGCCTCTTGAGAATCCTGTATGCAGGTCAGGAAGCAAGAGTTAGAACTGGATATGGAACAACAGACTGGTTCCACATCAGGAAAGGAATACGTCAGGGTTGTATATTGTCACCCTGCTAATTTAACTTATATGTAGAGTACATTATGAAATGCTGGGCTGGATGAAACACAAGCTGGAATCAAGACTGCCGGGAGAAATATGATACCACCCTTATGGCAGAAAGTGAAGAGGAACTAAAGAACCTCTTGATGAAAGTGAAAAAGGAGAGTGAAAAAGTTGGCTTAAAGCTCAACATTCAGAAAACTAAGATCATGGCATCTGGTCCCATCACTTCATGGGAAATAGATGGGGAAACAGTGGCTGACTTTATTTTTTTGGGTTCCAAAATCACTGCAGATTGTGACTGCAGCCATGAAATTAAAAGACTCTTACTCCTTGGCAGGAAAGTTATGACCAACCTAGACAGCATATTAAAAAGCAGAAACATTACTTTGACAACAAAGGTCCATATAGTCAATGCTATGGTTTTTACAGTGGTCATGTATGGATGTGACAGTTGGACTCTAAAGAAAGCTGAGCACCAAAGAAGTGATGCTTTTGAACTGTGGTGTTGGAGAAGACTCTTGAGAGTCCCTTGGACTGCAAGGAGATCCAACCATTCCATCCTAAAGGAGATCAGACCTGAGTGTTCATTGGAAGGACTGATGCTGAAGCTGAAACTACAATACTTTGGCCACCTGATGCGAAGAACTGACTCACTGGAAAAGACCCTGATAGTGGGAAAGATTGAAGGCAGGAGGAGAAGGGGATGACAGAGGATCAGATGGTTAGATGGCATCACTGACTCAATAGACATGAGTTTGGGTAAACTCTGGGAGTTGGTGATGGACAGGGAGGCCTGGCATGCTGTGGTTCAAGAGGTCGCAAAGAGGCAGACACGACTGAGTGACTGAACTGAATTGAAGTGGAATAAAACAGTGAATAAGTTGTTCAATAAAGTTCTTGGTGAAAAAGAAATGGGTGTCTTTTGTTTTTACTTCACAATCAAAGGAACTTTTTGGCCAATCTGTATTTGGCCAAAAGATTTTAAATCTTAATAGTTGAGCCCAGCTTATGTATTACAACTCTTGAAATTCTTCTTAGGTATTATTTCTTAGAAGATACTAGAAGTCTGTTTATTAGGGATTAGTTATTCATTTCTATCTTGGATCTATGATCCAAAACAAATGCAAGTTAGTACCACTGATGAAATTTTCTCACCTGCCAGATTGTATTTCCCAGTGACTGTCCAAGCTCTACGGGTTTTATTATAAACCTCTAGAAGAGACTTCCAGAAAGCAAAGATGTTTTATGTTCGTTTGACTCGCTGAAGAGAATTAAGAAAGGAATATGCCTGTAATCAGAGCCATACGTTGGAGTTGAAATGTTCTGTAAGTATAAACTACACGTAGGATTCCAAAGACTTAGAATGCAAGGGGAAAAAAAGAGGGATTGTAAACTATCTCAGTAATTTTATATCAATTCCATATATTTCAATTCCATAAGAAAATTCTGCAAATATTGGGTTCAGTTCAGTTCAGTTCAGTCGCTCAGTCGTGTCCGACTCTTTGTGACCCCATGAATCGCAGCATGCCAGGCCTCCTTGTCCATCACCAACCCCCAGAGTTCACTCAAACTCATGTCCAACGAGTCGTTGATACCGTCCAGCCACCTCATCCTCTGTCGTCCCCTTTTCCTCCTGCCCCCAATCCCTCCCAACATCAGAGTCTTTTCCAATGAGTCAACTCTTCGTGCGAGGTGGCCAAAGTACTGGAGTTTCAGCTTTAGCATCATTCCTTCCAAAGAACACCCAGGACTGATCTCCTTTGAATGGACTGGTTGGATCTCCTTGTAGTCCAAATACTGGTTTAACTCTATTATTAAAGTTAAATTCACTGCTTTAAGCTTATAATTCTCAGATTATTGTAGATTTGCATGCAGTTGTAAAATATAACACACAGAGATCCTCTGTACCCTTCACCGATTGGTACCATCTTACACAGCATAGATATAGCATCACAACTACAAAATTAGTTATGGATATAGATATAGACATGGATATAGATATAGATATAGATATGGACATGGATATAGCCCATTGACATTACTTAGATTTTACCAGACGTACATGCACTCATATGTGTGTTTAGTTCTGTGCAATTTAATCACCTGTGTAGAGTTCCAATGATCACTGTCACGGTCAAAATATTTAAGAATTCCATCGCAAGGATCATGTGCAAGATGTAGCCTATATGCACTGCATAGCCTACATCTACCCCCACTGTAGTCATAGGCCACCTCTCTCCTCCCTAACTCCTTGAAATCCTTAATCTGTTATCTATTTATGTACGTTTGTCATTTCAAGGATGCCATACGAATGGAACTGTATAGTACATAACCTATTGGGATTAGCCTTTTTGCTTCACTAAATTCCCTTGAGGTCTCCCCAAATTGCATTATTAAGAATTCTTTCCCTATTGTTGCTGAGTAGTATTCTGTTTCTTTTTACCTTTTTTTTTTTTCTTTTTACCTTTTTAATAGGGCTCCTACAAAGTTTAAAATTGCATATATTATGTATATGTATGACTGAGTCCAGTTCTCTGTTCACCTGAAACTATCACAATATTGTTAATCAGTTATACCCCTATACAAATTGAAAAGTTTAAAAAAGTAAAATTAAATTTAAAAAATTACATATGTAACTCACAGTTGTGGCTTTTATTGTATTTCTGTTGGACACTATTGGTTTAAATGTGTAATCAAGCAGCACATTTCTATTTCATTTGCATTGAATTTCTGGCATCCTGTGTTAAATGATGGGGCTTCCCTGGTGGCTCAATGGTAAAGAATCTGCCTGCCAATGTAGGAATCAGGTTCAGTCCCTGGGTTGGGAAGATCCCTTCGAGAAGGAAATGGCAACCCTCTGTAGTATTCTCTTGCCTGGGAAATCCCATAGACAGAGGAGCCTGGGGGTGGCGAGCTACAGTCCATGGGGTCACAGAGTCAGACACGATTTACTGACTAAACCACAGCATGTTAAATGCTGCGTTTTGTTCTGCTAACTGTAATATCAGGTTATTTGGAGATGAATGAGGGAGTGAAAGTGAAAGAAAGTGAAGTCGCTCAGTCGTGTCCGACTCTTTGTGACCCCATAGACTGTAGCCTACCAGGCTCCTCCGTCCATGGGATTTTCCAGGCAAGAGTGCTGGAGTGGGTACTTCAGAGGATCTTCCTGACCCAGGGATTGAACCCGGGTCTTCCGCATTGTAGGCAGGTGCATGAGAGAGTAGTACCTTTAAAAATCATTTCAGGGGAGTAAAATCGTCTCATTGTCTCTCCCACTCCCCTCCTCGCACTTTTTTCTTTTTTTGGTCAGTTTTCAGGAAGAAAACCTTTGTATTTGTATACTCAAAAGAAACTTTTCATGAGGTTAGGCAGCAAGGGGAGAGTTTCTTGTAGCTGCTGCCAGTGGTATCAGTACACTCATTTGAGACTAATTAAATGGCTCATATTTATCTGATATTTTCCCTCTCGGGAGACTTAGAAGCTTTTTTTTTTTTTTTTTTTTTTTTTAACTTAAGCTTCAAAAAGAAACCAGCTCAGCTTATGATGCAAAGAAGAAGCAGGACACAGGGACATTTCAGAGCAGATTAGAACTGAGGTAAAAGATAATACCATTTTCAATTAAAATTGCCTGGGGAAATAAGGTAGGCAGAGAATAATTACCTGGGTTGGCACATATCCAGCTTTCTAAAACAAAGACCCTGCTTAAATATTCTGAGGGATCACTGACAACCACAGGCAGCCAAAGACCTTAAGAATTATGTCTGATCTTGAAACTACTTGAGTGGCTGCAGGAGGCTGCAGTGCATAGGAATTTGAAGTCAATTTCATGAGAAATTCTAACAAATAAAACTTGGGAAAAGCCAAGACCCCACAAATAAGCAAGTCCACAAAGCAGCAAATTAAAGGGAGGATTCTTGGACAAAATATAGTTATATTTCTGTAATTTCTACTCTGTGCCCTCTAGGGCTTTGGAACTGAGATGGCACCATGGGGGAACATAAAGAGAATGGCGTAAAGGACATTCTAGTCACTCACCTCGTCACAGGGGGAATGGGGTAGTCACAGTCCTTGATCGAGTGCATTGCAGGTGCCAGGAATGATCACCAAGTAAATGCAACCTGACGTAGGCTCAGCCAACCTAGTTGTGGAAATGAATTGTTGATAGGAAATGTTCTTTTTTTTAACTTATTTTTAAAATGGAAGTATATTTGATTTACAATGTTGTGTTTCTGCTATACAGAGAAGTGATTCAGTTACAGATTATTTTTGATTTTCTTTTCCATTATGGTTTATTATAGGATATTGAATATAGTTCCCTATGCTATACAGAAGGACCTTACTGTTTATTCATTCTATATATAATAGTTCACATCTCTTAATCCCAAACTTCCAATCCGCCCCTTCCCTCATCCCCCATTTACCTCGGAAAGCAAGTGTTCCTTTAATACAGGTATCAGGATGTAGTACTGTGGCCTCCATCCCAATGCCACTTCCACCTCCATCTCTGCCTCCAGGGACCTATTGTTACAGCTACTGAGCACATGCTTCTTGAGTTCCATTGTGTATGTGTGTGTGTGTTTGTGTGAGTCACTCAGTCATGTCTGACTCTTCGAGACTCTGTGGACTGTAGCCCATCAGGCTCCTCTATCAATGGAATTCTCCAGGGAAGAATACTGGAGTGGGTTGCCATTCCCGTCTCTAGGGGGTCTTCCCAACCCAGGGATCAAACCCAGGTCTCCTGGATTGCAGGCAGACTCTTTACTGTCTGGGCTGCCAGGGAGGCCCTGCTGTGACTGGATGGAATTGGTGGGAAAGGTCTGAGGTTATGCAACTACAGCTTTTTCTTTTCTCATGACCTAAAGAAAGACTTACTTTCTTCTCTCTAGTAGGAGAGTCAGTGGTTTTTCCTCTTTGCTTCTAGTGTTAGCTTTTGCTTTGTTGCCATCTTTTCGTAATCTTTTGGTTTCAAAATATAAGATAATTTTGGAAGGAGTAACAAAGAGAAGTAATCAATTACAGCTTTCATCTCTCCTCTTCCAAATAAAGATACAGGAGCTTAAGGAATGCTTGGATTATTTTCTTTTTTTAAGAAGACTTCGTAAGCTTGTTTGGACAATGAATGGTTTTAAGAGCAAGGATCCAGAGTTTGAATTCGCATGCCTTTGTTTGCTCTCTCCATGACTCTGGATCAGTAATGTAACTACTCCGTGTCTCTGTCTCCTCGTCTGTGAAAAGTTTCCACTGTATAGAATTTGGTGAGATTTAATGAGTTAATATATACGAAACACTGAGAGCAGCATCTGAATTTAGTAATTTCTCATGTTTTGTTGTTTGGTTGCTAAGTCGTGTCTGACTATTTGCAGCCGAATGGACTGCAGTATGACAGACTCCTCTGTCCTCTACTATGTCTCAGAGTTTGCTCACATTAGTGTCCATTAAGCTGGTGATGCTATTTAATCCTCTGCTGCCCCCTTCTCCTTTTGCCTTCAGTCTTCAGCATCTTTTCCAATGAATCAGCTCTTTGCATAGGTGGCCAAAGTATTGGAGTTTCAGCTTCAGCATCGGTCCTTCCAATGAATATTCAGTGTTGAACTCCTTTAGAATTGACTGGCTTGATCTCCTTGCAGTCCAAGGGACTTTCAAGAGTCTTCTCCAGCACCACAGTTCAAAAGTGTCAATTCTTCAGCACTTGGCTTTCCTTATGGTCCAGCTCTCATATCTGTACATGATTACTGGAAAAAACCATAGCTTTGACTATACAGATTTTTGTTGGCAAAATGATGTCTCTGCTTTTTAATACTCTGTCTAGGTTTGTCATAGCTTTCCTTCCAAGGAGCAAGCATTTTTAAATTTCATGGCTGCAGTCACTGTCCACAGTGATTTTGGAGTCCAAGAAAATAAAGTCTGTCACTGTTTCTACTTTTTCCTCATCTATTTGCCATGAAGTGATTGGACTTGATCTTAGTTTTTTGAATGTTGAATTTAAAGCCAGCTTTTTCAGTCTCCTCTTTTACCCTCATCCAGAGGCTCTTTAGTTCCCATTGGCTTTCTGCCATTCAGTTCAGTCGCTCAGTCGTGTCCGACTCTTTGTGACGCCATGAATTGCAGCACACCAGGCCTCCCTGTCCATCACCAGCTCCTGGAGTTCACTCAAACTCACGTCCATCGAGTCGGTGATGCCATCCAGCCATCTCATCCTCTGTTGTCCTCTTCTCCTCCTGCCCCCAATCCCTCCCAACATCAGAGTCTTTTCCAATGAGTTAACTCTTTGCATGAGGTACCCAAAGTATTGGAGTTTCAGCTTTAGCATCAGTCCTTCCAAAGAACACCCAGGACTGATCTCTTTTAGAATGGTCTGGTTGGATCTCCTTGCAGTCCAAGGGACTCTCAAGAGTCTTTTCCAACACCACAATTCTGCCATTAGAGTGGTATTATCTGCATATCTAAGTTTGTTGATATTTCTCCTGGTAATCTTGATTCTAGCTTGTGATTCATCCAGCCTGGCATTTCGCATGATGTACTCTGTCGGCATAGACGTTAAAGAATCACTGTGGCAATATATAGCCTTGTCGTGCTCATTAGTTGGTTATTATTACTATTATTATTTGTTTTGCTTCTTCTGGACCTGTCAAGTCATTTTTCTTTCTAACCAAACATGTTTTTGAAGGGGGACAACCTAAAGATTGTCATTTTTTTTTCCAGTTAAAAAAATCTTAATGAATATGCCATGTGCTAGTGATTATATTAAGCATGCTTTTTAATTTTCTTTAGCCTTTTCCTTTTACTATTAGTATGGTTATGTATATGTTGTCTCTATGTAACTTCTAAACAGTGAAATATGTTGTGTGAAAAGCAGTTAAGTTGGTTGAGACTGTGTAGAAAAATATAACAATTTAATTAAAAAATTTTTAGCCCATAGTGTGATTTGGGCATTTAAATTTTATTTTTGGTCCTTCTAGGTACTAGTTATGTGTTTGTTTTCTTCTCTCCCTTTTCTTAAATCTTCTTCTGCCCCTCCTTTTCCTCCTTCAGAATATCAGTGTCTACACACATGCTTTTACAAGGTTCAGTTTAAACTCGAGGAGAGGCACATCTCATGTACATCTGGAGGCTGGCAGAGAACATGCATTCTTAGGGCTGGAGTCTTAGCTGCTCTAGTGATGAGTGGGAGACCTGTCCCCGTGTGCTCTCTCGTTTTAACTTCAGGGCGTCCTCTCTGCTGGCTGGTGAGCTCTCCTTGTGACATGATGTCAGCTTCCAACCTGAGAAAAAAAACACATGCATGCAGTAGGCAGGTACTAGGTACAGCAGGCAGGAATCTCAGATGGCCCCAGGACCCCCGCCCTGGAAACTGTGACCTTGATGTCATTTCTGAAATGTGGTTATGTTGGGTGACATGGTTGACTTTAAGAATGAGGTTTTCTTTGGTGGGTGTGTCCTAGTCAGCTGAGAATCTAGAAGGGACTCAGTATAGTTTCAAGGAGAGAAAGGAATTCCACATGAGGGAGATTCCCCATTGCTGAACTAGACAATGGTGGGGCCACGTGGCCGGGAGTGTGGGTGGCATCTGGGAGCTGGGCGTGGCCCCTGCTGACAGCCGGCAGAAAGTGCCCTCAGTCTTGTGACTGAAAGGACATGAGCTTGGCCAGCAGTCTGGAAGTCATTCATTCCTCAAGCTCCAGAAAGGAAGCTAGCCTAGCAGAGACCTTGATTTTAGCCTTGTAAGGTGTTCAACAGAGAACCCTACAGCTGGACCCAGACTTCTGACCTACAGGACCACAAGCTACTAAATTGTTGTTTTAAGCCATCAAGTTCATAACAGTTTTGTGACATAGTCACAGAAAACCAACACACAAGGGAAACCAGGCAAAAGAAGGTAGATGTGTAATTGCAAAGCCATTGCCATTATTTAGAGAAAAATATAACACTTTTAAAATAACCTATAATAAATTCCTATGAAGAGCCCCCAGTTAAACATTTTAAAGCCAGTGAGCCACAATAAATGCCAGATCCAGGAGCTGTAGCTCTTCTGGGTTTCTCAAGGTGGTGCTCTTAGACTTTGGGAGGGCGGAGGAATGATGAAGCTGCACCCTTGCTAGACGCTTCTTGCGTGATGGTGACAGAGGATGTGCCGTCAAGGACGGTGGCCACTTTCCCGCCTTCCCTGTCATCCGCGGTGCTGACTGAGCTTTCATTTGGCTTGGGGGGGGTCACTGACCCAGGGGCGAGAGGGGAGCTGGGGCACGTGGATGAGGGCCACCTGCTGGGGGTGATCCAGAGGGAGGTGCTGGGGGGCTGGGTGCACCCAGATCTTCTCAGGAGGGCCAGCCACCTCTCGGTTCTGGCTGGAGACCAGCATTCTGGGTCTATATTGCCCAGTCTTCCGGATGTCCAAGTGCAGCTGGGATTCCGAAGATTTATGGGAAATCTCCCAACACGTAAGTGTTAGCCGTCAGCTCAGATGTTAAAAGGTCACTGTGCCAGATGAAGCCCTCAGCAGCCCCTCCTCCAGCGTAGCCCAGAGGAGCCCGTGTGCGCGCAGCATGGAGTGTGAGTGCCAGGGGACAGTGGTTCTGCTCTCTCGGTCACTGTGGTGTCCTTGTGTCAAGCCGCGGGGTGCACGATTCATGCTTGTGGAGTGGCTTGGAGCAGACAGCAGCGTGTTTGTATCTCTGTGGAACTTATCAAATGTGAGCTTGCTTTGGTGAAACAAGTTTTAAAGATCTGATTGCTTATTTTAAAACTGAAGTGTAGTTGACTTACAACGTAGTGTTAGTTTCAGGTGTAAGCAAAGTGATGCGCGCGCACACACACACACACACACACACACACACACACACACACAGATGAGCTCTATGTCCTTATCAGATTACTTTATGTGGTTGTGGATTTGGGCCCAGCCAATCCCTCTCTTTCACCGCAGCTCCACTGAGGCCTCTTCTGGAAGTCATCGGCAGTGAGAGGCGTCAGAGGAGGAACTGTGCACTCTGCTCTGTGTGGCTGGCCCCATCCTGGGTGCTTTGCCCTGGCTGTCTCCCTTCACCCCACCCCGACTTCTGAGGTGGGTGCTAGCAGTACTTCCCTCTCGGAGAAGGCAGTGGCACCCCACTCCAGTACTCTTGCCTGGAAAATCCCATGGAAGGAGGAGCCTGGTAGGCTGCAGTCCATGGGGTCGCTAAGAGTCGGACACGACTGAGCGACTTCACTTTCACTTTTCACTTTCATGCATTGGAGAAGGAAATGGCAACCCACTCCAGTGTTCTTGCCTGGAGAATCCCTCCCTCTTAAAGATGCAGAGTGGGTTCAGAGAGGTGCAGCCAGTTGCTCGCAGACCACACAGCTGGTAGACAGTTGTCCTCGGTTTCCTCTGATGGCCTTCTCCTCGCTTGCTGCTCGGGGTGTGCTCTGGATCCAGCAGCATCAGCACCTCCTGGGAGCTTGGTAGAGATGCGGAGTCCATGGTTTCCATGAGAATCCTGTCTCAAACAGAATCTGCTTTTCTACCAAATAACCTGGCAATTTGTATGTATGGTCAAGTTTCAGGGCTCTAAACTTAGGTTATTCCTGAGCCACTTCTGTGGATTTGGTGAAATCTCTCTTTCACTTGAACTTACTACTCATCTTTTCCACTTAAACATTTTCACTTGAAAATAATAAATAACTGATAAATAACTAGTAACATGATAACATTACTATAGTAAATAGCTATTAGTGTATTTGTTGTGACTGTAGAGACTGACATAATTTTTCATATATAGAAGTTGTGTTAATGTGTATGCACTCTACATTCTCTCTCCATGTGTAGTGGTAAAATACCTATATTTTACGTGTAAGCTGTACCTTGAATAAAAACGGTAATAAATTAATTATAAATTATCTCTGTGGGCCATGAGTGGGAGTGTGTTCCAGCCGTGGTACTTTGTAAATGTGGTCACCAAGTCTTCCCCTCCCATGTGCACACCCCTGAAGCGTCAAGCTCCCATCAGGTGGTGGGGCTGCCTCTCCATCCTTGGAGTCTGGGCCTGACCACGTGGTTTGCTTTGCCTGCTGCTACGGTAGCACGTGTGACACAGCAGAGGCTCATGCAGGGGGACCCACACTCTTGCCGTCCTCACCAACTTGGGATCTTGGTGTGAACCAAAGTAAATGTTTACTGATTAAGTTACAGAGGTTTGAGGTGGTTGGTTACACTGCGCAAACTCACTGATATGACAGTGCTCTAACATTCTGTTTGTAAAACAGTACTTTCCCATGTCTAATAGCAGATTGGAGCGAGAGAATCTGTTTTGATTCAGTCTTGCCCAGTTACTCTTCACTTGAAAACAAAATTTAAATATTGAATATATCGGGGAGAGCACTGAATGCTAGTCTTTTTGTGTTCAATACATAGATTCATAAAAACAGGCCTCTCAATGTGAGTCTCTTATATTTGTAGGTTTTCTTTTTCTCCTCCACTGAGCAATAAAAATATCACACTTAGCTAAGCTCCCCATTGCTTTGAAATAAGACTGTATCTCAAGCACTGTGGCATCTGCCATTAGTGGTACTTTGCAGGCATATACTCTTCTTTGGCAAAAGAAAAATATAATTGTATTTCCCATCACAATAAATCCCATGGAGAATTATAATAGTCTCTTAAAAATATAAATATTTACCAGTTACTGTTCCCTTGGAGAGTGTAAGTATTTTGTTATTTTTGAAAGAAGCCAACTTCTATTCACTGGCAAACTTACTGAAAGTTAACATTTTTTAAACTTCAGTGAAATGTCATTTATAAAGCATAACATTCACCAACTCAAAATGCATGATTCAGTGGTTTTTAGTATATACACAAAGTTATGGAACCATTTTTACAGTCTAACCTCAGAACATTTTCATCACCTCAAAGAGAAATCCCACCCCCTTGAGCAAGTGGTCCCCACCTTCCCTGCCCTTCCAGTCCTGTACAACCACTAACCTGCTCTCTGCATCTGTTCAGTTCAGTTCAGTTCAGTTCAGTCGCTCAGTTGTGTCCAACTCTTTGTGACCGAATGGACTGCAGCACTGCAGGCTTCCCTGTCCACCACCAACTCCCGGAGCTTACTAAAACTCATTTCCATCCAGTTGGTGATGCCATCCAACTATCTCATCCTCTGGCGTCTCCTTCTCCTCCTGCCTTCAATCTTTCCCAGCATCAGGGTCTTTTCCAATGAATCAGTTCTTTGCATCAGGTGGCCAAAGAATTGGTTTCAACTTCAACATTAGTCCTTTCAATGAATATTCAGGACTGATTTCCTTTAGGATGGACTGGTTGGATCCCCTTGCAGTCCTAGGGACTCTCAAGAGTCTTCTCCAACACCACAGTTCAGAAGCATCAATTCTTCGATGCTCAGCTTTCTTTTATAGGCCAACTCTCACATCCGTATATGACTTCTGGAAAAACCATAGCTTTGAGTAGACTGACCTTTGTTGGCAAGTAATGTCTTTGCTTTTTAATATGCTGTCTAGGCTGGTCATAACTTTTCTTCCAAGGAGAAAGCGTCTGTATCTGTGGATTTGCCTATTCTGGACATTTCATATACATGCAGTCATACAATATGTGGCCTTTGTGACTGGCTTCTTTCATTTAGTATAATATTTTTTTAAGGTGCATTCATGTTGTCACATGTATTTGTGTTGCATTCTTTTGATTGCTGAATAAAACTTATTGTATAGATATACTATATTTTTAAAATCCATTTCTCAGTTCATGGATATTGAGATTATTTCAGCCTGTTGGCTATCTTGAATAATGCTACCATGAAAAAATACATCAAATTTTTTTGTATGGACATACATTTTCATTTCTCTTTAGAATTACTGGCCATATGGGGGAAGATCCCTGGAGAAGGGAATGGCTACACTCCATTATTCTTGCCTGGAGAATCCCATTGACAGAGGAGCCTGATGGGCTACAGTCCATGGGACCCCAAACAGTCAGTCATGACTGAGTGACACACACACACACACACACACACACACACACACACACACAGTAATTCTATGTTTAACAATTTGAGGAATGCCAGACTGTTTTCAAAAGTGACTGCAGCATTTTATATCCCAGAAGCAATGTAGGAGGGTTCTGATTTCTCCAGATTCTCATCAACACTTTTCTTAACCTGTTCTCTGATTAAAGTTATCCTAGTAGGTGTGAATAAGTATCTCATTGTGGTTTTGACTTAATTTTATATGATGGTTGAGGATTTCTTTATGTATTTGTGTATCTTTTTTGGAGAAATGTCTATTTATTTACTCATTTTTAAATTGGGTTATCTTTTATCATTAAATTATAATAGTTCTTAAAATGTTCTGGATATAAGTTTCCTATTAGATATGCAATTTGCAAAAATCTTTTTCCATTTTGTGGGTTGTCTTCACCTTCTTGATGGTGACCTCTGAAGCACAGAAGTTTTTAATTTGATGATGTCCAACTTACCTATTTTTTTTTCTTTGTTGTTTGTACCTTTAGTATTGTTTCTATGAAACCATTGTCTAAATCCATGGTCACACAGACTTGTTTCTATGTTATATTTACTCCTAAGAGTTTTGTAGTTTTAGCTCTTATGTTTACATCTATGATGCAGTTTGCACTATTTTTTGTGTGTATGGTGTGAGGTAGGAGCCACCTTCATCACTTTGCATGTGGATTTCTAGTTGTCCCAGCACTATTTGTTGAATAGTGCTTTTCAGCAAATATATTTTGTTATATCTTTTTTGTTATTATCTTTTTTACATTAAAAAATATTTTTGTTATTTTTTCCTCTTGAGTGGGCTTACATTTTTTGAAAACCAGCTTTTGTTTACACCAGCATTAATAGGATCTGGGATTTGGGGGCTTTTTATAACTATTTATTAGGTTTTCTTCTATGTTATAGAAAACTGTCTTTCTTCTTTTGAAAGACCAAAGGCACACACAGAGACACATAAACACAGAGATTTGTAGAGGCTGATACCCAGACACATGTGCTTACTCATCCATTCGGTCTCTTCTTTACCAAAGATCCCATTTACATCCTTCAGCACCTAGAGTAATAATACTTGGATGAAAAAGTTGGTAGCTTATGGCCTTGATTCACATATGAGTATAGCAGTTACAGAGGTTACAGAGGTCAGTTACAGAGGTTTGCCCATCATATCCCAGTAGCTAAATAGTTCGTGACAAGCTGTTTATACCGCTTCACCTCTATATAGTTAAGTATTTCAACATTGGGTTTCCCAAATGTTGTAATATCCTAGCCATGGACAGAAGTAGAAAGGCTTATGGAATAATGCATCAGTTTTATGCCGGATAGTTACTTAAGGAATTAGAAAAGGAAAGCAAAATGTGTCCAGCATTTAAGTCTCTGGTTACAGAGACTTAAAGACTTGGGCACCAAGTGGTCTCTCAAAATGAAGAGCATGGTATGGCAGAGTTATTAATCAATGAGCTTTTTTGGAACTGAGCTTGATTCATAGTCCCAGGAGGAAAACAGTTTTAACTTCCCAGCCCGAGGCGGACCATTCAGTTATTCATCTGTTTACTGACAATGTGGGAAGTACCTAATGTATGATAGGCACTATCTTGGTGCTGGGTGTATACATCTTGGTTCTAATCTTTTCTTTTTTTAAATGATATGGTTTTCATTTGTGGCTGTATTGGGTTGGCCAAAAAGTTTGATTGGGTTTTTCCATTCGATGTTACAGAAAAGCCTGAATGAACGTTTTGATGAACCTTTCTACCTGGGAGCTTACAGTAGACATCTCCACAAATAGATGATGATCTTTGCAAAATGCTAGTTCAGATTTTACAGACATCATTTTCCATGTCTGGATTGCCAGTTTTTCTGCCTCTACTTTCTTTCCAGATGGAAATGGACTTCCTCTTACTTCTGTGTACTTTTAACACCACCAGACCTGTGTCACTCCCCCACCCCACACAACATCTTGGAAAGATCTTGAAGCCTAAAGTCAATATCAAGTCCAAAGTCTCCATAACAACTTCTTAATGAAGACAATACAAAAATACACATAAAAAATATTGACTGTTTGTACACAGATGCAATTTCATTGTAAATCTTTCCTGTTCTGCACTGTTCTTCTTTGAAAGGTTTCTTAAAATTACTATCAGTTTTACTATCAATCAGGAAAAGATCATTGTATCTACTTCTAGAACATTTTGAATATCCTTGTTCAACTGCTGCTTAATTATTTTGGTAGGTCAAGAGGTTGAATTGGAGATCAGCAGCTTAATAAAGTATATAAACCCTGCAGGCTGAGTGTAGCAGTAACATTTCTGATTTGATGATTATGTGTTTTGTCATCTGTTTAGAAACTGTCACTAATTTATTAATGTCTCTTTCTGATGTGTTTTAAAGAATACTAGGGGTTTTGATTTTGAAGTACAGAGATTTCCATGAGAATTCCAGAAGTCCTTTACATTCACTTTTCTCTGTTGTGTGTCGTTCCTTCACAGAGGACAGTCTGTAATTGGACTAAGCAGAAATCACGTTTAGCCAGCCCCAAGCCATCTGGTACGTACTCTGCACATGGTGGGTAAGAGTTGATAGTTTTTTGGAGTTCTACAACTTTCAGTCTGTAAAATGAATTCCTTCAGTCACATTGTTATCCCATCTGAAAGGCCTCTCAAAACTGGTTCACAGATGTTTTCTTTGATGTTGTGGAACACTCATCACCTGGCATTTTCTAGATTCAAGTTTATTCATTCTACCAGCTTTGGATGCTTCATTTTCTGCTAGATTTTCTTGCTGTCTGCACTGACTATTGTGTACATTTAGTAAGCATCATTGTGCTAGTCACTAAGTCGTGTCTGACTCTTTGTGACCCCATGGACTGTAGCCTGCGAGGCTCCTCAGTCCATGAGATTTCCCAGGCAAGAATACTGGAGTGGGTTGCCATTTCCTTCAGATATTATTATTAAAGTTACTGTTTTATGTAGTTCTTTCTGAGGATAAATGTATGTGACTTGTTTTTAATCTTACGCACATTTTGTTTAAAAAGATTCTCACAGATGCGAACTCACTGTCAGCCTGAATCCACCCTCCGTTTTATGGGAGCTACCTATAAAGATGATGTAATTAACTCCTTCCAGTGTTTCTCTGAAGTTCTGTTTTACAAATCTTTAACAAAATGCTAAAACAGAAATCAGAAATATATATGCACAGTTCTTTTTATTTATAAATGATGAATTGCCCATGCTTTATTCAAGAGCCAGAGTCGTAATGAATGCTCTTTTACAACTCTTTTGGCCAATTGTTATTTTCTTCTTGGTGTTGTAAATAAAAAATTTGAACTATATGTCATTTCTTACTTCAAGGGACAAGAAGTAATTTTATGTGATCACATGAAAAAAATAACCAGCAGATTTATATTTAATGCTAAAGAATCTGCCTGCAATGTGGGAGACCTGGGTTCCATCCCTGGGTTGGGAAGATCCCCTGGAGAAGGGAACAGCTATCCACTCCAGTATTCTGGCCTGGAGAATTCCATGGACTATATAGTGCATGGGGTTGCAAAGAGTCAGATACCACTGAGAGACTTTCACTTTCACTGATATCACATGTTCTTTGGGCTTCCGTTGTGGCTCAGTTGGTAAAGAATCTGCCTGCAATGGGGGAGACCTCGGTTCGATTCCTGGGTTGGGAAGATCCGCTGGAGAAGGGATAGGCTACCCAGGCCAGTACTCTTGGGCTTCCCTTGTGGGTCAGTTGGTAAAGAATCTGCCTTAAATGTGGGAGATTTGGGTTTGATCCCTGGGTTGGGAAGATCCCCTGGAGAAGGGAAAGGCTACCCACTCCAGTGTTCTGGCCTGGAGAATCCCATGGACTATAGTGGATTCCAGGCTCTATGGACAGAGAAGCCTGGTGGGCTACAGTCCATGTGGTCGCAAAGAGTCAGACACAACTGAGTGACTTTCACATCACATCATGTCTATAAGTGAGCTCCAGGTCCCAAGCATTTAAAATCAATATTATTTTCTTCTCCACGTTTCACGCCACGTCAGACATTCCATTATCTCCTGGCAGGGCCCATGGCTGATTTTCTTCCAGCCTTTCTGTGAGAGGAGGGAAGACTCATACTACCTGACAAGTTCTCCATACTACCATATCAGTACTTAACGATGACAGAAGAAGATCAAGAAAGTAGATTTATTATTGAATGTTCCTACTTATTTTTAGTCAAGTGCAGTATATTTTACTGTTCCCCGTGGATGATTCATAACCATGTCTCAGCAGGCAAACTCAAGTTGGGAATCTAAATAATTCACTAGAGACTTTAAATCAGTGTGGACAGGATATCTACTTTTTGGTTTCTTTTTAATGTTTTTTTTTGACTATCTAGTTTCTCTGTGCAATCACTGTATTATCCTTAAAAAATAAGTATTGTTCATCATCTGTTTTACATGGTCCCTATGAAGAATTAGGTATTTTGTGAAAAGAAAGACTTGATTTAAGAATAAAAAAAATAACCTAGAGCTTAGAAGTTGTTTGTTCTATATTTTATGATTTCTTGTATATTAAGTGGTATAAATGCCACCCATTTGATTTTACGAAGACTTTAGATGGCATTGAGGTTTCCCTTGTGGCTCAGGTGGTAAGAATCTGCCTGCAATGCAGGAGACCTGGGTTCAGTCCCTGGGTTGGGAAGATCCCCTGGAGAAGGGAATGGCAACCCATTCCAGGATTCTTGCCTGGAAAATCCCACAGACAGAGAAGTCTGGCGGGCTACAGTTCATGGGGGTCACAAAGAGTCGGACACGACTGAGTGGCTGACACTTCAGACGGCATCGGGCCCTGGGACGACTAATGTAGAACGTGGGCTCCTCTTCCACCCCCACACCCGATAGGACCTGATTGAACCTGGCATCTCACTTGTCACTGGAGTTTTGATTGTCATCTTTGTGTTAGGCTTGCCTTTTCCCAGGGAGAAAATTCTTGTGTGTTTCCTGACATCCTCTTCTAAAAGTAAAAGCATTTTGCTCCAGCAACATTCAATTGTTGCTGCTAAGTCGCTTCAGTCGTGTCTGACTCTGTGTGACCCCAGAGACAGCAGCCCACCAGGCTCCCCCGTCCCTGGGATTCTCCAGGCAAGAACACTGGAGTGGGTTGCCATTTCCTTCTCCAATGCATGAAAGTGAAAAGTGAAAGTGAAGTCGCTCAGTCGTGTCCGACTCTTAGCGACCCCATGGACTGCAGCCTACCAGGCTCCTCTGTCCATGGGATTTTCCAGGCAAGAGTACTGGAGTGGGGTGCCATTGCCTTTTCCGATTCAATTGTTGGCTCTCTTTAATAATGAATTTTTATCCTGAAGTGAAATCTGATACTTTTATAATGTCCTCCCATATTTAAAATTGGAAATATCTGGACCCTGGCATCTGAACTATTCTTGTTTCATCTTGAACACTGGCATAATTTTGTCATGATTCCAACAGTGGGATGTACATATGTTCTAAGTGGGTTACTTTTTTTTAGGACTATTACATCCACAGTAGGCATTCAGAATATATTTTAATTGCTGTAATGGCAAAAGGTATATTTTATGTTTTTCTTATTTAAGTTACATTCAGCTTAGCTTTTCATCAGTGTTAAAATAGAAAGAACCAAATGAGATGAATTATCCTCACTCTTAAATTTCTAGCTTCAGAGTGAGTCTTCTTAAAGAGGAATTTATTAGTTTGGTCAAACCAAAAGCTATGTGTTCAAGTTTCATGAAAGAAAACAACCCTTGATACCTACTGACCTGTTTTGTTTCCATTTCAAAGATATACTAATTGCGAGGCAAAACTTACCTAGTTTTGGGGGTTGCTTTCTTCCTTTCGGAGTGACTTGAAATTGTTTTTATTAAATATTGGTTATGTACAGAATTTATACTATCAGTGCCTTGTGTGAAGCTCACCAAACTTTACGCTGACTTTATTTTTACTTCTACTTTTGAGCCTTATGCATTACCCTCACCTTGTTCACACCATGAGAAAAATATGTTGTGCCAAGTTATTAGCATCTTTATTCTAGGGCTGCTGCATTGCTCTATAGGGACAAAGAGGCTTCTTGCTTGTTAAGCAGTGATGAGTGCAGCTATTTTAAATACTAAAGTGTTACAGAAACTTATCCAAGGTACAGAAACAAGGATCTGTTACACATTTTCTTGGAGCCTATTCACACATCATGAAAGTCTTGGCTTGGGCGCCCCTGAGCAGACCCGAGATGGGATTTCTGCAAGAGTGTTTTATTAGGGCAGCATTCCGGGGGGGGGGAGGGTGGGGGGGATGAGGGAGTGGGGAAGGGAAGGGAGAAGGGAGCCAGACAGGGGAAGGTGTGGGCAGTGTCTCTGCCTCGACCCAATACCTGGAGGAGCTCTGGAGCACAACTGCTCCAGGAATCTGCTCCTTCTGCTCTAGCGAGGGAGCTGGCCTTCCCATCTCTGCCTCAGACACCGACTGTGGTCCGGTGGGAGAGGGGCTGCAAACCAGGGAACACTTGACTCTGTATCTGCAGGTAAAGCAGCTCTGGAAGTTGAAGAGTGCTTCTCTTAAGAAATGTGCAGTTGCCGTCTTTAGAAGCAAAACACAAAAGCTGGGAGGTGGGCACACAGGACAGTTAAAAGGTACCAGTGGTATCTGGATAGACACTGGAGTATCTCCTCTACCTAGTCACATGTTGTCTCACCTACTTCCTCACTTATCTGGGCATATTCTTCATCCCTTAGTCCATTTCCTGGTGTCAGTTACATTCATTTTCTTGCTTCGAGTTGGTCATGAGCTACTGCTTCAAACAGCAGAATCCCAAAGTGACTGCAGTGTTGAGAGATACCTAGGTAGTCTTCAGTAAATAGAGCTGCTACCTGTATTAGAGTTAGAAGAAAATAAAAATCCATAATTTCAAAGCTTTCCTTAGATGGGTGTCTTCATGGATAACAATTTCAGTGCCCTGATAAAAGAGGCAGGGATATTCTGTGACTATATTGTTGGCATTTATTCTTGCTAGAAACATTTCCAAGCATACATGTTAACGCGATGATTTCTCATTCTCATCTATTTTAACCATCCTTATAAATTTTATACTTTAGCTTTTGCCTTTAAAAGTATTTTCTTAAACCTTTTATGAAAATATATGATGTTTCTGAACTGAATTGAAATGATGGTATTTCCTTTTAGTCAGTTAAGTTGCTTAGTTGTATCCGACTCTCTGTGACCCCATGGACTGCAGCACGCCAGGCTTCCCTGTCCATCACCAACTCCCGAAGCTTGCTCAAACTCATGTCCATCCAGTCGGTGATGCCATCCAACCATCTCATCCTCTGTTGTCCCCTTCTCCTCCTGCCTTCAATCTTTCCCAGCATCAGGGTCTTTTCCAGTGAGTCAGTTCTTCGCATCAGATGGTCAAAGTATTGGAGTGTCAGCTTCAGCATCAGTCCCTCCAATGAATATTCAGGACTGATTTCCTTTAGGATGGACTGGTTGGATCTCTTTGCTGTCTAAAGGACTCTCAAGAATCTTCTCTAACACCACAGTTCAAAAGCATCAGTTCTTTGGCACTCAGCTTTCTTTATGGTCCAACTCTCACATCCATACATGACTACTAGAAAAACCATAGTTTGACTAGACTGACCTTTGTTGGCAAGTAATGACTTTGCTTTTTAATATGCTGTCTAGGTTGGTCATAACTTTTCTTCCAAGGAGCAAGCGTCTTTTAATTTCATGGCTGCAGTCACTATCTGCAGTGATTTTGGAGCCCCCAAAAACAAAGTCTCTCACTGTTTCCATTGTTTCCCCTCTATTTGCCATGAAGTGATGGGTATTTCTTTCCTTGGGCACTTTCAACTCAGTATAGCACAAAAGTGTGGCCTAGTAGAAACAGCATGTGAACAGCAAGGCATTTCTCTTTAGCCTCATTTAAAATTAAAAAAAAAAAAAAAGGTTGTGGTAACAGGCTGAATTGGAGGCTGGGAAGTCCAAGATCACACTTGAAATTAATTTAAATAATATATTTAGCCTAGCATATCCTAATTATTATCATTTCAACATTCAATACTGTTAATTATATTTTGCTTTTTTATTTTTTATTGGGTGTAAATTCGATGCTTACAACAAATCTCAATTCAAACTAGCTATATTTCAAGTGCTCAAAACCACTTTGGCCAATGGCACTGTATTGGACAGTGCAACTTCAGAATGTTATAGAAAAGCTCTGATAAGAGGCTTCTTTCCTTTGAGACAAGACTTTTTGTCAGCAGTCTGAATCTTCCAGCTTGGTAACCCCATTCAGTAAAGCAATGAGGTGGCATTGTTGTCCAAAGAAAGTGAGCTGATCTGTCTTTGATGGGCTATTGTCACTTCCATTTGGTACTTAATGCCCTGTAGGCACGAATTATGATGAAAATGATTGGGTTTGATAGCTAAGATATCAACGATAACCTTCAGGAGTGCAGAGTTACTTTTTGAAAGACCCTGGGTCTTGAATGAAGGGGAGACTGTGTAGAAATTTTAAAGAGGAGAGGAAGGCATCTTAGAAAATGGAAAAAATGATGTATATGTATATAATGTGTGTTGGCAGAGAAGAGTGTAGAGAAGTTTGAGTACTGGCATGTAATCTGACAAGGCTGGAATACTAACTACACAGTAAGAAAGGTAGTTAGTGTCTAGACTGATGCCAGTTTTGAAAACCTGGATTGTGCAGAGTATGAAGTGGTATATCATCATGGCCTAGTTTACACACTGGGCTCTGTTTTTGGAATCCCTCCAAAATGTAGTGACTTGAAACAACAGAAGCCACATCCTCACCTCACATTTCCTGTGAGTCAGGGGTTCTGGAAGGGCTTCTTTGTGCCCTTCTGGCTTAGAGGACCTCTCAGGTAGCTGCATTCAAACGGTATCTGAAGCTGCAAGAGCAGGAGGCTGGAGCAGCTGGAGGCTGGCTGGGTTTCCCCGCCACAGGCTCAGGATGTCTCTGTGGGTCTCTCTTCATGGGTGACCATGGGCTTCCTCATGGTCTGCTGGCTCTAGGGCAGCTGGTGCTTCCATGGGCCCTGTGATTATTCCCCCTGACAAGTGAGAGGCTCCTCTGCTCGGGAAGGCTCCTTGGAAATAATGCTGCTTCATTTCCATCACATGACTTTGTACTGGGGAGTCACGAGCCAGTCCAGTTTCAAGGGGAGGAGACATAAATGCCCACTTCTCAGCGGGAGGGTGCTAAAGTCGCCTGGTGTGGAGGAGTGTTGGAAGAACTGCCCCGGAACCCTTCCCAGCACCACTGCTGCCTGCACCTGGCCCCGGGCCGTGCCCTGGAGTGCTGTAGCGTGAGCTCACCGCTCATTCCTGGGCCCACTTCCACACGGGCTCTCTCTCTCCTTCCCTCACCTGGGGAGCTAGACTGGGCAGCCCTTAAGGACAGCTGAAGCCTTCAGTTCCGGCAGTGAATGGCCAGCCCTGGCCTTCCGTCCCCCTTTCAATATCTTCACTTGCCTTTGCTGGTAGAGGCTCCCGCTAGGGTGGGCATGCCCCAGCCTCACATTCTCCTCGCTTTCTTGATTTGTGGAATAACTGAGGGGTAAGAGAAACAGCAAACACAAAGGGAAAGAAGAATCTTCTAACCCTTTACTTCACCCCTCTACCACGTAGGGATATCTTCTTCGTACGAAAGGATTTTCACCCTTGGCTAACGGCAGGGCTTTTCTCTCCCTTCTTCCATTTCTAGAGTGGCTCTCTATTGCTCTGTTTTTGGTTTCCATGAACATCTGGGCTTATTTCCCGAGGTGATTAGAAGGAAGGAGGAAGGATATGAGACCAGCACATGACTTGTGTAAGAGAGCTTTCCTAAATATTCCTAAGGCCAGCATTCTGCCACATCCTGTTCTCCCTGGTTTTCATAGGAAGGTCTCCATTCTTTGCCAGAATCTCAAATTTATCTGAATACCAGCCTTGAAACTAGGTGTGTGATGAGCTTTCCTGTACTTTCCTAGCCTTCCTTCCTCTTGCTAAGTCACAGCCTTTAACTAGAAAAGATTAAAATGCCAACAGCAGAAGTTTAGAGGTATTAAATTCTGCAACTTAATTACTATGAAATACATTAAAAAGAAGACTTGATGGATAGAGAAATGGAAAAAGATCTAGGTATTCAAAAAGGCTAGTTGGTAGGAATATGGTTGCTCACCGGGAAAAAAATCTTTCAACTTTTCTTTATTTTTAAAATAAAATACTAGAGAAGAAAAGCATAAACCATAAAATTATAGTGTGATACATTTGGGAAAATAATGTACGTTTTCTACTTTAGCAGTTGTTGAAGTCTTATCCTGTTTTTCAGTCCAAATAAAATTTCAGAAATTTTTGTCCTTAGCAAAGTTATTTGTCCTGACTTGTTTCCCAAAAGATTTGAAGAAACTGAAAAAGGTCTAACAGTCCAGTATTTTTTAGTTTGACTAGGATTTTCACATATAGCTTTTTAATATGCTATTATTGAAGTTCTTAAGACATTAAAATTGCTTTTGTGTGACATTTTCCAAGACCCCTTGTGCAATCCTGACAGCAGGAACTTCTTATTCCAAAGACAGAGTTTCTTGTCCCCATATATGGTCCCACACTCCCCTATCTTGAGTTGGGTAGCCTGAATCTTTTCCAGGTCTGAAACATTTTTCCCCTGCTACAGTGAGAAGGTTTGCCTTGTCTGGTTTGTTTCTGTAAAAGAGAAAGAAAAAATAAAGCCAATTTAGCTCCCTGACCCTTTTAATTTTTTTGATTTGACCAGTAGTAGTTGTTGCATTTGCAAAGTCTTTGCTTACTCTTCTGAAATGAACAGAAGAGCAGGCTTCGTGTTTTCATTGTCCTCAGTTGGGGAAGGGCAGCTTGCTGAGGACTGAGGACTGAAATAAACCCTCCCAGGAAAGGGAACCAGCCAGTGACCTTGGGTCGTGACCACCTTGCAGATCAACTGCTCCCTTCCTTGCTGTTTTTGTGGCTTCTGGCGGGGCATCAAGTGTCACAAATGCAGGAGGAGAGCAGTGTGAGGAGGACTCCAGTGCCTCTGCGGGCAAAAGTGCTGACGTGATCTCCTGACCCCCTGTATGGCTGCACGCTTTCACAGCGGGCGGGCAGGGAGCGGCAAGAAAGCACTCCTCTACAAAAGAGAAGCGGCAAGAAACTGATGCCATGGCGGTGACTTTTACACTCCTCGAGGAATAATAGAGCAGTCTGGAATTTGGAGAGATGCGTGCAGTTGTTAATAGCCCTTACTGAGCCAAAAGAGTAATAAAAGTCACACCTACTTCTCGAAGCAATTAGAAGCGTATTGGAAAACTGGAGGGTGCTCCTGGTGACTTTGATAATTTCTTACCTGGTTCGCTGCCTTTTGGTGTGGGATGAAGAAGGTGAGCTCTGAAGCCTGCGGCTTGGTTTTCCCATCTGGAAAATGAGCACACTGTCACCAATTTCATTGTGTTTTGGGTCTTTACAAGGAGGTGGAGGATATGCGGGACCCATCTTCTGTAGGTAGTATCTTCCTTCCCATTTTTCTCTCCATGGATATTTGTGAGCCTCCAAACTACTTTCTTCTGTGTGACGTTTCCCACGAGCCCTTGAGCGGTCATGAAAGCAGGAACGGCTTATTCCAAAGAGAGAATTTCTTGTCTCCCCATATTTTTCTGTTTTGACCTGGACATCCTGAATCTTTTCCAGACCTGAAACATGGGTCTACCCACTTCCCCCCACCAATGGAAGTGTTCACTTTGATCTGTTTCTGTAAAAGGGAGAAAAAAATAAATAAATAAACCCCACTCAGCTCCCTGGCACTAGAGATGTTAACTCTTCTCCTTTTGCTCCTCAGAAACCCTCTGCTCTTTCTTCTGTACGGAAGTAAAGGAAGGAAGGTTCTGCACCTTGAGGAGCTTCGGGTACTACTCTGTCCTCCCATTAAGGACTTTCTCCTGCCTAACGGGGCCCACCCTCTCTGCATTTAGAATCTGTGGCTTCTGGTACAGGTGCTGCTGTTAGGATGACCGTCCCTGGGTTGAATCCCTCTTCCTGTAGTCATGCCGTCTCTGCTTCTCCTCTCTGCACACATCTGCTGGCACGTTTGCCTCTCCTGGGGCTTATTTCTGCCATTCCCACAGCTTCAGTCCTATCTAAAAACCTGCCCTGCTTTGCCTGCCTTGTCTTTCTTCTTCCTTCTGCCTTTTTCACAAAAATTGAAGTGAAATTTATATGACAAAAATCACCCATATAAAAGTGAGCAATCCAGTGTCATTTAGCACATTCATAAACTTGTACAACCACCACTTCTATCGAATTCTAAAATATTTTCATCACCACCAGAGAAGCCCCCATACTCATTAAGCAGGTGCTTTCCCCACTTTCCCCTTTCCCAATCCCTGGCAACATATCTATGAATTTGCCTATTTTGGATATTTCATGTAAATGGAATCACATATTCTGTGACCTTTCAGTTCAGTTCAGTCGCTCAGTCAGGTCCGACTCTTTGCAACCCCACGGGCTGCAGCACTCCAGGCTTTCCTGTCCATCACCAACTCCTGGAGCTTACTCAAACTCATGTCCATTGATTTGGTGATGCCATCCTACCGTCTCATCCTCTGTCGTCCCCTTCTCCTGCCTTCAATCTTTCCCAGCATATTATTTTTAAGCGTCATCGATGTTGTAGCATGGATGAGTATTTCATCCCTTTTTATAGTTGAATACAATGTGCATTGTGTGCGTATGCCAGTTTGTTTATCCGTTCGTCCATTAGTGGACAGTTGTGCTGTTTTCATCTTTTGGCTGTTTGTGAATCGTGCTGCTATGAACATGTGTATACATGTATTTGAGCCTTTTCCCGTTGTTCTGGGATATACCTAGGAATGGAATTGCTGGGTCGTATACTAACTCTGTGTCTAACTTTTGGGGGTGGGGTGGAACAGCGCTGGGTCTTCTTTACAGCCATGAGATCTTCAAGAGGCATCACGCAGGCGCTCTAGTTGCGGGCTCAGCTGCCCTGTGGCATGTGGGGCCTTAGTTCCCCAACCAGGATCAGATCCACGCCCCCTGCATCGGAAGCTGGATTCTTATCACTGGACCGTGAGGGAAGTCCCTATATTGAACTTCCTGAGGATTTGCAAAGCTCTTCTCCACAGTAGCTGCACCATTTTTCACCCCCTCTATCAATGCACTTGAGTTCCCATTTCTCCACATCGTTGCTGACACCTCTTTTCTTTTTCACTTTTTAAAGCCATCTAATGCGTGTGAAATGGTATCACGTGTGGTTTTGATTTGCATTCCATGATGACTAATGGTGTGCATCTTTTCATGTGGTGCTTGGCCATTTGTATAGCTTCTTTGAAGAAATGTTAGTTCAAGTTATTTACCCATTTGTTTAAGTGTGTTGCTTGCTTTTTTGTTATTAAATTGTAGAAGTTTTTTTGTTTTTTTTATATTCTGGATACTTGATCTTTCTCAGATATATGGCTTGCAGACTTTCTCTCATTTTATAGTTTGTCCTTTCACTTTCTTGATAATGTCTTTTAATGCACACAAGTTTTTAATTTTAATGAAGTTGAATTCACCTATTTTTTAATGCTGTTGCTTTTGCACGTGTCAAATATAAGAATCTGCTGTCAAACCCAAAGTTATATTTTGACTCTTCAGAGCACCTTCTCTCTTTGCTTTTGTTATCATTTTCCCTTGTCGTGATTCCGGAACTGTGGTACCGCACCTCAGGAGAAAGCAGCGGCCCAGTGAACAGTCATGTAGTTGCATCGGGGATTATTACAAGTGTGCTGGACTCCAAACACTGCTCGTGTTTGTGGTCACTGCCTTGGAAGCATGATGAGAACCTTGCTGGCTATTCAAAGCAGAGCCACCATGCAGGCTTCCGGGTGGCAACTGCTTGTTAAAATTTCAAGGGAGGCAGAGGTTGGAGAGATTAGAAGGAGGAAGACTCCACATGTCATTGCTGGCTTTGAAGATGGAGAAAGATGAGCCAAGGGATAGGGTCATCCTCTAGAAGCCTAGAACAGCTCCAGCCAACAGCATGTAAGGGAATCAGGACCGCAGTCCTATAGCAACATAGAACCAAACTCTGCCAGCAAACTAAGTGAGCTTAGAAGTGAATTCCACCCTAGGGACACTGAAAAGGAATTCATCCTTGCCGGCATCTTGATCTTGACCTTGTGAACACTGAGCACAGAAACTAACCAACCCTCCTAGATTGTGACCTACATAACGGAGAACGTTAAGTTTACCTTGGAATGCCTAAAAAGAAGTGAATGTTGTGAGCATCATTATAAGGATATCTTGGTTATTTTTTTTTTTAAACTGAAGATTGCAGTGTATCATGTATTGTTTAGTAGATTTTTAAATTAAATATGTATTGATTTTATTCATGTAACAAATGAAAACAAAAAAATTCCAAGGGAGCCTTCTAGAAAAGAACAAAGCATGTGGGCTTCCCATTTGCTGTTCTCTGGTCTATGCATGTGTTCAATTGTGTTAGTCATTGTCTTCAATTATATGAGCATTTTTTAAAAGCCTTCTCTCATATAAAGGAAAACTGTGGCATAGGCATCAAAATCAGGAAGGAATCAGAAGGAGAGAGAGTGAGGAGGAAGACAGGTGATGTTGCCAGGATTGGTTGGAGGGGTTGTCACATTTTTTCCCCAATAAGTTTGACAACTGGTCCATTCCTTTGAGAGTAGTGAGGCTGGGTGAGGCCTCCACCCAGGGCTGCCCATGAGTGTCGGAGGTAACTTCGGGCCTGGCAGGGCCTCCTGAAAGAGGCTCCCTTCCAGGTAGGTGAAACAGGGGCTTTTCTTAGCTTCGCAGTTGGGTTAGGAGAAGTTTGGGGAGACACATAGACTAGGGTCCTGGGACCTTCCTGCACTGAACAGGAGCATCTGAAAGTAGAGTTCCCCCCTGGGTAGAGGGCCAGGTGGGAGCCCACGAACTCTGAGAAGCAGGTCTTCGAGGGGCAGCAAATATCATCAGGCCTGACTTGGGGACTAGCCAGAACTCACCACGGACTATGGTCCAAAGAGCTGGGTCTTCAGAGTTTGGCAGGAGCTTTACAGCATTACTGTGAGGATACAGTTCTCATCTGATGCAAACAAACCAGTCAACCACTATCAAAACCAACTGCTTGCTCTTAGAGAGTGCATGACACATAATAAGTGCTCAATTAATGATCGTCATTATTTGTGTTGAATATACCGAAGGGTGGTCTGACAGTTTGCTCCTTAGAGCTAGGAAATCCTTGGCTAGGATTTCCGGGCCAAGTGTAGACTGTCGCCTGTTGTCTGAGGCATCCACTGTGATGCTGCATTTCCTGTTGGAGTAGAAGTACTAGCAACAGTGGAATCGCATCAAACAGGGGCAACAAGAAGCTCCTCTATGTCAGTGTGCGCTTTCCGATCAGTTATGAGAGTGACTGTCTGCAGCGTTAACTGCTAAAACAGACCCAGAAATTCTGCACAGGAAGGGCTTTAGGAATCTGTGCCTCCAGTAAAAGGGCATGCGTCCCCTGCCTGTGCCCACTGCCTTTCAGGGACTTTACCATTTGATGGGGAACTCCAGGAGCTAAAGTCCGGACAGCAAGAGGACATACCAGATGTCAGCAGAGATCCCCTCTCAGAATGGCATGGAAGTGGAAGATTTACTTCCTTATTTCATGCTTTATCTCTTAAAATGGTGAACTTATTTTTTTTTTTTACTTAATTATCTAAAAAATTTCTTTTGCAACAAATATGGATTTATTGTGTTTAAAACTTTTTCTTTTAAAATTTCTATTTATTTAAATAAATGAATTTTTATTGAAATATAGTTGATTTATAATATTATATTAGTTTCAGATACACAATTATACTCCACTTAAAGTTATTGTAAAGCTCTGATTATGTTCTCTATTCTGTATAGTACATTCTGGTAGCTTTTTCCTTTTGTGCATAGCAGTTTTACCCCTTTACCTGCCTTGCTTCTTCCATTCTTCTTTTCACCAGTATGACTAGTTTTTTCCTCTTTATTTGTGATTCTGCTTCTGTTTTGATTTGTTGTTGTTACTGTTAAGTCACTAAGTTGTCTCCAGCTCTTTGTGACCCCACAGACTGTAGCACACCAGGTTCCTCTGTCCTCTACCACTTCCCAGAGTTTGTTCAGACTGCTGTCCATTGAGTCAATGATGCCATCCAACTATCTCATTCTCTGCTCCCTGCTTCTCCTTTTGCCTTCAATCTTTCCCCACATCAAGGTTTTTTTTCCAGTGAGTTGGCTCTTCACATCAGGTGGCCAAAATATTGGAGCTTCGGCTTCCGCAACAGTCCTTCCAATGAATATTCAGGGTTGATTTCCTTTAGGATGGACTGATTTGATCTCCTTGCTATCCAGGGGACTCTCAAGAGTCTTCTCCAACACCACAGTTCAAAAGCATCAATTCTTCGGCACTCAGCTTTCTTTATAGTCCAACTCTCACATCCATACAGGACCACTGGAAAAACCATAGCTTTGAGTAGATGGACCTTTGTTGGCAAAGTAATGTCTCTGCTTTTTAGTATGCTGTCTAGGTTTGTCATAGCTTTCCTTCCAAGGAGCAAGCATCGTTTAATTTCATGGCTGCAGTCACAGTCTACAGTGATTTTGGAGCCTAAGAAAATAAAGTCTGTCACTGTTCCCACTTTTTCCCCTTCTATTTGCAATGGAGTGATGGCACTATATGCCATGATCGTAGTTTTTTGAATGTTGAGTTTCAAGCCAGCCTTTTTACTCTGCTATTTCACTCTCATCAAGAGATTCTTTAGTTCCTCTTCAACTTTCTGCCATCAGAATTATATCATCTGCGTATCTGACATTGTTTATATTTCTTTTGGCAGTTTTGATTGCAGCTTGTGTTCCAGACTAGTATTTTGCATGATGTACTGTGTATAGATGTTAAATAAGCAGGATGAGAATATACAGTTCTGTCGTACTCCTTTCCCAAGTGTGAACCAGTCAGTTGTTCCATGTCTGGTTCTCTTGCTTCTTGACCTGCATACAGGTTTCTCAGGAGACAGATAAAGTGACCTGGTATTCCCATCTCTAAGAATTTTCCACAGTTTATTGTAATCCACACAGTCAAAGGTTTTAATGTAGTCAATGAAACAAGTAGATGTTTTCTTGGAACTCCCTTGCATTCTCCATGATCCAGCAAATGTTGGCAATTTGATCTCTGGTTCTTCTTTGTTACCCAGCTTGTACATCTGCAAGTTCTTGGTTCACATACTGGTGAAGCCTAGTTTGGGGGATATTGAGCATAACGTTGCTAGTGTGTGAAATGAATGCAATTGTGAGGTAGTTTGAACATTCTTTGGCATTGCCCTTCTTTGTGATTGGAGTGAAAACTGAACTTTTCCAGTCCTGTGGCCACTGCTGAGTTTTCTAAATTTGCCGACATATTGAGTGCAGCACTTTAAGAGCATCATCTTTTAGGATCTGTTTTGATATATTAATTCATTTGTTTTACTTTTTAGATTACACATAGAAATGATAGCACACAGTATTTGTCTTTCTCTGACTTTTTTTCACCAAGTGTAATATCCTTCAATTTCGTCCATGTTGTTGCAATAGCAAGATTTCTTTTTTATGACTTGAGTAGTAGTCCACTGTTCACTTTTCACTTTCATGCATTGGAGAAGGAAATGGCAACCCACTCCAGTGTTCTTGCCTGGAGAATCCCAGGGACGGGGGAGCCTGGTGGGCTGCCGTCTATGGGGTTGCACAGAGTCGGACACGACTGAAGCGAGTTAGCAGCAGCAGCAGCAGTAGTCCACTATATATTTGTAACACATCTTTTTTATCCATTCCTCTGTCAATGGATACTTAGGTTGCTTCCATGCCCTGCAGTGTTTAAATAGTGCTGCTGTGAATGTTGGGGTGCGTGTATCTTTTTGAAGTAGTGTTTTCATTTTTTTTTTTTTTGGATATATGTCCAGGAGTGTGATTGCTTAAGACTTTTTTGTTTTGATGATTAAGCCAGATCAGAGTGATTATCCGGGAAAAAAGGTGGGACATTTTTTGTACATTTTTTTCCCATAGGCGGTGTTTTAGTCTGCTAGATATGCCATAACAAAATGCCACAGACTGGTTGGCTTGAACAACAGAAACTCATTTCCGCAGAGATCTGGGGGTTGCGAGTCATCAGGTGTCATCAGGTGCGCTTCTCCTGAGGTCTCCTTGGCCTGCAGATGGCCACTTCCCTGCTGTGTCCGCACAGTCTTTTCTCTGTGCACACACATCCCTGGGGTCCTTTTATGTGTCCAAATTTCCTCTCCTTACAAGGCTTGCAGTCAGATTGGATGAGGGCCCACCATTGGAGCCTATTTCTATTTTAATTACCTCATTAAAGGTTCCGTCTCCAAATAGGGTCACAGTGTGAGGTACTGGGAGTTCAGGCTTCAACCTATGAATTTTGGAGGAGACAAAATTCAGCCCATACTAGGCAGCACACGGGTACAGGAGAACATAGACAAGTAGGAATGAAGACCCAGAAAAGTGAGTCAAAAGTCAGAGCCATGGGGAATAAGAAGAATTTGTAGGAGGGGACTCTATGCACTGCTAATGAGATAGAAACTATTTTGTTACCTGATCAATGTATCAATTAGCTTTTGCTGCATAACAGACTAGCCCTAAAATGTCCTGGCGTAAACCATCAACCGTTTAGTTAGCTCACAATTGACTGGGTTGGCAGTTTGAACTCCCCTTAGTGGGGAAAGTTCTACTGCTCTCCACTGAGCTTATTTAAGCATCTGTGGTCAACTGCTGGGCATACTGAGGGCTGGCTGGTCGAGGATGGTCTTAACTGGATGGCCCATTTCTCCTCCATGTGTATCTTGGTTTCTAGCAGGCCAGTTTGGGCTTCAAAGAAAGTGCAAGAGAGAGTGTGAATGAGTATAAAAGCACATACCCTCCTTTCTTCCACACTCTGGTTGTCAGGGGAAGTCACAGACCAGTCTAGATTGAAGAGATGGGGAAATATACCTTTTCAGGTGAATGGTTTTGCTACAAAGATTATTTGACTATGAAAATTATGTAGCCTGTTATATTTATATTCATAATACTTTACCACTCTCTAGCTCAGACGGTAAAGCATCCGCCTACAATGCAGGAGACCCAGGTTCTATCTCTGGGTTGGGAAGATCCCATAGAGAAGGAAATGGCAACCCACTCCAGCATTCTTGCCTGTAGAATCTCATGGATGGGGAAGCCTGGCGGGCTACAGTCCATGGGGTCGTAAAGAGTCAGACATGACTGAGCGAATAGACTTGTTTGTATTCATAATCAGAAAAGAACAACCTGGAAAGGAATTCCTAGGGCATTTATTTATGAGTGGTGGTTCTTTCTTCCCAAATTGAGATGAATAGTTTAACTAGATCATTTCCTTCCATGAGGGTGTCTTACTTTCCTGTATGGCTTGATCCAGCTAGCTCACAGGTAAAGATCCTAGTCAGGAGAATGCTGATGATAGCTCAGTTTTCGTCCCTTATGCTACCTAGGATGCAGTGTCTGGAAAGAAAGTGGAAACCTTCAGCTGTTATCTCATGGAGATAGACCTCATGAGGCTGTAACAGGAGAACAAGATCTCTGGGGTCTTGGGTAGGGAGGATGTGGAGGAAATCCAAATTTGACACTTTATGTGGGAAAATATGCTTCTTACAAACTCTCACAGAAGAGAGAGTTACCTCCTTGTCACCAGGCTTACTAGTCCTTTGTACCCACATGGGGCTCTCTCTGTTAAGTGACTCCTCCCTATAATTAGTATTTCATATGAAAAAACATGCTGTTTCTAGCAGCTGGTCCTCAGTGCCATTATGGGATGGTTCTGTGCACTGAATTACATGGAGACGAAGAAGAACATCTTGTGGGGCAGAGAAAGCAAACTGGTGTGTGAAGGCTGAAATGTTCAATATTAAAGTTTTTTATCTGGAAAGTAAACATATTTTTTAGTGCACTTACATAGAACTGTTTGGCAGATTCTCATACAGTTCAGCATATGCTCACTATATACCACTAGCATTTTCAGTCTTAGGTTTGTTTTTTTTTTTCTCCCAAAGAGAATGAAAAGTTATATCCATGCAAAGATTGTAAATGAATGTTCATAACAGCCTTAGTTTTACTAACAAAAACTGAGAAAAAAACTAAACAAATATCCACCAAATTAATGCATAACAATTCATGAGCTCTGCATGTAATAGAATACTGCTTAACAGTAGAAAAATAACAAGTTACTGGTACAGCTAACAACTTGGGGGGACCCCACATTGGGGGAACTCAGAAACATCCTACTGTGTAAAAGAAGTGATACATAAAAGAGTACTTGCTGTGTTATTTCATTTATAGGATATTCTGGAACTGGCCAATCTGATCTGTCATGGTAGAAAGCAGATTTGTGCTTGCTTGTGGCTGGAGTTTGTGTTGGGTAGGGTGTAGGGGTGGGGATGGCCAAGGGTCCAGAGAAGCTTTTGAGCTGATGCAAACTGTTCCAGTATCTTGATGATGGTGCTGGTTACATGGGTGCATCGTATTATATATAATGTAGCCCTCAATACATCAAGGTGTTTGGAGGGGTGTTGTCCATGTTTTTCAATACATATGTGACATTAAGAGCAATATCATGAAAAATTTTTTGATCATCAAACGGGACATATGTTTGAATAGGTTAAAGATTAAAACTTTGTAGAAGTTACCATGTTTTTTGTTGTTTAGTTGCTAAGTCGTGTCCTACTCTCTTGCGACCCCATTGCCTATAGCTTGCCAGACTCCTCTGTCCATGGGATTTCCCAGAGAAGAATACTAGAGTGGGTTGCCATTTCCTTCTCCAGGAAGTCTTCCTGACCCAAGGGTCAAACTTGTGTCTCTTGTATTGGCAGGCAAATTCTTTACCAATGAGCCACCTGGGATAGCCTAGGCTTTTTCTTAGATTTAGTCATCTCTAAATTGTCCATTGTTGGAAACAGTGGGTAATAACAAGCAAGTCAACTGCTTAGAATCTCATCATATTTAGACCTGGCCTGTGTGACTAAGCCAGTATATCTTTTTAATTGAATCAGATTTTTAAAATTCTTTGCTTCCCAAATCTCCCAGATTTCCTGAATTATTTGGGAAGTTCATTTATACAGTTGAACTATGGTAACTACTGCTAGGTGAAGAAAATAGGTCATTTTTAACATTTGATGCAGTGTGGAGGAATAAAATCAAGTTTATGGTTCATAGATCATATGTTCATGTCAATCAATCAATTCTTATTCCTATGAAAAGAGTGCTTTAAACATGGGTAAATGTTTTATGTGTACCATACAGGTTCCAAAGTGGAGAAAATAATATAAGAAAAAGAGGCAAATAGCCCCTTAAAATTTATTGGAAGTGTCCAATCTAACCAGGCAGAACTTGCTGTTAAAATTCTCTTTCGGCCTATTCACTCTCTGATTGTTTAAAAGATAAAGCTGAGAGAAAAATAGGTTTGTCATGTTTATTTGGATTCAGTGCTGGATGTAACTTAGTAACATTTTTTTCTTACCATCAAAGGATTTTTAAATTCTCAGATGTCATTCATGCTTCAGAGTGCTACCACCGGTGATTTATGTTGTCAAAAGTTGATGATGCTAAAATGGAAGCAGATTTTATTTTTCATCTTAGTCACATTATAGTCTATTTTGATTGACTAAAATATATCTCATTTTAGTTTTGTTTTGATCATTCAGAAACGGATTGCAGATTTCATGTTTTTTAATATTATAATATTAAATGATAAAGAAGCTGACTCAGGAAAACTTTATAGTTCTCCCCTGATTAGTGTTTTCTAAAATGGTCATTTTTGGGGGTATTTTATGTCTGTGATTAATTCATTCATATATCAAGTATTTATCAAGTATCTAACAGGTACCAGGCATTTTTTTTAAAGCATTTGGAAGACAGCAGTGAATTAGAGAAGAACTATTTTCTGGTAGAGGTGGGGAGAGAGAATACAGAAGTAAACAGGAAAAGGGTCCAAGATTAGTAAGACTCTATGCTCACTTCCTCCTACAGACACATTGGGTCTATACCTCCATACAGAGCAGTTCTCTTGAAGAAGACCTGAGCGCTGATTGAACAGCTACTGCACATAGAAGGGACCCCAGGGAAACAAGTAGGAAAGATGAAGACATAGTATCCATAGAAACCTCTCCCCTGGGGCAACAACCAGTAGTAGGGAGGGATATTAACAAGGGGCCCAAGTACAGACTCACCCACCCTGGGACACAGTGAAAAACAGCGGTATAAAGGGTACCAGACTATACAAGAAGGAAAGACATTTATTAAATCTAGTTCTGTTGGAACTAATAAAGAATTCAGTAAAATTTCAGGATGCAAAATTAATATACAGAAACCTGTTACATTTCTATATGCCAATAACAAGCTGTTAGAGAAATTAAGAGGATAATCCATTTATAATTACATCAAAAAGAATAACATATCTAGGAATACATTTAACCCAGGAGGTGAAAGACTTTAGGATATAGGAAAAACTATTGGACATTTAGAATGGAAATTGAAGATGACACAAGTAAGTGGAAATCCATGTACTCATGGATTGGAAGAATCAATATCATTATAATTGTCCTGCTACTCAAAATAATATACAGAGTCAGTGCAATCCCTATCAAAATATGAAAGGCATTTTTCATAGAAATAGAATAAATGATGCCAAAATCTGTATTGAAGCACAAAAGACCCTGAATAGTCAAGATAGTTTTGAGAAAGAAAAACAGATCTGTAGGTATCATGCTCCCACACTTGAAAGTATACTATGAAGTTATGGTTATCAAAACAGAATCATACTGACACAAAACAGACACACAGATCAATTGGAACAGAATAGTGAATCTAGGAAAATAAACCCACATTCTTATGGTCAATTAACCTATGACAAAGGTGGCAATAATATTGCTGTTGTTCAGTCACTAATTCATGCCTGACTCTTTGTGACCCTATGGACCACAGTACACCAGGCTCCTCTGTCCTCCGCTATCTTCTGGAGTTTGCTCAAATTCATGTCCATTGAGTTGGTTATGCTATCTGACCATCTCATTCTCATCCACCTCCTTCTCCTTTTGCTTTCTTTTTTTTTTTATTTTAATTTTTTTTAATTTTAATTTTAATTTTTTAAAATTTTATTTTATGTTTAAACTTTACATAATTGTATTAGTTTTGCCAAATATCAAAATGAATCCACCACAGGTATACATGTGTTCCCCATCCTGAACCCTCCACCCTCCTCCCTCCCCATACCATCCCTCTGGGTCGTCCCAGTGCACTAGCCCCAAGCATCCAGTATCGTGCATCGAACCTGGACTGGCAACTCGTTTCATACATGATATTTCACATGTTTCAATGCCATTCTCCCAAATCTTCCCACCCTCTCCGTCTCTCACAGAGTCCATAAGACTGTTCTATACATCAGTGTCTCTTTTGCTGTCTCATAGACAGGGTTATTGTTACCATCTTTCTAAATTATTGCCAGCATTAGGGTCTTTTCCAATGAGTTGGCTCTTCACATCAGGGGACCAAAGTACTGGAGCTTAAGCTACAGCATCAATGTACACTTAGTCTCAGTCATGTCTGACTCTTTTTGACTCCATGGACTGTGGTCCACCAGGCTCCTCTGTCATTCTCCAGGCAAGAGTACTAGAGTGAGTAGCCATTGCCTTCTCCAGGGGATCTTCCCAATCCAGGGATCTTGCATTGTAGGCAGATTCTTTACTGTCTGAGCCACCAGGGGAAGTCTTCAGTGACCTCCTTATTGGGAAATCTGAAGGTCTCCTTTCTGTCCCCATCAACCACCTCAACAGTTTTGATCCAAGTAACCACTCTCTCCTTCCTGAAACACTCTTAGAGACAGCAATTCCACACTGTCCTAATTTTTCTTACCTTATCAACCACTTCTCCTCAATCAGGATCTCTTTTGTTTTGCATAACCTCTATATGTTAGAGTGACCCAGGGCTCTTCTCTATGTATTTTCTCTTCTGCTCTCATGTGGGCTCAAAGCTTTACATAACACCTATAGTTTTGTTCCTAGTTCTCATGTATTCAACTGTTCTAGACTCACATATCCAACTGCTTACTTGACATTTTCACTGAAATACTTACTAAGCATATTAAACTTTAAAATTTAAAGCAGAACACTTTTATTTCCTATGATCTGGGAGGTGGGTCATAGAGGATCCTGCTGTGATTTATGTCAGAGAGTGTTTTGTGTATGTCTCCTCTAGGAGTTTTATAGTTTCTGGTCTTACATTTAGATCTTTAATCCATTTTCAGTTTATTTTTGTGTATGATGTTAGAAAGTGTTCTAGTTTCATTCTTTTACAAGTGGTTGACCAGTTTTCCCAGCACCATTTGTTAAAGAGATTGTTTTTTCTCTATTGTATATTCTTGCCTCCTTAGTCAAATATAAGGTGTCCATAGGTGTGTGGATTTATCTGTGGGCTTCCTATTTTGTTCCATTGATCTATATTTCTGTCTTTGTGCCAGTACCATACTGTCTTGATGACTATGGCTTTGTAGTAGAACCTGAAGTCAGGCAGGTTGATTCCTCCAGTTCCATTCTTCTTTCTCAAGATTGCTTTGGCTATGTGAGGTGTTTTGTATTTCCATACAAATTGTGAAATTATTTGTTCTAGTTCTGTGAAGAATACCATTGGTAGCTTGATAGGGATTGCATTGAGTCTATAGATTGCTTTGGGTAGTATACTCATTTTCACTATATTGATTCTTCAGATCCATGAACATGGTATATTTCTCCATCTATTGGTGTCCTCTTTGATTTCTTTCATCAGTGTTTTATAGTTTTCTATATATAGGTCTTTAGTTTCTTTAGGTAGATATATTCCTAAGTATTTTATTCTTTTCATTGCAAGGGTGAATGGAATTATTTCCTTAATTTCTTTTTCTATTTTCTCATTATTAGTGTATGGGAATGCAAGGGATTTCTGTGTGTTGATTTATATCCTGCCACTTTACTATATTCACTGATTAGCTCTAGTAATTTTCTGGTGGAGTCTTTAGGGTTTTCTATGTAGAGGATCATGTCATCTGCAAACAGTGAGAGTTTTACTTCTTCTTTTCCAATCTGGATTCCTTTTATTTCTTTTTCTGCTCTGATTGCTGTGGCCAAAACTTCCAAAACTATGTTGAATAGTAGTGGTGAGAGTGGGCACCCTTGCCTAGTTTCTGACTTTAGGGGAAATGCTTCAATTTTTCACCATAATGTTAATTATGTTTGCTGTGGATTTCTCATATATAGCTTTTATTATGTTGAGGTATGTTCCTTCTATTCCTGCTTTCTGGAGGGTTTTTATCATAAATGGATGTTGAATTTTGTCAAAAGCTTTCTCTGCATCTATTGAGATAATCATATGGCTTTTATTTTTCAATTTATTAATGTGGTGTATTACATTGATTGATTTGTGGATATTGAAGACTCCTTGCATCCTGGAGTAAAGCCCACTTGGTCATGATGTTTGATCTTTTCAATGTGTTTTTGGATTCTGATTGCTAGAATTTTGTTAAGGATTTTTGCATCTATGTTCATCAGTGATATTAGCCTGTAGTTTTCTTTTTTTGTGGCATCTTTGTCAGGTTTTGGTATTAGGGTGATGGTGGCCTCATAGAATGAGTTTGGAAGTTTACCTTCCTCTGCAATTTTCTGGAAGAGTCTGAGTAGGATAGGTGTTAGCTCTTCTCTAAATTTTTGGTAGAATTCAGCTGTGAAGCCGTCTGGACCTGGGCTTTTGTTTGCTGGAAGATTTCTGATTACAGTTTCAATTTCCGTGCTTGTGATGGGTCTGTTAAGATTTTCTATTTCTTCCTGGTCCAGTTTTGGAAAGTTGTACTTTTCTAAGAATTTGTCCATTTCTTTCAAGTTGTCCATTTTATTGGCATATAGTTGCTGATAGTAGTCTCTTATGATCCTTTGTATTTCTGTGTTGTCTGTTGTGATCTCTCCATTTTCATTTCTAATTTTATTGATTTGATTTTTCTCCCTTTGTTTCTTGATGAGTCTGGCTAATGGTTTGTCAATTTTATTTATCCTCTCAAAGAACCAGCTTTTGGCTTTGTTGATTTTTGTTATGGTCTCTTTTGTTTGTTTTGCATTTATTTCTGCCCTAATTTTTAAGATTTCTTTCCTTCTACTAACCCTGCGGTTCTTCATTTCTTCCCTTTCTAGTTGCTTTAGGTGTAGAGTTAGGTTATTTATTTGACTCTTAACCTTCCCCTTAGCACTGCTTTTACAGTGTCCCACAGGTTTTGGGTTGTTGTGTTTTCATTTTCATTCATTTCTATGCATATTTTGATTTCTTTTTTGATTTCTTCTGTGATTTGTTGGTTATTCAGCCGTGTGTTATTCAGCCTCCATATGTTGGAATTTTTAATAGTTTTTCTCCTGTAATTGAGATCTAATCTTACTGCATTGTGGTCAGAAAAGATGCTTGGAATGATTTCAATTTTTTTGAATTTACCAAGGCTAGATTTATGGCCCAGGATATGATCTATCCTGGAGAAGGTTCCATGTGCACTTGAGAAAAAGTTGAAATTCATTGTTTTGGGGTGAAATGTCCTATAGATATCAATTAGGTCTAACTGGTCTATTGTATCATTTAAAGTTTGTGTTTCCTTGTTAATTTTGGAAATAAAAGCAAAAATAAACAAATGGGACCTAATTAAAATTAAAAGCTTCTGCACAACAAAGGAAACTACAAGCAAGGTGAAAAGAGAGCCTTCAGAATGGGAGAAAATAATAGCAAATGAAGCAACTGACAATGAATTAATCTCAAAAATATACAAGCAACTCTTGCAGCTGAATTCCAGGAAAATAAACGACCCAATCAAAAAATGGGCCAAAGAACTAAACAGACATTTCTCCAAAGAAGACATACAGATGGCTAACAAACACATGAAAAGATGCTCAACATCACTCATTATCAGAGAAATGCAAATCAAAACCACAATGAGGTACCATTTCACGCCAGTCAGAATGGCTGCTATCCAAAAGTCTACAAGCAATAAATGCTGGAGAGGGTGTGGAGAAAAGGGAACCCTCTTACATTAATGCAAACTAGTACAGCCACTATGGAAAACAGTGTGGTTGTATAGAACTGCCATACAACCCAGCAGTCCCACTACTGGGCATACACACCAAGGAAACCAGAATCGAAAGAGACACATGTACCCCATTGTTCATCACAGCACTGTTTCTAATAGGCAGGACATGGAAGCAACCTAGATGTCCATCAGGAGACAAATGGATAAGAAAGCTGTGGTACATACACAGAATGGAGTATTACTCAGCCATTAAAAAGAATACATTTGAATCAGTTCTAATGAGGTGGATGAAACTGGAGCCTCTTATACAGAGTGAAGTAAGCTAGAAAGAAAAACACCAGTACAGTATACTAACGCATATATATGGAATTTAGAAAGATGGTAACAATAACCCTGTATGAGAGACAGCAAAAGAGACACAGATGTATAGAACAGTCTTTTGGACTCTGTGGGAGAGGGCGAGGGTGGGATGATTTGGGAGAATGGCATTGAAATATGTATATTATCATATGTGAAACGAATCACCAGTCCAGGTTTGATGCAGGATACAGGATGCTTGGAGCTGACGCACTGGGATGACCCAGAGGGATGGTAAGAGGAGGGAGGTGGGAGGGGGGTTCAGGATGGGGAGCACGTGTACACCCGTGGCAGATTCAGGTAGATGTATGGGAAAACCAATACAATATTGTAAAGTAATTAGCCTCCAATTAAAATAAATAAATTTATATGAAATAAAATAAAGGGTTACTATCTGAAGATGGAAAATAAATAAATAAAAAGTTTGTAAAAAGATAATAAAGCAGAACACTTGATTTAAAAAAAAATCCATATTTTTCCTCTAGCTTTTCATTTATCAATAAATATCTCACCTGTTCTTCAATCTGGCACCTTCGGCATCATCTTCAATGTCTCCTTTCCCCTCATTATCTATATCCAATTCATCTGCTGCTGTCACGGCTTCCAAAATAGTCCCCCAAATTAGCCTACTTCTCTCCATCACCATCACAGTCAGTTTGTGAGTTTTTCTTCAGCTTAGTTCAATTCCACATTGCTTAGTAGACAGAGAATTGGGTGTGCTCCTCTTGGGGAACTGGCGAAGTGGGAGACAGTGAAATAGTAAGAATGTTTGGACAATGGAGTTTAGACTAAATAAGAAGGGAAGGGAGGCCCGGGACTGTGATGGATAATGAAAGAATACTAGAGTCAATGGATGGTAGGAGTCTGTGAGAAATAGACTTGTTGGACTTGGAGTTACGGTAGTTGAGAAGGTAACAGATGATGGACAGGGAAGGATGCTGGCATATGACGTTTAAAGGGGGTATTTTTGCTGATGATTTCAAGGTCAAGCAAATGCCTCTGTTGTGTGAGTGACTAAAGTTGAGTGGATGAAGATATTATCCATGGTTAAAAAGCCAAGGGTCTTGACCTTGCCTTTGCTTCTATAGGCCATAAGTGTTAGAACGTAGTAATCTATATTTTATGGAAAAATATTTAGTAGTCCCTATCCAACTGATGTAAACCAATTCTATTTCTATAGATTAGACCTCTCCCTTTAATGGAAACATGACTTCCAACAGCAGCAAACTATACTCATTATAGCCTCAGGCACCCAGAAAAACAGGCCACTTTCCCAATTCTGTTTTTAAAAATCCGTGACAAGTCCATGAGTGGCCTAACCTTGTTCCTGGGGCTTAGGCAGGACCAGACGCCCTTGGCTGGCAGAGTTCCCAGATGTAGAGGCAGGTTGTGGGGCACTTGATCCTGTAAATGCCTCCTGCAGATACCGGTTGGTTCTTATCATTCAGTGGGTGAGGAAGACGTGCTGGACACAGTTCATGGGCCACTCTCCCTGAGAAATGTGATGTAGCCCCTCAGTCACATTTCCGGCATCTTACATGAGTGGTCTGGACCTTGCTCTTTCTCTGTTGTTGGCTGTGCTGGCTCTTGGTTTCATGCAGGCTCCTCTGGATGCGGTGCACAGGTTTACTTGTCCCGCAGCATGTGGGATCTTAGTTCACTGCCTGGGGATGGAACCCACATCCCCTTCACTGGAAGGCAGATTCTGTACCACTAGACTACCAGAGAAGTCCCTGGACCTTGTTCTTAACTTACTTTTCCAGATTAGTTCAGGAGGAAATTTAGCAGGCTGTGATGGCCTCTTTCTACTTCCAGGCCGAATAACTCTGTTGCCCAGATCCCTTGGTTTGTCTGTCATTTGTGTATAAAATTTCTTTATTGAAATATAGCTAACATACAATTAGAAAAGTGCACAGATCATTACATGTACAGCTTCCTGGATTTTAGTGAGGTTAGTGCATGTGTATAACCTGAAAAAGGAGAAGAGGGCAGCAGAAGACATGATTAAATAGCATCACTGACTTAATGGACCAGAATTTGAGCAAACTCTGGGAAATAGTGGAGGACCGAGGACCCTGGCATGCTTCAGCTCACGGGGTTGCAAAAAGTCAAATACAACTTAGCGACTGAACAGCAAGAACAACAGCCTGAAAAAACAACAGGATGGTCCGAGCACCTCACCCCAGGATCCCCCCATGACCTGTTCTGGTTACTGTTCCTTCCTTTCCCTAAGGATACTCTACTGACTTCTTACACTGTTTGTCTTTTAATGTCTTGGAGTTTTCACAGGAAAGGCTGATTCTGGTGAGCACATATACTGATAAAAATAAGGATATTTACATGACCCATAGGTCTGTACTTCCTCCCAAGGCCTGAAATTCTGCTCCCCCTCCCAAAACAAGGAGGAATGACCTTCTAGCATAATAAGCGACATCACCGCCAGAGGCTGCTGGTGATTACATAATGATATAAACTCATAAGACATAGGACTCCTTTTCTAGTATCCAGACTTTTTCTTTTAATTTTTGTTGTTGTTGTTGTTGTTGTTGTTGTTATTGTTCAAATATGAGCCTTGGGAACATTTTCTACGAGAGTCCTACAGGGAACAGCCTAGTTAGACCCAGGCTAATTGGACAAGGCAGTGTTTAATCTTTCATTTGTGTATCGGTAATGGAGACAGCTCTTCTGATAAAGGTAACAGATGCTGCTTGAATGGCTCTTGCGTCCTTCTGCAACAGAGCAGGGCTGCGAGATGTCAGCCTTTGAGGCAGGGTTTTCCTGGGCTTATTTTTAATGGATGGGAGAGGCACTTGGTCCAGATAAGCGGGAGCATTCTACGAGAGTTTCTATGGAAACTAACAATGTCAGATGGGATCAATGGTGATTGAATACCGTTTCCTCCAAAGGCAATTTAGCGTATAGGATTTTGGCTAAAACTTGGCCTGGGAGAAGCGAAAGAGGAAGATGCTGTCTTTTATAGGAAAGGACAACAGCATACAGATTTCTCTTGTCACCTGTTGCCCCGTGTATGCCCCTATGTCACACTTTTTATTCTAGTACTATTTCCTCCACTATTTCCTGGAGTTTGCTCAAATTCATGTCCTAAATAATTCCTTAATGATGCATTTACTGTGTCACAAAAATACAGATTGTGGAATAATGGGTTGCTCTCCCACATACTCTAAGAGAGTAAATAAAAAAGACAAAAATAAGAACTTAAAGCATGGTGTTTTCTGTATTATATTTTTTCTCACTTTTCTCCATTGTGTTTTATTTATTGGAGTATATTTTACATTTACTGGAAAATGCATAGATCACAGTTGAAGACTTTGTATTTTTATATGCAGGTATACTGTTATAACTACTTCCCAGATCAAGATGTATATGTGTGTGCAGGCATGTGGGTATGAGTGTATGCTTAAGTGACCCATCATCTCTGCCTACACAAATGTGTCTTATCATAGCCTTTATTAGCTCTGTGTGGTTAAGGATCACTTCCTTATATTTCTAACTTGGGTTACCACTTACCATTTCTCAGGTCCCGTGGTAAAGAATCTGCAAAACTCATAGGGGCAGCCTCATTTCTAAGCCCACGGGGGTTTGCATACCCATCTTGCAATTTGGAGTTAATAAGGGCCTCCCCTAATTCAGATCAACAGCTGTTGCTAGCCAGGCATCATTTACTAATCAAATGCTGACTGAGCCCTTACTATTTATAAAGCATTCTCCCAGATTCTGTCCTCTCCAAACATAATTCAGATACAGAATATGCCTTCCTACAGTATGTAGGCTACAGAAGTTAAGCTATGCAGTTCTAAAGTGTGTAAAGAATAAAACAAGCCAGCCAAGCATCTCTTTGTTCCAGATCTTGAAGGCAGAAGGGTTTGGGCAGAGGGACATGATGGTGGAGAATGCCTTCTGTGCATTCACGGTGGAGAAACCTCACACTAGACCACAGCTCCTGGAACAGCAAACCAGTAATGTGGCCAAAGTGTGATCAACAAAAGAGAAATTCCAGATTGTGTTAATGTACGTTTTGTGTAGAAGCGAAATGATGAATTAAACAAAGCCAGACACTTTTATACCATGGGATTCCCAGAGCCCAAAGCATTCTAACATATATTGTGAATCTCCCTATGGGAATTGGGGTGTGTAGCATATTCCAAATTGTCTTTCCATGGAATCCATTCTTTCCTTTTCTTTCCTTAATATTTTTATAAAAACTAGTGGAGGCATTAGTATTGCGTGGAACACTCTTGGGGGTCATGCTGCAGTGGGCAGTGATGAGCTAAGGGAAGTTTTTCCTCAGGAAAGGAAGGGAATAGCATTAAAGGGAGCAGTGCTCTGTAAATAATCACATAGAAGCTGGCAGACTGAGATGACTGGGTTGGTTGGGGGCTGGAAAAAGAAGCTAGGGATTGGAGCAGAAGGGAATGATGAGTTTGTAGAGCAATAAGGCTAGTCCAGGTGAGAGCCCAAGAACGGACAGATTAAAATGGTGATGCTCGGTGGTGCAGGGATGCGGGTACTGTAGGAAGGACTTGGGGTCTGTGGACATACCACTAGCATATTACCATTTTAACAGTCAACAATGAAGACATTCTGTGGTCAGTTCACTACAAGCAATACATGTAACACATGTCATGGTTCACAAGGACGGTTTCTAAAAGCAGAGTGGTCCTGTGCTAAGACCTTACGGGGCTGCTGGGTTGATGGCTGTGGGCTGCCACATGTTCTGTGGAGGAGGTGGGCTTGATGCTTCAGAGGATGTAAGCATAGCTATCTTCCAGCATAGAGGAGGAGAGCTGGGAAACACCTTTGCTTTCCCAGGTTGGTCTTACCATTCGAGTTCTTTCTACACATGACACTGTCTCCGGGCAACACCACATTTCTGGGCAGCTGCTCCCTTCATGGATTTTCACATAGCAGTATCTCTCCCTGTGATTTTTCAGGGCTTAAAAGGAAAGTGGAAATCATCAACAGTTCCTCATTACTGAGGTTCTTAGTGCAGTTTTCCATGCTATAAATGTGCTCAAAGACAATCCGAAAGGAAATCAGTCCTGAATATTCCCTAGAGGATTGATGCTGAAGCTGAAACTCCAATACTTTGGAGACGGGGACGACAGAGGGTGAGATGATTGGATGACTTCATGGACTCAATGGACATGAGTTTGAGCAAGCTCCGGGAGTTGGTGATAGACAGGGAAGCCTGGTGTGCTGCAGTCCATGGGGTCACAAAGAGTTGGACAGGACTGAGTGAACTGAAAGAAAATCAGGTTGTATTTGAGGGACTTTCTGACTTATCTCACAGAATACCCTCTGCTCCTCTTGGTTGCCAGCTGGGTCATCTGTACTGAACAGTTATTCAGTAGGGTAAGTATAACATTTGAATTGTGTTTTTAATTAGAGTAATGTATGTGAGTGTGTATGTATATATATATGTGTGTGTGTATATATATATATTAAAAAATGAAAAAAGACAAGCTGAAATGGACAATTCCTGCACACTCTCCCCAAGTTCTTTGGAGGCAATCATTATTACCATTTCTGTTTTTAAATTGTAATTATGGCTATTGTAATTATGTTATGGTTATTGCCATAACCTAAAGTATATCCTTGTCCTCTAGGACTCAATTGATTAGTTTTGGATGTTATTTATTAACATTTAATGGATACAGATTTAACCCACATCAGTGACAATCTTCAATGTTTTGAATAATTACATATCTATATAGTTCTTCTGTCCATGGCCTATGTTGGGTTATGTAGCATTCTTGAGCCTGTTTTTTATTCCTTCAACATTTGAAAGCCTCTCTTACCTTCCCCCACCATGTAGGGTGATGATATTTGCTCCACTGTCCTTCCCTGGAATTTACTTCTTTTTGCTGCCACTTCTTTAAGCCATTCTCTCACTGTCGCATTGTCAGATATTAGTACATTTCCTACCACCACGGTTTCCCCAAGTTGTTACATATTCATTACAAGCTGGGTTTTGATGGATGTGTAGCATTGAGTGTTGTGTCCCATAATTTCCTTAACTAAACTATTTCCCTCTTCCTCTGCAGCTCAGTTTTCCATTCTTTTGTTGCTGTTCACTATAAATAATTATATCTTCAGCCTTTTTGATGTGCTGATTAACCACTTTTATTTTTTAATTTTTAAATAATATATTTTATTGGAATACAGTTGATTTACAGTGTTAATTTCTGCTGTACAGCAAAGTGATTCAGTTATACATACATACATATGTATATATATTCTTTTCCTGTGGATTATCACAGGATGTTGAATATAATTCCCTCTGCCATACAGTAAGGCCTTGTTGTTTATCTGTTCTGTATATAATAGTTTGCATCTGCTGATCCCAAACTTCTAATCCACCCCCCACCCACTCCCTCTTGGCAACCACAGGTCTGTTCTCTGTGACTCTATTTCTGTTTTGTAAATAAGTTCATTTCTGTCATATTTGAGATTTTACACACAAATAATATAATACAATATTTGTCTATTTCTGACAATTAGTATGATCATCTTCAGATCCATCCATGTTGCTGCAAATGGCATGATTCTTTTTAATGACTAATATTCCATTGTGTATATGTACCACACCTTCTTTGTCCATTCATCTGTTCAATGGATATTTAGGTTGTTTCCATGTCTTGGCTATTGTGAATAATGCTACTGTAAACATAGGAGTGCATGTGTCCTTCAAATTACTTGTAAGTCATCATTTATGTTGTGTCTAAGCTTGATTCTTCCTTCTGTCCTCCACCAGCTCCAATCCACATCCACTGCAACCCTGTCCTGCCGTACTTTGGACTGTAGCTTTCTCTGCTGAGATCTCATATTATACATTTATGCCTGCTTGTTAAATGCCTCTCTAACTTCTGCTCTTGTTTGCTCTTAATGCTTTCTCTTCTCTTCAGGTGTCAGTCAATTCTCCTTATTCCTTAAATTTCATTTTGCTGTGGGACTCAGAGGTGTCCGTGGGGGAAAGCAGAGAAGGGAAGGGGTGATGAGCACTCGGGTTCAGTCTAACCACCCCCTCTGCTTAGGTTTTGTTCTGTTGCCTACCCTGATGACCTGTGGGGTCAAAACTGTTACTGCATTTCCCTGTGGTGGCAGAAACTTGTTTTGAATCACAAAAATCTCATGTAGCTCATCGAATCACTGACATACCTTCTTCCTCTTCCCTTCTTATCTTAATGTTATGGAATGGAAAATAGTATCTATGCAAGAAGTATTTAGGGTTAGTTTTCTTTGAAATATAAGCAAGATAGGAAATAAATGGAAAGTAAGTCAAAAAAGTTTCCAGTGGGATTAGTTTTAACTACAAAAGAATATCTCACCCGATTGGGGAAGGCTTCTCTGATTTTCTGTGCCAGTAATGATTTTATGGTTGGGGTAAATATTGTTGCCTCTCTCTTCTCATCCCTATTTATTTTACTCCTTCACACACCTCCTTTTCATCTCTTCTTAGAGAAGTAGAGATCAGTGAATCAGTCTCAGTCATTCTTTTATTCACCTCGTGGCAAGACAGTGACGGCATGCACATATACCAAAAGCTCTGAGAGAGAAACCCGTGAGCAAAAGCAAGGTGGGAAACAACACTGGCCAGGCATAAAAGAAAAGGCAGTGAGAAGACCTTGCATAGTGTTGACCAACACTGAATATGATTGTCCAATTCAGAATGACTGTGCAGTGAATCGGCAGCTTCACTCAAGGGCTGTACCCAGAGCACCCAGGGCAGCGGGAGGTTTTCCCTCCGGGTGTAACCTGGAGACACCGAAATGCAGATAGCGCCTTCCCCAGGGAGTCTCGACAAAGTCACTGGACTCAGGGTTGAGCTAAGCATGACCAGGATGGCAGATGCTTCATCAGTTATCTCTGGCCAAAGTAATGCTGAGCAGTTATCACCCCAGAACCTCAATTTGTAGCAATAAACATTCATTTTTGGTCACAGACTCACGGCACAGCTGGGCATTTTTGCTGCTTTGGGCTCAGCTCCTCTGGGCTTACACATGCATCCGTGGTCAGCTGGTGGGTCAGTTGGGGACTGGCTAGTCACGGATGACCTCAGCTGGACTAACTCAGCTCCGTTCCGCCTGGTCCCTCATGCCCTGTTGGCTTAGCCTGGCCTTGCTTGTGGTGACGAGCAAGGTCCCAAGAGAAGGAGCCCAAGCTCGCAAGACCTCTTGAAGTCTTGATTTAGAACTGGCACATAGTACTTCTGCTTTTTTCTATTGGCCAAAACAGGGTTCAAGGCCAACCCCAGAGTCAGAATGGAAAGAGTCTTCAAAGTTAGCAGACAAAGGAAAAGGATACATAGAAGCTGTTAACTGGAGGCATCAAGGAATCTGCCTCATTCCACAGCCTCCTGTACCAAACATTGGACCTGGGGGAGGTTTTGTGTGTGTGTGTGTGTGTGTGTGTGTGTGTGTATTTGTGCACACTAAGTCATATCTGACTCCTTGTGACCCCTTTGGACTGTAGCTCAAGAGGCTTCTCTCTCCGTGGAATTTTCCAGGTAAGAATACTGGAGTGGGTTGCCATTTCTTTCTCCAGGGGATCTTCCTGACCCAGGGATAAAACCTGCATCTCTGGTGTCTCCTGCATTGGAAGGCAGATTATTTACCAGTTGTACCACCTAGGAGGCTGGCCTTACCAGGGCACAAAGGTCAGAAAGTAAAACAGGAACAGTCATTATGAGAAGATCCACTTTTAAGAAGAGGGACTGGGATGGAGCCACCTACTGGTTCCTCCTTTGGGACAAGGAGCAAATTCTCTGAGGGGCAAATGAAAGGGGTGGCTCATGGGTCCCTTGACAAACTTGCCTCAGGAGCAGTTATATGAGCAGTAAAGAGTCCTTTTAATTTTGAAGAATTTAATCCAATATGAATGAGCAGAGGCTGGACATTCTTAATTTGAAGCACTATCTGATTTCCTGGCTTCCCAGGTGGCTCTCATGGTAAAGAACCTGCCTGCCAGTGCAGGAGAATAAGAGATGTGGTTCAGTCCCTGGGTCAGGAAGATTCCCTGCAGAAGGAAATGGCAATCCACTCCAATATTCTTGCCTGGAGAATCCCATGGACAGAGGAGCCTGGCGGGCTGCAGTCCATAGCGTTGCCAAGAGTTGGGCACGACTGAAGTGACTGCACACACACACACACACACACACACAGATTTCCTACCAGTGTTGGGGAAGGAGACTTGGAGAGTGCATGCTATTCTGGGCTTGCGCAGTCTGGCTGGAGCTTTTAGAGACCCCGACATGCTCCTTCCCTGCACTGCACTTTATTCATGGAATTTGAGTACAGTTCAGGGAACTCAAGCACTAGTTCTCAGAAAGTATGGTCCTCAGACCAGCGTCAGCATCACTTGGCAACCTGGTAGAAATGCAGATTCCTAACTGCAAGAGATTTCTGAATCAGAAATTCTGGAGGTGAGACTTAGGAATCTATGTGGTAACAGCTCTCCAGGTGATTCTAATGCTTGCTCAAGTTTGAGACTACTGAGTTAGATGATTGTATGTGGCTTTGACAGGTTTAAAAGAAAATAGCTAGATATAGCAAATATCAATTCACGATCTGCACTCATATTTGAAACTCAGATCATTAATAAGTCATATTTTAATGTAGGTATATCCTGTGTAATATTTGGTACATTTATTCATTGGACATGCTTATAGTAAAATATTACTTATTGTTGATCTGAAATCAAATTTATTTTATCTGGTAACCCTAGAAAGAAGTATAGAAAACTGTCAGAGGGTTCAAAGAACAATCAAGATCATTATAATAGAGATTCTAGAGAAAAGGCTAAAGAAATTGACGTGGTGAACACAAGAGAGGAGGACATTGGTGGAAGGTTTTATTTAAAGGGGATGCTGCTGAGCAGAAGAAATTTCTCTTAAGCACAACTTCCTGTCAATAAATGACTTCAGTGGGGGTTCTGAGTGATTTTGTGATTCTCAGTGGTAGTCAGATGGATTTGGAGATTTCATGCAACTGTGATGCAGCCAGTCCTCCAGCCCGTGTTTGTGAAGGAGCAACTTAGGCGTTTGCCAACAGGGGGCTGGAGCAGTTGATTTCTCAAGGTCTTTTATGACTTCTCTTGAGACTGTTTGCAGAAACTAACACAACATTGTAAAGCAATTATATTCCAATAAATTTTTTTAAAAGACTGAATTTACAGTTTTTGCTTCTTATTTTTTGAAAAGTTCATAGTCTTTTAATTGATTTGTAAATGTGAGCTTATCTGGATGGTTGGCTTTTCAGAACATGGATATGAAGGTGAGGCAGTAAAGCAGAGTTGTTAAGAAGATGCTTTTGAAGCCATATGCACAAGCCAGCAAAGCTCTCTGCCCTGGATCACCATTCACCTTTGCGCTTGGCACTTGACTCCTTCAGGCCTGTGGTATCTTTTGTTGCAGTTACCAAAGTTATCTTGATGACCTTAACCTCCCTCTAGCCCACTTTACTGCTGAACCAGATTAGTGTTCCAAAGAAAAATCTCAGTTCAAGTCACCTCTGGCTAAAAGCGTTCGGGGATGTTAAGTTGCAAATGTTAGTTCTTTAATTCAACCCTTATTCCCTTGGAGTCAAGTTGTGCACAGTTATCTGGATTGTCCTTTTTTTTCTGTGAGCCTTTGGGCTTCTTAAGAACAGTATTGCTTTCTTTATACCCCATATCACCTCCCATGGTACTTTAAAGCTATGGTTTACTCTAGTATCTGCTGCATGAGTAAATAAATGAATTAAAAGGGGAAATACTTCTAATTGCCTCATCTTTCATATATGATCCCAGAATTCAGTATGACCGGGTTTGAAATCGATTGGGTGAATTGACTAGCATTGTGGAACTAAAATTATTGTTCTTGCTTGGGGAGAGGTCTTCATATTTTTGTTTCATGGACCCATTTGGCATCTGGGAAGCATATGGGTTTTTCTGCAGAATAAAGGTTGTTAATGCATCAAGTAAAATACATAGGATTATCAAGAATTAGTTATATTGCATTAGAGCTATCGAAGTATTATGAATTGTGCTATAATAATGTATTCATCTTTAACACATAAACTAATACTGATAGTAGGCCTATTAGCTACTATACTTTCTAAGTGGTGATGAGAATACACAGCATTTCAAGATACTATGGCAACTGTAGTGTGATGTTAAAATATCTGTGGTTTCTGTTGATGACAGAATCATAGATCATCCTGTTATTGAAGAAGAACCTAGATTTTAATGAGAAGTTAGTGTCAATAAAGATGTAACTTCATTCCAATCTTAGTTCACAGAACCCCCTCCACCTGGCTCTGAATTCTCTAGACTCCTGAGAGGATGGTAAGATTGTTTTAGAAGGGCCTGTAAGACAAGTCTGTGTCGCTGCGTTGTGGTCAAGTGAGAGGGTCTGCATTGAGCTTGGAAGAGTCATTTGTGCAAGTAGGTTTATACAGTTTAAAGTGCTTAGGCAAGAGCTTTGAGATCGTATGCCTGTCTACCATAGCACCTACGATCTTGGAGACACTGAATAAACCCTTTCCGTGTAACAACACAGCCTTCCAGTGCAGATGGCAAGTAAAACTCTCCCCATCCCCTCTCCCCTCCTGTGGGAACAGGAGTATCCTTCAGCTTTAAAACTGCCGTAACCTTGTGTCCCAGACCCCACACGTGGAGATGTGTTTCTGTTTCTAAACCTCATGGGAAGTTGTTTAGTTGAACCGAGTTGTTCAGTCGAATGTCCCCCTAATGCTGGTGGATTGATAGGTTTGTACGTTGACATTTGCCTGTTGAACTTGCTCCCCCCATCTACTTCTAAAGCGACTTGCGGGCGGCCTGTGACCTGCAGCAAACTGCAGAACTGAGTGATTATGAGCAGCCTCCCCAGGGCCTCCTGGAGGGGCCAGCGTGACCGGTGCTCAGGCGCTAGGTGATCAGGTTTCCAGGCCCGACCCCTGCACTGTGGTTTGAGAGAAACTGGGAGGCGTGTTTTAAGGCGGCTTCTATTTTCTCTCAACGTAAATTATACAAACATATTTCTGTTCATTCCTTAAAAAGTATTAAAGCCACCTATAATATAATCCTTCATTCTACAAGGCATTGACTTACAGCAGCATGGTATTTGTCTCTGCAGTTAAGTAGAATCAGGATGGGGGTTCTTATAACACTGAAAACTGCAGGATCGTGGACCATGTTTCCAATTGTGTCAGTGGCTTGTCAGTGCTATTAATTATGAAAGTAAGACGACTGTCTTTATTAACATGTATATATTACATACCTCTCCTTTCATGTCTGTATCTGTATGTATGTATGCATATACACACACAAAACGTATATGTGTTTTAAATATATATATGTGTGTGTGCTACTGTATTAATCATGGTATAAATATATATATATAATTTATATTTATATATAAATATTATATATAATATATGTAAACAATATATATAATAAATATTTTATTTATATATTATATATATATATAGCTTTTGGCTATATAAACATTTATTTTTATATATAAATATATATATTTATGCTGTGATTAAAGCTTATGTAGAATTATGTTTACTTGAACCCTGGCAGTCTTTATATGATTGGCATTTGCATTTTTCTGTCTTCTAAGTCATCTAAATCCTCTTGACTTTGAGACTCTCTGATTTGGTTGGAACTAATACCAAGTTTGGAAATCTTTTAATATACCATGTTAACTTGAATAGTTTCTTTATACAAGAGAGATAAGGGAGTGGTTTGTAACATTGGGAATAAAGTGTGGTAATTGAAGTTTTCACAGTACATACTTTAATGATGACTAATTTTGGCATCTCTTGTGCATGTAATTAAATTATAGAAGGGCTGTCTATTTTTGTTGGATGAATTTAGTAAAAATTGTGTATAGAGTTCATGTTATTTATTTTTGTTTTTTGTTTTATTGGGTGAAAAGTTGAAATCTGACCCAGTGAATCATTTTAACTCTTTGAGAACTATGTATTTAAGTTATTGAGAATCACAACTGTGTCCTCAAATTCCTTATGACCTAACAGGCTAGTTCCTTCGTGAAGTTTTCTCTGATCCCATGTTATTTTTTTATTGCCGCTGTAGAAAATTAGCATGAAGTTAGTCACTTACAGCAATACAGATTTGGACTTCCCTGGTAATCCAGGGGTTAAGAATCCACCTCGCAGTGCAGGCGACGTGGACTCGAGCCTAGTCTGGGAGTATCGCACATGCCATGGAGCAACTAAGTTCATGCACCACAACCAGTGAGCCCACGTGCGACAACTACCGAAGCCCATGCACCCTAGAGCCATGCTCCACAGAAAGGGAAGCCACCGCAACGAGCAGCCCGAGCCCCGCAACTCGTGAGGAGCCCCAGCGCCGCAGCTAGAGACAGTGCGTGTGCAGCAACAAAGACCCAGCACAGCCAGAAATAAACAATAAGCAAACAAATAAATATTTTTTAAACAAGTTTAAAAAATACATTGAGATTCCATTTCAAAATATAGCACAGATCTATTATTATCTTCCAGTTTTGGAGATCAGAAGTCCAAAATGGCTCCGATTGTGCTAAAATCAAGATGTTGGCTGGGCTGTTCTTCTGAAGGCTCTGGGGGAATCTGTTTCCTTGCCTTTCCAGCTTCTAGACATTGCCTGCATTTCTTGGCTTGTGCCCCTTTCTGTCTTCAAAACGGTCAATGGCCTGCGAAGTCTTTCTTGCAGTATGATCTATTTCTTACTCTTCTGTTTCCTTCTTCCCCACTGAAGGATCTTGGTGATTATATTGGGTCCACCTGGATAATCCAGGATAAATCTTTTTATGTTATGATCATCTGATTAGTAATTTTAATGCCGCCTGCAACTTTTGCCTATGATTCTCCTTTGCCTAGCACATAGCATATTCACAGATTCTAAACAGGAGGAAGCTACCATCTTGCCTATCATGTTCCTTAAATCAGGGATGACCCATGGGCTTCTTGTAAGGTTTTAGTGACACTCTGTCACCTTGCTATTTTTCATGTACATTCTCTATCTCTCTCTTGTCTTTTAACCTCTGGACAACACAGGACCATGTCTACATCATATTTGTATTCTCACTTTACAGCAACATTGAAACAGGCAAATATTCTTTGAGAAAATTGATGATTCTGTGTAAAGTTTTATCCAAAAATGGTTAGATGAGAGGAGTCAAATATAGAAGTATAAAAAGTGGAAACAGATAAAAATGGACAGATTATCATCAGTACCGCCTGTAAGAGAATAGTTTCTTCAAGTGCATCCCTGTCTCTCAGCATTGAATAATATCACTGGTCAAAGAATACGGTCTACATAAGAGTTACTACTGTTTTTCCCACTCTAATATTTTGGCATTAAAAAAGCCTTTAATGTCTTGGCTTTTTAAACAGAATTGTCTTTTTGTGGCCTTATGAACTCTGGGCATCCTAAACTCTCATATCTGAACCTGCAAATTCTGGAAAGTTGTGGCCAAACTGTGGGATGAATGCCCTCATGAATGTGGGACTCCTGCTGGGTAGCTAGCCTGCTCTGGCCAAGTGTATCCAACATCTCCAAGACTCTAAGAGCTTTGACTTTAAAGCACTTCCAAACATGTACAGCTTTTCTATGAGGTACACTGAAGAGCCGAGGAAAGTGAATGATATCCCCAGAATGTCCAAGATGCCAAGATTTTCTCCTATGTATCTTTAGACTGCATGTGAGTTATATATTCTACTTCATGATGTATTTGTGTACTTCTAAATGTATACATTATATATATATATGTATATATATATACATATATATTTATAATGTTGTTGTTTAGTTGCTCAGTCACGTCCAACTCTTTGCGACCCCACGGACCACAGCAGGCCAGGCTTCCCTGTCCATCACCATTTCCCAGAGCTTGCTCAAACTCATGTCCATTGAGTCAGTGATGCCATCCACCTATCTTGTCCTCTGTATTCCCCTTCTCCTCCTGCCTTCAGTCTTTTCCAGCATCAGGGTCTTTTCTAATGAGTCAGCTCTTCTCATCAGGTGGCCAAAGTTTTGGAGCTTCAGCTTCAGCATCAGTCTTTCCAGTGAATATTAAGGATTGATTTCCTTTAGGATTGACTGGTTTGATCTCCTTGCAGTCCAAGGGAATCTCAAGAGTCTTCCCCAACACTATAGTTCAAATGTATCTGTTCTTTGGCACTCAGACTTCTTTATGGTCCAGCTCTTACATTCATACATGATTACTGGAAAAACCATAGCTTTGACTACACAGACCTTTGTTGGCTAAGTAATGTCTCTGCTTTTTAATATACTGTCTATGTTGGTCATAGCTTTTCCTCCAAGGAGCAAGCATCTTTTAATTTCATGGCTTCAATCACCATCTGCAGTGATTTTGGAGCCCAAGAAAATAAAGTCTGTCAGTGCTTCCATTGTTTCTACATCTATTTGCCATGAAATGATGGGACCAGATGCCATGATCTTAGTTTTTTGAATGTTGAGTTTTAAGCCAGCTTTTTCACTTTCTCTGTGTATAACCTATGTATATAGTTTATATAAAGTTTCAACTCTCTCCCACATCCAGAAAGTGTCATTTTGAACAGTGTGAGTATATACTATTCTTAACATGTTCTATGATGTAGGCAGGCATCTTCTCCTGTCTCATGGGTGAAGAACTCTGGCCACAGGGTATACCACACTTGTCCACCATCACACAGCTGACTTGTGACATGTATGATACAGTGACTTGAATCTAGATGAGTTCAGTCCAAATTCCATGTTTCTTATACATCTAGTACCACACAAACTACATTTTCTCAGGAATCAAGGCTTGTAGTTCTTGATGTTTCTTTTAATTCATGATCTGAATAATGCAGCAGTCCACAAATTTCCATGGTATGTGACTCTAATGGTATTCTCTGTGGAAATAAAAATATTTTGTAATCATGTATAATTAACAATACATTCAAAATTAAAGTATGTACCTCCATGGCAGTGACTATGCATGCAAAGCTCAATAGTAGAGAAATGTGTCTTAATTTCTTTTACCCCAAAATTTTCCAAACTCATTTGACTACAGAACTCTTGCTTTCTGCCCTCATTCTCCCATAATAGTTATTGTCCTTTGGGAAAGCTACAAATTCCTAAATCTTGGGTCTCCAGTTAGTCTGACATGATTATGTAGCCAGCCAGTATGTAAATGGAGCTGTTGTTAATGGCAGAAATTGGCTTTGCCTCCTGTGTCCATTAGGAATGCTTTCAGCAGCAAGTAGCAGAGTGTCTAAATATTTTCAGTTTGAGCTCTTGCTAATCATAGTATGATCCTTGTATCAGCTATATAGATGTCACTGTGGAGCCTGTTGGAAATTTGAAATTTTGAGTCTCACCCTAGATTTGCTGAAAGGGAATCTATATTTTAATAAGATCCTCAGGTAATTGATGATCTAAGAAATTCAAAGGTGGAGCATCTTATTTTGATTTGCAACTCAAAGGGGTATTCAGGGATCAGGGTCGTAATGCTTCAAGGTGGTAAAGTGGCTGCCAAAGCTCTGTGCATTTTACCCTCTCTTAGCTACATTTAAATTCAGCTAGAAGGAGATGGGCAAAAGGTACAGTAGCATGGAATGAGGCAGAGATAAGGACATTTTTCTTATGTGCCCTTTAAAAAAAAAATTGGCCAGCCCTACATGGCTTGCCGGATGTCAGTTCCCTAACCAGAGATGGAACCTGGGCTACAGCACTGAAAGCAGCGAATTCTAATCACTAGTCACCAGGGAACTCCAAGGCTTTCTTTTTTATTAATAAATAACTTCTTTATCAGCAGGCCTGTTATAAATTCCCCTTGGTTCTGATTAGCTAGACCTAGGTCACATACTCACCCATTAGGTCAGTTTCTGACAGCATGTAACAGGAAAGCCTCAGTTGCCTTTGGTTTTACCAGTGATGCCCAAAAAATATAAAGCTAGCCATATATATAATACAAGATTTTCTAGTAGACACATTAAAAAAAAGAAAAAAAAAACCAGTAACATTAATATTATATTTTATTTACCCCAATAAATCTAGACCATTATAATTTCAACATACAAGCAATATCCACAAATTGCCAATGACATTTTATTTTCTTTATTTCATGCTAAATTTTTGAAATGAAGTCCATATTTTATACTTTTATCACATTTCAATTCAGTTGCCAAATTTTCATTAGAGATATTTAATCTGAGATCAAACATGAGATCAATACATGAGATGTATTTAGATCTCATCAAAGACACAATTGAAAAAATATTCACCAGATTGCTCCATGCATAATTAAATATTTTCCTATAATCAAATCTTGTTTCAAATTTTAAATTTAATTTAATTTAAATTAAATTAAAAATTTGATTCTCAGTCACACTAGTCACGTTTCAAGTGACTGGAAGCTATCATGTTGCACAGTGCAGTGCTAGACCCTTGCTCCTTAAAACATCCAGGGACCAGCAAAGACAACCTCATCTGAGAGCCGGTTAGAACTGCTTAATCTTGGGTCCCACCCTAGATCTATTCAGTCAAAATCTATAATTTAAGGCATATTAAAGCTGTTCTCAACTTTTACTAGGGTTTAGAATGACTGAAATGGCACCCCACTCCAGTGCTCTTGCCTGGAGAATCCCATGGGCAGAGGAGCCTGGTGGGCTGCAGTCCATGGGGTCATGAAGAGTCGGACACGACTGAGCGACTTCCCTTTCACTTTTCACTTTCATGCGTTGGAGAAGGAAATGGCAACCCACTCCAGTGTTCTTGCCTGGAGAATCCGAGGGACGGGGGAGCCTGGTGGGCTTCTGTCTATGGGGTTGCACAGAGTCGGACACGACTGAAGCGACTTAGTAGTAGCAGTAGTAGAAGAATGACTGTGGGAACTTTCGAAACTGCTGATGCTTACACCCTATCTGAGAACCTTGGAATCAGACTTTCTTTGGGGTCCAGATGTCAATTTTTTATTGAAGCTTTTTCAGGTTATTCCTCTATGGAGCCACATTAGAGAACTGCTGGCCTAGACCAATCCTGATTTGTCTCCTCAAATCAGACACATTGTAATCCTAGCACTGTGTAGTAGAGGCTTAAATAAGTAACCACACTGATTTCCATAGTGGCTTCCCTCTGCTTTGCGGATATTTTCTGAAGTGATTGGAATCTGGCTGGAATCTGCTGTACTAGCTGGGGTCACACTCTCTTGGTCTCTTTTCTCTGTTCAGTCTGGCTAACTCTTTCCTCTGCTTCCCATGTGGTCAACCGTTTCACCAGTGTTCACCTTCCTTGTTCTCCCAGGTAGCCAGCTGGTTAGGCTGTGCTGATATGCACTCAAACCCTATCTGGAAGGGCATCAAGGGCGGCCAGTTTCCTCCAGCTCCTTACCTCTGCTCCAGCCTAGATATTTCCAGAATTAACTTCTTCTAGGTGCTCACAATTCTGCTTTTGTTTCTCTGATAATGTTTTGGCTCCTCTTTGATGATGAGCTCAAATGAGGTGGGCATATGTATGAGCTGTGAGATGTGCTTTTTATGATCATCTTTGGGTACCTTATAAGCTGCTTGTGTACCCTCCTCTGGGTTCCTGAAGCGTCAAAATGTGCACAGACCTTGAAACACAGGCTTACCTATTTACGTGCCTCTGTTGCAAGCTGTGCCACCTGAACGTGTATTCTGAGAAGGGAACTTTAGCAGCATGGACTTGGGGGTGGGGTGGGGGACAGGTGCTTCTCCACTGGGAACCTTCACCCTAGTGGCTCTCATTAGTACAGACAAAGCCACTTTAAAACAAAATTGTATTCACTTTGCTCAGCTCTAAGAGATGCTGTTCTTGCCCGTGTGAACTCAAGCACAAAGGGGCTGATTGACAGCCTTTTGAAATCTAACATGTTTCTTGGTAGAGGAGCTTTTTGTACAGGATACATTTCCATGATGAGTAATTGCTATCGAATCTAATAAAAGGATTTCTGCAAAATTTAGGCCATGCAACATTTAGTCTAGGTAATAAAACAACTACGTATTAGTTGGTATTTATTCTTTTAACTATTAAGAGAATTCTGTTAGCTTCTGGAAATTATTATTAAAGTATAAATGGTTTTATTCTAGATTGTATAAACAAATATGTAAAGACTGAACACCTGGATAAATATGAGCTAACCAAAAACAGCAATTCTTACTCTTTTGTTTGAAAGTAAAACTGTGCAGATGCTATGATTTAAAAAGTCTTAGTTTAGAAAAATCTGGTTTTGAAATTTAAAATTGTAAATAGGATCAAAGAGGTTATTAAAGATCATTTAAAATTTTATCACATTTACGCAATTTTTCTAATATTTATATTACAGTAGAAAAATGTATATGGTAAAATTTTTGTGAAATTTTTGTATATTTATTAAAAGTGGACTTTTCAAAGAAATTCTCTGAAAAGTATGGCCCATATGATTCAAATTATGTATAGAACAACATAATATTAAAAGTATAATGCCAACATCCGTATTAGAATGAAGAAATATTATGAAGAACTCCTGACATTTTGAAGGGCTGGGAAAACTTTGACTCTTCTACATTTAAACACTCTATTCAGCATAACAGGAAAAGCTAATAATTAAATACCTATTATATCTAGTAAAATACACATTTATGCCTGTATATTCAATGAAGTGGGCTTCCCAGGTGGCTTAGTGGATAAAGAATCTGCCTGCAGTGCAAGAGACACTGGAGATATGGGTTCGATTCCTGGGTCAGGAAGATCCCCTGGAGGAGGGCACAGCAACTCACTCCAGTGTTCTTGCCTGGAGATTCCCATGGGCAGAGGAGCCTGGCAGGCTACAGTCCATAGGTCACAGAGTCGGACATGACTGAAGTGAGTGAACACAGCACAGCACATCCAGTGAAGTATATCTAATTTACCCAATTATGTATATAACAGTCGATTGTGTTGTGTCTTGCCATATTCATAGCACTTTGACAAATAATCTTACCATCCTCTGTGGCCCTGGGCCAAGTCAGTAGTATTTTGGTCCCTTCCCACAGATTTGACAATGGGGACTCAAAGAAGAACAGTATATACCCCAAATCCTCAGAATGTAAGATAAGAAACCAACTCTCTCATCAGCTGGTGTTCTTTTCACTGCAGGGTGCTGCCTCTTTATTTCTTAGGGTCCTCAAACAATAGGACTTTTTAAGTCTTCTGGACTATCAGACATAAAGGACTGGGAAGTGAGCTGAATGATCCATGGTGGATGATATCAGCCTGACAGATTGCTCCTGTCTCCTGACAGATCCTCAGTTCCTTTTTCTATAATTCTGAAATCGATAAAGCTTTGAAACTTAGATTTCCCATAAGTTTGGCATAAATTTAGTGGCAAATTTATGCCTGAACCAACAGAAGGTTATATACAGTCTTTATCCCACTTTGGGTAAATAGCCTTAGGTATCACTGCATAAATACTGGTGCATTTGCTAGAGATCCATACACTTTTTCTCTAAAGATTCAGACAGTAAATATTTTAGGCTTTGGGGACCATACTGTTTCTTTGGCAGCTACACACTTTTCCATTGTGACTAGCAGGAAAACAGCCAGAGGCAATATGTGAATAAAGACATGACTGTGTTCCAATAAAACTTTATTTACAAAACTCAGTGGTAGACTGGACATGGACCTCTGGCCATAGTCTGTCAACCCCTGGATTTGAGAATGATGCCTAGATCTGATGGGACATTGCATAATGTATTATATACACACACAGTATTATCTTTCTGAATTTGAAACATACCAGACCCTCAAAGGCTTCTGGTAAGTGATCATGGGCTATATCTAAGATTTAAAGGAAATATTATGGAATAGAAAGTCATCTCCATTTTGGTCAAGCACTGAAGTCTTTGTATACACATATTGGAGAGGCAACTAAAGTTCAGGTATTGGCAGTGCATTAAGCGGGAATGAGCTCTGTGTGTCATAAAATATTTAAATACATAGGTTCGTATTTGTCCCATGTGACAGGAAGTTTGGTAATAGATAGTGTAGGGCTGCTTCAAGATCTAAGTGGTTCCCTCAGGAATCTAGTCTGTCTCCATAGTCATTCTCCACCACCCTTAGTTGATAAGCTTCATCCTGACTACCATTGTCTCATGGTTGCAAAGTGGGTGCTCCACATCCAGGTGTTACATACATACTCCCAGCAGATAGCAAAAAACAAAAAAAGTGGGCAATATTGCATCTGTTTTAGAAAAGAAGACACTTACTCCCCAAATCTCAACATTTAGTCTCTCGTTGCACTGGACAAGGTGACAAAGCTACCTCTACTTGTAAGGAAGCCTCAGGAAGCCAATATTTTTAGTTGGGTTCATGTTCATTACCTACCGAATTCAGGAAAAAGATGTTGGTTGGACAAGTTGCACCATCTGCTGAGGCATCTGGACTTGTTTTGGTAGCTATTACAGATATTTAATATTTTATAGTCTTCTTTCCTGGGCAGCATATCTTTCTAAGTATCACCAGTGTTATCAATGTTTTCCATCTGAGTTGAAGAATTAAATAACTTGATTCATATTTTTAAATGTAATTGTTCTGTAATATGCATGTATAATCACTTGAGAATGTAATTCTTCAGAAATAAACTGTCCTGAGGATTTTAGTGGTGGAGGGTTTTGTTTAGATGGGACCCTTAGTATATGAGTTTGCAAAGTATGAGGAAAACTGAGATTGAAATCAGTAAAAGACAATTTACACTTTAAGAGAGCACAGTCACTCCGTAACTTTCTTAACTATGGCTCTGCTACACTTTTTGAGAGAAAAGCAATTAGATAGGGACACGTGGACCATTTTAATTTTGACTTGTATGTCTCAGGATCTTTACCCTCCCCTCTGAGGTGATATTTATTGTCTTTCTGGATGCAGAGCTCTTGTTCTTTTGGATGGGGGGCATTAAGCTATTGTAATAAGAGAAGATAAGAGATACCCATACAATTTTAAATTTTCCCTTATTGGGCTATCCTAAAATGGTACAAGTAAGAAAAGTATGAAAATGAATCAGATCAGATCAGTCACCCAGTCGTGTCCGGCTCTTTGCGACCCCATGAATCGCAGCACGCCAGGCCTCCCTGTCCATCACCAACTCCCGGAGTTCACTCAGACTCATGTCCATCGAGTCAGTGATGCCATCCAACCATCTCATCCTCTGTCATCCCCTTCTCCTCCTGCCCCCAATCCCTCCCAGCATCAGAGTCTTTTCCAATAAGTCAAGTCTTCTCATGAGGTGGCCAAAGTACTGGAGTTTCAGCTTTAGCATCATTCCTTCCAAAGAAATCCCAGGGCTGATCTCCTTCAGAATGGACTGGCTGGATCTCCTTGCAGTCCAAGGGACTCTCAAGAGTCTTCTCCAACACCACACTTCAAAAGCATCAATTCTTTGGCGCTCAGCCTTCTTCACAGTCCAACTCTCAAATCCATACATGACCACAGGAAAAAGCATAGCCTTGACTAGACCAACCTTTGTTGGCAAAGTAATGTCTCTGCTTTTGAATATGCTATCTAGGTTGGTCATAACTTTCCTTCCAAGGAGTAAGTGTCTTTTAATTTCATGGCTGCAGTCACCATCTGCAGTGATTTTGGAGCCCAGAAAAATAAAGTCTGACACTGTTTCCACTGTTTCCCCATCTATTTCCCATGAAGTGATGGGACCAGATGCCATGATCTTCGTTTTCTGAATGTTGAGCTTTAAGCCAACTTTTTCACTCTCCACTTTCACTTTCATCAAGAGGCTTTTTAGTTCCTCTTCACTTTCTGCCATAAGGGTGGTGTCATCTGCATATCTGAGGTTATTGATATTTCTCCCGGCAATCTTGATTCCAGCTTGTATTTCTTCCAGCCCAGTGTTTCTCATGATGTACTCTGCATGTAAGTTAAATAAACAGGGTGACAATATACAGCCTTGATGTACTCCTTTTCCTATTTGGAAGCAGTCTGTTGTTCCATGTCCAGTTCTAACTGTTGCTTCCTGACCTGCATACAAATTTCTCAAGAGGCAGATCAGATGGTCTGGTATTCCCATCTCTTTCAAAATTTTCCCCAGTTATTCTGATCCACACAGTCAAAGGCTTTGGCATAGTCAATAAAGCAGAAATAGATGTTTTTCTGGAACTCTCTTGCTTTTTCCATGATCCAGCAGATGTTGGCAATTTGATCTCTGGTTCCTCTGCCTTTTCTAAAACCAGCGTGAACATCAGGAAGTTCACGGTTCACATATTGCTGAAGCCTGCCTTGCAGAATTTTGAGCATTACTTTACTAGCATGTGAGATGAGTGCAATTGTGCAGTAGTTTGAGCATTCTTTGGCATTGCCTTTCTTTGGGATTGGAATGAAAACTGACCTTTTCCAGTCCTGTGGCCACTGCTGAGTTTTCCAAATTTGCTGGCATATTGAGTGCAGCACTTTCATAGCATCATCTTTCAGGATTTGAAAGAGCTCAACTGAAATTCCATCACCTCCACTAGCTTTGTTCATAGTGATGGTTTCTAAGGCCCACTTGATTTCACATTCTAGGATGTCTGGCTCTAGGTCAGTGATCACACCGTGATTATCTGGGTTGTGAAGATCTTTTTTGTACAGTTCTTCTGTGTATTCATTTATTGATTTGTTTAAACCTTACATATAAGTGAAATTACTTTTTCTTCTTCTAAGTTCTGTAACACTGAATTAATTCTAGGATCTGTTTCAATGTAGCCATTATAACTAAGTTATAACTGTGAACTTTGGTCTGTCATATAAAGCCTGACCGCAAAATAATGCCCATGGGACCCTTATCTGCTATACTTTTGAAAACTGCAGCAAGAAAACTCAGTTTTTAACCCAGATGGTTTATGGTTCCTAGGGAATACACAACTAAGACACCACCAAAAACTCTTTAAGGAGTGATCAGAAATGGAATGGTCTGCATTTTGATGAGGAGAAATGAAGAAGCCATGTAGCTAACTGTTTGAATCTGGATTCCTGTTTAGCATCCAGATCATTCATTAACATGATCAAGCAAACTGGAATCAACAGATAGTGAAGAAAAACAAAAAACTAAAAGAAAAGGATCAATATGAACAACTCTACCAGCTGAGCCACACACACACACACACACACACATGCACATACAAAGAAAATAATAAGAGAAGAGATAAATCATTAAAATCATTCCAAATTTTATCCTCAGGGATAGTTAAGAATAGACTCCTATAGGAGAGGAATGGTTTGGAGAAGAAGGAATTCTTGGAAATCAAAGTGTAATTGTTGACTTAAAAAATAAGAGTATAGTGAAAGGATAAAGAACCTTCCAGAAAAACATAGCCAAAAAATGGAGAAAATATAAGTGAAAAATTGAGACATCAGAGGGTCAATCCAGTGATTGCTACATCTTCTAATAGTAAATCTGGAAAGAGAAAATTGAAAAAAAAAGTGGAGGAAAAAATTAAAAATACACACACACATAAATACATTTATATACATGTACATACATACAAAATTTTCCAAAACATCAGGCAATTGTCTCTGAGAGCAAAGTAGGATGAATAAGAAGAGGAATATGAATGGATCAGTAGCTAAACACATTTTCATGATATTTCATAACACCAAGGAGAAAGAGAGGCTGCTAAAAGATTCCAGAAATGGAAGTTAGATAGAGAATTGACCACAGAGATAATTTCTAGAGGCCAAGAGAATGATGCATTCCTAGTTTGGAGGGAAATTATTTTGATTCTGTTCCCAACTAAACTGAAAATTTATTGTGAAGGGAAAAATAAAAGCATTTTAAGACAAGTAAGAGTGAAAACATCTGATCACCCCCAGGTCACTCCTAAAAAAACACAATGCAGCAAAATAAAAGAAATGTGGGTTCCAAGGACAGGTGGATAAACTAAACTAAAAAATTGTAATAATAATACCAAAGAGACTTCCCTGGTCCAGTGGCTAAAATGCCAAAGTCCTAGTGTAGGGATCTGGGTTTGATACCTGGTCAGGGAACCAGATCCCATATGCTGCAGCTAAGAGTTTGATTGCCGCAACTAAGACCTGGAACAGCCAAATAAATAAAATTAAATAATTAAAAAAACGAACCAAAAAAAAAAAAAATCCTCAAGACATACCAAGCAAATTCTCCAGCAACAAAGGAACACAGCCCTGAGCTCCAAGATACAGGCTGACCAAAGTCATAGACATCTCATAACTCATTACTGGACACTTCATTGCACTCCAGAGAGAAGAAATCCAGCTCCACCCACCAGAACACTGACACAAGCTTCCCTAACCAGGAAACCTTGACAAACCACCTGTACAAACCCACACACAGCGAGGAAATGCCACAATAAAGAGAACTCCACAAACTGCCAGAATACAGAAAGGACACCCCAAAATCAGCAATTTAAACAAGATGAAGAGACAGAGGAATACCCAGCAGATAAAGGAACAGGATAAATGCCCACCAAACCAAACAAAAGAGGAAGAGATAGGGAATCTACCTGATAAAGAATTCTGAATAATGATAGTGAAATTGATCCAAAATCTTGAAATCAAAATGGAATCACAGATAAATAGCCTGGAGACAAGGATTGAGAAGATGCAAGAAAGGTTTAACAAGGACCTAGAAGAAATAAAAAAGAGTCAAAATATAATGAATAATGCAATAAACGAAATTAAAAACACTTTGGAGGCAACAAATAGTAGAATAACAGAGGCAGAAGATAGGATTAGTGAATTAGAAGATAGAATGGTAGAAATAAATGAATCAGAGAGGATAAAAGAAAAACGAATTAAAAGAAATGAGGACAATCTCAGAGACCTCCAAGACAATATTAAAAGCTACAACATTCGAATCATAGGGGTCCCAGAAGAAGAAGACAAAAAGAAAGACCATGAGAAAATACTTGAGGAGATAATAGTTGAAAACTTCCCTAAAATGGGGAAGGAAATAATCACCCAAGTCCAAGAAACCCAGAGAGTCCCAAACAGGATAAACCCAAGGCAAAACATCCCAAGACACATATTAATCAAATTAACAAAGATCAAACACAAAGAACAAATATTAAAAGCAGCAAGGGAAAAACAACAAATAACACACAAGGGAATTGCCATAAGGATAACAGCTGATCTTTCAATAGAAACTCTTCAAGCCAGGAGGGAATGGCAAGACATACTTAAAATGATGAAAGAAAATAACCTACAGCCCAGATTATTGTACCCAGCAAGGATCTCATTCAAGTATGAATGAGAAATCAAAAGCTTTTCAGACAAGCAAAAGCTGAGAGAATTCTGCACCACCAAACCAGCTCTCCAACAAACGAATAGAAACGAATGAAAATGAAAACACAACAACCCAAAACCTGTGGGACACTGTAAAACCAGTCCTAAGGGGAAAGTTCATAGCAATACAGGCATACCTCAAGAAACAAGAAAAAAGTCAAATAAATAACCTAACTCTACAACTAAAGCAACTAGAAAAGGAAGAAATGAAGAACCCCAGGGTTAGTAGAAGGAAAGAAATCTTAAAAATTAGAGCAGAAATAAATGCAAAAGAAACAAAAGAGACCATAGCAAAAATCAACAAAGCCAAAAGCTGGTTCTTTGAAAGGATAAATAAAATTGACAAACCATTAGCCAGACTCATCAAGAAACAAAGGGAGAAAAATCAAATCAATAAAATTAGAAATGAAAATGGAGAGATCACAACAGACAACACAGAAATACAAAGAATCATAAGAGACTACTATAAACAATTATATGCCAATAAGATGGACAACGTGGAAGAAATGGACAAATTCTTAGAAAAGTACAACTTTCCAAAACTGGACCAGGAAGAAATAGAAAATCTTAACAGACCCATCACAAGCATGGAAATTGAAACTGTAATCAAAAATCTTCCAGCAAACAAAAGCCCAGGTCCAGACAGCTTCACAGCTGAATTCTACCAAAAATTTAGAGAGGAGCTAACACCTATCCTGCTCAAACTCTTCCAGAAAATTGCAGAGGAAGGTAAACTTCCAAACTCATTCTATGAGGCCACCATCACCCTAATACCAAAACCTGACAAAGATGCCACAAAAAAAGAAAACTACAGGCCAATATCACTGATGAACATAGATGCAAAAATCCTTAACAAAATTCTAGCAATCAGAATCCAACAACACATTAAAAAGATCATACACAATGACCAAGTGGGCTTTATCCCAGGGATTCAAGGATTCTTCAATATCCGCAAATCAATCAATGTAATACACCACATTAACAAATTGAAAAATAAAAACCATATGATTATCTCAATAGATGCAGAGAAAGCCTTTGACAAAATTCAACATCCATTTATGATAAAAACTCTCCAGAAAGCAGGAATAGAAGGAACATACTTCAACATAATAAAAGCTATATATGACAAACCCACAGCAAACATTATCCTCAATGGTGAAAAATTGAAAGCATTTCCTCTAAAGTCAGGAACAAGACAAGGGTGCCCACTTTCACCATTACTATTCAACATAGTTTTGGAAGTTTTGGCCACAGCAATCAGAGCAGAAAAAGAAATAAAAGGAATCCAAATTGGAAAAGAATAAGTAAAACTCTCACTATTTGCAGATGACATGATCCTCTACATAGAAAACCCTAAAGACTCCACCAGAAAATTACTAGAACTAATCAACGACTATAGTAAAGTTGCAGGATATAAAATCAACACCCAGAAATCCCTTGCATTCCTATACACTAATAATAAGAAAACAAAAAGAGAAATTAAGGAAACAATTCCATTCACCATTGCATTGGAAAGAATAAAATACTTAGGAATATATCTACCTAAAGAAACTAAAGACCTATATATAGAAAATTATAAAACACTGGTGAAAGAAATCAAAGAGGACACTAACAGATGGAGAAATATACCATGTTCATGGATTGGAAGAATCAATATAGTGAAAATGAGTATACTACCCAAAGCAATTTATAGATTCAATGCAATCCCTATCAAGCTACCAACGGTATTCTTCACAGAGCTAGAACAAATAATTTCCCAATTTGTATGGAAATACAAAAAACCTCGAATAGCCAAAGCGATCTTGAGAAAGAAGAATAGAACTGGAGGAATCAACCTACCTGACTTCAGGCTCTACTACAAAGCCACAGTTATCAAGACAGTATGGTACTGGCACAAAGACAGAAATATAGATCAATGGAACAAAATAGAAAGCCCAGAGATAAATCCATGCACATATGGACACCTTATCTTGACAAAGGAGGCAAGAATATACAATGGATTAAAGACAACCTCTTTAACAAGTGGTGCTGGGAAATCTGGTCAACCACTTGTAAAAGAATGAAACTAGAACACTTTCTAACACCATACACAAAAATAAACTCAAAATGGATTAAAGATCTAAACGTAAGACCAGAAACTATAAAACTCCTAGAGGAGAACATAGGCAAAACACTCTCTGACATACATCACAGCAGGATCCTCTATGACCCACCTCCCAGAATATTGGAAATAAAAGCAAAAATAAACAAATGGGACCTAATTAAACTTAAACGCTTCTGCACATCAAAGGAAACTATTAGAAGGTGAAAAGGCAGCCTTCAGAATGGGAGAAAATAATAGCAAATGAAGCAACTGACAAACAACTAATCTCAAAAATATAGAAGCAACTCCTGCAGCTCAACTCCAGAAAAATAAATGACCCAATCAAAAAATGGGCCAAAGAACTAAATAGACATTTCTCCAAAGAAGACATACAGATGGCTAACAAACACATGAAAAGATGCTCAACATCACTCATTATCAGAGAAATGCAAATCAAAACCACTATGAGGTACCATTTCACACCAGTCAGAATGGCTGCGATCCAAAAGTCTACAAGCAATAAATGCTGGAGAGGGTGCGGAGAAAAAGGAACCCTGTTACACTGTTGGTGGGAATGCAAACTAGTACAGCCACTATGGAGAACAGTGTGGAGATTCCTTAAAAAACTGGAACTAGAACTGCCTTATGATCCAGCAATCCCACTGCTGGGCATACACACTGAGGAAACCAGAATTGAAAGAGACACGTGTACCCCAATGTTCATCGCAGCACTGTTTATAATAGCCAGGACATGGAAGCAACCTAGATGTCCATCAGCAGATGAATGGATAAGAAAGCTGGGGTACATATACACAATGGAGTACTACTCAGGCATTAAAAAGAACACATTTGAATCGGTTCTAATGAGGTGGATGAAACTGGAGCCTATTCTACAGAGTGAAGTAAGCCAGAAAGAAAAACACCAATACAGTATACTAACGCATATATATGGAATTTAGAAAGATGGTAACAATAACTCTGTGTACGAGACAGCAAAAGAGACACTGATGTATAGAACAGTCTTATGGACTCTGTTGGAGAGGGAGAGGGTGGGAAGATTTGGGAGAATGGCATTGAAGCATGTGTAATATCATGTATGAAACGAGTCGCCAGTCCAGGTTCAATGCACGATACTGGATGCTTGGGGCTGGTGCACTGGGACGACCCAGAGGGATGGTGTGGAGAGGGAGGAGGGAGGAGGGTTCAGGATGGGGAACACATGTATACCTGTGGCGGATTCGTTTTGATGTTTGGCAATACTAATACAGTGTTTCAGGTTTAAAAATAAAATAAAATAAAATAAAAAATAAAAGAAAAACAAAGCTGTCAAAATCAGAATAGGGTTTTTATTGATGGGAAGCTCTAAAGGCAAAATGAAATTTCTGTAACAGAAAGTGTGACAAATCTGCATGTTCTCTGGTAACAGACGGCTGCTGTCAGGCCCTTCTCATCTCTGTTTTCTTTGGTCCTTGGAGCAGCACAGGTGGGAGCAGTGTTATATGACCATCTCTCGCTTCACACCCACTACTTGTTTCTGCAGAGAGTAGTTATCTTGTAGTTTTCACATTGTAAGTGTGATTTATTTTGCAATTTACAAAAGTTAGTGTGTAAAAAAGTTATAGTACAGAACATGGTCTTCATGAGCAAACCATTCACAATGATTTACTAGTTTTTTAGAGAAAATTTGAGAGGTAGACAGGGAAAGAGGTGAGAGAAACAGAAGGACCCTAATCTCTCAGTTTACAGAAAGAGGGAGATAAGACTGTCTCTGTTTAGTGAAGTAATGAGAGAGGTTTAGACTGTCTACAGATTAATTGAAAATAAGTATTATGTAATATTAGCAGCAGAGAAGAAAAAAAGCGAATGGCATACCATGGAGTCAAATGATAATTTTTCAGTTAACAAATCAAGAAATAGGGGTTTGAGCATGTTTTCTGGAGGTACATTTTCCAGTTCAGTAGCTACTGGCCATGTGGAGTTATTGAACCACTGAAATGTGGCTCATCCAAATTGAAATGTGCTACATGGAAAGCCTGGGGCTTCTCTGGGAATCTCCCCATGATAAAGAATCCATTTGCCAATGCAGGAGATACAGGCTTGATCCCTGGGTTAGGAAGATTCCCTGGGGAAGGAAATGGTAACCTGCCTCTTGCCTGGAAAATCCCATGGACAGAGGAGCCTGGCAGGCTACTGCAGTCCATGGGGTCATAAAATAGTCAGACACGACTTAGTGACTAAACAACAACAAGGAAAATACACATCAGATTCCAAAGGTTTAGTATGAAAAAAACAAGTGTAAAAATTCCTTAGTAACTTTAGTATTGATTACATGTTGAATTGATAATATTTTCAGTGTATTTAGTTAAATAATATATTATTTCTAAAATTCAGTTCAGTTCAGTTGCTCAGTCGTGTCTGACTCTTTGCGACCCCATGGACTGCAGCACACCAGGCCTCCCTGTCCATCACCACTCCTGGAGCTTGCTCAAATTCATGTCCATCGAGTCGGTGATGCCATCCAACCATCTCATCCTCTGTCGTCCCCTTCTCCTTCTGCCTTCAATCTTTCCCAGCATCAAGGTCTTTTCCAATTAGTCAGTTGTTCGCATCAGGTGGCCAAAGTATTGGAGCTTCAGCTTCAGGACTGGTTTCCTTTAGGATGGACTGGTTGGATCACCCTGCAGTCCAAGGGACTCTCAAGAGTCTTCTCCAACACCACAGTTCATAGTAATTGTCATAGTTAGTAGCTGGTAACATTGCTTATCTCTCATAAGTGTGATTCGAAGAGCATTTCCTTGTTTGATACATTTTCAGAGAAGGATGATCATGGAATTATGGTTTTATTTACTTAGTTTTGATCATTTTATGTATTTTTCCACATGAAAATGCTTGAAGAAATTGAGACTTAATTATGTTTGAACAGTCAGGGCTTTCCTAGGACAGAAAGCCTTAGAGCAGAACACTTTGCCTTAGAAGGTAGGAAGCAACATGTTTAGAGATTTTTTTTTTAAAAAAAGGCTAAGTTACACCAAAAATATTAAAGCCATCATTTTTCTTCTCTTCTACTCCAAGTATATTAGTCTAAGAGGCAAGTGTTATCACTTTCACACCAACCCTCCCTAAAGGCTGATTCCTTATCTCATCCTTTCAGTCTGAGGCACTTGGAAGGAACACAGCAGTCTTCATCCAGTGAGCTTTATTTCCAACACAGAATTTAAGAAGCATGTGAGCAAATCACGTTATTGTAGTGAACTGTGCTTCTAGCAGGATAGCCAAAACAAAAGACATGCATAAATCCTCTTAATCACTTTAATTTGCTGAATGTGGACCATGTATATATAGGAAATGTTGACTTTTTCTCTAATTACACATGTTCATGAGCATTGAAAAGAATCTTTTTGGGGGGACGGGGGTGGTACCGCACAGCTGGTGGGATCTTAGTTCCACAAGCAGGGATTGAACCCAGGCCACTGCAGTGAAAGCTCTGAGTTCTACCTACTAGGCTGTGAGGGGATTCCCTGGAAAGATTTGTTCAATTCATAAAATTACAAAGAGGAAATGAACTAGTTCATTTCTTTCATCCTATTATCCAGGCATAACCATATTAATACATATTTTATTATGTTAATTCTAGCATTTCCAGACATACTCATAACCTACACTTTAAAATTTGGAGCATAATATGGGTATGTCTTCTGTTTTATTGCCCCCAGAAAGCCATTATATTTAGAATGCTGTTTCATAGCATTGAATATTCTTCATAGCTAAAGTGAAAATGAAAGCCGCTCAGTTGTGTCCGACTCTTTGCAACCCCATGGAATTCTCCAGGCCAGAATACTGGAGTGGGTAGCCTTTCCCTTCTCCAGGGGATCTCCCCAACCCAGGGATCGAACCCAGGTCTTCTGCATTGCGGGCAGATTCTTTACCAGCTGAGTAGGCATGGTTTTAATAACTTTGGAATAGATCATTTTAGAGAAATGAATGAGAAATGTTTTATGAGTTGAAATTGGAAATGAATATTTGGCATTTTTATTGGGTTTTGGATTGAATGTATTCATCCTTCTAGGGAAGTTTTAGTGTGTATTTGATACCAGAAGAGAAAAGATAATGAAATGTTTACCTTGTTATAATTAATAGCAATTTTTACAGCTGTATTGTGAACAGAAGCTTTCCTTGTGGTGTGGAAGATATGTCCAAGGATATATCTTGAATGAAAACAGGTGATTGTACACTTCAATAGGTGAAAAAGTGGAAACTTCATTAATGCAAACTGATAAGGAGCTATAATCTTGCATTTTAGGACAAAAATGAATTTAGATTCTGTTTCTGTCTTAAGGAGGCAGAAAGTTAAAGGATCACCTTCTCCAGGCTGTTTATCTTTGACTGATGACTCATTTGGCATAAACTAGCCTTATTGAGGTGAATTCCTTCTGTACCAAGTTTAATACATGTCACGAAAGATGGGATGTGTTGGTGATTATGGTAAAGGTAGGAGGGATGTGGAATTATATCTTCTGATGTCAGGTGGAAGAATGGTGTTGGGTGGGTGGGGGAAGGAGTTGTCTTATAGTAGATAGAAATCCAGGAGCTGGTACCGTTTAAGGAGAACCACTAGTTTTTTTGTTTTTAAGTGGAAGATCAGAGACATTTACAAGGATTATAATAAGGAAGAATGTAATAAGGCAAGATGGGAGGATCAAACAGGTAATGAGGGGAAAGAGAGTGGAGAGAGGAATTCATGAAAGTCATAGCTTCCACCTTCCTGTGCCTCCTGTGGGCCAGCCACCTGTCTCCCGTGAGTGGGGTGGGAGGGGTCAGGGAAGAACAGGTAGGGTTTCTGTTTAGATGCCATGTAAGGATAGTAAGGATGAAAGAAATGGGAAGCAAGGACATAGATTGAAGTAAACAGAACCTTCATTATTAGAAGAGCTTTAGGAGTTGACACTGTGTGACATTTCAAGAGGAAATAAAGGCTCCTTTGAAGTAACTCATAGAAGATCACGGGATTGTTCACAGGTATCCCCAGGAAGTTGCCCACCACTACTGGATATGAACATGAACTATTTATTCCTCTAATATCCTGACCTCAGAGACAGTTATCTTCTCTGATGAAAAGTAAAACAACCTTCCTTTTGCATTAGAATTTGTTGGCTCCCTGTCAAGCTATTGTAAGCAAGAAAAGGGGGAATTTATTGAAATATTTCAGGGCTGTTTTTAAGGATCCCATGGTGAGAAGGGAAGGATCTGATAATCTGAACTAAAAGCTTTTGAGAGTCCAGACAGCAGTTGATTTTCAGGTGCTCTCATCTCTGCTCCTCCAGTGCTGTTTTTGTGTGTTCCCATTTTTCTTTCCATGTGAGGTACAATGATGATTCCAGATGTTTACATCGGCTAGCTGAAGCAACTCACGACTGGTCTCCCTCAAGTCTCATCCCAAACTCTCAGAAGAGGAAGAAGCTGATTGGCTCCTCATTGAGCACATGCCCATCCTTGGTTCAATCAGCTCTGGCCAGGAGTCAGGTCCCAACACATGTATGGGTGCCACTGATACTCTGTGGTTAAGTGTCTGATTATAATTCTTGAAAAAACTGTGGGCTGGATGGGTTCTCCAAAATTGACCACAACCACACACACCTTAGTAGGTGTGGCACAAGGGACATAGCTTTTCACCATCACTGTTTACTTTTCCACCAAAAATAGTATCTATTAATTGTTCTGTTCACTTGAAAGTGTGGCCCATGGGCCTGCATGCAGCAAGAGTATCATCTGGGAACTTAGAAATGCAGGCTCTTCGGTCCTGCCCTACACCTACTGAATCAGCATCTGGAGTTCACAAGATTTCTCAATAATCACAGGACATTAATATCTGAGAAGTGCTGATTAGCCAGAGGAATAAGTTGGGAACCAGACACAGGTTAGGGCTGTTGAGCTGGCTTGTTGACGGGTATCGAGCAGGGGCCAAACCGTTTTCTTTGAACTTCAGCCCAGAGCCTTCCCCTGCCCTCATCCTTGCTTCCTTTTGAGCCCTTTTCCACTGGAAATTCAGGGTTTAGGACAAGGATGGAGAGACGCTGTGTCAGATGTGGGAGCCATAATGTATGACGCTCTGTTTTAATACTGAGAGGTGATCTGCGGGATGGAAAAAGCAAAGCGACAAGCGGTAAGGGTGTCAAAATTGCCGCCAACGCAGAAGTATCCGCAAGGCAACTTTTAATTAGGTAGTCATTATTTTGAAGTTAATAAATGTCACATATATTAAATCACTACTCTACCTGTTTATTTGTCCAGTTCTGCAAGTTTTTAAAGTCCCTAGATTGGTGTCTTTTTATAAAGCTTAAGCTCTTTGTGATCTGTATGGACAACTTTTGATTATGGAAATATTATCATTAATAGATTGCTTGTTTAGAATACAGACACTGTAAAGAAACTCAGCAGGTAAAACATCTCTGACAGCAATTCATAATTCCACACCATTGGCATTTTTTACTTTGAAGTCTAAAAAGATGAATTTCAGACATTTTCCTTTACAGGAATTCTATTTTCCTGCCATTTCTCTTGTTTACTCCTTAACAGAATCCTGGGAACTGGCGTAGGTCACTATAACCTGCCATTACTGTTAAATCACACTGCTCATTTGCAGGGAAGCATTTGTTATTTAGTAACCTAACCGGAAAAACCATTAAAATTTTTTCTTGTAAAAATCCTTGCTTTGTAAACTGCCAGAAGTGGCCAGATGGAAATAACAAGAATTTCTAGTTCTTCCAGGCAAACAGGAAGCCCCACCTCAGTAGGCCCTGCAGACAGCAACTCCGAACTTTCATCAGAGCTTATTTTGTTGGAGTATAAGCATTTGGGATCACTGAATTGGCTGGGATTGTTGAAGCCAGCTGCTCTATAATACCTTTGGTATTCCAAGTGACCAAATTCCTGTATTCATTAAAACAATGTATCATTTTGTCTGGAGGTTTACCATCCTTGCATTGGATAGAAATATGGAAGTGCTGTTGACAACCACCGATGCCTAAGCTGCACCTCCAGAGATTCCAGTGTAATTGCATGCAACCTGGCCATGCTGCTGCTAAGTCACTTCAGTCGTGTCTGACTCTCTGCGACCCCGTAGATGGCAGCCCACCAGGCTCCCCCGTCCCTGGGATTCTCCAGGCAAGAACACTGGAGTGGGTTGCCATTTCTTCTCCAATCTTTAAACCCTCTCCTCCAAAGAGAAGTGTCCAAGGTTGAGCTAAGGTTGGATCGTCATCTTACGAACCTGTTTATCAAACAGTCCCATGGCGGAGTGTTTGCAGATATGCTTATGGAAATGCAGATTCCCCGGTACCAACCCAAGAGAATCAAATTCAGTAGTTTGCAGACAACTTTAAGAATCTGAATCTTTAAGCAAGCCAAGCCCTGTTGAGATTCCAATAGAGGAGGCCCTTGGGCCATATTTAAAAACATTTTCTTGGAGATTAGTTTTAAAAGAGAGTGACTAGAAGAACTGAAATGTGTTCACTGTTAGGTCCGTTAGGGATCCATCAGTAAGTGATTCAAGCATATTTTAAAAAAATGAAAAAAAAAAAAAATAAGATAATGTGGTATAAGGACAAGACTTTGTGGGTAATAACAAAAGTCTTATTTATAACAAAAGTGGAGTTCTGAGCCTTATTTTGCTGCTCTAACCAGTTCTGTGGCTCCAGGTAAGACACTCAGTCTCTCTCAGTACCCAAGCTTTTTGCCTCTTAAATGAGGGCCTTGAGAACAATTAATCTTAGGTCTTCTGAATTTCCAATGCTTCACAAATCTATGACACTAGACATTATCTGTTTGCATAAGTTCTTAAAGGAATTGCCAGCAGGACTGTTGACTGTTTCACTAAAGTAGTGGGGCAGCAAGCATGGCCTCTGGGCCAACAGCATCTCCATCGTCTGGGCACCTGTTAGAAATACAGAGTCTTGAGCCTTGCCTCAGACTTGCTAAAACTGAAACTTTGAGAGTGAAGACCACTGTTCCAAAAACAGTACTTGGAAGAAAAAATTTGAGAAGTGTGTTTTCGTTTTTGTTTTTTTTTTATCCATAGTGAATGGAAATCACCTCTATAAGTGTGAACTTTTAACACTGTTTAAAAACACAATGAAGAATGTATTGACAACCTGGTTCAAATTGAAGAGGAATTCGTAAAAGACTATTGAAATCTAGAGCCTTGCTAGGCAAAGCATCATCTCCTGACTGTCAACATCATTATGCCCTGGTAATTTGTGAGTGTTGCAGAATCTCTAGTCCTACCCCAGACACACTGAATCAGAATTTGCTTTTTTTTTTTTCTGAAGAAAATCCGATAATTCATTTGCAGGTTAAAGCCTGAGAAAGCACTGTTCTAGATAAAGCTGTTAAAACCATAGTGCCAGCCTTCCCTTTCCTTCAAAATATTAATTATACATCTATCAGTAATCAGTTCCTTCCACACATCTATAGGTAAAAAGTTTTTCTTTTAAATTTTCTCTGCACTTATTTCAATTTAACAATCAGTAGGTGTGTTCATTGTATTTTGAGGCATTTAAACCTTTATTTCCTATTTGTCCTTGAAGAAAGTTACTTAGCACTTTCTCTTCTTTCTTCCTTTTTTCTCTTTTAAAGCTGGCATCTCAATCTAGATTCCTGTATTACTGGAGACATTTTTTAAGCTTAGTTTTCTGATATCTGGCCCTCTTCTCTAAAATAGAAGATGGGCAGAGTATTGATTTGTTTTTTGTTTTATTTCATTTTGTATTGCTTTGCTTCATTGCTATATCTATACCAGTTTCAATAAAATGGTAAGCTTGAAGATTTACATTAAAGAGTAAAAATTATAAATTAGAAGATAGACATTAAATTACAGAGTTTCCTTTTAAAGCAGTGAAATTCATTAAGAATGCACTGATTCCAGCAGTAGAACTTCCTACATTAACAATAAAGAAGCAGCTGTCCTGCTTCACCTTTGGGCCAAGGAAAACTGAAATTTCACACTCAGGACATGACAGGTTGAGTATAAAATAGATGGAGATGGAGCCCAGCATGCTGAGTGCATATTCTTTTGTGGCAACTTTTAAAAATAATTTTTAAATCATTTTTTTCATTTAGGCACTCTAGTCATAGCTCCTAGGTTCTAGAACATTTTCAGCCTTCTCTGAAAATATGTGAGTTCTGGAAAAATTTTACTGGCTTGCAAAGTATGAAATGAAAACTACGTTAAAATTATCGTTTCATTGAATATTTCTCCAATAAGACATTTCATTGTTGATTATTTTATCAGTGATGACATTATCTCTATTTGTAACTTAAATCATCTTCATATACTTATGTATGCCAGAGTGTTTTATATGATTTAAGATGGTGCTAAAAATTACAATTCTACAGATCTTAAAACCTGACCTGCCGTAAATACTCTTCTTCTTTTCAATGACTACTCTGTATCTAATTTTTCTCTTTAGAAGTAGAAATTGGTCAAGTTGCTTTTGGTAAAAATAAGAATATGCCATAAAAGGGCAATTTTTAGTCCGTTTTTGAGGGACTGCTTTTCTCTAGAGGAGCAATTCTTGATCTTTTGGGGAGTTACAACTCATTTGAGAGTCTCATTGAAAGCTAAAGAAACTCTGCTTTAGAAACATGAAAATATACACCAAAATATATATTTGGGGCTGATGGTTAATGTTTCTTTGGATGACAAAAATTAGTGAAACAAACCAGCAAATAAAATTAATATGTTGACTTTAGGAGTTTTAGACAAGGAAAAGATAACTTTTATTTCACGTAGCTGGATACAGCTGGTTCCAGGGTCTCATGAGTCTGATTATGCTAAACTCAACTTCCTTCTGACCCTCTGATGTGCTTGCTCCTGTATTTGGATGGTTCTGAATTCACGTGTTAGTCATTGATAAGCTCTCAGCTGATAGCCCATATCATCAAACCTAGCAGTCGAAAGACTCTACTTCCTGGGGATTTCAGATATATCAGATATCAAATATATCACATATATTAGAAATGAACTTGTTAATCTCGTTTGGTCAAATCCTGTATTCTCTCCATTCCTGAGCCAAGTGCATTCCATCCCTCACTATGGGAGATCACAGCCCAGGTCACAGGCTCCACTTCTGGAATCAGAATCACTTCTGGAACTCAGGAACTGGGAGGAGGAGGGAGAGGGCCTCAAGATGAACATGATTAGGATACTCATCAATAGAAGGGGATGGTGTTAAGGGACAAGGATAACCAGAAGCCACTGCCATGAGCAGCTGCTGCATTAGAGATAAAGAAACCACCTGATTAGCTCAAGCCAACCCTTTTTACTCCTCTGGAGCCCAAAATACAAATAAAAATGTATGCTGCACCTTCAGTACCTGTATATTTCCTACCATGCGTCCATGACCCTTATCCTCATGGTTGCATTTCCTTTGAACTTGTCATCACACATCTTGTCTAATACTCTGTGCTTGTTTTAGTGCTTGAGCAAGTGGGTAAGCACATTACATTTCCTCAAATATCTTCCCTAGAGGTGTCAAACCTTAGACTTATTCCTTATACTTGGCTATGTTTGCCAAGCCTCATGAGAAGTTTGTCTTTAAACAAGTCCAGTACTCATTTTAGGCTTGACTAATGTTGTTAACAGGGAAGGAAAGATGCATGTAAAACCCACAAGTAAAGAACAGTAGACAACCTGTGAGGGAGATGCTAACGGTTGTCAGAAGGTCAAAGGTCTTACGCTCCGTCTTCCTTTGTTGGTTGTGGCTGTGATGGCTAGGCTAGGAATGCACAAAACACCCAGATCTGACCAGTCGGGATTAAGCTCAATTCTGAGACATTATTTGAGCTACTGAGAATCCCAGGGACGGGGGCGCCTGGTGGGCTGCCGTCTCTGGGTCGCACAGAGTGAGTCGGACATGACTGAAGCGACTTAGCAGCAGCAGCAGCAGCAGCAGCAGCAGCAGCAGGAAGTAGAATCTTTCTTCTGCCAGGTTCAACACTATCAGATGATCAACCTGGAGATGTCACCTCAGAGAGATAATTTGCTTAACATATATCATCATTCCAACACAGTCAAACAGTGCTGAGTGAACTGAAAACTCTAAAACACAGTGGTAGCTTTTCTTTGCCCATGGATTGCTGAATGTAATGGGACCTTTCTAAATAATATCATCTTTAAGGACCATGACATGGGACTATTTTATAAATAAACTGACTTTTAACAGAGATCAAGGCAGAAAATGCAACCCGCTCTAGGTATTTCAAGCAGAAAAGATTTAATAGAGGGGATCAGGTGCTTACAAAATAGCATGTAAGACTGAAGAATGAGGAATATGTGTCCATCCCTGGACTTGTGAGTTCAAAATCATGCCGCTGTTCCAGTTGCTGCCACAACGTCCTGTAAAACCTTTATCTTTCAGACCTTGCTTGCCAGGAGCTGTAGCAGCAGGAAGATGGCCACCGGCTTTCAGATATTTAATTAGAGTGCTTCTAATTGGTTTTAGTTCTAGTTGGAACCCAGCTGCAAAGAAGTCTTAGAAATTTAATGTTTAGATTTCTGGTCTCCCTGACTAAGGAAGGGTGGAATGGAATACAAAGGCAATCTACAGATTATACTGCAGTTTTAAACAATGAAATTGGTGTCTTAAGGAGAGATCTGCATTTCTGTGTTCATTGCAGCGTTACTCACAGTAGTCAAGATATGGAAACAACCTAATTATCTGTCAGCAGATAAACGGGTAAAGAAAATGCCACACACACACACACACAGGAACATTACTCAGCCCTAAAATAGAAGGAAATCCTGCCATTTACAACATGGATAAACCTTGAGGTCATTATGCTAAGTGAAATAAGCCAGACATAGAAGGATAAATACTTCTTGATCTCACTGTGGAATCTGAAAAAGTCAGACTCATGAAAACAGTAGAATGGTGGTTGCTAGGGACTGAGGGGTAGGGGAAATAGGGAGATGTTAGAGGGCACAAAGTTCCCATTATGTAGGATGAGTAAGTCCTGGAGATCTAATGTATAGCATGGTGACTATAATTCATAATACTGTATTGTATGCTTGAAATTTACTGAGAGTAGATTTGAAATGTTTTCACACAGAAGTTCCAAAAATATATGGTAACTGTGTGAGCTGATACATGTTAGTTAGCTTGACTGTGGTCATCATTTCACATTATATACGTATATCAACACATTATACTGTACATTTTATATATAATTTGCCAATTATACATCATTAAACTGGAAAAAAATGGGTTTCTCTTGGACTTAAAATGAAATCCCAATTTTGTTCAAGAGAAATATCCCTGTCTACTGCAGTTTTAAATAGTGTTAAATTGTGTGTGTGTGTGCTCAGTTGTGTCCTACTCTTGTGATCCCATGGACTGCAGACTTCCAGGCTCTTCTGTCCTTGGGATTTTCCAGGCAGTGGTACTGGAGTGGGTTGCTGTTTACTTCTCCAGATCTTCCCCACCCAGGGACTGGACCTGAATGTCCTACATCTCTTGCATTGGCAGGTGGATTCTTTACCACTGAGCCCCCTGGAAGCCAAGTGTTAAGATTAAGCCTAAGTAAACAGTGAACTGCACTTTTTCTTTTTTTTAATTTATGTTTGAATTTACAGATAGTACAATTCACATCTTTGGTTTGAGTTATATGAGTTTTGCCAAATGCATTGAGTCATGTAACCACTGACATAATTGGGATACAGAGCAGTTCCATCACTCTTAAAAAATTCTCTTCTTGCTGCCTGTTTGTAGTCAAGCCCTTTCTACATCCTTAATCCCTGGACCACTGATCTGCCCTCCATCATTAATACCTTTGCGATTGCCAGAATGGCATAGAAATGGAACTGTACACTTTTTGTTGAATAAAACATCTACTTCTGCTTTACTGATTATGCCAAAGGCTTTGACTGTGTGGATCACAACAAACTGTGGAAAATTCTTAAAGAAATGGGAATACCAGACCACCTTCCCTGCCTCCTGAGAAATCTGTATGCAGGTCAAGAAGCAACAGTTAGAACCAGAAGTGGAACAACAGACTGGTTCCAGGTGGGAAAGGAGTACATCAAGGCTGTATATTGTCACCCTGCTTATTTAACTTATATGTAGAGTACATCATGAGAAACACTGGGCTGGATCAAGCACAAGCTGCAATTAAGATTGCCGGGAGAAATATCAATAACCTCAGATATGCAGATGACACCACCCTTATGGCAGAAAGTGAAGAGGAACTAAAAAGCCTCTTGATGAAAGTGAAAGAGGAGGGTGAAAAAGTTGGCTTGAAACTTAACATTTAGAAAACTAAGATCATGGCATCCGGTCCCATCACTTCATGGCAAATACATGGGGAAACAATGACAGACTTTATTTTCTTGGGCTCCAAAATCACTGCAGGTGGTGACTGCAGCCATGAAATTAAAAGACGCTTGCTCGTTTGGAGAAAAGCTATGACCAACCTAGACAGTATATTAAAAAGCAGAGACATTACTTTGCTGACAAAGGTCCATCTAGTCAAAGCTATGGTTTTTCTAGTAGTCCTGTATGGATGTGAGAGTTGGACTATAAAGAAAGGTGAGCACCGAAGAATTAATGCATTTGAACTGTGGTGTTGGAGAAGACTCTTGAGAGTCCCTTGGACCGAAAGGAGATCAAACCAGTTGATCCTAAAGGAAATTAGTCCTGAATATTCATCGGAAGGACTGATGCTAAAGCTGAAACTGCAATACTTTGGCCACCTGATGTGAAGAACTGACTCACTGGAAAAGACCCTGATGCTGGGAAAGATTGAGGGCAAGAGGAGAAGGGGGTGACAGAGGATGAGATGGTTGGATGGCATCACCGATTCATGGACATGAGTTTGAGCAAGCTCTGAGAGTTGATGATGGACAGATAGGGAGGCCTGGTGTGCTGCAGTCGTGGGGCTGCAAAAAATTGGACATGACGTAGTGACTGAACTGAACTGAACTGAACTGAACTCGACATTAGTACAGTGTTTCTTCTCTGTTGTACTCTGTGTTAAGTCACTTCAGTCATGTCCGACTCTTTGCAACCCTGTGGACTATATAGACTGCCAGGCTCCTTTGTCCATGGGATTCTCCAGGCAAGAATAGAGGAATGTGTTGCCGTGCCCTCCTCCAGGGGATCTTTCCCACTCAGGGATCGAGTCTGTTTCTCTTATGTCTCCTGTGTTAGGTGGCTTCTTTACCACTAGCACCAGTTCTCTGTTCATTATGGATGTTCTATTTATTTATTATTGACGAGTGGTCTTCCACTGTAAGTATTTACTATTCATATCTTTCATTCTGAGCATATCGAAATTTTGAGAGTATCCTTTCCTTTAAAATCTCCTTATATGTTTTTAAATAGCTCTACTTTGCCTCTGAGTCATGGCAAAGAAATGAAGAAGACAAATATCTTCCCTTTCCTGGACAACTCTGAACTAGGTGCTCTTTATGACAGTTTATCAAGTTATGTAGTCTAATTATGATTCCTGAATAGGAGCACAATAATTAGACAAATCTCAAGAAATGGAATTTTTTTTCTCTTCTAACAGTTAGACCAAGTACCTAGAATGTAGCAGATGCCGATTCTTATCAGATCAAAGAGTTTTCCGAAAGTTGAAATACTTTTTACATGAATTATTTTTTGCTGGGTATCTGATTAAAAGTGAAAGGCCAGTGAAGGTCATGTAAATTTTTATTTTAAAAAGTAGAATAATTTTTGACTGTATTCACAGAGAGCCTTTCCTGTAGACAAGTTTCAGTATATTTTGATGACTCATTGTAGAAATCAGTTTATCAATTATAGTAGGAGAAAACAGTATCAGCTAACAGCTAAGAAAAGGAGAAAAGGTTAAATCATTCAGTTTCAGGTTCCTAAAGGCCTTTAGTGGGCAGAATATTCATCCAGTTTGAGGACTTATCCACCATCTCTATTCTGAAGGGTCCTGTGATCATTCATTATGTCAAATTTCTTATGTTAAGTTTATATCTTTAATCTTATTTGTAAAGCAGAACCTTTATAGCACAGTACTTTCTTAGGCTCAATTGAATGATCAAGAGTTACAAAACCAAGAAGTTTTCTTATACTTACTGTACCCTAGACATACTATATGTTTTACTCATCTCATAACCTTATAGGGTAGGTAGTATTATTACCAACATTTAAGTGTTAAGAAAGCTCAGGTTGAAATAAGTTAGGTATCTTTCCAAGGTTCATATAGCTCATCAAGAAGAACTGGAACGCAGGGCTGCCTGGTAGCAAAGTCTGTGCTTTTAACCACTGGGCTTTAGCTTTTCTGTTGTGGGTAAGCTATTTCATATATATCTAATTATGTGCATTTATCATGAAGATGATACCTGCTTGTCTAGAGTACTTGCTTCCATTAATCATTTTGAACAGTGTGAATTATGAGTAAGTAATACATCCTGCATCCTGATGAAATGACTAGTAACCCTGAGCTTCTTCTAAAAAGGGTTGCCCATATGCAAATTTAGTGGAGTTTTCTACAGCACTTGTGCCTGAGAAGTCAGAAGTCACGTTTAATGTCCAGGCTAACCTCATTAGCTGGGGCTTTTAGAGTGTGTGCTTATTGGACTTGTTTTAACCTGATGTATAAAAACCTTAATAACAGAACTTTGTACTAGTGGGGTTACACTATATAATTTGAAAATAATTTGATGAAATTAAATCAGATCAGCGCCTTGTACTTAAAGCATTCTCAGCACTTTAGTAGACATTAAAAATGCTCTGCCAAAGAGGATGCTGATTGGTGATCAGAAATTCAAGATGGAGTGTGACTAATGCCCTACATGCTGGTTATCATCATAAAGTATTTACAAAGGGCTCCAACTTAGATGATCAAGCCACCTGACCCCCCAATCACAGGTAAGCCTGGACAAAATTGTTTTAGCATAAGTACTGTGCATTTCACTGTGGCAAGTCATATACTTTCTAGGTTCTTCTATGCAAAGCTAATAAGCTACAAGAGAGGCCATTAATCAAATTGTTTTGAAGTGTGTTCCAAGAGTGAGTAGATGTGACTCGTTTCACATTGAGCACACCCTTAAAATAAAAAGATGGTGTAGGTTGATGCCAGACAAGATCAATTTGCTCTCCTGTCTACTGAAAAGGTCCTTAGAGTTTGTTCACTGGGAGGAATTGACTTATTAATAGCTTGTGAGCTTCTGATTACAGGAATTAATCTTCTCACTTTGTTTTGCCTCTTGGTACATAGTACAGTATCTGATATACAGCAGGTATATGTGTGTTTGAGTGTAAAAATCTTCAAAGTTCCAAGGGAGGAAATCCCATATAGTTCAGGGGTAACTGAGAACTCTTCAGGGGAATGGAAATCTTTGATTTCTTTGAGTCCTCATTTGGTATATGTTAGTATTTATTTAAGAACTGTGTAATGGAGTGTAATGGTGAACACTCCATTGTATTTAAGAACGGTGTAATGGAGAAGGGCATAGCAACCCACTCCAGTATTGTTCCCTGGAGAATCCCAGGGATGGGGTAGTCTGGAGGCGCTGCAGTCCATGGGGTCACAAAGAGTTGGACTTGAGTGAAGGTACTGAGCATGAAAGAACAATGTAAAGAACATCTGACATAGGTAAGTGTTTTGCAGGAGGGATAATGATATATATAGTTTTATAAAGCGTATAATCAAGGTTGAAAGACCTACACATGGATCCTAGCATGATTCTATGACTACTTTTATTATTATTCCTGCCTAGCATTCATTAAGCAATTTTAATTAGATGTCAGACTCTTTCTCAGCATTTCTGTATTAACTCATTTAATCCTCAAAAGAGTTCTGTTGAAGTAGGCACTATGATTGTCTCCATTTTACAAACAAGGCATCTGAGGCATCGAGAGATGAGGGAATGCACTGAAGATCACACAGCTGTAAAAGGTGTAGTTGGGATTTGAATTTAGGCCATCTGACTCCAGAACATTTACTTGTATGTACTGGAGTCTGCTGGTCTGGGAGACCAGAGGGGAGAAGCAGGGGATCACAAATAAGGTGGATTAGAGAACTCCTGGAATCCTTGACATCCATATTAAGTCATGGATGATGAGCAGGGATTGCCAAGTAAAGAAGTCGGATGCAGATAGTGTAGAGTACTTACTCCTTTTGAATGGTACCTCATATACAGAATTGGTCATTGTGGATTGGGAGTATATGTGTGTGTGCGTGCGTGTGTGTGTGTTTGGGGTGGATGATTAAATAATGATTAAAGTGAAAGTCTCTCAGTCATGTCTGATTCTTTGTGACCCCATGGACTGAATTCTCCAGGCCAGAATACTGGAGTGGGTAGCCTATCCCTTCTCCGGAGGGTCTTCCTGACACAGGAATCAAACCAGGGTCTCCTGCATTGCAGGGGGATTCCTCACCAACTGAGCTCTCAGGGAATCCATAAAGAATGATTGGAGAGACAGATTATGTAAGTGATTATAAAGCTGTGTTGTTAAATGGAATTTTCATCTTGTTGGCAGTGAGCCATTGAAGAATTTAATCAGGTGACTTGATAAAACTTGCTTTTTTTATTGACGTATAATTGATTTACAATATTATGTTAGTTTCAGGTATACAACAGAGTGATTCAGTTATTTATAATATATATATATGCATACACATACAGATAAGTGTATGTATACAGATTCTTTTCCATTATAAGTTAGTACAAGATGTTGAATATAGTTTTCTGTGCTACATATTAAGTTCCTGTTGTTTACCTTTTTTATATATACTAGTGTGTATCTGTTAACCCCAAACTTCTAATTTGTCCTTTTCTCCTCTGCTTTCCCCTTTGGTAACTATGCTTATGTTCTACGTCTGTGAGTCTGTTTCTGTTTTGTAAATAGATTCCATGTATTCATATTATCATGTAATAATTGTCTTTGTCTGTCTTACTTGATTTAGTGGGATAATCTCTAGGTGCATCTGTGTTGCTACAAATGGCAATATTTCATTCCTTTTTATAGTTAATATTCCATTGAACATTTTTACCATGTCTTTTTTATCCATTCATCTATTGATGGACACATGTTACTTCCATGTCTTGGCTATTGTAAATAGTGCTGCTGTGAACATTGGGGTGCATGTATCTTTGCAAATTAGAGTTTTTGTCTTTTCCAGGTATACGCCCAGGAGTGGGATTGCTGGGTCCTATGGCAACTCTGTTTTTAGTTTCTTAAAGAATCTCCATATTGTTTTCCATAGTGGCTGCTCCAGTTTACATTCCCACCAACAGTGTAGGATGGTTCCCTTTCCTCCATACCCTCGCCAGAATTTATTCTTTGTAGAGTTTTGGGTTATGGCCATTGTGACCGGTTTGAGTCATCGTAGTTTTGAGCTGTGTTTCTCTTATAATTAGGGATATTAGCATCTTTGCATGTGCCTGTTGGCCATTTGTATGTCTTCTTTGGAGAAATGTCGATTTAGGTCTTCTGCCCGTTTTTTGAAAAAACTTGCATTTTTAGAAATGTTAGTTGGCTTTCTGTGTAGAAAGTAACAGGAAGGGCGGGGGGCAGACTGTGGGCAGAAAGAGTAACCAGGAAACTTTGCAGCGGCCAGGAAGGAGTGTGATGGACACTGGCCTGGGCTGGGGTGAGTAGGGGGAGGATTCGGGAGAGATCCAAGGGTTAGAATCAGCAGGACTTCATGGACAGTAGAGAAGTGTTAGAGGGAAGAGCTGCATTTAGAGTATTTTAAAGAATAAGATGTGAATTTCATGGTCCTTGCTTTAGACCACCATTGTATTGTTCTCCTAGTTCATTTTCTTCCTTTTTTTCCTAGTTCATTTTCTATAGGAAGGACAGGTTAGGTGTTAGGGCAGTGGGTGTGTTTGGTTTTCTATGGACTTTTGGTCCATTTGGTTTTCTCTAAAATGTTTCTTGAATTCATGGTACTTGTAGCAGAGTCTTTCAGTAAACTGTTGATGTGTGCAGGCTCTTATGAACAACACTGCTAATTTGCCATTAGAAGGGGAATGAAATACAAAAGTAAGATGAAAGGAATTATACAAATCTTCTCCACATAATGCTCCTTAGGTGCTAAGATTGGATATGTCTTTTACCTTCAAATAATTATATTCTGACTTTGTTCTGTTTTTATGCATGTAAACATATGCTTGAAATTGCCTTATTCATGAGCCATCATGTATATGGTTGGAAACAACAAATTGATTTCCATCAACCTTGGGTAATGTGTTTTTACAATGGAAAGTTCTGTCCTTAAACATACCACAGCATTAGAGAAGAGCATCGCTTGTCCTGTGAAAACCATGCCTGTGCTTCTCCTCTGCGCTTTGTTTCTGGGGTACCTCCCTGGGCGACAGAGGCCGGGTTTCATTTGAGCATTTCTCTTCTGGCCGATAAGGTTTTATTCATGGCTCAAGAGAGCAAATAAATGTATTGCATAAATACCCCCTCATTATCTGAAGGTCTGGCTTTTTCTATACAATCCAGGTTTTCAAATGGTAAAATTCTTAGCTTACGCACGTACACCCATGGCTGATTCATGTCAGTGTATGGCAAAACCAATACAATATTGTAAAGTAATTGGCCTCCAATTAAAATAAATAAATTTATATTAAAAAAAAATTGGTGGTAATTATTTGGTCCATTTCCTCCTTCTCCGTTTTAGCTTTTGCAATATTAATATTAGTCCATTCAAGTGAAAAAATGATACAACCATGGTTAAGATGCTTGAAAAACTTTTTCCAGCTTGGGATTCTTTGAATGCAATGGAAGCTCTTTAGAATTGTACCATATGCGACACTGACAAGCACAGGAACAATGCTTTATGACATCTCTAGTGAGACGGCATCGCCGTGCGGGGGAGGAAACGGGCACATTATCAAATGGGACCATATTCATATGAGACTAGACTTCAAAGAAAGCTAAGCTGTTGATGCAGTGTTTAATCTGCCCAGGTAAGGAGCTAACTGCTTTACAGGCACTTTCTCATGTGACTCTCCCTAGAGGAGGGAAATGAGTTTGGGAAGATTAGCTAGGCACACTTTTTAATGTTGTACAAGGGATGGAGATAAATTTGGACCTAGCTTTTCCGATTTCAGAATTTATTTTTCAATCAATACAGTATCCTTTAAGTTGCATGTGGGGCTGTTTCAGGGGACAACACAGTAGGAATGTTGGGAGAGGGAGGAGGGAAGGAAAAGAAAAATTGCATAGGTAAGCTAGCTGCTGTACCAGAGAGAGCTGCAGATAGATCACGGCTCAGATGTGGCACACGCTTATTTTGGCTTATCTGGCAGTACTGGGCTGTGGAGGGTGGCGGGGCTGCCACTCTATTCAGGTGTTCAGGGATCCAGGATACAGAGAGCTCGGGCATCATTACCATCCCCAAAGGATGACGCGGTCCACCTCAAGGGGGCCAACTGCAGAAAGGAATAAGTGTGTTAGAGAGGATTTCATGGACATGCCTAGTTATGACACACATCACTAACACACTCACAGGCCAGGACTAAGTTACAGAATTCTGCCTGGTGCAGTGGAGGCAGATGGGTGTAGCCAGTGTGGATCCTCAAAGAGGTGGAAGGCACGGATTTGGTGGAACCAATAATAGATTTGTCTGGAACCAATAATAGATCACAGGTTCCTGTTAGAATCAAGTCTTTGTGTACACATTTATATTTTGTGTCCTTAAGCGCTGAAGAATTGATGCTTTTGAACTGTGGTGCTGGAGAAGACTCTTCACAGTCCCTTGGACTGCAAGGAGATCCAGCCAGTCAATCCTAAAGGAAATCAACCCTGAATATTCATTGGAAGGACTGACGCTGACGCTGAAGCTCCAATACTTTGGCAACCTGATGTGAAGAACTGACTCACTGGAAAAGACCCAGATGCTGGGAAAGACCGAAGGCGGGAGGAGAAGGAGATGACAGAGGATGAGATGGTTGGATGGCACCACCGACTCAATAGACATGAGTTTCAGCAAACTCTGGGAGATAGTGAAGGACAGAGAAGCCTGGTGTGCTGCAGTCCAGAGTTGCAAAGAGTCGGACACAACTGAGCGACTGAACAACAACAAATGCTTTGTGAGAGAGGGATCATTTGTCTCATTTTACAGAGCAAGGAATTGAGACCCGGGGAGGAGCCAAGGCCATGTGGCGGGCGTACAGCCCAGCTGGCAGCCCTGCCTGACTCCGTGTTCTTTCTTTCTGGATCCTGATCTTTCCTCCCTTCATGCTACCTATGCTATCTCTCATTTCATTCTCTGTCCCAGTCGAGTCCTTTGATAGGAAGCAATTCTAGAGAGCAAGATTCAAATCTCAGTTAATTCTGTGCTTCTCAAAATATGGTCCATGGGCCGGCAGCATCAGGATCACCAGGGAGCTTGTCTAAAAGACTCGATTTCCGTCTCCACTCCAGACCTGCTGAATATCCAGTCATTCCAAGAGGCTTCCCGGCTGATCTGGATGCAAGGAAAAGCCTGGGCTCCTGCAGGGCAACTTCTCCACCCAATTCTGCCATCTGACTGTTCTTTCATCTGCCTCAGAAGAAGTGGGTTTCCTCTGTCACAGGATATAACCAGTTGAGTAAAATTTCAACCTGTATGTTGAGTAAACATGTTTAACCTAGAAAGAATGACACAGCAACATAATATTGGATGATCGCTCAGCTCAATTTTTGAACAGCATGAGCTGTTTCCATAGATAAGCCAAACAGGACTGAACAAAACAGAGGAAAAGAGAACAACCATTTGATTTTCTGAAAAGAGCAGCTTTGCTTTCTTTCCTCAGAGTGTAGGAGTACTGCATCCCTGGTCTCCCTGCTCCTGTTTACAGTTAGGGCCCAAGCAGGTTGAAGTCACAAATTCTCAGACCACCTGACCCCTGATTCCCATTTCCCAGGGTAGTTCAGTCCCTACTGTATCAGCTGTTAAACATGCCCGCTGATTGCTGCATTGTTAATGGTTGATGAGTGTCAGGGAGGTTCTTCCTTGTGGTGAGAGCCTTTCTCTTGTGAGTCTTATGATAATCATTTCCTTATGTTGCCGGTCACCACAGAGGAGGAGGGAAGGGAGATAAGCATGCAAAGGCCCTAAATGCCAGGACGGATGACCAGACACCTTTTCTATATACAGGGGGAGTGAAGCCTGAAGTACATGGCTAAACCGACATGCAGGCAGGCATTACTGCTTTGAAACAATAAAATAAAACTTTTTTCCAGAAGTTTTTCAGTCTTGATCATTGTACTCTGTGTATGTGATTTTTCCATAAAACAACAAGTCAGGATTCATTTTGATATTTGGCAAAACTAATACAATTATGTAAAGTTTTTAAAAAAAAAAAAAGACTAGTCCCACTGCTCTAGTCCAACTGCATATAGCCACCACTGCGTGCCTGTTGCCTTAGAGGGGAACTTTAGGCCATTTTTATTCAATTAAATATCACAGGCCACTCAGAACAAATATTTCCATCTTTCTTAGAGATTTGGACACAGAGAACAGTAACTTGCTTACGGTCAGAGCGAGAAGAACTCTAGCTGCATGGAGTCTCCTGATTATAGCTCTATCGGTTAATTCATGGTGGGCAGGAGAGGTGGCTTGCAGACAGTTAGGCCTTGATACCTGTCAGTGACCTTCTCCTAATAAACTTAGGTGCTCTGTAAATCAAGGAAGGTGTCTGCCATTCTCAGACTAGTATATTTCATTACAGCCAAATTGAAAAAGAATTGGTATTGATGTTCCATTGGCAAGATTTCCAGGCAGGATATGATTTATAGGAACAGCGTTGGGCATAAGAGTGTACATGGCTCACATGGGACATCTGGAAACAGCTGTCTTAAGTTTTCAAGTAGTTTGACTCAAGGGGAGCATAGAAAATTTCTTTATTTATAAACTTCCAAAATTGCATTTCAGGAAAAGTTTGAGCAAATAAATGTGCTTACTAATTCACCCATGGTTACTCCAAAAGGCTCTCTCTTCACATTCATAGCTTGCGTGCTGAGTCCCTTCAGTTGTGTCTGACTCTTTGCCACCCTATGGACTGTAACCTGCCAGGCTCCTCTGTCCATGGGCTTCTCCAGGCAAGAATACTGGAGTGGGTTGCCATGCCCTCCTCCAGAGGATCTTCCTGACCCAGGGATTGAGCCAGCGTCTCCTGTGTCTCCTGCATTGCAGGTGGATTCTCTACCCCTGAGCCACCGGGGAAATCTACTTGTAGCTTACTCTTTGCTCAACTTACATGCCGTACCTATTGCCGGGCACTGAGCTTAGGCCTCGGCATGCATTTATTTAATACCATCCTAATGAGGACTTATCATGTAGATATTACTCTGGGCATTGAGCCTGAGGAAGCTGCCAAGATCTCACAGCTCACAGAAATATGTCATCTAATACAGTAATGGCTGTAGGTTTCCAATGAAAGCTGGCATGCAAACTCACATTGTCTACATGGGCCATGACTACAGCCACTCAGCTCATTCATGAAATGAGTTCTTTCACTCATTCCTTTGTCATCATTTATTTAACAAACGTGTATTGAGAACTTAAACCATGTACAAGGAGGACCCCAAATGAGAGTCACAGGTCCTGCCCTCCTGGAATTCCCCATCTAGTAGTTTATTAAAAGTGGTATTGTATTTTCTGGGGCTTCCCAGGTGGTGCTAGTGGTAAAGAACCCACATGCCACTGCAGGAGACGTAAGAGACGTGGGTCTGGAAGATCCCGTGGAGGAGGGCATGGCAACTCACTCCAGGATGCTTGCCTGGAGAATCCCATGGACAGAGGACCTGGTGGGCTACAGTCCATAGGGTCACAAAGGGTTAGACACAACCGAAGCAACTTAGCACACACATGCACACGTTGTATTTCTTCCTTGGTGGCTGCATTTTAGTAACACAGATATTTTGTAGGCTGAATGACAAGATTAAACAAGATGGTTAATAACCTTATGAGATCGTGCACACCAAAATTTAGGTTGTGGCATTTGGCTGGAGAATGGGAAACTGTCTAAGGACAGATTGCAAAATTAAAGCTTCACTTTCTAATTTATTCCTTTTCCTGTATATTTCATCTGTATTCCTTTATCTGCAAGAATTGATTCATCTGATGTGTAAGGTTTTGTATGGAGTCTGCAAAGATTAATTGAATTTTCCATGCATCTAAGGTTTCTTTTAGGCCTGAACCTAAGCTTGAAATACTGATAATGGCAGATGGAAAGGTTCATTGCCTTAGAGAAGGACATGTGAAGTGCTGTGTGGTTCAAGGGAAGAGAGAACTAGAGAAAACTTTGAGGGGGAAGTGACATTTGAGCCAGACTTCACCGGATAGATTGGATTATAAGGTGGGGTGTGGGTTCATTAAGGCAGAGAGAACAATAGAAAGGAAGGTACAGAGAAGAGGGACTAGCAAGAAATAAACCTGAACTTTGAGATATGAGAAGTACTTGAGAGCTGTTAATGATTGACTTACTAAGCACCTTCGAGAGCTCGTCATTATGTTGATAATCTGTTTTGGAGATTGGACTATTTTAAAAATCCAAGTAAGATAAAATCATCTAAAAAATTCTTAAAGTACATAAAATTATGAAAAGAAAAACTCCACAAGAAACCTTCACCTAATTGAGGCCACTGGCTAACATTTGAATATTTTCCTTCAAGTCTTTTGCATTTAGTTTCTGTACGTCTTTGTGAATAGTTGAAATCATGCCTTACCTTCTACCTTTTCATTTTAAATAATACCAGCATTTACTTGTGTTATGAAGAAGCTCTTGGAAACTGTCACATTGAATGGCCTTGTGCTGTTCCATCACTTGGCTTTGTCACAGCTGACTTTACCCCGCCTTACTGTTGGAGGTCTCGGGTGTCCCGTGCTCTCCACTATAAACAGACCGGCTGCTTTGTATTTTGCAGACGTTAAGGCCAAGACACTTCACTGAGGTGGGGTGGGAACTGACCTGTTCAGTTGCCAAGAGCAGAAGGAACCCAGAGACTTGGTACACAAAACTCAGCCCTGTGACTCGAGGTTCTGGGGCTGAAGACTGATTAGCTGTTGAAGTTCGTGTCCTGAGAAGTCTGGCCTGAGTGAGCCGCTGACCTTCTGACTCCCAGGAAGGAGACTCATGGACTGTCAGGCTCAAAGCTGTTTGGTGACTCCTCCCATTTCCCAGGGGAGTTTGTATGTTAGGAAAGGATCAAACCATTGGATTTCCAAGTTGAGAAGAGGAAGCAGGAAGACCAGTGAAAGGACAGAGATGCTCTGCTCACCCTCTTTGACCTGAAATACGGAATAGGCAGGAGGGAAGGTGGAAGTCAGTCCTGAATTCAGTGGGTTCTCATCACCTGTTAGTTGGAGTTAGCCACCAGCAAAGCATTTTCTTTAGGAAGAAACCTGAGGAGGAAGCTCATACCTGCCTTGCTTGGATTGTGACTGTTGTTTCATACCCATGTTTATGACTGTTTCATTGTTTGCTGTAAGCCTGGCCTGCTTTTCATGGGTCCTTCTTATCTTCGGTCTCATCTTTCCTTTATGACTGTTCACTCTAAACGGAGGTAATTGAATTGGAGGGGGACACAGGTTCTCATGGAGCACACTGCAGTCAATTCAGCTATTAAGTCCATCATAAATCCCAGTAGACAGCAGTGAAGCAGCAATGTGGTTCCATACACTGAATGTGTGTTATTAGTAACAGCGCCTGGAGGCCTACTCCTGTCTTGGTTCAGCAGAGGAAGGAGACAGGAAGGAGACTGTTAGCCTAGGGCAAAGAAACATCTGCTCCATGAGACAAAAGAAAAAAAAAGAGTCATACCACATTTTACATAATAAATGCTGTTTTGGAAGTTTCTCTGGAAATAATTTCCTATCTTAAATCATGCTTCAAACTTTCTTAGGAACTTCACTTTTTAGAAGAACCATTTTATTAATTTCTTGAGAGAAAGCAGAATTTCTTTAAAATGTGCTAACTCTGAGATGAGGCTGTCTTTATTCAAATCTTGGCTCCATCATTTAATAGCTTTGTGACTTTGGACCTATCTGCAAAACACACAAAATAATGGCAGCTATGACATAGGGTACTTATATAGATTAGATGTGAGAAAACATTTTCGAATACAGTATGGGAAATAAAATTGAATACTTAAAATAGGACTATAATTTAAATATATGTTAAAATATAAAAATAATGTTAGTTATTATGCAAGTGATACGATGCATATAAAATGAAATTTGGAACACTGTTGTTCTTACTCTGAGCCAGGTCTAGAGGACTAGGCGCATTATTAGTACATTCAAAATAATTCATGGTATATTGGATTAAAAGGATGATATGAAAACACTCCAGACTGGGAGAGTTTCAAAGTAATTCACCTGAACTGTGAGACTAAATAAATACATAAACACAACTGAATTCTAAGGTGCTTTACTCTTATGTTTATCATATGATATTTTATCACCATCTTTGTTCTACAGGTGTAGGTTCTTATATTAAAATCTATCTTTAGTTTGAAATGTGGAGCTGAATGATCTTGTGAAATTAAATTGGGAATGAGTTCAATTTTAGGTTCCCAGAAACTCTGTTTATGGTCAGATGGCAGTACTTCCCTTCCATTTAGTTTCACTGGGGGATAAGTGGGTATTGATGCATTAAACACATTCTAAAATTTCAATCAATATTACATGACTACTTTATCTATATGTAAATTTATAAACAATGTTGGCCATCTGAGTTAAACAGAAAGTAAAATATCCAGGAGTGAAAAATATAGTTGTGTTGTGAAATGGCTGTTGCACAATCCCTGCCATAAAATGTTGTTATGAAATCCAGATGCCCTCACTCAGAGCCTTCCTGATTCATATTTATCACAGAACCTTTGCCGTACTTATTCTTCTGAACAGAATTGGAGCCATAAATAAAAACAATTTTGTAGTAAGCAAAGCCTGACATCAAAAGGAATATGGAACTTTGTTATCACATGGCTAATCACCCAGTCATTTCTTTCCTCCTCCTTTTATTCACTCCTTCTTCAAAGGTTCTCTAATCACCTATGAAAATACCAGTTGCTTTGCTAGGCACTTGCTTTAGAGAAGCAGGTGGGGGAGATTCAAAGCCGAATAAGAAACAGACCTTTCTGTGGCATGTTGCTCACAATCGAGTGGACAAGTTGTGTTCATAATGATTAGTGTCATTCAGAAAAGTAACGTTATAGTTTTAAGTCCTTTTGTTAAATAGTCACAGAGAGTTGACTTTAATGTTGTTGTGCTCATACTCATGCCCTGGATTGCTTTTCTAATTTCTGATTACTGCCTTTATTCTTCCCTGGATATCCTTAGTCCTATTTAATAGCGTCTTTATTGTAACTTAATCAGAATGCCCACTGACCACTAGAGTCATATAGAAAACTTTTATCCTATTCACCTTTGTTTATCAGGTATATCGGTTAGTTTTTGCTGGGTAACAAACCACCCTGAATTTTTATGGGTTTAAAAAACAGTCATTTTATTTCTCATAATTCAGTGTGTGTGGTTGGGCAGGTTTCCTCATTTGGGATTTGTGGCCTCAGATGGTTGAGGTGATGGAAGCTTCTTACTTTGTGGTATCTCATCTTTCTTAATCTTTCTAACATGGTGGTCTTAGGGTTCCAAAGAGAAAAAAGAAAGGAAACCCTAATATGCAAGTATTTTCTTGTATCTGACTTGCATTAGAGCAACCCACATGCCCAAACCCATATCCAAGATCTATGTGGATAAATAGTTTTTCCACTTTTTTTTGGCTGTGCTGCACAGCTTGTGGGATCTCAGTTCCCAGACCAGGGGATTGAACCAAGACCACAGCCCAGAATCCTAACCTAGGCCATGAGGGAACTCTCTAATCTTTCCATCTTGATGGAGAAGCTCCAGGGTCACAAGGCAAAGGGGCACAATACAGGCAGGGAAGGACTCTGTGGCTCTTTGTGTAGGTTATCTACAGTGCCTGGAGAAGGTTCAACCCAGAGGGGACAGCCCACCTCTTCAGTGAGAGTGTCTGCTGGAACTGGTTCCCTGGCACCCAGTGAGGGTGCATACAAAGAACGATGGGAAATAAAGCCTTCTGAATGGTTATGTGTCTCAAATGACAGAGTTTTGCTTTATTTGATTTACTCTCAACAAAATTCATTTAGGCCTTTGAGAGTCATATTCAAAGACATGTGAGTTCCATCTTTAGCCTCTCAGTGGTTGGAAGTGGGTCTCCTGATAGCTATGGAGTTGACAGAGGCAGGAAGGTTGTGGAGAGTGGTTTATGTTTTCACAAGCAAAATGATGACCTGCTCATTGGTCCCATATAGTCTTCCAACCTTTCAAACATTACGTGTCCCATTTCCAAGTGCTGGGGTCCCCTGGACCCATTACACTTAATAAATATCTTTATACCCTGTTCTCAGTGTTCTCTGCAGTAAGCCTCCCTGCCCTTGTCTCCCCTGGGTATAGGTCATCTCAGTTCAGTTCAGTCGCTTAGTCATGTCCAACTCTTTGCGACCCCATGAACCACAGCATGCCAGGCCTCCCTGTCCATGACCAACTCCCGGAGTCCACCCTAACCCATGTCCATTGAGTCTGTGATGCCATCCAACCATCTCATCCTCTGTCATCCCCTTCTCCTGCCCTCAATTTTTCCAAGCATCAGAGGCTTTTCAAATGAGTCAGCTCTTTGCATCAGATGGCCAAAGTATTGGAGTTTCAGCTTCAGCATCAGGCCTTCCAATAAACGTCATCTCAGCTGTCTCTGATTTTCTGTAAAATGCTATAGCGCTTGTGTTATCTACCAACCTCTTTTACACTGCAGGATTTGAGTTCCTTAGTGTGCCTTATCAACTGTCAAATCCAAGACAGTGTCTAGTCTACCAGGGACATGATGCCATAACTGATAGATAATCCCTTGGGGAAGAAGAAGAAGATGATATTTGACCCAGTGCCCAAGTGTTTTCCCTTTGTTAATGTTAATGTTCTATTTCATTTTCTCTCAAGTCATCAACATGCCAGACCATGGTCAAGTGTGGATTCCTCTGTCATTTCCTCCATTGCAGAGAAGTCAGAAAGGGAGGCTGACGTTCACCCCACACAGTGTATACTGAACATCAAGTTGTAGCACACATGTTTTATATGACAGAGGCACAGCAGAAAACAAAAAATACATAAAGCTGCTACTTTGGTGGAGGGACATACAAAACAAACATTAAAAAGTATATAAAATGTTAGATATCAAATATTGATGTGCTTTAGGTTGGGAAATAGAACAGGTGAGGAAAGAAATCTTAGTGATTGTGGTAAGCCATTTTGTGATGAGTAGCCAGGCGGGGCCTCTCAAGTACGGTGACATGTGAACAGCAATTGACAAGTGTTTAGGGAGGAACAGTCTGAACTGAGGGACTGGCATATCCAAAAGCCCTGAGAGAAACAAGGCAATGGCAACCCACCCCAGTATTCTTGCCTGGAAAATCTCATGGACAGAGGAGCCTGGTGGGCTGCAGTCCACGGGGTCGCTAAGAGTCGGACACGACTGAGCGACTTCACTTTCACTTTTCACTTTCATGCATTGGAGTAGGAAATGGCAACCCACTCCAGTGTTCTTGCCTGGAGAATCCCAGGGACAGGGGAGCCTCGTGGGCTGCTGTCTATGGGGTCGCACAGAGTCGGACACGACTGAAATGACTTAGCAGCATAAACACATATGGACTATGTCTCCACCTATAAGCCTTCACACTTTCTTGTAAATGTTTTGCTGAAGAAGTGTTCTTATTTAGCATATGAGGAGGTCATTATGGCTGCAGTGGAAGAGACTTATTTACGTGTGCAGGCGTGAATGCTCAGTTATGTCCAATTCTTTGTAGCTTCGACTGTGGCCTGCTAGGCTCCTCTGTCTATGGGATTTTCCAGGCAAGAACACTGAAGTGGGTTGCCATTTCCGTCTCCAGGGGATCTTCCCGACCCAGGGTCTGAACTCGGTTCTCCCGCATTGCAGACAGACTCTTTACCATCTGAGCCACCAGGGAATCCCACTATACTACATACTATGCAGAGAACTAGGAATAGATCTTGAGGTATTACATTTAGACCTGCTGAGGTCTAGTTTACAACAACATGCAATATGCAGTGGGAGTCAAAGTCTAAGACCATGTCTAGGATATCATGAGTCACAGCTGCATGGAGAGAGGATCCAAATCAGCTAATAAAATCTCCAGAAAGTTAAGTAAGGGAAAGAGGCCCTGAGGTCCAGTAGGAGGGAATTTTCCTGTACCATCAGCAACTCCATGTAGACTTTTCGTTTCCTGGGATCTCTTTGGTCATCTATTCAGGAGGCCTTTGTGGCATCTTCCTGGGCTCAGGGATGTAAGTCAGGCAGAGTCTTCAATTTCTAGTCCATGAGTCTAAGAATGAGTATGTGGATGTGGTAAGATTGTACATGAGTGCTCTGTAAACTTCAGGACTTGCTTTTCATTCACAAGGGAACATTGTGACTTTCCAACCTATTTGTTATCAATGAAGATTTTATTTTTAAAAAAACATGACAGTCATTTCACGCATTGCCAAATAATGGGCTTCTGCTATTGATAATATCAGATGAACTTTACACCTTTCCTGGAATATGTGAATTTGAAATCTTAAGATAGCAGATTCAGCAGGACACACATACAGAGAGACCAGACGTTTCTCTGTTGAATCATCACTCAACTCATAGATGAAGGTATTAGGAGACAGAAAGGATTGTAAAGCTGAAATTATTATTGGCAGTTGAATTAGAATTTATCTTAAAAATATTGGTTTGCTTCGATGCATGCTACACAGACCTTAACCATGTTTCTTTCTGATCCTTTGTGAAATGAAAATGCCAGTACAGGATGAACTGTTTTGATAAACTGCCTCCCAATTTTAGAGTATATTTAAAGTTAATCCCTAAGAACTAATATGCAGTGATGCCATTTTCCTTTTATTTTTATGAGCCTCTGTTTTATATCCCACTGCTTATCTGATTTGAAAATGGTTGTCATATTTGGAGAAAGTTAATATTGAGTCATGCCAAAACCTTAATAAACTTAGTCTTGAACTAATATTTCAGGCTCATGGGGGATTTCTGTACGCTAAGATAGATTTTAATATTACAGAAATGTAATAGTGACCTTTCCATAAAACCTTAATAAAATTACTGTGTGATATAAACTGAAGGGATGAGAACTTTCTTGAATAAGGGTATGCGTGATTTATCTGTATTTCATGGTTCGTCTTATATCTCATTTCTTCAGATCACTTGTGTTTTTCTTTCCCTTAAGCCAAACAGCAGTCATTTCCATAATTTAAATAGAGAACAGAGCACAGAATTTTCAAAGACATGTTTTCCCTTTATACCAGTGTCATTTAACTGCTGCTGAAGTGCCTGTTGTCTTCATAATTCTATTAGTTTCTAGGTCGTTAAAAGAAGTTAGCAAGATAAAAAATTTTACCCATAGGTTTCAGTTACTTAATATCAGAAATACAATTTGGGAGTGGCATGTCACTTTAAGCAGTAAAGCAGTGTACAAGGGCTCCTGACATGTGTTGACTGAGGATACTGTATTCAGTTTATAAAATTAAAATGATGAATATTTGGCCAAATAACTGTAACTTCCTAAAATTAAAGTGTTGACTGATATCCTGAAATTGAAACTCTTTATTTCCTAGAGACTAGCAAAGAGATGACCAAAAATGACCAAAGTCTGAAATTCACAGCTTGACTTCATATTTTTTGCCAGCTCTAGTTTAGGGTAGGAAAAAAAAAATCTTAATAAGTATAGCCAGTATGAATCATTATTTGGAAAACTGCTTTTTGTGGTCCCCTGGATGGCTTGACGCAAGAATCTCTTTAAAGGCCACAAAACAAAGGCAAAATGATGTCTTCTAAAGAGTAGAAAGTTTTGCCTTTTATTAGCTTCAAAACCATTTGCATTGCAAAATTGGATGGACATTTCCCCAAACAATCAATCACTGTGTATCTGTTTATCAGTTGGATTTTAACCCATAGTCTTGTGCAGGATAAACACCAAAAACCATTTCATTGCAAACTTGCAGTGAATAGACTTCTTTGGGTCAGAGGAATTTGGAGAGTGACTTGACAGTGCCATAGTGATAGGGACTAACCCGACTTTATTTTCTGAAAATAAAATATTAGAGGGACATTTAATCTCATCTCATCCAGTGCAACAATCCCATTATAACCTCCAAGAACAGAGCAACAACTAAATACTTGAGTGACTAGAAGTATCTACTCTGAAACTGCTCACTTCATTGTAAAATAATTCTTATTTTCCTGAGGTTGATTTAAAATCGACATTTCTGAGACCACTGATCTTTGATATAGAGGTTTTCCTCTGAATGAACACAGAATGTTTAAATTGCTCCTTCTTCCACGTGGGTGATTTTCAAAACATGCTCTGAGTCAGAAAGAGGATGCAGTGGGTATTGGATGAGCAGTTCAATCATAATCGGTTCTATCACAGCTCCACCAGTAGGACTCAGTTCACCAGTTCTTGACCTCTGTTTCCACCCAGTTACAGAAAAGCTTTGGAGAAGGAAATGGCAACCCACTCCAGTATTCTTGCTTAGAGAATCCCGTGGACAGAGCAGCCTTGTGGCTGCTGTCCATGGGTCACACAGAGTCGGATGCAGCTGAAGCGACTTTGCATGCATGCATGCATTGGAGAAGGAACTGGCAACCCACTCCAGTGTATCTTGCCTGGAGAATCCCAAGGATGGAGGAGCTTGGTTGGCTGCCGTGTATGGGGTCACACAGAGTTGGATACGACTGAAGCGACTTAGTAGCAGCAGCAGCACTGCACAGAAAAGCTTAAATTAACTCTGAATTGCCTGGAATTTTCTTTCATCACTTGTTGCTTAAATTGAATGACTTCCTTCACCAGCTCTCTCTGTTGTTGATATACTTCCTAAAATTGTGGTACAGAAATATACAAAATACTCCAAGCATTGGTGGGATCCAAATGAGTTTGCTCAAATGGTTATATCCCTTAATTGAAGTCCTCTCTGAGACTGCATTAAAGTATAAGCAATTACCTCTTCACCATTAGCTCTTTAAGGTTGGAATTTAAAGGAGGTCAGATGCTCTTCATATAAAAAGGCTACTTTTTTTTTTTTAAGAAAAAACAAAAACAACAACAAAAAAACTGCCGGGGTCCAGCCCCGGTGGATCCAGGGAATTCAAAGCGGGGACGGTGTTGGCGAGGATCAGGAAACAACTGCTTAATTAAACGTTAATTAAGGATATAAAGAGTAATAGAATAAGGATAGCTCAGTGAGGAAATTCAGTGGAGAAGAGAGGCTGAATAATTCAGCCAGAAGGTGAGAGAAAGAACGACATGGGGAGACCAAGTTTTGGTGAACAAGGCCCGCACTTTATTTTCCAAAGTAGTTTTTATACCTTAAGTTATGCATAGAGGATAATGGGGGAAGGGGTAGAGTCATGCAGCAAGCCAGGCTTTCTTCCTGCAAACTTATCATATGCAAAAGCTTAGGTGATTTGCATCATCTTCTGGCCCGGAGGCCTGTTAACATTTTAAGACCCTTTCTTCAGAAAACTTACTTTTCTCTAAAGGTGATTGGTCAGGAGCCACCCTCCAAAAGCATTAGATAAAGTTGCATTCCTACAGAGCAAAAGTGTGGTGGGATATAACAAGAAAAAGAATTAACTCAAGGGTCCCAGGTTACAAACATTAAAGCTACTACTTACACCAATTATTAATCAATGTATTAATCAATTAATTAATTAATTAATCAGTGTATTAATCAATACACTGCCAGGGACACAGCAGGTAAGGGATATGGAGACTTAGCAGCAAACATTGGCCCAACAAGTGAAAATCCCTTCACCAATACAATTTCTAATCAATCTTTTAACTGCTCAAAGGAATCTGTATTTAGACAGTTTAGAACATCTCATGCCTCTCACAGTTGGGAGGCTCTGAGCAATCACATGTGGCTGGAAACACCTATTCAGGCAGGCTAGAGGACTTCCAAAGGAATTTGTAGGTTGAAACACTATCACACCTAGGAACTTTATTAACTGGAGCTGTAAGTTAACTTTTTTTTCAGAGAGAGGTAGTGGGGGACAGCCCCCCGTAAAGTCAGAGGTGTAGGTGAAAGCACAAAGCAGAAAGTAGGCAGAATCTGGTATTGGGGGGTAGATGCTCGAGAATTTCCAGGGGGACTCCTGAGGCTCGATCCCGCCTTTGCGTATGCCGAGCCTCCTTCCTCATGACCTTTGTCATGGGTGGAGCTCCTCACGCTGGCTCCCGGCAGTGATAGAATTCCAGTTGAGCTATTCCAGATCCTGAAAGATGATGCTGTGGAAAGTGCTGCACTCAATATGCAATATGCACTCAATATGCAATATGCCGGCTCCCGGCAAAAAACCTTCATGATCTTTGTGTTACTCACTTTTCCATGAATCTTGGTAGCTTGACCCATTCTTCCAGGCAGTCATTTTGTAACAGTGAAGCTAGAAGAGCAGTGGAATTATGGTCTTATCTTAGGAGGCCACCGATAAAGGGAGTGAAGTCCTGGAGAGGAGGAAAGGGTGGGGACAGCACAGGGCTGCCATGATGGGGAGGCTCCTGGGAGCAAAACAGATGGAGGACAATGGCATGAGCAAAGCAGACTGGGAAGAGGGTCACATGCACACTGCTACCACTGCTATGTTTAAAATGGATAACCAACGGGACCTTCTGGATAGCACAAGGAACTCTGCCCAATGTGATGTAATAACCTAATTGGGAAAAGAACTTGATAAAGAATAGATACACTTCCCTGGTGGCTCAGAGGTTAAAGCGTCTGCCTGCAAGGCGGGATACCCGGGTTCAATCCCTGGGTCTGGAAGATCTCCTGGAGAAGGCAATGGCAACCCATGCCAGTATTCTTGCCTGGAGAATCCCATGGATGGAGGAGCCTGGGAGGTTACAGTCCACAGGGTCGCAAAGAGTTGGACACAACTGAGCGACTTCACTTATGTATAACTGAATCACTTTGTTGTGGAACTGGAACTAACACAACATTGTTAATCAGCTAACTACTCCCATATAAAATAAATTAAAAAATTTTAATTAATAAAAGAGGATCAGTAGAGTATAGGATGAAGGTGGGAAGTTAAGAAAGACCAGCACCAAGATAAGGACAACTGAGTTCGAAGACTAATAGGATCCAACTACTCAAAAAGGCATTTTGGACAGAATAAGTGGGCAGATTCCATATTTTAAGGCATTTATACTGAGTCGATAGGTGGGAAATAGTAATGGTGAGCATCTTTTCATTATTTAAGGAAAATTAGCCATGGGGGGTTCTAATATAGGTGGTCAAAATATACATTAATAGTAAACCTTTCTCTCTTTAAAACTTCAGGACATGAAAATTGATTTAGTGACAGTAGGTGTTTTGTACACAGAACCTGATGTAATTTATCATTTATGTAATGATCATAATTGAATCCCATTTCCTCTCCCATTTTACCTTGGAGGTTGGTTTCAATTAGGGCAGAATAAAAATAAAAATATATATAATGGCTTACTTTCAACACTTATGATTTCATCCAAGTTAAATATAGGCAACCACTTTAATTTTGTTAAAATGCCCACCACAAATATTCCGAAATAGCATCATATGCAAGTAAATGTCATGTACCCAGTGACTAGATCCTGATGTCTTGATCAAAATGTTTTCTTCATCGCATTTAGAACACTGCTCTAAAAGCAAAGCTAAGAATTAAAGACATAGTGCTCTTTTTAGAGTTAAAATTATTTTATGAGAGCATTAAAAAATAAAGAAACTCACATTCATTTTGCTTTTGAATAATATTTTTATTTACTGTTTTTGAAGCTGCGCTAACAAGGATCTCTGTCCTTGGCTAAGTTCTAAGTAGGAAACTGTTGGATAGTGGTCTTGACTTAGGCATCTCCTTTGTGGAAACAATCCTTATTTTTGGTTTAACTACCTCTCATTAAAGCAACTTAATTACAATCCCAGGAAAAGATGCCTTTCCTTCATCTTGGTCAGAGGCCATATCTTCATTGTCTTTACTGAATTTAAGGAACTTTCATCATGAGAACCAAGGTCAGAAAGAGTTTAAAGTCAAAAGGTGTAAGTTCTGGTTCTACCATCATATGTGCTGTGCTAAGTTGCTTCAGTCGTATCTGACTTTTGCAGCCCTGTGGACTGTAGCCTGCCAGGCTCCTCTGTCCATGGGATTCTCTAGGCAAGAATACTGGTGTGGGGTGCCATTTCCTTCTCCAGGGGATCCTCCCCACCTAGGGATCGAACCTGCGTCTCTTAAGTCTCCCGCGTTGGCAGGGTGGCTTTACCACTAGCGCCCCCTGGGAAGCCCGTATGAGGGAGGCTTGACTTTCTAAGCTCTGCTTTGCATATCTTGCAGTTGGGTTATGATTTCTCACTAAAAAGAGGCTGTGAAGATGCTTGGTGAAATGTAAGCCATTATGTAGATGCTGGCGCCCTGGCTGTGAGAGTTGAGCGAAGCCTGGCGGGTTGGCGGGGTGAGCTTCCAGCCGCTCCATCGGAGCTGCGTGCTGCCAGCAAGCGCGCTGGTCTCTTGTGATGCAAGGAGTCCGCCTCTCTCGCCCAATGAGGGTGTCATCCTCCTCGTTTCCAGTCAGGGCGCTGACTTCTGTCTTTACAACTTTTTTTAAATGCAGTTTTGTGTAGCATTTCAGAAAATGCTGGGTCAAACTTTACCCCTTAAGAAACAAAATAATTGATTGCAGACACAGGGATCAAGCAGTTTTCAGTTACTTTGCTCATTAGTGCTGACAACCGGGGGAACCAAAGGCTTGTCTGACCAAGAGGCAGGGAATTTAGTTACAAAAGCTCTGTTTAGTCTCTCTTTTCCCAGCCTGCCAATATGGCTTGAATTAGAAGTTAGCGACATTTACTAAAATAAAATACAACATGAACTCTTGGGAATTGCTTCACATCCAACTTCTCTGACCTCTGATATCCTTCCCATTGCCTCTGGGCCTTGTTAGACTGAGGGATGTTTTTCAGTTCCTATATAAGCAATGGAATCAGACACACTTTAATCCCACAAAAGCACACATGGTATGAAAGAAACAATTATCTGAAGGCCGTTGACCTTACCAGAATTGCGCAGGCATTTGGCATCTTAAAAGTCTGCTTTGATACTGAAGAGCTGTTCTAGAAATGTCACCATGTCATTACCCTGTCAGTTGCTCCTCAATGCACAATAGTAATGCATTGTTTTTCAAGTTACTTGGAGCCATCTGAATGTGGCTTTCATTTTAAGAAATAAAATAATATTTCAGGAAGGACATGTATGGTGCTTAAGTAACATCTGTATTCATATGGAGCCCAAATAATGTTTAATCTTGCTCATTGAGGCTCGAAGGAATCAGAAAAATGATTGTTTCGGTCTCTAGTTTCTACAAAGGGATTAAGGCCCCAAGAAGTGAAGGGGCTTCCTCAAGGTCACACAAGTAGTTGGACAGAGCTGGGAAGGAATCCAGGTCACCCGTCTCTGCTGTTTCCATTCCAGTCAGCTGAAGAGGTCATATTAATTTTAATATTCATTATGGAAACAATGTAATATATAATTAAAGTCAGACCCTTTTTTAGGCTGTGGCCAAATTATTTATACAGCCATAATTTTGGATCATTCAAATTCACTTTTTTAATGTCACCTTAGAAGACCTGTTTCAAGTTGTGTGAACATCGGTGCGGGTGTTTCTTAGGCAAATGGTGGTGATGAAAATGAGACGTTCTGTGTCCTGCTGCTCTGTTGAACAAAGCCAAAGACGGCACAGATTCTGGTGTGTGTGCATTCTCACATAAACCGATGCACACAGTAAGTTTCTGCCTCGTCGGAAATAACGTTTAATTATATGATTCTGCACTTGGGAAAAAGCAAAACAAAAACCTTTAACTCTTTTTCTGTAAAATGAACTGAAGTTATTAATGATTTTGCTTTTTTTTTCTTTTTGCTTTCAGACTGTACTTTTCAGTGGTACTGTTGCTTTTCAGACTGCTTTCAGACTGCACAAAAAAACCCCACAAAAAACCAAGAGGCAAGGTTTGAGGATTTTGGAAAGAATTTGCAGGAATAGAAAAAAATAAAGTCAATCTCCTTAAATTTCATGAATTGTTTCTCACTATCTCTATTTTATTAGTTTCATCTCTAGCCTTAGTTTAAGTTTTTGAAGAATGGAGGTGGAATAGTTTTGAACACATAAGTAAGGAGAAAACTTAATTTGAGATTTGAAGTTTAAGTTATAGCTCTTGGACCACAGGAGTTTTTCAGGTTGTGTGTACCTCTATGTGTATGAACATATAAAAGTTGGTTAATTTTTGGTACCTTTTAGCTCACAACCTGGAGAAGGAAATGGCAACCCACTCCAGTGTTCTTGCCTGGAGAATCCCAGGGACGGGGGAGCCTGGTAGGCTACCGTCTATGGGGTCACACAGAGTCGGACACGACTGAAGTGACTTAGCATAGCATAGCATAGCTCACAACCTGGGGGGAATATTTGATTTTCTCCTTTTATGGTCTGGACTCAGTTCCAGTATACATGGCCTTATACTTTATCCTCATCTTATGACTCTTGTCTAATAATAGCAAAGACCTATTAATAAAATCACTTGGAGAATGTTTAACTATCAGGAATTTTGATTAAATTTGAGCCCATTGTCTGTGTATGTTTATTTTAAAAAGAAAATCGTTTTTAAAATAAAGGATTCTTCAGGCTCTTGAATATGTGCCTGCTCCCAGTCCAAAAATTTCCCTGTTTTTTGTGAAGTCCTGTCTTGCCGTCTGTAGACTTATTCCATACACATGCCTGAGGCAACATTCAATAGATTATTCAAGTGAAGATAAAATAAAAATCTTTCCTTTGAAATATGCAGATAATTAAGGCAAAACCAGGCCTCTAAAGAGAGCTTGCTTCTCCCTTGACACATGTGATTCGTGTTGGTAATGTTTTGCCTAATAATTGTGGCAGAACCCGTCCAAGGGCAAATGAAGAGCAAAGTATTGAGGACTGGGCTTCAGAGAGACTTTATGAACCAGGGGGGACCCCCTCTAAAGAAGGCACCTCTGTGGATAAGAAAACCACACACCCACACACCATGAGTTCCTGTCCAGAATGTGGTCCGACGTTGGATGACCCAGAGGCCAATCTAAACAGGCCTCAAAGGGAATCAGTGGTCAGAGGTCCGAGCTAAGGATGGGGCCCAGCAGACAGGGCATTGGGATGTACATCCCAGAAGTCATGCTGGGCCCCACCAGGCTGTAGAACCAGGTGAATATGGAAGCTTGTTCTCAGGCTGGGGACCAGGGGTGAGCAGGATATGAGAAGGGAACAAGAGAGTGAAAACAGCATTTCAAGATCCTGGAGGGGAGAGCAGGTATACACAAAAATGGTACCAATGTGTGCATTTGAGTAACAGGAAGAGAGTTTGTTGTCCTCTGCCTTGGTTGTTCTTCAGCTTCGTCCCCAGAATAAAATATTCATTCTTTTATTCATGCAGTGTTTACTGAGTGCCCCCTGTATGCTGGACACTATAGAGAACAGCAAACAAGGCTGGCCTTCCCAGCTTTCCTCCTGCAGTGAAGACGCAGGTAAACAACAGCTCTGTCCAGTGTGGCATGGTGTGTCTGCAAGGAGAACCATACAGAGTGCTTCAGTGAAAGTACAGAAAAGGCATTAACCCAGTTTCTTTTACTGACACCTAAAGGATAACCAGAACTAACCAAATTTAGGAGAGAGATTCAAGAATGAGAGGAAAGGAAAAACATGCAAAAGGCTCAGTGTATCTGGGACAATGAATCAAGTCTGATGAAACCAGAGAGAAGAATGGAAGGGGGGAAATGACACTTTTGGAGACACTTTTTGGAGACATCTTTTGAGACACTGTTTTTTTCATGTAGCCAAAGGCATTTCTTCTAGACCCTCATGTTTAAACATGATCTTTCTTGTCAGCTCTTTTATTAATTGTGGCTTAAAAAAAAAAAAGTTGGCGTTTTCAAGGCTGAGTTTGCTGGCTTAATCTTTATCCAGTTTTTTCTTTCTGAGTTCTTAGGAGAAATGTTAGTATTATCAGTTCATTGTTGTCAGGGACCATAAAGGTTTGGGCCTAAAGAAGGAAGTGCTTAAACTTACGTGTTAAGTACTGCAGTGTCTACATTGTAGATTAAACAGACGCTGTGTTGACTGTTCAGTAGCGTCATCCTTTATTTGCTTTCTTCATGACACCTCTACCATACATTTTATTAGTTCTGGTCTTGGAAACAGGGACAAATTCTTCTCCTCTTGAAAGAGGGTTGGTAGGGACGTGGAGAATCCAGTTACTTATTTTCATATGTCCCAGGTTTGACGAGTTGTCTTATTTGTCAAGACTGACTGCTGTATTTCTCAGGGCTCTTGAGATTAACTCTGAAGACATCTCTGAATAAGTTAGGCTTATTCAGACTTATCCCTGAAGGATGAGGCTTGGAAAAAATGGTTGAGCAATTACCCATCTATTTTAGGTCTTTTTTTTCTACTTCTGCTCTTGGTTGGAAAGCACATGCCAGGACCCAGAAACTCCATATCCTGGATTTTCCATGGCCTTAAAACTTGAGAGAAGTGTGCATTCTATACAAAGGAACTGTCTGTATTATTTACTTGAGCTTAAGTCCCAAATGCCTAGCTGGTCTCTTTCCCTGGTAAGCTGACCTGGGCCATAGGTAAAAAGGAAGAGAACTTTTCCCCCTTCTTTTTCTTTTTTTTTTGCCCTTTTTCTCTTGATGAAGACTTGACCCAAGGCAGTTGTTCTCAGACTTTAGCTAATATCAGAACCACCTGGTCACTTGGATACACTGGTCACATGGATTTCTGCACCTGGCACTCCTAACTGATTTTCTGATTCAAAAGATCTAGGTGGGGCTTGAGATTTCTGCATTTCTAATAAATTCCAGATGATGTCTGCTACCATGCTTAGAGAACCACTGATCAAAGGCAAGCTCTTAGGGCAACACCTTTGATCTTTGCCTTATGCTCCTGGCTGGAGTCCCCAGGGGACTTGAGTCCCCGCCTTGACTATCCAAATCTTACCATCAACAGCTCAAAGGGTGTTCCAGTTAGGAAGAAACGAAGGCTGAAGGAGAGGTCAACCCAAGCCTTCCACGGTCTTAGTTCCCACTCTACACCTGGGTTCTCCAAGGATAAAGCCCCAGACTTTTGTCTTAGCTGGTCAATTAAAAACACTGTGAAACACGATTCAAGAGAGAATCATTTCTGTAATCGAACTATGACTCCCCCCCTAAAACTGTACCTATTCTGTCGTGTTGTCATTTTGTTTCCTGTTTCCTCAGACCTCATCAGAACCCTTGTTATGAAACTGAGAAAGGCTGAACACTCCCCAACCTTGTCATGGCTCATGGCTTATGCCTGCCACTGGGGTGGGTGGGGGGAGGGGGTGTCTATTCATGGTGGACTGTTCACATCTACCATACATTTTATTAGTTCTGGTCTTGAAAACAGGGACAAATTCTTCTCCTCTTGAAAGAGGGTTGGTAGGGACGTGGAGAATCCAGTTACTTGTTTTCATATGTCCCAGGTTTGATGAGTTGTCTTATTTGTCAAGACTGACTGCTGTATTTCTCAGGGCTCTTGAGGTTAACTCTGTTTATCTTAAATACTCAGTAGTAATAAAATACTTTCTGCTGTTTGCTGTACTACCTTAGTCAGTAAAAACAGAGGTACTTTATATCAGAAGCATAAAAGAAATAAGATGCCTTTACTTGGCAGAATTTTTATAGGTTTACCAAAAAAGTCTTCCTAAGACAGTTGTGCTGTTCCATGAAGTCGGAGGAAAAAAACAGTTAAATTTTATCTCCCTCTTGCCTGGAAACAAAGCTTGATTTATCTTGCATCCTGTCAAACAAAATCTTTTTAGCAGACATGTCTATGATTCACTGCCACAAAAATCATGATATATTTCTGAAAGATCATACAGAATATGGTTAAGCCAAGGACTTACTAAACATTGAGGAACTGACACCTCTGAAGGCTCACACTTGCTGCTCTGAACCTCTGCCATGGAGTTTTCCTTCACCAGTATTGGCTCCTAAACCCGGGCCTGTGGCTGAGTCCTTCAGAGAAAACACAAGAGAAGAGGTAAATAGCAAGACAATCTCAGGGCAGAGAACCTCAGTTATAAACAAGTACTTTTAACATAATTTCAGCCACTTTACACATTCAACAGGATCTTGGAGGGCTGGCGTATGAACCCAACAGATGTTTCCAAGGAAATTGCTGCAGGTGAACAACCAACAGACACTCTTTTAAAACAAATCAGTTCTTTTCTTGGGAAACTATACACTTCATCGTATTCTTATTACCTTAAAACCTGGTCATTACAGAAGGATTTATATATTAACAGCTATTCATTATCTTCAAATGAAGTCAATCCTAAATATCCCAGCGAAACAAGCATCTTTTAGATATGTTTTGTAAAGTTCTGATTTCATGAACCCTATGCTATAATTATAAATATCAATATCACCTAATTAAATTGAGAAAGACAATTCATTTTAACATTTTTTCATTTATTTTGTGATCATTAAATTTTAAGAACGTGACATTTGTCTTGTAAGTATGACTATTGTTGAGGCAGGAGAGAGAGAGACCAAAGCGGATATTTGCTGTTTGTATCTTATTCCTATTCTATTTGTGTCTTTTACAAATACCTGGAAATTACTTCTATGTTTTCATATCTTTATGATGAATTTAATAGATGTAAAGGCCTTAGGTTACTGTAGTTTAGAATTCCTTGAAGACTAACCCAGTATCACCATCATCTGCTTCATTTCCAGATACAAGTGCCATAGTCGTTCCAGAGCTAATGCCTAACTTCAGGCATTGTTATTAAGTAACTCCTTCCTCAGAATCAGGCACAACTGGTATGTGTGAGGCTCCTGATGTGCAGCAAAGATCCTAAATCTTCAAAGGAAAAGGAGAATGTTTTACAGCTTTATTTATTAGTCTCTTCCTGCTATTTATTCTTGCCAGAAATTCTGGTGGAAAATATGGACATTATTTAAAAATTGACTTATGTGAGAAAAATTAGATTTTTTTAATGTCATCTCTTTACTTTTAAGAACATTATTCTTGAATATACAAATTGTAGTCATTCTAAATATTTTAAAATACAGAATGTATCAAAGAATATAAAAATCACCTAAAATTCAGTCACCACAATATGTAACTACTGTTTTTATTTTGGTGTATATTTTGCTTGACTTTTTCTATATTAAAGTGTGTGTTTTTTTTGTTTGTGTGAGGAATATGTATTAAAATATAAGACATAAAAATTTGGATAATACTTACAAACTATTTTGTAAGCAGCTTTTTTGCTTGCTTAATGATATGTTGAGAACATTTGTATTTGCTTAACAAGAGTTGTGAATATTTTTGGAAACTCTTCTAAATATACTCTTGTTCAGCAAAGAACAATTCATTGAAAGCATTATTTTTAATGGACACAGAATACTTAAATACTCTTGTATATTTAACCAATTGCTTATTGTTGCTCATATAAAGATAGTTTTTTTCTCCCATAAACAGCAGAACAGGGAGAATGTATTTTTGTACATAGATTTTGTATACATTTTCAAGCCTATAGAAATGTATGAAAAGTTTTTTCATTAAACCATACAAGAATTCTCTTACCTCCAACCCTCAACAGCATTGCCTATTATCATTTTCTTAGTTCTACACCCTTTATATGCCTTTTGAAAAGGTTATTTAATGGCTTGATGAAAACGGAGATATTTTTAGCAAATAGGGAAATTGTCATTAATGATGCGATATATCAGTGTCAAATTAAATTCTTACTTGAAGTAAAGCCATTTATTAAAGGCTCTGAATCATCTGCTGTAGCTGCCCATCTGTTTTTAGAAATAAAAGGATTACCTTATTTAAAGATTGAAGAACAGTACATTGAAATATGCTTAATAGATTCAACTAAGAAACCTTTTGAGTTCTGGAAAACAACCTTGATTGTTGTCAACATGGGTTCATTTAAGGCCATGGCTTATTTGGTTTGATGGGATTTATATGGTTGGATAGGACTTTCTCAGATGGTAAAGCGTCTGCCTACAATGCGGGAGATCCGGGTTCTAATCCCGGGTTGGGAAGATCCCCTGGAGAAGGAAATGGCAACCCACTCCAGTATTCTTGCCTGGAAAATCCCATGGAGAGAGGAGCCTGGTAGGCTACAGTCCATGGGGCTGCAGAGTTGGACACGACTGAGCGACTTCATTTCACTTCACTTCACTTCACTTCATTTCATATGGTTGGATTGGGAAGGGATTAATTCTTTATGGAACTTTTTTTATTGGAGGTAGAAGGTAAAAGATAAAAGTTTCACTTACGAAAATCCGTAACTGAGCCATGGTGCATTTTTGTTTACTTGAAAGCTATATGTTATCAAGTGCAAGCAGATGCTTTTACAAATGAGTTCATTTGTTCACAAATAGAAGCACAAAAATGGAAAATGTCTTGGGTGACTTGGGGGAAGCTGCAAGGTTTATTTAAAGTTTTGTATTTATTGTTTAGGTGCAAAATTGTTAAAGGGCATTTGGATCATGGGGAAAAAGATATCCTGTGGAAGTACTTTTCAAAGGGTCATTGGAATAGAAAAACAGAAGTTATCTGAAATCATTTCTAGATGATATTCTATGCTACTTTCCTTGATTCACTTGAACAAATGTATGTTGAATGCTCTTCCCTTCAAGGCAGAGCAGTGTCTTCTCCTTCTCAGACTGATTTGGCAATTTGCTAAGTGAGCCTTTTAGGAAATATGCCCAGCTTCAGTGGGCCCACTGTACTTGTTTCCTTGGGCTGCTGTTAAAATTATCACAAATTAGTGGCTGAAAGCACAGAAATTTATTCTTTCATAGTTCTAGAGGCCAGAAGTCTAAACTCAAAGTGCTGCAGGACACACCCCCTGTAGGCTGAAGGGGAAAATCCATCTCTTGTCCAGCTCCTGGGGACTGCCGTCACTCCTTGGCTTGCGGCTGCATCACTCAGTCTCTGGCTCCGTGGTCACAGGGCCTCCCCTCTGTCCCTGTCGAACCCCTCTCTGCTTCGCTTTTGTCAGGACTTATGACAGCATTTCAGGCCCACTGGGAAGATGGACGATCCATGGGAACCTCTCTATCCTTAAGATCCTTAACTTAATCACATCTGGAAAGTCCTCCTTTGCCATATAAGAACATTTATAGGTTTCAGAGACTGAGATATAGGAGTCATTTAGGGGCCACAATTCAGCCTGACATACCCAGGGTCTTCCTTAAATATACCTGATTTCGTGGACATCCCCTGTCTGCTCTCTACCAGAACATGAGACATAGTTCCAGAAACAAAAAATGATCTGCTCAAGTTTTGACCCAACTGCCATAAAGGAGCAGAGGTGACTCCATAATCCAGCCAGTATACCTGGGCTAGGTGGTCTGATAACTTTTGAAGACCACCCTCTAGGTCTAGCCAAAGAGATCAGACAGCAGATCTGAGATGTGACACAGCTCTCCTCCCCTGGTTCATCCCAGCTGAATGGAGAAGAGGACAGGAGGTCATTTCTTGGGTGAAGGGCAGGCACATCCTACTGAGTATCTGGGTCCCCAAAGCCCGCCTGAACCCCTTGGTGGGCCTTCCCACTGATGCTTTCATTCTCTCATCATCTTCTTTAGATGGAGCTTTGTACCACTTGCTCAGAAACAAAGTCTCCTGGGGACTCCCCTTCTCGCTAGTCCTCTCCATGCAGTCCAGGGAGGTTTTTCCTCTACAGCCAGTGTAATAGCTAATCCTCCCCAGTTGCATAAGAACTGAGAAACAATGAGACTATTTAAAGGCCCGCTGGCCTCCTTCCAGTAGCCGCTCAAGGTGTTTACTCTGGAAAAGGTACCGAGTTACACATCCCATCCTCTGTGTAAATCTCCCTCACTTCCCGTGTTCCTTACGAAGGACCATTTCCTGTGGGCTCTGTGGGGGTGAGGTGGTGTTCTTCCAGGAGACAATGAACCTTATTTGGCAAAACTAATACAATATTGTAAAGTTTAAAAATAAAATAAAATTTAAAAAAAAATTAAAGAAAAAAAAAAAAAAGAATCTTGACGTGTCTTCTCAGTAAGGCCTTACAAGGCAAGCCAGAGAATTGGAGGAGAGGATCCTTTGGGGTGGCAGTAAAAGCATTTGGAGTTTTGTTTTATATCAGTTAGCTATGGGTGGAGTTTTGAGATCATTGCACAAAGGACATAGTTAAAGAGTGGTCAGTTCTCTCCCTGCCTTTTAAAAGAAGTAGCTATTTGTCCTTTTAACTTTTGTGGAGTCAGTTGGACTATGACACACACCTTCATTTAATCCCATTTAAAAATCAGTTATCTGGATCAAACTGCTATTAAACACAACTGATTGGGTCAGTGTTTTCTGGTCTGTAGGTCATAGTTATGCCCAAGGAAGTATTTCAGACAGTACAAGGAGCAACACCCCCCTCTCCAATCTCATTTAAAATTGGGAAAATTAAGGGTATTCCTGTGTCGTTTTTCAAAAACGCCTCTTACTTTGTTTAGAATTTGCAGTGCTCTGAAAAAGCAAGCAGTGAAATAGCTCCTACCTCCACTGCTAACCTCTTTCAAGATCAAGGTCAAAATTACCCTCCTCTTACTATTAGCCCCACCAATGCCCTTCACACAGTGAGACCTTTATGATGAAATTAGTATCCCACATAGACATGAATCTTTAAGTAGTAAGGATAGTAGTAAAATCGGAGAAACATCTGCACTGAGAATGTCTGCTGTATGTCCTTTTACTGAAAAGATCCTGGGAGAACCAGAGTTAAACCATGAAAGATGATGTAAGTTGATATAAGCTATCTTTTCATTTTCATTTTCGGTAGGAGCATTTCATATCAAAAGCTTCTTGTTGCTATTCCCTTTAAAATAAAAACAAAGGAAATATTGAAAGGAATGGTTGGCAGGAGTGGAGAGATCGTAGAACATCTAAAGATTTGCAGAGGAGCGGCATTTTGCCCACCAGGGAGGCCACCATGCTGTATTTATTTCCGTCCTTAATGCTGATACTTAGGTCCCTGTAGTTAGCTCATCTTATTATAGATGACTGAACAACACACCCACGACAGCCCGAGGGGGTCTGCAGGTCTGTTTCTCTCTGCAGATCTGTTTCAGGATGTGAAAGGCAGGATCGCACACCATTACACTAGAAGCTTGCTTCCACACTGCCTTGGATGAAGGGGCTGTGTGTGTGGACTCTGAAAAATGGGCATGGAAAGACACAGACAGAGCAATGGGGAGGACCAGAGATGTAAAAGAGAAGGGAGACCCAGTCACAGTCACTGTGGGAGAGAGACACATGGGCCTGCCCGCTCACAGATGGACTGTCTTCTCCCACCAGATGTGACGTGGCTTGTCTGCCTTGGCGTTCCATAGGAAGCTTCTCACTTCATCTGGGCTGGTTAGCGTGTCCTTCATGCTTCCATCAGTCTTCAGCCTTGTCAGTAATACATAATGGAGTAGCTCCTCCTTCAAACAGCAACGGTTGCTGTTGTGAAGAAGCTGCCTTGAAATGTGAACTCATGGGCTCTTCGTCTGCTTTCAATTATTCAGGTCTAAAGAATCATGTATCTACCTCTCTGTATGAGTTCAACTTTTTTTTTTTTTCCTCTTTGGAAATTGCATTCTTTTTTTATTTGCAAAAGGAAAATATTCTTATAATAAATAAAATTCCAACATAGAGATAACATGAAAGATACCTTGGTTTTTCAGCCCCGAGCTTTGTTCCCTCCCCAGAACTAAGCAGAGTCATAAACTTGGAAGGTTCTTTCCAAACTTATTAATAATTTATCTATTCACACACATATATAACATATATATACCCAGAGAAGTATATAATTTTGTCTTGTGTGTGTGCATGATTTTACATAAATGGTACTACACTGTTCACTGTAGCTGTGTATTTCGGTAAATGGTGTCACACTGGTCCTATTCCATACCATTACATGGCTTCCTACAAAAATATGGTTTTCATTTAATGGTATGTGTTAGAGATTTCTCATGTTCAGCTTCGCATCATCTTGTTACCTGTGCCTGTATGAGACTTTCTAGCACATCACATTGATATGTTTTCAGTGTGGAAAGATCCTGAATTTTTCTTTCAATAACTTTCTGGAATAGACTGGCTCATATTTTGCTAGAGGTTTTTCTCTGTGAGAATGAGCTTTAGGGTTGGTTGGTTTCTTATTAACTTTTGTGATATCATTGTCAGGGTCTGATAAAGGACCTTGGAAATGAGTCAGGTAACACTTCTCCTTTTTTTTTTTTTTTTTCACTATCCTGGAAAAAACAGAGGTACATAGGATTTACCTTTTCCTTGAATATTTGGTAGAAGTTACCTGTAAAGCCGTCTGGGCCTAATCTTTTGCTATTTTTTTTTTTCAATTTCTTCCAAGATCACTGGTGTGTTTAAGTGTTCTGCTCATTTGTTGAGCCAAATTTATTTTAAATTTGAGAAACATCCACTTTACGGTTTTAAATATTTTGGTTAAAGTTACACATAGCACCTCGCACTGTGTTCACCGTCTCCTTGTATTTACACTCCACCTTCCATCACGGACATCGCTGAGTTTATGGTTCTTCCTCATCCTTCCTGCCCTCGTCCTTCTGTCACTCGCATCACAACCTAGGTATGTGATACATAGCTCGAAAATAATGAAACAGCGATCAGTAAAAGTCACTTTTTTCTGAATATGCATATATTAGTTCAAATCTGGCAAGTGACAGAGAAAGGGGTGGGGTAGGAAGGAGAGCAAGGAACATGAAGAGTTGGATATGACTTGGTGACTGAACAACAACTACCATCTTTGGTTTCTAAGAAGTTTATAATTTCTGCTTTGATGACATATTTTAACTCAAGAATTGTTCATAAGTGTGTATGTGGGTTTATGTTTAATTCCTGTGTGTGTAGATTTTATACACTCTCTGTCATTGACTTCCCTGGGGCTCAGATGGTAAAGTGTCTGCCTACAATGTGGGAGACCCAGGTTCAATCCCTGGGTTGGGAAGATCTCCTGGAGGAGGAAATGGCAACCTACTCTAGTATTCTTGCTTGGAAAATCCCATGGATGGAGGAGCCTGGTAGGCTACAGTCCATGGGGTCATAAAGAGACACGACTGAGTGACTTCACTTGTCATTAAGCTATAATGAACTGTGGTCAGTAAGCATGGCCACTGTAATTTCTTTCTTTCTTTTTTTCTAGACAGAGCTAGAGCTTTAATTCCAGGTTAACCAGCAAAGAGACTGGAGGCAAGGCTCTGAAATGTGTCTTTGCAATCTGTAATTTCTGACTCCTGAAAAATACTACGATTTTTCTCTGTGGCCTGATCATGATTATATTGTAATATGTGTGGGATAGTTCGGTACAAAGAGGGAATGAAGTAAAGATATATATGGATATGAGGCTAAATGCATAAAGTAACATATTTAAATTATTTAAATATATTTAATTTATGCAAGCTTCATCAGGAAGCTTCCATAAGCCTCTTATCCTTCTCCATCAGAAGGCAGACAGACTGAAAACCACAATCACAGAAAACGAACCAATCTGGTTAGATGGACCACAGCTTTGTCTAACTCAATGAAACTGAGTCATGCCCTGAACGGCCACCCAAGATGGATGGGTCATGGTGGAGAGGTCTGACAAAACATGGTCCACTAAAGAAGGGAATGGCAAACCACTTCAGTATTCTTACCTTGAGAACCCCATGAACATTATGAAAAGGCAAAAAGATAGGACACTGAAAGGTGAACTCCCTAGGTCAGCAGGTACCCAATATGCTACTGGAGAAAAGTGGAGAAATAACACCAGAAAGAATAAAGAGATGGAGTCAAAGCAAAAACAACAACCAGTTGTATGTGACTGGTGATGGAAGTAAAGTCCGATGCTGTAAAGAGCAATATTGCATAGGAACCTGGAATCTTAGGTCCATGAATCAAGGCGAATTGGAAGTGGTCAAACAGGAGATGGCAAGAGTGAACATCGACATTTTAGGAATCAGCAAACTAAGATGGACTGGAATGGGTGAATTTAACTCAGATGACCATTATATCTACTACTATGTGCAGGGATCCCTTAGAAGAAATGGAGTAGCCATCATAGTCAACAAAAGAGTCTGAAATGCAATACTTGGATGCAATCTCAAAAACGACAGAATAATCTCTGTTCGTTTCCAAAGCAAACCATTCAATATCACAGTAATCCAACTCTATGCCACGACCACTAATGAAATTGAATGAAGAAGCTGAAGTTGAATGGTTCTCTGAAGACCTACAAGACCTTCTAGAAATTACACCCAAAAAAGATGTCCTTTTCATTATGGGGGACTGGAATGCAAAAGTAGGAAGTCAAGAAATACCTAGAGTAACAGGCAAATTTGGCCTTGGAGGACAGAATGAAGCAGGGCAAAGGCTAACAGAGTTTTGCCAAGGAAATGCACTGGTCATAGCAAACACCCTCTTCCAACAACACAAGAGAAGACTTTACACATGGACATCACCAGATGGTCAATACTGAAATCAGATTGATTATATTCTTTGCAGCCAAAGATGGAGAAGCTCTATACAGTCAAGCTCTATACAGCAAAAACAAGACCAGGAGCTGACTGTGGCTTAGATCATGAACTCCTTATTGCCAAATTCAGACTTAAATGGAAGAAAGTAAGAAAAACCACTAGATCATTTAAGTATGATCTAAATCAAATTCCTTTCGATTGTGCAGTAGAAGTGACAAAAAGATTCAAGGGATTAGATCTCATAGAGTGCCTGAAGAACTATGGGCGGAGGTTCGTGACATTGTATAGGAGGCAGTGATCAAGACCATCCCCAAGAAAAAGAAATGCAAAAAGGCAAAATGGTTGTCTGAGGAGGCCTTACAAATAGCTATGTAAAGAGAAGGAAAAGGCAAAAGAGAAAAGGAAAGATATTACCCATTTGAATGCAGAGTTCCAAAGAATAGCAAGGAGAGATAAGAAAGCCTTCTTCCGTGATTAATGCAAAGAAATAGAGGAAAACAATAGAATGGGAAAGACTAGAGATCTCTTCAAGAACATTAGAGATACCAAGGGACCATTTCATGTAAAGATGGGCACAATAAAGGACAGAAATGGTATGGACCTAACAGAAGCAGAAGATATTAAGAAGAGGTTGCAAGAATACACAGAACTATACAAAAAAGATCTTGATGACCCAGATAATTATGATGGTGTGATCACTCACCTAGAGCCAGACATCTTGGGGTGTGAAGTCAAGTGGGCCTTAGGAAGCATCATCACTATGAACAAAGCTAGTGGAGGTGATGGAATTCCAGTTGAGCTATTTCAAATCCTATAAGATGATGCTGTGAAAGTGCTGCACTCCATATGCCAGCAAATTTGGAAGGCACAGCAGTGGCCACAGGACTGGAAAAGGTAAGTTTTCATTCCAATCCCAAGAAAGGCAATGCCAAAGAATGCTCAAACTCCTGTACAATTGCACTCATTTCACATGTTAGCAAAGTAATGCAGTAATGCTCAAAATTCTCCAAGCGAGGCTTCAACAATATATGACCCATGAGATTCCAGATGTTGAAGTTGAATTTAGAAAAGGTAGAGGAACCAGAGATCAAATTGCCAACACATGTCAGATCATCAATAAAGAAAGAGAGTTCCAGAAAAACATCTACTTCTGCTTTATTGACTATGCCAAAGCCTTTGACTGTGAATCACAACAAACTGTGATCCACAGTTCTTAAAAAATCCACAAAATTCTTTAAGTGATGGGAATAACAGACCACTTGACCTGCCTCCTGAGAATTCTGTATGCAGGTCAAGAAGCAGCAGTTAGAACTAGACATGGAACAACAGACTGGTTCCAAATCGGGAAAGGAGTATGTCAAGGCTGTATATTGTCACCCTGCTTATTTAACTTATATGCAGAATGCATCAAGAGAAATGCTGGGCTGGAGGAAGCACAAGCTGGAATCAAGATTGCTAGGAAAAATATCAATAACCTCAGATATGCAGATGATACCACCCCTATGGCAGAAAGTGAAGAACTAAAGAGCCTCTTGATGAAAGTGAAAGAGGAGAGTGAAAAAGTTGGCTTAAAACTTAACATTCAGAAAACTAAGATCATGGCATCTAGTCCCATCACTTCCTGGCAAATAGATGGGGAAACAGTGGAAACAGTGACAGACTTTATTTTGGGGGGCTCCAAAATCACTGCAGATGATAACTGCTGCCATGAAATTTTAAAAGATGCTTACTCCTTGGAAGGAAAGCTATGATCAACCTAGACAGCATATTAAAAAAGCAGACACATTACTTTGCCAACAAAGGTCTGTCTAGTCAATGCTATGATTTTTCTAGTAGTCATGTATGGATGTGAGAGTTGTACTATAAAGAAAGCTGAGTGCCGAAGAATTGATGCTTTTGAACTGTGGTGTTGGAGAAGGCTCTTGAGAGTCCCTGGGACTGCAGGGAGATCCAACCAGTCCATCCTAAAGGAGATCAGTCATGGGTGTTCATTGGAAGGACTGATGCTGAAGCTGAAGCTCCAATACTTTGGCCACCTGATGTGAAGAACTGACTCATTGGAAAAGATCCTGATGCTAGAATAGATTGAAGGCAGGAGAAGTCGGGGATGACAGAGGGTGAGACAGTTGGATGGCATCACCAACTCAATGGAAATGAGTTTGGGTGGACTCCAGGAGTTGGTGATGGACAGGGAGGCCTGGTGTGCTGCAGTCCATGGGGTCACACATAGTCGGACCCGACTGAGCGACTGAACTGACTGACTGACTGAGTCATTTAAGTTGTTTCATTAAGTTTCTATGTGTGATAATAAGATCCTCAATAGTCTTCCATTAATTTCTGATAATTGTTATCTGTTTGTGACTTTGCCATTTATTCTTTGTATTTTCAGTTTTTCAATAGATATTTTGATGCTCTGTGGTCACATGTTTAATATTAATAACTTTTAAATAATTTTTATCACCCCTTCTCTTCATGTGAGTTCTCATTGTCTCTTTCTTTTTTCCTTGAAGTGTATTTTGTCTAATATTATTTTTACACCTGCTCCTTTCCTAACCTATGTCTGTTATATCTTCCTTTCCTCCCTTCATTTTTAAACTTCCTATATAGCTTTCATTCTATAAATATTTCTGGTAAACAACTATAATGCTTCCTAATTTGAAGGGCTCTTTCTTTATAAATGAATTTAGAAAATTCATATTTATTAGAATTAGTAATATATTGTAATTTTACTTTGTGTTTCCTGGTTATTGTGTGTTCTTCTTTTTTCCCCTTCCTTTCCCACATCTTTTATCTTTTTAATGGAGGCTCACATTTCTTTGTTCTGTTTTTTCCTCTTATTAACTTGGAAGTTATACTTCGCATTTATATTTTCTGTGAGGAAAACTCTTACATTTTTAACACTCATAAATGATCTTCTATTTTTCTGCCAATATCTAGAATTTTAATTACCTATATTCCACACCCTAAAATGTTGTTGCCCTTTGTTCCATATTTGCTTCCCTCCAGCACCTCTTGTATTGATGTAATCTGGGATTTGGATACTAGATTGTAATTTCTTTATCTTTTTCTTGTACTTTCATTTTTTCTTTTTGTAAAAGATATAAAACTTAAGAGTAAACTGTCTCTTTTTTTAAACTTTCTTCTTTCTTCCTTCCAATATCTTACTTCCCATATCTCCTATTTCTAAGTTTTTTTTTTCCTTCTTGACAGAATATATAATACATTAAATCTTTCACAATTAGTTTCACCTCAAGATACATTTAGTTGTGTATATCTTCCACTACCATTTATACCACCAGCATCACTCAATTTTTTTCGTATTGAGGACACAAATGTCAGATTTCAGAAATGTTCTTGTACTGTCACTTTAAATATTCCCATCCTTCTGTTGGCTTTTCTTTAAGTGCTTCTATCAGGTGGTCTTTGAACCTTCTGTATCCATTTTCCCCAAAAGAAAAGAAAAAGAAAAGAAAACAATAAGGAAGTTATGATCTAGCATTAAAATCCAGGATTATATCTATATAGGAAGTGCTGGAGGGAAGGAATGGCACCCTACTCCAGTACTCTTGCCTGGAAAATCCCATGGATGGAGGAGCCTGGTAGGCTGCAGTCCATGGGGGCGTGAAGAGTCGGACACAACTGAGTGACTTCACTTTCCCTTTTCACTTTCATGCATTGGAGAAGGAAATGGCAACCCACTCCAGTGTTCTTGCCTGGAGAATCCCAGGGATAGCGGAGCCTGGTGGGCTGCCGTCTATGGGGTCTCAGAGTCAGACACGACTGAAGCGACTTAGCAGCAGCAGCAGCAGGAGGGAAAGAAATATGGAATGAAGGGAAATAAAAAACATTTTAGGGTGTGGGATATTTTAAATTCCAGATATTGGCAGAATAGAAGATCTATGAGTGTTAAAAATTTAAGAATTTTCCTAATAGAAAATTTAAAATGAAAAATAAAACTCGCAAATAATAAGAGGGAAAAATAGAATAAAGAAATATGAGCCCCCTTTATAAAGAAAGCAGATACAAGATAACAGGAAGGAGGGAAAAATAGTCTAGTGCAGGCTTATAGAACCACTCACTCTTTGTACCCTACCTATCCTATGTATAAGTTTAGCTGTGTGTGTGTGTGTGTGTTTCATCCAAAGACTTCAGATTTTATGTTTAAAATTACTTTATAGGATTTCAAGAGAAAGGGGGAAGCCTTCCAAATGATCACCTCTGTTATTTCTTCATGTTATTTCTTTAGGTGTAGCAACCAGGACAAGGGGATTCAGGGTCAGATGAAGAGAAGAAGGAAAAAAAAAAACAAAAGTCAATTAATGGACTTAGTCTATGTGTATGAAGCAAAGCTTTTGCAAACACATAAATATCAAGTGATTAACCTTTGCCCTGCACTTGTTTTTTTAATTGTGTACACTCATTATATATTCTTTTTCATTTTCAGGTCTTGACTCTAATCATGGCCAAACCTTATGAATTTAATTGGCAGAAGGAAGTTCCTTCCTTTTTGCAAGAAGGAGCAGTTTTTGACAGATATGAAGAGGTAAGGGAGTGTTATTAATCTTTTCTCTCAAAACATGATTTTTTCATTTTAATTTAATTACAGTATTGAGTAAATAGTATTTGACATAAGTAAGAACATCTTGGAGATTTATGAGTTGGAATAGTTGGAAAGAGTCAAAGTTATGCGATATAATAATGATAATAATAGTATAATTTATTGAGCACTGTCTCTGCGCCAGCTATAATAAGGATGATGACAGTATAAATTATCGTGTGCTCAATGTGTGCCAGAAAACTTTCTAAGCACTTCCTGTGTAGTATTTGTTCAACTCCTTACAATAACCTTATTAGGTCATTGCCACAATTATGCTTATTTTACAGATGGGTTTCATGGAGTGATAGTTTTTGCTTAATCAAGTGCTTCAGGCATTCTTTCCTCATAAAACTTTATATTTGTCATACATGTAATAGCGATCGGACTTTGTGCTGGTCACTTGCTTTGCTTGTCTAATTTATACAGACCAAGTTAACCAAAGCTTTGCATACTTCTGCTTCTACCATTTATTGCTTGTGCCCTTGCAAGGTGGCGGTGGCTCCAGATTTTCTAGAAACCAGGGGCTTGGGTTCGCCAGTCTATTCAGCCCCTTTGCATTGTTAATATGTTGTTTTTCTTAGATTTTACTTGAATTTGAAGTGACTTTGGGAGGGGTATGTGATGAAACTCTATTGCCTCTACGGTGAAGTAAGATGCAAAACCTGTTCAGACTTCATGTAGAGTCAGAATTGGTTCCTTTCAAAATCCATGGAATATATTATATGTGGCTTCCCAGAGCTTCATATCATCAGGCTTTTCTCATGAGGTCTATGGGCTGACACAACTCAGTAATGTGTTGCTTGGTTTTCCACAGTGTGTAGCAGGATGCTTTCTAGGTTTGCACCGTAGTTGCTTTGTGTAAACAAAATTGAGGAAAGAAAAGGATGGACTCAAATGTGGTCAGTGTTCTCTGTACTGAATCGGCGTATTAGGGTGACAGTTACTTATATGACTGAAGTTTTACTGCTTCTCTGAAAGAACAGAAAACCACATTCTGCTGTAAGAAGAAAGAGAAAACAATTTTCTACCACTTGGAGGCAACCACTCTTAACTCTTTGGTAGTTTTTTTCTAGTCTTTTTCTACTCCCTCTCTCTCTCTTTTTTTTTTTCCCTCTTCCATCGATATAGAGTAATCTTTTGAAAATGTAAATCAGAACCTCTTCTTCCTCTATTTAAAATGCTTCCATGACTTTCTATTGTATTATAGGATGAAGGAAATGCATCAGAATGAAATACAAGGCCTTCCATAATTTGACTTTTACCTAATTCTCCAATCTTGTTCCCCACTAGTTTTCAATGCACATTTATTGGTTTTAACACTAACAATACACTTACAATGTCCCCAATGAACTATTCTATTTCATGCTTTGTATATACTGCTGCCTTTTCCTGAAATGCACTTATCCCTCCTTGTTTCACTGGCAAACTCCTATTCATCGTTCAGAACCCAAATGAGAAATCTTTATTCTTTAATATCTTCCTTGACCCATTCAATAAGAATTGATCATTCCTGTGTGCTACCTCTAATGTACCCTTGCACATATTACACTGTACTCATCTTTTTATTTAATTTTTTCATCTCTCGTAGTATACCCTGACCCTGAGGTTCAAGGGCCGTATTTTACTTATCTTTTTCTCTCCAGGGACTAGCAGAATGCCTGCAACTGCCAAATTCACTGTATATGTCTAATATCTAATGTCAAAAGGGATTTTAGATGTAATTGATCCCAACCCAGTCTGGTTTTATTATAGTTTGTACATTTTCTTGATAATTGAAGAGGTGAGAGGACATAGTAATCCCTGAGATCCATATGAAAATCTGTACTTTAACACATTCAAAATATTAGTTTAAATCATATTACGTTTTCATCTTTTAGGTTAAAAATGATTAGTATCAACAATTTGATATAGTTCAAACCTGAAGTGAAGAAGTGAAAGTTGCTCAGTTGTGTCTGACTCTTTGTGACCCCATGGACTGTATAGTCCATGGAGTTTTCTAGGCCAGAATACTGGAGTGAGTAGCCTTTCCCTTCTCCAGGGGATCTTCCCAACCCAGGGATCAAACCCAGGTTTCCCGCTTTGCAGGTGGATTCTTTATCAGCTGAGCCACCAGGGAAGCCCAAGAATACTGGAATGGGTAGCCTATCCCTTCTCCAGCGGATCTTCCCAACCTAGGAATCGAACTGGGATGTCCTGCTTTGGAGGCGGATCCTTTACTAACTAAGCTATGAGGGAAGCCCACAAAGTAAATTCACTCGCCTGCTTTCGTCCACTTCTTACATCTTGGCAAAGAAAGCCAAGACTAGCTTGGATGCACTTCCAAGCTTTCTCCCAGGTCCACCAGGTCTAGACTGAGTACCCGTGCCACCACGATGATCGCAGTTGCCCTTCACTGTGAGCTGACAAGAGACATCTCTCCCTGAATCTGCTAGAGTACCCCAAAAGATTTGCAGTTTTCTGAGACAGTTTCCCAGGCTCTGAAAATCTATAGGATAATTTAAAAATACTTCCTGACTTTCAGTTCCTCAGATAAGGTCATTTTGTAGAGATTAAATGTAGTCACTGGCTGAGAGTTTCTTTTGTTGTCATATAAGCAGAAACCTATTAGAGAAAAAGTACTTTTTTTGGATAAATTGTAATGTGATTTGATAAACTGGAAGTTTATCATCATCCAATTATTTTTATTTCTCATGATGGTTTTTTGGTTTTGGTTATTAATCATCACAACTCACTTATATTTAATACTGATGACTTGCACTTCTGAAGGCATTTGCTTTCTTCCAGGTTCCTCTGAAAATGAGATAAAGCTAGAAGAAAAGAGATCTTAACAAGTATTAAATACAATCTCATTAAGCTTTCAACTTTCTTTAGTGCTATTTTACTAGGATGACAAGTAAAAAAAAAGTAGCTTCTTAAATATATCTCTTCATGAAACATATAAAATTGGTGTTGACCTTAAAAATAAAAGTTACTTTACCAGCAAAAATGTGTTTCTTTAGGAATAGCAGAGGAATTGCAATTTGAGACAAACACACTATAGTAAAAGCCATTGACAAGGGACCTTCCCTGGTGGTTCAGTGGTTCAGACTTTGCCTTCCAAGGCAGGGGGTAGGTTCTCTCCCTGGTCAGGAAACTACAGTCCCACATGCCATGTGGCCAAAAGTCCAGGAAACATAAAGTGGAAGAAATATTGTAACAAATTCAATAAAGACAAAAAAAAAAAAAAAAGCCATTGACAAGTCCAGCTAATGAAGGAGGGCAACAGTATTGTTGAGAGAAAAAGGAAGTTGGGAAGGGTCGTTTTGAATAAAAATCCACTGGAGAAAAGTGACAGGAGGGAAGTGGCTGCCGCTCACGGGCGATCTGCTGGGCTGGTTGACTTCTTGTGGAAGAGACCATGTAACATCTTTTCCTTTGGGGGGGCCTGTATTCATTTGATGGTTCTCTCCAGTGATGATTCTTGTCTGTAACTGATAATTCTGAGGCAGTTTCCCAGGCTCTGGAAATCCAGAGGATAATTAAAAAAGACTTCCTGGCTTTCAGTTCCTTAGAGAAGGTCATTTCAAAGAGGTTAAATGTAGTTACATGCAGTGGTCGCTTGTGAGAGCTCCCCCTCCTGGCCTCCCAACTCCGTTTTAGTGAGGTTTCCCTTTATTAAAGTCAGAAAGCCAGAGTGTTTCAAACAGACTGTAGCCAGCTTTTCTTATTACAGTTCAGCCTTGAACAACATAGGTTTGAACATGAACAACTTCACGGTACACTTTTACACAGATTTTTTTTCCAATAAATACCTACCATTTGTTGTTGTTGTTTAGTTCTCTTGGCAACCCTGTGGGCTGTAGCCTGCCAGGCTCCCCTGTCCATGGGCTTTCCCAGGCAACAATCCTGGAGTGGGTTGCCATTTCCTTCTCTAGGGGATCTTCCCTACCCAGGGATCAAACCCACATCTCTTGCATCTCCTGCATTGGATTGTTTCCCACTGTGCCACCAGGGAAGCCCAAATACCTACCGTAGAAGCTTACAGTCCTCAGAGGGCTGAATCTGTGGAAACAGCAGATATGGAGGCCTGACTATAAAGTTATAGTCAGATTTTTGATTGCCCTCCTAGATAGCATATTGAAAAGCAGAGACATTACTTTGCCAACAAAGGTCCGTCTTGTCGAGGCTATGGTTTTTCCTGTGGTTGTGTATGGATATGAGAGTTGGACTGTGAAGAAGACTGAGCACCAAAGAATTGATGCTTTTGAACTGTGGTGTTGGAGAAGACTCTTGAGAGTCCCTTGGACTGCAAGGAGATCCAACCAGTCCATTCTGAAGGAGATCAGCCCTGGGATTTCTTTGGAAGGAATGATGCTAAAGCTGAAACTCCAGTACTTTGGCCACCTCATGCGAAGAGTTGACTCATTGGAAAAGACTCTGATGCTGGGAGGGATTGGGGGCAGGAGGAGAAGGGGACGACAGAGGATGAGATGGCTGGATGGCATCACTGACTCGATGGATGTGAGTCTGAGTGAACTCCAGGAGTTGGTGATGATCAGGGAGGCCTGGCGTGCTGCGATTCGCAAAGAGTCGGACACGACTGACTGACTGAACTGAACTGAGGTTGGTACCCCTAAAATCCCATGTTGTTCAAGGGTCAACTGTATTTTCCTATCTTGTAAGAGTCGGTTCTTTGGAGCCACGGCCATTAAAATATTTAAGGCAACAAAATATAAATAGATAAGGCTTGTTTCTACAGTTTTTTGCCTGAACAGCAGTGAGAAATGACAACTGACAGCAAGTGGGAGGAACAGGAATTAGAGAGAACACAACCTGATCATGCCACAAACGCCACAGCAAAGGGGCCTTTTGTGAAGGAAGGGGTGAGTGCCTTCAGCACCGTGTGGCAGCTAATGTTACCATGACGGCCCCTAGGACCGGGTAAACATTATATTGTGTTCCACATGTTGCTTTAAAGAAGGCAGGGAAGTGTTCAAATCAGTGTTCAAATCATTTACTAGGTCAGATTAAAAAAACAAAAATACTCCCTAAACACTGTTTTAAAAATATGTATTCTTTTGACAAAAAATGTAACCCGTGCAACTGTATTTAAGTATTATTTTATTATTTCTGCTGAAGGATTTCTTTTGAGGTAGCCCCAAACTTCAGAAACTGCAGCCTGCGTTGTAGCCTCTGATTGTATTCTCATGCCGCTTCAGTAGCTCTTTTTATCTAACTTTACTTGACTTTTAAATTACTTACATGCCAAACCTGTTTTGTTTTCTAAGTAATGCAACAAGTGATGCAAAAATCTTCAGAGATGTTTCTCTTGCAGAGGAGAGGAACGGCAGTGCATGTGCAGCCCACGTGTTTCTGATTCCGCTGGCTTCCTGACTTCCCTTCTGGGTCCTTATTAAAAGCCGGAAGACCCTGTCTCCTGGCTATGAGAACCCTCCCCAGCCTTTCCTAGAATTCCTCGGTACTTACAGCATCCTCGAAATACTCATCTCCTCAGTGCCTGCCTTTTATTTTTATTGTGACTGCTCTTAAGTATAGCATCTGACCTACTTCATTTTTTAACTTTTTGGCCTGCGCTGTGCTTCGTGCGGGATCCCATTTCTGCAAACAGGGCCAGAACCCACGGCCTCTGAGTGGGTGCGTGGGGCCTCAGCTGCTAGGCCGCCAGGGAGGTCCCTCCTCAGTGCTTCCTTGTCACTCTATTCCCAGGACTGCCCTCTGCTCTCGTTTATCTCCCTCCCTAAACACATTACGTCCCCAAACCTCAGGAACAAGGGTGCTGTGTGAAACAGGCATTTATTAAAGGTTTGGTGGGAGCAGAGGCGAATTCCAGCACTCAGCAGGACACAGTGGAGATCCTGAGGAGTAAATCTCAGTCGGGCCGACAGCTGTCTCTATGCCACCTTCTTTTTCACCCAACTCTTCCAAGAGACCTGTTGTTGTTACTTTTCTTTCACTTTTTGACCTCTCCCTCAGAATCCTTTTCTAATTCATAATTCACCCTTTTCCTTTTTCCCCATATGAAATTCCTCTTCTCCAAATGAAAACAACAAAAATGTCCTCTCAAACCAAGGAGGAACAGGGGGAATTCTGGTCCCGTCTCACCCTGCGCAGTGTGGCTCCCGGTCCAGCTCAAACTCTTGTGTCCAGACTCTTGTGAGACCTCACGTTTGCATAATCTTGAAAGAGAACGGATGTACTTAAACAAACCAAAAGTTTGAAGACGTTTATCCCTTGAAAGCAAAGTGGTCTGTTGTCCTTCTCGAGAAGTGGTCACCAGCAGAAATTTGCAATGATGGACATGGTCTGTATCCTGGCTGCTCTTACCACATGTTAAGAGGATTGTGATACATGGTTGGTAATCTCAGGGTTTTTCCCTCCTGTTTGCGGCTGTCATTTAGTTGCTAAATTGTGTCCGACTCTTTGCGACCCCATGGACTGCAGCCCCCCAGGCTCCTCTGTCCGTGGAATTCTCCAGGCAAGAATACTGGAGTGGGTTGCCATTTCCTTCTCCAGGGGACCTTCAAGACCCTGGGTCTCCTGCTTGGCAGGTGGACTTTTTACCACTGAGCCACCCGGGAAGCCCCTTTCCCTCCTAACCCAAGCACAAAATCTAGACTGCACTCATTTTTCTTAGAGTGCAACAGTTTCTCTTTAGCAAAATTAATTTAGTTTGGCATTTGAAAAAAAAAAATGTGGCCAGTGGGACTGAGGAACTGAGTTTATTAATCTTAATATTAATTAAAATTTACATAGCTCCATGTGGCTGGTGGCTATCTTATTGGACAGCATGATTTTCTAGACAATCAACTCAAACTACAGGCAGATTTTAAAATACCATCCTCTTTTCCCAACGTGCAGAAGGAACTCTCAGTTCACTTAATTAGAATCTACAGTTTCATCAGCCATTTCTTCTCAGTGGTAGCCGGAGCAGAGATTTAGATGTCTTATTAGATGACTCCCCTCAGCTGCCACTCTCCCCACATCCCAGATCCCGGCATGGGTTGGGCTGCCCTTTTCCTCGCCTGGGACTTTGTGTCTGAGGCAAGCTGCCCAGATGGAGTACCTTTTCTGGCTAAGCCTTGGTGTTTATTAGCCCCTCCTACGGAAACCCTCAATAGCCTCCCCTGCACACAGACATCACAACCGCTGCTAGGAAAACAGAAACAGTTAAGGCAGTTGCCAACCCCAGAGGAATATGGAAATGGCAGATCAGTCGAAGCTGAAGTAGGGCTGAGTGGAACAGGCTGAATGTGGCCTGTCTTCAAGGCAGCTCCAGAGCCGAGCTGAAGGCCTCAGGGGCGCACCCAAGGCCCAGGCAGCCTACACGCCTGGGCTGTCCATTACTGCAGCACAGAGTCGTCCAAGTGTAATGTTCAAAAGGCCAAAAGCACACCCGCACAGAGTGTACTTTGACTTGCAGATTAATTTAGGTCTTCAGTGACTAGCAGGAGGATAAAGCTCATTGTGAGAGTACCGGAGGAAGAGAGACAAGGCGTTTTGTCAGGCAGATGCTAAACCAGTCACTGCCCAGTGCTGTGCTAAGTCACTTCAGTCGTGTCCGACTCTGCAACCCCATGGACTGTGGCCCTCCAGGCTCTTCTGTCCATGGGATTCTCCAGGCAGGAATCCTGGAGTGGGTTGCCATTTCCTTCTCTGGGGATCTTCCCCACCCAGGGATTGAACTGGTGTCTCTTAAGTCTTTGCATTGGCAGGTGGGTTCTTTACCACTAGCGCTACCTGGGAAGCCCATGTCCCTGCCCTAGAGAACAATAAATTTCCTGGACTAAACTGGTGGACCAGTGGTTAAGACTTCGCCTTCCAACGCAGAGGATACGGGTCCGCTTCCTGGTTGGGAAGCTAAGATCCTACACGTCTCACGGCCAAGGAACCAATACATAAAGCAGAGACAATACTGTAAGAAATTCAATAAAGACTTTGAAAATGGTTCACATCAAAAAAAGGCGACATTCTTCTATAGAAATAAATCATCCTTGGAAATGCCCTCTAGACATTGCTCCTGTAAAATATGTAACGGATATTAATACATAGCCATCTTTTTATCGCATTCTCAGGTTTTGGATAGTTTAAACTGAATTGCACCCATGGAGTCAGGATATCTGGCTCAAAATGTAGAGGGTGGAATTGTAGCCTATTACTTATATTTACAATGATGGATACTTACAGAGTCATGATAATGATAAGAACAGTTACAGTCACGTTCATTAGTCTTTCGATGCTTAGAGTCAACCTCACAGTAGACAGGATATTTAATTATTTTTGACAGAACAGAATGAAAAAAATCTGTTAACTTTGTCAGTGCAAAGTAAGGGTACAGATAGATCTTGGAAAGTAGAACTGGTTGGAGTCAGAGGAAAAACTGGAGGCTTAATAGTCTCAGTGGGAGGAAATGTTGATAGTTGATGGTGCATGAAATAGAGACTTGTGTCCATTATTTACAGCCAATCACAAAACCAAATATAGTAAATTTCACATTGGGAAAGGGGAGGAGAAGTAGGGAAATGAGTTCCATGGAGTTCCATTTCTGAATTTTTATCCTAAGGAACCTATACTACATGTGCCTGGTAGATGATGAGCTCAGTTATTGGCTTCATCCTGCTGTCTTCTGACGCCAGACCCTGCTAGAACTGGACGTGTAAAACAAAACAAAAAACGCAGCCTGTCACTGTTTCATCCACTGAAGTGCATCCCGGCATCTCGGTGTGACGTTGCAGGCCCTCAGCTGCAGCCCTCGGTGTCGTTCCACCCTCAGCCCCGCTCTCCTGACGCTGTGATAGGGAAGTAGTGGGTTGTGCTTCTTGTGGGGTCAGGAGACCACCTGGGCAGTGGGTCTGGGGGACTGAGAAGGCCTCAGAGGGCAAGCCCCCTTTGGTTTGGGTGAGTCCATCAGTGGATCAAAGCACAGCTGAGATGAGGGAAGGGTCCACCCTTGTGCAGGGGCCTGTGTGTGGGATGCAGGGGGTGGTTTGTCCAGCTGCTGTTGGGGAGGGTGAAGGCTGGAGCCACAGCTGCAGAGATGAGCAGTGTCCCCCCAGAAGTGCTCTACTCTCCAGAAAGGCATTGGCACTAGATCCTGAAAGCACTGTGAATCGTTGTGTGTGTGCGTGTGTGTGTGTGTGTGTGTGTGTGTGTGTGTTAAGCAGGAAAAGAGTAAGGTCTGAATATGACTGGAAAGTGGTTATGCCTGATTACTTGTGTCTGAGAGAGTAAAGGTGGGATTGAATGACTGGCTGAACAGTCATTTAGACACATAGGACATCAGAGAAGAGGTTCAGGGTGGAAATGAATTAGATTTCCTAACCCAGTGGATTTACAAGGCGAGGAAGAGTAAGGAGTATGCAACATGATTGGGATTTCTAGTCCAAGAATCTGGTGGGCTCTGATGCTGGCAAAGAGAGGGCCAGAGAATGGGTAATTTATGGATGTGCTGATGTGGTTCTTCTCCCTAAAATGAACAGTATTTATCATTTTAAGTTTTGTTGTACCCAAGAAACAGTTTGCATATATAGAAATCACCTAGGTTTTAGTTAAAAATAAATGGCTCAGAAGGGGAGTTGACAAGCATAGTAAATTACTCAAGAAGGTGAACAAATGGAGACATTCTGTTCCTTTCTCCGTCCTCCACTCCCAGGGCCATTGTTGGCATCCTGGCTGGAGTGGGCATCGTGAGCGGGGGCATGATGTATAAATAGAAATCTGAGAAGTAGGCAGAAGCCTCATCATGTACAGCAGTTCTGAAAGTCGTTCCCAAACAAGCATCATCAGCATCACCTAGAACTTTATTAGAAATGCAGACTCTAGAGACTCCCCTAGTGTCCACTGGTTAAAAATCTGCCTGGCAATGCAGGGGACACCAGTTCAATCCCTGGCCAGGGAACTAAAATCCCATGTGCTCCAAGCAACTAAGAGCCTGCACACCCAACACAGCCAAAAATAATGTTTGTTTTTTTTTTAAAGAAATAAATGCAGATTCTCAGGCTCATCTGATAGACACTCTGGGGATGGGTCCAGCAGCATATGTTTTAACAAGTCCTTCAAGAGACTTGAACACACACTTGAGTGTGAGACTCGGAGGGTGTATGATGGGGGTGGGGAGCTTGGATTTCTTTCTGAGTGTTATGGGGAGCCATTTTCACAAGGACTGATGTGATCTGGTTTACATTCTGGTAACAGTTTAGCTGTGCGGAGAATGGATTTGTAAGAGGAGAGGGAGGGCACTCTGGGGATACAAAGTCAGGTTCGAGAACACCAGAAGTCTGATTTGAGATGAATTGGAGTCTTAGTTCTTCCTCTTACTGGGTGTTTCCCCATAGGCAGTTTTCTTCACATCTCAGTGCTAGAAAAGGGGAGCTAGGAAGCAGATGTGTGTGAAGAGTGTGCACTTCCTCTGGGGTGCCTCTAATGTGACCCCCGCCTCCTCACAGCCGTCCTGCTGTCCTCGTCTTGCGGCTTCTTCCCCATTTGATGGAACAGGTGTGGCCGGAGTTGAGCGCTCAATCCCTTAACGTCGCTGGAACAAAGCTGCAGGAGCTAGTGTTAGCCAGGCTTTTTGCAAGAACACCCAGGCCCATTCCTTCCTCTTGACCGGCCTTTGAAACAGCAGTGCGGATAATGTCATTTGTGCCCTCAAACCCCCAGAGCTTAGAGCCCATTAGCAACCAGAGCAGGAGGTCTTTAATCAAAGGTCTGTATCGTTTGGAAAGTTCTTGGAAGTAAGTGGACCTGAAGGCAAAAGACTCTGATTGGAGCCTTAACCCTGACATTTACAAGTTACGACCTTGGCCAGTCCTTTCGCCTGTCTCAGTGGATGTCTAGGAGTATAAAATTGTGGGAAGGTAAATACATGGTGAAACTAATTCAAGATCAAGGTATTTTAGTCAGGTTTGTGCAGACTCATCTTGGTGCTGACTTTCTGTCTTCTTCATGGCTACAAACTCCCTGGAGCTAGGCTCCATGGAAGTCCTTATTTCTCAGAAGTTTCTGCTTTTAATTAGATAAGGGAAGCTCTGACAAGGCTTCTTTCTGCACCTGTTGATTTCCATTTGCTTTCGGCTCAGAATAATCCATATGCAAAGTGGCATATATTGGGATGGCATGTTCTAACACCCTTCAGTGGTTTAAGACTGCAGCCATTTATTAATAAGGATACAGAAGAATGAATAGTACATTAATTTTGATGGTCATTTATTAATTATAGTCATTGATTCTGTGGGTCAGCCATCTGGGCTGGACTGGGCACACTCAAATGTTTGCTGGTCCAACTGGGGGGCCAATTGATTTAGGCTGGTCTTGAAGGACCATCTCATCTCCACCCTACCTTCTGTCAACCTCCTGCAAGCAGATGGGACAGGCTCTTTCCTGCTTGTTTCTGCTGCCTGCTCTGGAGCAAAGCAGGTGGGGACCTTGGAAGGGGCTGCCAAGTCACCTTGGAAGGAGTGTGGTTTCAGGAGGGGTGAAGGGGTGTGGCCCTCTCTGCAATCAACCACTGTTATCGTAGGTAGTCTTTATGTAGTCAGTCATTTCACACTGGAAAGGCATAGAACAGGGGTGAGCACACTTTTTCTGAAAAGGACCAGATATTATATATTTTAAGTTTTGCAAAGTCATATGGTCTTTGTCACGACTATTTTGTAGCATGGCAGCAGTCATAGAACGTTCAACAGTCCATAGATGAGTGTAAGTTCCAAGAAAACTTTGTTTTCAAAATCAGGGGCTATAGTTTGCAGACACCTAGCTTGAAAGACAAATAAGGATACATGGGAATGAATAGCACATTAATTTTGACGGTCATGGTGATACTTTCAGTTTTGGGTAATTACTTTTAGCGCCATCATTTTCCCTTATGAATGCCTTATTAAATTTTCAGTTTAGTCATCCTCAGCTTCTTTTTCTTTTCTCTGTAATTACATCAGCTTTTGCTGCATAATCAATTACCTTTGTCTTTCTTGTCTAAGATGCTGTAGATTTGTTTGTCTCACTTTTATATTTTTTTGCCTCTCTGTAAGGTTTCTTTGCGTTTATATTTCTTCATTTGTTTGCTGAGGTAGAAGAAAATTGTATTCTCTGGAGGAATAGAAGCATCTCACCCGTGAAACAGCGTCTGAGTCAGTCTCATGGAAAACTCTAATACTGGAGATTGATGCTCTTCAAGGGCGTAGGAAGGACTTATTTATGGGAAGACGAGACACACGTGCACTAGGAAACTAGAGAAGGAAATCTGGGCTGGCTTGATTTTAAGGAGCCTTGATGTTTAAGGAACTGTTGAAAACAAAATGTACCAATACAACACGAGAGGAAATAAATCATGAGTATGCGAAGAGCGAACTCACTGGAAAAGACCCTGATGCTGGGAACCATTGAAGGCAAAAGGAGAAGAGGGCAGCAGAGGAGGAGATGACTGGATAGAATCACTGACTCAGTGAGCATGAGCTTGGGCAAACTGTGGGAGGCAGTGAGGGACAGGGAGGCCCGGTGTGCTGCAGACCATGGAGTTGTAAAGAGTCCGACATGACTTAGCAACTCAGCAACAACAACAAAATAAAATATAAGGAGCTAGTTACTTAGGTTTCTGGAGTATGACTGTGCTATGCTAAAGGACTTAGTTAAAATTCAGTGGCTAAAATGACAGTGCTTGTTTATTTGTAACATGTTTAAAAATTGAAATATAGTTCATTTGCAGTGTTATGTTAGTTTCCTGTGGACAGTGCTAGTTTTGAGTTTTTGTTTTTTGTTTTTGCTTTTTTCCTATCTGAAGTGTAAATAGGAAAGGGCACCATGTTTGCTCCTTCAAGCCTTGTTTATGGCCACAGCGGAGCAGGAGCTCAGTGCATGCCCGTGCATCCTTTAATTAGGGTTGATAGGTGCAGCCTTGTGGTTCTCCAGGCTGATGGTGAAGGGGCCCCAAGGACATCCTGGAGGCATTTTCTTCGGGATGGCATTCTGTTCATGCGTGTGGCCCAGCCATTAAATTAATAAGAGTTCATCCAAGTGTGAACGAATGAACAGTCAAAGGAACTATACAGCATATTTTAAAGTGAATCATTTTGAAGTCCCTTCTCAAGTAAGAAAATGGTATTTCTTTAAGCTCAATTTCTTGTGAATTCCCTTATCCTAAAAATGATAATGAATGTGTTTGTTGTTACTTCTGGTTTGGTTGTTTTTATGGAAGACATGTTTCATTGCTTATGTTCTCTGAGAGACAGCAGTAAGCGATGTTGAAGCAGGGCCTTAGTTCCCTGTCCAGGAATTGATCCTGCATAGTCTGAACGAAAACTAGGAATTCTAGTCGCTAGTCCACCAACGGGCTAGAGGCTAGAAGCAAAGTGGTCCTGGCTCTTGCCCCATTGGAAATCAACAATATTTCAAGGAGGCAAAAACTATAAAAACAGGTACAAAATTTATTATTATTAGCACAGCACAACTTGTGGGAATGCACACAGGGAAACAGTCTATTTGAGACAGAAGAAGACTTCCCTGATAGTGTAGTGGTTAAGAATCCGCCTACCAATGCAGGGTTCACCGGGTCCATCCCTGGTCTGGGAAAATCCCACATGCTTCCCAGGAACTAAGCCCATGGGCCACAACGCCTGAGCCTGTGTGCCGCAGCTACGGAAGCCTGCAGGCCGAGAGCTGTGCTCTGCAGTGAAGAGAAGCCCACATCTGCAATGAAGAGTGGCCCCTGCTTGCTGCAACTAGAGAGAGACCGTGCATAGGAACAAAGACCCAGAAGAGCCAAAAATAAATAACTGCTGAAAAAACTTAGTAAACAAAGACCAAAATACAAATGCACACATCAGAAATTCACACCCAGAAAGGGTGTGGGCGTCCTCCCTAATGAGGAGGACCACAGTAAAGAAGCATTTAAATCGCTTATATATCACTGTTCCTCTGGCCTTTGTTTACCTTTGTACAATTATCTCATTTCTTTTTTGCACGTGACCTGTCCTAAGGCCCTCCCTAAGATGCATGAGCATGTTTCTGCCAAGATGGATTCTGGTGCAGAGGCCTATAGGAAGCTCGGCATCACTTACTATGGGGCTGGTGCCCCCTCCTTTCTAACCCCCAAGGACCTTTCTGGGCAGTCAGGGATGTTTCCTTGACTTCACAAGTGGTCATCTCTTGAGTCCAGCAGAGCGCAGCTCCTGCCATTAACTTTGTCCTGAGGGACTAGGGAAAACAAAGCTTCAATTTTACTCTAGTTGAAAACACCAGCTCCAGCCCAGGGGCCCATCTACCTTCTTAAACTTACTACTTAACTTAACTTAACTAGATGGTAGTGGACTGCAGCATGCCAGGCCACTCTGTCCATCACCAGCTCCCAGACTTTACTCAGACTCATGTTCATTGAGTCGATGATACCATCCAACCGTCTCATCCTCTGTTGTCCCCTTCTTCTCCTGCCTTCAATCTTCCCCAGAATCAGGGTCTTTTCCAATGAGTCAGTTCTTTGCATCAGGTGGCCAAAGCATTGGAGCTTCAGTGTCTGTGTCAGTCCTTCAATGAACACCCAGGACTGATCTCCTTTAGGATGGACTGGTTGGATCTCCGTGCAGTCCCAGGGACACTAAAGAGCCTTCTCCAACACCATAGTTGAAAAGCATCAATTCTTTGGCACTCAGCTTTCTTTATAGTCCAACTCTCACATCCATACATGACTACTGGAAAAACTATAGCTTTGAGTAGACAGGACTTTGTTGGCAAAGTAATATCTCTGCTTTTTAATATGCTGTCTAGGTTGGTCATAGCTTTTCTTCCAAGAGCAAGAGTCTTTTAATTTCATGGCTGAAGTCACCATCTGCAGTGATTTTGGAGCCCAAGAAAATAAAGTCTCTCACTGTTTCCGCTATTTCCCCATCTATGGCCATGAAGTAATGAAACCAGATGCCATGATCTTAGTTTTTTGAATGTTGAGTTTTAAGCCAACTTTTTCAATCTCCTCTTTCACTTTCATCAAGAAACTCTTTAGTTACTTTTTGCTTTCTTCCATAAAGGTGGTATCATCTGCTTGTCTGAGATTATTGATATTGATATTGTATTCTGCATATAAATTAAATAAGCAGGGTGACAATATACAACTTGATGTACCCCTTTCCCAATTTGGAACCAGTCTGTTGTTCCATGTCCAGTTCTAACTGTTGCTTCTTGTTGCTTCTTGACCCACATACAGGTTTCTCACGAGGCAGGTCAGAGGGTCTGGTGTTCCCATCTCTTGAAGAATTTTTCACAAAATATCCACACAGTCAAAGGCTTTGGCATATTTAATAAACCAGAAGTAGATGTTTCTCTGGAGCTTTCTTGCTTTTTTGCTGTTCCAAAGGATGTTGGCAATTCGATCTCTGGTTCCTCTGCCTTTTCTAAATCCAACTTGATCATCTGGAAGTTCATGGTTCACGTATTGTTGAAGCCTGGCTTGGAGAATTTTGAGCATTACTTTATCAGCGTGTAAGATGAGTGCAATTGTGCAGTAGTTTGAGCATTCTTTGACACTGTCTTTCTTTGGGATGGGAATGAAAACTGACCTTTTCCAGTCCTGTGGCCACTGCTGTGCTTTCCAAATGTGCTGGCATATTGAGTGCAGCACTTTCACAGCATCATCTTTTACGATTTGAAGTAGCTCAACTGGAATTCCATCACCTCCACTAGCTTTGTTCGTAGTGATGATGCTTCCTAACGCCCTCTTGACTTCACACCCCAAGATGTCTGGCTCTAGGTGAGTGATCACACCATCGTGATTATCTGGGTCATGAAGATCTTTTTTATAGTTCTTCTGTGTATTCTTGCCACTTCTTCTTAATATCTTCTACTTCTGTTACGTCCATACCATTTCTATCCTTTATTGTGCCCATCTTTGCATGAAATGGTCCCTTGGTATCTCTAATTTTCTTGAAGAGATCTCTAATCTTTCCCATTCTATTGTTTTCCTCTATTTCTTTGCATTGATCACTGAGGAAGGCTTTCTTATCTCTCCTTGCTATTCTTTGGAACTCTGCATTCAAATGGGTATATCTTTCCTTTTCTCTTTTGCCTTTTGCTTCTCTTCTTTTCATAGCTATTTGTAAGGCCTCCTCAGATAACCATTTTGCCTTTTTGCATTTCTTTTTCTTGGGGATGGTCTTGATCCCTGCCTCCTGTACAATGTCACGAACCTCTGTCCATAGTTCTTCAGGCACTGTATCAGATCTAATCCCTTAAATCTCTTTGTCACTTCCACTGTATAATCAAAAGGGATTTGATATAGGTCATACCTGAATGATCTAGTGGTCTTCCCAACTTTCTTCAATTTAAGTCTGAATCTGGCAATAAGGAGTTCATGATCTGAGCCACAGTCAGCTCCCGGTCTAGTTTTTGCGGACTGTATAGAGCTTCTCCATCTTTGGCTGCAAAGAATATAATCAATCTGATTTCGGTATTGACCATCTGGTGATTTCCATGTGTAGAGTCTTCTCTTGTGTTGTTGGAAGAGGGTGTTTGCTATGACCAGTGCATTTTCTTGACAAAACTATTAGCCTTTGCCCTGCTTCATTCTGTACTCCAAGGCTAAATTTGCCTGTTACTCCAAGTGTTTCTTGAAACATTTTTTTGGAAATATGTGTGACTGGGAGGAAAAAAAAGAGAAAACTACCTACCTATCAAAAAAAAAACAACAAACTTTCTGAAGTTCATTAATGAAGGCTGTTTAACTGTTTTAGTCACCTATTTGCTTTATCTATTTTAGACCATGATTATTGTATTACTACAGCCAGGAGTTTTTAATTTGATTCTGTTAAAGAAATGACAATCAGCAGAAAAGTATTTTTCATATAGTTTCCCCTAAGAGCAAATAAGCCCTGCTAAAAACCCTAATACCTCTACGTTGTGATCAGTGAAAATCACCATTTAAGGTTAAAAAATTTTTCATCAAGTCTAAATTTTGGGGGGGAAAACCCCACACAACTAGATAAAAAATACTATGAATGAAACGTAACTTTACTTTTTTTACTGAAACCTTTTATTTTTAATATTTAAATTTACAATTATTTATTAAAATTTTTATTGAAGTATAGTTGATTTACAATGTGAATTTATTTTTTTAACTTAACTTTTAATTTATATGGAACTTAGTTGATTTACAATGTTGTATTAGTTTCACGCATACAGCTAAGTGATTCAATTATACATATACATATTTCCATTCTTTTTGAGATTCTTTTCCCATATAGGTTATTACAGAATAATGAGTAGAGTTTCCAGTGCTATTACATTTCCTTTCAATAAATAGAAATAGACATAAAATATCCTCAACAGGGAAACGTGTCGCTAATCCTGAATATTGATTCTGATAAATTAATAAAAAGCACACTAATTATAATAATTCATGCTAAGTCACTTCAGTTGTGTTCGACTCTTTGCAACCCTATGGACTGTAGCCCACCTGGCTCCTCTGCCCATGGGATTCTCCAGGCAGGAACACTGGAGTGGGTTGTGAGTCTCCTCTAGGGGATCTTCCTGACCCAAGGATCGAACCCGACTCTCTTATGTCTTCTGAATTGGCAGGCAGGTTCTTTACCACTAGCATCACCTGGTAAGCCTACTAATTATAATAAATAGTTTTTAAACTACTTATTCTTAAAACCATAAATAGTAATCAATTGCTTTGAAATCCTGCCTCGTCAAAACATTTAATGAAGCAGATGGACTGAGCCAGATAGCTTGCCAGGCATCTAAGCTAGCATCTTCTTCCTACAAAGAGTCCCCCTGAGGACCATTTGGTGTTGTCGTCGCTGCTCTCTAGTTGCAGATGGTCCTTTTCCAAGTACCTAAAAGGGCAGATGAGTCTCTCAACTTTGGATACTCACCAGAGCCAAGTTGCCAGGATATTGCTCCCAGATAAAGAGACGGTTTGTATTAAGTGGTATTTCAGGTTAAATCTTTGCCGGAGAGCTCTTTCGTGAAGAGTTTGAAATACACATAGTTGGTTAAGGGCATGGCTTTGGAGTTAAACAGAAATAGCTTCAGTTAGACTTTGCTGCTCAAGATATCTGACCAGGAACCAGTCTTTAACTCACTTGGCACTAAGCTTCCTTGTCTTTAAAATGGGGGTGATAATACCTACCCCACTGCACCATTATGAGGAAATAAGTTAGATGGATCTTTTTAGAATGTAGTTAGAGTATACCCCTCTTCTGCTTTAAAACGTCAGTGGCTTCCTACCTTATTCAAAATAATTTCCAGAGTCGTCCTTGTCTCTTCACAGGTCCCCTACACAGCCCCTATCACTTCACTGTACCACTGATGTTCCCTGAAAATATGAGGGCCTTTGTACTTGTAGCTTCTGCTCTGACTGTTCTTCCCCATGCATCGTCAGTTCTCACAGCTTACTTCTTCACTTCATTCCAGTCCTCCCCAAGTTCACCTCAGCCAAAAGACCTTCATGATCACCTTACTTAAAAAACGTGCACACACACATGCACATACATACTTTTCAGACTTTTGATCTTCACATTTATCCATTCCTGATATATTATTTATTTGCCTAGTGTTCTTTGTCAAAATCCTCCCTAGAATATAAAGCCAGAGAGAGAGAACTCTGTTTTCATTCACTACTGTGTCCCAGGCCGGGAACTCATTCAACTCAGATATTGAATAAGCATCTGTGATGATCTAGCAATTCATTGCTTAGATATCTGGGACTCAAATTGCTTGTTATTTAAGTATTTCCTAATATTTCTAAAAAGTTCCTAAGGACATTCAAGGGTCTTAAGAAACCAGAACCGGAGCTCCTTTAGGAGGATCTGGAGAAGGGTTAGCCAGAGATCCGCTCTGTGGCAGCTGTGGGGCTGTGCCCTTTGCATCTCCCTCTGAGACAAAACCATCTTGGAGTGCAGGCAGTGGGCGGCCTTCAGCTGCAGCACGCTCACCCCTGCAGCTGTCAGCAGCGGCTCACGCCGGTGGGTGGTGTGCCCGAGCCTGCAGCCTGCCGTTTGCTGCTCCAGCCGAGGCTCCTCTGGCGGGCGGTCCTTGCTCCAGGCTCCCGTCCGCCTGGTGGAGGTGCTCTTGGAGTGTGCCGCATCTGAGACCCTTCCTCCCCTGTCCTCTTTCTCACCTCTCCTTTTGCGGGTGCCTCGTGGTGTGCAGGCGCTCCCTGCCCGCTCCTGCATCTTCTCCTGCTTCTCTCTAGAGGCGTTTCCTGTAATCCATCTCCTCCTCTCCCAAGTGTCTCTTAGCGTCTGTCCCGAGATGACCCAATTCCTGCAGCAGTCCTTCTGTCAGGGTAGGAGGGTCACGTGCTAAACCTTCGGACTGCAATTTTCTGAAGCCAAGTCTTCAAAAGTCTTGCTCAGGGTTCTCTCGGTTGGTAGCGATGGTCCTCCTGTGCCTGTTCCAGTGCTTTCTGCAGCTCTTGGAGACACGATAAAAAGTGATAGAGTCGGGATTGGCCCTTAGGGCCGGGGGACTGTGCACCCTGGAAACCTACACATAAGCTGTGTCAGAAGATAAAATGGGAAAGGAACGACATCCCATGTGGCCAATATCAAGAAAAAGCATTTTTACAAGCGGGACTGTTTAAGTGGGCAATGTTGACGTTCAGAGGGAAATTCCATAGAAGTCATTTGAGATTCCTTTCCTTTCAGTGACTCTATTCAACATGGACTGCTGACTCGTACTTGGCCATCGTTCAAAATATTATTTCTTGGATCAGTCTCTTCAGATATATATGTCTTGAATGTTACTATATGTTTAATCCCTTAATCATTGCAGTTTATTATTCTGGAACTGACTGTGTTTTTATTAGAAGTGGTTTACTGGAAAGAAGGATTTACTAGCTTATGGTCACGTTTCAAGCACTTCTGCAAAGCACAAAGAATTTTTTTTGGAGGGGGAGATGTTGAAGAAAATGTTATTCATGACATTTGTTAAAAAAATAAGGTAGACTTCCCAGGTGGTCCAGCGGTGAACACTCCACATTGCCAATGCAGCAGGTGTGGGTTTGATCCCTTGTAGGGGACATAAGATCCCACATGCTGTGAAGGGTGGCAAAAAAATAAAAATTAAAAGAAATAATCAGACAAATTGTATTCAGGAGACCACTACAAAGGGAGTTTGCCAGGAGAGGAGAGAAATTGAGCCCAACTTCGAAAATAACAAAGAAAAAGGAATTTGTAGCCAAGGAGCAGGTGGGGTAGTCATTGGGTGGAAAATTGCTAAAAGGAAACATCCAGGATAAGGAGAGATTTTGGCTAAACCACCTGAGTAGAATTCCTGCTTCAGGCAAGCCAGGGTGATCAGAATCGCCTGGGAGGTGGTGGAGGTTGAAGAATCAGGTCAGATATAAAGGCTGATCAGATCCTGAGTTGGGGGATTCTGGCTAAAGCAACTCAGCAGGATTCTTGCTAATGCTGGGCAGTGTAAAGACAGACGTGGAAGTCCGGAACTCAAAGCCTGGCTGGGAAGGAGGTTCAGAGGGGCCTGACTGGAGTCGGCTCAAGCAGAGAATCTCTGGGGTGGGACATGGGGCGGGGGGGGTGGCTGGGGGGTGATGGTGACGTATAAATTTGTTGTAAATGTTTGTTACAAAAGCATTTCTTTTCCTCCCTGGCTCCAAATAAGTTGGTCTTTAATTTTTCCTCCTTATAATTACTACAGCAACTGTTTTGACTAACATGACAGTTTTTCTGCCCAAGAAAGAGACTTTCTTGAGTGACCACACACTTCATCTACAAGCATGTCTTGTTGACTTTCTTCTTCTTTCTGCAATCTGAGAGGCAGTTGCCAAATACTTTAGGAAGAATTTCTTCAAGTGTTGTCTGGCAAGCATCAGGGAGTCTGTCCGGCACCCTGCGGCAACACAAGAGCCCTCTCAGAGTCTAAGGGTTCAGATTGGACCTCCAAATGCCCTCAACAGAGTGCTTCCAGGAGAGACAGGGATAAGGAAGACAGATACAGAGTTTGGTGTCTCAAACAGGCAGATCTTAAAAAGTTAAGACCCAAAGATTCAACATCTTTATCTGCAAGTAAGAGAAAACAGAGATTCCTAACTATTCAGGACCATGAAGCGAGCAGACAGAAATAGAATTTGACTCTTTCAGGCAGCTCATTTAAGCAATACCTTCTTCTTCCCAAATTTAGATCCTAGTTGACCAGCTTCTCACAGAGCCAAGGACGTGTCAGGGCCCTTGTTAATAACAAGCGCCATCAGGCCAAGTTTCAGCTCCGTTTTAAAAGAGGACATGAAAAATCAGGAAAGATGCTGTGCCCTCTTCTTGCTTGTTTTCAGCGGCCTTCAACAACTCTTCCCCGCCAAGCCAGGTCACTTTGAAAGGTGATGATGATCTTCGTTTCTGAGGGCAGTATAAATTGAAATGAGGGGATTAAGCCCTGCTGTTTGTTGTCAGAATAAAGATTCACTGTATGCCATTGTGTCGTTCCTGAAATCACCTTTTAAATGCTTGCGGTTGGTTATTGAGAGGGAGAATTTTCATTTCTGTTTCTGTGGATAGACATAGACAAGACAGACAGCCACTCTAGCACCTGTAATACTTGCTGAACAACCTCTTGATTGCCGCTCACGGTCCAAAAGTATGGTCAGAGGGCCCACTCACACAGAGGACACACAGGACAGTCCCCAACCCAGAGACTGTCTCCTTTGGTCACTACTCGCCCACAGTCCTGTGAAGAAGGAAGAACTGGATCTGTGTTCTGATGGCTGGATGTGGGCTGAAGCTGGCTAGGGCACAGAAAAAAACACAGTCTGACTAGACTTTCAGTGAGTCTCGCACAGCAGCTCTAGGTTCTCTTCATGTATAGACCTCTAGATCTGCATCAGGGGGAAAAAGCACACAGGGTATCTTTGCCCATCCTGAAGACCCACGTGGCAGAGGTGCTCTCCCCGCCTCAACACAGATGTAGACGTAATTCTGCTGCTTATTTTCCATGTCCTCTTGAGTGACTTGCTAACCTCAGAGGAAATCTGTAAGGTTAGGGTGGTGGCATTTACTATATTTGTTTCTTGGCTGCTTCCTCATAATCAGTTCTAGCAGCATGAGTCACAGTGATAATCAGTAATAATGTACTGAGTGCAGGTTATTTATCAAGCCCAGCAGTGCCCACAGGTGGCCTGTGAGATGTTGTTGTTGAGCTTGCTTCCCTGCTTTTGGAGACAAAGAGACAGAGCTCAAATAAGCCTATGAGTGTCCAGCCACCTTTGGATCAGGTCTGCTGGACCAGTGTAACATGTTGGACCAATGTAACATGCCTAGTAGTTTTGAGTGTTCATGAAATGAGTTTCGTGCTTATTTATGCATGTTTCTTCCACATCCCAAAGTCAGCTGTGATGCAGAAATTGTTAGTGTTCAGTCTCTAAGTCGTGTCCAACTCTTTGGGAGCCCATGAATTGCAGCATGCCAGGCTTCCCTGTCCTTCACTATCTCCCAGAGCTTGCTCAAACTCATGTCCATTGTGTCAGTGATGCCATCCAACCATCTCATCTTCTGTCACCCCCTTTTCTTCCTGCCCTCAATCTTTCCTAGCATCAGGGTCTTTTCCAGTGAATCAGCTCTTCCCATCAGATGGTTTAAGTATTGGAGCTTCAGCTTCAACATCAGTCCTTCCAATTAATATTCAGGGTTAATTTCCTTTAGGATTGACTGGTTGGATCTCCTTGCAGTCCAAGGGACTCTCAAGAGTCTTCTTCAGAACCACAATTTGAAAGCATCAGTTCTTCAGGACTCGGCCTTTTTATGGTCCAACTCTCACATCCACACACATGACTACTGCAAAAACCATATTTTTGACTATGTGGACCTTTGTCAGCAAAGTTGATTTCTCTGCTTTTTAATATGCCGTCTAGATTATGTCATAGCTTTTCTTCCCAAGAAGCATGCATCTTTTAATTTTGTGGCAGCAGTCACCCTCCCCAGTGATTTTGGAGCCCAAGAAAATAAAATCTGTCACTTTTTCCATATCTATTTGCCATGAAGTGATAGGACTGGATTCCATGATCTTAGTTTTTTGAATGCTGAGCTTTGAGCCAACTTTTTCACTCTCCTCTTCCATCCTCATAAAGAGGCCTTTAGTTCCTCCTGACTTTCTGCCATTAGCGTGGTATCATTGCATATCTGCGGTTGTTGATATTTCTACTGGCAATCTTGATTCTAGCTTGTGATTCATCCAGCCCAGCATTTCACATGATGTGCTCTGCATTTAAGTTAAATAAGTAGGGTGACAATATACAACCTTGACATACTCCTTTCCCAATTCTGAACCAGTCCATTGTACCAGGTCTAATTCTAATTATTGAATCTTGTCATACATACAGATTTCTCAGGAGACAGTAAGCTGGTCTGGTATTCCCATGTGTTTAAGAATTTTACACAGTTTATTGTGATCCACACAGTCAAAGGCTTTAGCATAGTCAATGAAGCAGAAGAATATGTTTTTTGAAATCCCCTTGCTTTTTCTATGATCCAATGGATGTTGGCAATTTGATCTCTGCTTCCTATTGCCTCTTCTGAATCCAGCTTATTCATCTGCAAGTGCCACTAGATAAAATGCATTAGGGATTTAAGTTGAAGACGGGGGGAAGAATGGAAAAGTAAATCAAACTGGGCAAAATTAGGAGGCAAATTTAGGGGCAAAATTAGGAGGCAGCCACTCTATGGGCAACAAAAATGTCCCATAAATTGGAAGAAGTGAACTGCAAATTTGATTTTGATCCTGATGGCCAGAGCAGTTCAGGAAAAAGAAACAGTTTTAGGATACAAAATGTCAGATTACAAGGAAAGCAATGAATCATACAAAGTAAATTTTCTTTGTGCTAGCATCCAAGAAAAATATCTGATAAGCCTTTACAACAACCTGGTAATAAATAAGGTCTATACAGTTAATAAATATGGTCCATACAGTTGATAGAGTTCACAAGAGAATGCTTGAGAAATGTGGTAATTAGAACTGAAACATTTCTGAAGCCCTTCCGACCCGAGAGATGGTTACTAGCCTTCGGGGTAAGGGCAGCCAAGCCTCCCTCTGATGCGACACTGAGCAGCTCCCTGGACCCACTCCAGGCAATGTCGCTGTCTCACTCACGGGTCTCAGAGCAGAGGTGATGCGAAGGCGTGCTTCGGTGTAGCTCGCCATCCCAGCCCTGCCTCACTGGCTACACGACCCTGGGAAAGACACTTCATTTCTGCACCACAGTGGCCTCCTCTGTAAAATGGGAATATTAAGAGCTCCTCCCTCATGGGAAGTTGGGAAGTTAATAAGTCAGCGTGTCCAGAGTGCTCCGAACGTTGCCCAGTGCTGAGTGAGAACCGATTGGTGGTAGCAGTTTACAGCGTGATTTATACTTGGGGAGGCCCCTCACGGTCTTTCCCTGACTCCGACTGCACTTGTCTGTCTCCAGCCTTAACAAAGCTCTCTTCTCTTCCTCCACTTTCATCAAACCAGGAGACAAGGAGCCCCATGTTTTCCTCAAGGTGGAACCTACCAAGGCAGTGTTCCTTTACTGACAGTCCAAAAGCCCGTTGATTTTAAGTAGAGGAGGACCTCCTCAGTCAAGGCTGGCAGAGTCAAACAGTCACAGGCTTCAGAATCAGAGAAGCCAGTTTGAACTGACCCTCCTCCAAACATTTCTTTCCCCTCATTTCTAAAACTGCATGTCTGATTCGGTAACCACTAATCATACATGGCTGTTTAAATGAAACTGAAGAATTCCGTGTGTCTGTCACATTAGCTTTATTGGCATACAGCCATAAGGTTGCATCGCCCCACGTGGCCCCTGTGGCTTCCGTGCTCGTTGGTGTTATCACAGGAAGTCTGTTGTACAGGAGCCCTGAATTACACAGTGGCTGTTTTTTCCTAACCATTACCAGGTTTGCAGCGTTGACTTTGTCCCAGGCATTCAGGCTTTCTCAACTCTGAGAACCCTGGGAGGTTGGTATCCATTTTCTCAAGTTACAGGTGGGGCCATTCAATTTTGGAGAGATGAAATGTTACCATGGCAAGATTCTCTGAAAGATGCTGAAGAGGAGGCTGGCATTTGAGTCCAGGAACGATAAGCCAGCTTCCCTGGTAGCTCAGTTGGTAAAGAGTCCACCTGCAATGCAGGAGACCCTGGTTTGATTCCTGGGTAGGGAAGATCCATCTGGAGAAGGGACAGGCTACCCACTCCAGTGTTCTTGGGCTTCTCTTGTGTCTCAGCTGGTAGAGAATCTGCAATGCGGGAGACCTGGGTTTGATCTCTGGGTTGGGAAGATCTCCTGGAGAAGGGATAGGCTACCGACTCCAGTGTTCTGGCCTGGAGAATTCCATGGACTGCATAGTCCATGGGGTCACAAAAAGAGTCGGACATGACTGAGCGACTTTTACTTTCACTTTCACGATAAGCTACAAGGTCTGGGTTGCAGTGCGCCTCCTGAGGGTTTTCTTTCTCAGAAAGCAGGAGTCTTGTGGTGGAATATGGAGCCCTCATTCGCTTCACTCCTCTCTATATTCTAATCTACCCACCCAGTCTCAAGCACCGAAGAGGCCCAGAACAGCTAGATAAATGAAGAGGAATTTAGTTTAAATAGAGGGGAGTTAACACATTTGTTAACCAGCCTCAAATCTCTATCTCTCCCTGGTAGTAAGACTTGACCATTCCCTATTTGACGATGCAGACCCCAGGGTAGAAAGGTCTAGTCATTCACGATTAACTCAGGTATTATTGGTGGGTAAGAGGGAGGGAGAGGCAGGGTAAGATAAAACCACAAATCACAGTTAAAATAAAATCAACCACCTGTTATCACCTGTTATCTAGAAACTTCGCCCAAATACTTTCCTCCTCTTTAGAGTATTTTGCCAGCTACAATCTCTGCTACTCTTTATGTGAAAAAAAAAAAAAAAAAAATAGGATGAAATGTTGTTTAATCAAATAACTTTTAAAATTGAAATAAAGGAAAAATATTTTTAATCTAAATCATTTTGAAAGTAACTTGACTCTTTGAAACATAGACTATGATACTGAATAATGTTGAAGATAGTATATGTTAGGTGAAAATTACACAAAAATAATGCTGAGACTCAGCTGTTAAATATACTTTATTGGTGATGAAATGGGGACAGGGTCCCTGGAAGCCCCTCAGATCAGGGATCCTCAAGGCAGTACAGCTTCTCTCTGTAGTGATTCCAGCAAAAATGATGCTTCTTTCCTTTTCCAAAGAGATTGCCCCCAGATCCCCAACTTCTGCCTCTCCCAGTGGACAAAGGCAAACGGTGTGGGCTGGATGAGGTAACTGGTCCTCGAGCTCTGCAGTGTGATATGATGAGCTGTAATTAAGTCTTGGGAGAAGAGAACTTCTGAGCACCAGGAAGAAGTTCCATTACAGTTTGCATCCTCATCGGAGAATCCTACTACCGTTTGTTAACTGCCAACCAACAAATTTGTGAGGGAGAAAGGGCCCAGCTTCCTTTATCTCCCCAGCCACACTCGAGTCTGGAGAGGGATTTTCCTGACAAGGGAACTGGGGCTATCATTGCCTCAGTGTGATCACGGGTCTGCAGCCCTGGTTCTGGTCAACAGGTGCCCGTGTGGCATTTACGGCTGCTGTAGTGGAAGAAGAATGGGGATTGGGTGCCTTTGCTCACAGCAGGCCTGGCGGTCCTGTTAGTGGAAGGCGCAGAGAAATCTAAACGAGTGGGGTTTCAGTTCCTTTCAACCGACTGGCACACATCCCTCACATTTGTGCTCTCGTTTCCATGGATACTTTCAACCCATTTGGTCCAAGGATTTTCTGGTCACAGTACAAGCTTATTGTGGGTTTTGTTGGAAACCTTTTCATTAGCATCTGTCGGTGCTCCTTAAGTGTCTCACTAGAGAATTTCTATTCAGGCAGTTGATTCTCCTAACATCTGATATTTTTATCTATGAACTGTATGGGCATCTGGCAAATGATACTTTCCCCTTTTGCTTTTGTTTCTAGGGAGCCCAGAGCCAATGAGGCATCTTATTCTCACTGTGTAGGACCTTTTAACAAAAATTTCTGAAAACTCATCTTTTATTTTGTCCTCATTTTGCAAGTTTGCTCTATTTTTCTTCTCCTTGCCTGTGGTTTTTATCCCGTTTTGAAAAGAATCTCTTTGTAGGGGCATTCAGACAGTTCTCCTGTTCCAAAAGGGATTCCCAGGAGGTAACTCAAACCATACCCAAGATGAGCTTCAGTTCAGTCGCTTAGTCTTGTCCGACTCTTTGAGACCCTATGAATCGCAGCATGCCAGGCCTCCCTGTCCATCACCAACTCCCAGAGTTCACTCAGACTCACGTCCATCGAGTCGGTGATGCCATCCAGCCATCTCATCCTCTGTCGTCCCCTTCTCCTCCTGCCCCCAAACCCTCCCAGCATCAGAGTCTTTTCCAATGAGTCAACTCTTCACATGAGGTGGCCAAAGTACTGGAGTTTCAGCTTTAGCATCATTCCTTCCAAAGAAATCCCAGGGCTGATCTCCTTCAGAATGGACTGGTTGGATCTCCTTGCAGTCCAAGGGACTCTCAAGAGTCTTCTCCAACACCACAGTTCAAAAGCATCAATTCTTCAGCGCTCAGCTTTCTTCACAATCCAACTCTCACATCCATACATGACCACTGGAAAAACCATAGCCTTGACTAGACGGACCTTTGTTGGCAAGGTAATGTCTCTGCTTTTCAATATTCTATCTAGGTTGGTCATGACTTTTCTTCCAAGGAGTAAGCTTCTTTTAATTTCATGGCTGCAGTCACCATCTGCAGTGATTTTGGAGCCCAAAAAAATAAAGTCTGACACTGTTTCCACTGTTTCCCCATCTATTTCCCATGAAGTGATGAGACCAGATGCCATGATCTTCGTTTTCTGAATGTTGAGTTTTAAGCCAACTTTTTCACTCTCCTCTTTCACCTTCATCAAGAGGCTTTTTAGTTCCTCTTCACTTTCTACCATAAGGGTGGTGTCATCTGCATATCTGAGGTTATTGATATGTCTCCCGGCAATCTTGATTCCAGTTTGTGCTTCTTCCAGCCCAGTGTTTCTCATGATGTACTCTGCATGTAAGGTAAATCAGCAGGGTGACAATATGCAGTCTTGATGTACTCCTTTTCATATTTGGAACCACTTTGTTGTTCCATGTCCAGTTCTAACTGTTGCTTCCTGACCTGCATACAAATTTCTCAAGAGGCAGGTCAGGTGGTCTGGTATTCCCACCTCTTTCAGAATTTTCCCGAGTTATTGTGATCCACACAGTCAAAGGCTTTGGCATAGTCAATAAAGCAGAAATAGATGTTTTTCTGAAACTCTCTAGCTTTTCCATGATCCAGAGGATGTTGGCAATTTGGTCTCTGATTCCTCTGCCTTTTCTAAAACCAACTTGAACATCTGAAAGTTCACTGTTCACGTATTGCTGAAGCCTGGCTTGGAGAATTTTGAGCATTACTTTACTAGTGTGTGAGATGAGTGCAATCGTGTGGTAGTTTGAGCATCCTTTGGCATTGCCTTTCTTTGGGATTGGAATGAAAACTGACCTTTTCCAGTCCTGTGGCCACTGCTGAGTTTTCCAAATGTGCTGGCATATTGAGTGCAGCACTTGTACAGATCATCTTCAGGATTTGAAATAGCTCCACTGGAATTCCATCACCTCCACTAGCTTTGTTCGTAGTGATGCTTTGTAAGGCCCACTTGACTTCACATTCCAGGATGTCTGGCTCTAGGTGACTGATCACACCATCATAATTATCTGGGTCATGAAGATCTTTTTTGTATAGTTCTTCTGTGTATTCTTGCCACCTCTTCTTAATATCTTCTGCTTCTGTTAGGTCCATACCATTTCTGTCCTTTATCGAGCCCATCTTTGCCTGAAATGTTCCCTTGGTATCTCTAATTTTCTTGACGAGATCTCTAGTCTTTCGCATTCTGTTGTTTTCCTGTGCTTCTTTGCGTTGATCGTTGAGGAAGGCTTTCTTGTCTCTTCTTGCTATTCTTTGGAACTCTGCATTCAGATGTTTATATCTTTCCTTTTCTCCTTTGCTTTTCGCTTCTCTTCTTTTCACAGCTATTTATAAGGCCTCCCCAGACAGCCATTTTGCTTTTTTGCATTTCTTTTCCATGGGGATGGTCTTGATCCCTGTCTCCTGTACAATGTCACGAACCTCCGTCCATAGTTCATCAGGCACTGTATCTATCAGATCTAGTCCCTTAAATCTATTTCTTACTTCCACTGTATAATCATAAGGGATTTGATTTAGGTCATACCTGAATGGTCTAGTGGTTTTCCCTACTTTCTTCAATTTCAGTCTGAATTTCGCAAAAAGGAGTTCATGATCTGAGCCACAGTCAGCTCCTGGTCTTGTTTTTGTTGGCTGTATAGAGCTTCTCCATCTTTGGCTGCAAAGAATATAATCAATCTGATTTCGGTGTTGACCAACTGGTGATGTCCATGTGTAGAGTCTTCTCTTGTGTTGTTGGAAAAGGGTGTTTGCTATGACCAGTGCGTTCTCTTGGCAAAACTCTATTTGTCTTTGCCCTGCTTTGTTCTGTATTCCAAGGCCAAATTTGCCTGTTACTCCAGGTGTTTCTTGACTTCCTACTTTTGCATTCCAGTCCTCTATAATGAAAAGGACATCTTTTTTGGGTGTTAGTTCTAGAAGGTCTTGTTGGTCTTCATAGAACCGTTCAACTTCAGCTTCTTCAGTGTTACTGGTTGGGGCATAGACTTGGATTACTGTGATATTGAATGGTTTGCCTTGGAAAAGAACAGAGATCATTCTGTCGTTTTTGAGATTGCATCCAAGTACTGCATTTTGGACTCTTTTGTTGACCATGATGGCTACTCCATTTCTTCTGAGGGATTCCTGCCCACAGTAGTAGATATAATGGTCATCTGAATTAAATTCACCCATTCCAGTCCATTTTAGTTCGCTGATTCCTAGAATGTCGACGTTCACTCTTGCCATCTCTTGTTTGACCACTTTCAATTTGCCTTGATTCATGGACCTGACATTCCAGGTTCCTGTGCAATATTGCTCTTTATAGCACTGGACCTTGCTTCCATCACCAGTCCCATCCACAGCTGGGTATTCTTTTTGCTTTGTCTCCATCCCTTCATTCTTTCTGGAGTTATTTCTCCACTGATCTCCAGTAGCATATGGGGTACCTACTGACCTGGGGAGTTCCTCTTTCAGTGTCCTATCATTTTGCCCTTTCATACTGTTCATGGGGTTCTCAAGGCAAGAATACTGAATAGGTTTGCCATTCCCTTCTCCAGTGGACCACATTCTGTCAGACCTCTCCACCATGACCCATCCGTCTTGGGTGGCCCCACAGGCATGGCTTAGTTTCATTGAGTTAGACAAGGCTGTGGTCGTAGTGTGATTAGACTGACTAGTTTTCTGTGAGTATGGTTTCAGCGTGTCTGCCCTCTGATGCCCTCTTGCAACACCTACCATCTTACTTGGGTTTCTCTTACCTTGGACGTGGGGTATCTCTTCACGGCTGCTCCAGCAAAGTGCAGCCGCTGCTCCTTACCTTGGACAAGGGGTATCTCCTCACCGCCGCCCCTTTTGACCTTGAACGTGAAATAGCTCCTCTAGATCTATAGTAAGAAGGTAAGATGAGCTTACCATACCTCTAAGATGAGCTTGTATGAATTAGATAAAGCTTCTGCTTTTCCAGGCAGGCAGCCTAAGCATTAGTGGCCTTACGTTTGTCTGTCTGTTCATGGGAGCCCTCCAGAGAGTCACCCTTATGGGGGCCTGGTGTAACCCCCTCAACTTGAGTGACTTCTTGTTTACATTTTGTATATTGGTCTACTGTGAAGTATCTTTGAAAAAAAATAATTCATTTAAATTTTTGGTGTATGAATTTACTTTCAGTGTGTCTTTGATATGCTAGCTGCTTGAAGGACAAAGGTGAACAAGAAAGTTTCAAGGACTCTACCCTCATGGAGGTTAAACTCGGGTGTAGGAACCAAGCCATGAGTCAATAAACAAAGAAATGAAATAATTGCAGACTGTGTTAGTTGCAAGCAAAGAAATAATCAAGATGCTATCTTAGAAAATAAAATGAGAGACCTATTAGGGAGGTCAAGGAAATATCCCCTCTGAAGAGGGAAGAGTTAAAGTGAGGCCTGTAGGATGAAGAGAAGCTAAAGACAGTAGGAAGAGACTTCTAGGAAGGAGGAACAGCCAGTGCAAAGGCCCTGAGGCTAGAAGAGCTTAAGAAGTTCTCTTAAGGAAAAGAGTACTGATGGGTGTAGTGAACAAGAAGGAAAACAAAGACAGAAAATGATGTGTGATCAGCTCTCTAAGACCCAGATTACACAGGACCTTTTAGCCCATGCTAGGAGTTGGGATTTTCTCCTAAATATGATAAAGTGAAAGCGAAAGTGAAGTTGCTCAGTCGTGCCTGACTTTTTGCGACCCCATGGACAGTAGCCTGCACCAAGCTCCTCCGTCCATGGGATTTTCCAGGCAAGAGTACTGGAATGGGTTGCCATTTCCTTCTCCAAGGAATCTTCCTGACCCAGGGATCAAACCCAGGTCTCCCGCATTGTAGACAGACGCTGTACCGTCTGAGCCACCAAAGAATTCACCCTAAATATGATAGGGATCTATTAAGTGACTTCACTATTTGAAGAATCAGTCTGGCTGCTGTGAAGGAAAGAGTAGAAATGAGTTGATCAATCTATGAAAAAGATGGTGATGCTCTGGACCGTGGTGGTGGTGGTGGTGGTGGAGATGGATGCTATGAAAATGGACTTGTTAATGGAAAGTCAAGGATGATTGTAGTTTCAGTAAATCAGTACACTAGTGACAAGTATGGAGCCCAGAATGTCTTGTGATGGAAAGGCTTGGGGAAAGAGGGTGAGGAATACAGAATTTGGTTATGGATGAGTTAATTTAGAGACATTCATGTGAAGAAGTCAAGAAGAGAGTTAGATGTCTGAACTGAGAACCCAGAGAGGACGGGGCTGCTACTATAATTTGGGAGTCATCAAGAAGTAGATGGTGTTAAAGCTTTAGCATTAAAGGAGGTCTCAGAACATAGATAACAATCCCCAGAGCCAACGTCTGTGGATCATGTAAGAAGTTGTAATGTTGAACATGTAGAAGAGCAAATCAAAGTGTGCCCTGCATATGGCAGCATGAAAGTGAGTCACGGTGAACCCAGCAGAAATATGTTAGCAAGTGGGAGGAACAGAAGGCAGATGGAATTGGTCAGAGATGGTATGGAAGAGAAAGAATAGAGACAGTGGCTGGAGACAAACTCTTCAAGATACTGTGCCCTTAAAATGGATCAGAGACATGAGGGAGTAAGTGAAGGAGTAGGTGGGGATGGCTGGGACTTATTTGTGTGCTAATAGGAATGACCTCATAGAGAGAAAAACTGATGTGTATTGGATGATGATACATAGAAGACTGAAATCCTTGTGTAGGTGAAAGAGGATGGAATCTGGAGCAGAAGCAGAGGGATTGACCTTTGATGGGTGAAAGCATACGTTATTAGGAGGAAGGATGGAGAAAGTTCTCATCTGATGAGTTTCCTTTATTTAATCAATGAAGCTCAGTAAGCTAGGAGTAAAGGAGTTTGAGAAGCACTGAGATAATCCTTTTGAAGGGTGGGGAACTTTAAAAGAAAGAATTATAAGGTTGAAAGTCATGTGGACTATCCATTTGAAGTTTATAATCTTGAATTTAAACCAAAGCCAGACAATCTAGTTTTGTAATTTTCTCCATCAAATTTAGTGATTAAAAAATGGACAGGATGGACTTAGTTTTTTGGCCATGAAAATGGAAAATGAGACATAGAAGTTGAAGTGTCTGTGAGGAAGTGATGTAATGTTGGACCACGGAAATAAACTAGACAAGGATGGAAGTAAAAGCAAGGGAAGCCTGGTGGTTAGCAAGAGATGGGCAGGATTAATAAGTAGGAAGTTGTAGGTACTCGGATTAATATAGCAGAGTGAAGACTATAGAGCTAGGGCTTAAAAGCATCAGATGATCCAAGAATGGGATGTTAGGAATCCAAATTCCCAGGTAGTAATGGTAAAGTCAGAGGGTACTAAGTAACTGAGAGAGGAAGAAAGAAAAAAACTTTGCCATTAAGGAGGCCAAGGAACTGTAAGTTCCACCTGAAAATAAGCTGGAAAATCATTCTTATTTATCATGTATATTTCCTAGATCATTCCAAATCCCTATTTGGAATTGGATTGGGTACACATAAATAAATAATGATGGTAGCTGATTCATTGTAGGTCTACTCTGTAAACACCATTTTAGGTCATACTTTTGAACACTGAAATTCTTTATTACCATTAAGATATTGCTTGGAAAGTATTCTACAATGTGTTCATTCTCATAGTTTGATTATTCTCGTTTCTCAATCAGTAATGAATCAAGACCTTTGGGTTACATTTAATACCTTTTTGTATGGTGTACCCCACCCTTCGATCTAGCCTTATTTATGTGTCTAGTCTTATCTCCATCATCCCCTTAAGGTGGACCTACCGCATCACCTCCTCCGAAGCCCCTCCTGTCAGCAGTCCTGCATGCCTGCCACGCTGCTTCACCTGGATAGCTGCTGCTCCTCCTCTAAGACCCATCTAAAGTGTCCACTTCTGGGTCAAACCTTTCCTAAAAAGCTGAACCATCCAGAAGTGCATTTCTGTGGGTCAAAAACATTACATATTGACAAGTTCACATTGTTAATAATTTGCTACCACAAATGTAAACTTGAGCCAGGGATAAAGGATGGTAGCTACTGCTTGCTGAACTGTAACAGTGGGCTCACATTCATGGTAAAATGTAAAAGTGCTCTGCATTTATCACCTCATTTCATTGCCTAAAAGGTAGATGTAAATATTTCCTTCTGTTAGGTAAGGATTCAGAGACTTAGCGTCTTTGTTTGAGAAAGTAAATAATAAGTGGCAGAATTGGATTTTTATTCCATAAACAAAGGTCACATAATGCCCTTCCTTCATCTTATTCATCGTGGTGACTGCTTGCACATGATAATTCTTCACCTGTCAGAAAACTACACAAATTTTTGTTCAGGGCCCCTGGGACTCTACAATGTGACATTGACATTGGATTTACCTTGATAAATGTCGCTACTTCCTTGAAATTTAGAAAAATAAGTTTTGAATTGAGAGTCTGGACTATGCTTAAAATCTTAATCCAGTGATTGCTCTCTGTTTGTTTGAAGTCACACACCGTTCCTGTTTGCCAAGCAGCTCCTATAGCAGTGTTATAATTATCTAGGAGGATAAGTTCTTTAGGTCACGAGAAGTGGATCTGTTGATGTGTGAGTGCCAAGTCTTGGTGTAATGCAGGCAGAGGGCAGAGGGCATCTGGGTTCATTTCCTGGGGGCCCTTTTGCTTTCATTGACATAGGACTTGCCTGGAGTTTTTAAGAACAATGGTGCCTTCTTGCTAGACCAGGAATCCTTTGGGAAATACAACTTAGCTGCTATGGGGCCCCTGCATTTGGCTAACATTCCATCTTGATCTGATCCTGATGTCCACAGCAGTGATTCTTAGATTTTTACTGTGTATTAGAATCACCTGGAGGGCTTATTGGAACACAGATTTCTGGTTCCCACCCCAGAGACTCTGATTCAGTCTGTCTGGCCTGGAGCCCTAGATTCTGCCAATGCAGTCAGACTCCCAAGTGAGGTTGATGCTGCTGCTCCCATGACTACACTTGAGTAGCTCAAACTCTTGCTGAACTCCCAGTTTATGGAACACCCAGTGAGATTGGATATACAAGCAGAAACCTCAGGAGTTATGTGAGTAATCCTCTGAATGCTGAATTCTGTAGACAAAAAAAAAAAAATCAGTGATTAAAAAAAAAATTATCTCCTGATTTTTGATTTATGTTAGAGACCAGCAACAATTCCTCTTGTGTGGAGTGAGACCAGTTGGCTGAAACCTGGGAATCCTTTCCAGGAGCTCTTTTTCCCGAAATCTTAGAGAAAGCTTCCCTATGTACCTTCAGAACATTAGTGTGTTTTGTTCTTAAAACTGCCTTAAAGGAAGATGCTATATAAAATTGATCAGTCTTTCAATGCAAAAGTGAATGCAAGAAATTTTCAAAATGAAAATGTTACATAATATAATGAGAAATGTGGTCATTAGATTCAGGATGCATTTATCTCTTGTTTAGATGCTAAAAGATATTTGCATTTTTATTAGATTCAAAATGGTGTGAGTCATGCAGATCAACACATTTCTTTTTCACAGGAATCCTTTGTGTTTGAACCCAACTGCCTCTTCAAAGTAGATGAATTTGGCTTCTTTCTGACCTGGAGAAGTGAAGGCAAGGTATGGCACAAAAACAAGTTGCTCCTTCTTGCTCTCAGGGAGAAGGCATTTCATTTCTCCACAAGTGACCAAAAGCCCCTTGCGGGTACGGACCCTACACTTACTCATTCATTCAAGACTTTTTAAAATGTGCTTCCATGTGCCAGGCGTTGGGGACATAGTAATGGTCAAGGATGTGATCCTTATAGATTCCAGCCTAGAATCAAGGTCGGGCATCCCAAAGAAAGAAAGAAAGTTACAAGACATTGAGAGTTGCGAAAGAGAAGGTCAGGTTACAAGAGCTTAAAAGCAGGCAAGTCTGATTTAAATCTTGGGAGCTAAAAAGATTTCCCAGAAGAGAGGTATTCAAGCTGAAGTCTCAGAGGTGCATTTAAGGGCACTTTCCAGGACTTAACACATGGCACAGCGTTCACATTTTGTGAAACTTTGAGCTGAATTTCTAAAGAGTAGAATCAGAGTTTAAGTTAGTATAGTCCCACTCATATTTCATATACACACATATATTTAATAATATACATGGCTGCGGCTGCTGCTGCTGCTGCTAAGTCGCTTCAGTTGTGTCCGACTCTGTGCGACCCCATAGATGGCAGCTCACCAGGCTCCCTGGGATTCTCAAGGCAAGAACACTGGAGTGGGTTGCCATTGCCTTCTCCAATGCATGAAAGTGAAAAGTGAAAGTGAAGTCGCTCAGTCATGTCCGACTCTTTGCAACCCCATGGACTGTAGCCCACTAGGCTCCTCCATCCATGGGATTTTCCAGGCAAGAGTACTGGACTGGGGTGCCATTGCCTTCTCCGAATATGCATGGCAGTAATCACAATATTAAATATGTAAAAGTAACATTTTGCACTTATTCAGAGTTGCATTCTACATATATATGTGTGTATATATATATATATACATATGGAATGGAATGTTTGGGGTCTCTGCAACCAGGCAGGATGCTATGGGGCCTTCCCAGAACAGACCCCTCCCCCATATCCGCCTCTTTAGCTCCTCTCTGAAGTTCCTAGATCGTATCTGATGCACATTTCCTGAGTTATTTTATTGATCCTAAACCCCCCACCCAATGGAAGCATTTAAGTACTTGATGACCATAAGGACACCTCCTGGAGCCTCAGGATTAATAATGTTCACCCCTGTGAACCATGTTATCTCACCATCAACCAGTCAGAGAACTGTGCACTAGCTGATCGTATACCCTGCAATATCCCTGCCTCAGCTGCCCTTTGAAGTTGTTTTGCTGAAACCCTTTGCTTTGGGGAGTTCAGGGTTTTAGAGCGAGAGCCACCCATTCTCCCTGCCTAGAGCCTTACAGTAAACACTGCACTTTTCTTCACCACAACCCAGTGTCAGCGTGTTGGTTTTGCTTCACGCACATAAACGGACCAAAGTTTGGTTGGAAAATATCTTGACTATTTTTGATTGTTGAAAAATATTATTGTTGTTATTACTTGTTTTTAATCCTGCTTCTGCCTCACTTGAATCAGCATTGCCTTCATCATCACAAACATTTGCAAATCACCTGTCTGTGCTGTAGGTCTGGCAGAATTTAGACTTACTGCTGTGTTATGTGCTGTCTTTGCAGGAAGGCCAAGTGCTAGAATGCTCCCTCATCAACAGTGTTCGGCTGGGAGCCACACCGAAGGTACCCACTCTTGGTGTCTGTTGTTCTTCTTGACACAGACTGTTGTGTAACCCCTTTGTTGTTGTTTAGTCACTCATTCGTGTCACCTCTTGTGACCCCAAGGACTGTAGCCTAGCAGGCTACTCTTCCATGGGATTTCCCAGGCAAGAGTACCGCAGTGGGTTGCATTTCCTTCTCCAGGGGATCTTCCTGATCCGGGGTCAAAACCTTGTCTCCTGCCTTGCAGGCATATTCCTTACCACTGAGCCACCAGGGAGGCCCATTACTGCCCCCAAATGAAGAACAGATACAGTTTAGAAATCTCATCTGTAATGGTTGGGTGATTTGTATTGCGTTGGGTTTAATTATATTAGAAATTGTTATTAACCTTTGAAAATTATGACCCTTGTGTGATATGAGCATCGAAGTAAACTGTTCCCTTAACTCAGAAATTAATCTGACAAGCACCCCTTCCCCCTATATCCCCACCTTCTTTTTCAGCAAACAGTGAGTCACTTCTGGTCCATGGCTGATGTGGAAATTTAGATGACTCGGGTAGTTCCATATCTGTGCACCGGTGCACGCAGACCCTGGCTCACCTTGAAGGCTCAGTTTGCCTCTGAGAAAAAAGAATGACAGAGCACATAAATAAGCCTCTTCACAGTGATTGATTTGTTTGAATGAGAAGCTATTTGCGCTAGGAATTTAAAAGATGGTTTTTCCCCTAGAATATTCCAGCATGGCATGTATTCCCTTTTCCATAATAGTCTTGCAGGTTTGCAGATTTTTAGATGTTCAAAACAAAATTATAATTGTTCCTCACTTTGTTTTTGGTTTCTGTTAGTGACCCTCTTTAATGTTAGTTTAAAATCTCTGTATAACTACCCTGGCATTTCCGCCTGAGTTCTTTCAGAGGACAAAGCCGGTATTTTATCTGCTAATTAGGGCAAACTTACACAGTTTTCATTCCAAATGAGGAGGCCAGGCTCCTGGAGATGCACGTGTTCATTCTTTGTGTCCAGGCTATTTGAAAGACTCAGTCTCACTTTTAACAACTTGAGGTTGCTGACGGTGGCAGTGCCCTGCATGTGCGTGAATCCCCCGCGACTGCTCCCTGTGAGAAACCCCTTGGACCTTTGCAGACAGTCAGGTCTCAGGCACAGCCTTTGAGTCCTGTTGCCGTAGTTCACGCCCTCGATAGCTACAGCCCTCAATTGAAAGGAGGACCCTGCCTCCCCACCTTCTAAATCAATGACTGTATAATACCTTTCTTACCGGATGAGATCCTGAAATATGTAGTGTGATAGATTTTACCTATATGAGTTTTAGAATGACACTAGATATCTGGACATTTTTAGATAGAAAGAAGAATTTGCCTTACTGGATGTTTTTACATCAAATGTATTTTCTTTTTCTATCCTCTGTGATCTAATGTATTTTTTCCCTATCTGTCTACCTCTATAGGATCCCAAAATTTTGGCTGCTCTTGAAGCTCTTGGCAAATCAGAAAATGATCTGGAAGGGCGGATAGTTTGCGTCTGCAGTGGTGCAGATCTGGTGAACATCAGTTTCACGTACATGGTGGCTGAAAATCCAGAAATAACTAAGGTATCCTCCGTGACACAGCCTCCTTCCATTCCCATATGGACATGTGTGGTACACATAATTTTCATGTATAATGTCATTTTGATATATATTTTGAATTGTATAATTTAATTTAAATTTTAAAGAAAGTTTCCACTGCTTGCTAGAATGTTGCCCTAGAAAATTCAGCAAGCACAATACCCTTTCAGCATGTCACTCACGAATACCAGCAGCCTGAACACTGGCTGTGATATGTTATAGGAACCTCTCTAACCAGAATGTACACAAGAATCATCTGAGATTTAGTAAAAATGCAGATTCTGATTCAGTAGATCTGAGGTGAGGACACATTCTCCCTTTCTAACAAGCTCCCAGTTGATGCTGATGCTGCTGGTCTGAGAATCACAATTTGACTAGCAAAGAGTTAGATCAGCACTACCCAGCTGAAATATAATGCAAGCCACAGATGTAGTTTAATTTTTTCTGGTAGTCACAGGTAAGATTAATTCCATTATTTTATATTCCACATAGAAGTGATACCATATTGCCGGGAGCCAGCGAGAGACATTCCACTCGTGAACAAAGGTCATGAGGAAGGAGGCTCAGCATACGCAAAGGCAGGATCGAGCCTCGGGAGTGCCCTCGGATATTCTCGAGCATCTACCCCCAAAAAACCAAAGTCTGCCTACTTTATTGCTTTGTGCTCTCACCTCTGACTTTACTGGGGGCTGTCCCCTACCACCATCTCGCTGTCTCTGTCAAAGAGCTAACTTACAGCTCCAATTAATAAAGTTCCCAGGCAATTAGGAGTGTTTAAATCCAAACCCCTCAGATGGCTCTCTAACTCGCCTGACAAGTTTACCCGGACACCTACAGCTATGCATACGATTGTTTACAGGCTCCCAGCCTCAAGAGGCACAGGAAGCTTAAGATATTCAAATAGCTTAGAGCCTCTCAGAGAGTTAGAAACTGTCAGAATAAAACTAGTAAAAGATTTCATTGATGAGCCAATGTTTGTTGCCAAGTTTCCACATCCCCTGAATTGTGTCCTTGAATATGTATTAATTAATAGTTGGTATGTAGAAAAAATAAGTAGTGGCCTTGGTGTTAGTAACTTTAGACCCTTAAGGTAATAAATTCTTTCCTTTGTAAACCCATTACACATCTACCCTATAGGAATGTAATCTTATCCTCGGCACCATATGGCATTTACCTTTCCCTGCCTGGCTTACTTCACTTAGTGTGATCATCTCTTAAGTCCATCCATGTTGCTGCAAATGGCCTTATTTCATTCTTTTTTATGGCTGAGTAGTAGTCCATTGTATGAATGTACCACATCGTCTTTATCCATTCCTCTGTCAATGGGCGTTTAGATTGGTTCCATGTCTTGGCTATCCTAAGCAACGTTTCTCTGAGCACAGGGATGCATGTATCTTTTTAAATTCTGGTATGTCATTTTGTAACCCAATATGTCATTTTAATAGGAAATCAATATATAATCAGTTAACGTATTTTACATTCTTCTGTTCATACAAAGTCGTTAAAATATAATACGCGTTTTCAGTTCAGATGAACTGCATCTCAGTTGCTGCATATGTCTGTGGTTACCCTGTTAGTGCATAATTCGTACCCACCCTGCCTGTAAGCTATGAAAGTGTTGGGTTATGATCCGTCTTAGTACCATAAGCAGCTCACCATTGCCCTGGCAAGTGAGTCTTAAAGAGATATTGCTCAAAGTAGAAAGCCTCGAATGTCATTCACTCTCCTGCACGTTGTCTGTCTTCGGGCAGTATTACCTGTGGACAGAGCACCATTATCTTTGCATAAAACATGTGAAGAGGCCTGGGCCTATGCTCTTCCATGGCAGAGATCTGGGTTTGGGAGACTGGGAGGTGGGCATTTTATTTTCCCATTGATCCTGCAAGTAGAAGCTCAGTACAGGGTTGGATGAGAAAGGTCATCATTAGAAATATTGAACTTCAGAGCCCTCAGGGAATATCCAGGTAAGATTATTTGATGAAACTGAGATGAGAAGACTTTACCCTGGACCCAGAATCAAGGGGTGCAGAATTGAGTCCTACAGATACTGAGACCGTCAAGACTCTTTCACCCTCACTCACAAAGTGTGGTCCACTTTCTAGCTGCACACACCTCAGTGGGAACTCCCTGCACATTAGAATCTCAGGCCCACATAGACCTACAGATCCAGAATCTTCATTACTAACAAGCTCCTCCGCACCCCTCCGCCTGCCCAGTGACTCATATGTGCAATAAAGTTTGAGAAGCTCCCAACTGTGGTTCTGGGTCCAGGTAGGAATGGATGTTCCATATGACATGAGAGCCTTTGCTTCTGTACTTGCATGGCTTGGTTGGTTTTATGCTGCTTTTCCAGATCACCTCGCTTTGGGAGAACAGATGTTGCTTTCAATATTGTTCTTTCATTATGGTGCTCAGATCAACACCCATTTGGATGGTTTCTTGAACCCTGCTGATCTAAACAAGCGTTGTTTCTAGTGCACGCTAATGTTATTTGCTACAAAGGTCTTTCTGGTTGCTATTTGCCATAGCAACATTCAATCCCAGAAGTCCATGCTGATCACCCAGAAAGAGAAAGACTTGTTAATCAGACAGATATTTAGATGCTTGAAATTTTGCAAAATGACAGTTCTGTAGACCTGTGTCATGTCTTTTGTCAACTTGTCATATTACAAGAAACCCTATGACTCATATGACCTTAAGAATCTGGGATAGGGAACAAGTTGCCTGGCCGCACATCCTGCCTCTTCGTCTTCCCAGTTGAGTGACCGAGACATGCGAGTGGCCTCGCTGAGCCTCACCTGCTTCATCTCAGAATGGAACAGCATTACAGTGCCTGCTTGTAGGATTGCTATGTAGGCTACAGGATGCGTTATGTGGAAAGTGCCTATGCCTTTCTCACCGAAAGCCCCCAGTGTACATTCACTGTTCAGATCACAGAGTCCTAGAATTTCAGAGCTGGAGGTGGAACTGAGACACTGCATTTTTCAGATGTAGAAGAGGAAGCCACAGCAGGCTAGGCCAGAGTCCAGCCTAAAACTCAGCTTTCTGATTTCTTGTGTGATACTGTCAACCCCACCCCGTCCCTGAGCAAGTACAGCCCTGGGAAGGTGGCTTGGATCAGTAAATCGAAATGTCCTTACTTCCATGCTTTGATTGCTGCAGTCTTGTTTTACTTAAGAGCCATGGTCTGAACCCTATAGTCACAAATACGTGATATAAAAGTCTGTGTTCCAGGGCAGAAGTCTATACTTAAAGATAAGATTTGGGGTTTTTTGTGGTCATACCATTTTGACATGAGTACAACTTAGGAGCCCAGGATCACAGGACCATAGAACAGCTCTTAGCTAGCGATATTCTGTTCATGTTATCACAGAAGTCAGTTAAAGCAAACCATCATTTTTAAAAATTACACTTACAGACCTTAAACACTTTTATGGCAGGCTGAGTTTGGGTTGGAAAAGAATTTCCAGACACAGAGCCTTTCAGAAGGGAGTGAGTCTGTTAAGAACACAGAGCAGAGATAGCGTGGGCAGTGTGAGTGCAGCAGGCCAGACTCCTGACGGACCAGGGAGAGGCGACACTTCCCGTGGGTTAGTAGCCGGTTTTTATAGCCTCAAGACAAAGCAGATTCCTGCTGGAGGCTTGGCTTTAGGTGACTGGTTAGGGCATGATAGGGTGATCATGGGGTGGCATTTTTGCTGAATTTGGTGTCAGGAAGCTGGTTGGTGATGATCAGGGGGCATTTGGGGCCACAGTTACAAAGGGGCTCAGTCAGCTTCAGAGGTGCCCTTGGCTCTGGGCTCCACTTCTGTGGCCTTGGTGCAAGGCCTCACACCTGTGGCCTGGGACAGAACTCTACAAAGACTCTATGCTAACTTGAAACATATAGATTTGGTACAGTTGTTGGCCAATCTTTTAATGTTAGGGCCAAAATCTTTGCATTCAGTGTGGGTCTATTGGTTGTGGTTGATGGATTTTTTGCCAGTGTGTGCTCAGGCTTGTCCGACTCTTTGTGGCCCTATGGACTGTAGCCAAGCAGGCGCCTCTGTCCATGGAATTTTCCAGGCAAGAATACTAGAGTGGGTTGCCATTTCCTACTCCAGGGGATTTTCCTGAACCTGGGATAGAACCTTTGTCTCTTGCATCTCTGAATTGGTAGGCAGATTCTTTACCACTAGCACCACCTGGAAAGCCTTTTTTTTTTTTTTTTTTTTTCCACTTGTACTTCACCCATAATGTATTGTCTGAAATATCCAGTTTGGTTTCTTTAAAACACAACTGAGTCCACTTTAAAGACATTCTTGGAGCAGTTAAAGAACAGAATCCTACAACTGACTAACTTCTTTCCCTAATCTTTTAGTTGTCTCATTTACATAGAACTTGAAAAAAAATTCGTAGCAACTTACCTTTAAAGAAATCTTCCCAAGTATTCACTGAAAGAACCAGCCACCCTCTTTCCTTCCACAAGCGTTTTTTACTGATTGATGTAGTTTTTATTACAAACAGGTATAGAAATAAACATAAATAACTCATGGTACTCATGCAAAATGAGAGCAGAAACTTACAAAATGTTGAAAAATAGCTTATTAACTGTGAGGATTAGCCATTCCCTGGGTGGTCAGAATGCTTTGATTGTTTTATGCCATCTGACAAGTCTTGGTCTGCCCAGTGATATAGAAGTTTTAAGAGGCTTTCTAGTACAGACTTTGCTTAGGAGTATTTATTTGAGATTCTTGAGTCTATTCTTAATTCCTGGGCTTGTATGATACTTACAGTCCAATGATTCTGAAAAATTCACTTAACCAAACATTGAATCCAGGCAGATGGGATTCATCAATTCATGTCCTGTCTACGGAAGACCAGCTTTCCCATGTGGTACCTTGCCTGACTCTGTGAAAGTCATCTTACTTTCTTGTTCCTCCACTTCCTAAAAGGGTTCTCTGATATCTTTTCTTATTTCAAGTGAGTGTTTTAAGAGTCAATAACATTTAACATGGAATCTTACTTTACTAGAGTTAAGGTTTCAAATAAATACAAAATATTTTCACAGTACCCGAGACGGTGAAAATGATGGTGCATTTTCTTGTTTAGATGCTGCTGCTACTGCCAAGTCGCCTTCTCCAGATAAAAGATGACACTTGTCTAAAAAAGCTTCCTTATAGCTCATCTTGTCTTTTCTTCAGCCATGCCCTCTGCTTAAAGAGTAAATAAGCTTGCCTGGTCCCTCTACCGGAGAAGGCAATGGCACCCCACTCCAGTACTCTTGCCTGGAAAATCCCATGGACGAAGGAGCCTGGTGGGCTGCAGTCCATGGGGTCACGAAGAGTCAGACACGACTGAGCGACTTCACTTTCACTTTTCACTTTCATGCATTGGAGAAGGAAATGGCAACCCACTCCAGTGTTCTTGCCTAGAGAATCCCGGGGACGGGGGAGCCTGGTGAGCTGCCATCTGTGGGGTCACACAGGGTCGGACATGACCGAAGCAACTTAGCAGCAGCAGCAGCAGTCCCTCTACCTCTTTAACAAGATTCGAGCTCAATTTTATAGAGCTTTCTCCCCAGTGGAATAAATGTCTGATAGGATCCTAAACGTAAGGCCACATCAGACCTTCCAGCCACATCCTTCCGGTTGCTGAGGCCACGGACGCTGTCCTCGTGTGTCCTGATCGGTCTGTTAACAAACACTGTGTGTCTAGAATCTAGCTGATTCTACCATCACCATCACTGCAGTGCTCTCCAACTCAATACCATTTCTCCCCTAATTCTCTGCCTTGACCTTACCTGTTGTAGTCTGTTCCCAGAATAGCAGTTGGAAGGATGTTTCTAGGAAGTAATTCAGATCCCATCACTGATGTTTAGAACCCTCCAAGGCTTACGGGGCCTTAAAGAGTCCCTTCTCACCTCCCTTCCTCTGGCTGCCACCACCCACCTCCCTATTTCCTTCCAGCCTCGGGAACTTCGCCTGTGCATACGATTCCTTTTGCCTGGAACACACGATTCCCCAGTTATGCAGCGCTTCCTCCCTCACATTTATCCGGTCTCTGCTGGAACCTCACCTTAGCTGCCTGCCGCATCTCCCCTCAGCACATGCTAACTCCTTGTCCTGCTTTATTTTCCTTCGTAGCACTTACCACTACTTACACGCCATACATTCACTTATTGCCTCCCCATTCCCTGCTACATCCCCAGCATCTAGAACCTTCAGCGCCTGACATGTAATCAGTCTCAGTACATACATTTTGTTGTTTTGTATATATAAAGTGTTTTTACATGGGCCACCTTTAAACTCTAGTCAATTTGTTTCCATATTGCTTCAGTTTTATGTTTTGGTTTTTTGCCCACGGGACACGTGGGATCTGAGCTCCCCAACCAGGGACTGAACCTGCTCCCAAGGAAAGTCCCTTTATGTATATAAATATAATTTCCAGAATAACAAAGAAACACGTAACAGTGGCAGCCTGGGAGTGGAATCAGACGGAGAGTGAAAGATGTTTGTTCTCTTCTCGCTTGTCTTTTTTTGTATGATTTATTTTTTCTTTTTCATTATTAAACTTAATTTGTATTGGACTATAGCTGCTTTACAATGTTGTGTTAGTTCCTGCTGTTCAGCACAGTGAATCAGTTGTGTGCACACATACATCCCCTCTTTCTTGGATTTCCTCCCCATCTAGGTCACCGCAGAGCACTGAGCAGAGCTCTCTGAGCTGCACAGCGGGTTCTCATTGGTTGTCTATTTTATGCATAATATCCATAGTGTATATGTGTCAGTCTCTGTCTCCCAGTTCATCATACCCTCTTTCCCCCTCAGTGTCCATACATTTGCCCTCATTTTATTGAGGTTTATGGTCTGAATCCATAAACTCTAACCTAGGTGATAACCTTAAAGTTTTTTACAGTTTAGCTATAATAAAAGCTAGGAGAATGATGTTTGGATAAGAAAACCAAGAGAACGTGATTCAATCATAATCCAAAATGTCTGGGATTCCATGGCATTATTTTTAAAGTCACTTTTCAGGATGTAAGGGGGCTGTTGCTGAGGATCCATGACAAGCCTGGAGGCTGTAACCCCAGTGTCTTGACCTCTTTCCAACTGAGATCATTATTTTCTGCTTCCCTAAATCCTTCCTGTCATTCCAGTTAGAAAACTCTGCTTTCATTTCCTCTCCTTAAAGGTCTTCTGTTAAAAGGAATTGCTAGCAAATTGCTGGTACTTTTTCCTCAAATCCGGTATGCCTTTAGGTAATAGGTGTGTCTGATTGGTCACATAACCTAAAACATCTATAAGTAAAAACAATTGCATGGAGGAGATAGTTCCCATTTTTTTTCTAAACTGTATGTAATAGAGCTTTTTTTCTGAATCCTCCTCATCTCTCTGCCACTATTTTACCATAAACCCTATTGTGCTGTGCACTTAGTTGCTCAGTTGTGTCCAACTCTTTGCGACCCTGGGGACTGTAGCCCACCAGGCTCTTCTACGCATAGGGATTCTCCAGGCGAGAATACTGGAGTGGGTAGCCATTCACTCCTCCAGGGGATCTTCCCAACCCAGGGATCGAACCCAGGTCTCCCCTGTTGCAGGCGGATTCTTTACTGTCTGAGCCACCAGGGAAGCCCATAAACCCTACAAAAAATGCCAAATATTGTAAGAAACTTCTTTAGTTAGAAGAGAAATTTGGTTTCTCTGATGTATTTTTTCTCTCTTAGGATACAGCTAGCGGGGGAAGATTTTGTCCCTGGCGTGTTGCAGGGAGTTCAGATGTCTTTCATTTAGTTCCAGCTGCTGCTACAGAGCAAACTGCAAGCACAGCCACTGTTCATAAGACTGAAAGGCAACCCTCTTTGAAAATCTCCACAAATAAATATGTTATTTTATACCAAGTTGAATTTTATTTTGATTACAAAAATAAGCTGTTATTATGAAGTTCAAAATGCACAGATTTGGATTTGAGTTTAGACAACTTCCAGACTGCTCATCATACTTTCTGTAGGTTGTAAATATTTGGCAAACTCCATAAATTATGCTTTGTAACCAAGTCATCAAATAAGCCCATGATTGAATACTGTAGAAAGTAAATTACAAAAATGTTGTGTCTTCTTCTTGTAGACAAAAAAGATAAGGTCAGATAGTTTATTACAGGTAATAAAATCTTATTTTGGCCAGTTGGATTGAATGTCAGAATCACTCTGCTGAATTGAAATTATGTTGCGTGGAAGAATCACTGCAAAAGTTCTTGGAGAAGGGATTTATTCTTTGTTTTGTTAAGGAAGAAAAATCAAGTTCACATTTAGTCAGTGCTGGCTAATGGCTTTGCTCACACTCTGCAGAGCTCCCCTGAGATTTCCAGGTGGTGCTAGCGGTAAAGGGCCCACATGCCAAGGCAGAAGACAAAAGAGACTCTTGAGTTTGATCCCTGGGTCGGGAAGGTCTCCTGGAGGAGGGCGTGGCAACCCACTCCATTATTCTTGCCTGGAGAATGCCGTGGGCAGAGGAGCCTGGCGGACTGCAGTCCATAGGGTCGAATTGCAAAGGGTCACAAACACCACTGAAGCGACTTAGCACTCATGCAGAGCTCCCCTCCTTTCACCTAGGTCCTCGACCCATAGGCAAGCACTGACCTACTCAAAGGGATCTAACCAGAAGCCTCACCTGGAACTTCCTTAAAAATGCAAATTCTTGGGTCCTATGCCAGCCTAATAAATCTGAAATTCTCAGAATGGAGCTCAGCTATCTGTTTTTGTTTCTTTTTTTGTTAATTGAAGTATAACTGATTAATATAACAGTTATATTAATATGCAATGTTATAAACAATTCAGAGAAGGCAATGGCACCCCACTCCAATACTCTTGCCTGGAAAACCCTATGGATGGAGGAGCCTGGTAGGCTGCAGTCCATGGGATCGCTGAGGGTCAGACAAGACTGAGCGACTTCACTTTCACTTTTCACTTTCATGCATTGGAGAAGGAAATGGTAACCTACTCCAGTGTTCTTATCTGGAGAATCCCAGGGATGGGAGAGCCTGGTGGGCTGCCGTCTATGGGGTCACACAGAGTCGGACACGACTGAAGCGACTTAGCAGTATAAACAATTAAGATAAACAATGGTACATTAATTTGAGGGCACATGATCGTGATTCAGAATTTTTACAGTAATATTTTAACTAGCCTCCCAGGTGATTCTGATGCTGGATGAAGTTTGAGTCCCCATTTGCTTAGCATACAAATGGACTTAGTCCAAATATTTAAGCCACTTTGAACCCAAACAAGTTTTTATCAAATTAATTGACTGCAGCAGGCAGGTGAATCTATGGACCTACTGATTCCTGTGGCCTTACCAGAAATTGTTAGAATTCACCAATACAAAAAGCATGATTAAAATGAATTTATTTCTGTGACCCTAGGTGGGAAAAAGCTATTTCTTGAAGTGTAGTTTTAATTGTGTTAGCTATCCAGTGGTTCTCAAAGTGTGGTCCCTGACCAGCAGCTTCAGCGGTACCTGGGAACTTAATCCAAGGTGTGAGATCTTAGGCTCTGCCCTAGTGCTCAAGTTGAGGAGCTCAAGGTTAGAGATGCTGCCCTGCAGAAAAGCTCTGTAAGGAGTTTCTCCTGCTTCTCTTGCAGAGCAGCCTTGAGGAACTTGCATTTACTGGTTTGCTGCCTAGGCTCACCTGAGCCGATGCCTGCTGAATGCTAAAGGAGCTCAGTTGTAAATCTGCATTTCCTATCCATCGTCCAAGCCCCAATATACTAATTGATTTAAGTTCTTCACCACATTGTCTCATGGTTTTCTGAGGCTCAAGTTTGGGATGGGGTGCAGGTATGTGAGTGTGTGTGTGTTTCGTGTTTCCAAGAGTGAATGTTGGAATGCTCTTGTTTTATTTTTTCTTTAAACCATCCCGAATTCATGGGAAGCAAATCAGCGAGGGGCAGTAAAAAGTTTTCTTAAGAACAAGCTGTGAATTGGAGCAAATGGGTAGATGCGTATTTGTGAGCTTTAAGTGTCCCCATCTCACCTCGGTGTTTTCTTCTTGCCAAAAAGAAAGTGGGGCTCATTTGCTTAATAGCTGGGTTGAATGTGGAGACCATGAAATTCTGAGCCTTGGGAGGGTCGTATGCATCAGTGCGTGTGGAGTGGGTAACACTTGCCCTGGGGGCCTCCATGGCCGCCTGTCATCTTTGCCCTCCCTTCCTCCAGCAGTTCTCATACTCCTCTTGCCAGACTGTCTGTCCCAGGATCCAGACTTAGTGTCTGACCCATGGTGGTGCTCTCTGCACTCTGAAATTGTTTCTTTATCTCTGTATTATCAAAAATCAGTTCCTTTAGACCAGAAGTTGTTGACCCAGATGCCTACGGGAGCCAGGGAGATGATGTGAGTAATGGAAAGGTGCTGCGAGACAGACAGGGATGGAATAGAATGTAGCGAAGTGAGGGGTACATACCCCATCTGGGGGCACTTACCTCTTGCCAGTTTTCCAACCATCAGAACATGGCCCAGAGGTTGCTAGATGGTTGGTGGTGGTGTTTTTTCCATGAGATACTGGACATCTGGATTTTTCACATGAAGTTTCCTGATGTTAAAATGTTGACAAATATATTCATTTTTGTTAGCACTGTGTGTGTCAAACAGCAAACTTGTCTGTGGATCATTTGGAACCTCAGCTCGAGACAACAGGCAGCATGCAGCATGGATGAACTTGCACTAATGTGAATGCTAATGTTTGCATAATATGTTTACCTCACTGACATTTTAAGTGAAGATGCCCTCTGTGTTTTTTTTCCTTCCTTCATTCAGCTGTTCATCCTAGAATTATTTTTTGATGAATTATAAATGTGGGCAAATCATTTCTTCTACATGGGCTTTCTTATCCTTATTTTTAAAAGAAGAGAGTTATAGTGAATGACCCTTGAAGTTACTTTCCCCTATAAAGACATGGAATTTCTTTACAAAACAAAAACATGTACTAGATGCCAAAGAGGGTACTAATTAGTTGCTTGGATCCCTGTGTCTAAACTGAAGATTCTTTGGATGTAACAGAAGGTCATCGCTTGAGTTGTAGGAAGGACGCAACATGATCTTGACCTTCTAAAAAGATGATTATTTTAGTTGCTCAGTCCTGTCTGACTCCTTGCGACCCCATGGACTGTAGCCCGCCAGCCTCCTCTGTCCATGGGATTTTCCAGGCAAGAATACTGTAGTGCATTACTATTTCCTCCTTCAGGGGATCTTCTCAACCTAGGGATCGAACCTGAGTCTTTTATGTCTCCTGCCTTGGCAGGGAAGGTAATACGGTAATAACAGGGCTCAGAGCACTGCCAGAGAAGGCGTTGGCACCCCACTCCAGTACTCTTGCCTGGAAAATCCCATGGACGGAGGAGCCTGGTGGGCTGCAGTCCATGGGGTCACTAAAAGTCAGACACGACTGAGCGACTTTACTTTCACTTTTCACTTTCATGCATTGGAGAAGGAAATGGCAACCTACTCCAATGTTCTTGCCTGGAGAATCCCAGGGATGGAGGAGCCTGGTGGGCTGCCGTCTATGGGGTCACACAGAGTCGGACACGACTGAAGTGACTTAGCAGCAGTAGCAGAGCACTGCTTCTCAAAGTGTGATCTGGACCAGCAGGGTCATCATCACCTGGGAACTTAGAAATGTAGGGTCTCAGGCTTATCCTCAGACCTGCTGAATCAGAGTCTGCATTTGCACAAGATCTCTAGGTACTTCCTTTACACATTCAAGTTTGAGAAGTACAGTTGTACCTCAATATCCACAGGGAAATGGATCTAGGAACTCCCCACCCCCCGACCCCTGAATATACCAAAATGCACAGGCGCTCAAGTCCCTTGTATAAAATGGCATCATACAGTTGGCCCTCAAGTCTATGGGTTCCACATCAGGAGACTCGGAGGACCAGCTCTGCGGAGGTAGGATAGAAGGAAATAAGTCGTTCTTGCTTTCAGCAGTTACACAAGGAGGAAGACCTGAGAAACGTTTGAAATCAAGGGACTGTTCCAGGTGAAATTGGAGGAGATTTTAAATCTGATTAACTGAGAGCATGCTGCTAAGATCATCAGAAATTGAGGGCCTAGTTACTTTGGGGCAAGAGAGGAAGAGACAGTGAATTTAGAATATGTTGTCTGAGGGATGTGAGTGTCCCGGACTTGCTGTGGTCACACGGTGTGAAGGAGCTCACTGGCTGCTCATCTGCTGGCTGACCCTGACCTCTTGTCTCTGTGTTCCCCACCTCTACACCCCTTAACTTTCCAAAGGTGACTATCTTTATTTTTTTGAAACACCACTCCCCCACCCCCCCCCCCCCACAGTTTCTTAAGTCATCAAATGTGGGGTTTTAGTGTTATTTTTCTTAGTAAAACTCCTTACCAAAACGCATGTGCAAGAACCCAGCACTGGAGCTGGAAGAGGTTTCACTGTGGTTCTCAGGCGCCTTGTCACTTTCATCAAGAAGGTTTCCTTGGGGTCAGAGGGGGAGCAAAGTGAGAAAGAAGCCTCCGGTGAGGCCTGTCACAAGTGAATGCAAGTGAAATTCACAAGAAATTAACTGTTTTAAGTGAACATTTTAGTGCCATTTAGTACATCACCTGGAGGAGGAAATGGCAACCCACTCCAGTCTTCTTGCCTGGAGAACCCCATGGACAGAGGAGCCTGGCGGGCTGTTGTCCATGGAGTCACAAAGAGTTGGACGCGACTCCGTGACTGAGCACAGTGTATCAGTGCTGTGCAACCACGACCACATCTAGTTCTACAGCAGCATACCCCTCAAAGAAAGACCTGTGTCCACTTAAGGAGTGCCTCCCTTCCCCCTATTTACAACCCCCATACTCACTCTGCTGCTGCTGCTAAGTCGATTCAGTCGTGTCCGACTCTGTGTGACCCCATAGACGGCAGCCCACCAGGCTCCCCCATCCCTGGGATTCTCCAGGCAAGAGCACTGGAGTGGGTTGCCATTTCCTTCTCCAATGCATGAAAGTGAAAAGTGAAAGTGAAGTCACTCAGTCGTGTCTGACTCTTATTAATGTGTCTTTTTAATGTGCACACTTTTCTTTTATACTAAGTTGGGCTCATGCAAGTAGAGTTTAATGTGAAAGTGAAAGTGTTAGTCGCTCTGTTGTGTCTAACTCTTTGCAACCCCATGGACTTTGCAACCCCACCAGGCTCCTCTGTCTATGGCATTTTCCAGGCAAGAATACTAGAGTAGGTAGCTATTCCCTTCTCCAGGAGATCTTCCTGACCCAGTGACTGAACCCAGGTCTCCCGCATTACAAGGCAATTCTTTACTGTCTGAGCCACCAGGAAAGCAGTTTAACATAGTACTATATTTTATCATTAACAGTTTTATCATGTGTATTTTCTTGGCCTTTAAAATGTTTTCTTGGGCTTCAATGTAACTGTAAGTCCCCAAGACCTTTAAGGTGGGTTTTCTAGGTTGTTGCCTCTCTAGATTCTCTGGAAACCTCTCAGCCTCTTCTGTTCCAAATGCTGTGATCTTCACAGGGGACATGTTTTCTCTGCTGAGCTTTCATGAACGCGAAGGTTTCCTGAGAAAAGACTCAGCCCTGGGCCCAGCCCGCAGTCACTCGGGTTGCCCTAATTGCAAGTGTTATCAAATGACTCTGCCAAGGGAATGCAAAATGAATTACTCTAATTGTACCAGAAGTTTGAATTTCACCTTTTGGCCCCTGGGACAGAAAAATGTCACTAGCTGTAAATTGCTTCTCCATTTACCACATAGCTCCAGTTTTTACTGCTAGCAAAAAAAAAATGTTGTTGGGAACATAATGTGTGTGTAACATGGACCTACATGTGTTTGTGTGTTTTCTTATCTTTGGGGTATAATTGGAAGATGGGACATGTGAGGAGGTGGGTTGGCAATGCCTGAGATGAGACTCTCTTGCCTCTAAGGAAATAATTTAATAATCATAATAGCGCAGTCCATGGGCAGATCCAGCCCTCTGCTCTGACTTTTTAAAATGTTTATTTTGTTTATTTGCCTGTAGCGGGTCTTAGCTGCAGCACACAGGATCTTCAGTCTTCATGGCAGCATGCAGGGTCTTTGGGTACAATTTGTGAACTCTTGGTTGCAGTATGCGGGATCTAGTCCTCTGACCAGGGATCAAATCTGGGCCTCCTGTATTGGGAGTGTGGCGTCTTAGCCACTGGACCACAGGGAATTCCCCCTCAGCCTGATTTTTGTATAGCTAGTGAGCTAAAAATGGCTTTTAAATTTTGAAAAGATTATTAAAACAAAATGTAAAAACTGTACAACAGAGAGCCATATGTGGCCCCTAGTTCCTGAAGTATTTATTGCCTGGCTCTTTATAGATAAAGTTCACTGGCCCCTAATAATTATAAGAAGAACAGCAGCAGTGAAGTTTTTATTTTATATTGGATGCTAGATACTGTTCAGAGTGCTTGGCAGGCCTTATCTCCTTTAATTCTCAAAACAGTCCTGTGAGATGGATTATTCTCATTTGCAGAGGAAGAAATAGGCCCAGAGAGTTGAGTAGCTTGCCCAAGTTCACACAGACAGTAAGTGGCGAGCTGGTGTCTTGAACCCAGGCACTGGGCCCTGGGTCCTGGGTCCACTCCAGGTCCTGTGTGCTGCACACCCTCTGCTGCAGCTCCCAATTGGAGACTAGTCTCTTCCACTTGTAGCACAGTATGGTGTTGCTGTACTTTTCAGGTAACCATTTAATGTCACTCTTTCTGGGACGTGTGGTCATAGGGCAGTGCTCCCGAAATCGGAGGCCTGCACAGTGTTTTCTGCAAAAAAAGTCCATGTGCAAAGAAGGTTCTTTGGTCAAATGAGCATGAGGAAGCCTTGTTTAGCAGAATTTCTTTACTATAGCTATCTCATAAGCAGTGATACATTCTCATACCAGTCTCAGCCAGGAGGAGGGACATTCAGTTTTTTTTCCCCAAATGGGTATGCATTCATTCATTCATTCCTATTGAAGAGACACAATATCTTTCAGAACTACTGTTTTGCAGAGAAAAAAGTCAGCAAATGATGTCATAGAGGCATTGCTCAGCCCAATATTTTCCCAGATGTGTCAGAACAATATAATGCAGACAGTCATTCATCTTTACCATTAACATCCTTTTTATTGTCCTTGTTTTCCTGCTGCCATGTCTCGTCCTTCCCTCCCCAATTTTTAGGGGATAGAGCAGAGGAAGTGTGGGATTTTTTTCCATAAATGAAAGGAAATTAGATAATGAAACTCAAACCCTTTGATTTAAATTCTTTTTAGTACTTTTTATCTTGAAAGTCCTGTTTGGTTTGTGGGATTACCTGTACATTTGATCAGCCTGGACTGATCGGTGATGTTGCCTGGAAGTATAGACAGACAGAGGCTCCGTGACTGATGATACTTATTCAGACCCTCAGCAGGTAGCATTTGTCTGCATGTCAAGTAGTGTTCATTTTGGCATGGCTTAACTTGCTAGTGTTGTCAACTGACATGTGTCAGGAGAAAAAGTGACCTCAGAGATCTTAAATACAGGCATCAGCCACAGAAACAATTTCATGAACACCTTTTAAATCATCAGCTCTTCTCCCATCCCTCACCACCAGGATTCTGCAAATCTGACAGTTGAGACCAAAAATGCACTCTTACGAAACCGGTAATTTCTGACCAGCATAAAATGATGCTTTGTGTTCTCTTAAAATCTTATAATTCTTCAATTATTTCAGAGTTCTCCATATGGATATAAAATATTGTTATGTAAAATAAACATGACATCTCATTTTCTTTTCTTTTTAAAAATGTTTATTTATTTGGTGGCATTGGGTCTGAGCTGCTGCACATGGGATCCCAGCTGTTAGGCAGGGTCTTGTCCTTGGCGGAACATGGACTCTCTAGGTGTGGCACTCAGGCTTAGTTGCTCTGTAGCATTGGTATCTTAGTTCCCTGACGGGGGATCAAACCCATGTCCCCTGCATTGCATGGTGGATTCTTAACAACGGGGCCACCAGGGAAGTCCCTCTCGTTTTCTTTTTGAATGGTGCTGCTCTGTGCCTTTTGAGCCATTAAAGAGCATCATGTATTGCTTATAGTATGTTGTTCATTCAGAAACAGCAAGTGAACACGAGCATAAATTTATTCTGAATGTATATATGTATGTGTGACTTAGGCTGGGTCTGTGAAATAGGCTGATAACAAGTCAAATTAACAGGAGAAAAGGCATAAAAATTAATTAAGTTTTCATTTTGTGTGCACAGGGGCATCACAGAAAGAAGTGAAGCCCCAAAGGGCAGTGAAATTTTAGAGTTCATATAGCGTGTTAACAGGGGATGGAGAGGGGGCAAGGGGCAGATGGTTTTTAGGGAAGATAAATGGGTCCTGAGGAGGACAGACAGGAGGTGTGGCAGTCCTGGATGATTTCTGTTTGGGTGTGGTGTCAACTTTTCATCTTCCGAAAGAGAAGATTGGTGTGGCTTCTGGGGAGAGTATGACAATCCAGTTCCGTTGGGAGGCTCTGCTTTTAGGCAGATAAGGAATTTCAGGAATTCAGCTCAAAATAATTCTTATGCCAAAATGGCATATTTTGGGGTATCAGATCCTGATTCTCTCAACAGTATATTTATCGGAGTAGATATCTGGAATGAGATGTGGTTATTTAGGACAAGATTCTGTAGGTCCAATAGAACATTGTTACAAGATATCAGACTGTCATGGGTAGAGTCAGGCGTGTGTGTGTCTGTGTGTGCTCAGTCATGTCCAACTCTTTGTGACCCCATGGACTGTAGCCCATCGGGCTCCTCTGTCCATGGAGTTTTCCAGGAAACAATACTGGAGTGGGTTGCCATTTCCTCCTCTAGGGGATCCTCCCGACCCAAGGATTGAACCTGCATCTCTTTAGCCTCGTGTATTGGCGGGCGGATTCTTTACCACAGAGCCACCTGGGAAGCTCCAGAGTTACACTTAAGTGATGAAAAAATGGTCTCTTAGGAATGATAGTGAACAGAAACCCATTCGGAATGGGAATGTGACACTTTAGCTTCTGGGTGACGACCAAGAATAGCACAGTGTCCCCTCCTTCCTTGTGACTATTTAGAGGTTCTTTTTGACCTAGTGTGGTCAAGATAACCAGCCAGGCTGACAGACTGTTTTGACTATCTGTGAGTGCCTAAACTGATTTTGACTAGGAAAGTATAAATATTATCCAGGCCCATCCGTACAAAGAAGAGCAGATAGAAAGGTTTGTTTTGTGGAAGACTCAGACTATGTCAAGGGGAAAAAGGCTCTCGTTGTTCTTTTTTTCACCCCTTAATGTTCCCTTGGATTTGAAACTTTGAAAAGAAGTATTATTGACTTTCAAAGGGCTTTGAAATCATTAATGGGGTTTTCCATCTGCTGATTTTTTTTTTTCCCCAAAACCCACATTGCTGTTTGGCCTCCTATTTCAATAGTTTGCTATTGTGTGATTTGCATAGGCTCCTTATTTTAACCTTTCATCCTGAGTTTTATCAACTGACTTTGTCTAGGATTGCCAGCGTAGCTCCTTTATTATGCATGCAATTCTGTTCTGTCTCTGTTACCTTTGAGGCAGCAGTTAAGGTGACTTTCAGTTTTCTTTGCCTGTCACTGTCTGCCTGTTGGCCTTCCGTCCCTGCCGTGAGGGAGTTTTCGGCACCGACACTGGTCTCTTGCCAGGGTAGCACTCAATACCTTTTACCTATACTTATTTCTCTCCTTATTAGAACCAGGAGAAAATAGTTGACATGAAGAGAAAAGTTGTTTTATTTTTTCCTTTTTAACATAATGTGGAAATTGGTCTATGGTATACAAACATTGGTAGATCTGCTGTTTAATTTTAAAATGGTTTTAGCATCCCAGATAAGCACAATTCAAAAGGTAGAATGTTGATTCTTTGGTCAAATCTTGCCTAAATCACCAGTGTCTTCACTCTCCTGCTTTTACCCCTGTGCTGTGCTTAGTTGCTCAGTCCTGTCCGACTCTTTGCAACCCCATGGACTGTAGTCCGCCAGGCTCCTCTGTCCATGGGGTTATCCAGGCAAGAATACTGGAGTGGGTTGCCATCCCCTCCTCCCGGGGATCTTCCCAACCTAGTGATTGAACCCAGGTCTCCCGCATTACAGGTGGATTCTTTACCATCTAAGCCACCAGGGAAGCCCTCCAAGCCAGCAGGGAAGCTTTTACCCCTGGGGTTTTCTAATTCCTGAACCAGGCTCTGCCTCAGTCCTGGGTCGAATACTCCAGGGTCCAAGACTTTAAGAACATGAGCGTTGTTTCCCAGCCCAAGGGGCAGATTTCATCAATGGTGCCTGATGGTTTGCATTGTAACAGGTCCCAGGTGAGTCTGGCATTGCTGGTCCCGGGACTACACCTAACAGAGCAAGTCTCAGCTAACTTGTGAGTTTAAGATGCCTCCACCATCTTCACTGTGGCCTTCTCTTTGAAAGCAAACACTGTATGATTAGAGAGGATGCTCCTGCAGCTTACCTTTTGAGAAAATTGCATAGCACATTTAGAGAGTGTCACAGGGTCTGCTGGGTTTTGCATTGACAATTTGCTACCTTGACTAAAAACCAAAAAGAATCACTGCAGATGGTGACTGCAGCCATGAAATTAAAAGACGCTTGCTCCTTGAAAGAAAAGCTTTGACAAATCTAGACAGTGTATTAAAGGCAGAAAGATCACTTTACTGACAAAGTCCTTGGAGTCAAAGCCATGGTTTTTCCAGTGGTCATGTATGGATGTGAGAGCTGGACCATAAAGAAGGCTGAGCACCGAAGAATGGATGCTTTCGAACTGTGGTGCTGGAGAAGACTCTTGAGAGTCCCTTGGACAGCAAGGAGATCAAACCAGGCAATCCTAAAAGAAACCAACTCTGAATATTCATTGGAAGGACTAGTGCTGAAGTTGAAGCTCTAATACTTTGGCCACCTGATGCAAAGAACTGATTTACTGAAAAAGACTCTGATGCTGGGAAAGACTGAGGGCAAGAGGAGAAGGAGACAACAGAGGATGTGATGGTCAGATGACATCACTGACTCAATAGACATGAGTTTGAACAAGCTCAAGGAGATAGTGAAGGACAGGGAAGCCTGGTGTGCTGCAGATTATGGAGTCACAAAACATCGGACATGACTTACCACTGAACAACAAAAACAAGAAGAATGCTTCTGGAACAAAATCTAGAAATAAGATTGAGTTGAAGGAAAACAACTCTACTTGAAGTGATGCTGACTGGAGGGACCGGTTATTTTAGGAGGACTACATGCATAGAAAAAGCCTAGAAGCTCAGACAGCAAAGTGTTGTCAGCTCTCAGGATCAGTAATGGGATTTGGAGTAGTCTTTACTTTTTGCTTTCTTTCTTTGCATTTTTATACACAGAGCGTTTAAATATCATTTTCATACCTTTAAAGATTGCCAAATGTTTTTAAAGGAGAAAAAGCAAGATACATGCTCTGTAAATTCATGTATCTTTTGGTTTAGGTCTGTTATGTCTATGTCTCTATACATTTGGGGAGTTTTTTATTTGGTTTTTTTTTCCTCTGTAGAGAGTATTTTTTCATTAAATTTTTTATGTTTTTGCTTTTATACAATTTTAGAGGTTACTTTCCATTTACAGTTATTACAGAATAGCAGCTGTACTCTCCACGTTGTGCAGTATGTCCTTGAACCTCTCACGCCTGCAGTCCGTGCCGCCCGCTCCCCCAGCCCTCCACCTCTCCCCCTGCCCACTGGCTGTCACCAGTCTGTTCTCTGTGTCTCTGAGTTGGTTTCTTTTTTTGTTATTCTCTACATTTGGTTTTTAATGGGAAAGAGATTATTTTGTCTATGAGAGTCCTAGTGTTTAAGGGTGAGGCCCAGACATTTGCTTGGAAAATAGACACTGTGGGACCTGTATAACGAAGATAAACGTGAAAGGTCCCAGAGAGACGGTGAGGGGGAAGTCCCCAGGGCCGTTCAGAGGCAGCTCCTGCTCCGCCCACCTTCCCCCTCCCCAAGCACCCAGCCCTGGCCCCCGAGCGTCTCTCAAAGGATCCTTCCTTAGAAGGCCTGGAATAAGCTTTAAGTTAATTAGACAGAATTGGAAGAGTTGGAAAATGAGAGAACAAGGGCCATTACAGCCTCCAAGGAGGTGCAGAAGATTGTGCATCGTAGCTGAATGGATCCTGTGGGCTGGTTCTCCTGCATCCAGGCTGCGTGTGCCCACTCAGGACTGCCGACCCAAGGGAAGACACCCAGAGTAGGAGGAATCACACCCTGAGCCACCATGGAGCCTGTGTGTGAGCTCAGTGCGTGTCGGGGAATAATCCTTCTAGAAATATGCAGCCCAAGGCAGACTATTTACATATATGCTTATTTTCAGCAGTTCAGAAAACCATATCTAAATCGGCTTTTTTTTTTTTTTTTTTTTTTTTTGCTTCTGTTAATCTGGAAACATTCAAAGAAGTTGATATGCATTTATCTCATTTCTAACTTTACGACTAAATTCTAAGGTTCTACTGACACCTGCTGGCATTTCCTCTGTTTTATGTTTTAATAAGAACAAAACCAAAAAGCAAAACATTTAGCATATTTCCCACAGTCTTTTGGCCTTATTATGCCAAGTGTACATTAAGATAACAGACATAAGGGAAGGTTGATGGATCTTTTCACGTCATGGAAGGAGATATGTGGATGACCCCTGAACACAAAGTTCCCAGACACACGAAAGGCAGACAACCGAGTTCTGATTGCCTCTGCCCCGCACTGGCCACTGTGTGACCTTGGACAAGGCTGTGGACCTCACATTTAGTATCTCAAAGAAGAGAAACTGAAGCTTCCTCCCTGTGCTTGTGGGGACCGGGGGCATTTCTACTAAGTAAAGCGTGAGCCATGTCACAGGTGTGATGACCTCAAAGGTCACTCGCAAGGACTGTTCCATCACAATAAATAAGCAAATTTGTTACCACATTGTGTTTTCAAAAAATGGATGAATGTCACTGAAGCCTCCTCAAAGTCCAGTCTCTCTGTTGTTTGTTTTTAGAAACAACTGAATCAGAATGATCTGAAAGAACCAATGAACAGTCTCAGAAATGGTCCACTTTTTTGCCCTCAGGAAACCATGGACTTTGTTTTGTGTTTTGGAACATGTAACAAGGCTTCGGTGCTTCCCAGTTCATGCCAACCAAATTATCTGTGCTGTTTCTGTCTTTTCTTGGGAAACTGTGGGCCTGCGGCTTGTTAGGCCAATCACAGGATACTTGATCATCCCCAGGGAGTCAGAGTCCCATATTTATCCTGACAGAGGAAGCAAGGTCTGATGAGGAAAATAATTGAGGCATTTCTTTAATGCTGCTATTTCATTTCTTCCTCCTCCCTCAGAATTCTGACTTCATCATCATGCTTGCTGAGGCTTTCCATGCGATTTAGAGTCATCAGAATTTCCTTTCCTTTGTGAAAGGAAATTTTCCTCTTATCTCTCCCAAGTCCTCCTCTAGAAGTCTGTTAGGTTTGACTGGGGCTCAAAGAGGAAAGCACAAAAATTCTCCTATAGACTCATATCCGTTAGGGTGGCACATCTCAAAACACAACAAAAGCAGAAAATAGTGAATTTGGTAAGGCTGTGGAGAAACTGGAACCCTTGTGCATTGTTAGGGAGAGTGTAAAATGATGTAGCTGTAGAAAGTAATATGGCAGCTTCTAAAAAATGTAAAAGCAACATGACCATACAATCCAGCAATTCCACTTCGGGGTATATATCCAAAAGCATCAAAAGCAGAAGCTTAAGGTGACCCTTGTACACCCGTGTTCATAGCAGCATGAGTCTTAGCGAAGACACGAGGGTCCACTGCTAGATGAGCAGATAAACCAAACGTGGTCTACACACACAATACAGTATTATTCAGCCTTAAAAAGAAAGGAAATTCTGACACCGGCTACAACACAGAGAAGCCTTGAGGAGGACGTTAACCTAACTGAGATAAGCCAGTCACAAAGGACGAATACTGCATGATTCCACTTAGATGAGGTACCTTAAGTACTTAAAGTCAGAAAGCAGAAAGGAGAATGGTGGTTGCCAGGGGTTGTGCGGGAGGGAAATGGGAAGTGGTTGTTTAGTGGTTGTTTAAGTGGTTCTGTTTAACTGAACCAAATTTCAGTTCTGCAAGATGAAACGTGTTCTAGACATGGCTGGAGGTGTTGGTTGTGCAAAAATTTGACTTTTACTTAATACTACTAACTGATCACTTAAAAAAGGTTGTGATGGTAAATTTCACATTATATGTATTATATCACAATTAAAATTAAAATCACACAGACATAGAGAACTCAGTCATCACCTTTGGCCCTTGCAAGTGACTTAATCCCTTGACCATGTTCACCTGGTAATACTATGCAGTTCTATCCAATGGAACCTTCAGGGATGACAGAAATGTTGTTTATTTGCACTGTCTGATATGGTACACCCATTGGGTTTTGAGTGTGATGAATGCAGAAGATGCTGAATTTTATTTTTATTCAGCTGAAATTTAATTAATTAATTTCGTTAATTTTTATTCAGTTTAATTTAGCCACATGCAGCAAGTGGCTGCCGTGTTGGACAGGGCAGGTAGACTGTACATCTACATGACTGTTTCAAAACACTTTCGCTCCTCGGCACAGAGCTACAGCAATCAGACTCTAAACCTAAGAAGGTAAAGGCTGGCTTATGTGTGGGCCCCAGTTCTGTTTGAACCTCCAGTATTATGAATTTGCTACAGAGCATTTTGCCAAGAGTGTGACTCTATTTTAGAAGCCTGGTGTGGCATCATTGGCATCTGTTATTGGGCCCACAAGCAGAGTTGGCCTTAATTCACAGGCCAGCCTCTTCTAGTCAAATGCCCTTGGGAAACCTAAATTCCTTCACTGCCACACACAGGCTTCTTCACTCATCCCTGTAAATCCTTGGAGTGATGTTGTAAACTAACACTGAAGTCCAAGGCCTTCTACAGAAACTGTGCAAGCACATTGCTGTTTCTTCCGGGTATCCTGCCAGTCAGTGCCCGCTTTACTTTTTGAGGCTTTCCTGGAAAACACAGACAGGTAAGAGAGGTGACAAATTCTTACACTGAAATAGAATGCCACAATAAAATGGATGAACCCCTAATACGTTCCTCCTCTAACACAAGAGTAATTACACATGTCACCATGTATTGTATAATGCTGCTTTAGAAATAGTAAAGATTGCTGGCAGCTGAAGGGACTTACATTTCAGCAGGCTGCAAACAGAAGACTTAACCAGCCAGCCAGTGGGCAGCATTCCTTCATGACAGCCCAGGGTTTAATGACACTGTGTGTGCCGCATTTATCTTCATGGAATGAGTGAAAGCTGTTTATTGAAGCACAAAATGTGAGCGTTTGATGCGAATGGGCATGTGGCAGGAAGGAGATAAAGAAAAGTTTATATTATTCTTCCACTAAATGGATATGGGCTGTCTAATAAGGACCTCCCAGTTTAGCTCTGGTGGATTTGCTCACCGGGAACACTTTCTCTTTCTTTTGCAGCAATGGGTCGAAGGCCTGAGATCCATCATTCACAACTTCAGGGCCAACAACGTCAGCCCGATGACGTGCCTCAAGAAGCAGTGAGTTTTGTTTGCATGACCCTTTGCGCTTGGCGTTACCAAGCACATGCAGACTAGGAGATGAAGGCTGCGTATACGCACCAGGCAGCACCTGCCTTGCCTTCCCCGCTGCGCTCCTGACTTTGGAGAAGTCGTTGACCCGTACACACCGGTACCCTTCCTGCCACCTGGCAGGCATGTGTGATGCGCACAGCCCAAAATCTATTTGAGGGGAATGGTTGGTTGGCAGGAAGGTACTGGAACTCCACCTTCTCAGTGTCCCCTGGGTTGTGGGCCTGGGCTTTTATGTCCCCAGGCTGCCGATAGTAGCTTTGTGTGCCTGGTGCCACAGCTGGGGGCTGGGTGCAGCTCGAGCCTCTACGGCATGAGACTGAGGGATGGGGAGTATGGCTCCATTCAGCAGAAGGACCCACCACTCCGGAGGGAGAGGAGCACTGGCCCCAGGGACTGTTTCACAAGCAGTCAGGGATCCAAAGGTGCTTTTGAACTTCAGAAGGCAGGCCTTCCTTCCCCCAGCTCACTGTATCCAAAATTCAGAGAGGCGCCAGGTGGTAGCTTTTAACCCTATCAAGTTATTCTTTATGGGTGACGTGAAAGTTACTCAAGTAGAAACCCTAGCCAAAGCCCCAGTCCGCCTGTTTGAGAAGCAGTGATCCGGGGCCCCGGGCAGGCGGCGGGTGGTGTGGGGAGAGCCTGCACCGAGCAAGCTGCACGCATCTCTTAGCCGGGCCTGGCCAGCACCCAGGGTGGGACTCCCTGGATTGTGGGCGATGGAAGGAGAGCTCTGCCCCCCGGGCCTTCCGTGTCTTGCTCTGGTCCCTTTGGCGGCGCTCTGGGAGCATGGGCTATGCTGTAATCCCCGGCGTTAGCCACTTCGTTGCCCGAGGACTTTGGGAAAGTTCTTAGCTTGTGCCTCACTGTCCTCATCTGTGCATGAAGGTGGTGACCCCGCTCGTAAGAGTCCTCGCAGAGCAAATGAGGCCGTGCAAAGCCGGTGCTTGGCTCCTCACTCCCCTCACTCAGAATTACTTATTTTGATTCTGATGCCCTCATTCCAGTGTTTCCCTGTTGTCTTAGAAGAGGGGAGTTGTTCAGTCATGTATTTTCCTGTTTTTGTGCAGCTGCTTCTCCTTTCCCTCTGCAGTTGCTCTGGCATGATTTCTTAAAAATAAAGAGCAACCCAGCAGATACTTTGAGGTCATGGAATCCCGAAGGGTCTCAGACTTCTGGCATGCCCTCTTAGACCTGGGGGAGCCAATTCCTTGTGTTCAGATGACAGATCTCAGCTGCCCTCGTGGGGGTCCTGCCCAGACTGCTTTCCGTCACTGGTATTCACCCATCCACCAGCTGCTGGAGGGTGAGGTCACTCAGGACTCACATCTGCCTGCTTCTCCAGAGGACCACCCTCTGCCTACAGAGGATCACCAGTAGATCATTACCTCCCAGAGTATCCCAGGGGCCCAGCTCCAGGACCCCTGCCCATATCAAAATCCATAGCGTCCCTTAAGGTTGACCCTTCATGTCCCTGGTTTAGGAGGGCTGACCCCACACTCACCCCTTCTTCAGAAAGGAAACCCACAGCCAATGACAGGCTGAGACAGGATATCAGAGCCTGCCCCCTTGCCGCCAGGCCTGGCGCAGATCACACTTCAGAGGTCCCAGCGGCCTCGGGACAAAGCCCGGCTGAGAGCACAGCTTGATGTGACTGTCCCTCCCTGTCTGCCCACTGCCTTACTCCTGTGGTCCTGAAACTAGCCCCTTAAAGGTAGCCATTTGTGCTTCGAGGAACACTGACTTAAGACAGAAGCTTTACCAACTCCTCATGTTCTACAGATTGTTAGATTATTTACAAGAACAGTGAGAATGGAATCAGTAGCTAAGAACAGCCCTGGCACCAAAGGATAAGTGTTCCAGGTCCCCCTGAGTCCTGAAAACCTGGGAAAAGCACAGCATTTCTCACCATCAGTTTGAGTTGATGAACTTCTCTGACAGGGACAAGTTAAGGATCCAGATTCCTTCATGGAGATGGTGTCCACCCATCCGTCAGTTGCATGAGGAGTCGGTCACAGAGGGTTCGCGCCTGCCTGCTTCTCCTTTGCACTTCACCGCTCCCTGGGGTGGCAGATGGGTGAGGGCCGGGGGTGTCCCCACTGACTTCAGACAAGCCTTCTGCTGTCACCATGCCCTAGCCCTTCTTAACCCCTTAGTAGATTATTAAAAAGCAGCAGTCAGGGACAAGAACAGTCACCAAACAAGTGCCAATAATTTGCTGTGTTCAATGCAAACACCCAATTTCCTAATTCGTCTAGGATTACCAGATAAAATATGGGACTCTCAGTGAAATTTGAATAAGTAACAAATAATGTTTTAGTATAAATACATCCTAAGCAATATTTGGAACATACCTATAGTTAAAAAAAAGTATTTGTTATTTATCTGAAGTTCGAATTTAACTGAGAGTTATATTTTTATTAGCTAAATCCGACAAACAGTAAATTTATCTCATGGTGTGCGATTGTCTCTGGTTTTCTGAGTAAATAGTCTTTGTTTGAGTGAACTTTCTTTTAAAGTTTTTAACCAGATGGAAGCTGTTCCTCCCAAGAAACATTAAAACAGTTGTTACTGTTGTTTTCCAGCTGGATGAAATTGGCATTTATGACCAACACAAATGGGAAAATTCCAGTTAGGAGGTAAGTCAGTTATTCCCGAGTGCTCTGCACAGCCTGGGTCGGCCCTCATGATACCAGTCCACAGAGAAAGCCCCCCATGAGGACTTGTTAATTGCTTTAGTTACAGGTATTTCTGGAATCTTAGTTTGAATTACATTATCAGATGCTGTGTTTACTTCGTAAAAATCACTTATGGATGTAAAGTCGCATTTTTTCTCAGAATGCATAGCAGTAAGCCTGATAAAGAACTTCTGAAAATGAAGGAGTGTTTTTTTAATTTTCAGAAAAGTGAGTTTTTGGGATTTAAGTAGCTTCCCTGGTGTCTCAGATGATAAAGCAGCTGCCTGCAATGCAGGAGACCCAGACTCAATCCCTGGATTGGAGAAGATCCCCTGGAGAAGAAAATGGCAACCGACTCCAGTATTCTTACCTGGGAAATTCTGTGGACAGAGGAGCCTGGGGGGCTACAGTCTGTGGGGTCACAAAAGAGTGGAACACAACTGAGCAACCAACAATTTCACTTTCTTTCATCTTTCACCTACTTACCCCAAACAACCATTGCTAAAATTAAAGAAGTTTCTTTTCTGTTCTGTACCTACAGTAGGGGGGTAGGGATGTGTCTTAGGAGGTGCGATGCCTCTGGACATTGCCGCGCAGCCTGGGTTCCGTCGGCCCTCTGTGCCCAGGGCCGGGGGCACCACTGAGTCTGGGTGTGTCGTCACTGCCACCCCACCCCCTTCAGGACTGGCACTTCCCCTTCACCCGCCCAAAGTAGCAGTGAGGGGGGAAAGAGGCGGCACAGCCTGGTGGAGCCAGGAGTGAAGAGCCCATGAGCCGGAAACGGCCTCCACGCTGTGCTTCAGCCTCAAGCCAACGTGCCTCACCCTCCGAGGGCCCCACTCTGCTCCGCTGCTCCTAGTGTTAGGACTGCTCCTGGCCTGTGGGTCCATTGGAAGTCCATGCAGTGGGAGTGATGGGGGTTGTTCACCCAGCTCCCCAGTGTCTTTTTGGCTGATGTTTGTGGTAAGCACTCCGTGGTAATTGCCAAAGCTGGGCTGGGCCCTGGGGCGTTTGCTGCCCATCAGAATCCAGGAGTGTATTCAGAGTCGTGAACCTGAACTCAGCATGAGCTCCCGGACCCGGACCCACTCTTCAAGAATTCTCCAGGCTCACGTTCAAGTTGAGCTCTTGCCCAACACTTTAGCAAAGAAGCCAACCAGCAAATAGCCACAGGCAGAACCCAGGCCACCAGGTGGAGCCTGTCCCGGAATGGCTGTAACCGTCAGGATGAGGGCCACAGGTCGCCCATTGCGTGGCGTTTGGGGGAGAGCCTTGGAGCAGCTGTACACTGGCCGTTTCTGCCTCTCCTTTCCCCCCTCTCTGCTAGCCTCGAAGCTTCCATTCTGCATTCCCCCGAGGGCATCTCCCTCAGCATCCTTTCACATGTAATAGAACTATCCTAGAGATCCTCATTTTCCTTAATTCTGTGGATGACAGCAGTCATGAACGAGGGTATCCACGAGACACAGCTGAGGTTTCAGTGAGGAAACACAGGGCGTGCATGTTGTAAAGAAGACCAGGCAGTAATCTTTTTATTTCACCTTTTATTGAGGGCTTCCAGAGTTATCACGGAGAAGGCAGTGGCAACCCACTCTAGTACTCTTGCCTGGAAAATCCCATGGACAGAGGAGCCTGGTGGGCTGCTGTCTATGGGGTCGCATAGAGTCAGACACGACTGAGCAACTTCACTTTCACTTTTCACTTTTCATGCATTGGAGAAGAAAATGCCAACCCACTCCAGTGTTCTTGCCTGGAGAATCTCAGGGAGGGAGGAGCCTGCCGTCTATGGGGTCGCACAGAGTCGGACATGACTGAAGCGCCTTAGCAGCAGCAGCAGAGTTACCAACTTCATGCATCTGTTGTGGTCTTTAAGAACCTATATGTAGGATTCTGTTTTTTATTTAATAACTTACAAGCAACTCAGTTTTGCATTTACTTTAGAAGTTTTTAAAAAAGTCCTGCTAGGGACTTCCCTGGTAGTCCAGTGGTTAAAGCTTCACACCTTTGAATTGAAAGGGCTGCAGGTTCAATCCCTGGTTAAGGAGGTAAGATCCCACATGCCTAGTGGCCAAAAAAACAAACAAAACATAAAACAGAGACAATATTGTAACAAATTCAATAAACACTTTTAAGAAATGGTCCACCTCAAAAAAAAAAAAAATCTTAAAAAGCCATGCTACCATCCTTGATCAGTGTTTGTTGGCAAAGACACTTTACGCTCATCCTTATCTTAAATAAAACCCTTTGCTCTATTGAGAATAGCAGGGTAATGATTTTAATGTATCTCAGGATCCTACAGCTATTGCCAAATATTTAGTGCATTTTTATTTAAAAATAAGTATGGAAGTAATAGGGCTTCCCAGGTGGCACAGTGGTAAAGAATCTACCTGCCAACACCAGAGGCACAAGAGAGGAGAGTTTGATCCCTGAGTCGGGAAGATCCCCTGGAAAAGGAAATGACAACTGGCTCTACTCTTCTTGCCTGGAGAATCCCACGGGCAGAGGAGCCTGGATGGTTACAGTTCTTGGGGTCACAAAGAGTCAGACACATACACATGAAGTAATAAGTCCAAACTTGGAAGAAATAGCAGTGTGAAGACCAGCAATGTAAGTTGGGTCTGTTTTTACATACCTTGCTCTCCTGATTTTTCTTCCAAGAAAAGGTTCAGGAAATGGGCAAAGGAGGAGCACAGAGACTGTGATCAGAGCACCCCTAACCAGCAGTTCTGGTGTCCTTTGTAGACATCCTGCCGATCAAGCCTTTGTTCCACAAGCTTGGAAGCCTGATCCAGCCTGTTCATGAACAAAATTATTGCTCACCTCTTTTTGTAGCAATAGCCCAGATGTTTTGTCGTCCTCTTTACTGCTCTCTGACATGAACTCTGGGGCGGCTGCCAGTGTTAGCAGGTGTTTGACACAGGACACCTGTGGTCTGGGGGCAGTGTGACAGAGTTGAAGCAGAATTGATATCGAGCCAGTGAAAAGCGGATAAATCTTTGTGTGGATGAGCTGCCAAGGGCAAGGTGGAAATTGTTCTGAGTGTTTTAATGGATACGAAGAGTAAACACATTAAAATGTGGCTTCATCACTATCACTCTGAAGTTTTAAAATGGAAACTGTTAGTGTAGTTTGTGTAAGGTTAGAGGAGATCTGGCTTCACGGTCATTAGATCTGGGTTCGGTGGTTGTAACCGATGCTTAATGTCTAAGAAGAATTTGCGTCTCCTTTCTTTCTTTGTGCCTGTCTTCCGCCATCTGCCTTTCTCCCAAACCTGCACACTCATGCTCAGTTTACCTTCCCACCCAGACCAAAGCTTTGAAAGTCACTCTTCTTATATATATTTTTGCTGTTTCCCATTCCTTGTAACCTGGAGTTAGAACCAACAGCTATGGCTAGAAAAAGTCCCAAAGGAGAGTGTGCGCTAAGAGGGTTGAGACCTCAGGAGTGGTCCCTACAGCCCAGTGTCCACATAATCCATCCACATCCCGAAGGCCCGGCCTGCTGCAGTGAGGGTCTGGACCTGTGGGGCTCCCCTTCATGCTCCTCCTTGACTGCAAAGCTAGTGTTGATACCGCTGGATGGATTGTAGAGGCTTTGAGGGCAGAGGGGGACTCAGCTTCTAGAGTCATTGCTGTCTTGGTCATCTGTAAGGTCTCCTGGAACAAGGAATTTAATGGGCACCACTTCCGGGTGTTTGCTTCTCTCACACTTCCTTTGGGAAGGGTGGTGTGTTTTGATTGAAGACGCTCACTGAACACTGATCTGCGGGGAAGCACTGAGCTGTGCTCTGTGGGGCTGTGTATAAAGGGTTGCATGAATCACAGTCCTTTATACATATTTTGCCTGCCAAAGAAATGCCCTCTGAAGCTATCTGAATGCTCCCAGCCTGTGGTGAGTGTGTTTCTCTCAACCTGTGATAAGTGTGTTTCTCCTGGCTAAATACTGCATCTCTGGAAAATCAGAGAATTCACCTTTGCGCCACAACCCTCCTCACTCCCGAGCCAAATCCATTTAAGGCCCAAGAATAACTCTGCAAGCTGCCTGGAGAGAAGGCAGCCCCCTCCCCCACCCCTCACCTCCAGGGGGATGGTCTCTTTCCCTTCCTTCTCCTGCTTTTTCTTGTCCCCGCATGCAAAGATGGGCCTGAGAACAAGCCCTTCTGGCCATCACATAACTTCTTGTCTTTATTTATTTATTCATTTATGCACTCACACATGCCATACAGCATGTGGGATCTTAGTTCCCTGACCTGGAATCAAACTCATGTCCCCTGAAGTGGAAGCCTGGAGTCCTAACTTGGACAGCCAGGGAGTTCCCAGCTCTTGCCTTTATTATCTTCTCAACAGTCATGTCTGTGGGCTCTGACTTTGCCCTCACTGATGTCTTCCCACATGGATTTTCCTCCTTCGTGGCCCTGGACACCCTGTTTGTCCGTCTCAGTTTCTCTGTCCCCCACAAATTCTTAACCTCCTACTCCCGAGAGATGTCCTTGTCCTGCTTTCTGTTCCGTGTCATCTTCCCAATCCCCAACATCACGTTGTCTGCCGGATCAAGCCTAAGTCTCCTGCATGGACAGACAGACTCATTACCGCTGAACCACCTGGGCAGCCCTAACACATACATACTCTTTTTCAAAAATGACAAAATGAGCAGCTACTTTCCCCTACATTATAAAGGGCAGATAAAGTACTTCTTAATCCAATGTATGAAAATTCCATGAACTCTCGAGAAGTGGGAAAATGTGGGCATAGCACCCTCTGCCCTGAAACTGGTTTAATACTCATGTATGCTCCACCATGTCTGCGGGTCTGTGAAAGAGAATTCATAGGCCTCCCTATGTTTGGATACAGTTGTCTCAAACTCTCTTAAAAGCGCACTTCTTGAAGTATTCTTAGACTGAGTATGAAACAGTAAAGTTTTGAATGAATGTGCAGCGGTTCACTGACCTGTAGCTGGTTCTTCTAGTCTCTCCTTGAGGCTGTCACTGCAGTGGGAGGGCGCCTTCTCCCCCTGGTCGAGGGGGACCGGCCAGCGCTCGCCCGTGGAGCTGGCCTCCACTCACGCGAGTGGCGGGGCATGGCACAAGCTGAGGCGAGCAGGCTCACCATCCTGTGCTCCTGGAAAGGTGTTCCACAGCCACACCGCACACAAAAGTCAGCTCTCTCTTCCCCCAATGGCTGAACTTCTGATTTATGTCATTATGGTGACTAACTACCTGAACTTCCACTCAGGCAGGGAATGAAGGTTCTTTGGGTGGCGCAGATACGGCTCAGAGTCAAGTGTGGATTCCAGGGTCTAAGTCCTCTCCTCAGCTGTGTTCGTTCTGAGCGTTACCAGTGTTTAGTCAGAAGAAGTCTCTCCCCTGCTTTGATCATCATCAGGAAATACACTCCTTAAGGTGTTATCCATTTTCCTAGCCTTGATGCACACCATACTAGTTCAAAGGCACCACCGTTATTCAAAAATACCACATCTCAGGGTAGTGCCAAGATTCTGCTGAAACACTGAATAATTGTTCCCCTGTCTCCCTTCTCCCCAATATCTGTCACTTTCTTAATAAAGTCCCCAATCCTTGAGGCAACTGACATGTCAGAGTAGCCCATAGGTGCTTGGCTTGAAAAATATATATATATATACAAATGAAATATGTCTGGTAATGCATGTCAGCTGCAGTATGGGGCCAGGAAAGGGTGACCCCGGGCATGGGCCGAGTCCTAAGGGGCCTCCTTGCTGTCCCCAAGTCACCACGAGCTTCTGTTCTAGAGCTGCTGGTCCATCTGCCGCATCCCTTTTTCCTAAGAAAGCAAATTGATAGGATCAAAATTTATTATTGTGGTTGTCCAGTGGTCTGGATCCTGGATGCATATGTTCACAAGTAGCCCGGGGGACTGTCTGTCTTAGAATCAAGTCACCTGACTGGCACAACCAGCTCTGGTCAGCAGAGGGCCATTGCAGGAGCCAGTTTGGGGAGTGAAAAATACCCAGAAATGAGAAGTAATTTTATTTTCCTTTTTCTTTTCTTCTATCCCACCATCTTGGATCTTTGCATCACAGAAAACAGAATTAATAGCAACTTTTTTTTTTTCCTTTTCTGCCCTAGTATTACTAGAACCTTTGCATCGGGGAAAACAGAAAAGGTGATCTTTCAAGCACTCAAGGAGCTAGGTCTTCCCAGTGGAAAGGTATTCATTAATTTAATAATATTGTTCTAAAACCTCTTTGTGTATTTTTGTCCTCATGTAATAAGTAAGATTATTTATATTAAGCTGATTCAGTTAGATTCAGAATTAGGTTCAGTCACATATAGTACAGTTAATTTTTCCTTTATTCTCTTCCCTTCTATCCTTCCTTCCTTTTGTTTTCTGGGCATTTTAACCTAAACATTATAGTATTCAAATAACGTATTTCCAAATGTTCCTGTCAACTTTATTAAGAAAAGGAAATGGCAGCAGGCTGCTCTTTCACACAACTTATTGAAAGCTTATTTTATAGAAGCCCATCAACATTCGCAGAACCATGCACAATGTCAGCATGAAAAATGGCTCATAAATTAACTTCTTCAGGACAGCTGTGTGATATTTTATGAAGCACCTCTCCCCAAGCAAAACATTTGAGTTTGCGGCCCTTTGGATTTAAAATAGTTGCATTGAAATAAATATAAAAAATAAAATAGTTGCAATGAATGTATTAACTGCAAGAAAGATTTAGGCTGTTACTGTCCTAACAAATCCTATTTGAAATATAAGGTTCAGTATGAAAGGTAAACTCTTTTAGAACTCCCCTTATGATGCCTGTAAAAATTCACAAAATAAGCATAAGAAAACATTGGGTTTGACTTAGTCAGCATCCTTGTGGCAAGCAGTTGCATTGTTCCTTCAAGGAGAGGAGGAAGAAATGTTTCTTTGTGTTTGTTCTATGGAGTATCTCCCAGAGCAAGCCCAGCTGTGGCCAGTGTTTGAACATCCAAACCATGGATGCGTGGTAACTAGAAATACTCTTTTACACACGCCGTATTCTAGTAGGCTGGCCCACGGTTGGACCTTCTGGCTCCTATCAGGAAGAGTCAGAAATGAAAACCCTGGGATTACAAGTAGTCATCACTCTGCTTCATGAACCTGTCGATTCTGTAGATCCTCCAAAGAGAGAGAACGGTGCCTGATTTATGACAATGCTTCTGTTCTTTCCAGAACGATGAAATTGAGCCCGCCGCATTTACTTATGAAAAGTTCTATGAACTGACACAAAAGATTTGTCCTCGGACAGATATAGAGGATCTTTTCAAAAAAATGTAAGTTCTATTTATGAGAAAGTGTCACATCGAAGTTATCCTTGCTCTTTTAGACTTTAAAAGCATTTTTTGTCCTAATATCTTCATATAATATGTTGACAGTATCTAGGAATGTCTAGTCAGGGTTACATTTTCACCCCTTAGTTTATTTGGTGTAAAAGTTCACTCTGATTTTTTGAGAAACTTTTACATAAGTTGGTTGCAGCACCTGGAACTTCCCCCTCCTCTCCCTGCATTGGCTTTACTAACTACCTACAATGTTAACCTGCTCCTTTAGGTATTAACCCGTTATGTGAACTAACGAGATTCGATTTGGAATGTTATTATGTTGTTCAAAAGTCCATTCATTCCAATTATTTCAAATGGATGACTTACATGTTGTTTTATAATAATGCCTTTAGATAATGCAAAAGAAGGATTGCAGATAATTTTCTATAAGTTAGGGGGAGTGATTTATTGCCTTTGCTATTGTTGGGTGTGTTTTTTTTTTCTTTACAAACAGTCTCTGGCCATTTTAAGAGTTCACCACTACTTCAGGTTTAGAAAAGTAAGTTTAGGATTATCAACTACAAATGTCAACATGTAAATCGTGCCTCCTGTAGCATCATATACCACAACTTACTTTTTCTAATAAATTTCTTTTCAGCAATGGAGACAAAACTGATTATTTAACGGTAGACCAATTAGTGAGCTTTCTAAATGAAGTAAGCTTTTTCATACATTAACTCCATCAGTCTGTGTGCAGTGGCTTGCTTCCTCCAGCATCCTCATTGCATGCCTGCATCCTGCACCCCCATTCGCTTTGCTTCTGACCTGCTGATCTTTCCATGATGGCTTTACCAGGTGCAAAAATCAGCTGCTGCCCCCGTGTGTCCATGCGTTTCCTCATTGGCTTTGCACACTGCTTTTTTGTTGGTTTCTTGCTGTGATGTGTAGCTCTGGGTCTGTGTATGTGTGTGAATTTGATAATATATTCACTTAATTAAATGTGTCTGTGTTTTGCAAGATGATATTTAAGGTACTTATCTTTTTTTTTTTTTTCTGTTTACTTATAAGAAATAGAAAGAGAATGGATTGAGTTTACCACCCTATAGTTGGATTCGCCATCGCTAACTTTTTCTCATACTTTTGCATGGACTGGGAAAGCCTTATTTTTGTCTTTTAATGGATTGCATGTAAGAAAAATATGTAGGTTTGAACAGAATATTTTGACAACAAGCACAACACTGGAGTTCCTGGGTGAAAGCATAGTGCATATTAGGCCAATGGGATGACAGGTTAAATTTTTACTTTTTATTTTTGTAACAAGCTCAGAACTAATTTTAGAATGTGATTCACTCAACAACCAAAACTAGTTGACAAAATTTGCTTAAGCCCAAGAGAAATATATTTCAGAACACATAAACATTCCAATTTTTATGAAAACTAAAATTAACTTTTTTTTTCTCTACATGAACAAGAAAGTGTTTTCAGTGAAACCCATTGAAGCTCTTGTTAATACAAAAAATGGAAATGCACTTTTTGTCTAACACATTAAATAATAAGAAGACTTTAAATGAGGGATGGACAGTATACTTTTGTTCCAAAACAATTGATAGTAACCATTATACCATATAAAGACAAAACATTAAGCTAGACAGTATCATGCCAGGTAGAAGGTGTTGCCTCACGAAAAAGCAGCAGGCAGACTGATTTGCCAGTTTGAAGACACATAGCACATCTTTGCTGAAGGGCTTCTCCTTTCTTTCAAGTCAGGGCCCAGTGGCTCCCAATTTGTAGGATTGCACTTGAGAAGCTACGATACCCAGAGCCTGGAAGCATGGATGCAGGAGAGGCAGGGTCCCTCATATATCAGCACAGATGTCTCTACTTTAAAGTAATCCTTTCAGTTCACCACAATATTTATTTTACTTTAAAACATTTCAAGTTTTTTCACTCCACGAGTTTTTGTTATGCGGATACTACGTTCATAATCTTTACCCAGATATTATCCACATTCTTACGCCACTGTTGCTCAGATAAGTTGCTTTGCTGTGCCTCCTTAACCCTTTCCCCATCTTCTGTTTCTTTTAAAAAATGTATTGTTTTATCTCTCTCTGCTTTACATGTACTTTGGGTCATTGGTCGTCTTAAGTTTTGGTGAGAGAGGCAAAAATCTTGCTTTCTACTAAAGAGGGAAGATGTTTAGTGGGGAGACGATTAGCACGTTCATCAGTTTACCGCTTCCTAGAGAAAGGCCACTTGCGTGCTCCGGGATGAAGCTGGTGCTCAGCCGTCTATTAAACGTAGCAGAGACTTGATATGCACTATCACTTGCGCTGTTCAAATGAAGAAACGGTTCTGAAGTCTCCAGTGTACATGCTGCATTCATGCGTCCTTATCTCATCCCCTTCCTTGTATGGGAGACTTTTGTAGACCTACCCAGTAACTACTCTTGTAATTCTTATAAGTCATGACAAAAAAAATTAATTTTAAAAGGGAGGATCACATATGCTTTCTGTCTCTGCCATCCAAATTCTTTCTTAAATACTTTTCCTTGGTAGCTTTTATCCATCAATATTACGGTATTGGCCAGTAGTATTCATTCGCTTATGCTTGGCTTTTCATTAACAGTAAGGAGGCACTTTCAGTTTGGGGGTGGAACTAATTGAATTGCTATGATTCTGGATTTCTTTGGGTCACAGAAACTACAAGACTACAAGTCCAGAAGAGTAAAGCCTATGTTTTTAATCAAAGTGTCTGCCCTGAATCTCTTCCTTTTCTGTCCTAGTGAACTCAGCTGGAAGAACTAGACAGAAATCAGAATGTCTCCTTAAAGAAGGCTGTCAAACGTAGAGAGGGTTCTGCCCCCTCTCAGCACCTTGCACCCATAGGACTTTTGAGGACTCTCCCTCTCATTGTTCCAAAGTTTAAAAGCACCCCATGGGCAGAGCACCATGGAAACCCATAATGAAAGGAGACAGAATTCACTCTGGAAGGGAGCAGGCATTGGAATGTTAAGGGTCTCTGACTCCAAGAGCCTAGATCTAAACATTTTCAAATGCCTTAGCCACATAGTCTCAGTAAGCTGGAATTTAACATTGTATTAGAAGCCCTGGATGCAAAAGGACAAGGAAAAATAAATGAGTCCCAGGAAATCAAAAGGACAAGACCCGTTGTTCATTATTCGCAGATGATTGTGTAACCTGAATATCAAAAGCCATCAAAAACTCTTTGAATAGATAAGAGAGTTCAACAAGGTAACCAGAGAAATGATGAACAAAGAAAAGGATCAATAAACACACATCTATGAGCATTAACCAATTCTCCTGGAGAAGGAAATGGCAACCCGCTCCAGTATTCTTGCCTTGAAAATTCCATGGACAGAGGAGCCTGGCAGGCTACAGTCCATGGGGCTGCAAAGAGTCAGACACGACTGAGCGAGTAACACTTATTTTAACATTTAACGGAAAAATGGTATTTATCATATATTAGCAAAAGCCGTGTTTCCTCCCACCACCTTCCAGCTTGTGAGTCCCTTTACTCCTTATTTGCAGTCTTCCGTTCAGTGTGTTAATGTGTATCTGCAGGAATCTGGACAGAGAGGAGAGACTGTGGTCCATTTCCTGCCTGGTTGTTGTGTTGGGCTTTGTACCACCTGCTCTCTGCCCACGCCATCACCACTCACTGGCTTTTCACAGGGAATTTTGGATCTGTTCCTCATCTAATTCTCAGTGTCTCCACATTCACTGCTCCCCAGAGTGTGATCTGGGCACCAGCAGCCTCAGTATCTACAAGGAACTTGTCAGAAATGTAGAATCTCAGGTCCCGCCCCAAACCTGCTGAGTTGGAATCTGCATTGAACATTTTCTCCAGTTGGTTTGTCTGCACATAAGAGTCTGTGAAGCACTGGATATCTCCTTGGTATCATTACTGTCAGTGGGAGGAATATGAGAGCAGCATGAACCTGTAAACTTGCTATTCTCCATAATGAAGGTAGCCATGGAAATCTACCACTCGGATCTAAAATTTTGGCATAGCTGTATTTCTTGGTCCCATCCAGTGGGCTGAGGGAAATGTATGTGTGTCTGTATGTGTGCCAATATTATGAAAATAGTGAAGTTGAAGTCTCCAGAAGAGCTGGTGGGGACACTCACTATGAGCTAGCACCTGGTTGGGTACTGCCACCAACTCAGTTCTCTATGTGTCAGGACTAATTAAAGCCTCTTGGCTTCAGTTAGTTTCACCTCTCTTTCCCCATTCCTAATGAGAAACTGAATTGATTTTAGTTTTACCTTCATTGTCCATTTCACTTCAGTTCAGTCACTCAGTCGTGTCTGACTCTTTGCAACCCCATGGACTGCAGCACGCCAGGCTTTCCTGTCCATCGCCAACTACTGGAGCTTGCTCAAACTCATGTCCATTGCATCGGTGATGCCATCAAACCATCTCATCCTCTGTCGTCCCCTTCTCCTCCTGCCTTCAATCTTTCCCAGCATCAGGGTATTTTCCAATGAGTCAGTTCTTCACATCAGGTGGCCAAAGTATTGGCGCTTCAGCTTTAGCATCAGTCCTTCAGTGAATATTCAAAACTGATCTCCTTTAAGATTAACTGGTTGGATCTCCTTGCAGTCCAAGGGACTCTCAAGAGTCTTCTCCAACACCACAGCTCAAAAGCATCAATTCTTCGGCGCTCAGCTTTCTTTATAGTCCAACTCTCACATCCATACATGACCACAGGAAAAACCATAGCCTTGACTAGATGGACCTTTATTGCCAAAGTAATGTTTCTGCTTTTTAATATGCTGTCTAGATTGGTCATAGCTTTTCTTCAAAAGAGCAAGTGTCTTTTGATTTCAAGGCTGCAGTCACCATCTGCAGTGATTTTGGAGCCCCCCAAAATAAAGTCTGTCACTGTTCCCACTGTTTCCCCATCTATTTGCCATAAAGTGATGGGACCAGATGCCATGATCTTAGTTTTCTGAAAGTTGAGCTTTAAGCCAACTTTTTCACTCTCCCCTTTCACTTTCATCAAGAGGCTTTTTAGTTCCTCTTCACTTTCTGCCATAAAGGTGGTGTCATCTGCATATGTCAGGTTATTGATATTTCTCCCGGCAATCTTGATTCCAGCTTGTGCTTCTTCTAGCCCAGCGTTTCTCATGATGTACTCTGCATATAAGTTAAATAAACAGGGTGACAATATACAGCCTTGACATACTCCTTTTCGTATTTGGAACCAGTCTGTTCTTCCATGTCCAGTTCTAACTGTTGCTTCCTGACCTACATACAGATTTCTCAGGAGGCAAGTCAGGTGGTCTGGTATTCCCATCTCTTTCAGAATTTTCCACAGTTTGTGATCCACACAGTCAAAGGCTTTGGCGTGACTTCTTACAGATAATACCTGAGGGCCTGCAGAATTGAGAGATGCACGGAGAGCTGGAGAGAGATCAGAATAAGAAGAGAGGACAGAAGTCTTGGACAAGCACGAGAATCCAGGATTAGTTTTATTTCTGGTTGCTGGTAGCCTGCCTCCTGCCTCTTATGTATCATAGGATCACAGTAGAGCTGCTTTTGTTAATCATTTCTTTTATTTTGCCGTTGAAAGACTGTAAGAAAGGACTCAAGATCACTTCCCATGTACTCTGTCTTTCTTCTTTAACGCTTGAAAAGGAATTATTTAGTTCTGTGAGTAAGGCTTGTCAATTATTTCTTTATCTTCTTATATCTCTTTTGAATATTAGTTGTATCAACATTTCTGTCTCCCAGTGCTGCTCAGGCTGAAGCCCATTGATGTCTTTTCTCAATAAGAGTACAGACATAATAAGAAAGATATATTCATTGTCTCTTCATTTACATGGTCACAGTTCTGTGAACTATTTTCTGAAGCTAGTCAGTGTTATCGTTATAAGGCTCTGAACATCATGGGGTGTATGCCCTTAGTACATTGCTTCCCCAAATCCCAACTGCAAACCTGTGGTCTCTCCCCCCAGAGCTGTGATCCACTCACCCCACAGTGCTTTTGACTAAGTGGAAATCTTCTGCAGTCTTATTTGTCTGAGATGTCCTGGAAACGATCTTTCTCCTCATTATTTTTTCAAATAAAGATTATATTTTTGTGACTTTTAACACAAGTTTTGCCGTTGTTTCCTTGCCTTTGGGTTATCCAGATTGCACTGTGCTTCCTTTCTGAAATGTAAGCATTTTCGGGAAAGCAAAAGGTTATCTGGTGGAGCAGATGTAAAGAGAAGTGAAGTTTCATATTGTTGTGGTGCTTATTTGCTGCAAATGTAGAATAAGAGGATATGATACATACATTTTAAGGACTTGGTTTTTCTGGCTGTTGTTTCTGAAAGAAGGATATTCTTCTAGTGAATATTATGCCCTCTGATAAATTTTGATGAGGGTTACTTGGGAGCAGATTTCAAATGTTTAGCATTCTTCTACCCTTGCAGAACTAAGATACAATCTTTTAAACTGATAGGCAAATATATTTAAATGCATACCTTTACATACTAGTCACACTTCTTAAATTTGAGCACATCAGAATCAACTGACAAGATTGTTAAAATACAGATTCGTAGCTTCCACCACAGGAGGTCCAGTTTGGTAGGTTGGGAGTGGGGCCCTCGAATGTGCATCCCTCTCAAGCTCCGGGGTGAGGGTGACGCCCCTGCAGCTCTTCAGAAACTGCACTGCAGGAGGCCCCAGGCTAGAGCCCACACACCTCTGTGCACAAACAGTGCCTGAGAACACTTGGATTCCCTTTCTTCCTTTTCCTAACTTTGTTTCTTTTTTAACTGAGGCTCTTCTTTCTCTTAAATTCATATGGATTTGCCCCCATGATCTCCATGAGTCCTGAACGCTTATCAGAGAGCCTATCTTTAAACTGAAAGACTTAATCCTAATAAGAAAGAACACCTTGTGAGTGTAGTGGTCAACCACGAACAGAACCACAGTGGGGTCCAAAAAGACCCCTTTATGCCACACCCGTCTTCCTCCGTGGGAGTGTTGGCAGAGACGGGAGAAGGAAAGTACCCAGAAAATGTACTGGTTATTTATTTGCTTGGTTTGAAAGCACTGCATTCTCCCCGGAGGGGCGGTGCTTTGTTGCTGCCTTGGTGTGGGCTCTGGAGTTGCATGCCAGCACCCACTTCCTGAACGAGATGCTCGGAGCATGCCTTCACCTGCCTTGCACCCCACAGTCCACTGTACCATCTCTCTGCACCCCAGGACTTTTCTTCCTTATGGGCTTGAGGCCTGTTATTCATGTAACAGTTTCTGCTCTAGCACTTGCATGAATGTGAGCCGTTATTTCTTAGATTCCAATAGAAGCATGCTTCATTGGGATAAACTGGCAAAGAGCTATTGATTCCTTAGGAGTTAACACTCGTCACTCAGGGGGATGGTGGGAAGACCAGATCAGGCGAGGCCACGAGTGCTCTAGGATGACGTCACATGTTCTATTGGCCAAAGGCTTTCACGCTGTGTGCCTCCACTCTTCAAATGACTGTTTCAAACAAATGGGCAAGGGAAATCCATATGAACTTTTAACAGTTGTTTCTTCAATGCTTTTCCAGTAGTGCTTTTCAAAGTCTGTGCATATATTTGGGTAAAGAGTCATTGCTAGGGTCCTATCTATTGACTGAGTTTTGCTCACATGTCCATCTGCCATTTTTTCATTCCAGTTTCCTCTCTTTCTTTATTTGATGGATGACCAGGGACTCAGTGTTTGGTCCTTAAATCCTCCATGAACAATAAGGAAGTTTAATAGACCCACTGCCTGTAGATACAGAAAGATAGATACACACACATACACACACACACATACACTCTCTATTGTAGCTAAGTCAATTAATAAATTGGACTTTTTTCATCTTTACTGTGAAGTTAGGATGACAAAACTGTAGAAATCTGCTCTTGGTGCCTCATATAATACCAGGAGCCTATGGGTGCTGATTTGAAAAGAATGACATTACCAGCCTCCCAAATGTCTTTAAATATTGATGCACTGTCTGCCCAGAGGATTTCCTCAGGGCAAACCAAGTTGGATTTCACAGTGAAATAGAATTTCTGAACACTGATATTTAAATACAGATTCTCATGTTGTTTTGAGCTTGTAAATATCCTTGTGCAGATTTTCAACCTCATTACAATGGATTCATTTTCATAAATATTTACTCAAGAGAATGAAGTTCACAGTGCCCCCAAAATCTTTTATTTATGTAGAAAGATATAATGAAAATGAAATTATATTTGTCTACCTAACTTGAGGGGTTTGGAGGTTTCTTTGTTATTGTTTTTGGTTTGACATTTACATGGGTATGATTTTTGCTTTTGTTTATCTTTTTTTTTTTAAAGACTTTTTATCTCACTTTATAAACACTTATGCCAGATATCTTCCCTGTGGTATGACAAGACCATACCATTTTCTTATCAAATTTGAATGAAAAAAAAAAAGTATATTTTGTCTCTCCACCTGCAGTTCAGGGAAGGGAACCAACATGCAACTGCCAAATTTGGACCTTTTTGAAGTCTGTTTTAGGGAGAAAGACAGGAGAAAAGCAAAATCTCTTTGTAACTATAAACATGGTATTATACATATATCTCCTATTAAAATTACATAGTTTATTGATGTGTAATAGCCCAAGGGTGAGGAAGGTCAACCTAAATGGAGTTATTTTCTCATCATAGCATCAACGAGATCCTCGACTGAATGAAATTTTATTCCCATTTTATGATGCTAAAAGGGCAATGCAGATCATTGAGATGTATGAGCCTGTTGAAGATTTGAAGAAACAAGGTAAGAAAAGTGAAAAAAAGAGAATTTTTCATTATTTAAAAAATTCAAGAGTATATGCAAGTTTTAAAATCCTTGCGTTTTTAGTTAAATGTATTTTTAAATGCTTTGGAGCTCTCTAGAGACAAGGATTGATAGCTGACTGATTTTTTTTTTTTCATAAGTCAGTATAAATTTTGCCTTACACCAAAATTTGTTTTTGTTACCTGAAATATAATGCTAAATTTATTATTAAACTATAGTGATATTTCCCCCAATGTACTTTCTTATATTAGATCCTTAATGTTGCATAGTGCTTAAAATGTAAAAATGCCAAGTATAGTCTCTGTTTGCCATCTCTGGAAAAAATTCGCATTTCCTATAAAAATTGACACCTTCCTTTTGTCTCTTGAGTTTCAGCAGGCTAGCTAAATTTAATACATGATTTGAGGAGCCTTTTTACCCATCATTTGACCCCTGGTATGGAAGATAAATGCAATTGACATGAGATTAAATAGGAATCAACTTAACAAATTGTTGGGGTTTCTGACCCTTCATCTGTTTCAGTGAAACTCTGGAAACTGTATGTTGTTCATTTCAATATTTAGCAAAGGACAGGTATGGGGAGGAAATTCAAGATTGGTTCTATAACCATGAGAAACACCTGCCAAAGCTGGGAGCAATGATGATAATACTGTATCGCCAGAGAGGTCCAGGAGATACCTGGGCTAGAGCCTCTGGCCTTATGTCTCAATGGAGAGTGAAGAGAGATGCAGGTTAAGTTCTTTCTGTCCCATTTGCCCATGAGTATCATGGCCTCAGTCTCCTCATGTTTAGAATAGAGGTTTTTTGTGTTTTTTGTTTGTTTTTTTTTTCTATCTCAGTGAGCATGGATGAAAGGTTTATACATTCTCTGGACCTACATAGACCTGCGTATACGCATCCTGGCCCACCACACCATGTGGCCACACCCCTGATATTTTTCCAAGCCCAACAGAGTTTTCCCTTGGTTATAATCATACATTTATACTTTCCTGTTAGAGTCTCAAATATCTATTTTCAGCCAGACTGCTTCATTACTTCCCTCTGAGTATCATAATCAACTCCACACAGCATGTGATGAAAGTGAAGTGAGGAGTGGCTTTGCAGGAAAGTTAGCACCTTGCAGTGGTGGGAGGTGATGTGATTTTTGTTGCTTACCCTGTTGCTGTGTGACTTTGAACCTCTATTCATAGACCTCAGTTTCCCTGCTTATAAGATGCTGGGGTTCATACCGTCATTCCACTAGTATTCTCTTCCCTGCTTTCAATCCTTCAAGTTTATAGAAGACTGACTGGGTGCCAAGCACTGTTCTAGATGCTGGAGATTCAAAATGAAAAAAGGTGGTTACAAGCTATTGAAGGAGAAAGACTTATGACTCAGTAGTACCTTGGCAGTATGATAAACATTATGATAGACGTGTGTCTTTGATTATTACAATGTCCTGAGAGTCTATGACATTACCACTGACATGTCTAAAATGTATAGCTTCACCATTTCACAAATGGCAGAAATGTTAAAGTCTGTCATTAGCAAGTATGGGTGAGAATATGGTGCCAAGGCATTGTAAACTCTCTGGGTATGTAAATTGATACAAACAGCCACCTGGTGAATAATTTGTCCGTAATCAAGTGGAAAATAGGCCTCTCCTGCAGCCCAGCCTCTTCCCTTCCAGGTCTGGGTCTGGTGTCAGAGTGGCCCTGCTCAGGCCTCAGATCTCTGCCCCTTCTGCCCCCACTCCTTGGATGATCTCATCTAAACCCAATGACTTTAAGTGTCTTCTGTACACATGCGACTTTCAGATTAAACTTGCCATTCCTAATCTCTCTCTTAAACCACAGATCTGTATAATAGACCTCTCCATTTGGATGGTGAGTGGGTATTTCAGATATATGTATGTTTACAATATGCTTTCATTCCCCCCATCCACAGACTGTTCCTTTCCCAACCTAGAAAATGGTACCATCACTCTCCCACCTTTTCATGCCAAAAGTCTTGGAGGCCTCCTTGACTTGTTTTGCTCTTTCACATCACTTCTAATCCATCCTCAAAACCTGTAAGATCCATCCTGAAAATAAATCCTGAATAAATCACTCTCATTGTCTCCACCCTAACCAGATTATCTGAGCCTACATCAACTCTTTCTGGATGATGCCAGCTAACTTCTAACTAGTCTTCTGCTTTTTTCTATGCCCTGCAATGTATGCACCACACAGCAGCCCGAGTAAACCTTTTAAAATCTTGTCTAATCATGTTCTTCTGCTGTTCCAAATCCTCCGATGGCTTCCCAACACACTTAGTACTTAATGAAGACTGAAGTCCAACTGATGTAGTCTTTAGATTCCTCTCCAGCCACCTTTCCAGCTACTTCCCCCTTCATCACGTGGTCTCTGCACTTGCCATCCTTCTGCTGTGAATGGGCCCCCCGGGTGTGCATGTGATGGCTCCCCTGCATGAATGCGACCTCATCAGAAGGGCTCTTGCGGGCCCCGCATCAAACACAGCGTCCTGGTCATTCTTTATCACTTTCATTTCCTGCTTTCTATTTCCTGCTAGCACTTTCATAACATTATATTTATTTGCTAATTTATTTGTTCTCTCGCCCACAATATATGAGTTTCATGAAAGCAGGCCTTGTCTGTTTCTTCTGTCCCACATCTATCTCAGTGCCTGGAAAAGTGTCAATGTATGTGCCCAAGGAGATAGACACACAGACTTTTGTTGCAGTTGCTGCTGCTAAATCGCTTCAGTCGTGTCCGACTCTGTGCGACCCCATAGACAGTACCCTATCAGGCTCCCCCGTCCCTGGGATTCTCCAGGCAAGAACACTGGAGTGGGTCGCCGTTTCCTTCTCCAATGCATGAAAGTGAAAAGTGAAAAGTGAAGTTGCTCAGTCGTGTCCGACTCTTCAGCGACTCCATGGACTGCAGCCTACCTTTTAGTAATAAACAGAAATGACCTAAATATCCATCAACAGAATGATGGACCATGGACTATGGTATTAATATATTCACATATGGTCCTTATACTCTGCACACTGCCTACCTCTACTGTACATCACTCAGTGAAAAATAAATGACCAAGAGCTACTGGTATTAACTAGATAAATCATAATATAAAGATATTTTATATAAACTTACAAATAGTCAAAAATATCTATTTTTTGGATAAGTGCTTGTATATAATAAAGTTACAAACCATTTTGGAAATGTAAATATGAGTAAAAAGATGGAATTGGATGGACTTGAGGTGGGGCATGCAGGGTACTTCACAGGCACCTGTAATTATGTATACCTTTGAAGAAATGTAAAGTAGATAAAGGAAAAGATATCAGACAAGGCTGAGGTGTAGATCCATGGCTACTTATCATGGTATCACCTGTACTCTTCTGTACACTTGAAATCACCTTGTAATTTTCAAATGCTTAAGTAAAAACAAGAAACTTGAGGTTATTGGTGGTTGACTGGGTAAGAGAAGATGCAGAAATATTGATCTCTCTCCTGCATTTAACACACTGGCCCTGCCCCTCATCACACAGATATGACTGAGATGAACACTGTCTCTAGGGGTCACATTTCAATGACTAGTACTCATCTCACAAGTCCTATACCCCATTTTTTTTTTTTTTTAGATGAAATAGGGAAATGGAATTATTTGAATGCAGAGAGGCCACTGCTCCCTCCTCCACTTTGGGTTCTGGTGCTGCACGTCTGAACTTAGGGAACTGAATGTTTTGCCATCATGGATGTGAAAGCAGGTGCCACCTATTTGTGGAAGGCATTACGTTACTTGTGCAACTTGGGTACTTTGTTCAGTTCTGAAAGATGAAGTTTCTTGGGAAAGACACTGTGAAGTAGTATTTACTCCTCCTGTTTAAGCTGCTTCAGATGTCATAAATAAAATGTGCGTCTTCAAAACCGTAAATCTACTATGATACTCTTTCCTCCCCCACCAGGCCTCATATCAAGTGATGGGTTTTGCAGATACCTGATGTCAGATGAAAATGCCCCCGTCTTCCTAGATCGTCTAGAGCTGTACCAAGAAATGGACCACCCTCTGGCTCACTACTTCATCAGCTCTTCCCACAACACCTATCTCACTGGCAGACAGTTTGGTGGGAAATCGTCAGTAGAAATGTACAGACAGGTCCTCCTGGCTGGTTGCAGGTTAGAAACTCAAGACATTGTTCTTTGTATATGATGCCCTTTAATTGAATTTACTCTTCTCTGAAAAATTAGAGGTAGCATTCAGAATGAAAAGGACATTTATCTTTCTCTTTAATGGATTATGATGGTCATTTAACCTTGAGGAAGGAAGAACGATATCTGTTCTGGAAAGATCTAGACTCCTCCTATGGGTCAAAAGATTTTTTTTTTTTACTGTAAATTTAAAATATTCCCCCCAAATTACAAAAAAAAATAGCTTAATTTAAGAAGTCATGAAAAATTTCCTTTTGGTCCTAGGCACTTCAAGTATAGCTTTGTTGTTGTTTAGTCACTAAGTCCTGTCCTACTCTTTGCCACCCCATGGGCTGTAGCCACACCAAGCTCCTCTGACCATGTGATTTCCCAGGCAGAGATACTAGAGTGAGTTGCAGTTTCCTTCTCCAGGGGATCTCCCTGACCCAGGGATCCAACCCACGTCTCCTGCATTGCAAGAGGATTCTTTACCACTGACCCACCAGGGAAGCCCAGATATAGCTTTCCTTAATGTTAAATATTCTAAAATTTTATTCTCTGACAATAAATATTATTTCAAATGGTTTTTATTTTATAGAAATTGGAAAATATTTGAGGTTTAAAATGTGAAAATGCTGAAAGTGAAAATTAAGAAATGTAGTTATATTGTGATATTTTTCTTGATTGTCAATGACCAATGCATAATTTTTTAACTCACTCTTTTTGTACATATAGAAATACTTTAAAAGACTTTAAGTATATCACTACATCTGTCTCAGACTCCTTGAATATGAGTCACTGAAACAATTAGAATATTTTCATTTATGGCTAAAGTAGCATCATCCCAATGATAAAATGTTTACAGTATTCTTTAACATCCTCTAAAACATAATCCATATCTAAATTTTCCTGGTTGTTCCTAAATCATTCTTTATCACAGCTTTGTCACAGCTAAGGTTTCATTCAGAACCACACTGCTTGCTCTATCTCTTGTCTCTCAATCTACAATAGTCCCTTTTTGATGACACCAATCTGATGCTATTTTAAGCTGTATCCTCCACAAAATAATCACATTACTTCACTCATTCAATTTTCTACTTCTATAGAAAGTAACTTATTTTGGTATCTTTTCTTTTCATTTGTATACACAATGTTTTATTGTAAAAGTTCAATACTGTAAAATCACTGTATTCCTAGGTGTGTTGAACTTGACTGTTGGGATGGAAAAGGTGAGGACCAGGAGCCGATAATAACTCATGGGAAAGCAATGTGCACAGATATCCTTTTCAAGGTGAGTGTTTTTGTTTGCTTGATTTCGGCTTTGGTGCTTGTGTTCTTTTTTCTTGGAGTGGAGTTAATTTACAGTGTTGTTGTAGTTTCTGGTGTACAGCACAGTGACTCAGTTGTGTGTGTGTGTGTGTGTGTGTTCTTTTCCATTCACATTCTTTTCTATTTTAGTTTATTACAAGATACTGAATATGGTTCCCTGTGCCATACAGCAGGACCTTGCTGCTTAGTTTATGTGCAGCGGTTCATATCTGCTAATTCTCCATTTATCCTTCCCCCGCCCCTTTTCTCCTATGGTAACCATAGGTTTGTTTTCTGTGTCTGTGAGTCTGTTTCTGTTTTATAAATAAGTTCGTTTGCATCATATTTTAGATCCCATATATAAGTGGCATCATATGGTATTTGTCTTTCTCTTTCAGACTCTTCAGTTAGTGTGATAATCTCTAGGTCCATCCATTTTGCTATAAATGGTGTGATTTCATTCTTTTTTATGGCTGAGTAGTATTCCACAGTGTATATATGTGCCATATTTTCCTTATTCATTTCACTGTCGATGACATTTAGGTTGCTTTCACATCTTGATTATTGTGAATAATGCTGCTATGAACATTGGGGTGCATGTGTCTTTCCAATTAGAGCTTTCTATGGATATTTAGCCAGGAGTGGGATTGCTGGGTCATATGGCAACTCAGTTTTTAGCTTTTTAAGGAACCTCTGTACTATTTTCCATAGTGTCTGTACTAATTTAAATTCCCACCCACAGTGTAGGAGAGTTCCAAGGTAAGTTTTAAAATTATACCACTGTAGCCTTTTCCAAACTAGTGTGGAAATAGAGAGGTGGAGTGGAGAGAACAAATTATTCATTTTCTCAAGCATCTTACCTTTATATTCCCTTTTCCCAGTTTTTCAGAAAAAGTCAAGAACAATATTTTCTCCACTGAATATCTCCTTCATGCTGCTTTTTCTGCTTTTAAATGGTGGCAGTGTCATATAACGAGGTTCCTCTGGGAGAACCTTCTTTGTTCCACTTACTTTCAAAACAGTCTTTCATTTTCTTATCTATTTTTGTGCTTGCTTAGTTTGCATTTTTCCTGAAGGGCTTTCAAAGTGGAATAAAAAGATTAATAGGATATAGAAAATAAAATAGATAGTGCCCAAACGGGTAAGAAGGTAAGACCCTGTGATTAGAGTTTTATGAATCCCTGTCAAAAAATCCTATAAACTGTACATACCAGAAATTGGGCTCCAAACTTTTTTGAGTTCAGTGCAAGGAGAGAGGGCTTCCCAGCTTGCTCAGTGGTAAAGAATCCACCAGCCAATGCAGGAGACACATGAGCTCGGTTTCAATCCCTGGGTGGGGAAGATCCCCTGGAGAAGGAAATGGCAATCCGCTCTAGTGTTCTTGCCTGAAAATTCCATGGACAGAGAAGCCTGGCAGGCTACAGTCCATGGGGTCTCAAAGAGTCAGATACAACTGAGCACGCACGCAGGTGCACACGTGCAAGGAGAGAAGCGTGACAGTTCGCAGGATTTGTAAAACACTACAGAGTAGTTTAAAAAGGCTATGGCTCAGATGGTAAAGAATCTGCCTGCAATGCAGGAGACACAGGTTCAATCCCTGGGTTGGGACAATCCCCTGAAGAAGGGACTAGCAACCCACTCCAGTATTCTTGCCTGGAAAGTTCTATGGACAGAGAAGCCTGGCAGGCTACAGTCCCTGGGGTCACAAAGAGTTGGACACTCCTGAGCGACTAACACTTTCACGGAGTTGTTGGTCCAGAGATGCACAGTTATTCCCAGCGTGTGCGTGCATGTTCAGTTCCATCTGACTCTTTGTGACCCTGTGGACTGTTGCTCTCCAGGCGCCTCTGTCCCTGGGGTTCTGCAGGCAAGAGCACTGGAATGGGTTGCCGTTTCCTTCTCCAGAGGATTTTCCCGGATCAGGGATGGAACCCACATCTCCTGCAGTGGCAGGCACATTCTTTACCACTGGGAACTGGGAAGTCCCTGTTCCCAGTACTGAGACCAGATAGAAGTCCCCCCGACCCCTCATCCTTCAATATCCTCACAGAATGTAATATACAGTTTTACAAATAGGCGTTTCAATGATGGCCTTTTGGTGATCTCTGTGTATACTTTGAAGGTTGATTTCTTAGAAAATTCCTCAGTATGCTCCAGTGGTGTCCTGCCAAAAGACAAATCAAAAGTGAAATTCTGTGGTTGGACAGGATGTCAAGTGCATCAACCTCTGTCATGTTCATGTAACTCAGAAGAGTTATTGCAGCTTCTGGGTCAGTGGTTCTCAACTCTGCCAACATGTGGAAAATCATTGGAGGTTTTCTTAAAAACAGACACCCAGACCCTGGACCCATGACACTCCATGAATATCATTTCTCTTAGCCAAGATGTTGGCGAGTTTGGAATAGCAATGAATTCAAGATTATGCTTCCTGAGAAGTACCAAGGTTATGTTCAAGTGGGAAGCCATGAGTTTGCAGAGCCAACCAAACTGACAGGAAGGTTTAATTCTTTTTATAGAATTAAAGAGCTAATAAGGAAGCTTAAGCTGAAAAGAAGGCTCTTCCCCCTCATTTCAGAAGTAAGCAAAGGAAAACCCATAGGCAGAGCCAAGATTTTCTAAAAGGAGGGATTCTTGGTAAACTCAAGTGGACAATCAAGGTCACTTGGGAAGCAACTCATGACTTGTTTACCTGGGAAGAAACTTCAAGCAAAAATAGCTAAAGGACCACCTAAGCCATAAGAGTACTTCATAAAACACTCCAAGACTTCTAGCCTATGTCGTTATCCTTTCAAATGGACTTCCTTAGATAACTGCTATAAAATACTTTCCCAATTAACGGAATGATGGGACTTGTCCCATGGTTAACTATAAACCAGTAAGAATTTGAGGATTTTTACCAAATATGATGCTCTGGTTGTGGATGTGTTGGTGTGAAACTGGACTTTCTGAAGGTAAGCAGAGAGCTGCCATCTGTGTAAAGTGTCAGGCGGGGAGGACTTGCTCAGCTCATTGAAAAGTTGTTTCAAGTGACCGAGCTCTCGGTTCAGAGAGGGGTGTCCTTGTCCGTGTTTAGCCTCATATGTTGCTTGAGCAAGGAGAACCTTCACCCTGTGACCCTCCACTTTCACCAGGCTAATACAAAACAAAAGACATTGCAAACATCACATCAATTCACAGGAATCTTCACAGAATGAAGGAGATGTAGCCTAAGTCTGGTTCCCAAAGGAAACTCAGTAAAAGCTTCTGTTTCACCAACGTGTTTTTCTTCGAGGCAAGAGGAGGAGAGGGGTCCATTGCAAAAATCTCTGAAAGCTGAAAGCTCACTGGCTCCTCAGTGAGAAAGGTGGACTCTGAACCCATTGTGGCAGATTAGTGAGCGAGCAATTGCACTACCATTTAGGTGAATGCCAGTCACTAGCACCCTAATTTTGGAGAAGTAAACAATAACTTTGAAAAAAGTGTAGCTAACCATGAACTGTGTGTACATCTAACCACAGGGGACTCAATGTGGAGTGGTGAATGGATTCTTCAGGTTTGAATTGCTAGAAGTGACTTTCTGAAAGGCTCAAATGATTAGTCTCCAATTGATTTCAGGTGCTTTATTTTTTCTCTCCTTTCTCATTAACACTCCTGTCTTTGAAGGATGTTATTCAAGCCATCAAGGAAACTGCCTTTGTCACATCGGAATATCCTGTAATTCTCTCCTTTGAAAATCACTGCAGGTATAGTGATTCATTCTACCCTGTTTCTCCGTGTTGTTTGCTAATCCCCATTTCCCATTCCTGCTCCGCATCTTTTTGAATAACTGAACAGTTTCTTTTGTGAAGTGGTAACTACCTATAGTCTTATGGGGAAAAAAAGAAGGAACTCAAACCACTATTCCCCAACACCTCCAAAAGAGAAAAAAAAAAGTCCTTTTAATATATTTTAGAAATGCTTCCTCTAAACCAAAGGTCAGAGAGCAGGACACCTTGCTCAAAGTTCCATGGAGTTAGAAGACTTGGTAGTATATTTGTAGTCAGATGTGATGGACTTGAAAGACACTTTTTTTCTGCTTACCAGCTCTTAGTTCAGCAGCAGAATCTACTTTTTAACCTACATCAATTAGCTCATTAGCGTCAAAGACACAATCATTTTGGTGAGTGGGAGTTTTTAATCGCTAGGAATGGATGTTTCTTGTTCTTATCCTGGACAGTTAATGGATGTTTGAATTTACAAATGTCGGTTCTTTCCCTCCAGCAAATATCAACAGTACAAGATGTCCAAATACTGTGAAGATCTATTTGGAGATCTCCTGTTGAAACAAGCACTTGAATCACATCCAGTATGTATTTTTAGCAAACCATATTTCTAACATGAATGGATTTGTTTTGCAATTCATTTCTGAAGGGTCAAGTAGTTCTGGAGGACTGATGTTAAAGAGGTTCATATTTGTTTAAATTCGTTGGTATGGAAAGCTTCCACCGAGCTTCAGAAAGGTGTGTAGAGAGAGATATAATGTAAACATCTGGGTCAGTTTAATTCAGAAGATTGTGGGATCTTTATGGTTTCTGAAACCTCTGTCTTAAATTTTCATAAAGTGAACAGTGGCCTGGGTCTGGAGTTGGTGATCATTCTCAAATTCAGTGACAGGTTAGAATCACCTGGAGGAACCATGAAACATACCTCTGCCATAGCCCCATTCAGAGATTGATTCAAGTCAGCAGATTGATTCAAGTCAGCAGATTGATTCAAGTCAGCAGATTATGCATGGTGTTTTTTTAAATGCTCTCCAGGTAAATCAAATGTGTACCCAGGGGTCAGCACTCACGGGAGCCTGTTGCTATGGAAAGTTCCCTGGATCAAGTCACAGGAGCCTGAAGTTCAAGCTCCCAAGTCCAAATCAAACTCTTGGGCAATGTTATACGCCCATTTTCTAGCTTCATTTGTTAAACCTGCTAATTCCTTCATCAGGCAAAGAACTTGTATCCTGTGCCCCATAGATAGGCTTTGCAGGGTCTGTAAGCTCATTCTAATTACATGCAGCTTGTTTTTTTGTATACAGTCATTCAAGAGAGTTCATCAGATTTTTACAAAGATCCACACCTCCCAAGTGGTTAAGGGTCACTGTCACAAGATGTTGGGAGTAACAAGAAACTCCTGGAGTGAAAGTACGAAATACTCGATAGTAATGAAGTGTTTTGCCCCACTATTGCCCCAAACACGGTAACAATAGGCAGCAATCGAACATCACCATGACTGACATCTGCTCCCTGGGAACACATCAGGTGGTTTAACAATGAGTTTTGTAGAAGTACATCTGTGGGAATTGAAAAAACTATACAAGGATATTTACCATCTGCTGAAGCTATGGCTGCCGGCGCCCCATCCACAGCCTGCAGTGCTTCCCACTTCCCCGCTTAGTGGCCTAATGTCCACCTGTCGCCCCTGCCGCTGCTGGCTCAGGGGGTGCTCCGGTCCCTGGAGCCCTGCCCACATGCGATCGTCAAGCCAGAGGTGCCAGAGAATCACCACCTCTACCCCGTGCTTCACCACTCCTCAGGAGGTTTGACTGAGCACCTGGTCCCCACTGCCCCCCAGGTTCCACAAGGGGATCCCGTTCCCACATGCAGGGCTTGATAACACTCCCCTGATGGGCTGGCCATCTTCTTGTTCTCACCCTTCTCCTCCTCTTTTGGGATTCCCTGGAGCTACCTCCCAAATAAATGACTGGTGCTTTCATCTTTGTCTCAGACTGATTCTAAGGGAATCTAAACTAAGAAACAGCCTGATTTATTTTAGTTTTTACCTTGGTCCTTTGAGTATTTTATTTCCTTTGTTAGGCTAAGGTGCTTGCTTTTACAGAAAGGTCTCTGCATTTTTTGTGAAGTGATGTGCACATACATGAAAGGTTATGGGAAGTCTGTAATATAAATGAGACTAAGATCTGAACTTCAAAACTTTCAGTCCTGGGAGCAGACCACAGAATACCAATGTAAAACCATAACTGAAAAAGAAGATGGACTATTATGTGTTGAATATTTATTGCCAATATCCAAGTGTAAGAGGGATCACTAGGAGTGAACCAGTTACAGCAGGCTTCTGAAAGGAAGCAGAATTTCAGCCAAGGGTTTCATTTGAGACAGAATGGATGTTGGACGGCACAGTGCCTTGCATGTATAAATAGTATAAAAATTAGTTTGGAAAATGAATGGACATGTGGAAGGATAGGTAGTTGTATAGATAGATGGTAGGGGAATGGAGAGCGGATGGGGATGGGTAAGACACAGTTCCATGGATCAGTTGTTGTTTAGTTGCTACGTCATGTTTGACTCTTTGCAACCCCATGGATGGCAGCACATGACCTTCACTTTCTCCCGGAATTTGCTCATGTCCATTGAGTCAATGATGCCATCCAAGCATCTCATGCTCTGTTGCCCCTTTCTCCTCAGTCTTTCCCAGCATTAGGGTCTTTTCCAGTGAGTCAGCTCTTTGTATCACCTGGCCAAAGTGTTGGAGCTTCAGCTTCAGCATCAGTCCTTCCAGTAAATATTCAGGGTTGATTTCCTTTAGGATGGACTGGTTTGATTTCCTTTCGGTCCAAGGGACTCTCAAGAGTTTTCCAACCCCACAATTCAAAAGTATTCATTCTTCCTTGGTCAACTTTCTTTTTGGTCCTACTCTCACATCCATACACGACTACTGGAAAAGCCATAGCTTTGACTATACGGACCTTTGTTGGCAAAGTGATGTCTTTGCTTTCCAATATGCTGTCTAGGTTTGTGATAGCTTTCTTTCCAAGGAGCAAGCGTCTTTTAATTTCATGGCTGCAGTCAGCATCTCCAGTGACTTTGGAGCCCAAGAAAATAAAAACTGCCACCATTTCTACTTTGTCCCCGTCTATTTTCCAGGAAGTGATAGGACTGGATGTCATGATCTTAGTTATTTGAATGTGAAGTTTTAAGCCAGCTTTTTCACTCTCTTCTTTCAGCTTTATCAAGAGGCTCTTTAGTTCCTCTTTGCTTTCTGCTATAAGGTTATTGATATTTTCCCCAGCAATCTTGATTCCAGCTTGTGATCAGAGGTCATCAAATAAAGGGACATCTCCTTTGAAGATATCAATCTAAGCAAATGAAACCATAGTAGATGTCATTTTTCAATCATTAGGACCACTTCCTTCTTGATTCTCTTATTGAACCCACAAAGCCACAGTCCTGAGCTTTGAGGGTAGATCACTCTACTGAGCAGACCAGCTTGTGGTACAGCCCAACACTACACTTAGCAACACCAGCCAGCCCCATGACCCCTGTTACTTTACCAGATACTTAAAGAGGGTCAAGGCCTAGGGTCGAGCTGGATCCCGTTCCCTGAGACCACTGCAGGTTGGAGCCCACTCCCTGGGGAGAGCAGAGCAGCTCTGCAAACCTTGAGAGTCCTTTCTGGTGCCAAGTTTGCAGCTTTAGCTTAAGGCGAAGCATGGGCTAGTTTGGGGTGAACAGTGAAAGTATAAGGCTGTGCTGACTGCCATCTACTGGATGTTGGTTGTGTAACTCACAGGCCTTCTGCTCATTTTGGTCTGGAACAGAGAATGAAGAAGTAAAACTATCATCAATCAGCCTTTTCTGTTTGTCTCTAGCTGGAACCAGGCAGACCCTTGCCGTCCCCGAATGACCTCAAAAGAAAAATACTCATCAAAAACAAACGACTGAAACCTGAGGTTGAAAAAAGTAAGTCAAATACACTCATCGATGACAGAAGGCATACATACGTTGCATCTTTAGACATTTCAGCAATCTCGAATGAAACATACATTAAAACCACTGATTGGGGAGGAAGTGGGTCTAATGGTCTATATATTGTTCAGAACAAAGTTGCCACATTTCCACTCAAGTTTAGTTTCTACATCAACCCATTCTTGCAATGGGAAAACCTATTTGTATATTTATAGATCAGCATTTGGAGGAATCCTCAAGAAAGATGAGGGGAAAGCGAAAAAAGCAGTTTAGAATTTATCCAGATAAAGCAGCTAGCACTTGATCAATTCATACACTTTAAAGTCCTCTTTAAAAGTTACCCTTTGCAGTGATACGTACTTAACAGGGTTGTAGGTAATATGAGAATGTAGATGTGAATGAGACAGACAGGCAGACAGAGGTGGTTTTATTTAGATATTGCCCCCTCTGTTTTCTGAAAACATTTTCTTTGCAAGTATGTTCTTCCATCAAATCTCTTAGTTCAGTGAAGGAATAACATCAAAAATTGGTATGATTGCATTGTGGCTTTTCCTTGGATATTCTAAACTAAAATTTTGAAATTATATTAACTCCACTGCAATACCAATAATGCCTTAGGACAATGAAAACAACAAAGAAAAATATAATAAAATAAGAAAACTACTAAATTGTATATTTTACATATAATAAAATAAGAAAACTACTAAATTATATATTTTACACATATATACATGTACTGTAGACACATATATACACATGTACTTTTTGATATATGCACACATTTTTAGCAAAGTTGGGATCATATTAAATATACTAACTGTTGGTCAGTTTTAATTCAAGCAATTAAGTATTCTTTTATCCAGTGAGATAGAAATCTGTATACTAATTTTAATTCTAATGTATAAAACTTTTTTAAAATTCTAGTGTATGAAACACTATATAGCATTTATTATGTGGAATATAGTGTAATTTAACCAGTCCCTAGGTGATAGATTTTCACTGCTATGAAAACAATGGTGAACATGCTTGGATGTTAATTTCATGCATTTATGCAGCTTTCTCCTTGGAATCACTTGGTACAGTTAGAGTTGATTGGCCAAAGCATGTGTACATTTTTTATCCTGATGTATCTTATTGTACTGTCTTTCAGAAAAGTTTATACGTCCACTATAATATATGAAGAACACCTGTTTCCCAGCAATATTTTTAATGCTGGCTATTGGGCATCTTTTATATGTGTTCACCACTAATAAAAGAAAAATAATACTTTAATTTTTTAATTGTATATCTTTGATGACTAGTTTCTTTTTATTATTTATGATTTGCCCTCCTATATTTCCCCAATTTAAAAATTATTTCATGTGTCTATCTCATTGACTTTTGAGGGTTTTTATACATTAGGATAATAACTGGATTGTATCAATTGCAAATATTTTTTTCCTGAAGTTTTCCAGTTTCTCTTATGTCACTTAACCGTAGTTGCCATGAACCATGGTCTGTGCCATATGCTACAAATTCTGGGTTTTGTATCAAGCCTCAGAGCCTTCTGAGGGACTGAGCTGTGACTTTGCAGCCTGGTGACCAGGATATGGGGCATTTCCCCTATATTCCAACTATGTTCCAACTATGGCATAGTTGGACATGCCTTCGGGAGTCAAGGCCACCAGGACTGGAAAGGCTGTGGCCATGGCTGAGCCTTGGGAGCCTGGACAATAGGTTTCTCTTCCCTTTTCATCCTTCTTTATGTCCATCTTTAAGCCAGTTTTATAAGTGACTTAACCCTTGTCTCCATCTCCTTGTTTATTTTAATAACAGAACAGCTTGAAGCTTTGAAAAGCATGATGGAAGCAGGAGAATCCGCTGCCCCAGTAAACATCTTAGAGGATGACAATGAAGAGGAAATAGAAAGTGGTGAGTTGTTCTTTTTTTTTTTTTAATTTACACCTCACAAACATAATTTTTTAAAATAAGGAAAACCTAAATTTGTCTCATGGACCCTTTTATATTATGTGACATTTTAATTTCTTGTAGGTACCTGCACCATCCTTAATCTTCTGGTATTTAGGAGTACTTTTCCAAATAGTATGGCTTAGGATTTCCCTACACACTAGATTTTAGTAGCTTAGTCATCTCCTTTTCTGCTATGCCTTCAGCTGTTCAGCAGAAACTAACAGTCAGAGAATCCTTGAAGCACTTGCTATTGAAGACAGGGCTTAGAATAAAAAGAACATTTTTTAGTCCTTTTCTATCAGCAAAACATGAACATCAGTGTTGTTACTCATGACAGCCATTCAGGCGAGTTAAAAGGGAAGGAACATGGATAGGGACCCTCAGTAAATGCTTGGTTTGTGTGCACATATAGTACTTTGGCCACCTCATGTGAAGAGTTGTCTCATTGGAAAAGACTCTGATGCTGGGAGGGATTGGGGGCAGGAGGAGAAGGGGACGACAGAGGATGAGATGGCTGGATGGCATCACTGACTCGATGGATGTGAGTCTCAGTGAACTCCGGGAGTTGGTGATGGACAGTGAGGCCTGGTGTGCTGCAATTCATGGGGTCACAAAGAGTTGGACACGACTGAGCGACTGATCTGATCTGATAGTGAATTAGAAACTCAAAGTCAGAATCAAACTTTCAAGTTCAAATTCCTTCAAATCACCATCTCAGTACAATAAGCTATATTCTAGTAGACAGAATAATTTTTGCAAAGGCAGCTTTGCTCAAAATATTTCAATATTTGCTATTACCTTCTATTTTACTTTGGCCGTATAGCCACAACCATAACCTTTGGTTTTAAATAGGTCATTTGGAAGATTGTGAATGTTGTTAGAAAATTATTTGTTATGTAGCATGAGGATTGATTAACAAATGACATGAAAATTGATTAACAGAATAGCTTGTGTATGCACTGTGTGTCTGTTGATTAGAGCTTTGAGTTTAGCGCTTTTGAGCAAAATAATTTAGAAACGCTTATAGAAACTCTGTTTTTTATATAAATATCTGAAATAGAAGAGTAGATTTTAGGAAAGTTTGACATTATAGATAAAAACCTAAAAGCTGTGAGAACCAACTAATCATACTCACAGCCACTAAAAAAGATTCCTGACGATGGAGGACACTTCATAAGTGATTTGTGTTGCATGTCCAAACCATGGGAACATGACTTACTTTCATAGGTTTTATATGAATAGCAGGGAGGCTGGAGTTAGCTGACGGTATTTAATCAGTGCCCGTTATGGTCATCTCTTACTGTGCAACAAACCACCCCAAAACACTTTACTGCTGTCTCTTCTGGTTCTGTGGGTCACTTGGGCTCAGGATGGGGGCTTTCCCTTTAGTTTCTCATGTGGTTGCCGGCAGACGACATCAAGAGTCATCTGAAGGTCCCCTGAGCCAGCGCCTGATGGCTCAGTCTGAGCTGGTGGTTGGCATTGGCTGGCTGTGACAGCTCGGTTGGATCTGTTGACACAGGCACCCTATGAGGCCTTTCTCTGTGGTGTGGGCTTCTCATAGCACGGTGGCCAACCTCCTTGATGAAATGGCCTGAGAGCTCGTGTTCCAAAGGGCAGAAAACAGAAGCAGCTAAACAATTTAAAAGCTGTGCTTGGGAATGGCATATCATTGCTTCCCCTGTGTTTTATTCATTAGCACACTCTTAGTCCAGGCCCACCCACATTCTGGTGGGTGAGTGAGTAACTAGATTACATTGCAGAAGAGTCAGAGGGAAACTGATACTATTGCAGCTGTCTTTGGAAAATGCAGTCTGCCACATTGCCTATTATTTTATTTCACACTTTTTACAAATCATAAACCTGAACAAGATTTAAAAATAAAATCTTAAAAGGAATGTATTTAAACAAATCAATAAAAAATGATACAAATGAACTTATTTACAAAACAAAAACAAAACACAGATCTTGAAATCAAACTTATGGTTACCAAAGGGGAAATGTCAGGGGAAGGGATAAATTAAGAGATTAGGATCAACATAAACACACAACTCAGTTCAGTTCAGTTCAGTTCAGTCGCTCTGTTATGTCTGACTCTTTGCGACCCCATGGACTGCAGCCTGCCAGGTTTCTCTGTCCATCACCAACTCCTGGAGCTTGCTCAAACTCATGTCCATCGAGTTGGTCATGCCATCCAACCACCTCATCCTCTGTCATCCCTTCTCCTCCCGCCTTTAATCTTTCCCAGCATCAGGGTCTTTTCCAATAAGTCAGTTCTTCACATCAAGTGGCCAAAGTATTGGAGTTTCTGCTTCAGCATCAGTCCTTCCAATGAATAATCAGGACTGATTTCCTTTAGGAGGGACTTGTTGGATCTCCTCGCAATCCAAGGGACTCTAAAGAGTCTTCTGCAACACCACACCTCAAGAGCATCAATTCTTCGGTGCTCAGCTTTCTTTATAGTCCAACTCTCACATCCATACTTGACTACTGGAGAAACCATAGCTTTGACTAGATGGACCTTTGTTGGCAAAGTAATGTCTCTGCCTTTTAATATGCTGTCTATGTTTGTCATAGACATTGCTCCTTTTCTTCCAAGGAGCAAGTGTCTTTTAATTTCATGGCTACAATCAACATCTGCAGTGATTTTTGGAGCCCCCCAAAATAAAGTCTGTCACTCTTTCCATTGTTTCTCCATCTATTTACCATGGAGTGAAGGCACTGGATGGCATGATCTTAGTTTTCTGAAAGTTTAGTTTTAAGCCATCTTTTCCACTCTCTTCTTTTACTTTCATCGAGAGGCTCTTTAGTTCCTCTTCACTTTCTGTCATAAGGGTGATGTCATCTGCGTATCTGAGGCTATTGATAATTCTCCCAGCAACCTTGATTCCAGCTTGTGTTTCATCTACCCTGGCATTTTGCATGATGTACTCTGCATATAAGTTAAATAAGCAGGGTGACAATATACAGCCTTGATATACTCCTTTCCCAATTTGGAAACCAGTCTGAAACCAGTCGGTTGTTCCATGTCTGGTTCTAACTGTTGCTTCTTTACCTGCATAAAGTTTTCTCACGAGGCGGTCTGGTGACTGCCTGACTGGTAAAGTGGTCTGGTATTCCCATCCCTTTAAGGATTTTCCACAGTTTGTTGTGATCTATACAGTCAAAGAATTTGGTGTACTCAAAAAACCAGTTTTTCTGGAACTCTCTTGCTTTTCCTGTGAGCTAATGATGTTGTCAATTTGATCTCTGGTTCCTCTGCCTTTTCTAAATCCAGCTTGAACATCTTGAAGTTCATGGTTCACATACTACTGAAGCCTGATGATGGTGGTGGTTTATTTGCTAAGGTGTGTCCAACTCTTGTGACCCCATGGACAGTAGCCTGCCAGTCTCCTCTGTCCTTGGGATTCTCTAGGCAAGAATACTTGAGTTGGTTTCCATTTCCTTCTCCAGGAGATTTCCCTGACCCACGAATTGAACCTGGGTCTCCTGCATAGCAGGCACATTCTTTACCTACTGAGCTACTAGGGAGGTTGAAGTCTGGCTTGGAGAATTTTTAGCATTACTTAGCTAGCATGTGAGATGAGTGTAATCGTGCAGTAGTTTAAACATTCTTTGGTATTGCTCTTCTTTGGGATTTGAATGAAAACTGACATTTTAGAAAAACTATTAAAAATTCCAACATATGGAGGCTGAACAACACACGGCTGAATAACCAACAAATCACAGAAGAAATCAAAAAAGAAATCAAAATATGCATAGAAACAAATGAAAATGAAAACACAACAACCCAAAACCTGTGGGACACTTTAAAAGCAGTGCTAAGGGAAAGGTTCATAGCAATACAGGCATACCTCAAGAAATAAGAAAAAAGTCAAATAAATAACCTAACTCTACACCTAAAACAACTAGAAAAGGAAGAAATTAAGGACCCCCAGGGTTAATAGAAGGAAAGAAATCTTAAAAATCAGGGCAGAAATAAATGCAAAAGAAACAAAAGAGACCATAGCAAAAATCAACAAAGCCAAAAGCTGGTTCTTTGAAAGGATAAATAAAATTTACAAACCATTAGCCAGACTCATCAAGAAACAAAGGGAGAAAAATCAAATCAATAAAATTAGATATGAAAATGGAGAGATCACAACAGACAACACAGAAATACAAAGGATCATAAGACTACTATCAGCAATTATATGCCAATAAAATGGAAAATTTGGAAGAAGTGGACAAATTCTTAGAAAAGTACAACTTTCCAAAACTGAACCATGAAGAAATAGAAAATCTTAACAGACCAATCACATGCACAGAAATTGAAACTGTAATCAGAAATCTTCCAGCAAACAAAAGCCCGGGTCCAAATGGCTTCACAGCTGAATTCTACCAAAAATTTAGAGAAGAGCTAACACCTATCCTACTCAGACTCTTCCAGAAAATTGCAGAGGAAGGTAAACTTCCAAACTCATTCTATGAGGCCACCATCACCCTAATACCAAAACCTGACAAAGATGCCACAAAAAAAGAAAACTACAGGCCAATAACACTGATGTACATAGATGCAAAAATCCATAACAAAATTCTAGCAATCAGAATCCAACAATACATTAAAAAGATCATACACCATGACCAAGTGGGCTTTATCCCAGGGATGCAAGGATTCTTCAATATCCGCAAATCAATCAATGTAATACACCACATTAACAAATTGAAAAATAAAAGCCATATGATTATCTCAATAGATGCAGAGAAAGCCTTTGACAAAAGTCAACATCCATTTATGGTAAAAATCCTCCAGAAAGCAGGAATAGAAGGAACATACCTCAACATAATAAAAGCTATATATGAAGTTTAAAAATAAAATAAAATTAAAAGCTATATATGAGAAACCCACAGCAAACATAATTAACATTATGGTGAAAAATTGAAAGCATTTCCCCTAAAGTCAGGAACAAGACAAGGGTGCCCACTTTCACCATTACTATTCAACATAGTTTTAGAAGTTTTGGCCACAGCAATCAGAGCAGAAAAAGAAATAAAAGGAATCCAAATTGGAAAAGAAGAAGTAAAACTCACTTTTTGCAGATGATATGATCCTCTACATAGAAAACCCTAAAGACTCCACCAGAAAATTACTAGAGCTAATCAGTGAAAATAGTAAAGTTGCAGGATATAAAATCAACACACAGAAATCCCTTGCATTCCTATACACTAATAATGAGAAAATAGAGAAATTAAGGAAACAATTCCATTCACCATTGCAACGAAAATAATAAAATACTTAGGATTATATTTACCTAAAGAAACTAAAGACCTATATATAGAAAACTATAAAACACTGGTGAAAGAAATCAAAGAGGACACTAATAGATGGACAAATATTCCATGTTCATGCATCAGAAGAATCAATATAGTGAAAATGAGTATACTACTCAAAGCAATCTATAGATTCAATGCAATCCCTATCAAGCTACCAAAGGTATTTTTCACAGAGCTAGAAAAAATAATTTCACAACTTGTATGGAAATACAAAAAACCTCAAATAGCTAAAGCAATCTTGAGAAAGAAGAATGGAACTGGAGGAATCAACCTGCCTGACTTCAGGCTCTACTACAAAGCCACAGTCATCAAGACAGTATGGTACTGGCACAAAGACAGAAATATAGATCAATGGAGCAAAATAGAAAGCCCAGAGATAAATCCACACACCTATGGACACCTTATCTTTGACAAAGGAGGCAAGAATATACAGTGGAGAAAAGATAATCTCTTTAACAAGTGGTGCTGGGAAAACTGGTCAACCACTTGTAAAAGAATGAAACTAGAACAATTTCTAACATCATACACAAAAATAAACTCAAAATGGATTAAAGATCTAAATGTAGACCAGAAACTATAAAACTCCTAGAGGAGAACATAGGCAAAACACTCTCCGACATAAATCACAGCAGGATCCTCTATAATCCACCTCCCAGAATATTGGAAATAAAAGCAAAAATAAACAAATGGGACCTAATTAAACTTAAAAGCTTCTGCACAACAAAGGAAATTATAAGCAAGGTGAAAAGACAGCCTTCAGAATGGGAGAAAATAATAGCAAATGAAGCAACTGACAAAGTACTAATCTCAAAAATATTCAAGCAACTCCTGCAGCTCAATTCCAGAAAAATAAACGACCCAATCAAAAAATGGGCCAAAGAACTAAACAGACATTTATCCAAAGAAGACATACAGATGGCTAACAAACACATGAAAAGATGCTCAACATCACTCATTATCAAATAAATGCAAATCAAAACCACAGTGAGGTACCATTTCACGCCAGTCAGAATGGCTGCTATCCAAAAGTCTACAAGCAATAAATGCTGGTGAGGAAAGAGAACCCTCTTACACTGTTGGTGGGAATGCAAACTAGTACAGCCACTATGGAGAACAGTGTGGAGATTCCTTAAAAAACTGGAAATAGAACTGCCATACAACCCAGCAATCCCACTACTGGTCATATACACCGAGGAAACCAGAAGGGAAAGAGACACGTGTACCCCATTGTTCATCACAGCACTGTTTATAATAGCCAGGATATGGAAGCAACCTAGATGCCCATTAGCAGACGAATGGATAAGAAAGCTGTGGTACATATACACAATGGAGTATTACTCAGCCATTAAAAAGAATACATTTGAATCAGTTCTAATGAGGTGGATGAAACTGGAGCCTATTATACAGAGTGAAGTAAGCCAGAAAGAAAAACACCAATACAGTATACTAATGCATATATATGGAATTTAGAAAGATGGTAATGATAACCCTGTATGCAAGAGAGCAAAAGAGACACAGATGTATAGAACAGTCTTTTGGACTCTGTGTGAGAGGGAGAGGGTGGGATGATTTGGGAGAATGGCATTGAAACATGTATATCATATATGAAACTAATCACCAGTCCAGGTTCAATGCATGATATAGGATGCTTGGGGCTGGTGCACTGGGATGACCCAGAGGGATGGTACGGGGAGGGGAGTCAGAGGGTGATTCAGGATGGGGAACACATGTACACCTGTGGCAGATTCATGTTGATGTATGGCAAAACCAATACAATATTGTAAAGTAATTAGCCTCCAATTAAAACAAACAAATTTATATTAAAAAATAAATGAATAAATAGAAAGATTTTTCAGTAAAAAAAAAAAAAGAAAGAAAACTGACATTTTCAGTCCTGTGGCCACTGCTGTGTTTTCCAAATTTGCTGGCATATTGAGTGCAACATTTTCACAGCATCATCTTTTAGGATCTGAAATAGCTCAACTGGAATTCCATCACCTCCACTAGCTTTGTTCACAGTGATGCTTCCTAAAGCCCACTTGACTTTGCTTCTAGTATGTCTGGCTCTAGGTAAGTGATCACACCATCATGGTTATCTGGGTCATGAAGATCTTTTTTGTATAGCTCTTCTGTGTATTCTTGCCCCTCTTCTTAATATCTTCTGCTTCTGTTAGGTCCATACCATTTCTGTCCTTTATTGTGCCCATCTTTGCTTGAAATGTTCCTTTGGTATCTCGAATTTTCTTGAAGAGATCTCTAGCCTCTCCCATTCTGTTGTTTTCCTCTATTTCTTTGCATTGATTGCTGAGGAACGCTTTTATCTCTCCTTGCTATTCTTTAGAACTATGCAATCAAACGAGTATACCTTTCCTTTTTTCCTTTGCCTTTAGCTTCTCTTCTTTTCTCAGCTATTTTTAAGGCCTGCTCAGACAAGCATTTTGCCTTTATTGTATTTCCTTTTCTTGGGAATGGCACCCCACTCCAGTACTCATGCCTGGAAAATTCTATGGATGGAGGAGCCTGGTAGGCTGTAGTCCATCAGGTCGCTAAGAGTCGGACATAACTGAGTGACTTCACTTTCACTTTTCACTTTCATGCATTGGAGAAGGAAATGGCAACTCACTCCAATATTCTTGCCTGGAGAACCCCAGGGATGGGGGAAGACGGGGTCGCACAGAGTCGGACACGACTGAGTGACTTCACTTTCTTGGGAATGGTTTTGATCACTGCCTCCTATACAGTGTCACAAACCTCCATCCATAGTTCTTCAAGCACGCTGTGAGATCTAATCCCTTTAATCTATTTCTCACTTCCACTGTATAATCATAAGGGATTTGATTTAGGTCATACCTGAATGGTCTAGTGGTTTTCCTGACTTTCTTCAATTTAAGTCTGAATTTGGCAATAAGGAGTTCATGATCTGAGCCACAGTCACCTCCTGATCTTGTTTTTGCTTACTGTATAGAGCTTCTCCATCTTTGGTTGCAAAGAATATAATCAATCTGATTTCGATATTGACTGTCTGGTAATGTGCATGGTTTAGTCTTCTCTTGTGTTGTTGGAAGAGGGTGTTTGCTATGACCAGTGCATTCTCTTGGCAAAACTGTGTTAGCCTTTGCCCTGCTTCTTTCTGTACTCCAAGGCCAAATTTGCCTGTTACTCCAGGTATCTCTTGACTTCCTACTTTTGCATTCCAGTCCCCTATAATGAAAAGGACATCTTTTGGGGGAGTTAGTTCTAGAATGTCTTGTAGGTCTTCATAGAACCATTCAACTTCAACTTCTTCGGCATTAGTGATTGGGGCATAGACTTGGATTACCATGATATTGAATGGCTTGCCTTGGAAACAAACAGAGATCACTCTGTCATTTTTGAGATTGCATCCAAGTACTGGCATTTTGGACTCTTTTGTTGACTATGAGGGCTACTCCATTTCTTCTAAGGGATTCTTGCCCACAGCAATAGATATAATGGTCATCTGAATTAAATTAAAATTAAATTAAAAATTGCAGTCCATTTTAGTTCACTAATTCGTAAATGAATGTCGACATTCACTCTTGACATCTCCTGTTTGACCACTCCCAATTTGCCTTGATCCATGAACCTAAGATTCCAGGTTCCTATGCAATATTGCTCTTTACGGCATTGGACTTTACTTCCATCACCAGCCACATCCATAACTGTGCATTGTTTTCTCTTTGGCTTTGTCTCTTCATTCTTTCTGGTGTTATTTCTCCACTTTTCTCCAGTAGCATATTGGGCACCTACCGACCTGGGGAGTTCATCTTTCAGTGTCCTATCATTTTGCCTTTTTATAGTGTTCTTGGGGTTCTCAAGGCAAGAATACTGAAGTGGTTTGCCATTGTTTTCTCCACTGGACCACGTTTTGTCAGAACTCTCCACCATGACTCATCCGTTTTGGGTGGCCCTACAAGGCATGGCCTTTTCATACTGTTCATGGGGTTCTCAAGGCAAGAATACTGAAGTGGTTTGCCATTCCCTTCTCCAGTGGACCACATTCTGTCAGATCTCTCCACCATGACCCTCCCGTCTTGGGTTGCCCCACGGGCATAGCTTAGTTTCATTCAGTTAGACAAGGCTGTGGTCCGAGTGTGATTAGATTGACTAGTTTTCTGTGAGTATGGTTTCAGTGTGTTTGCCCTCTGATGCCCTCTTGCAACACCTACCATCTTACTTCGGTTTCTCTTACTTGGGCGTGGGGTATCTCTTCACGGCTGCTCCAGCAAAGTTCAGCCATTGCTCCTTACCTTGGACAAGGAGTATCTCCTCACCGCCGCCCTTCCTGACCTTCAACGTGGGAAAGCTCCTCTAGGCCCTCCTGCACACGTGCAGCCACGGCTCCTTGGACGTGGGGTTGAATACTGAAAGAGAAACTCCCCAGATCAGTAGGTTCCCAGTGTGCTACTGGAGATCAGTGGAGAAATAACTCCAGAAAGAATGAAGGGATGGAGACAAAGCAAAAAGAATACCCAGCTGTGGATGTGACTGGTGATAGAAGCAAGGTCTGATGCTGTAAAGAGCAATATTGCATAGGAACCTGGAATGTCAGGTCCAAGAATCAAGGCAAATTGAAAGTGGTCAAACGAGAGATGGCAAGAGTGAATGTCGACATTCTAGGAATCAGCGAACTAAAATGGACTGGAATGGGTGAATTTAACTCAGATGACCATTGTATCTACTACTGCGGGCAGGAATCCCTCAGAAGAAATGGAGTAGCCATCATGGTCACAAAAGAGTCCAAAATGCAGTACTTGGATGCAATCTCAAAAATGACAGAATGATCTCTGTTCGTTTCCAAGGCAAACCATTCAATATCACAGTAATCCAAGTCTACACCCCAACCAGTAATGCTGAAGAAGCTGAAGTTGAACGGTTCTATGAAGACCTACAAGATCTTCTAGAACTAACACCCAAAAAAGATGTCCTTTTCATTATAGGGGACTGGAATGCAAAAGTAGGAAGTCAAGAAACACCTGGAGTAACAGGCAAATTTGGCCTTGGAATACGGAATGAAGCAGGGCAAAGACTAATATAGTTTTGCCAAGAAAATGCACTGGTCATAAAAAACACCCTCTTCCAACAACACAAGAGAAGACTGTATACATGGACATCACCAGATGGTCAACACTGAAATCAGATTGATTATATTCTTTGCAGCCAAAGATGGAGAAGCTCTATACAGTCAGCAAAAACAAGACCAGGAGCTGACTGTGGCTCAGATCATGAACTCCTTATTGCCAAATTCAGACTTAAATTGAAGAAAGTCTGGAAAACCACTAGGCCATTCAGGTATGACCTAAATCAAATTCCTTATGATTATAGAGTGGAAGTGAGAAATAGATTTAAGGGCCTAGATCTGATAGATAGAGTGCCTGATGAACTATGGAATGAGGTTCATGACATTGTACAGGAGACAGGGATCAAGACCATTCCCATGGGAAAGAAATGCAAAAAAGCAAAATGGCTGTCTGGGGAGGCCTTACAAATAGCTGTGAAAAGAAGAGAAGCGAAAAGCAAAGGAGAAAAGGAAAGATATAAGCATCTGAATGCAGAGTTCCAAAGAATAGCAAGAAGAGATAAGAAAGCCTTCTTCAGCGATCAATGCAAAGAAATAGAGGAAAACAACAGAATGGGAAAGACTAGAGATATCTTCAAGAAAATCAGAGATACCAAGGGAACATTTGATGCAAAGATGGGCTCGATCAAGGACAGGAATGGTATGGACCTAACAGAAGCAGAAGATATTAAGAAGAGATGGCAAGAATGCACAGAAGAACTGTACAAAAAAGATCTTCACAACCCAGATAATCACGATGGTGTGATCACTGACCTAGAGCCAGACATCCTGGAATGTGAAGTCAAGTGGGCCTTACAAAACATCACTATGAACAAAGCTAGTGGAGGTGATGGAATTCCAGCTGAGCTATTCCAAATCCTGAAAGATGATGCTGTGAAAGTGCTGCACTCAATATGCCAGCACATTTGGAAAACTCAGCAGTGGCCACAGGACTGGAAAAGGTCAGTTTTCATTCCAATCCCAAAGAAAGGCAATGCCAAAGAATGCTCAAACTACCGCACAATTGCACTCATCTCACACGCTAGTAAAGTAATGCTTAAAATTCTCTAAGCCAGGCTTCAGCAATATGTGAACCGTGAACTTCCTGATGTTCAAGCTGGTTTTAGAAAAGCAGAGGAACCAGAGATCAAATTGCCAACATCCGCTGGATCATGGAAAAAGCAAGAGAGTTCCAGAAAAACATCTATTTCTGCTTTATTGACTATGCCAAAGCCTTTGACTGTGTGGATTACAATCAACTGTGGAAAATTTTTCAAGAGATGGGAATACCAGACCACCTGATCTGCCTCTTGAGAAATTTGTATGCAGGTCAGGAAGCAACAGTTAGAACTGGACATGGAACAACAGACTGGTTCAAAATAGGAAAAGGAGTACATCAAGGCTGTATATTGTCACCCTGCTTATTTAACTTATATGCAGAGTACATCAGGAGAAACGCTGGGCTAGAAGAAGCACAAGCTGGAATCAAGATTGCCGGGAGAAATATCAATCACCTCAGACATGCAGATGACACCACTCTTATGGCAGAAAATGAAGAGGAACTCAAAAGCCTCTTGATGAAAGTGAAAATGGAGAGTGAAAAAGTTGGCTTAAAGCTCAACATTCAGAAAACGAAGATCATGGCATCCGGTCCCATCACTTCATGGGAAATAGATGGGGAAACAGTGGAAACAGTGTCAGACTTTATTTTTCTGGGCTCCAAAATCACTACAGATGGTGACTGCAGCCATGAAATTAAAAGACACTTACTCCTTGGAAGGAAAGTTATGACCAACCTAGATAGCATATTCAAAAGCAGAGACATTACTTTGCCAACAAAGGTTCATCTAGTCAAAGCTATGGTTTTTCCTGTGGTCATGTATGGATATGAGAGTTGGACTGTGAAGAAAGCTGAGTGCCAAAGAATTGATGCTTTTGAACTGTGGTGTTGGAGAAGACTCTTGAAAGTCCCTTGGACTGCAAGGAGATCCAACCAGTCCATTCTGAAGGAGATCAGCCCTGGGATTTCTTTGGAAGGAATCATGCTAAAGCTGAAAGTCCAGTACTTTGGCCACCTCATGCGAAGAATTGACTCATTGGAAAAGACTCTGATGCTGGGAGGGATTGGGGGCAAGAGGAGAAGGGGACGACAGAGGATGAGATGGCTGGATGGCATCACTGACTCGATGGACATGAGTCTGAGTGAACTCTGGGAGTTGGTGATGGACAGGGAGGCCTGGTGTGCTGCAATTCATGGGGTCGCACAGAGCTGGACACAACTGAGCGACTGATCTGATCTGACAGGGCATGGCTTATAGTTTCATTGAGTTAGACAAGGCTGTGGTCCATGTGATCAGTTTGATTAGTTTTCTGTGATTGTAGTTTTCAATCTGTCTGCCCTCTGAGGGTTAAGGATAAGAGGCTTATGGAATTTTCCTGATGGGAGAGACTGACTGTGGGGAAAACTGGGTCTTGTTCTGATGGGCGGGGCCATGCTCAGTAATTCTTTAATCCAATTTTCTGTTGATGGGCGAGGCCCTGTTCCCTCCTTGTTTTTTGACCTGAGACCAAACTATGGTGGAGGTAATGAAGATAATGGCGGCCTCCTTCAAAAGGTCCCCTCCATGCACAGCCGTACACAGTGCCCTCGACCCTGCAGCAGGCCACCGCCACCCCACTGCCTCCACTGGAGACTCCTGGACACTCACAGGCAAGTCTGGGTCAGTCTCTTGTGGAGTTACTGCTCCTTTCTCCTGGATCCTGGTGCCCACAAGGTTTTGTTTGTGCCCTCCAAGGGTCTGTTTCCCCAGTCCTGTGTAAGTTCTATAATCAAATCCCACTGGCCTCCAAAGTCAAATTATCTGGGATTTCTCAGTCCCTTTGCCAGATCCCCAGGTTGAGAAATCTGTTGTGGGTCCTAGAACTTTCTTAACAGCGCAAGGATTTCTTTGGTATAATTGTTCTGCAGTTTGTGGGTTGTCTGCTCTGCTGCTCTATGGTGGGGTTAATGGCGACCTCCTCCAAGAGGGCTTATGCCACAGGCTGTGTGACCAGGTAGCTGCACCCAGAGCCCGTGAAGCAGGCCACTGCTGACTCGTACCTGTGCAGGAGACTCAAACAGGTCTGGTCAGTCTCTGTGGGGTCTCTGGGTCCTGGTGCACACAAGGTTTTGTTTGAACCCTCTGAGCATCTCTGGCAGGTATGGTGTTTGTTTCTAAATGCTGTTTCACCCCTCCTACAATCTTACTGGGGCTTCTCCTTTGCCCTTGGACAAAGGAGGTGGGGTATCTTTTTTTGGTCAGATCCAACATTCTCCTGTTGATGGTTGCTCAGCAGCGAGTTGTTATTTTGGAGTTCTCATAAAAGATAAGTGCCCACATCCTTCTACCCCACATCTTGCCAGCACAGAATTAGTCTTTTGCATTCTATTGTTTTCCTCTATTTGTTGCAATGATCACTGAAGAAGGCTTTCGTATCTCTCCTTGCTATTCTTTGGAACTCCACATTCAAATGGGTACATCTTTCCTTTTCTCCTTTGCTTTTCATTTCTCCTTTTCTCAGCTATTTGTAGGGCCTTCTTAGACAACCATTTTGCCTTTTTTCATTTCTTTTTTCTTGGGGATGGTCTTGATCACTGCCTTGTACAATACCATGAACCTCCACCATAGTTCTTCAGGTACTCTGCCTACCAGATCTAATCCCTTGAATCTGTCTGTTAGCACACAACTACATATAAAATAGATAACTAACAGGCACCTACTGTATAGCACAGGAAACTCTAGTCACTCTTCTTAATAACCTACATGAGAAAAGAAACTGAAAAAGATTGGATAAATATATGTGTATAACTGAATCTCTTCACTGTACACTTGAAACTAACACAACATTGTAAATCAGTTATACTCCAATAAAAATATTTAAAAGATCAATAAAGTACTTTTAAACCTTGAAAGTCTGAATATTATATAAAAACTGACCCTTAACTTTAGGTTAACTTTCATAGATGATAATCAAAAACATGTTACTAGATAATAATCCAGTAAAGCTATATAATAATGAAATACATTAAGAAAAATAATAATAATATTAATGATAACAACAACTACAATTGTTGTACCAACTGTGATCGAGTGCTTTACGTCAGTGCCTCCTCGAATCTTTATGCAACCAATGAAACAGTTATTACATTCGTTTTTCAGATGAAGAAACTGAAGCTTAGATAAATAACATATGTTACATGCGGTGCCACCGCTGGTTGGCAATGACACTAAGACTCAATCTCAAATTGCCTTGACTGCAGGGTCAAGTCCTTTTGCACCTCACAACATTGTCCTTCTAATGTATAGAAATACAAAGAACAGAAATATGCAAAATCATTGTTTGTCTTTAAAAAAGGAAAAACAATATAAATGATATGAGTCAGAGATGTGAAGTTTCTTGAACATACACACATTCATCTAAAATGAGGGGTCAGTATGATCCACTTATCATCCTTAAGGCTACTTTCCCAACTTTTATGCAGATGCTCATCATTCCTAGAGACAAAATAAATTTGCCTCTAGTAACTCCCATGTTATTCCAGAAAAGTTTGTGGTAAAGTTTTAGTTGTTCTGACAGAAATGTGTTAATTCATACGTACCTGAGTTTCTCTCTAATGGTAGAGATGTCTGCTATCCCCATTACATATGAGTCTTATGTCCCTTCAGTCATACTTGAGTTTAGTTCTGGTCAACCAGTTGGCTGTAATTACCCTCTATCACAGTATGATCCTACTACACATGAATGAGGAGTCTCTAATTTAAATACTTCAACAGAAAACCAAGCACAGTTCAAGAGTGCACACCTGCCTGAAGGCTTTGGAAAATAAAAAAGGCTCTCAGTCAGTGAATATGTGTGTCCAGTTATTAGGCTGGACATAGATTCAGATAAGCCGGATTATACATAGGAAACCCTAAAGATACCACCAGAAAATTACTAGAGCTGATCAATGAATTGAGTAGAGTTGCAGGATACAAAATTAATACAAATCCCTTGTATTATACATAGAAAACCCTAGAGATGTCACCAGACGAGAAGTGGGGAATACCAACATTGTGTGCGGCCGTTGGCGTTAGCACCATCAAGAGATGCTAACCTTTAGTTGTACAACCCTTTTAAAGCAGTTATTAAGTCTCAACCACTTCTGTGGAATATACCCCCTTGAAATTCAAGTAGTTTATATCTGGCTGGGCAGTTAAACTAGCTATAAAATTGAAATTCAATAGTGATGGTCAGAGGTTTCAAAATCTTGGTCACTGACTGTTGTTGGTCACAGAAATCCAGTGTCACATTAAGAGCTTTAGTCTAAGAAGCCTGAGAATCTAGGTTCATATTCTGACTCTGTGACCTCAGACACATCAAATCATATCTGTGAATCTGTTTATTTTAGATATAAGTGAATACACTAGCCTAGATTATTTTGAGACCTCTTTCAGTTTCTCAGATCCTTTTTTTCCTGCCCAAAGGCTAGATAACCTACTTTAGGAAAAAATCATCTGCCTCCAGAATAGCCCATCACCAGAATATCAGTTCCAGAAGAGGAAGGTGTCTGACTGCTTTCCCTTGCCTTCATCCACTCCCTGGAATGGCACCTTGAATAAAGTCATCCAAATTTCTGAACCTAAGATACTGCTGATTGAAAGGCACTGCTGTTCTAAAAGAAAGAAAACTGCATCTAGTGCATTATAAAATGCCACCGAACGATAACCCTGTATGTGAGAGGGCAAAAGAGACACATGTGTATAGAACAGTCTTTTGGACTCTGTGGGAGAGGGAGAGGGTGGGATGATTTGGGGGAATGGCATTGAAACATGTATAATATCATATATGAAATGAATCGCCAGTCCAGGTTTGATGCATGATATTGGATGCTTGGGGCTGGTGCACTGAGACGACCCAGAGGGATGGTACGGGGAGGGAGGTGGGAGGGGGGTTCGGGATGGGGAACACGTGTACACCCGTGGCGGATTCATGTTGATGTATGGCAGAACCAGTACAATATTGTAGGGTGGTTGGCCTCCAATTGAAATGAACAGATTTATATTTAAAAAATAATAATAAAATAATATTAATAAAAAATAAAATAAAGGATACTTTGCCATATTAGATATATTCCAACATGGGGGAAATGCACCTTCGAATCAGTGAAAGTTTTTCATCTACTCCTGTTCTTGCATTCTCCTTTCCACCTTTTAAACATACTATTTTTAAAAAAATATATCTAATTCTTATGGCTCTGTTCACCTCTGTCAGAAGCATTTTCAGTGTTTTTGGCTTTGTTTTTGTAGTAAAGGTCCCTCGTGCTCAGTGTAGTGACAGTGTGGGGGTTTGTGTTGGCCTTATCTGATGGCCTGTGGCTGTCTTCTCTTCCTGGCTAGTTTTTAGGCAAATTTCTGGGAGCCCCTGCAGGATGGGCATCATGGGAATACAGATCTCATACCAAGCAGTATGTGGCTAATTTTCCAACAGGCAATCCTTTTTCCACTGACAGCCTTGGGTGGATACCAGAGTTCTTGTAATTTCCTGAACCGATGGATTGAATAATGGCATTTCTGCCTCTCTACTTAGCTTAGTCCAGGCTCCTGGGGTACCAGCCTGATATAGCACCCACTTCCTGCTCCCTCCCCACCATGAACGCCAGGAATGATTTCAGAGTCCTTTAAACCTAAGCCAGATTTGGCAAATGATTTACAGAAGCAGTAAGTCCTTCCAAGTTCTTTCTTTTCTGTATCACACCACTCCCAGCCACAAGTCATTATGCCCATAAAATTCAAGTGGACATTTTTGACTCTTTTTCAGAATTGTCAAATGTATTTTCCTTCTCTTGTATCTTGTTTTCTCTGGGTGTCATAGAAGATCAAACTATCCTTTCATGAGTCACAGATCTTCCTGAGGTGTTTGAGGCTTTTAATTTTTAGGGTTATTGTATATACTAGGATAGAAGTAATCATTCACATAAGAAAAGTTTATAAAAGGGTCAAGCATGTAAAAACCAGGCTAACAATGATTTACCGTGTAATACAAGAACAGTGTTTTATATCTATAATGACCTGTAATGGAAAATAATCAGTATATATATATGTGACTGAATCACTTTGCTGTACACCTGAAACTAACACAATATTTTAAACCAACTATACTCAATAAAAAAAATCATGCTCAGTGCAGGAGAAATAACAGGACATCCTCCTTGACCTTGATTAGATAAGAGTTTAGTGAGAGTTTAACCTGAAAAAAGTTCCTTTTTAAAACGTTCCTGTTTTTAGCTTCCTTCCCATCTCAAAGTGCTTCTGTTCTACCCAAGATTACAGAGGAGGCCTGACCCCTTGGTGTTAAGTTAGCTTCATTAATTTTCCTTTTGTCTTTCCCACAGCGGAGCAAGAGGAGGAAGCCCACCCTGAATACAAATATGGAAATGAACTTTCTGCAGATGACTTGGGTCACAAGGAAGCTATTGCCAATAGTGTCAAGAAGGTCAGAGTCTTGGTGCTCTTTGCTTTCATGACTTCCGAGAGATGGCAGCTGGTAGTTATGCCATTTCAGAAATGTGAGAGCCACGAGAAAATACGGTAGCCTGTAATTCCCCTTCTCAGTGGGGTGGCCAGAATCAGTATCTGACCTCAAGTCATGCACAGGACAGTGACTCTTCGGCCATGCCTAGTGTTGACCCCTACCTCTTTGGCCCATGTCCTTCAAATGTTATTTATTTCCTTATGACACGTGAGCAGGAAGACAGCAGCAGCACCCCAGCAGCAAAGGTGATGCTGTTCAGATCATCGAGTTAATGACCCCAATCATCCCTGCAAACCCTCATTAGAAAATCAGTGCTACCCATTGGAGGTCTCATCTCTCTCCTAACATAGAATAAGCACCAGTATATTAATCACCTTCGTGTGTGTGTGTGTGTGTGTGTGTATGTGTGTTACGGAAACATTTATGGTCTGCTGTCTTAACACCTTTCAAGTATGCGTGCGTGCTAAGTCACTTTGTCCTATCCTACTCTTCACTACCCAGTGGACTGTAGTCCACCAGGCTCCTCTGTCGATGGATTCTCCAGGCAAGAATACAGAGTGGATTTCCATTTCCTCCTTCAGGGGATCTTCCTGATTCAGGGATCGAACCTGTGTCTCTTATGTCTCCTGTATTGGCAGGCAGATTCACCACTCTCACCACCTGGGATGGAATAGTATTGTTAACTCTCGTCACCATGCTGTCCGTGACATCCCCAGGACTCACTCATCTTATAACCGGAAGTTCGTACCCTCTGAGCGTCTCATTCCCCACCCCCGACTGGGGCCCGGCAAAGTGGTTGGTTTTTAATACTAGTGAGTGATAGAGTAAGAAGACGCAAGAGTGTCCACTGGAACGCTAGCCTGGGGGTCATGGTGACCTTGAAAAGAGGAGTTTCAGGGAGGGTAGGGACCCCTTGAGCAGACACATCTAAGTGAGGAGAAGCAATACTTTTGAGCAGTTGTGCTGTGACGGGGAACCAGTGGTTAAAGGGAACCCAGGAGTCCAGAGGCAGTTAATTTTAGGATAAATAAATCTAGGGTGATGACTGAATCCTTTGACATGGTCTTTGATGGGAACAGTAGCATTTCCTCATGAAAGACAATGGATGAAGATGCAGGTAGGTGTATACAGTAGGTGCTAAGAAAACGAGACCATATTTATCTGCTGAGCAAAGCCAGGAGAATACTACCGTTACACTTACCTTTTCTGATATAGAGCATTGCAGCTACTTTCAGATTATTAGATGCCTACTAAACTCATTATCCGCCTTTATCCGCACCCATACATGAGTGTTGACTTGCTCAAGAGTGATCCTTTACATACCAGAGAAGGTGGTCACACCGATTATTTCCCAAGCCCCATCACTAGATCACTAACTAAATTACCTTAAGGAAGCACTGAAATAGGTGAAGACTATCAGCCAAAACAGAGATAAGCATTAAGATGAGCTTTTCTGGTGTGGAAGAGAGTTACACCATGATATCCTTTCACTTCTCACTGTATCTGTGGCTTTATGTCACCAGAAATGTCCTATCTTAACAGATAAATAGAATAGCAGGTGTACAGATAACTATCTAACATATTTAAATATCCACAGGTGTGGGGCTAGTACACTTGGAGTTTCTCCCTTTAGAGAAGTAAATTATTTTCTTTCTCTAATTTAGGCTTCAGATGACCTTGAACATGAAAACAGCAAAAAGGTAACAAAACAATTCCATTGTGCATTTTGTTTTCATTATTAGAAACTATGTGGTCATTCAATATTGAACAGGTGTTACTAACTGCTGTTTATTCTGTCTTCTCCCACCCACTGCCCATGAAATATCAGACTATTTATAGGGATAATATTTACGTGCTCAGTGCATCTACTTACAAGAGTCTTCAAAAGAAAAATTAACCATGTGATGAAATGATTATATCCTGATAGAATCACAAAACCTAGGGCAGACAAATAAGATGATTTTTCTAAAAATATGTGTTTGGGCATTTAGGTATATTCTTAGTTAGCATTTGAGATTTCATTCCTAGACAATGGACAAAGGCATGTATAATTCTTCTACTGTATGTTTATTGATAATTAGTAATGCCAGTACCATACACTGGGTACCAGGCTGATTCCCTGGATGACAGCCTTGTTACTGTCAGTCGTCATGTGTAGCAAGGATTACAGTCTGACCCACTAACCACATGAGAAGGCTAAGGCCTTCAAGATGAAAATAACTTGGTCACAGCTGCTTAGCTAACAAACATCAATGATCAAAGATCAGCTTATCTTTGTTGACCCCAGTATCTTAAGAAATTCTAGTAGAAGAGAATTTCACAAGTATCTTAGAAGACTGAGATCAGACTTAACCAGAATTATTCCAAACTTTAGACAGTAAGAATATTGGGTTTTCCTTCAAATAAGATAGGACCCCATAGACAAGAAGATAGTACTTTCTGAAGCCCTGATGTGGGAATCAAATCATAAAGTAAATTTCTGCCTCTGGCTGCCAACAGTTTCACAACTGCAACACACCATGTACTTTTATTAAAAGGACCACTTTGATGTCATGAGCTGTGAAGAGGATATAACAATTAAAAATATTACTTTACTTCCCTTATGATAAAGTCAAAATTCAGTTCAGTTCAGTTCAGTTGCTCAGTCGTGTCCGACTCTTTGCGACCCCATGAATCACAGCACGCCAGGCCTCCCTGTCCATCACCAACTCGCAGAGTTCACTCAGACTCACGTCCATCGAGTCAGTGATGCCATCCAGCCATCTCATCCTCTGTCGTCCCCTTCTCCTCCTGCCCCCAATCCCTCCCAGCATCAGAGTCTTTTCCAATGAGTCAACTCTTCGCATGAGGTGGCCAAAGTACTGGAGTTTCAGCTTTAGCATCATTCCTTCCAAAGAAATCCCAGGGCTGATCTCCTTCAGAATGGACTGGTTGGATCTCCTTGCAGTCCAAGGGACTCTCAAGAGTCTTCTCCAACACCACAGTTCAAAAGCATCAATTCTTTGGCACTCAGCTTTCTTCACAGTCCAACTCTCACATCCACACATGACCACTGGAAAAACCACAGCCTTGACTAGATGGACATTAAGTAATGTCAAATAAAACTCCTAGAATGGATACAATGTGAAATTGACTAACAGCCTTTTAAAACACCAATATACTTGGAACAAAGACTTTCCGTTTTGCTATCAAATGAATTTCCTGACCTATAGGTCATTTTTATTTTCAGATTCAGTGTATTCATGATTATGTGCCCAATGAACTCTCAAATTTTAACTGGGGACATTTGAAAACTTGATTTTTAAAAATGTCAACAAGTTACAGTATTTGTTTATTTATTGGCTTTTATTGGTGAGATCAATTTGATGACCTAAAATGTTATTAGGTAAACAAAATGGCCTGGCTATTTTTTTAACAAATGAATTGACTTATATGAGTCAATAGTTTATTCATCCTGGAGTGTTGATCTCAATTAAATATTGATCACTTCTGAAGGTGTTATTTTGTTGTTGATTGTGTTGCTTTTGTCCTGATTTAAAAGGAAACAAACTAAAATAATTTGTTACTCTTTGCCTGTATGCAAAATAATGCAATTTTAATAGGTCAGGTGGAGTGGATTATCACATTAGTTTAAGAATAAACTTTTTTTTAAATACCACGAACTATTTATGTACGTGTCTTGGTTTCCAAAAGTGTTAAGCAGGTATGGTCCCCAGACCAGCTACTTGGGAGCTACTTAGAAATGCCATTTCTCAGGTTTCACAGCAGACTGCCTTTTTCAGAAACTCTGAGGGTGGGGCCCTGGAATCTGATTTAACAAGCTTACCTGTACACTCAGACGGTAAAGCTTCTGTCTACAATGTGAGAGACCTGGGTTCGATCCCTGGGTTGGGAAGATTGCCTGGAGAAGGAAATGGCAACCCACTCCAGTACTCTTGCCTTGAAAATCCCATGGGCGGAGGAGCTTGGTTCAGGCTACTATCCATGGGGTCACAAAGAGTCGGGCACGACTGAGCAACTTCACTTTCATTTTCACCTGTACACTAAAACTGAAGGATCTCTGTTTTTTAATTTATTTCACAACTTGTGAAATTATGAATTATAATACCTTTTATACATATTCCATAGCATTGCTCTGAACTTCAATATAGTTTCTGGAATAAAGTCCTTTGAAAATCTAAAAAAATGTCCCCAAAATGTAAGGTAAGCTTCATATTTTACTATTATCTCTATTTGTATTATTTGGAGCCACAATAGACATTAACTTTTTTTTTTTTTTTTTGACCACGCCTCAAGGCATGTGGATTTTTAGTTCCCTGACCAGGATGGAACCCATCATCCTTGTGTTAGGAGCATGGAGTCACTGTACCACCAGGGAAGTCCTGATGTTAACTTTTAAAATTATCCTTTATTGGGACTTCCCTGGTGGTCCAGTGGTTAAGACTCCATACTTCCTAAGTATGGAGTGTGGGTTCAATCCCTGGTCAGGGAGCTAAGATGCCACATGCCTCATGGCCAAAACACCAAAACATAAAACAGAGGCAATATTGTAACAAATTCCTCAAAGACTTTAAAAATGGCCCACATCAAAAAAATCTTTAAAGAAATTAAAAGCTCTTTTTAAAAATTATGTTTTATTTAACATAATTGAGGAAGAGAAAAATCTTTCATCTTGGATCTGTGTGCAGGTTGTCTCTAGTAAGGAAGTTTGTAGGGGCTTCCCAGGTGGCTCAGTAGTAAAGAATCCACCTGCCCACTCAGGAAACCCAGGAGAGTCGGATTTGATCCCTGGGTCAGGAAAATCCCCTGGAGGAGGATATGGTAACCAACTCCAGTATTCTTGCTTGGAGAATACCAGACAGAGGAGCCTGGCAAGCTACAAGTCCATGGGACCACAGAGTCAGGCATGACTGAGCAACTGAGCACACACCCACACAAGGCAGTTTGTGGCATAAATCTGAGTCCTGCTGAAGTCACTGATGTGTGTATTCCCTTTGTTGTGCTCGTAGGGCCTGGTTACCGTAGAAGATGAGCAGGCGTGGATGGCATCTTATAAATATGTGGGTGCTACCACTAATATCCATCCGTATTTGTCCACAATGATCAACTACGCGCAGCCTGTAAAGTTTCAAGGTTTCCATGTGGCTGAAGGTAACACCAAAGGTTAAATGCTATTGCCCTTTTTGTCTGCTTTTCTTTCATTGTGCTGTGATCTGACTTGCTGCCATTTCCTTTCCTGGGCGTGTGGACTGTTCCATCTCACCTTATTTTTGTTGCACAGACCAGGCTCCTGGGGGCCTGTGTTGTCATTCCCAGCATCGTCCACAAGGTGGCTCTGAGAGACTGGATTTGGTAGCACTCCAAGCGCATAGCCTCTTGTTTTAGATACACTTTATAAGACCCATTGGAGTCAAAACCTGGTCTCTTAAAAACATAGCAAGTGATATTTTAAAACTTCTCATAATGACTTCTGGACTGGAGAAGACATAGTCCTCACTGAAAATACATACTCCAAGGGTGGCTGTGAATGTCAGCTGGTATACGCATCAGTTCAGTTCAGTTCAGTTCAGTTCAGTCGCTCAGTCGTGTCCGACTCTTTGCGACCCCATGAATCGCACCACGCCAGGCCTCCCTGTCCATCACCAACTCCCAGAGTTCACTCAGACTCACGTCCGTCGAGTCAGTGATGCCATCCAGCCATCTCATCCTCTGTCGTCCCCTTCCCCTCCTCCCCCCAATCCCTCCCAGCATCAGAGTCTTTTCCAATGAGTCAACTCTTCGCATGAGGTGGCCAAAGTACTGGAGTTTCAGCTTTAGCATCATTCCTTCCAAAGAAATCTCAGGGCTGATCTCCTTCAGAATGGACTGGTTGGATCTCCTTGCAGTCCAAGGGACTCTCATGAGTCTTCTCCAACACCACAGTTCAAAAGCATCGATTCTTTGGCACTCAGCTTTCTTCACAGTCCAACTCTCACATCCATACATGACCACTGGAAAAACCATAGCCTTGACTAGACGGACCTTTGTTGGCAAAGTAATGTCTCTGCTTTTCAATATGCTGTCTAGGTTGGTCTTAACTTTTCTTCCAAGGAGTAAGCGTCTTTTAATTTCATGGCTGCAGTCACCATCTGCAGTGATTTTGGAGCCCCCAAAAATAAAGTCTGACACTGTTTCCACTGTTTCCCCATCTATTTCCCATGAAGTAATAATTGACTCCAATTTGAATCCATCACACTTTTCTTAGGTCAGCCATCTCCATCGTCAGAACATTAATGAAAGTAGAAGCTACTGATATCACAATGGAGCATCTGCCTCCAAAGCCTCATGATTCAAGGTGTAATTATATTTATCGCTTGTCTTTCTGTGAGTCTGATGGCAGAGTTTCTAAGTGCGTCTTTGCTTTTCTTTACAGAACGCAATATTCATTATAACATGTCCTCTTTTAATGAGTCAGTCGGTCTAGGCTACTTGAAGACACACGCCATTGAATTTGTGAAGTATCCTTATGTATTAAGTGGAATAAATGGTTGGTGAACTTTGAGTTTGGCAGGAATCTCTAAAACAGAAAGGTGGCTAATATAATATTGTGGTTGTAGAGCTAGTAAAATAATGTATGTGAAAGACTGCAGCAGCAGGGAAAACCTGCCCAAATGCGAACTGTTTTTATAATCCACGCCGAGAACAATGGTTTTTCTCTTTAGCATCCTTTATACATGTGAAATCCGTTCTCTATTGTCACATGTTTTTGTCAGTGTTGATCTCAATCTTCATTGCTTTAGCTCTTTGTTATTTATTTATCACTGCTGAGATACTCTTTTCCATTTTCCTTAATACATTACACAGTTATAATAAACGGCAAATGAGCCGCATTTACCCCAAGGGAGGCCGAGTGGACTCCAGTAATTATATGCCTCAGATTTTCTGGAACGCTGGCTGCCAGATGGTTTCGCTGAACTATCAAACCCCAGGTAGGAACTGATGTCCAGTGACCTCAAATTCCATGAGAATATTTTGACAGGACGGTGCCAAGAGTTGCTGTCAGTTGACTGTGGGCATTTTTTAAAGGAAGCAGACATAGGGCAAAACAGCATGTTGTTGGATTTATAGAATGGTGAGAAATTGAAAACGCAAACTAAAGTAATAAAACAATGGTAGAAGATAATAGAGTTTGATTTCAATTGAATTTCCTTTTGAAAACGCTGGGACTAATTTGCTAAACATTGTCCCCTTTTCTGAAATATGTCTAGTTTTTATTCTTTTTGGATCAAACTTATCTTCTTGTCCAGAGACAGAATGAAATGAAAAGAATTTGAGGATCTTTGTATAGTAACTATGACTCATTTCTCCTTGGGAAAGTAGCCTTCCCACTGTTGACATTCAGCAGGAGATCAGCAACATAGCAGAATCTCACCATAAAGATGTAGAGTATTATGGAGCAGATTCTGCTAAAATGGTGTTTAAGGAGTCCTATACACTTAGAGGTACTAATGTATAACTTATTCCACCAAAGTGTACTCTGGCCAGGTTCCAATATATAATAATATTTTTTTTTCCTGCAAGGAGAGTAGTCAATTTTTATGAAAGCATAAATAAAATCTTTAAAGTTTTCAAAGTTTGCTTAAGAGCCTAGGATCACAATATGAAGATGAGAGACAGAAAAAATAGAGTCTCTAGTTACTCATGTGAAACAGGTGAGAAATATGCCACAAAACCTATTCACCGCATCACAGTCCTTTTTTTAAAAAAATTAATCAAGTTATTTTAATTGGAGGCTAATTGCTTTACAATATGGTGGTGGTTTTTGCCATGCATTGACATGAATCAGCCATGGGTGTACATGTGTCCCCATCCTGAAGCCCCCTCCCACCTCCCTCCCCACCCCATCCCTCAGGGTCATCCCAGTGCACCAGCTTCAGGGCACTCAAAGCATTTTAAATGCTTTAAAATGTTGGGAAAAAAACATCCCTTTTGTTCTGTTCTTTTCCTCTATGAGGGTATCTCCCATCTTTCCCAGTTTAGGGCATTTTTTTTTTTCCAAGCCAATCCACCATACTTTGTAAACCTCAATGCACCTTGCTCCCTGTGATCTGGACTGACTGAAAAGTCCTATGACTTGTGCCCCTTTGGCATGGATGTGGCCCGACTGTGTTTCCCATCCTCAGTGACCAGAACTGAAGTCAGATTTCTGCTCGACACCCCTCTTGCTGCTCACTGTGCTAAACTGTCACCAGGAATCATCACGATCCTGGAGTGTTTCTAATAGAAACAAAAAAGATTAAAAGGCACTGCTGATTTTGCCTATTTAAAAAGATGTCAAGTTGTATTCTTTGTTGTCAGTGAGACCATGATGTAGATTAAATGATCCAAAGGCAGTTTATTCTCTAGGCCATCTTACGTTTTATTCTATAATGTAAGGTTTAATCACAGTACTTTGAGAAGAAAAAAAAAAATCATCAGGAGGCCCCCCCTTTTTTTTTTGCTGATGAAAAGAAAGAAGATTTTGTTTGCCTGCAAGAAAAGTCATAACCATGCTTTGCCAGTGTAGACCCCACTAGAATAATTCTTTTTAAGTCACACATTTTTTTATATGATACTTACCTAGTTTGTTTTTGATTAGTTTTAATTGAGTTTTATATTCATACAACCCTATTGGATTTCTCCAGCATACCCTCCCTCTGGGTCATAAGGCATGTCTTCTCTAACTATATATATATCAAGCTTAGACATCTGTACTCTCGACAGTAATTCAACAGTGACTCATGTATTGAATCCAAATTTGGAAGCAATGCCAACATGATCTCTATGAATGCACATTTTTTGTTTATTTTAAACTCAAGGTCATTTAAACATGGAAAGAAGAGTTGTATGCCTCTCTCTGTAAACAGATCCAGAAGTACCTTGTGGTGTTAAAAAAAGACCTATCAGCCTGGGATCAGTATCTGATTTCCATTATTTAAAATCACCCCATCAGAATCTTCTTTGTCCAGGAAGATGAAGTGCTAACTTATTTTTGTCTCTTGACAGATTTAGCGATGCAGTTGAATCAGGGGAAATTTGAGTATAATGGATCGTGCGGGTAAGTAACGTGATTTAAACTGGTGTCGCCCTGTTCCACACCCCATACTGCAGCTGCAATGAAGCCGTGTCATTGTAGATTAGGGGTTGGTGGATTTAAGCGAGGTTTGAGGGATGGGATAGAAACAAATGAAATCTCCAGGTAAATTACATCTGCAATATACATTCTTCATCAACCACAGTTTCACTAAGCAGAGTAAAAAAAAAAATTAACCACTAGGTAAGCAGTTTATTATACACACTCCACAGTTTAATGCTCTCACTTTAAATTCAATAGTGGAGGCCTTTATAGCTAGGACAGATAATGATCCCTGCTCATTTGGACATCAGCAAGAGGGACAAAGATAGTAAATATGTGTATCTTACATAAGACAAATAGAGGAATGAAGTTGATTTAGTATATGATGAAGTCCTCAGTGTTAAGTGGAATTTATTTCATCTAGGCAGACAGTTGTGTCCTCTATTAATTTTTTTCTTGTCTTGTAAATACTAGTCACCAAGAAATAATGCTATGAATGTTGTTCGAAGTACTTAAATAGTGCTGCCTAAAATCTGTGAACCAAGTAGTGAAATAGGAACTGTTAATTTCATTGAAATGCTGGAAAGTTAAATGAAAGAATGAAGTTAAAGAAAGTTCTATGGGAGAACTTTCTTGTAGTTCTTCTTTAGACATTCTGTACAAGTTCTATACCAAAAAAAAAAAAGTGTGGCCATTTTTTTTTTTTCCTCCATGCAGATGTGCCCAAGTGGTACTGCAGGTAAATGATCTTAAACCTTGCCCAGAGCCTTCTAGACTAATCGAATAGAGTACCATTTCTTCCCACCACACTACTGCCTGAATGCTCTTGCCCTCTATAGTTGGATACGTAATGTCCAATGTTGGATACTAAAAACAGCCAATCACGATAAAATTTTCAGCACTTGTGGATTCAGAATGCCAACTCCCACCTCCTCCTGCCCACCAGTGCACCTGCACCCACAGGTGACAACCCTGTTACCCAAGTCACCCCCCTACAGCGTACAGGACATTTGCCTCTGCTGTGTGTTTTGAAGGAAATGCAAATTGTATACCTTAAACTAATGAAGTGTTGTATTTCAATTCAGTTCAGTTCAGTTCAGTTCAGTCGCTCAGTCGTGTCCGACTCTTTGTGACCCCATGAATCACAGCGCACCAGGCCTCCCTATCCATCACCAACTCCCGGTGTTCACTCAAACTCAAGTCCATCAAGTCGGTGATGCCATCCAGCCATCTCATCCTCTGTCATCCCCTTCTCCTCCTGCCCCCAACCCCTCCCAGCATCAGAGTCAAAGTATTGGAGTTTCAGCTTTAGCATCAGTCCTTCCAATGAACACCCAGGACTGATCTCATTTAGAATGAACTGGTAGGATCTCCTTGCAGTCCAAGGGACTCTCAAGAGTCTTCTGCAACACCACAGTTCAAAAGTATGAATTCTTCGGCACTCAGCTTTCTTCACAGTCTAACTTTCACATCCATACATGACCACTGGAAAAACCATAGCCTTGACTAGATGGACATTTCTTGGCAAAGCAATGTCTCCACTTTTGAATATGCTGTCTAGGTTGGTCATTACTTTCTTTCAAGGAGTAAGCATCTTAATTTCATGGCTGCAATCACCATCTGCAGTGATTTTGGAGCACAAAAAAATAAAGTCTGACACTGTTTCCACTGTTTCCCCATCTACTTCCCACGAAGTGATGGGACCAGATGCCATGTTCTTCGTTTTCTGAATGTTGAGCTTTAAAGCCAACTTTTTCACTCTCCTCTTGCACTTTCATCAAGAGGCTCTTTAGTTCCTCTTCACTGTCTGCCATAAGGGTGGTGTCATCTGCATATCTGAGGTGATTGATATTTCTCCCGGCAATCTTGATTTCAGCTTGTGCTTCTTCCAGCCCAGTGCTTCTCAGGATGTACTCTGCATAGAAGTTAAATAAGCAGGGTGACAATATACAGCCTTGACGTACTCCTTTTCCTATTTGGAACTACTCTGTTGTTCCATGTCCATTTCTAACTGTTGCTTCCTGACCTGCATATAGGTTTCTCAAGAGGCAGGTCAGGTGGTCTGGTATTCCCATCTCTTTCAGAATTTTCCACAGTTTATTGTGATCCACACAGTCAAAGGCTTTGGCATAGTGAATAAAGCAGAAATAGATGTTTTTCTGAAATTCTCTTGCTTTTTCGATGATCCAGTGGATGTTGGCAATTTGATCTCTGGTTCCTCTGCCTTTTTTAAAACCAGCTTAACCATCTGGAAGTTCATGGTTCACGTATTGCTCAAGCCTGGCTTGGAGAATTTTGAGCATTACTTTACTAGCGTGTGAGATGAGTGCAATTGTGCAGTAGTTTGAGCACTCTTTGGCATTGTCTTTTTTGGGATTGGAATGAAAACTGACCTTTTCCAGTCCTGTGGCCACTGCTGAGTTTTTCAAATTTGCTAGCATATTGAGTGCAGCACTTTCGCAGCATCATCTTTCAGGATTTGAAATAGCTCAACTGGAATTCCGTCACCTCCACTAGCTTTGTTCGTAGTGATGCTTTCTGAGGCCCACTTGACTTCACATTCCAGGATGTCTGGCTCTAGGTGAGTGATCACACCATCGTGATTATCTGGGTCGTGAAGATCTTTTTTGTACAGTTCTTCTGTGTATTCTTGCCACCTCGTCTTAATATCTTCTGCTTCTGTTAGGTCCATACCATTTCTGACCTTCATCGAGCCCATCTTTGCATGAAATGTTCCCTTGGTAGCTCTAATTTTCTTGAAGAGATCCCTAGTCTTTCCTGTTCTGTTGTTTTCCTCTATTTCTTTGCATTGATCACTGAGGAAGGCTTTCTTATCTCTCCTTGCTATTCTTTGGAACTCTGCATTCAGATGCTTATATCTTTCCTTTTCTCCTTTGCTTTTCGCTTCTCTTCTTTTCACAGCTATTTGTAAGGCCTCCCCAGACAGCCATTTTGCTTTCTTGCATTTCTTTTCCATGGGGATGGTCTTGATCCCTGTCTCCTGTACAATGTCCTGAACCTCTCTGTCCATAGTTCATCAGGCACTCTGTCTATCAGTTCTAGGCTCTTAAATCTATTTCTGACTTCTACTCTATAATCATAAGGAATTTGATTTAGGTCATACCTGAATGGTCTAGTGGTTTTCCCTACTTTTTTCAATTTAAGTCTGAATTTGGCAATAAGGAGTTCATGATCTGAGCCACAGTCAGCTCCTAGTCTTGTTTTTACTGACTGTATAGAGCTTCTCCATCTTTGGCTGCAAAGAATATAATCAATCTGATTTCAGTGTTGACCATCTGCTGATGTCCATGTGTAGAGTCTTCTCGTGTTGTTGGAAGAGGGTGTTTGCTATGGTCATTGCGTTCTCTTGGCAAAACTCTATTAGCCTCTGCCCTGCTTCATTCTGTACTCCAAGGCCAAATTTACCTGTTACTCCAGGTGTTCCTGACTTCCTACTTTTGCATTCCAGTCCCCTATAATGAAAAATACATCTTTTTTGGGTGTTAGTTCTAAAAGGTCTTGTAAGTCTTCATAGAACTGTTCAGCTTCTTCAGCGTTACTGGTTGAGGTATAGGCATGGATTACTGTGATATTGAATGGTTTGCTTTGGAAATGAACAGAGATCATTCTGTCGTTTTTGAGATTGTGCTCAAGTACTGCATTTCAGACTCTTTTGTTGACTATGATGGCTACTCCATTTTTTCTAAATGGTTCCTGTCCATAGTAGTAGATATAATGGTCATCTGAGTTAAATTCACCCATTCCAGTCCATCTTAGTTTGCTGATTCCTAGAATGTTGATGTTCACTCTTGCCATCTCCTGTTTGACCACTTCCAATTTGCCTTGATTCATGGACCTAGCATTCCAGGTTCCTATGCAATATTGCTCTTTACAGCATCAGACCTTGCCTCTATCACCAGTCACATCCACAACTGGGTGTTGTTTTTGCTTTGACTCCATCCCTTCATTCTTTCTGGAGTTATTTCTCCACTGATCTCCAGTAGCATATTGGGCACCTACTGACCTGGGGAGTTCCTCTTTCAGTGTCCTATCATTTTTCCTTTTCATACTGTTCATGAGGATCTCAAGGCAAGAATACTGAAGTGGTTTGCCATTCTCTTCTCCAGTGGACCACATTCTGTCAGACGTCTCCACCATGACCTGTCCATCTTTGGTGGCCCCACACAGCATGGCTTAGTTTCATTGAGTTAGACAAGGCTGTGGTCCATGTGATTAGACTGACTAGTTTTCTGTGATTATGGTTTCAGTGTATCTACCCTCTGATGCCATCTTGCAACACCTACCGTCTTACTTGGGTTTCTCTTACCTTGGACTTGGGGTATCTCTTCACGGCTGCTCCAGCAAAGCGCAGCCGCTGCTCCTTACCTAGGGCGAGGGGTATCTCCTCACAGCTGCCCCTCCTGACCTTGAACGTGGAGTAGCTCCTCTCTGCCCTAATACTTCAATTAGGTTGGTGCAAAAGAATTGAAGTTTTGCATTGTTGAACTTTACCATTTGGTACTGGATACATTCTTAAATAAATCTGGTTATGTTATGCATCATTAATGCACATTTCTCACTTAATGCTTTTTTTTCTAATGACTTATTACTTGATGTTTATTTTATATTTATTTTAGACTATAAAAATGATGTTAGACAAAAAGTAAATTTGAGTGAATTTTTTATTCAAGTTCAAAATGTGTCGGAAAGCAGGGTAGATAACTCGCAACGTCAACAATGCGTTTGGGCCAGGAACTGCTAATGAACATAGAATGTGGTGGTGGTTCGGAAGTTTTGCAAAGGAGACGAGAGATGAGGAGCATAGTGGCTGGCCATCAGAAGTTGACAGCGGCCAATTGAGAGCAATCATCAAAGCTGATCCTCTTGTAACTACCCAAGAAGTTGGCAGAAGAACTCGTTGTCGACCATTCTGTGGCCATCTGGCATTTGAAGCAAATTGGAAAGGTGATAAAGCTCAATAAGTGGGTACCTCAGGAGCTAACCTAAAGTCAAAAACATCGTTATTTTGAAGTGTTGTCTTCCCTTACTGTACACAACAACAGCAAACTATTTCTCAATCGGATTGTGACATGCAATGAGAAGTGGATTTTATATGACAACTGGTGATAGCCAGCTCTGTGGTTGGACCGAGAAGAAGCTCTGAAGAAGCCAAACTTGCACCAAAAAAAGACCATGGTCACTGGTGGTCTGCTCCCCGTCTGATCCACTACAGCTTTCTGAATCCCAGCAAAACGATTACATCTGAGAAATACGCTCAGCAAATCAATGAGATGCACTGAAAACTGCAAAGTCTGCAGCCAGCCCTGGTCAACAGAAAGGCCTCAGTTCTGCATGACAACGCCCGACTGCATGTCTCGCAACCAATGCTTCAAAAGTTGAACAAATTGGGCTATGAAGTTTTGCCTCATCCACCATATTCATTTGACCGCTTGCCAACCAACTACCACTTCAAGCATCTGGGACAACTTTTGGCAGGGAAAATCCTTCAACAACCACCAGGAGGCAGAAAATGCTTTCCAAAAGTTTGTCAAATCCTGAAGCATGATTTTTATGCTATAAGAATAAACAAACTTATTTCTCATTGGCAAAAATGTGTTGATTATAATGGTTCCTACTTTGATTAATAAAGATGTGTTTGAGCCTCATTGTAATGATTTAAAATTCATGGTCCAAAACCGTAATTACTTTTGTATCAACCCACTATCTCTCAATAAAACAGGGGAGAAAAAAGAAATTAAAATTATGGTTCCAAAGAAAACAATCCCATACACATTTAGAGTATTTTTTAAGCTGCCTTGTTATTTAGTGCTAAACATTGAGAACCAGGAGACTGTGTACATAAATTGATGGGTGGGCCCCAGTGGGGGCTGAGCCCCCAGGGGCAGCCATGGTAGAGGGCATAAGAGTCCTTGGCACTAGCCGACCAGGTCTTCCACAGGCTGGTGTTGCCCTGGGCAGGTAGCTGAGGCCCTGAATCTCAATTTCCTGCTGATAAAATGAAGCCAGTGATACCTGTCACCCCAGGTTTGCTGTGGCAGCTCAGTGAGTTTGAACTGAGTGTATGCATTTGATGTCCTTTACGAACTGCAAATTTCTGTGGAAAAGTGAGGTTGAAGAGAAGCTACAGCCCATATGGCTGATGACAGGCAGAGATCACAGACCGCTGAAAGAGCCTCTTTTCACAGCGGTCCTGTGAGGAGCCTGGGGAGCGAGGTGGGGTGGGCGGAGCGGTCCTCATGTCCACACCGGCTGTGAGCCTCCCAGAGCCTTCACCTGGCTCAGGACAGGCTTTTCACCCTCCTCAGGAGTTCAGTGGCTCCTCCTGCCTGGACACAGGGTGGGCATCGTTTCTGTGGAAAAGGGGCCCCAGTGTTACGGAACCAAACCTGTTCACCTGTCCACATTCAGCAAAGTCCATCAGTGGTGGGCTGTGCTGAAGGAACTTGCAGCATTTGTTGTAAGGCCCCAGGCAAGAGAATGGGTGACTCCTGTTCTGACCCCCTCCCCCCCGGACTTCCTGAAGAATTTCAGCAAAGCATTGTTAAAGGCCAGGTGAAGTGGGTGGGGATCTGTTTTACCATAGTTCACATACTCAGTGTCTCACCTTCTGCACTGTTTATTGCAAAATCCATTCATGAACAAGGATGGTGCTATGTTAGCCTGGTTTTTCCAGTAGTCCTGTATGGACATGAGAGTTGGACCATAAAGAAGGCTGAGCGCTGAAGAATTGATGCTTCGGAACTGTGGTGTTGGAGAAGACTCTTGAGAGGCCCTTGGACTGCAAGGAAATCAAAACAGTCAAATCCTAAAGGAAACCAATCCTGAATATTCTTTAGAAGGACTGAGGTTGAAGCTGAAGCTCCAATTCTTTGGCCACCTGATATGAAGAACCGACTCATTAGAAAAGACCCTGATGCTGGGAAAGATTGAAGGCAGGAGGAGAAGGGAATGACAGAGGATGAGATGGTTGGATGGCATCACCGACTCAATGGACAGGAGTTTGAGCAAGCTTCAGGAGTTGATGAAGGACAGGGAAGCCTGGCGTGCTGCGGTCCATGGGGTTGCAAAGAGTCAGACACAACTGAGCAACTGAACACCAACAGCAGTGTTAGCCTGGATTCTGTGCTCGTGTGTCCCTTTTTCAGAGCGACTGAAAAATCGGACCATTCCCTGGGGCATCAGGACTACTGAAGGCATGAACAATAAGTCTCCTGTCCCCCTGCCCCTCCCCTTTCCTCCACGCCCAGAGCTCTTGCCCACAGGGCAGAGAGAAGCAGTCTTTCCTGACTCCTGAGGAGTTGCAGCTGGCAGCAGAGATGGGCCGGCTGTGAAGGACGTGCTTCGTGCAGGGGCATCGAGGTACCCTGGGGCTTTCACTCCACTGCCTTTGTCTTGCTCCTGCCCGCCTGCAGGGACTTTTAAAAAATCCTCGTGGGCTATGTCTGAGGGTTTCTGTAAAGAGATGTTCTGTGTCTTTTAGGCCTACAGTGGCAAACAGTGTAGAAACCCCTGAATCTCACAACAGTAACCAAACATCAGAAAATTACTTGGGACTCCCTGTCTGATCTGTGGGCAGTGTGTTGAGGAGGCCACACCACTGCATCCTGTAAGTGTGATTTTTACCAGGAAGTGAGCAATAGTTTATTATAGGCTCATTTTTAAAGTTGGAAAAACAGGAAGTACTTCTACACTTTCTAATAAAATAGAGCAAACTAATTTCTCAAGTCTTTCCAGGCTTTTGGAGGAAACCCGACAGTTGCTATCAAAATACTATGATATTTTGTGATTCAAAAGTACACGCTTTTTAAATGACTTTGTCAAGTTAGAATGAATCTTAAGATCCGTGGCAACTTTCTGTTAATCAGCGCCATTTTGCTTGCTTGCTGGTAAATAAAATGAGGGCGTGTTGATAGCATCTCAGATGTGGTGAAGCAGGATGAACTTTCTTGTTCCACCATCCTTGATTCTGTAACTCCTGTCCTCCACCTAGCTGAAAGCCCTTCTCTCCTGCCCTTGCCTCCAAGGCCTTTAAGTCCACAGAGAATTCTTACATCAATTCACTTGCCATTGACTTTAGACTTGCCCTGTGGCCATCACACAGACCTGGATGCTTGGAATGGGTTCATTTCCCGCACCTAAAAACACCAGGCAGGACCAGCCATGTAGTCTGTGGGACCCAAGTGCTCTGCGTTCACAAATCATTAAGAATCGGGAGAGTAGCCGCAGAGCATTAAGCCAAGCTGGAAGCTCTGCGGTAGCACAAGCTCCACCCTCAGAGCCAGGGCGCCAGCTTCTGCCAGCCCGTCAGTGCCCAGGGGCCCGTGACCTACGCAACCCCTAAGTCGTGAGTGACAGTCTCTGCTGCCTTAGGCCCCAAATAGACAGTTCTTCAAGACGAGCTCGCTAAGGGTCAGCCCCAAGCCAGGGATCTGTCAAATTTCTGAAGCTAAATCCAGCCTCTGAATTAGAATTTCAGGTGTGAAGTAGAAAAGAGTAGGAAAAAAGCACTGCTTTGCCAAGCAAAGGGGCCATATGGGGCTAATGCCCTCGAAAGTGTGTTGCAACCCAGAGTGGGTATTTAGTAGTTTTATAGAAATGGTTCAAAGAGGGCATGACCAGCCCATAGGCATTCTTCTGACTGGTTGGTATTGCTGGAATTGAGAGTCTGCATCATCAGTCTTCTGGTTCCAGCCTGTCTGGGGTCTGCATGCTTGTAGGCAGCTTGCAGTTAATTTCTCCCATCTTGTGTTTCAGTATCTGCAAAACAGCTCAAAAGTATTGTTATGTTTATCCCTTGAGGGGGAACCAGGGCCTTGCCACAAGGCTTTTCTATTGTTTCTTTTTTTTTCTATTGTTTCTTGACTGCTTCTCCCTTATCTCTGCATCCCCTCCCGTCCCTAATAAGGAACTGTTTGAGTCTGCTTATTGGAACCCAGTGCTGACTCCCTGTGAAACCTAGAACTATCATGCATTACCTCCCCGTGTAGCTGATGTCTGATGCTTCGCCAGACAAAGCTGATAGTCTTCCTTGGAAAAATATGTGAAGAATTGTATTTACTCATCTACTTGAGCTTTTGCTGTATCATATTTTTCAGTGATTAATGCTGGCTACAAAAAAGGCCCAAATCTAAAACTCTACAAACATAGAAAACAATATGTTCTATGCAGTTAGAGAGCTTTTATGTTAATAGTACAGGTTGTATCCTCCTGGAGACAGGTTGCATGTTCAAAGTCATCTTTAATATTTGAACAATTTTATGAACTTTTTCTGTATCCTTGATTTAAAAATCAGTGTCATTGCTATATATGAACTAGATAATCAGTAGGAACCTACTGTATAGCACAGGGAAAGCCACCTAATTCTCTATAGTAACCTATATGGGAAAAGAATCTGAAAAAGAATATATATAAATACAGAACTAAATCACTTTGCTGTACACCTGTAACTAACACAACATAAATCAGCTATATTCTAATATAAAATTTTAAAAATGTTTAAATAAAATAAAAATCAGTATTGTCCTCAGAGGCTCTTTATTGCTCGTTACATCCAAATGGAATGTGGGTCTATGTATTAACATGTTTTGTTCAGACTTAGAAGATAGCAAAGAATGTCAGCTTTGTCAAAACCAAAAACACGACTGTAAACTTTTCTTTAAGGAAAAATATCGTGCTTTGGGATTCCCCTTGGTTGCATTTTAAAGAATAGTAATAGATTTAACATCATCTAGAGTTGAAACTTAAAAAAGTTATACTTTAAGGGGTATGAAAGATTTGGTCCCAAATTATGATTCTTTTACATCTAAAAACAAACTTATGGTTTTGGGGAAAGTGCTTTTATTTACTGCTCATGTGAAGTGAGAGTCGCTCAGTAGTATCTGACTCTTTGCAACCCCATGAACTATACAGTCCATGAAATTCTCCAGGCCAGAATACTGGAGTGGGTAGCCTTACCCTTCTCCAGAGGATCTTCCCAACCCAGGAATTCCCAGTCCTGGTCTCCTGCATTACAGGCAGATTCTTGACCAGCTGAGCCACAAGGGAAGCCCAAGAATACTGAAATGGGTAGTCTATCCCTTCCCTATGGGATCTTCCTGACCCAGGAGTCCAACTAGAACCTCCTACATTGCAGGCAGATTCTTTACCAACTGAGCTATCAGGGAAGTCGATAGCTCATATTTTTTCTCAGTATGTAATTTTCCTATCTATAATTATTGTCATTTAACAAAAAAAATGTTGTTTTGGAGAGATGGAGTTCTTTGACATAGTTTCAGGAAAGTTATGGATTCCAGTTATGGAATCCACAGAGTGTGATTCTGTGACCATACCCAATGGGGATAAGGGGCAGACAGTGCTGAGGATCAATTTCAAAACTCTTTAATCATACAACTATCTGTCACCTTGTAACATCTCCTGCCCCCATCCCAACCTTAAGCAACTACTAATCTACACACTGTCACTACATTTTTGCCTGTTCTGCACATTTCATGTAAATGGATTCATATAATATGTGACCTTTTTATGACTGTCTTCAACATTTGCAAGATTCACCTATGTTGTACTATGTATCAGTACTTTATTTTATTTCTTTTTGTTACTGAAATAATTTTATTACTTATTATTATTTTTCCATTGTGTGGATATACCTCATCTTGTATGCCCATTCATCTTTTGCTGGAAATTTGAATTGTTCCATCTTTTGGTTATTATGAATAATGCTACTATGAGCCTTCATGTGCAGGTTTTTGTGTGAGCATATGTTTTCACTTTTCTTGGGTATACACATAGGAGAAGAATCACTGGGTCGTATGATAACTCTGTGTAAGTGATGAATTCTAGACTGTTTTTGACAGTGGCTGCATCATTTTACATTCCCACCAGCAATGTTGAGTGGGGGCTCCAATTTCTCCATTTTCTCATCCACATCTATATCAATTTTATTTTTCTTTTTTCCTATTGCCCTCCTAGTGTGTGTTCAGTTCATTTCATTTCAGTTCAGGTCAGTCACTCAGTAGTGTCCAACTCTTGCGACCCCATAGACCGCAGCACACCAGGCCTCCATGTCCATCACCAACTCCCAGAGTTTACTTAAACTCATGTCCATTGAGTTGGTGATGCCATCCAACCATCTCATCCTCTGTCATCCTCTTCTCCTCCCACCTACTGTGTGTAATGGTGTCTTATTGTGATGCTGGCTTGAATTTCTCTCATGACAAATGATATTAAGCATCTTTTCAAGTGCTTGTGGGCCATTTGTTTATCTTATTCGGAGAACTGTCTATTCAGATCCTTTACCCATTTTTTAACTGAGTTATTTGTTCTTCATGTATTTTAGATACAAGTTGCTTATCAGATAAATGATTTGTAAATATTTTCTCCCATTCTATGATTTGTCTTTTCACTTTGTTGATAATGTTCTTTGAGTGCAAAAATATGATGAAGTCAAGTTTATGTACTTTTTTCCTTCACTGCTTATACTTTTGGAGTTATATCTAAGAATGCATGTCAAATTCTGACTCACAAAGGTTTACCCATATATTTTCTTCTAAGAGTTTTATAGTTATAGCTTTTTACAATTAGGCCTTTGATCCATTTTGAGTTAATTTTTCTTTATGATGTGAAAGAAGGAAGTAATTTTACTCTTTTGCATGCGGCTATTCAGTTGACCTACCATCATTTGTTTAAAGACTTTTCTTTCCCCTGCCGAGTAGTCTTGGCATCCTTGTCAAAAATCATTTGCATAAATATGAAATTATTTCTGACCTCCCAATTCTGTCTCATTAATTTATATGTTAATCTTTTTTTTCCCAATATCAAGCTGCTTTGGCTACTGTTGCTTTGTAGAAAGTTTTGAAATCAAGACGTATGAGACCTGCAACTTAGTTCTTTATTAAGATTGTATTGAGAATTCTTGGTCTTTGAGTTTCCATGTGAATTTGAGGATCAGCTTGTCAATTTCTGTAAAGAAACCAGATGGGATTTTGATAGAGATCGTATTGGATCTGTATAGCAATTTGAGAGTAGTGCCATCTTAACAATATTAAGTCTTCTGATCTGTAAACACAGGATATCTTTCCATTCATTTAGTTCTTTTAAAATTTTCCTCAGCAATGTTTTGTGATTTTCAAAGTACATGTACTTATTTTGTTAAATGTATTCCTAAGTATCTTATTCTCTTAGGTGCCATTATAAATGCAATTATTTACTTAATTTTGTTTTTAGATTGTTCATTGCTTGGTGCATAGAAATAAAATAGGTTTTTATATGTTGATTTTGTATCCTAGAACTCATTTATTAATTCTAATAGCTTTTTAGTATATTCTGTAGGATTTTCTGTAAACAAGATCATGTTGTCTGCAAATAGAAATAGTTTTACTTCTTCCAATCTAGATACCTTTTATTTCATCTTCTTGCCTAATTATCCTCACTAGAATTAGAGACCTCCAACTGAAACCACATTTCATTTGATTATGAAAATACATAGCAATCCATAGTAACGTTAGCAGTACATCTGATTCTGACACCAATATAAATCACAGATATTTTTATATCTCATTATAATTGTTAGAGATCTCTCAATATAGTTTTATGATTATCAGTACTTTGAAACTCTGCTAATTATCAAACTTGCCATTAGATCCCATAATTTAATATATTAATTAAAACAATAAAGACATTTTCCATATTTTGATAACTATAGCTCATATAATTGGTTTTTCATTGTTATTCTTTGCATTTTATGCATGTAAGAGCATCAAGTTCCAGAGAAGATGATAGCGTCAGGAAATCATAGATGTCCCAGAGCCTGGATCTAAAGAACATTTCCTCTTCCGTGTTCCTTGTTGGGGTCATCCATAGGACAGGGTTATTCTCTTCAATTCTTGGGATCCTCCACCTAAAAGCCTATTTCCTAAGTTAGAAATGGAGATAAAGATGTATTCAGTGTCTTGATAGTGATTTTCTGAGTCTTTATAAAGAAACTAGTAAACTCCTTCTATGCTTTTGTTCCACCAGGTACCTTCTCAAACCAGATTTCATGAGACGGCCTGATCGAACATTTGATCCTTTCTCTGAAACGCCTGTTGATGGGGTTATTGCAGCCACTTGCTCCGTGCAGGTAAGTCTCCTGCTCTCCACAGAATAGTGTAAAAAGAGTGGATCCAGGTGGTCTTAGAAAAGCCTTAAAAAATTGCAATTAAAATATTTAATGTCAAGTCGCAAGATCCATGAGTTGCTCTCAACTTTAACATTTTTTTCTTGAGATACATTTTTTTCTACTAGTGAAATTATTAGCTACTTTTCATCAAAGATACCAGATCAAAAAGTACCCAGTGGAGAATGTGGAGCAATGGAAATTCTTGGCCATTGATGCTGGGAATGCAAAATCGTACGACCCTTTTGGAAAACAGTTGGGTGGTTTCTCCCAAAACTCAACACTTTCTTTAAACATGATCCAGCACTTATACACCTTGGTATTTACCCAAACAAATTAAAAGTTCACATCTATGTGAAAACTTACACAGGGATGTTTGCAGCAGCTTTATTCATACTTGATAAAATTTTGAAAGTAACCAAGGTGCCACTTAGTGGGTGAATGGATAAAGAAACAATGAATGGTATGTCCAGACAGTGGAATATTACTTAATTCTAAAAAGAAATGAGCTATCAAGTCATGAAAAGACATGGATGAAACAAATGAACATTCAGTTCAGTTCAGTCGCTCAGTCGTGTCCGGCTCTTTGCAACCCCATAAACCGCAGCACGCCAGGCCTCCCTGTCCATTACCAACTCCCAGAGCTTACCCAAACTCATGTCCATTGAGTCGGTGATGCCATCCAGCCATCTCATCCTCTATCATCCCCTTCTCCTCCCGCCTTCAATCTTTCCCAGCATCAGAGTCTTTTCCAATGACTCAGTTGTTCACATCAGGTGGCCAAAGTATTGGAGTTTCAGCTTCAACATCAGTCCTTCCAATGAACACTCAGGACTGATTTTCTTTAGGATGGACTTGTTGGATCTCCTTGCAGTCTAAGGGACTCACAGGAGTCTTCTCCAACACCACAGTTCAAAAGCATCAATTCTTCTGCGCTCAGCTTTCTTTATAGTCCAACTCTCACATCCATACATGACTGCTGGAAAAACCATAGCCTTGACTAGATGGACCTTTGTTGGCAAAGTAATGTCTCTGCTTTTTAATATGCTGTCTAAGTTGGTTATAACTTTTCTTCCAGGGAGTAACCGTCTTTTAATTTCATGGCTGCAGTCACCATCTGCAGTGATTTGGGAGCCCCCAAAAATAAAGTCTGCCACTGTTTCCACTGTTTCCCTATCTATTTGCCATGAAGTGATGGGACTGATGCCATGGTCTTAGTTTTCTGAAAATTTAGTTTTAAGCCAACTTTTCACTCTTCTCTTTCACTTTCATCAAGAGACTCTTTAGTTCTTCTTCACTTTCTTCCATAAGGGTGGTGTCATCTGCATATCTGAGGTTATTGATATTTCTTCTGGAACTCGATTCCAGCTTATGCTTCATCCATCCAGTTAATGAACATTACTAAGTGAAAAAAACTAGTCTGAAAAAGTGACATACTGTTTGATTCCAACTAAATGACATTCTGGAAAAAGGCAAAACTAAAAAGATGGTTAAAAAAAAAAAGAAAAGACCAAGAATTGTGGGGAGGGATTAACAGGCAGAGTACAAAGGATTTTAGGGCGGTGAAACCATTCTGTATGATTCTATGATAATGATTCTATGATAATAGGTACATGTCATTATATTTACAGTTTTTTCCAAATCCATTAAATGTACACCAGAGTAAACTCTGAATGTAAGCTATGGCTTTGGGTGATAATGAAGTATCAATATAGGTTCACCGATTATAACAAATATGCTACTGAGATGTGAGGTATCCATAGTGAGGATATTGTGGATGAGAGGACAGAAGCACTATATTTTCTTATCAATTTTGCTATAAACAGAAACTGCTATAAAAAATAAAGCATATTAATGAAAAAATACCTGCTATATGATTACATCAATACAGAATTCTAGAAAATGCAGACTAATATAAAGTAACAGAAAATAGATCAGTAGTTTCCTCTAGACACACAGAAGAAGGGATGGATTACAAAAGGGTACAAAGGAACTTTGGGAATTGATGGAAAATTTTGTTGCCTTAATATTGGTGACAGTTTTATAGATGTGCTCATATGTCAGAAGTGATTTCATTGTACACTCTAAACATGTACAATTTATTTAATGTCAGTTATACCTGAAAAAACTGTTTCATAATGATTAGCTATTAGATAATGTAAAAAAAATAATTACTAGCTATAATTATTTGGAAATAGGTGAAAAAAGTCTTTCCATAGCTTTATAATAGATAGAAGAGGGTAATATGCATGACTCATATAATACAAAAAAATAATTGTCTGCAGCATCTTAACCTAAGTGCCCACACCTGTGAAATGAAGCAGTTAATACTGCTTTTGTAATACTGGTTTAAAAAATAAAAATAACACTGTCCTTTCTGTCAATTGTCAATATCAGTTTAACATTTTAACGTTACTTTTCTTTCTGTGTGTCTCTTTGTAAGACTTCTGAAAGAATTCAATAAAAGTGAATTTGGGAACTGTGAAAGCATCTTAAGGCATATTTGAATTGACCACTTCAGTTTAGTAAGGAATGAATAGATTATTTCCAGAAATAATCAAATTTCTAAAGATGAACAGAGACTCTCTCCCTGCCAGATCATTCTGTTACTGACGATTACACCAGCTTAACTTCTCTTTCCTCCCATTTCTCTTCTGCTCCAGGTCATATCAGGTCAGTTCTTATCAGATAAGAAAATCGGCACATATGTAGAAGTGGATATGTATGGGCTGCCCACGGACACTATCCGGAAGGAGTTCCGCACTCGCATGGTGATGAACAATGGACTCAATCCAGTTTACAATGAAGAATCATTTGTGTTTCGGAAGGTAGGGTGTTCTCAATGTGTCAGACGTGCTCTGCTAAGTTAGGAGCCACATGTTAGTGGAGAGATAGTACATGATCTGCAGACAGTCTCTTAACCCCAGATGTCTTCTTCCAGGGCAGATGTTCCGCAGCTGCCACGCGATGATTGTTTCTGTGTGGCCCTGTCCTCTTGGCTCTCCTTCCCCCCAGGAGGAGCCCACCTTCCCCACGCAGTGCCCAAGCTCTGGGTTCAGTGTTCTCAGAGGGATCCCTGCAGGCAGACACCATCACACGTGGGAGAGCTCCTCCCTGCCCTGGCAGCTAGTGCCTCGCAATATTCCTTGGCCAAGAGGGTGGGTAGGGTGTATGTCCTTCAGTGGGTCAGTTGGTTATTGTCCTGTGCCTCCAGAAAGTGTGGTCCTGTGTATAATATGTATAGGTTCTGTGTATAATAGGTTATTTTTGTTTTTTGGTTTTTATCTTCATATTATACTTTGATCCTATGGGCTTCCTCAGTGACTCAATGTTAAGAATCTGCCTGCAATGCAAGAGACACAGGTTCAATCCCTGGGTCAGGAAGATCCCCTGGAGAAGGGTATGGCAACCCACTCCAATATTCTTGCCAGGAAAATGCCATGGACAGAGGAGCCTGCCGGCCTATAGTCCATAGGGTCATAAAGAGGCAACCATGACTTGAAGTGTCTGAGCACACAGACAAATCAGTCATTCTCTATAATGATTCAGATTTTAATCTTGTAACCATTTTCTGCCATTTGTTTCTCTTTCATCAGCATAAGATGTATTGAAAAATCCATGCCCTGGCAGTACTATCTCAAAAATGCCTATTTCTCTCTCACTTGTTCTGTTATCATGACCAGAGTGCTTTCTGGCTTCTTCTTTGGCACAGGTTTTCCAAGTGTCTCTATTCCATTTGTGTCTTACAACACAGATAATCACCTTTTTATCTTAACAAAAATATGAATTATCAGCCTCAGAACTGGCTGACCAGTTTGCAGAAAGCATATTACAGAAGATAAGTATAGTTCAATGAATCAAGCCATTTTGAGATGTAGGCTTTTCCGATTATGTAAATCCCATTATCCATGCAACAGCCTCCCCCTACCTTTTCACCTTCTCTTCTACGATCAGAATGTAGTGTGAGTTGCATACAGCTGTAATGTGTGTTTTTTTCTTCCCGGGTTTTTCAGTTTGTTACAGCTGGATCTGTTGTCACTACGGCCAGGGTTTCGTGCCAAAAAAAAAAAAATAATCCCTACATACATTTCTGGAAATTCAGAAAGTTGATTTCAGGCTCTGTTTTTGATACATAGGGAAATAAACTTGCTTTTTACACGCAATATTACTGGCCCTGGAAACAAGATGCCAATTTTGGATCCTTCCCTGCTCTTCTGAAGTGACATTGCCTTTCATTGATACTAATTGCTTTAACTTTATTTTCTTTCTTGCTGTTACTGTTTTTCTTCTTTGCATGAATTTCACAGCATAAGCCCCTTTCATCAAATGAGGAACAACATGGTGACTAAAGTTGGTTTCACCTTTTCATCTTCATGAACTGGAACTGAATTATAACCTGTAGGCATAAATAAGCAGCCAATTCATTGCCTAGCTTTGACATAGTGCTCAAATCAACTAAGGTGTCTTAGCTGCTCATAGCCAAGAAATAGAAATTCTTGATTAAAAACATCAGATTTTCTTGTCATGTTGCTCTTTTATATCTAAGCAGGGTCTCTGCGGTCTGAGCTCAGATGCTGCATCCATGGATTTCGGGTCTCTGCTGTCTGAGCTCAGATGTTGTGTCCATGTATTCGGTTTGGGGATGGCAAGAGTAGATGTCTTATGCTGTGTGTGCTCAGCCACTGAGTCGTGGCTGACTCTTTGTGACCCCACAGTCTGTAGCCTGCTGGGCTCCTCTGTCCATGGAATTTTCCAGGCAAGAATACTGGAGCAGGTTGCCATTTCCTTCTCCAGGGGATCTTTCTGACCCAAGGATCAAACCTACATCTCTTGAGTCTCCTGTATTGACAGGCAGATTCTTTACCACTATGCCACTTGGGAAGACTCGAAGTCTTGGGTATATGTTAATGTTTCTAGCTGTCTCATCTTTATTTAATATCCCAAAATGTGTTAAAAACTGAGGAGTGCAAAGAAAAATAATCCAAATTTATATATAAATTGTCTTTTATACATGAGGCATTTCTTCAAAGATACTTTCCATATTCTCAAAATCAGAGCTCAGTGTCAGAAGCAGCCCAGTAGTAGACAGATCAAAGGATTTGAAATCAGGTGGCCCAGGATCCAGACCCAGCTGTCACTAACCATCTTTGACATAAGGGGAAGTCACTTTTCCTCTCCAGGTCTGTTGTTGCTCACCCATTACGTAGGTGGGAATGGGGAAAGATGGCAAGGTTTGGATTAGACATCTTTTATATCCATTCATTCCATTGACAATTTTCAGGGACTGATTTCCAGGAAGCCTCTTTCCGTTGTCTTTCTCAATGCCGTGGGCACTGTAACTTACACAGTATGCGTTAGGAATGTAAATTGACCATCAGCTTGTTTGCACCGGGAAGGAACCTTTATGAACAGTATGGGTATGGTCCAGGTCCCTGGTGTGATTCTTGGGAGCTGTGTCCCGCAAATCAGTGACAAGTGCCGTTTGTCTCTGCAGGTGATCCTCCCCGACCTGGCTGTCTTGAGGATCGCCGTGTATGATGACAACAACAAGCTGATCGGCCAGAGGATTCTGCCCCTGGACGGCCTCCAAGCAGGCTATCGACACATATCCCTCCGGAATGAGGGAAATAAACCTTTATCGCTGCCAACCATTTTCTGCAATATTGTCCTAAAAACATATGTGCCTGATGGATTCGGAGGTAAGTCAGACTTTTAGGTATTGAATATTTTTGTGTATATGTTTTTTTCCCCTAAATTTCAAGATATAAGCTATTTCACCAATGGTTAAAAAAAAGTCTGTTCTGCCAACCCTGTCGGCTTAAAGAAATCAGGCATAAATAGTTGCCTCAGGTTTCCTAGCAGGAAATGCAAAGGCAAGTCTAGATTATCTTTAAAGTTCTTTATTTAAAAATGCTGTCATTTTATGTTTTTTCAATTTTCACATATATGTTTTTTCAAGTTTCATATATATGTTTTTGAAGAATGCATTTCTACCATCATTCAAAGGAGGAAAGGTGTGAATAATGTAGAGCCATAGACATCAGTTGGTTTCACTAAAAGGTTTAAATTGAACTCCATTATCAACATTCCTGGACTTTCCCCCAAAATCTACAGGGGAGTTCAATTTTACAAAAAATTCCCAGTCATCAGTCCATGGAAGACCACCTTTGGTTACACCAAAGACATCAGTGAAAGTGAAAGTGAAAATCACTCAGTAATGTCTGACTCTTTGTGACCCCATGGACTTCTCCATGTAACCCCATGGACCCCATGGAATTCTCCAGGCCAGAATACTGGAGTAAGTAGCCTTTCCCTTCTCCAGGGGATCTTCCCAACCCAGGGATCAAACCCTGGTCTCCCACATTGCAGGCATATTCTTTACCAGCTGAGCCACCAGGGAAGCCTAAGAATACTGGATTGGGTAGCCTTTTCCTTCTCCAGCAGATCTTTCCAACCCAAGAGTTGAACAGGGGTCTCCTGCACTACAGGTGGATTCTTTACCAACTGAGCTATCAGGGAAGCCCAAAGTCATCAATGGGAGGAATCAAAGTTGGACAAAGTCTTAAAGTGAAAGTGAAGGTCGCTCAATCATGTCTGACTCTGCGACCCCATGGATGGTAGTCCATGGAATTCTCTAGGCAAGAATACTGGAGTGGGTAGCCTTTCCCTTCTCCAGGAGATCTTCCCAACCCAGAGATCGAACTCAGGTCTCCCACATTGCAGGCGGATTCTTTACCAGCTGAGCCACCAGGGAAGCCCAAGAATACTGGAATGCTTTAAGATCCCTTCTCCAGCAGATCTTCCCCACCCAGGGATTGAACCCAGGTATCCCGCATTGCAAGTGGATTCTTTACCAACCGAGCTCTCAGGGAAGCCCCAAGTCATAGGATTCTGGTAAACCCACATATTAACTTGTTATAACCCCCAACCGAGCCAAGAACATTAAAGAAAACAAAGATCCTCCATATTCTCAGAGTTCATTGAATCATAAGGAAACAATAGTACAGCAAAGTATGTCAAATTAACAAGGGTTCAAGTTCTGACCCTCCACTGCTAGCCAGGTGACCTTGACAGGTGTTATCACCTGTCAACACCCCCCACCCCATCTTCTGGCCTGGAAAGGTACTGATACTGTTTCCCTCACAGCATCCTGTGATGTGTGCTTATCATCACAGTTTATGACACAACAGGGCATGCCTGCCGTGTGTGTGCACAGGAGTGTGTGGCTCCAAATGCAGCTCGGTTTCTGTGCTATTCTAGTTGGAGGAGCTTTGGGTGATTTTGTTTTGTGTTTTTAATAATGCAGTCTTCTCTGGAGGACAGAGTTTCTGCAATTCATACTCAGCATTAACAACCCAATTGTGGGTTCCAAAAGTAAAGTCAGCCATGAGGATTTTTCAATTGCAAAATTGAGAGTAAAGATTCCTTCCTCTTTCCCTTTGTTTTTTCTTAAAAAAGGAAGCCTGTTACAGGCCACAACACAGAGTAGCAGTTATGAGCACGTGGCAGACGCTGGGATGGGGTGCTGTGGGCCGGGTGAGCAGGGCAGAAAAGAGACATGGGACCTGTGTGGGCATTGAGGAGCATGTGATGGCCACAGGGCATCAGCAGATGGACTCAGTCTTGTTCCACATATTTGCACTTAGCAAGCAGTGGTGCATAATACCTAGTGTACTTTAAAGATAGTTATATAAATACATGTATTGGAAGACATAAAGGTTTTGCCTTTACAAGTGTTACTTTTCAAATGAAACTCTAATTCATTCTAGGGAAATGGGCTATTCCAATGGAAAAGGGAAAGATACAGTTTTTTGAGCTCCTGCTTTGTGCCAAGTGCTTTACAAAAATGGAGTCCAGAAATGTGAAATTGTTTAGAGTGGATGTGAGCATATGCAGGTGTATGCTGAAGGAATATCTGTGTTTATCATGTAGTTTATGGCTAGTGTCAATATTTATAAGTATTGATTCACATCTTTAAAAATAGTCTTGTAACTGTTCTTTCCTAAGGTATCATTGTAGTACTTCTCTCAAAAGCAATTGAAATTTCTGTACGACATTATCTTTGATGGGATTCTGCAGTTGATGTCTTAGCCTCAGATTTGATGTTCAAAGACTGTTTATTCAGAATTCTCTAGCCATTTCTACATACGTGAAGGAACCAAGGGCAGACATTCTGAGGGTTTATTTAAGGAACTTATCTGAAAATAACAAAATAAGAATATGAGAACTTTTTCCAGATTTCCAGTCTTCTTGACAGTCTCTTGATTCCCACAATGTGTCTATATTTCATGGGCTTACCTAACCTCCCACATTCGTGTCTGAACATTAACGTGCTGAACCAGCACACCAGGTGATCAGTAGACCCCCTGTTCCCTAGAACATTTACAGTCTTTATTGATTCTATAGGAAAAAGTTCAAAATGAAATTCTGCACCATTGCACTTCAGCAGTTTCTGGGGAAAAAAAAGAAAGTGGTCGATAAACATCTCCAGATTTTTATGTAGCTAAAGAAAGAAAATATGGATGCCTTCCTTCATTCTACTAAGGTGTTTAGCAGGTTGTACTCTGTAAAAAGCAAAGTAGCTACATATCAGAAAAAAATTCTGACTACATAAAAAATTTTAAAAGGGTCATTCATCCAATGCCCAGAATGAACTCTGTTACCATATGGGTCTCTACTTCCTATCTCATTATTCTCTTTACTTCTCAGTAAAATTGGATCTTACTGTGGTGTCTCATTTACATTCATATTTCAGAGGCAGGTTTTTTTTCATAATTTTTAGAGTATTTTCCCCATTTCTTGACATATTTTTATTATCTGCTTGAGATTCAATTTTATGTATGCTGTAATATATCATGTTATTGATGTACTGAAGTCAATTCTACTTTTCTTTCTTATGAACAATATTGCATCTAAGAACCCTAAATGGGAATATTAGTGATTATTTCCTACAGATGAATTCTTTCAAGTGCATTTGTTGCGTCAAGAAGTGTATATGTATTTAAAGGTCTAGATTGTTGTTGTTTTTCAGGCACTAAATTGTGACAACTCTGTGACCCTCTGGGTTGTAGCATGCCAGGCTCCTCTGTCCTCCGCCATCTCCCAGAGTTTGTTTAAATGCATGTCAGTGATGTTATCTACCATCTCATCCTCTGCCACCTGCTTCTCCTGTTGCCTTCAATCTTTCCCAGCGTCAGGGACTTTTCCAACGAGTCAACTCTATGCATCAGGTGGCCAGAGAATTGGAGCATCACCTTTAGCATCTGTCCTTCCAATGAATATTCAGGGTTGATTTCCTTTAGGATTGACTGGTTTGATCTCCTTGCAGTCCAAGGGGCTCTCAAAAGTCATTTCCAGTACCACAATTCAAAACCATCAGTTCTTCAGCACTCAGCCTTCTTTATAGTCTGACTCATATCCATACATGTCTGCTGGTAAAACAATACTTTGATTATATGGACATTTGTCGGAAAAGTGATGTCTGCGTTTTAATACTCTGTCCAGGTTTGTCATAGCTTTCCTTCCAAGGAGCAACCAAGCATCTTTTAATTTCATGGCTACAGTCACTGTCTACAGTGATTTTGGAGCTCAAGAAAATAAAATCTGTCACTGTTTCCACTTTTTCCCCATCTATTTGCCATGAAGTGATGGGACTGGATACCATGATCTTAGTTTTTTGAATGTTGAGTTTTAGGCCAGCTTTATTCCCCACTTCTTTCCCCCTCATCAAGAGGCTCTTTAGTTCCTCTTTACTTTCTGCCATTAGAAAGGTATCATCTTCATATCTGAGGTTGTTGATATGGCTCTTGGCAATCTTGATTCCAGTTTGTGATTCATCCAGCCTGGCATTTTGCATGATATACTCTGCATAGAAGTTAAGCAGGGTAACAATATATAGCCTTGTCATACTCCTTTCCCAGTTTTGAACCAGGCCATTATTCCATGTCTGGTTCTAACTGTTGTGTATTTACCTGCATACAGGTTTCTCAGAAGACAAGTAATGTGGTCTGGTATTCCCATGTCTTTATACATTTTCCACAGTTTGTTGTAATCCACACAGTCAAATGCTTTAGTGTAGTCAATGAAGCAGAAGTAGACATTTTTCTGAAATTCCTTTGCTTTCTCTATGATTCAGTGAATGTTGGCAATTTGTATCTCTGGTTCTTCTTCCTCTTTGAAACTGTACATCTAGAAGTTCTCGGTTAACGTACTGTTGAAGCCTAGCTTGAAGAATTTTGAGCACAGTATTACTAGCAAGTGAAATGAGTGCAATTGTCCAATAGTTTGAGCATTCTTTAGCATTACCCTTCTTCGTGATTGGAATGAAAACTGACCTTTTCCAGTCCTTTGGCCACTGCTGAGTTTTCTAAATTTCCTGACATATTGAGTACAGGACTTTACTTGACAGCATCATCTTTTAGGATTTGAAATAGCTCAGCTGGAATTCCATCACCTTCACTAGCTTTGTTCATATTAATAGTAATGCTTCCTAAGACTCACTTGACTTCACACTATAGGATGTCTGGCTCTAGGTGAGTGATCACACTATCATGGTTATCTAGGTGTATTCTTGCCACCTCTTCTTAATCTCTTCTGCTTCTGTTAGGTCCTTACCATTTCTGTCCTTTATCGTGCCCATCCATGCATGAAATATTCCCTTGGTATCTCTAATTTTCTTGAAGAGATCTCTAGTCTTTCCCATTCTATTTCTTTGCATTGTTCACTTTAAAAGACTTTCTTATCTCACCTTGCTATTTTCTGAAACTCTGCATTCAGATGGGTATATCTTCCTGCCCTTTCTCCCTTCCCTTTTGCTTCTCTTCTTTCCTCAGCTATTTTAAAGCCTCCTCAGACAACCACTTTGCCTTCTTTCATTTCTTTTTCTTGGGGATACTTTTCATCACCACATCCTGTAGAATGTTACAAGCCTTGATCCATAGTTCTTCAGGCACTTTGTCTACCAAATCTAATCCCCTGAATCCATTCATTATCTCCACTGTATAATCATACGGGATTTAATTTAGGTCATACCTGAGTGGCCAAGTGGTTTTCCCTACTTTCTTCAAATCAAGCTTGAATTTGGCAATAAGGTGCACATGATCTGAGCCACAATCAGCTCCAGATCTTGTTTTTACTGTATGTATAGAGCATCTCCATCTTTGGCTGCAAAGAACATAATCAATCTGATTTTAGTACTGACCATCTGGTGATGTCCATGTGTAGAGTCATCTCTTGTGTTGTTGGAAAAGGTTGTTTGCTATGACCAGCATGTTCTCTTGACAAAACTCTGTTAGCCTTTGCGCTGCTTCATTTTGTACTCCAAGGCCAAACTTGCCTGTTCCTCTGGGTATCTCTTGACTTTATACTTTTGCATTCCAGTCCCCTATGATGAAAAGGACATCTATTTTTGGGTGTTAGTTGTATAAGGTGTGTAGGTCTTTATAGAACCAGTCAACTTCAGCTTCTTCGGCATCAGTGGTGGGAGCACAGACTTGGATTACTGTGATGTTGAATGGTTTGCCTTGGAAAGGAACTGAGACCATTCTGTCGTTTTTGAGATTGCCCCCAAGTACTGCACTTCAGACTCTTTTGTTGACTATGGTGGCTACTCCATTTCCTCTAAGGGATTCTTGCCCACAGTAGCCAGAGAAGGCAGTGGCACCCCATTCCAGTACTCTTACCTGGAAAATCCCATGGATGGAGGAGCCTGGTAGGCTGCAGTCCATGGGATCGCTAAGAGTCGGACACGACTGAGCGACTTCACTTTCACTTTTCACTTTCATGCATTGGAGAAGGAAATGGCAACCCACTCCAGTGTTCTTGCCTGGAGAATCCCAGGGATGGGGGAGCCTGGTGGGCTGCCATCTATGGGGTTGCACAGAGCCGGACACGACTGAAGCAACTTAGCAGCAGCAGCAGCAGCAGTAGTAGATATAATGGTCATGAATTAAATTCACCCATTCCAGTTGATTTTAGTTCACCAAGTCCTTAAGATATCAATGTTCAATCTTGCCATGTCCTGCTTGACCATGTGCAATTTACTAACATTCCGGGTTCCTATGCAATATTGTTCTTGACAGCTTCAGATTTGACTTTCACCACCAGCCACATCCACAACTGAGCATCATTTCCACTTTGGCCCAGGCACTTCATTCTTTCTGGAGCTATTAGCAGCAGCCCTCTGCTCTTCCCCAGTAGCGTACTGGACACCTCCTGACCCGAGGAACTCATCTTCCAGTGTCATGTCTTTTTGCCGTTTTGTACTGTTCATGGAGTTCTCATGGCAAAAAGTCTACAGTGGTTTGCCATTTCCTCCTCCAGTGGACCACGATTTGTCAGAACTCTTCACCATGACCCATCCAGCATGGGTGCCCCTGCGTGACTTGGCTCATAGCTTCCTTGAGCTACGCAAGTCCCTTTGCCACACCAGGCTGTGACCCATGAAGGGGATGGAAATGGCCCTAAACCCCAAAATAGCTGGTATTTTTTAAAAATACAAATGAGACTTCTGCTAAAACCAGAAGAAAGGAGCAAGTGAGAAAAGGCAGATTGATTTATTTTTAAAAAGAAAGGTTCCAGAACTAAGTATCTTGGAAATTTTAGCTCGCTCTTGTGGGTTTATACAGTTATAACTTTGTGTGCATACTTCCCTTCCCTGTTAGATGTTCAGTGTGACTGGTCCCTAGACAAGCCTATTCACACTCCATCATTGTTAATCCACATTTAAAATTAATTTTTGCTACACTGGTTTGTCCTGTGGAGCACTGAACTACACAGTGGGGTAGCCAGGCACAGTGTTCCTCCAGTGTGAGGGCTGACACCCCGTGAAATGTCAGATTGGCACCGAAGAAAGATTCCAGGTTTACTTGAATATGCAACACTTTGACCAAGAACATGTAGCACTCTGGCCAAGAATATGCCAGATTTGTTTAACTGCTTCCTGAAATAATTTTTTTCCAGGCTGAGGCAAGGAAAAAATGAATAACATTTTCAGAGTTATGCAAGGCTATAGACGTATGATATATTTGAGGCATGGCTTCTCACTTTCTGGTTATACATCATTTTAAATGTGATTATTAAAATCAGTTTCTTTGATAGGCAGTATAAATAAGTATACATTTGAATGTACATATATGCATATATATTATGTCTCAAAGATGGAAACTAATGTTTATGTGCCTGTACATATGTGTGTATACAAAGTATGTATTTAAAACTCAAATGTATATGTCTCTAGTCATAGGAGAAACTGAGATACAATAGAAAAATAATCTAAAAGTGGGTAGGACAGGCACTGGCTCCCTAATCCTGAGCCCTTTTGTCCTTGGTCGGATAATTTTGGCGGAACTGTTCCAGGTATGCAGTAGCCTCTTCTGCCACCTGCTACTATGTGGCAAAGTCAAGTGTTATAGAAGTATCTAATTCACAATTCAAAACTGCCAGGAATGATCACCTGTTTCAAATAACCTGCTAATCTAAGCCTGGTTCAAACATTTAGCCCTTTTTTAATCTCCTTTTTGTGTCTTGTGATTGAATTTGAATAAGCCTTATATACACTTTGTGTAATTTTGTTGCCATTTGACCCCGAACACTATTGTGCTTAGTCATGTTTAGTGGTGTCCGACTCTTTGTGATGCCATGGATCACAGCCTGCCAAGCTCCTCTGTCCATGGGATTCTCCAGGCAAGAATTCTGGAGTGGCTTGCCATGCCCTCCTCCAGGGGGTCTTCCCAACCCAGGAACTGACCCAGGTCTCCCACTTTGTAGACAGATTCTTTATTGTCTGAGCCACCAGGGAAACCAAAGAATACTATTAAGCTGAATTTATTATTGAATTCTATTATATTGCATGTTGTCAATTTTTTAAACGAATGTGTAACTGCAAATAAGATATCTCATTAAAACTCCAAGGATAAAGCAGAGTTTCAGGATTTGGAGACATAACTTCCCAGCAGTTTCTAGAATTGTTAATACTGGTAATAGAAGATAGATGTAAGTAATGATATTCATCCAACTAATGGATGAATCTGAAGCATTTTATTTTGTTGCATAATTGAGGCTACTTCTACATAATCCTACAGCAGATGGTGGACAAGGGCCTCTCAGTTAGCTTGTCCATTAGTACAAAACAATATGTAACTTCATTTACAGAATGTTTTGTAGCTATATTTTATATAAGTCTAGGTCAGAATCAGTCCTCCAGGCTGAGGTCAAGACATTGCCACAGTAAACAGGAAGAATACCACAGGATTTTTCACTTTCCCCAGGATGGACTCACAGCCTGACCTGGGAATGTCCAGGGGCTGATGGGGCCTCCTTAACAATGATAAAGCTTTGTGAGTTTAAGCACACATGAAAGATGGATACCCAAGAATTTAAGTAGCAGAATTTTTATTTCTCAGTCCTGTTGGTAAACAGATTTACCACAAACTGGTAGACTTGAAAGAATAGAAACTTATTCTCTCACAGTTCTGGAAGCTAGAAGTTTGAAACCAAAGAGCTGGCAAGGCCATGCTCCCTCTAGTCTTGAAAACATCCTTCCTTTTCTCTTCACAGCATCTCCTGATTGCTGCAGTCTGCCTCCACCAAAACCTGGCCTTTTTTTATATCTGTGTGTCCTGTTCTCTTCTTATAAATATACTAGTCATGGGATTTAGGACCAGCCCTAATCCAGAATGGTCCCATCTCAGTCCTTAACTGATTACATGTGCAAAGACTCTATTAGTTAATAGAATCATAAGTGGATGTTGAATTTTGTGAAAAGTTATTCTGCATCTATTGAAATGATTGTGTTACTTTTATTCTTCAGGTTGTTAATGTAATCCATCATGCTGATTTGCAGATATTGAGCCATCTTTGCATCGCTGGCATAAATCCCAATGATCATGGAATATGATCTTTTCAATGTATTGTTGAATTTGATTTGCTAATATTTTCTTGAAGATTTTTGTATCTATGTTCATCAGTGATATTGGCCTATGATCTCCTTTTTTGTTTGATTCTCTGTCTGGTTTTGGTATCAGGGTGAGGCTGGCCTTGTAGAATGAGTTCAGAAATGTTCTTCCCTCTGAAATTTTTTGGCTAGTTTGAGAAAAACAGGTGTTGATTCTTCTCTAAATGTTTGGTAGAATTCACCCATGAAGCCCTCTGGTCCTAGACTTTAGTTTGTATGGAGTTTCTTTTTATTATTATTGTTACTGATTTCATTGCAAGTAATTGGTTTGTTTACATTTTTTATTTCTTTTGTATTCAGTCTTGAGTTTGCACATTTCTGGAGATTTATTCATTTCTTCTAGGTTGTCCATTTTATTGGTCCATAGTAATTTCTTATGATCCTTTGTATTTCTGTGGTGTCAGTTATAACTTCTCTTCTTTCATTTCTGATTTTATTGCTCCTTTTTTTTTTTTTTTTTTTAAACTGTCACTCTTTCTTTTCTTGTGAGTCTGGCTAAAGTTTATTTTGTTCATCTTTTCAAAGAACCAACTCTTAGCAGATTACACAATGTTAACTAAACCATGTAAAATATGTATTCATATGGAAAAATTTCACAAAAAGGAAAGAAGCTTGGTTAGGATGGAAGAATTATGGATCATTTCATTCTCTAATAATTTGTTTTATTAGTTTTGTATTTAGCTTTAACTGATTTAAGAATTATTTGTTATTACTACTGGAAGGAATATGAGTTGCCCTTCAAAAATCTCATATGCTTTCTTCAATGATATTGATATATTAATTGTATATCATTAACCATAAGCAAGTATTTATTTTCTAATAAGCCAGTCCTATGGGTCGTCCGTTAAAACGTGCTGGTGGGAAGCCAAGGCAAAGTTGATCCAACACGGGAGTGTATGGGGAGACCACGTCATATAGATCTTCTCAAAGGAAAGGTGGGCAAGTTCAGGGGGACTGTCTGTGCTTTGCTTTGCCCCTGGGAGTGTGGATGGGTGGAAGGAGGAAGCATCTGTGAGTCAGACAATGAGTCCTCGGTGAGTTTACCACCACAACAAGCAACCAGGCTGTCTCTGCCTCCAAACAATCTATATGAGGTCATAGCACCTCCTGAACTGTCATGAAAAAGTCAAGAAAAAGTCATGCCATAGAGCTAAGTGACACACAAGAAAGTATTGGAACATGGGACATTTTATAGGATACCTGACCTGTCTCCTCCACGTCTATGCATTAAGAACAATAAATTGTAGAAGGATCTTTTCTAGGTTAAAAAAACATTTAAGACACATAGGTATCAGAGACATAGTACAGATTTTGTATCTTGATTGAAACAAACTAATTGTAAATAAGGGGAATTTTTGTTGTTCATTCACTAAGTCCAACTCTTTGCGACCCCATGGTCTGCAGCACAGCAGCCCTCTCAGTCTTTCGCTGTCTTCTGGAGTTTGCTCAAATTCATGTCCATTGAGTCAGTGATGCTATCTAACTATCCCACCCTCTGCGCCCCGTTCTCCTTTTGCATTCTATCTTTCCCAGTATCGGGGTCTTTTCCTGTTAGGTAGGCCATGTATTATATCATAGTAAGGAATTAGTGCAAATTTTGTTCATACTGGTAAGGTTGGCCCTGAAAAAATCTCCCTTCTTATTTAGAGATACAGAAATAATTAGGAGTGAAACATTATGATGTCTGGAATTTACCTTAAAATATTTCAGCAGAGAAAAAAGAGAGAAAGAAAAAAAGGGAATTTAAGGAAGTATGGCAAACTGTTCATAATTGTTGGGACTTCATCATCAATATATGGGGAGTTATTTTATTTGTCTCTCTATTTTTACACACGTTGGAAAATTTCCATAATAAAGGAGTTCCTGTCCTCTGTGTTCAGTCGTGTCTGACTCTGCAACCCCTTGGACTGTAGCCTGCCAGTCTCCTCTGTCCTTGGAATTTTCCAGGCAAGAATATTGAATTGGATTGCCATTTCCTTCTTCAGGGTATCTTCCCAACCCAGGGATTGAACCCACATCTCTAGTGTCTCCTACATTGGCAGGCAAATTCTTTACCACTAGTACCACCAACATAGATAAATACATTCCTAGAACATTAACTTCCAAAAACTTCTGTGATTTTTCCTGAGCAAGCTTTAAGGGCTAATTTGTTGATATTCCCCATTATAAGTCAAAGATTTCTCAGGGACTATGAGTAATAACTAGAATCAAACCTTCTTATCCACCCCTGACCAGAGAAAAAAATTCCATGAAGAGCAATTTGGCAAGGACTCCCAAAAACACAAATACCTTTATGTATCATTCTGACTTCCAGAAACTTATCCTATGAGCATAGGCAAAAATATACTATGACATGTTCACAGACATTCCCTGGAGTACTGTTTATAACGTCAATGAACTGGAAGTAATGGAGTGGTCCATCAAGAAGAAGCTAGTTAGGCAAGTTATGGCCAATCAACATATGGAATATTTAGGTAGCCCTTAAAAATAATGTAGGAGACCTGTATTGCTGATATGGAAGTGTTTTTAAGATACGTGAAATTAAGCAAAAAAACAGGTATAAAAAACTATGAACCCGTAAAAGCAATTACCCTTCAATTAAAAATAAATAAAAATTTTTAAAGAGTAAAAAGTTCTTTAAAGAAAAATGAAGAAAAATAAGGATAACGTAAGTTTCAAGTTTGATTCAGCACATACTTTTGTGCAGAACACAAAACATACAACACAGACAAAATGAGGGCAGAGCAGCTGAAGCAGCCCCTGCCCCCACGTCAGGCAGTGAAGGAGCTGAAATGAAGCAGAAATGTTGATGTGAACTGCATTAACACTTTAAAATTTTAAAAATAGCATTTCTAGGGAAAAAAAAAAAACTACTATGAACCCATTTGAGGTCTTTTAAAAGATAGAAAGATGTAAGAGATGGATAGCAGTTAGTTACCTGCTGGATGTGGAATGGGTGGGAGAAAAGATGTTTACTTTTTGTTTTATACATTTGAATGTTTAACCTGTGTGTATACTATTTTCCATTTTAAAAGAGAAAAAAAATGTAAGAAAAAGATTTTAAATCATATGAATGTAATTAGGAAGGTGATTCTGCTAGGGGAAAATTTTTTAATGTACAACTTTTAAAAGTTGTGGGTGTTGTACTGTTTTAAGGTTATAAAAATAATGATTCCTCCTATAGTACTGACAAATTATGCAAAATTATATGAGAGTCTGTTTGAAAACACTTGGAACTCTTCCAATGAAGTTACATAAAAGATGAAACTTTGAGTGCAAGTTATAGCAGAAAAAACACTGGAGAGATATTTCTTTTTATCTACATGGAATTAAAATGGGCTTTAAAGATGCATTAGCTTCTGTGTCTTATAAGACTCTGCTGGTGGCCTCTACTGTGCTCCAGGTACTTATTCCCTGAACATTCACAGTGCCGCTCCTGCACTCTGAGCAGGGTGAGTGCTCTCAGTCCTAATTTGCATACAAAGAAACTGAGTCTGGGAGCATTAGTCAGCTTATTCAAAGTCCACAAGGTCAGCATCAGACCCCAAAGCCATTCACTTAGCTTGCCTGTCTCCCTGTCTGCTTTATTTGGGAGAAAATTAGAGGGAAATTAAGAAACTCATCTGGCCTTTTATTCTTGCCCTTCCTTATTTTATTTTTGCTTTCAGCAACTGACTGCGTTTTTCTAGCCTTGTTTTACGTCCTAGGAAGAGGTACATAATGGAAGGCATTATGGGAGTTGGAGGTGATGAGTGGTTTATTAGCTGAATTTTCTTAGGTATTTCATTAAAACAGAGAATTCACAGCTCGGTGACTTTTTTCCCTGCAGATATTGTGGATGCTTTATCAGATCCAAAGAAATTTCTTTCCATTACGGAAAAGAGAGCGGATCAAATGAGAGCTATGGGCATTGAAACTGTAAGTAGCAACAGTGAGTTAAGACAGGTAGCAATGGCCAAGGAAAGACAGCTGAGTGGGGGGAAGTTGTCTGACTGATTACAAAAGTCACAAATTAATAGAACAAGTTCAAAAGTGGTTTTTGAAACTGAACTTTCATCTCAACAAAACCGTTTCAAAAGTCTATGAGGATGTAGCATATTTAATAAAATGTGACCCACTTCATTACTATGGCTTCACTCACATCTGGGGACCCTGGCCCCATTAGAAATGAAATGGAAACACCCATAATGCTTTTAGGAACATTTAAATATAGGATGCTTTTGTGAGACACTGAAATACCAGTTCACCTTAATCAGTGTGGAAATAAAATTGGCATTTACTATTGTTTACTTTTTACTAGTCTTATATCCAGCCTTCAATGCCACTGTACCATTGCAGTGTTTCACTCCTTGTTTTTAAAGTTCCCTTTACTCCTCAGTTTAGAATGGAAACAGAAATCTCTGCAGTAGCTTGAAAAAAAAGAAGGTATAGCCTGCTTATTACAAAGGAGCTGCACCTGCTTTCCTTGGCTTCCTCTTTTGGGTCAGATCTGAGGAAACCATATATTTACTCCTGAAGCAAAGATCTAATTTAGGGAGTAAAGGCTAGAATACAGAGGAGCAGTTGATGGTACAGACTGGGTTCAGTAGAAGGGAGAATGTACAAGACATCTGACTTCTAGGTGGCATTCATTTGGGTCAGTATAAGCATTTCTGTTCCAGAGTGACATCGCCGATGTGCCCAGTGACACTTCGAAGAATGACAAGAAAGGGAAAGCCAACACAGCCAAAGCGAATGTGACCCCTCAGAGCAGCTCGGAGCTCAGGCCAACCACCACAGCTGCCCTGGGGGCTGGCCTGGAGGCCAAGAAAGGTAAGAGAGGGTTGTCTGGGCTGCTTATCTGTTCCAGCAGTTTTCGAAACTTTGATGCAGATATTTAGAACTGTTACTTTAGCCAGTTTTCATGGCTCCATAAAACTCAAGAGCAGCAGATTTTCTGTGGGTTGAACAAATTTCTCAGTTTCTCTGAGTGGTTAACAGAAAAGCAGTGTTTCATCTGCTAGATCCCCTTCACCATAGTTGAAGGGGACTGGTGGTCCCCTTCACCAGTAGACCTAGAAATGTTGAAATTTGGTACTCTTTTTGTGAGAAAAAAAAAGGCATTTACAGAGTGAGCTTAGCAAAGGCATTCCCTCTGTCCTGCAGGTACCACCATAAGCGTGGGCAGTAAGTTCATGAACCAGCAGAATAACAATTGTTCCTGACATTCCTAGATCCCCTTTTTGCTAATTTTGCCCCATGGGCAGATATTCAGCATCCATGATTATTTATTTGTAAAATTATCAAATGGGCATCTGAAGGCCAATTCTCTGTGGATACCTGTAGATGTAATGGAAGAGCATAAGAGGTGGTGTTACAAAGAATTACATGTTCCATGTGCTAATATGGAACTATACTGTAGGGGAATAACTGTATTGATTATTTAAAGTTGATTTCCATTCTTATTGTTCAGGCATCCATTCTGATTGGATGGTCCCCATTCCATATGATAATTAAATATTTTAAATATCCTCCTTGACCATGAATCATTTACTAAACTCAGTTTTGTTACTTTAAGAATTTCTCCTTTTCCTAATGGTTTTCTACTCAATATAAATATCTCCCATTTATATGTGAATTCAGCATCTTTGGTGTAAGAAAGTCAAGTTGTCTGTGTACTTAAGTACATACAGTGCTGCAGTTTAAGGTAAGAAATGACAGGCTTTCCTTAACCGAAGCAGCATGGTAATTTAGCAGGAAACTCAATGTGCATTGAGCTTTGTGAAACAAATTTGGAAATGAGATGGCACAAAAGCAGCTCAAATTGTACTCTGCAGCTGTATGTCTGTTCCTCCCTGGAAAGAACATGGAACAAGGTAATGATGCAGGATATGGGCTTTCCATCCAGCACTATCTTTCTTAACATCAGCCTCTCAGACAGAGACAGGCAGTGGAAAATGGGAGAGTTTTTGTTTAGTTAAAGTTCTTGTGTCATGCTCACCGACACAGAAAGACATTAGTGGCCTGAAAAAGCAGTGTGACCAGCTTACAGATGAGAAATGGAATATTCCCTGCCATATCAGTGAACAAAGGATGCCACAGCCATCAGCAGTTGTAGCCTCCACTGATTGGGAGCTGATGAGCCCTGAGGGAACTCAGGAAGGAAAGAATACCTGCCATCCAGCAGCCATCAGACTGCAGCCCCGAGGAAACTCAGGATGTGGAAACACAGGACACTGGCCCCAGATAGCAGAGGTGCAGATCAAGGGAATGATTTCAGTGAGCCCAGACTCTTGCATCTTCCCATACATAGAGAAATGCTGAATTTGTTAACTTGACATACCTGGTTTCTTTAAATAGCAGTCATCTTTTGTCATTCAGACTACCTGCCCTTTGTTGCAAAACCGCCTAGCTCCTCCCTTTGCCTACTCGGAGCAGTTTTTCAGAGCTCTCTGAAATGCTGTGTCCCTCGCTGCAGTCCTCATTTTGTCCCCAAATAAAGCCTAACTCGCAGCTCAACACGTTGTGCAGATTTTTTTAACGCAAAACACAGAAGTGATCCTAGTTCTAGAAGGGACCATGATTGTGTTCAGAACTGTTTCACTTCTGGTCCAAATAAGATTACACAGGAAGGAGCCACTGGAAGAAGCTCTCCTTTTCCCTCCTCCCCTTGACCAATGCGCTGAGTAAGAGGGTCTACACACTGATTCATTTTGGCCTTTTGTTCAGGAGACTTGGAAGCCTCCTCTAAGGCACAGTGGTCGGTTCTACGAGAAATGCCTTCACACCTTCAGGAACCTCACAATGAGACAGGCTTCCACACTGTGGCCAGGTGGTGCTTATGAGGGCTAACTGCTCAGAAATGGGAGGAAGGGGGTCAGAGGAGACTCAACGATAGGATCCTAACTGAGCTGGGCCTTGAAACGCAGGTCTGACATGAGCAGGGAGAGAAGGTGGAAGAGCCCAGGCAGAGACCAAGGCCACACAGGAAGCAGCCGGGGCAGGAAAGGGGGCAGAGCGAGTCTGATTTGGAGATGGCCTAGGACCACCCAGGGATGGAGAATGACCCCTGAGGGTTTGTAAGATGGTTAGTACAGTCTTGGTGGGAATAGTCTTTAAAGAGGGAATAAGTGATAAGGGCCACTGAAGAATTAGGGTATTTATGCCTCTAATTTAACACTTAGCACATTGTATTTATATTATATATTTACTCACATGATATTTATATAACATGATAATAACCAGAGAAAGGAGTTATTGCAGCAAGACCATACCTCTGTCATCCAGTATGTCCCTAGAACCATGCCTAGTGAAGATCTAGAGTCTCTTCTCTTAGGAAGTAAATGGCTGGTGAATGAACAAGCAAGGAGAGCCTGGATGAGGCTAGATGTACTCAGAGGGAGAGGAAGCATGGAAATCAGCCAGTGACTTGGGTGTCAGTTTTAGCGGGAAGAAGGTAACTCAGGGACTTCAAGCACAGGTCACAGAAAGAGATGGTACCATTGGGTGAAGCAGAGAACTCAAGAGGATGAACAGTTTTGGGTAAGATGAGTCTTGTCCTGTACATCATCACATTCAAGCTGTTGGGGGTGCATCTGGGCAGAAGCAAGAAAGAGCAAAACTGTGGGAGGTCAGGAGGAGGGAGACGGGAGAGGGGACAGAGAGAGGATGTGAGCTGCTTAGAAAGATAGCAGGAATGGAAACAAACAAAAAAAGAAAGATTTTTAAGAAGAATGAGTTTGGGAAGGTAGTGTAGACAGTCCAGAGAAGTTAAGACTGCATAATTACTGTTGAATCAGGGATGCTTGGGTGATGAGAGTGGAAACCAGGTTAGAAAAATTGATAATTGGAGATATAAAATTTTATATAAATTTTATATAATATATAAAATGTGGAGAATGCTTGCATGTTGGTAGGAGCCAGTGAAGAGAAGGAGAGGGAAAATGCCAGAGAGGGGTGTACAGTGAAATAGGCTCTGAGGAAGAGCTGAATCAAGAGAAAGGGAGTGGTCCTGCTGCGTGAGGGAGGAAGAAAGGTGTTCTGTCTGGGCCATGAAGAAGGACAATTGAAGACAAGTCCTACGGCAGGAAGGAAGCATCAGGTGGCACCCGCAGCATCCGCTGTGAATGTCTGTGAGCATGACGGGCTCTGCAGCTCTACGGGGTTCTATTAGACACACAGCCCAATAGTAGTAACTGCACCAGTGCTGCTTGATGTTCTTCTTTAAGATTAAGCAATTGAGAAAACTCGACTAGTTGATCTCCAAATTACAGTTTGAGAGAAAAGAAGTCATTTTTAATGAGCTGTGTTGATAAAAACAAAAACCGTATGTACTGAAACTTCAGCTATTCAAAATCTTTGGGGCCCAAACTTTACAGTTTCACCCCTACTTTCACACCAGGGAAACCTGGAGACCTACACTGTCCAATATAGAAGCCACAGGCCACATGTGGCTCTTCAGGCTTAAAACTAAAAACTTGAGTTTCTCAGGTGCCCTGGACAGTTCACAGATGGAACATATCCACTCTCACTGGAAGTCCTACTAGACAAGCTGCTCTGGGTATACAGATGGAGCCAGGCGTGTACTTGTTCCTGTTCTGTAGAGTGTGGTTTTTTCCCTAACATCCTAAACCATTTGTAGAAACTAACGTTTTCACAATGTGTCTTTCTCTAAAAAAAAAAAAAAAAAAAAAGCAAAACCAGGGTTGAGGGAGGTTTGTGTTTTCATGTTATTGTTGTTTAGTCACTAAGTCGTCTCCAACTCTTTTGCAACCCCATGGAATGTAGCCTGCCAGGCTCCTCTGTCCATGAGACTTTCCAGGCAAGGACACTGGAATGGGTTGCCATTTCCCCCTCCAGGGGATCTTCCAAACCCAGGGATCAAACCCATGTCTCCTGCATTGGCAGGTGGATTCTTTACACTGAACCACCTGAGAAGCCCTTATGTTTTCATAGGTCCTGTTAGTCAAGATTTCATTGAACCAAGACCAAAAAACAGTCTCACCAGACTAGATCAGACTCTTAGTTTTTGTTATATCTTTAGAGCACCTTGCATGCCTCCCAATTCTGTGTGTTCATTTTATAGAAGAGAGAACAGAGACCCAAAGATAGGGAGCTCTTTGCAATGCCAGGATAGACCTCCCTGGCCTGCAGTAAAGCCAGGAATTAGCTTGTGATGTCAGACCTCAGAGATCAGAGAATAGCCCCATGATCCCTTGACATCCCTATCACAAAGTGTTAGAGATCAGAAGACTGCTTTCTGTCTGCCGTGACTCTTTACTGTCCTTACCACCCTCACCCTGGATGTACACGTCTTCTTAAAATGAGTGCAACTGAAAAACAAGACCCTAGAATTTGATACCTGTCTTTCTCGAGTATCTCATACTTAGCCCTTGGGATTCTAATGGAAATCTATAGAATGCACATTCATCTTGTTTACCTAAGATGAAAATCTGCAGTCAAACAGAATGTGTTTTGGGATTCACCTGCAACTGTGGTTGCCATGACAGCATCTAGCTTAGCATCACTCCAACAACAGGATGACTTAGTGTATTACTCTAGGTGCTCATGACAGCATCCTGTTCTACAATGATCTGATTTCATTATTTTCTATATGTTAAAGGCATTCCTGGGCTTAGTAGCATATCACTTAAATGCTAGAATTCAATTCAGTAATGGAAAGGGGCTGAAAAAAATGTTAAGCTGGCAATAGTGTTGGTAGTTAGTGGACTGATAGGGAAAGCGACTATAACAGATGCTGTTGTGCCTGGTCAGGTCTCCTTTATGGGACTGGTGCCCATCCTTCAACGCTGACGGACACTGGCTGAATGCCCATCACAGCTGCACTTTTCTCCCTAGTGTTGCCCTCAGACCATGGGAGTTCTCTTGTCTGGAAATGCCTAGAAGGTTTTGTAAAACTTCTGACACCCTAACTGAGTGATCTGGGGTTACACAAGCTCTGTCTCCTTACCTCAAGGTAGAATAACACTGGAGGGCCATTTATGCTTACAACTTGCAGGATCAGACCAAGGCTGGATTTCAGCCAGGAAGACCCCCAGGTTTCTTCCTCGACCCTATAGTGCTTCTCTCACCCGCTAGGGGTTTCTCCTGAGAGCCCTCCCGCGATAAATCATATGCACATAAACCCTCTTCTAAGTCTTTGCTTGTAGGGGACCTGACCTCAGACCAGAAAGGTTTCAGGTAAGTGTCTAGTTAATTGTCCTGTAATAGAAAACTAAGACGTTTATAGCCATAACATGTATAAAGCTGCTTCAATGTCTTTAGATGCGATTTCAAAACTGAATTTGATATGATCATTTATTCTAATTACACAGTAACTTTGTGTTTAATATAAACAGTAACTTTGTTTCAGGTATTGAACTGATCCCTCAAGTGAGGATAGAAGATTTAAAGCAGATGAAGGTAAAATTGCTGGGTCATTTCGCCAGCACTCTTTTGTTCTGTTGGTGAAATGGATGTATTTTTGTTTCTCAATAGTTTTAATCATTGTGGTGGTACTACACAAAGCTTATTTGGGATCCCATTTGTTTTTTCCACAGGCTTACTTGAAGCATTTAAAGAAACAACAGAAAGAGCTGACTTCTTTAAAAAAGAAACATGCAAAGGTATAGTGTTTTGTGTGTGCGAGCAGCATGTGTATGCAGCTCTGTAGGCTGGTTTGTGTATTTTCTCCTTTAAGCTCTCTGATGAAAACCTCTCAGCCAAAAACCACTGCTTGGAAACTGATACCAGCTAACTGGGCAGCAGGACCTTCATTTTAACTGGTTAGACATGAAATTTTAAAAGATACTCCATTTGGTATTGTTTATCACTGATTTGTAATCTGCTTTTCTAATTGTTATTTCAAAAGCATAACAAAGCTTCACCCTTTTCAAAATTGTTGAATAATATGACAAAATTGTTGAGTAATATCTATCACCTGACTATTGAAAACCAACTCATAGTCTTAGCTTCTGGGTGTTTGCCACACATAGTGCATCAGGAGAGATGCTGGTCAGCTCCAAACTTCTCAGCCAGGGGACCCGGAGAGAGCTCTTCTCATTTTCCCCCATTATGTAAACTCTGCTTGGTGGCCTACTTCTGAAATATTGTTGTTCCTACTTATAGGAAGAGGTCTTTGGACAGTAATCGTGACCCCATGCACTGCAGCACACCAGGATTCCCTGTCCTTCACCATCTCCTGGAGCTCACTCAAACTCATGTCCATCGAGTTGGTGATGCCATCCAACCATCTCATCCTCTGTCGTCCCCTTCTCCTCCTGCCTTCAGCCTTTCACAGCATCAGGGTTTTTTCTAATGATTCAGCTCTTCACATCAGGTGGCCAAAGTTATTGGAGCTTCAGCTTCAGCATCAGTCCTTCCAGTGAATATTCAGGACTGATTTCCTTTAGGATTGATTGGTTTGATATCTTTACAGTCCAAGGGACTCTCAAGAGTCTTCTCCAATACCACAGTTCAAAAGCATCACTTCTTCAGCACTCAGCCTTCTTTATGGTTCAACTCTCCTATCCATACATGACTACTAGCAAAACCATAGCTTTGACTATACAGACCTTTGTCAGCAGAGTGATGCTTCTTAATATGCTGTCCAGGTTTGTCACAGCGTTTCTTCCAAGGAGCAAGTGCCATTTAATTTCATGGCTGCAGTCACCATCTGCAGTGATTTTGGAGCCTAAGAAAAGAAGTCTGTCACTGTTTCTATTGTTTCCCCATCTATTTGCCATGAAATGATGGGACCAGATGCCCTGATCTTAGTTTTTTGAATGTTAAGTTTTAAGTCAGCTTTTTCACTCTCCTCTTTCACTTTCATCAAGAGGCTCTTTAGTTCCTCTTCACTTTCTGCCATAAGGGTGGTATCATTTGCATATCTGAGATTATTGATATTTCTCCCTGTGATCATGATTCTAGCTTGTACTTCATCCACCCTGGCATTTCATGTGATGTACTCTGCATATAAGTTAAATAAGCAGGGTGACAATATACAGCCTTGACATACTCCTTTCCCAATTTGGAACCAGCCCGTTGTTCCATGTCCACTTCTAACTGTTGCTTCTTGACCTGCATACAGGTTTCTCAGGAGGCAGGTAAAGTGGTCTGGTATTCTCATCTCTTGAAGAATTTTCCACAGTTTGTTGTGATTCACATAGTCAAAGACTTTCGTGTAGTCAATGAAACAGAAGTAGATGTTTTTCTGGAATTCTTTTGCTTTCCCTATGATCCTATGGATATTGTCAATTTGATCTGTTTCCTCTGCCTTTTCCAAATCCACCTTGAACATCTGGACATTCTCAGTTCACATACTGTTGAAACCTAACTTGGAGAATTTTGGGCATTACTTTACTAGCATGTGAGATGAGTACAATTGTGCGATAGTTTGAACATTCTTTGGCATTGTCTTTCTCTGGGATCTGAATGAAAACTGAACTTTTCCAGTCCTGTGGCCACTGCTGAGTTTGCATATTTGCTGGCATATTGAGTGCAGCACTTTAACAGCATCATCTTCTAGGATTTGAAATAGAAATCCAAGAGCTGAAAGAATCCAAGTTGCCTTGATTTGCAGAAACAACCTTGAGTTTCTTGAAGCCCCACATTATAATAGAACCAAAACTTAAAAAGAGATTTTAAATCTCCCTGAATCCTACCGTCTAAATCTGTGTGGACTTTTTTAACAGCCTTAGTGTACATTTTTTGGACGAAGCCTTCAAAATTCCTTAGGTCACATAATACAGCCATATTGCACAGTGCTTGCCTGTTACTTTTCGGAATGGTTTTTGGAAGCATTCTCAGCAGGTAAATGCATTTCATGGCTTGTTCTCCATATCCTCATGTACTTCAGAAGTTTAAGTCACAAATGTATGATTATAAACATATGAATGAATTCCTTCTCCCACATTAAATACACAGGGGACCCTCTTTTCTATTCAGCCTGCTTTGCCAGTATAATTACCAAACTCAGAATTCTATAATCTTTCATATAAAACTATTACTAATAAGACTGAGGTTTATTTCATGCCACTTTTTTGTTACATATTTTATATACATTCTTAAATCCTCACAATGTCCCTGAAACCCGAATCATTCCATTCACATTTCAAGCATGAATAAAATGAAATTCAGAGAAGTGAGTTCCTTGCCAAGAGCAATACAACTGGTTTATGCTAGTTATAACTGAAGTGCTTTTCATCTATTTTAACTCTTCCAAAGCCTTTGCAAATAATTATTTTCAAATAGTTAAACCTTCCTCTCTACAAACTTTCTGTAATTTTTGAGTCTATAGTAGTTCCTTAATACTTCCCACTATCTCATCTGAGCCAACTTTTAAGATTAAGGCTATATAGGAATATTTACTTGCCTAATATGTACTGGGGTCTACTCAGCTAACACATTTGTCTTAAAAGTGAAAAAGGAGAAACTGGTGAAGGAGGTGGGTGGATGGGGTTGAATCTATTACCACAGGACACACTTAGTGCCCGATATCCATTTGATCCTAACACTAATTTTTCTTTCTGTCAGTACTTACCAAATAGTAAAACTAGCTAATACATATCGAGGTTTATTTAAGCATTTTTTCTTAGGTATTTTATAGCAATTGTATAAAAGAGTACTTTAATTATATTAATATATTACCTTGTATCAATTAGCTTTTGCTGGGTAACAAACTATCCCCATATGTAGTGAATTTGAAAGCAGCCATTTATTTGGCTCATAATTTTGTGGGTCAGCGGTTTGGCCTGGGCTCAGCTGGATCATTCTTCAGGTCTCACCTACGTTCACTTCTGTCTGCTCTCACTCGGCAGATGTGGGGAGCTGGATGATTTAGCAAGACCTCTACTGAGTCCTTTCCTCTCTGCTTCTGTGGTCTCTCATCTTCGGCAGTGGTCCAAACTTGTTCATATGGCAGGGATCTCAGGATCCCAGCCTCAGCTCAGAACTGCACAGCATCACTTCTACATCCTTCTCTTGGCTACAGTGGGTCACGAGGTTGGACCAGGTTCAAGCAACGAGGACTGTACTAGGCAGGAGGAACCACAAGGTCAGATTGCAGAGGGGATTGGATACAGAAAGGGAGACCATTGTGACCCTTTTTGCAACAGCCTACCAGCCATTTGCCAGATGAGATAATTTACTTTAACAGAAACGCAGCTTGACTAAATCACCTAGCCTTTAGATGAGGGAGCCAGGATTTGGATCAAAATTCTCAGACTCCAGAGCTCAAGCTCTTCATCACTATATTGAGTTGCCTCTGAGTTTTCCAGCATTAGTCTTTATTTCCACACATCTTCTTTATGGTCCTAGTAAAAGGTTTTTGTTTGTTTGTTGAAGTACAGTTGATTTTCAATGCTATGTTAATTACTGCTGTACAGCAAAGTGATTTTGTTATGTGTGTGTGTGTGTGTGTGTGCGTGTGTGTGTATTATTTTAAAAAATTTTTTCTTTTCCATTATGGTTTGTCATAGGATACTGAGAATACTTCTCTGAGTTATACAGTAAGCCCTTGTTTGTAAAAGGTTTCTAGGAGCAATCATAAGTCTCCAAGGCACAAATATCTTGGCATCTTTTGGACTACTTTTTCCACAAATTATCCTTGGACCAAACCTGGAGGCTTCATAAAAAATGCATATTCTTGTGCCCCCTAGAGACTTTGTTATCATCTCCATGGAGAAGTCTAGGAAATACATTTTTAATAAACTCTTCTCCTGCTGCTGCTAAGTTGCTTCAGTTGTGTCCAACTCTGAAACCATATGGACCAGAGTCCACCAGGCTCCTCTGTCCTTTGGATTCTCTTTCAAGAATATTGGAGTGAATTGCATGCCTTCCTCCAGGGGATCTTCTCGACCCAGGGATCGAACCCACACTTCTTATGTCTCCGGCGTTGGCAGGCAGGTTCTTTACCACTAGTGCCACCAAAAGCCTGAAGCTCCTCTCGTATGCACACTAAATTTTAAAAACTGTTTCTTTAGGAGTATTATTTAGCACTTTTTACTGTCCCTCAGTGGAAACCCCAGTAATGGCCTGCAAGATACACAGCTGGCCTCTGTGAAAAATGGATTTTGCCCTGTTGTTAAGGAATCGTGAGAATTAACTCACCCAGCCTTGCTATGAAACAATATTTATATAACCCTTCCTAATAGTTGTGATGCTATCTAAGATGGAATAAAGTTTGCCACCGCACTGGCTTGGCTTATAAACTGCCCGACTGAGGAGGGAAGGTGGCCTGGGCTGCGCCTTCCAACCCCAGCACCGGCCATGTGCACACGGCCGCCAGGAGCCGAGAGCAGCGCTGGGCGCAGGTGTAGTGACCGCAGTGCGCGCTCAGCCTTTACATATCAGCCGGAGGAGATCGCTTCTCCTCTCATAAAGGGAAGCAGAGAATGTGGTTACTTAACCAAGTCATTTAAGAAATGTACAGTCCATAAGAGAGCCTATTTCCAAACTTGAAGGTTAGCTGCAGGATGCAGAGGAAATAGTGGTGTGTCAAGGAAGATCTGCCATTTCTAAAAGAAAGCCAAAGAAATAAGTGTGAATCCCAAGCTATACACTATTGATCAGTTCAGTCAGTTCAGTTCAGTCACTCAGTCATGTCTGATCCCATGGACTGCAGAATACCAGGCCTCCCTGTCCATCACCAACTCCCAGAGCTTACTCAAACTCATGTCCATCAAGTCGTTGATGCCATCCAACCATCTCATCCTCTGTCGTCCCCTTCTCCTCCTGCTTTCAATCTTGCCCAGCATCAGGGGCTTTTCCAATGAGTCAGTTCTTCGCATCGGGTGGCCAAAGTATTGGAGTTTCAACTTCAACATCAGTCCTTCCAAAGAATATTCAGGACTGATTTCCTTTAGGATGGACTGCTTGGATCTCATTGCAGTCCAAGGAACTCTCAAGAGTCTTCTCCAACACCACAGTTCAAAAGCATCAATTCTTCTGTGCTCAGCTTTATTTATAGTCCAACTGTCATATCCATACATGACTACTGGAAAAACCATAGCCTTGACTAGACGGACCTTTGTTGGTAAAGTAATGTCTCTGCTTTTTAATATGCTGTCTAGGTTGGTCATAGCTTTTCTTCCAAGGAGCAAGTGTCTTTTAATTTCATGGCTGCCCGTCACCATGTGCAGTGATTTTGGAGCCCAAAAAAAGGGTCTTTAGTTCTTCTTGATACACTATCGATGCTAAGTATAAAATAGATAGCTAATGAGAACCTGCTGTGTGGCTCAGGGAACTCTGCTCAGTGCTCTGTGATGAAGGAGACCCAAACATGAAGGGCTATATGTAAGTATGTGGCTGAGTCACTCTGCTGTACAGCAGAGACTACACAGCATTGTAAAGCAGCTATATTCCAATTTAAAAAAAAGAGAGAGAGAGAAGATATGTGCTGTTAGGATCGTGGGACGAGAAGACAGGAGTAATGCCCATTCTAGCCCTGAATGGAGTGGAGATGCCAGCAGGCCCAGTTTGGGGGAAATGGCAGTGGCCGATTGTTTTGAGCCTCAATGCAGTTGGCAGTGAAGCTGCTACTTGTCTCTCACTTTCTGTAACAACCTCTTCCATTTGAAATGGAAACTAAGGAAATGGTTTTTCAAATGTCCATTAGATGAGATACAGAAAGAGCAGAACGAAGGAGCCATGATCGCACACAAACCCAGGGCTCATCAGCAAACCCAGAGCTAGGGTTGCTTTTGCTAAGACACAGGGATGATTTTCAATTGTCACATGTGGTCCAGCCCTGAGAGCAAAACATTTAAACCCAAAGTTAAATAAATATTCCCAATAATACATTGGAAGAGGAATTCCAAATCAATGAAAGTAAAAGAAGTAAATGAAGGAAGTCGGTCCCGAATAAGGAGCCCTCATTCCTGTCCAGAGGGCAAGTCAGACTCAGTTCCCACCTCTGGTGCCTTGATAGTCTGTAAGCCACCTTCATTCTCTAAAGGAGAATCGTAGAATCAGGTCATATATGAACCTCCTCTTCCTTAAATATTGACACTAAGACAGACTTTTTCTGAAATACCATGTAGGCTGAAAAATAAAACAGGATGCATCTTCTGGACCATCAGTTTGCAGTATCACCACAAATGAGTCAAATAAAATGCCTGAGAAACCAACTAAAATTTGACATTTTGAGAAAGCTGCTAATGGAAAATATAGTCTGTGTTAGGCAAGCAGTTTTTCTGATAATGAACACCAAGGCTGCTGTTAAACTCATCACAGGTAAATCATGATAAAAAGTCAGTAACAGACCTACAGCTCTGTCATGAAGTAGAAATGAGCAGAAACACAGCAACCACCCACAGAGACAGCCTGCTGGTCATCTCAGAGGTGTGTGCCGAGCAAACAGTTTACTCAGATGCCTCAGCATCATTTGTGGGGTGAGAATTTAAGCCTAGAGTCACCGCATGCACAAGACTGAATTGCAGCAGATGTTTTTCACAAAAGAAGCTGAATTTAACCTAGATGTCCATCGGCCAATGAATGGATAAGGAAGTTGTGGTACATATACACAGTGAATATTACTCAGCTATAAAAAAAGAATGCATTTGAGTCAGTTCTAATGAGGTGGATGAAACTGGAGCCTATTATACAGAGTGAAGTAAGCCAGAAAGAGAAACACCAATACAGTATACTAATGCATTTATATATATATGGAATTTAGGAAGACGGTAATGATGACTCTATGTGCAAGCTGGCAAAAGAGACACAGATGCAAAGAACACGCTTTTGGACTCTGTGGGAGAAGGCGAGGGTGGGATAATTTGAGAGAATAGCATTGAAACATGTACATTGCCATATGTGAAATAGATCACCAGTGTAAGTTCGATGCATGAAGAGGGCACTCAAAGCCGGTACACTGGGACAACCCAGAGGGAGGGAGGTGGGAGGGGGGTTCACTGTGGGGGGGACACATGTGCACCCATGGCTGATTCATGTCAATGTATGGTAAAAACCACTACAATATTGTAAAGTAATTAGCTTCCAATTAAAATAACTTTAAAAAAAGAGAAGCTGAAACTACTCTTAACTTTGATAGAAACATATACAAGTTCTACTAAAAAGCTGCACATTTATTTCCCCAAAATGTCCTGATTAAGACAGACTTTTAAGTCAGCATATTTTAATTTTGGTACTCTTGACCTGAATGAATGAAAAACTCTCTGTTCCATAGGGTCTCATAACTTAGTTAGGGACCAGAAACATAAAATCTATGATAGTTGGTGTTTATTGTTACTGTTGTTTGTTGTTTTTAGCTAAATAAGCCTAGAAATAATTTCCTGGCTCCTCTATTTTGTACAACAGGAAGCTGAGGCTTGCCGCCCCCCATCCTTTGGTGATCAGTAATTAGGACCTTGTTCCTTTGTGAAAGAAGTGATGTCTGGGAACCAGATTATCGCCAAACTTCAATCTTTGCTGGCTGCTACACAGGGCACACAGGGATAGTTTTGAGCACAGAGAGAGAACTTTCCAAGGCCATTTTTTTGTCATGTATAGTCATTGTAATCATTTTAACTCAATATGCTTCTAATTTTTTAAATTATTTCTATATACATTAGGTAACTTGCAGCTCATAACCCTGAATTATGTTGGGCAAACAGATATTGTTCAGTTTTCTAATAAAGAAATTGAGACCTGGAAAGATTTATATATGTTGCCTCCGGGATAATTATGGACTGAGCTGGGACTGGAATCCAAGTCCTCTTGCTGCTCTCCTATGCTATTAATTTCTTTATTCATGCAGCAAATACTTATTGTATCTACTCTGTACCCAGCATTGGGCTCTGTGCTGGCAAGAAAAGGAGACTTGTAGAGTATGTCTTATATCCGTGAATCCATCATGAATGCCTTTATGTGCACACACCCTCATTCCTGTATCTAATGGGGTTAATTAGGCTCACCATACTACTTCCTTAAGCAGTGATCTATGCCAGCTAATTTCAAACCCTCAAAGCCTCTTTTTTTTTCTTGTACTACACTAGAATATATAAAGAAGCAATCTTTTCCACCTGCCTTTCAGTGATATTTGCAAGAGACACAGGAACGTAGCACTTCTCAGTTCAGTTCAGTCGTTCAGTCGTGTCCGACTCTGCAACTCCGTGGACTGCAGCACGCCAGGCCTGCCTGTCCATTACCAACTCTTAGAGCCTACTCAAACTCGTGTCCATTGAGTCGGTGATGCCATCCAACCATCTCATCCTCTGTCACCCTCTTCTCCTCCTGCCTTCAATCTTTCCCAGCATCAGGGTCTTTTCCAATGAGTCAGTTCTTCACATCAGGTAGCCAAAGTATTGGAGTTTCAGCTTCAGCATCAGTCCTCCCAGTGAATATTCAGGACTGACTTCCTTTAGGATTGACTGGTTGGATCTCCTTGCAGTCCAAGGGCCTCTCAAGAGTCTTCTCCAATACCACAGCTCAAAAGCATCAATTCCTCAATGCTCACCTTTTTTTATGATCCAGCTCTCATGTCCATACATGACTACTGGAAAAACCATAGCTGTGACTAGACGGACCTTTGTTGGAAAAGTAATGTCTCTGCTTTTTAATACACTGTCTAAGTTGGTCATAGCTTTTCTTCCAAGGAGCAAGAGTCTTTTACTTCCATGGCTGCAGTCACCATCTGCAGTGATTTTGCAGCTCAAAAAAGTAAAATCTGTCACTGTTTCTATTGTTTCTCCATCTATTTGCCATGAAGTGATGGGACCAGATGCCATGATCTTAGTTTTCTGAATGTTGAGCTTTAAGCCAGTTTTTTCACTCTCCTCTTTCACTTTCATCAAGAGGCTCTTTAGTTCCTCTTCACTTTCTGCAGTAAGGATGGTGTCATCTGCATATCTGAGATTACTAATATTTTTCCCAGCAGTCTTGATTCCAGCTTGTGCTTCATCCAGCCCAGCATTTCTCATGATGTACTCTCTGTATAAGTTAAATAAGAAGGGTGATAATATACAGCCTTGATGTACTCCTTTCCTGATTTGGAACCAGTCTGTTCCATGTCTGGTAGCACCTCTAGAATGTTTTATTCTAGACTTACATGCATGTGTGCTCAGTCACTTCAGTCATGTCCAAGTCTTTGTGATCCCATGAACTGTAGCTCGCCAGGCTCCTCTGTCCATGGGATTTTCCAGGCAAGAATATAGGAGCGGATTGCCTTCCCTCCTTCAGGGGATCTTCCTGACCCAGGGATCAAACTCGTGTCTGCCTGCATCTCTTGCATTGCAGGCAGATTCTTTACCCACTGAGCCACCTAGGAAGCCCCTAGACTTTCACAGATCCCCTTGTTTAGTTGAAAATTAATACATGTGCAGACAGGCATGATGATTATTAAATCTTTTAAGGAAGGCTAGTATTTTCAGACACGACTGAGTGACTTCACTTTCACTTTTCAGTTTCATGCATTTGAGAAGGAAATGGCAACCCACTCCAGTGTTATTGCCTGGAGAATCCCAGGGACGGGGGAGCCTGGTGGGCTGCCGTCTATGGGGTTGCACAGAGTCGGACACGACTGAAGCGACTTAGCAGCAGGAGCAGTATTTTTTAGTGTTTTTCCCGCATAACAGTGCTGCTGCTACAGAACTAGCTAAATCCATTTAAATAAGGATACATCAACATGTCAATCTATTCTTGGGGTAGTGTGTTAAACTTGAAGGAAAGGTTTATTGATTTAATTTCACTAGCTGTTCTCTCAAATCACTCTGCATGTTTTCATGAGGATCAAAAAATATAAGTAGATTTTTATGTCACCATATTTTGAATTAGACAGGAAGGCCTACTGTGCTGCAGTCCATGAGGTCACAAAAAATCAGACAACTTGGCAACTGAACAACAACATATTTTGAATAAGGCTTAATAAGCATTTGAAATATGTTTTATATTATATTTACTTTTAATCCTAACAACCCACTAAAGTAGATATCACTATCCCAATTATAAAGATGGACAGACTGGGATTAAGTGGCTTGTCCCAAGACCTGAGACTGTTCACATCCTTAATCCAATGCAGAAGCCCTGACTGAAATGTGTTTATTTCAAGAGCATATATTGGGTTGGCCAAAAATTCACTTGGGTTTTTCCATAAGCTCTTATGGAGAACCCAGATGAACTTTTTGGCCAGCCCAGTACTAGGAGTAGATTGGTACTAGGACTAGATTTATCAGCTGTTCCAACCACAAATTAAGCAAGACATTGTTACATATAATTCTCTGACCCCAGATCCAGAGCAGAGTAACATCATCTAGGACCACCCCATTGTCCCTGTTTCTAGAGCCTATTCCAAGGACCCATCGCCACCCTCCTCTATGCCTTCTCCCAAAGGCATTTATTGACCTGACAGGAAGACTGCACCAATGCATTTCTGAAGAACTGATGTATATAATAACTGTAGATCAATTCCTGTGTTAACTCACTAGCAACACGGGAAATTAATGAAATCTTGGTAAGGTTCAAAATCACTTCCCCATTTAGATTTTATGAAATCTTTAAAGATATTCATGAATTAGGTTCAAGGTGATTTTCTTAGGAAGAAAATCAACTTTTTAAAAATTAAGTCACTCACTTTTGTTGCGTACCTTATTTTTTTAACTAATTTATTTATTTTAATTGGAGGCTAATTACTTTACAGTATTGTAGTGGTTTTTGCCATGCATCAACATGAATCAGTACATGTGTCCCCCATCCTGAACCCCCCTCCCGCCCCACCCCATCCGTCTGGGTTGTCCCAGAGCACCGGCTTTGAGTGCCCTGCTTCATGCATTGAACTTGCACTGGTCATCTGTTTTACGTATGATAATATACATGTTCCAATGCTATTTTCTCAAATCTCACCCTCACCTCTCCCACAAAGTCCAAAAGTCTGTCCTTTACGTCTGTGTCTCTTTTGCTGTCTTGCCTACAGGGTTGTCATTACCATCTTTCTAAATTTCATATATATGCGTTAGCATACTGCATTGGTGTTTCTCTTTCTGATTTTCATCCACCTCATTAGGACTGACTCAAATTGTGTTCTTTTTTATAGCTGAGTAATGTCCCATGGTGTATCTGTGCCACAACTTCCTTATGCATTCGCCTAATGATGGACATCTAGGTTGCTTCTTTACAATTTACAATTAGGCTGTTGTACAGTGCTGCGATGAACATTGGGGTACACGTGTCGCTTTCAGTTCTGGTTTCCTCAGTGTGGATGCCCAGCAGTGGGATTGCTGGGTTGTGTGGCAGTTCTATTTCCAGTTTTTTTAAGGAATCTCCACACTGTTCTCCATAGTGGCTGTACTAGTTTGCATTCACCAACAGTGTGAGAGGGTCCCTTTTCTCCACACCCTCTCCAGCATTTATTGTTTGTAGACTTTGAGATGGCGACCATTCTGACTAGAATAAGATGGTACCTCATTGTGGTTTTGATTTGAATTTCTCTAATAATGAGTGATGTTGAGCATCTTTTCATGTGTTTGTTAGCCATTTGTATATCTTCTTTGGACACACTTTAAAAAGTAAGCAAAAGTAAACATGACCATGAGGGTAGCTGTATAAGCTGAATATAGTCTACCCATTCCAGACTTTAATATCATCTCATTTCTCTACGTTTCTCAAGAGTAATACTAGGATATCACATTAAGCATCATCTTGGAGTAAATATTACTGATAGTAATATTTTCCTCTGTGTTTAGGGGCTGAGTAGCTAAAGAATCTGATTTCATTAAGTCCCTGGATGTGGCCAAATTATCAGGAAAAAGTAATGTTCATAGAAAAGCACTTATTTTCAAAGCCTTTCAGTCCATTTCAGTGATTAGAGGAAGCAGATGGAGAAATATTTTAAACATCTGTAAAGCTGAAGGCCAGGGCTCCTGAACATTCTGTCTTCCTTGTGAGTACATCTTGATAAGGAAGCTGGCAAAAATATTGTTAGGGATCCAAAATGAGCTGACAGGGAAACCACGGTGGCGGTTCTCATTGTGTAATGACGGTGTTCAAGACCTTCCAAAATGTCCCTGGTGTGTAAACACCATGCCACATGATGAATAGTTATACTCAGCATGTAAAAGAGAAGAAATGTGGTGGCTGACCTTGCATTCTGGGCACTAGGTTGAGGAAGGGGCCGTGGACCAGTTAGATGACTCAGACAGCAGAGCAAAGGTGGATGGTGAGGGAATTCCCTGGTGGTCCAGAGGTTAAGACTGAGCACTTTCACCAAAGCAGAGCATGGGTTCCATCCCTGGTCAGGGTACTAAGTTCCCACATGGTACAGACAAAGAAGAAAAAGAAAAACAAGATGGATGGGTGGAGTTCTATGGAGCCATCTATGTGCAGAGGAAGGAACTTTGGGATGATTGGTGCTGCCCAGCAGCGGGCAGGGCTGCCTTTTGAGGTAGGCATGTTCATTGGACTGAGGCTAGAGACCCCCTTGTTAGTGAGGCCTTATGGGGACACAAGAAACTCTCGGGTTGCATGGGAGGTTGGAAGTCTTTCCAGCTCCCAGACTCAGTTACTTCCTGATTTTCAAACCGAGACCCCACAGGTACTGGTGAAAATTATGCCAGCCCAATGTGGACTAAAGTTTATCAGCCTCACTGCAAGTCTGACTTGTAACTACAAATTCTTCTGCAGGAGCACAGTACCATGCAGAAACTCCATTGCACTCAAGTTGACAAGATTGTGGCACAGTACGACAAGGAGAAATTGACTCACGAGAAAATCCTAGAGAAGGCAATGAAGAAGAAAGGGTAAAGGCTGTTGATTTCCTTCTGGAGCATTTTTGCCTTTTTATGTTTTGTCTTTTCCCACAGTTTAGCTGCCTGTTTAGGCCAAGGAAGAACTTAGTCTTAACTGTGTTTTCATCATTAAAAATGATTTCAGAAAATAAGAGACTTACTAAGCTAAAGGGAGTGACTGAAGTGGAAAGAGGAGCTTTGTTCAAGTTCTACAGGTGTTGGTTAATAAAATAATAACTGTGTCTTTCATGAGTTTTCCATGTAAGTACCTTTAAGGTTAATGGGGAGAGAAGGAAAGACAAAGTTGGGAAATTCCAGAAAGCATTTTGCATCACCAGGTAATAAATAATAAGGTTGATGTACTCAAGGGGGAAAAATCCAGTTTTGTTGTTTAATATTTCAAGAATCTTTAGCTTATGCCAACAGCTAAAACTGTTGAATAAAACCTGCCATTGCATTTACTTTGAAAGAGTTTATCTAGAATTCAGCTAGGGAGATGTTTCTGTGTAGCTGAATTCTAGATAAACTCTTTCAAAGAGTTTCTGTGATGTTGCAAGCTAACTGAATAACAGAGTAGGGAAAAACACACGCAGTGCCAGCCATGGAGAAGTGATCAGTTGGATGTTTAGAATGTGTCTCTCAGAGGCACTCTCCATTAATAACACGATGAAGCATTCTGACTTAGGCTATAATAAATCAGAACACACATGCTGAAGACAGATGCTCAGGGCCTGCTCTGGTTTCAGCAATGATGCGGATATTCCAAAAGGAAAAAATAATTGCTGAAATAGGCAGTAATGCTTTCTGGGCAATTGCCTAGTATATATTTCCTACTCACAATGGAGTAAGAAGCAAAAATTACTCCGTAGTGCCAAGAAATGCTATTTTTCTCCCTTGCTGGCATGTGTCAAAGACAAAAATCTGGCTTTACAACCAAAGTAGAAGAATTGGAAATTCACTTCAAGGCTGAAGTCCTGTTTTTCAGTTCTCATCCTAAATAGTATATTATTGAATAAATGAAAAATAGCTTGAAGAACAGCAGGAACCAAAATGGAAACTGACAACAAATCCTTTACAATGAAATAATTGTCAGGTCTGAAATGGCTGTTTGTGTAGTGGTTGAATTCAGTAATCACGATACAGATATTTTGTAAGGTGTGCATCTATTACTAGAAGAACTGAGATTGCCCAGTGAGTCGTGGCGTCCCAAGTGTGATGAACTAATTGTCTTCATCAGAAGGCTTTGGAGCAAAGGCCTCTGGGAGCAGGAAGATATCTCATGCTTGGCATGCATTTGCGGTTTTCCATTTTCAGGGGAAGTAATTGTCTTGAAATGAAGAAAGAAACAGAAATTAAAATTCAGACACTGACATCAGATCACAAATCTAAGGTAAGAAAATGCCTGTTTTTACAGCAACAACTTGGTAATTTGTTTTGAAGCTGCACCCAGTTTTAATCAGAAATAACAGTACCCTGGGGCTGGTCTGGGCCCACTGGGTTAGAGAAGAGGCATTTCGTGGAACACCTTTCCTTCATTGTAGACATATACTCCCAATGTCTATGTCGTCTGCTCAGAGGCATCAGGAAAACAATAAATTATTTAAAAGGAAATGTTGTATAGAAGATAGAATTACTTCCTTATAGAGGTGACATTGAACGTATGACAGAAAACCACCCATCCGGAGGGTTCAGTAACTCTTATTTCAATATTTATTTTTTATTCAATAATTTAATTTTCCATTCTAACTTTGCTGTGGAAGTTTAGGGATGAGGAAAATTCCAGAGCTAAGATTCTAGGAGATGAACCTAATCACTCATGTTTCCCCCCCAAAACACAAGAAAATAGGCGTTTAGGGGACATGAACTGTGATTACAGACATCTTGAAGAACCGAGCACCACGTTGCAGTCAAGAACATAAATATCTTATGATAATAGTTATAAAAGAAAAAGAACTGTTAAAGACAAGGTTTCCAACTATAGCTTTGGTCAAACCAGCCAGTGTCCTCCGTCTACCTGAAGCTCCATCATCCAGCGAGCGACGCTGCCACCCACCTGGGCCAGCCAGGCGTTCCAAACGGAAGTTCTCCGGGGAGCTGTGTATTTGTGTCTGTTCTGCCTTGCAGCCTAAAGAGGTCTAAAGAGTCTAAAGCTGTATATTTTTGAGAGCTGTTCGCTACTCTCTTTTTTCCTCCTCTTAACTAGAATGTTTGAGAAGTAATGACTATGTGATACTCCATCATTTTTAGACACTTTGTGTAAATACAAAAGTAGAAACCTTGGTTACTGTATCATTTGCTTTTGCTGAATGAAACACCACCCCAAAATTTAGTGGCTTAAGACAACTGCTGCTGCTAAGTTGCTTCAGTCGTGTCCGACTCTGTGTGACCCCATAGACGGCAGCCCACCAGGCTCCCCCGTCCCTGGGATTCTCCAGGCAAGAACACTGGAGTTTTGCCATTTCCAACTACCATGTATTAACTGACAGTTCAGTGGGTTAGAACTCAGACTATATGCCCCTGGACAGCTCTACTGATTCCGGCTGGACTTGGGTGTGTCAGCCGTCGGCTGGGACTGGTGGCGTCTCTGAGGTCTCTGGTAGGAAGCTGGCTGCTGGTGGTTTTTAACTGTATGACCTCTCACTCTCCAGCAGGCTAGCACAGGCTTCTCAGAGTTCCAAGAATAGAGAAAGGATAAGCACTTGCACAGCTTCTGTTTGCATCACATTTGCTACAGTCTTACAGGCTAAAGCAAGTCACAGGTCAGCCAGACTCAACGAGCTGGAGAGCTAGACTCTAGCACTTGATGAGCCATAAAACCCACAGTGCGAAGAGCACAGCTACTCTCTGCAGGGAAGACTGTCTACCCCAGCGTTTGCTAAGATGACACAATAAGTCATGACCCAGGAATAAGAGAACATACAGCTCTCTATTCAGACCTGTGACCTTGTGGAAGTGAAGCTGGAAAAGCATGAAGAGATGAAGAGAATTCTCATCGAATCAGTAAAGGAGCCCAAGGACCAGACAAACTAGCGTGTCGGCAACTTAGGCAGTGAAATGGGTCATGGTTAAATATCTAGGGCCAAAATGATTGCCCTGTTTTAAAAAGTGATGACTTCCTAGTTCCTGTTGGTTAGTACATATTTTTACAGGTTCTATAGGTGTCTACTGATTGACCAAGTAAAGCAATGAGGGTGATCTGAAATGCATGGTTAATATTGTGCTTTTAGTTCCTCCCTGCTTGTGAGAATTCCAGGTGGCACCACCCCTTTTCCCCACACAGGTCAAGGAGATTGTGGCACAGCACACAAAGGAGTGGTCAGACATGATCAACACCCACAGTGCGGAGGAGCAGGAGATCCGGGACCTGCACCTCAGCCAGCAGTGCGAGCTGCTCAGAAAGCTCCTGATCAGCGCCCACGAGCAGCAGACCCAGCAGCTGAAACTGTCCCATGACAGGTGGGCAACTTAGCTCCAGAGGAAACTCCGTTTTTAAAACGACTAGTGTGTGTATGTGTGTGTGTGTGTGTGTGTGTGTGTACATGCACAAGTGTCAGGGTAGTAAGGAAAATCAACTTCACATTTAACATTGAGCTTTTTTGTATACTCTGTCATAGAGCTGATGTGGCAAGATGAACTATAAGGAATGGTTTCAACCATCAGAATGCTTCCAAGTGGTGGCAAGATATCATACTCCTACAACCAATTAAGTTACATTACAAGTAGCATACAATACAGTTAAAAATTATCACACACTCTGCTGCCTCTGAGTGGTTCTGGAGGCTTCACAAGATGATAGGGCCAAATTTGACTTTTAAGAAATGATCTGGAACCTCTTAGGAAGAAAAGACACAGAAGGAGATAAAGACCAAGCAGTTGAACTCCTAGAACGGTTGGTTCTGATGGCTCAGAGATACCTTCCTTTCCATTGTCAGGGTGTCTATAAATTTTAGAAAGGCAGGTCTGATCAAGAAATAGCAAAAAGTATCTGTTTATTTTTGCCTCTCCCCATTTCAGCACACTGAGTATCATATTAAAGACACTGCAGATGGTGAGCTGGACTTTTTCCCCAGGCAGAAGACTGTTGATGTCAGTGATGTCTTTTCATCGCAGCTTGGTTGCAGCTTGTCCGTCTTCTTTAGGGCCAGTTGTGTGCTGCTGTGGCAGTGTGTTGATACACGCCAGAAAGTATAACACAGAAGCATTTTACAAACAAATCCAAAAAAAAATAAAATAAACCTTTAAACTTCTGAAATGAATTATGTAGGCACATTCCCAGATTCCAAACTTCATTATGGTGTAATACACAACCGTAAGAACGTGAAGTATTTTTGCCGTAGTTTCTGATTCTCTCATGAGCCAACTAAATGAGGTATGTATGCCATACTGAGTTTCTTGTGGGCTCAAGTACTATACCATATCCATTTTAAAGTATTCTGTTTATTTGTATAGGATTAAAAGTGCCTTTTTCCCCTTAGAAATCTCTTGATTTAGTACACAGAAAGGTCGGTTCATCATCTTCCCTTTGACCATTTCTACAATATCAGATTTTCGATGTCCACCCTTATTCGAAGATACTTTGAAGAATAAGGTACTCTCTTCTAATCTTTTATTGTAGTTGAATAAAGGAGAAAAAATTATCCCAAACAGCAGGCATTGTCCAAAAGAAAAAAAAGTAAATGAATTCTTGCATGACTTCGGAAGTCATTTGAAGGAACCATAACCTTATTACTAATTTACCCTAAAAAATGGATCCATGGCAGGAGTATTTTTCTAAGCAACAGCGGCACTGAAGCTTCCTGTTAAGTATCCTGTGGTCATGTTTCTTTGTCACTATCACAGCGGTTCTAGGTTAAAAAATTCTTGCCTTCCTAACATTTGGCAACATTACTTGGTTACTGATAAGTGCTTGTTGAATGAATGAATGAAGAGATGGTCCATTTAATAACAAGGTATGAAAAATTCTGAGAGCCAGTTTCTCAGGCCCAGGAGTTTCTGTGCATATCCAGCTTCTGTGTCCCTAAGTCCTCTGACTGGAGACCTCTCTGTTTCAGTTTTATCCATCATTTTCCACAAAGTACAAACACCACTTAACCTGCCCATTTCCAGGCAGTGCTCCAAGGAGATCACCATAGATTCCAGACAAGATTCTTTGTTAATACTTTCATTTTCAGATTCTAAGTGGTGTGCATTTGTGCTCATCAGTAGTCCAAAGAGAGGAGTTTTGTGGTACACACGCCCATTCACACTCGGTGATCAGTCACCTGTAAGCTCCCTCAGCCCCCCCGTTTCCTGTGTTTATTTGAAACCATCTGTCCCCTTCACACCCCTGGGCTGTCAGAACGCAAGACAGTCGTTTGTGAGTGTTAGAACATCCTTCCTCTTCCAAGCAATCTGAGCCCCCCAAAAAACATGGGACAAAGCTGGAAAATCCTTGTGTTTTCCTGACTGTAAGCGGTTGTCCCTGTGCATTCTTTCATTATTCTCATGCAGTACTCACTATTCCCATTTGTCTTATTGGAGATAGGCTTGTAAACGTGATTGCCTGAGATATTTGTATATAACTTGGGATTTGTAGCTTTTATTTATTCAGAATGCATCTGGCATGTGGATGACTTAACGACAGTGTCCTACTCTGGGCAGCTGTATAGGCTCATCGTGTGGTTGGGGTTACATTCGGCACGCCTCGTGCCTCCTCTTCCCAGCCCAGCACTCACACTCCACAGCGAGTGCCCCGCGCCCCCAGGAGAAGCATGCTTGTGGCCCGGGGCTCCTGCCCGCCTTCTCACAGAATGCAAGACAACTTCATGATCTCAATAATGAGACAAAAAGTGAACCCAGTCCTCTTGTTACATATGAAATTTGTTTTTTGTTTATATTTTTAATTAAAGTTAAAAATCCACAACGCAAAATTTACTATGTCAACTGTTTGTAAGTGTGTAGCATAAGGTGTATTCACACTGTTGTAACCATCAGTCACTACCACCCAGCTCCAGAACTTTATCATCTTCCCCAACTGAAACTCTACCCACTGAACACTCACTCTCCACTCCCCTGGTGTCTTTTTGCCCCTTACAGTTTTACTGAGGTATAATGGATATACAGCACTGTATAATGTAAGCTGCACAGCATACTGCTTTGGCCTACCTACGTATATCATGAAATGAGTACAATAAGTTTTGTGAACTTCCATCATCTCATACAAATACAAAATAAACGGAAAAATATTTTTCCTCATAATGAGAACTTGTAGGATTTACAACTTTCATGTTTATATAACATACATCTTAGTCATGTTGTACATTACATCCCTAGTACTTATTTATCATATAACTGGAAGTTTGTTCCAGGTGGCTCAGTGGTAGAGAATCTACCTGCCAAGCAGAAGTGAGTTCAATCTCTGGGTCAGGAAGATCCCCTGGAGAAGGAAATGGCACCCATTCCAATAGTCTTGCTTAGGAAATCCCATGGACAGAGGATCCTAGTGGGCTACAGTCCATGGGGTCACAAAGAGTCAGGATACAACTTAGTGACTAAACAGGAAGTTTGTACTTTTTGACCTCCTTCATCCAATTTCCCTTCCCCTCAACCCTGCCTCTGGAAACCACAAATCTGATCTCTTTTTTTATGAGTTTGTTTGGTTGGTTTTCTTTGTTTTTTTATTTAAGTATAATTGACCTAGAAGACTGTGTGAGTTCCTGGTGTACAGCATAATGATTCGATGTCTGTGCATTACAAAATGATCACTTCATGGTTTTGTTTTTATTTTAATACACAGGGAAAGCAAAGAGATGCGAGCACACCAAGCTAAGATTTCTATGGAAAATAGCAAAGCCATTAGCCAAGATAAATCCATCAAGAATAAAGCAGAACGGGAAAGGTGAGTTGGAATGCTCACTGTAAGAATATAATACTGACTCCAGTGTACACACACACTCAGGTTTGAGATATTAAAAAACCTGTGAGTGCTCGCCTAGAATCCTGCTGTTATAACTGCTGGAAAGATATATTATTGTTGCTATGAAATATCTTCGATTGTTTACTACCACTAGTAAAACATATTTACATTCAATATGTGTGTGCTCATTGCCATAATTGTATAAAATCTGGCATAAACAAAACTGTATAAATTATGGCAAAATATCCTTCCCACATGATGCTTAGGTCAGCCTGAAAGCATCTCATTTGCTCAGGTGTTAAGCCCATCCTGAATGTGTTTGCAGTCTATAGGCCTTGTACTGACCTTGACACTAGGGATCATCTCAAATCACCTCCCTCGGGTTTTTTGGTTTGTCCTTGTCTAAGAATGGGTTTTCTAGAAACAAAGACCAAGATAGGACTTTGGGTCATGTGATTTGCTGAGGAAAGGATCTTCAGCAGGGCAGAGAGGAGGAAGCAGGAGGGGGCCAGGGTAGGGGCTAAGCAAGGCTAGGATCTCAGCTAGAGTTCCTCTGCAGCCTGACCCCAGCTCTGGAGTGTAAACGACCATGATCTGCTCCTTTGAACCTTGGGCACGTGCCTCTTGTACATCTGTGTTAATCAGTCCTTGGCCACATAGAGTTGGGAGAGGTTTGTGTGACGTCCAGAGAAGAGCCAAGGTGCGAGTGCTTTAGCCAAGCTGGTAAAGGGGACCTAAGAGGCATCGCTGGTCATGGGCCCCAGAGAGGCAGTTAAAAGCACTCGATGCCCAGTGCACTTCCCACGTTGCAAGTTTACAGAATATAAAGCGTATCATCATCTGGTACATTTTTATGCTGAAGCTTTGTGGATTAAATATGGTTTGGAATTAACAGGCCAGCAGTGGGATTGGAATTCCACAGAAATTTGACCTGGAAAGAAATCACCTTTTCAACACTTTGGACAAGAAATTTCCCAATAAACATGGAGTGTCATTTGTTTCTCTTTAAGGAGATTATTACTCAATTTATTCAGTGTATCATATTGGCTTAGTTATCTTGTTATTGTTCAGTCACTAACTGATATCTGACTGTTTGCAACCCCATGGAATGCAGCATACCAGCTTCCCCTGTCCTTCACTATCTCCCCAATTTTGCTCAAATTCGTGTCCATGAAGTTGGTGATGCTATCTAACCATCTCATCCTCCGGTGCTCCTTTTGACTTAAATCATTCCCATTTTCCAATGAGTCTTTCCAATGAGTCAGGTCTTGCATCATGTGGCCAAAGAATTGGCACTTAAGCTTCAGCACCAGTCCTTCCAAATAATATGCAGGGTTGATTTCCTATAGGGTTGACTGGTTTGATCTCCTTGTAGTCCAAAAGACTCTCATGAGTCTTCTCCAGCACCAAATTTGAAAGCATCGGTTCTTTGACACTCAGCCTTCTTTATGATCCAGCTCTCACATTCGCACATCACTACTGCAAAAACCACAGCTCTGACTATACAGACCTTTGTCAGCAAAGTGTTATCTCTGCTTTTTAATATGCTATCCATGTTTGTCATAGATTTCCTTCCAAGGAGCAAGTATATTTTAACTTTATGGCTAAAATCACCATCCTCAATGAATTTGGAGTGCAAGAAAAACCTGTCACTGCTTCTACTTTTTTCCCCTTCTATTTGCCATGAAGTGATGGGACCAGATACCATGATCTTCGTTTGTTGAATGTTGAGTTTTAAGTCAGCTTTTTCACTCTTCTCTTTCATCCTTATCAAGAGGCTCTTTAGTCGCTCATCATTTTCTGCCATTTGAGTGTTATCATCTATATATCTTAGGGTGTTGGTAGTTCTCCCAGCAATCTTGATTCCAGCTTGTGATTCATTCACCCTGGCATTTAGCATGGTGTACTCTGCATAGAAGTTAAATAAGCAGGGTGACAATATATAGCCTTGATGTACTCCTTTACCAGTTTTGAACCAGTCATTTCTTCCATGTCTGGTTCTAGCTGTTGCTTCTTGATCCACATACGGGTTTCTCAGGAGGCGGGTAAGGTGGTCCAGTATTCCCATCTCTTGAAGAATTTTCTACAGTTTGCCGTTATCCACACAGTCAAAGGCTTTAGCATAAGCAGAAGTAGATCTTTTTCTGGAATTCTCTTGCTTTCTCTATGATCCAAGAAATGTTGGAAATTTGATCTCCAGTTCTTCTGCCTTTTCTAAAACCAGCTTGTACATCTGGAAGTTCTCAGTTCACATATTGCTGAAGCCTAGCTTGAAGGAATTTGAGCATTACCTTGCTAGCATGTGAAATAAGTGCAACTGTGCGGTAGTTTGAACATTCTTCGACATTGCACTTCTTTGGGATTGGAATGAAAAATGATCTTTTCCAGTCTTATGGCCACTGCTGAGTTTTCCAAATTTGCTGGCATATTGAGTGCAGCACTTTAACAGCATCTTTAGGATTTGAAATAGTTCAGCTAGAATTCCGTCACCTCCACTAGCTTTGTTCATAGTAAATCTTCCCAAGGCCCACTTGACTTCATGCTGCAGGATATCTGGCTCTAGCTGACTGATCACACCGTCATGGTTATCTGGGTCATTAAGACCTTTTTTGTATAGTTCCTCCATGTATTATTGCCACCCGTTCTTAATATCTTCTGCTTCTGTTAGGTCCATACCATTTCTGTCCTTTATTGTGCCCATCTTTGCATGAAATGTTCCCTTGATATCTCCAGTTTTCTTGAAGAGATCTCTAGTCTTTCCCGTTCTGTTGTTTTTCTCTATTTCTTTGCATTGTTCATTTAAGAAGGCCTTCCTAACTCTCCTTGCTATTTCTGGAACTCTGCATTCAGTTGAGTATGTCTTTCCCTTTCTCCCTTGCCTTTCACTTCTCTTCTTTCCTCAGCTATTTGTAAAGACTCCTCAGACAACCACTTTGCCTTCTTGCATTTCTTGTTTTGGGGGATGGTGTTTTGTCATTTTCTTCTGTACAGTGTTACGAACTTCTGTCCATAGTTCTTCAAGCACTCTGTCTACCAGATCTAATCCCTTGAATCTATTCATCACCTCCACTGTGCAATCATAAGGGATTTGATTTAGACACACCTGAATACTCAGTTGGTAAAGAATCCACCTGCAATGCAGGAGACCTTGGTTCGGTTCCTAGAAGGCTATAGTTCAAAGCATTGCAAGAGTCGGACGTGACTGAGCAACTAAGCAAGCAACCATATAGCAAAGTGAACTCTGCTTAATGCACTGTGGTGGCCTGAATGGGAAGGAAGTCCAAAATGGAGGAAATATATATATATGTATGTATGTATCACTGACTGGCTGACTCATTTTGGCTTCCCTGATAACTCAATTGGTAAAGAATCCACCTCCACTGCATGAGACCCTGGTTCAGTTCCCGGATCGGGAACGTCCACTGGAGAAGGGATAGGCTACCTGCTCCAGTATTCTTGGGCTTCCCTTGTGGCTCAGCTGGTCAAGAATCTGCCTGCACTGTGGGAGACCTGAGTTCAATCCCTGGGTTAGGAAGATCCCCTGGAGAAGGGAAAGGCTACGCGCTCCAGTATTCTGGCCTAGAGAATTCCATGGACTATATAGTCCATGGGGTCGCAAAGAGTCAGACACGACTGAGTGACTTTGACTTTCACTTTCATACCTGAATGGCCTAGTGGTTTTTCCTCCTTTCTTCAATTTAAGCCTGTATTTTGGAACAAGGAGCTCATAATCTGGGCCACAGTCAGCGCCAGGTCTTGTTTTTGCTGACTGTATAGAGGTTCTCCATGTTTGGCTGCAAAGAATATAATCAATCTGATTTTGGTATTGATCATTTGGTGATGTCCATGTGTAGAGTCATTGCCTGCATTGTTGAAAAGGGGTATTTGCTATGACCAGTGTGTTCTCTTGACCAAATTCTGTTAGCTTTTGCCCTGCTTCATTTTATACTCCAAGGCCAAACTTGCCTGTTACTCCTGGTATCTCTTGAGTTCCTACTTTTGCATTTCAGTCCCCTATGATGAAAAGGACATCTGTGTGTGTGTGTGTGTGTGTGTGTGTGTGTGTTTGTGTGTGTGTTAGTTCCAGAAAGTCTTGTAGGTCTTCCTGGAATTGGTCAACTTCAGCTTCTTCAGCATTAGTGGTTGGGGCATAGACTTGGATTACCATGACATTGAATGATTTGCCTTGAAAATGAACTGAGTTTATTCTGTCATTTTGAGATTGCACACAAGTACTGCATTTCAGTCTCTTATTGACTGTGAGGGCTACTCCATTTCTCCTAAGGGATTCTTGTCCACAGTAGTAGATGTAATGGCCATCTGAATTAAATTCACCCATTCCCGTCATTTTAGTTCACTGATTCCTAACATGTTCAGTCTTGCCATATCCTGCTTGACCATGTCCAATTTACCTCCATTCATGGACCTAACATTCTAGGTTCCTATGAAATATTGTTCTTTATAGCATCAGGCTTTACTTTCACCACCAGACACATCCACAACTGAATGTCATTTCCAATGAAGTACCATCCTCTGGACATCATCCTCAGAAAAGGAACTTTGTTTAATGGCCTTGTATACATGGAAAGGACATCATTCACTTTGCTCATAAACATAAAATATTAATGCCATGATAAAATCCTTGGTAAACTGTTTTAGACTGTTAAAAGTTGAATGTAGAAATCAACCTGAAAATATACTAATTGTTAAATAGCTCTTTATCCTATTTTTTTCAAATATGTTGCAAAGTGTCTTTCAGTCCAGTTGAGGACAAATTGTCTTAAATTATGAGTTATTAATAACCAGAAAATATTTAATTTCATTTTCTTATTTCAACTCTACATACTTCTTTATTATAACTCTGTATCCAATGGTTCAGTTCAGTTCAATTCAGTCACTCAGTCATGTCCGACTCTTTGTGACCCCATGAATCGCAGCACACCAGGCCTCCCTGTTCATCACCAACTCCCGGAGTTCACTCAAACTCATGTCCGTCGAGTCGGTGATGACTGATTTGATCTCCTTGCTGTCCAAGGAATCTTCTCCAGCACACAGTTAGAAGGCATCAATTCTTTGGTGTTCTGCCTTCTTTACAGTCCAGCTCTCACAACCGTAACTGACCCCTGGGAAGACCATAGCCTTGACTAAACAGACCTTTGTCAGCAGAGTATTGTCTCTGCTTTTCAACACATCATCTAGGTTTGTCATAGCTTTCCTGCCAAGAAGCAATCTACTATCTTCTGATTTCTGGGCTGCAGTCACCAACGTTAGTGATTTTAGAGCCCAAGAAGAGGAAATCTGTCAGTTTCCACTGTTCCCCCTTCTATTTGCCATGAAGTAATGGGCTGGATGCCATGATCTTAGTTTTTTTAATATATAGCTTTAAGCCAGCTCTTTCACTCTCCTCCTTCACCCTCATCAAGAGGCTCTATAGTTCCTCTTTGCTTTGCCATTAGAGTGGTATCATCTGCATATCTGAGGCTGTTGATGTTTCTTCCGCCTATCTTGATTGATGGGAACACCAAAATTCAGAAAGTAGTTACCTCTGAAGAGAGAGAAAGAGGGGAAATGGAGTCCAGAAAAATACAAAGGGGGCTTTGTTTATATTTGCAACACTTTTATTTCCTTTAAAAATATGAGACAAGGGTGGTAAACCATATTAATATTGACTAGTCTGAGTGATGGATACACAGATGTTTTGTGTCTTTTTCTCTGTACATTGTATATTTCAAAATTCCTCAAAAAATTAGGAAAAGGAAGTATAATCTCATCCAAATAATTAAATGAAATATGACTTTTTCTTACTTAATATCAATTAATTCCATCCAGTGACATACCAACTGTTGTTTGTACCTTTGCTTTTAGGAGAGTCAGGGAGTTAAATAGCAGCAACACTAAAAAGTTTCTGGAAGAAAGAAAGCGAGTAAGTATCATAATTTTCTTAGCACTTTTCCTTTGAAAAAACTAAATAGTAGCTCATGCTTAGATTTCAGACTTCTAGCTAATTTGCTTAATTTGATTTTTCTGTATGCTAAATATTCTAGCTTCTCTTCTCTTCTCCCTGAAAGCTAATCTTTCACTAAAATCTTTAAGGTAATTATTCAGTACCATTTTATACAGAAAATGAAGCCAAATTTTAATCATGCACAAATACTCTTTTCTTTTCTAAGATTTTGGCAGCAACTATCTTACCAGTAAAAATTATGGGGTTTAAATTCTCCCAGTTTTCAGGCTATTTTCTTTCTTCTTTTTTTTTTTTATTATTTTTATATCCTTCTCTTAAACTGCAAACTACCAACCCTCATAGATAAGTTTTAAGGTTACAACCCAAAGTTGATCAGAAGTGTTTGTTTTGCTTTGCAGCTCGCCATGAAGCAGTCCAAAGAAATGGATCAGTTGAAAAAAGTCCAGCTTGAGCACCTCGAATTCCTAGAGAAACAGAATGAGCAGGTATTTCACTTAAAGAGCGTAAAAAGATGTAGGCAGCCAACCAGCTTCAGGAGGCAAATGCCATGGTCCACAGTCACCCTTCTGCTAAAGCCAGTAGCCTGCATAGTGGCATAGAAAGGCGGCTAGAAAAATTTGATGCCATTACTGTACTTTCCCCTTTTCTTCCAACAAGAACAGAAAGTACTTTTTTTGAAGTAGGAGAGGAATGTGGCTGTGGAGGAAAAAAGAATCAAAATTTGATTAGATGATGGGGATTTTAAAAAGGACATTCCCGAGAGGAGGAGAAAACAGATTATAAGTTACTTCTCCATTTTTATGTGAAGTTATATCACTTGTACCCTAGAGACAAGTGATATTGTATTTAATGAGAAACCACCTGTTTTCAACCTCAGTCTAAAAATGAAATTATAAAACCTTCTCAACTTACAAGTCAAACCTAAATGCATAAACTACCATAATTCTACATACCACTGAATGTGAGTGGGTACCATACTCTTAGTGTTAAACACTAAATTAAAATATACACAAATAAAAAGAGGTCTCCAAAATCCAACTATTCAGTAGCTGTCAGGCATATACCAACATCAAGATGAATGTGTATTTGCCTCAAGCGGAGTTCAGATAGTTGAGCTACAGCCCACTGGCCATCCACAGTCTCATTTCAATTGGATGGAAATACCTCTAGCTTCTATGGCACGATGACCCTCAGTAGCAGTTAAAATTTCAGTCTGTCTCAGTCCAAATACACCTCTTCAGGTGTAGTTGCTTTGAAGTTATTATTTCTAGGTAATTTACTCCAATCTAGAAGCTGTAAAGAGGTTCTGCCGAAACCCGTACTTGTACTGCATTATTCTTTCCTGTTCCCTTTCACATATAAAGTAATCCTATTTAAGGTATTTTTTTTTTAAGAGTAAATGGCTTCCACTGAAGAAAACTTAAGTGGAAATTAGACTAAAAAGTACCTTTGAGACAGTAAAATAAAATGATAAAATCAGGGTTTGTTGTTTTTTTGTTTTTTTTTTTGTTTTGTTTTTTTTTGTATTGCAATGGAGTAACAAATAAATCCAACTTCTGGTTTCATATCCTTTACTTTTTGGTTGATAGAAGTTTTATTCATCAGCATTCTTCTAAGTTATGTTTCCCATTTCTTTTCCAGCTAAATGCTTCTAGTCATGAATAGTCCACAGATCTCCAAGGCGGACAATAAGTGTGTATTGTCCAACAGGTCCCACTCATTTGACCAGTCCCTAGATACAGCACCTTCTACTACAAGTTACCTAACTTTTTTTGCTCTCAAAGCCATTTCTCAGAAAGTGTTTCTGGAGGGTGAGGGGAATGGATAAGGGAATAGCCACTATTTCCAAAACATTAGAATCCACTTCAGTGACTCGGTACTGGGTGGGGATAAGGATGCCTTAAAGAAGGCACAATGAAGGTAAGATGCAGCTCTGTGTCAGTTAACTAAATTAAGAAACTACTTAGAAATCACTGTGTTGCTTAGCAACAAGTTTGACTAAAGGATAGAAATGTGCTAAAAATTGCTCATCATTACAATAGTGGTATGTATCAGAGCTAGAGAATAGCTAGTGTTTTTAGTTTCAGAGCTAAAGTACACAATTTAAAAATCACTTTGGCCTTTTATCCTAATACATGTGTAACTCAAAGCACACCAGAGTTTTTGCACTGAAATAATGGATTAATGACAACAGTATTGATTGGATCTTATTGGGAGGATAGTGACTTCTTGTTTCTGAAATTCATATAATGCCTTTCAAGGGGTCACAGGTCATGCCTACCACCCACACCTGATACTTTGAGTCATAGAAGCTTAGGAAAGAATGTAAGAAGGCTTGAGATTTGGTGAAGAGGTAATGAGATTCCATGAAAAGAAATCCAAGGTATATTGATGCTTCCAGCAAGTGTGGAATTTGGACTTGAATTTCTGTGTTAAGCTTTGCTTTACAAATATGGCCCATTCTGTAACAAATTCAATCCCAGATATTTTCTAGTGTACTTTTGGAGGGGGGAATTTACAGATTGAACACCTCTCAATTCAGTTACCAAGTGTGGTTCAACACTGTCTTGGCGCAGTGCAGAAGATGCTGCAGCTCTATTTCTTCTCTCACATTAGGCGAGGTCTGGAACCATTTGGAGAGCTCCCCCTATAACCTATTGGGTGGCTGAGTGGTTAAGAATCTGCCTGCGATGTAGGAGACCCAGGTTTGATCCCTGGGTCAGGAAGATCCCCTGGAGAAGGGCATGGCAACCCACTCCAGTATTTTTGCCTGGAGAATCCCATGACAGAGGAGCCATGGGGTCACAGTCCATGGGGTCACAGAGTCAGACATGACTGAAGCAACTCAATTCAAAATTTCATTGACCCGAAACAGTGTCCTGTCTCCAGATAATCCCAAACTTGTATAACAATCTCCCAAACTACTATTAAACCCCAAGACTTTTTTTGTTGTTCATTTCTAAGCCAAAAATAAATTAATTTTAACATTCTGTAATAATATCTCCCTTGAAAGTTTCTTACTGCTTTCCTATAACCATTATCCTATAAATTTTCCTGGTTGCCCCAAAGCAAAGCCTGGAATCATCTACTTCATTAGTTAGACAGTGTTAAGGGCACTGGAAGAAACAACTCAAGTTTCAACCTATCTGGGTCCTGATTGTGGATCCTAACCTCCTATGTCCTTTCTAATGGCTTTGCCTGCTTGGTTGGCAAGTATTCATTTAAAACTCCGAAGGATGGGGATTTTTTCCCCTGCTATTTCCCATAGACCTCCCAGCCATACACGAGCTCATCTGTCTTGACATGCACCATTTCAAACATGAAATGCTCCATTACTGTCATACTCAAGTTTTAAAAGTTGGTTTTGTCATCAGTCCTGTCATTTAATAAGGAGAGGTGAGGGTCTCACCCCACGGGAGAGCTGCAGTCTGGGCTGAGAGGCATTGGTTGCTTTTGTTCTTTTGTTTTTGTTGAGATCAACCTGGGGTAAGTTTGTCGCTGATGGTTCTATACATGTTTTATCCTTAGCCTTTTGCTTTTCTGTATATGGTTTTGCATTCATTTTTCAAATTCACTTCAGTATTCATTTATTTTCTTTGTTTTGTATGTATGACTCAATTTTGACATTACTATTTTTGTACAAACAGCTTTTGAAATCCTGTCACGCAGTGTCCCAAACGCAAGGTAGGACTGAAAATTCTGATAAGCAAGATATTGCCTTCCTGCTCAACTGCGCTCGTATTCTCGCTGCTTTGACGATTCACATCTGCTCTTGACTAGCTAAGATTGCAAGGGTTTGATTGAAAAGTTTGACTATTTGATGCTTGGATTTCTGATGTACAATTCAAACTGAAATGCCCAGCGTCTTGAGAGAATTATGTCTGATGGCATTTTAGCATCCTTTCCAGTTGCAGACATAGGAATCTCATGCTGATGAAGACATACCCAGTCACTGGAAAAAGTGATATACGGTGGTCCTTTGGACCAATCACAGCTGAAACTGGGTCACAGAGTCAGATCTTTCACAAACATTAATATGACTGCCATTAATTTTTAAAGCACCCAGTAAAAGTTGATTGGTGGTTTTTAGTAACAGAGAGTTATGGTCTGCATGCAAACACATTATACAGCATCATTGTACAATGACTCTTGTCATGCTTTCTGTTAGAACCAGTCTGCCAGGGAACCTAATCACCCCTTATAAATACAGTGACCATATAATTTATCATTCAAACAGAATAGCTTTGAAAGTGAAAGGGGACGTTGTTCATAATAGCCAGGACCATAGGCATGAATTGGAACCGTCCTGAGAAGTGAGCATGAATGGTCACTCTGCTCATATGAGAACCTGGCTCTTGGAATCCTCCTGTACTGTTAATATGATCCTTCTCTCTAAAACATGTTCGATATTGTCCTTAATGCTAGAGGGAAAGAAGCAGAGGGAATCCTTTATTACTATTTACTGAATATAAAATATTTCACTTCCAGTGCTGATAATATTTCACTGTCATCTCTTATAAATACTGTTTGTGTCATAGTTTCATGTTCGTGTATTTTTTCCATTTCCTCATTTTTCTATTAGAGCATTAGTATGTTTCAGGCATTAAAAAAAAATCTGGGGAGTGGGAGCCATTCATCCAAAATGTGAGCAGAAAGTTACTATCTTTGGTGTTTTTATATCCATCCTCACCAAAATGGAATTTAAAGCCACAGTCTAAAAATAACAATAAGAAGGAGATCACTCTGTGGTCTGTGGGTTAAACTAATTTCGTAGCAGAACTTCATTTGGTACATTTTGATGCTCATAGTATGATCTGCAGAGTTGACTAAATCCTCCCACTGACCTTCCATTTAGTTGGAATACCTAAGTCGACATGAACAGTAACATTGGAGCTCATCAGGGTCCTCCTCCAAGTTATATCTTTATATATCCATGTTTCCATTTTAAAATGTCCTTTATTTCAAAGTGATGTGTCACTGAAAGAGGACAGGAATGCTTTATTTTTTTTCCAAAAGATACATGCTTTGGGTTCGGAAAAAAGCACATGGTTGGAAAGTAAAGCTTAAAATGAACCAATTGCTTTTTCCCTATATCGCCAGGCAGTGATTTGTCACCAGAACCTATCCCCATCAGACACCTTTCCACCTCTCAAATGAGCTGGTTGTCTTCTTGACAGCCTTAATTCATGAGGTTTAATTCACTGTAGCTTACTTCCTGGCATGGACTGTAAAAGCTGAATTGCTCCAGAGAAGTGAGAGCCTATAAAGAGATTTATGGACAGTAGCCTTCCAGGAACCCTACGTATGCATGTAACGGTCTGCCCGCAGCATACTCCAACCAAACCAATGTGATAGGCTTCCACTCAAACTTTCCCACCCGTGAGATTCTTAGACAGTCACTTTTAATTAAATTTCAGGCTATATGGGGAATAAATTGTACATAAGCAATGCTTATTCTAAAAGTGATCAAATTATCTATGCACAGTCAAGGCATGTCAGTCTGTGGAAACTAAATCGAACAGAAAGGACGTAAGCTACAAAGTGACAGGTGTGGCTTGTTTTCCAGTTGTTTTCCTGGTACTGTGTGGACCATTCCTTCTCAGACTTTAACATGCATAAAAATTCCCTGGGGATCTTACTAAAATGCAGACTCTGGGTCAGTAGGGCGGGGGTGGAGTCCAAGATTCTGCATTTCTCACAAGATCCCAGGCAATGCCGATGCTGCTGGTCTGTGGACCACACTTTTATGTAGCCAGGACATAGTGACAAGCATCAAATTCAAGGGAAAAGAGAGGTGGGGTTTTGCTGCATGTCTTCAGGAGAGGATTTCAACATGTAAGGCCTTGTTTCTGATGTTACAGGCGAAGGAGATGCAGCAGATGGTGAAATTGGAAGCAGAGATGGACCGCAGACCAGCAACAGTTGTGTGAAACTCCAGGACGCAAACTGAAACCACAGAACCACCGCATCAAAGAGCACTCCCCAGCTTCCGAACACAGATTCCATGGAAGAAAGCTGATGTCTTCTGCGTTTCTTTTTCATGTAGACAAAGGGTCACCTGAAACCACAGAGACTGAGTTCTCTTAAACATTCTGAACACTAAATTTCCTTGGCCAACCAAAAGTAGTTACAAATCCCCCCAAATTGCGGCTCCAGTAAGTCAGAGTTTACCTGTTGATCATACCACTTCAACATGTTTGCTAGAAAATATCATCACAAGTAAATGAGCTTGGTGTTAAAAACTCTGCTTTGTGATGCATTAAGACATGTTTGAGCAGCAGCAAAAGTAGTGCATTAGCCATGTAATAGCAAGCACATGCACTGGGGTAGGGGGGAGGGAAACTGTCTACAGATTTATTAGCAGCAGTGGTGATTTGCTAGACAAATAACTGGGGGGAATTTTTCTACATCTGAGTTACCTCATCAGTAAGTGCCATGTCTCCACCATGCCATGCGAAGCTAATTTCCTGTAACAGTCATGGAAATGGTTAGAACAACAGAAAAATAGAACTGTGTCCTTGTGCCAAAACCCACTGTGCTCACAAGGAGAACTCTCAGGCACGTTTAAGAAGCTGACATCTGACATTGCTTCCTAGGAATTGCTTCTGCTGACCCTAGATTACTACAGCTCACTCTTAACACCGTGAAGATTGTGAAGTGGTTATTGGCAACCGTTTGTAAATGTGACCATGTAAAAAGTATTTATGCTCCTAATTCACACTGTCAGAGAGCAAAATCATGTTACGTATTGCCACATGACAAGATTAGTGACCAGGAATACTAGAACCATGTTTGCATGATACACAAGCACCAATCATGACTAATCCGTACACAGTTAACCTAATGCAAATAAATACTGGTGAAGTAACTGTATGGCACAGAATATAATTTGACTCTCAAGACTTTTAGCATAATGAAAAAGTCTATATATATGTGTATATGAACTATGTGGGCATTCTTGATACTTCAAGTTCTAGTTTCAAAAAAAAATACATAACTAATTTAATTTTACACAAAAAATATTTATGCAGATTTTCAGAATTTCATATCAGGAAATAACCTTTTTATGTCTGTTAAATATCAAAACAATTTGCTACAGTGTTAATCTGCATGGTCGTTAAGCCTGCTGTAGTTGCGTTGCAGAGAGTGCATGGAAAAGTCCCTCCTGGGATGGAGCTGTGCCCCAACGCCCAGAGGAGCGCATGGAAACCGCACTTGAGAACTAATCAGATCACTGATTTAGGGCACCAACCACCAACCAGATTGTTGTATATGCTTGTACAGATTGATTCTGTGTGTTCCTCTGAGTAAAACAGAGAATTATGTTACCATCAATATTGAAATTAAACTTCCAACTTCTCTAATAAAAAAATGAAAACACATCCAACATCTGTCAGAGTGTTTGCTCCTCAGGATGCCTTCCCGTGTACTTTTTCTGTTTCCTAAATAATCTCTTCGTTGTTCTTAGAGGGGGGTTTATGCTTGCCCCCAGCACATTTTTCTCCTGACATAAAAAGACTGTTTGACTGGTTGCCTCCCGATGTAAAGTACTTGTTTTTCCTTTTTCTCACATTTATCATTTGAACTGGCTTCTTTTGAAATTCTCTGGTTACAGATTTCCTTATTTGTAAGACAGTAGAGTTTGAGTACATATTTTTCCATACTAACATCTCATGAAAAATTATGGCTACTATTATGGTACAACTGGATGGCCAGTTTTGAAAGATTTCAGGTAGCTCTCTCACCAAATCAAATAGCTCCCTCTCAGCACTCAGCTGAGCCCACTGTTCTGTAGCACTTGACTGAATCCATCACTCACCCCTCTCTGCTCTGCTCCTGAAAGATTACTTCTACTTTTCCTGTTTTTCTGATCATTTTTTCTCTGGCTTTTCATCCTCCTACACTGCCATAAATATTTGTCTTCCAGCTTAAATCCAGAGCCAGTTTTCTCTCTAACCGGGTTAACTTTCATTATTTGAGATATCTTACTCCCAGAAGAGGACTTCCCAAGTGGTGCTAGTGATAAAGAATGGCAACCCACTCCAGTGTTCTTGCCTGGAGAATCCCAGGGACGGCGGAGCCTGGTGGGCTGCCGTCTATGGGGTTGCACAGAGTCGGACAAGGCTGAAGTGACTTAGCAACACCCAGAAGAGGACTTCCCAGGTGGTGCTAGTGGTAAAGAACCCGACTGCCCATGCAGGAGATGTACCTAAGAGATGCGGGTTCAATCCCTGAACTGGGAGGAATCCTTGGAGAAGGGGACAGCAACCCACTCCAGTATTCTTGCCTGGAGAATCCCATGGACAGAGGAGCCTGGTGGGTTATAGTCCATAGGGTTGCCAAGAGTCAGACACAACTGAAATGACTTAGCAAGCACACATGCACTCCCAGAAGAATCCACTGTAGTAGGATTAAACATGTACACACAGTTCAAGTACAACAAAAAGATGGGTTTATTTTCAATTGTAAGCTCATGTTGCACTCAGATCCTACGTTCTCATTTATTATAAGGGACAAAAAATCTTGGCAATTACAGTTACTCAGTCTCTTCAAACTTAAAAAGACAAACACTTATTTCAGAGGTATATTCAATTACTTAAAAGTCAGTCTCCCAGTTAGAGTTCCCTCCCCATTAAGGAAGTCTCCCTGCTTCTCTTCCAAGATGGCTTCTGGGTGCAAATGGAAGCTCACGTGTCCTCCCGGCAGTGGGGAAGAACATCTGGTTACCCCTACTGTGTGGTCCTAACTGCCCTGGACCGCAGTCCTGCAAGGTAGATCCTTTCATTCTAGTGTCTCAAGGTCTCTGCTCAAAAGAGTTTTCACCCTGGACTCAGTTTTTCTCCAGTTTTATTCTGGGATACACAGAAAGTCTGGATTTGGAAGCGGAGGGGAGGATAGAGGTGCGAGCTCAGATCATCCATGCAGATACCTCCTCTGGCCATCTGTTAGCTGCTAGTGCCATGTTGTTCCATGGCAGGTTGCTTAAGGAGGATTGCTATTTTCTAAATCTATGCCCCAAGAAGCAAGTTTATAGTGAAGATACTGCATCCTGCTTCTCAGTCCCTCACCACTGTTGGTTCCAATCTGGGGATCAAGACACTTGCCTCAATTCTTACCTTGCTCCCTCCTGTCAGCCCCAAAAGGATATTCAACTGCACATACATGACTGACTGGAATGCCCAAATAGCCTGCCAGGCTTCTCTGTCCATGGGATTTTCCAGGCAAGAACACTAGAGTAGGTTGCCATTGCTTTCTCCAGGGAATCCTCCCAACCCAGGTATTGAACCCAGGTCTCACTCACTGTAGGCAGACTCTACCATCTGAGCCACCAGGGAAGCCGTATATTGGACTGTACTTCTTCCCTAAGTAGACTGTTCTTCCCCTTTGGGGAAGGGATAAAAGGCTTCATGGAAAATAAACCAGTTTGACAAGATAGAGAAACCCATCAGTAGGTGCAGTATTCATCAAATCCAGTTCAGTTCGGTTCAGTCACTCAGTCGTGTCTGACTCTTTGTGACCCCAAGGACTGCAGCATGCCGGCCTTCCTGGCCATCACCAACTCCCGGAGTTGACTCAAACTCATGTCCATTGAGTCGGTGATGTCATTCAACCATCTCATCCTCTGTCATCCCTTCTCCTCCCACCTTCAATCTTTCCCAGCATCAGGGTCTTTTCCAATGAGTCAGTTCTTCATATCAGGTGGCCAAAGTATTGGAGTTTCAGCTTCAGCATCAGTCCTTCCAATGAATACTCAGGGCTGATTTCCTTTAGGATGGACTGGTTGGATCTCCTTTCAGTCCAAGGGACTTTCAAGAGTCTTTTCCAACACCACAGTTCAAAAGCATCAACTCATCCAGATTTAAAATTTAGAATTTATATCTTCTTGGGGAATAGAATTTCTTTTACTATGAAGGGGTCATCTTTATTAATTCTGTGACTCTCTTTTGGTGACTGTTTAATAAAGCTTACTCTATCATTTTAAAAAAAAAGCATCAATTCTTCAGCGCTCAGCTTTCTTTCCAACTCACATCCATACATGACCACTGGAAAAACCAAAGCCTTGACTACATGGACATTTGTTGGCAAAGTAATGTCTCTGCTTTTTAATACACTGTCTGCTGCTGCTGCTGCTAAGTCACTTCAGTCGTGTCCGACTCTGTGCGACCCCATAGATGGCAGCCCACCAGGCTCCCCCGTACCTGGGATTCTCCAGGCAAGAACACTGGAGTGGGTTGCCGTTTCTTTCTCCAATGCATGAAAGTTAAAGTGAAGTCGCCCAGTCGTGTCTGACCCTTTGTGACCCCATGGACTGTAGCCCACCAGGCTCCTCCATCCATGGGATTTTCCAGGCAAGAGTACTGGAGTGGCTTGCCATTGCCTTCTCCAATATACTGTCTAGGTTGGTCATAACTTTTCTTCCAAGTAGTAAGCGTCTTTCAATTTCATGGCTGAAGTCACCATCTGCAGTGATTTTGGAGCCCAGAAAAATAAAGTCAGCCACTGTTTCCCCATCTATTTCCCATGAAGTGATGCCATGATCTTCATTTTCTGAATGTTGAGGTTTAAGCCAACTTTTTCACTCTCCTCCTTCACTTTCATCAAAAGGCTCTTTGGTTCTTCTTCACTTTCTGCCATAAGGGTGGTGTAATCTGCATATCTGAGATTATTTATATTTCTCCTGGCAGTCTTGATTCCAGCTTGTGCTTTCTCCAGCCCAGCGTTCCTCATGATGTACTCTGCATATAAGTTAAATAAGCAGGGTGACAATATACAGCCTTGACATACTCCTTTCCCAATTTGGAACCAGTCTGTTGTTCCATGTCCAGTTCTAACTGTTGCTTCCTTACCTGCATACAGGTTTCTCAAGAGGCAGGTGGTCTGGTATTCCCATCTCTTGAAGGATTTTCCACAGTTTGTTGTGATCCACACAGTCAAAGGCTTTGGCATAGTCAATAAAGCAGAAGTAGATGTTTTTCTGGAACTCTCTTGCTTTTTCCATGATCTAGTGGATGTTGTCAATTTGATCTCTTGTTCCTCTGCCTTTTCTAAATCCAGCTTGAACATTTGGAAGTTCACGGTTCACATACTATTGAAGCCTGGCTTGGAGAATTTTGAGCATTACTTTACTAGCCTGTGAGATGAGCGCAATTGTGTAGCAGTTTAAGCATTCTTTGGCATTGCCTTTCTAAGACTCCATTAATTATAACATACACCATTATTTTATATACTACAAAGAATGAAAGCATGATTCCAGTTAAACTATGACACACCATGCAGTGGTTATAAGACACATCTCAATTTCAGTGTTGTTAAAATATGGAAATATGTGCATCTTGGAATCCATGAAATACACAGTATTTCAAAAATACCATTCAAGCTACCCAAACACCAAGTCTTAGTGGGGGAGGGCTAATTTTTAATGATAGAGCACAAGAGAAACATAGAAAACCTAAAATAAGGAACACATGCTATTAGGTTTGAAATTTAGTGTTGAGCCTTGTGGGTTCATCATCAATTCAAAGAATGTTTTCCTTTAGCTATTTCACTCAGTCACATGATTTCAGTTTCTACTTCTCTTCATATAATTCTCAGATCCAAAACTTGAGCCTTGACCTTACTTTTCCTAAGCACTGGTACTTCTAAGAGATTTTCAGTTAAACAAATGGCCCAAGTGCACATTGTATGTAATTGATCAAAAAATGAAGACCTTTCCTACATCTGTCCTTCTTGTTTATTTAACAGTCTGTAACAGGTGCTAAACCCCAGGGCCATCTTTTATCTGCACCATCTCATTTGCTTCCACACCCAATCTGTTGATACAACCCATGACTTCTGCCTTGTCTTGGAAGTTCCCTTCTCCCTGACAGGTCTTCTCATTTCAACACCCAGAATTTTAGTAACTTCCTATTGAATTTCTTTTCCCCTCAAATCCCTTCTACATCTACATTAATCTCCCCAAATGAAGCTCTGATCATATTACTATTTGGCTTGTAAAGCCTGAATTCCTATCTATTACCTAAAGAATATCATTGAAATTATCAATATCAGCATTTAGTTTTGGTTCAAGTTTGCCTCTTCCCCTAGCCAATCTGAATTATCACTATTCTCTGTTCACACATGTAGCAGCATCTGTTTTTATTTATTTATTTATTTGGCAGTGCCAAGTCTTAGTTGCAGCACACAGGATCTTCAGTCTTCTTTGTGACATGTGAACACTTCAGTTGCAGCGCACAGGATCTAGTTCCCTGAGAGGGATGTGACCCAGGACCTCTGCATTGGAAGCATGGAGTCTTAGCCACTCAACCACCAGCGAAGTCCCACAAAGCACATACTGTTTTCAGTATGCCACGTGATAACGTTCTTTGTTGTTGTTCAGCTGCTCAATCATGTCCGACTGTTTGCGACCCCATGGACTGCAGCATGCCAGGCTTCCCTGTCCTTCACCATCTCCTGGAGCTTGCTCAAACTCATGCCCATTGAGTCAGTGATGCCATCCAACCATCTCATCCTCTGCCGTCCCCTTCTCCTCCCACCTTCAGTCATTCCCAGCATCAGGGTCTTTTCCAATGAGTCAGCTCTTTGCATCAGGTGGCCAAAGTAGTGGAGTTTCAGCTTCAGCATCAGTCCTTCCAATGAATATTCAGGACTGATTTCCTTTAGGATGGACTGGTTTGATCTCCTACAGTCCAAGGGATGCTCAAGAGTCTTCTCCAACACCTCAGATCAAAAACATCAGTTCTTCAGCACTCACCTTTCTTTGTGGTCAAATTCTCACATCCATACATGACTACCGGAAAATTCATAGCTTTGAATAGATGGACCTTTGCTGGCAAAGTAATGTCTCTGCTTTTGAATATGCTATCTAGGTTGATCATAACTTTTCTTCCAAGGAGTAAGCGTCTTTTAATTTCATGGCTGCAGTCACCATCTGCAATGATTTTTGAGCCCAGAAAAATAAAGTCAGCCACTGTTTCCACTGTTTCCCCTGTTTCCCCATCTATTTGCCAAGAAGTGATGGGACCGGATGCCATGATCTTAGTTTTCTGAATGTTGAGCTTTAAGCCAACTTTTTCACTCTCCTCCTTCACTTTCATCAAAAGGCTCTTTAGTTCTTCTTCACTTTCTGCCATAAGGGTGGTGTCATCTGCACATCTGAGGTTATTGATATTTCTCCTGGCAATCTTGATTCCAGTTTGTGTTTCATCCAGACCAGCATTTCTCATGATGTACTCTGCATAGAAGTTAAATAATCAGGGTGACAATATATAGCCTTGATGTACTCCTTTTCCTATTTGGAACCAGTCTATCGTTCCATGTCCAGTTCTAACTGTTGCTTCCTGAGCTGCATACAGGTTTCTCAAGAGGCAGGTCAGGTGGTCTGGTATTCCCATCTCTTTCAGAATTTTCCACAGTTTATTGTGATCCACACAGTCAAAGCCTTTGGCATAGTCTATAAAGCAGAAATAGATGCTTTACTGGAAGTCTCTTGCTTTTTTGATCATCCAGCAAATGTTGGCAATTTGATCTCTGGTTCCTCTGCCTTTTCTCTGGATTTCCAGCTTGAACATCTGGTAGTTCACAGTTCACGTATTGCTGAAGCCTGGCTTGGAGAATTTTGAGCATTACTTTACTGGCATGTGAGATGAGTGCAATTGTGCAGTAGTTTGAGCATTCTTTGGCATTGCCTTTCTTTAGGATTGGAATGAAAACTGACCTTTTCCAGTCTTGTGGAAACTGCTGAGTTCTCCAAATTTGCTTACATATTGAGTTCAGCACTTTCACAGCTTCATCTTTTAGGATCTGAAATAGCTCAACTGGAATTCCATCACCTCCACTAGCTTTATTCGTAGCTCCTAAGGCCCACTTGACTTCACATTCCAGGATGTCTGGCTCTAGCCAAGTGATCACATCATTGTGATTATATGGGTCACAGAGATCTTTTTTGTATACTTCTGCTATGTATTCTTGGCACCTCTTCTTAATATCTTCTGCTTCAGTTAGGTCCATACCATTTCTGTTCTTTATCGAGCCCATCTTTGCATGAAATGTTCCCTTGGTATATCTAATTTTCTTGAAGATATATCTAGTCTTTCCTGTTCTATTGTTTTCCTCTATTTCTTTGCACTGATCACTGAGGAAGGCTTTCTTATCACTCCTTGTTATTCTTTGGAACTCTGCATTCAAATGGGTTTATCTTACCTTTTATCCTTTGCTTTCACTTCTCTTCTTTTCACAGCTATTTGTAAGGCCTCCTCAGACAGCCATTTTGCTTTTTTACATTTCTTTTTCTTGGGGATGGTCTTGATCCCTGTCTCCTGTACAATGTCACGAACCTCCATCCATAGTTCATCAGGCACTCTATCAGATCTAGTCCCTTAAATCTATTTCTCACTTCCACTGTATAATCCTAAGGGATTTGATTTAGGTCATGCCTGAATGGTCTAGTAGTTTTCCCCACTTTCTTCAATTTCAGTCTGAATTTGGCAGTAAGGAGTTCATGATCTGAGCCATAATCAGCTCCCGGTCTTGTTTTTGCTAACTGTATAGAGCTTCTCCATCTTTGGCTGCAAAGAATATAATCAATCTGATTTCGGTGTTGACCATCTGATGATGTCCATGTGTAGAGTCTTTTCTTGTATTGTTGGAAGAGGGTGTTTGCTATGACCAGTGCGTTCTCTTTGCTGGAGCAGCCGTGAGGAGCTACCCCACGTCCAAGGTAAGAGAAAACCAAGTAAGATGGTAGGCACTGAGACAGGGCCTCAGAGGGCAGACAGACTGAATCCACAATCACAGACCACCAGCCAATCTGATCACATGGACCACAGCTTGTCTAACTCAATGAAACTAAACCATGCCATGTGGGGCCACCCAAGACAAATGGGTCATGGTGGAGAGCTCTGACAGAATGTGGTCCACTGGAGAAGGGAATGGCAAACCACTTCAGTATTCTTGCCTTGAGAACCCCATGAACAGTATGAAAAGGAAAAATGATAGGATACTGAAAGGGGAACTCCCTGGGTCAGTAGGTGCCCAATATGCTACTGGAGATCAGTGGAGAATTAACTCCAGAAAGAATGAAGGGATGGAGTCAAAGCAAAAACAACACCCAGTTGTGGATGTGACTGGTGATAGAGGCAAGGTCCAATGCTGTAAAGAGCAATATTGCATAGGAACCTGGAATGTTAGGTTCATGAATCAAGGCGAATTGGAAGTAGTCAAACAGGAGATGTCAAGAGTGAACATCGACATTCTAGGAATCAGCGAATCAAGATGGACTAGAATGGATGAATTTAACTCAGATGACCATTATATCTACTACTGTTGTGGGCAGGAATCCCTTAGAAGAAATGGAGTAGCCATTATAGTCAACAAAAGAGTTTGAAATGCAGTACTTGGGTGCAATCTCAAAAATGACAGAATGATCTCTGTTCATTTCCAAGGCAAACCATTCAATATCAAGGTCATTCTAGTCTATGCCCCAACCAGTAACGCTGAAGAAGCTGAAGTTCAACAGTTCTATGAAGACCTACAAGACCTTTTAGAACTAACACCCAAAAAAGATGTCCTTTTCATTATAGGGGACTGGAATGCAAAAGTAGGAAGTCAAGAAATACCTGGAGTAACAGGCAAATTTGGCCTTGGAGTACAGAATGAAGCAGGGCAAAGGCTAATAGAGTTTTGCCAAGAGAATGCACTGGTCATGTGCATATCTAATCCTTAAAGCAACCTCCTAGAATGCTGCCTCTAAAGCTTCCTTCATTCCCCCAGCAAGAACTCATCTGCCTTTCTAAATTTATCCATTTATATTTTAAAAAGTTATTTAAGCATATGACTTTTCCACCAGCTCAGACTAATTTCTTTTCAGAATAAACAAAAAATTTTATTTATTTGCTTTGCAAAGAACAAGTAGTCAACTATCAAATGACCATTTCAGTTGTTTTCTGTGACATAGAATGTGTGACCTCTTATGCAGTGTCTTTGAATGAAATGCTAAAATAAATTTATTTCCCAATTTCAAGAAAAACAATTTTCCTCAATTCTTATTGTTAGTATATTTTCAAAACAGTAGAACTATCATAATGATTAACAGGCAGTATGATTCCATCAGGTGTGATTGTGAAAAGGGAAAACTGAATTATTTTAATTTTGAGGCATCTCTGATTATCTTAGAGATGGCTCATTCCAAGCCCTCCATAGCTTCTCTTTTGTCATCACATGTGAAAGTTTAATAGAAGACCACTCTTCACTACAACTTTTCTTGGATGCTTAGCATTTAACAGAATCCAAAGCACAACTTTAATAACTGCATCTTTAATGTCATCATAAATCCTCAGTAGCGCCTCTGGGATGAATTTTTATGAGCCATCTTCTTTAATAATGTACCATGTAAAATGTTCTGCTCCATAGGTTAGAATAATGCAAAAATATTAGGAAGGGAGTGGGGAGATGTTAAAAATAGCAGCATCATTGCTTTTACATTAAAAGAAAAAAATAGGTGGTAGTGCTTTACTCAATGAATGAATGAATGCCTCTTTCTCACCTCTCCTCTCGTTACTTCCTTGGAAATTCCAGGCAAGAAATTGTCTCCAAGCTACTTCATCCTGGAACTTTCTGAGAGTCTTTGAAGTCTCCACCAAGGTAAAATTTGGAAAATTTTTACTCACAACATGACCCAATAACTTTAGGTGAGTCAAATGTACTAAAAGCATAACAAGGGAGATTAAAAAAAAATTGACCCTGGGTTGTGAACTTTGACATCATATCACTTGAATGATGAAATATTACACTGGTTCATCAAAATACAATTTATATATTTAATTTTCTCACACATTTTTACATTCTACCTTTTGTTTTTCCTTAGAAAAAACTTGGTGTTTGTGCTAGAGTGTGGGGCTCATGATGCAGCATATTGAGCTCTGTAGACAACAACACTATATCATGAATTCATCAATACCTAGACTACTACACATCCTCAGCATTGAACTAACTTTATTCATTGATCAAATATTTATTAGGAGCCCCCTATAGTCCTCTGTACTCTCAGCTGGTTTTTAACTAGTAATATATATACTATTATTTTTAATTATCTGTAACTGCAGTTTTAGGCCATGCCGGTATGACAGATGGATGGAATGCATTAATGGCCCCAATTTTTCATGCCTTCCTGTATCCATGTCTTTTGGTAGCACCCTGCTGCACTGTTTCTAGGCTTGGTCAAGTAACTTGCTTTGTCTTTGGGATGGCAGCAAACTGGATGAAGCAAAGGCACATTTTTGTTTCTTCCTTTGGATCTCTGCCACTGCCATGAGAACAAGTACAGGCTCGCCCTGCTGGTGGTGGGAAGTTCAGTCATCTCTCCCAGCTTACTAGCCAACAACTGATGGGTGACCAGCCAAGACTCTCCCAAACTAGTAGAACTACCCAGCAAAGCTACAAACTCATCAGAAATAGCATTGGGTTACCCAAAAATTTCGTTAGGGTTTTCACCCAATCTAATGTGAAAGTGAAAGTTGCTCAGTCGTGTCCGACTCTTTGAGATCGCACAGACTATAGTACACCAGGCTCCCCTACCCATGGAACTCTTCAGGCAAGAATCCTGGAGTGGGTTGCCATGCCCTTCTCCAGGGATATTCCCAACCCAGGGATCGAACCCAGGTCTCCCACATTGCAGGCAGACTCTTTACTGTTTAATCTACTCAGGAATCTGCCTATTCCCAACCTAATAAATAAGTGTTATTTTGAGTCACCAAGTTTTCAGTTGGTTTGTTGTGTGGCAATAGTTGATATGTTCAAGTCTTAAGCATATGAAAATGAAAAATTTCATCCCAGAACCCCAGAGACTACACATTAAAAAAAAAAAAAAAAAAAAAAAAAACAAAAAAAAAAGTCACTGGAGTCACTAGTGTGAGTGTTCTCTCCCACTGAATGATTCCCAACTACTAGGTTGCCACGTTTGCTGTCTCTTGTATGTCATTGTGTCAGGGTCCACTTTTTTTTTGATAAGCTTCTGAGGGTCTGTTTGCTGATACTTTCAACTTTGCCATTTGATAGACACCTCTTCCTCTTTTACTTCTCCCTTTGTTTTTTCCTGGTGGCTCAGTGGTAAAGAATCCACCTGCCAAGCAGGAGACACATTTTTGATCCTGAGGTCAGGAAGATCCCCTGGAGAAAGAAATGGCAACCCACACCAGCATTCTTGCCTGGAAAATCCCATGGACAGAGAAGCTTGGTGGGCTACAGTCCATGAGGTCACAAAAAAGTTGGATATGATTGATAGATTAAACAAGAACAGCCTTTTTTTTCTCATTTTTTTTGTTGCTTGTTTTAAAACCTTTTTCCTTCCTTTGGGTTCTTTGGTAAATAAAATTATTTCATGTAACAGCCTTAGCTACTAATAGTCATTAGCTGTTTTTAATTACTTTGAGTTATAGATCCTAAAGTTTCCAGAAAATTGGAAAACATTCAGGTAAATGGGGGATTACTTTACTACATCACTTTGTCCAATCATGTAAAATAAAAGAAACAGGCTTTTTTATTTGGTAGTCCAACAATGCAAGTGTAAAGTATTGGAAAGCTACATGGATTTTTAAAGTAACATTTTAAAAAGAAAAATATAGAGGTATGTTGTTGTTCATTCACTAAGTCGTGTCAGATTCTTTACAACCCCATGGACTGCAGCATGCCAGGATTCCATGTCCTTCACTGTCTCCCAGAATTTGCTCAGATTCATGTCCATTGAGTCAGTAACACTATCTAACCAGCTCATCCTTTGTCTTCCTCTTCTCCTTTTGCCATCAATCTTTCCCAGCATCCCAGTCTTTTCCCAGGTCTTTTCTAATGATTCAAGTCTTATATTTTAATAAGAAATTATATTTTAATAGGAAAAATTAATGTATGTTAAATGATATATACTGAAATAAAATTAAACAAGTAAAAAGTTTATATGACTTGAAAATCTGTTTACATAAACATCTGCCTGCTCATCTTATGTTTCAGTGATTCTACTCCAAGAGAAATGAGTACATGTGTTCACCAAAAAAATGTTCTTCACTCATAGTAGTAAAAGCACTAGAAACAGTTCAAATGCACAGTGATAGAATGGATCAATAAAATATGGCATTTCCAATGCTCAATGGAACACACAAAAGTGCTTACCTTTTGATTCCTTGTATATGAAAGTCAAGAAGAGATAATCCTAATCTTGAAGGTCAGTTCCCTCTATAGGAACCTTCTGGAATGATGGGAATTGTCTATAGAACTAGGTCTTAAAGTGCACACCAAGGACCTCTTTGTGGACCAGTGTGTTCCCAAGAGCCTTTGAGAGTGTCTGCCAGATCAACTTGTGTCAAACCCATCTGCTGGAAACCAAACTTTCTTCATATACTTCACTGAAAATAGCAAATCACAACGGACTGAATGAATAAAAAGATGCCTCAGATGACTTCTAGGAAATCAGACATTAGATTTGCAATGTTAAACAATGTCACACTTCCCACCTGTCTTTGTAAAACATAGTTATTTTTATTAAAATATTCTATTCTAATAATATATTAGTTATATCTTAGTATATGGGTTTATTACTTTTGAATTTCCTGTTTCTATTTCTAATATTGTAATATTGACATTCAATTCACATAAATAAAAGTTCTTTGAGTTTCTTAAAAATTTAAGAGTGTAAAGGGGTCTGAGACCAAATGGTAAAGTTGAATCTTATGTTTATAGTATTTAGCAATCTTTCTCATATGATACAGGCAAATCAGGAACATTATCACCAATGCACAGATGGTGACATTATTGAATCCAGGGTCACAAAGCCACACAAAGGACGATTAAGGAATAAAATACATTTATTTCCCAGTCTCCAAATTCCTCTTCCTTACTGAACCACCACCCCATAACAAAGGTCATCTTTATACCTGAAAGCCATGATCACAATACCACCTGACATTTTACAATTACAATTAACAAAGCACTGTCACAGACATCATGTCATTTAATTGTCATGGCAACCTATTAGTGTGGGTTTTATCATCTTTTCCTTCAAATGAGAAAATGATTGAGTGAGTCCCACAGCATAGTGCTTAGCACAATAAAAAACAAATAATAGGCTTTCTGTTCTGGTGCTACTATAAATTAATTTATATATGCAACCACATGAGGTGCTATGGGGAAAATGCAAAGGATATTATTCCTGCCCTAAAAGGATATATTTGTTGATAATATATCAAAATTAAACTTGATAAATCCAATAAACCCAGTGCATTCCTAACATTAATTAGATTTAATTCAAATAAAACCAATCAAAAAAGAATTCAGCTGCATTAAAAAATCTAAAGAGGATTTTTCTTTTGAAAGTCTAGCCTACACACTAAAAAACTACAGCACACTGGCCAAATGCAGTATGCTACCTGATTTTTGGATATAAAAGCTAAGACTGCTTTTGTATTTCTAAGGGGTTAGGGGAGGAAATGAAAGAAAATCATTTTTGACTTGTAAAAATTACATGAAATTCAAATTTCCATGTCCATGCATAAGTTGTATTGGCTACATGCAACAGCAGAGTGTAAAACAGAAACTGCATGCCCCGCCAAGTGAACAGTGGTTACCATTGTCTCCTTGACAGAGGGTTTGCCAGCCCTTGACCCAGCCCTATTTGATCAGAGTAAACAAGGGAACGGGGATGGAGGTCCCCCAGAGTGGAGGAGCAGAGGGGTAAAAACCAATCTGTCTAGATTTTGGAGAAGAGAAGAAATAAAGGGCACATGGAGCCCTTAAAGAACAGGCTTTCAGGAACCCAGGGTCCGTGCAGTAGCAGAACCTCAGGTAAGAGGGCTGCCCGACTGCTTTCCAAGCCTTTCTAGACAGAAAGGAGCAGCCGCGAGAGAGGACCGCCTTGGACCTGGAGCCCGGTCCCCGCTGGCTGAGACCAGCAGGAACGGCAGCAATGAGCACCGGGAGGAGCAGTGGGCCCCTCTCCTACCCGCCAGCCCTCCCTGTGTTTCTGTTTGATCCGAAAGAAGGCCAAGGTGGCAACTAAGTGATACTGGACGTGCTGATGTGCATTCTTCAAAGAGGAGACCTGGGACTTCCCTGGTGGTCCAGTGGTTAAAATTCTGCCTTGCGATGCAGGGGACGCGGCTTGCATCCCCGGTCGGGAAACAGATCCCACATCCCACGGAGAAACTAAGTCGATGCACCACTACCACTCAGCCCCCAGGCCCCACAGCTAATCTGAACACCACAGGGAAAGATCCCTCACGACCCAACTAAGACCCGAGTCAGCCCAATTTTAAAAAAAATTTTTTTAAAGCAGAACCTCCAACAAGAATTTGGGTGAAGTATTCTATTTGAGATGTGATCCAGGAAACATGATGAAAGCTTGGGGTGGGGCTGGACAGTACACTAACGCTGTAGTAACAGCGCTGTTAACTGCTGTGGGCACCTGGAGAGCCACCCAGTCAGGGACTCTGTGATGGAGACTGCAGAGCTTCCCTCAGAACTGCCCCAGCAATGTGAGGACAAGGGCTGCTCACCTTCAGCTTTCTCCTCTTGCTGGGAGAGAGTAGTTTTGTTTTGTTTTGTTTGAGTTTTTACTACCTTTGTTTTTATTTTTTTAATTTATTTTAATTGGAGGCTAATTACTTTACAATAATGCGGTGGTTTTGCCATACATTGACATGAATCAGCCACGGGTGCACATGTGTCCCCATCCTGAACCCCCCTGCCACCTCCCTCCCCATCCCATCCCTCAGGGTCATCCCAGTGCTCCGGCCCTGAGCGCGCTGTCTCATGCCTCGAACCTGGAGAGTAGTTCCTAAGGGCAGTATTTCCTCACCCTTCCAGCCTGTCCTTTATAGGCTGAACAAGTTCCAGGGGCCAGAGAAAGCCCTTAGGAAAAGGCCACAGATCCCTGAAGCAGGAAGCATGACTACCACATGTCCTAAGCTGCAGGGGATCACAGGAGAATAAATGGGCACCTTTAAACCTTGGTGAGTTTGTAGGATTGGAGGAGGGCATTCAGATTAAACATGTTTTCATTTTAAGAAATGAAGAAATGGTACTTCCAGCTGCCAGAGTGTGCCACATGCCCAGGTATGTGTCTTAACTTCACTTTGAGACAAAAAGTCCTCAACATCATGCAAAAAGATAAGTCTTGACCTTTGCTTAATGGATTAGTTAAGAAAAAACATTAAGGTTTTGCTCTCTCTTTTCTCTTTCACTGCCTGTATTCAGGTATAGAAGCTATTGCTGAGAAATGTAAATGACAATGATAACCACGAAAGTCATGAATAACCTACAACACATTATTCTTGAATGATTAACATTGATCACCCAAACCAGAGAAAGCTAATCAGCCCTGGATCTCATCTCAAATATTTTTAAAAATAGGACAAAAAATAGGACAGGTATACATACAGATGCTATAATAAGCAGTGTATTTTGGTAATAAGAAATCTCTAGAGGCGTAGGTTGTCGGGGGCGGGGGGTGTTGTTTTGTCTTATGATTTAAAAAGAATACAGAAGATGACAGTGTGAACGGTTGGAATGGAATCCAGCCAGTCTTCCAGATTTCAAAGGTTTTATAATGGAAGAGACAGCCCCGTAAGTGTGCCAGGAACAGTCTTGTCCATTAATCATCCCAGGCCCACGGCTTGGGCATGCCAGGTGCCGAGAGAGCCATGAGACCATCTCAAGGACAATGTGCTTTTCTAAATTTACTTTTTAGTGTGAAAGCCTCACATTTGGGTTCACTAATATTTTGCATTTGTATGAGAAAGTGGACCTTGCACAAAGGGTGGGGCAAAGCAACACAGCCCCCCTCCCCCCACAACTGAAGCAGCAAAAAGAATCCTAGTAATCAGACTCACAAATTCACATGCCCGGGAGTTCTTATTGATCCTCACTTAAGGCTGTTATTGAGTATATAACAGGCATTTCAAACTTAGATGGTTAAGACTGGGATGGGGTGGGGAGGGAGGTGGGAGGGGGGTTCAGGATGGGGACACATGTGCACCTGTGGCTGATTCATGGCATTGTATGGCAAAACCACCGAAATATTGTAAAGTAATTAGCCTCCAATGAAATAAATTAATTTAAAAAAGAGAATTCGCATCTTTTTTTAAGCCTGTTCTTTAACATTTCAGTTACTAAAGGTATTTCCATATCCCCAAGCTCAGGTTAAAATTCTGAGAATAATTCATGACTACTCTTTTCTTCATCGCCTTGATGTAATCAGTAGGTAGCGTTGGCTCTTCCTCCAAGCTGTTTCTAGACTGGAACTACTCAGCACCATGGAAATATCAGCCTGGTGGCAGCCACCATCACCTCTCATTCTGACAACGGTCACAGCCTCCTGCTTCATTTCCATTCACTCTTGAGGCCCCAAGCCCTTTGTCCACAGTTAGCAGAGTGACCCTCTTGAAGTATAAATCAGATCATGTGACTCATCTATGTGAAATCCTCTAATTCTTCCCTCTGCCTTAAAATAAAAAACAACTTTTTTCCTCAAGACTATAATCCTTCCCTGCTATTAACCTATGGTTGCATAACAAATCATCCCAAAACAATGCTTGAAGCAAAACAATGTATTATTTCCCATGATTTTTAGTGAACAGCTGGGCTGTTCTTCTGCTCTATTTGGTACTGGCTGGGTCACTTGTATGGCTACGTTTGGCTGGGAAACCAACTAGGGCTGAAATGTCCAGCATGCTTTGCTCTCAAGTCTGGTGCCTCAACCGGGACGGCTGCCTCGTCCTCTCCCTCTCCACGTTGTCTCTCAACACTTACTGGCCAAGTTCAAGCTTCTTTTCTGGCAGCTGAATCTCAGACAACATCAAACGAAGCTGCCAGTATTCTTAAAGCCTAAGCCGAAACACACATCATGACTTTCACTACATTCCTTGATCAAAGTGAGTCACAAGGGTAGCACAGACTCAGGGGGAAAGAAGGCAGATCTGCCTTTTGATTGAAAAAAGAATATAAATGTTCAACAATAGGAGGAATTTTTGACAACCATCTTTAGAAATGGTATTCCCAGTGTCCCTATATCTCCTCAGCTTGGTTCAGTCACTCAGTCATGTCCAGCTCTTTGGGACCCATGGACTGCAGCACGCCAGGCCTCCCTGTCCATCACCAACGCCCAGAGCTTACGCAAACTCATGTCCATCAAGTCGGTGATGTCATCCAACCATCTCATCCGCTGTCGTCCCCTTCTCCTCCTGCCTTCAATGTTTCCCAGCATCACGGTCTTTTCCAATGAGTCAGCTCTTCACATCAGGTGGCCAAAGTATTGGAGTTTCAGCTTCAGCATCAGTCCTTCCAATGAATATTCATGACTGAATTCCTATAGGATGGACTGGTTGGATCTCCTTGCAGTCCAAGGGCCTCTCAAGAGTCTTCTCCAATACCACAGCTCAAAAGCATCAGTTCTTCGGCACTCACCTTTCTTTGTGGTCAAATTCTCACATCCATACATGACTACTGGAAAATTCATAGCTTTGACTAGACAGACCTTTGGCAAAGTAATGTCTCTGCTTTTTAATACACTATCTAGGTTGGTCATAGCTTTTCTTCCAAGGAGCAAGCATCTTTTACTTTCATGGCTGCAGTCACCATCTGCAGTGATTTTGCAGCCCAAGAAAGTTAAATCTTTCACTGTTTCTATTGTTTCTCCATCTATTTGCCATGAAGTGATGGGACCAGATGCTATGATCTTAGTTTTTTGAATGCTGAGTTCTAAGCCAACTTTTTCACTCTCCTCTTTCACTTTCATCAAGAGGCTCTTTAGTTCTTCTTCACTTTCTGCCATAAGTGTGATGTCATCTGCATATCTGAGGTTATTGATATTTCTCCCGGCAATCTTGATTCCAGCTTGTGTTTCCTCCAGCCCAGCATTTCTCATGATGTACTCTGCATAAAAGTTAAATAAGCAGGGTGACAATATACAGCCTTGACATACTCCTTTCCCGATTTGGAACCAGTCTGTTGTTCCATGTCCAGTTCTAACTGCTGCTTCTTGATCTGCATACAGATTTCTCAGGAAGCAGGTCAGGTGGTCTGATATTCCCAACTTTTTAAGAATTTTGCACAGTTTGTGGTGATCCACACAGTCAAAGGCTTTGAGGGAGTCAATAAAGCAGAAGTAGATGTTTTTCTGGAACTCTCTTGCTTTTTTGATGATCCAACAGATGTCAATTTGATGTCTGGTTCCTCTGCCTTTTCTAAATCCAGCTTGAACATCTGGTAGTTCACAGTTCATGTACTGTTGAAGCCTGGCTTGGAGAATTTTGAGCATTACTTTGCTAGCATATGAAATGAGTGCAATTGTGCGGTAGTCTGAACATTCTTTAGCATTGCCTTTCTTTGGGATTGGAATGAAAACTGACCTTTTCCAGTCCTGTGGCCACTACTGAGCTTTGCAAATTTGCTGGCATATTGAGTGCAGCACTTTCACAGCATTATCTTTCAGGATTTGAAATAGCTCAACTGGAGTTCCATCACCTCCACTAGCTTTGTTCATTGTGAAACGAACTTGTGATGCTTCCTAAGGCCTACTTGACTTCACATTCCAGGATGTGTGGCTCTAGGTGAGTGATCACACCACTGGGGTCTGGTCTAGGTGAGTGACCACACTATCTCTCCTATTCTACCTTTTTTTCAGGCCGCCCATGCCACAGTGGGCATCTTTGTAATAGAATCTGAGGTAGAGACTGCTGGCATTCTTTCTAATAATATTCTTCTGCTCATCTTCTTCAGGAACAGAACTTCAGCAGGTGCGTGGCTTCCGAGAATAAATACTGCATTTCCCAGGCTCCCTTGTAGTAAGGCAGGACCAGTTGATTACATCTTGAGCAATGAAACATCAGGGGTCTGGTGGAAGCTTTAGTGAAATTTCTTAAAAGACAACAGTTGTTTCTCCTTTGATCTTGACATTTCTTCCTGACTTTTCTCCTTCTTGTCATTTGGACTCTTGATCCCACATGAAGGGAGGGCCAAGGCAGAAATAAAGGACTAGCTAGGAAGTTTTCAGTCAACTAGATGAGGTGAACAAAGCCAGGGTGGGAGCCGTGAAGATTCAGTGAAGTGGTCATACCATGGATCTGGTCCAAGGGGAGAGACGGCAGGATTTTCTGATGAATAAGATGTGGGTCATGAAGGAAGGGGAGGAGCCAGTGGGGCGTCCAAAAGCTTTTGGTCTAAACAACTGAAACTGCTGTTCACTGTAAGTGCTGAGAAGAAGCAGGGTTTGGGGAGGCAGAGGCAGGGGAGGAATTAGAAGTCTAGCTTAGAACATTGCGTTACACCTCAAGGTTGCCAATGAGAAACGGAACCAACAACAAGTATGTATAGAGGAAGATTTATTTTAAGAAATTGGTGCATGTAATTACGGATGCTGGCAAGTCTGCAGATCAGGCTGGCAGGAGGGGGAGCCAAAGGAGAGCTGATTTTGCTGCACAGGTCTGAAGGCCATCTGGGGGCAGAAGCCTCCTTCCCTGGGGGAACTTCAGTCTTTTCTCGCAAGGGCCTCAACTGATTGGATGAGGACCACCCACATTATGAATGGTAATCTGCTTTACTCAAAGTCTGCTGATGTACATGCTGACCACATTTTTTAAAATGCCTCCACAGTGACATCTAACCTGATGCTTGACCAAATATCTGGGCCCATAGCCCAGCCAAGTTGATGTATAACATTAATAATCACAGCCATGTTAAGTTGGCAATATCTTTATATTATGTAATATCTTTATATTATAAGTGGAGATATTATTTGAGATAAACATTTGGGATAATCAACATATAGATTAGATTTAAGGAAACAAGACTGAATAATTTAACCAGCTGAGTGCAGGAAGAGAAGAGAAGGCATTTGAGGACTGGGCACTCCAACTTTTATGAGTTAGGATACTACTACCCAGACATTAAAATATCTTGCCATTTGTGACAACATGGATGGACCTTGAGGATATTGTACTAAATGAAATAAGTCAGACAGAGAAAGACAAATACCATATAATTTCACGCATATGTGGAAAACATACAAAACACTACTGAACAAACAAAACAAAATAGTGAACCAACCAAACCAAGCAAAAACACACACAGATATAGAGAATAGAGCAGTGGCTACCAGAAAGGGAGAAGGGGAAAGTAGGGAAAGGGGAGCAACTGTGTAATGCTAGATTGAAACTAGATTTTTAGTGACGAGCAAATGTGGGCTTCCCAGGTGACTCAGTGACAAAAAACCTGCCTGCCAGTGTAGGAGGCGTGGGTTCAATCCCTGGGTTGGGAAGGCCCCCTGAAGAAGGAAATAGCAACCCACTCCAGTATTCTTGCCTGGGAAATTCCATGGACAGAGGGTCCTGGTGGGCTACAGTCCACAGGGTTGCAATGAGTCAGACATGACTTAGCAACTAAACATCAACAACAATGCTGTAGTATATATAAAAATATGATTATGCAGAAATATAATATTGTACACATGAAAAGTTATATAATGTTCTAGACCAATGTTACCTAGATTTAAAATTAAAAAAAAAAAAAAGAATAAGGACAGATGAAAAGAAAGCACAACACAGAACTTGGACGTGATCCATTAGAGTCACCAGGAGAGCCAATGAACAAAGTGCCTCCAAGATGAGGAAAAGATCACTGCATCAAATTCTTCTGACAGGTCAGGTGGGACCTAAGGATTTGCTGTTGGATTTGGCAACTTGGAAATCATGAATAACCCCAACCATGAGTTAAGTTTCAACCAGAGAAGCAGAACTCGTCAGAGATATATATTAAGAGATCGATTGCAAAGAATTGGTTTATGCAATTGCAGTGCTTGGCTGGGCAAGTCCAACTTACAGGTAGGTTACCAGGTAGGAATACAAAAGTAGGAAGTCAAGAAACACCTAGAGTAACAGGCAAATTTGGCCTTGGAATACGGAATGAAGCAGGGCAAAGGCTAATAAAGTTATGACAAGAAAATGCACTGGTCATAGCAAACACCCTCTTTCAACAACACACGAGAAGACTCTACACATGGAAATCACCAGATGGTCAACATCGAAATCAGATTGATTATATTCTTTGCAGGCAAAGGTGGAGAAGCTCTATACAGTCAACAAAAACAAGACCAGGAGCTGACTGTGGCTCAGACCATGAACTCCTTATTGCCAAATTCAGACTTAAATTGAAGAAAGTCGGGAAAACCACTAGACCACTCAGGTATGACCTAAATCAAATCCCTTATGATTATACAGTGGAAGTGAGAAATAGATTTAAGGGCCTAGATCTGATAGATAGAGTGCCTGATGAACTATGGATGGAGGTTCATGACACTGTACAGGAGGCAGGGATCAAGACGATCCCCATGGAAAAGAAATGCAAAAAAGCAAAATGGCTGTCTGGGGAAGCCTTACAAATAGCTGTGAAAAGAAGAGAAGCAAAAAGCAAATGAGAAAGGAAAGATATAAGCATCTGAATGCAGAGTTCCAAAGAATAGCAAGAAGAGATAAGAAAGCCATCCTCAGCGATCAATGCAAAGAAATAGAGGAAAACAACAGAATGGGAAAGACTAGAGATCTCTTCAAGAAAATTAGAGATACCAAGGGAACATTTCATGCAAAGATGGGCTCGATAAAGGACAGAAATGGTATGGACTTAACACAAGCAGAAGATATTAAGAAGAGGTGGCAAGAATACATAGAAGAACTGTACAAAAAAGATCTTCACGACCCAGATAATCATGATGGTGTGATCACTGACCTAGAGCCAGACATCCTGGAATGTGAAGTCAAGTGGGCCTTAGAAAGCATCACTATGAACAAAGCTAGTGGAGGTGATGGAATTTCAGTTGAGCTATTTCAAATCCTGAAAGATAATGCTGTGAAAGTGCTGCACTCAATATGCCAGCACATTTGGAAAACTCAGAAGAGGCCACAGGACTGGAAAAGGTCAGTTTTCATTCCAATCCCAAAGAAAGGTAATACCAAAGAATGCTCAAACTATCACACAATTGCACTCATCTCACACACTAGTAAAGTAATGCTCAAAATTCTCCAAGCCAGGCTTCAGCAATACATGAACCGCGAGTTTCCAGATGTTCAAGCTGGTTTTAGAGAAGGCAGAGGAACCAGAGATCAAATTGCCAACATCCGCTAGATCATGGAAAAAGCAAGAGAGTTCCAGAAAAACATTTATTTCTGTTTTATTGACTATGCCAAAGCCTTTGACTGTGTGGATCACAATGAACAGTGGAAAATTCTTCAAGAGATGGGAATACCAGACCACCTGACCTGCCTCTTGAGAAACCTGTATGAAGCTCAGGAAGCAACAGTTAGAACTGGACATGGAACAACAGATTGGTTCCAAATAGGAAAAGGAGTACGTCAAGGCTGTATATTGTCACCCTGCTTATTTAACTTCTATGCAGAGTACATCAGGAGAAACGCTGGGCTGGAAGAAGCACAAGCTGGAATCAAATTTGCTGGGAGAAATATCAATAACCTCAGATATGCAGATGACACCACCCTTATGGCAGAAAGTGAAGAGGAACTAAAAAGCCTCTGATGAAAGTGAAAGTGGAGAGTGAAAAAGTTGGCTTAAAGCTCAACATTCAGAAAACGAAGATCATGGCATCTGGTCCCATCACTTCATGGGAAATAGATGGGCAAACAGTGGAAACAGTGTCAGACTTTATTTTTCTGGGCTCCAAAATCAGTACAGATGGTGACTGCAGCCATGAAATTAAAAGACGCTACTCCTTGGAAGGAAAGTTAGGACCAACCTAGATGGCAAAACTAATACTGTATTTCAGGTTTAAAAATAAAATAAAATTAAAATAAATAAATAAATAAGAAAAGCAGAGACATTACTTTGCCAACAAAGGTCCGTCTAGTCAAGGCTATCGTTTTTCCAGTGGTCGTGTATGTATGTGAGTGTTGGACTGTGAAGAAAGCTGAGCGTGGAAGAATTAATGCTTTTGAACTGTGGTGTTGGAGAAGACTCTTGAGAGTCCCTTGGATTGCAAGGAGATCCAACCAGTCCATTATGAAGGAGATCAGCCCTGGGATTCCTTTGGAGGGAATGATGCTGAAGCTGAAACTCCAGTACTTTGGCCACCTCATACGAAGAGTTGACTCATTGGAAAAGACTCTGATGCTGGGAGGGATTGGGGGCAGGAAGAGAAGGGGACGACAGAGGATGAGATGGCTGGATGGCATCACTGACTCGATGGACGTGAGTCTGAGTGAACTCTGGGAGTTGGTGATGGACAGGGAGGCCTGGCATGCTGCGATTCATGGGGTCACAAAGAGTCGGACACGACTGAGTGACTGAACTGAACTACCAGGCAGGACAAACTGGAATTCTCAGCTGTGCACAGAGGATCTGGAGAGAAGAAGGCACACACCTCCTCCTGAGGCCAGGCAGAACTAGGAAATATTCGCAACAATTTCTTGCTTTTTTACTTTAGCTCCTCACTTCCCCTCTATTCTATAAAAGAAACTAGTGTCCGAACCCAGACACCATGGTTCTCTGGGACATTGAAAGTGAAAATGTTAGTTGGTCAGTCATGTCCTACTCTTTGCCACCCCATGGACTGTATGCCACCAGCCTCCTCTGTCTATGAGATTTTCCAGGCAAGAACACTGGAGTGGATGGCCATTCCCTACTCCAGGGGAACTTCCCAACCTAAGGATCGAACCTGGGTCTCCCACACTGCAGGCAGATTCTTTGCCATCTGGGCCACCAGGGAAGCCTTGTGGGACACTAGTCCCCCATATTCTCAGTCTGTTGGTTTTCCAAATAAAGTTGCTATTCCTTGTCCCAACAACTCATCTCTCAGATTTATTGACTTTTCATGAGTGAGTTCAAGCTTGGACTTGGTAACAGTTCCAGGGCTTCGGTTTCACCTTTGTGGATGGAGATGTAAACGCTGGAAGCAGGGGAGTTTATCCCAGCACTTCATCCTTACATGCCTCAGTTTCCTCATGGGAATGACAATTTGACTTGAGAAATTCTCCTCTCAGGTATGTCACCCTGTGATTCTTTTTTTTTTTTAATTGGAGGCTAATTATGTTACAATATTGAGGCAGTTTTTGCCATACATTGACATGAATCAGCCACGGTGTACATGTGTCCCACCTCCCTCTCCACACCACCCAGAGGTTGTCCCTGAGCACCAGCTTTGGGTGCCCTGCTTCATGCATCGAATTTGCACTGGTCATCTGTTTCACACATGGCAATATACATGATTCAGTGCTATTCTCTCAGGACCCTGTGATTCTAAATCAGCCTTTAAAACAGTTCCCTAACTTTCATTTGGCATAAACATTTGGTTCTCAGAATGTTCACCTTTTAAAACTCATTGGCCTTTGTCAAAATCACATTTAACCCCTTCTTGGCCTCTTCCTAGGACAAGGCTGAGAGAACAAACCTACTACATTTAATCTATGGAAAGAGAGAGCAGCCTTAGACAGAAAAGACACTTGCTTTCCCCTGTGCTCATGTAGCTATGTAAAATTTTATATCCTATTTCATTCATATCTTAGAAATCTCTGTTCAGGAAATTAAAAGCCCCTCACTGTCCTCTCCCCATCCCCTAATCACCTCTACGCTTGGTGTCAGCGGAAGTTATCTCTCCAAGACAGACATACCATAGCACACAAGCTGAAACGCTGATCCCCTCTCTAACCATCCATCTTCATCCACACCTGCAGCATCGGATCACCTGGGAACCCGGTAGAAAGGCACATTCTCTCGCTGCCGCCCAGACCAACTGCGTCCTCTGTCCCTTTGCCCAGGTGATCCTGACACATGCCCGAGAACCAGAGCAGAGCGTTGAGAATCACAGCTTCAGACCCAACAGACTTTAGCCATAGGGAAAACCCTCCAGTTCTACTAACTTTTCATATTCATATCCCTCAGCCCTGATGCTATTCCTTCTGTGTAGAAAACCTCCCCTCACAGTGCCTGCCCCTCGTTTCCTTTACACCCTTGCTGGCCATCACCTCCCCTGGGCTGAGAGACACACATACCCTCAGCTTGCAAAGAAAACCGCACTTCAAAGATTTAATACAAAAATACAAAATGCACTACTTACACTGAGTACAAACTGTTAGATAGCTTATCTTTATTAGTTACTGACTAAATGTTAAAACATTCGTATGTTGAATATATTAGGTCTAATATATTATTAAAACGAATTTGATCCATTTTTTTTTCTTTTTAAAATGTGTACCAAACTTATTAAAACAAAGAATAAAGTGGGGTTACCAGAGGCTGGGGGATAGGAAAGTTATTTTTTAAGGGCACAGACTTATAATTATTAGGTAAATAAATCTTGGAGATCTAATGGAATATACAGTAAATATAGACAACAAAGGGCTTCCTTTGTTGTCTATATTTATAATTATTAAAAAATAATAATTATGTGACATGATAAAGGTAACTATAATATAATGGCAATCACATTACAATATATAAATTATCAAGTTAACTTGCTGTAACTCTTAAATTTGTACCATGTTATATGTTAAAAACATTTAAATAAAAATAAATATACAAAAATTAATAAAATGTGGCTACCAGGATATTTAAAATTACAATTGTGATTTGCTTTATAGTCCTATCAGACAGTGCTGAAGTTGAGATTTCTATGATGATCTGAGACCATTACTGTGATTCTCAAAGCATGGTCCCCTTTGAAGAGAAGCAGCCACATGACTCGGGGACTGGTCAGATATACAATTACTCTGCTGCTTTCCAAGCCTACAGATGCAGCATCTCTGGGCGGGGCCCTTTCTCTCAGGATATCTTAACAAGCCCTCAGGGTATCTGAATTCTGTGATCGTCCTGTCCAGACATAGAGCTAGAAGCACACTTCACTGGTGCTTCTAAAGCCAAAGGAATAGGAATAAAATTACTGGAACCAGCAAAATCAATGTCTGCAAAGGGTTAGGTTTACTACGTTGTTAAGCAATTCAAAATACAGGCTTTCACATTGAAAATGTTGAAAATATATATGAATTTTTTAGCAAAATCAAGCCATTGTGAGATAGAAGAGGACTGCTTGTGGCAGGTGGGAAGAGGAGTGAGATAAATGGGCGTTCTGCCATTTTGAGTTAAAACGAAATTGAGGGACTTGGCCTTATAAGTGAGTATCTATTGAGTATGATTCTAAACATTTGATTCTAAAACCACACTACTCCCTTTGTGGTAGACATCTTTAACTCCATTTCACAAGTGAGGAAATTGAGGCACAGCAAGATTAATTAGCTGTCTCAAGGCCACACCTGCCAGAGCTAGAGTGAATCAGGACACAGAGCCCAGGGGCCTTCAACCATTTCCTTACCATCTGGCACAGATCTCAGACCTACCTTAGCTAGTCTGTTAAATGGGTATTTCCATGACAGTTATTCCTGGCTGCTGTTAAAATCATCTGCGGACACTTAAAACCACATTCCTGCCTGGACTCTACCACCTAGAAACTCAAAATTCACTGGTCTGCAGTGGGGGCTTTAAGAGCTCCGCAGGACACCATTTGACAGATGGTGGCAATCCAGCTGGGAGACAGGAGGTGGAAGGTGTGGGCTGTGGCTAAACTGAGGTTCTATAAGTTAGGCTTCTCCACCTGAGATGTGTGTAAGTTCCCTGGACCACCATCTTCAATGCAGCTTCTGATACAGGAGGCCTGGGTGGGGCCTGAAATACTGCAGTAGCGAGGTGGCGCTGCGGAGTACAGGTGACACGGCTGGCCCGTGGACCTCACTTTAGTGCGCGGCAGTGCGCTGTCTAGCCGCCCTGACCCTTGTGAGGCGTTCCTGGCTCCCTAGAGAGTGTCTACTCTCCCAGCAGGCACTGGAGGAGAAGGCGGGATATTTTGCCCAGCTGCACACCAAGGTTAGAGACTCCTTGCGATCCCAGGCCTGATCCCTTTAGGTCTTTCCAAGGTCCAGCCTAGGATGAACACATGCAAGCAGAGTTGGAGTCCAGGAGACCTGGAGGAAGTTCAGGAGACTCCGGGAAGCTGAAAGGGGATCCACAGTGATGACCTAGAAACAGGAACCCCCGGAGGGATCCTCATCGGTTTAGCTGCCTTCTTACTTGAGCTCCGGCTCCCCCCTGGGTTTTTCACCTCCTTCCCACTCCATTCTGAATTGAGGGCAAGGGACTAGAACAGGGACCTGCAACCTTGCCCTCCTCAGGGGCCCGCAGCCTTGCTGGCATTGCTGGAGGGTCCGACCTTCCCAGAAGTGAGCATTGAGTGCTCGTTCCACACCCCCCGCTCCCCACCTTTCCACAGAATTCCTCCCGCGCCGGACTCTCAAACCGGGTCCCAGGTCTCCTTCCAAGGTTCCCAGAGACGGAGCTTAGACGGCCCCGGAATGGAGCCTCCTCCACCCCAGCTACACTGCGGCTTTGACCTGTGCCCCCAGCCAGGGCCCTTGTTGGGTGCTTGGAGACCGAGTCCTGTTCTCTGCAGTCTCGCGGACAAGGATGCGGCCGGTGCGGTGCGGGCGACACAGAGGCCCACGGAGAGGAGGGGCCGCCCGGGACTCCGACAGCCGCCAGCGCTCACGGCCCCGCGGGTCTAGGGATCAGGGCCGCGGACCTGTGCGCGGAGCAGAAAACTGGAGGAGAGAGAGCTTCGCGTTGTGGGAGGAAGAGTATTGGGGAGCTTTCTCTAAGATATGTATGACACACACACACACACACACACACACACACGCATATGGGCGCGCCTCTGCCTCCACCCCTCGCCCACGCCAGCCCCGCCACCCCAGGTTCCGGCCCATCAAGTCGGGAAATGAGCCGATCCATCAGCGGCTCGGAGGGCGCCGGCCTGAGGCGTGTCCCATCTGTGCACCTCCACAAAGTCACCCGGGGTTAAGCGTGCTATGGCGGTACCCGGGCTCCCAACCTCGGGTGACAAGTGTTGAGGCGGGGTGCTCGCAGTGGCTTCGGTGCTTTAGGCTTGAGTGGCCGAAGGCCCGTTTGCCTTGGCATGTAACTCCAGAGACTGTGGGCGAGGCAGTGCCTACCAGCTCCGTAAGACCTGATGGGTTTCCGTGAAGAGGAAAAAAGGGGGAGAGGAGAGAATGAGAAACACAAAGAACATCTTAGGATGGGGTTGATCTGGGCCTAGAAGGAGGTGGAAGTGCAGACAGAAGTGCCACCGAGGCTGCGGGGCCAGGAGACAGTCCCGGAGACAGATCTTAGGATCTGTCAGACAGAGGCCTGGGGCGCCCCAAGCGGGAGGGCTGGGGCGCCCACACGTTTGCTTTTGACTTAAAAAGTAACCATGGAGTCGCCATGGAAAAAATCCGAATGTTAGTGTTATTTTTAGGGCATTATTCGGGAATTAGTGTTATCCGAATTTTGTATTTAATGTCATTTTTATTTTAAAGGGAATCTGGGGAGGGTTCCCATGGTGTTTTTCAGGTGTGCGGGCCCCCAGCGTCCGCGTCTGGGCTTGTCACCGGAAAGAAGCAGCCGGCAGGTAGCCGGCTCCGCGTCTAAAGGAGCCTCGAAGGAGAGGCGGCGCCTGGTTTGTCCCTGGACTTTCTCCCCCAGTTGCGACTCAGGGTGGAGAACACCCTCCGCTGCCGCCCGCCCTCCCTCACCCCAGGCTGGAAAACAAAACCCTAAGCCTAATCTCACTGGCGGGGCCTCCAGCAGCTCCGGGAAGGGGTGACCTCCTCCTCCAGGCCCCAAACCTCACTTCGACCCAGGGACCTCAGCGGAGGATCCCGGTCCGTTAGCCGCCTTCTCGGGGCCTGTCCCCGGGCCGGGACAACCCCACCCAGCTCCCAAGCCGCCACTCCGCCTCGGGGAAGCCGCTTTCCCCTGGGTGTTTGCTTCTTGAGCTCTTCCAGCCGCCGAGGCCTCTCCTCTCAGCAGAATCTCAAAACCCCGTGCACTCCCCAAAACGGACCAAGGACCGACCGACGCGCGGCGAGGATCGCTCAGTGCCCCTGGCCCCGAGGCGCTGCATCCTCCCGACTTGGCCCTGGAAGCTGGAGCGCTGGGCCCCTCGAGGGCATCGCCCTCCGGTGCGGATGACATCCTGGAGGATGAGAAAGGGAGAAAAAAAAAAAAGCAAAGAAGAGACGCGAAGCCTCTGAGACCTGGCCTCCTGCCCCTCCTCTGTATAGCATCCCACCCTGCCCTCGAGCCCCCGACAGGCGAGCGGCCGCAGAGCGCCGAGGGGCTCGCCACACACCCTCCCCGCCCCCTCGGGGTCTGCCTAGGCTCCCCAGCAGGGGAAACTCGAGAAGCTGGCGCGGCGCCGGGGAACCCTCTGCCAGCACCTCCCTTCCTCCCTTTCCTAGTCCAACTCCCTGGACCCCGACACAAAAGAGCCCAGAGCTTCGCTCCAGCAGCCGAGGCCCGCACCTGCTCAAGCCCAGCACCCGCGGGATTGATCCTTCCTCCCCGGCTTCAGAGAGCGAGTGGACCCCACCTTCGTAAGCTTTCTCCCCCGTGTCTGCATCTGGAGCAGCTGCGCGAACGTCGGTGCAGTTCCGCCCGGGCGCCCGGCTCCGGCGTCTCTGCCGGGCTGAGGTCTTTGCGGACCGGGGTGCGGGCCACTGGGCGGCGGGCCGCCCGCGGCCGTCCCGTCGCTCGGGCAGAGTCAGCCAGGCCCAGCCTCGGAGCAACCCGGCCCGCGTGCTTCGACGCCAGCCAAAGGTAACGCCGCGGGCCGCAGGCTGAGTCTAGATCCGCGAGGGCTTCTTGCCCGTTGGGATAAAAAGCTTTAGTAATGGAATTACGCAGCGGTTTTTTGTTTTCCTTTCCAATTAAGGTCGCTCATAGCAGTGAGGCATGCAGCCTTGAAAGGATCCTGTAGGAAAGGTGTGTTGGAGACAGAGATGAAGCCGTCCCGTCCAGAAAGTGCTGTTAGTGGAGGAATCGAGGCAAAGCTAACATTTTGCTGCCTAGATTCCCTTGCCAGTCAGTCGCCTTCCAGTACACTGAAGACTCTTTCCTTTGTTGGCTACCAGAATGTCTTGCACGGTTTCAAATCAAGAGCCATAGAGACATCCTAAACGTACAGCCTCAGAACACCCCGGGCACTCCGGGCTTCAGCTCTGAATCAGCAAAGCTTCCTTCCAAGCTCAGCTCTCACCTTTTTCCACAAGGGCAGTTAATATAAATTTTCCTTCGTTCCAACACATCTTCAAGTGAATATCAGATAAGTTCAAATAGAGAATGTAACGAGTAGTTAACTGGGAATAAGAAACCCCTGTGATACATCATAAACTAGATTTTAAAGAATTGCATTATTTCAGAATTCAAACTACTGTAAACGAGCCACAGCTTGTCTAACCTTAAGCCTACTGGGATAGCTGTCAATATTTCTTGGAGAAAAACTTCTTAAAGGATTTTAACTACTTCAGTTGATTCTTGTCTTTCACAGAGAAATCCCAGGCCCCTCTGCCAGGAAAGCAGAGAGGACTGATTGTACTCAGTTGCCTAAAAATTTACAATGAAGCTAGTGGTAGCTTCAGAAACAGTGAAGTAATTACTGGCTCAAAAGATGAAAATCATTTCTTTGCTCTTGAACATTGAGCATTTCAGGAATAATTACCTGGCCTCACCATCTGCTTATTCATGTTTTTTTTTTTTTTAAAGAGAGACTTTTGTGGCCTTCATTCTCTCATGTGTGAAGGCATTTATTCTAAATGAACTCATAAAGGGACATTTTCTAAGAATATTCCTAATGAAAAGGCTATTATTCTGGTGCCTTGTCTTCTCCACCACTTATCCTCATTGCAGAAATAGCTTTGTTTCTTTAAAGTAGCTGCAGGAGAGACCAATGACAGACAGAATGAGGGAAATTTCACCAAGATCATGCAAGCTGAGTGCTTCCAAGGGCTAAATTTAATTTTCTGATTCTTTCCACGTATTCTAGGCTTTGCCTATTTATGCACAAAATATTCTTATGTACACTTATTTTTCACTTCCTATCCCAAAAGGGTTTTTATCCTAGGGAGGGTCTCAAAGGTTGTCTAAGGCAGTGATTAAATTAAATGAAATAATTGTTCAGTGATAAGTTGAACACAAAAAAGGTTTTGGTAACTAGTAATTTTGGCTTAACAACTGTGTGCATCTTGTCCAGTTTAGTTAAATTACCCCTGCTTCTGTTATCCATTTGTGCTTCCTTATCTGTGTGTGTGTGTCTGTGTGTGTGTGTGTGTCTGTGTGTGTGGTGAGAGGAGAGCATTGGTGGTGGTGGAAACTGCAGAGACAGAGTACATTTGCACATCTCACTATAAAGTAGACCAAAACATCTATAAGCCAAAGCTGCAACAAAGCTTTAGCTTTCCTCTTTGATTCTACAAATACAAGTCAATTGCTTGTGCAACCAAGTACCAAGAGATACACCTAATAATTTGAATATTTAATTTTATTTAGAATGTTTTGCATATTCCAGTCTTTTGCATATGGGTAAATTATCAAATAAAGAAGTTAAATAACAGTTATGTATCAATGCTATAAAACACTGTGGATTGGGGGCCTAATTTCTTCTTTATTGCAAATGATAAACATGGAAGAATGGAGAATTACATCTCTGCACTGACTCTCATGGTTAACATATTTTCCTGCCATCTGCATTGCCCTTCTTTACCTTTTACCTTAGATCAATTTGTCCACTTCCATAAGATCTGCCTTCTTCAAGAGGCCTCCTTTGGTAGAACTGACCACCCCGAGATGGCTATCTTACTTTTTCTTTCCTTAAACATCTATGCACACATCATGCCAGGCAACCATATATCTTCATGTTTCTTATTTTCTTCCATCAAAACTAAAAGTTCTATACATGCAGGGGTCTTTTCTTCCACATCTATGAAACAGTAGTCACTCAGTGACATGTATGAGATTCACAAAGACTGAGTCAATAAGTAAATACGTGCACTGAAGAGCATCCTTTGTAGGACTTAGAGGATCTAGAAGAGATTTCATAGTCAATGCACTTGGGCGACGTGTACTGACTGCCAGCAGCATTGATGAAAACTGACACAGCTGCCATCCACATGCATGTACATGTTTATGTTAGCCTCTTACTTGCTCTCCCATTCAAGAAAAGAAGAACGGACTGGATTCTAAAAATTTTTGTTACTATCTTAAAATATGGCTTAAATGGTAAGTCTTTCTTCTTTATTACCTCTTTGCTAATTTTAAAGAACTAGAGATTTTGAGGATGATTAGAAAGTAATAAATGTTGGTGAAAGTTGTAGGTACAATGATCCAACTCCTATTGCAACATAAGACTCACTACAGGTAGATGGATAACTTAATGGTATTTGTAAAGCTATGTTTAAGATTAAACACCTAAAGGGATTTTACTTTGTAACTTTTTATTTTGTATTGTGGTGTAGCCAATTAACAATGCTGTGATAGTTTCAGGTGTACCTCAAAGGGACTCAGCCATACATATAATAGTATCCTTTCTCCCCTAAACTCCCCTTCCATCCAGACTGCCAACATCAAGCAGAGTTCCATGTGCTATACAGTAGGTCTTTGTTGCTCATCCATTTTAAATATAGCAGTTTGTACACGTCCATTCCAAACTCCCCAACTATAAAAGAATTTTAAATGAATTATGTTTTGAAAATGATTCTCCCAAGAAGAGGGATTAAAATTGCTTCCTGTTTTCTTTTAACTCATTCAAGTACTGGTTAACAAAGAGATCATTTATGTCAGGTATAGAAAGAAAACATTTTTCAAAGTAACTTCCATTTGACTTGTAAATCAGGTACAACAACTTAAGATTAATGACCAGTGCTACTTCCCATCTAATATTGTATTATTAAAGCAGATAATCATCAATTAATTCAACTGCTCTTGTAACATCTTATAACTGAAAATATCTGCAATAATGTGTAAGAGAGAAAGTATTCTAACTTTTACAGATATCTCTTATTCATGTATAATGGTATTTGTTTATCTTTGGGTTTCCAAAGTATCAAGGATGGTGCAAGTAGTGGTACTCAGTTACTGCTTATAATCTAAATTAATTTGTCTTTTGTTTTAAATGCTTTTATAATCACTGTTCACTTGGCTAAACGGACAACCCCTGAGCTATTATCCTAATTTTTTAGATAAGGAACACTAAAATCTCTATAAGGTGATAAAAAATAAATACTGAATCTTGAGTGACTGAAATCTCTGTCTTTCCTCATTTCAGTACTGGAGGGAGAGAGGGAAAGAGAATATATAAATGCTTCATTATGTAATAGTCTCATTGCTTTCTAATTTTTGCAGTACTGCAGGAAAATGTATTTACTGACAGTTACTAACATGATAAATCATTAGGCATATATAACTTTTACAACTTCCATTCTCAACTGATAATAATTGACTTTGTATCAATCACAATTTTGCCTCAGTGATATATATATTCACTTATGTAAAGTTCTTGAGAAATATTTGGATGAAATATCAAAATACAGAGATAAAATAAAGATGTAAAATATAGTATAAACTTAAACATTACTTCATAATTTGAATTGCTCTTGATCTAATTATTGATATAGGAATAGGTTTGAAGCAATAATCGTGTAGACACTTTGTAGCAAGCATAATGTCAGAATATTATTATATGTAAAACACCAGTCTGTACCTTTCAGGAATATGAGTTAGAGATCTTAGGTTTTAGCTTGTTATTTGGTCATTGAATAAAGATTTTTTTAATGGAAATCAACATATTGTATACTTTGGAGTCAAAGTATTATACAAGGAAAAATGAAAATGATCCCTATGATGTTAAATCATGTGCTTTGTCTATTTTAATTTTACTGACCATATGACACTGAAGAAGGTCATTTAGTTTCTCTGAGTCTCAATTTTGGGGTATGTACAAAAATAATAAGGTGTATCTTCCTTTGCCTATCTTCTAAGATAGGCAGGAGAATCAAATTTGTAGGGAGGATCAAATTTGGCAATGCACATGAAAACACTTTGTACGATACTCCCTATTAAGACATTGTTAGTTTGCTTATTATTCATATTAATGAAATAGCCTTTAAGAAATACAATATTTGGAGATCACTATAATTAAGACAGTGTATCTCTAGCTGAAAGAGCTGATTCTGATTTATAGAGTAAAAATTTTAATTAAGCAAGCTACTGAAAATGTAAATATAGGAATTAACTCAGTAGTATTTGTTTTTCTGTCCCACTGAAGGCTGGAGAGTACTATCTCTGTGTGTGTGTGTTTATGTAACTGTGATTGTCCTAAAAGAACCTAAATAACCCTCACAAACTTCGAGTTCACTTACATTCCTCTTGGGAGAGTAGCCACCATATAGAGAGCAAGGATGTCTGACCCCAGCGTTCCAAGTCCTCATACAATCAAAGAACAGACTCACGGAAAATAAGCCGGAATAGATACACTGCACTGACTGACGACCTCCTTTGAGGAGGCGTTAATTTAACTTTAAACCCTGATCTCACTGAGAGCAGGGGAGAGAGGGGATGTCTCCAAAATGCAGGAGCTGTTGCCATAGCATTTTCCTTCTCTCTTCCTGCCTACTCCTCCTCCCCCAAAGCAGCAACAAATGGTGCTCTACCGCTTTCTTTCAGGAACCGGATGCATTTTCTGAAGCCAGGACTCCAGTGGTGTGATGTCTTCACCACCTAATCACCGGTAGGGATATTGAAGAAGTCTGAGGTTGCTATTAAGTTTCTCAGGACAGAATCATCTTTGCGGACGCAACTGCAGCACAGGAAACAGGGAGAATCTGAGCCCTCCCAAGTCTCACTGGACCTCTGCATGAGCCCAGCCACCGTCACTTCTGCAACACAACCGAATTCTTTCAGCACTCGCAGAGTGCAGCTCCCTCGCCGCGCGATCCTGCCCTCCGCAGTGAGCGGACTCGCATCAGCCCGCTTGGGTACCGTCCACGCCGCGGCCGCCCGCGCACCGAGCTCTCGCCCGCCTCCTGCCCCCTCTCGCGGCCCCCGCCCCTCGCTCGCCCGGCTCACTCCAGCCGCTACTTGGAGGGATTCCCTCTCGGGCGGCCTCTGCAGCAGCACCCGCTGGCCTTATTCGCGGCTCCGGTAGCATGGATCTCCGCAGAAGAGCCCTTCTCGGCGTGGATGGACTTCGAGTTCTCCTGATGCTGTTCCGTGAGTAGCGTTTTGGGGACGGTCAGAGCAGGGCGCACTCTTTGCAGAGAACGGAAGGGGCACCGTACGGCAGGCAGGTAGCTTAAGGTCAAAACGTGGACCTAACGTTTTGCGGGTTGGTTCTCTTTGTGGGGGCGGGGGGTTGCGGAGGGCCTTCCCCTCGGTAGCAGGGAATTCCCCAGAGAGCCACACACCTGTATGGCAACCCCAGACATGGTGCTCACACGGGCCTGCTTCGTGGCTTAGAGCGTTGGCGAGACACCTTTGTTTTAAAAGCCTAAAATGAGGAAAAAAGGCCAGTCGGATTACAAGTCAGTAAGGCTTTAAATGTTTTCTAATTTAATTTTATTATAAATCAACAGCAGTCGAATTTGTTGCCGCTGGGGCAGAGAAACGGCCCGCAGAGCGCATGGTAGCCGGCGAGGAACTTTGTCACCCCGAAGCCTGCGGACTGTGATGTCTCTCCACCTTGAGCCCCATACGCGTGGGCTTGCTGAGCCCCGAACAGATAGGATTTGTTTTTTTCCGCAGATACAGTGACTCGAATCATGGCAGAACAAGAAGTGGAAAATCTCTCAGGCCTTTCCACTAACCCTGAAAAAGATATATTTGTGGTGCGGGAAAATGGGACGACGTGTCTCATGGCAGAGTTTGCAGCCAAATTTATTGTCCCTTATGATGTGTGGGCCAGCAATTACGTGGATGTAAGGCACTTTTTCCCTCCCGGCTTGTTCCTAGGGCTCCAGGGGCGAAGGGCACTCTCCCTCAAGACCCCGTGAAGACCTGGGTCGCCCGCCTTCCCCCCTAAGCCCTTCAGGCTCTCCTGAATGCTGCATGGGGGTTCCGGCTTGTAATGCCTTCTGCTCGCCCCGCCTGCTTGGAAAGTAACCTCCCCTCTCTCCGCTCCCCTAACGGCCGGCCGGGTCTGCACGCAGAGCATCTAACCGCATGTTCCCGGACCTGGGAGCGCGCGCGAAGGAGCGCCCAGGCGCGCCAGACCCGGAGTTTGGACCCGCCGCCCTTTACAGCCCCCACGGGGCCCCGCGTGCTGAGGGGGTTCGGGGCGTCTGTGTTCCCAGCTGATCACGGAGCAAGCGGATATCTCATTGACCCGAGGAGCCGAGGTGAAGGGCCACTGTGGCCACGACGAGTCGGAGCTGCAGGTGTTCTGGGTGGATCGCGCGTACGCACTCAAAATGCTGTTTCTAAAGGTAACTGCTAGCGAGGCTGGCGGAGCCCCTGCAGACTCCGGGTGCGGGTGGATAGGGGCCGCCCCTCTGTCTCCCAGGCCCTCTCTGCGCCGGCGGTTCACGAGCACCTACTCCGCTCGGCAGGAAAGTCACAACACGTCTAAGGGACCCGAGGCAACGTGGAAGCTGAGCAAAGTCCAGTTTGTCTACGACTCCTCAGAGAAGACCCACTTTAAAGACGCAGTCAGTGGTGAGTAGAGGTCAGCAGGGCTGGAGAGGGACCCTGGGGAAAAGCAGACGCTGCTGGGATCACAGGTGTGGAATCGGAATTCCTTAGGGTTTTGGAAACGCCCCAGGCTGGGTCTCGGGGATGGAGGAAGGGAGCGCGTCTGAGTCCTCTGGCCTTCAGGCCTGGGAGACGCGCCTCAAACTCGGGGCCTGAAGGCCTTCGCCCATCTCCTGACTCGGAATGAGACGCCTCCTGAGAGCCTGTCTGCCCGGGGCTGCCTCAGGATAGTTTTCTCAAGATTTGTCCTTTAGAGGAACGCGGAGAAGGACTAAGGCTGTATTTTTATTTCCTTCTGCACCTCCTTCCCCTTTTTAAAATTCTTATGCGCTAAAACTCCAAGGGGGCAGTTATGACTTTCATTTTGGGTCAGAATTTGATGGCCTTTCAGATCTTTCGGCCCGTGGCTCAGGCCTCACCACATCTTCAGTCAACTGCAGATACCCCGGAGTGGATTCTGAACCGTGTCCTAAATGTATTACTTTTTTCATGCCCATCACTACAACAGTTCACCCAGATCCTCCAAAAATATCGTGGCAAGGAACATCCAAGCTCCAAATAATAATATTGGCATCTTCAGGCACCATCCAAGATCACATTGAAATTTATATATTTATTTTGTAGATTATCTGATCTACTAATAATGAAGCCATCCATCACCTGGGCACCTGAGTTAGGACAAGATTTTTACTGAATACATACAAAACTACATATGTCATCTCTTCCATTTCACCGTTTATCAATCCAGTAAAAAGGGCAATTTTGTCTCTTTATCAAAGTTTATGTTCAAATATTTCCCACAGTTAAATTAGACTGAAGAAAGAAAAATCTTAATCCTGGGAAGGAGAGAAGGGAGGGTGGCAGGCTTCCAGAGATTATGTATCTGTACAGGGGCATCAGCCCAGAGCACTAGCAGCCACTGTGCTTTGCTGAGAAAGATATTTTATTTTTTTCAGAGCAGTGTGAGATGTAGAAAACCAAGTCACTGTTCTTTGCATATTTTTGGAATCTCTGTTAGATTTATATAATTAAAAAGGGTTGGAGATTTAGGTATCACTCCCTGCTTCCAAAAAGAATTTCCAGATTACAGTTTAAGGAGCCCATGCTCATGAAAGGACAGGGGCATTCACGTTTGCAGAGTCTTAGCCAGACAGAGTAACAGGGCATGTCAGCAAGTGGGCTAAGAGGCAAGAGCCAGCTGTCGGGATCACCACGAGGAGGATTCTGCTAGCCACAGGCTCCTGACCATTGCTTTGGACCCTTCCTGCAGCTGGGAAGCACACAGCCAACTCGCATCACCTCTCTGCCTTGGTCACCCCAGCCGGGAAGTCCTATGAATGTCAAGCTCAGCAGACCATCTCACTAGCCTCCAGCGACCCGCAGAAGACAGTCACCATGATCCTGTCCGCGGTCCACATCCAGCCCTTTGACATCATCTCTGACTTTGTCTTCAGTGAAGGTAGGTGGGTGGGGAGTCCGGAGGAAGGCGAGGTTGACTCAGGCTGGAGACGGAAGGTGACCTGCAGGGCGCCAGGCTGCTACCCTTGGGTTGTCTCTAGGGTAGCATGGCTCTGCCTCCCTCTGCAATGCTTCTTAGAGACTACAGGAAGCCGACTGAAAAAATGGCTCTTCCTGCTCTTTCTTTCTCCTTCATGTCCTTCTTTTCCTCTCTCCTTCTCCCTCTGTTCCTTTTCTCCTCCCTCCCAATTTCCCTTATTTTTTTCCATTGTTTTCTTTCTCCCCTCCTTTGGCAAAAGAGGAGACTGGATAGGAAGACAGTCAGTTGGAAAAAAGCCTAGAATTTGATGCAAGTTTCCCAAGGAAAAGGCAGCTGAAAATTCCAAGCAGTTATCTAGAGAGCCGTGGATTGGAGAAAGGTCTTTGCTTGTATGGGTCTCAGTATCTTCATGGTCTCTAGACACATCCAGCCCTAGGTTCTACCACTGTAAATCTAAGTTTTGTGTGAGCAAAATTCAATAGGGGTGTGTGTGTGTGTGCACATGTGCATGTGCACATGCGCAGGTTACACAGAGAGACTCATGAAGATGTGCCTCTGTCCAGCATTCATATTTACAGGGAGGGACACCAGAGAGGCCCCAAGAAGGGAAGGGTCCCTGATCTTCTCCCTCTGAGGAGTGCAAAAAGCTGCTTCTCAGTCTGTTCCAGCCCTGATAGGAGATCAGGCAGGATCTAGCAGAGGCGTGTTTAGAGGATCCACATTCTCTTGGTTTTCTGCATCCCAGCAGAAGTAGGGGAGCTCACATTCTGCAATTTGCCCAAACCTAGCAACAATTTACACTGGACAAGCACAGGGAAAGTGAATTCCTCTAGTCACTTGTTTGCTCTCTCTGTGTTGTCTGGAAGGGGCTTCCCAGGTAGGTCAGGGTAAAGAATCCACCTGCCAATGCAGGAGACTCAGGTTAGATCCCTGGGTCGGGAAGATGCCCTGGAGAAGGAAATGGCAAGCTATACCAGTATTGCCTGGGAAATTCCATGGACAGAGGAGCCTGGCGGGCGATAGTCCATGGGGTCACAAAGGAGCTGGACACGACTGAGTGACTAAGCAACAACAATTGTCTAGAGGAGGTTGTTAGAGACAGTTCGATATTCTCATTTATTCTTTGTGGTTAATAAATTAGATTTTGGTTGCTTTATGGATGCTCACCTTTGGGCTGGGGATCCCCAGGGGAATTCCACCATTTTTTTTAAATTTTATTTTATTTTTAAACTTTACATAACTGTATTAGTTTTGCCAAATATCAAAATGAATCCGCCACAGGTAAATTCCACCATTTAAATGTGTAGAATATTGGGGAATCCCCCTCTGGTCACACGCAAATCATTAAAGAATTCCCAAGGTGTCCAGCTTTCATCAACTATCCCTCTCCAAGTACACAGAATAGAATCCCTCCCCACAAGATTATTCAGAAGGCATTTGGGAATTCCTCAGTTAAACTCTCCTTGAGGGAAAGGCCTCCTTCTTTCTCGTCTTCATATTTTTTAGCACCTAGTACAGTGCTTGGCACGCTGCAGATGCCCTGTGAACTTTGGCTGAATCGACATTCCGAAGCTGTGGACTCAGCTAATGTGTGTGTGCATGTGCCTAGTCCCTCAGTCGTGTCCGACTCTCTGTGACCCCCTGGACGGAGCCCACCAGGCTCCTCCATCCATGGGGATTCTCCAGGCAGGAATACTGGAGTGGGTTGCCATGCCCTCCTCCAGGGCATCTTTCCCACCCAGGGATTGAACCTGCATCTCTAACGTCTCCTGCTTTGGCAGGCGGGTTCTTTACCACCAGTGCCACCTGGGAAGCCCCAGGCTCAACTAATAGAGAGCTGCAAATTCGTCAGTGCTAAAAAATCAGCATTTAATAGATTTAGAACAGCGGTGCCGCACTCACCTGTTATGTGGAGTATGGGCTCTTCCGTCTTAATGTGTTTTCTACAAAATTGAAACTAAATGTCAAGATGTTAACCCTCAAAAATACTGTTGGTTATGAAGGTATTTATAAAATGGAAGTGTCTTTCTTAAACTCAAAATATTAAATATAATGAAAAGCAATTGGACTTAATTGGTGACCAGGAATTCATTTTGAAAATATTGGATCATGGAGTCCCCAGAGTCCCTGCAGTAGACGCTTTTGAGTTTATGTGTGTACTTTCAGTAGCCTCTAATTGCTCTTTGTGTTTCCCTGGTCTGCTGTTTTTAGGCACTTCTTCACGTCATTGTACCCCTGGTGCTATAATTGCTGTTTTTACTGTTTCTTTACATCTCACCTCAACCCACTATGGGTTATTTCTAAATTGTTGCTTATAGTCATTTATGAATGGAGAAATCAGATCTCACGCATGTTAAAATTGTGTACAAAATAAGAGTAAATGAGTACCAAATAAGGATCGGGGCTACTTTCCTAAAAATCAGTGATTATTTTAACATAGACTTAATGATCTCTGTGTACAAAAAGCAATTTTAATCCAATTCCAGGGTCTAAATGGATAGTCTTAGAGAGTTTGTAAAGATGTGTAACTTCCTAAATGCAGATATATTCAGCACAGGCAAATTGGACTTGTCTCACCAAGGCTTTTCTGGGTAATGATCAGGATGTTGCCTCCTGTATGGTGCCTTGGGGCTCAGGCCTTGACATTCCTGGGAGGAGGCAGGCCTCCTTTAGTCACTCATTGGATCGGTGTGCTTTGGTGTGGCTGGGCTTCTTTTGTTCCCGGCTCCTTCTGTCTGTGCCTCTCAGCACCTGCCCTCAGTATGTTTTGTAAGAGGTTATTTTACTTGTTTTAGTGGAATCTGAAAGATTGCTTTTGGAGTGCCTTTTCAGAAGCCGACACTTGGCTCCCACTCCCCAGAATAGAAGGAGGCTCTGGATGTCTGGTTGATGCCTGTGCGGGTGTGAGTTGGGGCTGCCTGCGTTCCAGTGGGGTGGTGGTGTCTGGTCACAAGTCTGACACCCCCTGCAGGGCTGTGTACATGGCTTCTGGCATGTGCATGCAGGATCCGCCGCATGAGGGCGTCAGGTGAGAAGTCCGTTCCCTGGCGCCTGACCTAGTCTCCCACCTGCCTCCTTCATAGATTCTGAGAAAAATGAGGATGGCTCAGTGAAACGGGTTAGTGGGCACGCACACAGCACTCACAGAGCCGTTCAAGTGGGGCTGACATCTTTATCACACAGACCCCTTTAGGGCGTTGAACTTGGCTGCTGTACTGATCCCGGGTGCGTCTCATAGCCCCGCCGGCGCCGTCTGCACCGTTTGCAGCTCTGGCAATCTTTTATCCGTGGTCTGGAGGCCGGGCTGATGACGCCCGGGTGATGCTGCTGGTCCACAGCAAACTAACTGTAGGCGCCCCGGCGGCAGGGGGATTTTGAGCCAATTAAGGAAAATGATATGACGATAAGAGGCAGTAACGCGCACGCTTCCTGGGGGTCATTTGGGCACGGTTGTGTAGGGAAAGCCCCCCACAGCAATGGGACCATCCCGAGGAAGGTCTCTGGGGGCCGCTATCCTGGTGATGGGGAGGGGGGTGTGAGGGGGGCTTAGTGTCTGGGTGATGTCCCCTGACAGCATGGGGAGGGGTCCTGGGGCCGCAGAGCTCTGGGGGCAGCAGAGCTCAGGGCTTTATCTGTCTCTTCAGTACCCACTGTAACAGCTGTTGGGTGAGGTTTGTATCCAAAGCAGATAGGCCCTAAATGACTAGACACTCAGGCCATTGTGTTTAGATGGTTTTTTAGATATTTACATGTTTAGTTGTTTACACGGTTTTTTAAATAAGTGAATGTGTCAAAATTTGAGTTTGGCACAGGCGGGCTTTTGAGTTAATAGGTCTCAGCCTGCAGTGCAAATGTAACCCACCAAGGGGCCAATCTGTATAGGCTGGTTTCTTTCTATACAGCATACCCTTGGTGTGGCGACGCTCAGTCTGCAGTTCAGGGCAGCTCGTGTGTCCCCGCTGTGTGGGGCCCCTTGTCTTTCCCCAGTTCGTTCCTGGTGGTGGGGCCCTTTGAGGTTCAGGAGACTTCTGTGATGGGGGTGGTGCCTCCCCAAGAGGGAGCAGAGCAGACTGAGTATTTCAGTGGCTTGAGTTAAAGGCAGCTCTCATGCGTAATGACAGAAGAAATGTAATGGGACAAGGTGTCTCTGTGCCCCGTGTGAAATGTGCAGGTTTGATGGGCATTTATGTCACCACATATACACTGCTGCTGTTTAGTCGTGTCTGACTCTTTGCAACCCCATGGAGGTCTCCACCAGGCTCCTCTGTCCATGGGATTTCCCAGGCAAGAATACTGGAGCAGGTTGCCATTTCCGGGGCCTCCTTAATTCTCAAGGGGAGACACAGACAGAGAAACCTGTGAAGGATGGACTGAGGCCCCCATTTAAGTGGAGAAACTGAGGCTCAGGGAGGTGAAGTAACCAGCCAGGGCTGTGCTCTGGTGGCTGCCAGCATTGTGACCGGAGCCTGTCTTTGGGTATCAGATCCTGTACTCTTAGCATCTTCAAGTCTCTCAGCTGCTCCCACTGAGAAACTGTACCAAACACGTGAAAGCAGGGGCCACCTTCAGAAAGGTGGTCAGGTGCCCTGAATTCCTGAGCTCTTTATCATTGTTGCTAACAGTGTGATTGGGAGATACCACTTGATCTGCACTTTATCCAGAACTCTGGGAAAATCAATCTGTATTTTATTGAAAATGAATGTACACCACCTCCAGCAGAGTGCCGCAAGGCTGGCTGCCGTGCTGCAAACCAGGGAAGGGTGTGTTGATGCTGATCCAAAGCATTGCATATGCCTGTGGTTGACCTGGGGCCTCCCAGCCAGGAAAATACCGCCTGAGTAACTGAGCCTTCTCAGGGCCTCCTGGAGAAGCATCCAGAGAGAGACAGTCCTGTTATTAACACTGCAGAGAGCTATGTCCAGGGCTGGAATACAGAGACCCAGTGCAGGGCCATGTCACCAGCCAGTCACAGAAAACTGCGTTCTTGCTACTGTCCTGAAGCCTAGTGTTTTAGGTGGGGTTCCCCAAGAAACAATCCTCCATAAGGATTTAAGGGCAGGTAGCTACCTACCCTTAGGTAGAATTAGTTAGGGTTAGAAACACCTAACCCTATTTAGTTGTTTCTAAAAAGCGTTGCTCAGGGAGTGGAAAAGTGAGGTGGGAAAGCTAGCAGCTAGTGCAGGTGTGTCGGAGAAGGCAATGGCACCCCACTCCAGTACTCTTGCCTGGAAAATCCCATGGGCGGAGGAGACTGGTGGGCTTCAGTCCATGGGGTCGCTAAGGGTCAGACAGGACTGAGCGACTTCACTTTCACTTTTCACTTTCATGCATTGGAGAAGGAAATGGCAACCCACTCCAGTGTTTTTGCTTGGAGAATCCCAGGGACTGGGAAGCCTGGTGGGCTGCCGTCTATGGGGTTGCACAGAGTCGGACACGACTGAAGCGACAGCAGCAGCAGCTGTGCAGGTGTGTAAGTGAGCAGGTCGCCCTGGTGAGCACTGGGGCTCACCCTGATGGAGATCCTGGGAAAGAGTGTGAGTTACCGGCCAACGGCCATCTGCCTCTGATGGCTCTCCGGGCCGTCTAACCTGCCCTGGGGTTAGAGTCCATGGGAATGGATGGGAATGGTGACTGCCAAGGGCCTAAGACCCTGTCCATGTGTGCTGCGACTCGTTCCGGGGTGTAGGAGCCCTCCCCGTTCTGGTGGAGCTCACAGGTAGCGGGAAAGAGTTTATGCAGCTCTTCCTGTGCACGCTGTCCCTGGCACACAGCAGCTTCCGTCAGTTAACTGCTTTTCTTATTTACCGTTGTGCTTACATCTTGCTGAGAGTATCTGCTTACCTCCAACCAAAGATCTCCAAAGCCCACTCATCTTAGCACTTTCTCAGTACACAAAATACATTTTGCTGAAGTTACAGGAGTCTTGAGCCAGCCCAGAGGAAATATGGAAAGAGGAGCAAGCCTGTTCCTTTTGCTGCCCTGTCAGACGGCAGGGCATGCACAGCCGGTGTCCCTGCCCACTTTCTGCAGCGGGAGTGCCCCGTGGCACCAGCAGAGCCGAGCAGTCCGCTTGCCCGTCTCCATGCTGCCTGTTTGGAGACAGTGAAGGGTCCTTACACTTTTGCTCATCTCAGGGAGTAAGGACAGCTTGAAAATGCTGTGGTCATCAGACAAAACAGAATAAATCTCACATCTGGAAGAACACCCTAAGATGCATCAGGATTGCAATGGTGGCCCCAGGGTTGTGGCTGAGGGCACCTGAGCTGGCACCTGGCGGCCGCCCGCCACACCTCTTCTGTCTGATCTGGCTACATCTAGTTCTTTCCAGTGACTGCTCTGGCGGTTGCTTTTTTCCGGTCATAGACCCTGGGCCTCCGTTTTGTGTTCTCTAAACCGTGAGTACAGCCAAGGTAAAGGTGTGAGGGAGCCCGAGATCTGTGGAGGCAGAGAGTCAGGGGTCTCTGAGCGCCCAAGGCTGCATGCTGAGCTGGGCTAAGCCGAGGGATGCTTTTCTCCCAGGCAGGGGTCGAGGGCAGCCATCCTCCGTGGTTATATAACCTGTGGGTTAACTCATCAGTTTACTGCACAGGATCTTAACCCTGGTGTCTGTAGGGTTTGTGGATAGAGTTCATGGGGGGGTCTGTAAATTTCAAAGGGAAACACTTCCATCTTTATTTTCACTGATTTCTAATTAATATTTAACATTTCCTTCGATTATAAATAAAGGTAACAACCCACAGTAGTATTAGTCATACCCATGACTTTGTCACTAGCAGAAATCATAGACATTTTCTTTCCACATTTTGTGCAGATCTTGCGAAGTAATAATTACGCTTCTCACTGCTTTGCAATCAAAGCCAGCCTACATGTATGCTAATAAATACATATATAACTGTCCCTTGAATTATTTTAAAATACTCTAATAGCAGACTTCAGTGTAGTCCATTTTCTGTGTAATCTTATGTTTTTCATTTTATGCATTTATAAGCGTATTTCTGAGAAGGGAAGATGGTTTCTTCATACTGATACCAAAAAGAGGATAACTCTGCTTTAGTGGGTCATGACCAGCACTACTCTATTTACTTTTAATTGTACTCATGGCTACTATTTGTCACAATGATGTAGTAAGGATACACAGCTGGATCACAAGGGAAGAAGGCACAGTGGCTTCCGGAGGAATCTGTGTGCAAGTTTCCTCGTGGTGCAGCATGCAGATTTTAGGGTGCCCGGACCTCACTGGTTGTGGCTCACAGGCTTTGGTGGTTGCAGCGTGCAGACTCTAGGGTGCCCAGACTTCACTGGTTGTGGCTCATGGGCTTTAGTTACCCAAGGGATGTGGAATCTTCCCAGAGCAGGGACTGAACCCAGTGTTCCTTGCATTGCAAAGTGGATCCTTATCCACGGGACCACCAGAGAAGTCCTGGATATTTTAATAACCTAGGCTAGGAATCCAATAACTTGAGTGTTGTCCTATTTAATTGATAAGTTTTTATTTTACACTGTATAGAAATATTAAGGGGTTAAGTCTTAGAGTTGGTTGGAAAATACTGTTTCTGAAGAAAATATCTCCCTGAAGTTTCCTTGAGAAATCTTTTTCTGGGAGGAGGGTGGATATAATTGCTTTACAGTGTTGCACTAGTTTCTGTTGTACAACAGTGTGAATCAGCTATGTAGTATATACATATCTCCTCCCTTTTCTTGAGAAATCTTTTCATCTCTATCTGCCTTTTGGTTTTCTTCAGTTCAGTTCAGTTCAGTCACTCAGTCCTGTCTGACTCTTTGCAACCCCATGAATCACAGCACGCCAGGCCTCCCTGTCCATCACCAACTCCCGGAGTTCACTCAAACTCACGTCCATTGAGTCAGTGATGCCATCCAGCCATCTCATCCTTTGTCATCCCCTTCTCCTCCAGCCCCCAATTCCTCCCAGCATCAGAGTCTTGGTTTTCTTAAGCGGACTTAATTAATCATAATTCAGAATACTTTGGTAGGAATTAATCATAATTCAAGATCTTTTGGTAGGAGCTCATTGCCTTTCTTTTTCTTTCACATTTCAGAACATAAATGCCCAGTGGATGAGCGGGAGCAGCTGGAGGAAACCTTGCCGCTGATTTTGGGGCTCATCTTGGGCCTCGTCATTGTGGTCACGCTGGTGATTTACCACATCCACCACAAGATGACTGCCAACCAGGTCCAGATCCCTAGGGACCGGTCCCAATATAAGCACATGGGCTAGAGGCTGCTGGGCAGACAGCCCCCAGCCGCCGCACCCCCGGCCCTGGCTGGATCAGGCAGAGAAACAACAGCACTTCGCACTTGCACATGGGATACACCAACACAGCTCCAGTCAAACAGACTTGGGTACGCAAGGCTTGCTTGGCCTGCATCCATGCTTAAACAGGGATGGGGGGATTCGTTTGGATTTATGGGGCGAATGACATAGCCCTTCCAGGCTGAGAAGTGGGAGGGGTGGGGTCAGCCAGCTTTCACGCTCGTGGTGGCTTGGCTTTGACTCTCCAAGGAGCAACGCATACAACTCGGAGGAATATCTGGCTCTGAAGTGTAAGGACTGGAACCACAGTTCTTTTGGAAAGACACCCCTTAGGGTTCAAGAGGAACAACAGATGCTTTGCTCCCTTGAACACAGATGGCGTATCCTATACTATCGTCAGTGCACACAAAATACAGCCTCATGCTCCCTGCAGCAAGACCCCTGAACGTGATCCATGCTTCTGGCTGGCATTCTGCATGTCTCGTGATTGTCTTGGGAATGTTTCACTGCTCCCTGCACCCAGCAAATTCACAGCACAAGAACTTGTTTAACGTAACTATGCAGAGTTGTTTGGACTTTATAACATGTCAGGTCCAGGTATGGGGACCTGAAGAATCAATCCATGTGAGCTTGTCTCTCAAAATGAATTAAAATACACTGCTGTCTGGTATTTGGCTGCTTTCTTGAAACAAGTCAACACAACTAAAAATGGCTTGTGTGGCATCCACAGGAGAGAGGGGGATGATGAAGATGGGCTTCTCATTCCTGTAAGAGGAAAAGCCAAGAAAGAGCAGGAAAATAATAGCAGGGACGGGGGAGTTGGCTTTTCCAGGTGAAAACCATGGATTTGTTTTGGCAAATATAAGTAGTTTTAATGATGGCACCTCTTCACTTGATCTTACCTAAAAGGCCGAGAAGTGATGATAATGGCACCTCTTGAATGGTTTGTCTAAAATAGTTTCTGATGTTTCTTGATCTTGAGTCTCGCATTTCATTTTGTATTAAAAAGCTGGACTGAACAGAGTAGTTTGGACTGAGTTTTGAGATAAAATGTAACCTACTGAATTCCTTAGAGAAAGATACATAGTTTGGATTTCATCCACCTCCTAAATAATCATTGTTCAGTTCTGAGCTGGAAGAGGGAGATCTTCTCCTCTGGTGTTAGGGTGGGGATCCATCAAGCCCCATAAGACCACCCCTGCATGAGAGGCAGCTTGCGAGTTCCTCCCCCCAAGCCTTCAACTGTTGACAGAGCACATCCTTGGTACTTCATCATCCCAGCAAACTTACTAAGTAGCGACCAGCTGCTGTGCTCTGACCTGTCCGTTTGCTGCTCTGTCAGCCTCAGTCTTTGCGAGAATGACCTCTTTTCAGTGTCTGCCTGGTAACAGTGAGGAGCAAGCCCTGATTCCTTGTAAAAGCTGCATGTTGCACAAAGAAACGGAGAAGCCCCTGGTGCTGATGGACACCTGACCCCCAGTTCACTCCCTCATCTGTGATGGAGGTGGACACCTGCTCCCCCAAGTTCACTCCACTCTCTCATCTGTGATGGGGGTGGGCACCTTCCCACTCAGCTCACTCCACTGTCTCATGTAATGGGGGTGGACACCAGATCCCCAGTTCACTCCACTCTCTCAACTGTGATGGGGGTGGAAAACTGCCCACCTAGTTCAGGACAATCTCTCATTTGTGATGGGGGTGGACACCTAACCCCCCCCCCACCTAGTTCATTCCACTGTCTCATCTGTGATGCTGGTGGACTGCTGCCCTCCCCCCACCCCCACCACCGTTCACTCCACACCCTCATCTGTGATGGGGGTGAACACCTGATCCCCACCCAGTTCACTCCACCCTCTCATCTGTGATGGGGGACTCCTGCCCCCCCCGCCCCCCCCCACCCCCCTGCCACCGAGTTCAGTCCATTCTCTCATCTGTGATGGGGGTGGACTCCTGCCCCTCTTGGTTCACTCCAATCTCTTATCTGTGATGGGTGTGGACAACTGCCCCCTTAATTCACTTCAAACTCTCATCTGTGATGGGGGCGGACACCTGCCACCCCCCTCCCCCCAAGTTCACTGAACTCTCTCATCTGTGATGTGGGTAGACACCTGACTCCCTCCCCCTACCCCCGCCCCCACCATTCACTCCACTGCCTCATCTGTGATGGGGATGGACAACTAACTCACAGTTCACTCCACTAACTCATTTGTGATGGGGGTGGACACCTGCCCCCCCAGTTCACTCCACTTTCTCATCTGTGATGGGGGTGGATTCCTGCCCCCCACCCCCAGTTCACTTCACTCTCTCATCTGTGATGGAGTGGACACATGCCACACCCCCCCCCCCAGTTTGCTCCACACCCTCATCTGTGATGGGGGTGGACACCTGCCCCCCTGTTCACTCCACTCCCTCATCTGTGATAGGACTGGACACCTGCCCCCCCAGTTCACTCCACTTTCTCATCTGTGATGGGGGTGGATTCCTGCCCCCCACCCCCAGTTCACTCCACTCTGTCATCTGTGATGGGGTGGACACATGCCACCCCCACCCCCAGTTTGCTCCACACCCTCATCTGTGATGGGGGTGGACACCTGCCCCCCTGTTCACTCCACTCCCTCATCTGTGATAGGACTGGACACCTGCCCCCCCAGTTCACTCCACTGTCTCCTCTGTGATGGGGGTGGACTCCTGCCCGCCTCAGTTCACTCCATGCTCTCATCTGTGATGGGGGTGGACACCTGCTCTCCCCAATTCACTCTACTCACTCATCTGTGATGGAGGTGGACACCTGCCCCCCCCAGGTTCACTACACTGCCTCATCTGCAATGGGGGTGGGCACCTTCCTGCTCAGCTCACTCCACTATCTCATATAATGGGGGTGGACACCTGACCCCCAGTTCACTCCACTCCCTCATCTGTGATGGGGAAGACACCTCCTGCCCCACCCCAGTTCACTCCATTTTTCCATCATCTGTGACTATCTCACCCTCCATGCCCCAAACATGACAAGCTCTTTCCTTTTTACCATCTCATGTATTTTTAAGAAATTTCCTATTTCTCTTGAACCATCCAAGGTTTTATGGAGAAACAGGCTCTTAAATATATCCATGAGTGACCCTTTCTTTCTGGATCCTCTTTAGAAAACTTTTAAAAACTTTTCTGAGTGGTATTTCTGAAAACTCCATGTTTACATAGTTTGCTTAATCTACTTTTACAAAAGTAAAATTGTGTTTTTTTAAAAAAATTTTACTTTCACAAAACATAGGGTTGATTACTGGCTTTGGAATTGACGCTCATCCATTCATTCAGCAAATGTTTTTGAGCACTTGCTGAGTGCAGGCTCAGTGCTGGGTGTGCAGCGGTCAACTTAACAACTGCAGGTCTCTACAGGGGGAGGTGTAACAGGAAAGAGCACATACACACAGATCACTGGAGAGAGAACAGGGTACCTTCGCACTTCTCAAAGTGTTGCCACGTGGTCACATCCCTATGGCTAAGCTAAGTAAATCTTTCTAGAATCCAAATTTCTTAATTCTCAAAATTGAGTGATTTTTTTTTCTACCAGTGATACATAGTTTGTATAAAAAGCCAGGACCATTACTGTTATTATTAATTGTCGCATCTTTATCTGCTGTTGCTGCTGCTAAGTCACTTCAGTCGTGTCCGACTCTGTGTGACCCCATAGACGGCAGCCCACCAGGCTCCCCCATCCCTGGGATTCTCCAGGCAAGAACACTGGAGTGCGTTGCCATTTCCTTCTCCAATGCATGAAAGTTAAAAGTGAACGTGAAGTCGCTCAGTCGTGTCCAACTCTTAGCGACCCCATGGACTGCAGCCCACGAGGCCCCTCCATCCATGGGATTTTCCAGGCAAGAGTACTGGAGTGGGCTGCCATTGCCTTCTCCCCCATCTTTATCTAGCAGTCCTAAAATTAAGTCTCAAGTTCAGCCTAATTTCTTCACATTTTTCTCAGCCCTTTTAAAATCTTCATCATCAGATAAGCAAAATAAAGGGGGGCCCTCCTGATGAGGGCAGGGTTGGTGGTCTCTGGGTGGACAGGAAAGGTGCCCAGAGGCATGGTTCATGTCCATTGCCATTGTTCTGCATTTTGCCGAAGCTCCTGCAGCAGGAGCAAGCTAGGGCAGAGGCTTGTCTATCTGCATTGCTTCCCAGGCTCAGAGACAGGAAAGAAAACAACAGCTAAAGCACAGATGCTCAATTACCCCTTTAACCGTCATTTTTCTTTTTTACTGGAGTTTTAAGCACAAATGCCTCCAGGCACAAAAAGATGCTGTGTCTGGTTGCTGGTCTGCCAGCCTGTAAAAGCCAGGCCATATGAAACATATGTATGTTTCTCAGGGGAAGAGGGAGTTTAATTTCAATTCTGAGCCTGATTCTTTGTGAGGTTCCACCATTCTTGGGAAATAGCTCCAAGTGAATCTGCCTCAAGGGCAGGAGAGACTGTTTTCCAGCCTAAGAAATTCCTCTAAATTGTAATCCCGCTGTTCTTGCCAATTCCCCAGTCTTTCCATTAACAAAGACTTGGCAAATCCATGTGGATGGGGGAGATACCAGAGAAATGAGAATCGTGAAGTGCGAGGAGCGATGGCAGGAATGCCCTGCAGCATGTGGTGGAGGCAGCATGCACTGGGGTGTTTCATGGGGCAGGGTTGTCCAGAGCGGCGTTGGGCACAAGCACCTCCCTGGAACAGACAGCCGAGCAACCTGAACCAGATGGGCACAGTTTTCCATCTGTGTCTCAAAGTGCAGCTTGCAAGCAGCCTGCAAAAGAATCATCCCTGGGGGCACTGAAAAATGGCAGTTATAGGGCATCAAACCAGTGACTGAGAATCTCCATGCCGAGATCCTGGAATTGGTAGTTTGACTATTTGCTCTCTCCAAGTAATTCGGATGCACAGCATGAAAACTTCTGGTTAACAACAACAACAACAAAAAGAGTTAGCCACCAGTATACTTGCAACATTAGCCAAATTATTGGGCTTCTCTGCGTTCATCTTCTCATATGAAAGTGGAGCTCACTGCTCCCTATTTGCAAAGTTATTTGCGGATACACAACAGTACCTTTAAGTCCTTAGACAGCACTAAGCATCCAAAAAGATGTCCTTTTCATTATAGGGGACTGGAATACAAAAGTAGGAAATCAAGAAACACCTGGAGTAACAGGCAAATTTGGCCTTGGAGTACAGAATGAAGCATGGCAAAGGCTAATAGAGTTTTGCCAAGAGAACACACTGGTCATAGCAAACACCTTCTTCTAGCAACACAAGAGAAGACTCTACACATGGACATCACCGGATGGTCAACACCAAAGTCAGATTGATTATAGTCTTTGTAGCCAAAGATGGAGAAGCTCTATACAGTCAGTAAAAACAAGACCAGGAGCCGACTGTGGCTCAGATCATGAACTCCTTATTGCCAAATTCAGACTTAAGTTGAAGAAAGTAGGGAAAACCACTAGACCATTCAGGTATGACCTAAATCAAGTCCCTTATGATTATACAGTGGAAGTGAGAAAGATTTAAGGCACTAGGTCTGATAGAGTGCCTGATGAACTATGGATGGAGGTTTGTGACATTGTGCAGGAGACAGGGATCAAGACCATCCCCATGGAAAAGAAATGCAAAAAAGCAAAATGGCTGTCTGGGGAGGCTTTACAAATAGCTGTGAAAAGAAGAGAAGTGAAAAGCAAAGGAGAATAGGAAAGACATAAGCATCTGAATGCAGAGTTCCAAAGAGTAGCAAGGAGAGATAAGAAAGCCTTCCTCAGTGATCAGTGCCAAGAAATAGAGGAAAACAACAGGATGGGAAAGACTAGAGATCTCTTCAAGAACATTAGAGATACCAAGGGAACATTTCATGCAAAGATGGGCTCGATAAGGACGAAATGGTATGGACCTAATAGAAGCAGAAGATATTAAGAAGAGGTGACAAGAATACAGAGAAGAACTGTACAAAAAAGAGCTTCATGACCCAGATAATCATGATGGTGTGATCACTCACCTAGAGCCAGACATCCTGGAATGTGAAGTCAAGTCGGCCTTAGAAAGCATCACTACGAGCAAAGCTAGTGGAGGTGATGGAATTCCAGTTGAGCCATTTCAAATCCTGAAAGATGATGCTGTACAAGTGCTGCACTCAATATGCCAGCAAATTTGGAAAACTCAGCAGTAGCCACAGGACTGGAAAAGGTCAGTTTTCATTCCAATCCCAAAGAAAGGCAATGGAATGCTCAGACTACCACACAATTGCACTCATCTCACATGCTAGTAAAGTAATGCTCAAAATTCTCCAAGCCAGGCTTTAGCAATACATGAACCATGAATTTCGAGATGTTCAAGCTGGTTTTAGAAAAGGCAGAAGAACCAGAGATCAAATTGCCAACATTCGCTGGATCATTGAAAAAGCAAGAGAGTTCCAGAAAAACATCTATTTGTGCTTTATTGAGTATGCCAAAGCCTTTAACTGTGTGGATCACAATAAACTGTGGAAAATTCTGAAAGAGATGGGAATACCAGACCACCTGACCTGCCTCTTGAGAAACCTATATGCGGGTCAGGAAGCAGCAGTTAGAACTGGACATGGAACAATAGACTGGTTCCAAATAGGAAAAGGAGTTCGTCAAGGCTGTATATCGTCAGCCTGCTTATTTAACTTATATGCAGAGTACATCATGAGAAACGCTGGGCTGGAAGAAGCACAAGCTGGAATCAAGATTGCCAGGAGAAATATCAATAACCTCAGATATGCAGATGACACCACCCTTATGGCAGAAAGTGAAGAGGAACTAAAAATCCTCTTGAGGAAAGTGAAAGAGGAGAGTGAAAAAGTTGGCTTGAAGCTCAACTTTCAGAAAACTAAGATCGTGGCATCTGGTCCCTTCACTTCATGGGAAATAAATGGGGAAACAGTGGAAACAGTGGCTGATTTTATTTTTCTGGGCTCCAAAATCACTGCAGATGGTGATTGCAGCCATGAAATTAAAAGACGCTTACTGCTTGGAAAGAAGGTTATGACCAACCTAGATAGCATGTTGAAAAGCAGAGACAATACTTTACCAACAAAGGTCCATCTAGTCAAGGCTATGGTTTTTCCAGTGGTCATGTATGGATGTAAGAATTGGACTGTGAAGAAAGCTGAGTGCCGAAGAATCTATTCTTTTGATCTGTGGTGCTGGAGAAGACTCTTGAGAGTCCCTTGGACTTCAAGGTGATCCAACCAGTCCATCCTAAAGGAGACCAGTCTGGGTATTCATTAGAAAGACTGATGCTGAAGCTGAAACTCCAATACTTTGGCCACCTAATAGGAAGAGTTGACTCATTGGAAAAGACCCTGATGCTGGGAGGGATTGGGGGCAGGAGGAGAAGGGGACGACAGAGGATGAGATGGCTGATGGCATCACCGACTCGATGGACATGAGTTTGGGTAAACTCCAGGAGTTGGTGATGGACAGGGAGGTCTGGCGTGGTGCGATTCATGGGGTTGCAAAGAGTCAGACACGACTGAGTGACTGAACTGAACTGAAGCACACTGAAAATGCTCCATTGGGCTTCCCAGGTGGCTCAGTAGTAAAGAATCTGCCTGCCAATGCAGGATACCCAGGAAACTCGGGTTTGATCCCTGGATCCGGAAGATCCCCTGTTGGAAGAAATGGCAACCCACTCAGTATCCTTACCTGAAAAATCCTGTGGACAGAGTAGCCCGGCAGGCTGCATCCATGGGGTCACAAAGAGTTGGACACAACTAGCTTACATGCAATGACATTCTTCTAGCATCCTTCCTTACATGAGTGTACAAATTTTACCAGCTATACGCATTCACAAATGACCCCAAAAGACCAATACAGGGTTTTGTTTTGTTTCTTTAACCTGGCATCCAGTGTTCTATGTCTGTTTATTTTGGATTCAGAGAATGTTCCTATGCAGGGATTCTCTCCACTCCCAGCCCAGAGGCTCAGGAGGTTGTCAGTTTGGGGGAGATAGTCAGGGTCCATGAACTTAGATGAGGAAGAAAATTGCACTTCTAGTTTTCAGTTCAGTTTAGTCGCTCAGTCGTGTCCAACTCTTTGCGAGCCCATGAATGGCAGCACGCCAGGCCTCCCTGTCCATCACCAACTCCCGGAGTCTCTCAGACTCACGTCCATCGAGTCAGAGATGCCATCCAGCCATCTCATCCTCTGTCGTCCCCTTTTCCTTCTGCCCCCAATCCCTCCCAGCATCAGAGTCTTTTCCAAATGAGTCAACTCTCCGCATCAGGTGGCCAAAGTACTGGAGTTTCAGCTTTAGCATCATTCCTTCCAAAGAAATCCCAGGGCTGATCTCCCTCAGAATGGACTGGTTGGATCTCTTTGCAGTCCAAGGGACTCTCAAGAGTCTTCTCCAACACCACAATTCAAAAGCATCAATTCTTCGGTGCTGTGCTTTCTTCACAGTCCAACTCTCACATCCATACATGACCACTGGAAAAACCATAGCCTTGACTAGACAGACCTTTGTTGGCAAAGTAATGTCTCTGCTTTTGAATATGCTATCTAGGTTGGTCTTAACTTTTCTTCCAAGGAGTAAGTGTCTTTTAATTTCATGGCTGCAGTCACCATCTGCAGTGATTTTGGAGCCCTCAAAAAATAAAGTCTGACACTGTTTCCACTGTTTCCCCATCTATTTCCCATGAAGTGATGGGACTGGATGCCATGATCTTCGTTTTCTGAATGTTGAGCTTTAAGCCAACATTTCACTATCCTCTTTCACTTTCATCAAGAGGCTTTTTAGTTCCTCTTCACTGTCTGCCATAAGGGTGGTGTCACCTGCATATCTGAGGTTATTGATATTTCTCCCGGCAATCTTGATTCCAGCTTGTGCTTCTTCCAGTTTTACTAGCTTTAAATGAAAGGTAGTGTTTCCTTCAATTATGAGCAAAGGCACCAAATCATCATAATATAAGCGTCACCTGGGTATGTGTCTTCAGCAGAAATCACCATGTTACACTTATTGGAGATGCATCCAAAAATCATTTATATTTCTTGTTTGAAACTATAGTAGTTATTAGACCATCACAAATCTTGTTATTTAATACATTATAACCATGACAACAAAAATATGTTTTTATAACTGTGCTTTAATTGATTTACTTTGTAAGTCTATGTATTTCACTTTAAAACATTTTCCTGAGGAGTCCTTAGGCCTCAGACAGCCAAGAGAAACAAAATTAGGTTAAGAACTCCAGGGCCGATAGCTACTTAAGTTGTCATTTCAAAAAGAGTGCATGTAAGTATAAACTGAGTCACTTTGCTATATAGCAGAGATTGCCACATGTTGCAAATCAACTATACTTCAGTAAAAATAAATATATAAATAAAGTGACAGATCCTGTCAGACTGTCTGCTGGGGAAGGAGTTACAAAGGCTCATGTGACAAATGAAATGACAATTATTTGTTAGCACTAGTCCTGTGTTTTGTAGACCCTGATCTGGGTGTTGGGGACACATTAGTAAACAAAATGGGCAAAAATCCCTGCCCTTATGAAGCTGAACAGGGTGTGTGTGTGTGTGTGTGTGTGTGTGTGTGTGTGGTCTATTCAGGTATGATTCATGTACCGTCATCAACCAAGCAACTGGGACTTGGTTAAACTCCGTTAAGGTGGACTGTACATCACCTTGCCATACTTTCTACCTTTAATTTTTTTCAAAATGCTGTCAATGATGATGGGGCATAAACATCAAAGAATTTGCCACGTGGGTAAAACTTTCAGGATAAGGAATCTCTTTGCTTTTAAAATAGTGTATTTTGACCCAGAAATCAGGAACCCTTCAACTTTCTCAAGTCCCCTTTTCGTCCTCCATCAGATCTATTTATGTAGATGTTGGCAGGGTCACACCCACGTTCTCTTGGCCCTTCCTGGAGCTTATTTGCTGATAATTTCTATACATGCCTATGGCTTTCTGTGTCTCCCTCCCTCTTTGTCAGAGGGAACAAGCTTTCTCCTTATACAGGGCAAGATGGAAATTCTGGGGAATGATGCCCTAGAAGCAGCTCTCAAGCGGTGAGGGATAGGAGATGGTGGATAAATACTCTTAGCCTCCTTGCTCCTAGAAAGATGATTCTGGAGCATCTCTCCCAGAAGGTCTCCGGTGCAACAGAGCCCCAGGCACCCATAGGAGTGAACTATTCATCAATACACACCCGTTTTTCAAACCTCTGTCCCTCTTGGTCTCATCTCCACACTCCACCATGTCAAGTGAGCTTCCTGGGGTCATCTCTCAGGAAGTAGTTGTATGTGCGTCTTTGTCTTAGATTCTCCTTCTGTCAGAATCCATGCTAAGGTCATCTATTCTCTTGATTCAGAGTATACACATTTCAGGACTTCTGTTGACAGGTTTGCTGCACAATCTGGACGAGTGCTATTTCATCTCCCTTTCACAGAACTGCTCCTGCTCGTACGTTTTGTACCTGCTTCAGGCCAAATCCATCTTCTCTCTGCCTGAAATCTCATTACCGTTTCTTTGATGACCCAGTGATAGTCACTGGATCGTTTTGACCAGAGTCTGAACTCACTGAATTGATAACTTCATGGAATGATTTTATTTTTCCAGTAATTGCTACTGAGTGTGTTCTTCCCAGTGGATATAGGGAACACAACAATAACTCAGCCTGATTCTATCTGTCTAAGCCATTAAAGAAGACAATCTCATTCGAATTCAAAATAACACCCCTTTCCTTTGCTTGGGCTAAGCTTGCATCGGAAAAAGAGACAGAAGTAGCAAGGCGTAGGTAGTGGCAGGAAACACGGTGCGCTTTCTTATTCTTTCTTTCTTCTGAGTCCCTCCCCCAAATCAAATCTCTTACAAACTCCTGGCTCAAACTTATGGGGAGCCATCAGGAGGGGAGCGTTCAGTAACCCAGCTGGCTGCAATCAGCTGCCTGGAGATGCTGTTGGAGGAAGGTGAGATGCCTGAATCTCATTTGTGTCCAACTGAAGACAGCCTTTGCTTTTGGAGTGGTCATGGCATGGATGATATATGTGGTTTTAGAGTAATATTCAGGTCCTCCCCAACTCCTGTACACTGTAGAAAAGCAGCCGTGGCCTTCCCTGGTCATCCAGTGGTTGAGAACCCAATTGCCAGTACCGGGGACACAGGTTCAATCCCCAGTTCAGGATGATTCCACATGCAATGGGGCAACTAAGCCCACATGCCACAGCTATTCAGGCCATGCTCCAGAGCCTGCAAGCTGCAACTACTCCTGCATGCTGCAACTGCTGAGGCCACCACAATGAGAAGCCTGTGCCCTGCCCCTAAAGAGTAGCCCCGCTAGCCCCAACTAGAGGGAGCCCATGTGTGGCAATGAAGACAACACAGTCAAAAACAAAACAAACAAATAAAAAATGGGGAAGCAAGTAAAAGCAGCTGTATTTCCCTTTGATTCTCCCATGGTGCATGCCTCCAATGCCCTCGCCAAGTTGGGCACCATCCCATTTCTTAATTAAGCGCTTGCCAAGCTGGAATCAAGATTGCTTGGAGAAATATCAATAACCTCAGATATGCAGATGACACCACTCTTATGGCAGAAAGTGAAGAGGAACTAAAAAGCCTCTTGATGAAGGTGAAAGAGGAGAGTGAAAAAGTTGGCTTAAAGCTCAGCATTCAGAAAACAAAGATCATGGCATCTGGTCCCTTCACTTCATGGCAAATAGATGGGGAAACAGTGGAAACAGTGTCAGACTTTATTTTTTGAGGGCTCCAAAATCACTGCAGATGGTGACTGCAGCCATGAAATTAAAAGACGCTTACTCCTTGGAAGAAAAGTTATGGCCAACCTAGATAGCATATTGAAAAGCAGAAACATTACTTTGCCAACAAAGGTCCGTCTAGTCAAGGCTATGGTTTTTCCAGTGGTCATGTATGGATGTGAGAGTTGGACTGTGAAGAAAGCTGAGCACCGAAGAATTGATGCTTTTGAACTGTGGTGTTGGAGAAGACTCTTGAGAGTCCCCTGGACTGCAAGGAGATCCAACCAGTCCATTCTGAAGGAGATCAGCCCTGGGATTTCTTTGGAAGGAATGATGCTAAAGCTGAAACTCCAGTACTTTGGCCACCTCATGTGAAGAGCTAACTCATTGGAAAAGACTCTGATGCTGGGAGGGATTGGGGGCAGGAGGAGAAGGGGACGACAGAGGATGAGATGGCTGGATCGCATCACTGACTCGATGGACATGAGTCTGAGTGAACTCCGGGAGATGGTGATGGATAGGGAGGCCTGGTGTGCTGGGATTCATGGGGTCACAAAGAGTCAGACACGACTGAGCGACTGAACTGAACTGAACTGACTGATGCTCCCTGCTCCCTTTCCACGCACCATCAGAGCCAGAGGAAATGGGTGTCTTCTATGCCTGCATAGGGCTTCAGGGACCTGCCTGGGGAAGGTTGCTTCCATCTTTCTCTTCCCAGGCACACAATATATACTATCCAGAGGTCTCATCCTGAGTCTTAGGCTACGTATGTCCTGAGGGTTTTCACTTTCTGAAACTTCCAGATGAGAAATGAACTCTATATGTATCAGCATCCCTCTCAACTTCATGGGATAAATGTTAACATCTCCCCTGTCACCAAGTGGAGGAGGTGTCCCAGCACTCGCTTTCAGTCTCCCAGAGAGGTTCTCTGATCCAGAACAACCTCCTGACTATATCTTTTGTGGGTAAAAACATTCAGATCAGTCCAGCATCTTTGGAACAAGAGAGGTAGAGTAGGAATCTTTGGCCATGAATCTAGCTTTCCTTGAATTTGGCCTTCGAGAATTAAATTTTTTTTCTTCATAGTAGTATCTGCATTCTTGTCTTACAATGTTTGTAACCTCTGGGGATAGGAATGTTTATCTGTGGTTCATGTCAATGTGATATTACATATAATTTTATAGCTACTCATTTGCATTCCCCAAGGTCATAAAGACATCATTTTTGTCACTCAAGAAACAAATTCAGGAAATCACTAGAGTTTCCAATGACACAGTGGAAAAAAAGGCAAACATTTATTTTTATTTGCAAGAGCGGTTTCTGCCAATAGTTAATGCTCACAAAACCTTTTAAGCTACAGTAACTTTTGGTAAACTCAATGAAGACTTTAAAAAAGACCCAGTGATAAGAAAATTACAGAAAAATCTCCATTACACTGTCGAAAATGTTTGGAATCCAAAATCCACTATTTTCTGCAATGGTTTTTAATATTTGCTCTGGTTAAAAAAGATTTTCTTTTTGCTTCCTTTCTACTTCTACATAGTCCTGGTTAAATGAATACAATCTCTCCCATATCTGTCATTTTCTGGATTTAGATTATTTTCATTCTAACATCCTTATATTAATATTTTACATAAAACATTGAGTGTGTTGTGTTTTATGAAAAAAATTATAGATCCTATTTATGATGAGGCATTTCCAGTTTAGCGAAAAACTGAAAATATAAACAGTAGAAAGTAATTTTATGCCTTTTTTTCCATTTTAGCTATAATAAATAATTAGCAACCTATTAATTACAAACATTCTAAGTTAGGCTTAGAGTAGCCAGAGCATTTTCAAAATTTTAAACTCTTGTTTGTTACAGTATGTGAAGTCATTAAGAAAAGCCTCTGGTTTTCCAGTTTGGTAACAAATGGCTTTTGTTTGATGCAGAATTAATAGAAACTAATGATGACTATGTAGCTTTTCCAGAGTTTTAAAGGCAAATCTATATTGGCCTACAGTTAACATGCAAATTCTTCCAACAAGCAACACAAAATGTATTGTAGTAGTCATTCATGTTTATCAACATTCAAGAAGATCTAGTCAGCAGCACAACTCTCCTATGTCAGAAACACTTAACATGGTCACAACTGAATTCAGATCACACCTGGGAAAAATCCCCTTTTCCTAATGCATCCTCTAGAGTCCAGACTTCCAGTACGGTACAGAAACAATAGCAATGAACACTGCGGTACAAAGGCAAGCACAGACAAGAGTTTGGTGTGCCAGCATACAGAGCTTTAAAAACAGTGACAAACAAAACCAAACATCTTGCCCTGTTCTCTTTTCCTTCTGTGAGACTAGAATTCTCACAGTCTTCTAGAAACATTCAATTTGGGGAATGAAGTCCAAATGACCCTAGCACTGGGGTGCTGAATCAAGATGGCAAAGGGGCGGAACATGGAGTTCAGCACCTCCCACAGATACATCAAACCATCCTAGCTCTGAAATTGCTCCTTGGAGGGGAAATTTGGCCACAAGGGGACATCATACTCATTTAACAGAAGATACTGGGGGAACATACTGCCGTGCAAAAGATGGTTTACTACTACTAATAGGTTTGAAGGAAAATGTGATTTTTCAAAATATTTAGTTTTCTCCCAAGGAATATTTTTGGTGGTATACCGTGGCTCAAATTTCACTGCATTATATTTGGTTGGATAAATGAAATGTGCACCCACCCCATCACCATCACTCTTAAGTCTTCCTCCATCACATAAGACACTTGTTAAGATAAGAAAGATATTCTACTAAAGCTGACGGTGATTGAGAGTCATTCAGTATTCAAAGTTCCTAAAGAATCGTTGGTTCTCTGAAAGGGATAAAAAAGTAGGAAAGACTTTTTTCAAACTCTTGCTAGTAAACAGGTATTACTTCAACTGATACAATGGCTACGTGACATCAAAGTACTATAAATTATCAAAACTATCGTACAGAAAAATTACAAATTCATTGCAAAATACATTACACTGCTACCATTAAGAAAAAAGTGCTTTTTGTTTTCCTTTCTTTTTTTTTTTTTTTTTGCCAGAAAAGTATTCTTTCAATATAGAAAATCCTATGCATTACCCTGCATGTGGCTAGGATATACCATAACGGAGTTTGTACTGAGTCCTTCTGATTTGCTGGATGAAAGGCTGAAAAATATAATAATGACTTATTAAAGCCATGTCCCAAACGAGCGTGCCAGCTGTCAGTGGAGATATGCCTGTTGAAGACACAAGAGGACGCCCCGGTCTGCCGAGCCCTGCCGGTTGCCATCAGTCAGCTGGTCTGGGCTCGCAGGCCTGCTGCATGTTCTGCGGTTCCTTGCATTCTCCCGACCTGTTCTCGCATCCTCATCTCGCTTCGTCACCTCTGTGACTCTTGAGCTCAGTGATGCCGGTATTGCCTCATGAGAGGAACGATGCAGGACGGCGGCCCCGCCAGTTTCAGGAACGGGTGTCTGAGGAGCTCCTGCGCTGTGGCCCTCCGAGCGGGCTCCCGCACCAGCATCAGGTCTAGGAAGGCCCGCAGCACTGAGGAGACCTGCGGAGACAGAGGACGGCCTCCTGAGGACTAACGCCAGGACCGGCCCTGGCCCCCCACGTGGCCTCCCAGCAAACTCCCAGGAAAGCCTTCTGCCCACAAGGCCAAATTCCAGACAGTCAGCTTGAAGAGAAAGAGCTCATGGGAGCAAAAGCAGGCATTGCCTTTCTTAACACACGCTGTTTTCCTTATCTTTTTCAAACCTGAAATACTAGGAGTAAATGACGGTACAACAAAGATATGTACTAAATAAGAGACAACAGCAACTCTTATGGTGCACCCACTATGTTCAGATGGTGGTCACACACATTTGATGAACAGTGTTATAAACATGGAATGAGTTTTATTTGTTTATTTTTCTAACCATGCAGCCATCTAGGTTTTGTGCAATTTCTTTTTTTTTTTTAAAAAAAGACTTTTTTTAACGTGGACCAGTTTTCAAGTCTTTATTGAATTGGTTACAATATTGCTTCTGCCGTATGCTTTTTTATTTTTCTGGCCTCAAGGCCTACAGAATCTTAGCTTACAGGTCAGGGATCAAACCCACAACCCTTGCACTGGAAGGGAAGTTTTAACCACTGGACTGCCAGGGAAGTTCCTGGAATTCCTTTCTTGAAAAGAAACAAATTTCCCTAAGGAATGTGACATTTCCCTAAAAAATAAATTTCCCTAAAAAAACCCAGAAGGCATTTGTCCTTTAGTTTCTTGTAATTTACTTTTTTGCAGTATAGCTCATGTACATTCAAGTACATAAAAAGCATATGTTTTATAGTAATTCTTTAAAACACACACAAACACACACACGCACACCTATATATTTCATACTCCTACCCAGGTTCCCTGGGTCGAGAAGATCCCCTGGAGGAGGGTATGGCAACCCACTCCAGTATTCTTGCCTGGGAAATCCCATGAACAGAGGAGCCTGGTGGGCTACAATCCAGGAGGTCACAAAGAGTCAGACACTATTGAGCACAGCACATTATTTAAACTGTCCAATGTTGTAAAATGTTTACGCTCTTGTTCAATTCAAGCAGCTTCCCCGCTTTGTTGCAGGTCCACCCAGCCTGCATGAGTGATTCTCCAGGGCCTCTTCCCTAAGGTGTAGGGGTGAGGGAGAGGGGATGCTGTCACAAACAATTCTCTCCCTCTTAGTATCTGGGGGGTAGTGGGATGGTCGGTATTTTTAGTGCTAATCTGTGGAAACAGCTCTCTCAGCAAGCCCAGCCCCACTGGTGGCCGCACAGTAGTGGTTCGTTGACTTAGCATCGTTTTTTCTAAGCTTGGCTCTACTTGATGATGCCTGGAAACCAGGAAAGACCCTCGCTGGTTCCCTCACCATGTTGCTCACTGCCCTGTACTATCTAGCCCCTGTCCACCCTCTGACATGCCTCATCCTTCACCTTGCTCACTTTGCCCTGGCTGAGGGTCTTCAAACTGCTCCTCCCTAGACCTGGGATGTTTTTATCCCAGATCTTTGTATGACTTGCTCCTTTTTGCCAATCAGGCTCCAGTCCCTTGACAGGACTCCCTTCAACCCTCAGCCAAAACTAACTCCCAATTCCTTTTCTGCCCCCCTCAATCACCTCACAGCGTTTTATTCATTACCTGGCATGTACCACTCTCTAAAATTATTTTGATCATCCATTGTGTGTAGTTTGTTATCTGCTTCCCCAACTAGAATACAACCCCTCTGAGAGTCAGGAAATGTGGGGCTTTGAGCTGGGATGTCTTGGTCATTAGAACACCCCTCAGCGTGCCTTAAATTCCCAGTGCAGAAGTGCTGAGAGGCACCCATCCATGGGAGAGGAGCTCATGTGCCCACTTTCACAGAGGAGCTTCAGAGAGGGAGGGGCAGACTCACTTGCCCAAGGGAGTGAACAAGAAGAGCAGAGATCTGAACTCAACAACTCTAATTCCATAACAGGCAGCTAACGAGAAGCTACTGCAGCACAGAGAGCTCAGCCTGGTGTTCGGTGACGACCTGGAAGGGTGAGTGGGGGGTGGGAGGGAGGATCAAGAGGAAGAGGATACATGTACACTTACAGCTGATTCATGATGCTGTACAGCAGAAGCTAATAGAGCACTTTGAAGTGACAAAAAAGTAAATTAAAAAAACAAAACAAGGTCCATGCCTAGAAACCAGGATCTACTCCCAGATGTGATATGCCAGTCTTTAACATTTCAGAGAGAGGGAAAAATCAAAGAACAATGTGGAATTTCAGCAATGGATGTTGCTTCTCACCTTGTGCAGGTCCTTCACTCTTGGAGGTAAACTGTCCCGGATCCGCCGCATGGCCTGGAGGGGGGGCTCGTTGAAGTAGGGGGGCTCACCATCAATCATCTCGATCACCATGATCCCAAGGGACCAAATGTCCACCTGTTAGGCACAGTGATTATCTCAGGCAAAGATAACTTTCTGAAAGGTTGAGTATGGCCAGGGAACCCAGTAGATTCATACTCATTCATAAATTCATACGGTATTTGTAACTTCTCAAAATCTACAATTCAGATTTATCAGCTGAACGGTTGAGTGACCAAGTGTTTGCTACTGGTCTTCGCATACTTTTTAAAGGCAACTTCAGTGAAGATTCTGACAGTTAGGTACATGTGAATGTCTTACTACTCTGAAGTTCAGAACCTTTAAAAAAATCCTGTTTTTTTATCAGGTCAGATGAGAAAACCATTCAAAGTTTTATGTTACAAACAGAAAAGAAAACTAAATTTAAACCAGAAAAAAATAAGAAAAGTTTTTGGCATATTCATAACAAACTCCAAAGAGCTACACTGCACAACACAATATATCCTGAGTCTTTTATTAAGTTGATTTTTAAGTTCTTTGCTGCTGTATTTAGGTTTTTCCCTTTGTGTTTTATCACTCTGAAGCAGTGTACACAAAACTGTATTCTGTAAAACCATTGTCAGGGACTGGAGGAAAGGAAAGAAAGAGATGACAACCAATCCTTCCCGGTTAGAATGGGAAGTCAGGGCAATGAGGTGCCAGAGCTGCTATAAATTCCCAGGCCCTGGCGGCTCCCTCGTCCCTCATTACACCTCTTATCAGTTAGTTGCATTCCTGCTCTCGCCCAGAGGTGACCTCCACTGAGAGCTGATGCTCTCGGGACCACGATGAGATAAGCAAGAGGCATACTTATCCAAGGGCAGCACACCAGGGCAGGAGAGTCCGCCAGCAGCCCGGCTGCTGTCCTCCGCTCACTGGTCCCCGACCCTGCCTCCGCTCCCCCTCTAGGACTGCCCCCCGCCCCACAGTGTGTGCAAACGCCGTGCCCAGGCCAATGTGCTGCTTGCCTCCCTGTGTGTGCGTGTCTCAGAGCTTTATTCACACCGTTCCCTCCCCCAAAAGCCCTCCTCCACTTCTGCCCTTCATTTTATGTATCCAAACCTTGTCCCTTAATAGAGTAGGAGCAGGTATGGGAGCCGGAGAAGGCGATGGCACCCCACTCCAGTACTCTTGCCTGGAAAATCCCATGGACGGGAGAGCCCGGTAGGCTGCAGTCCATGGAGTCTCTCAGAGTCAGACAGGACTGAGCGACCTCACTTTCACTTTTCACCTTCATGCGTTGGAGAAGGAAATGGCAACCCACTCCAGTATTCTTGCCTGGAGAATCCCAGGGACAGGGGAGCCTGGTGGGCTGCCGTCTATGGGGTCGCAAAGAGTCGGACACGACTGAAGCGACTTAGCAGCAGCAGCAGCAGGTATGGGAGCAACTTAAGTGTCCATCAACAGATGAATGGATACAAAAAGACAGGGTATATATACAATGGAGTATTAGTCGTAAAAAGGAATGAAATGCTTCCATTTGCAATAACACAGATGGACTTGGAAGGTATTATGTTAAGTGAAGAAAGTCAGATAAAGACAAATATGTGTGGAATCTAAAAAATGTATGACATCACTTATGTGTGGAATCTAAAAAATGCAACAAACCAGTGAACAAAACAAAAAAGAACCAGACTAATAGAGAACAAACTTATGGTTACAAGTGGGAAGAGGGAAGGACGGAGGGGCAATAAGGGGACAGGAGAATTAAAAAAACCCAGAAGGTTACTATGGGATTATATGAATCATGTGTGTGAAATTTTTTGAAAGTTGTAAATTGTAGAATTTAAAGAATCATTCAATAAAAAAAGACATTTTTTTAAAATTTAAAAGTCGGTAACAACAAAAATAGATTATGAGAGGTTATTTCCTTTCCAGAACAAACAGAAATTGTGCCATATTTTAAAATATGTTTCAATATTCATATATAATTTTTTCCAATGGGAAAACATTATTTCTCACCCAAATATTAGCCCCAATCTGTGGCGCTTTCTCTGACCCTGTATCCTCTGATCACACCTGCTCCTCTGTGAGTCTCCAGCCACTTTCAGGTTGCACTGGCCCTGGGGGTTAGATGAGAGTGGGCTGCCTCTTCCCCACTGCCCATTTGGGACCTATGCATACTGCTCGATCAATGCTGTTGTGACACCCCAAGGGTGGACAGACTCTCTTCTGCCACAACTTGCTCTGTGAAAAGCCTAGTGAATGGCAATCGAATGTGGAGTTAAAAGTCATCAAGCTGGTCTCCTGGGGTCATTAACGAGCTCAGAACCCTTGCATCTCAGCCAGGCCCTGCCCACTCCCCAGCAACGACCATCACCTCCTTACCTCTGTCCCATATGGCAGCCTAGAAATCACCTCAGGTGCCATCCAGTAGGGTGTACCAACCAGGGATTTCCTCTTTGGCACCTCTTTGGAAACTTGAGCACAGAAGCCAAAGTCAGACAGCTTGATCTGAAAAGGAAAGGAATGCAACAAACTAACCATTTAAAGATACTGGCTTCAACAATTGGGGCAAGATGGAGGGACCTAGAGATTTTCATACTAATGAAGTAAGTCAGAAAGAGAGAGACAAATACCATATGGTATCACTTATATGTGGAACCTAGAACAAACGATACAAATGAACTTATCTATGAAAAAGAAACAGACTCAGACACAGAGAAGGGAGTTGTGGTTGCCAGGGAGGGGAGGATGGGCAGATGGGGGGCTGGGATCAGCAGATGCAAAGGGCGTGTATAAGATGGACAAACAGCAAGGTCCTGCTGTGCAGCACAGGGAACTGTACTCAGTATCGTGACAAACCACAGTGGAAGAGAATATGAAAAAGAATATATATACACACACATATATACACACATATATATATACACATATATATACACACATGTACAACTGAACCACTTTGCTGAATAACAGAAATGAAGGCAACATTGTGAATCAACTATACTTCAATAAAATAAATCTTAAAAAGATACTGGCTTCAAAATGTAGAAATATAACACAAGTTTCAGCTTAAAAGCAAAATCATCTTATCCTTCACAGGTTTTGGATATATCAGAGAAGGGGCTCTCAGACCCTTTTGTTGGAAAAGCACAACCCATTTTAATGAAAAAAACTCTCATGGCCCCACCAGGACTAACTTTCAAATGTTTAGCTGCTGCTATCTTTTTATACAATCATGAAATAATATAATACACCCAAAATAAGAAACTCATCAAAATTCAAGGCCACTACTTCCATTTAATGTAGGAGAGATAAGAAAGCCTTCCTCAGTGATCAATGCAAAGAAATAGAGGAAAACAACAGAATAGGAAAGACTAGATATCTCTTCAAGAACATTAGAGATACCAAGGGAATATTTCATGCAAAGATGGCCTCGATAAGGACAGAAATGGTATGGATCTAACAGAAGCAGAAGATATTAAGAAGAGGTGGCAAGAACACACAGAAGAACTGTACAAAAAAGAGCTTCACAACCAAGATAATCACGATGGTGTGATCACTCACCTAGAGCCAGACATCCTGGAATGTGAAGTCAAGTGGGCCTTAGAAAGCGTCACTACGAACAAAGCTAGTGGAGGTGATGGAACTCCACTTGAGCTATTTCAAATCCTGAAAGATGATGCTGTGCAAGTGCTTGCACTCAATATGCCAGCACATTTGGAAAACTCAGCAGTGGCCACAGGACTGGAAAAGGTCAGTTTTCATTCCAATCCCAAAGAAAGGCAATGCCAAAGAATGCTCAAACTACCGCATAATTGCACTCATCTCACATGGTAGTAAAGTAGTGCTCAAAATTCTCCAAGCCAGGCTTCAGCAATACGTGAACCATGAACTTGAGATGTTCAAGCTGGTTTTAGAAAAGGCAGAGGAACCAGAGATCTAATTGCCAGCATCTGCTGGATCATGGAAAAAGCAAGAGAGTTCCAGAAAAACATCTATTTCTGCTTTATTGACTATGCCAAAGCCTTTAACTGTGTGGATCACAATAAACTGTGGAAAATTCTGAAAGAGATGGGAATACCAGACCACCTGACCTGCCTCTTGAGAAACCTATATGCGGGTCAGGAAGCAGCAGTTAGAACTGGACACGGAACAACAGACTGGTTCTAAATAGGAAAAGGAGTACGTCTAGGCTGTATATTGTCACCCTGCTTATTTGACTTACATGCAGAGTACATCCTGAGAAACGCTGGGCTGGAAGAAGCACAAGCTGGAATCAAGATTGCCAGGAGAAATATCAATAACCTCAGATGACACCACACTTATGGCAGAAAGTGAAGAGGAACTAAAAAGCCTCTTGACGAAAATGAAAGAGGACAGTGAAAAAGTTGGCTCAAAGCTCAACATTCAGAAAACGAAGATCATGGCATCTGGTCCCATCACTTCATGGGAAATAGATGGGGAAACAGTGTCAGACTTTATTTTTCTGGGCTCCAAAATCACTGCAGATGGTGACTGCAGCCATGAAATTAAAAGACACTTACTCCTTGGAAGGAAAATTATGACCAACCTAGATAGCATATTGAAAAGCAGAGACATTACTATGCCAACAAAGGTCCGTCTAGTCAAGGCTATGGTTTTTCCGGTGGTCATGTATGGATGTGAGAGTTGGAGTGTGAAGAAAGCTGAGTGCCAAAGAATTGATGCTTTTGAACTGTGGTGTTGGAGAAGACTCTTGAAAGTCCCTTTGACTGCAAGGAGATCCAACCAGTCCATTCTAAAGGAGATCAGTCCTGGGATTTCTTTGGAAGGATTGATGCTAAAACTGAAACTCCAATACTTTGGCCACCTCATGTGAAGAGTTGACTCATTGGAAAAGACTCTGATGCTGGGATGGGTTGGGGGCAGGAGGAGAAGGGGACGACAGAGGATGAGATGGCTGGATGGCATCACCGACTCGACGGACATGAGTTTGGGTGAACTCTGGGAGTTGTTGATGGACAGGGAGGCCTGGCGTGCTGTGATTCATGGGGTCGAAAAGAACTGGACACAACTGAGAGACTGAACTGAACTGATGATGCTTTAGTGCAAATAAACTGCTAGTCACAAAGCGAGTTTTGTACAAACTGCTACAGTTTAGGTTTTTTCCCACTGAACACATTTGGATTTCTAAGTACCTTGAGATGATTCAAATAACCAACCTCATTTCTATGTTTGAATTCTTACAAGACCCCATTTGTAAAGTATGCTGGAAAACCACTGTAGGCACAGGCTCCCCTTTTCTTTTGCTTTTCCTCCTCTCTCAGGATAACTCAAGTTGCCAATGGAAATATGGGCATAGAAACTGGGTGTTAACAATGAGTTATTAGGAGTTCAAAGAGTTCAATTTAATTACCCATTGTGCATGCACATATGTTGTTTATTTTAGAGGTCGTCAAAAAAGAAAACCCTGAGATTTCTTGCCAGAGCTTTTACGAATACTCTTAAGAACATAACGCATCGTTAGGAACCCTGCCAGGTTATATATTCCAGGTGACCAGGATTCAGTTTATTTCTGGGAGGCTTGATTCCTGATCTGATTGGAGAGGATTGTTACTTAGGATTATTGGTGATAATGGAATGCATTAAAAAAAATACTTCAGGCATTGTTTGGCAATGGTTCAGAGTGGTCATTTGAAGTGAAAATTGCCATAAATCAAAAGTATGGTCTCTAAGGTACACATTCTCCCTTTCTCTTTATACATCTCTGAACTGCTTTCAGTCTTTTTTTCTGGCTCTGTCTCTGCTGCCCACACCTTAATACTGGGGCTTCCTGGAGTTCAGGTCCCAGTGCTCACCTCTTCTCTTTTTATGTGCTTTTGCTAGATACTTTTTTTTCCCTCCCAGGCTTAATGCAGATTTCTCTCCTTCATTCTAAAACTATACATCCATCCAGTGTATGTTTCTACATAGAGTTAATTCTTGTGAAGGGTGTAAGGTCCATGTCTAGATTTATTTTTTGAGCATGTGGATATCCAGTTGTTCCAGTACTATTTGTTGAAAAGACAGTCTTTGCTCCATTGTCTTCAGTCATGTCCAACTCTTTGTGGCCCTATGGACTGTGACCCTGCTAGGCTCCTCTGTCCATAGGATTCTTCAGGAAAGAATACTGGAGTGGTTCGCCATGTCCTTCCCCAGGAGATCTTCCCGACTCAGAGGTCGCACCCACCATCTCAGGCATCGCCTGTATCGCCAGGCGTGTTCTTTAGCACTAGCGCCACCTAGGAAGTCCTGTGCTGCCTTGACGCCCTTGTCAAAGGTCAGTTGACTCTGTTTATGTGGGTCTATTCCTGGGCTGTCTAGTCTGTTTTATTGGTCTGATGATGGACAGGGAAGCCTGATGTGCTACAGTCCATGGGGTTGCAAAGAGTTGGACATGACTGAGCAAATGAACTGAACTGATAAACTTTCGAATCAATATGTCAATACCTACAAAACAACTCACTGAGACTTTGACTGAAGATTATATTGAATTTATGGGTCAGGTTGGAAAGAACATCTTGACAGTACTGAGTCCTTCCTATCCTGCAACCTTATTATCATCACTTATTAGTTCTAGTTTTTCTTTTTGATTCTTTCAGATTTTCTACATAGGTGATCATGTCATCTATGATCAAAGAGAGTTTTAATTTCTGCTTTCTCAATCTGTATACCTTTTATCCCTTTCCTTATTTTATTGCATCAGCTAGTGCTTCCAGTATGCTGTTGAAAAAGAATGGTGAATGGGGACACCTTTGCCTTTTTCCTAAACTTAGTGGGAAAGCATATTCAATACTTAAGCATACCTCAAGGCCCTGATCACTTCTCACTTTCTCTAGAATTTTTCTTAGGAGCCCTTATTGATCTGATCTCCAAATTTGTGAGAATTTAGCACCCTACTCCAGTACTCTTGCCTGGAAAATCACATGGACGGAGGAGCCTGGTAGGCTGCCGTCTATGGGGTTGCACAGAGTCGGACACGACTGAAGTGACATAGCAGCAGCAGCAGCAGCAGCAGACACAACTGAAGTGACTTAGCAGCAGCTGCTGCTGCTGCTGCTGCTATGTCGCTTCAGTCGTGTCCAACTCTGTGCGACCCTATAGACGGCAGCCCACCAGGCTCCCCCGTCCCTTAGATTCTCCAGGCAAGAACACTGGAGTGGGTTGCCATTTCCTTCTGCAATGCATGAAAGTGAAAAGTGAAAGTGAAGTCACTCAGTTGTGTCTGACTCTTAGCGACCCCATGGACTGCAGCCCACCAGGCTCCTCCCTCCCTGGGATTCTCCAGGCAAGAACACTGGAGTGGGTTGCCATTTCCTTCTCCAATGCATGAAACTGAAAAGTGAAAGTGAAGTCGCTCAGTCCTGTCCGACTCTTCGAGACCCCATGGACTGCAGCCTACCAGGCTCCTCCTTCCATGTGATTTTCCAGGCAAGAGTACTGGAGTGGGTTGCCATTGCCTTCTCCATTAGCAGCAGCAGCAGCACTCATTTAACTTTGAACTGTTTTCCATTGCTGATTTTGTCACTCCAGCTAGGAATGACATTGCTCAGGGGCAATAGATCTGTCTTTTAATTGTGAAGCCATACTGTGTTTGTTAAGATCTGGGAAAGCAGTAGGTACTCAAAAAAATGCATGCTATTAGATCGACTTTCTTTGATATTGACACATATATGAGTTTTTATATACAGAATATTTATATACAGAATATGGTTTCCCCAATGGCTGAGTGGGTAAAGAATCTGCCTGCAATGCAGGAGAGAGACACAGGAGACATGGATTTGATCCCTGGGTTGGGAAGATCCCCTGGAGGAGGAAATGGCAACCCACTTCAGTATTCTTATCTGGAAAGTCCCATGGACAGCAGAGCCTAGAGGGCTACAGTTCAAAGACTTGCAAAGAGTCGGACAGGATTGTGCATATACGATATACATACATACATGAACAGGAGATTACACGACAAAGATACATTGTTTTTCCTTCTAAAATCATCACTGACTTATCAAAGACAACTGCTTCTAGAATCAAAGCTGTAACACAGATGAGATGGAGGTAATGTTTTGGAAATTATTAATGTTTTTTTCTTTTTCCATTTCCTTATTTATGATCTTCTCACCAATCAGGCCAAGACTTGTGGAGTGTGGTTTGGGGTGGGACTCTATCAAATTGGATTGCTCCAGATGGAATGTTAGAGAAAGCTGGTGTAACAGAGAGATGATTTTTCTCAATTGCTTTGGCATATCAAGAATCATACTCAGATGCTTCAGATCATATAATTTCCATGTGGTATAAAGAAGAGTGCCCTGGGAATTCACTCACAGTCCAGTGGTTAGGACTTGGCACTTTCATCACTGGGGCCTGGGTTCAACCACTCCTCAGGGAACTAAGATCCTGCAAGCCACATGGTGTGGCAAAAACAAAGAGAGTGGCCTGTGGCCATGGTAGCTGGTCCATAATTCTTGTTGCCCTATTGTAAAAGGCATCTACAGTTTTGACAAGTGAAAACCCTTATAGCCCATCACTATTAGCCTAGGATTATTTGCAGAAGAGGACAAAGAACAGTGACTTATATCAGGCCCCAGTTCTTTGTTATACATCACTTCTAACCACTTCAAGCTTTAAAAGTATCTGAGCAGCATACACCCCCACACAAACAAGGGAGAGAAGGCACATGCATCTATGTTCAGAGGTAACAGTAAACATATTCAATAACCAGATTCATCTAGACCATTCAGAATCTAGACATTAAGCTGAGCACATTTCTGGAGTTATCCTGAGGCCATTGCCATCTTTAATGAGGCAAAAGGAGTCCTGGTACAGGGTTGGGCTCAAGGGCGATAATACTCCAGTGAATGGAAACAGTGGCTATTAACCAACAAGCATGAGAAAATTGCAACATTTTAACAATAGGTATAGACAAGGGGCTTCCCTAGTATCTCAGCTGGTAAAGAATCCACCTGCAATGCAGGAGACTCTGGTTTGATTCCTGGGTCAGGAAGATCCCCTGGAGAAGGGATAGGTTACTCACTCCAGTATTCTTGGGCTTCTCTTGTGGCTCAGATGGTAAAGAATTGCCAGCAATGTGGGAGACCTGGGTTAGTTGGGAAGATCCCCTGGAGGAGGGCATGGCAACCCAGTCCAATGTTCTCGCCTAGAGAATCCCCACGGATAGAGGAACCTGGTGGGCTACAGTCCATGGGGTCACAAAGAGTTGGACACAACTGAGCAACTAAGCACAACATAGATAAGGTGGCTCAGGGGTAAAGAATCCTTTTGCCAATGCAGGAGATGTGAAAGTGGGTTCAATCCCTGGGTCGGGAAGATCCCCTGGAGAAGGAAATGGCAACCCACTCCAGTATTCTTGTCAGGAAAATCCCATGGACGGAGGAGCCTGGTGGGCTACAGGCCATGGGCTCACAAAGAGTCAGAAACAACTGAGTGCCTGAGCATGTGTGCATAGATACAGTGGTGAAACCCCATTGCACACCAGCCTTGGTGTGCCCAACATGGCCTCAGTGGAGAGACGGCACAGTAGAGTGGGTGGAAATAAACTTGAGGCAATGCTACTGGCTTCCATCATGGCCTCTGTGTGGTGTGCAGGGGTCTAGAAGCTTCTCTCCTCCAGATCTTAGTGAAGGAATGGGGAAGCGCCCAGTACAAGCCTATGGTTGACAGGAGGGCCAGTCCCAAGCATAGCTTTCAAGACTTGAGGGAAGAGGGACTTCCCTGGTGATCCAGTGGTTAGGACTACACGCTCCCAATGGAGGGGGCCTGGATTCCATCCCTGGTCAGGGAACTAGATCCCACACACTACAACTGAAAAACATCCCATGTGCTACAACTCAAAAGGATACCTCAGGCTGCAGTGAAGATAGAAGATCCCGAGTGCTACAACTAAGACCCAGGCAAACAAATACACATCAAAAGAAGACTTGAGAAAAGAGGTTGGAGTAAAATATTGTGGAGAAGCCTTCCTGGAAAGTCCAGCAGCTGATGGGACCAGTTAACGCTGGTCCCACTGGTCACTGGCCCAGATAGCAGAAAAGGATGTTACGATAAGGCAAGGGACCATCAAGACACAAGAAGATGGATTGTGTCTCCTTCATCCCGAGGTCCTATAACCCCCATTTGTCTCCATTCTGAGGAGGATAGGGGTGGGAGGTAGAAAGAAGGAACAGGTGATAGCCAAATCTGAAAGACAGGTTTTAAAGGAATCAGTTCAACCTTACTGTGGTTGAACTTGATAGACAATGTTTAAATTGTATAAGCAGACTAAATCTAATAGACTGAATTAAAACAGAGTTTAAAAGCTTCCTAGCACTGGGGCTTTATGAAGAAGTCACGATTAATTTTAAGAAAGAGAGAAGCTATATAATTGTGTGTGTGTGTGTGTGTAGTTATTTCCAAAGCTCAAGCATGAGTAAATTTGCAACTCTATGACACAAATAGGAGAGCAGGGACAATTTTGCCAGTATATTTTGTTTGCCTGTAAATTTAAGAAACCTGAATGATTAAGGAGGTGAATGTATCACCATTCTGGTATTGGCAGTTTTAATTTCAGTATCTCTAGTGTGGTTTTCTTTTCACAGACATTAAAAGAAGATACCAAACCTGAGAGACTAATAATTATCTCCCTGGCAAAATGTAAGATCAGAAATTGAAACTCAACATTCAGAAGCCAGTCCTGTTCTTCTGTTGTAGGAGTATAAGTGCTTTTGCATGATTTTTTTTTTTTTACTCATCCAAGTACATAAAAGAGACAATTTTCTGAAAGAACATAATTGCACACAACATTCATCCAAATAAATCTGCAAGTAGATAATGAAAATTCAAGTAATGAGTATAATAAAGCACTGTAGGCAGTTCTTAAAAGCAAATCACAGAGACTTTAGGCTGAGCCTTAGTTTAGATAGGATTGTACAATGCAGGTACTTAGGAAACCACATATATCTTACGAAAAGAACTGAAGTGAGCACATTGCCCACCCCCAAACAGGAGATGTAGCTGGTTCCACAGGGGCCAGACAAGGAACTGGAGCTTAGAACTCAGACAAAGCTGCTACTTAAATCTGAGCTCTTATCCATATCAGTGCATTCCGGCTAGGAGTCAGAAAGTGTTAGTCGCTCAGTCATGTCCAACTCTTTGGGACCCCATGGACTCTAACCTGCCAGGCTCTCTGTCCATGGGATTCTCCAGGCAAGAATACTGGAGTGGGTTGCCATGCCCTTCTCCAGGGGATCTTCCTGACCCAGGGATCAAACCCAGGTGTCCTATAATGCAGGCAGATTCTTTACTGTCTGAGACAACCATCAGGGCCCCACAAAAACTTGCAAGAGGGGGAGCAAAAGAGACTCTACCCATAAGATAAATTTAAAACAGAATGTAAAACCCTTGTTTTGTGAATTGTCTGGGCTCTAAAGAACTGCTGCATCTGCTCCAGGTTTTGCTAAGGCAGAAAGATGGATGCTTTTGTGCCTTTGTCCCTGGGTACTTCCTACAAGGCAACGGTACTCATATCATCAGCTGGAGATTTCTCAGAGATGCACCCAGCCTGACTGAATCAGAATATCCAAGACAAGGGCCCAGGAATTTTTTGTGAAGGTCTCCAGGGGTTTTAATGGTTACTGAAGTCTGAGAACCTCTGTTTTAAAATGAGCAATGACCCACAAACAAAGGAACTGAGAGAAGTAATAGAAGGGGCCAGACTGATGATGATGCCTCCAGCTGAAGGCCCGCTTTCTCAGCAGCCTAAGCCTAGAGGAGAGGGAAGGCATTGCAGCAGCTGAGCTGCAAAGGCCTGGAAGCCCCAGGCAGCCCCTCTGCCTTCCGATGGAGCTCAGAGCATGGTAGTAACTTGCCCCAAACTGTACAACAGTATTAGTGAAAACTCAACTCTGGGGTCTCCTGACTTTTCATGCAGTGCTCCCTGCATTAGAAAATGGGAGTGTTTGCATCTGTCTCAGAGACTATTGGAAAGGAATGAATGTAAGCAAGCTATCTAACATGCCTGAGTCTCTATTTAAGAGGAGCTTTTGGGAGATCATATTCAGGTCTTCTTCTAAAGGTAAAATTCTAACAATTTGAGGATCCAGAAAAATAATACCAAAGAATTAAGTGAGCTGGTGGAGACACTGTAAAATGAGGAGCATACGCCCTTGCTGAAGAGACACTGATATCCAGCTGATTGTCAGGGGCCCCCACAGGGGACTTGTGGAAAATTCACAGGTTCTGGTTGCCGGTCTAGCCCCCCTTACTTATCCTTTAACCCTCGCTTCAAATCCTATAGGGGAAAGGGAATAAACATATTTGCTATTTCTGGCTCTATGTTAGCTTGGGCCCCTCCTCCCCCAGAAGAAAACACTGAGATAAGGATAGACTGTAAATCATGTACTGGGGAGACACAGGAATCACTCGCAGTGAAATGGAGAAATAGAACAGGGAAGGGAAGGCAGTCATTCAAGGACTAATCAGCAAGAAGCTACCATCTTGGGAATGAGAGCTCAATGTTGAGGGTGTCTGGGAGACCGCGTATGATGCGTCCTCAGGGCTGGTCCATCCAAGGGTGAGACCACTCAGGTATCATACATCAATCCCCATCACTTTTCCAGGGCTGCCTCTGGGGAGTGTGGAGGCTAATTCCTTTGGAATTTCTAGCCTGCTTTGTACTGGAAGAGCAGACTACAGTGTTCAGAGAAAGTCCCCAAGCAAAGAGACGCACGTGGTGGCATTTGAAGGTGGAGTTAGTGAGGGCTGACATGGCATCACGTGAGTGGGGCACCAGCAACATTTGCACCATGATGCTATTCACCCCCATCATACCACCCCCATGACTGCCACGTGTGAAGTCAGGCACAGTGTTTTTAAGTGAGAGAGGAATCTGAAATTTCGCGTGACATTTCCTAATTCTTAAAGTGTGGCAGCCAATTTATATTAAAAAGACTACAAAGATCACTAGCAAATGTCTCTTTTTAATAGATGCATTCATTGGGCTTAGGAAGATATGGGTTTGATTTCCATTTCAGGTAATGAATTTGATAAAAGTTAGTCCCTCACTGTCTAGTGGCCCCTAAGTATCATCTCTTAAATGCAAACCCCAGGCCAAGGAAAAATCATGGATGAATTTACTCAGCTTTTAACTGCAAGGGTTGGGCAGGGATTGCCTTCATTTTGGCATCTAGCTTGTACCTGGTCTACCTCGTATGGCTTTATACTAATTACTTCATGTAATTCTTACGACCACTCTGTAACATGTTATTTATTTTCCTTTTCAAACCTCAAACATCACTCCTTAAACACCCCTGCTTAACACAAATTAGTGACACACTAGATATTATTTCTATCATGGACCAATAGTGAACAATTTATTTTCAGTTGATAACAAATAATTTCCCTTGTAGTCTCTGAGGAGGCCAGAAGGGATTCATCCTCTTAAACGTGAGCAATTCACTGTTTTTTTTTTTTTTTTACTTTCTTTATTGGCGGATAACTGCTTTATAATATTGTGCTGGATTCTGCTGTACCTTGATATGAATCAGCCACAGGGTACACATGGCCTTTCCCTTCTGAACCTCCCACCCTTCTCCTTCCCCACCCCACCCCTCTGTGTTGTCACAGAGCACTAGGTTGGGCTCCCCGTGTCCCACAACAAATTCTCACTTGCTATCTATTTTACATATGGTCATGTATATGTTTCCATGCTCTTCTCTCAATTTTTCCCACATTTTGAAATGTATATAGGTTCATAGGAGGTTGCAAAGAAAGGTGCATCCAGTTCTCCCTATATATTAGCATCTTATACACTATGGAGGGCTTCCCTGGTGGCTCAGAGGTTAAAGTGTCTGCCTGCAATGTGGGAGACCCAGGTTCGATCCCTGGATCAGGAAGATCCCCTGGAGAAGGAAATGGCAACCCGCTTCAGTATTCTTGCCTGGAGTATCCCATGGACGGAGGAGCCTGGCAGGCTACAGTCCATGGGGTTGCAAAGAGTCGGACACGACTGAGCGACTTCACTCACTCACTTCACATACACTATGGCACAATATCAACACCAAGAAGTTGATGGACAGTCCATAGAGCTTGCTCAGATTTCAGTAGTTATATATGAACTCACTTGTGTATGTTGTGTGAATGTGTGTCTGTGTGTGTACTTTGCAATTTTATCACATTGTAGTCTTATACAACTACTATCCCAAATTGATAACCAGCAGTAACATCACCATAAAATGATGATGGTACCTCTTTATAGCACACACTCCCAATCTGTAACCCCGGCAACCACTAATTTGCTGTACATCTCCATATTTACGTTATTTCACAAATGTTACATAAGTGGAATTATGCACTGTGTATCCTTTTGAGTTTGACTTTGTTTCACTCAGTGTAATTTCCTTGCTGCTAAGTCGCTTCAGTCGTGTCCGACTCTGTTCAACCCCATAGACAGCAGCCCACCAGGCTCCCCCACCCCTGGGATTCTCCAGTCAAGAACACTGGAGTGGGTTGCCATTTCCTTCTCCAATGCATGAAAGTGAAAAGTGAAAGTGAAATTGTTCGTCATGTCCGACTCCTAGCGACCTCATGGACTACAGCCTACCAGGCTCCTCCATCCATGGGATTTTCCAGGCAAGAGTACTGGAGTGGGGTGCCATTGCCTTCATCCAAATTCATGAATGTGTCACTCATTCATTCCTCTTTTTCCTTTGGGTAGTATTCCCTGGTATAAACACACCACAGGTTATTTAGCCATCATTCACCTTCAGAAGGACATTTGCATATTTTCTAGTTTGGGGCTATGATGACTAAAAGGGCCATAAGCATTTGTGTGCAAGCTTATATGTGGACATAAGCTTCCATTTCTTTGGAATATATGCCTAAGAGTGAGACTGCTGTCACATAGTAGCAAGTCCATTTTTAGTTTTGAAAGGAACTGCTTAGCCACTCGTCAAGAGTGGCTCTACACTTGCATTTGCACCAGCAGTGTATGAACCAGTGGTGTTATCACTACTTTTCATTTTAGCTGCTCTTAGAGGTGTGTAATGATACCTCATAGTCTCTCATAGTGTTAATTTGCAGTTCTCTCAGGACTGATGATGCTGACTATCTCCCAACGGGAAGAGAACCCAGCATACCTGTGTGATAGACAATATTTACAAACTTGCCAACAACAATACTGTCCCTGAGATCTTCTTATCATGTGATTCAATTCTCCTGCCACTCAGGAGGGTTTTGTGTTTCTTCCCCCAGAATCTGGAAGGGCTATGATCATGGTGGAAGAGACACTATGAGACTCTGAGGTCATGAAAACAGCGTGCTCCCACCCTGTTTTCTTGGGACGCTCACTCACGGACCCCAGCCCCCATGCTGTGAGGAAGGCTACGTGGAGAAGCCCGACGGCAGGTGCTAGAGCACAGTCCCAGCTAAGCGTGCAGTCACCAGTCAGTGCATGTACCTGACGTGTGCCCGAAGAAAACGTGCAGATGTTTCATCTGACAAGTCCCTACACTGAGCCCAGCCAACTCTCAGAGCCAAGTGAGAATGCTAAAATGACTTTTGACTTAAAGTCACGTGATTCATTATTATGACAATAAACAGATATGTCTTCTGCACTATAGAATGCTATAAAAACTCCAACGTGTTAGTATACATTATACTCTCAGCCTTTTCCTGGAGTAGTCCCACTCCCTCTCTGCTCTTTTTAAGAAACAAAGTTTCCTTTCTCTGTAGTAAGTGGAGTCAATAGGGAGCCCTGTTCTGAAATGTGGATGAGCTCACTCTGGCCAACACACAGAGCCAGGCTCCGCCCCACATGCTGTGCTTCCTCTTCGGGACTGTCCTGACGGCCACAGGGCCCGCTCCCAGAGGAGTCTCCATTGTTACCACCCCCTGCAGAGGGGCCTTCTCTGACAGCCTCTGCAGACTCTCTACTGTCCACCCTCCTTACTGGCTTAAATCAATGATTCATAGAAAACTTAAAATGTATCACCTTGCCTCTCTGGTGATTTTATTTGTATGTTTATCTATCTGTTTATGATCACACCCTGATATCAGGGCTTCCCTGATAGCTCAGTTGGAAAAGAATCTGCCTGCAATGCAAGAGACCCTGGTTTGATTCGTGGGTCAGGAAGATCCCCTGGAGAAGGGATAGGCTACCCACTTCAGTCTTCTTGGGCTTCCCTGGTGGCTCAGCTGGTAAAGAATCCGCCTGCAATGCAGGAGACCTGGGTTTGATCCCTGGGTTGGGAAGATACCCTGGAGCAGGGAAAGGCTACCCACTCCAGTACTCTAGCCTGGAGAATTCCATAGACTGTATAGTCCATGGGGTCATAAAGATTTGGACACGATTGAGTGACTTTCACTTTATGATTACACCCCTAGATGCTTAGAATAAACTGAATGAAATTAGTGATTTTGCTTTACTCATCCTTAGGACCTTGCACAGAGTTGGACATGACTGAAGCGATTTAACATGCATGCATGCATATATAAAATACATATATATACATGAAAATATGGAAAATAGGATTCTGGGTGATCTTTATTTTATCCTTTATACTTTTCTGTATTTGTTGGATTTTCTGCAATAAAATCAACAATTTTTTTTTTTTTAAAGAAGAAAAGCTGAAGTGCTTGGGAAACTTCTTCTGGCTACCCTCTGATCATTCCTGGGCAATTCTTATGTGACATGGATGTTTTCCATGTGAGTGAGGATGCTGGGTGGTAAAAGGTGCATTAAAGGGACACTGGCTCCATTTATCTAGGGGCTATTACATCTGGTGGGAGTTTAGGGAGATTGTTGCTTAGTCGCTAAGTTGCATCCCATTCTTTTTGTGACTTCATGGAAAGGGCCTAAGTAGCAAAACTTCAAAACGCTTCTAACTAAGTCTTCCTGGGAACATCAACTCATTCCTTCCATGGCTGTTGTTCTATGGTGTTTTGTACCCTGGTGTGGCTGATAAGTTTCAAGTGAATTCTCTGGGTAGGTTGCAGTGATGGGAAATGCAGAAATCTGAGTCTAGGGATACACCAGTGTGCTGGATATCTTCCATTCATCCTTCTAGATCTAGGTCCTCCCTTCTCTGAGCCCTGGGAGGTCAACTTCTGTTGACCTGCTGATGGCTTCCAACTGGACTCAGTCAATGCAGGGCTCCAGTGGGAGCCTAGAAGGAAGGAGCAGAGTGAGGCTGGGTTATTTTTGGCCCAGCTCCCAAGCTGCAGGTTCACTGTGGGTCTGGCTTCCAATGAGGCTCAGAGCTCCTTCCAGGTAGCCCTCTTCCTGCAGCAATCTCTACTTCCAGATTCCGGTCCCGGATTCTGCACCTTACCTCTTCAGGCATGGGGTAGCAAGATCAGTGTTCCATCCTAGAGAACTGCCCTGGTCCTCATGACACTTCCTCTTGACTGATCTACCAATACCTTTATTAAACTCTCCCAAAGGACTTCCCAGGTGGCACTAGTGGTAAAGAACCCACCTGCCAATGCAGGAGACGTAAGAGACACAGGTTTGAACCCTGGGTAAGGGAGATTCCCTGGAGTAGGGCATGGCAACCCACTCCAGTTTTCTTGCCTGGAGAACCCCATGGATGGAGGAGCCTGGTGGGTTACAGTCCATGGGGTCGCAAAGAGTCAAACATGACTGAAGTGACTTAACACACACATACACACACACACACACACACACACACACACACACACACACAGTACTGGAATTTGTCATCTGCAGGTACTCTTAGTGATACTGCAGACATGAATAGGGTGGACACATCCTATAAAAGTCATTTTTTCCCCACCAACAAAAATAAGCATGTAGCAGGAAAATAAAAGACCTTTCCATATTATTACTTCCCATGCTTATTGTTAAGTGGAAAATTATCCTTCAAATTCAGTTCACAGATAATTCTGACTAACAGGATGACACAGAGGATGGTGATTTCCTTTTTGTAAGCCTTCTGGGAAGTGTTGTAGGTGATTTATTGACAATCAGAATTATGAGAAAGTGCTCTTGGGAAGATAATACCCATGACAGATGAAGTGACAGAGCAAACTGAGGAGGGACCAAACATGAAAACCTTACCCGGCCATCGCTTGTCAGCAGGATGGAGTCACTCTTTATGTCCCTGTGGATCACTCCCTGGTTGTGAAGGTAGGAGAGAGCTCTCAGAACGGACAGGCAGACAGTAGCTATCTGCTCTTCATTCATTCTAGAAAGGAAATCACATTGAAGGACCTAGGTCAGGTTTAAGACCATCTTTGAAATGATCAAGAGAGGTAACTCCCTTGGGTTCCAGTGAACCAGTCCATGCTCCCTAGTCCATGTCTGGAAAACCTACAGGGAAGGAAAAGGAAGTCTTTGGGACCTGATTCCCAGAACCTAAGGCTTAACCCTAACGATGACAGGGGCCAAGTATAAACTGAAGGAAAGGGAGCCCCACTGGCTGGTCTTTGGGTCATTAGAGCAAATGCACTTCCTTAGACTCTTACAGGTAATCCCCCAGGGACTGACACACTGCCAGGGTCCGGTAGAGAGGACGCACTGAATGGAGCTATATTAGTTCCAGGAACTATTCCTAGGTGATCTTGAGGAAGTCTTTTAATGTCCTTGGGTCTCTTTTTCCTCATCTTGGACGTGGGCATGACCATGGTTCTCTTCTTGGGCTTCCCTTGTGGCTCAGCTGGTAAATAATCTGCCTGCAATGTGGGAGACCTGGGTTCGATCCCTGGGTTGGGAAGATCCCCAGGAGAAGGGAAAGGCTACCCACTCCAGTACTCTGGCCTGGAGAATTCCATGGGCTATATAGTCCGTGTGGTTGCAAAGAGCTGGACACAACAGAGTGACTTTCACTTTCACAGTTCTCTTCAGGCTTCCCTGGTGGCTCAGATGGTAAAGAATCCAGCTGCAATGTGGGTAAACCTGGGTTCGATCCCTGGGTTGGGAAGAGCCCTGGAGGAGGGCATGGCAACCCACTCCTGTATTCTGGCCTGGAGAATTCCATGGACAGAGGAGCCTGGTGACTACAGTCCATAGGGCTGCAGAGTGACCGAGCACGCACGCATGCGCACACGCACGCGCGCGCACACACGGTCTGTGTCTATATCCAAGTAGGGTTGCTGTGGCCTCTGGCTATACCAATAGGAATCTGCCAGCTGAAATGCTGGTGATAAATGCTCAGTGTCTTCCCTAGCGTCATTTTGTTTTCAGGCGGTCTACCGCTGACTCAGAGCTGTAAGGGGTCGTGACTGAAACACTGCCTCATTACAGTGGAGAAACAGCAGAAACTCTGCCCTCACATGGGTTCCCAATGCTTTCTTGCTATCTTGCTTCCCCTCTATTGTTGCTCATCTGGATTCTCTTATGATTTGGATGCCATTTCAGTGACATCTGATATAACTCCTTCATGACAATCCTTTCAATTCTTTGGCATTTTATCTACCAGAAGAGCAAATTTAAAGTTTTCTAAATGTACATGATTTTTTTTTTTTTAACATATGTGTTCCTTTGAACCTTGCTTTTCCAAACATGGTCCATGAACTAACAGCATTAGCATTGCCTGGGGGCTCCTTAGAATGCAAAGTATCACTCTCTTCACTATTGAATCAGGATCTGCATTTTAATAAGATCCATGGGTAATTTGTATGCATATTAAAATTTGAGAAGCACTGTTTTAGCACATACTCTTTCATTTGCTTTCAATGCCCTTTTCTTCCCACTTGCCTTCTTAGTAAACTCCTATGCATCTCTCAAAACCCATCTTGGACATTGCTGTATTTCAAAAATATTTCTTGATTCTAATAAAGATATTCAGGTATTCTTCTATGCTACTCACGTACATCTTTCTGATTCTGCACAGGTGTTATAGTTTATTTATTTTGTACCCCCAACATTTAGGAAAGAGTCTGGCACATAAAAAGTGGTTAATATATACTTGATGAAATAACCACAACTGGCATATCAGAGAAGCAAGTAGCTGAGGCAACAGGGGCAATTAACCATTGTTACCTGCAAGGCGATTTGAAACAAAATTGAAGAATCTGTCTCTCTCTCTCTTTTATGTAGTTTATTGTTAAAACTACATAAAACTTTGCTCTTTCATCTGCCCCTGCCTTTCCCAGATACCCTTGGTAGTATCAACACATAGCAATGGCCTAGCAACTCAGAAGAATGAAACTCAGTTTTAGAAATCTTCATTGGGATGGGAAATTCTATTATTTGTCACTTAAACTCAATTCTCAGCAGCTTGCTGATTTAAAATCAATGAGTATCAGTGAACTCTTAGAAGGCAGGGAGAATGTGAATTGAATGAATGAACTATACATACAAGATATTGTAATAGGCACCTGGGAATACAGAAGTAAGGGCAGTCATTTCTCTGCCTTCAAAGTGCTTACAACTTATAAAGAGTTCATAGAAATAGTTACTAAGGTCTTACCCTGGGGAAGAATAATAAGCATCTTGAATTATTTGTCTGGATAATAAGAAACTTACCTGGTATGAGTAACGATGTCTGTCAAGGCACCACCTTCTAAGAATTCCATGACCACCCAGAGCTCATCACTAACAAGGTAGCTGTTGTACATGTCAACCACGTTGTCATGGTGATAATCCCGCATTATCACAACCTGGGCAAAATGGAAAGACATTATTTGATTTAGGAAGGTGAAATTAAGCTTTTTGTTTTCTTGTGACTACATCTGGGCTGTGAGTTTAATGATGGAGAAGTAATAATGGGGAGGGAGAGATAGATTCAGAAGTCTATTACAGATAAAGGGGCAGCGCTGAGAGTTGCTGGTAGGAATGGAGATCACGTTAGCAAAGTCAGAGAAAACAGCAGGTCAGTGAGACTTGGGAAGAATCAAGAATAAAGACAGGCAGAACCATAGAAGGGTCTCCATTCACAAGAGTGAGGTTAGCTGACTATTCTAGGGGATGTGATCAGATTTCTCATGGGTTGCTCTTAAAACCCACTGTGCATACTCTGCTGTTGGTTAACTGGGCAAAAGGGTCACCAACACAAAGTAACTGAGTCTCATAAATGAATGAAATTCACAGTCATTAGGTTTGGGCCACATGAGACCAATTTAACTTCTTGGGAGGTCTGTGTTGAGTCTGAAAGAGTTTGGGCTGAATACAAAGGATAAGTCTTGAAGGTAAAAATTAGGATTTAAGCATAAAAAGGTCAACTTGTGTCTGCTTGCTAGAGAGAGCATCCAGGAATTCTTGTCCTGGGGCTGCTTGAGGTGACACTTTCAGAATCAGTATTGAATAATAAATTATACAGTTATTTATCTAAGTTCATTTGTCCTGTCTGTTCTGGCATTGCAATTTGGAAATAAGTTCCAGAAATCAGGGGCTGTGGATCGGGAAGAAGCTGAGTCCCACTGACCTGGTGCTGTCTGTGAGGTCTGGAGGGTGGGAAAGAAATGAATGCCTACGGGAGGTAGAAATGCACGGAGCTACTGGTGGCTTCGCATGAAGCCCCACAGCAGAAGGTTCAAAGTCACAGCTGAGGGCACGGTTACAGCTGTATGAACCTGCTGTCTGACCGGGGCTAGTCACGTAAACTGAGTCCAGGTTTCCTTGTTGCTAAAGTGGAGACAACATCTTTCTGTCACCTGACCAATGCTTAGCACAGAGGGTGACCCACAGGAGGAACTTCCTAAAGAGGCAGCCATATAGGCACAGAAAAAAGGATGCTGCTTTTTTTTTATTTGCATTTTTAGCATTCTCTAATGTCATAAAAGGTACAAGGGCTATTTCTAAAATGGGAAAGAAATGTTACAGAGGACAGAAGGATTGACCCAAACACACCATCTACCTCATTGAAAAGCAGCTCTCGCCTCTGCTGCTTCCGGAGGTCCATTTTCTTCACTGCGACTTGTTTCCCTGTGTGTTTCTCTGTGGCGATGCACACAATGCCGGTCGACCCCTCCCCAATTTTGATAAAGTTGTCCAAGTATTCCCTGGGGTCTCCTGGGCTGACCACCAGCTGCAAGGCAGCCCGGAACTGTTCGTGGGACACCCTGGAGGGCTGCTGGTCTGAGGAGGAGCCCCAGCTGGGTGGAGGGTAGGTGCTAGATGAGATGCTGAGAGAGCTCAGGTAAGAAGCTGTGGAGATGTACTGTGAGCTGGTCTGCAGGGAGGGGTGGTGGTACAGGGTGGCTTTGTGGTATCCAGATGGGTACTGGTGGCTGCTTGAGGAATAGCCTGCTTTGCTTTGACTCTGAGGTAGTTTGCTGGGACCCCTGGGGTAGGTGTCGGACCCTGACAGTGGAGGGCTGAGGACCATCTGTGCTCGATCATAATCCACCTGGAAGGAGACATAGATGGAGAAATTCACATGCTCTACCTGAACGCACAGCCACCACACAGCTGGTCCAAACGATGAGCACCACTTTTCACAACCTGCTCGGGGGAAAGGCTTACCTCATAAAGTCCTGGGATGTCTGCTCCCACCCTTTATCTGCCCTCCAACTTCCCCATCCAGCCTCTTTCTTTCTCCTTCCCTATTAAAATCCCCAGAAGCAGGCTCTGAGACCTGGATTAGAATGCAAGTAATAGGAGGTGATCCCTGGACTTATGAAGTGAGACAGGAATGGGGAAAAAGTCAATAAATTGTGAATCATAAAGTATGATGGTTAGTTTTAGGTGTTAACTTGGCTATACATGGAGCCCCATTGTTTACTCAAACACCAGTCTAGATACCACTGTGGAGGCAATTTTCAGATGTGATTAACATTTAAATCAGTAGACTTTGAGTAGAACACATCACCCTACAAAATGTGGGTGGGCCATATCAAATCAGTTGACGGTTTTAAGAGAAAAGATTGAGTTTAAAGAGGAAGATTTTTGCACCTACACGGACCTTTGGCTTAAGTCTCTATCAATTCTTGCTGGAATTTCTAGCCCCCACAATTGCATGAGTCAGTTTCTTAAAATCTCTTCCTCTTTCTGTACGCATGCATGCACACACATGCATACCCTGTTGGTTCTGTTTCTCTGGTGAACTCTAACATACACAGCAAGATACCACTGATGTAACTGGAACTTAATCCCACTAGGCAAGTCCAAACCCTGGAAGACTATGTAGGACACACACTTTAAAATTGTCCCATCTCAGAGCAGAGAGTTAAGGTATTCAGGTACAAAATCTGCTTACCATCAGCTCCTTGGGATATGAATTATCTGGCACTTTTGACCTTCTGTGTCCTGGACTGAGCAGGCTCTGACAGTCAGAGGAAGGTCTAAGATTGTGAAGAGCAGATTGAGGGACTCAGTGGAGTGGATGGGGAGGACAGATAGGGCAGGGGTGGGGGAAGCCAGTGAGGGGTTTCTAAGACAGTAGAGGTAGGTTTCAGCAATCACACTCTGGAAAAGACCAAGAAGGAGCTCTGGCCACCCCTGGAATGACTGAGGTCAAGGATGGTGAATATGCACAGCACACTACCCTTGCCCAAAGCAGGAAGTGTTAGTAGATCAATGCACTCCTTTGTGCGAGATCCTGATAATAACAGAGTGTTGGGTAAACAGAAGGTGCTTGAAAAAGATTTGTAGATGGGACCTCAGTCTCCTTCTTAACACAGCATCCCAGGAAGTCTCTTCTACTCTACTGGGATGTACACGGAATGACATCTTCATGCTCACCCTCATCTACCCCGAGGATCTAGATTTGCTCTAAATGATGGTTACTGGCTACATGTATCTATCTAATTAAAATCAATAGAAACCAAAGTTAAAAATTCTATTCCTCATTCACATTAGTCATATGTTAGGTATTTAACGAGTCGACATATCAAGCAGCACAGATAAGAGAACATTTCCACCATTGCATAATATTTTAAGGGTTGCACTGTTCTATTCACTATTGAATTAACTGGTCCTGTGTGGTCCATTCATTCATTCATTTAGTGCTGTGCTTAATCGCTTAGTCATGTCCAACTCTTTGTGACCCCAATGACTGTAGCTCGTCAAGCTCCTCCGTCCATGGGATTCTCCAGGCAAGAATACTGGAGTGGGTGGCCATGCCCCCCTCCAGGGGATTTTCCCAACCCAGGGATCAACCTGGGTCTCTCACATTGCAGGTGGATTCTTTAATGTCTGAGCCACCAGGGAAGCCCCACTCATTTAGCACACAAATTAATATTTGAGCAACTATTAGCTATTAGGCACCATCTCAGGTGCCATGGGAAGGTCCAGCAATAATCATAATGGATGGTATTTCTGTCTTCCTGGAGTTTACTAGAGAAGAAGATGGATGATAGACAAGAAAATCAATAACTATGCAGTATATGGTCTAGTAGCAATGGGTGATATGAAAAATAAGACAGAGGAAGGGGGTTGAGAGTAACAAGATGCTGTCTTGGATGGGCTGGCCAAGGAAGGCTTTCTGAGAGGTGCCGCACAAGTAGAAGCCTGGCTGAAGTGAGGGAGCGAGCCCTGGACTGTGGGGGAGGGGGGCAGTCCAGGCTGGGGCACAGCATGTACAGAGCTCTGAACACATAGAGGCTTAAGGAGCAGCACTGAGCTGAGGGCAGGCGCCTGGGGAAGATGGATGGAGAAGCAGCGTGCAGGCAGCTCGTGTGGACCCATGGCAAGGACTCCGGAGGTTGCTACGCAGAGAGGCGTGGTGGGGTCCTGACTCTCGGTGCTGAAGGAGCAGCTCTGGTGGAAGGAAAGCCAGTGAGCTTACTGCAGCTAGTGTGGGCAGAGATTAGGGTGGATTCTCTACATGGCATGAGGAACAGTGGGATCCGGGGTCAAGTCTAAAGACAGAGCTGGCAGGATTTTCTGATGGATGGGATTGGAATATAAAGCAGAAGAATCAGAGGTAATTCCCAGGATTTTGGCTTGAGGAACAGGCCACTTAGTAATACGAGGCACGCAAGTGCAGAAGCAGGATAGTGAGTGGTGAATCAGCCTCCAAGATGGCTCCCAGGGATCCCTGCTTCTCCACGGAATGTGCAGTCTTCTCCGTGGTATCAGGTGGATTTGTGTGGGGAAAAGAATATGGTGGAAGTGATAGCAAGTGCCCTCTGAGGTCAGTGTGAACGTCGTGGCTTCCCTCCATTCTCTCCTATTGCTCTGGCATGTTGTGAGGACACTCAAAAATCTATGGAGAGGTCTTCCTGCCAAAAGCCAGCTAGAAACAGAAGCCTCCCACCAACAGCCAAGTGTGTCATCTTGGGGGTGATCCTCTGGCCCCAGTCAAGCCTTCAGATGGCAGTAGCCCGGGATTCTTTATTGCACACTAATAGGTAACTAACACGTGGGGGAAAACCCAGAGTTCCATCACGGCCATGTTAAGTGTGAGACAGCTATTAATCATCCACTCAGAGATGTCTCTTAGGTGACAGGCATGCCTCTAGTCCAGTGAAGAGCTGAGGCTGATGACATGAATCTGAGAGTTGTCAATATTTAGCTGGTATTAAAAGCCACAGCATTGAATGTGTAAGAGAAAGTTCAAGGACTCCAGCATGTGGAGTCTATAAAGAGAAGGAGGAAGCTGCATAGGAGCTGAGGAGGAGAAGCCAATTTGGCAGGAAAGGCATGAAGGGCCTAGGGTGTCCTGAGGCCTAGAAGGACAGTGTTTCAGGAAGGAAGGAGTGAGGGACCGTCACATGCCACGGAGAAGTGAAGCAGGGTGCAGCAGGGTTCCCGCCGCACCTGGCCACATGGTGGTCATCGGACACAGGCAAGGTCAGAGGCACTGGCCCTCACACCGTGTGACCAGGGCCACCTCCCCAAGTCAGGGAACAAGGTCTGCACACGGTGGGCCCCTGACAGGTGCCGCCACGGTCCTAGTCTCAGTTACGCACCACCCTCTGGCTCCAGCTCACACTGCGGGCCTCCTGCCCTGCTGCACTCGGGGGCCTCGCGCCAGCCAGGGCTGGGGTGTTGCGCAGTCTGAGCCCTGGCCTGGTTGCAGAGCAGAGAGAACGTATTTAAGGATGTATCGAAAGCTGAATTTTGATTCTGGTGACTTGAGTCAAATCACTTAGTAAAATCAGGGTTATCATACCTCTCTCTGAGGGTTTTTATGAGGCTTAAGGTAAGCCTAAGGGCCCCCTAGAGCAGCCTACTGTTTAAGAAAAGACTCTGGACTCAAAGCCTTTATTTGCCATTTACAAGTTGTGTGACATTGGGCAAGTTGTTTAAACTCCTGTGTTTCAGTTTTCTCATCTTTAAAATGGGAGTAATAATAATAATACTTACAGAATAATAATGGTACCTGCCTAATAATAATAATAATAATAATAATAATACCTACCTCCTTTAGTCACTGCAAATGCTAGAGAATGAATACAAATTAAAGAATTTGAATGGAGACTATTTCATACAATCTATTAATTCATTCTAGGTAGTGTTATTATATAAAGTGCTTAGCAAAATAGAAGGAATGTAAAAGAAAATAATAAATAGTAACTACAATGGTAATAAAACTAGTGAGCATTTATTGAATACTTACAATGTACTTGTATATATACTCCTATTACATGCATCTTCTAAGACAAAGCGGCTTATTGTAATATAGCGAACATCATTGAAATGCTGTATTTGAGATTAAGTTGGTTTTTGTCTAAGGCCTTGGATTTGTGCCATACACAAAACTGGTCTGTGTATATGCTAGGGTTAGGGGATAACAAATGTTGGTGTAAATTAAATAATTAAGTTCCTCCTGCAAATTAAGCTCAGATTAGCGAAGCCCAGGCTAGTTACAAGGCCATCATGTGAGGGGCAGTGGGGTCTATGACTTTTACTCTTGAAAGTGTGTCCTGGGAGCCATCACATGCCATTATCTCCTGCTGTCTTTATGACAGTATTTCCTCCTGTACTTTGAAACAGAATTCATTCTCCACAAGCAGGTATAACTAATCTCTGAAGAAATGTTAGAAGTAAAAGGTGTCTCTGGTAGGAATCACATTCTTCCACTGCTCTTCTTTATCAGACTCTACTTGTCATGACTGTCATGTGACATCAAGAAAACACCACTTGAATCTGATCTTACACTTAGTTTTGTGTATGGTGTTAGAGAATGTTTTAATTTCATTCTTTACCATGTAGCTGTCCAGTTTTCCCAGCACCACTTATGAAAGAGACTGTCTTTTCTCCATTGTATATTCTTACCTCCTTTTGTCTTGCAAATCAACTATTCTCCAATACAGAATAAAAATTAAATTTTTTAAAAATAAATAATTAAATACCAAAAAAGAAAATAAAAGGATGCTTGTCTTCACAAATGGGAGGATTTCCAGTTAGACAGACTGCAGAGTTCACTGTGAGCTAAAGGTCTTTGAAATTAGGTCTTAGAGATAAAACAGTGCCATTGTCTTTCATGGCTGCTAGGAGGAGGTGCAGACTCTTAAAAAAGCAATGGATGAGGCACAAATGCTATCACAAGAGACAGGTTTTGGTACCAGACTCAAGGGATATGGGCCAAAGGACAATGGACATTTGGCTACTGGGAGAGAATGCGTGTTCCTCTCTCCATGCTCCGTCCACTCAAAGAGATGATGGTGGACAAACGGCTGGCTATGTAAAGGAGACATTCATAAGCAACCTGTTCTATTGACTGTGTTGCTGAACCATGGTCCCCAGGTGATCTTCATGATCCAAGGGTTCCATGATGGTGACTATAACGGGCTCAAACACTGTGGCTAGCCTCATGATTTTTCACTGTAACAGACAAACAGAAGGTAGACAATCCCACTGTATGGTTGATAAAACTGAAGCTCTGGGAGGCGAAACTCTCCCCAAGCAATCCAAGGTCAAGCGCCCCAACCTGCAATCTACCATCTGATTCTTTGGTTCAGGTCAGGTCACCCCCAGTGGGACAGTGTCCATGTCCCAGGGGATGGGCACACCGGCACCACAGCCGGTTTACTGCCTGCCCTGGCAATTCGTATATTTGTTGTCACCTCTACAAATCAAGGCTTAACATTCTCTTTTTGATAAAAGTTGGAATGTTTTACTGGGAGCCAAAGTCGGGTTCCTTCCTTTAACCAACGGCTTTGTTAGAAGCCTGTCCTGCAGGAGTAACTCACACTGATGTTAATAATGATACCTGACATTTGCTGAGTGCTTTCTACATGCCAGGGACCATTTTAAGCATTTCATATACATGCCTGCGTTTAGATCCCAAGTAACACAATGAGATAAAGTCCTGAAACTGTTTCATTTTACAGATAAGGAAACTGAGACACCATGGGTTTAAGTAGGTCATGGAAAAGTCTCATAGCTCCTAAGAAATTGAGCTGGGATTCAAATCTAGACAGTATCACCTTAGAAATTGTGATAGCTTCTCAAGGTATCCTTCAACAGTAAGAAGATAGGCAGGGTCAGGACTGAGGCAGACACAGTATAGGGTGACAGGTGCAGAGCTAAAGCCTGGTCGGGTGTTTCTCTAGGGGCCCAGACGTCTAAGTAGCCTGGGGCAGAATGCAAGTGCTCGGCCAGAAGATAATGGATGATAATGCCTGACGGAGGGGGATGGGAGAAAAATTAACTGTGTGTTTTAATAGTCTTGGCTTATATAAATCACTTCAAAATATATTAAAAAGGGATAATCAATCGTTACAGCAAAATGAGTTGATTGTTACAGGAAAATGAATGTATCGCTTTCATTTTTCTGTGGCCACAGCAGAATTTTGTGTTCATCTACAAGGCTCAAATTTTCTTCTAGGTGTTTGTCTAAGCTCTCTTCTATAACAAGGTCTCCTGTCCTTTTTACATGGCTCTTAAACTGTTATAACTATTTAATTTTCCTACCTTAAATAATCTTTCCCATGATACCTTATAATCATAACTGGGTGAAACAAAAATGATGAATTTGTCCATATATACTATTTTGTACATACATACACACTTGTGCCTATAAGAAAGACTTTTAAAGGAGTACAGCTTGAACTGGCAACCTTTTCTACAGCCTGACTTACAAATATATTCTAGGGAAAAAAGGAGTACATTTGGAGTCCATGTAGGCAGGCCTACAGTATCTTGAGATGAATGTAAGATTTTATCATTTAGTAAAGCCACAATGGAGTGAAATTAGACAAAGGAAAGGTATAGACATTTAAAAAGAGAATCCAGTGTGCCTCTCACCACCCATGTCTCAAACCATTTCCAAAAGATCTATGCATCTAGTGTATGCTCTAAGACCTTATTGCAGAAAGACCTTATTTCAAGGGCACAGGGGTGGGAAGGCAGAAGGCAGGAGAGAAAGCAGTGAAGAGCCACCAAGAAAAAAGTCCTGCGATTTTGTGGAAAAGTAGCTTTATACAAATAAGACTGTGGTCTACATACATTGAAGGTGGGTTTCCATACAGCAAGATGTAGCAATAATAGAGAAGACCAGATCAATTTGTAAATTATCACCTGGGCTGATGTCACCAGACTGCCAAATTGCTTAGCTGAGGTCACAGGACGACTAACTGTCACTAAAACTCAGATACATTCTGAAATGTATGTATGAAATTCTGAAATTTCGGAATTCTGAAATTTTGAAAAGGAACACTTTCTACAGGAATCTTTAAAAATACTGAAAACAAATATAGAAAATGTCTCAGTTTCCTTCCTTTTTGAAATGGCTAATAACATATTCGTTTTTTAGTTTCCCAATGACATTCAGAATTCCATATAAATTAAATCTTGCTTTTTCATGGCTTTATTCAAACCCCGTCAAGAATTAAGAAAGGCCCCACACAAAAAAGCAGTATTATAAGGGAATAAATAATTCTCAGTTAACAACTCAGCCAGACTGCCCTTGCACAATAAGCACGACGTCTTCAAGGATAGGGTCAGACACAGGCTTGTGATGTATCAAAATTATAAATAATTATAGCAATAAATTCATTTAATCAATCAATTTCACCAGTGGTGTGCTGGGGTGGACAGGACATAAAACTCCACACAGCTATCAATTGCTCTGATTACAGCTGGCTGTCAGCCAGAATTCCTGTGATCCATGTTAGTTAAATGCACATTAATCTGAATTTGGCAGTGTAATCAAGGACCTAACTGAACTGTGAAATTGAATTCTGCAGTGGAACATCATTTGACCATTTTATGCCAAGGCTGGGGAAAAAAGGCTCAGTGGGAGGAGGGAGAGAGAAAAAAAAGAAGGAAAAAATTCCTGTGGCAGCACCTATTTGTCATCATGGCCTTCCATGCTGGTGACAGGCAGGCTGCGGCTGGATCGTGCTGGATGGGTGTGTGTGTATGTGTGTGTGTGCACGCGTGTGTGCGTGGTATACGTCTGCACCCACATAATGGGGACTGCGGAAGCTTCCATGAAGGATGGAGTCTCTCTCTCCACGCCCTGCAGTTATAGAGAATGCAGAGGCAGCTGTTTCCAGGGCCTGAGTATGATGCTTTAATACACCTTTTCAAAGTACAAGATGGTAACAATAACCCTGTGTACGAAACAGCAAAAGAGACACTGATGTATAGAACAGTCTTATAGACTCTGTGGGAGAGGGAGAGGGTGGGAAGATTTGGGAGAATGGCACTGAAACATGTAAAATATCATGTATGAAACAAGTTGCCAGTCCAGGTTCGATGCACGATACTGGATGCTTGGGGCTGGTGCACTGGGACGACCCAGAGGGATGGAATGGGGAGGGAGGAGGGAGGAGGGTTCAGGATGGGGAACACATGTATACCTGTGGCGGATTCATTTTGATAGTTGGCAAAACTAATACAATTATGTAAAGTTTAAAAATAAAATAAAATTAAAAAAAAAACATAATCATCATGCAACACTGAAAAAAAAGAAAAAAAAAAAAAGTACAACAAAGCAAAGAGACTGCTTGTGCCTGGAATGAAAAAAGCCAGACTGCGTGCTGCTTGTTCTCCATAAATCAAATGCAGGATAAGAGTGAACCACAGGCCTCTAAATAAGAAAAGGACATCTTACACTGTCCTTACTTGACTCAAAGGGAAATGTAACAGGACCAAGGCTTGGCTTGGGAAAAGGAAAACATGTGCTCGTAAGGACCTGGGAGAGAATCTGGAGCTGGTTTTCTCTGCAGGGACATTTCAGAGATGGATAAGCAGGGGAAGGGGATTCACTAAATCCCATGACCTGCATCCCTTGGTTATGCTCTGAAACCCCAGGCCTTGCTGCTGTGGGGGAGAGGTGCTGCTAACGGGGGCTGATGGGCTCCTGTGTCTCCGTCCTTGACTTTCCAGCCTCTGCTTCTCCCACCAAGGTGGCTGCTGACACCAGTGCTATTATTACAGGATGGTGGGGAGTTTTTCCACCTCCAATGTCATTTTAATAAACAGTAGCTACTGTTCCCACAGCTTGAGGCAAAACCTTGACACGTGCTGAGCCATGGTCAGTTTCCTCTGAATTACTTATGTTCATTTACAAAATGGAGTGGCCCTGTTTCAGAGTCTATGACACTGGTCGGATGACACAGAGATACAGCACACACTGTGAGCTGGCATTCAATTTTGGTGAAAGAGGCACACACATCACAGCAGGGAGCAGGGGTCACGAGCTGGACCCCCTAGGACCTCAGGGATCAAGGTATCTCCTTAAGATCCCTGTTCAGGGAACTTGGGAAGTATGTGTTCTGGATTGTCAGACACTTGCTGGGTTTCCAAACTGCATGTAGCAGAAAGCTATTCACCATATTTAACTTTTTTGCAGGAAAATCTCCCATCTGTGATGCTGGATACCCATCTAGGTGTGTAGGAACTTACACATTATGACATGAAGTTTGAAGAGTCATGCATTTCCCTGCTTGCCTTTCCCATGCATCCACAAAACGGATGGTAAATACATACTGAGAGTCTGACAAGTGGCTCATGACCAGTACAAAGAGGCAAACCTTGAGTTACATGAAGAAGTGAAGCAATCTCTGATCAGCAGGCTGTCCCCCTACCTTGGAGTCAGTATATCCAATTAACCCCCCACAGTTGCTGCTCCAAACTCTGCAGATGCATCCTGTATTCAAGAGCAGATTACCCCCGACCTGTGCTCTGTCGCCAGCTGCAGGCATGTTGTGGGCTGGGGGTGGGGTGGGGTGGGGGTGGACCTCTGGGGATTAGTTCACTGCTGAAGAACATGGTTCAACAATGTCAGGGCCTCTGAGAGTACTGGGGCAGACAAGGCCAGGTTAGATTCATTTCACTTTTAATTTGGTAATGGGAAAACCCACTTATAATGACCAAATACAATTTACTTTGAACCATAATAACATTCACGGGGAGATGAGTTCATTCATATGCAAAAGACGCTTCAAGTCTCCATCAGAAGGGACAGATGTCAGAGCTATTGCTCTGAGTCACCTCTTTGTGTGTTTTATGAGCCTTAATGAACAGCCTACAGGAGCCCATGTGTAAAGGAAAAGATCTACAGGCAGTATTCTCCGTTATTCTATTAGGCGATTAAGCACTTCTTTCTCTCTCTCTTTCCCTGCCTCTCAGCCCTTCTCCTTCTCAGATTGTTGATGCAGCCTATCAGATTTCACCAGCCTAGTCATTTCATTACCCATAAGGCCCCTAAAGTGTCTCTGAAAAGTGTTCTGCTGGGACCCTTAGGAGATCAGGAGCCGCAGTTTTGTTCCTGGAGCGTTGGTTGAATCCGGGTATGCCAGTACCGTAAAGAATGGTGAGTCATTAAACTTGATTCAGTAAGGCTGAGCACACTGGTTCAACTGCTCTTTCCTTCCAGGGAAAGCAAAGTGATAGCCGAGCAATGAAAAGTCATTGCACTGGTTACGCCAGAAGGAGGGTCTGGGGAACCATGCCACTGTTTTCCTTGCGTCCTCTATCTTCACTCAGAACTCTTTACTTCACTGTCTATCTGGAATGGTGTGGGCCCAGCATGGCTCACTTTGCTGCTCTGTGCAGTGGAGATGAAGTGGGTAACGTGGAAGGGTTGGTTGGCAAGAAGCCATGACAACTATCCATCTACAGTGATGATGGTTCTTGCTTTCATGCTGCTAAATTTCCTGTTCTCTCTTAGCATCTGGCTTTCATAGGAGATCTGAGAATTTCATTTCCATTCTGGAGACCAGAGAAAGAATTGGGGTGGCAGGATTGGGGTCCTTAGGCCAGCTCAGTCATGACCTAGAGCTTTGCATGACCTTGAGGAAGTGACACAACTACTCTGGCCTTCTGTGACCCAGATCTCTAAAGTGAGGACAGGTGTAATTATGAGGCTGCACAGAGTGACTGTGAGGGCAGAGTCAGATAGGACTTGTTACCATATTTTGAAAATGTGTGAAAGTTTATATCGATAGGATGCTCCTATGACTGGCACAAGAGATATGGTGACATGTTTTCCAACCAGAAACATTCCTGAGTATAAGGTCTGATATTGAGGATGTGCCAAGTGCTAACTCCTTTACATTTATCAACCTTTTTCCAGCCACAGGACAAGCTGGAAGCAGGTACTGAGATGCCCTATTTGCAGATGAAGGAACTGAGGCACAGACAAGATCATACAGCTGGAGAGTGCTCGAATCTTGGGGATCTGACTCTAGAACGTGTGCTGTTCAATGTCTTCTGTAATGGGTGAGAAAATCTGAACTCTCTTCTATAAAATTAAATACGACCATCACTCAAGGTTGAGGGAGTGCATATGAGAGACTCCAGGGATCCCTACTCTTAATGCTTTACCTATAGATCACAGTCTGGTGACTCTAAGGAGCCTGTCAAAGGATTCCAGCCTACCAAGAACAGACAGAATAAAGTGTGCTCCTGTGCACCAAATCCATCTGTGAGTCAGCACCCATCCCTTGTCAGCAAGGTGAGGGCTGCCCGTGGTGTGAGTATCTGGGCCCTGAGGGCGTATATCCATTCCCCAGGGCCTTATGCACCTCGTTTTTTTTTTTCCCCTGTAGAAACAGGAACATCCTGGAATAGATAGACTTTGGAGTCAAATGGACCTAACTGGATCTTGGCTGTTTGTCTCACATCCTTGGATGTCTAGAAATACTAAGTCTCTTTGAGTCTCAGTCCTTCACTGTAAAAAGGGAAACGATCTTGAATTCTTCAGGAGTTGTCATGAGGACAAAATCAGGTCATGTTTGCAAAAGGCTTAGCATAGCACCTGCCACACAGTAAACCCCAGCATCACATCACAGCCGTCATCCTTCTAGAAGCTACACACACAGACTGATGTATGCAGAGGACACATATTAATAATTAGGCTACTGTAAGTATTAACTTATTTAACCTCACTCTGCATCATAAGGCGTCTTTATGCCTATTTCACAGATAAAGAAGTAAAGGCACAGTTTAGCAGTTTGCTCACTCGTAAGTGGTGACATCAAGACTCAAGCCAGGGAGTGTATCTTCCTGACCTACAGCCCTGAGGGTTCCCTGCTGGAGCTGCTTCTGCTCCCATGTGACACTGGGCTGTTTCTAGAGATATTTTGGTTGTTGTAAGTGAGGGAGGGGTGCTATTGGCCTGTAGTGAGAGACGACAAGGGTGCTGCTAAATATCATACAGTGCATAGGGGCACCCCTGCAACAAACAATTACCAGGCCCCAAATGTCGACAGTGTCCAGGCTGAGAAACTCTGCTACAGAGTAGAACAGGATGACACAGCCCAAACCTCCACTGCTGCAGGTATTGGAGGAGATTGTAAGAAGCCAAGTTAAGGCTTGGCACCCACAGAAGCTATTTCTGTGCCACTGGGGATGTAGCCAGTGTCTAGTGAGGGGCTGAGCTCGGAAAGCTGGGTCCCAGCTCACCTATGAGCAGGCTGACCAGGCTGTTTACTGAGCCTCTCAAAGCCTTGGTGGGCTCATCTGTTCAAAGGGGGCAAGAATTTATAGGACATGATGCTCACCAAGGCAACACATGGATCTGACACCCAGGCAGTGCCTAGTCAACTGGCAGATCGGGGATGATACTAGGGGCTTCTTAGCAGCTGGAGCCAGAACAAGGGATGGATGTCCCAGGCCAGCACCAGACACCTGAGCCAGCAGCCGCCTGGTCCCTGGAGAGTGTCGGAATAAGCACAGTCAAATGCGTGGGCAGGAGCTCCAGCCAGCTTCCCTCCCTCCAACGCAGGCTTGTCTGCAGGGCAGGGTGGAAAACAGTCTCTTTCCACACTTTTGTATTTCTGTAAGTCCTGTATGGATTTGGTTTGACCTTATCTTCTTCTTAAGGATTCATCTGCTTAGCCCCAGCAGAAAAACCACTTGGAAGTAGAGAGATGGATGCCAGTATCTACATATTCATAACAACCTTAATTCTTGTCACTCTAATGGGAAAATTAGGTAGGTAGATAACATTGCAGGATTTTTTTGTTTATTATAGGTTAACATGTGTAATTTTTTTTTTTTAAATTTAAGCCAAAATGTAAAACTGGTCTCTCTCTCTCTCTCTCTCTCTCTCTCTCTCTCTCTCACACACACACACACACACATACACAGACACACACATCCTACTCATTTTTGCTCTATCTGGAAACCAAGTTTCACGCTTTCTCTCATTATTGTGAACATTACCCACTGGTTTCTAGAATTTTCCATGAGGCAAAGTCAAATTATCTGAGTCATGATCGCCATTTCTTCTCTCAGCAGAAAATCCAAATATGTTTGGTAGATTTTCAAGACACCTAACTATTTTTAGAAAGATGTTATATTTTTAAGCAATCATTTTAATTACTAACAGGCCCCCTACCTCCTACCCTCCCACAAGACCTGCTTGTGAATTTCTCATGGGTCTCCTATGAAACATGGAACAACAGCTTGGAGTTCTGATTATAAGGGATGAAAATGACTTGGTAGGAGTGTTATGTGCTTTTTTCCTGAGCCTTAATAGTTTCTACATAGTTTCTGGGTTTGAGAAAACCAGATGTTAGGGCAGCTCTGCTCTGCCTTATGTTTTGGAGTCTGCAAGAAGAGGGCATGGTAAGGATGGGGCAATTTATCCCCTCCCTGTTGCCTCCTCCCTCCCTGCTTTGATCCTTCACTCCATCCTCTCTCTATTCCTCCAGTGAACCTAAAGTTCTGGTGGCCACCGGGACCTCTCGTGGGTTTTACTGGCAAATGCAGTTGAACCCCTAAAATTACGTATGCCAATATAATGGGAAGAATGTTGAATTGGGAGAAACTCTAGGCCTGGATTCTTGTTCTTGTTTTGTAATCAGCAAATGAAACCTTAAGTGTGCCATGTGACTTTCTGGACCTCAGTGTCCCCTTCTGTGAAATGAATAGGCAGGGGATGTCGGTGGTTATATTAAATCTCAAATGCCCCAAGGGATTAGTTTAATGGGAAAAATGAGTGAAGTGTGCTAGGCAGAGCCTATCTTTTCTAATGGGTCAAGCTTTTACCTCCAGACAGTTCTGTTTCCAATGCTATGCGGAAACATGGGCCCAGGGACAACAAATGGTTCCATTTTTCACAAGAGAAACCTGAGACTCAAAAGCTGAGAATTCTAAGTGAAATATCTTGATTTTCCAGGTGTTGAAAGTGACTGCTGGATAACTAAACATGTTAATGGGCCAAATACAGCTCCATGACTAAAAGGTTAAAGCCTCGGAACACAATTTTCTCAATGACAATGACCTAAAACAGCTCTCAACACAAGCATTCAAATATACTGCACAGACAAATCATATTCAACCATGTATAGCCAAAACAATTCTGAGGAAAAAGAATACAACTGGAGGTATCGTATTTCCTCATTGCAAACTATATTACAAAGTTATAGTAATCAAAACAGGATGGTTTTGGCATAAAACACACGTAGATCAGTGGAACAGAATACACAGCCCAGTAATAAACCCCACACATGCAGTCAAGTATTGAAAAAGGAGCCAAGAATGTACAATGGGGAAAGGGTAGTCTCTTCAATAAATAGTGCTGGGAAAACTGAACAGCCATGTGTAAAAGAATGAAATTGGACCACTATCTTAAACCAATCATACACAAAATTCAACTCAAATGGATTAAAGTCTTGAAACCATAAAGTTTCTAGAAGAAAGCTCTTTGACATTGTTCTTTGCATGACTTTTTTAGACTTGACACTAAAAGCAAAGGCAACAAAAGCAAAAATAAACAAGTAGGACTAAATTAGACTAAAAAACTTCTGCTGAGCAAAGAAAGGGGCTTCCCTGATAGCTCAGTTGGTAAAAAATCTGCCTGCAATGCAGGAGACCCCAGTTCAATGCCTGGGTTGGGAAAATTCCCTGGAGAAGGGAAAAGCTACCCACTCCAGTATTCTGGCCTGGAGAATTCCATGGACAGCTGGAATTCTCTGTTCCATTGGTTTAAGATAGGAGTCCAGTTTCATTCTTTTACACACGGCTGTCCAGTTTTCCCAACACTATTTATTAAAGAGACTACCCTTTCCCCATTGTACATTCTTGGCCCTTTCTTCAATAACTGACTACATGTGTGTGGGGGTTTATTTCTGGATTGTGTACTCTGTTCCACTGATCTTAGTGTATTTTATGCCAAAACTATCCTGTTTTGATTACTATAACTTTGTAATGTAGTTTGCAATGAGGAAATGTGATACCTTCAGTTGTACAGTAAAAAAACCCACCAACAAAATGAAAAAGTAACCTACAGAACAGGAGAAAATATTTTCAGATCACATATTTGATAAGGAGTTAATATCAAGTATTCTGGAAACTCATAGCAAGGAATTCAATAGCAAAAATACCATATTACCATATACCATAACTTTAAAATAGGCAAAGGACCTGAATACCAACAGGTATATAAAAAGGTGCTCAACTTCACTAACCATCATGAAAATGTAAATTAAAAGCACAATGAGATACTACCTCAACCTGTTAGGATAGCTATTATTAAAGAGGTGTGTGTGCTAAGTCATTTCAGTCGTGTCCAACTCTTTGCGACCCTATGGACTGTAGCCCACCAGGCTCCTCTGCCCAAGGGATTCTCCAGGCCAGAATACTGGAGCGGGTTGCCATTTCTTTCTCCAGGGCATCTTCCTGACCCAGGGATCGAGCCTGCCTCTCTTTATGTCGCCTGCATTGGCAGGAGAGTTCTTTGCCACTAGCGCCACGGATGAGGATGTGGAGAAAGGAGAAGCCTTGTGTGCTGTTGGTGGGCACGTGCACTGGCATAGTCACAGTGGAAAACAGTGAGGAAGTGTACAAGAAATTGAAAAGAGAACTGCTACACGGTATAGCAATCCTGCTTCCAGGTATATATCCAGAGGAAACAAAATCATTATCTGGAAAAGATATCTGTATTCCCATGCCCACTGCCACATTATTAGCATAGACAAGATATGGAAACAATCTATGTGTCCGTCAACAAATGAATGGATCAAGAAAATGTGACTCAAAGATATGTATATATAAAGGAATATTCTTCAGCCTTACAAGAGAAGGAAATCTTGAACCCTGTCATCTGCAATAACATGGAAGAAACTGAAGGGCATTATGCTAAGTAAAATAAGCCATACAGAGAATGACAACTACGTCAAATGGTATCATTTATATGTGGGATTTTAGAAAATCAAGGAAGAAGTCAAACTCATGGAAACAGAGAACAGAAAAGTAGTTGCCAGGGTCTAGGAGGTGGAGAAAAGGAAGTTGGTCAAAGGATACAAGCTTTCAGCTCTAGGGTCTGAGGATGGATTGTATCACATGGTGATTGTAGTTGATAGTACTATATTGTAGAATTGAAATCTGCTAAAAGAGTAGAACCTAAATTTCTCATACATAAGCAAAAAGGTAAATATGTGAGGTGATGAATGTCAACTCAGCGAGGGAAATCCCTTCACAGTGTATATGTAGATCAGATCATCATCTTGTACACTTCAAATATCTTAAAATTTTGTCAATTATAAACTTGGTAAAGCTGAAAGAAATCACATTATTTATTCCTGAAGTAAGCACTGATGTTCACAAACTAGAGAATGTAACTAGATTCAGCTACAGGATGTGTTAATTTGCTTAGTTCATTCTACAGCTGTGATGCTCTACAACCTTAGGTTGGGTGATGTGCAACAGGAAATTACATAAATGATCTCCTGCATCATGACACGTGCGTATGGCTTCCTAGAGCTTTTGTCTGTCATTTAGTTAGACAGACCTCTTTCCAACCATTGCCCTGGGGAGAACATAGGAAAAGGCAGTCATGATACCTTCATCATGGTAGTTCAAATAGATAATGCAGTGAGATGGAAAGCACTCTCAATATTTAAATTTTAATTGGCGGTATATATTTCAGGTCTTTATTTCCTTAGGATTTATTTTTATATATTGGGAACTAAAGTGATAGTTATTTTGCTTTTTCTAAAGTATGGCTTAAGTCACTCTCAATATGTCCCTAAAAGACTTCAACATCTTGGATTATGTTTATGAGAAATAATAAACAAAGGGAAAATATTGGGCATTGATAATCAATCACACGATGCAGGCAGCCCTGCCCTCCAAGATTTGTTGTGCGGCTCACCAAGCTGTTGAAGAGACAGTATTGGGTTGCAAATGTCCACGATCATGCTTCTAGAAGCCAAGTCTCCCTCAACTGGTCTGAGACCTCTATAATCTAGAGCTCACAGCCAAATGGCCCATCTTCACTTAGCTGTAGCAGGGAGGTAGCAAAAACATTTCTAAGTTAACTGGGAAAACAAACTGCTGGCACACTTTCCAAGGTATTTTGTAAAGCCAGTAACTCCTCCAACAGTGGTTCCCACACTTTGGGATATCATGGCCCAGCCACATTTCAAAGCAAATTTACAACAGTTAACATTAAGAAAAAAATATTAAAAGAGAAATTACAATAAGACAAAACAAAATAAAAAGCACACCAAGGAAGGCCTAGCAACCAGATTCCGTCTATTGTCCTAAAGTTGCACACACACACACACACACACACATGACATGTCAACGCTAACCTAGTAGAAAGAAGATACTCTCAAAATACCGACAATCCCTTGAATTGAATACAATTAACTTTATTAAAACTTACCCATTATCCTGACTTTTTTCCCCTTGTTGGCAGTTCTGGGTACCCTTTACCAGAGTGGAGGAACTACTGCATTACTCCCTCCGGCAGTCTAGAACTCTATACTCCGTAACACAAGACACCGCGCTGTAGCAGCACAGAACATTTATCACTAATATAGCAGAATATCTTTTGGAAAAAAATGTTCTTTTGCCTTTTAACCCAGAAAGCCTGTAGGAACTCCCCAGAGGATTTGATTTTAATGAATACATGTGCCTTGCCCTAAATTCTCTGCCCTCGGGGCTTGTGGATGGAAACCAGGCAGAATTTTGATACAGACTTTCACTTACAGACTAACCAGTGCTCTAGAATCCAAATAAGAGGGTGGGAGGAGCACACCTTGTGGAGGTCCCGCATGCTGGAGGGAGGGGGCAGTGAACGTTACCTTTGGAACGCACACTGTGGGCTCAGACAGGCGCGGGTACGTGTAGGAGCTGTAGGAGTGTCCTTGAGGGTGGGTTTTAAACGGACTTTCTCCGAAGGGCATCATGGGCTCCTGGAGCCCGGAGCCTGACCGGGACCTCTGCCGCATGGCAGGCTGAGGGCTCGTCTGACACAGGTACGATGACTTTGGCCTCCTGTCATAGTCATCCAGGCTGGGTCCCCATTCACTTTCGCTGTATGCCAGGCTCTCCTTTGAGCACCCACTGGTCCCTGCAGTTCTAGAAGGTGTGAACTGGAACGGATAATCCAGAGGGGAGCTGCCCGAAGCTCTCTGGAAGCCCCACTTGAGGTCACTGTACTCGCTGGGTTTGCTCAGTGAGTCCAAGTGTGCATGATAATCTGCAGGAAACCTGGCTCTGTCGGACTGCAAAGGCTGCATCTCAGGATAATAGGCCTCCCCGTGTTGCATCTTCAATACGTGCCCATTTTGCCTGGCAGAGTGGCCGCCTTTATAAAACGGGTCCAGATCATCTCCATAGAGACTCTTTTCTCTGTACTTTTCAGTCGCATAGTCAGCAGTGGTGTCAGATTCGCTGGAATACTGCGAGAAGGTGAGAAAGCCGTTTTCTTCCCGATGGCCTGGACCACGGCTGGAGGCTCCCTGGTCTGGGGTGGGTGGGCTTTCCTTCCTCAGGGAGTTGGAGCGGGTCACGGAGATGTTGTCAAAATCCTCCAGCAGGCCGTTGATGGAGGTCTCTTTGCAGGGTTTGTTTCCTCTAACGATTGTCTGGGAATAATAAAGGGAACACTGTTTAAAGAAAACATTTCACACTTGCAAACTGATGGAAGAATCCTATCCTGATTCCGTCCAGTTTAAACCACGGAGGAAAATAGGCCCCAGGGGCATTTCATTAAAAAAGATAAATAAAAAAGCCTGTTGATTGTTTGATTTCTTGACTGGTGAAATAAATCAAATATTAAATAGTAGTCTCAAATTGCAAATTCTTCCTCATCTGTCTCAATAGAGATATAAAATATCAAAAAGCCATTTAGAAGCTATTTATCGGGTATCACTGTTTTATGTACCAGTTCATTGTTTCTTCACTAAACCCTAGCAATCTAACAATAAGCTGATGATTATAATTTTAAGTTCATAACTCTTTGCTTATAAAACGTATACTTACTATCTTTTTACATTCATTATCTAGATTACTTCCAAAATTAAAACCATTGTTACTTAAACAGTAACATATTCAGAAAGAGGTGCACATTTTTTTAACCTTTTTATGAAAGACACATAATAATTGAAGCTATCAGATTTCATAGAAGAGGAAACTTTCTAAGCTGTAAATAGGGAATGGCACGAAGATTACTTATATGATTTAATTTGTGATCAAACGTGATATAACTGTAATGGTTTCTTGACTGTATGTGTATCATCGGTATCATCATCGCCGAACTTTGGATGGCTTGGTAATGATGTGGTTGTACCTGAACCTTAGTGGCAAACTGCCAAGCCCAAATGTTCCCTTTAATGAACCTAAATAACACCAGGATGAATAGCAGGAGCGGAAAGAAATCAGAAACTACTTACAAAGCTAGTCAGCTGCACCTTGACAATGACAAAGTTTGCAGTAAAATATGACAAGGGCAGATAAAAGAACAAAGAACAAAATGTGACTTCAGACTTCCAGGAATGCAAGAGAAAAATACCTTGGAGGAAGTAGCAAGGAGTTGAAAGCCATTTCAGTTAGCACAAGCGATTTCAAACTGGAAGAAAAAGTCAAAGTCCTCCTCGACCTGTGTTTTATAGATCAGTGCTTCTCCAACGACCACAGTGAAAGACAAGTTGTTTTTCTCCCCCCTCAGTCAGTTCTGGACTTAAGCCTTGGTCTTCACCCTTTCTTTTAAATAAACGTTTAAGTCTGGAATACTTCCAGATTAACAGAGAAGCTGCAAAGAGAGGTCTCATATATGTCTCACCTAGTCCCAATGTTTTTTATTAATCACATTTTTAAATTTAAGCTTTCTATTTTATATTAGAGTATAGTTAACAATATGGTGATGGTTTCAGGTGCATAGCAAAGTGACCCAGCCATACATACAGATGTATCCATTCTCCACTGAAACTTCAGGGAAGCTGCTAGTTGTTAACATCTTGCATTACTATTAACATAAACTGTTTACCACAGTTTATGTAGATTTCATTAGATTTTTTTCTTAGTGTTTCAGAGTCCTATCCAGTCTACCTCACTACCTTTATTTGTCATGTCTCCTTAGACATGAGATAATTCTCAGACTTTCCTTGATGACCTTGACAATTTTTTTTTTAATTTGAAAGTTTTTTTTTTAAATTTCATTTTTTAACTTTACAATATTGTATTGGTTTTGCCATATATCAACATGAATCCGCCACAGGTATACACGTGTTCCCCATCCTAAACCCTCCTCCCTCCTCCCTCCCCGTACCATCCCTCTGGGTCGTCCCAGTGCACCAGCCCCAAGCATCCAGTATTGTGCACAATTTTAACGAGTACGTGTCAGTTATTGTGCAGAATGTCCCTCAACTGGGTGTATCTGGTATTTTTCTCATGTTTAAACTGAGGTTATTGGTTTACGGAAGGAAGATCACAGAGTAATATACCAATTTCATTACATCATATCCAGGATACACACCATCAGCATGACTATCGCTGATGATATTGACCTTGATCACCTGGCCATAGTAATAGTTGCCAAGTTTTCACACTGTAAAGTTTTGCTTCCCTCCTTCTCCCCTCTCACTGCACTCTTTGGAAGCAAGTCACTAAGTGTAGTCCATACTCAAGGGGTGTCCAGTCAAGATCTACCTTCCTGATGGGATGTATCTACATAAAGTACTTGGAATCCTTTTGCATAGGACACTTGCCCACTTTCCCTATTTATTTATTTTCATTTTTATATCATTTATTTGAATCAGTAGGGATAGAATCATGAATATTTACTTGTTTTATACTTTGATAGAAAGTGAAGAGGAACTAAAGAGTTTTTTGATGAGGGTGAAAGAGGAGAGTATAAAAGCTGGCTTCAAACTCAACATTCAAAAAACTAAGATATAGCACCCGGTTCCATCACTTCACGGAAAACACATGGGGAAAAAGTGGAAACAGTGCCAGATTTTATTTTCTTGGGCTCCAGAATCACTGTGGATGGTGACTGCAGCCATGAGATTAAAAGATGCTTGTTCCTTGGAAGGAAAGCTATGACAAACCTAGACAGCATATTAAAAAGCAGAGACATCACTTTGCCAACAATGGTCTGTATATAGTCAGAGCTATAGTTTTTTCAGTAGTCATATACCAGATGTGAGAGTTGGACCATAAGAAAGGCTGAGTGCCAAAGAATTGATGCTTTTGAACTGTGGAGCTGCAGAAGACTCTTGAGAGTCCCTTGGACTGCAAGGAGATCCAAACAGTCCATCCTAAAGTAAATCAATCTTGAATACTCATTGGAAAGGCTGTTGTTGAAGATGAAGCTCCAATACTTTGGCCACCTGATGCAAAGAGCTAACTCATTTTATAATACCCTGATGCTGGGAAAGACTGAAGGCAAAAGGAGAAGGGGGCAGCAGAGGATGAGATGGTTAAATAGCATCACTGACTCAATGGACATGAATTTGAGCAAACTCTGAGACAGTGAAGGACAGAGAAGCCTGGCATGCTGCAGTCCATGGGGTCTTAAAGAGTTGGACACAACTTAGCAACTGAATAATACTTTGGGTTATAATTCAATACAGGCATACTTCATTTTTATTGTGCTTCACTTTATTGTGCTTTGCAGATTTCTTTCTTTCTTTCTTTTTTTTTTTTTTTAACAAATTGAAGGTTTATGGCAACCCTGACTCAAGCAAGTCTACTGGCACCATTTTTCCAACAACATTTCCTCACTTCTTGCCTTTGTGTTACATTCTGGTAATTCTCGAAATATTTCAAACTCTCCACCAGCAAAAAATATTATAATTCACTGATAGCTCAGATGATCGTTAGCATTTTTCAGCAATAAAGTATTTTAAAATTAAAATACTTTTAGACATTATTGTTTTTAGATATAACACTTCTGTACACTCAGTAGACTACAGTACAGCATAAACATCATTTTTATAGGCACTGGGAAATCAAATATGTAGGTCTTGATTTACTGCAGTACTTGCTTTATCGTCATGGTCTGGAGTTGAACCTGCAATATCTCTGAAGTTTACCTGTACTTTGTTGTTTTGTTGCTCAAATCATTTCAGCTTTGGTTATTAAGAGTTCTTTGAGACTGGCTGCTGTGTCCCTATGACAAGGCCCAATTCTTTTATTTTTTGATCATTTGCTTACTTTCTGGCACTATCGGAGTGCCAGAAAGTACCTTAAATACTCTAAGCTTAGCTTGTATTTTTCCTGTCCCTGCCCTAAAATCAGCCTTTTCTCCAAGGTGCCCTGGCCCCTTTTAGTGGAGGATGCTATTAGAAATCAGTGCCTGGCTGCTGGGGGTGCACACTGCTACCGGGGGTCGCTGCCTCCAAGCCCCTTCAGTGACGAGAGCCATGCAACAGTCACGTGTAAAGTGACCCATGTACACACACGTCTATAATTCTACCCATTCATCTCTATCTGTAGTAAACTTAACACGGATTCACATGGATGTCTCTGAATCTAATCTAGTACCATGTGGTTCATTCTAGTTTTCCCCCTTACTATTTACTTCTCTGATGCCCCTGGAAATGTAGAGGGTGATGGAGGATGTGAGGGATTAAAAAGCAGTTTTAAAACACACTGATAGTCTCATTAAACAGACTGCCTTTGGGTGGACCCAAATGTGCAAATAGAAAATGAATTTAGAATGTTTAAATACAACTCATCAGTGAAGGTAAGTTAAAAGGTGAAGGTTATTATTTTCTCCCATTCTGAAGGCTGTCTTTTCACCTTGCTTATAGTTTCCTTCATTGTGCAAAAGCTTTTAAGTTTAATTAGGTCCCATTAGTTTATTTTCGCTTTTATTTCCATTACTCTGGGAGGTGGGTCATAGAGGATCCTGCTGTGATTTATGTCAGAGAGTGTTCTGCCTATGTTTTCCTCTAGGAGTTTTATAGTTTCTGGTCTTACATTTAGATCTTCAATCCATTTTGAGTTTATTTTTGTGTATGGTATTAGAAAGTGTTACAAGTGGTAGGCCAGTTTTCCCAGCATCACTTGTTAAAGAGATTGTCTTTTCTCCATTGCATATTCTTGCCTCCTTTGTCAAAGATAAGGTGTCCATAGGTGCGTGGATTTATCTCTGGGCTTTCTGTTTGTCCAGTCCAGGTTTGATGCATGAGACAGGGTGCTCGGGGCTGGTGCACTGGGATGACCCTGGGGTATGGGATGGGCAGGGAGGTGGGAGGGGGGTTCAGGATGGGGACACATGTACACCCATGGCTGATTCATATCAATGTATGGTGAAAACCACTACAATATTGTAAAGTAAATAGCCTCCAATTAAAATAAATAAATAAATTAAAAGAGATATATACCTAGAAAGGCAATAGTGGCAATAAAATGGACTATAGCCACCAAAAAAAAAAAAGAAAAAAAGGTGAAGGTTATAGAGTAAAGGAAAGATCAGAGAAAAACAAACTAAAAATCTTGGAAAATTTTCAGGAAGAGGAGAATTTGTAAGTTAGGTCCAAGAGAGTGCAACATGTGTAAACTCTCACTTACTGAGTGACTGAGGCACAAAGATGATCAGGACGGTATAAGGCCATCAGGACGCAGTGTGATCACAGAAGAAACGCTCCCTGCTCAAACTTGTACCACAATCACTTGCCTTTGGAATTTATATCCAGAAAACCTGTTGGTTCATCTTCAGCAAATTAATAAATGACTGTATTGAGGGCTAGACTTGGAAATTCCCTACCAGGACACAGATATCTAGAAGAAGAAGAAGAAGAAGCCTTCTCTGTATGATGTGACTCCTTTAAAATCAGAACATTATTGAACACTTCCTTTGAAATTGCTGGGTCCTCAAATCTCACTATTTCCCCACCAATATCCTTACAAGTTCATTAATGATTTGAGTGGGCAGACTTGAGATTAACTCCAGTTCTGGAGAATATTGAAACAAAAGAATGTAGTTGACAAAAAGAGGCATCTATCTTATCCATCCATCCACCTATCCACCCATTCTTCCACCTATCTGGAGAGTGATATCTATAGATAGGTATAATAGATATCTGTAATATCTATATCTATACAGATTTTTTTAATTGACTACTGAGTGACTGAACCGAACTGAACTGAAAGCAATAACATAATTTGGGATAGATTTTTCTCTCATTAATTGTGCTATAAATATCTTACATTTGAAAAAGTAAAAACCAAACCATCATAAACAACTATTCCACAGTTTTTTTATTGCCCAGTATGTGTAGATTAGATTTCTGTGGGGATTAGAGGGTCACTGATTCAGCATACAAATTAATCTATGACCTTAGAATTGGGAAGTTCACTGTTTCTGTGCATTTGTCATTGAATGGCCAAAGTATGTTCACTTTACATGCAAAATTATAGTGTAAATCCAATAAACAGAATTCTATGCATTTGTTAATATGGAAGAAGAAATATTGCTATGAGCTAAATGCTACTTAAAAGAAAAAAAAAAAGACTATTCACTGAGTAGACCACTCAGGTATGACCTAAATCAAATCCCTTATGATTATACAGTGGAAGTGAGAAATAGATTTAAGGGACTAGATCTGATAGACAGCATGCCTGATGAACTATGGACGGAGGTTCATGACATTGTACAGGACACAGGGATCAAGATCATCCCTGAGAAAAAGAAATGCAAAAAAGCAAAATGGCTGTCTGAGGAGGCCTTACAACAGCCGTGAAAAGAAGAGAAGCAAAAAGCAAAGAAGAAAACGAAAGATATACCCATTTGAATGCAGAGTTCCAAAGAATAGAAAGGAGAGATAAGAAAGCCTTCCTCAGAGATCAATGTAAAGAAATAGAGGAAAACAACAGAATAGGAAGGACTAGAGATCTCTTCAAGAAAATTAGAGATACCAAGGGAACATTTCATGCAAAGATGGGCTTGATAAAGGACAAAAATTGTATGGACCTAACAGAAGCAGAAGATATTAAGAAGAGGTGGCAAGAATACACAGAAGAACTGTACAAAAAAGATCTTCACGACCCAGATAATCATGATGGTGTGATCACTCACCTAGAGCCAGACATCCTGGAATGTAAAGTCAAGTGGGTCTTAGGAAGCATCACTATGAGCAAAGCTAGTGGAGGTGATGGAATGACAGTTGAACTATTTCAAATCCTGAAAGATGATGCTGTGAAAGTGCTGCACTCCATATGCCAGCAAATTTGGAAAACTCAGCAGTGGTCACAGGACTGGAAAACGTGTTTTCATTCCAATCCTAAAGAAAGGGAATGGCAAAGAATGCTCAGACTACCACACAATTGAGCTCATCTCACATGCTAGTAAAGTAATGCTCAAAATTCTCCAAGCCAGGCTTCAGCAATACATGAACCATGAACTTCCAGATGTTCAAGCTGGTTTTAGAAAAGGCAGAGGAACCAGAGATCAAATTGCCAACATTCACTGGAACATCAAAAAAAGCCAGAGAGTTCCAGAAAAACATCTATTTCTGCTTCATTGACTATGCCAAAGCCTTTGACTCTGTGGATCACAATAAACTGTGGAAAATTCTGAAAGAGATGGGAATACCAGACCACCTGACCTGCCTCTTGAGAAACCTGTATGCATGTCAGGAAGCAACAGTTAGAACTGGACATGGAACAACAGACAGGTTCCAAATAGGAAAAAGAGTATGTCAAGGCTGTATATTGTCACCCTGCTTATTTAACTTATATGCAGAGTACATCATGAGAAACAAGGGGCTGGAAGAAGCACAAGTTGGAATCAAGAGTGCGGGGAGAAATATCAGTAACCTTAGATATGCAGATGACACCACCCTTATGGAAGAAAGTGAAGAGGAACTAAAGAGCCTCTTGATGAAAGTGAAAGCGGAGAGTGAAAAAGTTGGCTTAAAGCTCAATATTCAGAAAACTAAGATCATGGCATCCAGTCCTATCACTTCATGGGAAATAGATGGGGAAACAGTGGAAACAGTGGAAGACTTTATTTTTCTGGGCTCCAAAATCACTGCAGATGGTGATTGCAGCCATGAAATTAAAAGACGCTTACTCCTTGGAAGGAAAGTTATGACCAACCTAGATAGCATATTAAAAAGCAGAGACATTACTTTGTCAACAAAGGTCCATCTAGTCAAGGCTATGGTTTTCCCAGTAGTCATATATGGATGTGAGAGTTGGACTATAAAGAAAGCTGAATGCAGAATTGATGCTTTTGAGCTGTGGTGTTGGAGAAGACTCTTGAGAGTCCCTTGGATGTCAGGGAATGTCTAACAGAAGGATTCCTATGTGCCGTTTCTCATAAATTCTCTGTTCCTTATCAGTTTCTATTCCGAGAATGAGTAGAGCTGCATGCAGCTCTCAGGACTGAGATAATGAGAAATGGTATCTGCTTGGATTCCTTTCAGTAACTCCATTCAGTGACTCTTTTCCGTGTCAGCGACCTTGTATGTATTAGACTATTCATATTGTGGCTATTGATAAAATTTCATCCTGTGTAATAGCTGAGTAATTATCTTACTAAAGATATATAAGCCTGCATTTCTGCTAATAAAATACCTTTGCTCCATCAGAGCTTGGGTCCCCGTGTCTTTCTTTCTTTCTTTCTCTCTCTTTCTCCCTCCCTCCAGCTCTTTTTCTTTCACTTTCTTATCATCTACTCTGGACCACCAGGTTCTGGTCCATTAAAGGACCCCAACACTTGGACTGCAAGGAGTTCCAACCAGTCCATCCTAAAGGAGATCAGTCCTGAATATTCATTGGAAGGACTGATGCTGAAACTCCAATATTTTGGCCACCTGATGTGAAGAGCTGACTCATTTGAAAAGACCCTGACGCTGGGAATGATTGAAGGAAGGAGAAGGGGATGACAGAGGATGAGATGGTTAGATGGCACCACTGACTCAATGGACATGAGTTTGGGTAAACTCCGGGAGTTGGTGATAGACAGGGAGGCCTGGAGTGGTGTGGTTCATGGGGTCACAAAGAGTTGGACATGACTGAGCAACTGAACTGAAGAAATATTTTTTTTAAAACCCAAGTAGCACGTATTTATTATCCCTGTTTTGAATCTTAGGCTCACACCACTTATCAGCCTTTTGATATTGGGCAAGTTAGTTTACCTTATAACCTTTTAAGTCACAGTTTCTTAATTCATAAAACTAAGAAAGAATAAATAATATGAGGCAAGAATAAATCCTTGCCTCATAGGGTTAATGTGATGATTTAATGAAATAACATGTGTGGCGCAGTTGGCATGATTCCTGGCATATAGTAAGTACTAATAAAGGTAGTCAAATCCCTATTTTATGGGTAGAATTTGCTTTTAAATTAGGTTGATAATAATTTAGGAAAAAAAGAAGCTGCAAACAACATATAGAAGAAATAAATCTCAGCTTTGTATACCTGGATAAAAAGGATAATTGATGTAGTAGACTTTAAAAAACTATTAATTATGAATGTCTTGAATTTAAACAGTTGAACCTCAAATTAATACCAATTGTTATCAGTTCAGTTCAGTTGCTCAGTTGTGTCCGACTCTTTGCAACCCCATGAATCGCAGCACGCCAGGCCTCCCTGTCCATCACCAACTCCCAGAGTTCACTCAGACTCACGTCCATCGAGTTGGTGATGCCATCCAACCATCTCATCCTCTGTCGTCCCCTTCTTCTCCTGCCCCCAATCCCTCCCAGCATCAGAGTCTTTTCCAATGAGTCAAGTCTTTGCATGAGGTGGCCAAAGTACTGGAGTTTCAACTTTAGCATCATTCCTTCCAAAGAAATCCCAGGGCTGATCTCCTTCAGAATGGACTGGCTGGATCTCCTTGCAGTCCAAGGGACTCTCAAGAGTCTTCTCCAACACCACAGTTCAAAAGCATCAATTCTTCAGCGCTCAGCTTTCTTCACAGTCCAACTCTCACATCCATACATCACCACTCGAAAAACCATAGCCTTGACTAGACGGACCTTTGTTGGCAAAATAATGTCTCTGCTTTTGAATATGCTATCTAGGTTGGTCATAACTTTTCTTCCAAGGAGTAAGCGTCTTTTAATTTCATGGCTGCAGTCACCATCTGCATTGACCAATTGTTATATATACACTAAATGGCTACTTCTGATTACATCTAAAAAATGGAATTCTTTCAAGTCAAGATTAGCACTTGTATCTTTTTAAAAAATGTATTGACTAGTTGCAAAAATTAATAAAACTGGGCTTTCAATGTTTAATTGGGAGCTTAAGGGTGGTTTGTGTTTTAGACCAGTGCTTCTCAAACTTTAAGATGCACTCAAATCACCAAAACCCCTGTTAAAGAAGATTATGACTTAGTAGGTATGAGGAGGGGTCTGAGACTCTGGATCCCAAATGCTGCTGCTGCTGCTAGTCTGTTGTTCACACTGTGTACTTGTAATAGAGGAGAACGAATCCGACTCCTTGTTGGTCTTTTACTTTAAGCCTCTGTGCTCCGTTGCCTGTGCTTAGTCATGCTGGCTCTGCACCTTCTGTAAAAGAACGTTGCCTGTAGCCAGAAATACACAGGATAACCCATTCTGGATGCTCTGACCTTTAAAGTATAACACTCTTCTATTTATATAGAGATAAAATGCTGCAGAACAGAGAATAACATTTGTCTTATCGGAGGCTTATAGGAATATCATGACCTGATCTACCTGGACAGCTGGAAGGACAAAGGATTCTGATACCAAGAAGTTTGCAACAATCAACCACACGCCCTCCCCTTTCAATATACAAGAAGCCTGAATTCTAATTGGGTAAAATGTTGCTTTGGGACACTAGTTCATCATCTTCTCTGCTTGCTGGCATTCTGAATAAAATCATTATCCCTCTTTCAAACAACTGGTCTCCTGATTTATTGGCCTGTTGTGTGGTAAGCAGAACTGAGTTTGGACTTGGTGACATACTCATGGTGTTATGTATTTTCCAGATTCTCCTATAATCAGGGTTACTTTTACAAAAATAAAAGTTAGACTGAGATATGCTTTTCAGTATAATAGGATTCAGCAATATATATATACACACGCTATTAAATATATAATGTATATTTTATTATTATATACAGCATAGTGTTAAATATATCATATATATTAATACATAAGTAATGTTAACTATGTACATATTGTGTACATTTTTTGATGTTGTGGTTGTTTATTGCTATAGTTGGTCAATATTTCTGCCTTTCCTATGAAGTGAAATATTTATGTTTAACCAAAATGAAGACTTTAATAGATCTCAACATTTTAGAACATATTCAATAGCATCATTATCTTACCATAAAGTTCCAAGCCTTGGAATTATTGATACATAAAAGCTGAGTACCACAGAAATGAAGGTGTTGCAAACATTTGGAAATAAGAGAATTTCATCTATAGTGAAAAAAAACAAAACTCCTAGAACTGAAAGCACAGTCTACCTGAGGCATTTTCTTGGATCTCCTTTATAGCATTTGAAAATATTTACTGATGGTATACACGAATCCCTCTTAATTTTCTTTCCTTCAGTGAAAACTATTAAATCAGTGTTAACAAGAAGGGGCTAAGAAAATGTCAACATTAAAAATAAATTGCTGACTCATCCTCCAATTTTTTTTTTAAAGAAGGATATAATAACCTTATTTAATCAGAAAAAACACATTTAACTGGAGGCAATCTGTGTTTCCATGACATGGGTTTCACGTTAAAGGACTCCTAATTGGCAAAGGGATGATAATGAAATCCAAACATACAGAATTTTACAACACAGTTTAAGCAGGCTTCAAATGGTAAGAACTATTATTTATTACTTTCAGCATCTGATGTTTATGAAAGCAAGATTGTGCAGTTTTGCAGAGATCAATAATACAATAACTGCAAGAGTACCAGTAAATCTCATGCTGCAGACCAGTCAGGCATTAAAAATCAATGCAACCCAATCTACTTGAGTTTGACACCATGGTTCTCATTGTCTCTCCTCTGTGCCTGGACCAGCTCGCCGTCAGCTCTGGCTCCCAGTGACAGCGGCCATATTTCATGGTCCTTCTTTCTGAGGCTGCTGGCCGGTGATAAGCTATAATGGATCTGTCCGTAAGAACAGCTGTCTCCCCTTGATCCCGGAAAGAGATGAAAAAGTGCCTCTGGTCTCACAAGCTGTATTAACCCTGACAATAATAAAGTGTGTAATTAACAGCTTTGCCCTAATAAGACCTCACATTTCTTTTTTGAAACAATGACTTCTATCCTCCTCAAGAATGTGTTTCATTTTGTCTTTCTGGTAAACACTTCTCAGGAAGTCAATAAGCTAGACAGTCCCCTGAGTCAAGAATAAGCCAGGACCTCTTAGAAAATAACTGATTTTCAAACAATCCATCTAAACTTGTACCCTCTTTGCAGAGAAACAATTCCCTTTTTTTCACAAGGAATATGGCTAGAAACAGCTGGGTACATAATCCCAACAAACAGATCTGATATACTTTCATCCTTATGGGAAGAAATGTTGGCTTTTTTTTTAACATCAAAAGAACTCAGATCTTCTAACTTCTTTCAGTTTTCTACACATACTTTTTTTGATAACCACAGAGAGTGAGGCTAATTAGGTGAGTTAGTTGAGAATCACATACTCCTGCAAAATATGAGAATTAGGGCAGGGTATCTCAGAGTGGAGGAGGTGATGAGGGTTTCTAACCATTAAAGCCATTTTAAATAAATTATGCAATAGTTTTAATCACACAAAATTCAAATAAACAAATTCCTTTACTAAAAATATGTTCAACAGAAAATATAAAAAAAGTATTAACAGAATGCATCTAAGGAAGGTTCTGTGAATTTTGTAGAGATCAAGATTTTGTCATTACAGTAATTGGGTTTTCTCTGCCTTTGAAAGCACAATAAATCTAACACATTTAGTCATCAGTTCATACAAGGATAACCCCCAAAGGTGACTTCCTATTTATTGTTAACTTGGCAAAGCAAATGTATAGTTTATAGCCCTAGTTCTTGCTGCTTGCAACATGCAAGGCAGCCAGGCTGAAGTCAACTGAAGTCAGTTTGCCCAGAGTTAATAGTTAAAAGGGTGGTGTTGGAGAAGACTCTTGAGAGTCCCTTGGACTGCAAGGAGATCCAACCCGTCCATTCTGAAGGGGTTTAGCCCTGGGATTTCTTTGGAGGGAATGATGCTGAAGCTGAAACTCCAGTACTTTGGCCACCTGATGCGGAGAGTTGACTCATTGGAAAAGACTGATGCTGGGAGGGATTGGGGGCAGGAGGAGAAGGGGACAGAGGATGAGATGGCTGGATGGCATCACCAACTCAATGGACGTGAGTCTGAGTGAACTCCGGGAGTTGGTGATGGACAGGGAGGCCTGGTGTGCTGCGATTCATGGGGTCGCGAAGAGTCGGACACGACTGACTGACTGAACTGAACTGATGTTTGTATTTAAGTCAGTTTGAGACTACGAGTACCATAGTTGAGAACTTAACTGCTATTTTCTAGCCATTTTTTGGTTCTAGTGTCTAGGTAGCAGTTTAGTTTATGGAAGTATCTCTGCTCATTAATTTATGCATTGAATTAAACCAAAAATTATTTCTAGGTTCAGGGAGCACTTGGAGAAGAATGAGACAATATTCCACAATCTATTTCTTGAGCAAGAGATGTGAGAATTGAGTATTATTTTCTTTAAACTCTCCATGTGCTATATTCTCGTCTTAGCCTGGTTTCCGGAAATGCAGAGCTGAGACAGTGGCCAGCATGTGAGCACTTTATTTTGGAAAGTGAGGTCAAGGAATAGCATGGTGAGTAAACAGGGAAAGGGGTAAGACATGCTTTCAAGCTGGTTGTCTGTGGACTGTTAGGGCTCAGTTCTCAGCAGTAAAAAGCCACCAGTTTCAAAAGCAGAGGTAAGTGGTTCAACCGAGGTGGCGGAAGTATGCCTTAGCAATGGCCAGAGGAAGAAAGGTTGGCCTAAAAGCTGTGAGATGGGACACAACAGGTGTTAAGTACCCTTTTTTAAGAAAAATATTTCACAGTAAAAATTTAATGACTTCCCTGGTGGTCCAGTGGTTAAGATTCCATGTTGCCACTGAAGGACACACAGGTTTGATCCCTGGTAGGTGAACTAAGATTCTGCATGCCATGTGGCACAGCCAAAAAAGAAAACTAAAAAAATTTGAAAATAAAAGTTTGAAAATAAATTTCAAATGAAGGTGGAGTCCCCTTCTCACAAACCAATGAGCTTGGATATTGGTATTCTTTTTTTTTTTACAGTTACTTTTTCTTTTTTATTTTATTTTATTTTTTAAACTTTACAATATCGTATTAGTTTTGCCAGATATTGGTATTCTTGATTAATGTGGTATTAACAGACATGCTAGGTAACCACCAAAGATACGTGCTCCCTTTCCACAGGGTAACCTTACTGTTGCAAGGCTGTCCCCAGCCAGGGGCCACATTTCCCAGCACCCTTTGCACCTAAATGGACCATCAGACCAACCATCATCCATGGAATATGAGCAGGTTTTGATGTGTGTCCGTCCAAGCCATATTTACAAACAAATATACTTTCTTCTCTTTATTTTCTTGTCTGTCAGGTGGACAGAGAAGATATGACAGGATACTCTCAGAAGTTGCCAGGAGATGTCAGAGCCACATGATGGAACCTACAATGCCCAGTGACCATGTGCATTGTCAGGCTCTGGACAGAAATTTGCACACTGTACCAGTTCAGTTCAGTTCAGTTCAGTCGCTCAGTTGTGTCTCTTTGCGACCCCATGGACTGCAGCATGCCAGGCTTCCCTGTCCATCTCCAACTCCTGGAGCCTACTTAAACTCATGTCCATTGAGTTGGTGATGCCATCCAACCATCTCATCCTCTATTGTCCCCTTTTCCTACCACCTTCAATCTTTCCCAGCATTAGGGTCTTCTTTTCCAATGGGTCAGTTCTTCACATCAGGTGGCCAAAGTGTTGGAGTTTCAGCATCAGCATCAGTCCTTCCAATGAATATTCAGAACTGATTTCCTTTAGGAAGGACTGGTTAAATCTCCTTGCAGTCCAAGGGACTCTCAAGAGTCTTCTCCAGCACCACAGCTCAAAAGCATCAATTCTTCGGTGCTCAGCTTTCTTTATAGTCCAACTCTTACATGCATACATGACTACTGGAAGAACCATAGCTTTGACTATATGGACCTTTGTTGGTAAAGTAATGTCTCTGCTTTTTAATATGTTGTCTAGGTTGGTCATAGCTTTTCTTCCAAAGAGCAAACATCTTTTCATTTCATTTCACCATCTGCAGTGATTTTGGAGCCCAAGAAAATACAGTCTGTCACTGTTTCCAGTGGTTTCCCATCTGTTTGCCATGAAGTGATGGGACCTGATGCCATGACATTAGTTTTCTGAATGTTGAGTTTTAAGTCAACTTTTTCACCCTCTTTCACTTTCATCAAGAGCTTGCAAAACTGTTAGCTTGCAGACTCTAATTCAGCAGGTCTTATATAGGGCACAAAATCCTGACTTTTGAACAAGCTCTTCAGTAAGGCTGATGGTCTGAAAGACAATTTTAAGTTGCAAAGTCCTAAAGAACAGATCAAGTTCCTTAGATGACTGAGCCGAGGTCTGTATATTCTAAGAAAAATGAGATCACCACTATATCCTAGAGGGAGTGTGGGAGATGAGTTCAGCAACCTGGGTTCTAATCCAAATTCCATCATGGGTAATTATGAAGCCTTTGTCAAGCTATTTTACTTTGCTGGGTCTACCACTCCCTTTGTGCTGAGATTTGCCTGGCTCCCTTCCAGCTCAAAAATTCTGTTGCTTTGAAGACTCTCTCCACATTCCAGCTGTTCTCAAGAGTTACAGCTAATACAAAGCACCAAGTTTGCAAAGGAATTGTCTTGATTGAAAAATAATCTGACAGATGCTTAATGCCTAGGAGAGAAAATTATGTGTGCTAACAGTAGTGTATACTTTCCTACACTTTTAAATTCTTAGAATAGGCGCTGACCCTCTATTTTAAACAACTCCTAGGTTAGATACATGAGCCCCAAACCATTTGGTGTCCTGACATGTTCTGTATCAACAATGTCAGATTGTGGCAGGTTGATGTGCAAGGATGCTAATTCTCCTCTCCTGGCTGTACCAGGTCCTTTTCAAGGTGACTCTGCAGTTCCTCCCATCAGAAGATGGCATCTGTTTCTCTGCCTGTTTGGCCACATGACTTGCACTGGCCAAAAGGGTGCAGACAAAGTGATGTTATGCCTATGTAAATCTACATGTCTAGAGGCTGTGCACCTTTGGACCCTGTCCACTTGCCATGAGAACAAGCCTGAGATAGCCTGGGGAATGAGACTTATGGAGCAAAGATGAGTGATCCCAGCTGAGGACATCCTAGGCCAGCCAGCCTACAGCCCACTCAACTGCATGGGTAAACCCAGATGAGACCGGAAGACCTGCCAGCTGAGCACAGCTCAAACTGCCAACTTGTAGAATTGTGAGGAACAACAAATGCTTGCTGTTCTTAGCTCTTAAAAAAACTCATAAAATATAAAATTTACCATCTTAACCATGTTTAAGTATATAATTCAGTGTTATTAGCTACATTCACATTGTTATGCAGCCATCACCACTAGGCATTTCCAGAATTTTTTCATCATCCCAAACAGAAACTGTGCCCATTAAAAAATAACTCCCTGCTTGCCTCCTCCTAGTCTCTGGTAACTTCGAATCTACTTTCTGTCTCCACAAATTCACCTATTCTTTGCCTCTCATATAAGTGGAATCATATAATATTTGTCTGTTTGTGTCTGGCTTATTTCACTTAGCATAATGATTTCAAGGCTCATGTTGTAACATGTGTCAGGATTTCATTTTTTTAAGGCAGAATAATATCCTATTATACATATATACCATTTTGCTTATCCATCTCCCTATTGATGGATCACCTTTTGGCTTTCAAATAATGCTATTATGAACATCAGTGTACAAATACCTGAGTTCCTACCTTGAATATCTTTGAGGGTATATAACAATAAGAATCTCTAGTCTTTCCCATTCTATTGTTTTCCTCTATTTCTTTAAATTGATTGCTGAGGAAGGCTTTCTTATCTCTCTTTGCTAGTCTTTGGAACTCTGCATTCAAATGGGTATATCTTTCCTTTTCTCCTTTGCTTTTAGCTTCTCTTCTTTTCTCAGCTATTTGTAAGGCCTCATCAGACAGCCATTTTGCCTTTTTGCAAAAGAAAATTTTCAAGAAAATTAGAGATATATTTCTAATTCTACAAGGGAACATTTCATGCAAAGATGAGCACAATAAAAGACAGAAATGGTATGGACCTGACAGAAGCAGAACATATTAAGAAGAGGTGACAAGAATACACAGAAGAACTATACAAAAGAGATCTTCATGACCCAGATAACCATGATGGTGTGATTACTCACCTGAGCCAGACATCCTGGAATGCGAAATCAAGTGGGCTTAGAAGCATCACTACGAACAAAGCTAGTGGATGTGATGGAATTCCAGTTGAACTATTTCAAATCCTAAAAGATGATGCTGTGAAAGTGCTGTACTCAATATGCCAGCAAATCTGGAAAACTCAGCACTCGCCACAGAACTGGAAAAGGTCAGTTTTCATTCCAATCCCAAAGAAACGCAATGCCAAAGAATGTTCAAAACACTGCATAATTGCACTCATCTCACATGCTAGCAAAGTAATGCTCAAAATTCTCTAAGCCAGGCTTCAATAGTACATGAACTATGAACTTCCAGATGTTGAAGCTAGATTTAGAAAAGGCAGAGGAACCAGAGGTTAAATTTCCAACATCTGCTGGATCATCGAAAAAGCGAGAGTTCCAAAAAAAAATCTACTTCTGCTTTATTGACTACACCAAAGCCTTTGACTGTGTGGACCACAACAAACTGTGGAAAATCCTTAAAGATATGGGAATGCCAGACCTCCTGACCTGCCTCATGAGAAATCTGTATGCAGGTCAGGAAGCAACAGTTAGAACTGGACATGGAACAACAGACTGGTTCCAAATCGGGAAAGGAGTACGTCAAGGATGTATATTGTCACCTTGCTTGTTTAACTTATATGCAGAGTACATTATGTGAAATGCTGGGCTGGATGAAGCACAAGCTGGAATCAAGATTGCCAGGAGAAATATCAGTAACCTCAGATATGCAGATGACACCACCCTTATGGCAGAAAGTGAAGAAATAAAGAGCCTCTTGATGAAAGTGAAAGAGGAGGGTGAAGAACCTGGCTTAAAACTCAACATTCAGAAAACTAAGATCATGGCTTCTGGTCCCATCAATTCATGGCAAATAGATGGGGAAACAATGGAAACAGTGGCAGACTTTAGTTTTTGGTCTCCAGAATCACTGCAGTCATGAAATTAAAATACACTTGCTCCTTGGGAGAAAAGGTATGACCAACCTAGACAGCATATTAAAAAGCAGAGACATTACTTTGCCAACAAAGGTCTGTCTAGTCAAAGCTATGGTTTTTTCCAGTAGTCATGTATGCATGTAAGAGTTGGACTATAAAGAAAGCTGAGCACCGAAGAATTGATGCTTTTGAACTGTGGTTTTGGAGAAGACTCTTGAGATTCCCTTGGACTGCAAGGAGATCCAACCAGTCTATTATAAAGGAAATCAGTCCTGAATATTCATTGGACGGACTGATGCTGAAGCTGAAACTCCAAAACTTTGGCCACCTGATGTGAAGAACTGATTCATTGGAGAAGACCCTGATGCTGGGAAAGATTGAAGGTGGGAGGAGAAGGGGATGACAGAGGATGAGATGGCTGGATAGTATCACTAACTAGATGGACATGAGTTTAAGTAGGCTCCGGGAGTTGGTGATGGACAGGGAGGCCTGGCATGCTGCAGTCCATGGAGTCGCAAGGAGTCAGACACGACTGAGTGACTGAAGCGAACTGAACATTGACAATTGCTGTTTCACAGTACTATAAAGCAATTATCCTTCCATTGAAAATAAATTAAAAAAAAAAAAGAATTGCTGTTTCACATGGTAAGTCTAGTTTTAACTTCTGAGTAACCACCAAACTCTTTTCCAGAGCGGCTATCTCATTTTACATTCTGACTAGCAATGTATGAGGGTTCCGATTTCTCCACATTCTAGCAAGTTTCTGTATTATTTATTTTTAAAATTTTATAATAGTCATCCTAAAGAATATGAAGTGGTATCTGATTGTGATTTTTAAAAATTTTTTTACATGGACAGATTTTGGAGTCTTTATTGAACAATATCGTTCTGGCTTTTTTTTTTTTTTTTTTTTTTTTTTAATGTTTTGGCCTTTTGCCTAGGAGGCATGTGGAAGCTTAATTCCCTGACCAGGGATTGAACTTGCACCCCGTACATTGGAAGGCAAAGTCTTAACCACTGAACTGCCAGGGAAGTCCCTCACTGTGGTTTTGATTTGCATTTTCCCCAGTGATGACTATTGATGTTGAACAGTTTTTCATGCACTCAGCTGTTTGTATATCTTCTTTGGAGAATGTCTATTCAAGTCCTTTTGCCCATTTTTCCCCATCCTTTTTTAAAAATTAATTTTATTGGAGTACAGTTGTTTTGCAGTATTGTGTTCATTTCTACTGTAAAGCAAAGTGAATCAGCTATATGTATGTACACATATATATGTGTGTGTGTGTGTGTGTATATATATATATATATACACACACATCCTCTTTTTGGGATTTCCTGACTTCCCTGGTGGCTCAGACAGTAAAGCATCTGTCTACAATGTGGGAGACCTGGGTTCAATCCCTGGGTCGGGAAGTTCCCTGGAGAAGGAAATGGCAACCCACTCCAGTACTCTTGCTTAGAAAATCCCATGGACGGAGGAGCCTGGTGTCTATGGGGTCACAAAGAGTTGGACACGACTGAGCGACTTCACTTTCTTTCTTTCTTTCTTTCCCATTTAGGTCACTACGGGGCACTAAGTAGAGTTTCCTGAAATATACAATAGATTCTCATTATTTATCTACTTTATACATAGTATCAATAGTGTATGTATGTCAATCCCAATATCCCAACTCATCCCACTCTTCCTTTCTCTTGGTGTCCGTAAGTTTGCTCTCTACATCTGTGTTTCTATTTCTGTTTTGCAAATAACATTTTCTAGATTCCACATATATATGTTAATATATGATATTTGTTTTTTTCTTTCTGACTTGTTTTACTCTGCATGACAGGATAAAGAAGATGTGGTACATATAAAAAAGAACAAAACTGAGTCATTTGTAGAGACATGGATGGACGTTTGCCCATTTTACGCTGTTTTGTTGTTGATTTGGAGTTCTTTGTATATTCCAGATATACGAAGTGGACAAATGCTTTTCAAATATTTTATCACATTTCTGGCTTGTGTTTTCACTCTCTTGGTAGTGTCTTTTGACATACAAGGTTTTTATAAATACAGTTTTTTTTTGTTTGTTTTAGGTACATGTGTTTTTTGTGTCATATCCAAGAAGTCACTGCCAAATACAAAGTCATAAAGCTTTTCTGTTATATTTTCTTCTAAGCGTTTTATAGTTTTAGCTCTTATGTTTATGTCCCCATTTTGAATTAATTTCTATATATGGTATAAGGTAAACCTCCAAGTTCCTTCTTTTACATGTGGATATCCAGTTTTCTCAGTACCGTTTGCTAAAAAATTGTTCTTTCCCCATCCAAAGATCTTGATACACTTATTAAAAATCACTTAACCAAAAATGTGAGGGTTTGTTTCTGGGTTCTATATTCTGTTCCATTGGTTTAGATGTATATGCTGATGCCAGCTCTATACTTTAGCTTTCATTATTGTAATTTTTATTGCTTTGTAAGTTTTGAAATAACTAAGTGTAAATTCCCCAACTTTGTTCAGTTATTTGGGGTGCCTTAAGATTCCATATGAGTTTCAGGATAGGTTTTTCTATTTCTGCAAAGACCACGAATGAGATTTAGATAGGGACTGTGCTGATCTATAGATCAATTTGTGTAGTATTGCCACCTTAACAATACTGAGTCTTCAAATCCATAACACAGGACATCTTTCCATTTATTTATGTCTTCTTTTATTTCTTTCAGGAATATGTTGCAGTTTCAGCGTGTTTTAAGCTCTTTGGTTTTGGAGTGCTTTGTTACACAACCTTGTTTGTGATAATAGATGACTACTGAGAAGGCTCCCAGCAAGGGATTAATCTTCCTCATTTGTTAAACAAGTTGTCAGGGAAACTGCTTATCCCCTGTCCTCGTGTTTCCATGATGGGCCTTCCACTGGAACAATACTTTCCTTCTCTTGCTTTTGCTAAGCTCTTGTCTGCATATGACAGGGAGCATGGCTTATCTGATTGAGGGTAAAGGAGAAGGGTTAGGGAGCATGCAGGGCTCCAGGGTCCTTCTCTTTATTGTTCTGGACAATCTTCTGTCTGCCTGGCATGGATATTCTTCTGCTTCCATGTGGTAAGGACCTAGAATGTCTTGTCTACAGGTCAGCAGTCCCAATCTGATCAGTGTATGAAGCCTCGTTAGTAAATGGGGCTTCACAATCATAAAGCTGATATCTGGATCTCAATCGATCTTTCCCACAGTCAAAGAGAAAAAGTTAAAATTTTACATAATCTCCTTCTTCTGCCTCTGTAACTCAGCTTGCTCCTTGCAAAGTCTGGATCATGTAGGTCACGTAGTCTCAGAAAGTGGCAACTTGCAATACTAGGAACTGGAGATTATCTTACTCACCCTTGTCCTGCTCTTTGCAATTGCCCAGCCCCTGCAAACCTGCTTAATCACGCCTGTCCATGTAAAGGTCAGACATCTCCCTCTCCATATTGACCACTGTTCGTGCGCATGCGAAACCCCTTAGTTTAAACCAGCCTGTTAGCAGCTAGTGTCGCCCACTACAGTCTGTCTATAAAAACTCTGTAACCCCTTTGTTCAGGGCTCAGAGCTTGGAGTGTTAACTCCTCTGGGCCTGCTGGCATAATAAACCTGAGTTCTCCAACTCTTAGTTTCTCGAGTACTGGTTTCTGCAACAGAAACATAAGGCAGAGTCTGCAAAGAAGCTCACATTTCCCTAACCTCATGCGCAACTATAATATTTGAATCAGTTCTGGAAATGAGAAGAGGTCAGGCAGGAGAATTCAAGAATTGAAGAAGCGACATGCTGCTGTTGGGATGGTGGAGAAGAGATCAGGAGAGAAAAACAGTTTAAAGGGAAAGGGCAGATTCTGCTACTATCAAGGTCCCTTCATTAATCACTCACTATCTGCTATCCTCCACCTTCTGCTTTTATCTTCTCAGCAGCTCTAGGTAGCAAGCACTTGCCTTACAAATGATAGAAGAGAAATTATCAAGGTTTGCAGCATGTTAATGGTGGTAATAGATGAAATACTGTTTCAATTCTTCACCCCCCTCCTTGTAATGATTATAAAATCAACACTTTGTATATGACTTTTTAGTGTCTATTAGTACAGTATGTGGAAGACATATCCCCAATCCATTGACTTTGAGCTTGGTCATGGGGCTTGCTTTGGCCATTGGAATGTTGCTGAATGCACGCAAGCAGAGGCTTTAACGTGTCTGCATGATTTGGCTTGGTTCCTGAGTTCTTGCCATCTTCCTTAAAAAGAACCTGACCTGGGCACTTGTTCATCCAAGGATACCAAGAGGCATCCAAAGCAGACTTGAACACAACCTAAAGCCTAAAGCCAACTTTAGGTATCCTGAACTTGAAGCAGAGTAACCTTACCAACCTGCAGACACAGGAGAAAGAAAATTAAGTGTTTGCAATTATAAGCCATTACATTTTGGGGGTTGTTAGGCAGCATTTTTGAAATCATAGTTGACTAACATAGTGGTCAAGTCAGGACTAAATTCCAGGAATGTCTGAATTCAAAGGCTTTGCTGCACAACTACTTAAAATACAATCTAGGCAATCATGCCGCCCATGGCTAGCCCCATTGTATTCAGGTGGAGCAGAGCCCCTGGTTTTCTGGGATAAGCCCAGTACAGATGCTCACCTGCCATAGATTAATCATCTTCAGGTTGAGAATCTAAAGATTTCTTTTGCAGTTCATTCTAATCATTTTGCACTGGAGGACTTTTCCGTGCTAGATTGGTAGCTAGTAAAAAGCTTGGTTTACATCCAACATTCGACAGAGCTGAGATTTCAGAGCTGCGGTCAAACATGACCACAACATCTGAGCAAAATACAGAAAAGATCCTCTTTATCAACCAAAGTTTGCTTTCCTCTTGGGGAATAATTTGAACTTAATCCAAGAAATTTCTCATCTTGCCTGAATTGATATGTAATAGAGCTTTTCCAGGCCAAAAAAATGGGCGGGTGGGCGGTGGGGTGGAGGGGGGGTTTCCCTGCTAGCTCAGCTAGTGAAGAATCCACCTGCAATGCAGGATATCCTGGTTCGATTTCTGGGTCAGGAAGATCCCCTGGAGAAGGGATAGGCTACCCACTCCAGTATTCTTAGGATTTCTTGGTGGCTCAGCTGGTAAAGAATCCACCTGCAATGTGGGAGACATGGGTTAGATCTCTGAGTTGGGAAGAGCCTCTGTAGAAGGGAACGGCTACCCACTCCAGTATTCTGGCCTGGAGAATTCCATGGACTGTATAGTCCAAGGGGTCACAAAGAGTCAGACACGACTAAGCAACTTTACTTTCACTTTAACTTTACAGGCAAAAATAAGCATTTACTTAATCTAGTCTTTAACCAGAAAACAAAACAACAAAACAAAACAAAGCAAGCAAGCGAATGATCAAAAGAAAAATAACATGCATGCACTTTATTTCCTATTCCTCTAAGTCACAGATGGTTGAGACAGAGGTGTCTTTTATGGGAAAGCCAAGTTGATTTATTTTACCCTATTTGGTCTTGACATAGAACCAAGGAAGCTGGATGGGACCACTTTCAATTCAGAAGCATCACAAAACATAGAAGGCTGGCAGGTATAGTGACCTGGAGAGAAAAAATCAGTCACCTCTAGATATTAATACAAAAGTAGCCAAAAACCTGGACAGCTACCTGGCCAATGACATAATGGCTTTCTGGGTAGATGGAGCCACTAGGGAGGGATCCCCCTGTGGCTTCTCCTGGGAAGTGCCTGTAGGTGGGAAGGCGGGGACAGGTGAGCAGCAGCTGGCTTTACCTGGTGGGGAGGAAGTAACCATCCATTTTCTTGGGCTCCATTCGCTCCTTCTCCTCTGTTCTTCCTCCCGTTTCTGTGAATCCCTTCTCCTTATACCACCTCATTGCCCAAAGCCTTCAAGTTCTATCCTCATCAGAGAATCAGCACCTCATAGCTCCTGGGGATTTGGTCTCCCCCGGCTCGTCTCCAGTGCACACAGGGCTTCTTCCCAGAGGGAGAGTCAAACCTGGCTTTCCACACTGTTTTCTGTGACTGGCCAACGTTCTTCCTGCATGTGGTCAGCCCACACCCTATGGTCCCACACACCATGACCATCCTCCGAGACACTGTCTCCAAGTTGTTTGTCTAGATTTTCTAGTGCTTTTGACACATTACCCATGGTTTAAAGATCCCTCTCTGAAGGAAAGATGCACAGCTCAAAATAGCCTAGAGTTAAAACTCCCCTCCAGATCCTCCCCACCATTCTACACAGAATAAAGAACTTTCTCCCTGGAAGAAAGGAATGGACATTAAGATTGATTACGTTCAGCTCCCAGCCGATCCCAGTCTCCGGCTGGTCTTAGGAATTTTTTGCCCCAGTTGTTGACAGCTAACTAATCAAAAATAATCATGAGGAAAAACAGACCCCCTCAAAACGATGTATCTCTGCATATATATGTTTTCTATATATACCTACTCTCTTCTTGACCTAGCGCAGCAGCCCACTGATCTAACTGCTGCCCTTTCTCGCCTCATTAAAGGTGATCTGTTCCTGTAAAGTGCTGATCTCTCTCTTTTTTTTTTTCCTGAACCTTGGCTTCTCTAACTCCCTTACCTTACACTGTCCTTCTCTCCACCTTTCTCTGTTTCTCTCCGTATTTAATCTTCATAACAACTCTATGAGGTCTATACTCTTATCATCCCCATTTTACAGATGTGGAACTGAGGTTTGACCCAGTAAGTAGGAAAGCTATGCATCTGAACCCAGCCTTCCAGCCAGCACACCCACATGGTTAATATTTTTTTTCCTTTTTTTAAAAAAAATTATTTATTTTAATTGGAGGCTAATTACTTTACAATATTGTGGTGGTTTTTGCCATACATTGACATGAATCAGCCATGGGTATACATGTGTTCCCCATCCTGAACCCCTTTCCCACCTCTCTCCCCATCCCATCCCTCAGGGTCATCCTGGTGCACCGGCTGTGAGCACCCTGTCTCATGCATCGAACCTGGATTGGCAATCTATGTCACATATTGAAATATACATGTTTCAATGCCATTATCTCAAATCATCTCACCCTCACCTTCTCCCACAGAGTCCAAAAGTCTGTTTTTTACATCTGTGTCTCTTTTGCTGTCTCACATATAGGGTTATCATTGTCATCTTTCTAAATTCCATATATATGTGTTAGTATACTTTTCTGGCTTACTTCACTCTGTATAATAGGCTCCAGTTTCATCCACCTCATTAGAACTGATTCAAATGTATTCTTTTTAATGGCTGAGTAATACTCCATTGTGTATATGTACCACAGCTTTCTTATCCATTCATCTGCTGATGGACATCTAGGTTGCTTCCATGTCCTGGCTATTATAAACAGTACTGTGATGAACATTGGGGTACATGCATCTCTTTCAAATCTGGATTCCTCAGTGTGTATGCCCAGCAGTGGGATTGCTGGGTCATATGGCAGCTCTATTTCCAGATTTTTAAGGAATCACCACACTGTTCTCCATAGTGGCTGTACTAGTTTGCATTCCCACCAGCAGTATAAGAGGGTTCCCTTTTCTCCACACCCTCTCCAGCATTTATTGTTTACAGATTTTTTGATGGTGTCCATTCTGACCAGCATGAGACAATACCTCATTGTGGTTTTGATTTGCATTTCTCTAGCAATGAGTATATGTTGAGCATCTTTCCATATGTTTATTACCACCTGTATGTCTTCTTTGGAGAAATGTCTGTTTCGTGCTTTGGCCCACTTTTTGATTGGGTTGTTCCTTTTTTTTGGTATTCAGCTGCATGAGCTGCTTGTATATTTTGGAGATTAATTCTTTGTCAGTTGCTTCTTTGCTATTATTTTCTCCCATTCTGAAGGCTACCTTTTCACCTTGCTTATAGTTTCCTTCATTGTGCAAAAGCTTTGAAGCTTAACTGATCCCATTTGTTTATTTTTGTTTTTATTTCCATTACTCTGGGGGGTGGGTCATAGAGGATCCTGCTGTGATTTATGTCAGAGAGTGTTTTGCCTATGTTTTCTTCTAGGAGTTTTATAGTTTCTGGTCTTACATTTAGATCTTTAATCCATTTTGAGTTTATTTTTGTGTTTGGTGTTAGAAAGTGCTCTAGTTTCATTCTTTTATGTGTGGTTGACCTGTTTTCCCAGCACCACTTGTTAAAGAGATTGTCTTTTCTCCATCGTCTATTTTTGCCTCCTTTGTCAAAGATAAAGTGTCCATAGGTGCATGGATTTATCTCTGGGCTTTCTGTTTTGTTCCATTGATCTGTATTTATGTCTTTGTGCCAGTACCATACTGTCTTGATGATTGTAGCTTTGTAGTATAGTCTGAGGTCAGGAAGATAGATTCCTCCAGTTTCATTCTTCTTTTTCAAGATTGCTTTCACTATTCGAGGTTTTTTTTGTGTTTCCATACAAATTGTGAAATTATTTGTTCTAGTTCTGTGAAAAATACCATTGATAGATTGATAGGGATTGTGTTGAATCTATAGATTGCTTTGGGTAGTATACTCATTTTCACTATATTGATTCTTCCAATCCACGAACATGGTATATTTTTCCATCTATTTGTGTCATCTTTGATTTCTTTCATCAGTGCTTTTTAGTTTTTTATATATAGGTCTTTTGTTTCTTTAGGTAAACTTATTTCTAAGTATTTTATTCTTTTCATTGCAATGGTGAATGAAATTGTTTCCTCAATTTCTTTCTCTTTTTTCATTGTTAGTGTATAGGAATGCAAGGGATTTCTGTGTATTAATTTTATATCTTTCAACTGTAATACACTCATTGATTAGCTTTGGTAATTTTCTGGTGGTATCTTTAGGTTTTTCTATGTAGAGGATCATGTCATCTAAAAACAGTGAGAGTTTTACTTCTTCTTTTCCAATCTGTATTCCTTTTATTTCCTTTTCTTCTCTGATTGCTATGGTGAGGACCTCTAAAACTATGTTGAGTAGTACTGGTGAGAGTGGGTACCCTTGTCTTGTTCCTAATTTTGGAGGAAATGCTTTCAATTTTTTGCCATTGAGGATAATGTTTGCTTTGGGTTTGTTGTATATGGCTTTTATTATGTTGAGGTATGTTCCTTCTATTCTTGCTTTCTGGAGAGTTTTTATCATAAATGGGTATTAAATTTTTTCAGAGGCTTTCTCTGCATCTACTGAGATAATCATATGGCTTTTGTCTTTCAGTTTGTTAATATGGCATATTATATTGATTGATTTGTGAATATTGAAGAATCCTTGCATACCTGGAATAAAGCACACTTGGTCATGATGTATGATCTTTTTAATATGCTGTTGGATTCTGTTTGCTAGAATTTTGTTGAGGATTTTTGCATCTATGTTCATCAGTAATAGTGGCCTGTAGTTTTTTTTTTTTTTTGTGGCATAAAAGATGAAAAGTTTAATTCAAAAAGATACATACACCACAATGTTCACAGTGACACTATTTATAATAGACAAGACATGGAAATAACATAAATATCCACTGACAGATGAATGGATACATAAGATGTGGTATATATGTATATTTATATATAAAATGGAATACAAGTCAGTCATAAACAAGAATGAAGTAATGTCCTTTACAGCAACATGGATGGATCTAGAGGTTATCTCACTAAAGTGAAGTAAGTCAGACAGAGAAAAACAAATATCATATGCTATCAATTACATGTGGCATCTAAAAAATGATACAAAAGGACTTATTTACAAAACAGAAACAGACTAACAGACATAGAAAACAAATTTATGGTTACCAAGGGATAAGGGAAAGGGAGGGATAAATTGGAATTTTGGGGTGAACAGATTGTGTGTTAGTCACTCAGTTGTGTCTGACCGTTTGTGACCCCATGGACTGTAGCCTGCCAGGTTCCTCTGCCCATGGAATTCTCCAGGCAAGAGCACTGCAGTGGGCTCCATTTCCTTCTCCAGGGCATCTTCTTCCCAACCCAGGAACTGAACTCAGGTCTCCAGCATGACAGGCAGATTCTTTACCATCTGAGCCACCAGGAAAGCCCCAATAGATACATACTACTATATACAAAATAAACAAGGACCTACTGTATAGCACAAAGAACCATATTCAAAATCTTATAATAACATACAATGAAAAAGAATTCAAAAGAGAATATATATATATGTACACATACATACACACATGCATATATAAAACTGAATCACTTTGCTATACATCTGAAACACTGCAAGTCAACTTCAATACTTCAGTTAAAAAAAGTTCCCCTCCCCTGCCAAAGTTAGACACAAGACAACAGATGCTATATAATTCAATCATAGTCAAATCCTCAAACTGGCAAACTCTATGATGGACAGTGGTTACCTCTGGGCATGACTGGGGATAGAAGTGCGCCTGGAGGGGCATCTGCTGGGGCTGGGGCAGGTGTTACAATAAGCTGACTCTAGTTGGCCCTTTGTTAGACGTGTTGGGCCGTTCATTTATAATTTGTGCACTTTTCTGTATAAATGTTAAACATCAAGACTTTGAAAAGTAGAAGTGGGGCCATGCAGGCTTGGCTTTTAAACGTTTCTAGGGCTTGTGTCCCCACCAAATGAGAAACACAGAGACATGCAGGGTTAATTTCCCTCTGGGTGCATTGAGGGAAGTTCTAAAACAACTTCAGAAAGCCAAGCTTTTTAGAAAAGTAACTAACATTTAGAGTCAGAAAGCCTTTTTACCAATGGCTGTTTTTAAAATGAAGGATCACATTTCATCTTCTCAAACTACCTCCCCCTCCAATACATACTATGAATTACAAAGTGGAAAAGAGTAACCTTACAGCAGAAGCCTGGCACACACCACCTTCACTGAGTGAGCCCAGCAGCAAGAGGATACCTGGAAACTGACCAGATACAAGAGGCAGGCCCAGCACCATTTCTCTGACAGCATTACAGAGGTGATTTACCTGAACCCCATTACAAGGAAGTGAGACAGAACCAAACCAAGGAACATTCCATGAAGTGAGTGGCCTAGGTCAAGAAGTGCCATGGCCAAGAAAGACAAAGTAAGGCTGAGGGCCTAGTCCAGACTCAATGAGACCAAAGAGACGTGACAAGTAAATGCAACATGTGATTTTGTTTCATTCTTTCTCACTCTCTCTGTCTTTTGGCGGCAGGGTGGGGTGGTATGGGTGGTGGTGGTGGTGGGGTTACACCATGTGGCTTGTGGGATCCTAGTTTTCTGACCAGGGACTGAAACCTGGCCTTGGCAGTGAAAGCACTGAGTCTTAACCCCTGAACCACCAGGGGATTCTCCACCCCATAACAAGGAGTTAGTTTTAGCTGGATCTTTTTGCTATAATGGCTGTTACTGGGACCCTGGAGAACCTTACTGGGGCCTAAGGATGAAATGGCTGTAAAGTCTCAGCATTAATGTCCTGTGTAGGTGGTGGCATGTGGCTATTCTGAAGCTGCTCTTTTTTAGTATTAAAAATATACTATGGGATTTGGAGGTGATGGAGCATTGGGTTGACAACTTTCTCTCAGGAGATTCAGGACAAAGAGTTCTTTACATGGTGCTTATGACCTTTGTGTAAATTTGAGACTATTTGAAATAAAAATGAAGAGTAAAGGCGTGTCCACAAATGCTTTAACCAAGATTTCTGATCTCAGAGGGCAGCCACGCAGTTCGAGAACACAAGGTGCAAGTGTTTCTTCCTAGAGTGGACTTGAGCTGATCAGTGAGTTTCAGTTATTCCTGTGCTGGACAAGATGTTCAGACACCCTTAATCCCGTATAACATCTTCTTTGATTTTTAAACTTATATTCGAAGCCAGAGGGAAATAATTTAAATATCCAATATCTTCTCTTCAAAATCTGATAAGTTTTTTTTAAAGAGAAGTGCCTGTATAATGTACACATATTTTCAAATTAAAGCAAAATCAATAGGAAGACTCTAAAATGAATTAACTTATTGGAAGCTGCTGAAACACTATAATCATTCAAATTAAATCTGCTTTGCTGGATGAGTCCACTCCCACCATGCTGTATTATCAGCGGTAGATTGGCCATGACAACACTAATAAATTAAACTGTCCAGCTGCTGCTCCTTCATCTGATGCCACTGGTCACAGCAATGAGACTGAAAGAGGACAGAGGCAAATCTCAAGTGCTGGAAGCTATTCAGTGTGATGAAGAAAAGAGCAAAGCATCTCCCGAATGAACAAACTACTGATACCTCTTCACCAAGTGATACTCCTCATCTGGAAGCTATGAATTCAACCACTTCCCAGGGCCAGAGAAGGGTTTCCCTTTACAGCCAGACACCAGGCTTTGTGTAACAGGGAATCAGTGGCCCCGTGATGCTGGTGTGTGTGTGTGTGTATACACATGTGTGTGAATATTTAGGCAGAGCATCCTCCAGACACCAGGCTTTGTGTAACAGGGAATCGGTGGCCCCGTGATGCTGGTGTGTGTGAATATTTATGCAGAGCATCCTCCAGGCCCTCTCCTTAGCAATAAAGAGGGATTTTCCTTCACTTCCGCAGGCCCAGGCTGGTGGCTCTGGTTCCGCAGGTGCCAGCTGGTTAGTTGGTCTTCAGATAGTATCTGAGCTGTGAGCATGAATCACCAGGTGACCTGTCCTTGGAGCCCATTTGTGCTGCCCTAAGCAACCGAGTTAGGACCACCACCTTCTAGATGGATGAGGACCAGACACATCACAGTTTTATCCTGCACAGGAGCCCAAACAGCCAGCTGAGGGGGCACAGATGCAAACCCTTCCCTCCCCTCTGTGAGGCTGGCATTCACGGTGAGGGGTCACACAGGGCATACGAGCCCACGGTTCTCAACTCCGAGGCCAAGCCTCCGCCACCAGCGGTCAAGGCCACTAAAGGCAGGGACGTGAGGGCTTGTGTGCATTTGGTCACTAGGCATATCTTACTGGAAGAGCAAGAACACACTAAAAATGACCAACACTGGGGGGCTTCCTTGGTGGTTTAGTAGCTAAGAAGCTGCACTCCTGAATCCAGGAGGCCTGGATTCAATCCTTGGTCAGAGAACCAGATCCTGCATGCTGCACTTGAAGATCCCACATGCCACAGCAAAGACCCAGGGTCCTGTGAGCTGCAACCAAGATCCAGCGCAGGAAAAAAACAACAATTTTTTAATGACTAATATTGGTAAATTTTCTATTTTAGGGATTTGTAAACTGTGACCCTATATTATCTGGTGGGTCTTTAACACAGATAATATATCTTCCTGTGTAAAACTCAAATGTATCCTTAAAAATTGTCCTAAATGGAGTAGAAAAAAAAATCACAGACTGGACAGACGGAGAGAAACACGTTTAAACCTAGCCCACAGAAGGTTTGTAACCGGCCCATGACAGTGAAAGGAGTAAAACGCCGGATGGTAATTTTCCTTGGAGGTAGTCAAGTGTAGTGGGTTTTGGTTTTTGTTTTATTTTCTTTTAAAATTACACTTGGCTATTGTTTTTTCAGGAGACACATCGAATTTCAGACTCAAGTCTGCCCCCTGGTGTTGAAGATAGTAAAAGCAACTGAAGCTACTTGGTTCTGTTCAGTTCGGTTTCCCTCAGTGGTGTCTGACTCTTTGTGACCCCATGGGCTGCAGCAGCTACTTGAGGCGCTTAAAAGACATAGTACCTTATACATACATACATACATACATATGTGTGTGTGTGTGTGTGTGTGTGTATATGCATAAATAAGTATAATAAAGAATAAGGCTGAAATCACTCTGCTATATAAAAACTGTAGTATGTAAGCTGGGCTATCAAAGTCCACGATGGTTTTTGCATTGAATATATTTTAAAGCAGACTAATTACTAAGGATTGGAGAAGGAAATGGCAACCCACTCCAGTGTTCTTGCCTGGAGAATCCCAGGGACGGGGGAGCCTGGTGGGCTGTGGTCTATGGGGTTGCACAGAGTCGGAAATGACTGAAGCGACTTAGCAGAAGCAGCAGCAGCAGTTACTAAGGAGAATGTCAAAGAATGGAAGAATTCGCCTGTGTCCTCTAGATAGACTATCACTAAACATTTCCCGATTTGCTGCCCCAGGTAGAGTTTGAATGTGGCTTTGAACATAGGTCTGGTACAATCAGCTACTCTACTTTCCTTTCTGACTTTCTAAAACAAAATTGCTGGGCATGGGGTCACATTCCCTGAGTGGAGAGCCAGCTTTCACAGTGTGTTTATCATATCCTTATCCAGAATCATATATTTAATAGAGTTGACTGAATCAGATATAGGAGATGTACCTAACATTTGAACTACAAATAGGCAAGTATAAGGTGCGGACATATTTACAAGATCCTAAGCTATTTCCTCTTTCTTCTTGTAATTTCTCTTCTAGCCTGTTTTCCTGGCTCTCTGACCAGTTTCTCTTGGAATCATGCCCTTTAGAAATCCTTCACACATGAATCTTTGCCTTAAGGAATCCATCCTGAGACAGCTCTGTTCTCCTCTTAAAAAATATTTTTTAAAATTGAGGTCCTCTAAATTCTTTAAACAGGTATGAACAATGCTATCCTGCTGCATTATGGAAATCCAAGATGCCTGGTCCATTACGGAAAAATGGCACAGTGGTATGTGTGGATCAGACTCTGAGGCAGAATGGATAGTGAACATCTGAACCTACAGTGTTCTCTGAGGTGCCACCTCTGGGCCCTCCGGCTCCCTGCCTGCAGGCTGCTGTTCCCTGAGTGCCTCACCGGGACACTCACCGTCAGCCTGCCTTGTCTGCCTAGAGAATGCACCCCCCAGACTTGCTGCCTCACCCTTTCCCTTCCGTGCTGAAATGCCGCCCGGTCATCCCGCGCCGCCTGTCTATTCCCCCTGCACTTCCTGTCCCCTTTACTTTTCCTCTTGGCACTGTTACCACCTGATACTTATTAGCTTTTCCTTGTTCTTCCCTCATTGCAGGACAAACTCCACAAAACCAGGAACTTAATTCACATATCATTGGGTCCCTATCATCTAGAGCAGGGATCGGCACAATTTCTCTGCAAATGCCCACACAGTAAGTCTTCTCAGCTCCGTGGGCCAGTCTCTGTGGCGACCACTCAACTCCGCGGCTGTAGCACTCAAGCAGCCAGAGACGGCACGGAAATGAATGCGTGTGGCTATGTTCTAATAAAACTTTATTTGTAAAAACCAGACTTCTGGTTTCTAGTCCAGCATGTAAGAAGCTTAGAAATTGCCAGTCCTAGCACAAGTAACATGCTGAACAAACTGAAGAAATCCAATAGCTCTTCTTAGCTCTGTCAGAGAAGTGAGGTCTCAAGGCAAACTTCTGCCCCCTAAATTGGAGAAACAAATGAATACAGAGAATCACAGCTTATCAGAACAGAAACCTCCATGGGAGCTAGTGCCCTGGTAGGAAATCTTGGACTATAACTGACAAACTGCTGGAGGCTCAGTCATTGGAGTGGGGGGCGGGGGGCGGGGTCCCACGCTTTTGTGAGTTTTACCTCTAGGAGCTCAACCAGGTTCTCATAGCAAATATCGGAGAAAAATCCACTCCTGATTCCCACAGAGGACAAGAAAAGGAACCATTTTGAAAAATCTCAGAGCACTTTGTTTTTCTTAAGAAAGTCTGCCTTCAAGGGAAACTATCTTGCCAGAGTTAAAGAATTTTTTTTTTAAGAGCCTAATATTTAAGGATGAAATAATACCAATTTCCTACAATCTTTTCCAGAATATGGAAGAAAAGGGGATTCTTCTTAACTCATTCTCTGAGACTGGCATTTCTCTCAAATCAAAATCAGACAAAGATATCACAAGAAAAGGAAACCACAGGTCAACATCCCTCATGAACGGAGATGCAACAGTCCTCAATATAATATTAATGAGCTGAATCTGGCAAGGTATAAAAAGAATTATACACCATGACCACAGATTTATCCCAGGTCTACAAGGTGGGTTAAACATTCAAAAATAAATTAATGCAATCCATAGGGCTTCCCAGGTGGCACTAGTGGTAAAGAACCCGCCTGCCAATGCTGGAGACGTAAGAGACGCAGGTTCCATCCCTGGGTCGGGAAGCTCCCTTGGAGGAGGGCATGGAAACCCACTCCAATATTCTTGCCTGGAGAATTCCATGGATGGAGGAGCCTGGCGGGCTATAGTCCATGCATGTTTAGTTTCTCAGTCATGTCAGACTCTCTGTGACTCCATGGACTGCCATCCAGGCTCCTCTGTCCATGGGGATTCTTCAGGCAAGGATACTGGAGTGGGTTGCCATGTCCTCCTCCAGGGGATCTTCCCAACCCAGGGATTGAACACAGGCCTCATGCATTGCAGGTAGATTCTTTACCAGTTAAGCTACCAGGCTATGGCCATTGGGTTGAAAAGAGTCAGACACGACTGAAGCACCTTAGCACAAAAGCATGCATCACATCAATGTAAGAAAAAAATCACATGATCATATCAATAGATTCTGAAAAAGCATTTGACAAAATCTAATACTTATTCATGATCAAAAATTTTCAGCGAACTAGGATTAGGGAAAACTTCCTCAACTTGACAAGAACAAGGAAACCTATAGTCAACACCATACTTAGCTGTGAGAAACCAGAAGCTTTACTGCTTAGATCAGAAACAATAAAAGGGTGTTCCTCCTTTCCACTCCTTTAAGTACTGTTCGGTAAGTCCCAGATAATACAATCAGATAAGAAAAGGAAATAAAAGTTATCCTGATTTGGAAGGAGGGAATTACACTGTTTTCTTGCAGATGACATGACTATCTATCTCTGCAGAAAATCTGAGAGAACTGACAATCTCCTGGAACTAATAAGCAATTATAGCCAGGTTATAGAATAAAAAATTAATATAAAAAGTCAACCACTTTCCTTTATACCAGTAATGAACAAGTAGAATTTGATACCAAAAACATAATGCAATTTACATTTGTATCCCTTAAAATGAAATACTTAGGATGGATAGGAAGGCTCAATATTATAAAGATGTCAGTTCTTCTCAACTTGATCTATAAATTCAGTGCAATCCCAATTAAAACTCCAGCATGTTATTTTGTAGATATTGAGAAACTGATCCTAAAAATTATATGAGAAGCAAAGACCCCAAACAGCCAACCTAATAATGAAAGAGAAGAACAAAGTTAGAAGGCTGACACTATCTGACTTTAAACTGTGCTGTGCTTAGTTGCTCAGTCCTGTCTGACTCTTTGCAACACCATGGACTGTAACATGCCAGGCTCCTTTGTCCATGGGGATTCTCCAGGCAAGAATACTGGAGTGGGTTGCCATGCCCTTCTCCAGGGGATCTTCCCAACTCAGGGCTTGGACCCAGGTCTCCTGCATTGCAAGTAGATTCTTTACCATCTGAGCCACCAGGGAAACCCTATCTGACTTTAAGACTTATTATAAAGCTACAGTAATCAAGTCAGTTTGGTATTGGTGAAAGAAGAGAGAAATAGACCAATGGAAGTGAATAGAGTATATAAAAATAGATCTGCATAAATATAGTCATCTGATCTTTGATAAAGAGTAAATATAATATAATAGAGCAAAGATAAGCTCTTCAACAAATGGTGTTGGAACAATTAGACATCCACATGCAAAAAAAAAAAAAAAAAAAAGAATTTAGACCCAGACCTTATACTCTTCACAAAAACTAACTCAAAACAGATCATAGAACAACATATAAAACAAGTAACTATAAAATTCCAGAAGATAATTTAGATATATAACCTTGGGTATGGCAATAACTACTTAGATTCAACACAAAAGGCAGGACCCATTAAAGAAACACTTGACAAACTAGGTTTCATTAAAATTAAACATTTCTGCTCTGTCAAAGACACTGTCAAGACTATAAGAAGACAAGACACAGACTAGGTGAAAATATTTGGAAATGATATTTTTAACCAAAGACTATTAAACAACACATACAAAAAACTTTTAAACTCAACAGTATGAAAATGAACCATCTAATTAAAAAGTGGGCAAAAGACCTGATAGCCACTTCACCAAAGATGATATACAGATGGCAAATAACTGTATGAAAAGATGCTCAGCATCATTCGTCAGTAGAGAACTACAAGATAAAACAACAGTGGGATACTACCACACACCGATTAGAAAGGCCAAACCTCAAAACGCTGGCAATACCAAATGCTGGAGAGGATGCGGAGCAACAGGAACTCTCATTCATTGCTGGTAGGTGCAAAGTAATAACAGCCACTTTGCAAGACAATTTAGTGGTTTCTTATAAAACTGAACATATTCCTACTATATGATCCAGCAGTTGTGCTCCTTGGTATTTATGTGAATGATCTGAAAACTTGTATTACACAAAATCCTGCACACGAGTGTTTACAGTGGCTTTTATTTATAACTGCCAAAACCTGGAAATAAACAAGACGTCTTCAGTAAGTAAATGGATAAATAAACTGTGGTACATCCAGACAATGGGACACTATTCAGTGCTAAAAACAAATCAGCTATCAAGCCATGAAAAGACATGGAGGAATCTTAAATGTCAATTACTAAGTGAAAGAAATCAACTTGAAAATGCTACACACTGTATGATTCCAACTATATGATATTCTCAGTTCAGTTCAGTTTTTCAGTCATGTCTGACTCCTTGTGATCCCATCGACTGCAGCATGCCAGGCTTCCCTGTCCATCTCCAACTCCTGGAGCTTGCTCAAACTCATGTCCATCAAGTCGGTGATGCCATCCAACCATCTCATCCTCTGTCGTCCTCTTCTCCTCCTGCCTTCAATCTTTCCCAGCATCAGGGTCTTTTCAAATGAGTCAGTTCTTCACATCAGGTGGCCAAAATATTGGAATTTCAGCTTCAGCATCAGTCCTTCCAATGAACATTCAGGACTGATTTCCTTTAGGATTGACTGGTTGGATCTCCTCACTGTCCAAAGGACTCTCAAGAGTCTCTTCCAACACCACAGTTCAAAGCATCAATTCTTTGGTGCTCAGCTTTCTTCATGGTCCAGCTCTCACATCCATACATGACTACTGGAAAAACCATAGCTTTGACTAGACAGACTTTTAGCAAAATATTGTCTATTCTTTTTAATATGCTGTCTAGTTGGTCATAGCTAGCATATTGATCATCTTTGGAAGCAAAGATGCTTCCAAAGAGCGAGCATCTTTTAATTTCATGGCTGCAGTTACCATATGCAGTGATTTTGGAGCCCAAGAAAATAAAGTCTGTCACGATTTCCATTGTTTCCCCATCTATTTGCCAGGAAGTGATGGGACTGGATGCCATGATCTTTGTTTTTTGAATGTTGAGTTTTAAGCCAGCTTTTTAACTCTCCTCTTTCACTTTCATCAAGAGGCTCTTTAGTTCCTCTTCACTTTCTGCCATATGGGTGGTATCTTCTGCATATCTGAGGTTATTGATATTTCTTCTGGCAATCTTGATTCCAGCTTGTGCTTCATCCAGCCCAGCATTTTGCATGATGCACTCTGCATATAAGTTAAATAAACAGGGTGACAATATACAGCTTTGACATACTCCTTTCCCAATTTGGAACCAGTCTTTTGTTCCATGTCTGGTTCTAACTGTTGCTTCTTGACCTGCATACAGATATCTCAGGAGGCAAGTTAGGTGGTCTGGTATTCCCATCTTGAAGAATTTTTCATAGTTTGTTGTGAAACACAACACTATGTGACTATGATACAGTCAAAGGCTTTAGCATAATCAATAAAGCAGAAGTAGATGCTTTTCTGGAACTCTCTTGCTTTTTTGATGATCCAACGGATGTTCGCAATTTGATCTCTGGTTCCTCTGCTTTTCTAAATTTAGCTTGAACATCTGGAAGTTTATGGTTCATGTACTGTTGAAGCCTGGCTTGGAGAATTTTGAGCATTACTTTGCTAGCATGTGAGATGAGTACAATTGTGTGGTAGTTGAACATTCTTTGAACATATGACATTCTGGAAAAAGCAACACTACAGAGACAGCAAAAGGATCAGTGGTTGCCGGGAGTTGGGGAGGAGAGAGGGATGAACAGGCAGGGCACAAGGACTTTTAGGGCAGTGAAGCCGTTCTGAACAACGTAATAATAGTGGATACATGTCAGAATCCAGAGCTAGTATAACACCGAGCGTGAACTGTCGCCTCAGTTACGGAGTTAGGGTGGTAACGATGTGTCAGTGCAGGTTCATCCACTGTAACAGATGTCCACGCTGATATGAGATGCTGACATGGGAGATGCATACCTGAGGCAATGGGTTAGGTGAGACATCCCCCTCTTTTCTGCTCAGCTATGCTGTGAGCCTAAAACTGCTCTAAAAAACAGAGTCTGTTAACAACAACAATAAAACCCCTGTAAAAAATGGCAGGTTATATTTGGCCAGTAGATTTAGTTTATTGACTCCTGACTTAGATTTGTTTTTGAAGAAATAAATGAAACAATCCCCAAACCACGTAATGAATGATCCTCAAACAACGGTTGCTTTGTTCATCATCATGAGGGTCAAGAATCTGGAAGGGCATCGCTGAGCAGGAGCCTGTAACTGAGGTCAGACACTGGCTGGGGCTGCAGGCCTGGGACTGGGCATCCGAGAGGCTCACTCATGTGGCAGCTGGGGGCAACTCCAGGCTTGGAGCTCTGCAGGCTCTCTGAGCACCCACATTAAGTCTCGCCAGCATGGTGCTTTCTCACACCTTGCCCGGCTTCTCCCAGAAACAGCATTCTGAGAGAACCAGGTGGGAGCTGCAGGGCCTGTCCTTGTCCTTTAGTCCTGTGGTGGCACTTCCCCCACATTCTCCTGGGCACCAGGGAGTCAGAACCCAGCCTGAGATGAGGGGAGGGAAGTTAGATACCGCCTCTTCAGGAAAAGTATCAAAGAACAACACCATGGTGAAACTACACTCTAGTACATTTTCACCAGGAGCAGGGCTGGCTTGGTGGAGAAAGGAATGGATATTCAAGGGAGACTGTGAGGAAGGTACTGGGCCAGGTGCTTTAGACACCTTAGCCTGCAACTCTCGAAGCAGGAATCACAGCCCCCATATAACAGCCAGGGACTGGAGGCAGAGAGTGATGAAGGAGCTGCCCATAACAGTGGCCATCAGTGGCAGATTCTGATGCCAAAGCCACAGCTGCCTGGTGCCCACCCTTCCAGACTAGTTGATGCCCCTAGGAATGCAGCAAAGAGAAGCAGCACATTGAAAAGTGAATTGGAATTCTCTGGCTAAAACCTCTGTGTTCTCCAGTGCTTCTTAAACTTTATCGTGCATGTGACCTGGGCATCTTGTTGAAATACAGATTCTGGTTCAGCAGGTCTGGGATAAGCCTGAGATTCTGCATCTAACAAGCTCCCAGGGGATCCAAAGCTGCTTGTCTGTGGCCTGTACTCTGGGAAGTAGGGCTTTATGGTACAAAAAGGAATCACTGCCCAGTCAAGGCCTGTGACCCAAGAAAACTATGTCTCCTTCTCTGATGAGCCTGATAAACTTAGCTTTCTGTGGGCAGTTAGAAACTAAGGCTAGAAGTCCAGGGTGGGTGGCAGGTGGTGGAGGATAGCTGCTGGATTCCTTGGCAGTCTGCTGCTCACCACCAACAGGAATAGGGTGAAGTGAGAAATTGCATTTTCCTCTGCAGAAGTCTTTCATTCCTTCACTCTGGTCTTCCAATTGTGTGTGCGTGCTCAGTTGCTAAGTTGTGTCCGACTCTTTGTGACCCTGTGGACTGCAGCCCACCAGCTCCTCTGTTCATGGGATTTTCTAGGCAAGAATACAGGAATGGGTTGTCATTTCCTACTCCAGAGGATCTTCCTGACCCAGGGATCGAAACTTCCTCTCTTGAGTCTCCTGCATTAGCAGGTGGATGGTTTACCACTGCAGCACCTAGGAAGGCCCCCAAAGTTGTGTGTGAAAATACAGATATTTGCAAAATGTTGGACCACCTCAACTGTGTGTGATTCAGATACAACAAGGTTGAAAGGCATAATTGAGTTCAGAAAAAAAGCCTAACTCATAAATCAATGGGATAGCTACCTAACTATTCCAAGTGAGTTCCAAGAAAACACTGACTTATCTTGTGACAGCATTGACTTCACTAATTCAGTGCAAATTTTATTGCATTTTTAACTGGAAACACTGGCAAGTTAATGCTTCAGTATATCTATATTAGACATAGCAGGATGAAATTCCAGGGGCCTCCACTGCTTCATCCCTTCAGCCTAACTCTCAACTTGAGGCTGTACAAACTGCTTGGAACCACTAGATGGTGCCATAGCATCTTTCTTTATAAAACCAGAATTTAAACCTGGAATGGTAGTTCTCAAAGACACTGAATTGAACTCTGGAGACTGGACCTTGGAAATTAGTATTTTAAGAAACTCTTCTCAGATGATTTTTCTACATTGTCAGTTGGTGTGCTGGCATGAGGTGGCATTAAACACAGCAAATGATGAAACCCTTTGCTGAAAAATAAGGAAACTGCCTCAGTACATGGGGTCGTAAGGAGTCAGACATGACTTGGTGACTGAACGACACCTAGAAGGAAACTGAGGCTATTTATTCAATTTGCAGGGACCAGACTAGGAGCCAGGAATCCAGCTTGTTTCAATGGCTTTTCTACCAAATCATGGAAAACAAAAAGTGAAAATTTTAAAGAAGTTTTATGGTCAAAGTATCAAAGAGACTGTTAAACCTCTAAACTGGGTCCTGAAATTGAAGCTGCACCATGGAAGAAAAGGTCAAGGCCATCGAAAGAAATTATGCAAGTAACCTTCAATTGAGCTTCATATTAATAATATAATGAAGAACAAGCTTTTTGTAAGGATACAAAAGACGCGTGGGTTTGTAATGTGACCCCAGTCCCAGCAGATGGCAGCATACTCTTAGGAATGCCCGGAGCTTGGGCCCATCAAAAGTGAAGCTTTGCGTAATGCAGTAATACAAGTTCAACAGATGAGCTAAATGAAGTATACAAGTTACTTCTTGTATATGGATAAAAAAAAAATCACGAGTTTCCCAAATTTTATTAGCCTACTACGTTATAATCTGATTGAAGAAATAGCTCTACCTCACGTGGCTGCAGTATTTTATATAAGATCCCCTATCAGGTGTTATTGCTGGGGCATATGTTGATACATATGACAAACTATTATGGGCTCGAGAGGATGAATTCAATCATTAAATATTTATTGAGCACCTGCCTGGTGACAGGCCTAGTTCTATAAGGAGACTGTTACAAGTAAATTAAAGAAAGTTCAAATGAATGAATATTTTATGACATACCATATGATTCAGGACTAAGGTTTTGAAAAGAGGTAAGCAGATAAACTCGATTCTTAATTATTGTTTTACTGTGGGTGGACCAGAGAAGAGAAGGAAAAAAAAATTGGGAAAAAGAAAGCATGGATGTATCCAACCTTAGGCAATTTAGATGTGCCCCAGGATTTGTAAAGATATAATTGAAAAGCAATTCCACTCTTTGCTGACTTCTCCTTGAACTGCGGTCATACTTCTCAGACCTCCTGCCCTTCCCTTTCCACCCTCCCCACTCTCCCGTTCCCGGGCGTCCTCAGCCTCCGAGACACCAGGTCCCTGCACGTCCCTCCTCCGGTCCTCCTGGTCTCACCGCTGCCTCATCTGCATGCAGGTCCCGCATGTGTGTGTAGTTGGGCCAGCACTAGGCAGCTCCGTCCACCGATAGAGGACTACAGCACTGAGGCCTCTCTGCCTGCTCTCCTTAGCTCCTCCTGCATTTCCTTCCTGGGGATTTTAGAGGATCCTGAATTTTCCTTTGTGGGGCAGCCACTCGGCAATTGAAGAAAGCCAGCATATCCTGCCTCCCTGGAGTCTTTGTCAAGATCCCCCCATTGTCATTTAGAGAGAATGTCATCCCCCCATTGAGATCACCAGTGCTCTCAAAAAGTGAAAGTGTTAGTCACTTCAGTCATGTCTGACTCTTTGCGACCCCATGGACTGTAGCCCACCAGGCTCCTCTGACCAGGGGATTCTCCAGGCAAGAATCCTGGAGTGGATTGCCATGTCCTTCTCCAGGGGAATCTTCCTGACCTAGGGATCAACGTGGGTCTCCTGCATTGCAGGCGGATTCTTTACCAAGCAGCTGTCAAACAGCCTCCGTCCTAGACTCTCCATCATCTTGGCCACCTTTGTTCAGATGCACTTGGTAAGCTCTGTCCAAGATGAACTGGAGTGAAATGGACACCTTCAGAGTGAACTTAATAGGGCAGGGTGTTTGTCATGACACTGAGGTGGACGCAGAGAGCAGAAATGTGGGAAGGACACCCTGGTGCTGCAGGCAGCCTTCTACAGCTCCACCTCTGGACACATCTGCAATTATCTCCCCTCTGGAGTAAATGTTCTTGGAAGGGCTCATGCCTAAGTTACCCACTCCTGTGTCCCCAGCAAGGTGCATGCAGCTTGGCACACGGCAGGCATTTGTTGAAACAAGATATCCTGACATGGAAGAATGGAGACTTGCATTCAGGTCTCTCTGGAAGGACAGAGTGGAGGAGCATGGAGGAGGACTCTGGAAGCATGAGGACCCAGACACTGCCCCCTTCCTCTCCGTGCTCAGTGCCAGCCCGCCTCTTTCTCTCTAAATGGCTTCTGAGGGCCGTGGGCAGCTGGCCAAGCAAGGCTGGGCATTGAGGATGTCTCAGTAGAAAAACTGGTGGGCTGCCTAGTGATGCAAATCCTTATCGAATGGATAAGGGGGAAGGAGAGGAAGAGGTGGAAGTTTTCTACATGTCCTATGAGAGCACAGGATAGGGAGTAAATATAGCATCTTTGAGGGGATGCAGTATATCTTACTGGGGGAATTGGTTGGGATTTGGTTTACACAGTATAGTAAGAAAGGAGGTATCTGATTCCAAAAGCAGAGAAAGGGGAGAATTCATTTATGGGACTTCAAATTAACAAATGAAAAGCAGTGATGTCAATTAGCCAGAAAATAAGTGAAAGAAAAAAATAAAAATGTACATTAAATAAAACACCAATATAGCAGAAATAAAATCAAGCATATGAGTCATGATGAAAAGTGAAAAAAAGTGAAAGTGTTATTGTTCAGTCATGTCTGACACTTTTGTGACCCCATGGACTATAGCACACCAAGCTCCTCTGTCCATGGGATTCTCCAGACAAAAATACTGAAGTGGATCACCATGCCCTCCTCCAGGGGATCTTCCTGACCCAGGGATCAAACCCATGTCTCTTATGTCTCCTGAATTGGCAGGTGGGTTCTTTACCAGTAGGGCCATATGGAAAGCCCTTCAGTTCAGTTCAGTCACTCAGTCATGTCCGATTCTTTGTGACCCCATGAATTGCAGCACAACAGGCCTCCCTGTACATCACCAACTCCTGGAGTTCACTCAGACTCATACCCATCGAGTTGGTGATGCCATCCAGCCATCTCATCCTCTGTCGTCCCCTTCTCCTCCTGCCCCCAATCCTCCCAGCATCAGGGTCTTTTCCAATGAGTCAACTCTTCGCATGAGGTGGCCAAAGTACTGGAGTTTCAGCTTCAGCATCATTCCTTCCAAAGAACACCCAGGGCTGATCTCCTTTAGAATGGACTGGTTGGATCTCCTTGCAGCCCAAGGGACTCTCAAGAGTCTCCTCCAACACCACAGTTCGAAAGCATCAATTCTTTGGCACTTAGCTTTCTTCACAGTCCAACTCACATCCATACATGACCACTGGAAAAACCATAGCCTTGACTAGACAAGTTTGTTGGCAAAGTAATGACTCTGCTTTTGAATATGCTATCTAGGTTGGTCATAACTTTTCTTCCAAGAAGTAAGCGTCTTTTAATTTCATGGCTGCAGTCACCATCTGCAGTGATTTTGGAGCCCAGAAAAATAAAGTCTGACACTGTTTCCACTGTTTCCCCGTCTATTTCCCATGAAGTGATGGGACCAGATGCCATGATGTTAGTTTTCTGAATGTTGAGCTTTAATCCAACTTTTTCACTCTCCACTTACACTTTCATCAAGAGGCTTTTTAGTTCCTCTTCACTCTCTGCCATAAGGGTGGTGTCATCTGCATATCTGAGGTTATTGATATTTCTCCCAGCAATTTTGATTCCAGCTTGTGCTTCTTCCAGCCCAGCATTTCTCATGAGGTACTCTGCATATAAGTTAAATAAGCAGGGTGACAATGTACAACCTTGACGTACTCCTTTTCCTATTTGGAACTAGTCTGTTGTTCCATAAGCTTATGACCCAGCAATCCCATTCCAGAGTACATCCTGTGTATGTTAGTCACTCAGTTGTGTCCACCTCTTTGCAACCCCATGTACTATAGCTGTCCAGGCTCCTCTGTCTATGGGGTTCTCCAGGCTGGAGTGGGTTGCCATTTCCTTCTCCAATGTCCTGTAGTCAAGAAAAAGTTTAACTCAACTCTTCATCTGAAGTTTAGCATCAGAGATTAAATATGTTACAAGAAAGTATATTAAAAGTCACAATCCTAGAGAGACACTTAAGTGTACCTCTGTTGTGATTTGGCAGAAATAGAGAATTTTTGCTATTAAAAAGAAATAAGGCATAGGAGAATTATATCAGGAAATTAAAATTTGGTCCAATTCTATAAGAATTTTAGCTTTAGCTAGTTATCCATATCACAGCCATGAGTGCACATTTCACATCTCAGCAAGTACCATGCAACACCCAGCTCAACGAACAAATGAAACGTTGAAAACCTAATAAAGGTATCGACACAGCAAAGAAATCAGAAATCAAGAGCATGTGAACACTTGGAAGGTGTTTACAGGAAGATTTTTCATGCAATGTCCAGGACTGAATGGGTGGAAATTCTGTAGAGATAAAGCAAACAGAGCTTCTTCCAACTTATCTGTTTTCTTGATGACTGAAGCCTCTGCTTCTCCACACATCTGTGCCTTGTAATATGCTATCAGTGCAGCTATACCCTCAGCAATTACCATTGTCCTAAACCCACTTTTCAAGTTCCAGCTCTACCACGTGATGATTGTGTAGCGGGTGTGGAGTTCTTTGTGCTCTGAGCCCAGATTTCCCATCTGTAAAGCAAGACAGACATACCTGCCCTCACGAAGGCTCAGATGAGGTCATGTCTTTTCAAATGTGTTAGTACAATGAACTCAAGCCCTGATCCCCAGAAGTTCATATCCCACAGAGAAAACCATCTTAGCAACAGATCTGGAAGAAAGGAACACATGTACCCAATATCCACACTGGTTTGTACACACTGAACTTTCTAACTGGGCTTAAAATAGTTGTGGGCCTTTTCTATATACATTGAGCCTTTCATCAATGTTTTAAAAAATATTACTGGGATTCCCCTGGTGGCCCAGTGGCTAAGACTCCTTGCTCCCAGTGCAGGGGTCTGGTTTGAGCCCTGGTCATGGAACTGGATCCCACAGGCCGCAACTAAGGCCTGGTGCAGCCAAGTAAATAAAAGTTAAAAACAGTCAAAGGATTATTACTACTGTCCCCACCCCTACCCTCCAGCTCCGCCAACCACCTCTACAATTATTACCCCAACCATCACCACCTTTTTGCTTTTCTTTCTTTCTTCTTTGACTTGACCCACATAATAACTTTAAAAGGCAGAAATATGTAGTTTGGAGCTTAGGGAATGTTAACCCAGCATACGGCAGGGATCTATCAACTTGACATGGGGAGTTCAGACTCCCAACCTGAACTATTGCCTATAAAACTGCCAAGGAGAGAAGCAGAAAGCTGAGTAGCTCATTAATGTTTTTCTTGTTGAGACAAGCTCACCAATGGGGTAGGAGATACTGTGTGAATTTGGTGTGAATTTGACCATTTTTTAAACACTTGCCTGCATTATTTTCTGTGTTCTAGGCTAACTTCTCTCCAGTTGTCACTAATTTACAAAGTCTTGTCAACTTCTTAGCTTTATTTTTAGTTGCCAACTTGGAAACATGAAGCAGGGCTGATGGGTTACAAAACTGCTTCCTGTTTTAGGCTCATTGTTCCTAAAGCCAAATCACCGACAAACCATGAAGATCATAGGATGTAGAAGACAGAAAATCACAGCACTTAAGACTGCAGGTGCTACCAGTTAATTAGGCTCTGAAACTGCAAGGTGAGAGTGTAAACAAGCCAAGTAACTCCAGGTGTTAACTGTGTACTCAGAAATGTCACTTGTACAGAACTTCCTACCCTTTTGAAGATAATGAACTTATCAATAAAAAAATAAACTAGCAATCAACATACATTTCCAACAACATGCAGGTTTTCAAATCTTGCCGTATCTGTCCTAATATGGCCACTGAAAATAATATTGCAGAAAATGAACGTAACAATGTGTCGGGTTCATGGTTTCCAAACTGTATATCCAAGTGTCTCAGAGACTGTGAACTCTCACAAGTGTGGTAAGATATTTTAAAATTTCAAAGGCATCAGCAATGCTTAATCTTTTAAAAAAAATAGTTAACAAGACTTTTTATTATAATAGTTTTTATTTGTGCATGGTTATAATAACAAACATATTTTTCACCATTCATCCAAATACTGTATATATGATATGATGCCTTGTAACACTCGACTGGGCTACAAGCCTGTTGATGACATCACTGAATGTAAAGCTGCACGTCTGGCAGTTGTCACAACAAAAACAGGAGACTCTATGTGAAATTACCGTGGAAGAGGAACTGAGGGCGAGGGACTGAGGGCTGCAATCTGCTTCCGAGGCTGAAGACGACGCAGTGCCCAGCAGACCTGCGCGTTTGCATCAGTGCTTCTTTAAGCATGGCAGAAGGGCTTCCTGGGAGGTCTGCTGGTTAAGAGTCTGCCTGCCAATGCAGGGGACACAGGTTCAATTCCTGGTCTAGAAGACTCCTGTGCTCTAGAGTCCATGCTCCACAGCAAGAGAAGCCACCACAGTGAGGAACTCACGCACCACACCTAGAGAAAGCCTGCACCCTGCAGAGAAGACTCAGCACAGCCATTAAACGGCTTCAAAAAGAATGACATAAAGTGTGCTAACTTTGTGTACTACTTTTTTTTAATCTACATTGCAGGTGGATTCTTTACAGTCTGAGCCACCAGAAAGCCCACTTTTTGTTAGGACATAAATACTTGAGCTGTTTGGATTGAACTATGTATTTAATAAATAAATGATTAATGATTGCTTTTTGCCTAAGGGGTGCTGTGACAAAATTACTGAGACGCTGGAGTCACTGGTGCTGTGGACCAAGAAAGTTTGGGAACTGCTGCGTTAGGTGAAAAAAATAAAATAAAAGCTGCATAATCGCTGGACTCAATAAAGGACAGAAATGGTATGGACCTAATAGAAGCAGAAGATATTAAGAAGAGGTGGCAAGAATACACAGAAGAACTGTACAAAAACGATCTTCATGACCCAGATAATCACGATGGTGTGATCACTCATCTAGAGCCAGACATCCTGGAATGTGAAGTCAAGTGGACCTTAGAGCATCACTATGAACAAAGCTAGTAGAGGTGATAGAATTCCAGTTGAGCTATTTCAAACCTAAAATATGATGCTGTGAAAGTGCTGCACTCAATATGCCAGCAGATTTGGAAAACTCAGCAGTGGCCATAGGACTGGAAAAGGTCAGTTTTCATTCCAATCCCAAAGAAAGACAATGCCAAAGAATGCTCAAACTACCACACAATTGCACTCATCTCACACAGTAGTAAAGAAATGCTCAAAATTCTTCAAGCCAGGCTTCAGCAATACATGAGCCGTGAACTTCCAGATGTCCAAGCTTGTTTTAGAAAAGGCAGAGGAACCAGAGATCAAATTGCCAGCATCCGCTGGATCATGGAAAAAGCAAGAGAGTTCCAGAAAAACATCTATTTCTGCTTTATTGACTATGCCAAAGTCTTTGAGTGTGTGGATCACAATAAACTGTGGAAAATTCTGAAAGAGATGGGAATACCAGACCATCTCACCTGCCTCTTGAGAAACCTGAATGCAGGTTAGGAAGCAACAGTTAGAACTGGACATGGAACAACAGACTGGTTCCAAATAGGAAAAGGAGTACATCAAGGCTGTATACTGTCACCCTGTTTATTTAACTTATATGCAGAGTGCATCATGAGAAATGCTGGGCTGGAGGAAGCACAGGCTGGAATCAAGATTTCTGGAAGAAGTACCAATAACCTCAGATATGCAGATGACACCACCCTTATGGCAGAAAGTGAAGAGGAACTAAAAAGCCTCTTGATGAAAGTGAAATTGGAGAGTGAAAAAGTTGGCTTAAAGCTCAACATTCAGAAAACGAAAATCATGACATCTGGTCCCATCACTTCATGGCAAATAGATGGGGAAACAGTGGCTGACTTAATCTTATTGGTCTCCAAAATCACTGCAAATGGTGATTGCAGCCATGAAATTAAAAAGAGGCTTTATCCTTGGAAGGAAAGTTATGACTAACCTAGACAGCATATTAAAAAAGCAGAGACTGTCAACAAAGGTCCATCTGGTCAAGGCTGCAGTTTTTCCAGTAATCATGTATGGATGTGACAGTTGGACTATAAAGAAAGCTGAGTGCCGAAGAATTGATGCTTTTGAACTGTGGTGTTGGAGAAGACTTTTGAGAGTCCCTTGGATTGCATGGAGATCCAACCAGTCCATTGTAAAGGAGATCAGTCCTGGGTGTTCAGTGGAAGGACTGATGTTGAAGGTGAAACTTCAATACTTAGGCCACCTGATGCGAAGAGCTGACTCATTGGAAAAGAACTTGATGCTGCGAAAGATTGAGGGCAGGAGGAGAAGGGGTCAACAGAGGATGAGATGGTTGGATGGCATCACCGACACAAAGGACATGGGTTTGGGTAAACTCTGGGAGTTGGTGATGGACAAGGAGGCCTGGAGTGGTGTGGTTCATGGGGGCGCAAAAAGTCGGACACGACTGAGTGACTGAACTGAACTGAAACATTGCAATCAATCTCGCTTTTCTATGGGTGGCTGTGTGTTTTAAGATGATGGAACAAAGTACATTAGAATTCAGCAGTGGCGACATGGTAGGACTTTCTGTAGTTTTCTTTATTTACTAATCTACTTGTGATGAGTAAGGATTAACTCTAACAGGCTGAAAATAATGAAAGGTTATTAAAAATTATTTCCCAGGGGATCACATTTGCTGATTTGAATAAAATAACACCAGAGAATTTCATTTTTGGAGAAGATTTTATTCCACTCTGCTAACTTCTCCAGCTTCCTGCTTCATACATACAGGATCTGGCTTTAGGATACTGAAGCTTTGGAGAAACCTGTTTTTATGAGTCTCTTTTGTGCTGCTAAAAAGAAAACCCAGCCATTTCCCACCTCTGCAGCCCGCAGGAAGTGACTGTGGCTTGGAGTCACCAGCAGATGGGGCCTCTCAGCCTAAGGTTGACAATCTATCAAAGACGGTGGTGGGGCCGGCTGATGTTACAGATGCCCTGGGGGACCATCGCTTCTCCAGCTCCTGCTTCCTGTGGAAGGCCCTATAGCATCCTGCAGCTCTTAGATGGAAGACACCATTAGGAGCCTGCCCCGAGGAAACACACATGTGAAAGCACCCCTGAGTGACAGAGATCTGGGGGGTTTTGCTGTTAAAACTGACCAACTCCTGAAAACTCACAGTTTATAAGGCTACTGAGATATCTATACAGTTGAAACATACACAGGTAGCCCTTGATTTTTTGATTGTGAGAGAAATCAAACTCAAAATTATTTTTCTCCTACAAACTTTGGTTAAAGAAGGGGAGAAGTGGGAGGAGAGGGATAGATTAGGAGTTTGAGATTAATATTTACACACTACTATGTACAGAGTAGTCAACAAGGACTGACTGTACAGCACAGGTAGCTCTCCTCAATATTCTGTAATAATCTATATGGGAAAATAATCTGAAAAAGAATGGATATACGTATATGAAAAGCTGAATAACTTTGCTGTACACCCAAAACTAACGGAACATTGTACATCAACTATACTCCAATATAAAATAAAAATAAAATTCAAAATTCAAAAAAGAAAACAATATACAAATTTTTTTATCCTAAAAAGGCAACTGTCATTATACTTTGTACTTGAGATCATTGGGTTTGTTTTATTTTAAAATTTATTGATCACTAATATTTTAAATGTATTCAACTCTTCAGCCCTCATACTAATATTTTAAATGCATTCGACCCTTTGGCGTTATGAGGCAGTACTGTTATATCTACTTTTAACTGAGGTACACACAAGGCAAATAACTTGCACATGGTCAAGCATCTAGAATGGGTGGAACCAAGATCTGGGTTTTTTTTTGGAAAGTCTGGATTCAGAGGGCTCCTCAGCAAGATGATCTCACCGACTGTTTGTAAATTTATCTTTTTCTCTAAGGTATATCCCTTTGTTGTTTTTGTTGTTTAGTTGCTAAGTTGTGTCTGACTCTTTGCAGTCCTATGTAGCTGCCAGGCTCTTCTGTCTATGAGATTTCTCAGGCAATACTAGAGTGGGTTGCCATTTCCTTTTTCAGGGCATCTTCCCAACCCAGGGATCAAATGCATGTCTTCTGCATTGGCAGGAGGATTCTTTACCACTGAGTCACCTGGGCAGCCCTTCCTTTCATTTGATGTTGTTGTTGTTGTTCAGTCACTAAGTTGTGTCTGACTCTTTGTGACCCCATGGACTTTCAGCATGACAAAAGATTATGATCTTTCAAAATCCCCAAATCACACCTTCCATGCATTTTCTAGGAAGTAATTCCATTCTCAAAGATTTCATAACAAAATGTTTATGTAATCTATTGTGTTATATATTCCATTAAGAGTTAGATACTCTATTGTAACATTTATTTTATTTTGTCTGTATTTATAAATCTATCCCTGACTAGAGTGTGTGCCTGTAGAGATGGGGACTGTACATTGTCTTTCTCTAGCACTTCACTGCCAAGAACACAGTAGGTCCACAAAAAACATTTGCTGAAGATGTGAAAGCTGATGTTAATGCTGATAGCAGCTGCCTCCTCTGCTGCACCATTACAAAATCCACCTCGGAGGCCCCCTGCAGCCATCGCCTGTCCATGCTGACGGCTGCTCGAGTCTCTACCTGAAGGGGTCTTCTGGCTGCTGGGGAAGGCTTGGTCACACATCGGGAGGCTACATTTTGCCAGGAATTGACTCCTGTGAGCTGGAGAAGGCAATGGCAACCCACCCCAGTACTCTTGCCTGGAAAATCCCATGGATGGAGGAGCCTGGTAGGCTGCAGTCTATGGGGACACTAAGAATCAGGCACGACCGAGAGACTTCACTTTCACTTTTCACTTTCATGCATTGGAGAAGGAAATGGCAACCCACTCCAGTATTCTTGCCTGGAGAATCCCAGGGACAGAGGAGCCTAGTGGGCTGCCGTCTATGGGGTTGCACAGAGTCGGACACGACTGAAGCGACTTAGCAGAGCAGTAGACTCTTGTGAGCAGCTTGCAACCAGGGAGCAGATGGAGTTGGTGGACAGACAGCCCAGCTTCCCTGCACCATGGAGACACACTTGTAGCTGTGTCCTATGAAATCACTTCCCTTGGCAGGCATCCCCAGGGGGTCTGAACCCCAGTTGCCCACAAGCAACTGGCGTGTTCACTAACACACCTTCTCTTGGCTTCTCTCTTTTGCTAGTGGAAGCTGGAAAGTTTATGATAATTTACTACATAGCAATGATGAGTATAAATTCTGGTGCATGGAAGTGGGATGCTGCTGTAACAAATACCTAAAACCTGAATGTTTGCTAGGGCTGCCATGATAAGGTACCATAGGCTGGTGGCTTAACCAACAGACATTTATTTCCCACAGTTCTGGAAGCTGGAAATCTGAGATCCAGGAATATGCAGGGTTCCTTCTTCTCAGGCTGCTGACCTTGTCTTGCAAACAGACTTGGCTGTGTGCACTTAGGCGTCCGTGGCATTTCTCCCCTCTCTGTGTAAGGACCCTAGTCCTATCGGATTAGGATGCATCCTGACAAACTCATTTAATCTTGACTACTTCCCTTAAAGATGCTATTACCAAATAAAATCACACTGGGGGTAGGGGCTTCAGCATGTGGCTTTCAGAGGGGATTAAATCCATAACAACACAGGGATTTTGCAAACAGAAGTGGGTGGAGGCTGGAGGGATGCTGAGGAATATGGTAGAAAATAGTCTAACTTGCCATGACTTCTTACTAGAATCTGGACTTGGACAAGGTGGACGGTGAGGGCACAGAAACAAATGAGGAACAATTCAGTTCAGTCGCTCAGTCATGTCTGAATCTTTGCAGCCCCATGGACTGCAGCATGCCAGGCTTCCCTGTCTATCACCAACTCCCAGAGCTTGCTCAACCTCAAGTCTGAGTCGGTGATGCAATCCAACCATCTCATCCTCTGTTGTCCCCTTCTCCTCCTGCCCTCAATCTTTCCCAGCATCAGGGTCTTTTCAAATGAATCCGTTTTTTTTTGCATCAGGTGGCCAAAGTATTAGAGCTTCAGCTTCAGCTCAGTCCTTCCAATGAATATTCAGGACTGATTTCCTTTAGGATGGACTAGTTGGATATGCTTGCAGTCCAAGGGACCCTCAAGAATCTTCAACACCACAGTTCAGAAGCATCAATTCTTTGGCACTCAGCTTTCTTTATGGTCCAGCTCTCACATCCATGCATGACTACTGGAAAAACCATTGCTTTGACTAAATGAACATTTGTCAGCAAAGTAATGTCTCTTCTTTTAAATATGCTGTCTAGGTTTGTCATAGCTTTTCTTCCAAGAAGTAAGCGTCTTTTAATTTCATGGCTGCAGTCACCATCTGCGGTGATTTTGGAGCCCCCAAAATAAAGTCAGCCACTGTTTCCCATCTATTTGTCATGAAGTAATGGGACTGGATGCTATGATCTTCATTTTTTGAATGTTGAGCTTTAAGCCAGCTTTTTCACTCTCCTCTTTCACTTTCATCAAGAGTCTTTTTAGTTCCTCTTCGCTTTCTGCCATAAGGGTGGTGTCATCTGCATATCTGAGGTTTTTGATATTTCTCCCGGCAATCTTGATTCCAGCTTGTGCTTCATCCAGCCCAGTGTTTCTCATGATGTACTCTGCATAGAAGTTAAATAAGCAGGGTGACAATATACAGCCTTGATGTACTCTTTTCTTGATTTGGAATCAGTCTGTTCTTCCATGTCCAGTTCTGTTTCTTCTTGAATACATATTTCTGTAATACCTGAATACATATTTCTCAGGAGCAGGTCAGGTGGTCTGGTATTCCCATCTCTTGAAGACTTTTCCACAGTTTGTTGTGTCCACACAGTCAAATGCTTTGGCATAGTCAATAAAGCAGAAGTAGATGTTTTTCTGAAACTCTTGCTTTTTCGATGATTCAGTGGATGTTGGAAATTTGATCTCTGGTTCCTCTCTGCCTTTTCTAAATCCAGCTTGAACATCTGGAAGTTCATGTTTCATGTACTGTTAAAGCCTGACTTGGAGAATTTTGAGCATTATTTTGCTAGTGTGTGAGATGAATGCAATTGTGCAGTAGTTTGAACATTCTTGGGCATTGCCTTTCTTTGGGATTGGAGTGAAAACTGACCTTTTCCAGTCCTGTGGCCACTGCTCAGTTTCCAAATTTGCTGGCATATTGACTGTGGCACTTTAACAGCATCATCTTTTAGGATTTGAAATAGCTCAGCTGGAATTCCATCACCTCCAGAGGAACATGTTATTGGAAATTGGACGAAGGGAATTCTTGCTGTGTACTGGTGGAAAGTTTGGAAAAATTGTCTTTTGGAGTTATGTGGAAAGCAGAAACTATATGATAAATTTCATGACGTATCTACAGAGATTTTCAAGGAAAATGTGGTAAGTGCTGCCTGGTTTCTTCTTTCTGCTTATGGTAAAATGCAAGAGGAGAGAGATGCATTGAAGGAAGAACTTTTTTTAAAAAAAGGGAAAAAGAATTTCATGACTTAAAAGATTCTCAGCCTCTCTAGATGGCAAAGGTGAGAAAAGTTGTACCACCAACACTTAGTTGCAAATCAGAAAGGCGCAGTCCCACAGAAAGCCTTCTGAGGAAATTAAGGGTGTGCCTCACAGATCTTCTCGGTCAAACCACAGAACTTCTAGAAAACCTAAAGGCAGTGCCCATCAGTCATCTCAGGAGAGGCTGAGGTATGGGATGGTTTATCATAACAGTATCTGTGGATATAGCTTTATATGTGCCTAATGGAGGCAACTTCAGTGACAACCACACAAGGTCTACAAAGTTCTTCAAAAACTGTTTCAATAGAAACACTGCTGGGACTTTCCTGGTGGTCCAGTGGTTAAGACTTTGTTTTCCAATGCAGGAGGCAGGGGTTCTATTCCTGGTCTAGGAGCTAAGATCTTGCATGCCTCATGGCCAAAAATCCAAATATAAAACAGAAGCATAATGTCACAAATTCAATCAAGACTTTAAAAATGGTCCACATTTAAAAACAAAAACAAAAAACAACCCTGGAAGCTTGAACTGCAAGGGACTGAGATATTATGATAGGAGGCTTTCAGAGAAACCTGAATAATCATAACATAACCATCACTTCATAATTGTTATGATAAATATATATGACTCCAAGCAGGTAGCTTGCACTCTCCTGCTGGCTTTGAAGAAGCAAACTGCCAGAGCAGTTTCTCTGAAAGCAGACTTTCAGAGGTCCCAGTAGGAAACAGGCTGATAAAACTCTCAACTGCAAACACAGGCTACTTTTCATGGGAAAAAAGGGCAGAATAAAGACTCAGAGAGTGGGGCCTGAGCCACAGAGGATTATTCCCAAGCTTGAAACTGAATCAAGGAACTCCCACCATCTACCAGGCTGGATTTCTCAGCAGTACTGGACTAGGGACTCCTTTTAACCTTCTGTTTCTCCTATTTTGAACCCAAATGTCTATGGCAATTATGCTATGCTCAATCCACAAGCAAGTGTTGGGAGGGCTGGGGGCACATAGTTTGTCTCTGTAGGTTCACAGCTGCACAGATGGCGAACTGTGCCCTCGTAGCTGTGCCTAATAGATAGCCCCCCAAGAGCTTTGTCTACACCTGACCACGATTTAACTTGAGACAGTGCTCTAACAGGATGAGATGGGAACTCTGGGCTGGAGTAAACACATTCTGTAGCAGGAGGGACGGTGAGGATCAGAGTGGACAGGCCCTTGAGTGGCTCCTCAGTGCCTCTGGCCTCCTGGTGCTCATGCCTCTGTGTGGTCCACTCACCATGAGCCTTGTCAGGACCTGTGCCTTGCTGCTAACCAACAGAACTTGACAGAGGTGATAGGATGCCGTGTTCACACTTCTGTGTTACGTTATATGGCAAAGGTCTTGGGATGTCACCTGTCCCATGGTTATGTTACATGATTTAGCAACCATGATGGGGCATTACTTCATGATTTAAAGTGAAAGTCACTCAGTTGTGTCTGACTCTTTGCAACCCCATGGTCTATGTAGTCCATGGAATTCTCCAGGCCAGAATACTGGAGTGGGTAGCCTTTCCCTTCTCTAAGGGATCTTCCCAACCCTGGGATTGAACCCAGGTCTCCCACATTGCAGGCGGATTCTTTATCAGCTGAGCCACAAGGGAAGCCCAAGAATACTGGAGTGTGTAGCCTATCCCTTCTTCAGCGGATCTTCCTGACCCAGGGGTCTCCTGCATTGCAGGTGTAAATTCTTTACCAGCTGAGCTATCAGGGTCATGTTTATGTAATGCCAACTACTGGAATCCTTAGCAGGTAGCTCTCACTCTCCTGCTGGCTATGATGAAACAAACCGCCACAAGCTCTACAGAAGCAAGGAGGTGAGTTCTGCCAACAACCTAAATGCGCCCAGATGTGGGTTCTTCCCCAGTCAAGCTTCTGGATAACCATGAAACCCAATTGATCTCCTAATGTAGTTCTGTGAGAGATTGAGCACAGAACACTGATTCCACATTCACAGAAATTGTGAGATAATAAATGTGTGTTCTTGTGAGCCATGGTGTGTGTGGTAACTTATTATTCAGCAACAGAAAACTAATACAAAGATTCTCAATAGGCAATGCATTGTGCGAGTGCAGCAAACTCAGATTCGCACCATCCTGGGTTTAGCCTTTGCATCGCAATTTTCACCTTATAGGTAACAATGTGAAAGTGAAAGGCACTCAGTTGTGTCCAGCTCTTTTCAACCCCATGGACTCCATGGAATTCTCTAGGCCAGAATACTGGAGTAGGTAGCCTTACCCTTCTCCAGGGGATCTTCCCAACTCAGGAATTGAACCCAGGTCTCCTGCATTGCAGGTGAATCCTTTACCAGCTGAGCCACAAGGGAAGCCCAAGAATACTGGAGTGGGTAGCCTATCCTATTTCTAGCAGATCTTCCTGATTCAGAAATTGAACCGGGGTCTCCTGTATTGCAAGCAGATTCTTTGCCAACTGAGCTATCAGGGAAGCCCTATAGGTAACAATAGTAGCATCCAATCAGGTGGATGGCGATGTGTGGCTTGGAAATGATCAAAGAATTGATCAACTTCTCTAGTCCTAGTTTAGAGTCAACAATATAATGCTCATATTTAAAATTACATGACAAAATGATAAAGACTGTAGGATTTGACAGTACCCGCAAGAAACCTATAGCCGCCATCTTTGTGCCCCAATTTCTGTGATAAGCTAAATAAAAGATAAAATTAAATCTTTCAGGTTCTGAGTATGTGTGGGAGTCACAGGGAGTCACATGCTTTTTCCTTTGGATTCAGAAGGACTATTTTTAGTTAGGTCACCCCTGCCAGGAGAGAAGAGTTGGGGCAAATAAGGCATCTCTGAAAGCAGCGTCTCTGAATATAGAGTTTCCCAGCTATCAAAGCACAGCCATTCTCCCTGGGCAAGTTCAGCTGTGAGGAGTTCAGAGCCAGCCACTCCATGGGGAAGCCACACAAATCTGGAGGCATGCCTGTGATCTGAGTGCTCACTGTTTGACCTCCAATGTGATCGGCTTGCGGGGCAGGGAGGCCACTGTGGACAGAGGAGGGCAGGAGCCTTTGAAGCCTTACTCGCTTGCTCCTTGGTGCTTGATTCTGTCACCGTGTGGGATCTGTCCATCTCCTCCTTGGAGTGACAGCTGGGGACAGAGTTACTGCAGGAATGCTGGGAGAGGGATTTTCTTGGAAATAGACCTAACTATAAATTACTTCCCAGTACAAACGATGACTAACAATTGCTTTAAAATGGTACATCCTATTTATGTTTATCTTCAGGGTGACTACAGATACCAAACTCTTGAGAGGGAGCGTCTGACAGCATTTGTTCATGAGGCCTTAGTGGTCCAATTTTCACTGGAAGCCTAGGATCTTCTGTGTTCCGGGATCACGGAACACAGATATCCAGTTGTTCTCTACTTGTTCCCTGAGCTGCAGTTGTGAGTTCCAGTCATTTGTGATACAGAAACATCACACGGATGCTTGGTGTTGGCCAGAGAGCCCAGAGGAGGTGTTTGTTTAATGTCCAGCTCTCCTCAGAATAAAAGAAGGGGTGAGTACCTGCAGGGCTCACTCTCCTAGGATAATTCCTTCTGCCCTGAAAATATCAGTTTTTGCTTTATTGGAGTAACATCTAGGCCATAGGCGCCGAAGGCTGCTCCAACTGTGAAAGGAAATATCAAGGTAGCTTAGGCAAAGTACTGCTCTAAAGGAGGAAAGCTGGTGACGATAAGCAGAGGGGGTCAATTTTTACTTTTTTTTGACTTTCAAAGGTGGTTGTGTGGGTGGTGGGGAGTGGAAGTGGGGTGGGGAGTGGTGGGTGTGGGGTATGCCCAATACTAATCTCACTTACACAACAGAAAACGCTTTTCAGAGGTTTCCAGATTTGGTTGGATCATAGAAATGAAGATGGACAATAAACCTGACTTTGGTTTTGGCCTTACCCACTCCTCTGGGACTGAGCTCACTTGCTCCAATCGCCTGAATTTAGGTAAGGGAGAGAATGGGGCAGGTGTAACGTTTTCTTTCCACAGTCTCTGGTGCTGGGAAGGTTGAGAAGGCACAGTGAAAATGGAAGGAGGTTCCAGAAAGTAATGGGCACCAAGAGAGCTGTGAGACACCAAGTCTGTTGTCCTCACTGGTTTTAAAAGTGCAGAAATACTAAAACTTTAGCGAAGGCTAATCACCTGTTATGCCAGTGAAAGCCTGGGTTCTAATCAACCTAATAGACAGTGCTGTGGGTTTTTTTTTTTTAATTGGATTTGTAATTTTTTGTGACTTGTTTTCCTTTTTAAATTTATTTATGTATTTCCTTATTACTTGGCTGTGTTGAGTCATGGGTGTAGCATGCAGGATCTTTGCTGCGTCATGCAGAATCTTTTTTTGCAGTGCACAGATGAGTTGTGTCACGTGGCATCCAGCACATGTGGGCTTTGGTAGCTGTGGGACACAAGAACTTAGTTGCTCCCCAACACATGGGAGCTTAATTCCTTGACCAGGGATTGAATCCGCACCCCTGTACTGCAAGGCAGATTCTTAACTGCTGGACCCCCAGGAAAGCCCCCGCTGTAGGTGTTTTTAAGTGATGTTTTTGATGAGAAGTTTTAGCATATAGGCAATCTGTCACCAAAGTTTCATTTATAATTAACTTTTTCTTTAAAAAAAAAAATTAATGATCGCTACAAGACACACATTACTTCTTCTGTAAGAGGTTTGTGCTTTTCTTAAATATCTTTTGATAAGCACAGAGTCAGAAGGACTTCCTGAATCTTAACTATTCATATCCATTTAATTAACATGCCCTGAAAATCTGCAGGATTGCATATCAAATCAATATTGCCGGCACAGTATAAAATTGAATCTGACTTTTATATGAATCAATTTATTTTGCAATAGAACAATTTCTTGATCTGAGACCTGTGTCCTTCATGGACAGGGATTTAATCAATGGTCTGACTGTGGCTCACAAAGCCCCCAACATCCAGTGTGTGAATGGACCTCCCCACCCCTTCCCTGCCCACTTTTTTCCAGCTCCCCCGGCCCCAGGCTACTTCTCCATCCCTGTTCCCACTCCCAGGGTCTTTGCACATGCTCTTCCTTCCTCCTGTGAATTTCTCCCCCTCCTAGGTCTTCTTCCTGGCTCCCTCATCACCTTCTTGAAGACTCTCCTCTAGGTCTCTGAATGGCTTCACCCTCAGATACTTTATATTATGATGATACTTTCTTTTCTTCATCATATTTATTGCTACATAAGTGTGCTATTTGTTTATTTAGATGATAATTGTCTGTCTTTCTGTGAGAATTACAGCTCCTCAGGACAGGGACCTAGCACTTAAGGACATCCCACTCACCCAGAGTGAGGCTCCAGTAAATACCTGTTGAATGAATGAGTGAAATTAATGTAAAATTTTCTGCAGCCTGGGGGTTTTAAAGATACATATCTCAGAACTGACTCAGAGGTAACAAACAAGTTTTGACAACCCTGGGTAAATAGGAGGACATACATTCTGAGGCAAATTCTTTATCGCCAGGGAAGTCCCGAGATGGTATCTTTCAGGTTTGGTGGGACTTTGTAACCCTAAGAAGGTTTAAAAATAAGTACTGTAGCATGAGCCAAGAAATTATAAAATATCTATTGAAATAATGAAGAAAGGAAGAAAAACCAAATTATTAATATTTTTGTAATAACAAAAGTGTTAATATTTTAGTAAGAGGTTAAGTGTTGGTGAAACAACATATTTTATAGCCATTATGACAATTATGATATTTGATGTGTCTTTACTGTTTTTCTTTGCATACATTTACTTTCCTCTGTTAATGTTTGAACCAGCGAAGAAAACTTAAAATATTTCACCTGTGATGTTCTTGAAATATTTGGGAGCATGTGACACTTAATACTTAAATGCATAGTTTGATTAATGTTACTAATTTAATAATAGGTACTGGTATTTTTCTAAAATATTACTTAATAGATCCATAATTTTATCACATTGTTAAACTAAGTACAAATAGTAGAAAGTATTCTCCATACACCAAAGCTCCTTGGACAGTTGGGATCTGGCCATTGAAGCGTTGCAAGGGAAATACTAGCACCCTCATTTTATAGACAAGGAAACTCCTGTCTAAAGCAGCAGGCACGTGATGTATCTAACGCCACCCAGTTGTAGCTGGCTGATCTTGGACTTACACACCATGTGCTCACTCCTTGGATCTCCTCTTCCTATTTTTAAATGCTTTTTAAATAAATTTATATTAAAAAAATAAAAAATAAAAAAAAATAACAGTACCCCCCCAAAATAAAATGGCCATTCTTTTTATTTTTTTATTGGAGTATAGTTGATTTACAATGTTGTGATATAAAAGCTTTTTAACATTATTCTCTCTGTGTGTATTAGCACTTTAAAATGATTTCTAGGCTATTAAAAAGGGTGATTATTAAGTTCAAGCTTCAGTCCACCTAAAAGAGTGGTTCTTTTTTTTTTTTTTGAACATTTTGGAGACTTTATTATAGTGATTAGTGTTGATCCTTAACAAGAGAACTTACCAACTAAAATGGTTTGTCTGGCCATAGAGTAAAAGAGTGGTTCTTAAAGTGTGTCCTCCACCCATCGGTGGCATCAGCAGCATCTGAGAGCTTGCTAGACAGGCAAACCATGGGGGCCACCCAGAACGAGTGAATCAGAATCTCTAGGGTGGGGCCAGGAATTTTGGATTTAATAAAATCCCCAGGAGATTCAGCTGAAAGTCCAAGTTTGAGAACCACTAGGCAAGAACAAACATGACCATTCAACCGGCCCTTTATATGAAAGTGTTAGTCGCTCAGTCATGTCTGACTCTTAGCGACCACATGGACTGTAGCCCACCAGGCTCCTCTGACCATGGAATTTTCCAGGCAAGAATAACGGAGTAGGTTGCCATTTCCTTCTCCAGGGGCTCTTCCTGACCTACAGATTGAACCCAGGTCTCCTGAAGTGCAGGCAGATTCTTTATCATCTGAGCCAGCAGCAAGGCAGATTCCTAACCACTAGACCATGAAGGCCCTTTATATAAAAGTGTCTAATTCAGCAGGAATTTTGGTAATACTGCTTATGACATTCTTGCAGACAAAGTGATGTCACATAAAAAAGGAGTTTCTCAAAGTTATTTTCCAAAAGTTTTATCTTTTACAGGGTGCTCCCCACCCCACCCTCACCTTGCTGACATGCCTTTGGCTTGGGTACCTGAAGTTTAACTTTTGACACAATTCTAAACTAACTTTGGCTCTTGGTTTCTGAGATTTTGGAAATGTTGGCCAGTGTAAACTTGCACTGCTACATTATGTGGACAAATTCCTTTGCACTGATCTAAATCAAGGTTCTCAAAGCATGTCCCCACACCAGCAGCATCAGTGCCACCTGCAATCTCTTCAGAATTGCAAATTCCCAGGCTCCATCCCAGCCCTGCTCAACCAGAAACTCTGGGCATAGGCCTGGCAATCTGTGTTTATCAAGCCCTCCAGGTGATTCTGTTGGACTGCAGCTTGAGAAACACTGACCTGAAAGAATCTACGTAGAAGAGTATGTCCCAGTGATTTTGACATGTGATTTAAATAAGGTTTGGACCGAAGCAGCTGACACAACCAATCAGAGAAGACAGTGTTGGTTGCCATGGTGAACTTACATTCAAAACCAGCCAGCCTAAAGTTTACAGTTCTGAAGAAACAGTACTTTGCCACCACCTAAGGAACTGTATACCTCTTCCACTACTGCTTTTATATCACAATCTCTTTTCTCATTTTCCTTTGTCTGTTTCAAAGGACAATTTGACTCCAAATTAGAACTGTCAATTCTACTTAAAAAAAAAAAACAAAACAACACTTTGCCAAAATGGGCTTTAAACATGTACAGCTCTACCTATTCATTACTTTCTATCAATTCATTCATTGCTTCTTATTCCAAAGAATGTTCTGACTTCTGCAATATATTCTGCATAGTTTATATCTGGCCCTTCTCAGGTCATTTGCAAGATTTCCCCAGAGGAGTCTTGTCTAAAGAGTTAGTTCATCCAAACTTTGTGGCGTACTCTGGCCCCTTGGACCTCTTATTTTCCTAATTTGAGGAGTTGTACAGTCAGTGGATTCACTATGATACAAAAGTGCTGACAGCACCAGCCGCGCTCACAGGGTCTGGAGAAGGAGAAGCTCCATCTAAAGGGCTTTGGTGAGAGTATGAAGGATGGATTTCTTGCTGTCTTTCAGTTAGGAAACATTTAATTAACTGGTCTTTCTGGGGAAAATTCAACCTAGACTTCCAGATGTTCAAGCTGGTTTTAGAAAAGGCAGAGGAACCAGAGATCAAATTGCCAACATTCACTGGATCATCAAAAAGGCAAGAGAGTTCCAGAAAAACATCTACTTCTGCTTTATTGACTATGCCAAAGCCTTTGACTGTATGGATCACAACAAAGTGTGGAAAATTCTTCAAGAGTTGAGAACACCAGACCACCTGACCTGCCTCTTGAAAAGCCTGTATGCCGTTCAGGAAGCAACAGTTAGAAGTGGACATGGAACAACAGACTGGTTCCAAATAGGAAAAGGAGTACATCAAGGCTGTATATTGTCACCCTGCTTATTTAACTTATATGCAGAGAACATCATGAGAAACACTGGGCTGCCTGAAGCACAAACTGGAATCAAGATTTCTGGGAGAAATATCAATAACCTCAGATATGCGGATGACACCACCCTTATGGCAGAAAGTGAAGAACTAAAGAGCCTCTTGATGAAAGTCAAAGAGGAGAGTAAAAAAGTTGGCTTAAAGCTCAACATTCAGAAAACTAAGATCATGGCATCTGGTCTCATCACTTCACAGCAAATAGATGGGTAAAAAGTAGAAACAGTGGCTGATTTTATTTTTTGGGCTCCAAAATCACTGTAGATGGTAATTGCAGCCATGAAATTAAAAGACGCTAGCTCCTTGGAAGGAAAGTTATGACCAACCTAGACAGCATATTAAAAAGCAGAGACATTACTTTACCAACCAAGGTCCATCTAGTCAAGGCTATGGTTTTTCCAGTGGTCATGTATGGATGTGAGAGTTGGACTATAAAGAAAGTTGAGCACTGAAGAATTGATGCTTTTCAACTGTGATGTTGGAGAAGACTCTTAAGAGTCCCTTGGACTGCAAGGAGATCCAACCAGTCCATCCTAAAGGAGATCAGTCCTGGGTGTTCATTGGAAGGACTGATGTTGAAGCTGAGACTCCAATACTTTGGCCAGCTGATGTGAAGAGTGACTCATTTGAAAAGACCCTGATGCTGGGAAAAATTGAGGGCAGGAGGAGAAGGGGACGACAGAGGATGGGATGGTTGGATGGCATCACCGACTTGATGAACATGAGTTTGAGCAAGCTCTGGGAGTTGGTGATGGACAGGGAGGCCTGGCGTGCTGCGGTTCATGGGGTCGCAAAGAGTCGGACATGACTGAGTGACTGAACTGAACTGAACTGACTCTTGTCATTCCTTGTCTGTATTTATTTTTTTCACAGACATTACTGTGCCTGAAATGTGCAGAAATCTAGGACTGGATTCACACTTGAGATGTATTTTCCAGTCATTTCTCTGTTAGCATTTAAATGTCTATAACAAACATTCCCCCATACAGACTGGATTCTCACACATTTGGCATCAAAGTTGGGAAGCCCATTACGTAAGAGAAACATGGGGCTCAGTTAGGTAACTTTGCTCCAATTCTCAGTGGGGCTGATAAATTCTGTCCAAGAAGAAAGGTAGCCAGCTCACCCAGGAGGTGGAAGAAATGAGCTAGAAGATTCTCTTATGTCCTCCAGCCACTGCACATGATAGATTATCACTGAGATGGGAGCTTCCTACTTAATTGCCAGCCAGGACCTGCTAGGACTAGCACAAGTGAAAAACCATGGTGCAATAGATGTTACTCTAACCTCATCCCATAATAAGCACGTTCCACACTCCCTGACAAGCAGCTCCCTTACAGAATACTCCTCATCAAATGGCAATTTCTTAAAGTTAAGAAAATAGCCCTTGTTTCATTTGGACATTCTCCTTTGCCATGATGATCAATAGCAGATAACTTTTTGGGGCATACTGCATCTTCCTTTTCTGGGTTTTATAAAAACTCGGAATATTGCAAAAAATAATGAAATGATGAAGCAAATTCTTTCCAATCTCGATTTCTTTTTAGATAAGTTCCAGCCTATTATTTAGTCATTAGTGAGGCATTTATCTTTTATTCCAGAGAAAGTCATCTTCAATAGAAGGATCAGTTCAGTTCCGTTCAGTTCAGTTGCTCAGTTGTGTCTGACCCTTTGCGACCCCATGGACTGCAGCACTCCAGGCCTCCCTGTCCAGGATACTGCCTAATATTAACAGGTAGAGTGGGTTAACTGGTCAGCTTCTATTAAATGTTGATCAATATCTGTTTAAGATGAGAGGTTCCTTTTTGTCCCTAAAGATTTATCTTCTTGAATATCCACCTCTTTTTTACATTTCAGTTGGCCTGAAAAGTTTCAAAATCTTATCAGAACATAAAATTTACAAGATGCAAGATTAAAACACTCTGTATCAATCTTTGGGCAGGACAGACCCACATGTTCAGCACTAGAATAAATTGACTAATAAGACCATGAATAAATGACAGAATCACAATTCCAAGTTACTCAGTGCAAGTGATCTCTTACAAGCATTTCTTGTAATTTATCAGCTAGGTTCCTTCTTTACACCCTTTAAAAATGCATCCACTGTTGTTTTACATATCATTTAAGCCCAGTGTATTTAATATGCATGTTAATACAGAATAAGGTATTTACATAGCTCAGATGCCTACTGATAAAAGAAGTGAGGACAGAATTTGACCTATTGGATAACAAGACGATAAGCTTCAATGATGTTTAATTCCCATAGGAAGCCTTTGGGCAATGTGATGGCCCAGGGAATTCTTAACATCCTGATGTACAGAAGTAAACTGCAAAGGCTGAGTTTTTGGTAGTCTCTTGACCTATCTGAAATGTTGTGAGTCTGATTTCCACTTTAATGCAATGATCCTGATGAATGGTCCTTTAAAAAAATCTACTAGCTATTTGTTTAAGGTAAGTTATATCTTATTTTAGGAATCACATAATTCATTTTTATTTGAAATCTCTCTCAGACTATGAAGACTAAATATGTATAATTTATAGGTATGTATACACTTATAAATATATTTTATTATATACAAAATATATATGCATATGCATGTATATGTGTATACATACATAAAAATCATTTAGTATAGTTAAAACCTGTTCTTACTAAATTTTATATAAAAGTTTAGACATTCTGAGGGCAAATGCATAACAACACAAGGCTGCCTAATATAATATCTACTCAGAGGTTACTGACACAAACACCATTTAAAGTAGAAATAAAAATTTCCTATTTTGTGATTGCATTGTATGAATATGAGTAAAAAAGACTCACATCTGAAAGCTGAGGTTGCTTTTCATGTGCTGCAATTTACAGTAAGTGGTGAACATTATAATCACTGAAGAATAACTGTGGATAATATATGGATATTTAAAACAAATACATGATTTAGGCATTTGAGAGCTCACCCTGCATCAAATGAGGTCACGCTTTTCAAGCCAACTTAAAGAGTAAGTCCTGACCATACCTTCATGGGCGCCAGCTGGATGGGCGTGATGCAGGAAGGGTCCACCATGGGCTTCGGCCTGTTGGCGGTGTCTGCTAGCAGGCTGTGCCACTGCTGCGGGAGGCCAGTAAATTTCTGTTCCTGTGGATCAAACCCAGTGTGAACCCTGTGTTCAAAGTTGGATGGGCCCGATATTTCAATCTTTTTCTTTTTTTTTCCGAACATGATGCAAAAACCTGAGAAATGAAAACAGAAAAGAGAGTGGTTTATTATCTTGCCAGCCAAAAGACTACAGGAAAATCAGTAATTCACTCATCATTCTGTCTTTTCAGCTTTTCCACTATTAGCTGCAGACAATGCAAGTTGTACTTTCAGAGTCTGTAGATGAGGCTGCTGCTGCTGCTAAGTCACTTCAGTCGTGTCCGACTCTGTGCCACCCCATAGACGGCAGCCCACCAGGCTCCCACGTCCCTGGGATTCTCCAGGCAAGAACACTGGACTGGGTTGCCATTTCCTTCTCCAATTCATGAAAGTGAAAAGTGAAAGTGAAGTCACTCAGTCGTGTCCAACTCTGCAGCCTACCAGGCTCCTCCGTCCATGGGATTCTCCAGGCAAGACTACTGGAGTGAGGTGCCATTGCCTTCTTTGGTAGATGAGGCAACTTCATTCAAAAAATTTGCTTTTTCCTTATACTTGCCATGTGGAGTAGGGTTTCCCGACTCGCTGAGTTTGGTCATGTGACTCACCTTAACTAACGGATTTTGGAGGAAGAAAAAGTCCTTCAGTTCAGGATGGATATGTTTTAAGATTTTTTTGATGTGGACGATTTTTACTATCTTTACTGGATTTGTTACAATACTGCTTCTCTGTTACGTTTTGTTTTGTTTTCTTGGCCCTAAGGCGTGTGGGATCAAACCTGCACCCCCTGCACCGGAAGGCAAAGTCTTAGCCACCGGACCACCAGGGAAGTCCCCAGGGTGGAGGTTTTTGAAGGTATTGTGTTTCCACTTCCCTCTTACACTTCTGCCACTTGGCATGCACATCTCTCTAGTGGATGATACTCCCTCAGCCAAGATTCTGGAAGGAGAGATGCATGAAGCAGACACAAATCTGACCTCCAGGCTGGAGTCAGACCAACAGCTGACTTGTGAGTATGAAATAAATGTTTGTCATGGAGCCATTAAGACCTTGTATTTGTTATGTGGTGTTACCAAAGCAAAAGCTGACTAGCACACAGGGAGAAGCATCTCAAAGTCTGATGTGCACTTAAAATCTAAAACACGTGTATGGAAAAATATGTGTAAACATGAAGAATGGGGTTAATAATTATATTTGCCACATAAAATTTTATTAGGATTAACCAAGTAAATACTTGTAAAACAAATGTCTGAAAAGCACCTGGCACAAAGTGAGTGCTAAGTGCTACAAGTATGAAACATACCTCTGGACGAATATATCAGAGATTGACTGACATTACCTGCAGAGAAGGGAGCCAGGAGGAAGCAGGGAACAATATCTACTTTATACTGTATATTTATAATTTTATACAATGTATTTTACTTGTTTGAAACAATGCAGTTTACCTATTTAAAAGCTCCTATGGCTTCCCCGGTGGCTCAGTGACAACCTGCCTGCCAATACGGGAGACACGGGTTCAATCCCCGGGTTGGGAAGATCCCTGAAGAAGGAAAGGGCAACCCACTCCAGTATTCTTGCATGGGAAATCCCATGGACAGCAGAGCCTGGTGGACTACAGGCTATGGCTTTCCAAAAGAGTTGGACATGACTTTGCCACTAAACAACAACAAATGACAAAGATACATGTAGAAAATATGTAAAATAATCACTTTATGCTTTACATTTATTGAAAACACGTAAGGTACCCTGGGCTTGAATGCTACTTAGTATTCATTGTGATCGCAGGTGACTGTTTTTCCTTCTCTGAATTTATTGAACAGGACAATCACAATCATTTGGGGAATCCCAGCGACCCTGTTGCACCTATTACAAAACATGGTGCATTGGCTTCAATGTTACTTTGTGGGGGAAACCTTATCCCAGCCCTCAGACTTGAGTAGGTGGGATACACATACACTGCTACAGTCATGTACATATTTTTCTCCACGCTTATTCACTTGCTGTCAGTTGAACAATGGCATGCCTATTATCTGTCTTCCCTTCTAGAATATAAGATTCATAAGAGCAGGGATGCCGTCCACTTGCTCGTTACTGTTGGCCAATGTCTGGCACATGGTCAGTTCAGTTCAGTTCAGTCACTCAGTCGTGTCCGATTCTTTGCGACCCCATGAATTGCAGCACGCCAGGCCTCCCTGTCTATCACCAATTCCCGGAGTTCACTCAGACTCACATCCATCGAGTTGGTGATGCCATCCACCCATCTCATCCTCTGCTGTCCCCTTCTCCTCCTGCCCTCAATCCCTCCCAGCATCAGAGTCTTTTCCAACTCTTCGCATGAGGTGGCCAAAGTACTGGAGTTTCAGTTTTAGCATCATTCCTTCCAAAGAACACCCAGGACTGATCTCCTCTAGAATGGACTGGTTGGATCTCCTTGCAGTCCAAGGGACTTTCAAGAGTCTTCTCCAACAACACAGTTCAAAAGCATCAATTCTTTGGTGCTCAGGTTTCTTCACAGTCCAACTCTCACATCCATACGTGACCTCTGGAAAAACCATAGCCTTGACCAGATGGACCTTTGTTGGCAAAGTTATATCTCTGATTTTTAATATGCTATCTAGGTTGGTCATAACTTTCCTTCCAAGGAGTAAGCGTCTTTTAATTTCATGGCTGCAATCACCATCTGCAGTGATCTTGGAGCCCCCCCAAAATAAAGTCTGACACTGTTTCCACTGTTCCCCCATCTATTTCCCATGAAGTGATGGGATCAGATGCCATGATCTTCGTTTTCTGAATGTTGAGCTTTAAGCCAACTTTTTCACTCTCCTCTTTCACTTTCATCAAGAGACTTTTCAGTTCCTCCTCACTTTCTGCCATAAGGGTGGTATCATCTGCATATCTGAGGTTATTGATATTTCTCCACATGGTAGGGGTCAAGAAATATTTGCTGAGAGACTAACATCACCCAGAACAGAACATTTAGTGAAGAACACCTAGGATCAGAGCTCCACAGATGTTAACATCATCTTTTTCACTCTCCCTCCCTCCCTTCCCTTCATCCTCCTTTGGAACTTCTGTTGTTGTTGTTGTTTCTTTTAACTGTTTATCCCTGCTCAGCCAGCAGGGGTTTCCAACTTCCTTCTAGTTTTCTAATGCTTCCATTCCTTCACTGCCTGGTGAGAACCTGCTTTCTGGTTGGCTGTCTTTTTGCTGTAACTTCACATGTTGGAAGGGACAAAGGAGCTTGCATTGATCTCTTCTAATAAGGGCACTAATACCATTTGTGAGGTTCCGACTTCAAGGAACAATCATCTCCCAAAGGCCCCGCTTCCTACTGCCACCACACTGGGGCTTTGGGGATGGCTCAGCAGTAAATAATTCACCTGCAAATGCAGGACATGGACATTCGACCCCTGAGTTGGGAAGATCCCCTGGAGAAGGAAATGGCGACCCACTCCAGTATTCCTGCCTGCAAAATCCCATGGACAGAGGAGCCTGGCTACAGTCCATGGAGTCACAAAAGACTCAACTCATTAAGTCACAACTTAATGACTAAACAACGTTTGGATTAGAATGTCAACCCATGGATTTTGGAGAGACACATTCAGACCACAGCACAGCATATAGTCTCTTGACAGGGATCAAGGTCTTCATAGCATTAACTCCCCTGAGTTTATCAAAACCCATTTTTGCATCCATCCTGGTTGTTACTTCAGACTCATTTAGCAAACTCACATAAGGTGACAATGAAAAACTAAAGAAAGATAGGAAGGGCTCAGAAATACCTTGGCACGTTGTCTCTCTTGGAAAACATAATGACATTTTTAAAAAACTCTTTATGTACCTTACTATAATTAGGTTAATAAGTACAGGTCAATTGATTTCAAATATTTGAGAACATCTCAGACAGAGCATAAAGAAGTAAAGGATGCAGTGGCAGTAGACTGTTACAGGAATGGCCCCGATGTCTCATGCCTGCCAGTGTCCAACCCTTAGGTGTGTCTCTCCAGCACTGACTCTGGACCAGGATATGTAATCCACAAAAGGACAACAGAAATTATGACACAAGACTGGAACGTGCTTGCCCCCTGGGGTGTGCCTCCATGCTGTGAACCAGCCAGTGTGAGAATGAGGCCAGGCCATCTAGCTAGGGGGTGACAGATCATGTAACCCAGTCACTCATCAGCCCAGGCAATGAGCCCTGGAAACAGCTGTCTCACTGACCGGCAGCTGTCCACTAGTAAGCCCAGTCAAAACAAGCAGGAAAAAACAAACAGCTGAGCTGGACCTACAGTATCAACCTACAGAATCAGAATATAAATAAAATGGCTGTTGCTTTAAGCCATTACATTTGGGAACAGATTGTTGCACAGAAAATGCTAACTGATATGATCCCATCCCCTGCCTCTTCAGATGCCCATCACTTTTCTCTATTTTAGTTGCTTCATAGTCTCAAGCACAGTGCCCAATCTGGGTAACCATATTAGCTGTTATATTGTGTCCACTCATTGGAATCTTAATTGTGATGCTATCGTCTGGTTTGTCAAGGGCCTAGAAGGTTTTCAGTGGCCAAGAAATTATGCCAAATAAGTAAGTGACTCTATACACCATCTCTCAGTATTATTTTATGAAAACATAAATACATTTGAAATATAATTTGGTCATGCATTGGTTGAGTCCACTTGACATTTTAATAAACTTCATGATCATTTTTAGAAACCAGGTGACAATTGTTGTAGAAAAATCATTTGAGGATTTGCATATATTCATACTTGAACAAGAACTGAGAATGTTAGATCAAACATTTTTAGAACCAGAATAGAAATGTCTTACTATTTCCTTCCCAACTGTGAATTTCTCACTGGTTGCTATGGCATTCAAGTGAGAATATAAAAAAAGAAAATATTAATGAACTAATATTATTCTTGTTGTAAAATAAGACAGAGGAAACCCACAGCTGAATTAATTTGCCTACATTTCATCATGTGATACTATACAACTGTAATTTAAATGGTAGTAAATATAGTTCTAGGTGTCTAGTAAGTTTGAGTTAAAGAAGAAACAACTTGAAAATGAAGCTGTAAATCCTAGAGTCATGTTCCTATGACCTTCACACATGACTAAAAGCAGAGAGGGAATCTCCAAAGTGTACAGTGACATTCCATGAGTGATGTCCACTCCCCTGATAGCACTGAGGAATCTCACATTCAGGCCAAAGATAGTATGGAAATCCTCCTCAAATCCAGACCTGCTTGGTAAAGGACTTCTTCTCTAGGATGAGTACCTGCTTAGTCTGGAAAAGTGCTAACTGTTCAGTGTGTCTGAGCTCACTTAAAACTCATGATAATCCTCTGGTGCGGGGTCCTCAAGATCACCCCATGGTTTGATGTATTAGGAGGACTCACAGGACTCAGCACAGAGTGATGCTCATGGTGATGAATTATTGCAGTGAAAGAACACAATGCAGAATTTGCAAAGGAGAAAGGTGTACGAGTGAAGTCTGCAGGCATGAGCCCCCAGTGGTTCTCTCCCAGCAGACTCACACAGGATGTAACCAATTACCCTAGCACTAAATTGTGACAATACACATGAAATGCTGTCTACACAGGGAAGCTTGGGAAAGCCTCAGTGCCTGAAGATTTTATTCGGTACCTGTCACATGGGCACCTCTGCCTGATCCCTGCCAAAATTCCAAACTCCAGAAGGAAACATGGGTTCAGCAGAGACTAAAACAGTCTGTATAAACAGTTTAGTCACAGATCAGATCAGATCAGATCAGTTGCTCAGTCATGTCCGACTCTTTGCGACCCCATGAATCGCAGCACGCCAGGCCTCCCTGTCCATCACCAACTCCCAGAGTTCACTCAGACTCACATCCATCGAGTCAGTGATGCCATCCAGCCATCTCATCCTCTGTCATCCCCTTCTCCTCCTGCCCCTAATCCCTTCCAGCATCAGAGTCTTTTCCAATGAGTCAACTTTTCGCATGAGGTGGCCAAAGTACTGGAGTTTCAGCTTTAGCATCATTCCTTCCAAAGAAATCCCAGGGCTGATCTCCTTCAGAATGGACTGGTTGGATCTCCTTGCAGTTCAAGTGACTCTCAAGAGTTTTCTCCAATACCACAGTTCAAAAGCATCAATTCTTCGGTGCTCAGCCTTCTTCACAGTCCAACTCTCACATCCATACATGACCACAGGAAAAACCATAGCCTTGACTAGACGAACCTTTGTTGGCAAAGCAATGTCTTTGCTTTTGAATATGCCCTCTAGGTTGGTCATAACTTTCCTTCCAAGGAGTAAGCGTCTTTTAATTTCATGGCTGCAGTCACCATCTGCAGCGATTTTGGAGCCCAGAAAAATAAAGTCTGACACTGTTTCCACTGTTTCCCCATCTATTTCCCATGAAGTGGTGGGACCGGATGCCATGATCTTCGTTTTCTGAATGTTGAGCTTTAAGCCAACTTTTTCACTCTCCACTTTCACTTTCATCAAGAGGCTTTTTAGTTCCTCTTCACTTTCTGCCATAAGGGTGGTGTCATCTGCATATCTGAGGTTATTGATATTTCTCCCGGCAATCTTGATTCCAGCTTGTGTTTCTTCCAGTCCAGCATTTCTCATGATGTACTCTGCATAGAAGTTAAATAAACAGGGTTACAATATACAGCCTTGACGTACTCCTTTTCCTATTTGGAACCAGACTGTTGTTCCATGTCCAGTTCTAACTGTTGCTTCCTGACCTGCATACAAATTTCTCAAGAGGCAGATCAGGTGGTCTGGTATTCCCATCTCTTTCAGAATTTTCTACAGTTTATTGTGATCCACACAGTCAAAGGCTTTGGCATAGTCAATAAAGTAGAATTAGATGTTTTTCTGGAACTCTTTAGCTTTTTCCATGATCCAGTGGATGTTGGCAATTTGATCTCTGGTTCCTCTGCCTTTTCTAAAACCAGCTTGAACATCAGGAAGTTCACGGTTCACATATTGCTGAAGCCTGGCTTGGAGAATTTTGAGCATTACTTTACTAGCGTGTGAGATGAGCGCAATTGTGTGGTAGTTTGAGCATTCTTTGGCATTGCCTTTCTTTGGGATTGGAATGAAAACTGACCTTTTCCAGTCCTGTGGCCACTGCTGAGTTTTCCAAATTTGCTGGCATATTGAGTGCAGCACTTTCACAGCATCAGCTTTCAGGATTTGAAATAGCTCAACTGGAATTCCATCACCTCCACTAGCTTTGTTCATAGTGATGCTTCCTAAGGCCCACTTGACTTCACATTCCAGGATGTCTGGCTCTAGGTCAGTGATCACACCACCATGATTATCTGGGTCATGAAGATCTTTTTTGTACAGTTCTTCTGTGTATTCTTGCCATCTCTTCTTAATATCTTCTGCTTCTTTTAGGTCCATATCATTTCTGTCCTTTATCGAGCCCATCTTTGCATGAAATGTTCCTTTGGTATCTATGATTTTCTTGAAGAGATCTCTAGTCTTTCCCATTCTGTTGTTTTCCTCTATGTCGTTCCATAGATCGCTGAAGAAGGCTTTCTTATCTCTTCTTGCTATTCTTTGGAACTCTGCATTCAGATGTTTATATCTTTCCTTTCTCCTTTGCTTTTCGCTTCTCTTCTATTCACAGCTATTTGTAAGGCCTCCCCAGACAGCCATTTTGCGTTTTTGTATTTCTTTTCCATGGGGTGGTCTTGATCCCTGTCTCCTGTACAATGTCACGCACCTCATTCCATAGTTCATTCGGCACTCTATCTATCAGATCTAGGCCCTTAAATCTATTTCTCACTTCCACTGTATAATCATAAGGGATTTGATTTAGGTCATACCTGAATGGTCTAGTGGTTTTCCCTACTTTCTTCAATTTCAGTCTGAATTTGGCAATAAGGAGTTCATGGTCTGAGCCACAGTCAGCTCCTGGTCTTGTTTTTGCTGACTGTATAGAGCTTCTCCATCTTTGGCTGCAAAGAATATAATCAATCTGATTTCAGTGTTGACCATCTGGTGATGGTCACCAGGTATAGAGTCTTCTCTTGTGTTGTTGGAAGAGGGTGTTAGTTCTAAAAGGTCTTGTAGGTATTAATAGAACTATTGAACTTCAGCTTCTTCAGCATTACTGGTTGGGGCATAGACTTGGATTACTGTGATATTGAATGGTTTGCCTTGGAAACGAACAGAGATCATTCTGTCGTTTTTGAGATTGCATCCAAGTACTGCATTTCGGACTCTTTTGTTGACCATGATGGCTACTCCATTTGTTCTGAGTGATTCCTGCCCACAGTAGTAGATATAATGGTCATCTGAGTTAAATCAGTTTAGTCACAGTGAGCCATTATTATCAGGGAACAGTGGGAACCCTCCTAAAACCCAAGTTTCTAGATGCCAGCAAAGGGCCAATCCTGCAATTAGATTTCTCAAAGATAGAGTCTCAGGCCTGCTGTGTGAACTCCTTCAGACAAGGGGTGTTATAGCACAAGGGGTGATATCATCATACCTCTATTTTATAGAAGAAAAAAACAGAAACTAAGAAACTGACAAAATTGGAGACTCAGAATCTCAAAGCACATTCTTTTGATCAGCTGGAAGATTGTATAATAAAGCTAAATTCTATTTACTGTAGCATAAAAAAGTATTGAGATGCCTAAAATTGACATAGTTGCACACATATATTTTTGGTGATATGGAAAAAACGGAAAAAAAATTGTGGAAACCAAAAGAATGTCATGTCATGGTGCCCTCCAGCGAAGCAGAATTTGGAGTTTAGTCAGTTCAGTTCAGTTCAGTCAGTCAGTTGTGTCCAATTCTTTGCAACCCCATGGACTGCAGGCCTCCTTGTCTATCACCAACTCCCGGAGTTTACTCAAACTCATATCCATTGAGTCAGTGATGCCATCCAGCCATCTCATCCTCCGTCATCCCCTTCCCATCCTGCCTTCAAACTTGCCCCAAATCAGGGTCTTTTCAAATGAATCAGTTCTTCTGATCAGGTGGCCAAAGTATTGGAGTTTCAGCTTCAGCATCAGTCCTTCAAATGAATATTCAGGACTGATCTCCTTTAGGATGGACTGGTTGGATCTCCTTGCAGTCCCTTTCCAAGGGACTCTCAAGAGTCTTTCCAACACCACAGCTCAAAAGCATCAATTCTTTGGTGCTCAGATTTCTTTATAGTCCAACTCTCACATTCATACATGACTACTAGAAAAACCATAGCTTTGACTAGATGGACCTTTATTGGCAAAGTACTGTCTCTGCTTTTTAATATACTGTCTAGGTTGGTCATAACTTTTCTTCCAAGGAAGAAGTGTCTTTCAACTTCATGGCTGCAGTCACCATCTGCAATGATTTTGGAGCTCCCCATTATAAAGTCTGTCACTATTTCCACTGTTTCCCCATCTATTTGCCATGGGGTGATGGAGCCAGTGGCAAACCACACCAGTGGCAAACCACTTCAGTATTCTTGCTTTGAGAACCCCATGAACAGTATGACAAGGCAAAAGAGAAACTCCCCAGGTGAGTAGGTGCCCAATATGCTACTGGAGATCAGTGGAGAAATAACTCCAGAAAGAATGAAGGGATGGAGCCAAAGCAAAAACAATACCCAGCTGTGGGTGTGACTGATGAGAGAAGCAAGATCTGATGCTGTAAAGAGCAATATTGCATAGGAACCTGGAATGTCAGGTCCATGAATCAAGGCAAATTGGAAGTGGTCAAACAAGAAATGGCAAGAGTGAATGTTGACATTCTAGGAATCAGCGAACTCAAATGGACTGGAATGGGTGAATTTAACTCAGATGACCATTATATCTACTACTGCGGGCAGGATCCCTCATAAGAAATGGAGTAGCCATCATGGTCAACAAAAGAGTCCGAAATGCAGTACTTGGATGCAATCTCAAAAATGACAGAATGATCTCTGTTCATTTCCAAGGCAAACCATTCAGTATCACAGTAATCCAAGTCTATGCCCCAACCAGTCACGATGAAGAAGCTAAAGTTGAACGGTTCTATGAAGACCTACAAGACCTTTTAGAACTAATACCCAAAAAAGATGTCCTTTCGATTACAGGGGACTGGAATGCAAAAGTAGGAAGTCAAGAAACACCTGGAGTAACAGGCAAATTTGGCCTTGGAATACAGAATGAAGCAGGGCAAAGTCTAATAGAGTTTTGCCAAGAAAATGCACTGGTCATAACAAACACCCTCTTCCAACAACACAAGAGAAGACTCTATACCTGGTGACCATCACCAGATGGTCAACACTGAAATCAGATTGATTATATTCTTTGCAGCCAAAGATGGAGAAGCTCTATACAGTCAGCAAAAACAAGACCAGGAGCTGACTGTGGCTCAGACCATGAACTCCTTATTGCCAAATTCAGACTGAAATTGAAGAAAGTAGGGAAAACCACTAGACCATTCAGGTATGACCTAAATCAAATCCCTTATGATTATACAGTGGAAGTGAGAAATAGATTTAAGGGCCTAGATCTGATAGATAGAGTGCCGAATGAACTATGGAATGAGGTGCGTGACATTGTACAGGAGACAGGGATCAAGACCACCCCATGGAAAAGAAATACAAAAACGCAAAATGGCTGTCTGGGGAGGCCTTACAAATAGCTGTGAATAGAAGAGAAGCGAAAAGCAAAGGAGAAAGGAAAGATATAAACATCTGAATGCAGAGTTCCAAAGAATAGCAAGAAGAGATAAGAAAGCCTTCTTCAGCGATCTATGGAACGACATAGAGGAAAACAACAGAATGGGAAAGACTAGAGATCTCTTCAAGAAAATCATAGATACCAAAGGAACATTTCATGCAAAGATGGGCTCGATAAAGGACAGAAATGATATGGACCTAAAAGAAGCAGAAGATATTAAGAAGAGATGGCAAGAATACACAGCAGAACTGTACAAAAAAGATCTTCACGACCCAGATAAACACGATGTTGTCATCACTGGCCTAGAGCCAGACATCCTGGAATGTGAAGTCAAGTGGGCCTTAGAAAGCATCACTACAAACAAAGCTAGTGGAGGTGATGGAATTCCAGTTGAGCTATTTCAAATCCTGAAAGCTGATGCTGTGAAAGTGCTGCACTCAATATGCCAGCAAATTTGGAAAACTCAGCAGTGGCCACAGGACTGGAAAAGGTCAGTTTTCATTCCAATCCCAAAGAAAGGCAATGCCAAAGAGTGCTCAAACTACCGCACAATTGCACTCATCTCGCACACTAGTAAAGTAATGCTCAAAATTCTCCAAGCCAGGCTTCAGCAATATGTAAATCATGAACTTCCTGATGTTCAAGCTGGTTTTAGAAAAGGCAGAGGAACCAGAGATCAAATTGCCAACATCCACTGGATCATGGAAAAAGGAAGAGAGTTCCAGAAAAGCATCTATTTCTGCTTTATTGACTATGCCAAAGCCTTTGACTGTGTGGATCACAATAAACTGTAGAAAAATCTGAAAGAGAAGGGAATACCAGACCACCTGATCTGCCTCTTGAGAAATTTGTATGCAGGTCAGGAAGCAACAGTTAGAACTGGACATGGAACAACAGACTGGTTCCAAATAGGAAAAGGAGTTCATCAAGGCTGTATATTGTCACCCTGTTTATTTAACTTCTATGCAGAGTACATCATGAGAAATGCTGGACTGGAAGAAACACAAGCTGGAATCAAGATTGCCGGGAGAAATATCAATAACCTCAGATATGCAGATGACACCACCCTTATGGCAGAAAGTGAAGAAGAACTAAAAAGCCTCTTGAAAGTGGAGAGTGAAAAAGTTGGCTTAAAGCTCAACATTCAGAAAACGAAGATCATGGCATCCGGTCCCACTACTTCATGGGAAATAGATGAGGAAACAGTGGAAACAGTGTCAGACTTTATTTTTCTGGGCTCCAAAATCACTGAAGATGGTGACTGCAGCCATGAAATTAAAAGACGCTTACTCCTTGGAAGGAAAGTTATGACCAACCTAGAGGGCATATTCAAAAGCAAAGACATTGCTTTGCCAACAAAGGTTCGTCTAGTCAAGGCTATGGTTTTTCCTGTGGTCATGTATGGATGTGAGAGTTGGACTGTGAAGAAGGCTGAGCGCCGAAGGGTTGATGCTTTTGAACTGTGGTGTTGGAGAAGACTCTTGAGAGTCCCTTGGACTGCAAGGAGATCCAACCAGTCCATTCTGAAGGAGATCAGCCCTGGGATTTCTTTGGAAGGAATGATGCTAAAGCTGAAACTCCAGTACTTTGGCGACCTCATGTGAAGAGTTGTCTCATTGGAAAAGACTCTGATGCTTGGAGAGATTGGGGGCAGGAGGAGAAGGGAACGACAGAGGATGAGATGGCTGGATGGCATCACTGATCGATGGACATGAGTCTGAGTGAACTCTGGGAGTTGGTGATGGACAGGGAGGCCTGGCGTGCTGTGATTCATGGGGTCGCAAAGAGTCGGACACGACTAAGGGACTGATCTGATCTGATCTAATGGGGCCAGATGGCATGACCTTAGTTTTCTGAATGCTGAGTTTTAAGCCAACATTTTCACTCTCCTCTTTCACTTTCATCAAGAGCTCTTTAGTTCTTCTGCACTTTCTGCCATAAGCATGGTGTCATCTGCATATCTGAGGTTACTGATATTTCTCCCGGCAATCTTGATTCCAGCTTGTGCTTCATCCAGTGCAGCGTTTCTCAGGATATATTCTGAATATAAGTTAAATAAGAAGGGTGACAATATACAGACTTGATGTACTCCTTTCCTGATTTGGAACCAATCTGTTGTTCCATGTCCACTTCTAACTGTTGCACCCTGATCTTCATACAGGTTTCTCAAGAGGCAGGTCATGCGGCTTGGTGTTCCCATCTTTTGAAGAATTTTCCACAGTTTATTGTGATCCACACAGTCACAGGCTTTGGCACTGTCAATAAAGCAGAAGTTGATGTTTTTCTGGAACTCTCTTGCTTTTTCGATGATCCAGCGGATGTTGGCAATTTGATCTCTGATCCTCTGCGTTTTCTAAATCCAGCTTGAACATCTGGAAGTTCACAGTTCATGTATTGCTGAAGCCTAGCTTGGAGAATTTTGAGCATTAGTTTACTAGTGTGTGAGATTAGTGCAATTGTGCGATAGTTTGAGCATTCTTTGGTATTGCCTTTCTTTGGGATTGGAATGAAAACTGACTTTTTCCAGTCCTGTGGCCACTGCTGAGTTTTCCAAATTTCCTGGTATGTTGAGTGCAGCACTTTCACAGCATCATCTTTTAGCATTTCAAATAGTTCAACTGGAATTCCATCACCCCCACTAGTTTTGTTCATAGTGATATTTCCTAAGGGCCACTTGACTTCACATTCCAGGATGTCTGGCTCTAGGTGAGTCATCATACCATCGTGATTAAATGGGTCGAGAAGATCTTTTTTGTATAGTTCTTCTGTGTATTCTTCTTCTTCCTCTTCTTTTTTTTTTTTTTACAAGGACAGCAAATATTTACTAATAATTGGACTTCTTTGTATGCTTGCCACCTCTTAGTATCTTTTGCTTCTGTTAGGTCCATACCATTTCTGTTCTTTATTGTGCCCATCTTTGAATGAAATGTTCCCTTGGTATATCTAATTTTCTTGAAGAGAGCTCTAGTCTTTCCCATTCTATTGTTTTCCTGTATTTATTTGCATTGATAACTGAGGAAGGCTTTCTTATCTCTCCTTTCTATTCTTTGGAACTCTGCATTCAAATGGGTGTATCTTTCCTTTTCTCCCTTGTTTTTCACTTTTCTTCTTTCACAGCTGTTTTTAAGGCCTCCTCAGACAGACATTTTACTTTTTTGCATTTCTTTTTCCATGAGTCAAGGCAAATTTGAAGTGGTCAAACAGGAGTTGGCAAGAGTGAATATCAGCATTTTAGGAATCAGTGAACTGAAATGGACTGGAATGGGTGAATGTAACTCAGATGACCATTATATCTACTACTGTGGGCATGAATCCCTTAGAAGAAATGGAATAGCCATCATAGTTAATAAAAGAGTCTGAAATGCAGTACTTGGATGCAATCTCACAAATGACAGGATTATTTCTGTTCATTTCCAAGGCAAACCACTCAATATCACAGTAATCCAAGTCTATGTCTCAACTAGTAATGTTGAAGAAGTTGAAGTTGAATGGTTCTATGAAGACCTACAAGACCTTCTAGAACTAACATCCAAAAAAGGTGTCATTTTCATTATAGGGGACTGGAAAGCAAAAGTAGGAAGTCAAGAAATACGTGGAGTAAAGGGAAAATTTGGCCTTGGAGTACAGAATGAGGCAGGGCAAAGGCTAATAGAGTTTTGCCAAGAGAACGCAAAAACCCTCTTCCAACAACACAAGAGAATACTCTACACATGGACGTCACCAAACCGTCAATACTGAAATCAGATTGATTATATTCTTTGCAGGCAAAGATGGAGAAGCTCTATACAGTCAGGAAAAACAAGCCCAGTAGTTGACTGTGGCTCAGATAATGAACTCCTTATTGCCAAATTCAGACTTAAATTGAAGAACGTAGGGAACATCACTAGACCATTCATGTATCACCTGCATAAATCCCATATGATTATACAGTCAAAGTGACAAATAGATTTAAGGGATTAGATCTGATAGACAGAGTGCCTGAAGAACTATTGATGGAGGTTCGTGACATTGTATAGGAGACAGGGATCAAGACCTTCCCCAATAAAAAAGAACTTGGAGTTATCATAGTGTAAATCAAGGAACCATTGGATTTTTATACTTTTTGTGTGCTATGGCTTCCCTGGTGGCTCAGACAGTAAAGAATCTGCCTGCAATGCAGGAGATCTGGGTTTGAGCCCTGGGTCAGGACAATTCCTTGGAGAAGGGAATGGCTACCCACTCCAGTATTCTTGCCTGGAGAATTCCATGGACAGAGGAGCCTGGCAGGCTATAGTCCATAGGTTTACAAAGAGTCAGACATGACTGCATGACTAATACACACACACAGTGTAGTATATTTCTTTCCTAAAGTATTTTTAAAATCAATTCAAAGCAAACATTTGTTGAGGTTTTCATGTATTGTAATTTATTGAAATAAAACGTTAAAAATTCATCCTTTGGGTTAATGTTCAGAAGAAAAGATTGATTTACATGAGGAGCAGAGTTAAAAAGAGGGCTACCAAGACTACACATAATGGAAAGATAGTCTCTTCAAAAAATGGTGCTAGGAAAATTGGACAGCCACATGTAAAAAAAGTGCAATTAGATCATTCTTGAACTCCATACACAAAAATAAGCTCAAAATAGATTAAATACCTAAATGTGCGACTGAGCACTGTAAAACCCCTGGAAGAAACATAGAAAGAAGAGTCTCTGACATAAATCACAGCACCATCTTTTTTGATCCATCTCCCAGAATAAGGGACATAAAACAAAAATAAACAAATGGGACCCACTTAAAAGGTTTTGCACAGCAAAGGAGACAATAAACAAAATTAAAAGAAATAATTAACCTCCAATTAAAACAAATAAATTTATATTAAAAAAAAGAAAACCTAAAGATTGGGAGAAAATATTTGCAAATGACATCACTGATGAGGGGTTAGTCTCCAAAGTTTGCAAACAGCTTATGACACATAACAGCATTAAAATAAACAACCCATTCCAAAAATGGGCAGAAGACCTGAATAGACATTTCTCCTAATGGGATATACAGATGGCCAATAGGCACATGAAAAGATTTTCAACATCACTAGTTATTAGAGAAACACAAATCAAAACTACAATGAGATATCACTTCACGCTGGTCAGAATGGCTGTCATCAAAAAAAAAAAAAAAAAAAAAAACAAATCCACAAACAACAGGGGTTTCTGGTTCAAGACAGTGGAGTAGAAGTACGTGTACTCATCTCCTCCTGTGAGAGCACCAAAACTGCAACTAGCTGTTGAACAATCATTGATAGGAGGATGCTAGAACCCACCAAAAAAAGGTAACCCATGTCCAAAGACAAAGAAGTCACAGCAAAACAGTAGTAGGAGGGGCACTGTCACAGTAAAATCAGATCCCATACCTTCCAGGTGGGTGACCCACAAACTGAAGAACAAGAATACCAAAGACGTTCTCCCACTGTCGTCAAGGTTCTGAACCCCATGCCAGGCTTCCTAGCCTGGGGATCTGAAAAAGAGACTGGGAATCCCCAGGGAATCTGACGTTGAGGGCCAGCAGGATTGGATTATAGGACTTCCGCAGGGCTGGGGTAAATAGAGACTCCAGTCATGGAGGGCACAAACAAAATCTTGCACGCACCAAGACCCAGAAGAAAGGAGCAGATACCCCACAGAGGACTGAACCACCACTACCTGGTAGTGTTGGAGGGCCTCCTATGGAAGCGTAGGTTAGCACGGGCTCACTACAGGGACAGGGGCACTGGCAGCAGCAGTCTGGGAAGGCCCGCTTTGGCATATGCCCTCTTGGAGGTTGCCATTAACCTTACCATAGAGCTCAAAGACCCCAGGGCTCGGTCATCTCAGGCCAAACAACTGCCAGGGAGAGAGTTCAACCCCACCCATCAGCAGATACTTGGATTAAAGCTTTACTGAGCAAAGCCCTATCCACCAGAGCAACACCCAGTTTTTCCCATTGCTAGTCCCTCTCATCCAAAGCTTATACAAACCTCTTAGCCTCCTCAAGGACAGACAGAAGAAGCAAGAACAACCACAATCTCACAGCAGGTAGAACAAAAAAAACACATTACAGAAAGCTGACCAGGATAAAAAAGCAGAAAATTATGTCTCAGGTGAAGGAACAAGATAACCCCCCTCCAGGAAAACAACTAATGAAGAAGTGGAGATAGACCAACCTTTCAGAAAAAGAATTCAGAATAACGATAGTTAAGATGATCCAGGATCTCTGGAAAACAATGGAGAAGGTGTAAGAAAAGTTTACCAAAAGCCTACAAAACTAAAGAACAAACAAACAGAGATGAGTAATACACTAGAAGGAAGCAATAGCAGGATAACTGAGGCAGAAGCACAGATAAATAGCCTGGAGGAAAGAATGGTGGAAATCACTGCCACAGAACAAAATATAGAAAAAAGAATGAAAAAATGAAGACAGCTTAAGAGACCTGGGACAACATTAAAGGCACCAACATTCACATTATAGGGGCCCCAGAGGGAGAAGAAAGAGAGAAAGGACCTGAGAAAATATTTGAAGAGATAAGAGCTGAAAACTTCCCTAACATCAGAAAGGAAATAGTCAACCAAATCCAGGAAGCACAGAGAATCCCATGCCAAATAAACCCAAGGAGGGACACTCTACACATAGTAATCAAATGACAAAAATTAAAGACAGAAATAAAATATTAAAAGCAACAAGGGAAGAATGACAAATAACATACAAGGGAACTCCCTTAAGATTATCAGCTGATTTCTCAACAGAAACTCTACAAGCCAGAAGAGAATGGCATGATATATTTAAAGGGATGAAAGAGAAACACCTACAATCAAGAATACTCTACCCAGAAGGACTCTCCTTCCGATTTGATGGAGAAATCAAAAGCAGACAAGAAAAAGTAAAAGAATTCAGCACTACCAAAGCAGCTTTATAACAAATGCTAAAGGAACTTCACTTCATGGGAAATAGATGGGGAAACAGTGGAAACAGTGTCAGATCTTAATTTTTTGGGCTCCAAAATCACTGCAGATGGTGACTGCAGTCATGAAATTAAAAGACGCTTACTCCTTGGAAGGAAAGTTATGACCAACCTATATAGCATATTCAAAAGCAGAGACATTAATTTGCCAACAAAGGTTCGTCTAGTCAAGGTTATGGTTTTTCCTGTGGTCATGTACGGATGTGAGAGTTGGACTGTGAAGAAGGCAGAGCACTGAAGAATTGATGCTTTTGAACTGTGGTATTTGAGAAAACTCTTGAGAGTCCCTTGGACTGCAAGGAGATCCAACCAGTCCATTCTGAAGGAGATAAGCCCTGGGATTTTTTTAGAAGGAATGATGCTAAAGCTGAAACTCCAGTACTTTGGCCACCTCATGGGAAGAGTTGACTCATTGGAAAAGACTGTGATGCTGGGAGGGATTGGGGGCAGGAGGAGAAGGGGACGATAGAGGAGGAGATGGCTGGATGGCATCACTGACTCGATGGACGTGAGTCTGGGTGAACTCCGGGAGTTGGTGATGGACAGGGAGGCCTGGCGTGCTGCGATTCATGGGGTCGCAGAGTCAGACACGACTGAGCGACTGAACTGAACTGAAAGGAACTTCTCTAGGCAGGAAACACAAGAGAAGGAAAAACCTACAGAAAATAGCCCAAAACAATTAAGAAAATGGTAATGGGATCACACATACAACTACCTTAAGTGTAAATGGATTAAATGCACCACCAAAAGACATAGACCAGCTGGGCAGATGAAAACATGTGCATGTATGCACTTCCACCTACCACGTCACTCTGCTTGACAAATATAATTATTTTATATTGTGAGGTTAATCGTGTTTCCATTATGGCTTGCAATTGTAACTGTATTTTATTTTTTGTCTGGCTATAGATTGTGAAAAACTGATAAACATCTCTTACTATTGTGATTATGTAACTATCACTCACTCAATACCATTGTATCATTATGGGTCAAAAGAAAAATAATAGAATTCTATATCACCAAAACTACCATTTAATAAAAAACCTATAATCACTTAAAATCCAGATGCATATCAAAATTATCTTGGAATTTTTTGAAAAATGCAAATGCCCAGGCATTGCTTTTTTCTCCAGAGCTCCAGATATGTTTTTAATGAGCACTCATGTTTAAAAACAACTGGATTGTAGTATGATCTTTTATCTAGTTTATTTCATTTTTTCTATTTCATATTCAGTGCTCAATTTCATTTATTTTATTTATCCAATTTCTCCATCTCCTTTTTTTCTTTTTTTTGATGTTCTTTCTCAGACTTCTACCAAGCATAGTAGAAAAACTTATGCATATATAAATAATATGTATAATATATGTATTTTAGAAAACTTATGAATTTTTGCCTAGCTAAAAAATTTATGACATTTGCTTCCTCTTGTTTGACTTAGTATTAATAGAATGCTAGATTTCTAATTTAAAAAATAGGTATGTAACAAGCAACAAAGGTTTACTGTATGGCACAGGGCTACAGTTGGTGTCTTATAGTAATCTGTGATGGAAAACAATCTGAGGAGTAATAGATGTGTATGTGTATGGCTGAATCACTTTGCTGTGCACCTGAAACATTGTAAGTCAACTATATTTTAATAAAATATATATGTTAAAATGGGAAAAAATCTCAGACATAAAAAAATCTCTGCTTTAGATCAACATGGAACAGCCTTTTTATAAATTAAAATTGGAGTATGACTAATTTACAATGTTGTATAATTTTCTGGTGTATGGCAGGGTGATTCAGTTGTATATATATAAAATATATATCTACATACATACACAGTTGTATACATCTACATATATACATACATATGTACATATGTGTGTGTGTGTGGGTGTGGGTGTATATATATATATATATATATATATATATTCTTTTTTGGATTCTTTTCCACTGTAGGTTGTTTCATGATGTTGAATATAGTTCACTGTGCTATACATAGATCCTTCTTGTTTGTTTTATACATGGTGGTGCCTGTTAATCCCAAACTCCTAATTTATCCCTCCCTGCCTTTTTCCCCTTTAGTAACCATGAATTTGTTTTCTATGTCTCTGGATTTACTTCTGTTTTATTCATAAATTCATTTGTATCATTTTTTTTTAGAATCCACACTTAAGTGATATTTGATATTTGTCTTTGACTTACTTCACTTAGTATGATAATCTCTGTGTGCACGCTAAGTCGCTTCAGTCATGTCCAACTCTTTGTGACCCTATGGACTGCAGCTTGCCAGACTCCTCTGTCCATGGTATTCTCCAGGCAAGAATACTGGAATGGATTGCCATGTTCTCCTCCAGGGGATCTTCCTGACCCAGGGATAGAACCTGCGTCTCTTATGTCTAACCTGTATTGGCAGGCAGGTTCTTTACCACTAATACAATCTGATCATCTCTAGGTCCATCCATGTGTTGCAAAGGACATTATTTCATTCTTTTTAATGGCTGAGTAATACTCCATTGTATATATGAACCATATCTTCTTTACCCATTCATCTAGTAAATGGAAATTTAGAATACTTCCATATTTTTTCTATTGTATTAATAAATAGTGCTCATAGGGAAGAAAAAAGCCTAAAACAACAAATGCTGTCTCAAGAGGGTGTGGCGAGAAGGGGACCCTCCTACACTATTGGTGGGAATGTAAATTGGTACAGCCACTATGGAGAACAGTATGGAGGTTCCTTAAAAAACTAAAAATAGAGCTATTATATTACTCTATAATTCCATCAATTCAGTTCAGTGGCTCAGTCATGTCCAACTCTTTGCGACCCATGAACTGCAGCACACCAGGCCTCCCTGTCCATCACCAGCTCCTGGAGTCCACCCAAACTCATGTCTATTGAGTCATGAAGCCATCTAACCATCTCATCCTCTGCCATCCCTTTCTCCTCCTGCCCTCAATCTTTCCCAGCATCAGGGTCTTCTTAGATGAGTCCGCTCTTCGCATCAGGTGGCCAAAGTATTGGAGTTTCAGCTTCAGCATCATCCTTTAGGACTGATCTCCTTAAGAATGGACTGGCTGGATCTCCTTGCAGTCCAAGGAACTCTCAAGAGTCTTCTCTAACACCACAGTTCAAAAGCATCAATTCTTCAGCACTCAGCTTTCTTTATAGTCCAACTCTCACATCCATACCTGACCACTGGAAAAACCATAGCCTTGACTAGATGGAACTCTGTTGACAAACTAATGCCTCTGCTTCTGAATATGCTGTCTAGGTTGGTCATAACTTTCCTTCCTTTGTCAACTTTGTTGACAAACTAATGTCTCTGCTTTTGAATATGCTGTCTAGGTTGGTCATAACTTTCCTTCCAAGGAGTAAGCGTCTTTTAATTTCATGGCTGCAATCACCATCTGCAGTGATTTTGGAGCCCAGAAAAATGAAGTCAGCCACTGTTTCCATTGTTTCCCCATCTATTTGCCATGAAGTGATGGGACCAGATGCCATGATCTTAGTTTTCTGAATATTGAGCTTTAAGCCAACTTTTCACTCTCCTCTTTCACTTTCATCAAGAGGCTCTTTTTTCACTTTCTGCCATAAGGGTGGTGTCATCTGCATATATGAGGTTATTGATATTTCTCCTGGCAATCTTGATTCCAGCTTGTGCTTCATCCATCCCAGCGTTTCTCATGATGTCCTCTGCATATATGTTAAATAAGCAGGGTGACAATATACAGCCTTGACATACTCCTTTTCCTATTTGGAACCAGTCTGTTGTTCCACGTCCAGTTCTAACTGTTTGGTTCCTGAGCTGCATACAGGCTTCTCAAGAGGCAGGTCAGGTGGTTTGGTATTCCCATCTCTTTCAGAAGTTTCCACAGTTTACTGTGATCCACACAGTCAAAAGTTTTGGCATAGTCAATGAAGCAGAAATAGATGTTTTTCTGGAACTCTCTTGCTTTTTTGATGATCCAGCGGATGCTGGCAATTTGATCTCTGGTTCCTCTGCCTTTTCTAAAACCAGCTTGAACATCTGGAAGTTCACGGTTCAAGTATTGCTGAAGCCTGGCTTGGAGAATTTTAAGCATCATTATAATTCCATACCTGGGCATATATATGGAGAAGACATGATCCAAAAGGATACATGCATCCCAGTGTTCATTATAGTACTGTTTACAATAGCCAAAACATGGAAGAAACCTAAATGCCCACCGACAGAGGAATGACTAAAGAAGATGTGGTATGTGTATGTATATACATACATACAATGGAATATTACATAATCATTAAAATGAATTAAATAATGCCATCTGAAGCAACATGATGGACCTGTGAAAATGTCAGTTGCTCAGTCATGCCTGACTCTCTGTGACCCCATGGACTGTAATCTGCCAGGCTCCTCTTTCGTTAGGATTTCCCAGGCAAGAATACTGGAGTGGGTTGCCATTCCCTTCTCCAGGGGATTTTCCCAACCCAGGGATTGAGCCCAGGTCTCCCACATTACAGGTAGATTCTTTACAGTCTGAGTTACCAGGGAAGACAGTGTCATACTGAATGACAGAAATCAGACAGAGAAGGAGAAATATCATATGACATCCCTTGTATGTGGACTCTAAAAGGAAATGATACAAATGAACTTACAAAACATAAAAAGACTCACAGACTTAGAAAACAAACTTATGGTTTCCAGGGAGGAAGGGAGAGTCAGAGACTTTGGGAAGGACATGTGCACACTATTATATTTAAAATGGATAACCAACAAGGACCTATTATACAGCACATGGAACTCAGCTCAGTGTTATGTGCCAGCCTGAATGGGATGGGGATTTGGGGGGAGAATAGGTACATGTATATATATGGCTGAGTCCCTTCACTGTTCACCTGAAAGTACCACAGCATTGTTAATCAGCTATGCCCCAACATAAACAAAAAGCTTAAAGTTTTGGGGAAAAAAAACAGGGCTACCAACCATCATTTTCAAATTATATCTAGGGCAGCCATTCACAATTGATTCATGAAGCTGCTCTCCTTTGGAGAAATAATGACACAACAGATCACAACTTAGTTTTCCCAATGGTGCCAGGTGTTTAGACTCTCATCTTGCCCGAGAAGTGGCAGTTCCTATAGAAGAAGTATTCAGCAAGGTGTTTGAATCATGAGTAGATTTCTAACCTTGGGCCCTTTCACCTGTGTTTCTATTGTTCTATTAATACATTACTTGCTGAAGTTTTTGAATACTGGCAAAAGCTACCCAGTTCTGTGGTAGCTATATCCACTGAAAGTGACATGTAGGCTGGGAATGAAATATCTCTTTTGATTGTTGAATTGAACATTTACAACTGGATGAGCAGGTGGAGATATTTTAAGAAACTACATATGATAGATAAAACTAATGCCTCCTACTTCTAGCCTCTCTAATGTCTCTTAGCTCACAGGTTCTTGGCTTATGAAACAAGTGCTGTATTAGTCAAGAGATCTCCTGAGAAACAGAAACATAGGATTTATATAGATGTATATAAGAGGAAATATAGATTGGCTAACGTGGTTATGTTGGCCAAGATGCCCCGTGATACACTGTCTGCCAACTGGACAACCAGGAAGGCTAGCTGTGTAATTCCGTCCATGTTGACAGCCCTGAGAGTCAGGGGCTGGTGGTGTAGGACCCAGTCTGACTATGAAAACACAATAACTAGAGGCACCAATGTCTAAGGGCAGGAGAAGACAGAGGTCTCAGCTCAAGTAGGGAAAGAGTGAATTTACCCTTCCTCGATCTTTTTGTTCCAATGGGGCCCTCTGGGAATTCGATGATGCTTACCCACATTGGGGAGGGTCATCTGCATTATTCAGTTCACCAGTTCAAATGCTAATCTCTTCCAGAAACATTCCCAGAAACAATATATACCAACTATCTGGACATTCCTTGGCCCAGTCAAGTTGACACATAGTGTTAACCATCACAAGCATGTAGGGGAAAACTTATAAGGACATTCTTCCTGTTTATGTAGAAAATGAAGTAACCTTGTAGGTAGATTTTAAATCTCTATTTGATGGCAAGCATGCCCACTGGCCTAGAAAATACACGACTACTGGCCATTAACATTTTTTTATTCTCCTGAATATTTTTGGCTCAAAAAGTCCATTTTAGGACTATGAATTCTATTTTAATTTTCTTGCTCAAAGTGTGATTTGTTATATATATATATATTTATATATGTTAAGTAATTTTATATTTTTGTAACTTCTGCCATTCTTTATTAATAAGTAGAGTTGGAATAATCAGTAAGAGCAGTGCTATACTGATGTAAAATACCTGTAGTTTCCAAAACATTAGCATGCTCATAAGGTGCTCTGAATTGAGTTAGGGCCACGGTATAAAAATTCACAAGGTATTATTTTTCTAGCATTTTCAAAATCATTGAAAAGTATTTGAAACACATGCAACAGTGCGGATAAACCTTGAAGATATTAAGTGAAATAAGCCAGACCCAGAGGGCCAAATATTGTATGATTCCACATGTATGAGGTTCCTAAAGGAGTCAAACTGATAGGGACAGAGAGTATAATGGTGTTGCCAGGGGCTGGAACGATGGGAGAATGGGAACTTACTATTTAATGGGCACAGAGTTTGGGTAAATGAGAAGGTTCTGAAGATGGATGGTAGTGATAGTTGCACAATGATGTTCATGTCCTTAGAGCTGTACACGTAAAATGAGGTATCATCTCACACCAATCAGAATGGCCGTCATAAAAAAAAAAATCTGCAAACAATAAATTCTGTGAGGATGTGGAGAAAAAGGAAACATCTTGCACAGTTGGAAGGAATGTAAATTGATATAACTGTGAAAAAAACAGAATGGAGATTCCTGGAAAAACTAGGAATAAAGCCACCATATGACCCAGAAATCCCTCTACTGGGCATATGACCTTGGAAAACCATAAATGAAAAAGACATATGTACCCCAATGTTCATTGAAGCACTATTTACAACAGCTAAGACATGGAAGCAATCTGGATGTCCATTGACAGATAACTGGATAAAGAAGATATGGCACATATATACAACAGAATATAACTCAGCCATAAAAAATAATGTATTTGAATCAGTTCCAATGTGGTACGTTAACCTAGAGCCTGTCATATAGAGTGAAGCAAGTCAGGAAGAGAAAAACAAATATCATATATTAATACATATATATGGAGTCTAGAAAAATGGTATTGATGAACCTGTTTGCAGGGAAGGAATGGAAACTTAGTTATAGAGAATGGGCTTACGGACACAATGGGGGAAGAATAGAGTGGGATGAATGGAGAAAGTGGCATCAACATATACACTACCCTTTGTCAAATAGATAGCTGGTGAAACGTTACCATATAGCATAGGGAGCCCAGCCTGACATCTGATGACCTAGAGGGGTGAGACTTGGGGAGGTAATGGAGGCTCAAGCAGGAGGTGATACATGTATAATTATGGCTGACTTGTGTTGTTGCACAGCAGAAACCAACACAACATTGTAAAGCAATTTTCCCCCAAATAAAAATCATAAAAAATAAAAAATAAGGCAGAATGAAAAAAATGGTGAATTTTATGTTATGTACATTTTATAATAACAATAATAAGTAATAATGGTATAGACATGCTCCAGGAACTCTGGCCTGCAAGGAGGTAGTTAGCAGAGAGGGGCCACATTGAAGATGGAGTGACACAGCAGTAAGAAGGAAGAGCTGGAGCCGACTTATTAGAGTCGATTTATTAGACAATCTTTTTGTTCTTACCTCTCTCACCATTAAGATGGCATTGGTTTAAGCTTTGGCTCTGACAACTGCTAGACTGTGCTTTCAGGCTCTACAGCAGAACTGAGGAGTCAGTGTAATTACTGGACTTTTAAGGTTTTCAACTGGACAGACAGCTGGATGGTTACAGGACGACCAAGAATTGAATAATGGTGCCTTTGATGTACATCTCAGAAGTGAGTCTTTGCTCATTGACCTCCTCATGAAGAGATTTTTCTCTTTTTAGCCACAGATCTCATTTGAAGAACTTAGTAAATGCAGTAATGGATATTTAAGCACTTCTGAATATCAACCTGTGTTCAGATAATTTAGGTTTAATGACTGGCCATTGGTAGAAGAAAGATGGCTGTCTGAGAAACTGCACTGCAGGGGGATGGCACTGACACACCATCGCCCCACTGAGATTTCATTGCTCAGACACATATTTGGCATACGTTCAGATTCAGGAACGAAAGATTCACCAGACTTTCAGTTAAGTTGCTTTAGGTAAAATAGAACATGTATATAATTTGGGATTCAGAAGAAATATTAATAACTTGGGATGGGTTTATAATATCATCTAAAATAAAGCTGTTTCCTAAGAAAAAATATCATATCATATACAAAAAAGGGTGAATGACATGCTTTCCTTTCCTTGGATTCTTTTAATGCAGAATGTCTCCTGGACATCACCCATGGAGCAGCCCACTGTTCTACTGGGTGCTTCCCATTCCAGAAAAATTGCTTCAAAGCATGTTGTGTCAACAAAGGGACTATTTTTGTATCTGGCCTTTATTTGTATGCACAGATCCTCATAATCCAGATGCCCCCTCCTGCTCTGTGTACTCTTCTGACTCGCTCCCTGATCCAACAACACCTGCCTTCTCAACCTCCTTAGAAGCATCTGACTCATAATTTTTATCCTTCGAATTTGAACTGAGTCACCATCTGTAATTCTTTGCTTTTTCTTTGTCTTTCTCTACTGTGCGAATCGCCCAGGTACCTCTCATTGATCAAGCTGTTTGGATCTCACATATCTGCTGGTTCCTTCTCATCTTAGCTTTCTGATTCTGTCCTGATTGTAGGCTGTGACTGAAGTTGGATTTATCATATCCATTTATCCAACTCCACACTGTCTAGACCATCCACATTGCAAGACCACTCTGATCTAACTCAGTTCTCCATCCTGGCTTCAATTCATCCAACTCATTTTATCTATCATCCAATATCCAAGGCTGACAAAAGGCATGCTTCGAGGAAAATATTTAAATCCTAATCATTTTCACAGTGTCCACAGTGATAGATAGTGCTAAAATAGGAGCAAGAAGAAAATTATGCTTTGTAGAATAGCATCAATAGAGCTGTTGTCATGTATTTGCTAAAGTAGTATCTGACTCTTTTGTGACCCCATGGCTTATAGCCTGCAAAGTTCCTCTGTCCATGCAATTTCCCAGGCACAAATCCTGCAATGGGTTGCCATTTCCTTCTCCAGGAGATCTTCCTGACCCAGGGACAGAATCTGTGTCTCCTGCATTACAGGGAGATTCTTTACCACTGAACCATCTGCTGCCTCTGTGGTAAAGAATCTGACTGCCAATTCAGGTTTCCCTGGTGGCTCAGACAGTAAAGAATTTGCCTGCAATGCAGGAGACCTGGGTTTGATCTCTGGACTGGGAAGATCCCATGGAGGAGGGCATGGCAACCCACTCCAGTATTCTTGCCTGGAGAATCCCCATGGACAGAGGAGCCTGAGTTACAAAGAGTTGGACATGACTGAGTGACTAAGCAGAGTACAGCCAATGCAGGAGACATGGGTTCACAGGTTCAATCCCTGGATCAGGAAGATGCCCTGGAGAAGGAAATGACAACTCACTCTAGTATTCTTGCCTGGAGAATCCCAGGGACAGAAGAGCCTAGTGGGCTGCCGTCTATGGGGTTGCAAAGTCGAACACGACTGACGCGACTTTGCAGCAGCAGTATAAAATCAAAACCAGGAATCTGACATTGGTAAAGTGTGTGTATTTTGTACTACATCATTCACGTGTGTAGATTCATGTAACCACTAGCACAATCAAGACACAAAACTGTCGCATCCGCACAAAGATCTCCCTCCTGTCACACCTACCCTCCTCAGCCCTGGCAACTGCTAATCTTGTTTTTTATTTCCATAAATTTGTAATTTTGATACTGCTATATTAATGGCATCACACAGAGTATGACTGTTTGAGATTGGCTTTTTGTTTTTTTGCATGGAGCATAATGCCCTTGAGATCCATCAAGTTGATTTGTATTTCAATAGTTTGTTCCTTTTTATTGCGGAGTAATATTCTGTGATATGTTGTACCATTATGATCTGTTTAACCATTTACCTATTGAGTGACAGTTTTATTGTCTCCAATTTTTGACTATTATAAATAAAGCTGGTATGAACATTACTGTACAGGTCTAATGTAGTCATGAGACTTACTAATTTTTTATATTATGTATTTAAATAATAATATTTTGAACTAAGGAAAATAAATCATTTAAGTTAATTTCACTTCTTGCATTTTAAAATACAGTTACTAGAATATTCAAAATTAAATATACCTCATTTATTTCTATTGACTATCACTGTGATAGACTAACTTTTGAAGGAAGTAGTTTTGTGGCTACTTGTAATATAGATATTGGTGAAGAATGTTTAGATTTCAGCCTTCATAAATGAGAAGGTATAGTTCTTGAAAAGTTGAGACAGAACAGTCCAGAAAGAAAGAAGACTAAAGATAATGCCCCCAAAAGAGAAAAGAACTTGCCATGTTCAAGAAACTGAAATAACCTGTATAGTAGAAGCAGTATTGATTGAAGGGGGAATGGCATGGCCCACCATCTTGAGGTAGACAATATCTACATAATTCCAGATTCTCTACTTTCCTTTTTCATTCTACTCCATTGATACTAATGCCCAAATATCCGTGTCTACTTTCTCTGAGAGTAATAGGTAGGAAAACTTAAGACAGAAAGTACTTTCAAAGTGATTCTTTAAGTGGAGTGGAAATTCCCAAATAGACATTGAATGATGTGTTAATCCTGGCAATATATCCATTTGTTTAAAACTTAATGTAAATTACAAAATTAGTGTATCAGTTTGCTTTTGTGCATAACAAACAATCCCAATAATTAGTGACTTAAAATGACAACTACTTATTTAGCTCACAACATTGTGGGCTGGCAATCTGTGCTAAGCTCAGTTAGGTGTTACTTCTGGTCTTGTCCACACTTGCTGCTATGATCTGTGGTCAGCTGTGGTTGGCGAGACACTGACTGGCCTAGGATGGCCACATGGACTCTCTTCTTTCAGTAGAATAGCACAGGCTTCCTATGATGATATCAGGGTTCTAGGAGAGTGCAGAAGTGAGGCCTCTTGAGACCTAGGCTAGAGACAGGTGCACTGTTGGTTCTGTTATAATCTATATTCAGTGCAAGTCATAGGTCCAGCCCAGGTTCCAGGTGTAGGAGATAGAGTCCACCTCCTAAAGAGAAGCACTATAAAGTCACGTTACAAAGGGCGTGGCGATCAGGACAGGTAGTGAATTAGGACCACAGTTAATAACAGTGGTATACTGGTAAATGGTGAATGATTGGCTCTTTTAAGGAGGTTAGAAAGGAGCAAACAGCCCTTATTGTTGTGTTTGCCAACTTCCGTGGTGCAAATAGTTTCATCATGGCTGACTCCAAGCTACCATGTGACACTGTTGAACAAAGAAGCACTCATTGACTCCCAACAGTCATGTAAGCCAGCTCCAGCATAGCACTGAGTGTGTGCTTAGTTGCTCAGTCATGTCCAACCCTTTGTGACCCCATGGACTATAGCCCACCAGGCTCCTCTTTCCATGGGGATTCTTCAAGCAAGAATACTGGAGTGGGTTGCCATGTCCTCCTCCAGGGGATCTTCTCAAGCCAGGGACTGAACCCAGGTCTCCTGTACTGCAGGCAGATTCTTTGCCATCTGAGCCACCAGTGAAGTCCATAGAACTGAAAGTGACCTCTAAATATGGAAACTGGCAGCAGAATGCTCCAGTTTCTGGCATTCACCAATCAGGATAGCATACTAAGACCGTTGTTCTCTCTTTAAAAAGCCCACTGCAGGGAGCTACATTCTCCAACAATAGGCATAAAGTCCTCCAAATTCCCATATTAGGTACAAAGATTTTAGAGGTCTTTGCAACAGAAACTATGGAATAAATGGCATGCATTGTTATCATCTAATTCTCCAACTTCCCGGGTGATTGAAGGTAGGATTATGTGTGTATGGCTGGCAATCAAAAGAGATCTATAAATCATAACTGGAAACACTGTCAAGTTCAGGAATATTAGTGACTGCTTTCTTTCCTTCAGTCTCCAAGAAGACAAAAATTGATGCATCAGAATTTCACATAGAGCAAAATAACCTTAAATAACCTTAATTTTGCTTTATTTAGATTGGTCAGATGTGCTACACAAACACTTGCCTAATTTTTTTGCTCCATCTCATCTGAGGTCAGATGCTAACACCACCTCCTATGAGAACATGGGCTTTTCCTAGGCAGTGGCAATGGTATCTATATTATTTTCAAAAATAAGTTATTAGCCTTTCTGCCAAAAGTTTGAAAAACCTCATAGAGTTGGGCTTCTGTTGGAGCTTATGGGAAGAAGACTGGTTCCTAATAGGAAAAGGAATACGTCAAGGCCGTATATTGTCACCTTGCTTATTTAATTTATATGCAGAGTACATCATGAGAAACGCTGGGCTGGATGAAGTGCAAGGTGGAATCAAGATTGCTGGGAGAAATATCAATAACCTCAGATATGCAGATGACACCACCCTTATGGCAGAAAGTGAAGAGGAACTAAAGAGCCTCTTGATGAAAGTGAAGGAGGAGAGTAAAAAAGTTGGCTTAAAGTCAACATTCAGAAAATTAAGACCATGGCATCTGGTCCCATTACTTTGGGAAACATTGGAAACAGTGGCAGACTTTATTTTTGGGGGGCTCCAAATTCACTACAGATGGTGATTGCAGCCATGAAATTAAAAGACACTTGCTCCTTGGAAGGAAAGTTATGACCAACCTAGATAGCATATTAAAAAGCAGAGATTACTTTGCCAAAAAGATCCATCTAGTCAAGGCTATGGTCTTTCCAGTAGTTATGTATGGATGTAAGAGTTGGACTATAAAGAAAGCTGAGTGCTGAAGAATTGATACTTTTGAACTGTGGTATTGGAGAAGACTCTTGAGAGTCCCTTGGACAGCAAGGGGATCCAACCAGCCCATCCTAAAGGAGATCAGTCCTGGGTGTTCATTGGAAGGCCTGATGTTGAAGCTCAAGCTCCAATACTTTGGCCAGCTGATGCGAAGAGCTGACTCATTTGAAAAGACCCTGATGCTGGGAAAGATTGAGGGTAGGAGGAGAAGGGAAAGACAGAGGATGAGGTGGTTGGATGGCATCACCAACTCAGTGGACATGAGTTTGAGTAAGTTCTGGGAGTTGGTGATGGACAGGAAGGTCTGGTGTGCTGCAGTCCATGGGGTCAAAAAGAGTCGGACACAACTGAGCAACTGAACTGAACTGAACTGATGGGAAGAAGTTGGCAAGCTGTCCACTTCTAAAGTCTTTAATAATGTGTAGTTTCACAGAGTATTGGGTATAAGAAACTCTTTCCTGTTGAAGAATATTGGTCAAAACAGCAAAAGGGGATTTTGCTGCTATGGGTAAAGAAAGGAGTCTCCCTGGTAATTAAATACTCCAAACTCACAGTACAATTTTGGACAAAGAATCATTGAGTTTGCCGGGGGTAGTGGGTGGGTCTTGTTTCTTTTTTTTTTGCTTTAGACCATTGGGTTTATCACTGACGATTGTTATGTCTTCAAACTGTCCAAAATCCTAAATAAACAGGAGCTATAGTCCTACTGATGTGACAGCTTCAAACTGAAGTTTCCATGAGTAGAAACTCCTGCCCTGGGACACAACATGCACCATCTGGCTCTCCTCCTCATGCTGGCTCCTCCACGACAGCAAGCAGACTGAAGGGCAAGGGTCAGGATGGGTTTAGTTTATGCAGCCCAAGTCAGATCAGCTGAGGGGCCTCAATAATATCACCATCATCATCAATAACCTACCTCTGATTCCACAGCTCCCTCCCAACCTTAAGGCACCCACTCCCAGTGGAGACTGTCCAGAGCATCTCACTGAATGACTGTCATCCACCTAAGGCTCTCAAACCCCAGAAGACCTGAGGATGATGCTGGCAGCAGGGGAATAAATGTATACAGTGCACTAAAGGCTTTTGGGAACATACAAGGAAGCAGAGGTACTGCAAGCAAACTGGCTATGCGCTTGTGAGGTGTGGTGTGATGTGCATTCCAGGTGGACCAAATCTATAGTTGAATAAGACTGTTTTAACTTGCTTCTCCAGCCTGTCTCCCTTCACCCTTCCTCTGTCTTTTCTTCCACAAGTATTTTACTGAGAACCTACAAAACAGCTGGCACTGCTATGGGTGTGGAAGATTAAGAGAGAAACAGACAAAGACCACTGCGACCCTTGGGACACATTCCAGTCAGCAGGGAGAAACAATCACAGATAATAAGTACATTACATAGTGCTTTAGACTATGGTGAGACTTGAGAAAAACCTAGACAGTGTATTAAACCTAAAAGGTAGAGACATCACTTTGCTGACAAAGGTCTATATAATCAAAGGTATGGTTTGTCCAGTAGTCATGTATTGATGTGAGAGTTGGAACGTAAAGAAAACTGAGCACTGAAGAATTGATGCTTTGGAGTTGTGGTGCTGGAGAAGATTCTTGAGAGTCCCTTGGACTGCAAGGAGAACAACCCAGTCTATCCTAAAGGATTTCAACCCAGAATATTAATTGGAAGGACTGATGCTGAAGCTGAAGCTGAAGCTCCAATACTTTGGCCACCTGATGTGAAGAGCCAACTCATTGGAAAAGACCCTGATGCTGGGGAAGGTTGAAGGCAAAAGGAGATGAGGGCAGCAGAGGATGAAGTGGTTAGATAGCATTACTGCCTCAATGGATGTGTATTTGAGCAAACTCAGGGAGACAGTGGAGGACAGAGGAGCCTGGAATACTACAGTCCATGAGGTTGCTAAGAGTCAGACATGGTTTAGTGTCTGAACAACAACAACAACAACAACAACAAAGGCTTGAGAGTAAATAAAAAGGCAGAGAAGGGGGCCAGTGAGTACTGAGTAGGGAAAAAATAGATTAAATTTCAGTTTAGGGAAGCGAAGGTGTCTCTAAGAAGATGATATTTGGGCAAAGATCTGAAGGCAATAAGGGTGGAAACCATGAGAACATTTGGGCAAAGCGTTCTAGTGTGAGGCAAAGGCATGGACATGTAGATATGCTTGGTGGACCCACAAAAGGTGGCTCATAAGCTGGAGAAGGGTGAATGGGGACAGAGACACATGAGGACAGAGATGAGGAGAACAGACTTCTTGAAATGTTGTCCCAGAACAGCAGTATCAGCATCATTTTGTTAAAATGCAAATGTGGGATCTTCACCCTAAACCTATTGAACTAGCAACTCTTAGGGGTGGGACCTAGAAGTCTGTGTGTTTTACCGAGTTCTCCACATGATTCTGATTCACACTGTAGTTTGAGAAGCCAAGATTTAGGGCATCATCTGCCATGGTAGGACTTTAAAAAAAAAATCTAAGTGGAATAAGAGGTGATATGACTGTTTGGTGACTTGATCTAAAATTATATCTGATTTTGGTAAAGATGTGTTTATCTGGTTGGATGTATGCTAGGTACATTCACTTTCCTGGATGCAAAATAGAATGATAGAGAAATGGTTATATAGAGTCTGCTTCCTTAGTATGGCCTCCTGGGGGTTCTCTTCAGCCTCTCTGGACAGTGGCTGGTCATGGAAGAAAGGATGTTCGTCTGATATCAACACACTGCACAGGAAACCTGGGTTTAGTTGCAGGTCTCTCTCATCACAACTTCTGAATTTCTGCAACACAGAAATTTTTCTGTTTATGAAAGACTGAGCCTAATCTTTAAGATTGAGCCTAATTTGGGGAATCCCCTACCTGATGGGGATCCATCTGTTAACTCAACAAATGTTGGTAATGGTATAAACCCTGCATTGGGTGTTACCAGCAACTATATTTCTTACTGGGATGGCTCCTTGGTTATCTTCCCGAAGATAACACAATGACATTCCATTTGACTATGGGATGCTGGAGTAGAATGGTGATGCTACAGAGAAGAGTGCCTAAAATGTCACTTCACAATATTGTGAAGTGATTCACAATATGTATAGATTTCACATGCTCCCCATCTACAATGTGGAGCTTACCACCTAGGGGTGGGTGCCTAGCCTACCAGACTACATTCCCAGTGGCCTTTGTATCCAAATATTACCATGTTATTTATCCTGGCCAACAGAATGTGTGCATAAGTGCAGTCAGTCAGTTCCCAATGAGAGCTTTCATTTTGGCTGGATGCAGAGAAAGATGACATGCAAGAAGATGGTAACACTTCAAGGCAGAAGGAGTTTGGGTCTCTGAGCTATTTCTGGGAGGAGACCCACCTGCCCACCAGGGGCACCAGCATTTGACTTCATCCAAGAGAGAAATCAAATTCTCCTGGGTAAGCAAATGAAATTATGGGGTTTAACTGTTATAATCATGAGCAATACCACAATATGCATGTCACTTTTCTTTGATATCAACACTATGCTGTTAGCATATAGCTTTAACCTCATATCAAAGAGGAAAAAATTGAGTATTAGAATGAAATCACTTGCCTAAAGTCCTTTGGCTAGCTGGCAGCATAGGATCCATGTCAAACTTTTTTGGCTTTTAATGTATGATTTTTACATTATATTTAATGTGCCAAATGATGACACATGAATATGAAACAGTAACAACAATGATTATTTGCCACTTGGCATTTCAGCATTTATATCTCAAGCAAGACTGACAATGATGCTGTTGACACAATTATTGCATATTTTCAAAGATGGACTCTATTGTAATATAGATACAGTTTTGCTTCTTTAAATACACAGATCTATAAAGGAAAAAACATTGCAACAGTAAAATCTGCAGTGGTTGGGGCAATGTTTTTTTTTTTTTTTTTTTTTTTTTTTACTAAATCCTGATTTTAGTCTAGAAGTTTTATGTTCCTACAAAGCTACCCCACTATGCGGTGAACTGGTCAACCCAATCATACAAACTAGAGGAAGGAAATACCGCCTGTACAGTAATTCCTAACTTCTGCATCTTGAAATGGTATCTAAAATGTATGGAAATTTCTAGAGAGGGTTATTTAAATAGCATTGTCATTTTCCTTTCTCTGTTATGCATAATAATAATCCTTTGAAATTCAAATCTTTGAAAAACTGTCAAAATGCATTTTCCTCTCCAATTTATTATTGTGGTTTAATTTGGGTAGGTTTACTGGAGAACAGTGGGATTTCTAACTCTCTTAAAAGGGAAGATGGTACTTCTGTTCCTACTCTCTGAAACATCGGTTTTATGAAATATACAAAACTCAGCAAAGACTGCCCCTCCCATTGAACATGTAAGGCTGGGTTCCACCTTGGAGGTCATATCCAGCAGGCTTGCTCTAAGCTCTCAGGTGAAGACAGGACATTTATATTACCAATGAGAAGGGCAGTTTCAAAATATGTTCCCTCAGTAGAAGAGAGAAACTTTGAATGAAAAGAGCATTTAAAATGATTGCCTTCCACGTCCACTTCTCTCCATGCAACTGACTTTTATTGCTTTAGTTGTTCAGGAATCCCAAACTGCCTTTCTCTCTCTGACTTACTTCACTTCGTATGATAATATCTAGGTACATTCATGCTGTAATTTAGTGTGAAATCTAAAAAAAAAAAAAAAAAAAAAAAGATACAAATGAACTTATTTACAAAACAGTAACAGACTCAGAAAACAAACTTATGGTTAACAAAGGGGAAAAGTTGAGGAGAAAGATTAATTAGGAATTTGGGATTAACAGATACATTACTACATACAAAATAATCAACAAGGACCTACTGTATAGCACAGGGCATGCATCTCAATACTCTAATCTATAAGGGAAAAGAATCTGAAAAAGAATAGATATACGTGTATGTATAACTGAATCACTTCACTGTACACCTGAAACTAGCACAACATTGTAAATCAACTATACTCTAATTAAAATAAAAATTAAAAAAAAAGACTCTCAAACTGGAAATTACCCACATACCCATCAGCCAAACGCATAAATAGTGGTGTATTCCTAGGATAGAATAATGATAAAACAATGAGAGAGAACTAAGTGAAAAGTGTCACGAATTCCAGAAACACAACATTGATGGAAAAAAAGCCAGATACCAGATTCATCCTATTAGGAGGCGTTACAAATAGGTATTACAAATAGGTGTTATAAACAGGCAGAGAAGTTTCTCATTAACATATCAAGGTCACACTGCATTACAGAAAGAACCCCAGACAACGTGTCAGAACTCCTGACACAGAGTGAAGGCTCATCTCTGTGACTCAATTATCTCATCTTAGCAAAGATCCTAACCACATCTGCAAAATTTAATCTAAACAGAAGGACATTCAGCACTTCCCCGTCTCTTTCCAAACAGTTCAGTAGATTGACACCCTCTTTTGTCCAAGAAAAAAGTAATCACAAGAGATTCTTCCACTTCCAATGGTTTCCTATAGTAAATCAGACCTCTAGTCACCCTATCCAGCTCTGAAATTCTATGGCTATTTGATGCTGTGGGAGTTTGGACTTTGAAAATTAACAAGCTGTATATTTTACATAATTGGAAAATTGCATATCACAGTATAATCTATCTGGAAATAAACATTTTGGTCAGACAGAGGAATTTTGTCAGATATCCTTTAAATCTCAAGAAATATTTAATTTTTCAAAAGAAACAAGAGTGTATTTGCTGCTTCTGTTTTTTTAAATGATTTCTTTCACTTTCTTATGTAGCTTTCATCCTGTATCCTTGGCAGTACCAAAGGCAACCATCATGCTTAGATGACAGTTACTGCTTTTTTTTTTTTTTTTTAAATGGCTCATGGCTGTGAGTTGCATGCTGTGTATCATAGCCTCATAAATACAAAGCTAAAGGACATTTTAAAATCAGAAATGTATTCACAGAGACACAGTTCTGACCTATAAATGTCAAATTATTTTATTAAAGAAGACCTTCTCAAAAACAGGCAGGGGAGGTATATCTAGGCAATACAACTTGTGGGGTGTGAGTGACAATTAAACAGTTGTCACTGTGAATCAGTTATTCAAAAGTCATCCAAAAGTTGAGTTATTTTATAGAGTAGCAAATGTGGCATACGATGAATTGTGTACACCATACACCTACCCTGGCCTCTGCCACCCTACATCCCTCCTTCCTGATCACATGAATGCCTGGCTAGAAACTACAATTCCCAGAGTCCCTTACAGGTCCCAGAAGACCATGTGACCTCAATACTTGCCATGAAGATAAGTGAAAATTATGTGTGCAACTTCTACATCATCTTAAAGATGTAAAGATTTTTGCCCTGGATTTGTTCCCTGTTTTGTCCTGTTGCTTGGAAGCAATGGTAATTAGAAGGTTGGAAACCATATCTTCAAGATGGTTGAGCCTCTCAGACTAGATCCCTGAATTACGATGTGGACCAGAGCTTGCCTCAATGCCCTAGACTATTAAGAAGGAGAAAGAAATTAGCATCTATCTTGAGGGACATCTTGTATACTTGAGACTCTTTGTTACAATATCTTAACTTTTACCTTAAGAAAGAAAATATTTGAGAAAATGTTTTGTGTTTACTTTGAAATGAGCTAAAGAATAAGAAGGGAAGGAGGAAGAGAGTTGAGCATTACTTCTTGGTTTCTTTCTGATAAAGAATCCAATAGAATTTAACAAAGATATTTCTATAAATGTGCCCCTTCAGAGGTAATAACTTGAGTCATATCACTGAAATCTGCCATCCACTGTACTGAAACAAGTATCATACAACATCCTTACTGTCCACAGGAAGCAAGTAATGGCAAACAGAAGCCTAGCAAGAGTAACAGGAATAAGAGAACGTGCTTCATTCTTCAATATGATGGGCATTATGAGAAAATATCTTCAGGAAAAGCAAAATCTAGTTAGAAACAGTAAATTTTGACTAGTGGCATTATGTTGCTTGACTGGTGTTACCCATTTTCTCATTTTTCAAGAAAATAAGAATTCTCCTTACTTCTGGTTATAATGCCTTTTCCCCCTTCATAACCTCAGAAGAAATATAAAAAGATATAAACAACAGCAAAAACTTGTTAAGTACTTTTTGTCTGGGTTCTCCCAAAGATGTTGTAGAAAATGCGAACGAACTTTTTGGCCAACCCAATATGTTTGTATCTGTGGGTATGTGTAGGCTGTGTTGCTTATCGCATGGACTTATAGTACAACAACATGAGATATGGATAAGTATTATCACTGTTCTTTATTTTTAGATGAGGAGATGAGAAAGTGAAAGCTTCTCATCTAATCAGTTATAGCATGACTCTTCAACAACATTCTTAATCACTGTATCATCTCTCTCCCTGTTAGCCAGGGCACAGAGTGTGGTAGACTAAACATGGCTGCAAATTTGGTGTCGGTCTTCCCATTAAGATGTAGAGTAGAGCTTCCTGGTGGTCCAGTGTTTAGAAATCCACCTTGCAATGCAGGGGACACGGTTTGGATTCCTGACCCAGCAAGATCCCACATGCTGAGAGGCAACTAACTTGTGTACCACAACCACTGAAGCCTGGTCTGGAGCCCATGCTCCACAACAAGAGAAGCCACCAGAATAGGAGCCCACACACCTCAATTACAGAGGAGCCCCCACTTGCCTCAAGTAGAGAAAGGCCCACGTGCAGCAATGAAGATCCAGCATAGCCAGAAATAAATAAATAAATAAAATCATTAAAAAAGTATGTAGAGCAAAACTCTCTCCCCTTAAATCTGAGCTGCTTATAAAGAACTGTGGCATGAGTTATGTGATACCAGGAGTTCTGGGTTCAGGCTTTAAGAGCTCGGCAGCTTCCATTTCCTGTTTCCTGGAATGCTTGCTTTGGAATATAAAGTCCAGCTACCCTGAGACCATCATGCTAGACTGACCCTGCTCCACTCAACATGGAGTTGAAGTTGTCTTGGATTCTCCAGATTAGTCCATCCGCTGGCTGCACACTACTGAGGAATAGTCACCAAAATTATTTGAGATAAAGAATCACCTAGCCAAGTGTTGAATGAATTTGTGACTCACAAAATCATGAGATATCATAAACTGTCTCTTTTGAACCAACTTTTGGAATACTTTGGTACAAAGAAATAGATCACCAGAACACAGGATTTCCTAATTTAAAGCTTATGATGTACACATGCAGATTTATAGATATATTAATATATATATGTGTGTATTTTCTTATATTCACATTCTTAAAAGTGAATTGTTGTATCCTATTAATATATTTAAAAACTATTTCCTTCTTAATATGTTTTATTGTGTTTTGAATCAAGTAATAGCAATGGGGAACACATGTATACCTGTGGCGGATTCATTTTTATATTTGGCAAAACTAATACAATTATGTAAAGTTTAAAAATAAAATAAAATAAAAAAAAATAGTGGCTTGTTAGTATTCAGTTCAGTTCAGTTCAGTCGCTCAGTCATGTCCAGCTCTTTGTGACTCCATGGACTGCAGCACGCCAGGCCTCCCTGTCCACCACCAACTCCTGGAGTTTACCCAAACTCATGTCCATTGATTCAGTGATGCCATCCAACCATCTAATCCTCTGTCATCCCATTCTCCTCCTGCCCTCAATCTTTCCCAGCATCAGGGTCTATTCAATGAGTCACCTTTTCGCATCAGCTGGCCAAAGTATTGGAGCTTCAGCTTCAGCATCAGACCTTCCAATGAACACTCAGGACTGAACTCCTTTAGGATGGGCTGCTTGGATCTCCTTGCAGTCCAAGGGACTCTCAAGAGTCTTCTCCAATACCACAGTTCAAAATCATCAGTTCTTCAGTGCTCAGTTTTCTTTGTAGTCTAGCTCTCACATCCATACATGACTACTGGAAAAATTATAGCCTTGACTAGATGGACCTTTGTTGACAAAGTGATGTCGCTGTTTTTAATATGCTGTCTAGGTTGGTCATAACTTTCCTTCCAAGGGGCAAGTGTCTTTTAATTTCATGGCTGCAATCACCATCTGCAGTGATTTTGGAGCCCCAAAAAGTAAAGTCTGCCACTGTTTTCCATCCATTTGCCATGAAGTGATGGGATCAGATGCCATGATATTCGTTTTCTGAATGTTGAGCTTTAAGCCAACTTTTTCTCTCTCCTCTTTCACTTTCACCAACAGGCTCTTTAGTTCTTCTTCACTTTCTGCCATAAGGGTGGTGTCATGTGCATATCTGAGGTTATTGATATTTCTCCCAGCAATCTTGATTTCAGCTTGTGTTTCTTCCAGCCCAGCATTTCTCATGATGTACTCTGCATAGAAGTTAAATAAACAGGGTGACGATATACAGCTTTGAAGTACTCCTTCTCCTATTTGGAACCAGTCTGTTGTTCCATGCCCAGTTCTAACTGTTGTTTCCTGAACATTCAATTTTGAATATATATACACTTTATAAGTGTATCAAATAGATTAGTTACTCATGGTCATGGAAATTTGAGCAGAATTTTCTTGATCTTTCTTAGATAATCATTTGAGTCATTATAACCTCCATTCAGCAGAGACATTACTTTGCCAACAAAGGTTTGTCTAGTCAAGGCTATGGTTTTTCCTGTGGTCATGTATGGATGTAAGAGTTGGACTGTGAAGAAGGCTGAGCGCCGAAGAATTGATGCTTTTGAACTGTGGTGTTGGAGAAGACTCTTGAGAGTCCCCTGGACTGCAAGGAGATCCAACCAGTCCATTCTGAAGGAGATCAGCCCTGGGATTTCTTTGGAAGGAATGATGCTAAAGCTGAAACTCCCGTACTTTGGCCACCTCATGGGAAGAGTTGACTCATTGGAAAAAACTCTGATGCTGGAAGGGATTGGGGGCAGGAGGAGAAGGGGACGACAGAGGATGAGATGGCTGGATGGCATCACTGACTCGATGGACGTGAGTCTGGGTGAACTCCGGGAGTTGGTGATGGACAGGGAGGCCTGGCGTGCTGCGATTCATGGGCTCGCAAAGAGTTGGTCACGACTGAGCGACTGATCTGATCTGAACCTCCATTCAGGAAGAGAGGAAAGAACTGTTTTATTTCAGAACTGTTTTTGTATGATTTCTGTCCTCTGAAAACAGTAGCCAAGTATTGGCATATCTCTATTAGAATATATATCTCTATTTAAAATACATAGCTCTCGTATACAACCTAAAAAAATTGGACATACGCTCCTAAACTCATACTAAAAGCAAATTAAATCACTCCAAAGGATGACAGAAATCCAAACATAAAGCAACATAAACAACTCTCTATGTCTCTATACTTTTCAGAAGAAAATCTTGGACCCTACACTTCCATTTTTCCTCTTTGTGATTAGTTGCTGCACAGTGGATATAAGGCAGTCAATTCCTGCCTGGATTTAAATCTTCCATGGCTGGAAGGATAACACAGTATTGTATACACATACAAAGATGATATCGACATACCTTTAACTGAATGGCATGTTGGAAGGGCCATTCACTCTTTCTCCATGGTCTTTTCTTATGACCAAGAAAAATGGCCAAGATTAGGTAGGGAGTCAACGGATAGGTCAGCAAAAAGGTAATCGGTCGCTTGGAAAGGGAACTCATGGACTTTACCAGAGCATAACACTGCACACGAGAACCGTGTTTCTGTCCACTGTTATTAATGTCATGTGAAAGTATCAATCGTTCAGTTGTGTCTGACTCTTTGTGACCCCATGGAATGTAGCCTGCCATGTTCCTCTGTCCATGGAATTCTCCTGGCCAAGAATATTGGAGTGAGTAGCCATTCCCTTCCCCAGGGAATCTTCTTGACCCAGGGATTGAACCCAGGTCTCCAGCATTGCAGGTAGATTCTTTACCATCTGAGCACCAGGGAAGCCAGTCATTAGTGTCATGCTGCAACCAATAAACAAAAGCATCTTTTAGAAGCTGCACTCACTGTTTCAGGACACCAGCAGAAGCACACCACTGACTTAATGATGCAATAACTCCAGTACTTTGGCCACTTCATGCGAAGAGTTGACTCATTGGAAAAGACTCTGATGCTGGGAGGGATTGGGGGCAGGAGGAGAAGGGGATGACAGAGGATGAGATGGCTGGATGGCATCACTGACTTGATGGACGTGAGTCTCAGTGAACTCTGGGAGTTGGTGATGGACAGGGAGGCCTGGTGTGCTGCAATTCATGGGGTGGCAAAGAGTCGGACATGACTGAGCAACTGATCTGATCTGATCTGAACTTCTGACCTATTGGGGAAATGAGACATTTTTAGTTTTGCTAATTTGAATGGGGAATGCTGCATCTAAGACACAGTTAACTAAATGCAGAAACAAAAGGGAACGGGCATTTATACACGGACCAGTCTACTGAAGAAAGAAGAGTAGCGCCCTCCTGCAGATCAGCATGGACTCTTCTAGGGACCTGCTGAGTACCCACTGGCCACAGCATATTCAAGAGAACTTGTTTCCTTGAATCCACAGGATCGCAAGAGACAATTTTCTTAAATGGAAGTATAGTTGATTTACAATGTTGTGCTAATTTCTGCTGCACAGAATGGAAGCACATTCCTTTTTATATTCTTTTCCATTATGGTTTATCACAGGATGTTGAGAATACAGTACGCCTCTGTTTCTTATCTGTCTGATATACAATAATTTGCACCTCTTAACCCCGTACTCCCACTCCATGCTGCCCCACCCCCTTCCCCTTGGCAACGACAAGTCTGCTCTCTATGTCTGTGAGTCTGTTTCTGTTTCACAGATAAGTTCATTTGTGTCGTACTTTAGATTACTTTAGATTCCACATATGAGTGATATCATATGGTATTTGTCTTTTGATAAGAGACATTTTTAAATGTATTGTGGAATACAAAATCTAACCTTGCCCTAATTGCAGAAGTCAGTGAAAATTTGTATAGTAAAACACATTTGACATAAATATGGTTGTAACTGCACATGTTGTGACAGGCTTTCTAAGACATACACGGCAAATTTCAAATGGCTGGCCATACTAGCTTTTTAGAGGTAAAAAGGGATCTGATTATTATTTTATATTTAATGAAGTGTATTTATGGTTGTTTCTCCAGAATTCAGATTACTATTACACTGGGTTGACCAAAAAGTTTGTTCAAGTTTTTCTGTAATATGTTATGGGAAAACCTGAGCAAACTTTTTGGCCACCGTAATATTTACATGCTCTTTTAAATTTCTTATATATTTATCTATACACATGGTATTGTTAAATAGTTAACCAGTGTCCTTCCAGAAATATCTCAGAGAAACTTCCTTTTAATTTCCATTTTTAAGTGGTTACCTTATTTTTAAGTGATTCACATGTCTTTTCTTCTACATTTCAGCACAATCATAGTAAATGTCTTCCTTCCTCTATTCTCCCAAGACTATGTTATACAGCAGAGATTGGCACAACATTGTAAATCAACTATACTTCAGCTAAATCTTAATATTCCTTTTTTGTAAGGAAGCATGTAAAAAAAAAATCTTGTTTTTCTCAAAGAAAAGAAGGACCATATATATCATCATTCAAAGAACATTCAAGTTGGGACATCTCTGCCATGATATGGGACAAGAATTGGCCACTTCATGTTGGAGCAGAGAATTGGCTACACAGCTGTTTCCAATTTTGCTTTCTGATTTACTGGATGAGGAGAAATCTGGGCAAGCACTAGTGCTTGTAAAAATAGCCTTGAGTTTAAAACAGACCAAGCTCTTATCATAGAACTCCTGAATCTTCCCTGAAAATCAGACACATCATGCAGAAAGCTAGATTAGAGAGGGCTTTGTTCTTACTCTTCGAGTGTAGAATTTGTTGAAGGAAAGATAAAAAATAGAGGATCAGAGGAGAAAGAAAGACCTGTTTTCTTATAGAAGTAATGCTAGAAATTATGGTTCAGTTCAGTTCAGTTGCTCCGTCGTGTCTGTCTATTTGCGACCCCATGGACTGCATGCCAGGTCTCCCTGTCCATTGCCAACTCCTGGAGTTTACCCAAACTCATGTCCATTGAGTCAGTGATGCCATCCAACCATCTCATCCTCTGTCATCCCCTTCTCCTACCGCCTTCAATCTTTCCCAGCATCAGGGTCTTTTCAAATGAGTCAGTTCTTCGCATCAGGTGGCCAAAGTACTGGAGTTTCAGCTTCAACATCAGTCCTTCCAGTGAATATTCAGGACTGATTTCCTTTAGGATGGACTGGTTGGATCTCCTTGCTGTCCAAGGGACTCTCAAGAGTCTTCTCCAACACCACAGTTCAAAAGCATCAATTTGTCAGCTTTCTTTACAGTCCAAATTCAGCTTGTGAAGGCAGCCTAAGAACTAAAGCACTACTTTAAAAAATGACTTCCACAGACATTTTTCATTCCAAATCATCCTTACTTAATGTCCTATTTAGACACATAACATTGATCTAATGCCTGATATATGTCAGTGGTTGTGGTTATTGGATTTAATATATGTGAGATCCTGGCATATAACAGACACTCAGTAAATTCTAAAAAGCAAAAATTAGAAATGAGTACCTTCTCAAGCCCCAATTCGAATAGTGAGTTTTGTTTTCTTTTAAAAATTTTTATCCACATATACAGGTAGAGGTAGACCAATACAAACTGATGGCTCTTAAACCATAGTCTACATTTGATAACTCTTGAGTAGAAATAACTTCACCCTATAAAGGATGTGGCAAATACAGTCATTGCGCATAGATGGATTTGGTGTATAGAAGACCCGTGAAGCCCCTTCTAGCTCTAAGAAGTAGAGATTCAAAACATAAAATCCACTTCTTTTTCTTTCTATCTGTTTATCTCTGTGCAAAACCACTCCCCATACAAAAGAAAGAACTACAGGGGCAAGAAAGAAATCTTAACATGAATGGACAGGCACAGAATGTTTTTAGTGTGTTTGACATCTTATTGCATTTAAAATAACTATAAAATACCAGTTGTCCTTCCTGTTACAACAGATGAAAGGAATCTGGCATCTTGGCCTTAGCATGTTTCCAGGAAACAAATGCAAAATGTTTTTATTATAATATTTATTGGAAAAGAGAAAAATAACTCAAAGAAATGAATCTCTCAAATCTCTTCCCTTAAATAAAAATAACAACCTTTTTAAAAGGCTGTTAAACAGAACCTTTAATAATGCTTTATATGTTGGACCTGTGAGCTATCAGTGAAGCAGCCAAGAGCCACATGTGGCTTTTGAGCATCTGAGACATGTTAGTGCAAGTGAGGAACTGAATTTTTTATTGTATTTAATTTGAATTAATTTTACTAAATTTCAATAGCCACATGTGCCCTATGGCTACCACACTGGACATGTGTAAAACCTTGGACTTCACAGGTGACCAGAAGGGAAATCGGTAATACAAGTCATTCCTCTATAATTTATCTGATCGAGTTAATGACACTTTCTCTGACTCCCAAATGTCCAAATATCTGTTCTTAAAATAATCAAGTTAAAAACTCCTTTCTACCTCCTACTTGGCCACCAGGATACTGTGACAGGTTTATGAGACATTTCTGCCCATAGACGCCCTCTGGGCAATGCACTATCACTCACTGTCATACCATGAGGGATCCTAACCCCCTGGCACTCCTGGGAGGGTCAGCCACTCCAATGCAGTTGATTTATAAGCTGGCTAATTAGTAGCTTAAAATCCAGAGACTAAAGTTAAACTGGGTTAATTAGTAAAGATGAATTTGGAATCAGACCTATGGAAGATTCTGCTAGTTAACATGCGGATAGGACCAAAGTAATACAGTATGATTTGCTGTGTTAGAGGGGAATCCACACAGTATAATGGCCTTGTGTAACCTGAAAAGGGATGACAAGTTCCCAGGAAGCCAAACTCCAGCAGCAGAAATAGGAGAACCGTACAGCTCTGCTGAAGGAAGGACATAATTGCCTTCATTCCTGACTAGGAAGACTGATTCCAAAATCTATTTATTCACTATGATCATTATATCTTAAATATTCCTCAGATCCTCCTCACCCTTTTTACCGAACTAACCTGAATCTAGGAAAGTCTCTGTTACTAAGATATGTCGATTTAATACACATGTGTGGAACTAAACTCTCCCTCACCATCAAAGGAAAAAAAACAAAAACACTTGATATCACTAAAGTTGAATGAACCTGGGGATCCACCATAAAGGAAGAAGATATGTGATTTATAGAGTGGATTGCTTTTCTTACAGGTCTTTCTTTGAGGTTTTCCCTTACTAGGTATTACTGCTGAGAAATCTTTGTCACTGAAATCTTTTTCTGAAATATTGGAAAGAAAAATAGCTTTTGGTTAGTCCGTTCATGTTCTGGGTTTCCATAGAAATTGATTCTTACCAAGTCCATCTTAGATTATATGGTCTGCAGGCAGATGCTCCATTTACTTCAAGAGATGCAAAACAGCTGGAGCCAGTATGACAGCTAAGTGATCAGAAACAAAGCTAAACACATGGACTATGAAAACCATAGAGGATCTAAAATATTTTTAAAGACCCATTTGCCATTGGCATCTTTTTTAAAAAAAATTAAATTAATTAATTTTAATTGGAGGCTAATTACAATATTGGCGATGGCACCCCACTCCAGTACTCTTGCCTGGAAAATCCCATGGATGGAGAAGCCTGGTGGGCTGCAGTTCATGGGGTCATGAAGAGTCGTACACGACTAAGCGACTTCTCTTTCACTTTTTACTTTCATGCATTGGAGAAGGAAATGGCAACCCACTCCAGTACTCTCGCCTGGAAAATCCCATGGATGGAGGAGCCTGGTAGGCTGCAGTCCATGGGGTCGTGAAGAGTCGTACACGACTAAGCGACTTCTCTTTCACTTTTTACTTTCATGCATTGGAGAAGGAAATGGCAACCCACTCCAGTGTTCTTGCCTGGAGAATCCCAGGGACGGGGGAGCCTGGTGGGCTGCCATCTGTGGGGTCACACAGAGTCGGACACAACTGAAGTGACTTAGCAGCAGTAGCAGCAGTGGTTTTGCCATACACTGACATGAATCAACCACGGGTGTACATGTGTCCCCCATCCCAAACCCCACTCCCACCTCCCTCCCCATCCCATCCCTTAGGGTGCTCAGGGCTGGTGCACTAGGATGCCATTGGTGTCTTTACTGACTCTGATTTGAATATCAGGAAGGTCACATGGAAAAGGCTAGGACTTCCTAATCTGGCAGATAGAGGGAGACAAAACTTGGCCTGATTCTTACTGCCTTAGGTTTGGCTGCAGCAGAGCCTGAAGCAGGCGTTTGGATGCAGAGGACTAACTGAGGGCATGTTCTCAGGGGAGCAGGGTAAGTGGGGTGAGGAGCTGAGCAAGTGTGTGGTCTCAGATGGGGTCTGGCCTCAGCCTGACCTCAGAGGGGGCTCTGGAGCATTAGCTGCCTCATAGGCAAGGAGATCAACATTCTTATCCTCTTGTGTCAGTCACTGCCTGTGAGTGTAGCATCTTGGATGTAGATTCTTCCATTGGACAACATCTACCACATGCCTCTTCCTAAACAGGAGCTCCAGTCCCTAGGAAAAGAAACGGTGTGTTTAAAAATTGTAAGTACTGAATTGAGCAAATGGGATTCCTCAGACTAAGGATGGAGATCCTGGCAACTTTTTAAGGAGACAGAACTGAATACAGGTGACAATCAATGATATACAGTGAAGGCAGGGGTAAAAACAGTCCAGGTGATCACCCCCGGAAGCACAGAGGACACCTTTCAGTAGTTAACTAATCATTCTCAATCTTCATTTCTTTCCCATTTTGTTTACATTGTTCAGTTCACATTTTTTCAAAATTAAAATTTACCAGAGGAAAGAATGCTTTTAAAGAAGAAAAGCAAGCTATACTGCGATCCAAAATATTTCTGGAAAATAAACAAATTAGTTCAACATGTGTCTTACTGCTTATTTGGTAGTCACAAGGCTGTTTGGTAACAACTTGGTATGAGCAATGTTTATTTCCAATTCTATAACACTTGCTTGCAAGACAATTGTAAATTAGTAAAGCAAGACAGTGAAACAACTACTCTAAGCAATATATAAGCTATTGTGATTAGATCCATCCAAATCTTTTATGTGAATATATAAAATATGATACATGATAATTTTTAAATTTTATAATTTGGTATTTTTGAAGGACCCAATAAACTATGATCACTGTCTCCCCAGAAAATAAAATAGGAGAGTATTCAATGAGCATTATTGATGCCAATTTTTTTTTTAACAAACAAGAAAGAAGAGTGGAGTGGCTTCCATTTTAGCTTTGCTGGAAAACATGGTGGGGAAGGAGAGGTAGAGGTAGAAAAGGACTTTTTCTGAAATCTCACTTTTCATTTCAATGAAAATTATTTCAAAAGCAACAAATAAATGAAAGTTTAGGACACTATTGAAAGGGCATATCAGTATAACCAGAGACATATAAATACATATGTATGTATGAAACACAATCTTTTCTTTGACATAAAATCATCCTGACTGTGATGATTCATTTCTCAGGGGGCAAAAGAAACTACCCATCAACTCTCATAAGTTTTCACAGTTTTGTATATTGAATGAGATTCAAAATGTTTACAATAATCTCCTAGTATCTGCAGGAGATTCATTCTAGGACTCCTTGCAAATACCGAAATCCACAGATGTTCAAGTCTTGTCATGTTCAAGATGACAAAGTATTTGTATACAACCTATGCACATCCTCCCATATATTTTATGTCATCTTTAGATTACTTACAATACTAATACACTATAAATGCCATGTAAATAGTTGCTGGTATACAATGAATTCAAGTTTTGTGTTTTGGAACTGTATAGAATTTTTTTTAGTGTATTTTTGATCTGTGGTTGGTTGAATTTACAGATGCAGAACCCATGGAAATGGAGAGCCAACTGTATATATTATATAATTTTTATCATTTATTTGCTACATTTGTATTTACTTCAGGTGTTGAATTTTATGTATTAAGTGCATATCTGATATTCTAACAATAAAATAGTGGTTTTATTTTTTATAAGTACCTACTTTATTTATCAGTACTTATAAAAATAGAGTCTATTTATATTTGTTTATCTAGTTACAATAAAATAGTGGGTCCAAAAGTTGGGCTAGTGTCAGGGATTCTTGACACTTTACCACTGAAGAATATCTAAAGACAGAGGAAAACAGACCTTCCTAAAGGAACTGACAGCCATGCTGTTAGGGGCACAACGTGGAATTCTGTATACGTACGTGTGTATCTATGTGTGGGGTGGGGGGAAGGGCACCTTCTCTTTTATCTCAAAGGAAAAATCTTATCTTTCACTTTGTAATATGAAGCTGCATTAATATGAAGCTCAGGCTTGCCTCCTCACTTGAATTCTCTCCTCCGACAACTCTGAAGTTCTTTGGCATTCTAATAAGATGCATACCCTGGTTTCTGCACTCCAGCCTCAGCTCAGTGCTCCATACATGCTGGAAGGAGTAGAAAAGTGTCAGGGCTGAGAGGCTCAGGCTCTTAGAGCCCAGTGACATCTATCTCTTATTCCTAGCTTCAGTCTGAATGTTTGGGAGGATGGGCTGCACCCAGGTTGCGGCATGTAGCCTTAGACACCTTCGTATCCAGCCACACTTAAGCTTCTAAAATGTTTTGATCACTGCAATCCCTCCCTTCACAATATTCACTGGCTCCCATTTTTTCTAGAGAAAATGTCTAAACTCTTTTGAACACTAGCCAATTTATTATCTGTGAGTTTTTTTTTACCTAATCCTGAAAGGCCAGGGTTTAGATGGGCAAAATAAAAAATTTATCTTGCACTTCCCTGGTGGTACAGTGGTTAAGAATCTGCCTGCCAACACAGGGGACATGGGTTCAATCCCTGGTCCAGAAACTAAGATCCCACATGCTGTAAGGCAACTAAGCCCATGTGCCACAACTACTGAGCCCACGCATCCTAGAGTCCGTGCTCCACCACAAGAGAAGCCACTGCAATGAGAAGCCTGCGCATCACAACCAGAGAAAGCTGGTATGCAGTAATGATGACCCAGCACAGCCAAAAATAAATAGAAACATTATCATTATTAACCATCAGTAGAAACTGACTTTTCCTTAAATGATGCATGGAACAACAGACCATAAAAATAGTCGTCACTTGTGATGCTTTCACTTAGATACTTTCATATTTAATATCATAAGCTTTTTCACTGTTCTGGTAACTGCAGTTCAATAAAATTGAAGTTATTCTGAGATGGGTTTGCAGGATTCACCAGACTGCCATCCATAGCACAAATCAAGGTTAAAACCCTGTTCCAGCCTCAGTGTCTACCGACTCCCTCTACCTACTTCATGATTCTGTTATAACTAGGAGATGTCCCTCCCAAAACATCCTGTGATCTTTCATGACTTCATGTCTTGATCTCATATCTCTTTTCAGGGGATCTTCATCACTGTGGGAAAATGTGCCCTTTACAAATGTTCTTGGAAGAAAAGCTTGATGAGGTTTTTCCTGATGTTACCAGGCAGAGTTTGAATATATATCCTTTGTGCTTTGGAAACTGGTGGTACATTCTTCATCTTCAGTCTTTAGCACATTCTATTTTGAGTCTGTTTGTCTATATCATGACACGTATGTCTCCAGAGGATAAAGACCACTTTTTTTTTTTTTTGCATCTCCCACTTCTGGTACAGTAATTTTCACATTGCAGACACTCAAAAAATTCTTATGGAATAAAGGAAAGGTTATTTTCCTTGACATGGCAACCCATCTCAGTATTCCTGCCTGGAGAATCCCATGGACAGAGAAGCCTGGCGGGCTACAGTCCATAGGAGTGCAGAGTCGGACACAACTGGAGCAACTTAGCACACAATTGATTAAAAATATTCTCAATAGTCAGGACACAATAGCAGAGTGAAGTGGCAGGAACCACTTGCTTTCAGTGACAATTTCTAAGTATAGGATGGTGCTCTCATTTCCAAATAGAGTTTCCCTTAAAATCAAATTACTGATTGATCACAAGTAAAATCCCAAATCAACACAGCAAAACTTCATGTGATAGGCAAGGCTACAGCTTCAGGCAAAATGTGAGAAGCAAAACCTGTTTCAGGAATCCTGACATTCCCTCTCAAGAGCCTTGCCCTCCTCTGTGTGCATCTCCCAGGTAGGCCCCAAGGGCTCTTTGGACATCCTAGAAGCTCTAGGGATACTTCCTGCAGCATGTAATCCAGGCTTGTCCTTCTAGTTCACACTTGTCTCCAGTCTGTCTTTTGAAAATCCTGCCTGTGTGATCTGTTCAGGCAGCCCTGTCCTGAGAGAGCTGATGATGGCTTTCAAAACAAGCTTCATTCACTGATTTGACAATTGCTACTGGATACTTACTGCACACTTCTTAGGTGCCAGGTACCATGATCTAGGATGCAGAAATAAAAGCAGAGTCTGTGCCCTCCAAGAGTTCCATATTAGGTGGCATTGGGCAGCTGTAACTTACTTGGTTAAAGCTATGTTAGGGAGCACAGCCAGGGGCACTGATTTTGTTTGGTTCTTGGAAGCAAACCAGTCCATCCTAAAGGAAATCAACCCTGAATATCATTGGAAGGACTGATGCTGAAGCTGAAGTTCCAATACTTTGGCCACCTGATGGGAAGAGCCAACTCAATGGAAAAGAGCTTTCCATGATGGAAGATAGAAGGCAGGTAGAGAAGGGGATGACAGAGGACAAAATGGTTGGATGGCATCACTGACTCAACTGACATGAGTTTGAACAAGCTCCGGGACTTGATGATGGACAGGGAGGCCTGGCGTGCTGCAGTCCATGGGGTCGCAGAGTCAGACATGACTGAGCAACTGAAAAACAACAGCAACTTGAAAGCAGACCCACGCACAAGAGTTTCAGTAGGAGCCTTTCATTTCGGAGGCAATCTCAGGAGGTATGGAGAGAGTAAGAGGAAGTGAGACAGGAAGGAAAAAGCATGCGAAACAGGGTAGGTTTTCAGGCAGGTTATGCTAATTGGGATTCAATCCTGATAAAGACCTCTGGGTGATGCAGAGTGTACTCTAGAGTTGTCCTACCTGTGAGGCCACAATTTATTCAGCAATTCCCATTGTCCAGTGAGTAGAAACTCTACCTGGCCTGTTAACTCTGGAGTTTCCAGCTTGAAATATATGTGCCTGAGTAAGTTTCTACGGAGTGAAAAATCTTTAGGAGGGCATTCCAGTTGCAGAAAGAAGTTGTAGGCATATGGGAAAATGCTGAGCGCTAAGGAACACCAACAGGTTCTGCTCCAGACCAGAGTGGCGGTGCTCCCAAGGAAGGTTTTCCAGGGGACAGAATACCTGAGAGTGCTTTGGAGGAGAAGGACTTCTGACCTAGTGTGTGATCATATCAGTAAACATTTTGTGTCCACTTCCAAAGGATGTGTGCTCCTCAATTGCTAAGTGCTGTGTTTTATATGTTGATTAGTTCAAGTTTACAACTTATTTTGTTCAAATCTATAACTTATTCTTTTTGATCAAGAGTTACTAAGATTTGTGGACTTGTGTGTCTCTGTTTTTTGGCACCCCACTCCAGCACTCTTGCCTGGAAAGAGCCATGGATGGAGGAGCCTGGTGGGCTGCAGTCCATGAGGTCACGAAGAGTCAGACATGCTTGAGCGACTTCACTTTCACTTTTCACTTTCATGCATTGGAGAAGGAAATGGCAACCCACTCCAGTGTTCTTGCCTTGAGAATCCCAGGGACGGGGAAGCCTGGTTGGGCTGCTGTCTCTGGGGTCGCACAGAGTCGGACATGACTGAAGCGACTTAGCAGCAGCAGCAGCTGTCTCTGTTTTTAGTTTTACCAATTTTTGCTTATACAAAGTTGACCTTGAACAACACAGGCTTGAACTCTGTGGGTCCACTCCCATGTAGATAATTTTCAAAGTAAAATACTACAGTACTACATGGTCTGTGGTTGGGTGAATCTGCATATGCATATATGCAGTGGTAAAGAGCCTGTCTGTCAGTGTGGGAGACATGGGTTGGATCTCTAGTCTGTGAGGATCATGTATGCCTGGAAGCAGATGGGCCCCCACAACACAGCTGCTGGGCTTGTGCTCAGAGCTCGAGAGCTGCATGCGCTGCACACGCTGAGGTCCGAGTGTCCCAGAGCCTGGGCTCCGTGATGGCAGACGCCACTGCAGTGAGCTCGCACACCACAGCAAGACTGCACACCACCACGAGGAGAGGCCCTGCTCACCACAACGAGAGAAAATTGCCCACCCAGCAGCAAGGACCAGCAAAGCAAAATATAATTAATTAAAAATTTTTCTTTCAGTTTTACTATTCTGTAAACATATTTATTTTGCCTTAATATTAGAAGGTTTCATCAGAGATAATCTTAAGTTTCATTTCAGAACTATTATAAAGATCTCATTCTATTGTTTATTGTTTTTCACCATTTCTGTCAAAAATTCAGTGAAAAGTATTACTGAGGTTCTTTGGAAAGTAATATGTCTTTTTCTTTGACTGCTAGGATGTCGCTATATTCTTTAGTTTTAAACAGTTTTATTATAATGTGACTCCATGTAGATTTTTAAAAAAATTATCTTGCTTAGGATTCTTACTCCTTCTTAAATCTGTGAATTTTCATCTTTTCAAATAATTTTGACTATTATTTAAGCTACTACTTCTGTATTGTTTCTTCTACCTTTCAGACTTGAATTATGTTAAACTTTCTAGGGGCTATTCTTTTATATATGCTTCAATTGTTTTCCTCTCTGCTTCAGTCTGGATATGTTCTATTGATCTATGTTCTAGTACACTAGTTTTATCATGTATTTAATCTGCTTTATATCTATTTATTGAGTTGTTTATGAATGAAAGGTAATGAAGGAAGAGAAAGATATAACCAATTGAATGCAGAGTTCCAGAGAATCAGTTCAGTTCAGTTCAGTCACTCAGTCCTGTCCGACTCTTTGCGACCCCATGGACTGCAGCACATCAGGCCTCCCTGTCCATCACCAGCTCCCGGAGCTTACCCAAACTCATGTCCATTGAGTCGGTGATGCCATCAAACCATCTCATCCTCTGTCGTCCCCTTCTCCTCCTGCCTTCAACATTTCCCAGCACCAGAGTCTTTTCAAATGAGTCAGTTCTTCACATTAGGTGGCCAAAGTACTGGAGTTTCAGCTTCAACATCAGTCCTTCCAATCAATATTCAAGACTGATTTCCTTTATGATGGACTGGTTGGATCTCCTTGCAGTCCAAGGGACTCTCAGGAGTCTTCTCCAACACCACAGCTCAAAAGCATCTATTCTTTCATGCTCACCTTTCTTTATAGTCCAACTCTCACATCCATAAAAGACCACTGGAAAAACCATAGCCTTGACTAGATGGATCTTTGTTGGCAAAGTAATGTCTCTGCTTTTTAATATGCTGGTTGGTTATAGGTTGGTCATAACTTTCCTTCCAAGGAGCTAGTGTCTTTTAATTTCCTGGCTGCAGTCACCATCTGCAGTGATTTTGGAGCCCCCAAAATAAAGTCAGCCACTGTTTCCCCATCTATTTCCCATGGAGTGATGGGACCAGATGCCATGATCTTCGTTTTCTGAATGTTGAGCTTTCAGCCAACTTTTTCACTCTCCTCTTTCACTTTCATCAAGAGGCTCTTTAGTTCTCCTTCAGTTTCTGCCATGAGGGTGGTGTCATCTGCATATCTGAGGTTATTGATATTTCTCTTGGTAATCTTGATTCCAGCCTTTGCTTCATTCAGCCCAGGGTTTCTCATGATGTTCTCTGCATATAAGTTAAATAAGCAGGGTGACAATATACAGCCTTGACGTGCTCCTTTCCCGATTTGGAACCACTCTGTTGTTCCATTTCCAGTTCTAACTGTTGCTTCCTGACCTGCATACAGATTTCTCAAGAGGCAGGTCAGGTGGTCTGGTATTCCCATCTCTTGAAGAATTTTCCACAGTTTATTGTGATCCACACAGTCAAAGGCTTTGGCATAGTCAATAAAGCAGAAGTAGATGTTTTTCTGGAACTCTCTTGCTTTTTTGATGATCCAGCAGATGTTGGCAATTTGATCTCCGGTTCCTCTGCCTTTTCTAAATCCAGCTTGAACATCTGGAAGTTCACAGTTCACATATTGTTGAAGCTTGGTTTGGAAAATTTTGAGCATTACTTTACTAGTGTGTGAGATGAGTGCAACTGTGCAGTAGTTTGAGCATTCTTTGGTGTTCCCTTTATTTGGGATTGGAATGAAAATTGACAGTCATTTTCCAGCCCTGTAGCCACTCCTGCATTTTCCAAATTTGCTGAAGATATTAAGAAGAGGTGGCAGGAATACACACAAGAACTATACAAGAAAGATCTTCATGACCCAGATAATCATGATAGTGTGATCACTCACTAGAGCCAGACATCCTGGAATGTGAAGTCAAGTGGGCCTTAGCAAGCATCACTATGAACAAAGCTAGTGGAGGTGATGGAATTCCAGTTGAGCTATTTAAAATTCAGAGAAGAACATGGAGAAATAAGAAGGCCTTCTTAAATGAACAATGCAAAGAAATAGAAGAAAACAATAAAATGGTAAGACTAGAGATCTTTCCAAGAACACTGGAGCTATCAAGGGAACAGTTCATGCAAGGATGGGCACAATAAAGGACAGAAACTATAAGAACCTAACAGAAGCAGAAGAGATTAAGAAGAAGTGGCAAGAGTAAACAGGACAACTATACAAAAAAAGGCCTTAATGACCCAGATAACCATAATGGTGTAGTCACTCAACTAGTGCCAGACATCATGAAGTGTGAAGTCAAAGTGGGCCTTAGGAAGCATCACTATGAACAGACCTAGTGGGGTTGAAGGAATTCCAGCTGAGCTATTTCAAATCCTAAAAGATAATGCTGTGAAAGTGATGCATTCAATATATCAGCAAATTTGGAAAACTCATCAGTGGCCACAGGACTGGAAAAGTCAGTTTTCATTCCAATTCCAAAGAAGGGCAATGCCAAAGAGTGTTCAAACTACCATATAGTTGAGCTCATTTCAGATGCTTGCAAGGTTACGTTCAAATTTTTTCATGCTAGGCCTCAGCAACATGTGAACTGAGAATTTCTGGATGTACAAGCTGGGTTTCAAAGAGGCAGTGGAATGAGAGATCAAATAGTGTACCTTCATTAGATCACAGACAAATCAAGGGAATTCCAGAAAAAAACATTTACTTCTGCTTTATTTACTACACTACAGCCTTTGACTCTGTGGATCACAACAAACTGGAAAATTCTTAAAGAGAGGGGAGTACCAGACCACCTTACCTGTCTCCAGAGAAACCTGTAGGCAGGTCAAGAAGCAACAGTTACCTAGATGCCCATCAGCAGATGAATGGATAAGAAAGCTGTGGTACATATACACAATGGAGTATTATTCAGCCATTAAAAAGAATACATTTGAATCAGTTCTAATGAGGTGGATGAAACTGGAGCCTATTATACAGAGTGAAGTAAGCCAGAAAGAAAAACACCGATACAGTATACTAACGCATATATATGGAATTTAGAAAGATGGTAACAATAACCCTGTGTACGAGACAGCAAAAGAGACACTGATGTATAGAACAGTCTTATGGACTCTGTGGGAGAGGGAGAGGGTGGGAAGATTTGGGAGAATGGCATTGAAACATGTAAAATATCATGTATGAAATGAGTTGCCAGTCCAGGTTCGATGCACGATACTGGATGCTTGGGGCTGGTGCACTGGGACGACCCAGAGGGATGGAATGGGGAGGGAGGAGGGAGGAGGGTTCAGGTTGGGGAACACATGTATACCTGTGGTGGATTCATTTTGATATTTGGCAAAACTAATACAGTTATGTAAAGTTTAAAAATAAAATAAAATTAAAAAAAAAAAAGAAGCAACAGTTAGAACTGGATGTGGAACAACAGTATGAAAAGGCTGTATATTGTCACCCTGCTTATTTAACTTATATGCAGAGTACATCATGCAAAATGCCAGGCTGGATGAATCAACACTGGAATCAAGACTGCTGGGAGAAATATCAGCAACCTCAGATATGTAGATGTCCCCCACTATTGCGGGGGACATGGCAACCCACTCCAGTATTCTAGCCTGGAGAATCCCATGGACAGAGGAGCTTGGTGGGCTACAAGAGTCCATAGGGTCGCAAAGAGTTGAACATGACTGAAATGACTTATCACGCATGCACCACTCTAATGGCAGAAATCGAAGAGAAACTAAAGAGCCTCTTGATGTGGTAAAAGAGGAGGCTGAAAAAGCTGGCTTGAAACTCAACATTTAAAAAACTAAGATCATGGCATCTGGTCCCATCACTTCACAGCAAATAGATGGGGAAAAATTGGAAGCAGTGACAGATTTTTCTCTCTTGGGCTCCAAAACCACTGCAGATGGTGACTGCAGCCATAAAATTAAAAGACGCTTGCTCCTTGGAAGAAAAGCTATGACAAACCTAAACAGCAGTATGCTGTCTAGCAGAGACATCACTTTGCGACAAAGATCTGTCTAGTCAAAGCTAGGTTTTTCCAGTAGTCATGTGCGGATGTGAAAGCTGGAGCATAAGAAAGACTGAGCATGGAAGAATTGATGCTTTTGAACTGTGGTGTTGGAGAAGACTCTTGAGACTCCCTTGGACAGCAAGGAGATCAAAGCAGTCAGTGCTAAAGGAAATCAACCCTGAATATTCATTGGAAGGACTGATGCTGCAGCTCCATTACTTTGGTCACTTGATGAGAAGAGCCAACTCATTGGAAAAGACTGAAGGTCTTTGTGGGAAAAACTGAAGGTAAAAGGAGAAGGGGTGGCAGAGGATGAGATGGTTAGAAAGCATCACTGACTCAATGGATATGAATTTCAGCAAGCTCTGAAGGATACTGGAGGACAGAGAAGCCTGGGTTGTTATAATCCTTGAGATGGCAAAGAGTCCTTGAGGACAGGACTTAGTATCTGAACAACAGCTGAGTTGTTCATTTCTGTAATTGTACTTTCAGTTATACAATCTCCAGTTGAATCTTATAATTGATTTCAGGTCTCTGAAGAATTTATCAGCTTGTTATCTATATTCTTATACATACTAAGCACGACTATGTAAAATGCCACATAAAATAGCACTAATAACTGTGGGTATGTTTCTGTTATCTGTTTTGTTTCTGTTGCTTGTTAATCATTTGATCCCACTTTCAGTATTTATGGCAAATTTTTATTAAATGCTTGACAGTGCATAAGAAAAATTGTGATAGCTGAAGCCTGGCTGACATTATCTTCTTAAACTGAAGTACAGCTGTCTGTTGTACAACATGAGGTTAGTGTTGCCAACCTCCATGTAGCCAAAAATCCATGTATAAGTTTACAGCTGGTCCTCAGTGTCCATGGTTCTGCATATGTCGATTCAAAAAACATGGATTGTGTAGAACTGTGGTATTTATTTATTTAAATAAACAATGTATAAGGGGACCTGGACAGTTCAAACCCATAATGTTCAAGGGTCAACAACGTTACTTTTTTAAAGGCTGGTAGTTATAATAGGGGTGTATAAACTTAATTGTGTCTGGCATCGAGGTTAATCTAAGCTAGTTTCAATGTGTACATGCATGTTTGATGGCTAATCTATAACTAGTATACCTTTTTCCTAGGCTGGAGTTCTGCTGTTCACAGAACCCCTTTTTCATGATTTACCCTGAACTCCTATTTGCATCTGTCAGCCTCCAAGACACTGAGCCTGCTGAAAGTTTCTGTTGGCTTTCTAACCTCTTTTTTTTTCTGATTTAATATTTTTTTAATTTAAATTTATTTACTTTAATTGGAGGCTAATTACTTTACAATATTGTGTTGGTTCTGCCACCCATCAACATGAATTCGCCATGGGTGTACACGTGTTTTTCTACTTGGTTTCTTAGCTTCTCAGTCCTCAGCCACCACTGTAACTGCTCTAAGAGAGAAAAGTCAGAAGGGGAAAATGAACATAACATTGGTTGTACAAATACAATGATCCAGGCACATTTTATAATTATATTATTTGAGCCTCATTCCTATCCTACGACATACATAACATTCTCCCTATGTTTAAGATGAAAAGTCCAAAGCACAGAGAAATGATGTAACAGGACAAGTTATACAGCTGGTAAATTATACTTAGAAATGACAGACTTAAAAATTAACAAAATTTCCAAGATCAAAGAATGTTGGTGGTGTTTAATTTTAATAATCAATATCCACATTGTATTTTGTCAGGAATACTAATGGCACTTAGTAAGTAATTTAGAATAAATCACAGAGCATCTCACATGGCTCATTTATAGAGTCTATTACTTGCATTTATTTTATGGGTACACAAGCATAATCGAGTCAGGATTGCTGGGTAGATAAATAGAATTACTCGTCACTGACAGGGTGTGGTTTCAAAAACATTTCCTTTATCATAAGCATTTTTACTACTGAATTTTTCCTCTGGTTAGAATGCTAAAGCCATGCACCTCAAATGGGACTTGGATTCAGGTACCAGGACTAGAACCCAAACTTAAACCCAGACAGGCCAGGACTTGAATTCAGCTAAAACCCACTGTCAATTGAGATTACACACCTGGTTTCAGGGTTTAATGAAACTCAGGTTCTTTATGTCTCATCGAAGAAAGAATTCAGCCACAAAGTGATAAGTAAGAAGTAAGTTTATTTAGACAGAAGCACATTCCACAGACAGAGTGTGGGTCATCTCAGAAGGAGAGTGGCCTCAAAATATGGGGTGGCTAGTTTTTATGGGTGGGGTAATTTCATAGGCTAATGAGTGGGAGAGTTATTCCAACTAGTTTTGAGAAGGGGCAGAGATTTTTATGAATTGGGCCACCAACCACTTTTATTTTATTTATTTTTTAATGGTTGGCCTCAGAACTGTCAAGTGCTAGTGGGTGTGTCATTAAGCATGCTAATATATTCAGTTCAGTTCAGTTCAGTCGCTCAGTCGTGTCCGACTCTTTGCAACCCCATGAATTGCAGCATGCCAGGCCTCCCTGTCCATCACCAACGCCCAGAGTTCACCCAAACTCATGTGCGTCAAGTCGGTGATGCCATCCAGCCATCTCATCCTCTGTCATCCCCTTCTCCTCCTGCCTCTAATCCCTCCCAGCATCAGAGTCTTTTCCAATGAGTCAACTCTTCACACGATGTGGCCAAGGTATTGGAGTTTCAGCCTCAGCATCAGTCCTTCCAATGAACACCCAGGACTGGTCTCCTTTAGGATGGACTGGTTGGATTTCCTTGCTAATATATTACAATGAGCATATAAGGAGGTTCAAGGCTTACTGGAAGTCAAATCTTCTGCCATCCTGTATCTAGTTGATTCTAATTAGTTTTTGTCATGTCCTATGGCTATACTATTCTTTTAAAGGTTGTACCCTGCTCCCTTCCCTCCTGTTTCAATTCCACTATTCAAATATATGCCTCTTTTTAAAAATTATTCATGTCTGGAAAGGGTAAAGTGCAAAAATTTCCACTTAAAACAACTAGAAAAGCTTGATAATTTACTTTGAAATCACATTCACAGGCAATGAAAAGCTACTAAGGCAGTCAGAACTTGACAAGGATGTTAGAGAGAAGAGAACCAAATGAGGTGAGAGTTTGAGTTTCCTTTGAAGGCATTTAGTTACTCAGGAGAACTCCACATCCAGAAACTCAAAAGCCATGTACAAGTAGTGGCCAAAAGGGAAAGATTTCAGCAGTCTAATTAGCCTGGTGAATTCAAATGTGAATATCAGGGCTGCAAGAAGAAATGGGAAACACGCTGAGGTGAGTCCAATAATGTCTGTCACATTATGTCCTCGAGGGTCCTTATGTTCTTAGACAAACCTAAGGAAGGATGGCCATCCCTACCTACATCATCCCTACACGAACTGATCACATAACCCCACAACCCCGCTCCCTCACTTTACCTTTAAAAATGCTTTTCTGAGGTGCGTGGATTTATCTCTGGGCTTTCTATTTTGTTTCTTTGATCTATATTTCTATCTTTGTGCCAGTACCATACTGTCTTGATGACTGTAGTTTTGTAGTATAGTCTGAAGTCAGGCAGGTTGATTCCTCCAGTTCCATTCTTCTTTCTCAAGATTGCTTTGGCTATTCAAGGTTTTTCGTATTTCCACACAAATTGTGAAATTATTTGTTCTAGTTCTCTGAAAATTACTGTTGGTAGCTTGATAGGGATTGCATTGAATCTATAGATTGTTTTGGATAGTATACTCATTTTCACTATATTGTTTCTTCTGATCCATGAACATGGCATATTTCTCCATCTATTTGTGTCCTCTTTGATTCCTTTAATCACTTTTTTATAGTTTTCTATATGTAGGTCTTTTGTTTCTTTAGGTAGATTTACTCCTAAGTATTTTATTCTTTTTGTTGTAATGGTGAATGAAATTGTTTTATTAATTTCTCTTTTTGTTTTCTCACTGTTAGTGTATAGGAATGCAAAGGATTTCTGTGTGTTAATTTTATATCCTGCAACTTTACTATATTCATCGATTAGCTCTAGTAACCTTATCTGTGACAAAGGAGGCAAGAATATACAATGAAGAAAAGACAATCTCTTTAACAAGTGGTGCTGGGAAAACTGGTCAACCACTTGTAAAAGAATGAAACTCGAACACTTTCTAACACCATATGCAAAAATAAACTTAAAGTGGATTAAAGATCTAAACGTAAGACCAGAAACTAAAACTCCTAGAGGAAAGCATAGGCAAAACACTCTCTGACATAATCACAGCAGGATCCTCTATGACCCACCTCCCAGAGTAATGGAAATAAAAGCAAAAATAAACAAATGGGATCTAATTAAGCTTAAAAGCTTTTGCACGATGAAGGAAACTATAAGCAAGGTGAAAAGACAGCCTTCAGAATGGGAGAAAATAATAGCAAATGAAGCAACTGACAAAGAATTAATCTCAAAAATATACAAGCAGCTCATGCAGCTCAATCAAAATGACCCAAACAAAAAATGGGCCAAAGAACTAAACAGATATTTTCCAAAGAAGACATACAGATGGCTAACAAACATATGAAAAGATGCTCAACATCACTCATTATCAGAGAAATGCAAATCAAAACCACAATGAGGTACCATCTCACACCAGTCAGAATGGGTGCTATCAAAAAGTCCACAAACAATAAATGCTGGAGAGGGTGTGGAGAAAAAGGAACCCTCTTACACTGTTGGTGGGGATGCAAACTAGTACAGCCACTCTGGAGAACAGTGTGAAGATTCCTTAAAAAAACTGGAAATAGAACTGTTATACGACCCAGCAATCCCACTGCTTGGCATACACACTGGGGAAACCAGAATTGAAAGAGACACATGTACCCCAATGTTCATTGCAGCACTGTTTACAATACTTAGGAGATAGAAGCAACCTAGATATCCATTGGCAGATGAATGGATAAGAAATCTCTGGTACATATACACAATGGAACATTATTCAGCTATTGAAAAGAATGCATTTGGATCAGTTCTAACGAGGCAGATGAAACTGGAGCCTATTATACAGAGTGAAGTATGTCAGAAAGAAAAACACCAATACAGTATATTAATGCATATATATGGAATTTAGAAAGATGATAATGATGACCCTATATGCGAGACAGCAAAAGAGACACAGATATAAAGAACAGACTTTTGGACTCTGTGGGAGAAGGCAAGGGTGGGATGATTTGAGGGAATAGCATTGAAACATGCATATTACCATATGTGAAATAGATCACTAGTCCAGGTTTGATGCATGAGACAGGGCACTCAGGGCCGGTGCACTGGAACGACCCTGAGGGATGGGATAGGGAGGGAGGTGGGAGGGGGCTTCAGGATGGGGAACAAATGTACACCCATGGCTGATTCATGTCAATGTATGGCAAAAACCACTACAATATTGTAAAATAATAAGCCTGCAAGTAAAATAAATAACTTAAGGAAAAACTAATGGAAAAAAAAATAAAAGCTTTCCTGAAATGCATCTAGGAGTTTAGGTGTTTTGATCACTAGCTGCCTAGATTCCTTGCTTGGTGCCTGCAAAAAATGCCATACTTTCCTTCATCACAACCTGGTATCAGTAGACTGGCTTTACAGTGCATGGGGGAGTGACCCAAGTTTGGTTCTGCAACACTGCACTGTCCATTAGAAGCCTCCAGGGGAATTCTGTTCAAATATTCACATACTCTCTCAAACATCTATTTCACAAAAAATATCTCATGCTGCAATTAAGGCTCCTGCCTCTGGTTCTGTTCTTAGAAGGAATGGAAAAATACATGTCCTACACTCTGTGAATAATTACATTTTCCCAGAGAGTGAGACCTCATTAGCCATTATCTTGGGAATTAAGTTCCTATAAATGAAGTCATTCATGTTGAAGATAATTTGTATTTCTCAGAAATTTCAGAAAGCAAAGTACATCTTTCTTTTAATACAGAACCAAATGAAGATAAATAAGATTCCTTAGAAGTTATTGTGAAATCTGGGGGAATCTAATTTTGCCTCTTTTCCTTTCTTCTTTTTTTTCCCACATGGATTGGTCTGAGATGTTAAACTTTTCAGAAACCATTTCCCTTTTTCTCTGTTAGATTACACATCCCAGCCAAGCTTGCAGTTAGGTATAGTCACATGATTAAGTTTGGACACATGAAATAAGGATGATAGTTGATTTATCCCACTTCCAGGCATGGCTCTTACAATTCTTGAGTGATCTATCCTCAGTTGTTTTCCCTCATATGCCAGTTAATAATGAGCAGAGAGTGGAAGCTTAAGTCAGAAGCAGCCTGGGACCCTGATAGCACGTGGAGGACTGCCAACGAGAACCACTCACATTAGACAGTGAAATGAATGAGATACACCTTTATTTTGCCAGGCCATCGGAAATTTGGGTTTTATTACAGAAATAAACTGCTTATCATTAGAGAGAGACTGGAACCAGGACCCACAGATTGTTAAGTGCCCATTTAACCCTCTAGAAATACACTGCCTGGGTTCCGATCATGGTTACTAGTTACAAAACTCTGGGAAACTCCCTGAGGATTCTGGTTCCTGAAAGAAGGTTGCTGCACAGGAACTCCCAGGTTAAACTGGGAAATGAAGGAGAAATAAACACATATTTTGTCAAGCCACTGAGAGTTCTGAAGTGGTTTACTATACAGATTTGTCTACTCAGACTAAATCAAAGGGCACTGAAGATGGGAAAGTGATCCAGGCATAGAAGGCTTCAAGAAACTGCAGCATTCAAAGCTTGGAAGTATGCACAGAGGAAGCTATCAATAACTTGCCAGTTTCCTTTATCATGAATAACTGTCACATATTGGTTTGCTAAAGTGACACTCAGACTCTCTTTTCCCTGCTCTTTTTCCTTCTGCCAGGGATGTTCAGAATGGCCTCTATTGCTTTTCAAAAAATGCATCTCTGTTATCCAAACCCATCTAAAAACTAATGACCAAACTGATTGAACTCATTCATGTGGGTGTTTCTTCTTTCTATAATTTTTATTTATTCAATGTTTTGGCTGTGCTGGGTCTTTGTTGTTGTGTGGGCTTTTCTTTAGCTGCAGCGAGAGGGGGCTACTCTTCGTTGCAGTGTGAGGGCTTCTCATTATGGTGGCTTCTTTTGCTGTGAAGCTTGATCTCTAGGTTGTGTGGGTTTTGGGAATTCTGGCATGTGGGCTCTAGTGTTGTGTTTCCCAGGCTCTGGAGCACAGGCTGAACAGATGTAGTACACGGGCTTAGTTACTCCACAGCATGTGCGATCTTCCAGAACCAGGGGCTGAAACAGTGTCTTCTGCATTGCAAGGTGAATTCTTTACCACTGAGCAACCCAGTAAGCTGTGTGGGTGCTTCTTTACTCAGACATTAGCATCTTTAAGCCTTGTGGCATGTGGGCTCCAACCATTCCCAGTAAAGAGGTGGGAGGCTGTCTTATGACTAAGAGATTCCTGAGAAGCAGAACTGATGGCAGCTTGGAGAGCTTTGGGGTGGGGGTGGGTAGCATGCCTGCCATGCAGATGCCCCTCACTCCCAGAGGACCTGCTGTCTGGGTGGGGCCTCTAACCTGTTCCCTTCCTTCTCCTAGAACTCCTTCCAGCCCCAGCCTCTCAGGGTCTACAGACACTCACTTTCCTTTCAGCCCTTCATTTAATCTCTTTCCTCCTTGGGGACAGCTTGGTCCTTAATCCCATTTTGTCCTCACCTTTCCATAGCACCTGCCCCACGCTTTTGATGAAGGTTGTTTTTGAGTTGGATACATTTTAAAGCATTTTCTAGTTGGGCAAATGTTACATTGCTAAGCGATCTGTTTTCTCATCTGACAATTGTGTTATGGGTTGAACTGTGTGTCCCCCACCAGTACCCCCACCCTCACCAAACTCATCTGTTAAAATCTTAACCCTCAAAGTGGAAATATGTGGTCTTATTTGAAAATAAGGTAATTATAGATGACCTTATAATTAGCTATAATGGGATCATTAGAGTGGGTTTTAATCCAATATGACTCATATCGTTGTAGAAAGGGAGAATCTGAATACAAACACGCACAAATTATGTGGAAATGAAGGTAGAGACCTAACAAGCCAAGGAATGCTGAGGATTGCCAGCAGACCACCAGAGCCAGGAGAAAAGCATGAAATAGCCTTTTCTCTCACAGCTCTCAGAAGAAACCAACACTGCTGACATCTTGACCTTGGATACTTCCAGCTTCCAGAAATTCAAGTCAGTAAATTTCTGTTTAAGCCAGCAAACTTGTGGTACTTTGTTATGGAAGCCTGAACAAACAGATTCAAAGGTAGACAGCACTGTCTATGTAATTGGGCTGTTTGGAAGATTTCAAGAAGTGATACTTATGGGACTCATAACACAGAGTCTGGCATGTAGCCAGGACTTGATAAGTGTCTGCTGCTGATGCTCCTTTTGCTTCTACTTCTTTACTGAACATTTCATCTGTCAATTTCACCATCTATGTTCTGAAGGGAAGCCCCATCCTGCCTGCATTATTTGTCTTTGGCCTCAAAGTTAATGATAAAAATATTTATTACATTTGAATCCATTTTCTCGATTTAGCAAAGTACTGCTACATGGAATGAACAATTTTAGTTTATCCTTCAGACTTCCTTTCTTTGAACTAAATGAGCCTTGATTATTTTCTTAATAGATTTTCCTTAATGCCTTAACATTTTAAATCATCTCTATAGTGGCTAAGAAAGACTTTTAGTTCTTTAGTAACAGAATCTGGAATCTGACATGGTATCAGAAGGAGCTAAAGCTCCACTGTGCTAAGCAGGGACAGCATGTGGGCTGCTTCTCCTCTGCGTGCTCTGCCAGATCCAGTATCTGCCTGCTGCTGTGTCCTCAGAGGATGATGCATGGAGTCCATCTGGCCCAGACTTCCTTGGTGACTGGCGTCCAGATGGGTGCAGCCACTGGGGGAGGCACTGGCAGATGTCATGATGGCAGGAGGAGACACCAGGCAGGGTCTTTCTCTCCTTCTCTCTTCCTGACTTGGCACTGTCTCTAGGGGTAGCTGCATTCTTCCATGACCACAGTGTCTGGGAGACACCTGTGCACCTTGACCCTTAGTCCCAGAGACAGGACGTTCCTGCTATCCCCAGTCCCTGGGGCCTCACCACCTTTCCTCACTCCTGACCCCTGCCCACAACTCCACAGGCCTCCCTTCCATTGACTCTATTTGTCTGAACTACCTGGGCTGGTTACCTGTACCCTGACTGATGCATTCTTGAAGTCAGGTTGCCCCTGAAAAGATCCTGAGGCAAAGACTGAGTGCAAGTTGATTTGGGAACTATACTGGTAGGAAGTAGGGGACAGATATGAGAGGGGAAGACAGCTAATTAAGGGTAAGCTAGGGGCTTCCCAGGTGGCACTGGTGGTAAAGAACCCACCTGCCAAGCAGGAGAAGCAGAAGAGCCGGGTTCAAACCCTGGGTCAGGAAGATCCCCTGGAGGAGGGCATGGCAATGCACTCCAGTATTCTTGCCTGGAGAATCCCATGGACAGAGGAGCCTGGTGGGCTACAGTCCACAGGGTCACAGAGTAAGACACAACTGAAGTGACTTAGCATGCATGCAGGCACCTCCCTTGGGGTCCAGGGGTTAAGATTCCACCTTCCAATTCTTGGTTGGGGAATTAAGATCCCACATGCCTCATAGTGCATAGGAACCCTGAATGTTAGGTCCATGAATCAAGGCAAATTAGAAGTGGTCAAACAAGACATGGCAAGAGTGAACGTGGGCATTCTAGGAATCAGCAGTCTAAGATGGACTGGAATGGGTGAATTTAACTCAGATGACCATTATATCTTCTACTGTGGGCAAAAGTCCCTTAGCAGAAATGGAGTAGCTATCATAGTCAACAAAACAGTCCCAAATGCAGTACTTGGATGCAATCTCAAAAACAACAGAATGATATCTGTTTGTTTCCAAGGCAAACCATTCAATATCATGGTATTCCAAGTCTATGCTCTGACCAGTAATGCTGAAGAAGCTGAAGTTGAATGGTTCGATGAAGACCTATAAGACCTTTTAGAACTAACACCCAAATAAAATGTCCTTTTCATTATAGGGGACTGGAATGCAAAAGTAGGATGTCAAGAAACACCTGGAGTAATAGGCAAATTTGGCATTGGAGTACAGAATGAAGCAGGGCAAAGGCTAACAGAGTTTTGCCAAGAGAATGCACTGGTCATAGCAAACATCCTCTTCCAACAACACAAGAGAAGACTCTACACATGGACATCACCAGATGGCCAACACTGAAATCAGATTGATTATATTTGTTGCAGCCAAAGATGGAGAAGCTCTATACAGTCAGCAAAAATAAGACCGGGAGCTGACTTTAGCTAATATCATGAACTCCTTATTGCCAAATTCAGACTCAAATTGAAGAAAGTGGGGAAAACCACTAGACCATTCAGGTATGACCTAAATCAACCCCTTATGATTATACAGTGGAAGTGAGAAATAGTTTTAAGGGACTAGATCAGATAAACAGAGTGCCTGATGAAGTATAGATGGAGGTTCATGACATTGTACAGGAGACAGGAATCAAGACGATCCCTAAGAAAAAGAAATGAAAAAAAGCAAAATGGCTGTCTGAGGAGGCCTTACAAATAGCTGTGAAAAGAAGAGAAGTAAAAAGCAAAGGAGAAAAGGAAAGATATATCCATTTGAATGCAGAGTTCCAAAGAATAGGAAGGAGAGATAGGAAAGCCTTCCTCAGCGATCAATGCAAAGAAACAGAGGAAAACAATAGAATGGGAAAGACTAGAGATCTCTTCAAGAAAATTAGAGATACCAAGGGATTATTTCATGCAAAGATGGGCTCATTAAAGGACAGAAATGGTATGGACCTAACAGAAGCAGAAGATATTAAGAGGTGGCAAGAATACACGGAAGAACTGTACCAAAAAAGATCTTCACAATGCATATAATCACGATGGTGTGATGACTCACCTAGAGCCAGACATCCTGGAATGTGAAGTCAAGTGGGCATTAGGAAGCATCACTATGAACAAAGCTAGTGGAGGTGATGGAATTCCAGTTGAGCTATTTCAATTCCTAAAAGATGATGCTGTGAAAGTGCTGCACTCAATATGCCAGCAAATTTGGAAAACTCTGCAGTGGCCACAGGACTGGAAAAGGTCAGTTTTCATTCCAATCCCAAAGAAAGGCATTGCCAAAGAAAGCTCAAACTACTGCACAATTGCACTCATCTCATATGCTAGTAAAGTAATGTTCAAAATTCTCCAAGACAGGCTTCATCAATACTCCAGTTCCCTATAATGAAAAGGACATCTTTTTGGGTGATAGTTCTATAAGGTCTTGTAGGTTTTCATGGAACCATTCAACTTCAGGTCTTCAGAGTTACTGGTTGGGGAATAGGCTAGGATTACCGTGATATTGATGGTTTGCCTTGGAAATGAACAGAGATCATTCTGTCATTTTTGAGATTGCATCCAAGTACTGCATTTCGGACTCTTTTGTTGACCATGATGAACTTCCAGATGTTCAAGCTGGCTTGAGAAAAGGCAAAGGAACCAGAGATCAAATTGCTAACATCTGCTGGATCATCGAAAAAGCAATAGAGTTCTAGAAAAAACATCTATTTCTGCTTTATTGACTATGCCAAAGCCTTTGACTGTGTCAATCACAGCAAACTGGGAAATTCTTCAAGAGATGGGAATACCAGACCACCTGACCTACTTCTTAAGAAACCTGTATGCAGGTCAGGTGTAAGATTTAGAATTGGGCATAGAACAACAGACTGGTTCCTAATAAGCAAAGGAGTACATCAAGGCCGTATATTGTCACCCTGCTTATTTAACTTATATGCAGAGGACATCATGAGAAATGCTGGGCTGGATGAAGCACAAGCTGGAATCAAGATTGCTGGGAGAAATATCAATAACCTCAGATATGCAGATGACACCACCCTTATGGCAGAAAGTGAAGAAGAACTAAAGAGCCTCTTGATGAAAGTGAAAGAGGAGAGTGAGAAAGTTGGCTTTTGATATTTGGCAAAACTAATACAATTATGTAAAGTTTAAAATAAAATAAAATTTAAAAAAAAAAGAAAAAAAAAAAAACAAGAAAGTTGGCTTAAAGCTCAACATTCAGAAAACTAAGATCACAGTAGTCCCATCACTTCATGGCAAATAGATGGGGAAACAGTGGAAACAGTGGTTTAGTTTATTTTTTATTTTGGCTCCAAAATCACTGCAGATGGTGACTGCAGCCATGAAATTAAAAGATGCTTACTCCTTGGAAGGCAAGTTATGGCCAACCTAGATAGCATATTAAAAAGCAGAGACATTACTTTGTCAACAAAGGTCCATCTAGTCAAGGCTATGGTTTTTCCAGTGGTCATGTATGGATGTGAGAGTTGGACTATAAAGAAAGCTGAGTGCAAAGAATTGATGCTTTTGAAATGTGGTGTTGGAGAAGACTCTTGAGAGTCCCTTGGACTGCAAGGAGATCCAACCAGTCCATCCTAAAGGAAATCAATCCTGAGTGTTCATTGGAAGAACTAATGTTGAAGCTGAAACTCCAATACTTTGGCCACCTGATGCAAAGAGCTGACTCATTTGAAAAGACCCTGATGCTGGGAAAGATTGAGGGCAGGAGGAGACGAGGATGACAGAGGATGGGATGGTTGGATGGCATCACCGACTCAATGGACATGATTTTGGGTAAACTCCAGGAGCTGGTGATTGACAGGGAGGCCTGGTGTGATGTGGTCCATGGGGTCACAAAGAGTCGGACAGGACTAAGACTGAACTGAATTGATGCCTCATGGTGCTGCCAAAAAAATAAACAAAACTGTTTTTTTTTTTCAATTGTTTAAAAAAATAAAAGGCACTTTTTAAAAAAAAGGTAAGCTTACTTCACTCTGTATAATATGAAGTAAGCTTACCTTTTTTTTTTTTTTAAAGTGCCTTTTATTTTTTTAAACAATTAACAGTATGGAATTTAGAAAGATGGTAACGACAATGCTGTATGGGAGACAGCAAAAGAGAAACAGATGTATAGAACAGTCTTTTGGACTCTGTGGGAGAGGTGGGGGGGATGATCTGGGAGAATGGCATTAAAACATGTATAATATCATATAAGAAATGAATTGCCAGTCCAGGTTCGATGCAGGATACAGGAAGCTTGGGGCTGGTGCACTGGGATGACCTAGAGGGATGTTATGGGGAGGGAGATGGGAAGGGGGTTCAGGATGGGGAACACGTGTACACCCGTGACAGATGCATGAGGGAGGAGGGAGGAGGGTTCAGGATGGGGAACACATGTATACCTGTGGCGGATTCATTTGGATATTTGCCAAAACTAATACAATTATGTAAAGTTTAAAAATAAAATAAAATTAAAAAAAAAAAACATAAAAGATTCATGGGTCTGACTACACTTAAAGAAATAAAAAAAAAATAAAAAAAAGGTAAGCTAGTTTGTCCGTTACAACAGTCTGTGACTGAGCATCAATCCTGCTGGGAACCCTGGGGTATAAAACATGTACCTCAAAATTACTTCCCCTGTGGAGGGTAGGGGCAGAGCTCAGGAGGTGGAGGGCTACTCCAGGGGTGCTCTTCACTGGTACTGCCAGCCTACGTTATCTCCAGGCTGTACAGATCTGCTTAGCAAAAAGGGCCTTTGGCCCCAGAGCTGCATGAATTGGCAGCTGGGAGAAAAGGGTAAGGCTTGCTGTGCACGTGTCGTGTCTGGAGACTGGCTCCAGCACATCACATCCCCACACCTCCCCTCTGAGGCATGCTGCCTAGAGTCTCCTTTTAGGGGAGCTTCAGTCATGTCACCCTTTCTGGATATTATCCAATGACATGTTTGCCTAAAATATGCCATTTTCCACCTCACTTGCACACTGCTTCTCCTCCCTAAACAGGGTTCCTTAGGCTTCTCTTCACTGGACTTTATTCTGACACTTCCAATTTGACTGTGTCATTCTGACTCCTTGTTTCCTCCATTGCACACTGAAAAGATGACTTGACTCCATTTTCATCTTCCAGGGTCTACTTTGTATAAGAATCAGGACAGGGCTTCCCCAGGTTTCATGTTTTCAAAGTCACAGGGCTAAACGTATAAATATAAGGTGATTAATTTCAAATGCTGCCAATAGTGGATCCAAATGTGGCCAAATACTTATTTAGGGTCACTAAGGTAGGTCTTCTCTTGTGTTGTTGGAAGAAGGCGTTTGCTAAGACCAGTACGTTCTCTTGGCAAAATTCTATTAGCCTTTGCCCTGCTTCATTCCATACTCCAAGGCCACTCCAGGGGTGCTCTTCACTGGAACTGCCCATTACCCCAGATGTTTCTTGACTTCCTACTTTTGCATTCCAGTTCCCTATAATGAAAAGGACATCTTTTTGGGGTGTTAGTTCTAAAAGGTCTTGTAGGTTTTCATGGAACCGTTCAACTTCAGGTCTTCAGCATTACTGGTTGGGCATAGACTTGGATTACTGTGATATTGAATGGTTTTCCTTGGAAATGAACAGAGATCATTCTGTCATTTTTGAGATTGCATCCAAGTACTGCATTTTGGACTCTTTTGTTGACTATGGTGGCTACTCCATTTCTTCTAAGGGATTCCTGCCCACATTAGTAGATATAATGGTCATCTAAGTTAAATTCACCCATTCTAGTCCATTTTAGTTTGCTGATTCCTAGAGTGTCAACGTTCACTCTTGCCATCTCCTGTTTGACCACTTCTAATTTGCCTTGATTCATGGACCTAACATTCAAGGTTCCTATGCAATATTGCTCTTTACAGCATCGGACCTTGCTTCTATCACCAGTCACATCCACAGCTGGTTATATTCTTTGCAGCCAAAGATGGAGAAACTCTATACAGTCAGCAAAAAAAAAAAAAAAAAAAAAAAAAGACCGGGAGTTGACAGTGGCTCAGATCATGAACTGAATTATTGTCAATTATTGCCAAATTAAGACTAAAATTGAAGAAAGTAGGGAAAACCACTAGATCATTCAGGTATGACCTAAATCAAATTCCTTATGATTATACAGTGGAAGTGAGAAATAGATTTAAGGGACTAGATCTGATAGACAGAGTGCCTGATGAACTATGGATGGAGGTTCGTGACATTGTACAGAAGACAGGGATCAAGACCATCCCCATGGAAAAGAAATGCAAAAAAGCAAAATGGCTGTCTGGGGAGGCCTTACAAATTGCTGTGAAAAGAAGTGAAAAGCAAAGGAGAAAAGGAAAGATATAAGCATCTGAACGTAGAGTTCCAAAGAATAGCAAGAAGAGATAAGAAAGCCTTCCTCAGCGATCCATGCAAAGAAATAGAGGAAAACAACAGAATGGGAAAGACTAGAGATCTCTTCAAGAAAATTAGAGATACCAAGGGAACATTTCATGCAAAGATGGCCTAGATAAGGGACAGAAATGGTATGGACTTAACACAAGCAGAAGATATTAAGAAGAGGTGGCAAGAATACACAGAAGAACTGTACAAAAAAGACCTTCACGACCAAGATAATCACGATGGTGTGATCACTAACCTAGAGCCAGACATCCTGGAATGTGAAGTCAAGTGAGCCTTAGAAAGCATCACTACGAACAAAGCTAGTGGAGGTGATGGAATTCCAGTTGAGCTATTTCAAATCCTGAAAGGCTGTAAAAGTGCTGCACTCAATATGCCAGCAAATTTGGAAAACTCTGCAGTGGCCACAGGACTGGAAAAGGTCAGTTTTCATTCCAATCCTAAAGAAAGGCAATGCCAAAGAATGCTCAAACTACCGCACAATTGCACTCATCTCACATGCTAGTAAAGTAATGCTCAAAATTCTCCAAGCCAGGCTTCAGCAATACGTGAACCATGAAATTCCAGATGTTCAAGCTGGTTTTAGAAAAGGCAGAGGAACCAGAGATTAAATTGCCAACATCCACTGCATCATCAAAAAAGCAAAAGAGTTCCAGAAAAACATCTATTTCTGCTTTATTGACTATGCCAAAGCCTTTGACTGTGTGGATCACAATAAACTGTGGAAAATTCTGAAAGAGATGGGAATACCAGACCACCTGATCTGCCTCTTGAGAAATCTATATGCAGGTCAGGAAGCAACAGTTAGAAGTGGACATGGAACAACAGACTGGTTCCAAATAGGAAAAGGAGTACGTCAAGGGTGTATATTATCACCCTGCTTATTTAACTTATATGCAGAGTACATCATGAGAAATGCTGGGCTGGAAGAAACACAAGCTGGAATCAAGATTGCCAGGAGAAATATCAATAACCTCAGATATGCAGATGACACCACCCTTATGGCAGAAAGTGAAGAAGAACTAAAAAGCCTCTTGATGAAAGTGAAAGTGGAGAGTGAAAAAGTTGACTTAAAGCTCAACATTAAGAAAACTATGATCATGGCATCTGGTCCCATCACTTCTTGGCAAATAGATGGGTAAACAGTGGAAACAGTGTCAGACTTTATTTTTCTGGGCTCCAAAATCACTACAGATGGTGACTGCAGTCATGAAATTAAAAGACTCTTACTCCTTGGAAGGAAAGTTATGACCAACCTAGATAGCATATTGAAAAGCAGAGACATTACTTTGCCAACAAAGGTCCGTCTAGTCAAGGCTATGGTTTTCCCAGTGGTCATGTATGGATGTGAGAGTTGGACTGTGAAGAAAGCTGAGCACTGAAGAATTGATGCTTTTGAACTGTGGTGTTGGAGAAGACTCCTGAGAGTCCCTTGGACTGCAAGGAGATCCAACCAGTCCATTCTGAAGGAGATCAGCCCTGGGATTTCTTTGGAAGGAATGATGCTGAAGCTGAAACTCCAGTTCTTTGGCCACCTCATGCGAAGCGTTGATTCATTAGAAAAGACTCTGATGCTGGGAGGGATTGGGGGCAGGAGGAAAAGGGGACAACAGAGGATGAGATGGCTGGATGGCATCACTGACTCGATGGACGTGCATCTGAGTGAACTCCGGGAGTTGGTGATGGATGGGTAGGCCTGGTGTGCTGCGATTCATGGGGTTGCAAAGAGTCGGACACGACTGAGCGACTGAACTGAACTGAACAGACCTACATACGGTTTTCTCGAGAGGCGGGTCAGGTGGTCTGGCATTCCCATCTGTTGAAGAATTTTCCACAGCTTTTTGTGAATCACACAGTCAATGGCTTTGGCCTAGTCAATAAAACAGAAGTAGATGATTTTTCTGGAAGTTTCCTGCTTTTTCAATAATCCAGTGGATGTTGGCAATTTGATCCCTCATTCCTCTGCCTTTTCTAAATCCACCTTGAACATCTGGAAGTTCACGGTTCACAAATTGTTGAGGTGTGGCTTGGTGACTTTTGAACATTACTTTACTAGTGTGTGAGAGAATGCCATTGTGCAGTAGTTTGCGCATTCTTTATCACTGCCTTTCTTTGGGATTGGAATGAAAACTGACCTTTTCCAGTCCTGTGGCCCCTGCTGGGTTTTCCAAATTTGCTGGCATATTGAGTGCAGCACTTTCACAGCATCATCTTTCAGGATTTGAAATAGCTCAACTAGAATTCTATCATTTCCACTAGCTTTTTCATAGTGATGCTTCCTAAGGCCCACTTGATTTCACATTCCAGGATGTCTGGCTCTAGGTGGGTGATCACACCATTGTGATTATCTGGGTTGTGAAGATCGTTTTGTATAGTTCTACTCTGTATTCTTTCTACCTCTTCTTAATATCTTGTGCTTTTGTTAGGTCCATGCCATATCTGTCCTTTATTGAGCCCATCTTTGCATGAAATATTCCCTTGTTATCTCTAATTTTCTTGAAGAGATCTCTAGTTTTTCCCATTCCATTGCTTTCCTCTATTTCTTTGCACTGATCACTGAGGAAGGCTTTCTTATCTCTCCTTGCTATTCTTTGGAATTCTGCATTCAATTGGAAATATCTTTCCTTTCCACCTTTGCTTTTTGCTTCTTTTCTTTTCACAGCCATTTGTAAGGTCTCCTCAGACAGCCATTTTACTTTTTTGCATTTCTTTTTGTTGGGCATGGTCTTGATCACTGCCTCCTGTACAATGTTACGAACCTTCATTATAGTTATTCAGGTACTCTGTCTATCAGATCTAATCTCTTGAGTCTATTTGTCACTTTCACTGTATAATCATAAGAGATTTGATTTAGGTCCTATCTGAATAGTCTAGTGGTTTTCCCTAATTTCTTCAATTTAAGTCTGAATTTTGCTATAAGGAGTTCATGATCTGAGCTAAAGTCAGCTCCCAGTCTTGTTTTTGCTGACTGCATAGAGCTTCTCCATCTTTGACTGCAAAGAATATAATCATTCTGATTTCGGTATTGAGCATCTGGTGACGTCCATGTGTAGAGTGTTCTCTTGTGTTGTTGGAAGAGAGTGTTTGCTGTTGATCAGTGCGTTCTCTTGGCAAAACTCTGTTAGCCTTTGGCCTGCTTCATTCTGTACTCCAAGGCCAAATTTGCCTGTTACTCCAGGTGTTTCTTGACTTCCTACTTTTGCATTCCAGTCCCCTACAATGGAAAGGACATCTTTTTTGGCTGTTAGTTCTAGAAGGTCTTATAGGTCTTCATAGAACCGTTCAGCTTCTTCAGCATTACTGGTTGGGGCACAGACTTGGATTACTGTGATATTGAATGGTTTGCCTTGGAAATGAACAAATCATTCTGTCATTTTTGAGATTGCATCCAAGTACTGCGTTTTGGACTCTTTTGTTGACTATGATGGCTGCTCCATTTCTTCTTAGGGATTCTTGCCCACAGTAGCAGATATAATGGTCATCTGAGTTAAATTCACCCATTCCAGTCCATTTTAGTTCACTGATGCCTAAAATGTTGACATTCACTCTTGCCATCTCCTGTTTGACCACTTCAAATTTGCCTTGATTCATGGACCTAACATTCTTTATAGCATCTGAGTTTGCTTCTATCACCAGTCACATCCACAACTGGGTGTTGTTTTTGCTTTGGCTCCGTCTCTTCATTCATTCTGGGGTTATTTCTCCACTGATCTCCAGTAGCATACTGGGCACCTACCGACCTGGGGAGTTCATCTTTCAGTGTCCTGCCTTTTTGCCTTTTTATACTGTTCATGGGGTTCTCAAGGCAAGACTATAGAGGGGAGGTAGGCTGAGTCTAAAACTGCTGGGAGCAAAACCTTAGCAAAAACCAAGGGCAAGGGGTGATTTGAGACACAGAGCAGCAGTGGGCAGACTTGACTGCTTTCTTTCTTCCAAAGATACCTTCCTTCCAGAGCCCCAGGAAAAGCCAGAATGAAATGTCTTGCTTCACACAAATTCTGCTTTTCTTCCATGTGCAACTTGTATCATTTGAGAGATGATGAGCATTGCCCTTGAACTTAAATGTCTTCTTCAAAGGTGAGATGAGACTATTCTAAGGCCTTTAGGAACAGAGGGGAGATGCCTGTTCATTCACTTGGTTGGTAATGAACCCTGATTTGGACATCCCTGCTTCTGCCCATCTGGTCTTGTTTTTCTTTAAAGGTTTTTTATTTTTATGTAGACCATTTAAAAAGTTTTTATTGAATTTGTTACAGTACAGCTTCTTTTTTATATTTTAGTTTTTGTCCAGTAGGCATGTGGGATCTTAGCTTCCCTACCAGGGATCACGCCCATATCCCCTGCATTGGAAAGCAAAGTCTTAACCACTGGACTGCCAAGAAAGTCCCTGCCTTTCCATTCTGTGTGCCCATGGGGCTCTGTGGGTTGGGACTTTTTCCCTGGGTGACAGCATTCTTATCTGCCCAGTGATGGCTCCTTCCTCATTGGGAAAACCTGGTATATAATTCCTTCCAGCAGCTTATGCACAGGCTAGGAATGAACCATGAGTCAAGGATGCTTAAAACATTTCAGCAAGGGAACTCTTATACACTGCTGGTGGGAATGTAAACCGGTGCTGTTGTTGTGGAAAACAGTATAGAGCTTTATCAAAAAATAAAAAACTGAACCATGAGATGACCCAGCAGTTCTATTCCTGCTACTGCTACTGCTGCTGCTAAGTTGCTTCAGTCGTGTCTGACTCTGTGTGACCCCATAGATGACAGCCCACCAGGCTCCACCATCCCTGGCATTCTCTAGGCAAGAATACAAGAGTGGGTTGCCATTTCCTTCTCCAATGCATGAAAGTGAAAAGTGAAAGTGAAGTCTCTCAGTTGTGTCTGAAGAGTCATGGACTCTTCGCGACCCCATGGACTGCAGCCCACCAGGCTCCTCCATCCATGGGATTTTCCAGGCAAGAGTACTGGAGTGGGGTGCCACTGCCTTCTCCGATTCTATTCCTAGGTATGTATAAAAAACAAAAATACTATTCAAAAAGATGATAGATGCACCCCGGTGTTCAGAAGAGCATTATTTACAATAGCCAAGATATGGAAACAACCTAAGCCCAACAACAAATGAATGGATAAACAAGATGTGGTATACATATATAATGAAATATTAGTCAACCATTAAAGAGGACATTTTGCCATTTATAGCAACATGGATGGTCTTGGGGAGCATTATGCTAAAGTGAGATGAGTAAGACAGAGAGGGACAAATACTGTGTGATATCACTTATAGGTGGAGTCTGAAAAATACAACAAACTAGTGAATATAACAAAAAATAACCAGACTCACAGACACAGAGAACAAACTAGTGGTTACCAGTGAGGATGGGGAGGAAGGGTCAGACAATATAGGTATAGGGGATTAAGAGATACTAACTATTGGGTATAAAATAAGCTACAAGGATATACTGTACAGCATGGGGACTGTGGCCAATATTCTATAATAACTATAGAGTATAGCCTTTAAAAATTGTGAATCACTAGATTGTATACCTCTAACATATATAATATTGTACATCAACTATATGTCAATTAAAAAAAATTTCAACTTTGGATCTCCCTGCCTCAGTGTCCCTATCAGCACAAAACCACCCAGGATTGTTAAATTTGTGTTACCATTTGAAAACAATCTGCCTGGCAAAAATGACTGCTATTTGAATTTTAACTAGTCATTTTTCTAGCCAGTCCTACAAGACAATGTTACTCAAGTGATGAGAGCCTTGGTTGGGGATAAAAGATAGCTGCAGACACGGTCCCACCCTTGGGGCGCAGGGATAACTTAGGTTCAGTCCCATCCTTGTAGATGTGAGGTTGGGATCATTGGAAAATGGGTCCCTCAGACCAACAACTGCATTTACATTGAAGTGATATTTCAAACTCTTCTCAGAGAACCATGAGCCTTCATTGCCTTTGTTTCTTATAATTAAGGTCTGTAGCTGAATATTTCTCTCCTCAGGTACTGCCACATTTGTTTTCTGAGTCAGGAGGTGTCACTGTTCTGTAAACATTCCCCCTTTCCACAAGCCGTGGGAGATTCTGTCTGCCACATCTCAGTCCTCAAACTGGGCTTCAGAAAGGAGAAAATCAGGATGCTGGATAAATTCACTTCCTTTCATCTTGTGGCCAGCCTAATTATCTACTCAGCTAAATACCAATTACCTGTAATCAGAATTACAATGAAGTTCAATACCAGATGGACACTCAACTGATTTCAAACAGACTCTTAATTGTTTCTCCTCCTTTTCCTCCTCTTCTTCCTTTGTGTCTATATCTGGCAGTTGTAACTCACTCTTGGGTTCCCTAGCCTCCCTAACAACTTCATCAAACCAACAATTACTTCTTCCTCCAGCCTTCACACTTCAAGAGTTTAATGAGTTGGAACCTAGCGATGAAACTTCTGTTAAGCAAGAGACATCCAGCAAACTGGCAGGGAGAAAGCTATCTTTGGCAACCTGAACTAGATAAATGGATTATTTAGATTCTAAGTCTTTATCAAAAATGACTTTTTGATCCCTGTATCCCATAACTGTTACTGTAAAGTTGGAAGTACACTGGAATGTAGAGTGAGAATAATACTCTCTTGGATGTCTCTGTGGACTCATGTGTAGACACATTATGCACATATTTACAGTCATGTATAACCAAACACATCTGAACTTCTAGGCCAGTTCTGTGGTTACACGATTAACACACTGACCTGTGTGCCGTAGGAACTTATCAGAGACTCACAGAGGACCTTAATCAGCAGATGCCCATGGATGAAATTCTTGTTTGAGTACAAGATGCTGTAGTCTAGATCTTTGAGAAAGCACACCCAACTGCACCCTAAAATACAGTCCTCTTTGCTCAGTGAATAAACCAAAAGTATTATATAAATAAGTGGATATTTACAAATAACTCACTGAGATCCATTGATAGAAAAACTGTCGGTAGCTATGCCCCTGGCCAGAAAACCAAAGAAGAGCTATAGTCACAGGAAGAGAAATCAAGATGGCAGCCAGAGTCTAGTGGAGAGCGGGCCACCAAAGATGCAAGATCTGAGACACCCCTGTTGGGAGTTTGAGGTGGCTGTTCAATACTGTGGATGGCTAATTCCCAAAGAGCTGTCTTCTGATCAAACAACATGTTAGTGTGGCCTTTCAGGTTATTTTTAAAAGAAATATGCTTTCCCCAAGAGGCAGATTCTAGGACAAGGATCTGAGTGCAAATAGTTTATCTGCAAAGTTGTCTTGGGAACCAGTGGTGAGAAGTAGGACAATGACCTAGGGAAAGGAAGGTTGCCAATGGAAGCTGAGTTAATGAACAAGTTACTGCTGTGTCTCAATCCTGCGGGGATTGGGGTGGGGGTGGGGGGGGCGGTGGATCTTAAAGGTGCTTCAGAGATGTCACCGACTTGGTCTACTACATCCCATCTGGAAGCTAGGAAGCTGCAGTATTTATACATGAGCTACTAACCCTCATATGCCTGAGAGATGCTCCCAGGGGTATTAGTTCTTCACTACTTCTGTCTGCACCCCCACAGAGAGGCTGGGAACCCTGAGAAACCAAGGGAGATAGCTAGGGCAGTAACAGCATCTGTCTGTCTTACAGCTGCCTCATAGAAATGTATGCTCAGACATGCCTGGGAGGAGATGCTCTTGGACATGTTTTAAATGCAGGGGTCCCTGAGGACCAAGAAAAAACCCAGACTCGCAGTAAACTGAGTAACATCTCTGCCAAAAGACAAATACTCTTGGTTACTGTCAAAATTTGGAAAGGAGTATGTCAAGGCTGTATATTGTCACCCTGGTTATTTAATTTATATGCAGAGTACATCATGAGAAATGCTGGGCTGGATGAAGCACAAGCTGGAATTAAGATTGCTGGGAGAAATATCAATAAATAACCTCAGATATGCAGATGACACCACCCTAATGGTAGAAAGCAAAGAGGAACTAAAGAACCTCTTGAAAGAGAAGAGTGAAAAAGCTGGCTTAAAAAAACTCAACGTTCAAAAAACTAAGATCATGGCATCTGACTCCATCACTTCATGGCAAATAGACAGAGAAAAGGTGGAAGCAGTGAGAGATTTCCTCTTCGTGGGCTCCAGAATCACTGAGGACAGTGACTGCAGCCATGAAATCAGAAGACGATTGCTTCTTGGCAGAAAACTGATGATAGCTCTAGAGAGCATATTAAAAAGCAGAGACATTTCTCTGCTGACAAAGGTCTGTATTGTCAAGGCTATGGTCTTCCCGGTGGTCACGTACGGTTGCAAGAGCTGGACTGTAAAGAGGGCAGAACGCCAAAGAACTGATGCCTTTGAAGTGGTGCTGGAGAAGACTCCTGAAAGTCCTTTGGACCTCAAAGAGATCAAACCAGTCAATCTTAAGGGAGATCAACCCTGAATATTCACTGGAAGGACTGATGCTGAAGTGGAAGCTCCAGTATTTTGTTCATCTGATGTGAAAAGATGACTCATTGGAAAAGTCCCTGATGCTGGCAAAGATTGAGGGCAGAAGGGGAAGAGGGTGTCAGAGGATGCGATGGCTAAACAACATCACCAATGCAATGAGCATGAAGTTGGGGAAATTCCAGGAGATGGTGAGGGACAGGGAGGCCTGGTGTGCTGCAGTCCACAGCGTCACAAAGAGTTGGACACGACTGGGCGACTGAACAACAACAACTGAGAAGAGAGTGGGGAATGCTGGTGGGAGAAGGTGAGGGGTGAGAGACAGTGGGGGCGGGGGCAGCCAGTGTGAGAAAAGAAGTACTGTTCCTAGAGTTAAAAGCATCCTGGCGGCCTTAGGCACCTCTGCCACCAAATCACAGACTGTGGAAAGAAAAGAATCCATGATCATGTTCTCAAACGCCAGTCCCATCAGTACCATGCTGACTGAATGTCCCAAGTTTTGGAGGGGGAGCACATGTATACCGCTGGCGGATTCGTTTTGATGTTTGGCAAAACTAATACAGTGTTTGAGGTTTAAAAATAAAATAAAAAAAATAAATAGAAAACCACCTTAATTTCTTCTATCCTTTTCATGGGCGCTCCTTCTTTTACTCTGAACAAAAAAAATGGGGAGATACCATAGATTACTGGTCACTCCCAGTGACAAGAACCATCTAATTTTAATAATGAAGATTCATAAATTAAGTCACAAATCTTATTATTTACAAGGAAAAGAAAATTAAATTACAAGTTTATGACTAATGAACCTCCTTATATTCTTCACATTCAACGAATAGGGCCAGTACCTCATTACAGAACAACGTATTTCCTCTTGAGAATACTCATACGCAGCATACAATTTAAGATACTTTACTTTTATAAACACTTTAATTTGGGGTCATTTGATTTGACCTTTGATTTACCAACAATGATTTGTTTTCAAGACATTTGACAGCTGATCATAAATCTCAGCTGTGCCTTACCTTGAAATGGGGCTGTGTTCCCTCCCTCTTAAAGCCTAACTGGATTGCTAAGCCTACCTTATGATGCAGAACTGAGTTTAAATCCATGTGCAAAGAGATCACTGAACCTGCCTGGGTTCACACATCACTTGTTCAAACTTTGCTTATGCATTCTCCCCTCTAAAGAATGAACATTTAAATTGCTCATTATAAAAGAGTTCCTGAGATTTAAAAACTTTTTTCATGTAAAATAAAACAGTATCAGGACCTATGTTATCTGTATTGCTTCTAACTTGACCCTCATGTCAAGAAATTCTAAAGCCATGTTCATTATGTGAGAGCAACAGGAAGATTAAAAATCACTGATGCATTCCCCCCTTTTAAAAGATTGGTTTCTGGACGTCCCTGGTAGAGCAGATGGTAAAGAATCTGCTTGCAATGCAGGAGACTGGGATTCGATCCCTGGGTGGAGAAGATCCCCTGGAGGAGGAAATGGCAACCCACTCCAATATTCTTGCCTGGAGAATCAATTGTGTGGAAAAGTGTAATTACAGCATTGTAAAAAGTTCAGGTAGGGTCATGACAAAACTCTAAACTGAAGGTTGAGTGTTATCTTGGAAAGAGCATGAATTTACATGGGTCTATATCATCTTAGCAGCTGTCTTAACTGGCAGACAAGTACTGGGTTAGTTCTTTATTAAAAAAAAAAAACAACTCACAAAGAAACAAACAAAAGTTTCTGCCGCCTCTCTTTCAATAAAGTCATAAAAGTCCATCTCATAGGTTTATTTACTAAGAGAAGCAATACTAGTTCCTCTTTTAACAGCAAATCATGGTTCAGTATTATAACATATTTCCATCTTATTCTATGGACCATGTAATTTGAGTGAATTAATGTCTAGTCCCATGAATGACAAAGAAGTTCTCTACTATGAGAGAATGTAATTCACCACTTGTGAGGGTAAATGATATTCCTTTTTCAGAAAAACAATAAAAGCCTCTTTCTTTGTAAATCTGGCATTATTCTTGATAATCTAAGAATGGGAAAAGGCCCTCACTTAAAAGTGATGTTCTGAAACAGTATGGCAAAAAGAAATTGATCTGATGCTTTGATTCCACCAAATGAGAGTCAATGAAGAAATGAGAGTCTGATTAATGATAGCATGTGTTTCTCTTTCTCTTCACCTCTGTTCTTTCTCTTTCCATCTTTCCTTTAACCTTCTGTTTCTATCTTTCCTTCCTTCCCCTCCCTGTCTGTGTCTCTCTCTCATGTATATCCCCCCAAATACGCTATCTTAATAAAGCCAAAGAACAGTAATGATAGTTATTTCTGACTCAAAAAGGTATATAACACGTTAGATTAGTTGGAGATGTGTCAGTAATGTGGCATTTCAAAGTAGTCATGCATAGATATTCTATGTTCCTATACTGCAATCATACCCTTAGGGACTAAAACCAAGTTTGATGAAATGTATTTTGAGTCATACAATTTTTAGTTCATTAGTGCTCTAGAAAAATATGCAATAAGACCAGCTTCCTATTGGCAAAGAATATATCAGATATTCATAAAAGTTTTTTAATAAGTTATGTTGAACAAATTATGTTTTCTAAAATAATGACTCTATGTAATTTATCATTTCAATCTAATGTAAATAATTGGATGACAGTCATATAAATTTATGTCTGTCAAAAATCTTTTGAATCATGTAGTGTGTAGTATTAGTCACCCAGTCATGTCCGACTCTCCGAGACCCCACGGACTGAAGCCCGCCAGGCTCCCCTGTCCATGGAATCATCCAGGCAAGAATACTGGAGTGGGTTGCCATTTCCTTCTCAAATCCCGTGATCTATACAGAATATGCCTGCCATCAAAGTCCTACATTTTTTTAGGTTTTGGAGGACAGTTTGAATAATGTAAAATCTCTGTTAGCTACATGATATCTCATTGAATATGGAACCTACTAAAGTCCTATAATTCAATGGTTATTAATTTTTTATTTTCACTGATACATGTTTAGTAAGGAGCTTAAGATAATTAAACTCATAGGTCCAAAATCCTTATTGTGTTAAACAATTTGAAAAAGTCAATTGCAACCTATAGTTTTATTTATTTTTAACTATTTTTACAATCTATAGTTATAAGTTGTGAGATACAGCTATGGTTTGTGTATGTGTGTGTGTGTGTGCATGTGTATTTTAATAAGTAAGTTACTTTGGGGGGCAGTCATGAAGGTTCAACTTGTATTTCCTGCTTTTGTCAAGTTTGGTCATTTTATTGAAGTCTAGTACACATATTGGAGAAGGCGATGGCACCCCACTCCAGTACTCTTGCCTGGAAAATCCTGTGGTCGGTGGAGCTTGGTGGGCTGCAGCCCATGGGGTCATGAAGAGTCAGACACGACTGAGCGACTTCCCTTTCACTTTTCACTTTAATGCATTGGAGAAGTAAATGGCAACCCACTCCAGTGATCTTGCCTGGAGAATCCCAGGGACGGGGGAGCCTGGTGGGCTGCCATCTATGGGGTCACACAGAGTCAGACACGACTGAAGTGATTTAGCAGCAGCAGCAGCAGTACACATATAGAAAAGCACACATATCTTAAGGGTACAGTTAATGAATTCTCATAAAAGGACCATATTTCTGAAACTACAGTAAAAATTAAAGAGAGAAAAGTGCCAGAAGCACCTCTCACACTGTGCCAGAATCATCATCTTCACCAAAGATAAGCCATCATTCTGATTTCTCCTGCCACAGGTTGGTTTTGCTTGATCTTGACATTCATATGCATAGAATCTCAAAACACGTATTCTTTTAGGTTGAATGTCTGTGATTCGACAGTTTCTGAGATTTATCCATGTTGCTAAATGACACACCCCTTCTCCTTACTCTCTCATGTTCCATTGCATAATGATACCACAATTTATAAGTTCACTCATAGACTGATGGAAATATTGGGTGGTTTATAGTATGGGACTATCAGAAATAACACTGCCATGAATGTTCTACTACATGCCTTTAGGTGAACACAATGAATGGTGGGTATATACATACGTAGGAGTGGAATTGTTGGGTCAAGCTGTGTGTATATTTGGCTTCAGTAGATAGTTTCAGTCAGCTTTCCAAGGTGGTTACACAATTTACACTCTGACCAGCAGCTTATGAGTTGCTTCCATCCTCATCTACACTTTCTATTGTCAATCATTTCATTGTCGCTATTCTGGTGTGTGTGCAATGGCATTGTATTGTGGTTTTGTTTTGTATTTTCCTAGTGATTAAAGAGTCTGAGCATTGTGCATATTCATTGGCCACTTGGGATATTCTTTTCTATGAAGTATCTGTTCAAGTCTTTTGCTATTTTCCCTTTTTCTTACTCAGTTGAGTAAGAAAACAGGTTATCTCCCTTTCTCTTACTCAGCTGATGAAGTTCTTTATAAATTCTGGATGAAATTCCTTTGTTGAACACACACACACACACACACACACACACATATATATATATATATATTTCTCACATTATATAATTGGGTTTCACTCTCTTAATAATGCTTTAAAATTTTAAGTATAGTTACTGTAGAATATTATATAAGTTACAGGTGTACTTATATAGGTGTACCTATAGTGATTCTTCTGAAAGTATTTTCTTAAAGATCAGGAATAAGACAAGGATTCCCACTTTCACCATTTTTGTTCAACATAGTTTTGGAAGTCCTAGCCACATCAACCAGAGAAGGAAAAGAAATAAAAAGAATCAAAGTTGGAAAGGAACAAGTAAAACTGTCACTGTTTGCAGATGGCATGACATTATACAAAGAAAATCCTAAAGATACCACAGAAAACTACTAGAGCTCATCAATAAATTCAGTAAAGTTGTAGGATACAAAATAAATATACAAAAACTGGTTGCATTTCTATACACTAACAATGAACTATCGGAAAGAAAAAATAAGGAAAAAATCCCATTTACCATCACATCAAAAAGAATAAACTACCTAGGAATAAACCCACCAAAAGAGTTAAAAGGTCAGTACTTGGAAAATTATAAGACAATGATGAAAGAAAGACAACACAAACAATTGGAAAGACACATCATGTTTTGGATTGGAAGAATTAATATTATTAAAATAACCATAATATCCAAGGCAATCTACTCTCTTAATACTCTCTTAAAAATGCTTTTGACAAACACACATAATTTTAATTAGTCCAACTTAGATATCTTTTCTTTGTATCTATCATATTCCATGTCCTGTTTTAAAAGTCTTTGTTTCCACCAAGACATGACTATATTCTCCTAAGCTTAGGTGTATGATCCATCTGGGACTGATTTATGTGTATTTGAACAAGGGGTCCAAATAGATTCAAAGAAGGGAATTTCAGTGGCCTTTGCGGGGTTTACTTCTGAAGAAGAGCACTGCTTAGCAACTTCAAGGAATAAAAACAATTCAGGAGAAACTGACCCAACAGCTACATTAACTGAGGCAGGTCCTGCATCTACTGAAAACACCTGATGAATATTAATCTTGTTAATTGGAATTCAAAACAAAATGAATATAAAGGATATTGGTGAAAACAACATCATTTACCTATTATTGATAAAAAAAAAGCATAATACCTTTTTTTCCTTTTCTAGTAACTCTTTTAAGTTCTGAAAAAATTTCCAATCCTAAAAAAACCTCCAAATCTTCAGCATACACACTTAGAAAAGCTTTACAGGTCAGTTTTGTCCAGGAGAAATAGAATCCAAGCTACAAGCCTTAATTTAAAATTCCTTTTAGCCACATTAAAAATTAAAAAAAAATCAAGTCAAATTATTTTTAATAATATATTTTACTTAATATCAGAGATCTAAAATATTTTCATTTCAATGTATGTCAACAGCCACACTTCAAGAGCTCAACAGCTATAATTGCCTAGTCCGTATGATACTGGGTAACCCAGCCAGTTATAAGAACACATGAAAAGATGCTCAACATCATTCATTATCAGAGAAATGCAAATCAAAACCACAATGAGGTACCATTTCATGCCGGTCAGAATGGCTGCTATCAAAAAGTTTACAAACAATAAATGCTGGAAAGGGTGTGGAGAAAAGGGAACCTCTCTTACACTGTTGGTAGGAATGCAAACTAGTATAGCCACTAAGGAGAACAGTGTGGAGATTCCTTAAAAAACTGGAAATAGAACTGCCATACGACCCAGCAATCCCACTGCTGGGCATACGCAATGAGGAAACCAGAATTGAAAGAGACACGTGTACCTCAGTGCTTATCACAGCACTGTTTACAATAGCTAGGACATGGAAGCAACCTATCTATCGGCAGGCAAATGGATAAGAAAGCTGTGGTACATATACACAATGAAATATTACTCAGCTATTAAAAAGAACACATTTGAATCAGTTCTAATGAGGTGGATGAAGCTGGAGCTTATTATACAGAGTGAAGTAAGTCAGAAAGAAAAACACCAATACAGTATATTAATGCATATATATGGAATTTAGAAAGATGGTAGTGATGACCCTATATGTGAGAGCAAAAGAGACACAGATATAAAGAACAGACTTTTGGACTCTGCGGGAGAAGGTGAGGGTGGGATGATTTGAGAGAATAGCAGTGAAAGATGTATATTACCATATGTGAAATAGATGAACAGTCCAAGTTCAATGCATCAAACAGAGAACTCAAAGCTGGTGCTCTGGGGTGACCCAGAGGGGTGGGATGGGGAGGGAGGTGGGAGAGGGGGTTCAGGATGAGGACATAAGTACACCCATGGCTGATTCATGTGAATGTATGCTAAAACCCACCACAATATTGTAATTAGCCTCCAATTAAAATTAATAAATTAAAAAAAGAATACAATGGCCTCCTTCATATTCCAATTTATATACCTACAGATCAATCAATTTTATATGCTTATTGCAACCACATACTTAAATAAGAACACGGTGGTTCTCAACATGTAGCTTCTGAATGATCAGTGCAGGCATCACCGGAGACTGTTAGAAATGAACATTCTCAGCCCTTATCCAGACTTTCTGAGTAAGAATCTTTAAAGGTAAGCCAACCAATCTGGCAAAGCTATGGTTTTTCCAGTAGTCATGTACAGATGTGACAGTTGGTCCATAAAGAAGGCTGAACACCAGAGAAGTGATGCTTGCAAACTGTGCTGGAGAAGACTCTTGAGAGTCTCTTGGACAGCAAAGGAGATCAAACCAGTCAATCCTAAAGGAAATAAACCCTGAGTATTCATTGGAAGGATTGATGTTGATGCTGAAGCTGAAGCTCCAATACTTTGGCCTTATGCAAAGAGTGGATTCATTGGTAAAGACCCTGATTCCAGGGAAGACTGAATGCAAAAGGAAAAGGGGGCAGAAGAGGATGAAATGGTTAGACAGCATCATTGCCTCATTGGACATGAATGTGAGCAAACACCAGGAGACAGTGGAGGACAGAGGAGCCTGTGTGCTACAGTCCTCAAAGTTGCACGCTACAGGTTGCAAAGAGTCAGACAAGACTTAGCGACTGAAAAGCAAGTACAACCAATCTGTGTTTCTCTGACTCTGATGTGTATTCCAAAACTTTGGGAACAACAGGGTTATTTCTGTTTTATACAATGATACTGATTCTGTATTACATCATTATAAATATATTGTCTTATCTGAAGCAGAACTTCCTGGGGGGTGAGGCAACCTCAAAGTCAGGTTACCATCTCACACAGTCCAAATGAGACCTCTCATAACATGACAAATGGTCCATTACTCTCTGCAACAGATATGAGGGAGAAAGTTTCTTTTCTGCTGGCAAGTGATTCCCAATTGCCAAAAGCATCTATTAAATTCACATAAGTGAAGACTTGGGACCACACAGTAATAATCAGAGCATAGAAAATGTATTATAGAAAATAGCGGATAACTACATTCCCCTTATTAGCTCTGTATAAGTAAAGTGAATATATATAAAGAAATGCTTGAAGAACTTTTATTTTTAAAAAATATTCATCTCTTTGGCTTGGGATATATGATCTTGAGGGGCTTCCTGGGTGGCACTGGTGGTAAAGAATCTGCCTGCCAATTCAGGAGACATAAGAGACATGGGTTCAATCCTTGGGTCGGGAAGATCCCCTGGAGGAGGGCATGGCAACCCACTTCAACATTCTTGCCTGGAGAATCCCATGGACAGATGAGGCTGGTGGCCTGGAGTCCATGGGGTCACATAGAGTCAGATACAACTGAAGTGACTTAGGACGCATATGATCTTGAAAGATTCAATCTTACTAAATTAATGTCTCTTCAAAGGCAGGAAGCTTTCCCCAGGCTTCTTATTAGTGTGTCCTTAGCCCATGGCGCAGCTCCATGTACCTAGAGGGGTCTCAATGAGTGAATGAATGGATGGATGCTTGATAAAACACCCTCCATGTCTCAAATTCTGGCTTAGGAAGATCAATTAACTCAGATACTGGGGCTCTCATTATTTTAACACAAAATAATAATAAGCTGAATATTTTTAACACACACAAAAAATAAGTTGAATCATTCTGTTTTTTCCTTTCCCAGTAGCATTCTCCTTCCTTAAATACTTCTTGTCACCTAAAAGTTAGAGGAATATAATGGACATTTTAAGGAAAGTTCTTAAAATAGATTCAAATGTAAATTTCATAAGACTAAGGATTTTGTTGTTCACTGCTATAACCATGGCCTTTAGAAATCAGTGCTCAATAAACATTTGTAGAAAGACTAAATTTTATTCTTTTAAAATTCCTTTAGAGGGGGGTGGTCCTAAGATGGTGGAGGAATAGGACTGGGAGACCACTTTCTCCCCCACAAATTCATCAAAAGAACATTTGAACGCTGAGCAAACTCCACAAAACAACTGAACGCTGGCAGAGGACATCAGGCACCCAGAAAAGCAGCCTATTGTCTTCAAAAGGAAGTAGGACAAAATATAAAAGATAAAAAGAGAGACAAAAGAATTAGGGAGGGAGATCCGTCCCAGGAAGGGAGACTTAATAGAGGAGAAGTTTCCAAACACCAGGAAACCCTCTTACCTGCGGGTCTGGGGGAAGTTTTCGAATCTTGGAGGGCAACATAACTGGGAGGAAAAATAAATAAATAAAACCCACAGATTACACGCCTAAAGGCAACTCCCAGCATATAAGTACCCCAGGCACTCGCACCTGCCACCAGCAAGCAGGGGCTAAACAGAGAGGAGTGGGTGGCATTGCTTAGGGTAAGGACCAGGCCTGAATGCCCCAAGGGCAATCTGAGGGAGCTAACGTGAGAGAGCAACCCAGACTGTGGGATAGCCAGAGAGAGAGAGAGAGAGAGAGAGAGAGAGAGAGAAAGAGAGAGAGAACTATCCTCCAAAAGGCCCTAACCTAAGGCACTGCTGGGTCTGCTCACAGAACAAAGGACTGAGCGAATACCAGAGGAGAGCTAGCTGGCTGTGGACTGGCCCATCCCCTGCCAGTGGCAGGGGCCAGGCGGGCGCCAGCCAGAGCTGGAAAGGGGCAAACTCAGCCCCAGAGAGGGCATCCTCTACCAAAATGAGAACAGGCTTCCGGTTTCTAACCAATACTTCCTGAAATTCTGCATGGTTGACATCCGCTGGGAGGGTCGCAGCCAGAGATCAGCTCCCCAGAAGAGACACATGGCACATTGGAGATGACCACACCCAGAAACCCGAGTGGCTGGGATCGGGGAGGTGATAAGACACACCACACCTGAGGAGAGTGTGCTCACCATGCACCTGGTTGCCTGAGCTGCTCAGACCTGGGAACGGCACCAAATGCAGGCCCAACCAAGTCTGTGCCTTTGTGGAGTACCTGAGAACCTGAATGGCTTAGACCTGGGAAGTTCACGCAACCCAGGGCCCGCTCCCTGCAGAGCAACCTGAAGCCTGAGCAGTGTAGTCTGGGAAAGCACAAACACCTTCAGTGGGGGCAAACCCAGTGTGGCTCCCCACACACGCCAGTGATATTTGTTTGCAGTGTTCCTCCCTCCCCACAACACGACTGAACAAGTGAGCCTAAACAAGAGACCACATTTGCCCCCTTGTGTCAGGGTGGAAATTAGACACTGAAGACACCAGCAAACAGAAGAAGCCAAATAAACAGAGGGAACTGCTTTGGAAGTGACAGGTGCAACAGATTAAAATCCCTGTAGTTAACACCGACTACATTGGAAAGGGCGTATAGATCTTGAGAACTATAAGCTGGAACAAAGAACTATCTGAAACTGAACTGACCCCACACTGCCCTCAACAGCTCCAGAGAAATTCCTAACTCCTAGATATATTTTTACTATTATCATTTAAAAAAAATTTAATTTTTTAATTTTTAAGTCCTCTATTACTCCTTTAATTTTCACTTTTATAACATACTATTACCTTGACCAAAAAAAGACCCTATTTTTAAAGCAAACTTCATATATATTTCTTATACTTTTTGTGATTTTTTTTAATATTGTATTTTTGAGAGTCTAACTTCTACTCTAGATTTTTAATCTTTGCTTTATAGTATTTGTTACCAACTTGTACATTTAAGAATCCAATCTTCAGTACCCATTTTTACTTGAGTGTGATTACTGGCTTGATTACTCTCTCCCCCTTTTGACTGTCCTTATTCTCCCCCAGGTCACTTCTATCTCCTCCCTCCCCCTTCTCTTCTCAACCCAACCCTGTGAATCACTGTGGGTATTCTGGGCTGTGGAGAACACTTAGGGAACAGAGCACTGCCTAGATCTAGCGCTCTCCTTTTGATTACCCCTTTTCTCCTGCTCACCTCTATCTCCTTCCTCCTTCTCTTCTCTATGTAACTCTGTGAACCTCTCTGAGGGTTACAGACTGTGGAGAGCACATAGGGAATTGATTACTGGCTAGCTTGCTCTCTCCCCTTTAGATTCCCCCTCTTCTCCTCCTGGTCACCTCTATCTCCCTCCTCCTGCTTCTCTTCTCCATGTAACTCTGTGAACTTCTCTGGATGTCCCTCACTGTGGATAATCTTTTCACCATTAACCTAGAAGTTTTATTATCAGTGCTGTATGGATGGAGAAGTCTTGAGGCTACTATAAGAATAAGACTGAAAACCAGAGGCAGGAGGCTCAAGCCCAAAACCTGAGAACACCAGAGAACTCCTGACTCCATGGAACATTAATCGATAAGAGATCATCCAAAAGCCTCCATACCTACACTGAAACCAAGCACCACCCAAGAGCCAATAAGTTCCAGAGCAAGACATACCATGAAAATTCTCCAGCAATGCAGGAACATAGCCCTAAGCTTCAATATACAAGCTGCCCAGAGTCACACCAAACCCATAGACATCTCAAAACTCACTACTGGACACTTCATTGCACTCTCGAGAGAAGAAATCCAGCTCCATCCACCAGAACACCGATGCAAGCTTCCCTAACCAGGAAACATTGCTAAGCCACTCATCCAACCCCACCCACAGGGAGGAAACTCCACAATAAAGAGGAGCCACAAACTGCCAGAATACAGAAAGGCCATCCCAAACACAGCAATCTAAACAAGATGAAAAGGCAGAGAAATACTCAGAAGGTAAAGGAACATGAGAAATGCCCACCAAACCAAACAAAAGAGGAGGAGATAGGGAGCTTACCTGAAAAAGAATTCAGAATAATGATAATAAAAATGATTCAAAATCTTGAAAACAAAATGGAGTTACAGATAAGTAGCCTGGAGACAAGGATTGAGAAGATGCAAGAAAGGTTTAACAAGGACCTAGAAGAAATAAAAGAGTCAACTAATGATGAATAATGCAATAAATGAGATAAAAAACACTCTGGAGGGAACCAACAGTAGAATAACGCAGGCAGAAGATAGGATAAGTGAGGTAGAAGATAGAATGGTAGAAATAAATGAAGTAGAGAGGAAAAAAGAAAAAAGAATTAAAAAAAATGAGGACAACCTCAGGGACCTCTGGGACAATGTGAAACGCCCCAAGATTTGAATCAGAGGAGTCCCAGAAGAAGAAGACAAAAAGAAAGGCCATGAGAAAATACTCGAGGAGATAATAGTTGAAAACTTCCCTAAAATGGGGAAGGAAAGTCACCCAAGTCCAAGAAACCCGAGAGTCCCAAACAGGATAAACCCAAGGTAAAACGCCCTAAGACATGTATTAATCAAATTAACAAAGATCAAACACAAAGAACAAATATTAAAAGCATCAAGGAAAAAACAACAAATAACACACATGGGGATTCTCATACGGATAACAGCTGATCTTGCAATGGAAACTCTTCAGGCCAGGAGAGAATGGCAGGACATACCTAAAGTGATGAAAGACAAAAACCTACAACCCAGATTACTGTACCCAGCAAGTATCTCATTCAGATATGAAGGAAAATTCAAAAGCTTTACAGACAAGCAAAAGCTGAGGGAATTCAGCACAACCAAACCAGCTCTTCAACAAATGCTAAAGGATCTTCTCTAGACAGGAAACACAGGAAAGGGTGTATAAACTCGAATCCAAAACAACAAAGTAAATGGCAACGGGACATTACCTTAAATGTAAATGGGTTGAATGCCCCAACCAAAAGATAAAGACTGGCTGAATGGATACAAAAATAAGACCCTTATATATCCTGTCTACCAGAGACCCACCTCAAAATAAGGGACACATACAGACTGAAAGTAAAGGGCTGGAAAAAGATATTTCACACAAATGGAGACTGAAAAAAAAAAAAAAAGCAGGAGTAGCAATACTCATATCAGATAAAATAGACTTTAAAATAAAGGCTGTGAAGAGAGACAAAGAAGGACACTTCATAATGATCAAAGGATCAATCCAAGAAGAAGATATAGCAATTATAAACATATATACCTCCAACATAGGAGCACCGCAATATGTAAGGCTGCTTCTGCTAGGTCACTTCAGTCATGTCCGACTCTGTGTGACCCCCCTAGACAACCGCCCACCAGAATCCCCCATCCCTGGGATTCTCCAGGCAAGAGTACTGGAGTGGGGTGCCATCGCCTTCTCCGAATATGTAAGGCAAATGCTAACAAGTATGAAAGGGGAAATTAACAATAACACAGTAATAGTGAGGGACTTTAATACCTCACTCACAACTATGGATAGATCAACTAAACAGAAAATTAACAAGGAAACACAAACTTTAAATGACACAATGGACCAGCTAGACCTAATTGATATCTATAGGACATTCACCCCAAAACGATGAATTTCACCTTTTGCTCAAGTGCACACAGAAACTTCTCCAGGATAGATAACATCCTGGGCCATAAATCTAGCCTTGGTAAATTCAAAAAAGTTGAAATCATTCCAATCATCTTTTCTGACCACAATGCAGTAAGTTCAGTTCAGTTCAGTCTCTCAGTCATGTCTGACTCTTTGCAACCCCATGAACCACAGCACACCAGGCCTCCATGTCCATCACCAACTCCAAACCCATGTCCATTTTAGTTGGGGATGCCACCCAACCATCTCATCCTCTGTTGTCCCCTTCTCCTCCTGTCCTCAATCTTTCCCAGCATCAGGGTCTTTTCCAATGACTCAGCTCTTTGCCTCAGCTGGCCAAAGTATTGGAGTTTCAGCTTCAACATCAGTCCTTTCAATGAACACCTAGACTGATCTCCTTAAGGATGGACTTGTTGGATCTCCATGCAGTCCAAGAGACTCTCAAGAGTCTTCTCCAACACCACAGTTCAAAAGCATCAATTCTTCTGCACTCAGCTTTTTTTATAGTCCAACTCTCACATCCATACATGACCACTGGAAAAACCATAGCCTTGACTAGACAGACCTTTGTTGACAAAGTAATGTCTCTGCTTTTTAATATGCTGTCTAGGTTGGTCATAACTTTCCTTCCAAGGAGTAAGTGTCTTTTAATTTCATGGCTGTGATCACCATCTGCAGCGGTTTTGGAGCCCAGAAAAATAACGTCAGTCACTGTTTCCACTGTTTCCCCATCTATTAACCACGAAGTGATGGGACTGGATGCCATGATCTTAGTTTTCTGAATGTTGAGTTTTAAGCCAAATTTTTCACTCTCCTCTTTCACTTTCATCAAGAGGCTCTTTAGATCTTCACTTTCTCAATTACAGGAAAAAAACTATTAAAAATTCCAACATATGGAGGCTAAACAACATGCTTCTGAATAACCAACAAATCACAGAAGAAATCAAAAAAGAAATCAAAATATGCATAGAAACGAATGAAAATGAAAACACAACAACCCAAAACCTATGGGACACTGTAAAAGCAGTGTTAAGGGGAAGGTTCATAGCAATACAGGCTTACCTCAAGAAACAAGAAAAAAGTCAAATCAATAACCTAACTCTACACCTAAAGCAACAAGAAAAGGAAGAAATGAAGAACCCCAGGGTTAATAGAAGGACAGAAATCTTAAAAATTAGGGCAGAAATAAATGCAAAAGAAACAAAAGAGACCATAGTAAAATTCAACAAAGCTAAAAGCTGGTTCTTTGAGAAAATAAATAACATTGACATGCATTAGCCAGACTCATCAAGAAACACAGGGAGAAGAATCAAATGAACAAAATTAGAAATGAAAATGGAGAAATCACAACAGACAACACAGAAATACAAAGGATCATAAGAGACTACTATCAGCAACCATATGCCAATAAAATGGACAACTTGGAAGAAATGGAAAAATTCTTAGAAAAGTATAACTTTCCAAAACTGAACCAGGAAGAAATAGAAGATCTTAAGAGACCCATCACAAGCATGGAAATCGAAACTGTAATCATAAATCTTCCAGCAAACAAAAGCCCAGAACCAGATGGCTTCACAGCTGAATTAAACCAAAAATTTAGAGGAGAGCTACCACCTATCTTACTCAAACTCTTCCGGAAAATTCAGAAGAAGGTAAATTTCCAAACTCATTCTATGAGGCTACCATCACCCTAATACCAAAACCAGACAAAGATACCACAAAAAAATAAAACTACAGGCGAATATCACTGATGAACATAGATGTAACAATCCTTAACAAAATTCTAGCAAACAGAATCCAACAACATATTAAAAACATCATACATCATGACCAAATGGGCTTTATTCCAGGAATGCAAGGATTCTTTAATATCTGCAAATCAATCAATGTAATACATGACATTAACAAATTGAAAGATAAAAACCATATGGTTATCTCAATAGATGCAGAAAAAGCCTTTGACAAAATTCAACATCCATTAATGATAAAAACTCTCCAGAAAGCAGGAATAGAAGGGACATACCTCAACATAATAAAAGCTATATATGACAAACCCACAGCAAACATTGCCCTCAATGGTGAAAAATTGAAATCATTTCCCCTAAAGTCAGGAACAAGGCAAGGGTGCCCACTCTAACCACTACTTTTCAACATAGTTTTGGAAGTATTGGCCACCAATCAGAGCAGGAAAAGAAATGAATCCAGATTGGAAAAGAAGAAGTAAAACTGTCACTGTTTGCAGATGACATGATCCTCTACAGAGAAAACCCTAAAGACTCTACCAGAAAATTACTAGAGCTAATCAATGAATATAGTAAAGTTACAGGATATAAAATTAACACACAGAAATCCCTTGCATTCCTATACACTAACAATGAGGAAACAGAAAGAGAAATTAAGGAAACAATTCCATTCACCACTGAAACAAAAAGAATAAAATACTTAGGAATATATCTACCTAAAGAAACAAACTTTGGCCACCTCATGCGAAGAGTTGAATTACTGGAAAAGACTCTGATGCTGGGAGGGATTGGGGGCAGGAGGAGAAGGGGACGGCAGAGGATGAGATGGCTGGATGGCATCACCGACTCGATGGACATGAGTTTGAGTGAACTCTGGGAGTTGGTGATGGACGGGGAGGCCTGGCATGCTGTGATTCATGGGGTCACAAAGAGTCAGACATGACTGAGTGACTGATTGAACTGAACTGAAAGAAACAAAAGACCTATAATATAGAAAACTATAAAACACTGATGAAAGAAATCAAAGAGGACACAAATAGATGGAGAAATATACCATGTTCATGGATTGGAAGAATCAATATAGTGAAAATGAGTATACTACCCAAAGCAATCTATAGATTCAATGCAATCCCTATCAAGCTACCAACAGTGTTTTTCACAGAACTAGAACAAAAATTTTGCAATTTGTATGGAAATACAAAAATCCTCGAATAGCCAAAGCAATCTTGAGAGAGAAGTATGGAACTGGAGGAATCAACCTGCCTGACTTCAGGCTACAGTCTACAAAGCTACAAAGCTTTGGCTACAAAGCTACAGTTATCAAGACAGTATGGTACTGGCACAAAGACAGAAATATAGATCAATAGAACAAAATATAAAGCCCAGAGGTAAATCCATACACCTATGGACACTTTCTCTTTGACAAAGGAGGCAAGAATACACAATGGAGAAAAGACAATCTCTTTAACAAGTGGTGCTGGGAAAACTGGTCAACCACCTGTAAAAGAATGAAACTAGAACACTTTCTAACACCATACACAGAAATAAATTCAAAATGGATTAAAGATCTAAACATAAGACCAGAAACTATAAAACTCCTAGAGGAAAACAGGCAAAACACTCTCCGTCCTAAACCACAGCAGTATCCTCTATGACCCATCCCTCAGAGTAATGGAAATAAAAACAAAAATAAACAAATGGGACTTAATTAAACTTAAAAGCTTTTGCACAATGAAGGAAACTATAAGCAAAGTGAAAAGACAGCCTTTGGAATGGGAGAAAATATTAGCAAATGAAGCAACTGACCAAGAATTAATCTCAAAAATGTACAAGCAATTTCTGAAGCTCAATTATAGAAAAATAAATGACACAATCAAAAAATGGGTCAAAGAACTAAACAGACATTTCTCCAAAGAAGACACACAGATGGATAACAAACACATGAAAAGATGCTCAACATCACTCATTATCAGAGAAATGCAAATCAAAATCACATTGAGGTACCATCTCACGCTGGTCAGAATGGCTGCTATCCAAAAGTCTACAAGCAATAAATGCTGGAAGGGGTGTGGAGAAACGGGAGCCCTCTTACACTGTTGGTGGGAATGCAAACTAGTACAGCCACTATGGAGAACAGTGTGGAGATTCCTTAAAAAACTGGAAATAGAACTGCCATACGACCCAGCAATCCCACTGCTGGGCATACACACTGAGGAAACCAGAATTGAAAGAGACACGTGTACCCCAGTGTTCATCACAGCACTGTTTATAATAGCCAGGACATGGAAGCAACCTAGATGTCCATCAGCAGATGAATGGATAAGAAAGCTGTGGTACATACACACAATGGAATATTATTCAGCCATTAAAAAGAATACATTTGAATTAGTTCTAATGAGGTGGATGAAACTGGAGCCTTTTATAAAAAGTGAAGCCAGAAAGAAAACCACCAATACAGTATACTAACCCGCATATATGGAATTTAGAAATATGGTAACGATAACCCTATATGTGAGACAGCAAAAGAGACACAGATGTATAGAACAGTCTTTTGGACTCTGTGGGAGAAGGCGAGGGTGTGATGATCTAAGAGAATAGCATTGAAACAGGTATATTATCGTATACAAAACAGATCACCAGTCCAGGTTCAATGCATGAGACAGGGTGCTCAGCGCTGGTGCACTGGGATGACCCAGAGAGATGGGATGGGGAGGGATGTGAGGTGGGGTTCAGGATGGGGGACACATGAACACCCATGGCTGATTCATGTTAATGTATGGCAAAACCACTACAATATTGTAATTAGCCTCCAACTAAAATAAATAAACTAAAAACAAAACAAACAAACAAAAACAGAGACATTACTTTGCCAACAACAACAACAACAAATTCCTTTAGAGCCTTCTCTCTCCTTTTCACATGCAGCAGGTGAAACCCATCCATTTTTGTGCAGATCCACAGGGCTCGACTTCCCTAGAACACCTCTGCTCTTCTTTCTCCACACCTGCTGAAACGTCAACTTGTCTTTTTACCCCTGTTAAAGTTTCCCCTCCCAGAAAGGCTCATCAGAAATTCAAGGTTGTCTAAGTGTCCAAACTTCCACTCTACTCAATCCTACACTGGCTAACATGATAACTGTCAAGTATTCTTTTTGTATCACTGCTTCTCATAAGCTGCCTCTTGCCATATAGATCCTAGTTTCTGGAAGGCTAGAAGCATGGCATACACTTAGAAAGATTGTTTTTTAAAAAATTTCCCACATCTAACTTAGTGCCTTCTCATGTACCAATTTATCTTGCTTGTGCTTAGTTGTATCCAACTCTTTTGTGACACCATGGACTGTAGCCTGCCAGGCTCCTCTGTCCATGGGATTCTCCAGGAGAGAATACTGGAGTGGGTTGCCATTTCCTTCTCCAGGAGATATTCCTGACCCAGGGATTGAAGCTGTGTCTCCTGCATTGGCAGGCGGATTCTTTACCACTGAGCCACCTGGGCTGCAGACTCTTTCTCCTCAGCCCATTTTCTGCCTTAAAGAACAAATGCCAAATAAAACAGGCTGGGTTGCTTCCATGTCCTGGCTATTATAAACAGTGCTGCGATGAACATTGGGGTACACGTGTCTCTTTCAATTCTGGTTTCCTCAGTGTGTATACCCAGCAGTGGGATTGCTGGGTCATAAGGCAGTTCTATGTTCATCAGCAGATGAATGGATAAGAAAGCTGTGGTACATATACACAATGGAGTATTACTCAGCCATTAAAAAGAATACATTTAAATCAGTTCTAATGAGGTGGATGAAACTGGAGCCTATTATACAGAGTGAAGTAAGCCAGAAAGAAAAACACCAATACAGTATACTAATGCATGTATATGGAATTTAGAAAGATGGTAACAATAACCCTGTATACGAGACAGCAAAAGAGACACTGATGTATAGAAGTCTTTTGGACTCTGTGGGAGAGGGAGAGGGTGGGATGATTTGGGAGAATGGCATTGAAACATGTATAATAGCATATATGAAATGAGTCGCTAGTCCAGGTTTGATGCACAATACTGGATGCTTGGGGCTGGTACACTGGGACGACCCAGAGGGATGGTATGGGGAGGAATGAGGGAGGAGGGTTCAGGATGGGGAACATGTGTATACCTGCGGTGGATTCATGTTGATATATGGCAAAACCAATACAATATTTTAAAGTTAAAAAATAAGCTAAAATAATAATAAAAAAGAAAAACAGGCTGGGCTCTTGAGGTCCCTTCCAATAGCTTCTTGTCGGGGCCTCACTTGCTGGTCCCTGGGACAGGAGAGGCAATCTGCACTGTGACTCAAATTCTCAGTAGCAGAGAATCAGGCTGGGGAGCATATTTCCTTCTCCTGAGTCTATTCCTCAGGCCACTTTATAGAAATACTAGGCTTGTGAGTGAAGGGAGAAGATTACTCTATTTTTTTTTTTTTTTTAACATGCAGAGGCTAGGGCACTGCAGGGTCAGAGAAACGGTCAGAGAAAGGGTCAGTGTCCGCAAGGAGTGCCCACCAAAGTGCCACTCCAAAGCTTGGCAGGTTTACAAGAAACTCTGAATGTCTATACTTGGTTAAAGGAAGTTGTATTTCATAGGCGAGGGACCTGGAGGATTTGGAAAAACTGGACTATCATGCGACATGGGGAAGCAGATGGCCTTCAGCTCTACACATGTGTGCTTGTTAGGCCGACATCACAAGTGGGATGAGAGAAGATTTAGCCTTCCAGTTTCAGCCCTCTCACACCTGTGAAAATGGGAATCCTTGAAAAGCTCCTTCAAATTACTCAGAGGCTATCCCCGAACTGCAAAACCATACACTTAACTAATTACCAACCGCTGCTGCCGTTTAGTTATTGATTTACTTTTCATTGCATATAGAATGCAGAAATCTTAACTGTTAACAGCTACACAGCCACTCCCGGGGTCAGAAGACAGACCATTACCAATATCCTAGAAAGCTCCTGTGTGTCCTCCAAAGTTCTGTCGCTGTAAACTAACGAGTTGAGTTCTAACACCATTGATTATTTTTTTCTGCTCTTGCACTCCATGTAAGTAGAATTGTGCATACATCCTTTGTTGTGTCTGGTTCCTTTTGCTCATCATATTGTCTGTGAGATTCATCCATGTTATTGTGTGGATCAATAGTGTGATCTTTGTATGGTTGCACAGTATTCTGTTGTATGAAGAAACCAATATACTTTTTTCTTTTTTTAATCATTCTCTCATTGAACATTTGGCTAATTTAGAGTCAGCATAGCTTTGTTGAGATTCTAAATTGTTTCCATGTTTGTCCTCTCTCTCTCTCTCTGCCCTTCTCTCAAACACACACACTCTTATACACAGGATCTTTGCATGACGGAGGAGCCTGGTGGGCTGCAGTCCATGGGGTCGCTAAGAGTCGGACACAACTGAATGACTTCACTTTCACTTTTCACTTTCATGCATTGGAGAAGGAAATGGCAACCCACTCCAGTGTTCTTGCCTGGAGAATCCCAGGGATGGCGGAGCCTGGTGGGCTGCCATTTATAGGGTCGCACAGAGTTGGACACGACTGAAGCAACTTAGCAGCAGCAGCAGCAGCTCTAATTGATAGAGGATCCACTAAACTTTTAAATTTTACTTGGGAAAAAATCCCAAACAGGAAAAAAAGTAAACAAAAGCAAAAATAAATGAGACAAAAATTTATTTTCCTTGATACAAAGTAATCAAATTGCCATGCAGATAGGATTTACATTTTGTCAATTTGAACTTGTCAGCAGGAGAAATTCAGTTTGTCAGCTGCCTACAAATGTGTTGTTTCTCTGAACAGTCAGGTTGTTTGTGGGTAGCATATCTACATTTGTTTTTAGTAAATCTGCGTTCAAAAATTGAGAAAGCTCATGTCAGAAAATCTAGTTTTCAGACATCTCAAAAAGTTAAAACCTCTGATAGACCTGAGCCCCATTCCCACAGGGCAACAACAGGCAGGAATTGAGTATGAGCCCCTGCAATTAGACAAGTACATGTACCCCTGTCTGCACAGGGCTCACCTCCACCTACTGCTTCTTACACTGCCTGGTCTGTGTAAGTAAGCATGAGAACCCTGCTCCACCATATGAAAGTCGGTCAAATTCATGTCAATTTGTGTCGGTAAAATTCATGTGAATGTCGGTCAAAATCATCCATGCTTCTCTCACTTAGAATACAGGAATTTGGCAATTCCCTGTTGATGAGAGTGTTTTAGAACTAAAACATTCTAAAATTTGTTGCTTTTTTTATGTGTCCAAAAATCTTTCTAAAAGTATTACATACAAACCTGATTAAAAAAAAAAAGGCTAAAATAAGAGGGACAGTTCAGAATACATTAAATCTCTGTGTTAAATGCAGATGAGAGAATGTGTAGAGAATGTGTAGGGAATGTGTAGAGAAGCTGACCTTGCTTCTTCTGCCCAGAGAAACTTCATTCAAAATGTCCACCCACAGGCCAGTCTTCTGATCAACATCTATTAGCCATGTGGGAGGGTATTTGACAACGGATGAGAAAAACAGCCCCTCCGACTCACTCGATTAAATACTTCCTGGACCAAAGCCAATTCCACCATGATGGGTGGACTGGGGAGTTACTAACTGCATTTAGTCATTTTCATGGTGCCAGTGATGTTACAGGGGAGATAAAGTGATTTCCTTTTGCAAACTAGACAGTCTGAAGTCTTCTTATGCAAAAATACAAATGTCTCCTGGATACATTTAAAAAATGAAAAAATTTTGCTGGGCTCACTAGGTAGTAAAGGAAATATATGAGCACCCCCACCCACTCTACAAATAAGTGACATAAACTAGAGAATGTATACAGAGAATAAACTAATGAAAAAGACAGGATAGCTCCAGGGAACATGGCAATAACAACACTGATCTGGAGACCAAGCCTTAGGCCCTCTGAATAGCAAAGGCAGGGTGTTTAAGCTTATGAGAAAGAACCTAGAATGGAGCTTTGGAAGAAAGCTAAAGTTGTTACTGCCTTAGAGGAAGCAAAGTAACACTTCCCCCTAGGAAAACACCATTGATTTAAGCCTTGAGGTTTTCTACATGTGAACACCGATGGTGGCTCAGACTGTAAAGAGTCTACCTGCAACGTGGGAGACCGGGGTTCAGTTCCTGGGTTGGGAAGATCCCCTGGAGAAGGAAATGGCACTCAACCCAGTATTCTTGCCTGGAAAACTCCATGGACAGAAGAACTTGGTGGGCTACAGTCCATGGGGTTGCCAAGAGTTGGACATGACTGAGTGACTAACACACACACAATCAACTATTACCACAGAAGGAGAAACATCACCAAAATTAAGTTGACAAAATGACAAGCTGGCTTATGCACCCGATAGGATTAGCAGATACATACAAAACAGGTATATGTAAAGTGTAAAAACAATTAAAAATAGAATAAAGATGAGTATGAGTTGACTGTCAAAAATTTTTTGGTCAATCTATGAACTGATTTAGAGGTGGTAAATTGGTAAGGGACCATGATATTCCATGGGTCATATTTTCCAGAAATTTTCCTGATTTTCCAAACTGTGCATCACCCCATCAGCTGTCCAATTACTTTGTCCCAAAGATTTCCAGCCTCTCACAACCACTGTCAGATCTCTGTGATTCAAGGCACCCTGACAAGAACTTTAATTTTTCTGCCCATTATGGTAGTTAAGTCTACCTTGCCACTTACAATAAGTATTGCTTACACACTCTGTTATTCTGGGTCCCATTACATAAGTGATATTAGGAAGCTCGACTCCCAGACAGCTGTTCTGTATGTCAACCCAGCCAATAGAAGACAGCCTCCACAGAGCACCCTTCTGCAGAGAATACTTATTGTCTTTGTATAAGGAGTATCCTCTGGGCTGTCTTAGTTAGAAACATAGTCAAGTGACAGGTCCTCAGACAGTACCTAAAACTATCTTCACATTTATTTTAACTTCCTTATTCCATGAGCTATCTGACCCCTTATCAAGATATGGTAAAACTACCATATGATCCAGCAATCTCACTCCTGGGCATATATCTGGAGAAATTCATAACTCATAAAGATACATGAACCCCAGCATTTACTGAAGCGCTATTTACAAGAGCCAAGACATGGAAACAACCTAAATGTACATCAACAGATGAATGGATAAAGAATACACAGTACATATATATGATGGATTATTACTCAGCCATAAAAATAATGGGAAAGACTAGAGGTCTCTTTAAGAAAGTTGGAGATACCAATGGAATATTTCAGGCAAAAATGGGCTCAATAAAGGACAGAAATGTCAAGAATGTAACAGAAACAGAAGATATTAAGAAGAGGTGGCAAGAATACATAGAAGAACTATACAAGAAAGGTCTTAATGAACTGGATAACTATGATGGTGTGGCCACTCACCTAGAGCCAGATACCTTGGAGTGTAAAGTCAAGTGGGCCTTAGGAAGCATCACTACAAATAAAGCTAGTGGAGGTGATGAAATTCCAGTTGAGCTATTTCAAATCCTAAAAGATGATGCTGTGAAAGTGCTGCAGTCAATATGCCAACAAATCTGGAAAACTCAGCAGTGGCCACAGGACTGGGAAAGGTCAGATTTCAGTCCACTTCCAAAGAAGGGCAATGCCAAAGAATGTTCAAACTACAGTACAACTATGTTCATTTCACATGCTAGCAAGGTAATGCTCAAAATCCTTCAAGCTAGGTTTCAGTACATGAACCAAGAACTTCCAGATGTACAGGCTGGATCTAGAAAATGCAGAGGAACCAGAAATTAAATTACTAACATCTGTTGGATCATAGAGAAAGCAAGGGAATTCCGGAAAAGCATTTACTTCTATTTCATTTCCCTGGAAGAGGGAAGGGCTACCCACTCCACTGTTCTGGCCTGGAGAATTCCATGGACTATAGCAGTGGCCATGGGGTTGCAAAGAGTCAGACACAGCTGACTTTCTTTTCACTTCATTTATGTTTCATTGACTACACTAAAGCCTTTGACTGTGTGGATCACAACAAACTGTGAAAAATTCTTAAAGAGATGGGAATACCAGACCACCTTACCTGTCTCCTGTGAAACCTATATGCAGGTCAAGAAGCAATAGTTAAAACCAGACATGGAACAACAGACTGGTTCCAAATCAGGAAAGGAGTATGTCAAGGCTATATACTGTCACTCTGCAATAACTTATATACAGGGTACACCATGTGAAATGCCAGGCTAGATTAATCACAAGCTGGAATCAAGACTGTTGAGAGAAATATCAGCAACCTCAGATATGCAGATGATACCACTCTAATGGAAGAAAGTGAAGAAGAACTAGAGAGTCTTTTGATGAATATGAAAAGGAGAGTAAAAAAGCTGGCTTAAAACTCAAAATTTAAAAAACTAAGGTCATGGCATCCAGTCCCATCACTTCTTGGTAAATAGATGGGGAAAAAGCAGGAACAGTGGCAGATGTTATTTTATTTTCCTGCGCTCCAAAATTACTGTGGATGGATGAAATAAAAAATAAATAAAATGATGAGGGGAAAAAAAAGATGGGGTCAAAGAAGCTGTGGAGTTTTCTCCCCATTTGCTATAGGCCATCGGAGCATATAAGCTTCAAAGAACCATCCTAGAAACCATAGGGAACAGCTTCAAGAGTCCTTTGCAAAATTACTAAATCTTGAGTTACTGAGTGCTTCTATATCAAAGAAATCCTCACTGTTTCAGCTCCATGTGGGTTCCATCCTCCCCACTATAAACTCAAAGTTTGCTTTAATGTAGGTTTCCTTGGTTTTGAGGGCATAAATTAGCTAGGCAATTCAATTTATCAATGGGTATGCCAAATCTTCCCAGGGAAAGGATGGTACTTTTCTGTTGACTCTATTCTCTAGTTATCAGCTTGGAGGCAATAAGGAGTAGCAGAAAAAGAACTTAAGTTGAATGAGAATTATCATAGGAGGCTTCAGATGAGGTCCTTGTACAGCCATTGGGTAAAGAAGGTTGTTGTTCTCTGTCAAGGGAGAAGGGATTGCTCCTGTCTTCCAAGATCAGTCCAGTTCAGCTCAGTCATCTCTGACTCTTTGCAAACCCATGGACTTCAGCAATCCAGGCTTCCCTGTCCATCACGAACTCCCAGAGCCTACTTAAACTCATGTCCATCGGACTGGTGATGCCATACAACCATTTCATCCTCTGTTGTCCCCTTCTCCTCCTGCATTCAAACTCTCCCAGCATCAGAGTCTTTTCCAGTGAGATGGTTCTTCGCATCAGGTGGTCAAAGTGTTGTATTATCAGCCTCAGCATCACTCCTTCAGAATATTGAGTACTGATTTCCTTTAGGATTGACAGGTTGGATCTCCTTGCAGCCCAAGGAACTCTTAAGAGTCTCATCCAAAACCACAGTTCAAAAGCTTTAATTCTTTGGTGCTCAACTTTCTTTATAGCCCAACACTCACATACTTACATGACTACTGGAAAAATCATAGCCTTCAGTAGAAGGACCTTTGCTGGTAAAGTAATGTCTCTGCTTTTTAATATGCCATCTAATTTGGTCATAGCTTTTCTTCCAAGGAGCAAGTGTCTTCTAATTTCATGGCTACACTCACCATCTGCAGTGATTCTGGAGCCTCAGAAAATAACAATGAAAAATCACTGTTTCCTTTGGTTCCCCATCTATTTGCCATGAAGTGATGGGACTGCATGTCATGATCTTAGTTTTCTGAATGTTGAGTTTTAAGCCAACTTTTTCACTCTCCTCTTTTACTTTCATCAAGAGGCTCTGTAGATCCTCTTTATTTTCTGCCTTAAGGGGTGGTGTCATCTGCATATCTGAGGTTATTGCTATTTCTTCTGGCAATCTTGATTCCAGCTTGTGCTTCATCCAACCCAGCATTTTCCGTGATGTACTCTGTATATAAGGTAAATAAGGAGAGTGACAATATACAGCCTTGACATACTCCTTTCCTGATTTGGAACCAGTCTGTTTTTCCATGTCCAGTTCTAACTGTTGCTTCTTGATCTGCATAAAGAATTCTCAGATTTCTCAGATTTTTTCTTTTTAGAATAACTAAAGAGCCTCTTGATGAAAAGTGAAAAAGGAGAGTGAAAAAGTTGGCCTAAAACTCAACATTCAGAAAACTAAGATCATGGCACCTGGTCCCATCACTTCATGGCAAGTAGATGGGGAAACAGTGGAAACAGTGATAGACTTTATTCGGGGGGAGGGGGGGGCTCCAAAATTACTGCAGATGGTGACTGCAGCCATGAAATTAAAAGACACTTGCTCCTTGGAAGAAAAGTCATGACCAAACTAGACAGTATATTAAAAAGCAGAGACATTACTTTGCCAAAAAAGGTCCATCTAGTCAAAGCTATGGTTCATTTCCAAGACAAACCATTCAATATCACAGTAATCCAAGTCTATGCCTGACCAGTAATGTTGAAGAAGCTGAATGGTTCTATGAAGACCTTCAAGACCCTCTAGAACTAACACCCAAAAAAGAGATGTCCTTTTCATTATAGGGAACTGGAAAATAAAAGTAGGAAGTCAAGAAATACCTGGAGTAAAGGGAAAATTTGCCCTTGGAGTAAAGAATGAAGCAGGGCAAAGGCTAATAGAGTTCTGCAAAGAGAATGCACTGGTCATATCACACATCCTCTTCCAACAGCACAAGAGAAGACTCTACACATGGACATCACCAGATAGTCAATACTGAAATCAGATTGATTATATTCTTTGCAGCCAAAGATGGAGAAGCTCTATACAGTTAGCAAAAACAAGCCTGGGAGCTGACTGTGGCTCAGATCATGAACTCCTTATTGCCAAATTCAGACTTAAATTGAAGAAAGTAGGGAAAACCACTAGACCATTCAGGTATGACCTAAATCAAATCTCTTATGACTATACAATGGAGTGACAAATAGATTCAAGGGATTAGATCTGACAGTGTGCCTGAAGAACTACTGATGGAGGTTTGTGACATTGTACAGGAGGCAGTGATCAAGACCATCCCCAAGAAAAATAAATGCAAAAAGTAAAAATGGTTGTCTGAGGAGGCCTTACAAACAGCTGTGAGAAGTAGAGAAGTGAAAGGCAAAGAAGAAAAGGAAAGATATACCCATTTGAATGCAGAGTGCCAAGGAATAACAAGGAGATATAAGAAAACCTTCTTCAGTGATCAATGCAAAGAAATAGAATAAAACAATAGAATGGGAATGACTAGAGATCTTTTCAAGAAAATTAGAGATACCAAGGGAACATTTCATGCAAAGATGGGAACAATAAAGGACAGAAATGGTATGTACCTTACAGAAGCAGAAGATATTAAGAAGAGGTGGAAAGAATACACAGAAGAGCTATACACAAAAGATCTTCATGACCCAGGTAATCACGATGGTGTGATGATTCACCTAGAGCCAGACATCCTGGAATTTGAAGTCAAGTGGGCCTTAGGAAGCATCACTACGAACAAAGTTAGTGGAGGTTATGGAATTCCAGTTGAGCTATTCCAAATCCTAAAAGATAATGCTGTGAAAGTGCTGCACTCAATATGCCAGCAAATTTGGAAAGCTCAGCAGTGGCCAGGACTGGAAAAGATCAGTTCTCATTCCAATCCCAAAGAAAGGCAATGCCAAAGAATGCTCACACTACCGCACAATTGCACTCATCTCACATGCTATCAAAGTAATGCTCAAATTTCTCCAAGCCAGGCTTCAACAGCTCATGAACCATGAACTTCCAGATGTTCAAGCTGGATTTATAAAAGCCAGAGGATCCAGAGATGAAATTGCCAACATCTATTGTATCATCAAAAAAGCAAGAGAGTTCCAGAAAAACATCTACTTCTGCTTTATTGAGTTTGCCAAAGCCTTTGACAGTGTGGATCGCAACAAACTGTGGGAAATTCTTAAAGAGATGGGAATACCAGACCACCTGACCTGCCTCCTTGGGCCACATTCAGTAAATCTTAATCCAATTTTCTGTTGATGGGCAGGGCTTTGACCTGAGGCCAAACTATGGTGGGTGTAATGATGATAATGGTGACCTCCTTCAAAATGTCCCATGCATGCACTACTGTACTCAGTGCCTCAGACCCTGAAGCAGGCCACCACTGACCAACACTCCATCGAAGACTCCTGGACACTCATGCACATGTCTGGATCAGTTTCTTCCAAGATGGCTTAGGGAAATTTAGGAGTCAAGGTTCTCAAGTTCATCCACTCAAATGAACTCATCCCAGATCTCAGCATCCCTATCCAGGCCCTGAATCTTACAAAGTTGTGTATTGAGTCTCAAAGTTCCATATAGTTAAAGTTATTGTTTTTCTAATAGATGTGAGAATTGGACCATAAGGAAGGCTGAGCACCGAAGAACTGATGCTTTTGAACTATGGTGCTGGCGAAGACTCTTGAGAGTCTTTTGGACAACAAGGAGATCAAACCAGTCAATCCTAAAGGAAATCAACCCTGAATATTCATTGGAAGGACTAATGCTGAAGCTGAAGCTCCAATACTTTGGGGGCCTGATGCAAAGAATCAACTAATTGGATAAGACCCTGATCTGGGAAAATTGAGGGCAGGAGAAGGAGAGGGCAACATAGGATGAGACAGTTGGGTGGCATCGACTCGATGGACATGAGTTTGAAAAACTCTGGGAGATAGTAAAAGACAGGGAAGCCTGGAATGCCGAAGTCCACTGGGTCACAAAGAGTCAGACACAACTGAGCAACTGAACAACAACATCAAAAAAGTGGTCATCTTATTCTACAATCTGTATAATTATCATTGTATGTTATAGCTATTAGATATCCCAACATTTAAGTACCTACCTAAGTCTCATCTTGATTTACTACAGGTGGATGCTTGTATAATGATGACCTCCCATTGAACAAGTGTGAACAAGTGTGATGCTACTATATACCAGGATTAATTTTCAGTCCAATTACCACACCAAAAAATTTGTGGTCCCTATTACTTTCAGACAGGTGGGTAATCCAATTCCCAAATCCTATCCACAGGGTATCTTTCTACAACCACTTGCTTTAGCTCAGTTTCCTAGGGACAAGCATTAACAGATAATGCCTTAATTGGAAAATGCAATCCCAAGGTAGAAGAAAATAAATGAAGCAAGGAAGAATAAGAAGCAAGAAAAAGTGCTATGTTACTATCCTACACATTGCATTATGATGAACCACAAAGAAACATAGCCAGGAGTTCAGCAAATGCATCTGCTAAGTGACACGGGAAACCTCTAAGCATGCTGTGCAAGGACACACACCAAGGAATAGGCCACCAGAGAGATGCATGGAGAGGGACTTTATCTGCCTTGCTCCTTCTCTCTCCCACCAGAGCAAGCTGCTAAGGATATAGGTCAATGTTTTTCAGTCAGGTACAATTTTACCCCCCAGGGTAACACAAATAGAGATATTTCATATCGAGAGATCCTATGCTTATTATTGTCACAATTGGGAGAAGCTACTGGCATCTCGTGAGTAGAGGCCAAGAATAACTTTAAACATACTACAATGCACAGGACAGTCCCCCACAATAAGAATTATTCAGCCCTAACATCATTAATGCTACCGTGACAAAACCTGTTTCAGATAATGGGAAAGCTGAAAGAAAACGAAGAGGTACCTAAGGTGTGTCTAACAAAACAACCAACAGGAAAAAGACAGATGTGGAAGACATTTCACAAAAAAGAAACACCAATGGAGAACAAAATACGAACAAACTGGAACCTCTTTAGTAAACAGGGAACTCAAATCATGGTAAGACACCATTTCTCACTCAACTGAGTGGCAAAAATTAAGACCTTGAGAACACAGAGCATGGGGAGACTGGGTCTCTAGAGGAATTCTCATTTTTCTATTGTGCTGGTCAGGAGTGGAAATTGCTACTGTCTCTTTGGGAAAGAGTTTAGTCTCATGTTGTAAAGTTGAACAAGTGCATATTTAAAGTAAACACTCATACCAGTTTGCCCGAGACTGTCCTAGTTTTAATGCTGGAAATCCTGTATCTTAGGAAATTCTGAAGTTCCAAGTAACCTGGAATAATTGGCCACCTGTATATCCTAGCAATCTGTTCCAATGTATGTAACCCTAAACAACTCTTGCACAAGCACCAGGAGATATATAAAAAATAATTATAATATCATTTTCATAACAGCAGAAAATAGACATAATGGTAGAGTCCATGTACAAGAGAATAAATGGTGAGATATTCAGGCAATGTAATATTTTCTAGCTGTGAAAATGAACTACAGTTACATGTAACAATATGGATGAATTTTAGAAACAACCATTTGATAAAATGAGTAAATCTGTTGACTCTGAGTATGAGATAATTACAAAACTCAAAAGGAAGCAAAAACAGGGCTTCCTGGGTGGCTCAGTGATAAAGAACTTGCCTGCCGATGCAGGAGACACGGTTTCGACCCTGGTTTGGGAAGACTCCACATGTTGCGGAGGAACTAAACCCATGCACCACAACAACTGAGCCTGTGCTCTGGAGCCTGGGAATTGCAACTACTGAGCCCACAGCCCACACCTGATGAAGCCTGCATGCCCTAGAGCTCAGGGTCCACAACAAGAGAAGATACCGGAGTGAGAAGCCATGTACCATAGCCACAGAAGAGCCCCCACTCACAGTAACTAGAGAAAAGCTCAAGCAGCAACGAAGACCCAGCATCACCAAAGATAGATGAATATTTTTTTCAAAAAAAGGAAATAATAATCAAATATTTCATATAGATATATTCATGTTTGGTCCAATTTCTTTTTAAGCAAGAACATGGTGAATGTTAGACAAATTTAAGATAGTATCCCTGGAGGGGAGGGGAAAGGAGGAAATGGAATGGAAGGCTCCCTTCTCCTCAAAGAAAATTAATTAAACTAATCAATTATTACATCCCCAGAAAGTGTTCACTGGATTTTGTATCTTTGCTGTCAACTTTAATGGTGTTATTTATTTCTTTTTTGGCTATGCTATTTTGTTTATTTTACCTATTTTTTTTTAAACCCTTCTTTATCTCACGTTTTAGAAATAGATTGGGAAAGAAGAACGAATGTCATACAGTCCCTGAGCTAACAAGGGTGGGTGGGTATTTTGGCCTGGCCTGCCATTCACGGGTCTTGCCAGCATGTATTTCCAGTCAAGTTCTCATTCTGCTTCCAAGGAGCTGGGGATCCTAATGTCAGCCTGTTAAGTCTCATGCTAGAATTGGCTGTACCTGGTCACTTGGGAAGCACCATACTTAAAACACAGGCCCCAGAGAGCAGTAAAAGCTCAGGAAAACTGCAGAATAGGGCTGCTGTTTAATTTACACAGTTTAGTCTCAGAGTGAAGAAATCCATGAACGGAAAATTACCATTTCACACACACATCCCAATGGAAACACACAGGCACAGATCTCCCTATAAATATGTTCCTAGCCTGCCCCAGAAACTTGATCTTAGAGGGTTTAGAGCCTCGGAAGTTTGATTTTGGGACCATAATCCAAAAATTCTTTATTTCTACAAAAACCCATTCAGTGTGCTTAGCACACTTACAGAAGTTGTACCACAGAAAGAGAGTCTATCACGTTAGTCTGCATCATTGCATTACCTCCCTGAAACCACAAACACCGTCACACACTGAAAATTTCTTATGTTCAGGCCCACTCCAAACCTCACCTTTTTCTCCAAGCACCCATCACAGTATTTTCTTCCTTCTTTCCTCCCTCCCTCCCTCTCTCTCTTTGAAATAAACACAAATACTATTATTCCGCCTGCAAGTTAACTTTTGTCTTCCTGAATTCTGGTACGTTTTTGTGTGTTTCTAGTCTTTAATCTTGATCCCTTTGGTGCGTGATGCTCAGCCCTTCCCTTCCCTGCGCCCCTGTTGCCTTCACTTCCAAATTATCTGACAGCATCATGGGACACCTTTTCTGTGTGTCTCTGAACACATTCTACTGTCCTTGCCTTAAATATGCTTCTTCTTTATTTTTTCTGAGGAACAACTACTCACCTTGTATGATTTTTAAAAATTATTTTATTTTTATTTTTGGCTGAGCGACATGTGGGAGTCCAGTTCCCCACCCAGGGATCAACCCCCCAGCCCCCTTCCCCCGCATTGCAAGTGTGGAGTCTTAACCACTGGACCACCAGGGAAGCCCCACCTTGTACATTTTAATCAAGATGTTTCTCTTCTTGGTAAATTGCAATCTCCTTTCCTGTGTATGTCTTTGAAACTCTTCTTACCAAAATCCCTCAAGTTTGGACTATTTCTGCAGCCCTTAAATTTGGACTGGCTGTGTGATTTGCTTTGGCCTACAAAGCAGAAGTGACATCTGAGTCTAGGCCGCAAAAAACCATTCACACTCTTAAACTTTCCTCAGCCCATGAGGGTGGGCCTGGACTAGTCTGCTGGAGAGCTGAGTTTCCCAATCAGTTACCAGATATGCACCTCAGACTGTTTGAAAGGCACCTGAAGCCACCTCAGACTATCGAAACCCCAGCCCACCTGTCAGCTGATTGCAGGCAAACCAATAAACCAAGCCCAGGTCAGAACTCAGGTCACAGAGACTTATGAGCAATAACACATGCTTATTGTCTCAAGCTACTAAGTTATGGGCTTATTCATTATGCAGCAACAATGGATGTTCTTTCCTGATCTAATAGCTGCAACATACTTCTACCATAGCCCCTTATATCACTACATAGCTTCTTGTGTTTCTCTTCCACAAATGTTCAAGCTATTTAAAAATGGGACAAATTTTTATTTTGCACCACAAAACCTAACAGCACCTGCCAATTTTTCAATAAATGAGTGTCAGAAAAATATCAATGATAATTAGCTAATTAAGGATTATAAGGATGGCCAAAGGATGGCTTTGGAGGTAGACAAATCAGAATTTGAATCATAATTCAGTTTTCTATATGTGTTACTCCACAGATTTTGGCTAACCTCAGACAACTTTATCTGCCCATGTATAAACTGAAACTAGAATTATATATATGCCACAGGATTGTGGTTATAAGATATATATTCCCTTTGCCTCCAACCTGGGGCAGAGCATTGTTGTTGTTCAGTCGCTCAGTCGTGTCTGACTCTTTGTGACCCCATGGACTGCAGCATACCAGGCTTCCCTGTCCTTCACTATCTCCTGGAGTTTATTCAAACTCAGGTCCATTGAGTTGGTGATGCCATCCAACCATCTCATCCTCTGTAGCCCCTTCTCTCCCTGCCCTCAATCTTTCCCAGCATCAGGGTCTTATCTAATGAGTCAGTTCTTGGCATCAGGTGGCCAAAGCATTGGAGCTTTGGCTTCAGCATCAGTCCTTCCAGTGAATATTCAGGGTTGATTTCCTTTAGGATTGATCTCCTTGCTGTCCAAGGGAGTCTCAAGGATCTTTAGCAGCACAGTTCAAAAGCATCAGTTTTTCAGTGCTCAGCCTTTTTTACAGTCCAACACTCAAAACCATACATGACCACTGGAAAAACTATAGCTTTAACTATGTGGACTTTCATTAGCAAAGTGATGTCTCTGCTTTTTAATATGCTGTCTAGGTTTGTCATAGCTTTTCTCCCAAGGAGCAAGCGTCTTTTAATTTTGTGACCACAGTCACTATCTACAGTAATTTTGGAGCCCAAGAAAAGAAAGTCTGTCACTGTTTCCACTTTTTCCCCCTCTATGTGCCATGAAGTAATGGGACCGGATGCCATGATCTTAGTTTGACATGGGACAGGGTGAGTGGTCAACAAATGAAAATAAAGGCATAAAATGTATGTAAAGGACCTTCCTGGTGGTCCAGTGGTTAGGACTCTGCCTGCCAATGCAGGGGACACAGGTTTGATCTCTAGTACTGTAAGATTCCACATTATGTGGGGCAACTAAGTCCGTGCATCACAACCTCTGAGCCCACATGCCTCAAGCCTGTGCTGGGCAATAAGAGAAGCCACCATAATGAGAAGCCCATGGTGAAGAGTAGCTCCAGCTTACCACAACTAGAGAAAGCTTGCATGAAGGAATGAAGACCTAGCACAGCCAAATACATTTTTTAAATGTATGAAAAATAATAAAAAATTAAAATGTACAAAAAGCATTTAGTATAGTACACAGCTTGCTGCTGCTGCTGCTAAGTCTCTTCAGTCGTGTCCAACTCTGTGCGACCCCACAGATGGCAGCCTACCAGGCCCCTCCGTCCCTGGGATTCTCCACGCAAGATCACTGGAGTGGGTTGCCATTTCCTTCTCCAATGCATGAAAGTGAAAAGTGAAAGTGAAGTCGCTTAGTTGTGTACGACTCTTTGCGGCCCCATGGACTGCAGCCTACCAGGCTCCTCCATCCATAGGGTTTTCCAGGCAAGGGCACTGGAGTGGGGTGCCATCACCTTCTCTGGTACATAGCTTACAGATACTCAAAAAATATAATTAATTAATGTGACCTATGGTCTATTAATGTGATCATGATCATCATCATTGCTGTCACTTCTCACAGGAGAACTACAGGTGCTCCATCCATAATTCCTTGGCATCATCACCTCTGTACATGCTGACCCGATGGTAGTTTCCAATGGCAAACACCTGGGACTCTCTCACTCCCATATGTAGCACCCCTCACTCCCACCCAGAGAAGCAGCCCTCAACCAAGGCAGATGGGAGAATGTGGCTATGTCCCCCAGTTTCCCTTCCCTTGGTTAGGATAAATCTAAGGTATGTTTTCTACTATATCTAGAACTGCCAAATGAGGCTGTGCACCTTGTCACAGCAGTGATAAAATACATTTCCTGTCTTTCTTCTCTTCCCTACTCTACGACAAAGATATATACTAGCATCATCCCCACATATACACCAGTAGCTATAGAATCACCATCTGATTCTAGGGAAATCAACCTAAAATAATACTACTCTTAGGTTTATTTTACCCTTATTGCTTCAGTATCTAATTGCTTCTCCCAGTAATTCTGACTTCCATTTAAGGCCTAGCCTTTTAATGATCTCTCCAGCTAATCAAAGAGTTGTATCCAGCCCACTGATGACAAAACCAAGCACAGAATGTGGTGTGCCACTTTTATCTTCTTGGATGCTCTCATCATGGCTCACTTCTCTGAGTATATGAGGACAAAGTGAAATTGTAGTTGATCTTGGGTAGCTCTGTGCTCCTCCTGATGGGCATCTGAAACCCTGGCATTGACTCTTGGTCAAGACAGAGGTGAAACATACTAGCTTAGTGATTTGTACTATGCTGTTAAGAGTAAAAACCTACCCTAGGTATCCTGGACCAGCTTGTCTATGCTGTTCACTAAAATGTATGAATGTGAAAGTGAAAGTCACTCAATCACGTTAGACTCTTTGCAACCCCACAGACTATGTAGTCCATGGAATTCTCTGGGCCAGAAATCTGGAATGGGTAGCCTTTCCCTTCTCCAGGGGATCTTCCCAATCCAGAGTTGAACCTGGGATCAACCCGCATTGCAGGTGGATTCTTCAGCTGAGCCACAAGGGAAGCCCAGGAATACTGGAGTAGCTTATCCCTTCTCCAGCAGATCTGCCCAATCCAGGAATAGAACCAGGGTCTCCTGCATTGCAGGTGGATTCATTACCAACTGAGCTATCAGGGAAAGACAAAAATGTATGGATTGATGGTTTGTACTTGTTTATCTGTATGCAAAACTGCTTTTGTGGAATATAAAATACCCCTCAGTAAGTTTGAGCTTTGGCTCCTTTGAGACACATGTATTTTGGTAGTTCATGATCAGAAGACAAAGTATATCCTGTGTGGTGGAATGGGGACTGTACCTGGAAGTCTCAGTCCTTAGAGATGTTTTCTGAGCTTGCATTCACCTGCTGGACCCTATCCTGTGCCTTTGTGTGTGTACTTGGAGGAATCTTTACAATTATCTGATGCTATATAACCATATAGTTATACTATATAGTAGAAGGCAATGGCACCCCACTCCAGTACTCTTGCCTGGAAAATCCCATGGATGGAGGAGCCTGGAAGGCTGCAGTCCATGGGGTTGCTGAGGGTCGAACATGACCAAGCGACTTCATTTTCACTTTTCACTTTCATGCATTGGAGAAGGAAATGGCAACCCACTCCAGTGTTCTTGCCTGGAGAATCCCAGGGATAGGGAAGCCTGGTGGGCTGCCATCTATGGGGTCACACAGAGTCGGACACGACTGAAGTGACTTAGCAATAGCAATAGTATACTACACTATACATAACACTATATATAACTATATCTGACATTATATAACTGCTGCACTGAGGCTGTCTTATGACAATTGCAGCCTTTTGATAGCAGTCTGGTATGGAGGAAGGAAAGGACTATAGCAAGCAAATTTAGAACTATTTCAGAAAGATACGAGTCTTAGAAAGCAGGGCCTAGTGTTTTGCTGAGTTTTGTTGTTCAACTGAGTTTTCGTGAAAACCCCTCCTAACATAGACTTGAGGTTGGTCCAAGCTCCAACAGTGGCTGTGGGCTTCTTTAAATCTTGGACCCCATGCCAAGGTCACTGCATAATTCTTTGTCCTCCCACCACCACCTGTGAGCTCTGCCCAATGGATACATACTCCAATATAGAAGCCCTGTCTTTGGAGAGCATCAGTTTCTCTGGTAAGCATTGGTTGATCTACATACCGCTGTCTATTTTTTTTTTAATTGAAGTACAATTACAACATTTCAGGTATAAAGCAAAATGATTTAGTTATATACACATACATATATATGCATATATGAGTGTGAAAGTGTTAGTCATTCAGTTGTATCCAATTCTTTGCGACCCCATGGACTGTAGCTTGCCAGGCTCCTTTACTCTCTGAGCCGCCAGGAAAGTGCCTATGTACGTATTTTGAAAGTGCATAAGTATATATTCTTTTTCAAATTCTTTTCCATTATAGGTTATTACAAGATAGTGAATACAGTTTCCTGTGCTATATAGTAGGTCTCATTGTTTACCTTCTTTATATATAGTATTTTTTCTGTTAATCTCAAGCTCCTAATTTATCCCTCTCTTTCTCTCTCCTCCCTTTGTTAATCTTAAGTTTCTTTTCTGTGAGTTTGATTCTGTATTTTAAAAAAGTTCACTTTTATTATATTTTTGCATTTCATATTAAGTGATATCATATGACATTTCCTGCCCGAGTTACTTTTTATGGATAACTAACATTCCACTGTGTATATGTACCACATATATAGTTCTCTGTGCTATACAGCAGGACCTTGCGGTTTATCCCTTCTACTTATAATAGCTTATATCTGACACCTCCAACTTCCCACCCTGTCCCTCCCGCTTGGCAACCACCAGTCTGTTCTCTATCTCTATGATTCTGTTTCTGTTTCATAGATAGGTTCATTTGTCTCATATTTTAGATTCCACATATAAGTGATATCATATGATATTTGCCTTTCCTTTTCTGACTTATTTCACTTAGTATGATAATCTCTAGGGCCATCCATGTTGTTGTAAATGGTATCATTTCATTCTTTTTTAAGGCTGAATAATATACCATTGATAATACATATATATATAAATGATATAGTCCATTGATATATATATTTGATATTTATGATATATCAATGATATTCCACTATATATATATGTATATATATATGATATTTAATGATAAGAGCTGTTCATATATGTTGGAAACAATTCCTTACATATTCCCATCTTTTTAAAACATCAATTTTAAGTAGTATTTTCATTTTCTCTTTAACGCTCCACCTAGGAATAATCCATAGGAAAGTTTTAGTCTTTAAGTTATGCTTCACTAAGCTAAGCCATTGGTCCTTTAAAAAACTCATTTCTTATCCAGAAAGGTACCCTTAATATGCACTATTTCTCTGTGACTCAAGTAACACTGTTCTCAGAAGTTAGGAACCGTGCAGGAATGAAGGGAATTGTTATAAAAGCATCTGGAAGGCTCAAGTCTCCAAGTGTTGCCTTGAACATGAGATTTCAGGGCAGATTCTTTTCTTCTCACAGTGTGACATCAAGCTCCTCTAAATTTCAGAAGCCACAAATATATACATCATAGACTGAAACAGCAAAATAAATTACCATTTATGTTATGGTAACCACCATAAACCAGCAAAATAACCACCATTATATACCAATGGTTATAAATCACCACTCTCAAGGGACTCTTGAGAGTCCCTTGAACAGCAAGGAGATCAAACCAGTCCATCCGAAAGGAAATCAGTCCTGAATATTCATTGGAAGGATTGATGCTGAAGCCAAAACTCCATTACTTTGGTCACCTGATGCGAAGAACTGACTCATTAGAAAAACCCTGATGCTGGGAAAGATTGAAGGCAGGAGGAGAAGGGAGAGACAGAGGATGAGATGGTTAGATGGCATTACTGACTCAATGGACATGAGTTTGAGCAAGCTGTGGGAGCTGGTGATGGACAGGGAGGCCTGGCGAGCTGCAGTCCATGAGGTGGCTAAGAGTCAAACATGACTGAGTGACTGAACTGAACTAAACTGACTGTACATTAAAACTCAAATAGCAGCATACCTTACATATGACAATTAGAATTATGTTTGGGAATTCACAAAGGACATTGGTGATCATCTAGTTTAAACTGGCAGAAGGACATCCAAAACCTATTTTAAATCCATCTGTTCTCAGTGCCAGGTCTCTAAGCCAACTCATCATGCTCACTTGCCTAGGGGACAGTGTCCTATTTTCCACAATGACTGAGCCCTATCCCTACCTAAATAACAGTCTTTTACAAATATAACACAAACTCACTTCTTTACTATTAACCCTCCAAACGTTTCTGTCTTTGCTGGAGTAAAGTCAAGACAATTGTCCATGTCTAAAGACTCTGCAACTTCCTCTCTATATCATGCTTCTCCAAATACCCTCTTGAACATCTGGATTCTGGTTCATAGCACATGTAAGATCCTATCTTCAAGCTTTTACCCTATGGGCTCTTTTCCATCACTCAGAATTCTCTGAGTGGTCTTCTCTTTATACTGAAACAGAAGTTGCCCTTTATTTATTCTTTACCTCATTAACCTGTTTATCATGTTCATAAACATAAATGGCTGCCAGCCTCTTTTGCATTTATTGACAATCACTCCTTGGTATCTGGGGACAATTGGTTTTAGGACCCTTGTGGATATCAAAATCCATGGCTGCTCAAGTCTCTTGCATAAAATGACATAGGCAAGTCAGCCCTCTGTATTCATGGATCCTCCATCCAAAGGTTTAACAAGGATGCTGAACATGAGGATAGGGATGTCCAACTCTACTTACCTCCTCCCACTAGAATGTCAGCTCTTTCAAAGTTGTCCCCCTGCCTTTTTTGTGTACTATCATATCCCTAAGTGCCTAGAACAATGTGCAGACATGTAGAAGTCACTCAGTAAATATATACTGAATAAAAAGGTACTTTTTTAATTTTCTTACCACTGCATGATTTAAAATTTTAAAAGGAAAAAAAGTAACATAATTTATTACCCTACCTTTTTTATGATGGCTGTGGATGAATCAGACTCCAGAGGAGTGTGGCTATTTCTGTTCTGCAACTTTTTGTTGGTGCTCTTCACTGCTCTTCATTTTTCTTCAGTGTTCATTTTGGCAAGAGGTGGGAACATTTTGCCATAGTGTATTTCTGCAACAACATGGTAACAACATGAGTCAGAACCCCACCAACATTATGCTCTGTTTAAAAATAAACATAAAACCTCATTTACTTCACGCTCTCCTCCATGCTGTACATCCCCTCTTTACTGTTTCAACACTTTTCCTCAATATGCAGCTACAGACCTGATGTTACTACCTGGACACCCCTAGGCAATGTCAGGTTCCCTTAGCACTGCCTGCACCAGTCACAGCACTTCCTCTAATCATTCCACTGTGAGTCCATCTCTCCCACTGATGGTGAGCCCCCTCTGGGGATAGGAACTACACCTTTGGCCTGTGAATCCTTAGTCTCACTCACTCTCTAGTAATTATACAAGTTGAATACAGCTGATTCTCATTATTTGTAGTAGTTATGTTCTATAGAGTTGCCTGTGATACTGAATGAGTGATGCTGAACCATTGGACTGAGAGGAAATACACGATTAAGTTTATGTTCATCTTTGGCCTCAACACTTGTACCACTCACTCAATACACAACCTTGTTGTATGGTTTTGTGTTAATTTCCACGTAAAGACACCTTATTTAATTGTTGTTGTTGTTCAGTTGCTCAGTCATGTCCGAGTCTTTGAGACCTCATGAACTGCAGCACCCCAGACTTCCCTGTCCTTCGCTATCTTCCAGAGTTTGCTTAACTTATGTTCATTGAGTTTGTGATGCCATCCAACCATCTCATCCTCTGTTGCCCCCTTCTCCCCCTGCCTTCAATCTTTCCAGCATGAAGGTCTACTTCAATAAGTTGGCTCTTTGCATCAGTTGATCAAAATATTGGAGTTTCAGCCTCAGTCCTTCCAGTGAATATTTAGGATTGATTTCCTTTAGGATTGACAGGTTTGATCTCCTTTGCAGTCAAAGGGACTTGCAAGAATCTTCTCCAGCAGCACAACTGGAAAGTAGCAATTCCTCGGCATTCAGCCTTCTTTACAGTCGAACACTTATATCCATATATCATGACTATTGGAAAAACCATAGCCTTGGCTATATAAACTTTTGTCAGCAAAGTGATGTTTCTGCTTTTTAATATGCTCTCTACGTTTGTCATAGCTTTTCTTCCAAGGAGCAAGAGTCTTGTTATTTCAAGCCTGCAGTCACTGTCTGCAATGATTTTGGAGCCCAAGAATATAAAGTCTGCCACTGTTGCCATTGTTATTCCACATATTTGCCATGAAGGGATGGGACCGGATACAATGATCTTAGTTTTCTGAATGTTGAGTTTTAAGCCAGATTTTTCACTCTCTTTCACCTTCACCAAGAGACTCTTTAGTTCCTCTTTGCTTTCTGCAATGAGGGTGGTGTCATCTGCATATCTGAGGTTACTGATGTTTCTCCTGGCAATATTGATTACAGCTTGTGCTTCATCCAGCCCAGCTTTTCACATGATGTACTCTGCATATAAGTTAAATAAGCTGGGTGACAATATTCAGCCTTGATGTACTCCTTTTCCAGTTCTGAACCAGTCCGTTGTTACATATCCGATTCTAACTGTTGCTTCTTGACCTGCATACAGCTTTCTCAAGAGGCAGGTAAGGTAGTCTGTTTTCCCATTTCTTTAAGAATTTCCCACAGTTTGTTGTGATCCACACAGTCAAAAGTTTTAGTGTAGTTAATGAAGCAGAAGTAGATGTTTTTCTGGAACTCTCTTGCCTTTTCCATGATCCAATGGATATTAGCAATTTGATCTCTGGTTCCTCTGCCTTTTCTATATCCAGCTTGTACATCTGGAAATTCTCAGTCCACATACCATTGAAGTCTAGCTTGGAGAATTTTGAGCATTACTTTGTTAGCATATAAAATGAGTGCAATTGTCTGGTAGTTTGAATATTCTTTGACATTGCCTTTCTTTGGGATTGGAATGAAAACCGACCTTTTCCAGTCCTGTGGCCACTGCTGAGCTTTCCAAATTTGCTGGCATATTGAGTGCAGCACTTTTATAGCATCATCTTTTAGGATCTGAAATAGCTCAGCTGGAACTCCACCACATCCACTAGCTTTGTTTGTAATGATGCTTCCTAAAGTCCACTTGACTTTGGATTCCAGGATGTCTGGCTCTAGGTGAGTGTTCACACCATTGTGGTTATCTGGGTCATTAAGATCTTTTCTATATAGTTCTGTGTATTCTGGCCACTTCTCAGTATCTTCTGCTTCTGTTAGGTCCATACTATTTCTGTCCTTTACTGTGCCCATCTTTGCATGAAATGTTCCCTTGGTATCTCTAATTTTCCTGAAGAGCTCTCTAGTCTCTCCCAATCTATTGTCTTCCTCTATTTCTTTGCACTGTTCACTTAGGAAGGCTTTCTTATCACTCCTTGCTATTCTTTGGAACTCTGCATTCAGATGGATATATCTTTTCTTTTTCCTTGCCTTTGACTTCTCTTTTCTCAGCTATTTCCTCCTCAGACAACCATTTTGCCTTTTTGCATTTCTTTTCTTGGGGATGTTTTGATCACTGCCTCCTGTATGATGTCACAAACCTCCATCCATAATTCTTCAGGCACTGTCTGTCAAATCTAATACCTTGAATTTATTTGTCACTTCCATTGTATAATCATAAAGGATTTGGTTTAGGTCATACCTGAATGGCCTAGTGGTTTTCCATACGTTCTTCAGTTGAAGTTTGAATTTTGCAATAAGGAGTTCATGATCTGAGCCACAGTCAGCTCCTGGTCTTGTTTTTGCTGACTGTATAGAGCTATTCCATCTTTGGCTGCAGAGAAGATAATCTGATTTCAGTACTGACCATCCGGTGTTGTCCATGAGTAGAATCATCTTTTGTGTTGTTGCAAGAGGGTGAATGCTATGACCAGTGTGTTCTCTTGGCAAAACTCTGTTAGCCTTTGCCCTGCTTCATTTTGTACACCAAGGCCAAACTTGCCTGTTACTCCAGGTATCTTTTGTCTTTCTAATTTTGCATTCCATTCCCCTATAATGAAAAGGACGTCTTTTTTTTTTTTTTTTTTGGTGTTAGTTCTAGAAGGTCTTGTAGGTGTAGAATTCAAGACTTTGTAGACCTACAAGACCTTATTTAATATCTGTTTATTCATTGAAAGTCATCTCACAGCCAAGAGTACTGTAACTCATGCTTGAGCCAAGCTTATTCAAGACACGTAGATACTCGATAAGATACATCACAGCCTCCCAGCATTTAGGAACACTAGACGACACTTTAGCACTATGCTCTGGTGGACAGCTGGTGGACATTTCCAACAGCAAAATCACCAAGAAAAAGCACAGAAATACAAAAACATAAGAAGGTGGCTTGAAAATACAAAATCCATCAATAATGAGGATTGGATGAATACACACTGGTGAATTATATGCACTGCCATTGAAATGAGCAAAAATTAAATACTACTGATAGCATGTAAAGAGACAAATAAAGATTTCATATACCTCATGAACAATTAGGAACTGAAGGCTGTTATTCTCGCCTATCCTAATAAAAGGAAAAATTCCAGATATCACCCAATTTCAGACAAGCCCAAAGAAAACTTCTTTAAAAATAATTATAGGTTGAGAGTCTACATAATCGATTAGGCATAACCCAAAGTGCTCTCCAAAAGATGGCTCCATTTTTCTCCTGAGATTATAAGAAATACCTGCTGTTATTTCATTATATGCATTAGTTAACTGTAGATTCACAACGTGATATTTCCCAGACATTTTTTTTATAACAATGCCAATACTTTGTGACATAAACAGCAAAGATTTTATACGTCCACTATCTACTTTCTAATGCATTTGAAGGACATTTAAGACTTCCTTAAGAATACAGATTTTATGTTTTAAGGCTGCTGCAAAATTTTTGCAATTAAGTTTACTTCTCAAAATTTTAAACTGGTTAAATTTAACCCTGATTTAATTGTAGTTCATAGGAAGTAATTTCTTAGTAAAATCGTCATTGCAAAAGCATGCCCTATGTCTTAAACTACCATTCCTTCAATCAGTAGGATTTGCAGAAAGTGACGTTTTGTGTAGAAACAGGATGATTCTGAAAGCTCAGTTCCAATGTGTTCAAAGTCCGATAAAATATAGGTAGATACAGCTTCCTCTTAAAGTCTTGTGAGACTCTCTTCATATATTTCAGAGTATCAGAAGGAGTCATTTTGTCAGGAAATGTAATTTCAGGATTGATACAACCATATGGGGGGAGAGAACAAAATGGCGGAGGAGTAGGTGGACATGGAGTACATCTCTCTCCACAGATATATCAGGAATACACCTTCGGACACAGAAGTGCATGCAGAACACCAGCTGAGAGCAGACAGGAGGACCTGACCAGCGGAAAAGAATATATAGAACCACGCAAAACTTGGTAGGACGAAGGAACTAGCGGGAAAAACAGGACTGTTAGTAGGACTGGACCTGCCCTTGGTGGGTGGTGGAACTGAAGCAGGGGTCTGATCCCCACTCTGGGGGCAACTGTCTATGTCAGAGGAGAAACATTTAAGGCTGAGAGTGAAACAACTGATCTGTGGCAGCCAAAACAGAATAAGAATGAGACAGTCCTTGCTGCAGCCATACAAACCCTGGACAGGAACACAGGTCCCATGGAAGTTGCAGTGGCTGGGAGCTGGAGTTTGGGGATTGTGGAGCAATCCCAGGGCGAGGGCTGCTGTTGACTGTGGAGAGATGGATCCAAGGGGATGTGAGGGAGGAGACTGTGGTGGGAAATGCCTGTGGAGGAAAGCCAGGCAGCCATGGAAGCAAGGCGATACTGCTGAGTCACACGTAGAGGGTGAAGCCATCACCATAGCCTCTCTCTCCCCCCATGCACCAGCATCAGAAGCTGAACAATAGAGAGGCTGGCCCATCAAATGCCTGATGCACTGAACTATAGAGTAGTACCCCACCCAGGGTTCTCCTTTAAGAGACTGATGCACCAAAATACAGAGTAGGACCCCACACAGGGTGCCTCTTTAAGTGCCAGATATGCCAAATAACACAGAAGGACCCCAGGCAAGGGAGCCCTCTAAGTGCCAGACTGGGCAGAGCTACAGAGAAAGACTGGCCAAAGCGGCCTTCTGATCACCAGCTACAAGAGGTTTGAAAAAAGACTCTGATAGGGCCAAAACTCCTGCAACAGAGGCAGTCCGTATCCCTGACCACTTGGTGCTGCCAGGTTCCCTACAAGCCCACTAGCTGCACCACCTTCATGCTCAACCCTCACTGGGGCAGAGCTGCCCCAGGCAAAAAAGTCTTGTGTCTATGCATGCAGGGTCGCTTCAGTCGTGTCCAACTCTTTGCGACTCTGTGGACTGTGGCCTGCCAGGGTTCTCTGTCCAGGGGGTTCTCCAGGCAAGAATAATGGAGTGTATTGCTCAATACTGGTTGCCATACCCTTCTAGAGCACTACACCTCCTGCTGCCCTAGTCCCCAACTCCCCTGAGTACCTGTGACCCAGGCAGGTGCACCACCTGCACACCTGGCCCTCACTGGGGCAAACCCAAGTTCTCCAGGGCAGCCTCAGGAACAAACACAAGTGGACAACCCACATGCAGAGGTGGAAATAAAACCACAATTGAAACCCAGGGGAAGAAGACCCCAAACCTTCCCACCAGCTGTACAAGCTTCAGATTAAATCCACATGATCTACTAGGCAGACTCTGTGTCTGTAGAATATATAAAAGGACACTGAGAGCTCCCACAAAAGAAAACGCACTAGTTCTGTTAGCTGTGGACATTAGAGGCAAGACACACAGGAGCAGGACCAGATTGGAATCTGAGCTGCCCCCACATCAGGTCCAGAGACCAGCACAATGTTTGAGGGCATTCTAGGGAGGTGAGGTGGACTGTGACTCCCAGAGAGGGACTCTGACAGCAGAGACTCAAGAAAAACATTTATTATTCTTATATTTTGACTTGTTTTGTAGATTCTTTTGGAATTTTTCTTTTTTTCCCCCCTTTCCCCCCCTCTGTTGTAGTTACTGATTTTATTGGCACTATGAGATCTAACTAAGCTTATGAGCTTTTTTTTTTCCCCTCAAAGTCACATTTTTTTTTTTTTTTGTTATATATAGAGGTTGTCAGGCCCAACCTCTGCCTCTATGTTGGGCTTCTGCAGTTCTGTGGAGTTTTCCTTTTTTTTTTTTTCCTTCCTTTTTATCTTTCTCTTTTTAAATCTTTAATTTTTTAAACCTATTTTCCTACACTTATTCCTTTGTTTGCTTTTCTTACTGTTCATTTCCCCTTGCAGTTAATCTTGTCTATAAATCTCCTTTATATACCTCTATTTAAATTTGCATAGCTACTCGTTCTTTTCCTCCTTTCCTTTCCTCTCAACATATTTGTTAGTTTTGTTTATATTGCTTTATTCCCCACTTGGCACATTGCTTTGGTTTTGTTTTCCAGTTTGTGCTTTAGTTACCTTTGTTCTTAACTGGTAGAGGCAATGTTTTATTTCCTTTGTTTGCCAGGTCAATCTATTGTACTTTATTTTTGTTGGACTGTTTTGATTTTGCTTATGGATGTATACGTATATGCATATATTACATTATTTTAATTATTATTTGCCTGATTTGGTAACTGCCATTTGTTTGGGGTTCATCTTTGGTTTCTCATTTTTGGCTATTTGTTTTAATCCCACTTAATGCCATAATAAACCACTGTGGAATCTTCTCTTCTGACCAGAGATAAAGCCCTGAACCTTTGGAATGAGAGCACTGACTCCAAGATCCTAGACTACCACGGATCTAATCATAGGGAGTATCAAATAGTGAGAACAACAAACAAAACAAAAATACAAACCAATCACCAGCAGACAGGATTACCACCTCAACCTTGCCCATCAGAGGAAAAACAAACAAACTCAGCACAACTCTCACCCTGTAGGAAGCTTACACAAACCACTGCACCAACCTTCAGTTCAGTTCAGTTCAGTCACTCAATTGTGTCGGACTCTTTGCGACCCCATGAATCGCAGCACGCCAGGCCTCCCTGTCCATCACCAACTCCCGGAGTTCACTCAGATTCACGTCCATCGAGTCAGTGATGCCATCCAGCCATCTCATCCTCTGTCGTCCCCTTCTCCTCTTGCCCCCAATCCCTCCAAGCATCAGAGTCTTTTCCAATGACTCAACTCTTCCAATGAGGTGGCGAAAGTACTGGAGTTTCAGCTTTAGCATCATTCCTTCCAAAGAAATCCCAGGGCTGATCTCCTTCAGAATGGACTGGACGGACCTCCTTGCAGTCCAAGGGACTCTCAAGAGTCTTCTTCAACACCACAGTTCAAAAGCATCAATTCTTCTGCGCTCAGCCTTCTTCACAGTCCAACTCTCACATCCATACATGACCACTGGGAAAACCATAGCCTTGACTAGATGGACCTTTGTTGGCAAAGCAATGTCTCTGCTTCTGAATATGCTATCTAGATAAGTCATAACTTTCCTTCCAAGGAGTAAGCGTCTTTTAATTTCATGGCTGCAGTCACCATCTGCTGTGATTTTGGAGCCCAAAAACATAAAGTCTGACACTGTTTCCACTGTTTCCCCATCTATTTGCCATGAAGTGATGGGACCAGATGCCATGATTATAGTTTTCTGAATGTTGAGCTTTAAGCCAACTTTTTCAGTCTCCACTTTCACTTTCGTCAAGAGGCTTTTTAGTTCCTCTTCACTTTCTGCCATAAGGGTGGTGTCATCTGCATATCTGAGGTTATTGATATTTCTCTCAGCAATCTTGATTCCAGCTTGTGCTTCTTCCAGCACAGCGTTTCTTATGATGTCCTCTGCATATAAGTTAAATAAGCAGGGTGACAATACACTCCTTTTCCTATTTGGAACCAGTCTTTTGTTCCATGTTCAGTTCTAACTGTTGATTCCTGACCTACATATAGGTTTCTCAAGAGGCAGGTCAGATGGCCTAGTATTCCCATCTCTTTCAGAATTTTCCACAGTTTCTTGGGATCTACACAGTCAAAGGCTTTGGCATAGTCAATAAAGCAGAAATAGATGTTTTTCTGGAACTCTCTTGCTTTTTCCATGATCCAGCAGATGTTGGAAATTTGATCTCTGGTTCCTCTGCCTTTTGTAAAACCAGTTTGAACATCTGGAATTTCATGGTTCACATATTGCTGAAGCCTGGCTTGGAGAATTTTGAGCATTACTTTACTAGCGTATGAGATGAGTGCAATTGTGCAGCAGTTTAAGCATTCTTTGGCATTGTCTTTCTTTGGGATTGGAATGAAAACTGACCTTTTCCAGTCCTGTGGCCATTGCTGAGTTTTCCAAATGTGCTTGCATATTGAGTGCAGCACTTTCACAGCATCATCTTCCAGCATTTGAAACCACTCAACTGGAATTCCATCACCTCCACTAGCTTTGTTCATAGTGATGCTTTCTAAGGCTCACTTGACTTCACATTCCAGGATGTCTGGCTCTAGATCAGTGATCACACCATCGTGATTACCTTGGTCATGAAGATCTTTTTTGTACAGTTCTTCTGTGTATTCTTGCCACCTCTACTTAATATCTTCTGCTTCTGTTAGGTCCATACCATTTCTGTCCTTTATTGAGGCCATCTTTGCATGAAATGTTCCCTGGTATCTCTAATTTTCTTGAAGAGATCTCCAGTCTTTCCCATTTTGTTGTTTTCCTCTATTTCTTTGCATTGATCACTGAGGAAGGCTTTCTCTTCTTCTTGCTGTTCTTTGGAATTCTGCATTCAGATGCTTATATCTTTCCTTTTCTCCTTTGCTTTTTGTTTCTCTTCTTTTCACAGCTATTTGTAAGGCCTCCCAGACAGCCATTTTGCTTTTTTGCATTTCTTTTCCATGGGGATGGTCTTGATCCCTGTCTCCTGCACAATGTCATGAACCTCCGTCCATAGTTCATCAGGCACTCTATCTATCAGATCTAGTCCCTTAAATCTATTTCCCACTCCCACTGTAGAATAATAAGGGATTTAATTTAGGTCATACCTGAATGGTCTAGTGGTTTTCCCCACCTTCTTCAATTTAAGTCTGAATTTGGCAATAAGGAGTTCATGATCTGAGCCACAGTCAGCTCCCGGTCTTGTTTTTGCTGACTGTATAGAGCTTCTCCATCTTTGGCTGCAAAGAATATAATCAATCTGATTTCAGTGTTGACCACCTGGTGATGTCCGTGTGTAAAGTCTTCTCTTGTGTTGTTGGAAGAGGGTGCTTGCTATGACCAGTGCATTCTCTTGGCAAAACTCTATTAGCCTTTGCCATGCTTCATTCCATATTCCAAGGCCAAATTTGCCTGGTACTCCAGGTGTTTCTTGACTTCCTACTTTTGCATTCCAGTCCCCTATAATGACAAGGACATTTTTTTGGGTGTTAGTTCTAAAAGGTCTTGTAGGTATTAATAGAACTATTGAACTTCAGCTTCTTCAGCATTACTGGTTGGGGCATAGACTTGGATTACTGTGATATTGAATGGTTTGCCTTGGAAACGAACAGAGATCATTCTGTCATTTTTGAGATTGCATCCAAGTACTGAATTTCGGACTCTTTTGTTGACTATGATGGCTACTCCATTTCTTCTAAGGGATTCCTGCCCGCAGTAGTAGATATAATGGTCATCTGAGTTAAATTCACCCATTCCAGTCCATTTTAGTTCGCTGATTCTTAGAATGTTGATGTTCACTCTTGCCATCTTCTGTTTGACCACTTCCAATTTGCCTTGATTCGTGGACCTAACATTCCAGGTTCCTATGCAATATTGCCCTTTACAGCATCAGACCTTGCTTCTATCACTAGTCACATCTACAACTGGGCATTGTTTTTGCTTTGGCTCTATCCCTTCATTCTTTTTTTTTTTTAATTTTATTTTATTTTTAAACTTTACATAATTGTATTAATTTTGCCAAATATCAAAATGAATCCACCACAGGTATACATGTGTTCCCCATCCTGAACCCTCCTCCCTCCTCCCTCCCCATTCCATCCCTCTGGGTCGTCCCAGTGCACCAGCCCCAAGCATCCAGTATCGTTCTGGAGTTATTTCTCCACTGATCTCCAGGAGCAACCCCACGTCCAAGGCATGGTGGCTGCATGGGTGCAGGAGGGCTGAGAGGAGCTTCTCCTCGTTCAAGGTCAGAAGGTGCGGCAGTGAGGAGATACCTGTCTTCCAAGGTAAGGACCAGTGGCCGTGCTTTTCTGGAGCATCCCTGAAGAGATATCTCACGTCAAAGGTAAGAGAAACTCAAGTAAGGCTAGGTAGGTGTTGCGAGAGGGCATCAGAGGGCAGACACACTGAAACCATAATCACAGAAAACTAGTCAAGCTAATCACACAGACCACAGCCTTGTCTAACTCAATGAAAGTAAGCCATGCCATGTGGGGCCACCCAAGATGGGCGGGTAATGGTGGAGAGGTCTGACAGAATGTGGTCCACTGGAGAAAGGAATGGCAAACCACCTCAGTATTCTTGCCTTGAGAACCCCATGAACAGTATGAGAAGGCAAAATGATAGGATACTGAAAGAGGAACTCCCCAGGTCGGTAGGTGCCCAATATGCTACTGGAGATCAGTGGAGAAATAACTCTGGAAACCCCAAGGCACATACTAATCAAATTAAAAAAGACTAAACACAAAGGAAGAATATTAAAAGCAGCAAGAAACATACAAGGGAAACCCCATATGTTTAACAGCTGATCTTTCAGCAGAAATTCTGCAGGCCAGAAGAGAATGGCAGGATATATTTAAAGTACTGAAAAGGAAAAATCTACAAAAAAGATAACTGCACCCAGCAAGGATCTCATTCAAAATTGATGAAGAAATAAAAAGCTTTTCAGACAAGCAAAAGTTAAGAGAATTCAGTACCACCAAACCAGCTTTACAACAAATGTTAAAGGGACTTATATAGTCAAGAAGTACAAAAGAATAAAAAGATCTAAAAAATCAACCCCAAACATTTAAGAAAATGGCGCTAGGAACATATATGTCAATAATTACTTTAAATGTAAATGGATTTAAATGCTCAAACCAAAAGACACAGACTGGTTGAATGGATGCAACAACAAGACCCATAGATATTCTGTCTACAATAAACCCACTTCAGACCTAAAGACACATATAGACTGAAAGTGAGAGGATGGAAAAATATATTACATGCAAATGACAAGCAAAAGAAAGCTGAAGTAACAATCCTCATACCAGACAAAACAGACCTTAAAATAAAGAATACAAGAGATAAGGAAGGGCACTACATAATAATCAAGAGGTCAATCCAGGAGGAAGAGATAACAATTGTAAATATCTTTGCACAAAACACAGGAGCACCTCACTACATAAGACAAACACTAACAGACATAAAAGGAGAAATTGACAGTAACACAATAATAGTAGGAGATTTTAACAGCCCACTCGTACCAATGGACTTCAGAGAAGGCAATGGCAGCTCACTCCAGTACTCTTGCCTGGAAAATCCCATGGGTGGAGGAGCCTGGTAGGCTGCAGTCCATGGAGTTGCGAAGAGTCAGACACGACTGAACGACTTCACTTTCACTTTTTACTTTCATGCATTGGGGAAGGAAATGGCAACCCACTCCAGTGTTCTTGCCTGGAGAATCCCAGGGATGGGGGAGCCTGGTGGGCTGTTGTCTATGGGGTTGCACAGAGTTGGACACAACTGAAGCAACTTAGCAGTAGCAGCATACCAATGGACAGATCATCAAAACAGAAAATTAATAAGGAAACACAAGTATTAAATGATACATTAGATGAAGTGGATCTCACTGATATCTTCAGGACATTTCATTCAAATGCAGAAGAATACACCTTCTTCTCAAGTTCACATGGAACATTCTCCAGGATAAACCACATCTTGAGTCACAAATCAAACCTCAGTATATTTAAGAAAATTGAAGTCATATCAAGCATTGTCTCTGACTACAACACTATGAGACTAGATATCAATTATAAGAAAAAAAAAACAGTAACAAACACATGGAGATTAAACAATACATTTCTAAATAACCAACAGGTTGCTAAAGAACTCAAAAGGGAAATAAAAAAAATAAAATTCTAGAAACAAACGACAATGAAAACATGACAACTCAAAACTTAGGGGATGTAGCAAAAGCAGTCTTAAGAGAGAAGTTCAAAGCAATACAATTCTACCTCAAGAAACAAGAAAAACATCAAATAGACAACCTAACTTTACACATAAAACAACTGGAAAAACAAGAAGAAAAAAACCCCTCAAAATTAGTAGAACAAAAGAAATTATAAACATCAGAGAAGAAATAAATGAAAAAGAAATGAAAGAAACAATAGTAAAGATTAATAAAACTAAAAGCTGGTTCTTTGAAAGATAAACAAAGTTGACAAATCTTTCACTTGATTCATCAAGAAAAAAAGAGAGAAAAATCAAATCAACAAAATTAGAAATGAAAAGGAGAGGTTACAACAGACAATGCAGAAATACAAAGGATTATAAGAAACTATTATGAACAATTATATGGCAGTAAAATGGATAACCTGGAAGAAATGGACAGATTCTTAGAAAAGTTCAATCTTCCAAGACTGAACCAAGAAGAAATAGAAATTATGAACGACCCAATTACAAGCACTGAAATTAAAGCTGTGATAAAAAAATCTCCCAAAAAACGAAAGCCTGGGATCAAATGGCTTCGTAGGAGAATTCTGTCAAACATTTAGAGAAGAACTAGTGCCTATCCTTCTAAAACTCTTCAAAAAACTGAAGAGGAAGGAACACTTCCAAACACATTCTATGAGGCCACCATCACCCTGATACCAAAACCAGACAAAGACAACACAAAAAAAGAAAACTACAGGTCAATATCACTGATGAACATAGATGCAAAAATCCTCAACAAAATTTTAGTAAACAGAAATCAGGAACACATCAAAAAGCTGTGATCAATAAACCCACTGTGATCAAGTTGAGTTTATTTCACAGTGCAAGAATTCTTCAATATATGCAAATCAATCAATGTGATACACCACATTAACAAACTGAAAGACAAAAACCATATGATAATCTCATTGGATGCAGAAAAACCTTTGACAAAATTCAGCACACATTTATGATTAAAACTTCAGAAAATGGGCATAGAAGGAACCTACCTCAACATAGTTAAGTCCATATATGATAAGCCTACAGCAAACATTATTCTCAATGGTGAAAAACTGAAAGAATTCCCCTTAAGATCAGGAACAAGACAAGGGTGTCCACTCTCACCACTATTATTCAACATAGTTCTGGAAGTACGCTACATCAATTGGAGAAGAAAAAGAAATAAAAGAAATTCAGATCAGAAAATAAGTAAAGCGCTCACTGTTTGTTGATGACATGATACTGTACATAGAAAATCCTAAAGATAGCATCAGAAAATTCAGTTCAGTTCAGTTCAGTTCCATCCCTCAGTCGTGTCCGACTCTTTGTGACCCCATGAATCGCAGCATGCCAGGCCTCCCTGTCCATTGCCAACTCCCAGAGTTCACTCAGACTCACGTCCATCGAGTCAGTGATGCCATCCAGCCATCTCATCTTCTGTTGTCCCCTTTTCCTCCTGCCCCCAATCCCTCCCAGCATCAGAAAATTGCTAGAGCTAATTAGTGAATTCAGCAAAGTTGAGGATACAACATCAATACAGAAAAATCACTTGCATTTCTATATACTAACAATGAAAAATCAGAAAAAGAAATTAAGGAATCAATTCCATTTATCATTGCGACAAAAAGAATTAATATCTAGGAATAAATTTACCTAAGGAGACAAAAGAAATATATGCAGAATATTATAAGACACTAATGAAATAAATCAAAGACAACATAAACAGATGGAAATTTATTCCATATTCTTGGGTAGGAACAATCAGTATTGTGAAAATAACTATACTACCAAATGCAATCTACAGGTTCAGTGCAATGCCTATCAAATTACCAACGGCAATTTTTCACAGAATTAGAACAAAAAATTTCACAATTCATATGGAAACACAAAAGACCCTGTATAGCCAAAGCAGCCTTGAGAAAGAAGAATGGAGCTGGAGGAATCAACCTTCCTGACTTCAAATTATACTACAAAGCTACAGTCATCAAGACAGTATGATACTGGTACAAAAACAGAAATATAGACCAATGGAATAAGATAGAAAGCCCAGAAATAAATGCATGCACCTGTGGGTACCTTATTTTTGACAAAGGAGGCAAGAATATACAATGGGGCAAAGACAGCCTCTTCAATAAGTGGTGCTAGGAAAACCGGAGAGATAAATGTAAAAGAATGAAATTAGAACACTTCCTAACACCATACACAAAGATAAACTCAAAATGGATTAAAGACCTAAATGTAAGACCAGAAACTATAAAACTCTTCAAATAAAATATAGGCAGAACACTCAATGACATAAATCCAAGCAAGAGCCTCTATGACTCACTTCCTACAGTAACAGAAATAAAAATAAAAGTAAACAAGTGGAACCTGATTAAACTTAAAAGCTTTTGCAGAGCAAAGGAAACTATAAGCAAGGTTAAAAGAGAACACTTAGAATGGGAGAAAATAATAACAAATGAAACTACTGACAAAGGATTAATTTCCAAAATATATAAGCAGCTCATACAACTCAGTGCCAGAAAAACAAACGACCCAATCAAAAAACGGGCCAAAGAACTAAACAGACATTTCTCCAAAGAAGACATACAGATGGCTAACAAACACATGAAAAGATGCTAAACACTGCTCATTATTAGAGAAATGCAAATCAAAACTACAATGAGATATCACCTCACACCAGTCAGAAAGGCCTTCATCAAAAAGTCTACAAACAGTAAATGCTGGAGAAGGTGTGGAGAAAAAGGAACCCTCTTGCACTGTTGGTGGGAATGTAAATTGATACAGCCACCATGGAAGACGGTATGGAGATTCCTTGAAAAACTAGAAATAAAACCACCATATGACCCTGCAACCCCACTCCTAGGCATATACCCTAAGGAAACCAAAATTGAAAAAGACACATGTATCCCATTGTTCATTGCAGCACTATTTACAATAGCTAGAACATGGAAGCAACCTAGATGTCCATCGATAGATGAATGGATAAAGAAAGTTGTGGTACATATATACAATGGAATATTACTCAACCATAAAAAGGAACACATTTGAATCACTTCCAATGAAGTGGATGAACCTAGAATCTACTATACAGAGTGAAGTAAGTCAGAAAGAGAAAGGTAAATATCATATTCTAACACATATATGTGGAATCTAGAAAAATACTACTGAAGAATGTATTTATAGGGAAGCAATGGAAAACCAGACATAGAGAACAGACTTATGGACATGGGAAGAGGGGAGGAGAGGGTGAGATGTATGGAAAGAGTAACATGGAAACTTACATTACCATATGTAAAATAGATAGTCAAGGGGAATTTTATGTATGGCTTAAGAAACTCAAACATGGGCTCTGTGTCAACCTAGAGGGGAGGGATGGGGAGGGAGATGGGTAGGGAGGTTCAAAAGGGAGGTGATATATGCATACCTATGGCTGATTCATGTTGAGGTTTGACAGAAAACAATAAAATTCTGTAAAGCAATTGTCCTTCAATTAATAAATTAAAACAATGAAAAAAAACCCGTATGGGTCTACTGCATAATAATAAAATATTTTACAAAAGTAATACCTTGATGCAGGAAAATAAAATGAATTAAATGCATCTAACTTTATTAGTGGAGAAGGCAATGGCACCCCACTCCAGTACTCTTGCCTGGAAAATCCCATGGATGGAGGGGCCTGGTGGGCTGCAGTCCATGGGGTTGCTAGGAATCAGACACGACTGAGCGACTTCACTTTCACTTTTCACTTTCATGCATTGGAGAAGGAAATGGCAACCCACTCCAGTGTTCTTGCCTGGAGAATCCCAGGGACGGGGGAGCCTGGTGGGCTGCCGTCTCTGTGGTCGCGCAGAATCAGACGTGACTGAAGCGACTTAGCAGCAACTTTATTAGCACCAGTATATTACATTTTCCATATAATTAACCAATATTTGCCTTGGTTTATTTTGTAAAATTTATCATTATTTTTTATTTTCTATTTACTTTGCAAAAAACTAAATTAAAAAAAAAATAGACTCCCTTAACTTACTTTATATGTGCCTATCTGTGCCTGTGTGCTAAGTCACTGTAGTCATGGACAACTCTTTGCAACCCTATGGACTGTAGCCTGCCAGGCTCCTCTATTCATGCAATTCTCCAGGCCAGAATACGGGAGTGGGTAGCCTTTCCCTTCTCCAGGGGATCTTCCCAACCCAGGGATCAAACCCAGGTCTCCCTCAATACAGGTGGATTCTTTACCAGCTGGGCTGTAAGGGAAGCCTAAGAATATTGGAGTGGGTAGCCTATCCCTTCTCCAGCAGATCTTCCCTGCCCAGGAATCAAACTGGGGTCTCCTGCATTGCAGGTGGATTCTTTACCAACTGACCTATCAGGGAAGCCCCCTCTTACCAATGGAGGAGATGTAAGAGACTATAGTCCATGGCATCGCAAAGAGTCAGACATGACTGAGCACACGCACACACACTCACATAACATGGAAGGGAAATAATTCTATAGAATGGAGATATTATAAGTCTGTACTTTCAGTTAGATGCTGTGCTCTTCATCTAATAGGTAAACTTCAAGTGCACAGAGGGTTTCATTAACAGGCTTGAAAGTGTAAAAGCCGAGCAGAAGCAAACTGTCAGAGATAGTTTAATATATGTCTCCTCCGAGGAGTTGAAAACATCATCACATTTGTTTCCTGCTATTCATCCGCCCCTCTGTGATCTTTGTCTCCCTATAATAAAATATTTATAGCCAGAACCCACCATCCCTTCCTCTTCTTCACTGTTGGAATAAGGAGTGTTCTGTTTCCATGGGAGAAAACAGCAACATTATAGGAACACTAAAATTTGAATACATAACTTTGGGGAGTAGTATTGGGTTGGCCAGAAAATTTGTTAGGGTTTTTTCTTACCATCTTATGAAAACCCTGAGTGAACTTTCTGACCAATGCAATCAGAAACTTACTGCACTCAAGAAGGGATTTTCTTTCTTTCAAAGCAAGATAACTGTGACATATGGGACTGAAAGCTTGCAATAATTATTAATATTCACACCCTGTTTGACTGCACTGAACTCTCTCAAGAGAATCTTCTTGGGAACCTACAGAATTACTTCCTGTCTTTGGATGTCCTCAAATATAGATTGAGCACTATTTTGTTTTTCTTTTCAGGTAATAATGAAACTCGATTAAAAAAAAAAAAAACAATCTCACCTTTCTCTATAGGAAAATATCCTGTTTGAATAGCATCTATTTCTGAGACATTTGCCCTAAGCCAATGGAGGGACTGAGCTTTTCAGGACTATGAACTATAGGTAATATTCACATGTTAGGGCTCATTTCAAATGGAAGAGCAGCTTGGAATGTACTGGCTTTCATCTTAGAGTCACTGTTCTTTGCATGGAAAAACCAAGAGAACCATTAAATTTGGATATGTTGGTTTCCTAGTCCAGTAGAAAAAGCACTTAAAAGTTTTTAACTGCTAGATACCCAAAGTTCTAAGCACACTGGCACATACTTGCTTTTTGAACTTAATTAAATCATTCTGTGTCTGGGCCTCCTTGTCTTCGACTCATAGTAATGACAGCTTGGAGACATACTCACACTTTTCAGAGGATTAAGTGAGATGATGTGACACGGAGCACTGTGCAACGTTAGATTTAGAAAAGTTACTTAAATCCTGAAGTGCTTGTGTTACACAGAAATTAACTTAATCAAATACAGAAAACAAAGATAACATCTCAAAACCTGGCAATGATGTCCCTGCAGTACGAGGACTGTCTAATCTCCACTTCAATGGACGTGCACCTGCCCAAGATGAGCCTGCTGAAGTTACATTTCCAAAGATGAAGACTGGATGGAGGGATGGTGGGGACAGAAGTGGGAAAAGACAGTTGTTTTTTGGTCACTAAGTCGTGTCCAAGTCTTCTGCGACCCCATAGATTGTAACCTGCCAGGCTTCTCTGTTCATACTCTTTCCCAGGCAAGAATACTGGGGTGGGTTGCTGTGCCCTCCCCTCCAGGGCATGGTCCTGACCCTGAGAGCAAACCTGTGTCTTTTGCACTGGCAGGCAGATTCTTTACCACTGAGCTACCAGGGAAGCTCAGAAAAATGGAGCCCCCTCCCACTAAAAATGCTAACTAACAGGAAGCTCATTCTTATAACCACTCTCCTCTCTAAAGCAGGAGGTCTTGACTAGGGGTTTTAACTTCAAGTCTCTGGGCTCATTTAGACAGATTCATGAGTTCTATGAATTTGAATGGGAAAGAAATTATATCTTTATTTTCATTAGCCTTTAACGGACAATAAATATTGTAAAGATAAGTGATCAAGAAAACACAGACCTTTTTACATGATATTATAACTACTGCAGATACCTTAAAATATCATTTGCACTCATCACCACTTTGACTATAAGGCAGTTATTAGACCTGCCATTAGATCTTATACTTCAAAATCAAGAAACACATATTACCACAGCACAAATTTATTTAATGTTTTAATAACTCAGTGTCCATTAAACTTGGCTTCCTTTATAACCCTAGGCACTTTATTTTATGCATTTTAAAACATTATTCTGACACTGTGGTTACCCAACAATTCCACTCCTAGTTTCAAAAAACTGAAAACAGGAACTCAAACAAATATTGGGCCTTCTCAGGTGGCACTAGTGGTAAAGAACCCTCCTGCCAATGCAGAAGATATAAGAGACATGGGTTTGATCCCTTGGTTGAAAAGATCCCCTGGAGGAGGGCATGGCAACCCACTCAAGTATTTTTGCCTGGAGAATCCCATGGAAGTGGAGCCTGATGGGCTACAGTCCATAGGGTTGCTAGGAGGTGGACAAGACTGAAGCAACAGAGCATGCATGCAAACAAATATTTGGTATAAGAGTGTAGCAGTATTATTCATAATAGCAAAAAAAAAAAAAAAAAAAGAAAAGAAAATAAACAACCCTGTTGTCTACCAACTAGATGGATGCAGAAAGGTGGTGTATTCATACAATGGAATATTATTCAGGCATAAAAGAGAATGAATACTGATACATGCTACAGTATGGATGAACCTCAGAAAAATGCTAAATGGCCAAAGGCAGACACCAGAGGTCACAGATTGTATGATTCCACTTATACAAAATATCTAGACCAGGAAAACCCATAGAAAGAGAAAGCACAGCAGGGGGCCCACAGGCTTGGAGGACAGGAAAATAAATAGAACTGCATAAGACAATAAACTGTGGAAAATTCTGAAAGAGATGGGAATACCAGACCACCTGACCTGCCTCTTGACAAACCTGTATTCAGGTCAGGAAGCAACAGTTAGAACTGGACATGGAACAACAGACTGGTTCCAAATAGGAAAACGAGTATGTCAAGGCTGTATATTGTCATCCTGCTTACTTAACTTATATGCAGAGTACATCTTGAGAAACCCTGGGCTGGAAGAAGCACAAGCTGGAATCAAGATTGCTGGGAGAAATATCACTAACCTCAGATATGCAGATGACACCACCCTTATGGCAGAAAGTGAAGAAGAACTAAAGGGCCTCTTGATGAAAGTGAAAGAGGAGAGTGAAAAAGTTGGCTTAAAGCTCAACATTCAGAAAATGAAGATCATGACATCCAGTCCCAATCACTTCATGGCAAATAGATGGAGAAACAGTGGAAACAGTGGCTGACTTTATTTTTCTGGGCTCCAAAATCACTGCAGATGGTGACTGCAGCCATGAAATTAAAAGACACTTACTCCTTGGAAGAAAAGTTATGACCAACCTAGAAAGCATATTAAAAAGCAGAGACATCACTTTGTCAACAAAGGTCCATCTAGTCAAGGCTATGGCTTTTCCAGTGATCATGTATGGATGTGAGGGTTGGACTATAAAGAAAGCTGAGTGCCGAAGAAGTGATGCTCTTGAATGTGGTGTTGGAGAAGACTCTTGAGAGTCCCTTGGACTGCAAGGAGATCCAACCAGTCCATCCTAAAGGAGATCAGTCCTGGATGTTCATTGGCAGGACTGATGCTGAAGCTGAAACTCCAATACTTTGGCCACCTGATGTGAAGAGCTGACTCATTTGAAAAGACCCTGATGCTGGGAAAGATTGAAGGTGGGAGAAGGGGATGACAGAGGATGAGATGGTTGGATGGCATCACCGACTCAATGGATATGGGTTTGGGTGGACTCTGGGAATTGGTGATGGACAGGGAGACCTGGCGTGCTGCAGTTCATGGGGTCACAAAGAGTCGGACACGACTGAGCGACTGGACTGAACTGAAGGGGTATGGGATTTTATTTGGGGTTGATGGACATGTCTTGAAACTAGACAGAGATGGTGGTTGAACAATTTTATGAATGTATTAAATATCAGTAAGTTGTTCACTTTAAAATGGTTAACTTTATGTCTTGTGAATGTCACCTCACTAAATAAACACCATGTTAAAAACTAGCTGCTTGTCTTCCTGAGACTACCAAAGAAGTCCATGGCACAGCTAAAGGAATAAGTCCCTGATTTACAGCTTTCCACACTGACTTGCGCTCTTCTGCTTTGGTCTGGGCATAATCAAGTGTTTTCCAAATTGCCTGGGATACCAGATCACCTCCTACGGCCTGAGGTTAAAGTGAGGAAGAAGCAAGGGTGTGGCCGATGAGCACTAAACTTGTATTAAACAAGGCATATTTGTCTTATATTTATAATATACTCTTGGAGATACATTTCAGAAAGAGAAGAATGACTAGAAACAACAAACTTTACATTCTAAATGATGAGAGTGGAGAATTTCCTGATGGTCTATTGGTTAAGACTCCACACCCCCAATGCAGGGGTACAGGTTTTAATTCCTGGTCAAGGAACTAGAATCCCGCATGTTCCATGGCATACTCACCTCTCAAAAAAGAGCAGCAGTGGTAAGCACTACTTTTTCAATAGTAAGATATTTCTGTGCTGTCAGTTCTTCCACACACCATGCACTATCCAGGGACTTTCTTCATGCTAGTTGTAGTGCTCCTAGAACTTTATTCCACTTCCCTTAGGTTATTGTTTTCTTTTAATAAGTACACATCATACAGGCAAACCTCATCCTATGTACTTTATTATGTTCCAGAGATATTGTGTTGTTTTTCTGGTTTTTTTAACTAATTGAAGGTTTGTGGAACCCTTGAATTGTCATATGATGGTTAGCATTTTTAAGCAATAAAGTATTAAGGTATTAAGGCATATATATATATATGCAAGTCATTGACCCTATATTGAAAAAAAATGCTTTTTATCAGAGGTTAATTGCCTTACAATATTGCGTTAGTTTCTGCCATGCATCAGCACAAATCAGCCACAGGTATACAAATGTCCTCTCCCTCTTGGACCTCCCTCCCACCTCCCACACCATCCCACCCATCTAGGTTGTCACAGAACACTGGGTTGAGCTCCCTATGTCACATAGAAGATTTCCACTATCTATTTAGATAGATATGTATATGTATATGTATAGATAGCAATGTATATGTTCCCATGCTATTTTCTCAATTCTTTCCACCCTCTCCTTCCCCTACTGTGTCCACAAGTCTGTTCTCTGTGTCTGAATCTTCACTGCTGCAAAAAGGTTCATCAGTACCATCTTTCTAGATTTTGTATACATGTGTTAATATACAATATTTGTCTTTTTCTTTCTGATTTACTTCACTCTGTACAATAGGCTCTAGGTTCATCCACCTCATTAGGACTGACTAAAATGCATCCTTTTTCTTTTCCTTTTTTACAGCTGAGTAATATTCCATTATGTTGGATGAAGCACAAGCTGGAATCAAGATTGCTGGGAAAAATATAAATACCCTCAGATATGCAGATGACACCACCCTTATGGCAGAAAGTGAAGAGGAACCAAAAAGCCTCTTGATGGAAGTAAAAGTGGAGAGTGAAAAAGTTGGCTTAAAGCTCAACATTCAGAAAACTAAGATCATGGCATCCGGTCCCATCACTTTATGGCAAATAGATGGGGAAACAGTGGAAACAGTACTTGACTTTATTTTCTGGGCTCCAAAATCACTGCAGATGGTGATTGCAGAAAAGTTATGACCAACCTAGACAGCATATTAAAAAGCAGAGACGTTACTTTGCCAACAAAGGTCCATCTAGTCAAGGCTATAGTTTTTCCAGTAGTCATGTATGGATATGAGATTAGGACTATAAGGAAAGCTGAGCGCTGAAGAATTGATGCTTTTAAGCTGTGGTGTTGGAGAAGACTCTTGAGAGTCCCTTTGACTGCAAGGATATCCAACCAGTCCATCCTAAAGGAAATCAGTCCTGAATATTCATTGGAAGCACTGATGCTGAAGCTGAAACTCCAATACTTTGGCCACCTGATGCAAAGAGCTGACTCATTTGAAAAGACCCTGATGCTGGGAAAGATTGAAGGTGAGAGGAGAAGGGGACGACAGAGGATGAGATGGTTGGATGGCATCACCGACTCAATGGACATGGGTTTGGGTGGACACTGGGAGTTGGTGATGGACAGAGAGGCCTGGTGTGCTGCAGTCCATGGGGTCACAAACAGTTTTACATAAATGAGTGACTGAACTGAACTGAATATTCTATTTATAGATGTATCAAAACTTCTGTATCCATTTATCTGTCAATGGACATTTAAGTTGCTTCTATATCCTAGCTATTGTAAAATGTGCTGCAAAGAACACTAGGGCACATGTGTCTTTTTCAGTTATGGTTTTCCCAGGGTATATGCCCAGTAGTGGGATTGTTGGGTCATATGGTAGTCTTATTCCTAGTTTTTTAAGGAATCTTCATACAGTTTTCCATAATGACTGTATCAATTTACATTCCCACAAGCAGTATAACATGGTTCCCATTTCTCCACATCCTCTCCAGCATTTATTGTTGGTAGATTTTTTAATGATGGTCTTTCTGACCGGTGTGAGGTGATATCTCGTGGTAGTTTTGATTTCCATTTCTCTAATAATGAGTGATGTTGAGCATTGTTTCACATGTTTGTTGGCCATCTGTATGTCTTCTTTGGAGAAATATCAATTTGATATTCCATCCATTTTTTGATTGGGTTGTTTTTCTTCCTTGTTTTGAGCTGCATGAGCTACTTGCCTATTTTGCAGGTTAGTTCTTTGTCAGTTGTTTCATTTGCAATTATTTTCTCTCATTTTGAGGGTTGTCTTTTAACCTTATTTATTGTTTCCTTTGTTGTGCAAAAACTTTAAGTTTAATTAGGTCTCATTTGTTTACTTTTGTTTTTATTTCCATTACTCTAGTAAGCGGGTCAGAGAGGATCTTGTTATGATGTAGGTCAAAGAGTATTCTGTTCATGCTTTCCTCTAAGAGGTTTATAGTTTCTGACCTTACATTTGAATCTTTGCTATTGCACACTTAATAGACTCAGTATAGTATAAACCTAACTTTTACATGTGCTGGGAACCCAAAAATTTCCTGTGACTTTCTTCATTGTGACTTTTTTTTTTTTTTTTACTGTAGTGTCTAGAACTGAACACACAATATCCCTGAGGTATGCCTGTAATATCCAGGAGAAACATATGCCATGAAGAAGAATAAAGTTGGGCAAGCATGAGAGTGAAAGGAAGCTACTGGGAAAAGAGATAAAGAAAGACTCCTAAGAGATAGCATTTGAGGAGAAACTTGAATGAATAAAATGAGCATTACAGACAGTAGGGCCACCAGTATTCCAGGTTATGAAGATGGCATCTGCAAATGTCCTGAGGTCATGACTGTTCATAGAGCACTGAAGGTCCTGTGACCATAATGGAGTCCACAGAAAAGAATGGTATAAATATAAGATAGGGCAAGCAGCTAGTGATCAGACTGTGGATGGCCTAACAGGGTATGGTAAAGATTTGGGGTTTTATTACAAATTTGATGGGGAAGCCACTGGAGAGCTTCAAGTAGAAGGTGGCATTTTGATTTACATTTTAAAACTATTCCTAGGTTTGGGGAAACATTATAGGAAAGCAAGAATATTAGTTAAGGGGCTGGTTAGGTAGCACAGGTAAAGGATGATAGCACCTTGCACTTAGGGTTGCAGTGGTGTGGGCAGTGAGAAGTGGTCTGACTCTAGATATACTTTCAAAGTATTGATGACTATTTGATGGGTTGGCTATGGTGCAAGAAAAGCAGGGTGGGTAGCAGTCAAGCAGGGTGGACAGCAGTCTACCTGGGGAACAGCTGGAGAGGAGCATATTTACATGGTGCCTTTGTCACTTTGGGTTGCAATAACAAAATGTCACAGACTGGGCAGCTTATAAGCAACAGAAATTTACTTCTCAGTTCTGGAGGCTGGAAGTCTGAGAACAGGAGGGCAGCAGCGTAACTGGTGAAGGCTCTCCTCCAGGCTGTATCCTCATGTGGTGGGAGGGGCTAGGGAGCTCAGTGGGATCTCTCATAAGTACACTAACTCCATTCTTGAGGCTTCCACCATATGACCCAATCACTACCTCAAAACTCCACGTACTAACACCATCATTTTTGGAGGTTATAATGTCAACATAGCCATTTTGTAGAAGATATCAACACTCAGATAATAGCAAGTATGTTGGTCAAGAAAATCAAGGGTTCAGTTTTGGACATTGGGATAAACTGATTAAAAAGAATTGTCCAAATTCCTCATTTTTCACTGTACCCACACTTTTCATCAAGTAACTTCGTAGGTCACTCCATCTCTGATTCTAGGTTTGGTTATGTGGCTTGATTTAGAGAGGTCATGACTGTTCATAGAACACTAAAGGGACCCAGCAGTTTCCCTATATTTTCAAGTGCTTGTGCCTTTTTGATTTTTCATGTCTGTCATTACCAAGAAAACAGGTCCAACCTAGCTGAAGCAGGAGAGACACTGGAGACAAACAGCATGGTCCTGGTAGTAAGAAATTCATAAAGAAACTGAAGCATCAATAATGGAATGAATCACAAAACCCAGGCTTCCTCTTGGACTATTTCAAGAAGAGCTCAGCCTGCTTGACTATGGAAAAAATTATCTTTAATTTATAGTTTAAGAAAGCCTATTAAAGCTTTTGGTGTCAGGAAATTCTATTTTTACAGATTATTATCATATTTTGAGAAACCTGTCTCAAGTATAAGATTTCAGGGCATTTCCAGATTTCTCTGAATTACCAGCACTCACTCAGCTACTAGTTCATCATCAATGTCTTCATGGTCTTTGCTTCTGATACTTCCCTGCAGGATAAAGAATGGAGATAAATGTACCATGAAGCCAATAAAGCTAAAGGCTCAAGGTCATTCATTGTTCATGGACATCAAGGCCTCGGCCTAGGAAGGACCCTAGCAATAGGTTCACATGGTCATATATTTTTGAAGATTATGCAAAAGTAAGATCTTTTAACAGCAACCGGTTAAGAGAACTGTCTCTTTGTAATCCAACTTCCTACATTACACTTCACTATATGTTGCATGGAGTTGGGGTGGCTATAGTTATTTGGGGGCTCTAGCTGAGGATGTACTTGAGTTGGAGATTAATTTGGTTAGTTAACGGTGGGATATATTTATGTGTTTTGCAGTCAATTTCCATTACAGTTCAGCTTTTGCTAGTTATTCCAAGTGTACCAATGCCATCCAGGAAATCTCCAACACCTCCATATACTGACTAATCCAGCATCCCAGCATAAAGATGCAGGGCCTGAAAACATATTGCAATATAAGTGTGCCCTGCAGCTCTGGGTATATGTGCAAGGGGGAATGCTGCCTTTTGTAAAGCTCCTTAAGCCTTGTCACATGGGCACAACAGCACAAGAAGTATGCAGAGATGTATTTTCAAAGATTCACAGAACTTTTGTTTTGTAAGTTGATGTAGTTTGAACATATCATTTAACAGCACATGGAAAGTTGTTTTGAAGATATCATTAAAACAAGTGAGAAACTAAACCTTTTTCCTTTGATCATATAAGAAAGGTATTTTTATATCTTTATTTAAGAATGGAAGAAAGACCTTAAAAATTAAATATGAAATGAACATTTGATTAAACCAATAGAAATTATTCTGATGTTGAAGAAGTCTTTTGCACTAAAATAATTTTCAGACCACATCCAAAGCATTCATTAGGAGGAAAATGGTGAACAGAAGTAACAGACTGGTTATTATTTGATAATTCAATTAATAAAAAAGAGTGAATCATATGAACACTTGGGCATATTTCCATTTTTCAATTTGACACAAATAAAGATTATGAAGATAAAATTCATCATAGAACAAACAATGACAAGTCATTGGTGATGTGGTTCATCAATTTAAAGAGTGTTAAGATTAGTGTTAAGATTAGTCATTGCACAAGCAAATTTCAAATGTTGTGAAACCTTATGGCTCATGCATTCAAGAAATATGGTAGAGGTTTTTCAAAATTTGATAATTCTAAAAAAGTTTACATACCACTACTGATAACAAGATGTGATGCCCAAATAAGCTTTTCTAGATGTCAGTAAAAAATAAATTTCAGTTAGACATCTTAAAGAGAAATCTGTATTATTATTCTATTTTCTTTGCAGAAGGATGTTTCAAAATAATTTTTATATTTAAAAGTAAAGAGATAATCAAAGCATTTTTTGCCAACATATACAGTGACCAAGATATTAGACAGGTGGTATGAGAGGTAGTATGGCATTCTATTTGGAGGAGGCAATGGCACCCCACTCCAGTACTCTTGCCTGGAAAATCCCATGGATGGAGGAGCCTGGTTGGCTGCAGTCCATGGGGTCGCTAAGAGTCGGACACGACTGAGGGACTTCACTTTCACACATTGGAGAAGGGAATGGCAATCCACTCCAGTGTTCTTGCCTGGAGAATCCCAGGGACAGGGGAGCCTGGTGGGCTGCCGTCTATGGGGTTGCACAGAGTTGGACACGACTAAAGCGACTTAGCAGCAGCAGCAGCAGCAGCATGGCATTCTATTAATAAAAATATACTGCTTTTCTGATTTTGTGATGTTTGCATTGTTAGCTTATTAACTTCATAATTTGTTATGAGTTATTACCTCATTCTAAATACTCACATTCCTACCTAATTTTGTATTCACAGGCAAATGTCTTTAAGTCATAGATCTTTAGGTTTATGAATCTTGCACGCTGTGCCATTGGTTACTTTTCCCTGATATGACTGCTCAGAAGTTTACATTAAAAAAAAAAAAACAACTAAAATGTATACATGAAGCACAATGGCAGTTCAATCAAAGTAGAAATGTCAGAGTGCAAATGCAGCTGCCTCAGCAAGCATCTCCCTTTGTGTTGGCTACACAGCAGTTTCACTACTGGTATTCACCTTCAATGGGGTGGTTTGTTTCAATAAACTGAAGTTCCCAATAAGGGCAAGTGATTCTAAGCCAAAGCGATATTAACCAAATGCATGACAAAATGGAGCACAAGGATTAAACTAAGCAAAGAAATATAAATAGAACTTTGATTATATGGCTGCAAGAAAGAAAGCAGATGGATTTTTATCAAGTAAAGTGTCAGTGCCCAAAGCAGAACAATCAGCTATATGTGCTATCAATAGAAACTAAAGAAATATGCCCTTGAAGGTGTTTAATTAATTCAATAGAACACAAAAAGTGTAAGTTGTGAATTCTGAATAACTGATTCAAAGATTTAACCATTTAAGAGTTTTCTTAAATTTTTTAACCATCTAGTGTAGTTACTGAAGATATATGGCCTTTGTCTTCTTTCTAGAAATTCTACCAATTCTAGGATTTGAATCCAGTGAATATCAAACCCATGAACACTTCATTTATCCTACATACTTCAACTTTTTTGAATTAAGAAGGAAATACAGTGCTTTCTTAAGAGGCAAGAAAATTCAATTTATTAAAATATTTTTTTTAAGCTTTGGCAAATCAATTATCGTTGGGGGTACACTCCATGGTAGACACTACAAACTGAGATGTAAGTGCAAAATCTCACTTTTTAACCAAAGTGATGTTTAAAATATTTGAAATAGGGGTACATAATATTATGTCTTATTACTGGTGATGTTAACCTTAATCATTCAGTTAATGTATATCTGCCACTTAGTGAAATATAACTATTCCCTGCTCCTTTGTAATTCATAAATGTCTTAGGAGTTAAACCTTGAGATTATGCAAATATCCTATCCTCCACCAACTTTAGTCTTTGTATCTATCAGTGGGTTGTACCTGCAACAATTATCACTGTGGTATCTGCCTAATGGTAATTTTCTCTTTCATTCTTCCACTGGACCATAATCAATGCTATTTATTAATTAGAATTCTTTCATAAAAGAGAGTACCCCATCACCCCATTTATTTATGTAGTTATTTATATCACCAAGGAGTCTTATTTTATTTCACAAGTTATAATCCAAAATTTAATTATATATCAGGTTGCTCACAAAGTCCCAGTTTTGGCTCTTTGGAACTCCTCCTGGTTCATATGTCCTTTTGACATGTTCCTATTCTTTTTCGAGAAACACATACATTCCAGGCAATTCTCTTATTTTCCCCACCCCAGCCATGGAACCAACTACTTCTCCAAAGAGCTCAGGATCCTTTTATTGGAAAATGGCTTTTTGTTTAAAAAATCAAGGATCTGGGTGCTGTGTATGCTTTTTGCTATTTGACGATCACTGATCTTAGGCTTTCTCAGTGGACAGAGTCAAGAAATATATGTATGTATAGTAACCCATGCCCATATTCATATCTGTAATCACACAAAACCTCAGTCTAATCTCAAGAAGCCATGAGACAATTGTGAGCCATTCTACCAAATGACTGACTAGCATATTTCATAAGCGTCAGGTTCATGAAAGAGAAGAAAAGAATGAGTAACTGTTCAACTGGAGGAGATTGCAGAGACAATTAAATATGATGTGGGAGCTTGTATTGAACAAAGAAAAATATTAATGAGAAAACTGATGAAATCAAATAGGGTCTGTACCTTAGTTTATGGCAGGTGTTGGCACATGGCACAACCCATGGACCTAATCTGGCCTGCCACCTGTTTCTGAAATAAAGTTTGGACATGCTCTCATTTTCCACATATGGTCTATGACTATTTTTGTGCTACAAGGACAGAGCTACACAGTACTGGCAGATACCTAAGAGAGTTACTCTCTAGTCTTTAACAGAAAAAGCTTGCCAGCTCCTGGTTTATAGTCTTGTACCTAATTTTGTATCCACAGGCACACCTCTTTAAACCATTTTTAAATCCTGTGTTTGGCAACTGTATTATGGTTAAATAAAATGTTAACATTAGGGATGAATAGTGTACAGAAACTCTTTGTACTATTTTTCCAGTTACTCCATAGCCTAAAATTACTTAAAAAAAATTAAATTGAATGAGGTGCCAACATTAAAAAAAATAAAGAGAATTTACATAAAATTTCTGTATTTGTGGGTTTTCCCCTTCAAATCAGGATGTTTGATAACACTGTCCAATAATCAAAAGAAAATAAAAGTTAGGATTTATGGATAACATATCTAATACTGCTGTTATTGACTTGACATTGACTTTGATAGCATCAGAACCCTGACTTTGTTTGGCATAAATATTATTGAAAAGATCACATTTCCTACTCTTTATTTTAGCCACATATAGTTAATGCTTTGGTGAGAAAAGATAGGCTCATTAAAAAGGGTCAGAAGTCTGGCATGAGTCCTATTTATCCTTCCTCTTTTCTACTGCTCCTTGCCCAGACAAGCAACATGATGGTTAGAGGTCCAGTGGACACCGATATCATGGCAGCTTGGGTGAATACTACTAGCCAAATCTCAATGTTGTTTACAAAAACTGGGGGCTTCATTCACCAAAATATTTTTGGTAGAACATGTGTCCTTGGTGAAGAAGCAAGCACTAAAGTAGCACTGCCCAAGAGAAATGCGATATTCAGCACAAATGTGAGTCAGAAATGCAATTTTAAATTTTCTACTAGCTGCATTGGGCTTCCTAGGTGGCAGAGCAGTAAAGAATCTGCCTTCCAATGCAGGAGACACAAGAGACAGGTTTGATACGTGGGTGGGGAAGATCCTCTTGAGGAGGAAATGGCAATCAACTCCAGTATTCTCGCCTGGGTAATCCTGTGGACAGAGGCGTCTGGTGGGCTACAGTCCATGGGGTCGCATAGAGTCAGACACGACCAAACGACTAAGAATACACACATAATAACTGAATTAAAAGGGTAAAAGAAACAGGCAAAGTTTTAATAATGCATTTTACACCAGCATAATCAAAATATTATTTCAACAGCTGCCAATGAGATATTTTCATTTATGTTTTCATAATAAACTTTGAGATCCATTGTATACTTTATACTTAAGACACATCTCAGTTGGGAGCAGCCACATTTTAAGTTCTCAACAACCACAGGTGATTAGTGGTTTCCATACTGGGCATTACATGGAAGTGAAAGTTGCTCAGTCATGACTGACTGTTTGTGACCCCATGGAATAGACAGTCCATGGAATTCTCTAGGCCAGAATACTTGAATGGGTAGCCTTTCCCTTCTCCAGTGGATCTTCCCAACCCAGGGATCGAACCCAGGTCTCCTGCATTGCAGGCGGATTCTTTACCAGCTGGAAGCCACAAGGGATGCCCAAGAATACTGGAGTGGGTAGCCTATCCCTTCTCCAGAAAACCTTCCTGACCCAGGAATTGAACCAGGGTCTCTTGCATTGCAGGCAGTTCTTTACCAACTGAGCTATCAGGGAAGCCCCACAAATCTAGAATACTCTATGACTTACTGTGATATATATATATTTTTAATTTTACAATATTGTATTGGTTTTGCCATATATCAAAATGAATCCGCCACAAGTACACATGTGTTCCCCATCCTGAACCCTCCTCCCTCCTCCCTCCCCACACCATCCCTCTAGGTCATCCCGTCCCAGTGCACCAGCCCCAAGCATCCAGTATCTTGCATTGAACCTGGACTGGCAACTCGTTTCATATATGATATTATACATGTTTAAATGCCATTCTCCCAAATCATCCCACCCTCTCCCTCTCCCACAGAGTCCAAAAGACTGTTCTATACATCAGTGTCTCTTTTGCTGTCTTGTATACAGGGTTATTGTTACCATCTTTCTAAATTCCATATACATGCATTAGTATACTGTATTGGTGTTTTTCTTTCTGGCTTACTTCACTCTGTATAATAGGCTCCAGTTTCATCCACCTCATTAGAACTGATTCAAATGTATTCTTTTTAATGGCTGAGTAATACTCCATTGTGTATATGTACCACAGCTTTCTTATCCATTCATCTGCTGATGGACATCTAGGTTGCTTCCATGTCCTGGCTATTATAAACAGTGCTGAGATGAACATTGGGGTACACGTGTCTCTTTCAATTCTGGTTTCCTTAGTGTGTATGCCCAGCAGTGGGATTAAAGACCTAAACGTAATACCAGAAACTATAAAACTCCTAGAGGAGAACATAGGCAAAACATTCTCCGACATACATCACAGCAGGATCCTCTATGACCCACCTCCCAGAATATTGGAAATAAAAGCAAAAATAAACAAATGGGATCTAATTAAACTAAAAAGCTTCTGCACAACAAAAGAAACTACCATCAGAGTGAACAGGCAACCTACAGAATGGGAGAAAATAATAGCAAATGAAGCAACTGAAAAACAACTAATCTCAAAAATATACAAGCAACTCCTACAGCTCAATTCCAGAAAAACAAATGACCCAATCCAAAAATGGGCCAAAGAACTAAATAGACATTTCTCCAAAGAAGACATACAGATGGCTAACAAACACATGAAAAGATGCTCAACATCACTTATTATCAGAGAAATGCAAATCAAAACCACTATGAGGTACCATTTCACGCCAGTCAGAATGGCTGCGATCCAAAAGTCTACAAGTAATAAATGCTGGAGAGGGTGTGGAGAAAAGGGAACCCTCTTACACTGTTGGTGGGAATGCAAACTAGTACAACCACTATGGAGAACAGTGTGGAGATTCCTTAAAAAACTGGAAATAGAACTGCCACATGACCCACCAATCCCACTGGTGGGCTTACTGTAATATTTTAAAGATCTTAGGAGTGATTGTAACCAGAGAAGAAAAAGGATGAAATTATAACTATAATGGATTAATGAATTTTCCAATAAGAATATGATAGAAATTATATTAGCAATACAAAAGTGAAAAGTGAAAGTCCCTCAGTCATGTTCCAACTCTGTGACCCCATGGACTACACAGTCCGTGGAATTCTCCAGGCTGGAATACTGGAGTGGATAGCCTTTCCCGTCTCCAGGGGATCTTCCCAGCCCAGGGATCGAACCCAGGTCTCCTGCATTGCAGCCAGATTCTTTACCAACCGAGCTATCAGGGAAGCCCAGCAATACAAATGTTCATACCAACTAGTTGGATTTTTTTAGTTTTTTAATATGGCAATGTTAAAACATATACTCTGCAGTATGTGCATGCAAGTGGCTTCATTCGTGTCTGACTCTCTGTGACCCCATGGACTTTAGCCCTCCAGGCTCCTCTGTCCATGGGATTCTCTAGGCAAGAATACTAGAGTGGGTTGCCATTTTCACCTCCAGGGGATCTTTCCAACCCAGAGATTGAACCCACATCTCTTATGTTTCCTGCATTGGCAGGCAGGTTCTTTACCACTAGTGCTACCTGGGAAGCAATATAGAAGTATATCATTAGAAATTGGGGCTTCTCTGGGGACTAGCTGGTAACAAACAAACAAACCAACAAACCCGCCTTGAATGCCAGAGACACAAGAGAGGCGAGTTTGATCACTGGGTGGGGAAGATCCTCTGGAGAAGGAAATGGCAATCCACTTCAGTCTTCTAGCCTGGATAATTCCATTGACAGAGGAGTCTGATGTGTTACAGTCCATGGGGTTACAAAGAGTTGGACACCATTGAGCACAAATACACACACACATCATTGGAAATTGTCTCACTTATAACTCAAATATTTTGTAGATAAAGGAATTATTGGGATATTAAATTGTGCCAAAATAAAGCCTATTAAACTTTAGTTAAACATCCCAAACATATAATGAAACATTTATTTACATCCTGCAACACTGGATAATAAAACATAGGAATTCTGCAGTGAATATAAATGTCAAAATTAATAGTACAATTTTATAAACAGCTTCCAAAGTGATTATTAGACTTTAGGGCAGGATTAATTTACATTAAAAATTGACATGCAAGGATTTTCTCCATAGTCAAATGAGGTCATTAAAAAAAATCTATAAATTAGGTCAAATAGAAGATATAGAGGTCATGTTGCATGCTAACAAGCCATAAAACATTTAGGAAAAATTAAAGCTGTGCAGAAAATTAAATACTTTTCTGAAAGCATTTGAAGAAAAATATTCTTAAACAGCTTATGTACTTTAACACCAATAAAACAATTTGAAGGCTTAAGGCTGTCAAATACCTGATAATTCAATAATACCTAGAGTACGTGCTTTTTGTGGTAGACTTTCATTTGCATTCCTTGAGATTGTAAGACAAATAATTTGCACCAAATGTAAATGGTAAAAGTTACACATTTAAAACACTGACTATCTTTTTCCAGCCCTTCACTTTCAGTCTGTATGTGATGGTACAGGGAGGGAGGAGGGAGGGGGGGTTCAGGATAGGGGACACCTGTATACCTGTGGTGGATTCATGTTGATGTGTGGCAAAACCAATACAATATTGTAAAGTAATCAGCCTCCAATTAAAATAAATAAATTTATATTAAAAAATAATGAAACATTGACTATATATTGTTCCAGTGTTCTCTATAGAAGAAATGAGATAAACATAAGAGTAAAAAGTAGGAAAAAAATAACCGAGAATCCCAGGACCCAAGATATTGTTGACATTTTGGTCTACCTCCTTCCACACTAATACTAGCATAATTACTGCTGACAGATCTTGTTGATACAATAAACTCAGGGGGTCTTCCTGTAGGTCAGATTCCACCAACAAATCTGCTAATCACTCTTGGAAAATATATACCCTCACACTTCCCTCTTCTACACAGCCAGCTTTCTGAAGGCTGCAGAGAGTTTCTTTAATCTGGAGTTGATCTGTTGGTATCTTCTCTCATGTGCTCTTCCCCCTACATCATCCCCCCTCAATCAAAATTCAACACCTGTATAATAAGACCTCTGTCTAAAAACACACTTTCTTTCAGTTAGCTCAAAGCTTTGTAATGCTCCTATTTAAGAATAATTTAAAAAAATCTTTGCTTGCATAGAGACTTGGATTACCAGCTTTGCTTATTTACAACATTTGAACAGTAGAAATATCTGGAAGAAACATCATCTTTTACCTCAAACTCACTAATAACATTGGTACTGGCTATAAATACAACCCTTTGGTTCTATTTTACTGGGATTTACTTTGTGACTGGAAGAATCTACTTTCTCAGAAATAGCTGCTGCTAAGTCGCTTCAGTCATGTCTGACTCTGCGCAATCCAATCGACGGCAGCCTACCAGGCTACCCCGTCCCTGGCATTCTCCAGGCAAGAACACTGGAGTGGGTTGCCATTTCCTTCTCCAATGGATGAGAGTGAAAAATGAAAGTGAAGTCGCTCAGTCGTGCCCAACTCTTAGCGACCCCGTGGACTGTAGCCCACCAGGATCCTCCATCCATGGGATTTTCCAGGCAAGAGTCCTGGAGTGGGGTGCCATTGCCTTCTCCGCTCAGAAATAGATTCAACAATAAATATTTATCAAGGTCTTAACAGGGCAGACTTTGGGTTCAGGGCAGGATAGTGAATTGTGCATGAATCAGATATGGTCCTTTGGTTGCACAAAAGTAATAGTTTAATAGGGAAGATGGTCACTAGTAAACTAAGCAAATGAATACATATTTACATACTGGCATCAATGTACTAAAGACAATAGACAACTGATGCTGAGGTGGAGAACACAAGATAGCCAATCTTAGTTATTGACCAGAATTCAGGAAGAACTGACAAGAATTCAGGAAGTTTCCCACTTTCTACATCAAAACTGAGCCTTCTGCTCAGATGCATGCCACTGTGGAAAAGGAGGCCAGGACAGAATGACTTGCACCAAGAGTTCCTACACTGGTTTTATTTTTCATTTTGTTCTTTAATAGAAATACAAAGTTGTGTTAGTTTCTGGTATACAGCAAAGCATAACAGATTTTTTCAGATTCTTTTCTATTATACTTCATTACGAAATACTGAATACAATTCCCTGTGCAGTGGGAACTTATGGTTTATCTGTTTTAAATACAGTAGTTTGTATCCCAAATTCCTAATTCATCTCTCCCTCACAAGCTTTCCTCTCTGGTAACCATATGTTTATATTCTATGTCTGTGAGTTTGTTTCTGTTTTGTAATAAGTTCGCTGGTATTATTACCTACACTGGTTTTAACAAGTAAATTCTGAATGATTTATTAAAGTAGAGTCATTTACATGGAGACAGTTCTCTTTTTGGGCTTCCCTGGTGGTTTGGATGATGAAGAATCTGCCTGCAATGCAGGTATGGAAACCCTCCCAACAACCACCATGGAGGGAAAAAAAGTGTCTTAAGGAAGCTTTTATTAGATTTCCTATTGTTATAAGGGTATGTCTCCTTCAAGGCTACTGTATGCATCCTACCTTTGAAGTTGATCTCAGATATAATAAAAGAAAAGCTAACTGCAAAGTTTATGACAAAATCCAACACCCATTTATGATAAAAACTCTCCAGAAAATTGGCATAAAGGAACCTATCTCAACAAAATAAAGGTCAAATATGGCAAACTCACAGCAAACTTTATTTTCAATGGTGAAAAACTGAAAGATAAGGAAAAAGACAAGGATGCCCACTATCACAACTATTATTCAATATAGTTTTGGAAGTCATAGCGACAGTAATTAGGGAAGAAAAAGAAATAAAAGGAATCCAGACTGGAAAAGAAGATATAAAATCTCACTGTTTGCAGATGACATGATATTACACATAGAAAGCCCTAAAGGTGCTACCAGAAAATTATGAGAACTAATCAGTGAATTTAGTAAAGCTGCAGGATATAAAATTAACATACAGAAATCCCTTGCATTCTTATACACTAACAGTGAAAAATCAGAAAGAGAATCAAAGAAACAATTCCATTCATCATTGCAACAAAAAGAACACAATACCAAGGGATAAACCTACCTAAGGAGACAAAAAAACATATATACAGAAAACTATGCGAAACCGATGAAAGAAGTCAAAGAAGACACAAACAGATGGAGAGATACATGGAAGAATCAATATTGTGAAAATAACTATACTACCTAAGGCAATCTACACATTCAGTTCAATCCCTATCAAATTGCCAACAGGATTTTTCATAGAACTAGGACAAACAATTGCACAATTCGTATGGAAACACAAAAGACCTTGAATAGCCAAAGCAATCTTGAGAAAGAAGAATGGAGCTGGAGGAATCAACCTTTCTGACCAGAGTATACTACAAAGCTACAGTCATCAAGACAGTGTGGTATTGGAACAAAAACAGAAATATAGATCAATGGAATAAGATAGAAAGCCCAGAGATAAACCTACACACCTATGGGCACCTTATGTTTGACAAAGGAGGCAAGAATATACAATAGAGAAAAGACAGCCTTTTCAGCAAATGGTGCTGGGAAAATTGGACAGCTACACGTAAAAGAATGAAATTAGAACACTTCCTAACACTGTACACAAAAATAAACTCAGAGACTTTCCAGGTGGTTCAGTGGCTAAAGACTCCATGCTCCCAACACAGGGGGCTCTGGTCCAATCCTTGTCAGGGAACTAGATCACACATCCTGAAACTAAGAGTTTGCATGCCACACCTAAAGATGCTGCATGCCACCACTAGAAGATTCGGCATGCTGCAATGAAGATTAAAGAGCCAGTGTGCTGCAACTAAGACCCAGCAAGGCCAAATAAATAAATAAAAAAAATACATATTTAAATAAATAGATAATCTCAAAATGGATTAAAGGCCAGAAGCTATAAAACTCTTAGAGAAAACTATAGGCAAAACATTCTTTGACATAAATCACAGCAATATACTTGTTGACCCACCTCTTACAGTAATGGAAATAAAAACAAAAATAAACAAATGGGACCTAATTAAACTTTAGCACAGTAAAGGAAACTATAAATAAGATAAAAAGACAATCCTCAGAATGGGAGAAAATAATTGCAAATGAAAGAGCTGAAAAGGGATTAATCTCCAAAATCTCCAAAAGCAGCTTACACAGCTCAATACCAAAAAAACAAACAACTCAATTAAAAAGTGGGCAGAAGACCTAAACAGACATTTCTCCAAAGACATACAGATGGCCAACAAACACATGAAAAGATGCTCAACATCGCTCATTACTACAGACACGCAAATCAATACTGCAATGAGGTGTCACCTCACACTGGTCAGAATGTCCATCATCTAAAAAATCTACAAACAATAAAAGCAAGAGAGGGTGTGGAGAAACAGGAACACTCTTTTACTGTTGGTGGCAATGTAAGTTGATACAGCCACTATGAAGAACAAAATGGAGATTCCTTTAAAAACTAGGAATAAAACTACCATATAACCTAGCAATCCCACTACTGGGCATATACCCTGAGAAAACCACACTTAAAAAAGACACATGTAATCCAGTGTTTATTGCAGCACTATTTACAACAGCTCAGACATGGAACCAACCTAGATGTCCACTGAAAGATGAATGGATAAAAAAATTGTGGTGCATATGCACAATGGAATATTGCTCAGCCATAAAAAGGAATGCATTTGAGTCAGTTCTAGTGAGGTGGATGAACTAGAGCCTGTTATGCAAAGTGAAGTAAGTCAGAAAGAAAAAACAAATACTGTGTATTAACACAGCAGCATGGGTCTAGAAAAATGGTACTGATGAACTTATGCACAGGGCAAGAATAGAGACACAGACATAAAGAACAGGCTTTGGACACAGCGGGGGAAGGAGAGAGTGTGACAAATTGAGAGAGTAACATTGAAACATATACATTACCATATTTAAAACAGATAGCTAACGTAAGTTGCTATATAACATAGGGAACTCAATGAGGTGCTCTGTGAAGACCCAGAATGATGGGATGGGGTGGGGGGAAGGAGGGAGGTTCAAGAAGGAGGGGGACGTATGTATACTTATGGCCGATTCACATTGTTGGGTGGCAGAAGCCAACATAATATATTGTAGAGCAATTATCCTCCACTAAAAATGAATTTTAAAAAAGATAAAGAAGAAAAGAAATCAATAACAAATATCTCTGTGAAGTTCCCAAGTATTTGGAGACTAAATAACATACTTCTAAAAAACCATGAGTTAAAGGAGAAATCAAAAGCAAAATTAGAAATATTCAGAAGTAAATAAACATTTTTTAAAAAACCATATAAAATTTTGTGGGATGGAAAGACAATAGAACCTGTGGGACTTTTTTAAATAGCTGTATTATTAATAAAAGAACATAAGAAAAGTCTCAAAGCAATGACCTCACCTTTTGCCTTAACAAAGCCAGGAAAAAAAGAGCAATAAAACTCAAATTAGAAGAAATCAGAATGGCTGCGATCCAAAAGTCTACAAGTAATAAATGCTGGAGAGGGTGTGGAGAAAAGGGAACCCTCTTGCACTGTTGGTGGGAATGCAAACTTGTACAGCCACTATGGAGAACAGTGTGGAGATTCCTTAAAAACTGGAAATAGACATGCCTTATGATCCAGCAATCCCACTGCTGGGCATACACACTGAGAAAACCAGAAGGGAAAGAGACACGAGTACCCCAATGTTCATCGCAGCACTGTTTATAATAGCCAGGACATGGAAGCAACCTAGATGTCCATCAGCAGATGAATGGATAAGAAAGCTGTGGTACATATACACAATGAAGTATTATTCAGCCATTAAAAAGAATACATTTGAATCAGTTCTAATGAGGTGGATGAAACTGGAGCCTATTATACAGAGTGAAGTAAGCCAGAAAGAAAAACACCAATACAGTATACTAACGCATATATATGGAATTTAGAAAGATGGTAACAATAACCTTGTGTACGAGACAGCAGAAGAGACACTGATGTATAGAACAGTCTTATGGACTCTGGGGGAGAGGGAGAGGGTGGGAAGATTTGGGAGAATGGCATTGAAACATGTAAATATCATGTATGAAATGAGTTGCCAGTCCAGGTTCGATGCACGATACTGGATGCTTGGGGCTGGTGCACTGGGACGACCCAGAGGGATGGAATGGGGAGGGAGGAGGGAGGAGGGTTCAGGATGGGGAACACATGTATACCTGTGGCGGATTCATTTTGATATTTGGCAAAACTAATACAGTTATGTAAAGTTTAAAAATAAAATAAAATTAAAAAAAAATAAAAATAAAATTAGAAGAAAGTAAATAAATATCACTATGGAAATCAATACATTGCATAAAAACAATGGAAAAAAGGAATAAAATAGAAGTCTGTTTCTTGAGACAATTGATAACAGCAAGACTGATTAGGACAAAAAGATATGACACAATTTACCATTCATGATTTTTTATTTACCAGTATTATAAATGATAGAGGAGGCATCACTACAAGTTTTAAAAAAGGACAATTAAAAATGTGTGACAATGAACTTGTGAACTTGGATGAAATGGTAAAGTCTTTGAAAGGCACAAACAACCAAAGCCCACTCAATAACAGCATCATATCTAGTAAAGAACTTGAGTTTGTAATTTAAAACTTTCCAACAAAGAAAACTAAGTGTAGATAACTTTCCTGGTCAACTCAACTAATTAAAGAATCAACAATATCAATTCTATACAACTTGTCCAGAAAAATGGAAATAAAGGAATCCTTTCCAATTCACTGTATTAATCAAGCATCACTGTTACCAAAACCCAGTAGAGTAGACAATAATCACCATGATATAGATGTACAGATTTCAATGAAAATTTTACCAAATGAATCCAACAGTATAATATTAAAAGGGTAATACATCATGGCCAAATAGGGTTTATTTCAGAAAAGCAAGTTTGGTTTACATTTGAAAAAAATCAATGTAATTCACCATATTAATAAGCCAAAAATTATATTCTCAATAGACACATAAACAGCATTATCAAACTCTGACATCTATTCCTAATGAAAAATCTCACAAACTTGGAATAAAAGGGAACTCTCTAACTTGATGAAGTGTATTTATAAAAGATATAAAGCTAACATCATATTTAATAGTAAGGGAATTGATTGTTTTTCCCCTCTTAGAAATGAAAAACAAGACAAAGATGTCTGTTCTTACCACATCTATTCAACATCGTTCTAGAGAATCTAGTTAGGGCAAGGAGGCAAGGAAAAAAAAAAGATGATTAATCTCATCAGTTCTTGTTAAGTATGTGGAAGGACTGGGGTTCTCATATACTTCTAGGGGAAAGTAAAATAGTTTAAGTGTTTTGGAAAACAGTCTGGCAGTTTCTTAAAATGTTAAGCATATGCCTGCTATATGACCTAGTCATTTCATCTAAGTACTCACTCAAGAGAAATGAAAGCATATGCCTACACGAAGCCTTGTGCATGCCTATTCAGCAGCTTTACTGGTAATAGCCAAAAACTGGAAACAACCCAGTCTATCAACAGGTAAATGTATAAACCACCTGCTTTGTATGCATACTACAGACTATTGCTTAGCAATAAAATGGAATAAACTATTGGTATATGCTGCAACTTGGAGGAACCTAAGTAAGGATGCAGATCTACAAAGTATACATACTATTATAATTTTATTTACATAAAACTCTAGGTAATGCAACTAATACATAGTGATAGAAATAAGATCAGAGGTTTCCTGGGGTGGAAAGGGAGGGAAATGAGAGAGAGATTTTAAACGGCCATGTGATGTATGGAAATACAAAAAACCTCGAATAGCCAAAGCAATCTTGAGAAAGAAGAATGGAACTGGAGGACTCAAACTGCCTGACTTCAGGCTCTACTACAAAGCCACAGTAATCAAGACAGTATGGTACTGGCACAAAGACAGAAATATAGATCAATGGAGCAAAATAGAAAGCCCAGAGATAAATCCACACGCCTATGGACACCTTATCTTCGACAAAGGAGGCGAGAATATACAATGGAGAAAAGACAATCTCTAACAAGTGGTGCTGGGAAAACTGGTCAACACCTTGTAAAAAAATAAAACTAGAACACTTTCTAACACCAAACACAAAAATAAACTCAAAATGGATTAAAGATCTAAACATAAGGCCAGAAACTATAAAACTCCTAGAGGAAGACATAGGCAAAACACCCTCCAACATAAATCACAGTAGGATCCTCTATGACCCACCTCCTAGAATATTGGAAATAAAAGCAAAAATAAACAAATGGGATCTAATAAAATTAAAAGCTGTTGCACAACAAAGGAAACTATAAGCAAGGTGAAAAGACAGCCTTCAGAATGGGAGAAAATAATAGCAAACGAAGCAACTGACAACTAATCTCAAAAATATACAAGCAACTCCTGCAGCTCAATTCCAGAAAAATAAATGACCCAATCAAAAAACCAGCCAAAGAACTAAACAGACATTTCTCCAAAGAAGACATACAGATGGCTAACAAACACATGAAAAGATGCTCAACATCACTGATTATCAGAGAAATGCAAATCAAAACCACGATGAGGTACCATTTCATGCCAGTCAGAATGGCTGCTATCCAAAAGTCTACAAGCAATAAATGCTGGAGAGGGTGTGGAGAAAAGGGAACCCTCTTACACTGTTGGTGGGAATGCAAACTAGTACAGCCACTATGGAGAACAGTGTGGAGATTCCTTAAAAAACTGCAAATAAAACTGCCATATGACCCAGCAATCCCACTGGGCATACACACGGAGGAAACCAGAATCAAAAGAGACACAGGCACCCCAATATTCATTTCAGCACTGTTTATAATAGCCAGGATATGGAAGCAACCTAGATGTCCAACAGCAGACAAATGGATAAGAAAGCTGTGGTACATATACACAATGGAATATTACTCAGCCATTAAAAAGAATACATTTGAATCAGTTTTAATGCGGTGGATGAAACTGGAGCCTATTATACAGAGTGAAGTAAGCCAGAAAGAAAAACACCAATACAGTATACTAATGCATATATATGGAATTTAGAAAGATGGTAACAATAACCCTGTATATAGACAGCAAAAGAGACACTGATGTATAGAACAGTCTTTTGGACTCTGTGGGAGAGGGAGAGGGTGGGATGATTTGGGAGAATGGCATTGAAACATGTATAATATCATATATGAAACGAGTTGCCAGTCCAGGTTCGATGCATGAGACAAGGTGCTCAGGGCTGGAGCATTGGGATGACCCAGAGCGATGGGATGGCAGGGAGGTGGGAGGGGGTTTCAGGATGGAGAACACATGTACACCCATTGCGGATTGATGTCAATGTATGGCAAAACAAATACAATATTGTAAAATAAAAAATAAATAAATAAAAAATAAAAGGCCACATGAAAAGTTTTGATGATGGAAACATTCACTGCCTAGATTGATGTTGATGATTTCATAGTCACATACATATGTCAACATGTATCAAATTGTCCACTTTAAATATGGGCAATTTTTATATGCCTGTTACACCTCAATAAAGTTTTTTTTTTTTCTTAAAAACAGTATTCATTTCCTCATCTGTACTAGCTACATAGGGAAGCTCAATAACCTTATAGAGTTAATGCTATTGCATTGTCAAGGCAGATATAAAACATTCCCATCAAAGCAGAAAGCTCTATTAGACAGCAGTGCTCTAACTCCTATAACTGCAATTAACAAGTGAATGATAACTTTCAAACAGCATTTAGGGATTACTCTTCCCTCTCACAAATGCCTCATGTACTTTTAAGCATTACTTGCAGTACTCTGTAATATACGCAAAGTTCCTCAAATGTCATGACACCATATCTCGCCAAAAGTTCTTTCTGCAGTTGGATATACACAAGTTCTTTTTTGTTTGTTTGTTTTTGTCTTTTAATAACAACTTGCAAACATTTTCTAAGTGCTCAGTGCCTTCTCTACTTACCTAGAATCATACAAAGAACCAAATATTCGAGCTGGGTAAAATGATCACCATATTTGACCTTTACTGAAATACACTGATAAAAATAAACATGTACACATTTGGGGCACAATTTTTGTTTGTGAAATGCACAGTGAAGTTGTGATTGCTATAACTTCTAACATGACCTTTGGCCTATTTTTTGGAAGTTGAGTTTAAAATTGCCACAAATTCAGAAAACTTGAACTAAATTACTTGCCCAAAAGAGTGCTATTTTAATTTATCCTACTCTTTCACTTGACTTTTAAACAGTCTTTTTCCAAAAGTTAACTGAACCTGTGTCTCAACTTGTTAGCAGGGTTTGGATTAATGACTGTTGTGATTGAGACTGAATAATCAATATTTTATGAATACAGGAAAACCTCATTTTCTTGTGCTTTACTTTATTGCACTTTGCAGATAAATTGCATTTTTTTTAAAAACAAATTGAAGGCTTGTGGCAATGCTGTGCTGTTGGCACCATTTTTCAAACAGTGTTATTTTCTAAAGGTATATACATTGTTATTATATACACAATTTTATTATACACTTAACTGACTATACTTAAGCATAAACATAACTTTTATATACATGGGAAGCCATAAAATTCATGTGACCTGCTTATTGCAGTAGCTTGAAACCACACCCATAGTACTTCTGAGGTACAACTGGAATCAGTAATTTTTCAAGCCTGAGTTAAGAGAACCCTAAATTGAGTGACTGAGAGAAGGGAAGGATGTTTTGTCTTCAGAAGAGTCTGATTAGAAGAAAATGTTCAAGAGAGAAGCATAGCTTGTCATCACAACTCACAACCTGGAATCAGTGAAGGTAGAAATAAAAATCATTAAGGCTTGTCCATCCTTGGGCATTTATGACTGAAAACATGGGTCCAAAGTAAGTGAAACAGTGATGGTCTTTACTGTTGTATGAAAAAGCTGTATATTGTCACTCTGCTTATTTAACTTAAGCGCAAGGTACATCATGAAAAATGCTGGGCTGTATGAAGCACAAGCTGGAATCAAGATTGCAGGGAGAAATATCAATAACCTCAGATATGCAGATGACACCACCCTTATGGCAGAAAGTGAAGAGGAACTAAACAGCCTCTGATGAAGGTGAAAGAGGAGAGTGAAAAATCTGGCTTAAAACTCAGCATTCAAAAAAAAGATCATGGCATCCGGTCCCATCCCTTCATGGCAAATAGATATGGAAAAAGTGGAAACAATGACAGATTTTATTTTCTTGGGCTCCAAAATCACTGTGGATGGTGACATCAGCCATGAAACTAAGACACTTGATCCTTGGAAGAAAAGCTATGGCAAACCTACACATCACTTAGCTGACAAAGGTCCATATAGTCAAAACTATGATGTTTTTCAGTGTCATGTATGGATGTGAGTGTTGGACCATAAAGAAGGCTGAGTGCCAAAGAATTGATGCTTTTGAATTGTGGTGTTGGAGAAGACATTTGAGAGTCCCTTGGACTGCAAGGACATCAAACCAGTCAATCCTAAAGGAAATCAACTCTAAATATCCATCAGAAGGACTATTGCTGAAGCCAAAGCTCCAATACTTTGGCCACCTGATGCCAAGAGCTGACTCACTGGGAAAGACCCTTATACTGGGAAAGAGTAAGGGAAAGAGAAAGGGGTGACAGAGGATGAGATGTTTGGATGGCATCACCAACTTGATGGATATGAATTTGAGCCAGCCCTGGGAGACAGTGAAGGACAGGGGGACCTGGCATGCTGCAGTCCACGGGGTTGCAAAGAGTTGGATGTGACTTACCAACTGAACATCAATAACAACATTTTGCTCAGTTCAGTAACTCATGCCAACCACAAGTTCCATTTGGCAGTTGTACATGTTTTATATTTTTAAAGGAAAAGTAATTAAGAATTCTTAAAAATTCCCCAAAAACTTTTGAAATATGGAGACTACATGAAAATAAATTATAACTGTTCTTTGGTAGTAAAAATGCTAGAACCACTACTGGACTTAATCTGCAAGCACCTTAATTAAGAGTTGATACTGTGGGAAGGATTAGGAGACCATCAGAGGAGAAGGCCCGAGAACAACTGGGGGATCAGAAGGAAGCCTGGAGTCAAACTGAAGGCTCTAAATTCATGGGGTCTATTGGGGTGAGGGGTACGTCTAAGACAAATTGAAATCCTCTGGAAATTATGTGAAAGGTATTAGTGTGGGAGTAGGGCATGAGACCTGGTTCACTCTATCTTATTTTTATTTCTAACCTTAGGCAACTGTGACTGATAAATTAGTAATACTGCCATTGTTTAGTAAATGCTTCCTCTTATCCAGACCTTTTGCCATGTTACTTCAAATTTTCTCCCTAAAGTGAGGTATATTTCTCCATGCCAGGTAACTTGCTTTGTCCAACAGAATAAGCTAACTACACAAAGACTAGGTCTTGAGAGACTGTCTGAGAACCCCTGGGCTTTTTAGTACGGCCCTCACCTTGGGAACATGCTTGAGCTAGCCTGCTGCAAGATGAGGCAAGTGGAGCAGGGCTGAGCTGCTCACTCTCCCAGATGAGATCAGCCAACAGTGAGCCAAGATCACCGGCTCTGTAGAGCTATAGAGCTGACCCCTGGCTGACCCAAGATCCATGAGCAATAAACTTTTACTGCAACCTGCCACTGAGGTTTTGTGTGTTTGCTACAAAGTACTGTGGCAGTAGATAACTGCTAGAACCCATACTCTGAAATGCTTGAAAATAAATATTCCATAAGAATTTAAACAGATGGTCTCTCAGATCCCATACAGCTCAGCCTCTGCAACTGAATCAATATGAAGACTTGGGCTGACCCATCAAAATCTTTTCCCTGTCATTTAGAACATCTCTCTCACAGACTACGTTGCCAAAAGTGTACCACCAATCAGCCTCTAGTTAACCTTGTTCATGAAAGATCTGCTGCTGGATAAACATCATTTTCCAAGTTTTACGCGTTTCAAACTGTCTGTAAAGTCAAAAGACAGGTGTGACAAGTGTACGGCTACATGAGACCCAGTGCAGCTCCAGTACTGCTGACAGAGAACAGAGGGAGAGAGGGAGGGACAAAGAAAGAAGGGAGAGACAGGTAAAACAGCACCCTGGAGAACTGTGCACCCTCAACTAGAAGACCCTTGAGCCCACCAGTCTACCCCACCACACTTCACTCAACTGTGTTATCCACAAAGTCTCTGAGAGAATTTCCAGATGCCTGTAATGGTTAACACAGGTACCCCATCCCCCTGTTTGTTTGAAAGTTTTCTTTACACCACTTTGCTTTAAGACCTCCATCAGTACCTGTTCTCACTGGCCAAAAGAAAACCAAAGAGAATTTTCACTTTTACAATAAAAAAGGGAAAATGCTGAAATAGCATTCAGAATCTGTTTCTCAGGGGAGCTGCTATGGAAGCAGATGTGCACCCCTGTTAGAGGGGCACTGCCCGCTTCTTCTTTGGGAACTGCACCCAGCATCTCAGCATCCAGCCACCAGATATTTGAGCTGAGTCTATAAGCATCTGTGTTTTATCTTGATTTATTTTGTGCATCTGTCAGCAAGATGTGTCATAGGGCAGCTGTTTCCTTGATTAACACCATTTTGATTTATGGAAAGTTTCACAGGAAAGTTCTACTTTTGCATAGTAGGGGAAACCTGTAAGACTTGGATTGAGGTCCTGGAGGAGTGAGCAATCTCCTCTCTGTCGACTAAGAATGGATAAAAAAAGATGTGGTGCATATACAATGGAATACTACTCAGCCATATAAAATGAAATGTTGCCATTTGCAACAACACAGATGTACTTGGAGGGTCTTCTCATGTTAAGCGAAATGTCAGATAGAAAAACAAATACTGTGTGATATCACTTACAAGTGGAATCTAAAAAGTACAATAAATTAGCAAGCATAACAAAAAGAAACTGACTCACAGATATAGAGAACAAACTAGTGGTTACCAATGGGGAGAGGTAAAGAAGGAGGGGCAAAATAGGGGTAGGTGATTAAGAGGTACAAACCATCATGTATAAGATAGGCTTCAAGTATGGAGATTCCTTTAAAAACTAGGAATAAAACTACCGTATGACCCAGAAATCCCAGGACTAGGCATATACTCTGAGGAAACCAAATTTGAAAAAGACACATGTACCGCAATATTCACTGCAGCACTATTTACAATAGCTAGGACATGGAACCAACCTAGATGTCCATCAGTAGATGAATGGGTAAAGAAGTTGTGGTACATACACACAATGGAGTATTAGCCGTAAAAAGGAACACATTTGAGTCAGTTCTAATGAGGTAGATGAACCTAGAGCCTATTATACAAAGTGAAGTAAGTCAGAAAGAAAAACAAATATCATATATTAATGCATATTTATGGAATCTAGAAATCATGGTACTGGTGAGCCTATTTGCAGGGCAGCAATGGAGACAAAGACATAGAGAACAGACTCATGAACACGAGCGAGGGGGAAGAAGGAGAGGGTGAGATGTATGGAGAGAGTAACATGGAAACATATACACTACCATATGTAAAATAGATAGCCCATGGGAATTTGCTGTGTGACTCAGGGAACTCAAACCGGGGCTCTGTAACAATCTAGAGGGGTGGGATGGGGAGGGAGGTTTTGACAGGGAGGGGACTTATGTATACCTATGGCTGATTCAAGTTGATATTTGACATAAACCAATATAATACTATAAAGCAATTATCCTTCAATTAAAATAATAAATTAAAAAAAAAAAGATATAAGCTACAAGTGCTGCAGCAAAGAGAGTGGGACTCAAGATGATAGTCATATCCCAGGTCAGGTCTGAGTCCCTTCAATGATTGCTAAGTGTGGGTTATTGGCTTTGCAAAGCCAAGAATTTAAGAGAGAGCCATAGTAAAGTAAAAAAGGGTATATTTATGGAGAAAACAAACTCCATAGACAGAGTGTGAGCCATCTCAGAAGACAAGAGAGGCACCAGGGTATGGGACGGGTAATGTATAGAGGTGGGTAATTACATAGGCTAATGAGTATGGGGAATATTCCAGTTGTTTGGGGAAAAGGGTGGGATTTCCAGAAATTGGGTCGCCACCCACTTTTTTACTTTTTGGGGTCATCCTTGGAATCATCATGGTACCTGGGGTGTCTCACAATGAGCGTACCCTGAGGCTCAAAGTCAAGTGGAAGTTGAGCCTGCCATCTTGGACCAAGTTGGTTCTAATGAATTTATGTCACGTCCTTGGGATATGTGATTCTTTTAAAGGTTGTGCCCTGCCCTCTTCCTGTCTCATAAGGACATATTGTACAACACGGTAAATATAGCCAATATTCTGAAATAACTATAATGGAGAATAACCTTTAAAAATTGTGGATTGTGGACTTCCCTGGTAGTCTAGAGGTTAAGAATCTGCTGGCCAATGCAGGGGACAGAGGTTGGATCCCTCGTCCAGGAAGATTCCAATGCCATGGGGCAACTAAGCCTGTGTACCACAACTACAGAGCCTATACTCTAGAGCCTGTGTTCTGCAACAAGAAAGTCACCACAATGAGAAGCCCGTGCACTGCAACTAGAGAGTAGCCCCTACTCATCATAACTAGAGAAAGTCCAAGAATAATAACAGAGACGCATCACAGCCAATAAATAAATAAAACTGGATCACTATATTGTACACCTGTAACTTGTATAATATGCCAAAGCCTTTGACTGTGCAGATCACAATAAACTGTGGAAAATTCTGAAAGAGATGGGAATACCAGACCACCTGACCTGCCTCTTGAGAAACCTGTACGTAGGTAAGGAAGCAACAGTTAGAACTGGACATGGAACAACAGACTGGTTCCAAATAGGAAAAGGAGTACGTCAAGGCTGTATATTGTCACCCTGCTTATTTAACTTCTATGCAGAGTACATCATGAAAAACGCTGGGCTGGAAGAAGCACAAGCTGGAATCAAGATTGCTGGGAGAAATATCAATAACCTCAGATATGCAGATGACACCACCCTTATGGCAGAAAGTGAAGAGAAACTAAAAAGCCTCTTGACGAAAGTGAAAGTGGAGACTGAAAAAGTTGGCTTAAAGCTCAACATTCAGAAAACGAAGATCATGGCATCTGGTCCCATCACTTCATGGCAAATAGATGGGTAAACAGTGGAAACAGTGTCAGACTTTATTTTTCTGGGCTCCAAAATCACTGCAGATGGTGACTGCAGCCATGAAATTAAAAGACACTTACTCCTTGGAAGGAAAGTTATGATCAACTTAGATAGTATATTGAAAAGCAGAGATATTACTTTGCCAACAAAGGTCTGTCTAGTCAAGGCTATGGTTTGTCCAGTGGTCATGTATGGATGTGAGAGTTGGACTGTGAAGAAAGCTGAGCACCGAAGAATTGATGCTTTTGAACTGTGGTGTTGGAGAAGACTCTTGAGAGTCCCTTGGACTGCAAGGAGATCCAACCATTCCATCCTAACGGAAATCAGTCCTGGGTGTTCATTGGAAGGACTGATGTTGAAGCTGAAACTCCAATACTTTGGCCACCTCATGCGAAGAGTTGACTCATTGGAAAAGACTCTGATTCTGGGAGGGATTGGGGGCAGGAGGAGAAGGGGATGACAGAGGATGAGATGGCTGGATGGCATCACTGACTCGATAGACATGAGTTTGAGTGAACTCCAGGAGTTGGTGATGGACAGGGAGGCCTGGTGTGCTGTGATTCATGGGGTTGCAAACAGTCAGACATGACTGAACGACTGAACTGACTGACTGAATTTGTAGAATATTGTATACCACTATACTTCAATTAAGAAAAACTTTTCAGGATGGGGAACACATGTATACCTGTGGCGGATTTATTTTGATATTTGGCAAAACTAATACAATTATGTAAAGTTTAAAAAATAAAATAAAATTAAAAAAAAAAACTTTAAAAATATCTGTAACCAAAGGGAAAAAAAAGAATGACATGACTCTGGGAAAGTTGCCTGACTTCTCTTAGCTTCAATTTTCTCATCTACAAATTGAAGATTAATACCTGTCCAGATGACTTCGGAAGATTATTCCAAGAGAAAATGTGACAACATCTATACAATTGCCTTTAAAACCCAAAGGTGCTCTACAAAATGCCAGGCTCTATTATAATCACAGTTGCTATGGGCAAAAGTCTTTGTTGGGGAGGAGGGGTGACAGGGCAAACACTTAAGACCTGGGGTTCTCTGGAGGTCTTTCATGGCATCTTTGTTACGCCCATTTCTTCAAGCAGCACTAAGTAGGATCTCAAATATCCAGCAGAGAGAAAAAAATCCTCCCTCTCTCTTTTCCTAAAAGCAATACTTAGAAAAATGTCCAGTCAACACTGGAAGTAGCTACTCAGATCCTGCCCTTTTGTCCTTATGGTAAATCCTACCTTAAAAGATGCAAAGCCAAGTTGGAGTCTAGCAGTGGTCCTATGATGCACAGGCCTCCTTAAGGCACAGGACAAGAGAGCTGAATAAAGCAATGTGCTGCTGCTGCTGCTGCTAAGTCAATTCAGTCGTGTCCGACTCTGTGCGACCCCATAGACGGCAGCCCACCAGGCTCCGCCATCCCTGGGATTCTCCAGGCAAGAACACTGGAGTGGGTTGCCATTTCCTCCTCCAATGCATGAAAGTGAAAAGTGAAAGTGAAGTCGCTCAGTCGTGTCCCACTCTTAGCGATCCTCCTAGCCAACCCTTACCGCCCAAAGGCATTCAGATGCCACACAGAGGTGACCTTCTTATAAAAGATTCTAATAATGATTTCCTCCCCCCACACCCACACGTTACTGTGAATCTGCTCACAGCAAGAAAACCTACAGACAGATGGCAAATATGAGGTGCCAAGTATATGGTTTCTTCCATACAAAAGCCAAATAGTGAAAGAGAACCATCTTGCTTGTATTATTGTTTTTAAAACAAAGGTTTGCTCAACATCACTCATTATCAGAGAAATGCAAATCAAAACCACTATGAGGTACCATTTCACGCCAGTCAGAATGGCTGCAATCCAAAAGTCTACAAGTAATAAATGCTGGAGAGGGTGTGGAGAAAAGGGAACCCTCTTACACTGTTGGTGGGAATGCAAACTAGTGCAGCCACTATGGAGAACAGTGTGGAGATTCCTTAAAAAACTGGAAATAGACATGCCTTATGATCCAGCAATCCCACTGCTGGGCATACACACTGAGAAAACCAGAAGGGAAAGAGACACAAGTACCCCAATGTTCATCGCAGCACTGTTTATAATAGCCAGGACATGGAAGCAACCTAGATGTCCATCAGCAGATGAATGGATAAGAAAGCTGTGGTACATATACACAATGGAGTATTATTCAGCCATTAAAAAGAATACATTTGAATCAGTTCTAATGAGGTGGATGAAACTGGAGCCTATTATACAGAGTGAAGTAAGCCAGAAAGAAAAACACCAATACAGTATACTAACGCATATATATGGAATTTAGAAAGATGGTAACAATAACCCTGTGTACGAGACAGCAAAAGAGACACTGATGTATAGAACAGTCTTATGGACTCTGTGGGAGAGGGAGAGGGTGGGAAGATTTGGGAGAATGGCATCGAAACATGTAAATATCATGTATGAAATGAGTTGCCAGTCCAGGTTCGATGCACGATACTGGATGCTTGGGGCTGGTGCACTGGGACGACCCAGAGGGATGGAATGGGGAGGGAGGAGGGAGGAGGGTTCAGGATGGGGAACACATGTATACCTGTGGCGGATTCATTTGATATTTGGCAAATCTAATACAGTTATGTAAAGTTTTAAAAATAAAATAAAATTAAAAAAAAAAAAAAAAAAAAAAAAAAAAAAAAAAAAAAAAAAAAAAACAAAGGTTAATTGTGAAACTAAAGCAGATCTGCCATAAATAAAAATAGGAGCCCCATTATTTGATCCAAGTCGTTCTCTCATTCATCAGATGGAAGTAGGTTTTTGTTTTTAATCTCAGGCCATAAAGGCATCGAAATATCTCATAAATAAATTACACACACTGATGATCATTCCCTTAGTTGAGGTCCCTGAGGCATCTTTAGTATAAACAAATAAACTATGTTCTGTTCAAATAGAAGACGCTATTCCTACAACCCTTGCTTTTATGTGATTCCCTTGTATTTCTGATGTTTGCTCTACACTCCTATTAGAGAAAACACAAACACACCATCACTTGTTTCAGTATGGACCTACAAAAATAATTTGGTTCTTTGATTTATTTACATATTTGGTCTCCAAATGATAAGGTCTCAAAAGCGAATACTCTCTAAACCTAAAACAGAATCCACATGTGGGAAAGACAGAATTAACAGTGGGTCTATCACTTCTAGCTTCCTCCCTCCTTAGGACTTCCAGAGGAAGTGCTGGCCTTCACAAGACCAGACCTTATTATAAATACTGTAATGGAATTTACTAGCAGGATGATAACCCAAGAACTCACCTAAGATTTTAGCAGATTACTCCTGGTCTGCCATAAGTACTTCAAACAATAACCTGGAATTTATGGATTGATGGAATACAGCCTGCTGGAGAACACATATTAGTCATGCAGGCTCTCTACCTCTATAACTAACCTAGAATTAAAAAAAACTGAGACACCTTAAATCTAAATTGCTTCACCTGAACTAACTTGTATCATATTTTTGGGTAGCATTTGTCAGTTACAAATGTGGAGTTATGGGAAGCTGAACCTGAGGTTCAAGGCCATTTCAGAGAGATGCAGAAATGCTGAGAATGTATTTTGGATTTGCTCACATTCATCACTAATTATTAGCAATGCATGATGTTTGGTGAGGTCCATGATCCTTTGAGGAACAACAATATGCTAGACACAATACCTATTCTTCAATAATAAACAACAGTTTAAAGGGAAATGTTCTAATACCTTGGAGTCTTCAGGAGGTTAAGAAATGACCCATCAAAAAAGATATCCACATCCTAACTCCTGGTGCGTGTGAACGCCATCTGACATGGCAAAGGCTTTGCAGATGTGCTTAAGTTAAGGATATTGAGAGGCAGAGATTATCCTGTTTCAGCCAGATTTGCTTTTAAATACCATCACATGTGTCCTAAGAACAAAGCAATGGGAGATAGGACCACAGAGGAGAAAGCAATGTGGAGGGATTTGAAGATGCTAGCCCTGAAGACTTGAGTGATGCAGACACAAGTAAAGGAGTGCTGGCAGCGACCAGAAGCCGGAAAAGGCAGGCAAGAAATCCTCCTCTAAAAGCTCAGGAGGGTGTGTGTCCCTGTTGAGATATTAACTTCAGTCCATGGGTACTGATTTTCAGACGTCTGGTCTTCAGAATGGGAGAGAACAGAATTCTGCTACTATTAGCCAAGTCTGTGATGACTGGTTAAGCAATCACAGAAAATTAATACACACCCTAAAGGCTTCCTGAAACATTAGTTCATTACCAAGAAACAAAAACCCAAGAAAGCAATATGGCTTCTTTAGAATACTTTATGCTATTAGCTCACTCAACTGGCAAAACTGGCCTGTGCTCTCAATGTAAGAGTTAAACTATGTAAGCTTATCAAAAGCAAGAACTTCTCTGATTACATTAGCATCTCCAGTATACAGTTCTTCATGGATATTAACCCATGCCCAGTGACTGGATAGAAGTAAAATATTAACAAACTAAGAGTTTGGGGGAAACAAAATCGTCAGGCTCTTGCTGGGTGATTAAATGGACAGACTGGTGTATTATGGATTGAACAGATGACTGGCAAACCATTCTATCTCTGTGATGACAGGCAGCATCACAGAAGAACTCTTGCACACTGGTGAGGTGTGTGTGACGGAGCGGTCCTCTTGAATCATATTCCACATAAGCCCAATGTTATCTACCTGGCCTGTCTAATCTTGCCCTTGTGTTTAACCATAGGCATCTGTGTGGCCTTCAGCATTGGTTTTTGTTTTGTTTCCACATTGCTCTCAATATTAAATTTTGCTTTCCAGGCTTCTATGATTTGGGCAAAACACATTCATTCTGGCCATGCTTAAGGGCCTCTTGGGAAATGCAAAATTTATTTGCCTATGACATGAGCTGAAAAAGTTCCAACAGCAGGCAAATGGGGAGAGAAGAGACTGGACAGGCCCTTGCTCCTTCCAAGTCTGGTTTTCTGAGTATATCTCCAGTATCTGATTTGAAATGAACTCATCTCCAGTCAAAAATGAGTAGAACATGCATTAAAAAGCTAACTATAAGTAATAGTAGTCATCTGACATTTGGGGTTATTCATTCTTCTTCTTCCTTCAATTTCAGAGATTAATTGAAAGCTGCCAGTGCCAAGTTATTTCTTATTAAACCGTCATCATTTAGTCAAAGGATAATGGTGCATTAACCCTTTAATAATTTATTTTTCACTCTGAGTTATGCTACATCATAAAGCAATTTTCACATTTAATATATAAAATACATATGGTCTCTCATATGCTTGTTATAAGAAGATGGACTACAACATTGGCGACTCAATTTCTCTATGAAATGAGAAATCCTACAAGAAGGAAACAAGACAGACAAGAGATGGTCACCTTAGTATCTAAAATGCATCTTGGCTAATTGGCTACAAATGATCAACCTAATTTATGAACACAGTTATGTAATATTCTGGGTGAGATTATATATAATCTCAGCCAAAATACATATATTGGCTGTACCATGCAGCTTGTGAGACCTTAGTTCCCCAACTAGGGATTGAACCTGGGTCACAGCAGTGTAAATACTGAGTCCTAACCACTGGATTTTCAGGAAATTCCTTCTGGGTGCTTTATATTATTTTCATGTATTAATTTTATGTCCCTACAATGGTGATTCTCTAGCTGCAACATTCACAAGAATCTCCTCTTGAAGTGCAAGTTCTGGCTCTGTAGTTCTGGGCTGGGGCCTGTAACCTGCATTTTTAACAAACTCCAGGTAACAGCCATGTTGCAGCTCCTTGGACCACATTTTATGTAGTAAGACCTTGAATGAATGAAGAACAGACAAGTGAGTCAATTCTGCCGAAATCCTCAAAATCTGAAAAGAAAAATAAGGGGAAAAAAGAAACATGCAACGTCAATGTCACAACCAAAAGAAGAAATTGTGAATCTAGCGCAGGAGACTATGTTGTTTTCTCACCAGCTTTTGACCCAGCTTCCCCATCCCTAGACATCAGTGATAAAAACAGCATCTGTATCAAGCAGAAGCAAAGTTTTAAAATGACCCAGAGCAAGCTCAATGTTAATAAAAAGTTTCTAAAACTTTCCGATCTCCCATTTGACACCAAGGTCTTTTCTCCTCTGATAATACCATTTCAAACATTGAGATCATTCTTACATTTGGTGTCCCAGGCACTCCTCTTTTGTCTGGTGGACCTGAGGTAACCCCTGCCCATACCTCCCACACACACATCTGAAACCTGCCCCATGGAGGGCCACTTCCACTGTGGCAGTGCCGGTCATGGGAATGTACCTTCTCTATAACAACTAGCTTCTACCCAGGCTTCCCAGTGTCCAGGAATAGCAACAATGTCCCTTGAGCCTGAGCAGAAAAGCCAACAGAGCCAAATTTATATTTTTTATATGCCTTTCAAGTTGATGAGTAACTTACAATAATAAAGTACACAAATCTTTTAAACTGAAGTATATAGATGACTTATAATGTGTTAATTATTAGTGTACAGCAAAGTAATTCAGTTATATATATATATGTACATTTAAAAATATTCTTTTCTATTATGGTTATTATACAATATTGAATATATTTCTCTGTGCTGTACAGTGAGAGACTTATGCACAATATACAGTCTTGACATACTCCTTTCCCAGTTTGGAGTATATTGTGTATATCGTCACCCTTCTTATTTAAATTGTATGCAGAATACATCATGTGAAATGCCAGGCTGGATGAAGAACAAGATGAAATCAAGACTTCCAGGAGAAATATCAATAACTTCAGATATGCAGATGACACCACCCTTATGGCAGAAAGGAAGAAGAACTAAAGAACCTCTTGATGAAGGTGAAAGAGGAGAGTGAAAAAGCTGGCTTAAAACTCAACATTCAGAAGACTAAGATCATGGCATCTGGTCCCATAACTTTATGGCAAATAGATGGAGAAACAATGGAAACAGTGACAGACTTTATTTTCTTAGGCTCCAGAATCACTGCAGATGGTGACTGCATCCATCAAATTAAAAGATGCTTACTCCTTGGAAGAAAAGCTATAACCAACCCAGACAGCATACTAAAAAGCAGAGACTACTTTGCTGACAAAGGACTGTCTAGTCAAAGCTATGGTTTTTCCAGTAGTCATGTATGGATGTGAGAGTTGGACTATAAAGAAAGCTGAGTGCTGAAGCACTGATGCTTTTGAAATATGGTGTTGGAGAAGACTCTTGAGAGTCCCTTGGACTGAAAGGAGATCCAACCAGTCCATTCTGAAGGAGATCATTCCTGGGATTTCTTTGGAAGGACTGATGCAGAAGCTGAAGCTCCAATACTTTGGCTACCTGATGTGAAGAACTGACTCATTGGAAAAGACCCTGATGCTGGGAAATATTGGAGGTGGGAGGAGAAGGGGACGACAGAGGATGAGATGGTTGGATCTCATCACTGACTCGATGGACATGAGGTTTCAGCAAGCTCCGGGAGTTGGTGATGGACAGGGAAGTCTGGCATGCTGCAGTCCATGGAGTCACAAAGAGTCGGACATGACTGAACGACTGAACTGAACTGAACTGTGCTATACAGTAGGGTTTTATTGTTTATCAATTCTATATATAATAGCTTCTATCTGCTAACCCCAACCTCCCACTCCATCCCTCCTCGATTCCCTCCCCCTTGGCAACCACCAGTTTTATTTCTATGATGTGGTTCTGTTTCTGTTTCATAGATAGGTTCATTTGTGTCATATTTTAAATTCCACATATAAGTGATATCATATGGTATTTACCTTTATCTTTCTGAGTCACTTTACTTAGTATGAGTATCTCTAGTTGCATTCATGTTGCTTCAAATAGCATAATTTCATTCTTTTTATGGCTGAGTAATATTCCATTGGAGAAGGCAATGGCAACCCACTTCAGTACCCTTGCCTGGAAAATCCCATGGATGGAGGAGCCTGGTAGGCTGCAGTCCATGGGGTCGCTAAGAGTCGGAAATGACTGAGCGACTTCACTTTCACTTTTCACTTTCATGCATTGGAGAAGGAAGTGGCAACACACTCTAGTACTCTTGCTTGGAGAATCCCAGGGATGGGGGAGCCTGGTGGGCTTCCGTCTATGGGGTTGCACAGAGTTGGACATGCCTGAAGCGTCTTAGCAGCAGCAGCAATAGTCCATTGTATATATGTACCACATCTTATTAATCCATTCATCTATTGATGGGCATTTAGGTTGTTTCCATGTCTTGGCTATAGTGAGTAGTGCTGCTGGGGGTGCATGCATCTTTTCAATTTATAGGTGTGTCTGGATATATGCTCAGGAGTGGGATTGCTGGTTATATGATAATTCTACTTTCAGTTTCTTGAGGAACCTCCATACTGTTTTCCATAGTGCCTGCACCAATTTATATTCCCACCAACAATGTATGAGGGTTCCCTTTTCTCCACAACCTCTCCAGCATTTGCTATTTGTAAACTTTTTAATTATGGGCATTCTGACTGGTATGAGATGATACCTCAATGTAGTTTTGATTTGTATTTCTGTAATAATTAGCCATGTTGAGCATCTTTTTGTGTGAAATGAATATTAAGTATACAGCTCAATGACTATTGACAAACCTGTATATTGAAGTGACAAGCCAGATCAAGACTGAACACACCACTATACAATAGGACTTCATACAATGATGGAAAGTTTCCATGATAAAATAACTATATACTGATCAATTTATTAGCTACAATGCCACTGAGCACTTTCAAATGTTGCTAGTACAACTAAGGAACTTAATTTTTAATTGTTATTTTCATGAATTTACATTTAAGTAGCCATAGAGGTTCAGTTCAGTTCAGTCGCTCAGTCGTGTCTGACTCTTTGCGACCCCAAGAATCACAGCATGCCAGGCCTCCCTGTCCATCAGCATCTCCGTTAGTGGCTGCCATATTGGACAGCACAGGCCTAGAACATTTTCAGCACCTTCCAGGAAGTTTCTCTCATGCCCTCTTCCTGCCAATATCCTCCAAACATAAACCCTCTTCAGGCTTCCAACATCACAGGTTAGTTTTTGCTGTCTCTAGTTTAACTGTGACAAAGAACATATTTTCAGTTTTTAGATGGTGCTTTATTTGAATCAATGATGGGAAAGTATTCAGAAATAACCCCTTCACTATGCACAAAACAGTCAATGTCACCTCTATTATTATTATTAATTACCTTTATTATTATAATTATTTTCATCTACTAATACTCCTCAAATCTATCTTCATAAGGGGAAAATAATCTAAAAATATACTGAGAGCCACTAACTCTCATATACAAAACTAAGAAAAACTAACAGTCAACTTATCCAATATTTGTTTAAAATACTGTATGGACAGAACTTTTTAAATTGCTATAATTCTTATTAAAAATACCCCAGACCATTCATATTTGGTATTTGAATACATCTGTTTTTATATATTTTCCCACTTATGAGATTTAAAAATCTTGATGTCCATGGTTATATTAGATATTTTTGTAAATCTGACAAAATATAGAAAAGTGTCTTGTACATGGCACCTGCCCAAGGTTCATGCACAGAAAGAAAATGAGAGTTCCTATAACAAGTACTAATTTAAATGTTTGTTTTGAAATGAATGTTAATATGAGGTTCATATTTTGCTATTCCATACACTGATGTAATCACTTGTAATTTGCAGCCTTTTATAATATTTATGATCCACTAAATTACTGCTATTCAAAATATACAATCCACAAAGCTGTTATGATCAGTGAAAAGATAATTCGTATCCTTGGGCAAGCTCTTCAGTCATTAACTTTCAAAGCCTTGTACGTACCCAGAGAAACATGTTAGACCAGTGTGCTGAATGATTTATGTTGTGATACAATTCATTAGAAGGACTCATGCTGAAGTGCCAATACTTTGGCCATTTGATGCGAAGAGCTGACTCATTGGAAAAGACCCCAATGCTGGGAAAGATTGAGGGCATGTGGAGAAGGGAGTGACAGAGGATGAGATGGTTCAATGGTATCACTGACTCAATGGACATGAATTTGAGCAAACTTCAGGAGAAGGTGAAGGACAGGGAAGCCTAGTGTGCCACAGTTTATGGGGCTGCAAAGAGTCAGACACAACTGAGCAAGTGAACAACAAATTCTTTAATCCATTATTGGCCAGTTTACAGCTGTAAAGTTTACAGGTGGCACAGGTCCATGTACCATACTTAGAATACCATTACCCCACACTATAAGCTCGTAAGAGCTGTTTTCTAAAGAAACCAAAGCAATAGTTACTCAGTTGTGTTTGACTCTTTGCAACCACATGGACTATAGCCCACCAGGCTCCTCTGTCCAAGAATACTGGAGTGGGTAGCCATTCCCTTCTCCAGGGGATCTTCCCAACCCAGGGATCAAACCTGTGTCTCCTGCACTGCAGGTGGATTCTTTACAGCTGCACCACCTGGGAAGCCCGTTTTCTAGAGAAGAATTACCCCAAAATTATTCTAACCCTCCAGTGTCTTATAATTCCTGACTTTAGGAAGTATCCAATAAAATCCTTTAAATAAACAAATAGCTGTTGAGCCACCTAGACTTTCAACTATGTAATACATTAACTCGCATCAGGTTCTCCTCAAACTTTCTACCAGAGGGAATTACTTTGTGGGTGGAAGCAGTAAATGTTTGCCTCCTTGGTACCTCCTAAACATACAATGAGAATGATCAGACTCAAGAGAAACTGTTCAGTTCAGTTCAGTCGCTCAGTCGTGTCCGACTCTTTGCGACCCCATGAATCACAGCACGCCAGGCCTCCCTGTCCATCACCAACTCCCGGAGTCCACCCAGACTCACATCCATCGAGTCAGTGATGCCATCCAGCCATCTCATCCTCTGTAGTCCCCTTCTCCTCCTGCACCCAATCCCTCCCAGCATCAGAATCTTTTCCAATGAGTCAACTCTTAGCATGAGGTGACCAAAGTACTGGAATTTCAGCTTCAGCATCATACCCTCCAAAGAAATCCCAGGGCTGATCTCCTTCAGAATGGACTGGTTGGATCTCCTTGCAGTCCAAGGGACTCTCAAGAGTCTTCTCCAACACCACAGTTCAAAAGCATCAATTCTTCGGTGCTCAGCCTTCTTCACAGTCCAACTCTCACATCCATACATGACCACAGCAAAAACCATACCCTTGACTAGACGAACCTTTGTTGGCAAAGTAATGTCTCTGCTTTTGAATATGCTATCTAAGTTGGTCATAACTTTCCTTCCAAGGAGTAAGCGTCTTTTAATTTCATGGCTGCAGTCACCATCTGCAGTGATTTTGGAGCCCCAAAAAATAAAGTCTGACATGTTTCCACTGTTTCCCCATCTATTTGCCATGAAGTGATGGGACCAGATGCCATGATCTTCATTTTCTGAATGTTGGGCTTTGAGCCAACTTTTTCAGTCTCCACTTTCACTTTCGTCAAGAGGCTTTTGAGTTCCTCTTCACTTTCTGCCATAAGGGTGGTGTCATCTGCATATCTGAGGTTATTGATATTTCTCCCAGCAATCTTGATTCCAGCTTGTGCTTCTTCCAGTCCAGCGTTTCTCATGATGTACTCTGCATATAAGTTAAATAAGCAGGGTGACAACATACAGCCTTGATGTACTCCTTTTCCTATTTGGAACCAGTCTGTTGTCCCATGTCCAGTTCTAACTGTTGCTTCCTGACCAGCATACAGATTTCTCAAGAGGCAGATCAGGTGGTCTGGTATTCCCATCTCTTTCAGAATTTTCCACAGTTTATTGTGATCCACACAGTCAAAGGCTTTGGCATAGTCAATAAAGCAGAAATAGATGTTTTTCTGAAACTCTCTTGTTTTTTCCATGATCTAGCAGATGTTGTCAATTTGAACTCTGGTTCCTCTGCCTTTTCTTAAACCAGCTTGAACATCAGGAAGTTCACAGTTCACGTATTGCTGAAGCCTGGCTTGGAGAATTTTGAGCATTACTTTACTAGTGTGTGAGATCAGTGAAATTGTAGGGTAGTTTGAGCATTCTTTGGCATTGCCATTCTTTGGGATTGGAATGAAAACTGACCTTTTCCAGTCCTGTGGCCACTGCTGAGTTTTCCAAATGTCCTGGCATATTGAGTGCAGCACTTTCACAGCATCATCTTTCAGGATTTGAAATAGTTCAACTGGAGTTCCATCACCTCCACTAGCTTTGTTTGTAGTGATACTTCGTAAGGCTCACTTGACTTCACATTCCAGGATGTCTGGCTCTAGGTGAGTGATCATACCATCATGATTATCTGGGTCATGAAGATCATTTTTGTATAGTTCTTCTGTGTATTCTTGCCATCTCTTCTTAATATCTTCTGCTTCTGTTAGGTCCATACAATTTCTGTCCTTTATTGAGCCCATCTTTTCATGAAACATTCCCTTGATATCTCTTATTTTCTTGAAGAGATCTCTAGTCTTTCCCATTCTTTTGTTTTCCTCTATTTCTTTGCATTGATCTCTGAGGAAGGCTTTCTTATCTCTTATTGCTATTCTTTGGAACTCTGCATTTAGATGCTTATATCTTTCCTTTTCTTCTTTAGTCATAAGGAATTTGATTTAGGTCATACACGAATAGTCTAATGGTTTTCCCTACTTTCTTTAATTTAGGTGTAAATTGGCAATAAGGAGTTCATGATCTGAGTCACAGTCAGCTCCCAGTCTTGTTTTTGCTGATTGTATAGAGCTTCTCCATCTTTGGCTCCGAAGAGTATAATCAATCTGATTTTGGTATTGACCATCTGTTGATGTCCATGTGTAGAGTCTTCTCTTGTGTTGTTGGAAAAAGGGTGTTTGCTATGACTAGTGTGTTCTCTTGGCAAAACTCTATTAGCCTTTGCCCTGCCTCATTCTGTACTCCAAGACCAAATTTTCCTGTTATTCTAGGTGTTTCTTGACTTCCTACTTTTGCATTCCAGTCCCCTATTATGAAAAGGACATCTTTTTGGAGGGTTTGTTCTAGAAGGTCTTAATAGAACCATTTAGCTTCAGCTTCTACAGCATTACTCCTCAGTGTATAGACTTGGATTACTGTGATATTGAATGGTTTGCCTTGGAAATGAATAGAGATCATTCTTTCATTTTTGAGATTGCATCCAAGTACTGCATTTCAGACTCTTGTTGATGGCTACTTCATTTCTTCTAAGGGATTCTTGCCCACAGTAGTAGATATAATGGTCATCTGAGTTAAATTCACCCATTCCAGTCTATTTTAGTTTGCTGGAGTGGCGGCTGCATAGCCTTGGAGCAACTTTGAGGAGATACTCCACATCCAAGGGCAGAGAAGCCCCAGCAGACCATAGGAGAGGCGAATTCGCATTTAGAATCAAATCCCATTCCAGCCAGAGATGCTCAGAGGGCTCAAACATACCTTGTGTGCACCAGGACCCAGAGACCCCACAGAGACTGAGACAGAACTGTGTCTGAGTGTCTCCTGTGGAGGTATGGGTCAGCAGTGTATTGCTGCAGGGGCAGGGACTCTGGGTGCAGGAGATCTGGGTATAGCATAAGCTCTCTAGGAGGAGGTCGCCATTAACCCCATCATAGAGCTGCCAGAACTTACACAGGACTGGGGAAAACACTCTTGAAGGGCACAAACAGAACCTTGTACACTCCAGGACCTAGGATAAAGGAGCAGTGATCCCACAAGGGACTGACCCAGACTTACCCGTGAGTATCCAGGAGTCTCCAGCAGAGGTGTGGGTCAGTGGTGGCCTCTGCAGGGATAGGGACACTGAGTGTAGCAGTACATGCATGCACCTTTTGAAGGAGGTCACCGTTATCTTTATTACCTCCACCATAGTTTGGCCCCAGGTAAATTACAAGGAGGAAACCCAGCTCTACCCATCAACAGAAAATTGGATTAAAGATTTGTTGAACATGGCCTCACCCATCAGAACAAGATCCAATTTCCCCCTCAGTCAGTCTCTCCCATCAGGAAAATTCCATAAGCCTCTTATCCTTCTCTATCAGAGGGCAGGCAGACTGAAAACCACAATCACAGAAAACTAACCAATCTGATCACATGGACCACAGCCTTGTCTAACTCAATGAAACTATGAGCCATGCCATGTAGGGGCACTCAAGATGGATGGGTCATGGTGGAAAGTTCTGACAAAATGTGGTCCACTGGAGAAGGGATTCACAAACCACTTTAGCATTCTTGCCTTGAGAACCCCATGAACAGTATGAAAAGGCAAAAAGATAGAACACTGAAAGATGAACTCCCCAGGTCGATACGTGCCTAACATGCTACTGGAGATCAGTGGAGAAATAACTCCAGAAAGAATGAAGAGATGGAGCCAAAGCAGAAACAATACCCAGTCATGGATATGACTGGTGATTGAAGCAAAGTCTGATGCTGTAAAGAGGAATATTCCATAGGAACCTCTTGTGTGGTTAATATCTTTTATTGGAGTGAATTAGTTGCTTATCTGTAAGCAACAAAAAGTGACCCAGCTTTATTAAAAAGTAAAAAGAAAAAAAAATCTATTGAAATGATAATAGGCAACATTATCAGCATTGCTGAGAAGCCTGAAGAAAGAGTCAGGGACAGGCAAAGCAGGCTAAGATGGACTATGACTAAAATTCCACCTGAGCTGCCCAGTGAGGACATACATAGAGCTTGCAATGCCACCACCATCTGCTCTAGTTCCTACTTGCCCTGTGGCCCCAACTGCCACTAGTTCTACCAATAAAATGGATTCTCTCCTGCTCTATCCCTTACGTCATATAGTTTAGGGTTTATTTATCTAATGGCCCATGTCCAGGTCACATGCCTTTGACCTGGTTGCAAAAGAGTCTGGGAGACTGACTTCTCTGGCTTCTGTTGACTCACAAAGGAGAAATTCTTCTAGGTAGAAAAAGGAGGCAGCTATCTGGCAGCCCTCCCAAGTTACAGATGTACATTGCAATGCCTCTCTGTTCATTTTAAGACATGACAAACAATTGCTAATGTATAGAAACAAATCATTACTAATATATAGAGGATCTATAAGTAAAAAGGTCCTCTAGCATCTTCAAAATGCCAAATGTCTCTTGTTCAAAATGTAATTCTTATGATTCAAAGCATTTTAGCATAACACGTTTAGATGTTATTCACCCAGGGAGAAGTTTTACAATATATGATTTCCTCCTCCATTTCTCCCTCTCACAGTGAATTTCCCAAGGCCATCATCCAATTAACAATCACAAAGCTTCCTACAATACAACTGCCTATGAAATGGCTGGCTTCTTCATTAGTTTGTTTCTCTCTCCTCATCCCTTTCAATTAGCAACTGATAAAAGGAAATCAAAAGCACCTGATACCCACTTTTTCATGATGGAGAGATTTCATTTCTCTCTGAAGCATGAATAAAATTCAATTTCAGAGATCTCTCCCCTACATTCGGAAAATGAGACTCTGAATATCAAGGCCTTTATCTGGTAAAGACCCCTTTCTGAAAATGTTTACTTGCATTGTATTAAGCAAGGCACTAATACATGACTTTTGTAAATGTCATTTCTATATGTGGGGCATCAGATGAATAAACTTCTAATTCTTTGGACCATCCCAATTCCATTTCCATAATAAAAGATCATTTGTCATGATCAATATCACTGCAGATGGTGATTGCAGCCATGAAATTAAAAGACGCTTACTCCTTGAAAGGAAAGTTATGACCAACCTAGACAGTATATTCAAAAGCAGAGACATTAATTTTCCAAAAAAAGTCCATCTAGTCAAGGCTATGGTTTTTCCAGTGGTCATGTAGGGATGTGAGAGTTGGACTATAAAGAAAGCTGAGTCCCGAAGAATTGATGCTTTTGAACTGTGGTGTTGGAGAAGACTCCTGAGAGCCCCTTGGACTGCATGGAGATCCAACCAGTCCATCCTATAGGAGATCAGTCCTGGGTGTTCATTGGAAGGGTGTTCACTGGATGTTGAAGCTGAAACTCCAATACTTTGGCCACCTGATGCGAAGAGCTGACTCATGGGAAAAGACCCTGATGCTAGGAAAGATTGCAGGCAGGAGGAGAAGGGGACAACAGAGGATGAGATGGTTGGATGGCATCATCAACTTGATGGACATGGGTTTGGGTGGACTCCGGGTGTTGGTGATGGACAGGGAGGCCTGGAGTGCTGTGGTTCATGGGGTCGCAAAGAGTCGGACATGACTGAGCAACTGAACTAAACTGAACTGATATTTATGATGTGCCACTGAGTACACTGCCATGAAACTATGGAAAAAATTTTTAAAAGAAAGGCTACAAATACTCCTCAGTTTTGTTATTCAGTAAAAATTTTATGTAAGAGTTTTCTCTGTACGTCAACATTTATTAAGCAACTAGTACATACAATGATGTGAATAATCAGATATAGTCTTTGACTTTTAAGTACACATTTTGGTGGAAGAAATAGACAATAAGCATGAAAACTGACAAACCAAATGGTATTAAGGGAGTATACAAAGCAATACAATGTAAGTTAGTCAGGGGAGTCCTACTTGACATGGGTGGTTAAGAAAGAGACCCATTTATTTCTTCTCATATAACCACCAGGAGATGTGGTTATATGAGAAGAAATAAATCCCATGAAAAGTTGAAGGAACATACCAGGAAGAGGGTCTAGCAATTTCAAAATCTCTGCGATAGAATGTGCCTGATATGCTCCAGGGCTTCCTAAGAGGCAGGTTAGTCAGTAGCTTGTTAGAAGTCAGATCACTGTGGAACATTTTGGGCCACGAAAATGAGTATAGATTTATTTTAAGACCGAGAAGAGACAAGAATTAATTCATATTTTTAAAAGATCATCATGCCCATGTGGAAAACAGATTAGAAATGGCCAAGAGTGGAAGGAAGGAGATAAATTAGGAAGTGGTCCACCAGGTGAGATGGTGACTTGAATTAGTGGTGGTGAGAGAGTTGAATTTTACTATTTTAACAGCAAAACAGATAGGAATTACTCACTGATTCAACATGGGCAATCAGAATAGGCAGAGTGCAAAAATGACTCCCAGGTCTCTATCCGTCCCTGCATCCAAGTCCGTTACACAGTTACCTTCCAGCTCCTCCCATCCAGGAGGTGGAGTCTGTTTTTCCATTCCTTGTATTTGGGCTTGGACATGTGACTTGCTTTGACCAAGTGAATGAGGTATTAATAGATGCAACACCAGAACAGTTCTAAGTTGTTGTTCAGTCACTCAGTCATGTCTGACTCTGTGCAACTCCAAGGACTGCAACACGCAGTCCATGTCCTTCTCTGTTCTTCACTATCTCCTAGAGTTTGCAAACACTCATGTCCATTGAGTCAGTGATGCCATCCAACCATCTCATCCTCTGTCCTCCCCTTATCCTTCTGCCCCAATTTTCCTAGCATCAGGGTCTTTTCCAATGTCAGCAGCTCTTTGCATTAGTTGGCTGAAGTATTAGAGCTTCAGCTTCAGCAACAGTCCTTTCAATAACTATTCAATGGCATTGGCAGCAGCAGTCCTGGGAGGCGAGGTGTGCTGGCCTAACTCCTCTTGGAGGAGGTCGCTCTTACCCCTAAAGTTCTAAGGCTGGGTTTCAAAAATCTTTGTCGCTTTCACTCTCTCAGAGAAAATGCTGAAACTAGCCTTCTGACACATGGAGACAAATGGGAAGAGGACCCAGTCATCCCAGCATCCGAGGAGACAGCATCTTAGACTAGCCAAACCCAAGCTGATCGCCACCTGCCATCACACACGTGAGCCAACCAGCTGAAAACAACTAAGACCAGCCTAAATGTGTACAACCGCCTAGGTGACCTGCAGATCAATCAGCTAAATAATGCTTGTTGCTTTAAATCACTAAATTTTGAGGTACAGTGTGTTGCACAGCAATAACCTACTATTACAATGGAAAAGTGGAGAAGGCAATGGCACCCCACTCCAGTACTCTTGCCTGGAAAATCCCATGGATGGAGGAGCCTGGTAGGCTGTAGTCCATGGGGTCGCTAAGAGTCGGACAGGACTGAGCGACTTCCTTTCATTTTTCACTTTCATGCATTGGAGAAGGAAATGGCAACCCACTCCAGTGTTCTTGCCTGGAGAATCCCAGGGTCGGGGGAGCCTGGTTGGCTTCTGTCTATGGGGTCGCACAGAGTCGGACACGACTGAAGCAACTTAGCAGCAGCAGCAGCACAATGGAAAAGAAAAGAATTAAATGCAGCATTTACATTATATAACTTATAAAAGTGCAATACTTCCTAAAGAAGTTTATTTTTTTTATTCTATGGGCAGCCCTAAAGTTATATTTATTATAATCAGAGATAGGTTGTGTTAGTCAAGTATATAGTATAAGGTATCAGTGGAGGGTGGGTCTATATTAAATATGATGGACCAGAAAATATATGATAAATTCATGTTCTTTAAATTTCACCTTGGGACTTCCCTGGTGGTCCACTGGCTAGGAATCCCTCTGTTAATTCAGGGGTCATGTGTTCTATCCCTGGTCTGGGAAGATTCCACATGCTGCAGGCAACTAAGCCCGTGTGCCACAGCTAGAGAGCCTGCGTGCTACCACTATGGAAATCCATGTGCCCTAGAGCCCGCACTCTGCAACAAGAGAATCCACTGCAATGAAAAGCTTGTGTACTGCAACAAAAACCGAGTGTGACCAATAATAATAAAGATAATAAACTGCTAATATGTAGTTTCAAGTTATTAAAAAAAATTCACCTTAAATAATAATGCTGAGTAAGAGTGTAAGAATTTACATGTTATCTAGGTTTACAGAAAAGTATTTTTAAAAAATTATAGGTATCAATTAACAGGGTTATACCCTTCTTGTTTTATCAAGTAAGGGTAATTCACACACACACACACACACACACACACACACACACATCTGCTTTTTCTAATGCTATCATGTCATGAAAAGTGATGCTTTCATGATGTGATACTACTCAGTTTCCTAGGTTCCCCCATCACGGTCCAACCTAGTATCATGCCTAGAAAACAGATATGTTCACAGTCCTCAATCTTTTCTATCCATCAACAATTCATGGAGGATGCTACAGAAAGCCACTAAGGAAAATGTCAAAGGTTAAATCTCAAGAGTCTCAGAATATTGTCTTAGCAGTCCCACCATAGAGTCAAGTAACACAAACAGAAAAGGACTGAGGGAAAGTTAGGTACTTAGTAACTTTTCTGAAAGCAGAAATAGTGGATGTGATGAAAAAGGAGCCACGTCATAATCTAAAGGTGTGCAGGGTGGGAGGGGGGCACTGAACTACTCCCTGGTAGGAAAGTGAGCACATACAAATTTCATCATCCTTTGAACAGTTTTCTCTGTGGGACTCAAGTTCCAGCTGAAGATGTTTCAATCACACGCTTTACAATGCCTTCTCTAACATCTTCATTTTTAACAACTTCCATAATACCAATATGTTATCTTAAGGGTCTTTTTTTTTTAATACCACATTTGGGCATGTGTTCAGAGAGAGTAACTGCTGCCCTGGTCCCCACCTATGTAATCTGAACCACCAAAGAAAAGGACAGGGAATATCTCTAGTCTGTAATGAAGACCTTCTGTTGTTGTTGTTCAGTTGTCCAGTCACGTCTGTCTCTTTGTGACCCCATGGACAGCAGCACACCAGGCCTCCATGTCCCTCACCATCTCCTAGAGTTTAGCCAACTTCATGTTCATTGCATTGGTGATGCCATCCAGCCGTCTCATCCTCTGATGCCCTCTTCTCCTTCTGCCCTCAATCTTTCCCAGCATTAGGGACTTTTCCATTGAGTCATCTGTTCATATCAGATGACCAAAATACTGGAGACCTAACCAAGAGCAAAAATCAATGATGGGAGGGCAGTAGTTATGGAACTAGTGTTCAGGTATAGGGAAGTTTCATATGTCTGGCATCATTGACTAGTGTGCCATTCTATTGAGTAATGAATATTGATTTTTCTTAACATGAGAGTTTTCCCAGCAAGTATCTCATTTTAACAATGAATTCTAAGAAGTACTGAACATGCAAAGCCTCTTCTTACTGAAACCTGAAACTCTCCTCCATGAATTACCTGTCTCCTGTCTGGATTGGAGCTGATTTGAGCCAAATTGGAAATGGCCATGCAAACTCTCATCTAGGTTTCTTCCAGTGGAATTTCATATACATGGGTTGTTGCTCAGAACTGCTTTTTTTTTTCCTAAAGAAGTATGATACTCACATTCGGCCAGATAGTTCTACAAGACTGATTTCGGGGATAACTCAGGTGTCACTGTATGGAATAAAGGGACAAAGCATGGAAAAGAACTGACCAAGGTCTGTTACACACACAACACAATAGACGGTGAGTGTTATTAATAGATAAGAAAATAGTCTTTAATGGAGTAAGAGCTAAGCCCCTGACATCAAACAGAAAGTCTGAACTCTGGTCATTTCTCAGTCAAGGTGCTTACTGATTTTTGCCTCTGATTCCCCATGTGTGAAATGAAAATAAGAATATATCCCTCATAGGATACTGTGAAATAAATAACATAAAATAAGGGTAACAAGTAACTGAACTCCCAAATAAAAGAATAGTACTAATGAAAGAATTTAAAGTCTAATGTAATTATGACATCAAAAATAGGTAGTTTTGGTACAAGATCAGGGTTACAAGCCAGCTTTTCTGTGGTTTTCTTGGCTTTCCTCTCATTACCACAAAATGGTGACCACAGCTCCAAACATCACGTGCTCGCCTAACTTCATTCAAAGCAGGAATAAAAGGTGTTGGGGTTTCCCTTTATGCACATCTCTCTCTTTGTAAGAGAGGTACCTCAGACCCACTGGTCATAACTGGGTCACATGCCCATGTCTCATGTGCAAAGGATGCTGGCAAAGTCAACATCCAGCATTTTTTAGCTTCTTTAATGGTAGCATGATTCTGCCATTAAGGAGGAAGTTTGGGGCAAAAAGGCTAGTGAGGAGGCAACAATTTCTGCCACAATATATGCAGCAACAAAAAACAGTTGTTGGCAAACAGGTATTGGCTTTAAGTAAAAAATAAAAAATATTAGGTCCTTTTGTTATAATTCTGTCAAACTCTACTCCACATGTGGTGAATTTTCACCACTGATGTTATGTAGCCCCCACTTACCATCAATAAGTTTCTAGCCTCCTTTTGGGGAAGCACCACTCTCTCCTAATTTTGAATGGTCTTGGAGGAAATCAGTGCTTCCCTTCTGCTACTGAAACACAGTGGACTAAATCTTTTTTCATACTTTCCTGGTACATCCAGAGGAACCACGTACCTTAGGTTGGAACAATTTACATTTTGGTCAAGGACGCTGTAATTCAAGCACAGGCAATGGCAATTAGGATAACTAAAGAGGTGGGTGAAGCAGTAGGAACTGGCCCGCTCAGCTGACCTTTCTCCTTCTGCTCTGTGATGCTCATCAGTTCCCTGTATTATGTCAGCCTCTGGTAGAGGTTTCCCAGATCGTTCATGGGCAGAGACACCTCTCCTCAGCGACTGTGAATGTCGGCTGGTAACAGTTTATGGTTGCCCTGTTCCCCGAAGAACTGCACTCCACAGACAGGAACGCCACCTCTGTCTGCTCACCCCTGGTCCAGGAGATGCCTGAAGACAGGGATTTCCTGGAACCAGATCATTCTAGCTCCGAAGAGTTTAATGCGCATACCTGCCCCCGCAGGCCAGCTCTACCCAGGTGGCGCAATGGTAAAGAACCCACCTGCCAATGCAAGAGGTGCAAGAGATGCAATCCCTGGGTTGGGAAGATCCCCTGGAGGAGAAAAAGGCAGCCCAGTCCAGTATTCTTTCCTGGAAAATTCCATGGACAGAGGAGTCTGGTGGGATACAGTCCGTGCAGTCACAAAGAGTTGGACACAACTGATTAACTGAGTGCGTGCACACACACACAAACACACACACACACACACATACAGAGTAACTTCACCTTGGTAGCTTGAAAGAGGTCATGGGGGAAGTATTTACACTATGGAAATTGGCAAATGCTGTAAATCTGGTTCCCCACTGCCCTAGAGGTCCCCTTTACCTGGACACTGCTGCCTAGAAGGCTATGCTCCAATCAGAGGTAAAAGCAGCTCTTTTTGCGCCTTTGCTTTTTGCCCATTTCTGTCCCCTCTAACCTTAAAAGAACTGAATTACAAGAATGAGGTCACTAGGCAATTTCACCTAACTTCTGACTTCTGCTCTCCTGAATGCACACCGTGTCTTGCCCAACCTGTTGCTTCTTTTCCTAGATAAAAAGAACTAAGAATGAAAAATTAAGTAATTAAAGAATGATTAGTTCTCTACTCCCAATACCCCTCTAAGGAAGCCTGCAGGCAGGTCATGTGGGCAATGTCAGTACAAAGGAAAGGTACTTTAATCAGAAAAGCTGGCAATCTGGGGAGCTGATGGACTCACATCCAGAGATGAATTTATTGGCTTTTGAGTGGTGAGCAGCCACACTTGACTCTGGTAACAGAGAGTCCACCGCCACTGACGGACTGGTACAGGAACACAACAACCTGGCCCTCTGTCTTGAGGTGGAACAATTCTCTGATGATATTTAAGCATCGGAGCCCAGTGAAATCAGCCTGCTGCTAGGCTCCACCTGAACCCTCGCTTTTTGCTTAAATCCTTCTGCCCTATCCCATTTCCCTCGCCAGCTTCCAACTTTCTCTGGAGAATATTCCCTCAGTAAGTCACTGGCACAAGAACCCCCCTCCCCCCAACTCAGTCTCTGCTTCTCGGGACCCCAGCCTAAGCTCCCCCTTGTACACCCTTAGCTCCTGCTTACAAAGCCCAAGGCTACAGATGTCTGTCAATTCTTAGCCCCACTGTCTTTTCAAGGAGTTTCTTTTTGCTTACAATAGCCAGCATAAAGTTAAGCCTCTAATTTGCTTGCAACCATCAAAATATTAGGAAGTACGATATATAGAAAAGAACATAATAGCCACCTTTGTCTACTGCAAAATGGCTTAAGTTTTAGGATGCAATCTAGCCCAGAAAATTAAATTGGTGAAAACAAAAGATCTTAAGTATTGAATCAACTGACGCAATCTGAAGTGTTAAAGATGCTTAAAAAGTAAATCTACTCTTTTCCATCACAGTTACATTAAAATTATTCCAACAGCCACATGAAATACCCAGACCCATTAGAAGAAATTATTATGTCATAAAACACTATTATCCTCAGTCAGTTAAAACTGAAAGTTTTTATAGCCTAATGTAACTCTAGAAATATCCTGCATATGTAATCACTGCAGTAAGATCTTTGCAAGTGCCACTGCTTCAAGTTAACATTTTTTTTCTTTAGTGTCTCAACCCTCAAAAGTCAATTAAGCTTTGAAAACACCATGTCTTTAAATAATTAAATGCTTTCACATCTCACCCAATGAATAAAACAACCTTAATTAATAGAGAAATCATAGCTTTGTTCACACTTGTCGCTCAAATAAATATCTCCTAGGGTTCAACTGAAAATATGGAGATGGGAAGTCTGACCTGCCCTGCTGACTGCTATTCTTCCAAGATCTATAAAGTTTACACCAGAAAGATGGCACAAGCAGTGATTCAACTATGCATCTGACAGCCTGTGCAGAAGCAGGATGTTTGAACTGCTCATAAATTAGGCACCCAAGGATGCAAAATACTGTCGTGTACATATCCTCCTAGGCAGACTTTACACAACTTATTTTACAGTGTAGGTAAATCCCTAGAAGTCCCCTGTAAATTAGTTCAAAGAATCTAAATCAAGTCTCCCTCTAATTAAAGGAACCATGAGGTAAAAAGTTCTGAAAAATGCAAAATCCTTTTTTAAGAGGATTTTAAATAACCACTATCCAACTTATTACACAGGGCATCTGATTAAAGTAAAATAAAGCCTCGTAGCAAGATGCAAAAACCAGTTGCTAAGAATCTGTTCTTCCCAGGAAACTATGGATTTTGGGTGACTGTGATGTGTCAACGCAGGCTCGTCCACTGTAACAGAGGTAGCACCCTGGTGGGGCTCTTGATAATGGGGAGACTGTGCGTGTATGAGGGATGGCTTATGTGGGGAATCTCTGTACCTTCTTATTAACTGTGAACCTAAAACTTCTCTAGAAAAAATAAAGTTTGTTTTTTTTTTTAAAGAACCTATTCTTCATGGCACTTCTTATTTACATGGTATTCTGTTTGTCTGCCTTCCTCAGCAAAATATAAGCCAAGACATTGTCTCTTCACTGAAGGGTCCCAGGGCCTATAACTATGCCTGATCCAAAAAAAAGTGTTCAATAAAGATTTTGTGCATGGAGGGAAAAAACAAGATAAACAAGGATCTATTTTTTACTAGTAAAACCCTATATTGATCTATTAACATAAACAGCAGAAGCTAACATAACAATGTAAAGCAACTGTAATAAAAATTAAAAAAACAATACCAAGAAAACCAATAGCAATGCATTTGCAAAGACATTAAAATGCTAAAATTTTTAAAAATCTTAATAATCAAAAGTCATTCTGTAAAATAAGCAGAAGGCAGTATTTCCCAGCTTTTCTATCTCGAGAAATCGGAGGAACATAATCTAGTAGAGACAGTGAAGCACCAGTTGGACCCACTATGGAAAGTATATTCCTTTCCCTACTGGCTGGAATTGATTTGAGGCATTGCTTAGAGCAATTGACATGCTCCCAGCATGGCCAGATACAGTAGCCACCAGCCCCACATGACTACTGAGCCCTTGCAAAGTGGCCAATTTGAACTGAGATGAGAGATGTGCCATTACAGGTAAAATGTACACCAAACTTCAAAGATTTGGGCAAAAAGGATTCAATAATTTTTATACTATATACATGTTGACATGATGATATCTTGCATATACCTTAAGTTCAGTTCAGTTCAGTTCAGTCGCTCAGTCGTGTCCGACTCTTTGCGACCCCATAAATCACAGCACACCAGGCCTCCCTGTCCATCACCAACTCCCGGAGTTCATTCAGACTCAAGTCCATAGAGTCAGTGATGCCATCCAGCCATCTCATCCTCTGTTGTCCCCTTCTCCTCCTGCCCCCAATCCCTCCCAGCGTCAGAGTCTTTTCCAATGAGTCAACTCTTCGCATGAGGTGGCCAAAGTAAGTATTAATATATCTTAAAAGCAACAGTATTAAGATCAATTTTCATATTCAGAGTAATTAAGATTATCTTCGCCTATGTCTTTTTACTTCTTAATGTGGCTCCTGGAAAATGTTAAATGTAACTCACATAGGTGGCTCAGAATAAACTTTTTGAACATTGCAGCATTAAACAATGTCCTGATTACAGAGTGAAGCTCCTTACTGCAAACACCTATCCTTTCTGCCTGGAGAGCTCCTATCATGCTACTGGAACTCACTGAGCCTTTTGTAAGACAAGGTGGTCTTGTCAGATAATGACCCTGGAAGCTCCTTGAATCAGTGGCTGGAAGTCAGCTGAATAAGTTTGCCAGTTGTCTTGACTTTCACTGGGGACAATTCAGAGGTGCATGTTACCATGTTTCATGGAGTTCCCCAGCAGAGCTGAGCACCAGTCACCCACAAGGCCAGCTCCCTTGATAACATTCCTCATTGAACTCTTTCCCTTCCCCATTTCACCTCCACTCGCCCAAGTGTTTCCTGGATTTATTTTCCCAAGAAATTATGCTTGCATTAGAATCTTCTCTCAAGGTCTGCATCTGGCAGAACCCAAATGAAGACAACAGGGAAGACAAAATAAAACAGAACTAAACCTACCAGACATATTCCATACCTGTCAAGGAGTTTTATTTCAACCCTTCATAAACTTAACAACCTCTTCAAGCTAAAGTACAGTAAGAGCCTTTGTGACCATCACAACCAGTGATACTGCTTTATCAAAGACAGAATAAAAGTAAAACATGAGAATATGAAAAGAAACCATATGTTCAATTGCACCAAATCTAAATGTAGGCTGTTTTTCCCTCTTGGATCTTTTCTTAGATTGCACTCAACTTGGTGTTTTAGAAGATTTTCATAGCTCTGTTCTCTTCTCTGATTCTACTTGGGGAATTGTGACTTTTTAAAGGAAATACTGGAGTTCAGAGATCCTGAGATAGAATGGAGGGTTTTGTCATCCTTAACATGGATCTGAATCCTTAGGCCATGTCCCTTGTAAAATGGCCTGATTTTGAGAAGAGTGTAAATTAATAAAAACAAACCTTCCACATTCTCTATCTTCCAAGAGCATCTTCATGCAGTCTGTTTTTAAGCTTTTATTTGAATTCCTTTCCTCTTCTCTCTAAATACCTTGGTAGTAATAAATAAGTCAGTTCCCCAGATTAAATATATCTCCTTTTTATTACCTTCTAGGGCATAACACTCTTACCACAGTCTTTTAGGCTCTAAGCCCAATGGCGGCCCAATGGCGATAAGAATAATCAAACACTGAACTCAGGTACTAACTAGAGTAAATATGGATATTGGCTTGACTTGGTCTATAAATAACAGGATTATTTGAAGACGAGGAGTTTGCTTTCAAAGCTCTGATCTCTGGGAGGTTCTTGACAGTCTTACTAGGATACAGCCTCTTTTATACTTTCATAAGAGAGCAAATGCAGGCAATAGCTTTCTGGGACAAGGAAGTACGTGCATGCAGGGCTCTGGCTCTGGGAGCAGCCTTAGGTGGGGAAAAAGGGTGTTGCTGAGTCATTTATCCAACAGCCTGAGGTGTGATGTCCTTCCTACCCCCATGCTTGTGGTGAGCTCATCATGCTATTAATGGAAGCATAGAATCTAGCATTTTATAGCTTGCCAACACTGGGGGTCAACGCAGCACTAAAAGGCAGAGGCTATTTTCTCATCTCCTGAAGACCACTAGCTCTATCTTCCTCCCCACAAGCCAAGCCTGGGCATCTGCAATTCCTGCCTCCTGTCCATGTCCACCAAGGGCAAGGTCAATTCCTCTCCTCTGCAGTCTCAGGGAGTGCTGAAAAGGGAGCCTTGGAGCAGGGGTGTGCTGAGGCCAGCTGGCACAAGATAGTGACAGCCTGTGGTCCCAGCTCCACTCCAGTGACATCACCCTCTGCCAGTTGGAAATTGGCCCCTTGGTGAGAGTATGTATATCACAAAAATCAGCTTAAGTTCCAATTCAGGGTCTCCCTGTCAGGAGCGTAGCTTGCTAAACATTTTCCAACACACCTCTGAATTTGGGGGAACTAAAAGAAACATAGTTTATCAAAATCAAATGTGCTCTATCCACACAGAATGAAACCATGCCCTAATAAGGACAAGACATGCCCGGTGTCAGGTTCGCAGGCTCCCTTCACTATGAAATGTTTTGTCTTTTGCCTGGAGACCACATCTAAGGAAAAGAAAGGCAGCATTTTCCAACCAAGAAACAGGTCCCAGTACGCACAGAGTTTGGTCGAGGCCTGCTTTCCAAAGAGGCCAAACTCTTTGTGGCCAATCACAATACAGTCCCTTGAGGAGCTACACACATGTCATCTTTGTTGAGCCCCTAAGAACTCTTAAGGAGAAAGCAGGCAAGCATCCATTGTAGGAAAAAATTCAAATGGGGAAGATTTCACTTAATATTGCATCCTACAGTATAACAGGGAAATCCAGGGGGCTGGGGGTGGGGATCTAAAGAGTGTGGGAGTTACACAAGATGCTGCAGAATCTAGCTCTGCTTCTTTGTTTTACTGTTGTTTCACTGCTAAACATCTGATAACACTGTGTTTCAAGGAAATTGCTCTGTAGCACATTTAGGTTTGTAAGAACTGATTTCTAATCACAGCTTACAGATAAATATTCAGCCATTTGCATTTCAGGAAACAACTTCTACTCCTGGGTGAATAGATTATCATGCTTATCTTTGGAGAATCAGGCAGCTATGAGGTTGACTGTTGCCTCACACCTAATCTAAGGTTGCTAGACTCCACAGAATTACTGGGAGAGCTAGTTAAAACACATTCCCTAGCCCTACCCCTTGGGATTCTGAATCAGTGAGGCCCATGAATTAGCATCTCTAACAACCTCCCAGGACTTTCCTCATAGCTCAGTAGGTAAAGAATCTACCTGCAATGCTGGAGACCCGAGTTCCATCCCTGGTTCAGGAAGATCCCCTGGAGAAGGAGATGGCAACCCACTCCAGTATTCTTGCCTGGAGAATCCCATGGACAGAGGAGCCTGGCGGGCTGCAGTCTCTGGGATTGCAAGAGTCGGACACGACAGTGACTAAACCACCACCGCCACAACCTCCCAGGTGATGGTGATGCAACTGGAACACGGACCTCACTTTGAGAAAACCTGCTGTAACCCACTACCCTTTAAACAAGGCTAGATGATGTTCATGGCACAAAGTCCAGAAAGGAACTGCTCCTGGTCCCATTAAAGGGTCTTCTGTTAAGTCTCTAGGTCGTGCTGTTACAATGTTTACCCAAACACAGTTGGGAATGACTCCCTGGAGGCAAGAAGACTAGTTTCCTGGTGATAGAATGCGGGGTCACAGAGACAATGACCTTTTTTTTTAAATTAATTTTTATTGGAGTATAGTTGCTTTACAATGCTGAGTTAGTTACTACTATACAGCAAAATGAATCAGCCATATACATACATATATCCCCTCCCTTTTGGACTTCCTTTCCATCCAGCTAACAACAACAACAACAAAAAACAGACGTATTTCTATAAAAATTATTTTTTTCATTATAGTCTTTTTTTCCCCCAAACATAAAACTTTTTTATTTTGTATTGGAGTATAGCCAATTAACAATGTTGTGATAGTTTAGGAAAAGGCAATGGCACCCCACTCCAGTACTCTTGCCTGGAGAATCCCATGGACGGAGGAGCCTGGTAGGCTGCAGTCCATGGGGTTGTTGAGGTCAGACACGACTGAGTGACTTCACTTTCACTTTTCACTTTTATGCATTGGAGAAGGAAATGGCAACCCACTCCAGTGTTCTTGCATGCAGAATCCCAGGGATGGTGGAGCCTGGTGGGCTGCAGTCCATGGGGTTGCTGAGGTCGGACACGACTGAATGACTTCACTTTCACTTTTCACTTTCATGCATTGGAGAAGGAAATGGCAACCCACTCCAGTGTTCTTGCCTGGAGAATCCCAGGGTTGGGGAAGCCTGGTGGGCTGCTGTCTATGGGGTCGCACAGAGTCAGAGACGAACAGAGTCAGAACTAAGGTGAACAGTGAAGGGACTCGGCAATACATATACGTCTCCATGGGGGTCACAGAGTCGGACATGCCTGAGCAACTGAACAACAACCACAAAATTCTCTCCCGAAGTCCCCTTCCATCCTGGCTGCCACATAACATTGAACAGATTTCCATGTGCTTTGCAATAGGTCCTTGTTGGTTATCCATTTTAAATACAGCAGTGTGTACATGACCTTCCCAAAGTCCCTAACTATCTCTTCTCCCTGGCAAGCAAGTTCATTTTCTGAGTCTCTTTCTGTTTTGTAAGTTCATTTGTATTGTTTCTTTTTTAGATTCCACATATAAGGGATGTCATATTATATTTCTCCTTCTCTGTTGACTTTCTTCACTCAGTATGACACTAAGTCCATCCATGTTGCTGCAAATGGCATTATTTCATTCTTTTCAATGGCTGAGTAATACTCCTTTAGGACACCAGGAGACTCTCTTAAGTTCTATATCCAAGTTTACATTCAGATCATAATATATAATAACTATTTCATTCTCTGTTTAACATCTGCCTATGAACCATCTTGTTGCTGTTCAGTAGCTAAGTTGTGTCCAACTCTTTGCGACCCTGTGGACTGCAGCACTCCAGGCTTCTCTGTCCTACACTATCTCCTAGAGTTTGCTCAAATTCATGTCCACTGAGTCAGTGATGCAATCTAATGATCTCATCTTCTGCCACCCCTTTTTGCCTTCTTTTGCCTTCAATCTTTCCCAGCATCAGTGTCTTTTCCAATGAGTCAGTTCTTGACATCAGGTGACCAAAGTATTGAGCTTCAGCTTCAGCATCAGTCCTTCCAGTGAATATTCAGGGTTGATTTCTTTTAGGAATGATGAACCATTTACTCAAGTAATAACTTTTAGGTAAGTATACAGCTTTATATATTGATAAGTTGCTACCTTACTGGAAAGGGTCCCTTTGTCCTCATTTTGCCCCCAGGACTTATACTGAAGGGTATTTAAATATCTGTAATTAAGCCAGTGTAGTTGCCCTTTCCGTGCGGTTTTATGGACTATCTGTGGCAGCCAGAGTGTTCCATGCATATGAGGCATATTTACCACAAATAATGATTTTTTTTTTTTTTTTTGTATTTCAAAAAGTAGAATGCTTTTTCCAGAAAAAAAGAAAAGAAATAGAGAAAAAAAATGGAAGCTTTTTTGGAAAAGCTCATTCTAGACTTTTAGGGCAATGACAACATAATGAAATCACCTTAAAACATTATTATTTATTTATCCACACTATACACCAGAAGTTCCAGTATTGAGGGTTGAACGATTAGTTTGATTGACAAACCATTCTGTGAACAACCAAAAACATGGCCCTTGTTTTCGATCCTGAGCAAAACTATCCCACACAGATCTGCTGTTCTCCCATTCAAATTAAGACTCATAAAAGGCATGCAAAGTGTCAATACTGCTTCTAAAATCCATCAAACTATTCTGATGGAATGGCCAGAAAGTGTTCCAGAATTCAAGTTTCTGATGGTTTAGAGAAAATGCATATTTATCTGAGTTCAGCTTCTTTCCTAAGTTCATCATCTGTATCAACTAATCTGGCACTGATACTCTTCCCGCAAAATTACAGGGCCTGTTCTAAAGAGACAGCTCATTCATTTAGCACTGCAGATTATGTTCAGTAGTTTTCCTTACTGCTGTAAGCATATCACTAGTGTCACTGAAGAGTTAGACAAAGACTTTCCCCCCAGTTTTGGGTAATAACACAGGCTGTTCTAAACTAACAGAAATGATAAAGAGGGAAGTTAGCTTTACTCTTCCTGATGCCACTGCTTATCACAGGAGAAAAGGCATCATCTGCCAGGCATGATGCCATATTAATCCAAACACACACAAGGTCTTCTCCACTTCTGTGCAGCTCTTTCCCTTGTTCCAGGTATCTCCCCAGGGCAGGGTGGTGATTACTAAGAACCCTTCCTGAACCTCAATTCCTGCCTGATTACTAGACAAATATAGATTAAACAGTACGGTGAAGTTGATCCCCAAAAGACTGACATTTTGCCAAAATTTAACAGAATAAATGGAGTTGTAAAACTACAGAGAAATGGGATGAATGGTATTATCCCAACTTTTAAATTCTGAAACATTTCAAAACCATAGAAAGGTTGCCAGAGTAGAGATTCATGTCCATAAAAGCTTCACATGCCTTTGAAGCTTAACGTTTTGCCACATTTGCTTTCTCTGACTCTTTCTGTCTTCTTTTCTCTCTTTTTTACCTGGCCACATAGCACTGCATGTGGATCTTAGTTCCCTGCCCAGGATCGAACTCATACCCTTGGCAGTGGAAGCACAGAATCCTAACTACTGATCCATGAAGGAATTCCCATCTCTGCCTCTTTTTGTGTGTATTCTCTGTGTACACATAATTACACACACACATACTTACATGCACATACACATTTAAACATATACACTTATGTGCATGTATACATATAAACATATGCATATACATTTTGGGAAACATTTGAAAGTTACTTGTAGATATGACACTTCACTCACAAGTATTCAGCAGATTTTTCATAAAGTCTATCTAGTCAAAGCTATGGTTTTTCTGGTGGTCAGGTATGGATGTGTGAGCCAAAGTCAGTCTCCCACATGACCATAATATACTGACTGCATTTAAGAAACAACATTAATACAATATTATCTAATATATAGTTTATTGTCAAAGTCTCCAAATTCTCCCAATAATATCCTTTACAGTAAGCTTAATTTTCCCAGGATCCAATCCAGTACCACAGACTACATTTAGTCATCAGGAGTTGAGATTTCTTTAATCTGGGGCAACATATTGTCTTTCTTGACATTGATATTTTAAGAGTAAAATAGACATTTTCCCAAAGAAGATAAACAAATGGTTAAGAAGCATTACAAAAAGAAGCGCAACATTGCTGATTATTAGAAAAATGCAAATTAAATCTACAAAGAGGTATCATCTTACACCAGTCAGAATGGCCATCATCAAAAGTTTGCAAACAATAAGTGCTGGAGAAGGTGTGGAGAAAAGGAAACCTTCCTACACTGTTGCTAGGAATGTAGATTGGTGCAGACTCTATGGAAAATCATATGGAGCTTCCTTACTAAAAACAGAACTACCATATAATCTAGCAACCACACTGTCGGGCATATACCTAGAAAAGGTCATAATTTAAAAAGATACACGCATCCCAATGTTCACTGAAGCACCAGTGACAATAGCCAAGAGATGGAAGCAACCTAAATGTCCATCAACAGAAGAATGGATACAAAAGTTGTGGTACATATATACAATGGAATATTGCTCACCCATAAATAATGAAACAATGCCCTTTGCAGTAACACAAATAGACTTAGGGATTATCATACTAAGTGAAGGAAGTCAGAGAAAGACAAATATCATATGATATCACTTATCATCTTTATTTATTTTCTTGGGCTCCAAAATTACTGTAGATGGTGACTGTAGCTATGAAATTAAAAGACTCTTGCTCCTTGGAAGAAAAAGCTATGACAAACATAGACAGCATATTAAAAAGCAGAGACATTACTTTGCCAACAAAAGTCCATCTAGTCAAAGCTATGGTTTTTCTGGTAGTCAGGTATGGATGTGAGAGTTGGACCATAAAGAAAGCTGAGTGCTGAAGAACTGATGCTTTTGAACTGTGGTGTTGAAGAAGACTCTTGAGAGTCCCTTAGACTGCAAAGAGATCAAACCAGCCAATCATAAAGGAAATCAGTCCTTGAATATTCATTGGAAGGACTGATGCTGAAGCTGAAGCTGCAATACTTTGGCCACCTGATGCAAAGAAATGACTCACTGGAAAAGACCCTGATGGTGGGCAAGATCGAAGGCAGGGGGAGAAGAAGACAAAGGAGGATGATGTGGTTGGATGGCATCATCAACTCGATGGACATGAGTTTGAGTAAGCTCCAGGAGCTGGTGATGCACAGGGAAGCCTGGTGTGCTGCAGTCCGTGGGGTTGCAAAGAGTTGGACATGACTGAGCGACTGAGCTGATCACTTATCTGTGGAATCTAAGAAGATGATACAATGAACTTATAACATATATGGGGAAAGAATCTGAAAAAGAATAGATATAAATATATGTTTAACTGGATCACTTTTCTGTATATCTAAAACTAATGCAACATTGTAAATCAACTGTAACCCAATATAAAATAAAAATTAAATTAAAAATGTGCTGTACAGTCAAGATTTTTCAAGGATAGTCTTCAGTTCAGTTTTTCTAATTTTTTTCCTCATGATTGGTGGTGGTGGTTCTCAGTCACTTCTGGCTCTTTGAGACCCCATGGACTGTTGCCCATCAGGCTCCTCTGTCCAGGGGATTCTCCAGGCAAGAATACTGGAGTGGGTTGCCATTTCCTACTCCAGGGGATCTTCCTGACCCAGGGATTGAACCTGCATCTCTTGTGTCTCCTGCATTGGCAGGTGGATTCTTTACCACTGCGCCACCTGGGAAATAATGCCTAGATATCCTTTCCTAATGCATCTTCAAGGGCACTGTGGTTTCAGTCTGTCTCATTATTGGCAATAATAAATTTGATCAGTTGGAAAAGGCAGCTTCTGCCAAATCTCTCCATTTTTATGGTATCTTCTCCCCTTTGTGACACTTTGAAGACTATGTGAATAGTCCCCTGCTCAACAACTTTTAACCTGGTGGCTAGCATCCACTGCTGACTCTTGCCTAAATCAATTATCATTATGGTGTTTGCAAAATAAGCATTATATATACTGGAGATAGAGTCCAACACAAAAACCCATTAACTCATATAGAGAAAATAGTCTTCATTGGGATTAATCCTGTTACAGTTTAATAGTTTCCCCTTTAGTTTCTGAGAAAATACAGTACTGCTGGATAATTCTTTGAGTACAACCGTCAGTTTTTTCTAGGATAATTCAGATATATGAAAGGATGAAAATGCACAGACATGAATTCAAATAAGCCCTTTAAAAATGACAAATGTCTTGAATGGTCTCTGTGGCTGTGACATTTACATACATCAAATATCCACATGCGTCCCCACATTCACCAGTTGCCCTTGCAGTGGGGAGGGACCAAGTAATTAGTTCTGACCAATGACCCATTAGTGGAAGTGATAAGTCACTTCTGGACTGAAGTTCCTACAAGGCCATGTCTCTTTCTCTCTTTGCTTCAGCAGTGACCATGGAGACTGAGTGTTGAAATGAGGAGTCAGAACACAGAAGCAGCCCAGGCTGCTAAATCACTGCATTGGAAACAGTTGCCCCAAAGAGTTATTTGACCTACAGTGGACTTGGCATGAGTGGGAAATAAACCCCTATGTGCTGAGCTGCTGTAATTTGGGTTTGCTTATTACCACAACATAATCAAGTGTATTCTATTGTCTCTAAAAGCCAATTTTTATCAATAATTAGAATTTAACAAGAACCACATTTGGATTAGAATGGTGATATATTAATTTATCCATGGTGGTAATGCAACTGATGCAAAAACACTAGTCATCTACAGAACAAACTTCTCTGCCCTTTCCCTGCCTCCTTTTTCTCTGACAGCCAAACTTCAATATAAAGATTGACGATGAAAGCTCATGGTATCCTGCATCTGTTTTAGGAGAACTGCTTTGCAAGCTGGTGGATGTAACACTGGTACTTTGACATTGTCCACAGAGGGAGTATTTACACCAAAGAAACTGGCAAATGCTACACACTGGTGCCACTTCCTTCATCCTCCCACAGAGAGCTGCTTGTTGAACATTTAAACAGCACATTGGTGGCTATTTTCCTTTCCAGGTTCTGCTACAAATAGGAGAAGGGCATATGACCCAATATTGACCAGTAAGAGTTGCAAGGAAACTGGATACAGAACATCGAGAAAGACTTCTCTCCCTATTAAAAATAAAACTATATATATATATAGGTATGTATGTATATACATCAAAAAAGCACATATATGATCACTAAAAGATAGATATGTACTAGAATGTTTATTGTAACATTTTCACTGTAACCCAAAACTAGTTACTATTCAAATGCTCATCAACAGTAAAATGGACAATGAAATACTGTAAAGCAATGATAATTATTTGCAACTACACACAAAAAATGGCTGAGATTGTCTCAAACATAATGAGTAAAAGAAGCCAACACAGGACATATTAGATGAGATTCCATTTAGATGAAAGTTCAAAACAGGCAAAATTAATCTATGGTGTTGGACATTAAAATTTATGCAACTAGTTACACGTGGAGAAGCTAGTTATGGAAAATAAACCTATGAAAGACTTCTTGAGTCTAACTATATTCTATTTCTTGATCTGGGTGATGATCTCAAATGCATCAGTTTGTGAGAATATATCAAGTGAATGCATACTTAAAACTTGTACATTTTTCTGTATGTATGTGCTTAGTCGCTCAGTTGTGTTTGAATCTTTGTAACCCCTGGACTGTAGCCCATTGGGCTCCTCTGTCCATGGGGATTCTCCAGGCAAGAATACTTGTTGCCATGGAGTAGGTTGCCATGCCCTCCTCCAGGGGATCTTCCCAACCTAGGGATTGAACCCAGGTCTCCCATGTTGCAGGCAGATGCTTTACCATCTGAGTCACCAGGGAAGCCCAAGAATACTGGGGGGGGGGGTAGTTTATCCCTTCTCCAGGGAATCTGCCCGATCCAGGAATCAAACTGGGGTCTCCTGCATTGCAGGCAGATTCTTTACCAGCTGAGCTGCCAGGGAAACCCTTCTGTATGTATAGTATACTTCTATAAAATGCTTTTTAAACTAAAGAAAGATGAAAAAAAAGAGAAGAGGTTGACTTTGCTTCTCCTTCCCACACTGACATGTCTGTGTGAGACGTGGATGCCTAGACCCACGGCAGCCCTCTCAACCAACACACTGAGGGGAGCAGAGCTGGATTCCTGAGGACAAGGCTGAACCATGGCACCAATCTTGGAAGTCCCTCTGGATCTTTGGCTTTGGAAATAATAAATATCATTTTGGGGACTTCCTTGGTGGCTCAGTGGTTAAGAATCCACCTGCCAATGCAGAGGACACAGGTTTGATCTCTGGTCTGGGAGGATCCCATATGCCACGGAGCAACTAAGCCTGTGTACCACACGATTATGGAGCCTCTACTCTAGAGCCTGGGAGCCACAACTACAGAGCGCATGTGCTGTAACTACTGAAGCCTGAGAGCGTAGAATCCATGCTTTGCAATAAGAGAAGCCTCCACAATGCAAAGCCTGCACACGGCAGCAAAGAGTAGTCCCTGCTCTCCACAACTAGAGAAAGTCCACACACAGAAACAGAGACCCAGCACAGTCAAATATAATGCATTTTAAAAATTATATTTTTCTTTGGCATAGAGTAGTCATGTCATCAAAATTATTTATTCTGAGGACTTCCCTGGTAGTCCAGTGGCTGAGACTCCATGCTCCCAGTGTAGGGGGCCTGAGTTTGATCCCTGGTCAGGGAACTATATCCCATATGCCACAACTAGGAGTTCACATCCTGCAGCAAAGAAAGATCAAAGACGCCGCATGCTGCAGCTAAGACCTGGCCTAGCCAAATACAAATTTTTTTCCTTTTTGAAAATTATTATGATTTTGGATGGAGACAGCCTTTTGTATTAAATGAAGGAAAAATTTGCATGTCAGCATTGCAAAGCAGAATGGTTAACCTATGGAGTAGTTTTCAATACTGCATCAGGTAATTGACATGGTTATTTTAGTCTGTTGGAACTTCTATAACAGAATACCACATACTGGTGTCTTACCAACAACAGAGATTTGTAGCTCACAGTTCTGGAGGTTGGGAAGCCCAAGATCAAGGTGCCATTCTGGGTGACATTGTTGTGAGAACCCTCTTCCAGTTCAGAAGCCAGTGTCTCGCAGTGGAGAAGGGGTTAGGGATCTCTCTTGAGGCTCTCTTATAAAACCATTAATTCTGTTCAGGAGGGCTCCACCTTCAAGATTAAAGGCCCCACTACTTTCCAAAGGCCCCACCTCCTAATAGCATCATCTTAGGTGCTTAGGATTTCAACATGTGAAGTTTGAGGGGATACAGACATTCAGACCATAGCAAAGGTTATCCTGGTCATTCCATTTATCAAATTAGGTCCCCCAAGGACTTACCTTCCTGCTCAAATGTCACCTCTTCAATAACAAAAGAATATCTATGTACCTTTATTATGTATATATGAATATGGTTTCTAATCATTCTGTAATAACATTTCCTCACTCCTGTCACCTATTTCCTCCCTATTACCCTCCTTCATTGTCATGAGCACACCTATATTTCTGGAATTATCTTATTTGTCTCTATGTTTCTCTTCTAGGACATGAGCTCTACATTGAAATGAAGGGTAGAGCAGAGAGGCCTTTCCCACCTTGTTCAGTGTGGCCTCTCTAGTGCCTAAAATTGAACCTGGCAGAGTGTGGACAATCAATACATGTTTGGGATTTTTACTATGTATTTAGTTATCTCTGGCTGTGCTGGGTCTTCATTACTGCACATGGGGTCTTTCTAGTTTCGGCAAGTGGGGTCTATTTTCCATTGTGGTGCACAGGTTTCTTCTCATTGCAGTACCTTCTCTTGTTGAGAAACATGGGCTCTAGGTCACGATGGCTCAGTAACCAGGGCATGTGGGCTTAGAGCTCAGGCTCAGTGGCTGTGGCACACAGGCTCAATCATTCTGCAGCACGCTGGGATCCTCCTGGACCAGGGATTGCTCCTGGGGCCCCTGCATTGCAAGGCAAACTCCCAACCACTGGACCACAAGGGAAGCCCAATAGATTTTTAAAAAATAAATGAATAAAGAAGGAACACACATCACCCAGGTAATTCAATAACTCCCCCTATGTACAAATGAGTTCTAGTCCAAGAGTACATACATTAGGTACAATCTGTTCATAAGCACAACAAAGTTACCCTGGGTACCCAACTAACACAATCGGCTACATAGGACTATACTGTCATAGGTTTACAATACTTTCCATACAGTTCAGTTCAGTTCAGTCGCTCAGTCGTGTCCGACTCTGTGACTCCATGAATCGCAGCACGCCAGGCCTCCCTGTCCATCACCAACTCCCAGAGTTCACTCAGACTCATGTCCATCGAGTCAGTGATGCCATCCAGCCATCTCATCCTCTGTCATCCCCTTCTCCTCCTGCCCCCAATCCATCCCAGCATTAGAGTCTTTTCCAATGAGCCAACTCTTTGCATGAGGGGGCCAAAGTACTGGAGTTTCAGCTTTAGCATCATTCCTTCCAAAGAAATCCCAGGGCTGAGCTCCTTCAGAATGGACTGGTTGGAACTCCTTGCAGTCCAAGGGACTCTCAAGAGTCTTCTGCAACACCACAGTTCAAAAGCATCAATTCTTCGGCACTCAGCCTTCTTCACAGTCCGACTCTCACATCCACACATGACCACAGGAAAAACCATAGCCTTGACCAGATGAACCTTTCTTGGCAAAGTAATGTCTTTGCTTTTGAGTATGCTATCTAGGTTGGTCATAACTTTCCTTCCAAGGAGTAAGCGTCTTTTAATTTCATGGTGGCAGTCATCATCTGCAGTGATTTTGGAGCCCCCCAAAATAAAGTCTGACCCTGTTTCAACTGTTTCCCCATCTACTTCCCATGAAGTGATGGGACCAGATGCCATGATCTTAGTTTTCTGAATGTTGAGCTTTAAGCCAACTTTTTCAGTCTCCACTTTCACCTTCATCAAGAGGCTTTTGAGTTCCTCTTCACTTTCTGCCAGAAGGGTGGTGTCATCTGCATATCTGAGGTTATTGATATTTCTCCCGGCACTCTTGATTCCAGCTTGTGTTTCTTCCAGTCCATCGTTTCTCATGATGTATTCTGCATATAAGTTAAATCAGCAGGGTGGCAATATACAGCCTTGACATACTCCTTTTCCTATTTGGAACCAGTCTGTTGTTCCATGTCCAGTTCTAACTGTTGCTTCCTGACCTGCATATAGATTTCTCAAGAGGCAGATCAGGTGGTCTGGTCTTCCCATCTCTTTCAGAATTTTCCACAGTTTATTGTGATCCACACAAAGGCTTTGGCATAGTCAATAAAGCAGAAATAGATGTTTTTCTGGAACTCTCTTCCTTTTTCCATGATCCAGCAGATGTTGGCAATTTGATCTCTGGTTCCTCTGCCTTTTCTAAAACCAGCTTGAACATCAGGAAGTTCACAGTTCACGTATTGCTGAAGCCTAGCTTGGAGAATTTTGAGCATTACTTTACTAGTGTGTGAGATGAGTGCAATTGTGTGGTAGTTTGAACATTATTTGGCATTGCCTTTCTTTGGGATTGGAATGAAAGCTGACCTTTTCCAGTCCTGTGGCCACTGCTGAGGTTTCCAAATTTGCTGGCATATTGAATGCAGCACTTTCACAGCATCATCTTTCAGGATTTGGAATAGCTCAACTGGAATTCTATCACCTCCACTAGCTTTGTTCATAGTGATGCTTTCTAAGGCCCACTTGACTTCACATTCCAGGATGTCTGGCTCTAGATCAGTGATCACACCATCGTGATTATCTGGGTGGTGAAGATCTTTTTTGTACAGTTCTTCTGTGTATTCTTGCTGCCTCTTCTTAATATCTTCTGCTTCTGTTAGGTCCATACTATTTCTGTCCTTTATCGAGCCCATCTTTGCATGAAATGTTCCCTTGGTATCTCTAATTTTCTTGAAGAGATCTCTAGTCTTTCCCATTCTGTTGTTTTCCCCTATTTCTTTGCACTGATCCTTGAAGAAGGCTTTCTTATTTATTCTTGCTATTCTTTGGAACTCTGCATTCAGATGTTTATATCTTTCCTTTTCTCCTTTGCTTTTCGCTTCTCTTCTATTCACAGCTATTTGTAAGGCCTCCCCAGACACCCATTTTGCTTTTTTGCATTTCTTTTCCATGGGGATGGTCTTGATCCCTGTCTCCTGTACAATGTCACGAACCTCCATCCATAGTTCATCAGGCACTCTATCTATCAGATCTAGGCCCTTAAATCTATTTCTCACTTCCACTGTATAATCATAAGGGATTTGATTTAGGTCATACCTGAATGGTCTAGTGGTTTTCCCTACTTTCTTCAAGTTCAGTCTGAATTTGGCAATACGGAGTTCATGGTCTAAGCCACAGTCAGCTACTGGTCTTCTTTTTGCTGACTGTATAGAGCTTCTCCATCTTTGGCTTCAAAGAATATAATCAATCTGATTTCGGTGTTGACCATCTGGTGATATCCATGTGTAGAGTCTTCTCTTGTGTTGTTGGAAGAGGGTGTTTGTTATGATCAGTGCATTTTGTTGTCAAAACTCTATTAGTCTTTGCCTGCTTCATTCCGTATTCCAAGGCCAAATTTGCCTGTTACTCCAGGTGTTTCTTGACTTCCTACTTTTGCATTCCAGTCCCCTATAATGAAAAGGACATCTTTTTTGGGTGTTAATTCTAAAAGGTCTTGCAGATCTTCATAGAACCGTTCAACTTCAGCTTCTTCAGCATTACTGGTTGGGGCATAGACTTGGATTACTGTGATATTGAATGGTTTGCCTTGGAAATGAACAGAGATCATTCTGTCATGTTTGAGATTGCATCCAAGTACTGCATTTCAGACTCTTTTGTTGACCATAATGGCTACTCCATTTCTTCTGAGGGATTCCTGCCTGCAGTAGTAGATATAATGGTCATCTGAGTTAAATTCACCCATTCCAGTCCATTTTAGTTCGCTGATTCCTAGAGTGTCAACATTCACTCTTGCCATCTCTTGTTTGACCACTTCCAATTTGCCTTGATTCATGGACCTGACATTCCAGGTTCCTATGCAATATTGCTCTTTACAGCATCAGACCTTGCTTCTATCACCAGTCACATCCACAGCTGGGTATTGTTTTTGCTTTGGCTCCATTCCTTTATTCTCTCTGGAGTTATTTCTCCACTGATCTCCCATAGTATATTGGGCACCTACTGACCCGGGGAATTCCTCTTTCAGTATCCTATCCTTTTGCCTTTTCGTACATTCATGGGGTTCTCAAGACAAGAATACTGAAGTGGTTTGCCATTCCCTTTTCCAGTGGACCACATACTTTCCATACAAATACTATATAAAAAATAAATAAAACATTTTTAATCTTACAGTACCAGCTGCGTCACCCTGCCTTTCTACTTGCTTCTGGACATCCTAGGATTGAAATTAAGATCCTATGCTACTGTACTCTATGCAGCATTGTAAAGCACAACCACCTGTAGAGGATGTACACATGCGACAATGTATGCCAGACATGTGAACTAACTTATGTAAGTGGACATGCGAACATAAAGTTCACAACTCAAAGGCTCATAAAGGAAACTTTTCATATAGGAAACTTACCGTTTTTAACCTTTCCACTGAGTACCTATTGACTCATTTGGGGCTTCCCTGTTCTCCTTCATGTGCAACAGTCATGCCATGGTTTCCCTCTTCCTGCCAGATGCGGGTACCCGGCGGGTCCGGTTGCACTGGAAGGTCTTCCTGTCCTACTTGCACAGAGATTCACGTCTGTCACCTAGTTGTATTCTAAACATAGCTGTGGGTTTTCAGTCTTGCTACCTCACTGTCCTCTTTTTATAAGAAGATTTTAAAATATGATAAACGATACCTCCCCAAACTGCTAACACCTTTCCAGAAATCCTTCTGTAATTTATCAACATTCTCAAAAATAACCCAACGACAAGCCTCCCTTGCAACACCGCAAGAAAACAGACCTACAACTCATTATGCCTGAACTTCTGATTAGTCAGAAGCACAGCAGAGAAAATATGGCACAATTAACATTTCTTAGATAAGTGAAAATTTAGGCACCCAGGGCATGACTGACCCATGGCAGAGACGAACAGGCACTGAAGCAGGAGAGACTTCTAAGTGTGTGGAAATGAAGCTTTCTCTCATCATCGGGAGAGTGAATATTTTCCACAAAGTCTGCTCGTGGAATAAAACATGCCATCAAAATACAAGGCAGAGGTTGTGTGACGTCCCTGCCAGGCTGCATAAGCACGTAGGTGCCCCTGTGACAGGCGCTACCCCTCAGCCATCGGGACTAAAAATACTTCTTTGCTGTCACCACGACAGAGTAAAGACTTTGACATAATTTACCAGATTTGACTAGTTTCCCCCCGCCTTTTTTTTTTTTTTTTTTTTTTTTACTTTCAGTGAGGCTCTGAACTCTTCCCTTCAAAATTGAATCTGACAATTGCAAACCAAGGAGATTTAAAAGAACAAACAGGCTCCAAGTTTTCCTTCAAGCCTGGTTAGATAGACTTCATGTGCTTTGAGCTTAGCCGTGGGCCAGAGAAAGCACATCCAAGCGCTTCCTTAAAGGTGATGGAATGGGACGGCTTCATCTTTTCTCTAAATATTTGGCTGTGTTTCCTCTTCTTTTCATCTATTTTAAACTCCCAAGCAGCCACTCCCCATGCGATGTGATCTCTGGAATTGACATGAAATAGTTCAAGAGGAAACAGCTCTTTAAAAACTAAATATGGTACAAAGAAGCCAGAACTGGTGGAGACTGTAGAATGATGTGACCTAAAGAAATATGTGAATCACTATATTGAGTTTTGCTTTAAACTGGAGGAGAAATTGGGGTGACAGCTGGAAGGACCCAAGTCAAGAGAATTCCATTTTTAAATGGGGGAAAAAAATAAGAGCACATGGATATGATACAGAAAAGCAAATTCAGGGCAGAGGGAGGACTTGCCAGAGCAAGCAAGAAAGGACGATGCTCCATTTCAGAAGTGGGGGTGGGTGGGTGGTGGTTCAGTTTCCTTCTGAGCAAAAGGAATGAGGCAGAGACCATGTGGATAGATAAAAGGTCGCTAATGTGATGCGGAAGGCATGGGGATGTTCTGTTCTGATGGCTTCTCTTTACTTCATGAAACAAGAAGCAAGAATATCAGCTCCAAGTGGGAATAAGGAAGAGAGGAGGAGAAGGTCTGAAATGGTTGTTAAGAAAACAGGAAAGCAAAAGGATTTGGGAAAACCATCGGACTCCCAGGCAGCTCAAAGGACTCATGAGTGCTTCCTGGTTTATACAGTCAAGGGAAATCAGCCACCATGATGAGTTTTCTCCATCTGTGTTTAACTGGACAAGTGCAGGCAACAAGTGAGAAAGAGGTGAATGTAATCAGCATTAGATTTTTGCCAAGTGAATAAAAAGAAAGGAGAAAGGAGAAATGCACAAAGTATAGGCAAGAGAGAAATTATAATTATGGCAACTAGAATCTGAGCTGCCATGGGGCAAGGAGACAGGAAGGGGATAAGGGCTGGTGAAGAGGGTGATGATTTCAGATCATAGTCGGGCTGATGAATTGTTGAAGCTGAGGTATGACAGGGCACAAGGGCCCTTGAGAAGTTATCCTCACTGTCACACAGAGCTCCAACAGTAGGGTAAATGGAGGAGCAAGATGCCAAGGAAAGAGAAACAGCAGAGATAGTCCCCATATTGTTTAAGGCTGCCATGGGAACAGACAACTCAGACTAGAGCTGTCTTAAGGGAAAGATAAAACTGTCTAGTAAGGAAGAAATTAAAAAGGGTTACCAGAGAATGGCGGAGAGCCTGTATGTATAAATGTAGACCTAGGAACAACCCTTCCTTTATGAGACTGTAGATATAAGAAAATGAGGTATCAGCAAGAAGGAAAAACATCCTTGAAACAAGTTTCTGGTGGCAGCCACAGCAGTGACCCACATCCTGGAGCCTTCCTGCAGACTTTAAGATTCATAAAGCCAAAGACTCATTGTTGGATTTCTAGCCAAACCCATTTTACAGATAAGTAGCAGAGAAGGCAATGGCACCCCACTCCAGTACTCTTGCCTGGGAAATCCATGGACAGAGGAGCCTGGTAGGCTGCAGTCCATGGTGTCGCTAAGAGTCGGGCATGACTGAGCGACTTCCCTTTCACTTTTCACTTTCATGCATTGGAGAAGGAAATGGCAACCCACTCCAGTGTTCTTGCCTGGAGAATCCCAGGGACGGGGAAGCCTGGTGGGCTGCCATCTCTGGGGTCACACAGAGTCAGACACGACTGAAGCGACTTAGCAGCAGCAACAGCAGCAGCAGCTAGACTCAAAGAGGTGAAAGAATTTACTAAAAGCTCTACAGCTACAATGCTGACATCTTGACTTACTTTTTAAAAGGGGATGATTACTGTCTTCATGTCAGTCAAACCATATAAAATGGATATATTATAGGTCAAAAGTGGTTGAATATTGTCACTTTCATGCTGTTAACCTAACACATCCTGGCATTCTTTCCATTATAGCAGAATGTCAAGAATGAGCAACGAATTTTTTTTTTAAATAAAGTGGTATTCAATTGGTTCCTTATAAAACTCTCCAAATTTTATCAGGAAAACTCCACTAAGCTCTGTGGAGTTAACTGTAAATAATCTCCTAAAACTGAGGTCAAACTTAACTTCTAGTAAGAAAATGAGGAAGAATCCAAAAGTTATGGATCAGAGCAGCCATCTGGAGCTGTGACTAAGAGATTACTGGTGACCTTCAAATCTAAATTAAGGTGACCTGGAAAAGTGTGATTGGATTATGACTATAAATATAATGCTTATGGCTAAGGAATTACATTGTATATTAGGAAAAGGAGAATGGTTACCAAGATGTCTGTAAAAGGAAACAGAGCCAAACCCAAGGAGTATTTTGCAGGAGTCTCCACCCATCTCCATGGTGGGATATACCATCTTGGGGATGGATGCCGTTGGTCTACAAAGCTCAATGATACTAGTGAAGAAGTTCAAGTCATCCCCTCCGAAAGCCACAATCTCTGTGAAGATAACCTGGGCTTCCCCCTGGGACATGACCAAAAAGAGAGACTGCCATGTCAAATCACACAGAGGCTGGAATTTCCAGTGGTTATCTTGCTCATCAAATACTCATAAATCAGCTTTATTATTTTTCATACATTAGCCTCTGTAGTTGGGGAATGTGATTAATGTGCATTAGTGTTTGAGACAAAATGAAGCTGGGCTTCCTTTGTGGTGCAGTGGATACGAATCCATCTGCCAATGCCTGGAACACAAGTTCAACGATCCCTGGTCTGAGAAGATTCCACATGCCACAGAGCAACCAAGCCTGTGTGCAACTACTGAAGCCTGCACACTCTAGGGCCCATGAGCCATGACTAGTGAGCCCCATGGAAGCCCACGTGCCCTACAGCCAGCGAGTGGCAGCTGCTGTGCCCACGTGCTGCAGCTACCGAAGCCCATGTGCCTAGAGTCTGTGCTCTGCAACAAGAGAGCAGTCCCTGCTCTCTGCAGCTGGAGAAAGCCCATGCATAGCAAAGAAGAGGCTGCACAGCCAAACATAAGTAAATATACATAGCAGTCTGTGGTGGTGGTGGTGGTTTTAGTTGCTCAGTCGTGTCCGACTTTTGCGACCCCACAGACTGTAGCCCGCCAGCCTCCTCTGTCCATGGGATTCTCCAGGCAAGAATACTGGAGTGGGATAGCAGTATGTACATGTCAAAAAATAAGTATAAATAAATAGATAAATATAGCAACATGTACAAAAAAGAAATAAAAATGAAAATGATAATAACAATGATTTTTTAAAAAGACACACTAAAGCAGATGCAAATCCCTGGAATCACCAGCAGACTTTCCTCATACCAGCACTGCTGCTCCTCTTGGCCTGAGCATGGGTCCAGAAGAGGTGGTTCAGCTGGTGTGCAAGGTAAGTGAGACAGGCCAGGCAGGTAACACCTTCAACTGAGAGCAACCCTCAACCATACAAATGTTGGTGGATAAATATCCTGACTTCCTCACTCCTCAGTGGGAAAACTGAGACATATCCTGTACTGTCTCCCCAGGGGTCTTCCAGACACCAAATTAGCAAGCTGAGAAATCATATTCTTCACCCTTCAAAATCAACTGAGTGTTATGGAGAATTTAACAATGTATAGAAGGCCACCCAGGAGCACCTGTTCAGTCTTTTCCCATTTGACAGGAGTGAGTAAGTGCTCAGTCACTCAATTGTGTCCTACTCTTTGCGACCTCATAGACTGTAGTCTGAGCTTTTCCTGACAAGAATACTGTAAGCAGGTTACCATTTCCTCCAGGGGATCTTCTTGACCCAGGGATCAAATCTGAATCTCCTGCCTCTCCTGTTTTGCAGGCAGATTCTTTTAACACTGAGCCACCAGGGAAGCCCATTTGATAGGAGGTCACACTTTTCATTTACATGGTAAAGAATCCAACTGCAATGTAGGAGATGTGGGTTCGATCCCCGGCCTGGAAGATCCCCTTGAGAAGGAAATGGCTACCCCTTCCAGTGTTCTTACCTGAAAAATTCCATGGACAGAGGAACCTGGTGAGCTATAATCCCTGAGGTCTCAAAAGAGTCGGACAAGACTGAGCGACTAAACAACAACACACTTTTATAAACTGGTTTCATAAGTGAAAAAGAAGCCCAAAGTCTGAATTACACACTAACTTGATGTGGCTACAAGTATATGAAAAAGAACACAGAATAACAAGAACAAAGATAAAAGCAGATCGTAAGCAAGGGCAGAGAGTGGTAAACAGCCAAGTTAGCAGACACTGGAAGTGGCAAGAAACAGTATTCTAGCCGCTATCATATTAATAATAGACTGCAGAGTTGAGCTCTGTGCTATCTGTGGCTAAGCACTTTGCATACTTTATTCTAACAATAACACTTATTATTATTTTATTCTTACATTAACACTCCAGGTAGTTATTGTTATCAGATGTTCCACTTTGCAGATGACAAAAACAAGGCTTGACGTTAAATCCAAAGTAAACAACTGGTAAGCAGAAGAGTTAGGATGTATGCCCGGGGGTCAGTTCAAACACCACACTCTGCAACTAATCTGTTCTATTGCTCTTTTCTCTGTGCCGGACAAAGGTAGGGAGAGTTATGTGTCAGAAGGCTGTATTTTGAGAATGGAAGTGAGCATAAGCAGGGGATGGTGGTGGTAGTGGTGGTTTAGTCTCTAAGTCATGTCAGACTCCTGTGATCCCATGGACAATAGCTCACCAGTCTCCTCTGTCCATGGGATTCTCCAGGCAAGAATATTGCAGTGGGTTGCCATTTCCTCCTCCAGGGAATCTTCCCAACTCAGGGATGGAATCTGAGTCTTCTGCATTGGCAGGCATTCTCCTGCATTTCAGGCAGAAGATTCTTTATCTTTGAGCCACCAGAGAAGTCCAAGGAGGGGATGGGAGATCCACAAAGAAACAGGATGCAGGCCTCTGGCAAATGCTGAGGCCATTCAGCCCAAGGAAAGCACAGTCTGGAAGTACCCAGCCACTGGAGACTGGCCATCATTCAGCACAACAGCTCATCCTCCATCAGGAACACTCCCTACTCCAAGAGCCTGGGGTGAGGGGAAGGGGGACTAGAGGCAGTTCAACATTTCTCTTGTGAAACTAAAGCAAAAGTTGTGATTGGAGAAAATGGCAGCATACACACAACTTCAGTAGGGGAATTGTAGACACCACATCACAGCAACTAAAAGTGAAATGACAACGTCAATGTTAGGGAGGATGGAGAGCAACTGAACATCTCCTATATTGCTGGGGGGAGTATAAAATGGTACAACCACTTTTAAGAAAGGCCTGGCCATTCCTTGTAAGATTAAATGCCAACCTTATTACCCAGCAATTATATTCCTCAGTACTTAACCTCCAAAGAAACAAAAGATGTGCAAAACTGTCCATCGTTTTATTCACAATAGCCAAAAATCAGAAACAACTCAAATGTTCAACTCGATGAATGGGTAAACGAATTGTGGTATATACATACAATGCATATGACTCAAAGAGGAAAGGAAGGAATTACTGACAATATACAACAGTGGACCTCAGGGGCATAGTAATAGGCATGGCAGTACATACTTTCTAGAACAGACTACATTAATGATGATGGAAATCACATCAGTGGTTACTTTGAGGGGGCTGCTGAATGACTAGAAAGGGGCATAAAGACTATTTTCAGGTGATACAAGATATAACATCTATCTTGTATCATCTATCTTGATTAGGGTGTGGGTTTACACACACACACACACACACACACACATACACACACATTTGTGAAAACTCATAGAACTACAAAATCTAGACATGTGATAGAACTACAAAATCTAGACATGTGCTTTTCCTTAATGGAAATAACGCTTAATTTTGGGGGGGGGGGGGGTGGGGAAGAGCTACATCCGTAGACATAAAGTGAAAGTGAAAGTGAAAGTGAAGTCGCGTCTGACTCTTAGCGACCCCATGGACTACAGCCCACCAGGCCCTCCGTCCATGGGATTTTCCAGGCAAGAGTACTGGAGTGAGGTGCCATTGCCTTCTCCCTTAACAGCAGCTAGGCATATTATATTTACTTGGAGCTGGTATACTTGGTGACAGCCTTACTGCCTCAGACACGGCGTGCTTGGCCAGCTCCCCAGGTAGCAGCAAGCACACGGCGGTCTGGATCTCCCTGGATGTGACAGTCGAGCTCTTGTTGTAATGCGCCAGGCGTGATGCCTTGCCAGCGATGCACTCAAAAATGTCGCTGATGAAGGAGTTCATGATTCCCATGGCCTTAGACGAGATGCCAGTCTCCGGATGGACTTGCTTCAGCACCTTGTACACGTACACGGAGTACATATAAGACTTATTCATATGTTATTAAGTTTCAGGACAGCTGGGGAAGTTTTTGTTGCAGTCTTTGATTCAGTGAATTGTCATTTCCCACAGGAATAAATATCCTAACTACAGAGGAATCCTTTGGTTTTCCCTTAAGTACAAAGTATCATGACATTCATTTCTTTTAGACAAAATATTGGGTCTAAATTGCAGTGGGAATCCCTACACTAACAAATTGTTTTCCACCCGACATATTTGTTAATTTCTCCTTCTATGCACATTAGAATTCTCTTGGGAGGATTTAATAAGTAGAGATTATGCATTAGTGCCAAAGTTCCTCCAATCTGATGTACACTGATTTTTCTTTAAACATTGAGCAAGTAGTTCATCATAAGAAGAGTTAAATTTTTGACATCACACAGTGAAGAAATTATTATTGAAGGAGGAAACAGACAGAACAGGCTCCATCTTGAAAGCAGAGCTCCATCTTGGGCTGGACTGTGGACTTTGAGCTATATGCTCAGTATCTATGGAAACGACATACCAACTGGAAAACCAGGCTCCCTGGATGGAAGAGCCCCAGGGCTCATACCTAGACTCTCTGTTGCCTAAAAGAATACCCTAATTATCTGTGTAACCAAATAGAACCATAAATTCTATTATGCTTATTGGGGTATGACCACAGGCCTATTGATAGCTGTCCACTGTTTACTACCTAGGCTTAAGGCATATGAATCATGGGTTAACTTTGATTGTATCTTTCTTTTCCTTTGTTCAGACTAGTTTCAGGGAATTTGGGGAGGTGGGTTTGGGCACGTACACTTAGGGTATATAAGGTTTTCAGAAAAACTGGTCAGGGTCCTTGTCTAAGAGGAGACTCTGCCTTGGGCCCACCAGTGTAATAAACTGCTCTCCACTATCTGCATTGTCCTTCTGAGTGAGTTTGTTTCCCAGAATGCGTGGCTACAACATTATCTTTGAAGGTGTTGAGAAAAGTAAAAAGCAGGGGAAAAAATCAGGTACACTAAAATTCAAATGCTTACTGTGTGACCAACACTGGAGAAAGTGCTTTGCATATGTAATCTCATTAATCCTCAGCACATCCCTGCCAAGCAGGTGTTATGTACATGACATGAGGAAACTGAGGCTCCAAGAAATTAATATGCCCACAGCTCAGAGCTGGTGAAGGTGGAGCCAGACTTCATTCCAGCTTTACATAACTCCATGGCCTCCATTTTTGTTGCCTAGAGACATCCATCCATTTCCTCACCCAACAGATGTTTATCAAAGTGCCTACTGCTTCAAGCATTAAGGGCATAGATGTGAGTAGCAACCTATCCCCTGCACTGCAGGAGCTTATATTCTATTTGGGAATTGGTGGTGTTAAATTATGCCAACAGATTCTCTGAAACTCCTTTCAACAACTGGGACTTAATGTCCCTTCCCCTGAGTGTAGACTAGACTTGGTGACTTACTGGTAACAAACAGACTAAGTGGTGTGTCACTCTTGAAACTAGGTCATAACACACTGTGGCTGCCTCTTCTGGATCATTTGCTCTGAGGGAAGTCAGTCGTCCATGGTGAGAATGCTCAAACAGCCGTGTGAAGAGCCCCACGTGGTGCGAGCCTGAGGGCTCCTGCCAACAGCCATGGGAGTGAGCTTGCAAACAGACACCCTGACCTCAGTCATAATCTCCAGAAGAGATTGCAGCCCTGCTCAATACCCTGGCTACAACCTCATGAGAGAACTTGAGCCAGCGACATCCACAAGTTACTCCTGAATTCCTGATCCACAGAAACTATGAGTTAAATATTTGTTGTTTTAAGCCAGTGAACATGGCTAACTTGTCACATAGTAATAGAGTATATAAAGATGTGCCAGGAAGAAAACGAAGAACTGAAAGAAGCGGAAGAGTGCTGGTGCTGTTTTAGGTAAAGTGGACATGGATGGCATCTCTGAGCATTTACTATTTACCTGAGACATGAAGATGGAGAAAAGAGAAGTGTTTGTTGGATTCTGGAGCATGTAGGTAGCTGCTCCCTTGACAAGATCAGTTACTGCAAATGATGGAAATTGAGACTGATTAGAATACCATGGGGAATAAATGGAAAGAAAGAGTTAGAAATATTATCTGTATATGTCTTCCTAAAATCTTAACTAGAGGAACAGAAATGGAGAGTGCCACCGATGGTGGTGGTATTTTGTTGTTGTTGCTACCTTTTTGAAATGACAGATATTTTTGTTTGCACATGTGTTGAGGGAAAAAAAAAATGAAAAAGGAGGACACACCCAAAGAGGGAAAAAAGATGCACAATCTCAGCACAAACACAGGGACCAGACAGGAATGATATTTCCTGCATCAGGACCAGAATGCCTAGGGTAGACAGAGTTGGAAGGAAGGTTTTTGTGAAGCTCTGTGGTTATGAAGATGAGGGAATTTATGGAAAGTTTTATTAGGGTAAAATTTCTTTTAAGACACTCATAATTATATTATTATCTAAAATACTGCCCCAAAGAACCCTAAATGTGTTATCTTGCATATACTGCTTTGGGGTTTTGTGTCTTAACATCTCCTATTCCTCATGCTTATAATCATGGTGAGTTATGTGCAAGTTCACATAACGTTCTCCAATGTTATATTTTAACACCTTTATATTTTTGTTTGTTACACTTAGTCTATTACCCTGACTTTTATTTTACTGTACATAATGAAACATGGATAATCTTCTCCATGGATATTCAGTCTTTCCACTTACTGGACTGTTCACTCTCTACACTAATTAGAAATGATATTTCTACTAAATTCTCATATAATCATGAGTCTTTTCCGGATATACTGGCCTATTCCTGTATCTAGACCTTACTCTTTTTCTATTGTGAAATATCAAATACACACAAAAGGACAATGAATAAAAATATACTGTAGTTTAATGAATTGTACAAATTGTCTGGAATCTGAGTTGATAGTTCACACAAATACACGAGCATTTTGGCTGGTATTACATAAAATTAATAGATTATAATTCTTACTATCAGTTCTATGAACTTGACATTAGTGAAGGGAGGCATATGAAAAGTCCCTACTTTATATATGTTCCCATCTTATATGTTTTCCTTATATGTTTATATATCCACTTTGCATATTTTCTTTTAATTACATTTATACCTTATTTAACTTATACACAGAGTATATAATGAGAAACACTGGAGTGGAAGAAGCACAAGCTGGAATCAAGATTGCCAGGAGAAATATCAATAACCTCAGATATGCAGATGACACCACCCTTATGGCAGAAAGCAAAGAAGAACTAAAGAGCCTCTTGATGAAAGTGAAAGAGGAGAGTGAAAAAGTTGGCTTTAAAGCTCAACATTCAGAAAACTAAGATCATGACATCTGGTCCCATCACTTCATGGCAAAAAATGGGGAAACAGTGGAAACAGTGTCAGACTTTATTTTTTTGGGCTGCAAAATCACTGCAGATGGTGATTGCAGCCATGAAATTAAAAGATGCTTACTCCTTGGAAGGAAAGTTGTGAAAAACCTAGACAGCATAAAGAAGCAGAGACATTACTCTGTCAGCAAAGATCCAGCTAGTCAAGGCTATGGTTTTTCCAGTGGTCATGTATGGATGTGAGAGTTGGCCTATAAAGAAAGCTGAGTGCCAAGGAATTGATGCTTTCAAACTGTGGTGTTGGAGAAGACTCTTGAGTGTCCCTTGGACTGCAAGGAGATCCAACCAGTCAATCCTAAAGGAGATCAGTCCTGGGTGTGCATTGGAAGGACTGCTATTGAAGCTGAAACTCTAATACTCTGGCCACCTTATGTGAAGAGCTGACTTATTTGAAAAGACCCTGATGCTGGGAAAGATTGAGGGCAGGAGGAGAAGGGGACGACAGAGGATGAGATGGTTGGATAGCATCAGTGACTCAATGGACATGAGTTTGGGTAAACTCTGGGAGCTGGTGATGGATAGGGAGGCCTGGAGCACTGTGGTTCATGTGGTCACAAAGAGTTGGACACGACTGAGTGACTCAACTGAACTGAACTGATACCATATTTAATACTGCAGGTGAAATTAATAATTGTCTGAAAACCATTTCATTATTACAACTAAATACATTTCATATTATCTAGTAAAGACCTCTCTTTTCAATTACCAGCAAAGGGCAAATGTATCCATGCATTCCTACTAAAAATAATTACTATAATAATCACAAGCTCATTATTAACACCTCAAAATAAAATAAAACCCATGTTCAGTTCAGTTGCTCAGTTGTGTCTAACTCTTTGTGACCCCATGAACTGCAGCATGACAGGCTTCCCTGTCCATCACCAACTCCTGGAGCTTGCTCAAATTCATGTCTGTAGAGTCAATGATGACATCCAACCATCTCATCCTCTGTCATCCCCTTCTCCTCTTGCCCTCAATCTTTCCCAGCATCAGGGTCTTTTGCAATGAGTCAGTTCTCACATTAGGTGGCCAAAGTATTGGAGCTTCAGCTTCAGCATAAGTCCTTACAATGAATATTCAGGACTGATTTCCTTTTGGATTGACTAGTTGGATCTACGTGCTGTCCAAGGGACTCTCAAGAGTCTTCTTCAACACCACATTTCAAAAGAATCAATGCTTCAGTGCTCAGCTTTCTTTGTAGAGCAACACTCACATCCATACCTGACTACTGGAAAAACCATAGCTTTGACTAGATGGACCTTTGTCAGCAAACTAGTGTCTCTACTATTCAATTTGCTGACTAGGTTGGAAGGACTGATGCTTAAGCTGAAGCTCCAATACTTTGGCTACCTGATGTGAAGAACTGACACATTGGAAAAGACCCTGATGCTGGGAAAGATTGAAGGCAGGAGAAGAAGGGGAAAACAGATGGTGAGATGGTTGGATGGCATCACTGACTTGAATGACATGAGTGTGAGCAAGCTCCGGAGGTTAGTGATGGACAGAGAAGCCTAGTGTCTGTGGGGTCACAAAGAGTTAGACATGACTGAGTGTCTGAACTGAACTGACTGCAGCACTTCACAGCATCATCTTTTAGGATCTGAAATAGCTCAGCTGGAATTCCATCACCTCCACTAGCTTTATTTGTAGTGAGGCTTCCTAAGGCCCACTTGACTTCACATTCTAGGATATCTGGCTCTAGGTGAGTGATCACACCATCATGGTTATCTGGGTCATTAAGATCTTTTTTGCATAGTTCGTCTGTGTATTCTTGCCACCTCTTCTTAATCTCTACTGCTTCTGTTAGGTCCGTACCATTTCTGTCCTTTATTGTGCCCATCTTTGCATGAAGTGTTCCCTTGGTATTTTTAATATTCTTGAAGAGATCTCTAGTCTTTCCCATTTTATTGTTTTCCTCTATTTCTTTGCACTGATCACTGAGAAAGGATTTCTTATCTCCCCTTGCTGTTCTTTGGAACACTGCATTCACATGGGTATATCTTTTCTTTTGTCCTTTCCCCTTCACTTCTCTTCTTTTCTCAGCTATTTGTAAGGCCTCCTCAGACAACCATTTTGCCTTTTTGCATTTCTTTTTCTTGGGGATGGTCTTGATCACTGCCTCCTGTACAATGTCAGGAACCTCTGTTCATAGTTCTGCAGGCACTCTGTCAGATCTAATCCCTTGTATCTGTTTGCCACTTCCACTGTATAGTCATAAGGAATTTGATTTAGGTCATATCTGAATGGTCTAGTGGTTTTCCCTACTTTCTTCAATTTAAGTCTGAATTTTGCAATAATCTGAGCCACAGTCAGCTCCCCGTCTTGTTTTTGCCAACTATATAGAGCTTTTCCATCTTTGGTTGCAAAGAATATAATCAATCTGATTTTGGTAATGACCATTTGCTAATGTCCATTGTAGAGTCGTGTCTTGTGTTGTTCGAATAGGGTGTTTGCTATGACCAGTGCATTCTCTGGCATTTTTTTTTTTATTTAATGGAAAGCCAAAACAAAACAACCCATTAAATCTGAATGTATAGGAATTTGACCCTAATATCCATTCCAATGATATATATTCTATAGTAAAATGTATGTTTCCACATATTAAACTAGACCTTCAACTCTCAACATATGTAAGAAAATCTCATGAGGCTACTGATATAACCAGGCACATTTTCTGCCTGGCCTGGAGATCGAATCATTGAAATACTAACAGTGACTTTTCTGGACTTGTGGGGAACAGGTAGGTCCTAGTGAGTTTCTATTATCATGGGATGAAATCAGATTTAAAAAATCTCCTCTAGAACCCTTGTCACCTCTGGTTCATTTTCCCAAAACACTAAATCAGATCAGGAAAATTATATCAGAGAGAAATAGGACACAGGGTACAATTTAGAAAGGCCAATATTTACTCAAGAAAATTGCTAACCTTATCCTTCTTCAGCTCTGATATGGAAAGTAAAGCATATTCATTCTGCCACTAACTTTACATTCAATTTGAATTGAAAATGATAATCAAAAGCAAAATGTTATCCAGATCCTGGGAGAGGCTGAGATGTCCATGCCATGTGTATGCTCCATCATGCCTGAGTCTTTGCAACCCCATGGATTGTAGTCTGCCAGGCTCCTCTGTTCATGGGATTTCCTAGGCAAGAAAACTGGAGTGGGTAGCCATTTCCTATTTCAGGGGATCTTCCCAACTCAGGGGCTGAACACATGTCTCCTGCACTGGCAAGTGGATTCTTTACCACTGAACCACCTGGGAACCCCAGGTGTGCATGTTTATGCCATACACCATGTTAAATAAACTAGTCATATATCATTGACACATACACATTTGTTTAGTGATGTATACTTGTATTAGCACTAATCTGCATGTTTAAATTTGAAAAACTAATTTTTGTATATAGGTAAAAAATATATGCACAACTATACACCTTGGTTATTTTCTTCCCAAAACCCATCATTTTACTTAATTTAAACATACCCCTTTGGAGACTGCTAATCTTAACCATACAAACATTGAATATTAGCTTTCTCTGAACAAGCCTTTTTATATGCCATAATCATCTGAATGTTAAGCAGATAGAGATTTAACATCTTTGCGTGTATTCCATCCATAAATCATGTATTTAAAGGTTATAACAACAATGTATGTTATGACTTGGTTTTCTCATACACCATCAAAACCCTAATGTATCTGTTCCTTTACTCATCTGGGTATTATGATGATGATTTTTCCTTTATTGACACAGGTTTCAACCTTTACATCTTTTCTCATGAAATGGACCGTGCCTAACAGAGTATCCTCAGGAATAAAGGTAAGAATTGAAAGGGACAATGTAAATTTTTCTTTTAAATGGGCAGCCATCACTGATACTTACGGCTGCATAGAAGTGAAAGTGAAAGTGTTAGTTGCTCAGTTGTGTCTGACTCTTTGTGACCCTATGGACTGTAGCCCACCAGCTCCTCTGTCCATAGAATTCTCCAGGCTGGAGTGCATTGCCATTCCTTTGTCCAGGGAGATCTTCCCAACCCAGGGACCAAACCCAGTCTCCTGCATCGCAGGCAGACTCTTTACCATCTGAGCCACCAGGGAAGCCTGTATAGCATTGGGCAAATGAGATCCTTTCTTTTCAGATTACTAAATCTTCATGAACTGTATTTGTAAACAGATTCTATCACTGTCTCAATTCTGGATTTCAGGAACAGAATTGGGTGAGTCTGGGAGAAAGATGCACATCATCCTTCATGAATTTACCAGCGATGGAAAGGACAACTGTCTAAAATAAGGTCTAAAAAATGGAGGGAGAAATTTTAAAAAAGCTCATTTGTCTCAGGTCCCCAAAAGAAGGCTCTCCTAGGAGTGGGCATTAAGAGGATGCTGTCTTGTTTTGAAGATTGAAGGAGCAAGTAAGTTACAGCAGGTATCACAGATACCACATATTACATTACCTTAAATCAGGATGCTGTAGTTGAGTAGTGTTGTTAGAACTCTCTCTTGACACCAAGAATCTCATGCCCAACAGCCTCATCAACATCATTCTGATCATTTGCCATCAGCTGTCTAATAGACAATGCAAAGTCAACATGTCTAAATCTTGGCCTCATTAGACACCCAGATTCCAACTACCTCTCACTTCCTCCATTATATCCTGAGCCACCCTCCTCTCTCTCCCCAAATCAATGTAAAATTCTGGAACTGGTGCCTTAGTTTCTTCCTTTCTTCCTATATAGTCTGTTCTCAGTCAATAGTCAAAATAAAAACAAGAACAAAAATGAAAAATCAAGTCATGTCAAATTTCTGCTCAGACTCTGCATGGTCCCCATATGTCACTCAGAGCAAGAGTCTTAAATCTTTACAATGACTTTCAGAACCTTACATGATCTACTTTGCCCCAAACCCCCATTCTCTCTGAGATCATCTTCTACCACTCTCCCTCGTGCTCAGCTGCAGTTCATTCATGATGGGTTCTGTCATGAATGTTAAATGCACTTATGATGTCATGACTCAACTCTGTCATGACATCAAATGCACTAATGCTGTTGTAATGTCTATTCCTCCTTCTTGGAAAATTCTCCCTCCAGACATTGCCTTCCTCACCTCCTTCTAGCCTTCCTCAGATCCCATCTTTTCAATGATGCCCAGTATTTAGGATGATTACCATCCTAAATACTGCAGCCCTCCCCCCCTCATTCCTATTCTAACCCACCTAGTGCCTCTTATCCTGTTCTCCTTTGAATAGCTCTGTTCACCTTCCACTTCACTAAATTTCAGACACCATCAGTTGTGAGTCATACCATCATCCTGCTATGACACACCAAACTATGACATGCCATTGCTTATAAGATACATCTTGATTTCAAAGATATTAAAGTGTGAAACTATATGTACCTTAGAATCAATGACATAGGCATGACAGTACTTTGAGAGTATCATTCCTTATCTCTCACACAAAACTTAAATAGGATAACAGAAGGGGAGCCGCTGTGGAGTCTAACTTTTGATTCACATCCTCATTCATTCATTATTAAAGTCATTCCTGGGAACTCTGTATCAGGCATTGTGGATTCAGTAATAAATAGTATCTGCTCTCAAGAGGAACTTTCAGTCCAGTAGGAAGCCTGACTATAAATCAGAAACTGAATTATAGTGTGCTAACTCCTACGATAACTACAGTCTCAAAGAAGGTCCTCAGTGATCAAACACAAAGCTAAAGAGAGTAGGCATGGTTGCAGCCAGAGATTTTGATACTGAAATTCCTTGTTTGTAACTAGAAGATAAACTTGTGAGAAATTTTTAAAAAGAGAGAGAGAGTAGGTATAGTTTCCTTAGTTGTCCGCTTTCTCCTTTTTGCCAAACGGTGAAAAATGGGACAAATAATAGTACTGATACAACAGGCATCAAGCAATATATCCAAGTATCATTTTATATATGACAACCTAAATCAAGTCTAAATTTATTAACTCTGGGGCCCATTTTTTAACTTAAAATACAATTTTATAACTCTCTGTAAAAGAGAAGAGTTAGAAGCATTCTGTCAATTGGGTCTCATTTAACATGAGGCTCTCAAAGATCTTGAAGGCCAAAACAGCTCTTTCATCTCCTTATTTAATAGACTTACTCAAGCTAAGAACTTTTCATCTATAAAAATCTTCTAACTATGCCAATTGCCATTCAAAGCATGAATCAAATCATGATGTAAAATTTTGGCAAGTATGAAATCTATCAATCAACAGCAATTCTACAATGAAATCATAATTTAAATCCCACAAGACGGTAAAAAATAAAATTAAAAAAAATAAGAAAAAAAATAGTTAAACAGTAGATGCCAGTGTCCTCTCAATAATCTACAATGACACAACCAACTACAATAATCTCAGACTGGACCAAAAATATAGACAACATAGGTTTTCACTGGTTTAAACTTTAATTTAAAGGGCTATTCCTGATATTCCTGTTGTATTTCTACATTACAATATGGAAGCTTGTTTAATTCTTTGTATTGGGTCTGTCACTGCTGAGATTGAGGATTGCAGAGCAGCTTCAAAAACAAGAGGCAGGTGCAAAATAAATCCAGTTTGGAGCATATTTTTAAGCCACAGCTTTGATGCTCAAGGGAGAAGCTGGAAACATAGATTTGACGACCAACATTGTAGAGAGCACCATGAGAGTTATTGGGTTGCATACAATTATAGAGGGAGAGAATACCCCATCCAAAAGAGAGTGAAGAGAACCACAAGGGGATAGTCAGGGGAGATCTGAAAAGGAAAACAGTGATGGAGAATCTTGAGAGGTCAGGTGGACTGCAGATTTAAACGATTTGGTTGGATGTTTAGGCTATTTTTTCACAGTTGCTAATAACTGTCATTTGTGGGCTTACAAATGGAGTTCTGGAAGGCAGAATGAGAAAAAGACTTGTCCTGGGCTAGACAGAGAATGTTCAAAAACAAGAGCATTTTAAGATGTTTGGAAGAAAAGAGGGCAGTAGCTAGAAGGGAAAGGCAAGTAGTGGGGAGACTTGATAGTTTTTGTGGGTTGAGGCAAGAAGGTAAGAAAGAAAAACAGTGAATACAGCCAAGACTTAGATAAGGTGGAATATATGACATCAAAGGTTGATGGTTTTCAGGAGCTTGGTGTATTAATATATGAGCAGAGAAGTCAATAACAGAAGGACTGCATTCTCTGTGAGTGGGAGGCAGGACCATATGCAAGAAGCAAGAAGGAAGCTAAAAGACGTGTAGCCACAACTGCTTGGAAGTTTCCCAGTCCTTCTTACCTGAACTCTCTTACACTTACAATTGAATAAAGGGATAACCTGAACAAATGCATGTCAAACTGAACTAAATGCAGTTTAGCTTCAAATGAATTTTTTCTTTAATTTCAATGTCTTCACATTATGCTAGATTCATTTTGCTTTCATGGCATCTTCTGGCTTTCAAAACACAAAGTTATAGCTTCAATTAATTGTATTAGTCTCAAAATACCATAACCCTTAGATATTTTTCTAGTCTCTATTCTATAGTCATTATGAGAAATACTGACATTAATAAATTATTCTAGGAAAGGTTGTAAAAAATTCTTTCATAATTAGACAATCCATTTTTCTCCTCCAAGTTGGCAAATTAACATATAACCATATTTATATTATTTAAATTATCACTGTACCCTAGAATACTCACATATGATTTCTATGATTACAACAATAAATGCAAACAAACAAAGGTTGGTGATGAGTGACAGTGAGCAAAGTATTTCAGTGTTACAGCTTCAAAATGGCTGTGGTAAAATGTGCTTGCTTAGCTCAATCCAGCATCTATTTTATCAACTTCTCAAGTTTATCAAGTTCTCTTCCAGTCTTTCCATTCCCCTCTGAGTATATCTCCTTGGAAATGTATCAAGTCTCTGAGTAAAAAGGATGGCTCTCTCCAGATATGTAAATGTTGAAAATGTTTCATTTTATAAAGAATTGATCTAACATTAGGATGACATAAAATTAATATCCTAACAGCGAGGGGAAAAAAAAAAAAAAAGTCCAGAGAGTAGCAGAGGAAAGTGTTTGAAACAGCAAAAACTTTCTGGCAACAACTTTGAAAAAGTTGGCTTTCAGCAAAACTTTGGTTAATACAATCATGTGTTGTTGCTTGCAAGAATATGTCCAATATGGCAAAACACCACCAAAATAATTGCTGGAAAATGTAGCATATCTGTAGATCACGTCAAAACTTCCAAAGGGCAGCTCATGGGGCAGCCTACAGGTCAGAAAGAACTGAGTCCTGAAATGGACTGAGCCACCCAATCTGCCTCTCAGTCACAGGGGTCCAGAGAACTTTGTTCCACCCATCTGTCCATCCTCCATTCTGCGAACATAGACCTTTGTCATGATGCTTGTCATGTCATGACTGAAAGACTGCTGATCTGCTCACAGGGACCATGGCCCCATTCCAGCAGGATAAAGAAAAGAGCAACCAAAATACAGAAAGATTATGGGGTATGCCCAACGAGTCTACTAGTTTAAAAATGTCTTTTCCAGAAGCCCATTCAACATACAGATGCCCATGTCTAACTGGAAAGAAAGCCAAAAAGTAGGATCTTTCCAACTTTGATGGAAAAGAAAGGCAAGGAAGAAGTAGACTGGGAATGATTTAGAGAGAACAGCAACTCACTCAAGTATTCTTGCCTGGAAAATCCCATGGACAGAGGAACCTGGCAGGCTAAAGTCCATAGGGTAAAAAAAAGGTCAGAAACAACTGAGTGGCTAAGCACACACACGCACAGCCCACAGTAGCTGCCAGCTGGGACACAGCAAATACTCAGTGAATGTTTACTTTTATGCAACATTCTATCCCCTCCACACGACATAAACCCACTACATCTGTCCTAACTCTAGCCTCATCTCATTTTGTGTCTTGCTTCCATGGTCCAATGCAGCAAACACTGTCCCCTTTGTTGAGACCTTACTCCTTTTTAAGAAAAATCTTAAAATTGTAGTTTCACCCACATATAGCCCCATGCTTAGTCATGTCCAACTCTTTGCAACTCCATGGACTGTAGCCCACTGGGCTCCTCTGTCCATGGAATTCTCCAGGCTAGAATACTGGAGTGGGTTGCCCTTCCCTTCTCCAGGGGATCTTCCTAATCCAGGGATCAAACACAGGTCTCCTGCGTTACAGGCAGATTCTTTACCATCTGAGCTACCAGGCAAGCCCAGTACTTTAATATTATACCTTTAACCATACTCCAAGAGATGCCTATATAGTCGAAATGGGGATAAGAGGACTTAATAACCTATTTTATGAGTAATGAATGTCTGGTTAAAAATTAGACAACCTAGATTTTCAAATTACAGAATATGTTTCATTATTTTTGTGTGTCTTGTAGGATCCATATTGGCCATTTGGAAAGTGTCACAGAAGAGTGTCCTATTGGGTCCACCATACTGCCAATAAGACAGTGGAAGACAGATGCTAACAATCCCAGGTGAATTTAGGCTTTATTACACTGCGGATTTTATACAGGTCTAAAAATGAGTGTATTTAAGTGTTTTCAAACCATTCATGATACAGCTGCTAAAAATGGCAAGAAATAATTATTCTTCCTTAAAATTATATATATATATATATATGTGTGTGTGTGTGTGTGTGTGTGTGTGTGTGTGTGTGTGTGTCAAAAGAAAAGAGTATGGATGGAACTACAGTGTTGGCTTAACTTTATTAACAGTGACTTACCTATCACAGCAAAATCACATGTATCTCCATCCTTTACTCTTACCTTAAATGTGATGTGACCCCTTCTACAGATCAGAAAAATGAGACAGAGAGAGAAAAATTACTTGCCTTGGTTTCATAAAGGTAGTTAGTGATCTAGTCCTTCTTCTAGAACCTCTTCAAGTTTTTCCCCTCCCTCTTTCAACTTCAGCCCCAAGAGTACCCTTGCTGCCCTCAGAAACAGCAAGCATGAGCTCACTTGCACTGGTTGTACCCTCTGCATGGAACTCTGAAAAAAAGTGAAAGTGTTAGCCACTGAATCGTGTCCTACTCTTTGTGACCCCATGGGCTGTAGCCTGCCAGGTTCCTCTGTCCTTGGAATTCCCTAGCAAGAATACTGGAGTGGGTAGCCATTCCCTTCTCCAGAGGATCTTCCAGACCCAGGGATTGAACTCACATCTCTTGCATGGCAGGTAGATTCTTTACTGCTGAGCCACCAGGGAAGCCTTTCCCTTGGCTTACTTATTTTCAATTTTGGGGAGTTAGGAGAACTGAAGAACAAGAATGGTCCCTTGGGCAAGTTACTTAAACTCTCTAAGTCTCAGTTTCTCATTTATAAAATAGAAGAACTGACTCCTGCTCTGCATGGTTATAGAAAGCATTTGGATATATATGAAAGAGAAAGAATGTGTTTGTGTGTGTACATCTATAGTGGCATGCTGGTAAATATTTAACTGACTCTCAAAAAAAAGAAAAAAGTTCCTGATGTTTGGATAGGCAGTAACACACAAGCATATGGTATTTCCCCAGTGCATACAATAGACATGACTGCCACAGAGCATCAGTTCAGTTCAGTTCAGTTGCTCAGTCGTGTCCAACTCTTTGCGATCCCATGAATTGCAGCATGCCAGGCCTCCCTGTCCATCACCAACTCCCGGAGTTCACTCAAACTCATGTCCATCGAGTCGGTGATGCCATCCAGCCATCTCATCCTCCGTTGTCCCCAATCCCTCCCAGCATCAGAGTCTTTTCCAGTGAGCCAACTCTTTGCATGAGTTGCCAAAGTACTGGAGTTTCAGCTTTAGCATCATTCCTTCCAAAGAACACCCAGGACTGATCTCCTTTAGAATGGACTGGTTGGATCTCCTTGCAGTCCAAGGGACTCTCAAGAGTCTTCTCCAACACCACAGTTCAAAAGCATCAATTCTTCAGTGCTCAGCTTTCTTCACAGTTCAACTCTCACATCCATACATGACTACTGGAAAAACCATAGCCTTGACTAGACGGACCTTTGTTGGCAAAGTAACGTCTCTGCTTTTCAGTATGCTATCTAGGTTGGTCATAATAACTTTTCTTCCAAGGAGTAAGCATCTTTTAATTTCATGGCTGCAGTCACCATCTGCAGTGATTTTAGAGCCCCCCAAAATAAAGTCTGACACTGTTTCCCCATCAATAGTAAAATGTAGTAAACTGATGGGTAAGTGGTGAGTTTTGAGTGTTTATTACTTTTTCAAATAAGTTTTATTTAATTATATATTTACACAATTTAAGTTTTAATAATAGCTGAAAGTGAGTTGACTCTAACACACTGGTCTTGGGTGGTGGGGAGGGGAGGAGTAATGCACAAACCAAAGCCATTGCTATTTACAGGAAAGAAAAACTACAATATCTGTTTTCTCTAAACAGACATAAATTAAAGGAATCACTGACTTCATCAAATGTGATCTTATATCACTGATGCCTTATGGCAGCAGCTTCCAGGCTAAAGCACAGGTACTCTGAGCCATACTAAACAGAGAACTGCAAAGGAACTTCAACCAAGGAACCACAGAAAATGTGTCTCCAACAAAAAGGCAGGGATCTATTACTGATAAGCATTTTGTCACAATAGATATCTAGTCTCTTGACTGAAACCTTCCCCTGACAGGTTTCTGAAATGCTTGTCAGGGCATGTCCTCAAGTGATTATAGACCCAGACAAGCTTTAAATCAAGGTCAGGGAGAAATCCCTCCACACCACCACCCAGATATCCAGATTCTAAACTGCCAACCTGCTTCAGCTGTGTTAAGATCCCAGTGGGGGAACGTGGTCAAAGCAGGGGAGAGAAGTAGTATAGTACTTCTATAAGAGAATTAAAAGGAGAATGTTCTACTTTAAAAACTACCTGCTGGGTAGATGCAGTACAGAGACAAACCTGGTTCCCAATCTGCAAAAAGACAAAAATAAAAAAAAAAAAAAGGAATCATAGGAAGTGCCTTGTCCTTTCCTGTTCTCTGCTCCTATCCAAGCCATTAGTATGCTTTCATCTTTGCTGAAATTAGATAGTCAGCTTTCCATGTCTGTTGTTCTATATCTGCGAATCCAACCAACCATGGATCAAAAATATTCATTAAAAAATTCCAGAAAGTTCCAGAAAGCAAAACTTGTATTTGCTGCATGCTGGAAACTATTTACATAGCATTTACATTGCATTAGGTACTGCTACTGCTACTCTGCTAAGTCACTTCAGTCGTGTCCGACTCTGTGCAACCCCATAGACAGCAGCCCACCAGGCTCCCCCATCCCTGGGATTCTCCAGGCAAGAACACTGGAGTGGGTTGCCATTTCCTTCTCCAATGCAGGAAAGTGGAAAGTGAAAGTGAAGTTGCTCAGTCGTGTCCAACTCTTCGAGACCCCATGGACTGCAGCCCACCAGGTTCCTCCGTCCATGGGATTTTCCAGGCAAGAGTACTGGAGTGGGGTACCATTGCCTTCTCCGCGTTAGGTACTATAACTATCTAAAGATGATTTTAGGAGGAAGATGTGTGCAGGCTATATACAAACACGACACTGTTATGAGACTTGAGCATCCTTAGAAGTCTTGGATCCAATCCCCCATGGATACTGAATGATGACTATATTTTGGCCAATCTATGCCTGACCCCATCCATCATTGAAAGTCCCTCTTCTAATTCCTGATGTGCTGCATATTAAAGAGGCTTCAAGATTCAGCTTAGTCATAGCATTATGCTATCATCACAAAGCAGAGAGAAGACAGTTAAAACCCAGGGGTAAAACTTACCTTGAGCCAGGTAGCAAAGGAACACACAAAGCCATGCAGGTAAAACCCAGGTCTTAGAGCTTTCGACAACCAATCATAAAGCATGGGTGGAGAAGGATATACAGGTGAATAAAGATCCAGGCCATGTCCTCAGATCTCTGTCTGCTCAGCACAATGCACATATTAGAATATGGCCTCTGAAACTGAACTTACAGAATGAGACCACTGCAAAGGCCTCAAGAGCATTCCTAGTTGAGCTGCAGTAGAGTTGACAATAGGCACTTTTGGCTGAATGAACCAATTATTTGTAGAAGTATGTTCCAGCTTGCCTGCAGTCAGCCCCTGGGCTACTCAAGTACCTCTGAACATTTCTGTAAGATGTCTTCTGCTGTCTTCTTCACAGAATACTCTATGTGACAGAATTTATGCCTATTTCACAAGTCTTAGTTCAAGCACATGTTATTTTTGCTTCATCTTTCTGCCAGGTTGTATTTCTTGGGGACAGATGGCTATCACATTGCTCTTGCATTTGGAATCTACACCAGATGCCCTCACAAATCAAAGAGCGATACTAGGCTCTTCAAGGTGTGAGCACTTACACTCTAAATTTAAAACTCATGTAACTTCCAAGTCTTCATTGCAATAGGAAGAAAAAAGTTCCCACTAAGCCACTCCTTCATTTTTCCTAAAACCTGGCTTATATGAAGTTTTTACTTTTGCCATCCTTAGGAGGTAGGATTAAAGATGACTTCAAAATCACCACAAGCTAGATTCTGTACAGACTATGAAGGGTTCTTGGAAGAAAAGCAATGACAAACCTAGACATATTAAAAAGCAGAGACATTACTTTGCCTGTAAAGGTCCATATAGTCAAAGCCATGGTTTTTTCCAGTAGTCATGTATGGATGATGTATGGATGTGAGAGTTGTACCATAAGAAGGCTGAGTGTGAAATAATTGATGCTTTCAAACCATGGTGCTGGAGCAACTCTTGAGAGTCCCTTAGACAATGAGGAGATCAAACCAGTCAATCCTAAAGGAAATCAACCCTGAATAATTGCTGGAAGGACTGATGGTAAAGCTCCAATACTCTGGCCACCTGATGCAAACAGTTGAATCATTGGAAAAGACCCAGATGCTGGAACTATTGAAGGCAGGAGGAGAAGGGGGTGAGAGAATGAGAAGGTTGCATGGCATCAGTGACTCAATGCACAAGAGTTTGAGTAAACTCCAGGAGATGGTGAAGGACAGGGAAGCCTGGCGGACTGCAGCCCATGGGATCACAAAGACTCAGACATGACTGAGTGACTGAACAAGTGAAGGGTTCATTGCATAGTAGATGCTGCTGGCACTGTGCCTAATTCTACTTTTCCTGGGACCATATACAGAGAGATGGTGAATGCTGGAAAGATGAGGATTTCTTAGGGAAAGACAACTCTCTCCTGCATTCCTTACTGAGGCTTCAGGAGAGACTGAAATAAAGCATCCCTTTTCCCTTAATTTCCAGAGACTGTTACAAAGTCACTTCTGAGGACCTTAGGGGCTAGTGAAAGTCACTCAGTCATGACCAACTGTTTTCGACCCCATGGACTGTAGCCCACTAGGCTCCTCTGTCCATGGGATACTCCAGGCAAGAATACTGGCATGGGTAGCCATTTCCTTCTCCACGGGATCTTCCCAAACCAGGGACTGAACCTAGGTCTCCCACATTGCAGGTTGATTCTTTACCTTCTGAGCCACCCATGGAAGCCCCTGGGGGCTGGCATGAACCCAAAACTGCCTCAGGAAAAATATCAGTAAGACTGAATCGCTCATCCCCCCCCCCATTAATTTGCAAAATAGATGATGATATAAATCAGGAGGGCGGTGGGGCAGGAGTCTCTTCATGCCCAGGATACAAGAAAACTAACAAGCATAAGTTTGAAGAAGTTAAGGAAGGAGCTGTCAGATAATTTAGCTAAGGAGCTTCTTTCTGCAGCATAGCTCTCTACTCCAGCTTCCCAACAGCCCACCCATGACAGTTAAAGGAGCCTGCCTCCTGCTAAGGTACAAAGAAAACTGTACCCCAGAACTTCCTCCACTGCTTCCGGAGGAAATTCCTGAAACCTTGGCTCAAGGTTTTGAGGACCAAGATGATGATACAAATCACCTCATGCCATTATTAAGCCCTGGCATCTTACACAGAACCAATGCACCTGTTATCACAGAGCAAATAGTGCAAAAGGGGCCCTGGGTAAGAGAAATTTTTATTTCGAGGTGAAGCGTGGGCAGAAGAAGAAAGGGGAGAGACAAACCTATTCTGAGGCACGAACAGTGGGAGGCAGAAGGTTCAGGGTGGAGTGTGCATAAAGGGAAGACGGCTACTAAAATAAGCCACCCCAGACTTCTATTATTTCATTGTCTGATCTTGGATCAAAGATGAGGAGTGGGGAAAAGAGTATGTCTGAAAATAAACCTCCTTGAATTTAGAGTTTGTCTCAGGTCCAATCAAAGCAAAGGGGAAAAACTTATAGTAAATGCTTCACGAAGAATAGAGAAACCATCTATGACTACTGAGAAGCAGGTTCTGACTGCATGTGTGACGCTGCAGAGGGGAAGGGATGAGCCAGAGGCACTAGCACGCTCCATTTCCTTTTATGCTATACCTGAGGTCACAGTTTGCTCCAAAACCCCATCTGGTCATCTCTCTACTTGTCCTTCCCTCTGTCATCAAGCTCCACAGAAGCACAGTTTTCTCTGAGGACACCTCATTTTGCATCATCTACTCCCGTGATCCTTTGATACTTTTCTTCTCATAGAGGTGATTTTGATTCCCTATTTACCAAAAGCAGTGGGACCTGGTCCTCACTTTTCCTGGCCCCTCAGCATCACTGGGAGCAGATGGGCTGCATTTGGTGTCTCCCACATCTCACTTTCTCCTGTTTTTGCTCCTCCTTCAGAGAGATCAATTTCAGGCTCATTTCATTTGCCTTTCCCTTACACAACAGTGGAGTTCAACATTCAGCATCACTCTCCCTACTTTTCTCACTGTATTGTGTTTATCTTGCTGCTGTTAGCCACGACTCATTTCAAGATGACCTTAAAACTTTTAACTCTTGTTCCAGACCTCATCTCTAAGTCCTGGACAGATACCCTAAATTCCCTGCTTCCATAGCAGCCTGAACCATGAGAGCAGCAATGCATTCAGGGAGTGGCCTGAGCAGGCATAAACCACCCACTGATCCTTTTAAAAAAGAATTTGAAAAAGTACAGCATCAAACAAGACACTGGTGCTAAACCAAAAAGACTTATAAACCGTCTTTCTATCTAAAGCCTGTGGGCTGGGGATAAAGCAAAGACAAATTCTTTAAAAAGGCATTTGGTGGGTGAGCCGTGGGGCTCATTAAAGCAATTTTCTTGGAGACCCCTCCCTCCTGACTCGCTGTCTTTGCTCAAGTTGCTGGCTCCACCTGGTCTGTCTCTGTCTGAACCACTCTCCTGCCCGAACCACTCTCCTGCCCCGGTCTTTGGAAGGTTTTGTCTTGATCCAAGTGAAACCCTCTTTATGAAGCTTCTGAATGCACATCCCTCACAGTGAAGAAAGCCAAGAACATTCTGGAGGGATGTCCTGGAGTCTGTTTTAACTCAGGATGTCTACTGTATTACTTTTTGTTGTGGGTGTTTCCGGTGGGTCAGCTCTTCACACCAGGTGGCCAAAGTGCTGGAGCTTCAGCTTCAGCATCAGGCCTTCCAATGAATGTTCAGGGTTGATTTCTGCTAAGATTGACTGGTTTGAACTCCATGTAGTCCAAGGAACTCTCAAGAGTCTTCTCCAGTTCACCCTTATTTATTCATCAGCCCATCTCCCTTGCTAGACTAGAAGCACCCTCGGTGACAGGAATGGGCTTGATAACCATTGTGAATTATCCCACTGTACACTGTACCTGTTATACTTGTTTATTAGACAAATAAATAAATGAATGAATGATTTTTGAAAAAAAAATTTCTGACAGCTTTACACTGGCAGGGAAAATAAATGAGGATGTGTTGAGTATTTAAAGGATCCATCCCAAGTAACAAGGAAGTCACAGAATTCAACACACCATGTCTATAGGGGAGAAGCAGCTTGGTAATTATGGTGAACAAACAATATCTTGTGTCAAGAAGTCATAACAGTCCTATAACTGAGCCATGGACCAGGGGATTTTCAGCAGTGCTGGGTGTATGAACTATATTGCAGGAATTGTACTCATTAGCCCATGTTCAGTGCAGGGAGTTATTTTTACCTGAAGATGTTTCCAAGAATTGCCAGGCATTTTTTAAGTGGGATAGTAATTTATGGCAGACACATCTCTGAACAAATCTCCAATTTAATTTTCAGGAAACGTAAGTGGAGGCAATTCTTCTGAGAATATCTAATAACAGACCTCAGAGAGACAAGCCCTAAGAAGCATATTTGAATAGAAAGCTGGAGAATATATTACCATTTCAGAGATGACTGACAACTCATTTATATTTTACTACATGTTCTATTAGGAATCCCAGCAATGAAATATTTTCAGAAAGCAAGACGAGGTGAGAGATTCTAAATTCCAGGAGCTATTATTAACCTCAGATCAAGTGGAAGATGGCACCTGAAATCCTTCTAGGAATCAAGCAGGGTATGACACAATCAATCAAGTATCCTGGTAGAAAGCTAACAGGCAGGTAACTGAGCATCTATGATGCTTGCTTAGAGAAAGGGACTAAATCAAGCTTGCTCTATTGTATCACCAGAGTGCCTTGAAAATGCAGTTGGGAAGGACTTCCCTGATGGTCCAGTGGTTAAGAATCTGCTTTCCAATACAGGGGATGCAGGAGATTTGGTTGTATGGATGTATGCAACTGGGGTGCTGAAAGTGGTGGTGTTTCCGCTTCAGACAGGACCCATAGAGTGACCTTTGGAGAGTGTGGTTAAAGTCAAGTGCACAAAAAGTTCACTGAAAATGAGAAACACAAGGAACTCGAGGGAAAAAAAAAAATGGATATAGTATGCTTCTCGATGATTTTGGAAAGTTGGTCACAAATATATTTGCAGAAATTCAGCACTTTGTCTTTCCTTAAAGCAACAGCTCCCAGATCTCTTATGGTTCTTTGTATTTCTGTGGTATCCACTGTAATTTCTAATTTTTCCATTTCTAATTTTATTGATTTGTGTCCTCTCCCTTTTTTTCTTGATGAGTCTCATTCCCTAGAGTTTTATCAGTTTTAAGTTTTCAAAGAAATAGTTTTTAGCTTCATTGATGTATTCTACTGTTTTCTTAGTCTCTATTCCATTTATTTCTACTCTGATCTTTGTGATTTCTTCCTTGCTATTAACTTTGGGTTTTGTCTGCTCTTCTTTCTCTAGTTGAACAGCTCCCAAATCTGACAGTTGTCTTTGTTTTCTCTTTCAACTTTCACACTCTCAATAAAAGAAGAATCACAACTTCAGGATATGATATTCCATGGACGACTTTTCCTCTCCCTCCCACTCTTTTGGGTTTTCCCTTTCCTTCTGCACATTTTTACCTTCTTTCCTCACAAGACTATGACATTCCTTCTGTCTCCCAGAGGCCCAATGGACATGAAACAGGAAGGCAGAGGGCAGGGCACAAATTTTAAAAGAATGACATAGTCTGAGGACACAACTGATTAGAACCAAACAGGTCCAAGATGACTAGACCTTGAGCCTCAGTACATGCTCACTGTAACACACCAGCAAGCTAACTGGCACACCCACCAGGACCATGAGAGCTCTAAGGCCAGCCATTAAGGACCAAAACGTGCACAGGAGCCCAAGTCCTGGAAATCTCTGCTTCTTCCCCCACAAAGTATTGGAATACTCCTCCCACTCATTATCCTATGAAATTACACAACTCATAAAAGCTAACCACAGCACATTTCATGGCCACACTTGCCTTCTGTGATGGCCCATACTCTTGTCTGTGGAGTATGCTCCCTGGGCTGCTCCTGCCTTCTGAGATGGCCCTGTCTGTGCAGTGAGTTTCTCTCTAAATAAATCCACTTCTTACACATCACTTTGTCTCTCACTGAATTCTTTCTGCCATGAGACATCAAGAATCTGGGCTTCATTAAGTCCTGAAACTAGGTGTGTGATCTCAGTTGGAAGACCATGGGTACCAATCTGGATTTTGGCAGGATACAAGTCCCAATCTGAGTTACATGGTTTCAGACACACTTCACTTAGAACTCAGCTTCTATCACCTCAAGAGTTTTGCCATTTTGGATTAAAAATGGTTTATATTATGAGAGTGTGTAATTTCCTCACTTCTGTCTCACTGCAACAAAGGTTTTAAATGGTGGACTAGTGTTACAACTGAGTTACAGCTCAGAATTGTATTCAGTAAACAAAGGATAGTACACCCTCAAGGTGTGAGGGCAGGCCAACCCCAAAGGAGAGGCCTCAACCAATCTTGGCTCCCTCTTTTTATATGTTTTGTCTCCTCTCCTCTGAGCCTGCCCTGTGTAAATTAGGGTTAGCCAGGAAGGAAGCATGTTCGTTTCACCTGATGTTCTCACTCTGGTGCATGAATTTTTCCTTTGTTCCCTTTTTGCAGGCTTTTCCCTTTCTTTGCCTTTTAGCCACTGCCATTTTGGACTCCTTTTTCCTATTATAACTACCTACAGTTTCCATAAGTACCCTCAGATGTGTTACAAATATTAACTAACAAGAGACCCTGAATCTCATTGGGCACTCATTTTCCAAGATGAGCATGTCACTAAAGCCATGTTAAAGAAGTTCAGTCTCTAGGCAAAGAAAAGCAAGATTGACTTTTGAGTTTCCTACAGGGAACTGCTGCATAAAGTTGTAAGTACTACACATTTGTATAACTGTCTCTATAACAAAGGTATTTACAAAATTAATGACTTTAAATGAAAAGTATGCCCCTTGCCAAGTAAAGGGTTCTAAAACAATGAGTACTTTTGCCATAGAAGTATTTAAATGTCTTTTAAAATAACTTAATTTCAACAATGATCATATTTACCATAAAAGGTTGGAAATAAGAAAGCACGATGAAATCTAACCATCATCCTACCACTCTCTCTCTCTGAGGAGAACCCTAGTAATATTTACCGTTTTTTTTCTTTTTTTAGATATTCAGTTATGGGGAACAGATGGACCCTGCTGTATATGAAGCCTCTAGCAGCAGCTGGTACATGGATGATAAATATTTGTAGGCAATGAATATAGTGTACATATTATTTTATAATCCAGCTCAAAATGTCTTTGTTTTCAAACTATGATGTTATAAAAGGATAATTTGCAAACTATAAAAATTTTAAAATCTAATAGTTCAGAAAGGGATGAGATAAGAAATTCTTTTCACTCCATATTGCCATTCCCTGGAAGAAATCTGTAGAAATCCTGGAAGTTGACGTAGAGAGAAAGAGAGACTATAAATGTGAGGATGCATTTAAGAAAAACTGGAACTAGTATCAGGTTTAGCAATGACTTTTACCATTTAACTATTTATTAAATATGTTGCCCATATCAGCATATATAATTTTACTTCTCTCTTTACAAAGGCTTCATGTGGCTTGTCCTATACATAGTCATTAAATTAATTGACCTTTACATTGTGGCCAACTTTTTTGCTGCTAAAAGCAATTCTCAAAAAAAAAAAAAAAAAAAAAAATCAGTCTCTCATCAAATAGTTTTTGAGCACCCATGTACCATACAATGAGCTAGATTCTAGGGATTGTGATGTTAACACCACAGGTAAGATCTCTAGCCTCAGGTAGTTCATGAACTAATAGAGGAGATTGTAACAAGAAAACAAAAATGAACATACCCTTTCAAATTTTAATTTGTACTATGAGGGAGAAGGAGAAGGAAGTGATTTACATCAAATGGGCAGGAAGGTCTCTCTGAGGACATAAGTAATCACTTTCAAAGGGACAGAGTAAGATAGTTGTAGAAGTACACAGGGAACTGTGGAAGTCCCAGCAGAGGACTATAGAGTGAGAAACCTAGGAAACTTTGGAGACCACTGTAAATTAACAATCACTCAAGAAAACTATAGCAATGTTGTGGAACAAAGCAGGCTTGCTTAACTATAAAGCTATAAATAAAAGAATGAGATATACCCCAGGCCATTAAGTGAAAGAAGAATGTCACCATCCTTCTGCTGATTTGAGTAAGTGCTATGATAATCCTAGGTTGATCTCACAGAGTCAGATACTCTCCTGCCCAATACAAAGGAGGAGCTAGTGATATAAGTCTCACATCTACTCGAGGAGGGAGGTCTTTTCCCCCTCCCTAACTTTCCTTTGATTATAAAGCTGTAGTCCACTTAATCCTTGGGGCTGAGCCCCTTCACTTGCCTACTTGCATCTCTCACAAGCATCTTACATTAATAAAACTACTTCTTGCCTATCACTTTGCCTCTGGATGAATTCCTTTTATGCTGAGACACAAAGAATCTGAGCCTCAGTAAGTCCAGACATCAGGTGAGTGGTTGTAATTAAAACAACATGGGTTCAAATCCCAATCTGAGGTGCACAGTTTCAAGCTGGCACCTAAAGGATGACAAACAGGCAGGTTGCAAAGATTTGGGGAAGGTCTAAGCAGAGGGGACAGCTAAGGGAAAGGTGCCAGTGAGAGATCTTGCTTTCAGGAAACTGAACAACAATGAATGTACAAAGAACATTGACCAGGACCAGGTTGAAGGGTAAGAAATGCATGAATCTTGTAGGATCCTAGATGAACATTTTAAACTTTATTCCAAATGTAGTAGGAAACTACCAAAAAGTGATAAGTAAGGGAGTGACATGATCTGATTTACATTTTTAAAAGATCCCTCTAACCGGGGGAAATAGACTGGAGAGAGGCAAACCCAGGAGACTTGCTGTGGAGTAAAGTCAAAATTGATGCTTTTGAACTGTGGTGTTGGAGAAGATTCTTGAGAGTCCCTTGGACTGCAAGGAGATCAAACAGTCGATCCTAAAGGAAATCAGTCCTGAATATTCATGGGAAGGACTGATGCTGAAGTTGAAACTACAATACTTTGGCCACCTGATGATAAGAATTGACTCACTGGAAAAGACTGTGATGCTGGGAAAGATTGAAGGCAGGAGGAGAAGGGGATGACAGAGTATGATATAGTTTTATGGCATCATTGACTCAATGGATATGAGTTTGAGCAAGCTCTGGGAGTTGGTGATGGACAGGGAAGCATGGCATGCTGCAGTCCGTGGGGTCACCAAGTGTCGGACATGATTGAGCAACTGAACTGAACCTTTGGCAACAGATTAGCTATGCCAGATAAGATGGTGAATTGTCAAAGGACTCCTGCTGAACTGTGAACAAATGGGAATACCTTTCTCTGAAATAGGGAGGAATGGAAGAATTGGGTTGGGGGAAAAATCTAGACTTTCACTTTGAATACATCAATTTTGCACTGCTATTGACAAGCAAGTGGAGATGCCAATTAAGAAAGTGTTAATGTGACAGTCCAGACTTCAGCATAAAAGTCTGTGCTACATATAAAATAAAAGCTTTGTCAACTTATGGATGGCTGGATACATCCAAGGAGAGATGAGTAATGTTGCTTAGCTCACATTCAGCTGTTCACTGCTCAAAAGCCAATACTCAAGAGAGAAGTGCTAGCAGGCACGGAAAGGTTGCTCAACCAAAACCAACTCCAAAGATTCCACTCTACCATGAAAGTATTTAAATGGAGAGCCATTTGGGGAGGGAGGTCAGAGTCTTCCTTATCTTCCACTGTGTGAAAACCCTCTTCTGGTGGTGATGTAATAGGGTGGGGCTCCAGAAATCCTGCTCAGCCTGAAGAGTACATCATGCGACATGCCAGGCTGGGTGAAGCACAAGCTGGAATCAAGATTGCTGGGAGAAATATCAATAACCTCAGATATGCGGATGACACGACCCTTACGGTAGAAAGTGAAGAGGAACTAAAGAGCCTCTTGATGAAGGTGAAAGAGGAGAGTGAAAAAGCTGGATTAAAGCTCAACATTCAGAAAACTAAGGTCATGGCATCTGGTCCCATCACTTCATGGCAAATAGATGGGGAAACAATGGAAACAGTGTCAGACTTTATTTTCTTGGGCTCCAAACTCACTGCAGATGGTGACCACAGCCATGAAATTAAAAGACACTTGCTCCTTGGAGGAAAAGCTATGACAAACCTAGACAGCGTATTAAAAAGCAGAAATATCTTTTTGTTGGCAAAGGTTCATATAGTCAAAGCTATGGTTTTTCCAGTAGTCATGTATGGATGTAAAAGTTGAACCATGAAGAAGACTGAGCACCAAAGAATTGAAATCTGTACCGCTTTCAAACTGCGGTGCTGGAGAAGACTCTTGAGAGTCCCTTGGACTGCAAAGAGTTTAAACCAGAAAATCAACCATGATTATTCATTGGAAGGACTGATGTTGAAGCTGAAGCAATTATATTATATTATATTATATTCATTTTTAGAGCCTTCACCTTTATAGTTTAATACAAGATATTGAGTATAGTTCCCTCTGCTGTACAGTAGGTCCTTGTTGATCTATTTTATATGCAGTTGTTCAGTTCAGTCACTCAATTGTGTCCGACTCTTTGCGACCCCATGAACCACAGCATGCTAGGCCTCCCTATCCAATTCCAACTTCTGGAGGCCACCTAAACTCATGTCCATTGAGTCAGTGATGCCATCCAACCATCTCATTCTCTGTAGTCCCCTTCTCCTTCTGCCCTCAATCTTACCCAGCATCAGCATCTTTTCAAATGAATCAGCTCTTCATATCAAGTAGGCAAAGTATTGGAGTTTCAGCTTCAACATCAGTCCTTCCAATGAACACCCAGGACTGATCTCCTTTAAGATTGACTGGTTGGATCTCCGGCAGTCCAAGGGACTCTCAAGAGTTTTCTCCAACACCACAGTTCAAAAGCATCAATAACTTGGCACTCAGCTTTCTTTATAGTCCAACTCTCACATCCATACATGGCCACTGAAAAAAACCATAGCCTTGACTAGACGGACCTTTGTTGGCAAAGTAATGTCTCTGCTTTTTTTTTTTTAACCTTCATTTTTATTTTGGTTTTAATAATGTTCTGTATAACTTCTATTTTATTTTGATCTTTATAACTGTTTTCTTTTTTTTTTGGGGGGGGTGGCACTAATCAGGGATCATTATTTGCATTTTATTGTCATGTTTCTTTTGTCTTTCTTTTTTTTTTAATTTTATTTTATTTTTAAACTTTAAAATATTGTATTAGTTTTGCCAAATATCAAAATGAATCCACCACAGGTATACATGTGTTCCCCATCCTGAACCCTCCTCCCTCCTCCCTCCCCATACCTTCCCTCTGGGTCGTCCCAGTGCACCAGCCCCAAGCATCCAGTATTGTGCATTGAACCTGGACTGGCAACTCGTTTCATACATGATATTATACATGTTTCAATGCCATTCTTCCAAATCTTCCCACCCTCTCCCTCTCCCACAGAGTCCATAAGACTGTTCTATACATCAGTGTCTCTTTTGCTGTCTCGTACACAGGGTTATTGTTACCATCTTTCTAAATTCCATATATATATGTGTTAGTATACTGTATTGGTGTTTTTCTTTCTGGCTTACTTCACTCTGTACAATAGGCTCCAGTTTCATCCACCTCATTAGAACTGATTCAAATGTATTCTTTTTAATGGCTGAGTAATACTCCATTGTGTATATGTACCACAGCTTTCTTATCCATTCATCTGCTGATGGACATCTAGGTTTTTAATATGCTATCTAGGTTGGTCATAACTTTCCTTCCAAGGAGTAAACGTCTTTTAATTGCATGGCTGCAATCACCATCTGCAGTGATTTTGCAGCCCAGAAAAATAAAATCAGCCACTGTTTCCCCATCTATTTGCCATGAAGTGATGGGGGACCAGATGCCATGATCTTAGCTTTCTGAATGTTGAGCTTTCAGCCAACTTTTTCACTCTCCTCTTTCATCAAGAGGCTCTTTAGTTCCTCTTCACCTTCTGCCCTAGAGTGTGTATGTTAATCCCAAATTACTAAGTTATCTCCCCCAAAACCATCCCCTTTGCTAGCTATAAGTTTGTTTCCTATGTCTATGAGTCTATTTCTGTTTTGTAAGTAAGTTCGTGATATAAATTTTTCAGATTCCATATGCTCCTCCTTTTGTTTCTGCATCCCCTCTCTTTCCTGATTAGCAAATGTTTGAATCTGCCCTTTGAAACTCAGAGAAGGTCTAGGAGGCTGTTGTTGCTTGGTTGCTAAGTCGTGTCCAACTCTTTGTGATCCCATGAACTGTACCCTGCCAGGCTCCTCTGTCCATGGGATTCCCCAAGCAAGAATACTGGAGCGAGTTGCCACTTCCTTTTCCAGGGGATCTTCCTGACTCAGGGATCAAACCTGCGATCCCGTGTCTCCTACACTGCCAGGTGGATTCTTTACCACTGAGCCACTTGGAAATTTCCTATAAACAAGGAACAGGGATCAAGGAAAGAATCTGTACCCAGAAGGGCTTCCCACCGCATCCCCCACCCCTGGATCCTGTTCCGTTTCACTAAGACATCATAGGAAAAGGAGGTTGAGTGAAGAGAAGAATACAAGCTGTAGAGATGGCTGAGAGAAGGTTATTCCAGCACACAGGTCAGTGGGGGAGAAAACTGAGGCAAATGTTACATACTGAGAGATCAGAGGCAGATGGGGAAATCCACATCAGGGGCATTTGAGAGGCAAAAGCAGGTGGCAATGTGTTAACCAGTTATTGGAAAGTAGAAGGAGGTATAACCCAGACAACTCTTTAGAGAAGTTTCATTTTAAAAGTCTGCAAAATAAGAAAAGTAGAGTAACTATAGGAGTCCTAGGATCAAAACAATTCATGTTTGTTACTATAATTATAATGACAATCCTAGTGGAGTTTTGCATATTAACAGGAATGATCCAATAAAGTGAGAGGGAATAACCAACCAAACAAATCAAGTTGGAGGTTAGGAAAAATGGGATTCAAGGTACAGTTTGTTTTTTATTCTCTTCAGGAAATAGGAACGATGAAAGAGAAACAGGACTCAGACACCAGCTGGTTTGGAGATGTGTGATAAAATGTCAGGAATCTTCCCGGTGGTGTTTTCTCTCCTCTCAAGACAGCCTGAGACAAGTTATCAGCGTGAAGTGTTTGCACTTATGTGCCTCTGAGAAGAAGAGATAAGTTTGAAGGTGAATAGCTAGAAGTCAAATTATTTGCAGACAATGGAAAGAGAAGCTTGGTAGAACTGCCTGGTAGTGTTTTACTTGGCATACAGAGAACATTTCAAAGGAAACATGCACTCTAATGTTCACAGCAGCACTATTTACAATGACCAAAACATGCAAGCAACCTAAGTGCCCATCTACAGATGAATAAACAAAGAAGATGTGGTGTATATAAAGAATGGAATATTACTCAACCATAAAAATCAACAAAATAATGCCATTTGCAGAAACATGGATGAACCTAGAGATTATCATACAAAACAAAGACAAAATTCATATGACATCACTCATATGTGCAATATAAAAAAATGATATAAATGAATTTACAAAATAGAAATATACTCACAGACATAGAAAACACACTTATGGCTACCAAAGGAAAAGGTAGGGGCGGGGGAGTGAAACAGAAGGGGAGAGGGTAAAGCACATCCTTTAAAGGAATGACGTAGCCATCAGTTCACTTCAGTCACTCAGTCGTGTCCGACTCTTTGCGACCCCATGAATCGCAGCACACCAGGTCTCCCTGTCCATCACCAAATCCCGGAGTTCACCCAGACTCACGTCCATCGAGTCAGTGATGTCATCCAGCCATCTCATCCTCTGTTGTCCCCTTCTCCTCCTGCACCCAATCCCTCCCAGCATCAGAGTCTTTTCCAATGAGTCAACTCTGCATCAGGTGGCCAAAGTACTGGAGTTTCAGCTTTAGCATCATTCCTTCCAAAGAAATCCCAGGGCTGATCTCCTTCACAATGGACTGGTTGGATCTCCTTGCAGTCCAAGGGACTCTCAAGAGTTCTCCAACACCACAGTTCAAAAGCATCAATTCTTCGGTGCTCAGCCTTCTTCACAGTCCAACTCTCACATCCATACATGACCACAGGAAAAACCATAGCCTTGACTAGACGAACCTTTGTTGGTAAAGTAATGTCTCTGCTTTGGAATATGCTATCTAGGTTGGTCATAACTTTCCTTCCAAGGAGTAAGCGTCTTTTAATTTCATGGCTGCAGTCACCATCTGCAGTGATTTTGGAGCCTCCAAAACATAAAGTCTGACACTGTTTCCACTGTTTCCCCATCTATTTCCCATGAAGTGATGGGACTGGATGCCATGATCTTTGTTTTCTGAATGTTGAGCTTTAAGCCAACTTTTTCACTCTCGACTTTCACCTTCATCAAGAGGCTTTTTAGTTCCTCTTCACTTTCTTCCATAAGGGTGGTGCCATCTGCATATCTGAGGTTATTGATACTTCTTCCGGCAATCTTGATTCCAGCTTGTGTTTCTTCCAGTCCAGCATTTCTCGTGATGTACTCTGCATATAAGTTAAATAAGCAGGGTGACAATATACAGCCTTGACATACTTCTTTTCCTATTTGGAACCAGTCTATTGTTCCATCTCCAGTTCTAACTGTTGCTTCCTGACCTGCATATAGGTTTCTCAAGAGGCAGGTCAGGTGGTCTGGTATTCCCATCTCTTTCAGAATTTTCCACAGTTTATTGTGATCCACACAGTCAAAGGCTTTGGCATAGTCAATAAAGCAGAAATAGATGTTTTTCTGGAACTCTCTTGCTTTTTCTATGATCCAGCGGATGTTGGCAATTTGATCTTTGGTTCCCCTGCCTTTTCTAAAACCAGATTGAACATCAGGAAGTTCACAGTTCACATGAAGCAGGGCAAAGACTAATAGAGTTTTGCCAAGAAAATGCACTGGTCATAACAAACACCCTCTTCCAACAACACAAGAGAAGACTCTATACATGGACATCACCAGATAGTCAACACCGAAATCAGATGGATTATATTCTTCGCAGCCAAAGATGGAGAAGCTCTATAGAGTCAGCAAAAACAAGACCAGGAGCTGAATGTGGCTCAGATCATGAACTCCTTATTGCCAAATTCAGACTGAAACTGAAGAAAGTAGGGAAAACCACTAGACCATTCAGGTATGACCTAAATCAAATCCCTTATGATTATACAGTAGAAATGAGGAATAGATTTAAGGGCCTAGATCTGATAGATAGAGTGCCTGATGAACTATGGAGTGAGGTTCGTGACATTGTACAGGAGACAGGGATCAAGACCATCCCCATGGAAAAGAAATGCAAAAAAGCAAAATGGCTGTCTGGGAAGGCCTTACAAATAGCTGTTAAAAGAAGAGACGCTAAAAGCAAAGGAGAAAAGGAAAGATATAAGCATCTGAGTGCAGAATTCCAAAGAAGAGCAAGAAGAGATAAGAAAGCCTTCCTTAATGATCAATGCAAAGAAATAGAGGAAAACAACAGAATAGGAAAGACTAGAGATCTCTTCAAGAAAATTAGAGATACCAAGGGAACATTTCATGCAAAGATGGGCTCGATAAAGGACAGAAATGGTATGGACCTAACAGAAGCAGAAGGTATTAGAAGAGGTGGCAAGAATACACAGAAGAACTGTACAAAAAAGATCTTCATGACCTAGATAATCACGATGGTGTGATCACTGACCTAGAGCCAGACATGCTGGAATGTGAAGTTAAGTGGGCCTTAGAAAGCATCACTATGAACAAAGCTAGTGGAGGTGATGGAATTCCAGTTGAGCTATTCCAAATCCTGAAATATGATGCTGTGAAAGTGCTGCACTCAATATGCCAGCAAGTTTGGAAAACTCAGCAGTGGCCACAGGACTGGAAAAGGTCAGTTTTCATTCCAATCCCAAAGAAAGGCAATGCCAAAGAATGCTCAAACTACCGCACAATTGCACTCATGACATAGTCATAGGACATGATAAAAACTGGTTAGGATCAACTAGGTCCAAGGTAGTGGAAGATTTGATTTCCAGTGAACCTTGAGCCTCATTACACACTAGTTGCTAAATAACACACCCACCAATGCCATGATAGTTCTGAAAGCAAAACTGTTAGTCACTCAGTTGTGTCCAGCTCTTTGCGACCCCATGGACTATAGCCTGCCAGGCTCCTCTGTCCATGAAATTCTCCAGGCAAGAATATTGGAATGGGCAGCCATTCCCTTCTTCAGGGGATCTTCCCAACCCAGGGATGGAACCTGGGTCTCTGGCACTGCAGGCAGGAGAGCCACTAAGGAAGCTCAGCCTAACCATAAAAGGCCAAAATGTGGGCAGTGGCTCAATTCTGGAAATCCTTGCCCCTTCCCTGAAATAGTTGGAATAATCTTCCTATTCAGTAGCCTATGAAACTACCTAGCCCATAAAAACAAACCGTGCCATATTCCAGAGCTTCTAGCCTTCTGATATAGATTCTGTGGACTGTGCTTCTGTCTAAATAAATTCACTTCTTACCTATCACCTTGTCTCTCACTGAATTCTTTCTGTGATGAGATTATGTCCGAGCTTCGTTAAGTCCTGAGACCAGGTGTGTGATATCAATTAAAAGACAGTGGGTTCTGGCTTGGTACGAGCCCCAGCCCATAGATTGAGTCCCAGTCTGAGTTGCATGGTTTCAGCACAGATAAATTAGGAGTTAGGGATTAACAGATGCACTATTATACATAAAATGGATAAACAACAAGGACCTGTGTGTAGCACAGGCAACTATATTCAATACCTTACAATAACTTATGATGTGAAAGAATCTTTAAAAGAATATATATATATAACTGAATCACTTTACTGTTCACCTGAAACCAAGACTACACTGTAAACCAACTATACTTCAATTAAAAAAAAAAAGTTGGGGTTCATAAATTTGTAGTGGCACCAACCTGCCAGCTGTGATTCTCTCAAGTAACATACATGAAGAGCTGGGTTCATCCAGGGCAGTGTTTCTCAAAGTGTGCTACCCAGACCAGTACCATCAACCTACCAGATAACTTATTAAAATGCAAATGATCAGGTTCCACCCTAGACAAAGGTCCATCTAGTCAAAACTATAGTTTTTCCAGTAGTCATGTATGAATGTGAGAATTGGACCATAAAGAAGGTTGAGTGCAGAAGAATTGATGCTTTTGAACTGTGGTGTTGGAGAAGACTTGATAGTCCTTTGGATTGCAAGGAGATCAAACCAGTCAATCCCAAAGGAAATCAGTCCTGAATATTCATTGGAAGGACTGATGCTGAAGCTGAAGCTCCAATACTTTGACCAACTGCAAACAACTGACTCATCAGAAAAAACCCTGATGCTGGGAAAGATTGAAGGCAGGAGTAGAAGGGGATGACATAGGATTAGATGGTTGGATGGCATCACCAACTCGATGGGCATGAGTTTGAGCAAGCTCTGGGAGACAGTGAAGGACAGGGGGACCTGGCATGCTGCAGTCCTTGGGGTCACAAAGAGTTGGACATGACTAAGTAACTAAAAAACAACAACCCTAGAATTACTTTTCTCACACTGCCTGGGATAAGGCCCATCAGTCCAGTCTCACTTGCCCTCCAGGTGATTCTGATACACTGGGAAGTCTGAGAACCACTAAACTAGGGAGAGCTTGTTTTGCCTTGTAAATACAAAGGAGGGAGGGGGCAGGGGAAAGCGTATCTGCAAGAGTGATTATACTGACAATCCAAGCAATAAAATCTGGACAAGCAGCAAAGACATACTTTATAGACACCTTTGCCCCATTTTAAAAAGTATTATATACACATTGTTGTACAGCAGAAACTAACACAACATTGTGAAGCAATTATATTTCAATTAAAAAGTATTGTTCTTGAAGGAAAAGTTTCTATGTTTTAAATTGTGATACATATGGCACAATGGCCCTCTAAAAACTTCACCTACCCATTCACAGGTCCACAGAGAAACCCCACAGCATCGTGTGGTTGCTCCAAAACTTTCTCCATGGTTGTGCGTGTGCATTTTCTTTGATAGCGGCTTTCATGTTTGGTCTATGTTATGCCTGCATATCTTTTATTGCACTTATGTTCCCTAAGATGAACTGAGAACAGTGTGGGGGTACCTCATAATAATGTAGGGCAGAGGATGAGAGGAGTTTTAATTGGAACATGCAATAAATTCAGAGTATTCTATGGACCTATCATTAATAATAAGAATGTGTCTCCTGTTCTACTGCAGGGATGTTCCCATTCAGTTCTATCCTGGGAAGATTTGCATGGGTCTTCTATTAAGTCCTGGAGAACACACTTTAAGAAAGAGATTTATAATCCATAATACAAATGTAATAATAATGTGCCCTCCTGAGATCAAATATGAATGTTTTGGGAATATCTGGACTAAAAGGGAGACTTCTATGAAGAGAAGAGAGTTTAGGAAAGTGACTAGCATGACATTCATAAGACATATGTGAATAATTGACCAATGAAAGAGTGTAGACTTCATTGCCACAAATCTTTAAAAAAGATTCAAAGGTAGAATTCCTAAGGAGACAACATCTATAAGAATACATCTTAATAAAACAGAACTTTCTTCTCCAGTGTTCTAGGATTTCAAAGCCATGGTTGTATGGCATTAGATAAAGGCAAGAACAAGAATCTTTACCTAATCTTCTCTATCTTTGAGATTCAGGATGCTCTGAGGGTTCCAAATGCCATTTTCCTAGAAATAAACTCACTGTTTCTGTTATTCACATGTCTAAAATAGCCTGGTTTCTAACCAAATGATTTGAGTTTCTCATTTAGCATAAAGTTAAAGGTCATTTTTGTTTTTTCAACTTTGAGTGTAATATCAGATCAGATCAGTCGCTCAGTAGTGTCCGACTCTTTGCGACCCCATGAACTGCAGCACGCCAGGTCTCCCTGTCCATCATCAACTCCCGGAGTTCACTCAAACTCACATCCATTGAGTCAGTGATGCCTACCAGCCATCTCATCCTCTGTCGTCCCCTTCTCCTCTTGCCCCCAGTCCCTCCCAGCATCAGAGTCTTTTCCAATGAGTCAACTCTGCATCAGGTGGCCAAAGTACTGGAGTTTCAGCTTTAGCATCCTTCCTTCCAAAGAAATCCCAGGGCTGATGTCCTTCAGAATGGACTGGTTGGATCTCCTTGCAGTCCAAGGGACTCTCAAGAGTCTTCTCCAACACCACAGTTCAAAAGCATCAACTCTTCAGTGCTCAGCCTTCTTCACAGTCCAACTCTCACATCCATACATGATCACAGGAAAAACCATAGCCTTGACTAGACGAACCTTTGTCGGCAAAGTAATGTCTCTGCTTTTGAATACGCTATCTAGGTTGGTCATAACTTTCCTTCCAAGGAGTAAGCGTCTTTTAATTTCATGGCTGCAGTCACCATCTGCAGTGATTTTGGAGCCCAGAAAAATAAAGTCTGACACTGTTTCCACTGTTTCCCCATCTATTTCCCATGAAGTGATGGGACCGGATGCCATGATCTTCGTTTTCTGAATGTTGAGCTTTAAGCCAACTTTTTCACTCTCCTCTTTCACCTTCATCAAGAGGCTTTTGAGTTCCTCTTCACTTTCTGCCATAAGGGTGGTGTCATCTGCATATCTGAGGTTATTGATATTTTTCCCAGCAATCTTGATTCCAACTTGTGTTTCTTCCAGTCCAGCGTTTCTCATGATGTACTCTGCATATAAGTTAAATAAACAGGGTGACAATATACAGCCTTGACGTACTCCTTTTCCTATTTGGAACCAGTCTGTTGTTCCATCTCCAGTTCTAACTGTTGCTTCCTGACCTGCATATAGATTTCTCAAGAGGCAGATCAGGTGGTCTGGTATTCCCATCTCTTTCAGAATTTTCCACAGTTTATTGTGATAAACACAGTCAAAGGCTTTGGCATAGTCAATAAAGCAGAAATAGATGTTTTTCTGGAACTCTCTTGCTTTTTCCATGATCCAGCGGATGTTGGCAATTTGATCTCTGGTTCCTCTGCCTTTTCTAAAACCAGCTTGAACATCAGGAAGTTCACGGTTCACATATTGCTGAAGCCTGGCTTGGAGAATTTTGAGCATTACTTTACTAGCGTGTGAGATGAGTGCAATTGTGCGCTAGTTTGAGCATTCTTTGGCATTGCCTTTCTTTGGGATTGGAATGAAAACTGCCCTTTTCCAGTCCTGTGGCCACTGCTGAGGTTTCCAAATGTGCTGGCATATTGAGTGCAGCACTTTCACAGCATCATTTTTCAGGATTTGGAATAGCTCAACTGGAATTCCATCACCTCCACTAGCTTTGTTCATAGTGATGCTTTCTAAGGCCGACTTGACTTCACATTCCAGGATGTCTGGCTCAAGGTCAGTGATCACACCATCGTGATTATCTGGGTCGTGAAGATCTTTTTTGTACAGTTCTTCTGTGTATTCTTGCCACCTCTTCTTAATATCTTCTGCTTCTGTTAGGTCCATACCATCTCTGTCCTTTATCGAGCCCATCTTTGCATGAAATGTTCCTTTGGTATCTCTGATTTTCTTGAAGAGATCTCTAGTCTTTCCCATTCTGTTGTTTTCCTCTATTTCGTTGCATTGATCACTGAAGAAGACTTTCTTATCTCTTCTTGCTCTTCTTTGGAACTCTGCATTCAGATGTTTATATCTTTTCTTTTCTCCTTTGCTTTTCACTTCTCTTCTTTTCACAACTATTTGTAAGGCCTCCCCAGACAGCCATTTTGCTTTTTTGCATTTCTTTTCCATGGGGATGGTCTTGATCCCTGTCTCCTGTACAATGTCACGAACCTCATTCCATAGCTCATCAGGCACTCTTTGTATCAGATCTAGGCCCTTAAATCTATTCCTCACTTCCACTGTATAATCATAAGGGATTTGATTTAGGTCATACCTGAATGGTCTAGTGGTTTTCCCTACTTTCTTCAATTTCAGTCTGAATTTGGCAATAAGGAATTCTGAGCCACATTCAGCTCCTGGTCTTGTTTTTGCTGACTGTATAGAGCTTCTCCATCTTTGGCTGCAAAGAATATAATCCATCTGATTTCGGTGTTGACTATCTGGTGATGTCCATGTACAGAGTCTTCTCTTGTGTTGTTGGAACAAGGTGTTTGCTATGACCAGTGCATTTTCTTGGCAAAACTCTATTAGTCTTTGCCCTGCTTCATTCTGTAGTCCAAGGCCAAATTTGCCTGTTACTCCAGGTGTTTCTTGACTTCCTACTTTTGCATTCCAGTTCCCTATGATGAAAAGGACATATTTTTTGGGTGTTAGTTCTAAAAAGTTCTTGTAGGTCTTCATAGAAGCGTTCAACTTCAGCTGCTTCAGCATTACTGGTTGGGGCATAGACTTGGATTACTGTGATATTGAATGGTTTGCCTTGAAAACGAACAGAGATCATTCTGTCGTTTTTGAGATTGCATCCAAGTACTGCATTTCAGACTCTTTTGTTGACCATGATGGCTACTCCATTTCTTCTGAGTGATTCCTGCCTGCAGTAGTAGATATAATGGTCATCTGAGTTAAATTCACACTTACCAGTCCATTTCAGTTTGCTGATTCCTAGAATGTCGACATTCACTCTTGCCATCTCTTGTTTGACCACTTCCAATTTGCCTTGATTCATGGACCTGACATTCCAGGTTCCTATGCAATACTGTTCTTTACAGCATTGGACCTTGCTTCTATCACAAGTCACATCCACAGCTGGGTATTCTTTTTGCTTTGGCTCCACCCCTTCATTCTTTCTGGAGTTATTTCTCCACTGATCTCCAGTAGCATATTGGGCCCCTACAGACCTGGAGAGTTTCTCTTTCAGTATCCTATCATTTTGCCTTTTCATACTGTTCATGGGGTTCTCAAGGCCAGAATATTGAAGTGGTTTGCCATTCCCTTCTCCAGTAGACCACATTCTGTCAGATCTCTTCACCATGACCTGCCCATCTTGGGTTGCCCCATGGGCATGGCTTAGTTTCATTGAGTTAGACAAGGTTGTGGTCCTAGTGTGATTAGATTGACTAGTTTTCTGTGAGTATGGTTTCAGTGTGTCTGCACTCTGATGCCCTCTTGCAACAGTGTAATAGAAAACTACTAAATATACATATATATTATATATATATATATATCATATATATATATATATAAATTAACAACTCCTTATCCTATCATTTTAACATCTACTTGAACTTTGTGTCTATGGCATAACAATTTGAAAATGTACCCAGAGACCCAGAAGCAAAAGGCATTTCAGACACTAAAGAGTGAAAGAAAGGAATATAAGATTAATTCTGAAAATTCAAAGACAGGAGAGTGTGAAAAGTCTTCTAACAGTGGTACAGTTAGGTAAAAGGTGATATCTAATCATTGGGTTTCTTCTTGTAAACTTATTTTTTCCTGTAAGATATGGAATTGGTAGAGTAAAAGTATACAAGTAGAGCTTTGAACATTACTATTGACTCCATGTGAAAATAAATCATAAAAACCTTATATATAACCTTTCTCAAGAAGGCCTTCTGGTCATGGTGAGAATAACTTAGTGGGTCACGCTTTCCTCCATGGTCACCTACAAGGAGAAAAAGGACACTAGCTAGAAACACTGACTCACTACGTGGGACAATACAGCACACCAGCCAATTCCTGTTCTCTCCTTGTCCACGAAAAGTCTCAGATTTTCAAACTCAGTCAAGTGTATACGCTAAGGTCAATTTCAATTCAAATGATGTGAAAAAAATAATGAGCTAGTACATCCTACATGCCTCACAACAATGTCCTTTTATGTTTTAAACGAAGGTTTTCCTATACTGTCCTAAGTAGCAAAACTTTAGATTAAGTTTTTTGTTTTAATTTTAATTGGAGAACAGTTGATTTACAACATTATGTTAGTTTCAGGCTTTTTACAGCAAAGTTAATAAGTTATACATACATAAATATTCCATTCTTTTTTAGATTCTTTTCTCTTATAGGTCATTACAGAGTATTGAGCTCCCTGTGCTATACAGTAAGTCTTTATTAGCTATCTATTGTATATATAGTAGCGTGTATATGCCAATCCCAATCTCCCAATGTATCCCTCCCTCCTCCTCCACCTCCCATGGTAATCATAAGTTTCCTTTCTATATCTGTGACTCTATTTCTATTTTGTAAATAAGTTTATTTGTATCATTTTTTAGATTACACATATAGGCGATATCACGTGCTATTTATCTTTCTCTGACAAAGATTTTAAAAGAGTTTCTTAATCACTTAAAAATTCTCTCTGAAACTCAGCTGCCTAAAAAACAGAAGATCAATCTTTTCAAAGTGTGCAGGTATGTACGTGTGTAAGAGAAACTCCTGAGAGTCCCCTGGACTGCAAGGAGATCCAACCAGTCCATTCTAAAGGAGATCAGCCCTGGGTGTTCCTTGGAAGGAATGATGCTAAAGCTGAAACTCCAGTATTTTGGCCACCTCATGCCAAGAGTTGACTCATTGGAAAAGACTCTGATGCTGGGAGGGATTGGGGGCAGGAGGAGAAGGGGACGACAGAGGATGAGATGGCTGGATGGCATCACTGACTCAATGGACATGAGTTTGAGTGAACTCCGGGAGTTGGTGATGGACAGGGAGGCCTGGCGTGCTGCGATTCATGGTGTCGCAAAGAGTCGGATACGACTGAGCGACTGAACTGAACTGAAGAGAAACATAACCAGGTAAACTTTGTCTGTGAGCTAGAAAAAAATAACATTTCTTCTCTTCATTCCCACGATTATCACATTTTTAATTAAATGTGATATGGGCAAGCTTTGTATTTCAATATTTGAGGATACTAAAATGTTATTAATTCAGACTGGTGGTAGAAAAGGCCAGTATGAATTCAAGTATTTCAATTCTGAATAGCTTAAGATAAGTTAATTAATGCCACCTATAAAAATAGCACCAACTGAAGGCCACCAAAATACCACAAAGGAGGAGGGTGCAAGGTCAAGGTTTGTGTGCTGCGGCTTCACTGAGGAGCGCAATCTCAGGAAGCAAAGGCCAGCGACGTAAGAATTTAAGCAGAAAAGCAATGAGAGCCAATCGGCACTGCTTTACGTTGCCAGCCACGAGTAAAGGCACTGGATTTCTCCTGACCTTGTGGGATCATCCTCTGAGCAGCCACGATGCTTCTACGACAGTCTGTCTGGGGGAAGAATTTAGCTGGCTCATATTTCTTATCGGTCAAAGATTAGCCCCATGGGGCATTAATTTCCTGTTTCTTGGTGTTCATTTTTGTGCAGTAAGGAGGATCTCACAGAATCCCTTGCTTTGGACACAAATCAGACTTGAACATAACTTGAGAGGAAACCAGGCTGCATTTGTGAGATGGTGGTTGGAGGCCATAAGAAGCTGGTGGTGATGCGGTGACCGGAAGAGACAAGTGGGGCCAAGAGGACCTGCGCACAAACAAGGCTCAACGTGTACACCATCAAATGTGGGAGAAGGAGCTGGCATGTACACGTATCTGCTTTCACCTGCTTTAAGACACCTAGAAGGGAATCCCAAAAATTTTTGCTGAGAGGTGGATAATTTTTTAAGGTGGAGGGAAGGAATCTTAATAGCAGATATTTTTACATTTGATCTTTGAATTGTATGCAGGTTTGCCCTTGTGGCTCCCTGGGTTGGGAAGATCCCCTGGAGGAGGGAAAGGCTACCCACTGCAGTATTCTGGCCTAGAGAATTCCATGGACTACAGTCCATGGGGTCACAAAGAGTCAGACACGACTGAACGACTTTCACTTTTTCCTATTCCAAAAGTTACATAATTTTTGAAAAACATAACCATGAAAAGGAAATAGGATTCAAGCATTCATTCTAAAATCATCAAGGAAACATATAAATTTGAGAAGTGGAGAAACTGGGAATTGGTGGGGGATGCACAAGTTAGGAGATAATATGCTAGTTTCTCAGTGGAGTCTGACCCTTTGCAACCCCATGGACTGCAGCCGGCTAGGCTCCTCTGTCCATGGAATATAACTGCTTGAAATTCCACATTTGTTCAGAGTAGGGACTGAAGAGATTCTGCATAAATCAAGAAACAAGTATCAAAATATCCAAAATACCATTTAAAATATAGTGGTGACTGGTGCTGGAGAAGACTCTTGAGAGTCCCTTAGACAGCAAGGAGATAAAACCAGTTAATCCTAAAGGAAATCAACCCCGACTATTCATTGGAAGGACTGATGCTAAAGCTGAAGCTCCAGTACTTTGACCACCTGATGTAAAGAGGCAACTCACTGGAAAAGACCCTGATGCTGGGAAAGATTAATGGCAGGGGGAGAAGGGGGCAGCAGAAGATGAGATGGTTGGATGGCATCACTGACTCAATGGACATGTGTTTGAGCAAACTCTGGGAGATAGTAAAGGACAGGGAAGCTTGGTGTGCTGCAGTCCATGGGGTCACAAAAGAGTTGGACACAATTTAGTGACTGAACAACAACAGAAGGGTTGGGGATGGAAAGTGGGGGCTAGTTTTTATTTTATCCCTTCCTGTATCATTTGATATTTTAAACATGTGCATGCAGGGACTTCCTGGTGGTCCAATAGTTAAGTCTCTGTGTTCCCAATGAAGGGGACATGCGTTCCATCCCAGCTCTAGTAGGGAAACTAAGATTCCATATGCTGCAGGGTGTAGCCAGAAAAAGTCATAAACGTGTGCATGCAACACTCATACATTAAAAATACTACTTAGTAAAATTAAAGAAAATAGAAGCTCCAATTCTCACTTCAACCACCTGCTAAGGTTCAAAATTCTCCAAGCCAGGCTTCAGCAATATGTGAACTGTGAACTTCCAGATGTTCAAGCTGGTTTTACAAAAGGCAGAGGAACCAGAGATCAAATTTCCAACATCTGCTGGATCATGGAAAAAGCAAGAGAGTTCCAGAAAAACATCTATTTCTGCTTTATTGACTATGCCAAAGCCTTTGACTATGTGGATCACAATAAACTGTGGAAAATTCTGAAAGAGATGGGAATACCAGACCACCTGACCTGCCTCTTGAGAAACCTATATGCAGGTCAGGAAGCAACAGTTAGAACTGGACATGGAACAACAGACTGGTTCCAAATAGGAAAAGGAGTACATCAAGGCTGTATATTGTCACCCTGCTTCTTTAACTTATATGCAGAGTACATAATGAGAAACGCTGGGCTGGAAGAAGCACAGGCTGGAATCAAGATTGCTGGAAGAAATATCAATAACCTCAGATATGCAGATGACACCACCTTATGGCAGAAAGTGAAGAGGAACTCAAAAGCCTCTTGATGAAAGTGAAAGTGGAGAGTGAAAAAGTTGGCTTAAAGCTCAACATTCAGAAAACGAAGATCATGGCATGTGGCCCCATCACTTCATGGGAAATAGATGGGGAAACAGTGGAAACAGTGTCAGACTTTATTTTTCTGGGCTCCAAAATCACTTCAGATGGTGATTGCAGCCATGCAATTAAAAGACACTTACTCCTTGGAAGGAAAGTTATGACCAACCTAGATAGCATATTCAAAAGCAGAGACATTACTGTGCTAACAAAGGTCCGTCTGGTCAAGGCTATGGTTTTTCCAGTGGTCATGTATGGATGTGAGAGTTGGACTGTGAAGAAGGCTGAGCACCGAAGAATTGATCCCTTTGAACTATGGTGCTGGAGAAGACTCTTGAGAGTCCCTTGGACTGCAAGGAGATCCAACCAGTCCATCTTAAAGGAGATCGGTCCTGCATGTTCTTTGGAAGGAATGATGATAAAGTTGAAACTCCAGTACTTTGGCCACCTGATGCAGAGTTGACTCATTGGAAAAGACTCTGATGCTGGGAGGGATTGGGGGCAGGAGGAGAAGGGGATGACAGAGGATGAGATGGCTGGTAGGCATCACTGACTCGATGGACGTGAGTTTGAGTGAACTCCGGGAGTTGATGATGGACAGGGAGGCCTGGCGTGCTGCAATTCATGGGGTCGCAAAGAGTCCGACATGACTGAGCAACTGAACTGAACTGAACTGAAATACAGAGCTGCTAAGATAGTGCACCAAAAAGACTTCAAATCAGAAAATCACCACTAACCCTAAGTCACTGTTAGCTGAAGAGCACTAAAGCCTCATGAAACATTTAGAAAATGATGAAGGACAAACGAAAAAATCAAGGGCTCCTAAGTCAGAACGTTGTTGTTAAAAAAGTGAACACTGCACAAGAGCTCATTTTAAAAATGTGGGTTTACTAGAAATTGATACCCAGAATTTACAGCTGCAATTGCCTGAAACTATAAAACCCCTTTACCAGGAAATCAATGACCACTCACTACACCAAGCTCAGAGCCCAGACAGCATGAAATAGTATGCAAGGGCAAAGCCTGAGCACATATTTGAGACTAATAAGTACAAGCTTCTCCAAAGTGCTTGAGAAATAACAGTTTTACTGTGAGGGGAAAGAGACAAATGGTCCTTATGTGAAAATGGAGACATTCCACATCCAAACAATTAGTATGACTTATTAAAGGCAAACATTAAAAAAAAAAAAAAAAAAAAAGGAAAAGTCTAAGAAAAACCTAACAGCTTCAAAACAGACCATTTCTTAAAATAAAGACAGATCAAGTAGACATTGAAAAAGGTGCTATCTCTAGCACTTGTGATTTATCTAAACCCATTTTTCAGGCTAACATGATGCAATTATACATGCATTAAAGTATCAACTGTGAAAGAAAAACAACCTGCCAATAGACACCTTCTGGGAAAAAGTAGAATTAAAATAAATGGATATTGTAGTCAATAGTTGTTCAGAAGCCAAGGAGTCCCATTCTAAATTAGGCATTCCTAACTGCACAAGACTTTTTCTGTAAACCCAGAAACAAAATCCTGATGCCTTTTCAGAAAGTACTACCAAAATCTGACATGGAAGGCATCACATATCAGCTGAAGTGCATTATCTCAGTTGTATTAAAATAAAGGCAAAGATTAATATGGGGTGAAAAAGTTGTATATACAACTAAGCCTAACCATGCCTCCAGAGGCCCATCTGGAAGGCCTGGAGTATAGCCATTGCAGGAGACCTATCGGGCACCAGCCATGAACAGTGCCTCTTCACCACCTGGGAACTTGGTAAATATGCAGAATTTCAGACCCAATCCAGACTTACTGAATCAGAATCTGCATTTAACAAGAGCCTTAGTGAATCACATGTTCATTAAAGTTTGAGAAGCACAATTATGGTTTCTTAAACCCCCTCCCAGTGTCACCTGGAGGTGCTTATATAAAATGCAGATTCCTAAGCACCTTCTCAGACTTACTGAATCTCTAGAATTAGTCATGTCAATGTGTTAAGAAAGCACTTCCCAGTAATCTTTCAAATCAGGCAGAGAGGACAGACACGGGTAGTTGGCCCTCCTTATCTGCAGATCCCACCAACAGAGGATGAAAATATTTGGGGAAAAAAAAATCCAGAAAGTTCTAAAAACCAAAACTTAAATTTGCCATGCACTAGGTAGCAAAAGAGACATAGATGTAAAGAACAGACTTTTGGACTATGTGGTGCGGGAGAAGGCGAGGGTGGGGTGATATGAGAGAATAGCATTGAAAAATGTATATTACCATATGTAAAATAAATGACCAGTGCAAGTTTGATGCATGAAGCAGAGCACTCAAAGCTGGTGCTCTGGGACAACCCAGAGGGATGGGGTGGGGAGGGAGGGGTGTTCAGGATGGGGAACACATGTACACCCGTGGCTGATTCATGATGAAGCATGGCAAAACCTACCACAATATTGTAAAGTAATCAGCCTCCAATTAAAATAAATTAATTAATTTAAAACCTTTTTAAATCTGAAAAAAAAATTGCCATGCACTGGCAACTACTCACATAGTATTTACACTATTAATATTATAGGTAATCTAGACAGGATTTAAAGTACACAGGAAGACATGTTTGCTATATGCAAATATGATGCTACTTTGTACAAGGGACTTGAGCATTCATGGATTTTGGTATCCCTGGGGGATCCTGGGACCAGTTCCCCACAGATAGGGAGGGATGGCTATACATCAATGGAAAATAAATGAGTCCAGAAAAAAAAAATGTATATATATATGGTGAATTCTTTTTCTTTTATCTTAAAAAAATTTATCTTTTGACATGTTTTAAAAATTTTTTATTGAGGCACAATTGACATGCAAAAAGGCTGTACATATTTAATGTATACATCTTGATAATTTCGAAGGCAAGCACACACATGAAACCATCACCACATACAGTGTCATAACTTTGTTACCTCTAAAAGTCTTTTTTTCAAATAACATTTAACGTAACATCTACCATCTTAAAATTCTTAACTGTACAATACAGTAGTGTTAACTATATGTACTATGTCGTAGATTCCTAGGACTTATCTTGCATAGGTGAAACCATGACCAAAACCTTGACCAAAACTTTGACCAAAACCTCCCTGAGCCCCCACTCCTCCTAGCCCCTGGTAACTCCCTACTCTACTCTCTACCTCAAATTTGACAACTTTAGATTTCTGATATAAGTGGGATCAGGTAGTATTTGCTCTTCTATGTCTGGATTATTTTACTTAGCATAATATCATCCAAGTTTATTTATGTTATAACAACAGACAGAATTTCCTCCTTTTCAAGGTGGAATAAAGCTTCTTTATCCATTCCTATGTCGATGGACGTTTAGGTTGTTTCTATGTTTTGGCTATTGTAAATAATGCTACAATGAGCACTGGAGAGCATATATCTCTTTGAGATCCTGATTTCAATTCTTGGGTATATACCCAGAAAAGTGCCAAGGCAGTTCAAGTGGGGAAAGAATAATTTCAACAAACGGTGTTGGCACAAGTAGATATCCACACACAAAAGAATGAACTTCACCCTCACCACTTCACAGCCTATCCAAAATTTAACAGCAAAAGGACCAAAAATCTACTATAAAACTTTAAATGGATCAAACACCTACTATAAAACTCCTAGAAGAAAAAAATACAGAGTAAATCTGCATGACTTCAGATCTGACAATGGTTTCTTAGATCTAACTCCTGAAACACAATCAATCAAAAGAAAAATAGATAAATCTGATTTTATAAAAAACTTTTCTGCAAAAGACACTATCAAGAGAGTGAAAAAATAATCCACAGAATGAAAGAAAATATTTGCAAATCATATATATGATAATGATATATCGATCTAGTATCCAGAGTATATAAAGCACTCTTAGAACTCAAAAAATATGGCAGTGGAAGAGTTTCTAAATAATCCAGTTTACAAGTGAGTAGACATTTTCCAAAGACAATATATAAATTGCCAATAAGCATGTAAAAAAGATGCTCCATATCACTAATCATCAGTGAAATGAAAATCAAAAACACAATGAGGTTCCACTGTATACGCACTAGGATGGCTAGAATTAAATAGTAGGATCATAACAAGAAGTGATGACGATATAGAGAAATCAGAACTCCACTAGGAATGTAAAATGGTGTAGCAACACTGGAAAACAGTTTGGGAATTCTTCAAAAAGTAAAACATGGAGTAACCATATGACCCAGCAATTCCATTCCTAGATATATACCTAAGGAAATTTAAAAAATGCATCCACACAAAATCTGTACTAGTATTCACAAAAGAAGTATTGTTCATGGCCACAAAAAAAGTGGAAATAACACACATGTCAACCAAATGATGAGTGGATAAACAAAAGGTGGTAAATCCATACAATGAAATATTTTTCAGTCATTTACTGATGGATGGATGAACCTTAAAAACATTATGCTAAGTGAAAAAAAGCCAGTTATAAAGGACCACAAATTATAAACTTCATATACACAGAATCAACACAAAACAGGTAAATCCACAGAGATATAAAGGTGATTGATGGTTGCCTAGTGCTAATAGTCTGGTGGGGTGATGGGAAAGGGGAATGAATGCTAACAACATCTAGGTGTCTTTCTGGAGTGATGAGAATGTTTTAAAACTGATTATGGTGATGATTGCATAACTCGATATTAAACTGAATAATTCAATTGTATAGAATATTGACTATATCTCAATAAAGCTGCTATTAAAATTTACAGGAGTGATTATTTCTGTGGGGAAAGAAGGCAATGCAATTTGGGGACAAGTACATAGAAGGACTTCAACTATTTAGGTATACATTATTTCTTAAGCTGGGTGGTAGGTATATGGATTGTTATGTAAGCATCATAGGTATATCTGGAATATATCCTTATACTCATTATATTGTTCTTTCTACCTTGCAAGTGATCCCAGAAGGAAGATCTGTGCCTTGACTAGTCAGAGAAACCTCATCACCATCACCTCCAAGTTCTCATCCAACATTCAGTTCAGTTCAGTCGCTCAGGCGTGTCCAACTCTTTGCGACCCCATGAATCGCAGCACGCCAGGCCTCCCTGTCCATCACCAACTTCCGGAGTTCACTCAAACTCACATCCATCGAGTCGGTGACACCATCCAGCCATCTCATCCTCTTTCATCCCCTTCTCCTCCTGCCCCCAATCCCTCCCAGCATCTGGGTCTTTTCCAATGAGTCAACTTTTCGCATGAGGTGGCCAAACTATTGGAGTTTCAGCTTTAGCATCAGTCCTTCCAATGAATACCTAGGACTGATTTTCTTTAGGATGGACTGGTTGGATCTCCTTGCAGTTCAAGGGACTCTCAAGAGTCTTCTCCAACACCACAGTTCAAAAGCATCAATTCTTCAGTGCTCAGCTTTCTTCACAGTCCAATTCTCACATCCATACATGACCACTGGAAAAACCATAGCCTTGACTAGGTGGACCTTTGTTGGCAAAGTAATGTCTCTGCTTTTGAATATGCTATCTAGGTTGGTCATAACTTTCCTTTCAAGGAGTAAGCGTCTTTTAATTTCATGGCTGCAATCACCATCTGCAGTGATTTTGGAGCCCCCAAAAATGAAGTCTGACACTGTTTCCACTGTTTCCCCATTTATTTCCCATGAAGTGATGGGACCAGATGCCATGATTTTAGTTTTCTGAATGTTGAGCTTTAAGCCAACTTTTTCACTTTCCTCTTTCACTTTCATCAAGGGCTTTTTAGTTCCTCTTCACTTTCTGCCATAAGGGTGCTGTCATCTGCATATCTGAGGTTATTGATATTTCTCCTGGCAATCTTGATTCCAGCTTGTGCTGGAAGCAGCCCAGCATTTCTCATAATGTACTCTGCATAGAAGTTAAATAAGCAGGGTGACAATATACAGCCCTGATGTACTCCTTTTCCTATTTGGAACCAGTCTCTTGTTCCATGTCCAGTTCTAACTGTTGCTTCCTGACCTGCATATAGGTGTCTCAAGAGGCAGGTCAGGTGGTCTGGTATTCTGATCTCTCTCAGAATTTTCCACAGTTTATTGTGATCCACACAATCAAAGGCTTTGGCATAGTCAATAAAGCAGAAATAGATGTTTTTCTGGAACTCTCTTGCTTTTTCCATGATCCAGCGGATGTTGGCAATTGGATCTCTGGTTCCTCTGCCTTTTGTAAAACCAGCTTGAACATCTGGAAGTTCATGGTTCACGTATTGCTGAAGCTTGGCTTGAAGAATTTTGAGCATTACTTTGCTAGTGTGTGAGATGAGTGCAACTGTGTGGTAGTTTGAACATTCTTTGGCATTGCCTTTCATTGGGATTGGAATGAAAACTGACCTTTTCCAGTCCTGTGGCCACTGCTGAGTTTTCCAAATGTGCTGGCATATTGAGTGCAGCACTTTAACAGCATCATCTTTCAGGATTTGAAATAGCTCAACGAACATTAGAAGGATATACCTATGATGCTTACATAACAATACAGCCTCACACCAGATCTCTGAAATCAGAGACTCTGGGAAGCTAAACTGACTATGAAAAAATAGATCATTTTGCTGAGCGACCCAGTCAGAGAACAGCTGATGCTATTTTTCTGCTGAGGCAATGCAAAACTGTGTTATGTTTTCTGGCAGCTTCATAATGATGATGACTCAAAATTCAGGGTTTGGGGGGATAACTGTATTTAAAGAAATTTGAAAAAGAAGAAGAACATAAAATGGGTTCAAAATATGTGCTTTTAGAAAGTTAAGTAGCAGCCCAGGCAACTGAAGGGCAGAAAACTTCATTTTTTCCTCCCATCAGGGATTTAATTGGATGTATAGTTGGATCTTACCTTTTGTCTAATCTAAATTGGGCTTTAATTTGGATCCAGTTCATTCCACTTGCTGGAAAAATCAGACTTGAACAGTTTTGATTTGAATGGCTTTGATTTCTCCTATTTACCAATTGCCTCTTCAGAAATAGGCTCATCCCTTCCCTGGTTTTTCTTCTGAGAATGTCATTTCTTTGAGCTTTATCATTATCTTCATATTTCTGAAAACCAGTTTAAAAAAAACCAAAAACTGTTCATGAAGGTCCATGGCATGATTCTGTCATTGTTTCCTGGTCCCTCCACGTTGGTGAGCATCATTCCTTCAAACCTGTGGTTTTTCCAGTAGTCATGTACAGCTGTGAGAGTCGGACCATGAAGCTGAGAGCCAAAGAACTGATGCTTTCAAACGGTGGTGATGGGGGAGACATTTGAGAGTTCCCCTGGATGGCAAGGAGATTAAACCAGTCAATCCTAAAGGAAACCAACCCTGAATATTCACTTGAAGTACTGATGCTGAAGCTGAAACTCCAACATTTTGGCCATCTGATGCAAAGAGCTGACTCATTAGAAAAGACCCTAAAGCTGGGAAAGACTGAGGGCAGGAGAAGTGGGCAACAGAGGATGAGTTGGTAAATGGCATCACCGAGTCAATGGGCATGCATTTAAGTAAACTCTGGGAGATACTGAAGGATAGGGAAGCCTGGTGTGCTGCAGTTCATGGAGTTGCAAAGAGTCAGACACAACTTAGCGACTGAACAACAACTTAGCGACTTGAAAACTCTGAGCTCTGGAACTCTTTATGATGTCATTTTATTCTTTTAAGATGCATTGTCTTTACTGGCTCAATTTTTCTCACATTAAAAAAAAATTTATAACCCAGGCCCCCTGCATTGGGAGCACAGACTCTGGGCGTCCAGACTGTTACCATTGGACTACCAGAGAAGTCCCCTATATTTTTTAATTGATTCATAGCTCACCTTCCTTATATTTTTGTCCTAGAGCATCTGTATATTTATTTATAATGCTATTTAAACCAATTAAAATTTTTCTCACTGTTAAACTGCAAATAGATTCATGAAATCACAAATTTAATGTGCCTCTTATAGGTTTAGTGCATAAGTGCATAGTTGTTAATGATTTTTAAAAGTCTGGCTATGGAACTACCTAACAGTTTCTTCATCCATAACACACAAGGTAGGAGAACCACCTTTGGAGAACTCTCCTTGAAAGGTCACAAAGTTGGAATTTTATTCTGAGGAAGCCTCCTGAGTTATCCAACTTTAGGAAGCCCTTGACTACAGAATCCTAGAATCCTATTTATTTCCTGATTTTCCATTCTGTAAGCATTTTTCTTCATGGATCTCTGCCTTTTCATAGTGAAGGGGTTTGCATAACTCATTGAAGCTATGAGCCATGCCCTGCAGGGCCCCCTAAGATGGATGGGTCATAGTGAAGAGTTCTCAGAAAACTCAATATTAAAAACACACACACACACACACACACACACACACACACACACTAAGATCATGACATCTGGTCCCATCACTTCATGGTAAATAGAAGGGGAAATGATGGAAGCAGTGACCAATTTCTTCTTCTTGGGCTCTAAAATCACTGTGGATAGTATCTGTAGCCATGAAATTAGAAGACAATTGCTTCTTGAAAGTAAGGCTATGACAAACCTAGACAGGGTATTAAAAAGCAAAGACATCACTCTGCTGACAAAGATCCATATAGTCAAGATTATAGTCTTTCCAGTAGTCACATACAGACAGATGTGCGAGTTGGACCATAAAAAAGGCTGAGCGCCAAAGAATTGATGCTTTCAAATTATGGTGCTAGAGAAGACTCTTGAGAGTCCCTTGAACCTCAAGGAGATTAAACCAGTCACTTTAAAGGACATCAACCCTGAATACTCACTGGAAGGACTGGTGCTGAAGTTGAGGCTCCTGAAGTGAACAGTCAACTCACTGGAAAAGACCCTGATGCTGAGAAAGATTGAAGGCAGAAGGAGAAGACGGTGACAGAGAATGAGATGGCTGAATGGCATCACTGATTCAATGGGCATGAACTTGGCAAACTCTGGGAGATGGTGAGGAACAGGGAGGTCTGACGTGCTGTGGTCCATGGGGTCGCAAAAAGTCAGACATGACTTGGCAACTGAACAACAACAAGCATTTTCATAACACTGAAGATCTGGCTTACAACACTCAAATGAGAGCCACTTCTCCAAAGATTCATGAGTATATTTCGCCAGCTACCCTCGCTGCTCAAAGTCTTTGGCCACAGATGCCCCTCACTGCTTCCTCTTCCTTTTGGACAGTGGTTCTGAGCCTTCTTTGCAACTGGAGGTCTTTCACAAATCATGATGTTCTAACACCTCAGATCAATTCAACCAGAATCACCTGGAATGGGGTCCAGATATCAGTATTTTTTATTTTTTTAATTGAAGTATAGTTGATTACAATTTTGTGTTTGTTTCAAGTGTACAGGAAAATGATTCAGTTATACATATATTTTTTCAGATTCTTTTCCCTTATAGCTTATTTCAAAGCATTGAGTGGAATTCCCTCTGCTATACAGTAGGCCTTTGTTTGTTTTATATATAGTAGTGTGTATATGTTAATCCCAACCTCCACCTCCTAATTTATCCCCCCCACCTTTCCTTTTTGATAACCATACATTTGTTTTCTATGTCTGTAAGGCTATAAAGCTTCCCTGGTGACTCAACATGTAGCCAAAGTTGACAGCTACTCCTTCATAAAGGCACAAATATCAGCAAGACAAACCAAGAGTGTATCAAAGACAGTATTTACTAGATTTAATTTTCCAGATATTTGCTTTTTTGACATCTCCAAACACTACAATTTATAATTCCATCTCTTTATACCAAATTTGAAATAATATTTTGAGCTGTTAAAATTATCTCCTTGCAAAATGTACTCTATCTGCTAATACTCCAATGGAAAATTAGTTTAATATGGATTAACAAAAATTATAAAGTCGGGTTCTCCATTTCTTGACATAGATGAATAAAAGATCTACAAAGTTAAGTTACACTATAAATACACACACATATAAGTATACAGAGCTGGAGATATTCAGGAAGTAAGTCTTCAAATAACTCTAATGATTGGGAAACACTACCAAGAGCAGCTCACAGAAGAGACATCTGGTCGCCACATCAACAATAGAAGCAGTATAAGGGTTTACAGAGCTGCATGACTTGCTGCACATTTTCATACATTCTGTGTTGCCTAAGCACTACTTGAATATCTTCTTAATGACTGTGGAATATTTAAATTGAGTAAAATGAGCACCAGACTGTTGACAAAGTGCTGGCCAATGATCCCCTCCTTACACATTTTTCTGCCCCCAAATCTGATCAAATTTGATTTCTTGAAAATCACTTATCCAGTTTTTGAAAAGACTTACCAAAGACCACCCAATAATTCTTAAAAGCTACTAAAATTCCCATACATCCTCTGTCTCCCACCTACCCCAAAAGAAATGTGCTCCCAAAATTTAGAGAAAAGAGGAGAGAAAGAGAGAGAGACTTTTCATTTGTTTTGTTAATAAAGAATGATCTAGTAAAATGGCACACTGAAAGCTATTTAATCATCAGGTCTAACAACATGGAGAGAAGAGAAGGGGGAGGAGGCACTGTGACCCAAAGCTGGCTCCGTCCATCCGGCATAGGGCACATGACCCTGTGAAGCCAAATGGCCCATGGAACCCAATGACCACAGCTGCAGTCAACCCAGCTGGTCTCTACAACTAGAAACTCAGCCATTCCTATAGCTACATGTCTATCTAGGTCGTCAAAGTATGTAGTCCAAAACTTGAATACATGTATTTCTCTTAAAAATGTTATATTTAAATACCCTTTGAAAATGTTAAGGTATCATAAGCTCACACAGCCAGTCAAGCAATGCAAAGCTGGTGGTGGGAAAAGTCACTGTGCTCCCTAAAGCCCTCTGCACACCTCCTCACATCCCACCTCCATTGCCTGTGGAGTCAGAACGTCTTGTTCAAACACTGGCTGCACCAGTTTCCCACTTAGTGACTTGGGACAAAGTAACTTCATCTCCATCAGCACCAGTTTCCTTATTTTTATAATAGGGAAATTTATAGCAATTACAGCACCTATCTCACATAGAAGTGTGTGTGCTTAGTTGCTCAGTAGTGTATAACTCTTTGCGATCCTATGGACTGTAGCTGCCAGGCTCCTCTGCCCATGGGATTCTCCAGACAAAAATACTGGAGTGGGTTGACCTTTCCTACTCTAGGGGATCTTCCTGACCCAGGGATTAAACCCTCATCTCTTACATCTCCTGCACTGGTACGAGAATTCTTTACCACTGAACCACCTAGATATCCCAGTAAGCAGTAAACCAGGAGATAATTTATACCAAAAACTCTAAAGTATTTATCTACTGAGCAGTTTCCCATGAGAGAAAGAAAAAAATGGGAAAAGGGACATATTTCTTTTAAGAATCAGATGAAAATGCTCATTGTGATTTCTTGATAACAAATGTACTCTGGCCTTTGTCTCATTATCTAACTGTATTATTAATAAATACTACTTTTATACCTAAAACTTTAAGTAGGAGAGTATAAATGCCACAAGGCTAATGTCTATATACTATTTATTCTTTCCAACTCATTCTTTCAATGCAGGGATTGAACCCAGGTCTCCTGCATTGCAGGTGGATTCTTTACCAGCTGAGTCAACAGGGAAGACCAGAAATACTGGAGTGGGAAGCCTATCCCTTCTCCAGTGGATTTTCCCAACCCAGGAATCAAATCGGGGTCTCCTGCATTGCAGGTGGATTCTTTACCAGCTGAGCCACAAGGGAAGCCCATATACTACTTATTTTCTAAAATTAACTTTCCAGTCCCAACTATGAGTTGTTGGAAAAACAATACTTGAGATAATATGTTTTGAGTCATTACTTTGTGCCAGGCCTTGGTCTAAACACTTTTTGTTCCTTAAAATACATATATAGTCTCACATGTAGGTACTACATATATATATTTTAAGGAATGAAAAGCTATATATACATATTATATATAGTCTCACATATATATACTGCTGCTGCTAAGTCACTTCAGTCATGTCTAACTCTGTGCGAGTCCATAGACAGCAGCCCACGAGGCTCCACCGTCCCTGGGATTCTCCTGGCAAGAACACTGGAGTGGGTTGCCATTTCCTTCTCCAATGCATGAAAGTGAAAAATGAAATTGAAGTCGCTCAGTCGTGTCCGACTCTTAGTGACCCCATGGACTACAGCCCACCAGGCCCTCCATCCATGGGATTTTCCAAGCAAGAGTACTGGAGTGGGGTGCCATTGCCTTCTCTGATATGCTACATATATATATATATATATATATATATAGGAACAAAAAGTGCCTAGACCAAGGTCTGGCACAAAGCAAGAACTCAAAACGTTAGCTATTATTTCTCTTTTACATCCAAAATTCCTTGAAGTAAATATATATTACTTCATTATAATGTACTTCATTATAGTATACATGCCTATATATAATAATGGATTGATTAAAATGAAAGGTACTGGGGTTGGTTAAGCCTGGTTTGGAAATCAAAGATACTTGCTAGGAGCCATTCATTAAATCTGCTTTTCAAGGAACAATTTTAAGTGCCAACATGTGCTGACCACTGCTTTAGTTCCTGGTGATAGAATATTAAGACAAAAGACAGTGTTATGACACTAAAAGGTCAAGCGACAATCTAGGAGAAAATATTTGTAAAATATAGACGTAACAAAGGACTTTTATTTGGAATATATTTTTAAAACCTCATAATCAACAAGAAAAACAGCCCAATTTTTAAAGTGAACAAAATAAACAGATGCTTCACTAAACAAGATATACAAATGGCAAGTAACACATTAAAAACGCTCAACACCATCAGCCATTAGGAAAACATGAATTAAAACCATGAGATGCCACCACTCCCACTAGATGAGATAAAATGAAAAACAAAAATTGTTCAAAGTGCTGGGAAGGATATGGACAACTGGAATTACACAGAAAACAGACTGACAGTTTCTTATGGAGTTAAGTTGACCTGCCATATGACCTAGCAATTCCACATACACAGATACAATACACAAGGGAAGTGAAAGCACATGCATGAAAGTTTTATATGTCAACATTTCTAGCAGCATATTTACAATGGACAAAAACTGGAATCAAGTCAAGTGTCCATCAATAGATGAATGGATAAGCTGTAGTATATTCATACAATAAAATACTACTCATCAACAGCAGGAAATAAACTGTTGATATGTGCAACAACATGACTTTCAAAGTAACTATGCTAAGTGGAAAGAAAAGAGTATATTGTTTATGATCCAATTTATATAAGATTCTAAAAAAAGGAAAGTAATGTATAAGTGACAGAAAGCAAATTGGCAGTTGCCTGGGATGGGAAGTGCAGGGAGAAGAGGGAAACAGCAATTATAAGGAGGAAGATCAGACTTTTGGGGGTGACTGTGTCACTATCTTGCTTGTGGTAATGGTTTTATGGGTGTATACATTTATCAAAACAGTGTAAAATATATATATGGATTATTATATAACAATTATGCTGGAATAAACCTGAAAGAGAAACATAAGCAAGACAAAAATGTAAAACAAGGCCTTTACCTTTGTAAGACTAGATTTTAATGGGAGTGGAGTTAGACAGTGTTTAAATAAATACATACCAGGTAGTTTCAGAATTAAAATCAATTCCCACAGTGCCCATCAAAATATATATATTCAAGAATGTCATCACAGCATTGTTTGTAATAGCCCCAAGCTGAAAATGAGTAAATGCCCATCAACAGCAGCACAGATGAAATAAATTAGGTATATACACAGTGAAGTAAAGTCGCTCAGTTGTGTCTGACTCTTTGCAACCCTGTGGACTAGAGCCTACCAGGCTCCTCCGTCCATGGGATTTTCCAAGCAAGAGTACTGGAGTGGGTTGCTATCTCCTTCTCCTGGGGATCTTCCCAACCCAGGGATTGAGCCCAGGTCTCCTGCATTGTAGGCAGATGCTTTACCATCTGAGCCACTAGGGAAGTCCATATATATATACATATATACACATATATACACATATAGAGTGGAACACTATACAGCACTGAAAATGAATAAATTAGCTCTACATATAAAAACATGGGAGAATATCAGAAATGAAACACTGAAGGAGCAAAGCTGGGCCCAAATAAGGACTTCTTCTGAGATTCCAACTGCGGTCACTGCCAATAGAGGTCAGGACAGCAGTTACCCTGAGCTCATAGTGACTCCAAGAGGACACCAGGAGGGCTTCTGGGTGCTGATGACATTCTCCGTCTTAAGATCCCTGTACTTATTTTATATATGTTAATCTTCAATAAAAAATGTTTTATTTTTTCAATTTTATTGAAGTATAGTTGGTTTACAATGTTAAATATATATGTGTATATATATATTACATATATATACAATACATATGTATATATATTACATATATATACAATACATATGTATATATATTACATATATATACAATACATATGTATATATATTACACATATATACAATACATATGTATATATATTACATATATATACAATACATATGTATATATATTACATATATATATACAATACATATGTATATATATTACACATATATACAATACATATGTATATATATTACATATATATACAATACATATGTATATATATTACATATATATATACAATACATATGTATATATATTACACATATATACAATACATATGTATATATATTACATATATATATACAATACATATGTATATATATTACATATATATACAATACATATGTATATATATATGTAATATATATACAATACATATGTATATATATTACATATATATACAATACATATGTATATATATGTAATATATATACAATACATATGTATATATATTACATATATATACAATACATATGTATATATATTACACATATATACAATACATATGTATATACATTACATATATATATTATTTTCCATTATGGTTCATCACAAGATATTGAATACAGTTCCCTGTGCTACTACTGTAGAACCTTGTTGATGATCCATTACATACACAATAGTTTGCACCTGCTAATCCCCAAACTCCCAGTCTTTCTCTCTCCCACCCTCTCTCCCTTGGCAATCACAAGTCTGTTCTCTATCTGTGACTACGTTTCTGTTTTGTAGATAGGTTCCTTTGTGCTGTAGTTTAGATTCCACATATAAGTGATACCATATGGTATTTGTCTTCTCTTTCTGACATACTTCATTTAGTATGATCATCTCTAGGCCTATCCATATTACTGCAAATGACATTGTTTCATCCTTAATAAAAATATTTTAAATAAAATTAATATGAAGTCACATGATATGATAGGGATTTCCTGGCTATTTGAGGCTGGACATCAGAAACACTCTTTGAGCAGGAAGCACTGAATTTGAGCCCTCAGCAATAAGAATGAACCAGGTGGGGCCAGACACAACCAGACTCCAGTACTGGAATCTTCCCTGCAGGCTCACAGCTGACCCTTTGTCATCATAAAATCATAAAAATCACAAAAATCATCAGCTACCTTTGTCACATAAAATTCAGCTGGCATTTTAAAAACAAATATTCATCTGCTTCTGTTGTGAAAATTAAAGAAGGCTGAGCTTCTTTTGAAAAGGAAAACAGAGAAAAACGTAAATTCAGAAAGAACACCCCCTTGAAGTATATTTCTGCTCACTGTTCTTTATGCTTTTTGGTCTAAGAAAATATCTCAGAAAAAAACTTTCTTTTCTGGAGAGAGAGGAGAACTTAAACCTTCTCTTTTCTGGAGAAGAAGGTGGAGAAATATATGTATTTTTCAAAAAGGTAATCCAAAAGGGGGTAAAAGGAAGAGAAAGGGGGTAATCTGAACTGTCACTCCATCAACATGGGACCACCAGTTCACAGGGCCAAGTTTTACAGAAGACTAAGGATGTGCAAGAACCAACAATGCAAACCGTGTCAGGGAAAGCAAATACACCTGAACAGATGCACACAAACACTGATGTCCCTCAGGCCACTAATACATTAATCTTTGAATGGACAGATGAAATTATCATAAAGTATTTACCTGATAAAATCCCATGAAAAAAGACTGGAAACATGGTTTCAGAGAGGCTGGAATGAGACAGAATTCCAAGCCTGCCACTTTCTCAAGATGAAGCAGTAGGATAGCACGATAAGGGCCAGATCAGAACCCAGTAGGCACCAAACTCTCACAAGTCGGTAGAGCTTATTCAGGTGAATACCCCCACAGCAGAGCTTTGCTATAGAAAGGCTGGCACGGATACAGTTTCCCACTACATTGCTGGCACAGTAACTGAGTCTGGCAGCCAGAATTGGTGTAGGCAGTGTGGCCAGCAAATTGCAGAAGATGATGAAGATGGACGCACTGACGACAAACTGTTCCATGATGATGGTGGTGCAGGCAGACGGCCACACATCGGTCCTAAGCCCTGGCCAGAAAGGCGGAGGACTCCACGGGAAGGAACGTAATCATGACAACATCTGCAGGAAGCAGCCCATAGAGCTGATGGGCTTCATGTAGAGCCAGAAGGTAAGCAGGAACTGCCGGAATTTTTATCTTCAAGAGCTGTGTATTCACTCCCACCCTAGGGTACCTAACCCTAGGATATTCCTTAGATAACTTCAACCACTCATATCCCCAAACCACAGTCCCATAATCCTAGCTGGAACAGTGTCCTAATTTCACATTTATTTCTAGTCTGTCTTCTCTTGATCTCTAGAGTTCTTACCCTAACTTCAGATGGACACATTTGCTCATCTAAATATATTGCAAGGACATCAAATCCAGTAAGTCCAATACTTAGATTTGGACACCCTCCAACCTCTCCTTATACATAAGAAACATTTTCCAATTATTCCTACCTCAGTATATGACATAAATATACATCTAGTTATTTTTTATACATTTTAAAAGTTTTTTTTAATGTTGACCAGTTTTAAAGGCTTTATTGAACAATTAATATTGCTACAATTAAAAAAAAAAGAATGCATGAACATCCCAAACCAAACAAAATGTTAGGTGTACAATGTCGAAGTAGAACCGAGGCTGGCAGATAGGGCTGTAGCAATAATACGAACAAGTGACTGGACATCATTTCAACTAAATAATAATAGCCAAAATAATAGTAGTTACCAAAGTATTTTCCAATTGATCTCATTCAAAAGATGAACCTAATAAAACATGAAGCTATAAGGACAACACAATAGCAAATCACAGAGAGGAAAATATACTCTTTGTTAGAAAGTCAAAAAAAGAAATCATCAGATGTTCAGGGCTTGTGTGTATATACTTCATGTTACTTCCATGCAACACTCAATATGCCCCTACTTAATTTCCCTGAGAAACATTTAGGTTGCAATTATCACTGATTTTCCTCCCATTAAGAGAGGGTTTGAATATGCAAATGACTTTCATTATAATTTCATACTAAATCAGTATATCCACGCAAATCTATTTCTTACCAAAGTTCCAAAATAGGAAAGCAGATGTACAATGGCAAAATTAGGACACCAAGATGAAAAGCGAAGATCATAAGAGGATGAGGGAAAAGAATCTATGTAGAGGGTCTTTGGAAGCTGCTATTTCTAGGAAAAATAGATATTTTCAAATATAATGAGTCCAATCAATTAACACTGCCCAAATTATGTGGCCAGGGAAAATGCATTGGGCCAGAAAACTTTGTAGAAAATATAATTACATTGGGAAATTTTACTTTTATCCACTCAAAGGAAAAAAAAAAAAAAAACTGTTTTCAAGATCACATCCACTGTTCCTGCTTCTGATAATGGCACCCTGATAATCATTATGTGCTTCCCTGGTGGCTTAGAGGGTAAAGTGTTATGGGTCTTCTCTCTTCCCACTCTTTGTCCATATGGTTTGGGAAAAAGTCATTCTACTCTGACTTCTGACTCCAGGGATGGGTTTGGACTCCCTCTCAAGGAGTCAATGAAAAACAAACATTCCCTCAGGAGACATGAATTAGACTAAGAATGGACACTGTTATCTGACCTACAAAAGTACTGCTGCTGCTAAATCACTTCAGTCATGTCCGACTCTGTGCGACCCCACAGACGGCAGCCCACCAGGCTCCCCCATCCCTGGGAGTCTCCAGGCAAGAACACTGGAGTGGGTTGCCATTTCCTTCTCCAATGCATGAAAGTGAAAAATGAAAGTGAAGTTGCTCAGTCGTGTCCGACTCTTAGTGACCCCATGGACTGCAGCCTCCCAGGCTCCTCCATCCATGGGATTTTCCAGGCAAGAGTACTTGAGTGGGGTGCCATCGCCTTCTACAAAAGTACTACTGGGATTCAAACCTGAGACCTGAAATCTAAACCCAGAGCAGTGGGAGCAGGTGTAGGGAAGGGGGTTGTCTTGCCAACGAAATGGGAGACCATGCCAGAGAATGAAGCCCACAAAGAAACAAACAGAGGTGAGAGAAGGGGAAGAAAGGACACCATGATAATAGTTTTGTGCTCTTGATCCAGCTGTACTTCTGGACTTTACAGCTATACAGATGAATAACTTCCTAGTTTGCTTGGTACCCTTTGGCTTGGATTTTCAAGCTGAGTCTTTTTCAAGCAAAAGAATCCTGTTGAATATACTCATTCTCTACTTCCCATAGCATCTGGCTGCAAATATAACTTTAGCTGAATCAAGACATAGAGATCAGGAAAAGGAAAGCTTATTTTCTTTAAAAGTATTTGATAAAATTCAAACTTCGCCTTGGTGCAAAAGACCCCTCTTAATTAAACTGGGCCAATCTTACTTTTTAGGGCTTCCCAGGTGGAGGTAAGAACCTGCTTGCCAATACAGGAGATATTTAAGAGACACAGGTTCAATCCCTCTGTAGGGAAGATCCCCTGGAGAAGGGCATGGCATCCCACTCCAGTATTCTTGCCTGGAGAATCCCCATGGACAGGGGAGCCAGATAGGCTATAGTCTATGGGGTCACAAGAAGTTGGACATGACTGAAGCAACTTGGCATGTAAACTTCTTTTTTTCTGGTAGATACAAAGCAAATGTATACTTACACAATTTTAATTTGTAATTTAATCTCTTAAATGTAAGAGGCAGTTTCATTCATATAAATTGATGTAAGTACATAAAAATGTGAGGATCTCTGAATCAGCTGCCTCAGACTCTGAATTTCTGCACAAAGCATTTCATGCCCTCGCCAGTCTCCTTAAGATTACTATCACCATGACTGTGACCACCACCACAAACTTCTTCCTCAAACTGAATAGGTAACTTTCTTTCCTTAAAAGATTTTTTTTTCAAATATAAATTTACTTATTTTAATGGGAGGCTAATTACTTTACAATATTGTATTGGTTTTGCCATACATCAACATGGATCCGCCATGGGTGTACATGTGTTCCCCATCCTGAACCCCCCTCCCACCTCCCTCCCCGTACCATCCCTCTGGGTCATCCCAGTGCACCAGCCCCAAGAATCCTGTATCCTGCATCGAACCTGGACTGGTGATTTGTTTCATATATGATATTATACATGTTTCAATGCCATTCTCCCAAATCATTCCACCCTCTCCCTTTCCCACAGAGTCCAAAAGACTGTTCTATACATCTGTGTCTCTTTTGCTCTCTTGCATACAGGGTTATTGTTACCATCTTTTCTAAATTCCATATATATGCGTTAGTATACTGTATTGGTGTTTTTCTTTCTGGCTTACTTCACTCTGTATGATAGGCTCCAGTTTCATCCACCTCATTAGAACTGATTCAAATGTATTCTTTTTAATGGCTGAGTAATACTCCATTGTGTATATGTACCACAGCTTTCTTATCCATTCATCTGCTGATGGACATCTAGGTTGCTTCCATGTCCTGGCTATTATAAACAGTGCTGCAATGAACATTGGGGTACATGTGTCTCTTTCAATTCTGGTTTCCTCAGTGTGTATGCTCAGTAGTGGGATTGCTGGGTCATAAAGCAGTTCTAGTTCCAGTTTTTTAAGGACTTTCCACACTGTTCTCCCAGAGAAGGCAATGGCAACCCACTCCACTACTCTTGACTGGAAAATCCCATGGATGGAGGAGCCTGGTAGTCTGCAGTCCATGGGGTCACTAGGAGTCGGACACGACTGAGCGACTTCACTTTCACTTTCATGCATTGGAGAAGGAAATGGCAACCCACTCCAGTGTTCTTGCCTGGAGAATCACAGGGATGGGTGAGCCTGGTGGGCTGCCATCTGGGGTTGCACAGAGTCAGACACGACTGAAGTGACTTAGCAGCAGCACACTGTTCTCCATAGTGGCCGTACTAGTTTGCATTCCCACCAACAGTGTAAGAGGGTTCTCATTTCTCCACACCCTCTCCAGCATTTATTGCTTGTAGACTTTTGGATAGCAACCTTAAAAAAGCTTCAGACAGAAACTTTGAGCTTCCCACCCACCGAGTTTCACTTAATCTATCTCATCTTCATTCCTGCATCAAAATAAGCGTCTTGTCTATTCCTCTGTGTGCCTGTACTCTGAGTTCATCTCCAAACATCAATTATCAGGTCTCTCAACTATGGAAGTCCATCTCTAATTCACAGCTGAATACATCCTATCAACATTTAAGTATGCTTGTCTCATCAATTTTTATATAAAATGCTCTCCCTCAATCCAACATCCTATTTCAGTTATACCTTCTAGAACTGTCTTCACTCACTGTCTCCTTATATATTAATACCTGCTCATCATTGCAGCATCCTCAAAGGAGAAATGAAGGCAATGTGCACTCCCATGGGGGTCACTGTTTGGCTTAAGGGACAACAACAGGTGAAATATATTACACAAAGCCCAACACATAGTCAAATCTCAACAAGTCACAACATGTACAGCTGGCCTTTGAACAGCATAAGTTACTTACAGGCTAGTTTTTTTCAACAACAAATACTACAGTTCTAACATTAGTTGGTTGAATCCAGGGATGCAGAACTTCGGATACAAAGGACTCACATAAAAAGGGCTGACAAAGGAATTCCCTGGTGGTCCAGTGGTTAGGACTCTGTGCTTTCGCTGCCAAGAGCATGGTTTCAATCCCTGGTCAACAAACTAAGATCCCACAAGTTAAGAGAGTTAAAAAAAAAAAGCTGACTGTAAATTATATATAGATTTTTTACTGGATGGAGGGTCAGTGCCACAAATCCCTGTGTTGCTCAAGGGCCAACTTTATTTAGGAAAGATTTATTGAGCAACTGTGTGTGAAGGGTATCATGTGAGAGGCTTTATTATTAATATAAACACATAAAAGCTAACTTCTTCCCTGAAGCCTCTCACAGTCCAGAGTGAGATCAAGAGAACAGAAAATATGATCACATGGTATGCTGAGCCATTGCATAGAGTCTGGACCAAATCAATGGCAAGGCAAGCAGAAACACAGCAGAAGGCCAAGCAGGCTGTAGTCCTGAAGGACTACAGCACTCCAGGAGGCCTCATTCACATGGACCAGAGGGTAACGATGCTCCCTTAGCTTTATAACATGGAGGTCCTGAATATAAAGGAATTGGATAGTGAACCTGGAAGTTCGGTCTGAAGTGAAGTGAAATGAAAGTCACTTAGTCGTGTCGAATTCTTTGCAAGTCCATGGAATCTCCAGGTCGGAATACTGGAGTGGATAGCCATTCCCTTCTCCAGGGGATCTTCCCAACCCAAGGATTGAACCCTGGTCTCCTGCATTGTGCACGGATTCTTTACTGTTTGAGCCACCAGGGAAGCCCAAGAATACTGGAGTGGGTAGCTTAACCCTTCGGATCTTCCCAACCCAGGAATCAAACAGGGGTCTCCTGCATTGCAGGTGGATTCTTTACCAGCTGAGCTACCAGGGAAGCCCATCTAGAAAGGGCAAATCTGCAACACTTAGGTTCAAGGATTCGAAACACCGGTGATGTTAAAGAAGAACTCAATGCTGATGTTCCAAAGCCTACTCAGGACTACTCTTCCACAGACTCTGACAGCTCTCCCCCAATTTCTTCTCTTTATTCCTTTAGGAACACCAGAAATTGTGAAAGGGTGCTCTACAGGTTACTCTACTCCAGATGGGAAAGTTCCAGCAGCTATGGTGCTGACATGAGAAAAATCTAGAAGGCTCCATGCTATACCAGTGAGGATGAGTTTTTTTAAAAACCATACCTCAAATCCAAGGCTTAACAGCTATTATCTTAAGAAGACAGAGATCTGGGGCCTGTTAAGCGTGAATACCCTACTGGCAATCACTGGTAAGACTTCATCAACTTTGAATACCCTTGTTGCCCTACAATTGTTTGAAGCTGAAGGACACTTTAAAAATACTTTGACTCTGGGGGTGGGGGGAGGAACTAAGATGGCGGAGGAGTAGGATGGGGAGAACACTTTCTCCCCCACAAATTCATCAAAAGAACATTTAAACGCCGAGTAAATTCCACAAAACAACTTCTGAATGCCGGCAGAGGACATCAGGCACCCAGAAAAGCAACCCAAGTCTTCGAAAGGAGGTAGGAAAAAATATAAAAGACAAAAAAAGAGACAAAAGAGGGAGGGACGGAGTTCCGTCCCAGGAAGGGAGTCTTAAAAAGAGAGAAGTTTCCAAACACCAGGAAACCCTCTCACTGCCGAATCTGTGCTGAGCCTTGGAAGCACAGAGGGCAACATAACAGGGAGGAAAAATAAATAAACAATTAAAACACGCACATTGTGAGCCCTACGGTAACTCCCCCAGCAGAGAAGCAGCGCAGACGCCTGCATCCGCCATTAGCAAGCAGGGCATGGGCAGAGAGACGTGGCGCGGGCTGCATCGCAAGGATCTGGCCTGAATACCCCGAGCGCTATCTGAGCGAAATAATTTGGGCTAGCAAACCAGACTGTGGGATAGCTACCACGCGAAAAGCCAGCCCTAACCTAAGACACCACCAGGCCCATGCACAGAACAAAGGACTGAACAGAGATAGCCGGCGGCAGACAATCCCCCTCCGGTGATAGGCAGCCAGAGCCGGAAGGGGACAATCGCAGCCCCAGAGAGACATTATCTATAAAACTGTAAGCAGGCTTCTTTGCTAACTAAAACTTCTTGGGGGTTTGGATGGTCAACATCTGCCTGAGAAGGTGCGCCGGTTGCACACCTAGATAACTGAGTGGCGGGGAGGCGATAAGTCACAGCAATTGTGCGCGCCAAACACCTCATCACCTGAGCTGCTCGGATCTGGGAAGGGCACAAAATGCAGGCCCAACCGAGAGTCTGCGCCTCTGAGGACTACCCGAGCGCCTGAACCTGAGCAGCTTGGACCTGGGAAGTTCAGGCAGCCCAGGGCCGGCCACGGATGGTTCCCGGCAGAGCAGCCTAGAGCCTGAGCAGCGTGGGCAGGGAGGCTACACGTGCCGTGAATGGGGGGCAGACCCAGTGTGGCTGAGGCACTGCGAGCACACTCCAGTGTTATTTGTTCACAGGATCCCTCCCTCCCTCCCCACAGCGCGACTGAACAAGTGAGCCTAAAAAAAAAAAAAAAAAAGTGTCCTCCACCGACCCCTTTGTGTCAGGGCAGAAACCAGACACTCAAGAGACCAGTGTCTCTTCAGAGAAGAAGAAGCTATAATAGAGGGATCCGCCTTGGAAGCTACAGGCAATAGATTAAAACCTTGTGGTTAGTACCAACTACATAGGAAGGGGCCTATAGATCTTGAGAAATATAAGTCGGACCAAGGAACTAGCCAAAAATGAACTGAACCCACAATACTCACAACAAAACTGGAGAAAGTCCTAGATATATTTTTACTATTTTTATGATCATTCCTTTCTTTTTTTTATTTTTTAAAATTTTTTTTAAAATTTTAAGTCCTCTATTATTCCTTTAATTCTCACTTTTATAACCGATTACTTTGCAAAAAACAACAAAAAAAGAAGACCCTATTTTTTTTAAAGCAAACTTCATATATATATATTTTATAATTTTTTTGACCTTGGGTTTTTTTTTCTTCTTCTTTTCTTTAACATTGTATTTTTGAAATTCCAAACTCTACTCTAGATTTTTAATTTTAGCTTTTTGGTATTTGTTATCAACTTTATACCTATAGTTTTTTTTTTTTTTTTTTATAATTTCTGTGACCCTTTTTTATTTTCTCTTCTTCTTTTTCTCTGTTTCTTTCTCTTCTTCTTTTAATAACATTGTATATCTGAAATTCCAAACTTTACTCTAGATTTTTAATTTATGCTTTTTGGTAATTGTTATCAATTTTGTACCTGTATTTTCTTTATAATATATGTGACTTTGTTTGTTCTTTTTTTTCTCTCTCTCTCTTTCTTTTTCTTCTTCTTTTTTTAACATTGTATTTTTGAAATTCCAAACTCTACTCTAGATTTTTAACTTTTGCTTTTTGGTATTAGTTATCAATTTTGTACCTATATTTTCCTTATAATTTTCACGACCTTGTTTGTTTTTGTTTGTTCATTTTTTCTTTTTTTTCCTTCTTCTTTTCTTTAACATCGTATTTTTGAAATTCCAAACTCTACTCTAGATTTTTAATTTTTGCTTTTATGTATTTGTTACCAATTTTGTACCTTTAAGAACCCAATCTTCAGTACCCATTTTTCACTAGGGAACGAGATTACTGGCTTGACTGCTCTCTCTCCATTTGGACTCTCCTTTTTCTCCACCAGGTCGCCTGTGTCTCCTCCCTAACCCCTCTCTACTCTACCCAACTCTGTGAATTTCTGTGTGTTCCAGATGGTGGAGAACACTTAGGGAACTGATTACTGGCTGGATCTGTCTCCCTCCTTTTCATTCCCCCCTTTTATCCTCCTGGCCACCTCTGTCACCTTCCTCCTTCTTCTCTTCTCTGTATAACTCCATGAACATCTCTGAGCAGTCCAGTTGTGGAGTGCACATAAGGAAGAGATTACTGGCTAGCCCACTCTCTCCTCTATTGATTCCATCTCATCTCATTCGGGTCACCTCTAACTCCCTCCTCCCTCTTCTCTTCTCCATGTAACTCTGTGAACCTCTCTGGGTAACCCTCATGGTAGAGAAACTTTTCATCTTTAACGTAGATGTTATATCAATGGTGCTGTGTAGAAGGAGAAGCCTTGAAACTACTGTAAAAATAAGACCGATAACTGGAAGCAGGAGGCTTAAGTCCAAACCCTGACTCCAGGGAGCTCCTGACTCCAAGGAACATTAATTGACAGGAGCTCATCAAATGCCTCCATACCTGCACTGAAACCAAGCACCACACAAGGGCCAACAAGTTCCAGGGCAAGACATACCAAGCAAATTCTCCAGCAACAAGGAACACAGCCCTGAGCTCCAAGATACAGGCAGCCCAAAGTCACCCCAAAACCACAGACATCCCATAACTCATTACTGGACATTTCATTGCACTCCAGAGAGAAGAAATACAGCTCCACCCACCAGAACACCGACACAAGCTCCCCTAACCAGGAAACCTTGACAAGCCACCTGTACAAACCCATACACAGCGAGGAAACGCCACAATAAAGAGAACTCCACAAACTGCCAGAATACAGAAAGGACACCCCAAACTCAGCAATTTAAACAAGATGAAGAGACAGAGGAATACCCAGCAGATAAAGGAACAGGATAAATGCCCACCAAACCAAACAAAAGAGGAAGAGATAGGGAATCTACCTGATAAAGAATTCCGAATAATGATAGTGAAATTGATCCAAAATCTTGAAATCAAAATGGAATAACAGATAAATAGCCTGGAGACAAAGATTGAGAAGATGCAAGAAAGGTTTAACAAGGACCTAGAAGAAATAAAAGAGAGTCAATATATAATTAATAATGCAATAAATGAAATTAAAAACACTCTGGAGGCAACAAATAGTAGAGTAACAGAGGCAGAAGATAGGATTAGTGAATTAGAAGATAGAATGGTAGAAATGAATCAGAGAGGATAAAAGAAAAACGAATTAAAAGAAATGAGGACAATCTCAAAGACCTCCAGGACAATATTAAACACTACAACATTCGAATCATAGGGGTCCCAGAAAAAGAAGACAAAAAGAAAGACCATGAGACTTGAAAAGATAATAGTTTAAAACTTCCCTAAAATGGGGAAGGAAATAATCACCCAAGTCAAAGAAACCCAGAGAATCCCAAACAGGATAAACCCAAAGCGAAACACCCCAAAACACATATTAATCAAATTAACAAAAATCAAACACAAAGAACAAATATTAAAAGCAGCAAGGGAAAAACAACAAATAACACACAAGGGAATTCCCATAAGGATAACAGCTGATCTTTCAATAGAAACTCTTCAAGCCAGGAGGGAATGGCAAGACATACTTAAAGTGATGAAAGAAAATAACCTGATTCATTTTGATATTTGGCAAAACTAATACAATTATGTAAAGTTTAAAAATAAAATAAAATTAAAAAAAAAGAAAAGAAAAGAAAATAACCGACAGCCCAGATTATTGTACCCAGCAAGGATCTCATTCAAATATGAAGGAGAAATCGAAAGCTTTTCAGACAAGCAAAAGGTGAGAGAATTCAGCACCACCAAACCAGCCCTCCAACAAATACTAAAGGATATTCTGTAGACAGGAAACACAAAAACGGTGTATAAAATCGAACCCCAAACAATAATGTAAATGGCAACAGGATCATACTTATCAGTAATTACCTTAAACATAAATGGGTGGAATGCCCCAACCAAAAGACAAAGACTGGCTGAATGGATACAAAAACAAGACCCCTACATATGTTGTCTACAAGAGACCCACCTCAAAACAGCGGACACGTACAGACTGAAAGTGAAGGGCTGGAAAAAGATTTTCCATGCAAATAGGGACCAAAAGAAAGCAGGAGTAGCAATACTTATATCAGATAAAATAGACTTTAAAACAAAGGCTGTGAAAAGAGACAAAGATGGTCACTACATAATGATCAAAGGATCAATCTAAGAAGAAGATATAACAATTATAAATATATATGCACCCAACACGGGAGCCCCACAATATGTAAGACAAATGCTAACAAGTATGAAAGGAGAAATTAACAATAACACAAAAATAGTGGGAGACTTTAATACCCCACTCACACCTATGGATAGATCAACTAAACAGAAAATTAACAAGGAAACACAAACTTTAAACGATACAATAGACCAGTTAGACCTAATTGATATCTATAGGACATTTCATCCCAAAACAATGAATTTCACCTTTTTCTCAAGTGTACATGGAACCTTCTCCAGGATAGGTCACATCCTGGGCCATAAATCTAGCCTTGGTAAATTCAAAAAAATAGAAATCATTCCAAGCATCTTTTCTGACCACAATGCAGTAAGATTAGATCTCAATTACAGGAGAAAAACTATTAAAAATTCCAACATATGGAGGCTGAACAACACGCTGCTGAATAACCAACAAATCACAGAAGAAATCAAAAAAGAAATCAAAATTTGCATAGAAACTAATGAAAATGAAAACACAACAACCCAAAACCTATGGGACACTTTAAAAGCAGTCCTAAGAGGAAAGTTCATAGCAATACAGGCATACCTCAAGAAACAAGAAAAAAATCAAATAAATAACCTAACCCTACACCTAAAGCAACTAGAAAAGGAAGAAATGAAGAACCCCAGGCTTAGTAGAAGGAAATAAATCTTAAAAAAGAAATAAATGTAAAACAAACAAAAGAGACCATAGCAAAAATCAACAAAGCCAAAAGCTGGTTCTTTGAAAAGACAAATAAAATTGACAAACCATTAGCCAGACTCATCAAGAAACAAAGGGAGAAAAATCAAATCAATAAAATTAGAAATGAAAATGGAGAGATCACAACAGACAACACAGAAATACAAAGGATCATAAGAGACTACTATCAGCAATTATATGCTAATAAAATGGACAACGTGGAAGAAATGGACAAATTCTTAGAAAAGTACAACTTTCCAAAACTTGACCAGGAAGAAATAGAAAATCTTAACAGACCCATCACAAGCAGGGAAATTGAAACTGTAATCAAAAATCTTCCAGCAAACAAAAGCCCAGGTCCAGACGGTTTCACAGCTGAATTCTACCAAAAATTTAGAGAAGAGCTAACACCTATCCTGCTCAAACTCTTCCAGAAAATTGCAGAGGATGGTAAACTTCCAAACACATTCTATGAGGCCACCATCACACTAATACCAAAACCTGACAAAGATCCCCCCCAAAAAGAAAACTACAGGCCAATATCACTGATGAACATAGATGAAAAAATCCTTAACAAAATTCTAGCAATCAGAATCCAACAACAAATTAAAAAGATCATACACCATGACCAAGTGGGCTTTATCCCAGGGATGTAGGGATTCTTCAATATCCGCAAATCAATCAATGTAATACACCACATTAACAAATTGAAAAATAAAAACCATATAATTATCTCAATAGATGCAGAGAAAGCCTTTGACAAAATTCAACATCCACTTATGATAAAAACTCTCCAGAAAGCATGAATAGAAGGAACATACCTCAACATAATCAAAGCTATATATGACAAACCCACAGCAAACATTATCCTCAATGGTGAAAAATTGAAAGCATTTCCTCTAAAGTCAGGAACAAGACAAGGGTGCCCACTTTCACCATTACTATTCGACATAGTTTTGGAAGTTTTGGCCACAGCAACCAGAGCAGAAAAAGAAATAAAAGGAATCCAAATTGGGAAAGAAGAAGTAAAACTCTCACTATTTGCAGATGACATGATCCTCTACATAGAAAACCCTAAAGACTCCACCAGAAAATTACTAGAACTAGTCAATGATTATAGTAAAGTTGCAGGATATAAAATCAACACACAGAAATCCCTTGCATTCCTATACACTAATAATGAGAAAACAGAAAGAGAAATTAAGGAAACAATTCCATTCACCATTGCAACGGAAAGAATAAAATACTTAGGAATATACCTACCTAAAGAAACTAAAGACCTATATATAGAAAACTATAAAACACTGGTGAAAGAAATCAAAGAGGACACTAACAGATGGAGAAATATACCATGTTCATGGATTGGAAGAATCAATATAGTGAAAATGAGTATACTACCCAAAGCAATTCATAGATTCAATGCAATCCCTATCAAGCTACCAACAGTATTCTTCACAGAGCTAGAACAAATAATTTCACAATTTGTATGGAAATACAAAAAACCTCGAATAGCCAAAGCTATCTTGAGAAAGAAGAATGGAACTGGAGGAATCAACCTACCTGACTTCAGGCTCTACTACAAAGCCACAGTTATCAAGACAGTATGGTACTGGCACAAAGACAGAAATATAGATCAATGGAACAAAACAGAAAGCCCAGAGATAAATCCACGCACATATAGACACCTTACTTTTGACAAAAGAGGCAAGAATATACAATGGATTAAAGACAATTTCTTTAACAAGTGGTGCTGGGAAAACTGGTCAACCACTTGTAAAAGAATGAAACTAGAACACTTTCTAACACCATACAAAAAAATAAACTCAAAATGGATTAAAGATCTCAACGTAAGACCAGAAAGTATACAACTCCTAGAGGAGAACATAGGCAAAACACTCTCTGACATACATCACAGCAGGATCCTCTATGACCCACCTCCCAGAATATTGGAAATAAAAGCAAAAATAAACAAATGGGACCTAATTAACCTTAAAAGCTTCTGCACAATAAAAGAAACTATTAGCAAGGTGAAAAGGCAGCCTTCAGAATGGGAGAAAATAATAGCAAATGAAGCAACTGACAAACAACTAATTTCAAAAATATACAAGCAACTCCTCCAGCTCAACTCCAGAAAAATAAACAACCCAATCAAAAAATGGGCCAAAGAACTAAACAGACATTTCTCCAAAGAAGACATACAGATGGCTAACAAACACATGAAAAAATGCTCAACATCACTCATTATCAGAGAAATGCAAATCAAAACCACTATGAGGTACCATTTCACGCCAGTCAGAATGGCTGCGATCCAAAAGTCTACAAGCAATAAATGCTGGAGAGGGTGTGGAGAAAAGGGAACCCTCTTACACTGTTGGTGGGAATGCAAACTAGTACAGCCACTATGGAGAACAGTGTGGAGATTCCTTAAAAAACTGGAAATAGAACTGCCTTATGATCCAGCAAATCCCATTGCTGGGCATACACACTGAGGAAACCAGAAGGGAAAGAGACACATGTACCCCAATGTTCATCACAGCACTGTTTATAATAGCCAGGACATGGAAGCAACCTAGATGCCCATCAGCAGATGAATGGATAAGAAAGCTGTGGTACATATACACAGTGGAATATTACTCAGCCATTAAAAAGAATACATTTGAATCAGTTCTAATGAGGTGGATGAAACTGGAACCTATTATACAGAGTGAAGTAAACCAGAAAGAAAAACACCAATACAGTATACTAACGCATATACATGGAATTTAGAAAGATGGTAACAATAATCCTTTGTACGAGACAGCAAAAGAGACACTGATGTATAGATCAGTCTCATGGACTCTGTGGGAGAGGGAGAGGGTGGGGAGATTTGGGAGAATGGCATTGAAACATGTATAATATCATGTATGAAACGAGTCGCCAGTCCAGGTTCGATGCACGATACTGGATGCTTGGGGCTGGTGCACTGGGACGACCCAGAGGGAGGGTATGGGGAGGGAGGAGGGAGGAGGGTTCAGGATGGGGAACACAGATATACCTGTGGCGGATTCATTTCGATATTTGGCAAAACTAATACAATATTGTAAAGTTTAAAAATAAAATAAAATTAAAAAAAATAAATAAAAATACTTTCTTAACCATCCTAAACCACCCCAACTGATACATTCTCATCAAGGGAATCTTTCTGGGTTATTTTTTAATATCCCCCAGCCGACTAACTGCCTGTCCAATATCCATTCCTCACTTCTTACTGATCAAGTACATTGCAATGTGCAATTAAAATTCACCAACATTGGGATTTTCCTGGCAGTTCAGTGATTAAGACTCCGCATTCCCAATGCAGGGGGCATGGGTTTGATCTCGGGTTGGGGAAGATCTGGCATACTGCATGGCATGGCCAAAAAAGAAAAAAAAAAAACACCAACATTTATTGTATATCCACATATTAAAATGACCAAGACTTGTTCCTCTGCCCTCAGCATACCTGTTACACACTCTTCTTTCTCCATGCAAAACTATTTTTAGTCTGGGGTTTCTAGCAAGACCTAGACTCAAAATCATGTTTATTATCCATGGCAATATATATAATTTTTATTTTTATTTTCTCCAACTTTCCCTATTTTGATGATATCTGTTCCCTCCCCTAAAAATGACCATGGCCTGAGCCACATTATTTGGGACACAGAGTTCCATTAATGCCTTGGAGGAGATGCCTTACCCACTGGTCCACCACTGCCCTAAAAGAATGTAATTGCATTACATGGGTAAATGATTTACTCCTGGGGAATATATCATTCTTTCTGATGCATTACAAGGTCAATTGTAGCCTTACTCCTGTCCCAATTTTCAGCATTAGATGCATTTAACAGTTACATGCTTAATTATCTAAGACTCCATTTCAGCACTTATATCATCTCATCCATTTGGATATGACTTTGAGTGCAGCTTACTCAGACTCAGTGCCCTATTACCATAGTGTACACATGCTGTCATCATCTACAACAATAGATGGTCCAACTTACATTTGGCCAGCAAAGAACGGAGCCTTTGAGAACTTCTGAAACATCTGTGAAAGTTTTCAGGAACAGGCTAGCAGATAACAAGTATGGATGCATGAGCCCTTTAAGTCCACATGCCTAGGACTCCCAACAACTGGTACATAAATACCCAACACTGCCAGCCCAGTGGGATGAATAATATCCAAAACTGAACTTTTTATTTCTCCCCCAGAAACATACTTCTCCCAGTTTTCCCTTGCTTAGCTGAAGACAATCCATTGTTGGAGTTGCTCAGACCAAAAAACCTTAGCATCATTCCCAACTCCTCTCTGTCTCCTATCTCGGACCAGATCCTAAGAAAACACCACCTTCAAGATATATGCAAAATTAACATGGCTACATTGAGAACACAGGTTTTGCTTCCATCATTGTAATTCTATTGCAGTAGTGACAATGAGACCTGTAACTTTTTTTTTTTTTTTTGCAAGGCAGGAGACCTGGGTTTGATCCCTGGGTCAGGAAGATCCCCAGGAGAAGGGAATAGCTACCCACTCCTGTATTCTTGTCGGGGAAATCCATGGAAAGAGGAGCCTGGAAGGTTACAGTCCATGGGGTCACAGTCAGATACGACTGAGCGACTAACACTTTCTTTTCACTTTCATGAGTAAAAAATTGGATACAACAAGGCTTTTCAATATTACAGAAGATGAAGGAATGAACAGCAATGTACTTGCTATATTTAACTTCTAGCATCCTACAGTAAATTGTTTGAGGAAATTGGATCCCAAAGATTATGGGTAAGGAATTTTGAAGCATGTCTGTACCTCACCAAAACCCAACTAAAAGAATTATGGACTGACAGCTGTGGACTGAGCAAAATTTCTTTTTGAAAGGGCTATGGGAGCTTGGAGTGCTGTAGTTCATGGGGTTGCAGAGTTGGAAATAATTTGGCAACTGAACAAAAATAATCTTATCTTGAAGATCATGATTTTGGAGGAACTAAGGTGATTGGCAGTGGACAGAATCAGAATATGTGAAATTCCTTAAAAATTTATTGACTTAAACAGTTTTTCCTAGCTTTTAGTTTTGTTGATATTTCTTATAGTCTCCTTTGTTTCTTTCATTTATTTCTGCTCTAAACCCACAGCAAACATTATCCTCAATGGTGAAAAGTTGAAAGCATTTCCCCTAAAGTCAGGAACAAGACAAGGGTGTCCACTCTCACCACTACTATTCAACATAGTTTTGGAAATTTTAGCCACAGCAATCAGAGAAGAAAAAGAAATAAAAGAAATCCAGATTGGAAAAGAAAAACTAAAACTCTGTTTGCAGATGACATGATCCTCTACATAGAAAACCCTAAAGACACCACCAGAAAAGTACTAGAGCTAATCAGTGAATATAGTAAAGTTGCAGGATTTAAAATTAACACACAAAAATCTCTTGCATTCCTATACACTAACAATGAAAAAACAGAAAGAGAATTTAAGAAAACAATTCCATTCACCATCGCAATGAAAAGAATAAAATACTTAGGAATAAATCTACCTAAAGAAACAGAAGACCTATATATATAAAACTATAAAACACTGATGAAAGAAATCAAAGATGACACATAGATGGAGAAATATATCATGTTCATGGATTAGAAGGATCGATATAGTGAAAATGAATATACTACCCAAAGCAAACTATAGATTCAATGCAATCCCTATCAAGCTATCAATGGTATATTTCAGAGAACTAGAACAAATAATTTCACAATTTGTACAGAAATACAAAAAACCTTGAATAGCCAAAGCAATCTTGAGAAAGAAGAATGGAACTGGAGGAATCAACCTGCCTGACTTCAGACTATACTACAAAGCCACCGTCATCAAGACAGTATGGTACTGGCACAAAGACAGAAATATAGATCAGTGGAACAAAATAGAAAACCCAGAGATAAATCCACGCACCTATGGACATCTTATCTTTGACAAAAGAGGCAAGAATATACAATGGAGAAAAGACAATCTCTTTAACAAGTGGTGCCAGGAGAACTGGTCAATCAGTTGTAAAAGAGTGAAACTAGAACACTTTCTAACACCATATACAAAAATAAACTCAAAATGGGTTAAAGATATAAATGTAAGACCAGAAACTATAAAATTCCTAGAGGAAAACATAGGCAAAACACTCTCTGACCTAAATCACAGCAGGATCCTCTATGACCCAGCTCCCAGAATAAAAGGAAAAATAAACAAATAGGACCTAATTAAACTTAAAAGCTTTTGCACAACGAAGAAAACTATAAGCAAGGTGAAAAGACAGCCTTCAGAATGGGAGAAAGTAATAGTAAATGAAGCAACTGACAAATAATTAATCTCAAAAATATACAAGCAGCTCATGCAGCTCAATTCCAGAAAAATAAACGACCCAGTCAAAAAATGGGCCAAAGAACTAAACAGACATTTCTCCAAAGAAGACATACAGATGGATAACAAACACATGAAAAGATGCTCAACATCACTCATTATCAGAGAAATACAAATCAAAACCACAATGAGGTACCATCTCATGCCAGTCAGAATGGCTGCTATCAACAAGTCCACAAACAATAAATGCTAGAGAGGGTGTGGAGAAAAGGGAACCTTCTTACACTATTGCTGGGAATGCAAACTAGTACAGCCACTATGGAGAACAGTGTGGAGATTCCTTAAGAAACTGGAAACAGAACTGCCATACAATTGTATTGTTGGGCATACAATTGCTGGGATTGAATGCCCAGCAATCTCACTGCTAGGCATTTACACCAAGGAAACCAGAATTGAAAGAGACACGTGTACCCCTCATCTCAGCACTGTTTACAATAGCCAGGACACAGAAGCAATCTAGATGTCCATCAGCAAATGAATGGATAAGAAAGCTCTGGGACATATACACAATGGAATATTCAGTTCAGTTCAGTTCAGTTCAGTCGCTCAGTCATGTCCAACTCTTTGCGACCCCATGAATCACAGCACGCCAGGCCTCCCTGTCCATCACCAACTCCTGGAGTTCACTGAGACTCACGTCCATCGAGTCAGTGATGCCATCCAGCCATCTCATCCTCTGTCGTCCCCTTCTCCTCCTGCCCTCAATCCCTCCCAGCATCAGAGTCTTTTCCAATGAGTCAACTCTTCACATGAGGTGGCCAAAGTACTGGAGTTTCAGCTTTAGCATCATTCCTTCCAAAGAAATCCCAGGGCTGATCTCCTTCAGAATGGACTGGTTGGATCTCCTTGCAGTCCAAGGGACTCTCAAGAGTCTTCTCCAACACCACAGTTCAAAAGCATCAATTCTTCGGCGCTCAGCTTTCTTCACAGTCCAACTCTAACATCCATACATGACTACTGGAAAAACCATAGCCTTGACTAGACGGACCTTTGTTGGCAAAGTAACGTCTGTGCTTTTGAATATGCTATCTAGGTTGGTCATAACTTTTCTTCCAAGGAGTAAGTGTCTTTTAATTTCATAGCTGCAGTCACCATCTGCAGTGATTTTGGTGCCCCAAAAAATAAAGTCTGACACTGTTTCCACTATTTACTATTTATTTATTTCCACTGTTTCCCCATCTATTTGCCATGAAGTGATGGGACCAGATGCCATCATCTTCGTTTTATGAATGTTGAGTTTTAAGCCAACTTTTTCACTCTCCTCTTTCACCTTCATCAAGAGGCTTTTTAGTTCCTCTTCACTTTCTGCCATAAGGGTGGTGTCATCTGCATATCTGAGGTTATTGATATTTCTCCCAGCAATCTTGATTCTAGTAAAGAATGCATTTGAACCAGTTCTAATGAGGTGGATGAAACTGGAGCATATTATACAGAGTGAAGTAAGTCAGAAAGAAAAACACCAATACAGTATAATAACACAAATATATGGAATTTAGAAAGATGGTAACAATGACCCTATATGCGAGACAGCAAAAGAGACACAGATGTAAAGTACAGACTTTTGGACTCTGTGGGAGAAGGCGAGGGTGGGATGATTTGAGAGAATAGCATTGAAACATGTATATTACCATATGTGAAATAGATCACTAGTCCAGGTTCAGTGCATGAGACAGGGTGCCCAGGGCTGGTGTACTGGGAGATGGGAGATGGGATGGGGAGGGAGGTAGGAGGGGGGTTCAGGGTGGGAACACATGTACACCAATGGCTGATTCATGTCAATGTATGGCAAAAACCACTACAATATTATAAAGTAATTTGCCTCCAATTAAAATAAATTAATTAATTTACAAAAAAATAAGTAAACCATTTTGCCTATATTACATGTAATTTTTTAAAAAAATCTTTACACTTTGTGCAGAAAAATAAAAAGATAAATGAGAATTGGGTGACTTCTCACAACTGTTACTGCTACAAGCCTAGTCAAGTCATCATCATCTCGTTTAAATCTATCACGTCTGCCAGACTTCTTCCTCTGCCCCTCTCAAGAGAGGCCAAAGTGACTCATCTAAACTATGTCAGCTTCTGAACTCTGCTCAAGATCTCTCCAGTGACTGCTCTCCTCCCTGACCCCATCTCTTTCTGCTCCTGCCCTCATTCACTCTGTTCCAGCTACACTGGCCTCTCTGTACTTCCTCAACCAACTGGGCATCCCATCCTTTGCATGGGGCTCTCTCTGCCAGTGATGCTCTTCCATATGAAACAAGGGTGGTTTACACAGGTACTTCACTTTCCACCTTCAAGTGCCACCTTCTCACTGTGGCCTATCTCGACCCTCCATTTAATACTGCACCCCTTCCTGCCATCATCTCAGCACTTCTGATCCCTCTTAATGACCACTCTATTTTTTCAAAGCACAAATCCCCTTCTTACAGTCTATGCATTTACTTCTGGTGTTTATTGTCTGCTGTCTGTTTCTTTCCACAAAGGAGGAATTTGCATCTCTGTTCATTGATGTGTCCCCATCTGCTTAAGGGCCACCCCAAATAAACACAGTGGTGCACAATGAGTGCCTACTAAATGGATGAATGACTAGCTGGGGACAGTAACTGTAATATATTTCCTATTTTTCCTCTAATCTATCAAAGGACAAAGCAGAAGCAAGCAGACACCACCCTAATAGGGAGACCCAATTAGCCTCTTCATTTTAATCCTAGCTGTTAAGTGATTAACTTAGACTGAAGGTTTTTCTGTTTCCTGGTGACACAGAATGTGTCAATGTGCTTTGAAATAAAATTGAGGTCTGGGGAAAAAAGGGAGAGGGACCACTTTCTGAAGTCTTCTCTCACTCCTCTAGCTCAAGCAAATAAAAACTCTGGGGATAGCTCTGGACTTTTCTATCTCATTTGTTTTTCATTACTTGTTTTATTATTACTTTTTAGTAAGGCACAGGGATATCATTCTCTGTCACCCTAGGGGATTCCAATATTGACTTTGAGATTTTTCTAGCCATTCTATAGAATGCATATTATTTATAAAGTTCTACTTTACTTCTGTGGGCATATTTGCATTCTGAATGTTTTAGATTTTCCAGATGATAATGTCTTATGAAATATGATAACATCTTTTTGATATTCCCATTGTTGTTCAGTTGCTAAGTCGTGTCTGACTTTTTTTCTAAGATGGAATTTTTTAAACATATCTCTAAAATGGCATTCACCTTCCAGTTAAATAAACTGGCTTATTTCGGGAAATGGCTTGAAGAAGAAACAATACACAAGGATAAGAGGATCCCAAAACGTAGAACAGTCTTCTGATTCAAAGATTACAAATGTGAAAGATGTTAAGGGCCAAAAAGGGTAATATAAACAAGTAAAATGGCCAGAGAGTACACAGTAGGGAGCACTGGGGACTGCAGCAAAGTGAATAGTCCATTATCTAATCTATGGTGGAGGCAGCTGCTACTCAGCGGCTCAGCCACAGGGGATGGTGGCCATGAGGAAACATGGTCAATGTTGCCAAATTTTGTACTTGTGTTTATATGATTTTTTTTAAAAGGAGCCCCTGAATTTTTAGAAGAAACGTCATACTATATATGCCAATCACAACACATCTAGGGCATAAGACTAGAAACTCTGCTCAAAATTGGCATTGTCAAATGTTTCCTAATAGAATTCACAGTGCTCTCCTACACCTTCCAGCTTTAAAAAGACAGCTCAACTATATTTCATGGATAGTAAAAGTCTCCCATTGCTGTTCGCTAGTTTGTGGTTTCCTGATTCCTAGTTGTTAGTGGGCTCTTGGTGGTGAGTGTTTCTATCAGCCAGTGTAGACTGCTAATATGCCAACACAGGTACTGCGGCAGGAGTCCCTATGAAAGTAGACACACACTGCTATCACGGAGACTATCTATATGCTGCCTTTAAAATCCCTGTGGTTATCACCCAAGAATCTTCTATTTCTGAGAATATTTCCTCAAAAACATGTGGCCATGTTTTTGACATGAGACCCTAGATCCCACACTGGAGAAACCTTTGGTTAGACCACTGACTTTGATTAATTTCCATCCCAAGCTTTTTGGTTTTTCTCACTTCATAGCACATCTGTTACTAAGGAAACAAGTACCAAAGATTAGGGCAGAACTGAATAAAACCCCAGATTTCAGTATAAAAATCAATAAATGCTCAAGCAGGAGTCACATCACCAACCAAGAATATTCATACCAGGTTTGGGACAAAGGAACAGAGGGTGTAAGTTGCATCCAGTAATCAAATAATTATTCTTAATGTTTTTCAAGAAGTTGAGTTTATTTATGCTATTATTGGAAAAGAAGAGAAACAAAAGGTAAAGGAGAAAAGGAAAGATATATCCATCTGAATGCAGAGTTCCAAAAAACAGCAAGGAGAGATAAGAAAGCCTTACTAAGTGATCAATGCAAAAAAATAGAGGAAAACAATAAAATGGGAAAGACTAGAGATCTCTTCAAGAAATTTAGAGATACCAAGGGAACATTTCATAAAAATATGGGCACAATAAAGGACAGAAACTGCATGGAACTAACAGAAGCAGAAGATATTAAAAAGAGGTGGCAAGAATACACAAAAGAACCATACAAAAAAGATCTTAATGACCCAGACAACCATGATGGTGTGATCACTCACCTAGAGCCAGACATCCTGGAGTGTGAAGTCAAGTAGGCCTTAGGAAGCATCACTATGAACAAAGCTAGTGGATGTGATGGAATTCCAGCTGAGCTATTTCAAATTCTAAAAGATGATGCTGTTAAGAGTGCTGCATTCAACATGTCAGCAAATTTGGAACACTCAAAAGTGGCCACAGGACTGGAAAAAGTCAATTTTCATTCCAATCTCAAAGAAAGGCAAAGCCAAAGAATGTTCAAACTACCACACAATTTCATTCATTCTACACACTAGCAAAGTAATGCTCAAAATTCTCCAAGCTAGACTTCAACAGTACGTGAACCAAAAAATTCCAGATGTTCAAGCTGGATTTAGAAAAGTCAGAGGAACCAGAGATCAAATTGCCAACATCCGCTGGATCACAGAAAAAGCAAGAGAATTCCAGAAAAACATATACTTCTGCTTCATTGACTACACTAAACCCTTTGCCTCTGTGGATCACAACAAACTGTGGAAAATTATTAAAGAGATGGGAATACCAGACCACCTGTCCTGCCTCCAGAGAAACCTATATGCATGTCAGGAAGCAATTTAGAACCAGACATGGAACAACTGACTGGTTCAAAATGGGGAAAGGAGTGTGTCAAGGCTGTATATTGTCACCCTGCTTATTTAACTTATATGCAGAGCATATCATGTGAAATGCTGGGCTGGATGAAGCACAAGATGGAATCAAGCTTGCCAGAAGAAATATCAATAACCTCAAATATGCAGGTGACACCAACCTTATGGCAGAAAGTGAAAGAAGAGTGAAAAAGCTGGCTTAAAACTCAACATTCAAAAAACAAAAATTATGGCATCTGGTCCCATCACTTCATGACAAATAGATGGGGAAACAATGGCAACAGTGACAGATTTTATTTTCTTGGGCTCCAAAATCACTGCAGATGGTAACGGCAACCGTGAAATTAAAAGACACTTGATTCTTGGAAGAAAAGCTGTGACCAACCTAGACAGCATATTAAAAAGCAGAGACATTACTTTGCCAACAAAGGTCCCTCTAGTCAAAGCTATGGTTTTTCCAGTGATCATGTATGGATGTGAGAGTTGGATTATAAAGAAAGCTGAGCACAGAAGAACAATGCTTTTGAACTGTGGTGTTGGAGAAGACTCTTGAGAGTCCCTTGGACAGCAAGGAGATCAAACCAGTCCATCCTAAAGGAGATCAGTCCTGGGTGTTCATTGGAAGGACTGATGTTGAAGCTGAAACTCCAATACTTTGGCCACCTGATGCAAAGAGCTAACTCGTTGAAAAAGACCCTGATGCTGGGAAAGATTGAGGGCAGGAGGAGAAGGGGATGACAGAGGATGAGATAGTTGGATGGCATCACCGACTCGATGGACATGAGTTTGAGCAAGCTCTGGGAGTTGGTGATGGACAGGGAAGCCTGGTGTGCTGCAGTCCGTGGGGTCACAAAGAGTCGGACATGTCTGACCGACTGAACTGAACTGATTGTTGAAAAGCTGGCTCTTAGCTTACAGTTTGCTTCATTACTTTTCAGTATATATAGAATGTTTACTTTATATCCATATCCAATATTAGAATCTGTCTCTAACTAGAAACAGAGAATTAATCTTTCCTTCCATGTGTCTTTCTTTTATCAAAAGTAGAAAATTATTACTAGCATATAATTTTTTTAAGTAAATGACTTAGATCACATTATTGCTAGGTTCCATTTCAGAATTTTAAATCATGGCATTACTCTTCTTCATTTGGACTCATTTTTTAGCCTAGGTAACATCCATCCATCCACAAACCCTATTAAAAATGAAGACCTTTAGTATGGATGCATAAAGCGAGGTGCTAGGGGACTCAAAGATGAAGAAACCAGGTATCTTCCTTAGGAATTATCAGTGTAGTACAAGAAGGGAGTCAAGGAAGAAAATAGCTTCAAAAAATACTGTGATGAATGCCTTGAGAGGTCTCCCAGTGAAGGAGTCCTCGAGCCTAGAAAAGAAGATAAAGGCCTCAAAGGCCTCAGGCCTGCCCCAAAAAGATAATGGCTTCAAGGGCCCTTGCTGAACCACCTGACTTCAGGGATGACATAACTGAACTTTAAGTCCCACCCCAACACTCCGGGCAGATTGCATTAGCCCAGGGCCCCCTGCCCCTGTTCATCCACAAACTGCCATCTCAGCTAAAGATTACCCAGAACGCACCGCCTGACTAAGTCCTCCCCTATTGCTTCTGCAAAACCTCCCCTTAAATATGAAGCCTCCCTGACCCCGCACACTCTGCCTGGTCCTTAGACCAGCTGTCGCCCCTCCTTGCCTGAATAAAGGCAGCTTCTGTTGAGGTCGTCTCCCTTTCTTCACCACCTTGTCTGGAACTCTACCTACACCAGAACCCTGTGGAAGAATGTGGAGGACGTGGACAGCTCCACACTCCCAGGTGGATTCCCAGGTGGTTCAGTGGTAAAGAATCCTCTGCCAATGCAGGAGATGCCCTAAGACTTGGGTTTGCTCCCTGGGTAGGGAAGATCCACTGGGGAAGGAAATGGCAACCTACTCAAGGATTCTTGCTTGGAAAATCCTAGACACAGAGGAGCCTGGAGGGTGACAGCCCATGTGGCCACAAAGAGTCAGATAAAACTGAGCATGCACACACAGGTAGCTGGTAGGAAATTTGCAGTGAGAAGGTGATCACCAGATGACAAGATGTTCATTTTGGAGTGGTAATGATGGCAAAGCAGAGACGGGAAGTTCGTACAAGGTCTAACTGAGAGACACTACGGGGAGATGCAGTGGGCCAGGGAAGGGCTGTTCAAGAAAGTTAAGCTGATGAGACTCAGGGACTCCTTAGCTGTGAGAAGGGAGAGTGCACTCTTGCCTGGAGCGTAAGACAGGACCCAGCTTGGAGCTTGTTGTTCAGTTACTGAGTCATGTCAGACTCTCATGCAACACTTCATAGCCCACCAGGCCCCTCTGTCCTGATTTCCCAGGCAAGAATACTGGAGTGGGCTGACAGTTCCTACTCCAAGAGATCTTCCCAACCCAGGGATGGAACCCGAGTCTCTGGCATTGGCAGGTGGATTCTTTACCACTGAGCCACTGTTGCGGAGAAGCCAATTCTAACTCCATGTTGGAAGTGTTTCTTTGACTTGATTTTGTTATAACCATATAGAATGGCCTGCCTCAGAGAATTCTGCCCCTCTGCCTGATGGTTAAACTAAAGTGCCTTTGTACAGAACCTGTCCACCTATAGATGATAGGAAGCAAGAAATTAACACATCCACTGCCTGAGGCTTGACATTCTAGGTGATGTTTGCAAGATGAATGATCTTTTTACTTTGCTTCCTTATGTCCCCCCAATGTCTGATCTACAAAAGAACCTGGCATTCAGACCCTAATAAGATGGTTAATCAGAGGCACTAGCCTGCCATCTTCTCTGTCATCTGGCTCTGCAGTTGGTCCCTTCCTTGCTCAGCCCTTGTCTCTTGGATTCATTGGCCCATCATGCGGCAAGCAGAGGGAGCTTGGACTTAGTAACACCACCAGGGAAGCCCAACTTGGAGGTAGCTAATAACTTAAAACTTTCATAACAGGCAAAACAAACTACTGTTTAACTCAAGTTATGAATAACTGTTATTTCAATATTATTGGAAAAGTCCTTTTTTGTTTTCATGTCTCAAAAAGCTAGAGGAGAATGAACAATGTACTGAACACTACACTTTCCTTTCCAGAGGAGGAAAGCTCTACATTCCATTTCTGTAAGACTTTCTTCTTGAATCCCCTCCTCCATCAGTGTTTATGTTTTTCAAAGGTAAATTATATCCACATAGCAACTGTTCCTACTTTAGAGGAAGATGCTTTCTTTGAAACATATGAAGTATAAGTTTTCTCCACTTCACTTGCAGGAAGCTCTCTTCCTAGGTCAGTAAACTGCAGTGGAGCTAAATTAGGCAAGGAGGCAACTCACTTAAGAAAGATTAGCTGGGAAATCCATTTGCACGACAAAAAGGACCATCTGTAGATGCAAAGGGATAGAGTTCCACCCAGAAAATAGTTAAGGAGTTTCTTAAATAGAATGCCAACCTTGAATGTGAATTGAGAAGCGATGCTAACAAAGAACGATGAAATGGCAGATCTACTTGCTACTGAAGATGTGAACACCTGAGCTTGCCCCCATCCTCCCCCATCTGTAATTGATTAAAAGAGTGATGGAACCAATAATGTTGGGAAAAGCCATCTCAGTCCAGTTGGATGGGGGTGCAACAGAGGCTTAGGGATATCAACTGTGCTCTACAGGAAAGACAAAGGGACTCTTCTCTGCCCATTCACCTTCATCATCAAGGACACAAATGGCAACTTCCTTGAAGACTGAAAGAATCCCAGAGCTGACATCTGTTTTAAACTGTAAATTAAAACAGTTAAAATTTGTTTTTTTTTTATACACACAACCAAATATTGATTCCTGATTTTGATCATTCCCTTAATCATAATACTGAAGACAGCAAGGCAATGAATAGCATTCCTTGCCCTTTTCCTGACAAATCTAAATGAACCACAATGCAGAATCAGAGGATTCAAGAGTCAAAGTGGGTTGATTAATCCAGTGATTCTTGAATTACTGAAGGTTCAAGGATGCCAAACAAAACTTTTAATCTACTGAGTTGCTTGCTGTATGCAACAGTCTATGTGGACACTGGGCCCAGATAAGGAAGGGTATGACTCCTCTGCATGACTGTTTGCCTTGAGTAACCTACTTTATAGAGCTTTCATGATGATTAAGATTCACAGGTAAAATACTGGGATGAGGGTTTAACATATCTTCTTCAACATGTTAAGTACAACCACAGGAGTGCAAGCCACTTTTCTTATAATCTACATTGCTACTGCATGAGCAGCAAGTTGTGTGTATATGTATATGTGTGCATAGCTCAGTGCGGCCTTTCTAAAACAGTCACCTGAGCAGGTGCAATCCTGACACTGGAGAGGATGACAGCACCAGGAGTCTCAGTGACTATACAGCTAAATATTCTTCTTCTTTTTTTTTTTTTAGCTAAATATTCAAATATGATGTTGTTGTTATTCAGTCGCCCAGTCATGTGCGACTCTCTGCGACCCCATGGACTGCAGCACACTAGGCCTTAAATACGATAAACCAAGCTAAAAATTGCTAAGTAGGTTCTGTAAGCCTAGTCAAACAAATATGCCTTCGAAACAATGTAGAAACTCAGGCTTCAACTCAGAAGCCTGGGATCCCAGAACGTGGCTAAGTAGAGGGTCCCAGTCTCTTGTCCCATTGCCTCGCTCCTTCTGCCTCAGGCTTCAGGTTCTATATGTGGACTACGAGCTCCATCCCACCTCTCACTAATAAACAATCCTTCCTTGGCCTGTCTTGGGCCCCAGAGCCTCCTAAGAGGGGAAGTCTGAGGTCCTGGGAATGCAAAGCAGGGTCCAGTGAGGGACAAGGTGGGCTCTGAGTGCAGGGGGCTTGGCTGCACAGGTGTCAAGAGGTGGGAGAACACAGCAGGTAAACTCTTTACTATACAGTATCCAGGGGATCCTTTGGTAATTTAAGATTTCCTGTTTTTAGTGCAATTAAAGAATAATTACCTTTTTCTTTTTTTGCATCCCATTTGCAAGTGTCCTCTCCTCAGGGAAAAGGTTATAAAAAGCTATAAAGGCAACATAAACCTGGGCATTAAATTACCTGGACAACCACAGCCATGTCCTATGTATGATGAGAACTGGAAGAAGAATATAGATTGATTTATGGGTGATTTTTTAGTGTTACATACCAAAAGTTGCTTCCCTGGTGGCTCAGAGGGTAAAGCATCTGCCTACAATTTGGGAGGCCTAGGTTCAATCCCTGGGTCAGGAAGATCCCCTGGAGAAGGAAATGGCACCCTACTCCGGTACTGTTGCCTGGAAAATCCCATGGACGGAGCCTAGTAGGCTACAGTCCATGGGATTGCAAAGAGTTGGACACACGGCTGAGCGACTTCACTTTCACTTTCTTTCACCAAAAGTTAGGGGGCTCCTTGGTGGCTCAGCAGTAAAGAATTTGCCTGCAATGCAGGAGACACAGGAGACGTAGGTTTGATCCCTGGGTCAGGAAGATCCCCTGGAGGAGGGCATGGCAACCCACTCCAATATTCTTGCCTGGAAAATCCCCATGGACCAGGGAGCCCAGCAGGCAACAGCCCACAGGGTCGCAAATAGTTGGACACAACTGAAGTGACTTAGCACACACGCACACACCAAAAGTTATTTGAGCTCAGAACCCATCATTCATAGTCGACTAAACTCAAATATTAAACAAATAAACAAATAGATAAGAAGAACTGACTTATTTGAAAAGACCCTGATTCTGGGAAAGATTGAAGGTGGGAGCATGAGGGGATGACAGAGGATGGTTGAATGGGATCACTGACTCAAAGGACATGGTTTGAGCAAGCTCCGGGAGTTGGTGATGGACAGGGAGGCCTGGCATGCTGCGGTCCATGAGATTGCAAAGAGTCAGACACGACTGAATGACTGAACTGACTGACTAAAACTCAAACATGACTAAAAGACTTGTTCAGAGTTAAGATAATTCAAGATAAAAAGAAGCCTAGACTCGTGCTGGTGCTCCATCTATTTCCAAACTATACCTCTTGTTTCTGCTAAACTGTTTTCTTCAGAGCATCCTTTCACTGGCTCTGGTTTCACTTGAGAATAGTATCTTCCCTTCAAAATACCTGTGCAGGGATTTCCCTGGTGGTCCAGTGGCTAAGACTCAGCTCCCAGTGCAGGGAGCCTAGGTTCGATCCCTGGTCAGGGAACTAGACCCCACATTCTGCAACTAAGAGTTCCCAGGCCACGACTAAAGATCCTGCTTGCCACAACTGAGACACTGAGCAGCCAAATAATAAATATTTTATAAAAACAAAAACCTACCCATATATGAAGATCAAATCTGAAAAGCCAGCTTCTTCAGGACATGTCCTGCTGACTCCAGGAGAAAACTGCATCTCTTATGTGGGGCACCACCAGGCACACAGTACCATAAACCTTGGGCTCCTTGTGAATCTCCATCTCAGCAGCTGTGCCCTCTGCAGGGGAGGTGTGGAGGCCTGCAATTCAACCCTGTTGGCCTCCAAGTCCTGGGCTAATGGGCATTTTTATTCTTTCTGTTTGGTTTGATATGGGCCATTGACCTCCCATCCCATCATTTTTGGTTCTCTCAGCAGAAAGAAGACCATGGGACTGCCAGTCAAGGTGCCTTCCCGCCTGTGATGCCAAGTGAATTGTGGCCTGGGGAATGGGGCCAAGCCCTAAGCACAAAAACAGTGGACTGGGGTCCAGCCCGGGCAAACCCCTCGTGCATGGGCCTGTTTCTCTAGTCCATGATATCTAGACTCTAAAGCTGGCTAGGTTCTGGTTTGCTTGCAAGCCTGTTTTTCGAGGTGGTGGTGGTTGTTTTGAGGGGACACTCCCATTCCTGGCAATTCTTTTAGTTATCTGAGAGCCTTATAGTAAATTCTTTCTTTACTAGAGTTTCTTTCATTTGCATGCGAACTAAGAGTCATTGCCAATATACTTGGCAGAGCCCCTGACACAAGAGTTAACCATGAGTGTCACATACTGAGTCATTATAACCTAACAGTGAATTTTTTTTTCTAACTCATAAAACAACATTCAGTTCAGTTCAATTGCTCAGTCGTGTCTGACTCTTTGTGACCCCATGAATTGCAGCACAACAGGCCTCCCTGTCCATCACCAACTCCCGGACTTCACCCAAACTCATGTCCATCGAGTCGGTGATGTCATCCAGCCATCTCATCCTCTGTCGTCCCCTTCTCCTCCTGCCCCCAATCCCTCCGAGCATCAGAGTCTTTTCCAATTAGTCAACTCTTCGCATCAGATGGCCAAAGTACTGGAGTTTCAGCTTTAGCATCATTCCTTCCAAAGAAATCCCAGGGCTGATCTCCTTTAGAATGGACTGATTGGATCTCCTTGCAGTCCAAGGGACTCTCAAGAGTCTTCTCCAACACCACAGTTCAAAGGGATCAATTCTTCGGCACTCAGCTTTCTTCACAGTCCAACTCTCACATCCATACATGACTACTGGAAAAACAATAGCCTTGACTAGACGAACCTTTGGTGGCAAAGTAATGTCTCTGCTTTTCAATATGCTATCTAGGTTGGTCATAACTTTCCTTCTAAGGTCATAACTTTCCTTCTTTTAATTTCATGGCTGCAGTCACCATCTGCAGTTATTTTGGAGCCCAGAAAAATAAAGTCTGACACTGTTTACACTGTTTCCCTATCTATTTCCCATGAAGTGATGGGACCGGATGCCATGATCTTCATTTTCTGAATGTTGAGCTTTAAGCCAACTTTTTCACTCTCCACTTTCACTTTCATCAAGAGGCTTTTTAGTTCCTCTTCACTTTCTGCCATAAGGGTGGTGTCATCTGCATATCTGAGATGATTGATATTTCTCCCGGCAATCTTGATTCCAGCTTGTGCTTCTTCCAGCCCAGCGTTTCTCATTATGTACTCTGCATAGAAGTTAAATAAGCAGCATGACAATATACAGCCTTGATGTACTCCTTTCCCGATTTGGAACCAGTCTGTTGTTCCATGTCCAGTTCTAACTGTTGCTTCCTGACCTGCATATAGGTTTGTCAAGAAGCAGGTCAGGTGGTCTGGTATCCCCACCTCTTTCAGAATTTTCCACAGTTTGTTGTGATCCATGCAGTCAAAGGCTTTGGCATAGTCAATAAAGCAGAAATAGATGTTTTTCTGGAACTCTCTTTCTCTTTCCATGATCCAGCGGATTTTGGCAATTTGATCTCTGGTTCCTCTGCCTTTTCTAAAACCAGCTTGAACATCTGGAAGTTCACAGTTCATGAATTGCTGAAGCCTGGCTTGGAGTATTTTGAGCATTACTTTACTAGCGTGTGAGATGAGTACAATTGTGTGGTAGTTTGAGCATTCTTTGGCATTGCCTTTCTTTGAGATTGGAATGAAAACTGACCTTTTCCAGTCCTGTGGCCACTGCTGAGTTTTCCAAATGTGCTGGCATATTGAGTGCAGCACTTTCACAGCACCATCTTCCAGCATTTGAAATAGCTTAACTGGAATTCCATCACCTCCACTAGCTTTGTTCATAGTGATGATTTCTAAGGCCCACTTGACTTCACATTCCAGGATGTCTGGCTCTAGGTGAGTGAGCACACCATTGTGATTATCTTGGTCATGAAGATCTTTTTTGTACAGTTCTTCTATTTTGAAAAATTCAGGGAGGTATGAAAAATATAAGCCATACATATTTTTACTGTCCAAACACTGCCTAATTTTGTTTTTGTTCCAGTTTTCATACATCTATATATGATATTCCTGAAATACATATCATTGTAATGCAGCAGTGCATTTGGTTATTTCTAGTTAAAACTGTTGTGAAAGCTGTTCCTTGTTATTACATAATCTTTGAAATGACTCCTTTTAATATGTGTCATAGTCTATCATTTGGGGGACTTTATTTTGGTTTTCACATGACTAAATTTATTCTTACTAGATTTTATTCCTCTTGTTTTTCTGAGGTTTATTTATTTATTTGTTTATTTTGGCATGGTGGGAAAAATTAAAAGAGCTTTACTTTTAATGCAGTGATGAGACAGTTGACCACTTTCTGGCTTTTATTGTCTTAACATGGCTTAAAATATTAATTTTAAACCTCCAAAGTAGGGTACCCTATGCTGTCTCCCACATTTGGGGGCACTTTTTATAAAACAGTGAAATCCTGCCACTTGGAGGCTGCTGTTTCTTTCTTCTATGTAAAGGGAAACTTTAAAATAGCTTTAACCCACCTCCAATTTTTATATAGATTGTTTTCATTTTTTTTATTATTTCAGAATATTATAACAATCCTCAATGTAAGTTTTTGTCTGCATCTACTTCTTTAGCAAACACTATTGTATAATTCTTCTGCCAGTAGTAATGCAAATGTCCTTCTCTCTGCATCCTTGCCAGTACTGAGTATTTTTTTATCTATATATACATATATACATTTTGCTGGTTTAATCCATGAAACATAGCATATAACTTTTGTTTTAATTTCCATTTCTGTGATTATAGTAAGAATATTAAATATGTATGTTAGCCTTTTTCTTCCTTTTGAATTATTCAGGTATGTGGACAATTCTCTTGGCACGTTATTTTCTACTTATTGATATCTAAGAGTTCCTCAATGGGATTATTACATTAACTGTTCTGTTATGCTTGGTGTCCATGTTTTTCTCCATAATTACTTTTTGCTTTACACTGTATTTTTTTGCATGCAAATGTTTAAAATATATTCAAATCTATATTTTGCTTTGTGATTCTTTCCATTAATTTTATATTAAAAACTCATTTCCCTAAAATTATTAAATATTTTCTTCTGACTTTCTCATCTGGCAAATGAACTTTCCAATTTGGAATTTAGTCTAGTGAGTCATATAAACAGAGGTTCTTAGTTGAATATTTCCTGTATACTAAGCCAATTTGCTTGATTCTTTGGTCAAATATTCCTGTTTCAAAATGCTTTCCCCATCGCAGTTCTGTTTCCAAAAACTACCTGAGTCTCTTTGCAATCTATTCTATTCCATTGAGCTAACTATTGATTTTTACACCAGTACTACTCTGCTATAATGATTGTAGTTCAATGACTGTATTTATTTTTGTTTCTGGAAGGGCAACCCACCCCAACCCCCATATAAATTCCTCTGCAAATTTTTCTTGAATATTGTCATACAGTTATTCTTCCAAGTGAATATTAGAATCATTTTGACAAGTTTTCCCAAATCTCAATACAATAAAACTATATAATTGATCATGGAAAAATAACCATATCAAATATCTATCTTTCTAATACTAAGGCAAGTTTTCATTTGTTTCTGTTTTTATGTGTCTAAGTAAAATTTTATAGCTTTCCTACATAAGTCCTTAGATACTTTTTTCCTCCAAGTATTGGTGTTTTATATACATTTCCAATTTTCTTAGATAATATATATTTGTATGGATTCATAAACAGAATCATTTTCTATTGTATTATTTTTTGTTGGTAAATATTAGCATTTGAGGTAATCCTTCATTTCTGAACATGTATATTATAAACCAACCACTTTACTGAACCCTCTTATTGGTTTCTTAGGTTTCAGTTGAGTCAACTGTGTATCCATCACTTTTAAACAAAATTAAGATACAATGTCTGACTTTTTTCTTGCTTAGATAAAAAGTAATGATACTTTCATTTATTTTTAAAAATTACCTTTTTGCAACTACTAAAATGACATAAAATTGAGGCCAAACTAGAAATGCAAAATATAACCCATGTTCCCATATTGGACCACCTCCATTTCCCTTTGGTACTCAGTCTCGCTATTCAAAACTACCAAAAAGTCCTCTAAATGAAAGATATTAAGTCACTTCTCACTTGAATTAAACAGGATAGACAAAACAATCCAGCTGGTGATTAAGAATTTTGACAATTGTGGAAGACAAAGAAATACACCAGGAGCCTATCCTCACATAAGACAGCAATTTGTCTCTTATTTTAACCCCAGAGACAATAGGTAGGATAATTTTTAAAGTAGAATAGGGCCAAACCTAGATATTTTCAGAAAGCAATTGCATGCACTTCCGTATATGAGGGGATTCTGTTTTCCTCAGATAAACCTAAGTTCCTTATTTTGAAAGATCAGGATAATAGTATCTAATTATTAATTCATCAAGTATTTGTCATGCATCTAATCTGGATTTTGTATTATTGGGAAAGACTGGAGAGCCATCTGTAAAAATAAGTAAGAGTAAGGAAGGAAGAGAACTTGAAAAGGGAAAGTGTTAGTCACTCAGTCATGTCCGACTCTTTGCAACCCCATGGACTGTAGCCTGCCAGACTCCTCTACCCATGGGATTTCCCAGGCAAGAATACTGGTGTGGGTTGCCATTTCCTTCTCCAGAGGGTCTTCCAAACTGAGGAATCGAACCCAGGTCTCCTGCATTCCAGGAAGATTCTTTACCAGCTGAGCCAGCAGGGAAGCCCCTAGGAAGGGAACCTAGCACACAACAAAAGCTCAATAAATAATATTATCATTACCTATTAGGATTATTTATAGTTAATCTCTAGAAGGCTAAAAGTCTAGTTCACCACTATCTTCCTAGGGCCAAGCATGGAAAATGTTAATGTCCAACAAATATTTTGTTGAAATATTTGAGTATTTGTTGACTGACATTTTTTCAAAAGTCTCAGTTGTCAAAAAATATTTTGACTTCATTCTTAACTGCTCACTTGAAATCAGTTCTTCAAAGATGCATTTACTAAAGCCAGGAGTACTCCTCTCAAAGTCAGAATGAGTTCTACATTGCTCTTTTTATATAGGTAGTAAAGAAAATAGTTTCTAAAATATCATATCTTTAAGTTGGCACAGAACAATGCTATGAAGAAGAGTATTCATTCCTTCACTTATTGACCATTTATTAAGCATCTTCTACATGAAAGACACAAAACAAATGGCCATCACAGAGTTTACAGAAATTAAATGAATAGCCAAACAAATAAATAGGAAACTGCAAATTTTCAGTGCCATAGAAGAAAAGTAGAAAGGTGAGGAGAGATTTGGGTTCACGAGGAAAAGAGATCAAGGAGACCCAATTGAGTACAGCTTGAACTGGCAAAGCATGGGGGAGGTTCAAGAAACAGATTGGTATGACAGCGGTAAGAGGAAGAGGTGCCCGGGAGGAGACCAGCAAGAATCTCTGGAAACTGTCCCAGGTACATAATGAATCTTCTGCAGGGGACTGACATGACTCTACCTGTTCTGGATGAAGAATGGGCGGGCCCAAGCTGGGAACCGGGAGTCTGGTAGGAAGCCCCACTAGTGGACCAAATGAAAGATAGTAACAACTTGGAGTCTGATGGAGGTGACAGTGAGGATGGAAATAAGAACTTATCAAGAGTTTATACATAGATATTGAAGACAGAACTTGCAAAAAATTGGTGATAGTTTTTGGTTTGGAGGACAAAGGGAACAGAGGCATCAGAGATGATTTTTGAGTTTCTGGCAACTCCCTGGACAGTGGTGCCATTTACCAGGATAAGAAAGATTAGAAAGTTGTTAAGATTAGTGTATTTTTGTGACTGTTATTTTTGTTGTTTAATATGGTTTTCCACTGTCTGTTTGCATTGTGTTAGTGGGGAAGCAAAAAGGGAGGAAGGCAAACATTAACAAATCCATCTAGGCCAGGGTATATCAGCTATGTTACCTGTTTAAGATTGAAACCCTAGATTACCTTGGTTTCTAGACAAGTGACATTTGTATAAATGAGGTACCTCTGAATACTGTTTTTCTCTATCATGTTTGGGTATATAAAAATTCAAATATATTGCCTGGATTAAAAAAGCTTTAAAGTGTTTTCAAAAAACATACTATTTTATCATTATGTCCTACTGATACTGACATAATACTAATACTGTCATTAAATACCTATCATAGGGTATACAGGGCTGAATAGAGTTCCCCCCAAATTCATGCCCAACCAGAACCTAAAAACGTGACCTGATTACAAAACAGGGTCTTTGGAGATGTAATCAAGTTAAGTTGAGGTCACACTGAATTAGGATGGGCCCTAAATCCAATATGAACGGTGTCCTTATTTATAAATGGGGGAACTTCACAATGTGAAGATGAAGGCAGAAATTAGTTATGCTGTCCCAAAACAAGGAATACCTGGGTCTACCAGAAACTGGGAGAAGCCAGAAAGGATCCTCCTCTTGAGGCTTCCAAGGAAGAATGGCTTTGACTAAACCTTGATTTTGAACTTCTAATCTCCAGAACTGCAAAAGAACATATTTCTGACATTTTAAGCCATCTGTTTGTTGTTTAGTCACTAAGTCGCGTCTGACTCTTCGTGACTGACAGGCTCTAGTCGGGAAGATAAATGAGATCACACATTTGAACTTATTTAGCTTAATACAGGGCATATAGTATAGTTAAATAAACATCCATTTTCCTTCCTCTGATAATGATCACCACCACTGGTTGTGGTTTATAAGTAAACCATACCTCTACCCAATTTAGGTTAAGTCTTAGCTCTAGGCTTGTTTTACAGCTGAGGAAACTGAGGCTTGGGAAAGTTATATAGCTTGCTCAAGGTCACAAAGCTTAATAGGGAAGAGTCAGAGCTCAAACTCAACTGTCTCACCACCCAGATGAGATCCTAGAATACTTGCCTCTCACACCTGCAACATTTTAGTAAAATGACAGAGGAGAGGCACAAAGTGTTTTCAACGTTTGCAGTTCTCTCTCACATTTATTAACAAGTTTAGGGATCTAGTACAATTCAACTCTTCCTATTCACAGAGAAGCACAAAAATATAAAACCAGTGCTATCAGTGAACTTCACTTTCTATTGCTCCCATCAGCAGTGCTTCTGCTTTGCACACATGAATTTGAAGTCAAGGCATTATCACCAGATTGGACATTTATGGCTTTAATTTAATTAAATGCATTTTTCTCAAGTTTCTCCCATTTCATTTTGGTGATACTGACTCATTCTTGCCACCTAAAGAGACGATAAAAATAAGTACTGTAAGCACGGAGGGAAGTGTGTCTAAACTTCATAGTCACAGATGTCCATCCTTTACAAATCGAAAAATAAAAGCACATTCTAAATTTACCTTTCCTCCTTAACTCAGTGAGTTGTAGGTCTGAATAAATCAGACATACAAATGTGAGGTGCAAAGCTGTTATTATGCAGTTTCAATTTCATAGAATTCTAGTGTAGGAGGGACTTCTAAAAAGTGGTGTGGTTCATCTGGACTCAAGTAAGACAGTTATTTACCTGCCACCAAACCCTAGAAAGGAAAAGGATGCTCTGAGAGGTTTTTAGAGTTACCTAAGACCCTATATCTATTTTTGGGGGGAACCCTTTGGAACACGGGTTTCCCGATTTCCCCAAAAGTATATTTATCCTTCTAAAGCTGTCATTAACTATTAAAGATGACATTGTCCTCTGGCTTTGTGCCAACTTTTCTTTTTCTTTATTAATTTGGCCTTTAAAAAAGAAGAAGAAGAAGAAGAAGAAGACCACTATAGATAACATCCCAATGCTTCAAATTCCCTTAATTGACATCTAATGTGGAATTACCTTGCATCCTACGTTTAAAGCTCCCGATATGCACACATAGGTTCAAGAAAGGCCAACATGCTTCTCCTTCAAACTGGGCACTGATAATCTCTGGACTTTTCAAGTTTATCCTCCAGGAGGTTAACATCGCAGGCAATTTTGACAAGAGTTTGGAATCGAGATTCTCTTCATGCTCTGTCCACACCCGTGTCCACGAACATAAGTTCTCTCCATTACAACCCACCACGCGCGCGCGCGCACACACACACACCAAGGCAAGTAACAAAGGAAAACAGTCCCATAAAGCCTCAGCTATTGCATTCTCCAATCTACACCTGTCAAGAGACAAAAACCAAACGGGAATCCTGCCCTGGCAATATGTCCAACACTCCTCAGAGAAGCACGCACCGCGGCACTCCCGGCGTGCGGGGCTGTATACACAAAGAGCCGGTGCTGGGTTTGCCCGCGGTCCGGGGGACCAGCGCATTCCCAGGACTGGTATCCTGGTATCTCCCCCATGCCCTCCTGCTCAGCAGAAAAGAACTACCCTTTATTTGACCCGCAGAGAGCCCAGGCTGGATGGCAGTGAATGGGCGTGGGGGGCGGGGGGCGGTTCCCGAATCCATCCCCTTCAGCCAGTCGGTCCCCAGCCTTTGGCATCTCCTAGCAGATGCACAATCGCGCGCTGTCACAGATGTCCGCTTCGCATCCTCTCCCGGCAAAGCCAGGTGCCCGGGTCCCCGCCGTGCGCATCCCCGCAAGCGCCCCTCCCCGCGCCCGTACCCACCCGGGCAGCCCCGCCGGGCGCGCCTGCCTACCTGGTGGCTTGGCTGTCAGTACGGCGGCGGAGCCTAGTCCCCCTCTCCTCCTCCGCGGCTACATCGCTCGGAACGCCATGTTCCCGGTCTCCCCGGGCGCACGCCGGGCAACTACTACGGGCTGGGTAGGGGCAAAGGGGGCGGGGGCCGGCGGGAGGGGCCGGAGGCTGAGCCACAGCTTCCCACTCTCCACCCAGGCCTCCCCCAGCTACTGAGCATGCCCAGCTGCCCGGCTTCGCCCTGGGAGGACTTTCCAGGAGCGCTCGCAGCTGCTCCGGGTTTTCGTGGCTGCCGGAGGGAGGCTGGCAGAAGCAGCTGCGGGGGGCGGGGGGCGGGGGTGGAGAGGTTGCGGGGGGCGGGGGGAGTGTCTCACGCTGTGGGATCTGAGCTGGAGAAAGCCCTTCTCGCTGATCTGATCCCACTTTCCCTCTGCCCTCCACGGGCAGCTCCTGCACGCCCCCTCCTCATACACACTGTGCAGAAATTTTGTGCAGGGCCAAAGCTGGACTGAGCTTAAGGGCAGAGCAAAGGGCGAGAGGGCGGGGCCGAGAGAAAGGTCCTTCCGCTAGTCTTGGTGCTACCACCTGGAACCTTGCTGCTTCAACTTCAAGGTGCCTAGGAATTAAAATGCAAATTCGGAGTCGCTTGCTCTGGACTGGGGTCTGAGATCTACAAGCTGAACAAGCCCCCAGGGGATGCTGATGTCACTGGTCCTCCGACCATGTCGAGCAGCCGAGATCTAGAGAATCCCTCTTCTGTGACCTTTGGGTGGCTCTCCTGCAAGCAGCCAACCTAGAAACGTTCTCTGGCTCCCACAAAAGCCGCTCCAACCTACAGACGGCTTGGAGTCTAACAGGTGAAGATGCCCTCGGGATGTTATGCCCAACCCTGGAAGGAATCTCAGTACCACTGGACTCTGAGCACCCACACAAACTGGCTACTTTCTGACTTAGAATGTGAGTCTTAGGGAAAGCTGGACATTTTCACGCTCTCTTTGCTAGTTGGGTAGCACACTCGTTGCCAGTTGAGCCTCTACTCAAGTCTGAACCACCTGCCTTGGCTGTTCCCAACATTTCCTGATCTGGGACAAAAACTTAGACTGGGCATCAAAATGTCAATTTATTGGGCATCTAATGGTAAGGCTAGGCTTGCCATTTAAGAAGACTGACAGACCATGATAAGAATAGGGTGTTTATGTACCAAAAGATGACAGGGCTTTCAGATGAGTGATGTTTGGGTTGAAGCTTGCAAATATATCTTAAATCCCAGGGTTGCCCACTCCCTTCCCAACCCCTGAAGGCTCCAGCATTGTCAAAAATATTCAGTGCCTGTGGACAGAGCAGGGAAGAGAGGGTGGGACAAACTGAGAAAGTAGCACTGAAACATATACAATGCCACATGTAGAATAGCTAGCTAGTGGGAAGTTGCTGTAATACAAGGAGCTCAACCACGTGCTCTGTGACAGCCTAGGGAGTGGGGTGGGAGGTGGAAGGGAGGTTCAAGCAGGAGGGGCCAAGTGTGTACCTATAGCTGATTCATGTTATTCTATGGCAGAAACCAACACAATATTGTAAAACAATTATCCTCTAATTAAAAACTAATTTTAAAAAATTCGCTGTCCAGGCTATAGTGAGAGAGATTCACTAAAGCATTCATGAATTTTCAACCTTGGAAATGAAGATGTCACACACATCTGCCTTAGCTGCCCCCAAAATACCCTCAGGAATTAGTGATACAGTATGTGATATCAAATTAAAAATAAAGGTTTATATGTGTTGGTACCCTGTTACACTTAATAATTCTTAACAGTTTTCTAATTAATGGTACAATATTTATCTTGTTTTCCATTAACAATATTTATTTGTTTTCCATTTGCTCAGTACCCTCAATGTAGTAGTTGCCATATCAAAACAGGAACCAGTACTTGAATACAATCTCAAAAATGACAGAATGATCTCTGTTCATTTCCAAGGCAAACCATTCAATATCACGGTAATCCAAGCCTATGCCCCAACAGTAATGCTGAAGAAGCTGAAGTTGAACAGTTTTATGAAGACCTACAAGACCTTTTGGAACCAACACCCAAAAAAGATGTCTTTTTCATTATACAGGACTGGAATGCAAAAGTAAGAAGTCAAGAAACACCTGGAGTAACAGGCAAATTTGGCCTTGGAGTACAGGATGAAGCAAAGCAAAGGCTAATAGAGTTTTGCCAAGAGAACGCACTGATCATAGCAAACACCCTCTTCCAGCAACACAAGGGAAGACTCTATACATGGACATCACCAGATGGTCAACACCAAAATCGGATTGATTATATTCTTTGCAGCCAAAGATGGAGCAGCTCTATACAGTCAGCAAAACAAGACCAGGAGCTGACTATGGCTCAGATCATGAACTCCTTATTGCCAAATTCAGACTTAAATTGAGGAAAGTAGGGAAAACCACTAGACCATTCAGGTATGACCTAAATCAAATCCCTTATGATTATACAATGGAAGTGAGAAATAGATTTAAGGGACTAGATCTGATAGACAGAGTGCCTGATGAGCTATGGAATGAGGTTCGTGACATTGTACAGGAGACAGGGATCAAGACCATCCCCATGGAAAAGAAATGCAAAAAAGCAAAATGGCTGTCTGGGGAGGCCTTACAAATAGCTGTGAAAAGAAGAGAAGTGAAAAGCAAAGGAGAAAAGGAAAGATATAAGCATCTGAATGCAGAGTTCCAAAGAATAGCAAGGAGAGATAAGAAAGCCTTCCTCAGCGATCAATGCAAAGAAATAGAGGTAAACAACAGAATGGAAAAGACTAGAGATCTCTTCAAGAAAATTAGAGATACCAGGGAACATTTAATGCAAAGATGGGCACAATAAAGGACAGAAATGGTATGGACCTAACAGAAGCAGAAGATATTAAGAAGAAGTGGCAAGAATACACAGAAGAACTGTACAAAAAGATCTTCATGACCCAGATAATCCCGAGGGTGTGATCACTCACGTAGAGCCAGATATCCTGGAATGTGAAGTCAAGTGGGCCTTAGAAAACGCCACTATGAACAAAGCTAGTGGAGGTGATGGAATTCCAGTTAAGCTATTTCAAATGCTGGAAGATGATGCTGTGAAAGTGCTGCTGCACTCAATATTCCAGCAAATTTGGAAAACTCAGCAGTGGCCACAGGACTGGAAAAGGTCAGTTTTCATTCCGATCCCAAAGAAAGGCAATGCCAAAGAATGCTCAAACTAGCACACAATTGCACTCATCTCACACGCTAGTAAAGTAATGCTCAAAATTCTCCAACCCAGGCTTCAGCAGTTCGTGAACCGTGAATTTCCAGATGTTCAAGCTGGTTTTAGGAAAGGCAGAGGAACCAGAGATCAAATTGCCAACATCCACTGGATCATGGAAAAAGCAATAGAGTTCCAGAAATAGATCTATTTCTGCTTTATTGACTATGCCAAAGCCTTTGACTGTGTGGATCACAATAAACTGTGGAAAATTCTGAAAGAGATGGGAATACCAGACCACCTGATCTGCCTCTTGAGAAATTTGTATGCAGGTCAGGAAGCAGCAGTTAGAACTGGACATGGGACAACCGACTGGTTCCAAATAGGAAAAGGAGTACATCAAGTCTGTATATTGTCACTCTGCTTATTTAACTTATATGCAGAGGACATCATGAGAAATGCTGGGCTGGAAGAAGCACAAGCTGGCATCAAGATTGCCCGGGAGAAATATCAATAACCTCAGATATGCAGATGACACCATCCTTATGGCAGAAAGTGAAGAGGAACTAAAAAGCCTCTTGATGTAAGTGAAGGACGAGGGTGAAAATGTTGGCTTAAAGCTCAACATTCAGAAAATTAAGATCATGGCATCTGGTCCTATCACTTCATGGCAAATAGATGGGGAAACAGTGGAAACAGTGTCAGATATTATTTTTGGGGGCTCCAAAATAACTGCAGATGGTGACTGCAGCCATGAAGTTAAAAGACACTTGCTCCTTGAAAGAAAAGCTATGACAAACCTAGACAACATGTTAAAAAGCAGAGACATTGCTTTGCCAACTAAGGTCCATCTAGTCAAGGCTATGGTTTTTCCAGTGGTTGTGTATGGATGTGAGAGTTGGACTGTGAAGAAAGCTGAATGCCGAAGAATTGATGCTTTTGGACTGTGGTGTTGGAGAAGAGTCTTGAGAGTCCCTTGGACTGCAAGGAGATCCAACCAGTCCATCCTAAAGGAGATCAGTCCTGGCTGTTCATTGGAAGGACTGATGCTGAAGCTGAAACTCCAGTACTTTGGCCACCTCATGCGAGGAGTTGACTCATTGGAAAGGACTCTGATGCTGGGCAGGAGGAGAAGGGGACGACAGAAGATGAGATGGCTGGATGGTGTCACCGACTTGATGGACATGAGTTTGGGTAAACTCCAGGAGTTGGTGATGGACAGGGAGGCCTGGCATGATGCGATTCCTGGAGTTGCAAAGAGTCAGACACACCTGAGTGATTGAACTGACTGACTGACTGATGGTAAATGGATGATTCCTTTTCTCCCTCAATATTCCTATATATAGCAAGCTCGCTGGTGGTACAGTGGTTTAGAATCTGCCTGCCAATGAAAGGGACATGGGTTCACTTCCTGGCCTGGGAAGATTCCCCATGCCATGGGCAATTAAAGCCCACATGCCGCAACTATTAAGCCCAAGCTCTCTAGAGCCCAGGAGCCACAACTAATGAGCCCCTGTCCTGCAACTACTGAAACCCGTGCACTTAGAGCCTGTGCTCACAGCAAATGGAGCCACCACACTGAGAAGCTTGCACACCGCAATGAAGGTAGCCCCTGTGCACTAAAACTAGAGAAAGCCTGCTCGGAGCAGAGAAAATCCAGCTCGACCTAAAATACATTAATTAAATTAAAAAAATGTGTATATGGCAAATAAATGGAGAAAAAAATGCAAACAGTGACAAGCTTTATTCTCTTGGATTTCAAAATCACTGCAGATGGTGACTGCAGTCATGAAATTAAGACGCTTGCTCCTTGGAAGAAAAGTTATGACAAACCTAAACAGCATATTAAAAAGCAGAGACATCATTTTGCTGACAGAGTATGTATAGTCAAAGCTATGGTATTTCCAGTGGTCATGTATGGATGTGAGAGTTGCACCATAAAGAAGGCTGAGTCCCGAAAAATTGACGCTTTCCAACTGTGGTGCTGGAGAAGACTCTTCATAGTCACTTGGATAGCTAGGGGAGCACACCAGTCAATCTTAAAGGAAGTCAACCCTGAATGTTCATTGGAAGGACTGATGCTGAAGCTCTAGTACTTTGGCCACCTGATACAAAGAGCCAACTCATTGGAAAAGACCCTGATTCTGGGAAGATTGAGGGCAGGAGGAGAAGGGGATGACAGAGAATGAGATGGTTGGATGGCATCACCAACTCAATGGACATGAGTTTGAGTAAACTCCGGTAGTTGGTTATGGACAGGGAGGCCTGGCATGCTACAGTCCATGGGGTTGCAAAGAGTTGGACTTGACTTAGTGACTGAACAACAATGTATAAAGGAGAAATATGTCCTGGTATATTATACCCTGCTTTTCTATTTAAAACAATGTGCATGTGTGGTAAGTTGTTTCAGACATGTCCAACTCTTCGCGACCCCATGGCCCACCAGTCTACTCTGTCCATGGGATTCTCCAGGCAAGAAAACTGGAATGGGTTGCCATACACTCCTCCAGGGCATCTTCCCAACCCAGGGATAAAAACCTGTGACTCTTCTGTCTCTTGTATTGGCAGGCAGGTTCTTTACCCCTTTCGCTGGGATAGGCATCTCTAAATCGATTCCTTGATTTTCTAAGTCACACAGGTAACCTTAACTGCCCACCTACCACCACCACTCCCGTCATTATTTGCATAAATATTTCCTATTTTTTACTTTCTTTTCTGTGTTCTTGTGCGGATGCAAAAGTCAGAAATTATTTTTTTACAGGTGTTGTTTATTTGTGATTGATTGACATCAATTAAAATTTTGTTTTGAAGTACTGAACTCTAATCATTTCCTGTCCTATATAAAGCTTGTTTTTGTGTGGCTATGTCTACTGGTTAAATACTATGATTATTGTTAGTTGCCTCAGTTTTTTTAGGAGTTATGCAAGGTAAACTATTAAAAATGAAAAATAATACTATTTATATAAATACTGCATTGCATAGGGGTTTACTTTTTATACATGCAATGTCATTTATTTAGAGTCTAGCAGGCAAGATATTAATTAAGTACCAAGATCTGTGAGTGGGAGATATAGTGGGCAGCCTTGGGTAGAGGTAGAAGTCAAAGCTGTGATGCCACAACTAATGAGCCCCTGTACTGCTCATCTTGTGGTGTCCAAGACAAGCCTCTTATGTAAATTCCCTTGGTTTTAAAATCTGCCACCTACCAATATTAACAATCTGCACTGGTCTGCCCCTTTCTTCAGTTTCTCCTTGCCTATGGGGGTGGGGAGTCATTTTCAGATTTTACCCAGAAGCTCCCAAGTTTGTGAACCAACAGAAGTACATTGTCTATTTAAGTATCTGGCTCTATACACTTTTTGCATGTGAAATGATTAATTATGATCTCTTGAGCTGGCACGAACTCATTCTCTGACACTTGAGACATTATTTCATCTACTATCAAAATCTGTATTTGTAATTTTTAAGGGGAAAATAACTGTTGAGTAATAACTAAGAGGACTTACCTGGTGCTCCAATGGTTAAGACTCCTTGCTTCTACTGCAGGGGGGTGTGCATTTGATTCCTGGCTGGGAAACTAAGATCCCACGTGCCACATGGCCAAAAAGTAAAAATTAAAATAATAATAATAACTAGAAGTGTCTGTTTTTCAGTATAATAAAGCTAAATACCAGTGAATGTTTCATGAGAAATGAACCTCAACCATCTTGATTAACACCAAGAACCATGAAAAGATGTGTCTGAGGGTTAGAGAAAGTAATCAATTGGTTGAGAAGATTAAGACTGCATTCTGGAATCAAGGTTGACTGCCTCAGCTCACTCTCTTCCCTTATGTATTCAGCAACAGATAGCTAGAATCCCCCAAAGATGAATCACAATTATAAAAAAAATGGACTCAAGAAAGGAACCAGACATGTGCGTAAATAATGAGGTCAGGGGTTGGGGGGGGCGGGGGGCAGGGGCATGCCAGAAAGAATAGCGGACAGGAATGAATGTTTCAAGAAATACACATAAAAAGAATAATATGTATCTGAAGAAGAATTACTGCCAAGGAAACAGACGAAAGTTCAGACAAATATTTCCCCAAAGTTCTAAAGTAAAGAAAGATAATATGATCTAACAAAAAAAAAAATTTTTTTTTAAATACAAGGGTTTGAAGAAGAGACAACATGACCAAAATGAAAGGGAAACGGGCAGAGTTCGGAGGGAAATAAAAAGGAAATTATTAAACTATCCAAAAGATTAAAAAGAGAGAGAGAGAGAAATAAGACTAAACACAGCTGAAATTCAGTGATAGATGGACAGTTCTTAACTACAAAAAAGAATATAAAGTCAATTGTAGGAAAATTATATAGAAGTCGAACAAAAGAGACCCAGCACATGTAGGCTTGCACTAGCATGCAAGATTAGACATACCTACTCCTAACTTCATTTTCAATGACATCACAGTGGTAGCTTAAAATTAATGATTGTAAGACTTAGAGAACAAACTATGGTTGCCTGGGAGAAGGGTGAGGAAAAGGGATAGTTAGAGAGTTGGGGATGGACATGTACATACTGCTATGTTTAAAATGGGTAACCAACAATGACCTACTGGAACTCTGCTGAATGTTATGGGGCAACTCGGAAGGGAGGGGATTCAGGGGGAGAATGGATGCATGTATATGTATGACTGATACTATATGTATCCCTTCTCTGTTCACCTAAAACTGTCACAACATTGTTTAATTGACTATATTCCAATACAAAACAAAAAAATTAAAAGTAATAACCACTGTAGGAGTATTCACACCACATAAATTGACAGACATTACACATTAGAGGTTTTTGTTTATTTTCATATACCAGGGCACCAGTTCGTACAAATTTTGCTGAAAACAAAACAAACAATAACAAACACAAAATAAAATGGAATAGAAAAATTAGTCAAATTTTTGTTTGACTAATTTTTGTTTTGATTTCTGTAACACAAGATAATTTCCTGAAATAAAAAGTCTTAAGTCTGCTGAACGGAAGAACACAGTCGAAATATACTATAGTGAAGTTATAGAATTTCACAAGCAAATCATCTTTGCTGCATCCAGGCAGAAAAGGTAATTTACATACAAGAAAAGAAAAATCAAACTGCCTTAGATTGCCTCACAGCATCATTTAATGCCTGAGGGAATGTGCTCTTGGAAGAAACAGTGACCCAGGAACGTAAGTTTTGCCTAGTCAGGCTGTTCTTCAGGTTTTCAAGGCAACAGTCAATTGTTCCCAAACATATAACACTGCTGCTGCTGCTAAGTCGCTTCAGTCGTGTCCGACTCTGTGCGACCCCATAGACGGCAGCCCACCAGGCTCCCCCGTCCCTGGGATTCTCCAGGCAAGAACACTGGAGTGGGTTGCCATTTCCTTCTCCAATGCATGAGAGTGAAAAGTGAAAGTGAAGTCGCTCAGTCGTGCCTGACTCTTAGCGACCACACGGACTGCAGCCTACCAGGCTCCTCCATTCTTGGGATTTTCCAGGCAAGAGTACTGGAGTGGGTTGCCATTGCCTTCTCCGAACATACAACACATTAGGATATAAAGCAGATATAAACCTTAAACAAAGAAGTAAAAAACTAGTTTATCATGAAACTTACCCAACAAAAAAGAAAGTGAAAGTCACTTAGTAGTGTCCGACTATTTGCGACCCCATGGACTATACAGTTTATGGCATCCTCCAGGGCAGAACACTTGAGTTGGTAGCTTTTCCATTCTCCAGGGGAACTTTCCAAACCAGGGATCAAACCCAGGTGTCCTACATTGCAAGCTGATTCTTTACCAACTGAGCCACCAGGGAAGCCCTTATCTAATAGAGTTAAATTTAAAAAGAAATTCTCAAAAGTGGTGAAGACATGATCAAATGGAAGAATGATAATCATCAGTAAAGTTCAGTCGCTCAATCATGTCCGACTCTTTGTGACCCCAAGAACTGAGGCACACCACGTTTCCCTGTCAATCACCAACTCCCGAAGCTTGCTCAAACTCATGTCCGTCTAGTTGGTGATGCCATCCAACCATCTCATCCTCTGTCATTCCCTCTCCTCCCACCTTCAAACTTTCCCAGCATCAGGGTCTTTACCTAAGAGTCAGTTCTTCACATCAGGTGGCCAAAGTATTGGAGTTTCAGCTTCAACATCAGAACTTCCAATGAATATTCAGGTCTGATTTCCTTTATGACTGACTGGTTGGATCTTCTTGCAGTCCAAGGGACTCTCAAGAGTCTGCTCCAATACCACAGTTCAAAAGCATCAGTTCTTCGGTGCTCAGCTTTCTTTATAGTCCAGGCCTCACATCCAAACATGACTACTGGAAAAACCATAGCTTTGACTAGACAGACTTTTGTTGGCAAAGTAATGTCTCTGTTTTTGAATATGCTGTCCAGGATGTTCATAGCTTTTCTTCCAAGGAGCAAGCATCTTTTAATTTCATGGCTGCAGTCACCATCTGCAGTGATTTTGGAGCCCCCCCAAATAAAGTCTCTCACTGTTTCCATTGTTTCCCCATCTATTTGCCATGAAGTGATAGGACCAGATGCCATGATCTTAGTTTTCTGAATGTTGAGTTTTAAGCCAAATTTTTCACTCTCCTCTTTCACTTTCATCAAGAGGCTTTTTAGTTCCTCTTCACTTTCTGCCATAAGGGTGGTGTCATCTTCATAGCTGAGGTTATTGATATTTCTCTTGGCAATCTTGATTCCAGCTTGTGCTTCTTCCAGCCCAGCGTTTCTCATGATGTACTCTGCATATAAGTTAAATAAGCAGGGTGACAATATACAGCCTTGACGTACTCCTTTTCCTATTTGGAACCAGTCTGTTATTCCATGTCCACTTCTAACTGCTGCTTCCTGACCTGCATACACATTTCTCAGAAGGCAAGTAAGGTACTGGTACACCCATATCTTGAAGAACGTTCCACACATTGTTTTGATCTACACAGTCAAAGGCTTCTGCAGTCAATAAAGCAGAAGTAGATGTTTTTCTAGAACTCTCTTGCTTCTTCAATGATCCAACAGATGTTGGCAATTTGATCTCTTGTTCTTCTGCCTTTTCTAAATCCAACTTAAACATCTGGAAGTTCATGGTTCATGTACTGTTGAAGTCTTGCTTGGAGAATTTTGAGCATTACTGTACTAGTGTGTGAGATGAGTGCAATTGTGCAGTAGTTTGAGCATTCTTTGGCATTGCCTTTCTTTGGGATTGGAATGAAAACTGACTTTTTCCAGTCCTGTGGCCACTGCTGAGTTTTCCAAATTTGCTAGCATATTGAGTGTACCATGTTCACAGCATCATCTTTTAGGACTTGAAATAGCTCAGCTGGAATTCCATGACCTCCATTTGCTTTCTTCATAGTGATACTTCCTAAGACACACTTGACTTCATATTCCAGGATGTTTGGCTCTAGGAGAGGGATAAAACCATCATGGTTATCTGGGCCATGAAGATCTTTTTTGTATAGTTCTTTTGTGTATTCTTGCCACCTCTTCTTAGCATCTTCTGCTTCTGTTAGGTACCTATCGTTTCTGTCCTTTATTTTGCCCAAATTGCATGAAATGTTCCCTTGGTATCTCTAATTCTCTTGAAGAAATCTCTGTTCTTTCCCATTCTATTGACTTCCTCTAGTTCTTTGTATTGATCACTGAGGAAGGCTTTCTTATCTCTCCTTGCTCTTCTTTGGAGTTCTGCATTCAAGTGTGTATCTTTCCTTTTCTCCTTTGCCTTTCTCTTCCCTTCTTTTCTCAGCTATTTGTAAGGCCTCCTCAGACAACCATTTTGCCTTTTTGCATTTGTTTTTCTTTGGGATGGTCTTGATCTCTGCCTCCTGTACAATGTCATGAACCTCTGTCCATAGTTCATCAGGCCCTTTGTCTATCAGATCTAATCCCTTGAATCTATTTGTCACCTCCACTGTATAAATGTAAGGGATTTGAGTTAGGTCATACCTGAATGGTCTAGTGGTCTTCCCTACTTTCTTAAATTTACATCTGAATTTTACAATAAGTGTTCATGATCTGAGCCACAGTCAGCTCCTGGTCTTGTTTTTGCTGACTGTATAGAGCTTCTCCATCTTCAGCTGCAAAGAATATAATCAATCTGATTTCAGTATTGACAATCTAGTGATGTCCATGTGTAGAATCTTTTCTTGTGTTGTTGGAAGAGGGTGTTTCATATGACCAGTGCATTTTCTTCGCAAAATTCTGTGAGCCTTTGCCCTGCTTCATTTTGTATTCCAAGGCCAAATTTCATGTTACTCCAGTTGTCTCTTGATTTCCTACTTTTGCATTCCAGTCCCCTATGATGAAAAGGACTTCTTTTTTGGGTGCTGTTTTCATATCAAAACAGCGGAGTAGAGGGACATGTGTTCATCTTCTCCTGAAAGAACACCAAAACTACAACTCACTGCTGAACTACCATCGACAGAAGAATGTTGGATCCCACCCAAAAAAGATACCCCACATCCAAGGGCAAAGGAGAAGCCCCAGTAAGATGGTAGAAAGGGTGAAATTACATTTAGAACCAAACCCCAGACCTCCCAGACACACTCAGAAGGCTCAAACAAAACCTGTGTGCACCAGAAGACCCCACAGAGACTGAGCCAGACCTGCTTTTGAGTGTTGAATGTCTCCTGTGGAGGTACAGGTCAGCAGTGGACTGCCATAGGGGCTCTGGGTGCATGAGTCCTGGATGTGGCATAAGCCCTCTTGGAGGAAGTTGCCATTAACCCCACCAGAGACCTGCTGAGCCAATGACCCATAAACTGCAGAACAATTATACCAAATAAATTCTCACACCGTTAAGAAAGTTCTAGGACCCACAACAGATTTCCCAACCTGGGGATCTGGCAAAGGGACTGAGAACCCCCAGGGAATTTGACTTTGGAGGCCAGTGGGATTTGATTACTAAACTAGGGAAACAGACTCTTGGAGGGTACAAACAAAATCTTGTGTGCACCAGGACCCAGGAGAAAGGAGCAGTGACCCCACAAGAGACTGACCCAGACTTTCTGTGAGTATCCAGGATTCTCTGGTGGAGGCATAGGTCAGCAGTGCCCTGCTGCAGGATCGGGGGCACTGAGTGCAGCAGTGTGTGCATGGGACCTTTTGAAGGAGGTCACCATTATCTTCATTATCTCCACCATAGTCTGGTTTCATATCAAACAACAGGGAGGGAACAGAGCCCCATCCCTCAACAGAAAATTGGATTAAAGATTTACAGAGCATGGCCAGCCCATCAGAATAGGACCCAGTTTCCCCCTCATTCAGTCTCTCTCATCAGAAAGCTTCTATAAGCCTCTTATCCTTATCCCTCAGAGGGTAGACAGAATGAAATCCACAGTCACAGAAAACTAGTCAAACTGATCACATAGACGACAGCCTTGTCTAACTCAATGAAACTATGAGCCATGCCATTTAGGCCACCCAAGATGGATGCAAAAGTACGAAGTCAAGAAACACCTGGAGTAACAGGCAAATTTGGCCTTGGAGTACAGAATGAAGCAAAGCAAAGGCTAATAGAGTTTTGCCAAGAGAACACTCTGGTCATAGCAAACACCCTCTTCCAACAACACAAGAGAAGACTCTACACATGGATATCACCAGATGGTCAACACCAAAGTCAGATTGATTATATTCTTTGCAGCCAAAGATGGAGAAGTTCTATGGGAGCTGACTGTGGCTCAGATCATGAACTCCTTATTGCCAAATTCAGACTTAAATTGAAGAAAGTAGGGAAAACCACTAGACCATTCAAGTATGACCTAAATCAAATCCCTTACGATTATACAGTGGAAGTGAGAAATAGATTTAAGGGACTAGATCTGATAGACAGAGTGCCTGATGAACTATGGATGGAGGTTTGTGGCATTGTACAGGAGACAGGGATCAAGACCATCCCCATGAAAAAGAAATGTAAAAAAGCAAAATGGCTGAGGTGGCCTTACAAATAGCTGTGAAAAGAAGAGAAGTGAAAAGCAAAGGAGAAAAGGACAGATATAAGCATCTGAATGCAGTGTTCCAAAGAATAGCAAGGAGAGATAAGAAAAGATTCCTCAGCAATCAATGCAAAGAAATAGAGGAAAACAACAGAATGGAAAAGACTAGAGATCTCTTCAAGAAAATTAGAGATACCAAGGGAACACTTCATGCAAAGATGGGCTTGATAAAGGACAGAAATGGTATGGACCTAACAGAAGCAGAAGATATTAAGAAGAGGTGGCAAGAATACACAGAAGAACTGTACAAAAAAGAGCTTCATGACCCAGATAATCACGATGGTGTGATCACTCACCTAGAGCCAGACATCCTGGAATGTGAAGTCAAGTGGGCCTTAGAAAACATCACTGCGAACAAAGCTAGTGGAGATGATGGAATTCCAGTTGAGCTATTTCAAATGCTGGAAGATGATGCTGTGAAACTGCTGCTGCACTCAATATGCCAGCAAATTTGGAAAACTCAGCAGTGGCCACAGGACTGGAAAAGGTCAGTTTTCATTCCAATCCCAAAGAAAGGCAATGCCAAAGAATGTTCAAACTAGCGCACAATTGCACTCATGTCACATGCTAGTAAAGTAATGCTCAAAATTCTCTAAACCAGGCTTCAGCAATATATGAACCATGAACTTCCAGATGTTCAAGCTTGTTTTAGAAAAGGCAGAGGAACCAGAGATAAAATTGCCAACATCTGCTGGATAATCAAAAAAGCAAGAGAATTCCAGAAAAACATCTATTTCTGTTTTATTGACTATGCCAAAGCCTTTGACTGTGTGGATCACAACAAACTGTGGAAAATTCTGAAAGAGATGGGAATACCAGACCACCTGACCTGCCTCTTGAGAAACCTGTATTCAGGTCAGGAAGCAACAGATAGAACTGTAAATGGAACAACAGACTGGTTCCAAATAGGAAAAGGAGTACGTCAAGGCTATATATTGTCACCCTGCTTATTTAACTTATATGCAGAGTGCATTATGAGAAATGCCGGGCTGGAAGAAACACAAGCTGGAATCAAGATTGCCGAGAGAAATATCGATAACCTCAGATATGCAGATGACACCACCCTTATGGCAGAAAGTGAAGAGGAACTACAGAGCCTCTTGATGAAAGTGAAAGAGGAGAGTGAAAAAGTTGGCTTGAAGCTCAATATTCAGAAAATGAAGATCATGGCATCTGGTCCCATCACTTCACGGGAAATAGATAGGGAAACAGTGGAAACAGTGTCAGACTTTATTTTTCTGGACTCCCAAATCACTGCAGATGGTGACTGCAGCCATGAAATTAAAAGACGCTTACTCTTTTGTAAGGAAAGTTATGACCAACCTAGATAGCATATTCAAAAGCAGAGATATTACTTTTCCAACAAAGGTCCGTCTGGTCAAGGCTATGGTTTTTCCAGTGGTCATGTATGGATGTGAGAGTTGGACTGTGAAGAAAGTTGAGCTCTGAAGAACTGATGCTTTTGAACCGTGGTGTTGGAGAAGACTCTTGAGAGTCCCTTGGACTGCAAGGAGATAAAACCAGTCCATCCTAAAGGAGATCAGTCCTGGGTGTTCTTTGGAAGGACTGATGCTAAAGCTGAAACTCCAGCACTTTGGCCACCTCATGAGAAGAGTTGACTCATTGTAAAAGACTCTGATGCTGGGAGGAATTGGAGGCAGGAGGAGAAGGGGACGACAGAGGATGAGATGGTTGGATGGCATCACCAACTCGATGGACATGAGTTTGGGTGATCTCCGGGAGTTGGTGTTGGACAGGGAAGCCTGGCTTGTTGCAATTCATGGGGTTGCAAAGGGTCGGACATGACTGAGTGACTGAACTGAACTGAAGATGGATCTGTCATGGTGGAGAGTTCTGACAAAACGTGGTCCACTGGAGAAGGGAATGGCAAACCTCTTCATTGTTCTTGCCTTGAGAACCCCATGAACAGTATGAAAAGGCAAAAATATAGAACACTGAAAGATGAACTCCCCAGGTGTGTAGGTGCCCGATATAGTACTAGGGAACAGTGGAGAAATAACTCCAGAAAGAATGACGAGACAGAGCTAAAACAGAAACAATGCCAGTTGTGGATGTGACTGGTGATGGAAGTAAAGTCTGATGCTGTAAAGAGCAGTATTGCATAGGAACCTGGAATGTTAAGTCCATGAATCAAGGTAAATTGGAAGTGGTAAAATAGGATATGGCAAGAGTGAACATTGACATTTTAGGAATCAGCGAACTAAAGTGGCCTGAAATGGGTAAATTTAACTCAGATGACCATTATATCTACTACTGTGGCCAAGTATCCCTTAGAAGAAATGGAGTAGCCATCAGAGTCAACAAGAGTCTGAAATGCAGTACTTGGGTGCAATCTCAAAAATGACAGAATGATCTCTGTTTGTTTCCAAGGCAAACCATTCAATATGAATGTAATCCAATCTATGCCCTGACCAGTAATGCTGAAGAAGCTGAAGTTGAACAGTTCTATAAAGACCTACAAGACCTTCTAGAACTAACACTCCCCCACCAAAAAAGATGATAATCATATCTATTTTAAAATAAATCTAAGACTGAAAATTATGTGTGCTCATTTTCCTCAGCAAGAAGTCAATGGGTACTTTTAATGTTGAAGCAGATATATATGCTTCATGTATACCTGGTATAGGAGATGTATATGTATATCACATACAAAAGAAACCTTCTAATTTTATCATGAATTTTCACAGTCTGTTTTTCTTATCTTTAGGGAAACAGTTTACAAGCTTATCTCTTGCCAAAAAAAAAAACAAACAAAAAAACACACAAAAAAACAGCTTCTGAAGTTCAGACATACTATAGGAACACTTCAGTTTCTTTTCCTTTTATTTTAAATTCAATTTTAATAAGAGTAAATATAATTTAATTTTAAAGTAACATATGTGGTACCATCCATATGTAAGAAAGTATCAGTTTGTCTTATTATAACCTTATATTTTTATCACTGTCTATGAGAAGATTTGTGGAATATTATATACCAAGTGATATTTCTGATGGAAAGATTTTCATTGTTTATGTACTTTCTTATTTATGTATTTTCAGAACTTTGTAATTTTTAATAATGAATGCATATATTTTTAAAATATCATTATTCTCAAAAAAGCTCAAAGTATATTTATTTTTGTGACTTTAAAACACTGTTGAATGTAAAAATCGAATGAGACAGATAATTAAAATTCATGTTGAGATTGATGGAAAACAGAAAAATTCTGTAAAACAATTATTATTCAATAAAAAATAAATTAATTTAAAAAATCAGTCTAGATTAAAATACTTTATTTAGACAAAAATAAAGAGAAAACACAAATCACCAGTATCAGGAATGAATTAAGGTATATAGCTACAGATTCTGCAGCCATAAAAAGAAAATAAGCAAAAGTTTTGAACAACTTCATGCTCATAAATTCAACAACTTACAAGAAATAGACAACTCTTCAAAACCACACCAAAAAATCTCAACCAAGGCAAAATGTATACTCAAAATAGTTCTTAAAAAATAATATTTTATTAATATAATCATTAATAAAAATTGAGTTCATACTTCAAAATATCTCTAAAAAGGAATGTCTAGGCCCAGATGGTTTCATTGGAGAAAGCTACTAAACATATGATGAATTAATACCTCTTTACACAATCTCCTCTAGAAAACACAAGAAAGAGCACATCCCAGCTTATTTTATAAGGCCAGTATTGAAAAAAAAGTGAAAGTTTTAGTTGCTCAGTGGTGTCTAATTCTTTGTGATTCCATGTACTATGTAGCCCAACAGGGCCTTCTGTCCATGGAATTATCCAGGCAAGAAGACTGGAGTGGGTAGCCATTCCCTTCTCCTGGGAAGGCCAGTATTAATCTGATACTAAAACTAAAGAAACAGAGTAGGGAGAAAAAAACAAACAAAAAGAAAAATTACAGGCAAATATGTCTTATGAGCTCAGATGAGAAGTACTCAAAAAAATTTACCAAACCAAATCTTACAATGTATAAAAATAATTAGACATGATGATCAAGTGAAATTTGCCCCAGGAATGTAGGGCTGGTTTAACATTTAAAAATAATTTATCCACTACACTAACAACCTTAAAAATAAAAATAATGTTAGGGGAAGCACACTGACTGAAACTGCCCACCCTGGCCAGGCTCTCTAGTAACCATTTACATGAGTTGTTTTACAACAGGAGGTCCTGGGAAGGAGTATGGAACTAATAAGCCACCATCAACCAGAAGAATTCAGGAAAGGTCAAAAAGAGACACCAAGTGTCCGTCCACTTCCCAGAATCCCTCTCGCTAGCATCCATCTTAGCTGAGCAATGCATTCACCACCAGGAAGGACTCTGAGTCAGAATTATTGGCCAAAGACAACCCAGAAACTAATCCCATCACCATAAAACCTGGGACTTAGCCATGTGGCAAAGCAGTTCTCCTGGTTTCCCTTACCCTGCTGCTCTCCACCTGGGTGCCTTCTTCCAATAAAGTCTCTTGCTTTGTCAGCACGTGTCTCCTCGGACAATTCTTTTCTTTAGACAAGAGCCCACTCTTGGGGCCCTGGAGGGGGCCGTCCTTCCTACAACAATAATATGATTGTATCAATTGATGCAGGAAAAATTATGACAAATCTAGCACACATTCACGATTAAAAACTCTCAGCAAGTTAGGCATGAGGTGGATGGGATTACCTCAACTTCATTTTAAAAAGATCACCAAAAACCCCTCCAGCTAACATCAAACTTAATGGAGAAATACTGAATGTGTTCCCTCCAAAATGTGGAACAAGGCTAGCAGTCTCTTTACATCAATTTTACTCAACATACTACCAGAAATTCCAGCCACACAATGAGGCAAGCAAAATGAAAAATAATGGATTGCAAAGAAATAAAACTGTCTCTATTAGAAGATGATATAATTGTCTACATGCTGCTGCTAAGTCACTTTAGTCGTGTCCAACTGTGTGTGACCCCATGGATGGCAGCCCACTAGGCTCCCCTGTCCCTGGGATTCTCCAGACAAGAACACTGGAATGGGTTGCCATTTCCTTCTCCAATGCATGCAAGTGAAAAGTGAAAGTGAAGACGCTCAGTTGTATCCGACCCTCAGCGACCCCATGGACTGCAGCCTTCCAAGTGCCTTCATCCATGGGATTTTCCAGGCAAGAGTACTGGAGTGGGGTGCCATTGCCTTCTTCAAATTGTCTACATAGAAAATGCTAAAGACTCTACAAAAGTAACTCCTAGAACTAATAAACAGATTCAGCAAGCTTGCAGGGTACAAAATCTACATACAAAAGTCAATTCCATTTCTGTTTACATGCAGAAAATGAAATTTTAAACACAACACCATTTACAACTGCTCCAAAGAAAAGGAAATACTTAAGTATATGCTTAACAAAGCACATAAAGGAGCTGTACCCTGAAAATTACAACATACAAATTAAACAAATCAAAGAAAACCTGAATAAATGGAGATACACTCTGTGTTTGTGGATTAGAAGATGTAGAATAGTAAAGATGTCAATTTTGCCCAAAGTTAAAATTCTTATAAATATTCCAGTATGATTTTATAGACATAGTCAAATATATTCTAGAATTTATATGGGGGTCGCAAAGAGTCGGACACGACTGGGCGACTGAACTGAACTGAACTGAACTGAATGGGCCCTAGAATAGCTAAATTATCAGAGAGGCCATGAGGAAATGCTTGCAAAATGAAATATCCCTTTCTCTTTGGCCATGCATGGGGCATGCTGGATCTTCTTAGACCAGGGAACCAACCCGCACCCCTTCCAGTGGAAGTGTGGAGTCTTAACCACTGGACCACCCAAGAAGTCCCTGAAATAAGCCTTAAAATGTATCTTAAGAGCAATTCAAGTAGGCCAGGTGAGATAAGGCAGGAACTGGGGAAGAGAAATACTGTCCCAAGAAGAAGTAGGATTTATAAGGCTCACTGACTCAAAAAGACATTCAGGAAAGGAAAGTTTGATAAGCTCAGGCAGGATTAATGTGTTTGTAGAGAGAGGGAAGGGCTGGTTGGTAAAGAATCTCAGATGCCATGCCTGGACACTTGAATTTCATCATGAAAATCATGGAGATACACTGAGGTAGTCTAAGGATGGCCTAATTAGGTTTGCATTTTAACACATCATTATCCCAGCAATGCATTGCAGTAGAGCAAGACTTTAGGTAAGTGGTTGCAGCCTCTGAAAATAATCAAAGGCTCAAATATGGCAGTGAGAATAGGGCAGGAAAGAAGGAAAAAGATTCAATAGACATTTTAAAAGTGGAATCAGGAGAGTATTGTGTCCAAATGGATGTGTTAAAGGTAACCAACCAGTAGTAGAGATGGTTTCCAAACAATTGATTGGAATAACTTTATGGATGATAGTGCTATTGACAGAGATAGTAACTAAGAAAGAATGAGCTGGAGTAGAAGAGGTATGCCTCAACTTTGTTAATGTATTGGTACTGAAGGACCTGAGAACCCCCCAGAACTCAGAGATGTCAAGCAGTCATTTAGAATAAAAAATGTGAGGCTCAACAAGGAAGTGTGAAAGGAAGGCACACCAGTTTGGGTGTCAGCTGATAGCTATGTTTATATATATGCAGTGAAAATGGAACTCAGACAAACACCAATGTAAAAGGAGTGAATTGGGACTTCCCTGGTGGTCCGGTGGCTACACTTCTATACTTCCAATGCAGGGAGCCTGGGTTCAATCCCTGGTCAAGCAATGAGATCCCACATGAACAACTAAAGAGTCTGTGGTTACAAAGGAAAAAAAGAAAAAGTGGTTAGAGAGATGACAGAAGGAAAAACAGGAGCATGCTAGAGGGGAAAAGCAGAGTGACAGCTTCTACAAGGATGGAGGAGTCTACCTTGAGAGATACTCATAGAGGCCTTTGTTGTTGTTGTTGTTCCTAGCCTCAAAGAAATTGAAGTTAAGACATTTTTTATTGACTCATAAAATAGACATCAATAGAGCAGAAGAGTACAAAAATAAGTCTAAATCTATATGGAAATTTTGTTTATAAAAATGGTGACACTTTAAACCAGTAGAGAAAAGATGGATTTCTATTGGTGAAAGAGTATAGCTGAAGTTCTGTATGTAGAATTGAGTTCTAAGTGCCAGTGGCCTTAAGCAACAGCAAATTACTTCATCCAATTTAGTGAGCTCTATCCTGTTTCTGAAAGGTAAACCCATGTACCTTTAAGGCTATGGATTTCAGTGAAATTTGTATGAAATCTCCTTGAATGATTTAGGTTGAATTTCACTCCAGAACAAGCTTAAGAATTCAGAATGAGATGCTAGATTTTGGAAAATTAAAATATTCACTGCTTATATATGATAGGGACTCAGAATGTACAAGGCCTGCCAGCTAAGCAATTAAGGCCTAAGTCACTCATACACATGTGTATAATTGCTTCCATCCTGCTGAAATCCCAGCATGCTCATGAATATCAATGCCAGATTTTTTTCTGTGAGAAGAAAAACATTATCATCAACACCACTGTGTAAAGGCTATCCCTCAATGAATTTCAAGACATTGTTTAATATTGAGGTTGCAGGATGGAAAATAAAGTATAAGATGCCCATTTACCAGTGGCATCTAATGAGACTTAGTCGTGGTCACCTTCTCCTTCTGTTTTTAAATAATTTTGTTTATTTATTGGCTGTGTTAGGTCTTTGTTGATTTTAGAACTTTTCTCTAGTGGTGGTGAGCAAGGACTACTCTCTAGTTGGTGTGAGCAGGCTTCTCATTGTGGTGGCTTCTTTTGTTGCAAAACGCAGGCTCTAGGGAGTGCAGGCTTCAGTAGTTGCCCCATGCAGGTTCAATAATCGTGGCACATGGGCCCTAGACACTTACTCAATAGTTATAGCACATGGGCTTAGCTGTTCTGTGGCATGTGGGATTTTCCTGGATCAGGAGTTGAACGTGTGTCTTCTGCAGAGGCATGCAGATTCTTTACCACTGACCCACTAGGGAAACCCAGTGGCTTTATTTTTAATGACATTATACCATGACATTTTCTATCTGAAATTTAGGGACAAAACCCAAAAGTTTGCATGAACCTTTATATTTTTACTGAATGAATGACTAAGATTCTATGTGGTTCTTTCAGTCAGCATGGAAAGGAAGTTTCAAAAGAAAAGCTGAGTGTTTGGTCAACTGAGTGGGGCCCTGAACTTGAAATAAGTTTCTTGGGGGACTGGGAAAGATAGTGGATAACAAAGTTCTTTCCTAAGTATTAGAGGGAACTGGGTCACAGACCTAGGAAAAATGATAGTATGTGACCTGTTTGCTCAGTAGATAATGTAAGGTAAAGACGTAAGTCAAAGAAATATGATCAATGCAACAAATATTAAAGATAAGAAATATGGAAATAGATGATAATGAGATAAGGTAAAGGAAAAATATTAACTAAGTTATGAAGGCTGCTGTACATATAGATCAGGGGTCTATGACAATGAGGATTTGGGGAAGAAGATAATTGTGGATAGGTGAAACCAAGTATCTTTACATTTAACATATGATAACTGAGACTTCTCTGGTGGTCCAGTGTTTAAGAATCTGCCCCTCAATGCAGGGGACTTGGGTTCAATCCCTGGTAGAGGAATGAAGATCCATATGCTACAGGGCAACTAAGCCTGTGCACTGCAATGAAGACCCAGTATAGCCAAATATATATGTATATGATAACTGATGTATTACATAACTGAGAAAGTTCATTTGCTTTATTTGGCATAATTCACTTAAGGAAGTAAATTATGTGAAGAAAGTTGAGCAATGAAGAATTGACATTTTTCAATTGTGGTGTTGGAGAAGACTCTTTTTTTTTTTATTTTATTTTATTTTATTTTTAAACCTGAAACACTGTATTTGTTTTGTCCCTTGGACTGCAAGGAGATCCAACCAGTCACTCCTAAAGGAAATCAGTCCTGAATATTCATTGGAAGGACTGATGCTGAAGCTGAAGCTCCAATACTCTGGCCACCTGATGCAAAGAACTGACTCATTTGGAAAGACCTTGATGCTGGGGAAGTTTGAAGATGGGAGGAGAAGAGGACAACAGAAGATGAGATGGTTGGAAGGCATCACCTACTCGATGGACATGAGTTTGAGCAAGCTCCAGGAGATGGTGAAGAACAGGGAAGCCTGGAGTGGTACAGTCCATGGGGTAGTCCAAAGAGTCAGATATGACTGAGCGGCTGAACAAGAACTTAAGGAAAATTATTGTTGCTGCCAGTTTTCAAGGTGCCTACAAATGAACATTTACTGAATAGCTCCAGAACCTTTCCAGATAAAAAGTTTTGCTAGCTGGTCTTTCCTTAGTCTCCAAATTAAAAAAAAAAAAAAAAAGAAAAGAAAAAGAAAGAAAGAAAGAATGTACTGAAAGTATTTAAGAAAGTTTCTCTCCAAGTTTGGAGAATGCAGTCATAAAATTTGGAGATAAGCCATAAGAAAAGAAAAAAGAGCCTCCAGGTCTCCAGTACACTTATTCTTACAAAGAATACCATTGGTGGCCTGGGAGAGAGAGAAGAGCTCACTGTCAACGTGGTATAACTCCATCTGCTATCCTTTAGCAAATGTCCAGATGGATTCCATTTCTGGTCTCCAGAAAGGTGAAGCCAATCAATATGAAAAAGCTTGTCTCTGATTATCCATCACAATACCCCAAGGAGAATCACAATTTTTTGTTTTCTAAACATCATTTTTGTCAAGGGGTTCACTGTCTTATTTTTAACTACAAAATCTGTTTCTGAACTTATGAGCAATAACAATATCCATGGTCTATTTTTCTTGTGTTTATTTCTTATGGTGATACAAGAGTAAAGTTTAGCTTGAAAATGCTTTTCTTATTCTTTTTCAATATCTTTCATTCAGTCTTATGAGGGGCTATTTATTCTTACAGAATTGTGGAACTTTAAAATTCATGTACTGTTATTACAGCCTGAAGAGTACCTTAGATTTAGGAGTCAAATAAGTGGCTTGAATTGGACTACCACTATCATGAGAAATGAGACCTATTAAAAAAAATCCATATTTGAGGATTTTCCCCTATTTCTTCTTAGTACTAATGTCACCTCTTTTTCACACTGGTTAAATTTGCATGATCATCTCTATAACAATGCTGGTATCAGAAAGGATCCCCTGTGGGGTTCTAATTTATACACAATCACAGATTCACACATACACATACATACACATTCCTTAGATTAGGTCTATACTGTTTGCCTACTGTATTTTGATTTAACATATATATTTAAGTTGAAAGTTTCCCAACTAGTATGAATTTTGGAGGTTTCTAAGGAAATCACTGGTTTTCTCTTAGGTCCAAACACTAACCAGTTAAAGCTAAAGCTATCTTCTGGAAGGAAGTGAAAGTTGCTCAATCCTGTCTGACTCTTTGCAACCCCATGGACTATACAGTCCATGGAATTCTCTAGGCCAGAATACCCGGAGTGGGTAGCCTTTCCCTTCTCCAGGGCATCTTCCCAACCCAGGGATAGAACCCAGGTTTCCCACATTGCGGGCAGATTCTTTACCACTGAGCCAAAGGGGAAGCCCATATCTTCTGGAAGTTACTTACAATTTAAAATTTAAAACATCACATTTCATATTTTTGAACTTGTGAGCCAGAAAGTGATGGCTTTCTCAACTATCTCTTTATCCATTTCATCAGTAGTAAAGCTACCATTTTAGGTGGGCATGTGGCCACTTGTAATAAAGATCCTTTTTCCAGCTGTCCTTGCAACTAGATGTGGTCACATAGCTAAGTTCTTGGCAATGGGATATAAATAGAAGTAAGGTATGCAACTTCTGAGACGTACACGGCACCCCTTCTTCAATCTTCCTCCTTCCTTTAGGCAGCAGAGAGAGACTGGAATGCCTGGAGCCCCGGCAGCCATTGTAGACAATAAGAAAACTTTGTGAATAGTTTCAACAGAACATTCAACAGAACAACATTTTAAACCTGAGTTGACTGACTTCCTGGATCAGACGTTTTGAATGTGAGAGCAAATAAATTTTTATTCTAAAGCCTTATTATCTGGGAACTTTCTATCACTCATAGTTTATTATACATATATATTATTTTATATATATATATATATTTTTAATTGGTTAGTACCATACTAATAGGGCTTCCCAGGTGGTGCTAGTGGTAAAGAATCTGCCTGCCAATGCAGAAGACAATAGACACAGGTTTGATCCCTGGGGTGGGAAGATCCCCTGGAGAAGGGACGATCCTTAGGAGAAGGGAATGGCACCCTGCTCCAGTATTCTAACCTGGAAAATTCCACAGGCAGAGGATCCTGGAGGACTATAGCCCATGGGGCCTCAAAGAGTCAGACGCAACTGAGGGACTGAGCACAGCACAGCACATCCTACTAATAATAAAGATTCTAGCAGATGCCATTTCTAAGATACAAGTATCCTATGTAAAACTGCAATGAAATTTTTAAGAAAAAATTATTAGGCAGTCAAGATCTTTTTATATGAAGAAAGACCAAAAGAAAATGAAGTTTTGTGCATAGTTATTTTAATCCTGTAAGATATATTTTCTTTTGCAAGTTCTTTAGTATTCTATATAATAAAACTGAACTTATGTAACTCAGCATGTGACTTCTAACTGTGATTTTTCTTTTTTTTGCTGAGCACTTGATCTGGCAGCAGAACCTGCTCTTCCTGAGGATAAGACAGCCTAGATGTGTTGGGGAATTAACACGCATCATCCAACTTAGGAACAGCCCTGAGACAGAGACGGAAAGGAGACCGTTTATAAATAGCGCAGGTGCTTTGCCCTAATCAGGTGGATTAACTCAGAGCCATTTGTTTCACACTGCTTCCCAGAGTTCTTCACCAAGGTTAAGATCCAGTTATCCAAGTAGTAGCTAGATTGAAAACATACTCTTTATCGGCTGCCTGCTTTTCCTCTCCTCACTCTTCTACTCAGTGCTTTCTCTTTTTTCTTTCTTTTTTTTTTTTAATTTTATTTTATTTTTAAACTTTACATAACTGTATTAGTTTTGCCAAATATCAAAATGAATCCGCCACAGGTATACATGTGTTCCCCATCCTGAACCCTCCTCCCTCCTCCCTCCCCATTCCATCCCTCTGGGTCGTCCCAGTGCACCAGCCCCAAGCATCCAGTATCGTGCATCGAACCTGGACTGGCAACTCGTTTCATACATGATATTTTACATGTTTCAATGCCATTCTCCCAAATCTCCCCACCCTATCCCTCTCCCACAGAGTTCATAAGACTGTTCTATACATCAGTGTCTCTTTTGCTGTCTCGTACACAGGGTTATTGTTACTATCTTTCTAAATTCCATATATATGCGTTAGTATACTGTATTGGTGTTTTTCTTTCTGGCTTACTTCACTCTGTATAATAGGCTCCAGTTTCATCCACCTCATTAGAACTGATTCAAATGTATTTTTTTTAATGGCTGAATAATACTTCATTGTGTATATGTACCACAGCTTTCTTATCCATTCATCTGCTGATGGACATCTAGGTTGCTTCCATGTCCTGGCTATTATAAACAGTGCTGCGATGAACATTGGGGTACATGTGTCTCTTTCCCTTCTGGTTTCCTCAGTGTGTATGCCCAGCAGTGGGATTGCTGGATCATAAGGAAGGTCTATTTCCAGTTTTTTAAGGAATCTCCACACTGTTCTCCATAGTGGCTGTACTAGTTTGCATTCCCACCAACAGTGTAAGAGGGTTCCCTTTTCTCCACACCCTCTCCAGCATTTATTACTTGTAGACTTTTGGATCGCAGCCATTCTGACTGGTGTGAAATGGTACCTCATAGTGGTTTTGATTTGCATTTCTCTGATAATGAGTGATGTTGAGCATCTTTTCATGTGTTTGTGAGCCATCTGGATGTCTTCTTTGGAGAAATGTCTATTTAGTTCTTTGGCCCATTTTTTGATTGGGTCATTTATTTAAGTTCGCAGCCTCAATCAATGACTGCCCGTGAATCTTTATCTCAAGGTTTGCTCCTGGGGCACTGAAACTAAGACATAATATTTCCATATTGCGTGAGTGACAGCAAAAGCGTTTATAGCCAGGAGAATGGTAGTCAACTCTGACATGGCATGATTGCAAAGCAAAGCTAGAGAGTCTTTCCCCTCCTGTGCTTCCAGCCCCCAATGGCAGAACAGAACGAGGCTGTAAAACAGCCCTTGCGAAAACTGCTTAGTAAATAATGCGCTGTGAAGAGTCTGTTCCCACATTCTTTCAATAATTAAGATGAATTGGCTCCAGGTGAAAGCAAGCTACATTATTTTCTTCCAGAAGAGTGTAAACAGAAATCAATGGGCTTATTATTTCCCCCCAGTATTTACAAAGTGCCCAGATATAGAGCAGTTAATGAAAAAACATTTGTCAAGTGAAAAAGTACAACTGAAAGAAAATTGGTGTAGTTAGCTGATCAGCTGATCAAAGCCACTATTAGGAATGGAAAGGCAAACTATAGAATTAGAGATGATATGAGCAATACATATCCAATAAAGGACTCCAATCCAGACATTCAGACTATAAAAAGGATTGTAAGTAAATTACAAAAGGGCAAGCCCATAGGGAAAAAATGGCCAAAACTACTTTACATGATTATATCCAAATGACCAATAAACATGAGACGATGTGCTCAGTTTCATTAGTTATCAGAGTAATGCAAGTTAAAACCATGATGCAGTACCATATCTTCTAACTAGGTTGGTTTAAAGTTAAAAGAGACAATGCCCACTCTTGGCAAAGATATGAAGCAGTTGGGACTCTCATAGGTTGCAGCTGGATGGATAAATTGGTACAACCATTTTGGAAAAATTCCATCCATTTTGAAAGAAAATTTTGCAATATTTACTAAAGCTCAACATATACATTCCCTATGAGGCAATAACTCCACTCCTGGTATATATGTGAAGTATGTACACACATTCACGAGAAGACATGATCAGAATATCCACAGCAACAAAAGATAATCATCCAAAACTTGGAACAACCCAGATGTTTCATACTTCATCTAAAGAAGCACGAAAACATAAATTGTAGTTTAGTCAATGAAAATACTCAATTCAGCAATGAAATTGAATGAACAACTACACACTAAAATATATGACTCCCACGAAAATATTTGAGTGAAAGAAGCCAGGTACAAAAGAGCACAGACTGTATGATTTCAAATACATGTTGTTCAAAGATAAGCAAAACTATTCTATGCTGTTAGAAGTCAAGACAGCAATTATTCTTGGGAGACCTGCTGATTTTAAGTGAGCAAGAAGGGAGCTGATGAGGTGCTAGTTGTCTCAGCCATCCCATCGTGATCTGCTATCTTGGAGATTCACTGGAAGGACAAACACATCCCAACATCAAGTTTTAGTTCACGGCTAAGATTTACCACTGCAGAGGATACAGGGCAGGAATAACAGAGAAGAGATAAACGCAAGCAGAGGTAGAGAGGTATACATAAAGGCTAGAGAGATCAAAGCAGATTTTCTCATCGTCCATATTCAGGGAGTGCATGGATGTGTCTTTTCCAGTTGGGAAGTAGCAGAATATGTGAGATGACCATGCTTAAGGAAAGTTGGCTTAAGTCTTATAGTCCAAAGTTCCTAAATGGAATTGGTCACATTCTAGTTTGGGGTGTGAACCCCAAACCAGGCCCTGTGTACATACCTTAAACTTGATGTTTAACATGCTGCCAACCTGGATCATCTTGACTCACTACTTTTGGCATATAGATTAATATCTTTGCCCAGCCTCTATGTGAACATTCTAGGAGTTTAGTTCTCAGAGCTGACCAAGGGTTATCACGATGACTACAGATTTAAACAAAAACTGAGTAAAACAGACCTGCTTCATTAACTCCCTCTGCTCACTAGTTATGCTATTGTTCTTGCTCTGGGCACTGATTAGAGGGGTAGGTTTCATTTGTGTTTATGCATGCATATTAAACTTCAAAAATTAAAAAAAAAATAGTCTGGTAGCAATCCAGACCGATCAATTAGAGTCCCATGTTCTTGCAAGATACTGAAACCCTGGGAAGTTATCAAAATATCATTAGGAAACCATTAGGGAATATAAAAAGCAGAGGTAACTGTAAAATCTAAGTAGATGTCAAGAGAATGAGAAAATGAATTACAGTTATGATCATGAGTTTCAGAGTATGTTAACTAGGCAGGTAGCAGCAATTTTGTTAAGACGTTGCATTTGCATGTTTTGGCCTTTCTTTAATGTGTCTGATATGATCAAATAACCAAATTATGAGCAAATTTTTAATTCAGATATAATTTTATGTGAATTTAATTGATTGCAAATCTATGTTAAAAGTTACCAAAAACAGTTTTCCAAATGTTCATTATGTTTTTAATTTTACATATGTGCAATAAAAAGTCAGTAGATCTGAGTTATGGTTCCATTTACTATTTATTAATTATATGACTTCAGGCAAGCCTTTTAACCTTTAGCTTTCTTATCTATACAACTTGGAAGGGGCAATGGCTTTGACAACATAGTTCATGGTCACTTTTTAATCACAAGCTTATGTTTTAATAAATTACTGTTTCAGTACTAAACAGTGACTAATTCAAAAAATGCTTTGTGTATCTACTCTGAACTAGGCACCAGGCTAGGTGATGTGGGCAAATGAAATGCTAGAAAATACAGGACTACTGTCTTCAAGGAGCTCGGTTTGATGAGTAGGGATGCAAATAACACAACTCATAACAAGAGAATATGGTCAGAGAGAGAGACTGGGGAATCAAAGTAGCCCCTGAAAAGGGATATTTGTGAACCGGTAGGATTCCAATAGGAAAATAAAGAGTAAGTTAATGTCAAGTTAACACTCAAGCAGAGACTCCCATCATGAAAATGCTCATTTCAACAGAAAACTGCATACCCTTGCTGGTCTGAAGTTTTAGAAATGAATGTGGAAACATGTGGTAGGAAAGAAAGATTGGTACTCAATCATGAAGGGCCTTAACTTCCATAAAATGGAATTTATAGGCAATGAGGGCTCAAAAAGGCTTATAAGATGAAGGTGAACTCAGCTCTGGCTTCAGATTCACGGATCCAAAATGTCACAGATTGGGTTCCCCAGAAGCAGATTCTGAGAAAGAGGTTGGTGTTTGGGACGTGCATTGCTGCTGCTGCTGCTGCTGCTGCTAAGTTGTTTCAGTTGTGTCTGACTCTGTGCGATCCCATAGACGGCAGCCTACCATGCTCCCCCGTCCCTGGGATTCTCCAGGCAAGAACACTGGAGTGGGTTGCCATTTCCTTCTCCAGTGCATGAAAGTGAAAAGTGAAAGTGAAGTCCTTCAGTTGTGTCCAACTCTTAGCGACCCCATAGACTGCAGCCTACCAGGCTCTCCATCCATGGGATTTTCCAGGCAAGAGTACTGGAGTGAGGTGCCATTGCCTTCTCCGGGATGTGTATTAACGAGTGGACTTTTCCAGTGGCTCATTTGGTAAAGAACCCTTTTGCAATGCAGGAAACCCAGGTTTGATCCTTAGGTCAGGAAGATCCCCTGGAGGAGGGCATGGCAACCGATTCCAGTATTCTTGCCTGGAGAATCCTGTGGACAGAGGAGCCTGCTGCTGCTGCTGCTGCTGCTAAGTCGCTTCAGTCGTGTCCGACTCTGTGCGACCCCATAGATGGCAGCCCCCCAGGCTCCCCCGTCCCTGGGATTCTCCAGGCAAGAACACTGGAGTGGGTTGCCATTTCCTTCTCCAGTGCATGCAAGTGAAAAGTGAAAGTGAAGTCGTTCAGTCAGGTCCAACTCTTAGTGACCCATGGACTGCAGCCTACCAGGCTTCTCCATCCATGGGATTTTCCAGGCAAGAGTACTGGAGTGGGGTGCCATTGCCTTCTCCAACAGAGGAGCCTGGTAGACCACAATCCATGGGTTGCAAGGAGTCTGACATGACTGAAGCTACTGAGCATGCATGCTTGGGAAACAATCCCTATGGACAGAGGAGAGGGAAGCAGGATGGGCAGTGGGAGAAGATAAGAGTAGTGAAGACCCAACCACAGTCTCAGCCAATGCCACAGGGAGCTCTGGATCCAGTGGCCCTTCAGAATTTCACCAAATGGGACTGCAGTGTCTGAGCCCTTCACAGAAGTTTGATAGTTATTCTTTCAGATAGTCATTCAAGTGTGTGAGTGCTCAGTCACTTCAGTCATGTCCAACTCTTTGTAACCCTATGGACAGCAGCCCACCAGACTCCTCAGTCCATGAGATTCTCCAGGCAAGAATACTGGAGTGGGTTGCCCTGCCCTTCTTCAGAGGATCTTCCTGACTCAGGGATCAAACACACATCTTCTGCATTGCAAGTGGATTCTTTACCAACTGAGCCACCAGAGAAGCCCATTCATTCAAGATGCTTGAGGAAATACTCTGGGCTAAACCTATGCCCTTTGCTTGTAGACATTTTTATGGCTCCCAAGTTCCTTCCTTTGATATAAGAACTCCATGGAAAAAGCAGAACTGACATCTGTATTTTGCAGATGAGAAATCCAGCTTAGAAAACACGTTACATGCCCAAGGTCAGAGCTACTAAGTACTACTCAGGCTCAAACTTACGTAATCCTGCTCCAAGTCTCTTTCTATCTCTATATCTTACTTTCAGTTTCTCTCTTTTGCTCTCCCTCTCTTATACACTTAAAATTTATTACTTTAAAAGTCATTGTTCTTAAAATAAATGCCCTTATCATGCTTAGAAACTTCTCTAGTGGCCCTTCTTATAAAAATAAAAGTTTGACCCTGTCATGATGATAATAGATTTCCTACTATATTCTGGCTAGCTTAGGTGGCCACACAGTGCTGACTTTGATCCTGGCAATAGCTTTGCTTTAACTCAAAATACCAGATACTGAAAAGAAACTGCAACTCTATCTCATCTTTTTTCACTAAATAAATCCCTTCTAGATCTTTACAAGACAGAGTTGGGATTTCCAGGAAAAGGAGAGTCTATTAAATTCCCTTCCAAGAGGCAACTGAGGCTTTAGATGGCAACAGTGAGGATGTATCTTAAATGAAAAAGCAAGTTAAATTGAGGATGCAGTGGGTTTAATGGGCAAAGAACCTGTTTTTATTTTTGTTTGGTATCACGTGTAGTACCGTCTTCAAATCTCTGATCAGCAATCTGATTCTGTCTAAACCAATAGATCTGTGCAAAGCAAAGAGAAGTGACCAAAAATCCCTCCAAAAGAATTCATACTACTTTCCATGCTGACAGCTTTACTAAGTGACAAGTGAGTCACAATCTTCCATCATGGGAGTTAGTGATGGACAAGGAAGCCTGGCGTGTCGCAGTCTGTGGGGTCGCAAAGAGTCATACACAACTGAGTGACTGAACTGAACTGAAAAACAAAACAAAGCCACTATCAGATGATTACAAATAAAAGCAATTAGCCCCCAATTAAAATAAATAAATTAATTTACAAAAGAAAAAAAAGCAGAGACCAGAGCTTAGTGAAAGACAGCTGTCCTTATCTTGTCAGGTTGCTCATCAGTCCCTGCAGGGTGGGTGGTCTCCCTCATTCATGCTTCTTCCCCTGGTCCCCTCCAGGTCACTTACCAGCAGGGGCTCACTACTCCACCAATAGCTTCTCTCTAGTCCTCCATCCACACTAGAGAGATGAAGAATCTTCAGCAGGTCATTAAAATACTGCAGAGCCTCTGGAGATGGCTTAAGTTCCTCTAGCCTCTCAGAAATATGGTCCAAGTTCAATAAAATGTTCTTTTGTGAATAGAGACCATCTCTTAAAATGTTGATTAGGGACAATTTTATGCTAAGGAAAGATCTCTTCCCAGGAAGGGGCAAAGGGAAAACAAGACATCTTGAGGATGCTTCAGCAATCAATACAAGAATAATCATCTACATTCTACATCCTCAGGCTTCTAATTTGCCATATTCACTATCCTCAGCACTAGCTAATCTGCTTTATTTTTTACCCTGTTTCTGTTATGTAACATTACTGCCAGTAGTGCAGAAAGACAATACTTCCCAACATGGAAGCTTATACACAATTCCTTCTTAAAAAAAAAAAATTCTTTTCAGGACTTTCCAGGTGGTACAGTGGACAAGAATCTGTCTGACAACACAGGGGACACAGGTTTGATCCCTGATCTGGGAATATTCCACATGCTGAGGAGCAATTAATTGACATGCACCACAACGACTGAGCCTGTACTCTAGAGCCTCTGCTCCATGGCAAGAGAAGCCGCCACAGTGAAAAGCTCGAACACCACAATGAAGAGCAGCCCCCACACAGCAGCAAAGACCCAGGGCAACCAAAAATAAACAAATGAATAAAGCTTTGAAAATTTCTTTCCAATTTTACTGAAATAATGGACATGCTTCACTATATAAGTTTAAGGCATACAGCATGATGGGTGATTTATATACATTGTGAAATGATTATCACAAGAAGTTGACATCTATCATCTCATATAAATACAATAATAAGAAAGGAAAACATTTTCTTCTTGTGATGAGAACTCTTATGATCTACTCTTCTTAACAACTTTCGTATATAACATTCAGTTCAGTTCAGTTCAGTTTAGTCGTTCAGTCGTGTCCAACCCCATGAATCACAGCACGCCAGGCCTCCCTGTCCATCACCAACTCCCGGAGTTCACTCAGACTCACATCCATCCAGTCAGTGATGCCATCCAGCCATCTCATCCTCTGTCATCCCCTTCTCCTCCTGCCCCCAATCCCTCCCAGCATCAGAGTCTTTTCCAATGAGTCAACTCTTCGCATGAGGTGGCCAAAGTACTAGAGTTTCAGCTTTAGCATCATTCCTTCCAAAGAAATTCCAGGGCTGATCTCCTTCAGAATGGACTGGTAGGATCTCCTTGCAGTCCAAGGGACTCTCAAGAGTCTTCTCCAACAACACAGTTCAAAAGCATCAATTCTTCGGCACTCAGCCTTCTTCACAGTTCAACTCTCACATCCATACATGACCACAGGAAAAACCATAGCCTTGACTAGATGGACCTTTGTTGGCAAAGTAATGTCTCTGCTTTTGAATATGCTATCTAGGTTGGTCATAACTTTTCTTCCAAGGAGTAAGTGTCTTTTAATTTCATGGCTGCAGTCACCATCTGCAGTGATTTTGGAGCCCCCCAAAATAAAGTCTGACACTGTTTCCACTGTTTCCCCATCTATTTACAGCAGTGTTAATGGAATATTACTCAGCCATTAAAAAGAATGCATTTGAATCAGTTCTAATGAGGTGGATGAAACCGGAGCCTATTATACAGAGTGAAGTAAGTCAGAAAGAAAAACACCAATACAGTATATTAATGCATATATATGGAATTTATAAAGATGGTAATGATGACCCTATATGTGAGACAGCAAAAAAGACACAGATGTAAAGAATAGACTTTTGAACTCTGTGGGAGAAGGTGAGGGTAGGATGATTTGAGAGAATAGCATTGAAACATGTATATTACCATATTTGAAATAGATCTCTAGTCCAGGTTCAATGCATGAGAAAGGGTGCTCAGGGCTGGTGCACTGGGACAACCCTGAGGGATGGGATGGGGAAGGAGGTGGGAGGGGGGTTCAGGATGGGGGACACATGTACACCCATGGCTGATTCATATGAATGTATGGCAAAAACCACTACAATATTGTAAAGTAATTAGCCTCCAATTAAAATAAATAAATTAATTTTAAAAACATCACAACAGTGTTAACTATATTCACATAAATTACATCCTTATAATAAACATCTGCTTCTGCTTCATTGACTACACTAAAACCTTTGACTGTGTGGATCACAACAAACTTTGGAAAATTCTGAAAGAGATGACCACTTTCCTGCCTCCTGAGAAACCTGTATGCAGGTCAAGAAGCAACAGTTAGAACCAGACATGGAACAATGGGCTGGTTCCAAACTGGGAAAAGAGTACGTCAAGGCTGTATATTGTCACCCTACTTATTTAACTTATATGCAGAGTGCATCATGCAAATTGCTGGGCCAGATGAAGCTCAAGCTGAAATCAAGATTACTGGGAGAAATATCTACAACCTCAGATATGCCAATGACACCACTCTAAAAGCAAAAGGAAGAGGAACTAAACAGCCTCTTGATGAAGATGACAGAGGAAAGTGAAAAGGCTGGCTTAAGAGTCAACATTCAAAAAAACTGAGATCATGGCATCCAGTCCTACCACTTCATGGCAAATAGATGGGGAAAAAACGGAAACAATGAGAGACTTTATTTTGGGGGGGGGGCTCCAAAATCACTGCAGAGGGAGATTGCAGCCATGAAATAAAAAGATGCTTGCTCTTTGAAAGAAAAGCTATGACAAATCTAGACAGCATATTAAAAAGCAGAGACATCATTTTGCCAACAGAAGTCCATATAGTCAAAGCTACGGTTTTTCCAGTAGTCATGTATGGATGTGAGAGTTAGACTTAAGAAGGCTGAGCACCAAAGAACTAATGCTTTTGAGCTGTGGTGCTGGAGAAGGCTCTTGAGAGTCCCTTGGACAATAAGGAGATCAAGCTAGTCAATCCTAAAGGAAATAAATCCTGAATATTCTTTGGAAGGACAGATGCTGAAGCGAAACTCCAATATTTTTTCCACCTGATGTGAAGAGTCAACTATTGGAAAAGACCCTGATGCTCGGAGGCAGGCAGAGAAGGGGAGGACAGAGGATGAGATGGTTGGATGGCATCATGGAATTGATGGACATGAGTTTGAGCAAACTCAGGAAGATAGTGAAAGACAGGGAAGTCTGTTGTGCTACAGTCCATGGGGTTGCAAAGAGTCAGACACAACTGAGCAATTAAACAGCAACAATATCCTTATAATTGGAAGTTTGTATCTTTTGATCACTTTTCTCCAATTCCTTCTCCCCCTACCCCCCACACTACAACTCCCCTCTGCTAACCACAAATCTGATCTCTTCCCTCTATGGGTCTGGTGAGGGTTTTGTTTGTTTTTTTAGATTCCTCATATAAGTGAGATCATATAGTGTTAGTCTTTCTCTGTCTGACAGTTCTTTCTTATGCACTCTTTTCTGCTTCCCCCAAAGCTATGTTTCTTTTTCTCACAAAAAACATATATCTACAGGGATAAATGCAAAACTATTACACATATATTCACTGGCTTATCTCTTCTTTCACTCACTCAGCAAATTGAACAGTTATTGGGTACAAATTACTGTGCTAGGAACTAGAAATTAAAACTGATAAAAAAAAAAACCAAGTCTTTGGCATTATAGGAGATACAATGTAGATGAGACCAACTTTAATAAAAATACCAGTGACATAAATGTAAAAATTATACTAGTGAAAAGTGAACATATAGTTATGTAGTTCTATGACAGCCTATAATAGATTTAACCTAATAAGGCATGTTAGGGAACTTTTCAAAGAAAGTGCCTCTGGACCTGAGATCTGAAGAATAAGAGGCAGTAACTACGAAAGGGGTTAGGTGAGGGGAAGATTGCAGAGAAGGATTTTTCTCATGGTTATTTCAAACATAATCATGGTGCAATGGAACATGAAATTTGGAGGAATTAAATGATGACAGGCTTCATGGCTGGAATGTTGAAAGCAAGGGGAATTTGGTTTAAGTTGAGATCAGAGATGTAGGGGGTGGAAGAGAGTCCAGATTAAGCAAAATCTTGCAGGCTGTGTTAAGAAGTGCTGGGTGTAATGTAAGATAGGTGGAAAGCCCTCATATTAGTCAGCTCAGATACTATAATGAAATCCCATAAACTTGTTTTATGCTAAAAACTAAATAAATTTGTTTCTCACTGCTTTAGAGACTAGCAAGTCTAAAATGAAGGCAGATTCAGTGTCTGGTGAGATTCCAGTTCCTGGTAGAAAGAGACAGCCATCTTCTCACTGTGTCCTAACATGGTGAAAGGGATGAGGGAGACCTCTAGGGCCTCTTATAGAAGAGTACTAATCCCATTAGTGAGAGTTCCACCCTCATGACCTAATCACCTCCACCTACCATCACACTGGGCATTAGGATTAGAGATAAGAATTTGGGTGGGGGCACAGGCATTCAGTCTATGGTAGCCATTGAAGAGTTTTAAGCAATATGTGGGATATAAAAAAAAAATCAGACTTTGCTTTGAAAAGTTCACCTTTGGGTGCTGAATGAAAATGAATTGGAGCAAGACCAGAATGAATTCAGAAGACCAGCTAGGATGCTGGGACAAGGGTCTGTGTGGGAAGTGAGGCAGCCTGGTCTTGGGTTATGCAAACAGAGATGCAGGGAAATAATTTGAGAGATATTTAAGAGATTAACCTACAGAAATTGTTGGTCATCTCAATATAAACTGTGAGAAAGAGAAAATCATTAAAGATGATTTTTAGCTTTCTATTTTGGGGTATCTGATAGATGGAGGTTTAACTGGATGTGGACTAGGTTTATAAAGATGTAGTCAGTAGTGATGGATGCTAGTTTTTCTCTTCTGATGAGATTTGATTTCACTCTCTCTGTTAGGCTCAATTCCGCTGGAAACAAGGATTTGAATGCAAGTCCTTGCATTTGGGGTAAGGAAATGTGGAAAATGAGTAAGGAAGAGGGAAGGAAGAAAGAGAAGGAAAGCTATCCATTACCCATCCACGAACAGGTTATCACTGTAGGCAACTGAGACTCATCCTGCTGGGGTCTTCTGGGATATGGGTAGAACATGCCTCTGAACTGCCTTGTCTGGGGATGAGGAATATAATTATATGTCAGATTCTATATATTATTGGTTGAAGGACCATTCCAGAGACATTAATTCATGGCCAATCTTACCTGTCCTGCACTCTAGCTAATAATAGTCAGGAAGCCAGAGGAAGCCTCAGGCTTTCTCAATAAGACAGCAGAGTGTATTTGAAAGGAGAATGCTGAAGGACTGTTAGTGGAGCATGGACAGTGTCTGTTGTCCTTGAGTTCCCTCCTTCAATATAACAGATTTCAGCATTTCTCCAAGTGTATTTATCCATCTTGTGCTTTGGTCTTTTTCAATTCCTGGCCCATTTCTCAGCTTTCTTTCACTGCTGCATTTTGAGGGCATCACTGATCCACAGATTCATTGAACTTCAAATTAAAATAGTACTTTCTGTAACACTCTACATCCATAACTTAATATCTTTTTTATGAGACAGTAATTCATTAAGTATGAAGCCATGCATGATTCTGTGAAAGTTGTGATGAAAAGCTAAAAAGATGAACTCATAGCCAGGCATACAAAATACAGGTTACAATGAGTAGTGTTATATATAATGTTGACTTAAAGGGCCCAAATGTAGCTGTCAGTGCTTTGATTTTACACTGAAAAGAGAAAGCAAGTTGGGTGCCTTAAGAGCCTAAATCCAAAATCACTCTTTATTTTCATTAGTGATCTCTATGATGGAGTGCAGAGTACATTTTACAACATTTGCTGATATCACCAAGTTGGCAGCAACCACCAGCACCTTGGAAAATGAAAGTATATCTAATAGACTATTGGACATAGACTTGATGTTTTGTAAATGCTTTGTGATTGATGGACTAGAATCTAGTACAATTTTTATAGACATTCCTCACAGATTTTGTCAAAGCTTTTCACTCTCTTGGGCTCTCATCCTCACCCACTTCTTTGAAGATGACACGATGTTCAACTTTATTAAGTTCAAAATCATCTGATTTTGGCTCCCCCCCACTTTCACTCTCTCCACCAAAGGAACTTCTGGGTTAACCCGCCATCCTTTTTAAGTCTCATTCTTCTTCTAGTGTCCCTTCTTCCCCCTCTACCAATTGTTTTCTCCTATCCCCACCCTGCTCATTATGCTTTTTCTCTTCTTTCTCTTGGCTGGAAACCTGCTCAGTTGTACCCTAGGTTGAAAACCCCTCTGCTCCCCATCATGTTACTTTTCTGAGCCTCTAAGTGTATCTTTGGAGACAAATAACCTCCATCCACACCTCCACTTCCTCCTTGTCATTTATTTGTTAGTTGTCCCGGCCTTCTCTGGTTTAAAATCTTTTACCCCCAGGCCACGGCACAGCCCCAGTCCCTTCACTGATGATGACTGAGGCTTATTGAGGGAGTGTCGGTCAGCACTTGGCAGTTTACCTTCTTCCCACACCAATGTTTCCTGCTATCTCCCTTACCTTCTTCCTTACGCTGGTTCAGAGCCTTTCATCTGGAGGTCTTTTTTCTAATTCATTTAGAGTTCCTTCCCCAGTCTTCTTTTGTCTTTGGCCCTTTCCCTTCTGCTCTGGTCAATTCGGCCATCACTCTGGATTTCCTCCAGTCTCGGCCCCCTGTGAATTCTTCCTCTCCCCAGGCTACCTCTCACTTTTATCTCTTAGTGCCACCCCTGTGCAACTTCCACTCTCTTGAAAATTTAACAACTTGATGTTTCTCTAGCACATCTTGAACTTTGTTACCTCCATACCTTTGCTGATGCAGGTTCTACCACCTCTGGCATCTTTTTTGGCCCTTTCTCTAATACCCACATTCCCAACCCCAGGTATTTGGGAAAACTCAACATCATAGTTACCTCTTCCATAAAATCGTTCCCACTGTCATTCAGTCCGAGACATTTATCCCTCATATTACATTATGTAATCTCCCCCACAGTATTTATTATATTTCCCTGGTACAAGTGATATCTTTTCATACTCAGCTTGCTCTAGCCCCTTCAAGTGATCCCAGATCCACTGTATACACAAGGAGATGGGAAAATGCATCCCACATTTAGGGGCTTATTTCTGAAATCACAACAGAGCCACCTACCTCTTTCCCCACATTCCTGTTCTCCCACCTCCTGCTTTCTAATCCCCACTTGTTTCAGCATATGTGCTCCTGACACTCTACTCATTGCTGACCCTCTGCTTTCACAGTCTAGTTGGACAAACTTCTCCACTATAAATTATTTGGTTATGATTTATATCACTTATCAAAATAATGGGCCAAAGACACTTCAAACCCCACCCTAGGACTGTCTAATATTCTGGATTCCACTGCTGAGTAGCATCACCAGATGATCAAGAGACCAAAATCCCCTTGAAATCAAGTGCCAAATCCTGTACATTTTTACTATACCCATTACAGTTAATACTAATCTTCTAATGCAGAGAGTGCTAAACAATAAAATTTTAATTAATGTTAGTTTCTTTGCATGATAAATATCTAAGTAATGGAATTTAGGATAGCATGGTATGTAGGAAAGACATAAGTGGAGGAAAATTAAGTGCTTGGTGAGTCATCTAAGATAACAGATGTAGAAGGTTCTGCACAGCTAAGGAACCTAGATAACTAGAATGTACTAGGAAGTCATGTAACAGTGATTAGGTATGAATGTCTTCAGTTCAAATCTTGATTCCATTGTCAAATAAGGATCTGTAATTTAACCTCTCTGGGTTTCATTTCCTCAACTGCAAAATGAGATAAATAGCAGATCATACTACAAAAAGTTCATAGAGAGGTTAAATAAGGTAATAGCTATAATTAATAAATAAATTAGTATAATGTCTGTTATATATTAAGTACTCAGTTCAGTTCAGTCACTCAGTCGTGTCTGACTCTTCCCATGAACCACAGCACACCAGGCCTCCCTGTCCATCACCAACTCCCAGAGTTCACCCAAAGCCATGTCCACTGAGTCCGTGCTACCATCCAGCCATCTCATCTTCTGTCGTCCCCTTCTCCTCCTGCCCTCAATCTTTCCCATCATCAGCGTCTTTTCAAATGAGTCAGCTGTTTGCATCAGGTGGTCAAAGTATTGGAGTTTCAGCTTCAAAATTAGTCCTACCAATGAACACCCAGGACTGATCTCCTTTAGGATGGACTGGTAGGATCTCCTTGTAGTCCAAGGGACTGTCAAGAGTCTTCTCCAACACCACAGTTCAAAAGCATCAATTCTTTGGTGCTCAGCTTTCTTTATAGTCCAACTCTCACATCCATACATGACCACTGGCAAAACCATAGCCTTGACTAGATGGACCTTTGTGGATAAAGTAATGTCTCTGCTTTTTAATATGCTGTCTAGATTGGTCACAACTTTCCTTCCAAGGAGTAAGTGTCTTTTTATTTCATGGCTGCAATCACAATCAGTAGTTTTGGAGCCCAGAAAAACAAAGCCACTGTTTCCACTGTTTCCCCATCTATTTGCCTGAAGTGATGTAACCAGATGCCATGATCTTTGTTTTCTGAATGTTGAGCTTTAAGCCAACTTTTTCACTCTCCTCTTTCACTTTCATCAAGAAGCTCTTTAGTTCTTCTTCACTTTCTGCCAAATGTTAATTATTATCACCAGAGGTAGGAGGATGTTAAAAGGGAAACAAAGAATCAGAGAAAAAAGTTTGCCTTCTTCATGATTTTATCTAGAAGTGAATTTGTGTGGGATCTTCTTTGTGGCCATAATAAAGTAATGGCATTATTTAAAATAGACTCTACAGTCTAAAGGGATCTAAGCTCTTTCCATTCTTTTCCTGCTTGTCTCCCATCCGGGTCTTGAAGTCCACTCATTCTGTCAATGGATGAGAAAAGTGGGATGAATATCAGGAGTCCACTTTTTTTTTTTTAATTTTTATTTTATTTTTAAACTTTACAATATTGTATTAGTTTTGCCAAACATTGAAATGAATCCGCCACAGGTATACCCGTGCTCCCCATCCTGAACCCTCCTCCCTCTTCCCTCCCTATACCCTCCCTCTGGGTCGTCCCAGTGCACCAGCCCCAAGCATCCAGTATCGTGCATCGAACCTGGACTGGCGACTCATTTCATACATTATATTATACATGTTTCAATGTCATTCTCCCAAATCTCCCCACCCTATCCCTCTCCCACAGAGTCCATGAGACTGATCTATACATCAGTGTCTCTTTTGCTGTCTCGTATACAGGGTTATTGTTACCATCTTTCTAAATTCCATATATATGCGTTAGTATACTGTATTGGTGTTTTTCTTTCTGGCTTACTTCACTCTGTATAATAGGCTCCAGTTTCATCCACCTCATTAGAACTGATTCAAATGTATTCTTTTTAATGGCTGAGTAATACTCCATTGTGTATACGTACTACAGCTTTCTTATCCATTCATCTGCTGATGGACATCTAGGTTGCTTCCATGTCCTGGCTATTATAAACAGTGCTGTGATGAACATTGGGGTACACGTGTCTCTTTCCCTTCTGGTTTCCTCAGTGTGTATGCCCAGGAGTGGGATTGCTGGGTCATAAGGCAGTTCTATTTCCAGTTTTTTAAGGAATCTCCACACTGTTCTCCATAGTGGCTGTACTAGTTTGCATTCCCACCAACAGTGTAAGAGGGTTCCCTTTTCTCCACACCCTCTCCAGCATTTATTGCTTGTAGACTTTTGGATCACAGCCATTCTGACTGGCGTGAAATGGTACCTCATTGTGGTTTTGATTTGCATTTCTCTGATAATGAATGATGTTGAGCATCTTTTCATGTGTTTGTTAGCCATCTGTATGTCTTCTTTGGAGAAATGTCTATTTAGTTCTTTGGCCCATTTTTTGATTGGGTCATTTATTTTTCTGGAGTTGAGCTGTAGGAGTTGCTTGTATATTTTTGAAATTAGTTGTTTGTCAGTTGCTTCATTTGCTATTATTTTCTCCCATGTTTTTAATGGGTCAAGATTAAATGTACCACTTATCACCTCTACTCACATGCCATTGGCTTGAACTCATCACATGATTGCAACTTGAGAAAAGGGAGGCTGAGAGATGTTAAGTGAGCTAAGAGAAAAAAGGAGAGAGCACCTGTGGTTTTGGCCATCAATGCATCATGTATACACCTGTCCTTGAGAATTAGGGGGCAATTTCCAGACCGTGATTATCACAGGAAGTAGCAAGGCCTCCCTGGTAACTCAGCTGGTAAGAAATCCACCTGCAATGCAGGAGACCCGGGTTCAATCCCTGGGCTGGGAAGATCCCCTGGAGGACAGCATGGCAACCCACTCCAGAATTCTTGCCTGGAGAATCCCATGGACAGAGGAGCCTGGCAGGCTACAGTCCACAGGGTCATAAAGAGTTGGACATGACTGAGCGACCAAGTGCAGCACAATACAGCAAGCTCATGTGCAAGCTGGGGACTCTGGCAGCATTCGCCTTCCCCAACCTTCCTACTCTGGCCTAGTCACCTTGGGCTCAAAAGTACTTGGATCAAGGAGCATAGAAACAGGCATGACAGGGGAAGTAGGGTTTTTCTTTCTTCCCTTCAACTGGCGAACCGATTATTACAGAATGCCCTTTATATGCATGCATTATACTAAGAAATACAAGGAAGAATACCTGTGCATGTGTCTGACTCTTTGCAACCCTATCAACTTTAACCCCCCAGGCTTCTCTGTTCATGGAATTCTCTAGGCAAGAATGCTGGAGTGGATTGCCAAGCCCTTCTCTAAGGGATGTTCACGACCCAGGGATTGAACCTGGGTGTCTAACATCCCCTAATATTGGCAAACAGGTTCTTTACCACTAGTGCCATCTGGGAAACCAGAAAAATAGTAAGATCCTCCTAAGCCAATGACTTTTGATCACAAAGCTCAGAATTTACTTTAGTAACAAGTGTCCAGGAGAATAAAGTAAAACAATGAAAGTGGGCTTTCTTTTTCTTGTTTAAAATTTTTGTACAGAGCTCCCAGCCAATAGTCTTGAGCTATTTTAAACTTTCCCTGCTAACATTTTTAGAGGTATCATTTTATCTTAAAGTGATGAAAAAATATTTGACAAAAATGTAAGCCATATAATTATATTTGAATGTCAGCATGTTTTTTAAACAGGAGAAAATCAAATGAAAGTTTAGTAATGTGTATACTTGGGTTTTCACATTACTGTGAACCTGTGGTGCTGGAGAAGACTCTTGAGAGTTCCTTGGATTGCAAGGAGATCAAACCAGTCCATCCTAAAGGAAATCAGACTCGAATATTCATTGGAAGGACTGATTCTGAAGCGGAAACCCCAATACTTATGGCCAGCTGATGCAAAGAACTGACTCATTGGAAAAGACCCTGATGCTGGGAAAGATTGAAGGCTTGAGGAGAAGGGGCCAACAGAGGATGAGATGGTATCACTGACTCGATGGACATGAATCTGAGCAAGCTCTGGGAGTTGGTGTAAGTCAGAGAAGCTTGATGTCCTGCAGTCCACGGGGTCGTAAAGAGTCAGACATGACTGAGTGGCTGAACTGAACTGATACTTGGGTTTGCCAGGTGGTGCCAATGGTTAAGAATCTGCCTGTCATTTCAGGAGGTGCAAGAGATACAGGTTCTGAAAGTCCGCTGGAGAAGGGAATGGCAACCCACTCTAGTATTCTTGCCTGGAGAATTCCATGGGCAGAGGAGCCTGGTGGGCTACATACAGTCCATGGGGTTGCAAAGAGTTGGACATGACTGAGCATCCGCACACATACTTGGGAGAGACCTAGGATAACTGAGTAACTCCTGCATGTCAGTATATTTAATGCTAAATTTCAAGCTCTAATCTATGATCCACTTTGCTTGCTTTTTAAATCATGACATCAAAGAAAACATTCATTTTATTTTTATATACAGAATCCCAAACATAAACAGCACTCGTTATGGTCCAGACACTGTTACAAATATTATACATATATTGTCACACTTCATTCTCACCATTACCCTGTGAGGTAGATATTATTACCTCCATTTTAGACATGATGAAACAATACCTTGGAGATGTTAAGTCACTTGCTTGAGATCACAAAGTTAGTAATAGGAAAAGTAGTTACTTAATTTCAGTCTTGTTCCAAAGGCTGTTTTCTTAATAAATTCAAATATTTGATATCTCCTCTATTCCCATCAGGATTTGAAATTAATTAAGCACAATAGAGAAATTTTGGCTAAATGGAGACACTTTACACATTTTCTTTTACTTAAAAAATAATTCTATAAAGTTACAATATTTGAGTAGACATAAAATGTATTAGGTAAGATACTCAAAAAAAAATAAAACACAACTATTTGGACTGATTAAATGTTCACATCATCCATATGGGAGACTGTATGGAAAAATATACTTAGAATTTTACTTAACATCTGTTATCCCAATTTGGCAAGTTTAGCCAGCCAAGACACTTCTCAACAAATATTTTTTGAAAAAATTTAAAAATATATTTGTTTTGGAGGCTTCAGAGAACTAGAGTAAGGAGCTAGCAGCACCCAACAAGGCTCCTCTTCTTCCTCTTGACTCCCATAAAAATATTCTCTTTCAAAAAATCATTCAGTTGAATCAAAAAGGAATATATTAAAATATGGAAAAATCAGAGGAGAAAAGGTTTTTGGGGAGAGGGAAATTTCCCCCTTTAGCCCTCTTGAGTTCCTGTGGCTGAACTCATAATAAACTTGACCCAACACAAACTAATAGGAGAAAAAGAAGTAAGTTTAATTTGTGGGCCTAGAGGTCCCATAGAAATGGGCCTAAGAAGTGGTGAAATCAAATGCAAGTGGCTTTTATACTTTTCTGTTGTTGCTTAGTCTTGTCTGACTCTTTGCTAACCCATTAATTGCAGCATGCACAAAACGTGGTCCACTGGAGAAGGGAATGGCAAACCACTTCAGTATTCTTCTTTGAGAACCCCATGAACAGTATGAAAAGGCAAAAATATAGGACACTGAAAGATGAACTCCCCAGGCTGGTAGGTGCCCAATATGATACTGCAGATGAGTGGAGAAATAACTCCAGAAAGAATGAAGAGATGGAGCCAAAGCAGAAACAACACCCAGTTGGGGATGTGACTAGTAATGGAAGTAAAGTCTGAAGCTATAAAGAGCAATATTGCACAGGAACCTGGAATTTTAGGTCCATGAATCAAGGCAAATTGGAAGTGGTCACACAGGAGATGGCAAGAGTGAACATCGACATTTTAGGAATCAGCGAACTAAAATGGACTGGAATGGGAGAATTTAACTCAGTTCAGTTCAGTTCAGTTTCTCAGTTGTGTCCAACTCTTGACCCCATGGACTGCAGCAGGCCAGGCCTCCCTGTCCATCACAAACTCCTGGAGATTACCCAAATTCACGTCCATTGAGTTGGTGATGCCATCCAGCCATTTCATCCTCTGTCATTCCCTTCTTCTCCTGCCCTCAATCTTTCCCAACATCAGGGTCTTTTCCAATGAGTCAGCTATTCACATGAGGTGGCCAAAGTATTGGAGTTTCAGCTTCAGCATCAGTCCTTCCAATAAATATTCAGGACTGATTTTCTTTAGGATGGACTGGTTGCATCTCCTTGCAGTCCAAGGGACTCTCAAGTGTCTCCTCCAACACCGCAGCTCAAAAGCATCAATTCTTCTGCACTCAGCTTTCTTCACAGTCCAACTCTCACATCCATACATGACTACTGGAAAAACCATAGCCTTGACTAGAAGGACCTTTGTTGGCAAAGTAATGTCTCTGCTTTTTAATATGCTATCTAGGTTGGTCTTAACTTCCCTTCCAAGGAGTAAGCATCTTTTAATTTCATGGCTGCAGTCACCATCTGCAGTCATTTTGGAGACCCCAAAAATAAAGTCAGCCACTGTTTCCTCATCTATTTGTCATGAACTGATGGGACACTATACCATGGTCTTAGTTGCCGGGAGCCGGTGAGGCATTCCACTCGTGACAAAGGTCATGAGGAAGGAAGCTCGGCATACGCAAAGGCGGGATCAAGCCTCAGGATTCCCCCCAGATATTCTCGAGCATCTACCCCCAAAAAGCCAGAGTCTGCCTACTTTATTGCTTTGTGCTCTCACCTCTGACTTTACTGGGCGCTGTCCCCCACCACCATCTCGCTCTCTCTGTCAAAGAGTTAACTTACAGCTCCAATTAATAAAGTTCCTGGGCAATTAGGAGTGTTCAAATCCAAACCCCTCAAATAGCTCTCTAACTCGCCTGACAAGTTTACCCGGACTCCTACAGCTATGCATACGATTGTTTACAGTCTCCCAGCCTCGAGAGGCACGGGAAGCTTAAGATATTCAAATAGCTTAGAGCCTCTCAGAGAGTTAGGAACTGTCAGAATAAAACTAGTAAAATATTTCATTGATGAGCCAATGCTTGTTGCCAAGTTTTCACATCCCCTGAATTGTATCCTTGAATGTGTATTAATTAATATAGTTGGTATGTAGAAAAAATAAATAGTGGCCTTGGTGTAAACAACTTTAGACCCTTAAGGTAATAAATTCTTTCCTTTGTTGTAAACCCATTACGCCTCTGCCCTATAGGAATGCAATTTTATCTAACACCTTCAGAAGATGGCGCCAAACCTTAAAATAAGTACTCTTAGAGAAAATAAGTCTTTGTTGATAAGTCTTTGTCAAGAGTCATAAAATGTTAATAGGCCTTCTGGCCAGAAGATGATGTAAATCACCTAAACCATTTGTATATGATAAATTTGCAGGAAAGAAACCCTGGTTTTTTATAAGGATCAAAGACTGCTGACTTTGCATCCCCCATTATCCTCTATGTGTAACTTAGGGTATAAAAGCCCCTGTTGAAAATAAATCTACAGGCCTTGCTCACCAAAGCTTGGTCTCCCCATGTCATTCTTCCCTTCAATTTCCAGCTGAGTCTCCATCTGGAGCGTGGAAATCCTCTGTGACCATTTATTTGCCTGGGCTTCTAAGACCCACTCGAGAAGGTGTCTAAGGTGGGGCACCTTCCACTATTCGAGAGGGCGCCTGCGGCTTCTGTGGTCAGAGCTAACCTGGTGTCACAGGTTATATTGATTTTCCACGTAAACCAAACTACTCAGCCTCTTTTCTCCACTGAATTTTCCTACTGAGTTATCCTCATTCTATTATTCTTTATATCTTTGATGAATAAATAAATAGGTCGCCGACGCTGTCTCCCCTTCGAATACACTGGATCAGCCGGGGCTGGACCTCAGCACTTAGTTTTCTGAATGTTGACTTTAAGCCAGCTTTTCCACTCTCCTCTTTCACTTTCATCAAGAGGCTCTTTAGTTCTTCTTCACTTTCTGCCATAAGGGTGATGTCATCTGCATATGTGAGGTTACTGATATTTCTCCAAGCAGTCTTGATTCCAGCTTGTGCTTCATCCAGCCCAGCGTTCCTCATGATGTACCACCCTTATGACAGCAAGTGAAGAGGAACTAAAAAGCCTCTTGATGAAAGTGAAAGTGGAGAGTGAAAAAGTTGGCTTAAAGCTCAACATTCAGAAAACGAAGATCATGGCATCCAGTCCCATCACTTCATGGGAAATAGATGGGGAAACAGTGGAAACAGTGTCAGACATTATTTTCTGGGGGCTCCAAAATCACTGCAGATGGTGATTGCAGCCATGAAATTAAAAGATGTTTACTTCTTGGAAGGAAAGTTATGACCAACCTAGATAGCATATTGAAAAGCAGAGACATTACTTGCCAAAAAAGGTTCATCTAGTCAAGGCTATGGTTTTTTCTGTGGTCATGTATGGATGTGAGAGTTGGACTGTGAAGAAGGCTGAGCGCCGAAGAATTGATGCTTTTGAACTGTGGTGTTGGAGAAGACTCTTGAGAGTCCCTTGGACTGTAAGGAGATCCAATCAGTCCATTCTGAAGATCAGCCCTACGTGTTCTTTGGAAGGAATGATGCTAAAGCTGAAACTCCAGTACTTCGGCCACCTCATGCGAAGAGTTGACTCATTGGAAAAGACTCTGACGCTGGGAGGGATTGTGGGCAGGAGGAGAAGGGGATGGCAGAGGATGAGATGGCTGGATGGCATCACTGACTCAACGGACATGAGTTTGAGTGAACTCCGGGAGTTCGTGATGGACAGGGAGGCCTGGCGTGCTGCAATTCATGGGGTTGCAAAGAGTCGGACATGACTCAGCAACTGAACTGAACTGAATGTTTTACAGGAGACAGTGATCAAAACTACCCCCAAGAAGAAGAAATGCCAAAAAAGCAAAATGGCTGTCTGAGGAGGTCTTACAAATAGCTGAGAAAACAAGAAAGTGAAAAACAAAGAAAAGGAAAGATATACTCACCTGAATGCAGAGTTTCAAAGAATAGCAAGGAGATATAAGAAAGCCTTCCTCAGTGATCAATACAAAGAAATAGAGGAAAACAATAGAATGGAAAAGACTAGAAATCCCTTCAAGAAAATTAGAGCTACCAAGGGAACATTTCATGCAAAAATGGGCACTATAAAGGACAGAAATATTATGGACCTAACAGAAGCAGATGAGATTAAGAAGAGGTAGCAAGAATACACAGAACTATACAAAAAACATCTTCATGACACTGAAAACCATGATGGTGTGATCATTCACCACATCATTCAGTCACTCAGTTGTGTCCGACTCTTTGCAACCCCATGAACTGCAGCACGCCAAGCCTCCCTGTCCATCACGAACTCCCGGAGTTCACTCAAACTCATGTCCATCAAGTCAGTGATGCCATCCAGCCATCTCATCCTCTGCCATCCCCTTCTCGTCCTGCCCACATTTCCTCCCAGCATCAGAGTCTTTCCCAATGAGTCAACTCTTTGCATGAGGTGGCCAAAGTACTGGAGTTTCAGCTTTAGCATCATTCCTTCCAAAGAAATCCCAGGGCTGATCTCCTTCACAATGGACTCGTTGGATCTCCTTGCAGTCCAAGGGACTCTCAAGAGTCTTCTCCAACACCACAGTTCAAAAGTATCAATTCTTCAGCGCTCAGCTTTCTTCACAGTCCAACTCTCACATCCATACATGACCACTGGAAAAAACATAGCCTGACTAGATGGACCTTTGTTGGCAAAGTAATGTTTCTGCTTTTCAATATGCTATCTAAGTTGGTCATAACTTTCCTTCCAAGGAGTAAGCGTCTTTTAATTTCATGGCTGCAGTTACCATCTGCAGTCATTTTGGAGCCCCCAGAAATAAAGTCTGACATTGTTTCCACTGTTTCTCCATCTATTTCCCATGAAGTGATGGGACCAGATGCCGTGATCTTCGTTTTCTGAATGTTGAGCTTTAAGCCAGCCTTTTCACTCTCCTCTTTCACTTTCATCAAGAGGCTTTTTAGTTCCTCTTCACTTTCTGCCATAAGGGTGGTGTCATCTGCATATCTGAGGTTATTGATATTTCTCCCGGCAATCTTGATTCCAGCTTGTGCTTCCTCCAGCCCAGCGTTTCTCATGATGCACTCTGCATAGAAGTTAAATAAGTAGGGTGACAATATACAGCCTTGATGTACTCCTTTTCCTATTTGGAACCAGTCTGTTGTTCCATGTCCAGTTCTAGCTGTTGCTTTCAGACCTGCATACAGGTTTCTCAAGAGAAAGGTATTCCCATCTCTTTCAGAATTTTCCATAGTTTATTGTGATTCACACAGTCAAATGCTTTGGCATAGTCAATAAAGCAGAAATAGATGTTTTCTGGAACTCTTCCTTTTTCCATGATCCAGCAGATGTTGGCAATTTGATGTCTGGTTCCTCTGCCTTTTCTAAAACCAGCTTGAATATCTGGAAGTTCATGGTTTACATATTGCTGAAGCATGGCTTGGAGAATTTTGAGCATTATTTTACTACCTTGTGAGATGAGTACAATTGTGCAGTAGTTTGAGCATTCTTTGGCATTGCCTTTCTTTGGGATTGGAATGAAGACTGACCTTTTCCAGTTCTGTGGCCATGGCTGAGTTTTCCAAATTTGCTGGCATATTGAGTGCAGCAGCACTTTCACAGCATCATCTTTCAAGATTTGAAATAGCTCAACTGGAATTCCATCACCTCCACTAGCTTTGTTTGTAGTGATGCTTTCTAAGGCCCACTTGACTTGACATTTTAGGATGTCTGGCTCTAGCTAAGTGATCACACCATCATGATTATCTTGGTCGTGAAGATCTTTTTTGTACAGTTCTTCTGTGTATTCTTGCCACCTCTTCTTAATATCTTCTGCTTCTGTTAGGTCCATACCATTTCTGTCCTTTATCGAGCGCATTAAGCCAGATATTCTGGAGTGGAAAGCCAAATGGGCCTTAGGAAGCATCACTACAAATAAAGGTAGTGGAGGTGATGAAATTCTAGTTGAGCTATTTCAAGTCCCAAAAGATGATGCTGTAAAAGTGTTGCACTCAGTATACCAGCAAATTTGGAAAACTCGGCAGTGGCCACGGGACCGGAAAAGTTAGTTTTCATTCAAACTCCAAAGAAAAGCAATGTCAAAGAATGTTCAAGCTACCACGCAACTGCACTCATCTCACATGCTAGCAAAAGTAATGCTCAAAATTCTCCAAGCTAGACTTCAACAGTACATGAACCAAGAGCTTCCAGATACTCAAACTGGATTTAGAAAAGGGAGAGGAACCAAATATCTAATTTCCAACATCCACTGGATCATAGAAAAAGAAAGAGAACTCCAGAAAAACATCTACTTCTGTTTCATTTACTTTGTGTGGATCACAACATACTGGAAAATTCTTAAAGAGATGGGAATACCAGACCACCTTATTTGTGTCCTGAGAAATCTATATGCAGGTCAAGAAACAACAGTTAGAACTGGACATGGAACAATGGACTCGTTCCATATTGGGAAAGGAGTATGTCAAGTCTGTATATTGTCGCCTTCCTTGTTTAACTTATATGCAGAGTACATCATGAGAAATGCTGGACTGGATGAAGCACAAGCTGGAAGCAAGATTGCCAGGAGAAATATCAAGAACCTCAGATATGCAGATGACACCATCCTTATGGCAGAAAGCAAAGAACTAAAGAGCCTCTTGATGAAAGTAAAAGAGGAGAGTGAAAAGGCTGGCTTAAAACTCAACAATCAAAAAACAAAGACCAGGGCATCCAGTCCCATCACTTCATGGCAAATAGATGAGGAAACAATGGCAACAGTGATAGACTTTATTTTCTTGGGCTTCAAAATCACTTGGACTGCAATCACTGCAGATGGCGGTTTCAGTCATGAATTTAAAAGACGCTTGCTTCTTGGAAGAAAAACTATGACAAACCTAGACAGTGTATTAAACTGCAGAGACATTACTTTACTGACAAAGGTCTGTCTAGTTAAAGCTATGGTTTTTCCAGTAGTCATGTATGGATGTGAGAGTTGGACTATAGAGAAAGCTGAGCAATGAAGAATTGATGCTTTTGAACTGTGGGTGTTGGAGAAGACTCTTGAGAGTCCCTTGGACTGCAAGGAGATCCAACCAGTCCATCCTAAAGAAAATCAGTCCTGAATATTTATTGGAAGGACTGATGCTGAAGCTGAAGCTCTAATACTTTGGCCACCTGATGCAAAGAACTGACTCATTGGAAAAGATCCTGATGCTAGGAGAGATGGAAGGTAGGAGGAGTAGGGGATAATAGAAGATGAGATGGTTGGATGGCATCCCTGACTCCATGGACATGAATCTGAGCAAGCTCTGGGAGTTGGTGATGGACAGGGAAGTTCATGAGGTTGCAAAGAGTCGGAGACGACTGAGTGACTGAACTGATCTGATCATTGTGTTAGTTTCAGGTATACAGAATAGTGATTCACATAGATATATTCTTTTTCAAATTCTTTTCCATTAGAGGTTATTATAAGATATTGAATATAGTTCCCTATTCATCATAATAGGTCTTTGTTGGTTATCTGTTTTATATATGCTAGTGTGTATCTGTTAATCCCAAACTCCTAATTTATCCCTCCTCACTGCTTTCCTCTTTCATAACCATGAGTTTGTTTTCTATGTCTGTGAGGCTGTTCCTGTTTGGTAAATAGGTTCATTTGCATCGTTTTTTTTTTTTACACGTGTAAGTGATATCATGTGATATTTATCTTTCCCTTTCTGACTTACTTCTCTTAGTATGATAATCTCTAGGTCCATCCATGTTGCTGCAAATAGCAAGGTTTTATTTTCTATGGCTAAACAACACGGCATTGTATGGAATTGAGGTTTTTGGAGGTCCAGTAACTATTTCAAAGGTTACACCAAGGGGTGCTTAGTCTCTGACTCAAACAACAATGGACCAACAATCAGTTGAAAGTAGCAGATGATTTAGATTGGCAATACCATAATAATGACCTGTACCTTAGGCTGTGTGATTAGTCTTACTTTCCTTAAACATTAAGTTGGAATGATCTCTCTACAAGTCCGGAGGGTTCTTACATTTTGAGAGCAAGTTTCTAGCACTCCATGTACTCAAGAAATAAATCTTATCTTTGGACCTTTAGAACCATAGGCATAGATGTCTTCTGCCTGACTCAGGAGAGGAAATTAAAGTGTGTCACACTTTGCTGCACTGATGAAGGTGTGAAAATTGATAGACCTGATCAGAGAAGAAATCCAGAGAGGGTGGAATGGAGGGAGTTCTGAAGGGGGTGAAACATCTAAATCACAGCCCTTGAGTAACCCCACCTCCAATTTCACCAGCACTCATCCTGTGGTGTCCCAGCCACAGGACTAGTTGGGCCGAATAGTCAGGTCACACTGCTCATGGTTTTCAGCAAAGAGCAGCTTATAATGTCTTCTATCTTATTTCCCCAGACCCCACCTAGTTTATTTGTGTTCTGCACCAGCCCCCTCCTTCAGTCCCAAACTGAAGTCCCTTGGCAGTGTCCTGGCTCTTGAATTAGCATCTGGCAATGAAAGGCCTTATCCTAGAGCCAAAGGCTCTCATTGCTCTGCAGACCATGCACGATGCTCTTTGCTGAATGACTCACAGTGCAACGTCTCACCTGACTGCTTGAAGTCCCCCAGGTGGAAACAGTGGCTTGAAATATGCTTGGATCTGGTGATGCCTGAATTCCCACTTCTTTTTTCCCTCTCTTGTCATTGTACTGCCAAAATGCCATGGTTCTTCAACATGTGCTGCAACTATGAATTTTAATTTAATAAATAATGAAAATGTGTACAAAAGGGTGTACAATATAAATCTGACTTGTGATGCACAGACACGTACAATTATACCTTATGTGGAACTTTATTATCCCCTGGGGAAGCATGATCACACTTCTTGTCTCTCCTTGGAGCAATAAGCCTCATTTGTCTCAAAGTCTCTTCTTTCATTGTTCAGTCACTCAGTCGTGTCCAACTCTGCAACCCCATGAAGAGCAGCATGCCAGGCTTCTCTGTCCTTCACAAACTCCCAGAATTTGCTCAAACTCATTTCCACTGAGTCAATGATGCCATTCAACCATCTCATCATCTGTTGCCCCCTTCTCCCCCTGCCATTAATCTTTCCCAGCATCAGGGTCTTTTCCAAAGTCTCTTCTAATATTGGTGGTTATTTTTTAAGTCCAAAAGTTCTGATTTTAAGATGATCACATGCATTTCTCTCCTCTATTTCCTGAAGCTTCACTAGGATAAAGTATATGTGTTTTTCAAAAGCCCTAAACCCACCAGATGGAGAGATCAAGAAAAGGCACGTTCTCAGGTGAGCAATCTCAGCTGCTGCTTGGAAGCCAGAGAGTCAGTGGAACAGTGGCCACTGACTCAGCTCTGCAGGAGAACAGAGCAAGGGAAGGAGGTGATTCACTCTGAAACCCTGAAAAGTTTAGGATTTGGAGGCAGCAGCTATGTCAGAAGAAGAGGTGAAGAGCTGGGCTTGAAAAACAGAGCAACTTATTTAGACTTGCATATGGGGCATTTCCTAAACCTCACTCACACACTACTTCTTTAACAATAAAATAAAAATAAAAGATTCAGAGAAGCACTATAATAGGAATGAAAGAGAATTAAAGAAAAAAAAGAAACAGTTGAACAGACAGATGGAAAAGGAGCACTAGAGGAGAGAGACAGTGAGCGAATAGAAAAAAAAAATTTAAAAATGACAATATCCTCAGATAAAGAATGAAACTGTCAGGTGTGAAGAGAGGAAGCAGACAGAAGAGGGAGAACCCTGTTTTGCATACTCACCTATACATTTTAGGGGCAGGAGAGTCTTCAGAACTTTCTTGTTGCTTGATTTAATAGTGATATTCAAATGCAATCAACTCTTCATGAACAAGAATGCAGAAATCATTCTAGAAATTCAGCAGTCATGCATTGTGTCTAAATAACCTGTTCTGCTTCCTTTGAGCATAGGCAATTGATTATCCTTCATCACATGGAGAACCAACCAGATTCAGTCAATAATGGCACATGCTTTTTTGTAAGCTGATGAAATAGCTATGCTTTGTTTAATAAATCAAAAGTCTAACTCAACTTTAAATGAATTAACTTGCTGCTTTTTCTTGGTGATTGTGAGCAAGTGGTGCATGTGTGCTAAGTCACTTCAGTCATTGTGAACTCTTTGCAACTCCATGGACTATAATCTGCCAGGCTCTTCTCTCCATGGGTTTCTCCAGGCAAGAATACTGGAGTGGCTTGCCATACCCTCCTCCAGAGGATCTTCCAGGCTCAGGGATAGAACCTGAGTTTCTTATGTCTTCTGTCTTGACAGATAGGTTCTTTAGCCCTAGCACTACCTGGGAACATCTACCTCCACAATACTATAGACTGTGTCAGCTAGCTTAGTTTTGCTGCCAAATCTCTCTCCCTCCTCCCTGAATCCTTCTAGAATTAGTCCCGAGGCTAAGACCAACAGAGGTAAGTGAGGCCCCAAAGGCATACAATTTAGATGTTCACTGTTGTTCACTGTTATGGTCTGAGGCTTTTATTTTTACGACTGAAATTCCTGAGCCACGATATCTTTGTCAGGTTTCAAAGAAAAAAGGTCTGAAAATGCATGTGGTTTCTGACAGCTCTTCATTTCTCTAACCATTTTCAAATCTCCAGAGTTCTCAAACAAGTAGTTACCTGACAAACCCTATTTTTCAACCCACGCATTCATGCATCCCAAGTCACTTTAGTCGTGTCCGACTCTTTGGGACCCCATGGACTGTAGCCCTCCAGGCTTGCCTGTCCCTGGGATTCTTCAGGCAAGAATACTGGAGTGGCTTGCCATTGCCTACTCCAGGGTTTCAACACATAGTACATACTATTTCCTGCGTCTGAAGTTTCCTAGTGGCTTAATTTATTCAAAATGATTGCCACCTTGCACAGATGAAATGCATGGAAATGTTGAAGGCCACACAGTGGCTTTCCCTCTGTTTTTAGACAACTGTAACTGTTTTAGAGCCCTCTTAACTCAATGCTTAGGGTTAGTCTATCAGGAATGATTAAGAAAGAGTGAGACTAGAGGCATGTGCTAATAAATTTCAGTAAGCAAGTGTAGTGAGTGTTTTTAATGAAAATCTTAGGGATATTTTCCCTCTCTGTGTATTCTGGCTCTTTATTTTAATTTGACTTCAATTGCTGAGGATGAGATTTAGCATAATCCCTGGCTCTTGACATGCTGTTACCCATCTGGACCTAGCCTTCTTTCATTCAGTCATCTATTCATTATTCACTTACCTTCAGATGATGTAATGAACAATTGTGGATACTTCTCTAAACTAGAAATCAACAAGTATATGTATCTACCTATGTGCTTCTTCCCTCTCCCATCTTCCCTTCTCCCTGAAAGGGGCCCCCACCTTTAAGTCTGTATGGATAATTTATTTACATTTTAAATATCTAAATAGATTTCTAAAATTGGATATACATTTATGCAACATAATGTTTAGTTTAATTGTTCTTAGACTTCATCAGATGACTACCATATTCTGAGTGGTTTTCTGAGATTTTTTTTCATTCAGTATTGGATCCCTAAGAGTCATCCAATAAATTGCTGTATAACATTTTTGGGTAATATTTTGGGTGTATAATATTTTGGGGTGAATTTATCTCTATGCCTTCTTTGTCTTTGGGTATTGGGAGTTTCTTCTGCACATTTTTGTGTTATCACCAATCTTACTATGAACCTTTGTGTACGAGATGTGTCTGTTCAAATTGTTCTCCACTCTAAAGTTACTGTTTTCCCTTCTTTAATTAATAACCATTGCAGATGAGATTCCTTGAGAGCATGCAAAAATCCTATTTCTCCTCAAACATTTACCCATTAATTTTAGCATTTTCCTGTAGATTGTGCCTGCAACAATTATTACTATGTTGTTTGCCTAATGATGAGTTTGCATTCCCTTCACTACTTCTACATTTGTTAATTATGTTATTGCAGATGATGACTGCAGCCATGAAATTAAAAGACGCTTACTCCTTGGAAGGAAAGTTATGACCAACCTAGATAGCATATTCAAAAGCAGAGACATTACTTGCCAACAAAGTTTCATCTAGTCAAGGCTATGGTTTTTCCTGTGGTCATGTATGGATGTGAGAGTTGGACTGTGAAGAAGGCTGAGCGCCAAAGAATTGATGCTTTTGACCTGTGGTGTTGGAGAAGACTCTTGAGAGTCCCTTGGACTGCAAGGAGATCCAACCAGTCCATTCTGAAGGAGATCAGCCCTGGGATTTCTTTGGAAGGAATGATGCTAAAGCTGAAACTCCAGTATTTTGGCCATCTCATGTGAAGAGTTGACTCACTGGAAAAGACTCTGATGCTGGGAGGGATTGGGGGCAAGAGGAGAAGGGGACGACAGAGGATAAGATGGCTGGATGGCATTACCAACTCAATGGACGTGAGTCTGAGTGAACTCCGGGAGTTGGTGATGGACAGGGAGGCCTGGCGTGCTGCGATTCATGGGGTCACAAAGAGTCGGACACAATTGAGTGACTGATCTGATCTGATCTGATTATAACAATACCTTTAATAATATATAGTGTTATATATTAATATTATATTAATAAATCAATAACGTGAATAATAACACATTTTAATCATGATTATATTGTAAGGAAGAGCTATTTCTGCTCCTCTATTATAGTATATTTAATTATTTGTCTTAGCACAGGTTCATGGATATTTATTTTATTTTTTTATTATCTTGTGATATTATCATTCAGCTAGTTCTGATTTTGGCAAGTGATTGCTCATTCAGGAGTCTTCTGCACCCTTTTAATTTGACCCATTCATTTTTAAGCACTTTCTTATTTTCTTGTGCTACAAGATATTCCGAGGACTGGGACTTGCTCCTTAGGAATCTTGTATTTTCCCTGACCTGGCCCTGGATAAATGACTTTTATAAGGAATAACTGATTACTTTTGTTGAAGAGTGGTGTTTAGAAACAAAGATCTGGGCACTATGTATGCTCATTGTGACTATCTTGTCACTGCTCCTAGGTCTTTTCAGTGGACAGAATGATGAGATGTGTGTACATATGCACGGATTCATATACATACATATGTTCCCTCAGCTTTGAGTAAATGAAGTGTTTGCTTCATGTCCAAATCTAACCCGTTAAGTCACAATTTAATTTTCCCTTCGTCCCATAGAATCAACCTTGACACCCCAAGCTAGAAGGAATAGTTCACTTTTCTGAAACTGCATAGACCTTCATCTATATCCTATATTCTTTTCTTCCCATGTGTGTGTTAGTTGCTCAGTTGTGTTTGACTCTTTGCGAGTGCATGGACTGTAGCCCTCCAGGACCCTCTGTCCATGGAATTCTCCAGTGGGTAGTTATTCCCTTCTCCAGAGGTCTCCCCTACCCAGGAATTAAAGCCAGGTCTTCTGTATCACAGGCAGATTCTTTACCATCTGAGCTATCAGAGAAGCTCCCCCCTCCACCTTTTGTTAATCTCTTCATTACACTTGATATTAGATTATAAGTGCTCTAAAAGAAAGATCCTATTTTAATGCTGTTTACATAGGACTTTTTATAGTTCTTTACATACAGAATTGACATTAGAGCCACCTCTTATGGGAAGTTACACATTTTAAAGCAGGCAATTATTTTCTTTGTGAAAATGAATTAATTTCAAAAAGAATTTTAGATCTCATTACAATAAGGCAGTTTAAGAGGAAACAAAATTAATAAAATATGTAGAAGAATGTTTGTAACATTTTAGGTGTAAAATATGTGTGAATTCCTTCCCTGTCCCTCAACAAAATTCCTTTCTCACAGAAGATCTTATAATGTAAGTTAATCAATCCATTCTAAAGAAGCAGCTAGCTTCTTATTCCCTTATTATGTCCCAGGAAGTTTAAAAGTCTTTAGAAAAGTATTTAAAAAATTAACTCAGGGGGGAGGAGCCAAGATGGCGGAGGAGTAGGACGGGGAGAACACTTTCTCCCCCACAAATTCATCAAAAGAGCATTTAAACATCGAGTAAATTCCACAAAACAACTTCCGAATGCCGGCAGAGGACATCAGGCACCCAGAAAAGCAGCCCAACTCTTCGAAAGGAGGTAGGAAAAAATATAAAAGACAAAAAAAGAGACAAAAGAGGGAGGGACGGAGTTCCGTCCCGGGAAGGGAGTCTTAAAAAGAGAGAAGTTTCCAAACACCAGGAAACCCTCTCACTGCCGAATCTGTGCCGAGCTTTGGAAGCACAGAGGGCAACATAAAAGGGAGGGGAAAAAAAAAAATAAACAATTAAAAATCGCGGATTGTGAGCCCTACGGGAACTCCCCCAGCGGGGAAGCAGCGCATACGCCTGCACACGGCATTAGCAAGCGGGGGCTGGGCAGGGAAGTGCGGCACGGGCTGTGTCCCTTAGAGTAAGAATCGGGCCGAATGTCCTGAGCGCTATCTGAGCGAAATAATTTGGGCTAGCAAACCAGACTGTGGGATATCTACCACGCGAAAAGCCAGCCCTAACCTAAGACACCGCCAGGCCCGCGCACAGAACAAAGGACTGAACAGAGATAGCCGGCTGCAGACCTCCCCCTCCGGTGACAGGCAACCAGAGCCGGAAGGGGGCAATCGCAGCCCCAGAGAGACACTATCTATAAAACTGTAAGCAGGCTTCTTTGCTAACTAAAACTTCTTGGGGGTCTGGACGGTCAACATCTGCCTGAGAAGGTGCGCCGGTTTTACACCCAGATAACCGAGTGGCGGGGAGGCGATAAGTCGCAGCATTGGCGCCCGCCAAGCACCTCATCGCCTGAGCTGCTCGACCTGGGAAGAACACAAAACGCAGGCCCAACCGAGTCTGCGCCTCTGAGGACTACCCGAGTGCCTGAACCTGAGCGGCTTGGACCTGGGAGCTCAGTCCAGGGCCGGCCTCTGATTGTTCCCGGCGGAACAACCTAGAGCCCAAGCAGTGTGGGCAGGGAGGTTACACGCGCCGTGAGCGGGGGCAGACCCAGTGTGGCCGAGGCACTTCGAGCGCACGCCAGTGTTATCTGCTTGCAGCATCCCTCCCTCCCTCCCCACAGCGCGGCTGAACAAGTGAGCCTAAATTAAAAAAAAAAAAAAAAAAAAAAAATAGGGTCCTCCACCGTCCCCTTTGTGTCAGGGCGGGAACCAGACACTGAAGAGACCAGCAAACAGAAGAAGCTCTAACAGAGGGAAACGCCTTGGAAGCTACAGGCCATAGATTAAAACCCTGTGGTTACTACGGATTACATAGGAAGGGGCCTATAGATCTTGAGAAATATAAGTCGGACTAAGGAACTGCCAAAAATGAACTGAACCCACAATACTCACAACAAAACCAGAGAAAGACCTAGATATATTTTTACTATTTTTACGATCAATCTTTCTTTCTTTCTTTTTTTTTTAATTAAAAAAAAATTTTTTTTAAGTCCTCTATTGTCCTTTAATTTTCACTTTTATAACTATTACTTTGCAAAAAAAAAAAAAAAGACCCTATTTTTTTTTTTTTTTTTTTTCTTCTTCAGCAAACTTCATATATATATTTTATAATTTTTTGACCGTGGTTTTTTTTTTTTTTTTTTCTTTTTTCTTTTTCTTCTTTTCTTTAACATTGCATTTTTGAAATTCCAAACTCTACTCTAGATTTTTAATTTTAGCCTTTTGATATATGTTATCAATTTTGTACCTATAGTTTTTTTCATAATTGCTGTGACTTTTTTTTTTCCTCTGTTTCTTTCTCTTCTTCTTTTATATAACATCGTATATCTGCAATTCCAAACTCTATTCAAGATTTTTAATTTATGCTTTTTGGTATTTGATATCAATTTTGTACCTGTATTTTCTTTATAATTTTTGCGACATTGTTTTTGTTGGTTTGTTTGTTTTCTCTCTTTATTTTTCTTCTTCTTCTTCTTTTTTTTTTTTTTTTTAACGTTGTATTTTTGAAATTCCAAACTCTACTCTGGATTTTTAATTTTTGCTGTTTGGTATTAGTTATCAATTTTGTACCTGTAGTTTCTTTATTACTTTCACGACCTTGTTTGTTTTTCTGTGTTCGTTTTTTCTCTCTTTCTTTTCCTTCTCCTTTTCATTAACATCGCATTTTTGAAATTCCAAACTCTACTCTAATTTCTAATTTTTGTTTTGATGTATTTGTTACCAATTTTGTACCTTTAAGAACCCAATCTTCAGGACCCATTTTTCATAGGGAACGAGATTACTGGCTTGACTGCTCTCTCTCCCTTTGGACTCTCCATTTTCTCCACCAGGTCACCTGTATCTCCTCCCTAACCCCTCTCTACTCTACCCAACTCTGTGAATTTCTGTGTGTTCCAGACGGTGGAGAACACTTAAGGAACTGATTACTGGCTGGATCTGTCTCCCGCCTTTTCATTTCCCCCTTTTATCCTTCTGGCCACCTCTGTCTCCTGCCTCCTTCTTCTCTTCCCTGTATAACTCCGTGAACATCTCTGAGTGGTCCAGTTGTGGAGTGCACATAAGGAAGTGACTACTGGCTAGCCCACTCTCTCCACTATTGATTCCACCTCATCTCATTTGGGTCACCTCTAACTCCCTCCTCCCTCTTCTCTTCTCCATGTAACGCTGTGAACCTCTCTGAGTGACCCTCACAGCAGAGAAACTTTTCATCTTTAACGTAGATGTTTTATCAGTGGTGCTGTATAGAAGGAGAAGTTTTGAAACTACTGTAAAATTAAGACCGATAACTGGAAGTAGGAGGCTTAAGTCCAATCCCTGACTCCAGGGAACTCCTGACTCCAAGGAACATTAATTGACAGGAGCTCATCAAACGCCTCCATACCGACACTGAAACCAAGCACCACACAAGGGCCAACAAGTTCCAGGGCAAGACATACCAAGCAAATTCTCCAGCAACAAAGGAACACAGCCCTGAGCTTCAAGATACAGGCTGCCCAAAGTCACGCCAAAACCATAGACATCTCATAACTCATTACTGGACATTTCATTACACTCCAGAGAGAAGAAATACAGCTCCATCCACCAGAACATCGACACAAGCTTCCCTAACCAGGAAACCTTGACAAGCCACCTGTACAAACCCACACACAGCGAGGAAACGCCACAATAAAGAGAACTCCACAAACTGCCAGAATACAGAAAGGACACCCCAAACTCAGCAATTTAAACAAGATGAAGAGACAGAGGAATAGCCAGCAGATAAAGGAACAGGATAAATGCCCACCAAACCAAACCAAAGAGGAAGAGATAGGGAATCTACCTGATAAAGAATTCCGAATAATGATAGTGAAATTGATCCAAAATCTTGAAATTAAAATGGAATCACAGATAAATAGCCTGGAGGCAAGGATTGAGAAGATGCAAGAAAGGTTTAACAAGGACTTAGAAGAAATAAAAAAGAGTCAATATATAATGAATAATGCAATAAGTGAAATTAAAAACACTCTGGAGGCAACAAATAGTAGAATAACAGAGGCAGAAGATAGGATTAGTGAATTAGAAGATAGAATGGTAGAAATAAATGAATCAGAGAGGATAAAAGAAAAACGAATTAAAAGAAATGAGGACAATCTCAGAGACCTCCAGGACAATATTAAACGCTACAACATTCGAATCATAGGGGTCCCAGAAGAAGAAGACAAAAAGAAAGACCATGAGAAAATACTTGAGGAGATAATAGTTGAAAACTTCCCTAAAATGGGGAAGGAAATAATCACCCAAGTCCAAGAAACCCAGAGAGTCCCAAATAGGATAAACCCAAGGCGAAACACCCCAAGACACATAGTAATCAAATTAACAAAGATCAAACACAAAGAACAAATATTAAAAGCAGCAAGGGAAAAACAACAAATAACACACAAGGGAATTCCCATAAGGATAACAGCTGATCTTTCAATAGAAACTCTTCAAGCCAGGAGGGAATGGCAAGACATACTTAAAATGATGAAAGAAAATAATCTACAGCCCAGATTATTGTACCCAGCAAGGATCTCATTCAAGTATGAAGGAGAAATCAAAAGCTTTTCAGACAAGCAAAAGCTGAGAGAATTCTGCACCACCAAACCAGCTCTCCAACAAATACTAAAGGATATTCTCTAGACAGGAAACACAAAAATTGTGTATAAATTCGAACCCAAAACAATAAAGTAAATGGCAACGGGGTCATACTTATCAGTAATTACCTTAAACGTAAATGGGTTGAATGCCCCAACCAAAAGACAAAGACTGGCTGAATGGATACAAAAACAAGACCCCTGCATATGTTGTCTACAAGAGACCCACCTCAAAACAGGGGACACATACAGACTGAAAGTGAAGGGCTGGAAAAAGATTTTCCATGCGAATAGGGACCAAAAGAAAGCAGGAGTAGCAATACTCATATCAGATAAAATAGACTTTAAAACAAAGACTGTGAAAAGAGACAAAGATGGTCACTACATAATGATCAAAGGATCAATCCAAGAAGAAGATATAACAATTATAAATATATATGCACCCAACACAGGAGCACCGCAGTATGTAAGACAAATGCTAACAAGTATGAAAGAAGAAATTAACAATAACACAATAATAGTGGGAGACTTTAATACCCCACTCACACCTATGGATAGATCAACTAAACAGAAAATTAACAAGGAAACACAAACTTTAAACGATACAATAGACCAGTTAGACCTAATTGATATCTATAGGACATTTCATCCCAAAACAATGAATTTCACCTTCTTCTCAAGTGCACATGGAACCTTCTCCAGGATAGATCACATCCTGGGCCATAAAGCTAGCCTTGGTAAATTCAAAAAAATAGAAATCATTCCAAGCATCTTTTCTGACCACAATGCAGTAAGATTAGATCTCAATTACAGGAGAAAAACTACTAAAAAATCCAACATATGGAGGCTGAACAACACGCTGCTGAATAACCAACAAATCACAGAAGAAATCAAAAAAGAAATCAAAATTTGCATAGAAACGAATGAAAATGAAAACACAACAACCCAAAACCTGTGGGACACGGTAAAAGCAGTCCTAAGGGGAAAGTTCATAGCAATACAGGCACACCTCAAGAAACAAGAAAAAAGTCAAATAAATAACCTAACTCTACACCTAAAGCAACTAGAAAAGGAAGAAATGAAGAACCCCAGGGTTAGTAGAAGGAAAGAAATCTTAAAAATTAGAGCAGAAATAAATGCAAAAGAAACAAAAGAGACCATAGCAAAAATCAACAAAACCAAAAGCTGGTTCTTTGAAAGGATAAATAAAATTGACAAACCATTAGCCAGACTCATCAAGAAACAAAGGGAGAAAAATCAAATCAATAAAATTAGAAATGAAAATGGAGAGATCACAACAGACAACACAGAAATACAAAGGATCATAAGAGACTACTATCAACAATTATATGCCAATAAAATGGACAACGTGGAAGAAATGGACAAATTCTTAGAAAAGTACAACTTTCCAAAACTCGATCAGGAAGAAATAGAAAATCTTAACAGACCCATCACAAGCACGGAAATTGAAACTGTAATAAAAAATCTTCCAGCAAACAAAAGCCCAGGTCCAGACGGCTTCACAGCTGAATTCTACCAAAAATTTAGAGAAGAGCTAACACCTATCCTGCTCAAACTCTTCCAGAAAATTGCAGAGGATGGTAAACTTCCAAACTCATTCTATGAGGCCACCATCACCCTAATCCCAAAACCTGACAAAGATCCCACAAAAAAAGAAAACTACAGGCCAATATCACTGATGAACATAGATGCAAAAATCCTTAACAAAATTCTAGCAATCAGAATCCAACAACACATTAAAAAGATCATACACCATGACCAAGTGGGCTTTATCCCAGGGATGCAAGGATTCTTCAATATCCGCAAATCAATCAATGTAATACACCACATTAACAAATTGAAAAATAAAAACCATATGATTATCTCAATAGATGCAGAGAAAGCCTTTGACAAAATTCAACATCCATTTATGATCAAAACTCTCCAGAAAGCAGGAATAGAAGGAACCTACCTCAACATAATCAAAGCTATATATGACAAACCCACAGCAAACATTATCCTCAATGGTGAAAAATTGAAAGCATTTCCTCTAAAGTCAGGAACAAGACAAGGGTGCCCACTTTCACCATTACTATTCAACATAGTTTTGGAAGTTTTGGCCACAGCAATCAGAGCAGAAAAAGTAATAAAAGGAATCCAAATTGGAAAAGAAGAAGTAAAGCTCTCACTGTTTGCAGATGACATGATCCTCTACATAGAAAACCCTAAAGACTCCACCAGAAAATTACTAGAACTAATCAATGACTATAGTAAAGTTGCAGGATATAAAATCAACACACAGAAATCCCTTGCATTCCTATACACTAATAATGAGAAAACAGAAAGAGAAATTAAGGAAACAATTCCATTCACCATTGCAACGGAAAGAATAAAATACTTAGGAATATATCTACCTAAAGAATCTAAAGACCTATATATAGAAAACTATAAAACACTGGTGAAAGAAATCAAAGAGGACACTAACAGATGGAGAAATATACCATGTTCATGGATTGGAAGAATCAATATAGTGAAAATGAGTATACTACCCAAAGCAATCTATAGATTCAATGCAATCCCTATCAAGCTACCAACAGCATTCTTCACAGAGCTAGAACAAATAATTTCACAATTTGTATGGAAAAACAAAAAACCTCGAATAGCCAAAGCGATCTTGAGAAAGAAGAATGGAACTGGAGGAATCAACCTACCTGACTTCAGGCTCTACTACAAAGCCACAGTTATCAAGACAGTATGGTACTGGCACAAAGACAGAAATATAGATCAATGGAACAAAATAGAAAGCCCAGAGATAAATCCACGCACATATGGACACCTTATCTTCGACAAAGGAGGCAAGAATATACAATGGATTAAAGACAATCTCTTTAACAAGTGGTGCTGGGAACTCTGGTCAACCACTTGTAAAAGAATGAAACTAGAACACTTTCTAACACCATACACAAAAATAAACTCAAAATGGATTAAAGATCTAAACGTAAGACCAGAAACTATAAAACTCCTAGAGGAGAACATAGGCAAAACACTCTCTGACATACATCACAGCAGGATCCTCTATGACCCACCTCCCAGAATATTGGAAATAAAAGCAAAAATAAACAAATGGGACCTAATTAACCTTAAAAGCTTCTGCACATCAAAGGAAACTATTAGCAAGGTGAAAAGACAGCCTTCAGAATGGGAGAAGATAATAGCAAATGAAGCAACTGACAAACAACTAATCTCGAGAATATACAAGCAACTCCTACAGCTCAACTCCAGAAAAATAAATGACCCAATCAAAAAATGGGCCAAAGAACTAAATAGACATTTCTCCAAAGAAGACATAAAGATGGCTAACAAACACATGAAAAGATGCTCAACATCACTCATTATCAGAGAAATGCAAATCAAAACCACTATGAGGTACCATTTCACGCCAGTCAGAATGGCTGCAATCCAAAAGTCTACAAGTAATAAATGCTGGAGAGGGTGTGGAGAAAAGGGAACCCTCTTACACTGTTGGTGGGAATGCAAACTAGTGCAGCCACTATGGAGAACAGTGTGGAGATTCCTTAAAAAACTGGAAATAGACATGCCTTATGATCCAGCAATCCCACTGCTGGGCATACACACTGAGAAAACCAGAAGGGAAAGAGACACGAGTACCCCAATGTTCATCGCAGCACTGTTTATAATAGCCAGGACATGGAAGCAACCTAGATGTCCATCAGCAGATGAATGGATAAGAAAGCTGTGGTACATATACACAATGGAGTATTATTCAGCCATTAAAAAGAATACATTTGAATCAGTTCTAATGAGGTGGATGAAACTGGAGCCTATTATACAGAGTGAAGTAAGCCAGAAAGAAAAACACCAATACAGTATACTAACGCATATATATGGAATTTAGAAAGATGGTAACAATAACCCTGTGTACGAGACAGCAAAAGAGACACTGATGTATAGAACAGTCTTATGGACTCTGTGGGAGAGGGAGAGGGTGGGAAGATTTGGGAGAATGGCATTGAAACATGTAAATATCATGTATGAAATGAGTTGCCAGTCCAGGTTCGATGCACGATACTGGATGCTTGGGGCTGGTGCACTGGGACGACCCAGAGGGATGGAATGGGGAGGGAGGAGGGAGGAGGGTTCAGGATGGGGAACACATGTATACCTGTGGCGGATTCATTTTGATATTTGGCAAATCTAATACAGTTATGTAAAGTTTAAAAATAAAATTAAAAAAAAAAATAAATAAATAAAAAAATAAAATTAAAAAAAAAAAAAAAAAAAAAAATTAACTCAGGAGAGAATGGGTTAAACATTATAAACTATTCATTTTATAAATAAGGCTGAATATTTGTTTTGTTCATTTAATTATGAGAAATAATCAGCATTGGCATTTTCTTCTTTCCTATTGAGACTTCATTTTTATATTTTTAGAATAATGGTTAAGTCAGATTCTTTAAAGGATGTTTAATAAGCTCTTTTTCTTTTTTCTTTTTGCACAAGCTAGGCAGGAAGCCCAGCTGGCCATATTAACATATTGTCATCTCATCAAAATACTTTTGAGATGTATGAGTTTGTGAGTGTGTGTGGTTGTGAAGTTAAAAATCTTTTGTTGTAGGCTCTATTTTTCTTTATTCTCTATCACTGAATTGGCAAACTATGTCATATAGACCATGTTTCATCCCTAGGCCTACCAGAGATTCATTCAGTGAAACATCTTTATTACTTTGTGATTCTGATCTTATTTCCTGGTATTAGACCATGTTATTGTTGATGACAAGGTTAAGAAATATACTGGCTTTAACAATTGCCAGAAAATAATTAGTTTGTCTTTCCTATTTGCCTCCTCTTCTCAGAGATGGGGTCATTTGACTCCACCATCAGCCCTTTGGAATCAATTTTGACCTCAAAAGAGAGAGATTTAGTGTTCATCACTCTGTGGTGCACGTGTGCATGCTCAGTCCCTCAGTCATGTCTGACTTTTTGTGATCCCATGGACTGTAGCCCACTAGGCTCCTCTGTATAAGGGATTTCCCAGGAAAGGGTACTGGAGTGGGTTGCCATTTCCTCTTCACCACTCTCTGGTGGTTAGACTCAAATTCTGTCTTCTTGAGCTTTGAATGGTGCTGGGCCTCTGAATTTTTTTCCTGGGGCCAGATTCCCAATTTCCACTCCAGTCCTTGCTACTGAACCTCATCTTTTTCCCTGTCCCAGCAAACAGCCTGATCTCCAACTCTCTCTGTGACCTGGGAATCTGCCCCTCTTAACAGATAACCTCCCAGGGACAGGGGCTTGCTCCCCAAGAATCTCCTCAGCCATTCCTCAGACACCTGGTTGAATTTCTCAGAACTGCAAGAAACACTTTATACTACACAAACTGTGTTCAGACTCTAGGAGATGTAATTTTAATCCTGCTCAATTCAGTTCAACTTAACAAAGATTTATTAACCAACTTCAGGGCCAGATCTTATGCTAGAGTCTGGGAATATAAAGATAAATGACACATAAGAATGCTTTTAAGGAGTTCCTTGTCTTCTTGAGGACATTGAGGTATAAATATTCTACAACCGTGTATGTTAAGAACTAGATATATATACCTAATCAGAGAGAGGAACAGCTCTGTAGTCAACCATCTGGGAGGAAAACATGAAGATAATCAGCTTTCATGTGTACTGACTGCATAAGCATCATGCCTGAATTTTGTCCTTAGACTATTAGAAAATATGGTAGATTGCATTATTGGCTCCATTTTATATCTATATCTATTTATATATAGATATAGATATAGATATAGATACACTTTTTGACTAGACCACAAGGGGACAGTCACCTGCCACATCCCATAACTTTGGGAAATTAGTGGACATAATACAAGCAGGTGCGTGGGTTGGATTTGCACATTGGAGTTTGTGTTTTGTGCTGCTACTATTGCTAATAAGAGGTGTTCAGGGAAGTCTGCCAGTCCCCAGAAGGGACTGAAAGACACATGAAATAAAGTTGCTCCACATAAGCTATCTTGGTCAAGCTACCCAAGAGCAGCAACCCCAAATGACACACATATGCATGAGAAAGCCCAGCTGAGATCAGCTCAGCCCTGGCCTCATGATCTATAAAAATTACACATCATAATTATAAAAATTAAATATAATTGTGTTCAGTCCTTAGTTCTGGTGAAGTATTATGCAGGAAGAGTTAGCCACGCAGGAATCACTGAAATTGTTGACTGATTTATTAGAGTTATATTTTAGAAAGATCATCATTTTGACAATAATATTGATGGAAGAGATTAGAAGTGGACATACAAGACTAGACCACAATATTTGGATAAGAGGTTGTAACAATGAAAAACAGAATGAATTCAAGAGTGATATAAGATGTAGGTCACAGCAATTTATTGATTACAGTTGGAGGAGAGGATGGAGTTGAGAATGGCTTGTAGATTTCTGGGTTAGGTTACTGACAAAGTGGATGATGATAAATAGGAGTTCAGAAAGGTTTGTTAATGGACATGAAACAAGTCAGTAACCCATTCCCTTCTCTTTTTTTAATTTTTTAATATAATTTATTTTAATTGGAGGTTAACTACCTTACAATATTGTATTGGTTTTGCCATACCCATTCCCATCTAAGCAGAGATAACTAGAAGTAGTGAATTCAGTCAAGTTTCGATGTAAATGTGTTAATGACCTGAGAACAAGACTTCCTTGCAGACATACTAACAGTGATTTTTGGTGGAAGATATCAAGGAATCTAACCTATTTTTCACGGTCTCTATTGATTATTAACTATACACAAAACTTGAATTTAGAAATTTATAGGTCATGGATGGCTGAAGTGGACAGGCAAGACTAGATGACATTGTACAGGAGTGAGGGATCAAGACCATCCCCAAGAAAAAGAAATGCAAAAAGGGAAAATGGTTGCTTGGGGAGGCCTTACAAATAGCTTTGAAAAGAAGAGAAGCAAAAAGCAAAGGAGAAAAGGAAAGATATACCCATTTGAAGGCAGATTTCTAAAGAATAGCAAGGAGAGATAAGAAAGCCTTCCTCAGTGATCAATGCAAGGAAATAGAGGAAAACAGTAGAATGGGAAAGACTAGAGATTTCTTTAAGAAAGTTAGAGCTACCAAGGGAAAATTTCATGCAAATATGGGCTCAATAAAGGACAGAAAGAGTATGGACCTAACAGAAGCAGACAAGATTAAGAAGAGGTGGCAAGAATACACAGAAGAACTATAGAAAAAAAAATTTTTCATGACCCAGATAATCACGATGGTATGATCACTGACCTAGAGCCCGACATCCTGGAATGCAAAGTCAAGTGAGCCTTACGAAGCATCACTACAAACAAAGCTAGTGGAAGTGATGGAATTCCAGTTGAGCTATTTCAAATCCTAAAAGATGATGCTGTGAAAGTGCTGCACTCAATATGCCAGCAAATTTGGAAAACTCAGCATTGGCCACAGGACTGGAAAAAGTCAGTTTTCATTCCAATCCCAAAGAAAGGCAATGCCAAAGAATGTTCAGACTACTGAACAATTGCACTCATCTCACACACTAGCAAAGTAATGCTCAAAATTCTCCAAGCCAGGCTTCAACAGTACATGAACCATGAACTTCCAGATATTCAAGTTGGATTTAGAAAAGGCAGAGGAACCAGAGGTAAAATTGCCAACACCCATTGGATCATCAAAAAAGCGAGAGAGGTCCAGAAAAACATCTACTTCTGCTTTATTGACTATGCCAAAGCCTTTGATTGTGTGGAAAATTCTTCAAGAGATGGGAAAACCAGACCACCTGATCTGCCTCTTGAGAAATCTGTATGCAGGTCAGGAATTAACAGTTAGAACTGGACATGGAACAACAGACTGGTTCCAAATTGGGAAAGGAATACATCAAGGCTGTATATTGTCACCCTGCTTATTTAACTTGTATGCAGAGTACATCATGAGAAACACTGGACTGGATGAAACACAAGCTGGATTCAAGATTGCCAGGAGAAATATCAATAACCTTAGATGACACCACCCTTACAGCAGAAAGTAAAGAACTAAAGAGCCTCTTAATGAAAGTGAAAGAGGAGAGTGAAAAAGTTGACTTAAAGCTCAACATTCAGAAAACTAAGATCACGGCATCTGGTCCCATCACTTCATGGCAAATAGATGGGGAAACAGTGGAAACAGTGACAGACTTTATTTTGGGGGCTCCAAAATCACTGCAGATGGTGACTGCAGCCATGATATTAAAAGATGCTTGCTCCTTAGAAGAAAAGTTATGACCAATCTAGACAGCATATTAAAAAGCAGAGACATTACTTTGCCAACAAAGTCCATATAGTTAGAGTTATGGTTTTTCCAGTAGTCATATATGAATGTGAGAGTTAGACTATAAAGAAAGCTGAGCACTGAATAATTGATGCTTTTGAATCGCAGTGTTGGAGAAGACTCTTGAGAGTCCCTTGGACTGCAAGGAGATCCAACCAGTCCATCCTAAAGGAAATCAGTCCTGGGTGTTCTTTGGAAGGAATGATGCTGAAGCTGAAACTCTAGTACTTTGGCCACCTCATGTGAAGAACTGACTCATTTGAAGACTCTGATGCTGGGAAAGATTGAAGGTGGGAGGAGAAGGGGACAACAGAGGATGAGATGGTTGGATGGCATCAGCGACTCAATGGACATGAGTTTGAGTAAACTCTGGGAGTTGGTGATAGACAGGTTGGCCTGGCATGCTGCAATTCATGAGGTCTCAAAGAGTCGGACACAACTGAGCGACTGAACTAAACTGAACTATGAAATAGGGGACATGAAAAAGGAAGACAAATTAGATGCCCTGAAATTTATTCAAAAGTACTTTTTCAAAAAAGCCTTTTTATGCATGCAATTTAGTTTGCTGAGGACAATTAATTAACATATTATCATCGGAGGAAGTTGTATTTCCATTTCAAGCCAACTAGCAGCCACTTCGTGGTGAGTAGGGAGGAAGGCATGGTTTTGTTTTATGAGTTTCTCTCTGATTTATTCTGCTCTCTAGAAGGAAGAAAGAAAAGACTGTGAAAGCTTTTCTCAGATGGGAAATTTCTTTATGGAAGGCAGTCATGGGAATAATTCCTATAATTAAGGACCCATAATAAACAGCTGTGAGATGTTCGTACTCTGATAAATTATATTTCTAGAGCTAGACTGGTGTTACCCAATGTGGTCCAGAGACCAGCAGCATCACAACATCTGAGATGTTGTTTGGTAATTCAAATTCTCAGGTTCCAACCCAGACATGGTGGGTCAGAATCTGCATTTTATTAGGGATTTGTATGAGTTCATTTTGAGAATCACTGGTGTATAACACACTCCTGTTCTTAAGAAGTTAATGTCTTGGGGAGAAATCAAACATAAACCCATTATAAAGAGCAAAGCAGCAAACACACACAACATTTCAAGTGATTCTAGAACAAGAAAAGACTTGTTCAAATCTATCTGAACATTAAAACTTTGTGCCAATCAGAGAATTTCATTAAGACCAGCTATTATTTGTTTGCCTAATATCTCTTACTTCTTCTGAGAACTGCACCATCTCTTTCTGGCAATTTCCAGTGCTCACTCCATCCACAGTGTTCTCATATTGTAATCAAAGAAAGCCTTTATCTTAACAAGTCAATCCCCAGCCTTGTTCATTAACATAGTCAGGTAGCTAACACCCACTGGGAGGAGCCTGTCTTTGAGAGAATATTCACTAATTATGAATAGGTGAAGTACCATGTCCTGGTTGGTGGCTTCTGTTTGCTTTATTAGCATCATCTTCAGTCAAGTTTTCACATCTCTCCCTGTCTACACTCCAGCACTGATATCCATGTTTTGAGAACACAAGGTGGTGAATTGTCCAAGAAGACAAGGTGGTGAATTGTCCAAGATAGAATTATAGATTCTATCCCAAACCAAAACTTAATAATACAAAGGAAGTAGGAAGTCACCAGTCACAGATGAAATGTTCATGGAAGAACATGTACCCAGAAGACCACTTTTCTCCACCATTTACCTGAATTTTGGTTTCACATTTTATAGAGATTTTTTTCTGAACAATATATGCATGTATCCTAAATTGCTTGAGTTGTATTCAACTCTTTGTGACCATATGGACTGTATATAGCCCACCTCTGTCCATGGGATTATCCAAACTAGAATACTGGAGTGGGTTGCCATGCCCTCCTCCTGGGGATCTTCCTGATCCAACCCTTGTCTCTTATGACTCTTGTATGGGCAGGTGGGTTCTTTACCACTGGTGCCACCTGAACAATGTATATGGAGACACTACTCACAGAGACACATTTCCATTTTAGAAATACCCATTTCATACTTTGTTAATAATAGTCTATGACATGACTTTCCAGTCTTCAGACATCCTAGGTGAGGCACAGCTTCAGAGATATCATTGAGATTCAGTTCTATATGCATATTTTCATAAAGGAAATCAACCCTGAATATTCACTGGAAGGACTGATGCTGAAGCTGAAGCTCCAGTACTTTGGCCACCTGATATGAAGGGCCAACTCATTGAAAAAGGCTCTGATGCTGGGGATGATTGAAGGCAGGAGAATGGGGTGACAGAGGATGAGATAGTTGGATGGCATCATTGGCTCAATGGACATGAGTTTGAGCAAATTCTGGGAGATAGTGAAGGACAGGAAAGCCTGGTGTGCAGTTCATGAGGTTGCAGAGTCAGACACGACCTAGTGGCTGAACAGCAACAATAATTTTTGTTGCAAACAACCTGGCCTGGACAACCTGGTAGAGAGGGGACTGGGTTGCATTTGCCTCTGGAGATACAGACTGCTTTTTGGGTGATCGTAGCCCCTCTCTCTAGTTGTGGTTCAAAGTAGCTGTTTTCAGTGAACCTGAGTGTGCTCTGAATCCTTGCTATTGGGGTTTCGAGTCCATGGGGTTACAAAGAGTCGGACATGACTGAGCGACTAAATAACAACAGAATTTCCTTGCAGATCCAGCAGGTCAAAGCCAGGAATACAATGATGTGCCCCTCAAATAATTAGAAAATGTAGTAAAGATATTTCTTGAAGACTGGAAATGCTTTTCAAGATTCATATTTCATTTATTGGTGTTCCTGCACTCTACATTTTTGTCATTTGCAATCCAGACATCTGAAGTTGCCATTGTCATTTATACATTGATTTGCCAAATATTTATAAAACATCTGCTGTACACCAGGAGCCCTTTGGTTGCTGGGGACAGAAGAGTACACAAAATAGACAATATTCCTCATATTCCTGCTAAAATAGACAATATTCTTGTTTGTGTGGGAGGGTATGGGGTGAGGACAAATAATAAACAGTACATCATTTAGTATATTTTTATGGAGAAAATAAAGTGAAGTAAGGTGGATAGTGTTGCCAGGATGGTGAAAATTGCTTGAAATAGATAGGAGAGCAAATTAAGGAATATTTGCTTTCTCCTTTTTTAAGCGCCTAATAATTAATTAATTTTTGGCTTTCTCCAGTTGTGGTGAGTGAGGGCTATCCTCTAGCTGCAGTGCGTGTGAAACAGAGCAAGACCCTATGGACCTTGCCACCTGACCATGTCCTCTGCCTGCCTTGTCTGTGGAAAACTTTAGTCAAAGAATAAGTTTAATCAGAGAGATGAGAAATGCATAAACAAAAAGGACAGTCAAAGGAGACCAAATAATAATAATATAGCCATTAAGCATAGTCAAAGACCTTTAGGTCCTTCTCAAGGACTCTAGATAATATTATGAGCCAATTCCTGTGAGCTGGCTTATAGATACTGAAACCACCAGTGGAAGAAGTTAACTGCATGATGACCAGACTGTCCCCATGACATCAGCTGCCACAATTCTGAGAACTGGCCTCAAAGAAATGGAAACAATCGGGCCCTGGAAATGAAGATTAACTATACCTAAAACAATCAAGATGACATGGGTCAGACCACCACTGACCAATTCCAAGATGACTGACATGACGGTGCTGTTTCTGCATGTGGCCCCCCAGCCCCACCCCCAGATGCCAGCATCTGAAATAAGGCAAACTTTCCTTTCCACTAACCTGGCCTGTTTATCGGCTTTTAAGTGGTGAGCGGCTGGACCCCTTAGCCTGTAGGCGACATGCAGGCTTCTTGTGGTGGTGGGTTCTCCTGTTACGGCTCTAGGCGCGTGGACTTCGGTGGCTGTGGCCCACAGGCTCAGTGGCTCTGCGGCATGTGAAATCTTCCTGTACCAGGAACTGAACCTATGTCCCCTGCACTGGCAGGCAGATTCTCTACCACTGGACCACAGGAAAATCTTATTTTCCATATATAGCTGCCAACAAATGTTTTTAGTTTGAGAATTAACATGTATCCTACTGACAGAGATTGATACATTTCTGAAAAGTTTCTGCTTTATTCTTGACAGCTTAAAAAACTTTCTTGAGACTTGCCTGAACATCTGTTGTCCACCAGTCCCAATTGGACAGTAACTGATTTGCTTTTTCTTTTCTTTCTGCTGTGAATGTGAATGTCAGTCCATCAGGAGCTCAAGTCCCTCATTCCTCAACTGAAACTGTATCCTATTAAACCAATTTGGAGGAGAAAATGAGAGTCAGTGAATAATTAGGTGTGCACAGGTGGGTGTGTGCCTGCCCCAGGTATGTACATATATCTGAAATGAGAACTGCAGGACAATCCTGATATTTATTTGGTCAAAAGATTTATATTCCTAAATGTTGAACCCTAATTCCTCTCTGTCTTCTTAAAGTATAAACTCGGGCCCAATAGTCTGTGGTCTGTGACGTTAACGGAGGTGGAAAGAGAAGCAGGATGGAATCTGAAAGTAATGGAAGGAAAGGTAGTGAGGCGGCTGCTAAATGTTAGATGTAAAGATAGATAGCTCAGCCCTTTCCATTTTGATTTCATTTTCTTTATCTAATGATCAAGTGAGATTCCAGATGATCTGTAGGTCAAGTATTTCCTAGAAATAAGAAATCCAGGGCTAATAGTCCTTGTCTTTGCCCTAGGACTGAAACCCATCTGCCTAGCACAAACCAACAGAAACCAACTTTCCTGTCATTATCATAAGCTTCTTAGAAGCTTATGGTGACTGGTAATATTTATCATTGGAATTAAAGCTAATAAGGTCTCATCACTAATCTGGAAATATAGGTACTTCTAGGACAGTATACTGAAGAGGACTGCACAAGGAATTTTGAGTCTGTGATATATAAATCACTATATATACCATTGCTATATCATTATGTCCTGATCTGGTTTCTCAAAATCTAATTGTAACCTAGCATCTGATAGTTTGCTGTTCCTGTTAATGAGACAATTAGTAATAAATATTTTTATTAGTCTTTGTGTTTTATGTTGGGCAGAATTCCCTAGAAGCAGAGCCCGAAATAGTGATTTAGAAGTAGATGATTAAGCGAAGAAGAGGTCTCAGGAGAAAAGGAATGAGGAAACCGAATTAGAATAGGGCAAATAAAGTAAGCAAGGACATGGTCTCAGCTGAATTCTGGTCTTCTTTGATCACACAGGGAGCTCTGGAGCATGAGGTGTAACATTCTCCCCCAGTCTTTTGTATTCCACCCTTGAGCCCATCAGTTGCTGACTGTGGGGTGTCCTTCTTCTGTGGGTTTATAACCTCCCACAGAAGATGGCTCCCATTGACTGAGGGCAACTCTATCCTGCTGGGAGCCACTGACAACCAGTATTTAAATAAGTTGGCACATGGGAGCACCAGCCCATAGGAGCACCAGCCTGATGGTAGGATCAGAAAGCATCCACCAGACTCCCTTTTCTCTTTTCCATCTGGGAAACCTTCCTGCTTGCCTTCTTCTATAGTATTCTTTCATATTCCCTTTCATTTTTCCTTAGTACTCATGCTCTTCTTTGTTCCACTCCTAAAAGTTAGGAATGACGGCATTATTCCTTGAATAACTGACCCAAGCTGTGAAGGAGTAATAGTATCAGAAGAGAAGAGAATTCTGAGTTTTTTGATCAAAGCACAGTAAAATTTACAATGTCCTGGGACCCTTTTGGTGTTGTGCAACTGACAACAGCATTCTTCTAAGTCTACCTTTTTCGGCTTCTATTGGCTGTGCTATAAATAGTTTGGAATAAGAACTGTCATGTTTGTCTTTCTTACTTCCAGCTTCTAGCGTGGTTCCTAGCACACAGCGGACATTCAGTGAAAGCTAATGAGTAACTAAACAAATGGTGGAGGTGAATTCTGAGATATAAACCTTCACTGTGTGCATCCTAAGATTCAAAAAGACTTAAAAGTTTTTGAAGGTCAGGCAAGTAATGTAAATGAGTGAAAGAGTGGTTGGAGAGCCCACACAGCATCCCACGTGGCAACAACTAATCAAATAGAGAGAGCTGGTTGGGAATGCTGGCCTAGATGTTTTGGTATTTTTTGTCAAAAAAATCTATGGGGAGGGAGGTGGGAGGGGGGTTCAGGATTGGGAACACGTGTACACCCGTGGCAGATTCATGTTGATGTATGGCAAAACCAATACAATATTGTAAAGTAATTAGCCTCTAATTAAAATAAATAAATTTTTTAAAATCTAGAAATGTCTTTGTTTTTAAATGTTATCAACTAACTTAAAAGCAAATAACTCCATACTGGTGAGAATGGCCATCATCAAAAAGTCTACAAATAATAAATGCTGGAGAGGATGTGGAGAAAAGGGGATCCTTTTCTTGTTGGTGGGAATGTAAATTGGTACAGTCACTGTGGAGAACAGCAACTGTGAAAGTTCTTCAAAAAAGCAAAAAACGAAACTAAAACTAGAGCTCCCCTTTATCCAACAATCTTAGTCCTAGGCATATATCCAGAGAAAACTATACTTCAAAAAGATACATTCACACTAATATTCATAGAAGCACTATTTAAAATAGTCAAGACACAATTTAGGAAACAACCTAAATATCCATCAACAGAGGAATGGATAAAGAAGATGTAGTACATACATACAATGAAATATTACTCAGCCATAAACAGAATGTTGTTGTTTAGTCACTAAGTCATGTCTGACTCTTTTGTGACCCTATGGACTGTAACCTGACAGGCCTCTCTGTCCATGGGATTTCCCAGGCAAGCAAATTGAAGTGGGTTGCCATTTCCTTCTCCAGGGGATCTTCCCAAACCATGGATCAAACCTGCATCTCCTGTATCACAAGTAGATCGTTTACCACTGAGCTACCCAGGAAACTACTATAAAAAATGAAATATTGCCATTTGCAGCAACATGGATGTACCCAGAGAGTACCATACTAAGTGAAGTAACTCAGAGGAAGAGAAATATCATATGATATCACTGATGCATGGAATTTCTAAAAAATGATACAAATGAAGTTATTTACAAAACAGAAACAGATCCATAGACATGGAAAACGGTGGGTACAGTTACCAAAACGGGAAAGCAGGGTGGATAAATTAAGGGTTTGGGACTAACACTTACACACTACTATATAAAAAGGTAACCAACAAGGATGTACTGTATAGCACAGGGAGCTATCCTCAATATCTGTGATAACCAAATGAGAAAAGAATCTAAAGAAGAATGAGTAGAATGAGTATATGTGCAACTGAATCATTTTGCTCTACATCTGAAACTAACATGTTGTAACACTGTAAAACAACTACACTTCAGTAAGAAAAAAAGAAAATCAAACAACTAACATTGTTAGGACCAAGCAATGCATTTATTAACTGAACTTCACATGAAACCTTTCAGCTTTGTCCTCTGCCATGGAGTATGTCCTTATTGATGATTACCATTTTGTTTTTCCTGGTGGATTAATAACATAAAATGAAGAAATAGACAGCAACATTCTCTATCATCTTCTGCTAATCAAAAGTAGCTCAAACAAGAGCACCTTTTTTCCCCCAAGGAAACTCACCTTTGAGGCCTTTTCTGTACCAGTGACACCTTCTTATCTTCCTTTCTTTACTCTTGTCTATACTTACATGTTATTGTTCTTAAGGCCTCAATTCCTCTGCCATCTTGTGACCTCTTCTAGAAACCTTGAGATGGTCTATGATTATAGTTCAAAAGGGGTCTGAGAATACCTATAAATTCCTTTGCAAAATTGTGTGTATGTATTTATGTTCATCTTTAGGAGGAAGAATTTGTAATTTCTATTAGATTCTAAAAGTAGTAGCCCTTGTCCTGGGTTATTTTATTCACTGTTGAAGCCTCATCTACATTTGGCTCTATCTTACAGTTACATCATAATATGTTCCCTTCCCTTCATCTAAAAATATTTTAGTGGATCCTCACTGCCTTCAAAATAAAATGCAGATTTGTTGGTTAGCTTACAAGATCCATTATCATCGTTTTGAGCACTTGCACCCTCTGTTTCACCAATTGTAACTATTCACAGTCTCAAGTTCACTCCTGCTTCCATGTATGCACATATCTCAGACCTTCTTACCACTTCTCACCCGTATGCACATCAGTTCAGTTCGGCGCTCAGTCATGTTTGACTGTTTGAGACCCCATGGACTGCAGCACACCAGGCTTCCCTGTCTATCACCAACTCCTGGAGCTTGCTCAAGCTCATGTCCATAGAGTCGGTGATGCCATCCAACCATCTCATCCTTTGTTGTCCCCTTCTCCTCCTGCCCTCAATCTTTCCCAGGATCAGGGTCTTTTCAAATGAGTCAGTTCTTTGCATCAAGTGACCAAAGTATTGGAGCTTCAGCTTCAGCATCAGTCCTTCCAAAGAATATTCAGGACTGATTTTCTTTAGGATGGACTGGTTGGATCTCCTTGCAGTCCAAGGGACTCTCAAGAGTCTTCTCCAACACCACAGTTCAAAAGCATCAATTCTTTGGCACTCAGCTTTCTTTATAGTCCAACTCTCACATTCATATATGACTACTGGGAAAACCATAGCCTTGACTAGACGGACCTTTGTTGGCAAAGTAATGTCTCTGCTTTTTAATATCCTGTCTAGGTTGGTCGTAGCTTTTCTTCCAAGGAGTAAGCGTCTTTTAATTTCATGGCTGCAGTCACTATCTGCAGTGATTTTGAAGCCCAAGAAAATAAAGCCTGTCACTCTTGCTACTGTTTCCCCATCTATTTGCTATGAAGTGGTGGGACCAGATGCCATGGTCTTAGTTTTTTGAAGGTTGAGTTTTAAGCCAACTTTTCACTCTCCTTTTTCACTTTCATCAAGTTTCTTTAGTTCTTCACTTTCTGACATAAGGGTGCTGTTATCTGTGCAACTGAGGTTATTGATATCTCTCCCAGCAATCTTGATTCCAGCTTGTGCTTCAACCAGCCCAGTATTTTGCATGATGCATTCTACATATAAGTTAAACAAGCAAGGTAACAATATACAGGCTTGAGGTACTCCTTTTCCAATTTGGAGCCAGTCTGTTGTTCCATGTCCCATTCTAATTGTTGCTTCTTGACCTGCATACAGATTTCTCAGGAGGCAGGTCAGGTGGTCTGGTATTCCCATTTCTTTAAGACTCTTCCACAAATTGTTGTGATCCACACAGTCAAAGGCTTTGGCATAGTCAATAAAGCAGAAGTAGATGTTTTTCTGGAACTCTCTTGCTTTTTCCATGATCCAGCGAATGTTGGCAATTTGATCTCTGGTTCCTCTGCCTTTTCTAAAACAAGCTTGAATATCTGGAAGCTCATGGTTCACGTACTATTGAAGCCTGGCTTGGAGAATTTTGAGCATTACTTTACTAGCACGTGAGATGAGTGCAATTGTTCACTAGTTTGAACATTCTTTGGAATTGCCTTTCTTTGGGACTGGAATGAAAACTGACCTTTTCCGGTCCTGTGGCCATTGCTGAGTTCTCTAAATTTGCTGGCATATTGAGTGCAGCACTTTCACAGCATCATGTTTCAGGATTTGAAATAGCTCAACTGGAATTCCATCACCTCCTCTAACTCTGTTCTTAGTGATGCTTTCTAAGGCCCACTTGACTTCACATTCTAGAATGTTTGGCTCTAGGTGAGTAATCACAGCTTCGTGGTTTTCTGGATCATGAAGATTTTTTTTGAATAGTTCTCCTGTTTATTCTTACAACCTCTTCTTAATATCTTCTGCTTCTGTTAGGTCCATACCATTTCTGTCCTTTATTGTGCCCATGTTTGCATGAAATGTTCCCTTGGTATGTTCCCTTGGTATCTCTAATTTTCTTGAAGAGATCTCTAGTCTTTCCCATTCTATTATTCTTCCTCTATTTCTTTACACTTAACACTGAAGAAGGCTTTCTTATCTCTCCTTGCTATTCGTTGGAACTCTGCATTCAAATGGGTATATCTTTCCTTTTCTCCTTTGCCTTCAGCTGCTCTTCTTTTCTCAGCTATTTGAAAGGCCTCCTCAGACAACCATTTTGCCTTTTTGCATTTCTTTTTCTTTGGAATGGTCTTGATCCCTGTCTCCTGTACAATGTCATGAACCTCCATCCATAGTTCTTCAGGCACTCTGTCTATCAGATCTAATCCCTTGTATCCATTTGTCACTTCCACTGTATACAGTCATAAGGGATTTGATTTAGGTCATACCTGAATGGTCTAGTGATGTTCCCTACTTTCTTCAATTTAAGTCTGAATTTGGCAATAAGGAGTTCATGATCTGAGCCACAGTCAGCTCCTGGTCTTGTTTTTGCTGACTGTATAGAGCTCCATTTTTGACTGCAAATAATTTAATCAATCTGATTTCAGTATTGACCATCTAGTGATGTCCATGTGTAGAGTCATCTCTTGTGTTGTTGGAAGAGGGTGTTTGCTATGACCAGTGCGTTCTCTTGGCAAAACTCTGTTAGCCTTTGCCTTGCTTCATTTTGTATTCTAAGGCCAAATTTGACTCTTACTCCAGTCTTTTGGAGTAACTTTTGATTTCCTTCTTTTGCATTCCAGTCCCCTATGATGAGGAGGCCATCATTTTTGGTGTTAGTTCTATAAGGTCTTGAAGATCTTCATAGCACCAGAAAGAAGATCTTCAGCTTCTTTGGCATTAGTGATTAGGGCATAGACTTGGATCACTGTGATATTGAATGGTTTGCCTTGGAAACGAACAGAGATCATTCTGTCATTTTTGAGATTGCACCCAAGTACTGCATTTCAGACTCTTTTGTTGACTATGAGGGCTACTTCATTTCTCCTAAGGAATTCTTGCCCACAGTAGTAGATATAATGGTCATATGAATTAAATTCTCCCTTTCTGGTCCATTTTAGTTCACTGATTCTGAAAATGTTGATGTCACCGACCCATATGCACATAGACGGCTCATATTCATCCTTGGGAAGAGTTTGATCTAGAAGCAGATTCTAGGACAAGGACTCGACTGTTACAGTTTTATTTGGGAGTTAATGCCAGAAAGCACAAGTAAAAAGCCAGGATGGAAGAAATCTTGTGAAAGGTGTATTATCAATCCAGTTGCCACTGTGGGCAATTAGCAAAATTCTCTCCCACTGATGACCTCTAGGAGACAATGTAGAACAACTCTAGAGTTAGCTATGAAGCAAAAAAGGTAAGGTATTTATGCAACAGCTTCTGGAAGTCATTGATCTTGGGGGGACTTCCTGCAGCAACTGCATGTGTCCCATGGCTGAGGGAAAAAAGGCATTAAGTGTTGTGTCTTAGGTTTTCCTTCTAAATATCTTGTAGCGTAGAAATGAATGCTGAGGGTACATGGGCAGGGTAATGTCAGTTTCACTATAAAATCTGAAATGTACAGACTCCCCTGTAAACATACCCAATCAAAGTAAACTAAGCCAAGAGACGTTCTCAAAAGATCATTCTCCCTCACTTGAGTTATGTAACTTTTTATTTGCCCTCTTAGTGACCTCTGACAACTTCTATAAATATATTAGCTACATAATTGAGAAAATATTTATTAAACTGATGCCCCAGACTGGGTATTGTGCTAGGCAATGAGGACATAGCAGTGAAAATGGCAGGCATCCAACCATCAATTACAGGAGTGATGACTATCACACAACTGTAACTAGTTGACCATTTGTCTGCATCCAAGACTAAACAGTATCTTTTGTGCATTAATTCTCAGGTCTTATTCATTATCTGGCACAGAGTGTACAGTCAATAAATGCTGACCAGTGATGAGTGAATAAATGAAGTACATTCTTCAGGCTTATCTGAAGCCTTTTATTTGGAAATTGTGAGCATGTGGAACAATTCCAAGTTGAGCTGGGCATTGAAATTCTACCAATAAGCACAGATCTGGGAAATCACTGCCTTATTTTGGACATGCCACCTTGACTGAAGGCTTGAGTAATCAATACCTAGCTGTAACCCAGAAGGAACATTCCATACAATTGCAAATAGCATGTTTGTTTGTTTTTTTTTTTCAGTAAACTCAAAGCAAGCCAACTTTGCAGCCAGAAACACTGCAATTGATCAGCTGTAATTAAATTCAGGCCTAACAGACAGCCTTTATTCTTTAAAGTAATTCCCAATGTGAAAGGTATCTACCGTGGTAACCCAACTCCAGTATCTTCCTGGAGAATCCCATCAACAGAGAAGCTTCGCAGGCAACAGGCCATGGGGTCACAAAGAGTCAGACACAACCGCAGTGGCTCAGCACACATGCATGCAATCCAGAGTAGAATCACTTCCTGACCTTCTGGTGAAGGGAAGTGCAATATAATATATGGAGAACTTTCTTGATTATTTTATCCCTTATAACTGAATTTTTCTTAAGAAGAAATGCAGTCTAACATAAAAAGTCTAAAGAAATATTTTCAGGCAAGAATGGAAGTTCCATCATGTTTGTCTAGAAGGCTTGTTAGGAGTCACACAATCAAAGACTACTGAAGAAAAGGCATTTGAATTATTCTACAAATATAACTGCACTTTTTATTTCCACTTACTACTATTTTTCTGGAGATGTCTTGATAACGCAAATAAACTCATTTTACCAAACAGTATTGTAATTGAGTGAGCCACCTGTTGGTCATTGCTGACAACTGAACCATAATTGAGTTACGATTTTGTTTTCCACATGACTTGCTGCTGGAATACACTGCAGAGCACTGGTTATTGAACTTTGATGTGTCTCAGGATCACCTGAAGAACTAATAAAGAATGCACATGACTGTGTTTCTTGTAGCAGGACAGGGACTGGCCCTTTGTATTTTTACAAAGTTCTCACATCCACTAAAGATTGGGAATCACTGCTATTCATTGTTTATTCCCTAAGTCATGTCAGATTTTTGTGACCCCATGGAAATAAAAGGATCCTCTGTCTATTGGATTTCCTAGACAAGAATACTGGAGTGGGTTGTCATTTCCTTCTCCAGGGGCTCTTCCCGGCCCAAGGCTGGAGCCCATATCTCTTGCACTGGCAGGTGGATTCTTCACCACTGAGCCACGTGGGAAGCCCTAATCCCTGCTACGGATTTTCTCAGATATTTTGAGCAATTATTGTATGCAGAGCACCTATGAAAAAGTTTTGAAAATTGGATCTTCCCAGATGGTGCAGTGGTAAAGAGTTTGCCTGCAGGAGACACAAGAGGTGTAGGTTCAATCCCTGAGTCAGTATATCACTCAAAAAAAAAAAAAAAAAAAGATTATCAAAGAAAATCAAAAGTGTATTTGCAAGAACAAATGGAAACAATTCAAGTATCAGTCTAATGAAAAAGTAGCATTTGTTTTTGTATTAAGGCAGACGAAACTATAGTTGAATTGTGTACTAAATGCTCATGGGAAACCTGCAAATTATTCTCAGAATAGTGGCTTATTAAATACTGATCTAGGCTACAACCTTCCTTTATTTTTAGCCTTTCTCTGCTTTCTTGCTTAAATTCTAACTTTAAATCAGTGCCATGCACATTCAATATTCAACTTCTTTTCCAACCCATAGTTCTTTTTCTGATAATTTAAATTATTTTTTATCTAAAAGCCATTTATTTAATTATTTTTATTTCATTAAAAATAAAATAGGTCATATTACAGATGGAGACTTCAGCTCAAAAAATGATTTCTGTCTGTAGAAAACTTTAAAAAAGTACAAACCTCAGCATTAAATAACTTGATTCAAATATGGAAAATTTTAGTTCAGTGTACATTGAAAAAATTCTACAAAAATAGTAAACATTACCACTTGAAACTCACTAGAATGGTTAAAAACAAAAAAGATTGATCACACCAAATATTGGTGAGGATGTAGAGCTACTGGTACTGTTTGGAATGTAAAATGGTATGATCAACTTGGGAAAAAGTCTTTTATAAAGTTAAAACATTGATGGTTATGATACAGTAAGTACCCTCGTGGGAGAAAGTACATACAAGAGAAATGAAACACATGTCCAGAAAAAGACTTGTGAAGCATCTTCATAAAACTTTTATTAATAACAGCCCAAACCTGAAAATAACTCAAATACCCATCAACTTGAAATGGTTAAGTAGCTATGCTATTCTCAAATAGTGGAATACTATTTGGCAACACATAAGGATCAATTTCTAAGACACAATGGTATAGATGAATCTCACAGTCATTATGCTGAGCAAAAAAAGATATAACTGAGGAGATGATGTGTAATTTCATTTATGCTGCTGCTGCTGCTAAGTCGCTTCAGTCGTGTCTGACTCTGTGCGACCCCATAGACAGCCTCCTACCAGGCTCCCCTGTCCCTGGGATTCTCCAGGCAAGAACACTGGAGTGGGTTGCCATTTCCTTCTCCAATGCATGAAAGTGAAAAGTGAAAGTGAAGTCACTCAGTCGTGTCCGACTCGTAGCGATCCCGTGGACTGTAGTCTACCAGGCTCCTCCATCCATGGGATTTTCCAGGCAAGAGTACTGGAGTGGGGTGCCATTGCCTTCTCTGAATTTCATTTATAGGAAGTTTTAAAAGAGGCAAAACTAATATACAGTGATAGAGATCAGCTCAGAGGTTGCTCATTGGATCGATTAATTGGAGGCACATGATATTGTGATAATAGATGGGTAAACAGTGGAAACAGTGTCAGACTGTATTTTTCTGGGCTCCAAAATCACTGCAGATGGTGATTGTAGCCATGAAATTAAAAGACGCTTACTCCTTGGAAGGAAAGTTATGACCAACCTAGATAGCATATTCAAAAGCAGAGACATTACTTTGCCAACAAAGGTCCGTCTAGTCAAGGCTATGGTTTTTCCTGTGGCCATGTATGGATGTGAGAGTTGGACTGTGAAGAAGGCTGAGCGCCAAAGAATTGATGCTTTTGAACTGTGGTGTTGGAGAAGACTCTTAAGAGTCCCATAGACTGCAAGGAGATCCAACCAGTCCATTCTGAAGAAGATCAGCCCTGGGATTTCTTTGGAAGGAATGATGCTAAAGCTGAAACTCCAGTACTTTGGCCACCTCATGCGAAGAGTTGACTCATTGGAAAAGACTCTGATGCTGGGAGGGATTGGGGGCAGGAGGAGAAGGGGACGACAGAGGATGAGATGGCTGGATGGCATCACCGACTCAATGGGCGTGAGTTTGAGTGAATTCCATGAGTTGGTGATGGACAGGGAGGCCTGGTGTGCTGCGATTCATGGGGTCGCAAAGAGTCGGACACGACTGAGCGACTGAAGTGAACTGAACTGATATTGTGATTTATAATAAGAAATGTATATGCTTGGTCTTTTTCCCTTTGGAATTTCCTAAGTGAATGTTAATGAGGACTTCACCTAAGAATGGGGGGCTGGTTGTCAACTGATGTTCCAAGAATTACTTGGTGATAGATGGGAACTTCGCTCTGTCCCCCAACCCACGTACATTGGAATTGGGTCCAGGAACTCAAATTAAGGCATTAAGGAACTTTCTAATATGATGTAAATGTTCTCTTTGGAAGATACTATATTTTCTTTTTTTTTTAATTTTATTTTATTTTTAAACTTTACATAACTGTATTAGTTTTGCCAAATATCAAAATGAATCCGCCACAGGTATACATTGGTCACAGCCGTGCAAAGGACAATTCATAGGCTTCTCTCAGGCTTTTAGTCTAAGATGGTGAACTGTTTAAACATTTCACTAGATTCAAAATTCTACATTTTTCACTTTAATTGAGATTAAAAACTTATATACAGTATAATGCACAGATCTTAAGTATAAAATTCAATGCAATTTGAAAATATTTTCAAATTGCATTGAATTTTATACTTAAGATCTGTGCATTATACTGTATATAAGTTTTTAATCTCAATTAAAGTGAAAAATGTAGAATTTTGAATCTAGTGAAATGTTTAAACAGTTCACCATCTTAGACTAAAAGCCTGAGAGAAGCCTATGAATTGTCCTTTGCACGGCTGTGACCAATGGACATGTGTGTGTTCTCACATGCATGTATAGTGGGGACACTAATAAACCTTACAAAAGATATTTCAAAAGCTAGAGGTGAAGAGGCACTTGGATTTGGTTTGGGGATAAAGGTAGAGATATTGATCTGAGATCAGATAAAATGCTCTTTATTCAACCAAGAGAGTTTGAATATTTAAAAAGTTGGATGTCCATGTCTATCCTCACCAGATCATAATGGAAGTTATTGATTCCAAGTGAAAGAGAAGGTAGTTTAGTTAGATTTGGAAAGGAATGCACAGCAAAAACCAGAGGTGAAGGGAAGAGTGAAAGCAAATGAGCTTCCCAGTTTAGGTAAAGGTCCAAATGGACCTTAAAGAGGTGGGCATCCTCCTGTTGGTGAGATCTTGCTGGGAATGCCTGGAAGACATTTATAAAGGGAGGTGGCATGAGAATTAAGCCCATTCCCTATCATCAGAGTTGCTCCTTGGGTTTTTCAATGAAGCTTCATCAAACCCAAGCAGAGGCAGGACTCCCGAACACTAAGTACCTATCCATTGGATTTGTATAGTTATGGACAAATTTCTTCTGTTAAGAGAAAAGAATATGTCCCATCACAAACATATACATTACCATATTTAAAATAGATAGCTGGTGGGAATTTGCTCTATGACACAGGGAGCTCAAATCAGGTGCTCTGTGACAACCTTGAAATGGGATGGGGTGGGAGGTGGGAGAGATGTTCAAGGCGAGTGGGGGGAGAACATACGTATACCTTTGGCTGATTCATGTTAATGTACAGCAGAGACCAACACAATATTACAAAGCAATTATCCTCCAGTTAAAAACAAATAAATTTTTTTTTAAATGAATACATCATAGGTAGGAATGAGAGGCAATATGTTGCCAACTTCAGTGAAATGGTTGTAAGAACCAGTTTGGGTAGCTTCATTGGTTCTCAATCCTGGTTATGTCATAATTATCTGAGCTGCTTCGCAAAATACCAGTGCCTGAGCTCCCCCCGCCCCCACCCCCCCCCCCACAGATACTGATTGAATAGGTCTATAAGGGGCTTAAGCAGTCCTAAAAATCAACTGGGGTTGGTTTAGAGCAGTGGTTCTCACAGTGTGATCTTCAGACCAGCAGCAGCATCATAACCAGAGAACTTGTTAAAAAAAAAGGTTTTTAGGCCTCGCCTAACTCTACTGAATCAGATCCAGGGATGGTGCCCAGCCATCTTCATCTCAACAAGCCCCCTAGGTGATTCTAATGTACCACCTAGTTTGCCCACTGATTAGAAAATTTCTGTGGGACTGTTTCAGAATCAAGTCTTCCTGGATTTGGTTTTAGAGTCTCTGGCTTTTTGAAGCATTCCTCATTTTATATCATGGTATTAAGTTCAATCTTAAGCCATTTTTGTATGAACTGCATATGGATATTTCTATTTTCTACAATTCCCCCTCCATTTCTTAAGTTCTTTGCCCATAAGTTTTCATCTCCCCTGCAGCTGATTGCTTTTGCCCTTTCTTTTCCTATTTCTTCTCTTTCTGAATCAGCTTCTTTTTATAAAGTCGCATCTTTATCTGCTTTCGGGATATCCACCTTGCGCTGCAAGGTTTTGCATTCATTTTCCAGTCGAGCTTTGCTAAATGCAGAGAATGAATCTCATGTTCTTTATTTTCTCTTCCAGCTCATGCCTGGCTGACACCTCATCACTCAGTTTGGATGGGAAATGGCCTCAGTCTTTTCCAGCTATTGTTAACAAAGATTATATCCAGGAGATATATATCATCTGTCATCTCTGATTAATTTTGTCTCCTCACTCTGGTGATTTACCAGTTATTTCAGCTGCCCAGTGCAATTATTCAAAACTTCAAATTCGTTTTCTTTGTAAACAAGAGTTTCCTCGAGGTTTTTCTGAATTTTATAGTCAACTATAATTTTATTGGTTTTCTCAGCTAAGTGTTCCCTTCATTCTGGTTGGCTGCTTCCTATAGGAATTGCTCCATGCTCTCCTTAGGTCTTGATTTTTTCTATCAAATCTGCCAGATGTCAAACTTCATCTTCTCTTTGCCAAGTTTTGCTGCATTAGAACATTTTTTCTACTTCCAAGATTTTATAGGATTCCTTGAAAATATTTGTAATATTTCCATAGACTTCTTGCCTTCCAATACCTTATTGTTTGTTTGATTTTATCTCATCTATTTTGTGTTTTATACTTTTTTGTGTGGTTTATACTTCTTTTGTTGTTACTTAGTTGCTCAGTCATGTCCAACCTTTTCATGACCCCATGGGCTGTAGCCCCCCCCAGCCTCCTCTGGCCATGGAATTTCCCAGGCCAGAATACTGGAGTGGGTTGCCATTTCCCTCTCCGGGGGATCTTCCTGACTCAGGAATGGAACCCACATCTCCTGCTTGGCAGGCAGATTCTTTACCAGTGAGTCACCTGGGAAACTGTTTATACTTCCTAAGTTTCCCCAAACAAGTATGCTTTCTACCAGCATTTCTTTTACCATTTGATTCATTTTTTAAAGATGCTGGTTAGAATCTTTGTGGAGTCTCTTCCTCAGAGAGATGTTTATATTTTATCTTGATTTTCACCATCCCCCCAAGTCTTTGCTGCGTTAATTTTCTGTTCCTATTTGACAATCTTTGTTTATTCCAAGATAAATTTTTGTAAATCAGTTGTGTTGTCATTTATCTCCATTGTGGAAAGGAATAATCTCTGAAAGATGGTTACCTCAAGGACCTCATCTTTGGGAATTTAGCAAGTTTGTTGAGTTTCAACTGTGGGCTTTCCTTAAAGGGTTTTCATTGAGAAATGGTTCGTTTTCTGTCTTTCTCACGTGAATCTTATTTTCTCCCCCAAAGTCTCCAACTCCATTGCCTCTGTGAAAACAAACACAGTCTGTACCTGTTGACCATGCTGGCAGTAAGTCTCTCTTCCTCTCCCTCTCTCTCTCCCGTGTGCTCTCTCTCTTTCATACTTGATATTTATTTAGTTGGATTAAATTATTCAGGAATTACCTACCATCAAACAACCCAAAGCTCCCACTAACTTGTAACACATATGCATGCAGTTCCTTCATTTTGTTGTGTTTATTCTAGTATTGCAACTAGAAATATTTTTTATTTCTTGAGTTTTATATTCTTCCAAGTTTATTGATATGTCATTGACATACAGCACTGAATAAGTTTCAGATGTGCAGTATAATGATTCCATTTACATATATCATGAAACAATTATCACAATAAGCTTGGTGAACACAAATAATCACATACTGATATAAAAATAAATGGAAACAAATTTTCCTTGTGATAAGATTCTAAATATTTACTCTCTTAACAAGTTTCATATATAGCATACAAAAATGTTCATGATATTTATCATGTTGTACATTACACTCAGTTATTTTATCTTGGTACTGCTGATCCTGTTCGTGATGCCAACTGTCTCTCTGTATCTCACTGTGAGCACTCTTCTTAACCCGTGGTAGGCAAGGTGCGAGCTAAGAGGCTGAAAGAAAATATCAGGAGTCGTAAGAACTGTTCATTTCAGTTCAGTTCAGTTGCTCAGTCCTGTCCGACCCTTTGCGACCCCATGAATCGCAGCAGGCCAGGCCTCCCTGTCCATCACCAACTCCCGGAGTTCACTCAAACTCATGTCCATTGAGTCGGTGATGCCATCCAGCCATCTCATCCTCTGTCGTCCCCTTCTCCTCCTGCCCCCAATCCCTCGTAGCATCAGAGTCTTTTCCAATGAGTCAACTCTGCATTTATTCTCTCCTGGCTGGTGCAGCAGCCATAGTAGCAGACACACCATAACATAATTGCCCACAACCCTCCAGGGCTTTTCCAGGTGAACTTATATACCTACAGAAGAAAAACAGCCTGAGTCCAAGCGAGTACATTCTGACATGCTGCACAGTGCTATGACTGATCTTAGCTGTTACATAAATCTCAATGACGGGCATGCGCAGTGCTTTAACTGATCTCAGCTGTTACATAATTATTTACAAACCGTGGGGCAAGAGTGAGAGGCCCTGGGGTGTGCGAGAGCCTGACCATGCCATCTTCACTAATTTGCTCTTTCCCTACAATCTTGTAACTGGATGTTTGTACCTTTTGACTGCCTTCATTAAATTCTCCCTTGCCTCCTCTAGTAACCATGAATCTGATCTTTCTATGAGTGTGTTTGTTTTTGAAATATAATTGACTTACAACACTATGTTAGCTCCTGCTATACAACACAGTGACTTGGTATTTCTATACTTTTCAAAATGATCATGAAAAATCTAATTATGATGTGTCACTATGCAAATTATGACATAATAATTGACAACATTCCTCACACCATACATTTTGTAACCATGACTCATTTATCTTGTAACTGGAAGCATGCACCTCTTAATCTTCCTTATCTATTTCTCTCCTCCCCACACTCTCTCCCCTCTGGCAACCACCTGTTTGTTCTTTGTTTCTGTGTATTATGTTTGTTCATTTGTTTTGCTTTTTAAATTACACATATGAGTGAAATAACTTAGCATAATACCCTCTAGGTCCATCCATGTTGTCACAAATGGCAAGATTGCATTCTTTTTTATGGCTGAGTTTTAAATAGTCCATCAAACAAATATATCACATCTTCTTTGTCTATTCATCTATTGACGGGCACTTAGGTTGCTTCCATACCCTGGCTATTGTAAATAATGTTGCAGTGAACATTGGAATGCATATCTTTTCTAGTTAGTGTTTTCATTTCCTTTGTATAAATATCCAGGAGTGGAATGAAATTAATGGGTTATATGATAGCTCTAGTTTTAATTTTTTGAGGAAACTCCATACTGTTTTTCACAGTAGCTGCACCAGATTACATTCCCAACAGCACATGAGTGTTTCCTTTTCTCCACATCCTTGCCGACATTTATTGTTTGTTGTCTTTTTGGTAATAGACATTCTGACAGGTATGAGGTGGTGTTGTAACATTTTTTGGCTGCAGGAAGCAGCATGCAGGATCTTAGTTCCTTGACGATGGATCGAATCCATGCCCCCTGCAGTGGGAGTACACACTCTTAATCACTGAACTGCCAGGGAAATCCTTCATTGTGGGCTTGATTTGCATTTCCCTGGTGATTAGTGATGTTGAGCATCTTTTCATGTGCCTGTTACCATTTATATGTCTTCTTTGAAAAAAATGTCTATTCAACCCCTTTGTCCATTTTTAAACCAAGTCATTTGGCTTACTGTTGAGTTGTATGAGTTCTTTGTATATTTTGAATATTAATTCTTTGTCAGATATATTGTTGGCAAATATCTTCTCCCATTTAATAGGTGATCTTTTCATTTTGCTGATAATTTCCTTTGCCATACAAAACTTTTTAGTTTGATATAGTCCCATTTGTTCATTTATTGTTTTTGTTTTCCTTGAAAACAGTAATATTGTATTTCCTATATTTCCTTAGTAAATATTACTAGGACTAATGTCAAAGAGGGTACTGTCTATGTTTTATTCTAGAAGTTAAATGGTTTCAGATCTTATGCTTAAGTCTTTAATCCATGTGAATTTATTTTTATATGTGGTGTGAGAAAGTAAATTAGTTTGAATCTTTTGCATGTAGCTGTTCAGTTTCCCCAACACCATTTATTAAAAAGATTGTCTTTTCCTCCATTGTATATTCTTGCTTTGTTTGTCATAGATAGTTGCCCTTACAAACATGATTATTTCTAGACTCTGTCTTCTGTTCCATTGATCTACATGGATATTTTTGTGCCAGTACCATACCGTTTTTATTACTCTAGCTTTGTAGTACAGTTTGGAATTAGGGAGTCTGATATTAATGTCTCCAAGTTTATTCTTCTTTCTCAAGATAATTTTGGCTATTTGGGGTTTTTTGTGTGTATTTCCAAAGCAATTTTAGAATAATTTGCCCTACTTCTGTGAAAAATGCCATTGGTATTTTGTTAGAGATTACATTGAAACTGTAGATTGCCTCAGGAAATAAGTTATTTTAACAATATTAATTCTTCCAATCCATGAGCCCAGTCTATCTTTCCATCTATTTCTATCATCTTCAATTTCTTTCATCAGAGTTCTATAGTTTTCTGAGAACAAGTCTTTTACTTCTTTTGTTAAGCTTTTTGCTGTTATTTTATTCTTTTTGATGCAGTGACATGTGGGATATTTTGTCTTTCTCTTTTTGTTATTATTTGAATGGGATTGTTTTCTTAACTTCTCTTTTTGATTGTTCAGTATTAGTTATAGAACCACAATAAATTTCTATATATTAATTTTGCATCCCACAACTTTACCAAACTCATTGATGAATTCAGGTATGCTGTAGCTGGCATCTGAAGGATTTTCTATATAGAGAGTCATGACATCTATAAACAGTGACAGTTTTACATCTTCATTTCCAGTTTGAATTTCTCTTATTTTTTTTCTTCTCTGATTTCTGTGGTTTGGACTTCCAATACTGTGTTTCAAAATCCATCCTGACTCTGAAATCCATTTTATTTCTCTCTACCAAATACAAACAGGAACTGGGTTCCAAACCAAGCTAAATAATTAGAGGCTGCTTATAAATCAAATCCAGGAGCATAATCTGAGGACTAGGTGGGCTCAGTAAATAGTAAATGAAGTCAGATGGGAAACAACTTCTGAGTGTAATTTTAAAAACTTCAAAAGCACTGCTTTTTCTCAAATATGTAGGGAATTTGTGTCTATTAATAGCAGAAACTCATTAATGGTTTAATCAGTAAAATGGTAAAGTTGGGTCAAAGGAGAGAAGCATATATTATCTATGAAAGGAAAAAAATGTTAAAATAAGATTGTTAATTAAATGCAAAACTGTTAATGTACTACAAAAAAATTAAGTTGTTTTATTGCCCTGTAGTACAGAGCAGAAATTATTTTCAAATTATCAGACTTCTATTAATAGAAGTTAACATTTAACTTTGCAGAGTCTGGGCTATAATCAAACAAACACTGTGCTTCGGACCTCCCTGGTGATCCAGTGGTTAAGAACTTGCTTTCTAATGCAGGGGACGTGGGTTTGGTTTCCGGGAAGGGAAACAAGATCCCTACATGTTGTGGGAAAACTAAGCCCACTTGCCATAACTACTGAGCTCATGCAGTCTAGAACCTGTGCTCTGCAACAAGAGACGCCTGCACACTACAACTAGAGAAGCCCCATGTGCCACAACTAGAGCTTATGTGCTGCCCAATCTCAGGAATCAAACCCATGCCCCCTGCAGGGGAGTTGCAGTCTTAGCCATTGGATCACAAGGGAAGTCCCTAAAGTAATTTGCTTTATATTCAAAAGCTTTTATTGATCATTCTACATTCTTCATAGCACCAAAACTATGTATAATAAATTGAAAAACGATTTTATTGCTGATGACCATAAAGGCTGTCATGGTTTAAAATGTATTGTAAAATTACTACAATTATTGGTAATTCACAATTGGTAAAAACATTATAAATCTACTGCAAATTTTTATGAATAAGTATTCACAAAAAGCAAAAATACTTTGCACATGCTTCTCTTAATGAAATAAGTGAGACTTTTCCTCAGTTTATACACTGTGGCTATTTATAAAGGAGATAAATATATCTTTATTGCTAATGGGACATGGGTCTGATCATGGATTCTATTTCTGTTCTTCTTTTTGTATATATAAACGTTATGAAAATTTGTTCTCATAAACAGAACACAGGATTAGAAGGAATTTTGCAATAACAATGGCATTATATTAATTGAATTTTCAAAGTACATGCCAAAATTACATTGTGATTGATCTATCAGAATAATCTTTTAATGAGTCTATCAACTACAAGCTTGACAAACTCCTCCTTTTGCTGAAAGCTCATGATTGGAAAACCTCAGACTTGCAAAAGGTTTTCTATTCCAATCACTAGATCTGTTTAGTATCTCAGTTTCTAGGAAAAATAGCAAAAAGGCTTTATCAAGAATAATCAAATGCTATTAAATAGACTTATTAGTCTTTCAACTAGATACATATTCTGAAAAGTTTTGGAAAATCAAAATGTTACTAATTTTTATATACTTTTGTAAATGAAATATTTTTTATAAAATGTCTTAAAGTTAGATGCCTTAAATGTCCATGCTTTCATCTTTTTAGTGATAATTTACAGATTGATCTACAGATTAATTCATGGAAAATTTCCCTGAATAACCTAACTGACAAACTTGGCCTCATTTTTAAACCTCATCAGCCAAATTCATCTTATCTTTCAGAAAAAAGTGGGATATCACTGTTCTATACAAATAGATATGCTATGTTGCATATTGAAACATCCATCTTACAGAATGCATCTTGTAATGCACGTTACTGAAAACATGATAAAATGTATCAACTTTATGTTATTTAAAATAATATCTTGCTTCTCATTATTTAATTTGTAATTATTCAACATATCTAAAATAGAAATTATTTGTAAATCAAGGAGTATGATAAAAATTCTTTGAAATATTAGCATATATTTGTTTGTGTATATATTTGTGTATGTGTGTGTGTGAGCCTTGTGTTCTGCTTTTGAGAATAATGACATAATATTCAGCTCAGTTCAGCTCAGTTCAGTTGCTCAGTTGCATCTGACTCTGCAACGCCATGGACTGCAGCAGGCCAGGCCTCCCTGTCCATCACCAACTCCCAGAGCTTGCTCAAACTCATATCCATCGAGTCAGTGATGCCATCCAACCATCTCATCCTCTGTTGTCCTCTTCTCCTCCTACCTTCAATCTTTCCCAGCATCAGGGTCTTTTCAGATGAGTCAGTTCTTCACATCAGGTGGCCAAAGTACTGATATTATATAATATGATATAATATTAGCATTATATATTCATATATAATGAATTAGTAAGACTTTCTTCAGTTTCATTAGATATCATGATCAAACATTATGTATTTAATTAAAAGAATATCATAAATTGCTAAAAACAAATTAATCTGACAACCAATACATAATTTAATTTTTTAACTGCAGGAAAAACTATGTGACATTTATAAAATGAAACTCAATAAGGTTATGTAATCAAGATAAATAGCTAATAATATTGTTTGATAAAATAGGTTTAAATTATTTTATTTAATAATAACAAATGTGAAGGAAGTCTCATAAAATTTTATCTCTGATTGGTATCCAGAACAAGGTGATACTCCCATAAAACAGCTAAAATGAATTAGAGTCACTAACTTGTCATCTTTCATTCATTCAGAGGTTCTTTTCCTCCCTTATCTGGGGATGAGGATTAAAAATAATAGACATTGCTTAAGGGGACGACAGAGGATGAGATGGCTGGATGGCATCACTGACTCTATGGATGTGAGTTTGAGTGAACTCCGAGAGTTGGTGATGTACAGCGAGACCTGGTGTGCTGTGATTCATGGGGTCGCAAAGAGTTAGACATGACTGAGCGACTGAACTGAACTGATGTTTAAACACATGAAAGAAATTGGTATTTTAGCTTTCAATGTTTCTTATCATCTCTTTGCTTTGTTCTCATGGAATCTACCTTAAGAGAGATCTCTCCTTTGACAGTATTCAGGAATTTAAGAGATTAGATAGTACACACTCATCTCTTTACATCTGAATTAAGAAACATTAGAAATGAATAGTCATAATGACATAAAAAGAATTATATTTAGTAATTCTGTGACATAAAACCTGTGACATAAAAAGAATTATATTTAGTATTTGCTCCCGTTTCCTGGGGGCTCCTAAACCCTAAACACAGCTCCTAAAACTCTTGGAACTGCTGAGTATGCTACTGAGATGACTAGTGGCTATGGCTCTTAATAATCTCAGAATGGGGACTGGTTGCTAAAGGAACCAGTCATGTGATTAGAGGGTTGTAATTTTCAGCCCCACTTGGGACTGTAGGTTGAGTTAATTACCTATGGCTGATGATTTAATCAGTCATGCCTGTGTCATGGGGGCTTCCTAGGAGGCATTAATGGTAAAGAACCTGCTTACCAATGTCAATGCTGCTACTGCTGCTAAGTCGCTTCAGTCGTGTCCAACTCTGTGCAACCCCATAGACGGCAGCCCACCAGGCTCCCCGTCCCTGGGATTTTCCAGGCAAGAACACTGGAGTGGGTTGCCATTGCCTTCTCCAATGCAGGAAAGTGAAAAGTGAAAGTGAAGTCGCTCAGTCGTGGCCAACTCTTCGCGACCCCATGGATTGCTGCCTACCAGGCTCCTCCGCCCATGGGATTTTCCAGGCAAGAGTACTGGAGTGGGGTGTCATTGCCTCCTCTGACCAATATCAATGCAAGAGACATAAGAGGAGCCTGAATATGTGTGTGTTTTGTGTGTGTGTGTGTGTGTGTGTGAGTTATGGATGCGCTCAGTTGCTCAGTTGTGCTTGACTCTGCAGCACCATGGACTGCAGCCCACCAGGATCCTTTTTCCATGGAATTTCCCAGATAAGAATACTGGAGTGGGTTGCCATTTCCTTCTCCAGGGAATTTTTCTGACCCAGGGATCACACCTGCCTCTCTTGTGTCTCCTGCATTTCAGATGGGTTCTTTATCACTAGCACAACCCAGGACGCCTGAATATGTATGTGTGTTAGTCACTCAGTCATGTCTGACTCTTTGCAACACCATGGACTGTATGTAGCCCACCAGACTTCTCTGTCCATGGGATTCTCCAGACAAGAACACTGGAGTGGATGGATGGCCAGTATTCTGGAATAGGTAGCCAGATCTCCAAGGGATCTTCCAAACCTAAGGATTGAACCTGGGTCTCCTCCATTGCAGGCAGATTCTTTACCATCTGAGCCACCAGGGAAGCCTGAATAAAAAACCTAAATGAAGGAGTTGGGAGAGCTTCTGGGTTGATGAGCACTTCGAGGTGCTGCGAGAGAGGCATGCACAGAGAGAGTGGAAACTCTGCATCCCTTCCTTCATACCTTGGCCTTTGCATCACCTCCATCTGGTTGTTCCTGAGTTGTATTCTTTCATCAGAAAGGAGTAATAGTAAGTCAGGTGCTTTTCTGAGCACCTCAAAATTTTGAGCCATTCAAGCACATTATCAAACATGGAAAGGGAGTTGTGGAAACCGCAGATTTACAGTCAATTGATTGAAAGTACCAGAAGCTTGGACTTGTTATTGGTGTCTGAAGTGGGGGCAGTCTTGTAGAACTGAGCCCTTAAACTACATGACCTTTGGCTAACCTTAGGTAGATAATGTTCGAATTGAGTTGAGTTGAGGATCCCCAGCGTGGTGTCAGAGACAGTTAGTTGATACTGGAAGAAACTTACACTTTTGTCATGAGAAGTGTGTGAAATAGAGCTTTTTTTCTTTTTACAAAACATGTCAAATTCTAAAATAAGTACTTAAAAGAAATTAATTAGCTTTCATAAATACAAGAAGAAACCAAAAAGAGTAAAAAAAAAAATGAGCTAAGAATGCAAATAAATATTATGAAAAATAACAGAAGAATAAATCCAACAAACCAAAGATAAAAGAAATATTAGAATAATGGTAGAAATCTGTGAAAGCTTGAACAATAGAAATAACAGCAAATAGTTTTAGTAAAGTAAAACAAAACACGTGTTATTTGAAAGCTTAACAAGAAAGATTTCTGGCAAGACTGAATAGGGAGGGGGAATGGAATTTGCAAATAGATAAATGCATAAAGGAACTAGAAAGGCTCTGCTGCTGCTGCTGCTAAGTTGCTTCAGTCGTGTCCGACTCTGTGCGACCCCATAGACAGCAGCCCACCAGGCTCCCCCGTCCCTGGGATTCTCCAGGCAAGAACACTGGAGTGGGTTGCCATTTCCTTCTCCAGCGCATGAAAGTGAAAAGTGAAAGTGAAGTCCTCAGTTGTGTCCGACTCCTAGTGACCCCATGGACTGCAACCTACCAGCCTCCTCTGTCCATGGGATTCTCCAGGCAAGAGTACTTGAGTGGGGTGCCATTGCTCTATATATGCCCATAAATGTAAAATAAAAGCAGAATCTTATGACCAACCTAGAGAGCATATTAAAAAGCAGTGACATTACTTTGCCAACAAAGGTCCATCTAGTCAAAGCTATGGTTTTTCCAGTAGTCATGTATGAATGTGAGAGTTGGACTATAAAGAAAGCTGAGCACCAAAAAACTGATGCTTTTGAACTATCAAAAGTGGTATTGGAGAAGACTCTTGAGAGTCCCTTGGACTGCAAGGAGATCAAACCAGCCCATCCTAAAGGCAATCAGTCCAGAATATTCATTGGAAGGACTGATGCTGAAGCTGAAACTCCAATACTTTGGCCACCTGATGCAAAGAACTGCCTCATTGGAAAAGACTCCTGATTTGGGGAAAGATTGAAGGCAGGAGGAGAAAGGGATGACAGAGGGTAAGATGGTTGTATGGCCAAATCAATGGACCTGAGTTTGAGTACACTCTGGGAGTTGGTGATGGATAGGGAGGCCTGGCATGCTGCAGTCCATGGGGAACTCAAAGAGTCAGACAAGACTGAGCGACTGAACTGAATTGAACTGAATGAACTACTCTATTCTGTTAATTTGAATACCTAGATAGAATGAATAAATTCTTAGAAAAATAACTGCAAACATAATCAAAGTGGAGAAAATTGAAATGAACCAGTAAGAATTAAAGAAATTTATTTGTCAAAGACCTCCTTTTCTCAATTACCCAATGTCTGGTTTTGTAAGTATTACCTCCCAAATATTTAAGAATTGTTAAGTCCTATTTTTTTACTCCAGAAACTAGCAAAAGAGAAAAGTCTGCCTCCCTGTAACTGATAAAGTCAGACAGAATTTTAAATGACCAGTATAATCAAGCATCATAAAAGGGGGGCAATGTGATCATATCTGCAATCGAAGATCCCTCTTCAAGGGATCCCTTCAAGAAGATCTCTCTGTTGCATAAGACATGGGCTGGGATGAAGTTTAGATTGAGGGAGGAGAGGTCAAGTTAGAACAATTCTGCAAAAGTCAAGATGAGAAGATAAGAACATGAACTAAGAAAACAGCAATCATGATGGAAGAGATGGATTATAGAGCTTTGAAGAAAGAGAATTGACCTTAATAACTTATTAGCCCTGAGAAGTGACAATGAGAAGGTCTCTGAGGTGATAGCCAAACTTCTGACTCAGAAGAACAAGGGAGTCAGTCCCATTAACCAGGCTAAGGGTGAAGGTGGTTGCCAAAAGGAAAAGGTGTATAGTTGACCAAGAGGAGGAGGAATATTTTGATGATTTTTAGATGCCGTAAGCTCTAGTAAGCAGATGAATATAAGGATGTAGATCACAGGAGGAAACTCTGAGTCAAAGATTTGGAAGATTTCAGTATACAGAAGATAATTAAAGACTGGTTGGTGAGATGCATCAGCTGAAACAATGTATACAGTGAGGACAGGGAAAGGAAGAAGACATAAACAAGTATCTGCAGTGTCTTTCAAATCTCCTCTGCCAGCACTGCATCCTCTAAGCTAAGGGCATTCTGTCCGTGAAACATGGCTTCCCAGGCAGTGAGTGGCTGGAGACACCATGGTGTTAACCCTTAGGAAGAGCCTTCAGTCAGGAGGATGTGGAGTTGTTGGTAGAGATGCCCCAGTCTCCTCCCAAATAGTTGGGGCAGAGCTCTGAACTGTGTCCTACACTGTCGCTCAGAGGCCCTAGTGAGACTGATCATCTGCCCATAATGGTGATTCATTTCTACTGATAAGGTAACTTTGTCAGCTCCTGTCTGCCCTGTCTCACTTCCCCACTTCATACCATGGTTTCCTACAACCTACACTCAAATTCTTGGCTCAGGAAAACCAAACTATCACAAGGAAGGGAAGTGCCAGAGAAGGAAGGCGAACTTTGGAGAGAGAGTGTAGAGGAAACCGAGGGAAACCAGTCTGATATTGTAAAAGGCAAAGGAGAAAGTGATTTTAAAAGGAGAGGATACAAATATGTAAGACTCCACTAACAAGGGGCATCTAGAGTAGACAAATTCATAGAAACAGAAAGTAGGATGGTGGTTGCCAAGGGCTGGTGGGAGGGGAGATGGACTGTTGTTGAATGGATACCAAGTTTCAGTTTTGCAGGATGAAAAATTTTGGAGATTGGTTGCATAACAATGTGAATATATTTAACTTTACTGAATGGTACACTTAAAAATGATTAAGATGGTAAATTTTATGTTGTGTTTATTCTGCCACAATTAAATTTTTAAGTGAAAAAAAGAGAGATAATAAATGGTATCAAATCCTGAGAAAGGTGTTAAAAGATAAGAAATGACAAAGATGCACAAGTTGGAATCAAGATTACCGGGAGAAATATCAATAACCTCAGATATGCAGATGACACCACCTTATGGCAGAAAGTGAAGAGGAACTAAAAAGCCTCTTGATGAAGGTGAAGGAGGAAAGTGAAAAAGTTGGCTTAAAACTCAACATTCAGAAAACTAAGATCATGGCATCTGGTCCCATCACTTCATGGGAAATAGATGGGGGAAACAGTGGAAACAGTGTCAGACTTTATTTTTTGGGGCTCCAAAATCACTGCAGATGGTGACTGCACCCATGAAATTAAAAGACGCTTACTCCTTGGAAGGAAAGTTATGACCAACCTAGATAGCATATTCAAAAGCAGAGACATTACTTTTCCAGCAAAGGTCTGTCTAGTCAAGGCTATGGTTTTTCCAGTGGCCATTTATAGATGTGAGAGTTGGACTGTGAAGAAAGCTGAGCAACGAAGAATTGATGCTTTTGAACTGTGGTGTTGGAGAAGACTCTTGAGAGTCCCTTGGACTGCAAGGAGAGCCAACCAGTCCATTCTGAAGGAGATCAGCCCTGGGATTTCTTTGGAAGGAATGATGCTAAAGCTGAAACTCCAGTACTTCGGCCACCTCATGCGAAGAGTTGACTCATTGGAAAAGACTCTGATGCTGGGAGGGATTGGGAGCAGAAGGAGAAGGGGACGACAGAGGATGGGATGGCTGGATGGCATCACCGACTCAATGGGCGTGAGTTTGAGTGAATTCCACGAGTTGGTGATGGACAGGGAGGCCTGGCATGCTGCAATTCATGGGGTCACAGGGAGTCAGACATGACTGAGCAACTGAACTGAACTGAACTGGGTGAGATTAGCAAACACTGAATATTTATACCAAATGCTAGAAACCAGTGGAGCAAGTGAAAGTCAGAGTAATCTGCTTCTTACATAGTCTTGTAGTTCCATGAAAAAAACATAAAATGAGCTATTTCTGCACTTATAGACCATTTATGATTGAGAACCAGCAGCTGTATTGATCTCTGTGGCATTCTGTCATTTATTCACTTATTGTATAATATAGTTGGAGAGAGAGTCCAAAGAGAAATAACAGTGAACAAAATCAGGCATAGTTCCTGCATCTATGACCTTATGGTGGAGTGATCCAGTGAGGGGAATGGAGAGCAATCAAATACTCATACAAATTAATAGTACAGACACTCCTACAAACAGTACCTATCATTAATGTTTTAGAAACAGAGCTGCATGGTGCTATGATCACATTAGAGTTGCTAGTGGATCCAACCAGGAAGGCAAAGTCAGTCATGATGGTGCAGGATGAGGTGTTGAGTTACTGGAAGTAGGGGAGTAGAGGAAAAGGAGGAGAGACAGAGAGAATAGTATGTGCAAAGGGCCAGGAAGGAGAGGAAGAAATGGCAAGATATGAGCTTAAAGAAGGCTCCAGGGGCTGGAACAAAAAGAGCCCAGTTCAAGAGCTAGAGAGAAAAGGAGAGGGTCAAAGGAGTCAGGCTTTGCTGCCCATCTTAGAGAGAGATGACTTCTTCTGTAGAGCAAGAAGAAGTCTGAGAAATGCTTTAAATGGAGTGGGAATGGATGGCAGTGTGACATGATCTCTCTGGTGCCAAAGTGGTAAATGAATGGAAGAGGGCAATAGTGAACAGGGTGAGCTCCATCAGGAGGGCAATAGCAGTCCTAGCAAGAGAAAACAGTATCTGAGGCTGGCTGGTGGCCATGGTGATGGAAAGCCTGGAAGAATTCAAGGCATAGCTGGGAAAAAATAGATCATTGGGTCTTGAGTTTCCCATGGAGATGTGAATGTAAAGAGACCCCATAGAACAAGAAGGAAATTATGCAGAACCCAGAAGTTTCCCAAGCTACAGCGGCCAAGCAAGCAGAATATACATCATAACACATCATGGTGTTAGGGTAGGGTGAGAGAGTAGTTTCAGGTAGTTGAGTCATACCAGTTGTGGTGCCCAGATCTGTAAGGTCAGATTCTGGGCCAAAGAGGTCACTATAATTGTAGACGTGGAGGACTGCATTGGCGCAAGTCAAGGCCGATTTTAGTGTAGTAGTAGGAGTAAAATAGGTGGGGATTCTCAACATTACAAGATTATTAGAGCCCTCAGAAAATCAGGGAGTGGAAAGCCTGCAATTTAGACCCATTTTCTACCTACTGACCATGTGACATTTATTCATTTGCTCATTTACTTGTCTATTAATGTATGAATTCATTCACTTATTCAACAAATATTTATTGAGTGCTAATATGCAAAGGCTGTGTGCTAGAAGCTCAGGACATAGGGAAAAAGACAGATACGCTACTGCTTTCAAAGAAAGCATGACCAGTACATGCTGGTAAGTGTTTAGCATCTCCTTCTCCCTGTACTCTTCTCCCCAGTTCAGACCTGCTTTGTACTTCGTTCCGCTTTCTAGGAGTAAATATTCCTGATATCATTGAATTGAAATGATATCATTGAAAGAGTCAGATACAGCTGAGCAACTGAACTGAACTGATCACTGAATTCAAATTACCAATGTGATATCAACTGACTCACAAAATTCCTGGAAAGGTAGTAGTTGGCTCTTATGAGATGATATGAGCCAGCCCAGCATCACTAGAATGGACATTCTAGTGGGGAAGCCAGGAAAAGTCAACAGTTAAGGAGGAAAAGAAATAATCTTTACATTGGTGCAAAAGTAATTGCAAAAAAAAAAAGAAAAAAAGTAATTGCAGTTTTGCATTGTTGAACTTTGGCATTTGATATTGGAATGCATTCTTAAGTAAATGTGTTTATGTTATATATCATTTTAATGCACATTTCTCACTTTATGTTTTTTGCTAGTGACATTACTTGCTGCTTGTTTTATATTTACTTACGACTCTAGAAATGATTTTAGACAAAAAGCAAGTTTGAGTGATTTTTTTTTTTAAATTTGAGTTCAAAATGGGTTATAAAGCAGCAGAGATAACTCTTAACATCAGCAATGCGTTTGGCCCAGGAACTGCTAATGAACATATGGTACAATGATGGTTCAAGTTTTGCAGAGGAAATGAGAGCCTTGAAGATGAGGAGTGTAGTGGCCAACCATCCATCAGAAGTTGACAATGACCAATTGAGAACCATCATTGAAACTGATCCTCTTACAACTATATAAGATGTTGCCAAAGAATTAAAGATCAACCATTGTATGGTCTTTGGCATTTGAAGTAAATTGGAGAGGTGAAAAAGCTTGATAAGTGGGTACCTCATAAGCTGACCAAATATCAAAAAAATTGTTTTGAAGTGTCATCTTCTCTTACTGTACACAAAAACAACAAACCATTTCTCAATCAGTTTGTGACATGCGATGAAAAGTGGATTTTATATGACAACCAGTGATGAACAGCTCAGTGGCTGGACTGAGAAGAAGCTTAAAATCACTTCCCAAAGCCAAGCTTGCACCAAAAAAAGGTCATGGTCACTGTTTGGTGATCTACTGCCCATCTGGTCCACTACAGATTTCTGAATTCCAATGAAACAATTACAGTTTAGAAGTCGTGCTGCTAAATTGATGAGAAGCACTGAAAACTGCAATGCCTGCAACCAATATTGGTCAACAGAATGATCACAATTCTCCATCACAACATGTTCAATGCTTCACCCAAGCAATGCTTCAAAAATTGAATTAATTGGGCTATGAAGTTTTGCCTCAGGCATTATATCCACCTGACTTCTGGCCAACCACCACTTCTTCAAGCATCTCAACATCTTTTTGCAGGGAAAACACTTCCACAACCAGCAGGAGGCAGAGAATGCTTCCAAGAGCTCGTCAAATCCTGAAATATGGACTTTTATTCTATCAAATCAGATCAGATCAGTCACTCAGTCTTGTCTGACTCTTTGTGACCCCATGAATCGCAGCACGCCAGGCCTCCCTGTCCATCACCAACTCCTGGAGTTCACTGAGACTCACATCCATCGAGTCAGTGATGCCATCCAGCCATCTCGTCCTCTGTCTTCCCCTTCTCCTCCTGCCCCTAAATCCCTCCCAGCATCAGAGACATTTCCAATGAGTCAGCTCTTCTCATGAGGTGGCCAAGGTACAGGAGTTTCAGCTTTAGCATCATTCCTTCCAAAGAAATCCCAGGGCTGATCTCCTTCAGAATGGACTGGTTGGATCTCCTTGCAGTCCAAGGGACTCTCAAGAGTCTTCTCCAACACCACACTTCAAAAGCATCAATTCTTCGGCGCTCAGCCTTCTTCACAGTCCAACTCTCACATCCATACATGACCACAGGAAAAACCATAGCCTTGACTATGGTTTTTATGATTACTTGTTGGCAAAGTAATGTCTCTGCTTTTAAATATGCTGTCTAGGTTGGTCATAACTTTCCTTCCAAGGAGTAAGCGTCTTTTAATTTCATGGCTGCAGTCACCATCTGTAGTGATTTTGGAGCCCAGAAAAATAAAGTCTGACACTGTTTCCACTGTTTCCCCATCTATTTCCCATGAAGTGGTGGGACCAGATGCCATGATCTTCGTTTTCTGAATGTTGAGCTTTAAGTCAACTTTTTCACTCTCCACTTTCACTTTACTCTATAGAAACAACTGATTTGTAATCTCGTTGGTCAAAAAAGCGTTGACTGTAATAGTTTCCATTTTGATGAGTAAAGGTGCTTAAGCCTAGTTAAAATGATTTAAAATTCACCATCTGAAACTGCAATTACTTTTGTATCAAACTAATATTATATATAGGAGAAGGCAATGGCAGCCCACTTCAGTACTCTTGCCTGGAAAATCCCATGGGCAGAGGAACCTGGTGGACTGCAGTCCATGGGATCACAAAGAGTTAGACACGACTGAGCGACTTCACTTTCACTTTTCATTCTCATGCATTGGAGAAGGAAATGGCAACCCACTCCAGTGTTCTTACCTGGAGAATCCCAGGGACAGAAGAGCCTAGTGGGCTGCCGTCTCTGGGGGTTGCACAGAGTCAGACACGACTGTAGTGACTTAGCAGCAGCAGCAGCAATATTATATATTATTATTTTGTTATTGATAGTTACTGCTAAGTAAAAAGTCATAAGGGGGAAGGAGTGTCTTAAGTTAGTTAGGGTAGTGAGCCAAGACCTCTTCAAGGAAGGTCATTTAAATTGAGACTGAATGAATGAAAAAGATCAAACAAGAGAATTCTAGACTAAAGGAAATACTAAGCAAAGCTTTAGAGTTTGGGATGTTTATTTCTCTATCTCGCTCTCCAGGGATTGTTCGAGGCTCCCTGAATGCCTCTACTGAAGTTCTCAGGTCCCTTTCTTAATCTCTCCTGCACCCCTCCACCGTGGTAATGCCTTCCCATGCTGACACTAGGTTTGGTCATGTGAGTCGCTTTGGTCATTGGGACAATAACAAGTATAGAGCAAGTGGAGGCTGGAAAAGGATTTGTGCATTTCCACTTTCACTCTGGGTCCTCTGCACTCACTGACAACATACCCATGCCAGTATGCTAGAGGATGAGAGATACAGGGAGCAGAGTTGGGTTGTATATAACCGAGGTGATAACCAAGTATAACATGTGACAAGGTCCAACCAAGATCATCAGAAACATCCAGATGACTAACTCCAGATCACAGACACACAGGTCAGCTCTGCTAAGCCTAGTTCTTACCAGTAGAACCACCCAGCTACATGTAAACTCCTGACAAAAAAGAAATAATTGTTATTTCAAGCAACTAGGTTCTAAAATGTTTAGGTAGCAATAGCTAATACAATTAACTTTGTCTATATCTATTGATGGATGGATAGACAGATAGACTATGAGAGACAGACTATGACATTAAGAATTTGTTTGTGGGAAGGAGAGTATTTTTCTGCTAAGAGAAGCCCTCAGATGTTTAGAAATCTAGTGCTGAGGCTTGACAGAAAAGAGCAAAATTCTGTAAAGCAATTATCCTTCAATAAAAAAATTAAATTGATTAAAAAATAATAAAATGAAATAGCATCTTTTTAAATTTATAGTTAATAATTCAGTGAATTAAATATATGTTCTCAGGGCAAGATGAAAATGGAACTCGGACTATAGAAACAAAGATGTGTCTTTCAGCCCTAGTTAGTTTTACAAAATGTATCTTACGGTCTTATTTTCTGGGTATTGAAATTAGTCATATATACCTTTACTGGTTTCTCCATTTTGTATGAGGGAGAGAAAGTTTTAGAAAATAATTTATTCTAATTTCATCCAACTTGCAAAATGTATGCTCTCTCTAGCAGTATTTGGTTTCTCTTCTTCTCCAGGAATCTTCATGCTCTGTTATGCTCAAAGAAAGACAGGGCTTCCTTTTTATACATACGCAAACTGTGTTGAACTTACCCAGATTCCTTGGAAAACTAAACAAGCAGGGATTTTTAAGGCTGGAAGCATATACTAAATTTCTGTTGGACTTCTGCTTTCTGTTTAATTACTCTGATAAGGTCTGAGTAGTTGAGCAGAGGAAAAAAATGAACTAAAAAAAAAAATGACATGTAATAAATATGTGGGTTTCCCAAGTGGTGCTAGAGGTAAAGAACCTTCCTCCCAATGCAGGAGATATGAGATGTGGGTTTGATCTCTAGGTTGGGAAAATCCCCTGGAGTAGGGTGTGGAAACCCATTCCGGTACTCTTGCTGAGAGAATCCCAGGGACAGGGGAGCCTGGTGGGCTATAGTCCATGGGGTCACAAAGAGTCGGACACAACTGAAGCAACTTAGTATGTATGCATGCATGAATGTGGGATCTTAGTTCCCTAACCAGGGATCAAAATCATGTCCCTGCATTGGGAGGTGAATTCTTAATCACTGGAACACCAAGGAAGTTTCAGTTATCATATGTTAAATGTAAAGGTACTTGGCTTCACCTATTTGCAATTATCTCCTTCTCCAAATCTTCATTGTCATAGGCCCCAGATCTATATGTATAACAACTTTCATAACTTAATTAACATTTCAGGCTTCTTTGATAGCGCTAGTGGTAAGGAACCCACCTGCCAATGCAGTAGACATAAGAGATGTGTGTTTGATCCCTGGCATGGGAAGATTCCCTAAAGAAGGGCATGGCAACCCATTCCAGTATTCTGGCCTGGAGAATCCCATGGACAGGGGTGCTTGGCAGTCTACAGTCCATAGGAACAAAGTTGGACACGACTGAAGTGACTTAGCAGCATGTTTGCAATAAAATTTATAGATCTATGTCATTAACTATGACTCATTGATCTTTAAGGACTTGTAGAGCTTTGGGCCTGGAAGATAGCAGGTAATCAAAAAATGTTTCTTGGACAACTAACAAGTACCAGCTGCTGCTGATGCTAAGTCACTTCAGTTGTGTCCGACTCTGTGCGACCCCATAGACGGCAGCCCACCAGGCTCCCCCGTCCCTGGGATTCTCCAGGCAAGAACACTGGAGTGGGTTGCCATTTCCTTCTCCAATGCATGAAAGTGAAAGTGAAGTCGCTCAGTACCAGAGGCCAGTTTAAATATGTAGGCACTGCCAACTTTAGTGTTTGGATTACATATTTATCCCCCAAGTAACACTTAGATATTGTTACAAACCTATGTGGTTTTATCACATTCTATCACTAAGAAATTTATAGCCGTTCCAAGTGATATGTTAAAGTAATTTTCACCCCCAAAGTTCAAGGAGGTAGAATTTTTCTCATCATGTACATCCTTTGATGAAGCCCACATCATTCTTGTCATGCAAAAGAGAAATGCTTTTGAAGACTGACTACTGCGAATTTGGCTCTTTTCTTTGATGTGGGTTAGTTTCACACAGTCTAATTGCCTTAAGAGTTGATGATCATGTTAGCAGTGGTAAATTGCTAAGCATGGGTATTATATCTATATTTTTTAAAATCGTGGTTTTGAAATGCTTTTGGATAACAAAGACAACTTAACAAGCAAAGACCCTCTCTCAGTGCTAGATTAAATTCAAATGAATGTGTATCATATGAAGACCATATCTGAATGAAAATTATTCAAAAAATCCACTTTGGTAAAGATTTTACGTTTTTAAAATGCATCCTATATACACACAAATCACAGTATGAAGAGAATCCTTCAAGAATGTATGGAGCCTTTCAATACTACTCAGTAATAAAAAGGACATGTCACAACTAAAGATTGAAGATCCTACATGCAGCAACTAAGATCTCATGCAGCCAAATAAGTGAATAAATATTTTTTAAAAAGAACCAATTACCAATTACAAAGCAACATGGATAAATTTTACAGACATTGTAACAAGGGAAAAATGGACTCCAAAGTATATATACTGTATGAATCCATTTACATAAAATGTAGAAAAATCAGAACTAGTTTTCAGTAGCTGAATTCAGAAAGGGATTGCTTCTGAGGAAGAATTTAACTAGAAAGAAGCACAGGAGAGCTTTCTGGCGTGATGACAATGTTCTATGTCTTGTTTTGGGTGGCACTTAGATGCTACACAGTCCTAGTCACCTGTCAAAACTCATCAAGCTGAACATTTTAGACTATGTTTCATTCTATGTAAATTATACCCTAATAAAAAAAATCAGGCACTCAAGATTAGTTTCTGTGTTTTAATTATAAAGACCAAAGTTTGATGTTATAGCCAAAAAGAATGGTGTCAACTAGGGATCAGATATTATCAAAATACTCACAGCACTAAGTAGGCGGTGTATTCCACTGGGAATATTGCTCAATTTTGTACTGTGTAGTGAAATAGGAAAATTCACAGAAAAGTAATTGTGAAACTTAATAGAAAATTGAATAAGCATGTAGAGAGTGTGGGTATGACATTCTAGCAGAGCAGACTGGCTCATTCTGTATGTAAAACCCTAAAATGATTGTAGCCATTGTATGGATGCATACATGATCATATCAGTTCAGTTCAGTTAAGTTCCGGCATTCAGTCGTGTCTGACTCTTTGAGACCCCAAGGACTGCAGCACGCCAGGCCTCTCTGTCCATCACCAACACCCAGAGTTTACTCAAACTCATGTCCATTGAGTTGAGTCAGTGACTCCATCCAACCATCTCATCCTCTGTTGTCCCCTTCTCCTCTCACCTTTAATCTTTCCCAGCATCGGGTCTTTTCAAATGAGTCATTTCTTCACATCAGGTGGCCAAAGTATTGGAGTTGCAGCTTCAGTATCAGGCCTTCCAGTGAATATTCTGGACTGATTTCCTTTAGGATGGACTGGTTGGATCTCCTTGCAGTCCAAGAGACTCTCAAGAGTCTTCTCCAACACCACAGTTCAAAAGCATCCATTTTTCGGTGCTCAGCTTTCTTTACAGTCCAATTCTCACATCCATACATGACTACTGGAAAAACCATAGCCTTCACTAGATTGACCTTTGTTGGCAAAGTAACGTTTCTGACTTTTAATATGCTATCTAGGTTGGTCATAACTTTTTTTCCAAGGAGCAAGTGTCTTTAAATTTCATGGCTGCAGTCACCATCTGCAGTGATTTTGGAGCCTAAAAAATAAAGTCTGTCACTGTTTCCACTGTTTCCCCATCTATTTGCCATGAAGTGATGAGACCAGATGCTGTGATCTTAGTTTTCTGAATGTTGAATTTTAAGCCAACTTTTCACTCTCCTCTTTCACTTCCATCAAGAGGTTCTTTAATTCTTCTTCGCTTTCTGCCATAAGGGTGGTGTCATCTGCATATCTGATGTTATTGATATAACTCTCCTGGCAATATTGATTCCAGCTTGTGGTTCATCCAGCCCAGAGTTTCTCACGATATATTCTGCATATAAGTTAAATAAGCAGGGTGACAATATACAGCCTTGATGTACTCCTTTCCCGATTTGTAACCAGTCTGTTGTTCCATGTCTGGTTCTGACTGTTGCTTCTTGACCTGCATACAGATTTCTCAGGAGGCAGGTCAGGTGATCTGGTATTCCCATCTCTTGAAGAATTTTCCAGTTTGTTTGTTTTTCAGTACTGTGTTTTCCAGTACTGTGTTTTCCACACAGTCAAAGGCTTTGGCATAGTCAATAAAGCACAAATAGATGTTTTTCTGAAACTTTCTTGCTTTTTTGATGATCCAACAGATGTTGGCAATTTGATATCTGGTTCATCTGCATTTTCTAAATCCATCTTGAACATCTGGAAGTTCATGGCTCACATACTGTTGAAGCCTGGCTTGGAGAATTTTGAGCATTACTTTACTAGTGTGTGAGATGAGTGCAATTGTGCAGTAGTTTGAGCATTCTTCGGCATTGTCTTTCTTTGGGATTGGAATGAAAACTGAGCTCTTCCAGTCCTGGGGCCACTGCTGAGTTTTCCAAATCTGCTGGCATATTGAGTGCAACACTTTCACAGCATCATCTTTCAGGATTTGAAATAGCTCAACTGGAATTCCATCACCTCCACTAGCTTTGTTCATAGTGATGCTTCCTAAGGCCCACTTGATTTCACATTCTAGGATGTCTGGCTCTAGGTGAGTGATCATACTATCATGATTATCTGAGTCATGAAGATCTTTTTTGTATAGTTCTTCTGTGTATTCTTTTCACCTCTGCCTCTGTTAGGTCCATACCATTTCTGTCCTTTATTGAGCCTATGTTTGCCTGAAATGTTCCCTTGGTAACTCTAATTTTCTGTAAGAGATCTCTAGTTTTTCCCATTCTATTGCTTTCCTCTATTTCTTTGCACTGATCCTGAGGAAGGCTTTCTTATCTCTCCTTACTATTCTTTGGAACTCTGCATTCAAATGGGTTTATCTTTCCTTTTCTCATTTGCTTTTCACGTCTCTTCTTTTCATAACTATTTGTAAGCCCTCCTGAGATAGCCATTTTGCTTTTTTGCATTTCTTTTTCTTGAGGATGGTCTTGATCCCTGTCTCCTGTACAATGTCATGAACCTCCTTCCACAGTTCTTCAGGCACTCTGTCTATCAGGTCTAATCCCTTGAATCTATTTGTCACTTCCACTGTATAATCATAAGGGATTTGATGCATGTCATACCTGATTGGTCTAGTGATGCTCCCTACTTTCTCAATTTAAGTCTGAACTTGCCACTAAGGAGTTCATGATCTGAGCCTCAGTCAGCTCCCAGTCTTGTTTTTGCTTACTATATAGAGCTTCTCCATCTTTGGCTGCAAAGAATATAATCAAGCTGATTTTGGTATTGACCATCTGGTGATGTCCATTTGTAGAGTCTTCTCTTGTGCTGTTGGAAGAGGGTGTTTGGAATGACCAGTGTGTTCTCTTGGCAAAACTCTATTAGCCTTTGCCCTGCTTCATTCTATACTCCAAGGCCAAATCTGCCTGTAACGCAACTGAGTGAATGCTTGCCCCAAATGTCAGCAGTGCCACCCTGGTGTGGATCAAATTTAAAGAGATGCAAACACTTCACTGTAATTTGTACAGTCTTTATGGCTGACAATAAAAATCCACTTACATATTTTGCTGTATTATAAAGTGAAAAATACAGAGCTTAACTTCGTTACTTACATTTCTGAGCAATTGTTTTATAGCATTGCTCTTCTATCTTTAAGTGCTTACCTAGAACTAATCAGAAAGAACACTTTAAGGGGTCTCCTTTGTGCCTTCAAGTTGGTCTTGACTTAACTGGTCTTTTTCTCCACCAGTCAAAGGCCAGAATCACCAACCTCATCTTACGTTATGTTAGTCTGTCAGTCATGTCTGACTCTTTTTGGCTCCATGGATTCTAGCCTGCCAGGCTCCGCCATCCATGGGATTTTCCAGGCAAGAATACTGGAGTGGGTTGCCATTTCCTTCTCCAGGCAATCTTCCTGACTCAGGGATCGAACCCGGGTCTCCCACATTGCAGGCAGACTCCTTACCATCTGAGCTACCAGGGAAGCCCTCTTTTTTTATGTTAGTCTCTCAGTCATGCCTTGACATAACCGGCCTTTATTTTTCTCAGCCAGCCAAAGGTCAGAATCACCAACCTCATTACATAGTTCTAAAACAAAAGGAAAACCTTCAACCACATTCTGAAAATATTGAAGCAATTATGATTCAAATTCCTAATTTCACTGCCATTAGACCTGTAAATGAAACTAAATCATAATTCTTCATTTGAGTATTTTTCTGGGAGATGTAGGGTAACACCACTCTTTCTATAAGACCAGTAACATATGTCCATTGTTTGGGATGATAGATCTAAGTTAGCATTTCCATCAGGTTTCATTGTTCTGAAAACAAAACAAACAACAAAAACCAATTCACCCACTGCACAGAAAATTAAGCAATGATTAATAAAAAAATAAAGGAATGCCTTATTAACACTTCAGAACAAAACGCATTTAAGGCTGCTTGCCAGTATCATTTATAACTTTTAAAAGAAAAATTTTTGAAAAACTCATTTTATTGGAACTTCACTAATTAGAAAACTAATTTGCAAAGACACTTTTCAGTTCAAAGATACAATGCATTGGCAAGGCTGCACATTTAGAGTGCCCTGGATTTTTAAAAATATGAGTCTTTTTAAGTTTTCTATAAATGTGATCTACTCATTCACTTGTAAGCTCACTCTTATCAGTTACTGCTACATAACATAGTTATTTATTGCTGCATAAAAGCTACAGTGTGGAGATTCCTTAAAAAACTGGAAATAGAACTGCCTTATAATCCAGCAATCCCACTGCTGGGCATACACACTGAGGAAACCAGAAGGGAAAGAGACACGTGTACCCCAATGTTCATCGCAGCACTGTTTATAATAGCCAGGACATGGAAGCAACCTACATGTCCATCAGCAGATGAATGGATAAGAAAGCTGGGGTACATATACACAATGGAGTATTACTCAGCCATTAAAAAGAATACATATGAATCAGTTCTAATGAGGTGGATGAAACTGGAGCCTATTATACAGAGTGAAGTAAGCCAGAAAGAAAAATACCAATACAGTATACTAATGCATATATATGGAATTTAGAAAGATGGTAACAATAACCCTGTGTACGAGACAGCAAAAGAGACACTGATGTATAGAACAGTTTTATGGACTCTGTGGGAGAGGGAGAGGGTGGGACGATTTGGGAGAATGGCATTGAAACATATAAAATATCATGTATGAAATGAGTTGCCAGTCCAGGTTCGATGCACGATACTGGATGCTTGGGGCTGGTGCACTGGGACGACCCAGAGGGATGGTATGGGGAGGGAGGAGGGTTCAGGATGGGGGACACATGTATACCTGTGGTGGATTCATTTTGATATTTGGCAAAACTAATACAATTTTGTAAAGTTTAAAAATAAAATAAAATTAAAAAAAAAAGAATATGCTAAAAAAAAAAAAAAAAGCTACTCTAAAGCTTAGCAGATTAAAACAACAGTTCTGTACTTAGCCCTTGATTCAATAGGTCAGCAGTTTAGGCTAGGCTGACTTGGATCGCTAGTCTAGGCCTGACAGGGCGCCCTTGTATATGTGCAGTCAGCAGGAGATCAAGGGAGTGACGCTGCTCCCTGTGCTTGTTTAGCTGTCGGCTGGTGCAGAATCGGGACAGGTGGGCCCTCAGACATGAGGCTGGCCCTGGTCTGCTCACATACAGAGGCAGGGGTCTAGAGAGAGAGAGACAGCAGGCAAGACCAATTGCAGTCTAAACTGGTACAAAATTGCTTTTGTCACATTCTGTAGGCTAATGCAGTTACAAACTGAGCCCAGGTTGAAGGCATGGAGAAACAGGTTCTAGCACCTTAGTTTTGTCTCAGGCTTTACTTTCTATGAAACTCAGACTATGAGATTATCTATCACTTTACAGCTTTTTTTTTGTTTTTTCTTTAGCCAATGTCCTTGAAAATGCTTTAAAAATTTTTTTGGTATAAGTACTATTAAGATAGGATTAATAAAAAATAGAATAATACAACCTTGTAAATCAACTATACTCCAATAAAAAGTATAAGAATATTACATATAGTTCCATCACCTCCACAATAAAACAATCCATTATTTTCAGATTTTCTTTTCTAATGCTTTCTCATATATGTATATTTTTCAGTAATTTCTCCTTTGACTACTTACCATAATATATTCTAATTTTTTTTCTTTTTTAACCTAACCCCAATTTTATAGTCATTACCACTACTGAATTATCTTCAAAAGTTTTGGTAATGGCCCAATATTTCAAAATTTGACTATTCTAACAGATAATTGTTTTAATTTTCCTTGATAGATGCTTAGTCTGTTCTATTATTGAGTCTTTGTGGTTTTATGATTAAAGACATTCATAAAAATTTATATATAAAGATTTTCTAAACTCTGCTTTTCTTTTTTTTTTACATTCACATTTTTTTAAATATTTTTGTTTCTAGGACTGATTCAGATTCTGAAAAACAGAAGCCATGTTTCTATCAGAGAGAAATAAAAGTGGGGCTGTGTTTACTCTGCTTTTCTAACATGTAGTATGATTGAACTAAAGATCATAAAAACTTGGTATGATTTGAACAATCACTTGGCATAAAATATGCTTCAAAATAGAGTCCCTAACAATAATCAGATTGTTAGTTTTAAAAATTTTGTGCAGTTTATATAAAAGAGATGAATTGTTTGATTTGTTCACTCAAAAAATATTTGTCATATGCCAGACATCATTGTAGTCTTCTTAAATACAAATATGAATAAAATATGGAATTGATCTCAAAGAGTTTTCATACACTGCAGTTCTGCTTCTTGTTAGTCTAGTTACTTGACTATTTACATAAGTTTATGGTTATTATTTATGATTATTATTAAATTAAAATTATATTTTTAAAATTATAAAATGCTGTGATGTTTGAGCAGGTATAGAAAAAAAATAACTAATGGAATGGAATTCAGAAACAGATTCATGATTTCCAAGTCTCCTGTAAATGTGTTATTCAGTTCAGTGCAGTCATGTCCGACTCTTTGCAACCCCAAGGACTGCAGCATGCCAGGCTTCCCTGTCTGTCCCAACTCCTGGAGCCTACTCAAACTCATGTCCATTGCATCAGCAATGCCATCCAACCATCTTATCCTCTGCCGTCCCTTTCTCCTCCTGCCTTCAATCTTTCCCAGCATCAGGGTCTTTTCAAATGAGTCATTTCTTTGCATCAGGTGACCAAAATATTGGAGTTTCAGCTTCAACATCATTCCCTCCAGTGAACACCCAGGACTGATCTCCTTTAGGATGGACTGGTTGGATCTCCTTGCAGTCCAAGGGACTCTCAACAGTCTTCTCCAACACCACAGTTCAAAAGCATCAATTCTTCCACGCTCAGCTTTCTTTATAGTCCAACTCTCACATCCATACATGACTACTGGAGAAACCATAGCTTTGACTAAACAGACCTTTGTTGGCAAAGTAATGTCTCTGCGTTTTAATATGCTGTCTAGGTTGGTTATAACTTTCCTTCCAAGGAGCAAGCGTCTTTTAAGTTCATGGCTGTAGTCACTATCTGCAGTGATTTTGGAGCCCCAAAAAATAAAGTCTGCCACTGTTTCCACTATTTCCCCATCTATTCGCCATGAAGTGATGGGACTGAATGCCATGATCTTAGTTTTCTGAATGTTGAGCTTTATGCCAAATTTTTCACTCTCCTCTTTCACTTTCATCAAGAGGGTCTTTAGTTCTTTGTTTTCTGCATAAGGGTGGTGTCATCTGTGTATCTGAGGTTATTGACATGTGTTATTGCTTTCATAATTTAAAAAATAAAAAATCATCAAAAAAAAGAGAAACAGATTCACAGTAAATAAGAAAGTATTATACTTTAGAAGTGACATTTCCATTCAGTGGGGGGGGAAATTAGACTATTAAATAAATTATTGTTGAACCAATATTCCATCCATTTTGGAAAATAAAGTAAAATTAGTTTCCTACATATACCATAGAGTATAAAATCTAGGTGGAATGAATTTCTAGAAGTATAAGGAAATAAAGCAGAATATGCTTGAGGTTAAGAAGTTTTCCCTGGGCAAGACTCAAAACTCAAAACTCACAAAGGTAAAGATAGCCAGATTTGGTTTTATGAAAATGTTTTTAATCTTCCATAAATATAAACTTATAAGATGTTGCCAGACTGGAACAAAATATATAACATACAAAAAAATTGAAAGCAGATACTATTTATGAATATTCAGGTTTCAGTTGCAGACAATAAATCCACACAGGCTAGTTTAGGCTGAAAAAAAAATCTAATATGTGGAACAGGATATAAACAAACTCAATTAGGGACTAGAAGAGTAGATGTTATTTCCAGGGGACATCAGCATCATGGTGGAGTGAGATGCGCCCTTTGTCCCTCTCCCTCAATCTACAACCAGTAAAATATCCACAGTGAAAAGCATGCCTCTGCCCTACCTACCAGGATGCTGGAGAGCTCCTCAAATCTGTGTTTCTGAAGGCTAGTGGGCTAGAACAGACAGGAGGCTGAATCAGGGGGACAGTGAAGGCCGTGCCTTTAATTCTGGCTTCCCCAATTGCAGCCGCTGAGCTTGTGGCCCCAGAGGACTTGGAAGCAGAGGGGAAGTGGTGCACGTGACTCTAGTCTTCTTGCCGCAACAAGTGACCATGGCCACAGGTAACTAGGCAGCACTGGCAGTGGACCTGCTACACTCTCCCTCCAGTCACATGGGCACCCATTAGTCAGACCCCTTGACCTCTGCCCACAGCAGCAGAGTCCATGTACCTGAAAACACCAGACATGGCAGGTGTCCACATGTCCCTGGTTGCCCCTTCATCCTGCATTGCCCCCTGCAGAGGAGGAGGCTGTGACTCAAAAGACCCTGAGCTGGCAGAAAAGTCCACTATTCTGGTGCCCCAGGCACCACTGACTCTGGACAGTCAGCAGCAAGGTTTCAATAACTCTGGAGGCAGAAGCTGTGATAACGAGGGTAAAGTTGGTAGACAGAGGTGGTAGAAGGGGAAAACGTGAACTCTCAAACGTAACCAGAGGTCTCTTGGGTAAGAGAAACCAAAAAACTTGTGCTATAGCGCCACCTACTGTAAAACAAAGAAAGGTCTCTAATTTCTAACCTGTTAAACTATCTGAGCCATCAGGGAAGACTGTTAAATCTTTAGAGACACGTTTTTAAAAAATTAAAAAGTTTTGCCTAAAGAAGAAAGATATTTGCTACTTGAAGTGCACCAGTAAAAGAAAAACTCAACAAACAACGTGAAGGATCACAGTAATTCTGTAACACAAAAAGAAAATGGTGATTCTCCAGAAACCAAAGGTAAAGGGATGGAATATTGCAATCTGATAGAGAATTCACAATAGGTGTCATGGAGAAACTCAGTGAGAGAAACTTGTAGTTATACAGGCCTACCTCAGGAAAAGAAAATTCTCGAATAAACAGTCAGCCTTTCATCTAAAATAACTAGAAAAAGAACAAAAGCTGAAGAGAGTAGAAGGAAGAAAATAATAAAAATCGTAGTGAAAACAAATGAAATAGAAAAGATCCATCAAAGTACGAGCTGGCTCTTTGAAAGGATAAATTGACAAACCTTTAGCTAGACTAACGGAAAGAAGAGAAGGCTCTCTTACTTAGAGTAATCGAAAATTTCCCCCAAAAAGAAAACAAAACATACAAAGGAGACTTAATGATTATCCTTCTCAAATTCTTCCGAAATTTGAAGAGGAAGGAATGCTTCCAAATTCATTTTATGAGGCCAACATTACCTTCACATCAAAACCAGACAAAGATAACGCAGTAAAGGAAAATTAGAAGCCAATGTCTCTGATAAACATAAATGCAACCCTCCTCCCCCACCCCATGGGGAAGGAAATAGCAACCCATTCCAGTATTCTTGCCTAGAGAATCCCATGGACAGAGGAAGCTGGCAGGCTACAGTTTATGGGGTCGTAAGAGTCAGACATGACTTAGTGACTAAACCACCACCATCATCACCCCCACCAAGAAACATTAGCAAACAGAATACAACAACACATTAAAAGGAGCATACACCATGATCAAGTTAGATTTACTGCAGGAATGCAAAGATGGTTCAACATCCACAAATCTACATGATACACTACATTAACAAAATGAAGAATAAAAATAATATGAGCATCTCAGAAATAGCATTTGACAAAATTCAACACAATTAAAAAAAAATTCTTGATAAAATGGATATAAAAATAATGTACTTCAACATAATACATTATTCTCACAATAAAAAGCTGAAACCTATCTCTCTAAAATCAGGAACAAGACAAGGATGCCCACTCTCATCACTCTTATCCAATATAGTATTGGAAGTTTTAGCCAGAGCAATTAGGCAAGAAAAAGAAATAAAAGGCATCCAAATGGCAAAGAAAAAAGCAAAACTTTCACTATTCATGGATACCATGATATGGAAAACTTTAAAGACTCCACAAAAAACTACTAGAAATAATAAATAAATATGGTAAAGATACATTACAAAATATATATACAAACATTTGTTGCATTTATATATGCTGACAATGAGCTAGCAGAAAGAGATATTAAGAAACCAATCTCATTTATAATTGTCATTCAAAGAAAAAATACCTCGGAATAAATTTATCCAAGGGCATCAATGACCTATACACTGAAACTGTAACATATTGTTGAAAGAAATTGAAGATGACACAAATAATGGAAAAATATGCTATGATCATAGATTGGAAGGCATAATATTGTTAAAATGCCCACATTACCTAAACCAATCTACATATCAATACAATCCCTATTAAAATCTCAAGGACATTTTTTCACAGAAATAGAAAAAAAAATTCTAAAATTTATATATAACCACAGAAAATCTAGCGAAAGCAATCCTGAGGAAAAAATTCCATGGACAGAGGAGCCTGGTGGGCTATAGTCCATAGGATCACAAAGAGCTGGACACAACTGCACACACACTCACTAGAGTAATCAAAAGAATTTTAAGTTGGGAGAAAAACAGATTCACAATTCAACGGAACAGAGTTGAGAGCCTGGAGATAAACCCACACATATATGGACAATAAATTTACAATAAAGGAGCAAAGAACATACAGTGGATAAAGAATAGTCTTTTCAAATAAATGGTGTTGGGAAAGCTGGACAACCACATGCAAAAAAAATGAAACAAGATCCCCATCTCACACTACATAGAAAAATCAACTAAAAATGGATTAAAGAGTTGAAACATAAAACCTTAGAAGAAAATATAAGGAGTGAGTTCTTTGACATGAGTCTTAACAATATCCTTCTAGATATGTCCATCAGGCAAGGGAAACAAGAGCAGAAATAAAGTACTGCATCAAACTCAAATGCTTCTGCACTGCAAATGAAAGCATCAACAAAATGAATTTCTTGAGTAATTTGGAAAAGAACTACCATATGCTCTGACAATCCCACGTCTGGGTATTTATAAAAAAAATGAAAATACTAATTTGAAAAGATATATGCATCCCTATGTTCACTGCAGCATTATTTACGACTGTCAAGACATGGAACAGGACTTCCCTGGTGGCAGAGTGGATAAGAAGCCACCTGCCAATGCAGGGGACACAGGTTCCATCCCTGGTCCAAGAAGACTCCATGTGCTGCGCGGTGACTAAACTTATGCACCACAACTACAGAGGCCACACTCTAGAGCCCACGTGCTGCAACTACTGAGGTCTGTCTGCCTGGAGCCTGTGCTCCACAAGAGAAGTCTCTGCAGTGAGAAGCCCACGCACCACCACAAGGAGCAGCCCCTGCTTGCCGCAGCTAGAGGAAGCCCGCACAAAGTAATGAAGACCCAGCACAGACAAAAATGAATACAATAAATCAATAAGTAATTATTTTAAAGATATGGAAACAAACCAATGCCTGTCAATAGATGAATGGATGAAGAAGATGTAGCACATATACACAATGGAATACCACTAAGCCATAAAAATGATGAAATCTTATAATTTGAGACAGCATGGATGGACTTTGAGGGTATTATAATAAGTAAAATAAGTCAGATAGAGAAAATCAAATGCCATATGATTTCACGTGCATGTGGAATCTAAAAAGCAAATGAACAAACAATAACAACAACCAAACATGTAGATACAGAGGACAGAGTGGTGATTACCACAGGAGAAAGTTCACTGGGGAGGGGGAAATGAGTAGAAGGGGATCAACTGTATGGTAATGGATGGAAACTGTCTATATAGAAATATAATGCAATGTACACATTAAAGATACAATATTATAATGCAAAGTTACCTCAATAAAAAACAAACTAAAAAAAATATGTCCAGGTTCAATACTACTCTCCCCTAGGTATAATCTGGAAAGCTGCCTCTGTGCAGGAAGCTAACAAACTGAATATATTGCTACTGAAGACAGAAATCCATGCTAAATGAAAATGATTGTCTTCATTAATAAAGGAAGCAGATGAATCAAAAGAATGCATACAGATTAGGCAGTTGAACCACAGCCACTGATTCCAAAACCATTCCACCTCCACAAGTGACATCTGTGAAATGTGTTCTGGGCCCTGCCTCCTCTTCTTTTATGGACAATGTACCCTGTAAGTACATCTGATCAGTGGCTCCTAAATAATCTTCAGTACTCACGTTTCAGAAAAATCTTGGAAATCTAGTGTTTATCTTCCCCCTTTTGCATTCAGAAAGTGGGTTGTGATGAAAGTTGAGTCAACTGACCACAATCTCTAATATGCAAAGAGTTCTTATGAATCGATAAGGAAAGAATGATGAACTGATTACCAAAATAATTCATAGAAAACAAAATTTTAAAAATGTATATGCTATAATAGAATATTCCTCTTCATTAGCAATCAGGGGAGAACACTATATAGTTAAATTTTGTATAGTTAGAGCTGAAGTTCAAATTGGCTGAAATACTAAATTATCTCTAATATATGCAGCAAGAAGAAGCTCTCATTGACCTATTGACCTGTACTGGGAAAGTAAGATTATTCAGATTTCCCTGCCCTTTTTAAATTATTGTCAATTAATACTTACAATCCTTTGACCAAACAGCACTTAATCTAGTAATCTGCCCTTCAGGAATACCTAAACTTGCACAAAGAGATATGTGTAAAGAGCTTATTGTATTATGGCTTGATATCAAACAATTAGAAATAACTTAAGCATTCATTGAAAAGGCAGTATTTAAATTGTACAATCATGTTATGGAATTTTATACAGATTTTTTGACAACTATATTATAAAGATTGACATGATAAAGGTCCATGAACATTAGTAAATGTAAAAGCAAGTTGCAGAACTACAGTGAGATATTGTTTTTGAAAAATAAAACATGCATGTAACCTATCTATCCCCATATCTCTACAAAAAAACCTCAATAATGTCTACACTGGTGATTTGGTGTGTATGTGTGCATGTGTGTGAAAGGTTCTGGAAGAAAGCACCTTACCCTGTTACCAATGGTTACTTCAGAATAGTGGGGTTGCAGAGGAGACTTCAACTTTTACTCTGCATATTTTTATATTGTTGGAGTATTTTACAAGTTGCAGTGCTCTTGTAAGTGAAAAAATGCATGATGTACCAAGGAAAATTCGGCTAGATTTTTCCCTAAAACCCTCATTCCAAATGCTGTCAACAATAATTTTCAAGACAATCATCATAGAATATCCTTGAGGCCTAAAAACTTGTCTATGAAATCTTCTGAGATTTGTCTGTCTGATAGTCATCAAAACTTTCAAGTTAGTTAACCTCAATACCATTCCTAGGGCCTGCCCACTCCAAACACAGTCTTTGTCTATTATAACACTCTGTATCCAGTTGGCAATAGATGTTACTGAATGATGCTACTGCTAAATTTCAGCCTAACAAAATATGGCTCAGAACCTTACCAAACAGAGCTAAAATACAAATCCCAGGATAACGTGCATTTATTTTGGCCACTCCTTGGCTCAAAAGAAACTGCTAAACTTTTAAAATTAGTAGTAAAAATGGCTAATGAGGCTGTACTTATTTTTGCTTTATATAAATTGTCTGATTTCCCTGCAGCTCTCTTTGGTTTTTGGCCCTCAGAATTTAATGAGAATAAAAATCATATGATGCAATGTTGGGCCCATTTTCTCCCTCAAGTTACCAAATCCAGATGTCCCCCCCAAATGATACTGCCTTTTAGCATTACAGGAAAGCATCTCACCAAAGCTCACTGGGGGCACACCCAAACTGAGAACATACTTGCAAAGAGCAATAGCCAGCTTTGCTTTGCACAGATCTTTACTCTGAAGCTGATTAGAAGAGCTATTCAAACCATTTAGAGTTTGCGATATACTGGGTAATTTCTAGCTCATATTAGAAGCCCAGGATAAGAACACTCTTAATAAATTAATCTCTAAACTAGGGGGAATACAAAATTATGCTGATTAGAGACAGATAATTATCATAACAAATAAAGAGTTAAAAAATGAAAACATCCTGTCTTTCCAAATACGATTTCATTCTGTCACCTGGAATTCTTCAATATAAATAAATATATTCTCTAAAAATAAATGTTAGCTGAAATATGTATTTTTCCCCTTTGCAACTGATGGTTGTCTCAGGCTAAGAAAACTCAAACCATTTTGACTTCTTAATTCTCTTCCTCTCACTTTTATTCTTTTATCATTTGGAGGGAAATCTCAATGTAAATAAAACAAGTCTTCATTCCCAAAGTCTCAAATGTTGTCTCTTTGAATTCTGATTTTGAAGCAAGTTTCCCATGTAATCTTTGCAAACTGAGGTCTCCAAATCAAGTCAATTTTGAATTATTTAATGTGGAAAGAGGCAGTTAGCTGGGGGTCCTCAGCGTCACAGAGACCGTTCTGGAGAAGGGCTTCAGACAAAGGGGCTGGGCAAGGGGGAAGGCCAGGGGCCCGCAGCACTGGCTTCCGTTAACAGTAAGAACCGTCACAGTCGTGTGTCGTGGTCCAGCCCCACCGGCTGCCTTCCTATCACCAGAATAAAATACCGACTTTCTACTCACTTTTCTCCTTTTTCCCATATACTAATTTCCACCCTTCACTTAGAATCAGTTTAAATTCAACGAACAGTTTTACAATTCCTTAGTCTTTCCTGGTCTGGAAATCTCTTCTTGCTTTGTCAATTCATATCCATAACCTTCAAGAAATTTTCAGTGCCTGTTTGCTTATGTCATTGATAATTCTATAAAAATAGCATCTGCTTTCGCAGCACTGTTTATAATAGCCAGGACATGGAAGCAACCTAGATGTCCATCAGCAGATGAATGGAGAAGAAAGCTGGGGTACATATACACAATGGAGTATTACTCAGCCATTAAAAAGAATACATTTGAATCAGTTCTAATGAGGTGGATGAAACTGGAGCCTATTATACAGAGTGAAGTAAGCCAGAAAGAAAAACACCAATACAGTATACTAACACATATATATGGAATTTAGAAAGATGGTAACAATAACACTGTGTACGAGACAGCAAAAGAGACACTGATGTATAGAACAGTCTTATGGACTCTGTGGGAGAGGGAGAGGGTGGGAAGATTTGGGAGAATGGCATTGAAACATGTAAAATATGTATGAAATGAGTTGCCTGTCCAGGTTCGATGCACAATACTGGATGCTTGGGGCTGGTGCACTGGGACGACCCAGAGGGATGGAATGGGGAGGGAGGAGGAAGGAGGGTTCAGGATGGGGAACACATGTATACCTGTGGCAGATTCATTTTGATATTTGGCAAAACTAATACAGTTATATAAAGTTTAAAAATAAAATAAAAAATTAAAAAAAATAGCATCTGCTTTCCAAAAGTATATCAATAACTCTTTCAAGCTAAGGTCCCAGTTCTAATACATTTTTTCCATTAAAATTTAAGGCATAATTCTCCCTCTTTTGTGTATAGTTCTTCAAGTTTTCACAGGTGTATATAGTCATGTAACCACCATCAGGGTCAAGATGTAGGGTCCTTCAAAAAATTCCTCTATCCCCCTTTCTAGTCAACCTCTACACACATCCCCAGCTCCTAGCAGACATGGATCTATTTTCTGTCCATAGTTTTATTTTTGCAAAAGTGTTATAAAAATGGAATCCTATCTTCTGATCTGGCCTCTCAAACTTAATATGTTGAAGATGCACGTATGTTGTTGCATGTTTCAACACCTCATCCCTTTGTTTTGGTGGATAGTATTCCATTTTATGGATATGCTGCAGTTTGTTTATCAGCACTCTGGGTGATGGATACTTGAGTTCTTTTCAGTCTGGGATGACTATGAGTTTAATATCTTTTGAACATCCAAGTACAGGTTTTTTTGTGAATATAGGTTTTCATTTCATTTGGGTAAATACCTATGAGTGGGATGTTAGGTATGTTTAACTTCTAAATATTTTCTGTTGTACCCCACCTCCTTGTATGCTGCTTTATATAACAGATGTTGGTTGGGCTCCCTTCACTTAATGGTCTGGGTAGAATTTGTTCACAGTCACAAATTATTTGTTCATTATTCTCTCCTAATGTCAGTATGTTTGGGGGAATTTCACTTTGATGGGTACCACTGCATCTGATTTCTGGGTCCTTTAGTGATGCTCTTCCCACCACTAATAACTTCGATTCAAAATTTGCAACATCTTCAAATTAATTATATAGTGTCCTGTTACATAAGTGCATGAGTAAGTATTGTAGATTTTACTGAAAGTTCATAGGGACCATAAGTTGTGAGGGTGAAAGTGTTACATTTTACAACCCACAGAAAATGACTAAAAATTACATCTTAAACAACCCTGTCCTTTTTTGGAATCCCAACTTGGACGCTCATCATTCTGACTTCTTTCTATTCTTGCCCTTATAGAAGCTAGTCTTTTTTTTTTTTTTTAATGGTAGCAAGTGAATAGGATATATTAAAGAGAAGGAAAACACAAAGCTCTCTGCATAGACACTGAGAGAGGTAAAGAGTCCCCAGAAGCTAGTCTTGTTAACTTCTCTCTAAGCCTAAAACAAATTTCCTCCCTCCATATACAGGGTAACTCATCTCTTCCTGGCTGCTATTTCCAATGGTGCATATGTAAACTTAGAAGAGCAAAACAAATGCTTTCCTGTTGAGATTATTTTCTCTACCTAGAATATGACAGTTTCTTCTTTAAAATGCCATTTTTAGTGAAGTTCTAATTTTTTGAAAGCTAATAATTCTTATACAGTTGTTGTTATTCAGTTGCTGAGTCATGTCTGACTCTTTGCAACTCCATGGATGATAGCCTGCCAGGTTCCTCTTTCCTCTACTGTGTCCCAGTGTCTGCTCACATTCACGTCCATTGAGTCCATGGTACTATGTCACCATCTCATCCTCTGTCACCCCCTTCTCCTATTGCCTTCAGTCTTTTCTAGCATCAGGTTTTTTCCAGTGAGTCAACTCTTTGCATCAGGTGGCCTAAGTATTGGAGCTTCAGCTTATGTCCTTCCAATGAATATTCAGGGTTGATTTCCTTTAGGATTGACTGGATTGATCTCTTTGCTGTCCAAGGGACTCTCAAGAGTCTTCTCCACCACCGCAATTTGAAACCATCCATTTTTTAGCATGGTCCAGCTGTCATATGGAGTTGGTCCAACTTTATGATCCATAAAGCCCAACTTTCATATCTATACATGACTACCAGAAAAACCATAGCTTTGACCATATGGACCTTGTCAGCCAGCAAAGTGATGTCTCTGTTTTTCAGTATGTTGTCTAGGTTTGTCATAACTTTCCTTCAAGGAGCAAGTGTCTTTTAATTTCATGGCTGCAATCACTGTCAGCAGTGATTCTGGAACCTGAGAAAATAAAATCTGTCACTGCTTCCACTTTTTCCCCTTCTATTTGAAAGGTGAAGAATTAGGGATATTTGTGCAATCAATTCACCATGCTTACAAAATCAGAACATTCTATTAATTAGAAGATCTCATTTTTCTATAATTCAAAATCAGCAAAATTTTACCTTTATTCAACTCATGAACACCAAGCTAATTAAAGTAAACTTCACACTTCATTAAAAAAGATATCATTTTTCCCTAATAAAAAGCTAAAGCCACATTGTTGGATTCCTTTCAATTTAATAAATTACACATAACCTAAAGCTAGAATAGTACCACTATGGTCTTCTGCCAGTTATTTTAGTCAATACCATTGAATCTGTTTAAATAAAACACTAAAATCTTTGTATAAAAAGCTTTAAATAAAAAGAAAATATGAAATAAAAGAGAAGATAAATTATAACTTGCTGTTGTTTAGTCACTAAATCATGTCCAACTCTTGTGACCCTGTGGACAGCCCGCTAGGCTCCTCTGTCCATGGGAATTCCCAGGTAAGAATACTGGAGTGGGTTGCCATTTCCTTCTCCAGGGGATCTTCCCAACCCAGGGACTGAATCCATGTCTCCTGCATTGGCAGATGGGTTTTCACCACTGAGCCAACAGGGAAGTCTCCAAGTGATAACTTAGAAATTCCCTAGTATGCTCTATTTTGGAGCAAGGGTGATTTTATGAAGTTATATATATATACATAGTTTAAAGAGTAAAATGTGAAACAGTTTTCCAAGTTTGAAACAGCAATTTCCTAAATCCCTGCAGTCACCATCTTCTTTCAACAGGCAACTCTCTGCAACCTTTTACATCTATTCTTTTTGTTTAGATAGCCACAAGCTTAAAATTCCATTCTTATGTTGCCTCCTCTTAATTTTTGGTCTTGGGTGTTTTCTGTTGCTTTCCTATTATGGAAAGTGATGAATCGTGTGTGATCTTTCCTGCATCTTCCTGCTCCCTTCCTCCCCACCCCATAATGCACTTTCTCCCCTCTTCCCATCCTCTTATTCCAATCTGGGTTAGAGCAATATGCAAATATTATTATAGGAATGCTTTCTGCAGATCTTCTGTGTAATATACATAATTATTTCCCATGCTGGTATTTTGTTTATAATGTTTCCTTACTCTCTCTGTATTTTTTTAGCAACACAACCCCAAATTCTCTGCCAATTATTTATCTCTCCTCTTTAATCATTGAGATATATCATTATGCAATAATTTTGTCTCCCACATAAGTTTCTCCCAAAGCCCTGCAGCTTGCTTTCATTGTCTTGTGCCTAGAAAATCAATATCCTTCTGATGATTCTCTTTATCTCTTCCATAAGTTGAAGTCTCTATTTTCTTAACCCTTCATTTCCTCTCCTCTTGATTTCTTTATTTCTTTGGTTGTGCACATCCTCCAAAAACTTTCTCAAGAAAAATGTTGGAGATCTTGCATGTCTAAAAATATGCTATCCTCAGATTAAGGGACAAGTTGCTAAAGTATAGAATTCTATTTGAAAATAAATTTTCTTTGGAATTTTGAAGGAATTTCTCTGTTGCTTACAGCATCCAGTGTCATCTATAGCTATCTAGTGTTGGCCATGAGAAGTTCAAGGCTATTCTCAATTTTCACTCTTCCATCTGTGACTATTTTTTTTTCTTGTAATATCTTCTGTGTCCCATGAGTCTGACATCTCTTCAGTGTTTTGACATAGGAACATTTCCATCCATTGTGCCTGGCACTTGCTGAGTTCCTTTACACTGGAAATGTATATCCCTTTATTCTGGGGAATTTCTTGAGTTGTGGTTTCCTCCTCTCTGTTTTCCTGATATCTTTGCCTGAAATTCCAACTTTTTTTTTTTAAACTTTTACAACTTCTGGATTGGTACTGTAGGTTTCTTTTCTACTCTTACTTTCCATCTCTGTCTTTATGCTTTTCCTCTTGTGCAGATATTCTCAATTTTATTTTCCAAGACTTCCATGGAGTTTTTTTTTTTCCCCCTTTTTTTTTTTAAATTTTATTTTATTTTTAAACTTTACATAACTGTATTAGTTTTGCCAAATATCAAAATGAATCCGCCACAGATATACATGTGTTCCCCATCCTGAACCCTCCTCCCTCCTCCCTCCCCATTCCATCCCTCTGGGTCATATGTCTGTTCTCATGTTTCAATTTCCAAGAGCTCTTTTTACTGTCTGAACATTCCTTTTTTATAATATCTTGTTCTTCTATTCATGAATACAATATCTTCCTTTAGGATTCTGAAGATATTAATGTAGATGCTTTTTAAATTTCTTCTCCTTGCAGTATGTTTCTTTCTAAGTAGTTTCCTGCCCGCCACCCACCTCCACCATCATTTCTTTTGGCTTTAATCTTCCATGCTATGTATTTCCCCACTGTCTGGTGTCCTTGACTGTCTGCTTATATTTAAACCTAAGGACCCCAGAATGCTGAGCCAGTGGGTGGGCTTTGTCGACTCTGGGCTTTACTGTAGAGGCATCTAAGGAAGCTCTCTAGGGGGACAGTGAATGAAAGAGTCTTTACCTCTTTCTTTTTGGACATGTCAGTATCCCCAGAGGGAGACTTCTGATTTCCTGGCTGGAAGGTGGTCTTGCTGCCAGCATTCTGGTAACTAAATAGGAAAAAATGACTGAGGGTTAAGTGTGGAGATTTTCACCCTTAAGCCTAGAAGAGTAACCATCAATCACAGTTTACTCTGGACTGAGGTGTTTCCTGGAATGCAAGATTTTTTAGTGTTAAAATCAGTACAGAACAGTGATTACTTTAGCCTTGTGAAGTGCTATAAAGGGTGCTGTTCTGGCCCTTTTTTGGAGTGTTCTTCCCCAAGGTCTTCCCCAAGGTCAAGCGGACCTGTCCATCACGTCTAGACTATGCTTTAGAATTCCTGTGCAAATGATCTCAAGCCTGCTCTGGGGACAGTGTGGGTCCCTTATCTCATTCCATCCATTTAAGGGTGAATAATTCCACCCCTTGAAACCAAGGGATGGCCAAGGAGTTTAACAGAGCTTGAACAGGAGGACCCAGTCTCCGCACGTGCTCATTTGAGGCCCCTGACAAGGAACAGCATGGGGAGAGAGGGCGGGTAGGCCAGGAGCCGGGCCCCCGGAACTCTTGCTGTGGGTTCTGAAAGTGGGCTTGATTTTCCATTATGATATCTACTTCACTCCCAACTGTGCCTATACCCCTTTAGTCCAGAGACCTCACAGTTAACCTTTCCCATTACTGTATTTCTTGTATCTTACCAGGATGCAAGAGGGCAATTGCCCAGCTACATGGAGGGGCACTGAGATCTTGTAATCAAACCTCCTTAAGAGACTGCCACCAAAACTGTCTTGGCACCATCTTCACTCTCACTTCAGGAATACCCAGTGCTGCCAGTTCCTGGACTATTGGAGGCCAGCGGGCTGTTAAGTGGATCGCTTCTCATCTTTCCCCACTTCAGACTTGTTATTTAGCTTTCTTTCATTTGTGAAGTCAGATTCCTCACATCTAGTCACATCCCCTCTTCCAACATCTTGTGGTGTAGTTGCTGCTCCAGTCTTTCTCTTAGTAGGTCTTAATTTTTTAATTGCTATGTTAAAGTACAGCTATGTTAATAGAGTTTACTGGGTTCAATCCCTGGGTTGGGAAAGATCTCCTGGAGAAGGGAAAGGCTATGCACTCTAGTATTCTGGCCTGGAGAATTCCAGGGACTATACAGTCCATGGGGTCGCAAAGAGTCAGACACGACTGAGCAACTTTCACTTAATAGAGTTTATAGAAGGAAAGAAAGAAAGTATGTCTATTCAATCATCCAGCTCTACTTGAAAGTTAAAATGCCACAATATTTCCAGGAACATAGTAAACAGGAAGAATAAGAATAAATTTCAGGTAAGGATGTGGGTGAGAAATTGAGAGAGAAACAGGCAATGCCCATTTGATCTCATGTAATTTCAGGATGAAACAACATCCTAAAATTACGTGAGATAACATCTACCAGTTTGTTTGCCACCAAATACATTATATCAGGCAAACATACAGCTACGCTGGAATGGGCTGAGAAAGCAAAGGGAATCACATTTCTTTCCAAGATATTTCTGACCTCTGCTGGTGATAAACTATAGTGATTGTCCTACTTTATATACAGGTGGAGAACAAAAGCAAATAAAAGCTCTCAAGTGGTAAGATAAGTATATGTAAAAGAACTTTAAAAGAAAAAAAAAGATTAAATGTTTTGGGAGGGTCACAAAAACAGCTCTGTAGCCTCACCTCGGGGCCTCCCTGGTGGCTCAGCGGTAAAGAATCCACCTGCAGTGCAGCAGCCACAAAAGATGTGAGTTCGATCTCTGGGTTGGGAAGACATCCTGGAGGAGAGCATGGCAACCCATGCCAGTATTCTGGACAGAGGAGCGTGGCAGGCTACAATCCATAGAACCATCGAGTCGGATACGACTGAGGCGACTTAGCAGGCACACATGCATGCAGCCCGACTTCAGCCTTGGTTCCTAGTGATGCCGCATTTCTGGGAGAGTGAAGGCTGTTGGCAGTACCTGCAAAGCTAGAACTCGCATGACTGTGAAAGGACAGGGTTCTCTACTGGGGAGCACAGCCCCCCATGGACTCAGTATAGCCCCACCATACACTGGGTACAACCCCTGTGCACTCAGTAGAGCCCTTTCCTTTTGATGTGAAGGTAGGTTTTGGACAGACAGAGCAGTAGGTGTTGCTGTCAAGGCCAGACCAAAACCCATGTTAGCTCAGAGAAAAGGCACTGCCCTTGACTATGTGTCTAACGTGGTCTCATGCAATGCCTGATTTCAATGAAAACTTCAGTAATCCCCCTTTACATGCAAGAAAACAGAGAGCCAGAGAGGTTTACATAATTTACCCACAGGCCTTAGTGGCAATTTGACAGTGAAACTGGGAATCCCATCCAATTCTGTCTAGTTCTCTAAACCATGTATTAGTATCATGAATCTGGGTGGAGACAAGGATTTCCATTGTACAAATGGTCTCTACTATGGTTTTCCAATCAGCAAGATGAGGAGCCTGGGGTTCAGGTGCCTTGGGAAGCATGGTCTAAGCAGCAGAGGGTGTCTGGAAAGTGAGCCTTCTTTACTGTGTGGTGCAATCAGCTTTCCTTCCACGTAGGATCCCACTCACTTTCAGATGTCAAATCTTCTGTCCTTGGATCACACTCCCATTTTAAGGAGAGTGAATTCACACCATTTAGTGTCCTTATATCTCCGGGTTCATGGCATTCTACAATTTTTTGGTTACTTTTCTGATTATAAAATGGGTGTGTTTGTTTCATATTAAGGACCTCAGCCAATTGACATCATATAGGGACATATGGCAAAAGAGAGGGGAATCTTCTTTCTCGGGTTTAGGATTTATTTTTAGTCATTTTGAACTATTCTTAACCAATATCCCTCCCCATTTCCCCCAAAAGCCTCACTGGGTTAGGTTTCCTCAGAAAAAGCTGATAGAAATTATCTCAAATTCTGGAAGACTTGTAACATGTTGAGGAAAGTGCCCGTGATCATACCAATTGACATGTCAGCCATTCACACTGGTCATGAGAATCATATAAGAGCACAGCTCAGAGGCTGCAGGGTGAGACAATTGTCCAGGGAGAGGACTATTGTGAGCTGTTTGCAGGTGACATTTGCAACAGAAGATGATGAGTTTGGCAAAGGGGACCGGGGCACAGACCCCCACAGCATCCTGATTCCCCTTCACAGCACAAATACCAGCTTGATTCAGTGGCTCTCTCAGTCTCTGCTTCTCTCTGATGGTCTTTCTCATCTGCTCCCACTTCCAAATATTTGAGTTCATTTTTGTTATTTGACCTTTTAATTTTAGAAATGAAAGGATATCCAATATGACTTAAAACTAGGAAAGCACCCATATGATCATCATTCAAAATTAGTGACAGTTAATATTTCCTTGTATTTGCCTTCAGAACCAAATAAAACATTACATCAGTTTAGTTCAGTCACTCAGTCATGTCTGACTCTTTGCGACCCCAAGAATTGAGCACGCCAGGCCTCCCTGCTACATAGTCCCTTTCAATTAGAAACCCCCTGGGTCCCATTCCCTAAGCTCCTCTCTAAAGGTAAAAACACTGTATGGTGAGTTTCTTTTCATTACATGTTTTACACCCTGAACAATAATCTAAATAGAATATATGTGTGTTTTATTTACATAAATGGTGCCTATTTCCTTTTTTAACTTTTAAATTATGTTTTGAAGATATAGCCATTTGACTTTTATATCATGCCTTACAGTTTTCTACAAATCAGCCTCCAACTTTACAGAATTCTTAATTTGGTCCTTATTGAGTTATTAGGCTCAATTGTATTTCCAAAGAGAGTCAGGTGACCCTTGGGTAGGCTTGATGAATAATGGGCTAGCCTGATATTAATGGATCACTGAATCACACAATCCTTTTTGTTGTTGTTGTTTTGGCCTTAATTCCCAGGTCTGGGAAAACTTAATGAATGGAATCAAATGTTTTTGTTGTTAGTCAGTTGCTCAGTTGTGTCCGAATCTTTTCGACCCCATAAACTGCAGCACACCAGGCCTCCCTGTCCTTCACCATCTCCTAGAGCTTGCTCAAACTCATTTCCATTGAGTCAGTGATGCCATCCAACCATTTTATCCTCTGTTGTCCCCTTCTCCTCCCACCTTCAATCTTTCCCAGGATCAGCGTCTTTTCATATGAGTCAGTTCTTCACATCAGGTGGCCAAAGTACTGGAGTTTCAGCTTCAGTATCAGTCTTCCAGTATATTCAGGACTGATTTCTGTTAGGTGGACTGGTTGGATTTCCTTTCAGTCCAAGGGACTCTCAAGAGTCTTCTCCAACACCACAGTTCAAAAGCATCAATTCTTTGGTGCTCAGCCTTCTTTATGGGCCAACTCTCACATCCATACATGCCTACTGGAAAAACCAAAGCTTTGACTAGACGGACTTTTGTTGGCAAAGTGATGTCTCTGCTTTTTAATATGCTGCCTAGGTTTGTTATAGCTTTTCTTCCAAAAGGCAAGCATCTTTTGATTTCATGGCTGCGGTCACCATCTGCAGTGATTTTGGAGCCAAAATAATAAAGTCTCTCACTGTTTCCATTGTTTCCCCATCTAATTGCCATGAAGTGGTGGGATAAGATGCCATGATCTTCGTTTTCTGAAGGCTGAGTTTCAAGCCAGCTTTTTCACTCTCTTCTTTCACTTTCATCAAGAGGCTCTTTATTTCCTCTTCGCTTTCTGCCATAAGGTGGTGTCATCTGTATATCTGAGATTATTGAAATTTCTCCTGGTAATCTTGATTCTAGCTTGTGCTTCATCCAATCTGGCATTTCACATGACTTACTGGGCATATAAGTTATGCAGATCTTATGTCAAATGAGATAGTGCTCATTTGATAGGGATCAAATGAGATAGTGCTTTAATCACAGTTAATACTCATAGACATTCCCTTATCTCCTCCTACATGTCTGTGTACTTGTCCAGATGTTAGTTTTTAGTGTCTAATCTGTTATCAGCTTCACTGTGTTTGTTTGCTTTTTGTAACAGTTTTGAAAGATTTGAAAATTTTCAGTAAATATTTTGGCACTAAAAAAAAAAATGTAGGGTCACCATGATCCATCTTCACATCTGACTTCCTACTTAGATTCAACACGGTGATATCTTTGATTTTCTTAAGAACTTAAGAACCTTTCATGACTTTATAGCATTTAGTGATGAAAATCCTAGTTTTTTGTCTTGCTTTCAAGGTCACCACCACCCACAGTTTGGCTTTAGCCATCATCCCTAGATATTTTTCCTACAATTTCTCAAAATGGATCATAGATGGTGGTCAGCCTGAAACAAAACCTTATACATTCTCCATCTCTATGCCTGTACTTTTGTCCATGTCCTCTTGCTAAAATTCTTTCTCACTTTGAAACATTATTTATGAAACATTAAGTAACAATGAAATGTTACTTAGTCTAGTTGACCTATTCTCCTCAATGTCACCATGTGGTAGCCTTGCCTCCTCCTGCTGTACAGTTTGACCAGTCACTAGAAAATCAAAATCATGAAGGCTGGGGGAAGGGCAATCACATGCATTATCTCATTTCAGTTCAGTTCAGTCACTCAGTCATGTCCAACTCTTTGGGACCCCATGAAGTGCAACACGCCAGGCCTCCCTGTCCATCACCAACTCCCCAAGTTCACCCAAATTCATTTCCATCGAGTCGGTGATGCCATCCAGCCATCTCATCCTCTGTCGTCCCCTTTTCTTCCTGCCCCCAACCCCTCCCAGCATCAGAGTCTTTTCCAATGAGTCAACTCTTCACATGAGGTGGCCAAAGTATTGGAGTTTCAGCTTTAGCATCATTCCTTCCAAAGAACACGCAGGACTCATCTCCTTTAGAATGGACTGGTTGGATCTCCTTGCAGTCCAAGGGACTCTCAAGAGTCTTCTCCAACACCACAGTTCAAAAGCATCAATTCTTCAGTGCTCAGCTTTCTTCACAGTCCAACTCTCACATCCATACATGACCACTGGAAAAACCATAGCCTTGACTAGACAGACCTTTGTTGGCAAAGTAATGTCTCTGCTTTTCAATATCCTATCTATCTCATTTATGAAGCTAAAAATCCAGTGGAATTAGCACTATCCTGATAAGGAAACTGAGGCTTAGAAGGGCATTGTGTTTAATATATGTGGATTAGATGTCTTCTCACACAGGGTTGCTATAATATTCTTGCCAGTTAATTCTCAATGAGTATTTACCATTTAATCCCTTGTCATGGATTATAGAAGTTAAAAAAGTGGTTCATATGGTTTCTCCTCCTGACATCTACCTTAAGTACAGTGGCTTACTCATACATGTTTTGTGAGAAAACAAATATCTAGATTTTCTTGCCCCTTCATCTAATCTAATTCTCTCTCTCTCTCTCTCTCTCTCACACACACACACACACACACACACACACACACGGGTTGGTGCTGATTTGCACTTCCAGTCCCAGTAAACTTTATGTTTTAATACCTGAGTCTTGCCTCTCTCATATGCACCTCTTTAGTGGCCAAGTAAATATTCTGAGATCCACCTTTACTTTCTAAATGGACATCTAGGTTACATAATACCTAACCCTACTGCCATTTCCTATTACTTACAGATCATCTATTGCAGATTCCTAATCAAATGTAACATCTCCTACTCTGTTTTAGTCAGAGGCCTAGCAGGAATTAGCACTTTGTTCAGATGATTCAATGAGCAGACTATTTACAGAAGTGTGGGCAGCATTAAGAGAACCAGTGAGGAAGGGCGAGGCATGCAGAGACTAGTAATGGTAGGAAGTTCTGTCACCCACAGGCTTGAAAGGATGCGGGGCAGTGGTGATGTTGCTGATGAAGCCATGGAAGAGGGGCTGCCAGGTGGATGTGATAATTATTGATGGATTCAGCCATTACCAGGACTGAAAAACCGAAACCATCAGTAGGAAAGACGTACTGTGAGCTGTTTTCTCACCGTGATCTCTGGCAGAGCTTTCCATTAGCCAAATCCAAAAGGGCAACAAATGACAGAGAAGCAGCTAATGCAACCAGAGCGATCAGCCTCGTGGGCACAAAGCAGAAGAAAGAAGGCTGAGAAAGGATGGCAGACAAAAAATAGCCAACATGCCCACCTTTTCTGATTCCTTGGACCTCTACCACAAACAGTGGCCCCACTCTAGCACAATCCTACCTTCCAATGTCTTTACCAATTGATTCATTCAACACGAATTAATGAACTGCATCACTGAATTAGGGGAAGCATAAAGAAATTTGAATATAAGAACAAATTTTACTCATAAAGAATACATAATCTATACATAGGAAAAATACCTGGTCAAACATTCTTTGGAAGTATATCCTTATTTTTCTTGTATTCTGTTATGAGCCCTCTAACATAAAGTTGATTATTATAAAAATATGTCAGTATTATCTCCTAGTAATTTGTATCTGAACATCATTGTGGAGCACATTTTAGTTAGTGATGAAAACATTTATTTCTGGCACATTTTAGATGATAGTTCAGTGTTGAAGCTGTTGATCTTGGAAACTTCAAATAGTAAATAAGTTTGTAGACACTTGAGGGCAAAATTTCCAGGAACTTGACAATTCCTTGTTAGCCTTCATTCACAAAACTTTTTGTTGTGTTGACCTGTCTACTCCAGACACAAGCCCTCCTAGATCGCTTTAGCTTGGTGCTCCATAGAAAAGCGTAGATTAAGCTCTGTTTTGATCAGTGCAGTTCAGTTCAGTTCAATTCAGTTGCTCAGTTGTGTCCGACCCCTTGCAACCCCATGGACTGTAGCACACCAGGCTTCCCTGTCCATCACCAACTCCAAGAGCTTATCCAAACTCATGTCCATCGAGTCGATGATGTCATCTAACCATCTCATCGTCTGTCATCACCTTCTCCTCCTGCCTTCAATCTTTCCAGAATCAGGGTCTTTTCCAATGATTCAGTTCTTTGCATCAGGTGGCCAAAGTATTGGCGTTTCAGCTTCATCATCAGTCCTTCCAATGAATATTCAGGACTGATTTCCTTTAGGATGGACTGGTTGGATATCCTTGCAGTCCAAGGGACTCTCAAGAGTCTTCTCCAACACCACAGTTCAAAAGCATCAATTCTTCAGCACTCAGCTTTCTTTATAGTTCAACTCTCACATCCATACATGACTACTGGAAAAACCAAAGCTTTGACTAGACAGACCTTTGTGGGTAAAGTATATCTGCTGTTTAATATGCTGTCTAGGTTTGTTTTAGCTTTTCTTCCAAGGAGCAATCATCTTTTAATTTCATGGCTGAAGTGATTTGAATCAATCTGCAGTGATTTTGGAGCCCCAGAAATATAAAGTCTGTCACTGTTTCCATTGTTTCCCCATCTACTTGCAGTGAAGTGATGGGATAGGATGCCAATCTCGTATTTTGAATGTTGAGTTTTAAGCCAAATTTTCGCTCTCCTCTTTCACTTTCATCAAGAGGCTCTTGAGTTCTTTACTTTCTGCCATAAGGGTGGTGTCATCTGCATATCTGAGGTTATTGATATTTTTCTTGGCAATCTTGATTCCAGCTTGTGCTTCATCTAGACTGGCATTTCTCATGATGTACTCTGCATAGAAGTACTCTCCATTAGCCAGGTGACAATATACAGCCTTGACATATTTCTTTCCAGATTTGGAACCAGTCTGTTGTTCCATGTCCAGTTCTAACTGTTGCTCCTAGACCTGCATACAGATTTCTCAGGAGGCAGGTCAGGTGGTCTGGTATTCCCATCTCTTTCAGAATTTTCCACAGTTTGTTGTGATCCACACAGTCAAAGGCTTTGGCATAGTCAATAAAGCAGAAGTAGATTTTTTTTTTCTGAAATTCTCTTGCATTTTCTATGATCCAGTGGATGTTGGCAATTTGATCTCTGGTTCCTCTGCCTTTTCTAAAGACAGCTTGAATATCTGGAAGTTCACAGTTCACTTATTGTTGAAGCCTGGCTTGAAGGATTTTGAGCATTACTCTTGCTAGCATGTGAGATGAGTGCAATTGTGTGGTAGTTTGAAGATTCTTTGGCATTGCCTTTCTTTGGGATTGGAATGAAAACTGACCTTTTTCAGTCCTGTGGCCACTGCTGAGTTTTCCAAATTTGCTGGTATGTTGAGTGTTGCACTTTCACGGCATCATCTTACAAGATTTAAAATAGCTCAACTGGAATTCCATCACCTCCACTAGCTTTGTTTGTAGTGATGCTTCCTAAGGCCCACTTGACTTTGCATTCCAGGATGTTTGGCTCTAGGTGAGTGATCACACCTTCGTGTTATCTGGTCATGAAGATCTGTGTTATTCTGTGTTATTCAGTTATTCTGTGTATTCTTGCTGCCTCTTCTTAATATCTTCTGCTTCTGTTGGTCCAAACTTCTGTCTTTTATTTTGCCCATCTTTGCATGAACTGTTTCTTTGGTATCTCTAATTTTCTTGCAGACATCTCTAGTCTTTCCCATTCTATTGCTTTCCTCTATTTCTTTATTGATCACTGAGGAAGGCTTTCTTATCTCTGCTTCCTAGTCTTTGGGACTCTGCATTCAAATAGGTATATCTTTTCTTTTCTCCTTTTCCTTTAGCTTCTCTTCTTTTCTCAGCTATTTGTAAGGCCTTCTCAGACATCCATTTTGCCTTTTTTCATTTCTTTTTCTTGAGGATGGTCTTGATCACTGCCTCCTGTACAATGTCACAAACCTCCATCCATATTTCTTCAGGAACTTTGTCTACCAGATCTAGTCCCTTGGATCTATTTTTTACTTCCACCATATAATTGTAAGGGATTTGATTTAGGTCATACCTGAATGGCCTGGTGGTTTTCCCTACTTTCTTCAGTTTATGTCTGAGTTTTGCAATAAGGAGTTCATGATCTGAGCCACAGTCAGCTCCTGGTCTTGTTTTTGCTGACTGTATAGAGCTTCTCCACCTTTGGCTGCAAAGAATAGAATCACCTTAACACTTTGGGTTTAATTGAAGGTCAGTGTGAGAAATGGCCATGTGAAACACGTGTGTGTATGTGTGCTTAGTCAGTTGTGTCCGATTCTCTGCGTACTTATGGACTGTAGCTTGCCAGCCTCCTCTGTCCATGAGATGCTCCAGGCAAGAATACTGGAGTGGGTTATCATCTCCTCCTCTAAAGGATCTTCCTGAACCCAGGTCATCTGGATTGCATGTGGAGTCTTTATCATCTGAGCCATCAGGGAAGCCATGTGAACCATGTTGCTTCTTATTCTACAAAGCTTTGCTTGTAGATGACACCGAGTGTATTCCATGGTGTTCCTTATATTAAAAACCATACAAACCCCTTCTAAAAGAAGTTCTCTGACAATGAGATCTCCAGTTTTGCTTCCCTCTTTACCATAATTACTAAAATAACTGCAAAACATCTGGTTTCTAGAACATTGTTACTGTAAAATGGTTATTCTTTTTAGAAAAAGAGAAATGTAAATTAAGAATTAGAGTTAAGGAAAGAGCATTATTCATTATTTAGGTAGCTAAGGAAGACAAACAGCAATGGAATGCTTATATATATATATATATATACACACACACATATTTACACAACCAAACGATATGTGAAAATTAGAGATACCAAGGGAACATTCATGTTAAGATGGGCACAATAAAGGACAGAAATAGTATGGATCTAACAGAAGCAGAAGATAATAGGAAGAGGTGGCAAGAATACACAGAAGAACGATACAAAAAAGATCTTCATGACCCAGATAACAATGATGGTGCGATCACTCACCTAGAGCCAGACATCTCGGAACGCGAAGTCAAGTGGGCCTTAGGAAGCATCACTACAAAGCTAGTGCAGGTGATGGAATTCCAGTTGAGCTATTTCAAATCCTAAAAGATGATGCTGTGAAAGTGTTGCTCTCAATATACCAGCAAATTTTGAAAACTCAGCAGTGACCACAGGACTGGAAAAAGTCAGTTTTCATTCCAATCCCAAAGAAAGGCAATGCCAAATAGTGCTCAAAATACCACACAGTTGCACTCATCTCACACGCTAGCAAAGTAATGCTCAAAATTCTTCAAGCCAGGCTTCAATAGTACGTGAACTATGAACTTCCAGATATTCAAGCTGTCTTTAGAAAAGGCAGAGGAACCAGAGATCAAATTGCCAATGTCCATTGGATCATCAAAAAAGTAAGAGAGCTCCAGAAAAACATCTACTTCTGCTTTATTGACTATGCCAAAGCCTTTGACTGTGTGGATCACAACAAACTGTGGAAAATTCTGAAAGAGATGGGAATACCAGACCACCTGACCTGCCTCTTGAGAAATCTGTATGCAGGTCTAGGAGCAACAGTTAGAACTGGACATGGAACAACAGACTAGTTCCAAATCTGGAAAGGAGTACGTCAAGGCTGTATATTGTCACCTGGCTTATTTGACTTCTATGCAGAGTACATCATGAGAAATGCCAGGCTGGATGAAGCACAAGCTGGAATCAAGATTACCAAGAGAAATATCAATAATCTCAGATACGTAGATGACACCACCCTTATGGCAGAAAGTGAAGAAGAACTGAAGAGCCTCTTGATGAAAGTGAAAGAGAGTGAAAAAGTGGTTTAAAACTCAATATTCAGAAAACTAAGGTCATGGCATTTGGTGCCATCACTTCATGGCAAATAGACAGGGAAACAGTGGAAATAGTGACAGACTTTATTTGGGGGGGCTCCAAAATCACTGCAGATGGTGACTGCAGCCATGAAATTAAAAGACACTTGCTCCTTCAAAGAAAAGCTATGACCAACCTAGACAGTGTATTAAAAAGCAGATACATTACTTTGCCCACAAAGGTCCATCTTGTCAAAGCTTTGGTTTTTCCAGTAGTCATATATGGATGTGAGAGTTGGACTATAAAGAAAGCTGAGTGCCAAAGAATTGATGCTTTTGAGCTGTGGTGTTGGAAAAGACTCTTGAGGGTCCCTTGGACTGCAAGGAGATCCAACCAGTCTATCCTAAAGGAAATCAGTCCTGAATATACTGGAAGACTGATGCTCAAGCTGAAACTCCCGTACTTTGGCCACCTGATGCAAAGAACTGATTCATATGAAAAGACCCTGATGCTGGGAAAGATTGAAGGTGGGAGGATAAGGGACAGCAGAGGATAAGATGGCTGGGTGGCATCACCAACTCGATGGACATGAGTTTGAGTACACTCCAGGAGTTGGTGACAGACAGGAAAGACTGGTGTGCTGCAGTCCATAGGGTCAGAAGGAGTTGGATAGAAGTGAGCAACTGAACTGAACTGAAAGATATATGTGTGCTTGTGTATGTTTATATTTATACACATATTGCACAATATATTGCAAATGGAGAAGAATTAAGTGAGTGATAAAGATAATTCATAAAACAAATAATAGAAAAAGTCCTCAATGTGCTAAAGAAGGCAGCTAGGGCTTCCTTTATTCATTCCACACACTTATTAGGCTGCTTCTGTGTGCTGGAGGTTGAGCTGTATGACACAAAGTTGCATTAAGCAATAGCTCTGTTCTCAAGGAACATTCAGTCCAGTGGGGCAGGAGGTTATGGTGAACAGATGAGTAAATTTATTATAGAATGTGTTAAAAGTGGAGCACTCTGGATTCTGAGAGTCCAAAGTTGCTGCTCAAAGCATGGGAGGAATTTTAAGGGCAGCAAGTCCATACTGTATAACCATCACCATCAAAACAATGATGAAGACCAGGAGAAGGTGGGGTAGATTTGAAAACAGCATGTAGGCTAGTCTATCTAGAATCAAGTGTTCATAGAAATCCCTGAACAGGATTTAATCTGGTAAGAACTCTATACCCAGTACTGCTGCTGCTGCTGCTGCTAAGTCGCTTCAGTCATGTCTGACTCTGTGCGACCCCATAGATGGCAGCCCACCAGGCTCCCCTGTCCCTGGGATTCTCCAGGCAAGAGCACTGGAGTGGGTTGCCATTTCCTTCTCCAATGTATGAAAATGAAAAGTGAAAGTGAAGTCGCTCAGTCATGTCCGACTCTTAGCGATCCCATGGACTGCAGCTTCCCAGGCTCCTCCGTCCATGGGATTTTCCAGGCCAGAGTACTGGAGTGGGTTGCCATTGCCTTCTCTGATACCCAGTACTAGATACTCTATTTTCCTTGACAGCCTTCATTTGATTATTGCAAGATATTTCTTAGTACAAGCACTATGGTAGATTGGTTGCAAAATGGCCCCAATTTTTCACCCCTGGTGGATCCACACAATTGCAATGTGAGCCTCAGGTCTTCCTATTGGGGGTGGAATCCATTGCACTTGTTTGGACCAATATAGTATGGAGGAAGTGAGGGCATTACAGATCTGAGTCTCAAGAAAACTTGTGTAGTTTTCCTCCCTTTTGGAACCCTGTCTTTGTCATGAGAACAAATCCAAGCTAGCTGGCTGGAGAATGAGAGGCTATGAGAAGCAGGGATGAGTCACCCTAGCCAACATCCCAGGTGTGCCAGAGCACAGCAACCATCAATACCCCACCGAGAAGACCGACAGTGAACCGATATGAATTAGGGCCCTGCTCAGATCAGTAAAACTCCCCAGTGGGCCTGAAGACTCGTGAGAATGAGAAATGGTTGATATTTTGTATCACTAGGTATGGAGTTATTTTGTTATGAAATGAGAGCTAACTGAAGGATTTCAGGGGGAAATGAATGAAAAATAAATAAGGACCTACTGTATAGCATGGGCTTCTCTGGTGGTTCAGATGGTAAAGAATCTGCCTGCAATGTGGGAGACCTGGGTTCAATCCCTGGGTTGGGAAGATCCTCTGGAGGAGGGCATGGCAACCCACTCCAGTGTTATGGCCTGGAGAATCCTCACTGACAGAGGAGCCTGGTGAGCTACAGTCAGTGGGGTCACAGAGAGTCAGACATGAGTGAGCGACTAAGAACAGCACAGCACAACTGCATATAGCACAGGAAACTCTACTCAATGCTCTGTTGTTTTTCAGTCACTCAGTCATGTCCGACTCTTTGCAACCCCGAGGACCACAGCACACCAGGCTTCCCTGTCCTTCACTATTTCTGGGAGCTTGCACAAACTCGTGTCTGTTGAGTCAGTGATGCCATCCAACCATCTCGCCCTCTGTCGCTCCATTCTCCTCCTGCCCTCAATCTTTCCCAGCATCAGGGTTTTTTCCAGTAAGTCATCTCTTCTTATCAGGTGGTCAAATTTTGGAGGTGGCTGATACTCTGTAATGGCCTATATATTGGAAAAGAATATAAAAAGAGTGGGTATATGTATGTATATGTATAACTGAACTGCTTTGCTGTACTCCTGAAACTAACACATTTTAAGTCAACTATACCCCAATATAAAATAAAAATCAATTTTAAAAATGAATCAAGATATTAGAGAAACAGGGAAAATGGGAATAAAGTCCTCTGTTAGAGGCAAAGAGACTTCTATTCTCAGCTCTATTGTTAACCATCTGCTGCCCCAGAGTGATTTGTGTAAACTCTTCAGACTTTGGTTTTCATTTCGGTGGTTTAGATAAGAATATTTTTGATTAATAAAGGAAAAGTAAAATAAGTTTTATTTTTCCTTCTCTCTTGAAACACATCAGAAAAAGAAGAGTGATAAACAGAGGGGAAAATATTTTGCCTATAAAGAGAAAAGAGTACCCCAAAGGACCGAAAACATGTGCACTCAAGCTTGCACATGGAAGTCCTTAGAATCATTATTCAAAAAATAGAAACAATTCAAATGTCCATTAGAAGATGAATGGATGAATAAAACAAGATATATTCACACACTGAAGTATTATCTGGCAATAAAAATAAAGTACTGATACATGCTACAACATGGATGATCCTTGAAAACATTATGCTAAATGAAATAAGCCAGACATAAAAGACAGCATATTGTATGACTCCATTTTTATGAAATTCCCAGAATAATATAGAGACAGTATATTATTGGTTTTCAGGGACTATTGGAGGAAGAAATGGGAAATGACTGGTAATAGGTATAAAGTTTTTCTTTTTTTGAAATGGTAGATGTTCTGGAATTAGATGGTTACATAACATCATGTATATACAAAAAAATACTGAACTGTAAACTTTAAAAGAGTGAATTTTATGAAGTGAATTGTATCTCTATTTTTAAAAAGGTTAATTCAAAGAAGAGCTACAGTCTCAAACCTTAAACTGTGATTATATATTTGCCCCAAACTATGAAATCTACACAAAGAAAAACATGTGACAAGGAGGAAATAGATTTGATTAGAACCACAGTTTGCACCAGAACATTCCTTCCTTGTTCTACAATATCTGCCACATAGTTGTCTCTATTCAAAATACTATTAGTTAGGCACCAGCTTGAGACAATGGCACCCCACTCCAGTACTCCTGCCTGGAAAATCCCATGGACGGAGGAGCCTGGTAGGCTGCAATCCATGGGGTTGCTGAGGGTCGGACACAACTGAGCGACTTCACTTTCACTTTTCACTTTCATTCATTGGAGAAGGAAATGGCAACCCAATCCGGTGTTCTTGCCTGGAGAATTCCAGGGACAAGGGAGGCTGGTGGGCTGCCGTCTATGGGGTCACACAGAGTCGGACAAGACTGAAGTGACTTAGCAGCAGCAGCAGCAGCAGCTTGAGACTTGTTATCAGAAAGGAAGTCATTTTGGTAGGACTCTCGCCTGTGTTCTGTGGAGCACTCACTTCTTTCATCATTTTAACTGCAGAAAACTTTACTCTTTTTCCTGTTTCCCCTACCCACAAACTTTGGAGGCATCCTCTTTGTTAATGAAACCTCCTGAAACTATTCTTTTTCAAGTATTCTATTTGGTTGCTGTTGACATATTGATTAATATAGAGAGCTGGTTTGGATAAATTTTCTTATATCTATTTTAAAACTGGGATGAGTTATGTGATTCTAGGCTTAAGGGCCATTTTTCTATATTAACTTGCCTCCTAGCCTGGGATTTTAAATTTGGTTCAAGGCTTACAGTTTTGAGGCCCCTGCTTATGACTTTTGATAGAAAATAAAAACTCTCTAATTAATCACTTACGGTTAAGGGATTTTTTTTTTTTTCAAAGGTTAATTTAGGAAACAGCTTGCAGTGGATTAAAAGACTGGCTCAATATTATTCTTTAAATTTAACTTACTGATAATAGATTATATCTAGATATTCAAGGGTATGAACAAGGAACAGCTGAGTGAAGGGGAAGAAGAAAGAAGAGGAAGGTCTAGGATTTGAGAGCAGATTTAGGCAATCCTGCAGTGGAAGGCAGAAGGCTCCTGCCCAGGACCATATGAAGGCAAAGGAGGCAGGGGAAGATTGACAGGAGAAGCAAGGATGGGATGAAAACAAGTAAGGATGATGAGCATCTAAGACCAACAGCATGTTGCTCAATATCTGCCAAGAGCGCAGCTTATTATGAGGACAGAGTGATGAGAAGGGCGCACTGTGGAAGCACACTGCAGAGCCCACCCAGAAGCCCCAGCTGAGCCGGGGTGCCCATCTCAGTTGCTGCGAATAACAGAAGTTAATGGCTATCAGTTGCTCCTCTAGAGAGTTACCCAGCATTATAAGGGCTGCCTTGCCAGGAAAACTTATATCTTCCTCCTAAGCAACCAGGGGACACTCTTAGAGCTAAGGATTATCTGATACAGGAATTCAAATCTTTGATGCGGCTTATACTCCAGAGCTCACCTGTGGGTTTGGGCAGAGGCTAGCACCTCCCTAAGACTACATCCTTGCTACCCTGCTTTGTCTCCTTCATTACAAGCTTTTTTCTTCCTGAAGAGTGTGCCCTTAGTACTAAGAAATGGAGTATTTCCGCCATATCAGTAAATAAAAGATGTCACTGCTGCTGCTAAGTCGCTTCAGTCGTGTCCGACTCTGTGCGACCCCATAGATGGAAGCTCTCCAGGCTCCCCAGTCCCTGGGATTTTCCAGGCAAGAACACTGGAGTGGGTTGCCATTTCCTTCTCCAATGCATGATAGTGAAAAGTGAAAGTGAAGTCGCTCAGTCATGTCCGACTCTTAGCGATCCCATGGACTGCAGCTTCCCAGGCTCCTCCGTCCATGGGATTTTCCAGGCCAGGAGTGGGGTGCCATTGCCTTCTCCGAAAAGATGTCACAGTCATGAGCAATTGCAGCCACTACCAATGCTGAGCTGGTGAGAAGAAAAGAATACCTGCCATGTAATAGCCATCAGACTGTAGCCACTCCTTATGGTGAGCCCGGAGGAAACCCAGAATGTGAAAACACAGGACACTGGCTCCAGTAGGTGAGGCACATATCAAAGGAATGATTTCAGTGAGCCCAGACTCTTGAATTTGCCCATACATTGTTGTTGTTTAGTTGCTAAGTCATGTCCGACTCTTTTGGGACCCCATGAACTATAGCCTGCCAGGCTCCTCCACCCTAGGGTTTCCCAGGCAAGAATACTGGAGTAGGTTACCATTTCCTTCTCCAGGATATCTTCCCAACTCAGGGATCAAACCCGTGTCTCCTGCATTGGCAAATGAATTCTTTACCACTGAACCACCAGGGAAGACTTCTTCACATTCATAGAAAAGCACTAAATTCCTTAACTTGATGTCTGGTTTTCCTTTAATTAACAACAACCTTTTGACATTCAGACTACCTGCCCTATGTTGTGAAACTTCCATTTAACCTGGCTTCCCCTCTTGCCTCTTCTAAGTAGTTCTCTTAGAATTACTTGACATGCTGCCTCCCAGGCTTGAAGTCCTAAAAATTCTTGCTGATTGAACATAACTCTCAACTTTTAGCTTGTGAATTTTTTTAAGTCTGCAGTACTTCACATACACATGGATCTCTGTTTCTGGCTCTGCTTTGAGCTTGATCTATACGCACTATGGTTACAAAGTTCTTGCCTGCTTCCTTCTTCCCCTGTTTTTCAAATATTCATCAATCCCTTACTGCATGTGAGTCACTATTTTTAAGTAGCCAAACATCAGGAAGTTGTGGTGAGATTGTTACCGTTCACTTTAATGACTTCTTTAGAAGTCTGTCTTGGTCCAGAGATCTTTGCACTGAACTTCAAAAGAATCTTTGACTTATATTTCATCTAGTCAATCAGTTTCACAAGTTAGCAAAAATAGTAGGAAAACAGTTTCCATGCTTTCTTCCAGTAGGGTCTTTAAATGAGTAACATATTTGCAAAGCTCCTCCAAGATTCTATTGCATACATGCACCAAGTGCACTCCCTAGCGCCATTTAAACAAGAAGTTAATATGAACTCATAAATTTCAGTTTACTGTGTCTATTCCTGCAAGCAGGAACACTTGAGGATAAGGGAATAAAACTGAATTAGGTTAGTTAATTAGCTAGTGTTATGAAAAAGTCAACCTTATATCCCACTAAGGTGGCTTATTTATTCACAGTACACTGTAACCTAAAAGCTAATAGGAAGTTGTTATTTATGGTACTTGCACAACTTCCTGTTTTAAAGAAAAGAGAGTTTAGGTGTTTATCATAACATTTCTTTTTAATATCGGTGAGTTACTGAATTAACTGTAAAACTGCAATGAAGTTGCTTAGAAAAAAAGAGTAGGGTGTTCAAAGTGAAACCATGAGCTTTGTTCTTCCACACCTGTCAGGTAATGAGTAGTCGCCAAAAATCTTCACTACATAAAATCAACATACAAAATAGGCCAATAGGCAGATTTCTGAGGCGCTCAAACTGTATAAAGAGTCAGCCTGCAATATGGGAGACCTCGGTTCGATCCCTGGGTCGGGAGGACCCCTAGAGAAGGGCATAGCAACCCACTACAGTATTCATGCCTGGAGAATTCCAAGGACAGAAGAGTCTGGAGGGCTACAGTCCATGAGGTCCCAAAGAGTCAGACGCTACTGAGCAACTTTCACTCTACTTTCAAAATAAGCCAATAGATGGCGCTATTGCTGTGTGTAATGCTCTGGAAAAACCAAAGAAGACAAAAAACGCTTCTGAATTCTCAAAGAGAAGGCAATGTTATTCTTTTTTCTCTTTTGTTCGAACTTCAGCCATCACTCGCATTATCTCATTGAGTTGAAGTGCTCAATTTTTGTGCCCTAAAGAGCAACATTCCCCAAGAAAAATAAATGCAAAAAGGTAAAAAGTTGTCTGAGGAGGCCTTACAAATAGCTGAGAAAAGAAGAGAAGATAAAGGAAAAGGAGAAAAGGAAAGATATACCCATTTGAATGCAGAGTTCCAAAGAATAGCAAGGAGAAATAGGAAAGCCTTTCTCAGTGATCAATGCAAAAAAATACAGGAAAACAATAGAATGGGAAAGACTAGCGATCTCCTCCAGAAAATTAGAAATACCAAGGGAACACTTCATGCAAAGATGGACACAATAAAGGACAGAAATGGCATGGACCTAACAGAAGCAGAAGATATTAAGAAGAGGTGGCAAGAATATGCAGAAGAACTATATAAAAAAGATGTTCATGACCCAGATAACCACGATTGTGTGATCACTCACCTAGAGCCAGACATCCTGGAGTCTGAAGTCAAAGTGGACCTTAGGAAGCATCACTATTAACAAAGCTAGTGGAGATGATGGGATTCCAGTTGAGCTATTTCAAATTCTAAAAGATGATGCTGTGAAAGTGCTGCACTCAATATGCCAGCAAATTTGGAAAACTCAGCAGTGGCCACAGGACTGGGAAAGCTCCATTTTCATTCCAATCCCAAAGAAAGGCAATGCCAAAGAATATTCTAACTACCATGCAGTGGCACTCATCTCAAACACTAGCTAAGTATTGCTCAAAATTCTCCAAGCCAGGCTTCAACAGTACGTGAATTGAGAACTTCCAGATGTTCAAGTTGGATTTTGAAAAGGCAGAGGAATGAGAGAACAAATTGCCAACATCCATTGTATTACAGAAAAAGCAAGAGAATTCCAGAGAAATATCTACTTCTGCTTTATTGACTATGCCAAAGCTTTTGACTGTGTGGATCACAACAAATTGAAAAGTTTTTCAAGAGATGGGAATACCAGACCACCTTACCTGCCTCCTGAGAAATCTGTATGCAGGTCAAGGAGCAACAGTTAGAACTGGACATGGAACAAAGCACTGGCTCTAAATTGGGAAAGGAATACATCAAGTCTGTATATTGTCACTCTGCTTATTTAACTTATATGCTGAGTACATCATGAGAAATGCCAGGCTGGGTGAAGCACAAGCCAGAATCAAGATTGCCAGGAGAAATATCAATGACCTCAGATATGCAGATGACACCACCCTTATGACAGAAAATGAAGAACTAAAGAGCCTCTTGATGAAAGTGAAAGAGAAAAGTGAAAACTCTGGCTTAAAACTCAACATTCAAAAAAATAAGACCATGTCATCTGGTCCCATCACTTCGTGGCAAATAGATGGGGAAACAATGGAAATAGTGAGAGATTTTATTTTCTTGAGTTTCAAAATCACTGCAGATGGTGACTGCAGCCATGAAATTAAAAGACCCTTGCTCCTTGGATGAAAAGCTATGACCAAACTAAAGAACATATTAAAAAAGCAGAGACATTACTTTGCTGACAAAAAGTCCTTCTAGTCAAAACCATGGCTTTTCCAGTAGTCATGTATGGATGTGAGTGTTGGATTATAAAGAAAACTGAGTGCTGAAGAATTGATGGTTTTGAACTGTGGTGTTGGAGAAGACTCTTGAGGGTCCCTTGGTCTGCAAGGAGATCCGACCAGTTCATCCTAAAGGAGATCAGTCCTAATTATTCATTGGAAGGACTGATGCTGAAGCTGAAACTCCAATGCTTTGGCCACCCAATGCGAAGAAGTGACTCATTGGAAAAGACTGTAATGCTGGAAAAAATTGAAGGCAGGAGGAGAAGGGGATGACAGAGGATGAGATGGTTAGATGGCATCACGGACTTGATGGACATGAGTTTGAGCAAGCTCCAGGAGTTGGTGATGGTCAGGGAAGCCTGGCCATGAGGTCTCAAAGAGTCAGACACGACTGAGTGACTGAAACAGCAATAAGTCATTTTCATATGAATGTTGCAAGGAATGATATCTATATGATAGATATCTTATATATCTTAACCAGTTTGTCCATGGTTGCTTAAAAAGACTTCCTAACTCACAAGCAGAAGGGTAAATAATGTCTAAGATAAAGGTCTTTAAAAACAGGACTGTGGAAATCTCCTCAGAGTGCATCTGATTTCTACCACTTTTGATAGAATCATTCTACAGTTATTTTTTGCAAAATAAATTAGAATGAAATACTTATTTAATTTCCCAAAGTAAAATGAAGACAGTTTTCAATAAAATGAAATTTGGAATAATTTTTAAAACGTGCATTGGCTTTGCTAAAGGAAAGGGGAGCAATATGTATAAAGAGCAAAGAATCTTGAAAGTATTGTTTTGTACACGGAGTATGGATTTTTTTTCTTTATCACTTTAGAGTGCACTTTGTGAAATCAGTCTTCATGGTTTGAAGAGATTTATGTGTGGAAAGAAAGTCACCTTGGGATGAAATTTTGACAAAAATAATCAACCAAATTGTGGAAATTTTACAACATTTGACATATATTTTAAGGCTGATTTATGGAGACAAATTGTTTCTGACTCCAATGGTCTCATACAAAAATTTGTTCTTATCGAATGAATCCATGAAGCAGCCTAAATTACTGCTACCCCTCAAAGACTCAAAATCAAAGAAAAGTAAGTTGTGTTGTACAATCAAGTGAGAAATAAGAGACAAGAAAAGTAATACTTCATCGAGTTTGCAAAGTTCTTTCTAGGCACCTGATAATCTTGGAAATCTTCTGAGATAGGCAAGATAGCCAATTATGATTATGTTAATTGAGTACCTAAGGCGCTTTTCCATCTTTTTACCTCTGTTGCCTCATTTGCAATACTTATATGAAGTCGGTACTATTATTGCCCTCCTGTCCCAACAGAAAGCATTGAAGTACAGAAAAGTTAAGTAGCTTCCCAAGAACCTACAGCCAGGAAGTGGCTTACTTGCAATGAAAACCCAGGCAGGTTAAAAGACTCATGCAGTCATTTTTAGAGATAAAAAAAAGGGCATTAAAGTTTATATCATAAGCTATTAAAGGTAGAGTTAAATTCAGACCAAAGGTCTTAATGATTTGTGACTTGATAGTTTTCCATGAATGACATTCTGTTTTGATTTGTATCATCCCAGACTTGGTAGAATGACAGTCCCATTGACTCTAAACGCCATGTAGACTGCATCAGTCTAGTTGGCCTCCTACAGATAATTCTCTTCACTAGGCTCATATGCTGTTTGGAATTTTTTACCCATGCTCATCTCTCCAGGCTCCACCATAAACTGAGGCAGTCTACTCTTCAGACTTACCCTCTTCCCTGAGAAGTCTTTTGTGGATTTCTTAGTGCTGTTATCAGTGATGAAACAGAAAGAGAGAGATCTCCCGACTTTAGGACTCCAGACCTGCCCACAGCCTGGTAAGAAAGAGGGAGATTACCAGATCCCTTCAAGTATCGGCATTTTGCATTTCTGAACACAGTGTGCCCCGTGTTTTCCAAAGGATACATAAGGGGGCTAGGCTTCCCAGGTGGCTCAATGGTAAAGTATCCGCCTGTAAATACAGAAGCTGAAGGAGACTCAAATTCGATACCTGAGTCAGGAAGATCCCCTGGAGGAGGAAATGGCAACCCATTCCAGTATCCTTGTCTGGGAAATCCTGTGGACAGAAGAACCTGGTGGGCTACAGTCCATGGGGTCACACAGACTTTGACACAATTAACCATACACACACACAAGGAGGAGTGCAGAGATTTTGAGAAATGAGATTATCACTCTCATCAGCCAAAGAAAGTGATTTTGCTGATCTTTTTTTAGTTTATTCATGCTCAGACGGTACTTTCAGTTTCTATAAAGGATGCTGATTGTGTCAGCAAGCATAGGCTAAGTTATGCTTCAGTAACAAAAGACACGCTTTACCCCTAAATCTTAGTAGCTTACAACAAGAGAATTTTCTTTCTTGCTCATTTTACCCACTAATCATGGGTTGGCTTTGACTGTTCCAACCAGAACCCACTCAGGCTGAAGGAGCAGCTTTCATCTGGGACCTAACATGGGGAAAGGATGAGGGTGAAACCACAAAATCATTCTTGAAGCTTCTGCTCAGAGATGGCATCTGGCATTTCTGAACACATTTCATTGGCCAAAGCGAGTCACATGGTCAAGCCTGATGCCAATGGGACTGGATGATTTCCACCCCTTAGAGAGTGGTGCTTTGAGGGAAAGGTGGTGAGGGAGAGTACTGCCATAGCCACCAGCTTGCACGTGAGCTTTCTCTGCTGTGCTGTGCTTAGTCGCTCAGTCATGTCCAACTCTTAGTGACCCCATGACCTGCCAGGCTCCTCTGTTCATGTGGAATCTCCAGGAAAGAATACAGGAGTGGGTTGCCATGCCCTCTTACAGGGGATCTTCCCAACCCAGGAATCAAACCCAGGATGGGTCACCTAATATTGGGAACAATAAAACAATCCTCAGACTTATTGCATTATATTATATTGGGCTTAGAGAGGTTCCTATCTGGATAAATTAATAGGGTAAAAGTGGGAGCATGCTCCATCAGCCTCAATTTAACATCATAAAAGAAATAGTAAAGAAGTCCAAGCATCTAAGTTCCTCTCAACCTTTCCCAGAAGGGGCACATTGGAAAAAATTCATTTCAGGTTGTGGTAGTTAATGTGAGAGGGTCAGAGGGGAGCTGCTGAACCTAGAGAAGAATTCCTCCTCCATGAGCAGCTACACCACATGGGCCAGGTCATGAGGCTTCTTATCTTGTAGCATTCACAAAAGCCCAGGCCTCAATTTTAACTCACTGCATTGCAGTTCTTTTCAAGTACGTAACCAGGGCTTTATGAAGATTGATAGAGTGCCAGGAAGCCATTGGGTTGAAAGTCCAGATGTACATAAATCAAGTCATAGCATCATTTAATTCAGAATGCTTCAGCCCAAGTCATTACAGAGTAGCAGTGCAGAGATTTATAGGAAGTCTTATAAGATTTGATGATCTGAAAGGTAGAGATATTAAGTGTCTGATTTAGCTCTAGGAGATGCTGCAGCAGTTTTAAATCAAGTGAAGCTTTTATTGCAGCTGGTTTAAAATGTGTCTTAAATAACTGGAAATGTATCTTAAGAACATCTTGGAATGAAGGGTTGAATGTGATTTTTGACCATCAAAACTAAGATCTAATTTGCATAAGGAAAGAACCTATCTATCAATAAAAATGCATGTCAGCAAGCCTCTTTATATATTAAAACACTGTTCTCTGCTCTAACTCATTCTATATCTAATGATTTTTACATAAATCTTCTCTAGGATAAGACCCCAAGATCTTTGTGTCTGATGACAAGAATTCTTCTGATCCTTTTAATCTTGAGCCAGAAGTCATCTACATTTAAAATCATCTCAGTTTTTACACTGAGGGACTTGAAAGGCCACAATCCCAGTTGACCTCACACTCACCAGGCATGCTGAGTTTTAAGCCTGCAGACCTAGTGAGGTTTGCTATAATCTTCTCTGAGCCCAGCCCTTTCCATATTCCTTCTTTTATTTGAATCTCTTGATGTTCTCTAATGCCTTAATCTCACATTTTCCTTTTCCTATCAAAACGTATTACTTAAAATAAATTATTTTTTAAAGCTTACCAACAGATCTCAATACCTCAAAGACTGAGAAAATTTAATCTGTTAGCATATGCCAGGGTATACAAATACAATAGCCAAAGAAATGATGCTCTAATGAAAAATTAAAGACAACTAAAAATGAAAGTGGAATATATTTCTCTCTTTTGTAAAATCACACTATGGAGAAAATTTAAAGACCATGATTCAAAATGACAATTTTGAATCAATCTACATTTCTGCCCACCCTTTGGAAAAATTTACAAACATTTTTTGATGGAACAAATTCTTAATGAAATGGAGACGTTTCCTCCTCAAAGTGACCTCTCCATCATAAAAAAAGACTGAACTGATAATATTATTTTCAATTAATACTGAAATTGATTTCACATAATTATGTATCCAAGAAATTTTGAATATACATTTTATTAAATACTGTTTGTAAATTTAATGTTACTACATTTTCTTTAATTGCAATTGTTAGGTAGTTAGAATAGGAAAAAGAAGTCCAGAATGGGGGTGGCTAAAGACAAGGAAGGGAAAAGCCTGCCAAAATAGAACAAAGGAAGGTCTGGGGACCAGAGTGAGGACCTCAAACGGTGAGGTAAAGCAAACAGCACTCCTCATTAGCCCAATTTATGTAGGGCAGGCCCAGGGGGAGGAGAAAAAAACATAAAAAGCGGAGCCAAAACCTCTCTTCTCTTCTAGTCTTTTGGGTTGGGATTCCCTCACACCTTGAGGATGTATTTTCCTTTACTTTCTAAATAAAACTGAGCTGTAACATGGAGCTGTAACACTGGTCCATCCGAGGGCTGTAAAGCTGGTCCGTCGCTTCAAATTTTTGTTGCAATGAGACAAAACTGAGGAAATTACAAACTCCCTGAACATCTATGGTGCCGTTTCTCAGATGTAACCTGGCTGAAACAACCTCAGCTCGGCCCCCACAAGGAGGAGGCCAAGCACATCAGGAGCCCAACTTGGTGAAACCTTCCAAGGTAGAAGCTAAACCCAAGAAAACCCAGCGCAGGCAAAGTGACAAGAAGCCCAGCAGACTGGAAACTGGGACAGCATAAAACAAACAGCAGAAAGCTCACATGGCTCAGTCTCAGATTCCAGAAGACCTCCGGTTAACGTAGGAGGTCCTCGCTCCTATGGCTAGAAGGACACATGCCTAACAAAATCTTGATTCCTTTACAATCTCTTGTTTCTTGTTTCCTTGAACCCCCCATGAACAGCTGAGCAGCAGTGGGTGCAAATGAGGGACTCTGGCAGGGGCTACTCCTCAGTGTCCCAAAGGCTCCACTGTCTGCTGGGCCCCAGTAGCTTTGCCCAGGCGGGTGGGGGTTCTTCTGTTCTGAATCTTCTCTGTGCCAAGGATCAGGCCAACAAAAACTGTGAGCACAGGTCAGGTATTTAGCAGGCTTTCCAGCAGGTTATAAAGGGGATTCCTCAGCACGTTTTTCCCACTGCTTTTTCCTCCTGTCCTTCAGCTTCTCTCTCCTGGGACTTGAGCCCGGCCAAAACCCATGGTGCCTGGCTTCAGGACCTAATGAAGCTCAGGCTCTGATGTTTCATTGCAAAAATTCAGTTAGAGACACAGCTATAGTTGAGAGGTGGATTTTTTCAGACTCAGAGAGAAGCACACTCCACAGGGTGTGGGCCATCACAGAGGAGAGTGCAGTGGCCACGGAATGTGGTGTGGTTAGTTTTTTCGAGCTGGGTGATTTCATATGCTAATGAGTGAAATGATCATTCCAACAATTGGGGAACCACCCACTCCTCCTCTGTCTTTTGACAGTGCCTTGGAACTGTCCTGCTGGCACCTCTGGGTGTCTCATTTAGCTTGCAGATTGGGGATCAAGGTTTAGTTGAATTTGACTTGTCATTTTGGACCCACTTGATTTTAATCAGTTTATGCTATACCCTTGGAGAAGGAAATGGCAACCCACTCTAGTACACTTGCCTAGAAAATCCCATGGATGGAGGAGCAATGTAGGCTACAGTCCATGGGGTCAAAAAAAGTTGGACATGACTGAGCGACTTCACTTTCACTTGCTCTATGTCATGCTTTCAAAAGTTGTGCCCTGCTCCCTTCCCTCCTATTTTATGCTCTTTTCCTGAGCCCCATCCAGGCCCACAATGTCACCTCTACAATATTCTGGAGGGACAACCAGAAAACAGCTGGGCCTTGGGAGAGAAATACTGTATAATACCCGATCCCCCTTGATATTCAGGCCTTCATCTTCCATGTTTCCTGCAACATGTGCAACAACAGCATCTCTCAGTGAACCCACTAGAGCGGGGGATAGGCACACAATGCCTCCTAAAAGTCCATCTGCTGGCATCCCTTCAAAGGCAATTGGGCTTCCAGGGATAATGTTTGCCACTTTGGGAGTTAGTGCTGCAGGCCGTTTGGGCCCAAAGCCTTACCACCCTTCTCCTAAAGTTATAAACATACCCCTGGACCAAATCTCCACTTCACTTTATGGAACATCTGGTCTGTTGTCTCTTATCAATTTGTTCTTAAGCCACTGACTAACTCCTACAGCAAGGACCCTACCCTCTTGTAGGCAACATTGCTCCACTCCCCTTTTTATTAAAACACTCTTAAAGCCCCTAACAGAACCAGATAACCCAGTCCTTTGTCATAACTTCTGCTATTACCTAAAGTGGGTCTCTGACAATGAAATGCTTACCATTGGAGACACCCTAACCTACTCTTATGGAGGACTAGGGGAGGAAATCAGTGATTTATATTCCCTTAAAGCAGTAAAAGGATAAAGCTTAGGGCTGCTTCACCAGTTTCCCAGTCTCAAGGCACAGGCTTGGATTACTTTACATCATGATATCTATTCCCTTCTGCGGTGAACAAACTGGCAATGGGTTAAAATTACAACCCCTTAATCCTACCCAGCACTGGTTATGCTGGAGACCTTGGGGATGCCCAACTCCAGTCCACAGTCCTAGGAGGTTGACCTACCTCGACCTGCCTAGGGATCTGGTCCTCAAAAGGTTGTCATGCCTCAACCTGCTTGGGGATCTGCCAGTCCAGGGGTTCCAGGAGGTGGGGATTCGATCTCTAGGAGGCTGTCATTCCTCAGCCTGCCTGGGGATCTGCACCCTGACCCGGGGATACCTGGCTCTCAGGTTGCAACAGTACTGGGTAGGATAAGCTTCAAAAAGACTCACCCCTAAGGGAGTCCACCCATGGAAATTGAAGGAGGCCTATTAGATTTTTTCTTTTCCTCCGTGTCATCACTGTCTTTCAGATGTGAAATAACCAACCCACTTCCTGACAAGTGCTCTTGAGATGCAGCCTTGATAACTGGAAGCTGTTCGATCCTCTAACTCTAATGAGAAGTTGCTTAAAATTCTTTTTGCCACTGCGTGGCTATGGTATCCTCTGGGACACAAGGAACACTGGCCTGAGGATAGGAGTTTAAATTACAATACCATCCTGCAGCTAGACTTATTCTGCAAAAGACAAGGGAAATGGACAGAGATCACTTATGTCCAAATTTTCTTCTGACTAAGAGATATGAAGGAACTCTGTCTTAAGTATAGGATTGTTGTATGCCCTAAAAGTGAGCCTACTAAGCACAGACAACCAAGAGAAAAAACCCCTTCCCCCCATGAAGGCTCACCTCCCAAGGCTCTCTAGTTGCCTGGTACTTCTTTCTTGTATCCAAAAGTGCCCCCATATCCAGGAGCACCCCCTCCACAAAAGCCAACTTGAGTATGTCCCTTAGTCAAAACTGGAGGAGAATTTGGACCACAAGTGTCCATAGGCCCTTCTCCCTCTTAGAACTAAAATCAAACAAGACCTGGGAAGCTATACAGATGATCCAGGCAAATATATAGATACATTGCAACACATTGCCTTGGCCTTTGACTTGACGTGGAAGACATCATGGTCATATTTAGTCAAATTTTATCTGACCCTGAGCATGCTAGGGTCTTAAAGGAAGCCCATAGATATGCTATGGGGCTTCACATGTCAAGTGATAAACACCCAGTAGGGGAAACTGCAGTCCCCTCCTTAGATCCTGATTGGAATTATAATGACCCTGAGCACATCATGAAAAGGGATCATTTTCTGATCTGTGAAGGCAAGACTAAAAGCAGCCCAGCAAAAGGTATGCCTGGATCTCAGCAATAACTCAGAAGCCCAATGAGAACCCCATTGTCTTTCTGGAAAGGCTAAAAGAGGCCCTCCAAAAATTTAACAATCTGGACATAGACTCTTATGAGGGACAAGTGATTTTAAAGGACAAATTCCTGTCCCAATGTGCATCTGACACCAGGATAAAGTTACAACAGCTACAGAAGCAGGGCCCTGTTGCCTCTTTTGATGAGATGGTCCAGACAGCCACCAATACCTTTTATAACAGAGAACAGGAGAGGGAGGCCAAGGCCCAGGAAAGGGAGAAAAGGAAAGAGACAAGGCATGCCCAGATGCTGGCTGCCATCCAGAGAAGCCCTATGGCAAACCCTGAGTCCTTGAAGAACAAGGCATGAAGTAAATGCCTAATCTGTAGACAGGTGGGCCATTGGACCAAAGACTGTCCAAACCGTGACAAGTCTCCTAAAATGGCTTGCTACAAATGACATCAGTTGGGACATTCGGCAGCACTCTGCCCTTGGGACCCACGAGTCTCAAGGTCAAGCGCCAAGCCTTCCCTCCCAATGGGTCAACAGGACTGAAGCAGCCCACTCCAGCCAGCCCGCCTGTCAGAGATAACCATCAGGGGGCTGGAGCCAAGGGTACAACTGGATGTGGCAGGTAGGCCCGAGAATTTCTTGGCTGACACAGGGGTTACCTGCTCTGTCCTGACCTCCTACTCCAGAGCTTTCTTCTCCCGAACCTGTACCGTTTTGGGTGCTACAGGAAAAACAATTACTAAAAGATTCACCCAAACACTTCTTTGTTGCTTGGATGGACAAATAATTTCCCACCAGTTTCTGGTGGTTCCTGAGTGTCCTACTCCCTTATTGGGAAGGGATATACTCACTAAACTGGAGACCACCCTTGTGATGGGAAGCTTTTCATCCCCTAGAGCCCTACAGCTTCTGGACTTCTTGGTGGACTCCTGGACGAGCCCACCAAGCTGAACCAGTCATCATTGTCCTCCAAGATCCCACTTGGTTTCCTAACCAGAAACAATATCCCCTCAGAAGAGGAGCCCGGAAAGGACTACAGCCTCTAATAAATAAATTCCTTACCTGTGGGCTATTAGTCCCCACCAATTCACCATGTAACATCCCAATCCTCCCTGTAAAGAAAAAGGGCGGAACCTGGCGAATGATTCAAGATCTCCAGAGGGTCCCCAATCAAATATGGTGATCAAATCCTTAGGCTCTTGGAGGCAGTTCCATCTGGCCACTGAGGTTTCAGTCTCCACTGTAAAGACACCAACAAGGGAGCACAGAAGTGGCAAGAAGGAACCAAGCAGCCGATCAGGCAGCTAAGAGAGCAGCATTACAGAACAATGACCTAATAGGGGTTGCCACCTTAGTCCCACAGACTAATTTGCCAGAAACACCCTCATATACTGAAGGTGAGACTCTTAAAGCTAAGAGTGAAGGCTTTCAAGATCATACGGGATGGTTCCACAAAGAGAGACTCCTTTTCCTCCCTGGGAACCTCCAATGGAAGTTGGTTAACTCCTTACATGCCACCACTCATTTAGGGGACCCTTGGATGGTCAAGTGGCCCCTTTCTTTGAAAATAGCGGCATATGCATGTAGCACCGGAAAGGCATACTTGGAGTCAGTGTAAATGGCTACTCTTTTTCCTTTTCCCAGCTCTAAAGCTCGAGTCAGGGCTATGAGCTCAGCTAATTGGCCTGAAGTACTTGGTGGCAAAGGCTTACTCTCTATGGTCTTAAAATTGGAGACTACTGAATATACTCATTTAGGGGAAAAGATCCTCCAAAGATTACTAGAAAGGTCCTTCAGAGGAACAGGCCTCCAAACAACTATAAGGCAAGTGGTCTCCTCTTGTCCCACTTGCCAATAAAACAATCCCCAAGGAGCTTGAAGACCCCAGCTGGCCCAGCCTGTCCGACAATGTGGGACCTACCCAGGAAAGGACTGGCAGATGGACTTCACCCAGATGCCAGTTTCTCAAGGGTATAAATACCTATTGGTCTTGATAGATACATTCACAGGATGGATTGAAGGCTATCCCGCCTCGACTGACAAGGCTGAAGAGATGGTTAAAAAAACTGCTCCCTGAAATCATTCTGAGATTTGGTCTGCTCTGGTCATTACAAAGTGACAATGGGACATCATTTAATTCTAAGGTCACCCGACAGGTCTCTAAAGCATTGGGCATTCAGTTCAGTTCAGTTCAGTGGCTCGTCATGTCCGACTCTTTGCGACCCCATGAACCGCAGCATGCCAGGCCTCCCTGTCTATCACCAACTCTCGGAGTTCACTCAAACTCATGCCCATTGAGTCGGTGATGCCATCCAGCCATCTCATCCTCTGTCGTCCCCTTCTCCTCCTGCCCCCAATCCCTCCCAGCATCAGTCTTTTCCAGTGAGTCAACTCTGCGCATCAGGTGACCAAAGTATTGGAGTTTCAGCTTTAGCATCAGTCCTTCCAAAGAACACTCAGGACTGATCTCCTTTAGAATGGACTGGTTGGATCTCCTTGCAGTCCAAGGGACTCTCAAGAGTCTTCTCTGATACCACAGTTCAAAAGCATCAATTCTTCAGTGCTCAGCTTTCTTCACAGTCCAACTCTCACATCCATACATGACCACAGGAAAAACCATAGCCTTGACTAGACGGACCTTTGTTGGCAAAGTAGTGTCTCTGCTTTTCAATATGCTATCTAGCTTGGTCATAACTTTCCTTCCAAGGAGTAATCATCTTTTAATTTCATGGCTGCAGTCACCATCTGCAGTGATTTTGGAGCCCCCGAAAATAAAGTCTGACACTGTTTTCACTGTTTCCCCTTTATTTCCCATGAAGTGATGGGACTGTATGCCATGATCTTCGTTTTCTGAATGTTGAGTTTTAAGCCAACTTTTTCACTTTCCACTTTCACTTTCATGAAGAGGCTTTTTAGTTTCTCTTCACTTTCTGCCATAAGGGTTGTGTCATCTGCATATCTGAGGTTATTGATATTTCTCCCAGCAATCTTGATTCCAGCTTGTGCTTACTAATCTCCATTGTGCCTGGAGGTATCAGTCTTCAGGAAAAGTAGAAAGAGCCAACCAATTCTTAAAATCATGATAAATAAGATAACCCAGGTTATCTCCCTGTGATGGAAGGAGGCTTTACCAATAGCTCTCCTCCTCACCTGTATTGCCCCTAAGAAACAAGTTGGTCTTAGTCCTTATGAGATGCTATAAGGGAGGCCTTTTGTTTATGCCAATGACCTCTTCCTAGATCCAGAGGCTCAGACCCTCTGGTCTTATATCATGGCCATTGGGCAATTCCAACAGGATATACACTTGTGAGGTGCCAACCAAGGCCCAAAAGATTCTAAAGAATCACCACTATATGCTCCAGGGACTCAAGTCCTAATTAAAGTCTGGAAAGATGGATCTCCAAAGGCTCAACTCCAGCCCAAATGGAAGGGCTCCTACCCTGTAATACTTTCTAGTCCCACAGCAGTCAAGTTACCAAGACATGACTCCTGGATTGCTCATAAGTCAAGCCATGGAAGAAAACAGAAGAGGACACTCAATATATCTGTGAGCCCTTGGGAGATCTCAGATACCTATTCAGAATGACAAATTAGTGCCATTCTAATGAACACCCCCAAAATTAAGTTTATGGGGATAAGATTTCTCAGAACAGCTCTAAAGAGCAACACAGCTTGGCAGGGGTTGTACTTCAAAACAGACAGGGGATGGATCTCCTGATCCCTGAACAAGGAGGGAGTTGAGCCATGTTGAATGAGACATGTTGTTTCTGGGTAAATACCTCCAGATAAGTTAAAGAAAGTCTCACAGTCCTCAAGAAAAACATTCAGACCCTACATTATCTCAAAGAATGAGCTGGAGAGTTCTCTGGGTGGCTACCATCTCTCTTTGGGGAATATTCCTGGTGATGGGAATTTGGAGTTGCCTAATGCCCCTGCCAGTCCCTGTCATCACCATATTGATGCTGCTTATGGTTGCTCCGTGTATTACCAATTGTCTAACCCGTTTTGTCTCTGCCCAGGTCAACAAGCTACAACACGCAGTGCCAGTGCAAGAGTGATATATAAACCTACAGCCGACCACAGAAAACATCACTCAGCCTTGGATGGACACCACTATAAGGACTCTGAGGCCTCAGACTGGCAAGAGGGGGAGGCCCAATGCCCCTCCCCATCCCAGCTCCTCAGGAAGTAAGCCAGGAAGACTTCTATGCCCCTGTTCCCAAAGAACTGGGCCTCCCATCTCTTGAGGGGGGGCGGGGGGGACATTAGGTAGTTAGAATAGGAAAAAGGAGTCCAGAATGGCGGTGGCTAAAAGACAAAGAAGGGGAAAGCCTGTGAAAATAGAACAAAAGAAGGCCCGAGGACTGGAGTGAGGACCTCAAAGAGTGAGGTAAAACAAACAGCACTCCTCATTAGCCCAACTTACATAGGGCAGGCCCAGGGGAGGAGAAAAAACATATAAAAAGAGGAGCCAAAACCTCCCTTCTCTTCTAGTCTTTTGGGTTGGCATTCCCTCACACCTTGAGGATGTATTTTCCTTTACTTTCTAAATAAAACTGAGCTGTCACACGGAGCTGTAATGCTGGTCCACTGCTTCAAATTTGTGTTGTGACAAGACAGAACTGAGGAAATTATAAACTCCCCCCAACAAAATTATAATAGAAAATCCACATTCTTCCCCTGATGTTACTTTTCTAGAAGCTCTGCAAAATTGGGGTGTTGAATTTTCAAGATTATATTTAAAGATATTCAGTTCTGAACTTCGTTGTTGGTTCTTTAAGTTAAGGACAAGCTTCTTTAGTAAAGTGACCCATTACAAACAAGTCTATCTTTGCTAAACTGGAGCATGTGTGTATTACTTAAGCACAAAGCTAACTACATTTGAATTAGCCATCACAATGCCACCATCTACTAATTATTTTACATTATTACTTAATATAATATATAGGATATCCTTAATATAATATATAGGATATCCATAATATAATATATAGGATTATATATATATATATATATATGAAATTGAGTTTTAAACTGAACTGTGCCCTATTGATCAATATGATACATTTTACAAGCTTAACCTCCCTTCCCAAGTACAATTACCTACTGCTCCCTTCCTTCTTTTCTTATCTATTGAAAGCTGTATCTTTTCCACGTTTTAATCTGCTTCACTCACCTCACTTTGTCCTTTTGATTTCTGTCTCTCAAACACCCACCTAATCCTTTTTTAAAAATGTACCATAGTCTGGGCAGAGGAGTGGCCACAGCCAGGCTACTCAGCTCCGCAGAGGCTCTCGATGGCACCGCCCTCAGGCACCCGGCTCTGCCTGTCCGCTGCCATGGTGCCCAGGAGGTCAGCTCCACTAAGGGGGTGGTGAAGGGGAGGTTGGGGAGGCTGTCAGCAAACCCGCTCCTGCAAGTGGAAACAAGCCAAAAAAGGCAGTGGGAAAGGGTGAATCTTCAGAAAAAAAGTGTGAACAAAAGGAAAAAGAGGAGCAAAGGGACAACAGGTGGAAGTGGACAACCAAGAGACTAAAGAGACTGTAGAAAATGCAGAGACTAAAAACGAGGAGAGCCCAGCCTCTGATGAAGAAGAGAAAGAAGCCAAGTCTGATTAATACCACACACCCAGTCCTGCCAGTGGTCCCTGTTTCCCTTCTTGTACAATCCAGAGGAATATTTATCAACTATTTTGTAAATGCAAGTTTTTGGTAGCTCTAAAAACATTTTTAAAAAGGAAGGAATCCCACCTCATCCCATTTTTTAAGTGTAAATGCTTTTTATTAAGAGGTTAAATCATTTTCTGGTTGTTTATTTTTTGGTACAACCAGAAAATAGTGGGATATTAGATACAGGAGGCTTTGATTGTGTTGGATGTCAGATTAATGTTCCATAGATGGAGGGTAGCTTTTATATCCCATAATATAAAAGCATCCTATAATATAAAAGCTTTTATACCTATAATATAAAAGCATATCCTATAATATAAATGGCAATTTGGAGTCAGTTGTGCATTTAATGTCTTGAACACTTTAAATTACATCTCTTCACATATTGCTTTGGTAGAATTATTTTCTACGGCAAACCACTTTTTGATCTTGGCTCTCCTGGTCAGAATTTGGTGTGCTCTATAACATCCTTGGTCGTGGTAGTCCAGTTTTCCTAGTAAATTGGTTAATGTGCTGTGAACAATTGACAGTTTGAGTATGTAGTGAATATGATATTAAATTGTGAATCAGTGGGACTTATGATGTAACAGCATATCAATATTTGAAGATATTGGTACTTGCTACCCTGTTAAGAAAAGTTTGCTCCAAATTTTAAGCTAGAAAGTCACTGGAATAACTGTTAAGAATCACAACTATATGATTTTTTAGATTTCTGGTATGTATGCAAGGAACTGTGTACAAATAGAAATGTTTGTGTAGTGATCCTCAAAACAACCAATAAAATCTCAATTATAAAAGAAAAAAACTGTATCATAATATATTTATTGCACCTTATCTTTTATTTGTATTTAATTAAATGTTCATTTAAAGAATAATAGATGAACTTCATACTAAAAATTCAGACTATACAAAAGGCAGAAATAAAAACATGAAGCCTTTCCCTCCACACTTGTCCTACTCTCCAGAGGGAACTATTAACATTTTTTGGTTTTGGTTCTCCTGGTTTTTAGCTCTAAAATTCTAGATGAGTGTTGTCCAATGGAAATGTAATGTGAACCACATTAATAAATCTAGCAGCCATATTTTTTAAAGTAAAAAGAAATAGATGAAATAATTTTAATGACATATTTTACTTAATCCCATAATTCAAAATATTAACATATAGTCAATATAAAAATATGAATGAGATATTTAAATTTTTTTCATGTTAAGTCTATTTCCTACTTAGAGAATGTATCAGTTCAGACTGGCAACACTTTAGATGTTCAATAGCTGCATATGAAAAGTGGCCACTGTATTGGCTAGTATAGGTCTAAGTAGTATAATTTAGCTTGTTGCTACTGCTGCTGAGACGCTTCAGTCATGTCCGACTCTGTGCGACCCCATAGACGGCAGCCCACCAGGCTCCCCTGTCCCTGGGATTCTCCAGGCAAGAAATCTGGAGTGGGTTGCCATTTCCTTCTCCAATGGGTGAAAATGAAAAGTGAAAGTGAAGTCGCTCAGTCCTGTCTCACTCTTCACAACCCCATGGACTGCAGCCTGCCAGGTTCCTCCGTCCATGGGATTCTCCAGGCAAGAACGCTGGAGTGGGGTATCATAGCTTATTATTTATAAGCAATTTAAAACAGTACCTTTTGTCAGGAAATGTTTAACAGGAGGATTCCTATGTGCTGTTTCTCACAGGTCCTTTGTTTCTTTTTAAGGGGAACAGCGCACTGCTCCCAGGAACTGGGGTCATTGTATGAGACAGGCTTGAATCTGCTTTAGTAAACATTCTCTTTACGACAAAACTGCTTAGTCTCGATCCCTTTTCTTGAGATATGGATTGTCTCCTGACCTTGTGGCCATCATCATCCCTGTTCCCTTGGTAACAGTTACTGTACATTTGGTTTTCTGATCTTTATCATTGACGAAAGAAACTTCTTGTACTACAGCCTATATATACCCACAGAAAAATCATTAAAGCACCTTTGCTCCATCAGAGCTTGGGTCCATGTGTCTTTCTTTCTTTCCTTCCTTCTCTCTCTCTCTCTCTCGGGCTGATTCCTTGGAGTGCAGAGACCCGCCTCGTACACTCTCCTGCCTGGGCGTCTAAGACTCTCTCCAGAAGGCGCCCTGTGCCTTCAAGCCCCTCAAGAGGGCGTCCAGTGCCTTCGTGAGAGACGCGAGTCCTGTGTCAAGGACTTTATTGGTTTCCTGAGTAAACCAAGGAGTATCAGCCTCTTTCTCTCTTTCACTTTTTTATCGTCGCCTCCGGACCACCAGGTCCTGGTCCATTAAAGGACCCCAACAATCTTTGACTTACTACCATGAAAATCGAGAATTGAACAGCTTTTACTATCCATTCTATCTTATTATTACAAGTCCTATTACATTTGTATTTTTAGCTTTCTGATTGACCATCTTTATTATTTTGAAAACTATAGCTAATACTTATTTCTTACACAACTATTGGACAGTATCCTTTGGGTTCCATATGCAAGATGTGAAAATCAATACCTCTGCCCTTCGTATAGTCTGAGTTTTTTGACAATTTAAAAGCTGAAAAAAGTTAGGAAGCATACTGAGAGAGGTGGAAAGAAGTGAAGTATTGAGTTTGAAAATATTCATTATAAAATCAAGGACTGTGGTTGAACCTTTTGGAAATGAAATTCTACACTCTGAATCAATGCTACTTAAAGCAGGACTTTCCAAATATTAAAGACAAATAGGGATTCCCAGATAGCTCAAATGATAAAGAATCTGCCTGTGGTGCAGGAGACCTGGGTTCAATCCCTGTGTTGGGAGGATCCCCTGGAGAAGGGAAAGGCTACCCACTCCAGTATTCTTGCCTGGAGAATTCCATGGGCAGAAGTGCCTGGTAGATTACAGTCCACGGGGTCTGGTTTTTTATATCCCATTACTTATTTGGAATCATTCTTCAGTTTAATTTGCTTCATTTGAGTCCCATGGCTATACTATTCAACTTTATGTACTTCTTGGATTATCTTATTACCTTTCATTTACTTTGTTAACTGAGAAATATTCTGGTCATTTTGTCATCTCACTTTTTAATTATACTATTTAATATAGGAAAGTGACTGTTTCCTTAAAGGCTATATCTGGCTGCTCACTAACTTCCCTTTACAATTTGAACTTATTACCTTGTATGTTTGCTGATGATCTGGGATTCTGGGATTTAATTTCATTGCTCCATTGGTTAAATTCACAATTTTTTACATACTAAGTTTTCCTCTTTCAGTAATGAAGATCTTTTATTGAAATATATCTTCTAGTAATTTTTTCCCCCAAACACATTCAAAAGAGGTAGACATTCTGAATTTTTGCATATTTGAAAATGGCTTTATTTTCCTTTTACACTAGACTTGTGCAGTTCAATTTCCCAAGAAAAATATCAAATTTCTATAGCAGCCTTGCATGTTATAAATGAATATTAGTGTGTTCCTATCTTTGGAAATTACAATCCAAGTGAATCAGCTACACAGGGGATGAAATAGATTCTTGTGTCTCTCTCCATTAGCATATCCGTGGTGAAGCAGTATCTCGTCCTTTACCTTTAGCCACTGTTGGGTATCAGTTGGGAAATCAGAAGTTTCATTATACAGCCCTCTTGGTATATCTTTGGGGAATTACAACACACTTTGGCATGTTTAGAAATGTCTTTTTTCCTGCTCACATCTTATAAAGACCTAAGTGTGTGCCTTTGGAACTGTTTAAATATCTTCTGTGAACAGGAGAAAAGCAGACATGTTGGCAGAGCTGATCATTTTCGTTGTGGATCTTACACTTGCTTTGGCCTTTTTAATTATCATTTATGCTGTTTATTTAATAGCAGCTACAAGTATTTTCATCTCTGTCCTTTTCTATATTTTCAAAGGGGAAATTAAAAAAAAAAAAAAAAAAACGATGACTTCAACATGAGCAGAGCCTGAGTACTGGATTCTAGCAATGCTGCTGGGAAGCCATTCCTAGCCAGTGTAGAGACAGTCAGCTCCAGGATGCCTCCTGCTCATTTTCCAGCCCCAAAAGAAGGGGCCTTCTCACTCTAGGAGAGTGGAGTGAAGAGCCCTCGGCGGTGGAGGAGACACCCGGGAAGACTCACCACATGCCACCCCCACCAACTGAGAAGTATTTTTTAAGGTAAGAAATGGAATGTTCAGCTTAATTCTCCCTTTTTCAAATGAAATGACACATGCATGTTTGAGGTGAGAAGAGAAAAACAAGCAGATGCCTTTTATCACTGCCTTTCAAGTTTCAAAAATGGAGTTGGTAGCATCTGTAGAGACTACAATTTTTGTTTTCTGATAAGAGTCTCATTTACTCAGTAAATTGGGGAGCCCTACCTGTGATATTTTCTCTCCCAAGCATGGGTTAGGCACAGGTCAAAAACAGTTAAAACTCCCATTTCAATCTTTTTAAGCAATTGGGCTAAAAGGCTTGGTAGAAGAGAAGTTTGAATAAATGATATTCTTTCAATCTATGAGTTGTTTATTGCCTTTATTTTTAAATTACTTTTTATTGGAGTATAGTTGCTTCCCTGGTGACTTGGTTCAGTTCAGTCACACAGTTGTGCCCGACTCTGCAACCCCAGGGACTGCAGCATGCCAGACTTCCCTGTCCATGACCAACTCCTGGCGCTTGCTTAAACTCATGTCCATCTAGTGGGTGATGCCATCCAGCCATCTCATCCTCTGTCATCCACTTCTCTTCCAGCATCAGGGTCTTTTCCAGTGAGTCGACTCTTCACATGAGGGGGCCAAAGTATTGGAGCTTCAGCTTCAGCATCAGTCCTTCCAATGAATATTCAGGACTGATTTACTTTAGGATGGACTGGTTGGATCTCCTTGCAGTCCCCAGCTGGCTCAGTGGTAAAGATTTTGCCTGCAGTGCAGGAGACACAGGTTCAATCCCTGTGCCAGGAAGATACCTGGAGAAGGAAATGGCAACCCACTGTTGTATTCCTGCCTGGAAAATCCCATGGACAGAGGTGTCTGATGGGCTACGGTCCACGGGGTCTCAAAAGAGTTGAACACAACTTAGTGACTAAAAACAACAATAAATAATTGCTTTACAATGTTGTGTTAACTTCTACTGAACAGCAAGATGAATCAGCCTTACATATACATATATGCCAGGGTCCAGCCCTGGCTGGATCCAGGGATTCCCTCGGGAGGACAGCATTGGCAAAAAGGATAGAATTAGAGAAAGAGATAAGGAAAGAATTTTGCAGTTAAGAAAATAGAGGAGAGAAAAGAGGCTGATATTCCTTGGTTTACGCAGAAAGCCAATAAAGCCCCAGCATGGGACTTGCTCTGTTCACGTAGGCTGCAGGCGCCCTCTTGAATCACGGAAGGTGCCCCACCTTAGGCACCTTCTCAAGTGGATCTTAGAAGCCCAGGCAGGAAAGTGAATGCAGAGGGCCCCTGCACTCCAGGGGATCAGCCTGAAAAGGAAAAGGAAAGAGAAAGAACGACATGGGGAGACCAAGCTTCGGTGAGCAAGGCCCGCACTTTATTTTCCAAAGTAGTTTTTATACCTTAAGTTGTGCATAGTGGATAATGGGCGGGGGGCGGGGGCAGGTAGAGTCATGCAAGGTCAGCAGTCCTTGATCCTTATCAAAGCCAGGCTTTCTTCCTGCAAACTTATCATATGCAAAAGTTTTAGGTGATTTACATCATCTTCTGGCCAGGAAGCCTGTTAACATTTTATGACCCTTTTCCTCAGAAAACTTATTTTTCTCTAAAGGTGATTATTCTAAAGTCAGGCGTCACCCTCCAAAAGCATTAAATAAAGTTGCATTCTTATAGGGCATAAGTGTGGTGGGCTATAACAAGAAAAGAATTAACTCAAGGGTCCGAGGTTACAAACATTAAAGCTACTACTTACATTTCTATACACCAACTATATTAATCAATGCACTCCCAGGGACACAGTAGGTAAGGGATATGGAAACTTGGCAGCAAGCATTAGCTCAACAAAGAAATCCTCTATTAGTTCTATTTAACAATTTTAACTCTCTGAGAAGCTCTGCATTGTTAGAATATCTTAAGCTTCCCGTGCCTCTCGTGGTTGGGAGGCTGTAAATCTGAACAAACCTGTCAGGCAAGCTAGAAAGTCATCAGAGGGGTTTGAATTGAAATACTCCTATTATGCCCAGGAGAAGTATTAACTAGAGCTCTAAGTTAATTTTCTTCAGAGAAAGGTGGTCGGGGATAGCCCCCTGTTAATGTCAGAAGAATTGGTGAAAGTCGTGAAATAGTAAAATAGACAGATTCTGGTTTGGGGGTAGATGCTCAGGCAGACCAGCGGGGGCGCCCTTGAGCCCTGACTCGCCTTGGCCGTCGTGGCTCTCCCGCATGACCTTGTCATGGATAGGAACTCCCGTGCTGGCTCCCGGCACATATATCCCCTCCCTTTTGAATTCCCTTCCCAATCAATTGACCACAGTGCATTAGGTAGAGTCCCCTGTGCTATACAGTATGTTCTCATTCATTATGTATTTTATACATAGTACAAATAAAGGGCAGAGCACATCCTTTGACTTCAAGTGGCAGAGATTATCAGTAGTTGTTCTTGAGAGGACAGTGTATTTTCAGAACAGTCCTTGAATGGACTTAGAGATGATCATACTAAGTCAGAGAGAGAGAATTCCCTGGCAGTCCAGTGGTTAGGACTCCATGCTTTCACTGCCTAGGTCCCAGATTTGATCCCTGGTCAGAGAACTAAGATCCCCCAAGCTGCACAGCCCAGGGAAAAAAGAGAAATAGAAATACATATGCTATTACATATATGTGGAAAATAAAATGCATTACAAATGAACTTTTCTATGAAACAGAAACAGAATCACAGACATAGAGAACAAACTGGTCATTGCCAAGGGATGAGGGGTAGAGGCAAGGACTGAGCAGGAGTCTGGGACTAGATGCAAGCTTATATACAGGATGGATAGACAACCAGGTCTTACTGTACAGCACAGGGACCCACATTCAGTATCCTATGATAAACCACAATGGAAAAGAATATGAAAAAAAGAAGGTATATATTATAACTGAATCACTTTGCTGTACAGCAATAATTAATACAATGCAAATCAATTATATTTCAATAAAAAAGATAATACAATTTTTATTGAATTAATTATTTTAATTGGAGGATAATTACAATATTGTGATGGTTTTTGACATGTATCAACATGAACCAGCCATAGGTATATAAAAGATAATAAAATTTTTAAAAGTAATTTAAAACTACAACTAAAATGTCCTTGGATCAAAATCAATGTGTGAGCATATGAAATGGAAGAATGTGGATTTACTCTCATTTTGGTTTAGTGTCCTCTGAACACTAGAGATTGCAAGGTGAAACACTTCAGGATGATCTCTTAATAACACTTTAAACTTTAAAACTGGATTTACTTGGAATTTCCTGGTTCCTTGTTTATTCCACTGCTTTGGTCCAGTGGAAGCAGATGAATAAGTTTTGTCCTGGCTTTTTGTCAGATAAATGTCTAGATAAATGGTGCCTTGTGTTTGGGTTTTTATGGTATAAATCCAAGTATTTCATAGTAGACAGATACATTTTTCTCTAGAATACCTGATTAGTTTGCAGAAGACTCTGGTAAATTAATTTAATTTTAGCAGTTGTGATTACACCTTCTTAAAACCAAACCCTTGTCCTCATACCTCCTCTTCATTGAGACTTCTGATACTTTAACTTTTAAAAAGTGTTTCTCCCTCAAAACTAAAAAGTTATTTTAGTCTATATGTAAACTAACATTTAAATGCTCTTATCACCAAAAAAGTAACAAAATTATATTCAATAAGGACAAATAATAAGATTAGCCCCATGGATAATAAATATTTAAATTTCTAGTAGATCTTAAGTGTTGTCAGCACAACAAAGAAAAAACGGTAACTGAGTGAAGTGATGAATATATTAACTGGCTTGACTATGGTGATTACATCACTATATATCTTGTATATATTTAACATATAAATACATATTCACTATATATATGGTGAGTGGGTGTGCATTCTAAGTCACTTCAATCGTGTCCAATTCTTTGAGACACTGGACTGTAGCCCGCCAGGCTCCTTTGTCCTTGGAATTCTCCAGGCAAGAATACTGGAGTGCGTTGCCATGCCCTCCTCCAGGGGATCTTCCCAACCCAAGAATCGAACCTGCATCTCTTATGTCTCCTGCATTGACAGGCAGCTTTTTTACCATTATGCCACCTGGGATCCCCATGTATATGATAAATATGTTTAAGGTAAACAACTTGTTATATATATATATGGCAATATATATTTAGTATTTAATATATTTATTAAATATAAATATTTAAACTTTTAGAAAACAAGTTAGCTTTAGTATAATTTTATCCATTTGAGCCATGGTATTTGTTCAAGGGCACAATAATTGCTCCCCAGAAGAAACTGATATGTTTTGTTGAGCAGGTTGTATTATGAAATTGTTAAATAATTATCCATTACAGAGTTCCAACTTTACACACAGATGTGAAGGGTGTGACTTATCTGGTGGGATGTGGGCTGCACAGCCAGACCACCTCTTTAACTGTCAAACTCTCACCCATAACCCATAACATTGCAAGGGACTGACAATGATAGAAGCATTGTTTTGTGATAATTATTTTTTTAATTCTAAGAAAATTCAATTGTCATGCAAACATCATAGAAGAGGTACGCAGTATGTTTCTTTTTGTTTTTAAATTTTAATTCACTCAGCTACATGTATAAAAGGTCCATGCACAATCTTTTGATACCTGGGGAGCTTCTACACTCTGTTGTGCTAACATTCATCAGGAATGGGCTTCAGCTGTACCACACAAAATTGCTTATATAGTCTTTGCCATTTGCCCTAGAGTTCCCCTATCTCTCAAGTGTTCCAGATCTAAAGGATTAGGGACAATGGTAATGACTTGATAAGAAAGGAAACCAGAAGTGCTTTACATTTTGAGTACATACCTTTTGAGGTCTGCCTTCACCACATGCCTCTTATAGCTGCCATCAGAAAACTTGCTAGCCCTGCAGGGCACTGGATTTGCAAACCCTGCCAGGTTCCTGCAGCTCCCTCTTGGCGTCCGAAAGGAATGTCATAGCTCCCTTTGTGGCATCCCTTAGCCTCTATGTGAGTTTCAGTAAATTAAATTTGGTTCTGCTAAATTCTAAATGCTGTTAATGAGAATTCATTTCTAAGGCCTGTTATTTACCAGCAATTCAACTACGTCTCCTTTTGACTTTATTTTATAGAATGTTGCAGCAGTCTTAAAATTCAAAAGGAACTTGAAAGTCACTGAGTGCACTTTTTGTCCAATTAAGAAATATCTTCTATAATATCCTTGAAAGATGGTTTTGTAACTTCTGCTTGTTCAGTTTTCTTGAGAGGTACAAGGCAGCCTCTTATAATAATATCCAATAGAAATCTGAGTCCTCATATCTCCCATCTCTTTGTCTTATTTTTGCTCTAATAAGCAATCTTGAAAATAGTCAAGGAAGTACAATGATGTCAATAGAATACAATGACGTCACAAATTCTAAGGAGAAAGAGGAGCTTCTCTCCTTATGAATTTTCTACTTGCTCCTCACACCATTGAATAATGTTGTTCTTTTCAGGGCAAATAGACACCATTTAAGATCATAACTCATAAGATAAATCTAGGGTTTATTATGTACTTTAATAGAAGATTCTTAATAAGTCTTTTCTGACTTCTTATATGTATCTGCTACATAGGATTTTGAAATTCTTTCCTTTGAAGTTTCCCAAAGTCTGGGAGAGTTGCCAATTTGCACTGAAGAATAACATTATATTAGCACACCCATAACTATTAAAATATAATTCTAATGAACTGACCTGAATTCACAGTACATCAAAAGTTTAATTCAACCGGATTGATTCTCACAGAAGTTCGCTAATTTTCCCGTGGATGTTTCCAGTCCACTACTTGGAAAGTCAGATGAATTTGAGCATTTTGCAATGTTAGCAACCTTGTCAATCTTGACTCCAGAGACAGCAACACTTGGAGAAGTGAGCTATGCTAATCTTTACAGAATGAAGCCACTTTTACCAAAGATAAAAAGGTAGAATGGAAAAGCTTGGGAAAGGGGTCCAGCTCTCCCACTTCTGGTGACAGTGGGGCCAGCCCATTGAGGGCTGAGGACAAGATCAGCTGGCATCCCATGGCTTTGTGAGCACGTCTGGGGAGGTCTGAGTGTTAGAAGCCAAAGGTGTTTCTGGCTTTGTGGATGGCTGAGGGAAAGAAGCTCCCAGAAGGTACAAGACAAGGAAGAAACTCAAGTCCTGGAATGTGAAACTGTTGTCTCTTTTCTGTTTCTGCTGACGTTTCTAGCAAATGTAAACGTTCAGATCTGAGAGTCTAATTAGGATCGTAACCACACCCCTGCTGGCAGTTTACTGTGTCAAGTCACTGCTTTCCTAGGCCTCCGTTCTTCCATCTGGAAAAAAAAGAGGATGTGAACCCAATGACAGAAGCCTCTTTCAGTCAAAAATAACTGCAAATTTTACAGAATAAAATGAGTTAGAAATATAAAATGTGGTCAGCCAAGATGGCAGTTGACACAGAGGATCTCTAAGCATTTCTCAAAATGCATTGCAAATACTTAGGGGACGCATGCAAAGTGGCAGCCCCCAAGAGACAAAGTGACAATTTTCAGAACACTTACAGAATTGAGGGAAAAACTCTTAGAATAAATTTTCTTAGAGACCCATTTCTTATCTCCATTACCTGCCTACAATTAAAGAATGACATCATATGCATACCTGTGTCCCACCGGCATCAATTGCTCCTAATTATTAATTAATTCAGACAGACCATCCAGACTTCTAAACCTGTGCATTTTTATTGTATCTGCTGGCAAGTCACTTCTTTTGAACACAGATTACTTTTTCTGCAGGATCTCAATTTGTTCATTCATAAAATGAAAACATGTTATAAATAATATCAGTAGCCTTACATGGGCTATTTTGCTATTGTAAGGGTTTATTGAATAGATGGTGCTTACCACTCACTGTAGGAGGTGCTTGTCAAAACAAAGAAACTTAATACATAGACTTAGACTTCAAAGGGTTTCCATTAGGTCTCAATTTGAAAAGATCCATGAACTAGACATGAATTCAAAGCTTCAGTAAAAGTAATCAACTAGTTAAACAAATGAAATTTACTACTTTTCAAAAGTTAAAATTTCAATAAAAACTGTTTGCCAATTTTAATTTTATAATTTTTAATAGCCTGTGTTTTTAATGAGTAAACTAATCCAGTTTATCTAATTGATTTGCATTGTAAGTAATCTTTGTGCCTTAGAAAACAGACTTGGCTAAAAGTAAATGGATTATTTGGCAATAATTCTTGAATATAGCACCAAACACACAGCAAAAATTTTAAAGAAAAGAGAAACCAAACTATGTCAAAATTAAAAATTTCCATGCATCAAGGAACACAATGAACAGGTTGAAAAAAACAGCTCATGAGATGCAAGGATATATTTATAAATCATATTATAATTATAAAGGGTTAATATCCAAAATATTTAAAGAACTATAACTCAACAATAAAACAACCTAATGATAAAAATAGCCAAAAGACTTAAATAGACATTTCTCCAAACAAGATATACAAATGGTCAATAAGCATATGAAAAGAGTCTCAACATCACTAATTATTAAGGAGATGAAAATCAAAACCACAATGAGATACATCTCACTCTCATTAGGATGGCCACTATTAAAACTCAGAAAATAAGTGTTAGTGAGGATGTGGAGAAACTGGACCAGTTGTGCACTGTTGGTGGAAATGTAAAATGATACGGCTCTATAGAAAACAGCATGGCAATTCCTTATAGAATTAAAAATGGAATTATTATATGACCAAGCAATTCCAGTTTTGGGTATATATATAAGATATATATATATATACATATATATATAAGATATATAGATATATATATATGAATTGAAAGCAGAGTCTCAAAGAGACTGAGTGACTTCACTTTCACTTTTCACTTTCATACATTGGAGAAGGCAATGGCAACCCACTCCAGTGTTCTTGCCTGGAGAATCCCAGGGACGGGAGAGCCTGGTGGGCTGCCCTCTCTGGGGTCGCACAGAGTCGGACATGACTGAAGCGACTTAGCAGTAGCAGCAACAGCAGCATTACTTATAGTAGCTAAAGGATACAGGCAATCCAAGTGTCCTTTGACAGATGAATGAGTAAACAAAATATGGTATATCTATACCATAGTATATTATTCAGTTCTTTAAAAAGCATAGAAATTCTGATACATGCTACAATATAGATGAACCTTAAGGATATCATTTTATGTGAAATAAACCAGTCACAAAAGACAAGTAATGTGTAATTCTACTTACATGAGGTACATGGAACTATCAAGTTCATAGAGACAAAGAGAATGGTAGTTTCCAGGGACACAGGAGAGGAAGTAGTGGAGTCATTACTTAATGGGTACAGCATTTCACTTTTTCATAATGAAAAGAGTTCTGTGGATTTGATATTTATATTTAGCTTCTAAATCAATTTATATAGAATATATAGAATAGTGTATAAATTAAAGCAGAGTTTTTTGCTGTTGTTTTTTTGTTTTTTGGCCTCGCTATAAAAACTAGTCTGCAGGGAATAATGCTCTTCATGGAGGATTTTGTATAAGTAAAAGATCCAGATTGTTTGGATTTTTTGAAATAATAATTTTTGAAAATTTTTTTGAAATAATTTTTGAAAAATTACTTAGAGCATGTATGTTCTCAATCACAGCATCTTCCACTGTGTTAATTTACCCAATTTAATTTGTCTTTACTTAGTAGCCAGGGTGTCATTAAGAATAAGTTTTCATTTCTTGCTAAATAGCCATAGCATTCTTGTGTTAATTGTTCTTAGACATCACTGACAGAAATGGATTATGATAAAAAATATCAGTTAGCTAGTTATTTAAGTTTGGGGTTTTTTGGCTGAGCCATGGTACTTGGGGGATCTTGAACCTGGGCCTCAGCAGTGAAAGCACTGAGTTTTAACCACTGGACTGCCAAAGAACTCTCCTAAATTTTGTTTTAATAATACAGTACACAACACTTGTTTCAAAATTCCCATTTTGAGAAAAAAAGATATACTAAAGTAATTTTTCTCATTTTTATTATTTGTGATAATTATCCCAGTATATGTGTGCATGTGTGCTAAGTCACTTCAGTCATGTCCAACTCTTTGCAACCCTATGGACTGTAGCCCTCCAGGATCCTCGGTCCATGGGGATTCTCCAGGCAAGAATACTAAAGTGGGTTTCCCTCCCCTCCTCCAGGGGATCTTCCTGACCCAGGGATCGAACCTGCATCTCTTATGTCTCCTGCATTGGCAGGTGGGTTCTTTACCACTAGTGCCACCTGGGAAGCCCCATCCTAGTATATAACTCAGGGCTGAAAATTCCAGCAAGTAGTACTCTTAAGCGCCCTTTGATAACTCAGCTGGTAGAACAGAGAACTGTAGATCTGATGCATGTGGGCATCCTTAGGCCACTGGTCCTACTCCTGCTTGAAGGGGGTGCCTCAGTTGCATGGGGCCTCCCAGGTGGCACTAGTGGTAAAGTGCCAATGCAGGAGACTCAGGTTCAGTCCCTGAGTCAGGAAGATCCCTTGGAGGAGGCATGGTCTGTATTCTCCAGTATTCTTGCCTGGAGATTCCTGGCAGGCTCCAGTCGTAGGGTCACAAACAGTCAGACACAACTGAAGCCATCTAGCATGCATGCACCTGCAATCCTTATTTGGGCTTCCCTGATGGTTCAGACGGTAAAGAATCTGCCTGCAATGTGGGAGACCCATGTTCGACCCCTGGGTTGGGAAGACCCAGAGAAGGAAATAGTAACCCACTCTAGTATTCTTGCCTAGGAAATCCTATGAACAGAGGAGCTTGGCAGGCCCCAGTTCACAGAGCCGCAAAGAATCAGACACAACTGAGCAAATAACACACACAGCATTCTTAATGTATTTAAAGATTGCCAGAATTCCCCATTTCACTGTATATGTGAAGGGCTTGCTGAATAAGAAAAAATGATGTAAACATTCTGGATTATTTTTTCAATCTCATGTTTTGATCTCTAGCAGTTTTACTAATTAACATCATTATGAAACACTATAATTTCATGTCATTGTTAGCCTTGAGAAATTTAAAAAATGCAAATCACAGATATCTTTTAAAATAAGAGTCATGTTCTGAAGTAGGCCTGACAAATTTAGAAAAATATGTTTGGAAAGACTTTTTATCCCTAAAGGATATGCTCTTTAAAGCTAGTTTTATTTAACTGCAGAGGGCTTATCCTATGATTGAAACAAATAATATAGACATAACTTCCATGGAATCCTGAGACTGTTTATATGCTCACAAAGTCTAAGATATGTAAATGAATCATTCAAAGAACAATTCTGAGAAATAGGCATATTTATAGTAAGAAAATCTATTAGTAGCTACGTAAAATTCATTGTTAAGTTGTACTGTGTATGTCAGTCACTCAGTCATGTCCAACTCTTTGCAAGCCCATGGACTATAGCTCACCAGGCTCCTCTGGCCATTGAATTTTCCAGGCAAGAATACTGGAGTGGGTTGCCATTTCCTTCTTCAAGGGGTCTTCTCAACCCAGGGATCAAACCCAGATCTGCCACATTGCAGGTAGATTCTTTACTGTCTGAGCCACCAGGGATTATAAACACCAATATATGAGCAAATATTAATTTTCTCCAATTTTTTTTAAATCTAGGTTCTTTCAAAGTTCATAAGTCTCTATGTAAGCATACTCAGTATTCCCATAGTTAAGACAAACTCAGTGGAAATGCTGACATCAGGGCATAGACAACACATTATAAAATGCCCCAAATGAATTTCTGCATGATAGATTTTGTCCATTTTTTTTTTGCCACTTTTTTATTTTTTTAAATTCAAGGATATTTGCTTTACAGAATTTTGTGGTTTTCTGTCAAACATCAACAAGAATCAGCCATCGATACACCCATGTCCCCTCCCTCCCAAACCTCCTCCCATCTCCCTCCCCACCCTGCCCTTCTATATTGTCACAGAACCCCTGTTTGAGTTACCTAAGTCATACAGCAAATCCCCATTTTATGTTAACAGTCTTCCTTTCATTAAAGAATGCTCAAGTCTCTGAGAAGACCTGAATGCAAATGAGTTAAATTCCTAGTAACATATCAATTCCTAAAGCATTTCATTCCTTACATCCTTCAAGCTCTTTGCACTCAACTTTACAGCTCCTCCCATCAGAAAATGGCTGCATCTTTTTTCCTGCCTCTTGAATCTGGGCTGGCCTTACTTTTGGTTAGACTAAGAGAACTTGTCAGAAGTGAGACTGAGTTAGTTAACCAGCCACATGTGAAGGGAGTTTGCACTTTTCTCTCTTGGAGTCCTACCAGAACCTTGGGAATAAGCTCCAGCCAGACTGTTGGAAGATGAGAGCACATGTACACCTGAGGCCACACTGCTGTTGCTAAGTCACATCAGTCGTGTCCGACTCTGTGCGACCCCATAGAGGGCAGCCCACCAGGCTCCCATTCCTGGGATTCTCCAGGCAAGAATATGGAGTGGGTTGCCATTTCCTTCTCCAGTGCATGAAAGTGAAAAATGAAAGTGAAGTTGCTCAGTCGTGTCAGACTCTTCGTGACCCCATGGACTGCAGCCTACCAGGCTCCTCCGTCCTTGGGATTTCCCAGGCAAGACTGGACCAGGCTAAAGCCAGCCAGCACCCAAACACTAAATGGTGCTCAGGGTCCCCCCAAGGTCAGCAGTGCTGCCTACTAGACCCACACCAGCCTGCTGAGACCATGAGACCCACCTAGTTTTAAACTTTCAGGTGGTAACATTATTCTTAGTCACTACTTTTGGGCAGCTCTAACTCATGTTGAGATAGCAGGTTTTTTTTGAAGCTCTTAGACTTTTTTTGGTTTTGTTTTATTGTTTTTCTGCAGGCATTTTTTCATGCTAGATTTTGCTCAAACTCACATGGGTCTTTAGTTTCAGGAGAACTCATTGGCTTGAGTGTTTTCACAGGTACTCCTATGTAGTGTGTTTTCATTCTATACCTTAGGCTGCTGGAAGACTGATTGTGTACTACAGGCAAAGAAGTAGCTAAATAATTTTGAAAAGTAGAGTCTAAATCTTTAAAAATCTGCAAAATGAATATTAGTTTGCAGATTTAAAGGTTGATTCAATTGGATTCACAGTATTGAAAACAGAAAAGATGTCAAGATGATAGTGTTAAATCTAAACATAATTTTCTTTTAAAATATCAATACATACATTAAAGTTAGAATAAAAAATGACAGGTTGGGTAAACAGCAACAAACATGTTTGAATAAAATGCAAATCATGTAAAGAAGGACTGGAAGGGTAAATTTTTAAAGGATGAACAAGTCCATATCAAAAAATTAACAGAAAGTTGAAGATGTGATACTAATAATGGAGTTCAGATTTAAGGAAGAGAAGCTTAAAAAGGACAAAACACATAAGTCTAATTTATAGCAAAAATTTAAATAATAAGATAGTAAAAATGTTAAATAGTAACTATCATAACAAAAAATAAATCATGAACTGTAAGAAATGCTAGGAAACAAAATGGATGTAGATACCTAAGAACTTGAAGTTCTGAACAAAATAATCAAAGCAAAAGTGTAAAAATATAGTAAATGCTATACTTTATTTTAATCACTCACAGTTCCAAAATTTTTTCCATGTATTAAAAGAAAAAGTAGAAATAGAACAGACAACATTCTAAACGTGCACACACACATGAAGTCAAAGTAAAAAATAACAACTGAAATCCAGGTGAAAAACTGCGACAATCTAGATTTTAATTTTCTGTACATTTTACGTCTGGAATCAAAGAAGTGATCAAAATTGTAAATGCAGAGTATTTCAGTTCAGTTTAGTTGCTCAGTTGTGTCTGACTCTTTCCAACCCCATGAATCGCAGCACACCAGGCCTCCCTGTCCATCACCAACTCCCGGAGTTCACTCAGACTCACATCCATCCAGTCAGTGATGCCATCCAGCCATCTCATCCTCTGTTGTCCCCTTCTCCTCCTGCCCCCAATCCCTCCCAACATCAGAGTCTTTTCCAATGAGTCAACTCTTCGCATGAGGTGGACAAAATACTGGAGTTTTAGCTTTAGCATCATTCCTTCCAAAGAAATCCCAGGGCTGATCTCCTTCAGAATGGACTGGTTGGATCTCCTTGCAGTCCAAGGGACTCTCAAGAGTCTTCTCCAACACCACAGTTCAAAAGCATCAATTCTTCGGCGCTCAGCTTTCTTCACAGTCCAACTCTCACATCCATACATGACCACTGGGAAAACCATAGCCTTGACTAGATGGACCTTTGTTGGCAAAGTAATGTCTCTGCTTTTGAATATGCTATCTAGGTTGGTCATAACTTTTCTTCCAAGGATTAAGCGTCTTTTAATCTCATGGCTGCAGTCACCATCTGCAGTGATTTTGGAACCCAAAAAATACAGTCTGACACTGTTTCCACTGTTTCCCCATCTATTTCTCATGAAGTGATGGGACCAGATGCCATGATTTTCTTTTTCTGAATGTTGAGTTTTAAGCCAACTTTTTCACTCTTCTCTTCACCTTCATCAAGAGGCTTTTTAGTTCCTCTTCACTTTCTGCCATAAGGTTGGTGTCATCTGCATATCTGAGGTTATTGATAGGAAGTTTTTAATAATGAAAACAGTAAACATTAAAACTTAAAAGCAGAGAAAAATACACAGCCTTACATACTACATGTGTGTGCTAAGTTGCTTCAATTGTGTCTGACTCTTTGAGACCCTGTGGACTGCAGCCCAGCAGGCTCCTCTGTCTATGGGATCCTCCAAGCAAGAATAGTGGAGTGGGTTTCCATGCCCTCCTCCAGGGGATCTTCTCAACTCAGGAATCGAGCCCATCTCGCTGATGTCTCCTGCATTGGCAGGTGGGTACTTTACCATTAGCACCACCTGGGAAGTCCATAGGAAATAACAAAATAGAAGGATTAACTCCTTAAGACCAAAAGGTAGAAAATAATAACAAAATACATTTAAGAAAAGGCAGAAAACAAGATAAAAGGAAAATTCTTATCTAGAAAACAGGAAAAAATAAGTGGATGAATCAGTTGAAAAGCAAGTAAGTAGGGACAAAATAGGAATGAACACAGCAGGTAACTTCTTGATGAACCTAATTAGCAAAGGAAGAAACACAATATTACAATATGAGAATAGAGAATCAAAAACAGAGAGGAACTTAAAACTATCCGAAGAAAGTACTTTGCAAACTGCAAATAAACTTGAGAATTTTAGTGGTCCTGATTGTTGCCTTGAAAGATAAAATCAATCATAAGACTAACTCCAGTCAGAGAATATAGCACATTTATCCATTAGTTTACCTGGAAGGAATCATAAGAAGTTAATAGCAACATTTACCCTTTGGGGAAAGAGATTTGTAGGGGACGGAGAGAAATTCATTTTTCATTTCATCTCTTTTTGAGCTGTCTGAATTTTATAGTCATACCTATATTTCATTTTCCTTAACTTGATGGGTTCACTGCAAAATGAAATTATGTAATTCTTTGTATTAATGCAAATGGCAAAAATAAAATAAAGGATAAAAGAGACAGCTGCAGGTGTGGACCACAGTTTTGAAATGGAGGAGTCAAGAGAGTGTGGTGGTTGGTGGAGACACCTGATTCTGGGCAAGTTTCATCTGGAAGCAAGGAATGGACCAAGAAGTCCTGTCTAATGGAAGAAGCTACCAGGGGTTCTGCAGTCAAGCGAAGGTGGAGAAGAAGGGGAGAGCCCGTAATAGGGCACCTGCATGAAAATAGGCCCATGGTTGGGCATAAAGCCCCTCCGAGCATTTGTACCAGGGTTATCTTTGTTGCCTCATCTCTCAGTATCATTCCCCAGGGATCCTATTGGCCACCACTCAGAATCTCTTGTAGTTATAAAATGCATTGTGCTTGTTTATTTGTTTTTAAATATTTGCTTACCTATTTTAGAAAAAAATATCCAATTGGGAGCTGTTTAACATATCTGACTATAAACATGTTTTGACCTGGTGCTCCCTATGTACAGACACATGTAACACATCAACAGAATTGTTACCGAGGCAGACTCCTTTGTTCCTTCTATCTGTTGAGATTAGAAGGGCCAGATTCCTCATCCAGAAGAGTTAGTTGAAATACAATTTGTTTTATTACTTCTATTTGAAAATACATTTTGAACAAGCCAAATAGATATCATATGGCCTGTCAGTAACTTGACATTGAAGAACAATATATGATTTGTACCTTGTTTCTAGTTTTCACACAATGATGTTAATTCCTCCCTGACTTTACCTTTGCTGTTTGTCATGGGTGGGACATGTATTTATTCATTTTCTTTCTTCTTTTCCACTTGGTACACTTCAAACTAGGTTCAAACTAAAACAAACAACCAATTAAATTTAAACTAAAATACCTCCATTTAAGTGAAGGTTTTCCCAGTAACCGCAGGAAAATAAATCTCCATCACTATGAGTTCATACTGTTTTGTTCGTACCCCTAAACATACCACTAATTCTATATTGTGGCTATTACCCTGTCTCCTCCCATTAAACCACAGGCTCTTCAAGAGTCAGGTCCTGGAATCTGCAGCCTCTAGAACTTCTATGGCATTTATCTTAAAAATAAATGCCTTAGAAGTTAAATACTTAAGTAGTTTTAGGTCAAACTGGAATTTATTCACATTTTAAACTTTCGTCCATATGTTCAATTTTGGATTGCAGTAATGAAAATGGTACCTGGCTTTGCTAGGGCTACCCTAAGTTTTAGTCAATTAAAATACTTTACTACATTAAATAATTACATCAAAGTAATTATCTTTCTAAAGGGGATAAATATTCTCTATTAGAACTGAGGCTTCCCTGGTGGCTGAGACAGTAAGAATCTGCCCTACAATGTGGGAAACCTGGGTTTGATCTGTGGATTGGGAAGATCCCCTGGAGAAGGGAATGTCAGCCCACTCCAGTGTTCTTGTCTGGAGATTTCCATGGGTAGAGGAGCCTGGCAGGCTACAGTCCATGGGGTGGCAAAGAGTTGGACACGACTGAGAAAGTAACATTTTTCATTATCTATTAGAAGTGTTAATTAGATCTTCCCACTTGGTTTTATTGAAGAGAACCACAGTTTTAAACATGCCAGGGCATGCTTCACTTTATTTAGTGTGTGGATATATATGACTGTATTTGGGTTCCAAACAAGTACTAAAAACAAAACAAAACAAACAAGCAACTAAAAAAAAAAAAAAGAAAGAAAGAAATATTTAATGTTGGAAAAGAATAAATGACATCACCCCAAAGTGATCTCTTTGTCACAATAACTAAAGCAGCTTTCCTTGATGTCCAATAAGAATAAGAAATACCCTACAAGTGCACTAGATTTAAAACACTGGGGTCAAGAACAAGGTGGTGGAGAAGTAGGTGGATGTGGACATGGAGTACAGCTCTCTCCACGGATACACCAGGAACACACCTTCAGACTCAGAAGTGCATGCAGAACACCAGCTGAGAGCAGGCAGGAGGACCTGACCAGCAGAAAAGAATATATAGAACCACATAAAACTTAGTGGGATGAAGGAACTAGGGGGGAAAACCGGAGTGTTACTAGGACTGGACCTGCTCTCGGCAGGTGGGGGAACTGAAGCAAGGGTCTGATCCCCATATCAGGGCAATTGTCTGAGTCAGAGGAGAAACATTTAAGGCTGAGAATGAAACAGCTGATCAGTGACAGCCTAAATGAAATGAGATTGAGACAGTCTTTGCAGCAGCCATATGTACCCAGAACAGGGACACAGGTCTCCAAGTAGGTGAAGTGGCTGGGAGCTGGAGTTTGGGGATTGTGGAGCAATCCCAGGGCAAGAGCTGCTGTTGAGTGCAGAGAGAGGGAATGAGGGAACGTGAGGGAGGATACTGAGGTGGGGAATGCCTGTGGAGGACAGCCAGGCATCCATGGAAGCAAGGCGATACTGCTGAGTCATGCGTAGGGGATGGAGCCATCTCCCCATGAGCCAGTATCAGCGGCTGAACAATAGAGAGACTGGCCCATCAAGCGCCTGATACACTGACATACAGAGTAGGACCCTACCCAGGATACCACTTTAAGTGCCTGATGTGCCAATCTACAGAGTAGGACCCCAGACAAAGGAGCCCTCTAAATGTCTGAATGGGCAGAGCTACAGAGAAAGACTAGGCAAAGAGGCTTTCTGATCATCAGCTTCCAGAGGCTTGAAAAAAGACTTTGACAGGGTCATAACTCCAGTGGCTGAGCCAGTCCGTGTCCCTGCACACTTGGCACAACCAGGGTCCCCGTGACCCAAGCAGCTGCGCCACCTTCACACTCAACCCTCACTGAGGAAGAGCTGCCACAGGCAACAACAACAACAAAAATCTTGTGTCTATGCATCCACGGTCGCTTAAGTCATTTCCAACTCTTTGCGACCCTGTGGACTGTAGCCTGCAGTCTTCTCTGTCGTGGGTGGGCGGGTGGGGGGGGTTCTCTAGGCAAGAACACTGGAGTGTGTTGGCCAATACTGGTTGCCATAACCTTCTAGAACACTGTATTTCCTGTTGCTTTAGCCGCCAACTCCCCTGAGTGCCTGGTGCTGCCAGAAACCCTGCGACATAAGGAACTGCACCACCTCTGCAACTGGCCCTCACAGAGGCAAACCCAAGTCCTCCAGGGGAGCCTCAGGAGCAAACCCCAGTGGACGACCCACATGCAGAGGTGGAAATAAAACCACAATTGAAACCCAGGAGCAGTATGGCTAAGGAAGAAGACCTAAAACTTTCCCACCAGCTGTACAAGCTGCAGATTAAATCCACACGATCAACTAGGCAGACTCTGTGTTGCACAGAATATATAAAAGGTCATTGAGAGCTCCCACAAAGGAAAATGCACTGGTTCTGATAGCTATGGACATTGGAGGCAAGAACACACAGGAGTTTGACCAGATTAGAATCTAAGCTGCCCTCACAGCAGGTCCAGAGACCAGCACAGTGTTGGAGGGCATCCTAGGGAGGTGAGGTGGACTGTGACTCCAGGCAAGGGAAAGGATTCCTGACAGCAATGACTTAAGAAAAACACTTATTATTCTTATGATTTGACTTGTTCTGTAGATTCTTTTGGATTTTTTTTTTCCTTTTTTTTTCTTCCGTGCCCCCTTGTTGTATTTGTTGATTTTATTGGCACTATGAAATCTAATTAAGTTTTGAGGGTTTTTTAAATCATATTTTTTCCTGTTGTTATAAACCTTTGCCTCTTGCAGTTCCGTGGAATTTTCCTTTTTTTTTTTTTTCTCATTTAAAAAATTTTTTTAAAAACCTATTATTAATTTTTCTACAATTATTCCTTTGTTTTTCCTACTGTTCTTTTCCCCTTGAACTTAATCTTTAATGTATATAAATCTTCTTTATCTACCTCTAGCTTTGCATATCTATTCTTTCCTTATTTTCTTTCTTTCCTTTCCTCTCAACATATTTGTTAGTTGTGTTTTCATTGTTTTATTCCCCAGTTGCCATCTTGCTTTAGTTTTGTTTTCCAGTTTGTGCTTTAGTTCGTTTTGTTCTAAACTGGTAAATATAATTTTTGGTTTCCTTTGTTCACTGGGTCAATCTATTGTACTTTATTTTTGTTGGATTGTTTTGATTTTGCTTATTGATGTATATGTATATATACCATTATTTTAATTATTATTTGCCTGATTTTGTAACTGCTATTTGTTTGGGATTCATCTTTGGTTTCTCATTTTGGGTATGTGTTTTAATCTCACTTAAAGCCATAGCAAACCATTTGTGGAATCTTCCTTCTTGACCAGAGATCAAGCCCTGAGCCTGTGGAGTGGAAACACTGACTCCAAGACCTTAGAATACCAGAGAACTTACCCTAGGGAGTATCAAATAGTGAGAACTCACACAAAGGAAGCCACTTGAATATAAGACCTGGCATCACCCAACCACCAGTAGCACCCTGTGTAGGTTGCCTCATCCAAACAACAAACAAAACAAAAATACAAACCCAATAATCAGCAGACAGGATTTCCACCTCACTCAGCCTTGCCCATCGGAGTGGGGGAAAAAAACTCAGCATAAATCACACCCTATACGAAGCTTAAACAAACCACTGCACCAACCATAGGGGGACAGAAACCAAAAGGAAGAAAGAATTCAACCTTGAAGCCTGTGAAAAGGAGACCTCAAACACAATGAGTTTTAAAAAAAAAATAATAATGAAAAGGCACAGAAATACTGCACAAATGAAAGAATTAGCTAGAAACCCAGAAGTCCAAGTAAATGAAGAGGAAATAGGCAAACTACCTGAAAAAATAATTCAGAATAATGACAGTAACGATGATCAAAAACCTTGAAAACAAAACAGAAAAAATGCAAGAATCAATTAACAAAGACATAGAAGAATTAAAGAATAAACATACAGAGACAAACAGAATTGCTGAAATTAAAAATACTCTAGAAGGAATAAATAGCAGAATATCTAAAGCAGAAGAGCAAATCAGTGAACTGGAAGATAAAATGGTGGAAATAACTTCCAGAGAGCAGAACAAAGTAAAAAGAATGAAAAGAACTAAGGATAGTCTCAGAAACTTCTGGGCCAATATCAAACACACCAACATTTGAATTATAGGGATCCCAGAAGAAGAAGATAACAAGAAAAGGTATGAGAAATTTTTTGATGAGATTATAGTTTAAAATTTCCCTAACATGGAAAAGAAAATAGTTGATCAAGTCCAAGAGGCACAGAGTCCCATACAGGATAAACCCAAGGAGAAACATGCCAAAGACACATACTAATAAAACTAACGAAGGTTAAAAACAAAGAAAGAATATTAAAAGCAGCAAGGGAAAAGCAACAAGTAACATACAAGGCAATCCCCATATGTTTAACAGCTGATCTTTCAGCAGAAACTTCTGGCCAGAAGGGAATGGCAGGATGTATTTAAAGTGCTGAAAGGGAAAAATCTACAACCAAGGTTACTCTACCCGGCAAGGATCTCATTCAAAATTGATGGAGAAATCAAAAGCTTTTCAGACGAGCAAAAGTTAAGAGAATTCAGTACCACCAAACCAGCTTTGCAACAAATGTTAAAGGGGCTTATATAGTCAAGAAATATAAGAGAAGAAAAATGATCTACAAAATCAAACCTCAAACAGTTAAGAAAATAGCAATAGGAACATATAAATCTATAATCACTTTAAATGTAAATGGATTAAATGCTCCAACCAAAAGAAACATATTGGCTGAATGGATAGAAAAACAAGACCCACATATATGCTGTCTACAAGAAACCCACTTCAGACCTGTAGACACATATAGACCGAAAGTGAGAGGATGGAAAAAATATATTGCATGCAAATGGCAAGCAAAAGAAAGCTGGAGTAGCAAGACTCATATCAGACAGAATAGACCTTAAAATAAAAAATATTACAAGAGATAAGGAAAGACACTGCATAATGATCAAGGGATCAATCCAAGAGGAAGACATAACAATTGCCAATATCTATGCATCCAACATAGGAGATCTCAATACATAAGACAAACACTAACAGACATAAAAGGAGAAACTGACAGTAACACAATAATAGTAGGAGACTAACACCCCACTCACACCAATGGACAGATCATCAAAACAGAAAATTAAAAAGGAAACATAAGTCTTAAATGATACATTAGATGAGATGGATTTCATTGATATCTTCAGGACATTCCATTCAAATGCAGAAGAATACACCTTCTCAAGTGCTCATGGAACAGTCTCCAGGATAGACCACATCTTGGGCCACAAATCAAACCTCAGTAAATTTAAGAAAATTGAAATAATATCAAGCATTGTTTCTGACCACAATGCTATGAGACTAGATACTAATTACAGGAAAAGAATTGTAAAAAAACACAAACAATGGAGATTAACCAATACCTTTCTAAACAACCAACAGGTTACTGAAGAAATCAAAAGGGAAATCAAAGAATTTCTAGAAATAAATGAAAATGAAAATATGACAACTATGGGATGCAACAGAAGCAGTTCTAAGAAGAAAGTTTATAGCAATACAATCCTACCTCAAGAAACAAGGAAAACATCGAATAGACAACCTAACTTTACACCTAAAACAACTGGAAAAAAGAAGAACAAAAACTCCCCAAAATTAGCAGAAGGAAACAAATCATAAATATCAGACCAGAAATAAATGAAAAAGAAATGAAAGAAACAGAGGTAAAGATTAATAAAACTAAAGGCTGGTTCTTTGAGAAGATAAACAAAGTTGACAAACCTTTAGCCAGACTCATCAAGAAAAAAAGAGAGAAGAATCAAATCAACAAAATTAGAAATGAAAAAGGAGAGGTTACAACAGACAGTGAAGAAATACAAAGGATTATGAGACTATTATGAACAACTATATGGCAATGAAATGGATAACCTGGAAGAAATGGACAGACTCTTAGAAAAGTTCAACCTTCCAATACTGAACCAGGAAGAAATAGAAATTATGAACAACCCAATTACAAGCACTGAAATCTCCCAAAAAACAAAAACCCAGGACCAGATGGCTTCACAGGAAAATTCTATCAAGCATTTAGAGAAGAGCTAATGCCTATCTTTCTAAAACTCTTCCAAAAAATTGAAGAGGATGAAACATTTCCAAACTCATTCTATGAGGCCACCATCACCCTGATACCAAAACCAAAGACAACACAAAAAAAGAAAACTACTGGCCAATATCACTGATGAACATAGATTCAAAAATCCTCAGCAAAATTTTAGCAAACAGAATTCAACAGCACATTAAAACTCTCATACACCATCATCAAATTGGGTTTATTCCAGAGATGCAAGGATTCTTCAATATATGCAAATCAATCCATGTGATACACCACATTAACAAATTGAAAGATAAAAACCATATGATAACCTCAACAGATGCAGAAAAAGCCATTGACAAAATTCAGCACCCATTTACGATTAAAACTCTTCAAAAAATGGGTATAGAAGGAACCTACCTCAACATGGTAAAGGCCATATACGTTAAGCCTACAGCAAACATTATTCTCAATGGTGAAACAGCAAAAGCATTCCCCCTAAGATCAGGAACTAGACAAGGGTGTCCACTTTCACCACTATTATTCAACATGGTTTTGGAAGTCCTAGCTACAGCAATCAGAGAAGAAAAAGAAATAAAAGGAATCCAGATCAGAAAAGAAGTAAAGTTCTCACTGTTTGCAGATGACATGATACTGTACATGGAAAATAGATACTATCAGAAAATTACTATAGCTAATCAGTGAATTTAGCAATGTTGCAGGACACAAAATCAATTAACAGAAATCACTTGCATTTCTATATACTAACTATGAAAAATCAGAAAGAGAAATTAAGGAATCAATCCCATTCACCATTGCAACAAAAAGAATTAAATATCTAGGAATAAGCTTATCTAAGGAGACAAAAGAACTGTACACACAAAAAAATTATAAGACACTGATGAAAGAAATCAAAGATGACATAAATAGATGGAGAGATATTCCATGTTCCTGGGTAGAAAGAATCAATATTGTGAAATGACTATACTACCAAACACAATCTGCAGATTCAATGTGATCCCTATGAAATTACCAGTGGCATTTTTCATAGAACTAGAACAAAAAAATTCGCAATTCATATGGAAACACAAAAGACCCCGAATAGCCAAAGCAGTCTTGAGAAAGAAGAATGGAGCTGGAGGAATCAACCTTCCTGACTTCAGATTGTACTACAAAGCTACAGTCATCAAGACAGTAGGATACTGGCACAAAAACAGAAATATAGACCAATGGAACAAGATAGAAAGCCCAGAAATAAACCCATGCACCTATGGGCACCTTATTTTTGACAAAGGAGGCAAGAATATACAATGGGGCAAAGACAGCCTCTTCAATAAATGGTGCTGGGAAAACTGGACAGCTATGTGTAAAAGAATGAAATTAGAACACTTCCTAACACCATACATAAAGATAAACTCAAAATGGATTAAAGATCTAAATGTAAGACCAGAAAGTATAAAACTCTTAGAGGAAAACAGAGGCAGAACACTCAATGACATAAATCAAAGCAAGATCTTCTATGACCCACCTCCTGTTGCTGCTGCTGCTGCTGCTAAGTCGAGTCAGTCGTGTCCGACTCTGTGCGACCCCATAGATGGCAGCCCACCAGGCTCCTCTGTCCCTGGGATTTTCCAGGCAAGAACACTGGAGTGGGTTGCCATTGCCTTCTCCAATGCATGAAAGTACAAAGTGAAAGTGAAGTCACTCAGTCGTGTCCGACTCCTAGCGACCCCATGGACTGCAGCCTACAAGGCTCCCCTGTCGGTGGGATTTTCCAGACAAGCATACTGGAGTGGGTTGCCATTGACTTCTCCATGACCCACCTCCTAGAGTAATGGAAATAAAACAAAACTAAACAAGTGGGGCCTGATTAAACTTAAAAGCTTTTGCACAGCAAAGGAAGCAGGAAGCCATAAGCAAGGTAAAAAGACAACCCTCAGAATTGGAGAAAATAATAGCAAATGAAACAACTGACAAAGGATTAGCTTCCAAAATATACAAGCAGCTCATACAACTCAATACCAGAAAAACAAACAACCCAATCATAAAATTTGAAAAAGACCTAAACAGACATTTCTCCAAAAAGACATACAGATGTCTCACAAACACATGAAAAATGTTCAACATCACTCATTATTAGAGAAATGCAAATCAAAACTACAATGAGATATCACCTCACATGGGTCAGAATGGCCATCATCAAAAACTCTACAAACAATAAATGCTGGAGAGCATGTAGAGAAAAGGGAATACTCTTGCACTGTTGGTGGGAATTTAAATTAATACAGCCACTATGGAAGATGGTATGGAGATTCCTTAAAAAGTTAGGAATAAAAGCACCATATGACCCAGCAATCCCACTCCTAGGCATATACCCTGAGGAAATGAAAATTGAAAAGACACATATATCCCATTTTTTGTTGCAGCACTATTTACAACAGCTAGAACATGGAAGTAACCTAAATCTTGTCCATTGACAAGATGAATAGATAAAGAAGCTGTGGTACATATTTTCAATGGAATATAAGCCATAAAAAGGAACACATTTGAGTCAGTTCTAATGAGGTGAATGAACCTAGCACCTATTATACACAGTGAAGTGAGTCAGAAAGAAAAAGATAAATATCATATTCTAACGCATATATATGGAATCTAGAAAAATGGTACTGAAGAATTTATCTACAGGGCAGCAATGGAGAAACAGACATAGAGAATAGGCTTATGGACAAGGGGAGAGGGGAGGAGAGGGTGAGATGTATGGAGAGAGTAACATGGAAACTTACATTACCGTATGTAAAATAGATAGCCAACGGAAATTTGTTGTATGGCTCAGGAAACTCAAACAGGGGTCCTGTATCAACCTAGAAGTGGGGGGAAGGGGAGGGAGATGGGAGGGAGGTTCAAAAGGGAGGGGATATATGTATACCTATGGCTGATTCATGTTGAGGTTATACCTGTGGCAGATTCATTATGATATTTGGCATAACTAATACAATTTTGTAAAGTTTAAAAATAAAATAAAATTAAAAAAAAATTCTGTAAAGCAATTATCCTTCAATTAAAAAATAAATTAAAAAAAAATAATGTTTTACCTAAATGTCCATTGACAAAGGAATGGATAAGGAAGATGTGGTATATATATATAATGGAATATTACTCATCCATTAAAAAGAATGAAACAATGCCATTTGCAGCAACATGGATGGACCTAGAGATTATCATACTAAGTCACACAGTGAAAGATAAATATCACATGATAGTACTTACATGTGGAATCTAAAAAGATGATACAAATGAACAGATGTTAAAAAACAGAAACACACCCACAGGCTTCAAATACAAACTTATGGTTACCAAAGGAGAAAGGGGGAAGAGGAGGGATAAATTAAGAGCTTGAGGTTAACATATTCCTTGATTCTCTGGTGGCTCAGATGGTAAAGAATCTGCCTGCAATGTAGTAGCCCCAGATTTGATTCTGGGGTTAGGGAGATCCCCTGGAGAAGTGAATGGTTACTCATTCCAGTATTCTTGCCTGGAGAATTCCATGAACAGAGGAGCCCTAATGGGCTATAATCCCTGGGGTTGCATAGAGTCACACATGATGGAGTAACTGACACTTTCACTTTTTCACACTTATATACTCTACTACATATAAAATTAAAAAATCAACAAGGATCTACTGTATAGCACAGGGAACTCACTCAGTATTCTGTAATAACCTATATGGGAAGAGAATCTGAAAAAGAACGGATACACACACACATATATATGTATAACTGAATCACTTTATTGTACACCTGAAACTAACAGAACATTGTATATCAACCACACACTGATATAAAATAAAAATAAATCAAAAATCTAAAAAATAAAATAAAAGTTTTAACAGCCTACTCCAACATGGATTTTTATTCCCTTGGATAGCTAATCAAATGTTTCCCCCATCACCAATTGCATCATATATGTGTTCAAATGTCTGTTCTTGAATTCCCTGACCTTGAAGTAACTATCGCTAAGAGCTTGATATTGTTCTTTCCAACTTTTTCTTATGCTTATTCTGAAATGTGTATAGATTGTATATAAAATTTAAATTATAAAATTGTGTCTGGCTACACATATTGGACTGAAACTTGATTGCTCCATTTAAAAAATATACATCTTCTCAGGTCATTATTTGTGTACCTACTTATGATTGCTGAATGTTAGCAACCTTTTTAACACTGGCAAACTTTTTTCCAACTTGGTAAGTAGAAAATGCTATCTCATTTCACGTTGCACTTTGCAAATTATCTGTGCATTTAAATGTTGTTCATAGAACAAAATGCTTTAACCTAGTAATAGAAAATGTATTCAGAATTCAGATGTTTCTCAGAAACCCTATATCTGAGAATTTCTAAGAAAGCTTTCCTTGAGAGACTTTTCTTAAATTTTTCTCTATTTTTAATTTCTATGGATTGCTCATATATTCTGAGATTTATAAGCCAATCCTCTCAGCCTAGGAGGAAGACATTCTATAGAAAAAAAAATAATTGTTTTAAAAGTATACTAGAAATTAATATTTCAAAACATATATATTGTAAAACCCAAGTACCACTGGTCACCAGATGGTCTGACGACATCTCGTGTGTCAGACATCATTGCATTTAAGGCCAAGATAGCTCTTAAAACTTACAAAATTATTGTTGTTGTCATTGTTCAGTTGGACTGTAGCACACCAGGTTCCTCTGTCCTCCACTATCTCCCAGAGTTTGCTCAAATTCATCCATTAAGTCGGTGATGCTATCTAACCATCTCATCCTCTGCCACTCCCTTTTCCTTCTACCCTCAGTCTTTGCAATGAGTCAGCTGTTCACATTAGGTGGTTACAGTATTGGAACTTCTGCTTTAGCAACACTCCTTCCAATGAATATTCAGGGTTGATTTCCTTTAGGATTGACTGGTTTGATTTCCTTGAAGAATTATAGCTCTATAGAAAAGTAGGTCAAGGCTTCCCAAACCTTAATGTATTCGTGAATCACTGAACATCTTTATAAAATCCAGATTTTCAGTCAGTAGTTCCAGGGTGGGGCCCAGGATTCTGCATTTCCAAAAGCTAATAGGTGATGCTGATGCTGCTGGACTAAAGACCACACTCTGAGTTGAGAAGGCATTAAAGACCTCAACTAGTTTAGCTCCTCATTTTACTTATACAAGAGAATGAATAATATACCTTGATATCTGTTTTTTATTTTAAAGAAATACATAGAATTTGCTTATATATTTCAAGCTAACAAACATCTTTTTGTGTGACATAAATAATATTTGAACAGACTGTAATAAGTAGTCTAACATCTGTAGCTCTTAGAAAATAAAACACAGTTAATTAGGGATGGCACGAATTGTGTAATCATTACTTTTAATGTCTTGTTCTTTCTAGGTCATTCAAACTGCCATCTACACATGCATAACAATGAAATTTTCATAAACAAGCCAAAATATCCAAGAGGCATGGAGCGTTATAGTGCTTTAATAAATCATGTATTATGACATTGTAACCTCAGAAAAGATAGACTTCTTAACTCTAACTCTCAACCTTGAAGAGGATAAACGTGCTGTTCAACAATATAGTGCCAATACTTGTTGAAATGCTTTTGGAGCTTGAAATTTAGAGCTGCCAAAAATGTCTAATTATTAAACAGAAAAATATTAACCTTCATGATGCCTTTGCCAACCAACCACAAGCATTTCTGCCATTGTTGCAAAATTGACCATTGCTTTGCTGGTCTCTTGGCAGTCCACCATGGAGCATCTTTTATTTCCTGAGTGAAGAACTTTGTGAAGTCAGCTTTCTTCTAGCTTTGACCAGATGGTTTCTCTCTCCACCATGACACCCTGTCAATACTTGAATTGCCACACTTACAGAATTCTTCATATGACTTGCTCTATGTGCAAAGTTTATCCTATTTCATCGTTTGATTAATCTCAGCAATTGCATCTCAGCTGCTCTGTATTCTCAACATTGCCCATCCAAGAGCTGTGAATAGTAATATGCATTTGTCTGAATCCACAAATCCCACAGAATCTATAGCCACTGACATAAATACTGTACACCCCAAGGAAATGTGAAAATTTATAGAGAAGAACCATCAAGTGAGGAATGAGGAAAGTTCTCAAAATCTAACAAGAAGATCCAGAAGTTAAAAGTCCTAAACGTTCTTTCATTTCTTCACAAATGGTTAATTACTTACCAGTAGTGAATCAGGAGTAACAGTCTAGTTTTCAGATGTTTACACCTTTGTTCATTGGAAGCCAAGATGAGATCATGATGGTGTCAGAGAGCAATTGAGCTGGGAAGGTGTATGAGGAGACATTGGAAAAGGAGAAACAGGAAAGTCATTCTAGAATGTGGACCTAAGAAGTAATAGACTTCCCAGAAAGCTGAGCTGGACAGGATGTGTATGCAGGAAGTTTACTTTGTGCAGTTCCATCCTAAGGAATTGGAGTGGGAGATGGGAAAGGGTAAAACGAAGTATTACAAAGCCGAGCACCACCTTGGACAATTGTGGCTCGGTCCTCCAGGGGGCGCTCTAATAAGTTATTCAAAACGGAATACACCTCAAGCTTGTCCAGCAGAAGGACAAGCAAGAAATAACCCATCGGCTTTCTTCTCCCATTGGTCGAGAATTGCCCTAGAATGTAGTGCATGACTTTGCACTTTCAGTATTGTACACACTTCAGAACAGCTGAGTGGTTTCCTGAAAGCATCTTAATACATGGCAAAAGAAGCTGCGTGGCAGAAAGGCTGAATAGTTGCTGTGGTTGATGCAGGTGGCTGTCAGGTGACACCTTCACCAAGCTGGTTGCTGTAAAAATGCGGGTCATGAGGATGTGATCTGGAGCACAAGAAGCTGCTGACACCAATGCTTAGAAGTACATGCTGCTGCTGCTGCTAAGTCGCTTCAGTCGTGTCCGACTCTGTGCGACCCCATAGACGGCAGCCCACCAGGCTCCCCCATCCCTGGGATTCTCCAGGCAAGAACACTGGAGTGGGTTGCCATTTCCTTCTCCAATGCATGAAAGTGAAAAGTGAAAGTGAAGTCGCTCAGTCGTGCCCCACTCTTAGCGACCCCATGGACTGCAGCCTACCAGGATCCTCAGTCCATGGGAGTTTCCAGGCAAGAGTACTGGAGTGGGGTGCCAGGGCCTTCTCTGTAGAAGTACATGAGGCTAATGCAAATCTGTCTGCTCTGGAAATAATGAACACAGGAAAATACCCATCCCTCTGACAACAGTCAGAGAAAGGGGCACACATACCAAGGGGAAGTCAGAAAGGGAAACCACTGGGATGCAGAAGAAGCCAGGGCATTGGGGTGTTGCCCTTGCCTAGGACCAAATTCCACTTTCTCTGTGCTTCAAATACACCGACATCTGGATGGGAGTTTTTCTTTCTGTCTATTCATGTTTTTGGTATTTGGTTGCTATTTATTTTAACTTCCCATCTCTGGCAGTGTGATGCCATCTGCCACTCATCTTTTTATCTTCACATAAATTACTTTAGGTGCTTTGAGTTCTGTGTGATTTAGGGAAACCCCTCAGCTTTTCCTGCTTTTGACCTATTTTAGTTTGAGTTGCTCTAAAAGCTGACCCTGAGACAAGGATGTGGCTACAAGTAGTTTATTTGGGAGGTGACGGAGAAAGTGCAGCAAGGGAGGGGGTACTGAAATGGGGCGGGAAAGGCAGCAAGTGTGTGCATGTGAGCCTATTATTGGCATCTCAGTCTTGCAGGAAGTGTGCCCCACTGAGCGAGCGACAGGGAAGCTGGGGTGTCTCTGCACCAGCTCCAGTTCACTGGGTGAAGGTTGCTACTGGGAACATTAAATCCACGGTGCTGGCTGGCATGCAGGCAGAGCGAGCTCCCTTAGTGCCTAATAAGCCTCCAGGCAGAGACGCCAGTGGAGAGGTGTGGATGATTGAGGGGCTGGGGGTGGACGGTGTGAACTACAGCTGCAGTGAATCTGGGAGTTTGCTGAGAGGACGTGGATTGGGGCACCAGTAGCCTTTACTGTACGCGCTGAGGTTATTTTGCAAAGGGCAAAATGTCCAAACACAGAGAAAAACAACATTAACAGTCTCCTTCTGGTAAAAAGTTGGAAAGAATAGTAAAGTGTTAGAGGCAGTTTAACTCAGCTTTGAAACTGAAATTACTTATTAAACTTTACAAAAACTTCAAGATGGCATTAGATCTGCTTAATGAAAATTTCCTTTACCATGACTAAAGAACTAATTGGGAAAGCAGCCAACATTAAGTTTATGGCTCTTGGTTTATAAATGAAAAGCCTCACCAAACTATATTAAATAATCCGCCCTCAGCTCTGTTCCTACATGAACACAGGAAACACTGCAGGGTGTGTGATGCTACTGTACTGGTCATCGCTCTGAACCACTACCAAGGGGGAGCCACTCTAAGATGAAAATGGTTTTGCTACTCTTTGCTCCGTCCAATGCTTTCTGTTGGAAAAGCCAGATGACAACATATGAAAACTAGACTTGACTTGAATAGAGTAAGGACAGAAGCCTGGACAGAGCCCAGAGGATTGGCTAGGAAGGAATTACTCTCAGTGGTTTTACAGATTAAAAATTTAATCCAATTCTTTATTTCCTTTTACTGAAAATACACACACACACACACACACACATACCTGGGCCCTGGCCTTAGAGTGGTCTTTGCTTTTGGTGCATTGTAGCTTATTCTAACCCAAATCCTTACAGATGCAATGCTGGAAAACACATCCCCCTCTGCCTGTGCTCTGCCCTAACACATTTCTGGCTTGTAGCTGGACAAGCTCCTGTGGGTTTAGATGTTTGAGCCTTGGAGCCATCAGTACCAGGCCAGGGGCTCTGTGTCCTCGGGCAGCAGATGGATGTGAAGTGCAGCACTCCCTCCTTTCTAACGGCCTCCATTCAGGCTCTGGGCAGCGGAGACAAAGCAGCTCTGCAGACCTTTGAACGCCTGTGCATAGAGGTACTTCCTCCAGGGGCTTCCGGGGGTCCTGTATGCCAGCACACACCTGCCCTTGGCCATGACCCTGGCGCTGACCTTGGCCCCACAGGTGACCAGACGTCCAGAGAAGACGAAGGTCCATTTCGCATACACTCCATACCACTCGGTTCCCTAACATGAGTAAACAAACCAGTGTTATCAAAAAACGTGAAGATAGTCAAAGATCTAACCCATTACACCCCCATGACTCTAATTTGACAGCAATCTTTGCTTGTTTTATGGGGTGTTTTTATCCAAATTTTAATTAGTAAGTAATGTCTTTGGCATTTATAGTCTATTTAATCACATTAAAAAGAAAACATGAAAATAAAACCCACTGGCATTATGCCTAACAAGCAGCAATAATAAAGTAGATATTAAGCTCAATGCAAATATAATGAATAAAACATTTTCAAATTCACTATAGCAACAACTTGCAATATTAACAATGCAAAGTGATGGAGGAAGGTTTATTTTAGGAATGCAGGAGTAGTGTAAGAATAGGACGTGAACAGAGGACTGTTCAAAACACCCCCAGGGCTCCCATCTTACCTCCTCCCTTCCTCTCTCCCATCTGCTCAGGCTGCTGCAGCCATTCTGGTTTCCCATTGCTCTTCCTTAGACACCCCAGGTGGGTTTCTGCCTCAGAACCCACAGTTCTGCCTAGAAAGCTTGCTTCCCAAGTATCTGCCTCAACTTTGTCAACTCTTAAATGCCCCCGTCTCACCAAAGCCTACTCTGATCACCTCCTTCAAATTGCAGTCCTTTCCCAGTTCCATTAGGATGGCTATTATCAAAAATAAAAATTTAAAAACCAACAACAACAAGACAATAAGAAGTATATTTATGCTAAATCACTAGATTAAAGAATAAATAAGCAAAACATCTTAATCATTGTTGGAAAGTATCCAATAGAATGTATTAGTCACTCCCAATTTTAAAAATTCAAAATTTGGATGCTGATAAAGGAGACTAACTAAATTTGACATAGTATTGGCAGGGAAACTATGGCAAATATTAATGCTAAAATGTTAGGAGTGTCCCATAAAATAAGGCAATAATTCCACAAATCCCCATTATTCAAAATAATCTAAAGAATCCTAGAAAAAAAATATTAGCAGAAACTGGAAAAAATTCTAAGATTTTACATTAAAATTCAAAATAATGAAATAAAAATATGTAACAGGTATATGAGAAACTTGAAAGGTGTCTAAAAGTAAGATAAACACACACAAAGCACAGACATGTCAATGTGCTAACAATGACCTATATAAAGATCTCACTCAAAACAGCAACAAAAGTATATTTGTCCGCCCCCAGAAACTTAAAATGTATTAAAAAGTAATATTTAAGGGAAGAAAAACTGGTCTAAATGTATAAAGGTAAATAATATGGAAATAATGTCAATCAATAGAATGTAACAGTCACAAAATCAAATGAATACTGACACAGAGAGATGTCAGTTAGAGGTTGATAAATTTTCTAAAAATCAAGCAGGAGAAAATTTCATATAATATGATTCTCTCATATTTTATGTGAGAGAAGTTTGTACATATGTGTGTGTATCTAAATAGAATTAAAAGTTCTCAGTAAATACCAAAGTATTCATTATACTACTCACATTTTATTTTTATTTATACATAAAAAATGCTTATTATACCAAAGGATTTATTATCCATAGAGGAAAGAGATTGAGGGAAGAAAAGAGTGGAGAATGAATATGGACATTTTTCACTTTTCAGTTCAGTTGCTCAGTCATGTCTGACTCTTTGTGACCCCATGAACCAAAGCACGCCAGGCCTCCCTGTCCATCACCAACTCCCAGAGTCCACCCAAACCTATATCCATTGAGTTGGTGATGCCATCCAGCCATCTCATCCTCTGTCATTCCTTTCTCCTGCCCTCAATCTTTCCCAGCATCAGAGTCTTTTCAAATGAATCAGCTCTTTGCATCAGGTGGCCAAAGTATTGGAGTTTTAGCTTCAACATCAGCCCTTCCAATGAACACCCAAGACTGATCTCCTTTAAGATGGACTGGTTGGATCTCCTTGTAGTCCAAGTGACTTGCAAGAGGCTTCTCCAACACCACAGTTCAAAAGCCTCAGTTCTTTGGCTCTCAGCTTTCTTTATAGTCCAACTCTCACATCCATACATGACCACTGGAAAAACCATAGCCTTGACTAGACAGACCTTTGTTGGCAAAGTAATGTTTCTGCTTTTTAATATGCTATCTAGGTTGGACATAACTTTCCTTCCAAGGAGTAAGCGTCTTTTAATTTCATGGCTGCAATCACCATCTGCAGTGATTTTGGAGCCCCCAAAAATAAAGTCAGCCACTGTTTCCATTGTTTCTCCATCTATTTGCCATGAAGTGATGGGACTAGATGCCATGATCTTCGTTTTCTGAATGTTGAGCTTTAAGCCAACTTTTTCACTCTCATTTTTCACTTTCATCAAGAGGCTTTTTAGTTCCTCTTCACTTTCTGACATAAGGGTGGAGTCATCTGCATATCTGAGGTTATTGAATTTCTCCTGGAAATCTTGATTCCAGCTTGTGCTTCTTCCAGCCCAGCATTTCTCATGATGTACTCTCCATGTAAGTTAAATAAGCAGGGTGACAATATACAGCCTCAACGTATGCCCTTTCCTATTTGGAACCAGTCTGTTGTTCCATCAGACCAGAAAAGCAGTCTATTGGACTGCAAGGAGATCCAACCAGACCATCCTAAAGGAGATCTGGGTGTTCATTGGTAGGACTGATTTTGAAGCTGAAACTCCAATACTTTGGCCACCTGGTGCGAAGAGCTGACTGACTTGAAAAGACCCTGATGCTGGGAAAGATTGAGGGCAGGAGGAGAAGGGGACGATAGAGGATGAGATGGTTGGATGACATCACCGACTCAATGGACACGGGTTTGGGTGGACTCTGGGAGTTAGTGATGGACAGGGAGGCCTGGTCTGCTGTGATTCATGGGGTCACAGAGTCGGACACAACTGAGTGACTGAACTGAACTAAACTGTTGTTCCATGTCCGGTTCTAACTGTTGCTTCCTGACCTGCATACAGGTTTCTTAAGAGGCAGGTCAGGTGGTCTGGTATTCCCATCTCTTTCAGAATTTTCCACAGTTTATTGTGATCCACACAGTCAAAGGCTTTGGCATAGTCAATAAAGCAGAAGTAGATGCTTTTCTGGAACTCTCCTGATTTTTTGATGATCCAGTGGATGTTGGCAATTTGATCTCTGGTTCCTCTGCCTTTTTTAAAACCAGCTTGAACATCTGGACGTTCACGTATTGTTGAAGCCTGGTTTGGAGAATTTTGAGCATTACTAGCATGTGAGATGAATGCAATTTTGCGGTAGTTTGAGCATTCTTTGGCATTGCCTTTCTTTGGGATTGGAGTGAAAACTAACTTTTTCCAGGCCTGTGTCCACTGCTGAGTTTTCCAAATTTGCTGACATATTGAGTGCAGCACTTTCACAGCATCGTCTTCCAGCATTTGAAATAGCTCAACTGGCATTCCATCACCTCCACTAGCTTTGTTCGTAGTGATGCTTCCTAAGGCCCACTTGACTTCAGATTCCAGGATATCTAACTCTAGGTGAATGATCACACCATCGTGATTATCTGGGTCATGAAGATCTTTCCTGTACAGTCTTCTGTATATTCTTGCCACCTCTTCTGCTTCCATACCTTTTCTGTCCTTTATTGTGCCCATCTTTTCATGAAATGTTCCCTTGGTGTCTCTAATTTTCTTGAAGAGATCTCTAGTCTTTCCTATTCTATTGTTTTCCTCTATTTCTTTGCATTGATTGCTGAGGATGGCTTTCTTATCTCTCCTTGCTATTCTTTGGAACTCTGCATTCAAATGGGTATATCTTTCCTTTTCTCCTTTGCTTTTTGCTTCTCTTCTTTTCACAGCTATTTGTAAGGCCTCCTCAGACAGCCATTTTTTTTTATTCTATCCATTTTTACAATTAGTGATTTTTTTCTATTTATTTTTTATTTTTTAAACTATGAAAGTATAAGACATTTACAGGAGACTTGGAAAATACAGAACAAAGTTACATATAGTTCCACTATATATTACAATTAATTTTTTAAGTGGATGAGTTAATATTTTTAGTTGGAGTTTCAATATCAAACTCTAAAAACTTGATAGAAATAATATACAGAAAAGTAGAAGAATATAGTAAACCTGATAGGCACTATGAATCTATTCAACATAATTAAGATTAACTGAATATTTTATAATACACATTACTTGAGTAATCTATAAGAAGAAAATAAATGACAAAAATTGTTTCCAAAATGAAGAAAAAATGCACAAAGCAAAAGTATTATATTTGGTCAGCATTTAAGCACCAAATTATCATTTCTATTTCCCGGCATCTACCATAATGAATTAAATTCTTGCTGCTCAAAGGAGCTAGAAGTTCTTGCAAATAGCAATGGCATTACCTGGGAGCTGGCTAGAAATGCAGAATCTTAGGCCTTACCTCAGACCAGCAGAATCTGTATTAAATTCCCAGGCAATTTTTGAGTGCAGGGACATTTCAGTAATATTGCTCTAAAACATTAAACATTTTGATTTCTGCTTTAATCATTGAAAAAGAAACTGTTTAAAGGTAAAGCATTTTAATTTTTTCCTAGTATGTGAAAAATGAAAGTACCTTCAAATATCAGAGACAATTTGTAAAGATAATTCTTTCACAATATTAAAAATATTTTAAATGTTAAATACAAAACTAGAATTTTTCAGTATCTAGAGAAGCAAGATAACTGAGTAAAAACAACAAAAACCAATATTAGCACATTTCAAGGAGAGTAAGTTGAACTTAGTAAATTGTAATTTTTCCTGCATCAAAAATCATTGTTTCCAGAATTGAAAAAGACACATGTACCCTGATATTCATTGTAGTGCTATTTACAATAGCTAGGACATGAAAGCAACATAGATGTCCATTTACAGATAAATGAATAAAGAAGCTGTGGTACATATATACAATGGAATATTACTCAGCCGTAAATGTTAGTTGCTAAATTGTGTTCAGGTCTTTGTGATCCCATGGGCTGTAGCCTGCCAGTGGAATTCTCTAGGTAAGAATGCTGGAGTGGGTAGCCATTGCCTTCTGCAGGGGATCTTCTTGATCCAGAGATTGAACCCAGGTCTCCTGCAATGCAGGCAAATATTTTACCATCTGAGCCATTAGGGAAGACTCAAAATGAGTTAGTCACTCTGTCATGGTATTAGCCATAGAAAGGAGTGAATTTGAGTCAGTTCAAATGAGGTGGATGAACCTAGAGCCTATTATACAGAGTGAAGTAAATCAGAAAGAGAAAAACAAATATTGTATACTAATGTATATATATGGAGCCTAGAAAGTTGGTAGATAAATCTATTTGCATAGAAGCAGTGGGGACACAGACACAGAGAACAGCTTTATGGACACAGCGGAAGTGGGGGAGGAAGGAAAATGTGGAATGTATGCAGAGAGTAACATGGGAACTAACATTATCATATGTAAAATACATAGCCAATGGGGATTTGCTGTGTGACTCAGGGAACTCAGACTGGGACTCTGTATCAATCTAGAGGGGTGGGATAGGGATGGGGGAGGGAGGGAGGTTCAAGAGGGAGAGGACATAGGTATACCTATGGCTGATTCATGTTGAGTTTTGGCAGAAACCAACAGAACACTGTAAAGCAATTATCTATCTATATCTATATCTATCTATCTATCTATCTATATATATATATTTTTTTTTTTTAATTCAGTGTTTCCCCTTCCTGAGAGAAGAGGCAGCCAAGCCTCAGCTGACTTGTTTCTCCATTCCCAGGGGAACTATAAGGTACATCAAGAGACAACACGGAGACATCACCACTGAGAGACATAACCATCGACTTAGCTCCAAAGACACTAGAGAAGCTTCAATTTCCTTTCACACATAAATCCATCCCCTTCACAACCTCTCACTTTAATCCCACCCCAGTTCTTACTTAGCTTTCCCCAAAGGAAGCCCCCTGTACCAGGTGTGACTCCACTCTGATTATTTAGTACTGTGTTTGCATGTGTTTTCCCTTACTATGTGCTTTCCTCTCATTAACATGAGGACCAGGTTCCTGTTGCCTGGGTAACAAAAACAGCACTGTGCACTATGCTTGATGACTGCTGCTGCTGCTAAGTCGCTTCAGTCCCTACTTATGTTTTTCCTTTTACATTTTTGAATGCTCTCACTTTTACAGTTGAAAGAATGCAATCCTTTCTGCAGTTCTGCCTCATTTCTTGCTTTGTGGCTCTCTGCAGTGAACAGCTGATTTTTCTCATTTGTCTTGGATTTATTACCTTAACTTTTCTTATTTCCCTTAGCTAATGTTGATACTTTCCTTCCCCTTAATCAGATTCTCCCTTTGAATTACCCACTCTGGTCAAGACAGCCAGCTCAATATTTTCTTCTCCTTTTAGATGTCTGTCTACTGCTGCTGCTACTAAGTTGCTTCAGTCGTGTCTGACTCTGTGCGACCCCATAGACGGCAGCCCACCAGGCTCCCCCATCCCTGGGATTCTCCAGGCAAGAACACTGGAGTGGGTTGCCATTTCCTTCTCCAATGAGTGAAAGTGAAAAGTGAAAGTGAAGTCGCTCAGTCGTGTCCAACTCTTCGTGACCCCATGGACTGCAGCCAACCAGGCTCCTCCATCCATGGGATTTTCCAGGCAAGAGTACTGGAGTGGGGTGCCATTGCCTTCTCCGAGATGTCTGTCTAAAATAGTATATTCACCATTAAAATAACCCCATTTATAAAATTTCCTCATCTGCCCTATTTCCTTCCCTTCTTCTCTTGCTATAATTATTTGCTACTGTAATAATGTAAGGCTAATAGAAAAATGATGCCCTCTGTTATCATAATTTCTAATAGAAAGCCACATAACATCGTCTGCCCAATCCTTTTTCCTAAAGTTGTGGCTCTTAAGCTTGTCTGTGTGTTGGAATCTCCTGAGTAGTTTAAAAAAACACTAATGTTTGTATCTTATTCTCAGAGATTCTGATGTAATCAGTCTGAGATGCAGCCTGGCAGAGGATTTTAGAAATTGTCTCAGTGATTCTAACGTGCAGGCAGTTACGATGCATGAAAGGTAATACCTTTTCAGGCAGAACTTCCTCACTCTGTTATTTTTGTTATTCCTTGGCACTCATGACGATAAATTACAAATTTACACTTCCTTACACCTTAAGGTCTCATGCCAGTCTTGAGTCTATTTTCCCTCCCTTCATTTTCTCTCCTTCCCTTGTTCTAGGCAGCACATTTCCGAGGGTTGACACTCATAGGGTGTTTCCTGGGCTCCCGTGACAGCTAAAGCTTTTGCTAAAAGTTTTATAGTTTTACCTCTTATATTAGGTCTTTGATCCATTTTGAATTAACTTTATGTATAAGATGTGAGGCAGAATGCATTCTTTTGTATATAGATATCAAGCTGTACCAGTATCATTTACTAAAAGACTATTCTGTCTCCCTTGATGTGTTTTGGTAACCTTGTTAAAAAAAATCATTTGACCATAGATGTATTGGTTTATTTCTGGACTTTCATTTTTTATTCCATTGATCTATTTGTCTATCCTTATAAGGAGCCTGGTGGGCTACAGTCCAAGGGGTCACAAAGAGTCAAACATGACTGAGTGACTGAGCACACTCACACACATCATATCCTTTTGTTTGTAGCTTTGTAGTAAGTTTTAAAATTGTTCTCCAACTCTGTTCTTGTTCAAGATTATTTTGGCTATTCTGTGTCCCTTGCATTTATAAATGAATTTTTGGATGAGTTTTCAATTTCTGAGAAAAAGAGAGTTATGATTTTGATAAAGATCATGTTGAATCTGTAAATCAGTTTGGGCAGCACTACCATATTAACAATATTAAATATTCCAACCACGAATATGGGCTTTCTTAGCATTTATTTAGGTTTTTAATTTCTGCCAACAATATTTTGTACTTTTCATTTACAAGTTTTGCACTTTCTTTGTTAAAATTTTCCCAAATGTATTAATTTTTGTTTCTATTGTAAATTGAATTGTTAATTTCATTTCCTGGCCTTGCACTTTAAAAATCTGCATTTTTAGCAAGCCCTCCAGATGATTCTTATGTATTTGACAGTTTGCGAACTGCTACTCTGTTTAACAAACTCAGCGCAAATAATATTCCACCCAACACTGCCATTCTGTCTCCTAAAGCTGCTACTACTACTACTAAGTCACATCAGCCGTGTCCGACTCTGTGCGACCCCATAGACGGCAGCCCACCAGGCTCCCCCGTCCCTGGGATTCTCCAGGCAAGAACACTGGAGTGGGTTGCCATTTCCTTCTCCAATGCATAAAAGTGAAAAGTCAAAGTGAAGTCCCTCAGTCGTGCCCGACTCTTCGCGACCCCATGGACTGCAGCCTACCAGGCTCCTCTGTCCATGGGATTTTCCAGGCAAGAGTACTGGAGTGGGGTGCCATTGCCTTCTCCACCTAAAGCTGCTAGCTCTCCAATAAGAAGTGACATGAAGCAGCATTGTTTAGGGGAAACAAAGGCAGGTCCAAAGATACTACTTAACTAAGTGAATTAAATGTTTTAAATAAGAGGAAGTAACTAGATAATACAGAGATTTCTGCTTAAATTTCTATGCTATGAAAAACTAGTACTAAATATCCATTTAATTTAGAAGGAAACTACAATGTTGACTTGCCTGAGTTATGTGGATAAGTGAACCACTTGAAATAATTATATTGATAATTATCAATTCTCCATTTCATTTAATGTATTTTCCATTCTTTTTTCAATAATAGCAACAATTACAGCAGTTATACCTTATAATGAGTATGTTTACTACACGCAGTTCTGTGTTCTGGTTATAGCATGCTTGCGTGCTAAGTCACTCAGTTGTATCTGACTCTGTGACCCTATGGAAGGCAGCCCACCAGGCTTCTCTGTCCATGGGATTCTCCAGGCAAGAAAACTGGAGTGGATTACCACGCCCTCCTCCAGGGGATCTTCCCTACCCAGGGATTGAACCCACATCTCTTAAGTCACCTGCATTGTCAGGTGGGTTCTTTAGTGCCACCAGGGAAGCCCTCTGGTTCTGGATATGACACTAATTACCTCTGTGACTTTCAGTAAATCACTTAACTTTTCTAACTTGCAATTTCCTCAAGTGAAAAATGAAGACACTGTAGTAGATTTCTCTAGTATCTCACTCTTTGGGCAGCTACACTAGATAACTCTGAATTTCTCTCATGTCTGAACATACCATTTAATTTTATGAACAGTGTATTGCAGTCAGTCATTTATGAATAATATAAAGTATGATTCAGAATGAAGGGTCTGTGGTCTGACATTTTTATAGATAGATACAGCTGTAGATAAAATTCAACACAACATTTATAATCATAATATATTCTCTCCACTTGCAATGTGCTTTTAGCAAGCAGTAGTTAATGAAACAAATTAAACAAAATGTAGTTCAAAGAACTTATACTGAGAGTCATTTGAAGTTATTCTAAAATACTTATTTACACATGCCTTCCCCAAATTAACCCTTTCCTGTATGTTTAATGTTTGTTTTTATTTCCCCCAATTCACTCTAATAATTTAATAAGAATCAATGTGTAAATTACTGTATTAACATGAAGAATTAACAGGATGCTTTCCAAAGATGAAGTGAATATTTTGATAAGAAGCCTTCAAACAGGAAGCATTTAATAATACTTGTCTTTCCTGCCTATTAATTCAGGTTAGCTTTCTTACCCAGGCCAACTTAGTAACAGTGTACTATATAGTAAGCATCTCAAGATTTTTGCTAACAATCTGCCTTTGACAAAACCTATTTTCAGAAAACTATAAAAATTATTTCTTCCTTTGATATCATTAATCATTGAAGAGATTGTACTGCTGGCTTTTCTCAGTGTACCTATGGGATGGATAATACACTCATGATACACATTAGTTACCTGATAAATGAAGTCAGTCATCTGAATATATAAATAATAATAATACATATCTCTCTATGGTATCACTGGCCTAAGAGTACTCAGCAAGTACTTAGTATTCAGCACTTTGATGCCTTATGTCTTATTTCAGGTTTCCTAGAAACAGAGTATGAGCCAGGAATTCTCGTTCAGGTAATTTATTGAGGGAGTGCTCTCAGAGGTGACCCGTAAGAGACCAAGGAAAGGGGCAGAGTGCCCAAGAAGGAAGCTAAGCATCTGGAAATGTAGCTAAAATCTAGCTTCAGCCTGAGCACAGGAACAGCTCTGGAGTGTGGAGAGTGCCACAGAGTTGTGCATGCATGCACTCATTTGATGGGTGAATGGGTGGGCTGTAACCTCCTAGGTATCTCCTGGTACATGGACTCCATAGCTCAGGGAAGTCTCAGGAGAAAGGGCACCTGTGAACCATTAGCAGAAACAATTATAGCATCTAGAACTGTGCCTGGCATATAATAGATATGTGCTTAATAATGATTTTTAATGGAATAAAAATTTTAAATCCTTTTGAATAGAAAATTGTTTAAAATAGTTCAAATATTCAAGAGCCCTTAGAAAAAAATGAATGAAGAATGAATTTCTGTAATACCAATGAAAGTTAAATGAATTTGGATTCAATTTCCGCCTACGTTATCCATATTCATTCCTAAAAGGCACTTTAAAATTACTAACATGTTAAGAATAGCAAGACAAAAAAAAAGTAAGTTTCTTTTCCAAACCATCTTATAAAACGTCTTCCTTGTACTGAACATGAGTTATTTTAAGAACTTAGCACAGGAAAACAACATTCCCAATGCATTAGTCATTTTACTGCTTGGTTATAATAAAGAAAAAAAAAAAACAATATTATGGATCTTACTGGCAAAGCTGGACAGGTAGAAAATATGAAAGTGTGAAAAACCAATCAGACTGTGTCTACAGAATTTCTCATCTCAAGTGTAGTTACCAAATTCTCAGGCTGTAATCCATACACAGGCTGTAATCCATGTATATGAGCCTGTGAATAGTGCAAAATAAATTCTAAATTAGATTTTCTTATAGTACCACACATGGTAGTCTTTAAAACTAAGATACAGAAAGTGTTATGAATCATGAAAATATAATACTTGAATTCTATTTATTCAAAAGTCTTCACTGAACTGAGCATGTTCTTTTAACTAATTCAATTACCTATTTGAATATGTATTATATTTTAATTATTGCAGCAGTGAAAAGAAACAATGTCTCAGGATGCAATTCATAAAAATAATTAATTGGCTTGAGGTTAATCACTTAGGTTTGTTTTTTAATGAAGACCTAATTTGTAGAAAAGTCATGCCTGTATTTTTTGGAGGCTCATCTCTGTACTCTGATCTATCTATTGCACAAATCAACTTAGAATTGTACTAGTTTATTTCATCTGCTTACCTAGGGACATATTAAACAGGAGAGAAAAGTTTGGATTTTCCCATAATTGAAATAAAGGTACAGTGAACTGATGTTTTGCTGAAAGTTTTAATTTTTGTTTCAGTTTCGAAGGATTTGTTAACAAAAGAAACCACTTGTGATACATAAACAATTTCGATATTTAATAGAGAATTATCTAACTTACTTTCAATATACAATCATTAAAAGAAAAGAGAAACAGTAGAGGAAATTAACAGCACATACATCACAGAATTGGGCCAACTAACAACGATATTCAGACGGCGCTGGTAAGTCCCATGTGACAGCGATCTGAAGTCTCAGCTGTGACAGGGTCTCAGGCAGTGCATCCACCCCACGCTGAGATTTCAAATTGCGATTTGGGGGCTCCCATTAATAATCCCAGGCTGGTTTCATGTTAATCTTTTCACAATGCTGTTTGTTTTATCTTCTGAGTGGTGAGATTTTCCAGACCGCAGGGGTTGGACAAATCTCCAGGGGCTAAAGAAAATTCCAAGACTCACTTCCTACAGTACCGTTCAGCTTACTGGTAATAATTGGTGCACTCATGAGCAGGCATGTAGTCAGGGCTCCAGGCAGGTCAAAACCAAGGCCAGAGGCCTGCTCTGCTTTCTGGTCTCTGAAGCCTGAAAAAGACTTCCTCCATTTTAATTTTCCTAACAGTTGATTTCTGCTATGTTTTGTCTAATCAACAAAACAATGTAAATTTACTTTGCGTGTATATATGGAACAGTAAAAGAGAGTTAAGAATAACTACAAATATAAGACACATAACAATTATATATTGCAAACCAGCTGTAATTTCTGGCTGGATATTCAGACCATATTTACATTGCACAGCAAGATAGATATCAAGATTTATTTGATAAAAGCAACAAATGTTGCTGTCAGGATGCAGCATCAGGTTATTTTTGTCACCTTCAGTTCAGTTCAGTTCAGTCCCTCAGTCATGTCTGACTCTTTGCAATCCCGTGAATCGCAGCACACCAGGCCTGCCTGTCCATCACCAACTCCTGGAGTTCACTCACACTCACGTCCATTGAGTCGGTGATGCCATCCAGCCATCTCATCTTCTGTCATCCCCTTTTTCTCCTGCCCCCAATCCCTCACAGCATCAGAGTCTTTTCCAGTGAGTCAACTCTTTGCATGAGGTGGCCAAAGTACTGGAGTTTCAGCTTTAGCATCATTCCTTCCAAAGAAATCCCAGGGCTGATCTCCTTCAGAATGGACTGGTTGGATCTCCTTGCAGTCCAAGGGACTCTCAAGAGTCTTCTCCAACACCACAGTTCAAAAGCATCAATTCTTCAGTGCTCAGCTTTCTTCACAGTCCAACTCTCACATCCATATATGACCACGGGAAAAACCAAAGCCTTGACTAGACGGACTTTTGTTGGCAAAGTAATGTCTCTGCTTTTCAATATGCTATCTAGGTTGGTCATAACTTTTCTTCCAAAGAGTAAGTGTCTTTTAATTTCCTGGCTGCAGTCACCATCTGCAGTGATTTTGGAGCCAAAAAAAAAAATAATCTGACACTGTTTGCACTGGTCTCATCACTTCATGGGAAATAGATGGGGAAACAGTGGAAGCAGTGTCAGACTTTATTTTTGGGGGCTCCAAAATCACTGCAGATGGTGACTGCAGCCAGGAAATTAAAAGACGCTTACTCCTTGGAAGGAAAGTTATGACCAACCTAGATAGCATATTCAAAGGCAAAGACATAACTTTTCTAACAAAGGTCCGTCTAGTCAAGGCTATGGTTTTTCCTGTGGTCATGTATGGATGTGAGAGTTGGACTGTGAAGAAAGCTGAGCTCCGAAGAATTGATGCTTTTGAACTGTGGTGTTGGAGAAGACTCTTGTGAGTCCCTTGGACTGCAAGGAGATCCAACCAGTCCATTCTAACGGAGATCAGCCCTGGGATTTCTTTGGAAGGAATGATGCTAAAGCTGAAACTCCAGTACTTTGGCCACCTCATGCAAAGAGTTGACTCACTGGAAAAGACTCTGATGCTGTGAGGGATTGGGGGCAGGAGAAAAAGGAGATGACAGAAGATGAGATGGCTAGATGGCATCATCGACTCGATGGATGTGAGTGTGAATGAACTCCAGGAGTTGGTGATGGACTGAGAGGCCTGGTGTGCTGCGATTCATGGGGTCTCAAAGAGTCGGACATGACTGAGCGACTGACCTGAACTGAAGGATCCCTAGAGGTAGACTCTAAGCCCTGAAGGAATCATAAACAAAAGCTCCAAAATGTTGTTCCACTAGAGTCCTTTGAACTGTGCATGGGTCACAGTGCTCACACGTGGCTTAAAAATATAGGAAACTAGTATCTCAGTCTGAAGTCAGAAGTAGGGCAAGTTCAAGTTAATTCAGGTGCATTAAAGCTTCAAGTTCTTATAATTCTTTCTGCTAATCTTAGCTGGCTGGCTTTTGTGCAGAAGTTTGCTCCCTCATGGTCAGAAGATGCTGCAGCATCTCCTAACAGTGAAACCTAATACAAGGCATAAACCTGATTGTCCAGTCAAACCCCTGGTGCGTGTTCACCCTTTCCATAAACAGTCAAATTCTTTGCAAAGCCTGCATTGTTGCTTGGTGATGGAAAAATTGAATGTTTTTCTATTCAATAATCTAGTCTAATCTGGGATTTTCTAATTCTGTTGTGATAGCAGTCATGAGTAGTTAATGAAATCCAAGTAATCAGTATTAGCACGTTGTCCATTACTAGTGTGTGCTGGTGGGAAGGAAGGGAAGGCAGGAAAGAGAAGCTGCTTGGATAACTGATGGTGACTGACAGTCTCCTGGTGGACAAACCTGGACCACGCTGTCTTCTGCTGGGATCACCAGCTGCTTGGCATGTAGTGAGAATCTGATTTTTTAGTAATTATTGATGTGATGGTTTCAACATAGCTGGTGGACATGTTTTTCTAGTCACTCCCTCTGCCCTTTTAGCCAAATCTCAGCTGTTTCCCTTTGGAGCCCATAAATCATGCACACTCCCTTTAAGTGGTGTGTCCCACTGCTCCAGGCTGGCTCATAACTTCTGCCCATTGGCTAAACTGAGACATCTCTCTCCTTTGGAAGTGGAGAAACTTGTGGGGTCTTATTCGCTGTCCTTTGAGAGCTTGGGGAATGAAGAGAGGGTGGGTGATTCTGCTTACCCTATGGTCCTGCCATGTCCCATTGGCTCGGGATACGGCAAGGGGCCTCTTGTCTTTAGAAATGTCCTGGTTATGAGAAGCATTCATATGGTCCAGCACACATGCAAATTTCAAAAGTCTTATGTTCAGGCCTCTATCCATCTTGACTGATCCCTTGGATGTAGGAAGTGTTCAGTCACCAAATTCTGATTGCCCCAAATACTGCCTCCGTTAGTGTATTTCTCTCTCCACAATCTCCTATTTACACCTCCTGTGGCATGATTGGGGGTGGGATAGGAACAGATCAAGCATTTTATGGCAGAGTCTCCATTAAAACTAGCCATGAGGCATAAGGTGGGGGATGATGTTAACAGAGGAAAAAGCCTGGAAGCTGCAGGCAGGGCTTCAGGCATCTGAAGTTTTAATTGGAGCTGACGGATCCACTTCCTAGATCATTTACTCACAGGGCTGCTGGCTGGAGGCCCCAGGTCTTTGCCACACAGGCCCCACCCCAGGCTTCCCAAGTGTCCTTGTAACAGAGCAGCTGACTTTGTCTACAGCAATTGGAATGTTCTGAAGAGGAGAGTATCAGAAATCACAATGTCTTTTATGACATCATCTTAGATGTCACACACTGTCAGTCACTATATTCTAGTCATTACAAGTAAGATCAAATCCTGGATCTGTGAAAGGGGAGGGGAATTCAGCTCCACTTCTTTTGAAGCGAGGATCAAAGAACAAGTAGACACTTTAAACCACCACAACATTTTTATTCTTTTCACTGAGGCACAGAAAAGAAATTTAAGTTGACTAACCTTACATGGTAAAGGTCCGACTCCAATGTGTGTGTGTGTGCATGTGTGTGTGTGTTGGGGTGGGATGGGTTACTTTGCTACCACCAAGCAGTTCTCAGTAGGTCACTCAGTCACATGTGACTGTGACTCCATGGACTGCAGCACACCACGCTTCCCTGTCCATCACCAACTCCCAGAGCTTGCTCAAACTAATGCCCATTGAGTCACTGATGCCATTCAACCATCTCATCCTCTGTTGTCCCCTTCTTCTCCTGCTCTCAATCTTTCCCAGCATCAGGGTCTTTTCCAATGAGTCAGTTGTTCACATCAGGTGGCCAAAGTATTGGAGCTTCAACTTCAGCATTAGTCCTTCCAATGAATATACAGGACTGATTTCCTTTAGGATTGACTAGTTTGATCTCCTTGCAGTACAAGGGACTCCCAAGAGTCTTCTCCAACACCACAGTTCAAAAGTATCAATTCTTCAGTGCTCAGCTTTCTTTACAGTCCAACTCTCACATCCATACATGACTACTGGAAAAACCATAGCTTTGACTAGATGGACCTTTATCGGTAAAGTAATGTCTCTGCTTTTAAATATGCTGTCTAAATTTGTCATAACTTTTTTTCCAAGGAGCAAGCATCTTTTAATTTTATGGCTGCAGCCAACATCTGCTGTGATTTTGGAGCCCAAAATATTAAAGTCTCTCTCTGTTTCCATTATTTCCCCATCTATTTGTCATGAAATTATGGGATCAGATGCCATGATCTTAGTTTTCTGAATGTTGAGTTTTAAGCCAACTTTTTCACTCTGCTCTTTCACTTTCATCTTGGTTCTTTAGTTCTTCTTTGCTTTCTGCCATAAAGGTGGTATCTTCTGCATATCTGAGGTTATTAATATTTTTCCCAGCAATCTTGATTCCAGTTTGTGCTTCATCCAGCCCAGCATTTCTCATGATGTACTCCACATATAAGTTAAATAAGCAGGGTGACAGTTTTCAGCCTTGACGTACTCCTTTCCCAACCTAACAGAAGCAGAAGATATTAAGAAGAGGTGGCAAGAATACACAGAAGAACTGTACAAAAAAGATCTTCATGACCCAGATAACCACAATGGTGTGATCACTCACCTAGAGTCAGACATCCTGGAGTGTGAAGTCAAGTGGGCCTTAGTAAGCATCACTATGAATAAAGCTGGGGGAGGTGATGGAAGAATTCTAGCTGAGCTATTTCTAATCCTAAAAGGTGATGCTATGAAAGTGCTGCACTCAATATGCCAGCAAATTTGGAAAACTCAACAGTGGCCACAGGACTGAAAAAGCTCAGTTTTCATTGCAATCCCAAAGAAAGGCAATGCCAAAGAATCTTCAAACTACCACACAGTTGCGCTCATCTCACAAGCTAGCTAAGTAATACTCAAAATCCTCCAAGTGAGGCTTCAACAGTACGTGAACTGAGAACTTACAGATGTTCAAGCTGGATTTAGAAAAGGCAGAGGAACCAGATCAAATTGCCAACATCACTGGATCATAGAAAAAACAAGAGAATCCAGTGGGTGTTCTACAGTTCAACTCAATTCTGATACTATCTACCCATGTTAGCATCAGGGTAGAGGGCTCATTCCCACAAGACTGCTCTTCACTTCAGATGCCAATAGTAAGTCAAGGTTGTCACCTAGATTTCTGACAAAACTGCTGTACATTGGAGGTTCCCATGATCCCTTCTTTGGATTTGGTTAATTTGCTTGAATGGCTCAAAAGACTCAGGAAGCCTGTCTGCTCACTACATTGTTGGTTTATTACAAACAGTATTAAAGGATATGAATCAATAGCCAGATAAAGAGATCCATAGGGCGAAGTCCTGAGTCCTGACAAATGAATTATTGTTTTTGTGGAGTCTGAAAATCTGCACAGTGGCACATGGAAACTTTCTGGTTCTACCCGGAAACTCTCTAAGTCTCATTCTTTTGGGGGGTTTATGGAGGCTTTATTACATAGTTGTGACTGATTAACTAATTGGCCATTAGTGATTGATTCATCCTCCAACACTTCTTCCCTCTCTGGAGGTGGGGAGTTGGGACTAGAAGATCCAACCTGCTAATCACAAGGTTGGTTCTCCTGAAAACCAGTCCCCATCCTTAGGTGGGGCTCAAAAGTCACCTCATTAATATAACAAAAATACATCTTTGTTTCTCTCATCATTTAGGAATTCCAATGGTTTCAGAAGCTCTGTGCCAGAAACGGGGATGAAGACCAAAGATATTATTATAAATCACAATATCACACATGGTTAGCAGGCAAGGAAACTGAGACACAAGCCCAGATAATGACTCTGGTGCCCAAGCTCATAAGCACAACATGAAACTGGCCTTTCAGTGAGAAAAGATTGATTTCTTGGGACTATGTCATATGTATTGACATAGAAGATTCATATTGTCAATAATACAACTGTCTGAGATTTAAAACTCTAAATTATCTTGGCCAACTCAAGAGTTGCAATTGGGCTTGAAGGAATCTCTCTAAGAAGACTGGAGGGATATAATAAGATCATTCCCAAGCTCTCATCTAGGGTGGAAAAGTAAAATGGGGAAGTGAAATTGTTTTTAGATTAAGGGAAGCATAAGTGAACAGAACATATGGAGACAGGTGGGAGAAAGTTATACTATTTTTATAAAATAAAAAAATAGATTATTAGTGACTGAAAATGGAAGGTGATTATTAATCGCATAGAAAAGCCTATCAGATTTCATAAGTTAGCATGGAGGAATTTAAATAAACCCCAAAAATAAAGAAAAAGATATCAAAGCAGAATAAACCAAATACACTGATAATAAAAGTTTAAAAATAAGAGATTGAGGTATAGCAAACAAAAAAGAATTGAATATTGAGCTAGGAAGAAGGAATAGTTATGAACACCATCCAAGAAAAGAAGAGACATTATTTAACAATAAAATGCAGAAGTTAGGCATCAGATATGTCATAAATGTATATGAACAAGCAGTATGGCAGCTAAATACATTAAGCAAAAATTAATAGGAATATGACAAATGATAAAAATATACTTATGCAAGAAATTTAATATATTCTAAAAGATCAATACAGTGAATTTAAAAATAACCAAATACATGGTGAGGAGGTTCAGAATGAACTTCCCCTAAAATATGTACTTTTGGATGAGGATTATTTTGAGCCAAAAGGAATCAAGATCCTGAGGGTTTAAGAGAAACTGCTGCTCTTCCTTTAACTACCTAGATGAATTTAAGCTGGAATTCCTTCCCAGGAAAGAGTTATTACTACAGATATATTCTATCTAAGTGGCCTCATCTATATAGCAGGGCAATTTGATTACCAAACATCTGTTCTTTTTCTTATCATCCTGTGAAAGACCCTTCTGTCCTCAGAAGCCCCAAGCCCCTATCCCATTCCTTAGCTCAGGATGGCATATAGAACTCATTTTACACTTCTATTTTTGATCCTCTGATATATGTGAGTTTCTCTGACCCTCTCATGTATGTGTATTTCCCATATGTATTAAATTAAATTTATATTCTACTGTTAATCTATATCATATCAATTTAATTCTTAGATCATCCAGAAGAACTTAGAGCGGTGAGGAAAATTTTATTTCCCTCCAACAGTAGGATCTAAGTAATACCAGCTGTTTTTCAGTCACTAAGTCATGTCCGACTCTTTGCTATACCATGAACTGCAGGATGCCAGGCTTCTCTGTCCTTCACTATCTCCCGAAGTTTGCTCAAACTTGTGTCCATCGAGTCGGTGATGCCATCCAGCCATCTCATCCTCTGTCACCCCCTTCTCCTCCTGTCCTCAATCTTTCCCAGCATCAGGGTCTTTTCCAATGAGTCGACTCTTCACATCAGGTGGCCAAAGTATTGGAGCTTCAGCATCAGTCCTTCCAATGAACATTCAGGGTTGATTTCCTTTAAGATTGACTGGTTTGATCTCCTTGCTGTCCAAGGGACTCTCAAGTGTTTCTCCAACATGACAGTTTGAAAGCACCAATTCTTCACTGCTCAGTCTTCTTTATGGTCCAACTCTCACATCCATACATGACTACTGGAAAAACCATAGCTTTGACTATGTGGACATTTGTCAACAAAGTGATGTCTTTGCTTTTTTCTCTCTCTCTCTTTTTTTTTTTAATGTCTGTTAAAAATTTTTATTATTTATATCAACACGTCTATTATTGTTACAAGGATACAATATGAGCTGTATTTTCTTCCAAGTAAATTTCAGAACAAAGGCACTAACAGATTCTGAAATACAATTTTGTTTTCATAGGTATATATACATGTATATGGACACACATGCACATATATGTACATAAAGTATATGTGAAAAGCTTAATATATATGTCATTTAGATTATATGTTGAGTAATCGTTAATAAACACAAATAAGGAGTTAAATAACTTAATATTCCCACCCTAGTACTATAAGATAATCCTTCTGTTTTACTATGACTTTTCTCAAAAATTAATATGGAAATATTTTTTCTACATACGTTACTTCATTTCTACCTTAATTATACCATTGCCTTTATTTTTGATGTCTTTGCTTTTTAACATGTTGTCTAGGTTCTCATAGCTTTTCTTCCAAGGAGCAAGCATCTTAATTTTGTGGCTGCAGTCACCATATGCACTGAGTTTGGAGCCCAAGAAATTAAAACCTGTAACTGTTTCCATTATTTCCCCCATTTATTTGCCATGAAGTGATGGGACCAGATGTCATTATCTTCATTTTTGAATGCTGAGTTTTAAGCCAGCTTTTTCACTCTCCTCTCCTCCATCAGGAGACTTTTCAGTTCCTCTTTTTTTCTGCTCTTAAAGTGGTGTCATCTGCATATGTGAGGTTGCTATTTCTCCTGGCATTGATTCCAGCATGTGATTCATTTAGCCTGGCATTTGCATGATGTACTCTGCATATAAGTTAAATAAGCAGGGTGACAATATGCAGCCTTGATGTACTCCTTTCCCGAGTTGGAATCAGTCTGTTGTTCCATGTCCAGTTCTAACTGTTGCTTCCTGACCTGCATATAAGCATCTCAGAAGACAGGTAAGGTGGTCAGATATTCCTAACTCTTTAAGAATTTAGCATACTAGTAGCCTATGAATAATGAAAATATGCTGAAGTCAAATTAAAACGCACAACATAAAAGTTGTGAGTTTAAGTTTTATTAAGGATCCTACTTAGGACTATAACCTAGGAGACAATGACTCAGTTAGTCCCAAAGAAACTGCTCCAAAGAGACAGGGAGAAAGCAAGTTTATATATGATTTGTGGCTAGGGAACCCATGCAGTCAAGCATATATCTTGGTGAAAGATTATTGCTAATCACAAAGAACAGATATGTGGAGTTAATGATTTTAGTGTTTGCCTATATATGGGAAGATGCAAGAATCTAGGTTCATTACCATTCTTCCTCAAATATACATCAAACTATCTAAGAGGACTGCTTATCCACAGCACAGAGTGTCTTGTCATATTTCATCCTGAATTCCTCTCAGAGTGTACTGTTGGTGGACAACTGCAGTGGATTATATATTACCCCTAATACATTCAAGGGGTAGGGAACATCCTTTCACTCTTCTTTCTACTCTGTGGATCAAGAGAATTTTTGAGGTGTTTACTTCAGATTCATGATCATTTTCGCATATGATCCACTTTATGTCAGAGAAAAGTGCAGATCCTGATATAAATACATTTATCCACAAACTGCTCATATTCTAAAGGAGAGTTGCTCAATATTTCAACTCAGAGATTGTTTGATAATTGCTATAATGTACATGGATCAAGCTAAATCCTTAATGGAAGCATTGACAGACCAAACTTGGGTCAGGTCCACTTGCCACCACAAAGCAAGGCCAATCTACTGACACCAGGTTGTAGTGAAGAACAATATAGTGTTTATTTGCAGGGTACCAAGCAAGGAAAGAGAGTCCCTTGGACTGCAAGGAGATCCAACCAGTCCATCCTAAAGGAAATCAGTCCTGAATATTCATTGGAAGGACTGATGCTGAAGCTGGAACTCCAGTACTTTGGCCACCTGATGCGAAGAACTGACTCATTGGAAATGACCCTGATGCTGGAAAGATTGAAGGTGGGAGGAGAAGGGGACGACAGAGGATGAGATGGTTGGATGGCATCACCGACTCGATGGACATGAGTTTGAGCAAACTCCAGGAGTTGGTGATGGACAGGGAAGCCTGGCGTGCTGCAGTCCATGGGGTTGCAAAGAGCTGGACACAGTTGAGCAACTGAACTGAACTGAACTGAAGCAAGGAAAAAGGCTTTCTAGGTTGCACAGTGGTAAAGAATTCTGCAATGCAAGAGACTGCCAGGAGCCACCAGGGGAGATCCCACCCATGACAAAGGTCATGCGGAGAGAACCTGACAGGCAAAGGTGAATCAGGCCTCAAGGGATTCCCTGGATCTGCTCGAGCACCTACCCCAAAACCAGAATCTGTCTGTCTTACTATTTTGTGCCTTTCACCAACTCTTCTGACATTAGCAGGGGGCTATCCCCGACCACCTTTCTCTGTAAAGAGTCAACTTAGGGCTTTAGTTAATAAGTCTCCTGGGCATGATAGGAGTGTTTCAATTCAAACCCCTCTGATGGCTTTCTAGCTTGCCTGACAGGTTTATCTAGACTCTTGCAGCTACACATGTGATTGTTCACAGCCTCCCAACCGTGAGAGACACGGGAAGCCTAAAACATTCTAAAAATATAGAGCCTTTCAAAGAGTTAAAAACTATTAGAGTAGTGCTGGTGTAGGATTTCTTTGTTAAGCCAATGCTTGCTGCCAAGTTCCCATATCTCTTATCCATTGTGCACCTGGGAGTGCATTAGTTAACATAGTTGGAATGTAAGAAAAACAAGTAGCAGCCTTGGAATTAACCACATCAGACCTTTGAGCTAATTGGTTCTTTCTTTGTTGTAACTCACTGCACCTTTGCTCCGTGAGAATATAACTCTGTTTAGCATTTTCTGAGGCTGACATAGATTAGAAATATAAAGAAAAAACACTTCAAGGGAAAATAAGTTTTCTGGTTGAGCAGCCTTTATCAAAAAAGGGTCATAAAATGTCCATAGGCCTCCAAGGCCAGAAAATAATGTACAGAACATTGTTTATGGGAAAGGTATGCAGAAAAAATCCTGGTTTCAATAAAGACAAAACAGATGTAATGTTTGGGCTGACTCTGTATGACTTTGCATCTTTCATTTCCCTCTATGTACAAGTTACGGTATAAAAGTTCCTTTTGAAAATAAAGTTATGGGCTTCGCTCACTGAAGCTTGGTCTCCCCGTGTCATTCTTTTTTTCCTTTCTCTCCTTTTCTCTCTCTGTTCTTCTTTCAGGATGACTCCTTGGGGCACAGTGGCTCTCTGAGTTCATTTTTTTGCCTGGGCTTCTAAGACCCGATTGGGAAGGTGCCCTGCATCTTCACCAGGGAGCAGGCATCCTGCATCCTCACCCCACTGAGAGGGCGCCTGTGGCCTCCGTGAACAGAGCAAGTTCCGTGCCAGGAGCTTTATTGGCTTTCTGTGTTAATCAAGGAAGATCAAGCCTCTGTTCTCTCCACTTTGCTATCCTTTCACCTATGCGGTCATCCTGAGGGTACCCCTGGATCCTGCTGGGGATGGACCCTGGCAAGAGACGAGATGCAGGTTCAGTCCCTGGGTTGAGAAGATCCCCTGGAGAAGGAAATGGCAACCCATTCCAGTATTCTAGCCTAGAAAATTCCATGGACAGAGGAGCCTGGTGGGCTACAGTCCATAGGTTGCAAAGAGTCAGACATGACTGAGCACACAGGCAGGGCAGTTCATGGAGCACACACACATGTACCACATGGCAGTTTATGGACTTTCTTCTGATTGGTTGGTAGTGAGGTAACAAGGTGATGTTCAGGAATCTTAACCAGCTTTCTGATGCCAAACTGTCTGGGGTCTATGTGCTGTGGTCAGCAGGAAGCCACCATCCTCCACCTTGGTGGGAAGGGAGGGGTCTTAGTTTCTGCAGCACAATTCAAAGATAAGGCATGGTATTGTTATGTCTATCTCCTGAGGAGGAACTAGAACTCTGTTTTGTGGTCAAATTGTTGTTTAAGCTATTGCTTAAGCTCTCACTACTTTTCTTGCTTAACTGCTTTTCTTTTGTTTGCGTGTTCCTTCACTGCTTGAGACTGTTGTTTAGAACTCAAAGCTTAGAGGAATTTGTTGTTATTGCTTTCAACAAACAAGAAATGGGGACTTTTGTAGGGGGGCCCTGCAGGGTCCTGCTCAGTTTCAACCTGCTCTTTTCTTTAATTCTCCTCAATCCCAAGGGGAACAGGGGCACAGCAAGAAAGTGAATACAGTTTTGGACAGAGGTTAATCATAAACTCAGCAGAGGAGCTCAGGTTTAGGGGGACTTGGTTCCAGAAGCATTAAACAGAATTCTACATTGTCAACTGATTTATTTTCCATTTCAAAGCTATTTGACATGTTTTCATTTCCCTTTTGGAAAGAAACAACTAAATACCTGTTATCAATCCATCATTTACTTGTATAACACAAAAATTTTAAATCTGCAGTGTAAAATAGTAAATAACCTTCCCCACAACACAGAGGTACCCTGAGAGGTTTAGTATTTTTAGAGGGGAAAAATATTAACACATGGATGTGATAAAAGATGAAAGTTGTAAATATTTGTGAAAATATAAGAATAACAACAAACTCTACTTTGTTTTCATCTTATGAAAAGATCCACAATGATTCAACAAATTTTATTTCCAATTAAATGTTCTATTACCCTCTGGCATGCCATACAGATTACTAATTCATATTTCAATATTTTTCACATTTAATTTAATTGATATAATTGCATCTATGGAACGACTACTCTATGGTCTGCTTTAATAAAGATGTGTGAGATAATTCAGTAGAATCACTTTTATTTATCAAGCATTTTGCAGAAAGCCTGGGACTATGTAAGAAGTACTAAATTACATAGTTGTAATTTAATGACAAAGTTTTATTTAATATCAGATAAAGAGTGAAGCACAAGTTAGATTATGGACAGAGAATTTAGCCAATGCACCCATCTGTCTCCCAGTTTGTGTTGGGAATGGAGGTGTGTTACCAAACCAGATCTGTGTGCTCGATTCTTGGCAAGCCAAAGCCTGAGACACAGAGGTTTGTAACTGAAGCTTATTCATGAGGCAGCCATGTGAAGAGAGAGGAGAACTAGTCTCAGATCCATCTCCTTGAAGGGAAGGGGTTGGGGATATTTATGGAGGAAGTAGGGCACAGGGTATGATTTTGGGAAGAAGGGGGAAAGGTAAGGTAATTGTTGTTCTGAGCCTGTGCATTTGGGTTACACGTTTCTGTGTATTTAAAATGTAGCCACTAGGCATGTGAGGGTGATTTCCCATCATCTGAGGTCAATAAGCCACCATCAGACACCTGCCTAGGGACTGTTTTAGGGTTGATGACCCCAACTAGCTGCCTAGCACTGGGCCAGATCCAAGTTTCTATAAGCAAGTGGGCTGTGTGAAGCTGGAAAGGAATGCAATCAAAGAGAAAAAAAAAAGGAAAATAACTAAAGCGAGCTTAATTAATGAAGGCAGTTTACAAGCAAAGGGGTTTTAACAAGCTGTTCCTTAGATTATCTCTTGTTCTGTAAGACAAGCTCAAGAATTTCTGTTAGTTTATAACCTTCTGTTAACTCTATGTGGCATGATTTCGGGCATAGGGTAGCAAAATTTGCCACCCCAAGTATCTTTCTCTCAGGTAGATTATTTTGAGATAAAAGCAATCAAGGCCTCAAGAGTCAGGGCATCTTTCTTTTGACCTCCCCATTCTTGCTCAGACGCTAAAGAATGTGCCTGCAATGCAGGAGACTCGGGTTGGGAAGATTCCCTAGAGAAGGGAATGGCAACCCACTCCAGTATTCTTGCCTGGAGAACTCCATGAACAGAGGAGCCTGGCGTACAACCAACGGGTCGCAAGGAGTCGGACAGGACTGAGCGACTAATACTTTCACTCTTTTCACAGACTGAATAATTTGATGAAGGGCCTGTTCTTTATCTTGTTTCTTCAGACATTTTGTTTACCAAATGTTTGCTCTTTCATCTCCACTTGAATTGTTTCTCTCCCCTTTGAAGCCCCAAACCCCTATCCCCAACAACCTCTTTCGTCTTTGGCTGAAGACGGCATTTAAGCTGAGGGCTCCTGCCAAGTTGGCAAGTTAGCTTGGTTTTCTAAGGTCTCTCTCCTGTATCAGATCAGATCAGATCAGTTGCTCAGTCGTGTCCGACATTTGCGACCCTATGAATCGCAGCTCGCCAGGCCTCCCTGTCCATCACCAACTCTCGGAGTTCACTCAGACTCACGTCCATCGAGTCAGTAATGCCATCCAGCCATCTCATCCTCTGTCGTGGCCTTCTCCTCTTGCCCCAATCCCTCCCAGCATCAGAGTCTTTTCCAATGAGTCAACTCTTTGCATGAGGTGGCCAAAGTACTGGAGTTTCAGCTTCACCATCATTCCTTCCAAAGAAATCCCAGGGCTGATCTCCTTTAGAATGGACTGGTTGGATCTCCTTGCAGTCCAAGGGACTCTCAAGAGTCTTATCTAACACCACAGTTCAAAAGCATCAGTTAGGCGCTCAGCCTTCTTCACAGTCCAACTCTCACATTCATACATGACCACAGGAAAAACAATAGCCTTGACTAGACGGACCTTTGTTGGCAAAGTAATGTCTCTGCTTTTAAATATGCTATCTAGGTTGGTCATAACTTTCCTTCCAAGGAATAAGCGTCTTTTAATTTCATGGCTGCAGTCACCATCTGCAGTGATTTTGGAGCCCAGAAAAATAAAGTCTGACACTGTTTACACTGTTTCCCCATCTATTTCCCATGAAGTGATGGGACCAGGTGCCATGATCTTTGTCTTCTGAATGTTGAGCTTTAAGCCAACTTTTTCACTCTCCACTTTCACTTTCATCAAGAGGCTTTTGAGTTCCTCTTCACTTTCTGCCATAAGGGTGGTGTCCTCTGCACATCTGAGGTTATTGATATTTCTCCCGGCAATCTTGATTCCAGCTTGTGTTTCTTCCAGTCCAGCATTTCTCATGATGTACTCTGCATATAAGTTAAATAAACAGGGTGACAATATACAGCCTTGACGAACTCCTTTTCCTATTTGGAACCAGTCTGTTGTTCCATGTCCAGTTCTAACTGTTGCTTCCTGACCTGCATACAGATTTCTCAAGAGGCAGGTCAGGTGGTCTGGTATTCCCATCTCTTTCAGAATTTTCCCCAGTTTATTGTGATCCACACAGTCAAAGGCTTTGGTATAGTCAATAAGGCAGAAATAGATGTTTTTCTGGAACTCTCTTGCTTTTTCCATGATCCAGCAGATGTGGGCAATTTGATCTCTGGTTCCTCTGCCTTTTCTAAAACCAGCTTGAACATCAGGAAGTTCACGGTTCACATATTGCTGAAGCCTGGCTTGGAGAATTTTGAGCATTACTTTACTAGTGTGTGAGATGAGTGCAATTGTGCAGTAGTTTCAGCATTCTTTGGCATTGCCTTTCTTTGGAATTGGAATGAAAACTGACCTTTTTCAGTCCTGTGGCCACTGTAGAGTTTTCCAAATTTGCTGGCATATTGAGTGCAGCACTTTCACAGCATCATCTTTCAAGATTTGAAATAGCTCAACTGGAATTCTATCACCTCCACTACCTTTGTTCGTACTGATGCTTTCTAAGGCCCACTTGACTTCACATTCCAGGATGTCTTGCTCTAGGTCAGTGATCACACCATCATGATTATCTGGGTTGTGAAGATCTTTTTTGTACAGTTCTTCTGTGTATTCTTGCCACCTCTTCTTAATATCTTCTGCCTCTGTTAGGTCCATACCATTTCTGTCGTTTTTCGAGCCCATCTTTGCATGAAATGTTCCTTTGGTATCTCTAATTTTCTTGACGAGATCTCTAGTCTTTCCCATTCTGTTGTTTTCCTCTATTTCTTTGCATTGATCACTGAGGAAGGCTTTCTTATCTCTTCTTGCTATTCTTTGGAACTCTGCATTCAGATGCTTATGTCTTTCCTTTTCTCCTTTGCTTTTCGCTTCTCTTCTTTTCACAGCTATTTGTAAGGCCTCCCCAGACAGCCATTTTGCTTTTTTGCATTTCTTTTCCATGGGGATGGTCTTGACCCCTGTCTCCTGTACAATGTCATGAACCTCTGTCCATAGTTCGTCAGGCACTCTGTCTATCAGATCTAGGCCCTTAAATCTATTTCTCACTTCCACGGTATAATCATAAGGGATTTGATTTAGGTCATACCTGAATGGTCTAGTGGTTTTCCCTACTTTCTTCAATTTCTGAATTTGGCAATAAGGAGTTCATGGTCCGAGCCACAGTCAGCTCCTGGTCTTGTTTTTGCTAACTGTATAGAGCTTCTCCATCTTTGGCTGCGAAGAATATAATCAATCTGATTTTGGTGTTGACCATCTGGTGATGTCCATGTAGAGAGTCTTCTCTTGTGTTGTTGGAAGAGGGTGTTTGTTATGACCAGTGCATTTTCTTGGCAAAACTCTATCAGTCTTTGCCCTGCTTCATTCTGTATTCCAAGGCCAAATTTGCCTTTTACTCCAGGTGTTTCTTGATCTTCCTACTTTTGCATTCCAGTCCCCTATAATGAAAAGGACATCTTTTTTGGGTGTTAGTTCTAAAAGGTCTTGTAGGTCTTCATAGAACCATTCAACTTCAGCTTCTTCAGTGTTACTGGTTGGGGCATAGACTTGGATTACTGTGATATTGAATGGTTTGCCTTGGAAACGAACGGAGATCATTCTGTCATTTTTGAGATTGCATCCAAGTACTGCATTTCAGACTCTTTTGTTGACCGTGATGGCTACTCCATTTCTTCTGAGGGATTCCTGACCACAGTAGTAGATATAATGGTCATCTGAGTTAAATTCACCCATTCCAGTCCATTTCAGTTCGCTAATTCCTAGAATGTCGACATTCACTCTTGCCATCTCTTGTTTGACCACTTCCAATTTGCCTTGATTCATGGACCTGACATTCCAGGTTCCTATGCAATATTGCTCTTTATAGCATCGGACCTTGTTTCTATCACCAGTTACATCCACAGCTGGGTATTGTTTTTGCTTTGGCTCCATCCCTTCACTCTTTCTGGAGTTATTTCTCCAATGATCTCCAGTAGCATATTGGGCACCTACTGACCTGGGGAGTTTCTCTTTCAGCATCCTATAATTTTGCCTTTTCATACTGTTCATGGGGTTCTCAAGGCAAGAATACTGAAGTGGTTTGCCATTCCCTTCTCCAGTGGACCACATTCTGTCAGATCTCTCCACCATGACCCGCCCATCTTGGGTTGCCCCACGGGCATGGCTTAGTTTCATTGAGTTAGACAAGGTTGTGGTCCTAGTGTGATTAGATTGACTAGTTTTCTGTGAGTATGGTTTCAGTGTGTTTGCCCTCTGATGCCCTCTTGCAACACCTACCGTCTCTCCTGTATACATGTTACTAAACTTTTTTTGATTTTCTCCTGTTAATCTGTCTCAATTTAATTCTCAGACCACTCAGAAGGGTAGCTGCTGCTGCTGCTTCTAAGTCGCTTCAGTCGTGTCCGACTCTGTGCAACCCCATAGACGGAAGCCCACCAGGCTCCCCCATCCCTGGGATTCTCCAGGCAAGAACACTGGAGTGGGTTTCCATTTCCTTCTCCAATGCATGAAAGTGAAAAGTCAAAGTGAAGTCGCTCAGTCATGTCTGATTCTTAGCGACCCCATGGACTGCAGCCTACCAGGCTCCTCCATCCATGGGATTTTCCAGGCAAGAGTACTGGAGTGGGTTGCCATTGCCTTCTCCGTAGAAGGGTAGAGGAAAGGCTTTTCCTACCCAACAGTAAGAACGCCATAAACTTTTCTGTCAAGTTTTCATTAGTTTATATTCTATTAAGGCCCTTTCCTCTCGTTTTTTTCTTTGTGTTGCCCAAGTTCTGACAACTCTGCTGCCAAATGGCTAAGTAGAAAAAAATAAAGTTCAAGTTAATAACTTTTCTGTGTTTTTAAGATCTCTGGTGAAAGAGGGGGAAAGGTTGTCTATTTGCTAACATGTGGGATTTCTAAAATTTTACCCTTGTATGCCTGCTGCCTCATTAGAGGAAGCTGGTATTTATCAATATACTGCTCAGCCAAACTAACCTCCCTAAGCTACAAAAAGGTTACAATCAAACATGATTATCCATTGCCAAATTACTTTTCAGCTACCTGCTCATAAAATCAAAGAGAATTTTTATTGAACCCAGAGATTACCCTTTCAGGGGAAAATGTTCCCTGAAACCATCTTATAAGAGTGAGTCAGACTGCTTTGTTTATCTCCAAGGTCTCTATCGACTAACAAACATTTGCCCAACTTCTACTCAGAATATTTGCAACAAGAGTTCTGATAAATCCAAGCATAGCTTACACATGACTATTCTGTTCCCTTGGACTTCTAGGTGTGTCTCTTCCCAAACCTACCAAATCCTCAAATAACTTTAGGAATCTTCTCCAGAGCTGAACATCAACATCAACTTTGTCTCCAGAATGAAGAGTACTACTGTGGTAAAAATCCCTTGATGACCTGTAATAGGGAGTTTAAATTGTTCATCTACTGAAGTATTCCCCAAGAATCAGTCACATTTGTCCACCAGAGCCAAGATGAGCTCATTCATTGTTTTTTGTTTTGTTTGTTTGCTTTTTATATTTGGCCACATCTTGTGGCTCATGCCCTGCCAGGATCAAACCTTCACCCTTGGCAATGAAAACACGAGTCCTAACCACTGGACTGCCAGGGAATTCCCGATATCATTCATGTTAGGCCTACTTCCTTTATGGCTTGTAAGGGTAGCTCATAATATTCTGGTTTTACAAACTGAGACAACAAGTGAGTGACTTTCTCTTCACTGCCAAACCCCACTAGATTAACAAGCCAAGCCCAAATGTGAGGCTTTCTCTATACTGAGAAACAGTAATAAAAGAAATGGTGCCCTGATTCTATTAAAATAATCTGAGTTGTGTGGTGCCTGCTTGAGGGTGAATAGTGTAGCTTTCCAATAAATAGATACACACAATCAAGCTTTTAGACTAACAATTAGTAATTAGAGCATACAAAATAAAATCATGAAATAGACTGGCAAAAAGTTAAAAGTGTAACAAAAGCAAATTTTGGCTAAGACACATACTTGTAACTGGAGTCTTAATTGTTATACACACCTGGAAAACAAGTTGACATTATCTTGACATTATAAATGACCTATGACCCAGAAATTTCACTCTTAGGTATATACCTTTGAATTTGAGAATCTAGAGACATGTACAAACATGATTATAACATCATTGCTTTTAATAATAAATACTGGGGACAGCCTAAATACATAACAGTAGTAGAACAGACTTAGAAGGGGAATGGAATGGTGATACAATGGAAGAGTTTACAGCTGTTAAGATAAAGGAGCTACAATTAAACCTATCAAAAAATATACATTTCAAAAATAAGATGTTGAAAAAAATCATCAAAACAATAATACACTATTCTATACCATTTTTATACATTCTGAAAACATGCAATATTAAATACATATTATTTAGGGAAGTCTTCATATAAAGCAACACATTTTTAAAAAGCCAGGGGGTGATCAATACAAAATTCACAATAGTGGTTACCTCTGAGGTCAGAAAAGGGCAGATGCAGTATAGCAGGAAAAAACCCAGGCTATCAAGGCAGACTGCTTTCTCTTTAGCCATGGTATGGTTTCTTTCTTCATACTTTTCATGTGTTATATATTAATTGCTTGCTCTCTCGTGTTCATGGAAGAGTCCTGAATCATATTTTTAAATAAAGTGTAAACTAGAAGATAGATGGGGTAAGGAAATATTGCTTTTCATCAGAAGCTATTACATACTATTTTAAAAAGCATACATATTTTATATTCACATGAACAAATAAAACTTTCAGAATTTGCCTCCAAAATAGTGTGAATGTGTCAGAAGGTTGGGGGGTGGGTAGGGATATTAGGGCAACTTTGTAGGCCCTGAAATAAAATTATCTCCATGATATATTTTGTTCCATTTGTATATAAATCTTTTAAAGTATGTGTGTGTGTGTGTGTGTGTATTTCTTAGAGTATGAAAAGAACATTTCTAGGATCCATGAGAAAGAAAATTTGTAATAATCTACAGCAGTTGTCTCCTCTGACAGGCAGATTCCCTTTTCATTTTATTGTATAATTCCTTGTATTTTCATTTAACTTTACTGTTTAATTAACTAATTTAATTAATCAATGCTATATGAGCTTTGGGGCTTCCCTGTAGCTCAGACAGTAAAGAATCTGCTTGCAGTGCAGGAGACCTGGGTTCCAAACCTGAGTTCCATTCCTGAGAAGGGAATGGCAGTCCACTTCAGTATTCTTGCCTGGAGATCTCCATGGACAGAGGAGCCTGGCGGGCCACAGTCCATGGGGTCGCAAAGTGTTGGACACGACTGAGCGGCTAACATGCTATATGAGCTTTACCTTTCTGATTAAATTACTTTTTGAATGAGAGCAGGAGGTGGGAGAAGAGGCTGAGGAAGGGAGGCCTCCTGGAGACGGCAGCAAGGGCCGCAGGGCCCCCGCCATCCGCTCTGTGAGCGCTGACACCTTCTCGCACCCTTGTCGGGGCCCCCCCTTCAGGACCAGGCCACCCCGTGGGCGGGGCGGCGGGCGGTGGGCGGAGACGAGCCCCGGCCGCCCCGCCCCGCGCACCTGGCCGGTTGCCGTGGCAGCAGGCCTCTCTCGCTCGGCGGGACCTCACAATAGGCCGGGGCCGCTGGCCCCCCTCCCCCGCTCCCTGCGGAGACCGGGCAGCGCGCTCGTCCTCGGCGGGTCCGGAGCCCAAGGACAGACACACTCGCTTCCCCGCTGCCCCGCGCGCCTGCTAGCCTGCTCTACCCAAAGGGACACCATTCACGACTGGCCGCCCAAGCCGGGCCGGGGGAGCCCAGGGTCGCGTCTGGGACCCGCGCCAAAACCCGCCCCCTCGAGAGGAGGCGCGTCGGGGCGATGACATCTTTGGCCCCTGATCCTCGAGGCGACTAAGAGGTGAGCTCGGCACCTTCGTCCCTGTCACCTGGACTTTCTTTTGAAATTACATCATACCCTCCCTCCCTTCTAGATTTTTCTGAGACTTAAAATTGTAGGGGACAGTAAAGAACACCCGAAATGTAAACCTTGGCTTATGTATGAGCTGAAACCCACAGATGTTTGATTTATTCATGGCCAGCCTGTGTGGAGAGACTTGGCTAAATTCTTTACAAAGCTGATCTCATTTCTGCTTCACACAGTCCGTGAAGTGTGCAGTATTCTTATCCCCATTTCACAGATGAAGAGACCAAGGCACAAACTAGGTAGGTGACTTGTCAAGGTTTATTCAACTCCTTTGTATAGATAATGTTGCAGAGGAGGATGAAACACAAGGTGGGGAGGAGGGGGAGCAACAGATCTGGTTTCCCATTGCACACCCTTTTCACTGTACCTCTCCTCTTTGTAACCAATTACTCTTGCCTCATAGGCTCCTTTGAGAAATTCGTGAGCTCTGTGGATCTCTCCCTACAAGGGAAAAATTTACCTGGACACACACACCCTGTAGATTTCCATATGATTTCAGAATATCCAGACTCCAAACATGAACTTCAATTTGAGGAATTCCATTATTTCCACTACCTTTTGAGACTGTCCACAGGGATGTTTAGATAGGGGTTTGCCAGGATGCTCCAGGGCCACACATACGTACTGAGATGTGTGTGTATGTTGTGACCCTCCTGAGCATCAGAGATGCTATACAATCTATGAGCAACCCAGGACTAAGAGGGCAGGATTTCTGTTTCCCCCAAGGGAGTCAGTCTTATCAGTTGGTAGCGAAGAGCACTACACAAGGCCTTTGCTCTCTCCTCAGCATCTCCAAGCTTTCGCCAAGAGATGCAAGCCATAAAACTGACCTATGGGCTGCTTAAGTCATCCTTGTATCTTAATTGGACAAGGCCATATGCTGCTAGTTATTTGTAGGGGCATTGCACTCAGAGACAACCCTGAAGCATGTCTCTATCCTCACAAATGAGGTTGCATCAACTCAGTGTAAGCAATAAGCTTTAGAGGAGCATCTTATCCTATTCTGTATGTGATGTATGTATGAGGTAAGACAACCCTGCACCTAATCAGAAAAGGCTAATAATAATGCAACAAGCCATAAATGCCAGCAAAAATAAATGTCACCAAGCCAAGCCACAAAGGCTAGAGGATGAGTTCTCAAGCAGCTTGGGACTTAATGGGAGCCTATTTATACACATGGTGCTAGCAAACTGCCTCATCAGTTCCTAGTCCATCACACATTGTAAACAGATTAGAAGGGAACAGAGGGGCTACAGCAAGCAGAACATTAAAGCCACATGCCATGTAATTGCTGATGTTTTCCACAGCAAAAGAGGAAGCACAAAGCATAAACAGCAGGCAGAAGAGGAGGAAGAAAGGAAGGGCCCCAGCACAAATCTGATTGTGGTGGTCACTTACTGGAACACCTTCCTCCTTGCCCTCACCCAGTCATGGACTGACTGCAATTACAAAAAACCTCATCATTCCCATGCACCAGACTCAGCTCTCTGCCTGAATAAGGTTTCCCATCCCCTTGTGAAGTCTAATTCAGCATGTTCAAAGCCTAGCCATCTATACTCCCTAACCAATCTGGATCCCATCCTGAGTACTCCATCTCAGACACAGATTGCTCAAACCAGAAACTTAGGCGTTTTCTTTGTTTCTTCCACTCAAGTTTTTAACCTTCAGTCATCATTTATTGAGCAAATATTTATTGGCTGCCTCATAAAGTCAGGTTCTGGGTGATGGAGAGACAATGATAATCAAAATATAAAGCTTCTATGCCATGAACACAGGCTACTAGTGGGAGAGACAAACAGTACATAAATGGAATATATCTATATTTTCAGGTCTCTAGATGTTATATATAGAAATGTTTTACTTAATATTGTGAAGAAAATAAACCAAAAGGATGATGTAACATTGTGGCTGCAATTTGAGTGGTGAGAATGCCACCCAACAGAAATTCTGAGCAAAGAACACTGTAGGCAGAGGGAACAGAGGTTCCAGGGGCAGGAAGTGAAGTGAAGTAGAAGTCCCTCAGTCATGTCTGACTCTTTGCAACCCCACAGACTGCAGCCCACCAGGCTTCCCTGTCCTTCACTACCTCCCAGAGTTTGTTTAAACTCATGTCCATTGAGTTGGTGATGCCATCCAATCATCTCATCCTCTGTCATCCCCTTCTCCACCTGCCTTCTATCTTTCCCAGCATTAGGGTCTTGTCCACTGAGTTGGCTCTTCACATCAGGTGGCCAGAGTATTGGAGCTTCAGCTTCAGCATGAGTTCTCTCAATGAATATTCAGAGTTGATTTTCTTTAGGATTGACTGGTTTGATCTCCTTGCTGTCCAAGGGATTCTCAAGAGTCTTCTTCAATACCCTAGTTTGAAAGCATCAGTTCTTCAGTGCTCAGCCTTCTTTATGGTCCAACTCTCACATCCATACATGACTACTGGAAAAACCATAGCTTTGACTGTATAGACCTTTGGTGGCAAAGTAATGTCTCTTCTTTATAATATGCTGTCTAGGTTGGTCATAGCTTTTCTTCCAAGAAGCAAGAGTTTTTTAATTTCATACCTAACAATTGCACTCATTTCACAGGCTTGCTAAAGTCATGTTCAAAGTCCTCTAAACTAGGCTTCAACCACACGTGAACCAAGAAATTTCAGATATACAAGCTGGATTTAGAAAAGGCAGAGGAACGAGAGATCAAATTGCCAACATCCAATGGATCATAGATAAGTCAAGAGAATTACAGAAAAACATCTACTTCTGCTTCATTGACTACGTTAAAGCCTTTGACTGTGTGGATCACAACTGGAAAATTCTGAAACAGATGGAAATACCAGACCACCTTACCTCCTTCCTGCAAAACCTGTTTGCAGGTCAAGAAGCAACAGTTAGAATGGGACATGGAATGACATACTGGTTCAAAATGAGGAAAGGAGTACATATTGTCGCCCTGCTTATTTAACTTATATGCAGAGTATATCATACAAAATACTGGGCTGGATGAAGCACAAGCTGGAATCAAGATTGCAGGGAAAAATATCAATAAATTCAGATATGCAGATGACATCACTGTTATGGCAGAAAGTGAAGAGGAACTAAAGAGTCTCTTGATGAAGGTGAAAGAGGTGAGTGAAGAACCTGGCTTAAAACTCAACATTAAAAGAACTAAAATCATGGTAGCTGGTCCCATCACTTCATGGCAAATAGATGGGGAAACAATGGAAACAGTGACGGATTTTCTTTTCTTGAGTTCCAAAATCACTGCAGATGGTGACTGCAGCAGTGAAATTAAGATGCTTGCTCCTCGGAAGAAAAGCTATGACACACCTACATGGTGTATTAAAAAGCAGAGACGTTACTTTGCCAGCAAAGGTCCATCTAGTCAAAGCTATGGATTTTCCAGTAGTCATGTATGGATGTGAGAGTTGGATTGTAAAGAAAGCTGAGCACCGAAGAATTGATGCTTTTGAACTGTGGTGTTGGGGAAGACTCTTGCGAGTCCCTTGGACTGCAAGGAGATCCAACAAGTCCATCCTAATTGTTCTTGCCTGGAGAATCCCATGGACGGGGGAGCCTGGTGGGCTGCCGTCTATGGGGTCGCACAGAGTCGGACATGACTGAAGTGACTCAGAAGCAGCAAAGGAGATCAGTCCTGAATATTCATTGGAAGGACTGATGCTGAAACTGAAGCTCCAATACTTTAGCCACCTGATGTGAAGAATCAAGTCATTGGAAAAGATCCTGATCCTGATGCTGGATAGAAGGCAGGTGGAGAAGGCGACGACAGAGGACAAGTTGGCTGGATGGCATCACCGACTCAATGGACATGAGTTTGAACAAGCTCTAGGAGATGGTGAAGGATTGGGAAGTCTGGCGTGCTACAGTCCATGGGGTCACAAAGATTCAGACACAAGCAACAGAACAACAACAACGTGGTCTACTACTTGACTCAAAATAATGTGTTTTGGAATTGAATAAGCAATAAGAGATAAAATTATGCATTAGAAGGCTCATTGCAACTTAGTGGGATTATTTATGAAAATTTACAGTTGTGTCTCAATCATTTACCTGCCTCATTCCCACATAAGTTAAAACATGAATCATCCATCACATCTTGGTATTTCCCAGAGCTCAAGAGATTCCTGTTTATAATGAGCAGCTCACATTTCTACACAATCTTTACAGCATTTTTAAAGTGCTGAAATCTGTGTGTTCTCTACACTGTGAGACATGTGCTGATACAGAGCATTGTAGTGGGAAGCTCAGCAGTTTAGTTGACCTCACCTCCTTCATGGGTAAACGGTAAGGCTGTGTCAAGGAGGGATGATTAAATGAGGTAATAAGAAAACTGCATACCCAGTTTACTTTATGATGGAAGATTTGTTTTGAAATATTTTAACATTATGCTACCTGAGTATTTTTGTGCTTATGTGTAATTTCTGCTTTCATGAAATTAGTTGCAATAAATTATGGTAATAATGTTTCATAAGAAACAGCATCTCTTCTTAGGGAAGCCTTAGAATACTGTTTAGTCAAAATCAAGATGAAAAAAATAACTCTGAGTTCTATGTTTTGCTTTGATTTTTGCTACTGTAGTTTTTGATTTGGCCCACAAAGGCATTTGCAAGAAGCTGGTCAAATATGGCTTTAGCAGATAAGAGACTTGAGAACCTGCAGATCTACAAAGTTCTTCAGTGTGTTCGGAACAAAGACAAGAAGCAGATAGAGAAGTTGACCAGGCTCGGATATCCTGAACTCATCAATTTCACAGACCCAGTCAATGGAAACAGTGCTCTGCACTTAGCCTCAGTTTCCAATGACATCGACATGGTCAGCTTTCTCCTGAGCCTTGGTGCTCACCCTGATGTGCAAGACAAAATGGGCTGTACTCCGACTATGAGGGCTGCAGAACTGGGCCACGAATTGTCCATGGAAATATTAGCCAAAGCAAAAGCCGATATGACTGTTGTTGATAATGAAGGAAAAGGTAAAAACTCTTAGCATTCTATCTAGTAAATGCAATTCGATTTGCATTTTTTCTTAATTTTAGAAGTCAGTATAATGCATTGTTTGCTTTCAGACTTTAGAAGGGAGTTACTCATGGCATGTAGTATTGAGAGGCTAGTTTCTCACTCTCGTTATCTTCCCATAATTTGAAAACAGTGTAGATGTTTCTTAGGAAAACCAGTTCTGAGAATTTTCTCATTGAGAAAAAATATTAGAATTAATCTTTTTTTTTTTAATGTGGAGAACTTTCAACATGACACACTGATATTTCCATAATCATAATCACTTATTGTAAAATATAAAATCCATTTAGAATTTGACATGTTAGAACCTCAAGTAATACTTGAGCTAGGGTTTTGCTCTCAAGAGCAGTCTATGTAGAAAGTAGTTGCATTTGAGAACTTGAGGAACTAAGGTGGATTCTGACATAAGCTCCAACTTTCTATTAGTTGTTTTAAAACTATATTTGGAAATATGACTTAATCATAGAAATATGGCATGTCTGTGATTATTCAGGCGAGCCAGCACTGTCTCACTCTTTCCCTCCCAAATCCTGTCTTAAGACCACGATCTGGAAGCTTCTTATCCAAACAACTCATGGTTCTGCATCATCTTTCATGATGCAGCCTCATGAAAATTACTAAGAAAATTACCACCAGGCTTAACATAATTGGTAGATTTAATCAGTTGTTCCAAAGAATTTCTTCAAGTACAAAGCCATTAACATCAGTCCCACATTAGAAAATGAATCCTATTTTATACCATTAATTAATGTTTTCTGACAGGAACAGAATCTGCTTTCATAACTCTCTGTGGACATGGTATTTGATAAGTGACTTGCTTATAACAAGAGAAGAGGACAAAGAAAAGGAACAACTATTTAATTATTTAATGCACTCATGAGTCAAATATATTTTTTAATGTTTTTATTCTAAAAAAAAAACAGAAGCCTTTCAAAGACCTATACAACAGTGGTCCCCAATATTTTTCCCCAATGAGACACCAGGGACTGGTTTCGTGGAAGACCATTTTTCTATGGACCAGGGAGGTGGGGGAACGGAGCAAGTGATGCTTTCATAGTATAAAACAAATGGCAGTTCTATGGAGCATCTAGATAAATGTAAACTGAATAAACTCTACCATTAAAATAAAAATACATGAAATGAAAATTTAAAAATGAGAGTTACTCAAACAATTAAAAATAGAAAGATGGTCAGGGACATGTTGAAAATGCAAAATCAAAGACAGAGAAGTCATAACAGGCAAAAGTGAACCAAAACAACAACGACAACAGCAAAACCTGCAATTGTTGCATTGTTGTTGTGTTGGTTCACTCTTGCCTGCTATGGCTTCTCTATCTTTGATTTTCAACATATCCTTGACATCTTTCTGTTTTTAACTGTTTGAATAACTATTTCAGATGCATGTTTATATGAAATATATTTCAGTTTTTATTTTCACATAAATTGTATTTTTATTTTAATGGTAGTTCAGTTCAGTTCAGTTGCTCAGATGTGTTAGACTCTTTGAGACCCCATGAATTGCAGCATGCCAGGCCTCCCTGTCCATCACCAACTCCCAGAGTTCACTCAAACTCATGTCCAACGAGTTGGTGATGCCATCCAGCCATCTCATCCTCTGTCGTCCCCTTCTCCTCCTGCCCCCAATCCCTCCCAGCATCAGGGTCTTTTCCAATCGACAGTCTTTCCAGAATCCAGTCTTTCCCAGTCAACTCTTCACATGAGGTGGCCGAAGTACTGGAGTTTCAGCTTTAGCATCATTCCTTCCAAATACTCTACAGAACTGTCATTTATTTTATTCTATAAAAGCATAATATATTTAATTTATATAAATACACAGATAAATACATGCAAAAATAATTTTCTCTAGGTCCATATGATCTTTTTTTTTTGTTATATGTGTGTATATCTTCCTTCTCATATTTTCTAAAATTAATGGTCTGTTTCTAGTTCTTTTAATGGCTAACTTGACAGCTTTACATATACATAAACCTCTGTTTATCAAATCAGCACACTAAACAGTGTTCATTGATATTTTTCTATGAAAGATGAGATTGGTACAAGAATTCTTCCTGTCACTTCCTTTCCAGTATCTAATTTTAGTAAATTATAATCATTTTAGTTTTTCAATGATTCTTTTCATACCTTTTGTCTGTTTTTAATAATATCTCAAAACTCCTGCAATAAAAGATAAAGAAAATTGAATGCTTAAACTCTCTTCTTTCCTCTCTTCCCTACAAGTTTTGTTAAATTTCCCTATTATTTCTTTTTTTCTCTGTTTTTAGTTTCTTTTTTTAAATTTTATTATTATTATTATTATTTTTACTTTACAATATTGTATTGGTTTTGCCATACATCAACATGCATCTGCCACGGCTGTACACGTGTTCCCATCCTGAACCCCCCTCCCACCTCCCTCATTGTGAACTACAATTTTATTTTCTGTATCTAGAATTCCCAAAGTGATTGAGGTTTGATTCAATGATTGAAGGGATTCAGCATCTATCATGGGTCTTTTAGTCACATATTCCTTGTTGATCTCCTGTTAGACTCATTTTTGTCATTGAGTAGTTTAGCTCACTCCTTTGGGCTTATATACTTTGATTTCTTGCATCTTTAAGTTTATATCTTCATCTCTTTTATATATAAACAATTACTTGACTGAGTGTTAAAAATTCCCTGTTTTCTTTCCCAAGTGACATTATAAAACTCCTTTGCTTATTTTCTAGCACTGAATGTTGCTGTGCCAAAGTCTTGCAGCCAAACTTGACATTTCCTCCTTTAGAGATGGCTTGAATTTTTAACTGGCTGCTCACAGGACACTTTCTGTATCTAGTTTTGTCTAGGCACATATTATGTATTGTTCCTAATCAGTTTTTCCTGACATCCAGTATATTGCTGCTAGATCTAGGTTTTTACTTCAAGAGGGTTTTCTTTTATTATATCTCTCCATTTTTCTGTCCCATTTGGTCTTTTATTGAACACCAATTACATACAAGTTAAATATTATTTGCCTTTCTAGACCATTTAAACTCTTGGATTTTTTTCAAGTTCTTTCAACTTTTTCCTCCATGTCCCTGACTATGGTTTTGGCATCCTTTTTCCTGCTTCCATGTGACTTTCATTTCTTTAGTGGTTTAATTTTTCTCTACCATTTCTTTTATAAGATATACTTGCTCAAATTCATCTTTTCCTTCTATTTATCTTTTTGGTTTGGTCTGCCTTTACATTTTTGTTTCAGAAAAAGTTATATTTAAATTTTTGTTATCAGTAATGGATCAGTCAGTGATTTTCATGTGGTATAGTTATTTGATTATACAATTTTTGCCTAGTGTTTGTTAGCTTCCTTTCCTTTTCTTTCAGTATCTTTGTTCATAGGTCGTATGCTGGTTTTTTGTTGGTTACTGTTCCTATTTGAATGAAGTCTGTTTTTAGAGTGAAGTCATTACAAAGTGAGTTTGGAGTTTGTCTGCTGTTTACTTGAGTTTCTTAAGAAAACTCTGACCAGGGTTTATAAACAGTATCCCTGGTCTGTAGTACATTTTTGACATGGATTATGTTGAGGGTCTGTATGTCACGGATACCAGATATGAGGAGTTAGCATTTTTCTCTCTGCAGTGAACACATTGCCATCTACATTTTCTTCTCACTGCAACTGCACAGGCAGCCTGCTCCCTGTAAATGTGGCTGGTGTACGCATTTCATCATTCAGTACTACCTCCCTTGCCACTCTGCAGTTTCGAAGGGGGTCCAGGGATCCACCAGTAACTCTCGGGCACACACACTCCTGCATATTCTAAGGAGGACACTGGTATATAGATTGCAGGATGCCAAATACCCAGGGTCAACAGGGGCTCACATTCCAGCACTCAGATTCTTCTCAAACAAGATCCTGTCACATTTTGGTTATGACTGTTTTCTAGCTCTTATCAGAGGTTGGGGTTCCTTTCTGGTTTCTCTGTCTTGGTGTTTCAGTTGATTTCAGAGAGAAAACCAAGGCATAAATGCCTTTGCTCTATCTCACCTTCAACTAGCTAATTATGAATTTTAAAATTATTCTTTGTTCCTTCCTATCTGCTTCAAATGTAGAGAGACTACTAGTTAACTGCTCTTTGGGGATTCTATTTTTCTGCAGGTATTTTGTTTTACTGCATTTTACCTACTAAGCGGCATTATCGGTGTGCACTGATCGCCTTGGAACATGGTGCGGATGTCAACAACTGTACCTGTGAAGGAAAGCCAATATTCCTTAGAGCTTGTGAAGAAGCACATGATGTTAAGGATGTGTGCCTGATGTTTTTGGAAAAAGGGGCAAATCCAAATGCTATCAACACAGTAAGACTATTTCTCTGATCATAAATATTCCTTTTTTTCAATTACAGAATCCTGTTATTCTATTTTTTCACTTGAATGTGGTAAAATTATCGTGTTAGCTTACAGACTTTTCATTTCTGTTCAAAATGCTTTAAAATCATAGACTTCCATTATCTTTATATGGCATGGCCATGATTCTATGGTCTGTTTTCCTAATTATGTTTGAAAAATTGGTATCTATTATGTACAATATTAAAAGATCATTACAGGAAATAGAAAAGATATTCCTGATGCCTAATAAAAATTTATCATCTAAGAAAATATGTAGCTCTGCTGTTTCCCTTAATTATCTTGCTCCCTCTCCTTACTTGGCTAATTTTATTGAGTTTTCTTTTAATTGTCATTTCCCGACAATAAAAATAGATTTTCTTCTCATTAGAAAACACCTGTAGCCTAATTTTAGTGTATGTTTTACCCTCTCTTCTCCCTTTTTGCTCTACTTTCTTGGCAAGAAACTGCACTTTTTAGCATGGTGTTCTCATAGGAAAATCTGGTGTGACCTTGACTCTGATTATAGAATTCCACATTTTGTACACTGACCCATTTTACTGACTTCATGTTTCCTGTTTGTTACATGAAACCAATAAAACTGTACAAAACTGAAAATGTCAGTGTGACTCTAAGGCCGAATGGATTTAGACCATGTCTATACTGAATGTGTCATGTTGTATAACAGGGATAAACAGCATCTGGTCTGTTTCATGTCCAGTCCACAGGTCGCACAGCTTTAATGGAAGCATCAAGAGAGGGAGTGACAGAACTAGTTCGAGGGATATTGGAAAGAGGAGGAGACGTGAATGCATTTGACAATGACAGACATCATGCCGCACACTTTGCTGCCAAAGGAGGCTTTTTTGATGTAATAATCTGCTATATTCTTTAAAATTTATTGCTAAAAATATTCTCCTTTTCCTCAGCATCTTAAAATATAGTGTAAGTTACACTGATAGATTTTTTTCTGCATTTTGATTTTCCAAAATAATTCCAGAATTGTATTTTATACCAGATATTATCCTTCAAGGCTTATTTTAGCTCTTTATTCAGTTTGATCTGCTTGCTAATTTACTCTTTTAATATTACTAATAATGTTTTTCTATATTCTTAACTGGGCTTCCCTAGTGGCTCATACCCTAAAGAATCTGCCTGCAGTGTGGGAGACCTGGGTTTGAGCCCTGGGTCAGGAAGATCCCCTGTAGAAGGAAATGGCAACCTATTCTAGTATTCTTGCCTGGAGAATTCCATGGACAGAGGAGCCTGGCAGGCTACAGCCCATGGGGTTGCAAAGAATCAGACACAACTGAAGGACTAACACTTTCACTTTTTTCTTTCAGTTATAACAACTGAAAAGTTTTGCCACATACTACTACTCTATTTTATGACTCCATTTCATATGAGAATTTTTACAATACAGTATGATCTAATTTGGGGGAGAACAAGGCCTAATCTCATCTCTTTGATGTTCAAGTACATCTAATGACTCACCTAAGTTTTTAACTCTTAAGTATTCTGATTATCTGGATATATCAGCAAAAGATATCTCATACATATAGTGATACTGCAGAAACAAACTAGAACTCAATGCTATCCTATTTTTAAAAATTCTGAATTATATCTAAAATTTCTTTTGAGTTTTAACATTATCTTTACTTTTGTCACTGGGTCTCTTATCTGCAATAAAAGTATACATGACAGTAGAAATCACATCTATCTGGTAAAGAATTTGCTCCCCTGATTTGCCACAGTCTGAGTGTTCTTGCCTGGAGAATCCCAGGGATGGGGGAGCCTGGTGGGCTGCCGTCTATGGGGTCGCACAGAATCAGACACGACTGAAGCGACTTAGCAGCAGCAGCAGATGCATTCTAAAGTTGCCTAAATTTACCAAAATTGTAGTGCCCAGCAGAGTATAGAGTTTTCTATACTCTAGATAGATGGTCCCCAACCTTTTGGGCACCAGGGACCACTTTCACGGAAGACAGTTTTTCCATGGACTTGTGGGAGGAGTCGGGGGTGGCTGTGGTTTCAAGGTAATTCAAGCATTTTACATTTATTGTGCACTTTATTTCTATTATTGTTACGTCAACTCCACCTCAGATCATCAGGCATTAGATCCTGCAGGCTGAGGATCCCTGCTCTAGAACTTCTGACAGTGATAGAAATGTTCTGTATCTGGCTGTACAGTATGGTACAATTACAGTACACATGTGGTTTTTGAGTCCTTAAACTATGGCTAATGGAAGTAAGGAACTGAATTTTAAAAATTTGTTATCTATTTAATTCCTTTCAATTTAATTCAAACTGACACTCTGGATAGCACAGGTCTAGGTCTGAGTTTTCAGCCAGTAAACATACATTCTTATTCCTCTACAATATCCACTATTTATTTTGCAGATATTGAAGCTTCTTTTTGCATACAACGGAGACATGGGGTTGATTGCAATGAATGGCAACACACCACTTCATTATGCTGCCATGGGTGGTTTTGCAGATTGCTGTAAATATATAGCTCAGCGAGGTAAATGGTCTACCGATTTCATGTCTAAAGAACTTATGATTTTCCCACATTGTAGACGAGCAGAGAATTTCAGTATGTCAACATCAGTTGCTTATCTCACATATATATGTAGAAAGAAAATTAATTTTTTTTCTTATTTACCTTCTGTTAAATCATAAATCTGACCTCTAGAAAGTAATACAAATTCATTTCTAAAGTATTTTTAGATTATTATTAAAAGTCTAAAGAGAATCATTTATGAGTCAACCAATTACTAAGATGCTTATTTTTTAAAATGTAAATATCAATCTAAAATGGAGAAGGAAATGGCAGCCCACTCCAGTATTCTTGCCTGGAGAATCCCGTGGACAGAGTTGCCTGTTGGGCTACTGTCGATGGGGTTGCACAGAGTCGGACATGACTGAAGCGACTTAGCATGCATGCATGCATTGGAGAAGGAAATGGCAACCCACTCCAGTATTCTTGCCTGGAGAATCCCAGGGACAGAGGAGCCTGATGGGCTGCCGTCTATGGGGTCGCACAGAGTCGGACACGACTGAAGCGACTTAGCAGCAGCAGCAGCATCAATCTAAAAAAGGACAAACACTAGAAACCATGTCTTTAGTCCGAATTCTTAATTATTTTATTTTTTAAAATATACTATCATGTCAAGTGCAAAGATAACATTTTGGGTAATTTTAAATTATGGGGGAAATATTTGTGGGAGAAGCATTAAATAAAATTAAAACTTTAATGGAACATTTGAAATATAAGTAATATTTATTACTTTAGATTTTTCTGTATATTTTAAATAACTGTTTATTTGAGAATATAAACTATGTTATGTATGTTGTGTGTGCTCAGTGCTCAGTCGTGTCTGACTCTGAGACGCTATGGACTGTAGCCTGCCAGGCTCCTCTGTCCATGTGATACTGGAATAGATTGCCATTTCCTCTTTCAGGGGATCTCCCCAACTCAGGGATTGAACCCGGGTCCTCCTGTGCCTCCTGCATTGCAGGCAGATTCTTTACCACTGAGCCACTGGGGCTTCCTTTATATTGCTGCTGCTAAGTTACTTCAGTCGTGTCCAACTCTGTGTGACCCCACAGACGGCAGCCACCAGGCTCCCCCGTCCCTGGGATTCTCCAGCCAAGAACACTGGAGTGGGTTGCCATTTCCTTCTCCAATGTAGGAAAGTGAAAAGTGAAAGTGAAGTCACTCAGTCGTGTCTGACTCTTAGTGACCCCATGGACTGCAACCTACCAGGCTCCTCCATCCATGAGATTTTCCAGGCAAGAGTACTGGAGTGGGGTGCCATTCCCTTCTCCATTCCTTTACATTATGCATAGCTTAATGTATTCCTTAAAAAGGGCTTCTCATGTGGCTCAGTGGCAAAGAACCCACCTGTCAAGCAGGAGACACAGGTTCAATACCTGCACTGGGCAGATCCCCTGGAGAAGGAAATGGCAATCTACTCCAGCATTCTTGCTGGGAAAATACCTTGATGGCGGGCCACAGTCCATGGGGTAACAAAAGAGTCAGACATGACGCAACTAAACAGCAACAATTCCTTAAAATAGTAATATTTTTAAAAATTTTAAATAGCAATATTAGCCAATTAAGTTTAAATATTTTTACTAATTTTGTGTTAATTACATGCCTTAAGGAAATCAGTCCTGAATATTCATTGGAAGGACTGATGTTGAAGCTGAAACTCCAATACTTTGGCCACCTGATTAGAATAACTGACTCATTTGAAAAGACCCTGATGCTGGAAAAGATTGAAGGTGGGAGGAGAAGGGTGTTGACAGAGAATGAGATGGTTGGAAGGCATCACCGACTCAATGGACATGAGTTTGAGTAACCTCCGGGAGTTGTTGATGGACAGGGAGGCCTGGCATGCTGCAGTCCATGGGGTCACAAAGAGTTGGACACGACTGAGTGACTGAACTGAACTGAACTGAACTGAATTAAATGGACATTCAAAGTTATTAACTCTTTGTTAGAGAGGGAACTGCATGCTGCTGAATGTTATGGTAGTGAGTTATTTTTTTCCAGTTTATGAGAAATAGAAACTTAAAGTTCAGCAGCTCTATAATAGAGCAGAAAAAGTACTTTCATTTTCCTGTCTTCTAAGCAGGCATAGAAATTTTGAAGTCACTAACATTATAAATAAGACTAACATGCCTGCATAACTAATGGTGTAGTAACTGATTCACTTTGATATTTTTTTTTACCTTATAACAAAGCTCACATTCTTTCCCCATCCCCCTAAAATAAAGAGATAATGGAAAATGTACCACATGCAATTTTTGCCCTCATCAACTGTCTCTGAAGAGACAGTTTTCAAATCTTGTTTCCAAATCTCTCACCACCAGCAGATTATTCTGATACTTCATTTTTCACATTGTGTATTACTGAAAACTAGAGATCTGCCCAGATTGAGACAAGCTTCTTCAACTTTAATATGCTGACTCTTTTCTTATTGGGACAAACATCCCTCAATATATGCTGCTGCTGCTAAGTCACTTCAGTTGTGTCCGACTCCGTACGACCCCATAGACAGCAGCCCACCAGGCTCCCCCGTCCCTGGGATTCTCCAGGCAAGAACACTGGAGTGGGTTGCCATTTCCTTCTCCAATGCATGAAAGTGAAAAGTGAAAGTGAAGTCGCTCAGTCGTATCCGACTCTTAGCAACCCATGGACTGCAGCCTACCAGGCTCCTCTGTCCATGGGATTCTCCAGGCAAGAGTACTGGAGTGGGGTGCCATTGCCTTCTCCGTCCCTCAATATATACTCTACCATTTATGTCCTTCTGGGATAAAGTCAGAGAAAGCAAATTGAGATGTACAGGGCCAAAGCTGGCCAAAGGCCTTGCCTGGTGATGCAGAAAAGATTGATCCTCCTGGCAGACTCATAAGACTAGACTGTTTCTGAAACAAATGTCTGAAAATGTTTTGAGTTCCCTAGCATCTTTGGAAGTACAACTGCTTCACCAGGGCTATATGGGTGGCCTAGTTCCACATGAGAGTGCTATCAGTTATACTTCCATCTTTAGAATCTTGATCTAAGGCAGTCAGAGCAACTGGAAACTGTTAGCCACAAAATGCTCATTTCTGAGTAAACTCCCTGGGTGTAGCCTCTTCTATCCTTAAATATGAAGGCTAGATTCTTCTCCCACTACTTCCTACTACTACTTCCTTAATACACTCCACTTTTGTTCCTGATCTTGTCCCTGGAGTAATTTACACCTCCCTGTAGGCAGTGTGAGGCCATGTCCAGGGGAGTGGAGGGTTTAGATTAGCTCTCCTGAAGCCCCCTTGGAGGGATCTCCTCACAGGGCTTTTGTCAGCAGTCAGCTGAAAGTCACGTATCTCAGCAACAGAGGGGTGTAAATCACAGAGGGCATGAAAGGATCTGTATTTACTAAAGATAAAAGAGAAGACAAAGTCAAAAGGACGGGAAAATGCCTTCATATCTTTAAGCTGGGATGTGGGAGTCTTTATTCCACACAAAATTGCTAACTGGGAGGAAACTAGGAGCAGAAGGTGGCAAGATAAAGCAGCTTTAAAATCCTTTGATCCTTGGTGCTGGGGTGAATACAGGAGTGAAATGGGAGATGGCAGATAAACCCCAGACATCCTGAGTAAGTGAAAAAGCTAAGTAAAAGTAGCATACTCAAGATGACTATGGAATTACACTATTGAGTTGTTATACTGTGGAGACAAGGCTCAGGTTCTTTTCCCAATAAGTCACACTATTCTTCAAACTGTCCAATATAAAAATTACAGAATTTTTTTTGTCCCAAGTACTCTTTTTGACTTTTCCTATCACTAGTAAATATACCAGCCTTCATATAAAATTTTAATTTTTGACAATGCCAGAAGTATTAATGCTGAAATCATTTTTCTTTTTGATAAGGAATAAAATTATAAAATGTTAGAGGGGGATGTTATATTTTCACATGCAGCTGCCTTTACATTTTGGATGCTAGAGATACTGATTGCTAGAGAATCTTTTTTGATTATGTGATATTGGCAAGGCAACAAAAGAGCCTCATAGATTCAAAACACTAGAACGAATATCTTCATAGTCTGACTTATAATGGGTTTTTAGTGTCTCAAGACACTTATTACAGACAACACAGCCTTCTTGATACCACTAAGTAGACTTCCTGATGCATTCAGAAAAGCTTATTTATTTGGAGAATGCTTACATATAATGTTGGTCTCATCATTTTAAGTCAGAGACTAAAAAAGGAAAACGAATTTTAATGCCTAATTGCACAACTCTTACACTGGAATTCTTTCAGATTTGATGAGCAGATTACTTTTACAGGCTGTTCATATGACCTTACTGCAAAACAGCAGGTCAATACAAATTACATGAATTTCATGGAAAATACAGATAAAACATAGTTTAAGATTTTACACAGATTGACAGTCATAATTGTTCAAAAGAAACAAAAGTCAGTTAGCATCTTAGATGCCTAAAGTCCTGCTTAAGCTGTTTGAATCCAGGTTCTTTCCAAATTTAAATACCATCTTTACTCTTTCCCACTTGGCATGAAGCCTCTTTAGCAAGTATTCTAATATGATATTTGTTTCAAATATCTACAGGGATTGATTTCTTAATCCATTGGGGATGGATACTATGCACTGGAAAAATATCTTCCTCAAAATTCACCAAACTGAAGCTCACAGAAAGAAAAAAATTATAGCTTAAGTTTTTGTGTTCACAATGTTGTTCAGTCAGTCACTCAGTTGTGTCTGACTCTATATGACCCACAGAGTGCAGCACGCCAGGCTTCCCTGTCCTTCACCATCTCCCAGAGCTTGCTCAAACTCATGTTCCTTGATTTGGTGATGCCGTCCAACCATCTCATCCTCTGTCATCCCCTTCTCCTCCTGCCTTCAATCTTCCCCAGTATCAGGGTCTTTTCCAATGAGTCGGCTCTTTGCATCAAGTGGTCAAAGTATTGGGGCTTCAGCTTCATCAGTCCTTCTAATGAATATTCAAGGTTGGTTTTCTTTAGGATTGACTGGTTTGATCTCCTTGTGGTCCAAGGGACTCTCAAGAGTCTTCTCCAACACCACAGTTCAAAAGCAGCAATTCTTCAGTGCTCAGCATTCTTTATGGTCCAACTCTCACATCCATACAGGACTACTGGAAAAACCATAGCTTTGACTAGACAGACTTTTCCAGCAAAGTAATGTCTCTGCTTTTTAATATGCTGTCTAGATTTGTCATAGCTTTTCTTCCAAGGAGCAAGCATCTTTTAATTTCATGGCTGCAATCACCTTCTGCAGTGATTTTGGAGCCCAAGAAAATAAAGTCTGTCACTGTTTCCATTGTTTCCCAATCTATTTGCCATGAAGTTATGGGACTGGATGCCGTGATCTTAGTTTTTTGAATGTTGAGTTTTAAGCCAGCTTTTTCACTCTCCTCTTTCACCTTCATCAAGAGGCTCTTTAGATCCTCTTTGCTTTCTGCCATAAGGGTGGCATCATCTGCATATCTGAGGTTATTGATATTTCTCCCTGTAATCTTAATTCCAGCTTGTGCTTCATCTAACCTGACATTTTGCATGATGTACTCTGCATATAAGTTAATAATAATTTTTATTTATTAAATTTTTTAAAAGTTTTAAATTTATATATGAGTTGAGTGTGTGTATGCTCAGTCCTGTCCAACTCTTGTGACCCCACAGACTACAGACCACCAGGCTCCTCTGTCCATGGAATTTTCCAGGCAAGGATACTGGAATGGGTTGCCATTTCCTTCTCCAGATCTTCCTGACCCAAGGATCCAACCCAAGTCCCTTGCATCTCCTGCACTGGCAGGCAGATTCTTTACCACTGAGCCACAGGGAATCACTTTTATATTAGAGTATAGCCTATTAACAATGTTATCATAGTTTCAGATGTATTGCAAAGGGACTCAGCCATACATATAAATGTATTATCTATTCTCCCCCAAACTCCCCTCCAACCAGGTTGCCGCATAACCTTGAGCAGAACAATCACAGATTAATTCTGTAATTATAATAACTGCTCACCTCTATATACAAATAATTTGGGGACTGACTTTTGACTATTTGCTGGAAATTTAAACAACAACAACAGATGCATGTCATTTGTGAACTTGGGCAGATGCCCCAGCACCATTCATAATCATGATGTTTCCTGTTTTAGGATGTGACCTAAAATGGAAGAATCTGGAGCATAAAATGCCCAGGAACTTGGCTAAGGAAGGCGGCTTCAAAGCAGCCAGCAAAGAAATACGGCGGGCGGAGCAAATCGCTAATAAACTGGCCAGGCCAGGGGTCAAAAATCCGAATCCGCACTTGTTCCTGAGACTTCACGATTGGTCAATAGAACATGAGACTTTCCTTCGGGAAGCCTTCTCGTTTGTGGACAGGGGCGATGGGACAGTCACCAAGGAGGACTTTGTGCTGACCCTGGAGGAGAGGCAAGATTTTGTGAACTCAGAGCAGCTGGCTGCTATAGCGCAACTTCACGAAAAAGTCCGGGGTGGAGGGGTCAATATTAACGAGTTCTTTAAAGGGATCAGATATTTAAGTAAGTCTTATGTCTTGGGATCCTATGGGCCTAAGAAAAAGAAAAAAGGGATGGCCAAAAGAGCCAGAGTGGGCAAGTTTGTTTTACCCCTCCCCATCTGTATCATCCCCGACCACGTGTTTCCACGCCGCAGTGATGGTGGGCCGCCCTGTTACATGATTGAAACCTACAAGAATGTAACTGATTGCAACCGCTTTAACAGAGATCACCCCCCAGAACATCCCATTCAGGATGACTCTGCTTGGTATATTGATGATACAGGGAAGGTCTTTTCAAACATTAATTTTATCACCAAGGCGGGAGACCTGGCTTCTCTGAAAAAGGCCTTTGAATCAGGAATACCTGTGGATATGAAGGATAATTACTACAAGACACCGCTAATGACTGCATGTGCCACTGGAAACATCGATGCAGTCAAGTTTCTTCTTGAAAAAGGGTATGCCTTTCGCTTGAGTGTGATTTAGATTTTTGGGAGCCTTCACATTTCAAGAAAGTGAAAGGAAGGCTAAGAAACATTTAACTCTAGAATTTAAATAGTGGCAAGAAAGGGCTTCATTCCTGAAGTCTAGACCACAAATAGACTTTATACTGTGAACCAGGCTAATGGGAACATTAAGAGCATGTACAACAATGCCAAAGTGAAAGCTGAGAAGTTTTCACTCTAGGGGTGGAAGAAGCCTTATGATCGGGTATCCCTGGCCTCCCAAAACAATTTTAATTTGGTCTCAGAGCTTTACCTAGATGATGTGGAGTGCCTTTTATTTTATTTTAAATTAAAAATATTTACTGTGGTCAAAAATAGCATGTGATCTACCCTCTTAACAAATTTTAAGTGTACAGTGCAATATTGTCAACTACGATCACAATATTGTACAGCAGATCTTTAGAATGTATTCATTTTACATGGAGTCATTTTTAAATCTGCTTTTTTTGTTGTTTTGTTTTTGAGGGCATCCCAACAAATCAAATAATTTGATGGTGGCCATAAGACTAAGTGGGCTTCCCAGGTGGCACTAGTGGAAAAGACCCGCCTGTCAGTACAGGAGACATAAGAGACTCAGTTGAATCCCTGGGTTGGGAAGATCCCCTGGAGGAGGGCATGGCAACTCAATCCAGTACTCTTGCCTGGGGAATCCCATGGACAGAGGAGCCTGGCAGGCAATGTCCATAGGGTTGCAAAGAGTCAGACATGACTGCAGCGACTTAGCATGCACATAACGACTAAATGACTAGGCATGTTTCATTCCCTTTTCATTGGTTCATTTGTAAATATCTTTAAGATAACAAAGCATGACATTTTATTTAACTTTTTAATCAGAAGCAATTTCTCTGGTTTAAGTCCTTCTTTTTTACCATTCCTGAATAACCTGGTGTAACTTTCTTAACCTTTTTGTGCCTCAGTTTTCTCACTTTAGTAATGGGGCTATAATGGAACTCAGCTCACAGAATTTCTTGAAGATTAAATGAGTTAGATATGTAAAGCACTTAGTAACCTAGTAGTTGCAGACTTGATAAAAGATATTGTTATTATTACTATAATGTTTAATGTCAAAGAAATATTTAAATGTGTTTATTACCAAGTGGTAACATAAAGCAACTAATGATAATTTGAAGTTTTGGGTAATGAATTTTATTTTATTTTTATAGTTTCTGAATGATAAATTGCTTTTAATGAAATTGAAAGAATTAATTTTCTTTTTTTTGCTTTTTATTTTTTCATTTAATCTTTATTTTGTATTGGAGCATAGTTGATTTACAGTGTTGTGTTAGTTTCAGGTGTACAGAAAAGTGATTCAGTTATATACACACATGTATCCATTCTTCTTCATATTCTTTTTCCATATAGATTATTACAGAATATTGAGTGGTGTTCCCTGTGCTACACAGTAGGTCCTTACTGATTATCTATTTTATATATAATAATATATATATATATTAATCCCAAACTTCCGATTTATCCATTCTCCTTTGGCAACCAGAAGTTTGTTTTTGAAGTCTATGAGTCTATGAGGAGTACATCAAGGCTGTATATTGTCACCCTACTTATTTAACTTATATGCAGAGTACATCATGAGAAATGCTGGGCTGGAGGAAGCACAAGCTAGAATCAAGATTGCCGGGAGAAATATCAATAACCTCAGATATGCAGATGACACCACCCTTATGGCAGAAAGTGAAGAAGAACTAAAGGGCTTCTTGATGAAGGTGAAAGAGGAGAGTGAAAAAGTTGGCTTAAAGCTCAACATTCAGAAAACAAAGATCATGGCATCTGGTCCCATCACTTCATGGCAAATAGATGGGGTAACAGTAGAAACAGTGGCTGACTTTATTTTTGGGGGCTCCAAAATCACTGCAGATGGTGACTGCAGCCATGAAATTAAAAGATGCTTACTACTTGGAAGGAAAGTTATGACCAACCCAGACAGCATATTAAAAAGCAGAGACATTACTTTGCCAATAAAAGTCTGTCTAGTCAAGGCTATGGTTTTTCCATCAGTCATGTATGGATGTGAGAGTTGGACTATAAAGAAAGCTGAGCACTGAAGAAGTGACGCTTTTGAATTGTGGTGTTGGAGAAGACTCTTGAGAGTCCATTGGACTGCAAGAAGATCCATCCAGTCCATCCTAAAGGAGATCAGTCCTGGGTGTTCTTTGGAAGGACTGATGTTGAAGCTGAAACTCCAATACTTTGGCCACCTGATGCGAAGAGCTGACTCATTGGAAAAGACCCTGATGCTGGGAAAGACTGAGGGCAGGAGGAGAAGGGGACGAGAGAGGATGAGATGGTTGGATGGCATCACTGACACGATGGGCATGGGTTTGGGTGGGCTCTGGGAGTTGGTGATTGACAGGGAGGCCTGGAGTGCTGCAGTTCATGGGGTCACAAAGAGTTAGACACAACTGAGCGACTGAAATGAACTGAACTGATGAGTCTGTTTATGTTTTGTAAATATGTTCATTTGTACCATTTTTGATACAAACTTTTTGATAGATTTTATTGCTTAGAATTTTAACAATGATGGTGTATTTATAAATTCATAACATACAGAGCAAGTAGATACAAAATGAAATAATGTAGCTTTTCTATTTCCTGTCAACTTTGATCTTCACTGGATCCAGTTTTATAATTTTCCCCAATATTAACATCTAACAAAAATTGTAACCCCTAGGATCCAAAGAGCTTCTAAACTAAACAAAATGTATATATACACAAAGAAAGTTGACTATCAGATGCAGAACACAGTTCAAGAAAAATTATGGCACAGAGTTTAACTTGACCCAAATCTTTCTTGGTTTACAGTTGAACAACTTAATAAAGCTATGAAATCTTAGAATTTTTAGCCTCCAGTGCTTGAATCAATCCATATTTTTAGCTTCTGTATCTATCTCATTTTACAGGGCTAACGTTAATGCAACAGATAATTTTCTGTGGACTCCCCTTCATTTTGCATGCCATGCTGGCCAACAGGATATTGTTGAGCTTCTTGTTAAATCTGGAGCTGTGGTAGATGCCCTCTCAATCAACAACTCAACTCCCTTAAGTAGAGCCATTGAGAGCTGCAGACTGGATACTGTAAAATACCTGCTTGACATCGGTGCTAAATTCCAGTTGGAGAATAGGAAAGGTATGAGTTTCATTACAGGTGATTAGGGCTAGAAAAGGAGGATTTATGTTAGATTCCTAAGCCTTCTAAATTTTTTATTGCAGGACCACATTTTCCCTTAAGTTACTGTTGCAAAAACTAACCTGAATTAAATGTTATGGAACTTTGTTTTGTACATAGTGCTTCTCAAATCACTAGTGTTAAAGAATCAGTTGTCTATGTTGGTAATTCATTGTAGACTGAGACTTTTGTAAAACACAATGAAAAATGATTTACTAGAAAAATGAAGAGGAAAAAGAACCCTATGAAATGCAAACCCAAACTTTTAAAATCTTTGGATTCAAATGACAAAATTCTATAAAATTGCTATAAAAATTTCTAAACACTTACTCTTTAATTCCTGTACTTACTTCACTGTGAGCCCATACCACTAATATGTAGACTGACACCAGTATGCAAATCACATTTTGAGTCATCACAGTGTTTTAGCTGTCAATTTCTAATAATTGGCATAGTTTGAAGCCCCTGTAGACTTTAGATTCCTTCTACAGCTAAACAGTCATTCCTGAAATAAGACTCCTTCTAGGAAGTAAATGGGAAGCCTTCTTTATGTCATAAATTTTCTTCATGAAAAAGTGGAGGCGTTTTGAGAGTGGGACTCATTGCTTCTTTTTGATCTGAAGGAGCTTTAATAACTTTGGCTGCTTCAGGCTGCCTCTGAGTCACAGGTAGTATTGTTAGGCCTGCCTGCAGATGTAACAGGGGTCATAATATCCAGCCATCTGCATAGAGTACTTGTGACTTCCAGCTTCCCCAGACTTTTTGAATATACCTCCTTCCGCAACAGGAAGGAGGAAAGCATAAAATTGTCACCCATGGAGGAATGTGCACACTGTGGGAGGAGAACTAGCACTCAGATATTCAAAATGTAACCTACCATTCTTTCCTATCAAACATGCTCAAAATAATTAACAAGAAGAAATGGTCTTGCTGGTAAATGACACTTTAAATGATAAAATTTTTGAGCTGGGACCACTTTAGAGAATATCTGAACCAATCTGTGACTTTTATACGTATCACTGGCTTCAGTAATCACCGTTAGTACCACATACTTAGAGCTGATATTTTGCTACATTGTTTATTATTAATCTGTTTAATGAAACTCTAAATTTATGTTTTAAACAGGGCATAGTGCCATGGATGTTGCAAAAGCTTATGCTGACAGTAGAATAATTGGTTTGATTAAAGAAAAGCTGGATAACTTGCCCAAACCAGCAGAAAATCAAAAACCAAAAGGCAAGCCACAACCCAAAGCAAAGACTGAAGGCCCCGAGATTAAGAAGGAAGAGGTATGAAAAGCAACTGACCCCTCATGAGTACCTGGTGTGGCTGCAGCACCATTTACTTATTGTTACAGTTCATGGGCAAATAATATGTAGTCCATGTTTTCAGTACCAATAGTTCTAAAGAAATACCTAGCAAGAAATTTACTATTACTGAAAAGTCTAAAAAGTTATTGCAAACAGAATCCACACAAAAAACAAGTTGATTGAACCAAATACTGTTAGAATGTTGAAAAAAGAACTTATATTAGAAGTGTATACACTTAGACCTGAATTATACAGATTTGATGAGATGTCCCAAAAGGGAAGTGTAGGGTAACATTTATGAGAAAAGAAGTAAAGCATGATTTTCATTCATTTTGATTTTATAATCTTTCACTACCTACCTTAACACCCAACTCCCAAGGAATTTTTTTTAAATTATGAACCCTAGGATTTGTAACTTGGATAATCCTGAAAAATGACTCTAGAAGGCTTTAAAGATGCCAAATTGTTCCAGGTAATCTGGAGTGGTTTGGGTCCCTCTAAATTATCAGCAGAAGATTGTTGTTTATGGGGGTTTCCCAGACATCTAGAATTTGTCCTTAGCAGGAAGCTCTAAGTACATTTCTAGGCTGGAAGCTTCTTTTAGGGAAACAGATGGATCCCTCAAGATCTTTGGCTGACACAGGATAGGGTATGAAGTTCAGGAAGGAAAAGTTTTAACATTATCAAAAGGCAGAGGAACCAGAGATCAAATTGCCAACATCTGCTGGATCATGGAAAAAGCAAGAGAGTTCCAGAAAAACATCTATTTCTACTTTATTGACTATGCCAAAGCCTTTGACTGTGTGGATCACAATAAACTGTGGAAAATTCTGAAAGAGATGGGAATACCAGACCTGATCTGCCTCTTGAGAAATCTTTATGCAGGTCAGGAAGCAACAGTTAGAACTGGACATGGAACAACAGATTGGTTCCAAATAGGAAAAGGAGTACATCAAGGCTGTATATTGTCACCCTGCTTATTTAATTTCTATGCAGAGTACATCATGAGAAACGCTGGACTGGAAGAAGCACAAGCTGGAATCAAGATTGCTGGGAGAAATATCAATAACCTCAGACATGCAGATGACACCACCCTTATGGCAGAAAGTGAAGAGGAACTCAAAAGCCTCTTGATGAAAGTGAAAGTGGAGAGTGAAAAAGTTGGCTTAAAGCTCAACATTCAGAAAACGAAGATCATGGCATACAGTCCCATCACTTCATGGGAAATAGATGGGGAAACAGTGGAAACAGTGTCAGACTTTATTTTTCTTGTCTCCAAAATCACTGCAGATGGTGACTGCAGCCATGAAATTAAAAGACGCTTACTCCTTGGAAGGAAAGTCATGACCAACTTAGATAGCATATTCAAAAGCAGAGACGTTACTTTGCCAACAAAGGTTCGTCTAGTCAAGGCTATGGTTTTTCCTGTGGTCATGTATGGATGTGAGAGTTGGACTGTGAAGAAGGCTGAGCCTCGAAGAATTGATGCTTTTGAACTGTGGTGTTGGAGAAGACTCTTGAGAGTCCCTTGGACTGCAAGGAGATCCAACCAGTCCATTCTGAAGGAGATCAGCCCTGAGATTTCTTTGGAAGGAATGATGCTAAATCTGAAACTCCAGTACTTTGGCCACCTCATGCGAAGAGTTGACTCATTGGAAAAGACTCTGATGCTGGGAGGGATTGGGGGCAGGAGGAGAAGGGGATGACAGAGGATGAGATGGCTGGATGGCATTACTGACTCGATGGACGTGAGTCTCAGTGAACTCCGGGAATTGGTGATGGACAGGGAGGCCTGGCTTGCTGAGATTCACGGGGTCGCAAAGAGTCGGACACGACTGAGTGACTGAACTGAACTGAACTGAGAGGTGATAGGAAGCAGACAGAGTTGAAGGGATGATCGGCAGACAGTAGAGAGTAACAAGCATGGAGGAAGAGAGTAAGGATAGCTAGAGGTGAAGGAAGATTGATCAGTTATAGCTCCTAACACATGCACCATTATCATTTTAGTAGGAATACATTCTTCTGATTAATAATGGCCGCAGATCAAGGATGGATCTTGAAGACTTTTGTGATCTGTCACTAATACTAATTAAGTTAAACAAGGCAAAAGAGTTATCTCTCCCCACCCAAAGTTATAATAAGATTCTATTTCATTTCAAATCATAATTTATATAGTAGCATTTTTTAAACTTCAGAGTATTAGAAAGTATACACAGGTTTTTGAAATTGATAGTTATTTTTTGGGTTTTTGCTCGTTTCCAGGAAACACTTTCAGCAATATACACTGTACCAGCCATAGTGGAGGACAAGAAGATGCGTAAAGATAATGTAGTTTATCTCAATTCATTGATTACCAGTGGTTATACCAAGAAAGTGGATATCACATTTATTCCACAGCGGGTAAGTACTTTAGAAAGATTGTAACATGGTATAAACTCCTAATGCCTTTTTTCAAATACTTTTTATGCAGAGCACCCAAACAACTGTCCAAAGCTTATCTTTTGATAAGCTGTGTTTTTGATAAGTTGTTATTTGAAGTTGTCCTTTTTCTAGATCCTGCTTACAACTAAGTAAGTCCAATTTGCATAGCTTCCGATATCTTGTGGTTTTATTTTCTGTATTGACTTCTTAATTTTCCTTGAATAGTTGAAGTTGTCTTTGGTCAGTGCCATTCCTTGTAGCCATGTAGTCACTGAATTTTATAGATATTTTCTCTGGGTACTTCTTAAAGTCCAACCTTTCCTCTTTGTACACACTATCACCATCTCACTTGGGAGTTTTATACTGATCAAGACTGGATTTATTAAATAGCTTCCTTAAACATCTACAAGTAAAGAGATGAAGACATATTTGGAGAACAAGAGTGGTCTTGCTAATGCTCATCAAACCATGCTGAATAATAGACCACCAGCTCCTTTTGCCCCCTACTGTGAAAATAATTTTGACTTCCCCACAAGATGTAAAGGCTGTCTATTAATTCCATTGCTTCCTGGTTTTGACCTCCTGAGAATGAACAGCAGCTGGCCTCAGGGCCATCAGAGAGGTAACTGAAGGGCATTTCAGTTGTTCAAATAGTCACCATCAGAAACAGTGATGGCTATGTAACCACTAATGTCATGTAAGAGATAAAAGTTAAAATAGACTTAGAAGTAAATTTGTTGTTGTTGTTGTTCAGTCGCTCAGTTGTGTCTCTTTGTGACCCCATGGACTGCAGCACGCCAGGCTTCCCTGTTTTTCACCATCTCCCAGAGCTTGCTCAAACTCATGTCCATTGAGTCAGTGATGCCATCCAACCATCTCATCCTCTGTCATCCCTTCTCCTCTTGCCAGAAGTAAATTGGATAGTTTTAAATTGACCAGATTGAAGGTTGTCTGGATATTGGCATGTTTATTGGCTGCCATGCTAACATTCACTCTGGATGTGGTTATTTGTTTAAGATCTGGAGTCCTGAAGCCACGACAGCAGAGCTGATCAGAATGAGGGAACTGCGCCGGGAGAGGTTGACATATGAAGTAGATTTTGATGACTTCATGATGCCCTTTCAGAAGCACATCACAGAGAGAGCACAAGCAGTGGAAGCTAGCTTCAAGATGTAAATCACAGCGGTTACATCTCAGAATAAACAACATTTTGAGGCCCAGGGACCAAATGTTGGAGAAAGTAGATTCCCATCAAAGTCAAAGCAACTCACAAGTTAAGCACTGTAACAAAATATTTGTCTTTGCTTTAACAACTATAAATATTCTGAGCTGTCTAGAGAAGTCATGTGTTATTTTGCAATGAATTGCATGCCATTCTGGATAAATTCCTCAATCTTCCTCAAGAATATTTTACAACAATGGCATTTTTGGTTATAAACATAGTGTCATCATCAAAGAATTTACAAGATGCACATCATTACGTTAAAGATATCCTTTTAGTGGAACTGAATGGAAGCTATTTAATATTAGGGAAGAGAAGCCCTTTTTAATACACTAAGGGAGCAGTTTTCTTCTCACACATCATCATAAATGATATGCATTAGATACTTGGGGTCAAATAAACACTGATGCCTCCAGTAGACACTGTTGACACTTCACCCATTTCTCCTGTTTTGGAATCATAGCACTCTCAGGCGTGACTTCCGGATGCTATCAGATGCCTCGGACACTTAAACTTGTACCATAGGGCTGAAGTACATGAGAATTAGTACTTCCTTGGAAACAGCCCTCAATGACCGAATAGATTCAGTGTATCAGCACCCCAGCTCCCTCATCATTCTGGTAAGACTATTCTGAAGTGCACGTTCTCATGGTCAGCTAGAGCTCCCCAGAGGTGAGGATCAGGCTGCCCATGGTGGTAATTTGATAGCGTGCCCTTCACTGGGCGCCGCCCCTTCCCTGTGCTCCCACCTGTCCTCACCCACTCTGGCCTTTTCTGGGTTACCTTCCAGAAACTTACGCCAAAATCCTTGTCTGCGGTTGCTTCTGGAAGGACCAAAACTAAGACAACATCTATGACTCTGAGTCCTCTAGCAAAAAATGTAAAAGGGCACTCCCTTATATTCTGTTTGCTACAAAATAAACATTTCCCCAGCAAGGGGGATTTGCCTCCAGTGTCTCGTGCAATTGAGAAGCAGTTCAAGTGGTACTCATGCAGTAGCTGATACTCTGGACAGAATTTCCAGATGCCAGATAAAAACATATATATGACAGAGAAGGACTAGATACTGTGTGTGACTTTTCCTTAAGGCAAGTATGTATGGGGCAAAGGGGAGGGTGGATATAAGGGACCTACCTTGAAACTTCACACATGTCCACTGAGATTTGAGTCTGGGGCCTTACTCATACTTGGAAAAGAGGTATGTCAGGATTCTATCAGAGAAATAGAAGGAGTAGTATAGATGGATAGGTGGTATTGACAGGTAGGTAGGGTAGATAAAGAGATTTGTGCAAGGAGTTGACTTGATTGTGGGGCTGGCATGGCAGCCAGTCATCAAGAAAGGCGGGCTGGATAGTCCTGGGCAAGAGTTACCCCTGAAGTTCACTGTGGAATTTCTTCCTCAGGAAAATCTCTATTCTGCTCTTAAGATCTTTCAACCAATAGCGTCAGACTCACCCAGACTATTGAAGATAATCTTTACATAAAGTCAACTAACTGTAGATATTAATTGCATCTATCCAGTTCCTTTACAGCAACACCTACAGTTAGTGTTTGATTAAGTAACCTAGTTCTCATAATTAAGACATAAAACTGACCATTGCTGGAAGCATTCTACTAAGTAAAAAAAAACTAGTGGAAGCGTTATCTGCACCAGGAAATGCAATGGGTGCTGGGCAGGAACTCCAAAAACATACACAAAAGCCCCATTGACTTCTATTTTAGAAGTTGATTCTATTTTAGAATCTGCCTTAACAGAGGACACCCATTCCTGTCTACAACTCCATCAGCCACACATACATACACGCACGTGTGTGTACATACATAAATATATGTACACCGTGAAGCCCCCTTTCCTTCAGTCCCCTCCCTCACTTTCCACAGGTGGAAAAGCCTTGAACAGTAGCTGGAGAGTCAGGGAGGGGGAAGGATGAGGGAGTGAAGTAGCTAACCAGGCCCACCTTCCCTGAGGCAGCTTGAACTGGTTACTTAAACAAGTTTTATAATATGGAGCCTGGACATTTGCTCTTAGACAGAACTAAATTTTGTTTGCTTTATGAGTTTTTTGGGAGAGTTTGTTTTCTCATTTAAACATGTTGATTTAATGCCAGTCTTAGAGGAAAGTTGCAAGAATTTTACAAAAATTCCTGAATATTCTTCACCCAAATTACCTAAATGTTATTTATCACATTGCTTTATCTCCTTTTTCAATGTGTATATGTGTGTGTAATATTTTTTCTGAACCATTTGTCAGTTGAAGACATGATGCCTTTACCTATAAATACTTCAATATGTATTTCCCAGAATAACAAAGACATTGTTTACATAGTCACACTGTAATTGCCAAAATTGGGAAATTAATATTTTGATTAACTATTTAATATGTGTCTTATTCATATTTTGTTGTTTGTCCCAATAAGATCCTTTATAGAAAAAATGTCCCAGATCATGGGCTATATTCAGTTGTCACATCTCTTTGGTTTCTTTTGGCTTAGAACAGTTTCTCTTTCTTTCTTTTTTAATGGCATTGGTATATTAGAAGAAAACAGCTTAGCTATTTTGTAAAATTGGTCCTTAACTGATTTTGATTTGTCTTTTATCTCCTCTAGAATAGATTTAAGTGATGCACCTTAGGCAGGAATACCACAGAAGTAATATTGTGTTCTTTTCAGTACATCATATCATGAGGTCCATGATGATGCTGTAAATTCGGTCAACATGCATCCCTTGGTTAAAAATGGTATCTACCTGGTTTCTCCTCTATAGAGTTCTTCTTTTTACTTTTGTACTTAATAAGAATCTTATGGATATATCCTTTGAAACTACATAAATTTCCTGTTATTCCAATGACTTTCACCCACTAATTTTAGCATTCAGGGATGACTTTTGCCTGGAATAATTGTTACAGTGATGGTTGCCATAAGATTATTTTCTAATCTTATTATTTTTTCTGCATTTATTAGTTGGTTTTGTATTGTTGGTCAGAGCTTTCTCTTCTTCCTCATTAGTTTATGTGTTGATTATGTAATCGGTCTGAACTCATGCCTTGCTTTTTCACTCAAAAGATTATAATCCTGTTCTGTTATTATGTATCTTGGTGCTCAAATTGTTCCTGAGTTGGTCAGTGAAAGCTCCTTCAAGCTAGCTCATGAGGACATGACATTTTATTTCCTGCAGTAACTGGAGGATTTTCTCTTTCTTGAATGTAAAAGAAGATGCCTATCCATGGTTTCATTCAAGAACAAGAAAAATGAGTCTGCAACAGATTTTCAGAGTCTTTAATTCTCGGCTATCACTTTGGTGAATACAACAGTTTCTCAATGCCAGTTTCATAGACAGTGCTATTCTGTGATCACCCTCAACCATTTGCAAATGTAAACTGTGAGAATGTGTTAATGTCACATCCTATTAATTCTCTCTCATATATATGAAGTGCTTATACTCACTCAAATGACTCAACAACATGTTTGAATGGGACTTGTGTGAGGGGACATTCAAGTGGCATAGTTTATTTTGAGTTTAACTCTAAACTTAAACAGAGCAAAGCCAAAGGTCTTTGATGTCCCATAAGGCCATCAGTGCTCTTCAAAGAGTGGTCCATTGATCAGCAGCATCAATATCACCTGGGAGCCTGGCCCCACTCCTACCAAACTGTCATATAGAATTCTGTATAAGCATAAAACATTTTGTAGAGGACATTTTGCTGACTTAGAAAAACCATCTGTCAAACTTAAAAATATTAATTTAAAGTATTATAAATAGTATGAATAGTGATATAAGACATAAATATGCAACACCTAAAATAGTAATTTTCTGGGTTTTAGAATTATGCATTGGTTGTCTTATGCAGCTCATCTGTTTTTTCTATCTTTTTCATTCTTACAAAAGATATGCATTAATTTACAATAAAAAACAACAACAAAATTAAAAAAATACAAGTTGATCCAGAAGTCCAGCATACGAGTGATTTTATCAGTAGTATTTATCTTTTATTTCTATATAAATATACATATATGTATATATATTAACTCGGAGAAGGCAATGGCACCCCACTCCAGTACTCTTGCCTGGAAAATCCCATGGATAGAGGAGCCTGGTAGGCTGCAGTCCCTGGGGTCGCAGAGTCGGACATGACTGAGTGACTTCACTTTCACTTTTCACTTTCATGCATTGGAAAAGGAAATGGCAACCCACTCCAGTGTTCTTGCCTGGAGAATCCCAGGGACGGGGGAGCCTGGTGGGCTGCCGTCTGTGGGGTCACACAGAGTCAGACACGACTGAAGTGACTTAGCAGCATATATATTAACTTAGTTAAGATTCTCTCAGAACCTAGAGATTGTCATACAGAGTGAAGTAAGTCAGAAAGAGAAAAACAAATGTATATTAAGGCATATATGTAGAATGTTACATAAACAAAATGTTACGTAAACAAAACAAAAATGTTACGGCTGAACCTGTTGGGGAGGCAGAAATAGACAGGCATAGAGGAACAAAAGGACACCAAGAAGGGAAAGGAGAGGTGGAATAAACTGGGTGATCGGGACTGACATCTGTACACTAGTATGTATAAAACGGATAACCTATTTCAAGCACAGGAAACACTACTTAATGCTCTGTAGTGACCTGAATGGGAAGGAAGTCCTCAAAATAGGAGATATCTCTATATACAGCTGGTTCACTTTGCTGTACAGCAGAAACTAATGCAACATTGTAAAGCAACTATACCCTAAAAAAATAAAATAAAACTTTTTAAAAAAGAAACACTGAGCCAAGAATTCAGATACAAGTGGTTTGTTAAGAAAATTCAGATATAGGTGGTTTGGTTCCTGGGGGGCCAGATGAGGGAAGCAGGCCAGGAAGGGAAAATAAGCCAAGCAAGGGGGAGTTTTCTGATGAAACCCCACCTTCCATGGAGCCCTTGGGGAGCTGTGGAGTGCCAGGGAAAGGTGCCAGGCTTCTGGATTCCCAGGCCAATCAGTTACAGGAAGTAACAGAGGGAGTGCTTGTGAGGCTATTCCAGTGCTCAGAGGCAGCCCCACAAATTGAATTGGTGGGTCACGGTGTGAACGACTGGCTGGAAAGTGGGAAGTAGCTGGGTTGGGTGCACAACATAGGAAAAGAAACCCAGGATTCCAGATGGTCACCAATAGAATGTGCTACAGGAATGTATACGCAGGAGCTGAAATTGAGGGGAAAATACTGTTCTCTATACCCTCTTCTGTGTGCTCAGTCACTCAGTCATGTCCAAGTCTTTGTCAGCCCATGGACTGTAGCCTGTCAGGCTCCTCTGTCTTTGAAATCTTCCAGGCAAGAATACTAGAATGGGTTGCCACTTTATACTCCAGGGGATATTCCCAACCCAAGGTTTGAAGCTGTGTCTCTTGTGTCTCCTGCATTGGCAGGTGGATTCTTTACGACTAACTCCACCTGGGAAGCCCACCCTCCTCTCTACTGACCTTTAAATGTACACTTGGCTGAAGTGGTTAAGAGTGTGATTTTGTAGTCAGTATGTTTGAATCCTCACTCTGCCATTTACTAGTTTCATGTCTTTGGATCAAGTTACAAATTGTCTCTGAGCCTCAATTTCATCATCTACAAAGAAAGGATAATAATATGCCCTTTAATAAACTGTTGTGAGAATCAAATGGAATAACATCTATAAGGTTTCTAGTTTTGTACCTCTGCGTGGTTCATGCTCCATAAGTGATTTGTTTTTAAACTTCTTTCAATCTTGGCTGCAAAGTAAACAAAAGGAGGCACAGGGATGTGGATTCCAACCTAGGCAATCAGAAGAGTAAAAAATTCACTTTCAGGCTGTCAACTAAAGTGACTTAAACCTGTACATTTTGTCTATTTTTTGATAATCAGACAAAGATGATCAGTGCACATTTGCTATAGAAATAGTTACTAATTCTTAGTCATAGTCATTCTAGTGGATAGTGAACCAGTGTTCACTTTTTCAGTCTAGAGAGCCTAATCGAATTTTTATATACAGTCTAAAGAATTAGCTAATGAAAGTAGTGTCTTAGGCTGAGCTCCCTAGAAACAGGGAGCTGAAGACTCTTGCATGTGTCTTATTGAGAGAGTGTTCCCGAGAAACTTGTAAGAGATGATGGGAGCAGGATAAAACAGAAGGAGGACCTAAAAAACAGAAAGCTAACCCTAGCCTGATTCCATGGAGAGCTCTGGAGGATGAATTGTAGCACAGAGTTTGCCCTGCCCAGAAGGAAGGAGGCTAGCTATTAGAAACCTCAGATTTTTCACCTTGCTTACTGACGAGTTGCCTCCAATCAACCAAGGGCAATCCTCCAGAGGAGAGGGTCAGATCAGATCAGTCGCTAAGTCGTGTCCGATTCTTTGCGGCCCCATGAATCACAGCATGCCAGGCCTCCCTGTCCATCACCAACTCCCGGAGTTCACTGAGACTCACGTCCATCGAGTCAGTGATGCCATCCAGCCATCTCATCCTCTGTCGTCCCCTTCTCCTCCTGCCCCCAATCCCTCCCAGCATCAGAGTCTTTTCCAATGAGTCAACTCTTCGCATGAGGTGGCCAAAGTACTGGAGTTTCAGATTTAGCATCATTCCTTCCAAAGAAATCCCAGGGCTGATCTCCTTCAGAATGGACTGGTTGGATCTCCTTGCAGTCCAAGGGACTCTCAAGAGTCTTCTCCAACACCACAGTTCAAAAGCATCAATTCTTCGACGCTCAGCCTTCTTCACAGTCCAACTTTCACATCCATACATGACCACAGGAAAAACCATAGCCTTGACTAGACGAACCTTTGTTGGCAAAGTAATGTCTCTGCTTTTAAATATGCTATCTAGGTTGGTCATAACTTTCCTTCCAAGGAGTAAGCGTCTTTTAATTTCATGGCTGCAATCACCATCTGCAGTGATTTTGGAGACAAGAAAAAGTCTGACACTGTTTCCACTGTTTCCCCATCTATTTCCCATGAAGTGATGGGACCGGATGCCATGATCTTTGTTTTCTGAATGTTGAGCTTTAAGCCAACTTTTTCACTCTCCTCTTTCACTTTCATCAAGAGGCTTTTGAGTTTCTCTTCACTTTCTGCCATAAGGGTGGTGTCATCTGCATATCTGAGGTTATTGATATTTCTCCCAGCAATCTTGATTCCAGCTTGTGCTTCTTCCAGTCCAGTGTTTCTCATGATGTACTCTGCATAGAAGTTAAATAAGCAGGGTGACAATATACAGCCTTGACGTACTCCTTTTCCTATTTGGAACCAGTCTGTTGTTCCATGTCCAGTTCTAACTGTTGATTCTTGACCTGCATACAGATTTCTCAAGAGGCTGATCAGGTCTGGTATTCCCATCTCTTTCAGAATTTTCCACAGTTGATTGTGATCCACACAGTTAAAGGCTTTGGCATACTCAATAAGGCAGAAATAGATGTTTTTCTGGAACTCTGTTGCTTTTTCCATGATCCAGCGGATGTTGGCAATTTGATCTCTGTTCCCTCTGCCTTTTCTAAAACCAGCTTGAACATCAGGAAGTTCACGGTTCACATATTGCTGAAGCCTGGCTTGGAGAATTTTGAGCATTACTTTACTAGTGTGTGAGAAGAGTGCAATTGTGCGGTAGTTTGAGCATTCTTTGGCATTGCCTTTCTTTGGGATTGGAATGAAAACTGACCTTTTCCAGTCCTGTGGCCACTGCTGAGTTTTCCAAATTTGCTGGCATATTGAGTGCAGCACTTTCACAGCATCATCTTTCAGGATTTGGAATAGCTCAACTGGAATTCCATCATCTCCACTAGCTTTGTTCGTAGTGATGCTTTCTAAGGCCCACTTGACTTCACATTCCAGGATGTCTGGCTCTAGGTCAGTGATCACACCATCGTGATTATCTGGGTCAAGAAGATCTTTTTTGTACAGTTCTTCTGTGTATTCTTGCCACCTCTTCTTAATATCTTCTGCTTCCGTTAGGTCCATACCATTTCTGTCCTTTATCGAGGAGAGGGTAACTCTGAGCTAAAAGCAACCGCCAACCGTAGTGGCTGAGCAATGTTTACTCCAGGAGTTAGAGGAAATCTGGGTAGCTCTGTAGCATCTGCTGTAAATGGCATGCTTTTGTCTGCAAAGTTTTAGATGGTGATGCCTTGAGGTTCATTTTGTACTACATGCTTTCTCCTTAAAAAGAAAGGAGAAAACTTGTCTAAATCATTCTTAATTACGAAGAACAAGAAAGAATAGCAGTGAGAGCCAATTCAACAGCAACTTAAATAGAGAAACCTCACATATCCCACTGGCAGTGTCTCATTCTTCACACTTGAGCTGCTATTATCAGTCACTGAAAATTATAAGCAGGAGAGACAGAAAGATGTATTAAACCTCATGCTCAGGATAAGGTCATGTCTAATCGGTACAAATGAACCAACCCCAGTGCTGTTAGCTTAGCAATTTTTATTCAATTCACAACTAGGCAGATTCACTGTGAGCATGAAGGTCCCCAAGAGAACCACTGAGCCAATACTGTGTTTTTAAGTAAGCAGTATGAAAAGAGAATTCAGGCTTCTACAAAAAGGCATAAATTTGAAGTAAATAGTCATCTGTACTGCAGTATTATTTTCCATATATTTGCCTAAGGTATATATTTTTCCTGAAATTGTGTTTATGTAACAATGGATCCTGGGGGAAATTTACAAATGAAGGTAGATGGGGCATTTGTGAAAATCAAATAAGCTCATGCTAATATACTTAGATCATTAGGTAATTGTTACCATATCATGAATTTTATCTGGGCAATAAGGAAGAACGTAATATTCTGTTAACATTCTAGAAGTCACTGAAGATTTTTTTATCCTAGATAAATAGTTGAGTATTATGTGGTGTATGTGTTTTATTTAGAATTTAGAATAATTGTCTTTCCTCTGTATCTTCAGCAAAAAAGACTTTGAAGAAGAACTAATACACAAAAGACAATTTAATTTCCATAGATTTAGTTTTTTACAAGATGAGGTGAAATATCCATGTATTCTTTACATTTGGGAGACTGTTATATTCTTTGTTATTGGGACATGCAGGCTCCAGTGTGTTTCCCTCCTAAGAGAGTTGGAAGTAAGATAAGTATTTCCTCACCTCATAAAAAGTAAATTCTGAAGTCAACACTGAACAAATGAAATGGCCAATAGACAGAGGATCACTGATAAAGATTTACCAGTAATTCATCCCTAGCTAAAGCAATGTGTTGCAAAGCTAAAGAAAGGCTTAGCCAGGAGGACGATTGATCAACAACAGAATCATCCTTAAATGACAGCAGCCAGGCCAACTGACTGTGTCTCTCCAGGTTCTACTCTGGACAGGGACCTCCTCTGGTCTATGTAACACATGCATTTGGTATCAACATAGACCTTTCCAGGCTGGTACCACCACAATTTTGAATCAACCAGTCATACTTGTTCTGTACACAGTTTGGTTTTATTCATTCAGTGTATATCTGCTGAGCACTGATATTGATAATCCTAGGGTTGTTCCTTGCTCTTCTTCTGTGTTGTCTCCCTGGACTGTGACCCATTCAGATTGTCTTTCCATGTTTTCAGCATAATCTGGCTTCCAGGTAGATTAAGACAATGGCAGATGCTGGTAAGAGATAGGAATGGTGAGGAAGGAGAAGAGTTGTTCAGCTGCTCAGTCTTATCTGACTCTTTGTGACCCCATGGACTACAGCACACCAGGCTTCCCTGCCCTTCACTATCTCTCAGAGCTTGCTCAAACTCATGTCCATTGAGTCGGTGATGCCATCCAACCATCTCATCCTTTGTCGTCCCCTTCTGTCCTGCCCTCAATCTCTCCCAGCATTGGTCTTTTCCAATGAGTCAGTTCTTCACATCAGGTGGCCAAAGTATTGGGGCTTCAGCTTCATCAGTCCTTTCAATGAATATTCAAGGTTGATTTCCTTTAAGATTGACTAGCTTGATCTCCTTGCAGTCCAAGGGACTCTCAAGAATATACTCCAGCACCACAGTTTGAAAGCATCAATTCCTCAGCACTTAGCCTTCTTTATGGTCCAATTCTCACATCCATACATTACTACTGGAAAAACCATAGCTTTGACTAGGTAGACCTTTGTCGGCAAAGTAATGTGTCTGCTTTTTAATATGCTGTCTAGGTTTGTCATAACTTTTCTTCCAAGGAGCAAGCATCTTTTAATTTCATGTGTGCAGTCACCATCTGCAGTGATTTTGGAGTGCAAGAAGATAAAGTCTCTCACTGTTTCCATTTTCCCCCATCTATTTGCCATGAAGTGATGGGACCAGATGCCATGATCTTATTTTTGTGTGTGTTGAGTTTTAAGCCAGCTTTTTTTTACTCTTCTTTCACTTTCATCAACAGCTTCTTTAGTTCCTCTTCACTTTCTGCCATAGGATATTTTAATCTGCATATCTGAGATTGTTGAAATTCCTCCCGGCAATCTTGATTCCAGTCTGAACTTCATCCAGCCCAGCATTTCACATGATGTACTCTACATAAAAGTTAAATAAGCAGGATGATAGTATACAGCCTTGACATACTCCTTCCCCAGTTTTGAACCAGTCCGTTATTCCATGTCCAGTTCTAATTGTTGCTTCTTGACCTGCATACAGATTTCTCAGGAGGCAAGTAAGGTAGTCTGGTATTCCCACATGTTAAATAATTTTCCACAGTTTGTTGTGATCCACACAGTCAAAGTCTTTAGTGTAGTCAGTGGAGCAGAAGTAGATGTTTACTTGGAATTCCCATTTTTTCTGTGATCCAATAAATGTTGGCAATTTGATCTCAGGATCCTCTGCCTTTTCTAAATTCAACTTGAACAACAGTTCCTGGTTCACATACTGTTGAAGCCTAACTTGAAGGATTTTGAGCATTACCTTGCTAGCATGCAAAATGAGTACTATTGTGTGGTAGTTTGAACATTCTTAGGCACTACCCTTCTTTGGGACTGGAATGAAAACTGACTTTTTCCAGTCTTGTGGCCACTGCTGAGTTTTCCATATTTGCTGCATGTTGGGTGCAGCACTTTAACAGCATCATCTTTTAGGATTTGAAATAGCTCACCTGGAATTCCATCACCTCCACCAGCTTTGGTCATAGTAAGAAGAGGAGAAGCCAGGCTAGTTCTCCTTTTCACTCTTTGCCTTGACAGCATCCCAGGTGATTGCTGTGTCTGTCTCCCCCATGGGTCCAGTTGCCAACTGACTATCCTGCCCTGGTTCCAGCTCCCACTGTCTGACTCTGGCCCCTCTGCTCTGGTGGCACCACCTCCTCCCTCTGTCACTTTAGCCTGGGGGTGATACCAACTTCCTTTATTTTTGTTAATGTCTGGGCCACCTCACCGTGCCCTGGTTGACTCCTCAAACTTTTTTATCATCTGTACACCAAATCCTTGCATTAACTTCCCTTCTGAAGAATTCAGAGTGGTTTTTGCTTCCCTGGTTGGACCCTGATTTTTTTGTTGTTCAGTTGCCAAGTCATGTCCAACTCTTCATGACCCCATAGACTGCAGCATGCCAGGCTTCCCTGTCTCTCACCATCTCCCACAATTTGCCCAAGTTCATGTCCATTGCATTGGTGATGCCATCCAATCATCTCATCCTTTATAAATAATGATTAATAGAATAATCACAAAATACATATGTGACTATCACACATTTAGATAATTGAAGATTATCACAAGATTCAAAAGATTCCACAGGATATACTTAAGGAAGTCTCTAATACAAGTAAATGATATAGTAGAACAGAGGGTATATTTGGGTCTAAGACTTCTAGGTATAACTCCCTGATTTCTCAGAACAGGGCACACTTCATCTTCAAATTATACACCAGCAAGATAACTCTGAGCCCAGGTGCACATTTGTTGAGGGCTATTTTATAGCACTAGCTCCATAAAAACCCAGGCTGGATCACCTGCCAAACCAGATACAAACTGCCAATCTGTGCATCCCTAAAACATGCAGACAAACCAATACAGGTTGCCTCTAGGGGGATTTCAGACTTTAAACACACACTATAAAGTTGTACCTAGTATATTTCATTCTTCCCTTGACTAGACTTATCCCAGGAGATAAGTACAGAGTTACCCTGTATAGCTGCAAGATTAACCCTTTCCTTACATAACGTGTAAACTTACAGTATGTGCTCCAGAATCAGGGAAATGCGATAGCATTTTAGCAGAGATCTGAAGGATGAGGAAAAAATTAAATTGGCCCTGATGAAAGGGAAGAGTCTAGTGGAAAGAACAGCATTTTGCAGGAAAGACCCAATCCAACAAATGGAAAAAAGGCAGTGTTGATTAAAACATTAAATAGAAATTTTGGCAGGGGAAAAGGTCAAAGCTAGGTCCACTGAGAGTTCTAGTAGAGTTCTTAGTGGACCAATTGAAGAAGAGATTCACTCTTTGGGATTTCAGTAGGATGTAAGACTGGAGCTGCTGGTGGACAGTTTTGCTACCTTATGGGGACACTCCAGCTGAGGTTGGAGCTCACACAAATGACAGCAGAGCTGATAGAGCAAGGAGCTGGAGGAGAATGCCAGCAAGCGCAGCAGAGAGAACAGTTCTGTCTCAGATCCAAGCTTGCTCAGTCCACCTCCTGAAATTCTAAGCTTTAGGAGTCATCACATTCTCTTTTTATTAAATTGGTTTTTGTTACTGTTAATGAATGCAAGTTTCTGTGCCTGATGCACAGTAAGGCCAAACAATACAAGAATATTGGAGTTTGGAGCAGAGGAAGCTTTGTTGTAGGGCCATGCAAGGAGAGCAGGTGGCTCATGCCCTCCAAAAGCCCCAAATTTCCCAAAGGGTTTCAGCAAGCCCTTTTTAAAGTCAAGGTGAGTGATGGTTGATTATTGCAAACTTCTTGATGTAGGAATCCTTTGTTCTTGTAGCTATTCACCTAGGTCAGGTTACAATGTTCCTGTAAACCTCCAGCAAGACAAATGTTATTCTCTTCTGCAACTTTAAATCTCTATTTGGAAGGGAAAATGCTATACCCTTAAAGGTCAGAGCCTCAAGAATGTTCAATACTGTTTATTTCAGGTTATAGGAAACATTCTTGACTTGTAGCAAAAGCAGCAGAATACAAATGTTAAAGCAACAGAGGGCTTCCCTGGTGGCTCAGATGGTAAAGAATCTACTTGCAATGAGGGAGACCTGGGTTTGATCCCAGGTCAGGGAAATCCCCTGGAGAAGGGAATGGCAGATCTAGTCCATTCAGTCCAGCTGCTTAGTCATGTCTGACTCTTTGCAACCCCATGGACTGCAGCACGCCAGGCCTCCCTGTCCATCACCAACTCCGGGAGTTTACACAAACTCATGCATTGAGTCGGTGATGCCATCCAAGCATCTCATCCACTGATATCCCCTTCTGTTCCTGCCTTCAATCTTTCCCAGCATTAGAGTCTTTTCAAATCAGTCAGATTTTCCCATCAGGTGGCCAAAGATTGGAGTTTCAGCTTCAACATCAGTTCTTCCAATGAACATTCAGGCCTGATTTGCTTTAGAATGGACTGGTTGGATCTCCTTGCAGTCCAAGGGACTCAAGAGTCTTCTCCACAGTTCAAAAGCATCAATTCTTCTGCACTCAGCTTTCTTTATAGTCCAACTCTCACATCCGTACATGACTACTGGAAAAACCAAACCCTTGACTAGATGAACCTTTGTTGGCAAAGTAATGTCTCTGCTTTTTAATATGCTATCTAGGTTGGTCATAACTTTTCTTCCAAGGAGTAAGCGTCTTTTAATTTTATGCCTGCAATTACCACCTGCAGTGATTTGGGAGCCCAAAAAAATAAAGTCTACCACTGTTTCCACTGTTTCCCCATCTATTTCCCATGAAGTGATGGGACCAGATGCCATGATCTTAGGTTTCTGAATGTTGAGCTTTAAGCCAACTTTTTCACTCTCCTCTTTCACTTTCATCAAGAGGCTCTTCAGTTCTTCTTCACTTTCTGCCATAAGGGTGGTGTCATCTGCATATCTAAGGTTATTAATATTTCTCTCTGCAATCTTGATTTCAGCTTGCGCTTCATCCAGCCCAGCATTTCTCATGATGTATTCTGCATAGAAATTAAATAAGCAGGGTGACAATATACAGCCTCTAGGTACTCCTTTCCTGATTTGGAACCAATCTGTTTTTCCACGTCCAGTTCTAACTGTTGCTTCCTGACCTGCATAATGATTTCTCAAGAGGCAGGTCAGGTGGTCTGGTATTCCCATCTCTTTCAGAATTTTCCACAGTTTATTGTGATCCACACAGTCAAAGGCTTTGGCATAGTCAATAAGGGAGAAATAGATGTTTTTCTGGAACTCTCTTGCTTTTTCCATGATCCAGCGGATGTTGGCAATTTGATCTCTGGTTCCTCTGCCTTTTCTAAAACCAGCTTGAACATCTGGAAGTTCACAGTTCACGTATTGCTGAAGCCTGGCTTGGAGAATTTTGAGCATTACTTCACTAGCGTGTGAGATGAGTGCAGTTGTGCGGTACTTTGAGCATTCTTTGGCATTGCCTTTCTTTCGGACTGGAATGAAAGCTGATCTTTTCCAGTCCTGTGGCCACTGCAGAGTTTTCCAAATTTGCCAGCATATTGAGTGAAGCATTTTCACAGCATCATCTTTCAGGATCTGAAATAGCTCAACTGGAATTCCATCACCTTCACTAGCTTTGTTCATAGTGATGCTTTCTAAGACCCACTTGCCTTCAGATTCCAGGATGTCTGGCTCTAGGTGAGTGATCACACCATCGTGATTATCTTGGTCATGAAATTTGTGCAGTTCTTCTGTGTATTCTTGCTACCTCTTCTTAATATCTTCTGCTTCCGTTAGGTCCATACCATTTCTGTCCTTTATTGAGCGCATCTTTGCATGAAATGTTCCCTTGATATCTCTAATTTTCTTGAAGAGATCTCTGGCCTTTCCCATTCTATTGTTTTCCTCTATTTCCTTGCATTGATCACTGAGGAAGGCTTTCTGATCTCTCTTTGCTATTCTTTGTAACTCTGCATTCAAATGGGTATATCTTTCCTTTTCACCTTTGCTTTTGGCTTCTCTTCTTTTCACAGCTATTTGTAAGGCCTCCTCAGACAGCCATTTTGCTTTTTTGCATTTGTTTTTCTTGGGGACGGTCTTGATTCCTGTCTCCTGTACAATGTCACAATCCTCCATCCATAGTTCATCAGGCACTCTATCAGATCTAGTCCCTTGAATCTATTTGTCACTTCCATTGTATAATCTTAAGGGATTTGATTTAGGTCATACCTGAATGGTCTGTGCCTGATTTAGGTCATACCTGATGCAAAGAGCTGATTCATTTGAAAAGACGCTGATGCTGGGAAAGGTTGATAGCAGGAGGAAAAGGGGACGACAGGGGATGAGATGGTTGGATGGCATCACCAACTCAATGGAAATGAGTTTGAGTAAACTCCAGAAGTTGGTGATGGACAATGAGGCCTGGTGTGCTGCAGTCCATGGGGTCGCAAAGAGTCAGACACGACTGAGTGACTGAACTGAACTGGTCTAGCGACTTTCCCTACTTTCTTCAATTTAAGTTTGAATTTGGCAATAAGGAGTTCATGATCTGAGCCACAGTCAGCTCTCAGTCTTATTTATGCTGACTGTATAGAGCTTCTCCATCTATGGCTGCAAAGAATATAATCAATCTGATTTCAGTATTGACCATCTGGTGATGTCCATATGTAGAGTCTTGTGTTGTTGGAAGAGGGTATTTGCCAAGACCAGTACGGTCTCTTGGCAAAACTTACTTTGGCTCAGTCTCTTCATTCTTCCTGGAGTTATTTCTCCACTGATCTCCAGTAGCATATTGGGCACCTACCGACCCGGGGAGTTCATCTTTCAGTGTCCTATCTTTTTGCCTATTCATACTGTTCATGGGGTTCTCAAGGCAAGAATACTGAAGTGATTTGCCATTCCCTTGTCCAAAACAGATCTAATCTGGAGTCAAATCTATTCTTCTTATTACATTAAAAGTCCTAATACAAAAAGAAATACAAAGGATATTGAGAATTACCAGGAACTGTAGCATTACCAAAGTCAAGGAGATTCCTAGCATGGTGGAGGAATCAGCAGAATCAAGTAGAAGACCATCAGTTCCCCAAATCCATATGATTATCTTAACAACCCCTTCAGGGATTTTCCTGCTGTGTTGAAATATAACATCATCTAAAATTAAATTATTTTAAAATTAGTCATCATACAGACTAAAAAGTATGCATGTGCTATCTTAGTGCCTAGTCACATGTAGAGAAAAGTTTGTTCTTGTGCTAATTCGTCCCTGGCAGTTATACTTCTGAGTTGTTGCATCTGTTCTTTAGAATGTTTCTTCCTACTAGGCTATATTAACTTTCTATTTTGCCACTCAAAACATAGCTATTCGTGTGAAGCTTCTAGTCAGTTCTCACTGGTAGCAGGGCTCCCTTACCTCGTTGCTTCCTAGTTGAGTCTCAACTTCATTTCAGGGCCCAAGATTCATAAAAATTGCAATCCCATTACTTCTTCAGAATTATTGTCAAATAAGCAAGAAGCGAATGGTCTCAAAAACTTCGCAAATGACCCTGCAAGAGTTTTTCTTTTTAGAAGGTAAGATGGGATACAGCAGACAGGATGAAAATACTGTACGCATAGACCACACAACAGCGAATAAATGTGTTCTGGAGCATTAAAATTACCCTTGCTGTGCTAATCTCTAAATGTACTATGTGTTTTGTGATGCAAATGAGAGCACATTGCCTTACATCTTACTCTGGGTCATGGACCCACAGAATTGCAGCAGCACAAACTGGTTGACAACAAAATTCTTTGCTTCGTGAGGCCTTTGGATTTTCATTTGATGTGTGTGAGTAGAAATGCACAGACACAAAAAACAAGAGCAGATGATATTATCTAAGCTATTCAGTCAAATAAATCAGTAAGAAATGTCTGACAAAAAATATAAAATATATTTATCGATTCAAAGCAGTCATTAATTTGGTGGTTTTCTATATCATCTTTTCTGCTTATAGGAATAGAGCAAAATGTTCTTAAATTTTTAAATCTCATTCTAAAAATCAGTAGTCCAAAAAGTTTAATCCTTTTCAAATTTTTTTGGGGAAAAAAATGATCAGAATAGAGAGGAGAAATAGTTCCACTTTTCAAAAACTTTTATTTTGTATTGTGGTATAACCAATTAACAATGTTGCAATAGTTTGAGGTGAACAGTGAGGAGAATCAGCCATACATACACATGTATCAATTCTCCTGCAAACTCACCTCCCATCCAAGTTGTCACATAACAATGAGCAGAGCTCCCTGTGCTATAGAGCTGGTCCTTGTTGGTTATCCATTTTAAATATGGCAGTGTGTACATGTGGATCCCAAACTCCCTAAGTATCCTTTCCACCAGTCTTTTGCTCCCATCCCCAGGAAACCATAAGTTCCCTCTCTGTCTGTCTGTCTTTTGTAAGTAAATTCATTTGTGTCATTTCTTTTTAGATTCCACATATAAGGGATGTCATACAATAAGAAACAGTGCTATTTTAAACTAAATTTTCTGGTTGTTTCTGGCTTTCTCATCTCTAGCATTGGGAGTGTTGGCAAAGCTTAAAAGAAGAGAAACATACATTAAAATTTGGGGAGCTCAAGTGAAATCCTCTTAAAAGACTATTTGTCATCCACCCATCTACCCACCCATTCATTCATTTTATTCAATAAATATTGAGGATCTACTACCTTCCCATCAGCATCCTAGGTGCTTGGTGGAGAATGCTAAACAAAGCAGAGCTGCTGTTTCCTGGGCTCTTGCCACCACAGTGGTGTGTTTGTGTGTGTATGTGTATGTGTGTGTGTGTGTGTGTGTGTGTGTGTTAGTTGCTTAGTCATGTCCGACTCTTTGCAGCCCCATAGACCATAGCCCACCAAGACCCTCTGTCTATGGGATTCTCCAGGCAAGAACATTTGAGTGGGTTGCCATGTCCTTCTCCAAAAGGAATTATAGAAAGAAAGAAAGTAAAGTAGCTCAGTCGTGTCGGACTCTTTCTGACCCCATGGACTGTAGCCTACCAGGCTCCTCCATCCATGGAATTTTCCAGGCAAGAGTACTGGAGTGGGTTGCCATTTCCTTCTCCACCATAGTGGTGAGACAGTAATAAAACAAACGCAAAATTTCACTATAAATTGTGATGAATTATCATGGAAAAATACAGGGTGAAGTTTTAGTTTGGGAGGCTGGAAGGGCCTCTCTGAGGAAGTAAGCTAGTCAGAGACATAAAGAATGAGCAGAAACTTCCAGACTGAAGGAGGAGTGGAGGGATACAATTTTCACACAAAGAAGTAGGACCTGAAAAAACCCTTTAGTGGGAAAGAACCTGGCTTGGTGAGACCGAAGTGGCTTGAACAAAGCAAGCAGCCAGAGAGAGAGCTGAAGGGGAGGCTGAGACTAGCTTTTGAAGACCTTGCCTGGATGGATACAGACTATGAATTTCTATCTAAGTTCAATATCATGATATTAAAAAGATTGAAGCTGAAAAATGACATGACACAATTCTCTTTATTAAAAGATCATTCTAACAGCTTTGTGGAAAAGGCTGAGATAAGAACAGAGTTAGAAGTGAAGTTATTAACCAGCATGTTGTAATATTCTAGGTGAGAAATCACTGTGGCATATTTAATGTTGGCTGTTGTGTCCACCAGTCTCCAAATTTGCCCCACTGAGCCTCTCCTCCTGGTTTGCACATCCTGGTATAGCTCCCTCCGACATTAAATAGGGCTGATCTGTGTAATCGATAAGGTCATACAAAAATGATGCTGTGTGTCTTCCAAAGGTAAGCCAAAGGGACAGTGCAGCCTCCTATTTTCTCTCTCATGGACTACTCTCATGGGGTAGCAGCTGCCACGGTGTGAGGATGCTCAAGCAGCCCTCTGGAGAATTCCTTGCAGGGAGGAACTGAAGTCTCCTACCAACAACCAGGGCAAACTCTCCAAACGCGTGAGTGAGCCACATTCGGGAAGCAGATCTTGTAGCCCTGGTTAAGCTTTCAGATTGCTATAGCCCTGGCCCATAGATCATGAACACTCAAGAGAGACCCCTACTCAGAATCATGTAGCTACACCACTCCCATAATCTAGATTCATGAAATTTATATGAGCTATAAAATCTTCATCATTGTTTTAAGGTGTTAAGTTTTAGGGCCATGCATGATGCAACAAGAAATGACTAATTTATTAATTGTTGTGGATACATAAGGAAGAGGGTGGATTTGAAGTGTATTTGGAGGCAGACTAAAAGAGATGTGAGTAAGGCTTGGACTTGTGGATGGGGGTTGAGCATGGAGAACACTTCCCAGATTTCTGGCTTGTACAAATTGGAGAGATTGCATTGTATAGTCAGAGTGAGGAAGGCATTAAAAAGGAACACATCTGAGATCAAGAGTCCCATTTTGAAAGTGTGTAAAGAAGACTGTAGGGGCTTCCTGTGTATGTAGCTCAGCTGGTAAAGAATCTACCTGCAATGCAGGAGAACCCAGTTCAATTCCTGGGTCTGGAAGATCTGCTGGAGAAGGGATAGGCTACCCACTCCAGTATTCGTGGGCTTCCCTGGTGGCTCAGATTGTAAAGAATCCACCTGCAGTGTGGGAGACCTGGGTTTGATCCCTGGGTTGGGAAGATCCCCTGAAGGAGGGTGTGGCAACCCACTCCAGTATTCTTGCCTGGAGAATCCCCAAGGACAGAGGTTAACTACAGTCCATGGGGTCGGACATGACTGAATGACTAAGCACAGCACAGCAAAGATGCCTGTAAAACATCCAAGAGGATAAACACGCTGAGAAAAAAAATCTAGGCCAGAGATATAAATTTGGGGATTTGGGGCTAAATGCTGGTATTTAGAATCATCAGAGTAGAATTATAGCCACTAAACCAGGATGATGATTCTGCCTCAAGAGCTGAAGTCTGAAGAGCTGAAGAATATAGAAATCTAGAAGAGAAGGTGATACACATGAATGAGGGGGCAAAATGGTCAGAGAAGTTGGAATAAAAGAGGAAAATGGGAAAGCATGGAGTCAGAGAAACCAAGATAATAGTTTCCCAAGAAAGAGGAAGAAGCTGAGGTCAAAAGTTACTGAGAAGTTCAGTACAATATTGACTGAAAAGAAACAGGTACAGTCATTATTAACTTTGGCTGCATTTTGGAATTAACTGGAGAAAGTTTTCTAAAACATGAATTTTTTTTGGTTTTAGAATTTTTTGGTATCCACCCCAAAGTTTTCTGATTTAACTGGGCTTGCATATGGACTCTCTGGATTTTAGAAGTTTTCCAAGGCATTCTTATGTCCAAGATGGAGAACCAGTGATCAGATGGATTTGGTGATATGGCATACTTGTAGATCTTGGCAGAACTGTGGGCTAGAAGACAAATTTCATAGGTTGAGGAATCATATCAGCTATTACAATTTATCTTTTTTGGTTCTTTTTATAGAGCAGTATTATAGTTTTCCCATGTTTCTAATCTAATCAATTGAACTTTTTGCTAATAACCTTGTCTTCAGTTCAGTTCAGTCACTCAGTTGTGTCTGACTCTTTGCAATCCCATGAATCGCAGCACGCCAGGCCTCCCTGTCCATCACCAACTCCCGGAGTTCACTCAAACTCATGTCCATTGAGTCAGTGATGCCATCCAGCCATCTCATCCTCTGTCATCCCCTTCTCCTCCTGCCCCTAATCCCTCCCAGCATCAGGGTCTTTTCCAATAAGTCAACTCTTCGCATGAGGTGGCCAAAGTACTGGAGTTTCAGCTTTAGCATCATTCCTTTCAATGAACACCCAGGACTGATCTCCTTTAGAATGGACTGGCTGGATCTCCTTGCAGTCCAAGCGACTCTCAAGAGTCTTCTCCAACACCACAGTTCAAAAGCATCAATCCTTCAGTGCTCAGCTTTCTTCACAGTCCAACTTTCACATCCATACATAGCCACTGCAAAAACCATAGCCTTGACTAGACAGACCTTGTCTTAGGACACATTTTAACTATTTCCTAGGTCTATGGTTTTCAACCTGTTGCTCAGTCATGTCTGATTCTTTACAACCCCATGGACTGTAACCCACCAGGCTTCTCTGTCCATGGAATTCTCCGAGCAAGAATACTGGGATGGTTAGCCATTCCCTTCTCCAGGGGATCTTCCCAACCTGGGGATTGAACCCAGGTCTCTGGCATTGCAGGCAGATTCCTTACCATTTGAGCCACCAGGGAAGCCTAGGTTCTTGGCCTAGGCTACTGTTAGAACCATCTGAGGAGCTTTATAAAATATTCTCAGACTGTCCCTATCCCAGGTTAATTAAATCAGATCCTAAGGAGGGAAATGGACAAGCGGACTGTTTGAAAGCACCCCAGAGTAATAAAGTACAGCAAGGTGAAGACCATTTCTGGGTGTTGTGTAGATGCAATGTAAATTTGCTATTCACTTGGTGTTAGAATGTATAGGGAAGTAGGGATTCTTCAGTACCCATGAGCAAGGGCTGTAGACCACAAGATATCAAATGCTAAAAGGGGAATGACAGGAAGAGCTTCCAGTGTCTGAACCCTCAATGGAAGTACAAATTTTGTAAATTCCTCAAGGCTTTAATGATAATTTCTCTTCCAAACCCTACTCATAAGAAGTGAAATACTATTGAGGAGAGGAGCTAAAATGGAGGCAAAGTATGATACTCGTCTCCTAGAAGGAAAGATTTTCTTTGACCGATGCATTTACAGATCCAGGAGGCACCGTCAATGTAGGGTACTATGTTAGGAGCGCCCCCCTGCAGGTGTGCATGCATCAGCCATGTCTATAATTCATCTTCATGAAAAATGCACACCATTGAGGCAAGTTGGATTGATAGTACTTCCTCTTCTTGAAGGTTATTTGGCTTCACATTGTTAACATTTTCCAAATGATTGAAAGTCACATTTTTTTATCTTCAATAAATTATCCCAAGAACTCCAAGGGCTATAACAATTTCATAAGGAACTCAGCTCTGGTACCAAAAAGGCAATATTTTTAATCTCTGGCTTTTGAGGTAGGCAGCTAGAAATACAGGCAAAGGATTTCAGGTTCACAAAAGTGAAACCAAGGGACATCTGCTAATCCCTGTTCACTCTCTAATATCTTGGTGACATAGAATTGACAGACTTAGAATTTGCCATAAAAATATTGTTCACTTCATGCTTGATTCTTTAATAATAGCATCTTAGCTCTTTCACTTACTAGCTATGTGACTTGGCAAGCTGCTTGACTTCCTTCTGCTTCCTTGTGTAAAATAGGGGTATGCACTTACTATTATAGCGATTATTGTTAACTTCTTTGTGCTTGTTCTCTGACCTGTCCTACTCTTTGCAGCCTTTGAACTGTAGAGTGCCTGGCTCCTCTGCTATCAGATGCTTTCAGGCAAGAATACTGCAGTGGGTTGCCATTTCCTTCTCCAGGGGATCTTCCCCACCCAGGGACTGGACCCTGTCATCTCCTGTGTCTTCTGCATTGCAGGCAGATTCTTTACCACTGAGCCATCAGGACGGCCCGATTATTGTTATTCTATCCACCAAACACTCTGGCTTCCCTCATCATAGCTCAGTTGATAAAGAATTGGCCAATAATGCAACAGACCCCAGTTTGATCCCTGGGTTGGGAAGATCCACTGCAGAAGGTAGTGGCTACCCACTCCAGTATTCTGGCCTGGAGAATTTCATGGACTGTATAGTCCCTGGGGTCACAAAGGGTCGGACACGACTGAGTGACCTTCACTTTCATTTTCAAATACTTCCTATTCCTGGTACTTCTGGATACACCATGGGGTTGAACTCCTTGCCCTGCCCCCTTATGGTTGGGTGGTGCTAGTTGATTAGTTCTGAGCAATGAGTTGGGAGCAGAAGTGAAATTTGCTGGCTGCAGGTTTGAGACTCTCAAGGTTTCCTCTTTGCTGCTGACTAATCTGTCATCAGCTGATGGAACAGGGCCCACAGCCAGCTGTCAGTGGACATGGTGGGTTATAAACAACTGAGATTACAGGTTGTTGACTACCCTGACTAATGGACTTATTGGTAGGTCTGTGGTGAGGACTCAATGCGATAATATATTCAAGCAATTGCTCTACTTACTCCCTGTCACAGTATAAAGTGCTAAATACATATATGTTTGAACGGTGGTGTTGGAGAAGAGTCTTGAGAGTCCCTTTGACTACAAGGAGATCCAACCAGTCCATCCTAAAGGAAATCAGTCCTGAATATTCATTGGAAGGACTGATGCTAAAGCTGAAACTTTGGCCACCTGATGGGAAGAACTGACTCATTGAAAAGACCCTGATGCTGGGAAAGATTGAAGGCGAGAGGAGAAGGGGATGACAGAAGATGAGATGGTTGGATGGCATCACTGACTCAATGGACATGAGTTTGAGTAAGCTCCGGGAGTTGGGGATGGACAGGGAGGCCTGGCGTGCTGCAGTCCATGGGGTTGCAGAGTCGGACACAACTGAGCGACTAAACTGAACTGAACTGAACATATATGTTTCAGTCTTTCAGGAAGGCATTATTGGGCTTTTCTGTCCAAATATTTGCACTTGGGTAGCCTTCAGGATTTAATTTTCAGGCCTGACATTGAATGATACAATCTACCTTTAGAAGTATCAACTCTTGATATTTTACTTAAACATGAAAATTATTAATCAACAAGTTATAAATCATATTTTCACTTCATGATAATTGATGATATACCAAAATCTCTAAGAACTTAACACTACTTTGCTCATAAAAGTAAAATAGTAATGGCTAAAAACATGTCTAATCTTTTCAGTAAATAACCACATGTAACTGATTTATTCAGCTCTTACCAAATCAAGTGAGGGAAATCTAAACTGGTTTATACATATAGAACAAGTGTTTAGTTTTGGCACATAATAAATGCAAAGCCTGGATTTAAAGGAGAAAGAAGAAATAATATTCTAAAATAATATTAGTTATTCCTTTCTCTCATTGTCATTTTTTCAAACATTTATGTTCTACCTATAAATATGCAGCTGTATAAATTATGACTAATTCTATTTTTACTGCTTTATGGTAAATATTTTGCTGAATGTGTGGGATTTTAATCTCCGGTGCATTGTGTACCTAAGTATAATAGATTTGGCAACAGAAATGGATAGTTATATTCCATTAAAAACCACCTCTATAATTCATAATTGGACTTAGGTTCTGTTCCCAAACCAATGATACACTTAACTTCCAAACAGTCTAAAACAAATTTTCTAGTTATTATTTCCAGAGCCATGTCTTCCTCCATTTTAAAAGACTGAAATATCTGTATTATTTGCCATGGGTTCTCTAAATAATAACTAAATGTCTTGACAATAAGTATGATTTGTTAAATTCAGTGATCTTCAATAAAAGGTGGTTTGATTATTTGACTACTCAAATTATCAATCATTATGCCATTTATTTAATTATATATATTTTTTTAATATATTTTTCTTATAAAAGAAATACATAATCATACAGAAAAAAACACAACAAATTAAGAGGAGAGAAAGAAGTCACCCATTATTTCAGCCCTAGAGAAAACCAGTTACCCTCTTGAGGACTTTTTCCAGTTCTTTTCTTCTACATGTATTTGCCATAAAGGTAAAATGCAAATATAAAGTAATATATACTGGTTCTTTTTGGTAAACCACAAGGTTCTGCTGTATAGCACAGGGAACTATATTCAATATTCCATGATAAACCCTAATGGAAAAGAATATGAAAAAGAAAATATGTATGTGTGTGTGTGTGTGTGTGTATGATTCACTTTGCTGTACAGCAGAAATTAACACAATTTGTCAACTATTCTTCAATAAAAGTAAATAATAATAATATATACTGTTTTTTAGTCTTTGTTCTTGATTATAAATGTAACCTATGGCTCCCTATGGGGCTTTCCAGGTGGCGCTAGTGGTAAAGAACCCACCTGCCAATGCAAGTGATTGGGAGACATGGGTTCGATTCTTGGGTTGGAAAGATCCCCTGGAAGAGGGCATGGCAATCCCCTCCAGTATTCTTACCTGGAGAATCCCATAGACAGAAGAGCCTGGCGGGTTTTAGTCCACAGGTTTCCCAAGAGTTGGACACAACTGGAGTGACTTAGCATGCACTTAGTCTAGAAAACAATAACAATACAGAGTGATTGGCACTAGTGTTTGAGATAAGCTCAGTCTGCAATAGAATTGGTTGAATAGAACACAGACCTATCCTGCTGGGGGAGAAAGAGCCAGGAAAACAAGCTTCCTAGAAGCTATGCAGAAGGGCTTCACTCTAATGGAGAGATGAAGCCAAAGACAGGGATGAGGAGACTCAACAGGGAACATCCCCTGCCCAGGACCAAAGATAATCCCATGTGGCTGGAAGATGGAAAGATTTAAACAAGAGATGAGGTGGAAGAAGTTGGTACAGGCTTTGTATTCCATAATGAGGAGTCTGATTTTTATGGAGAAGGTAACGAAGATATTAAGCAGAAGAGTGACCTGATCCATGTGCATTTAAGCAGGAGCACCCTGGCTACAAGTGGGAAAGGATGGGAGATATGGCAAGGCTGAGGCTGAGAGCACTATCATCTCTGGCAGTCTTTCAGATTAGATACGGAGAGGACCGTAGTGCAGGCAGCAGTAGTGATCGATGTCAGGGATGTCAAGAGGCTTGCTGCTGCTGCTAAGTCACTTCAGTCGTGTCCACCTCTGTGCGACCCCATAGACAGCAGCCCACCAGGCTCCCCGTCCCTGGAATTCTCCAGGCAAGAACACTGGAGTGGGTTGCCATTTCCTTCTCCAATGCATGAAAGTGAAAAGTGAAAGGGAAGTCGCTCAGTCATGTCCGACTCTTAGCGACCCCATGGACTGAAGCCTACCAAGCTCCTCGGTCCATGGGATTTTCCAGGCAAGAGTACTGGAGTGGGGTGTCATTGCCTTCTCCGATCAAGAGGCTTAGACTATTCCTTACCCCTCCATGTGCCACTTGGGGATTAACCTCAGGTGTTGATCATGTTAGCCTAATTGCTGACAAGACAGTATCTCAAGACTTGCCTCAGTTATCTTCTTTGAAATGAGGTTAAATGAGACAAATAAAAATATATTTTGGATCCTTCTCCAGAGGGATCATAGTATAAGACCTGGGTAAGATTCTGACCCTATAACTGAAGTCAGGCAATAGGGATCTATGCTACATAATTTATGAAGAGTGAATGACTCCAAGACCCTTTTAGAGCAACATAACCACTGCAGAAGAACTAGAAAAATATTTTGGGCCATGGTGATTTGGGGGAGCTGCAAGTTGAAAGTAGAATAAGTCTATTCTGAATAATATATTCACTAAATTGTAGTCATTTGTAGTATGTTAATAAACAGTTACCCAAATGCATACACATTTACTGGATAAACAAATATTGGACAGGGGATGAGGACTTACAAATGCCAGGGGACACTGAGGTTCAACATCAACAGTCTTCTTTGTCTACTTGGGTTGCTACCATGGTTTATTTGCACAGGTCTCTTAAGATGACTGATGCTGAAATCCATCCAAATTTTTTAGCAACAGCACTTATTCCCTGTGTATAATTTGGCTGTTGAAGACTTATTTTGTCTTTAATGATTAGAACTTTCTGAAACTGATTTGAGTTGCTTTGTGAGAGGATAATAATTTTGCTGTCACTGGAAGTATTTTTAAAAGAAGGCTGAAAACAAAAAACACTGGAGGACAAGTTTTAGGCAGGATTCATATACAGGTTAAAATATTGGTTTGTATCTTTAGAGAGCTATATCCTTCTGTTGTAGTTATGGTATGGTATCCTTATATATTACTTTTCCTTCCTTACTACTTAGCGTTACTTAAAGTCAACTAAGTTGTCAAAGATTTCAGATACAAGGTCAGATACCTAGAATTCCTCTAACACATATATTTTAAATTTTGCATATGGATGATTAAGTTGGATCTTCCAATGCAATGATTTAAAACCTTAGTTCATTCAGCCTAAATTGAGAGCTAACTCTGTTATCTGACATAAAAACAGATAGTTCACATATAAAGGATTATTGACAATTGTATCAAATTGCAAACTGAGTACAGGTATCTACCCTGGCTGTAAAGCCTTTGCAATAAAAGAAAGTTGATGAAAATAATGCATCATAGTACAGAAAAATACAAGAATTTCCATCAGAGGAACAAAAATTGTGAAAAAAAAATCTCTCGAAGATAGAATACAATTGTTACCCACCAGGGTTCTTGGTCTCCTTAATCAATAGAAATTGATCAGAGGCCAGACAAGAAATTCAGGCAAGACTTTATTGGGGCCCCTGCTGCAGCAGTCCAGAGGAGAAGAGATTACCTTGCTTGCTTACTCCCCAAAGGGCAGAGCAATGTTTCCTTTCAGGGAGCGAGGGCAAGAGTGTGTCTGGGGCTGGTTAGGAGGGGTGGCGTAGGTGGCTTGCCCATCACTGTGGCGATGTCAAGTGCAGGGGGTATGTGCAGTACCCTGCCTTTGCTCCCAACATCCTGCTTGTGCTCCCAGCTCTCCAGAAGAGGCAGTTGGTCTTTTTGTATCTTATTGTCCATAATTTGCCCCAAGTGCACTAGCTGCAGTTATTTTTAGTCCCTTGTAGTTCCTTTGTATTTTGTTGCTTGAGGAGGTGTATACCCTCCTCCAGGTACAAGCTCTGCAGCCAAGGGACCCAGGTTCCAGGTCCCAGCACGTCTTCTAATTAAGTGCAAAGGAGATGACAACTCCAAATACACATGGGAGACAATGATTCTTTCAAAAGTCAGAAATATTGGAGACACCCAAAAAAGGACTGCTGCAACAGGGGCCCCAATAAAGTCTTGCCCAAAAAAGATGATGCCATTGATGGGGGAAATATGGTGGAAGGGAACCCTGCCATTTTATGATGACAAATGATGCTATTTCCATTGATAAGCTTTCAAGAAATCTTTTAAGAAGTGAGATGGCTTTATATTCTTTAAAAGTCTTTAGACTTCTCTCTAGCACTACCTACTGCATGTACTCAAGATGAAACCCCATGTCCCTTGGCAGTGTAATACATTGGAAAGAAAATATGTAACTCAGGCAATTTTCACAGGGACTCTACAGCGAGAAAATAATCACAAACTCCTTTGAATCCTTCTCAACATCACAAATTATTTACAGAACATTGATATCCTAAGTCAAACCTAAAGACTAGGGTCCAAGAGATATGGAATTACCTGTCAGCTGAGAGGCAGGACAAAGTGGGGAAGTTTGTAACTCAAAAAATTTGAGAAATCCAGTTCCAGATATTTGAACTGTCATCCTCATCATCTTTAGAGGGGACTAGAGCTTTTTGTGTCTCCAGAGAGATGTGTTCTTTCCTAAGGAACTAGAGTAGAAAAAAATCTAGGATGGAAGATGGGAACTCTCAAAGCAGCAGCCGGTGAAAACGTGGTTAGGACATTTTCCCCAGTCAAGAGGTTTTATCACTTTACAACATCACAAGTCCAAAGAATCACTGACATCTTGCTGCTTCTGTACCTGGGCAATGTAGATCTTATTAATCAGCTTACTGAACTATTCCTTTTTCAAAAACATAGATAGCATCCAAAAATTTTATTGTGATCCACACAGTCAAAGGCTTTGGCATAGTCAATAAAGCAGAAATAGATGTTTTTCTGGAACTCTCTTGCTTTTTTGGTGATCCAGCGGATGTGGGCAATTTGATCTCTGGTTCCTCTGTCTTTTCTAAAACCAGCTTGAACATCTGGAGTTTCACAGTTCACGTATTGCTGAAGCCTGGCTTGGAGAATTTTGAGCATTACTTTATCAGCGTGTAAGATGAGTGCAATTGTGTGGTAGTTTGAGCATTCTTTGGCATTGCCTTTCTTTGGGATTGGAATGAAAACTGATCTTTTCCAGTCCTGTGGCCACTGCAGAGCTTTCCAAATTTGCTGGCATATTGAGTGCAGCACTTTCACAGCATCATCTTCCAGCATTTGAAATAGCTCAACTGGAATTCCATCACCTCCACTAGCTTTGTTCGTAATGATGCTTCCTAAGGCCCACTTGACTTCATATTCCGGGATATCTGGCTCTAGGTGAGTGATCACACCATCATGATTATCTGGGTCATGAAGATCTTTTTTGTACAGCTCTTCTGTGTATTCTTGCCACCTCTTCTTAAAATCTTCTACCTCTGTTAGGTCCATACCATTTCTGTCCTTTATTGAGCCCATCTTTGCATGAATTGTTCCCTTGGTGTCTCTAATTTTCTTGAAGAGATCTCTAGTCTTTCCCATTCTGTTGTTTTCCTTTATTTCTTTGCATTTGATCACTGAAGAAGGCTTTCTTATCTCTCCTTGCTTTTTTTTGGAACTCTGCATTCAATTGAGTATATCTTTCCTGTTCTCTTTTGCTTTTCACTTCCCTTCTTTTCACAACTATTTGTAAGGCCTCCTCAGACAGCCATTTTGCTTCTTTGCATTGCTTTTTTTGGGGATGGTCTTGATTCCTGTCTCCTGTACAATGTCATGAACCTTTGTCCATAGTTCATCAGGCACTCTGTCTATCAGATCTAGTCCCTTAAATCTATTTCTCACTTCCACTGTATAGTCATAAGGGATTTGATTTAGGTCATACCTGAATGGTCTAGTGGTTTTCTGCACTTTCTTCAATTTCAGTCTGAATTTGGCAATAAGGAGTTCATGATCTGAGCCACAGTCAGCTCCCAGTCATGTTTTTGCTGACTGTATAGAGCTTCTCCATCTTTGGCTGCAAAGAATATAATCAATCTGATTTTGGTGTCGACCTTCTGGTGATGTCCACGTGTAGAGTCTTCTCACGTTGTTGGAAGAGGGTGTTTGCTATGACCAATGCATTCTCTTGGCAGAACTCTACTAGCCTTCACCCTGTTTCATTCTGTACTCCAAGGCCAAATTTGCCTGTTAGACTTGTATTACTGTGGTATTGAATGGTTTGCCTTGGAAATGAATAGAGATCATTCTGTCGTTTTTGAGATTGCATCCAAGTACTGCATTTTGGACTCTTTTGTTGACCATGATGGCTACTCCATTTCTTCTAAGGGATTCCTGCCCACAGTAATAGATATAATGGTCATCTGAGTTAAATTCACCCATTCCGTCCATCTTAGTTTGCTGATTCCTAGAATGTTGACATTCACTCTTGCCATCTCCTGTTTGACCACTTCCAATTTGCCTTGATTCGTGGACCTAACATTCCAGGTTCCTGTGCAATATTGCTCTTTACAGCATCGGACCTTGCTTCTATCACCAGTCACATCCACACCTGGGTGTTGTTTTGATTTGGCTCCATTCCTTCATTCTTTCTGGAGTTATTTCTCCACTGATCTCCAGTAGCATCTTGGGCACCTACCGACCTGGGGAGTTCATCTTTCAGTGTCCTATCTTTTTGCCTTTTCATACTGTTCATGGGGTTCTCAAGGCAAGAATACTGAAGTGGTTTGCCATTCCCTTCTCCAGTGGACCACGTTTTATCAGAACTCTCCACCACGACCTGTCCGTCTTGGGTGGCCCTAAACGGCATGGCTCGTAGTTTCATTGAGTTAGACAAGGCTGTGGTCCAAGTGATCAGTTTGATTAGTTTTCTCCAGTGGACCACATTCTGTGAGACCTCTCCAATATGACAAGTCCATCCTGGGTGGCCCCACACGGCATGGCTTAGTTTCATTGAGTTAGACAAGGCTGTGGTCCATGTGATCAGATTGGCCTGTTGTCTGTGATTCTGGTTTCAGTCTGTCTGCCCTCTGATGCCCTCTCTCAGTGCCTACCATCTTACTTGGGTTTCTCTTACCCTGGATGTGGGGGGTCTCTCTTCATGGCTGCTCCAGCAAAGCGCAGCCTCTGCTCCTTACCTTGGACGTGGGGTAGCTCCTCTCAGCCGCCGCCCCTGACCTTGGACGTGGGGTAGCTCCTCTCAGCCGCCGCCCCTGACCTTGGACGTGGGGTAGCTCCTCTTGGCCACTGCCCCTGACCTTGGCTCCTGTGCCGTCACAGCCACCACGACATGTTTCCATTATGGCCTGCAATTGTAATTATCTTTTATTTTATGTCTGACTATTGACTCTGCAAACTGATAAACATCTTTCACTATTGTGATTATATAATTTTACCAACTTAATACCATTGTATCATGATTGGTCAACAGAAAAATAATAGAACTCTTTGTCTATGATAGGTTTATCATAGAAAAATCTGTAATCACTTTTTAAAATCCAAATACATATTAGAATTATCTTGAGATTTTTTTTTGAAAAATACAAATGCCCAGGTATTGCTTTTTTTTCTCCAGAGCTCCAGATATGTTTCTAATGAGCAGTCATGTGTAAAAACAACTGGACTATATGTTGATCTTTTACTTTTATTAAGTTTGTTTCACTTTTTCAATTTCACATTCAGTGCTCCCATTTCATTTAGTTTATATTTTTCCACTGCTGTATCTCTTATTCTTTTTTTCTTTGATGTTCTTTCTCAAGTCTTTATCAAGCACAATAGAAACTTTTGTATACCTATATATAAATAATGTGCATAGTATATATTTTAGAAAATATATAATTTTTTTCCTAACTAAAAAATTCATGACATTTTGATTCTACTTGTTTGACTTAGTATGAACAGAATGCTAGATTTCTAATTTTAAAAAATAGATACACAACAAGCACCAATGGTTTACTGTATAGTACAGGGAACTATAGTCAATTCTTACAGTAACCTATAATGGAAAATAATGTCAAAAATAATATATGTGTATATGTATAACTGAATCATCTTGCTGTGCACCTGAAATATTGTAAATCAACTACACTTCAATAAAATATATTTTTAAGTGAAATAATAAAATAAAACCCTTAAAAATAATTAAGTAAAAATATAAAATGTATGAATACTAAATTTTAGTAACAGTGAATTCCTCACATAGTCATGTCCTAGTATGTAGAGTGTGTAGTAGAGTGCAGCACTAGTTGTATATGTACAATGTGAAATGATAGCATATGGTACAAGCTCTGTGTTTTTTCAGTTTGGTCCTTTAAGATTCATGGAAAGCCTTTTGGATACTGCTCTGCACTTTCACAATCCCTGCACTAGAGATCATAGGGGGAAAATGGCCTATTATCGCAGGCAAATGCCCACTGCTTTCTTGGTGCCCTGGCCATGGGATGGAACATACTTTGAATTGCTAGTCCTTGAAAGAGCAAACATACCTTCAGGAGGAAAAAAAAGAACACACAACAGTCTCACCAACACTCCGTTTAATATTTACTCTTCTCTTTCTTGGGTCAAGGCTGTGGGATATAAACTGGGTTCCTGCCAGGTTCTTACCACTTCCAACAGTCATTTTTTCAGAAAGTTCTGTTTTTGGGGAAGAAATTTTAAGAAGTAGTACCTGGAAGGAAATCAGCCATGTTTATGTTGTTGAGTGATTCTGCTATGTTTGAGGGGGGAAGTGCACTGCCCGTAGATGTTAAATCATTCACTGTTTGGAGAGAACTTCCTTTGGGTGCAGATTTTCTTATTCTCCACCAGCAGCAGCTATTTTTCCAGCTGCCTATATGTTTTTGTGGGTTTCCCTGGTGGCTCTGATGGTAAAGAATCTGCCTGTAATGTAGGAGACCTGGGTTCAGTCCCTGGGCAGGGAAGATCCCCTGGAGAAGGGAAAGGCTACCCACTCCAGTATTCTGGCCTGGAGAATTGCATGGACAGAGGAGACTGGCAAGCTACAGTCCATGGTGTCATGGAGAGTAAACATGACTGAGCAACTAACACACACACACACACACACACACTCCATTTGTGCTTGCAAGTTTTTCTCCCCCATCTAGACTGTTAATAAGTGGAGATTGATGACTACACCTAATCTATCTCCCCCTGCCCAGAACAGCGCAGGTCAGTAAGGCAAGAGAGGAAGCCCCGCCCCCTTGCCAAGGCGGGATTTCCACTGCAGCGCCCCCCGACAGTCTTCACCTACAGATCGGAATTCACCACCACTGGTTTGGCTTTCTTCTCTTCATGAACAGGTTTCCCCCATTCCTTAGGGTCTCCCAGAAGCTCTTCCTAAATAAATCATTTAAGCGTGATTCTCATTTCAAGGTTTTCTTCTAGGGATCTCCAAATGACTATAACCCAGAGGACTGAGAATCAGAGCCCTAGAAATATGCAAATTAGCAGCTACCATCTTGTCTTAGTTAGAGGTCCTTGATTTCCAAAGAGGAGAAACCCACTCAAATTAACTTGGGTGGAGAGTTTATAGAAGACTTGAATCCCAGAGGTACACCATTGTAGGAATTAGAAAGTCACTTTAAACCTGTTGGGGCCACATGGTCTCTCTTCTCTGATTCTCTCAGCACTTGTACTCAACCTTTATTGCTGCAATTAATATTCTACAGGATGCTATAGTCTAATGTGTTATGTTTGTACATGTCTGCAACTTACGAAGAGAACAGAACTCTCACTCTGGCTTTACAGAGAACAAACTTATACAGTCTCTTTGTACCCTAGGTCCAAGTGCCAGAGGAGAAAATTCAAAATACCAGACTCTATAGGCCACCTAGGGTAGGTGTCTGCTCCATGACAGTCAGATGTGGCCTCAGAAACAGAGTCACCTGCTCCAACATAGCCACTTCTTCAACAGTACTGGGGACATGGGTGGGCTTTTTCAAAGCAGATTGTATGTTCAAGGCAACAGGCAATCTATAGGACAATAACAAGCCAAGAATTTTTTGCCTTCAAACATCTCAGTGTTGCCCCTGCCCTACCCAATCAAGCATGGAGGAAGCCCCCCCTCCCCAAAACACACACACACACACACATTCCACTTGAATATATTCCATCAACTCCTTCATGGGCTTGTTTACCACATGACAACGTGCTAAGCTAACTTTGCCTCCATGCTGTCTGTCTCATTGGGCCTCAGATAATACAGGCTTTGGCTTTGTTTCTACAAATGCTACTCTTTATTTCCTACCTTCTCTATGAAACCTTTCCCAAGAATTCCAATCCTCCCCTAGTACCAGTACACCATTGCATTTTGTTCATTTGCCTGTGTTTCATGGCAGAATCAAGGTCTTCCTCCCTACTTAATAAGTCCCTCAGATTAGGGGGACATCATGCTTCCTACCTCCGCTGATTTCCCTACAGCACTTGGCATCATTCTGAACGCACAGCCAGCAAAACACAGCTGCTCCTGCTTCATGTACCGATTGAAGTACCTAAGCTTTTCTACAGCACTTACTTAAGTGCCTTCCTCATGGCTGGAACAAAAAGCCTTTGGATTACCTCCCCTCGAGGTGGAGTTGTCTCTACTTCCAATGCCAGTATCTGCGTCTCTCCCCAGAGGTCATTCTTCCAAACAGCAGAAAGCGACCCTGGCCTCAGGCACAGTAGACTGGACAATCTGGGTAGTTAGCTGCTGAAAACCCTCAACCAATCATGCTTAGAGGTAGATGGATATATAATCCAGCTCCCACTCCCTCCACAAGTCAACACTGAGTTGTCTACAGTAGCTCCCAGAGTTCCTCCTTGGGCTTGAGCTCTGATTGTCCACGATGGTAACTTACTCCATGAGGTTGCCTGCCCTTCCTGTGTCACCTCCACACCTCCCTACTAGTGTTGCCTGGGACTGCCTCCCACATAAACGACTCACGCTTGAATTATCTCAGGGCCTGCTACAAGAGATGGGACCTGAACTAAGATGACATTCAATAAGTACCCGTGGAATTAACGAAAAGGAGATTTCACTTCCCCATCACAGGCGAGAGGCTAGGTGAGGGGCAAGAAGGGATTTCTCAAGCCTGGGAGGATAGAACTTTCAAATTCCACATGCTTCTCAAAACTGGAAATTATAAAAAGGAGAGGGTCCCTGGGAATGAGTTTAAAACAGCAGTCCCCAACTTTTTTGGCACAGGGACGTTTTTTTGGAAGACAATTTTTCCATGGACAAGGCTGGGATGGTAGTTATGGGATGATTCAAGTGCATTACCTTTATCGTGTACTTTATTTCTATTATTATTACATCAACTCCACCTCAGATTATTAGGCATTAGGTCCCGGAGGTTGGGACCCCTGATTTAAAACCAACAGCACTGCATCCTTGGGGGCAGCTGTGAAATTCAAAGTATGCAGCTAGGTCTAGAGGAGGCAAGTGCTGTGATAATGAACAGTAGGAAGACAGCACAGCTGCTTACAATTTACTGGCCCAATTTGGGTTGGGCGATGCATATCTTGGCAGACCAGAAGCCAGACCCCTAGTTTTCTTGGTTTCCACTAATATATGATGGATGAATCTAGGAAAAATAATAACTACTCAGTCTTTTTGCTAACCTTGATGAGCTACATTTGACTTGAGCTATAAAATCAGAAAAATGTCCCCTTTCTTGCATCTTAAAGTTTGCAACAATTTCTACCTGTTAAAATAGCTTACCAGAAATGAAGCAGACAAAAGCCACATAAAAGCTTCAAGGATGATGGGAAAAAGCAGTTAACCCAGATCAGCTAGAAGGGCAGCTTGAATATTTCTGATGCCTGATTGCATAACCATCAAGTTCCTGAATGTTTAATGGGTTAGTCCTTTGTTTGCTGGAGGAATGCAATTGCTCAATGAAATGTGAAAAGACAAGGACCATTTTCATGATTATCTACCAAGTTCTTGCTTTAACTTGTTTGCTTAATCAAATGTCTACTTATGATCTCTTTGGGAGGTTCTGAATTTCATTAGCTCTTTCCTTAAAGTTAATCTACTCAGGAAGCAAGGATTATTCATCATAGATCAGTGCACATTAGCACTTTCTAATAATTAGTTGCAAGCCTCAGTTTCTAGACAACTAACCAGTCCCTATATCATTCCTTGACCCACTCTACCAATCCTAATCTTTTTAACATATATAATTTTTATACTTTTTAATTTTTAAAGTCCTTATTGAATTTGCTACAATATTGTTTCTGTGTTATGTTTTGGGTTTTGGTGACAAAACGTGGGATTTTAGCTCCCTGACTAGGGATTGAATCCTCATCCCCTGCACTGGAAGGTGAAGTCTCTTAACATGTATTATTATAATTCATTTAAAAAAAGTATATATAATTCTATGAAAGATATAATTGATAGTTTCATAGGGATTGCATTGAATCTGTAGACTGGAGGGATGGGATTGGGGAGAGGAGAGAGGCTAGAGAGGAAGCGGATGTATGTATAATTCTGACTGAATTGTGTTGTTGTATGGTGGAAACCTGGAGAAGGCAATGGCACCCCAGTCCAGTACTTTTGCCTGGCAAATCCCATGGATGGAGGAGCCTGGTAGGCTGGGGTCTCCTAGCGACCATGGGGTCGCTAGGAGTCGGACACGACTGAGCGACTTCACTTTCACTTTTCACTTTCCTGCATTGGAGAAGGAAATGGCAACCCACTCCAGTGTTCTTGCCTAGAGAATCCCAGGGACGGGGGAGCCCGGTGGGCTGCTGTCTATTGGGTCGCACAGAGTTGGACACGACTGAAGCGACTTAGCAGCAGCAGTAGCAATGGTGGAAACCAACACAACAGTCTAGAAATTTAAAAAATACAAAAAAAAAAAAAAAAAAAAGAATATGAAAAAGAATATATATATATGTATATACTCAGCTGAATCACTTTTATGTATACCAGAAACTCACATAGCATTGTAAATCAACTATACTTCAGTAAAACAAATTTTTAAAAATATTATATATAAAGAAAAGGGAACCCTCTTACACTGTTGGTTGGGAATGCAAACTAGTACAGCCACTATGGAGAACACTGTGGAGATTCCTTAAAAAACTGGAAATAGAACTGCCATATGACCCAGCAATCCCACTGCTGGGCATACACACTGAGGAAACCAGAATTGAAAGAGACACGTGTACCCCAGTGGTAATTGCAGCACTGTTTACAATAGCCAGGACATGGAAGCAACCTAGATGTCCATCAGCAGATGACTGGACAAGAAAGCTGTGGTACATATACACATGGAATATTACTCAGCCATTAAAAAGAATGCATTTGAATCAGTTCTAATGAGGTGGATGAAACTGGAGCCGATTAAACAGAGTGAAGTAAGTCAGAAAGAAAAACATCAATACAGTATATTAATGCATATATATGGAATTTAGAAAGATGGTAACAATGACCCTGTATGCGAGACAGCAAGAGACACAGATGTAAAGAACAGACTTTTGGACTCTGTGGGAGAAGGCAAGGGTGGGATGATTTGAGAGGATAGCATTGAATCATGTATATTACCATTTGTGAAATAGATTGCCAGTCCAGGTTCGATGCATGAGACAGGGCACTCAGAGCTGGTGCATTGGGACAACCCTGAGGGATGGGATGGGGAGAGAGGTGGGAGGGGGTTTCAAGATGGAAGACACGTGTACACCCATGGCTGATTCATGTGAATGTATGGCAAAAACCACTACAATATTGTAAAGTAATTAGCCTCCAATTAAAATAAATTAATTAATTTACAAAAAAATTATATATAAATGTATAAACAATTTTAGTATTATTTTGTGCACACTTTTAAATTATTTCATACAGTGTCATGAATAAAAGGTTATTTTGACAAAAGCTGGAAAATAAAAAAGTTACTGCCAAAGATGATGCATCTTAAGAAAGAGAGAGAGGATAATAACCCCTTGCTTCTCCCCGTCTACCCTCTGCAGTCCTGTCTCCTGGACACACTTCCCATGGGCAGAATCCAGCCAGAAGTCAATTGGCTGAGAAATCTGAGAAATGTAGCTTGCAGGATGAGCCCCTTTCAATGCAAAAGAGACAGGGAAGAGTGGAGAATGGAGCTGCAAGCAAGTGGATAAATGCTTTGCAGGGTACATTCTGGATTTACAGTAAAGTCCTTTAAAAACCCTGCAATGTTCAGCTTTCCAGAATGAAGGTCATATACTTCTGTTTCATCATCTGATTATGCAAAAGGACCTTTGAAAGCTTACAAGGAAATTCTAAAGAAGTCCCTGACCTGGGAAGGGGACACAATGGGACCAGGGCCCCTCAGTTGGCACATCCCTTGGGGATTAAGCCCTCACTTACCCTTCTGCTCTAACTGTATCTTCCAGCTTCTGAGTGGGAAGGACTCTAGAATCATGATATCTGGAAAGTGGGAGTTGTTGTTTTTCAGTCTGTATGTTGTGTCTGATGTTTTGTGACCCCATGGTCTGCACTGCACCAGACTTCCCTGTCCTTCACTATCTCCCAGAGTTTCCTCAAACTCATATCCACTGAGTTGGTGATGCCATCCAACCATCTCATCCTCTGTCACTCCCTTCTCATCCTACCCTCAATTTTTCCCAGCAGCAGACTCTTTTCCAATGAGTGAGCTCTTCACATAAGGTGCCCAAAGTATTGGAGCTTCATCTTCAGCAAATGGGAAAGTGGGATAAATAAAGCAAAATGGAAGCTTCACAAGATTGCCAGTATTTCAATAAAAATATCAGACATAACAGAAGATTGACAAGACAGTGACAAAAATCAGTTCAGTTGTCACTCATTTGTGTCCAACTCTTTGCAACCCCATGTACTGTAGCATGACAGGCCTCCCTGTCCATCACCAACTCCTGGAGCTTACTCAAACTCATGGCCATCAAGCTGGTGATGTCATCCAACCACCTCATCCTCTGCTGTCCCCCCTTCCTCCCACCTTCAATCTTTCCCAGCATCAGGGTCTTGACAGATGAGTCAGCTCTTCGCATCAGGTGGCCAAAGTATTGGAGTTTCAGCTTCAGCATCAGTCCTTTCAATGAATGTTCAGGGCTGATTTCCTTTAGGATGGAGGTTGGATCTCCTTGCAGTCCAATGAACTCTCAAGAGTCTTCTCCAACACCACAGTTCAAAAGCATCAATTCTTCAGCACTCAGCTTTCTTTATGGTCCATAAAGACATACATGACTACTGGAAAAATCATAGCTTTGACTAGATGGACCTTTGTTGGCAAAGTAATGTCTCTGCTTTTTAATATGCTGTCTAGGTGGGTCATAGCTTTTCTTCCAAGGAACAAGCGTCTTAATTTCATGGCTGCAGACACTATCTGCAGTGATTTTGGAGCCCCCCAAAAAATAAAGTCTCTCACTGTTTCCATTGTTTCCCCATCTATTTGCCATGAAGTGATGGGACTGGGTGCCACAATCTCAGTTTTCTGAACGTTGAATTTTAAGCCAACTTTTTCACTCTTCTCTTTCACTTTCATCAAGAGGCTCTTCAGTTCTTCTTTGCTTTCTGCCATAAGGGTGGTGTCATCTGCACATCTGCGACAAAGATATGCAATATGAACAGATTTCTAGAAAAAATCTGCAATAACTCCTATTTTGCATTAAATAGAATATTTCCCTCTTATTCCATTTATTTACTTTTGGTTGTGTCCATGGTCTGTGGGATCTTAGTTCCCCAGCCAGGACTGAACCCATGCCAACAGTGGAATCTCAGAGCTTTAACCACTTTACCTCCAGGGAAGTTCCTTTTACTTTTTAGAATAACATTTTCAGAAATTCGTGCTTTCTACCCTGCAATCAGAAGAGCATCACTTAGACCAAGAGAACAAACAGAAGGAGTATTGACTGATCTAATAGCATGAAAAATAATCAAAACTGCTTAATTAGATTGTTGCAGATTTTTATAAGGAAGACTAACATAAGAGGGGTTGTTGATATGTTTCTTCAATGTTTCTCCAGAATAAAATCTGAAATCCTGAACACTCTCAGGTTCACAGGTTTGATAAACTCCATTCTACAGAATACAAGTAGGGTCTTCAATGACAACTTAGACAGGAACTATACACCAGCACCATCCAATAGAAATATAACATGAGCCATAATAAAAAAATAAGTGGCGGGTGAAATGAGTGAAAAGGGTCACTCATTTTTTAGGTAGAGATTTGTAATTTTTAGGTATGAATTTCTAGTTATAAAATAACTCATGGGGATAAAATGTACAGCATGGTGACTATAGTCAATAATGCTCTATTGCATATTTGAAAGTAGCTGGAAGAGTGGATCTTGAAAAAAAAACAAAAACATGAAACTGGTGAAAGTCATTTTAAGAGTGTTTTAAATTCAGTACATCAAAAATATGATGTCAATATGCAATCAATATAAAATTTAATTAATAAACTAATTTTGCTTTCCTTCTAATCTAATCTTTGAAATCTTACATGTATTTTATGCTTTCAGCATGTCTCAATTCAGATACTAAATTTTTATTGGAAATATTTGATTTGTATTTAGATTTTATAAACATACAGTTGCCAGGAAAAATTCGTGTGTTCATATTCTGAGCACACATTTTTAAAAAAATGTTTTTCAGTAACTGAATCAAGTATGAGTTTTTAAGTTTTAATTAAATACAACTAAAGTTCAGTTTTTCACTCATGGCCATGGTTGCTGTGCTTGACAGATGCATGATGCTCGTGGCTACCAGATTAAATAGTGAAAAATTCCATGTGACCAGGACTGTAAAAACCTGAGTTTTTATTTTTTTACCTTTTTAACTTCATCATGCTACTTTTTGATGGGACCTATTTTTTTCTTCATAATGATTCATTTGAAGCCTCTAAATGAAAAGAAGCTGTGTTCTTGTTCCTAGCGTCAGTAAGGAAGCAAATGTAGGAGAAGGAGGGAAGCCTCACATGAGAGGATGTTTGTAGATGCATCAAAGACAGAAAATCAACCTAAATCTTCAAGGTCTGCTGGATAGAATGGAGGTCCCCGGAGCAGAATAACAGGCTTGGGAAATGGACTTGTTCACTTTCAGACAGGGCTCTTTGTCACTAATGACAGAAACTTGATTCAAACTGGCTTTGACAATGAAGGTTCTCGATGGACTTAAGGAACTAAAATGTCTGCAGGCTCTATAATGGGAAACTTGGGCATGGCTGAACCCAGGGGTTCAAATAATATCATCAGGAATTGATTTATCTCAATCTCTTGATATCAGTACCTTCCTTTCAGTCTCAGAGTTTCTCCAATGGTGGCAAGATGGTTGCCAGTCCATGTCCTGTTCTTCACATCCCTATCAGAGAGGGTGGCTTCTTCCCTAAAAGACCCAGAAGGATTCTAGGGTTTCTGGTCATTGTCTTCTCCTTGGGTCATTTGGTCACTTGATTTACTATCTGAGCCACCAGGGAAGCCCCGAGGAGGCTACTTGGTTCCCCCCAAAATGATTGGTGGCTCAGACAATAAAGAATCTGCCTGCAATGCAGGAGACTGGTGTTCGATCCCTGGGTCGGGAAGATCCCATGGAGAAGGGAATGGCTACCCACTTCAATATTCTTGCTTGGAGAATTACATGGATAGAGGAGCCTGGCAGGCTACAGTTCATGGGGTCGCAAAGAGTGAGACATGACTGAGCGACTAACACACATTCAGAGTTTATGCAGCTTCATGAGAAATAGTATATCATCTGCCAAGTGTTTCATCTCGTTTTTGCATTTGTCTTGTGGGAATCCACATTTTTTCCAAGCTACTTCATCTTGAGGAAGTTTTTTAACCTCATTGTGCTTCAAAGTATTGTGGGAACAATAATAGGACCTTCCTTGTAAATTCATAATAAAAATTAAATAAGCTAATATATGTGAAATATAAGACAATTCATGAATACAGTCTGGCAGATAAGTTCTAAAAAAAAGTCCACTAAATAAATCTGCAAAAATGTGATATTATCTATTTGTGTTAGAAAAGAAGATTCATTGACTTCTCAAGTGAGTTCATATATACCTCTTTCTGTCAAAGTGGGCTCCAGAGAGAGTAAAAACCACTGAAAATGTTTAATGAATTAATGAATGAATCTCACTGTCAAAGTCAGGGATGTGTATACTTTTTTCAAAGGCATTCCTATGTCCTTAAATACAGTTCACCTGTATTGTGATTTCTGTCTTAGGAGGACGTGTCAGAATTTAATTAAATTAAAACCAGGACAGGCCTCCTGTCAAAGACACTCTGGTTAAGTGAAATGGCACCAAGGAACCATGTGGGTAGCATGACCATCATGAGGAATTGTCTTCTCTCTTCTTTTCTTATTGTCCCAATATTTGGTTTAATCAAGTTATAGCAGTTATAGTAAATGAGGTGTATCTGGGAAAAGATTCCTCGAGAAATTAAGGTAGCATCTACAGTTGCCTGTGCTGGGGAAAGTAGGACTCAATTCTACTCAGAGGATGAAAACGCCCAGACACAGAGGGAGAATGAGGCTGCCAATTGCCTGGTCCTGATAATGCCAAGTTGATATCTGATGAGAAGCTGAACCTCGGAATCCTTTTTAGTTGGACATGTTCAATGAAAAAGAGCCATCCATGAAAGGTGATTCAAGGTACAACATCATCTGCCTTCTCAACAGGGCTAGCCCTCTATATCCATCCCGCCCCCACACCTGCTCTAAAATTACCACCGTGGGGCCACGTCACTGACCGGGCACTGCATTCAGTAGCCCCTGGACTGTTACAGGTATATTTACCACTTGCAGGGACACACATCCATATCCTGCCCAACCCCCCCCCCCTCCACTGTCACACAGATAACATATTAGATCAACAGGCTGGGGTCTGTGAATCTTCCCAGTTCCCCTCATCTCTCCATATCTACATTTTCCCAAGTAAATTTGCAGTTCCTTCCACCACGAAGTCTTTCTGTGGTCCCACATGGCTTGCTTTGGCCAGTGAAATGTGGACCGAAATGGCAGTGGACAAGTTTTGAGCCTACACCAAAGGGCAGCACATTTTCTGCTCGCTTCTTTTGCTCAGAATTCTGCCACGCCATTCCTCTGGTTCCAGAAGAATGAAACACACGTGGAACAGAGCCACCCTGGCCAGCCAGCAAACCTGGAAGAATGGCAATGCATGTTTATTATTAGCCATTGGGGTTTGGGCTGCTTTGTTACATGGTATGGCTAGGTAATATTTTACTAGTAGACCAGCTATCAGCTAAGAGGGAGCAAAGCTCAGAGTCTTGGCCACAGCAGGTGAAATGTCTGGCAAGGGAGGCAGAATTGATAGGATCGTCATTATAGCCATTCCTTATCCCTCCTTCCTTGCTATCTGTAATTATAGAATCTAAAAAGTGCAATGCCCAAGTTCCCAGAATGTTTTACAGCTGGGCCTCTGATCCAGTTCTAGTCAAAGATATATAAGTAGAGATTTGCAGGGGACTCCTGAGAAAACTTTTGCTGTTTCAGCAAAAGATGGGAGGCTTCTAGTGCTGTTCTACCTGCTTCTTCCTGCCTCGGAGGTGGTCTTGAAGTCTGGATCCATAGCAACATACTGGCAAGTAGGAAATGAGCAGCATGAGGTTGAAAAACCAACAGCTTGAGGAAGAGAGAGGAGGAAGAAGGAAGAGCCTGGGTTCTTGATGAGACTGCTGAGTAGCTAAACCAGCAGCAACCAATGCCTATCTCTGGTCTTCTTCCAAAGAGAGATACAATCAGTGCCTGTTTTGTTTACACCTCTGTTACATGTGAAATGCATTCCCAGATGATATGCCTGTGTTATGGTTGGACTTGAATCTGACCCATTCTGTTTACATCAGAAAGATGATGCAGTTTCCTCGTTGGTATCGGAGGAGCTGAAGTAGAAGGAAACTCTAAAGGTTTTGTCACTATTGTGGAGAGGGAGAGAAACATCAGTCTTAGCATTTAACATCAAATAGGAGCCCCCTAGAAACAGATGGGGAAGCTTTGAGTACTTCTCTTTCTGTCCTGACCCATGTGATCCATTAAAATCCAACCCATCCATCATTCTTAGCCTGTTCCCTGAAGCTTTCTCAAATTCCAGCCAGAATGACTCACCACTTTCTCAGAATTCCTCTAGTTGTTTCCTGCTTATTTCAGCCTGGGTGTGCCCCTCAGTTGGCAGGTCACCCTTTGCCCTGCATGAATCCGGCTGTGTGTGTGTCTTATCTTCCCTATAAGGATAGTGTCTCAACAGCCCCTGCAGAATGTCCTGCAGAACTTTGTAGAGTGGTCAGCATGCATCAGGCTTTCAGAACTAGTGCTAGCTTTTAATAAAATGAAGTGCAAATGAACTTGCTTTACAGCAAGCCTAGCATCACACCCAGGCTTGTGGGTGTATCTGGAAACCTAATTAGGGATTGGCAGCAAAAACAGTTCAGTTTAGGATGGTTTCTATTGTAGAGGAAGCAGATTCAAAAAGAAATGAGAGGAGAAATAAAAAACAATCCAAAGTCACCTCCAAAGAGACCATAGTCTGTATCATTTATTCCCTCTTGGAAGCCTTCCTATCAGAAGTTCTGATGATAGAAAGTCAGCAGTCTGCCACACTTCTGCATTTTTACCCTATTCCTTAAAATATATGTTGGATTGTTTAGAATTTTTAGCTACCACTTTAGTTAAAAAAGAAGAAAGAATCTCTAACCTGGCCAGTGCCTGAATGCATGCCAAGAAATGGGGTAGTGGGATCACTCCTTGGACTGGGTACCCCAGAGAAGGCCCTGAAACAAGGATTTGAGGCAAATGGCTTCTTTGGGAGAAGATTCCAGGAAACACAGGAAGAATGTGGAAATGAGGCAGCAAAGGGAAGGAAGCAAGCATGGATGGGTTTATAAGTAAGTTAGACGTACTTTGGCCACCTGATGCAAAAAAACTGACTCAACTGGAAAAGACCCTGATGCTGGGAAAGATTGATGGCAGGAGGAGAAGCGGACGACAGAGGATGAGATGATTGGATGGTATCATCAACTCGATGGACATGAGTTTGAGGAAGCTCTGGGAGCTGGTGATGGACAGGGAGCCTGGCGTGCTGCACTCCATGGGGTCGCAAAGAGTCAGCCACGACTGAGCTACTGAACTGAACTGAACCTGTGGGTACCTGGATCTGGTGTCCTGGTGGGGAGTTCCGTGGAGACCCCACCTCCAAAGCATTTCACTATGTAAAATAAAGTTACTACACCAAGGTTGGAAGAAAATATTATTTTTATAAAAGGCTTTGAGTGGCAGGCTTGGAGTTACCATTTCTGCTTCCTTATAATTTTTTAAACTTTATTTTCCACAATGAATGCATATCTTTGGTAACCTCCTCACAAAACCTTTGAGAAAATATCCTGTCGCTCATTGCCAATAATAACAGTAAAATGATTTTGTTGACTTGACCCATCTGAGCCTCTGCTATCAGCTTCTGTTTAGCTCAAGGGTACCAGCTCACAGGAGCTTAGCAGCCTTTGCTCTGCTGCCCTCATTCCCCAAGAAGTTCATGTCTCAAACCAGTGCAGCCCTCCCAACAGTATCCATTCATTCTTTCAAGAAAATATTTATAGAGTACCCACCATGTGCCAGGAACTTCCCTAGGCACTAGGCAAAACCAGACCTCATCCCAACCCTCATGCAAGGAACTGAGCAAAAAAAAAAAAAAAAAATTTTAAAGAAGTCTGTCTTTGAGAAGCACAACCAGGAGTGTTCTCTACAGGAGTTCTATGAGGTCCCAGTCCTCTGGGAAACTAGAGTAGTGGATTTTGATCTAATGGGGGAAGCTGCCCTTAAGAAGCGAGATTCAACCTAAGTTCTGAAGGATGCAGAGAAGTTAACCAGGCATAAGTTCACTGCATTTCTAATGTGTCCATGTTGGGGTCTTGACATGCTACTTTCCAACCTCTGTCCTCAAAGACATAGCCATCTAATTGTCAGGCCACAACCAAGTTTCCTAACATAACAGAGAGAAAAAAGAGCAGTGTTGGAGTAATTCCCTAGTGTCTGTAGAAAGATGGGAAAGTTCAAAGCAAGTGGCAATTGATAAGCACTGAGTAGTCAGGAAAGCCTCTGTGGAGGAAGTGTAGCTTGGGTTCAGCTTTTATGCCAACAAGGAGGAAAGGTTTCCAAGGAAGAGGAACTGCACGCCCAAATACTCAGTGGGGTTGACATCAGGGGCCCTTCTGTTGGACAGTGAGACAACCAGCTGGATGAGAGCAGAAGCTGAGTGGTAGGTGGAAGAGATGACCTGTCCTTGGAGGCCAGATAAAGATGCTTGGACGTGATGTGATGGGAGTCCATGGTGCTATCTATAGGAGGACTGATGGAGTTGACTTTACCCCCAGAAGGAGAGGAGCCAGAGGGGCTGGCCACAGTGATCCAGACAGCAAGAGAGAGGGCCTCTCACAGGGAGGGCTGTCTTCCTTGTATCCATGGTAAATCAGGCTTGAAGATGTTCACTGAATTTTTAGCTTCCGAAAAGGAAATTTCTATTATTAATAGAATTGCCAGTCCAGGTTCGATGCAGGATACAGGATGCTTGGGGCTGGTGCACTGGGATGACCCAGTGGGATGGTACGGGGAGGGAGGTGGGAGGGGGGTTCAGGATGGGGAACACGTGTACACCCGTGGTGGATTCATGTTGATGTATGGCAAAACCAATACAATATTGTAAAGTAATTAGCCTCTAATTAAAATAAATAAATTTAAATTAAAAAATAAAAAAAAAGAAAGGGAAACATCATTATATTACTTGATAGAATAGATTTTGTCTCATTTATCTATCTGTCTCTTACAACCAAGGAAATATACTGAAACCCAACTGATTCCTGTCCTTTCCCAGGATGTCTCTGCAGAGAGACTATATTTGCAAGTCATCCAGGACTCAGCTCTCCTGGAGCAAACCGTGGACTGGGAGACCCTTCTGCTCTAAGGAACCCCTCTTCCGGATCCTCAACACTCCTGACCCACAAAAGTCTCTGCCAGCTGCACTGGGGAGGGAGCGAGGGTGGGAGGTGTCGGGAATACTGTCAGAGAGCCAAACTACTGCAGGGCTGTAGAGGCAGCAGGGCGGGGCTGAGGAATCACTTCCACCCAGAGGCTGGTGAACCGAGAGGCACCTGCTCTGCCCCATTGCTTCCCGGGACCAGTAACTCCTTGGCTGGACCATACCTTTGTAGGCCATTTTCTAGCATGTCCCCCTACTGGAATCCCTCCTCCTGTTCTAGATCTCTCCAGGAAAGGTGAATTGCTAAGTTCTATGGTGTTCTGTCTTACTGTACACTTTAAGGGCCTTTTGAGCAACAATAGAGAGTCAGCTTTACTCCCACTTCAGCACACACTGCAAAGCTCCAATCAAGACATTCTTCTTCTTGTTGTTCAGTTATTAAGTCATGTCTGACTCTTTGTGACCCCATGGACTGCAGCACACCAGGCTTCCCTGTCCCTCACTATCCCCTGGAGTTTGCTCAAACTCATGTCCATCGAGTTGGTGATGCCATCCAACCATCTCATCCTCTGTAATCCCCTTCTCCTCCTGCCCTCAATCTTTCCCCGCATCAGAGTCTTTTCCAGTGAGTCAGCTCTTCGCATTAGGTGACGGAAGTATTGGAGCTTCAGTTTCAGCCTCAGTCCTTCCAATGAATATTAAGGGTTGACTTCCCTTAGGATTGACGGTTTGATCTCCTAGCAGTCAAAGGGACTCTCAAAAGTCTTCTCCAGCACCACAGTTCTATGGGTGACAATCTGGAACTTTGCTCAAAACTCTACAGTAAGTCCCCTATTTTTGTTCTGAGAGCATGTTCCTAAATCCAATTTGTTCTTAAGTCCAACAAAGTTAGCCTAAGGAACCCAGCTAACACAATTGACTATATAGTACTGTACTGTACTGTAATAGGTTTATAATACTTTTCACACAAACAATACATAGAAAATAAACAGATACAAAAAATAAAGAAAACATTTTTAATCTCATAGTACAGTACCTTGAAAAATAGAGCAGTACAGTACAACAGCTGGCATACGAAGGCTGGCATGCATGTTCACATCTTTGAAAGCTTGCAAAACTTGAAGGCCTGTATATAGGGGACCTTACTGTATTTGCCTAGCAAACATGCTGTTTTTATTTTGATTTTACGTTTATTGGGGCAGCACATAGAAATAATGTGGTATGACAGCCCACAACTTCCAAGCTTGTCCTTGATACCACCCTCTGAGCCCTTTTCAGTTACAGACTCATTACAAGTCCTCCACCCTTATCTGTACTTTCACACCAAGGACAAGTGGCTTGCATTCAGAAAAAATACAGTGAATACATTGTTTAATTATCTAGCGTCCCTACGGACCTGGATACTTGCTTTCGGTGAGGACCTGCCTAAAATGTTTTCAGGAACCCACTTTCCCCCAGACACCCGACTCAGATCAGACCTTTCAGCTTCTGGGGCCTCTTTTGGAAATAGGAGCGTTCCTGAATCTCTGACGCCCTCTAGTGGCTATCTCAGGCTGAATTCTTGCCTAAACCCAGCAGTCCTTCCATCCCCTATTAAAATTAAAACAAGCCCTGAAATTAAAAACAAAAAAAGAAAAAGCACATATCCTTTTCCTCTGATTCTCTGAAAGTACAAAAAAGCAAATTTAAGGATGTCTACTTTCTGAAACCATGAAGGTTCATCTGGCCTCTTACCAGCCCTGGTCAGTTTGGGTTTTAAAGCTTTGATGGCATTTTGCAGTCTGCTCTGTACCCCAAATGACTTTCCATTTGCCCCAAAGACATACTTTAATTTGGTCTTTAATTTGTTTCGGAGAACCCCTGAGTGTCTTCTTCTCACAATCAACACCAGCAACACATGGGAGGGGCCCAACTGCGTGCTTTAAGTGGAGGAGGGCAGACTTCCCTGCCGAGGTGCCCCCACAAAGCCTCTGTGTGACTCCAGGTACCAGGGGCAACACAGAGAGCCTTGTCAGGACCAGAGATGCTGCTGTCTCTTTTGACTTTGGTAGATAGGTGAAACCTGGGTGTGGTTTGAAATTGGCTACATTGGTCATTTTTATGAATCGATTTTTACAAACCCATGAGAAGTGTTCCTAATATAAATAGCCTGCATTATTCTTGTATCACCTTCATCTGACCCCTGGGAGTGCTAAAGAAAAGCCCATCATGCTTACCTGGGCTTCAGCCTGAAGCAGGCAATTAGGCCCCTGGCTGGGAGGAGACTGAAGGCGGAGAAGGAGACAGTGAATCTGATGACACTGCTGTTTCCTCGGCTGAGAGCAAATGAATATTTGCTGCACTTGTTCTGTGTGCTGACCACTGAGTATCTCACCTAGTGGGGCAGGTATGACCATCTCCATTTCACAGATAAGGACACTGAAACACAGACTTAAATAATTTTCCCAAGATCATACTACGTTAGAGGCAAGGTTACGATTCAAATCCACTTCTGACTGTAAACCCCGCTCTTTATTCTACCCTGCCTCTTATCTTACTTACCTGAGGGTTTCAGGTCCTTGACTCAGTCTGTGTGAATGGTGTCTCTGGAGTTGAGTGATGTGCACCCTGCATATCTGTCCAGAGCGGCTCAGACTTTGATTGCCTTGAAACCCTCCCATGACCCAGATTCTAAGCCCGGCCTGAGGACTAGAATTCTGGAGTGGCCCCCGAAACTACAGCATCAGCAATACTTGGGAGCTTTTTAGAAATATAAGTTGGCAGGCCCCACTCCAGACCCAGTGAATCACAAACTTCAAGGTTTGAGACTAGAAATGTATCCCCAGAGCTTCTCAACTTTGAGGTGGCCTCAGATCATCTGGGGGTCTTGTTAAGTGCAGTTTCTGCCTCTCTAACCAGCTCCCAAAGGATGCCAATGCTGTGAGGCACCTTTGTAATAACATGCCCCTAAATCCGTAATTCTCAAACTTAAGCCTGCATTCAAATCACCCGGAGGGCTTAATAAAACAGACTGATGGTGCCCCATCCCCCAAAATTCTGATTCAGAGGGTCTGGAATGGGGCCCGAGAATTTTCTAACAAGTTCCCGGGTGACGCTGGTAAAAGGATCCTACTTTGAGAACCACTGCCCTAGCCTACAAGAACTTCCTTCAGTTAGACGATTAACCTCATGCTTTTTGGCTCTGCATTTGCGTGAAGCCATGCTTAGTCCTTGAATCCTGGCTTCTTAGGGTTGAAAACAACTTCAGAGACCAGAGGCAAAGCCAGGATGCAGCAGCTAGACTTACTCTATTCACTGTTGTTTACTCTGCATCCTGCTGGCTCTGCAGCTCCATAAATTTTCCAGCATCCAGCAACTACAGTGGTTTTGGTGAGCTCTACATCTCAGGCCGGTTTTGTAAGCACTTGAATCCCTAGTAGACACATATGTCATTGGCACAATCTGTGAAAACGCAGGCGCCTCCTACCTCACAGCTCTTCGAAAAGAGGGCTTTGGAAAAAACCAGCAGCCGCACTGGCAGCCGTGGCGGGGAGAAAATGCAGCAGCCAGCAGGCAAACCCAGACAAGGTAACTCAGCACAGAGGCCCTGGAGCCAAGTAATAAACCAGGACTCTGACAGCTACTGCATTCACATTCTGCTGGGCAACCCCAAAAGGTTGTTTAACCTCTGCTCCAGAGAAGATGCTTTTCCTTAAGGTAAACAATACTCTTATTCAAGGAAATGCATACAGGGAGGGTCTCAGATATGGACTTAAATCAGTTTCTGTTATGACAAACCACTCATGATATTTGAGAAAAACGTAGTCCTGTATATCCCTTTTTCTTAATCAATTTTTATTGGAGTGCAGTTACTTTACGATGTCATGTTAACTTCTACTTCACAGCAAAGTGCGTATACATATGTCCCCTGCCTTTTGGATCTCTCCCCCATCTGGCAGCCCACAGTGCATTAGGTAGAGTTCCCTGTGCTATGGAGTATGTTCCCTTCAGTCGTCCTATATATTTTCTTAAAGCCGAGGCTTGGAACTGGCATGCCATCACTTCCACCATATTCTAGTGGCCAAAGTCAGACCCAAGACCAGCCCACTGCTTCATGGGAGGAGCTGCAACATCACACGGTAAAGACAGAGAGGAGGGAGTAGTTTGGAGCCACTTTGCAATCGACCACAGAGGAGTTTTCTCAGTTTGGGAGAGACACTGAGACACAGATGCCTAGGGCAATGGTTTACTTGGTTACTTGAGAAGTGAAGGAAATGCTAGTGGGAGCATAGGGGATTGAGACCCAGAGGAAAGCAGCTGGTGAAGCATGCACACTCTGGCCAGCCAGCACTCTGGCATATAGAGCTGCATTTCACTGGAAAACTCTGGGAGTGCTGGACACATGCCTTTCTTTCTGAGAGACGTCTTTCTGAGAGACGGAGCTAAGGCATTTATATATCAATTCTTAGCAGTTATTGTTGAGGGCTTTTTCCAGGCGGCACTGATTTCCCATCACTTCAGCCTCCCCTGCTGGGCAGGTGCTGGTAGCTGGTGGCCTGGCCTCTCTGCACCAAAGGGGTGAGGGTCAGGATATGCACGTGGGACACCCATGCTTCCTCCTGCCATGGTGATAAAAAAAAGAAAAAGAAAACTCAAGCTTTGCTTTTAAGTTAGTTTAGTAATAATATCTGCCCCCACCCCTAGTTGGAAGTCTTCTTGTTTTATTTGCGGGTGATGCTTCATTCCTTTTGCTAGCAAAGTTTGGAACACTAGATGGCGTCATATCAAGATATCATGCAGCTCTGGAAACAAAATGCGATGTTCCTGGTTGTCCTTGGAATTGAACGATTAGCAGTGAGTTGAGAACAAAGAGCTGTGTCTGCCGTAGCTGTGGTGGACCACTTCAGCTCTACCAAGAACATCACTCCGGCTGAACTTGCCCCTTGGCACCAACGTCACAGACCATGGTGGGCAGGGGGTGGGGGTGGGCAAAGTGCAGAGGGCAGGCAGAGGTCACTGACCTTCTCTAAGGTGTGGGGTTCCCAAAATCACTAGAAGGAAGCAGAAAAAAGAATGAAACTTTCTAATCCCAGAAAGATCTTTGAGCTGTATGGAAATGGGCCAGAAGGAAAACATGAAACTTATAGTAGAGATTCATTCTTGGGGCTGGGAGTGGAGAAGGGGATAGTAAATGAGGTTGAAAGTGAGGATTCAAGATATTTAACATTTTATTTTAAATATTTCATGCAAATGAGACAGAATTTAAGCAATGATCAACTCTTTATAAAAGATACTAGGTAGTTGCCATATTATCTTCTCTACTTTTTCTTAAATTTCAGAAAAAGTGTGTAGGGAATAGGGTTGGGGGGCAGGGGTGGGACAGGAATGATGTTCTCCTATAATTAGCAAGATCTAGCAGGCCTGTAGAAGTAACATTCTGTTTGTTGATTAACATTTGCTAAGTGCTTCCCCTTACTGAACCTTCATTTCCTTGTTTATAAAATGAAGATAACAGTAGTATCAATATCAGGGGTTGTAGTAAGTCTTAGATGAGGTGATACACTCATACTACCCAGCATGGCATCCCAGGAGAGGTGCTTCCTCAGAAAATGCTCACTGCTCCCTTCATCCATCCCCCAACTCTCACCATGGGGGTAAGCATTAGGATCCCCTCCCGTGGAGTCAAACGGATGACTAGCTACTTGTCTGCTAGACGTCCCTGGTGGCTCAGATGGTAAAGAATCCACCTGCAATGCAGGAAACCAAGATTCAACCCCTGAGTCAGGAAGATTCGCTGGGGAAGGCAACAGCTACCCACTCCAGTATTCTTGCCTGGAGAATTCCATGGACAGAGGAACCTGGCGAGTTACAGTCCATAATGTCACAAAGAGTTGGACATGACTGAGTGACTAACATTTTCACTTTTCTAAATATGGCTAGAAACAGAAAAAAATTCTTAAACAAAGCCTTATCCTGACTTCTCTGAGTTCAGGAACACCATTGGCTTAAGAAAAAAAAAAAATAAATTGCTTATGGAAATAAGGCTAGAGAGACCCTCTTTATGGAAAGAGTTCAGTTCAGTTCAGCTGCTCAGTCGTGTCTGACTCTTTGTGACTCCATGGACCTCAGCACTCCAGGCCTCCCTGTCCATTACCAACTCCCAGAGCTTGCTCAAATTCATGTTCATTGAGTTGGTGACGCCATCCATCTCATCATTTGTCATGCCCTTCTTCTCCTGCCCTCAATCTTTCCCAGGATCAGGATCTTTTCCAATGAGTCAGCTCTTCGCATCAGGGGGAAAAAGTATTGGAGTTTCAGCTTCAGCATCATTCCTTCCAATGAATATTCAGGACTGATTTCCTTTAGGATGGATTGGTTGGATCTCCTTGCAGTCCAAGGGACTCTCAAGAGTCTTCTCCAATGCCACAGTTCAAAAGCATCAGTTCTTTGGCACTCAGCTTTCTTTATAGTCCAACTCTCACATCCATACATGACTACTGGAAAAACCATAGCTTTGACTAGACAGACCTCTGTCAGGAAAGTAATGTCTCTGCTTCTTAATATTCTGTCTAGTTTGGTCATAGCTTTTCTTCCAAGGAGCAAGCATCTTTTAATTTCATGGCTGCAGTCACCGTCTGCAGTGATTTTGGGGCCCAAGAAAATAGTCTCTCACTGTTTCCATTGTTTCCCCATCTATTTGCCATGAAGTGATGAGACCAGATACCATGATCTTCATTTTTTGAATGTTGAATTTTAAGCCAGCTTTTTCGCTCTCCTGTTTCACTTTCATCAAGAGCCTCTTTAGTTCTTCTTCACTTCCTGCCATAAGGGTGGTGTCATCTGCATATCTGAGGTTATTGATATTTCTCCTGGCAATCTTGATTCCAGCTTGTGCTTCATCCAGCCCAGCATTTCGCATAATCTACTCTGCATTTAAGTTAAATAAGCAGGGTGACAATATACAGCCTTGATGTACTCCTTTCTCAATTTGGAACCAGTCTGTTATTCCATGTCTGGTTCTAACTGTTGCTTCTTAACCTGCATACAGGTTTCTCAGGAGGCAGGTTAAGTGGTCTGGTATTCCCATCTCTTGAAGAATTTTCCACAGTTTGTTGTGATCTACACAGTCAAACACTTTAGCGTAATCAATAAAGGAGAAATAGATGTTTTTCTGGAATTCTCTTGCTTTTTTGATGATCCAACGGATGTTGGCAATTTGATCTCTGGTTCCTCTGCTTTTTCTAAATCCAGCTTGAATATCTGGAAGTTCTCGGTTCATGTACTATTGAAGCCTGGCTTGGAGAATTTTGAGCATTACTTACTAGCATGTGAGATGAGTGTCATTGTGCCATAGTTTGAACATTCTTTGGCATTGCCTTTGTTTGGGATTAGAATGAAAACTGACCTTTTCCAGTCTTGCAGCCCCTGCTGAGTTCTCCAAATTTGCTGGCATATTGTGGAAAGAGGGACTCTGGAATTTAGCAGTAAGCATTTTAGAAACTTTACAGTCTTCTACTCTGAAGGGGCATGAACCTAGTTCTAGAACAAACATGGATTCTTTGTGTGGCTTGTAAAAAGATACACCCTTTCTCCTTTGAATGTAATGAGAACTCTTGATTTTTATGCAAATTAGAGAAAGCCCATAACCAGCCTTCACAGCACAAAATACCATGAGGGCAAGACAGCAGATAGTAATAATGGACTGGTAAGAGGGGAAGATATGGGATGAGATCTATTATATGGAGGTGATAGAGCCTGACATCTAGGAGAGAGGACTTCTCTGGCCTTTCTACATCTTGCCTGGGAAGCTAGAGCAGACTTAAAAGGGAACACAGTATTCCTCAGAGTCTTGTTTTATCTGGGGATCTCTGAATCTAGAAAAGATGGTCCTTAAAGACTGAGAAGGCAGAGCCTAAACCCATTGGGCTGGGCTTGTTCCCTGCAAGGGTTACAAATAATCTCAGTCTTTTCCACACATCAGAGCCTGCTGGAGGGGTGTGTGTGTGTGTGTGTGTGTGTGGTGTACAGGGCCTCCCATCCATTTGATATCAGTTACCTATTACTACAGTAATGCTGGTAATAAACAGCTCCAAAATTAATGACTTGAAATGATAGCTGTTTATTTAGCTCCTGAATCTAAGGCTTGTAATTGGGACTGAGCTGAGCTTGGAGGTTCTGGTCTCAGTTGGGCAGCTATTCTTTAAAAAGAAATAGCATGGTGAAAGAAGAAACTCTAGACCATCAGAAAGGAAGAAATACAGTAACCAAAACTATGCATAATGACAACAGAATTACCTTTTCTTCTTGAGACTTCTAAGTTATATTTGACGTTTGAAGCAAAAATTATAACATTGCCTGATATGCTTATTAAAATATGTAGAGGAAATACTTAAGAAAATTATGTTATGAACAGAGGAGGATAAATGGACATAAAGAGATAAGATTGTCTACACTTCATTCAAACGAGTAAAATGATGACAACAGCAGACTGTGATGAGTTTTATGTATATATACATATAAGAGCAACCATTAGGAAAAAACTACGCAAAGAGATACTCTATTGATGAGCATTACAGATAATTCAAGTGCAATTCTAAAAAAATTTTCAAATAACTCCTATGAAAGCAAAAAAAAAAAATCATAAATGAAAAACATAAAAAAACAAAAGAAAAATAAAATGGCAGACTTAAGCCCTAATATAACAATGCATGTGTCATGTATATGTTCTAAGTCATGTCCGACTCTTTTGCAACCCCACGAACTATAGCTTGCTGGGCTCCTCTGTCTGTGGGATTTTCCAGGCAAGAATACTGGAACAGACTTCCATTTCCTTCTCCAAGTGATCTTCCCAACCCAGGGATCGAACCCATGTCTCTTATGTCTCTTGTATTGGCAGGTGGATTCTTTACCACTGAGTCACCTGGAAAATAATATATCAATGTATGCAGAGTCACTTCAGTTGTGTCTGACTCTGTATGACCCTATGGACAGTAGCCTGTCAGGCTCTTCTGTCAAAGAGATTCTCCAGGCAAGAATACAGGAGTGGGTTGCCTTTTCTTCTCCAGTGGACTTTCCTGACCCAGAGAGCCAACTCATGTCTGTTGCATCTGCTGCATTGGCAGGTGGGTTCTTCACCACTAGGGCCATTGAATTTAAATGGTCTAAATATATCAGTTAAAAGACCTTGGTAGAATGGATTAAAAAATGTAATCCAACTATATATTGTCTACAAGAAACTCACTTCAAATATAACAACATACACAGGTTGAAAGTAAAATGATGGAAACAGTAATCAAAGGAAAGCAGGCATGGCTAGTTAATAACAGATAAAGTAGACTAGAATTGAGATAATGGGCTGGTAAGAGGGGAAGATATAGGATGAGATCTATTGAATGGAGATGATAGTTAATAACAGATAAAGTAGACTAGACTTGAGATAATGGGCTGGTAAAAGGGGAAGATATGGAATGAGAACTATTGAATGGAGATGATAGTTAATAACAGATAAAGTAGACTAGACTTGAGAGCAAAAAAAAAAAAAAAATTACAGACTTAGTGAGAGAGATTATATACTGATGAGAGGGTCAATCCACAAAGAAGACATAGTAACACCCACTGTGTATCCCCCAGGCAACAGAGATGCAAACTATATGAAACAAACCTGATAAAACTGAAAGAAGTATACAAATCTACAAATACAATTTCAGACTTCTACCCCTCTCTTATAATATTTGATGGAACAACTTGTTAGAAAATTGGAAAAGATATACAAGAACTCAACAACACCATCAACCAACAGGATCTAGTCCACATTTATAGAGTATCCCCCAGCAACGGAGGAACACACATTCTTTTCAACTGCCAACAGAACATAGATCAAGATAGACCATTTCCTGGGTCGTAAAACAAATCTCGATAGATCTAAAAGAACTGAAATCATTCAGTGTGTGGTCTATCAATAGAATCAGCCTAGAAATCATCACTCTCCCTGTTCAAATTTATTTGCATAATGAAATTGACAAAACCTGCTATAGTTACCCCCCAGAATTGATAATATACACAAGTAGCATCAATGGAAGAAGAAATTTTACAAATATAAGAACCAAATCTATATATAAAGATTAGACACTTGAAAGTTTTCTTTATGTAATTAGAGGCCTCAAAGTCCATCTCTCCTGGTAGTTCAGGAACATAATTACCTGGCTAAGACTAACAACTAATTTCATTTTCACCATCAGTCATTAATCCCTGAATATAATCATAGAACAATCTTGGACAGGAGAAGAAAGAAGCCTGATCTCTTTTCTAGACCTTTGTTCACTCAAGAGGCCAACAACATGCCAACTGATGCCCTTCTTACTGCAAAGGATACTGTCAAATAGCCTCTCCTAGGCTGTATCATAGAGCACAGACCACTTTAAGGTATTTCAACACCTTTTTTCTATTTCAAGACTAGTCTGAAGAGATTTCATGGAGTTTATCCCATGCCTCTTCATGTGAGAGGAAAACCATTTGGTCATTTATAGCCTAAGGAGACAGAGATAGAAAGAAGAAAGTACATATTGGCTATCATTTCTTTGGGGACAGAGAAAAGAGATTATTTGCTCTATTGGAAGCATTTGGAACCACTGGGATAGTTCATGCAGCCATTAACTTTCAGTTATTCAAACAACTGGATGACTTTCGATTATTTCTAAATAAGCTTTTTCAATGAAGGGATATATAAGTTCATTTAATAGGAAATGTAATAAGATTGGTTGATCCAGGATCTCAGTATTGTTATCTGGAGTTTAGGTTCTATATAATCCTTGGCTTTGCTATTCCCGTGGTTGGTTTCATGTTTTAAAGTTGTCCAGGGGACAATGGTAGATTCATCTGACTTCAGTTATGGAAAGAGAGAATAGTTTACTCTTAAGACCAAGCCAGAACTTCCCTGGATGATACCAGGAATCCTCTCATCACATGTCATCGACCAGAACTGGGTCACATGACTTTTCCCAAACCATTCACAGACAAGGGGGATAACTCTTAATCCCATCAGACTCACTCCTCAAGCTGAAGGTGTTCCTCTGGGTCATAGGGGTTACATGAAGATGGGGCATCTGTAAAAGAGAGGTTCTGTGAGGAAGTAAAAGGGAGATAATGGGTTCTGTGTAGGCAGCTGGGGCTCAGTAACACTGAGTATGTTTCTAAGAGCAGAAGTCTCAGACTCAAACAATGAAGTGATCTAGTTGTCTTAAAGAACTGAAGGAGTTCACAGATAAATCAGGCAAGGCTTCATCCAGCAAACCAGCGATGTCATTAGCACCTGGCTTCCCCATCTCTCTGCCCTCTGACTCCACACAGTGGTCTCCTGCCAGCAAAAGCCTACAGCAGATTGAAAGTTTGAATTGCTTAGCATGTTGAGTTGGGAGAGAAGTGGAAAAGGGGAATAAATTCTGATAGTTTCAGTGAAAGACTCTTCCTTTTGCCAGAATCCTCAGAAAACAGCTCCTCATATCTCATTGGTGCACGTGGACATGCACCCAACCTAAACCAATTATTGTGGCCCAGCAGTGGCATTGACTAGTTTAATCCCAATCATAATCTCTATGTGTAAGGGTAAATTCACAGCGGTAAAAGCAAAATGAAACCAAAAATCCCACAAAATCCATTGGTTTAACCCAGTAAGGTTTATTCTTTTCATTCATTCAACATGGACGGACAGTGACTCAACTCCACACACTTGTTCAGGAACCCACAGTTTTTCTGTGCAGCTTTGCCCTGGGCATCAGTGTGGATGTGGAAAGCAGATTGAGAGGGAGAGGGAGAGAAATGCTCTGGCCCCAGTTGGCATCCACAGCCATGGTGAAATGTGACTGCATTCATGCCTGCCCTGTGGCTACTTTGTCCTAACTCAGCCAAGAGGACTAGTGGGACATATTTCTGAGGACTCTGTTGCTAAATGGTACAACCATAGGGTAGCTCTGACTTTTCTTATTTTTAATCTTTCTTCGAACTAACTGTGAAACTCTTTATCTAAGTTAAATTACTGGGCCATTTTTCCTTATTTCTGAAAGAAAATAAAGTTGTGTTAACCGTGGGCAAGCCACTTACCTTCTCTCTGTGTCAGCTCCTGCATCTGTAGACCCTTCATCTGAGCTCAATACTGCTTTAAGGTTATGTACTCATTTGCTAGAACTTCCATGAAAAGATACCACAGACTGTAATACAAATGTACTTTTCACACTTATGGAGGCTAGACATCTGAGATCAGGTGTCTAGAGGGTTGTGCCTCTTTGGCTTGGACCATCTTCTGTCTGTGTCTTTACTTGTTCTTTACTCTGTGCATATCTGTGGTCTGATCTCCTCTTCTTATAAGAATACCAGTCAATTGGATTAAGGCCCACCCTAATGACCTAATTTTACCTCTTTAAGGACCCTGTCTCCAAATACAGACATTCTGAAATATTGGGATATAGGATTTCAACATGTAAATTTGGGGAAGACAGATACAATTCAACCATCCCAGGTTAAGATGAAGTTTAGATAAATTAGTACATGTTAGAACTTAAATCTATAGGTAGAGTGCAGTAGGTATATGCACTCAACATTAGCTATAAAAAGTATCTTATTTTTTCAGTAGTACCAATAGATGTAGTAGCAATGGTATTTGACGTAGTATTAGTTCAGTTCAGTTCAGTTACTCAGGCATGTCCGACTCTTTGCGACCCCATGAATCGCAGCACGTCAGGCCTCCCTTGTCCATCACCAACTCCCGGAGTTCACTGAGACTCACGTCCATCGAGTCAGTGATGCCATCCAGCCATCTCATCCTCTGTCATCCCCTTCTCCTCCTGCCCCCAATCCCTCCCAGCTTCAGAGTCTTTTCCAGTGAGTCAACTCTTCGCATGAGGTGGCCAAAGTACTAGAGTTTCAGCTTTAGCTCATTCCCTCCAAAGAAATCCCAGGGCTGATTTCCTTCAGAATGGACTGGTTGGATCTCCTTGCAGTCCAAGGGACTCTCAAGAGTCTTCTCCAATACCACAGTTCAAAAGCATCAATTCTTTGGCACTCAGCTTTCTTCACAGTCCAACTCTCACATCCATACATGACCACAGGAAAAACCATAGCCTTGACTAGATGGACCTTTGTTGGCAAAGTAATGTCTCTGCTTTTCAATATGCTATCTAGGTTGGTCATAACTTTTCTTCCAAGGAGTAAGTGTCTTTTAATTTCATGGCTGAAGTCATCATCTGCAGTGATTTTGGAGCCCCCAAAAATAAAGTCTGACACTGTTTCCACTGTTTCCCCATCTATTTCCCATGAAGTGATGGGACCAGATGCCATAATCTTCGTTTTCTGAATGTTGAGCTTTAAGCCAACTTTTTCACTCTCCTCTTTCACTTTCATCAAGAGGCTTTTGAGTTCCTCTTCACTTTCTGCCATAAGGGTGGTGTCATCTGCATATCTGAGGTTATTGATATTTCTCCTGGCAATCTTTTTTTTTTTTGACAATACTTATAAGACTTCTTTTCTTTTTTTTTTCTTTTTTAACTTTACAATATTCTATTGGTTTTGCCATATAACATGAGTCTGCCACAGGTATACACGTGTTCCCCAACCCTCTTCCTTCCTCCCTCCCCATACCATCCCTCTGGGTCGTCCCAGTGCACCAGCCCCAAGCATCCAGTATCATGCATCGAATCTGGACTGGAGACTCATTTCATATATGCTATACACATGTTTCAATGCCATTCTCCCAAATCATCCCACCCTCTCCCTCTCCCACAGAGTCCAAAAGACTGTTCTATACCTCTGTGTCTCTTTTGCTGTCTCGTATACAGGGTTATTGTTACCATCTTTCTAAATTCCATATATATGCATTAGTATACTGTATTGGTGTTTTTCTTTCTGGCTTACTTCACTCTGTATAATAGGCTCCAGTTTCATCCACCTCATTAGAACTGATTCAAATGTATTCTTTTTAATGGCTGAATAATACTCCATTGTGTATATGTACCACAGCTTTCTTATCCATTCATCTGCTGATGGACATCTAGGTTGCTTCCATGTCCTGGCTATCGTAAACACTGCTGCGATGAACAGTGGGGTACACATGTCTCTTTCCCTTCTGGTTTCCTCAGTGTGTATGCCCAGCAGTGGGATTGCTGGGTCATAAGGCAGTTCTATTTCCAGTTTTTTAAGGAATCTCCACACTGTTCTCCATAGTGGCTGTACTAGTTTGCATTCCCACCAACAGTGTAAGAGGGTTCCCTTTTCTCCACACCCTCTCCAGCATTTATTGCTTGTACACTTTTGGATCGCAGTTATTCTGACTGGCATGAAATGGTACCTTATTGTGGTTTTGATTTGCATTTCTCTGATAATGAGTGATGTTGAGCATCTTTTCATGTGTTTGTTAGCCATCTGTATGTCTTCTTTGGAAAAATGTCTATTTAGTTCTTTGGCCCATTTTTTGATTGGGTCATTTATTTTTCTGAAATTGAGCTGTAGGAGTTGCTTGTATATATTTGAGATTAGTTGTTTATCAGTTGCTTCATTTGCTATTATTTTCTCCCATTCTAAAGGCTGTCTTTTCACCTTGCTTATAGTTTCCTTTGTTGTGCAGAAGCTTTTAAGTTTAATTAGGTCCCATTTGTTTATTTTTGCTTTTATTTCCAATATTCTAGGAGGTGGGTCATAGAGGATCCTGCTGTGATGTATGTCAGAGAGTGTTTTGCCTATGTTCTCTTCTAGGAGTTTTATAGTTTCTGGTCTTATGTTTAGATCTTTAATCCATTTTGAGTTTATTTTTGTGTATGGTGTTAGAAAGTGTTCTAGCAAAGTGAAGTCGTTCAGTCGTGTCTGACTCTTTGCGACCCCATGGACTGTAGCCTATCAGGCTCCTTCATCCATGGGATTTTCCAGGCAAGAGTGCTGGAGCGGATTGCCATTTCCTTCTCCAGGAAAGTGTTCCAGTTTCATTCTTTTACAAGTGGTTGACCAGTTTTCCCAGCACCACTTGTTAAAGAGATTGTCTTTAATCCATTGTATATTCTTGCCTCCTTTGTCAAAGATAAGGATTCCAGCCTGTGCTGGGCGGCTGCGACGGCAGGCAGAGCACGGCCGAGAGGAGCTACCCCGTGTCCGAGGTCAGGGGTGGCAGCCAAGAGGAAGTAGTATTAGGTCCCTAGTAAAAATAAAGAAAATGGACAAGGGTCCATTATAAAGGAAAGGGGAAGATAGACTTTAAAGAGAATTGCGATGCAAGGGGATAGTATTTGTATCACAGAATTCCAGTTTCGGTGGCTGTATAACATGTCAAAATGTAGTGGCTTCAACCAACAATATTTATTTTCTTTAAGAATTTGCAGTTTCAACAGGACCCAACAGAGAGCTGTCAGTTGCACTTGTCATCAGCTGGAGCACCTCAAAATCACTCTGATGTCAATGCCAACTCTCGGCTCTGTTGAACACTTATGTAGGACTCCTTCATGCAACCTGAACTTCCTCTCTACACGGTGGCTGTGTTCCAAGCATCCCGAAAGGAAGTGGATACACAGTGCCGTTTAGGACCTCGCCTCAGAAGTCACACAAAGTGGTTTTGGTTGCATTCTACTCATCAAGACAAGTCCAGGTTCAAGAGAAGGAAACATGAACTGAAGGAGGAAGGCAAGGTTCTGGAAGAGTATGCAATCCTGGAAATATTGTGTGGTCATTTGTGAAGAATATGATCCCCTGCCTTCCACACAGAACTTCCTTCTGGGTTGGATCGTTATACTATGTTACTTAGTTCCCTGGAAATTTAAGCTAAAGTTATATACTTGGTAGAAAATTTTGATAAGAGTTTTACAAAAGAGAACTATGCAAGTAATGCTTTGGTGGGTTCTATAATCCCCTTTCAACTAGGCACTCATAGAAAGCACATTGATTTTCTGATTTCTCAAATGATCTTTAAAAAGAAAAAAAAAAAAAAAAAAGACTCTAGACACAATCATGTCCCAGCCCTGAATAGGTAATTCAGAGAATTTCCTTTGTAAAATAAGGGCTAGAGATTAAGAAGATCCACAGTGCCCTTATCAGCTCTAATAGTCCGTGAAAAACAGGAGAAAAAATAGAATGAATTAAGAAAATGTAGAAGCATTGTGCTGAGTCCATCAAAGGGAGAAGCCAAGCTGTTGCTTGCTTTATATTTGAATGCTGAGCATGGCTTTCATGATGGCAATAATAATTTATTGACAAAATGCTTTTATTGAATTGCCTTTACTGAAGAGGCCCTGCATGCTTTTTCACCACTTGCAACAATTAAAAGCAGCAGTAAACAGAGCCTTTCTATTTAGAATGAAAAGCAACAATTAAGCTTGCTCAGCTATAAATAGGAGGCCGCTTCACATCTATGGCCCCAACTGCACACATTAAAGACTCCAGCCCCTGATGCCCCCAATTTATTTCCACAGGACAAACCAATAAATTGTCAAACTCTGACCTGAAAACTGACAGTTTCTTAGAAAATGTAAGTAGCTAAATTATGCATAATTCTAGATAATTACTGGGATGTCCATGAGGCTAGAAAATCAGTATCTATGCTAGAGATCTAAATTTACAGGCAGCTAGCTCTTTCATGTTATCACTGTCAAACCATGTTTTGCCTTGGGTGGTTGTCAGGGCTGGCTCTCCTTTGCCTGGGAGGCAGAGAAGAAAATAATGGTTTTAAGAATTAGGGAAAGGAAGAGTGAAAATACAAAGCTCTTTCACTAGATTCCCATCAGTTCCAGTAATTCAGTAAAGAGACCAGAGCATGGACAGTCAGAGTGAAATATTTTTCAATAAAAAGAAAACAAAATTGCAAGTGTCATTCATCCCGTTTATAAACCATGGCTACTGAGTTTTCAAAGAAGTGAAAGCATTTAATTCAACCTCCTCATTTTCTGCAGGAGGAAACCTGAGGCTCAACAAGCCACGTGTATTGTCCAAGGTCACAGAATTTGACGGTGGCAGAGCTGGAACTCAATAGCTTACTCGACTGGCACTTCAATGTTCATTGAATGGAAAAATTTGCCCTCCTTTCATTCTTCTCAGTACAAAGACCAGATTAACGAGACTGAAGTAATAAAAGGTCCAAAGGGTGCCATAGTTCTTTGAGTGCAAGATGGTTTTCAAAGGCAACAGGATTTTGCCACTTGGAGTTCCTGGGACTCCTGCCTTTATATCCCCCATCTAGGCCAAGAGTTGCCAATTTCCTAAAACCCCAAAGGAGTGATTTTCCAAAGCTCTGATTTGGGGGATCACACCTCTCTGAGACTCAAGAGTCTTGGTTTTCTGTTTGCATGTGCCCTGTGTCTCCCAGTGCTTTACCAACTATCTATGATGTCCCTTGGATCAGACTAGATATTCTGTGTTGCCCCCTCACCTTCTCTACCCAGCTCTGTGCCTCAGGGGACTGACATTTATGGACATCTAAATGGTACCCTAGTTCTTCGGCTACAGCTGAACTTGGCTAATTGGCAGAGAGTGAGGTAGGAGGAGGGGACACAAACAGGAGACGAGATAGCAAGAGGATAAAGAAGCCAAAATTTTTATTCCCCCATCTCACTTCCTGCAGAGTGAAGCAGAGTTGCCCAGTAGAACCCACCCAAGATTAGCCAAACCCCAGGTAAAGCCCAGATACATGAATGTGAGTACATGACTTGTAGTAAATCACTCACTTTTCAGGGGTACTGTATTATGCAGCAATAACTGACTGATACAGAATATGACATCAAAAAGAAGAATTTAAACAATATGACCATTCCAAAAACTGAGATAAACATTTCTGAAAGCCAGAAACAGAAGTGAACACAGAACACAGAAGAGTAACTGGGATTGTATTTGCAGACTCACTGAACTCCAGATCCAGAAGCCAATGGAGAAATCTGAGTTCCTATGGGGTAACAAGGAAAAAAGTGTCCCAAAAGAAGTAAGAGGCTCATCTTCAAACTCACTGAAGTCAGAAGCAAGCTTGAAGTTTCCTTATACATTAAAGGATGCTAAAATAAGCTCTTAAAACCACTGTCTGAGCTACCATTTATATAAAGCAATGTAGCAGGGAAGTTGTAACATAGGAAGTCTTTCATCCTGGACTTGAGCTTACAGTCATTGATGTAGATTTCTAGGTTTTATCAAACTCTCCACTATAATCCACATTTGGACATTTCACTAGATATTCAAAAATTTATGTAATAATCTATTGCTTGTTATCATACATTAAATTGTATATTATTTGTATCACTGAAAAAATATGTTTATGTGTTTGATAATAAAACTGTTATCTATATCATTCAAAAAAAAAAAAAAAAACAACAATCTGTTGACTTGGTTGATGAATATGTAATGACTCCAATGTCAATGTAGTTTGCATGCCCTGAACTGCCAATACAAGACCCAGCTTTGTAGCTTTTTTCCTAACAATTTATTTATTTATTTTCTTTTTAGTTGTGCTGGGTCTTCATTGTTGCATGTGGGTTTTCTCTAGTTGCATTCAGCAAGACCTACTCTCTATCTTGGGCTTTCTCATTGCGGTGGCTTCTCTTGTTGCAAAGCGCAGGCTCTAAGGCACCAGCTCAGTAGTTGTGGTGCATGGGGGGCCTAGTTGCCCCAAGGCATGTGGGATCTTCCTGGACCAGAGATCGAACCCGTGTCTGCTGCATTGGCAGGTGGATTCTTATCCACTGGACCACCAGGAAAAGTCCAAGACCTGGTTTTAGACTGACTGTTCTTGGGAAGTAGTTCAGTTCAGTTCAGTCACTCAGTCGTGTCTGACTCTTTGCAACCCCATGAATCGCAGCACACCAGGACTCCCTGTCCATCATCAACTCCCAGAGTTCACTCAGACTCATGTCCATCAAGTCAATGATGCCATCCAGCTATCTCATCCTCTATTGTCCCCTTCTCCTCCTGCCCTCAATCCCTCGCAGCATCAGAGTCTTTTCCAATGAGTCAACTTTTCACATGAGGTGGCCAAAGTACTGGAGTTTCAGCTTTAGCATCATTCCTTCCAAAGAAATCCCAGGACTGGTCTCCTTCAGAAGGGACTGGTTGGATGTCCTTGCAGTCTAGGGGACTCTCAAGAGTCTTCTCCAACACCACAGTTCAAAAGCATCAATTCTTTGGCGCTCAGCTTTCTTCACAATCCAACTCTCACATCCATACATGACCACAGGAAAAACCATAGCCTTGACTAGACGGACCTTTGTTGGCAAAGTAATGTCTCTGCTTTTCAATATGCTATCTAGGTTGGACATAACTTTCCTTCCAAGGAGTAAGCATCTTTTAATTTCATGGCTGCAGTCACCATCTGCAGTGATTTTGGAGCCCCCAAAAATAAAGTCTGACACTGTTTCCACTGTTTGCCCATCTATTTCCCATAAAGTGATGGGACCAGATGCCATGATCTTAGTTTTCTGAATGTTACTTTTTCACTCTCCTCTTTCACTTTCATCAAGAGGCTTTTTAGTTCCTCTTCACTTTCTGCCATAAGGGTTGTGTCATCTGCATATCTGAGGTTATTGATATTTCTCCCGGCAATCTTGATTCCAGCTTGTGCTTCTTCCAGTCCAGCATTTCTCATGATGTACTCTGCATAGAAGTTAAATAAGCAGGGTGACAATATACAGCCTTGACGTACTCCTTTTCCTATTTGGAACCAGTCTGTTGTTCCATGTCCAGTTCTAACTGTTGCTTCCTGACCTGCATACAAATTTCTCAAGAGGTAGGTCAGGTGGTCCGGTATTCCCATCTCTTTCAGAATTTTCCACAGTTTATTGTGATCCACACAGTCAAAGGCTTTGGCATAGTCAATAAAAGCAGAAGTAGATGTTTTTCTGGAACTCTGTTGCTTTTTCCATGATCCAGCGGATGTTGGCAATTTGATCTCTGGTTCCTCTGCCTTTTCTAAAACCAGCTTGAACATCAGGAAGTTCACGGTTCACATATTGCAGAAGCCTGGCTTGGAGAATTTTGAGCATTACTTTACTAGCGTGTGAGATGAGTGCAATTATGCAGTAGTTTGAGCATTCGGGAAGAAATCAAATATAAATATGCAAGACTATGAAACAAGGAGTGGGAGAGAAAGAAAGTGAGTGAACTCTCTGTCTCCATTCAATAATAAAATTACAAAACATATGAGAAAATAATGCTAAGAAAGACAGCAACACAATCAACAGAGAAGAAGAATCCACTCTAGATGAAATGGAAATAATTGGAAAGATTATTACACACACATCTTCACTGAAATAACTACTGAACTACCAGCTACTGTAGTTTAGGCAGAAGAAGGAAACATCTCAAGAAATGTATGGAATGAAGTACAGACACAGTATAAAATTTAGAAAGATATGTTGATAAATTTACCATCTACTCATTTTAAAAAAAGAATGGTATTGTCCACATAACCATATATAATTCAAAAGATACCAAGGAAATATAGAAAGGGTGTTCAGTGAATAATTTTTGTAGTTATTGTTGTTCAGTCGCTAACTTTGACTCTTTGCAACCCCATGGACTGCAGCATGCCAGGCTTCCCTGTCTTTCACTATGTGCCAGAGTATCCTCAAAACTCATGTCCATTGAGTTAGTGATGCCATCCAACCATCTCATCCTCTATTGCTCCCTTCTTCTCCTGCCCTCAATCTTTCACAGCATCGGGGTCTTTTCCAATGAGTCAGCTCTTCTCATCAAGTGGTCAAAGTTTTGGAGCTTCAGCTTTGGCATCAGTCCTTCCAATGAATAATAAGGGTTGATTTCCTTTAGGATTGATTGGTTTGACCTCCTTTCAGTCGAAGGGACTCCCAAAAGTCTTCTCCAGCACCACAATTCAAAAGCATCAATTCTTTGGTGCTCAGCCTGCTTTATGATCCAACTTTCAGATCTCTACATGACTACTGGAAAAACCACAGTTTTGAACTATAAGACCTTTATCGGCAAAATAATGTCTCTGCTTTTTAATATGCTGTCTTGATTTGCCATAACTTCCTTCCAAGGAGCAAGCACCTTTGAATTTCAAGACTGCAGTCATTGTCCACAGTGATTTTGGAGCCCAAGAAAAAAAAATCTGTCACTGTTTCCCCTTTTTCCCCTTCTATTTGCCATGAAGTGATGGGACTGGATGTCATGATCTTAGTTTTTTGAATGTTGAAAGGCAAGCCAATAAGTAACTAAAGCATATTAAATTCTTGAATTATGTGGGAGGAGAGTACTGAATAACTTAAATTTTGTTACAAAATTTTCTGGAGAAGGAAATGGCAATCCACCCCAGTACTATTGCCTGGAAAATCCCATGGACAGAGGAGCCTGGTAGGCTACAGTCCATGGGGTCGCAAAGAGTCGGACACGACTGAGTGACTTTACTTTCACTTAAGTAAATAAGTGAAAAATTTTGAAACTATCAAACATAAAAAAGGAAAAGTGGGAAGAGAGGCAAATAAAGAGCACAATAAGTCTAAAACATAAAATTAGAGCATATAGCTAAGTGTAATAGAGTGGTAATCAAAATAAATGTAAAGAAATTCAAGGAATATATAGAAACAAGATTATCAAAACAGATTTTTAAAAACCATCTGTGGTTTACAATACACAACTGAAACAGAATTGCCTAGGAAGGTTGAAATAGAAAAAACACAAAAGGCAATTACTAACTAAAAGAAACATGATATAGCAATATTAATGTCAGATATAATTGAATTAAAGCCAAAAAGCGTAAGAAGAGACATTTCATAGTGATAAAAAGAACAATCTCATATTTGAGTGGCTAACAAATACTGTGCCTTACACCTAAAAGAAAAAGTACGACCAAAAATCACATGCCAAAACGAAAAACCTATCATCCTGCTTGGTGTTTTAAAACACATACATATAAAAAACTTGTGGAGCCAACAGAAAATATCAATGTATATTGAAAAGCTCAAAAGTAATAAACTTACTTACAGATGTAGAAACTGAGTCCCTGGGAAGCTAAGTGACCCACTCAAGGTCACAAAGCTTATATGAGTCAGTTCAGTACAGTTCAGTCGCTCAGTCGTGTTCAACTATTTGAGACCCCATGAATCGCAGCATGCCAGGCCTCCCTGTCCATCAACAACTCCCGGAGTTCACTCAAACTCACATCCATCGAGTCGGTGATGCCATCCAGCCATCTCATCCTCTGTCGTCCCCTTCTCCTCCTGCCCCCAATCCCTCCCAGCATCAGAGTCTTTTCCAATGAGTTAACTCTTCACATGAGGTGGCCAAAGTATTGGAGTTTCAGCTTTAGCATCATTCCTTCCAAAGAACACCCAGGACTGGTCTCCTTTACAATGGACTGGTTGGATCTCCTTGCAGTTCAAGGGATTCTCAAGAGTCTTCTCCAACACCACAGTTCAAAAGCATCAATTCTTTGGCGCTCAGCTTTCTTCACAGTCCAACTCTCACATCCATACATGACCACTGGAAAAACCATAGCCTTGAATAGAAGGACCTTTGTTGGCAAAGTAAAGTCTCTGCTTTTTAATATGCTATCTAGGTTGGTCATGACTTTCCTTCCAAGGAGTAAGCGTCTTTTAATTGCATGGCTGCAATCACCATCTGCAGTGATTTTGGAGCCCCCGAAAATAAAGTCTGACACTGTTTCCACTGTTTCCCCATCTATTTCCCATGAAGTGATGGGACCAAATGCCATGATCTTTGTTTTCTGAATGTTGAGCTTTAAGTCAACTTTTTCTCTCTCCTCTTTCACTTTCATCAAGAGGATTTTTAGTTCTTCTTCACTTTCTGCCATAAGGGTGGTGTCATCTGCATATCGGAGGTTATTGATATTTCTTCTGGCAATCTTGATTCCAGCTTGTGCTTCTTCCAGTCCAGCGTTTCTCATGATGTACTCTGCAGAGAAGTTAAATAAGCAGGGTGACAATATACAGGCTTGACATACTCCTTTTCCTATTTGGAACCAGTCTGTTGTTCCATGTCCAGTTCTAACTGTTGCTTCCTGACCTGCATATAGGTTTTTCAAGAGGCAGGTCAGGTGGTCTAGTATTCCCATCTCTTTCAGAATTTTCCACAGTTTATTGTGATCCACACAGTCAAAGGCTTTGGCATAGTGAATAAAGCAGAAATAGATGTTTTTCTGGAATTCTCTTGCTTTTTCCATGATCCAGCAGATGTTGGCAATTTGATCTCTGGTTCCTCTGCATTTTCTAAAACCAACTTGAACATCAGGAAGTTCATGGTTCACGTATTGCTGAAGCCTGGCTTGGAGAATTTTGAGCATTACTTTACTAGCGTGTGAGATGAGTACAATTGTGCAGTAGTTTGAGCATTCTTTGGCATTGCCTTTCTCTGGGATTGGAATGAAAACTGACCTTTTCCAGTCCTGTGGCCACTGCTGAGTTTTCCACATTTGCTGGCATATGGAGTGCAGCACTTTCACAGCATCATCTTTCAGGATTTGAAAGAGCTCAACTGGAATTCCATCACCTCCACTAGCTTTGTTCATAGTGATGCTTCCTAAGGCCCACTTGACTTCACATTCCAGGATGTCTGGCTCTAAGTGAGTGATCATACCATCATGATTATCTTGGTCATGAAGATCTTTTTTGTACAGTTCTTCTGTGTATTCTTGCCACCTCTTCTTAATATCTTCTGCTTCTGTTAGGTCCATACCATTTCTGTCCTTTATCGAGCTTATCTTTGCATGAAATGTTCCCTTGGTATCTCTGATTTTCTTGAAGAGATCTCTAGTCTTTCCCATTCTGTTGTTTTCCTCTATTTCTTTGCATTGATTGCTGGAGAAGGCTTTCTTATCTCTTCTTGCTATTCTTTGAAACTCTGCATTCAGATGCTTATATCTTTCCTTTGCTTTTTGCTTCTCTTCTTTTCACAGCTATTTGTAAGGCTTCCCCAGAGCACGAACTAAAACTCAAACTTTCTAAGGCTAACTCCTATGCCCTCCAAATTTTATAACACTAAAAACAATAAAATAAACTGTATATTTGCAGAAACTAGCCTTTTCCAGTCCCTTAAAATCATCATAAATGTGTAGCATCTCCAGTGGTGCTCCACTCAGATTCCCTTGGGTCACTTTGACCTTTTCAATGTGCCTTTCCTTGCCTTCTAAGTGTTTTGATTCCAATTGTTCATCTCTGTGATGCTTTGTGGAGAACCTCCCTGGGGCTATCAGCTTGAGAGATAGAAGTTCCTTGGCTTATACATTCTCAAAAGTAGTCCCTAGCCAATGATTGACTGGGTTGGGAAGAGGAAATCCCAGCTCTTTTGTCTTGAAGTTAGGCCAAAATTTGAGGTGTAATTGACATTACCAACCACTCCTGAGGGTTAAGACTGAGGCTTCAACTTGACTTGGCTTCTTTCCTCCTCTGTCCTGCTTTCCACACCCAGTTTTTTCCAAGAGAACTTCCTCAATAAATCAAGTCACATGTGAATTCTCATTTCAAGATCTGCTTCTTGGAACCCTCTGCTAAAATGAGGACCATGCAACCCTGTACAGAAGTATAGGGAAAGAACATCTGAGTGGCTCAGAGTTCCTGACACTCCTGTCTTTGGGAATTTCCAGTTGGATTTATGCACTGGGAATCTGGCATTGTGAATGTAGTTTTTGTCAAGCCAGAGAAAAATCTCTTGAAGTTTCAGACATGAGGTCAATAACTGTTGATTGGCCAACTTTCTGTCCCCAACAGTTTCTTCTGGGTCCAATTCTAGATGCTGCTGCTGCTAAGTCGCTTCAGTCGTGTCCAACTCTGTGCGATACCATAGATGGCAGCCCACCAGGCTTCCCCATCCCTGGGATTCTCCAGGAAAGAACACTGGAGCAGGTTGCCATTTCCTTCTCCAATGCATGAAAGTGAAAGTGAAGTCGCTCAGTCGTGGCCAACTCTTAGCGACCTCATGGACTGCAGCCTACCAGGCTCCTCCATCCATGGGATTTTCCAGGCAAGAGTGCTGGAGTGGGGTGCCATTGCCTTCTCTGAATTCTAGATGAGTGATAGTCAAATCTGGAGGATTCTTGGCTTACAGCTATCTTTCCCTCCCCCTCCCACTTTTAAGATTGGCTCTGAAGATACAAAAATGGTACCTTAGGGCTCTGGGTCTTAAGATAAGGACCACAGGTAGCCATACATATATCCTCATGGCCTTTTGGGTTGGTGTGGCCATTACTTCAACCCCCATTTTTTATCCCATAGCTTTGTTTTTCTTTGCCTTCCAAGTCTGGATCTACAGGTAGGTCCTACATAGAAATCCAGGTCTATCCCATAGCAGACAGAAAGTCCATTACTCACTGTGGCTTAGAGTAATATTTATATAATAAAATAGTTACCATTTTAATGCATGCTGTATGCCATTTTACAAATGAAGAAATTGAGGTTTAGTAAAGAAAATTAACTTGCCCAGATTCACAAGGCTACTACATAGCTGGGTCTTACTACCAACAAATGAAGGATCTGGTGAGCCAGCTATGAGCCCTGAACCTCCAGGGATCTGACACATCATAGGATTTCCTACCCTGGCTTTTCTGACCCATGCTAGAGTACTGGGATTGTCTGTGGTTTTCTTGATGAATGTGCCAGTTGCTTCTCCTGGTTATGGTCCTGACATCCATCCTCTGCTGACTCGTTTCTCCCAGGAGCTGACACTTGCTTCTCAAGTGTGTCTTCACTTTCTGCCTGCCACCCACTATGTATACACAGAGCAGGAGGCTGTTCCCTAGTACACCTCTCTGGGGACTGCCCACTGCAAAGCCCTGCCCACTTCCTGCCAGGCTTAGCTCTGGCAACTGGGGACCTAAAACCCTCAGTGCGTCTTAGGTCAGGTCCCTGGAAACAGAGCCCAGGACAGGGAAAATCAGGGACCCACGGAGTATTGAGGAGGGAGTTTAGGAGAAGACTTTAAGGGAGGAAAGCAGACAGGACAGAGGAAGAAGGCAAGCAAAGATAGGTGCTCAGGCAAAATCGAAACTTGGCCTGATCCATGAAAGGCTCTGGAGACACAATCACCTCCTCCTTAAGGCAAAGGGGCTGGACTTTTGAACTCCTGCATCAATCAGTCATTTCTGTGGTCTTCACCTGGGGAGGAGTATAGAGGTATAATCTCTTAGGCATCATTTGGTGACAATTCTTAGGGAAGGGGGCCTCTGTGATCCTTTAGCAGCCAATGCTCCCAGCAGGTGGGAGCTGGGGGCCCTGCCATGCACCAACGTCTACTCCAAGTGCCCGAGCTGGGCTCTGAACCGAGGGGCCTCCACAGTTAGATCCTTTCTCTCACTCCAGTTCATGGCTCCTGGGCTCCTGCTCCCCACCAGCCTGTGTGTCTGGGATTCCCATGCCAGCTGCTCATCTACAGCTTACTTGATTTTAGTACAGAGTCAACTGCATTGGCGCCCGACACTTTATTAGTGTTCTAAATCTTTGTTTACAGTTACCAAGACTCCCCAGGTGGCAGCAAAAAAGTCAACAAGGAAATAAAGCTCCACCAGCTGGCATATTAGTTGGGGATCAAACCACCACACAGGTAACAGCTGGTGTGTGCCCACGAGCCTCAGGGCACTGCTGGCTCTGAGGCTCATCTGGAGAAACGTGTTTTGACCCCTGTTCTGGGCCTGCCCGTTTATCCTCCCATCTTCCAGTTCTTTTGCACCATGTGGAAGCTGGGCTGGTGATGAGTTTTGAAGCTGTTCCCTGCCTTTGACAGCCCAGAGCCGTTCATCTGATCCAGCTGCTTGCTGCTATGTACATCCATCTCTTGGCAAAATCTGTGCCATCTCATCCCGTTGTTTTCTTAGTCTAAAACTCACATCTTCTGATGCTAAATCCTATGTGTTTCCTGGTGTATGAAATTAGCACTTTAATGTAACCCTGCAAAAATCCTCCATCTCTTCTTATCGGGGACTAAAGAAATTAGGGTGGGCCCAAAGAAGTTATTCAGAGGGGCCAAGAGAAATATGCTGAACACTGCCGCTGTTGCTTCATGCTTCCTGGTTTCATGCCCTGGACCACAGGTAGGTGACTCTCAGGCTATGACACCATGAGGGTGGCAACAGGCTTGGGCTTTAGAGTCTGTGCCTGAATTCTAGTTCCAAAAAGAGTCAGAGCTGAGGACTTCCCTGGTGGTTCAGTGGTTAAGAATTCACTTGCCAATGCAGGGGACATGGGTTCCATCCCTGGTCCAGGAGCTAGAATCTCACATGCCTCAGGGCAGCTAGACTCCTGTACCACAACTTCTGAGCCTGAGCACTCTAGAGCCGCATGCTGCCAGCGCTGATGCCCATGCGCCCTAGAGCCCCTGCACCGCAACACAAGAAGCCCCTGCAAGGAGAAGCCAGGTACCGCAACTAGAGAGTAGCCCCGGCTCGCGGCGACTAGAGAAATCTGACACTCAACAACAAAGGGCCCTGTGCTGCAGCCATAAGTATATGTATACGTATGTATATAAGAACTGGGTGGTTTGGGGCAATAAATAAATAAACATTAAAAAAGAAAGTCAGCTGGGTGACTTGGGATAAGTGACTTGAAATCTTCATGCATCACATTTCTTCTCTGTAAAATCATAGCACCTATTACATAATGGCTATGAGGATGACATTTGAAAATACATGTTAAACACTCAGCCTTGAGGTTGTATCTAGATATAGCGGGGTCTGGAAGTTGGTATAAATGCACCCTCCCACAAATTAAAAAAAAAAAAAAAAAGAAAGCATTTTACATTTGCAATGTTTATGAAAGCATTTGACCTTATGAACAGATGCAAAGGCCATTTTCAAGGCCTTGGGCAGGGTCCATGCATGTGAGAGGCCCCAAGCTTAAAATTTATTAGCTTCACATTAAATCTGTTTTTCTTAACAGTCACTGTTCTCTAAATGTTAGGTCTCAGGGATTTGGTGTGGGAAAGAGGGGCCTTTGCTTCTTATTTATGTGTTCCTAATTAAACCCCTTGCCTCTTGGGAGTGAGTCAGACTCAATAAACTGGTGATGTGGGGGTTGTTTAGGAGAATTTGTGTGGGGGGACAGTACCTTGGGAAAGGGATATGACCAACATATTACTTAGGGTTAGTAATGTTAGCTGCTACAACAAGCAACCCCTACAATTTCAGTAGCCCCAAAATACAAAAAAATACATTCCTAACTCATAAAGTCCACTGAATTCTGCTGGTTGGTGACACCCAGGCTCCTTCATCTGATGATTCCCCATCTTAGTTCTTAGAATCCTCTCCATTTAGCTCATGATAGATAGAGGGGGGGAAATGGGAGATAGCTCATGGGAAATCTTCATGGGCAACATTCTACTGGAAGGAACTCAAACACATGGCCACAAGTAACTGCAGAGGAATTTGGGAAATGTGGTCTAGCTGTGCACCCAGGAAGAGAGGGAAGCAGATTTGGTGAGCGAGTTCAGTCTCCACCAAACCTCTAAGTTTGACTAAGCACAACAAGGAGAGGCTGAAATAAATTTTACTAGAGTCCAATAACAGGCAGAGCATTATCTCCAGACTGAAAATACAAGAGCATGAGAAACACAGGAGATAAAGGAATCAAGAGAGGCAGGCCTATGGCTTCAAAGGTTAGCATGTCATTTGTTGATCTTCTACTAATATTTTTAGAAGACTTAGTCTATGGGAAGTTCAAGGGGGACCCTCTCTACTTCCAAGATGTCCAAGAATGACAGAAGTCTTTTAAAGTACTGGAAGAAGACCCCGGGCCGGACCATGTACCAGCCAGAGATAGGAGCAAAGAGTTGGGAGTAGTCCTACTCCTGAGAGGTAGAAAGAAATCCATGCTCAAAGAAAAGTCCAGTTTGGGTGAATAGACCTGAATATCAGAGAAGAAGCAGAAGACATTATATTTTTATAAGAGAAGATGGCAGAAACCACATTGGAAATAGAGAATCAACTCTGTCATTTGGCCATAGCATCCAAAAGAGAAGAGAGATCTAAAAGCATTCCATACACATGGAGAGCACCAAGCAAGGTTTACTATGGATTCTTGGTCTACATCATCTGAGTCTATTCAGCAATTTCCTCCAACAGAATGACAAAGCCCTGCAGTGACCTCAGGAGCCTCACAGTGCAAGTAATGATATTAGTTAAATAATGTTGGAATTTTTGCTTATCATGGGAACTGGAGGTTCCATTGACACATCGGGTTTTTCTCATCTACCTACTGCAGAATAGGAAGCATTGGATTGATTTTCTCCTTCTTCTTTTTAAAAATATAGCTCTGTTCTGACATGCTGTGGTTAAAGCTTATAAAGAGTCCAGTCTTCCAGTGTATTTCCAGGCTGCTTAAGCCAAGAAGGAAGCAATTGCTTTCTATCTTTACCCTATTCTATGGGGTAGGGTAAAGAATAGGGTCACCCTACCTTCAGTTCTGAAAGCCAGTGGACCCCAAAGTCGAACTTATCAGAGCCTTCCTGTCTCAGGGCCTCCAAATTTCTTCTCAGCAGCTACTGGACCTCATTAGTCAGCTTGATTTTACCATATCTCAAGGCTCAGCCTTTACCTATGTAGGAAGAATTTACCCAGCTTTCACGGTATCCATTTTTCCTCAATGCCCTGGCTCTGAGCTGTACATAATCCTGTTTAAATAGCTAGATCATTTCTTTCCAAATAGAAATTCTTTCCACATTTCATTCTGTTGTCAGATGACTCAACACCAACTGGGGATGTGCTCAGCTGTACCACCTGCTCCTTGTGTCCTTCTGTTTTAGCCTGATCCACTGATCTTTGCTTAGTCACATGCTGTCTTCTCTCCTTGGGACCATTTTCCCATAGATCCTTGCTTGCCTCATTCCTGTTTATTGGTCAGGTCCAGCTTAAATTCAACTCCTTAAAAGCCCTCCTGTGGTTATCTAAAACATGACCTATCTCTGTAATTCTCTTCCATCTTATTCTGCAATTATATTACTTATTTTTTTGTATTCATTACTATCTGTATCCACAACCAGAACACAAAATTCACAAGGGGAGTCACTCTGTCTTATTTGCCGTGATAACCTCAAGACCTCTGGGAACTTAATAAATACTTGTTGATTAAATGGGCTCATTGATTATTTTCCAGCAACAGCATCAGGTTTTATTTTTCCCCAGCATTAGCCCCAAGTTAATAAATCCAGATCTGGTCCCTGGAAAAAAATTTTACATTGATTGGGAACATTTGGAACAAATACTTGTGATTTTCTATCTTGGAGAAATTTAACCAATAGTTCAGCTTCCCAGAAAATGTTTGCTATTATACCGGTTACATCTGGGGTTCTCCATACTTTTCCTAGAAAATATGTATAGGACTTGTAGAAAATGAGGAATATCATTCAGCTACAAAACTCAGAAAACTCTCTTTTGGCTTCCTCTTGACTTTACAGTAGATAATGAATAATTTATAGAACTCTCCCCTCCCATGGCTGCTCTTCCAGAAAGACATGGTACTAAACTGTAAGTTCCATACATCAAAATTACTACTGGCTTGTTTATTTCTGTAAAAGAAGTACCTAAAACAGCCCTTAGCATGTGGTTTTGGGTTAGTAAATGCAAACTGAATGATTTTTGAATGAACCAGAGACCAGAATTATAAACGTTTGCCAGTTAACTGGACTGAGTCTTGGCCCTTGAGAAGAAAGGAGTTAGCCACAGGATTCTGGGGTTGTTAGTTGTTCTGCCAGAGTCAATAGGAAGAGAATGGATTTTGCAGACCTGAATGTTAGCACATTAAGGAATACAAGGCTGGAGATCATCTTTGCTTTGGTTTAATAATTTTATCTAGAGTTCTTTTCTCAATAGAACTTAGCTCCCAGTAACAGTTCAATATTATAATGAGAAGTTTTGTTCTTCCATTATTTTGGAGACATTTGAAGAGGAACTAAACAGCCTCTTGATGAAAGTGAAAGAGGAGAGTGAAAAAGTTGGCTTAAATCTCAACATTCAGAAAACTAAGATCACAGCATCTGGTCCCATCACCTCATGGGAAATAGATGGGAAAACAGTGGAAACAGTGTCAGACTTTTATTTTGAGGGGCTCCAAAATTACTGAAGATGGTGATTGCAGTCATGAAATTAAAAGACACTTACTCCTTGGAAGAAGTTATGACCAACCTAGATAGCATATTCAAAAGCAGAGACATTACTTTGCCAACAAAGGTCCATCTAGTCAAGGCTATGGTTTTTCCAGTGGTCATGTATGGGTGTGAGAGTTGGACTGTGAAGAAAGCTGAGCACCGAAGAATTGATGCTTTTGAACTGTGGTGTTGGAGAAGACTCTTGAGAGTCCCTTGGACCGCAAGGAGATCCAACCAGTCCATCCTAAAGGAAATCAGTCCTGGGATTTCTTTGGAAGGAATGATGCTAAAGCTGAAACTCCAATACTTTGGCCACCTCATGCGAAGAGTTGACTCATTGGAAAAGACTCTGAAGCTGGGAGGGATTGGGGGCAGGAGGAGAAGGGGACGACAGAGGATGAGATGGCTGGATAGCATCACTGACTCGATGGATGTTGAGTCTGAGTGAACTCCGGGAGTTGGTGATGGACAGGGAGGCCTGGCGTGCTGCGATTCATGGGGTCACAAAGAGTGGGACACGACTGAGTGACTGAATTGAACTGAACTGAACTGAAGGTCCAAAAGAGGTTAGGACTGACTTGGCACAAGAAATTTAAAGGAAGACATCATTTGCATGTTTTGTCAATATCTTCACACTTTCACCTGTGCAGTCTTATCAAATATCTGAAAATCAGTATTCCATAATCCAGTCTGAAATGGTTTCCTCTGGAGAGTCATGTAAATGCATTCTGATCTCCCTTTTCCCCTGCATTCTGATCTCCCTTTTCCCCTGCATACTGATTTTGCTTACATGCTTGGGAATCACCCCCAAGGATAGGGAGGACGCAGAAAGAGTGTTAAGCATTGATTCAGTCAGATGGTTGTGTTCAGTTCAGTTCAGTTGCTCAGTTATGTCTGACTCTTTGTGACCCCTGGCTTCCCTGTCCATCATCAACTCCTCCTAGAGCTTACTCAAACTGATGCCCATACAAATAATGGAATTGAAATGCAGAGAAGATAAGTAACATTCCTCAGATCACACAACAGTAGCAGTAAGCCTTGGATTGAATACAGATTGTTCTCTTAGCTGTTCATTGGCACTGCCTCTGACTAGGTAAAGTGACTTTTGAACAATCCCTGGGTTCTAGCCCTTTGTCTTTTCACAGTGCCTTCATTCTTAAAGCATGCATCCCAGAAGGTCCCTGTTAAAATATTTGGGAAAAATTCCAACACTGGATTTGCCTCCATCATCTGCTCACATTCTGGCAACAAAGTACCTACCTTACCCATGTCAACTTGGTTCTGACATTTTTCCCAAGATGTGAGAAAATGCAGAGATCAAAGACAAAGTTTTAACTTAAGTTGTCAGCTTGATTCTCCTGCCAAAAATTCTCATGCTTAAAAATATGGCAGAATACTTTTTGCTTCAATTTTAAAAAATTAAATGGTAGCTGATGCTCAGTTCTGTTTTCACTTGGGTCAAAGTAGATTCAACCTCAGCGTGTGTGAAGGGTCTTCCCAGCCACCTTCCAGCTCCCAGAAAGGTCAAGGAAGTTGTGTGCAGCACAGAATTTGAGGGGCTCCCTCTCTGCTGCTTGGATCTCATAGGCTTCTTGTTCGGATGCAAATAGACTGTGCCAGAAAACTGGCTCTCACAGTTGTCTGTTATTCTTGGGTGTGGGGTCCATGGTGAGATGTGGTTCCCCAGAGCATGGTGCCCAGGTACCCTCACGGAGCTCACATCCATTTAATTCTACAGAGATGCCAGAGTGCCAGACTGGAAGCCACCATCGCTTTCTTTGTCTCCAGGAGTCGTCGCCTCTCTTTACGCTGTTTGACTTTTCTTTTAGTGAAGAACACAGCACCCGACTGCCCCCACTCTGTTCTTTGCAGCACTCTTCACATTGTGTAGGTTTCAACCTAAATTAAAATGGGCCTTTAAAATAACTGTAGGGCTTTTAACCATTCAGGCATCATTTATTTTACTATTCCCTTAAATACCTTTTGAAAAATTTCTTAAGTCCAGTCAATTTGGGGGTTAGTTAGTGGGTATTTTAATTGACCATTCAATTTCAAATAAGGGTGGAGTAAATTATAACCCTCTTCAACAGCTCAACAACAATTTAAGGAGAATGAGACCCTGATTGAAACCATTAGGAATTTAGAAAGCAAACACGGATGTGGTCAGATGTGGTCAAAGAAAACAGCCCAGGAATTTTAAAATCCTATCTTATTTTGCTTTTAAGAAAAATGCTAAAACCACAAAATTAGAAGAGATGTTGCCCCCGCAAATTGAAGCCATTTAATAAACATGCCATTATTAGAGCTAGCATTGAGAAATATTGATAACTAAAATTTTATCTTTTGAAAAATAAAAATGATAGCTCTCACCTAGCCTGTAGGCTTGAAGCTGGGAAAGAAAACATTTAAATATCCTGTCATCTATTATATATGTGGATCAACCCATGTAATCAGATTCCGGATCAGATGGACCATCTGCAGACTCTCTCAGGAGAGTTTTCTAGCAGCCCCATTTTGTTTATTCTCTTTTTGGATTTGTGGACTTTACTGAATTTTATAGTGTGTGAATAATATCCTAATAAAGCTGTTCCAAAAACTATATATATTTATTTATATATTTATATATATATATATATATATATATATATACCAGGCCCCTTTGTCCATGGAATTTTGGATGCAGAAATACTGGATGGGTTGCCATTTCCTTCTCCAGGAGATCTTCTCGACCCAGGGATTGAACCCAGGTCTCCCACATTGTAGTCATACGCTTTACCGTCTGAGCCATCAGGGAAGTCCCAGTTAGATATCATATATAACACATTATAATCAATATAGTGTGCATTATATATCTCATACATAGTCAGTTCAGTTCAGTTGCTCAGTCGAGTCTGACTCTTTGTGACCCCATGGACTACAGCACGTCAGGCTTCCCTTCCCTATTCCATGTCTGGTTCTAACTGTTGCTTCTTGACCTGCACACAGATTTCTCAGGAGGTAGGTGAGGTGTTCTGGAATTCCCATCTCTTGAAGAATTTTCCACAGTTTGTGATTTACACAGTCAAAGGCATTGGTGTAATCAATAAAGCAGAAGTAGATGTTTTATAGGTTATGCATTATTAATTTTATATGTTCTATATATGCATCTATATTTATATCATATAAGATTATAATAAATAATTGGGCATGTTATACAGCTGACCCTTGAACAATCCAGGATTAAGGGCAATGACCTTCTGTGCAGTTGAAAATCCAAGTATAACTTCTAGTCAGCCCTTCATATATGCAGTTCCTCGGTATCCATGAATTCAACCCACCTTGGATCCTGTAATACTGAGGCACTAGTCAGTGAAAAAAATCCCAGTTGAAGTGGACTCATGCAGTTAAAACCCATGTTGCTCAAGGGTCACTTGTAATTGTTAATGAGCCCTTTACCTTTCCTGGTCTGGTTTCAAAGCCAAAGACATCTAAATTCTTTTGCCCTCCACAAAACTTCCTCCTTTCATAAATACACCACCCCAACTTTCTCCACAGGCCTGACAATAAAAAAAAAAATCAAAACAAAAATCCTTTCTCTGAGTCCATCCCTGTTTCAGGGGCTTTTCATTTGCTTCATTTTGTTCAGTACATCATGAGGTCAAGAGTCCTGAAGTCAACCTGCTGGGCCCTCATCCTGGCTGTACCACTTTAACAGCTGTGATTTAGTTCAAGTCAGCTCCTTCTTTTTGCACAGATCACCTATCTGGAAAATGGAGGAGCAATTGAATTCATCACCTAAGGTCATCAGGAGGACTGAATGACTTCTAAAAATTCAGAGTATAGTCATTAAAACAGTGACTTAAGGAAAAAAAAAAAAAAAAAAACCAGTGACTTAAGCTCAATAAATGATAGTAGTAGTAATATTATAGTTATCTTGTTGTGTGGATTCTCAAAAACATCTTACATTTTAAACTAATAAGGCCTTATAATTGGTGCAGAGTCAGCCTCATTCCTATTTGGAGAAACAAGAGAACATGACATACAAAGGCTCCATGGTCACTACCTGGGGACAGGGCCTGACAATCCATATTTGGAGTATCCCTTTTTGCTGTAAATGTCCTTTATTTGGGCTTCCCTGGTAGCTCAGCTGGTAAAGAATCTGCCTGCAATGCAGGAGACCCTGGTTCAATTCCTGGGTTGAGAAGATGCCCCGGAGAAGGGATAGGCTACACACTCTAGTGTTCACAGGCTTCCCTGGTGGCTCAGATGGTAAAGAATCCACCTGCAATGCAGAGCCCAGGTTTGATCCCTGGGGTGGAAAGATCCCCTGGAGAAGGAAATGGTAACCCACTCCAGTATCCTTGCCTAGGAAATCCTATGGGCAGAGGAGCCTGGTGGGCCCCAGTCCATGGAGTCGCAAAGAGCTGGACATGACTGAGAAAATAACAGAGACCTTTATTTGCTTTTCCCAGCTAATCTCTAGATTAATTGCAAGTTTAGGGGGAGGGCCTTGATGTTTGTCCATAAATTTTCTGTGTTTAAAGGGAAGATTTTTATCACTGAATAATCTGCCATGAGCATTAGTCAAGGGGAGTGACTCAGGGCATCTTCTCAGAGGTGGCCAGCTATAAATCAGCTTATACAGAAAATTAATCTCTTCTGTCTCCTTCAGGAAGTTAGCAATTATTAGTAGTCAGCAAGAGAGAGAGTCTTCAAAAGAGCCATGTATGACAATGTCACCTTGAGTTTCTCCCAGACTCACTGATATTGGGGAAAAGTTGTTCCCTCAAGAAAGCTTTTGGGGAGGGAGTGCTCTCAGCAAGCAGATGCATCTAATGGAAGTCCATCGTGCCTGAAACTCACTGCAAATGAGAGTTGACTCCCACGAAATATCCTGGTGCCTTCCGGGGAGGATAAGATTTCAGCTATTTTTGACTCGACATGGGATTATTTCTACCCACTGCTGAGCACCTAGGATATCTTGAAAATGTTTACCCAACCATTCTGAGAGTTTGACTATCTGGCACCCCACAGCTGAGTACAAATAACATCCAGGTCTTTAGATCAGTGTGAATGGCCACAGAACTAGGGAATCAAAAAACGGGCATGAAGGGTCACCTACACCAAAGCCTTCACTTGAGGCAGGGTTACACTGAAACCAAAACAGACAGATTTCTCTACTTCTTTCTGTTCATCTCTATCAGTGGGCTCTTAAAGTGCAGTTCTCAGACCAGCAGCATCAACCTCACCTGGGTACCTGTTAAAAAGCAAATTTTTAGGCCTTTCCCCAGATTTACTAAATCAGAATCTCTGGGGTTGGGACTCAGAACTCTGTATCTCAACACGCCATCCAGATAACTCTGAAGTCTGGGAATTACTGTTAAAGTCTGAGAATTACTGCTCTAACTAAAAATTACTGATATGTGTCTCCCACTGCTAGAAATTCTGATTTCATTTGGTCTGGAGAGCAGCTGGACAATAGGGTTTTTAAAAGGTCTCCAAGTGATTTTCATTGTACAGTCAGACTAGAGGCATAAGAAAATTCCACTGTTCTCTGTACCAAGCAGAGCACCCACATTTGTGAGGGTACAGCTCCAAAAAGACTCAAAGGCAGTGTAAGGTCATGTCGTTTTGAGTGACTTTTCTTCTCAGGGTCTATCTACGCCTTTCTTGAAGCATCCACCTTTTTCTTCACCTTTTTGTTGTTGTTGTTCAGCTGCTAAGTCATGTTGGATTTTTTGCAACCCTGTGAACTGTAGCACGCCAGGCTCCTCTGTCCCCCATTATCTCCTGGAGTTTGCTCAAATTCATGTCCATTGAGTTGGTGATGCTATCTAACCATCTCATCCTCTGCCACCCCCTTCTCCTTTACCTTCAATCTTTCCTAGCATTAGGATCTTTCCCAGTGAGTCAGCTCTTCACATCAGGTGGCTAAAGTATTGGAGCTTCAGCTTTAGCATCAGTCCCTCCATGAATATTCAGGGTGGATTTCCTTTAGGATTGACTGGTTTTGTCTCCATGCAGTCCAAGGGACTCTGAGGAGTCTTCTCCAGCACCAGTTTGAAAGCATCAATTCTTCGGTGCTCAGACTCCTTTATGGTCTAACTCTCACATCTGTATACAACTACTAGAAAAACCATAGCTTTGACTATACAGACGCTATATGTTCTCCAGGGCTCACTCTATAAACCTCTCAGCTGGCATGTGGCCCAGCCAGCCAAAGTTGGGGGTGATAAACCAGGGATTGAGGCCAAAGCTCCATATTAAGAAAAGAAGTATCTCTGGCCAGAACATTAAGGACTTAAGGATGTGGGATTTTCGCCATGATTCCTCACTATCTTTCTTTGAGAACCTAACTGATATCCTATACTATCATCCTACCAAATGCTGTCAAGTCTCTTTTTCAGAAATTCACCACCCCCAAGACATTCCTTTTCATTTTCAGAACGCTCAAATTATGTGGTGTTCTCCCCTTATGTTAAGCCCAAATCTGCTTCTGTTGATATGAATTCTAGATTTGCCTGCAGAACAGGTTCCTCTATGCGTCATACAACTCATCAAAACTGGGACACAGTTATCAGGTCTCCTCTAAATTTTCTCTAGATCTTCTTTGAGTTCAGAATTTGCTTTCTAAATAGTGCCTCTTTGTTAGTAAATGCTATTGTGGTTCAGCCCAGACCCCATTTCCTCCTCCACGTTTCTATTTGCCAGCTACCCTGAGTGTTGACATTAAGAGTGTACAGCTACAGCTTTAGAAAATTGCCCAAGGCTGATGGAAGCCACGCAATGGAGATGTGGTCACTCCTTATCCAGGGTCAGCCTTGGCCAGTGACTGACAGATACCCAGGGTAGGAGGCAAGTGGGCCCAGTCCCCTATCTCATGGTGGGAAACCACACCCACACCTTAGTCTCCTCCTCTTTCTTGAGATTCTTCCCACAATAAATCACTTGACAGAAATCCCCATTCCAGGCTCTTTTAGGAAATTTGACCTAAAACATTTTTATGTACTTACTTTTTATGTGCTTACTCAGGTTGCCACACATCTGTTTGACCAGCAGGATTAAAGTGATCTGCTGAGCCCAAAAGAACAATGCATAAAAGAGGGATGGAGAACAGGCTTGACTAGTTTTGTGGGGTCAGAGTCAAAGCTGTAGGAGGCCTAGACGGCAGCTTCTACCCCACAGATGCTTTGCAGAAAGCAAAAGACCCAATTCTCAAGGACTCTGTTTTAATACCTCAGTCACATGTAGTAGATTGATTACAGAAAAAATGGCCCTGATTTTCCACCCCTCTCTGTATGCACACTTATTGCAATGTGATTTTGCAGTTTCTCTAGATGAGACACAGAGTGTGTTCCCACCTCTTGAACCTGGGCTGGTCTGTGACTTGTTTTGAAGGACAGAATAGGAAATAAGAAATGGTTTTCCAGCTCCAAGCCTCACCTCCGGTACCTTTGAGCACCTTTCTTCCTTGGACCCTTAGCAACTACCATGTGACCATATCCAGACTAGACATGTGACCTAGCCATGCCATCATCCAGCCAGCAGCCAACTGACCACTAAGCATGTGGGTAAGGCTAGTCTCGAGCAGACATCCTCCAGCTGATCATGGACTCACAAGCAAACACAGAAGAGGTCAGCAGAGCCCTGAGCAGAAGGACCACCCAGCTGAACCATAACCTTGAGAACTAGCAATAATTGTTTTTGAAGATGCTGAGTTTGGATGTGCCTTGCTAGGCAGCATTACTGTGGCAACGAGTACTTTCACAACAGATGTCTCACAGCTTCCAGACTCTTCTTGAAGAAACCCAAATGTGGGACAGAAGCCTTAAACTTCAAACTACAAGCAGCTCTACATATTTGATTTTGGACTTGAGGAGGTGGGATTACAGCTCAGAGCTCTAGAGAGAGCAAGAGTCCTGGTAACCAGAGGATACAGTGCCTGAGGCAGGGGCAGTCTTCGAGCTCAGAGAACTTAAAGCCTTCTGTTCAGTCACAGGGGAAGTGAAGAGATGGCAGGTTCTATTTCTGGTCCATCGTTCAGCAAAGATACCCAGGAAGCCAGCCCAAAGGACATCAGGGAAGTTGGCAAATACCGGAAGGTTCCTTCATGTCACTTCGCCATTAGCACTGCCCCTTTACACAGAATTAACCGTGTTACTCAGTTTTGCCTGCTTTTGAATTTCATATAAGTGGAATCATACAGCATGTCTGATGTCTGCTCATCATTTTGAAACCAAGCAGGACCCTGCAGGGGCCACCCCAGTTGACCAGATTCATGGCGCAACTGTAAGCCTTTCATGGTTCCTTCTGTAAGCAAGACCTGATGGGTGCTTGGAATCACACAATTGAGACAATTATTTCTGAAAATAGAAGACTGACCCTTCCCCTGCATATAGCCCCTTTCCCTATAAAATCTGAGCAAACACAGGGAGTGGAAATTTCGTTCTTTGGGACCTGAGTCCACCTTCTTCCCAAGACAGCCAGCTTCCTCAATAAAGCTGCCTTTCCTTGTGTCCAACTCTTGTCTCTCAGTATTGGATTCTTGAGCAGCCAAATCTTAGTTTGGTAACAAATTTTGTCTATAGGGTTTATATATGAGGGTACGTGTTATGGTAGTTTGCTCATTTTTTATTGTTCTGTAGTATTCCACTGGACTTCCCTTGTGGCTCAATGGTAAAGCATCTGCCTGCAATGCAGGAGACGCAGGAGATTTGGGTCCGATCCCTGGGTTGGGAAGTTCCCCTGGAAGAGGGCATGGTGAGCCACTCCAGTGTTCTTGCCTGGAGAATCCCATGGACAGAGGAGCCTGATGGGCTGCAGTCCATGGGGTCACAAAGAGTCAGACATGACTGAAAGAACTTAGCATGCACACACATACAGTATTCCATGGTATGAATACAGCCCAATTTTTTATTCGATTCTATTACTACTAGACATTTAAAACGGGTTCTTTCCAGCTTTCACTTTATAAATAGTCTCGCTATAAACATTCTTACACAATCTTCCTTAGCATCTGCAGGGAACTGATTCCAGCACCTGCTCTGGATACCAAAATCCACAGATGCTCAAGCCCCTTATGTAAAATGGCACATTGTGTCTGCATATAAGCTATACACATCTGCTTTCATATACTTTAAATCATCATTAGATTATCTGTAATACCTAATACAATGTAAATACTATGTAAATAGCATTTCCCATGCATGGCAAATTCAAGTTTTTCTTTTTGGAAACTTCTGTATTTTATTTTCTGAGTATTTTCAATCTGCAGTGGGTAGAGCATATGGAACCCTTAGATATACAGGGCCAATTCTACATGCTTTTTGATGCACATACAAACTCTATTTTGAGAAAACAATAGATTTCAATCAACCCCTCTTTTGTCCATCATCAGGCTGCGTGGGAAATGACCCAACACCCTTGTTCACCTGCTGACAACAAGCTGCTTAGATAAGAAATTGCATTTAAATCCACTTTCAACCCCTGCTCTGAGAGGAGGGAAAGGCAAGGAAAAGGGAGAAAAAAGGAAGAGGCAACTTCAGTGACAACAGAAATGATAATCATCTTAGCTTCACATTTTCTCTCTAGTAGCTATCTAAGATGCCGAAAATAATGACATTCATCTATCTGTATTAAAGATATGAAGACTCTTTTAAGGATGCAAATGTGCTTTTTAGAAAGGCAAACACATAAGATAATTAAAATGCTACAGTTCCTGTGTGCTTCATGATGTTCAAATTGTCTTCTTATTTACTAGCCCCTCACTACTCAGAGTGGTCCCCAGACCAGCAGCATCCATTAGCTTAGGAATCTGTTAGAAATGCAGAAACTCAGGGCTCACTCCAGATTTATGGAATCAAAATCTGCATTTTAACATGCTCCTCAGGTAATGTTCTGTACACTAATTTGTGATTGTGATTTGCTGTTTAGTGGCCAAGTCATGTCCAACACTCTTGTGACCCCATGGACACAAGACACACCTGCTAGACTCCCCTGTCCATGGGCTTTCTCAGCCAAGAGTACTGAGATGGGCTGCCATTTCCTTCTCCAGGGGACCTTCCAGATTCATGGACTGTGGATTCTTTACCACTGAGTTATCTGGAAAGTTCATGAAGCCCTCCAATATTCCTTATGATACTCATAAGCCCCTGGGAAACAGAGAAGAGAGGAGTCCTTGCTTGCATTTTACAGGTGGGGAAATCAGGACGCAGAAAGGTGACCTTGAGGCACACGAGCACCCAGCCAGTTCCGTGTAGGAAAGGTCTGTAGATGGGAAATGCAGATTTTCATTACTTCACTCTGTTAACCAGTGACACGCCTAACACGTTATAAGGTCAAGCCTGTTCCTCTCTAGACAGTGCTGTCCTGATGGGATGTGCTGTGGTCTGAGTCATTCTGCTTGGAGAGTGACATGACAAGCCATCAGAAGGATAAGTGTGGCAGCATGATATGGGGGTGGGGTGGGGATGGAGTAAAGAAAAAGCAGTGAGGAGACTCGTGGAGCAGCAGAGGGACATGGAATGGAGGAGGGGTGGGGGTGAAGCGGTGCCAGAGAGATTCCAAGCCTATGGCTTTGCTTGCTCCTTCCTCCCTTGCCTGCAAGCCAGAGAGCTATTCTGTGACACAGTCTGTGAGAGGCTATTGGCAGCCAGCCTGGAGCTGGCCCAAGCACTCACTGCGGTGTTCTCAGCCACGCAGGGAGACTGGAAGCTGCCTAGTGCACCTGTCCTGGGTCCTGCGGAGCATCCACACCACCTGCGCCAGAGGGGACCCAGCCCTGCAGCAAACAAAGCCAGCCAGACTGCAGAATGGGCTGGAAAGCTGGGTGCAGTAATGGGAAACAGGTGCAGCTCTGGGTATGCTGGGTCACACCTGCAGGGGGTGAGAATTCTAGGACTCCACTGTCTCTTTCTGCCCCTCCAGAAAGCAGTTCCAGGCTGCAGAGTTGTCCGTCAGGCTTGGAGACATCTGAATACTCCCCCTCGACTCTGTGACAATCCAACAGCCAGGATGACTAGCTCAGCAAGGCTCAGGGTTCATATCAGTGGATATGCCCTGCAAATCCAGCTGGAGGGGCTGGAAAATGCCCAGGGCTCTGCCTGCCTGGGTGCTGACATAGGAAGACTCCAAGGAGGCCTACAGCTCCCTGTTGGTACTCCTCAAGGATGTCAGATATCAAAAGGACAGTTAACAGTGGCCTTCCAAAGCCTTGGTCTGATTTTTTTCCAGACCCCAAATGCTGGATCTAATGGCAGAAGTTCTAAAACAGGCTGGTGAGACAGCTACTTAAGGCAAGTAATGAAGCTCATGGGCTATAAATGCACAGAGTATACTTAGCCATCTCCCTAAATCTGAAGACGGAACTCCCGTGCCGCCTTGACCTGTGTCCTCCCTGTTTCTCCCCGCTGCCATCAATTGTCCTCCTTCCCCGACGTTGGAAGGTGGCTAGCCCCCTCTGTGAACAGCTGTGACCTCTATATGCAGTTAGGGTCCAGCTGTTTGGCAAGGACACTGATACAACCTCCCAGCAGCTAAAACCAGGCCAAGGTCCAAAGCTGGTCCGTACGTGGGAGTGAGTGTTGGTGGGTAATCAGAAGAAAGGAAAGCAGGAGGCAAAGTCACTGAAAAGAATCAGCTCAAAAACTAGCATTTCTCAGGCAGACTAAGACTTGCTTCCCGTGGAGTCCTGCCAGAGCAAATGGTGCCCTTTCCCACTCTCTGCTGTGTGCCTCTCCACAGCACTCCAAACAGGGCAGATCAGCAAATTCACTCAGAAGCCTACTGTGACAGTGGAAATGCTTTTAAAAATCTTCACAACAGAAATAGTCTAACACCGTATGTGTTAGATGCTACGTGGCCAGGGTATTAATTCCAGATGCCATGTTTCCTGAATTTGTTTCCAAGCTTTCCCCACCTGCTTGATTCAAACAAGTGCAGCTTAAAATTTTTCTTAATCTCTTTTTTGTTATATTCTCACCAGCCTTCTAGATACTGGCAGGTCACTCATTCATTCAACGAATAATTATTGAGCACATTTCCTGCATGAGTCATTGTGCTGATTAGGCATAGACATGGTTTCTCCCATATAAGAGCTTTCTTTATTCAACAAATATTTGTTAGCACTACCTGTTCGTACAGCACTCGATGAAGTGCTAAGGAAGATAAAAAGGCAGAGAGCATACAAGCCCTGCTGACGCTTTGGTTATATCAGGAGACAAGTTTAAGGTCACAGACTGCCCAATTCTATTGTTCAGGAAATGGATCCTTGCTACAGAAGTGTGGCCCCTTTGAAAACTTGTGAGAAATGCAAGTCTCCACTTGCTGAATATTCACTAGCTGAATAAGAACCTGCAATTTAACTTAATGCTCAGGAAATTCCAAGCACAGTGACCTTTGAGGTTTGACAGCTGAAGCTCTAGGAGTTTGGGGGAGACAGATTATTATGTACCTCATGATAACAGTCAAGAAAACATCCATACAGGAGTTTGTCTCTAAAGAATCTTTGGGCCTTGACTGGATACAAAGGGAGCAAAGGATAGTAACTTCCCACTTTCGCAGAGTTAAAAAAAAACAACCATGTCTGTGAACTGCAGAAGGCAGTAAAATTCTGCAATCACATTTTCCACAACAGCAAAAGCTTTGAGTCAGGTAGGATGAGTTTGCAAATTCATGTGGCTGACGGTGTCAGGATCCCCAGGTGGCAGCTTGCCCAGTTTGGATAGCTTCAAGGTCAGATCGCCTGTTGTCCTGGAATGGACTGGCCCCTCAGCAATTCCTGGCTCTGCCCAACCTGCCTGTCAATCAAACAGATCGACCAGTGGAAACCGGCTCATTATTTTCCTGCAGTTACTCAGCCAATTGGCAGCTTCCAGCAAATTGAGTCCTGGAAAGGCATCATCTGAACATCAGTGCGGTGGCTGGTTTATCAAGCCGGCCCAGGAGAGCAGATAAATCACTGTGAAGTTGTGATTAGAGGCTGTTTGCACTGTGACTATGGCTTAATATATCGGATCAGCCTGAGTGGGTTGCCTCAATTTTACTTGCACTCTCCCTTCCTGCATTCAATTTAAGAATTAAGCTTTTTGTTCTAAATATAAAAACTGAAACAAATAAAACAGATGAAAAAATGACTGTGTTTATTCCTGTTTTCTACATACCAGCCCAAATGTCTGTGTTTCTCCAATAATTTAACCAGAAGAAGGTGATACAGAACTTCCCAACACTGTTGAATGCTTTGCTTAAAATTCAGGGCTGTGATCCACAGTGATAAAATTTGCCCATCCATTCAGAAGTCACATCAAGGAGAATCTGCTCTGAAACAGGTAAGCTCTGAAGACAACATGGCCCCAGTCGTCTACATCAGGCAGATTTCTCCTCGGAATTATTTTCTAGTAGCTGAGATGGGCTTGTACCGAGACACATATGCCCTCTCACCCTTGCAGCTATGGCTTGTTTGAGGAGGCAGTTGGTGGAGGGGGGAGCTGAGCTAAAGCTGGGGAGCAGGACCCAGCTGACTGGTTCACAGGAAATGGAATTTAGGATTCTTGACTCATCAGCTCTATTCTAATCCCGTTAAGCTGATGCTTAACTAATAACATGGCAATAGCATCTGTCCTGACCCCACCACCACTCACCATGTCCCCACCAGCCCCGGCTCTCTATTCTCTCTTCTCCAGTGAACTGGAAGCACTGGTCAGTCAACTGATCCTTTTAACCATCACCCTAGGTGTGATTTTAGATCAGTGTGGGCTCTGGTTATGCCTGAGTAGGACCAAAGGCTGAAGCAGGTACCCACAGAGAAGAGGAGACATCTCTTTATCTCGAGATTCTGCTTTTAGGAAGGAGCTTTTGTATGGGAAGCTTCCAGCCTCCAGCACTAATCTCACCATTTTGCCCCCCCCCACACACACACACACACCCCACTCCACCATCTATCAGAGACTGAGTGCGTTGTGCAGTGTGTTTGAAATGATCAAATGGAACAGTGAGGAATCCGGAAGCCACACAGATAAGGAATGGTTGAAGGAACCGATGGAGCTGAGATGAAAGCATTACAAATGTTGGAGGCGGCAGTGTGTGAAAGAGGCAGCAGGTAGGTTCCTGAGCAACAGATGTAAGATACAAGCTCGGAGGATGATCTGCCTCCTCACAAAGAAAAGCCCCCCACCTCGGAGGCCAGGCCCTGCCTGCTGGAGTAGAAGCTCCCGGTCTTGACAGGCACTTAAGCCAAAGCTTGGAGACTATTGTACGAGACACGTGAGTTACTAGGGAAAGGGTGGAACAGAACTGTACCATTCTTTCATCTCTGAGATCCTGGGTTATAGGCAGGGCTCACCTTTTCAGGGGAGATTCTGTGGTCTCATTTTACACATATCCTCTGTCACTTCTGCAGCACTCCAGTTAGGTGGGTACAGTGGTTATATTTTATTTAATATTTTCACCCCATCTGCTTAGGACACTCTTGCCTTAGGTACTGTGTTATTCTCTCCCTTCACAGTACTCTGGTCTTCTCCATGTTTTATCTCCTCCAAGAGACCTTTCTCTTTTGCCTTTTGGAATGTGGCCACTTCCCCCCCAACTCTCCATCCCTTACCCTGCTTTATTTGTCTTTATGGTATTTAGCACACTCTAAAGCTGTGTTACAAACACACCTGGTTATCATCAGTCTCCTTTAGGAGAATAGAAGGATGTTGGTTGGTTTTTCTCACTGCTCCATCCCCAGCACATGTCATCAAGGTTGCGGTCCATGGCAGAACATGTGCATACAATGGACAACTGAGTCTGTTTTACAGATGAGGAGACTGGGGCACTGGAAAGGGGAAGTAATATCCTCAAGGTTACACAGGAAGTAAATATAAGAGCTAGGATTTGAACACCTTGATTCTAGGGTCACACACAACTGCCCCACATCATTTACCCTTTGAAGAAACCATGTTTTCCATTTTTTGAGGAGGGGAGTGTGAAGTTTAAGATTTTATTTTCAATATTAGGTTAATTAACATTATCAGACATCAAAAAATACACAAATAACAAGTGCTGGACAGGGTGTGGAGAAAAGGGAACCCTCCTACACTCTGGGTAGGAATGTATATTGGTAAAGCCACTATGGAGAACAGTGTGCAGATTCCTTAAAAAACTAAAAATAGAGCTACCATATGACCCTGCAATCCCACTCCTGGACATATATCTGGGGGGAATCATCATCATGCACCCTACTGTTCATTGCAGCACTGTTTACAATAGCTAAAACAGGGAAGCAACCTAAATACCATTGACAGAGGAATAAATAAAGGTGTGGTACATATATACAATGGAATCCCATTAAAAAGAAGGAAGTAATGCCATTTGCAGCAACATGGATGGACCTAGAGAGTGTCATACTGAGTGAAGTAAGTCAGACAGAGAAGGAGAAATATCATATGTGCGGTGCCCAGTTGCTCAGTCTTGTCCAACTCTTTGCGACCCCACAGACTGTAGCCAGCCAGGCTCCTCTGTCCATGGAGATTCTCCAGGCAAGAACACTGGAGTGGATTGCCATGCCCTTCTCCAGAGGATCTTCCCAACACAGGGATCGAATCCAGGTCTTTTGCATTGCAGATGGATTCTTTATCGATTGAGGCACCAGGGAAGCTCAAATATCATATGACATCCTTTATATGTAGAATCAAAAAAAAAAAAAAAAGAAATTATATAAATGAACTTACGTACTAAACAGAAAGAGACTCACAGACTTAGAAAATGAACTTATGGTTGCTGAGGTGAAGGGATAGTATTTGGACTTTGGGAAGGTTATGTACACACTGCTGTTTTTATATGGAATAACCAACAAGGGCCTATTGTATAGCACATGGAGCTCTGCTCAATGTTATGTGGCCACCTGGGTAGAAGAGGAATTCAGGGCAGAATGGATACATGTTTCTATACGGCTGAGTCCCTTTGCTGTTCACCTGAAACTACCACAACATTGTTAATCAGCTATACCCAATACAAAATAAAAAGTTTAAAGTTTGGAAAAAGCATTATCAGAAATAAATTTAAATGTGTATTCTTATTAAGCTTTTTATTTTTTAAATTTTATTTTATATCGGAGCATAGTTGAAACTAACAATGCTGTGTTAGTTTCAAGCGTATAGCAAAGTGATTCAGTTATGCAATCATATTTTCTTGAAGAAAAGCTGAAACTCTAGGAAATCCAATGATTGGCTCTGGCCAGATTACCTCTTGTTTTATTACTTCATATGACATGTCACTGTAAGCTGGGGGCCACTGGTTGCCACCAAAAAGCCCTGAGAGAGAGTCAGAGGGCAAAAGTCAGAGGATACGAGGCTGCCGTTCACCCCAGCGATCTCCAGGCTGCACTGCGACCTGGAGCAAGTATCTCAGAAGGGCGTGGGTGCCTGGGCCTAACCTGACCCTGGGCAGAAATGTCAACTCTGACAGAGCTCCCGTGCCTGGGGTCCTCAGAGGCAAGTTGGCAAACTCAGGGAAGATCCTCTGGCCCTTTGGATGATTTGAAACCATGCGCAATGTCACTCTCCCATCAAAGGGGCTGAATGTATGTTCCCTGCTTCCTCTAGCTAGTTTTTTTCCCATGATAAAAATCAATTTTACTTGAACATTAACAGGTCATAAAAGGGAGTTGACATTGGCTTTTGTAGTTAATGAAAAATAATACAGACTTGAAAGTCAGATGAACTTGAATAAGAATTTGAGTTAGTTTCCCTCTGAGAACCTCATTTTTTTTTAACTGAAAAATAGGAACTCAATCTGCTCACATGGTTTTTGTAAGGATTAGATGAGAAAACATAAAAGTGGACATTTGGCATTGATTTTCTCTTTGAGTGTCAGATGATTTTGCTGCTAGCTGCTTTCTACTTTTTCTGTGAGTACAGAAAAATGCATTATCTGAAGGAGATACTGGGGTTGAATCCAAAATATCAAAACAAATTAACCAAAAGGTACAGACATCCCAGTTTGTGGCAGCCAGGGATGTGTTCCCTCCGTGCACTGTCCGCATCTGAAGCCCTGGAGCATCCTCGCTCTCCTGTCCTGGGCTCCCCACACCCTGGCTTACTGGACATCACCTTCCATTGACTCTGAAAGGACAAAGCAAAGAGAAAGGGAGGAGCCTTCCTGCTGAGAGCCTACCCCAGGTCAAGCCATCTCCTAGAGCCCACAGTGGGAGCTTAGACACTTGTGAAGACCCAAATAGGCCTGTGGATATCCCAGAAAATTCCATCTCTTTCAGTTGGATAAAATCAAGTTGCTCAGGATTTCCCAGGTAATGCAGTGGTTAAGAATCTGCCCACCAATGCAGAGGACACAAGTTCAGTTCCTGGTCCGGGAGAATCCCACATACTGCGAAGCAACTATGCCTGTGCGCCTAGACCCCACGCTCTGCAACAAGAGAAGCCACCACGACCAGAGGCCCAAGCACTGCAACTAGAGAATAGCTCCTGCTTATCACAACTAGAGAAAGCCCATGAGCAGCAATAAAGACCCAGTGCTGTCAAAAATAAAACGCAATAAATAAATAAATCAAGTGACCCAACAGTTTCAAGTTCAACCTAATAAGTTCTCTCTTGGGGTCACTATTGTTCTTCAGCTTTAATGTCACCTCGTGGAATCAGATGCTGCTGGTGTGCCTCTCACTAACAAAGCACATGGAATGTTTGCTTATAGAATACGATATTAACAGGAAATACGCTGCGAAACATGCTTGTAAAGTGAACCTGTGCTTATAGTGTTACCACAAAAACTTTTGCACCTACCTCTAGCTGTCACCAGTATCTTCTAGATTCTAATACAAAGTCCTCCAACAGTTTACATCTGATTGTCTCTAAGGGAGGGTGAGAAGATGTATCTCCTATCTCTAGTGAGAGGCAGGCTCTTTTCCTTTCAAAGCCTATAACGCAGGAAGGGGTGTTCAGAGGTGCAGGGTGAACAGCAAGGTTCTGGTCACTGTTGGGGCACTTGGAAATGAAGGTGAGTTTCATGCGTTCCCATACACTCAGTTCGAATCCATACAAAACAAACACAAAATTAAACCTGATATCTTGGCCATGAGAAATTCTAAAAGTGCCTGGCACATGGCAGGTGCTCCATAAATTATTTGAATGAATGAGAGAGTAAATATATGACAAATTCAAAAGGCCTCTGATATGAGTGATAAAGAGTTTTCCTGAAGTGCTGGTGAAAAGGGGAAGCTAGACTGAGACACTTAAGCCCAGTGAAAGAGTTTTAAATCTCAAAAATGAAGCAGATAATTACTTTTGCTTTATAGTTTCCAGTGGGTTAATAAACAATAGAAGGATTCTGGTACCTTCTCAGGAGGCTATCTGGAATGATACAGTATACTTGGTCAACTTTTCCTATTTGTTCCTAATGAACGATAATCAGTCTTAATGTTATGCTACCCAAAGATAAAATTTGACACATTCTGAGGGAAAGAAGTATTAATATGTACTCAGGCCAGGGTTTCTCCACCTTGACACCACTGACATTTGGGCCCGGATAATTGTTTGTTGTGAGGAGGCACAGACTGTAGGGTGTTTACCAGCATCCCTGGTTTGTAGCAGCCCCATTCTGAGTCATGGTAATCAAAGAGTGTCCAGACTTTGTCAAATATCCTAAGAGATAATGTTGCCTTCAGTGGATATTTAGAATTAAAATCTGAAATTAGAATTTTACAACAAAAATTAGATTTATATTAAAAATGGTCAAATGTTAAGTAAAACTGACTTCTGATCTAGACAAAATTGAAAACTAAACTTTAAGTGCATCTCTCCCTTGATTCCTGACTCAAATCAATTAGACCTTGGATAGAGATCTGAGATCTCAAAGAGCATTGGATCCATGAGAAAAGATGCTATGCTAAATGATACTGATGCCAAAGCCTTTGACTGTGTGGATCACAATAAACTGTGGAAAATTCTGAAAGAGATGGGAATACCAGACCACCTGACCTGCCTCTTGAGAAACCTATATGCAGGTCAGGAAGCAACAGTTAGAACTGGACATGGAACAACAGACTGGTTCCAAATAGGAAAAGGAGTACGTCAAGGCTGTATATTGTCACCCTGCTTATTTAACTTCTATGCAGAGTGCATCATGAGAAACGCTGGGCTGGAAGAAACACAAGCTGGAATCAAGATTGCCAGCAGAAATATCAATAACCTCAGATATGCAGATGACACAACCCTTATGGCAGAAAGTGAAGAGGAACTAAAAAGCCTCTTGATGAAAGTGAAAGTGGAGAGTGAAAAAGTTGGCTTAAAGCTCAACATTCAGAAGATGAAGATCATGGCATCTGGTCCCATCACTTCATGGGAAATAGATGGGCAAACAGTGGAAACAGTGTCAGACTTTATTTTGGGGGGCTCCAAAATCACTGCAGATGGTGACTGCAGCCATGAAATTAAAAGACGCTTACTCCTTGGAAGGAAAGTCATGACTAACCTAGATAGCATATTCAAAAGCAGAGACATTACTTTGCCAACAAATGTCTGTCTAGTCAAGGCTATGGTTTTTCCAGTGGTCATGTATGGATGTGAGAGTTGGATTGTGAAGAAAGCTGAGCACCAAAGAATTGATGCTTTTGAGCTGTGGTGTTGGAGAAGACTCTTGAGAGTCCCTTGGACTGCAAGGAGATCCAACCAGTCCATCCTAAAGGAGATCAGTCCTGGGTGTTCATTGGAAGGAATGATGCTGAAACTGAAACTCCAGTACTTTGGCCACCTGATGCGAAGAGTTGACTCATTGGAAAAGACTCTGATGCTGGGAGGGATTGGGGGCAGGAGGAGAAGGGGACGGCAGAGGATGAGATGGTTGGATGGCATCACCGACTCAATGGACATGAGTTTGAGTGAACTCCGGGAGTTGGTGATGGACAGGGAGGCCTGGCATGCTGCGATTCGTGGGGTAGCAAAGAGTCAGACATGACTGAGTGACTGAACTGAACTGAACTGAAGTCAAACATTGAAACAACCGTATTTCATAACACACCCATGTAGAATTCAGTGATTTCAAACAATGATCATTTGTTCTTATGTTTCAGGGTCCACAAGTCAGCTGGGGTCACTAAGAGTCTATAGGTCCACTAGGGCAATTGTGTTGCATGAATCTTTTTTTGAGATTCAGGTTGAAAATGGAGAGTTACTAGGGAGAAATCCTTCTCATGGTGGAGAAGAAAGTTTCCTGAAGCACTAGCAGAAATATGCACTGTCCCCATTTGTCTAAGATGCCATTTCAAAGAAGGAGAAGCCAACACTATTTGATGTCAGATCATCAAGCAGCGGTGACCTTGTCACTTCCACCCACATTTTTGTTGTTCAGTCACTAAGTTGTGAATGACTCTGCAACTCCATGAAGCATGGCAGGCTTCCCTGCCCTTCACTATCTCCTGGAGTTTTCTCAAATTCATGTCCATTGAGTCAATGATGCTATCTAATCATCTCATCCTCTACCACCCACTTCTCCTTTTGCCTTTAATCTTTCCCAGCATCAGGGTTCTTTCTGATGAGCCAGCTCTTTGCATCTGGTGGATAAAGTATTGGAGCTTCAGCTTCAGCATCAGTCCTTCCAATGAATATTCAGGGTTGATTTCCTTTAGGATTGACTGGTCTGATTGTGCAGTCCAAGAGACTCTCAAGAGTCTTCTCCAGCACCACAATTTGAAAGCATCAATTCCTGGGTGCTCAGCGTTCTTTATGGTCCAACTCTCACATCCATACATGACTACTGGAAAAACCATAGCTTTATCAATACAGACCTTTGCCGGCAAGATGATGTCTCTGCTTTTAAATACACTGTCTAGGTTTGCCATAACTTTCCTTCCAAGGAGTAAGTGTCTTTTAATTTCATGCTGCAGTCACTGTCCACAGTGATTTTGGAGCCCAAGAAAATAAAATCTATCACTGTTTCCACTTTTACCCCTTCTATTTGCCATGAAGTTATGGGACTGGATGTCATGATTTTAGTTTTTTGAATGTTTAGTTTTAAGCCAGTCTTTTCACTCTCCTCTTTCACTTTCATCAAGAGGCTCTTTATTTCCTCTTCACTATCTGCCATTAAGGTGGTGTCATCTGTGTAACTGAGATTATTGATGATTCCAGCTTGTGATTCATCCAACTGATTCCAGCTTGTGATTCATCCAACTGATTCCAGCTTGTGATTCATCCAACATGGCATTTCACATGATGTACTCTGCACAGGAGTTAAATAAGCAGGGTGACAGTGTATAGCCTTGTTGTATTCCTTTCCCAATTTTGAACCCATCCGTTGTTTCATGTCTGATTCTAAGTGTTGTTTCTTGACACACAAACAAGTTTCTCAGGAGACAGGTAAGGTGGTCTGGTATTCTTATCTCTCCAAAAATTTTCCACAGTTTGTTGTGATTCACACAGTCAAATGCTTTCACGTAGTCAATGAAGCAGAAAAAAGTGAAAGTGTCAGTTGCTCAGTCGTGTCCAACTCTTCGTGACCCCATGAAGCAGAAGTAGATGTTTTTCTGGAATTCCCTTGCTTTTTCTATGATCCAATGGATATTGGCAATTTGAACAATAGTTCCTCTGCATTTTCTAAATCCAGCTTGTACATCTGGAAATTCTAGGTTCACAAACTGCTGAAACCTAGCTTGAAGGATTTTGAGCATAACCTTACTAGCATGTAAAATGAATGCAATTGTATAATAGTCTGAACATTCTTTGGCATTTCCCTTCTTTGGGATTGGAATGGAAACTGACCTTTTCCAGTCCTGTGGCCACTTGCTGAGTTTTCCAAATTTGCTGGCATATCGAGTGCAGCACTTTCACAGCATCATCTTTTAGGATTTAAAATAACTCAGCTGGAATACCATCACCTCCACCAGCTTCGTTTGTGGTAATGCTTCCTAAGGCCCACTTGACTGCTCCAGGATGTCTGGGTCTAGGTGAGTGACCACACCATCGTGCTTTTCTGGGTCATTAAGACCTTTCTTATACACTTCTGTTTATTCTTGCCACCTCTTCTTAATCTCTTCTGCTTCTGTTAGGTCCTTACCATTTCTGTCCTGTATTGTGCCCATCCTTGCATGAAATGTTCCCTCAGTTTCTCCAATTGTCTTGATAAGGTCTCTAGGCTTTCCCAACAGTCTAAGATCAAGGACACATGATCAAGGCCTTGTATGTGTTAGGCAGAAAAGTACACAATTTCCTTGGAAGTTGAGAGGAAGGAGTGGAGACTAGCTGAATAATAATCGAATACAATTAACATATGAATTCAAAAACCACATTTTCAGCATCACCATGATTCTTCAGTCCTCACTCTCTCCATTTCTTTAAGAGACAGAGAGGGAGAGGTTCACTGGTATTTTTATCATGTTGGTGAAACTTTGAGAAAACACAGCTTAAATAGCAAAAATTTTTCTTAGTTACATTTAAGAAATCTATTAAATCAATAGACTAGTCGTTTTGTCATTGTGTTTTGTTTTCAGGACCCTTGGCAAATATTGTCTTAATTTGTGTTCATTATATTTAAAAGGAACCTTAAGAATAATATAAGTGGTTTAGCCCTGCTTCTTTGTAACCAGAATACTAAATAAACCATTTTCAGCTTGACAACAGCCAGCAGCCTATGACAGAGGTATAGTCTATATTTTGTTCCATCTTCTTTATATACTCTGCTGCTTGAGTCATGAGCATATTAGAAAGCTCTGTGTACTATTTAGGCTTTTATATGCATAATATATAGAGGAACTGAAATGAGTCCAACAACAAAATTATCATTTGAATGGAATAGAAATTGGATACTTGTAGAATCTTTAATAAATATCTACCATAGATTTCATTAATTCATAAATATTAAAGTTAAAAGGTCACTACCCCTGATGCATATCCCCTGGGGCCTGATTGAGGCCAACACCATAATTTTACCAATGAAGAAAACTGAACTGAAAGAAAATTCCATGTGTTGTTCAAGGTCCCTCTTTAGCCAATGTGGTGGTTTAGTTGCTAAGTTGTGTCCATCTCTTGTGACTCCCTTGGACTGTAGCCCACCAGGTTCCTCTGTCCATGGGATTTCTGAGGCAAGAATACCCTTTAGCCATGCTGCTGCTAAGTCGCTTCAGTTGTGTCCAACTCTGTGCGACCCCATAGACGGCAGCCCACCAGACTCCCTCATCCCTGGAATTCTCCATGCAAGAACACTGGAGTGGGTTGCCATTTCCTTCTCCAATGCATGAAAGTGAAAAGTGAAAAGTGAAAGTGAAGTCGCTCAGTCATGTCCGACTCTTAGCAACCCCATGAACTGCAGGCTCCTCCATCCATGGGATTTTCCAGGCAAGAGTACTGGAGTGGGGTGCCATTGCCTTTAGCCATAACAGATGTTAAATTAGATCTGGCTCCCAATTGCCAAACTCTCCAGCACACCATGTTTGCTAATAAAGTAAAGGAATTATGGGTAATTGGCCTGAAGGAGATTGTAGTAGTCTTGGATTTTAAGTAAACAGAAGTCTTTTCCATCATCCATGGTACAGAACTCTAGGATCTCAAACAGAATAAGCAAAGGCTTATCTTTTAACAAAATGGGATGCTCCTCAGTCTATGGAGAGGCAGAATGAAATTGATGATCTTCAGTCTTTCTGTGAGAATGTCCATGTTGTCACCTGATTCTCCATGTGCCAAATTGGGTGGAAACTCTTCATTCTTTGTGCTGTTTGATATCTTTATGATATCTGAAGTCTTTGGCTTTTCCCTCTTTGAAAAATTTCCCCTTGTTTTCTCCCACTCTTAAGATTGCTCTCAGTTCTCTTTGCAGCCCTTCTTTTTCTCCATTTATCCCAAATGATAGTGTTCCCCTTAGCTCTTTCCCATCCTCACTCTGCATGCTGTTCTTAGAGCTTAGGACTGTGACTCTCAAGCCTTTGCCCCAGCCTAAATTTCTCTTCCCACCCCAGGGCCGTGGTCCATCTCCTGGTGAACATGTTCACCCAGAGGCACCTGACAACAAATCTCTTCCTGTGTTTATCCTTCAAACAATCACTTCCTTCTCCAACAACCCCATCTCAGCACGACTTATCATCATTCACCCAGTTAGCCAATCCAGAAATGAGAGATTCAATGTCAATTTCACTTTTCCCACCACATCTCACATCTAAGCACCCACCACCTGCAGTTCTCTATTCTCAGAACTTTCTAATGGTTCCTTCCCTTCACTCAAAACACTGTCTGAGCGCAGGCATTTTGTCATCTCTTGCCTGGATTATGTACTGGCCTCCTAAACTGTTCCTTCAGCCCAACGCCAGCCCTTCTGTACAAGCAATCTGTACAGAACACGCATTCTTCAGCAAGTTTTCTCTAATAAGGGAAACATTTGAGTTTCATATAATAACCTGGTTTATTCCATCACTTGCACTCCAAACATGGGACACTTGTTTATTCAGTCAACATTATTTATTAAATGCCCACAAAGGGGCAGGCCCAGAAAAACAATAGCAAAAGACAAAACAAAACACCAAAAACCCAAATTATCCCTCTCTTGAAGCTTAAAACCTAGAAACCTAGTAATTGGAGATATGTAATAAAAAAATTTAATAGATAATTATAACAAATAGTGTAAATTTTAAAATATATAAACACTTTTGAGAAAAACAGAGCAGAGAAGGAAGTGTAGGAATGTTGAAGAAGGAGAGCTGACATACTGCACCTAGGTTGAGAAGATGCCATTTAAAGGCCTTGTCCATCATAGGCATTCATAAAACTACTCCTTAAACAATGACTACATGGATAAATGGATCATTTCATATGATCTATGTTACAACTAGTGAATCACACACCAAAAATTCCTCCCCATTTTCCAGGTGAGGAAACTGGGGCTCAGAGATTGAAAAAAGATAGTTCTTTGTCTTCTTCTAAGATGAAAGAAGAGATTTCCAGCATTACCTCAGCACTGAGTTTACAACATGAAGGCTTGCGTGTGCTTCAGGTGGTCTGGAGTTGGAAGTTCATTCTGTTGTAAAGAGTTTTGATCCATCCGGCATTGTACAAAACACAGAGGGTACAAAGCGAGGCTGAGTAGGGTCAGAGCTTCTTTCTGGGTTGGCCTGGCTTGAGCCCAGAAGACTAACTGTTCACTGACCCACGTGTTACTTGTTCAACCAATGTGAATTGAGTGCTTGTAACAACAGCAACCTAGATGCTGTGGATTCTGGTGTGAAAAAAGACAGTCATGGAGCTCTTTGAAAGGCAGACAGTAGAACAAAGCTGGTAGCGGTGACTATACTGAAGACAAATGAGGCAGAATTGGGGATGGCAGGTAAGATCACAGTTAAACGCGGGAAGGAAAGGAGAAAACAATGGTCCTCATGGCAGAGACAGGTTTGGGTAGCTGCTAACAGGGAAAATAGATCCAAAGCACCAGGAAAGAAGTTGGGTTAAATGGACAACTCTTGTCCAGAGCTCAACCTGCAGGAGTCACCTCAGGTTTCCCTATCCCCACCCCCCAAAGGCAGCTTCTTTAAATTGACTACTGGTCTTTGCTTCACTCCAGAAATTCCCTTAAGTTCTCTTTCCTGATTTTCTTCCTTCTTCAATTTGTAATTCTAGGTTAGATTTTCCTTTTTAGACTTTTCTGTATGTTGACCGGTTTAAAAATCTTTATTGAATTTGTTACAATATTGTTTCTGTTTTACCCTTTCCTTTGTTTTTCAACCATGAGGCATGTGGGATCTTAGCTTCCCAATCAGGGATTGAACCTCCATCCCCTGCATCGGAAGGCAAAGTCTTAACCCCTGGACCACCAAAGAAGTCCTGAATTTTTAAATCTTTTTTTATTTTTAATTTTATTTTATTTTTAAGCTTTACAATATTGTATTAGTTTTGCCAAACATCGAAATGAATCCGCCACAGGTACACCCGTGCTCCCCATCCTGAACCCTCCTCCCTCCTCCCTCCCCATACCCTCCCTCTGGGTCGTCCCAGTGCACCAGCCCCAAGCATCCAGTATCGTGCATCGAACCTGGACTGGAGACTCGTTTCATACATGATATTATACATGTTTCAATGCCATTCTCCCAAATCTCCCCACCCTCTCCCTCTCCCACAGAGTCCATAAGACTGATCTATACATCAGTGTCTCTTTTGCTGTCTTGTACACAGGGTTATTGTTACCATCTTTCTAAATTCCATATATATGTGTTAGTATACTATATTGGTGTTTTTCTTTCTGGCTTACTTCACTCTGTATAATAGGTTCCAGTTTCACCCACCTCATTAGAACTGATTCAAATGTATTCTTTTTAATGGCTGAGTAATACTCCATTGTGTATATGTACCACAGCTTTCTTATCCATTCATCTGCTGATGGGCATCTAGGTTGCTTCCATGTCCTGGCTATTATAAACAGTGCTGCGATGAACATTGGGGTACACATGTCTCTTCCCTTCTGGTTTCCTCAGTGTGTATGCCCAGCAGTGGGATTGCTGGATTATAAGGCAGTTCTATTTCCAGTTTTTTAAGGAATCTCCACACTGTTCTCCATAGTGGCTGTACTAGTTTGCATTCCCACCAACAGTGTAAGAGGGTTCCCTTTTCTCCACACCCTCTCTAGCATTTATTGCCTGTAGACTTTTGGATCACAGCCATTCTGACTGGCATGAAATGGTACTTCATAGTGATTTTGATTTGCATTTCTCTGATAATGAGTGATGTTGAACATCTTTTCATGTGTTTGTTAGCCATCTGTATGTCTTCTTTGGAGAAATGTCTATTTAGTTCTTTGGCCCATGTTTTGATTGGGTCATTTATTTTTCTGGAGTTGAGCTGTAGGAGTTGCTTGTATATTTTTGAGATTAGTTGTTTGTCAGTTTCTTCATTTGCTATTATTTTCTCCCATTCTGAAGGCTGTCTTTTCACCTTGCTAATAGTTTCCTTTGTTGTGCAGAAGCTTTTAAGTTTAATTAGGTCCCATTTGTTTATTTTTGCTTTTATTTCCAATATTCTGGGACGTGGGTCATAGAGGATCCTGCTGTGATGTATGTTGGAGAGTGTTTTGCCTATGTTTTCCTCTAGAAGTTTTATAGTTTCTGGTCTTACATTTAAAGCTTTAATCCATTTTGAGTTTATTTTTGTGTATGGTGTTAGAAAGTGTTCTAGTTTCATTCTTTTACAAGTGGTTGACCAGTTTTCCCAGCACCACTTGTTAAAGAGATTGTCTTTAAATGTGGATTCATCCTAGAAGTTAAGACAAAGGAGATCAAAGTACCTTCAAGGTGCTTAAAACCCAATAAAGCATTTCCCAAAGTGCATTATCACGTGCTGCTGAGGCTGAGAGGTTCTGTGCGGTCCTCTCCAAACCCCCACAGGATGAAAAAGCTTAAATATGGTTCATACAGACATCTGCTTTAATTGAGACATGAGCTGTAATTTAATTTCAATATTCTCTTTTGGCACACATGAAATGGGTAGATGGCATAGCATGGGGGAATAGTGTGGTTTGGAGAAAGCCTGAGAGAAGAGCATTTTATAATTATTCTGTTTTCTCAGGGAGGAAAGATATCTTTTGAAAACTTAAGGCAAAAAAATTCCTTGCATTTACTTTGACAAATAACTTCTTTTAATGGCAAATGATCCTGGATTTTCATTTACAGTATAAATATAAGGTCTCTTTTTAGAATCATTTTAATTTCTAAAGTGAGTACAAATGGCATATTCTTGGATTAGCTCTCTTAACCTCCTCTTTTCCTTCCAAGAGGTTGGAAGTCTTAAAATCATACTTTGCAGACACCCTTGCTATCAGGGTTCTGGATATGAATCACACTGTGCCAATTAGATGCAGTTGTCTGAGTTTTGTAATGTAGAAATAGAGTGGAGGCAGTGAGTTTTTGGCAGCTGAGAGGTTTGAGAGCAGCAGTCAGACTCAGGGTTCCACTCTCTAGTCAACAGTCTCCTGGGAGTGAGGTGGTTATGGAGGTATCAAGAGTGAAAAACATGATAAGTAGTTTTTGACTTGGACACTGAAACCAAAATTCTGCTGGTGCCTTTGACTTCCATTGCTTCCACCATTTTGTAAGCACCGTAAATTAAACCCCTTTCTGCTTGAAATACCTAGAGTGGTTTTTCTTGCCTTCACTGAGCCCTGATGATGTAGTACATATGACAAAAATTGTGAAGATGATTAATACTGGTCTTGTGGAGCCATGGCTAGAAAAACACATTCTCAGAATTTATACACAAAGGAGAAATACGCAGATTTCAGAAATGTTACAATCCAGGAGGCAAAATAAAGCTGCATGTGTTGAGGCAAACATTCATTAATGGATGCTCTGTGACCTCAAACAACCTATTCAATTTCTTTCATAAAATGTTTTTTTCAATTTAATTTAATTGTTTTAGAGCTCCTAATTGACTCATATTTCAACTGGATGGTAGGATTTGGGGGGACATTTTTAGTGGAATATAGGGAAGCAGAGTTTGTTTCTTCGGATACCTTCATGACAGAGTAAAAAACGACACACTTGCCTGAAGTCCCCAACCCATTTGGTTTGCTATTCCATTGCCCTAGCTCTTGAATTTTTGAGGAAAGCAGACACTGGGGTCATTGTCCCTTTTATAAATATGAAGAATATTTTTGAGAAGCTGTAGATAAACTATGGGCCTTTGGGACTTCATACCAATGACTGGGCATCTGTGAGGAAGACAGAAGCATGACTGTGGCTGCCGGTCCTGTAAACACTTGCACACCCAAGAAGAAGCTTGTTCAATTTCTCAGCGGGGCCTTGGAAAAATCTAGCTGCCTCAGGAAACCAAGAGATAAATAGAGCTTCTGAAAGCGTCTACTAATATCTGCAATGTTAGCACTGTAAGCAGAGGAGCCTTTTGGATACTGAGCTGGCCAGTCTTGCTCTAGAGTTAAGGTAATCGCAGGTTTCAGAGAGATTGCATAAGCAGACACTGCCTCTTTGGCTACAGATTCTCCTTTGCATCTTCCCTTTTGACAGCAGGTCTTTGTCGTTTTACCTGCCACTATCAATTATACCAACTTCTAGTCGTTCTTCACTCTTCCTTTGGGCCGACTGGCATGGCCCCTTGAAGACTTTTGATCGAAACATTTTGGAAAAGAAAAATCTTTCTGTTGGTGTTAATAAACTGGAAGGCATAAGTTTAAAACTGTGGAAGAATCTCCATGTGAAGAAAGTCAGCCTGAAAATGAAGCCAGCATGAAGGAAAGATGAACAAATAAATGGACAGAGAGAAAAAGAAGACAGAATTCTTTAAAGGCCTTGTGAGCCCTAGATCCAGACATACCTGAAACCAGTATACTTCCCTAGACTTAATTACATGGGCCAATGAATGATTTTTAATGTTTAAATCAGTTTGATGGGCTTCCCTCATAGCTTAGTCAGTAAAGAATCTGCCTGCAATGCAGAAGACCCGGGTTTTATTCCTGGGTCGGGAAGATCCCCTGAAGAAGGAAATGGCAACCCACTCCAGTATTCTTACCTGGAGAATCCCAGACAGAGGAGCCTGGCAGGCTACAGTTCAAGGGTCACAAGAGTTGGACACGACTTAGCCACTAAGTTCAGTGCAGTTCAGTTCAGTCGCTCAGTCGTGTCTGACTCTTTGCGACCCCATGAATCACAGCACGGCAGGCCTCCCTGTCCATCACCAACTCCCGGAGTTCACTCAGACTCACATCCATTGAGTCAGTGATGCCATCCAGCCATCTCATCCTCCATCGTCCTCTTCTCTTCCTGCCCCCAATCCCTCCCAGCATCAGAGTCTTTTCCACCGAGTCAACTCTTCGCATGAGGTGGCCGAAGTACTGGAGTTTCAGCTTTAGCATCATTCCTTCCAAAGAAATCCCAGGGCTGATCTCCTTCAGAATGAACTGGTTGGATCTCCTTGCAGTCCAAGGGACTCTCAAGAGTCTTCTCCAACACCACAGTTCAAAAGCATCAATTCTTTGGCACTCAGCTTTCTTCACAGTCCAACTCTCACATCCATATATGACCACTGGGAAAACCATAGCCTTGACTAGACAGACATTTGTTGGCAAAGTAATGTCTCTGCTTTTGAATATGCTATCTAGGTTGGTCATAACTTTTCTTCCAAGGAGTAAGCGTCTTTTAATTTCATGGCTGCAGTCACCATCTGCAGTGATTTTGGAGCCCCAAAAAATAAAGTCTGACACTGTTTCCACTGTTTCCCCATCTATTTCCCATGAAGTGATGGGACCAGATGCCATGATCTCCGTCTTCTGAATGTTGAGCTTTAAGCCAACTTTTTCACTCTCCACTTTCACTTTCATCAAGAGGCTTTTTAGTTCCTCTTCACTTTCTGCTGTAAGGGTGGTGTCATCTGCATATCTGAGGTTATTGATATTTCTTCTGGCAATCTTGATTCCAGCTTGTGTTTCTTCCAGCCCAGCGTTTCTCATGATGTACTCTGCATAGAAGTTAAATAAGCAGGGTGACAATATACAGCCTTGACGTACTCCTTTTCCTATTTGGAACCAGTCTGTTGTTCCATGTCCAGTTCTAACTGTTGCTTCCTGACCTGCATATAAACCACCACCAAATCAGTTTGAGCTGAGTTTCTGCTACTTATAATCCAAAATATCCATATTTTAATTGTTCTTTCTCAGTGTTAGCACAATGCTAAGTATGGAGCCGGTGGGCTTTTTCTCTCTTTTTTTAAACCACATTTCAGAATTCTGATTCCCAGTTCCACCAGCAATTATTTATTAAGCACCTGTCATATGCCCAGCATTGTGTCAGCTTTAAGAAAACTGAGATCTTGGACATTGCCATCAAAAAGTTCGAAGTCAATTTTGCTTTCATAAAGTCATCTTAAGATAGTAAGCTGGCTATTTTGTGTTACCAAAAGAGGTTGTCAGGGGAGGAGGGAAAGGGGAGAACTGAGCACTTAATTTCAAAATACTTGTAACTTTTACCAATAATTTCACTTTATTGCATAAACGGTTTTACTTAGTGACAAAAGTTACCTTTCTCCAAATGTCCTCATGTTTTCAACATGGCAATCACATCTTCTCCTTTAGAAAGTTACTTAGGCTCACCAAGCCTTAATTTTTCTCATCTATAAGATAAAGGGGTAAAAGGGGTTCATCTGATACCTTCTCAAACTGAAACTCTGGCGTTTAGCTCTTTTGTCCTTGGGAACAATTTCCTGATCTGTTCTGTAGTAGCTTTTACCACATGTACTCTTCCATCTCCCAAACCCAGGGAACCAAATGAGCTCTCAGAGGAGTCTGCCTTGCTTCCATTTCTAATACCTATAATCCATTCCCTATGCAGCAGCCATACTTTGCCAACAGTATGTCAGATAAAACCACACACTCCCCATCCCCACTTATGATTCAGTGGAATGCTATTACCCTCGAGATAAAATTCAAATTCCTTCCATGGCCCCTGCCTTCCTTTGCCTCTCTCCTTTGACCTTCTCTTCTCTCCTTTGCTCATTGTCCTTCAGGTGTAATGTCATTTTAACTCATCCTTGAATCTGCCAATCTCAATTCCATCTCAGGGGTTGGTCTTATAAGTCTCTGTTCCTAGAATACTTTTCCTCCAGATCTGGGCAGTTCTTGTTCCCTCGCTCCATTTGGGCCTCTGCATGAGTCACTCATTCAAAGTGATTTCCTGACTTCCCTTTCCCTCCCCTATCTGAAATAGCATCTACTCCCACTCTTCTACTTATGTTGATTTATTTTCTCTCCAGTTCTTGTCAATTTTTGGACTTATAGTAGATCATGTTATGAAGGCACTATGTTATATAATTAACATTTAATTTAATATAATTTAATGTAAATTATATTAGCATAGAGAGTAGCAAATAATAGAGGCTCGAATGGTTTCTGTGGAATGAATGAGTAATTCTACTCTAATTCCCATATTAGCCATCTGTTTAGCTTTGAGGCATATATGACAATAACACACTGGCTATAGTATTTTGTTCTAAACATCTGTTGTTCTAATGTATGGACAGTTTTTCTGTCCAATTTTTAAGCAGTTTGGAGATTCTGTGAACAGATATCCTTTCTTTTTGAACTCTCACAGAATCTCATTAGCTAACAGAATTGTAATAATATTTTCATAAGGGACCATATTTTATTTTTAAAAAATAGTCTTTTCTCACATTTTTAAAAGATTCAATTGGGATGTGGCAGAATTAACTTCTAAGATAATCTATAATGGGTAATAGATATAATTTAGATTGCCAGATGGAAATATAAAACAATGTTCAGAAGTCAGGGTTACAGACCCAGGATTTCTGAGCACCAAAGAATTGATGCTTTTGAACTGTGGTGTTGGAGAAGACTCTTGAGAGTCTCTTGGACTGCAAGGAGATCCAACCAGTTCATCCTAAAGGAAATCAGTCCTGAACATTCATTAGAAGGACTGATGCTGAAGCTGAAGCTCCAATACTTTGGCCACCTGATGTCAAGAACTGACTCACTGGAAAAGACACTGATGCTGGGAAAGATCAAAGGCAGGAGGAGAAGGGAACGACAAAGGATGAGATGGCTGGATGGCATCACCAACTCAATGGACACGAGTTTGAGCAAACTCTGGGAGATAGTGAAGGACAGGGAAGCCTGGCATGCTGCAGTCCGTGGGGTCACAAAGAATCAGACACGACTGAGCAACTGAACTGACTGACTGAGGTACTTTACCAATGAGGTCTTTCCACCATGCTATCAAATTCATCCAGCTCAACAACTAGATTATAGTGATATGGTTCACCTAAAAGACCAGTCAGTTGGACAATGTGCTCCCAACTTACACAGAAAGCAGTTCATGGAAATCATTTCAGAAACTTCATCTATATTTGGTCCAAATTAGGAGATCAAGAACAAGAATCTGGGTCATCATGATAAAACTTAGGAGATGAAACACTGAGAATCTTCTTGATATCTATGTGTACTAAAAGATAATAAGAATGCACAAGAGGGACTTCCCTGGTGGTCCAGTGGTTAAGAATCTGCCTTCCAATGTAGGAGACACAAGTTCAATCCCTGGTCAGGGAAGATCCCACATTCCATGGGGCAACTAAGCCTGAACACTGCAACTATGAAGCCCATGTGCCACAACTAAAGAGAAGCCTGCACATCACGATGAAGGGCCTGTGCACTGCGATAAAAGGGATCAGTGCCACAACTAAGACCCCATGCAGCCAAATAAATAAATAAATAACTTTTAAAAAATGCACAAGTATTTTTGTCACACCACTGTTTGTAAAACGGTCCATTACTGTCCATTAACAGTAGCCTGGCTAAATAAATCACAGTATATTCATGCAATAGATGACTATAACAAAAAAGAAGAACAATTTAACAATCACATGCAATAATATTAATACATCCTACACACATAATATTGAGAGAATAAAAACACCAAACACATACTCACAAGAGTATGTCCTAAATGATTCTACATATAAAATTCAAAAATAAGCAGAACTAATCCATAATGTGAGGTCAAGAGAGTGGTTACATTTGAGGAATTAGAGATTAGCAGGGGACATGAAAAAGCCATCTGGGGTGCTGCCAATGACCTAGTTTTGGTTTTAAAGTCCTGGTTACATGGATGTGTTCACTTTACCAAAATCCATTCACCCATATAGTCTGTGTATGTTCCTGTATTTATTTTATATTTCAATAAAATTTTACTTAAAAAATAACCCTTCTTCATGTGTTTAAGGAATTTTAAGCCAAGAAAATTATGAAAGCTTGTTTTGCAAGTACCCACAAATTGATATGCCAACTTTTAAACCCATCTGAAGGATGTGTTGAAAAAATTTTGAATCTTTAGTTAAACCTCACAAAAAAGAACATATTTGATTCTGAAGATATCACATATCCTGAATTTTTTCAAGAGAAAATGATTTGGTTTTCAGGATTTCAAGTCATGTATTTTCTAAAAGTTCACTTATTCCCTCCTGGCCATTCACCAAAATACAGTCATCAATCAATCAGTCAATAACTGAAAGAGAAGGCTGAGGATGCATAGACACACTTTTTGTCTTCTAGCTCAGGGTATGAAATGCTGAGAGAGTTCTGCGTCGTGAGGACAGCTCAGTAGGGAGTTGGGAGGAGGAGGGCAGGAAACAGCTGTCAGAGTGAAAGGAAGTAATCCCCAGAGGAAACAACAGGGCAACATCTGAAAAAGGTGGCGGTTCAGATATTGCTCTCTAGTTGGTGTGTAACCAGCCCCTGAAGTTTATACACAGGTGACTAGTTTATAAATCACACTATTTCAAGACTCCGCCTCTAGTAATAGAACACTACATAATTTGAATTAGTCTTATCACTGAGGACAACTAGAAAAAACTGGAAACATATATTTTAAAAATTAATAATAACAGTCAGCTTGAAGGCATGAAAGAGTAAATAAGGGAGTAAAGAATTAACAAGTCAACATCCAAGGAAAGCTGGAGAGGTCAACCATTATTTGGTGTCACTTTTTGCTGATGTGGAAGATGCATCTGAGAAACTGTATAAAGGGATTTTTGCCAGTCTCACTGTATCAGGAAGATAAAACTTGAAACTAAAGTCACAAAGCTCTCATATATAATTTAGCTTTGAGTCATCTGGGGTGCCCAGATGATCTAAATTCCTAAAGTGGATTAAGGTGGCCTCAAACTGCTAGTGCTCCAGGCACATGAACAAAAGAAATGAAATTCCTCTCACAGCATCACAGGTTGAAAAAATCCCCACAGATATTTTTCCAAAGATAATGTCTTATATAAAATAAAATCAGATAAAAATAAAAGTCATTAAATAGAAACATCAAAAATAACAGACAACATAAAGAAAACCATAGGGTCTCCTTACATGTAAATATAAAAAACAGAGTTTACAACTGTTTGCTATATTGAAACAGATAAAAATTGAGATTGAAAAATTTGACATAGAATTTTTAAAGATTCTTTAACAAACAAAATGAAAGTCTAGAACCTAAAGATACAATAGACAAAGAAAAAAATTAATGGATGATTATAACAGCAGAATAGAGCAGAAGGAAGAATTTGTGAACTGGAAGATAGCTTGAGGGGGAAAACAAATGAAGCATGGAAAGATAAAATAGTAAATCACACTATTTCACCAAGAGAAAAGCTGCTTTGAAACAAAGTCGTTCACATTGCCCCATTCTATACACCAGCTCCTGTTCCACCATCATTATAACCAGAACCCTAAACTGATATGCTGCCTCTGTGTAACTTTTTCCCTCACCAACACTATACTTAATGCAAATTTTAATTTGATTTGACTACGGTGAAAATATTCAAAGATGACAGACTTGGAAGGAAGTGGTTATATGCTTCTTTCCTCCTACAGATGATTTTTTTTTTGTCTTCACAAAAAATTTACAGGGTATTTTTTAAATGTTTAAGTGTAAACGTCTTTAGACTCATTAAAAAAAAAAACAAAAACAAACACTAGTTTCTTCTAGTTTTCACTTCTGCTACCAAATGTGTGTCTGAGTGTGTGTGAGTGTGTGTTTTTCACACCAAGTAGTTCCCCAATTCTTAGTGGACACTGACTAAGTATCCTATAATTTAACTCAGTTATGACACTAACTATCTGGAATTAGCATAGACCCCACAGGTTAAGGGCTCAGTCCTACAAGACTGCTGTCCACTTCAGAGGCCAACTGAAGGTCTGAGGTTGTCACTGTATTTCTGACCAACTAACTATAAATCAGAGGGTCCCGTTGACCCCTCCTCAAACTTAACAGTTTGTGAGAACTACTCGGAGATTTCAGGAAAGTGCTTTACTTACTATTATCCATTTTTTTTAAAATAAAGAATACAACAAAGAAATAGCAAAATAGAAAAGATGAAACAACACCCTGTTCCTCCAACTAAAACTGTCTTTGGAATAAAAAGCCACTGAGGCAAAACTCCAAACCACTTCTGATTCCACTACTCACTAAAAATCTTTCAAAAGTTAGAAAATATTGACTGTAAATATGAACCAAATTAGTGATAAAAAAGAATAAAAGAGATGTAAAGAACTCCATGCTAAAAATCCAGTCACATATAGTTAACAAGGATCTTGAAAAGAGACCATAAGTGTTACCCTCATAAAAAGCTTCCAGAAGGGGAAATAATTGTCCCTCCCTGAGATCATCTCCTTGCCCTCCCAACTCTAATTGAAATGTTCATCCAAACCCCGGACAACCTGGTCTAAGAAACTGAGCCCCCAATCTCAGTGGCACCTGCTGGTTTAGCGTTGATGGTTCTCCATTAGCATCATCACTAACTGCTACATTTCCTGTCTAAAACCACTTGACAATTCTAAGCCTTAGACTTCACATCTACAGAAGGGGTGCAAACCAGGTGATTTCAATTCTAAAGGCAGCTTGGGTCCTAAAATCTCACTTTCTAAGATGCAACATTCCATTTCATAACCCAGGTAGTGGTTACACAAATATTTACTTTATAATTATTCTTTAAACTGAACATATATGTTTTATACTACCTTCTAAATAAGCAATGTTTGAAAATGTGTTGAAAGGGAAAAAATCCTATCAGAGGAAGCCAGTCTAGTACCATTCTTGAATTCATAAAAGTTGGTGTGAAAATTGAACGCTAGAGGCAAAAAGCCAACAGCAGATAGAAGCTTGTAAAATTCCTGAGGCTTCAAACCATTTCAGCAATAAGATAGAATCTAAGAAAGTGGAATGAGTGGGAACTTGCAGGGCAAGCTGGACTTTTATGAGCTCATAAAAGTTCCCACAGTGGTCCTTGGAGAAAATTGAAATCCAAGGGTTGTTACTTAACAGCTGAATTTTCTCTTAGCCAAATGTGACCATGGATATACATAACATAGCCTAGGAAACAACTTTCTCCTAGTAGTTTGCAATAAGGAGCATCTTAACATTCTCAAAATGACTTTGTTATAAAACTTATTTTTTGCAGCATTTATTTCTTTTGCCAAGCACTGTGCTGGAGTCACATATGCCTGCTCTCAAGGAGCCTGCAGACTCAGAAGGCTCTGTGTCACTTAGAATAAATTCCAAATTCCTTACTCCTTTCAACTAAGAACACCTCCACCACTGGATTTCTGTCTTTGTTTTAGCAAGCTCCCACCTCAGGGCCTTTGGACTTGCTGTATCATCTACCAGATTCTCTTCCCCACATCTTTGCCTGGACCAGGTCCTCCTTAACATTCAGGTTTCAACTCAAATGTCAAAGATGTTTCTCTCAACCTCCCAATTTAAAAAATTAATGTTCTAGTCATTCTCTAAATAAATTCTCAAAGTAATGAACTCCCAATTCTCAATGTTCCTAAGTATTTGTTTTTTAAAACTAATTTATAGTCTTCCTTCTCTATGCCCCAATGGCTGGATCAGTGCCCAACAGGTAAAAATTGCACATTAACTATTTTAAATGGCTATTATTATTGGTAAATATTTTGATACAAACTAAAATAAAGCTTAACAAAATGGTTTTTAAGGTTCTGTTTAATTTTAAGATTTACATGCTTCTAAATACTATCAATGGCATCTGGTCCCATCACTTCATGGGAAATAGATGGGGAAACAGTGGAAACAGTGTCAGACTTTATTTTTCTAGGCTCCAAAATCACTGCAGATGGTGACTGCAGCCATGAAATTAAAAGACGCATACTCCTTGGAAGGAAAGTTATGACCAACCTAGATAGCATATTAAAAAGCAGAGACGTTACTCTGCCAGCAAAGGTCTGTCTAGTCAAAGCTATGGTTTTTCCAGTGGTCATGTATGGATGTGAGAGTTGGATTGTGAAGAAAGCTGAGCACCGAAGAATTGATGCTTTTGAACTGTGGTGTTGGAGAAGACTCTTGAGAGTCCCATGGACTGCAAGGAAATCCAACCAGTCCATTCTAAAGGAGATCAGTCCTGGGTGTTCTTTGGAAGGAATGATGCTAAAGCTGAAACTCCAGTACTTTGGCCATCTCATGAGAAGAGTTGATTCATTGAAAAAGACTCTGATGCTGGGAGGGATTGAAGGCAGGAGGAAAAGGGGACAACAGAGGATGAGATGGCTGGATGGCATCACTGACTCGATGGACATGAGTTTGAGTGAACTCCAGGAGTTGGTGATGGACAGGGAGGCCTGGCATACTGCGATTCATAGGGTTGCAAAGAGTCAGACACAACTGAGAGACTAAACTGAACTGAACTGAAATACTATCAAAGAGATCAAATCTTCATGGAATCATAAGGTAGAGAAAGGGAGGATGAAGCCTGGTTGTGTCTGTCATCTATGTCAGTTACATGATAGAAGGATTCACAGAAGTTGCTGTTAGTGTGACTGGGGAAGATGCATCTGATTCTTCAAGGTAGAGAAAGAGAGAAGATTATTCCAGGTCAAGTGCACAGCCTGAAAGGCACAAAGAGATAAGAATGCACATGTTGCTGGGACAGAGGATAAATGGACAGGAAGAGTCATTTGAGCATAGTCAAGGAAGACTTTGGGCTTCATTCTGTTGTCTGAGGTGACAAGGATCAGGAAAATAAAATGACCTCATTTATCTTATGGAACTCTTCATCTGAAAGTAGTAGGAGGAATAGACTTCTGTGGGTATGAGCAGCAGTGAATACTTTGGGATACAGACCAAAATGTGAGAGAGAGAGAAAGAAAGAGAGAGATTTGGACATTTTACTGGAGAGAGAAAACTTTTAGTTTTCATCAAGGCTCCCAACATAAGATAAATAATAATAATAAATTAAAATATATGCACTGATATAAAGGGAAAGTAAGAAGTTTTCATTGAAGATAAAGAAAAAAATCCAACAGAAGAAATATTTGCTTTTTTAAAGGTGATTTTCATGAGTAGTATAAGCCCCCCATTAATTGAGTCTTCACTCTTTTGGGAAATGCTCATATTATAAACATTCAGGTAGATTGCATGTTTCTAGAAGACAGACGAAGGGCAATTTTTACTGACAATGTAGGAAAAGCTTAAACCACACCATATAAGACAGAAATTGCTTGAAGTTAGAAATAGGGGAAAATTTAGGTCTAACAAGCTAAGATAGAAAAAAATTAAAAGAAAAGGAGAAAGGTACAAACTTTATTTGGGTATGTTCTATGTGGTTCTTATGTCTGCGTCAATTATTTTGCTGTGGTAGGTGGGCTTCTCCTCCATGCTGAGCAGTTCCTCCCATGCCCCTATACACCAATGGTCAGTTCTTTGGTCATCCTTGAACCAGCTCTCTGCTGATGTAATTAACAAAACTGCTCTAAGTTTAAAACAGAGTTAACCCATCTACCTGTTATAATAATGCTATTATAGCTTGGTAGAAACAGCCACAAAGTAGAGAAGAACGGGATCTTAACGATGAAGTTGAGGAAAGAAGAATTAAAATGAGGTGGGGGACAACAGGAAAACCATGCAGGTCAAACCAACAGTCATCTCTCCATGGGGATCAACTGGGGAAAAACCAAGGTCAGATGAGGACGCTGGCAAGAGGAGCCAGTAGGCAGAGGAGTCAGATGGCCCCGTCCTTGTAGAAGCTATGCACAACCCTCTGAAGAGGGGGAAGCTAGATTATAGGAATTGGCTCCAAGTCAGTAGGAAGAACTTGCAGGAGCCAGGAGGCTGAAAATGTCTGCCATCTGGAGAAACTAGAGGAAGGAGAATTGGAAGTCATGCAGATCAGGGGTGGGGACTCAAGCAGAAAGCAAGGCTATTTGGCAGGGATGCCTCGGGTGGGGTCTGATGTCCCCACAGTGCTCTAAGTCCAGCATGCAACCTGCAGTTTGAGAGCTAGGAGAGTCAGCAATACAAGAAAGTTATTTCCTTTTCACATCCTGATACATCTATATTTTGAACTTGACATTTAGGAAAACTGTCTTTAAATATGTAAATGCAGTACTTCACATGTGATCTTACAAAAAACAAAAAACAAAACCATCAACTCTCCAAAATCATTAACCACAAATTTACAAAGTACAATTAATTTGAATTTTTTAAGGGTAAAAGGAAAAGATATGAGATCTCTCCGAATAGAGAATTTCTTCTTGGAGAAGCAAAACAAAACAAAACAGAAAAAACAAAACAAAAAAAAAAACCAGAATAGAAGTCACTGAAATACTGTCAGGGCCTGAGAAGCAAAAGGTTAGTCATGGTTATAGGTACAGGCTTTTGAATGAGACCAGGTCAGATCAGATCCTGGCCCCACCATTTACATTTATGAGTTCTTATGCATTATAAACTCTGTAAACCTCAATTTCCTTCACCATATAATGGGGAAATAGCACATCAAAAATGTATTATGAGAATTAAAATTCAAAATAATAATGTAGATAAATTATTTAGCACAATTCCTGGTATATTTTGAGAGCTGAATAATTATTATCTCTCATTTCAATCTGGAAATGGTCAGTTTTCATTCCAATCCCAAAGAAGGGCAATGCCAAAGAGTGTTCAAACTATCATACAATTGTGCTCATTTCACAGGCTAGCATTTAGAAAAATGGATTCAGAAAAGGCAGAGGAACCAGAGATCAAATTGCCAACATCCACTGGATCACAGAAAAAGCAAGGGAATTCCAGAAAAACACCTACTTCTGCTTCATTGACTATGCTAAAGCCTGTGACTGTGCAGATCACAACAAACTGTGGAAAATTCTTAAAGACATGGGAATACCAGACCGCCTTACCTGCCTCCTGAGAAATCTATATTCAGGTGAAGAAGCAACAGTTAGGACTGGACATGGAACAACAAAATTGGGAAAGGAGTACATCAAGGCTGTATTTATCACCCTGCTTATTTCACTTCTATGCAGAGCACATCATGCAAAATGCCGGATGGATGAACCACATGCCGGAATCAAGATTGCCAGGAAAAATATCAACAACCTCAGATACACAGATGATACCACTCTAATGGCAGAGGAACTAAAGAGTCTCTTAATGAGGGTAAAAGAGAGAGTTAAAAAGCCAGCATAAAACTCAATATTCAAAACACTAAAATCATGGTATCTGGTACTAACACTTCATGGCAAATAGATGGGGAAAAGTTGGAAACAGTGGCAAATTTTATCTTCTTGGGGTCCAAAATCACTATGGATAGTGACTGCAGTCACAAAATTAAAAGACATTTGCACCTTGGAAGAGAAGCTATGACAAACCTAGACAGCATATTGAAAAGTACAGACATCACTTTACCGACCAAGTTCTATAGAGCCAAAGCTATGTTTTTTCCAGTAGTCATCTATGGATATGAGAGTTGGACCAGAAAGAAGGCTGAGCACCAAAGAACTGATGTTTTCAAATTATGGTGCCGGAGAAGACTCTTGAGAGTCCCTTGGACTGCAAGGAGATCCAACCAGTCAATCCTACAGGAAATCAATCCTGAATATTCATTGGAAGGACCGATGCTGAAGCTGAAGCTCCAACACTTTGGCCACCTGACACAAAGAACCAACTCATTGGAAAAGACCCTGATGCTAGAAAGATTAATGGCAAAAGGAGAAAGGGGCACCAGAGGTTGGCATCCTTGAATCAATGGACATGAGTCTGAGCAAATGCCAGGAGATAGTGAAGGACAGGGAAGCCTAGTGGGCTGCAGTCCATGGGGTCACAAAGAGTTAGATACAGCTTGGTGACTAAACAACATCATCCCCATCATCACTATTATTAGTTAATTAGAGAGAGCTTCCAAACTTATTCATGAACAGTACTGATTAGTATTGGAATCATACACACAGACAAAGAGAACAAACTTGTTGTTGCCAAGGGGGACAGAGGATGGGGGAGGAATGGCTTGGGAGTTGGGATTATCAGATGCAAACTATTATATACAGAATAGATAAACAACAAGATTCTACTGTATAGCACAGGGAACTATATTCAATATCCTATGATAAGCCATAATAGAAAATATTTAAAAGAATATATATGTATAGAACAGAATCATTTTGCTGTACAGCAGAAATTAACACAACATTGTAAATCAACTCTACTTCAATAAAATAAATTTTTTAAAAAAAATGATTGAAGCTGGGGGTGGGAGGGAGGCTCAGGAGGTAGGGGATGTATATATATATACTCATATACATATATATTTGAATCAGCTATGTGATACATAGCTGATTCAAATATATATGTATATGTGTATATATGTATATATGTATATACATAGCTGATTCATATTGTACAGCAGAAACTAACACAGCATTGTAAAGCAATTATCCTACAATTAAAAATAAATTAAAAAAAATTTTTTTAAGTATTGAAGTCATCCATCTTCTACTGACTTGCTGTATGAATTTCACTGAACGATTCAGCTGTAAATAGGGAAGAAGATCCATGTACAGGTTGAACGCTAAGAATTTAGATCATAGACATTGTTATTATCAACACTGCAGTGGCAGACATGGGGACTGAGTTCTCGTGTCAACTCAGCTGTGAAGTCACAAGCCACACATCTGTGCTAGGCTTCTATTTCTTCATTAGTAAATACACACAGTCGAACTGCACAGAGTACAAGCTTCACTTGAATTCTAAAATTCTTTGATTCTGCAGCTGCTGTTTCAACTGTAGCACTTGTGAATTAAAAACAATATATCTCCACTTTGCCTTTATCAGTCTACAGCTAAGGGTACTGAAAATGCAAAGTGTTTGAGTATGGAACCTTCACAGGCAAGGGATGGGTTGCCCTTCTCAGCCCAGCCTGCCTTTTCACAGCAGCCATTTTGTTCTGCACTTGGCTGGCTGCCTCTTCAGTAATTTTCTGCTGCAAGCTCCCTCCTTACCCCAGCCAGCAAGAAGAAAATAAATTTGCCCAGCAGTCCCAGGCATCTCTTCGGATGTTGCAGGAGCGAGCACACCAGGCATTTCACTGTTAATTATCAGCAGCCTGGCTGCTGTGGCCCCTTACTGTGCCAATTTGAGAGATGAGACGCTTTACACTGCTTATTAGGCTCAGCTAAATAAATATTACCCAGCATTAGTGTTGTCAGAGATACAGTCCGAATTCAGCTCCCTGGAGTGGCGATTGGTACCCAGGCTTTGCACCATCACTTTTCCTTCCTGGCCTCCCTCCTTCACTACACCTCTGTTGATCTCTTTCTCTCCTCCTAGGACATTCAGCTGGATTCTGATATCAAGGGGTTGAAAGATAATATCACTGAATTTAACTCTTTTGTTTATCAAACACCTGTACTATTAGATTTAAAGACCTCAGTAATAATCACCTCCTATTCTTGTCTCAACAGACTAAACTTACCAGTCATGTGTTCTGAGTTAGAGTCACCATTCCCCCTCCTTCCAAAAACTCAGAGAGGAATTTTGATAGACTTAAGTCCCCTGGCTGCAATGGTTGTTTTAAAGGTGAGACTATGACCCCAATCAGGGCAATAATCGCCCAAAAGACTTAATTATAGAACTTATTCAAGCTTTTTATAAAACAGACTTTCTCTTCTTGGCTGGATTTTAAAGACAGAAAATATAGCTGCTGTTAACTATTTTGCAACCATGAGGGTAGCAACTACTGAGAATTTAGCCAACACAGAGAAAGTGCCACAAACAAATAGAGGAGAAAATACCCCCATGCCTGGCAAATCATTGAGGAGCCTGGTTTAAGCTTCATTCCAATTTTTGGACATTTCAGTTTTGAATCATTTGCCTCCTTTATCATTTAAGTTTGAGTGAGGAAGTCTGGTACTTTCATCCACATATATCTATTTGTGGTATGTGGTCTCCTTCATGTGCCTATTTGCAGCAAGTACAGGTACAGCCCTGCCCATATTCCTTTAGCTCGTAACATAATAAAGCTCTCCTACCTGAATTTCTGGGCTCCCCAGGTGGCTCTGTGGTAAAGAATCCGCCCAGTCAGACATGACTGATGCACATGAATTTCTACTCCTGAGGGTGTATGCTAGTTCTTCCACTTTAGAACTACTCAGGCCAATGGTGGTTTAGTCGCTAGGTCGTGTCCAACTCTTGCTACCCCATGCACTGTAGCCAGCCAGGCTCCTCTGTCCATAGGGTTTTTCAAGCAAGAATAGTGGAGTGGGTTGCCATTTCCTTCTCCAGGGGATCTTCCTGATCCAGGGATCCAACCCGGGTCTCCTGCATTGGCAGGCAGATTCTTATCACTGAACCACTAGGGAAGTCCCTGTTGAGTAATTTACATACATTTGGAGCAGCCCTCAGACAATAACTGACAGGGATTCATGGATAAATACCCCAGCCTCCTGGCTCCCTTTGGATAACTAACTCTGAGATGAATTCTCGGCTTGGGCCCTCAGAGTCCCTCAGTGGGATGAACCTAATCTGATCCTGCCTCCCTGTCCCTGTCCCGCCTCCTCTTTATGGGCTTCACCCTCCAACTCAACTACTCACACGTGGGTCCCTGTGAGCAGCACTTAACAGAGCAGCAAACTAAAGCTACACAGGCCCACAAGAATTTATAAAAGCAACATCTACTTAGAGCTTTTAAAATGCACCCCACAAATTATTTAGCTTATCACAATTTTCCTCTTTCCATCCCCAAAGAGACTGATGTATACACAGACCATCTGACACTGTTGCGGTCTAGAAAGCAGCTATGAATTCAAACCCCAGTAAGCCAATGCATTGTTTCTTGTCATTGCTGGCCAAACAGAGGGTGATGTACTAGATGGAAGATTTTAGGAAAGAGAAAGCTAAAAGCAAAAACAAGCCAAGTTGTGGAGGATGCTCATTAATCCCCAGGCACCTGCAGTGGCAGTGAGGTGTCTAGATGCATCCACAGGGAGAATCAAGCCACTGAGGTTATTAATTTTGTGGTCCTGAAAAATGAGCAACACAGACATGTTTACTCTCTGGACATACTCCCTTTTCTGCATAGTCTCTCTCCCAGTTTCTAAACGCCCCATGCTAAGGAAAACATCACCAGGCATGGGGGCTTTGCCAGAAATGTGCATTTACACTCCAAAGGGTACCTGTTGGGTGAAAAATGCACTTTGAAATAATGCCCTCTGACTACTGTCACTAATGGGTTGATGTCTATTATGAAAAATGAAAAATGTTAAAATGCAGACTCCTTTGTCTTACTTTTATTTGGGACATTTAAACCAAAACACTCACTCTCATGCCAATGGGAAAAGGTCCACTTCTCCTTCTGTGTTCCTTTCCATCTTCTAATCCTAGATTCTTGCCAAAGAGCACATATGGCCACCAGGGCTTGCGCTGAGCCCTGTGCAATCCCGTTTCCCTTCTACTAGAAAGTACAATCATGAGGTAGAGGAGGTAAAATAGTTCCCCTTCCTCATTTTATCAGTGAGGACAGAGAAGGCATGAAAGTCTCAGATGACAAAGCTGGGTGGGACTTGAAGGACATTTGATCCAACTCACCCCTGCCACAGAGGAGGAAACTGAGGCACAGATCCGTGAAAGGCTTAATTCAAGACTTCATAGCTGGTCAGGGACAAAGCTGAGGCTGGGACTAAGGGATCTTGACTCCATCCACTGCCCCTCCTCCCCATACCAAGTTCATTAAGTTTCATGTGCACATTTGTTTTATCTTAAGCTCACATTTCAACCTACCTTATCTTGGATGTGGTGTGGATGGGGTGTTTCTTCTTAGAAAATCAGAGATTACACCATTCCATTTAGGGGTCTTGCCTAAATAACTGCACTAGGGAGAAACCCTCTAAGTAATGAATTTTGTCACAGGAGATCACTAGAAATACCCCATGGCCTTCCCTTCTCTCTCCAGATACAGCATGAAAAGTCAAATTGCACTGAAGATCCAACCTAGGTGTGTTTGGTATGATGCTCATTCCTAGTCTCAAACCTCTTCCTGGGCCTAAGCCCAGGTATTGGTGTGACCAGGAAAATGCCAGAGGCCATATGGACACCCCAGGCCACCTCCCGGATGAGGCTGGATGGCACACCTAGGAACCAGCTCGCTCCAAGACATAGAACAGATGGCACCCCAGATACAAATATCCAGAATGTAGATGGCGAAGGTTGTTAAACAAGTGTGTATTTTTAGGTGGACTCATGAAAATCAAGGATTTTATAACTGAAGTGAAAGCCAAGCAAAGGAAACCACAAGATACTGTTCAAAGCTGTGCATTACTCTGTATTAGTTGGCACTGCCTCCCACGGCATGCTCCAACCTCCATTAAAAACCACTGAAAAATAACCAGGAAGAAATTAAGTAACAATCACAAGAAAGGATGTTGGTTTCAGAATTCCATACATACTGTGAGACCCTAAGAGGACACTGATGGCCACGCTGCTGTCCAGAAACACAAAAAGTGGGCTGAATTTTTCCTTGGCTTCACCACTTCATTTCATGCTCCTTTCCTGACAGTCCCACCCTGACTACCCCGCCTCATCTCAGACTACTTATGCTACATTTTGGCTGCACCAGGAACAAGGCCTAAGGAGCACAATAACAATGCAAGTCACTGAATCAGTGGAATTGAATAAGAGGATGGACTTCTAAAAATCTCCAGTACAAACAGGCCCCATCAGAAAGCTTTGGGCACTTTGCTTCTTAATAATGTTTCCTTGCTGGGCAGTTATTTCCAGCTTACAGAACACTTTCATACTAATGATCTCACTTAATTTTGACATTTATAACAACCCTATGAAATAAGTAGAGAATGATTACTCTCATTTTATAGATGAGGAAATGAATGGCACCTGGAGCGTGCCACTTAGAGATGTACAGAGAAGTGGTACCACTGGAACTTGAACTGAAGACTCTTTGATTCCATGTCTAGGATTGCAGTTGCCAATGAATCAACAGCCAAAAGGGCTTTCACTGGAGGAGAATTCCAACTGCTGCTAGAACAGCCTAATCCATGTATTAACTGATTTTAATGAGTTAGCATATAAGGGGGTGGAATACAATGATATTCCCATATCCTGGAAACATTCCATATACAGAAACTAGATTCTAATTTATGCATTGTTGATCCTTCCTGCTTTACCTCTCACTGTATGCAGGACCTTTTGCACTTCCTCCCACTACAGACAGAATTCCTTTCCCTTTATTGACGAGGGGTTCAGCAATGTGAGTTGCTTCACCCAATGAAACATGAGCAAATGTGATGCGATGAAGACTCAAAATGAGCTTGCTTAGTTGAGTCTGACCTCTGGTGCTCTTACTATTTACCCAAAGTAGCTCACGGAACCAAGACCATCTGATTATCCAACCAGTGATGCATAGTATAGGGAAAAAAAAAAGATTTGAAATGATTGGGTTTGGGGCTGATTTGTCATATAGCAATAGCTGACTGAAACACTAACTTCCTTTCATCTTCCTACCTTCAATTCAATGCAAATGGATTTACCATTTGTTATCATTACTCTGTTTCTTTCCAGTCAGTGAATCGCCATCTCTTCTTAAGTCCTAGATTAGCAGAAGCTTCAATATCAGGATCTGTATCATCATAGGATTATTTATGAGAAGCAATTATTGAGTTGGCCAAAATGTTCATTTGGGTTTTCCTATAACATCTTACAGAAAAACCCAAATGAACATTTTGGTCAACCCTGGTTAAGGACCCAAATAAAAATAAAGTAAGTGAAGTTATGCCCACAAAGGAGAACCCCATAGGTACCAGATAAATATTCAATGAGTGATGAAAAACTTTGGTCATTTGAAGGCTATTTTATAGTTAGTATGATAGAGAAAACACATTGTCATTAGACACTATTTCCTATGTGCTTTTTACTTGGTGCTTGGTGTGCTAGGAAGTCAGATTGCCTATCCACTAGTGGCTTATTGACTAAAACAGATAATACAGAGGAGGGTGTGTTAGCCATTCAGTTGTGTCTAACTCTTTGCAACCCCGTGGACTGCAGCTTGTCAGGCTCCTGTCCATGGAATTCTCCAGGTAAGAATACTGGTATGGGTTGCTATTCCCTTCTCCAGGGGATCTTCCCAACCCAGGGATCGAACCTGGGTCTTTGGCATTTTGGGCAGATTCTTTACCATCTGAGCCACCAGAAAAGCCCAATACAGAGGAGGCAACACATTAGTGTTTCATAAATTGATAACAAGAGAGTAAATTTAAATATTTCACTTGGTTTGAATCAGTTATTTTGGCTTTGTTGGATGCATCATCAAAGCCTCAGAAAACCCAATTCTTCTGACTCCCTAGAAACCTGCATCAGGCTTCCAACTATAGAAAACTGCATGCTTTTCTTGGTATTCAGGAGTTTAAAATCCCCTACTTCTCCAATTAACTGCTCCAAGCTAAGATGGGGTAAGGAGCAGAGGAGGGGTAGGGTATACCAATAGCAGCACAGAAGGATGTAATTATTCATCAGGTATCTGGGGACAGTTTCCTGGAAATGATGGAAAGACCATGTCTAACACCTGGTCAGCACTTAAGAACATTTGCTAAATTAAAGATGTGAGTAAGATGGGAACTAGACCCTTGCCCCACCCATCCTTCCATCTTTCCATTCTCAGGTTCATGTCAGTTTGAACATGAACAGTTGGAGTCTGGTCCCTCCAACTCTCATTGGTCCAGCCCCATGATTCATCTGTTACACACCTCCACACTTCTACAATTCTACAATGATCACATCCCCACCCCCATCCGGGCACAGTGACCTTGACACTTGAAGATTTTTCATTTTTGCTCTCAACTCCTTTCTTAATGTGCTCTAGTGCTCTGTATTTTGTACATAGCCGTCACCCTGACTGCAACTGCAGAAAGACGGACTTTTATCCTCAATTTTATTTTTAATGTTCTTTCTAACAGCATCATGCTGGGCACTGAAGTACCCAGTGTTATACCACCTATAAAGCACTTTATTCTACAGTAACTCACCTGACCTTCACTGCAGAGCTCTCAGGTAGATAGTACAACCCTACCTGTTCAAATGAGGGCTTGAAGATACAAAGAGGGTCACAGAGCTGGGATACAGAGCAACCAAGATGCAAGCTCAGTTTTCCTGTCTCCAACTCTGGGACTTCTTTGCATCATGCCATTTTAAAAAGTACTAGCACTGCTGATATTCTTGGATATCCTTGATAATATTCCAATTTAAAAGAAAAAAATAAAACAATTGCTAAGAACTAGATGGCATGACACACACCACAAAAATGGCCACAAGACTGAACCACTTAGAATGCCCATCTTTGCCCAAATGACCATTAGCGGTATTCTAATGATTTGATACAGATCTTACGATTCTAGTTTCAGTCTGCAGGACTCTCTCTTTCAAAATTAACTCCAGACTAAATGGGTAGGATGAGATTCAGTAAAGGCCCTATACTCTTTAAAGCTCAGCTTCCAGCCAAGCCTTCAAAGTTAGCTAAATAGGAAATGTCAGGAAAGACCAAAAATTGGCACAGCATCACGAATCACTCAACATCTACTGGAACCTCCTACTTAAATTAATAGTTACATTCCAGAGTTCCGGGGCACTTGGGTTTTTTTAAGGATCCTAAAAATTCCATCTTGAGAAGATGTTCAGCTTATTCAGTAGCCATTGTCCAGTCTGATTTCATTTGAGATCAATTCCAAATAACCAGCCTGAGTCTGAGATACCAGAAAAGTTCTAGGTCAGGAAAGTGACCAGGGCTCATCTTCTAGCTGTTTCACTAATTGTGAAGTTGAGCAAAGTCCTAGGTGGATCCTGACCTCATTCCTTCCACAAATATTTATTTGAGCCCCTACAGTATGCCAAGCACTGGAAGTAGAACAGCCCAACAGACAAAGATCTTGTCCCCAGGGGACTTGCTTTTTAGGGGAGATGCTTGATAAGCAGATAAGTAAACATACAATGTGCTCAGTCATTCAGTTGACAGCATGCGGGCGAACCTGCCGGGAGTGTGCCTGCTGTGTTCAAGGACCAGGGAGGAGCCTGATGTGGCCTGAACAGAAGGAGAAAGGGGAAAGAGGGGAAGGGAAGGAGGCGAATGTAACAGGGACCTGATCTCAGAGGGCCTCTAGGCTTGGTAATGACTTGGGGTGGGAAGTCACAGAAGGGGTCTGTGACAGTACAATCTGACTTGGGTTGCAGGAGCATGACTTCAGCCACTATATGGAGGAAAAATAGCTTTCTGTTCCCCGGAAGCAAACTGGTACAGATAAGAGGCACAGAGAGGGCTTCCACTGGCCCTCTGTGAGCTGAGATCCCAAGTCATAGGCTTTACTGGACAAGTCACTGCCCATCTTGGTGGAAGCACCTCTAAGTTGGGGCAGCTCTTTCATCCTAGAGGCCCGGGGCAGTGCCAGTCCTCTGCCTTTAACCTATGGAGGAAGGACAGATTCCAGCTAGCAGGAGCTCCTGGGGGACCTGGTGACCTCCCTGCCACCCCTGGAGTTCAAGGTGGCTTTTTGGAGTTGCCCTTTTGGGTAGTTACAAACAGAAATGACCGCATTTCCAACCTGCCTCCAGGCTTTCTTTCCAAAAGTCATCTGGAAAGGCCAGTGGGGTTAAGGCATTTGCCTTTGGCCCAGCAGAGGGATTATTCTGTGGAGACGCAAGGCTTCAGGATCTTATTTCTCTTTCTAGGTCACCTGCTTGCTGTGAATTCACTCAAATACGCAGATAGATATTTTTAGGGATATACATTTTAAGTGCATTTCTACTCTCCTACAAAAATTCCAGCTCGGCTTGGAGCAGGGTCCCTCTCCTTGAGGCTTAGAGAACCACCAGGCCTCTGGCATCCCATCGTTCCTTCTGGAACCAGCCCTCTGCACCACCTCTTCGCAGCCACTCCAAGAACCCTGAGTCATTTCACGGGTTCTGTTTCCCCGCTTTCCCCGGCAACGTTCCCGATGCCAAGGAGCACTGCAACCCCGCGATCGCCCCGCTCCAGCCGCGCGAGCACCCGTCCCCTCGGCCTCCCTACTGCCGCCGAGACCCTGGGCTGGTGCCAGCAGCGGGCGGGTGCGGGGAGCCAGGCGCGGCGGGAAGGCGGAGGCGCGGCGCGGGCGGCGCCGAGTTGAGCGCAGGGATTCGCCCGCGCGAGGGCGGGGAGGCGGGCTCCTGACTCACCGCGGTCCCCGCGGGGCTGCAGCCCGGCCTCCTCCGCCTGCTGGCATCTGCGGCGGCGGGAGGCGCAAGCCCGGCCTTCCCGGGGTCGGGCGTCCTCCGGGGGACTTTGCGAGCAGCCCGCGCTCACTTCCGCGGGCGCCCTCGGGGCGCGGCACCATCACTGTTTGTTTATTTCCACGTCTGCCCCGGGAGACTCCGCCCGGGCAGAGCTTTCGCCCACCCCCTGATGAATTCGGTGCCCTAGAGCTTGGCACCGCGCCTGGCACGTCATCACGACTTAGGGCATCAGTAAACATCAGTGGAAGGAAGGGGAAAGGAGGGGGAGGAGAGAGACAGGGCGGGAGAGAGGAGCGCAAAAGGAAGGGCTTTGAGTTTCCATGCCTGCAGAAGCCCAGACGTCTCCCTCTGTGACGCTGGGGTTAAAGCCAGAGAGGGGATAGGGGGTGCGGGGGCTGGGCTTGGCCGCCCCTCACACACCCGGGGCTTTGTCCTCGAAGTTTATGTTCCTAGAGTGACAGGGAGGTGATCAGGAGGGAAGGAAAGGACAAGGAGAAAAGGGGGCGTCTCCTGCTCTTAAAAATGAGGGCGCCATAAACACTCCGTTGCCCCCAAAACAAAGCAGGCTGGTGGCCCCTCCCTTACTATCATAATCACAAAGTTTGCAGAGCTGGAGGATTCTCAGACGTATCTAGGACCCCATATTACAGATGAGGAGAGTGAGATTCAGGGAGGCACTCATGTACTCAAGTCGAGGAAGACACGACAGGAACCACGGTGCTGGGGCTCGGATGTCCAGTCCCTTACCCTATCTACTGAGCCCACCGCCTCTGTCTGAGCTTTCTCCTCTCTTGTTTTCCCCAAAATGAAAGTTCTGGAAGAAGCCTCGCAGTTTGTTTTGCTCAGGGCCTGGACTCTGAAGATGTGGAGTTTTGGATGCAGAGACCCAGGCAACCAGCAGTCTCTGACCACCTCTGCCCCCAGCTCAGCAGGCAGAGCGGCTGCCAGAGGTTGCCTGACAACAAGCTTTCTGGGGCAGCTCTGTGCTCCGGGAGGTGTGTCTTTTGCAGTTCCAAAAACAGATTCTGCCATCTCATCCCCACATTTGCAGTCTCCAGTTGGCTTCTTGTGATTGGCCAGAACTTTTCCTCACTAGAAAGATGAGGAGAATTTGCCTCCTCCAACCAGCTGGGAGAAACATTCTGCAGCGTGAAAGATGGGAATGACGTCCCACCCCCTCTGATGGGGACCAGGGAGACAGGTGCCTGCTCCACTGGCTGAATTATGCCAGGGACTCTCAAGGGTCTCTGCACCTGATCCCGGAGGTAGGAGGCCTCTGACAGGGTAGCTGACCTAGTACCTTTCATTCTGCAATTGGGGAGTGTCAGAGTGGATTCTTTGGCTTTATGGACCAAAACGTTTCTCAAAATTTAATGTTAAAAGTTGTCATCAGGGCTGGCAGCTTGTGTACACAGCAGGTGGTTGCCAGTATACTTCAGATTGGGGGCAATTAGCCTTTCCTACCTGCCTACCCCAGTCCACTCCCATGTCCCCTGTACCACCTGGATTCCTAGCTCTCCAGGGTCGGGAACTCTGCCCTGAGAGGCATTCCCCAGGGTCAGGCTTATTTAGCTATTAATATTAATATTCCTAATGTGGCAGTTCTGGCCTTGGCTATGCATTAGAATCACCTGGAAAATTTAAACTAATACCGAGGCCCAGGCCACACCTCTGACCGAATAAAGCAATATTTCTGGAGGTATTTTCTAAAAGTCCTCCCACCACCCCCCACCAGGTGACTATAATGTACAGTGAGATTGAAAACTGCTGTTTGGATGGTTGCTGCTGGTTCTGTCTGCTCACATCTGTCCCCCTTCTAGTAACAGCACCTGACATGCCACAGAAAATCCCACTCTGTCTTGATTCATCGACTGAGTGATGCTCACCCCACCCTCACTTCTAACTTTCTCTGAGGGGCTAGCCGATGTTGGCCAGTTAGCATTTGCCCTCCCCTGGAGAAAGTAATCAGTTCAGACACACTATGTGAGCTGAGAAGTCCAGTGAAAATCAGCTTCTAGACTTTTGCTGAAACTTCTGGGAAGGGAAAGGTCTTTTTATCCTGCAGTTATTCAGCAGAAAACACGGGAGTCCACGGCTTCCGGCAGCCATTTTTATCATCACGTGGAATAAGCCTGACTGTAAATTAAGGCAACACAGAGGAAAAGCCAGATTAAGGATGGAGTGAAAAAGATGGAAATCTAATTAAAACCATGCCTGAAACCAGATACCCTTCGGTAACAGAAACAGATTTCCCCTCAGCCAATTTGAGTTGAAATATATGTGACCTGCCAGCATCAGAATTAATCTGTTACATAACTAGGTATCACCTTGAAATGCAAAGGACAGAGTTCTGAGCTAAAGGATCACCACACAAGTGAGGTTAGATATTCATGGGCAACAGTCCCAAGCATCTAAAGACAACCAGAGGATGCTGCCCACCTTCAAGGATGGTGACTGTCAGAGGACAGGGTGTAGAAACTAAAGACAGACATGCCTACTGAAGTGAACATTGAGAGCCTCGGGTAGTTTGGCCTTAGCTACATAAGAAAAAGCTGGAGGCAGGGACTTCCGTGGTGGTCCAGTGGTTAAGAATCCACCTTGCAATGCAAGGGACAAGGGTTCGACCTAAGGGGAACTAAGATCCCACATGCTACAGGCAACTAACAACAAGGAGCTACCATGCTGCAACTAAGACCTCATGCAGCCAAATAAGTAAATTTTAAAAAGCTTGAGGCAGAAATAAAGAGGTTCTAGGTATAATGTGTAGTCTTTAAATAGCCAATAGGACAATGATACAGGAAGTTACACAGATCAAGACAATGCATTGGATGCTTTCTTGGTCAGGGGAAGTTTCCTAGAAAACATGCCCTCTGTCTGAAGGTATAAGGAAGGGAAGGGTAATTGACTTATTAAATTTTCAATTTGAAAAATATTGCTTAGCTATTGCTGCATAACAAACCACCCCTAAACTTGATGACTAAAAAAAAATTATTTATTTGGCTCCACAATTTAAGTTAGGGTTGACTGGATCCATCTCCTAGGCTGGGCTTCTGTACATGGTGGAAACAGGCTTCCAAGAGCAAGAAGAAAATCTCACACACGGAATCTTAAAATCGAGGCTTATAGCTTGCACATTTTCATTCAATCACTATTTGTCAAAGCAAGTCACAGCTCCACTTTTTAAGGGGAAGACTTGCAAAGTCACATACAATGAGCCAGTGAGAACTTGACTCAGAGTTGATTTGACCCAACCTTTCTTATCTGACAAGTGAGAAACTTTAACCGATGAGCTTCTCCAAGTCCTCTTCTTCTTACACAGGAGTATTCTGGTCTCCACAATTGATGCTTTGTCTACTACACTTCTCTTTTCTTAGTTGTTTCTCTTACAATATAGGTCACTTGGCTCCTGGTAAATTTTCCATAAAGTGACTAAGGATGACATTGTTTAAATTTGCTGCTTTAAATAAAAGAAACTGACACTCTTATTCTCAAGGTCAGCCACCAAATATATTGAGATTCTTTCTCTGGAGTTGGCTCTGAGACACAACAGAAAAAATGGATTCTATTTGCACAAAGCATAGTGTTCACCATCTAAATGGAGTATGTGAACCTGAACTAAGACCATTCAATTCTTCCTCCAGAAATACTTTTCCTCCCCAGTTGCTGTTTTGAGTCTCCTAACGTAAAGCAGATTATATCACAAGAAATGCCAGGATAGATGAATCACAAGCTGGAATCAAGATTTCCAGGAATAATATTGTCAACCTCAAATATGCAGATGATATCACTCTGATGGCAGAAAGTGAAGAGGAACTAAAGAGCCTCTTGATGAAGTTGAAAGAGGAGAGTGAATGTCAGTTCAGTTGCTCAGTTGTGTCCAACTCGTTGTGACCTCATGGACAGCACCACGCCAAGCTTCCCTGTCCATCACCAACTCCCGGAGCTTGCTTAAACTCATGTTCATCAAGTCAGTGATTCCATCCAACCATCTCATCCTCTGTTGTCTGCTTCTCCTCCTGCCTTCAATCTTTCCCAGAATCAGGGTCTTTTCAAATGAGTCAGCTCTTTGCATCAGGTGGCCAAAGTATTGGAGTTTCAGCTTCAGCATCAGTCTTTCCAATGAATATTCAGGACTGATTTCCTTTAGGATGGACTGGTTGGATCTCCTTGCAGTTCAAGGGACTCTCAGGAGTCTTCTCCAACACCACAGTTCAAAAGCATCAATTTTTCAGTGCTCAGCTTTCTTTATAGTCTAACTCTCATATCCATACATGACTACTGGAAAAACCATAGCTTTGACTAGACAGACTTTTGTCAGCAAAGTAATGTCTCTGCTTTTGAATATGCTGTCTAGGTTGGTCATAGCTTTTCTTCCAAGGAGCAAGCATCTTTTAATTTCATGGCTGAAGTCACCATCTGCCGTCATTTTGGAGCCCTAAAAAATAAAGTCTCTCACTGTTTCCATTGTTTCCCTATCTGTTTGCCATGAAGTGATGGGACTGGATGCCCTTATCTTAGTTTTCTGAATGTTGAACTTTAAGACAGCTTTTCCACCTTCCTCTTTCACTTTCTTCAAGAGGCTTTTTAGTTCTTCACTTTCTGCCATAAGGGTGGTGTCATCTGGGTATCTGAGGTTATTGATATTTGTCCCAGTAATCTTGATTCCAACTTCTCTTCATCCAGCCCAGCATTTTGTATGATGTACACTACATATAAGTTAAATAAGCAGGGTGACAATATACAGCCTTGACGTAATCTTTTCCCTATTTGGAACCCATCTGTTGTTCCGTATCCAGTTCTAACTATTGCTTCTTGACCTGCATATAGGTTTCTCAAGAGGCAGGTCAGGTGGTCTGGTATTCCCATCTCTTGAAGAATTTCCCACAGTTTGTTGTGATCCACACAGTCAAAGGCTTTGGCATAGTCAATAAAGAAGAAGTAGATATTTTTCTGGAATTCTCTTGCTTTTTCAATGATCCAACAGATGTTGGCAATCTGATCTCTGGTTCCTCTGCTTTTTCTAAAACCAGCTTGAACATCTGGAAGTTCACAGTTCACATACTGTTGAAGCCTGACTTGGAGAATTTTGAGCATTACTTTGCTAGCATGTGGTGGCTCTTCCCTGGTGGCTCAGAGGGTAGAGTCTCCCTGCAGTGCGGGAGACCCAGGTTTGATCCTTGGGTTGGGAAGATCCACTGGAGAAGGAAATGGCAACCCACTCCAGTATTCTTGCCTGGAGAATCCCATGGATGGAGGAGCCTGGTAGGTTACATCCATAGGGTCGCAAAGAGTGACTTCACTTTTTGCTAGTGTGTGAGGTAAGTGCAGTTGTGGGGTAGTTTGAACATTCTTCGGCATTGCCTTTCTTTGGGCTTGGAATGAAAACTGACTTTTTCCAGTCCTGTGGCCACTGCTGAGTTTTCCAAATTTGCTGGCATATTGACTGCAGCACTTTCACAGCATCATCCTTTAGGATTTGAAAGAGTTCAACTGGAATTCCATCACTTCCACTAGCTTTGTTCATAGTTATGCTTCCTAAGGCCCACTTGGCTTTGCATTCCAGGATGTCTGGCTATAGGTCAGTGATTACACCCTTGTGGTTATCTGGGTCATGAAGATCTTTTTTGTATAGTTCTTCTGTGTATTCTTGCCACCTCTTCTTAATATCTTCTGCTTCTGTTAGGTCCATACCATTTCTGTCCTTTACCGAGCCCATCTTTGCATGAAATGTTCCTTTGGTATCTCTAATTTTCTTGAAGAGACATCTAGTCTTTCCCATTCTATTGCTTTCCTCTATTTCTTTGCACTGATCACTAAGGACGGCTTTCTTATCTCTCCTTGCTATTCTTTGGAACTCTGCATTCAGATGCTTATAGCTTTCCTTTTCTCTTTTGCCTTTAGCTTCTTTTCTTTTCTCAGCTATTTGTAAGGCCTCCTCAGACAACATTTTGCCTTTTTGCATGTGAAAAGGAGAGTGAAGATGCTGGCTTAAAACTCAACATTCAAAAAACTAAGATCATGGCATCTGGTCCCATCACTTCATGGCAACTAGATGGGGAAAAAGTGCAAACAATGACAAATTTTCTTTTCTTGGGCTCCAAAATCACTGTGGACAGTGACTGCAGCCATGAAATTAAAAGACGCTTGCTCCTTGAAAGAAAACCTATGACAAACCTTGACAGTGTATTAAAAAAATGGAGATATCACTTTGCCAACAAAGATTGGTATAGTCAAAGCTATGGCTTTTCCAGTAGTCATGTGAGAGTTGGATCATAAAGAAGGCTGAGCACTGAAGAATTGATGCTTTTAAACTGTGGTGCTGGAGAAGACTCTTGAGAGTCCCTTGGACAGCAAGGAGATCAAACCAGTCAATTCTAAAGGAAATCAACCTTGAATATTCACTGGAAGGACTGATGCTGAAACTGAAGTTCCAATACTTTGGCCACCTGATGCAAAGTGCTGACTCATTGGAAAAAACCCTGATCCTGGGAAATATTGAGGGTAGGATGAGAAGGGGGCCAACTGAGGATAAGATGGTTGGATTGCAGCACCAACACAATGGAAATGAGTTTAAGCAAACTCAGGGAGACAGTGAAAGACAGGAAAGACTGGCAAGCTGTGGTCCATAGAGTTGGAAAGAGTCAAACACAAGTTAGCAACTGAACAACGACAGAAACAACAATACTGGTCTGTATTTCAACATCAATTGTTTGCATTTGTGATACGAATGATTAATTACAGTTGACCCTTGAACAATTCCAGAGTGAAGGATGCCCCCCAGTGCAATATAAAATCCAATTATAATTTTACAGTTGGCCTTCCATATCCTTGATTCTACATCTGCAAACTCAACCAACAGTAGACCTTAGTTGCTGCTGCTGCTGCTAAGTCGCTTCAGTCGTGTCCGACTCTGTGTGACCCCATAGACGGCAGCCCACCAGGCTCCCCCATCCCTGGGATTCTCCAGGCAAGAACACTGGAGTGGGTTGCCATTTCCTTCTCCAATGCATGAAAGTGAAAAGTGAAAGTGAAGTCGCTCAGTCGTGTCTGACTCTTAGCGACCCCATGGACTGCAGCCCACCAGGCTCCTCCGTCCATGCGATTTTCCAGGCAAGAGTACTGGAGTGGGGTGCCATTGCCTTCTCCGAGACCTTAGAAGTGTTGTGGTATTTACTGGAAAGAAATCTTGTGTATAAGTGGACCAGAGAAGTTCAAATCCATGTTGTTCAAGGTTCAACTATGTATCTCCTTCAGGATGCTTAAAATAATGACTATTATAAGTCAGCTGAAGTCTTGTTTATTCTATTTCTCTAGCCTATCTTTTTCCCTCTCAAACTGACTGATTCATAAATTTAGTGTATATCACCTAGTCCAGATTTTCCTATTTTTGCCACATACATATGGGAGATATATAGAGTTGCTTTTTTTTATATGGATAAATGTTGTCAGGCTGAATATAACATTTTTCCATTTCTTTTTCCATTCAACATGCTTTGAAATCTGATTCATATGGCTCTAGTCTGATTTATATGGCTCTAGTTCATTCATAGTAATTGTTACCTAGTATTCCATCACATGACTATATAATCTTCCATTTTTATAGCTCTATATATTATCTTTAAATTTTCTCAAGTACATACAGCTCTTTGGTCTATACAGGGCTTTGTATATTTCTTTTAGTATTTGCATGATACATCAAATACCTTTTCCATCTCTTGTTTCCTACCCCTCTGAGTTTTGTTACCTAAATGCTTCTCTGGAAAGTAGCAAATAGATATTTTTTAAACCAGTTTAATTGTCTCTACTTTTTATATAATCTATTTGTATTATTATAATGAATTATCTCTGCCATCTTAATTTGTGCATTCCATTTGGGAGATTGTTCCTTGCTTCTTTTCCTTCCTGTCCCTGAATTTTGTTGGATCCATTTCCTTTGGCTTCCTTTATTGGCCTCATATTATTTCTACTATTTTAGTGGTCATTCTTAAGTGTTTAGCATTTATTCTTAAGAAATCACAAGTTAATCTTCATCTTTCTCTGTCTTAAAAAATCGCAAGATAATCTTCACTTTTTTTCCTTCTTCCAAACAGTACAATAGTTTAGAATGCACTAACTCTGACCTTCTCTCATTCATGTTATTATTTTATAATATGCTTGTTCTGTATTTGAGATGGGAAGAGAGCTCTCCTGGGTCAGGTCAACCTTCCATTGAAAGTCCCATTAATAGAATTTCTAAGGATTGAATATTTGAAAATTCTGGGTATGCACCAAAATGTTGATAGCAATCATATTAGAATGATGTGATGACAAATGACTTTTTAATTATATATTTCAGTTTATTTTTCTATATTTTTGGTTTTCTACATTTTCTCTTTTTCCATAATGAAAAAGTAGAAACAAAGAAAGAAAAAAAAAAGACGAACAAAAGTAAAGTAACATTTTTTTACTACTTTATTCTCATTTTGCACTGTAGATGTTACTTTAACTAATGGAAAGATATAATTTCAAATTTGCCAATTAAGAATAGTTCAATCTCTATCACGTGTCAGTTATCGACTGGCACAACAATGCCACATGAAAAATGATCTCAAAACCTCAGTGGCACATAACACTGAGCATTTATTTCTCATACACCTATGTCTGCTGGTCCTAGTCTGGGCTTGCTCATGTATATGGTATGGTAGACAGAATAATGGTACTCAAAGATGTCCATATCCTAATCCCTAGAACCTGTGAATATATTACTTTGCAGCTGTGATTAAGGATCTTGAGATGGAAAAATTATTCTTGATTATCTGGGTGGGCTTGATATACTCACTAGGGTTCATAAAAGAGATTGGTAGGAGGTCACACAGAAGAGATGCTATGCTGCTGACTTTGAAGATGGTTCAAGGGTCCGGGAGTCAAACAATATCTGCAGCTTCTAAAAGCTGGGAAAGACAAGGAATCAGATTTCCCTCCATAGCCTCTGGAAAGAATGCAGTTCTGTGAGCTCCTTTGGGACTTCTGACCTCCAGATCTATAACAATAAATCTGTGTCCTTTTGAAAGTAAAAGTGAAGTCACTCAGTCGTGTCCGACTCTTTGTGACCCCAAGGACTATAGCCTACCAGGCTCCTCCGTCCATGGGATTTTCCAGGCAAGAATACTGGAGTGGGTTGCCATTTTCTTTTCCAGGGGATCTTCCTTACCCAGGGATTCAACCCGGGTATCCCACATTGTAAGCAGATGCTTCACCGTCTGAGCCACCAGGGAAGACCCCCTCGTAAGCCTCTAAAATTATGATAATTTTTTACAGTGTTAAGAGAAAACTTTTACATCTGGGGATGTCTGGATGTTAGCTGATCTAAAAATGTCTTTAGCTGGTATAACTAGAGTGACTCAGTCCTCCTCCACGTAACTCTTCAGCCTGGGTATGTTTTCATGATGATAGCAGACATAAAAGTGCAAGAAAATGGAAACAGATAGGCCTTTTGAGACTTAGGCTTCAAAGTGGAACAAATCTCTTCAGTTTCATTCTATTCACTAAAATAGGTTATGTAGCCACACATCTAGGAGTGTGGAAATAGACTCCACCCTAGACTTTACCTCTTTAGAAAGAGGAGTTATGAGGTCCCATGATCAAGGGCATGGATACAGGATGGGCAAAGAATTACAGCAAATAATGCAAACTACCAGAGTGAGGTTAACACAGTCTCTTTCAGATTAACCCAGTCTCATTTAGATATGTGATTAATCACTTTTAATTCCATATGCCCTATCAAGATTCTATCTCTTTTTTCTCAGCTGGCTTCACAATTTGATCTTCCCCTCTAATATGGAGTTTGGGTATAGGTAGATGTTTACATTCTTACCTACCTGTGGTTCTCTGCTGATTCCCAACGACCTCACGTTCAGATACGCCTCCCCTTATCTGGTAAAAGTCTAACCTTGCTGCAGCCAGTGCTGATGGCTCTTGTGTAACTCATGGTCTGCCTTTGCTGATTCATCCTTGCTGCAGTGATTTCCATTCAAACTTAGCCTGAGTGACACATCTTACTGCCCTCTCTACAAAATCACCACACCCTTTATTGGGAAAGGAGTTACAAGGCAGCACCCTCAACTATCTTACATGTCCCGTTGTCCCCTTGAGCATGCAAGAAATTCTGAATTTTTTATAAAGCACTCTCAGGTTAATGCAGGTGACATATGCTTTTTTGCTAATTAATCAGATCATGCCATGTGTGCATTTCTCTTTTGCCTTAGCCTCCTCCTGTTGACATAGGACTCCTCTAATAATCTATAAAATTTCCTAGGATCTACTCATAAAAGTGAGACATTATTCTCCCTACCTTGGCATTTCTCCAGAACAGTCTGGCTATTTCTCCCATTTGGCTCTAAGTAACAGAAAGCCTGATTCAAATTGACTAAAGAGGAAATAAAATTACAATATTACAAAATGGGAAGTCTAGTATTGGAATTGGTTGGTTCAAGACCTTAACAAAGTCAGCTGGGATGTGGTTTCTTTTAGCTTCTTCACTCTGAGAGCCACAATGTTGGCCTCATCCCAAAGCCAGATTCTAATTTGGTCAGAAGTTGAGTGTAAATCGTATTGGCAACCTGCTTCCTCCATCAGCAATGGGAGAGGGTAGGAGAAAACTTCTCTGTAACCTTGTAGTAAAAGGCTTTTCCTTCAGCCTGATTGGACCAACTCAAAACAAGGACAGACAAAAGAAGGCCATGTGCTGATTGGCTAAGACCTGTATTTCTGAGCCAGTTGCAATTAAGGGGGTTGAGATGACCATCATTTACTTCAATTAAGCCCCACCACTGTCATTAGAGGTGAGTGTAGTTTCCTAGTAACAAGGACTATGTGAGATAAAGATGGACACTTAATAAAATCTTCATCCTGTCAATAAGGAGATAGGCATTTATGGATTTATGTTTGCTGTTCAACAACAATGTTCCCTAAAACCATGTTTTGAAAGATGTTTTTATATCTACTACAAAGATATAAAAACACTTCTCAGATGGCACTAGTGATAAAGAACCTGCCTCCCAATGCAGGATACATCAGATGTGGGTTTGATCCCTGGGTTGGGAAGATCCCCTGGAGGAGGGCATGGCAACCCACTCCAGTATTCGTACCTGGAGAATCCCATGGACAGAGGAGCCTGGTGGGCTACCATCCATGGAGTTGCAAAGAGTTGGACATGACTGAAGCAACTTTGTATGCAGGTCAGGAAGCAACTGTTAGAACTGGACATAGAACAACAGACTGGTTCCAAATAGGAAAAGGAGTACATCAAGGCTGTATATTGTCACCCTGTTTATTTAACCTATATGCAGAGTACATCATGAGAAATGTTGGACTGGAAGAAACACAAGCTGGAATCAAGATTGCCAGGAGAAATATCAATAACCTCAGATATGCAGATGACACCACCCTCATGGCAGAAAGTGAAGAGGAACTAAAAAGCCTCTTGATGAAGGTGAAAGTGGAGAGTGAAAAAGTTGGCTTAAAGCTCAACATTCAGAAAACAAAGATCATGGCATCTGGTCCCATCACTTTATGGGAAATAGATGGGGAAACAGTGTCAGACTTTATTTTTGGGGGCTCCAAAATCACTGCAGATGGTGACTGCAGCCATGAAATTAAAAGACGTTTACTCCTTGGAAGGAAAGTTATGACCAACCTAGATAGCATATTCAAAAGCAGAGACATTACTTTGCCAACAAAGGTTCGTCTAGTCAAGGCTATGGTTTTTCCAGTGGTCATGTATGGATGTGAGAGTTGGACTGTGAAGAAGGCTGAGCACCGAAGAATTGATGCTTTTGAACTGTGGTGTTGGATAAGACTTTTGAGAGTCCCTTGGGACTGCAAGGAGATCCAACCAGTCCATTCTAAAGGAGATCAGCCCTGGGATTTCTTTGGAAGGAATGATGCTAAAGCTGAAACTCCAGTACTTTGGCCACCTGATGCGAAGAGTTGACTCATTGGAAAAGACTCTGATGCTGGGAGGAATTGGGGGCAAGAGGAGAAGGGGACGACAGAGGATGAGATGGCTGGATGGCATCGCTGACTTGATGAATGTGAGTCTGAGTGAACTCCGGGAGTTGGTGATGGACAGGGAGGCATAGTGTGCTGCGATTCATGGGGTAGCAAAGAGTCGGACACGACTGAGCGACTGATCTGATCTGATATGATCTGAAGCAACTTAGCATGCACAAAGACCCAGTTCACTCATATCTGACCTCTTTTTTTTATCTGACCTCTTATCCTTAAGTTTCCCTCTCTGTTTTAGTGGTAGGAAAATTTCTACCCTCTTTTTGTCTCATTGGAACTCCCTTCAAATACAGACTAAATTCTTTCTACCTCTGTGTCATTTTGAAACCTTGTGTTCAGACTCTAATTGCTATTAATGTATAAAGGAAAATTTTTAAATTTAAAACTTCTTTTGTTCTTTTGTCAACAAAAGCTAGCTTCCTAAGCTTTTGTTCACTAGACTTGAGAAAGCCCCTTCTATAATTCAGTGACACTTGGCATTTGTCTAGGGGGCATCTGCTTTCCCCTGAAGATAAGATGCTTCTTTGTTGATCCAATGAGTAGAGAGTAGCAAGGCAGCAAGACAAATAGATCTACAGGAAATTCAGGTTGTATTATAGAAAAAGAGCAAAAAGATCATTTTTTTCTCTTCACACTTTTTCCTGCCTAGTTTTTCCTCCAAGCATATAGTTAGAACCTTCAAATCTTAGACAATCTCAGCTCTGTCCATGTTGCTTAACATCTAGCCCAAATGGCTTCCTAATTATTCCTAGTTTACCATTATAATAGCTTCCTTCCTAGAAACGATTATAGTTTGTAAGTATCTACTTATTTGCAATTGTGCCTATTTTTTGGTAGTTTTGGAGAAGGAAATGGCAACCCACTCCAGTGTTCTTGCCTGGAGAATCCCAGGGACGGGGAGCCTGGTGGGCTGCCATCTATGGGGTCACAAAGAGTCGGACACGACTGAAGTGACTTAGCAGCAGCAGCAGGGGTTGAGCACAGGCTGCTTGACCACAGAAATGTCCAATTACATATTTCACCTTCCTTGCTACCTTGCCATTCTGTGAAGTTAAATTACCAACACACAAAGTGCCAGGAAGGCCTCATAGCCTGAAAAATCTTAAGTTGGATCTACATTGTCAGCACCTTGGGTTTTGACTCCAGACTACTCAGGTTTCATCAGTAGACATCTTTCTAGCCTCAAACCCCATCCTTCACCCCCATTTTCCTTCCCAAATGTCAGTACCAGGTGAAGAGGGAACAAGAGTACCGCCAGATCCTGCTGGAGGGCAGAGCAGTAGGCTGCCCTGTGCCCATGTAGGGTGTCAGGAAACTGCTTCCGTGTGTCTTCATGAGGGGATATGCTGAGTTTCCTAGCTTTGGGGCCCAAAGAGACAGAAGCAGAGCTGCATGGTAGGAGACTGGATGGCTGTCTTCTGTTCAAATGGAGCAGAAGGCTTGACTGAACACTGACCTTTATAAGGCTTCTCTCTGGTCCCCTGTCTTTCTGCCCTTATAGTGCCTTACAATGTGTGAAATCCACATGGCAATGGATTAATAAACATTAGTTAGCCCTTATATGGAGAAGGCGATGGCACCACACTCCAGCACTCTTGCCTGGAAAATCCCATGGACGGAGGAGCCTGGTGGGCTGCAATCCATGGGGTCACTAAGAGTCGGGCATGATTGAGCGACTTCACTTCACTTTGGTAGTTTATTGTCTGTTTCCTGCATTTGAATATAAGATATATGAGGGTAAAGACCTCAACTATATTGTTCACTACTATATTTCCAGCATTTAGCAGAAGACCTACACATATATAGGTTTTCAATTGTTGTTAGCTGAGTGAATGAATAAATACATTGTCTCTTTCTGAACTGAATAACTCTTACACAGTCTAGCACACTTAGATTCATTATCTTAGCTGATTCTCAGAATGAAGTTATTCTGTCCACCAATAATAATAATGATAGTAAATTAGGGTACAGAGATGTTAAATGACTTGCTCAAAGACACATAGTAAGTGTTAAAGATGAATCTTGAACTCAGGCCTTTTGTCTCAAGTTCTATGCTCTCTCCATTCTGACCCATGACTTAAAATTCTCAAAATTTGGCAACCAAATTGGAAGGGAAGAAGTAAAACTGGCATTATTTGTAGATGACATGATACTATATAAAGAAAACCTTAAAGATTTCACAAAAAAACTATTAGAACAAATAAATGAATTCAGTGAAATTTCAGGATACAAAATTAATATACAGAAATCTGTTGCATTTTTATACACTAACAATAACTACCAGAAGAAATGATGAAAGCAATCTCATTTTCAAATGCATCAAAAAGAATAAGATATCTAGGAATAATTTTAACCAAGAAGGTAAAAGACCTGTACTCTGAAAGCTATAAACACTGATGAAAGAAATTGAAAACTACACAAATAAGTGGAAAGATATACCATACTTATGAATTGCTAAAATATCTGTACTGCTCAAAGCATTATAGAGATTCATTACAACCCTATCAATAATAATGGCATTTTTCACAGACCTAGATCAAATTATACTAAACGTTGTATGGAACTACAAAAGACCCAGAAGAATAACGCAGTCTTGAAAGAAAAATAAAGCAGGAAATAAGAGTCTTCCTGATTGCAAACTATAGTACAAAGCTGTAGTAATCAAAACAATACAGTACTGACACAAAAAGATACATTGATCAACAGAACAGAATAGATCCCAGAAACAAAGCCATGCTCGTATGGTCAGTTAATCTATGACAAAGGAGGCAAGACTATGCAATGGCACAAAGACCACCTCTGCAGTAAATGGTGTTGGGAAAACTGCATAACCTCATGTGAAAGTATCAAACTGAGCTACTTATTCACCCCACATACAAAAATGAACTCAAAGTGAATTAAATAGTTAAATAAAGGATCTGAAGGGATAGAACTCCTAATGGAAAACATGGGCAGTATATGATTTGATATCAGTCTTTGTCATATTTCTTTGGCTATGTCCCTCAAAAAAGAGGAACAAAAGCAAAAATAAATAAATAGGGCTATATCAAACTAAAAATCTTTTATATAGTAAAGGAAACTATCAACAAAATGAAAAGAAAACTTACTAAATTGGATAAAATATTTGCAAACATATACCTAATAAAGGATTAATATCCAAAATATATAAAGAGCTCATAAAACTAAAGAACAAACAAACAACCAAACCCCTTATTGAAAAATGGGCAAGGGCCTAAATAGGCATTTTTCCAAAGAAGAGGTACAGATTGCTAACAGGCACATGAAAAGATGTTCTACATCACTAATCATCAGGGAAATATAAATCAAAACCACAGCGAGAAATCACCTCACACTTGTCAGAATGGCTAGTATCAAAAAGACAGGAAATAACAAGAATTAGTAAGGATGTGGAGAAAAGGGAACACTTGTGTACTGTTGATGGGACTGTAAATTGGCTTAGCCACCATAGAAAACAATATGAAGTTTCCTTTAAAAATTAAAAATAGAATTACCATACAATCCATCAATTCCACTTCTAGGTATTTTTCCAATTAAAATAAAAACATTAATTTAAAAAGATATGTGTACCTTTTATTCATCACATCATTATTTACCATAGCCAACTAATGGAAGCAGACTAAGTGTCCAAGGAAATTGTGGTGTCTATATATATATATATATATATATATATATATCCATATATATATAGATATATATAGACATATAATGATTTAGTGACTAAACAACAAAAACAAAAAATATATACATATATATGTGTGTGTGTATATATATATATATATATATATATATATATATATATATACAGTGATATATATATATATATATCAGTTCAGTTCAGTCACTCATTCGTGTCCGACTCTTTGGGACCCCATGAATCGCAGCATGCCAGGCCTCCCTGTCCATCACCAACTCCCGGAGTTCACTCAGACTCATGTCCATCGAGTCAGTGATGCCATCTAGCCACCTCATCCTCTGTCGTCCCCTTCTCCTCCTGCCCCCAATCCCTCCCAGCATCAGAGTCTTTTCCAATGAGTCTACTCTTCGCATGAGATGGCCAAAGTACTGGAGTTTCAGCTTTAGCATCATTCCTTCCAAAGTAATCCCAGGGCTGATCTCCTTCAGAATGGACTGGTTGGATCTCCTTGCAGTCCCAAGGGACTCTCAAGAGTCTTCTCCCACACCACAGTTCAAAAGCATCAATTCTTCAGCATTCAGCTTTCTTCACAGTCCAACTCTCACATCCATACATGACCACAAGAAAAACCATAGCCTTTAGACGGAACTTTGTTGGCAAAGTAATGTCTCTGCTTTTAAATATGCTATCTAGGTTGGTCATAACTTTCCTTCCAAGGAGTACGCGTCTTTTAATTTCATGGCGGCAGTCACCATCTGCAGTGATTTTGGAGCCCCCTCAAAAAAAGTCTTACACTGTTTCCACTGTTTCCCCATCTATTTCCCATGAAGTGAGTTTTTTTCATAAAGGTTTTTGCAAATGGCAAGATTTCATTCTATATTATGGATGAGTAAAATTCCATTTTATATATATGCTGCTGCTGCTGCTAAGTTGCTTCAGTCATGTCCGACTGTGTGCGACCCCATAGACAGCAGCCCACCAGGCTCCCCCGTCCCTGGGATTCTCCAGGCAAGAACACTGGAGTGGGTTGCCATTTCCTTCTCCAATGTATGAAAGTGAAAAGTGAAAGTGAGGTCGCTCAGTTGTGTCCGACTCTTAGTGACCTCATGGACTGCGGCCTACCAGGCTCCTCTGTCCATGGGATTTTCCAGGCAAGAGTACTGGAGTGGGGTGCCACTGCCTTCTCCAATTATATATATATATATATATATATATATATATATATATATATATATAAAATGGAATTTTACTCAACCATAATATAGAATGAAATCTTGCCATTTGAAAAAACCTTTATGAACCTAGAGGATATTATGCTAAGTGAAATAAGTAAGACAGAAAAAGATAAGCACTGTATGATTTCACTTATATGTGGAATCTAAAAAACAACAAATAAAACAGAAACAGACTCATAGATAGAGAGAACAAATTGGTGGTTGCCAGAAGAGAGGAGAGTGGGAGATGAGCAAAATAGGTGAAGGAGATCAAGAGGTAGAAACTTCAGTTTTGAAATAAATTAGTCATGGAGATGGAGAAGGCAATGGCAACCCACTCCAGTACTCTTGCCTGGGAAATCCCATGGACGGAGGAGCCTGGTAGGCTACAGTCCATGGGGTCGCGAAGAGTAGGTCTTGACTGAGAGACTTCACTTTCACTTTTCACTTTCATGCACTGGAGAAGAAAATGGCAACCCACTCCAGTAGTGTTGCCTGGAAAATTCCAGGGGCGGGAGCCTGGTGGGCTGTTGTCTATGGGGTTGCACAGAGTCGGACACTACTGATGTGACTTAGCAGTAGCAGCAATCATGGAGATACATTGTACAGGATAGGAAATATAACCAGTTGCTGGGAGCCAGCACGGGAGTCCCCACCCATGACAAGACCATGTGGGAGAGTTCTGGTGGGCAAGGCGAGCCAGAACTTGAGGGGTGCCTTTCTGGGCCTGCCTGAGAGTCTACCCCAAAATCTGTCTGTTTTACTATTTCACGACTTTCACCAACTCCTCTGACATTAACGGGGGCTATCCCCGACCACCTTTCTCTGTAAGAAAATCAACTTAAAACGCTAGTTAATAAGTCTCCTGGACATAATAGGAGTGTTTCAATTCAAACCCCTCTGATGACTTTCTAGCTTGCCTGACAGGTTTGTTCAGATTCACAGCCTCCCAACCACGAGAGGCATGGGAAGCTTAAGATATTCTAACAATGCAGAGCTTCTCAGAGAGTTAAAATTGTTAAATAGAATTAGTAGAGGATTTCTTTGTTGAGCTAAAGCTTGCTGCCAAGTTTCCCCACTCCAGTACTCTTGCCTGGAAAATCCTATGGACAGAGGAGCCTGGTAGGCTGCAGTCCATGGGGTCACTAAGAGTCGGACACGACTGAGGGACTTCACTTTCACACTTTCACTTTACCTACTGTGTCCCTGGGAGTGTATTGATTAATATAGTTGGTGTATAGAAATGTAAGTAGTAGCTTTAATGTTTGTAACCTTAGACCCTTGAGTTAATTCTTTTCTTGTTATAGCCCACCACTTTTTGCCCTATAGGTATGCAATTTTATCTAATGCTTTTGGAGGGTGCCGGCTGACTTTAGAATAATCACCTTTAGAGAAAAACAAGTTTTCTGAGGAAAAGGGTCATAAAATGTTAACAGACTTCCTGGCCAGAAGATGATGTAAATCACCTAAAACTTTTGCATATGATAAGTTTGCAGGAAGAAAGCCTGGCTTTGATAAGGATCAAGGACTGCTGACCTTGCATGACTCTACCCCTTCCCCCATTATCCTCTATGCACAACTTAAGGTATAAAAACTACTTTGGAAAATAAAGTGCGGGCCTTGCTCACCGAAGTTCAGTCTCCCCGTGTCGTTCTTTCTCTTTCCTTTTCCTATTCAGGCTGACTCCACGGAGCGCAGGGGCTCTCTGCGTTCACTTTCCTGCCTGGGCTTCTAAGACCCACTCAAGAAGGCGCCCAAGGTGGGGCACCTTCCGTGATTCAAGAAGGCACCTGCGGCCTACGTGAACAGAGTAAGTCCTGTGCTGGGGCTTTATTGGCTTTCTGTGTAAACCAAGGAATATCAGCCTCTTTTCTCTCCTCTATTTTCTTAACTGCAAAATTCTTTCCCTATCTCTATCTCTTTATCTATTCTTTCACCGATGCCATCCTCCTGAGGGAATCCCTGGATCCTACCGGGGCTGGACCCTGGTAACCAGTAATTTGGTAATAATTTTTTATGGTGAAAGGCGGCAAGAAGATTTGTGATCATTTTGTAATGTATAAAAATATCAAATAATTATGCTGTGCTTCTGAAACTAATATCATTAGTCAATTATAATTTAATAAAAAGACAATATAATGCAAATGTGGGGAAAATATTTCGCTGGATTAAAGTTGTAGAAAAATAAAGTTCTTAGAGTTTAAGAAGCACTGTCTTGCCAAGGAGAAAAGAATGAACAATGTTAGAGGTTGGGAAGCAGCAAGGAGCATTCTGGGAGGAATCCGGTGGTGCATTCTGGGAGCACTCTCATGTGGCAAACTTCCTAAAATGTCTAAGGAGATGCGAGATTTCCCACAAGAGAAACATGACTTTCCCCACCTATTTGACTACAAAAACTACCACTACTGCCTCTAGAATGCCCAGAATCAAGTTAGTTGCATAATACAAGAGTCTGAATGGAGGATATGGTATAGAAATCACAAGGTTAAAGGCAATTAAATTTAGCCTCTGTCTTCCTGAAATGTTAACTGGAACTAGAGTTACATGGGAGCAAGGCCAGCAATCAGAACTCAGAGCTGCTTCTTCAGAAAATGGAAACATCCCGGCCCTGCAGACATGCCTCCCAAGGACTGCTATGGGCAGATGTGGGGAGCTGACCACAAGCCAGGAGGGAGGCTGACAGGAAGACAAGTAGAGTTTCCTTTGAAAAACCAAGGATTCTAAAGCCAGATATCTGAGGCAGCTCTGATGATGTACAGCTGTGCACCCTCACCCTTATTGAAGAGATTCTTCCCAATATGAAATGGGATCGGCATTACCTCAGAAGCTCTACTTGTAGGGCCAGCGTCCATCCATCAGCAGTCACTTCTCTCACTGATACTTAGATAAAAGTTCTGCCAGTGGAGTTCGTTCAGTTCAGTTGCTCAGTCATGTCCGACTCTTTGCAACCCCATGGACTTTAGCATGTCAGGTTTCCCTGTCCATCACCAACTCCCAGAGTCCACCCAAACCCATGTCCATTGAGTCAGTGATGCCATCCAACCATCTCATCCTCTGTTGTCCCCCTCTCCTCCTGCCCTCAATCTTTCCCATCATCAGAATCTTTTTAAATGAGTCAGTTCTTCGCATCTGGTAGCCAAAGTATTGGAGTTTCAGCTTCAGCATCAGTCCTTCCAATGAATACTCAGGACTGATCTCCTTTAGGATGGACTGGTTAGATCTCCTTGCAGTCCAAAGGACTCTCAAGAGTCTTCTCCAAGACCACAGTTCAAAAGCATCAATTCTTTGGTGCTCAGCTTTCTTTATAGTCCAACTCTCATATCGATACATGACCACTGGAAAAATCATGGCTTTGACTAGATGAACCTTTGCTAGTAAAGTAATGTCTCTGCTTTTTAATATGCTGTCTAGGTTGGTCACGGAGAAGGCAATGGTACCCCACTCCAGTACTTTTGCCTAGAAAATCCCATGGACTGAGGAGCCTGGTAGGCTGCAGTCCATGGGGTTGCTAGAGTCGGAAACGACTGAGCGACTTCACCTTCACTTTTCACTTTCATGCATTGGAGAAGGAAATGGCAACCCACTCCAGTAGTGTTGCCTGGAGAATCCCAGGGACGGGAAGCCTGGTGGGCTGCTGTCTATGGGGTCGCACAGAGTCGGACATGACTGAAGCGACTTAGCAGCAGACTTAGGAGCAGCTACGTTGGCCATAGCTTTTCTTCCAAGGAGCAAGCGTCTTTTAATTTCATGGCTGCAGTCACCATCTGCAGTGATTTTGGAGCCCTGAAAAATAAAGTCTGTCACTGTTTGCACTGTTTCCCCATCTATTTCCCATGAAGTGATGGGACCGGATGCCATGATCTTAGTTTTCTGAATGTTGAATTTTAAGCCAGTGGAGTAGGGCTGTATTAGTTTCCTAGGGGTGCTGTAATAAGTACTACAAACTGAGTGGCTTAAAAACAACAGAAATGTGTTGTCTCACTGTTCTAGAGGCCAGAAGTCCAAGATCAGGGTGTTGGCAGGACCATGTTCCTCTGAGGCTGTAAATAAAATTCTTCCTTACCCCTTCTTAGTTCCTAGTGGTGACTGTCAATCCCTGGTATTTGTGGGCTTGCAGCTCTATTATGCCTACATCTGCCCCAATCCTCATGTGTCTGGATCTTAACGATGTTTTCCTCTTCTCACAAAGAAAATAGTCATACAGGATTAAACCCCACTTTAATGACCTCATTTTAACTAAATTATATCTGCAAAGATCTTATTTCCAAATAAGATCCATTCAGAGGAACTGAGGGTTAAGACTTCATTTGGTTGTTGTGGTTTAGTTCCTAAGTCGTGTCCAACTCATGTGACCCAATGAACTGTATTCTGCCAGGCTCCTCTGTCCATGGGATTCTCCAGGCAAGAATACTGGTGATTTCCTGCCATTTTTCTCCAGAGGATCTTCCCAACCCAGGGATCAAACACAGGTCTCTTGCATTGCAGACGGATTCCTTACCATCTAAGCCACTAGGGAAGCCCCAGGACTTCTATATATTTACATATAATTCAAATATAACACCTTTGTATTATTATCTCCATTTTTGAAAGAGGAAACCAAGGCTCAGAGAAACCAAAGTATTTCTGTGATATCACTACAATGGATCAATTGCACTGCTACTGCTACTGCTAAGTCACTTCAGTCGTGTCCGACTCTGTGCGAACCCATAGACAGCAGCCCACCAGGCTCCCCCGTCCCTGGGATTCTCCAGGCAAGAACACTGGAGTGGGTTGCCATTTCCTTCTCCAATGCATGAAAGTGAAAAGTGAAGGTGAAGTCGCTCAGTCGTGTCCGACTCTAGCAACTCCATGGACTGCAGCCTACCAGGCTCCTCCGTCCATGGGATTTTCCAGGCAAGAGTACTGGAGTGGGTGCCATTGCCTTCTCCAATCAATTGCACTAGTGATCCTAATTTTCTGATGTCACTCTACAATGTTTTTCCATATTCATTCTGGGTTTGAGTCAATGGAATAGAGCAAAAATGATGTAAGCAGGGGCTTGAAAACAGCTTTCATGTTAGAATTCATCACTCTTGAGTACTTCTGGAGCTTTGTGAGCATTATGTGAATAAGCTCAGGCCATGATGATGACCACGTGGAGAGAGAATCATCCCAGTGTTGCTATAATAAATCAGCCTAACCTCCAGTTGACCATAGATGCATGAGCAAGTCCCACCAAGATCAGGCAAGCAAAACCCACAGCAGATCCAATAGATGACCCATAGATTCATGAATAATCATGGATAAATGATTGCTGCTTTAAGCCAAAAATCTCAGGTTAAACTGAGAATATCAACTTATGTAATCATATAGACAGTAAATCACATAGATTGTAAGCAGAGATGCTTGTGGTAAGACAGTGGGAGGGGCAGTTGTGGAAGGAAGTGTGGCTATGGCTATGCAAAAAGCCACCCCAAAACTTAGTGTCATAAAACAACGATCATTTGTAAATTCTCATCAGCCTATGATTCCACTAGGAAGTTCTGCCACCCTGGACCAGTATTGACTGATTTTGGCAGGGCTTGTTCAGACATCCACTATCAGCTGGCAGGCTGGCTGTCAGCTGGCTGGTCTAGAGTGGCCTCAGCTGAGATGCCTTGGCTCTATTCCATATATCTCTCACATCCCTCCATCCCTCCAGCAGGCTAACTCAGGCATGTTCTCCTGGTGTGCAGAGATCCAAGAGAGAAAGGAAAAATGTACATGCACTTTTCAAAAAGATAGCTGCTATCTCATTAATCACATATCTCAGGGCCAGGTCCCAGAATCAGTGTGAAAGGTCACTAAAGAAAATTATGGATAAAGGGAGGCCTGGTAATCTGTGACATTAATGCAATCAATCTCCAATAGCAAGTCAATAGCCAGAAAGCTAGACAGACAAACAAGTTCTTAGAAGAGAGAAAAGAAGGATGAAATGCCTGGAGGAAGAGGAACTAGGAAACTCAGAAAACAGTGTAATAGATAGCAAAATGAAAGTGAGTTCATGCACAAGTACCTAGAATAAATATTTAGGCAGAAGGGCTTGGGAGATACTGCCTACAGGTGGTCCCAGCTTTGCCCAGAGTCCCTCCTACTAGTGATCTCTGTTCATTTCCAAGGCAAACCATTCAACATCACAGTAACCCAAGTCTATGCCCCAACCAGTAATGCTGAAGAAGCTGAAGTTGAATGGTTCTATGAAGACCTACAAGACCTTTTAGAACTAACACCCAAAAAAGATGTCCTTTTCATTATAGGGGACTAGAATGCAAAAGTAGGAAGTCAAGAAACACCTGGAGTAACAGGCAAATTTCACCTTGGAATATGGAATGAAGCAGGGCAAAGACTAATAGAGTTTTGCCAAGAAAATGCACTGGTCATAACAAACACCCTCTTTCAACAACACAAGAGAAGACTCTACACATGGACATCACCAGATGGTCAACACCAAAATCAGATTGATTATGTTCTTTGCAGCCAAAGATGGAGAAGCTCTATACAGTTAACAAAAACAAGACTGGGAGCTGACTGTGGCTCAGATCATGAACGCCTTATTACCAAATTCAGACTTAAATTGAAGAAAGTAGGGAAAACCACTAGACCATTCAGGTATGACCTAAATCAAATCCCTTATGATTATACAGTGGAAGTGAGAAATAGATTTAAGGGCCTAGATCTGATAGACAGAGTGCCTGATGAACTATGGAATGAGGTCTGTGACATTGTACAGGAGACAGGGATCAAGACCATTCCCATGGAAAAGAAATGCAAAAAAGCAAAATGGCTGTCTGAAGAGGCCTTAAAAATAGCTGTGAAAAGAAGAGAAGCAAAAAGCACAGGAGAAAAGGAAAGATATAAGGATCTGAATGCAGAGTTCCAAAGAGTAGCAAGGAGAGATAAGAAAGCCTTCCTCAACGATCAATGCAAAGAAATAGAGGAAAACAACAGAATGGGAAAGACTAGAGATCTCTTCAAGAAAATTAGAGATACCAAAGGAACATTTCATACAAAGATGGGCTCGATAAAGGACAGAAATGGTATGGACCTAACAGAAGCAGAAGATATCAAGAAGAGGTGGCAAGAATACATAGAAGAGGGGGAGGAGCCAAGATGGCGGAGGAGTAGGACGGGGAGAACACTTTCTCCCCCACAAATTCATCAAAAGAGCATTTAAACGTCGAGTAAATTCCACAAAACAACTTCTGAATGCCGGCAGAGGACATCAGGCACCCAGAAAAGCAGCCCAACTCTTCAAAAGGAGGTAGGAAAAAATATAAAAGACAAAAAAAGAGACAAAAGAGGGAGGGACGGAGTTCCGTCCTGGGAAGGGAGTCTTAAAAAGAGAGAAGTTTCCAAACACCAGGAAACCCTCTCACTGCCGAATCTGTGCCGAGCTTTGGAAGCACAGAGGGCAACATAAAAGGGAGGGGAAAAAAAATAAACAAAAATCACGGATTGTGAGCCCTACGGTAACTCCCCCAGTGGAGAAGCAGCGCAGACGCCTGCACACGGCATTAGCAAGCGGGGGCTGGGCAGGGAAATGCGGCGCAGGCTGTGTCCCTTAGAGTAAGAATCGGGCCGAATGTCCTGAGCGCTATCTGAGCGAAATAATTTGGGCTAGCAAACCAGACTGTGGGATATCTACCACGCGAAAAGCCACACGCGAAAAGCCAGCCCTAACCTAAGTCACCGCCAGGCCCGCGCACAGAACAAAGGACTGAACAGAGATAGCCGGCTGCAGACCTTCCCCCTCCGGTGACAGGCAGCCAGAGCCGGAAGAGGGCAATCGCAGCCCCAGAGAGACACTATCTATAAAACTGTAAGCAGGCTTCTTTGCTAACTAAAACTTCTTGGGGGTCTGGACGGTCAACAGATGCCTGAGAAGGTGCGCCGGTTTTACACCCAGATAACCGAGTGGTGGGGAGGTGATAAGTCGCAGCATTGGCGCCCGCCAAACACCTCATCACCTGAGCTGCTCGGATCTGGGAAGAGCACAAAACGCAGGCCCAACCGAGTCTGCGCCTCTGAGGACTACCCGAGTGCCTGAACCTGAGCGGCTTGGACCTGGGAGCTCAGCCCAGGGCCGGCCTCTGATTGTTCCCGGCGGAACAACCTAGAGCCCAAGCAGTGTGGGCAGGGAGGCTACATGCGCCGTGAGCGGGGGCAGACCCAGTGTGGCTGAGGCACTGCGAGCACACGCCAGTGTTATCTGTTTGCAGCATCCCTCCCTCCCTCCCCACAGCGCGGCTGAACAAGTGAGCCTAAATTTAAAAAAAAAAAAAAAAAAAAATAGTGTCCTCAACCATCCCCTTTGTGTCAGGGCGGGAACCAGACACTGAAGAGACCAGAAAACAGAAGAAGCTATAACAGAGGGAAACGCCTTGGAAGCTACACACCATAGATTAAAACCCTGTGGTTACTACGGACTACATAGGAAGGGGCCTATAGATCTTGAGAAATATAAGTCGGACTAAGGAACTGCCAAAAATGAACTGAACCCACAATACTCACAACAAAACCAGAGAAAGACATAGATATATTTTTACTATTTTTACGATCAATCTTTCTTTCTTTCTTTTTTTTTTAATTAAAAAAAAATTTTTTAAGTCCTCTATTGTCCTTTAATTTTCACTTTTATAACTATTACTTTGCAAAAAAAAGAAAAAAGACCCTATTTTTTTTTCTTCTTCAGCAAACTTCATATATATATTTTATAATTATTTGACTGTGGTTTTTTTTTTTTTTCTTTTTCTTCTTTTCTTTAACATTGTATTTTTGAAATTCCAAACTCTACTCTAGATTTTTAATTTTAGCCTTTTGGTATATGTTATCAATTTTGTACCTATAGTTTTTTTCATAATTTCTGTGACTTTTTTTTTCCCTCTGTTTCTTTCTCTTCTTCTTTTATATAACATCGTATATCTGCAATTCCAAACTCTACTCAAGATTTTTAATTTATGCTTTTTGGTATTTGATATCAATTTTGTACCTGTATTTTCTTTATAATTTTTGCAACATTGTTTTTGTTGGTTTGTTTGTTTTCTTTCTTTATTTTTCTTCTTCTTCTTCTTTTTTTTTTTTTTTAACGTTGTATTTTTGAAATTCCAAACTCTACTCTAGATTTTTAATTTTTGCTTTTTGGTATTAGTTATCAATTTTGTACCTGTAGTTTCTTTATAACTTTCACGACCTTGTTTGTTTTTCTTTGTTCGTTTTTTCTCTCTTTCTTTCCTTCTTCTTTTCATTAACATCGCATTTTTGAAATTCCAAACTCTACTCTAGATTTCTAATTTTTGCTTTTATTTATTTGTTACCAATTTTGTACCTTTAAGAACCCAATCTTCAGGACCCATTTTTCACTAGTGTATGAGATTACCGGCTTGACTGCTCTCTCTCACTTTGGACTCTCCATTTTCTCCACCAGGTCACCTGTATCTCCTCCCTAACCCCTCTCTACTCTACCCAACTCTGTGAACTTCTGTGTGTTCCAGACGGTGGAGAACACTTAAGGAACTGATTACTGGCTGGATCTGTCTCCCTCCTTTTCATTTCCCCCTTTTATCCTTCTGGCCACCTCTGTCTCCTGCCTCCTTCTTCTCTTCTCTGTATAACTCCATGAACATCTCTGAGTGGTCCAGTTGTGGAGTGCACACAAGGAAGTGACTACTGGCTAGCCCACTCTCTCCACTATTGATTCCACCTCATCTCATTTGGGTCACCTCTAACTCCCTCCTCCCTCTTCTCTTCTCCATGTAACGCTGTGAACCTCTCTGAGTGACCCTCACAGTAGAGAAACTTTTCATCTTTAATGTAGATGTTTTATCAGTGGTGCTGTATAGAAGGAGAAGTTTTGAAACTACTGTAAAATTAAGACTGATAACTGGAAGTAGGAGGCTTAAGTCCAAACCCTGACTCCAGGGAACTCCTGACTCCAAGGAATATTAATTGACAGGAGCTCATCAAATGCCTCCATACCGACACTGAAACCAAGCACCACACAAGGGCCAACAAGTTCCAGGGCAAGACATACCAAGCAAATTCTCCAGCAACAAAGGAACACAGCCCTGAGCTTCAAGATACAGGCTGCCCAAAGTCACCCCAAAACCATAGACATCTCATAACTCATTACTGGACATTTCATTGCACTCCAGAGAGAAGAAATACAGCTCCATCCACCAGAACATCGACACAAGCTTCCCTAACCAGGAAACCTTGACAAGCCACCTGTACAAACTCACACACAGCAAGGAAACGCCACAATAAAGAGAACTCCACAAACTGCCAGAATACAGAAAGGACACCCCAAACTCAGCAATTTAAACAAGATGAAGAGACAGAGGAATACCCAGCAGATAAAGGAACAGGATAAATGCCCACCAAACCAAACAAAAGAGGAAGAGATAGGGAATCTACCTGATAAAGAATTCTGAATAATGCTAGTGAAATTGATCCAAAATCTTGAAATTAAAATGGAATCACAGATAAATAGCCTGGAGGCAAGGATTGAGAAGATGCAAGAAAGGTTTAACAAGGACTTAGAAGAAATAAAAAAGAGTCAATATATAATGAATAATGCAATAAGTGAAATTAAAAACACTCTGGAGGCAACAAATAGTAGAATAACAGAGGCAGAAGATAGGATTAGTGAATTAGAAGATAGAATGGTAGAAATAAATGAATCAGAGAGGATAAAAGAAAAACGAATTAAAAGAAATGAGGACAATCTCAGAGACCTCCAGGACAATATTAAATGCTACAACATTCGAATCATAGGGGTCCCAGAAGAAGAAGACAAAAAGAAAGACCATGAGAAAATACTTGAGGAGATAATAGTTGAAAACTTCCCTAAAATGGGGAAGGAAATAATCACCCAAGTCCAAGAAACCCAGAGAGTCCCAAACAGGATTAACCCAAGGCGAAACACCCCAAGACACATATTAATCAAATTAACAAAGATCAAACACAAAGAACAAATATTAAAAGCAGCAAGGGAAAAACAACAAATAACACACAAGGGAATACCCATAAGGATAACAGCTGATCTTTCAATAGAAACTCTTCAAGCCAGGAGGGAATGGCAAGATATACTTAAAATGATGAAAGAAAATAACCTACAGCCCAGATTATTGTACCCAGCAAGGATCTCATTCAAGTATGAAGGAGAAATCAAAAGCTTTTCAGACAAGCAAAAGCTGAGAGAATTCTGCACCACCAAACCAGCTCTCCAACAAATACTAAAGGATATTCTCTAGACAGGAAACACAAAAATTGTGTATAAATTCGAACCCAAAACAATAAAGTAAATGGCAACGGGGTCATACTTATCAGTAATTACCTTAAACGTAAATGGGTTGAATGCCCCAACCAAAAGACAAAGACTGGCTGAATGGATACAAAAACAAGACCCCTACATATGTTGTCTACAAGAGACCCACCTTAAAACAGGGGACACATACAGACTGAAAGTGAAGGGCTGGAAAAAGATTTTCCATGCAAATAGGGACCAAAAGAAAGCAGGAGTAGCAATACTCATATCAGATAAAATAGACTTTAAAACAAAGACTGTGAAAAGAGACAAAGATGGTCACTACATAATGCTCAAAGGATCAATCCAAGAAGAAGATATAACAATTATAAATATATATGCACCCAACACGGGAGCACTGCAGTATGTAAGACAAATGCTAACAAGTATGAAAGAAGAAATTAACAATAACACAATAATAGTTGGAGACTTTAATACCCCACTCACACCTATGGATAGATCAACTAAACAGAAAATTAACACGGAAACACAAACTTTAAACGATACAATAGACCAGTTAGACATAATTGATATCTATAGGACATTTCATCCCAAAACAATGAATTTCACCTTCTTCTCAAGCGCACATGGAACCTTCTCCAGGATAGATTACATCCTGGGCCATAAAGCTAGCCTTGGTAAATTCAAAAAAATAGAAATCATTCCAAGCATCTTTTCTGACCACAATGCAGTAAGATTAGATCTCAATTACAGGAGAAAAACTATTAAAAAATCCAACATATGGAGGCTGAACAACACGCTGCTGAATAACCAACAAATCACAGAAGAAATCAAAAAAGAAATCAAAATTTGCATAGAAACGAATGAAAATGAAAACACAACAACCCAAAACCTGTGGGACACTGTAAAAGCAGTCCTAAGGGGAAAGTTCATAGCAATACAGGCACACCTCAAGAAACAAGAAAAAAGTCAAATAAATAACCTAACTCTACACCTAAAGCAACTAGAAAAGGAAGAAATGAAGAACCCCAGGGTTAGTAGAAGGAAAGAAATCTTAAAAATTAGAGCAGAAATAAATGCAAAAGAAACAAAAGAGACCATAGCAAAAATCAACAAAACCAAAAGCTGGTTCTTTGAAAGGATAAATAAAATTGACAAACCATTAGCCAGACTCATCAAGAAACAAAGGGAGAAAAATCAAATCAATAAAATTAGAAATGAAAATGGAGAGATCACAACAGAAAACACAGAAATACAAAGGATCATAAGAGACTACTATCAACAATTATATGCCAATAAAATGGACAACGAGGAAGAAATGGACAAATTCTTAGAAAAGTACAACTTTCCAAAACTTGACCAGGAAGAAATAGAAAATCTTAACAGACCCATCACAAGCACGGAAATTGAAACTGTAATAAAAAATCTTCCGGCAAACAAAAGCCCAGGTCCAGACGGCTTCACAGCTGAATTCTACCAAAAATTTAGAGAAGAGCTAACACCTATCCTGCTCAAACTCTTCCAGAAAATTGCAGAGGATGGTAAACTTCCAAACTCATTCTATGAGGCCACCATCACCCTAATACCAAAACCTGACAAAGATCCCACAAAAAAAGAAAACTACAGGCCAATATCACTGATGAACATAGATGCAAAAATCCTTAACAAAATTCTAGCAATCAGAATCCAACAACACATTAAAAAGATCATACACCATGACCAAGTGGGCTTTATCCCAGGGATGCAAGGATTCTTCAATATCCACAAATCAATCAATGTAATACACCACATTAACAAATTGAAAAATAAAAACCATATGATTATCTCAATAGATGCAGAGAAAGCCTTTGACAAAATTCAACATCCATTTATGATCAAAACTCTCCAGAAAGCAGGAATAGAAGGAACATACCTCAACATAATCAAAGCTATATATGACAAACCCACAGCAAACATTATCCTCAATGGTGAAAAATTGAAAGCATTTCCTCTAAAGTCAGGAACAAGACAAGGGTGCCCACTTTCACCATTACTATTCCACATAGTTTTGGAAGTTTTGGCCACAGCAATCAGAACAGAAAAAGAAATAAAAGGAATCCAAATTGGAAAAGAAGAAGTAAAGCTCTCACTGTTTGCAGATGACATGATCCTCTACATAGAAAACCCTAAAGACTCCACCAGAAAATTACTAGAACTAATCAATGACTATAGTAAAGTTGCAGGTTATAAAATCAACACACAGAAATCCCTTGCATTCCTATACACTAATAATGAGAAAACAGAAAGAGAAATTAAGGAAACAATTCCATTCACCATTGCAACGGAAAGAATAAAATACTTAGGAATATATCTACCTAAAGAATCTAAAGACCTATATATAGAAAACTATAAAACACTGGTGAAAGAAATCAAAGAGGACACTAACAGATGGAGAAATATACCATGTTCATGGATTGGAAGAATCAATATAGTGAAAATGAGTATACTACCCAAAGCAATCTATAGATTCAATGCAATCCCTATCAAGCTACCAACAGCATTCTTCACAGAGCTAGAACAAATAATTTCACAATTTGTATGGAAAAACAGAAAACCTCGAATAGCCAAAGCGATCTTGAGAAAGAAGAATGGAACTGGAGGAATCAACCTACCTGACTTCAGGCTCTACTACAAAGCCACAGTTATCAAGACAGTATGGTACTTTCACAAAGACAGAGATATAGATCAATGGAACAAAATAGAAAGCCCAGAGATAAATCCACGCACATATGGACACCTTATCTTTGACAAACGAGGCAAGAATATACAATGGAGAAAAGACAATCTCTTTAACAAGTGGTGCTGGGAACTCTGGTCAACCACTTGTAAAAGAATGAAACTAGAACACTTTCTAACACCATACACAAAAATAAACTCAAAATGGATTAAAGATCTAAACGTAAGACCAGAAACTATAAAACTGCTAGAGGAGAACATAGGCAAAACACTCTGACATACATCACAGCAGGATCCTCTATGACCCACCTCCCAGAATATTGGAAATAAAAGCAAAAATAAACAAATGGGACCTAATTAACCTTAAAAGCTTCTGCACATCAAAGAAAACTATTAGCAAGGTGAAAAGACAGCCTTCAGAATGGGAGAAGATAATAGGAAATGAAGCAACTGACAAACAACTAATCTCGAGAATATACAAGCAACTCCTACAGCTCAACTCCAGAAAAATAAATGACCCAATCAAAAAATGGGCCAAAGAACTAAATAGACATTTCTCCAAAGAAGACATATAGATGGCTAACAAACACATGAAAAGATGCTCAACATCACTCATTATCAGGGCAATGCAAATCAAAACCACTATGAGGTACCATTTCACACCAGTCAGAATGGCTGCGATCCAAAAGTCTACAAGTAATAAATGCTGGAGAGGGTGTGGAGAAAAGGGAACCCTCTTACACTTTTGGTGGGAATGCAAACTAGTACAGCCACTATGGAGAACAGTGTGGAGATTCCTTAAAAAACTGGAAATAGACCTGCCTTATGATCAAGCAATCCCACTGCTGGGCATACACACTGAGGAAACCAGAAGGGACAGAGACACGAGTACCCCAATGTTCATCGCAGCACTGTGTATAATAGCCAGGACATGGAAGCAACCTAGATGTCCATCAGCAGATGAATGGATAAGAAAGCTGGGGTACATATACACAATGGAGTATTACTCAGCCATTAAAAAGAATACATTTGAATCAGTTCTAATGAGGTGGATGAAACTGGAGCCTATTATACAGAGTGAAGTAAGCCAGAAAGAAAAACACCAATACAGTATACTAGTGCATATATATGGAATTTAGAAAGATGGTAACAATAACCCTGTGTACGAGACAGCAAAAGAGACACTGATGTATAGAACAGTCTTATGGACTCTGTGGGAGAGGGAGAGGGTGGGAAGATTTGGGAGAATGGCATTGAAACATGTAAAATATCATGTATGAAACGAGTTGCCAGTCCAGGTTCAATGCACGATACTGGATGCTTGGGGCTGGTGCACTGGGACGACCCAGAGGGATGGAATGGGGAGGGAGGAGGGAGGAGGGTTCAGGATGGGGAACACATGTATACCTGTGGCGGATTCATTTTGATATTTGGCAAAACTACTACAGTTATGTAAAGTTTAAAAATAAAATTAAAAAAAAAAAAAGAATACATAGAAGAACTGTACAAAAAAGATCTTCACGACCCAGATAATCATGATGGTGTGATCACTGACCTAGAGCCAGACATCCTGGAATGTGAAGTCAAGTGGGCCTTAGAAAGCATCACTACAAACAAAGCTAGTGGAGGTGATGGAATTCCAGTTGAGCTATTTCAAATCCTGAAAGATGATGCTGTGAAAATGCTGCACTCAATATGCCAGCACATTTGGAAAACTCAGCAGTGGCCACAGGACTGGAAAAGGTCAGTTTTCTTCCAATCTCAAAGAAAGGCAATGCCAAAGAATGCTCAAACTACTGCACAATTGCACACATCTCACACCCTAGCAAAGTAATGCTCAAATTCTCCAAGCCAGGCTTCAGCAATATGTGAACCATGAACTTCCTGATGTTCAAGCTGGTTTTAGAAAACGCAGAAGAACCAGAGATCAAATTGCCAATATCTGCTGGATCATGGAAAAAGCAAGAGAGTTCCAGAAAAACATCTATTTCTGCTTTATTGACTATGCCAAAGCCTTTGACTGTGTGGATCACAATGAACTGTGGAAAATTATGAAAGAGATGGGAATACCAGACCACCTGACCTGCCTCTTGAGAAATCTGTATGCAGGTTAGGAAGCAACAGTTAGAACTGGACATGGAACAATAGACTGGTTCCAAATAGGAAAAGGAGTATGTCAAGGCTGTATATTGTCACTCTGCTTATTTAACTTATATGCAGCATACATCATGAGAAACGCTGGACTGGAAGAAGCACAAGACAGAATCAAGGTTGCTGGGAGAAATATCAATAACCTCAGATATGCAGATGACACCACCCTTATGGCAGAAAGTGAAGAGGAACTCAAAAGCCTCTTGATGAAAGTGAAAGTGGAGAGTGAAAAAGTTGGCTTAACGCTCAACATTCAGAAAACGAAGATCATGGCATCTGGTCCCATCACTTGATGGGAAATAGATGGGGAAACAGTGGAAACAGTGTCAGACTTTATTTTTCTGGGCTCCAAAATCACTGCAGATGGTGACTGCAGCCATGAAATTAAAAGATGCTTACTCCTTGGAAGAAAAGTTATGACCAACCTAGATAGCGTATTCAAAAGCAGAGACATTACTTTGACAACAAAGGTCTGTCTAAAGGCTATGGTTTTTCTTGTGGTCATGTATGGATGTGAGAGTTGGACTGTGAAGAAAGCTGAGTGCCGAAGAATTGATGCTTTTGAACTGTGGTGTTGGAGAAGACTCTTGAGAGTCCCTTGGACTGCAAGGAGATCCAATCAGTCCATTCTGAAGGAGATCAGTCCTGGGTGTTCTTTGGAAAGAATGATGCTGAAGCTGAAACTCCAGTACTTTGGCCACCTCATGCAAAGAGTTGACTCATTGGAAAAGACTCTGATGCTGGGAAGGATTGGGGGCAGGAGGAGAAGGGGACGACAGAGGATGAGATGGCTGGATGGCATCACTGACTCGATGGACGTGAGTCTGAGTGAACTCCGGGAGTTGGTGATGGACAGGGAGGCCTGGCGTGCTGTGATTCATGGGGTCACAGAGTCGGACACGACTGAGCTACTGAACTGAACTGAACTGATATTGACTAAACAAAAAAGAAGTTCTCAGAAAGCACAATGGCACCCATCTCATGCCACATTGCCTCCACCTCATTATCCAACATGGATACTGAAATTCCAGCCATCAACTCTGCATTCAGCTGAGACCACTTTATGTGCAATAGAGGAAGGAAGTGAAGGAAGGTAGAAATTCTTTCTTTAAGGAAACTTCCCATTAGCCTCACACACTTCCTCCTACATTGCATTGGCCAAAAGTTCGTCACATGACCACAGGTAGCTAAGGAAGTAGAGAAATATAGTTTTTGTTCTCAGGGGAGGAGCACGTGTCCAGCTAAAAATAACGGGTTCTCTCACTAAGGAAGAAAAGAAAAGGGATATTGAGGGGCAGTTTGAAAACATTTATTTCGGAGTGGCCCCCCTCCCTTTTGACCCCCCAAGGAGCTTTTCTGCACATATGCAGTTGGGGAGGTCTCACTGACCTCAGGAGTGCTCATCTTACCTCTTTACCCCAGCAGAGCTCACCTCCTGCCATTAACTTTTTCCTTAGAGTGTCTAGGAAAAACAGCTTCAATTTACTCTGCTTGACAAACTCTAGCTGCTCTGCTCAGGGGCCCATCTACCTCCTACGTCAGGACTGAACTTCACCAGGATCTGTGAGGAACTGGAAGCAGAGAGACTGCACTATATGGCTCACACCTGCAGAGCTGGGCATGCTCCCGTGTGGTCAGGGTCGTACCCAGAGAGATGAGGAGGACACAAAGCCGAAGATGAGCATCCATTTGTTCACTCTTACCATCCAGAAACCACTGGAGAGAGAAAAAGACGCCATGTGCTTGCAGCAGGTTCTCTCTCACTCAGCTTTCGGTTTCCCAAGGGATAAAATGTGGACAGTGGAATCAGCCTCATAGGCTTGTTTGCAAGTTTATTTGGAAAATACCTGCCAAAGTTCCTGGCAAACACTTCCCCTTAATGTTGCAAGTTTCTTTCTCTTTTCTCTCTTGAAATAGCACAATCTGATTGTGAGGACACATTTCCACAAGACAACATGATGAGAAAAGTTTGACAAGATGTCTATGCTGCAATGTAGTAACCACTAGCACCGTTAAGTACTTGAAATGTGTCTACTAAAATTACAAACTGAATTTTTAATTTTCTTTCATTTAAATTTACTTAAATTCACATTTAAAATCTGATACTTGATTCATTATCAGAAAATGCTTAAATCTGTTTGGAACTGCTTGGGGATATGAGTCTTCTTTTTCAACTATAAATTTTATAAAATCAAAATATAAATCAAGGAGCTCCTACAAAAATCTAACATTCAAATTAAGATGTACTGTATCAAATACTTACCAGATTTCAGATGACACCACCCTTATGGCAGAAAGTGAAGAGGAACTAAAAAGCCTCTTGATGAAAGTGAAAGTGGAGAGTGAAAAAGTTGGCTTAAAGCTCAACATTCAGAAAACTAAGATCGTGACATCTGGTCCCATCACTTCATGGGAAATAGATGGAGAAACAGTGGAAACAGTGGCTGACTTTATGTTGGGGGGCTCCAAAATCACTGCAGATGGTGACTGCAGCCATGAAATTAAAAGACGCTTACTCCTTGGAAGGAAAGTTATGACCAACCTAGATAGCATATTCAAAAGCAGAGACATTACTTTGCCAACAAAGGTCCACCTAGTCAAGGCTATGGTTTTTCCAGTGGTCATGTATGGATGTGAGAGTTGGACTGTGAAGAAAGCTGAGTGCCGAAGAATTGATGCTTTTTAACTGTGGTATTGGAGAAGACTCTTGAGAGTCCCTTGGACTGCAAGGAGATCCAACCAGTCCATCCTAAAGGAGGTCAGTCCTAGGTGTTCATTGGAAGGACTGATGTTGAAGCTGAAACTCCAATACTTCGGTCACCTCGTGCGAAGAGCTGACTTATTTGAAAAGACCCTGATGCTGGGAGGGATAGGGGGCAGGAGGAAGAAGGGGACGACAGAGGATGACATGACTGGATGGCATCATCGACTCGATGGACGTGAGTTTGAATGAACTCCGGGAGTTGGTGATGGACAGGGAGGCGGGGCGTGCTGCGGTTCATGGGGTCGCAAAGAGTCAGACACGACTGAGCGACTGAACTGACTGACTGAATTGACCAGATTTCAGAGACTTACTACAAAAAAGAGAATGTAAACTATTTTACTAATCATTTTTACATTGATCATATTTATACTGATTATATGTTGAAATGATATATTATGTAAAATAAAATATATTATAAAGTTAATTTCATATCTCTCTAGTTCTTTAGTGACTAGACTATTTAAAATTCTATCAATGACTTGCATTATATTTCTATTGGATAGTGCTTGGCAGAGGATACCAGATAATCAATTGGATGGAATTCTCTTACTAGACTAGCTGGTGATTTGGGCCTTGTTCAGACATTTCATTAATTAATTGAGCACCTATTCTGAATGAGGGATAAAGTAGCACTTGAATACCAAATAAGCATATAAACAAACACTGAAACAAGGAAATTACAAATAATTATCATGAGTACAAGGAAGGGAATAGATACAGTAATGAATAATGGAGTAATTGGCCAGAGAAGAGGGTGGTTTCCTTAAATGAATGAGCAGGCAGAAAAGGCCTCTGAGAAAAGGGGCATTTGAGTTAAGGCTTGAAAGGTAAAGATGAGCTAGAAGTGCAACAATCTAAATGATCATGATCTTAACCATTTGTGAGAAATGCTGCTTTCCCCTCTGATAATGATACTACCCTTATCTTCTAAGGAGACAAAATTGTTGCCACTAAGTGCTCTCCCTCTGCCCTTGATAGGGCACTTACAGAAGTTATCTCATTATGTTATCTATGGGAGCATTTCCCAGTTTGATTCCTGAGCCCAGAAATCCTGAACAATAGCCAATACATATGGGTATGTGGCCAATTTTACTCTTGTTACCATTTTGATTACAAAGATTACAAAGAAATTATTTCTGAGGAAAGAAGTTAAACAGGTGTTCTTTCCAAACTCCACTTAATGCGATCAAGCTAGCAAGTTTGAGGGAATAGAAATGGTAATTCTGAGAGGAGGACAGTGTGGATTTGGGAGTACAGTACCAACCAGCATTATAGTCCCATGGGTAGTTATTAGATCTGGAGAAGTGGCCTTCTCTTTAGGTTTTTATAAACTGAAATATAGATGTAATCTGTCATGTTGAGTTACAGAATTTTACAGGCAAATCTGATGAGGGGCACCATCTGTTTCTTAGACTTTGAGCCTGCAATATTTCCCTTAAACCCCTAGGGGCTGCTGTGAAATTGCAAATGTGCAGTGGAGCCATTTAAGCTCTAAGTCTTGTGTTTTTGTTTGTTTTCTGATGTTCTGGCTAAGAACTCAGAAATCTGGTTAGCTTTTGTTTTACTTCACAAAAGAAGAGAGCTAAAGAAAACCTTCATATATGAAAACAGAGATGGAGGAAGATGACCGTGGTGTTGTGTTACCTGGAACTGAAGTGATTGGGAAGCCCAAGAGAATATTGAAATTCATAGGTTTGGAGAAAAGCCAAAAGAATAATTCAAGTTAAAAAAAAAATTAACTTTTGTATAATAAGAGAAATTCTATACCTACCTCAGATTTCTCCCCTGGGCTCCGAACTTATGGATCTAATTGCCCATTTGAAACCCAACCACCGAAAGAAAGCAGGATGTCTCATGGTCATCCCAAATGGCTAAAATAGAATGCTGGGGCTCTAGGCCTAGATTTTTTTCCAGTTAGGGAAATCAGAACCTTCTTACTGCTCAAGTCATACCCTGCCATAATCCATTCTATCATCAGTTGATTCCACCTCTTAAATTCCACCTCTTAGAGCTTCTTCTTTCCATCCCCAGAATCATCCCCCTACTCCAAGCTGCCATCATTCTGAATGGAAGCAACAACCTCTGAAAAGGGTTCCTGGCTTCAATACTTGCTTTCCAACCTCGATTTGTTCTGCAGATGGTAGTCACAGCCCAACCCAGGTCCAGGGGAGGTGACGTGGACTCTCAAACTCTCAATGAAAGAAATAGCAAAGAATCTGTGGCCATTTTTTTTAAAACTGCCACAGTCTCTCTTACAGAAATATTGGTACACATTGTAAATCACCTGCTTTGGCATTCCCTTTGCTTCTGGTGGCTCAGACAGTAAAGCATCTGCCTACAATGTGGGCAACCCGGGTTCAATCCCTGGGCCGGGAAGATCCTCTGGAGAAGGAAATGGCAACCCACTCCAGTACTCTTGCCTGGGAAATCCCGGATGGAGAAGCCTGGTAGGCTACAGTCCATGGGGTTGCAAAGAGTCGGACATGACTGAGCGACTTCACTTTGCTTCTGGTAACAGGCTTTGCCCAATATGAAAACAAAATCCACAACAACTACATCTTCTACCAAGTTCATTTTTGCATGGTTTACCTACAAAAATAGAGCAAGCCTCTCTGTTTAGATTTTGAGGTGATTAACTCAGACTCATTGGAAAAGACCCTAACGCTGGGAAAGAGTGAGGGCAAGAGGAGAAGCGGGCAACAGAGGATGAGACGGTTGGATGGCATCACTGATTCAATGGACATGGGTTTGAGCAAACTCAGGGAGATAGTGAAGGACAGGGAAGCCTGGCATGCTGCAGTTCATGGAGTCACAAAGAGTTAGACACGACTTAGTGACCAAACAACAGCAACAACAACTCAGACTAGTCCTATACCTCTTTATTCTTGGCTCTTCAGATGGCCTTTACCAAATTACTTAATCTCTTTGGGTCTTGGCTTCCTCGTCTGATTTGAGGGTCCTTGTATCTCATCACTCTAACAGCTATCTGAGTTCAGTTACTACCAATGCTCACATGCTATGAATATATAGTTAATAATCATTTTTGGTTGCTTTGATTATAAAAACAACTTCTAGCTCAACTTTGCATAAAACATGGTGCAAATCTCCTGAAACATGAGCTGTCTTGTCACCCCTCCTCCCCAGCAATCCTAAATCATCCAAACCAACTTTAAATTCTATGATTATTTCTATAGCCATTTTTCTAAAAGCTGTTTTCCTTTTTTGACCCAACCAATTTGTCCCTATTCCAGTTTTCCAAGTAAGCCCCTATCTGATTTGGTCTTTATTTTATTTCTACAAGGTCTTCTTTTCTTTTTAACTGTTCCAATTTCTTTTCCTTCAATTGTCTTTTTCAAAAGGACTTCTTACCTTCTGTTAGCAAAAACTTGTAACAAAAAGCAATTTCTCCTCTGTTTGAATTTTCTTCTGCTCGTATGTTAAAAGTATAGTGCATGCTGAAGCAGAGAACTAGATTGCTTTTCATAATGGGAGTTCATTTAAGCTGAGGTAGAAGACAAAGATAATATATTTTTTCAAAACCATTGAAAAAAGGTTTAAAAATTAATCATGATTAAACTGCTTATAAGGAAAAAGTATTTTTTTATTGTCAAGCCTCTTTTTCTAAATTTTAGTCCTGAACTATGTAAGAATATATCATATGTATGAAAGCTAGTATAATAAAAGGAAATTCTTATGAAAAGACAGTATTTTAAATCAAACTAAATCATTATCAGTATCAATAGCTCAGAGGGATAAACTATTTTTTTCTTAATCTTTTTATGCAATATAATGCACACATGGAAGATTATACAAGTAATAGAGTATGGTTCAATGGATTTTTCACAAAACAAAAGCATCCATGTAACCAGCCAAAGGGTTGACTTTTATCTTGCTGAAGATTTCTCAGTGATAGGCCCTTGAGAAACACTTGTATAGCTATCTTACATTGTTATTAACTTTATGGGAGCATGAAATTGTCCCTCCAACTAAATTATACACTCTACATGGTTTTTACTAGATTCTCATAGTCTATAGATAATTTTTTTTTCCTACCATAGAGCTAACTAAGTCTTCTTTGAACTGAGGACACCTCAATGAATTAATATAAACTATATTGAGACTCAGTTTGCTAAACATTAGTACATGATCTATCTATTTCTCTTCCCTGTTTTGCCTTCTAGTCTATTTGCTGGCCCCAACCTCATTAGCCAAATGCTGGAACGTCTTAAGACTCTTCTCTCCTTCACTTATACTTTCTCTCTAGTTGAGCTCAGCTTTTCCTATGGTTTAAATAATACCTAAATGCTGAAGACTCCTGAATTATAACATATACTATAGTCAATTAGTTTTTAGGAATTTTAGGAATCAGTGAACTAAAATGGACTGGAATGGGTGAATTTAACTCCGATGAGCATTAAGTCTACTACTGTGGGCAAGAATCCCTTAGAAAAAATGGAGTAGCCCTCATAGTCAACAGAAGAGTCTGAAATTCAATTTTGGATACAGTCTTAAAAATGACAGAATGATCTCTGTTTGTTACCAAGGCAAACCATTCAATATATTGGTAATCCAAGTCTATGCCCCGACCAGTAATGCTGAAGAAGCTGAAGTTGAAGACCTACAAAACCTTCTAGAACTAATACCAAAAAAAGATGTCCTTTTCATTACAGGAGACTGGAAGGCAAAAGTAAGAAGTCAAGAAACACCTGGAGTAACAGGCAAATTTGGCCTTGGAATACGGAATGAAGCAGAGCAAAGGCTAATAGAGTTTTGCCAAGAGAACTCACTGGTCATAGCAAACACCCTCTGCCAACAACACAAGAGAAGACTCTACACATGGACATCACCAGATGGTCAATACCCAAATCAGATTGATTATATTCTTTGCAGCCAAAGATGGAGAAGCTCTACAAAGTCAGCAAAAACAACACTGGGAGCTGACTGTGGCTCAGATCATGAATTCCTTAGTGCCAATTCAGACTTAAATTAAAGAAACTAGGGAAAACCACTAGACCATTCAAGTATGACCTAAATCAAATCCTTTACAATTATACAGTGGAGGTGACAAATAGATTCAAGGGATTAGATCTGATAGATAGAGTGCCTGATGAACTATGGATGGAGGTTTGTGACAATGTACAGGAGGCAAGGATCAAGACCATCCCCAAGAAAAGGAAATGCAAAAAAGCAAAATGGCTGTCTGAGGAGGCCTTACAAATAGCTATGAAAAGAAGAGACGCGAAAAGGAAAGATATACCCATTTGAATGCAAAGTTACAAAGAATAGCAAGGAGAGATAAGAAAGCCTTCTTCAGTCATCAATGCAAAGAAATAGAGGAAAACAATAGAATGGGGAAGACTAGAGATTTCTTCAAGAAAATTAGAGATACCAAGGGAATATTTCATGCAAAGATGGTGCTCAATAAAGGAAAGAAATGGTATGGGCCTAACAGAAGCAGAAGACATTAAGAAGAGGTGGCAAGAATACACAGAAGAACTGTACAAAAAAGATCTTCATGACCCAGATAATCATGCTGGTATGATCACTCATCTAGAGCCAGACATCCTGGAATGCAAAGTCAAGGGAAGCATCACTACAAACAAAGCTAGTGGAAATGACGGAATTCCAGTTGAGCTATTTCAAATCCTAAAAGATGATGCTGTGAAAGTGTTGCACTCAATATGCCAGCAAATTTGGAAAATGCAGCAGGGGCCACAGGACTGGAAAAGGTCAATTTTCATTCCAATCCCATAGAAAGACAATGCCAAAGAATGCTTAAACAACCACACAATTGCACTCATCTCACATGCAAAGTAATGTTCAAAATTCAAACTTCCCCAAGCAAGGCTTCAACAGTACGTGAACCGTGAACTTCCAGATGTTCAAGCTGGATTTAGAAAAGGCAGAGGAACCAGAGATCAAATTGCCAACAACCATTGGACTATCAAAAAAGCAAGAGAGTTCCAGAAAAACATCTATTTCTACTTTATTGACTATGCCAATGCCTTTGATTGTGTAGATCACCACAAACTGTGGAAAATTCTGAAAGAGATGGGAATACCAGACGACCTGATATGCCTCTTGAGAAATCTGTAGGTAGGTCAAGAAGCCACAGTTAGAATTGGACATGGAACAACAGACTGGTTCCAAATAGGAAAAGGAGTACGTCAAGGCTGTATATTGTCACCCTGCTTTTTTAACTTATCATGAGAAACACTGGGCTGGAGGAAGAATAAGCTGGAATCAAGATCGCTGGGAGAAATATCAATAACCTCAAATATGCAGACAACACCACCCTTATGGCAGAAAGTGAAGAAGAACTAAAGAGGCTCTTGATAAAAGTGAAAGAGGAGAATGAAAAAGTTGGCTTAAAGTTCAACATTCAGAAAAGTAAGATCATGGCATCTGGTCCCATCACTTCATGGGAAATAGATGGGGAAACTGGAAACAATGACAGACTTTAATTTGGGGGCTCCAAAATTACTGCAGATGGTGACTGCAGCCATGAAATTAAAAGATGCTTACTCCTTGGAAGGAAAGCTATGACCAACCTAGACAGCATATTAAAAAGTAGAGACATTACTTTGCCAACAAAGGTCCATCTAGTCAAGGCTATGGTTTTTCCAGTAGTCATGTATGGATGTGAGAGTTGGACTATAAAGAAAGCTGAGTGCCAAAGAATTGATGCTTTTGAACTGTGGTGTTGGAGAAGACTCTTGAGAGTCCCTTGGACTGCAAGGAGATCCAACCAGTCCATCCTAAAGGAAATCAGTCCTGAATGTTCATTGGAAGGACTGATGCTGAAGCTGAAACTCCAATACTTAGGCCACCTTATGCAAAGAACTGACTCATTTGAAAAGACCTAGATTCTGGAAAAGATTGAAGGTGGGAGAAGAAGGGGATGACAGAGGATGAGATGGTTGGATGGCATCACCGACTCAATCGACATGAGTTTGAGTAAACTCTGGGAGTTGGTGATGGACAGGGAGGCCTGGCATGCTGCAGTCCATGGGGTCACAAAGAGTCAGACATGACTGAGCGACTGAACTGAACTGAACTGATAGTTAATTAATAACATGGATGGCCCCAGTTAATGACCTTTCTGTGTCTATACGCTTTTGCCATGTGACTTTGCAACAGCTCACATCATGAGATAGACTCTATTTCTTTATTCACTGCATCTGGACTGGCCTTAAAATTTTCTTTGAACAGTGGAATTCTGGGAAGGTGATGCTGACCAGTTATGAGTTTAAGGCTCTACTAACTCTTAGAACCCTCTTTCTATTTTATGAACAAGACCAAAGCAGCCCACTAAAGAATGAAAAGCAATATAGATCGCTATACCATGTGACAATCAACCAACTGCCAGAAACAAAGCCACTTAGCCAACACTCAGCTGACTACTGATGCACTAGAGAACCCAGGTGACAGCAAGAAAGATCCTCACTTAACCTCGGGTAACTCATCAACCTGAAAAGACACAAGCTAACAAAATAGTTGTTGTTTAAGTTTCTGATTTTTGGTATGGTTTGTTACACAGCAATAGCTAACTGTTGTATCAGTTTAGACTTATCTATAAATACACATTCAGCTACCAATATGACATCACTAAATAAATTACTTTTAGCCATCTTTTTTAAAAAAAAATCCACATCAGACTGTTGATTTTCACCCCAAGTCCAAAATCTCCCTTCTCTAGTGTTTTCCTCTTAGAAAGTAGCCCTACCATCCACCTAGTTCTTTGAATAAAAAATATGGAAGATACCACTAAGTTCTTCCTTTCCCTTACCTCCCACACTCAATCCATCAGAAAACTCTGTTGATTCAGCATTTTAAATTTGTCTTAAATCTATTCACTTCTATTCCAGTCCCTCGTACATCTCTTCTCTCAGGTTAAGCCATTGCTTACCTATAGCACTACACAGCCTTTCATATGGTCTCCTTGCTTTGAACATCTCTACATCGTTTCTACACAAAAGCTAGAGTTTTAATTTTTAAATCCTATAAAATCATGCCTCCCCTGCTGAAAACCCTTCAAAGACTTCTCATTGCAATTAGAATCCAATAAAAATTCCTTTTTATGAACTATAAAGCCCTACATGTCCTAGTCCCTGCCATTTTTCTCTATAATTAATTGCATTCCAGCCACATTTACATTTTCACTTCTTTTAGCATAACCAAGCTCCTCCTATCTCAAGACTGTTATTATTCATTTGCTACAAAATCTTTTCCCTTGCTCCCCATTCTTTATCTTGTGGGCTCCATTCCATACTTCTCAGGTTCAATCTCCTCACCTATTAGAGGTCTTCTCTGGACTATCTAAAGTAGTATTCCTGCCCCACTCATTTTCCTCCATATTCTATCCTGTTTAGCTCATTGAAATTCTTTCTGATTCTTGGTATGTTTATTTAACAATTTACTTTTTCTGCCTGTCTTTTCTACCTGATCAGAATTTCCATGAGGGCTAAAAATCAGGTCTATTTTGTTCATTCAGTATCATCAGTGCTAACCACAATTTCTAGCTCACTGTAGGCACTTAGTGGGGACTTCTCTGGTGGCTCAGACACTAAAAGTGTCTGCCTACAACTCAGGAGACCCGGGTTTGATCCCTGGGTCAGGAAGATCCCCTGGAGAAGGAAATGGCAACCCACTCCAGTACTCTTGCCTTGAAAATCCCATGGACGGAGGAGCCTGGTAGGCTACAGTCCATGGAGTTGCAAAGAGTCAGACACACCTGAGCAACTTCACTTTCACTTTTTTACTTTCATGGGCACTTAGTAAATATGAGTTGAATAATGAATTCAGTACAGTCCTTTTAATAACAATAACAGGTAGATTTTTATCACTGCAATTTTATAAATTAGAAACTTGAGGACAAATATTATCTGTATCACCCTTATCCTGGCAAGATAGAAGAGATGGAAACGTGGTGACCAGGCTAATTTGTCAGAGAATGGATGGGGGGCTGGAACCCAATAAATCTTTTGGGAAGTTTTAAAGGGTTTAACCTTTAATCCCTCAATTGCAATGAACTGAGAAACAAGCAACCGTGTGCTTACAAGGAGGGGTGAAGGTAATGGTATAAAGGGATATGAAAAAGAGATGCCCAACTCACGTTAGTGTTTCCCACCTTGGAGTATTGCTCCCACTTCAAGAGTCTCATCCTCCCATGACTAAATCCCGATGGAGGGAGGCAGTGGCAGAGTAATGGCCTTTCCTCAGCATCTCCCTCTTCAGGCATGCAGGCAGGCTTAGTTGTTTCTGACTTGGAAAGGAAAATATTTTCCAGAAACCTCCAGCAGATTTTTAGGTACATTTCATTGGCCAAAATTTGTCCCCATTCCCATTTCTAGAAAAATTATTTACAAAGGAGACAAGATTGGCACATCTGGTTTACATTCATCACCATTCATCACCTGGGCTAGGCTGGTTGCCGCACAAATGAATCAAGATTTGGTATCTATAACAGATCATGCAAGTATAGTATCTGCTACAGCAATTAAATTAACCTGTGTGTGGTTTTCTTTGCCCCACTTTATCCTAGGTAGCATAAGTACCATGGATTTAGTCCAGTTACTAAAAAAGTTTGAGCTCAATCTGATGACACTGAAGGTCAGCGAGGTTAGTCTTCTTTTCTCAGAAATTGATGAACCCATATATTGTACCCAAAGAATTCAACCTCTTGCTTCCCAGAGGTGGATAAACTTAAACACCAGGCACAGTGTAACAAAAACAAACAATATAATAAGGCATTGTCCTGGTGATAAACCTGAATTTGTCCTGATAAACAAATTAAAGTACACTTTAAGTTCAGTATGTTATAAACAGCCTAGATATTCTAATATCAAAAAAGATTAGGCTAAATCTCAATATTCTCTTCCTCAAAAAGATAAATTTTTATTTTTCACAAAATTCAACTTGCGTGTTTTGTTTCACCGGCAGTTGTACAAAAGAACTGAAAAGTGTGCATAGACTAACAGAGGCAAGTCTGGTTTGGTGGAGCCTGCCTTTGACTGAGACTTGAGGACTGGATTTTAGTCCTGGGATTTCCAAAAACTGGCAAGGTGAACTTAGGCAAGTCACTTCATTGCTTTTTCTATGAGATAAAGAAATGAAATAGACTGAGAATTTTCTAAGTTCTAATAGTCTGTGATTATATCTGATATCCAAGTTGAAGCCAGTTGAACCATATAAAGGTAATTGATGCTAATAGTTACAACAAACAGCCCTCAAATTATAGTGGCTTTACACAATACAAGTCTATTTCTCACGTAACAGTCCAGCTGGATTTGTGAGGCCTTCCTGGTGTCTCCTCCAAGCAATGTTGTCAAGGACCCAGCTCCATTCAGCTAATGGTACTACCACCCTCTGCATTTGGCTTTCATGGTTCCTACAACAGAAAGAACATGAAGAATAAAACAAGGGGTTTTATAGGAGGCACTTCAGTGTGGCCAGATACACTAGACAGAACTTTGTCACACAGACTTGGACTAAATAAAAGTGAGGCTGGGTAGTATTGCCTGAGAGACCAGAAAGAAGTAACAACTTCGGTGACTTCTGAGCTAGTCTCTGCTACAAACATTTGTAGAAAGACTTCTTTCTCTGAATTCCAAGTAACTGGAGGGAATGTTAATCTCACTTTGCATATTCCCACTGTATCACTCCTTATTCTACGTCCCCAAGCACTTCCTATGTCTGTCTCTCACTGCTGACTCTGGGCTCCCTGAAGGAAGGACCCTGCGTAGTCTCTGTGCTGCTAGGTCTTAGCATAGTGGAAGTCTTGGGATAAAGCAGAAAAGAGGAGATATTCCAACTGCTTTGTCTTAATGATGGTGGTGGTTAGTGCTCACTCCCAAATATCTACATTGGGGAGGGGTGATCTAAAGGTGAGCATTTGACTTGTGTCTGAGTTTGAGAGATGGTAATATTATGCTGGTTTAGTACTTAAAGTTTGAGAAACAGCAACATTTCACAGGATGATAGGGAGGGTTTACTGAACTGGAGGTAGAACTGTCAACTTCGATCCCCATAAGGGATGAGGAATAGAGGGAGTAAAGAATACGGTCATTGTATGTTTGTGAGTCTCTTTCAGCAGGAGCTGGCAGGGCCTTCTTTTTGACCATCTCAGGCCACCTCCTTGAGCTCATAGGTCTTGCCAAGAAAGGTATTAAGGTCACCACGATGACTGACATAATACTTCTGCTCCATGACAATTCTTGGCTTTCCTTCCACCCTATCCCACCGTCCAGCACTGCTGCCCAGCATGGTCTAACCCAGAGTCCACTCCCAAAGCAGTGATTCTGCAGGTTCCTAGAATTCCAAGATACCCATACCCCAGAGTGAGAAAACCTTTCCACGGGAATCTTGGATTTTAAGTACGCAGACCAGGGATATACTTATCAGCTTCCTTTATTTGAACTTAAGGATGTATTTTAGGTTTCCTTTTTTAATTCAACAATAATAAGCATAGGTTGAATGCACAAATTCTAAAACTCTACTATATTCAATACAGTAGTCATTAACAGCATATGGCTATTTAGATTTAAATTTAAACTAATTAAAATTAAGTAAAAATTTTAAATGCAGTTCCTCAGTCACACTAACCATATCAGATCAGATCAGTCGCTCAGTTGTGTCCGACTCTTTGCGACCCCATGAATCGCAGCACGCCAGGCCTCCCTGTCCATCACCAACTCCCGGAGTTCACTCAGACTCATGTCCATCGAGTCAGTGATGCCATCCAGCCATCTCATCCTCTGTCATCCCCTTCTCCTCCTGCCCCCAATCCCTCCCAGCATCAGAGTCTTTTCCAATGAGTCAACTCTTCGCATGAGGTGGCCAAAGTACTGGAGTTTCAGCTTTAGCATCATTCCCTCTAAAGAAATCCCAGGGCTGATCTCCTTCAGAATGGACTGGTTGGATCTCCTTGCAGTCCAAAGGACTTTCGAGTCTTCTCCAACACCACAGTTCAAAAGCATCAATTCTTCGGCACTCAGCCTTCTTCACAGTCCAACTCTCACATCCATACATGACCACAGGAAAAACCATAGCCTTGACTAGATGGACCTTTGTTGGCAAAGTAATGTCTCTGCTTTTGAATATGCTATCTAGGTTGGTCATAATTTTCTTTCCAAGGAGTAAGCGTCTTTTAATTTCATGGCTGCAGTTACCATCTGCAGTGATTTTGGAGCCCAGAAAAATAAAGTCTGACACTGTTTCCACTGTTTCCCCATCTATTTCCCATGAAGTGATGGGACCGGATGCCATGATCTTCGTTTTCTGAATGTTGAGCTTTAAGCCAACTTTTTCACTCTCCTCTTTCACTTTCATCAAGAGGCTTTTTAGTTCCTCTTCACTTTCTGCCATAAGGGTGGTGTCATCTACATATCTGAGGTTATTGATATTTCTCCCGGCAATCTTGATTCCAGCTTGTGTTTCTTCCAGTCCAGTGTTTCTCATGATGTACTCTGCATATAAGTTAAATAAACAGGGTGACAGTATACAGCCTTGATGAACTCCTTTTCCTATTTGGAACTAGTCTGTTGTTCCATGTCCAGTTCTAACTGTTGCTTCCTGACCTGCATACAAATTTCTCAAAAGGCAGATCAGGTGGTCTGGTATTCCCATCTCTAACCATATAGTAAGTGCTAAATGTTGTCAGTGGATCCTTTTTGGATATTGCAGCTCTAGAACATTTTCTGGTATCATAGAAAGTTCTATGGACAGGACTGCTCTAAAAACTGCTTTTGTATTAGTGTGTTTAGCTTTCCAGATCAAGTTGTCTCACCCTTATTTGATAGAAAATATGATAAACTCTTTTAAAGAAATTAAGAGGACCTATGTTTTGTAAAAATTTAGACAATGCATGCAGTGTCAAAATAAGTTTTACATATTTGAAGGATGAGTCCACCCTCAAAAGCCAAATTTCATATCTCTGACATGAACAAAGTTTGAATTGCCTGGAGCTCAGTGATCATTATACATTAATGGCTTAAAAAAAAGAAAGAAAGAAACAATATCTCCTGACATCTGAGAGAGAATACAAGCCAAACAATGTGAACCCCCTTCTTGTAACAGTAAAAGCAAAAAAGAACTGAAAAAGAAACTTGCCTATTTTTAAGAGTATTATCATATTAAAGAATAAAATTCTATATTACCTTATTTGAAATCACTTATATGTGTATATTCCTTATACATGCTAACTTCTAAGCTGTATAATAAGATATGGCATTATTGTTTTTTAAGGTTAAAAGTTAGTCCATCCAAGAAGAAAGTGAATTAGCCAGAATTCTACTTCATCCCAGGTTGCTCAGTGGTATAGAACCTGCCTGCCAATTCAGGAGTCGTAGGGGACACAGGTTCGATCTCTGGGTTGGGAAGATCCCCTAGAGGAGAAAATGGCAACCAAGTATCCTTGTCTGGGAAATCCCATGGACAGAGGAGCCTGGTGGGCTATAGTCTGCGGGGTCACAAAAAGTCAGACACTACTGACTGACTGAACACTCAGTATTTCATCACTGGTCCAAGAGAAGCAAGGACCCTACCTGACCACCAGTGAGGCCATCTGGCCTGTTATTAGAGCTGCTTATAAAACCTCTGTCTTTATTTCTCTAGGAATATAGGGGGGTTGCATTTCCCCCACCTTCTTAAGTAAAAGAGGCCACGTGATTTGGTTTACACAGTTAAATATGAACAGGAGTGACATGCGTGTCTTCCAGTGGAAGCATATAAGTCCCTCTGCTTGGCTAATTCCCCCTTTCTCTGTATGTTGACAATCACAAAAGCCCATATTGGAGTCTCCAACAGTGGACATACATTAATGAGGATGATGAAGAAGGGCCCTGCTAGTCTGCACTGTACAAGTAGAGGTTAGAAAAATAAACTGTCAATGGTGAGGCCATTATGAACATGAGGGGAAATATAATCTAGCCTGTTCTGACCAATACATCATCCAAATCCAGGTCATATAGCTTAAAATGGAAAAAGTGTGTTATGATTCTTTTGTTTCAGAATAAAAATAGAAAATAATAAAAATAGAAGAGCTATATGCATGCAGATTAAGAACTAGATAGAAGCAATGGATCAAATTTGATAAAGTCAATCCTAGGCATGATTTCTCATAAGCATTAAATACAGAAATAAAAAATAGCTTGTGCATTTGAGCATAATAAATGGTATGTACATATCTATTCCAGAGAAGGCAATGGCACCCCACTCCAGTATTCTTGCTTGGAAAAATCCCATGGACAGAGGAGCCTGGTAGGCTGCAGTCCATGGGGTTGCTAAGTGTTGGAGATGACTGAGCAACTTCACTTTCACTTTTCACTTTCATGCATCAGAGAAGGGAATGGCAACCCTCCAGTATTCTTGCCTGGAGAATCCCAGGGACGGGGGAGCCTGGTGGGCTGCCATCTATGGGGTCGCACAGAGTCGGACATGACTGAAGCAACTTAGCAGCAGCAGCAGCAGATATCTATTCATTGGAAGGACTGATGCTCCAATACTTTGGTCACTTGAGGCGAAGAGCCAGCTCATTAGAAAAGACCCTGCTGCTGGGAAAGATTGAAGGCAGGAGGAGAAGGGGACGGCAGAGGATGAGGTGGTTGGATGGCATCATTGACTCATGGACATAGGTTTGAGCAAGCTCTGGGAGATGGTGAAGGACAGGGAAGTCTGGCATGCTGCAGTCCATGGGGTCGCAAAGAGTCAGACAAGACTGAGCGACTGAACAACAAGATATCTATTTAAACTCTGCTATGAACTTGGTCCTCTTTTCCTGTAATGTTGAGGAAAAAATTACTATATAGGTTATGTATAGCTAAGATGCTTTTTCTACAAGAGCCTTAAAAATTTCATTCCCTTACTTCTAGATATACTGTTAAGAGAATTTTTTCCTTTAAGAATAAATAAACCACTGAGATTAACATCCAGCTTGCTGAGTCACTTATCTTCTGCTAGAATTTTAACTACAAGGATCTGAAGGCAGAAGAGAGAGAGAAACACACACACACAGGTTTAGAGAGAGAAGAGAGACTAATTCTAGACAGAAAGAAGAAGAATTTATTAAATCAAATGGAAATAGCAAAAATATCTATTATCTTACTCTGTAGTGGGAGCCCAGAATACAATATTTTACTAAAACTTCCAGTGTAAATAAGGTTTGAATTGGATTTAACAGTGAAAAAAGCAAGGTCATTAAAGTGAAAAGACCTAGTTTAAAAAGATTTGTTTTTATTCCAGGGCCTGCACTACAAGCTATTTGACATTGACAAAGTCAGCTCACTTTTCTGAGTCATAGTTTCCTCATCCATAAACAGGGAATAATAAAACTTACCGATAGGTTTGTAGGGAAGACAAAAAATATTATAAAATATGTTAAAGGTCTAGGAAATTATCTGACACCAAGCAAAGATCACAAATGTTTCCTTCTGTCTGTTTCACACCATCTCTTAATTCTACCAGATTTTTTTCTTGATTAAGCTTCTTGAAGACTAGCTATCGAAGGGGAAACTGTAGTTGCAATTCTGACATTTCATGCAATATCGTGTTCTTTTTTACCTCCCTTATTATTTACTATTCAAAATAATTCTGAATAAGTTGATCCTATTTTACAGAGGGAATAGAATTAAAAATTTGTCCCTGTTTACAGAGATGGTCTTTTAGTAATCTGCTTCTACAATAATGCAGCATGGCACGTGTCCCCAAAACTCAGTGGCTCGTAATAACAGCGTTTGGTGTGGCTGGTCAACCTGTGGGTCCACCGAGCAGTGCTGCTGACTTGGGGTGGCCATGCAGCCTGCAGTCATCTGGGGTTTGGTACATCTCTCTAGTCTATATTCGTAGAACTCTAAACAAGCAGCAGGAAGTACAGTGATCTCTGGCTCCTTTATTGAATAAAATGGTAACCATGCACCCACCAACTAACTTTCCCTGAACCCTAAGCCAGAGATCTGCTTTGGTCCAGTGCCTTAAACCCAAGCAAGCGTGGAGTAGGAAAATGAGGAAGCCTATAATCCTGACAGAAAGGCTGTCTGCATCCTCATGTTAACCTAAGAGAGGTGACTGATAGCAGGACAGAACCTACTTAGGGACATACAGATAGTGTATACCAATGCTTCCAATGCCTACCATTTTAAGGGAAGGCCAGTAAAGCTGGGAAATTCACCACAGATGGAGATTGACATTGATGCTTCAGCACAGCACCACTCCAAAATGAGGTCCACAAGCCAGCAGAACCAGCATCACTTGGGAGTCTGTTAGAAACGTGGACTCTACCCCAGACTCCTGAATCTGAACCTGACAAGCACTGAGACACAGAGCAGTTTAGGACAGGGAAGCCTGGCATGCTGCAGTCCATGGGGTTGCAAAGAGTCAGACATGACTGAGTGACTGAATGGAATTGAACTGAACTTGGGCAAGATGTTTAACTGCTCTGTGTCTCAGTTTACTCATCTGTTCAATGGGCATTGTAATAGTACAAACTTCAGTAAGTCGGAGGAAGTTAAACCTGTAGTGTTTAGAATGGTGTCAGCAACATGTAACATTTTATATTTGTTTGTTCATGAAGTTGTGAAGTCTCTCAGTCGTGTCTGACTCTTTGTGACCCCATAGACTGTAGCCCACCATGCTGCTCAAGCCATGGAATTTTCTAGGCAAGAGTACTGGAGTGGGTTGCCATTTTGTAAATAAAAATAAATCCTGACTCCCTGTCTTGAGTAATTTCTGTGGTACATCCCAGCACTTCTGAGCAAAACATGTCCCTCTTTTCCTTCAAGATTTCTTTGACCACCATGCAGTTGATCTGAAATCTACCATACTCAATTCTTTCAAAAATTATTTTGATTTTTTAGCATGGTGAATATGAATTAACTTAATATGAATTTGTATCTGATAATCTGTTCTGGTAGAAGTTACCTGAGGCAGAAGGTTAGCTCCATCAGGGCTCCTTAAAAGAAGGGAATTGCATAAAAAAGGATTGAGCGGATAGAAAGGACCAAATGTAAATAAACAAGTAATTCACAGCAGTAGTTTGAAATACTGGATATACTTGGGAAACTTAAAAAACATTTTCAATGTTCCGGGCCCACTTCAACAGAATTAAATCAGGATTTTTGGGAAAGGTACTAAAAGCGCCAAGATTTTTAAAAAGCTCCCTGAAGTAGGCTGAATAATGTCACCCAAAGATATCAGGTTCTAACCCCTGGAATCTGTAAACATTATTTGGAAAAAGGTCTTCCAGATGTGATTAAGTTAAGGACCTTGAAATGAGATGATTATCCTAGATTATAATAATATAATAAATAATATAAAGCACTATGGAAAACTCTTAAAGAGATGGGAATAGCAGACCACCTGACCTGCCTCTTGAGAAACCTATATGCAGATCAGGAAGCAACATTGAGAACTGGACAGGGACCAACAGACTGGTTCCAAATAGGAAAAGGAGTACGTCAAGGCTGTATATTGTCACACTGCTTATTTAACTTATATGCAGAGTACATCATGAGAAACGCTGGGCTGGGGGAAGCACAAGCTGGAATCAAGATTACTGGGAAAAATATCAATAACCTCAGATACCCAGATGACACCACCCTTATGGCAGAAAGTGAAGAAGAAATAAAGGGCCTCTTGATAAAAGTGAAAGAGGAGAGTGAAAAAGTTGGCTTAAAGTTCAACATTCAGAAAACTAAGATCATGGCATCTGGTCCAATCACTTCATGGCAAATACATGGGGAAACAGTGGAAACAGTGTCAGACTTTATTTTTCTGGGCTCCAAAATCACTGCAGATGGTGATTGCAGCCATGAAATTAAAAGATGCTTACTCCTTGGAAGGAAAATTATGACCAACCTAGATAGCATATTGAAAAGCAGAGACATTACTTTGCCAACAAAGGTCCGTCTAGTCAAGGCTATGGTTTTTCCGGTGATCATGTATGGATGTGAGAGTTAGACTATAAAGAAAGCTGAGCACCGAAGAATTGATGCTTTTGAACTGTGGTGTTGGAGAAGACTCTTGAGAGTTCCTTGGACTGCAAGGAGATCCAACCAGTCCATCCTAAAGGAGACCAGTCCTGGGTGTTCTTTGGAAGGACTGATGTTGAAGCTGAAACTCCAAATCTTTTGCCACCTCATGTGAAGAGCTGACTCATTTGAAAAGACCCTGATGCTGGGAAAGATTGAGGGCAGGAGGAAAAGGGGACAACAAAGGATGAGATGGCTGGATGTCATCACCAACTCGATGGACATGGGTTTGGGTGAACTCCAGGAGTTGGTGATGGACAGGGAGGCCTGGTGTGCTGTGGTTCATGGGGTCGCAAAGAGTCAGACACGACTGAGCAACTGAACTGAACTGAACTGAATCCTAGATTATCCTGGGATGAAGCCTAAACGAAATCGGGCTGCGTACATCCTTATAAAGAGGGTCAGGGAGAAATTTGGACAAAGGTGCACAGAGAAGGTGTTGTGTACCCAAGAGTAATGTGTTTTCTGTGGTCATTGGGTGGAAACTTCTACAGAAGTCTGTTAGGACTAGAGTGTTTTAGTGTTGTTCAAGTCTTTGATCCTTATCAATTTCCTATGTGGGGCTTTTTGCATTTTGAAAGTGGGGTGTTGAAATCTCCAACTATTATTGTTGAATTGTCTATTTCTCCTTTCAATCTGTCGTGCTTTGCTGTTATACTTTTAAGATTATAAATGCCCTTGTCTCTAGTAATAATTTTTATTTGAAACATCATGTCTGTTGTTACTATGGTCACTGCAGATTTCTTCTTGTTGTTTGCATACTTTTTTCTTTTTCCATCTTTTAAAATTTCAACATTTGTCTTTGATAAACTAGGTCTCCTATAGGTAGCATATAGTTCAATTGCTTTATTAAGAAAATCCATTTGACCAGCTTCTGCCTTCTGATTAGTGTCTTGAATATTTACATTTAATATAACTGATAAGGTAGGATTTATGTTTGGCTTTTTGTTATTTGTTTTGTATATATCCTATGTATTTCCCCTCAATTTCTCCATCACTGCCTTCTTTTGTGTTAAATTGATATTTTCTAGTATCAATTTTAATTGATTTTAATTTTAATTTTCTTTTTTAATTTTAATTTTCTTGTCATTTTTTCCTTTAACTGTACTTTTCTGGTTATTTTCTTAGTAATTGCCCTGTGATTTACAATTACCATATTTATTTTAAGACTCTAGTTGAGATTAATATTAATTAATGATACCAATTAATATTAATATTGCTATTGAAACTATCTCAATAGTACACAAAAACTTTTCTGATATACCTCCAATCCCCTCTCTCCACCTTTATGAATGGTAATACAAATTTCATCTTTATGTTACTGTATTATAAACCCATCAACACAGTTTCATACATATGGATTAATGCATATGTCTTCTCATAATAGAAGAGAAGAGTTACAAACCAAAAACTACTGACTTTTGTGTTTAACCATGTATTTACCCTTACTGATAATCTTCACTTTTTTTATATAGATTTAAGTCACGATCTAATGTCTCTCCATTTCAGCCCTGTAGTGTTTCTTGTAAGGTGATTCTGCTGGCAGCAAATCCTTTCAGTTATTGTTTTGTTTTAATCTAAGAATGTTTCAAGCTATCCCTTTTTTGAAAGACAGCTTTGCTGAATATAGAATTCTTGGATAAAAGTCCTTTCTCTTCATCACTCTGAATATACCATCTCACTGCATTCCTGGTTTCTGATTAGAAATCAGCAGTTAGTCTTATTGAGGATCCCTTGTACTTTCAAGATGCTCTCTTGGTCTGTGGCTTTTAATAGTTTTATTATGATGTACTTCTACTTGGAGTTTACTAAGTTTCTTGGACGTTTAATGTTATTCCTCAAACTGGGAAGTTTGGGCCATTATTTCTTCAAATATTCTTTCTGCCTCTTTCTTTTCTCCCATTCTTCTACTTCTTTTATAGATCTTTGGTATGCTTGATAGTATGATCACTATCATGATGCTGTGATCACTCACCTAGAGCCAGACATCTTGGAGTGCAAAGTCAAGTAAGTGGGCCTTAGGAAGCATCACTATGAACAAAGCTATTGGAGGTGATGGAATTCCAGCTGAACGATTTCAAATCCTAAAAGATGATGCTGTGAAAGTGCTCCAATCATTACGCCAACAAATTTGAAAAGCACAGCAGTGGCCACAGGACTGGAAAAGGTCAGTTTTCAATCTAATCCCAAAGAAAGACAATGCCAAAGAATGTTCAAACTACCACGCAATTGCACTTACCTCACAAGCTAGCAAAGTAATGCTCAAATTTCTCAAAGCTAGGCTTCAACAGTACGTGAACCAAGGACTTCCAGATGTTCAAGCTGGATTTAGAAAAGCCAGAGAAACCAGAGATCAAATTGCTAACATCTGTTGAATCATAGAAAAAGCAAGAGAATTCCAGAAAAACATTTCCTTCTGCTACATTGACTACACTATAGCCTTTGACTGTGTGGATCACAACAAACTGGAAAATTCTTAGAGATGGAAATAGGAGACCATCTGACCTGCCTCCTGAGAAATCTGTGTGCAGGTCAAGAAGAAACAGTTAGAACCAGATATGGAAAAACGGACTGGTTCCAAATTGGCAAAGGAGTACGTAAAGGCTATATATTGTCACCCTGCTTATTTAACTTATATAACAGAATACATCATGGGAATACCAGCCTGGATAAAGCACAAGCTGAAATCAAAATTGATGGAAGAAATATCAGTAACCTCAGATATGCAGATGACACCACCCTTATGGCAGAAAGCAAAGAGGAACTAAAGAGCCTCTTGATGAAAGTTAAAGAGGAGAATGAAAAAGCTGGTTTAAAACTCAGCATTCAAACACAAAAATCATGGCATCTGGTCCTATCACTTCATGGGTAATAGATGGGGAAAAAGTGGAAACAGTGACAGACTTTAACTTCTTGGGCTCAAAAATCACTGCAGATGGTTGACTGCAGCCATGAAATTAAAAGATGCTTGCTCCTTGGAAGAAAAGCTATGACCCACCTAGACAGCATCTTAAAAAGCAGAGACATTACTTTGCCAACATAGTCCATCTAGTCAAGGCTATGGTTTTTTCCAGTAGTCATGTATGGGTTTGAGAGTTGGACCATAAAGAAAGCTGAGCTCTGAAGAATTGATGCTTTTGAACTGTGGTGTTGATATGTTAAACATTTGTTGCTGACTGTTTTTGACAAATGACCTGGGGAAGACACAATTCATATTGATTGCATTCTGCTGCTGCTGCTGCTAAGTCACTTCAGTCGTGTCCGACTCTGTGTGACCCCATATATGGCAGCCCATCAGGCTCCTCCATCCCTGGGATTCTCCAGGCAAGAACACTGGAGTGGGTTGCCAGTTCCTTCTCCAATGCGTGAAAGTGAAAGTGAAGTCGCTCAGTCGTGTCCGACTGGTAGCGACGCCATGGACTGTAGCCTACCAGGCTCCTCTGTCCCTGGGATACAGACAAGCCCTAAGAGCAGGTGTTTCCAGGGAACTTTGGTTCAGTTCAGTCACTCAGTCATGTCCAACTCTTTGCAACCCCATGGACTGCACCATGTCAGACCTCCCTGTTCATCACCAACTCCCAGAGTTTACTCAAACTCATGTCCATTGAGTCTGTGATGCCATCCAACCAACTCATTCTTTGTTATCCCCTTCTCCTCCTGCCTTCAATCTTTCCCAGTATCAAGGTCTTTTCAAATGAGTCAGTTCTTCACATCAGGTGGCCAAAGTATTGGAGTTTCAGCTTCAGCATCAGTCCTTCCAATGAATATTCAGGACTGATTTCCTTTAAGAAGGACTGGTTAGGTCTTCTTGAAGTCCAGGGAACTCTGAAGAGTCTTCTCTAACACCACAGTTCAAAAGCATCAATTCTTTGGAGCTCAGCTTTCTTTATGGTCCAACTCTCACACCCATATATGACTACTGGAAAAACCATAGCGTTGACTAGATGGAGTTTGCTGGCAAAGTAATGTCTCTGCTTTTAATATGCTGCCTAGGTTGATCATACCTTTTCTTCCAAGGAGCAAGCATCTTTTAATTTCATGGCTGCAGTCAACCATCTGCAGTGATTTTGGAGCCCAGAAAAATAAAGTCAGCCACTGTTTCCCCATCTATTTGCCATGAAGTGGTGGGACCAGATGCCATGATCTTCGTTTTCTGAATGTTGAGTTTTAAGTCAACTTTTTCACTCTCCTCTTTCACTTTCATCAAGAGGCTCTTTAGTTCTTCTCCACTTTCTGCCATAAGGGTGGTGTCATCTGAATATCTAAGGTTATTGATATTTCTCCCAGCAATCTTGATTCCAGCTTGTGCTTCACCCAGCCCAGCATTTTTCATGATGTACTCTGCATATAAGTTAAATAAGCAGGGTGACAATATACAGCCTTGACATACTCCTTTCCTGATTTGGAACCAGTCTGTTGTTCCATGTCCAGTTCTTACTGTTCAAATAGTGACAATTCTCTCTCTTTAAAAAAAAAAAAAAAAAAAAAAACTATTTAATTGGAGGATAATTATTTTACAATATTTTGTGGGGCTTCCCAGGTGGCATGAATGATAAAGAACCTTCCTGCCAATGTAGGAGATGCAAGAGACATGGGTTCCATCCTTGGTTCAGGGAGATCCATCCCCTGGAGGAAGGTATGACAACTCTTTCTTGAAGGATCTTCTGGGGAGTTCCAAACCAATTATGCTTCCCCCTCACACCTCGCCCCCCCACCTCCCCCACCCCTCCCCCTCCCCCCAGCCTCTAGGCTCGTGGGTTTGCAAGGGTTCTACAGAGCTATGGAAAATGGAATGGAAGCAAGAGAAGTTAAATGCCACAAAACTTGCTGTTCTTACCTAGATTCAGCCATTTTTATTGAATAAGTTATTTGAATCAGATTGTTGCAAACCTTTGGCTAATTTCCAGAGGCCAAAAAAAGAAGTTTTAGAAAAATTTTGTGAATGTTCTTACTGCATTTTTCAAGGAGCAGATTTTGGAAATCACTACCACATCATTGCTAAAGTAACTCCTTTATGATTACTATTTTATTATTAAAATGTGAACTCCAATAGGACTCCTGCCCAGATGTCAGCTCCCCCATCTCACATTTAATCCACACTCTCTCTTTAGCATTACCCAGAAGAACAAAGAGATTAAAAATGCACTTCAACAATTTTTTTTTCTTCTCCACTCTAAAAATGGGTGCTGTTTGGACAGACTGAACAAGCAAGGTTTTAGAATTGCCAAGGTATTATGAGATAGACATTTCAGATAGAACATTGCAGCCCACCCAAGTCAGGAGTGCCTGCTTAAAAGCATTTTGAAATAATTTTGATATCTCCATCATTTTTAAGAAGAGTAATGCAGTCACATTAAAGAAAAAAAAAAAAAAAAAAAAAAACCCTCAGGAGTGGAATTGCTGAATCACATGGTAGTTCTATTCTTAATTTTTTGAGAAACCTCCATAATATTTTTACTTTCCTGGTGACTCAGATGGTAAAGAATCTGCCTGCAGTGCAGGAGACTAGGGTTCTATCCCTGGGTTGGGAAGATCCTCTGGACAAGGCAATGGTTCCTTATTTCTGTATTCTTCCCTGGAGAATTCCATGGACAGAGGAGCCTGGCAGGCTACAGTCCGTGGGTCACAAAGAGTCCGACATCACTAAGCGACTATCACTTCTCTTGTCAATAGTGCATAAGTAGTCCCTTTTCTCTAAATCCTTGCTAACATTTGCTATTTCTTGACTTTTTTACAATAGCCACACTGACAGGTGTGAGGTGATATTTCGTTGTGATTTTGCTTTGCATTAGCCTGGGGCTGGAAAAGGTCAGTTTTCATTCCAATCCCAAAGAAAGGCAATGCCAAAGAATGCTCAAACTAATGCACAATTGCACTCATCTCACACGCTAGTAAAGTAATGCTCAAAATTCTCCAAGCCAGGCTTCAGCAATATGTGAACCGTGAACTTCCTGATGTTCAAGCTGGTTTTAGAAAAGGCAGAGGAACCAGAGATCAAATTGCCAACATCCGCTGGATCATGGAAAAAGCAACAGAGTTCCAGAAAAACATTTATTTCTGCTTTATTGACTATGCCAAAGCTTTTGACTGTGTGGATCACAATCAACTGTGGAAAATTCTTCAAGAGATGGGAATACCAGACCACCTGATCTGCCTCTTGAGAAATTTGTATGCAGGTCCGGAAGCAAACGTTAGAACTGGACATGGAACAACAGACTGGTTCCAAATAGGAAAAGGAGTACGTCAAGGCTGTATATTGTCACCCTGTTTATTTAACTTATATGCAGTGTACATCATGAGAAACGCTGGTCTGGAAGAAACGCAAGCTGGAATCAAGATTGCCGGGAGAAATATCAATAACCTCAGATATGCAGATGACACCACCCTTATGGCAGAAAGTGAAGAGGAACTAAAAAGCCTCTTGATGAAGGTGAAAGTGGAGAGTGAAAAAGTTGGCTTAAAACAACATTCAGAAAACGAAAATCATGGCATCTGGTCCCATCACTTCATGGCAAACACATGGGGAAACAGTGGAAACAGTGTCAGACTTTATTTTTCTAGGCTCCAAAATCACTGAAGATGGTGACTGCAGCCATGAAATTAAAAGACGCTTACTCCTTGGAAGGAAAGTTATGACCAACCTAGATAGCATATTCAAAAGCAGAGACATTACTTTGCCAACAAAGATCTGTCTAGTCAAGGCTATGGTTTTTCCAGTGGTCATGTATGGATGTGAGAGTTGGACTGTGAAGAAGGCTGAGCGCCGAAGAATTGATGCTTTTGAACTGTGGTGTTGGAGAAGACTCTTGAGAGTCCCTTGGACTGCAAGGAGATCCAACCAGTCCATTCTAAAGGAGATCAGCCCTGGGATTTCTTTGGAAGGAATGATGCTAAAGCTGAAACTCCAGTACTTTGGCCATCTCATGCGAAGAGTTGACTCATTGGAAAAGACTCTGATGCTGGGAGGGATTGGGGCAGGAGGAGAAGGGGACAACAGAGGGTGAGATGGCTGGATGGCATCACTGACTCGATGGACATGAGTCTGAGTGAACTCCGGGAGTTGGTGATGGACAGGGAGGCCTGGCGTGCTGCGATTCATGGGGTCGCAAAGAGTCGGACACGACTGAGCAACTGATCTGATCTGATGATTATCTAATGCTGATTATCTTTTAATGTGCATGTTGGACATCTGTATGTCTTTTGAAAATTGTCTATTTAGGTTCCTTGTACAGTTTTTAATCAAATTGTTTTATATTGAGTTGTATGAGTCCTTTGTATATTTTTGGATATTAACTCCTCATATCATTGACAAAAATGAACCTCCACACGGACTAAGAAACTGAAGTCTCCTTAAGGCCAAAGTCCTGAGAACAGGAATCCTCTCGTGGGGGCTAGCAGGGAGCGCCACCACCCGCCTTCCTGCTCCAGACGCCCCACCTCAAACAGCACAATCCCGTCTCTTCACACAGGGCCTTTTCCTCTTTCTCACATCTCGGCTGTCTCCTCTTCTTCCTCCATGAACCGTTCTCAATAAAACCAAAAATCTCCCTCTCTCCCTTCAAAAAAAAAAAAAAAAAAAAAAATCCTCCCATTCAGTAGGTTGTCTTTTCATTTTGTTATTGGTTTCTTTTGCTATCCAAATGCTTTTTAATTTGATGTAGGCTCATTTATTTACATATGCTTTTGTTGTCCTCGCCTGAGGAGGCAGATCCAGCAATTCTAGTTCTGGGTATTTATCCAAAGAAAACAAAAACACTAATTCAAAATATATATGCACTCCAATGTTCATTGCAGCATTTATACCAGACAAGATATGGAAGCAACCTAAGTGTCTACTGATAGATGAATGAATAAACTCAGCCATAAAAAAGAATGAAATCTTGTTATTTGTGGCAACATTTATGGACATAGAGGGTATTACATGAAGTGAAATGTCATACAGACAAAGACAAATACTGTATGTGGAATCTAAAAAGCAAGTAAACAAATATAACAAAACACAAACAGACTCAAAAATACAGAGAACAAACTGGTGACTTTCAGAAGGAAGAGGAGTGGGAAGATAAACAAAATAGGGGAAGGAGGATTAAGAGGTGCAAACAGTTATAAAATAAGTAAGTCATGGGGATGTAATACACAACATAGGAAACATAGTCAAAAGTATTATAATAACCAAGTTTGGTGACATATGGTAACTAGACTTATTGTGATGATCTTTATTAGTATATTAAAATATTGAATCCCTATGCTATACCCTGAAACTAATATTAAGTCAATTACACTTCAATAAAATTTTTTAAATAAAATAAAATCAGGTATCTTAGTGTTTATCCTTCTCCAAAGTAACCATCCTTAAATATTTCAGTTATAAGTTCTTCTTACTGTTTATAACCTTAATTTTAAGTAATATATTCTATTTCTTAATTTATCAACTTTAAATAATATTTATTAATTCTTTCTTATTCAAGGTTAGAACATGATCTAATTGGCCTTTTCTCTCTTATTCCAACACCTAAACTTTGTTACTTCTGTTAATTTTTGGATTTCTGCTGATTAATTTATATATAACTCAATATGTAACCATATAATATGATTACCTTTTCTTTCTTTTTGAAACATTTTAATTGGAGGGTAATTACTTTACCACATTGTGTTGGCTTCTGCCATATAACAGTGTGGGTCAAGTACATGTGTGTGCCCTCCCTCCTGAATCTCCCCCCAGCGCCTCACCCCACCCCACCCCTCTAAGTTGTCACAGAGCACTAGGCTGAGCTCCCTGAACCCAGACAGCAGCCGCCCACTGACCATTTTAGACAGGATGGTGCTGTGTCCAGAGTCCGTTCTGTGTCTGTGTCTCTATTCCTGACCTGCAATTAGGTTCATCAGTGCCATTTTTCTAGATTCCGTAGATATGTTCTAATATATGAAACTTGGTTTTCCCTTTCTGCCTTACTTCGCTCTGTATAACAGGGTCCAGGTTCATCCACTTCACTAGAACTGACTCAAATGAATTCCTTTTTATGGTTAGTAACATTCCATTGTAACCATATGGACCACAACTTCTTTATCCATTCATCTGCTGATGGACATCTAGGTTGCTTCTATGTCCTAGTTATTATAAATAGTGCTGCTATGAACACTGGGGCACATGTGTCTTTTTTAATTATGGTTTTCTCAGAGTATATGCCCAGTAGTGGAATTGCTGGGTCATGTGGCAATTTTATTTCTACTTTTGAAGGAATCTCCATAGTGGCTGTGTCAATTTTTATGCTCCCCTTCCTTCAGCAGCCCCTCAGTCACCAATCTCCCAACCTAGACCTTCTCCTACTCCCCCCTACCTGGTAACTGGTCACTCCTGGGGCTCCTCCCATCAGCCTGTCCACTGCAGGTCCTACCAGCACCTCCTGAGCATCCTTGGTATGGGGAGACATGAACCCCCTGCCTTCCCTCACTGTCATCTCGGCTTTGCCCCTAAACTTTATTTTTTTCTTCTATCAGCTTTATTCTCTTAACCCTTTACCAAATAAAATTGGATAAATTGGATCATTAAATAAAATCTCTCCACCTTGTCTCTTCCTGTTAAAGCACCTCCTTTAACAGTCACATTCTGAAAGTTCTACCATCACTTTTTTAAAATATTTAGATTCTGTTAGGTAAACAATTATATCTTCTGTGCTTGATATAAAACTTGATTATAAACTTTGAAAATTAATAAATAGCACTTAAACATTATGATTATATAATTATTATCCATTACAGCACCAGGTAAAATAGTATGTTTTTAAACATTTCTATGGCACTAAATCTTCATCATAATAACACGAAAATAAAGGGAAAGAATAAATGGAAAATATTTCCTTAAGCTCCATCAAAAATTTCTCAAAATTGTTTCATATTTGAACCAAAAATCTAAGTTGTAGTTTTGCTTTTCCTCGTATTTTTAAATAGGGGCTTTTTATTTTTTACTGTTCTTAGAAGAAAGCTGTGGGAAATTCTTAAAGAGATGGGAATACTAGACCAACTTATCTGTCTCCTGAGAAACTTGTATGCAGGTCAAGGAGCAAGAGTTAGAACCACACATGGAACAACTAACTGACTGGTTCCAAATTGGGGAAAGGAGTCCAGCAAGGCTGTATATTGTCTTCCTGCTTATGTAATTCATATGTGGAGTACATCATGTGAAATGCTGGGCTGGAAGACTCACAAGCTGGAATCAAGACTGCCAGGAGAAATATCAACAACCTCAGATATGCAGATGCTGCTGCTGCTGCTGCTTAGTCACTTCAGTCGTGTCTGACTCTGTGTGACCCCATAGATGGCGGCCCACCAGGCTCCCCGGTCCCTGGGATTCTCCAGGCAAGAATTCTGGAGTGGGTTGCCATTTCCTCCTCCAATGCATGAAAGTGAAAAGTGAAAGTGAAGTCGCTCAGTCATGTCCAACTCTTAGTGACCCCATGGACTGTAGCCCACCAGGCTCCTCCGTCCATGGGATTTTCCAGCAAGAGTACTGGAGTGGGGTGCCATCGCCTGATATCACATTAATAGCAAAAAGTGAAGAGGAACTGAAGAGCCTCTTGATGAGGGTGAAAAGGAGAGTGAAAAAGCTTACTCAAAACTCAACATTCAAAAAACTAAAATCATGACATCCAGTCCTATCACTTCATGGCAAATAGATGTGGAAAAAATAGAAACGGTGGCAGATTTTATTTTCTTGGGCTGCAAAATTACTATGGACAGTGACTGCCACCATGAAATTAAAAGACACTTGCTCCATGGAAGAGCAGCTACGACAAACCTAGACAGTGTATTCAAAAACAGAGACATTATTTTTTCAACAAAGGTTCATCTAGTCAAAGCTATGGTTTTTCCAGTAATCATGTATGGATGTGAGGTTTGGACCATAAAGAAGGCTGACCATCAAAGAACTGATGCCTTTGAACTATAATGCCAGAGAAGACTCTTGAGAGTCCTTGGACAGTAAGGAGATCAAACTAGCCAATCCTAAAGGAAATTAACCCTGAATATTCATTGGAAGGACTAGATGCTGAAGCTGAAGCTCCAATACTTTCTTTGGCCGCCTCGTACAGAGTTGACTCACTGGAAAAGACCCTGATGCTGGGAAAGATAGAAGGCATGAGGAGAAGGGGGCAGTGGAGAATGAGATGGTTGGATGGCATCACCGAATCAATGGACATGAGTTTGAGCAAACTCTTAAAGAGAGTGAAGAACAGGGGAGCCTGGTGTGCTGCAGTCCATGGGGTCACAAAGAGTTGGCCATGACTTAATGACTGAACAACAACAACAACACCATTGTCAGACCAAAACCATAATCAACCATCTTTTAAATTATGCTATTTGTTAGATGATATAATTTGCACTGATTTATTTCTATACTTGCTTCCTAGCTTTGATACTAAGAAAGAAATTCAACATTAGTTCTAATATTTCTTAAATCTTTAGTCTACCTGCATTTTGTGGATTCCTTTGCAGATATATTTGATTAGGGTACAATGCTGTGAAATTGTTTTTCACAGACAGAACACAAGTAAACTTCCTGATTTTGTGTATATCTGGAAAGGTCTTTGTTTTGCCCTTTATTGTTTATGAACACTTTGGCTTGGTATAGACTTACAGACTAAATTTTATCTTTCTTCCAACATTTGAAGACTTATCCCATTGACCCTACCTTCTGGATTCACTGATGAGAAGAAGCCTGATGTTGATGTGATTCATATTTCTTTGTAAGCAACCATCCTTTTCTCCTCTACAGAAGGTCTTAAAATCTTCCCCAAGGAAAATGGAAAATTATTAAAAAGAAACAGCATATTCATTGTGTGGTGCTAACTTGTCATTGAACAATACTTACCTACTCATATTGATGGCTAAGTGATTATATTAAAAAAAGCTCATGATATTGAAAGAATAGGGAGAGGAAAATCTAAGAGAGCTTGACTATCATTGATCATAACAGGAAGTCAAACGGTATTCTATTTTATAAATCAAGAATTAACAGTGTTAGAGCCTTCCCTTAGCAGTTAAGAATCCGCCTTCCAGCTCAAGGGATGTGTGTTTAAACATTGGTTGGGGAACTAAGATCCCACATTGGGGGAGGGGTTGCAAGTAAGCCCACGTAATGCAACTAGATAAAGACTGTGTGTCCAATGAATACCCAGTGCAGCCAAAATTAAAAAAAAAAAAAAAAAAAGAGTTAACGATGTCTGCATATTATTTAGAAACAAAAAAATTTACCCAAAGGAAAAGTTAATGTCATTGACAATTGTTGCCTCTTCAAAATAAGATGTAGATAAATAAACCAATAGATAAAGTCAAGAGCAGAAAAGTGTTATAAAGAAAAATAATTCAGAGTGAAAAAATAAAGAATGATAGTGAATTGGAGATTAGCCAAGCTCAGCTAGTTTGGATTGTCAGAGACGGTTCCTTTGAAAAAGTAGCAGTTGAGAAAATGAGACATGAGTGGGAACAAGTATTTTGGGTAGTGTTTTGGGTAAAGTTAATAGTAAAGGCAAAGGTCCTGAGATGGGAGTGAGTTTGATTGTACAGTGAACAACAATAAGGCCAATATGACTGCAGTGAAGATAAGTGGAGAGAGAACACTGGGAAAGAAACTTAGAGAGCTGACCAGGAACCTCATCTTACAGGTCAAGAGAAGAGCTCTAAGTGTGATAGGAACCATCAAACATTTTTGAGAAAGACGTGTCTTGAAAAGTGTCATTGTGGCAGCTATGTGGAGAAATAGGGCCTAGGAGACAAATTAGGAATTTGCTTTTAATAATTCACTGAGAAATAAGGGTGGCTTAAACTAAGATAGGATCTATGGAAAGTTGAGAAGTCATTGAATTTTAAAAATGTATTGACAATAGAACATTTGCTTATGGGTTAGATGTACATGTGAAAGAGATGAGTGAAATAAGATTTTTCATCTTCTTTCTGAGAAAGTAGGTGAATGTAGTTGCCATTTATAACACAGGGAACAAAGTGAGAGGAATCATTTTGGAGTTAAAAATCACAAATTCTTCATGCTAGGTTATAAATCCATATTTATTTTTTTATTTAAGTGCATGTGTGGAGTACAACTGGGGTTCAAGAGATAAATAGGACTGTCACACGAGTGTATGTTCCTCGGTTCTTTGTCTCGTCACAACAAAGATTTGGAGCGACAGACATCAAAGCCCTTGGCGCGTCGCAGCTCTTGGGTCTTGGACAAACCTGTGCTACAGCTCTTAGGCAAATCAGTGTTACAGCTCTATTTTATTTAGAAGATAGCAGGAGAGTGAGAGAGAGAGAGAGAGAGAGAGAGAAAAGAGCGCACGCACGCGGGAGAGAGAGTCCATGAGAGAGTGCTTTAGCTCCTCCTTTTATATGCTTTTTTCCTCCACCTGGGCCTGCCCTGTGCAAATTGGGCTTAGCCAGGAGTGCTGTTTGTTCTGCCTGAAGTCTTCACTCTGGTCCTTAGACCTCCCTTTGACCTTCCTTGTCTTTTAGCCACCGCCATTTTGGACTCCTTTTCCCTATTCTACCTACCTAACAGGACTAAACATGTAAATATGAGAGCATTAATAGATAAATGCTACTTGAGGCTCTGTGTGCTATGTGTGCTATGTGCTAAGCCACTTCAGGCGTGTCTGATTCTGTGTGATCCTATGGACTGTAGACTACCAGTCTCCTCTCCATGGGATTCTCCAAACAAGAATACTGGAGTGGGTTGCCATTTCCTTCTGCAAGGAATCTTCCCGACTTGGGGGTCAAATCTGTGCCTCTTAAGAGTCCTGCATTGGCAGGGAGGTGCTTTACCACTAGCGCCACTTGTGAAGAATTGGATAAAATCACCAAGAAATGAGTGTATAGAGAGGAGGAAAGGTCTTGGCCTGAGCCCGGAGAGTTGAGAAGATGAAGAAAAGCCAGAGAAGGAGAATACCAAGATGCATCTGAGTATTACTTTAGTAAACAAGACATCTTGTGATATTGTTAATTAAGCACGTAAGTACGCTCTTTTGTCTCAGCAATATTTTTGGAGGTATGTCTCCTTGTGCAAGGGCAACAAAAGCAAAAATAAACAAATGGAACTGCATTAAACTAAACTATTTTGCATAGCAAAGGAAACCATCAACAAAACAAAACGGGAGTCTACTGAAAGGGAGAAGATATTTGTATAATATGACATATCTGATAAGGGGTAAATATCCAAAATATATTTTTAAAAACTCATACAACTCAATATCAAAAAACAAATAATGCAACTAAAAATGGGCAGAGGACTTGAATAAACATGTTTCTAAAGAAGACATAGAGATGGCCAACAGGCACATGAAAAAATGTTCAACATCACTAATCATCAGGGAAAAGCAGATCAAAACCACAGAGATAGCATCTCACACCTCTCAAACATAGAATAGTTATTATCAAAAAGACAATAAATAGCAATATTGGCAAAGATGTGGAAAAAAAGGAACCCTACTTTTCTGTTGATGAAAATGCAAATTGGTAAAGCAACTATGGAAAACAGTATGGTGTTTCCTCAAAAAAATAAAAATAAAACTACCATACAACCCATCAATTCCACTCTTGCATATTTTCCTGAATAAAATAAAAACAATAATTTGAAAAGATATATGCATCCCTATGTTCATAGTAGCATTATTTACAAAAACCAAGATATGTAAGCAACCAAAGTGTGTCCATTGATGGATAAATGAATGAAGAAGGCATGATATACACATATATTAATATTTTATACATATAAACAATGGACTATTACTCAGCCATTAAAAAATAAAATCTTATGATTTGCACCAACATGGCTAGACCTGGAGGGCATTTTGCCATGTGAAATAAATTATAGAAAGACAAATACTATATGATTTCACTTATATGAGGAATCTAAAAACAAAAGAAATGAACAAACATAATAAAACAGAAACAAATTCATAGATACAGACAACAAAGAGGTGGTTGTCAGAGGGAAGTGGGTGAAGGGGATTAAGAGGTACAAAGTTCCAGTTTCAAAATAAATGAGTCATGGGGATTATAATACAAAATAAATGTATAACATGAGGAATACAGTCAATAATATTGTAGTAACTTTGGTGATAGATGGTTATTAGACTTGTCATGATAATCATTGCTTAATGTATAGAAATACTGAATCACTATGTTATGTGCTTAGAACTAACATAGTAGTGTGGGTCAATTATACTTTAATTTTTTAAATGAGAAAGCTGAGAAAAAACAGCTGAATAACTTGTCTAAAGTCACACAGTTGAGAGTAGAGCCAGGGTATAAGCACAGGCCGTTTGGTTTGTGAGTCTCTACTGTGCTGCCTCAAGAAAGCCAGATTTTGGCCAATCTGAGGAATAAAATGTAAAAGGGGAAGTCTCACAGTGATTAGAGCCATCTGTGTATGAAAAGCCTTGCCTTTCTGAAATGGTAGTGACTCCCGTACAACCACAGGTGTTCAAGTACAAGTTGGACTACCACTTGGCCAAACTAATCAGAGTCTTACTATTCGAAGTGTCATCCATGGATCAGCAGCAATGACACTACTTGGGGGCTTGATAGAATTTCAAGTTCCTCCTCAAGACCACTGACTATCAAACCTTAAGAAGCACTCTAGCACAAGATCTTTATGAAGCAGAGTTATAATGCAGGGGTGAGAAGCATGGCTGTATCGTTAGACAGGGCAAATCTCAGCTAAGCCAATTTCTAGCCATGTCACTTATTTGCCTCAGTTCAGTTTCTACATCTGAAATGGGCCAATAACTGTATTCCCATGGGGTTGCTGTGAGGATTTAATGCACTCATACATGAGAGAGTCAATTCCTAGTCAGGTTGATAAGAAGTCTGGGGTCCCTGAGGAGGAGAAAGGGGTCTGGGGCTCTCAAAGCAGAGATAGGGGTCTGGAATTCTCAAGAAGGAGGAAAGAACAAACATCTCCCCCCACCCCCACCCCCCCCCACCCCCACCCCCCGCCTTCTCTCTCTACATTCCTTAGTCTTAGTCACATAAAATGTTTTTTTCTTTAAGACCTAAACTGATGATTACACAACAAACAACTCAGTTTAAACACTTTACTAAGGATTGTATAACAACAGTGTATCCTGCTTGAGGACAGTTTCTCCTTTCTGAAAACATTCTGGCTAATCCTATTATCTTAAAATGTAAATTATGACAGTGGGTCTCCTAAGATCTTGACAACCTTGAGACATTCTTTTGATTTATTGCAATACCTAATTTAAAAAGTATAGAATCCCTTGCTTAGACTGGTGAGGGGGGCATTCTCCGTCTCCCTTCTGATGTCTATGTCAGAAGTTTTCTCTGTCACTTTAATAAAACTGTGCTATACAAAAGCTCTTGAGTGATCAAGCCTGGTCCCTGTTCCCGAAGCTAAATCATCTTCGGAGACCATGAATCCGACACCGTTCACCATAAGCTACCATCTTGGGAGCTGTCCGGCATCTTCAGGAGAAGATAAGAACATTAAGAGCTCTACCCTCTCTGCTTTCCCAGTATACACGTTTTCTGCTTCTTGTGTGAATGAATGACACTCCCTGCGTGAAGCAAGTGATGAGTCCTGCTCTGCAGTTTCGCAGTGCTTCGTAATGACCGAAGGTAGCCCCAGAAAGGGGAATCTTGTTGGGGGTTTATATCGACCTGCCAATCAATGCCAAGAGACAACCAACATCCCTGCAAGCGGAGCAGCCAGAGATGGGCAAAGCATGTAGAACGAACTTTCCTTTCTCAGTCACCTTTTCCTGGTCTCTTTGACCACTTCATAATTGCGTGGGGAATTAGAACTACTAACATAATCTGTCGAATCACAGACTTGTGATCCATTCTGTTATTGTGTACTTCTACTTAGACCCCATGGATGGAAGTGCTTAGCCTTGCTAGATAGGCAAGCTTTGCTAGAAAGTCACTAGGAGTACATTTGGGGTGCGGTGGAGCTCTAACTCCAGCAGCATGTGTGGGAACTAGACAGAGCTCTAGCTCCAGGAATGTCTCACAGGCTAGAGGTCACTCTCACAGGTGCCTGCCTCAGGGGCCAACAACCTGAAAGTGAGTCTTTGTCATGGCTGTGCCTCCTATCTATGTGGAGGACACAGATCCAGAAGTGCAGGACTTGGTCAGATTGGAAGTGAAATGTGTTTCTTCCTTTGGTAGTGCTAGCTCTTAGCAGACCAGAGGAGGCCCTCTGATGACTTCTGTCTCAACTCCTGAAATATTCTTTCTGTGAAATCCATGGAAATGAACTGAAATGATTGGTCTTAGTAGCTTGAGGACAAAAATCACTTTTTCCTCGCTGGCTGACCCTTTCACTGTCACATATACTGATGTGGCACTGACTCAGTGCTTCTATTGCAGTCAGGACTCTACTCAGGAATGTGCATAGGCACGTGGAACATGGATGCTTCCCCTTAGTCCTAGCTTGGGAAGCATTCCACAAAGCTACTCTGCTCCATCCTGGGTGGCATCAGAGGAAAGGGGGCGAAAATCAGGCAAAGTTCTTAATGGTGAGGAACTGGACATCAATCTGGGATGCCATCAGGTATAACCCTGGTGCATCTCCACCCAGCCTCGGTGGCAGAACCAAGAGGGACGAGTAAGGCACCTGCGTCAGTAAGGGACAGACCAAGTCCGACCAGGGAAGGAAACCTTTAGTAGAGAGTCTTTCTATTCCCTTCATCTAGAGCACGGAGGGATGCCTCTGGTGGAAAGAAGCCACAGCTGTGGATGCTGCTTTTTTCTCTTATGCTGCTAAGTCACTTCAGTCGTGTCCGACTCTGTGCGACCCCATAGACGGCAGCCCACTAGGTTCCTCTGTCCCTGGGATTCTCCAGGCAAGAATACTGGAGTGGGTTGCCATTTCCTTCTCCAATGCATGAAAGTGAAAAGTGAAAATGAAGTCTCTCAGTCGTCCCCAACTCTTAGTGACACCAAAGACTACAGCCTACCAGGCTCCTCCGTCCATGGGATTTTCCAGACAAGAGTACTGGAGTGGGGTGCCATTGCCTTCTCCGTTTTTCTCTTATAGATGGGAGCTAACAGTTCTATAACCACTCTTTTAAAATGCATTTTAAAAACTGGGATAAGTTTAACCCCCCGAGTTTAAAAAAGACAATCCTGATCTTCTTCTGTGATGCTGAATTGCCAAGTATCTTTTGGAAGCTGGGGAACACTAACCTGCTGCTGAAGGGTTTCAACAATACTACTGTTTCACAATTAGATCAATTCTGTAGAAAACAAGGGGAATGGTAGAAGTGCCATATGTGTTGCTCTATCTCTCTGCGAGACATGCCAGACTTGTGTCCTAAGGGTGCAGATTTGGGTGTGAAACTTTCAGCTCCCTCCTGTCCTCTTACTTTGCCCCTGTATCTGGGATTCCCAACTGAACAGAATGAGAATCATGGCACCCTTCCAGGAAGGGTTGCCTCAGTCTAGGTAGAAATTCAAAGTCCCAGTTGTGGTTGAGACTATTTAGAGGATCCAAAAGGTACATGGAAGGTTTTATAGGGCTAACTTTACTTTATGACGCTACTTGGAGAGACGCAACACATGTCTTGGGACAGACACTGATTCCTGACTCAAAAACTTGAGTTTTGGGGGAAGCTACTACTTTTGGAGATGAATGGTTTGAACGTGAAACAAGGGGAAATAGACCTCCTTCCTACTGGGAGCCAAGCGGTTCCAATAACAGAACAGCTTTGCTGGATGTATTGTTAAAGGACTTAAGCAAGCACACACTAAGACTTTAAACTATGCTAACTTGGCTGATATAGAACAGGGAGAGAAGGAAACTGCTGGTAAATTCTTAGATAGACTATGGGAGGCTCTCCACAAGTTTACTGACATTGATTTCAAATTTCTCACTCAGTCAGCGCTAGATATCTGCCGTAAGTTACTAAAACAGGTGTTCGGACCAAATCAGTCTTTAGAAAAACTGTTACAGCAGGCTCGGACAATATATTACAGTAGAGAATATGAGGAGGATAAACCAAAGAAAAGGCCCAGGCTCTAGTGATGGTTGAGAAAACTGCTAAGAATCAGCCTGAAGAGAAAAATACCCAGAGGGACCCAGGTGAAAAGGGACAGGCCTGTTATTACGTGGAAAGGAGGGGCACCTCAAGCGAGATTGCCCTCAGGCATCGAAGCCACTCCCAGCTTCATGTCCAGTCTGTAAAGGACCACACTGGAGAAGAGACTGCCATCTGAGGCCTAGGTCCCAGGGCTTGGACTCTCAGGACAATCAGGACTGAAGGTGCTCAGGGGTCCCCACACAAGCCCCTGTTCTAATAAAATCTGAGGAACCCCAGGTGTTAATAACGGTGGGGGGCCAATCCAGTCAATTTCCTTTTGGACACTGGGGCAACTTTCTCTGTGCTCACTGAAGCCCCTGGCCCGCTTTCCTCCTGATCCACTACTGTAATGGGATTCTCTGTATGAGCCAAGTGTTATTATTTCAGTCATCCTTTAAGCTGCAACTGGGACTCTGTGCTATTTTCTCACGAGTTTCTATTTGTGCTGGAGTTTCTCTCACCCCTTCTGGGGAGAGATATACTGAACAAGGTCTAGGCCTCTGTTTTCATGAATATGGAGCCTGCTCTTTCTCTCCCATTAATTGAACAAAATGTAAATCCTAGAGTGTGGGCTGATGGAAAAACTATGGGTTGAGCATAAAATGCTGTTCCTGTCATCATTAAGCTCAATAACCCTCACCTATTTTCACATCAAAAGCAGTATCCACTAAAGCCTGAGGTTAATGAATGGGCAAAATATTACTGTATTGACTTCTCATGATGTAAGTTTTATATTAAACTCTAAAGTTCAGAGTAACAATACTCCACCTTTAAAGCTGCTGTAACTCAAGGAGTGTCAAAAGCTCGAGGAATAGAATATCACACTGTTCCTGGGGACCCCAATCTTCAGAAAAAGTTGAAAAGGCTAATGACATTATTAAAAGGCATCTGCATAAGCTAACTCAGGAAACACAAGACAGTTGGTTTAAAGTTTGACCCATAGCTTTAATGAGGGCTCGAACTGCCCCTAAGAAGAAGGGACTGTCTCTATAGCAGACTGTTTTTGTGCGCAGATATTGTCATAGATCCTGAAGTCTTAGAATTAACTATGCTACTCAGCTTTCAGCTTTTCAACCTCCTCATCAACTGAAGGCTTCCCATGGTGGGTTTCTCCATTTCAAGAAAATGACTTTCTTCAACTCTGAGAATACCTTCACCAACAACAATCATATGTGACACCTCTTCTTGATCTGATGACATCTAACAATCCTAAGATGGAGTGATGTAACTATGGAAATAATGTGACTTTTAATTTTGATTATGTTTTAACTTGGTTTAATGACTGTTTTGCCTTACATCTGTAACTGTACATGGGGTTTGTTTCTAACTGTCTGAAGGCTTTTAAGTTACAAATGGTTGTCCAGGCTCCTAGAAGTGCCACAATCTCCTCCAACTATTACTTGGGGCTCCTGGATCAGAGGCCCTCAATAGGAGGGTTGGGAGAATCTGCTGCCTCAACAAATTTAGGGACAATGCCTCTCAACACCAGGAAGTAGTTATGAAATGAAAATGATGACCCTTCCCTTTGGCAACATAATACTCCTAAAAGAAAAAAAGGGGAATGAGAGAGTCAATTCTTAAGCAGATTGATAAGAAGTCCAGGGTCCCCAAGGAGGAGAAAGGGATCCAGAGCCCTCAAGAAGGAGAAAGGGCTCTGGAATTCTCAAGGAGGAGGAAAGGACAAACATCTTTTTCTCTCTCTCTCTCTACATTCCTTAGTCTTACTCACATAAAAACGTTTCTTTCTTTAAGCCTGGAACTGATGATTACACAACAAACAACTCAGTTTAAACTCTGTACTAAGGATTATATAACAACAGTGTATCCTGCTTGAAGACAGTTTCTCCTTTCTGAAAACATTCTTGCTAATCCTGTTATCTTAAAATGTAAATTATGACAGTGGGTCTGCTCAGATCTTGACAACCTTGAGACATTCTTTTGATTTATTTCATAACTAATTTAAAAAGTATAGAACTCCCTTGTTTAGACTAGTAAGGGGGGCACTCTCCATCCCCCTTCTGATGTCTGTGTAAGAAGCATACTCTGTCCCCTTTCATACCTTAATAAAGCTCTGCTACACAAAAGCTCTTCAGTGATCAAGCCTGGTCCCTGTTCCCAAAGCTAAATCTTCTTCAGAGATCACAGATCCAACACTGTTCGCCTTAAGCGATCATACATGTAAAGCACACATCACAATGCCTAATAGCCAAGTACTCAATAATTGTAATTCACTAATAGAGTTTTGCCAAGAGAACACACGGGTCATAGCAAACACCCTCTTCCAACAACACAAAAGAAGACTCTACACATGGACATCATCAGATGGTCAACACCGAAATCAGATTGATGATATTCTTTGCAGCCAAAGGTGGAGAAGCTCTATACAGCCAGCAAAATCAAGACCGGAAGCTGACTGTGGCTCAGATCATGAACTCTTTATTGCCAAATTCAGACTTAAATTGAAGAAAGTAGGGGAAACCACTAGACCATTCAGGTATGACCTAAATCAAATCCCTTATGATTATACAGTGGAAGTGAGAAATAGATTTAAGGCCCTAGATCTGATAGATAGAGTGCCTGATGAACTATGGGTGGAGGTTCATGACATTGTACAGGAGACAGGGATCAAGACCATCCCCATGGAAAAGAAATGCAAAAAAGCAAAATGGCTGTCTGGGGAGGCCTTACAAATAGCTGTGAAAAGAAGAGAAGTGAAAAGCAAAGGAGAAAAGGAAAGATATAAGCATCTGAATGCAGAGTTCCAAAGAATAGCAAGAAGAGATAAGAAAGCCTTCCTCGGTGATCAGTGCAAAGAAATAGAGGAAAACAACAGAATGGGAAAGACTAGAGATCTCTTCAAGAAAATTAGAGATACCAAGGGAACATTTCATGCAAAAATGAGCTCGATAAAGGATAGAAATGGTATGGACCTAACAGAAGCAGAAGATATTAAGAAGAGGTGGCAAGAATACACAGAAGAACTGTACAAAAAAGATCTTCACGACCCAGATAATCATGATGGTGTGATCACTGACCTAGAGCCAGACATCCTGGAATGTGAAGTCAAGTGGGCTTTAGAAAGCATCACTACAAACAAAGCTAGTGGAGGTGATGGAATTCCAGTTGAGCTATTTCAAATCCTGAAAGATGATGTTGTGAAAATGCTGCACTCAATATGCAAGCACATTTGGAAAACTCAGCAGTGGCCACAGGACTGGAAAAGGTCAGTTTTCTTCCAATCCCAAAGAAAGGCAATGCCAAAGAATGCCCAAACTATCGCACAATTGCACTCATCTCACACGCTAGTAAAGTAATGCTCAAAATTCTCCAAGCCAGGCTTCAGCAATACATGAACCATGAACTTCCAGATGTTCAAGCTGGTTTTAGAAAAGGCAGAGGAACCAGAGATCAAATTGCCAACATCCGCTGGATCATGGAAAAAGTAAGAGAGTTCCAGAAAAACATCTATTTCTGCTTTATTGACTATGCCAAAGCCTTTGACTGTGTGGATCACAATAAACTGTGAAAAATTCTTCAAGAGATGGGAATACCAGACCACCTGATCTGCTTCTTGAGAAACCTATATGCAGGTCAGGAAGCAACAGTTAGAACTGGACATGGAACAACAGACTGGTTCCAAACAGGAAAAGGAGTACATCAAGGCTGTATATTGTCACCCTGCTTATTTAACTTATATGCAGAGTACATCAGGAGAAACGCTGAGCTGGAAGAAGCACAAGCTGGAATCAAGATTGCCGGGAGAAATATAAATAACCTCAGATATGTAGATGACACCACCCTTATGGCAGAAAGTGAAGAGGAACTCAAAAGCCTCTTGATGAAAGTGAAAGTGGAGAGTGAAAAAGTTGGCTTAATGCTCAACATTCAGAAAATGAAGATCATGGCATCTGGTCCCATCACTTCATGGCAAATAGATGGGGAAACAGTGGAAATAGTGTTAGACTTTATTTGGGGGGGCTCCAAAATCACTGTGGATGGTGACTGCAGCCATGAAATTAAAAGACACTTACTCCTTGGAAGGAAAGTTATGACCAACCTAGATAGCATATTCAAAAGCAAAGATATTACTTTGCCAACAAAGGTCCGTCTAGTCAAGGCTATGGTTTTTCCTGTGGTCATGTATGGATGTGAGAGTTGGACTGTGAAGAAAGCTGAGCACCAAAGAATTGATGCTTTTGAACTGTGGTGTTGGAGAAGACTCTTGAGAGTCCCTTGGACTGCAAGGAGATCCAACCAGTCCATTCTGAAGGAGATCAGCCCTGGGATTTCTTTGGAAGGAATGATGCTAAAGCTGAAACTCCAGTACTTTGGCCACCTCATGCGAAGAGTTGACTCATTGGAAAAGACTCTGATGCTGGGAGGGATTGGGGGCAGGAGGAGAAGGGGACAACAGAGGATGAGAAGGCTGGATGGCATCACCGACTCAATGGACATGAGTTTGGGTGAACTCCGGGAGTTGGTGATGGACAGGGAGGCCTGCCTGCTGCATGGGGTCACAGAGTCAGACACTACTGAGTGACTAAACTGAACTGAATAGGATATACATCAGGTGTAAGACTAGACCAGATAAATACCTCCTTTATCCTCTTTAAAGAAAAGAGTTTTATAAAAAGGATTTAAGAGGAAGAGGGTGGGAGAAATCAATTGGTGCATAAATAGCTTCAGTTTGAAATGCCTTTGATTCTTCAGATGAAAGAGTATTCAGTAAGAAGCTAGGAATATGTTTCTGAAGATCATGAGAGAAGGTGGGATTTGGAATATAAAGTGAAAGTGTTAGTTGTGTCTGACTCTTTGTGACCCCATGAACTGTAGCTCACCAGGCTCCTCTGGCCATGGAATTCTCCAGGCAAGAATACTGGAATTGGTTGCCACCTCCTCTTCCAGGGGATCTTCCCAACCCAGGAATCGAAACAGAGTGTCCTGCATTGCAGGTGGATCCTTTATCACCCGAGCAATCAGGGAAGCCCATACTTCAGAGAATTGTGGGAATAAAAAGAGATCACATGTGTGACAGTGCTTTACAATTTGTACAAATGTGAACAGTTCAATATTCTTCTCTTTGGCTTAGAGTATTAAAGTTTTCATGATGGAGAGTCAGGACATGTTCCATGGGTATATGGAGCTCCTAGAGGGCTTGTGCAGGGCTCAGGGAAATGTCCAGCTTGACGTGCGGGGCACCACAATTTTACTGCTTCAAATCAAACGCTGTGGAGAATGAGCAGTCAACAGAGAAGGTAGAGACAGGAGAGAGTGCATGGTAGAGCACTTTAAGAAATGGAATGAGTTGCACAAACTGTCAAGTGAAGTCAGAGGTTAAAAAGAAGGGCAGTCCACTGGATATGAGCAAGAGGTCACTGATGTTATCTGCTGAGATATTAGAGTGCCTTGCCCAGCCTGGTACCTGTTAGCTGGCAGAACTGCACTGCTTTTCATGGCCAACACTAACCGAATGAGCCCAGATAGCCTTGCTCCATCCCAGCCATATCCTGAATTATTCACACCAACCCATCCCCACCTGATTTTCACTGCCAGAGTCCCTGGCTCTTGGAATCAATTCTTATTGAAGATCTCACATCATCCCCTCAAAAACAGTAGCTGACATTGATATTGATATTCTGTTCTGACTTCTGGCTGACTCTCTCAAATAAATTTTGAGTGTTTCTTCTGACCTAATTTTTATTTATGCTCCTTATTAGGTATTGATCTCTGAATTCCCTCCTTGATTGAACTTGGCATTCTTTTATTTGGACTGTATTTCTTCTGCTTATCCCAAGTAATCATCTTGCCAGCCTAGATCTTGTCTTGAAATTCAGCCCAACCAAACATATGGTCAGTGATCCATAGACTCATCCCATTAGCAGCACGCTTGCATGCTAAGTCACTTCAGTCATGTCCAACTCCTTGCAACACTATGGACTGTAGTCCTCTAGGCTCCTATGTCTGTGGGATTCTCCAGACAAGAATACTGGAGTGGGTTGTCATGCCCTCCTCCAGGGAATCTTCCAAAACCTGTGGATAGAACTGGTGTCTCTTAGGTCTCCTGCATTGGCACATGGGTTCTTTACCACTAGTGCCACCTGGAAAGCCCATTAGCAGATGGAACCATAAAGCTGCTAAAGAAATTAGATATACACAAATCATAATATGTTGATGTTACCTGAAAAGTGAGGGTATGGGGGCTAATTTTGTCTGTCAACTTGACTGAGCCACAGGGTACCCAGATATCTGGTCAAACATTTCTCTGAGAGTCTCTTTGGATGAAATTAACATTTAAATCAATAGACTGATGAAGCAGATTGCCCTCCCTAACGTGGTGGGCCTCATCCAATCAGCTAAAGCCCTGAATAGAACAAAAAGGCTGATTCTCCCCCAAGTAACAGAATTCCTTTTGCCTGGCTTCTTTTAAACTGGGACACTGGCTTTTCCTTGTCTTCAGATTCAAACTGAAACAATGGTTCTCTATGAATCTTGAGCCTGCTGGCTTTTGGTCTAGACCTACACCATCATTGGCTTGGTGTCTTTGATCTCCAGCTTATTGACTCACCCTGCAGGTCTTGAGACTCATCAGCCTCTATCATCATGTGAGCCAAATCCTTGCAGTAAATGTCTTTGCATATATATATATGTATATACACACACACACATACATATACACACACATACTAGAGAACAAGAAGGGGGAGGGTAGTATGGGGGAGAGAGAATGTATGTCTCTCTATATATATATTCATTATCTATTGGTTCTGTTTCTCTGGAGAGATACAGATGGAGTAAGTTCAATGGGGCTGGCAGAGTCTGTACTAAAGCACAGTGATTCCAGTCTATACTAAAGCACAAATTCCAGCTGTATCATTTATTAGCTATGGTTAGGTTACTTAACCTCTCTAATCCTCAATTCCCCACTCTGTTTTACTAAAATCCCAATATATTCCAGTGTCAAGCATATGGCAGGTAAATGTTGAGTAATGAATGAATCAATACAGGTGAAGAAACCAGAGTCGTTAATTGATACATATTTCATTAGCAGCTAATGAAAAAAATCAACCTTTCATATTAAAGCAGAGTTATGTCACTACTTAAAGGAAAAGTTAAGAGTCTCATCAAATTGAGAGATTTACTTAATCATTACTTCACAATTTCCTTTTGAGTTGGTTATAATTTTTATCCCCATTTTACCTATGAGAGGACGAAGGTATAGAGAGGTTACAGACCTGATAAAACTCTTGAAAGACTTACTAAAGGAATATTGTGATTGCTTTCAAATAACCCTTTGAAAGTTTGCTAATTTCAGCTACTATCTTCTCCTTCCTTTTGTCCCTGTCACAGGGTTCTTCCTCCCTGCTTGACCACCTTCATATCTCAGTATGGGAGAGGGTCCTAGGATGCATTCATGTGCAAAAGGGACCTTATAATTTTGATGCATTAAGGACTAGGAGTTTGGAAGCACTCAGCATCTGTCAGCTAAGTACTTCTCTTTCCATCCTACAATGTTGTTCTTAGTAAGGAATGAGGTGTTATTTGAAAATTTGAGGTGCAGTCTTTTTTTTTTTTCCAACACAGCAACTCAGAAACAGAAACCAGTATCTTTAGTCCTCCATCTACCTCTTACAAGGTATGTCTCTGCCTCAGAGGTTTCAGGGAACAATGAGTTTAGATTTAGAGTATTACGTTTTCCCCAGCTACTATTAAGTCACTGTCTATAAATGCGGCGGGGATTGGGGTCAGAACTGGAAAAATGTATAAAGAGAAAGCAGCAAGTAAGCCACATGGAAAGGAAACCAAGGAATTAAAACGGTTGATCTGTCAAATTGTATATTCTTGTGCACTCACGATATTTTGAAATATTGTTCATGGGTATGATCTTGGAGAAGAGGGTTCTGAGCTGGGCTAGTTCTAAACTATTTGCAAAATGACTTTGGAAAGACCTTATAACATGTTATAAAAACTTTTTTATAATTATTCTTTGTGAGAGACAGTGAGAGTGAAGTCGCTCAGTCGTGTCTGACTCTTTTCAACTCCATGGACTGTAGCCCACCAGGCTCCTCTGTCCATGGAATTTTCCAAGCAAGAGTACTGGAGTGGGTTGCCATTTCCTTCTCCAGGGGATCTTCCCGACCCAGCAATCAAACCCAGGTCTCCCACATTGCAGGCAGACATTTTACCATCTGAGCCACCAGGGAAGTTTGTATCTTGTACCTTACCTGGGAGATATAAACTAAATATCTTACATCTGGAGTTACTGCAAACCGGAATACTTTGGCGCATGGTGTACCAGAAAAAGCTTTCAGAGACTAAGTTAGCATAGTGTAAATATCCATCCAGCAGAGCAGATAATTTTCTCATTACTCATCAAATGAGTTCCTAAGCATTCGTTGCTCTACATGTTGGATCTTTGTAGAAATAACTCACAGGCAGCTGAATCATTTCAGAGCAAATTTCCCATCACTTTCCTTCTCTGTATGGCTTAGGCCTTTATGGATCCTGAATAACATAAATATGCTGGTTCCCTACTGGCAAGGATGACTATGGATTTTTTTTTTAAATCAAGCAAGGAGAAAACCCTAGGGGGGAAATCTCATTATCATATTAAAATGCATTTACAGATGTCTGGTTTTCCTGAATAGACTTATATTTATCCAATGTCTATGTTTTCCAAATTTATTCTTTTCTCAGAACAAAATGAAGAACATCTCAAACAGCATCATTTTTCACAGAAGCACAAGAGAATGAGAAATGCTGCCTTCACCCAGCATAATCCTGTAGAGCTTGAGGTATTTTCTGTGATGCTTTGAATCAGTCTGACTCTCTTCTATACTGTGTAATTTTTAAAGATGTCAGTGTGGGGCATCAGCAGTTGAAAATTCAGAATACCAAGCCAGTCCTCCCCTGTGACTGCCACAGAGCTGTCGCCCACAGGATGAGCCTTCCTCACTGACGTAGGTACTTTTTCAGTTTTACTATTTTTTAATCTGGAAAATCCCCTACCTCCTCCATTCCTGCACAAAACTTTCTGCCTGAATGACTTTCAGACTGAGTGCCATACACATATTCCGTTTCTTCCCACTGCAGGCTCCCCAACCCCTCAACTTTTATGGGCTAAAAAAAAGTCACATTTAGAGGAAAAAAATTCTGATCATAAAGTGTTTTGCTGTGACATCAGTGCATTCGCCTTCACTTCTCCCAGCCCGTTCCAGCTTGCTCTACAACGAAGGTGACAGTTGTAACTAGGAATTTCATTGTCAAGTATCTGAGGACCAGGCAGATTCTCTTCTTCTTAACTGTATAAGAATCTTAAATGTTTAATGAAGTAAACACATTTCAGCAACACGTCCTGTTTTCAGAATCCAGCTTTAATAAAAACCCAAACACTATTTGTTAATTATTATTGAAAACATTAATATTTCAAAATACCCTTCGGTCAAGAAGTCTTTAAAGAGACAATAACATCCACTTATTTCAATTAAAGGTATTGCTTATTGAATTCTTACAGTTCTATTCGGTATAAATGTTCTCTTTACAACTCTGCTTCTCTCCTTTGTTTCTGGGATTCATTCTCTCTCTCACTCTCCTTGTGCATTAAAAACCTAAGCTGGCTCTCATGCCTCAGAGGGGGGTTGTGTGTTGCGGGGGCTGGGGGTGGAAGTTATACGTTGCCCCCCACCCAACCCCCAGACAAGGATTTTCCATCACCTAAAAGGGGCCATCAAATTTTAACACTGCGAGGCACGACTTCTAATCTCATTCTTCCCGGAAAAGTACAAACAGTTCCTCAACCGAGGTCCCCCCTCCCACGCGCTCCCCAGCTTGCCCTCCCCGCGGAGAGTCCCGCGACAGCCTCCCCAACACCTATGAATCATCCGAAAGGCTGCCACCGCGGGACTATTTGCATATGCGCCCTCCACCGCCCCTCCCCTTCTTGGCGCCTAAAGCACACAACAAAGAACAAGATTATTGCCTTATGATTATTCTTTTTAATCTCTCCTATGACCAGGACTACTAGCTTCTCTCGCCCACTTCTTGTTTTGAGCATCGGAAGGCCAGCCTCGTCTGGTACCCAGGGTTTGCGCACTGAATGAACCAGCAGAATTTTGTAGCGTCCCAGCATCCTTGAACCTGTAGCTGTTCACATACTACCGGCTCCCCAGAAGCCTAGTCAATCCTATAAGGAATGTACGGCGCCTCTGTGGACTCTTCCTAATAAGTTCAACATAAAACCCTAGGCTCCGATTGCAAATTCAACCCCAAACAGCGTCATCTATTTTGCCCTCCTCAAACAACTCTCAACTCCAAGCCTTGAACTCAGCAAACCCACGCTAGTTGGGTTAACTACCTGCCATTCCCTACCCTTTCCCCCAACTCCTTTGAAATCTCTGTGATGATTGCTCTGACGTACTTTAAAATAACGTGTACTAGTCTCTCTCCACAACTGACCACATTAATGCGAACTCCAAGCCCTCGATGCTACTTTGATAAAATGAAGAAATCACTCATAAAAATAGCAACCCACGTAGCCTGACCATATATGGAGCTGGTGGGGGTTGACAGGGATGCCCCTTCGGACCAGCTTTTTTAGAAAAAGCAAATTGCAGCTGAAATCCCCCACCCTCTTACTCCTCCTCTGCCTTCCTCTTCCGTTTCATGACTCAACCAAAGACTCAACTCAGCAGGGGAAATTTTTTGTATATATATAATCGCATATAGTCCATGTATATAACACATATACATACAGACACACACCTATACAAACAAAACAATATCAGAAGACCAGTCGCGAGATAAATGAATTTGCCCGTGCCCGGGTGTTAAAGTGGAATCATAAGAATAGTCCCGTTTGGGTGTTTATAAAAAACTAAAATACAAAGCTTTGCAGTAAAGCGAGCTGGGAGCTGAGTCAAGCGCTCAGTACCTCGCGGCTCCTCCCCTCCCACCCCCGCCCGCGTCCTCCCCCCGCCCTCCCCTAAACACACTTCCTCCCCGCCCCTCCAGGAGATGGCTATTAAAAGCTGCTGACGTCAAAAGGGACGGCCATCTTTGATGAGGGCAGAGCTCACGTTGCATTGAAGACAAAACCTCGGGGAGGTCAGGCGCTGTCTTTCCTTCCCTCCCTGCTCCGCGGCTCCTTCACACTTGGAACCTGCAGGGGCCGGGCGAACACCACCCTCTGGAGAAGCCAAGGTAAGGAGACCCCATCCCCAGGTCGTGGTTCTGGCACTGGCTGGCTGCATACCCAGAAGGGACCACAGCTGGACAGACCAAGTGAGCTTGGGTAAATACAAGAATTTGTGCACTCAGGGTGCGGTATTCCGTGTGTGCACGTCCGGCTAGACTCCCGCCTAGGGCTTTATAAAGTGTTTTCGAGGTGAGCTGCTTGGGGAAGGGGTGAAAGGGGATAGTGCAGATGGAGCGATGGGGTGGAAGCGCAAGAATACGTACGGAATAACTTACTCTTTTGAAACAGTAGTGGGACCCTCTGTCTCTTCCATTTTGCGGTGCAGTTTTCAGAGATGTTTAGGCTGCTGGGTTTTTTTTTTTTTTTTTTTTTTTCATTCTGTAGATCAAAACAAACCAACCCTGTCGTTCTGACCTTATTATCATGACTGCTGTCGTTAGGGAGCTATTATCCAGGGAAGAATTAGGTAGAAGGCAGGGTGTGGGCGCTGGGAGGCGAAAGAAAGAGGAGTTCCCGCCCCGGGCAAGCTGAGCTGCAGCCGCCACAGCAGCCTCCATGCCCCATAGACTTGATTTATGCCGCCTGCTCCACGTCAACAGCAGGCTGGCGGAAGGCGGACGGGTAGTGCTGGGTGGGAGGGCTCTGCGGAAGACTGGCGGGGGCGGGGGCGGGGGCTCGGGCTCGCCTCCGGGACTGCGGCGGCCCGTGCTCAGCACCCTGGACAGCAACACCAGGGGCCTGCGTTGGCGCCCGCGACCTTTCAGCACCGCGGATAGCGGTCCGGCCACAGCGCCGCATTTACCTGCGGCAGAGACGCCTGGCCAGGGCTAGAGGTTTCAGGCCAAACTGCTTCTCTGAGACTCCGATCTCTCGGATATCCCTAATAGAGCAGGCATAGTAGGTTAAAAGGAAAAAATAAATCCTTCCTACCGGACCCCTCTGCAGGCAATTACCAGTTCCCATCCTTAGCTCCTGCATAGCTTCAGAAAAAAGTCTACTTATGAAAATTTTCTGTGTTACCCTCTCCCTCTCCTTACCCCCGCCTTTTTAAGGTAGAAAATAAACACATTTTTTAAGATCTGTACTTATCTTCCAGTAGGAAATCAGGGGTTTTATTTATTTATTTATTGACACAAAATAGATCTGTCTACAGATCCTAGGTGGTCATGGATAGGGTATATACGAAGACGCCAACACGATCTGTTTATAGGAATGTTATATCTTTTGACATGTATCTATTTGATAAAAAATATGGGGGTAATTGAACTAAGCAAAATCAACTTCAATAGTGAATCCCTCTTCTTCTCCTTTATCTTTGTAATTAGGCATGAACAGAAGCACATACCCATAAAAAATACATCTCTAAGAAATATTATGGGTCTTGCAGGGTATAGATTTAACCTCTTTGGCCGTGGTTTCAGAATGAGAGGAAGTGTTTCCTATGGACATTGGTTATCTCAGGATAATTTTCTGATTTTGACAATATTAAGACTGGTTTTCCTCAGGAGAATCCAACTGTGTCCTTCAATGTGATGCAGATGGAAGGACCATGGTGTTAGACTGAAACTGGACTCTGACCTAAAGATCTGTGATTTCCTTTACAGCACTGCGGGATTTTGCTGAGGCAGTGATAAGTACTTTAACTATTTTCTATTCTGACATTTTGAGCCTCTGAGTGAACAAAAATTGTTACAGGGATATTTCCAGCCATTTGGTATGGACAAAAATCAATATAAAATGACTAGGAACAAAACTGTGCTCACTGACTAGTTGTTAAATAAGAGTAACAGCATCATGTGTAAGAATGTAGATACCACACATTAAATAAACGTTAGCATGATCCCTTGAAAAGTCTTAAAATAAGATCCTATATTGGGGCTAGTTAGTCATTAAGTCCAGTCATTTATATGCTGGAGGTGCTCAAATGCCCTATCCACATAGAGAAAGTACTTTTCATTCCTGGCTATTTATTTACTACTGTTTTACAGTTTTTTATGGATAACTATGTGGTTCCATGTAAGTATATATTCAACTGTTGTTGGATACAAATGTAAAATTATTATTTAAGTGTATGTAACTGCTTGGATGAATTTTATAACTCTGCAGTCTACAGATGAAATAAACAACTGTGTTTTAGTGATGGGAGGAGGGGAGACAAGATGGCTAGGAGTCTTTAAAAATGCTTTGACTCCATGCTGCATGTCCAGACAGCTCTCTGCGTAGTTGCGACAAATGAAAAAGCTCAACGCTTCCGGAATTACGTGCTTGGTCATTAGTAATTACTGCTGGGTTTGTCTGCTAGTGGAAGACTGGGATGGTGGGGCAGAGGTAGAGGACTGCAGTGAAGCTGGCGAAGGGCACAGATCTGGGAGGAAGTGTTGATGTGCACAATTATGGAGCTAATGGCTTACTGAGAAGTTAAACAGAAATGTAATTGAAACATGAATTTTAACATTTACATTATGGATAAGCTTCAGGAAAAAAAAAATCAAGATATTTCCTACCTTAAGTTTTAAATTTAAAAAATCCAGGGCGATACAGTGAGAAGAGGCAGAAGCAGATGGATGTAAAGACTTGCCAGGAAACATTAACACAGACCTTCTAATGGTACCTGCCTGTTTGCTCGCTGGAATTTTCTGCTTTACCACCTTGGCATTCAGAACGTGAAACAGTTTGTAATCTTATTAACCTCTCCATGGTAAAATCTGCCAAGAATTCACTATCTTATTTTCACTTTGTTAAACATGCATGACCACACATGCACAAACACAGTACCAACTGCCCCTGAATTAGATTATATAAAGACACTTCTAAAGTCTTAAGTCTTGACCATCAACCAGAAGACTGAGGTGTCTGCCAGTAGCACCTCTTCTTGTAGCAGGCAGCCTTCAGCAGATCATGTAGGTGTCGGTGATTAGGAGAAATGAGAGATAATTTGAGAGAGAAGTTGAGAAAGAAGATATGAAGGATTAAAAATAGATGAATCTGCTTTTTATATGATGCACTATGAATAAACTTTTTCTCACATCATGGAACTGATTTACAGCTCTATAAAGGGAAGAAAATTGGTTTTTTCAGCCTCAGTGCTAGATACATTTCTGCAATGTCATCCCTTGTCAGCAGAGACAAACCTGATTGAAAGATATTGATCAATCAGTGAGCACCAGATACATAAATGAACCCCACTGAAGATATAAAATCTCATGCTTATATGGTTTTTGACTTCAATAAGTTTAACATCTAGTATTCTTAATGAAAACAATAAACAACAAACATTTGTAAATAATACCAGAAAGAAAATACAACAAAACAGTAGAAGGAAAATCATGAGGGAGTATATAATTATTTGCTACGTCAATGTGACCAAAAGTAAGGAATGAAAATTCTTAGGGCAATATTTCAGTGGACTAGAATGGTCTGAGAGAAGAAACAGAACCTGAGCTGGCTTTTGGAGGTTGGAGAGAGGTGGGGGGAAGTCTGCCAAGTAAAAGTTACAGCATAGGTAGAACTACAAGTTAAACAAGCTCAAGTTATGCTCAGTAGACCCTAAAAATGCCCATCTATTTGGGTGGAGTGGGAGGCTTGTAAAGGGGAATATGCTAGAACAGTGAGTTAGAGTCATCTATGAAAGGCCTTGAATGCTACACTGAGGAATTAGTGCTTTATCCTTTGAAGATGATTTCTGAGCAGAAGCTGATGTACAAAGTAGGAATGTCTTTTTTTAGCATTTTGGAATTGCTGTTGACTGAATGGAATTAAATTTGCATTCTCTCATAAATAGACAGTGACAAAGTGTTATCATAAAGGATGATGAATTAAAAAAATAATAACCAGTCCTCATTTAGTCATCTGTTAAGATCACCCTGCATGGAGGGAACGGAGACTCAGATATAGAGAATGGACTTGTAGGAGAAGGAGAGAGTGGGTCAAATGAAGAGAGGAGCATCGACATATAAACACTACCATGTGTAAAATGGATAGCCGGGAAGTGGCTGTGTCACGCAGGGAGCCTGCCGTGTGCTCTGGGATGGCCTAGAGTGGTGGGATGGGAGGAGAGGAGGGGAAATATGTGTAATGATGGCCAATTTGCTCTGTTGTACAGCAGAAGCCAACATAATACTGTAAAGCAGTTTTCCTCCAATAAAAAAATAAAGGAAACCAGATATCTCAAAAAATAATAAATTTTAAGAAAGATCATCCTGCAGTATACACATGGGCTTCTAAGTCCTACCCAGAAGTTAATTGTAAGTTTCAAATTTTAATTACTGACTGGAACAAATTATTCAAGATGAGTGTCTACCAAGAAGGTTGAGAATCAGGTCAGAAATCTGGAGATGAGAGATATCCAGAAGGTACACTTGAATAATAAACATGTGGAACACTCTTGTGGACTCTCTGAGTATTCTGCATTGTCGAATACACTAACTGGATAGATGGGGAAAGAGGCCAGGTTTTCTATTCATGTTTCAGGCAGCATGACACATACAACCAGTTCCCAGTGGCCAAAACTGGAGAAAAAAGAAAGGAAGGAATAAAAGATGCTATGATAAAAGTTTGAAAAACTGAGGTAAAATGGGCAGTATATCATATTTCTTTCCCTACCATCCTAGCATCCTAGCTGAATTTTGCTGATTACTGTCACTCCAGGGCTTGCTTGAGGTCTGAGCTATACCCATTTTGTTTTTAATCTTGTGGTTGCTACTCTCACAGCAGAGCTTCACAATTCCAAATTCTGATGGAACTGCTGAACCCGAAATAGTCCCTGGCTTCGTGTGGAAAAATAAATGGCAGTTGCAGACATAGATCTTGTTGCTATTTCAATTCTCGCTCAGAAGTGTCAAGGGACTATTCTCATCTGTTCTTCACCAAAACACTGGCAGGAGAGACATCCTTAGGATAACATGTTGATTTCCAAGTTGACTCCCTGGGGCAAAATTGCAGATAGTGACATTTGATGCTTTAGAAGGTCAGACTGATGGTTATTAAACTGAGTGCAGAGGGCCTTCCAAGTTATTAAGTAGAAGGGAGGAGATAGGACAGAGCACTGAGGAAACAGAACATGGTCAGTGGAGAAAGTTTTTTTAAAAGTAATCTTACAAAAGGAAAGAGGCTTCGGAGAAATTTCCAGAGAATGCTGTCTGCACTTTGAACTCTTCAGAATTACTATCATTGCTGTAATGATAATAGCTACTTGTTTCTACATAATTTTCTTCACAAGGATCTCAAAGCACTTCACCCAATATAAAATCCAAGCAGTTTCTAATGTCTAAATAAATGATGCAAACCATAGTCAGTTCATATATGATATTAGTAACATTTAGTAAGCCATAAATCTGAGAACAGAGATACCCAAAGCAGTGATTAATCAGAATAGGTCTGTGGGGGAGAAGAGTGAACCTCTAATTAAAAGCTTTTACCTGTGCTAGCTCACGGAACCCTCGTAACAGCCCTGTAGTCAGGGTACCATTATTGTTTCCATTTTACAGAGGAGGAAACTGAGGCAAAGAAAGGCTAAGTAACTTGCCTAACATCACAGAGCAGAGCCAGGGTTTAAATGCAGTCCGTGTGATTTCAGAGTCTAAGCTATACACTCTGCGACCTCTTGCATCATCTACATTTTTCATGTTGGCCAAATAGGGCACAGAATATACATGATTTTTTGTTTGTTTGTTTGCAGTATCTTTCCCCTTTCACTTTGATGGCAGAGCATGATGGCAAGGATGCTTGCTGATCAGGAGCCAGGAGATCTGGATTTAGACCCAAAGCAACTGCTTTTTCTTTTCTTTTTATTTTTTGGTAGATTTTTTTAAAATTTATTTATTATTATTATTATTAATTTACAATATTGTATTGGTTTTGCCATACATCAACATGAATTTCTTTAAATGAATCATTCGACCACTATTGAATGGTGGAACTGAGTTCCACTTGGAACTCAATTTCTTCATCTACTGAATGACAGAATTGAATGAATGTTTTCCAGTATCCTTACCATATTAATGAAGTTAATGAAATCAGTGGTGAAAAGTCTAGGTGGGTGAGTCTGAGATGGTTACCTGGTGGTCTCAGAGGTGACTGCCTAATACTGCTTCAGTAACTGACCTGACTGCCTCTCTCAATGTAAGATTAATTATATCCACCGCGCCTCTGCTCCTCAGTGTTTCTCTCTCTTTTTTCCCCCTCAATAATTTCTTTGACATCATCTTTCTGAGGCCTTTCTGGTCAGACTTAAAAAATCCTGACTTTTTTCTCAAAGCCCTAATCTGAGTCATCACTGCTTTGGGGGATCTCCCCTCCTCAATCAGATTTATTGCTGTCTGGCACAGACTGTTTTATTCAACCTGCCTAAACTTTATAATTCTTCTTTCAACCCAACTAACTGTTTTTAAAATTTTCTTTCTAAACCCCCTTTTGATCATGTCTTCTGTCTGATTTAAAGCCATTTATTAGCTGTTATATCCTCATTCTTCTTTCTTCTCCTACCTCTTAGAAAAGGGGAGACAGAAGCTTTTTATAGAGTCTGTGAGATCATAAGTACTTAAAAAGCAACATTTTCATATGAACTGAATTACATGATTTAAGTAGCCAGCTCAAAAACTAATAAAATTTGGAGGATGGGGAGAAGGTGGTGAAATAACATTACAAAAAAGTTTCAAGCATGAGGGACTAGGAAAGAAGGAAGCTTTAAAGGCTATGAGATTTAAAGTTCAGAGGTTACAGCTGGCGGTACAATATATGTTAATTAAATTCATAGTCACGTGTGGATTAAATTCACAAGTTCCAGAAAAGCCTTGTTCCCCTTGTTGCTATAACCTCATTCTTACTGCAGACTTCAGCATCTTTCCATCAAAGCAAAGCATGAGGATATGCTAACTGATTTTCTTACTGCTGACTCACAGAGGTTAGTTTCAGCAGTGATTAACTAATGAGAAGAACAAATCTGTATCCCCAAAAAGAGATGGGGAAAAATCCTATTGAAGTGTTAGTGCTTCCTTTTAAATGCTTAACAACCATTCTGGAAGAACTCAAAGTGAATTAACAATGCTCAGACTGGATTGGTGCTGAATGACAGCTGCGCTGGGTTTGTGAATTGCTTTCTGTGGTTTTGAAAAATAAATTTGATCCTCTTAGTTAGTAAAAGAAGCTGAAGTATTATCCCTGTGAAGGGAAAATTAAAACAACTTACTTATCTTTTATTCTATTGTTGGGTTTTTGTTACTGATTTTATTTGGTTCCTATTACTGAAAGGGGCTTCCCTGGTGGCTAGACTGTAAAAATCTGCCTGCAATGTGGGAGACCCAGGTTTGATCCCTAGGTTGGGAAGATCCCCTGGAGAAGGGAACAGCCACCCACTCCAGTATTGTTGCCTGGAATTCTCCAGGACAGAGGAGTCTGGTGGGCTATAGTCCATGGGTTAGCAAGAGTCAGACACAACTGAGCAACTATTGTGTTATATTACCCAGAGATGGCTAATTCTTATATCATAAATTGAGACTGCACTTTCTGTCCGCTCACCTCATTTTCCAAAATGGTCCATTTCATACTTGAAGAAAAGGTTGTTTTCCTTCTAGAATGGTTCTAGGTTCAACAAAATGCCTATCTTGTCCCAGTTTCCCCATCATTTTCTATATCCAAATGACCCTAATTATAGATTTTGAACTTGAGAGATGATTTTTTATGCCTACAGGCTTGAGTGAGTGGTTTCTGTCCTTTACTGATGACATGTAAGAAAACAAAAGCCTCTCAGCTGCCCCCAGAGGCCAGAGTTTCCCTGGACTCCTGCCTCATCCCTATTCTAGAGAAATCTCTCAGTGAAGCTTAGAGAGTCTGCAAGTTGAACAGAATTCCCTTTCCACGGAGAATCTCAAGCCAAATTGCTGATCTCTTTTATTCATGTTCTGTACAGTTTCAAAGAATAGTGACTGACAAATTGTGAAGCAGTATATTTTTTAAATTTCGCTGAGGTTTGTCTGACAGCCAGTTAGAGGCAAATCACATTGCAGCATAAACAGAAAGTAGAGGGAAATAAATGCCAGTATGTCTGCTAGGAAGAACACTGGCAAAAGATTTCAATATGCAATAGTTCTATTGAGTGAATTTCTTCATTTTCATAGGACAGTCCATTATAACTTCATTATGATACTAGAAAGCAAGATAGTATTCCTGATTTATGCTTGAGAAATTGCTGAATATATGAACTTTTTCCAATTTCAAAGTGACTATCCCTCTATTCCCTCCTCAAACATAAATCAGCTGTCATTATAGCACTCTTCACTAATTAATTCAACAAATATTTATTGAACGTCTCTCTTGTCCCAGGAAAGCAGTACTGGTTAGTGAAGATAGAGCAGTGAATAAAACATACATGATTCTGCCTTCAGTGTATTTTTGCTGGGCATCCGTTCTTGATGTATTTTTCTTTTAGAAGACACATTTCACATAGACTCCCTTTTAGACTCAAGGACATGAACCCAACTTAGAAAAGTATTTGGCTCTCTGTCCAAAATATATAACTGATTGAAAGTTTCTACTCAGTGATCAGTGTCCATGGAAAGGTTGCCATCATAAGCAAAATGTATCCTTAGCCATCTAGGAACTTAGTAAATATCTAAGATATTCCTGTGTGCAAATTTGTCTCTATTTGTGTGGCAACAAATTAGGATATCACTAAATTTCCTTTATATTCCTGTTATATTACAGTACCCCAATCTCTCCCTATATAGACCATTCCCCACCACTCATGGGGAGAATAGGTCAGGCTTCAAGAAATATAGTATTTTCTAGGCCAGAAAACCTAGCCCCAACTATAAAATTCATGGCACAAAGCAAGAATAGAGTGACTGAGAAAAACAGCAACATCTTTTAGGTGACAGTACCTCCCAAGCCAATCCACTCCCCTCCTCTGAAAACTCCCTTAAACAAGTTTCAAAGATTCAGGAACAAACAGAAGAATGTAATGATCTCTCAGCTCTTGCTTTTCAGAATCTACCTCTCCTTACCAATAAGCAATGCTCCCATCTTCCTTATAAGATTTATCACATTGCTTTGTAATTATGTACTTGTGAATTTCTCTACCCTAACGGACTATAAAGGTCTTTGAGACCAAGGGCAGTGTCTTAACCATCTTTGAATCCTCAGCACTTGTAACAATTCCTGTCACACACCAGGTATACAGGAAAAGAATGAGTGAATGGGAATGCCAACTACCCCTTTGCAGCAAATTCTACCACTGTAAGTAATTTCTTCTTTTATTGATCAGATATTATGATCAGAACAACTCAGAAATACAGATTCACCCTAAATGTTGGAAAAAAATTATGTCCTAAAGAATTACGTTTGTTCATCCCAACTAGCTGCCAAAGTTTGGCAAATAATTAATTTTTCTGACCTGCTGTTTTATCACCTATGAGTCAAGAGTTAAAATGCTAATGAAGAATCAGAAGGATCTCAAGAAAAACCTTACTAAAAGTAGGTTTATATTCAGATATGAAAAACCACTGAAGACCATGAAGAATATTGCCTATGAGTGATTTAGGCCAGTTTCACATATAAAGCCAAGCTATTTAACATATATAAGCTGTTAAAATTCTTTACTTTTTGTTAAGATAGAAAGGATATTTTTGCTGCCTCTCTTCGCATGTTTCCTGAGACATATAGTCAGTGGAGACAGATTGGTAGCTTCAGCTCACTCTTGTTTTTGAGGCCATGTATTTTGCTCACTTCTGTGATGCAGTGGTGGCCTGGTATATACAAACTCTCCATGTTGAGTTAACTTCTGAGAAAATGTCCTCCAAACACAATAATTTCTAACTTGTCCTTTCAAACATCCAGTGTCCTCTTGCCTAGGAGAGAAAACTAAACTGAGACATGATGTGGTAAATTAGTCCCATTTATCATCCACCTGCCAATGCAAGACTCAGGTTTGATCTCTAGGTCGGGAAGACCCCCTGGAGAAGGAAATGGCAACCCACTCCAGTATTCTTGCCTGGAAAATCCCATGGACTGAGAAACCCGGCAGGCTATAGTCCATGAGGTTGCAAGACAGCTGGACATGACTTAGCAACTAAACAACAATCGCTAAGAAAAAGCCATTACTAACGGAGTGCTGAATTTTGCATCCCCCTCCCCCGCCCCCGCCAGTCCTTCTCTTGAAACAAGTCTAAAACCACTGAGCGGTTACTCTGTGCCCTACTTTCCCCAGCTGAGTGAAGGCACCACTTGTTGGCCACCAGACTTGTTGCATGCCCACAGTACACTGTGCTAGACCTTGGCGTACGTTATCTCATTTAATTTCCATGGCAACCTTAAAAGCCTTTGGAATTTTTGTCTCTCTGACTGCAAAGCCCATGCTTTTCCCTACCACCTCATAAATTTTCTCATGAGTCGCACACAATACATTGGGATCTTCTTTTAGAAAATGTGCTCTGATGTACAGAACATGAGTCAGCCAAATCTGAAGAATTCTGTCCTCTGGACGAAAAAGTTCAGGTGAGATATGGTGATGTGCGCTACCTGGAGAAACTCATTGAGTGCTGAATCAAGTATCAGAGGGCTGCATACCCAGCCCATCCCTGCCGCTTCAGTTATATCACCCTGACCAACTTGCCCAGCTTGGACTGAGCCTCAGTTTTCACATCTGTGTGAAGAAAGCAGTGGCAGCCTTGCATGTGTCTTGTGATGCTATGTGATGCTGAGCTTGTGGAATATTGTTACCTGCCCCAGGGAAAGAAGGAACTGGTGTCATCATGTTCCACTGTCCACCGTTTGTGGTGCCAGACGTCCAGTGTTCTTTATCGCAGGTCGCATAAAGGCTGTGTGCTTCTCTTCCTCTTTGTAGTGTGGGTGTTGCTTATGGAAACAGCAGGTCACACTACCACATTATTCTTTTGTCTTCAGCAGCATGCACGATAAAATGGAAAAACATGTCAACAGTCTTTGGTTTTTCTATTTGTGCAAGGATTTTTCAAATGCTTTTGAATAGCACCTCTGCTCTGGGAATGGCTTTGTGAGTCTCAGGATAGCTTTTGGAAATGAAGAAACTCGGGCTATGCTTTATCAAAGCACTGGTCCCCTCTTGCTTAAGGCCTTAGGTGTTAAGGCCCTTGAGGAGTTAGAGATGATATGCAAAATTCCCTGCTCTGCTTTAGCTTAAGAAAAAAATCTGCTGTAAGTTAGTGAACTGTTGCTGAAGCTACGTCTGTTGGCTTCATTTTGTATTGAGTGTTAATGTTTTTGTTGGGGACCATTGGGCTCCTTATTAAATATTGTACGTGGGCATGTGTGTTTTTGTATATGCACATAATATATAGGCAGAGAGGTACAAACACAGACTGTCTTGCAGCCAGCTCCAGGTATAAGATTCCTACATATGTCACCTCATCAAAACCTTTACCTTTATTCATGAAAACCAATAAATATAAAATCAAATATATAATAGAACGAGTCATGTGAACTGCAAAATGTATGCTCCAGCCTGCATTCACAGAATGATTTCCCTCCAAAGTTGGAAAATGCTCCCAAAGCAATTCTCTATGCAGCAGTGACCTTACATTTTGGGGGAATTCTTGCAAATTGAGACTCACGAAAGGAGGAAGGGCTTCAGAGATAAGTGTACTCAGGCACAGCAAGAATATCTTGGGTCCTGGCTTCCCCCTTATCCCTCCCAAGATGCAGAACATGCCTCAGAAGATTTGCAGCTTGGAGGAGCAGAAAATGTAACCTCTCTGTGGATAAGAAAAGGAAAAAGCCAAATGGAGGACTGGGCTCTACTTGCTCACTGCCTGTTTCCCATCTTACAAAGCACTTAAGTTGGGTGTTGGAAGGGCAAATAAAGAAAGGAGTGGAAGGAATGGTGGAAACTATCTTCCCGAAGAGTGAAGGTTCCCATTTTAAGGGATGAGGGAGAAATTAACGAGTCTGAGAGGCAGAGAATGGACGCTCCTTCCACACAGCTAATAAGAGAGGAAACTTGAGTTTTCAGATCCCAAGCACAATACTGCTGACCCTCCACAGTCATTGCTCTTTACTCTGGGACATTGGCTCTCAAACTGTCATCTCTGTACCAGCTACATCAGTGTCCCCCGAGTTTGTTAGAAATGCGGTTCTCAGGCCCTATCCCGTCCCACTAAGTCTGAAACTTTAGGGATGGGGCAAGAGCCTTCCTGTTTCATCACTTCCAAGTGATTCTGATACATGCTGCAGTTTGAGAACCAATAGCCTTTAGTAGGTCCTTCAAGTTTTCACACTGATCTTGAACAGGGTCTGATGAGGATGAGGCATTTCCCCTGTTCTCTGCCACACAGAAGCTGTGCCTAGGTATTTGGAGAGAGAAGTCCTGTTCTGGGCCTTTGGTTAGAAGTCTCCACTCACTCTTCTGACGTAGTTAATATATGGATGCTGTTGCCCATCAGAATGAGTTTGAAGGATGAGGAAGACAAATGTCCACAGAATGAAGACAGGGGTCATGGGTGGGGAACGTAGGGCTCCTTTGTTATCTTTTCGCCCCTGCAACAATCTCTGGCTCTTAGATTCTTCCTCCGCAAACTTAGAAAAATTTAACATCTCGCCAAATGACATTGTAGCCCCTTCTTTCTGCAGTTCCAGCCTGCAGCCTCTGAAGGATACCAGAGAGGAAACAGTACCCACTGTGCAAAGAATAAAGCACTTCTCCATGCCTTTGCTTTGGGCGCTTCAATAAACTGCCGCTGGTGCAAGAAGGGAGCCTGACCTTTTCCACTCATCCCGCAATGTTTTGTTTTCTGCTCTGGATCAGAGCATCAACTGTCCTTAGAAAAAGGATCCTGACAGCTCACATTAGGATCTGTGTGATTTCTGTCCTCAGCTCACATAGAACCATAGGTTTGAGCTATGGCAGAATGTACAGATGGCATTTAAAAAATAATAATAATAACAAATGCCCAGGCTCAGAGCTAAATTATTTACCAAGCCACAGGGTGAGCATTAAGCAGGACTCCTGACTCACAGTTCAGTGCTCTTCTCCTGTCCTGGTCTTCCTTGCCAGTCCTGCCTCAGCTCTTCCAAATTTCCTCTCCACTCAGGAGATGTCTCAATCTGCTGTTCCCCTCAGAGATCTCAGGCTTCAAATGGTGACCCAACATTTATAAAAGCATTTGAGGAACATTTTGATTCTGAGCTGCCAGGTAGAGCATCCTAAAATGATTGGCTATATTGCTTGTGTCTACTCGGGTTTTGCACATGACAGAAAAACCCAAATATGAGTTATTTAGGCAAAAATGGAGATGAATGGTTGCTCAAAGAATCTGAGTAAATGTTGAACAGCCAAACCATGAGAAGGACAGAGAGGTTGCTGGAATTCAGGAACAACCCAAACCTAGTGTTTAAGCACCTCCAAGGCTCTCCTGCTGCCTCGTGTCAGTGCTTCCTTCTGTACACTGAGTGCACTTTCTCTCCTTAAAAAGTCAGTTCCTCCCTCCAGGTACCAGGAACGTGGATGCCTAGTTTGTGCTCCCTGCACATCCACTGTTGACAACGGACGGCCCTCTATTGTCTATACCCCATGTTAAAAGCTCTCAGAACAGCTCTGGCTGGTGCAGCGTGGGCCAGGTGCATAGCTTATATCAATTGATTGTGGGTGTGAACATCATGCAAGATTATGTTTTACGTGCTGGAACCACACACACAATGCAGTTGAGGGGAGAACCAGGTTCAGGGTTGGTATGATAAGCCGCAGTATCTCCAACATGCACAGACTTAATTTTTATCAGGTCACTTACCAAACCTGGAGAACCCCATGGACAGAGAAGCCTAGCAAGCTACAGTCCATGGGGTCACAAGAGGCAGACATGACTTAGCGGCTAAACCAAACCAAACCAAAACCAATATTTAAAGACTTTTTTTTTTTTTTTACAAATTGCTTCCCGTGATATGACCTAATTTTTTAACTTCATGACAGCTCTCGAAAGGAAAGTTATTTTAAAAGTGACCATTTTGTGGCTATGCAAACTGAGGCATCAGAAATTTGACTGCCCTGGGAAACATCAGCTACCTACTGAAGTCGATGACTGCCAGCTCAAGGAAAAGGGCTGACCAGATGGCTGGTTTTGCTTCTAATCCACGGTTAACGAGCTAATGACCCCTAGGCTTAATGCTGTCCACAGACTTGCTTTATTGGGCCAATGCTGAGTTTGCAAACACTTCAAATCTGAGTGCCTTAACACAGAGTATTTCTGTTTCAATTTGCCACAGAGCCTAGCACTAAATGTCTTTATATACCTGCTTCAATTCACACATGTATTATTTTGCCAGCCTGTAAGGGCATTTGAGTTTGTCTCTACTACCTAAAAGTAGTGGTTTTCTTGGTGATTCAATGATCCTGTCAGAATCAGATACAGCTAGAAGTTTCCTGGGTTATCTTTTCCTAGTCTTCATAAGTGATGTCAGTATTTGGAGACTAGATTGGTTGTATTAAATAGGCCAACCAAGTTTTTTTGGTTTTGATTTTTAATCTGAATAGAGTTAGCTGTTTTTTCCCCCGCTGATCCTCCTGGCAGTCAATCTAAGGAAGTCTTTGAATCCCTTTGCTGGGTGATATGTTTTAATGTATAAGATGAAATACTTAGGATTTCATAGGACATCAACTAAAGCATAGCTATCAAAATATTTAAATTGTGGGACAGCAATATATAATCTTTTAAGTATTTAAGTATTAAGTAACAATGTTCAGTCCAATAACTACCATAATTTCAAAGTGGTGCTGAGAATATAATATTCTGAGATATTTTCAACCGCTGCAAAGTAATATGAAAATGTCCTAAGATTTCTACTGGCAGCTCATTAGGGTTTGAGCCCTCCCGGAGGTGGGGTGGGAGGAGGCTGATGGAGGGAGCAAGGGGAGTCTACATGCCATCTAGGTACCAGTGACAGCTGGGAGACCCTGAAGTCATTAGTCTTTGTTATGAAACAGTTTACCTTAAAACTTAGTAGTTTGAAACAGCATTTATGATCGCTTATGGGTCTGTGGGTAACCTGGGTGGTTTCTTATTCAGCTAGTAGATTGGCTGGAGTCCTGTTGGTCCATGATGTCTTCACTTCTGTGAATGGTGGTGGGTCCTGGCTCTTGGCTGGGGCAATAGGAGTGACTGGACCACATATCACCCAAAAACAGCATGAGAGGGCAGGCTGCCATGTTTCGCATTTCCCAAGTCCATTGAGGTCACGTTCATTATCGTCCCATTGGCCAAAGTAAGTCACTGTATGTGAGTGGGGGAGGGGCCGCCCAAGATTGTAAATACCCAAAGGGGAATTATTTCAGCCATTTTTATAAAATTATCAACCACAGCCCCCACCAATCTTGGGAGCATAAGTCACAGAAACCCCTCCACCACCACAGGCTGGGCTCTAGGCTCTGCCTGTCCATCTAGGGGCTTCCACTAATTTCCACAAAGCAGGGAACTTGGGCATGCATGATAATGACCCTGTCATCCTGTAGGCCTCCGTCCCTTCCTCAGCCAGAGTCAGAGCCCTTGGCCTAAGCTTGGATATCCTTGAGTCAAGAAGGCACCTGTAACCTTTTACTGCATCTCTCCAAGGTGGCCAAGAAATCACAGATCCAGATGTCTAGTCAATTCAGGAGGCACAGGGAAAATTTTCTGCTCTAAACATTGAGGATGAGTAAGCATTTCTGTGCTCCAACTGGAGAAAAACATCAGTTTCTTACTGTTTTGTGATGATGTTCCTTTACCTGAAATTTCACTCGGGCTTGTCTCAGTGAATTTGTATTTGAAGTTTTTTCTTTGTCCTTCCAGAAGTCTCCTCTGTGTAAGAAAACCCTGCTTTGTCCTCTAATTGCAAAAGCTCCCTATAACGGTAGAAGCCGCCCTCAGCCAACCCATTATCCAATGAGGGCTTTGGAAACGGGAACCCGAGGGAGGAGGCAGTGGAAAAAACCCTGAAGGCTTTTCAGCGGTGCTGCTGCGTCACGGAAAACAAGCCAGATACCTGCATCGGGACCTCGCAGCAGCCCCACCAGAAACTTCATCTTAGCTCTTCTGCAGATTAGCAGGGGACGTCTGGCTCACCCCACTTTCTAGTCACGCACTTCCAAAGAGTATCCTGAAACCTGGCTGTTCATTTTTTCAAACCACTTCAGATGGCAGATGACAGGCTCCTGAGGATAAGACCCCAGGCAGAAGAGCTGTCCGCTTGTTCAGTCTTGCAGCAGCTTTAGTTTACTGAATCCCCAAAGTGGGAAAAAAAAAAAAAAAAAAGAAAGAAAAAGGAAAATGCAAAGGCTTCTAAATGTTTTCATCGGAATGCTCTCTTAGGTAGTGTCCTCCTAGAAGCAGAGCCCAGGAGAAGGATGCAGCACTCTATTTGGGAGGTGATCCTAGGAAGCAGAGTGGTGTGCAGGGAGGCTAGCTCAAATGGGAAGGAAGCCAACACAAGGGGCATCAGAGAGCAGAGTGCCGCCTGCAGGGGTTCAGTCCCAGCAGGACCTCTCTCAGAGGGAGCGTACAATATGCCTGAATTGCCCCACCTGAAGGGCATGGAATCTGAGGGTACTTATATACCAACTCCCATCCTTAAGTGGCTAAGTGCCACTTGCACCCAGCCCTGCGAGATGGCAAGCTTACTCCTGAGAAGGCAGAAATCCCCAAAGGCACATAAGTGCTTGTCATACATGCTCTTAGAATATAAGGGAGAGGACAGTACCGGGGTGACATAGGCAGAGAATCAAGAATGACTGCTACAGTTTTGCAAACTGTCATCTCCAGACACCCAAGCGTCATAGCTGTCTCCAGCTTTGGCACATAGATATTACAACCCTTCATTTATTCAGCATGTATTCACTGCACTCCAGCTGGGTACCATTTATTCAGCATCTCTGTGCTAGTCACTAAGCTAAGGTTTTTGCATACATCATCTCATTTGATTCCCATGATAACCTACAAGGTATTATTAGTCTCATTTAACAGTTGAGAAAACTGAGGTTCAGTAAGTAATTTAAGGTAAGTAAGTTACCTTAGTCTCTTGGCTTGAAAATGGCAGAACTAACATTCTCAACCAGGTCTATCTTCCAGTCTAAGCTCTATTCACGGTGACCCCTCTCTGAGGGCAGTGGGCTGTCCGTCTCATCTCCCAGGCCCCCCTACCCTGGGTACTGTGACCACTCTCTCTAAGCTCACTACCTCTTTGAATCTCTGGATCCTTAAACATTCTCCAGCCCACACCCACCCGTCATCTGTGCTCCCCCATCCAGCATCTGTCAGGCGCTTTGTCCGGTCCTGCTGCTCCTGGTTTCCTACTGAAGGAGTCAGAGAACCATATCTCTTGGCATCTTGTGATCTTAAGGCTGATTGCACCCATGGGCCCCAAGCAGACAGAATCAAACGGTTTGTTTTTAAGCACCAAACCAAAATGTAAGTCCCACTTTATCGTTGTTAACATTTAAAAAATAAAATGGCATGGGGTGAGGACCGAGAGAGGGAGTAATTCTCTCCAGCCCGCCAGCCGGGGAGTGGGAGGGAGGTGGCAGCTCTCGCAGTCCCGGGAAGGAGCTGCAGCAGTCGGCACAGAGCGTCAGCCTCCAGGTGGCAAAAAAAATAGGAAGGGGAGCATGTGGGGTGCATAATGATGGTGCACAATTCCATTTTAGAACCCGTATATCTGACTTCATGGGGGCCTTCCTGTCATTTTGGAAAACATTATTGATAGAACATCAGTGCTGCTCTGAAGCCAGTATTGGTGAGTGGCTGAAACTCTCCACCCCTCACCGGACAAAAACAAGATAAAGTTGGAATTGAAAGAACCCAAACTGGGGGGAGGGAGGGTCTCTGATGGAAAAACGCCCTGGTATAGATCAATGAATGTAAATTTCATGCCATGGGTTCACGGAACCCATTTAAATGACATACTCTAAAGTGCTTTAACGGAGATATGGAGATGAAAGCTAGGGCACCTTGGGTCATTCAGGCCTAGTTTGAATCCCATCTAAGATACCAGCTCTAGTTGCTTCTGAACCACTCAATGTGGTGCCCCAGGGATGGGGTTCCATCGTAGAATCATGGAACGTTGAACTGGAGGAAATGTTGAGAAGCCTTCAATTCAAGCCCCTCACTCACAAGTAAGGACACTTTGGGACTTTAGTTATGAGTAGAGCTTCCATGCTATGCTGCAGTACCTGTGAGCCTTTCCTAAGTAGAGGTGTGGAGGGAGACAAGAGGGGGCAGAAGCCCTCTGGTCTGGGGGAGGCAGCCTGCAGACCCATAGCAGCCTCTCTAAAACCCAGGTGTAGTTCTTATCTATTGCTGCGTAACATTATTACCGCAACCTTTTGGCATAGAGCATCTCACGGTCCCATGGGTCCTGGGTCTGGGCCCTTGGTGGCATAGAATGTCTTATGGTCTCCTGGGTCCTTGGTCTGGGTGCTGGGTGGCATAGAGCATCTCATGGTTCCATGGGTCCTGGGTCTGGGCGCTGGGTGACATAGAGCATCTCAAGGGTCCCGTGGGTCCTGGGTCTGGGCGCTGGGTGGCATAGAGCATCTCATGGTTCCATGGGTCCTGGGTCTGGGTGCTGGGTAGCATAGAACACTTCATGGTCCCGTGGGTCCTGGGTCTGGGCGCTGGGTGGCATAGAGCATCTCAAGGGTCCCGTGGGTCCTGGGTCTGGGCACTGGGTGGCATAGAGCATCTCACGGATCCATGGGTCCTGGGTCCGGGTGGCATAGAACATCTCACGGTCCCGTGGGTCCTGGGTCTGGGCGCTGGGTAGCATAGAATGTCTAACGGTCTTGTGTGTCCTGGGTCTGGGTGCTGGGTGGCATAGAGCATCTCATGGTCCCGTGGGTCCTGGGTCTCAGTGCTGAGTAGCATAGAATACCTCATGGTCCCGTGGGTCCTGGGTCTGGGCGCTGGGTGGCGTAGAGCTTCTCACAGTCCTGTGGGTCCTGGGTCTGGGCGCTGGGTGTCAGAGAGCATCTCATGGATCCCATGGGTCCTGGGTCTGGGCGCTGAGTAGCATAGAACATCTCACGGTCCATGGGTCCTGGGTCTGGGCGCTGGGTGGCATAGAACATCTCATGGTCCCATGGGTCCTGGGTCTGGGCGCTGGGTGGCATAGAGCATCTCACGGATCCCATGGGTCCTGGGTCTGGGCACTGGGTGGCATAGAACATCTCACAGTCCCGTGGGTCCTGGGTCTGGGCACTGTGTGGCATAGAGATCTCACGGATCCCATGGGTCCTGGGTCTGGGCACTGGATGGCATAGAGCATCTCACGGTCCCGTGGGTTCTGGGTCTGGGCACTGGGTAGCTGGGCTGTCTGCCCGGGGCCTCACTGGCTGCTGTCCGGGGTCAGCTGGCTACACCTCCTGAGGGCCTCTCCCAGGCATGTTTGGGTGGTTGGCAGGATTCATAGGACTGAGGCTCCGTTCCCTGGCTGGCCAGCCACCAGGAGCCATTCTCAGTTCCTTGCAAGCCCCCTCACAGGCCCTTTCAGAAAGCTGCAGTCTACTTCTTCAAGGCCAGTGGGAGAATTTCTTCAGGAAGGGTCAACCAACTCCCTGGTTTAAGGACTTTCCCCTGATTAGGTCAAAATCAACTAATTAAGAACCTTAACTACCTCTGCAGAGTCCCTTTGCCTCTTCCATTTGACATAACCTAGCCACCAGGCTATGGGTTATCCTGTCACAGTCACAGACGCCCACACCCAGTGCCCAACGGGGGGGATTACACACAGAGCTTATGGCGGAATCTTCAGCACTGTCTTTTTTTTTTTCCCTGATGTGGACCATTTTTAAAGTTTTTAATGAATTTGTTACAATATCACTTGTGTTTTATGTTTTGGCTTTCTGGCAATAAGGCATGTGGAATCTTAGCTCCCCAACAAGCAATCAAATCCATCCCCCCTGCACTGGAAGGCGAAATCTTAACCACTGTGCCACCAGGGAAGTCCCTTGAGTGTTGTCTTAGAATCCTGCCCCCACATTGGGGAAAGGCCAGTTCCGTTTCCTATAGCCCTTCAACTGTCCACAGGCTCCTCTCCTGAGGACATCCATCAGCGGCCTCCCAAATGACCCTATCTCAGCAGCTCGGTCTCGCTCTGAACTGGGTAATTTGGTTATTTGCAGCCTGCCTTCCAGCCCGAGTTGGGGCCCCCATGCACTTTTCTGACCTTGATTGCCTCAATCCACAGTCATTGTTCCAGAAGAGGCAAGGCCTGCGGAGCCCTGGAAGAGCAGGCAGGGGGCTCTGGAGGAATACCTTTCAGTGTTCACCGTTAGCAGCCCTGGCGACTGATGAAAAGGCTTCAGTCATGGGGCCAGCAGTCACGGCAGGAGCCGGGGTCCCTGGTGCGAGCTGTGGAGACGCCTCTGCGAAGCAGCTGTTGGGGGTGGGGAGGACGCCCCTTGGCCTCGCTGAATGAGCTGAGCAAAAGATCTGGGGCCGCTCACCCTGCTCGAGAGGGGCTGTGTGGGCTGTGGGCCCTCGGTACATGAGTCCAACCAAAGCTGGGGCACCCCGAGCCAGGAAGAGCAGTGAGGACATGGCCAGAGAGATGGGACAGTCTGGAACAGACCTCGAGGGCCAGTCTGACAGAGGAGTGCCATCGCCGCGCAAGGGTGGCCTCTTTTTCTGTGATTTATAGGCTGTCTGGTGACGCCTCCTGGGCCCTGGATGCCGTCGGTAGGCTTAGATCCCCTCGACGCGGCGTTGGAGCACCAAGCACCGGCGCCTCAGCTCCCCTCCTTCCGTGCACTTCCTGAGCATCTGTTACGTGCCTAGTGCTCCTCTAGGCGAACAGGGCCAACAGTCAGGCAAGATCGGCAGCGAGATATGTTTTAGCAGGAAGAGGCAGGCATCCAACAAGCAGGCAGACCAAAAACGGCATCGGATGACACAGGGGCTAAGCAGATTCAGAGAGGGTGAAGTGGAAATGAGATGGGTCAGTGTGGGCCTCTCTGAGGGAGGATGGCAGTCCAGCCCCAGAGGCGGAGGCGCCAGCCCTGGTGGGGGCGTGTTTCAGGATAGTGGTTCAGAGCCCTGAGGTAGGAGCCAGGATGGTGTTTTCAGCAGCAAGGGGTCAAAGCTGGTGGAGAAGGAAGGGATGTGTGATGAGGCCGGGGTTGGGAAGTGCCAGGTCGGCGAGGCCCACTGGGCCTTGAGGAGGGTCCAGCTTTTGATGGAAGAGCACTGGAAACCTCTGCAGGGTTCCTCAGAGGGGCTTTATCTTTTTCCAGCATCATTCTGGATTGAGGTGAAATAAGAGCAGAAATAGGGAGCCCAGTAGGAGGCAACTGCGTCTCCTGATGTGGCTGTGGATGCAGAAATTGAGACCCCATGAGAGCCATACTAGGGGTGCCCAGGGAGACACAGATGGTGGCCAGTGAGGATCACTGGGGTGGGAGGACCCTAACTACTGTCCACCAGTCACCACTTGGAGCAGGATGCAGGCAGATATAAGTCTGGTTCCCTGGTTGTAACAGAGCTCAAGTGCAAGTGATTTGATGAGGAAGGATTCTCAGGTCAGCCTGTAAGAGTGAGGAGAGCAAGACAGGGAAGGGGAAAGAGCCCAGCAAGGATGCCATCTCAGCCGGGGACTAGCCTCAGCCTGGTCCTGAGCTCCGGAGGGCACGTGGCATCACAGTTCATCCTGCCTTGAGGCAAGGAGGTAGCTCCGTTCAGCCAGTCACTGGGCAGCCTGGACTCCCAGGCATCTCAGGGTGGGGTGGCCCATGAGCCAGGGGCAGGGCTCAGGTCAAGTCACAGGTATAACCTGTAAGCACAGCAAGCTTGACCTCTGGGGAACTGGTACACCTTCTAGTACAGAGTAATTGGGATCTAGGCAGGGCACCTCCAGCATCCCTTACGGTAGCCACAACTCACCTGAATGAGGGAGTGAGATGACTAGGCTATAAAGTGCCCTGCTGTCTGAAAACATTGGAACCAAATATAAATAAATTAAGTGAACTAATATGGGAGGTCTGTTACAGGAGGAACTTCTCATTGTCCACGGGTTCTCTTCAAAAAAGCCTGTAAATAGTCAACTCTCTCTAGGCACTTAACTGATTCCCAGATGTTCCATTCACTCAGCTCCTCAGGAATAAATTTCTGGCATGCTGGATGATGTCATAAAACAAGCTCTACCCTCAGAATAAAGCAAAGCAGAAGGATGAGTTTATTGCAAGGCTTTTGACCTGTGAACTGGAAAGCTCAAGACTCCAGGAGCAAAGAATTCTAAGTTGCTCACAGGCTGAGGGATTTATGGGATCGATACAGAAGCTATTTGGCTTTTTCAGCTGATTGATTGCCCAGTGATCGTTCTTATTTGGGTCAGGGCAACGGAGTCAGGATCACAAGGAAATCTAGAGCTAATGGGAACAGAACTAGAGTTTGGGGATTGGCTGGTGTCCTCTGCTGATTTCTGAGAAGAGCTGTAAAGTCCTGTAAGGCTCACTTATGTTTCCTTTGCATGCCTGTATTGACCATCTTGATTTCTTCCCTGACAATAGCAACTCCATTTTAGTTTGGTTCTACAAAGGGAGGTCTGAATACCCATTTAGCCAGCATAATTATGATTAGGCTCACCTAACCAGTACACCTGACCTGCCTCTTGAGAAATCTGTAGGAAGCAACAGTTAGAACTGGACATGGAACAACAGACTGGTTCCAAATCGGGAAAGGAGTACGCCAAGGCTGTATATTGTCACCCTGTTTATTTAACTTATATGCAGTATACATCATGGGAAATGCTGGGCTGGATGGAGGACAAGCTGGAATCAAGATTGCTGGGAGAAATGTCAATAACCTCAGATATGCAGATGACACCACCCTTATGGCAGAAAGAGAAGAAGAACTAAAGAGCCTCTTGATGAAAGTGAAAGAGGAGAGTGAAAAAGTTGGCTTAAAGCTCAACATTCTGAAAACTAAGATCATGGTATCCATTAGTTCATGGCAAATAGATGGGGAAACAATGGAAACAGTGACAGACTTTATTTTGGGGGGCTCCAAAATCAGATGGTGATTGCAGCCATGAAATTAAAAGACACTTGCTCCTTGAAAGAAAAGTTATGACCAACCTAGACAGCATATTAAAAAACAGAGACATTACTTTGGTTTTTCTAGTAGTCCTGTATGGATGTGAGAGTTGGACTGTTAAGAAAGCTGAGCGCTGAAGAATTGATGCTTTTTAACTGTGGTGTTGGAGAAGACTCTTGAGAGTCCCTTGGACAGCAAGGAGATCCAACCAGTCCCTGCTAAAGGAAATAAGTCCTGAATATTCATTGGAAGGACTGATGCTGAAGCTGGAACTCCAATGCTTTGGCCACCTGATGTGAAGAACTGACTCATTGGAAAAGACCCTGATGCTGGAAAAGATTAAAGGCGGGAGGAGAAAGGGACAACAGAGGATGAGATGGTTGGATGGTATCACTGACTTAATGGACATGAGTTTGAGTAAACTCCAGGAGTTGGTGATGGACAGGGAAACCTGGCATGCTGCAGTCCATGGGGTCGGACATGACTGGACGACTGAACTGAGATCACAGAGAAGGAAGCAGTAGCTCAGTTGTAGAGTCACCTTAAGGCAGCTGCCCCTTTGACTTTACCTAAAAGGAAGTAGCTTTACTGCCCAACTCCTAAAAGTGTGGATCAGTAGTATCCAAAACTTGTCTGCAGATCAGAATTCCGGTGGCTCTTATAAAAATTCCAAAGCTAAGGCCATATCTTAGAGCAATCAAGTCACAATTTCTGGAAGCATTTTAAAGTAAAATTTTTATTTAGGAATAATTTTAGATCTACAGACAAATCGCAAGGATATTACACTGCCCATCCAATTTCTCCCACTGTTAACACCTTACATTTTCACATTTTACATTTGACACATGGTACATTTGTCACAACTAAGAAACTGACATTACTATTTATGGGATTCCGGATTTTATTTGTGTCCTACCAGCTCTTTCATTAATGCTCTTTTCCTGGTTCAGGATCTAATCCTGGTACCACACTGCACTTAGTTGTATGTCTCCCCCATGTCCTCCAACCTGTGGCGGTCTCTCCATCTTTCTTTGATTTTTATAAACCTTGGTAGTCTTGAGGAGCATTGCCCTGTACCTGGTAGAATGTCCCCCAATCTGGGTTTGTGTGCTGTTGCTCTTAGCTTTAGACTTGAGTTACGGGTTTTTGGAAAGAATATGGCAGAAGTGAAGTGTCCTACTCACCACCTCCTGTCAGGAGGGACAGTAAATCCATGTAGTATCACTGGAGAGGTCTACTTCAGGACTTGCCAAAGGTGCATGCATGCGTGCTCGGTCATTTCAGTCGTCTCTGACTCTTTGCGACGCCATGGACTACAGCCCACCAGGCTCGTCAATCTATGGGACTTTCCAGGCAAGAGTACTGCAGTGGGTTGCCATGCCCTCCTCCAAGGGATCTTTCCGACACAGGAAAGTTGAACCCTCATCTCCTGTATCTCCCGCTTTGCAGGTGGATTCTTTACTGCTAAGCCCCTGGGGAAGCCCACTTGCCCAAGGCAGAGCTTGTCAAGTCTCTCCCTGCAGAGTTACTATTTTTCCTTTCCATATGCTCATGTTAGAAACTCAGCACTGAATCTAGCCCATCCTTAAGGTGTGTGTGTATGTGTGCATAGTACCCAGACCCCACTCACCAGCAAGAACCTGAGGGGTACACTTCCATAGCCACCGTACTGACCTCATCTCTTTGCCTTAGTTCCCAGTCACTATTATGCAAACTTCTCAAATGATCCAGGACTTGGCATACTCCTCAGACCCCCTGGAACTGAATCAGCACTTCCTGGCTATGTTACCTTGGGCAAATTGTTTAGTAACCTCTGAGCCTCAGTTTCCTCATCTGAAAAAAGAGTGTTAATATCTATTTCTAAGATTTATTGTGAAGATTACATCAGATAATGCCTATAAAGTTTTGACTACAGTGCCAGATACAGAGCAAATATTCCATAAATGTTAGGTACCAACTGTAATAGTAATAATAGAAGTAGTAATGCCTTCCTTACTCCACCCATGTGCATTGGACATCTAGTACTACAATAGTTCATCTCAGTGATGAAAAACAATAAGTTGGAACTTATATTTGAAAGGAATGTATTAAACAATTCATTCCATTTTGTTTATGTATTAAATGAACACTTATTTAGCATTTACCTTCTGCCAGGCACTGTTCTAATCATTTTCATAAATATTACCTCATTTGGTCTTCAAAAAAAGCCTATGAGGTAGGAACTACTCTTAACCCCATTTTACAGATAAGAAAAACTGAGGCACAGTGAAGTTAAGCAGCTTGCCTAAAAGGACATGGCCAGAAAGTGGCAGACCCAGGATTTGAACTGAAGAGGTCTGATTTTGGAGTCCATACTTATAACCACTACAGTATTTTAAATGGTACTGTCAAAAGTATAGAGTGTTATGAGACTGTTTAAAATGGGGCATGGCCTGGTTGGGGAAGGGGACCCCATCAGGAAATGCACCTGTGAAATCTTGGGTAAACTTATACCAGGAAAGTAAGCTGGGAGTGAGATAGGGGAAGGAGAGCAGAGATGTATGGTAAGATTTGGTTCTCTCCAAGGCCATGTGATGTTAAGTATCCTTTACACAGGAAGTCTCTTTCTTACTGCTTTCTCAATTCTTGAAGATGCACTTGGGAAAATTCAGCAGGTCTTTGATGTTAGGGAGATGTTAGGAGAGGGGTGGACACTGCTTTCAATAACTCAAACTGGTGGTCAGTATAAAAGAATCTGGACCATTCAACACACGCTTGTGCTCTGTCTTGCACGCTTAAGAAAGTCAATCTGTCTTTCATATTTATGTCAAGAGTTTGGTAACACAAAGGAAGCTTCTGATTGTGAAAACTTAGGTTGGCTGTGTTTCAGGAGAACGAATATTCTCTAAAATTTGTGAGTCTAAAAAAAGTGCTATTTCCTGGATAGGGTGGGTTTCTGAGTACTGCCAGCGCCTCACCCTGAGTATGTCTCCAGATCCACGTTCTTGCACCTGGACTCGGCTACAAACTTCTTGGCGCCAGAAATACTATCCTGTTTATCATTCACACACACGGCACTAATTCCCACTCAGTTGGTGCTTGGTACATATTTTTAAATGAATTTATAATTAAATAGACTCATGAATAAGTCTATTTGCTTACTTACCACTGCAGCCTATTTGAAACCTCAGAAGCACATGTAAATCATAAGCTGTCTTTTCTCTTACTCTTTCTTGTCCCTATGTAAAATCATCTTTCTGCTTCCAAATTTGGCAAGGAATAGAAGTATATTAATTCACATCATGACTGAAATTTTAAACATGCCTTTACCTACATCTGAGACTTCAAAGCTTCATGTCCTTCAGCCCAGGTAATGAGTATCCTCGAGGTTTGGCATTATTTAGTGGAGCTCATTGGAATTCATCTTATACTTGACTGTGTTGATTCCACTTCTTTCTGAAGCCTGCTGGGAAAACACAGAATTCTAGGGCTTTCACTAGGGTCATGTTGATTCTGAACTGATTCTGAGCAGTTATATTTCACAAATAGAGTCTTACTTGAATTTTCCTGATTGAGAGCAAAAAACAAACAAACAAAAAAACATGGGTGGTGGGCATGTGACGTGTGTTCTGTGCACATCTGTCCATGTTTGTGGGGTGGGCACAGGAGGTGGAAGAAAAGATGAAAATGACTGACCAATTTATTGAGAGACAAATCAGTTCATACTTGCAAGGTTTTTAGTGAAGATTGCATGATCAGCTGGATACAAGAAATTTTAATGTTTGGCTGAACCATAGAGAAGAGAGAAAAGAGGTAAACCACCTTGACAATGGCAGGTGTGTCTAGGGGGATGCTTTTCCCACCCACCATGCCCAGAATCTCCACCAGTTCCCCAGCTGTCATCCACAGCACTCACGGAACCCGAGTGAAAATTACGTGTGCTTGGAAAACTCACTTTCCAGACAAGTCTCCTGAACTTCCTACCAAATCACCACTTTTTAAGCCATAAAGAACTTCATTGGCTCTTTGAAATCCATAAAGAATGGATATGCTAAAAGTGTCCCTATATAGAGAAAGGTGGGGATAAAAGAGGCAGATCGATCAATACCCATCACGAATATTCATTCTCCAGAAGCTGCTCACCAGGCCCAAGTGCAACATCCTATTAGGGCTCACATGATCAGCCCCACACAGCATTTGTTGACCATCTGCCACATCCTAGGCACTGTCCTGGCATGTGGCTGCCATCTAATGTAAGGGTTAAATGGCGGGTGTTCCAGCCTCAGATCTGGCGGAAGTTATGTAATCTTCCTGTTCCTCGTTTTCTTCACTTATCAGATAGGGAAATGATAATGGAATTGCTGTAGAGAGTATCACATTTTATTTTCCCAACTTCATTCTTCCTGTCCTGGCCCACAACTTCAGTATTGTCTTTCAGACAAAGCTAGATGTTTAACTGGAAATAAATTTCAGCTTCAATAGAGGAAAAGGTTAAGAATAGAATGGCTGGTTGTTCCTGAAATGCCATATGAAAAATTTATATTAAGTCAGGCTTCTTTTTTTCCTCTTGGCCTATTTTCTTTTATTAAGGATGTGAAGACAGCACCTTCCATTACTGCCATGCCTTCTGAGCATACTTTATTTCCGCTCTACTTGCTGCCTGCTGCTTACTCATCCTGATAATACCACTATCTTTAAAACTCCTAACATAGAAGGGTAAAAACAAAAATGATTTCTGGGTATAGAGAGAAGAATAGGATGATGGCACTTAGTAAACTCGATGTATACCCAGTATATCAGTTAGCATTTGCTGGGTAACAAATAACCCCCTCAAATGTAGTGGCTTCAACACCATTTATTTAGCTCATGATTCAAAGTCAGTACTTTGGGTTGAGTTCAGTTGGGCAGTTTTTCTGCTCGTGGTTGGGCTCACTCTATGGTCAGTTGCTAGGTCAGCTGGATGCTAGCTGGTCTAGAGTAGTCTTAGCCGAGATGACTTATCTCTGTTTCACATGGTCTATCTTATAATCCACTAGGCCAGCCTGGGTTTGTTCACCTAGCGGTTGCATGGATACAAGGAAGTATAGAAGTCACCCCAGTTTAATCAATCATCTGAAGCCCATGCCTATGGGTAATGAGGCCTAAGATGTTTTTCTTCATGATAGACCGCACAGGAATGAGCAAACTCATACATGTGTACGCATGTACAGAAGCCAATAAAATATATGCTTGGCTCTAAGGATAAAGAGACCCATGAGAACCCATATAATACTCCCCAGCCAACCGAACACCTCATCCAATTCAGTTGTTAACACTTTCTCTCCTTTAATGCATATCATTTTTTATAGTGTTTCTTCTGGTTATAAAAACAATTAATTTTAATTGCAGAAAAAGTATGTAAAGAAAAGTATAAAAAAGAAAGTCAACAATGATCTCACAGTCCAGAAGCAATAATTAAGCAATAATTATAAATAATTATTTATTCTATATATGCAAGTTCTCTGATAACCAGGCATTACTGTGAAATGTGGAGGTTGTTATTCATTATTAGTTATATAGTGTTACATAGCATGTGTGTGTATATGTGTGTGATTTCTGTAGTTATTCATTCATTCATTTATTTATTCCTTTCCTTGGAGAGGGGCTCAGCTGGGAAGCCCTGGGATGCGCAGTGTTATGAGCCCCACTCCCAGCAGCCTCTGGTTACTGATATTTAAGGGACTGTCCTCATCAAAAGAGGTGAAAGAAAAAAATTGCACAAAAGTTTTGCCTTTTGAAGCTACAGAAAGGAACCTGCTCCAGCACCTTCTGTGCTGTTTTTTGTTTCACTGGATTTCTTACAGGGGAAGAAACGAAACCCTCCCTGTGGTTGCCAGGGCATCATTCCGTGCTGACTGCGTGGAGTGTGGCTTCTGTTGCCATGTATGATCAGCTCATGGCTTTCTGGATGTCTGCCCTTGCTACTCAAAGTGTGGTCCAGGGATCAGCAGAACCACTGGGCAGCCTGAGAGAAAGCAAATTTATAAGCAGCACCCCAAACTCACTGGACTAGAATCTCTGTGGTTGGAGCCCAGGAATTTGTGTTTAATAAGCTCTCCTGGTGATTTTGACAGCTACGTTTTTAGCAGCTCTGGTGTTCTGAGAACTCTGTAGAATGGATTGATTTGCTCCTGAAGGAAAACAACTGATCTGTGGAGAGTTTTGAGTTTGCTCACCTAGTGACCCTCAGGATCACCTCGAGAGCTTATGAAAACATAATTTTGGGGGCTGCATGCTCAGAGACTCCAGTTCAGCTGCCCTGGGGCAGGGCTCGTGAATTTGTATTCCCAGCGAGTCCCCTAGGGCTGAGATGCTGCCAGCCCTAGATCACACTCCAACTAGCACCGCTTTAGCCAACACCCTTCTCCAAAAAAGAAACTGATCTCAACTTTCAAGAACTTTTTGAGATCTCTGATTCTATAGTTACATTTTAAAAGGATATTTTCTTAATTTGGGAACTCACTTTCTTCAGAAAACCACTTATTTTTAAAACATTTTTTAACCATAGTCTGTGGCATCATCGACTCAAAAGGATATGAGTTTGAGCAAACGCTGGGAGATAGTGAAGGACAGGGAAGCCTGGTGTGCTACAGTCCATGGCGTTGCAAAGAATCAGATACAACAGAGCAACTGAACAATGATGACAAAAACTGTTTTGAAATAGAGCTAGTTCTGGTGCCCAGAGGCATTTCTGAAAGAGCTGACTAAGTCTAAGAGAATAGAAGCGTGCAAGGTACAGTCATAATTTCATGTTCTGGGAACTTTGGTGGCCTTCCAACTGGTTTCATTAGAACCGGAATCCCGGGCAAATATGGCTGGGGCTATATTTTCTGGGCACATTAGTCAGGCCCTACAAAAGTGACACCTGATGGCCAGCAGTGGCCTCTGTGTCTCTCATATTCCCTCCACCTTCTATGACAGAGGTCAGATAATGTGTGTGCGTGTGTGTGTGTGTGTGTGTGTGTGTGTGTGTGATTTCTTAAACTGCTCATTGGATTCTCCAATAAATATTAACATACATTAATTAAGGACCTATTGCCTTCAATGGTCAAAGGAAGACTGGTGCCAAAAAACTGCAGGAAATGAGCAACATGTATGTGAGTGCCTGCTCAAGTGTGAGAGCCCAGAGTCAGGTCAAACCAAAGCTGTTACAAGGAAGGGTGAGCTCTGACCCTTGTCCTCAAAATCAGTCACTTGATGTTTTCTGTGTGCTAGCCTCCCTCAAAGGGTGGCTGTTGAGGACCCATGAGGGGGTAGTGGAGAGGTCGGTAACATAAAGAGGCCAGTGTCACATGAAGTGAGGAATATGAGGACAGGACACCCAGGGGCACACAGGAGTCGAGGGGGCCTTGGCCCAGGCTACCAGCCTCCTCCCGGAGATACCACTTGTGCTGAATTCTGAAGGCTGGGCAGAAGCTGGCCCAATAAAGAAGGCAGGGCCGAGTCTAGAGTTGATATTGCAGCAAGCAAAATCACAGGGATTTGGAGGATTACAGTAAAAGTAGGTAAGCATTTTCATCAAGCTTGCTCCCGAGGGAGCAATGATTAATAAGCATGAGACAGATTCTTTGGAAAATGTTAAACAAACCTGCTGCCACCTCCAAAAAGGAACACACAAATCGATTTGAAAGAATCTATGTTTACACTTGTGATTAAAGCAGGCCAACCTTTTCCTGGGTGGCTTTTCTGTTTCCATTTTGTTATTCATGAAATCTTTCATTTCCCATCATATCCCTTGGAGGTTCTAGTGAATTGAACAGTGGGCCCAGAAAAGCCCATTTGCCTGTAATCCCTGCCTCCTAGAAAATGAATTTATGGAATTTTTAGGTATTTGTACAGCTACCAGAAAAGGAAATCTCAAACCTGGAGAAACAGAAAGAAGAGGAACCTGGAGACTCAAAGCATGCATTCTCAATGCTCCTGTGTCTGCCAGGTTATGACACCAGCACGCGCCAAATACAAATGCAAGCCTTGTTTCTGCCATGGCTTCCATGACCTTCTGGAGCCACCTGGAGGTCTACCATACTTAAGTGCATAAGAAAATGTGTGCCTTAACTTACTGTCTGGAGACATAGGGATACATCGACACCTTCTCAAATCACACGTGCAAACTCAGTAGTGTCCAAAGAGTTAAAGCATGACTGTCCTCTCAGCCCATAGTGAGTATATTCTAAAGGTTCATTTATGTCATTAGTGAGAACCAGTAGGCTGGGAAAACACACTCACAGAGCATTTGAGGAATAAAGATTTATATAAACAGTCAGGAAAGGATGTTAGAATAAATGCTTTCAGTTAAGTATGAAACTGATTAATGTCTTATAGGGCAATAAAACTGTCATACGTGGGATTATCTTTTCTACTAAAGAGAAACCATTTGTATCTCTATGGACAAAAAACTCATTTGCTCAGTTGTCTATAAAGTACCATTTAACTTGATATTCTGTTCTCTAATTAAGACGAAATAGTGAAAATTTGGGGGGTGATGGATATAGTTATTACCTTGATCACGGTGCTGGTTTCATGGGCAATGTACATGTGACAATAGTTTAAATATGTGCGTATATTTTATATCGATTATGTTTCAATAAAGCTGTTAAAGAGAAAGAGAAAAAATAGTAAGCCAAACAAATAAACATTCCTCTATAATGTTAGACAATTCTCCAGTCTGATAGAAAAGGATGTGATCATTCTCCTTTATTTCCAAATTTTGGATAATTTTTATTAACACCAATTAAAACAACTGCTTCTAGAATAAAAGAGATTTAGGTTTTGGTCACTTGCCAGTTGTGTGGCCCTGGTCAAAATATTTAAACCTTCCTAAAGCTCAGGCTTTCTATCTGGAAAAAAAATGAAGATTAAAAATAGCCTCCTATATAACTAGGATTGAAGGAAATAATGCATGTGGAATGCTTAGCAAAATACCTAGCACATATTATACCGAGGACTAGTCAGTGTTCACTGTTTTTAGTTACTGTTTCTAAGGAAGAAAGGGCTTCTCTGGTGGCTCAGTAAAGAATCTGCCTGCAATGCAGGAGACCAAGGTTTGATCCCCGGGTCGGGAAGATCCCCTGGAGAAGGAAATGGCAACCCACTCCAGTATAGCTGAGGAGCCTGAATGAGATAATAAGGAGGATAGAAAGAATACAAACCAAAAATGAGGTACCAAGAGTACTAAGAACTGCATCATCTTGACCACGGCACCTCCCTTTACCTTACATCTCACTTCTCACCTGTGGACTAGGAGAATAGATGAGCACCCAAGTTGGATCTAACTCTTAAAGTAGAACTCACTTACTGGGCCTTGGGCCAAATCCTGATGGAAGTCTGGTTTCTTCTCATCCTGGAGCTACTCACAACTCTTAGAACTATGGTCCCCAAGGCTGTGTAACCCAGTGGTCAAGGGGAAAGACTCTGGATCAGACTCTGGCTTCAGATCTCAACTCTGCTACTTTCCAGCTATGGAACCCTGGGCCATTCACTCAATCCCTCTGTTCCTTGGCTCCAAGCACCCTCCTCACAGAGTTGGTTATTACCCTGCGTCTCAACACAGCTGGGCAGATGCTCGGCACTCAGTGGCCCTTGCCTTATTATTAGGGCTTTTGCATGAATGGCTGGGCAGCCAAGGGTCCTGGATGTGTCAGCAGAACTGATGAGCATTGTTGACCTTCTCAGAGGGATGAGGCTTGAAGACATTTTTATATGCAGAACAATTTCCCTTTGGGCTGTCATTCAGTAACAGCTACAAAGGTATGTTTGTGTTACTAACACACATTGACGGCTGTATATACAGTCTAATGACACGAAAGTTCTGGTGATCATGCACAGCCCAGCACTGGAGGGAAGGTGTTGACACTGCACGGGGCCCAGGCAGGCAGGCTTCAGGGTGAGCTGGCCAGGCTTTGCCCCCGCTGACTGGCAGGGATCCCTAAGCAGGATGTGCCTCGTGCTCCCACAGAGCCCACAGATGGCTTCCCACCTGCTTTAGGCCAGATGACTTCTCCTTGGTTTTGGAGTACTGCTCTGCCCAGGGCTGCTAGAAGATGCATCCCCAGAGGCTCCTCCCCCAGGCACTGTGGGCCCGCCAGATCCTGGGTCCCTTTCACCAGCTTTTTACACAGTGTCCGCAGCTTCTGCTGCTCAGACAGCCCCCGCCTCCTGCCATATAAAGAGCTGCCCGTGTATAGCCCCGTGAAGCTCGCCTCAGTCAGACAGTCTCAGCAATGCCTGCAGAGTCTTTGCACCCCTCGTCCAGGCAGATGCTTTTGCCCATGACTAACTGGGGTGGGAGTCCGAAAGCCCAGCTCCCTGGCCTCAAGGCAGCACATAATCTCAGGCTGGTTTTACACTTCGCGGCTCCCTGCAGAATGAGCCTGTCTTGCGTGATGTCTTCCCCTTCTTCAGCCTACTTCCTCTATTCTCTCCCAGGTATCTGCTGAGACTCTTCCCCAGGAGAGTCTTGTACAGATTCTTGGCTCAGGGTTGGCTCCTGGGAGGAATCAGTCCAGGACCACCTCCTTTCTCCCTGCTGTCACCAATAGAGAAGTGTCTTTCTGCCCAGAACTTGTGGGGCCCCTATGGAGGAGGGTCCAGCTTTTTTTATTTTTCTGTTTTATACTGGAATATAGCCAATGAACAGTGTTGTGATGGTTTCAGGTCAACAGCAAAGGGATTCAGCCATGCATATACATGTATCCATTCTCCCCCAAACTCCCCTCCCATCCAGGCTGCCACATAACACTGTGCAGAGTTCCCTGTGCTATGCAGTAGGTCCCTGTTGGTTATACATTTTAAATGTAGCAGTGTATACATGTGGAGTCCAACTTTGAAGTTCCTACAAAGTCAGGGCTTGTTTTGAGCAAGGTACCACCCTGAGCGACTGGTTTTGTAAGCACCGTGAGAGGCTTCCCTGGAGGCTCAGATGGTAAAGAATCCACCTGCAATGCAGGAGACACAGGTTCAATCCCTGGGTTGGAAAGATCCCCTGGAGGAGGGCATGACAACCCACTCCAGTATTCTTGCCTGGAGAATCCCATGGACAGAGGAGCCTGGTGGGCTGCCGTCCATGGGACTGCAGAGAGTCAGGCATGACTGCATGACTAACCCTTGGGTGCAGGAGGAGAAGCAGGCTGGGAGGCTTGGAGTCGCAGTGGGTGAAGAGCGCAGCATTCAGAACCCTCCAGGGGTCAGACGATGTGTCCTTAAGGCAAGATGCCTTCTGCTCAGACCTGCATCACTGGGAGTTTTTTCTCATGCACGGGGAGGCCCAGAGCCTCAGGAGCTTCTCCCCAAACAGGTGCAGCCTGCTCTGAGCCTCACTGATGTCTGCACAGTTTGTTCAGCTTCCTCCTTGAATTCAGCCACAGCAGGGGGTCTGGGCGTCCTACTGTTTCTTCATTTGAAGTGAGGGGATGGCTGAGACGTGGTGGGACTCCTCAGCCCAGCCATCTTCCAACGAAGGGTCCCTGAAGTGACCTCAGGGAAGGCCACACCCTACGGCAAGGGAAAGACTTGGAAGTTTGCTGGGTTGAGTTTGCCAGATCACACATCCCCAGGGGCCCTCAGGTTAATGCAATGACCGTGAGCACCCTGCCAGGTTTCCAAATGCTGGATGGTCTCACAAGGACTTTTTGGTGCTGGGAAGCACTTCTAAGTGATACTTGCTCCCCTGGCCACAGATGACACCTTTAATCTTGGCAACCGTCTTTCATGTATATTTAGAGGAGCAAGTAACTCCTTGATCAAGATAGAGGCTGGGTGGGGGAGGGTCGATGATTTAGGGTAAGCTAGTCTCACTTTCTGAAACAGTAACATGATTAACACACACACACATTTCCTCTGCCTTCTCAAGGTAATGGAAATACACTGAGGTCAGCTGTTCCTCTTTGTAACACACAGTCACTAGGGGTCCATACAATGTCTGGAAATAGGAGATGCATAGTGACAGTTTCTCAGACTCAACAAAGCTAACAGAGTGATAATGCTAATGAAGTACAGCTCATTAAAAAACTGAGTAGGAAATGTCATGTGGCAGCCTGGATGGGAGGGGAGTTTGGGGGGAAATGGATACCTGTATAGGTTTGGCTGAATCCCTTCACTATTCACCTGAAACTGTTATAACATTGTTAACCAGCTATACCCCAATACAAAATAAAAAGTAAAAAAAAAAAGAAAAAGACTGAGTAGGCAAGTCTACCTTTCTTATGATTTAATAGAGGAATTTTAAGGAATAGAAAGGAGAAATTCAGGTCCTGCAGTCATCAAAAATGTTTCTGTGTTCTTGAGCATAATTAAAAATTCTGGGCTGCTTTTCTTTTGTGTGATATGGCTTTGATAGATTTCGTCTTCATTTAATTATTTTAAATAAGGATATTATGCACAGAACAAGACTATAATTATTATAGAAATAATATTAAAAATAAATATATGTAAACAAAAATATATGAAAAGGGATCCCACTAAATTCAGAATTGATAATAACTCAATCGGAGACATTACATAGAAAAACCTTTCTTCATAGGTAATGTAAGAGTAAAACCAACATTACAAAGGGAGAATATTTAAAGTAGAACAGATGGATTTAGGCAGGCCTGTTATTGGCAAAGCTACAAGCTGCTTGCAGACAGATTAAAGCCATCTTAGGGAGGATGAGATTTGAGTTGCTTTTCAACACCTAAGAGTTCTCTGAGGGAGCATTAAAACCAGAACTCAGTATCTCTAAGAAATAGTGACGGTTAGAATTGAGACAAGAATACAGTCAAAATAGTTTGTTAGTAGTTTAAACCTTCATGAATATCTATGAGTCTATCACCCATTACAAAGCACAGCTAACTAACCTACATGTTTTACTTTATATAAATTAATAGAGAAAGAATGAATTATTCCACAAAGCATGTTGAAAAAAGGGATTGTTTGGAAAACATATGAAATTAGAGTTTTAACTGTTTCTATATACACTCTAACATAAATTTAAGCTAGATAAAAAGTTAAAAATAACCACTGAGAAAGACTGAAAGAAAATGAATATTTGACTGTTATTAGAATATTTAAATAGCTTGTAAATAAAAAAATTGAAGAGATCATCAGTTTAAAAGTATACATTGATAAGACTTTATAGGAAGCAGTTTTGGTAATATGTCTCAAGTGTCTGTGAAACATTTATTTGTTTATTTTGACCTGTAAATCCACTCCCAGAAATCCATTATCAGGAAATAATCCAAGAAGTAGATAAAGTTTCTATGTAAATATGTTCATGACAGTCTAACTTATAACAGGAAAAAAAGAAAACAAAAGTAAAGAGTATTAAATGCCTAGGGATAAGCCCAATGAATCATAGCACATTTATATGATGAAGCACAGTATATAGTCTTTTAAAATGATATCTGAGAAACATTTAATGATTACTGAAAGTTTTCAAAATATAATTAATAAAAGAAAAAACAGGATGATATATATCATTATATTCTAACTGAAAGGTAAACTTATTTATAGACATACACACATAGATGTCCATTCTAAACAGTTCAGTGGTTCTCAAATTTCCTGCAGTTAGAATCACCCAAACAGATTTAATATATCCTCCTGTCTAGATCCATTCTCAGAGATTCTCATCGAATTGCTCTGCAGTGTTCCCCAGACATCTGGATTTTTTTTAAGTTCTGTAGGAGACTAATGTGCCTCCCACCCACCTCAGATTAGAGAAACTAAAAAAACAAAACAAAACAAAACACTCCTTTTCACTAAGTATACCAGGAGAAAGCACTCCACTTTCCAAAGCAAAAGAAATTCATCAGGTGGCAGCTACAAATTTCATGGTATAGTGCCCATGGCATAACTCACCTATTCTATATTAAGAAAAATTATCCAAAACTTGGAAATAAGATAAGAAATTGGATACAAGTCTAAGGGACTCACCTAAGGATTACTTACTTCTCTTTGTATGACTTTCTATTAACTTCTGATCAGGCTCCAGACCCTGTGAAGATCAGCTTGGAGATTTTTGTGTGCTAAAGATTTAAATGATTTCTGTCTAGTATAAAAGCTACAGTTTTACTGCCCTATAAGATATAAACCAGTTTGTATCTAATTTAGCAATCTCAATCCAGCATTATTCTATATGAATTATCTGTGAACAAGCTTTTTTATCTAGTTGCTTCCCTCATTAATGAATTAAATAAATCTGTTTTTTAAACCTGAAAGCAAATGGATTTTTAGAAAATGGTTTATTAAGCTCTGATATTTATTTATTTATGTCCATACCATACCACATGTGGAGTCTCAGTTCCCCGAGCAGGAATCAAACCTGCACCTCCTGCCTTAGAAGTGCAAATCGTAACCACTGGACCTCCAGGAAAGTCCCTAAATGAATACTTGGCATATTTTTACTCTATACTTTCATGAGAGTTGTGTTTTTAACTTTTTGGAATTTTGCATTGGAGTTATCTGTGATCAAACACAGATTCAATGACAGAAGCGAACATTGGAAATATATTGAGTGGGGATTTAATCTGGCATGAATATCTAGCACTTGGGCACAGGAAGCTTCTTTCTCTCTGATGTTCTCAGTATGTGCCAAAAAAAACCCCTAGGCCCTCTGCCCACAAGATTTAATCCAAAGTGCTTTTTAAACCCACTCCATATTCATGTTGTTATTGTGTTGTGTTGCATTTTTTAGTCACTAAGTCATGTCTGACCCTTTTGCAATCCCATGGACTGTAGTCTGCCAGGCTCCTCTGTCCATGGGATTTCCCCGGCAAGAATTCTGGATTGGGTTGCCATGCCCTCCTCCAGGGGATCTTCCCGACCCACGGATTGAACCCGCATCTCCTGCATTGCAGGTGGATTCTTTACCACTGGGTCAGCTGGGAAGTCCATATTAATGTTAGGGAATGCCAAATCAAGTCATCTAAGAAACCAGATTTATACTCTGGTGACTTGTTCTAAGCACCTGGAAATTTGAGTAAATCTCATACTACAAATCAGTCTTTGGTTCCCAAAGACTTATACAATCACATCAGAGACCCTTCACTATCTCTTGGAGTCCTTCTGCATTTAGCTGAGATTCCTGATGCTCTGGCCAGAATTTTTTATTTTTCGTTCACACTCTGTCTGTCAAGTACTTAATGGTCTGGAAAATGCTAGACTGTAAGCCAGGAGCTTTGCTATTTAAAGAAACCCTAAAGTAAATTCATTTCTAGAACAAGTAATTTTCCATGAGTTTCTTAGTTTAATTGCCTAGTAGGTTGTTCCATGATGGGTGTGCTTGGAGTGGGCTTGAGTTTGAAGGTGCTGCCTGCTTCAAGAGACAGAGCTTTTATATAAGGCCAACAAAAAAAAATATTATCTCTATTAGAGGTGAAAATTATATAGTCCAGGGGCAAATGCCTGTATTGTTTGATGGGAAATTATCAATGAAACTAAGAAATAACCATTAGGTTGGCATTTTTGGTTCTCTTACCTCCATAAAGTGGACTTTGCTAATGAAACAACACCTTCCTGGGAGCTCATCCACTTAGGAAATATTTTCCTGGTTTCTACCCACCTCCTATCCTTTAACACCGAGAAGCAGATGGTGTTGCTGATCAGTGACTCCCAGTTGCCATGGCACAAAGACCCCACTCTTGAGAAGGGCCTGGCCTTGCAGCATCACCATCGTAAATTCACCTTGACTTCCCTTATAGAGCCGAAGAACACAGGTTTGAAAAGAAATTTTACACATCGCCTAATCCAGCGTCCTCTCTCTTAATTGAATCCATCCACCATGGGCTACCACCCTTTCCCTGAGTATTTCCAAGAAAAGGAATTCGATCCATCCAAGATGTCACACTCAAACCTTAGACTCCAAGGTTCTTTACTGAGCCAAACTCTCTTTTCCTATAACTTCCCCCCAGCACTGGTGGTTTTGTTCCTTGGAGTCCATTGCACACTGTCTTCTGATGATTATTTTGTAGATAGTCACAGCCTCCAGTAGTTAGAGCTTGTGGGTCTCTTCTGACATGACTTTGAAACTAGATATTATGTTAGAAAGAAAACAAGATTCAGGATGAAGTGTTGTCTTCATACAAATATTCTCAGAAAAAAGACACAACCCTCACAACCCTAGATGGACAACCTGTTCTACCAGTGCATATCCCAACTTTCTGTTCTTCGGGACACTCCAATAAGTACCTTGCATGAAAAGCTTAATCCAGGAGATTGCCAAAACATTCTAGTGGGAGGATTCACATGACCTTGTAATCAGACCATACCAGTGATTCTCAAAGTGTGTTCCCTGAACAGTAGCAGTATCACCTGGGAGTCTCTTGCAAATTATCAGGTCCTCTTCCAGAGTTACTTACTACCTCAGCAAGCTGTTTTTGCAGGCTCTTCAGGTGAGAATCTGTGGGCAAGGGAATTACCTAACCATAACAGAATCAAGAACCAAATTCCAACCTTAGGCCAATGGCACAGGACTGGACTGAGAGAGTATATATGTGTGCAAGTGTGCATACACATACACACACACTTTATGTTATATGGGATATTAGTGCCTGTATTTCTAGCCAGTTCCTATATCTTGAACACTATTCACCAATGAAAAAGCATCCCTAACATCCATTATGTTAATTAGCAGGGCTCCCACTAGATCCCAGGTGACGGGTACTGAAGCACTTGGAAGAGCTGTTTCAGGAAGGTGGGCCTCCGGGGTTCACCAAGACCATCATCACGTTTCTTCCTTGTAACCATCACATTTTGTCCTGCTTTCTTCTCTCCCAGCTAAACACCCTCATGCCTTCCTTCATCCTTAGTATAATATGATTTCAAAGCTCTTGACCCCCTTGTACTCCTCCCAACTTCAAGCTAACCACAAAGTGATGAGTATGAATTTGGATAGATATCACTTGGTTTTTGGACTCCTTGATTCCAGGGAAAGGAAGCCTGGCAGTGGAGCAATGGCAGGTGAGGTCTCCAAGTGTGACCCTGAGCGAACTTTCGGAGTGTCCACTGAGTTCAGGATGTGTCTCGCTTTAGGACAAAAAAAAAGCTGGGCCTCTGTACTCCTGTGCCTGCAGGTTGCCAGCTGTGGGTCTGCCCAGAAGGACCTGGGGACTTGCAGGTGATCAAGCAGATCAGGTGAAGCCACATTAGGGTGGCTTTACAGAGAGGGTCACGTACATGAGTCAGGAGTGAAACAGAAATAGGGGGTGACCACATGGAAACAATGGCGGGAAGTCACGGGGAGGCAAGCAGAGCCCCAACAGCATCTGCAACTGAAGACAAGGTGTCAGGAGACAGAACAAACCGTGGCTTCCTTCTAACTGCTGGTTAGTCATGTGGGCACAAGAAGAATTTGTTCCAGTGAGAATGAGGGTCTTTCCGCCTGGTCCTGGCTTCTATCTGTTCATGTGCTCCTGAGTGAAATCATTTTATTTAGGGCATTTTGTTTTTCATGTGGCCAAGTATTAGTCTTACATGGATATTGTCCTTCCCTTGGAAACCAAGCCAGATACCTTGTAATACAACATTTTAATCAGTTTCTTCTGAAGGCATGATGGAGGAAGAGACTTGAAAGCAAAGATTTCCAGCTCAAGCTCCTACAGCCACCCTATAGAGGAAGCCGTTCCTCTCCAGCTGCAGGCTGGGTGTGGCTGCACTAACCTGTGTACTCAGCAAATACTGGTTAAATGCGTGAACCAGTTACTGTGGTTTGCTTTGACTATGATCAGGATGAATGAGATGAGATTCAGTTCTGCCTTTCCCTCTCTCCTGGTCAGTGATTCCTCCCAGCGTGGCTCCCACGTAAACAGTCAGAAACTGTTGCATAATACAAACCTCATTGCTAAATACCCATCTGACCACATTTGCAAAACAGAGAAAGGAAACATTGGCATTTTTGAAAGGGGAAATTTAGGCATAATCAGTGTTGGTTGTGGCTGGCTGCCTTGTTGCAATTAAGAGATGCCAAAGCTGGCTGCATTGAAATGCCAGGCCACCCCTGACCCAAGTCCCTAAAAAACAAAAACCAAGCCAAATCCGCCTGTCAGCCATGATGTCATTAATCCCAGAATAGACCAGGAAGGGACTCATTTGGGAAGTTAGACTTCCCTTATCAAAGGAAACCAGATCAGGACTGTATCCATATAACCAGATGTACAAATATAGAGTCACATTTAGGAACTGTGTGGGATGCAATGGTTTAGGAGATAAATAAACCCAGCTTAAAAAGAACTGGGCTCTAATGGTAGTCAGTGCCCTCCTTCAGAAACACTCAGGGGCACAATGACACTTCTGCAAGCTGGTTGAGATATTTGTCACTTGAGATGGTTCTTAAGTCAAATTTTGCTATAAGGAGTGTATTCATAGTATTTAACCCAGCACATACTATGCTATCAATTGAGAACATGGTGGGGAGAAGCGAAGACTGCTGTTTCAGATCAAGATGACCTCCTAAATGCTGGACAGCCATGCACTTGCATTTCTAGATGGTTTTATCATAGAACTATCAGACCATTGAGTACTTGCAAGACCCTTCAGCCTTACATGATACTGCACATGGATCCTCCCATTCTGGACACATAAGAAGGACCTGTGGTTTTGTCAAAAATACAGATTCTGAGACCTGGCAGTCCAGTGGTTAATATTTTGCCTTCCAGTGGGAGTGCAAGTTCAATCCTGGGTCAGGGAACTAACCCCACATGCCCCAGGGGCAAAATAACAAAACAAAATAGAAGGAATATTATAACAAGTGCAATAAAGACTTTTAAATTGGTACACATTAAAAAAAATTTTTTTTAATGCATATGCCAGCCCCACCTTCATAGATCCTGTTCCATAGCTGGTGTGACTGGAAATTTGTATTTCAATAAGCGAGTAAAATGTTTTAGATGCAAGGAGAACTCAGACCATGCTACCGAGAAGCCCTAAGTCACTTGTGACTTATCTGTGAACCACATAATGGACATAAAATGGACATATGATAGTAAGTCAGTTCATTCATGAGCCACTTATTCTTTATATTTGAAAGATACTCTTTTCATTCAACTAAGACATTTATTAAAACCAGTAGTGAAAAGAGGCTAAATTTCATGCACAAGAATGTTCAAAACAGAGTAACAGGGGGCCAGATGCAGTCCACACTTTGAAGAACTTATACAGCCATGGACCCAGCAGATTTAACAAATGGCCATTTTTAACAATAGAACTGCAAACAGAATCTTGTTGCCTGTCATATGCTGAAATTATTCTTTGCTCTGGTCCTGAGTTTAGCATTAAGACCTGTATTTGCATTATCATCATTTTCTGAAGAAGAAGAAGTTATCAGGACCATCCATAGAGTCTCCAATATGCAAAATCCCCAACTTTCTTTTTTGAGTTCTAATGATCTTAAATGAAAAGTCTTAACCTTTACAGACTCTATTGTTTGGGAAGATGAAAAGTCTCGGTGCACTTTTTCTTATAAGCATCTTCTTTGTGCATTCTGAATGACATAATCTCATTGAAATCAGCCAGTTTGTTCACCTCCAAGACAGTACTCTGTTGTGAGACATTTAGAACCATGGCCCCATGGAGCTTTAAGCTTTTGGGGAAGCAAATGCTGCTGGAAGTCTGCAGGTTGTGTAGACAGAGTAGAGTGAAGTAATGCATCCAGTCTGAGTGGAGGGACAGGCAGGGTCAGGCTCCAGAGGTGGGGCTCTCGATCTCTTCCATGGCAGCTCTGTGATCTTGGTTGGTTATCAACTGGCACATCATTCATGCTTAGTGTGAAGATGATGTGTTTAGGGCAGCACGTCTCAAACTTTTCATGCTCAGTGATCTTCTATGGCAGATGATCTGATTCTCTAGGTCTGGGTGGAGCCTAAAATTCTGTATCTTCAAGCTCCCAGGTGAAGCCGATGCTGCTGGTTTGGGGACCACACTTGGAGTAGCAAAGGTTTGGGGGACCCTATTATAAACCCCATATAAAGTTTAATGTAAAGTTCCTGGCCTGATTTCTATCACTTATTAAATTCTCAATAAATGACTATTATTACATCTAATATTTTGACAAAAGAGTTATGTGACATAAAATGTTGGATAATTGCAGCTGATGTACCTTAATCAAGAAAGGCTGCTTCAAACCTAGGCTTAATTCAGATAATTCAGAATAAATAATGCTCCCACTGTGCTTTAGGAATCTTAGAGACTTGTCTCAGCAGCAATAACTGTGCTCACCATTCTCTTAGAATGAGCATTTTAGATCTTGTAGCTGCATTAACCTCAAGGAGAAACTTCAACTGGGAAAATAATAGCACTGGGCCTATCCTTGATCACATTCTTGTACCATCACAGTTGGGAAAAGAGACCTGCCTCCAACCATACCAAGTACTGGTCCCTTCTGGAGGGGAGGAGGAAAGCCCAGAGTAACAGAAGGCTGCCCCACTGTTAGCCTCTGAGTCATGAGCCAAGTGAGAGCTCCCTCAACTTGGATGTGTGATACTGGCTTCTTGTTGTTGTTGTAGCTCTTTGGGTTTATTTACTGTTTGCTGAAGATGAAATGGATAGGTTAAGATATATATTCTCTCCTTTGAGTTTGACCTACTTTGTGCAACATAAATAACATAATGAAATGGGTACACAGGTACAATACTATTCTTTAACGTTGATAAGAGCTGCAATGCACCATGAAAATGTGGCCATTGGGCAGGGTCTATATGTATGATAACACAGCTGCAAAATGGAAAAAGCAAAAATGGACTGAAATATAGGAAGGAAAGAATAAAGCAATCGCTCCTATGCACAATGTGAATACACAGGAATCAATAGATCAAGTTGACTAAGGATTTCAGAGAGTTTGAATAACACACCTTCCTTTTCAGTTCCATCTGATGGGAGTAGGTAGCTAGATAGTGTCAAATACAGAATAGACCTTCTTTTCAAACACAAATAAAACATTCTCAGAAGTTGACCATATGTTAGGATGCAAAGAAAATCTCAGCAAATTTCAAAAAGCAAGAATTGTATGGATTGTCTTCATTGATCATAATGAAAGTAAAATTAGAAATTACCCAGAAATATTTAATTTAAATTTTAAAATCAAATTTTCAAATAACTCTTGAGTTATAAAAGAAATTAAAACTGAGATCTGAAAGTATTTAGAAATAAATAACAAAGACCATTCTATGTGTCAAAACATGTAGAAAAGGGCCACAATAACACACAGGACAATAAGAAGTATACTGTACCAAAAATAAGAAAAAATGTAAAATGAATCTTTTGTCAAGTCAAGAAGATATAAAAGGAACAGTGTAGTAACACATCTTAGGAAGAAAAGAAGTAAAATAAGAATAAAGGTAAGGGAAAAAAGAATTGGAGATTAAAAACATAAGTAGAGATGATAAATAATATCAAAGTTGGAATATATGTGAGATATACCTGTCAGTCGGAGAAGGCAATGGCACCCCACTCCAGTACTCTTGCCTGGAAAATCCCATGGACGGAGGAGCCTGGTAGGCTGCAATCCATGGGGTTGCTAAAAGTCAGACATGACTGAGCGACTTCACTTTCACTTTTCACTTTCATGCATTGGAGAAGGAAATGGCAACCAACTCCAGTGTTCTTGCCTGGAGAATCCCAGGGACGGGGGAGCCTGGTGGGCTGCCGTCTATGGGGTCGCACAGAGTCGGACACGCCTGAAGCGACTTAGCAGCAGCAGCAGCAGCAGCATACCTGTCAGTGAGTGTGAGTGAGTGAAAGTTGCCCAGTCGTGTCCGACTCTTTGCGACCCATGGACTATACAGTCCATGGAATTCTCCAGGCCAGAATACTGGAGTGGGTAGCCTTTCCCTTCTCCAGGGGATCTTCCCAACCCAGGGATTGAACCCAGGTCTTCCACTTTGCAGGCAAATTCTTTACCACCTTAGCCACAAGGGAAGCCCAGCTTCCTTAAAAATCTAAAACTAGAGTTACCATATGATCGAGCAATCCCTCCACTGGGCATATACTCAGAAAAGAAAAAAAATTCTTATTTGAAAAATTAACTGCATTCCAATATTCATATATATATATGTGTGCATATATATACATATATATATATATATATATGAAGTATTACTCAAGCCATAAAAAACAGTGAAATAATGTCATTTGCAGCAACATGGATGGACTTAGAGATGACCACATTAGGTGAAGTAAGTCAAACAAAGACAAATATCCTATGATATCACTTCTATGTGGAACCTAAAAAAAAATGATACAAAGAAACTTATTTTAAAAAAACAGAAACAGACTCGCAGACATAGAAAACAAGCTAATAGTTACCAAAGGGGTAAGGGGAGAGGAATAAATTATGAATTTGAGATTAACAGATACACACTGCTGTATATTAAATAGATAAACAAGCACCCTGTGGCTCAGCTGGTAAAGCATCCGCCGGCAATGCGGGAGACCGGGGTTCGATCCCTGGATTGGGAAGATTCCCAGGAGAAGGGAACGGCTGCCCACTTCAGTATTCTGGCCTGGCAGGAGCTGCAGGAGGAGAGAGACGTGTCCTATAGAAGCTTCATTCAAACGATTAGCAGTGTGAGGAGACACAAAGATGTTGGATTCAGCTTTCTGTAATAATTCAGCCAATGGATATTGGTGTATATAGGTTTGGTTTTGTTTTGCTTTTTTATGAAAGTGTGAAACATGAAGAGAAATAGATGTTAGCTCAAGGTACACTCTCTTACACTTTCTCCATGACATTCCTGCCCTGTGGCACTTGGACTGATAGCTGGTGTCCCCAGCATAATGGCCATCCATGTCTCTGTCAACCTTGTACATCAAAGCCACACTTCTACATATCCATACTCACCCACGCTTCTTGAGTCCTAACCCCGTATTTGAGTCCAGACCCTATACTGAGAAAGCAGTCTTAACCTAACTCATGTAAGTAAGTAAGCCCGTTCATGACAGAGAAAGGCTTTTCTCTAGAGCCTACCCGTCCTGTGTCTACTGTGGGTCTTAAATAGACTTGCATGCAGAAGGAGAATGAGAACTTTTCAAACTACATTTGATGGCAGTGGGTAACTGCAGCCAGCCCACTCTCTACTGAGTACCTCAACAGCAGCAAATCCTCAAGACATCTCTGTCTCCAACGCAAACCAGTGCTGCAGCTGAGGCCAGGAACCTTGTTCTACAGCTGGTCGTGAAAGCTAGGAGTCTTTATGAGGGCTGTGTGCCCATCCCAGATTCATCACACAAATTAATAGGACTTGCAGTCCCAGAACTCTGTCAGTCAAAGGCAAATTCACTTTCATATTAATATTTCACTCCATGCATCATTTCTTGTTTCAAAATGTGGTCCAGGAGGCACGAACCCCATCACAGGAAGCTCCATCACAAAGCTCCAGAGCTACAGACAAACAGAAAAACACACACACCCTGTATCTGTAAATGGCAAATATATGGTACCCATGGGCAAGAACTGCTTTAAGGATTTCTGTTTAACTTTATTTAGCCTAGGGATTAGCAACTGTTTTCCAAAGAAGAGCAGAGAGTAAATATTTTCACTTTTGAGAGCCCTGTTGCCTCTGGCAACTACTCAGCTCTGTCAAAGTGACCTAAAAGGACCATGGAGGGTGGGGAACAAATGAGTGTGGAAGCGCTCCAGCAAAGCTTTGTTTTTGGACCCTGACACTTGACATATACAAGATATTTTTCTTCTTTGAGTCTTTTTAACCATCTTAAAATGTAAAAAGCATCCTTCACTTACAGCCAGAATAAAAGCAGTCAGCAATCTGGATTTGGCCATGCTTTCCGGAAGCCCCTGGTTGAGTCGACTGTTTCTCCAGCTCTAAACAACCACAAGGCCTTGCCCACCCGACCTGGGGACACTTATTAACATTCCGGGGGAGTGTTCTGAGGAGCAGAGCTACTCGAAGTGCATTCCGTGGACCAACACCACCAGCATCTCCAGGTTGCTCGTTAGAAATGCAGAATCTGGGACCCTACCTCTGTCTAACTGACTCAGAGTCTCTGAGAGTGAGAACCAGCAATTTGTTTCAACAAGGTTTATGGTGAGTCTAATGCCCATTGAGGTTTTAGAGGTACCACCTGGACCGCATCTGGAAAATCGTTATCTTGGAAGCATCAATGCCACCTAGGGGTGTCAGAATGGTCCATTTGTTCGTTCAACAAGTCATTTAACATGAATTGAACACCTACTAGGGACCAGACCCTTTGATAAACACTAGTGATTTGAGCTAATTAATAGGATACTGTTGGGCGTTTAATGGACTGGGAGAGAGACTTTACATCAGAGCCCCAGGGAACAGATTTGAGAGGCTCTGCTTCTAATTTCCTCACTTACTAAACAGGCTTTGCTGGCTGAGGCCACACTAGCAGCTTGGGCAACACCCAAGATGGAAAGTGAAGTGAAAGTGAAGTTGCTCAGTCGTGTCCAACTTTTTGCGACCCGTGGACTGTAGCCCACCAAGCTCCTCCATCCATGGGATTCTCCAGGCAAGAATACTGGAGTGGGTTGCCATTTCCTTCTCCAGGGGATCTTCCCAACCCAGGGGTCGAACCCAGGTCTCCCACATTGCAGGCAGACGCTTTAACCTCTGCGCCACCAGGGAAGCCCTTAAATATAAGAATACAGTCTCTCAGAAAACCTCCTTCAGACACAGGACTTCAGATCCAAGTACTAACAACAAAGATTTCAAAGGGAGGAAAGGAACCCAGGTTGAAAGAAGAAGGGGGAGGAGGCGGGAGAGGAGCTGATAGGGGTGGCCTTACAGACATCTCCTGCCACCTACAGATACCTAGGCGTTATGGGACTTTTCCCTGGGCCTCCAGAGAAGGGAGGACTGGAACTCGGCCCTACCAGAAATCAGAACCAGAATTCGAGTTCTCTGCCAAGAGGAGGTGATCAGTCTCCAATCCTCAGCTCACGCTGAGGGCCCTTTGACCAGATTCCTGCATCCAGGACCAGGGGACTAGAAAAACGGGGAAGGATAGGAAGGGTTAAGGAGAGGAAAGAGAGAGGGAAGGGGAGAGCGGTCAATAAAGTCTCTTGTTCCTTGCTGGTCGGAGCACTCTGGCCAGTTGTCCGTGTCAGGAGGAGTCCAGGGACAAAAGGGTCCCAGTTGCAGCTGCTGGGTCTGGTCCATTGGCAGGCAAGCTGGCCCCTGAGTACCCCAAGATGGAGGTTATGTGCTAATCTGAATGAAGTGTTGCGTGTCAGTTCAGTTCAGTTCAGTCGCTCAGTCATGTCCGACTCTGCAACCCCATGAATCGCAGCACACCAGGCCTCCCTGTCCATCACCATCTCCCGGAGTTCACTCAAACTCACGTCCATCGAGTCAGCGATGCCATCCAGCCATCTCATCCTCTGTCGTCCCCTTCTCCTCCTGCCCCCAATCCCTCCCAGCATCAGAGTCTTTTCCAATGAGTCAACTCTTCGCATGAGATGGCCAAAGTACTGGAGTTTCAGCTTTAGCATCATTGCTTCCAAAGAACACCCAGAGTTGATCTCCTTCAGAATGGACTGGTTGGATCTTGCAGTCCAAGGGACTCTCAAGAGTCTTCTCCAACACCACAGTTCAAAAGCATCAATTCTTCGGCGCTCAGCTTTCTTCACAGTCCAACTCTCACATCCATACATGACCACTGGAAAACCCATAGCCTTGACTAGACGGACCTTTGTTGGCAAAGTAATGTCTCTGCTTTTCAATATGCTATCTAGGTTGGTCATAACTTTTCTTCCAAGGAATAAGCGTCTTTTAATTTCATGGCTGCAATAAATGCCACTTCACTATTAACATTCTTTCAGCTACTGAAATTACTGCTAATTGATATCATTATGCTTCTTCTGGTGCTGCCTCTTAGAATCTAATATGCATGGGTTTGGGGGGTGTGGGGGCGATTTATCAAATACCAAACAATAAATGTCCCAACAGAAGATCTGGAGGTTCATTCTGTGCTTTCGTTCCCCCTGTTCTTACCAGGAGAGTGGACACTGCTATCTCAGCTTTGAAATACTATGCACCTGAGATCTGTCAGATGTATCACCAACCCCCCAATCACAGACATACTCCCACTCTTTAGAGCAAGACAAGAGCTGGGAGCACCAGGGAATGGGGATCGTGAAAGTGATTAAAAAAAAAAAAAAAAAGGGTGTCTATCACATGGTTTTGCTGCCACTGTGCCAACTGCCCATTCGCCAGGTCCCTATAGGTGACCATGAGCTTGAGCTCAGTGGTCCCTGCAGCTGTTCTTCAAGTGCTGAGAATAGCAACTTAAAGAGGAGATTGCCAAGGAAACACATGAGACGCGTGTGTGTGTGTGTGTGTGTGTGTGTGTGTGTGTGATGCTACAGATCTGAAAGCACGCAGACCTCTGCCTTCTAACAAACTGGCCTATTTAAAGGAAAGGTAGGTTTCTTTCTGCCTCCACCAAGGCAGCAGAAATACAAAGATGAGAACAGGGGAGAAGGTGCTCTTATTTGTCTCTATGTGGAAATCCTTTGAGAGGTGCTGCTTGGAGACTGGAGACTCAGGCCCTATGCTGGTTCCCCGGGTTTCAGGCTTCCGTAGGTGCTCAGCACTGCATGCAACATGCCTCCTGCCCAGCCATCAGTAAAGGAAAGCTAATTAAGAAACACTAGACTGGTTCTACTTTTGGCAAAGACTACAGGTTTATCGTGAAGGCGCAAGCCTTTCTGATGACTAAGCTCCCACATCCTTACAAATGAGGTTGATCAGAACTTCCTATAATATATGCCCCTCCCCAGAAGCCAAAGAGACTGGTATTATTTGCCCGGTTGAGAAAGCTGGGGCTCAGAGACATTGATAAACTTGCCCAGAGTTACCCAGCAGCTGAGTGCCAGAGCCAACAGTCCACCTCGGCCTTTCTGACATCACAGCTACAACCTACGATATACTCAGTGTTTCCACTAGATCACCACTTTATCCTGGAGAGCAGACCCCAGCCACAGAGGACCACAGGAAATTTGTTTCCCCTCATCTCAAGGTTCAGGAGTGGTTTGGTCTAAAAATTGCTTCCAATTTCTGTTTCCTAGATCCCTAATTTCTAAAATGGAGACTATGCTAAAACGCAAAGCATTTACAACTCTACATCATAAGAACTTACTCTGGTGACTAACATGGAGGAGGAAGCGGGGAGGGGAAGCAAGGGGCCGATTGGCTTTGGAGGGAGCACTCTGGTTACCTATAATTTGCACCACACAGGATTTCAAGAGCATAACCAGAAAAATGCACAGGTCACGTTTCACCACCAATGACCCATTCTTTTTTGGAAAAATTCCTATGCACCCCCCACATCAGCCCTCTAGACAATCTGTGATAATAACTGAAAGACACTAAAGACTTTCTGTCTTTTGCTTCTGAATACAATAGAATATCTCAAATAAAAGTCCATGCTGTATTATTCCATTTGTATAAAATTCTAGGAAATGCAAACTAATTTATAGTGACAGAAGGCAGATAAGCCGTTGTCTTGTCACTGTGAGGGAGGTGGGGGACGCAGGGTACAGTGTGATGGAGTGAGTGGGTGGGTAGGATTACAAAAGGCCTGAGAGGAAACTTCTGGGGGTGATGGATATGTTTATTTTAATTGGATCATGGTTTCCTTGGGAGTATGTTTCAAGATGTCTCAAATTGTGTACTTCAAAGATGTGGGATTTATTGTATGCCAATTATGCCTCACTAAACTGATAAGAATAAAATAAAAATAAACAAGTGCAAGGTTAAATGAATTCTAACCCGGAGCCACATTCTTCCATTCCAAACGTGGGTGGTGTGTATCTTTAAGAATGCTTCATGAGTAGACGGGTATCTAGCTCCACTGTAAAGTAGGCAGGGAGGCACTCACGTGGCTTTTAGAGAAGCAACTTAATTCGGTGCCCTCCTTTCTGAGCACCGCTTACAACTCAGAAGATTGCTGAGGCATGGAGACAGAGAGCGTGGACCATTTAGAGCTTCCCCTAGTTGGGCACAACAGCGTGTATACATAGAAACACTCATATGGTCAAACCTGCTTCTTTCCAGGCTCCGTGGCCAACCCGTCCCTGACGCCCCGATCCAGGCGCCCTGCCCGCCCACACCGCTACCATGGCTGAGGACGCGGACATGCGCAATGAGCTGGAGGAGATGCAGCGGAGAGCTGACCAGCTGGCCGATGAGGTGATAGAACCCAGCCCCGGGAAGCAAGCAAGAGATGGGCAGCCACGTAGTCTATTTTAGTCAGGCTGAGGTGGGGAAAGAGCTTCTTCTCCTGTTTCAGAAGAAGCAGCATTGATTTCCTATATACCTAAGGCCTCTGCGGACAGGAATGGGTTGGTTATAAAACTTACATGCAGATCAGTGACTGAGCCCAAACTCCCAACTTGTGGAAATCTAGAGAAGTCACGATTCTTTGAGAAAAGCAACGTCTCTGAATGTCTTACAGCCGGTGGTGTGCAGGAAATGGCTCACTTCTGAAAGCTGGTTGTTACATTGTCCAGAACTTTGCAAGCTGGTATTATGATTGAATTATATAAACTGAAATTAAATAGATTCTATTAAAATCAAAGGTAATAAATGCTTAAATCTCATCACATCCTAATGATTTTACTACAATCTATGCTTTCAAAGTTCTTGGTATGTGCAGTATCTGTAGTGTGAGGATATAGTCTACCAGCATGTGACCGATGAACCTTCCCAGGTTCACCTTCAGGGACACCACGGTGCACTTAGAAATCTGAGAGGGAAAAAATATTTAGACCATGGAATCTGCAAACACTACAAATCAGGACTTGACCTATTGTTTTGTTGATCCTCTAGACTTAAGAAAGTGGAAAAGTATTAATAACAGATTAAATTTTGAAGGATGAACATCCACAGCCATTACACTATAAAACACACACACACACACACACACAAAAACAACTGAGCAAATCTTCCAGTATTTGAAAACTATGATTGTCTTCAACAGAGAAGCCACTTGCATCATTGATAAATGAATAGAATTGCAACATACATCTTCCTTCACTTTGCTTTTATTCATTAATGTAAATGAAAATATCAACCAGTGTTCATACCAGAGCTGCACTTGTTGTCTTCATGCTTAGCTGTGGACACAAGAGTTCAGCAAAATAAACAAAGCTTTCTGTGAAAATCCATTGGCTATATGGAATTTACAATAAAGAGTATTATGTATTTTATTAATAATAGTAAGTTTTATGCTATTATATAAATAGCATCCTTTATATCATTTATATCCATCCTTTATGTCATTAAAATAACACACTTTTTATTTTTTCTGGTGAGCCTATTGTTAGGCATTTACCAGCACACCACTGCTTACAGCTCTTCTATTTCAAAAAGCAGCCTGCTGACCGTTCTTCCCAGAAAGTGAACATGCTTCATGTTCCTGAAAACTCTTGTCCCAAATAAGTTTGTCACTTAAAAGCACAGCTTTTGAGAAATCACACTCGTTGCTGAATTCTAATAATTTCAAAAGAACTGAGAAAAAAGTGACCACACTATGCCCAAGGGACCAGTGCTGAATTCATTTTTTCTTATCTTAGAACCAAGATAATTATAGCTGTCTCCTGCAGGCTAGTCATTTCAAACATGCTTGATTTTTTTTTCCACCCTAGGGCAACAACTTAATTTGTACTGATAAGAACTTCCAATTGTGTTTCTAGGAGCTTTATAAGAAACTTGATGTTAGATTTATCTCAATTCATGAAAAGCAATGTCTTTAAAATTCAATATTCTTCATCCAGAGGGACAAAATTAGTCCTCTGAGTATTTAAGATAATTTTTCATGACTCCTCCACATGCAGAATTATCTTTTCCGGATTACTTTGTCTTTGATATCAAGATCAGCTTCATATGGTTCTGATTTTATGACAATCAGCTTTAATGTAATTTCTTTAAGGAATCTTATTATGTAGAAAGCCTGATAGGAAAGAGATTGAAATTGTGTTTCCGTTACAAACTTCAAAGAACATGTGATAATGACCCTATATGTTTCCCAAGTGAAGAAAGTTTTCTGATTTTCCTCGACCTCTGGATCCTTCACTCATAATATTTATGTTTTTTTGTCTTAGTCTCTGGAAAGCACCCGTCGTATGCTTCAACTGGTTGAAGAGGTAAGGAATGACCATATTTTAAGATGAACATTGCCTTTGGCTGACGTATTCTTTGCCTAGGCCCTTTGTCTTTCCCTTGGCCACTGTCCCTTTGATTTCAGTGTGAACGTAGGTACCAGAAAGCAGCATAAGGAAGGAGATGCTGTATTTAAGCTGCCAAGTAGACATCAAAGTATTCACTCTCCCTCCAGCCCAAGCTAAGTCTGGAAAGCAGAGGAAAATGGTATTTCAAAGTAAATAAATGCTCCCAAGAAATCTTAAAAACATATCAGAGTGATATTTTTTAATATACAAAAGAATTGTCCACATAAAAATCCTCATTTGTACTGATTTTGATGCCTCTAAATTGCATCTAATCTTGGCTTTCTGTTCTGACTTTAGCCACATGTATTACTTTTAAAAATATGTCTCCATAGAGGCATCATATTTTCAAAAATTGTTAGATTTAGAGTCAGGAACTAAAATTCATGAAATAATAGGAAAATTCCTTAATAAAAGGAAGCGTTAAGTCTAGTCATGTAAATATAGAAGCTCTTTTTTCATTCCTGGCTCTGGACTGAACATTCATTTGCAAGGCATGGTTAATGACTCCTTGACTATTTTTAAATGGGTAAAATAGGGCAGATAGCAATAATGGAATCAAAAGGGCATTTGCAATAAACTCCACTTATTCCAATTTGGGAGAGCAGCAGTCAACCAGGAAGAATAAATAGATTAATTGAACTTGTCCACTGGGAGAGATGAAGTGGAAAAAGAATGGGATGAGCTATATTTATCTTAACTGAATAAAACAAGTCTAATTGTTTTTATTCAGTGAGATGCTGTTTTAGCTATGCTTTGAAAATGCTTATCAACGTATGAATTCATGTGTGGTTATCATCTTCAGAGATCTTGGGGATTTTCTAGCAGAAAGACTAAATGAGCCTACTGGGCTCACGCTTCTGTTAACTGCTTCTGCAATGACATGAAAGGAGGAAAAGATAAATTTTATAAGGCGAAAGGGAAGGGCAGCCATCTCTTACACTATAGAAGCCATCATTTCCCTTTATTTCTGCAGCTTCAGCTTCTCAGCTAAGAATGAAATAAAGCTAAATGTGACTTGTCACAGGAAGGGGAGGAGAAGGTGGCAACCAAGAACGTGGAGGACCCCCAGGAGGGTGGGGGCGGGCTGCTAAATGAAATCTGTTGTCATGAAAAATGATAGTGTGAGCCTGCAGTGTAACAAAAATTGGTCTCACAGGAAGGCAGGCCAGCCAGGGACCCTTGGCAGGCACACAAGGAGGCAACCTTCGCTCTCTTAATGAAGAGAAATGTTTTCTTTGCCCCATCCTGGGAACACCATTCATGCGGAAATACTTGAGGACCAAGAAGGAAGCACAGATATACTAAATTTGAGAGTGCTGACCAGGCTTTCCAAATAAACGTGTTGCTCCTCAACCTGTCATGAGAACAAGTGAAAGGAATAAATCTGAGTAACATCCCCACGTGAGCTATCACAGTGACTGGAAGGAAGGGAGCTTGGAAGTCAGCTGATGTCATTATCTTGATATATAATGATACATCTATATGACCTTCAACTGTGGCCTCCAAGCTCATATTTAACTTGTTTGTATGCATGTGTGAAGCAAATTTCTAATCTACAGAAACTATCACCAGTTTGCCCTCCTGTGCAATGTTGGAACACTGCCTAGAACATGACAAGTGATAGAGAAACATATCCAATACACCTTTCCCCCCACCTCTCCCCAACCTGAGTCTTTGGGCTATGCACGCTTCTCTTTTGTGTGTCTTCTTAAATTGCAGGCAGTGTTGGCCAGTCTTGGAAAAGAAGCATCTGCTCTAATTCTCTAATTTATTCTGGAGGAAAACATCTCAAAAGCTCTATTGATTGAAGTAGGATTCTCAAATCATACATTTTTGTTTCTCCTAAGTGTTTCTGCCAAGCATAAAGTTGCATCTTAGATCAGGGGATGAAGCATATGGATGCTGTTTCCTACCTCTAATGAGAGAGAGGAGGCTATTAGACTTTCAATCCTTAGGAAGTTATGAGCAAGGCATAATGAGACTAGATTGATTGCTCTTATATCCTCCTGGGTTATTTTATATTGATGGTCGGACGCCTCTTATGTCTAGGGCATTGGCTAGTCAGATGATATTCTGCTTTTGAATCAAGAAGGAAATTCTCTTTAAAGAGAATCGGCATTAAATATTCATCAAGGGCAGAAATCATTAGGAAAATTCAAGCATTGAAGTACTAGGATCTTGCCCATGATCCCAAAGTACATCAGTGCCGTATAATTTGAATTGAGCTGAATGCTTATTGAAATTGAGTCTTAAAGACAGGAAAGGTTACTCAGCTTGTGAAGTATCCCTAAGGTAAACAGTTCCACTTTCAGTGCAATATAGGACTTTGTGCCATCCCTCGTGGACTGCAGGGTATAACAGAGTGGAAGCATGGAGGCTTAGTTTTTAATAGAAGCTACCGAGAGCCTATCAAGGACAATGTAAAGTCACACGGAGGTCAGTGGAGAAAGTTCAGAAAAGCTGAATACCATATACACTTAAAAAGATTGGAAATCACATAGCACTTGGTTTTTAGGGAGAGTTGGGAACTGGCTGTTTTGATGGATGCATTTCAACAAGTATTTACGGAATGCCTGATTCTGGGGGTGGAAGATAAAAATGGATATCATGCAGGAAAACTTATGGAAATAGTTCTCCAAAGTCAAGACTCCCCCTCTTAGGAGCACAAAGGAGAGGACAGTGAATTCTAAAGGAAGAGTCATAATACTAACTGCAGGAAACGCTGTTTACACGTTAATGCCTTGGCCATGAAGCTAAACCAGGAAAAGCCAAGCTGCTGTAGGGCAGGCTGATCCTAAAGCCCCACACAGAGCTTCATGCCATGGTGGTTACTGAGGGCTCCCCAATGTTGATGGGTGTTGTAGCATCTTTTCTTTTCATTCCAACTTATCTTTTGAAACACACTGACCACAAGAAGAAAGTAAGTATTCTAAAGCTATGTCTTTATTATGCCATATTTTCTGCCAAAGGGGAGATCAGGCTGCACAATTGTTTTCAGGTAGACAGACGGGAGGGTGTTTTGGAACTCTAGCAGTTGAGAGAGTACCTGGACTGGCCTAGTTTTAGCTCAGGTGTATTGGACTTTGGAGAAAGCATTTCAGGATGACAAAAGAAAGACTTTAAAATGTTCTATAAACATTGTCTTAGTTCATCAGCAAGAAAAAAATAAGACAGAGAAATAAAAGGTAAATAAAAAAAATGAAAAAAAAAAAAGTCCCTGACATCTCCAATTCCCCCTGTTATTAGGTAGACAGGTTTCCCAGGAATCTCAAACAGGAACCAAGAATTGAACTAAGACAAATATAGGACCACCTCCTCTCCCTCTTTGCTATTAAAACATAATACTCGTCTTCTCAGCCATGTATTTGTCTGCCCCTTACCTTAGTTCCAGGGGCAGAGTAGAAGCTTAATAACCATTTAGTGAATGAACAAATGAGTGAATGAACCAACCTAGGGACTTCCCAGTTTTATTTAGCATCTCTGTCTTTGTCTGAAACATGGGGAAGCATCAAGACCAGTGCAAGTTTGATGCATGAAGCAGGGCACTCAAAGCCCGTGCTCTGGGACAACCCAGAGGGATGGGATGGGGAGGGAGGTGGGAGGGAACTTCAGGATGCAGAGACACATGTGCACTGGTGGCTGACTCATGTCGATGCATGGCAAAAACCACCACAATAAAGTAATTACCCTCCAATTAAAATAAGTTAATTTTTTTTTTTTTTTTTAAGAAAAACATGGGGAAGCCTCTAGAAAGGTCAAGTGACTATTCCTCAATCTCAGTTGCTGGCTGAGCTAACACGATCCAGTATTCCTGACTTTCTGATCTGTGCTCACTGCTTCTGTTCTCCCAAATTGAGGCATATCTGGATTGTTCAGTGAATCATTCCAACAGTGAAATATTGAGCACCAAATTGAACAAAGAGGAAATTATACTTGCAGGGCTTCATATAAAATAAATGAGTAGAGCAAAAAGGGTCAACAGCTGAGAGCTGGGTTGACTAAACTGAAATCATTCATCTATTGCCCACCCTCTGTCCCCAATAGAATGGAACAGAGATCTCATACATGACCTTGAGTTGAGTCCTCACAAAAGAAGATACTCCCTAAGATGGCTCTGTCCTCACCAGAACTTGCATTATCACATCTGTATGTCTGAATGAGCCATCTGCTTCTTAAAATTTCTTCTCATACGCAATGGCTAAAATTTTCAGAAAAGGGGCAAAGAAATTAAAGTAGTCCGCGAGGCTCCTCTGTCCATGGGATTTTCCAGCCAAGAGAACTGGAATGGGTTGCCATTTCCTTCTCCAAGGGATGTTCCCGACCCAGGAATCGAACTCAGGTCTCCTGCACTGCAGGCAGATTCTTTACCATCTGAGTTACAAGGAAAACCCCTGTGAAAGTTCAGGCTAGTGTAGATGAATTTCCATTCATAGTACATTGAAGAACAACATTTGAAGTATCTTCTGGGGTCTAGAATCTTGCTGCTAGTGTACGTCCTTGCACCAGCCAGCATTGATGATCTTGTTCAAGATGCAAAATCTTTGGCTCTATCGCAGTCCTACTGAATCAAGATCTATATTTTAACAAGATGTTTCCTATGCAGGGGATTCACATGCACATCAAAGTTTGAGAAGCAGTGATCTAGAAGCTTCTTACGGTAGTTGGTAATGATGATATTTTAGTTTGCCCAGATATCCTGCTATAGATGCAGTTTGTGAAGGTGTTTATTTTAGTAACCCGATTGTAATGCTAACTATAGGCCAGGCACTGTTCTAGCACTGTGCTAGAACAGTGAATTCAAGTAACAACTTGAATTCAAGTAACAACTCAGTGAGATATGCACTATTATGATCACGGTATTACAAATGAGAGAACTGAGGCCCAGAACAATTAAGCCCCTTGGCCAAGGACCCATAGCCAGGAAAGAAAATCACCAGGATTCCAGGGCAGAGTCTGGCTTCAGAATCTGTGCTGTCAATGACTCTTGAAGTCACGCTGAGCCATCACTTTCAAAACTATATCCTGAATTGGCAGCTAAAGTTTATCAAAATGTGTTCAAACACTAGTTCAGAAAGATACATGCACCCCAGTGTTCATAGCAGCATTATTTACAGTTGCCAAGGTATGGAAATGACCTAAGTGTCCATCAACAGATAAATGGATAAAGAAGCTATTGTGTATATATACACAATGGAATACTATTCGTCATAAAAAAGAATGACATTTTGCCATTTGCAGCAACATGGATAGTATTATTTGCAGCAACATGGATAGTATTATTTGCAGCAACTTGGAGGGTATTATGCTAAGTGAAATAAGATAGAGAAAGACAAATACTGTATGATATCACTTTTATGTGGGATCTAAAAAACACAAAAAAATAGTGACTAGAACAAAAAAGAAGCAGACTCACAGATACAGAGAACAAACTAGTGGTTGCCAGTGAGAAAAAGGAAGGGGCCATATAGGGATGGGGGGAAAGTGGCTATTATGAGATATATGAAATCAGGTATGGGAATCTTGTGAAAATTATACAGCACTTTAAAGAATCTTTCATTCAATTTTTTTTTTTTAAAGCAAAATACTTTTCTGTCTGGGAAAGTTAACTGCACACATTTTCTGAAACAGTGAGTTTATAAAAGCTCACAGAAATAATTTTCATTGTTTTAATTTTTTTAAGCACTATTGGAATTGAATCATTGAAGAACTGTTCAAACAACAACAACCCAAACCTTCTGTTGACCTCCAGTAACATCTCTCTCTCTCTCCTAGTTTACTGTAAGCCAGTAGAAAATAAAAGGAGCCATGAGAGATGTGTTATTTTAGAATTTATTCTCAGGGCTGCCATGAGTGTTCCTTGGAAAACCAATTAATCCAAACTGTAAGCACTAGCATTTAATACCTATCAACAGTCACCCTATGAAATGGAAGGTCTTTACTTAACTAGTTAGTATTCCTGGAAATGATGATTCCTAAGTATGAGCAATACAAATATCTCTGCTCCTTTTCCCACCCATCACCAACTCCCACTTCCCTCCACCAAATAGTTCAGGGCTGTTGGACATATTGAGATCATATGGAGTGAGGTGTGGGTGCCTTTTATAGACTTCTCCTGACCTGAAAATCTGCAGTAAAACTTGTGGATGAATTATTTTCTCACACTATATTGTTGTGCAGAATTTTAGATTTCATTAGAAAAAGCCCTTATCTCTCATCTTTCAATCCCTTTTCTAAATCTTGCAGAAAACCTCTCCATAGAGAAAAATAAATGGAAGATTGAATTTCCTTTTGAGCTGTGTTTCTCAACCTTTGTAATGCAGTCATCTCTTTAGATAACCCTAAAAATCTCACCCCACCTCCCACACAAGATTCCACACACATCTTCCCAGTGGACCACCCTTCCCCAATTCACTGATGGAAACTTTCTGATATATCAAGCCAAAGAAGTTTTAGTCTCAAAGATTTTGAAAGACTTTTCTTTCTGTGGTTGGTGTTACCAAAATGATAGGCATTTTTATTTTCCAGATATAGAATTACAGTATGCTATTATATGTGTATATTCCAAGTCCATGTCAAGCCCCAACCCCAGTTCTACCCCTTGGAGACTGAGCTGTATCCCCCTCTTCTATCTGAGAATCACTGAATGATCAGGTCCATAAATGACCCACTCCTCTGAGTCCCTCCCCAGCCCCTAATATTCTTCACCATATTTCCTTCCTCTTTTTCCTTTGATCCTTCTTCATTTTCCATTTCTAGGGCTAATTGTCCCCTTACTGATTTCTCTTTCTCTCTTTTCTCTCTCTCTAACTCTTTTTCCACTTTGCTACCATTATTGGAATGTAGAGTAAAGATGCTGGTATCAGGACTTTGGTTATGTTGGATGAACAAGGAGGTAAGTTCAGATTTCTTCAGTAAGAACAATTCCTCCTCTGAATAAACTGCATTTAAAAATGATTTGTGTATCCACACGTGGTCATTGCATGTGTTACACACATATATAAGTGTAAGAGTTCTAGTTTTCATCTTATTTTTTTGTTCCTTTTAAAGAAATTGGTATATGTATAGAAATGTCTTCATGGTTGAATAAATGGTACTACACTCTCTGTTATATGTGTTGGGGTAAAAGAATTTTGAAGGCAAAAGTCATTTGTTTGGATTTTTTAAATGATAATATTTTGGACAGTTTGGGGATTCTCCCCCTTAGCCCCAATCTTTCCCATAAATTTGGTGTTCTTCTAATAATTCCTAGATAGAATGAGACTGGCCGTTTTGATTTATAAGTCATTAAGAGGGTTCCTTAAATAGCTAGAAGCTTTTTTAACAGGCCATAAACTGAGGGAAATCATTGAAAATGGAAAATTGAACCACTTAAAATATTTTAACTTTTTCATTTAATTATAAAAATAGAGGCAGTGAAAATCAGAGTACCAGCATTTTAGTATAGCATCTTTATAGTCTATGGTGGAATCTAGAAGGGAGTACTAACATATTTCCCTTTGACTTATTCATCTAGTCATTCAGTGATGCTTTAATTCTAGCTAGAAGTTAGTTGCCTGATTCCATTCTAAATTCTTATCATAACAAACAGATTTGGCAGAAATATTTTCTCTTTATTTGTATTTAATGTCGGCATTAGAAAATTCTCAGCAATCATGAGAAATTTTTAAATGTCAAAGATAAAAAGGTAACATTTATTTAAAACATGGAACATCATAAACAAACTCCAGGAATAAATTTCAAATTGAGAGGAAAATTGCCTTAATATGTAAATCATCAGCTTACATGTAGACGAATGAAACTGCTTTACCCAACAACAGTAATAAGATGCCACTCTTTAGCCGACAGCACAACTTTTTTTAACTGATAATAATCAATACTGTGAATATGTCAGGAAAACAGAAACCCTCAATCTACATGTGGGCATTGTTGATTGATACAAACATTTAAGAGTAATTTGATAATATACACACATTTTGATGTGCGCCCATCTTTCAACCAAGATATTTCACTCCTAGAAGTAGATGCTGCAGATATTCATTGACAAATCTGTGAAGAAAAATATACATGCCTTACCTATAATACTGTAAAACTGGATACAACCTAAGCGTCCGGCAATGAAGAGGCCAACCACATCAATTATGGTATGGCCATGAAAGAAATTCTGCATAAAGTGTCTTCAACCATTGCAATATATAATATAAATCTTTATTTACTGACCTCTGAGGAGTTGGGGCAGGGACTGGGAGTGACTGAACTACTCTTAGGGGTCCTCTGAGAAACAACTGCTAGGAATCAATTAGAAATACATTGGTGAAGAGGAGACGAGCAGGAGTAAGCAGGGAGAGCCTTTTGTGATGTGGGCCTGATACTTTTGAGAGGGGAGAGGGTGGATGGAGGCTTGGGTAGGAATCTCATACTGCAATGCTGCTCTGAGAAAGTCTCAGCCACACTGATGTGCAGCCCAGGAGCAAAGACTACCCAGCGGGGCACCACCATGCTGGGCAGGATTGCCTCCAGGCTAGTAAGTCATGCTCAGTCATTGGCTAGGAGCATCCCAGAGAGGGCGTGGCCTCCATGTAAATATGGGAGATCATAGACGTGCGACAGCTGGAGGTGTCAACTAACTAAAGAGGCCCTCTTGGAAGGAGATCTGAGTATACCCTCATGGCTGTCGGTAAAGACATTTGTTTCTATATTATTTATTTGTATTAAAATTTTTCAATAAACATACACTAACTAACCAGTTTTTTAAAATCAAGAGAAAAGTTCTTTTAAAAAAACAATGAACATCAATCCCAACACTTGCCCTCTCATTTAAAAAAATATAAATTGCAAAATTAATACAAAAATAATGAAGTCTAGTAGAGTTGTATTTTGAAGGGATTACAATAGCTATAGCAGTCTTCAGAAATCCTCAAATGAATTTGCTATGAATTTTAAGACTTGCTGACTTGATCTGTATAACAACGTCCCAGACTTTGAAATTCAGGATGCACTGTCATTGCGTTTTTTAAAAATTGTATTTAATTAGACAACATGTGCCCCTATAGAAGAGTGGTACTTCATTTCCAGTGCTAAATTGATACATATACACTCAAAAAGAAATATAGAGTTCTACCTTATTAACTCTCTTTAGTTAATGATTTGCATATGAAAGGGCTAGAAAAGAAGCATTGCAATAGAAAGAAAGGTTTGAAAAAGGTTCAGTATAATGCCATTTTACCCCTAACTATAAAGCTTTGACATAAAGACATGAAAAATAATACATAAAATCTAAAGTTTAAAAAAAAGTAAGATATTAAATTGCAAATTACATTGTACTTTGATGAAGAAAATCGAGACAAAATTTGCCAAAATCTCCAATCAAATGCAAAAATAAATTATTCTTAAACATAAATGATTCCCAAGAATATCTTTATATTATTCTCAGAGAAACAAACCAAAAGTGCAGATATTCCCTGCAAGACAGTTAATGTTCTCAGCTAAGACATTTCAGTTATGGCCACACAGCTGAATTCTTGGTTGAACATATTTCCTAGGATAACCTGGGTTTTACCAGATGCATGATGGATAATTGATATTGAAGAGAAACACACAACTGTAAACCTTCAAAAGTAGGTGGCTTCTGCCTGATCTTAAGTGGTATATGTTCCATTTATACTGTAAGAAGAGATTAGGATCTTTTTAAATGAGTCAACAACTATCTTCTCTGCCATTGTAAATGCATTTGAATACTGTATATGCTGTGTTTAGTTGTTTAGATCAGTAACTGCTTTAAAATTTCTCTCCAATTTATGCTCTACTAATTTTATCTTTGCCTGAACACCGCAAGTGTTGACTGCTTCTACCCTTCAGCTGCACAGAAGTCTCAAGAAACAGCCATCCTCCTAAAGAGCCATTCCAGGTTGCCCTGCTAAATGCTTGAACTCAGAAATTCCTTATGGGATTCTTGTTTTATACTCAGGTATCAGGAGGCCATGGAACACTGAGCATGACAGCTGGCCCTGGAAATGTACTGCGTCCTGGGATTTTTCTGTTCTACGAAAGAAATCCCCCGATATACCCTTACTTCTAATGTGGGATGATTTAAACTTTCACTTCCATATCTCTTGTCCCCTTTGTTGGTTTTTGCTGGGTTATATGTTTGTTTAGATGCTGAAAATGTGGCTCTTGGGAAAATCCAATGGGAAAAACTCCAAACTAGACAGTGAAATCTTTGGCCACTGCCTGGCAGAGTAAAGGCACAGTAAACCATCATCCAGAGGGTCTGCCAACATTTCTAAATGGTTCATGGCCCTACAAGAGAGCATTTGTGGAAACATCCCTCTTGCTAAAGTCCCCTCACCAATCTCTCTTATGAATGACTAAAGCTGCTATTGTCCTATATGGTAGCCACTAGTCAAGTGACTATTTAAATTTACTTAAATTAATTACCATATGTTCATCAGTGCACAGGAAAATTAAAATCATATACTCAGCATGTGTAACTTGATACACTCATGAAGGCTTATACATTGGGTCTTGCTATTCTTCTATTTTTTTTCTTATTAGATTGAGGATTCTAATGGCCCCATGCTGCTTTACTTAAGTAATATTAATAGAAAGTGAAAGTCGCTCGGTCATGTCTGATTCTTTGTGACCCCATGGACTATACAGTCCATGGAGTTCTCCAGGCCAGAATACTGGAGTGGATAGTCTTTCCCTCTCCAGGGGATCTTCCCAACCCAGGGATCGAACATAGGTCTCCCTCATTGCAGGCGGATCCTTCACCAGGTGAGCCACAAGGGAAGCCCAAGAATACTGCAATGGGTAGCCTATCCCTTCTCCAGCAGGTCTTCCCGACCCAGGAATCAAACCAGGGTCTCCTGCATTACAAGTGGATTCATTACCAACTGAGCTATTAGTAGAAATGATATCTAAACTTAGATCCCTAAGCATACTGCCATTGGTGGATCCATCACAAATAACCAGTCATCCAAATATCATGGCAGAAGTAAGAAAGAACAATTTCTTGCCCTGACATATAGTGTGATGTACTGGAACACCTCCCCAATCCAAAACGTTATTTCCCTCCCAGTCTCCAAGAGTAAACAGAGAACAGTCAGAAAGTAAGTTTAGGGAAGTAAGGAGCAGTCAAGCCTGAATACTGCATTGCATCAGTCTCTCAGGTGTTGTTGTCCATGTCAGAATGGAATGAGGATATCGATTGCTTTCAAGCATTTCCTGAGAAATATCTTCACAGAAATCATTGAAGTGCTGTGAAGTCCCTATAGTCCAAGCATATTCGCAAACATAACTCGATTACACTCTAAAGATTGATATTATTTGGGGTACCTACTACGTGCCATGGCACTGAAGAAAACAGACAAAAGTCCCTGACTTCATAACATTCACATTCTAATAGGGGACAAGAAAAAGGAAAGAATGTTATCATTAGAATATCTGTGACAAAATTGTTCCATGATGTTTTTTCAGGATTTGACTTACATTGTGTATAATGATACATTCAGCCAAAATTGGTAAATATAAAATAGTTTTCAGAATCAACTGTTCTGAAAGAGCTCCAGAATTCTACTTTGCTATGATCTTTGCTGTACATGCTGCAACCCATGGCAGAAGCCCACTCTCAGAAATAGGGATCTGACTCTTCCTGTTTGTATGTTTTCATTTGGATTCTCTGGTTTAGAAATCTAACACTTGTGTACCAATTTGCTTTTATTTATGTTATTTTCTAATTCCTGGAGACAGAGTGAGTGGGGCTCCTATATTTTGCTGAAAATACTATCTTGAGAAATTACTTAGGAAGGGCAAACACCTAAATGTATGTCCGCATGCCATAACCTGTGCATGTGTCAGCTTATTGGTCGAGCCCAGCATATTTGCCCTCTCTACCCAGATAGCAGAATATGGGCCTACCTGCCCACAGTCCTCTTGGTTTCAAGCACTCTGCTGGGCCATTTCAGCTCCTCTCTGATAAGGGCAGACTTTAAGGAACCTTGTCCTGACCAGTGGGGAGAATGTGGAGCTCCAGAGCAAGCCAGAAGGCTGGTGGAGGTGGAGCGCCCCCAGAGGAGGGATGCTCTGCTAGTCTCTCACAAGTTCAACAAGAGCAACTAAGATTCAGGCAAGATCATTCAAATGAATTTGAGAGGCTTCAGATTTTTGAAGCAATGTAGAAACAAGTATTTCAAATCATTCTTTACAATCAGTGCCACCCACAGTGAACACATCAAAAGAAACCTTTACTTTCATAATTCTAGGAGGCGAAATCTCACCACAGGAACCACTTTCATCTTCCCCCAGACACCTGCATGTGGCAATGAGCCATGCCGAGTGGGGCCACCAAAGATGGACGGAGCATGGTGGAGAGGTCTGACAAAACGTGGTCCACTGGGGGAGGGAGTGGCACACCACCCCAGTAGTCCTGCCTTGAGAGACCTGTGAACAGTATGAAAAGGCAGAAAGATAGGACACTAAAAGATGAGCTCCCCAGGTCGGTAGGTGCCTAATATGCTAGAGTGGAGAAATAACTCCAGAAAGAATGAAGAGATGGAGTCAAAGCAAAAGCAATACCAATTGTGGATGAGACTGGTGATGGAAGTAAACTCCAATGCTGTAAAGAGCAATATTGCATAGGAACCTGGAATGTTAGGTCCATGAATCAAGGGAAATTAGAAGTGGTCAAACAGGAGATGGCAAGAATGAACGTTGACATTCTAGGAATCAGCCAGCTAAAATGGACTGGAATGGGTGAATTTAACTCAGATGATACCTTAGAAGAAATGGAGTAGCCATCATGGTCAACAAAAGAGTCTGAAATACTGTACTTGAATGCAATCTCAAAAATGACAAAATGATCTCTGTTCATTTCTAAGGCAAACCATTCAATATCACAGTAATCCAAGTCTATGCCTCTACCAGTAATGCTTAAGAAGCTGAAGTTGAATGGTTCTATGAAGACCTACAAGACCTTCTAGAGCTAACACCCAAAAAAGATGTCCTTTTCATTATATGTGCCTAGAGTGCAAAAGTAGGAAGTCAAGAGATAGCTGGAGTAACAGGCAAATTTGACCTTGGAGTACAAAACAAAGCAGGGCAAAGGCTAACAGAGTTTTCCCAAGAGAACGCACTGGTCATAGCGAACACCCTCTTCCAACTACACAAGAGAAGACTCTACACATGGACATCACCAGATGGTCAACACCGAAATCAGATTGATTATATTTTTTGCAGCCAAAGATGGAGAAGCTCTATACAGTCAGCAAAAACAAGACGGGGAGCTGACTGTGGCTCAGATTATGAACTCCTTATTGCCAAATTCAGACTTAAATTGAAGAAAGTAGGGAAAACAATAGTTTTCCCTACCATTCAGGTACGACCTAAATCAAATCGTTTATAATTATACAGTGGAAGTGACAAATAGATTCAAGGGATTAGATCTGATAGACAAAGTGCCTGAAGAACATGGACGGAGGTTCATGATGTTGTGCAAGAGGCAGTGATCAACGACCATCCCCAAGAAAAAGAAATTCAAAAAGGCAAAATGGCTGTGAGAAGACCTTACAAATAGCCGAGAAAAGGACAGAAGCAAAAGGCAAACGAGAAAAGGAAAGATATACCCATTTGAATGCAGAGTTTCAAAGAATAGCAAGGAGAGATAAGAAGACCTTCCTCAGTGATCAATGCAAAGAAATAGAGGAAAACAATAGAATGGGAAAGACTAGAGCTCTCTTCAAGAAAATTAGAGATACAAAGGGAACATTTCATGCAAAGATGGGCTCAATAAAGGGCAGAAATGGTAGGGACCTAACAGAAGCAGAAGATATTAAGAAGAGGTGGCGAGAATACACACAAGAACTGTACAAAAAAGATCTTCATGACTCAGATGACCCCGAAGGTGTGATCACTCACCTTGAGCCAGACATCCTGGAGTGCGAAGTCAAGTGGGCCTTAGGAACCATCACTATAACAAAGCTAGTGGAGGTAATGGAATTCCAGTTGAGCTATTTCAGATCCTAAAGATGATGCTGTGAAAGTACTGCACTCAATATGCCAGCAAATCTGGAAAACTCAGCAGTGGCCACAGGACTAGACAAGGTCAGCTTTCATTCCAAAATTCCAAAGAAAGTCAGTGCCAAAGAATGCTCAAACTACTGTACAATTGCACTCATCTCACACACTAGCAAAGTAATGCTCAAATTCTCCAAGCCAGGCTTCAACAGTATGTGAACCATGAACTTCCAGATGTGCAAGCTGGACTTAGAAAAAGCAGAGGAACCAGAGATCAGATGGCCAACATCCACTGAACCATCAAAAAAGCAAAAGACTTCCAGAAAAACATCTACTTCTTCTTTATTAACTATGCCAAAGCCTTTGACTGTGTGAATCACAACAAACTGTGGAAAATTCTGAAAGAGATGGGAATACCGAACCACCTGACCTTCCCTCTGAGAAATCTGTATGCAGGTCAAGAAGCAACAGTTAAACTGGACAGGAACAACAGACTGGTTCCAAATCAGGAAAGGAGTACATAAAGGCTGTATATTGTCACCCTGCTTATTCAACTTATATGCAGAGTACATCATACAAAATGCCGGGCTGGATCAAGCATAACCTGGAATCAAAATTGCCTGGAGAAATATCAATAACCTCAGATACACAGATGACACCACCCTTATGGCAGAAAGTGAAGAAGAGCTAAAGAGCCTCTTGATGAAAGTGAAAGAGGAGGGTGCAAAAGTTGGCTTAAAATTCAACATTCAAAAAATGAAGATCATGGCATCCAATCCCATCACTTCATGGCAAATAGATGGGGAAAGAATGGAAACAGTGACAGACTTTATTTTGGGAGGCTGCAAAATCACTGCAGATGGTGACTGCAGCCATGAAATTAAAAGCTGCTTTCTCTTGGAAGAAAAGCTATGACCAACCTACACAGCATATTGAAAAGTGGAGACATTACTTTGCTGACAAAGGTCTGTCTAGTCAAAGCTATGGTTTTTCCAGTAGTCATGTATGGATGTGAGAGTTGGACTGTGAAGAAAGCTGAGTGCCGAAGAATTGATGCTTTTGAACTGTGGTGTTGGAGAAGACTCTTAAGGGTCCCTTGGACTGCAAGGAGATCCAACCAGTCCCTCCTAAAGCAAGTCAGTCCTGAATATTCATTGGAAGGACTGATGCTGAAGCTGAAACTCCAGTACTTTGGCCACCTGATGCAAAGAACTGATTCATTGGAAAAGTCCCTGATGGGGGACTTTTGATTGAAGATTGAAGGCAGGAGGAAAAAGGGACAACAGAGGATGAGATGGTTGAATGGCATCACTGAATGTATGGACATGTGTTTGACTAAGCTCCAGAACCTGGTGATGAACAGGGAAGCCTGGCATACTGCAGTCCATGGGGTCACAAAGAGTCAGACACAACTGAATGGCTGAACTGAACCAAACCCAGATATGTGCTTCAATCCCACCTCAGATCAGCTCTCCAGGAAGCCCTTAGCATTCCTCAAATGGGGGTTGTCATCCCTATTCTGTCTGTTCTTAATGTGCTTCTTGTTTTGAAGATACTGGGCTCCACTTCCCCAAACCAATCTCTCATTTGATAGTTATTTTGATCTATAGACTAATTTATTGCATTCCTTAAGGAAACTGGAATGAAGTGTTTGTAAAAGTACAGAATTCTCTGGAATGTAAAGAGTTGTCAGCCATCCATTTTTTTAGCCCCTTCAAGAATGTTCTTAAAGATATGACTATACCTATATTTATTCAGCAAAGTTTTGCCAGCACTACACTGTTATTTCCAGTATGTGGCTATCACATACTGGATAAACATTCTGTTTTCCCCTGTCTCTTGAAAAGCAGAGGAGAGACAGCAGATTCCTAATAAGCTGAATTCTGTTCCTTAGCCCCACAAAAGACAACACAATAGCTTCTTATTTTCCAAATGGACAAGCAGTCTCTCCAGTTTGGAATGGCAATTTAATGTGAAATTGTTTTTAAGTAATTATTTATGCCCTTTTATACAGGAAAGTTTTTTTATACCAGTTTTATTCTAATCATGTCTTTCTTCCCAGGGGTATAGGCATGCATGCATGAAAATATAGTTGAAAAGAGGAATAGAAGTGTGAAGGTTTTGTAAATAGCCGGCCAGGACATCCCACTGCTGCCTTAATGGTCTTATGTGCTCAGTCGCTATGCTGTGTCTGACTCTTTGTGACCTCATGTACTGTAGCCCACCAGGCTCCTCTGTCCATGGGATTTTTCAGGCAAGAATACTGGAGTGGGTTGCCATTTCCTCCTCCAGGGATCTTCCTGACCGAGAGATAGAACCCTCATCTCCTGCAATGGCAGGCAGATTCTTTGCCACTGAGCTACCTGAAAAGCTGAAAAGTTATAAAAGCTGTTTTAAAAATCACTTCGTGGAACTTATAGTTTACTCAATTTAATGACACCACTTTTGAAAAATTAATCAAGTTGATGAATGTAACCCTGGCAACCTAGAAGTATGATTCGTTTTTATGGCCATCAGTCTATGTCTTAAGATACTGTCTAAGGTCAGCTTTCCTGGCAGTGATGACTTAGTACTGTTTCATGTTCCAATCCATTGCCTTTCTCCAGGAATTTAATGGTCCAGTACCTGTAATGTTGCTGTGCAGATATTGCTTTTCTTACAGCTTCTATGAATTGAATATTCAAAACCAAAAACTGCCTATGGCCTGCCTTTGGCTAGACAGCCATTCCTAGGAGGAAAAAAAGATATGGTACCTATTGCTAATTATCACTATAGTTGTTATTTTTCCCAAAGGAGAAAGTGGATTATTTTCTATCCTTAGCTGGTTGAGGATACTAAAAACCAAAAGACAGAGATGTTTTAAAGTTGAAGCAGACACTTTCTCTAGTACCATTGCATTTGAATGCCTAAAACATAAACTAACACCCTATTTTCTTTCTCTTGGGTTTCACTGGTGTCTGAGTAAGTGAATATGCTGTGATGTTTTCCTGGACATTCAGAATCAAGCAGGCTTACCTACCCCATCCCATCATGTCTGAACTGTAAACTATATGAGCGTCACTTTTGTTCATTTTCTTCCATCCCTGGCTGCACAGGACATCAACAGCCGATTCTAGCAATGCATCTCCTCAGACAATGCATTGTAATAGCTCTCCCTCTTTTTCAAATTCCGTTTCATTTCTCATGTTCTGTTGAAAACCCCCAAAAAATTCATTCCACACTGTCATCCCTTTGTCCTAACCAGAACAACTCGATCGTGTCGAAGAAGGCATGAACCATATCAATCAAGACATGAAGGAGGCTGAGAAAAATTTAAAAGATTTAGGGAAATGCTGTGGCCTTTTCATATGTCCTTGTAACAAGTAGGTACTGGGTACCAGCTCTAATCTGTGGCGTCCAGTTTTTTTTCTTTCTTTTTTTTTTTAATGTCAAAGTGAATGTCTGAAGTTTTGTCTTTTTTTTCTTTGTCCTTTTCCATCCGCTTCATTCTGTGGGGATAAAATACTTGTGTTTAATCAGAACAACTGGAACGCATTGAGGAAGGGATGGACCAAATCAATAAGGACATGAAAGAAGCAGAAAAGAATTTGACGGATCTAGGAAAATTCTGCGGGCTTTGTGTGTGTCCCTGTAACAAGTAGGTGCTGCCTGCCTGCCTGAAGCTTTGGTTTCCCAAGGCCCATCTCCAAGCCTTGACAAGCTCATTCCTGCTGGGTGCAAAGGCAGGATGAGTATGTGGCATGCAGAACAGATCAATACCGTCTCTAATGCATTCATCTCATAGCATAGATGATATTAGTGGGAGTAAACTGTTGATGCATTAAAAATCAGGCATACTACAGTGAAAGCTTCACTGTCAGCAACTTTTATTGATGAACGTTTCAACATTTTCCAGAAAGTGTACCTCAAGACAGAGACTAACCTCAAGAAAGAGGCACCACCCAGGGAATTTTATGTTCTCTAAATCCCCAAAACCAAAATTGCAGATTTAGAAAAGACTGGGGGTAAGTTTGGAAGTTGAGATACACATATGTATCAAGGTTTGATTTTTCAGAAGCAAAAGTAACAGGTAATTTGGCCCAAACAAGTATTCCATAAGTTAGAGAGTAAGACAGAGATTCACCCTTTCAACTGCCCACCAGTTACCAAATCTGGTCAGTGGTTAGAACATAGATGCCACGGCTGCACCCAATGCAGAGGCAAAGAGTCCTTTACCAAGAAGTGCTCACGCCTTAGCAAATTGGACCCATCCCTCTCCAGTTCTTCCTTTTGGAAGATCTCCCGTACACTGGCCGAAATGTTGAAATGTGTAGATTTTGCATGCACGACATCACAAAACATTCAACTGTTAAGGTTCTGCAACGCTTTTTTGGAATGTAGCAGAAATGTGACATGTGGTTATAAAGGTTTGCAACAGAAGGAACCTGAAAATTAGTGTTCTGGAAGGTAGTCTTATTTGACTAGCAGTGGAAAAAAAAAAAATGCATGAGCGGATTGTCCAACATGCATTTGGAAAATTAAACCCGTTACCCGATTCCCCTCACCCCTCCTACTTCCCTTTGAACAGAAGCCTTTTTCTAAAAGCTCTCCTGATCCTAGCTTTTAGAATAGAAATCGATGTCATTTCTAGCTGATTATATGACCATTCACATCCTTTAAACTTTGAGGCTGATTTAAAATATCCCACTTCCTGTTTAGGAGGGGAGGGGCTCAATTTACAAATAAATGTGTTTTGTTTTTTTTTTTTTTTTAAAGAATGATCTACAGTAAAACCTGATTAACTGGAATCTAGCTAACTTGAACCTTCAAGTATATTTATATTTGTGTTCGTTTTGACTTTTAGCAAGAAGAGGCAAATAAACAAAGGGGAAAATCCCATCAGGGATTTAACAGCATTTCTCTTAAAGGTCAGCCTAGGCAGTTTGCATTCTCTCGCTCAGTCTTCATTCTGCAAGTTCCACATCCAAGTGGACCAAGCAATGAAAGCTGAGCTGCAGAGGAAGGGCAAACAGACATATCAAGAGAAACCAAAGCCAAGGAGCTCTTTGATCATGTTCCCTGCCCTAAGACTCTAAGGCAGGAGAGTGGTTCAAGAGTCTAACAGATAGTCAGCCCTCACTCTTGAAACTAAATTTACCTCCATGGCCCACTGTGTTAGGAAAGTCCTATAATTCACCAAAATAGCATTCCAGTTAGTCAAGATTTAACTGTTCATCATTTTCAGTGGTCACTTGCCCCCAGGTGAGATGTCTACCTATTTTGTGATGAATTTCAGAGATACATTTTCCCCATCCACCAACTGTGTGGACAAAGGGTGGAGGCAGGCCCCCCTCCCTCCCTGTGACAGATTCTAATGCTCAGATGAAATCACGACCCCTGGGAATTCCACGTACTAGTTGGCACTAATTCCTTATTACACAAGAGACCCTAACTGAGCTTCAAAGCTTGACTGAAGTGTTCCCTATTGTGTGTAAATAATGCTTTAAAAACCATGTGTCACAGCACAGTGGCTGGTGGCTCCCTGCACTCTCTGGGGGCTTCGCCCTGTCTCGGCATGTTTCGAGGGACTATGGTAGATGTCCCGCAGTTATGTGAGTCTATGTGCAGCATTGTGGGTGCAGTGATTTGCCTTCGTTCAGAAACGCAAACTTTCCCACTCCCTTGACTGCCAAAGATGGTACACCAGACATTTTACATAGCAGAAAGCATCACAAGGTCCATATAACTTCTGTTAATGTGAGGAGGGAGGGGAATGGGGATTTGGAAAATAACAAAAACAAAGCCATACTCTAAACTCTATTAAGTTCCTTTTTGGATCCTATCCCACTAAGTGGCCCTGGCTCTTTAGAGCAGTGAATTCTGACTGCTTGAAGGCTATGGCATTATACATTAGATGTGGGAGTTGCTGAAATTCCATCTGTACAATTTTCCAATTTGTCTCCAGGGTTTCTTGGTCCCTAATCTTCAAATATTAGTCTTAGTGCCAGTTTTAATAGATGGCTATGGTCCTCCAGTAAAAAAAAAAAAAAAAAAAAAAAAAAAGGAAAAAAAAAAGGTTAAATTCTGGTGTCGTATAATAGAAAATAGAAAATGTGAAAACGGGACCAAAAGAAGTTCTGTTCTTGGACTAAAAGGCATGTGGCTTCTACTATGCAAAGAACATAAAAACATCTTTGATTGCTCAGTTACAACACACCCACCAGAATATGCTGCACACGTGTCTATTGGGCACAATAGGTATGCCTGGATTTTAAGTCTCTCTCCAAGGCAGCTCAGTGAAATATGGCCCACAGAGACCACACCAGTTCCATACCACTTTCCCCTACCACATCCCAGTAGAGTTTGAAGTAGGCAGCTATAACCACTCCCATCCTGCCCTCAGTCCAACAAAGAAGCTATTGAACCTGCGTTTCAAATCCTCATGAAGGCTATTACTGTCCTGCTAGTGCCTTTTTTGAGAATGGTCAACTTCTGGAGTAGTTTGGCTTAAATGAGAATGCTTCACTTTCTACTCATGCCTGTAGCTGGTGCATGAAGAAGATGTAGAGGGATTTCCCTTTTTGGTGCTAGATGGCTTGTTCTCTCTTCTATTTTCCTGCATTCATTTCACTATGCCTCTTTTACTTTTTGTCTCTGTGGACAAAGGTTTGTACATCGACTCTGGATGTATGGTGACTGTTTGGAAGTACCGATATATTATCTAATTCAAATCACTCTAGAGGCAACTCAAAGACCATCACCCTTGGCCAACCACCAATCCTGTATGTTCTCCATGCAGAGTGAGAATGCTTGGTTCTGCATATGCATTGGGGGAAAACAATTAAAACGGGAATCTTTGCATGATAGTGTGTAAAAACTTGGTCCAGGATGTTTTTCTTGATGACAGTGTGTTGCTGTGGTGTGATAGACACACTCTACTTGGCAGTCTTGTTTTGTGTCTGTCTGCCAGTATGTTTTTTTCTGTGTTTTGTGTCTCCAAATATAACCATGTCATTGAAATAGAACTGAATGTCCTCCAACTACGTTAATCCTTGTCTTAAATCCAACTGAACTAACTAAAATGAAATCCTGAGTAGCTGAGGCTTGGTGGTGGCCAACTGTTTGGGTCTGGATTATGATATATCGGTATTCTCTAATGCCTCGAATTAAAACTCATTCGCTTGGTTCGGTTCTGAGCTTGAAGAGGTAATGATTGTTGTGAGCTTGATGCGCCGCCCCTTTTGCTCGTCACTCACCCTCTTTTTTGCATAGGCTTAAATCAAGTGATGCTTACAAAAAAGCCTGGGGCAATAATCAGGATGGAGTTGTGGCCAGCCAGCCTGCTCGCGTGGTTGACGAACGGGAGCAGATGGCCATCAGTGGTGGCTTCATCCGCAGGTGAGCCTTGTGCACCTGGCACTATAGCGGTTGCCTACTTTTGAATGACAAACCACTCCAACCTGAGTGGGTCTTAAAACAACTCTGGGAAGTTCCCTGGCAGTCCAATGGTTAGGACTCGGTGCTTTCACCGTCATGCTCTGGGTTCAATCCCTGCTCAGAGAACTAAGAGCTCACAAGTCGAGTGGTGCCGCCAAAAAAAAGAGAAAAACGCCATTTTTTTTTTTAACTTCTGAATCTCTGTGTTGACTGAGCAGGTCTTCCGAGAGCATCTCCTGGGCTCACTCATTACATGCAAGTGGGTGCAAGATGATCTAAGACAGCAGTGCTTCCTTGTCTGGTGATTGGCTGGGGCCGTGGGTATGAGGTGTCCCTTCTCTTCTCTGTGACCTCTCCCCAGGGAAGCCCATGGTTCTTGCGTGGTAGTGGCAGCACCAAGGGGTAGGCTCCCATATGCAAGCACTTGTCAAGCCTTTGCCCACATTTCACTGGACAAAGCCAGCCACGTGACCACATCCAGCGTCAGTGTGGCAGTAAACAATGTTTCACTCCATGACTTTGATTGGACAGAATTTATGAGATGATGTGCAGATATGTGGGCCGTGTTGATAATAAGGAATGGTGAAACATCTATGAACTAGCAATGGCAGGAAGAATACTAAAGGGACAGGAGAGAAGTGTCACCAGAGCCCAGCAGTAGTTATGGCTGTGGGCAGGGGTTGAGATGCCTGGGCTTACTCCATACCGACTGTATCAGAATCAGAATCTCTAGAAGTGAGATCCAGGTGTCAGTAGTTTTTAGAGCCCCTCAGATTTTAATATGAAAAGAAGGCTGAGAACTATGGAACCAGAAGTAAGTCGTAGCTGCTGACGATCATTTATGTAAACTTCTTTTCTACATACGAAACCTGGGAAGTTCCCCTTTAACTTTATCTGGCCTAGATTGCTTTAAAAACCCTAGAGGAGCAGTCTACATTGGGATTTACCATGAGGGATGGGTTTTAACCCCTGTGAGCAAATTTTAGCCCATCGCCATCTGTAGGAGGAAAAACTCAGACATTCTGAAATAAGTATCTACCATTTACAATAAAGTTAGTGTGGTATGTGCCCATGTCCATTAGCTGGGTCAAAAGCAGGTGCTAAGAATGAGAGAGAGTGCAAAAGGTTTATTAGAGAGCAACATTGGGGAGGGAAAGAGGGGAAGTAAGACTGGGGAAGAGCTGTCAGACCATCAGGCAGAGCTGGCAGACAATCTACCAACTCATTGGGAACTCCACAGCAAAGTTGCTCATTGGAGGAATTCCACGGTAGGTAGAAATGACTAAGTCTTTGTAAAAAGTCTTGCTTCGTCATTGCCTGGGGCCACCTTGAGAAGAACAAGACCTCAGCTCAAAGCAGACCTAAAGGAATGAACAATGAGAAGCTGTCAGCTAATCACACTCCTTACAACTGGGCGATGAGTTCTTTCTTTTTTAAAGCAATGAGTTCTTTCTTAAAGACAGTTTGAGCAGTGCATGGATCCACACAGTGCAGGGGGTGAACTGTGGCTATATAGTAGCTATTAATAAAAATGATATGTAAATAAATTGCAATTAGAAGTTTTTTTAAGGAAAAAAAAAAGTGCCTTCTTAACTTTCAAGCTGAGTTATGAAAAAAATGGGAACTCCCCTTGGGGAAGGCATTTTGAGAGCCAATTCCTTCCTCCCTACGTAGGCTGAAACAATATTTTATCACAGTTTTCTTCCTTGAAATCACCTATTCACAATGTCACAAAAAACCACATAACATCGAAACCTGAGCAAGTAAAAATCGTCTTGAAAAAGTAGTTCCCTTTGGAGTTCTTGGGAGCAAATAGGATTAAGGGGCAGATTGTTATTCTCATTACTCTTCCCATTAATGTTTGTCCCAAATGGAGAAATAGATGAGTGGAGAAACTCTCTCACTTAGTACAATAGCTTTTCTTTCCTTATAAATTTGAGTCTTGGAGATTTTGATTGACATTTCACAAAGAAAAATACAGTTTCTAACTGGTTCCACCTTCATTCTCTGACCTGGAATCCTCCCAACTAAAATGATTTTAGCCTCAAAACATGAAAATTGGGATAGTCATAAAGGGAGGAAGTGAGGTGTTGGTAGAATTGAGAGAAGTGATATATTAATCTGCTTAATATGCCGTCTTTAAAAGTAGAAATTTAAGTGTTCAATAATGCATTTACAAATTATTTTCCTATCTACACAAGCTAAAATGTTCTCATATAGAACAGAGATTTAAAAAGGATCGGATTGATACCTGGAGATCAATAGATTTTCCCTAACCTTTGGGTCCTGGGCATTTGAGTTTTTCTTACCTTCTAAAACTTCTCTTCTTTGATGCCCAGGGTAACAAATGATGCCCGAGAAAATGAAATGGATGAAAACCTGGAGCAGGTGAGCGGCATCATTGGAAACCTCCGTCATATGGCCCTGGATATGGGCAATGAGATTGATACACAGAACCGCCAGATCGACAGGATCATGGAGAAGGTGAGCACGGGGCAGTCAGCAGGTTTCTGTTGCTTATCATCTTCTCTGAAATAACCACCAAGGAAGCATGAATGGCTTAACAAGACCCTAAAACCGTGACTTTGGATTCAGGCCCTGGTAGATAGACATCTTCTCCTTAATTTTCCAAGACAGAAATACAGCAACAGATAAGTAAATAATAAGGTAGAATTTAATCTAGCAGATATTCCTCAGGGCCACCTTTACTACAGGCATTGTGCTAGGCATCAAAGGACATATTAAGATGAGAAAGACACCATCTCCACTGCCAAGAAACTCACAGCCTATGGGAGGCAGTGAGCATCCAGAGGAAAATAATTTGTCAAGAAAGTTGCACATCAAATGCTAAGTCAGGTTAGATGGGGAAAGATTTCAAGGGTCAGGGGATGGGAAAATCTCACCCAAAAAGATGAATTTGAATCGAGTCTTGAAGGTTGGTTAGGAGCTTGTCAGAGATGATGTAGGAATAGAATCAGGAAATGGAGGGAAGAACAGTTATTTTAGGTTTGCCAGAAGATGAATACGAGCTTTGATTCTCTAAGTGCGGAAGCTCAAATGATAGTTTAAAAAGGCCCAGATTCCATTTCCAGTTCAAAAGTGCACACGTCCAGATCTCGAAGTAGGCAACATAATCTAATGAAATTGAGTTCATATAAGGACACCAGATGTCACACTAAGACTGAACCACCTAGTGTCAGAAAAAGTAGAGACAGCCAAATGGAAAAAGATAGGGTTGGGGGCTTCAGATTAGGAAGGAACAGAAAGAAGAGCTGGAAAGCTTTTATAAAAAGATTTGTGGCACCCACACCTGATATTCTACACTATGCAAATCTGATACAGTCTGTGTCTTTGTGTTCCATCCCCTCCCTAATCAGTAGACTCCTAAATATTATTTATAATCTCAAGATATCCAAATGCCAACAGGGAGAAATAGGCAAATTATGAGTTTAATGGTAATTGTGCATCTATAATCAATTCTACTTAGCTAATCTTGTATGATGTGAGTTTATTCCTTGGAAGATATTAAAGTTTTGAGCCTGAAACCCTGAGTTTCTTTTCAACAACTCATTCCACTTTGGTTGAGGGTAGAAGGGCGGTTTTTGTGCTCTCTTGAATCATAAGACTAAATACTCTGTTTCTTGGGATCTGAGCATCCACCACTGACTTAAGAAAGGAATGAGTAGACTTAAAGGGAGTGCTTTGCCCGATTGTGTTCTATGCACTTTATAAAGATATTTGACTGCATAATATTTTGCCTAATCAATATTGAGCTACACAAATGTCAGTGTAGTTGACAAAATACCTGTGCTTTGCTTACTTCACAAGTCATGCTTATTGTTCGTAAGAGCCTTTGATGTGCTAAAGCTTTTAAGCTGTGTAAATCAATAGATTTTTAGAACAATATTGAGAGTTTTAAAAAGCCCTGGAGCCAACAGAAATGGATCTAACCCATTATGGCCCAGAAAAATGAACTAAGAAATAATTGCTGAACCACCTTCGAATAGGAAAATTATTTGGGGGAAAAAAAAAAAGAAAAGTAGCCATTTTTCTATCAAAGGACCCAATTGACTCAGAGATGTAGGGAGATAATGTATCTCTAACTCAATTAGAGTCCTAGCGAGAGAACTTCTACTAAGAAAGAGGGGTCAAGTCTTTATTGACAGAGCTGGGCTTTAAGCAAGCAGTTTTCCTGGAAAGGCAGGTGGCATCTTAATCTACCACTTCACATCTCTAGGTCTATTCTTTAGGGGAAAGTTTTCATTCTGGGCCCAGTTTACTGCAAGAACCAAGACTTGTGCAGCTATAGGGTTTCATCAAAAGTCAGGCAAGTGGATAGGAAATAGCCATTATAGTTTATCTCATCCTTGGATGCCCAATCCCTTAAGAAGTGAGGCAGGGCTCTAGTTCCCTTCTAATAACTAGCTTTTTTTTTTTCCCTCAAAACAACAATGTGGATATGATTGAGATAAAACCCATTTCAATTCAGCATTGCCCCAAATGATACATGTTACGTGATTATTAGCAGACGTCTACCTTCTTTTGCAAGTTCTTACTTCTGATTATAGAAAATGGTGTGCAAAGATCTGCATATCCAGGATTAAAATCATACTGTAGGACTAAAGAGAATCTTCTATTTCTCCCATATTCTCTCATGACCTAAACAACAGCCCTCACCCAACCCCACCAATCATGATCCTTTTTCATCACTTGAATTAGTAGTGAAGTTTTGGGAATCCAAAATAATGCAGTCTTCAGTACATTCCTATGGACTGTCAAGAAATTACTTTGTCCATTTAAAAACCCTGTTTTCTGATTTAGGGTATTTATAAATAGGCAGTCTTCTAAGGCTGGAATTGTATGATTCTTTTAGAAATCTATTAAAATGGGGCAAGTTTCTGTCAGGTCTTTATGGGAACTGTTGCTAAGGAAACAATAATGTTCAAACTTGGATTTAAAATTGTCAGTGCAAGATGCAATGCACACATCGCATCTTTACTGTTAAATACAGTAAAGTTGAAGATTGAGGATTGCTCACAGTCTCCCATCAGTGTGGAAGCATGGCATTTGAAAACTAAGATCTTGAGTTCCAGCAAGGCTTTCCTGCTCACCAGCTTCATGACCTGGTTCCTCATCTGATACTGGAGTGGGTTGCTACTTCCTTCTCCAGGGGAAAGATAATAAGAGAACAGTTCAAATCTGGGATCAGAACAGCCTGTCATGTAAGATAGAGATATCCTCTTCCAGAAGTCAGAGCTGTGCCCTAAAAGCTACTTGCCATGGTCTGGAGTAAAGATTTCCAGAGTGTTCAGAAGTGTGGGCTAAACAGCCCCTTCTACCTCTTCCGCTGGTTTTTTGGATCAGGTTTTCTCACAAAGGCAAATCATGTAGTGTATCTTGAGTGTATTAGCAAGTTTAGGATTCTCTAAATAGAAATGTGAAAACAGAGATGGGATATATTGCATAAATATGTCCTACAAGATATAAATAGAGTAAACACAGATGCATTCTCCAAATACCAGGAAGACAAGTGAAAGAAGATTATCTCAGGATTTTTTTCCTAAAAGCACATATGTTATATAATATAATAAAGATTTGGCTCCTGTGGTGTCAGATATTGTATGGGCTGGAATTTTGATATGCTTCGGAAAGAACTGAGGTGGACATCACAGATGCTCATTGACGATACGTCTGTTCTAGCTCCTCCCAAATTCTTTGAGTGTATCCAAAGAGTATCCTCATGCTCTACTTCAAAACATTCTCTTGTACCATCGCATGAAGCCTCACCAGTGCCTTCGTAATGCAAGAAATCCTAGAATGTTTGCCTTCAGAAATGCTATCTGTTTTTAAATGTATGTTTTTTCCTTATTTGGTGCCCAGTCGTGTCCGACTCTTTGCAACCCTGTGGACTGTAGCCCACCAGGCTCCTCTGTCCATGGGATTCTCCAGGCAAGAATACTGGAGTGGGTTGCCATTTCCTTCTCCAGGGGATCTTCCCAACCCAGGGATCGAACCCAGGTCTCCCGCATTACAGGCAGATGCTTTAACCTCTGAGCCACCAGGGAAGCCTTTTCCTTATTTGAGCAGTTCTCAAAGTTAAGTCTGGAAAAATAATCAGCATAATCCAATCTTAAGAAACATTTCACATTGATCTGACCTTTTAGTTTTCCTTTGGATCAAAGTGTTACTATTTATGATAGGATTTGTAGCTAACGAGGGAATACTAAAGTATTCAGGAAAACTGGAGAGAAATACCCATTTTCCAAATTACAAACCTAAAGGTCAAAACTACGAGTCTATAGATCAAAACGATCAAGGAAAATTAGTGTTCTACCTTAACTGTTTTGAAGTCAACTCTTAACTATCCAAACAGATGGTAAGGAACCATTGCCAGATAATTCAAAGTTATGAACAGTCTAGAAATATTTTTCTTTCACTTGGCAAATTTCTATTTGAATAGTGATAACTCTAGTGTCCTGGGAATTCACAACTAAACTGGATAAAGAAGACACAACTTGGTGGAGATTACAAAGCACCAGGCACAGTTGTTGATGTGAAAGCAGTAATCACCGAATAAGTACTGTTGCTATAAACTAGTCCAGTTTCCCTGCCCTGCCTCTCAGTTTCCTGGCCCCTTCCCAGGCTGGAGAGAGACAGACCACATTATTAACCAAAATAGAACAGAAACAACAGCCACAAAGGAACGTTTGTCTTCTCTTCTGCTTGCTGACTCATATGTTCCTCAGTGATGTTAGGAATTGTTCATTTTCCGGAGTTTAACAGTATATCCAGGTAGTAGTCCTGGGTTTCATGATGCATGTAGAGCAAAAGAGAACTCAAGCAGTGAGGCAGTCAGTCAAAATACAAAATGATAGTAAGTGTGTCTCTGTTAAAACAAGCCAGTTATCAAGTTGACAGGAGTAAGTCTTCAGAAATGGGACTAAAAAATATTAAATATTGCAAAAGCAAACCACGTTTTCACCCAACAGCACTAGTTGTAAGATAAGATATATTGAGCACTTCATTTTTGCAAAACATTATTCTAAGACCATTATGTGTAGCAACTCATTTCATCCTCATAGCAAACCTAAGTAGTAAGATGACTAACAGTGATTATAGTGTGGACTCTGACTCCGGACCTTCTGACTCTGGTTTCCCCATTTATTAGTGCTATGATGTTAGACAAATTGCCTAAATCCTCTCTGCTTAGTTTCCTCAGTTGGAAATAGGAGCTAACAACAGTATATCCCTCAGTGTTGATATCAATCTTGATGTTGTCCCAGTTGAGTGAGCGGAACCTAGTAGTGGTACTGTGCTCGCCAGCAGTGTTCTTTACTGCCCCCAGCTTACCGTGCAGAAAGCTGAGGCGCCAAAATGTTAAGAAATCTGCCCAAACTGACACTGCTAGTAACTGTACAAATAGCAGGAATTCAACTCAATTTAACAGATGTGAATGTCTGCCGTAGAAGTCGTTGGGTGTCGTTCCAGAAGAGAAAGATAAATGATATGTCTCTGTCCTCCAAAGAACACTCTGTGGTAGGGAAAACAATCATGAGAACTAAGTCATGAGATCAAACTTCTGTGATCATGCTCAAGTCCAGCCAATGGTTCTGGGAACACAAAAGAGGGGATGGTTCATTCTGATGAAAAGGAAAGTTTCAAAATGCCTTCACCCAATAGGAGGCATTTGAACTGGACCCTGAAGGGGTCCAATAGAATTTTAATGGGTAAACTGAATTCTGTTTTCCTTTCCCCTTTTTCTAGGCTGATTCCAACAAAACCAGAATTGATGAGGCCAACCAACGTGCAACAAAGATGCTGGGGAGTGGTTAAATGGCCCGTCTGTGTCTTCTTCCAAATGCTGTTGGGCAAGATAGCACCTTCATGCTTTTCTCATGGTATTACCTAGTAGGTCTGCACACATGCACACATCAACCTGCCCCCATTGTGAATGTTGTCTTGTGTCGTCCTTCAGCCCAAGGATACTACGTGTCTTCTGTTTTTTCTGGGTCTCTTTCTTTCCAAAGGCTATATATAGTGGTCATTTGGTGGCTCTAACTTTTTATGTAAGATGTCTTGGGTTTCATTTTACCTTTTCTCTTTTCAGTGGTGTTTGCTGAATGATAACAAATTAGGAATGCTCAATGTGCTGTTGATTCTTTCAATACACAGTATTGTTCTTGTAAAACTGCGACATTCCACAGAGCTACTGCCACGGTCCTTTCTTTGGGTGTCAGGCTCTGAAACTCAAAATTTGCTGTCTTTGGTTCCTCATGGCTGTCATCTGTCTTTATGATTTCATGATTAGACAACGTGGAATTACATACAGGCATTGCACTCAAAGTGATGTGATTTATGCATTTATGCATGAGAACTAAATAGATTTTTAGATTCCTACTTAAACAAAATCTTTCCATGACAGTAGCATACTGATGAGAAAACACACATACAACAACAGCAGCAACAGCAAAACAACAACAAAGCATGCTCAGTATTGAGACACTGTCGAGATTAAGTTATACCAGCAAAACTGCGGTACTGTCACTTCTTTCTGTCAATATTTAAACTTATCAATCATAATCATCCTTTTTTAAAAAGAATAATTTTAAAAAAAGATGGGTTTGACATACTGACCATTCAATCATTTCCAGCAAAATATACGTTTGACTGAAATTATGTCCAATGGATGTAATATAGAGTTTGTTTGCTGCTTTTGAAGACTGTGTTTTGGAGAAAGCGACCTTGCTGTGAAACAGTGTGGAGATGTAAATTTTATAAGGCTGACTCTTATTAATCACTATTTCCCCTGTGGTTTGTTATCAGTACAATTCTCTGTTGCTTAATCTAGAGCTATGCACACCAAATTGCTGAGATATTTAGTAGCTGATAAAGAAACCTTTAAAAAAAATAATGTAAATGAATGAAATATAGATAAACTATGAGATAAATATCATTACGGCATGTAATATTAAATTCCTCCTGTCTCCTCTGTCAGTTTGTGATGTGATTGACATTTTGTAGCTAGTTTAAAATTATTAAAAATTATAGACCCCAGATGTCTGCTTTAATTTCTTCATGGACCCTGTCTGAGTTTGTACTCACATGAGAAGAATAAATCTGGCTACAGTCCCATCACTCCTAAGAAGTCAGTTCTGTGTGCTAAGGACACCGTATGGGAAAAGCAGAGGTGTCCCTTCTACATATGATCCATTGGCAATTGAAACGTGGCATGATTTTTATAATCTGTTTCACAAATTCTTATGTAGAGATCAGTGTTGGCCATGGGGGGAATGCAATTCAACCAGAAGGCACAGAACAACAAAAAAAAATCCATAGGAAAAATCGGTAGTACTCAGACGTGGCTGTACATGGGTTGAGGTAGATTAGGTGTCAATCAACTCTCATCTTCCTTCTCTCCAGTATCACCCCACCAAACTGAGCCCACCAGGACCAGCACCACTGCTGCCTCCACTTTATTTAACAGCTTTATTGACATATCATAACATTCACCCATTTAAAACGTATAATCCAGTGTGAAAGTGGAAGTGCTAGTTGCTCGGTCGTGTCCCACTCTTTGCCACCCCATGGACTGTAGCCTGCCAGGCTCCTCCATCCATGGGATTCTCCAGACAAGAATACTGGGGTAGTTTGCCATTTTCTTCTCCAGGGGATCTCCCCAATCCAGGGATCAAACTTGGGTTTCCCACATTGCAGACAGATTCTTTACCATCTGATCCATCAGGGAAGCCAATATATTCAATATTTGTGTAATCCAATAGTTTTTAGTATATTCACAGTTATGTGCAATCTAATTTTAGAATATTTTTATCATCCCCCAAAGAAACTCCATACCTATCAGTAGTCATTCCCATTTCGCTTCCCTCAGCCATAGGCAACCACTGATTTAAGTTTTGTCTATAGATTTGCCTATTCTGAACATTTCCTATAAATGGAATGGTACAATATGTGGTCCTTTGTGACTAGCTTCTTTTATTCAGCATCATGTTTTCAAGATTTCATCCATAGTGTAGCATGTATCAGAGTTTTCCTTTTTATGGCCAAATAACGTCTATTGTATGGAAAACATTTTGTTTATCCTTTCACCCATTGCTGGACATTTGCAGTGTTTTTACCTTTGGACTCATCAGTTATGAGGCTCTGAACATTCACGCACAGGTTTTTGTGCAGACGTGTGTTTTCAATTCTTTTGATGTCACCACTTTCACCCCCATTACTGTCTCTGCCACCATAACCTCCATCATAACCTGTACCCTTGCAGCTCCTCCACCACCACTGCTTTGACTACCACCACCTTGACCTTGCCACTACCTCTGCCGCCTCTGAATCACCCTAACTAGCACCTCCTTTATCACTGCTCCCTCCCCAGTCATCAGCACCGCCCCCGTCACCACTGCTGCCGCTGCCCTTGCCTCCCCCTCCACCACATCACCAGTGCCATCATTATCTCCTCACTCCTGCCACCTCTGCTGCTTCCCTCTCCTACCCCGCAGAGGCAATGCAGGTGAATTCGTCCTGATCACCTTGGCTCACTGCCAGGTCATTCCACCAGTAATTCCAGAGGTTTGGTGAGCGCTGTTAAGAAGTGAAACCAGTGATGACAGACTCATCATGCTCAGCAAATGTTTGCAGTTCTTTAGCTTCTCCCCAAGTTTTAGAACAAGTTCTAGAGATACCCAGATGCTCAGGGAAGTTATTCTAAGGACCAACTCTAGCAACACATTTATGCCTTAAAATTAGGTAGTAGAGAGGATGCTCAAAGATGGGGAAAATAAACATACCATGTATGTCAAAGCAACTAAGGGGTTGATCTATGGGCTGTGTTAGAAAATTCTTTTCCCAATTCCATCTGTTCTTAGTGAAGTGAGTGTGTTTCCACATTGTTTGAATAATTAAAACCCCATACTGGATATATGAAAAGTAGGACATGGGCATCCTGCTTTAAGGTCCAACACATAATTCATTCTGAAGCATATTTCCTTGGATAATTGAGCTTGTCTAGCCTCAGCTCTAATGCAGTCAGCTCCTTTTGGCTAAAGGAAGACATATTCTCCAGGGATGAATCAGACCTGGGTAATGTACCAACTCAGGAAGTACACTAGAAATACAATTATTGGGGCAAGGCAGAATACTGCAAGGCCTAAATCTTCTACAAAAAACTAGAAGGTGGTCCTGGGTCCTAGTGACAGAGCCCTTTCCTCTTGTCTGCCTCTCGTTTCTCCTGGTTCTCCTCCTTCCACACCCTCTCCTGGCCTCTGCTCTGACCACCTCACCGCAAGCTTTGTGGCACTCATTTGTCAGCCCATTGACAACTGCACTAGAAACTGAGAGAAAGGGAAGAAAATTCATACTTCTGATCAGCTAATACAAGCCAGGTGCTGTGCAAAGTGCCTCATTTATGATGACTCATTAAATTCTTAAAAATTCTGTAACCTTGACACTATTAGCCCCATTTTGCAGAATAAATTAATAGATTACCTGAACCAGATTTATCTCATTAAAGCCAGTAAGTGATGTAGGCATGATTCGACTCGGATGTGTGCCTCCAAAGCTGTAGACAGACCTAGAAGATAACTCTTCCCAAGTGGCTCAGTGGTAAAGAATCCACCTACCAATGCAAGAGTCATTGGACACTTGGGTTCTATCGATGGCTCGTGAAGATCCCCTGCAGGAGGGCATGGCAACACACTCCAGTATTCTTGCCTGGAGAATCCCGTGGACAGAGGAGCCTGGCAGGCTACAGTCCATAGGGTCGCACAGAGTTGGACACAACTGAAGCGATTGAGTACACATGCACACACATTCAAGCTGGAGGGTTTATCTGCTCAGATAAGTCAACCACTAAATATGAAGTATATCTGACGGTAAGTGTGCCAGAGAAATGTAAAACACTGACGGAGATAAAGAGTGTAGGAGGTGGGAGAGAAGATGCTATTTTTAAAAAGAATGATAACTATACTCAACTGCAGGTAAGCTGGATGAACTGGCAGCTGTCTGCTGAGGCTCCTTCCCTTTTCTCTCTGTGGTCTCTCATTCTCCAAATCAATCAGGATTTGCTTTCATGGCAAAATCAGATAAGTCCAAGAAACAGAGTTCAGTTCAGTCACTCAGTCGTGTCCGATCCTTTGCAGCCCCATGGATTGCACCACGCCTGGCCTCCCTATCCATCACCAACTCTCAGAGATTACTCAGATTCATGTCCATTGAGTCAGTGATGCCATCCAACCATCTCATCCTCTGTCGTCCCCTTATCCTGCCTTCAGGGTCTTTTTCCAATGAGTCAGTTCTTCACACAGGTGGCCAAAGTATTGGAGCTTCAGCATCAGTCCTTCCAATGAATATTCAGGACTGATTTCCTTTCAGTTCAGTTCAGTCACTCAGTCGTATCTGAGTCTTTGTGACCCCATGAATCCCAGCATGCCAGGCCTCCCTATCCATCACCGACTCCCGGAGTTCACTGAGACTCACGTCCATCAAGTCAGTAATGTCATCCAGCCATCTCATCCTTTCGTCCTCTTCTCCTCCTGCCCCCAATCCTTCCCAGCATCAGAGTCTTTTCCAATGAGTCAACTCTTCGCATGAGGTGGCCAAAGTACTGGAGTTTCAGCTTCAGCATCATTCCCTCCAAAGAAATCCCAGGGCTGATCTCCTTCAGAATGGACTGGTTGGATCTGCTTGCAGTCCAAGGGACTCTCAAGAGTCTTCTCCAACACCACAGTTCAAAAGCATCAATTCTTCGGCACTCAGCTTTCTTCACAGTCCAACTCTCACATCCATACATAACCATTGGAAAAACCATAGCCTTGACTAGACGGACGTTTGTTGGCAAAGTAATGTCTCTGCTTTTGAATATGCTATCTAGGTTGGTCATAACTTTCCTTCCAAGGAGTAAGCGTCTTTTAATTTCATGGCCACAGGCACCATCTGCAGTGATTTTGGAGCCCAGAAAAATAAAGTCTGACACTGTTTCCACTGTTTCTCCATCTATTTCCCATGAAGTGATGGGACCAGATGCCATGATCTTCGTTTTCTGAACGTTGAGCTTTAAGCCAACTTTTTCACTCTCCATTTTCACTTTCATCAAGAGGCTTTTCAGTTCCTCTTTGCTGTCTGCCATAAGGGTGGTGTCATCTGGATATCTGAGGTTATTGATATTTCTCCAGGCAATCTTGATTCCAGCTTGTGCTTCTTCCAGCCCAGCGTTTCTCATGATGTACTCTGCATAGAAGTTAAATAAGCAGGGTGACAATATATAGCCTTAACGTACTCCTTTCCCAAATTGGAACCAGTCTGTTGTTCCATGTCCAGTTCTAACTGTTGCTTCCTGACATGCATAGAGATTTCTCAGGAGACAGATCAGGTGGTCTGGTATTCCCATCTCTTGAAGAATTTTCCAGTTTTTTGTGATCCACACAGTCAAACGCTTTGGCATAGTCAATAAAGCAGAAGTAGATGTTTTTCTGGAATCTTCCTGCTTTTTGATGACTCAACGGATGTTGGCAATTTGATCTCTGGTTCCTCTGCCTTTTCTAAAACCAGCTTGAACATCTGGAAGTTCACGGTTCACGTACTGTTGAAGCCCGGCTTGGAGAATTTTGAGCATTACTTTGCTGGTGTGTGAGATGAGTGCAATTGTGTGATAGTTTGAACACTCTTTGGCATTGCCTTTCTTTGGGACTAGAATGAAAACTGACCTTTTCCAGTCATGTGGCCACTGCTGAATTTTCCAAATTTGCTGGCATATTGAGTGCAGCACTTACACAACATCATCTTTTGGGACTGAAATAACTCAACTGGAATTTCATCACCTCCACTAGCCTTGTTCCTCATGATGCTTCCTAAGGCCCACTTGACTTTCATTCTAGAATGTCTGGCTCCAGGTGAGTGATCACACCATCATGATTATCTGGGTTGTGAAGATCTTTTTTGTATAGTTCTGTGTATTCTTGCCCCCTCTTATTAATAGCTTCTGCTTCTGTTAGGTCCATACCATTTCTGTTCTTTATTGTGGCTATCTTTACATGAAGTGTTCCCTTGGTTTCCCTAATTTTCTTGAACAGCTCTCTAGTCGTTCCCATTCTATTGTTTTCCTCTAAGAAAAAAGGCGGAAGCAGGCAAAATCTCTTGAGATCTAGGCTTACTGCTTCTACTACTTTCTATTAGCCAAAACAAGTGACAAGACCAATTCAGATTCAAGAGATAGGAAAATACATTTCTTATTAGGAAAAGGTTAAAATCACACTGCAAAGGGTGTGGATACAGAGAGAAGTGAACACAGCTGTCTTGGCCATCTATCTATGACGTGTATGGAATTTTCCTTTCCTCCTCTGCATCCTTATTCTCACAGAGAAACAAAAGTTCAGGGCAGAGCCTCTGTGTAACTTAGAGTAAGTACATGCAGGTATTCCTCCCCTTTAGTGGTGGTAGTAGTGGTGTTAGTTGCTCAGTCGTGTCCAACTCTTTGTGACCCCATGGACTGTGGCCTGTCAGCGTTCTCTGCCCATGGGATTCTCCAGGCAAGAGTACTGAAGTGGGTTGCCATTCCTTTCTTCAGAGTATCTTCCTAACCCAGGGATCGAACCCAGGTCTCCTGCTTGCAGGTAGATTCTTTACTGTCCGAGCCACAGGGAAGTCCCATTCTTCCCCTTTAGTCATATTAAAAAATAATAATAATAATAACGGAGGACGCACCACGCAGCTGCCCAAGGGAGGAATTGAGAACCCAGAGCAGAGTGACTGTAGTTCCAGGCACTGCTGACAGGATGTGGCAGCCAGTCGATAAGACTGACCTTAATCCCGAAATAATGAAACTAATCCCTCCTATTCAAAGCAATAGGGTTTCAGCACCGTCATTAACCCCTACACACCAGAACTGGAAAGAAAACACTTTAAAATGTTCAAAATAGAACTGGATCCTTGACCAGCACCTGGCAAATACCCTTATTCTAGAAGCTTCTGTGGTTTTTCCCTGTCATCTTTTATTTGTTGCTATTTTGTGAGAATTTACACTGAAATTTCTCAAGAGAATGGTGCTTTCTTTAATTTTCCTTTCCTCCCAGTCTTTTCTGTACAAAAATATACTCTTCTCTTTACTAAGAGGATAAAAAAGACTGATTACTCAGGGATGAAAAAGAAATTATGTGTGTCAGAGACAGCTTAAGTACACACAAGGGTGTCTAGGGGAGTGGGGGTGTGGGAGGTGACTGCTGTCTTCCAAGGCACTGTCTTACTTCTTTAAGGGAACTGTGACAACCACCAGTTTAGCAAAGATGAGGCAAGGCTAAGGGTGTGTGTTTTTAAACTTTCAGAGGCCGGGGGAAGAAAAAGCCCAAGAGACCTAAACCCATATCTTCATTTGCTATTAAAGGCAAAACCCCCACCTAAACCAATGAGATTCTCCAGGAGGCTAAAGCTTTTATCTGTCTCCACTGAAAAGCCACTTTATCTTCCATACCTATCAATTTGACCATGGCAATGGCCCACTGGAATTCCTAGCCTCCAGAATTTCATTTCTGCACCTTATATATGGAGAACCTGCTCAGCTCTGGGAACAAAAAACAATCAAGATATCCCTACCAACTATCTCAATATAATTATTATTCCAGAGCAGTTATTCAAACCAAGAAGAAACACTAAGTACCTTGGAAATGCTTTCCTGCAAACTCTAAGGGCTGAATTGGGGGCATTCCAGGCTGATTCCTCAGAAAACAAAGCTGAGATTGATGCATAAGTCTAAGTAGTTTATCTGGGAGTGTGATTTTAGAGAGCAGGAAAAAAGGATAGGAGAGTGAATAGCAAAGGAAGGGAAGCAAATGCCAGAATGCATACCAATTAGCCAAGTACAGGCACCTGGATGTTTGATTTCCATGGGGAAGCTGAGAAGCCCTATGAAATGCACACCAGGGCCATCTTCTTAGGGCAAGCAGGAGAGATTTGCCCATCAGCTTTTATCTCCCTTTGGTCAAGGGTAGCCACAGGGCAGAGCATCAATTCCCTTATACTTCTTAGTGATGCTCTTGAATGTCAAGAGGTTCTTTTTAAGGATGTCCCACACTAGAGGATCAAAGAATTCCAGGCAGAAGTGAGAGGTCGGGCTGAGGTGGGTACTGTCTGCCCTTGTGTGAAACTGGTTGAAACCTGCATGACATTGGTCACCACTTCTGTGGCTGTGGTGAGAGATTGGAAGGTATGTTTAAGAAGCATCTGATGTGCTTTGCATACAGTTTTGTGGGTTGCATACTGCTCAGTCTTAGGAGTCATCACTCACATCATAGCTGCTGCTGCTGCTAAGTCGCTTCAGTCGTGTCCGACTCTGTGCAACCCCAGAGACGGCACCCCACCAGGCTCCCCCGTCCCTGGGATTCTCCAGGCAAGAACACTGGAGTGGGTTGCCATTTCCTTCTCCAATACATGAAAGTGAAAAGTGAAAGTGAAGTCACTCAGCCGTGTCCAACTCTTAGTGAGCCCATGGACTGCAGCCTACCAGGCTCCATCCATGGGATTTTCCAGGCAAAAGTACTGGAGTGGGGTGCCATCACCTTCTCCGCACATCATAGCAGCAGCTCCCTATTTCCCTGCTTTATAATTAGGGTCTCAAGTGAGATTTTGTTTGAAAAAGCTTCCACTGCTTAAAAAAAAAAATGCAAAACAACATAAGATGAAGTATTAAAAGCTTTTGTTTTACTATAACTTGGAGGACCAACAGATATAGTTTGGAAGACCAAACTGAAGAATAGATTGAGGGGTTGGGAATCAAGTTCTAAATATTGGTGGTAGATCAAAGATTTTGGATGGCAGCAGAAAAGTGATAAGGAAGGCTTGGTTTTGAGTCCTGAAAACCCAGAGACAAAGGGTCAGAAAGCTTACCATGAGGTGGGAGATAAGGAAAAGTGACAACAAAGAACATAGCATTGAATGATTCTGGCAAAATGACAGCAGAGAAGAAATTGAGGAGGTGGGGGCAGAGAATGGTGTAACTAGTCAAAAGGGAATAAGAAAGAAATATGAAAGAGAACTTTTAGGCGATACTATTACCTGAAGGATTGGAGAACAGGGGCTGATTATAGACTCAGGTCCCTGTTGCCACTTCTCTTTCATCTTCTGAAAATAACCTGACCCGCAGTCCCTGGTCCTTCTCTACCTTTATGCTCACAGCCATCAAGGTGACCTTGAATATAAGCTTCTACACTGCAAAGCTGCTTTCATCCTCAGTCTCACCTAATATTGCCACAAAGTTCAGGGAAAAATTCATCTCTGACCCAAAACTTTACACTTCATTGTTTTGTGTTCTTACATATCTGCTCATGCCCTTCAAACTCATCTAAACTTTTAGCTGCTCCTCCTTTGTTCTTTCTCAGTCAGTCCAACTTCCTAATGTCACCAAGATGCTTGGTACACAATGCTCTCCACTCTTGTGTTAATATCTATAATTTCCTGCCCTTCAACCCTGAATAATAAACCCCAGACTCTGAATAATACAGTCCTCTGCCTGGTCTCTCTTGTATGAAGTCCTTGGGAACACAGGGTAAAATCACACAAGTTCCTGGACGGGTGCCAGTGAAAACAAATGGTTCCGCTAGAACTCTCATGCGCATAGGTGGCAGTGTCAATTGGTACAACCACTCTAGAGAACAGTTTGGTGGTATATTTGGTCCTCCATATCCAGGATTCTGCATTTGCAGATTCAACCAAACACAAATCTCTCAGTAAGGGGCTTGAGCAACCATAGATTTTGGTATCCAATAGTCCTGAAACAAATCCCCTGGGAATAAAGAGGAACAACCATATTTACAACAGCTAAACATAAGCAAACACTACAATTTAGCCATTCCATCTACAAAAGCTAAACACAAGCAAACACAGGCAAACACTATGATTTAGTCATTCCATTCCTGGATATCTACCCATCAGATATGTACTGTACCTTCATTGATCAAAAACATGTACCAAGATATTCATAACCAAAGTATTCATTACAGACCCAAAGTGGGCTTTACCCAAATGCCCATCAACTGTAGAATGAAGAAATCTTTTATGGTTGTTTACACATGGAATTCTTATAGCAATAGGAATGTACAAACTATTAATACAACTACATGCTAAAGCAATATGCGTGGACCTTACTAATTCAATGCAGGATGAAAGAAGCCAAATATAAAGAACATTTTTACTTAAAAAATGTTATTGAAGTATATTAGATTTACAAAGTTGTGTTAGGTTCAGGTGTTATTTTCAAATGTACTGCAAAGTGATTCATTTATATGAATCACTATATATATTTATATATATTTGTTTATATACATATGTGTATTTTCTCAGATACTTCTCATTACAGGTTATCATAAGATAACCTATCTTGAATATAGCTCCTGTGCCATACTGTAGGTCACTGTTGTTTCTTTTATATATAGTAGAATACATGTGTTAATCCCATATTCCTAATTTATCCCTCTTCCCACTTTCCCTTTGGTAACCATATGTTTGTTTTCTATCTGAAGAACACTTTATTTGAGTTTATGTATATAAATTAAAAACAACAACAACAAAAAATCAATCCACAGAGTTAGAATTTGGAATAGTAATTACCCTTGGGGTGAAGGGTTAAGAACTTAACCAGGACACAGGGAAGTTTCTGGGGCATTAATAATGTCCTGTTTCTTGATATCAATGCTGGTTACATGCATGATTCAGTTTTCACAAATTCACTGAGCTCTATATGATATGTGTGCAATTTGGGGGATGTATTTTATATACCTCGACAAGAAGTCTCAAAACAGTTATAAAAACAACAAAATACAGTCTCCAAATGCATCTGGCTCTTCCTTCAGCTGTAAGGGTCTTTTAATATAAACGAACAAGTTCTGGCCTACCCTTTTCCTTTCCTTTCTACAAGCATGATTTTACTTTTTATTATAAGACAAAAACTGAAGTTTCCAAAGGAGCATAGCTATGAGCTCTGTGGAAGTTCTCCTTTTGTCTGTCTTTATATTCTTGTGTTAACTAACTGCTTTTCTTCTCTCACAATGTTGCTGCAAGAAAAGGAAAGATATACCCAGCTAAAGGCAGAGTTCCAAAGAATAGCAAGGAGAGATAAGAAAGCCTTCCTAAGTGAACAATGCCAAGAAATAGAGGAAAACAATAGAATGGGAAGGACTAGAGATTTATTCAAGAAAATTAAAGATACCAAGGGATTATATGCAGAGTACATCATGAGAAATGCTGGGCTGGAAGAAGCACAAGCTGGAATCAAGATTGCCGGGAGAAATATCAATAACCTCAGATATGCAGATGATACCACCCTTATGGAAGAAAGTGAAGAGGAACTAAAAAGCCTCTTGATGAGAGTGAAAAAGTTGGCTTAAAGCTCAACATTCAGAAAACGAAGATCATGGCATCCGGTCCCATCACTTCATGGCAAATAGATGGGGAAACAGTGGAAACAGTGTCAAACTTTATTTTTCTGGGCTCCAAAATCACTGCAGATGATGACTGCAGCCATGAAATGAAAAGACACTTGCTCCTTGGAAGGAAAGTTATGACCAACCTAGATAGCATATTGAAAAGCAGAGACATTACTTTGCCAACAAAGGTCCATCTAGTCAAGGCTATTGGAGAAGGAAATGGCACCCCACTCCAGTACTCTTGCCTGGAAAATCCCATGGGCAGAGGAGCATGGTGGGCTGCAATCCGTGGGGTTGCAAAGAGTCGGACACGACTGAGTGACTTCACTTTCACTTTTCACTTTCATGCATTGGAGAAGGAAATGGCAACCCACTCCAGCGTTCTTGCCTGGAGAATCCCAGGGACAGGGGAGCCTGGTGGGCTGCTGTCTATGGGGTCGCACAGAGTCGGACATGACTGAAGTGACTTAGCAGCAGCAGTCAAGGCTATGGTTTTTCCAGTGGTCATGTATGGATGTGAGAGTTAGACTGTGAAGAAAGCTGAGTGCCAAAGAATTGATGCTTTTGAACTGTGGTGTTGGAGAAGACTCTTGAGAGTCCCTTGGACTGCAAGGAGATCCAACCAGTCCATTCTGAAGGAGATCAGCCCTGGGATTTCTTTGGAAGGACTGATGCTGAAGCTGAAACTCCAGTACTTTGGCCACCTCATGCGAAGAGTTGACTCATTGGAAAAGACTCTGATGCTGGGAGGGATTGGGGGCAGGAGGAGAAGGGGATGACAGAGAATGAGATGGCTGGATGGCATCACTGACTCAACGGATGTGAGTCTGAATGAACTCCGGGAGTTGGTGATGAAAAGGGAAGCCTGGCATGCCTCATGGGGTTGCAAAGAGTCGGACATGACTGAGTGACTGAACTGAACTGAAGGGACTATTTCATGCAAAGATGAGCACAATAAAGGACAGAAAAGGTAAGGACTTAACAGAAGCAGAAGATATTAAGAAAAGGTGGCAAGAATACACAGAAGAACTATACAAAAATGATCTTAATGACCTGGATAACCATGATGATGTGATCACTCAGCTAGGGTCAGACATCCTGGAATGAGAAGTCAAGTGGGCTTTAGGAAGCATCACTATGAACAAAGCTAGTGGAGGTGATGAAATTCCAGTTGAGCTATTTCAAATCCTAAAATATGATGCTATGAAGTGCTATGCTCAATATGCCAGCAAATTTGGAAAACTCAGTAGTGGCCACAGAACTAGAAAAGATCAGTTTTCATTCCAAAGAAGGGCAGTGCCAAAGAATCTTCACACTACTGTACAATTGCACTCATTTCACATGCCAGCAAGGTAATGCTCAAAATCCTCCAAGCCAGGCTTCAACAGTACAAGAACTGAAAACGTATATGTTCAAGCTGGATTTAGAAAAGGCAGAGGAACCAGAGATCAAATTGCCAATATCTGCTGGATCATCAAAAAAGCAAGAGAATTCCAGAAAAACATCTACTTCTGCTTTATTGACTACACCAAAGCCTTAGACTGTGTGGATCACAGCAAACTGTGGAAAATTCTTCAAGAGATGGGAATACCAGACCACCTGATCTGTCTCCTGAGAAATCTGTATGCAGGTCAATAAACAATAGTTAGAACCAGATATAGAACAATGGGCTGGTTCACAATTGGAAAAGGAATACATCAAGGCTGTATATTGTCACCCTACTTATTTAACTTATATGCAGAGTACATCATGTGAAATGTTGGGCTGGATGAAGCACAAGCTGGAATCAAGATTGCCGGGAGAAATATCAATAACCTCAGATATGCATATGACACCACCCTTATGGCAGAAAGTGAAGAGGAATTAAAGAGTCTCTTGATGAAGGTGAAAGGGGAGAGTGAAAAAGCTGGCATCAAAGTCAACATTCAAACAACTAAGATCTTATCATCCAGTCCCATCACTTCATGGCAAATAGATGGGAAAACGATGAGAACTGTAACAGACTTTATTTTGGGGGGCTCCAAAATCACTGCTGACAGTGACTTCAGCTATGAAATTAAAAGATGCTTTCTCCTTGGAAGAAAAGTTATGATGAACATAGACAGTGTATTAAAAAGAAGAGACATTACTTTGCTGAAAAAGATCTGTATAGTCTCAGCTATAGTCATGTATAGTTGTGAGAGTTAGACCATAAAGAAGACTGAGTGCCAAAGAATTGATGCTTTTGAACTATGGTGTTGGAGAAGACTCTTGACAGTCCCTTGGACTACAAGGAGATCAAACCAGTCAATCCTAAAGGAAATCAACCCAGAATATTCATTGGAAGGACTGATGCTGAGGCTGAAGTCCCGATACTTTGGCTACCTGATGAGAAGAGTTGACTCACTGGAAAAGACCCTGATACAGGGAAAGATTAAAGGCAGGAGGAGAAGGGACGACAGAGGACAAGACGGTTGGATGGCATCACCAACTCAATGGACATGAGTTTGAGCAAGCTCCAGGAGGTAGTGAACAACAGGGAAGCCTGATTGCTGCAGTCCATGGGGTCTCAAAAAGTCGGACACAACTGAGTGACTGAACTGAATGTTGCTGGAGGGGACCAACCATGCATCTCAACCCTTCAGCTTCTGCTCTCATCACTTAGTTCTGCATTCTCTAAATCTTTTGTAGTACAATTCCCAAAACAGGGACTCTATTTACCTTCTCCCTTATTTTCACAACAAGAAGCATCATAGGTTGCTGACTCATCTACATTTGAATTGGTTGTGCTTAGTCACATGCTCACTCTTGCTCCAGTTAGCCATTACTGGAGAGTTAGATCATGTGATACAAACATAGCCACCTAGTCAGCAGGAGCTTTAAGGAAAGAGGGTGCAGTGCAGTGAGTACCTATTTATATCTATAAATTCACCTTAAATCTTTAGTCTAAAAGATTTATTTTTTAATTTAGATTCTCCCAAAGCAGAGCCTGAGTCAAGGACTTGGGAGGTCATCCCAGGGAGCAGGAATGAGGGCTCTGGTAAGGAAGAAAAGCCGATTCAAGCATGCGTTGTCAACATCACTGCTCTGAGCAATGGAGTGCAGTTCCATGGGCACCTCTGAAAAATTTACAGAATGCCTCTCGGAATCCTCCATTCTAAAGAGGAGAGGCAGTAGCACACTTTTTTCTTTTCTTTTCTTCTTACTTTACTAAGATATAATTAGCATACAACATTTTGTAAGTTAAAAGTGTACAAGGTGATATTTGATATGTGTTCATATTGCAAACTGATTATCACAATAAAGTTAACTAACACATCCATCATCTCACGTAATTACAATTTTGTGTGTGTGTAAGAACATTTAAAATTTACTTTCTTAGCAACTTTCAAATATATAATGCAGTGTTATTAACTATAGTCTCCATGCTGAATATTATATCCCCAGAATATATTCATGTTATAACTGGCAAGTTTGACCCTTTGACCAAACCTCCTGATCACCCTCACCTGGAGCTCCTGACAGCCACTATTCTAGTCTCTGTTTCTGTGAATTCAGCTTTTTTCGGGTCCCACATGTAAATGATATCACATAGTATTTGTCTTCTTTTATCTGGCTTATTTCATTTAACATAATGCCCTCGAAGTTGAGTCATGTTGTCACAACTGGCAGGATTTTCTTCCTTTTCTAGCTGAATAATATTCCATTATGCATAAATACATTTTTAAATATAGTCATCTGCTGATGGATACTTAGGATTGTTTCCATGTCTTGAATTATGAATAATGCAAGCAGAAGCCTTTAATTCATTAATTCACATTCACACGGGTGTGACTGATTCCCCAACAGAGGTATAATTCCCCAATCCCTCTAAGATTGCTTGTACTGAGCCAGCTGTCACTGGTGCGCATGGCATTGGAGAAGTCCCGGACAAAAGGGAATACTCCAAGTACAAACTAGAGGCAAGATGATGCCTGCTCGAAAAGGCCATACAGGACTATTTACCCAGCCATGGCTGCAGTCAAAGCTGAGGCCAAGAGCCCATGGATGGCTCTTCTACTAAGAAATAGTTAACAACCGTTGTTGTCTCCATTTTCTTGTCTCTCTGCAATATATCTCTGACCCTTCCTGAACTTTAATTCAACTCTTGGGCAGGAACACCATGAAATTCAGCATAGTTTATGGATACAAAAGCAAGAAAAAACTTCCCAGCCTCTCTGGAATATTTGATACTTTTGATCTCTGACTTCAAAACTCAATCTTCATGTTTTAAGAAACCACTCTCTTCTGAAACTTCTCAGTCTCCTTTCTCTTTTCTCAGCCTCTGAATGTTCTCTTCCTCTGCCCATCTTTTAGGAGTTGATGTTTCCCTAAGGTACTAAATTTGGTTCACTTCTCACTCTACATAAAGCCAACATTCCCTGTAAAAGCTTCAGCTACAGCCTCCAGGCAGATGTTTAAAACTAGATGTTTAAAACTGGGGCTTCTCTTCTGAAGCCCCAAATCACATATCTGCCTGCCTACTAAACACCTCCTCCCAGCTCACCCACAGACATTTCAAATTCATCATGACCCACAATGAAATGCTTACCACTCCCCCTTACAAAGTTTTCTTCTTGGGACTGAAGCCAGGTACCACTCACTCCCTCACAAAATCTGTTGCCAAGCCTTGTTTACACCACTTCCTAATATCTCCCTTCTCTTGCCCTCTTCTTATCTGTGGCTATATCTGGAAGATCACTGATTCAAGACTAGCCTCCCCCAGGGGATGGTTGCTTGGGTTCATACCACTCCCAGTGGAGAAGGCAATGGCACCCCACTCCAGTACTCTTGTCTGGAAAATCCCATGGACGGAGGAGCCTGGTAGGCTGTAGTCCATGGGGTCGCCAAGAGTCGGACACGACTGAGCGACTTCACTTTCACTTTTCACTTCCATGCATTGGAGAAGGAAATGGCAACACACTCCGGTGTTCTTACCTGGAGAATCCCAGGGACAGGGGAGCCTGGTGGGCTGTCATCTATGGGGTCACACAGAGTTGGACGCGACTGAAGCAACTTAGCAAAAAAATAAAATAAAATAAAATACCACTCCCAGAATGAACTTAAAAAACCACCAATCTGTTCATGTTATGTACCTTCAATCTTTCAATGGTTACCTTTAAGATAAAGAACAAGGTTTTCAACAGGACATATAAAGTTATTAATGATCCAGTGGCTGCCAAGAAATAGAACTCATTTATTATTATTGCTCCCTAGCTTACTAAGATGCTTAAGTTTTCTGAAAAAATGGGCTTCCCCTGCACCTACCTCAATCTCCCAACCCACTCTAGAAAACACCTGCTCATGCTTAGGACTTCATTCAGGCATGAGCTGAAGTCTTCCACTGCCCTGACTGCTCTGAGGGAGATTTAGGCACTGCCTACTCACTTTTCCAGAGCACCCTAATAAATCCTCATGTATGATATGCATCATGTTGCACTGCAAAATTTGCCTTTATATTTGTCTCTTTCTTGACACTATAAACTTATATAAGTTACTATTTTTGTGTAACAAGCAATCACACCAGCTCTGTGGTGTGCAACAATAAATATTAATGTCTCACATTCAGTTCAGCAGATCTGAGCTGGCTGGTTCTGCTGGTTTCTGCTGGGCTCCCTCATGCCTCTGTGGGTCATTGGATTTCCCTCTGGGCTTACTTTGGCTGGGACAGTTTAGCTGGGATAGCACTGCTCCACCTGTATCTTATCCTCGAAGGTAGGGATTTGACTTCATTCATCATGGCACTTGATATTGAATTGTTGAGTTGAAGGACGTAGCAAGATATCTAGTTCATATTGAGTATGTTAAACAGAAAGCACTAAATTGAAGCCAGCAGCACCCCCTACTCTTATTCTCATAAGTATGACTCTTTTTCACTATTTCCATGATTATGATGTAAGACTTTATACCCCCTGCAACCTCTCAGCAGAACATTCACATACCGGTATTTTATTCACATACTGGTATTTTATCCACAGGGTAACAAGAACTTGTTTGCCTTCTCTGGAGCTATTGGAAGGAAAGCTCCTCTGGTGGTTGAAATTCTTTGATGCTCCCTCCAGTAGGTGAAGCCTAATTCTCTTCCCTTTTAGTGGACATTTAGTGACTCACTGCCAAGGAACAGAATAAGGCAGAAGCGCTAGTGTGTAACTTCTAAGACGAGGTAGTCAAAGTCCTGTGACTTCTTCCCTGTTTCCTCTGGGATCACCAGCTCTAGGATCAGAAGGCAGTTGCCAGGTCATGAGGGCACTCAAGCATCCCTATAGAGAGGGCTTCATGACAAGGAACTGAGGCCTCCAGCCCAGGGGCACAGGAATCAGCCTCCTGAAAGCAGATCCCGCGGCTCCTTCTGAAGGCTGTAGTAGTCCTGTTATCAACCTCAAGTTCATGTGCCTGGTGCACAGTGAGGCTGAACACTAAAACACTGGAGTTTGGAGCAGAGAAAGATTCATAGACGGGCCATGCATTGCAAGGTTAAGTGGGTGGTCATGTCCCTCAAAATTCTGAACTCTTGGAAAGGGTTCAGGAAAGCATTTTTAAAGGCCAGGTGAGGGAAGGGCATCGCCAGATGTGTGATCAGCTTGTGCACAATTGTCTGATTGGTTGATGATGAGGTAACTGGGCAATTAACACTGTTAATCTTTAGCTGCCTGAAGATCTGGGGGCTAAGTGCTCATGATCTTCAAGTAGTTTATTTCTTCCACTCGGTGGTGGTTTTAGCATCCAAAAAACTCAGGGAATATGCATGAGATACGACTATCTGGGTGGGCTTCCCAGGCAGTGCTAGTGGTAAATAACCGGCCTGCCAGGGCACGTAGAGGTAAAGAGACTGGATTTGGTCCCTGCATTGGAATGTTCCCCTGGAGGACAGCGCAGCAATTCACACCAGTAGTCTTGCCAGGAGAGTGCCACGGACAGAGGAGCCTCATAGGCTGTGGTCCATGGGGTCAGTCAGACATGACTGAAGCAACTTAGCACACATGCACACACTATTATCTGGGTACTTCAGAGAGGAGCTACAGCAAAAGATATGGGGGTGGGATCTGTCCCAGGAAGGCCCATAGGGTCCTACTCAGTTACAGCCCCAAACAACATTTTGACAGGAACTTCACGAGAGACCCTGAATCAGAATAACCCCTGATTCTCAGAAGCTTTGTGAGACAGTATATGCTTGTTGTTTTAAGCTGCTAGGATTGGGGAGAGTTTGTAACATAGCAAACACCCTCTTCAATGGACTACACATGGGCATCATTAGATGGTCAATACCGAAACCAGATTGATTGTATTCTTTGCAGCCAAAGATGGAAAAGTTCTATACAATAAGCAAAAACAAGACCAGGAGCTGACTGTGGCACAGACCATGAACTCCTTATTGCCAAATTCAGACTTAAATTGAAGAAAGTAGGGAAAACCACTAGACCATTCAGATAGGACTAAATCAAATCCCTTATGAGTATACAGTGGAAGTGACAAATAAATTCAAGGGATTAGATCTGTTAAACAGAGTGCCTGAAGAACTAGGGACAGAAGTTCCTGACATTGTACAGGAGACAGGGATCAAGACCATCCCCAAGAAAAAGAAATGCAAAAAAGCAAAATGGTTGTCTGAGGAGGCCTTACAAATAGCTGAGTAAAGAAGCTAAAGGCAAAGGAGAAAATGAAAGATATACCTATTTGAAAGCAGAGTTCCAAAGAATAGCAAGGAGAGATAAGAAAGTCTTTGTCAGTAATCATTGCAAAGAAACAGAGGAAAACAATAGAATGGGAAAAATTAGAGATCTCTTCAAGAAAATTAGAGATACCAAGGGAACATTTCATGCAAAGATGTGCCCAATAAAGGACAGAAATGGTATGGACCTAACAGAAGCAGAAGCTATTAAGAAGAGAGGGCAAGAATACACAGAAGAACTGTACAAAAAAGATCTTAATGACCCACATAACCATGATTGTGTGATCATGCACCTAGAGCTAGAGCCAGACATCCTGGAATGTGCAGTCAAGTGGGCCTTAGGAAGCATCATTACAAACAAAGCTATTAGAGGTGACGGAATTCCAGTTGAGCTATTTCAAATTCTAGAAGATGATGCTGTTAGAGTGCTACACTCAATATGCCAGCAAATTTGGAAAATGCAGCAGTGGCCATAGGACTGGAAAAGGTCAGTTTTCATTCCAATCCCAAAGAAAGGCAATGCCAAAGAATGTTCAAACTACTGCACAATTGCACTCATCTCACACGCTAGCAAAGTAATGCTCAAAATTCTCCAAGCCAGGCTTCAACAGTATGTGAACTGTGAAATTCCAGATGTTCAAGGTGGATTTAGAAACACCAGAAGAACCAGAGATCAAATTGCCAACATCTGTTGGGTCATCAAAAAAGCAAGAGAGTTCCAGAAAAACATCTATTTCTGCTTTATTGACTATGCCAAAGCCTTTGACTGTGTGGATCAAAATGGGAAATTCTGAAAGAGATGGGAATACCAGACCACCCGACCTGCCTCTTGGGAAACCTGTATGCAGGTCAGGAAGCAACAGTTAGAACTGGACATGGAACAACAGACTGGTTCCAAATAGGAAAAGGAGTACATCAAGGCTGTATATTGTCACCCTGATTATTTAACTTATATGCAGAGTACATCATGAGAAATGTTGGGCTGAATGAAGCCCAAGCTGGAATCAAGATTGCCAGGAGAAATATTAATAATCTCAGATATGTGGATGACACCACCCTTATGGCAGAAAGCAAAGAAGAACTAAAGAGGCTCTTGATGAAGGTGAAAGAGGAGAGTGAAAAAGTTGGCTTAAAACTCAACATTCAGAAAACTAAGATCATGGCATCTGGTCCCATCACTTCATTTCAAATAGATGGGGAAACAGTGGAAACAATGACAGACTTTATTTTGGGGGCCTCCAAAATGATTGCAGATGGTGACTGCAGCCATGAAATTAAAAGAAGCTTGCTTTTTGGAAGAAAAGTTATGACCAACCTAGATAGCATATTAAAAAGCAGAGACATTACTTTGCCAAAAAAGGTCCATCTAAACAAGGCTATGGTTTTTCCAATAGTCATTTATGGATGTGAGTGTTGGACTATAAAGCAAGCTGAGCGCAGCAGAGTTGATGCTTTTGAACTGTGTTGGAGAAGATTCTTGAGAGTCCCTTCAACTGTAAAGAGATCCAATCAGTTCATCCTAAAGGAAATCAGTCCTGAATATTCATTGGAAGGACTGATGTTGAAGCTGAAACTCCAATACTCTGGCCACCTGATGCAAAGAACTGACTCATTAGAAAAGACCCTGATGCTGGGAAAGATCGAAGGCAGGAGGAGAAGGGGATGATAGACGATGAGATGGTTGGATGGCATCACCAACTCAATGGACATGAGTTTGAGTAAACTCCAGGTGTTGGCAATGGACAGGGAGGCCTGGCGTGCTGCAGTCCATGGGGTTGCAAATAGTCGGACATGACTGTGCAACTGAACTGAACTGAACTGTAACACAGCAACAGATAACAAATATTTGTTATTTGAATAACAAATTCAAATAATTGTGAATAAATTATTGCACCTTCCCCTAACGATCAGGTTCCATAATTGCAACCTTACAGTGGCTTCTAAATAGCATAAAGGGGAGAAAAGACAGCAGCAAAACCCTTACCTTGGAAGCCCTCTTTTGTTGTTGTTGTTTAGTCATTGAGCCATGTCCAACTCTTTTGTGACCTTGTGGACTGTATCCCAAAAAATTCCTCTGTCCATGGGATTTCCCATGCAAGAATATTGGAGTGGGTTGCCATTTCCTTTTACAGGGGATATTCCTGACCCAGGGATCAAACTTGAGTCTCCTGTGTCTCCTGCATTGCAGGTGGATCCTATACTGCTAAGTCACCTAGGAAGTCCCTGGAAGATTTCTGCTGCTGCTGAGTCACGTCAGTCGTGTCTGACTCTGTGCAACCCCAGAGACGGCAGCCAGGCTCCCCCGTCCCTGGGATTCTCCAGGCAAGAACACTGGAGTGGGTTGCCATTTCCTTCTCCGATGCATGGAAGTGAAAAGTGAAAGTGAAGTCGTTCAGTCGTGTCTGACCCCAGTGGTGTGCCATTGCCTTCTCCGGGAAGACTTCTACCTAATACTTAAAAAAAAAGAGAGAAAGAGAGAGACAAAAAATATCTCTCTACCTTCCTTGGAGGCTAATGGAAAACTGTCAAGTTTTAGGAGGGACTGTTAAATCTGACTACAAACACTGTCCAGGAAATCTGAGTTGGAAATTTGTAGAAGAAGAACTAAAAAAACTCTAACATCATCCTTTTGACTGAAACCCAATTCCTAATTTTCAGATTCCATATTTATCCACTACCCCCTCAGAACAACTAGACTGCCAGAACTCTAAAATGACACCCAGTTTCTTGAAGTGTCACATGTTTTGTGTTCCCTAGGTTGGCTCTGAGACATGAAACACTGCCGGAGAACTCCTGTTTTAAACCCAAAGGTGATAATGAGGGAAATTGTGAAACTCCTAAAAATCATGGGAAAGGGGATCTGCATTTGTGGTTGTAAGTCACAGTTGTTTAGGAGGCAGGAGAAGGAAAATGGACAGAGGAGGAGACTAGAAAAAGAGCATGGCAGAAAATAAACACCAGCTCTGCAGGTGCAAAGCGGAGGGGAGCCCCAGGTCAGAGGCCTCAGGAAGCTTCCAAGCAGGCTGAGCTGGAGGTCTTGATGGGCAGGTTCACAGGGGAGCTGCCACCCACCCACATACAGCCAGCTCTGGCCAATTATGTGAGGCCTTGGGGATCCTCAAATCTCCCCATTAGCCACTGAACAGCAGCATCTACCTCCTCTTCATGCCAAGAAACAAACACTTGTTAAGATGCCACTTTGCACTCAGCATGGTACCAAACCCAGAAAATACAAAAATTAATAAGGCCCTTGGGGATTAAGAACTTAACAGGGAAATTGACTTAGGGACAGTCATACAAGAGAATAGGGGGAAAAATAATAGGGCAAAAGCAATGAGAGAGGATTGTTCAAGGAACTGTGGGAGGGACTTCCCTGGTAGTCCAGTGGCCGAGACTCTGTGTTCCCAAGGCAGGCAGCCTGTTCGATCCCTGCTCAGGGAACTAAATCTCACACACTGCAGCTAAGAGTTCACATGCCACAGGTTTAAAAAAAAAAATCCCACATGCCGTAACAAAGATAGACGTTTCTGTGTGCTACAACTAAGACCCAGTGCAACCAAATAAAAAAAATTTTTTTTAAAGAAAGAAACTGTGGGAGATGGAGCAGGTGTATTTATTCAGACTGGGGCCTGGAGGTGGTGGGAGGAGAGGTCTAGAAGTCCACCTGGAGAGGCGGCACCTGAGCTGCAAATAGGCATCATTCTGTTGGAGTGTGTGTTGCAGGGACAGGTAATACCAGAAAAAGGTAATATTCCAGTTGTAATACTTTCTGATGGTTTCTATAATAAATTACCATAGTCGGGTGGCTTAAAACCATAGAGTTTTATTGTCTCACTGGTCTGGAGGTTACAAGTCTGAAGTCAGGGTGTTGGTAGAGCCATACTCCTTATAGAGGCGCTAGGGCAGAATCTGTTCCTGTCTTTTCCAGCTTCTGGTGGCTGCAGGTACTCCTTGGCTTAAGGCCACATCGATCTCTGCCTCCATCTTTACAGGGTCAAATTTCCCTCTGCCTGTCTTATAACAACACACCATTGCATTTAAGGCTCACCTGAATAATCTAGATAATCATCCATGTCAAGATCCTGACAATTATAAAGATGTAAAGATCTGTAAAGATCCTTTCCCTTGTCAGACTAACAGTTCACAGGGATTAGTACTTAACATCTTTGAATAACCTTTATTCCATGTGCTACAACAACCTAAGACCTACATGTACAAAGACCACGGTAAGTGGGTATTTTAGCCACCCTCCAGCTGAAGGAAGAGTGAGCAATGAGGATGGTAGACATCTAAGCATGAAGCACGTATTTACAAAGATTGAGGACATTGGGGGAAGTCAGGAGGTCAGTGAATGTCAATGGAGGGGTCCCAGAGCCTGCAAATTCTTACTGAAAGCACTGATGGGAGGTGCCCCACGCAGACGATGCCACATGAACCAGGGCAACCCACCACCAAGGCTTGAGTGACATTGGGGTACTAAAGGGTGGTCCCCTGAGCTAAAGTGGCACGTCTCTTAGTGCCCTTCACTCCCCAGAGCTCCGCAGGGGCTCAGGTTGAGGCTACAGATGAGACCACACCTCCGTCCCACTCCTGCCTGGCTTTGCCCTTCTCTCCTCACTCTGTCAGTTTCCTCCTTAGTGCCTGCCCTAAGTAAGAATCCTCATCTCAAGCTCAACCTAAGATAGCTTCTTCCCCTTATGACGATGTGGATCTTAGGATGGTGTTAGCTAAGAGGTCAGCAAGCAGAAGTTCAAAAGAGTTGTCAATGAGTTCTGGGAGAATGCTAATTCTATACCCACTAAAATGAGGGAAGAAAGTTTTAGCAACAAAATTGATATTCAGTAAGTGTTAATAGATACCAAAAATTTGATGGTTTGCAGAAAGTAGAGTGTTTTTTCCTTTTCCCCATAACTGGTTTCTAATTAAAGTCTATGCCTTTGGCACTTATCTCATTCCTCCTTGCACTGAAAATTTGTTTTTGCAACACATGTTTCGTTTTCACTAACTAAAGTCTTAAGTCTTCGTGGATGAGGGCCATGCAGTAGGGCTTTCCCCCCGTAATGCCTGTCACCACAGCTGCCATTCAATCAGGTGCTTCACTCACACTCAGAGTTCACATTCACCTGGCTTACGTGGGCTTTAGCATTTACAGAGCACTTCACGTGCCCAAAGTGTGGCCGTGGGCTGGTAGCGCCAGAGTCACCTGAGAGCTTGTTAGAAATGCAGAATTTCAGCCCGCAGCCCAGATCTGCGAGTGAGAGCCAGCAGGAAACCACTGGCAATGGATAGATTGGAGAGACGATTGTGGACAGAAAGCCACAAAGAAGTGCGAGAGCAGCAGAAGCTGACCCTGCCCCAAACTTGCCTCCACTGTGTCCTGCCTTAGGAGTGCTGGGCCAGGCCAGTGCAGCCCCATTCCACCACTGAGCTTCAAACCCCATATTCAACACAGGCTGCTTCAGCAAAGGACTTCCCTCAGCCTCTCTTTTCTCATCACTGAAACAGGAATAATCTCAGTACTAGCTCACACTGCATAAATAAATAGTGGTTCATCCATGCTACAAAGGAATACTGTGCAACCTGAAGAATGAGGTGGGCTTATATCTGTTGCTATAAAAAAAACGGTCAACTTATATTTCTATGTAACACAAGATTCTGAACAGTAAATTGTGCACGTGTGTGTGGTTAAATATAAAAGATGTTGCGTGTATATGTGCATTATACACATATGTATACATTGCCTATGTGCGTTCCACATATGCATTACATATTGTGTGAGGTTAAAGGATTAATTAACATAGACACACAAATAATTATTACTTATATATTGTGTATGTGTGTGTGTGTAAGAGTTCTCCAGTTTTAACCTCTCATACACACATACTGATTATAGGTGAGATGCAGGAATATCAGTGAAAATAAGAACATCAAATTCTTGTATATGAGAAATGTACTTTCTAAGAAGGCAGCCAACAAAGACTCAAATAGGATAATTATAGATTGTGACTAATGTTATGAAAGAAACTGTCTAAATGGTCTGATTGAAGCTTGGGAGAGGCTTGTTGATAAAGGACAGTGAGGATCTCCAGGAGGAGGTGGTGCTTAAGCACAAACTGATGGAGACTGTGGTGACTCACATTGCTAAGGAAAGGGCATTCCAGAGGGAGCAGGATGGGCAAAGGCTCAGAGATGGAAGGGGCTGGGCTTATTTGAGGACAAAAATAGAGCAGGTCAGTAGAATAGGACTATAATAAAAGGATGGAACAGTGTTTTATAATAAAACTCAGATGAGCAAGCATGGTATGCAAATCTTGAGAACTGTGCTAACATATTGGATTTTATCCTAAGAAGATCATGGACATCACCAGATGATCAATACCAAAATCAGACTGATTATATTCTTTGCAGTTGAAGATGGAGAAGCTCTATACAGCCAGCAAAAACATCACCACAAGTTGACTGTGGCTAGATCATGAACACTTTATTGCAAAATTCAGAATTAAATTGAAGAAAGTAGGGAAAACCAGTAGGCCATTCAAGTGCGACCTAAATCAAATCCCTTTTGATTATACAGTGGAAGTGACAAATAGATTCAAGAGCTTAGATCTGATAGACAGAGTGCCTGAAGAACTATGGACGGAGGTTGGTGACAATGTACAGGAGGTGGTGATCAAGACCATCCCCATGGAAAAGAAATGCAACAAGGCAAAATAGTTATCTGAGGAAGCTTTACAAGTAGCTGAGAAAAGAAGAGAAGCTAAAGGCAAGGAGAAAAGGAAAAGGAAAGATATACCCATCTGAATGCAGAGTTCCAAAGGATAGCAAGGAGAGATAAGAAAGCCTTCCTCGGTGATCAATGCAAAGAAATAGAGGAAAACAACAGAATGGGAAAGACTAGAGATCTCTTCAAGAAAATTAGAGATACCAAGGGAACATTTTATGCAAAGATGGGCTCGATAAAGGACAGAAATGGTATGGACCTAACAGAAGCAGCAGATATTAAGAAGAGGTAGCAAGAATACACAGAAGAACTATATTAAAAAGATCTTAATGACCTGGATAACCACGAAGGTGTGATCACTCACCTAGAGTCAGGTATCTTGGAGTGAGAAGTCAAGTGGGCCTTAGGAAGCACCACTACAAACAAAGCTAGTGGTGATGATGGAATTCCAGCTGAGCTATTTCAAATCTTAAGATGATGCTGTTAAAGTGCTGCACTCAATAGCCCAGCAAATTTGGAAAACTCAGCAGTGGCCACAGGACTGGAAAAGGTCAGTTTTCATTCCAATCCCAAAGAAAGGCAATGTTCAAACTATAGCAAAATTGCACTCATCTCACATGCTAGCAAAGTATCAGGTTTCAACAGTACATAAACTGAGAACTTCCAGATGTACAAGCTGGATTTAGAAAATGCAGAGGAACCAGAGATCAAATTGGCAACATCCATTGGATCACAGAAAAAGCAAGAGAATTCCAGAAAAACACCTACTTTTGCTTCATTAACTACACTAAAGCTTTTGACTGTGTGAATCATATGAAACTGTGGAAAATTCTTCAAGAGTTGGGAATACCAGACCACCTTACCTGCCCCCTGAGAAACCTGTATGCAGGTCAAGAAGCAACAGTTATAACTGGACATGGAACAATGGACTGGTTCCAAATTGGGAAAGGATTACATTAAGGCTGTATATTGTCACCCTGATTATTTAGCTTATATGCAGAGTACATCATGCAAAATACCAGGCTGGATCAATCACAAGCTAGAATCAAGATTGCAGGGAGAAATATCAATAACCTCAGATATGTAGATTATACCACCCTTATGGCAGAAAGCAGAGGAACGAAAGAGGCTCTTGATGAAGGTGAAAGAAGAGAGTGAAAAAGCTGGTTTAAAACTCAACATTCAAAAAACAAAGATCATGGCATCTGGTCCCATCACTTCACGGCAAATAGACGGGGAAACAGTGGAAACAGTGACAGACTTTATTTTCTTGGGTTCCAAAATCATTGCAGATGGTGACTGCAGCCATGAAATTAAAAGATGCTTGCTCCTTGGAAGAAAAGCTATGACCAAGATAGACAGCATATTAAAAAGCAGAGACATTACTTTGCCAAAAAAAGGTACATATAGTCAAAGCTATGGTTTTTCCAGTAGTCATGTATGGATGTGAGAGCTGGACCATAAAGAAGGCTGAGCACCAAAGAATTGATGCTTTTGAACTGTGGTGTTGGGGAAGATTCTTGAGAGTCCCCTGGACTGCAAGAAGATCAAACCAGTCAATGGTAAAGGAAATCAGTCCTGAATATTCACAGGAAGGACTGATGCTGAGGCTGAAGCTCCAACACTTTGGCCATCTGATGTGAAGGACTGACTCATTGGAAAAGACCCTGGAAAGATTGAAGACCAGAGGAGAATGAGATGACAGAGGATGAGATGGTTGGATGGCATCATGGACCCAATGGACAAGAGTTTGAGCAAGCTCCAGGAGATGATGAATGATGGGGAAGCCTGGTGTGCTGCAGTCCATGGGGTGACAAAGAGTCAGACCTGACTGAAAGACTGAATAACAACAACAATCAAAAGTTTTATCTAGGGGAATAACACCCTCTGAAATGTGTTTTTAAAAGATCCCTTGCCTGCTGAGTGGGAACAGCCTTGTGGGGAAAAGTGAGGGAAAGTGGGGCTGCTTCTAAGAGGCCCTAGCACAGATGCTTTAAACTAGGGCAGTGACTGTGTAGGTGGAAAGAAGTGAGCAAACTCGAGAATGACATTGGAGATAAAACCAGAACTAGACCATGGATTAAAAGATAAAGAATTGGTATGGGAGTCAGTCGGCCCTTGATTGATCTAGATTGTCTCTACCTGAGACAAATGTAACAACTCAGTTCTGTTCCATATATCTCTCATTCTCCAGCAAGATAGGCTGGGCACATGTTCCTGGAGACAGCAGAGACACAAACCACAGTGGAAAGGAAGAAACTCCTTTTCAAGCCTCTGCCTGAGTCACATCTGCTCATATCCCATTGGCTAAGGCCAGGTAATATGGATAAAATCAGAGTCAAAGGGCAGGGGAGCAAGCTCAGCCTCTGGAAGGAAGATGCTGGAAAGCCACAGGGCCAAAGGCATGGATACCAGAAGGGCTGAAGAATAGGAAGACAGAGCTTTTCAAAGGACTGGCAACGCTACATTAACAGCTGGGGACAGGAGACAACAGAGATTAACATAGTCCTGAAATGTTGAAAGTGATAAGTGCCTGTCACTTAGGAAGCCAAGGATTAAAGTGATGAAATCAATGCTAGTCTGTGAAATGCCTTAGGGTCCAAGGGTATGCCAAAAATTCAGGATTCTCTGCTCTCTGAGCAGTTTTATTTTATCTCAGTGAAGCCAGAAATTGTGGGACAACACGAGGTAGGCTGGCAAACAATTTCATTTTCCCTTTAGTTAAACTATAAGTCCTTCTCAGTTATTATTTATCTGGTGCCTTCCCTGAGTGCTTCCCTGATAGCTCAGTTGGTAAAGAATCCATCTGCAATGCAGAAGATCCCAGTATGATTCCTGGGTCAGGAAGATTCCATGGAGAAGGGATAGGCTACCGACTCCAGTATTCTGGCCTGGAGAATTCCGTGGACTGTATAGTCCATGGGATCCCAAAGAGTCAGACACACCTGAGCAACTTTCACTTTTCCCCCCTGAGATTTGCCTGGGTCCCACACCCCTAGCCTTTCAAAGCCCATAGTAATTTCTCTAGAGGAAGCAGAATTTCTACTACTATCCTCAGGCAAACCATTCCAACAGTCAGGTGAGGGTGGTGGTGGTGATGATGTATTGTCACTCATTTTTTTTTCCACTTAGAACATAAATTATAGGTCCTTAACAGCATCAATTGTAATGTAACCTCACTGGGACAAGAAAGGGTAAGCAAGCATCTCCCTAAAATTTCTAGAAATACAAATAGCAAAGAAATAGGACATTTAAACCAACAAGAGCTTTTAGCATTAGGTCTGCAGATGTTGCCTGCTTCTCTCCAGCACTGTAGATCTGTGGCCTGTCTCTGGGAAGGAGCAGGAAGCCTTTGGGCACCTTGCTCAAGAACAGGAGATAAAAGTCATGCTCTGGCTGTCCCATCTGCTTCCTTGAAGAGGGAAATATTATAAAACAGTAATGTCAGGGCTCCAGGAAAGCAGTTTCTCAAGGGGTCTCTGAGTTAACTCAACCAACATGTCTTCTTCCATGTAAACTTGGAATCGTGGTAAGGGTGGGGCAGACGGCTGCTGAATGCACTGGCTGTTGCGCACAGTGCACATGAAAAGGTACCATCTGTTCAGTTGTTGAAAAACGATGATGCATAAATGCGACTTTTTTTTAATGTTCCATCTGGGTATAACTGAATTGCCTCTTTAAAATAAAAAATATCCTTCTTTGATATAAATCCTTTCTTGTAATGTTCTCCATTCATTCTTTGTTTTTTTCTGTAGGGTTTATTTCATGAGAAGTATGATGTGAAATATTAAAAGCTAAGAACGAAGGCCTCTGGGGGATGACTGTGGTGTTTTTGTTTCTTTGCCTGACTTGTTCTTTATTTTCTTGTCATTTCAAAAATACTTTCCACATGCAAAATTTCCTCTCACCCCCACCCCCCAAAAAAATACCCTTACTGAATAACTGGAAAGACATGCAGAAGGAAATTATCAGTCTGTTATCTACATAGAGGAAGAAAACAGCAGATGAATTTGCCAAAATACCCAGTCGCCCACATTTCTAAACCAAGAAAAGGTGTAATTAATTTCCTTTTAGAAAAATTGTGTTGGTTCTCAACAACATTCTGAGAATAATAGTAAGGGCAATTAGAAGCACAACTTGAATTCAGAGTGACTACCTTTTGAAGCATTGAAAGCATAAGCAGGAACAAAAGTATATGGAGGAGTCTTTAACGTACCTCTCTCCAGGTACAATTATAGATTTGAAATCTGCTGTTACTTTACCATGGCAACCTTCATACTTAATTTCCCAACCGTTGAACTCCTGTCATCCTATTCCTTTGAGAGAGCCCTTCAACTACTGCTTTCCCTGAACCCATGTCATGTCATTACCTTAAAAACCTAATATTCCTCCAAGTACATGCTATGAGCACGCTTGCCCAGACCAAGAACAACAGCAAAGACTAGGAAGAATTTGGCTATGCTCTCAGCAAAAGCACTTAGATGTGTTCTATCTGAATGATGGATACCAACAATTGAATGTAACTCTGAACAGTGCCGAGTTTGAAAATAGAAACTTGGTTTCTTGTTCTATGCAATTCCCTTTAAATAAAGTTATTAACTATCTACAGTTGCTGGGAGCCTCAGGAAATACATGATTAGAATAAACCATATTGTCTGATCTTAAGAAGTTTACAAATATGGAGGGAAAACTATAAAGCAGCATCACCTGGGACTTTGTTAGAAATGCAAATTCTCAGACTCCACCCCGCCCACCCCCCGCCCCCTCCCAGACCTTCTGAGTCCAGACCTCTGGGAGGCAGGCATAGAAATCGATTTTCACAATTCTTCTATGTGATTATGATGCTCTCTAAACTTTGGGAATCACAGCTATAAAGCAATAGAGCCACCGTACCGTAAGAGAGATACAAAGTGCTTTGAGTAAAGGGGAAATCACATCTGCTTTGGAAGGAGGACTTCCAGGATTGACTGTTTCTATAAAGCTTTAAAAGCTTGCTAAGATATTGAAATGTAGGGAGTGCAGTGGAAGAGGACATTCTGGGTGAGTGAAGTGAAGTGAAGAAACAGAATTAAGAAAGCAGAAGGCAAATCAGAGAGTCTAGATTGATAAGCATGGAGGGAGATGGAGAATGGGATCAGAAGACAGGCTGGGGTCTCAAGTGCCTGCTGAGGAATGAGCTGTCTAACTCGGTGGGCAATGACAAGCCACTCCGGTTTTTAATCAGAAGAGTAACAGGATTAGAGTGGTGTTTTTGGAAGATTCATCTAGGGTTTCCACAAGATAACGGTGTAGGAAGACATGCAAAAAGTGGGAAACAATTCAATCGACAATTGCAATGGTTTGGGTAGGTGATAATAAAAAGCTTCAACTAGGGAGTTTTCAGCAGAGATAGAAAAATGAGGAAATTAATTGGAGAAGATTTGAAGGACTAGATCAATAAGATTTAGCAATTAATTCTACATTAGGAGGGAAAGAATAAGGAGAATCAAAACCTTGATTTACAGCAAGAGATTAGTAATGTCATAAACCAAAGAATAAAGTAATTAGGAAGAGGAGTTGGATTTGGTAGGGATTTGTTTTGAATGTGCTTAAGGCTCTGTGGTACGGTCATTATGAAATTGGGAGTGCAGGCACAGAGTTTATAATATTTACAATGTTTCAGCTGCATAGGGCCCTGCCTGGCTAAGCACATGACCTATAATATAGGCACATGACCTATATTCTGCCGAGTCAACCTCACACTGACTTTGTGAGAAGCATTATTATACCCATTTTTTATTACCTAAATTAGATTCTGTGGCATATACAGAAAATCTGAGCTAACAATGGCTTAAACACATAGAGTTTATTTTAGCATGTAGAAGAAATCATAAAGTGCAAGGCTGAACAAATATGTCACAGCCAACAGAGTCATCAGGGAGTCAAGTTTCTTCTAAAGTGCTCTTCAGCATCCTACAGTGGGGGACTCCATCCTCAAGGGATCTCAACATTCAAGATTGCTGCTGAAGCTCCAGCCATCGGGGAGGTGATGGCTAAAAAATATGAGAATGGATACTTACTGAATATGAAGAATAGGAGGCTGGAAGAAAGAGCCTTTGAAGAATGACCTGAAGGGAGACCTGCAAGGATGCCCAGAAGAAAGAAGCATCGTACCCACCACAGGCAAGGAAACAGGCTTCAGTGCGAAAGGCGAAGCAGGCAAGCAGTGTCCAGTGGCGCAGCCCTCAGGGCTGAAAAATGCTTACTGGATCGGAGAGGGTGAGGTCCTTGATGACCTTCCAAAGAACAACATAATTCAAGTGTTCTGTGGCAGTAGATCTTAGAATCAAGGAAACATTAGGTGGTGAAGCAATAACGTCTCTCCCATAAAGTTTGGTGCTTTGGGGAAAGAGAAAATCATGATAGTGGCTGAGTTGAACAGTGTTGAGGTAATGTTTCCTTAGATTAGAAGACCTGAACATAATTTCCTTTTATGATGTCAGGTCTCTGGGAGACTAGATTTAAATTGCTTGAATGTGCATTGAGACAACAAACTATGACTTCTTCCATGATCAGCAGCTCCAATCCGATTCCTCCCAGGGAAAGTGAAGCAAATATTGGCTGATATTATATCATAATAAAGGGCTGATATTACATTTTGTAAAGGCTGTCTGATAATCTTAATTAATTCATTTTTGTTTTTCACTTCAAAAGCTGGCTGGAAAATCATCTAGCTCTGCCTTGTGTTCTTGAACAAAAATTAAATTGCAAAAGCGAGGATGTTTCATTAGCCTCTGCCCTTTCTCAAGGTCAGCGAAGGCTCTCTAGATGCTTTTGCAAGGCTGCAGAATCTGAAATAGCAGGGCTGTGGCTCCATTTCAGCAAAAATAAATATCATATTACAACACATTGTTTTTGCAGCTGACTGAGGCTTTGGTGTAGGGGAGATTTCATTCTACAATTGCAAATAAAGAGAGAAGTTGCTGGCAGGGCAATGTACAGTGTTTGCATCATTCTTTATGAAGCCATTTTCTCCCCTCAAGGAGTGCATTCCCAGAAGACTTTTCCCCCCAACAAGCATCTGGTGTTTCTGCAGTGCTCAGCATGCGTGACTTGCTTTGAAGGCTGTTAAAAATCAAGACAGATAGTTGGACCAGCTTCCTTGGTACATTTCATTCCTCACTCCCTAACTTTATCCCTCCCCCTATATCCCGCCTCCCCCAAACCCTTATACTACAAAACTATAAAAGACGGGCAGAGACTAAAACTACAACATACTTTGAAAGTCTAATTTTTTAACCTGAAGCTAGTGAGCCATAAAACCCTAGGAGCTAAAAGCTGCCTGAGACAAATCCAAATCTCCTAGCTTTAAAATAGCTACATATATTTTACCATTTTAGCTATTTTGAGGTAGATTTTCTCACACATGCATGCTTATTGAAATTAAATGTGCTTCATCTTAATTCTCTTTTATCTGCAGGAGAGAGAACAGAGGGCACTTGTTTTCTATCTCTTAAAGAATACATTTGAGCACCCGGGGTAGGCATTAAGTCATCTGACTATGTGATTTCTATCTAAACTGATTATGTCTGATGCTGCTTTGGAAACTAGGTACATGTAGGCAACGGAGTTGACTTACTTGAACCTGCCTTTTAGTGTACAGGTGTTACCACAGGGCTGTCACAGTTTGAATCCCTCAGAAACAAACCCTAAGAAGAGATTTTGAGGAAAAGTATCTTATTTTGAAGGTGATCACAGGAAACACTAGTAGGGGAGTGGGAGAGTGAGCAGGGAAGAAAAGATATTTAATAAGATCAGATCAGATCAGTCGCTCAGTCATGTCCAACTCTTTGCAACCCCATGAATCGCAGCACGCCAGACCTCCCTGTCCATCAAAAACTCCCGGAGTTCACTGAGACTCACGTCCATTGAGTCAGTGATGCCATCCAGCCATCTCATCCTCTGTCGTCCCCTTCTCCTCCTGCCCCCATCCTCCCAGCATCAGAGTCTTTTCCAATGAGTCAACTCTTCGCATGAGGTGGCCAAAGTACTGGAGTTTCAGCTTTAGCATCATTCCTTCCAAAGAAATCCCAGGGCTGATCTCCTTCAGAATGGACTGGTTGGGTCTCCTTGCAGTCCAAGGGACTCTCAAGAGTCTTTTCCAACACCACAGTTCAAAAGCATCAATTCTTCGGCGCTCAGCCTTCTGCACAGTCCAACTCTCACATCCATACATGACCACAGGAAAAACCATAGCCTTGACTAGATGAACCTTTGTTGGCAAAGTAATGTCTATGCTTTTCAATATGCTATCTAGGTTGGTCATAATTTTCCTTCCAAGGAGTAAGTGTCTTTTCATTTCATGGCTGCAGTCACCATCTGCAGTGATTTTGGAGCCCCCCAAAATAAAGTCTGACACTGTTTCCACTGTTTCCCCATCTATTTCCCATGAAGTGGTGGGACCGGATGCCATGATCTTTGCTTTCTGAATGTTGAGCTTTAAGCCAACTTTTTCACTCTCCACTTTCACTTTCATCAAGAGGCTTTTGAGTTCCTCTTCACTGTCTGCCATAAGGGTGGTGTCATCTGCATATCTGAGGTTATTGATATTTCTGCCAGCAATCTTGATTCCAGCTTGTGCTTCTTCCAGTCCAGCGTTTCTCATGATGTACTCTGCATATAAGTTAAATAAACAGAGTGACAATATACAGCCTTAACGAACTCCTTTTCCTATTTGGAACCAGTCTGTTGTTCCATGTCCAGTTCTAACTGTTGCTTCCTGACCTGCATACAAATTTATCAAGAGGCAGATCAGGTGGTCTGGTATTCCCATCTCTTTCAGAATTTTCCACAGTTTATTGTGATCCACACAGTCAAAGGCTTTGGCATAGTGAATAAAGCAGAAATAGATGTTTTTCTGGAACTCTCTTGCTTTTTCTATGATCCAGTGGATGTTGGCAATTTGATCTCTGGTTCCTCTGCCTTTTCTAAAACCAGCTTGAACATCAGGAAGTTCACGGTTCACATATTGCTGAAGCCTGGCTTGGAGAATTTTGAGCATTACTTTACTAGCATGTGAGATGAGTGCAATTGTGCAGTAGTTTGAGCATTCTTTGGCATTGCCTTTCTTTGGGATTGGAATGAAAACTGACCTCTTCCCATCCTGTGGCCACTGCTGAGTTTTCCAAATTTGCTGGCATATTGAGTGCAGCACTTTCACAGCATTATCATTCAGGATTTGGAATAGCTCAACTGGAATTCCATCACCTCCACTAGCTTTGTTCGTAGGGATGCTTTCTAAGGCCCACTTGACTTCACATTCCAGGATGTCTGGCTCTAGGTCAGTGATCACACCATTGTGATTATCTGGGTCGTGAAGATCTTTTTTGTACAGTTCTTCTGTGTATTCTTGCCATCTCTTCTTAATATCTTCTGCTTCTGTTAGGTCCATACCATTTCTGTCCTTTATCAAGCTCATCTTTGCATGAAATGTTCCTTTGGTATCTCTGACTTTCTTGAAGAGATCCCTAGTCTTTCCCATTCTGTTGTTTTCCTCTATTTCTTTGCATTGATCGCTGAAGAAGGCTTTCTTATCTCTTCTTGCTATTCTTTGGAACTCTGCATTCAGATGGTTATATCTTTCCTTTTTTCCTTTGCTTTTCACTTCTCTTCTTTTCACAGCTATTTGTAAGGCCTCCCCAGACAGCCGTTTTGCTTTTTTGCATTTCTTTTCTATGGGGATGGTCTTGATCCCTGTCTCCTGTACAATGTCACGAACCTCATTCCATAGTTCATCAGGCACTCTGTCTATCAGATCTAGGCCCTTAAATCTATTTCTCACTTCCACTGTATAATCATAAGGGATTTGATTTAGGTCATACCTGAATGGTCTAGTGGTTTTCCCTACTTTCTTCAATTTAAGTACGAATTTGGCAATAAGGAGTTCATGGTCTGAGCCACAGAAAGCTCCTGGTCTTGTTTTTGCTGAAAGGATGTTTTAATGAGAAGTTGGGAGCTTCCCTGGTGGTGCAGATGGTAAAGAATCTTCCTGCAATGCAGGAGCTGCTGAGTTGCTTCAGTCGTGTCCAACTCTGTGCCACCCCATAGATGGCAGCCCACCAGGCTCCGCCATCCCTGGGATTCTCCAGGCAAGATCACTGGAGTGGGTTGCCATTTCCTTCTCCAGTGCATGAAAGTGAAAAGTGAAAGTGAAGTCGCTCAGTCGTGTCCGACTCTTAGCGACCCCATGGACTGCAGCCTACCAGGCTCCTCCATCCATGGGATTTTCCAGGCAAGAGTACTGGAGTGGGGTGCCATTGGAGATCTGGGTTCAATCCCTGAGTCGGGAAGATCCCTCGAGAAGGGAATAGCTACTCACTTTGGTATTCACTGTGGGAAACCGGTGCTTGAACCTGTGGAGACCTCTAGGAAGCTCTGGGGAAAATGCACAGAGATGTCACACTTGAGTAGTGGGAAAACTTGGGCATTCATCAACCAACTCCCATGAGTCATTAGTGACAGTCCCGGCCAGATATGTCGATTCTTCCCAAGTTTATCTGTAGATGTAATGTAAAACCAATCAAAATCCTGGCAACTGTTTTGTAAATATCAAAGGATTCTAACATGTATATCAAAAAGGAAAAGACCTAGAATAACCAACACCATATTGAAAAAGAACAGAGACTTAAACTGCCCAATTTCAAGACTTACTAGATAGCTACCATAATCAAGATAGCATGGTACTAGGGAAAAAAACAGATACATAGATCAAAGAAGCAAAATAAAGAGCCCAGAAATAGACCCACAGAGTATAGCCAAATGCCTATCACACAAAGTCTAACTGATCTGTGACAAGGGCTCAGAGGCCATTCAATGGAGAAAGAACAGTATTTTCAATAAGTGACACTAGGAATTAGATGCAGACCTAACACTTAAACAAAATTTAACTCAAAGTGGATGATGATAGACTTAAATGTAAAGTGAAAAACTGTGAAACTTCTATAATAAAATGGCGAAAATCTTTATGACCTTGGGTTGAGAGACTGAGTTTTTTAGCTGCAAGACCAAAACTGATATGTTGGATTTTATTAAAATGTAAAACTCCTGTTCTAAAAAGACACTTAAGAAATAAAAGACAAAATAGAAGAAAACAATTGCAAAACACAAATCTGATAAAGGACTAGTATCCAACATATACAAGGAATTGTTAAAGCTCAATAATTTAAAAATCCAATTAAAAACTATAAAGATTGTCATACTGGATAAAAACAGCAGGTAGAATATGATCCTGATTTTGTAAATAATAATCATAACAAATAAATTTGTTTCAATAGCCAAATTCTTTATTCTTTCCTTTTTCTAAAGGGAGTTGTAAACTGTAAATATTTCCTTTCTTAGATCCTGTTTTTTCTAAACTTGCACAAATAGGATTATATAATGGAAGAAGGAATTACAGGAGAAAGAGTGACAGGCAGATAAGGTAAAATCCTTAAAGGGGAGTAGGGTGCACAGAGAGCTTGGAGGACTCAGGCCCCATGCTTCATAGACTGTGTGTTGTTACTGTTGTTTAGTCACCAAGTTGTGTTCGCCTCTGTGTGACCCCATGGACTGCCAGGCCTCTCTGACTATGGGATTTCCCGGGTAAGAATACTGGAATGGGTTGCCATTTTCTTTTCCAGGGGATTTTTCCAACAGAGGGACTGAACCCTTGTCTCATGCATTGGTAGACCGATTTTTTACCACTGAGCTACCTACCCTTTGGTGGTGACAAGACCTCAGAAGGAAGCTTCCATGGGTAATGAGCCTTCCATTGGAGCAGAGCTCTCTGTGCTCTTGCAGGCTCTGAAATAGTACAGCTCCTGTCCTCCTGAACTGCTGGACAACAGACAACGATAAAGGATACCACTGTGGGTAGAAGGGCAAAGGCCTTCCCCAACTTTGCAAGTAGTGATTAAGCCTCTCTTTTCTCTTTGACTTCAAGGAAAGTCAGGAGCCTCAATACTTACAAGGATCTCTGGACAACCTTGTAGGTTGAAAATCAGAGATACACTTAATTTTATTTGAAGAAAATAAAGACACAATGAGTTTGCTTATATGATGTCATATGTGCTGGAAACACATGAATGGAAAAACAACTGTAAGAATACATATCAAAATGATTATAGATGGGGAACACTGGGTAAGGATTACTGATGATTCTTATTTTCTTTTTATTTAGCTGTGCTCTTTGATTTCCATACAATGAAAAAATATTACCTATGGTAAAAGGGGAAGGGTACGCTGAGTGGTATGGTATAGAGGGCCTAGGTTTTAGACCCACATAAACCTGGGTTTGAATGACTAACTCTTTTACTTATTAGCTAGGAGAATCTGAGAAAATTATTTCCATTTCTAAACTTCATGTCCTCATCTAAAAATGCCAGTGATGTCAATCTTGCAGAGATATCATAGAGATTATAATTAATCAACATAGAGTGCAGAATCCTTTTCTACATAATTGTACTCATGATAATTGTACACTTTAGACTGGTGAACTTTGTAGTATGTAAATTATATCTCAGTACAATTGTCAAAACACACACACAAAATACCTATAATACTGTTGTATGAATATTTAGACCAGCTATGGAAATGGCTAACTTAGATACCTTGAAGCATATTTATAAGTTTGGCATATATCCATCATTTATATCTTTAAATTAAAGACAAAGAAAAGAGCATTGCTTTCTTTTTCTCTAATGCCAACTCTGAAATTTTAAGGTCTTCTCCTAAGAATGACCTTAAAATGACTCCTAAGAATTAGAGGCCTATCTGTGTTCCTTAGATTGCTCAGAGGTCACTTAGTCCCTGAATACCTGGCATTTGTCTTCTACTGAAATAGAAAGAACAGTCCTTGTTAAGGGATGAATTATGGCCCTCCAAAATTCATATATTGAAATCTTAGCTTTCTTACCTCAAATGTGACTGTGTTTGAAGATGGGGTCTTTAAAGAGAGAGTTAAATGAAAACAAGATCATTAGGGTAGGCCCTAATCCGATGTGACTGGTGTCCTTAAATGCAGAGGACATTGGGACACACAGAGGAAAGGCCACGTGAAGACACTGGGAGATGATAGACATCCACAAGTCAAGGGGAGGGGCCTCAGAAGAAACCAACCCGGAAACACCTTGATCCTGGACTTCTGGCCTCCAGAATTAGGAGAGAATAAAGTTTTGTTGTTTAAGCCATCCAATCTGGGGTACTCTGCAACAGTAGCCCTAGAAAACAAATACAGTCCATCTGCTTGTCTGAATTTTGAGACTGTCGAGAGAAATCCAGTTAACATTTAGAAAAAGCTCAAGAATCCTTTCTCAGAAAAATTACCATTTTTATAAAAATTGTTATCTAGTATGGTACACATACTTAAAAGTATGATATGTGGCAGCTATTTATATTCCAAGACATATAGCAAAGAGACTTAATCTTTAGATTGAAATAAAGTGTGACAAGAAGGAACATATCAAATTACAAGTTTTTGTGGTATCCCTCTTCATTCACTTCTGAGGATATAGGATTTGCTTGGTTTTGTTTGGCAGGACATTGTGCTGAGAGACACAGTAGAAACAGAAAAATTGAAGATGAGAAGATGAAGTTATTATCTCTATATAAAAAAAGAAATAATAAGGAGAAGAGTTTGCACAACTGAACACGAGTGAGAGAGAAGAGATTCAGGAACAGCCATTAGAGGTGGAATTTGGGGGTTAGAGGAAGAGGTATAAGAAAGTAGTCAAGAAGGCTTGCTGGACAGAATGAAGTGTGGTGTCTTGGTGTCTTTTAATTTCTCATAAAAATTGTCATAAGACTTTCACATTATTCTCCAAAGCATTTGATTCAAGGTTCAAGGATTCACAGTGCTTTTCCTGACGTTCCAAAATGTTGAAAGTTGTGAAATCAAAAGAGTGTAGCTTGAAGGACGTCTCATTCATGTAGGGTTTCTCTTAAAATTTTCCACACCGTGAAACACAAAGCAATATGCTATAAAGACAATGATTAAGCAAAGGGTATTTTAAAGCTTACTCTCCTTCCCTTTGATTTCTCCAGCTCCCAAGTACCTGCTACTCAGTCCGTCTGTTGTCCTGTTTTGATTGTTTCTGGCAAACAGACGCAGGAGGAGAGCACAGTTGCCTTTTCTGTTCTATAGAACCTTAGAGAGACAGACATGATGTTAGTCAAGTTTTCTTTTGTAGGAAGAAGTTATGAAAGACTAAAATACAGCCAAAACACTCTCGGATGTTTTCAGTGGAAAACTAGCGATGTTTGTCTCCAAGTTATCTGATTCTGCAGGGCCTTTACATCTGTCATTGTATTAATGTTCTCCACAGATCTTTAAGTTATAAACAACTGAAAGAGATAAAAATGATTCTTGTCCACAGATATGCAAATGCATTTGGAGGAGATTCTATTAATTTTCCTCCCTCTCTGTGCAAGAAGCGATTTTGGCACCAATGAAGCAAATCCAAATTCACTGCAACATTCCTGATAGCCTACATATGTGTATTTTTTTGGAGTCTCCTTTGAACTGGTGGTAACATCCTAGCGGTTCTCTCACTAATTAATGAATTAAATAAAATCTCTGACGTGTGCCCATTTTTTATATTTATGAGGATTTTTTAAAAAATTATCTTTTAATACTTTCATAAATTGACTGTCTTTAAGCTTCTAGGAGCCCAGCTGAACCTTTTACCTGAGATTGAACTAGACATAATAAAGTGAACTACTCTTTTGGAGTGAGGAATAGCAGGGGATGGCTGGGGAACAGCATAGCTGAACTGACCTCTCTGTACCTTGTCAAGAGTCTCAGCTGTGTCCATCTCCAATGAACCCAGGATAACTGAGTTATGATCTGCATGACATTTTTATCTCTGACATTCAGTTTGACTTTCAAGTCAAATCAAAGAGTAGGAAAAAAGAAAAACATGATCCAAAATGAAACAGCATATTTTGCAGCTTGTCACTACACCATCTAGTCTAATGTGAAAGAAAATCCATTTCATTTTGCCACTGCCTGCTGATTGGCGTGAACTCGGCTGTCCTTCAAAGGTTCAGCCTCTCCTGAAAGTCGGTACAGTCGGTATAGTCGGTATAGTCATTGCTGTGAGCCGAACTGGAGTTGGAATTTTCAAATTCCCCTATGGCTTGCTTTTTGGGGAAAAAATACATTTAATGAATGGTTTTAGCATACACTATTACTTTGCCAACAAAGGTCCGTCTAGTCAAGGCTATGGTTTTTCCTGTGGTCATGTATGGATGTGAGAGTTGGACTGTGAAGAAGGCTGAGTGCTGAAGAATTGATGCTTTTGAACTGTGGTGTTGGAGAAGACTCTTGAGAGTCCCCTGGGCTGCAAGGAGATCCAACCAGTCCATTCTGAGGGAGATCAGCCCTGGGATTTCTTTGGAAGGAATGATGCTAAAGCTGAAACTCCAGTACTTTGGCCACCTCATGCGAAGAGTTGACTCACTGGAAAAGATTCTGATGCTGGGAGGGATTGGGGGCAGGAGGAGAAGGGGACGACAGAGGATGAGATGGCTGGATGGCATCACTGACTCGATGGACATGAGTCTGAGTGAACTCCGGGAGTTGGTGATGGACAGGGAGGTCTGGCGTGCTGCGATTCATGGGGTCGCAAAGAGTTGGACACGACTGAGCGACTGAACTGAACTGAACTGAACAGCTACTTTAATTCTATTTCACTTTCATGTATGGAAATAAAGGTAACATCAGAGAAGCAGAGAAGCGGGGCAGGCCAGAGGCCGGTACACCGGCTGCAGGGACTTGGGAACCCAGCAGAGCAAGGCCACGCAGGCACGTGAACCAGAAGAGGCCACCTCCGGGGTGCAACGCTGCGGGGTCTTTCGGCTCCGGGTTCTTTCGGCTGCGTGCCATGAAGCGCTATCTTCACGGATGCTCAAGTGTCGAGCGCAGTGTTCCAGCTGAAGCGCATCACCGAAGGCATCCTGGAGCGGCCGCCGGACCAGAGTGGCTGTGTACAAGGAGCCCTAGCTTCTGGACAAAGGCAGGGCATTGAGCGAGTGTGGCTTCACCAGCCAGACAGCGTAGCCCCGGGCCCTAGCCATAGTGGGGCTAGCCTTCTGGGCAGGTTTTTTGAGGCCCTGCGCACCCACAGAGCCCTTCTCCAGCCCACCTGAGCTACCACGTATGATGGAGCCCCAGGACCCAGGAGGCAGTACCAATGAACAGGCTGTGCGATGAGAGCGACCCCTCTCCGCATCCACCCAGTAAAAGAGATTTGAGTATTTAAAAAAAAAAAGAAAGAAAAGAAAAACCAGCCCAGATGTTGGTATTCCGCTCATCCATATTCTGGTATTTTCCTTCAGGCATCTGGAGATAGCACTTAAAAGGAAAAGTAGCAGGTAATCTTACCTTGGTAACCATGTATACAAAAGGAGATAAATAAACATACAGAACTGGTTGTATTTTGGGAAATGGTATTGGAGCAAAGGTTTTCAGACAGCCATCCAGATTAATCCAGTCCATGTTGTTTCTTTAGAGGCCTACTGCCGCTAGACCACAACCAGTGTGAATTACAGACGCTGGTGAGATTCTGTAGACTCCCTGGTCCCATCTGCAAACAGGAGTAGGCAAAACGCCATCTTAACCTCAATTCTAAGAAATAAATATTGACAACATTTTTACCTAGGTTATCCGCAGGGCTGAGTTTCAGCCAGCACTAGCAGTTTATGAACTGGTAGTGCTGACTGGTAGTTAACCATGACTGTGAGCCCCTTGGCTTATCCTCAAGTTATCTCAGTCATCCCATCCTCTCTCCCACAGAGCCCCAGAATCAGCCAGCTCTGAGACTTAACTCGGGCTCAGAGTAGAGAAACAACCTTCATTGATGAGTCCATGGCAATTGCCAAGTGTCCTCAATATTTGTGTGCTAAATATTCTTCACTTTATACCCCATATTGCATTCCCCACATTACCAAATTGTTCACAGTCTATTTTTAATTAAGTTCCTCTAGGCATCCACCAGCACATCACAAAATCAATGCAAATCTCTTTAAAAACAGCAAGGACAAGTAAATAAATAAATAATAGTGTTCTTAGGACCAAAAAAAAAAAAAAAAAAAACAGGGACAAATAACAAAGAAAAATTCAGGAGAACCAAACCAATCTTGACCAACCTAGACAGCATACTAAAAAGCAGAGACATTACTTTGCCGAAAAAGGTACATATAGTCAAAACTATGGTTTTTCCAGTAGTCATGTATGGATATTAGATTTGGACTATAAAGAAAGCTGAGCACTGAAGAATTGATGCTTTTGAACTGTGGTGTTGGAAAAGAGTTTTGAGAGTCCCTTGGACTACAAGGAGATCCAACCAGTCAATCCTGAAGGAAATCAGTCCTGAATATTCATTGGAAGGACTGATGCTGATGCTGAAACTCCAATACTTTGGCCATCTAATGCGAAGAACTGACTCATTGGGAAAGACTCCGATGCTGGGAAAGATTGAAGGCAAGAGAAGATGGGGACGACAAGGGATGAGATGGTTGGATGGCATCACTGACTCAATGGACATGAGTTTGAGCAAGCTCTGGGAATTGGTGATGGACAGGGAAGCCTGGCGTGCTGCAGTCCATGGGGTCGCAAAGAGTCGGACACGACTGAGCGACTGAACTGAACAGAAGCCAATCTTAATACTACATCCTGGGGTCTCAGATTCAAAAAGGATTCTGAAAACTATTCTAACAAAGGACTCTAGCACAGTCAAGTGAAGACTGAGTATTGAAGAACTACAAAGCCTGGTCTAGTGGAAATGACTGGGATGTTTATCCACCCACTGGCAGAGGGGCCTCCAACTGGGAAAGTCTGTAGGGCAAGGACAAAAAAAATAGAAAAGAGAGGAAGCTTTGCAGATTACTACCTCATGTAATAAAATACACTGTTCTGTGGAGGTCTAAAAAAAAAAAAAGAAAAAAATCTCTGATTTTATACATGTGCTCAATCCAACTTGTGTGCTCAGAAAAACTTATCCATTTTGATTTTGTTTTGTTGTTGTTTAGTCGCTAAGTCTTGTCTGACTCTTGTGACCCCATGGACTATAGCCCACCAGACTTCTCTGTCCGTGGGATTTCCCAGACAAGAATACCGGAGTGGGTTGCCATTTCCTTCTCCATTTTGATTTCTAGCTTCCCTCAGTTACTGATACTGTGCTTCTACACACCAAAGATCGGATGCTGCTGCTGTCTCGCCCACATCCCCCTACTCCTCTGAGTGGCTTGGTGCACACTGGCCCAGCTTTCAACAGCCAGTCTCTGCATTTCTTTCCCCAGGGTTTTCACTGTCCTCTGGAGCCCCCTCTGCCAGTGTATAAATGTCCCAGTTCCTTTGACCCTCAGATAGGATAACCCTGACATATTCTTCACTAGCTTACAGAATTTCCCCAGCAAAATTAAGCTCCAGTTCTCCATAATGGTAACTGACTCAGTGAGACACATCACTGACTCTTTCTTCCCCGTCTTAGAAGATCGCCAGTGTGTATTTCCTTCACCTCCTAAATAATCCTGAAACCTTGCCAATTTAAATTCAAATTAACTCCCAAACTACTCTCAAATCCTTGTCTCAGGACCTGATTTTTAGGAGAACCCAAAATAAAACTCAAGAAACATTCATTCACTCACTGAACTCTTTTGAGTATTTGTTATTTAAAAATCAAATATTTTACAGTTTAATAATCATTTCAGGTACAGTAAACAGTATTAGGAAAGCATAGTTGATGATTATTTTCATATTATATGCTTTTATTATTAAATTCATTTCTGTTCAGTTAAGTCTTAAAACCACAGATATCTAGTATCATTCACTATGATATGAATATAATATTAAACACTTCATTTCTTTGATGTTGTAAAAATGTTTTGTTGAAAAGGAAGAAAGGAAAAGAAAACTATTCTACATACACTACAATGGTGCCCAACTTTATAATCCAGTTCTTTTCTTGAAGTATATAGAAGCCATTTATATACAGGAATTACAGCTATATAAATGGCACTAGGTAATTTTGATTTTATACCTTTTAAAAATCTGTCTTCTCCAAATTATCCCCAATAAGCATATGTAAATCATAATAGCAATCATTAGAAATGAAATTCTTAAGAATAGGCCCTCTCTTTTCTTCAGTTTCAGCGGTACAGGAGATTCTGAGGTTGTTTAAGCAAGACAACCACAAAGAAGAAAGCAAGCGTGGAAGCAAACTTTTCATGATTATCTACATAAATTAACTATGCCAGTAACTAATGACAATATGTGTTTTCTAGAACCCAAAACCTTCTCAAATTATGGTACGATTATGTGTTTATTTTGTTTAGTTGTGTATCTGACTTTAATAGTAGATACTGTTTAAAAGAAAATACTTAGAGGGTCTTCCCTGGTGGTTAAGACTATACACTTGCACTGTGGTGGGCATGGGTTCAATCCCTGCTCAAGGAACTAAGATCCTGCCAGCAGCATGACATACCACCACCCCCCTCCCCCACAAAAAAAATTGCATTTGGATGCAAGCTAACACTGTACTTATGATTTGGTCAGGTTGTATGTTCCTCTACCACTGTGTATTCTATATTTTACAGTTTAAATGAGAATGATTAATAATATGAAACTTTGGGATTTTGAAGAAACTGGTTATTAAAGTCTTTTCAAGTATTTCTACTTTTTGGAATTTATTGAAATTTTTTGTCCTGATTTTTTTTTTTAATGTGGTCATTTTCATGTGTATTTCATGGGATGTTGAGAAAAAATACATGTGCTCTATTTTCAGGGTATAACTTGATACATATCAATCAGTTCTACTTTAAAACTATGCTATTTAGACCTCATTTATCCTTTCATATTTTTTATCCACTCAAGCTATTATAAACTCCAGAGTAATTTGAAGTCCTTTACTATAACATGCTTCTATTTCTCTTTTTATCATCTATATTTTTGCTCTATGATTGTAGTTGCTATGTTATTTGATACATAGATATTTATAACTGGTATGTTTTTTGGATTCTTCAAAACTACAAAGTGCTGAATTTGGGGCTGAGTCATACTTTTCTGATACCATGATCCTAATCCCTCCATTTTTTAAAATGTGTCCTTTTTTAGTAGATTTTGCCCACTCTTCTATTCTAAGCGTCCTGAATCACTTTGTTTGGCGTGTCTCTTATGTGACATAGATTCACATATTTTTAATTCAATCTAATCTGAAATTCTTATTTTAATATGTTGGTTAAACCCGTTTATAAATACTGAGATGGCATATGTTTGTTCTTGGTTCTATCATTCTGTCTTCTTATTTTCTGCTTTTATATATGGAAAAGACTTTCTCTGTATAGTCTGTTGGTTTGTTTTCTGTCTATAGCTCTGAGTTTTAGGAAGATCTGTAGTTCTGTTCTGGTGATTACTCTTACTAATGCATTTAGCTAGTACATAATAGTCCTCTGCTAAGCGACTTAGCAGCAGCAGCAGCATGAGAAACAATAAAAATAGCATTTTCTCTTTCTTCCACAACCTTTCTCTCCTCTACCACTCATATCAATAATATTATCTTTCTTACTGTTACCTTTGCACTGTTAAAAATGTGTGCATCTATTCTTTGATTGAAAGTGAAAGTGAAGTCGCTCAGTCGTGTCCGAATCTTTGCAACCCCATGGCCTGTAGCCTACCAGGCTTCTCAGTCCATGGGATTTTCCAGGCAAGAATACTAGAGTGGGTTGCCATTTCCTTCTGCAGGAGATCTTCCCGACCTAGGGACTGAACCCGGGTCTCCCACATTGTAGGCAGACGCTTTACCGTCTGAGCCACCAGGGAAGCTAAACACCATAGCGGCAGTCCTCCAGCTTTTAATGATGTTATTTAAGTCAGAGTCACTATGGATGAGAAAATCATCACATTTAACTACCATCTGAGCTCCAACTTTTGTAGGTTGTAAAATTTCTGTATTGTCCATAGTCCTTTCACATGAGTGCATCACCTTCTGAAACTGTATTCTTACAGTGCTTTCTGAGATCTGTTTTTCTCCGGGTCCTTTTACTAATTTCTTGCTTTCTTCCTTCTCTTCCTTCTTGCAGCTGTTGCTCGTCTCTGTTGCTTTATTTATTTCACAGTCTGTGGATCATATTGTCTCCTACTTTCACAGAAGATGAAATCTATGAGGGAGTAGAAGTTTTTTATTCTTCTAGAAAATATTATACAATTTTCAGGAATTAAAGAAGAAAGAGGCTTGCTTATACAGACTTGCTCATACCTGAAGTCCCTAGATTGGTGTTTTCTGTTGTTTTGTTTTCTGAACATGTGACCCTTACCCATTCAAATTCAGAATTAAGCCCTTGAAGAAACACAAAAGAATGACTCCAATCATAGGAATTGTAGGTGTTTTAACAAGACAATGAAGGAGTCATTGGTAGGATAATCTTTTCTAGCACCTCTCAAGGTGCAGAAGTAGATGGCTCACTATTCTGGCTAAATAATTATCTGCGCCAATTTAACCATTCCTCATTTGGTAATAACCATTTTCCTTTCAGTTCAGTTTTTACAAGTCTAATTTCATAGAATTAAGATTATTAGCAATAAGACTGATGCTAAAGTTTATGTTCCCAAAAAAGTTTCAGCTGTCAATGTTTTTTTCTTGGAAGAGAAACATTTTTGCTTATTCTTAATTACTCAAAGGCTTTTAGAAATTCAAACATGACAATAACTCTCCAGGCAAAGATTTCAGTCAGTGAACATTTCTATCTAGATTACTTCAGCAAGATTAACAAAATTGAAAAGAATTGTTGTCTATAAAGTTAAGGAACTGAGAACACAACCTATTGGTTAGTTCATGGTTCCCCATTGCTTAATTCTTCCACCTTCATGAAATATTGGCCCAACTCCTATAAAACTGTAACAAGGGTTTGATGGAAATTCACTAGTAAGAAGATTCAAGCCACTGTCTATTACAGGCTAGGGAGTCTGACTTTCAATGTAGTCTTACTGATTACTTTTGCAAATGCTGTAAATACTCCAAAAGGAAAGGCTTTGCATGTCTTGATATTCCACTGGGCATCACTAGAACTTGAGGGGTAAGGATGAGAGCAGTCTGGTGCAGTAGAATAAAAATGAGCTTTTGGACCCAGCAGTCCATATACTCAGCCCCACCACTTACTGGCCCTCAGATGCCCATCTATAAGATAAAGAAAATTACACCTTTCTAATACAATGGTATGAAGACTGCCTAAGGTCATGTACATAAAGCACACAGGATGTAGTAGATAATTGATAAAAGTCACTGGCCCTTCTTTGTGCTTCCCAGCTCCTCCTCTATTTCTTCCTTTATTTTTTTTAAATTTTATTTATTAATTTATTTTTGGCTGTGCTGGGTCTTCATTGCTTCGTGAGTTTCCTCTAGTTGAGGCAAGTGGGGACTACTCTTTGCTGCAGAGCACAGGCTCTAGGAGTGAAGGCTTCAGTTGTTGCAGCATGTGAGCTCAGTAGTTTGGTGCATGGGCTTAGTTGCTCCAGGGCATGTGGATGTCCCCTGCATTGGCAGGCGAATTCTTATCCACTGCACCACTAGGGAAGTCGTAATTCTTCCTTTATTGCCTTGGACTTAAAGTAGTGCATTTCTTTGTTGGGAGAAGGTAATTGTTTACCTAGTGGAGCATATATAGTCCTCTAGTGACCTGGAGATCACGGAGAAGGCAATGGCACCCCACTCCGGTACTCATGCCTGGAAAATCCCATGGACGGAGGAGCCTGATGGGCTGCAGTCCATGGGGTCGCTAAGACTGAGCGACTTCACTTTCACTTTTCACTTTCATGCATTGGAGAAGGAAATGGCAACCCACTCCAGTGTTCTTGCCTGGAGAATCCCAGGGACGGGGGAGCCTGGTGGGCTGCCATCTATGGGGTCGCACAGAGTCGGACACGACTGAAGCAACTTAGCAGCAGCAGTGATATGGAATGAAATGGAATTTTTGCTCCCAAGTCTTATTTGGCTTACTAGTGACCTCCCCGATTATGGCATCTCTCACTTTGTTTTGTAGTTGCTTTTCGCATATATATCAAGGGAAGCCTCTTGATTTCAAAATATTCAAAGGCTATATTTTCTTCAAATCTAAATATTTACCCTGTTAGTTATCTATTGCTGTACAAAAAATTACCCCCAAATTTAGCAGCTTAAAACAACAAATGCTTATTTCCTGGTGTTTCTCCAGAAGTAACTTAACTGGGTGATTCTGGCTTGGGTTCTCATAAGATTGCAGTCAAGGGACTTCCCTGGTAGTCCCATGGCTAAGACTCTGTGCTCCCAATGCAGGGGGCCAGAGTTTGATCTCGGGTCAGGGAACTAGATCCCACATGATGCAACTAAAAATTCACACGCTGCAAATGAGAAAAAAAAAAAAAAAAAAAAAAGATTGTAGTCAAGCTGTTTGCTATGGCTACAGTCATCATTTTTCATATTTTTGGTTTTGTTTAATATCACGTCAAACAGATTCTCTTTCTGCCTTTTTCTTTTTGAGGTTAGATTCTTTATGAGACAGAAACTCCAGCATCAATTTGCTTTTTAAAAAAACACTCAAATTACCCCTAAAGACAGTCTATATCCTCTTCAAAGAATATAATACAGTTAAAGGCATGGATTAAGGCCGGTGACGATAGTTGGCTTGGCAATAGGTAACATGTTGTATGAAAAATTATGCACCTTTAAACACAAGAATTGTATTCAGCTCACACACACGGAATTCAGGGACTCAGGAAGCTGAGGGAACAAAGACTCCCATCTCACACTGACTGTGGGCTTACCCCAAGTCAATGAAGTGGCAAGTGCTAATTGAAAGGTGTGTGTTTTTGCCAAGTTGAATTCATATAAGTTAAATACATTTAAGTTCAATACAGATGTGTTGAAATGTAAAGACATTTTCTGATTTATGTGTAAGCACTGAATTATTAGTTTTATAGGATTTGATATCTCACCTTATGCATTTTCTTTCCAGTATTTTAGAGCTTTGCTCTGCTTGTTCATTAATGTTCTAGTATTTAAGTACTTGGAAACCAAAGAGCTTTACCCAGAATTTGATGAGCTTTTGGTATGTCTTATTCCAATCATATAGATAATAATTTAACTAAAATTATATGCTTGATTTTTTTACATTTATTTTGATTGAAATCCTTAATTTAATTAAATTTAAGCAGTATGAAAGGCAGTAGTATATCTCAATCACAAGTATAAAATCCAACTAGACACACACAGGCTTTTTAATTAAACCTATTCCTCAGTATTGGTTTGTCATGCTCATTCCTCTAGCTATTGACTGGATCTCCTGGCTGATAATCAATGGCTTGAAAGTTTAAGAAATATTATCTTTTCAAAAGCATTGTTGAAAAACAAATTTGAGAAAAATTTTATTGATCGTTTTCCCTAAACTGGAATACTGTTTATCTTTATTGCAGAATCCCTTGTCCTTGTTCACAGGAGGTCAACATTCTACTGCACTGAGTGGACAAACCAAGTCTAAACTTTCAGTTGAACAGAAATCTAGTGGTCATTAAGTGTTGAATGTCTTCCTTCTGTTATCATTGGTAAAAAATAATATCTCCTATCTGAAAATCTAGTGCTTGCATTCTCCATGGAGAGCAATTTCTTCCCAAGCTGTTATGTAATCCCTATTCGCTGAGTAATGTCTTTACCACTAGCTGTGTTTAATAATTCGCTCTGATGTGTAGGTACAGACGAAAAAACATTTTGGTTAAAGGTAAAGGAGTTTTAAATAAATTGGCTCCTCTGGTCAGGAAGAATACTACTGAGACATATATGCCACGACTATAGTGGTTTCCATCAAGTTTGCCCACTGAGTTTTTCTAGAAAAATGCCTGGAACATAGTACATGCTCAGTGAATATTTGTGGAATGGTTTTATGGTTGGAGCCATCTTTTAGGTTCCATTAACTTTTGTGACATATTTTATTTTATTTTAATACCTCTCTATTAGTTTCTTAGGGCTGCCATACCAAGTTACCACAGACTTAGTGGCCTGATTACCAAATTACCACAAACTTAGAGGCTAAAGAGCCTCTTGTTGAGGGTGAAAGAAGAGAGTAAAAGCTGGCTGTGATATTGATATTGAATGGTTTGCCTTGGAAATGAACAGAGATCATTCTGTCGTTTTTGAGATTGCATCCAAGTACTGCATTTTGGACTCTTCTGTTGACCATGATGGCTACTCCATTTCTTCTAAGGGATTCCTGCCCGCAGTAGTAGATATAATGGTCATCTGAGTTAAATTCACCCATTCCAGTCCATTTTAGTTCACTGATTCCTAGAATGTCGACGTTCACTCTTGCCATTTCCTGTTTGACTACTTCCAATTTGCCTTGATTCATGGACCTGACATTCCAGGTTCCTATGCAATATTGCTCTTTACAGCATTGGACCTTGCTTCTATCACCAGCCACATCCACAGCTGGGTATTGTTTTTGCTTTGGCTCCAACCCTTCATTCTTTCTGGAGTTATTTCTCCACTGATCTCCACTGGCATAATGGGCCCCTATTGACCTGGGGAGTTCCTCTTTCAGTATCCTATCATTGTGCCTTTCATACTGTTCATGGGGTTTTCAAGGCAAGAATACTGAAGTGGTTTGCCATTCCCTTCTCCAGTGGACCACATTCTGTCAGACCTGTCCACCATGCCCGCCCGTCTTGGGTGGCCCCACATGGCATGGCTTAGTTTCATTGAGTTAGACAAGGCTGTGGTCCTAGTGTGATTAGATTGACTAGTTTTCTGTGAGTATGGTTTCAGTGTGTCTGCCCTCTGATGCCCTCTTGCAACACATACCGTCTTACTTGGGTTTCTCTTACCTTGGGCATGGGGTATCTCTTCACGGCTGCTCCAGCAAAGCACAGCCTCTGCTCCTTACCTTGGACGAGGAGTATCTCCTCACCACTGCTCCTCCCAACCTTGAACATGGAATAGCTCCTCTAGGCCCTCAGGCGCCTGCACAGCCACCGCTCCTTGGACTGGGGTTGCTACTCCCGACCGCGGCCCCTGGCCTCGGGTGTGGGACAGCTCCTCTTGGCCGCCGTCCCTCAGGTATGGGGTCCTCCCGGCTTCTGCCCCTATCCTCAGGCGTGGGGTAGCTCCTCTCGCCCGCGCTCTGGGCGCCATCACAGCCGCCCATGCTCTGTGCGCTGTCGTAGCCACCTGCGCTGCCTTCGTTTCCAAGGCAAACCATTCAATATCATAATAATCCAAGTCTATGCCCCAACCAGTAATGCTGAAGAAGCTGAACTTGAATAGTTCTATGAAGACCTACAAGACCTTTAAGAACTAACACCCAAAAAAGATGTCCTTTTCATTATAGGGGACTGGAATGCAAAAGTAGGAAGTAAAGAAACACCTGGGAAAGGGAAAGGGAAGTTGCTCAGTCGTGTCCGACTCCCAGCGACCCCATGGAATGCAGCCCACCAGGCTCCTCCATCTGTGGGATTTTCCAGGCAAGAGTACTGGAGTGGGGAAACACCTGGAGTAACAGGCAAATTTGGCCTTGGAATACAGAATGAAGCAGGGCAAAGACTAATAGAGTTTTGTGGAAAAAAATGCACTGGTCATAGCAAACACCCTCTTCCAACAACACAAGAGAAGACTCTACACATGGACATCACCAGATGGTCAACACTGAAATCAGATTGATTATATTCTTTGCAGCTAAAGATGGAGAAGCTCTATAGAGTCAACAAAAACAAGACCAGGAGCTGACTGTGGCTCAGATCATGAACTCTTTATTGCCAAATTCAGACTTAAATTGAAGAAAGTAGGGAAAACCACTAGACCATTCAGGTATGTATGACCTAAATCAAATCCCTTATGATTATACACTGGAAGTGAGAAATAGATTGAAGGGACTAGATCTGATAGATAGAGTGCCTGATGAACTATGGACAGAAGTTCGTGACATTGTACAGGAGACAGGGATCAAGACCATCCCCATGGAAAAGAAATGCAGTAAAGCAAAATGGCTGTCTGAAGAGGCCTTACAAATAGCTGTGAAGAGAAGTGAAAAGCAAAGGAGTAAAGGAAAGATATAAACATCTGAATGCAGAGTTCCAAAGAATAGCAAGAAGAGATAAGAAAGCCTTGCTCAGCGATCAATGCAAAGAAACAGAGGAAAACAACAGAATGGGAAAGACTAGAGATCTCTTCAAGAAAATTAGAGATACCAAGGGAATGTTTCATGCAAAGATGGGCTTGATAAAGGACAGAAATGGTATGGACCTAACAGAAGCAGAAGATATTAAGAAGACATGGCAAAAATACACAGAAGAACTGTACAAAAAAGATCTTCACGACCCAGATAATCACTATGGTGTGATCACTGATCTAGAGCCAGATATCCTGGAATGTGAAGTCAAGTGGGCCTTAGAAAGCATCGCTACAAACAAAGCTAGTGGAAGTGATGGAATTCCAGTTGAGTTATTTCAAATCCTGAATGATGATGCTGTGAAAGTGCTGCACTCAATATGCCAGCAAATTTGGAAAACTCAGCAGTGGCCACAGGATGGGAAGAGGTCAGTTTTCATTCCAATCCCAAAGAAAGGCAATGCCAAAGAATGCTCAAACTACCGCACAATTGCACTCATCTCACACACTTGTAAAGTAATGCTCAAAATTCTCCAAGCCAGGCTTCAGTAATATGTGAACCGTGAACTTCCTGATGTTCAAGCTGGTTTTAGAAAAAGCAGAGGAACCAGAGATCAAATTGCCAACATCTGCTGTATCATGGAAAAAGCAAGAGAGTTCCAGAAAAACATCTATTTCTGCTTTATTCACTATGCCAAAGCCTTTGACTGCGTGGATCACAATAAACTGTGGAAAATTCTGAAAGAGGTGGGAATACCAGAGCACCTGACCTGCCTCTTGAGAAACCTGTATGCGGGTCAGGAAGCAACAGTTAGAACTGGACATGGAACAACAGACTGGTTCCAAATAGGAAAAGGAGTACATCAAGGCTGTATATTGTCACCCTGTTTATTTAACTTATATGCAGAGTACATCATGAGGAACGCTGGGCTGTAGGAAGCACAAGCGGGAATCAAGATTGCCAGGAGAAATATCAATAACCTCAGATATGCACATGACACCACCCTTATGACAGAAAGTGAAGAGGAACTAAAAAGCCTCTTGATGAAAGTGAAAGTGGAGAGTGAAAAAGTTGGCTTAAAGCTCAACATTCAGAAAGCAAAGATCATGGCATCTGGTCCCATCACTTCATGGGAAATAGATGGGGAAACAGTGGAAACAGTATCAGACTTTATTTTGGGGGGCTCCAAAATCACTGCAGATGGTGATTGCAGCCATGAAATTAAAAGACACTTACTCTTTGGAAGAAAAGTTATGACCAACCTAGATAGCATATTGAAAAGCAGAGACATTACTTTGCCAACAAAGGTCCATCTAGTCAAAGCTATGGTTTTTCCTGTGGTCATGTATGGATGTGAGAGTTGGACTGTGAAGAAAGCTGAGTGCCGAAGAATTGATGCTTTTGAACTGTGGTGTTGGAGAAGACTCTTGAGAGTCCCTTGGACTGCAAGGAGATCCAACCAGTCCATTCTGAAGGAGATCAGCCCTGGGATTTCTTTGGAAGGAATGATGCTAAAGCTGAAACTCCAGTACTTTGGCCACCTCATGCGAAGAGTTGACTCATTGGGAAAAAGACTCTGATGCTGGGAGGGATTGGGGGAAGGAGGAGAAGGGGATGACAGAGGATGAGATGGCTGGATGGCATCACTGACTCGATGGATGTGAGTCTGAGTGAACTCCGGGAGTTGGTGATGGACCAGGAGGCCTGGTGTGCTGCGATTCATGGGGTCGCAAAGATCAGGACACGACTGAGCAACTGAACTGAACTGAAAAGCTGGCTTAAAACTCAACATTCAAAAAACTAAGATCATGTCATCCAGTCCTATCATTTCATGTTAAACAGAAGGGAAAAAATGGAAACAGTGAGAGATTTTAATTTCTTCGACTCCAAAATCCCTGAAGAAGGTGACTGCAGCCATGAAATTAAAAGATGCTTGCTCCTTGGAAGAAAAGCTATGACAAACCTAGATAGTGTATTAAAAAGAAGAGACATCACTTTGCCAACAAAGGTCTGAATAGTCAAAGCTGTGGTTTTTCCAGTAGTTATGTATAGATGTGAAAGTTGAACCATAAAAAAGGCTGAGCAAACAAGAACTGATGCTTTCAAATTGTGGTGCTGGAGAAGACTCTTGAGAGTCCCTTGGATAGTGAGGAGATCAAACTAGTCCATCCTAAAGGAAATCAACCCTGAATACTCATTGGAACGACTGATGCTGAAGCTGAAGCTCCAATACTTTGGGTATCTGATGTGAAGAGACGACTATTGGGAAAAAAAAAACCCTGATGCTGGGAGAGACTGAAGGTAAAAGAAGAAGGGGCAGCAAAGGAAGAGATGGTTGGATGGCATCACCAACTCAATGGACGTGAATTTGCGCAAACTCTGGAAGTTAGTGAAGGACAGGGAAGCCTGGAGTGCTGTAGTCCATGGGATGCCAAAAAGTCAGACATGACTTAGCCACTGAGCAGCAACAACAGTGGCTTGAAACCAGAGAAATTTTCTCTCACAGGTCTGGAGACCAGAAGTCTATAACCAATCTGTTGGCAGGTCACACTTCCTCCAGAGGCTCTAGAGATAAATCCTTTTCTTGCCTCTCTGTTGCTTTGTGGCTCCATAACTCCAGTCTCTGCCTCCAACTTCACATGGTCTTCCCTTCTGTTGGTTTCTTCTTCTCTTCCTGTAGGGATATTTGCCCTTGGATCTAGGATGCACTTTATTAATCCAGGTGGATCTCATTTTGAGATCCTTCACTTAATTATTACAGACATATTTTTCAAAATAAGTTCACATTTACAGTTACCCTGGGTTAGAATGTGAACATACATTTTTGGTACCCCAATTCAATCCAGTATAACCTCTGATTATCAGTTTTAAAATTCTGCCCATTCAACACACATTTTGTTAAATGTCTATTTTGTGTCAGACCCCAAATGAAGTGAGGATGCAAACATCACTATGATACAGCCACTGACCTTCTTCAGCCAGATAACACTTTTTTAAAGATTATTATTCTAGATCTCTCAGACTTGGAATAATATAAAATTGAAATTTTATTTAAAATAGAACAGAATTTAAACTCACATAAAATAATGTCCTGTCTACTCTGAAATCTCTTCATGTTAGTTTTTCCATGAGTTCTAATGAACACAGTTCATTGCTGTTAATTTTTCAGTTGCCATACCATTCATCATTTCAGATGTTATTAGTTCATAGTAATCCCTTTCAAAAAATTCCATGATGTGAGACACTTTTAATTAGTTTCACCATATTTTATTTCACTACAAATCAGAGTTTGTGCAAGAGCATTAAACTCAGTGAGAGCCTATTTACCTCTGTGCCTTTGTGTCATTAAGGTGTCATCAGTATTTCTCTGACTGAATTTAGCAGTATTTTGTCTTCAGCTGGTTTCTCTGGCAAGCACAGCCTGCAAAAATGTAGATAGTATATTTGCAAAATAATCTCAGGGAATAGGAATATAGTATAGAAAGAGGACCCCAGGGCAGGAAAGAGAAACAAAACAGGAATATCAAGTAAGACACCACTATGTGGCAACTGGTGCTTGACCACATAAGACTTTTTTGAAGAATCTTATAAAATATATCACAGGGACAAAATAGGGACCATTTACCCACCCATTGGCTTCCATTACTCATTGGTTAAGAGTCCACATCCCCTCTCATCTGGTTGCACACATGTAGATGCTGAGCTGTTCCCTAAGGTACATGTATAAAAAGGGAGTGGCTGGTCTTAATGAAATACATTCCCCAAAGATGATCAAGGAATGTCCTGAACTGGTCACTGTAGCAATAGATGGAATAAAAGATAGGGCCAAGTTCAGTTCAGTCACTCAGTCGTGTCCAACTCTTTGTGACCCCATGAATCACAGCACGCCAGGCCTCCCTGTCCATCACCAACTCCCGGAGTTCACTGAGACTCACGTCCCTCGAGTCAGTGATGCCATCCAGCCATCTCATCCTCTGTCATCCCCTTCTCCTCTTGCCCCCAATCCCTCCCAGCATCAGAGTCTTTTCCAATGAGTCAACTCTTCGCATGAGGTGGCCAAAGTACTGGAGTTTCAGCTTCAGCATCATTCCTTCCAAAGAAATCCCAGGGCTGATCTCCTTTAGAATGGACTGGTTGGATCTCCTTGCAGTCCAAGGGACTCTCAACAGTCTTCTCCAACACCACCAATGAGTCACTCTTCACATCAGGTGGCCAAAGTATTGGAGTTTCAGCTTCCACATCAGTCCTTCCAATGAACACCCAGGACTGGTCTCCTTTAGGATGGACTGATTGGATCTCCTTGCAGTCCAAGGGACTCTCAAGAGTCTTCTCCAACACACTGTAGCAATAGGTGGAATAAAAGATAGGGCCAAAACGTTATGCAAATGAGCATGAGGGGTCCAGCATACTTTTACTTCCATACTGCCAAATGGGTTATCCTCAGCTTATGAGACTGTAGTTTTGGGAGCAATATGAATCACATCACTGGAATTTCACATCAAGAAACAAGGCCTCCAGATGGCTTCAGAGGTGAATTCTATCAAACATTTAGAGAAGAGCTAATGCCTATCCTCCTAAAACTCTTTCAAAAAATTGTAGAGGAAAGACCATTTCCAAACTCATTCTCCAAGGCCAGTATCCCCCTGATACCAAAACCAGCAAAGGCAACACAAAAAAAGAAAACTACAGGCCAATATCACTGATGAACACAGATATAAAAATCTTCAACAAAATTCTAGCAAACAGAATTCAGCAACACATTGAAAAGCTCACACACCATGATCAAGTTGGGTTTATTTCCAGGATACAAGTGTTCTTCAATATATGTAAATCAATCAATGTGATACACCATATTAACAAATTGAAAGATAAAAACCATATGATAATATCTATAGATGCAGAAAAAGTCTTTGACAAAATTCAGCACCCATTTATGTTAAAAAAAACTCTTAAAAAAATGGTCATAGAAGGAACCTATCTTGACATAGTAAAGGCCATATATGATAAGCCCACAGCAAACATTATTCCCAATGGTGAAAAATTGATAACATTCCCTCTCAGATCAGGAACAAGACAGGGGTGTTCACTCTCTCCACTAATACTCAACATAGTTTTGGAAGTCCTACTTTGGCAATCAGAGAAGAAAACAAATAAAAGGAATCCAGATCATAAAAAAGAAGCAAAATTCTCATTGTGTGCAGATGACATGATAATGTATAGAAAACCCTAAAGATACTATCAGAAAATTACTAGAGCTAATTAGTGAATTTAGCAAATCGTGGGATACAAAATCAATACACAGAAATCACGTGCATGCCTATATACTAACAATGAAAAATCAGAAAGAGAAATTAAGGAATCAATTGCATTCACCATTGCAACAAAAAGAATAAAATATCTAGGAATAAACTTACCTAAGAAGACAAAAGAACTGTATAAAGAAAATTATAAGACATTGATGAAAGAAATCAAAGATGACGTAAACAGATGGAGAGATATTCCATGTTCCTGGGTAGGAAGAATCAATATTGTGAAAATGACTATACTACTAAATGCAATCTACAGATTCAATGTGATCCCTATCAAATTACCAATGGCATTTTTCACAGAACTAGAAAAAAAAATTTCACAATTCATATGGAAATACAAAAGACCCTGAATAGCCAAAGCAGTCTTGAGAGAGAAGAATGGAGCTGGAGGAATCAACTTTCCTGACTTCAGACTATACTACAAAGATATAGTCATCAAGACAGTATGGTACTGGCATAAAGACAGAAATATAGACAAATGGAAGAAGGCAGAGAGCCCAGAGAAAAACCCACACACCTATGGGTACCTTATTTTTGACAAAGGAGGGAAGAATATACAATGGGGCAAAGACAGCCTCTTCAATAAGTGGTGCTGGGAAAACTGGACAGCTACATGTAAAAGAATGAAATGACAACACTTCATAACACCATACACTTTAAAGATAAACTCAAAATGGATTAAAGGCCCAAATGTAAGACCAGAAACTGTAAAACTCTTAGAGGAAAACTTAGGCAGAACACTCAATGACATAAATCCAAGCAAGATCCTCTATGACCCACCTCCTACAGTAATGGAAATAAAAAACAAAAGTAAACAAGTGAGACCTAATTAAACTTAAAACCTCTTGCACAGGAAAGAAAACTCTATGCAAGGTGAAAAGACAACCCTCAGAATTGGAGAAAATAATAGCAAATGAAACAACTGACAAGGAATTAATTTCCAAAATATGCAAGCAGCCCAGACAACTCAATAGCAGAAAAACAAACAACCCAATCAAAAAGTGGGAAAAAGACCTAAACAGACATTTCTCCAAGAAGAATATAGATGGTTAACAAACACATGAAAAAATGCTCAGTATCACTCATTATTAGAGAAATGCAAATCAAAACTACAATGAGATATCACCTCACACTGGTCAGAATGGCCATCATTAAAAAGTCTACAAACAGTAAATGCTGGGGAGGGTGTGGAGAAAAGGGAAGCCTCTTTGGGTTCTAATTTTGTGGGAATGTAAATTGATACAGCCACTATGGAAGATGGTATGGAGATTCCTTAAAAAGCTAGAAATAAAACCACCATATGACACACCAATCCCACTGCTAAGCATATATCCTGAGGAAACCAAAATTTAAAAAGACACACGTACCTCAATGTTCATTGCAGCACTATTTACAATAGCTAGAACATGGAAGCAATCTAGATGTCCATCGACAGATGAATGGATAAAGAAGTAATGGTACATATACACAATGGAATATTACTCAGTCATGCAAAGGAATGCATTTGAGTCAGTTCTGATGAGGAGGATGAACCTAGAGCCTATTACACAGAGTGAAGTAAGTCAGAAAGAGAAAGATAAATATCACATACTAACACATATATATGGAATCTAAAAAAGATGGTACCCATGAATTTATTTGCAGGGCCACAATGGAGAAACAGACATAGAGAACAGACTTATGAACTCAGGAAAAGGGCAGGAGAGGGTGAGATGTATGGAGAGAGTAACATAGAAACTTACATTACCATATGTAAAATAGATAGCCAATGGGAATTTGCTGGATGACTCAGGGAACCCACACAGGGACTCTGTAACAACCTAGAGGGGTGGGGTGGGGAGGGAGATGGGAGGGAGGTTCAAGAGGAGGGGGCATATGTATACCTGTGGCTGATTCATGTTGATATTTGGCAGAAAACAACAAAATTCTGTAAAGCAATTATCCTTCAGTTAAGTAAAATCAGATTAAATCCCCCAGAAAAGAAATCTTAATAAATAAATGTGCCATTTAGACTTGAAACTATTTTTTGAAGTATTATTTAAAGATTTTTAATATAGTAAACCTAATGTATGTTAAACCTTAAAAAGAAAAGAAAAGAAACCAGGCCTCTGATCTTGGAGAAGTGTGCCTTAATTTCCTCATTTGCATAAGAGGATAACAAAAGCCACACTTACCTCATGGATTTACTGTAGCGAAGCCAAGATGAGAAAATATACAGAAAGTGCTTAGCCCAGTGCTAAGGACTTTCTGACACTAACTTTCTGATACCAGCTGGGTGTCCAATAATCCAATTCCATTCTGATGTGAATTACCAGGAGCTAGCACATACCGGCTGCGACTGGTGCACTTAGCACCCTGGATGCAACTGGAGCACTTAGCACGGCCAAGAGGAGCTACCCCATGTCCGAGGTCAGGGGCAGAAGCCGGGAGGACCCCATGCCCGAGGATCCGCTGGATCATCGAAAAAGCAAGAGAGTTCCAGAAAAACATCTATTTCTGCTTTATTCACTATGCCAAAGCCTTTGACTGTGTGGATCACAATAAACTGTGGAAAATTCTGAAAGAGATGGGAATACCAGACCACCTGATCTGCCTCTTGAGAAACCTGTACGCAGGTCAGGAAGCAACAGTTAGAACTGGATATGGAACAACAGACTGGTTCCAAATAGGAAAAGGAGTACGTCAAGGCTGTATATTGTCGCCCTGCTTATTTAACTTATATGCAGGCTGGAAAATCCCATGGACGGAGGGCCCTGCAGTCCATGGGGTCACTAGGAGTCAGACACGACTGAACGACTTCACTTTCATGCATTGGAGAAGGAAATGGCAACCCACTCCGGAGTTCTTGCCTGGAGAACCCCAGGGACGGGGGAGCCTGGTGGGCCACTGTCTATGGGGTCACATGGAGTCAGACACGACTGAGGCGTCTTAGCAGCAGCAGCAGCAGCAGAGTACATCATGAGAAACGCTGGGCTGGAAGAAGCACAAGCTGGAATCAAGATTGCCAGGAGAAATATCTATAACCTCAGATATGCAGATGACACCACCCTTATGGCAGAAGGTGAAGAGGAACTCAAAAGCCTCTTGATGAAAGTGAAAGTGGAGAGTGAAAAGGTTGGCTTAAAGCTCAACATTCAGAAAACGAAGATCATGGCCTCTGGTCCCATCACTTCATGGGAAATAGATGGGGAAACAGTGGAAACAGTATCAGACTTTATTTTTCTAGGCTCCAAAATCACTGCAGATGGTGACTGCAGCCATGAAATTAAAAGATGCTTACTCTTTGGAAGAAAAGTTATGACCAACCTAGATAGCATATTGAAAAGCAGAGACATTAGTTTGCCAACTAAAGTCTGTCTAGTCAAGGCTATGGTTTTTCCTGTGGTCATGTATGGATGTGAGAGTTGGACTGTGAAGAAGGCTGAGCACCAAAGAATTGATGCTTTTGAACTGTGGTGTTGGAGAAGACTCTTGAGAGTCCTTTGGACTGTAAGGAGATCCAATCAGTCCATTCTGAAGATCAGCCCTGGGTGTTCTTTGGAAGGAATGATGCTAAAGCTGAAACTCCAGTACTTTGGCCACCTCATGCGAAGAGTTGACTCATTGGAAAAGACTCTGATGCTGGGAGGGATTGGGGGCAGGAGGAGAAGGGGACGACAGAGGATGAGATGACTGGATGGCATCACAGACTCGATGGACGTGGGTCTGAGTGAACTCCGGGAGTTGGTGATGGACAGGGAGGCCTGGCGTGCTGTGATTCATGGGGTCACAAAGAGTCGGACATGATTGAGCGACTGAACTGAACTGAACTGAGCACATACCTCCCAGGTTGATGGCTCAGTCCCATGAGACTGCCCCCTCCCCACCCCTTCGGATGCCAGCTGCACGGCCACAGGGTCCCATGCCACCTACACTTATGGTTGAAAGCTACAAATTCACAGCTTCCTATGCCCGCTCAGGTTTGATAATTAACTGAAACAACTTGTAGAATTCATCAAAACAATATACTTACAATTATCATTTTATTAGGAAGTATACAAATGAATAGTCAGATGAAGAGACACATGGGATGCAAGGTCTGGCAGGTCCTGAGTGTAGGATCTAACTCCTGTGGAGTTAAGGTCCACTACACTACCAGCACATTACATGTATAAACCCAAGCCTCATTGCTGAGCTTTTTAATTGAGGTTTTATTGAGTAGACCTGCTTGATTAAAGCATTAGCCACTTGATTAAACTCATCTGCAGCTACTCTCCCCTCCTTAGTAGTTGGGGGATGGGGCTGAAAGGCTCAACCTTCCAATCAGGTGTTTGATTTTTCTGGTCACAAGCCCCCATCCCGAAGCTCTATAAAGCCCCCATCTTAAGTCATTTCATTAGCATAAACTCAGTGGAAAGCGGTGGAAAGCAGCTCATTATGAATAGCAAAAGATACTCCTATCATTGAGGAAATTCCAGTGGTTTTTGAAGCTCTGTACCAGGAACTAGAGACAAAAATCAAATATATTTTTAAAAATTATACTGCAGCATGATACATAAGAAGCTTTTGTTGAACATGGATGATAATTATTCCTAATTTGTGGAAGTTCTACCAGGTACCACCATCATCTATCATCACCACCCACGCAACAACTTTGCTTCATTAACTTTTCAATTAAAAAGTAAATCTTTATATGTTGTTGCTGTTCAGTCACCCAGTCATGTCCAACTCTTTGCAACCCCATGGACTGCAGCACGCCAGGCCTCCCTGTCTGTACCCATCTCCTGAAGTTTGCCTAAGTTTATGTCCATTGCATCAGTGATACCATCCAGCCATCTCATCCTCTGATGCCCTCTTCTTCTGCCCTCAATATTTCCTAGCATCAGGGACTTTTCCAGTGAGTTGGCTGTTCACATCAGGTGACCAAAATACTGGAGCTTCAGCTTCAGCATCAGTCTTTTCAATGAGTATTCAGGGTTGATTTCCTTTAAGATTCACTGGTTTGATCTCCTTGCTGTCCAAGGGACTCTCAGAAGTCTTCTCCAGCACCACAGTTCAAAGGAATCAATTCTTTGGTGCTCTACCTTCTTTACAGTCCAACTCTCACAATCCTCCATGACCACCGGGAAGACCATAGCCTTGACTATACAGATCTTTGTTGGCAGAGTAATGTCTCTGCTTTTCAATACCCTGTCTAGGTTTGTCATAGCTTTCCTGCCAAGAAGCAATCGTCTTCTGATTTTATGGCTGCAGTCACCATCTGCAGTGATTTTAGAGCTCAAGAAGAGGAAATCTGTCACTACTTCCACCTTTTCCCCTTCTACTTGGCAAGAAGTAACGGGCCTAGTTGTCATGATCTTAGTTTTTTTAATATTTAGTTTTAAGCCAGCTCTTTCACTCTCCTCCACCCTAATCAAGAGGTTCTTTAGTTCCTCTTCTCTTTCTGCCATTGGAGTGGCATCATCTGCATATCTGACATCGTTGATGTTTCTCCCACCCATTTGATTCCAGCTTGTAATTCATCCAGCCCAACATTTCTCATGATGTGCTCAGCATATAGGTTAGAAAAACAGGGTGACAACAGACACCTTCACAGATCACTACCTGGTCATGTATCACTATTATGTCATGCGTAACTCAATGAAATTATGAGCCATGCCATGTCAAGCGACCCAAGATGGGTGGGTCAGAGTGGCAAGTTCTGACAAAACATGATCCACTGGAGGAGGGAATGGTAAACACCCCAGAATACTTGCCATGAGAACCTCATGAACTGTATAAAAAGACAAAAAAACTTTATGCATACATACATACACAGAGTAAAAGAGTTGGAAGTGGTTAAAGTACCAGCTCAATTTAATTTCCTTTGGCAAAATGTAGGAAATATATGTTTAAAACAAAAATAAAAGCAATAATTCCTGAAAGACCTGCTAAATGAAGGCATTAGATGGAGTAGGGTGCTATTACCTAGAAGCATAATCAACAGTTCTTGTTCTCAAGGTTAAAATTCTAGGCAGGGAGAAGTGCCATTAGCATGAAACTGAACATTATGAAAGATAAATATGTGGTACAGAGAGCAAGCAAAGTAATATTGCAAAGCCGTTCTTGAGCAAATTAATAAATGTATTCTACAAACAATACATGCCAGAGATAATCTATACAAATAAAGGAAGTGTTTATAGGCAATTTTCAATATCGGGATTGGTAGAATTTAAACCTTTTGGAGGAACAGGAGAGGACCTTGAAAGATGTAGAAAGTGAAAGTGAAAGTTGCTCAGTCGTGTCCGACTCTTTGCAACCCCAGGGACTATACAGTCCATGGAATTCTCTAGGCCAGAATACTGGAGTGGGTAGCTTTTCCCTTCTCCAGGGGATCTTCCCAACACAGGGATTGAACCCAGGTCTCCCACACATGAAGTCTTTACCAGCGGAGCCACAAGGGAAGCCTGAAAGATGTAGAAGGGCAGGAGCAAAAACCAGAAGAAAAGAAAGACAAAATGTAGCCCTAACTTTTGTCTGAATAACTAGCTCACCCTTGCTAATGTTTTAGGTTTGAAATTAGCAACACAAATCTAACATTAGCAATGTGTCTAATGTTAGACACATTAGCAAAGGGTCTCATGTTTATTCATGGTCTTTTCACTATAAGGAGCCTGTGAGGATCTGTTGGGGAGTTTATTGTAGCAAAGGAGGGAAAAATATTGAGGTCAGTTGTAAAAATGGAATGTATGAAACCAGTGAATTCAGGACAATGTATTCAGGTCACCAAAACTTTGTGAAGAAACAAATATTATGAAGAGCGAAAAGTGGGAATTTTTTATATTCTTGAAATCATGTAAGTGATCTGAGCCAGAACATAGGCAGAATGTGATCCACCGAGCGTGAACACATACCCACTGGGGGTTGCCTCCATGAGGACCTGCCTTCTCCCATCTGTTAATGAGAAAAAACATACCCAAGTGAAGTAAAGAGTAATTAGAGGTGGACCTAGCAGTGGCCTCTAGGGCCACCTTGGCATTTAGATCACAAAGGATAAAGTCAAAATGAAAACACTCTTAAGTTATTTATAAAGGGGTTAAACTGAACCTATTTGTGCAGGAGTTTCTAGGCCCAACAGATATTTCTCTCCCTGGCCTTGGTCAGGGTCAGTCTATAATAAATCTAATGATGCTGTATCCACATGGTTTTGACTATTTTCCTATTGGCATTGCTACATGGAAGGAATCTTAAGCTGAAAAATAACAGGCTTATTCTTCTCTCCTGAGAAGGCCGACTTAGGATCTATAATATTGTGATTTATGTTAATAATAAGAAATATACATTTGGTGTTCTTTTCACTTTCCTGGTACAGAGCTCCTAAAAGACTTGTAGTTTAAGTGTGGAGAACCATAATGGTATCTTTTATTATGCTAATGAGGTGACTTTCTCGGAAAGCCCTGGGTTCCCTAAGAATGTGAGAGAGAGATGTGAGAGTTGGACCGTAAAGAAGGCTGAGTGCCAAAGAATTGATGCTTCCAATTGTGTTGCTAGAGAAGACTCCTGAGAGTCTCTTGGACAGCAAGGAGATCAAACCAGTCAATTCTAAAGGAAATCAACCCTGAAGATTCACTGGAAGTTCTGAGGATGAAGCTGAAACTTCAATACTTTGGCCACCTGATGCAAAGAGCTGACTCATTGGAAAAGGCCCTGATGCTGGGAAAGACTGAGGGCAGGAGGAGGAGGGGACAGAGGATGAGACAGTTGGATGGTATCATCAACTCAATGGGCATGAGTTTCAGCAAATTCTGGTAGATAGTGAAGGACAGGGAAGCCTGGCATGCTGCAGTTCATGGGGTCTGAAAGAGTTGGACACCACTTAGTGACTAAACAAAAACAACAGCCTAAGAATTCAGGCTTCTAGCTTGTTAGAGGGTCTGGACTTTCAGTCCCCTGTGCCCTCCACCCACCGCTGGCAACCGTGGGGGAGCAGAAAGGAGATGGAAATTGAGTTTAATCATCCATGGCCTATGATTTAATTAACCATGCTTATGTAATGAAGCCTCCATTAAGAAAGACAGAAAAAGAGAGGAAAGAAAGAAAGAAAAGAAGGAAAGAGAGCTTCTAGGTCAACGAACAAGTAAAAATTTGGGGAAAGTGGCATGGTCAGAGAGCACAGACTCCTCATACACCTCCCATACATTGACCCTATGAATCTCTTCATCTGGCTGTTGATTTGTGTCATTTAAAATCCTTTGTAATAAATCAGTAATCCAGTGAGTAAACTGGTTTCCTGAATTCTGTGAACCACTCTAGCAAATTAATCAAACACAAGGATTGGGTTGTGTTTGGGTGTGGTTGGCTATATAATTTATAGCCAGTTGTTCAGAAACAAAGGCAACAAAATGGACTGTGATTGGTATCTGAAGTGGAAGTCTGTCTTGGGGACTGAGCCTTTAACTTGTGGAATCTGATGCTCTCTCCAGGTAAACAGGGTCAGAATTGAGTGGGATTATAGGATACCCAGATTGGTGGTGTGGGGACAAGACTCACATGTTGAAACAATGCAGAATTGTAGGAGTACAGTGGTGGAGCCTGCCCACAGAGCATACTGGGAGGAGCACAAAAGTCAATAGTAATGGCTATTATTTCATTTGACTTTTACAACCCCAAGAGAAGAATACGCTTTATTGTTTCTATGTTCTGCAGATGAGAAAACAGAGCTCCAGGAAAATTAAACAATTTTAATAGTGATAGCTCATCTAGAAACTAAAGCACACAGGTGCTCTGACTACAAAAATAAATGCTGTGAGCTTTCTATACCTTAATATTTTTCTGTCTAGTCCATGAATATTTTCCATGATACAGTTGCGGACTCTGTTTTCTGTATTTAGTATGTTTAGAACCTGAACAATAAGGCACAAATCACCTCTCAGGAAACTCAATATGCTTTTCTTTCTTTCTAACTCAGTGTTTCATTTTGCTTTGCTTCTTAAATAATTCATTACTCATTTATAACTTAATAAAATAAAATTCTTCTTCCTAAACAATTGGAAATCTGAAGCAATAATAATTTTTATGGACAGAGATTCTGCAAAGGCATATGAAATTGCTATGTGGGGAAATTGATAACATTCTGGGAATCTGAAAAAATAAAAACAAAAGCCAATACAAACTGTATTGCCATAAATCATGAGTCAGTTCAGTCACTCAGTCATGTCCAACTCTTTGTGACCCCAGGGACTGCAGCACTCCAGGCTTCCCTGTCCATCACCAACTCCCAGAGGTTACTCAAACGCATGTCCATAGTATTTGTGATGCCATCCAACCATCTCAATGTCGTCGTCCCCTTCTCCTCCCACCTTCAATCTTTCCCAGCATCAGGGTCTTTTCAGATGAGTCAGTTCTTCGCATCAGGTGGCCAAAGTATTGGAGTTTCAGCTTCAACATCAGTCCTTCCAATGAACACCCAGGACTGGTCTCCTTTAGGATGGACTGGTTGGATCTCCTTGCAGTCCAAGGGACTCGCAAGAGTCTTCTCCAACACCACAGTTCAAAAGCATCAATTCCTCATCGCTCAGCTTTCTTTATAGTTCACATCCATACAACCACTTTTCCTTTTTGCATTTCTTTTTCTTGGGGATGGTCTTGATCACTATCTCCTGTACAATATTAGGAACCTCTGTCCATAGTTCTTCAAGCACTCTAACAGATATAATCCCTTGAATCTATTTCTCACTTCCACTGTATAATTGAAAGGGATTTGATTAGGTCATACTTGTATGGTCTAGCTGTTTTCCCTACTTTCTTCAATTTAAGTCTGAATTTGGCAATAAGGAGTTCATGATCTGAGCCGCAGTCAGCTCCCAGTCTTGTTTTTGCTGACTGTATAGAGCTTCTCCATCTTTGGCTGCAAAGAATATAATCAATCTGATTTCGGTATTGACCATCTGTTGATGTCCATGTGTAAAGTCTTCTCTTGTGTTGTTGGAAGAGGGTGTTTGCTATGGCCAGTGCGTTCTCTTGGCAAAATTCTGTTAGCCTTTGCCCTGCTTTGTTTTGTACTCTAAGTCCAAATTTTCCTGTTACTCCAGGTATCTCTTGATTTCCTACTGTTGCATTTCAGTCCCCTATAATGAAAAGGACATCTTTTTGGGGTGTTAGTTCTAGAGGCCTTGTAGAACCATTCAACTTCATCTTTTCCAGCATTGCTGGTTGGGGCATAGACTTGGATTACTGTGATATTGAATGGTTTTCCTTGGAGATGAACAGAGATCATTCTGTCATTTTTGAGACTGCATGCAAGTACTGCATTTTGGACTCTTGTTGACTATGAGAGCTACACCTTTTTTTCTAAGGGATTCTTGCCCACAGTTGTAGATATAATGGTCATCTGAGTCTTCTTTGTTGAGTGCCATTCTAATAGAGCCACATCTTGTACAAAAAAAAAAAAGATACTAATAATTTAAATGGAAAATTTGCATTAGAGTGTTGTCTCTATAGCTTCTAATCATAAACTGTTAGGTGGGACAATGGACCTTAGTTTTAGATTCAATAAAATGAGGATAATAATATTTACCCTTTGAAATATTGCTAAAGTTATGTCAAATGTGACATCATGATCTCCATTGGGTTACCATTATCAAAACCAGAGACCCAGAGAAGAAAGGGAGAAAGGTGCAGAGTACTTACTTAAAGAGATAATGACTGAAAATTTCCCAAGTCTGGAGAGAAATTTGGAAATCCAAGTTCATGAAGCACAAAGTTTCCCTCTAAAATTTCAACCTGAAAGATCTTCTCCAAGACATAGCATAATAAAACTGTTCAAAGAAAGAGAGAATTTCAAAAACAGCAAGAGAAAAAAATGTCATATACAGAGAACCACTATAAGTATGTCAGCAGATTTCTCAGCAGGCAAATTATAGGCCAGGAAACATGGTAATATATTCAAAATGTAGAAAGAAAAAAACTGCTATCCAGAATACTTTACTTGGCAAAGTTGTCCTTCAGAAATGGAGTGGCAATAAGGACTTTTGCAAACAAACAAAAGCTGAAGAAGTTCATCATGACTAGACCTACCTTCAAGAATGCTGAAAGGAGCTTTTCAAGATGAAAAATGGATTCTAATTAGTAGCACAAAAACATATGAAAATATAAAACACCCGTAAGGATAAGTATTAATATATAGTCAAATATAGAAAACTATAATACTGTATTATGTTGTTGCGCTAAGAACTTAACTCTAATATAAAGCCTGCTGCTGCCGTTGCTAAGTCACTTCAGTCGTGTCCGACTCTGTGCTACCCCATAGATGGCAGCCCACCAGGCTCCTCTGTCTCTGGGATTCTCCAGGCAAGAACACTGGAGTGGGTTGCCATTTCCTTCTCCAATGCATGAAAGTGAAACGTGAAAGTGAAGTCGCTCAGTAGTGTCTGACTCTTTGTGGCCCCATGGACTGCAGCCTACCAGGCTCCTCCGTCCATGGGATTTTCCAGGCAAGAGTACTGGAGTGGGGTGCCATTGCCTTCTCCAAATATAAAACCTAATGGACGAAATTATAAAAATAACTTGTAGCTACAATGTGTCAATGAATATACAATATAGAAAAGGGTAAATTGTGACATCCAAAACAAAATGTGTGTGTGGTTAAGTAAAAGGGTAGAATTTTTGTATGCAATTGAAGTTCAGTTGTTATTAGAGTAAAATAGACTATTATGACTATGTGCTCAGTCACTCAGTCTTTGTGACCCCATGGACTGTATGACACCAGGTTCTCTGTCCATGCAGCTTTCCAGGTAAGAACGCTGGAGTAGGCTGCCATTCCTACTCCAAGGGATCTTTCTGACTGAGGGATTGAACCTGTGTCTCCTGCTTCTCTTGCATTGGCAGATGGATTCTTTACCAGTGCCACCTGGGAATGTTTTATATAAGTCTTATGGTGAAAACAAAGCAAAAATCTACAGTAGGTACACAAAAGATAAAGGGAAGGGAATAAAAAACTACCAGTATGGAAAATCATCAATTACCAAAGGAAGACATCAAGGGAATAAAGGAACAAGAAAACTACAGAACAACCAGAAAACAATTCAGAAAAATCATACTATAAATCCTTACCTATTAATAATTATTTAAGTGTAAAAGGATTAAATGATCCAATCAGAAAGTATACAGTAGCTGAATGGATTAAAAAAAAAAAACAATGCCCAAATATATATTGCTTACAAAGACTCACTTCAGTTTTAAGGACACACGTAAGTTCAAGGTGGAGGGATTGAAAGAGATTTTCCAAGAAAGTGGAAGTCAAAAAAGAGTAGGAGGTAATTATATTCATATTAAACAAAATAGATTTTAAAAAAGTAACAAGAAACAAAGAAGGTTGTTATATGATGATAAAGAGGTCAGTGCATAAAGAGAACACAACAATTTAAAATAGATATGTGAGATTCCCTGGTGGCTAAGTGGTGAAGAGTCCATCTCCAATGCAGAAGACATGGGTTCTGTCCCTGGGTTAGGAAGATCCCCTGAAGAAGAAAATGGCAACCCAGTCCAGTATTCTTGCCTGGAGAGTCCTATGGATGGAGGAGCCTGGTGGGCCCATCGGGTCGCAAAAGAGTCAGACACAACTTAGCAACTAAACAACACTGGCATATATACATAACAAATACATATGCACCCAATATCAGAGGACATAAATTTACACAAATAGTAACAGATCTGAAGGGAGAAATAGACAACAATCAATAATAGGAGGGGACTTCAATAGCCTGCTTTCAACAATGGATAGATCATTCAGACAGAAAATCAGTAAGGAAGCATTGAACCTGACCTGTACGTTAGACCATATGAACCTAAAAGACGGACAGAACATTTCATCCTACAGCAACAGACTATGCATTCATCTTAAGTACACATAGAACATTCTCCAGGGCCGATCATGTCACAAAGCAAGTCTTAGGAAATTTATGAAGAGTGAAATATACCAAGTATCTTTTCTGACCAAAATATTGTAACACTAGAAATAATGACAGGAGATCAATTGAAGAATTCTCATATATGTGGGAATTATACAACTCCTAAACAAAAAGTTAATCAAAGAAGAAATCAAAGGGAAATAAAAAATATCTTGAAACAAATAAAAATGGCAGCACAACATACCCAAACTTACAAGACGCAGTAAAAACAATTCTAAGAGAGAAGTTTATGAATAATCACTTGGAAAAAATGAAATCTGACCTCTCTCTCATACCACTCACAAAAATTAGCTCCAAATGGATTAAAGGCTTAAATTTAAAATGTGAACTAAAAAACTATTAGAAGAAAATATGGGAAAACCTCCTTGACATTGGTTTTCGCGATGGTATTTTAGATATGACACCAAAAGCACAAGCAACAAAATCAGAAACAAGTGTAACTATCAGACTGACAGCGTTTTCACAGTAAAAGAAACAACCAACAAAATGAGAAGGCAGTCTAAGGAACTGGGGGAAATATTTGCAAACTATCTGATGAGGGGTTAATATTCAAAATGTATAAGGAACTCATATGACTCAATAGCAAGAAACATAAACAAATAAGCTAAATAATATAATTTAATCCAGTTAAGAGAACCTGAAGAGACTGTAGAATGATCATTGCCAGGGGCTTAGGGATGAAGAAAATGGGGAAATGTTGGACAAAGATACAAACTTTTAGTTTTCAGATGAATAAATAGTAGGGATCTAATGTACAGCATAGTGACTACAGTTAGTAATACCATATTATATATTTGAAAGTTGCTATGGGGGCAAATCTTAAATGTTTTTAACGTACACACAAAGATAAGCATGTGAACTTATGGAGGTATTTACTAACTTTATGGTGGTAATGGTGGTATTATTTCACAATATATATGTTTGTGAAATCATTACATTATATATCTTAAACTTATACAATGTATATGTCAATTACATCTTCATAAAATAAGTACTGCTATTTTGACCTTGTGTTACCTCAGTCTATAACTAATTTATAAAACATCAGGAGCAGTGCTCTTGAGGTCCTATGCATTGACTCAACAGAAAAAGATTATTTGGGGGAAACATGAAGACAACTTTGCGATAACCTGTCTATTCATACTAGAAAAATAACCCAATTGTTTTAGGTTCAAAGTCCAGCCACTCTGTTGCTATAGTGCATAAAACTCTATCCTTTGCATGGTGTTATTTCTTGCTGCCTCTGAAATATATTGCAAGCAATCTTTAAATTAACTTCAATGTTGTTAGTTCTGCCTAATTATTCTCTAGAGGCAAACCAGAAAATACAGACATGAAAATAAAGCTTGGTATTACAGTGAAAACAGGTTGGTAGTGGGTAGTGAAAATGACTGAAGAGTAAGTACGTGATATTTCTGCATAGTCTATATGTACAATAAAAATCTCTACAGCCATGAACATTTCTAAATTGACACCTCTGGTTATAAAAATTATAATAATAGTTTCATAGAGTTTTACACAATATAATTAATATATTTTTGTATTTCAGTTTCTGCTGATATCTTAGTCCTGATTTTTAGAGAGCCCTTCCCCTTGCACAGAGAAGGCAATGGCACCCCACTCCAGTACTCTTGCCTGGAAAATCCCATGAATGGAGGAGCCCGCTGGCTGCAGTCCATGGGGTCGCTGAGGGTCGGACACGACTAAGCGACTTCACTTTCACTTTCCCCTTGCAAGTTTCTAATTTTAATTCATTAAGTAGATTGTACATTTTCTATGAAAAGACCATCACATAGTACATTCAGTTGCCAGGATTTAAAAACTCAAGCTAATACAAACAAGCCAAAAACCACAAGCCAAAAACCATTTTTTAAATAAGGGTTAATAGAGACTTTTTGTTTGTTTATTCTCTATTCTCTAATCACTTAGTATTGGACCCACAACACAGATACAATGCAAAGAAGGATGGTCAGATTTTTTGAAATTAATCTTAGGATTGCTTATTATGGCAAAAATGGAAGATAGAGTAAATGGAAGTTTCTGTTCCCTGCTACTTCTAGATTTCTATTTTGTAGAAAGAATATCTTTTAGTAAAGTACAGGAAAGTGGTTGCTTTTTCTTCCTTGTGACAAATGAAGCTGAATAAATACATATATATTTTTTCCATAACACCTTTTGTGTTCAAAGGTTAAGCAGGCTTCTAGAGGGACAAAATGATGCTATTAAATAAAATGCAAATCTTGAAAGAGCATCTGTATTATATGAAAGTGAAAGTCACTCGGTTGAGTCCAACTCTTTGTGATCCCATGGACTATACAGTCCATGGAATTCTCCAGGCCAGGATACTGGAGTGGGTAGCCTTTCCCTTCTCCAGGGGATCTTCCTGACCCAGGAATCCAACTGAGGTCTCCTGCATTGCAGGCAGATTCTTCACCAACTGAGCTATGAATTAAGCTCTCTGTATTACATATCTTAGTTCAAAACCATCCAATGCTTATTAGATCAATTCTGCAACCTCACATGCACTTAGGCACTTAGAGGATTTCTACTTTAAATATTCTCACACTTTTCAGAATTTTTCAGCATCTTAGCAGCAGCTCAGAGGCTGCCAAGTGTGCTAAGGATGGACTTAACATAGACTGATGCTGAATCCCAGGTTATGTCCTCCTCAGTGTTATCCATGGGGTCACAAAGCGTCAGACACGACTGAGAGACTTTCATTTTCAAGTTCAAGGGGACAAAGTTCTAATCTCAGCTAATCACTCATGAGATAAAGAACAGGGAATGGTTGACAGCTAGAATATATAAAGAACTCATACAAACTTCCCTGGAGTCCAGTGGTTTAGACTCTGCACTCCCAATGCAGAGAGGACAGGTTTGACCCTCAGTTGGGGAACTTAGGTCCTGCATGCTACACAGTATGGCTAAAAAAGATAAAAATAAAAATAAAAATAACTCGTACAACTCAGCAGCAGATCTGACAAAAAATGGCAGATGATCTGAATATATATATTCTTGAAGTTGCTGAGAGGGTGAAATGAAATGATAAGTAGATGATATGATGCAGATGTTAGTGACACTTTGGTGGTGATCATTTTATAGTATAAAAATGTACAAATCAACACGTTGTATCCCTTAATTACACAGGGTCATATGTCCTTTATGTCTCAACAAAACTGGCATAAATAATTAGAATAGAATAGGATAGGAATATTGCTCCTAGCACCCTTACATGATCTTCAGTTCAGTTCAGCTCAGTCATGTCCGACTCTTTGCGACCCCATGAATCGCAGCACGTCAGGCCTCCCTGTCCATCACCAACTCCTGGAGTTCACTCAGACTCATGCCCATCAGTCGGTGATGCCATCCAGCCATCTTATCCTCTGTCGTCCCCTTTTCCTCCTGCCCCCCAATCCCTCCCAGCATTAGAGTCTTTTTGAATGAGTCAACTCTTCACATGAGGTGGCCAAAGTACTGGAGTTTCAGCTTTAGCATCATTCCTTCCAAAGAAATCCCAGGGCTGATCTCCCTCAGAATGGACTCGTTGAATCTCCTTGCAGTCAAAGGGACTCTCAAGAGTCTTCTCCAACACCACAGTTCAAAAGCATCAATTCTTCGGCACTCAGCTTTCTTCACAGTCCAACTCTCGCATCCATACATGACCACTGGAAAAACCATAGCCTTGACTAGATGGACCTTTGTTGGCAAAGTAGTGTCTCTGCTTTTCAATATGCTATCTAGGTTGGTCATAACTTTCCTTCCAAGGAGTAAGTGTCTTTTAATTTCATGGCTGCAGTCACCATCTGCAGTGATTTTGGAGTCCAGAAAAATAAAGTCTGGCACTGTTTCCACTGTTTCCCCATCTATTTGCCATAAAGTGATGGGACTGGATGCCATGATCTTCGTTTTCTGAATGATGAGCTTTAAGCCAACTTTTTCACTCTCCACTTTCACCTTCATCAAGAGGCTTTTGAGTTCCTCTTCACTTTCTGCCATAAGGGTGGTGTCATCTGCATATCTGAGGTTATTGATATTTCTCCCGTCAATCTTGATTCAAGCTTGAGCTTCTTCCAGCCCAGCATTTCTCATGATGTACTCTGCATGTAAGTTAAATAAACAGGGTGACAATATACAGCCTTGACATACTCCTTTTCCTATTTGGAACCAGTCTGTTGTTCCCTATCCAGTTCTAACTGTTGCTCAAGAGGCAGGTCAGGTGGTCTGGTATTCCCATCTCTTTCAGAATTTAAGAAGGGCTAATTCAGATAAAGTGTCTAAATCAAGCACTTCTCAAACTCTAACATGTATTAGAATCCCTTGGACCTCTTGTTAAAAGGAAGGTTCCTGCTCATATCTGGGTGGGACCTGAGCATCTCTTTTCCTAGCAAGCTCCCAGATGATGTCCATGCCATGATCCACTTTGGGGAACAAGAGTCTAAAGCCTAGATCACACTCCTTGACACATAGTCAGCACTTAACCAATAGGTGTGATCTTATTCGCTTATATACCCATGCATAAAATGAGGCCATGACTACATGAAACATGACATGAAACGTTTTGTAAGTTATGTGCAGAGTCTACATATTCTTTGCCTTATGAATGTACATAAATGTGGCCACAAAATAATGGGACATAGAAACTGCATGTGATAATCACCCTGGTACCTTGACAGTCTCAAGTGAGGGTCAATGTTAGATTTTGCTAGAATTGAGTACACTTTCTCATTTAACTTTCCAACTTCTCATTGATTAACTTTAAGACTGAATATTGCTCCTCAAATTATAAGTCCCTTAAACTGCTCTCTAAAAGTTCAGAAGTGGTAAAATCAGTACACCTGTTTTGGCTGACAAAATCTAGTCATGGAAGAATATGGAAGGCTGCAGCATGCTGTGATGCTAATGAAACAGTGAGTGAGGGACTTTTCATTTGAAACCTGGAATTACTTTATTTTTTATTTTTTTTAATTGAAGCACAGTTGATTTACAATATTGTGCCAGTCTCTGTCCAGCAAAGTGACTCTGTTTTACATATACATATTTTTTAATATTCGTTTCCCTTATGGTTTACCAGAGGACATTCAATATAGTTCCCTGTGCTATACATTAGGACCTTGTTCATCCATTTTAAATACAATGGTTTGCTCTACCAACCCCAAACTCTCAGCCCACCCCTCGCCCTACCGTCTTCCCCCTTGGCAACCACGTCTGTTCTCTATGAGTCTGCTTCTGTTTTGTAGATAGGTTTTTTTTGCACCATATTTTTGATTTCACATGAAAGTGATATCATATGATGTCTGCCTTTCTCTTTCTGACTTACTTCACTTTGCATGATAATCTCTAGTTGCACTTATGTTGCTGCAAATGGCATTATTTCATTCTTTTTAATGCCTGAGTAGTATTTCATTATATATATCTACTGCATCTTCTTTATTCATTCATCTGTTGATGGACGTTTAAATTGTTTCCATGTTTGCTATTGTGAACAGTGCTGCTGTGAACATAGGGGTGCATGTATCTTTTTGAATTATAGCTTTGTCTGTGTGTTTTCCAAAGTTGGATTGCTAGATCATATGGTAATTCTATTTTCAGTTTCCCGAAGAACTGGCATACTGTTTTCCATATTAGCTGTACCCACTTATATTTCCACCAACAGTGTAGGAGGGCTCCCTTTTCTTCAAACCCTCTTTAGCATTTGTTACTTGTAGACTTTTTAATGATGGCCATTCTGACAGTTGTGAGGTGGTACCTCATTGTAGTTTTGCTTTGCATTTCTCCAGTGATTAGTGATGTTGAGCCTACTGACCATCTGTATGTGCCTACTGACCATCTGTATATCGTCTCTGGAGAAATATCTATTAAAGTCTTTGGCCCATTTTTCAGTTGGGTTATTTTTTTGTTGTTTTTGAGTGGTATGAGTTGTTTATGTATTTTGGAGATTAAATCCTTGTCTGCAGTATCATTTGCAAATATTTTCTCACATTTTGTAAATTGTCTTTTGTGTGTGTGTGTGTGTGGTTTCCTTTGCCATGCAGAAAGCTTTAAGTTTGGTTAGGTTCCATTTGTTTATATTTGGTTTTATTGCTATTACCTTGGGAGATTGACCATGGTATATCTCTGACATATCATTTATGTCAGAGAATGTTTTGCCTATGCTCTCTTTTAGGAGTTTTATGATGGCTTATGTTTAAGTCTTTAAGCCATTTTGAGTTTATTTTTGTGCATGATGTGAAGGTGTATTCTAACTTCATTGATTTAGTGCATCTGTCCATCTTTCACAGCACCATTTGCTGAAGAGGGTATCTATTTTATATTCATGCCTCTTTTGTCGAAGATTAATTGACCATAGGTGTGTGGGCTTATTTCTGGGCTTTATATTCTGTTCCATTGATCCATATGCCTTAAGAAAAAAAATACTGTTTTGATTATTGTAGCTTTGTGATATTGTCCACAATCTGGGAGAGTTATGCCTCCTGCCTTTTTATTCCCCCCCTCAGGATTGCTCTAGCAGATCTGGGGCGGGGGGGGGGGGGGTTATGGTTCCATATAATTATTTGGATTATTTGTTCTAGTTCTATGAAAAATATCACAGGTAATTTGATAAAGATTGCCTTAAATCTGTAGATTGCTTTGGGTAGTATTATCATTTGAACAATGTTAATTCTTTCATTTCTGGAGCATGAGATATCGATATTCCATTGATCTATATCCTGTTTTATTTCCTTTATTAACGTTTTATAGTTCTCAGTATGTAAGTCTTTTACCTACTTGGTCAAATGTATTCCTAAGTATTTTATTTTCTTCGTATAATTTTAAAAGGTTTTTTTTTTTTTATATTCCTTTCTGATATTGTATTGTTAGTGTAAAGGAATGCAACCATTGGGGTTACTTTAAACCATGAGATTATTTTAAAACATAAGGAAAGGCTTGAAGTTTAATTTTGAGTATCCTTACAGACAGAATACAGAGGGACAACTTCAAACACTGAACTGAAAAATATTACTGTACATGGAAATCTATTTCAAAATCACCATGGAATACCCATGTACTGCTGGTGTGAGCATTTTGGAAAACCCATTGGCAGCGCCTGCTAAAGCTGAAGGTCTGCATGCCATATGACCCACTTATGGAATCCCACTTGTAGGCACACAACAGGAAAGCATATGCATGCTTACTGAGGGGCATGCACGAGAGTGCTTAAAGCAGTACTAGTCACTCTAACCCAGAGCAATCACAAACCAAGGGCCACGAATGGTAGCAGCCTGTCATACAACGGTAACCACACAGCAATGCAACTAGTGGAACTACAGCTGTGGCAACAATGTGGATGAATCTCAAAAATATGTTGAGCAAAAGAAATAAAATTCAAAACAATGAAATTAAATACAGACATGGAAAATCAGCTTATAGTTACCAAGAGGGGAATCAGGGAGGATAAATTAGGAGTTTGGGATTAACATATGCACACTACTATATATAAAATAGGTAATCAATAAGGACCTATTGTATAGCAAGAGAAATTATACTCAATATTTTGTAATAACCTAAAAGGGAAAAGAACCTGGAAAAGAATATTATATATATATAACTGAATCACATTGCTGTATACCTGAGACTAACATATCATTGTAAATCAAATGTATTCAATAAAAAATAAAACTTATAAAAAGTGAAATTAAAATCAAACAAAATTAACCTATGGTCTTAATTTTGGATGGTGCCACCACTTGGGTAGGGACTATAGGAAAGACTATAGTGCTGGTCATGGTCTATTTCTTAGTCTGGACACTGGCTACAGAGCACGTAAGCTTTGTGATAAGCTGTCTATCTGCTCACTTGTAATTTGTGCAGTTTACTGTATGTATGCTATATATTGATAAAACTTACATTACAAAACCTCCTGAGACTGTCTTAAAGTGATTAAACACTTCTGAAGTGCTCAGTTATTCTAGTCAGTAAAGTATTTGAGAAAAAATAGATGATTTGCTTATGAATTTTTAATCTGTCTTTGATCTGACACATCTTAGCTCAGATCCATTCTTTAAAAGATGATGTCAAAAGAAAAATCTTCAGAAATACACTTAGAAAAAAAAGTAGCATGTTTCTTAAAGGAGGGGTACAGCTTCCCAATTTCTATTTTCTTTTCACTAACCTGTGAGGTTCCTTGAGCAAAAGCCAATTAAACAATCACAGACTCAAGGGACCCCTTCCTTCTTCTGGCCGAGACAAACAGTCAGCAAGCAGAACTTGGGAGGCAAAAATCAGAAGATCTGAAAAGGGTTCCTGAGTTTTCTCAAAAGCTGCAAGAACAATGGATCTGTCCTGAACCACCCACCATTAACCACACTGAAGTAGATGAACTTTAAAAAGAAAGAAACAAACGCTGTAAACTTCTTGGGGAATGAATCATCATTGAAAATAATTAGCCCACATACAAGATGCCATTTCTAGGTGCTCCCAAAGCTTTTTAATATTCCCCTCATTTCATCTCTCCCTAAAACCCATCTCTCAATCCAAATAAGTCTCTTTTTTTCTTGCAAGATCTCCTGGTTGGGTCTCTGAGGTTGGTCCCTAAGGAATCATACAATTTTCATTACAACCTAGCTTGTTTGTGGGAAGAAATCTGTTAAATGAGCTTTTCCAGTGTATACCACTCTTCCTGTTCATTTGTTTCCCTTCAGCTTTTCCCAGCTGAAATTCACTCTTTTAAAGCTTTTTTCTTTTTTTTTTTTTAAACAGCAGCTTGCAGTCTACAATCTCTTATTCAGAGTGCCCAAATAGGAAAAGCTCTGAAAACTAAGTTTCCTTTAAATTTAATGGCAAAATCAGAACTCACATAAAACTGTTTATAATGTCTATTTATCTCTCTTACTGTGAATTTTTATGTTTCCTTGCAGAGATTTAAATGTGTTTATTACAGGATGCTGCTTTGGACTTCCCTGGAGATGTAATACAATATGCCAGGTATGCACTGCATTAACTTTCTACACTTCCCGAATTTCCAGTTCCAAAGCACATCTGGGATTGTGGATCTGTAAACAAGAATTCCTCTCCAGGAGTGGAAATGAACTTATTCAGCTACTAGAGAGATTTAGGTTAAATTTAAACCGCAGTCTTATGGCCAGAAGAGTGTTTCAAATGGATATTTTCTCCCAAAAGCCTGTATAGAGAGATCAGAACCAATATTTAACTTGGAATTCAAGTTTAAAAGTTAATTCCAGGCTGACTACAGAACTCTGAACCCTTTGTATCAGGTATTTTTCCTACTGGTGAGATGAGGAGGTAGATACAGGATGCAACTCAACACGTTTGGGGAGAGTCACATAATTAGGAAGAATGGAGGATAAAATATGAATGTTATTGCAAACATTTGATGTGCCTATTTTTAACGTCTGAAGCAGGTGATAAAACTCAGTTCCCTGAATCCATTTTGTGGATTCCTCAATTGAGAGGGTTATTAGAGTGATGATCTTGGTGGAACCTACTTGCCTCCCACTTAAAAGACTCTCTGTGTGATAATAAAGAGATTGTGAGACTTTGCAAACTAAGAAACCTCTGTATTTCATTTGCTTGAACTTCCATCACCATGAATGTCAAGCTTAGCTGCATAAGCCATGTTGCATAGAGGAGGTATGGTAATTTAATCAAACTGTAGATAGCTGGTTCTCTACTTTGGTGCAGCCTTTAGGAAGAGATTAATGCTTGTAGCCCACACTCAGAAATTCACATTTGTCTGGAGGGCTCCTTGAATATCAGAAGTTTAAAGTTTAAAGTTACGAGGTGATTTGACCACATAGCCAGACCTGGGACTCCTGCTTCAAAGAAGCCTCTTAAAAAATTGGAAGATATACCATCTCCCAAGATGTTTTGGGGATATGCCTTTATGACTTTGATAAAGCTATTATAAGGGACATTATATCAGCTAGTTATCACTGTGTAACAAAACCAGGGGTAAGGGCTAGATAGAAGGTAGAAGAGTTTTTGCAGTAGTTATGGAGAAGGAAATGGCAACCCACTCCAGTATTCTTGCCTGAAGAATCCCATGGACAAAGGAGCCTGGCGGGCTACAGTCCACGGGGTCGCAAAGGGTCGGCCACGACTGAGAGACTTCACACACAGACACACACACACACACACACACACACAAATGCCAATCAAGGATTAAAAAGGAGCAATGTAGACAGAACAAAAGAATGGAATGAGATTGACATCTGCTCACCAAACAGAAGAGTTAAGAAGAAGTGACAAGATTACACAGAAGAACTATACAAAAAAGATCTTAATGACATGGATAACCACCATGGTGTGGTCACTCACCTAGAGCCAGACTGCCTGGAGTGTTTGTTGCCTCAAAGAGCATTTCTAGGAACAAAGCTAGTGGAGGTGATAGAATTCCAGTTGAGCTATTTCAAATCCTAAAAAATAATGCTGTTAGAGTGCTGCACTCAATATGTTAGCAAATTTGGAAAACTCAGTCATGGCCACATGACTGGAAAAGGCCAATTTTTATTCCAATCCCAAAGAAAGGCAATGCCAAAGAATGTTCAAACTACTGTACGATTGTGCTCATTTCACATGCTAACAAAGTAATACTCAAAATCTTTCAAACTAGGCATTAGCAGTATGTGAATCAAGAACTTTCAGGTGTACAAGCTGGATTTAGAAAAGGCAGAATAATAAGAGATCAAATTTCCAGCATCCGCTGGATCATAGAAAAAGCATGGGAATTCCAGAAAAACATCTACTTCTACTTCATTGACTATCCCCAAACTTCTGATTCTGTGGATCACAACAAACTGGAAAGTTCTTAAAGAGGTGGAAATACCAGACCACCTTACCTGTCTCCTGAGAAATTTGTATGCAGGTCAAGAAGCAACTGGATATGGAACAACGGACTGGTTCCAAATTGGAGAAGGAGTACCTCAAGGCTGTATATTGTCACCCAGTTTATTTAACTTATATGCAGAGTACATCATGCAAAATGCCCAGCTGGATGAATCATAAGCTGGAATCATGATTGCTGGGAGAAATATCAACAACCTCAAATATGCAGATGATACCAATCTAGTGGCAGAAAGCTAAGAGGAACTAAAGAGCCTTTTGATGAGAGTGAAAAAACTGACTTAAAACTCAACATTCAAAAACTCTAAGATCACAGCATCCAGTCACATCACTTCATGGCAAACAGAAGGGGGAAAAGTGGAAACAGTGATAGACTTTATTTTCCTGGGCTTCAAAATCACTGCAGATGGTGACTGCAGCCATGAAATTAAGACATGCTTGCTCCTTGGAAGGAAAGCTATCACAAACCTAGACAGCATATTAAAAAGCAGACATCACTTTGTTGACAAAAGTGTGTACAGTCAAAGCTATGGTTTTGCTGGTAGTCATGTATGGATATGAGAGTTGGACCATAAAGAAGGCTGAGCACTGAAGAATTGATGTTTTTGAACTGTGGTGTTGGAGAAGACTCTTGAGAGTCCCTTGGACTGCAAGGAGATCAAAGCAGTCATTCTTAAAGGAAATCAGTCCTGAATATTCATTGTAAGGACTGATGCTGAAGCTGAAGCCCCAGTACTTTGGCCACCTGATGTGAAGAACTGACTCATTGGAAAAAGCCCTGATGCTGGGAAAGATTGAAGGCAAAAGAAGGGAATGACAGAGGATGAGATGTTTGGATGGCATCACTGACTCAATGGACATGAGTTTGAGCAAACTCCGGGAATAGTGAGGGACAAAGAAGCCAGCATCCATGAGGTCACAGAGTTGGACATAACCTAGAAACCGAACACCACCACTATTGGTTGAATTGAGTTTAGTTGTCAGTCTGAGCACAGGGATCACTCAAAGTCACTGGTCTTTCATCACTCTCAGCTGGTTAGACATGATGAAGCACAGTGTTCATTTTGGTATATTTTAAAACTAAAACTCTAAAAGAGTGGGGCTCAGGCTTAATGTGCACACAAATCCCTTGGGCATCTTTTTGAGATGCAGATTCTAATTCCCTAGGCTTGAGATGATTCTGAGATCCTGTCAGTGGCCAGGAGACTGTTTTTCAAGGCCTGAGTTTTTCAAACTTCACTGTGCATTGGAATCACCTGGAGGGATTGTTAAACACAAGCCTACCCTCACATCCTGATTCTGTAAGTCTAGGGTGGACCTGCAGAGAAGGCAATGGCATCCCACTCCAGTACTCTTGCCTGGAAAATCCCATAGACGGCGGAGCCTGGTAGGCTGCAGTCCATGGGGTCACGAAGAGTTGGACACGACTAAGCGACTTCACTTTGACTTTTCACTTTCATTCATTGGAGAAGGAAGTGGCAACCCACTCCAGTGTTCTTGCCTGGAGAATCCCAGGGACAGGGGAGCCTGGTGAGCTGCCGTCTATGGGGTCACACAGAGTCGGACACAACTGAAGCGACTTAGCAGCAGTAGCAGCAGTAGCAGGGTGGACCTGAAATCCTGAACATTCCTGCCAGGTGATGCTGCTAATTCAGGACCACACTTTAAGTTTAAAAAAAAAAAATCAGTTAAATAAAACAGTTACTCTTTTGGATTTATTGTTAATATCTGAATATTTACTTTCAAATTGAAATAAGCATCTAAATAAAATATTGAATAAAAATTTCCTTGTGAGCTTTATGTGCTAAAATTCAGTCATTCAGCTGAAATTTGTATTTATTACTGAAAGAGTAAAATACTATTATAATGAACAACTGTGAAAGGTTTTTACAATTTTAGGTAAAAATTAATTATTAAAGACTTTTAAATTGTTAAATCAATAAAGAAATAAATCAGCCTAATAGGAATATTAAGGATGAATGCTGGGTAACTTTAAGAAGAATAAATTATTCTTCTTGAGGCAATAAATGTTTGTACAATTTTAAATGAGAATAGAAGGCTGAATAATTGAGATTATCTACAAATCATGTTTATAGAGTTTGCATAATTATTAGATTTGTATCATTTATGAGATTGAACAAAATATCTTCAAAAACTATATTTCCATTTTGCTATTTAATTCCATTTGGGCTGTGAGTTTTTAAAGAAAACAACCTGCCCTAGAAGTTCATTTTAAGTTGACAATATTTGGCTTCAGCCTATTATTTATTTTAACACTAGGCTATTTGGCATTCAGCCAAATTAAGGATTTGGTACACTTCCAACATGACTCAAGAGCTGGATTAAGGGAGCTCCCAAGATACTGGGTCAGGCACTGTCCCGAGGGTTTCTGCTCCTGATGAACTGGAGCATCTCACATCTCCCCAGCCAGCTCCCCTCACTGAAGATCTTGGGGAAATCAAAGCCAGTCCACTGAACTCCTTTATTTCAAGGATCAAGTGAGATTAGGGTTGCCAGATTAAATACAGGATGCCCAGTTAAATCTGAATTTCTGATAAATTATTTTTTAGTGGACGGATGCCCAATGCAATGTGTGAGACATTCCTGTATTTCTTTTTGCTATGTCTCACATCATTAGGCTCCAGGTGCAAGACACTTGTCCATGGATTATAATACACCTTTATTTCAGTAATTTTAAAATGTGGGGGGAAATGAATATCTTAGAATTAATAAATATGATACTTTGACTTGCCTCATTTATATAATGAGAATATCATTATCTTATTGAATAAATATGAAGATCCGACCAAGTAATTAATAATCAGTTCTTGTTGCTCAATCCAGTTTTGAATTGCACAACAGGAACTTTAGCTTCCAAGGTAGAATGTTTTCCAATGACTGCTCCTGTCAAAGTAGCATAAGAGGAGGTTACAACTTCTTATAGACTTTTTAGGACAAATACTGTATAATTCCATTTATATGAATTATCTAAAATAGTCAAAATCATAGAAAGTAGAAAGGTGATTACTGTGAGATAGTGGGGGAAGGGAGGTAGAGTAATTAATATTTACTGGGTATAGAGTTTCAGTGTTACAAGATGAAAAAGCTTTAGAAATCTACTGCAAGAAATGTGAATATCTTTAACTCTGCTTGACCACTTACAAATGGTTAAGAAGGCAAGTTTAATGTCATGTATGTGTTACTTCAATGAAAAAATTCTTATAGTCTATTTGTTTAAAGTTCCTTCCTGGTGGGTCAATACTAAGTCAGTCTTATGATCACTGAGTGAAGAATTATCTTTATGATTAAAATGCATCAGAATTCAATGTCATATAAACAGAAAGTAGCTGAATCCATGAGTCTGTATCACCTATGCACTCATCCATCCTTTGATCCATTCATACATGCATGCATCCATCAATCCATCGATTTATTCATCTAATAATTCACCTGACAGCTATTGAATTTCTATTCTGTGCCCAGTACTGGGATTAGCTATGAAGGAAACAGAAACAGAAAATGTCCTTGTGTTCAAGGAAAGGTCCAAAAATGTATTGCAATGCCCTACTTCTTAAGAGACTATAATAGTTTTTGCATCTCAAATCTCTGGAAAATAGTTAATTTCTTCTTTCACCTGTAATTGTCATCCCTTTCCCTTATTGACTATTCAAATCCCACCCATTTCTTCAAAGGCAACTCACATCCTCCTATTCTATGAAGTCTTTCCTGGATATTACAAATCTCTCCCTTCCTCAGATTCCTAAGTTCATTAAAGTACATAATTTGGCTGCTAATTGGGTACTGGATGAGTAAAATATATAAAGTGTTAGAGAGTTATATGAGCTAAGAGGAAAAGTCAAGTGGGAAGAGAGGATATTAATATCTGCAAAAGAGTTGGGTTGAAATTTTAAATGAAGTAACCAGTAAAACTCTTACACAAAAGCAGAATTCTGAGTAGTGACCTGAATAAAGTAAGGGGTAAGCCATCTGGGTATTTGGGAGTGTCAGTTCAAGCAAAAAGAATAATTAATAGAATGGTCCTGATCTGGGAGTGTGCCTAGTATGTTGGAGGAATAGGAAGGAACCACTGTGGTTGCAATGAAGTCAACAAAGGAGTGAAACTGGGAATGAAGTCAGAGAAGACATAGAACCAGGTCACATGGAGCCTGTAGGTTTTATTAAGAATTTTGGCTTTTACTCTGACTGGAATAGGGTGCCATTCAAGGGTTTTGGAGGAGAAGTGATCTGATCTAACATTTATTTCCTCTCTACTTATTTTTAACATAATCTCTTCATCCTCTGAGTTGAGAACAGAACATGAAGTTGGGTAGAAGTGAGGAGGCTACTGTAATAATTTAATCAAGAAATAATGATGGCAGGAACCAGTGGTGGCAGCGAGGTAGACAGAAGTAGTTGAATTTGGACTATATTTTAAAAGAGCTGTTAGGATTTGCTAATGGATCAGAGGTGGGATGTGAAAGAAAGAAAACAAAGGATCACACTTGCACAGCTAGAAGCAGCCCTTGACTAAGAATGGAAAGATTGTTTGGAGTGTATATCCAGTTTGGAGTACACAGATGGTATTGAAAGCCAGGATACTGGGTGAAACCAGCTAAGGAGAGCATGTAAGTAGAAAAGAGAAAATATCCGAGGACTGAGCCCTAGAGATGTTGCTGTAGTTATCTCCATCAGAGAAGAACACTCTGTCCTGCCAGAAACGAGTACTGCCTAAGTCTTCGTGATCCTTATTTTTTTATTTTATTTTATTTTTAAACTTTACATAATTGTATTAGTTTTGCCAAACATCAAAATGAATCCGCCACAGGTATACAAGTGTTCCCCATCCTGAACCCTCCTCCCTCCTCCCTCCCCATACCATCCCTCTGGGTCGTTCCAGTGCACCAGCCCCAAGCATCCAGTATCGTGCATCGAACCTGGACTGGCAACTCGTTTCATACATGATATTTTAAATGTTTCAATGCCATTCTCCCAAATCTTCCCACCCTCTCCCTCTCCCACAGAGTCCATAAGACTGTTCTATACATCAGTATCTCTTTTGCTGTCCTGTACACAGGGTTATTGTTACCATCAGGTTAGAAAATCCTCTGGAGTGGAAATTATAAATGTTCACTGGGCATCTTTGGCATTAAGGAGAAAACAGAAAAGAGAGAACTTTGGAGATAAAAATTGTGCTGCGATTCATGGGGTCACAAAGAGTCAGACACGACTGAGTGACTGATCTGATCTGATCTGGTCTGATGAGCACTCTGTGATACCTATAAGCTGTCTATAGCATGTGAAGTGGACACAATCTATATAAGAGAGAATAAGACAAAAAATAAGAAATGATTTGGTAACTGAAGAAGAATCAATGTCACAAGTGTGACCATCTGACACCAATTCTGTACTACCAACTGGACGTCCAACAAATAATTTCTGATACTAACTCCCCAGCATTAGTGCAGACCCCACAGACAAGGCCTGAGCAAGACTGACCCCACCTCAGACACTAGCCACAAATCAGATTCCAGGACATCTGCACTTCTAAACAGTCGGTTACAAATTCAGCAGCTGCATGAACCTCTCACTGTTTATAATTTGCTAGAATAATTTGTGGAATGCAGGAAAGTATTATTCTTAACAATTACAGTTTTCTCTTAAGAGTATGGATCTCACAGATGGAGCAAGGCACGGGGCAAGGTTGGAAGATAAGGCAGAACTTCATGCTGTCTTCTCATGGAATTCAGGTACGTCAATTTCCCGGCACATCGGGTTATTCATTCACCAACCAGGAACCTCCCATGAGCTCTGTGTGATGGTAAACTGTAAGTATCAACTTGATTGGGCCACTAGCTGCCTAGATATTTGGTTAACCATTATTTCTGGGTGTGTGTGTGAGGTGGTTTTGTCTGAGGTTACCATTTGAATCAGTAGACTGAGTAAAGCAGATCATACCCCACCAACGGAGGTGGGCCTCACCCAATCCACTGAAGACCTGAAAAAGCACGAGTAAGAAAAAATTCCTTCTCTCAGCCTGGCTGTCTTTGAGCTAAGACATTGCTGTTTTCCTTCCCTTGGACTAGGGTTTGGATGGGAACTATATTATTGACTCTCCTGGGTCTCCAGTTTGCCAGCTGCAGACCTTGGAATTATCAGCCTCCATAAGGAAATGGCAACCCACTCCAGCATTCTTGCCTGGAGAATCCCATGGACGGAGGAGCCTGGTGGGCTACAGTCTATGGGGTTGCAAAGAGTCCGACATGACTGTGCAACTTCACTTTCACAATAATATGAACCATTTCTCATAGAAAAATCTATGAACATAGAGAAACAGGAGATCTCTTCGCCTGTCCCGCACTCTCTCACGCTCTCAAATGACCCTTCAACAACATGTGTTTGAACTTCACACTCCACTCATATGTGGATTTTTTTTTTCAATAAATACTATAATACTACATGATTTACAGTTAGCTGAATCCACAGATGCCAAACCACAGATATGGAAGATTGACTATAAAGTGATACACAGATTTTCTACTGCACAGGGGTCAGTGCTCCTGGCTGCCAGTTCAAGGGTCAACTGTATACTGTTGGTCCTTGAGAACCCAGATTAATGCACTCCAGAGATTTTCTTGTGGTTTCAATACTTGGGTGTGATTGATCATATCATCGTCATATGACTGAACTCCATCTCCACCGCCCCCCCTTCTAGGAGGTTGTTGTTCAATTGCACAGTCACGTCCAACTTATTATGACTCCATGGACTGCAGCAGGCCAGGCTTCCCCATCCTTCACCACCTCCCAGAGCTCACTTAAACTCATGTCCATTGAGTCAGTGATGCCATCAAATCATCTCATCCTCTGTCGTCCCCTTCTCCTCCTGCCCTTAATCTTTCTCAGCATCAGGATCTTTCCAATGAGTCAGCTCTTCACATCAGGTGTCAACGTATTGGAGCTTCAGCATCAGCAACAGTCCTTCCAATGAATATTCAGGACTGATTTCTTTTAGGATTGACTGGTTTGATCTCCTTGCTGTCCAAGGGACTCTCAAGAGCCTTCTCCATCACCGTAGTTAAAAAGCATTAATTCTTCAATGCTCAGCCTTCTTTATGGTACACACATGACTACTGGAAAAACCGTAGCTTTGACTATATGGACATTTGCTGGCAAAATAATGTCTCTGCTTTTTAATATGCTGTTTGTAATAGCTTTTCTTCCAAGGTGCAAGTGTCTTTTAATTTCATGGCTGCAGTCACCATCTGCAATGATTTTGGAGCCCAAGAGAATAAAGTCTGTCACTGTTTCCATTGTTTCCCCATCTATTTGCCATGAACTGATGGGACCATATGCCAAGATATTAGTTTTTTGAATGTTGAGTTTTTAGCCAGGCTTTTCACCCTCCTCTTTCACCTTCAGCAAGAGGCTCTTTGGTTCCTCTTTACTTTCTGCCATAAGGATGGTGTCATCTGCATATCTGAGGTTATTGATATTTCTCCCTGCAATCTTTATTCCAGCTTGTGCTTCAATCAGCCCAGCATGTCTCATGATGTACTCTGCGTAGTAGTTAAATAAGCAGGGTTACAATATACAATCTTGATATACTTCTTTCCCAATTTGGAACCAGTCCATTGTTTCATGTCTGGTTCTAACTGCTGCTTCTTGACCTGCATATGGGTTTCTCAGGAGGCAAGTATGGTGGTCTGGTATTCCCATCTTTTTAAAGAATTTTCCACAGTTTGTTGTGATCCACAACAAAGGCTTTAGTGTAGTCAGTGAAGCAGAAGTGGAGGTTTTTCTGAAATTTTCTTGCTTTTTCTACAATTCAACGAATGTTGGCAATTTGATCTCTGGTTCATCTGCCTTTTCTAAATCCAGATTGAATATCTGGAAGTTTTTGGTTCAAGTACTGTTGAAGACTAGCTTGGAGACTTTTGAGCATTACTTTACTAGTATGTGAAATTAGAGCAATTGTGTGGTAGTTTGAACATTCTTTGGCACTGCCTTTCCTTGGGCTTGGAATGAAAATTGACCTTTTCCAGTCCTATGGCCACTGGTGAGTTTTCCAAATTTGCTGGCATATTGAGCACAGCAGTTTCACAGCATCATTTAGTATTTGAAATAGCTCAGCTGGAATTCCATCACCTCCACTAGCTTTGTTCGTAGTGATGCTTCCTAAGGCCCACTTGACTTTGTACTCCAAGATGTCTGGCTCTAGGTGAGTGATCACACCATTGTGGTGATCTAGGACAATTCCAGCTTTCAAATCATGGTTGGTCTTTCTGGTGACAAGTCCCTATCCTAAAGCAAACTCACTAAGAGTAACCTCATTGGCATGACAAAGACATTTTTATTACAGAAAAGTCCAAGGGTTTTTGAGGCTCTGTGTCAGGAACTGGAGATAATGAGATATTTTCTTTATTATACCACAGTGTAAACCATTGCATTCAATATTTTCCAAAATGGCTGCAATGCTATGTCATTTGGCGCACTTTTCTTTGTAATTCACTTGACTGCACCAGGTCTTAGTTGCAGCATGGGGGGATCTAGTTCCCTGACCAAGGAGCAAACCTGGGCCACTACATTGGGAACATGGAGTTTAAACCACTGGACCACTAGGGGAGTCCCCCCACCCCCTACTCTTCTTATTGTCCTCCTAAGGAGACATGGTAACTATATTATTGTTTAGTCACTAAGTTGTGTCCTACTCTTTTGAGACTTCATGGACTGTAGCCCACCAGGATGCTCTGTCCATGGGATTTCCCATGCAAGAATACAGGAGTGGCTTTCCAATTCCTTCTCCAGAGGATCTTTCTAACCTGGGGATTAATCCAGCATCTCCTGCATTGTCAGGCAGGTTCTTTATCACTGAGCCACCAAGGAAGCCTGATGACTTCATTTCCTCCCCTTAAATTTGAGTGTGCTTGTGACTACAGTGATGCTAGGTGACTTCTGAAGTTGGTTTGTAAGAGGTAAATGCAATTTTTGCATCATCTCCCCTGGGACACCTGCTCTGGAAATCCAGACACCATGCTGTGAGGAAACTCAGGCTACATTGAGAAGCATCTGTATGTGCTTTGGCTGACAGGTTCTGCTGAAGCCCCAGCAGACAGCAGCACCCATCGCTAGACATCTGACTGAGGAATACTTCAAGAAGACTCTGGCCCTAGCTGCCACCTGCCTGCAATTGCATGAGAGACTCCCAACTGAGAACTGTAGTTGAGACAGTGAGCCTCCAAACCATGAGAGATAATAACAATAACAAATTATTGTTGCTGTTTTACACCACAAGTATGTTGTGGGTGGTTTTGCAGCAATACGTAATTGATACACAGGGATTTCCCATGAATGAAATTTAGCTGATATGAACAATTTGCTATTTTTTTTCATCTTGGGAATAAAATCTAGATGAATGCACCCAGCAAAATGAATGTGTTGAAGGAGAATTTCATGCCTGGACTCTATTCCTAATGGAGTTTTCTTATTTACTCCCTATATGACCTTGGACAAGTCCTGACATGCTTTTGGCCTCTGGCTTTTCATCTGTTAAAGGATGGGAGTGATGTGGACGGCTAGAGTGTACTGTTCAGCCGAGTTTCTTGCTTTCTCTGTTCTCAGACATGAAACTTCCATGGTTATATTCTTCTTTCACAACAGATAACAATGGAAGGTTGGTTCATTTTGACATTTTATGCTACAGTTAAAGGAAGAAACAAGTCTCAGCCCACAGGCTGATAAATCTTAAATATTATACATTTTTATAAAGAAAGAGTAAATTGTCCTGGAGTAATTAAACTCCAAGCTAAGATTTGAGCAAACTGGTTTGAAATATTACAAACTGATCACGAAGCACCTTTCACTCAGAAAATTGTTGTCAGTTCTTTTTAAAATGTCTGCTTTGAAAAATTACCTATCACTGATGATTTTCTCTCCACTATTCTGAGGCTGAGAATGATTTAATTCAAACTCTGTAGTCAAAGCTATGGTTCTTCCAGTAATCACATACGGATGTGAGAGTTGGACCATAAAGACAGCTGAGCGCCAAAGAGTTGATGCTTTTTAATTGTGGTGCTAGAGAAGACTCTAGAGAGTTGGACTGCATGGAGATTAAATCAGTCAATCCTAAAGGAAATCAAGCCTGAATATTCATTGGAAGGACTGATGCTAAAGCTGAAACTCCAATACTTTGCCCACCTGATGTGAAAAGCCGACTCACTGGAAAAGATCCTGATGCTGGGAAAGATTGAAGGTGAACAGAAAAGGGGGAAGCAGAGGATAAGATGTTAGATAGCATCACAATTGAATGGACATGAATTTGAGCAAACTCTGGAAGATAAAGAAGGACAAGAAAGCCTGGTGTCCTGCAGTGCCTGGGGTCACAAAGAGTCAGATTGACTTAGCAAGTAAACAAGAACAACTGTAGTTTTTAAGCCTAGGCTTTCAAAGTTAAGAAGCTAAATAAATTTCTGTAATTTTGGCTTTTTATGCTCCTCTATATGTAATCTGAGGAGCAGTGGCTGTGCAGGTGCAGGAGGGCCGAGAGGAGCTACTCCATGTTCAAGGTCAGGAGGGGCGGCTGTGAGGAGATACCCCTAGTCCAAAGTAAGGAGCAGCGGCTGTGCTTTGCTAGAGCAGCCGTGAAGAGATACCCCACAACCAAGGTAAGAGAGATCCAAGTAAGATGGTAGGTGTTGCGAGAGGGCATCAGAGGGCAGACACACTGAAACCATACTCACAGAAAACTAGTCAATCTAATCACGTGGACCACAGCCTTGTCTGATTCAATGAAACTAAGCCATGCCATGTGGGACCACCCAAGACGGGCGGGTCATGGTGGAGAGGTCTGACAGAATGTGATCCACTGGAGAAGGGAATGGCAAACCACTTCAGTATTCCTGCCTTGAGAACCCCATGAACAGTATGAAAAGGCAAAATGATAGGATACTCTTTCAGTATCCTGAAACTCCCCAGGTCGGTAGGTGCCCAATATGCTAGTGGAGATCAGTGGAGAAATAACTCCAGAAAGAACGAAGGGATGGAGCCAAAGCAATAACAATACCCAGCTGTGGATGTGACTGATGATAGAAGCAAGGTCCGATGCTGTAAAGAGCAATATTGCATAGGAACGTGGAATGTTAGGTCCATGAATCAAGGCAAATTGGAAGTGGTCAACAAGGAGATGGCAAGAGTGAACATCGACATTCTAGGAATCAGCAAACTAAAATGGACAGGAATGGGTGAATTTAACTCAGATGACCATTACATCTACTACTGTGGATAGGAATCCCTTAGAAGAAATGGAGTAGCGATCATGGTCAACAAAAGAGTCTGAAATGCAGTACTTGGATGCAATCTCAAAAATGACAGAATGATCTCTGTTTGTTTCCAAGGTAAACCATTCAATATCACAGTAATCCAAGTCTACACCCCAACCAGTAACGCTGAAGAACCTGAAGTTGAACGGTTCTATGAAGACCTACAAGACTTTCTAGAATTAACACCCCAAAAAGATGTCCTTTTCATCATAGGGGACTGAAATGCAAAAGTAGGAAGTCAAGAAACATCTGGAGTAACAGGCAAATTTGGCCTTGGAATATGGAATGAAGCAAGGCAAAGGCTAATAGAGTTTTGCCAAGAGAACACACTGGTCATAGCAAACACCCTCTTTCAACAACACAAGAGAAGACTCTACACATGAACATCACCAGATGGTCAACACCAAAATCAGACTGATTACATTCCTTGCAGCCAAAGATGGAGAAGCTCTATATAGTCAGCAAAAACAAGACTGGGAGCTGACTGTGGCTCAGATCATGAACTCCTTATTGCCAAATTCAGACTTAAATTGAAGAAAGTAGGGAAAACCACTAGACCATTCAGCTATGACCTAAATCAAATACCTTATGATTATACAGTGAAAGTGAAAAATAGATTGAAGGGACTAGATCTGATAGATAGAGTGCCTGATGAACTATGGGCAGAGGTTCATGACACTGTACAGGAGACAGGGATCAAGACCATCCCCATAGAAAAGAAATGCAAAAAAGCAAAATGACTGTCTGGGGAGGCCTTACAAATAGCTGTGAAAAGGAGAGAAGCAAAAAGCAAAGGAGAAAAGGAAAGATATAAGCATCTGAATGCAAAGTTCAAAGAATAGCAAAGAGAGATAAGAAAGCCTTCCTCAGTGATCAATGCAAAGAAATAGAGGAAAACAACAGAATGGAAAAGACTAGAGATGTCTTCAAGAAAATTAGAGATACCAAGGGAACATTTCATGCAAAGATGTGCTCGATAAAGGACAGAAATGGTATGGACCTAACAGAAGCAGAAGATATTAAGAAGAGGTGAAAAGAATACACAGAACTGTACAAAAACGATTTTCAAGACCAAGATAATCACAATGGTGTGATAACTGACCTAGAGCCAGACATCCTGGAATGTGAAGTCAAGTGGGCCTTAGAAAGCATCACTACGAACAAAGCTAGTGGAGGTGATGGAATTCCAATTGAGCTATTTCAAATTCTGAAAGATGATGCTGTGAAAGTGTTGCACTCAATATGCCAGTAAATTTGGAAAACTCAGCAGTGGCCACAGGACGGGAAGAGGTCAGTTTTCATTCCAATCCCAAAGAAAGGCAATGCCAAAGAATGCTCAAACTACCACACAATTGCACTCATCTCACATGCTATTAAAGTAATGCTCAAATTCTCCAAGCCAGGCTTTGGCAATATGTGAACCGTGAACTTCCTGATGTTCAAAATGGTTTTAGAAAAGGCAGAGATCAAATTGCCAACATCTGCTGGATCATCAAAAAAGCAAGAGAGTTCCAGAAAAACATCTATTTCTGCTTTATTAACTATGCCAAAGCCTTTGACTGTGTGGATCACAATAAACTGGAAAATTCTGAAAGAGATGGGAATACCAGATCACCTGATCTGCCTCTTGAGAAACCTATATGCAGGTCAGGAAGCAACAGTTAGAACTGGACAGGGAACAACAGACTGGTTCCAAATAGGAAAAGGAGTACATCAAAGCTGTATATTGTCACCCTGCTTATTTAACTTATATGCAGAGTATATCATGAGAAATGCTGGGCTAGAAGAAGCACAAGCTGGAATCAAGATTGCCGGGAGAAATATCAATCACCTCAGATATGCAGATGACACCACCCTTATGGCAGAAAGTGAAGAGGAACTAAAAAACCTCTTGATGAAAGTGAAAGAGGAGAGTGAAAAGGTTGGCTTAAAGCTCAACATTCAGAGAACAAAGATCATGGCATCCAGTCCCATCACTTCGTGGCAAATAGATGGGGAAACAGTGGAAACAGTGTCAGACTTTATATTTTGAGGCTCCAAAATCACTGCAGATTGTGATTGCAGCCTTGAAATTAAAAGATGCTTACTGCTTGGAAGGAAAGTTATGACCAACCTAGATAGCATATTGAAAAGCAGAGACATTACTTTGACAACAAAGGTCCATCTAGTCAAGGCTATCGTTTTTCCAGCGGTCATGTATGGATGTGAGAGTTGGACTGTGAAGAAGGCTGAGCACCGAAGAACTGATGCCTCTGAACTGTGGTGTTGGAGAAGACTCTTGAGAGTCCCTTGGACTGCAAGGAGATCCCACAAGTCCATTCTAGGGGAGATCAGTCCTGGCTGTTCTTTGGAAGGACTGATGCTAAAGCTGAAACTCCAGTACTTTGGCCACCTCATGCGAAGAATTGACTCATTGGAAAAGACTCTGATGCTGGGAGGGATTGGGGGCAGGAGGAGAAGGGGACGACAGAGGATGAGATGGCTGGATGGCATCACCGACTCGATGGACGTGAGTCTGAGTGAACTCCGGGAGTTGGTGATGAACAGGGAGGCCTGGCGTGCTGTGATTCATGGAGTCGCAAAGAGTCGGACACGACTGAGCAACTGAACTGAACTGATATGTAATCTGATCTCTACATACGTTACACAAAAATATATTCCAAATGGGTTGTAGATTTAGGTATGAACGGTAGATTAATAAAGTAAAAAAAAAAAAAATAGAATATCCTCATGACTTTGAGTAGGCAAAATTTTTTTCAAAGCCCAATACAAAATTCTCATCATAACACAAAGAATTGATTAAATTTGACTATATTAAAATTATAAACTTCTGTTTCAAAAGACACCATAAGGGAATTAAAACACAGCCCACAGAAAGAACCCTTGTATTACATTATCCAAGAAAAGACTTTTGTCCAGGATATATAAAGAACTCCTAAACAATCAATGAGGAATAAAAAAGATGGCAATCTGATAGAAATAGGAAAAAGACTTGAATAGATACCTTATTAAACAGAATACCTAAACAGCCAATAAACACTTGAAAATGTACTCAACTTTATGCAAATCAAAGCCATAAACAAAATAAAATCCACCAGAATAACCAATTATAAAGACAGAAAAGATTAAATGTTGGGTAGTGTGTGGAGCAACTGGAACATTCACATGGTTATTTGTGAGTTGCACTGGCTTTATCTACTAATGCTATGAGCATACATGTTTCAGCAGTTCCACTCCTAGTTATATACCCCAAATAAATTCATACATATGCTCACCAATGACATGTACAAGAATATTCTTAGCAGTGCTATTCATAATAGCCAAAACCTGGAGACAACTCAATGTTCATCAACAGAAGAATAGGTAATGAATAAACTGTGATCTATTTAGACAAAATAATAGCCACAAGAATGAAATATCAATAACTTCACAAAACAACAAGGATGACTCTCATAAATGATAGGTGAAAGAAGATGGACATGAATACTGCTTACTGACAATATGCTGCCCATTGAATCAGATTTAGAGATAATCACTAAGGTCTTTACCTATTACCCATGAAGGGAATCAGAACGTGCCAACTGAAGACATGCCACAATGGCATTTTGATTTTGCTGTTGTTCAGTGGCTGTCATTTTAAGCTAAAGGCATTTGAGAAATAGCAGGTGCCAGAAAGCCTCTCTGAACTCCCTTTCTACTCAAACACACTTTATAACATTTCCCATGAGAAAGCTTCCCTCCTTGTTTCAGGAAGAGAAGAGCATTCTTATCATTGGAGATGATTTGATGCCAACATGGATTTTTATAAAACAGCCCTACTAAAATAACCCTTATCTCCCATTGGTTTCCACTCAATATTTCCTTGCTGTCCATCCTGGGACACTCAGGCAAATCACGTATCCTCTGTGCCTCAGTTTCCTCATCTGTATTACTATTATTTGGTAGGGGGAGAGGAGGCATGCCATGGGGCTGTGGGATCTCGGTTCCTTGCAAGGGATTGAACTGGGGCCACTGCACTGAAAGCTCAGAATCCTAACCACAGGGCCAGCAGGGAACTCCATCCCCATATATTTCCTAGTCCCCTTCCCATGATTTACTGTCCCAGCCGAAACTCCTTTGTCTTGTCACTTCCTCAAAATTTATCATGTCTTTGTTTACATTTGAGCTCTTGATTCTAACTGCTTTTTTTGTGTCTCCATTTTTCTCCTGAAGATTCCTGTGTGCACATAAAATTATTAAATAAAATTGGTATGTTTTTCTTCTATTAAGGAAGTAGGATTCCATTTATGTAAAATACTAAAAACAGATGAAACTAATCTAAGTTAGAAGTCAGAATAGTGGTTTCTCTTAGGAGGAGGTGGTGACTGAAGGAGACTTAAAGAGAATGGTCCTGTTTCTTGATCTGGGTGCTGGATACATAACAATGTTCAGCTTTCGAGTATTTATCACAGGTGTGTTTTTGTGCACATTTCTCTATGTATGCTGCAGTTCAATAAAGTGTAAAATAAAATAGCAAAAACATTCTCCAATCTTTTAGAAGACTGCACCTAAGAATGTAATTATAGTTATTCTATCTGATGGGTGTTAATAGAGTTAATCAAATTTGGATTATTTATTTCAAGTGCTCAAGTGGAAGCAACTCTCTAAAGAAGGCTGAGATGAATCCTTTGATACATGAATAATTATGGTTGGTGACATTTTGGAGTTCAGATGCTCTCAGAGTGAGACTTTTCTAAAATCTAGTTTCATATTTTGATTCTTGGATCAATAGATGTAAAAATAAAATTAAATTTTGTTCATTTGGGAACCTAATCATATTAAGACCTTCCAAAGATTTCTCAATCATGACTCCACTTTTTAATGTTTATTTCCACCTGCATTGGGCCAATATGGCCAGAAAAGTTCTTTTGAACTTCATAAGTAGTAAAAGCACTTAGAGGCAGAAATTTAAATGTACGCTCTGTTAATATTCTCTTGTCAACGATATTATCAGATATGTGAGAGAATTAACATGGCATTCAATAGTTTAAAGGAAAAAAGTTTTCTAATATTGACATTGTTAGGATTTATTTACAGTTACTTCTCTTCTTGAGAGCAAAAAGTATATATATATACCACATATATGTATACCATATCCCCTTTATCCATTCATCTGTTCATGGGCCCAGTGGTGGGTGAAGACAAGTCCTGGAACTATTGTCAGCCCACTGGTGGGCAGAACTGAGCCCCAGGGTCTCTGGCTGCCCAGGCCATGGAGGTTCTGGAGTTGCTGTTGACCTGCTGGTGGGTGATGCTGGAGCCCAGGTGGTCCTGGGCTTGTGCTCTCCCCATGATGGGTGAAGCTTGTATTGAGGCCAGCGCCAGCCCACTAACAGTGAAAACGTAGTCCTAAGGTCTCTAGCTGTGGGACCAAAGATCCAAGAGCTAGTGTCCACCCTCTGATGGATGGGTCTGGGTTCTGGGCCCTCTGGTGTATGGTGCCTGGACCTGGGGTGGCTGGTGGCTCAGGGAGTCCTACAGCAGCTATTCTGTGGTGGTTGCAGCTGTGTCCCCAACTGGCTAGCTTCTTGGCCTGAGTAGGTCCTACTACTGATGCCTGCAGGCTGGGTGAGTGGGTTCAGGTCCCAGAGTCAACAAGCTAGAAATAGGGCTTTCCAGCACCAGGACTGGAAAAGGTCAGTTTTCATTCCAATCCCAAATAAAGGCAATGCCAAAGAATGCTCAAACTACTGCACAATTGCACTCATCTCACACGCTAGTAAAGTACTGCTCAAAGTTCTGCAAGCCAGGCTTTAGCAATATGTGAACCGTGAACTTCCTGATGTTCAAGCTGGTTTTAGAAAAGGCAGAGGAACCAGAGATCAAATTGCCAATATCTGCTGGATCATGGAAAAAGCAAGAGAGTTCCAGAAAAACATCTATTTCTGCTTTATTGACTATGCCAAAGCCTTTGACTGTGTGGATCACAATAAACTGTGGAAAATTCTGAAAAGATGGGAATACCAGAACACCTGATCTGCCTCTTGAGAAATTTGTATGCAGGTCAGGAAGCAACAGTTAGAACTGGACATGGAACAACAGACTGGTTCCAAATAGGAAAAGGAGTTTGTCAAGGCTGTATATTGTCACCCTGTTTATTTAACTTATATGCAGAGTACATCATGAGAAATGCTGGACTAGAAGAAACACAAACTGGAATCAAGATTGCCGGGAGAAATATCAATAACCTCAGATATGCAGATGACACCACCCTTATGGCAGAAAGTGAAGAGGAACTAAAAAGCCTCTTGATGAAAGTGAAAGTGGAGAGTGAAAAAGTAAGCTTAAAGCTCAACATTCAGAAAACGAAGATCATGGCATCCAGTCCCATCACTTCATGGCAAATAGATGGGGAAACAGTGGAAGCAGTGTCAGGCTTTATTTTGGGGGGCTCCAAAATCACTACAGATGGTGACTGCAGCCATGAAATTAAAAGATGCTTACTCCTTGGAATGAAAGTTATGTCCAACCTAGATAGCATATTGAAAAGCAGAGACATTACTTTGCCAACAAATGTCCATCTAGTCAAGGCTATGGTTTTTCCTGTGGTCATGTATGGATGTGAGAGTTGGACTGTGAAGAAGGCTAAGCACCGAAGAATTGATGCTTTTGAACTGTGGTGTTGGAGAAGACTCTTGAGAGTCCCTTGGACTGCAAGGAGATCCAACCAGTCCATTCTGAAGGAGATCAGCCCTGGGATTTCTTTGGAAGGAATGATGCTAAAGCTGAAACTCCAGTACTTTGGCCACCTCATGCGAAGAGTTGACTCATTGGAAAAGACTCTGATGCTGGGAGGGATTGGGGGCAGGAGGAGAAGGGGACGACAGAGGATGAGATGGCTGGATGGCATCACCGACTCGATGGACGTGAGTCTGAGTGAACTCCGGGAGTTGGTGATGGACAGGGAGGCCTGGCGTGCTGCGATTCATGGGGTTGCAAAGAGTCGGACACGACTGAGCGACTGATCTGATCTGATCTGATCTCAGCACCAGTATCCCTGTGGTAGAAGAGCTCCCCCAAACGGCTGCCACCTGTGCCTGTGTCTACAGAGAGAGTCCAGTTGCCTGTTCCCTCTTTAGGAGTCCAAGATCAGTAGGTGGGTCTGAGCCAGACTCCTTTCACATTACTGCCTCTGCCCTTGGTCTTATAGCATGAGAGACTTTGTGTGTGCCCTTTAACAGTGGAGTCTCTGTTTCTTCCAGCCAGCTGTCTGACGCTTCCAAAAGTGAGCCCTGTGTGAGTGTGTGGTTGGTCTCTTCAGTTGTGTCTGACGCTTTGTGATCTCACACCCGCCAGGCTCCTCTGCCCGTGGGGTTCTCCAGGCAAGAACACTGGAGCCAGTTACCATGTCCTCCTCCAGAGGATCTTTCCAACCCAGGGAGTGAAACTGCATCTCTTACATCTCCTGCATTGGCAGGTGGGTTCTTTACCACCGGTGCCACCTGGGGAGCTCAAAAGTAAGCCCCCTGGCCTTCAAAGCCAAATTTCTGGGGCCTTGTCTTCCTGGCCCAGGACCCCTGGTCTGGGGAGCCCAATGTAGAGTTCAGACCACTTGCTCCTTGAAGAGAACTTCTTCAGCTGTAATTATCCTATTTGTGGGTCACCATCCAACGGGTATTGGTCTTGACTATATGCCGTTTCTACCCTCCTACCTGTCATGTTGTGGTTCCTCCTTTCTATCTTTGGTTGTAGAAGACCTTTTCTGCTAGTCTTCAGGTCATTCTCATCAATAGTTGCTCTGTAAATAGTTGTAATTTTGGTGTGCCGATGGGAGGAACTGAGCTTGGGTCTTCCTACTCTGCCATCTTGGCCACTCCCCCTCAATAATTTCTCATTATTGATGTGAAAATCATCATACTTGAATTCATTTTGATATTAAACATCCTCTAAAAATTATGCAATTTTGCAGACATGTCTGACAATCTTAGATATCAATTAACTGTTTTGCAGATTAATAATGATATGTATGCTTTTTATTGTTCAGCCTGGTTGACTATATCCTGAATTCATAGCTGCACAATCTGTTTAATGTACTTTAGGCAGATTTATTTTTGTGGCAACTGGAAATACAAAAGAAAGACAAAAGCGGTGGTTTCCACTTCACTGTAAATAAATGCAATAATTATTTTAAGAGTAGTGCTCACTAAACTTTCATTATTCTATTTAGATGACAAGCTGTTATTAACAGGAAGCAAAACGCTATTAACAACACATGCTACAGGGTCATCATTAACTGTGCTAGACTATTACTTTTGTAGCCCTTTAGACATACATGCACTTTAGTTTGGCATGATGTCCCTACCATTTTCTATGTTTGCTTGATATATTTTACGATGTAGATCTTCAACAGGAAGACCAAAAAGAGCTTTCTTGTTTGGAATTGCTAGGTCCATGTTATATAAATAGGCTTTTTTAATCCATTTAAACAGTAAAACAATCTTTTGAGATATAGTAATAATGATGTTAAAGCCCATAAATTATTTTATATATTTCTCACTTTCAATGTTAATTTAAGTATTTGAGGACACTATTAAATGATATAACCTTCCTTGTTTCAATATCCCAAAATATATGTTTCTCATTGACTAAGGAAGATGTAAATTTATGAAACTTTTAACATCTCAAAAAAAAGTTCTTTAAAAAGTTCCAACTATCCCCTCTTACTATTCAAATTGTACTGTCAGTCTAAGTCAATGCAATGAGGTCAGAAAAGGGGGGGAAAAGGAGAAAACTCTGTTCACTAATAGTATAACTGTTTATCTCCAAAGCCCAAGACAGTCAACTAACTAGAACTAGCAAGGAAGTTCACTAAGGAAATTGAATTAAAGTGTAACACACAAAATTGCTTTCTGCAGGTTTGTTTTAACCAGTGGAGAAATGTGACATAAAGATATCATTCACTGTAACAAAAAACTTATAAAATAACTAGGAATAAACTCAACTATAGAAACATGAAAGACATAATGATACAAAATATATTAAAGAACTAAATAAAATCAAAGTTAAGTTTGGAGATAGACCATTTTTCAGGATTAGCAGCCTAAATATTACATAGATGTCTTTACCATCTGACCCACCAGGGAAGCCCAACATAGGTGTCAGTTATGTACAAATAATGAAATCCCAATTAAAATCCCAAAGAATTTTCATGGGCCTTGTCAAGATAATTGTAAAATTTACCTTGGAGAGGAACAAAGTGGTGGAGGAGTAGGTGGACATGGAGTACATTTCTCTCCATGGATACATCAGGGATATACCTTCAGACACAGAAGTGCTTGCAGAACACCAGCTGAGAGCAGGCAGGAGTACCTGACCAGTGGAAAAGAATATATGCTGCTGCTAAGTCACTTCAGTCGTGTCCGACTCTGTGTGACACCAGAGATGGCAGCCCACCAGGTTCCCCCATCCCTGGGATTCTCCAGGCAAGAACACTGGAGTGGGTTGCCATTTCCTTCTCCAATGCATGAAAGTGAAAAGTGAAAGTGAAGTTGCTCAGTTGTGTTCGACTCCCAGCAACCCCATGGACTGCAGCCCACCAGGCTCCTCTGTCCATGGGATTCTCCAGGCAAGAGTACTGGAGTGGGGTACCATTGCCTTCTCCAAAAGAATATATAGAACCATGCAAAACTCGATAGGATGAAGGAAGTAGGGGGGAAAAGAGGAGAGTTCATAGGATTGGACTTGCCCTCAGAGGGTGGGGAACTGAAGCAGGAGTTCGATCCCAACATTAGGCAATTGTTTGGGACAGAGGAGAAACAATTGAGGTTGAGAGTGAAGCAGCTGATCTGTGACAGTCTAAATGGAATGAAAATCACACAGACTATCTTTGCTGCAGCCATCCATATCCCGTATAGGAACACAGGTCCCCTAGATGGCACCATGGCTGGAAGCTGGAGTACAGGGATTGTGGGGGAATCCCAGGGTGAGTTCTGCTATTGACTGTGGGGAGACAGCTCTGGGTGATATGAGGAAGGAGATTGTGGTGTGAAATTTCTGTGGAGGAAAACCAGGCAGCCATGGAAGCAAAAAACCTCACCTCTTCCCACCAGAATGCAAGCACAAGTCATATAAACCACTGGACCAACCTTATGAGGGCAGAAACCAAAAGGAAGAAAGAATTCAACCTCAAAGCCTGGGAAAAGGAGACCTCAAACATGCTAAGTTAAAAAAAAATAATGAAAAGGCAGAGAAATACTGCACAAATGAAGGAATAACCTAGAAACATATAAGTTCAAATAAATTAAGAGGAAATAGGGAAATTACCTGAAAAAGAATTCAGAATAATGATAGTAAAGATGATCCAAAACCTGGAAAATAGAATGGAGAAAATGCAAGAATCAATTAACAAAGACCTAGGAGAAATAAAGCATAAACATACAGAAACAAAAAACACAATTACTGAAATTAAAAATACTCTAGAAGAAACCAACAGCAGAATATCTGAGGCAGAAGAACGAATCAGTGAGCTGGAAGACAGAATGGTGGGAATAACTGCTGAAGAGCAGAATAGAGTAAAAAGAATGGAAAGAACTGAGGATGGTATCAGAGACCTCTGGGACAGTATTAAATGTACCAACAACCCAATTATAGGGGTCCCAGAAGCAGAATAGAAAAAGAAAGGGTATGAGAAAATTTTTGAATAAATTATAGTTGAAAATTTTCTCAATGTGGGAAAGGATATAGTCAATCAAGTCCAAGAAGTGCAGAGTCTCATACAGGATAAACCCAAGGAGAAACACATTAAAACACATACTAATCAAACTAACAAAGATGAAACACAAAGAAAGAATATTAAGAGCAGCAAGAGAAAAGCAGCAAGTAACATACAAGGGAAACCCCACAGGTTTAACAGCTGATCTTTTAGCAGAAACTTTGCAGGCCAGAGATGGAAGGATAGACAGAAAGGGAAAAATCTTTCTGTCTATCCTAACCAAGATTACTCTACCCAGCAAGGATCTCATTCAAAATTGATGGGAAAATCAAAAAGCTTTACAGACAAGCAAAAGTTAAGAGAATTCAGTACCACCAAACCAGCTTTACAACAAATGTTAAAGGGACTTACATAGTCAGCAAATACAAGAGAAGAAAAAGATCTACAAAAGTAAACCCCAAACAATCAAGAAAATGGCAATAGGAACATATATATCAATAATTACTGTAAAGGTAAATGGATTAAATGCTCCACCAAAAAACACAGACTAGCTGAATGGATACAATAAAAGACCCATATACATGCTGTCTAAAGAAACCCACTGCAGACCTAAAGACACATATAGACTGAAAGTGAGGGGATGGAAAAATATATTCCATGCAAATGGCAAGCACAAGAAAGCTGGAGTAGCAATCTTCATTTCAGACAAAATAGACCTTAAAATAAGGAATGTTACCAGAAACAAGGATGGGCACCATGTAATGATCAAGGGATCAATGTCTTCCAAGAAGAAGATATAACAATTGTAAAGATGTATGCACCCAACATAGAAGCACCTCAATACATAACACAAACACTAACAGACATAAAAGGAAAAATTGACAGTAACACAATAATACTAGGAGACTTTAACACCCCACTCACACCAATGGACAGATCATGAAAACAAAAAATTAATAAGGAAACACGAGCCTTAAATGACAAATTAGATCAGATGGATCTCATTGATATCTTCAGGACAGTCCATCCAAATGCAGAAGAATATACTTTTCTTCTCAAGTGCACATGGAACATTCTCCAGGATAGACTACATCTTGGGTCACAAATCAAACCTCAGTAAATTTAAGAAAATTTAAATGGTATCAAGCATCTTTTCTGACCACAACATCATGAGACTAGATATCAGTTACAAGGAAAAAAGCTGTAAAAAACACAAACCATGGAGAGTAAACAATACATTTCTAAAGAGCAAACAAGTTACTGAAAAATCAAAAGGGGAATAAAAAATTCCGAGAAACAGTTGACAATGAAAACACAAAAACTCAAAACCTATGGGATGAAGCAAAAGCATTTCTAAGAGGGAAGTTTATAGGATTACAATCTTACCTCAAGAAACAATAAAAACATCAAATAGACAACCTAAAGAAATAAATGAATCAGAGAGGAAAAAAGAAAAACAAATTAAAAGAAATGAGGACAATCTCAGAGACCTCCAGGATAATGTTAAATGTCCCAACATTCAAATCATAAGAGTCCCAGAAGAAGAAGACAAAAAGAAAGACCATGAGAAAATACTTGAGGAGATAATAGGTGAAAACTTCCCTAAAATGGGGAAGGAAATAATCACCCAAGTCCAAGAAACCCAGAGAGTCCCAAACAGGATAAACCCAAGGCAAAACACCCAAGACACATATTAATCAAATTAACAAAGATCAAACGCAAAGAACAAGTATTAAAAGCAGCAAGGGAAAAACAACAAATAACACACAAGGGGATTCCCTTAAGGATAACAGCTGATCTTTCAATAGAAACTCTTCAGGCCAGGAGGGAATGGCAGGATATACTTAAAGTGATGAAAGAAAATAACCTACAGCCCAGATTACTGTACCCAGCAAGGATCTCATTCAAATATGAAGGAGGAATCAAAAGCTTTACAGACAAGCAAAAGCTGAGAGAATTCAGCACCACCAAACCAGCTCTCCAACATATGCTAAAGGATCTTCTCTAGACAGGAAACACAAAAAGGATGTTTAAACTCGAACCCAAAACAATAAAGTAAATGGCAACGGGATCATACTTATCAGTAATTACCTTAAATGTAAATGGGTTGAATGCCCCAACCAAAAGACAAAGACTGGCTGAATGGATACAAAAACAAGACCCCTATATATGTTGTCTACAAGAGACCCGCCTCAACCAAGGGACACATACAGAATGAAAGTGAAGGGCTGGAAAAAGACATTCCAAGCAAATAGAGACCAAAAGAAAGCAGGAGTAGCAATACTCATAGCAGATAAGATAGACTTTAAAACAAAGGCTGTGAAAAGAGACAAAGAAGGACACTACATAATGATCAAAGGATCAATCCAAGAAGAAGATATAGCAATTATAAATATATAAGCACCCAACATAGGAGCACCACAATATGTAAGACAAATGCTAATGAAAGGTTGTTGTTGAATCACTCGAATACACCGGGATTCTTGGCTCCCGGAGGAGAAGAATTCAATCCGGGGCCAGAGACAAGGCTTGATTGCTCAGAGCTTTTGTGTAATAAAGTTTTATTAAAGTATAAAGGAGATAGAGAAAGCTTCTGACATAGGCATCAGAAGGGGGCAGAAAGAGTACCCCCCTGCTAGTCTTCAGCTGGATGTTATATAGTCACTAGCAGTCTGTTAATGAAAGAAAGGAATGTCTTAAAATTTAGAATGGCACCAAATGGTTTATCTTGGGCCATAAAATAATTAACTTGAATCTTAAAGAAGGACAGACCACCATACAAATAGTTTCATTTACATAGATTAGGGGAACAATATCTGAGTATAACATACTGGTTTGTCAAGTAGGTTTCGGGCCAAGAGGCGGAACCGACTTGGAGACAGAGTTTGGGGTAAAGGCGTAGTACATTAGCATAGCTTAAGACAAACATTTCCATAAGAAAAAGGCATTGGTTATCTCTAGGCTCAAGAATAGCTAACTTCAGGAGAAACCAGGTGTCATTATGGCAACACAGTATTTTAAGAGAAACCTCTCTTTAAATTTGTATAGAGAAGGAAAAAAATATTGCTAGTTTGTTTCCTCCTGCCGCTTAAGAGAGATAAAAATGTCTGACACTTGCAGGCTATTTCCTCCATTTGGAGACCCCTGGCCTTCCTGCCTGTTACCCTCTCACTAACAAGTATGAAAGGGGAAATTAACAATAACACAATAATAGTGGGAGACTTTAATACCCCACTCACACCTATGGATAGATCAACTAAACAGAAAATTAACAAGGAAACACAAACTTTAAATGATACAATAGACCAGTTAGACCTAATTGATATCTATAGGACATTCCCCCTCAAAACAATGAATTTCACCTTTTTCTCAAGTGCACACAGAACCTTTTCCAGGATAGATCACATCCTGGGCCATAAATCTAGCCTTGGTAAATGCAAAAAAACTGAAATCATTCCAAGCATCTTTTCTGACCACAATGCAGTAACATTAGATCTCAATTACAGGAGAAAAACTATTAAAAATTCCAACATATGGAGGCTGAACAACACACTGCTGAATAACCAACAAATCACAGAAGAAATCAAAAAAGAAATCAAAATATGCATAGAAATGAATGGAAATGAAAACACAACAACCCAAAACCTGTGGGACACTGTAAAAGCAGTGCTAAGGGGAAGGTTCATAGCAATACAGGTATACCTCAAAAAAACAAGAAAAAAGTCAAATAAATAACCTACCTCTACACCTAAAGCAACTAGAAAAGGAAGAAATGAAGAACCCCAGGGTTAGTAGAAGGAAAGAAATCTTAAAAATCAGGGCAGAAATAAATGCAAAAGAAACAAAAGAGACCATAGAAAAAAATCAACAAAGCCAAAAGCTGATTCTTTGAAAGGATAAATAAAATTGACAAATCATTAGCCAGACTCATCAAGAAACAAAGGGAGAAAAATGAAATCAATAAAATTAGAAATGAAAATGGACAGATCACAATAGACAACACAGAAATACAAAGGATCATAAGAGACTGCTATCAGCAATTATATGCCAATCAAATGGACAATGTAGAACAAATGGACAAACTCTTGGAAAAGTACAACTTTCCAAAACTGAACCAGGAAGACATAGAAAATCTTAACAGACCCATCACAAGCACAGAAATTGAAACTGTAATCAGAAATCTTCCAGCAAAAAAAAAAGCCCAGGTCCATATGGCCTCACAGCTGAATTCTACCAAAAATTTAGAGAAGAGCTAACACCTATCCTACTCAAACTCTTCAAAAAAATTGCAGAGGAAGGTAAACTGCCAAACTCATTCTATGAGGCCACCATCACCCTAATACCAAAACCTGACAAAGATGCCACAAAAAAAGAAAACTACAGGCCAATATCACTGATGAACATAGATGCAAAAATCCTTAACAAAATTCTAGCAACCAGAATCCAACAACACATTAAAAAGCACCATGACCAAGTGGGCTTTATCCCAGGGATGCAAGGATTCTTCAATATCCGCAAATCAATCAATGTAATACACCACATTAACAAATTGAAAAATAAAAGCCATATGATTATCTCAATAGATGCAGAGAAAGCCTTTGACAAAATTCAACATCCATTTATGATAAAAACTCTCCAGAAAGCAGGAATAGAAGGAACATACCTCAACATAATCTAAGCTATATATGACAAACCCACGGCAAACATTATCCTCAGTGGTGAAAAATTGAAAGCATTTCCCCTAAAGTCAGGAACAAGACAAGGGTGCCCACTTTCACCACTACCATTTAAGATAGTTTTGGAAGTTTGGGCCACAACAATCAGAGCAGAAAAAGAAATAAAAGGAATCCAAATTGGAAAAGAAGAATTAAAACTCTCACTGTTTGCAGATGACATGATCCTCTACATAGAAAACCCTAAAGACTCCACCAGAAAATTACTAGAACTAAACAATGAATATAGTAAAGTTGCAGGATCTAAAATCAACACCCAGAAATCCCTTGCATTCCTATACACTAATAATGAGAAAATAGAAAGAGAAATTAAGGAAATAATTCCATTCACCATTGCAACGGAAAGAATAAAATACTTAGGAATATATCTACCTAAAGAAACTAAAGACCTATATATAGAAAACTATAAAGCACTGGTGAAAGATTCAAAGAGGACAATAATAGATGGAGAAATATACCATGTTCATGGATCAGAAGAATCAATATAGTGAAAATGAGTATACTACCCAAAGCAATCTATAGATTCAATGCAATTCCTGTCAAGCTACCAACGGTATTTTTCACAGAGCTAGAACAGATAATTTCACAATTTGTATGGAAATACAAAAAACCTCGAATAGCCAAAGCAATCTTGAGAAAGAAGAATGGAACTGAAGGAATCAACATGCCTGACTTCAGGCTCTACTACAAAGCCACAGTCATAAAGACTGGCACAAGGACAGAAATATAGATGAATGGAACAAATAGAAAGCCCAGAGATAAATCCATGCACCTATGGACACCTTATCTTTGACAAAGGAGGCAAGAATATACAATGGAGAAAAGACAATCTCTTTAACAAGTGGTGTGGGAAAACTGATCAAGCACTTGTGAAAATGAAACTAGAACACTTTCTAATACCAAACACAAAAATAAACTCAAAATGGATTAAAGATCTAAACGTAAGACCAGAAACTATAAAACTCCTAGAGGAGAACATAGGCAAAACACTCTCCGACATACATCACAGCAGGATCCTCTATGACCCACCTCCCAGAATATTGGAAATAAAAGCAAAAATAAACAAATGGGACCTAATTAAAATTAAAAGCTTCTGCACAACAAAGGAAACTATAAGCAAGATGAAAAAACAGCCTTCAGAATGGGAGAGTTCAGTTCATTTCAGTTCAGTCGCTCAGTCGTGTCCGACTCTTTGCGACCCCAAGAATCGCAGCAGGCCAGGCCTCCCTGTCCATTGCCAACTCCCGGAGATCACCCAGATTCACTTCCATCGAGTCAGTGATGCCATCCAGCCATCTCATCCTCTGTCGTCCCCTTCTCCTCCTGCCCCCAATCCCTCCCAGCATCAGAGTCTTTTCCAATGGGTCAACTCTTCGCATGAGGTGGCCAAAATACTGGAGTTTCAGCTTTAGCATCATTCCTTCCAAAGAAATCCCAGGGCTGATCTCCTTCAGAATGGACTGGTTGGGTCTCCTTGCAGTCCAAAGGACTTTCGAGTCTTCTCCAACACCACAATTCAAAAGCATCAATTCTTCGGCGCTCAGCCTTCTTCACAGTCCAACTCTCACATCCATACATGACCACTGGAAAAACCATAGCCTTGACTAGACGGACCTTTGTTAGCAAAGTAATGTCTCTGTTTTTGAATATGCTATCTAGGTTGGTCATAACTTTCCTTCCAAGGAGTTAGCGTCTTTTAATTTCATGGCTGCAGTCACCATCTGTAGTGATTTTGGAGCCTAGAAAAATAAAGTCTGACACTGTTTCCACTGTTTCCCCATCTATTTGCCATGAAGTGATGGGACCAGAGACCATGATCTTCGTTTTCTGAATGTTGAGCTTTAAGCCTACTTTTTCACTCTCCACTTTCACTTTCATCAAGAGGCTTTTGAGTTCCTCTTCACTGTCTGCCATAAGGGTGGTGTCATCTGCATATCTGAGGTTACTGATATTTCTCCCAGCAATCTTGATTCCAGCTTGTGTTTCTTCCAGTCCAGCGTTTCTCATGATGTACTCTGCATATAAGTTAAATAAACAGGGTGACAATATACAGCCTTGACGAACTCCTTTTCCTATTTGGAACCAGTCTGCTGTTCCATGTCCAGTTCTAACTGTTGCTTCCTGACCTGCATACAAATTTCTCAAGAGGCAGATCAGGTGTTCTGGTATTCCCATCTCTTGAAGAATTTTCCACAGTTTATTGTGATCCACACAGTCAAAGGCTTTGGCATAGTCAATAAAGCAGAAATAGATGTTTTTCTGGAACTCTCTTGCTTTTTCCATGATCCAGCAGATGTTGGTAATTTGATCTCTGGTTCCTCTGCCTTTTCTAAAACCAGCTTGAACATCAGGAAGTTCACAGTTCACGTATTGCTGAAGCCTGGCTTGGAGAATTTTGAGCATTACTTTACTAGCGTGTGAGATGAGTGCAATTGTGTGGTAGTTTGAGCATTCTTTGACATTGCCTTTCTTTGGGATTGGAATGAAAACTGACCTTTTCCAGTCCTGTGGCCACTGCAGAGTTTTCCAAATTTGCGGGCATATTGGGTGCAGCACTTTCACAGCATCATTTTTCAGGATTTGGAATAGCTCAACTGGAATTCCATCACCTCCACTAGCTTTGTTCGTAGTGATGCTTTCTAAGGCCCACTTGACTTCACATTCCAGGATGTCTGGCTCTAGGTCAGTGATCACACCATTGTGATTATCTGGGTCGTGAAGATTTTTTATACAGTTCTTCTGTGTATTCTTGCCATCTCTTCTTAATATCTTCTGCATCTGTTAGGTCCATACCATTTCTGTCCTTTATCGAGCCCATCTTTGCATCACAATGGGAGAAAATAATAGCAAATGAAGCAACTGACAAACAACTAATCTCAAAAATATACAAGCAACTCCTGCAGCTCAATTCCAGAAAAATAAATGACCCAATCAAAAAATGGGCCAAAGAACTAAACAGACATTTCTCCAAAGAAGACATACAGATGGCTAACAAACACATGAAAAGGTATTCAAGATCACTCATTATCAGAGAAATGCAAATCAAAACCACAATGAGGTACCATTTTACGTCAGTCAGAATGGCTGCTATCCAAAAGTCTACAAGCAATAAATGCTGGAGAGGGTGTGGAGAAAAGGAAACCCTCTTACACTGTTGGTGGGAATGCAAACTAGTACAGCCACTATGGAGAACAGTGTGGAGATTCCTTAAAAAACTGGAAATAGAACTGCCATACGACCCAGCAATCCCACTGCTGGGCATAAACACCGAGGAAACCAGAATTGAAAGAGACATGTGTACCCCAATGTTCATTGCAGCACTGTTTATAATAACCAGTACCTGGAAGCAACCTAGATGTCCATCAGCAGATGAATGGATAAGAAAGCTGTGGTACATATACACAATGGAATATTACTCAGCCATTAAAAAGAATACATTTGAATCAGTTCTAATGAGGTGGATGAAACTGTAGCCTATTGTACAGAGTGAAGTATGCCAGAAAGAAAAACATCAATACAGTATACTGATGCATATATATGGAATTTAGAAAGATGGTAATGATAACCCTGTATGTGACAGAGCAAGAGACACAGATGTATAGAACAGTCTTTTGGACTCTGTGGGAGAGGGAGATGGTGGGATCATTTGGGAGAATGGCATTGAAACATGTATAATATCATATATGAAATGAAGCGCCAGATGCAGGTTCGATGCAGGATACAGGATCTTGGGGCTGGTGCACTGGGATGACCCAGAAGGATGGTACAGGGAGGGAGGTGGGAGGGGAGTTCAGGATGGGGAACACGTGTACACCCATGGTGGATTCATGTTGATGTATGGCAAAACCAATACAATATTGTAAAGTAATTAACCTCCAATTAAAATAAATAAATTTATATTTAAAAAAAATAGACAACCTAACTTTACACCTAAAACAATTGGAAAAAAACAACAAAAAGAACCCCAAAGTTAGCAGAAGGAAAAAAATCACAAAGATCACAAAAGAAATGAAAGAAACAACAGTAAAAATTGATAAAACTAAAATCTGGTTCTTTGAGAAGATAAACAAAATTGACAAAACTTTAGCCAAACTCATCAAGAAAAAAAGAAAGAAGAATTAAATCAATAAAATTAGAAATGAAAAAGGAGAGATTGCAACAGACAATACAGAAATACAGTGGATTATAAGACACTATTATGAACAACTATATGGCAATAAAAAGGACTACCTGGAAGAAATGGACAGATTCATAGAAAAGTTCAATCTTCCAAGACTGAAAAACCAGGAAGATACAGAAATTATGAACAACCCAATTACAAGCACTGAAATCAAAACTGTGATCAAAACTGTCCGAAAAAACAAAAGCCCAGGGCCAGATGGCCTCATAGGTGAATTCTATTAAACATTTAGAGAAGAGTGAATGCCTATCCTAAAACTCGTTCAATAATTTTCAGAGGAAGGAACACTTCCAAACTCATTCTATGAGACTCCTGTCACCCTGATTCCAAAACCAGCAAAGACAACACAAAAAAAGAAAATTACAGGCCAATATCACTGATGAACATAAATGCAAAAATCCTCAGCAAAATTCTAGCAAACAGAATTCAACAACACATGAAAAAGCTCATACACCATGATTAAGTTGGGTTTATTCTAGGGATGCAAGGATTCTTCAATATATGCAAGTCAATCAATGTGATACACCATACTAACAAATTGAAAGATAAAAACCACATGATCATCTCAATAGATGCAGGAAAAGCCTTTGACAAAATTAAGCACCCATTTATCACAAAAACTCTTCAAAAAATTAGCACAGAAGGAACCTACCTAAACATAGTAAAGGCCATATATGATCAGCCCACAGCAAACATTATTCTCAATGGTGAAAAACTGAAAGTATTCCCTCAAGATCAGGAACAAAACAAGGGTGTCCACTCTCATCACCATTATTCCACTTAGTTTTGGAAGCCCTAGCTATTGCAATCAGAGAATTAAAAATAATAATAATAATAAAAGGAATCCAGATTGGAAAAGAAGTAAAACTCTCATTGTTTGCAGATGATATGATACTATACATAGAAAACCCTAAAGATAATATCAGAAAATTACTAGAGCTAATCAGTGAATTTAGCAAAGTTGTGGGATACAAGGTGAGTACACAGAAATCACTTGCATCCCTATATACTAACAATGAAAAATCAGAAAGAAAAATTAAAGAATCAATCCCATTCACCATTGCAACAAAAATAATAAAATATCTAGGAATAAAACTACCTAAGGAGACAAAAGAACTGTATATCGACAGTATAAGACAAAAGACACTGAAGAAAAGAAATCAAAGATGACATAAAGAGATGGAGAGATATTCCATATTCTTGGGTTGGAAGAATAGATATTGTGAAATTGACTATACTTACCAAATGCAATCTACAGATTCAATGTGATCTCTATCATATTACTGATGGCATTTTTCACAGAACTAGAACAAAAAATTTCACAATTCATATGGAAACACAAAAGACCCCAAATAGCCAAAACAGTCTTGAGAAAGAAGAATGAAGCTGGGGGAATCAACCTTCCTGACTACAGACTATACTACAAAGCTACAGTCATCAAGACAGTATGGCACTGTCTTGAAGAGAAATATAGACCAATGAAAGAAAGAAAAAATATAGACCAATGGAAGAAGATAGAGAGCCCAGAGATAAACCCATGCCCTTATGGGTACCTTATTTTTGACCAAAAAAAAGGCAAAAATATAAAATGGGGCATAGACAGCCTCTTCAATAAGCAGTTCTGAAGACACTGGGCAGCTCCACTTAAAAGAATGAAACTAGAACACTTCCTAATGCCATCAACAAAGATAAACTCAAAATGGGTTAAAGACCTAAATGTAAGACCAGAAATTGTAAAACTCTTAGAGGGAAACATAGGCAGAACACTCAATGACATAAATGCAAACAAGATCCTCTATGATCCACTTCCTAGAGTAATGGAAATAAAAACAAAAGTAAACAAGTGGGACCTAATTAAACTTAAAAGATTTTGCACAGCAAAGGAAATTGCAAACAAGGTGAAAAGACAATCCTCAGAATGGGAGAAAATAATAGTTAAGAAAACAACTGGAAAATAATCAATTACCAAAATATACAAACAGCTCATACAAGTCAATAGCAGAAAAACAAACAATGCAATCAAAAAGTGGGAAAAATACCTAAACAGACGAAATGTCTGTCCAAAGAAGACATACAGATGGCTAACAGATACATGAAAAGATGCTCAACATGATTCATAGTTAGGGAAATGGAAATCAAAACTAAATGAAATACCACCTCACTCTGGTCAGAATAGCCATCATTAAAAGTCTTCAGACAATAATAGTTGGAGACAGTATGGAGAAAAGGGAACCCATTTTCATTGCTGATGGGAGTGTAAATTGATATAGCCACTATGGTAGTCAATATGGAGATTCCTTAAAACTAGGAATAAAACCACCATATGATCCACCAATCCCACTGCTAGGCAAATACCCTGGAGAAACATTGCAGCACTATTTATAATAGCTAAAACATGGAAGCAACCTAGATGTCCATTGACAGATGACTGGATAAAGAAATTGTGGTACGTATATACAATGGAATATTCAGATCAGATCAGTTGCTCAGTAGTATCCGACTCTTTGCGATGCCATGAATCGCAGCACGCCAGGCCTCTCTGTCCATCACCAACTCCTGGAGTTCACTCAGACTCACATCCATCGAGTCAGTGATGCCATCCAGCCATCTCATCCTCTGTCATCCCCTTCTCCTCCTGCCCCCAATCCCTCCCAGTGTCAGAGTCTTTTCCAATGGGTCAACTCTTCGCATGAGGTGGCCAAAGTACTGGAGTTTCAGCTTTAGCATCATTCCTTCCAAAGAAATCCCAGGGCTGATCTCCTTCAGAATGGACTGGTTGGATCTCCTTGCAGTCCAAGGGACTCTCAAGAGTCTTCTCCAACACCACAGTTCAAAAGCATCAATTCTTCGGCGCTCATCCTTCTTCACAGTCCAACTCTCACATGCATACATGACCACTGGAAAAACCATAGCCTTGACTAGACGAACCTTTGTTGGCAAAGTAATGTCTCTGCTTTTCAATATGCTATCTAGGTTGGTCATAACTTTCCTTCCAAGGAGTTAGCGTCTTTTAATTTCATGGCTGCAATCACCATCTGCAGTGATTTTGGAGCCCAGAAAAATAAAGTCTGACACTGTTTCCACTGTTTCCCATCTATTTCCCATGAAGTGGTGGGACCGGATGCCATGATCTTTGTTTTCTGAATGTTGAGCTTTAAGCCTACTTTTTCACTCTCCACTTTCACTTTCATAAAGAGGCTTTTGAGTTCCTCTTCACTTTCTGCCATAAGGGTGGTGTCATCTGCATATCTGAGGTTACTGATATTTCTCCCAGCAATCTTGATTCCAGCTTGCACTTCCCCCAGCCCAGCGTTTCTCATGATGTACTCTGCATATAAGTTAAATAAACAGGGCGACAATATACAGCCTTGACAAACTCCTTTTCCTGTTTGGAACCAGTCTGTTGTTCCATGTCCAGTTCTAACTGTTGCTTCCTGACCTGCATACAAATTTCTCAAGAGGCAGATCAGGTGGTCTGGTATTCCCATCTCTTGAAGAATTTTCCACAGTTTATTGTGATCCACACAGTCAAAGGCTTTGGCATAGTCAATAAAGCAGAAATATATATTTTTCTGGAACCCTCTTGCTTTTTTGATGATCCAGCGGATGTTGGCAATTTGATCTCCGGTTCCTCTGCCTTTTCTAAAACCAGCATGAACAACTGGAAGTTCATGGTTCATGTATTCTGAAGCCTGGCTTGGAGAATTTTAAGCATTACTTTACTAGCATGTGAGATGAGTGCAATTGTGTGGTAGTCTGAGCATTCTTTGGCATTGCTTTTCTTTGATATTGGAATGAAAACTGACCTTTTCCAGTCCTGTGGCCACTGCTGAGTTTTACAATTTTGCTGGCATATTGAGTGCCATTGATAATAAATATTAATGATTTGTTGACATAAATTCAATCCATTTTTCTTAAAAAGTCAGGGAATATTAAATTGCTTTGCAATGAAATCACCTAGTCAGTATTCATAGATGTGGCTGAGGCACTGATAAAAACAATATGTAACACATTTATCTACGTTTCTAGTGAACCAAGACTGCCAGAGGGATTTAATAAATATGCCCATCATGTGTAGTCTCTGACATAACCTAAGATAATTAAAATTATGCCAAGTTACTAAGTCTATATGATTACTTGAAAATTAAGCAAATGATTGAATATCCTTGTGATCACTTCACCAAAGTTTATAACTTTGTAGCTCCGCTTTATCACAAGTAAAATTTTTAAACTTTTTCCAGGAGTTTCTAAAATAATGTGGAATTCCCAGCCTGTTGAAATCTGCTGGAAGATTTTTCGTAGCTCCCATTTATTAAGTGCTGCTTACATGCTAGGTTCTGTGCTAAGAGCTTTAAATTCATTATTAATTTACTCTACATAACAATCACTTGAGATTAAAAAGCTCACAAAAATTAAGAGTTTAGTCAAGTATTTAAACCCAGGTCTTTCTGTCTTCAAAACACCAGAATTCTCAAATACCTGTATCTTGCCTCCTTCTATCTATATAGATTGCATAGATATGTTTATTTTCTCAAATCTGTGACAGTCTATAAAACACATCATCAATTTAATAGTAACTATTTTGTGTGGGGAAAAAGACACCCAAATAATGCATACTTTGGTTTTAAGACACTTCAATATTAGAAAAGTTAAATGTAAAAATATACAACAATAACAACAAAAACCAACTCATAGTTATTAAAAGATCTATGGTTTATTAGCAATGAACAGTATTCATGGTCTTCTACAATATAAAAATAAAATATAAAAACAAAATATTTTCTAGTAATGGAAAATCATTCTATTCAAAATAGCAACAGAACAATGAAATACTTAACAATTCATATAAATCCCATCCCTTGACCTCCAAGGAGAGTAGAAGGGCTGGAGGTTGAATTAGTTTCCAGTGACCAATGATTTAATCAATTATGCCTATGTAACAAAGCCTCCATAAACCCCAAAAGGAGCATTTTAAGAGCTTCCCGGCGGGTGAACAAGTGGCAATGTGGGGAGAGTAGACCTCTCTGAGAGAGCGTGAAAGCCCCTTGCCCTTTCCTCATGACTTGCTCTGTGTATCTCTTCCTTCTGGCTGTTGCTGAGTTATATGCTTTTTATAGGAAACTGGTGATCTTGTAAGCAACATGTTTCTGTGAGTTCTGCAAGTCACACTAGCAAATTAATCGAATCCAAGTGTGGGGTCATTGGAACTGCTCATCTATAGGATCTATAGCCAGTTGGTCAGAAGTACAGGTGATATCCTGGGCTTATGATAGGTGCCTGAAATTATTTTATTTGAAATTTGATTATTAGTGCATATAAAAATATAATGTGACTTCTAGTTTCTCATCCAGTATATTAGGAACTTAGAAATCATCTCTATATCCGAACAAGTAAAAAGTCGAACAAACTGAAAAATCGACAACTTGCCTTTGATCTGTGAAATGTTGCTCTGATCACCAAATGTGTGTGAGTGTTTGTGTGTGTGTGTTGGGGGTGGGATAGACACCTTTCCCCACACCAGCAAGCAATTCTCCAGATATCAGCAAGGTCCTACAATTCAACTCAATTCTGACACTCTCTGCCTGGAGAGATAGCGTGAGATTCCATAGGCTCAAGGCTTAATCCGACAAGATCTCCCCCTGCTCCTCCTAAGGAGGGAAAACCCTGAGAAGCGCTGGTGAAGTTCAGAGTCCAGGAGCACCAGTTCACTGGAAGACCAAGACCTAACCATAGGACCTTAGAATGCCACTCTTCTCAGAATTTACCACTGCCTCACGAAAGACCTCTTTACCAAGGTCCCTTTTACACCGTGTGTCACATCTGCCTTCTAACACCTGGTGAGAGTAAGCATGACGATGGTGCAAAGAAGGGGAGTACAAGAGGCACAGGGTGATTTAAGGAAGAAGGGGGGCAAGGAGATAGAACCCTACAAAAAAGATGATTGCAATTAAAGGACAACAATAAACAGAGAAATGAATTGAAATGTTTGGTGGTGAAACCTGGCTTATGGGTGTCCATTGTCTCAGCTGGACAGATTTTACTCTCTGTACAGCTGTAGTCCTGAAGAAGGAGGATTTACATCTTGACAACTTTAGCTATCTATAGGGAGTTGAACGGTGAAACCCTCAAAATACATGTCTAAGTCCTGTGCCCCATCCTGTGAACACGATCTTATTTGGAAATAGAGTTTTTGCAGATGTAATCAAGTTAAGGATATAATCAAGTTGACGTCAGAGCATCCTGGATTTTGAGTGAGTGCCACCAGGGAAGTCCCCCAATGTGAATTCTTAATAGGGAATTGTTAAGTTTCTTCATTTCCCTCTTAAGTCACAGTTTATTACAGATTTTAGCATACTAATTTTAGCATACCTAGTCTATTGATTATCTCGCCAACAAATGGCTTAGTATACATATAGGAAAAATTTAAGAGATCAGATACTCTTTTTTGAGTATTACTATATTCTATATAAAGAAGCATAAAAATCTACTTGTAATCCCAAAATACAGGCTAACATTGGGTTTAGAAACATCTAAACTCAAATTTTGTACATGAATGGCAAAAATTTACAAGGATTATGGGATATTTCCCTGGTGGCTCAGATGGTAAAGAATCTGCCTGCAATGTGGGAGACCTGGGTTCAATCCATGGGTTGGGAAGATCCCCTGCAGGAGAGCATGGCAACCCACTCCAGTATTCTGGCCTGGAGAATAGCCATGGACAGAGAAGCCTGGCAGACTACAGTCCATTGTGTTGCAAAGAGTCAGACACAACTGGGCAACTAAGCACATAGTTACTAAGTGGAAACACTTAGCTACTTGAAAAAAAATTATAAAGCTATCAGATGTTCAAACTTCCCTCTTCCTTCAGATTAAAAGATAGATTTATTTATACAGCTGAAACAGGACCCTATAACATATGTTTAGTCTCCTTGACTATTCTCCAAAGATTATCAGAAATGAATAACCTGACTAATCAGATATTTTGACAGGGCCCGCATTGATTTTGAGAGTGATTTTTTTTACATGATACTCTTAAATAGTAACCTATATAATTTATGTGATTATAAACAATATTGTTTTATTTTTAACTTATCCAAAAAGCTGTTCAACAATATAAGAATACAGAATACGATGTCTTATAAAAGTGCTTATAAGTTCTCTTCAATCATATGAATGCCTAAGTAGTTTTGATCGTCAAACTGAGTCTGAGAATACCTATGATAATAAAAAATAATACTAATAATAATTTAAATATACTGTGGAAAATACTTCACTCTTAACAGTTGATTTAAATGTTTAACATATAAAAATTCTCTAATAGTATAAGTGGAAGAATTAAGAAATTGGATATTTACTAGACCAAATGAATATTTTGATGTAAAATGTCTTAACTTGTATTAGTTCTCCACTTTTTTTTCTGTGCTGCCAAAATCCTAACTTCTTTAGATTAATTAGATGCTAATCCCTACGGTTCAGTAAACTTCACTAATAAATAATAATGATAGAACACGAGACATGTTCTGTGAGTCCCACAGACGTGCTGAGCCATGTTGATGGGCTTCATTCTCCTCTGTATGATGCTCCTTTTCCTTTTTTTCTGTAGCTATCAGGGCTTCTTGTTCTGTCCCCCGAGGAAATGCAATGCAACGGTTAGACTTCATCCTACTTTATCAGCAAACAATGCCCAAAGCTTAACTCAGTTGATATTTTGTTGTTGTTATTTCTGACAAGATGAGCTCCTCTGAAATTATTTTCTTCAAGAATTTGCATCTCATATTTTACCATCTGAGGTTGAATGATGATTTCCTTGTACTGTTAAGTTTTTTTTTTTTAATTTCCAGTGTTTTCTACTAAAGATTGTATACCACTTTAGAAAACGTGAATTTATAAAAATACTTCAACAAATTTATGACACACTCAAAATGAGAGCACTGATGTTTCACAAAGAGACATTACTGAACTCGGCAGAGTTAAAAACGACAATTAGAGATGGCTATCCTGAGGAGTGGAGACCTCCATAACTGATGAGGTTGGGTCGAGAGGTTTGCTCCAGCGTCCCTTCTTGGGCAACAGTTGAAATGCAGTCGAGGGCCAAGGAGACCCGGGACACTTCCCATGTTCCTAAGTGAGACCCTTTCTTAAGTGAATATAAAAACCCCTTGGTAAACACGTGTGAAGAACACCACCTTTGTGTTCGGAGTGATGGTGAAATGCAAAGCCATGGCATCAAGAATTTTTTTTCCACTTGTGTGATCAAATTTTTAATATGTAATTATAAATAAGCTTTACTCTTGCCTTTATTAGGGGTCGACTGCTTCCTAACAAATTACACCCAAAACTTAAAGCAAAGTTTATTATCTCATAGATAAATGAGGAATCAATCCAGGAGTGGTTTTTTTAGATGTTCTGCTTCAGGGCGTCTCATGAGGCTGCAAGGATAGATGTTAAACTCATCCTGAGGCCCACTAGGGAGAAACTGCTTCCAAATCCACTTCTGCGGTTACTGGCAGGATTTAGTTCCTTGTGGGCTGTTGGCTGGAGCCTCCCGTAGTCCCTTGTCCTGTGGGCCTCTACTTAGGGCAGCTCCCAACCTGGCCAATGGCTCACTCCATCAGAGTGATATCAAAAAAGAGGCCTATCTTTTGATCACACAGTATCGGAAACAATAGCCATCACTTCTGCAGTATTCAACTCATTAAAATCTAGTCATTTGGTTCCACTTACACTCAAAGGGTGTACGCCAGAGGTGAGATCAGTGGGAGCCATCTGGGAGGCTGCCCATCACGTGCAAGATACATCCACCTCCTTCCCAGATCCCCCAGATACTCATCACATTACAACATGAGCTAAAAGTCTAGAACCTCATTACTGAAGTAAAGTCGGGGTGGGTGAGGCTCCCGGGGTGTGATTCTTAGCTCCAGGAGCACAGGTCCTCTCCATCTGTAGACCCACAAAAACGAGTTATGTCCTGACATACAGTGATGGATCAGGCATAGGATAACCATCCTAAGACACTCCTGTTCACCAAGGGAGAACAGGGAAATGCAAAGGAATTTACACGCAGTCCACACTCAGACGGAGGGATTAGACCGGGGTCTACAAACCAGGAGGAGTCTCAGAGGCTGCCCACCACTCTACCTGACTGACCCTAAAAATAAAGGACATGAAATTTTAGAGAAATATTTTATGAAGCTTGCAGTGTAGCTGATTTTTGGATATATATTGTATTGCTGTGAGTTTGTATTACAATTATTTTGACCTAGGATAAAAATTCTTTCAGATTTGTAAGAATTTTGGAGGAAATTGCTAAACCATTCTATCTCCCTCTATCATGACTATAGATATGACCACTGACTCTTAGGTTGTTTAATTTTTCCAAACTTTTCAAGATGTTTTCCTAAAATTTAATGTAACATGTTATAGCTCCATACTGACTATTCTAGCTATATTCTGTATTTCTTCTTCAATTTATCAATATATTTTGCTTTTCAAGTTATATTCCTTGATATGACATATCTTTGAGTATGAGAATTGTTGTAGTTTCTTTTTGGCACTATTGACTGAAATAGAGAAATAGTTTTTCCACTTCTTTATGCTGTTTAAAATGAAAAAGTATGAAAGTGAAAGTTGCTCAGTCATGTATGACTCTTTGTGACCCCATGGACTATACAGTCCATGGAATTCTCCAAGCCAGAATACTGGAGTGGGTAGCCTTTCCCTTCTCCGGGGGATCTTCCCAACCCAGGGATTGAATCCAGGTTTACCACATTGCAAGCAGATTCCTTATCAGCTGAGCCACAAGGGAAGCCCGAAAATACTGGGGTGGATAGTTTATCTCTTCTCTAGGGGATCTACCCGACCCAGGAATCAAACCAGGGTCTCTTGCATTGCAGGCAGATTCTTTACCAACTGAGCTGTCAGGGAAGTTACTATATAAAGTCTATTTTTTTCTTGATTACACATTTCCTCAGAATAACAGAAATGAAGAACAATAAGACAAACTAGCAATTGCAGGTAGAGCAGCTTCTACATCAATTACCCAATTACTGAATGATACAGTCTCAGATAAAGAACCTGGAAATTTTACTGAATGTGCAGTTTGAACACTTCTTTTGAATGAACAGTCTGTATCGGATGCTTTGTGATACTTCAGAATCTAGCTTTATACTTTAAAAATATGTAATTACTACTAAATAAAAAATATCTATAAAAGTATATCCAAGCAAGAACATAGACTAGGATGTTTTAAAATTTCTGTATGCTCTTAGAATGATGTCAAAATAACGAGAACAGAAACTTATAACAATCTACAGTGGTATCTATGAACTCACTGACATAATTACCATATTTTCAACAATGCTTCATATTTTTATTATTCTATAGTATTTCTATTCAAGAATCAATTCTTTTTTCCTTAAATAAGTAAATCTATGATTTTATGAATCATCAGTCTCAATATGGAGAACAGGCCTTTCAGAGAGAACATATAAACTCAATGCTTTTCTTTATTGACATGTCACTAGTTTTTCTTTTTGTAAGATAACATTATATCAGTTTGTATCTTCAATGACACATGAAAGATCCAAAATCAAACTGGCAGTCTCCACAGCCACCTGCAGGCCACTAAGCTTCGCGGTAAAGCAGTCCAAGATCAGGGTGTCGGCCGAGCCTGTGGCTTCACGGGAAAGGCAGGTTTGAGGTGGGAAGGGATGACGAGCACTTCTTAGGAAGGACCAGCTGAGTTCTTCCTGGCTGCTGTAGAGTCCACAGCCACATCTGGAAGGCAAATCTGGCCAGTTCACAGCAGAAGGCAAATTGGCCTGAACCGACCAGAAGTGTCCGTATTTGCTATCGGTAAGAATTTCACCTCCGTCGTGCTCTAGAGAGCCAGCGAGAGATTCAAGTGCACTGCAGAATGCTTCAGTGATCAGCTGGAGTTCTGTCTGAGAGCATCTCTCATCTCGAAGAACGCTTTCTGGCTCATTACGGGTCTAGAGAGTAACAAAACCATTGAAGACACAGAACAGAGCAATTAGGATGACAAAAATGTTTCTGAAAAATACTTGATCAAACGCTTAGTCATACAGTACTTGGGGGTTGGCACAAGACTAATGGGCAGGGATGGGCCAGCTGGCCAGGCTAATCCATTAACCTGGTTGTTACAGTAAAAGCATCCACTGCTACTGCTAAGTCGCTTCAGTCGTGTCCGACTCTGTGAGATCCCATAGATGGCAGCCCACCAGGCTCCCCCGTCCCTGGGATTCTCCAGGCAAGAACACTGGAGTGAGTTGCCATTTCCTTCTCCACTACCAGTCATTTTATCATAATGAATGACTCAGAATTAAGCCCACCATCAATTTGTTCTGAAGGATTGCCAGTAGTGGTAGTGCCTTTGTACCACACGAAGGACAAGGCATAATAAGTGAATCACAGGCTTCCCTACACCCAGAAGGAAGCTCGTGAAGACTAATGAAGTCACAAACGAAGTACTTATTTATACTCAGTAAATGTTTGAGATTTGTTTAAAATGCAAATACATGTGTTATAACTAAGACAAAAACCATCTAGGGACATGCATCATTTTCACCTTAATGTTTAAAAAATAAGTATTCTTATCTTTAATTAATGACAAGGTTATATAATTTTGAATTGCTTTTGTTCCACTGTTCTAAAAAGTTTATTCTAGAAATTTCATGATAGAAAAAGTAACACATTAACAAACTCATCACTGAATGATCGTTAAAAATCTGTATCTTAATTACTCAAAAACAATGACCATTTTTTCCTTTTGCCCAGGAGACTGGAACCAGATATCATGTCTACTGCACATTCCCTCCCCACATTTTCAGTGCTATATTGTTTCCTCAAAAATCCTACTCAAGATACTGTCCTTCTCCAAAAGACTTTTTCCAGTCTACTCAGTTCCATTTGCAGACTATATTATTGTCTCTTCAGCATCAATAGATTGGCAATGGTTTTGTTTTTCATAATGTACATTCTGATAACTTTTCATGAAGAAGCTTTATATTCATTCAGATTTTAAGTTATTTGGGGAAGCAAGTTATTTGGGCGTGTCTGTGGAAAACATGCACACACTCAACAATCCCAGGCATCCCAGAGACTCTGCACTCCTGACTGACCAAAGAACCAACTGCAAGCACTTGGAAAACACATACCTTTTTGTAGCTACTTTCAAAGAAAGTAGGTCACTGTTAATGAAATAATAAGAAATATGGCCAGTCAGAATGGCTGCGATCCAAAAGTCTACAAGCAATAAATGCTGGAGAGGGTGTGGAGAAAAGGGAACCCTCTTACACTTTTGGTGGGAATGCAAACTAGTACAGCCACTATGGAGAACAGTGTGGAGATTCCTTAAAAAACTGGAAATAGGACTGCCTTATGACCCAGCAATCCCACTGCTGGGCATACACACTGAGGAAACTAGAAGGGAAAGAGACACATGTACCCCAATGTTCATCACAGCACTGTTTCTAATAGCCAGGACACGGAAGCAACCTAGATGCCCATCAGCAGATGAATGGATAAGAAAGCTGTGGTACATATACACAATGGAGTATTACTCAGCCATTAAAAAGAATACATTTGAATCAGTTCTAATGAGGTGGATGAAACTGGAGTCTATTATACAGAGTGAAGTAAGCCAGAAAGAAAAACACCAATACAGTATACTAACACATATATATGGAATTTAGAAAGATGGTAACAATAACCCTGTATATGAGACAGCAAAAGAGACACTGATGTATAGAACAGTCTTTTGGACTCTGTGGGAGAGGGAGAGAGTGGGATGATTTGGGAGAATGGCATTGAAATACGTATAATATCATATATGGAACGAGTCGCCAGTCCAGGTTCGATGCACGATACTGGATGCTTGGGCCTGGTGCACTGGGACGACCCAGAGGGATGGTATGGGGAGGGAGGAGGGAGGAGGGTTCAGGATGGGGAACACATGTATACCTGTGGCAGATTCATTTCAATATTTGGCAAAACCAATACAATATTGTAAAGTTTAAAAAAAAAAAAAGAAATATGATGTGTGAAATTTATCTACTATTAGGATATGGAGTCTCATAGATTAATAAAAACAATTCTATTTAATACAATTAACATGTATCATAAATGAATACCATTTAAAATTATAACAGAATCTAATAATTAGATGCTTTAATAAATGAAACTTTTTTTTCTGGAATATCCAGAAGGTACTGAAGTTTTTTTGTAGAATCCCAACACTTTCATCATGAATATTAACTGTATGTTAGCAGTGGAGATCTCTAGGATGACAATTCCCATCAACAGAATAATCATTTCAATACAAATGAACTTAGAAAACAGAAACAGACTCACTGATTTTGAGAACAAGCTTACAGTTGCTGGTGGTAGTGGTGGGAAGGGATAGTTAGGGAGTTTGAGATGGACATATACACATTGCTATATTTTAAATGGATAACCAACCAATAAGGACCTGCTGTGTAGCACATTGAACTCTGATAAATGTTATGTGGCAGCCTGGACGGGAAGGGGGTTTGGTGGGGAGAATAGATACATGAATATGTATGGCTGAGTCCCTTTGCTGTTCTCCTGAAACTATGTCAACGTTGTTTGTTAATTGGCTATATCCCAATACAAAATTAAAAAGTTAAAAAAAAAAAGAAACTAGAAAAAAACCCAGAATGCTCATTTCAACAGGCAGTATATTTAGACAGTCCTCAAAGAATGTGATCATCTGCTAAAAGGCTGGATTAATAATCATTGTGATAAAGATATGAGCTTATATTTTTAAGTATTGCTTTCCTCAAGTGTTTTTAAATACAATATTGATTTCAAGACTACTGAGAAATTAAGCATTAAAGGCTCCAGAGTATTATTATCTTATTATCCCATAAAATGCATGTTGCTGAGAATTCAGATGATTTAGGAGGGACTATCTAACCTACCTTGTGTCTGATATATGCCACCAGATGAGTTTCAGTACAGCCACCTCCCAACAAAACGTACGGGTCCTTGATTGTTAACTGCAAAGCATGCAGTGCTGTTTGACACGTGAGCTAAAAAAGAAACAATCACCAGAATCTGACGTTGACATCATAAACACGAGGAAATAGAGCCATGTTTTCAAGGCAACTTAGACAGTGGACTCAAGGAGCCTGATTTTAATTGCAAAAGAACAAAACTAGTGTCACAAAGGTTGTCATGTGATGAATACATTTTGGAATAATAAAAATTAAAAATGAAAGAATACTTTAGCCAGATGTTTGTTTTCATGGACTGGATTAATATTCTCCTTCATATACATTTAGCTCTTCAAATTGAGATTCACAAACACAACTGGATCAGCAGAGTGCTAATATTTCTAACAAAAATACCTGCATCTAAATAAATTAGCTGTATAAATGCTATATAGAATTTATGTCAAGTTGCTATGGAAATGATCCAACCCAGTAGCAATAAAAACACACAGACCTTGAATATTTACCAGGCTAGAGCCTTGAGTATCCATTCTGCCAGTCTGTGACCAGTACCATTGGGCATCACTTTCACTGTATAAAAACTGCATGTGTTATTGCTGTTTGTGAACATCTCTGTTAAGAAGTGGATGATGGGTATAACTGGGGAACCTATTTCTAAGTGAATTAATCATACACATTAGCATCAAGTACACAATTCAAATTAATTTCTTAAGAAAATGTCCCATCAAGGACTTTTACATTGCTTGTAAATTACTAGAAATAATAAGAGGCAACATATGCCAAGTTTCTATATCACAGGAAAATAAATCAGCTTACTTATAACTGTAATTCTCACATTTTGGTTGTTTTTGCTTTCTACACCACCTAGGAAAGTTGTGAAAAAAGCACAGCTGACTGATGTGAAAAAAATTATAGTACCTATCTGATTCTTTAATCCCTGCCCCAGTCGCTAGATAAGGAATTCAACATTTATTACCTACCTTCAGCTCATCCCAGGCTGTGTCATTTCTGTTGCAGAGAAGCAGGCTACAGATAGTTGTTTTGTTAGGAATAAGATGAAAAAAATGTTTGCAGCCAAACTTTGCAATGCACAAATCTTTTACACTTCCATAACTACTGGGGGAGATTGAGCCCAAGGAACCAATAGGCCATGTTCCTATTTTTTAAAAAAAGTTTAGAAAACACAAAATAGATGAATAAACATGGAGCTTACAATCATTTAAAATTACAATATGCATTCCTAGCTAATATAAAAGTCCCCAAAGCACAGCATTTAAAATATGAAATATAGGATAAAGAAATAATAAGATGCATCTTCTTAAACCTATAAATAGTATTCTATTATTCAAATGATGTGCAAATAAAGCAGCGATTCTTTTGATTTATAGACTTCTTTGAACATTTGTTAGAAGCAATTCTGCACTCTCCAGAAAAAGGCATGCACAATTTTGCATACATTTTCAGGAAGTCCAGGAACCTTGGAAGCCCATTAAGGGATCAGAGACCCCAAATTAACAACCACACTAATCTGAAATAAGGATGAAATGAGGAGGCAGGATATTTTTAAAGGGTGTTATTATTTTTACCTTAAAACTCACAAACTAAGCTATACAGATAGCTATCACTGAATTCCTTTGGGGCTCCATTTAGTGAACATAGAGGATTTTTTTTCTTTGCTAAACAATTGTTTGTATGTAAACAACTACCTAAAGCATGTCAGAATAAAGTATGCGCCCTTCTTATTTCATTTTGTTATTCTTTGATTATATTTTGCCCTCCCTCCTGCATAGGCAAAATAATAAAATTTTACAAAACACAAATTAATAAAAAAATGAATGAAGGAGAAGTTAGGATGACTTGAAGGTTTCTAAAATCTCTAAATGTAGTTAAGTTATATAAGAAATGGCAACAAGCTTTTAAGAAGTAACAACACTGGTTTAAAGTCTTAAGATTAAAACTATAATTCAGCAATGCACCTCCTTGGGCCAGTTTCCTCTCAAACGAATGGAATTAAAACAATAATGTCTAAATATTCTTGCAGCTCATGAACAATTTCACTTCTTTGAATATACTTTCTTCTTTACTTCTGAAGTCTCAAAGAACAAGGAATACTTGAGGGATCTAAAATTTAAGAAAAAGAAACAAACCCTACATCTTGTACAACTTCAACGGTGTAACCAACAGAAAATTTGTAAGGCAAGGCTCAGCTTTCCTGCTTCTCAGCCTCTGATGTGGAGCAAATCACTGAACTCTTCTTGGTGGGCTTCCCCACAGGACAGTAAAGTGGGGGTGATCATGTCTATTTCACAAATCAATCAAACCAAAAGTTAAAAATGTTTTGTAAGCCATGACAAGCCTCATACCCACCAGTCTACCAAGCACAATAACCCCATTAGTCATCCTAAATTATCCAAAAAGAGGAATTAGGTTTGAAGCGGGAGGGAGAGGTAATTTCAACCTAGATAAAATGGATTAGGCCCAAACATACTTCATCTATTGTTTAATGGAGCCACAGGGGCCTGATAAAGAGTTTTTCTCCCCGCTTTCTCTTTTGTCTCAAAAAAGTTTCTGTCCCCAAGATCCAGGACAATTCTGGCTTTATGTAAAAGTGTTGGTTGCTCAGTCGTGTCCAAGTCTTTGCAACCCCATGGACTATAGCCTGTCAGGCTCCTCTGTCCATGGAATTCTCCAGACAAGAATACTGGAGTTGGTAGCCATTCCCGACTCCAGGGAACCTTTCCGACCCAGGGATCAAACCCGAAATTATGTGGGGGAACAGAGCACAGCATGTCTATAAAAGAAGTTCGCACTCTCCCCAGTCCCAGGCACCCACTGGTAGTGCTGCAGTCTTTCGATGACACTCCTAAGCAACCAACCAATCAGCAGCAAACACTTGGAGAACGCTTAACTTTTTGTATCCATTTGCAAGTAAAATAGGTCAGCTCATGTTCTACAACACTCTAGTTATCAGTGGGATAAAAATCAGTTGTGGGCTGGTGTGGAAACCAAGTGCCCACTTACATTGTTTCTATGGAAAAATTCTTCAGTTTAAAAACTGACATCATAGTATTTAATACTCAATATTCGTAACTTGAAATCACCTGCTCATGAAAAGCCAGTAAATACTTAGGGATGTGGGTCTGACCCACAATATCACTAATGAGTTCGAAAGAGTGATTGCCATTATTTCTTAACAATTTCCACTCTGATGATCATCTGACAATAGTCCAGAGATACTAGGGATTCGATACTGGCACTCACACTTCTTCTCTGATGACTTATAAAAATAGTCAACTTTAACAGTTTTACCAAAATTTATTAAACTCTTAAGTCCAACCACTTATAAATTGAAATTTATCCAAATGAAATGATTCTTTCTGATAGGTTATCAATGTAGTTAAGAGATATTGACAAGTGGCTCAAATCAGGAACTCTCTAACTTGTCATTTCTCTTGGTCTCTATTAGGTGACTACCAACCTGTTTCCAATTTGCCAGGTTTGTAAAATACAGTGAAATTCTTGCCTGTTATAATTTTATATGTTAATAAATGTATTATTGTTAATTCAACAAACATTTTAGAACCCCTACTATGGACCAGGCTTGTTTTAAGCACTAAAAGTAAAAGGCAACCCCAGCTCCCAAGGAGCCTAGCTGGAAATATCTGGGATATTTAATCATGTGCTAGCTTTAAACAAACATACACCCTAATAATACACACACATACCCTAATTAGAAACCACTATTTAGGCAGAAGTACAGTTGATTGTTGGAGTTAGATAACACAAAGTGACTTAAGAGCTTTGTAAAACTCAAGTAGAAGAATTCTGTTTAAATTATGAGACTTTATATGACTGTAAGAATGTTAGCTTTCTCGATAATCTGTTGAATGTTTGGGGGTTAATAGCTGTAAATTATGGCAGACTCTGCAGTACATTTGGGGCTGGAAAATACCTACAAAATAGTCATCGTCACTCAATTTTTAATAAGTGAACAATACAGGATCTTTTTCAGAAACAACCTTTGCTGCCAGAAATGATACACACACACACTGTGAGGTTGGCAGCTTTTCAAATTGTTCAATATGTTAACACAATACACACCAAGAATATCTTTGCTCAAGGGAAGTGTGATTTATTAACCATAAAGGGCAAAAACTGAGAGTGCTTTTTACCTGTCACTTTACTCAGGGGTTCCATCAGAGACACGCCAATTCTGTCTACAGCAATAACATGATGAGTTCTGAGAAACTGTTTCAAAGATGGGTGTATAACTTTTTGACACAAGACAAGATCTACATGGTCACTAACTAGTTGTTTTCCTAGGTTAAACAACTGGTCCAGAGCTGCATTTTCAAGAGAAACTCCGTAACTGACCAACAGTGTTCCTTCTCCAGTATCAGAAAGGTCTCCGGATAAAGACACACAAAAGAGGGCCACCTTGAAGGAATCTGATTTTTTGATAGGTAGTATCTTCATCAATTGAACTTCTGATACTTCAATAAGTATTCCAGGTAACACAGCAGAATCTATAACCCTTTGCCCTTTTAACGGAACAATTATACTCTTTCCTAAAATGACGTGCTCTTGGGCGTTCTCTGGAATTGTAAGCAGAAAGGCTCTCAGGATCAGAGTACTGATATGGTCAACTTCCTTTGCGATGAGCATGCAGGCAGGTTTACTTGTTAATATGCTGCGTACCAAACTCAGGAGGATCTGGGTGCTACTAAAGTCGACTGGGATTCGGCAAGCACAGACCTCAGATTTCAAGTAACTGGTGCAGAGGCTCAAAAGATGCTTATTTAACTTAATAACCGTGGTGGGTGTCAAGCCTAGTCTCTGAACATTTTCGACAAGGTTGCAGCAAAGAATGGCTGTGAATAAGCCCCCATCGCTGAAGCAGGCCACGTGATTCCGCACGGCGGCCGTCAGGACCTTTAACACGGGGTGGCTGACGGGCAGGCCGGCAAGGAGGGCGGCCGACTGGGACGTGGTGACCACGGAGCCGCCCCGGCCGTTGTGCAGCTGCTTCAGCCTGCCCGCTGGGCCGTAGCACGACATGACGAGGCCCTTCAAGGCCGCCAGGCTGGCCCTGGCACGCTCGCCCGTCAGGGGGTCACTTCTGCAGATAGAGGGCTTTTTAGCTTCTAAACGAGACATGTTACTGCAAGGTAATTTGTGAAGAAAGTTTTTATTTTGTTAACCAGAGTTTTCTATTCATTGTATTGTCGTGGGTTTTAACATTTAACAAGATTATCTTTCAGGAATCAAGAGTTACGATTTACAGCATTGTGGCTATAAAATTAAATACTGAGCTCCATGCTTATGAAGCTAATCGGCACATAATGATTGATATAATGACATTTTAGTAATTCCAAATATTTATTCTACTTCATTATTCAAATTCTTTTGTTTGCCTTCAGGCTGAGACTTTACAGACTGTTTTGCAGCCCTCTGTATAAAATACGTTCCAAGATGGACACCTATGAAGGAAACCACAGCTACAAGAAGCCAGTTCTTTCTGATCCAACTGCTATTTTTCATCTCTTCCTTCTAGCTCAAGCTCTGACTCAGAGCTGCTTCTTTCTACAAGAAATAAAAATAAAAAATATTTTAGAGAAGTAACCTCAAAACATTTTATAATTGAAGCTTACTAATTAATTTTAATGCTCTGCTCCTTCTTTAGAAAAAGGAACCACCCACAGGTACAAATCTCCAGAAAATGAGAAACTTAAGACTAAAAACATCCATTTCTTTATTCTTCAATGAATCTCTACAAGGAAAAGTACTGGTATTTTAATAATTCTGGAATGCACAACAAAGTCAGGAAGCTTATAGTACAGTTTTTTAATATGATATGGTTCTAGAAAATGGTGTGTGTATATATATATAGAGTAAAACTCATAGAATCTGGTCTCGAGGTCTCAAATGTTTTTATTCTCTTGCATCAAGATCTAGTGATATTTTTTTCTCTAACTTTGGTTTGCTTGGAAACCTTAGGTCTGAATATAAGTGCATTTGTATCAAATCCTATTTGTAAATAATTATGAAAATGAGATAACCGTCAGGATTCCTAATATAGACACTATCTAATGTACACTATCTAGTCTACATGTAGCTGGACAAATGTGTACAACACATTTACCAAAGAAAAAACCATGTTTAAAATATCTGGCTAAAGTCAGAGCAATCCTATGTAGTTTTACCCTATCAGTTAATGATACTCAGTGTTGATATCTTACAACTAATCCACTCCCAAACTACGGCTATGACAATAAATACAAAAGCCGGGGAATGTGCTGGATGACAAGGAGAAAGACAGGACTGGATTGGCAATCTGGCCTCAAAGAGGGTAAATAATGTAAAATGCTGCCGTTTACCAAGTGTGCCAGCACTCGTACTAGCTTCCTTAATGAGGCTGGAAGAAGTGAGCCGGAGGCATAAACTTCTGTTTCTATAATAATGTGTGGAGATCTGTTGAGGTTTGGTGCTTTGAAGGTAAAGGTTCAACCAATTATCGGTTATTTCATGAATATACCAACCATGCTAACCACACCGACTGTGTTTAGCATAAATAAACTGAACTACTCAGACTATAGTCCTGCCCAGAGTAGACTATGGCACAGTACTATACAGACCAGGAAGGTGATCTGAAGACGTGCAAAGATGTGAAGAGAACAAAGGAATGTTATGCAAAGTGTTATTTTGGTTATCACACCTCCCAATTTAGTTACAGGGCTGTAACCATGGCAACTGGGCCCAAATAAAGTGAAAGCAAGGATGGCCAGCTTTCTCACTGCAATGATAAAGCTATAGTTGTCTCTTTTTACAGCACAAGGAAAAAAAGTTTCTGTTCATCTCATATGAGAAAGAGCCAAACAACTTAAATATTATTTCAAAGCTTATTTTAGATTCAGCAAAATCTGTGAAATACATTTAAATGCAAGCTTAGTGAAGTGACTTCCATATGTAAATTTGCATATTACAACACCCATACAAACCACAAATCTTAACAGACTGTGACCAATAAAGTGATTTACCTGGTTACTTTTCAATACATAATAGTGACATGCAACTTTTCAAAAGGGGCTAAATTGGCCCCTCTCACAGTCTTGTGGTAGTTGGACCAGTAACCACATCTTTTGGCTAGTATCTTTATGAGAAAGGAAGAAAGTGTTGGTGACCGCCAAATCATTTTCAGGATGTCAAAACTGCTGACTCATGGTCCTATGTCTTTCTCTAGACAAAATAAGCTTCAACTGAGAAAATGGGGTCATAAAACACAGGGCTGGCTTATAGAATAGGTTTGGAAGTGCCAATTCAGTTATTTCTTTCTTCCTAACAATGTGATCTATTATTCCTAAAGTTAACATCACATGAATGGCCCTGACTATTCCTGGATGCACTGGCCTGGCAGATGGTCTTTTTGCAGGGATGGATAACAATTAAATATTAATAATACTAAAACTTCCATGACTGTATTCTCAATTCAGAGCTATAAAATATGATCTAAAGAAATATAAACAGGTAAAATTTTTTCCTAAAAGGAATCATGGTTCTTTGGAGAAATGGCTGAGGCAAGAAATAAATGAGACAAGCTAGGGACTTTTCCTGTCAAAAAGTAATAGTTATTAAAAAATGACACAGGAAAGAACTGACAAAGGATTAATCTCCAAAATAATAATCTCATGCAGCTCAACACCAGAAAAACAAACAACCCAATCAAAAGGTGGGCAGAAGACCTAAACAGACATTTCTCCAAAGAGGACATAAAGATGGCCGACAAACAATGAAAAGATGAGCAACACTACTCATCACTAGAGAAATGCAAATCAAAGCTGTAAAGGATGTCACCTCACACTGGTTAGAATGGCCATCACGAAAAAGTCTACAAACAATAAATACTGGAGAGGATGTGGAGCAAAGGGAACCCTCTTGCACTGTTGGTGGGAATGTAAATTGATAGAGCAACTATGGAGACCAGTATGGAGATGTCTTAAAAAACTAGGAATAGAACTACCATGTGACCCAACAATCCCACTACTGAGAAAATTGTAACTGGAAGAGATATGTGTACCCCATGTCTGTTGCAGCACTTTTTACAACAGCTAGGACGTGGAAGCAACTTAGATGTCCATTGACAGATGAATGGATAAAGAAGTTATAGTACATATATACAATGGAATATTACTCAGCTATAAAACATAACACATTTGAGTTAGTCTTAATGAGGTGGATGAACCTAGAGCCTGTTGAACTGAGTCAAGTTAGCTGGAAAGAGAAAGACAAATATTGTACATTAACGCATGTGTAGAGAATCTAGAAAGATGGTATTAATGAACCTATTTGCAGCACAGCAATGGAGATGGACACATAGAGAACAGACACTGGACACAGCGGGGGAAGAAGAGGGTGCAACAAATTGAGAGAAGAGCATGGAGACATATACATCACCATATATAAAACAGATAGCCAGGGGGAATTTGGAGGGAATCTAAGATGGGACAGTTTAAGCATTAGAAAGAATATTGATGATAATGACTGTGATAATTCAAATTTATGCAAACTTCTGAATTCATCAAGAGCAAAAACTCTCATTGCTACTAGAACATTAACTTGTTATAAAAACTGATGAAGGGAAACAAGGGCTTCCCTGGTGGCTCAGTGGTAAAGAATCAGCCTGCAATGCAGGAGATGCAGGTTTGATCTTTGGGCTGGGAAGATCCCCTGGAGAAGGAAATGGCAACCCACTCCAGTACTCTTGCATGGAAAATTCCATGGTCAGAGGAGCCTAGTGGGCAACAGCCCATGGGGGGTTGCAAAGAGTTAGACATGACTTAGCTGCTAAACAACAACAAAGGAAAACAAAGCCTATATTTTGCTTTTCCTATATAAATGCATTTTGAGGGGGTAAATCAAACTCACCTGAAACTTGCAAGCCTGCTACTTCCCTGGGAGGTGGTTCTTCTTAGGACTTGTAAGTGCCAGACTGTCTGGTTCAGAGAGGTTGTCCTTACTAGGAATTTGGAAAACAGGGCTGCTTTTGATCCTGTGCCACCCCAAATGTATGAACCCAATCAGAGGTACCATAACAACCAGAACTTTGTAGTCTTTCCAGAAGTTCTGAAAGCTCATAGTACTTCAGCATCAGTGTACCTAAGAAAAGGTTGACAGTTAAAAACAAAATTAAAAAAAAAAAAATCCCTCTAAAATTACACCTCTAAAGCACAAGCAAAATACTGCCCTCTAATAAAAGCTGCCTGTTAAAAAGTTTCTAGGTACAATACATTGCAATGTTATTTAACAAAAAGAGGTAAGTTGCAGACTTACAGGGATGGCAGGAGATCAGGCTTGGAAACATACAGGACAACACTAAAAGTTTAGTCAGCAGTTATGAAGGAGCAACATCACCTGCTGGGAAAGCTGCTGGAAACTTTAGGAACACTCATGCATCAATGTTATTGTCTTTATATAATTAATTTCTCTGAACCACAACAAGTTAAATCCATTTAGTCACAATTTTAACAGAAGAACCAAATGGCAATCCTTAAATATGCAGTGAGAATTCAGATTCTGCATTCTGATAGGATGTGAGTGATGATCTTTCCACTGAAATGTTGTCAAGCATTGGTCCCAATTTTAGCAGAAGACTTTTGGCTTGAACTCTGTGAATGCCATCTCCACATTTCTGTGCTGAGCCTCTGCATTTAGAGTGTTTACCCTTATCACTACTAACTATGTCCTGTAAGGGTTATTTCTGCTTTATTGACTATGCCAAAGCCTTTGACTGTGTGGATCACAACAAACTGGAAAATTCTTAAAGAGATGGGAATACCAGACCACCTGACCTGCCTCTTGAGAAACCTATATGCAGGTCAGGAAGCAACAGTTAGAACTGGACATGGAACAGCCGACTGGCTCCAAATCGGGAAAGGAGTACATCAAGGCTGTTTATTGTTACCCTGCTTATTTAATTTACATGCAGAGTACATCATGAGAAATGCTGGGCTGGATGAAGCACAAGCTGGAATCAAAATTGTCAGGAGAAATATGAATAATCTCAGATATGCAGATGATACCACCCTTATGGCAGATAGTGAAGAAGAACTAAAGAGCCTCTTGATGAAAGTGAAAGAGGAGAGTGAAAAAGTTGGCTTAAAACTCAATATTCAGAAAACAAAGATCATAGTATCTGGTCCCATCACTTCATGGCAAATAGATGGGGAAACAGTGGAAATAGTGGCTGACTTTTTTTGGGGGGCTCCAACATCTCTGTAGATGGTGACTGCAGCCATAAAATTAAAAGACGCTTACTCCTTAGAAGAAAAGTTATGACCGAACTAGACCGCATATTAAAAAGCAGAGACATTACTTTGCCAAAAAAGGTCCATCTAGTCAAAGCTATGGTTTTTCCAGTAGTCATGTATGGATGTGAGAGCTTGACTATAAAGAAAGCTGAGTGCTGAAGAATTGATGCTTTTGAACTGTGGTGTTGGAGAAGACTCTTGAGAGTCCCTTGGACTGCAAGGAGATCAAACCAGTCAATTGTAAAGGAAATCAGTCCTGAATAGTCATTGGAAGGACTGATGTTGAAGCTGAAACTCCAATACTTCGGCCACCTGATGCGAAGAACTGACTCACTGGAAAAGACCCTGGGAAAGATCAAAAGCAAGAGAAGGGGATGACAGAGGATGAGATGGTTGGATGGCATCACCAACTCACTGGACATGAGTCTGAGTAAACTCTGGGAGTTGGTGATGGACAGGGAGGCCTGGCGTGCTGCAGTCCATGGGGTCACAAAGAGTCAGACACACCTGAGTGACTGAACTGAACCGATAAGGGTTATTGTCAACAAAGTTTACTTGAAGAAACTAGGGCTAGGAACTTGTCTGCAGTTTCAAAGCTCGATAGTATTAAGAACAGTTTTTTTGCTCTGTCTGTTCTGGAAAGCATGAAATGTGGCCCAGGAGGTCTGTTTCTGATGATCTGTTGGGTTTGGGGTTGTAAGTCTAGATGACCTCTAAAGACTTCTTACACTTTTTTACTCAAGGGAGCTCACTAGGCTTTAGTGATGAGCTTACACACTCATAATGCTCTGAATGGACCCGCTCTCCAAGCTCTCTTCTGGGCAATGAAGGACAATAAGGACTGTTAAGAATTAGGTTCAGTGGCATATATGTGAGTTCCATTATGAAATCGCTTATGGTAATTTTGTGTGAATGTGCTTAGAAAAATGTCTGAACATAATTTTTATTTATACCTTCCCTTTTAAGGCAAGATTAAAATATAGGACTAATGAGCTACATATCTGAACTGTGTTCTGTATGTACATATTAAAAATAAAAAATGCTTAGAGTTATGTCTATGTACATATATTATTCCCAGCATTAGAAATGATTTCTCCTCGAAGTACAAACTCACATTTCATAAGGACTTTTTTGCTAACTTAAACAAATTGCTAGAGAAATCATGGCCTGCTTTGTAACTGCAAGTATTTTTAGGCCTCTCCCTTCCCTCAAGGGCTTTGGCATTCTATATGCTTTTTTGCAACCTTTAGGACCATACCTTTTATTGACATACTCATGTTCTAATCTTTGGAGAAAGTCAATCACAAATAACTGTATCATGATTACATTTCTTTGTGGAGCCCACTGTGCAAAAGCCTTTGGGGCATTTGAGATTTGAGGAACAATAAAACCTCTGAGGGAGGCCCTGGGTGATCAGGAATAATGAGGGAAGAGCTTGAATAAGACTTACTTCTGAGATGGAAGGAGGGACTTGAGGCTGTGCCAAAGTCAATGGTCTGTGTTGACAGGTGGCATTTTTGTCCACAAAATACCTTCAATTAAAGGATCAGGATATACTGTCCTTTCACATCCAGTCTCAATACTTAAGGTGAATTTAAGCATCTCCAACTCTGTCCCTTTTGACATGAGCTTGTCAAGTCACAGCACTTTTCATAGACAGCACCTCTGCCCCTGTTTACTTCTCATGATCACTAACATATCATCATATTTGTCACTTTTTCCTGAGTTATAAACTTTTAGGAAAACAGCTTATAGAAAAGACTCATTAGGAACAGGGGTAGTGGTGGTTTAGTTGCTAAGTCATGTCTGACTCTTGTGACCCCATGAGCTGTAGCCCACTAGGCTCCTTTGTCCATGGGATTTTCCAGGCAAAAATACTGGAGTGGGTTGCCATTTCCTTCTCCATGTTTGGAATGAAAGAATATAATAATAAAGCTGAGATGAATAACTCAATAACTAAACTTCAGAATAAATCCAGGTCCAAGCTGTAACAGCAATGTCTGGACTGTGGTACTATTCCCTCCATGCACAACAGATCACAGTATGGAATGTGATGTGCTAGGAGCCCTCAGATTAGGATCAACGTGGCTCCCTGTACTCAAGGTCTCTTTGGGTCTTCCCTGGGTTAAGACAAGGGAGGTACTCCATTCTGTTTATATTGTTTAACAGGCGAGTATCCTTTTCCACTAGAATAAGATGCATTAAGGATCAGTGCATCTTTTTCTAGATTTAGGTTTAGTTCAGCCTTGCAATTAGTATATTTTGGCTGAAAACTCATTATTTGCCAAATGATCACTGAGGCCCAGCAACAGCACTTCCTGATTTAATAATTTTAATATTTGCTCAACACCTACATGCAGCCATTTCCTCATATTCTCTGCGTCTCATATATTGATTTGGCTAATGGAGGTGAAAAAGCAGGTAACTGACTTCCAGTGATTATTCTGTCATCCTTTGTGAGGCTTGGAAGATGATAAAGATCAGAATGACAGGGCATTTTACTTTACAAAGTACTTTTAGAGTCTTCACATTTAAATCCACATAAACACGCTGAGTATCACACCATCTCCAGCAAGTAAGATAGACTCACAATGGCACAGTAATCTTCACCTACTTCGTTTCTTTTACAGTGTCTTTCCAGCATTTTATATATACTGTCGCTTGTATAAATCACATACCAGGGCAGACACGTTAGACTTTACTAAATAAGGCTCCTTGCTAGTTGTAAGAAAAAGACAACAAAGTAGTTAGTGAAGTAATGTGTTCCTTATTTTTCTCGTATCTTCTTGTGGGGCTTTTGCTACGCTAAGTCACTTCAGTCGTGTCTGACTCTGTGCGACCCCAGACGGCAGCCCACCAGGCTCCCCCATCCCTGGGATTCTCCAGGCAAGAACACTGGGCTGCCATTTCCTTCTCCAGTGCATGAAAGTGAAAAGTGAAAGTGAAGTCGCTCAGTCGTGTGCGACTCTTAGCGACCCCATGGATTGCAGCCTAACAGGCTCCTCCGTCCATGGGATTTTCCAAGCAAGAGTACTGGAGTGGGGTGCCATTGCCTTCTCTGTGTGGGACTTTTAAATACAATCAAATATACTAGGGGTATACAATTTTGATTTAATCCATTTTTTTCTTCTAAAGTCTTTTTGTGGAATATTTTCAAAATGAAACTTAGTATCACTGCCCTTTTCTAAAAACTATAACACAGGCTTACTTTTTAAAGTTAGAAAATACAGTAATAAGAAAGCTAAAAAAATCTGTAATCTTTTTGGTTTTAACAAAAATGTGATTGCAATATACACTCTCTCTTTGTAATCTCTTCTCCCTCCAATAATATAAATCTTCATTATGATTTTTAGTAGTTATATAGCTTTTATGGCGATATCCTAATTTAACAGATCACTGATTGATAGGAATCTGAGATTTTTTTCAGTTTTATTGCTAAACATGCTGAGTACTCTTGTAAATCCTCCAGAGTCCATGCTATAGCCTCTCTATGCTGCTTCTCAGGATAATCAAAGTCTTACTAGAATTCCTAACAATTAACTCATTTTTCAAATGAATTTAACAAGAAGGTTTTTAAAACTTTGACTTTTACAAAGGTTCACAGTGCTGAACAGCAGGGAGACAGGGAGTTCCAACTTGGGGATGGAAAACAAAGCTGGATACAGCTTTTCTTGAGATGGCCCTTCCCTCAAAACATTTGGCAAAGAGTTATTCCAAGTGGTGTCGAACTATTTTATGGACAGAAGAGATTCCTAAGTCTGAAGCAAGATTTTCTCAAGAATATGCTCAAAATGATCACATTTGCCAAGCAAAAACAGGCTGGCTTCTAAAATGAGTTAGTGCTTCTTCATTCACAGAGCGTTTCAAGTTTGCTTGGATTAAAGCAGTGACACAAACCACAGCAAGAAGACGTCTTCCCTTTCCTTACCCTCCTCCAGTCTACCTGCCACTGCCCGTATCTTTCCTGGGTCCTCTCTAAACACGCTCCTAAGAAAAGCAAATGAAAGCAGAATGTGTGGGGCTCTTTTACAAAGATGGAGGAAACTAAGAAAAAGGAAAAGAGATTAGTAAATTTTACATTAGTAAACAGAAAGTAGATATTTACAGTTTTATCCATTGAAATGCCTCTGTTAAGTATAGAAAATGTTTATACACCATTGACACAGATGCTTTCTTATATCCTTCTTTCCAAAACAAATACTTTGTATTATTCAAAAAGTTTCCTATTTTTTCTATTTGTTTCCATAGCAATTTTATGAGACCAGTTTATATATGAGGAAACACTAAATGATTCTAAAATTATTGTCAGTTAATATGGCACACATCTTGGAGTTTGGAGTCCTAAAGTCTAGACTGGTATTCTTAATGGCAATTTTCAAAAGTTGAGTATTAGTATCTCAGCTTTGGCAAGAGTCAATCAGAATTGCCAGTGCATAATGATGTGTGCCAAGAACATTCTGGGCACATGCTGAATAGCTGCGCGGGTCGCTGAGGTCAAGTTCCCCAGTGTATTACACCTGGCATGTCTTTATTCTCACGGCGGGATACATTAGAGGTTAACAGGTCTTGTGCCACTTGGTCCAAAATGAGAGGGCAAACAAGCCCATATCCTCCAAACACACACCCATGATCTAGTAATGGATGAGTGGAGCTAATTTTAGCCGCTTTTTTTTTTTTTTTTAAAGCTCAGTTCTTAGTGCAGAATAAATAGTGAGAGATTAATGAGCAGAATGGAGCAAAACTGGTTACATCTCTGCCCCACTAAAATATCATAATCTTTTTGACTGCATAGAACTGATCAGTAACATGAAGGGCAAAAAAAAAGCACTTAATTCTAAACAACCTGGCCCTGGCTATCAGATTACTCTTTGTATGCACGCAGTTAAAACCACAGCGTTTCGCTATCCTTTAGGCCTACAATAACCCGGATGCAGGCAATGCGGGGAAGGCTCTCATTCTGCCTATTGGGCTTGCGGGGCGCCATCTGCTGGCCGCTTGAACACAGTGTAAGGCAGATTCTTAACGTCTTCATCTGGCTCCGTTTAAATTTGAAAAAAAAAAATAACGTTTAAAACATTTTTAAAAATTATTGAATATAATTTAAACATGAAAAGAACACTAAATGGAAAGTTAAACAATTAATTAACCCAACTCTTGTGGCTGCGATATTTCATTAAATTTATTGGAACTGTATAATGCCTTTTCTTCTAGCGTGACAAATGTTGATTTTAAGTATCTGTGAATTCCTCATTCCTGAAATCTAATTACTGATCCTGAAAGTAGTTCTTTTTATCCTCAATTTTAATACAACAGTTCACATTTTGGCTATTTTGTGTACACGTTAGAAAGGACTGCATGGTGTCTTCAGGCCTATTGAACTGACTGACTGGTATGCCAAACAGAACAATAATTTCTTTTTTTTCCCCCCCTTTTCTAACTACATCACCTAAAATAACAGCTTTGCTGAACTTTTCCAGTCTTGTCAAAACACAGACAACAAAAAAATTACTGTCAATCCTTGATTAACTGAGTGGACCATGTGTCTTAGTGGCTTAGTCCTGTCCCGACTATTTGTGACCCTACGGATAGTAGCCCACCAGGGTCTTCTGTCCATGGAATTCTCCAGGCAAGAACAGTGGAGTGGGTTGCCATTCCCTTCTCCAGGGGATATTCCCAACCTGACCCAGGGATCAAACCTGAGTCTCCCTCACCGCAGGCAGATTCTTTACTGTCTGAGCCACCAGGCTTATGAAAAAATAATGGAACGCTTCATGAATTTGCCTATCATCCTTGCACAGGGGCCATGCTAATCTTCTCTGTATCGTTCCAATTTTAGTATATGTACTGCCGAACCTGAGCTCTAAGTTTCCTTTCTGCAAAATCTTTCCCCTACCTTGACCAGTAGGCAGTAACTGGTCAGAATCAGCTGACCAGCACAGCCTGGTCTGGAGCGGGTCAGGAGCAGGCGCAGAGCATGGTAAAGGCATAAGCATTTTACGATCTCTGATATCCTCTACTCCATTACTGTGAATTCAGTGTCTTTATAAATAAGTAGTATACTGGAAGCATCACAAGTTTTTTATGGGAGCTTTTAACTGTCCACAACCTAAAATTTGAACAGCAAGTGAATAAGTAGCAACCAACGAGGAAAAGACGATCAGCCTTCTGGCAGGCTGTGGCTTATCAGAAAAGTGTGGAGAGTCGTTATAAAACTTAGGGTTGTCTGAGAATCTTTCCAGTCCCTTTCACCATCTTTACACCTGCCATTTGACATGGAAGCTGGTGGGGAGTTACTGAAGACAGTGGACTGGGTTCTTAGTGCTGCAGCAATGCCTTTATGTTCCCCTGGTCAGATCTGAATCTCAAAAGGGCTGGTTTCTGTCCTCACCATTTCTGAGATTTCTATTTTACTCTCTAACTTGGTTTCTGCAGATAACCTACTGGCCACAGGATACTGTGGCTACTGGGTCTGAGCTCCTCTGCTTCCCGCTCCCATGTGGTAAAACTTCCGTCTCAGCTCCCATTTTCACGTCCTTCCTCACTGTCTCGGAGGAGGACCAGACACTTCTGGTCAGTCAGTCCCACCTGCCACTGTGTCTTCAGGGTCCCAACTCCATCACCCCTCCCCCCCCCAACTTCTACTTTCCATCTCCCACTTGGAACTGGTCTTCCTCCTTGGCAAAACTGTTTTTCTCCACTGAAAAGAACCAAAAGCAAATTCCCTAAAGCCACTGCCCTTTACTGGCCTTTCCTTTTAGTTACTAGACACTGATTCCTTTCAAATAACACATTTCTAGAGCCAATTCCCAGGAGAAGGCAATGGCACCCCACTCCAATACTCTTGCCTGGAAAATCTCATGGACAGGGGAGCCTGGTAGGCTGCAGTCCATGGGGTCGCTAAGAGTCAGACATGACTGAGCAACTTCACTTTCACTTTCATGCATTGGAGAAGGAAATGGCAACCCACTCCAGTGTTCTTGCCTGGAGAATCCCAGGGACAGTGGAGCCTGGTGGCTGCCGTCTATGGGGTCGCACAGAGTCGGACACGACTGAAGTGACTTAGCTGCAGCAAAGCCAATTCCCACTTCCATCTTCACACCCAAGTAATTTGCTTTTGTTCCACTCTCCATGGAAACCGCTTTGACTATAAAGATCACAATCTCTCCCTATAATCTCTCTGCAGCACTTTTGATGAGTTCTTGAAACTCTTTAAGTACCTGAGGCTAGTCTGATCCTTCTCGGTCTCCTTTAATGGTCCCTCAGTCTCCACTGTTCACCCTTCTCAAAGCTCTGTCCTTGGCTGTCTTCTCCCTCTGTTCATTTCCTGGGTGTCCTCATTCACACCCAAAGCTTCTACTTTAGCACACCCATCGGTGACTCCCATGCCTTCATTTCCAGCTTAGTCCCACATATCCCATGCTGCTGTTCCTCACAAGTGTCTAAACTCATCTCATATAAAAATGAATCCTCTTTCCTTCCCAAATTGCTGTTTCTCCTCTACTTCCTGCTTTGGCTTTTTTTTTTTAAATAAAGAAATTATCTACCATGCTGTTCGATTGGAAAATCTGAATACAGTGGATTCTGCTGTTTCTTAAACTCCCCATCAAGTCAGTCACCCAATTCCCCATTTGACCTGACATTTCTTTTGCACAATTTCTCCCCACCGCCATAGTCCAGACCCTCATTACCTAACTTGCTTCTAGTCCAGTGGTTCTCAGTGTGGTTCCTTCGCCACTGGCAGTAGCATCACCTGGGAATTTATCAGAAATGTAAACTCTTGGGCTGCCCTGGAGCTACTGAATCAGAACTCTATACTGGGATTCAGTAATCTGTGTTTCAACAAATTCTTTAGGTAATTCTGAAGCTTTAATCTGAAAACCACTATTCCATTCTCTACCCTCTTAACACTGCTATCTTGGCGAAAACAACAACAGATACAGTTGTGCTGCTCAGAAGCCTTCAACGACATTTTTGACTAGAAGTGAAACCTACACTTCTTTGTACAGCACAAAAGATGGGATCTAGTTCCTGCCTACCAGTTTCCAGAAGGTAAAGCACAATACATCGTCTTAGTAAGAATGCACTGTTGTGTAGTGATTAAGTGGACTAGCTGTGGAATCCTACTGCCTGGGCTTTGCATCTCTGCCTTATTACAGTACAGCTGGCTGTGACCCTGGATGATTCCTTAACCTCACAATGTACATCATCCATAAAATGAGAATAACACTGACAGCCATATCACAAGGTTGTTGTGCAGTTATCACATACCTGGCACTCACACTGGACTCTGTTACTAGATTTCAGGATGTTATAGAAAAGGTTGCTGCTAAGTCGCTTCAGTCATGTCCGACTCTGTGCGACCCCATAGACAGTAGCCCACCAGGCTCCCCCATCCCTGGGATTCTCCAGGCAAGAACACTGGAGTGGGTTGCCATTTCCTTCTCCAGTGCATGAAAGTGAAAAGTGGAAGTGAAGTCGCTCAGTCGTGTCCGACTCCTAGTGACCCCATGGACTGCAGCCTACCAGGCTCCTCCGCCCATGGGATTCTCCAGGCAAGAGTACTGGAGTGGGGTGCCATTGCCTTCTCCCATAGAAAAGGTTAACAGGCTCCAAAAGTGAGGGCCAGGAAAGTTCATCATGAAGGAAAGAAGGAAACTCAAGGACAAAGCAAAACAGCAAAGACAGGGTGATAAATTCATATTTGTTTCTTTGACAACAATTAATGAAGATAATGGTGCTAAGTGATTAAATATGAGGGTTCCAGTATAATGATGCTTTGAGTAATGACGGAAATCAAATTCTAACCTCCCCCACTAGGTATGATCTTAAGCAAAGACTTATTTCTTGCCTCAATTTCATAGTCTGTAACATGGTGCTATATAATGAGAATTCCTAGGTATTTACCTAGGACTTCCCTTGTGGCTCAGATGGTAAAGCGTCTGACTACAATGCAGGAGACACGGGTTCAATCCCTGGGTCAGGAAGATCCTCTGGAGAAGAAAATGGCACCCCACTCCAGTACTCTTGCCTGGAAAATCCCATGGATGGAGGAGCGTGGTAGGCCACAGTCCATGGGGTCGCAAAGAGTTGGACACGACTGAGCGACTTCACTTAGTCTTGGTCTTACCTACGTAAATATTTATTGTTTATCCAATATCTGATATGTGAACATTCAATACAGGGCAGCAATTATTCCTATTGTATGTACAATATCTTCAATACAAACAGGCACTTCTGGAGACTCCTGTCTGATCCAAGCTCTGGGGAGTGTGGAGACAGATGTCAGTCCCAGGACTGACTGTGCGAAGAGTTGAAGTTATGCCGTCTTTCGGGAACAGTGGGTATCCAATAACTGATCACTGCAGGGATACAGTCTTGATTCTTCCCTCCAACTTGGGACAACTCTCAGAGTTACTGTGAGACTCGGTAGACACTCTCCTTGGGACCATACTGCAGCTCAACTTTTTCTACCCATCATTCTACCTCTTTTCTTCCTTGGTAAGATCCAAAAAGTAGTAATAAATGTCCTGGTCATAAATCTCCTTAGGTCAGCTTCCCAGGGAGCCCCATCTAGGACAATCTGGAAACATCTTGTTCATTTATCAATGTACTTGTTGACTGTTGCCCCTCCCATCATTAAATATAAGGTCAATGTGATCAGGGCCATGCTCGTTTTGGCCACTTCTGTATCTGCTAACTAGGCAGTGTGACAAATATGAATATAAACTGCCGGTGTTAATGAATGCATGAATGAAACTGCGGGTAGAGCGAGCCTCTGAAACACCAACAGGATGTGAGCCTGCTCTGGAATGGGAGGAAGAAGCATATGACCTCAGGAGGCCTCCATCTCAACAGGGTTTCCATGCCCAGAATGTCCAAAGCGCCAAGTCCTGCTTCTGCCGTCCGAGCTAGTACTGCCACATGCTGCGGAGTGCTCCCGTCAGAGGGCGGCTCTTCAGGCAGACACAGGTCTCGGGGCCAGGGCATTCGGCGCCTTCCCTCGGGCGCCTTTTCCGTCTACGTTTCGGTGCGGCCGCGCGGATCCGAGAGAGGAGAGTGCACACCCGGCGCTGTGCGCACAGCTTCGGAGCACCCCCGCTCCTCCGCGTTCCTCCCGGCAGCAAGCGCCCAGCGCCGAGGCTGCAGGTTAAACGCAGTCTCTACGGAGCCGGCCCCCCAGCCCCGCCCCCGGTCTCCTTCAGTGACCTTTCCGAGCGAGGACGAGGCACCGACGAGCCCCGGCCCCCCTGCAGCCGGGCAGAGAGCCGGCTCCCCGCGGCGGCCCTGGCCTTCTCACCTGCCTGCCAGCCGCCGCCCGCAGCCCCCCAAGGCCGCACCTTGCGCCGCCGCAGCTCTCGGAGCTAGGCCCTCGCTGGGAACCGAGCATGCGCAGCCCCGCGCTCGCGCAGGCCCGCGGCTCCTCCGGGCGTTGGTGACGCTTTCGGCCGGGGACGCGGTGGTGGCGACCGGAAGACCGGGGGCGGGGCTCGTCTGGTGTCACTCTAGGCACACTGTCGGAAGTGGAAACGTTAAATGACGGGTCACACGGACTTGCTGAGGCACAATGTCTCCTTTTTTGCCCGCGCTTAAGAGGCGCTCATGGAATGGAAACGTGACCAACTGCGCTCGGCGGGTCCCGGGCCTTCCGGTCTTGACCAAGGGCGACGCGTCGGATCCCGCGGCCGCTCACCAGCCCCGGTCTTCCGGAGCAACCGCCCAGAAGACCCGGAGAGAGGGCGCCGCCGCGGCCGCCCCTGTGGAGTGGGGCGTGCGGGAGGCCCTCAGCGGCGCGGCGTCCGCCCCTCGTCCTCGCGGGGGCTTACGGGGGTCTGAGGCCCCTGAGTCTGTGCGCTCGCCGGCTAGCTCATGTCCGTGCCGTCTCCCCTCCCGTTGATGCGTTCGAGGGCCAAGACTGCATTCTTCCGTTCAAAGGAACTGTAAGAGAAGTTATGCTCATGGATAACTGTCTCACAATGCACCCGCCATTGAGAAAGCCACCTTCATCTGCCAACCCGTGTTTTCTATACTCGTTCCCCATTAAACATTCGGGAGACTTCCCCCCTTTTTGTGCTAGTAATTTTCAAGAAACATTCTGTGAAACAGAAATGTTGCGTTTTATTTTTCTTTCTCTCGATCGCCCTTCTCCCTGGCATAGCGGGTAACTGGTTTGTCACCGGCCAATCGAGCTCGCCTTGTTCGCGATCTCTAGATAGAGGTCCTTTGCCGCCATGATTGTTTTGGGCCCTCGTTGGAAGCCGCGAGACCTTGCACGGAGGACATTTTTGTTTTTGGAAGATCCCGCGCGCTCTTCCGGCCGTTAGCTTAGTGTTCGCCGCCATCTTAAGTCCTGGTTGTGGCTTCAAGCGGGCCGCGAAGCAACCCAGGCCATCTTGTGTTTGGGCGGCGGCAGGGCTTCTCTGCTCGCCCAGGAAGCGGGAAGGAGGTCAGCACCCGGAACACCCGAGCTTCCAAAGGCTGGCTTGTGAGCCTCTGGCCTCCTTTCTAGTCTGAGTTTGCACAGCCAGGTACCCTGGACAGTAACTAAACAAAAGCCCGACCCCAAACCCTGCCACCATCGTAGGTAAGAACTTGGAAATGCTGGGAACCTAAGATGTTCCTTCCCTTGAACTCTGCTGTGAGCCCAGCTCCTCTCCCGCTTCGGTTATTTCCTTTGGTTAGTGAACCTTTCCTGAATCCTTATCCCTGTGCTTCCTCCTCTATTTTAAACAGAAGGGTGCCGGAAGCCTGGGCTTGACAGTGGAAGTTTTGGTCTGGGAAATTGTTATTATTTGGACGAAATGGAGTACAGTGACTGGGCCAGGTATTTATATCAAACATCTACATTGTATGGAGAAGGCGAAGGCACCCCACTCCAGTTCTCTTGCCTGGAAAATTCCATGGATGGAGGAACCTGGTGGGCTGCAGTCCATGGGGTCGCTAAGAGTCGGACACGACTGAGCGACTTCACTTCCACTTTTGGAGAAGGAAATGGCAACCCACTCCAGTGTTCCTGCCTGGAGAATCCCAGGGACGGGGGAGCCTGGGGGGCTACCGTCTATGGGGTCGCATAGAGTCGGACATGACTGAAGCGACTTAGCAGCAGCAGCAGATTCCCCTTCCCAGACAGTTTTTGGTTTGTCACATACAGATTGTGTTTGTATATACATTCATTCATTTATTCAGTACATTTGTTGAGTACCTGGTGTGTACTAGGTTGTAAGGATTCTGTAGTAAATGAAAACCACTTTATTTCATGGAGTTTCCATTCTGTCACCTTGAGAGCTACTAGGTTGGGCAAGTAACAGTGTTTTCTGGTTCTTAGACCTGCTATAATATACAAACAAGTATTTGCTTGCTCCTTCCCCTATCTTCCCCCGCTCCTTTTTCCTCCTGGACTAGGAATAAATCATACTGACACTTCATTTCTTGGATCCTGGACCCGACTGCATTTGTAGATGAACTGGTTAATTTTACAAACAATATTCAAGGTACTTAAGGCCTTGCTGCTCCAATTGAACTGTGTATCAGCCGCTTGAGCATCACCTGGGAGCTTGTTAGAAACGCCGTTGACTCCATCCACAGGCCACTGAATCAGAATCTGCCGTGAGAAGTGCATCTTAAGTTCAGACAGCACTGACTGAGGGCACGGACTAAAGACAAAGACTTTCTTTTTACAACTTGTGCTTCTGAAACAATATATGGTCAGTATAGTCCACGCTTTAAATGCAGTGGACATGTGGTTTTTATATCCATCAGTTTAATGTCAAGATGCCAATTTAGCATTCTAAAAAGTTGAGAATTTGTCAGCCCCATATACTGTTATGTAACATGTGCTATGCAACACCTTTTGTCCTATGTGCATATTTTATTTTTAATTTATTTGAAGTTGAACTCAAATTCTGTATGTTTTCAGTAGTTCAGTATCAACTTGGAAAACCTTGGAGCATAGTTTACCAAAGCTTTTTTGGCACCTTGCATTCTGTCATTTTAAAATAACAAATCTAAATTTAATTCATTTCAGGGGTTCTCAGCTTTGGCTGTTTATGAAAAAATCACTTGGGGTGCTTAAAAAAACCAACAACCCAGACCAGTATCAGTAGACTCTGAGATCCTGTGGATGGAATTTAAGGAAGTTAAGGTATTTGAGAAACAACAAATGAGTTTTATATTTTCTGTGTTGCTGGTTGTTAGATTTTTCTCCCTTGTAGATTTACTTAAAATAATTATGAAGAGAGTTGGACTGGAAATGTGGTGAACTAGCTTCTTAGTAACCCATCAGCTTGCTGTTTATTGTGTGTCCTAAGCAAGTTATCCAGTCTTTCTGTCTTTCCTTCATCCATCTAAATATTAATTGGGAAAAGAAGAATGAAGGTCCTGTTATGTTTTATTTAGTCTCTTGTGTATGTTACAAAATGTAGTGGATATTTATATTCTGTGCATGTGAGGAAAAGAAGTATTTTGCAAGTGCAATATTCATTGCTTCTGATTTTCCTATACTGTATCTTGTATATGCTAGTAAGCATAATGGGTCTGGAAATGAACTCTAGAGCCAGACTCTCTGGCTCCTCCAGCTACCAGCTTAAACTGATTACTTAACCCTTTTGTGCTTCAGTCTGTTGTTTAGTCGCTAAGGGGTGTCTGACTCTTGCTTACCGCATGGACGGTAGCCTGCCAGGCTCCTCTGTCCATGGGGTTTCCCAGCAAGAACACTGGAGCAGGTTGCCATTTCCTTCTTTAGGGGATCTTCCCATCGCAGGGATCAAACCTGAGTTTCCTAAATTGGCAGGCAGATTCTTTACCACTGTGCCACCAGGGAAACCCTATACCTTAGTTCAGTTCAGTCGCTCAGTCGTGTCCGACTCTTTGCAACCCCATGAATCACAGCACTCCAGGCCTCCCTGTCCATCACCATCTCCCGGAGTTCACTCAAACTCACGTCCATCGAGTCGGTGATGCCATCCAGCCATCTCATCCTCTGTCGTCCCTTTCTCTTCCTGCCTTCAATCTTTCCCAGCATCAGGGTCTTTCCAGTGAGTCAGTTGCTTCATCTCAAAAATAGGGTTGATATGAGGGTCAGATAAGTTAATACAAGAAAAGTGCTGAAAACAGTGCTTGGCACATAATCACGGCTATGTAAATGTTAATTAGGTATTATTCTATTTAAGTCTTCGGATTATTAAAGTTTTGTTCATACATTCAAATCACTAATGGGGAAAGGTATTGTAGTTCCATGACTTTTTAGGCCACGTATCCATTTGGGAAAGAGGGTGATTTAAATACAATATGCCAAGCCAGGAAGATGTGTGAGTGAGAGGTTTTTTTAATGATCTTTTTCTTTTCTCTGAATAGCTTTATGGAGGTATGATTGTCGTACAGTAAACAGCACATACTTAAAGTATACCGTTTGATGGTGATTTACATGCATATACCAATGAAATCAACACTTGAGTCAAGATAGTGAATGTACTCATCACCTCCCAGAAGTTTTCTCTTGTCCTTTTGTAAACCCTCTGGGCTCTTCTAGACAACTGCTGCTCTGTTTTCTGTCACTCTTGCATTTCCCAGGATTTTATCTAAATGGAATCTTCATGTATGTGCTGTCTTGGGGGGTGGGGTAGTCTGCTTTTTTTCACTCATTATAATTGAGAGCCATCTTTGGTGCAAGTATCAGTGCTTCATTCCTTTGTAATTGCTATATTCAGCAATTTGTTAGACTAATTTGTTTGCACATTTGTTAATTGAAGGGCATTTGGGTTGTTTTTATTTCCATAGTGGTCATTTTCACATTGGAATAAAAAAAAGTAATTATTTGGTGGCCATTCAGTTCAGTCGCTCAGTCGTGTCCGACTCTTTGCGACCCCATGAATCGCAGCACGCCAGACCTCTCTGTCCATCACCAACTCCCAGAGTTCACTCAAACTCATATCCATCGAGTCGGTGATGCCATCCAGCCATCTCATCCTCTGTCATCCCCTGCTCCTCCTGCCCCCAATCCCTCCCAGCATCAGAGTCTTTTCCAGTGAGTCAACTCTTCACATGAGGTGGCCAAAGTACTGGAGTTTCGGCTGTAGCATCATTGCTTCCAAAGAACACCCAGGCCTTCCAGATACAGAGAACCTAGGAGGTGCCAGTGGTAGACTGTGTTTGTTTGGGACTTTGTCTTTGACATTGTTTAGTTTATGCATTCACGTTTTCTGAATGAAACGTTATAGTTTTTTAGATGCCAAACATGTCATATATATTGAGTTGTTAGTGGGTTGGATCTCTTTTATTGAGATATAATTTATGTATAACGTAATAGTTTCATATGTACAACACAATTGTTTGATATATGTATATATAGTTAGACAACTCAGGGGGTTAGGGGTGCTGACCCTCTGTGCTGTTGAAAATCTGCATACAACTTTACAGTGACAAGCTCACAACTCAGCCCCCATCTGAGATTCCAGATCTTCGAATTCAACCAACTGTGGATCATGTGATACTGTAGTATGTATTTATTGGGAAAAATCCAAGTGAAGTGGATTCTCATAGTTCAAACCTTGTTGTTCAAGGGTTATCTGTATAATACGGTTTTATTAACTGGTCACCATGTGGTACATTCCCAGGGCTTACTTATTTCATAACTGGAAGTTTGTACCTTTTGACTCCCTTCACGCATTTCACCATCCCCTACTATCCGTTCCTCAACACCCCGCCCCCTGCCCCTGCCCCACCAACGACCACCAATATTTTCTCTGTATCTGAGTTTGGTGTTTGTTTTGTTTTAGATTTCACAGAAAAGTGGATCATATTATATTTGTCTTTCACTGTCTTACTTATTAGAAGAATGCCCATTCATGTTGTCGCAAAGAGCAGGATTTCCTTTCTTCATGACAGAATAGCATTCCATTATATATATGCATACACCGTAATTTCTTTATCCATTCATCTATCATGGACACGTAGGATGTCTCCCCTGTTTTGGCTATTGTGGTTAATGCTTCAGTGAACATGGAGGTGCAGATTACCTTTTCAAGTTAGTGTTTTTCTTTTCTAAAGATAAATACTGTAAAGTGGAATTGCCACATCGTATGGCAGTTATATTTTTAATTTTTTGAGGAGCCTCCTTACTGTTTTCTATAGTGGCTAACCAATTTAAATTCCCATCTACAGGACACAAAGGCTCCCCTTTGTTCACATCCTCACCAGTACTTCAGTTGCTCAGTCGTGTCCGGCTCTTTGCGACCCCTCTGACTGCAGCACGCAGGCTTCCCTGGCCGTCGCCAGCTCTCGGAGCTTGTCCATCGAGTCAGTGTGCCGTCCCTTTCTCCTCCTGCCTTCAGTCTTTCCCAGCATCAGGGTCTTTTCCAGTGAGTCAGTTCTTCACATCAGGTGGCCAAAGTATTGGCCATCTCCAGCGCTTATTTGTTGTCTTTTTGATGATAGCTATTTTGACAAGTGTGAGATGACATCTCACTGTGATTTTGAGTTGCTTTTCTCTGGAGATTTGGAGGTGCTGAGTAGGCTGTCTGAGGTCATGTAAAAAGGTAGGATTTGAACGCATGTCATTTTTGCTAGAACCCGAGACCATGACTGCCTTGTGGGTCAGCGCCTGTTTCTGACAAAGTATTAAATAAAAATTAGATGCTGTTTTTTAGTGAAGCAACCACACAGGGCCAGGTGGGGATTTTCTGTGGGCCCCACAGGAATGGGAGGCCCAGAACTTGGCTTAGATGACCACATTAAGGGTATAGAGTGAACTGTGGACTTAATCTTGGTGGGAGATTTCAGTATATGACCTACATTTAAAGAAAAAGAAAGCAAAATCCTAATTTTTTTTTTTTTGTCACTCGCATTATTTTCCTGTTGTTTCCGTTTGTTTTTTGTTTTTTTGTTTTTCCAAGTTCACTTTGGCATTCAGAATTATCATATGAATAATAGGAAAAGCTGATTCACTACTTTTTTACACTGTAATTACCTTTTCAAATTTTATCAGAGTTGTTGTCAGCAAGATCTTTACTCATTTATCATTTTTCCTTGGTATTTTGTTAAGGTTTGTGATTCCTTCTTCATATTGTCCTTTTATGCGTGTGTGATAAAATTAGATTAGGGGAGTAGGGGCAACAGGTTATGAAATGATTTCTCATTCCTGAATTACAGTTGTTCCTTCATAAATTCTAGGGCCTTTGTTGTTTTAAGACAATAGAAGAGAGTACAACATATTCTTGGTAAAGTTTGAAATCTGGAGAGTAGAAGACTAAAGCTAATTTCTGATCTTTTAAATCTGGAGTAGGTGCTTTGGCTTGTGATGCAGACCGGCAGTGCTAGATGGAAGACAAATGTGAATTTCAGAGTGCCTTGAATTTTCCCACGGAATAATCTAGAAGGTCACAAACTTTATTAGAGTTTATCTCTGCTTTGTATTTAAATGACAGGACAATCGTGATATTGTTTCATCTACTTCCATTCCCTCCCCAAATTAATTTTCTTAAGGATTTTAGGATCTTTCCCTCTCCACTAAAAACACAGATAAACACATATTTTTGGTGAGGTCAGATGCTATTGAAGACTTTTTGTGAAAGAATGCCTGTTTTCAGGTCAGAGAAAATGGGCTCAAGAATGCAGGGTAGAGGATGAGATACTGTTTGTAAGACATATACTTTAACTTCTCAGTATGTTTATGAAGATTATATGCTTTGAGATATTTGGAAAATTGATCTTTTTGGAGCTTGTTCTGAACTTCTTAAAAACAGGGTGTAAAGTAAAAATTCCACTGCATGTAGACTCGAATCGGCAGCTCTGATAAAACTTTTTTAACATTTATGCTTTGAACCCCAGGCCCTGAGCTTGCTGTTCCCTCCTGAAAGTAATGCTAGGAGCCTAGGAAGGTAATTTTTTAAGGTGTGTGTTTGCTTTTTAACTGTGTGTGTGCACATTTATCTTTTAATGATCGGTAAAACAAGTCCAGAAAAACCTAAAGATATTCGCAGATTAATTAATGTAGAGGCTAATAATACCTTTTTCATTCAGATGAATGTAACGATGTCAGTATTTTAAGGACAAAAACAGAAGTCACTGAAAACCTCACATTTATGACCTAATAAGGCTGAAACTCCAGTACTTTGGCCACATCATGCGAAGAGTTGACTCAATGGAAAAGACTCTGATGCTGGGAGGGATTGGGGGCAGGAGGAGCAGGGGATGACAGAGGATGAGATGGCTGGATGGCATCACCGACTCGATGGATGTGAGTCTGAGTGAACTCTGGGAGTTGGTGATGGACAGGGAGGCCTGGCGTGCTGCGATTCATGGGGTCGCAAAGAGTCAGATACTACTGAGCGACTGAATTGAACTGAACTGAACTGATGACCTAAAACTTCAACCAGGTATCTATTGCCCCTTATCTTCAATACAAAACACTTCCATCTTTTCTTTACATTTATATGCATCTCAGCTCTGTCAACTTTGGCTGCATGATATATGTAACTTACGTGTTATTTGTGTATTGAAATAGGACCAGAGTACCTTGACCTCCTGTTTAGAGGGTTTAATAAGGAATTTGGGATTTGGAGACAGTAAAGATGTATTAGATTAATAGGTATAAGTCTAAAACAGTAACACAGTCTGTAGCCACTGATTTCAGTAACATCAGCAGATTCCAATTAGCAGGCTTGACACTTACCTTTGCCCTGCTCCAGGTTATCAGAGGGAATAAGAATGGCACCTGTTCTCAGAAAGCTCTGGTCACAGGGAGGGGAGGGACTGAGGAGCAGAGTTAAGTGAGTGGAGGGGGTGTGGAAGGGCTGGGCTGGCCCAGAGAAGGGACCCTTCACCCTGGGGATCCCTAGAGGGCTCCCGAGGAGCAGGCGGCAGCTCAGTTGGGTTTCCAATGATAACACGATCTTAGGAAGAGAGGACCTTCTCTAGTGTGACATGCATATGCACACATATGTGCTGGCCCTGCGTGTTCAAGGTCACATGCCCGAGTTGGCTGTGGAGGCCTCGGAGCTGTGACGGTCCCTGAGCGGGGGGTGGTGGGGCTCATACCTGCTCCAGTTCCTCGCGTGACGGTTTCGAGGCTGGAGAGTGCCAAGATGGAGACTGGAGCTTCTTGGAGAGGCCTGGGCCCTTCAGGACGACCAGCTCTTTGGGGCCTGAGACCGCCTGGCACCCTCACCTGTGGTTTCCCCTCCTTGGGGGAGGCAGACGGCTGTCAGCGGCTTCCTCTGTCCTGTCCCGGACAACAGGCACTGAGAGGAGAGAGCGCCCTGTGTGCTGCCCCAGGCCTCTGGCAAATGGCCTTCCTGTGTTTAGACTTCAGCCTCTCGGGGTTTCATAAAAGGACAGTGAAGGCCTTGCCCCTCACCGCCGCAGGGTGGCCGTCAAGGCAGCAGTAACGCAAGGCGTCAGTCAGAGACGCCCACCACCGCAGCCGCCTCGCCACACGTGGGGACACTTGGCAGGGAGGCTGGTGCGCTCTGGCGCCTCTGCTGCCCGTCCCTTCTGTTGGCCTGTTCTGTTATGAATACGCGTCTGCACGTCTTACACACACCTTCTCTCAGTTTGTGGTTCCACCGCACCCCCCTCCCCAACTGAAGTTTAATTTTTTTAACCTTTTTGTTTTGAAATAATTATAGATTTGCCCCAAATTGGCATAAAAGTACACGGAGTCCCCTGTACCCATCACCCAGCTTCCTCCAGTGGTGACATCTTTTGTGACTAGAGTGCAGCTATTAAAACCAGAAAGCTGTCATCGGTACAACCTCCAGAGCCTATGAGATGGAACCAGTTTACATGCATTTGTGAAGCTGTTTTTATCATGTGTTTCTATTCCTGTAAACAGCACCACAAGCACAGTGTAGAATTCCATTGCCAGAGCTTTCTTCTGCAGCTTCCCTGTTCCTAACCCCCGGCAACCACGAATGTGGTCTTCACTTCTATAATTTTGTTGTCTGAAGAATGTTATATGAGTGGGATCATACATTCTATAACCTTTCAGATTGTCTTTTTTCTCCTGAGGATCATCCCCTTGAGATGATCCAGCCAAGCGGTCGTGTGTGTCAGCGGTTCAGTTATGGTTGCTGAGTGATGTCCCATGGTACAGATACGCCAGGTCTGTTTAACCACTCACCCACTGAAGGACACCTGGGCTGTTTCCAGTTTCTGGCTGTTATGAATAAAGTCACTATGAACATTTGGCTACAAATTTTTATGTGAGCCTAGGTTTTCATTTTTCTGGGGTGAATTACCAGGAGTGCAAATTTTAGATTATGTGAAAAGTACACGGTTAGTTTTGTAGGAAGCTGTCAACAATCTCTTTTCTGGAGTGGCTCTGTGATCTTTACAGTCCTTCCAGTAGTGTAGGAGACATGCCTGTTCTCTGCATCTCCACTAGCATTTGGTGTTACCTGTTTTTTTTTTTTTTTTAATCTCTTTTTTATTAGCCATTCTGGTAGGTATGTAGTGATGGCTCATGATGTTGAGTGTTTTTTTTTAATTGAAATATAGTCAGTGTATACTGTTATGTATGGTCAAGCCAACAAAGGTCTATATAGTCAAGGCTATGGTCTTGCCAGTCGTCACATACGGTTGTGAGAACTGGACGATAAAAAAGGCAAGGCTTCAAAGAATTGATGCCTTCAAACTGTGGTTCTGGAGAAGACTCCTGAAAGTCCGTTGGACAGCAAGGAGATCAAACCAGTCAATCTTAAGGGAAATCAACCCTGAATACATGTCGGAAGGACTGATGCTGAAGCTCCAGTACACTTGGCGCATTGGAAAAGTCCCTGATGCTGGGAAAGATTGACGGCAGAGGAGAAGAGGGCGTCAGAGGATGAGATGGCTGGATGGCACAATGGACATGAACTTGGGCAAACTTCAGGAGATGGTGAGGGACAGGGAGGCCTGGCATGCTGAAGTCCATGGGGTCGCAAAGAGTCGGACACGACTGGATGACTGAACAACTGTTTGTTAGTTTCAAGTGTACTATATGTGCATATATATGATGCCTCATTTGCATACAGCATAAAATGATTCGAGTGTCTTTCATGCTTATTTCCCATGTTTGTCCTCTGCTGACATACCTGGTAATGTCCTTTGCCCACTTTTTGACTGGATTGGTTTTATTTTTTTACCATTGAGTTTTGAGAGTTCTTTATATGTTCTAGTTTATAAGTTGTTGACTGGTTATGTGGATTGCAAATATTTTACTCCAGTCTATAGAGTAGTTTTAATCTTAATACTGCCAAATCTACCATTCTTTTTCTTTTTGGGTTATACTTCTTGTATCTAGTTTAAAAATACCTTCCTTTCTCAGAGCTCATGAAAAACATTTTCTGAATGCTGCTAACTTTTCACATTTGAGTTTGTAGCTCATCTGTAGTTGATTTTTCTGTACTGTGTTAAGTAGTGGTCCAGTTTTCTTTTTTTCCAAGTAGACACACGGTTGTTGGACCACAGTTTGTCAAATGAATAGTCTCCTTATTTCCCACTGATGTGCAGCACTGCTCCCATCACCCGTTTCCATGAGCCCAGGGGCTTGTGAAGTCTGTTCCTTCAGCCTGTTTGTTTCCCCTTTTCTAGCACATTATTTGATATACTCTGGCACTGTGGTAGTTTTGCAGTATCTGGTAAGACTGACTCCCTTCATTGTTTTTCTTTTTTTGTTTTCCTTCTCTCTTAGTCCTTTTTGTTCTTCTTCAGATTCCCTGTTTAGGATTGTGCCTGGGATTGCATTAAGTTTGAACAATGTGATGAGGTCTGGCACGTGTCTTATTAAATTCATCTCTAGATATTTTAAATCTGTGGAATGCTAGTATGATATTTTCAGAAATCTATATCTTCTGCTTGTTTCAAAGAAATTGCTTTTAACATTCATCAGTAAACATGTTTGCTACATTTTTTTTTTTTGGTAGATGCTTTTCTCACATTAACTTGTTTCTATTCAGAGATTTCTAGTGTTTTTCTTTTCTTTTTTTTCTATTTCTATGAAAATGATCCTGTGCTTTTATTATGCTTCAGTTTTTAAGTATGGTAATTGTTCTAGTATTAAACTGACCTTGTACTCCTTGGATAAACCTCACTTGGTTCTGAAGTATTTTTTTAATATATTGCTTCTGTTTGTTTAGGATTCTCGCGTCTAAGTTCAGGCATAGAACTGGCTGTGATTCTCCCTTTCATAGTCTGCCCTTGCCCAGTTTCAGGCTCCGGGCTTCATAGGGTGAGTTGCATGGTGGGAGGGGCTCCCTTTCACCCTCTTCTCTGGAATCATGTGTACATTTTGGCATTATTTGTTCTTGGAAGAGCTGCTGGATTTTGGATCTCTTCTTAGATCACCTCTAAGAAGAGACCTTAGAGGTCAGCCTGTCCAACAGCATTGTTCTCCTGAGGCAGAAAGAATTAAATGCTGAGGCTCCAGTCCAGAAGGCCTGGTCCACTGTCTTAGGACTCAGCAGCCTCATCATTGTAGAAGCCCTAATCCCGACGTAAAGGTAACAGCCATTTTATTACCTGAGAGAGAGGGCACAAAGCCTTCACATCAGAGTCCACACAAATTCATAGGGAGACTTGAGAATCATCCCATCAGTATGACAAACAGGTCCCCTAGGTTTCTAGGGTCATCGGATTAAGTTAAAGAACCGAGAGGGGAAAGGGAGCCTTGGGCAGCACTCTGACAGCTCATGGAAAGCTGTGGGGAGCAGGCAGAGTCTTCCCTGGCTCCACTGTTAGCAGCTCTGTGTAGGAACAACTCAGCAGGCCATTAATGCATGTATTGCCCTTTGTGATGACAGGTGATAATTTTCACCTGGAATATCAAATATTCACTGTATGGTGTTTTTTTTTATTAAAGTCAAAGATTCAGTGTATTTTTTGGAAAATTTCCCAGAAACAGCAAACATAAAATAGTGTCAGCTCCTGTTTCAGGAATATTTCTTCATCCAGCAGACTCTTTTGAGCACCTTCTAACTTTGATAACCTGCTCATTCCAGGATGGATAAGTGTGCTTTCACCCATGTTTGGAAAATAGCAAATTGGGTTCATTTTATGCTTCAGCTCCTCCTGTAGTTCGTTTCTAGCCCCTGTGCATAATGCTGTAGTGAGGCAGAGGATGTGTGCCTTATCTAAAGGACTTCAGCAGGTGTGCAGGCTCAAGGTCTACACAGCTGCTGTCCAGATGCGTTATGCGCTTTATCTTGGTGCCCGGTCACATAGCATGATGGTAATTAAATTGATTCAGGCCACATTTGCCTTAGCTGTGGAGTCCCTTCCTTCCTTCCCCGCACCCCCCCACCTCTTCTGTCTCTTACCTTTCCCTCTATTTCTCTTTCTTCGATGAGCAGGAGAGAACCACCCTCCTGCAGCCTTGTTTGAAGTCGTGCTCCGTGTTGGGAACGTCTGCCTTGGCCAGGGGAACAAGGACATGCCTACCTTGGCAGCCCAGTTAGCCTTTGACCTCGCAGTTCTGCAGGGGACAGATGATGCTTGATGGCTCTCAGTGAGGTGACCTGACTCTTCTCCTGCCCTCGATCTTCAGCTGTGAGACCCTGGCCTGATCCCCCAAGTTCTTGTTGGGGGAATAGATGTCAGGCCTGGGAATAGATGGTGTGTAAGGGTGTCTTATAGTTCTAAAATTGTTAGTTTTTTGAGATTGCAAACACTTTGGGAACAAGTGAAAAAAAAATTGCATTGAGAGGCAGAATGCCACATGGTATTAAAAATGGGTTAAAAATGAAAGTAAAGTTATACAGTTGCTTTTTATTTATTTATTTTTTGCATGCAGTCTGTTTTATACTAGAGATCATATTATTTCATATAAAAATATGCCTTTCAAAAAGAATAGAAAAAAAAAATAAAAAAAATATGCCTTTCAGTTCTGGATTCTTACAGATCATATTTTTGAGACGGGGCTTTGATGATGCTTTTTGAAGAATCCAGATCTTAAAACATAAATGCAGCTGCTCTTGCTTTACTGATTAAAGGGGGGAAAAATGAGCATTTTAAGAGTCAGCTGGAACCTTATTGTGAATTGAAAATATAACTTTCACTGTAATATAGCTCTTAATCTATCTAACAGCAGATATGGTCTAAAGCCTTGTAATAGTCTTCTGTGTGGGCCACCTGTCCTTCTGGAAAAGGAAGACATACTGGAAAACCAGTGTGTAATTAAAAATAATTAGGTCGCACGTGCTTCAGATTTGGTTGGATACTTCTTGGCAGTACTCTTTTCCCTGTTCCTCTGTCTAGCTGAACTACTAGTATCCTCTAAATATCCCCAGAGAGGGACTCCCTAAATTCTTAGCAGAAGTTACTCAAACCTGATTTAATATATTTAAAGGAGCTGACTGTGTGTTTATCTGGCTTAGATAATACAATGTAATTTTAAAGATTTAACTAGTTTTCAGAACAACCTTTATGGATGTTGTTTTCAAGCACATGTTCTTGACTTTCTAGAAAGTTATTTTTTCCATTTACACCTCTGTAGAAATGGGCTTGCTAAGATGAACATCATTAAAAAACATTCTAAAGCATATGCATTGCATTGTTCAGGGAACAGAAGTGAATAGATGAAAATGAAATTAAAATGATTTAGGGTTTGGATAAAGAAAGATATTTTTGTCTATTAAAAAATAGAATCAAAGATTATAAGATTTTTTAAAAAATTTCCCATTGACTAAGTAATAACTGTTAACACTCATCTGGGGCCTACTGTTTATAAATGATGAGACTGTTTTCATGTACTTAGTCCTTTCAATAATTTTAAGTTAGGTATTGCTACCCCTATTTTATAAATAAGGAATCTGGGATTCAGAATAAGTGCTTTTCTTCTTTTCCATTATGATTTATTGCAGGATATTGACTGTAGTTCTCTGCTGTGCAGTATCATATTGTTATTTCTCCACTCCAGGTATGCTGGTTCGCATCTGCTAATCCCAGAGTCCCAGGCTGTCCCTCCCCAGCCCTTTCTCCCCACTGGCAACCTCCAGTCTGCTCTCTGTCTGTGAGTCTGTTTCTGTTCTGTAGACAAGTTCACTTGTGTCATATTTTAGATTCCACATGTAAGTATTTGTCTTTCTCTTTCTGATGTACTTCACTTAGTATGATAATTTCTAGGTCCATCCAAGTTTTGCAGATGGTATTATTTCATTCTTTCTCATGGCTGAGTAGTAGTCTGTTGTATGTGTGTGTTGGAGAAGACTCTTGATTCTCTTCCCATCCCTCTCTTCCCAACTCACCCATTCCCTCAACTCACCCTCCTGTACACATACTTTAAAATCCTTTTTTCAACAATGTCTGAAATTTTCCAGTGATATATGCCCTTTTATGTGTCTGTTTCAATCCTAAGTTTTACATGTTGGTACTTTTGTACTAATCCTTTAGTTTTTCATTTATTCTCTCTTATTTTTCATCTTTATTATTTCTGAAGTTCCTGGATGACTTAGTCAGCTTTATCCTTTGGTCCATTAAGGTTTTAAATTTCATTTATCATAGTTTTAGTTGCTTTCCAGAAGCTCCTTTTTATTTATTTATTTATGTTTTAATTTATTTTTTTATTGAAAGATAATTGCTTTACAGAATTTCGTTGTTTTCTGTCAAACCTCATGAATCAGACATAGGTATACATATATCCCCTCTCTTTTGAACCTCCCTCCCATCTCCCTCCCCATCCCACCCCTCTAGGTTGATTCAGAGCCCCTGTTTGAGTTTTCTGAGCCATACAGCAAATTCCTGTTGGCTATCTATTTTACATATGGTATTGTAAGTTTCCATGTTACTCCTTCCATACATCTCACCCTCTCCTCCCCTCTCCCCATGTTGAGAAGTCTGTTCTCTATGTCTGTTTCTCCATTGCTGCCCTGTAAATAAATTCTTCAGTACCATTTTTCTAGATTCTGTTTATATGCATTAGAATATGATGTTTATCCTTCTCAGAAGCTCCTTTAAAAAATATTTATTGATGTAATATCTTCTATCCTGCTGATATCAGTGAAAGTGTCTTTCTCCTTGAATAGTCTGGATTTCAGCCAAGTAGTTTTTTTTCTGTTTTACTTTCTTTCATAATAGAGTTTTTCCTTACATGATAGATGATTTGTCTTTGTTTATGTGTGTGTATTTGGGAGTGGGACACTAGGAGATGGAAGTTAGTTCTGCACACAGATGTGGGGTTTGTGGGTGCGGCCTTCACTTTAGAACCATCTGTCTTGGTTCCTTGGGGAACCCCTGATGTCAGTACTTTTAGATCCAGTTCCCTGAAAGAGGAGGTTTCAGTCTTCTATTTGGAGACTAAGGCAGGATAGAAGGGTGTGTTAGTCAAGCTTCTCCAGAATGAATAGAAGATATAAATGCACACACACGTATGTATATATACATGTGTTTATTAAAGGAGTTGCCTCATGAAATTTTGGAGGCTGAAAAGTCCTACGATACACTGTATGTAAGCTAGGGACCCAGAAAAACCAGTGGTGTGATTCAGTCCAAGTCCAAAGGCTCAAGAATCAGGAGTGCTAATGTCCAAGGGTGGGAGAAGATGGATATCCCAAATTAGATCTTGAATTCATTTTTTCCTCTATCTTTTTGTTCTATTTTGACCCTCAGTGGATTGAATGATGCCCACCCACATGGGGGAGGGTCATCTGCTTTACTCAGTTCATAAATTCAAATGGTGATCTCTTCCAGAAGCACTCTCACAGACATAATGTCTGACAGTCTGTTAGTTATCTGGGCATCCCTTAGCCCAAACAAGTTGACAGTTAACTATCACAAGGGGCATGTGAACTGCCCATGAATTTCTCTTTTTTTCAGTAGGATCAGATCAGATCAGATCAGTCGCTCAGTCATGTCCGACTCTTTGCGACCCCATGAATTGCAGCACGCCAGGCCTCCCTGTCCATCACCAACTCCCAGAGTTCACTCAGACTTATGTCCATCGAGTCAGTGATGCCATCCAGCCATCTCATCCTCTGTCGTCCCCTTCTCCTCTTGCCCCCAATCCCTCCCAGCATCAAGAGTCTTTTCCAAGGAGTCAACTCTTCGCATGAGGTGGCCAAAGTACTGGAGTTTCAGCTTTAGCATCATTCCTTCCAAAGAAATCCCAGGGCTGATCTCCTTCAGAATGGACTGGTTGGATCTCCTTGCAGTCCAAGGGATTCTCAAGAGTCTTCTCCAACACCACAGTTCAAAAGCATCAATTCTTCGGCGCTCAGCCTTCTTCACAGTCCAACTCTCGCATCCATACATGACCACAGGAAAAACCATAGCCTTGACTAGACGAACCTTTGTTGGCAAAGTAATGTCTCTGCTTTTCAATATGCTGTCTAGGTTGGTCATAACTTTTCTTCCAAGGAGTAAGCGTCTTTTAATTTCATGGCTGCAGTCACCATCTGCAGTGATTTTGGAGCCCAGAAAAATAAAGTCTGACACTGTTTCCACTATATGCTGGACCTGGTATTTTCCAGACCAGAGATCCTCTGTCTTACTTTCTCCAGAAAATAATTCTCTAGGCTTCTAGGCAGGGTGAAAAGAGCAGTTGCCTGGCTGTAAAAGGTATAAGAATTTGATTCCTTTTTATAGCCAAATAATATTCCATTGTATGTATATATCATATTTTGTTAAGCATATAGCGATGTAAGCTTACCTCAGAAAACAAGAAAGATCTCAGTTATTCCATTATGTTTACCCATTCATAATTTGATGGGCATTTGGGTTCTTTCCACCTTTTTGGTTATTATGAATAATGCTGCTATGAACATTCCTGTATAAATGTTTGTGTGGACATATGTTTTTATTTTCCTAGGTACATATATAGGAGTGGAAGTGCTGAATCATATGACAACTCCATGTTTACCTTTTGGAAGAATTTCCAAATTGCCAAATTATTTTCCAAAGTGGCTGTAACATCTTACATTTCTCACCAACTATGTATGAGAGTTCTAATCAATCCATATCTTTGTCAACACTGTTGTCTGTTTTTTGTATTTTAGCCATCTTAGTGGGTGAAAAGTGGTGTATCATTGTGGTTTTGATTTGTATTTCCTCAATAGCTAGTAATTTTGAACTTATTATTTGTGCTTATAAGGCCATTTGAATATCATCTTTGGAGAAATGTCTGTTCAAATATTTGGTCCATTTAAAAATCAGGTTATTCATCTTTTTTTTGTTGTTCTAAGTGTTCTTCATGTTTTCTGGACATGGGTCCCTTACTTGAGATGGGACTTGCAGATATTCTCTCCCATTCTGTGAATTGTCTTTTCAAGTTCTTGATAGTGTCCTTTAAAGCACTCAAGTTTTAAATTTTCATGAAATCTGATTTAACGTTTTTTTTTTTTTTCTTTCTTTCATGACTTGTGCCTTTGGTATGTATCTAAAAAATTATTGCCTTATGCAAGATCAGTGATACACTGGTAAAGAGCCCACCTGGCAATGGAGGAGATGCAGGAGACAAGGGTTTAATCCTGGGTTGGGAAAGCCCCAGGGAGGAGGAAATGGCAGCTCACTCCAGTATTCTTTCCTATGAAATTCCATGGACAGAGGGGCCTGGCAGGCTATAGTCCATAGAGTCGCAAAGAGTTGGATGCGACTGAGCATGCACATATGTAAGGTCATAAAAACTTATGCCTATGTTTTTTTCTAAGAGTTTATAGTTTTAACTCTTAGGTTTAGCTCTTTCATCCCTTTAGAGTTCATTTTTTATATAGTAGAACATAGGGGTCCAACCTTATTCTTTGGCATGTGGATACTCAGTTGTGACAGAACCATTTGTAGTAAGGACTGTTTCCCCATTAAATTGTCATGGTATATAGGTTAAAAATCAACTGATGATAAATGTAAGGATCTGTTTTTGAATGTTCAGTTTTAGTCCATTGATTTATGTAAGTTTTATGACAGTATGGTACCACCCTATTTGGATTACTTTGTAGTAAGTTTTCAAATGGGGAAGTATAAATTCTTCAGTTTTGTTCTTTTTAAAGATTATTTTGCCTACTACAGAGGTCTTATATTTTTATACGAATTTTAGGATGAGATTATCAGTTTCTATAAAGGTCAGCTGAGATTTTGATGGAAATTATGTTATAGATTGATTTGGGGTATATGGCCATGTTAACAAAATTATTAAATGTTCCAATCTATGTATATAGGATATCTGTCCATTTACTTAAGTTTTAAATTTCTTTCAATAATATTTTATGGGTTTTGTTGTATAAATTTTATTGGGGTTTTTTTGTTAAATTTTTTGTAAGTATGCTGTCTGACATTATTTTAAACATACTTCTTTTCTTAATTTCCTTTCAGAATTATTCATTGCCAGAATATAGAAATGTAGTTAATTGTTTAATATATTTACATCTTATAACCTTAGTTCATATGCTTTGTAATCTAGTAGTTTTTTTAAAAAAAATATTTAGGATTTTCTACATATAAGAACATGTTATTTGTGAACAGAGATAGTTTTATATCTTCCTTCCCAGTCTGGATGTCTTTTATTTCTTTTTCTTGCCTAATTGCCCTAGCTGCTGCTGCTGCTGCTAAGTCACGTCAGTTGTGTCCAACTCTGTGTGACCCCATAGACGGCAGCCCACCAGGCTCCCCTGTCCCTGGGGTTCTCCAGGCAAGAACACTGGAGTGGGTTGCCATTCCTTCTCCAATGCATGAAAGTGAAAAGTGAAAGTGAAGTCACTCAGTCATGTCCGACCCTTAGCGACCCCATGGACTGCAGCCCACCAGGATCCTCCATCCATGGAATTTTCCAGGCGAGAGTACTGGAGTGGGGTGCCATTGCCTTCTCCAATTGCCCTGGCTAGTACCTCTGATAGAATGCTTTGTGGAAGTAGCAAGAGCAGACATCACTGTTTCTCCTCCTTAAGGAGAAAGCATTCAGTTGTTCATGATTTAGTATGGTTTTAATAGTGGGTTTTTAGTAATGGATTTTCTTTTTTTCTCTTTTGGATGCACTGCATGGCTTGCAGGATTGGAGCTCCTTGACCAGTGATTGAATCTCAGCCCTCGGCAGTGAAAGCAGAGTGTTCTAACTACTGGGCCTTTAGGGAATTCCCTAGGTGTGAGTTTTCTATAGATGTTCTTTACAGGTTGATAATACTTCTTTCTATATTCCTAGTGTGTTGGATTTTTTGACTAAAAACTGTTGGGTTTTGTTATTTATTTGAGATAATAGTGTGCTTCTTCTTTTATTCTGTTAATATAGCAAAGGTTGCATGCTCTTCCTTCAGATTTATATATAGTAAAGAATGTAACCATTTGGGGTTCCTGGGTGGCACAGTGGTAAAGAATCCACCTGCAATGCAAGGTGCGGGTTCCATCCCTGGGTTGGGGAGATCCCCTGGAGTAGGAAATGGCAACCCACTCCGGTATTCCTGCCTGCAAAATTCCATGGACAGAAGAGCCTGGTGGGCTATAGTCCATAGGGTCACAAAGAGTTGGACACGACTTCCCACCTTGATGATGATAGTATGTTATACAGGTTAGTTTTCAGATGTTAGACCAATCTTATATTCCTGAGATAAATGTATTGTGGTCATGATATATAATCCTTTTTATATGTTGCTGGCTTTGGTTTGTAGTATTTTGTTGAATACTGGTGTGTAGTTTTCCTTTCTTCTGATATTCTTTTTGGTATTGGTGCATGTGTGCATGCCAAGTTGCTCAGTCGTGTCTGACTCTTTGCAACCCCATGGACTGTAGCCCTCCAGGCTCCTCTGTCCATGGGATTCTCCAGGCAAGAATACTGGAGTGGGTTGCCATGCCTTCCTCCAGGGAATCTTCCTGACCCAGGGATTGAACCCACATCTCCTGCATTGGCAGATGGATTCTTTACCACTGAGCCACCTGGGAAGCCCCTTGGTATTGGTATTAGGATGTAACTGGCCTCTTAGAATGATTTGAGAATTTTTTTTATGTTTCTTTTAAAGGATCTGTGAAGGACTGATATTAATTCTTTAAACATTTGGTACAATACATCTGGGCCTCTGCCTTTCTTTGTCAGCAGATTTTAAATTGCTAATTCAATATAATATTTTTGTTAAGACCAGTTATAAGTGGGCATTCATCTTATAAAAATACATATTGATATTTGATTCTTTAGCCAACCTTTCTCTGATATAATATCCAAATAGAAAGAAATTTTAATATACCTACTTATAACTTTCTTTTTTCTTTTGTTAAAGGTCTGTAATTATTCCGGAACCAGTAAACCATGGCATCAAAGAAGTTTGCTGTTAAAGTAAGTGTTGCTTAATAGCTTTCTTTAAAATGATTAATCACTTTCTAAAATAACCAAGCCCTGTATTAATTGAAAATAGAAGCCCTGAACTTTCCTTTTGCTTTTTAAATTTGGGAGACCACTGAAAACTTGAAGTTGGTGATTGAAAATGAGAAAATGAATAGTTCATACGGTCATGGCAGTTTCTTGATTAAAGTCTTTTATAAATGCCTTTGGGGCTAACTTGGTCCTTAATGTTAAAAATTACAATTCACATTGCATGCCCATGACATGATTTTTGATTATGACAGAGCAGGCAAAAGAAAAGAGGCAGGCAGCCCGTGCCGCACCCGAGTGAATAGCAGGAGCTAGTTCTCCTGCCTCATGGCCCTCCTTTGTTTTCCTCTCATAAGCTTCTCTTCTTTATCTGTTGATGACTGGGTCTGACCTTTGCCTGTGAGGGAAGGGTCACCTGAGAGGGAAAAGAGAGGAGAAGAATTGATAAATAGTGACTATGATTGACCCTCCAGGTTGTACAGCCAGGGGTCCTGCCTCCCAGCAACTACAGATTCAGTCTCCCTGGAGGGACCACTGCATGAAGGATGCTTTCACATATGCGTGCTCTTTAGGGCATGTTCTCTATGCTAGTGTTTCATTAAGCAGAAATTGAAAACATCAAATCACACGAATTCTAGTGGTTGTTAACCAGATCAGATACTATATAATATTGTAGTCATGTCTTACCTTTATGAAGTCATTGCTCATTAGATTTACAACCTATTTATAAATTTCATCACTTACAATTATTTCTAGTATTTGTATATTCTGTATGTAGTGTTTCTTTCTGTGAGAGATTATAAGGTGAACTTTCACTATTTGTCTGTCTAGAAATGCATTTGGTTTTCCTCTAGAGAGTAAAGTTTGTTTAGAATTTCAAGTTGCACATCATTTCTCCTCAGCACTTTAAGGTATTTTCCCTTGTCTTCAGAAATCTCTTACTGCAAGTGAGAAATGTTTTATTATCAATTGATACTAAAAAACCACCTGAAAATATAGTGACTTGAAACACAAGCCATTTTACTCTCAGGATTCTGGAGGTCACCAGAAAAAAACCGGGTTGGTTTTTCCGTTTGCGGTTGACTGGGGCTGCAGTCATCTGGGGCCTCAGGGCAGCTGGTGCATCGAAGCTGACGACTCTAATGGCTGACTGTGCTGCAGTCTCACCCAGGCTGTTAGTGCTGCCCTTCAGTTCCCATTCAAGTGGCTGCTCAGTATGGCTTGGGCTTCTCCTAGCTTGGTGGCTGAGTTTTGAGGGATGGGCTCCCAGGGCAAGAGTTGCCGGAAGAAGGAAGTGTGTAATTCGTCCAACCCTTGAAGACCTGGGCTCAGAAGTCTCAGATGCATTTCCTCCACATTCAGTTGGTCAGGGCACTCAGAGGTCAACTCCAGGGAAGATGCAGCTCTTGATGTGAAAAGCAGCTTGTGCTCATAAGGAGGGGAGCCTCTGAGGGTGCATCTGTGGAGACCAGTCAGCTCAGAAATCTACTTGTGATTCCTTTCTCTGTTACCTTACTTATCAGGCTATCTTGGTTCTCTGTAGTTACTTTTAAGGTTTTATCTTTGTCTTTGATAATCTACAGTTTCCCTGTGAAATCTTGAGATATAGACTTATTTTTATTTATCTGGCTCAGGATGCAATGTACATCTTCCTTTGGAGGAGTCAAGTCTTTTGTCAATTTTGGGAAATGTTGGCTTTTTCCTCTTCAAGTACTGCTCGTCTCTGTTCTCTCTGTTTTGTTCTCAAAAAACCAAGATTGTGGCATCTGGTCCCATCACTTCATGGCAAATAGATGGGGGAAACAATGCAAATAGTGACAGACTTTATTTATACAAAATCACTGTGAACGGTGACTGCAGCTCTTGGACATTTGCTCCTTGGAAGAAAAGCTATGACATACCTAGACAGTGTATTAAAAAGCAGAGACATTTCTTTTCCGATAAAGGTCTGTCTAGTCAAAGCTATGGTTTTTCCAGTAGTAATGTATGGATGTGAGAGCTAGGCCGTCAAGAAGGCTGAGTGCCATAGAATTAATCGTTCTGAACTGTGGTGCTGGAGAAGACTCTTGAGAGTCCCTTGGACAGCAAGGAGATCAGGAAATCAACTGTGAATATTCATTGGAAGAACTGATGCTGAAGCTGAAGCTCCAATACTTTGGCCAACTGATATGAAGAGCTGACTCATTAGAAAAGACCCCGATGCTAGGAAACATTGAAGGCAGGAGAAGGGGATGACAGAGGATGAGATGGTTGGATGGCATCATCAACTCAATGCACATGAGTTTGAGCAGAATCCTGGAGATGGTGAACGACAGGGAATCCTGGCGTGCTGCAGTCCTTGCAAAGAATCAGACATGACTGAATCTCTGAAAGACAGCGATTCTTCTGGAACTCTTAAAACTTGTGGATAGTCCTGTGTAATTGTTTCTTATGTGCTGGAGGGTGATATTAACTCATCCAAGTCTGAGCCCTTGCAGGCTGTCTAATCAGAAAAAGACTAGGCCTCTTGCAAAGCTTTACCCAAACTGACTGATCCATTTGGGCAGACAGTACTCATCAGGTGCAAAGCTTGGGCCCCAGGCACCTGATTATGTCAGAGTTGGTCTGTTGATTTCCAAAGATACACACTGCTGTGACAAGTTCTGCTACCAGATTGCTCCATCTCACAGCTGCACCAGGTGGCGCTAGTGGTAAAGAACTGGCCTGCTTGGTCTCTGGGTTTGGGAGGGTCCTCTGCAGGAGGAAATGGTTCTCCACTCCAGTATTCTTGCCTTGAAAATCCCATGGCCAGAGGAGCCTGGCGGGCTGCAGTTCGTGGGGTCGCAGAGAGTCACAACTTAGAGACTGAACAACAGTAACAACAAAGTATTTTCAGAATCTTTAAAAAAAAAAAGATACAAATGAGCATACTTACAAAACTTAAGCATACAGACATAGACATATTTCCACTGTTACTTAATGTTTGAAATACGTGGTGGGAAGACCTACAAGCCTGGCCCTGCAGAGCCGTGGAGTGGTTTCAGGTTTACTTCTGCTGGACCCATTGGCACTTTGGTGGTTTTGGACCAGGTTTATGTTCATTTCAGGGCTTGGAATTCCACCACCTGTGGGCAGTCTGACTTTGTAGCCGACAACCAAGTGTGGCACAAGCTTCGTGCTTTCAGTCTTTTCCACTCTTGTTCTCACTCTTCTCCTTCCCCCTTCCCTTTCTCAGAACCCTGGGTCGGGGGCAGGCTTCCATGCTGCCTCCCTTGGTCAGGGAGCAGAGAGGTTTTTGCATTTTCATGAAGGGCACAGTTTCTCAAGAGAAAGAAGGAAAAGCTCTCTTGAATAGCTTTTATTCCAAGAAATTGTGGACAAACTTATCCACATGAACCAGAGTGTATTATATGAGATATCTCCAAATTGAGTATTTATTTCTATAATATTTCTGTTTCAAGCTTTGTATTATGTCTTGAGCTGTTATGAAGAGCTGAAAGTTTTCTCCACAACTCCTGACTTAACTGGAATCAGTTTATTCCCAACTCCTCTCTCTCCTTTTCCTACCCTCTTTGGGCATTAGGATGCCAGCTCTCAGCTATCCTGGCTTCCAGATACTCTGACAACCAGGCTTGAACCTTTCAAAGGCATGATTATTTTTTTTTTCCAGCTTGATTGAATTATTGACATAAAAGCCTGTGTAAGTTTAAGGTGTACAGTGTGTTGGTTTGAGAAACATATACATTGCAAAATGTTTATTTACCATAATGTTTAGTTAGCAAACATAATCTTCACTTAATTACTGTTTTCTTGTTACGGTGACAACATTAGAGCTTTACTCTCAAGTATACGGTACAGTGTTGCTAACTATAGTCACCAGGTTGTATATTAGCTCCCTGGAACTTTGTTGTTTTTTAGTCAGTAAGTCATGTCCTAGTCTATTGCGACCCCATGTACTGTAGGCTGCCAGGCTTCTCTGCATGGGATTTCCCAGGCAAGCTTATCTTATAACTGAAAGTTTCTACCCTTAAACCAGTATCCTTTCATTTACCTACCCCCTCAACCCCGTACATCCACCACTCTACTCTGTCTCTGTGAATTCAAAGGTTAAAGATTCCACATGTAAGTGAAATCGTACAGTGTTTGTCTCTCTGTAAGGTACTGCACTTAGCATAGTGTCCTCAGAGTCTATGTTGTTGCAAATGGCAGAATTTTCTTCTTTGCTATGGCCGAATAATATTCCACTGTATGCATATACATTTTCTTTATTCATTCGTACGTGAATGGACATTTAGGTTGTTTCCATGTCTTCACTGTTGTGAATAATGCTGCAGTGAACACAGGAGTGCAAATATCTCTTCAAGATAGTGATTTCATCAACATTGTTAATAGGCTATCCCCCAATACAAAATAAAAAGTTAAAAGTAGTAGTGATAAAAAAAGATAGCAATTTCATATTTCATATCCTTCAGATATAATCCTGGGAGTGGGATTGCTGGATCATATGGGAGTTGTATTTTAAAATTTTTGAGGAACCTCTATTTTCCGTAGTTGTGTCACCAATTTACATTCCCACCACCCGTGTACCAGGGCTCCCTTTTCTCGACATTCTCACCAGCATCTGTCTTTTTTCATAATAGCTACAATAGCTTGTGTGGTTATAGCTCATTGTGGTTTTTAGTTGCCTTTCCAAAGGAAGGATATTGACTAATACTGTTAGGGATTTATTAATTTTATTATTCTTTTCAGAGAACCAACTTTTGGCTTTGAATTTTTTTTTTTCCCTGTAGGGTACTTGTTTTCTGTTTTATTGATTACTTTATTATTTCCTTCCTTCTATTTTATTTGAGTAAATTTGTCCTTTTTCTAGCTTATTAAGGTAGAAGTTTAAACCATTGATTTTGAACATTTTTTTTTCTAATATATACACTTAAAGCTATAAATTCCAAGCACCTACTTCAGTTCGCTTGTTCAGTCATGTCCAGCTCTTTGCGACAAATGGACTACAGCATGCCAGGCCTCCCTGTCTATCACCCAACTCCCAGAGGTTACTTAAACTTATGTCCATCGAGTCAATGATGCCATCCAACCATCTCATCCTCTGTTGTCCCCTTCTCCCACCTTCAATCTTTCCCAGCATCAAGGTCTTTTCCAATGAGTTAGTTCTTTGCATCAGGTGGCCAAAATATTGGCGTTTCAGCTTCAGCATCCATCTTTCCAATGAATATTCAGGACTGATTTCCTTGAGGGTGGACTGGTTGGATCTCCTTGCAGTCCAAAGGATTCTCAAGAGTCTTCTCCAACACCACAGTTCAAAAGCATCGATTCTTTGGCGCTCACCTTTCTTTATAGTCCAACTCTCACATCCATACCTGACTACTGGAAAAACCATAGCTTTAACTAGATGGACCTATGTCAGCAAAGTAGTGTCTCTGCTTTTTAATATGCTGTGTAGGTTGGTCATAGCTTTTCTTCCAAGGAGCAAGTGTCTTTTAATTTCACAGCTACAGTCACCATCTGCAGTGATTTAGGGGCCCTCCAAAATAAAGTCTGTCACTGTTTCCATTCTTTCCCCATCTATTTGCCATTAAGTGATGGGATCAGATGCCATGATCTTCATTTTTTGATATTGAATTTTAAGCCAACTCTTGCACTCTCCTCTTTCACTTTCATCAACAGGTTCTTTAGCTCTTAAACTTCACTTTCTGCCATAAGGGTGGTGTCATCTGCCTATCTGAGGTTAATGATATTTCTCCCGGCAATCTTGATTCCAGCTTGTGCTTCATCCAGCCCAGCATTTGGCATGATGTACTCTGCATGTAAGTTGAATAAGCAGGGTTACAATATACAGCCTTGACGTACTCCTTTCCTGATTTGGAACCAGCCTGTTGTTCCTGTCCAGTTTATTAACTGTTGCTTCTTGACTTGTGTACAGATTTCTCAGAGGGCAGGTCAGGTGGTTCGGTATTCCCATCTTTTTCAGAATTTTCTGTAGATCACAGTTTATTGTGATCTACACAGTCAAAGGCTTTGGCATAGCCAATAAAGTAGAAATAGATGTTTTTCTGGAAGTCTCTTGGTTTTTCGATGATCTAGCGGATGTTGGCCATCTGATCTCTGATTCTTCTGCTTTTTCTAAATCCAGCTTGCACATCTGGAAGTTCATGGTTCATGTACTGTTGAAGCCTGGCTTGGAGAATTTTGAGCATTACTTTATTAGCATGTGAGATGAGTGCAGTTGTGTGGTATTTAGAACATTCTTTGGTACTGCCTTTTTGGAATGAAAACTGACTTTTTCCAGTCCTGTGGCCACTGCTGAGTTTTACAGATTTGCTGGCATATTGAGTGCAGCATTTTCACAGCATCATCTTTCAGGATTTGAAATAGCTCAACTGGAATTCCATTACCTCCACTAGCTTTGTTCTTAGTGATGGTTCCTAACGCCCGCTTGACTTCACACTTCAGCATGTCTGGCTCAAGGTGAGTGATCACACCTTCATGGTCTGGGTCATGAAGATCTTTTTTGTACAGTTCTTCTGTAGATTCTTACCACCTCTTTTTAATATCTTTTGCTTCTGTTAGTTCCATACCATTTCTGTTCTTTATTGTGCTCATCTTTGCATGAAATGTTCCCTTGGTATTTGTAATTTTCTTGAAGAGATCTCTAGTCTTTCCCATTCTATTGTTTTCCTCTATTTCTTTGCATTGATCACTGAGGAAGGGTTTCTTATCTCTCCTTGCTAGTCTTTGGAACTCTGCATTCAAATGGGTATATCTTTCCTTTTCTCCTTTGCCTTTCGCTTCTCTTCTTTCCTCAGCTATTTGTAAGGCCTCCTCAGACAACTGTTTTGCCTTTTTGCATTTCTTTTTCTTGGGGTGGTCTTCATCCCTGACTCCTATACAATGGCATGAACCTCTGTCATAGTTCTTCAGGGACTCGGTCTGTCAGGTCTCACCCCTTAAATCTATTTGTCACTTCCATTTGTTAAGCACTTGCTTCCATCTGTTTGTCAAGCACATACTTATTTGTACCCTTTTGCTTTCATAAAGATGCATTTCAAGTAGTAATTTTGCTTTGATTCATATCAAAATATTTTCTAATTTTCATATTGTTTCATTTTTGATTAATGGATTAGTCACGTGTGTAGCTTCTAAGTATTTGGAAATTTTTCAAAAATCATATTGTTATAGGTGTTTTGTATAATTCCTCTATTTTGGTTAATATTTTATAAACACTTGAATAATCTGATGGTTGTTGTGTACATTAAACTATGTATCTGACTCATGTCAAGTTTGTTACATGTGTTGTATAAATTTGCTATGTGTTTACTATATTTTGTTACTTGTTTAATCAGTTGAGAGTGCTGTGTTAAAATTTCCATCTATGATTTTAGATTTGTATATTTGTCCTTTTGTTGATATTTGCTTTGTATATCTTGAGGGCTTCCCTGGTGACTCAGTGGTAAAAAATCTACCTGCCAGTGCAGGAGATATGGGTTTGATACCTGGGTGAGGAAGATCCCCTGGAGAAGGGAATGGCAACCCACTCCAGTATTGTTGCCTGCAGAATCCCATGGACAGAGGAGCCTGGCGGGCTACAGTCCATGGGGCCACAAAGACTCAGACACAACTTAGCAACTAAACAACAGTATTATCTTGAGGCTCTACTAATAGATATATACAAATTTATCATTGCTTTTTCTGTTGAATAGAATCTTTAATCAATATGAAATATCTCTTTTTATTTCCAGTCATAGTTACCCGAAAGTCTACTTGTCTGATATTAGTAGGGCCTACATTTGACATTCTCCAACCAAATAGCTGGGACCCCACTGGATTCCTGAAGCCCAGTAGTCATTCAGTGCCACCCATGTAAGGAAAGTTTTTAATTAGCATTTCCTTGTCTGTTCTTAATTATGAATGGACAAAAGATACCACCATAGATGTAAGGATGACTTGAGAAACAGAGTTCCAAAGAATAGCAAGGAGAGATAAGAAAGCCTTCCTCAGCGATCAATACAAAGAAATAGAGGAAAACAATAGAACGGGAAAGACTAGAGATCTCGTCAGGAAAATTACAGATACCAAGGGAACATTTCATGCAAAGATGGGCTCAATAAAGGACTGAAATGGTATGGGCCTAACAGAAGGAGAAGATATTAAGAAGAAGTGGCAAGAATACACAGAAGAACTGTACAAAAAAGATCTTCATGACCCAGATAATCACGAAGGTGTGATCACTCACACTCACCTAGAGCCAGATATCCTGGAATTGAAGTCAGGTGGGCCTTAGGAAGTATCACCACGAACAAAGCTAGTGGAGGTGATGGAATTCCAGTTGAGCTATTTCAAATCCTAAAAGATGATCCTGTGAAAGTGGTGCACTCAATATGTCAGCAAATTTGGAAAACTCAGCAGTGGCCACAGGATGGGAAAAGGTCAGTTTTCATTTCAATCCCAAAGAAAGGCAATGCCAAAGAATGCTCAAACTACCGCACAATTGCACTCATCTCACACATTAACAAAGTAATGCTCAAAATTCTCCAAGCCAGGCTTCAGTAATACGTGAATCGTGAACTTCCAGATGTTCAAGCTGGTTTTAGAAAAGGCAGAGGAACCAGAGATCAAATTGCCAACATCTGCTGGATCATCAAAAAAGCAAGAGGCTTCCAGAAAAACATCTATTTCTGCTTTATTGGCTATGCCAAAGCCTTTGACTGTGTGGATCCAATAAACTGGAAAATTCTGAAAGAGATGGACATACCAGACCACCTGACCTGCCTCTTGGGAAACCTGTATGCAGGTCAGGAAGCAATAGTTGGAACTGGACATGGAACAACAGACGGGTTCCAAATAGGAAAAGGAGTATGTCAAGGCTGTATATTGTCATCCTGTGTATTAATTTATATGCAGAGTACATCATGTAAAATTCTGGGCTGGATGAAGCACAATCTGGAATCAAGATTGCTGGGAGAACTATCAATAACCTGAGATAGCAGATGACACCACCCTTATGGCAGAAAGTAAAGAGGAACTAAAGAGCCTCTTGATGAAAGTGAAAGAGGAGAGTGAAAAAGTTGGCTTAAAGCTCAACATTCAGAAAACTAACATCATGGCATCCGATCCCATCACTTCATGGCAAATAGATGGGGAAACAGTAGAAACAGTGGCTGACTATTTTTCTGGGCTCCAAAATGAATGCAGATAGTGATTGCAGTCATGAAATTAAGACACTTGCTCCTTGGAAGGAAAGTTATGAACAACCTAGACAGCATATTGAAAAGCAGAGACATTACTTTGCCAACAAAGGTCCGTCTAGTCAAGGCTATGGTTTTTCCAGTAGTCATCTATGGATGTGAGAGCTGGACCATAAAGACAGCTGAGTGCCGAAGAATTGATGCTTTTGAACTGTGGGTGTTGGAGAAGACTCTTGAGAGTCCCTTGGATAGTAAGGAGATCAAACTAGTCCATCCTAAAGGAGATCAGTCCTGGGTGTTCATTGGAGGGACTGATGTTGAAGCTGAAACTCCAATACTTTGGCCACCTGATGCGAAGAGCTGAGTCATTGAAAAGACCCTGATGCTGGGAAGGATTGAGGGCAGGAGGAGAAGGGGATGACAGAGGATAAGATGGTTGGATGGCATCACCGACTCAATGGACATGAGTTTGGGTAGACTCCAGGAGTCGTTGATGGACAGGGAGGCCTGGTGTGCTGCGGTTCATGGGGTCGCAAAGATGACTGAGTGACTGAACTGAACTGAACTGAGAAAGAAAACTGAGAAAGAGAGGGGAAGAAAGCAAATGAACCAACTAGGGTGGGGTAGGGTGATTCTAGTGAGTAAGAAAAGACTTTGAAAAAATTTGAAATTATATCTTCCTAGCAAAAAAGGAGACTGTTAAAACTATCTAACAAGTTCTAACAATAAGCATGTTATGAATAAGGGAAATTCCCCAGAAAATGTAAGTGTTCTTGTAAATTGAAAATACAATAGAAATAAAAATTTAGTAGTGTACTGGACAATAGATAAATATCTGCCCAAATATAGAGCAGAAAGATAATAGATAAAAAAAATAGGAGTATACCATGGGGACTTTTTTTGGTGGTCCAGTGATTAAAACTCTGAGCTTTCACAGCATCGAGCATGGTTCAATCCCTGATCAGGGAACTAAGATCCCACATGCCATGTGGCAAAAAAAAAAAAAAGGCCGGGGGGGGGGGGGGGCGGTGGAGGATAGCGGAAAAACATTAGAAATTAGAGAGAGGTATAGTCTTAGAATGAAAAATTAGCATTCTGGAAAGGAAAACAAAAAAATGATGGAGAAGAAAATTATGAAGAAATAATAAAATTACTAGAAATGATAGCACAAAGTTACTATTTGAAAATTTCTGTGAGTGGACACCTAAAAAAGGCAGTGAGAACAATTTAGGCATGTACTTAGGCATATTGTGCTAAAATTTCCTAACAGTGGGAACTCAGAGAAGATCCTGAAAGGAAAATAGGTCACATGCCGAAGATGAGATTCAGAGCAGCCTCCTCAGCAGCCGGAGCTGGCCAGTGGAGCAGGGGCTTCGGTATTCTGAAGATGATGGATTCCAACCCTGAATTCTTCCCTCAGCCCTGTTTTAGATCACATGGTCAGCTGGAATAGAAGTGTTTTCAGACTTGCAAAGACTAAAAAAAGAGTCCTTCTAATGTACTCAATTTTAGGAAGGATGTGATTTCTCCCAAATGCAAATGTGAACAGAGAAAGGATTGGAAATAGGGAATCTAACAGGTGAGGGTCTCAGCAAATCCCATAATGATCAGCTATGTCTTATGCTTGGAAAGTAATGTTTGGAACAGGACAGATGGTTCCATGGACAATCTCCCCAACAAAAAATGAAATAAATAAAATAGCACATGTATTTAAATGTATCGAGAGGAGTTTTGTAGGCCTGTCAGAGAGTGTGGGAATGATTTAGTGCTAGAAATAAGGGAACCTAAACAAAAGGAAAGTGACGTAGCCCTTCATTCTAAGCAAGCAAAAGACTATGCAAGATAGAAAAGTAAGCATAGTATACTACACTCCTCAGCTTTGAACATTTCCTATGTTGTGGTCTCCAAATTTTGGAAGGCTGGCAAAAGGGATGTGTGAGAGAGTGGGTTGTAAGCATTGTGTTTTCATTTTCCACAGATAGTGCTTACATTTGAAATAATAAGAGGTTAGAGTATAAACAAAATATCTAGAACTATTTAGTAAATACGAGGTGAAATGTCTAAAAGTTTTCAGTGTGATTGCTCCTAGTGAGTGAGAGTTGGGGTGGGGGTGGAGGCAGGATGGGGCAGAAGAGGCCTGTTTTTTATATTTCATTTTAATCTGTGTACATAAATTGCTATGACAAAAAATCAAATGAATAAATGTAAGTTAAAAAGAATTAACCTATGCACATTTTCATACTGATGCATTTACTTTTGACGCTTAGGGTTGAAAAATACCTGGATAGAACATGATTTCCAAAGTAACAGAAAACCAGATGAACACCAGTTTGCCACTTGCACCTCAGGTGTTTATTCTTACTCCAAATAGTATTAATTATCCATGCAGACAGATTATTCTTACTCAAATGAAGAAAGGTTTTCTGACCTTACTTTGAGGAAGAGGGCTTTTTTTTTTTTTTTTAACTGCTGTGACCCTGGCCTTGATCTTTCTTATGACTGCTACCTAGGCTAGAATTCCAGGAAATGGCAGCAGTGTATGAGATGAAAAAGTCCTTGGAACCCCAGCTTTCAGGGTCTCAGGGCAGGAAGACATGTCCTGAACTGCAGTGAAGGCTTTCTTAGCTGAGAGTAGTAGTGGCAGCAGACACATGTCTTCCTGGGGCTCTTGAGTGATCCTAATTCTAGCTCTGCAGCCTCCCCATTATTTCAGAACTTCCATAATTATTAGTTCTTTAGAGAACCGGGGGCAGCAAATTACATCTGACACAGAGGAGCTGCCTGTTTTTGTAAATAAAGTTTTATTGAAACACAGACACTCCCATTAAAGCACCCTTGCTGATTTTATGCTATAATGGCAGAATTGAATAGTTGCAACAAGAGCCTTATTGGTGCAGAGTCTGAAACATTTATGTATTATATAAGCTGATTTAAGTGTATAAGTGTATCTCTCAAGGCACGTCTCAGTTCCTGCCAGCCAGCTTTCAGAAGCTCAGTATTCACACGTGGGTAGTGGTAGCAGCTGGATTGGACCACTCGGATCTGAATCAGTGCTTCCTTCTGTACTCCTGCTTCCTTGTATCTTGTCAGAGTAGGCTTTCAACGAAGATACCTTGGGTTAAACTGGCTGCAAGGGCTGGGTAAGTTAGGAAGGTCGGGGCAACGCCATTTCCTTTGCAAGTGGAAGCAGAAAATAGACATGGACATATAATGTATTCAAAGTTTATTAAGAAAATAAATCTAAATAATAAACTGCTGTTGAAAGTGTCAAATCAGTATTCATGGCATCTACCTCTGAAAAGTTTAGGGATTGATTCCACTACAGGACTGCATGCAGTGTCATCAAGTCTCATTCCCATGCAGTTATAATTACAATCTTATTTAAAGTGTTCAGCTTTGGTTCCAGCAGAGCAGTACTGTGAAAGGTTCCTACTTCATTGTCTGTCTCTGTTTGTAGATCATTTCCTCTGCTTCCTGCATCTGTTTTCTTGGATTAGTTAGGTATTACACCAAAGTCTAGAATTCTTTGGCTACAAAGCTTGCTCTGCTGTTCCCCTCCCCGCAGCCCACTTTATTGTGGGTGGGAAAATTTTTGTTGGGAGGGTTTGATTAATTAGAAGGGATTCCTGGCTTCCCTAGCATTGGCAGCCTGGGAAGATTAGAGCCTGGCTTAGTGACAGGCCAATCTGTATTTAAGGAAAAACTCGGACCAGCCAGATTTCCCTGGAATGTGGATCTGGCTTTGTCTTCTTCCACAGGGAGTGTGTAATGACCACCGCCTCCTCCTTCCCACCCACTCCAGGAGACCTGATGCTTTTACTTTTGTTGATAGTTCTCTACTTTTTATTTGGCGGAGGGGGGTGGGGAGAGCAGGGGTGTGGTGTGTTAGACTACAGTTTAGGAAGGCTGAGTTATTTTCTAATTCTAAAAGTAACAGATTTAAGATTTTATTAATGTTAGCACAGAGAGGAGAGATTTTTACGTTTAAGAAAGTCTCCTTGCATCTTTACTACCAATGTTTTTCTTTCCACTCCTTTGTAGCAATTATAGTTTTATGTGTTTATGTCCCCTCTAAATTTCAATTAACCTTAATCTCTGCATTCCTAAGAAAAACTGCAAAAAGAGAAATATGTCCAAGAATTGACAGTAGTTCTCCCTTTATAGTAAAAGTGAAGAGCAACTCTTTGAACTTCCAGAGAGAGAAAGTTTATGAATAGCAAGTAGCAAATGGGCTTTTGTCTTGTTGGTTTGCCTCAATGAATAACTTAAGTTCTGTGTCCTAGGTTTTTCAGTTACCTAAAGGGGAGTGCAGTACTTTGTCATCAGTACTCAATGCAGAAAAAGTTATACTGATGTTATGTATTGAAAAAAGATTTATGCAAATATTTTCATACTGTTTGAGTTCTAGTTAATGATGTTAAGTTTTAAGAAAGAATAAAACTGATGTGTTGTAACAAAATAAATCACACAAGTTTTCAGGTTACTTTTTCCCCCCAGTATTTATTTATTTATTTGGCTGCACTAGATCTTAGTTGTATCGTGTGGGACCTAATTCCCTGACCAGGGATTGAACCTGGGCCCCCTGCAATGACAGCTGAATCTTAGCCCCTGGACCGTTAAATGGTGTCGTCAGTCACTCAGTCATATCCAACTCTTTGTGGACCCATGGACTGTAGTCTACCAGGCTCCTCTGTCCATGTAATTTTCCAGGCAAGAATACTGGAGTGATTTCGAGTTGCCATTTCCTATTCCACAGGATCTTCCCTACCCAGGGATCCAACCCACATCTTGCATTGCAGGCGGATTCTTTACTACTGTGCCACTTGGGAAGCCCAAATGGTTACATTCTTTACTAGAAATAAATCTAAAGGAAGAGCATGCAACCTTTATCCTTGAGAATGTTTTTCCAAAGGAATTTGTCTTTGTGAAACTTTTCAAGGTGAAAGAAGTACCTCTGTCCTTCTCCCAGTACTTAAAGTCTTCATCTTCCAGTTCCTTCTTAATTCTGCCTATTCTTTGGGCAAACTTGAAGTTTTAAAGACATACAGGATCCCTATGAGTTTGCCTGGTGGAGGATGACACACACCAAGTTGGCTGCTCTTCCTTCCCCACTGCACAGTAGCTTGTTCTGTTTCATTGCTCCTGGTGGGAACTCAATGTGTGCTGAGTACTTGATCTGGAATAAAATTCATAGACGTTCACCAGCTATCACCCAATTAAATTCTGCCTCAGGCTTAAAGCTTTCAGGGACCTTCACATTCCAGTGAGAGCATTTGTTCTGCGTGTTGATGACTTTGAAACCAAGTTCTTGTTGGGTCTGAAATGAAACTTCCAAGTGTTACCTCTGCCTCTCTGGCCAGACACCCAGTTTTCTGGGCTTTATTTCCCCCATTCCTTCCCACATGTGTCAGCGCATCTTTTCTTTTGGTTGGGGGGGTGGGGGTGTGATTAGAAAATGTTTATATACAATCCTGGCTTCTCAAACCCTCTTTTCAGTTTCAACTTTCCACCTGCCTGCTGAAGTCTATGCCTAAACTGATCCCTGAAACTGCACACTAAAAATTCAGTTTATCCTATTTTCTTCTAAATTGGCTTTTGCCTTGGATGTCCCTGGACCAGCAGCCTACGCTGTCTCCTGGTTCTTCCCTCACCGTCGTGTGTAATGCATCCATCCTTAACAAAGTGTCCTGGACTTGCTTCTTCTCTCTCCTTTTCTTATAATTCAGCCTTTATTATCCCTGTTGTTTATATTTCTGCACTGATCTCAGCATGATCTCTATGCCTTTCTTGTGTTGCCATTCCAGTGCCTCTAGAGAAGTGCCAGGATAATGTTTTCTTAACACCATTTTCACCATGTTATTTCCTTGCTTAAGCGATCAGAAGTAATTCTTTCTGTTAAATGAGATCTAATCTAAACTTGCCAGCTGACTTCAAGCCACTCTGATAACTCTTTTCCCTTTCCTCTTTAACTTTGACCTATATTTTCATCTTGAAACTTGGGAACGTGTCCACCTGTTTCTATGAAACTGATGAATTTGCATTTCCTGCAGTGGTCTGGCCTGTGGTTTTCTGTCTTCCTGTGCCCTCTCACCTTTTCTTGCATAGTCTGTGGCATCAACTTTTCCCAGGCTTGACCAAAGGCTTGCTTTTATTTTCACACAAGATCTAAACCTTTCCTGCGTTGATTACCCTCTCATGTTGTTCCTCTGACTACGCACAGTTACACCATCATGTGTTATATACACACACACACTCTCTCACAGCATATTGCTCTTAGCTACATTTCCCAAGACAAAGGACCTGTGCTCTGCTTCTTGGGTATCTGCCTTGAGTAATTCGGAACTTTTCTGAGGCGCCCAGTATCCCTCATTTTCCTTATTACAAAGATGAGAAATTTCTTTCTTCATGTCTTACAGAGAACAGGGAAGTCACTCCAGCTTAGAGTTATTTCATACTGGTCTTTTTTCAGTCCCAAAAAGGAAATGTTATAATCTCCAATTTTATTTCTTTTCTTTTAAAAAAATTTCATCTCAACCTGTTTCTCCTTTTAGGAGTTCCTCTTTGAAAATATTTTAAGTTATTCTTTTGAAAGTAATCTTTGTTAATAGCTAAAATGACGTTGTGTAGAATTTGCTTCTATGAGGCCTTTAGGAAAGTAAATTGTTTCAGTACAGTGATGTTAATTCTTTGGACATCTTTTTATTTTATTTTAATTAGGACCTTACTGTTAGACTATGTAGACTATGGTACTTAAATTTTTTTCCAACATGCATACAAAACACATGTATATTATTAACTTATGCTAGTGTAAAAAAAAAATCTTAGTAGAAAAGCAGATTCAGGATGTCTCACAGATATAAGAGCTCATTCTGTCTCTTGAATTCTCTCTGAGGGCTGTAGAGGGCATCATTGTTCCACGAGTAACTCAGTAGACATGGCGATCCAAGAAAGGACAGCAGCCCAAGTGCTTTTAAAATTGCTGGCTCGTTCCTACATGATCGTGACATCCTAAATGCCGATGTTTGTTAGCCTGGGAGTTGTGTGTTCACCCCCACCGATAGCCTGCTAGCCCGTGGATGTGTAGATCGCTGTCTCATGGACCTCCGGACCAGGAAACACAACCGTTAACCACAGCAGTAGGAAGCAGTCAATCCAAACTATCCACAGAGGCCTCGGAGAAAGCCTTCTCAGTGACACAAGACTGCCTCTGGCGTGCCTCCCTTCCAGATTCTGGAAGCAGAAGCAAGGGGCTGAGGGTAAGGGTCCTTTTGGTCCTGGGAAGGCTTTGGGACCCCAGCCCAACCCTGGTCCTAGCAGTAAAGACCGGAAGGATTCGGCTGGGACAAAGTCCTTGAAGTCACAGTGTTATTATAGTACTGTACTTCCTACTCACCTTTCCTTATTTTTATTGTTACGTGAACTTTGGAGATGTGAGGCTGAAGAAGTGAGCTGTGGGGTGGGGACTCACAGAGGGTCGTTGCGTTCCAGAGCCCCTGGGAATGGAGATGATACTTCACTGAATGGCCCACATGTGCAGCAGTCCAGTCATGAGCCCAGTGATCTAAAGATGCACAGTGTCCATGTACTCTTATTGTCCTCTTCAGGGCTTCTCTGGTTGTAACCTCTTGGAATACCCATGATTAAGTAATATAGGAAACTAGGCCACTGCATATGTCACTTTTTTGCACGTGAGTAGCATATGACAATAACATTCTGATTTTCAGACTACTAGAAACACCAAAGAAGGAATGAGTTTGTAATAGTTACTCTACACAGCAATAGGCACATGCTATGTTTTGTGAGTGTGGTCTGAGATAAGGGAGAGTGTTACGCCATTTGTTTCACAGAGATTTGGTGTCATATAGGTTCTGCCAAGGCCTGTGCCAAGTCTGACATCCTAGTTCTCATGACCTGAAAAATGCACTGTCTCTTAGGGGTCAGTATTGAGATCATGTCTTATAAATTTCTGTGATTCTTTGTATCCTTTTCATGTGACTCTAGGTTCTTTTACAGTACATTTTGAAATTTAGATCCTCAGATTTTTGAGGAAGATATCCTAGAAGATGAAATTAGCCTCAGACTTTCAATCAGGTTTCCTGATATCATGTCATGGCCTCACTTGTGAAACGTGGATGACTGGGTGAATTGTGTTTACCCCTCTGAGCATCCATTTCTTCAACTATGTGGAAGTGCTGTTATTCCTGTCTGTTTAACAGAGTTTCTTATGGGTATCAAAGTAATAATTAAAGACAGTGCTGTCAGAGTGTTTGGGAAAAGAGCACTTTATGCGGTAGTTATTTTACAGTGACGTTCTGTACAGTGTTAGAGGGACTTGGCCTGGATGTCTTACTTGTTCTTGTTCTCATAATTCTTTGGAGTGAGGACTAGTCTAATTCTTTTCATATGTGAGGTGTCAGTTAGCAGGTCTTCATTTATCCCTAGTGTGCAAGGCCCTGGGTTAGGCACTAGAGACACAGACAAGGGTGATGATTGCCTGTCCGCCTCCTCAAGGTGGTTTGTAATGAGAAAACGTGTCCCAGTTTAAACAACAGTAGTTAGGTGACACAGACACTGCCTTGCAGAGCTGAGTTGTGAACGAATGAGTACGGTGATTTTGTTCAGGTCTCTCTCTTAATGCGACATTGTGACAAAACCATAGGTCACTCAGGTTTTGGGGTGCATCATTTGTGTGTCAGTTTCCCTGGTGGTGGGTAGCCAGGACCAGAAACCAGAGGGCTTAGATTTCAATCCTTGTTGTTGGTTCTTGACTATGGGCAAGTCAGTTAACCTTCTGTTTCAGTTAGCCACAGCTGTGTAACCAAGCAGCCCCAAACTTTTCATAATTCCGTGGGTCAGAAAGTCTAGGTGGACAGTCTCTCTGCTTTACATGGCATTGACTAGGTCACTCATTTGGAATGCATTCAGATACCCACTGGGCTGGAAAGCTCAAGAGGACTTCACCCCCATGTTGGTTCCTTCTCCCCAGTGCCTTTCTCTTCCCAAGGTGTCTTGTCATTCAGTTGTTTAGCTTGAGCTCCCTTACAGCATGGTGCTGGCCCTCCAGAAGCCATGACGCTGGAAGCTTCTCGGCTTCCTAAGGGCTGTGTCTAGAGCTGGCAGACTGTTCCTTCTACCATACTCTAGCCATATGCATGTGTGCTCAGTCAGATCCAACTTTTTGCAACTCCATGGACTGTATAAATAGCGATGGTCATGGAATTTTCTAGGCAAGAATACTGAGGTGGGTTGTCTTGCCCTCCTCCAGAGGATCTTGCCAACCCAGGGCTCAAACCTGTGTTTCTTGCATCTCCTGCATTGGCAGGCATATTCTTTACCGCTGGCACCACCATATTCTGTTGGTTAGCAAATCACAGGGTCTGGAGAGAGAAAATAACCTCGTCCTCTTGGTGGGATGAGCAGCATGCTTGTGCAAAGCGGGGAGGATTGTTGGTGGCCATCTTTGGAGACTGTAAAGCATTTCTTTGTATCTCTTAGATCTTATCTGTTCAGTGAGGTATTGAATTACTGAGTCTCCAAGGCCCTGTCTGGCCCTATATTTTTATAATACCATAAATTCTTACTGGAGGAATTTTTTGTGTATGATGCAGTGGAAAGAATTTGGGCTTTGGCTGCAGAAAGGCCTGGGTTTGAACCTAGTCCTCACCACTGACCTGCTCTTTGGAAAGTGATATAAGTCTTTGTTCCCATCTGTTAAAAAGGGTTAATTAATTAGTGTTAATATAAACTCCCTTCTGGGTTAATTGTCCATCTCAGCACAGAGTCATCACTTAGAAATAGTTAGCATTGTTTCCCCTTTCACTTCCTCCTTACCTGATAGGGGCCTTTTCAAAGCCAATATTAGTTGAAGACTTTAATTGCCATTCATTTTGCTTAATCTTGATATAAAGATGATTAAGTATTTAATCTTGTTTTGCTAGTACAAGGGAATTTTTCTAGTTCAAGTAAGACTGTTCAGTTTATCTGTTGCGGTTTTATATATTATTCCTATAACACTGTTGCTCCTTAGAAAGCATATTTAAAAATAAGTATTTTGAAAATACATTTTAGGTCTGTGAACAGCTGACTTATTTGGCACCTGTATGTAGTATCTTTTGTCTGGAAGAAACAAAAGGCCATGTGCAGTGGCCAGCATTCAGTCTGCCTGTTTGCACTGTTGCGGTGCCTGGCCTGTGGACCGGCACTGGTGTGTGAGGATGGGACATGCAATTCTGTCATCCTAACTGGATCTGAAGTGAAGCTCAGAGACAAAGGACAAGAAGAGAAAAGACAGAGTCTGGTTTTCAAAATATGTTCCCTGGGCCCAGCATAAGCATTTCTAGTGCTAATTGGACTATTTTTATATCAGTGGTATTGTGAGGGCTAAATGAAATGATGGACTTCGCGGTGGCTCAGACGGTAAAACGTCTGTCTACAGTGTAGGAGACCCAGGTTCTATCCCTGGGTTGGGAAGATCCCCTGGAGAAGGAAATGGCAATCCACTCCAGGACTATTGCCTGGAAAATCCCATGGACAGAGGAGCCTGGTAGGCTACAGTCCATGGGGTCGGACACAACTGAGCAACTTCACTTTCACTTTCACTTTTCACAAGTGCTTAGCAGAAGTAACCATATTAATAAAAGTTAGCCACTATTTCAGTAGTAATCATCATCATAACAAAAAATATGTATTACTGAGATTAACTTTTTTCTTCCAGTGTTTCATGAAGCAGCTTGCTGGGTTTTCTTTTGTTTTTTTTTTAAAAGCTACCAGAGTTCTTATTTATCCTTTAAAAAAATTTTTTTATATAAATTTTTTAATTTTAATTGGAGGCTAATTACTTTACAGTATTGTATTGGTTTTTTGCAACTGATCTCAGTCTAAGAACATTTCATGTTGTCAAGTAAGTAAAGTCTTGTTTAAGCAGTGTCTGAAGGTACTTAATAATTCTGAAGATAATCCTCCATTTAAAGTGATGTTGAGAGATCATATAACATAGCTATGCAAATATATTCAAAGCCTTAATGTTTGTGGGAGTAATTAATGCTATTGAATGAGTCCTCAGGCAGTGTCTGAACTCTGGTTGTTGTTTGCTGTTAAAAAAAAACCTCTTCTTTCTCTAGACCTCCTTTCTTCATTTAGATAATCTGTATCCTTAAAAGTCCACGTGGAGTCATTTTCCTTTCCTTTCCTTCCTTTTCTCTTCCTTTCTCTCTGTCTCTTGTTTCTTTCCTTGATTTGTGGTCAAGTAAGGATCATGGTTAACCCCAGAAGGAAGGCCAATAGGGCCGCGGGGGGCCAGGACCCAGCAGGACCTGGGCCTGGGGGCCCGGAGCCTGTGTGCCCGTCAGCCTGCTGCCTCCGCTGCTTCCTCTTTCTCTCGCCTGTAACCACTGTGTGTAAGCCAGATCCCCAGATGAAAGCTGTGCGTTGGTCTTTGCGGCCTGCTGATTCAGAGGCATGGGTGCTTCTGGGTGTCAGTGTCTGACCGCGGAGCTGTCGCTGTCACTTTCCTTGGCCCCGTCTGGCGCCTCCGTCCAGCGGGTGCCCTCACCGAGGGAGCCTTGGGCTCAGGGTGGCCACGGCAGCTGTCCTGCCTGCGCTTCCTTGTCTCGGCTTGAGGCTGGTCTCATCGTCTCGTTTGTCTCCTTTGGGCCAGCATGTGGAGAGGCTAATGTAAAGCTGCTCTGCCCTTGGCGGGTGGGATTCTGGGCAGAGCCAAGGGCCCCCAAGAGCGCTGTGCTCTGGGGTTTGTACAGCACCCTCCGGGAGTGCGGCCTTCCAGGGGAGTGAGCTGGGCCCTGGTCCCAGCCCCATCCAGGTGGCTCAGCTGCCGTGGCTTTGGTCATTGGGCCTGGCACAGAATTTAACTGGGAGCGGGGCCAGGGAGGGAGAGATGGCGTAGAACACACTGAAAAGCATGATGTAGTCCAGTTCCTTCACAGACAAGGTGAGCATCCTCGTGGAACAGAAGGTGAGGCTCTGAAAACTTGCTCAGGAGAACTTCAGTTCAATTCAGTCGTGTCTGACTCCTTGCGACCCCATGAATAGCAGCACGCCAGGCCTCCCTGTCCATCACCAATTCCTGGAGTTCACTCAAACTCATGTCCATCAAGTCGGTGATGCCATCCAGCCATCTTATCCTCTGTCATCCCCTTCTCCTCCTGCCTTCAATCTTGCCCAGCATCAGAGTCTTTTCCAGTGAGTCAACTCTTCGCATGAGGTGGCCAAAGTATTGGAGTTTCAGGTTTATCATCAGTCCTTCCAAAGAACACCCAGGACTGATTTCCTTTAGGATGAACTGGTTGGATCTCCTTGCAGTCCAAGGGACTCGCAAGAGTCTTCTCCAACACCACAGTTCAAAAGCATCAATTCTTCGGCACTCAGCTGTCTTCACAGTCCAACTCTCACATCCATACATGACCACTGGAAAAACCATAGCCTTGACTAGACGGACCTTTGTTGGCAAAGTAATGTCTCTGCTTTTCAATATGCTATCTAGATTGGTCATAACTTTCCTTCCAAGGAGTAAGCGTCTTTTAATTTCATGGCTGCAATCACCATCTGCAGTGATTTTGGAGCCCCCAAAAATAAAGTCTGACACTGTTTCCACTGTTTCCCCATCTATTTCCCATGAAGTGGTGGGACCGGATGCCATGGTCTTCATTTTCTGAATGTGGAGCTTTAAGCCAACTTTTTCACTCTCCTCTTTCACTTTCATCAAGAGGCTTTTTAGTTCCTCTTCACTTTCTGCCATAAGGGTGGTGTCATCTGCATATCTGAGGTTATTGATATTTCTCCCGGCAGTCTTGATTCCAGCTTGTGCTTCTTCCAGCCCAGCATTTCTCATGATGTCCTCTGCATATAAGTTAAATAAGCAGGGTGACAATGTACAGCCTTGACATACTCCTTTTCCTGTTTGGAACCAGTCTGTTGTTCCATGTCCAGTTCTAACTGTTGCTTTCTGACCTGCATATAGGTTTCTCAAGAGGCAGGTCAGGTGGTCTGGTAATCCCATCTCTTTCAGAATTTTCCACAGTTTATTGTGATCCACACAGTCAAAGGCTTTGGCATAGTTAATAAAGCAGAAATAGATGTTTTTCTGGAACTCTCTTGCTTTTTCCATGATCCAGCAGATGTTGACAATTTGATCTCTGATTCCTCTGCCTTTTTTAAAACGAGCTTAAACATCTGGAAGTTCATGGTTCACGTATTGCTGAAGCCTGGCTTGGAGAATTTTTTTTTTATATAATTCAAGATATTTATTTTTTTAATTTAATTTTATTTTTTAACTTTACATTATTGTATTGGTTTTGCCATATATCAACATGAATCTGCCACAGGTATACACGTGTTCCCCATCCTGAACCCTCCTCCCTCCTCCATCCCTGTACCATCCCTCTGGGTCGTCGGAGTGCACCAACCCCAAGCATCTACTAGCGTGTGAGATGAATGCAATTGTGTGCCTTATTTAAAGAGTAAGGACTGTATATGTTAGTCACTCAGTTGTGTCTCACTCTGTGACCCTATGGACTGCAGCCCGCCAGGCTCCTTTGTCCTTGGGATTCTCCAGGCAAGAATACTAGAGTGGGTTTCCGTGCCCTCCTCCAGGGGATCTTTCCAACCCAGGGATTGAACCCGCATCTCTTACATCTCCTGCATCGGCAGGTAGATTCTTCACTACTAGTGCCACCTGGTGAGCCCCTAAGGACCATATAGGGCTGGTGCTAATCAAGGCTTTTGGAGGAAGAAACAAGCATGTGCAAACTACCGGAACTGGAAAGGGTGCTTTATGATAGGGAGGTGGAGTGTCTCAGAACCCCGGCCCAGGCTCTCTGGTTGAGCCCGGGAGGGTCTGAAGACAGCCTCAGGCTGCCCGTGGCAGCTCCCTGTGGGCCTGTCTTTGAGGAGTGGAGCCCTGTTCACTGTCTCTGCTTGTTACCCATGCTTTGCTCTCCTGTGCATGATGTGCACCATCGTGATGGTGCCTCACCTCCCCAGTGATGTCTTTTATAAGCCTGCAGTGCATTCCACCCCAGTGCAACCTTCTGGAGGGAAATTTGGGTAGGCGTCCATCATTACTCCAATGACTGTGGCACAGGGGCAGGGTCACCTAGTGCGTCATGACTGTCCATGCCCCTGCTACTCTTGGGCCTGGCAGTTGTCAGGATTAAAGGCACAGATGGCTCTAAAAGTTACACAGCAATATTTTAAAGTTTAGAGACTTCACTATAAAGTTTCTCTTGGCAGTTCCATAGAAGGCCTTTTTATAGAACATAACAAGTACTTCAAGTATGTAGTGAGGCCTCTGGGGCATCCAAGAGGTAACTGGAATAATCTGACCCTTGAGAAATTTCTCTTGGTTACTGAGGATGAGGACAATCATAATTACTGCATTGGCTCAGACAGTAAAGAATTCGTCAGCAATACCAGGGACCTGGGTTTGATCCTTGAGTCAAGAAGATCCCCTGGAGAAGAAATGGTTACCCACTCCAGTATACCTGCCTGGAGAATTCCATGGACAGAGGAGCCTGGCTGGCTGCTGTTCATAGGGTTGCAGAGAGTCAGTCACGACTGAGTGACTAACGATATTTACACTTTGCAACTTGCTTCATTGTTGATGTGCCTGTTGAAGCATTTTAGGGTCTTCACATCCTCAGTGTGTATATGTGTTATAACAGTTAAAATACTGCAATAATCAAGTCAAGTACCAAAGAGGGTGTCATTCTACCAAAATTTTTGAGTATCTACTCTATGGTTGGCATTCTGAATCAGGACCCTCAGTAGGATGCATCTGGCCTTAAATCTTGAGTTCTGAAGCACTGAGTGCATTCCAACAAACCCCTAGTTAGCCATGAGTCTCATATTTGTCTCTGACTCAGCATTCCATTGTACTTCCCCCTGAGTGCAAAACTATAGAAAGTGCATTGTAGCTTCATTTTTAATTGTCATCAAGCAGTGCTGCATGCCTCTGTGCAGTCTCCCAACAGCTGATGAAATGCTTACTCTTTTAAAGATGGCCTGATGGAATCAGATGGTGCCGCATCATTTCCGACGCTGCTGGGGTCTGTTTCACTTCCTACAATGACTGATCCTCCATCTGCCATGACAGTGCATTCCTGGGCTGCTGCCCCTCACTGGGTTGGTGGCTGGACTGTTTATTTTTAGGAAAAGTTAAAATTATCCAGAGAAGGATGTCTTCTGTAAAATTTACATGAATCAGCCTCTCCCTGCAGGGATCTTGGGAGGGGTGTGTATGTGTATAGACTAAAAAAAAACATTTTCTGGAAAAATTTAAATCTATTAAAGGGGAAGGAGTATAATGAACATAGAACCCATCTTCAAAATTGTGGACAGTTTTAAGTAATATTCAAGCTAAAGGCTGGTTTAAGAATAGCAAGTGGTACCATGTGACTCCAACACTCGTGTGTTTAAGCTGACTTTTCCAAATTTCAGCACTGTTTGTAATTCTTCTCTACAAAACCAGAAAAGCCTTAGTTCTACTGTCAGTCTTTGGTTTAAATAGTATGAGAAATATGAGATCTTACTGGGGCATTAGTGTGAGTTTTCTCATGACAAAAGCAGCCACCCAAACATTTTGGTGACCTTGGTTCTGAAGATGCTAATATTCCTTAGATTTCTGAGTTTACTGTGAAGGGAATTCTTGTTGAGATATCAGTGCATAGTGGTTAGATGGGCCCACCTCTTTTCCTACCTATGGGATCCTGATTCCTCCTCTCCAGGGTTGGGATGGCTTCCCCCATGGCTCAGCAGGTAAAGAATCTGCATGCAGTGCAGGAGACACTGGAGACAAATGTTTGATCCCTGGGTTGGGAAGATCCCTGGAGGAGAAAATGGCAACCCACTCCAGTATTCTTGCTTGAAAAATCCCATGGGTAGAGGAGCCTGGCAGGCTACAGTCCGTGGGGTTACACAGAGTCAGACATGACTGAGCGACTAAGCACGCAGGGTGGGGATAATAAGTGCCAACCTTCACATTGTTGTTACGTAGAAAGTATCTAATCCAGTGCCTGGCAATTGTTAACATTCACTAAATTGAGCTCTTAGCAATCAAGTTAAAGATACCAGCTGGGAGAGATTCTTACATTGTCTCGTATCTTGGGATCCATTGCCTATTCCAGTTCTTAAGTTATCTTCCTTAAGGATGTGTCTTCCTATTAAGTAATTTTTATTTGCTTTCCTTGTTTATTAGGTTTTCTCTAATTGTTTTAATCTCCTTGTTTCTTATATTTTTCATTCTGAAAAATGAGTATAGAAACCATACCACAGTAAACATGGTCCTAATGTATAGCACAGGGAACTATATTCAATATCTTGTAATAAACTATAATGGAAAAGAATATGAAAAGAATATACACACACATACATTTAACTGAACACTTTGCTGTACACTAACACAACATTGTAAATTAACTATACTTTTAAAAAAATCACACCATGACTATTGAAACCTTTTTACTGTCAGTTCATCGATATTCAGGTTCGTCAATTTCTTGACTTAATTTCACTTATTTATTAATTCTGTAATAATACTGATTTTGATTCTCAATTTGTTTCCTTATTTTCCCCCTTGATAGTAATCTACTATTCTTTACCAGATTACCCCAAAATTTAGACATTAAGACAACAAACCTTGCTGACCTAGCTAGGTAACTTTTCTTCAGTATCTCTCACAAGAATTCAGTCAAGATGTCAGCTGGGCAGCGGTTATTATCAAGGCTTGATTGGTGGAGCCTTATCAATACTTCCAGGCTCCTTCAGTGATCCTGACAGGAGATCTCAGGTACTTACTTGCTGTTGACTGGAGACATCTACACATGGGCGTCTCCACAATGCAGCTCACAACATGACAGCTGACTTTGCTCAGAGAGAGCAAGAGAGAGTGCCCAAAGGGAAGCCACGGTCATTTTGTGAGCTTCCGTCAGAGTGACATCACACCATCACCCCTGCCGTATTGTTTGCTAGAAGCAGATTGTTGAGCCTGGCCCACACTGAAGAGAAGGGGACCAAGAGATGAGGACGACTGGAGGCCTTAGATGCTGCCTGCCACACCCTCTTTCTCATGTTGTTGCGTTGCGTCTGTCTTTGGGCTCTTGAGTTAGTGAGTTTAGCTCCTAACTGCTATTTCTCACATTGGGTTTTATTTTATTTTTTAAATTTTTATTGGTGTGTAATTGATTTACAATGTTGTGTTAGCTTCAGGTGTGTAGCAAAGTGATTCAGTTATACATATCCAATATCCGATTATACATATACACTCTTTTTTAGATTCTGTTCCCACATAGATCATTACATAGTATTGAAGGGAGTTTCCCGTGCTATACCATAGACCCTTATTATCTATTTTGTGTGTAGCAATTTGTGTATGTCAATCTCAATCTCCCAGTTTCTCTCTCCCTCCATTTTCCCCCTGGTAACCGTAAGATTGTTTTCTACATCTGTGACTCTATTTCTGTTTTGTAGATAAGTTCATTTGAACCATTTTTTTAGATTACTTATAAGTGATATCATATGAGATTTATCATTCTCTAGGGACAAATAAGTGACAAGTGAGTGACTTACTTCACTTAGTATGACAACTTCTAGGTTCACCCATGTTGCTGAAATCACATTGTGTTGCCTTTTAGGTTGGCCTTGTACCTTTTGTTCTCCTCTCGTATTATGTTTTTGATAGAAACGCACTTAAAACCGTGCCATTTATTTCAGTCTTGATCTCTTGGTGGTTCTACTCAGACATTCTCTTTGCTTTGGTGTAGTATGAGTGACTTTTTAATATTCTTCCCTCTGTATCTAAAGCCAGTTTGATTTCCTTTCAAGCTGTAGTTTGAGAACTAGGTATTTTGGCCAGCCTACTTTTATGTAGCTCTTAAGGATGGCCTCTGGAGGGAGGAAACAGTTGAGGTGAGGAGGTTAAACACCAGAATACCTGGATTCCTCCTCTCTTCTGAGGCCTTGTTAGCCACCCTGTGTTAGAGTTCACCTCTAGTCGGGGAGGGCTTGGGCAGCTCTGGATCCTCTTCCGTTGGGACATCCTGTTGTTAACTCTGCCCCCCAAATGCTCATTTACCATATTTCATAGCAGGAAGTTCAGTTCAGTGCAGTCACTTAGTCGTGTCTGACTCTTCGTGACCCCATGGACTGCACCATGCCAGGCTTCCCTGTCCATCACCAACTCCTGGAGCTTGCTCAAACTCATGTCCATCGAGTCGGTGATGCTATCCAACCATCTCATCCTCTGTCATCCCCTTCTCCTCCTGCCTTCAGTCTTTCCCAGCATCAGGGTCTTTCTAATGAGTCAGTTCTTTATATCAGTTGGCCAAAGTATTGGAGTTTCAGCTTCAGCATCAGTCCTTCCAATGAATATTCAGGACTGATTTCCTTTAGGATGGACTGGTTGGATCTCCTTGCAGTCCAAGGGACTCACAAGAGTCTTCTCCAACACCACCTCAAAAGCCTCAGTACTTTGGTGCTCAGCTTTCTTTATAGTCCAACTTTCACATCCATACATGACTACTGGAAAAACCATAGCTTTGACTGGATGGAACTTGGCTGGCAAAGTAATGTCTCTGCTTTTTAATATGCTGTGTAGGTTGGTCATAGCTTTTCTTTCAAGGAGCAAGTGTCTTTTAATTTCATGGCTGTAGTCACCATCTGCAGTGATTTTGGAGCCCCCGGAAATAAAGTCTTGTCACTGCTTCCATTGTTTCCTCATCTATTTGCCATGAAGTGATGGAACTGGATGCCATGATCTTCGTTTTCTGAATGTAGACAAGCATATTTCCTGGAGTGGGTAAGTGGGCTGAGGAACTTTGGGGGTAATGATAGAATCACTCTAAAATTGAATTATGATGACGGTAGAACAAGTCTACAAATTTACTGAAACTCATCAAAGGGGGAACTTAAAACAGGTAAATTTTATGATATGCAGATGGTTTGCTACTACTGATTGGAAGATATGTAAATGAGAGTCCTACCTAAAAATGCAAATTTGATTTTAATTACTTTCTAACTGTAAAAGAAACCAGTAGGAAAAAGGTGGAGAAAATGAAAGTAATGCCTTCCTAAAAGTATTCTGTGATGAGATAGCCTTTTATTTATTTTATCCTAATAGTAAAACATGGAGTCTAGTAGAGTCAAATCTTGATGGGCTTTAGATAACAAAGATAGAAATAATGTGGCTGCTGCTGCTGCTGGTGCTACTGCTGCATCACTTCAGTCGTGTCCGACTCTGTGTGACCCCATAGACAGCAGCCCACCAGGCTCCCCCGTCCCTGGGATTCTCCAGGCAAGAACACTGGAGTGGGTTGCTATTTCCTTCTCCAATGCATGAAAGTGAAAAGTGAAAGTGAAATCGCTCAGTCGTGTCTGACCCTCAGCGACCCCATGGACTGCAGCCTTCTAGGCTCCTCCGTCCATGGGATTTTCCAGGCAAGAGTACTGGAGTGGGATGCCATTGCCTTCTCCGAATAATGTGGCTGAAGGAATTAAAAAATAACCCCCACTTTTTTTAGCAGCAGCGTCATTAATATAGCTAAGGAATATTTATTAGGGGCTTGTTACTCTGGTGATCAATTAGAAAGACACACAAAGAAATATGGCAAGCTTCCCATCAGTCAGCCTTCGAGTAAACAGATGGGCAAAGACTTCTGTGTGCTTGTCGCTGTGTGAGGCACCACGGGATGTACAGAAATTGGGAGGTCCTTAGGGGGAGGGCTGTGTCTTATGAATTCCTTCTTCCTGCTGCGCCCCATGGCATGTGGGATATGAATTCATTTATATGTCTGTGATTCTTCATATATAATAGGTGCTCCGTGGATAATTAGCACATAAATAAATGAAAGAATAAGTAAGATAGAGTCCTTATCCTCTGGAAAAGTGTGTTCTGCTTAGCAGGCTAACCCATGTAAGGGGGAATGGTCCCATGTCAACCCCAAGTGCTCATGTTGTCCATGTCGGGCCTGAGGAGGAGGAGCTGGCAGCCAGGACTGCTCAGCAGAGCCTGTGCAGTGAGTGGTACCCAAGTGGGTCCACCTGAATCCTTGACAGAGAATACATTTGAATGCTGTGCATACACAGGCTACAGGGTAGAAAAGAAGTTGGTTTGCGGGAGACCTCAAAGAGCAAGTGCTGACTCTGTTTGTAGAGGGAAGAACTGGAAGTTGAGTTGAGTGTCGAGAGTGGCTGCAGACTGCCTAGTGCCCAGGATTTGAAACCCAAAATGAGATTGGGTTTGTTTCATGGGGCATAAGGGAATTGGTGGTTCTTGAGCCAAAAGTGATTAGATTAAAATTTAGAAACTTGCTGTTAGAGTTATTGATGGACCAAGTGGGCAGTTTGGCTATTTTCACATCTCTTTTACCCAAGATGCTTATGTATTTAGGAAAGTTTGTATATTTGTTGTGATGTGTTCTTTTCTTTTTTTTTTTTCCTGGCAGCTTAAGCAAAATAATCATCAATTCTTCACTTTTTTTTTTTTATTTTGCTAGATAGGAATTCTAACACTGTCTTGTAAGAACAAAAATGTTTTATCTGAAACATTCAAGCAGAAATTCTTTTAGGGCATGTCATATATAGGACACCAAGTGCTGCCTGGAGGGTTCAAGTGGAGCTATGTCCACACACAGGCAGAGCAGACAGTTAGAAAAGTAGCTATGTGGTGTCACTAGGGTTGAAAGGAAGGAGGAGCCAGGAAGGAGAGGTTTGGCCCATGCATGTGCGAGACACTTTCCCATGTCTTCTTTTAATCCTCATAACATCTCAGTAACGTTTTTAATCCCTACATAACAGAGAAGAAATGAGACCCAGGGCCAGTGTTTATGGACATGAGCATTTCAGGTATCAGGTATATGCTTGGGTGAATTTTCTGATAGAATTATTTTTTGTCTGTTTTAAAATTGATTTTTATTGGGTATAGCTGCTTTGGGCTTCCCAGGTGGCACAGTGGTATAGAATCCACCTGCCAAGCAGGAGACATGGGTTCAATCCGTAGGTTAGGAAGATCCCCTGGAGAAGGAAATAGCATCCCACTCTAGTATTCTTACCTGGGAAATCCCATGGACAGAGGAGCCTGGCGGTCTACAGGCCATGGGGTCGCACAGAGTGGAACATAACTTAGTGACCAAATGGCGGCAGCAGTCGCTTTCCAATGCTGTACAGCAAAGTGAATCAGCTATGCATATATATACACACATACACATATACATACGTATACATCCCCTGTGTTTTGGGTTTCCTTCCCGGTTAGGTCACCACAGAGCACTGGGTAGAGTCCCCTATCTTACACAGTAGTTGCTCATTCGTTATCTGTCTTACATGCATATCAATAGGGTGTGTGCATCAGTCCCAGCCTCCCAGTCCCTTCCACCTCGCCCTTTCCTTTGGTACACATACATTTGTTCTCTACATCTGTCTCTCTACTTCTGCTTTGCAAATAAAATCATCTATACCGTTTTTCTAGATTCCACATACATGTGTTAATATACGACTGATAGACTTGGGTAGGAAAGGCAGTCAGGTCTTTGAGTCTTGTAAGTCAGCACTGTTACATCTTTGCTGGGATGGATGATCAGGCAGACTACGTATAACCAGGGCAGCTCTGTCTATGTCCCTGTTTACAAAATGTTAGACTCTCAGATAATAGTCCTTCAAATATTGCTTAGAATCGAATTCGTTACACTAAACATTCAACCCTAACATTTCTTGGAAGGTTTAAAGATTGAGCCCTTTGGAAAGATTGTAATCTGAAAAAAATTTCTCCTGTTGGAACAAACTAATGCTTGAATTTCAGCATTCAAACTTGGTTTCTTTTGAATCATCAAATGAAGGGTGCAATTAAGTGTTAATTTAGTTTGCTTGATCACTGACTTTGATCCACTTAGCGTGGGCCTTAGTTCCTACTCAGTAAACAGAGTTTTTGGATTAGAGCAGCCCTAACACCCTTGCAGCTCTGAACTTTCTGTCCTGTACTGTAGAAAACTATTTATTCCTTAAGACAGTAGCTCTTTGAGGGTTAAAAATGAAAACAACAACAAGAAGGAAAGCCACATCCAGTCTAATCCTGCTCTGCTCTTATTTACTCAGACATTTTTGGGAACTGTAATAGCTTGTTAGATCTTGTGCAGTAAAACATGATTCCAAATTTTCCAAGCCCAGCTGTAGATCAGGATTCTAAAGGCCTAAATGGAAAAGGGTGGGTGTGTGTTTGTCAAGAGGCCACTTAGGGAAATCAGTTCCGTGTAATTTTTAATACAGTTCTTTGGATAGACTTTTTTATGACTCAGTGTTACAGATGTCATTAATTTATAATGGAAAATAGTGAGACAATATGAAAATTTTCTTCAGCCTCAAGAACACTTAGGCAACAGGGTGAGTGATGGTTGAACAGTTTGAACAGAGGCTGCTATGAAATACCACTGCTAGGCACCAGGCTGAAGGGTCAGTCTGGCCTCTGGCCTCTGACCCTGCTGGGTTGGCAGCCAGTCCCTGGGTTACTAGGGCAGCAGAAAGAACCAGTCCTGTTGGAAATGCAAGGCTCTCAAGGTTTCTCACCAGAGGAGATTCTACATGCATTTCTGCTCTGGGCAAGCTAAGAAAGGTAGTATCGGATAAAATAGGAGAGTGGGTTTAATTTGTCTTCCTTCAAAGGCTTGTTTCCACACACTCACCTCCTCTGAGCAGTAGACACTTTAGAGATGAGTACTGAAGAAATATTTTATGCATCTTTGTGAGGGAGGAAGTTAAAATATCTTGGTGAACGTCGATCAAAGGGTAAGATGTTTTCCTTTCGCTGGTTTTGAAGGTTTCATTGGCTTTTTCAAAATATCAACATATTGTGGGTGACTTCGTAAGTAGGGACTCCATAGCCTAAGCTAGAAACAGAGAGAATCTTGTGAACAAGAAAGGCTGCTGTATGAAATTGTGAGACTTGGGTGCAGCTCATATCATAATCAGAGTTCCTCCTGCTTAGTCCTTGTTCTGGGTTGAATTGTGTCCACTCCCCACCCACCAGAAGATTTGTTGAAGTTCTAAGCCCTGGTGCCCTAGAAGGTGACCTTATTTAGAAACAGTGTCAGTAAAGAGGTAATCAAGTTTTAGTGATGTCATTAGGGTGAGCCCTAATCCCCTTATAAAAAGGGGAAATTTGGATGCAGTCACAGGCAGAAAGAAGGCCATGTGAAGATACTGGGAGAAGGCCATCTTGCAAGCCCAGGAAAGACTGAGGCCACCAGAAACCGGGTGAAGCCTGGAACAGCTTCTCATCACAGCCCTTGGGAAGAATCCACCCTGGGACAACCTTCTTTGCAGACTCCCAGGCCAGAAACTGTGAGACAATACATTCCTATTGTTTTAAGCCACCCAGTTTTTGGTACTTTGCTACAGCAGCCCCAGGAAATGAATATAGTTCTGATCCCTAAAAGGCACAGAACTGTGAGCAAGAATCTCAGTGTCCTGGGCTTCAGCTTCCCTATTTGTAAAGTAGCGGTCTGAGAGTGGATGACGTCAGGACCTTTGTGCTCTGACACTTGGTGATTAATTCTTCAAAAAGTGCACTTGATTTCCAGCAAAGTCACTGCTGTTGTATTTCCTAATGTAGCTTTAAATATGCAACAAATACATTTTTTTTTTTTTTTTCAGTTCCCACTTTTCTTCTATTCACTCAGGAGTCATTGATGATACTTCCCTTAAACTAGATATTGGGCAAGGCTGTCCTTCCAAGTTAACCCACTAGACAAATGACAGCATGTCTAGTCTGTATAGAATGTGTAACCAAAAGCATTTAACTATCATCTACTGCCTGGAGGTTAGAGTATTTTGAATGTCAGTTCTTTAACTTTTCATCCCTAGATTTGTGGCTTGATTTCTTTCAGACATCCACAAACATAGTCTAGTTTTCCCAGAGGCGCCTGCCACATAGATACAGGACACTGCTCAGCTCCATCATCAGTAGTGTAGGCAGCGAAAAGGTAGTAAAATAAAGGGAAAATGGTGTTACCTTTGAACCTTGTTTTTTCCTTTTCTTTTCCTTAATCCCTATATTACTGTGGATAATTTTTTTAAATGTGCCTTAAACTTTTTAAGGAGAGATAAGTAATATAAAATTTTCTTCTCATTCTAAAAGAAATCATTGTGTGTTAGGGTCAGAGTACAGAAAGGACAGGTCATGCAATGACTGATACCACTTGCCCTCCTGAGGTTCTCTCATGGTCTTCCTGTTTCCCTCAGAACCCTTTTAGAGCTTCTTCCTCTAGAATATTCGCTGTCCTCAGTCTGCCAGCACTGAGAGACCGAGGGGCCAGGTGAGGCCTAGGGAGAGAATTTTAAAAGGGGATAGGAGGAGCCCTGGTGGGCTGTGGCTGGATGGGCCTTCATGGCCCTGTTTTCTCTGCACTCCTTAGTGAGAGGGGTAGGAAATGGCTAATGAGGACAGTTTCACTGTATTCAGCCAAATTAAAGGTAATGATTTTATTCCCATGTTTAATGTCACTTGTCTGGTTCTTCAAGAATTGCTATGCCATCTTCTGAAGTATTTTAACACATGCCTTGCTTTCATGCCTTATGTCTTCCTCCAGTCTGACTTAAATTTTCTTTTTCTTCTTCATATAATTCTACTCCACCCCAAAGATAAATAATCTGTCATAGATTAAAACACTGGGAAGGGCCTAACATTAAGGTCCTTAGTGTTGGTGTCTATTCTAGCGAGGCTCCAGTGAATCACCGGTATGGGTTATAAAGAATGACACACCTTAGGAAAACATTGTCACCATGAGAGGCCTCAAGAACAGCTCTGCCATCTGAACCTAAGACTTGTGTTTTAAAAGGAGATATTTTTAATATTTAAACTAATGAAACTCTGTTTTTTAAAAGATTACAACAATCTTTGTTAAAGTTCTATGCACAAATTATTTATGACTGTTTGTAATTTCATTTTGTGCCTGAACAAATTATAATAATTAAAATATTTCCCTTCCGGCTGTCTCTTCATGTGGTTCTAAGCCTCTGCCCTGGGCTGGGTTTAGCAGATCAGTGGAAACAAAGGAGTTGTTCAGCTAAATTGTGCATGTGGTTTCCTGCAACATTTTTTCTTCTTATGGTGTTAAGTGTAGATTAAAGATAAATAAATCTCCCCTTTTTATATTAAGATTCATGGTGTCATAGATTCCTCTGACATCACATTGTTGGGTCTAGTCATTCATTAAAATTTTGTGAATTTTACCAGCTCTTTGATTCCAGTGCCTTTTTTTTTTTTCTGGAGAATAGTGTTTTGGCATTTTATTTCTTCCTCTGTGCCTTTTCTGAAAGACTCAGTGAAATAAAGGAAGGATTTGAGACTCAACCAATCTTTGTTGCTACTAGTTAATAGAAGTTGAAAAGATGTAATGGGTTTTCTGCAGCTTAACATTACTAACCAAAAAAGTGACTTAGATTTTTTTTTTCCATTGCTGTTTGATCATTTATCTTAGTGTGTCTGTCGATTTCCCTTCTCCCTCTGAACATAGCTTCTCCTGGTAAGAGTCCAGTTTGCATTCATTATTTGATTTGAATGCTCTGATTCAGTGGTTCCCAACTTGTTGCTTTCTGCTGCCACACAGATGGCTTTCACATGCCTCACATGCTCACAGGGGTGTATCCAGGGTTGTGCAGAATGCCAAGCAAGCTCCTTGTAATTCCGCCCCTCTCTTTCCCATTCAGCATGGTACAGAAGGAAGCAAGTGAAAAAGAACTGTTTTGTCACATGGCCGTCAGTTGTTCCACTTTTTAATAAAGCAAATTGTTATAAATTCTGGTGCTTGAGATTACTGTCTTGCCTTATTCATTTATAGGTTCAATGGCTTCTTAAAAATAGTTCTATTTGAAATACTAAATAAAATGAATAATAACAGAAGGGAGCACCTCTGTACTCTTTCTCCAGATTGAACATTTCATGACATTTTCCCAAACATAGTATCTGCCACTTTGTTTTCTAGATAAGAAAGGAATTAATACTTTTTCATTCCCCCTCCTTCTCCCTTGGGTTCCCTATTTTTACATTATTTTTTTTTCTTTTTAATTTATTTTTTTATTGAAGAGTAATTGCTTTACAGAATTTTGTTGTTTTCTGTCAAACCTCAACATGAATCAGCCATATGTCCCCTCCCTTTTGAACTTCCCTCCTATCTTCCTTCCTATCCTTCCCATCTAGGTTGATTCAGAGCCCCTGTCAAGTTTCCTGAGGCATACAGCAAATTCCTGTTGGCTATCTGTTTTACATATGGTAATATAAGTTTCCGTGTTACTTTTTCCATACATCTCACCCTCTCCTCCCCTTTCCCCTTGTCCATAAGTCTGTTCTCTATGTCTGTTTCTCCATTGCTGCCCTGTAGATAAATTCTTCAGTACCATTTTTCTAGATTCCGTATATATGCATTAGAATACAATATTAATCTTTTTCTTTCTGACTCACTTCACTCTGTATAATAGGTTCTAGGTTCATCCATCTCATCAGAACTGACTCAAATGCTTTCCTTTTTATGGCTGACTAATATTCCATTGTGTATATGTACCACAACTTCTTTATCCATCTGTCAGTGGAAATCTAGGTTGCTTCCATGTTCTAGCTACTGTAAATAGTGCTGCAGTGAACAATGGGATACATGTGTCTTTTTCAATTTTGGTTTCCTCAGGGTCTATGCCTAGGGGTGGGATTACTAGGTCATATTGTGGTTTTATTCTTAGTTTTTTAAGGAATCTCCATACTGTCTTCCATAGTGGCTATATCAATTTACATTCCCACCAACAGGGCAAGAGCATTCCCTTTTCTCCACACCTTCAGCATTTATTGTTTGTGGACTTTTTGATGATTGCCATTCTAACTGGTGTGAGATGATATCTCATTGTGGTTTTGATTTGCATTTCTCTGAGAATGAGCGATGTTGAGCATCTTTTCATGTGTCTGTATGTCATCTTTGGAGAAATGTCTGTTTAGGTCTTTTTCCCACTTTTTGATTGGGTTGTTTGTTTTTTGGGCATTAAGTTGTATAAGTTGCTTTTGGAAATTAATCCTTTGTCAGTTGTTTCATTTGCTATTATTTTCTCCCATTTTGAGGGTTGTCTTTTCACCTTGTTTATAGTTTCCTTTGCTGTGCAAAAGCTTTTAAGTTTAATCAGGTCCCACTTGTTTACTTTTGTTTTTATTTCTATTACTCTAGGTGGTGGGTCATAGTGGATCTTGCTTTGATTTATGTCATGGGGCATTCTGCCTATGTTTTCCTCTAAGAGTTTTATAGTTTCTGATCTTACATTTAGGTCTTTAATCCATTTTGAGTTTATTTTTAAAGTGTATGGTGTTAAGAAGTGTTCTAATTTCATGCTTTTACATGTAGCTGTCCAGTTTTCCCAGCACCATTTATTGAAGAGGCTGTCTTTGCCCCATTGTATATTCTTGCCTCCTTTGTCAAAAATAAGGTACCTATAGGTGCGTGGGTTTTTCTCTGGGCTTTCTATCTTGTTCCATTGGTCTGTATTTCTGTTTTTGTGCCAGTACCATACTGTCTTGATGACTGTAGCTTTGTAGTATAATCTGAAGTCAGGAAGGTTGATTCCTCCAGCTCCATTCTTCTTTCTCAAGACTGATTTGGCTATTCGGGGTCTTTTGTGTTTCCATATGAATTGTGAAATTTTTTGTTCTAATTCTGTGAAAAATGCCATTGGTAATTTAATAGGGATCACATTGAATCTGTAGATTGCATTTGGTAGTATAGTCATTTTCACAATATTGATTCTTCCTACCCAGGAACATGAAATATCTCTCCATCTGTTCATGTCATCTTTGATTTCTTTCATTGTTGTCTTATAATTTTTTTTGTGTACAGTTCTTTTATCTCCTTAGGTAAGTTTATTCCTAGATATTTAATTCTTTTTGTTGCAGAGGTGAATGTGATTGATTCCTTGATTTCTCTTTCTGATCTTTCATTCTTAGTATATAGAAATGCACGTGATTTCTGTGTATTGATTTTGTATCTTGCAACTTTGCTAAATTCACTAATTAGCTCTAATAGTTTTCTGATACTATCTTTTGGGTACAGTATCATGTCATCTGCAAACTTTACTTCTTTTCCAATCTGGATTCCATTTGTTTCTTTTTCTCCTGTGATTGTCATAGCTAGGACTTCCAGAACTGTGTTGAAAAATAGTGGCAAAAGTGGACATCCTTGTCTTTTTCCTGAGCTTAGGGGTTATGCTTTCAGTTTTTCACCATGTGAGAATGATGTTTGCTGTAGGTTTATCATACATGACTTTTACTATGTTGAGGTAGGTTTCTTCTGTGCCCATTTTTTGAAGAGTTTTAATCATAAATGGGTACTGAATTTTGTCAAAGTCTTTTTCTGCATCTATAGATATTATCATATGGTTTTTATCTTTCAATTTGTTAATATGGTGTATCACATTGGTTGATTTGCATATATTGAAGAATCCTTGCATTCCAAACCCAACTTGATCACTATGTATGAGCTTTTTGATGTGTTGCTGAATTCTGCTTGCTAAAATTTTGTTGAGGATTTTTGCATCTATGTTCATCAGTGATATTGGCCTGTAGTTTTCTTTTTTCGTGTTGTCTGTCTGGTTTTGGTATTAGGGTGATGGTGGCCTCGTAGAATGAATTTGGAAGCGTTCTTTCCTCTGCAGTTTTTTGAAAGAGTTTTAGAAGGATAGGCATTAGCTCTTCTCTAAATGTTTGATAGAATTTTCCTGTGAAGCCATCTGGTCCTGGGCTTTTGTTTTTTGGGGGAGATGTTTGATCACAGCTTCAATTTCAGTGCTTGTAATTGGGTTGTTCATAATTTCTATTTCTTCCTGGTTCAGTCTTGGAAGATTGAACTTTTCTAACAACCTGTCCATTTCTTCCAGGTTATCCATTGTATTCCCGTATAGTTGTTCATAATAGTCTTTTACGATCCTTTGTATTTCTGCATTGTCTGTTTTAACTTTTTCATTTCTAATTTTGTTGATTTGATTCTTCTCTCTTTTTTTTTTTCTTGATGAGTCTGGCTAAAGGTTTGTCAATTTTGTTTATCTTCCAAAGAACCAGCTTTTAGTTCTATTTTTCTCTACTATTGTTTCTTTCATTTCTTTTTCATTTATTTCTGCTCAGATCTTTATGATTTCTTTTCTTGTACTAATTTTGGGAGATTTTTTTGTTCTTCTTTTTCCAGTTGTTTTAGGTGTAAAGTTAGGTCGTCTATTTGATTTTTTTTTTTCTTGTTTCTTGAGGTAGGATTGTATTGCTATAAATTTCCCTTAGAACTGCTTTTGCTGCATCCCATAGGCTTTGAGTTGTCGGGTTTTCATTGTCATTTGTTTCTAGAAATTTTTTGATTTCCCTTTTGATTTCTTTAGCAATTTGTTGGTTATTTAGAAACATGTTGTTTAATCTCCATGTGTTTGTGTTTCTTACAGTCTTTTTCTTGTAATTGATATGTAGTCTCATAGCATTGTGGTCAGAAAAGATGCTTGATATGATTTCAATTTTCTTAAATTTACTGAGGTTTGTTTTGTGACCCAAGATGTGGTCTAACCTGGAGAATGTTCCATATGCACTTGAGAAGAAGGTGTATTCTTCTGCATTTTGATGGAATGTCCTGAAGATATCAATGAAATCCATCTCATCTAATGTATCATTTAAGACTTGTGTTTCATTATTAATTTTCTGTTTTGATGATCTGTCCATTGGTGTGAGTGGGGTGTTAAAATCTCCTACTATTATTGTGTTACTGTCAGTTTCTCCTTTTATGATTGTTAGTGTTTGTCTTATGTATTGAGGTCTTCTATGTTGGGTGCATGGATATTTACAATTGTTATGTCTTCCTCTTAGATTGATCCCTTGATTATTATGCACTGTCCTTCCTTATCTCTTGTAATATATTTTATTTTAAGGTCTATTTTGTCTGATATGAGGATTGCTACTCCAGCTTTCTTTTGCTTCCCCTTTGCATGGAATATATTTTCCCATCCTCTCAGGTTTCAGTTTTTATGTGTCTTGAGGTCTGAAGTGGGCTTCTTGTAGACAGCATATATATATGGGTCTTGTTTTTGTATCCATTCAGCCAGTCTCCGCCTTTTGGTTGAAGCATTTAATCTGTTTACATTTAAAGTAATTATTGATATATATGTTCCTATTGCCATTTTCTTGTTTGGGGTTGATTTTGTAGATCTTTATTCTTCTCTTGTATTTCTTCACTATATAAGTCCCTTTAGCATTTGTTATAAAGCTGGTTTGGTGGTACTGAATTCTCTTAACTTTTGCTTGTCTGGACAGATCATCAAAACAGAAAATTAATAATGAAACACAAGTCTTAGCTTTTGCTTGTCTTTTATTTCTCCATCAATTTTGAATGAGATCCTTGCCGGGTACAATGATCTTGGTTGTAGATTTTTCCCTTCCAGTGCCTTTAATATTTCCTGCCATTCCCTTCTGGCCTGCAGAGTTTCGGCTGAAAGGTCAGCTGTTAATCGTATGGGGTTTCCCTTGTATGTTACTTGTTGCTTCTCCCTTGCTGCTTTTAATGTTCTTTCTTTGTGTTTAGTCTTTATTCATTTCATTAGTATGTGTCTTGGCGTGTTTCTCCTTGGGTTTATCCTGTATGGGACTCTTTGTGCCTCTTGGACTTGATTGACTATTCCCTTTTCCATGTTGGGGGAATTTTCAAGTATAATCTCTTCAAAAGTTTTCTCATACCCTTTCTTTTTCTCTTCTTCTCAGACCCCTATAATTTGAATGGTGGTGTGTTCGATATTGTCCCAGAGGTCTCTGACACTATCCTCAGTTCTTCTCATTCTTTTTACTTTATTCTGCTATTAGAAGTTATTTCTGCCATTTTATCTTCCAGCTCACTTATTCATTCTTCTGCTTCAGATATTCTGCTATTGATTCCTTCTAGAGTATTTTTAATTTCAGTAATTGTATTGTCTGTCTCTGTATGTTTATTCTTTAATTCTTCTAGGTCTTTTTAAATTGATTCTTGCATTTACTCCCTTTTGTTTTCAGGGTTTTTGATAATCTTTACTATCATTATTCTGAATTCTTTTTCAGGTACTTTGCCTATTTCCTCTTCATTTATTTGGACTTCTGTGTTTCTAGTTTGTTCCTTCATTTGTGCAATATTTCTCTGCCTTTTCATTATTATTATTATTATTTTTTAACCTAACTGTGTTTGAGGTCTCCTTTTCCCAGGCTTCAAGGTTGAATTCTTTCTTTTGGTTTCTGCCCTCCTAAGATTGGTCCAGTGGTTTGTGTAAGCTTTGTATAGTGTGAGATGAGCTTTTGTTTGTTTGTTTGTTTGTTTTTCCTCTGATGGGCAAGGCTGAGTGAGGTGGTCTGCTGTTTGCTGATGATTGGGTTTGTATTTTTGTTTTGTTTGTTGTTTAGATGAGGCGTCCTGCACAGGGTGCTACCGGTGGTTGGGTGATGCCGGGTCTTGTATTCAAGTGGTTTCCTTTGTGTGAGTTCTCACTATTTGATACTCTGTAGGGTTAGTTCTCTGGTAGTCTAGGGTCTTGGAGTCAGTGCTCCCACTTCAAAAGCTCAGGGCTTGATCTCTGGTCAGGAAGGAAGGTTCCACAAGTGGTTTTTTATGGCATTAAGTGAGATTAAAGCAAATATCCTACAACGAGAAACCAAAGATGAACCGCAGACAAATGGCAGTTACAGAATCAGGCAAATAGCAATTAAAATAATGGAATGTACACATACACTCATGAGCAAAGTCAAAACAGTCCAACAAAGATAAAGTAGAATAGATTGACTCGGCAAAAAAGGAAATCATAAATTGTATTTACCAGTTGAGAACAAAACTAACTTAAGCACAAACTGGAAAACAAAACTAAAGCAAGGTGCCAAGTGGAGAATAAAGTAATGAAAACAAAACTAACAAATATATTGAGAGGACAGGAAAGAAAGAAAACAAATAAAGAATAGATATGCAAAGTTAAATAGAGGTAGATGAAGAAGATTTACATACATTAAAGATTAACTGCAAGGGGAAAAGACCAGTAGGAAAGGCAAACAAAGGTATAAATGTATAACAAATATAATAGAATTTTAAAAATTAAAATTACAAAAAAGAGAAGAGAGAAAAAAAAGGAAGACGAAAGAAAAAAGGAAAACTCCACAGAACTGCAAAAGCCCAATGTAGAGGCAGAGGTTTATAACAACAATAAAAAGTGTGACTGAATATACTCATATACACCCATAAGCAAAATTGAACAGTCCAACAAAAATAAAGTACAATAGATTGACCCAGCGAACAAAGGAAACCAATAATTATGTCACCAGAACAAAACTAACTAAAGCATGAACTGGAAAACAAAACTGAAGCAAAGTGCTAACTGGGGAATAAAGCAATGAAAATAACAAATATGTTGAGGGGAAACAAAGAAAGAATAGATATGCAAAGTTAAATAGAGGTAGATAAAGAAGATTTATATACATTAAAGATTAACTGTAAGGGGAAAAGAACGGTAGGAAAAGCAGACAAAGGAATAAATGTAGAAAAAATAATAATAAGTTTTAAGAATTAAAATTAAAAAAAGAGAAAAGGAAAAAAAAAAAAAAGGAAAACTCCCCAGAACTGCAAAAGCCCAGTGTAGAGGCAGAGGTTTATAACAACAATAAAAAAATGTGACTGAGAAATATAAGAAGAAAAAAAAAGCTCAAAAGCTTAATTAGATTTCATCAGTTCAGTTCAGTTTAGTCACTCAGTCGTGTCTGACTCTTTGCAACCCCATGAATTGCAGCACGCCAGGCCTCCCTGTCCATCACCAACTCCCGGAGTTCACTCAAACTCAGTTCCATCGAGTCGGTGATGCCATCCAGCCATCTCATCCTCTCTCGTCCCCTTCTCAATCCTGCCCCCAATCCCTCCCAGCATCAGAGTCTTTTCCAATGAGTCAATTCTTCGCATTAGGTGGCCAAAGTATTGGAGTTTCAGCTTTAGCATCAGCCCTTCCAAAGAACACTGAGGACTGATCTCCTTTAGAATGGACTGGTTGGATCTCCTTGCAGTCCAAGGGACTCTCAAGAGTCTTCTCCAACACCACAGTTCAAAAGCATCAATTCTTTGGTGCTCAGCTTTCTTCGCAGTCCAATTCTCACATCCATACATAACCACAGGAAAAACCATAGCCTTGACTAGATGGACCTTTGTTGGCAAAGTAATGTCTCTGCTTTTTAATATGCTGTCTAGGTTGGTCATAACTTTCCTTCCAAGGAGTAAGCATCTTTTAATTTCATGGCTGCAATCACCATCTGCAGTGATTTTGGAGTCCCCCAAAATAAAGTCTGATACTGTTTCCATTGTTTCCCATCTATTTCCCATGAAGTGGCGGGACCAAATGCCATGATCTTTGTTTTCTGAATGTTGAACTTTAAGCCAACCTTTTCACTCTCCTCTTTCACTTTCATCAAGAGGCTTTTTAGTTCCTCTTGACTTTCTGCCGTAAGGGTGGTGTCATCTGCATATCTGAGGCTATTGGTATTTCTCCCGGCAGTCTTGATTCCAACTTGTGCTTCTTCCAGCCCATCGTTTTTCATGATGTATTCTGCATATAAGTTAAATAAGCAGGGTGACAATATACAGCCTTGATGTACTCCTTTTCCTATTTGGAACCAGCCGGTTGTTCCATGTCCAGTTGTAACTGTTGCTTCCTGACCTGCATACAGGTTTCTCAAGAGGCAGGTCAGGTGGTCAGGTATTCCCATTAGATTTCATAGTGCCTATAAAATTGACAACTACAACTGAGCGGGTGGGGGGAAGAAAAAACATCAAAAGCAATCTACAGAACAAGTCAAAACATAAGAATAATAAATGTTTTTCTTGAGTCACTGCTGTCAGAGTCCTTTCCCTTGCTGGGGGTCAGGCTACCTCACCTCCCTAGGATGCCCTCCAACACTGCTGATCTCGGACCTGCTCTGGGAGCAGCTCAGATTCTAATCTGGTCCTACTCCTCTGTGTTCTTGCCTTCAATGTCCACAGCTATCAGAACTAGTGAGTTTTCTTTTGTGGGAGCTCTCAGTGGCCTTTTATATATTCCATAGACACAGAGTCTGCCTAGTTGATCGTGTGGATTTAATCTGCAGCTTGTACAGCTGGTGGGAAGGTTTTGGGTGTTCTTCCTTAGCCACACTGCCCCTGGGTTACAGTTGCGGTTTTATTTCCACCTCTGCATGTGGGTTGTCCACTGGGGTTTGCTCTTGAGGCTTCCCTGGAGGACTTGGATTTGCCCCTGTGAGGGCCAGGTGTGGAGGGGGTGCAGCTGCTCGGGTCACAGGGGTTCTGGCAGCACCAGGTACTCAGGGGAGTTGGCAGTGAGGGCAGCAAGAAGTACAGCGCTCTAGAAGGGTATGGCAACCAGTATTGGCCAATATGCTCCAGTATTCTTGCCTGGAGAACTCCCCTCCCTGACAGAGAAGCCTGGCAGGCCACAGTCTACAGTGTTGCAAAGAGTCAGACACGACTGAAGTGACCCTGTACACATAGATGCAAGAGTTTTTTTGCCTGTGGCAACTCTGCCCCAGTGAGGGTTGAGTTTGAGGGTGGTGCAGCTGCTTGGCTTGTGGGGACCCTGGTGGCACCAAGTGTGCAGGGACATGGACTGCCTCAACCCCAGGAGTTGTGGCCCTATCAGAGTCTTTTTTGGAGCCTCTTGTAGCTGGTGATCAGAAGGCCTCTTTGGCCAGTCTCTCCATAGCTCTGCCACTTAGCTCTCCATAGCTCAGGCACTTAGAGGCCTCCCTTGCCTGGAGTCCATCTCTGTTGTTCAGTGCATCAGGCATATAGAGGCCTGCCCCCTGGCTGGGGTCCTACTCTGTAGATTGGCACGTCAGGCACTTAAAGGGGCACCCTGGGTGGGGTCCTACTCTGCAGATCGGCACATCAGTCACTTAAAGGGGCACCCTGGGTGGGGTCCTGCTCTGTAGTTCAGTGGGTCAGGCATTTGATGGGCCAGCCTCTCTACTGTTCAGTTGCCGATGCTGGCGTGTTGGGGGAGAGAGGCTATGGAGATGGCTCCACCCCCTATGCATGACTCAGCAGTATCGCCTTGCTTCCATGGCTGCCTGGCTTTCTTCCACAGGCACTTCCCACCACAATCTCCTCCCTCACATTCCCTCGATCCATCTCTCCACAGTCAACAGCAGCCCTCACCCTGGGATTGCTCCACAATCCCCAAACTCCAGCTCCCAGCCGTTGTGCCTTTTAGGGGACCAGCGTCCTATCTGGGGTCTGTAGGGCTGCAGCAAGGTCTGTCTGATTCTCATTCTGTTTAGGTTGCCACTGATCAGTTGTTTCACTCCCAGCCTTAAATGTTTCTCCTCAGACTCAGACAGTTGCCCTGATGTGGGGATTGGACCCCTGCTTCAGTTCCCCCGCCCACTGAGGTCCAGTCCTACTAACACTCCTGTTTCCCCCCTAGTTCCTTTGTCCTACCGAGTTTTGTGTGGTTCTATATATTCTTTTCCGCTGGTCAGGTCCTCCTGCCTGCTCTCAGCTGGTGTTCTGCATGCACTTCTGTGTCTGAAGGTGTATTCCTCGTGTGTCCGTGGAGATGTATACTCCATGTCCTCCTTCTCCTCCACCATCTTGTTCCTACATTATTATTTTATCCAACTAGATTTTTTATGTTTATTCTCTGTAATCCTTTTTATGACACATTTTGTTCTTGGTTCTTTGTGTAAATGGGTTTCATGTTTATCGCTAGGCCCTTCTCCCTCTCTGCTTACCTCTCAGTGGGCTGGGGTTCTTCGAATTAGAGAATCTTCAAGAAGGGCTCCTGGATATTATCTTCTCTGAGGTTTTTGGTTTTTATTCCTACTTGACATATGCCTTCTTGTCAGGTATGTTGGGACCAGTGACTTGGATGGATGGATGTTCTTGGGTTTAACTTTCTTTCCTTCAGAGCACTTAGACTTTGTACCATAGTCTTTTCCATTAAATGATGTGGAGAAACCCTTATGACTGAATTTTCTGCGTGTACAGCTGACAAATTCCTGAGGTCTGATATAAACAGCTTTTTAGTGATTATGCTCTACCAGTTTTCCCCAAAACTTGATGTATCTTTTAGATAACAATAATTTTTTTCCCCTTAACTTCATATATAGGTGGTTTATTCTGTTACATCTTTAAACTTTTGTATTATGTGATAATGTGATCAGATCAGATCAGTCGCTCAGTCGTGTCCGACTCTTTGCGACCCCATGAGTCGCAGCACACCAGGACTCCCTGTCCATCACCAACTCCCGGAGTTCACTGAGACTCACGTCCATCGAGTCAGTGATGCCATCCAGCCATCTCATCCTCTGTCGTCCCCTTCTCCTCCTGCCCCCAATCCCTCCCAGCATCAGAGTCTTTTCCAATGAGTCAACTCTTCTCATGAGGTGGCCAAAGTACTGGAGTTTCAGCTTTAGCATCATTCCTTCCAAAGAAATCCCAGGGCTGATCTCCTTCAGAATGGACTGGTTGGATCACCTTGCAGTCCAAGGGACTCTCAAGAGTCTTCTCCAACACCACAGTTCAAAAGCATCAATTCTTCAGCGCTCAGCCTTCTTCACAGTCCAACTCTCACATCCATACATGACCACAGGAAAAACCATAGCCTTGACTAGACGAACCTTTGTTGGCAAAGTAATGTCTCTGTTTTTGAATATGCTATCTAGGTTGGTCATAACTTTCCTTCCAAGGAGTAAGTGTCTTTTAATTTCCTGGCTGCAGTCACCATCTGTAGTGATTTTGGAGCCCAGAAAAATAAAGTCTGACACTGTTTCCACTGTTTCCCCATCTGTTTCCCATGAAGTGGTGGGACTGGATGCCATGATCTTCATTTTCTGAATGTTGAGCTTTAAGCCAACTTTTTCACTCTCCACTTTCACTCTCACCAAGAGGCTTTTTAGTTCCTCTTCACTTTCTGCCATAAGGGTGGTGTCATCTGTATATCTGAAGTGATTGATATTTCTCCCGGCAATCTTGATTCCAGCTTGTGTTTCTTCCAGTCCAGCATTTCTTATGATGTACTCTGCATCTAAGTTAAATAAGCAGGGTGACAATATACAGCCTTGATGAACTCCTTTTCCTATTTGGAACCAGTCTGTTGTTCCATGTCCAGTTCTAACTGTTGCTTCCTGACCTGCATACAAATTTCTCAAGAGGCAGATCAGGTGTTCTGGTACTCCCATCTCTTTCAGAATTTTCCAGTTTATTGTGATCCACACAGTCAAAGGCTTTGGCATAGTCAATAAAGCAGAAATAAATGTTTTTCTGGAACTCTTGCTTTTTCCAAGATCCAGCGGATGTTGGCAATTTGATCTCTGGTTCCTCTGCCTTTTCTAAAACCAGCTTGAATATCAGGAAGTTCACGGTTCACATATTGCTGAAGCCTGGCTTGGAGAATTTTGAGCACTACTTTACTAGCGTGTGAGATGAGTGCAGTTGTGTGGTAGTTTGAGCATTCTTTGGCATTGCCTTTCTTTGAGATTGGATAATGTGATACAAACAAAAAAAAGAATATGGGCATACCTTGTTTTATTACAGTTTGCAGATACTGCTTTTTTTTTTTTTTTTTTAACAAATTGAAGGTTTGTGGCAATCCTGTGTTGAACAAGTCCATAGGTGCCATTTTTCCAACAGCATTTGGTTGCTTTGTATCTCTGTTTCACATTTTGGTAATTCTTAGAGTATTTCAAATTTTTCATTATTATTATTTTTCTTATGGTGATCTGCTATCTCTGATGCTACTGTTGCAAAAAATTACAACTCACTGAAGAGTCATGATGGTTAGTATTTTTAGCAATAGAATATTTTTAAATTAAGGAATGTACATTGTTTTCTATACACAATGCTATTGCACACTTAATAGACTACAGTATAGTCTAAACATACCTTTTACATACTCTGAGAAACCAGAAAATTCATGTGACACCTCTTATTGCAGTGGTCTAGGACCAAAGCCCCAGTGTCTTGGAGGCCTGACTGTGTATGTAAATGACATCTGACAGAAGAGATCCTTCTACCTTTTTCATTTTCAAAGCTCTCTTGGCTGCTTTGGGTCTTTTGATCTTTAAAATTTTGAAATTTTCATTCAAGTGAGATTGAGTTTATACATCAGTTGGAGAACGTTGTTATCTTTATGATTCTGAGTCTTCGAAGGCCTTAAGCAGGATTTTTTGTTAAGTTTATTTGTAGACATTTTGTTTTTCTTGCTTCTGTATGCTATGCTAAGTATGTTAAGTCACTTTAGTCGTGTCTGACTCTGTGCGACCCCGTAGACGGCAGCCCACCAGGCTCCCCCGTCCCTGGGATTCTCCAGGCAAGAACACTGGAGTGGGTTGCCATTTCCTTCTCCAATGCATGAAAGTGAAAAGTGAAAGTGAAGTCGCTCAGTCGTGTCTGACTCCTAGCGACCCCATGGACTGCAGCCTACCAGGCTCCTCCGTCCATGGGATTTTCCAGGCAAGAGTACTGGACTGGGGTGCCATTGGCTTCTCCGGCTTCTGTAAATAGGATCTTTTATTCTATTATGTTTTGAAAAAGATTATCACAGGGTTTAGGAGAAACCACCAATCTTACTAAACTCTCTTATTTTAATAGTTTATTTTAAATAGTTTTACATTTAATAGTTTCTGTAAGAGTCTCTTGATTTTTCTAAATGTATTCAGTCATTATCCACAAATAACATCAATTTTGTCTCTTGTATTCACTTCTTACATATCCCCTTTCTATTTCTTGAGTCATTGCATTGGGTAGGGCCCCTAAATCAGCAGGAATGTAGTGAATGCTTGTCTTATGCCTAATTTTAATGGAAAGAATATTTTTTTTTAAAATTTTATTTTATTTTTAAACTTTACATAACTGTTTAATGGAAAGAATATTTAAGTCTCACTGTTAAGAACAGTTCCTGCTTTAGGCTTTGATAGGTACCACTTTTCAGATAAAAAATGTTCCCTACTGATCTGGGTTTTGACCACATTGTGTCATGAATCAATGTTAAATTTTATTGAAGATTTTTTAAAAAATTTATTGAACTGATTATATTTTTCTTTTAATCTCTTGTTATGGTACATTACATTAGTGTATGTATATAGGTATATAGTGTATGTATATAGTGTAATATGTGTTCTGCTTTTGTCAATATTATTATTCTTGGGATAAACTCTGCTTTGATTTGCCAGTATTACACTTTAGGATCATTGAAACTATTTTCAGTTAGTTTGAAATTATTTCAAACTAATAAATGAGCTTTATCTTTAATTTTCTTTCTTTCTTTTTTTGGACTGTCTTTTTTACTGATCTTAGTAAGTGAATTGAGTAGCTCACTTTTTAAAAAAAATTATTGTAGTTTAAATAAGATTGAGGTTATCTATTTCTTGAAGACTTGGTAAAACTCTTCTGAAACTGCCTGGGTCTGAGTTTTTGGGGTGGAGGATATTGACTTTTTATTATTGGTTCATTTTCTTTAACACTTATTGATTTGTACATATTTTAGTATTTATTTTAGGTTTGCTTTAGTGATTAATATTTGTTAGAGAAGCAGGCATTTCATCCATGTTTTCAAAAATATTGGTACATTGAATTGAGTTATAGTTTTCTCTTGTTATTTTGTTTTAAAAACATTACTCTTAAGATTATGTCATCCTTTTCATACAGGATTATTTATTTGTGCAAGAGGTTTACCTGCTTAATTTGTTTTTCTAGTAAACCAGAATTAGGTTTTGTTAATGTTTGCTATTTTTTAATTTTCTGTTTAATTTCTACTTTATCTCTTTCTCACTTTCTCTCTCTACTGCTCTCCCACCACCATCACACCAGTTCATTCTGTATGTCTCTTTCTTTGATTTATTTTGTTTTAAATTGAATTTATTTTAATTCCTTCTTGTGTTTTAGAAAATTCAAAAAATGCTATAAAATTGCTTCCAAGTATCACCTTTACTTTAACTGCATTTTATACATTTAGATGTTAATTTCTAAATATTTTGTGATTTTCATGGTTATTTTTTAATTGCTTTTTATTTAGGATTATATCTTAGATTTTGCAAATAAGTACTTAAAAGAACATTTTCTGTAGTCTGAATGATAGCAACTGTTGAAAATTTGAGACTTCCTTTTAGACCTCAGTGAGCTTTTGTAAATGTTCCATGTATAATTGAAAAAGAATTGGCATTCTACATTTATTAAATACAGGATTCTATTTAAATAGCAGATCAGGCTTACTAATTTTATTTCTCAAATATTCTACCTGATTTCTCAGTTTCTGATGCTATCTCTCACTGTTGTTAATAGATTTATTATTTTCTCCTTATAATTTTGTTAATTTTTGTTTCATATATTTTGAAACTGGTGCTACTAAGCACAAACAAATGTATTATTTTCTATTATCCGTACATATTTTTCTATTTTTATTATCAAATATTAATCTTTAGTCATATTAATGGTTTTTTGCTGAAATAATATTTTGTTTGGTATCAGTATTTTTTTAACCAGTTTATATTTTGGTTGAACATGAGACCTTTGTTTTTCCAGCTCTTTGCAGCTTCTTTTTTGTAAGCATCAAATAGCTGACTTTTGTTTGGTTTGTTTGCCCAGTATTATAATCTATACTTCTGTGTCAGTTACATTTATTGCAAATATTGTGATATATTTGGATGTATTTCAACTGCACTATATTTTGCTTACCATTTATTTTCTTTGGATCTTCCCCTTTCCTGCCTTCTGCCAAATTAATCAAAACCTTTTCTCATTCCTGCCCATGTGAAGTCACTCTTGTGGTTTGAAATACATATATAGTCATTCTTTTCTTATAGAACTTTAGGTAAAATAATGTCCAACTACAAGTAGCAGAAACCAAATAGAGAGGCACAGACAAGTAGATGTTATTCTTCTTGCACAACACAAAAGCTGGAGGTGGACCTGCCATCAGGGACCTGGCTCTGGTCCAGCATCCATAACTCTGGTCCATCATCATCAGCCTATCCCCTGTAAGGGCTTTTCCTTGGTTTTGCTGCTTCATGGCTGTGAGCTGGTTGGTGCACTTCGGGCATCAGTTTCCTGCGTGCCATGAGCCTCCCATAACCGGAAGGAGGCTGAAGAGAAATTGAGAACGGGGTTTGAGGTCAGACCATCTGCAGTGTCTCCCACACATATTTCATTCTAAAATTTTCTAACGAATTCTGTGGTTGTTCAATATTTCTATCCTTTTTGCATATTTCACTATAATTTAGTATATTTTATTAAAACAAGCAACTTCCACAGTGTTTTCTTAATACAAAATAAATTGGTTATTGACTTTTTTTTCCAGTCATAAGTTTATGTGTAAATGTATGTGTGTGTCTCTTTTTAAAAATTAGTATCTAGACTGATTATTGCTTCCTTAATACCTTGCTTTTCCTTCAAGACTCCTTAAGTGAGAGATTGTGGGGGTCTTTGGGGGATAGACTGTATTAGTTGTTTGATATTAGATATGTTTCTGCAGAATCTTGGATGGTAGTTTACATGGATATAAATTTTTAGGTCAACAGTGATTTTCCCTGAGCATTTTAAAGGTATTACTGTTCCACTGCCTGCTAATTAGAAATATTCTATAAGATTTTATGATAACTTTTAAGCTTCACAACTTTCTTTTAATCTGTAGTATTTGTGGTTTCACTCTAGTGTATCTAGGTGTGGATTTGTTTTATGCTTTGTACCCCAAATCGTTTTCATCTGAGGAATCATTTCCTCAATTTTAGAACATTCTTTACTATACTCTCTTGAAATATTGTTTTCCACCATTATGTCCAATTTCCTTTCCTGAACCCTTATTCTAACCTTATTGCAGCCTTTCAACTTGTCTTCTGTGATATATGTGTTCTCTCATACGGATGTATTCCTGTTTGTTTTTCTCTCTGTTCTGTTTGGGGAAGTTCCCCAGTAGTATCTGCTAGCTTACTAAAATTTTGTTCTCAGTCAACTTACTTTAGTCTAGACCTTATGCTGTTTAAATTTTTTTCAAAATATGTTCTAAGATTTCTTATTTTTTCGTTTTGTATTTTTCTTATCAGTTTATTTTTTGTCTCTCTATTATAATTTCTTTATATTTTAAATGAAAAGTGTTTTCATGTATCTCTTTAAAGTTCTCAAATATATTTATTTATAAGTACTAGAATTTTCCAGAAAATTAATTTTTTTTTTTTTTTTTGTGGATGTGCCTTGCAACATGCAGGATCTTAGTTCCTTGACCAGCAGTGTTTGAACCACATGCTCTCTGCAGTAGAAGTGTGGAGTCTTATAACCACTGGGCTGCCACGGAAGTCCCTAATTATTTTTGTAATTGGTTTTATTGCCTACCTTTCTATCCATTAGAATTCTGTATATATTTTGGAATTTGGTGTTTATAGGCTCATTTTGAGTAGGTGGTGGTGATGGCTGTTGCTACTGCTGTTTCTTCTCTTCTTCTTCCTCCCCCTCCTCTTTCTTTATTGTTTTATTTTCCTCTATTGCTCTCTGTATGAAACCCTTAGCTCTAATTTGCATTTTCTATAAAGTTGTCTCTTCTCACTGAGAACCAGTTCTCTGTTCTCTTGGCTTCTCCAGCATGAGATCTAGAACCACGTCTTAGAGTATATTTAATTAGTTCCCAGGTTCACGTTGTTCTCATGTTTTAAGGTCTTTTAGATTGGGACACATCTGTAATTCATGGTCAGTCATGGCTTAGTTGATGGTTTTTGTTCCTTAGTTATATGTAAAATGATATTATGCCTTACAATTGATGACATTATAGATTTGATGAAATATCAATAGCTAGTGTAGTTTCAGATCATCTGTCCTGCAGTCTAATGGGTACTGTCCGGCTGAACCAGTGAGCAGCTCTGTTTAGCTGTCAAGGCTGTGTTTGTATTCTCCTGCCTCCCTGTGACCGCAGCATTCTTTCATCTTACTGTCTTAGGTCATCTGTTAACAGTTTTCTTCTGGGTAGTCCTTCCTCAGGCTTCAGTCCAGCCTCAGGGTTCTCTTTCCAGTTGTTCTGCAGGAGACTCCCTTGCTCCTGCCTCAGGTCCTGGCTTCTACCCTGCCCCTAGCTTATCTCACAGTCATTTCTTTGAATTAATGTTTTAAATTGAAGTGTAATTGATTTACAATGTTGTGTTAGTTTCAGGGGTTCATCATGTATATATGTATAGATTCTTTTTCAGATTCTTTTCCCGTATAGGTTATTACAAAATATTGAGTGTAGTTCCATGTGCCACCAAATAGGTCCTTGTTTATCTATTTTATATACAGTGATCTGTTCATGTTAATCCCAAATTCCTAATTTATTTCTCCCTGTCTTCCCCTGTGATAACCATAAGTTTATCGTCTATTTTGTGAGTCTGTTCTGTTTTGTGAATATGTTCATTTGTATTTTTTTTTTAAGATTACAAATATCTGTTGTTATTGTTATTTAGTTGCTAAATTGGGCCTGACTCTTTGAGAGCCTATGGACTATAGCCCACCAGGCTCCTCTATACATGGATTTCCCAGGCAAGAATACTGGAGTTGGTTGGCCATTCCCTTCCCCAGCTGATCTTCCCAACCCAGGGATCAAGCTTTGCATCTCCTGTGTTAGCAGGTGATGCACTGAGCCACCAGAGAAGCCCAGATTCCATATATAGATGATATCATATGGAATTTTGTCTTTGTCTGTCTGACTTACTTCACTTTGCATGACCATTCTAGGTCTATCTGTGTCTCTGGCATTATTTCATTCTTTTTTTAATGCAGAAATATATATGTATCAATTTATCAGTATATCACATCATCTTTATCCGTTCATCTTCATGGTCATTTCTCACCCATATCTGAGTTTTGAACTTTGCTTTATCAATCATTTTGATAGTTTATGGATGGTTTAAAAAATTTATCCTTGCCACAGGGATGCTACAAGATGAGAACTTAATAGATTATAATGATGACTATTCTTGTTGACCTCTTTTCCTCTAAGTAGAGAAAATAACTTAAAGGAATTGGACTGTGTGTTCTTTGTTGAGGGTTTAACTGAGTCTCACAGTAAATAGAGCTAATTGTGATGATGACTGCTGTCCAAGATGCAAATGAGCTCAATAATTGAATCCAAGGAAATGGCACATGTTAAAGATGAAAAAAAGAAAAGCTGTAGTTATTGTCCAATTCTTAGGTGATTAATTTAAGAAGCATGCACCCCTTGTTCAGGAGACCAGAAGATTCTTTTTAAATCCTGTTCCTTTATTAGATATTGCTGTCTGAGTTCTGGGGATAGGAGAGGGCTTTGCATTTATGATATTTTGTGTCAAGATTCTGCATGTTTGTTTTTTTTCCACATGAGGGAAAGATGGACTTTCCTAAGAGTCTGTTAGTATATTCTCTGCCCCTACCTGTGCACTGGGTACTCATTTTGGGATTCTGTTTTGTAGCTGACTTTGTTTTATGTGGTCATGTTCTCAAAACAGATGCTTTCAAACTGCATTAGAAGCAGCATATGTGGTGTGAGCACGTTAAAGCCATGTCTGCAGGGGGACCGTGCATCAGCACACTCTACAACAGTCTTTTCCTGAGTTTATTTGGCCTGGTCATCCTTCTCCACTGGCCTGATGAAGTTTGATTAGATCAGTTTGTTGTTTTCTTTACATGAATTATGTCTTTGTAAATCTGGAATGTTCCTATAGAAAGCACTAATTTAGCCATATGTATCAATACTTACCTTGATTGTGGTTAACATAGGTGGAGCTATTGCAGTTACTGTTTAGCAGAAACCCTAGTGCCTTGGTGGCAGGGATAACAGTGATGGTAACTAGTGTGTATGTATGTATGTTTGAGCCCCTTCAGTCAGCACCCTGCAGTGCGCTGATCAGCGCTTTGCATGGAGCACCTCATGTGAGAGCCACAGCGCCAGCTGTCTTGTGACCGTTCACTTTCTTTTCAAATGAGAATCTGAGTGTGATAGCTCACTCTTTGTGTCATCTTGGCTAGGCCATAGTACCCAGTTTCTGGTCAAACACCCATCTAGATGTTGCTATGAAGGTATTTTTTAGATGAGGTGTACATGTCAATCTATAGACTGTGAGTAATGCATGTTATCCTCCATAATGTGGCTTCACTGCATCCAGTCAGTTGAAGGCTTTAGAGAAAGAACTGAACCTCCAGACTGCCTTGTAGACATAAGCTTGCCACACTAACTCCTCCTTGGGTGTCCAGGCTGCCAGGCCCACCAGTCACTAGCTAGTTTGTAAAAATACATCTATCTGTCCCTCCATCTCTGTCTTTCTTCCTCTCCCACCATCTCTACAGTTCTGTTTACATGTACACACACACATACCCCTACACTGAGACATCCCAAGCTGTCTAGCTCCAGAAGCTGTGTCCTAAGGCAGTACCGAAAAATTTCTGCCACACAGATAATTCAGTTTACATTTGAATTTTATTTATTCTCCCTCCCCTCTCATTTATCCACTCAAAAAGAGATGCTAATAAGTAGGAATTCAAGCTTAAAAGGAGAAGGGTCTTCATCTTTAGAGTCACCGCCTTCACTGAAGAGTTAGAGTGGCTGTTTGGAGTTGCCAGAGAGCTGTGGGCCCTCCCTGGGGTCCTGGAGATGCAGGGCTCGTGTAGCACAGCAGATGCTCTTCCTTCAGGGTGTCACTGTTCATGAAAGATACTTCCGTCTCCACAGCAGGCGCTTCGCTTTATCACCTCTTCACTATCACCACTCCGCTCGGCATTGGAGTCTGGTCGCCAAAGGCCCTCCCCTGTCAGAGAGCTCTTAACTTACTGAATGGCTGCAGAGATGATGGTCATGCTAGACGGCAGGTTATGCTTGCTTCTGCTTAACCAGGCAAGCAGACTCTTAAAGGTCTAATGGTAAAATGAGAATTTTGGTCACCATCAAGAAAGGTCAATGTCTCAATGTATTCATTTCTTCACATTTTCTTCTGACACACAGACTAAGAAACTTAAATGCTTCATTATTTTTGAAAATGTGTTCATACTTTGTAATGTTCTAACTACCCATATAAAAATGTAATGGGTATAAGTGTTTTTAGAGTCATGATGTCTAGGTAGATAATTTCTCCTTAAGTAAATGTAGACGTGATCTCTGATTTGTGTGCAGTTTCACTTAGCAAAGAATGAACAGATTTTTCATTGGGTGGAGCTGAGAGGGCAGTTTATTATTTTTTCTTTAGGATAAGTACTCAGAAGGGTGTCCCCACACATCCCCCCTGCTTCCACTGATGAACGCCTTTATTCTCTGAAGGCTCCAGCCTCCGTCTCATGCTCACGCCCTTTGCTGTCTACCCCTCTGCCTACAGTGCTCTTCCCCCAGATAACACCTTCTTTTTGAGGTCTTTCTTCATCAGCCTATTAGAGGAGAGTGTAAAAGCTGGCTTAAAACTCAGCATTCAAAAAATTAAGATCATGGCATTAAATCCCATCACTTCATGGCAAATAGATGCGGAAAAAGTGGAAACAGTGACAGATCTTATTTTCTTGGGCTCCAGATTCACTGAGGACAGTGACTGCAGCCATGAAGTTAAAAGATGCTTGCTCCTTGGAAGAAAAGCAAGGACAAACCTAAACAGCATATTAAAATGTAGACATCACTTTACCAACAAAGGTCCACATAGCCAAAGCTATGCTTTTTCCATTCGTCATGTATAAATATGAGAGTTGGGCCATAAAGAAGGCCGAGTGCCGAAGAATTGATGCTTTCAAATTGTGGTGTTGGAGAAGACTCTTAAGAGTCCCTTGGACTGCAAGGAAATCCAGCCAGTCCCTCCTGAAGGAAATCAGTCCTGAATATTCATCTGAAGGACTGATGCTGAAGCTGAAGGTCCGATACTTTGGCCACCTGATATGAAGAGTCAAGTCATTGGGAAAGACCCTGATGCTGGGAAAGATTGAGGGCAGGAGGAGAAGGGGTGACAGAGGATGAGATGGTTAGATAGCATCAGTGACTCAATGGACCTGAGTTTGAACAAACTCCAAGTGATATGGAAGGACAGGGAAGCCAGGCATGCTACAATTTGTGGGGTCGCAAAGAGCATGACATGACTTAGCCACTGAACAACAACAGTCTGCTAACTACCCATACCCCTACTTTTTCTGTTGCTTCATCCTTCTCTGCTACTCAAATACTTCACTTTTTTTGTGGGGGTGGGGTTGTCTGTCTTCATTATAGGGATTTTTACCTGATGTATTCTCTGCTATGTTCTTAACACTTGAAATAATTTTGGGTCTACAGTAGGTACTCAGTAGATATTCAGTGAATTTGTAGTCCTGAAATAGCCTTTCAGAATGTGTCTCTAGATCTTTAGACTTGATGGTTAGTACTGCCTTTCCTGCTCTTTGACCTTGGCATTAGTGGCCACAAGCCTGGTTCCCCCTCAAGTTATAGTGCCTTGGGTGGCCGTAGGCACCCCTCCAGCCTTGGTACAACTGTGGCCCACCAGTGTTAGAGCCTTCTGTGCTTGCTGTCTTTTCCCCATATTCCCTTAACTCATTCATTCAGTCCACATGCACTTAATCCATTCCTTCTGGGTGTGAATGCAGGCCTCTTTGGAGCTCCTAGTTCTGCAGGGCCCACTGTCCTCAGAGCTCCTGTGAGTGAAGTAGCTACTGCATGTCCTGAACAGCTGCCCAGTGACTGGTGGGCGGATTTAAGTACAGGTGGCCTAGAGGCACAGCTGGGTTGGATGGACCATGGAGACAACCAAGGAAGTATGGCGGTGCTGAGCTGCCCCCTGATGAGTAGCCATGTGGGCCGTTTGTGTGACACTGCTCTTTAGGCCACCTTGCTGCCAGCGTGCATGCAGGAGGGCTGGTGTGTGCGCCCTGGGCTTGCACATGCCGCAGTGCTTGCATCTGAAGGACGCTTGCATTCACAAATGCCAGATTTCTTTTCTGAGCTCAAGACAGAAATCGCCTCTGTGTATTAGTTTCCTGGGCTGCTGTAACAAAGGACCACAAACTGGATGGCTTAAGAACAAAAACTGAGGAACTTCCCTGGTGGTCCAGTGGCTAAGGCCCCACTATTCTAGTGCAGGGGGCTGGGTTTGATTCCTGGCCAGGGGCTTCCCCGGTAACAAGTGCTAGTGGTAAAGAACCCTCCTGCCAACGCAGGGGACACAGGAGATAGAGGTTTGATTCCTGGGTTGGGAAGATCCCCTGAAGAAGGAAACGGCAACCCACTCCAGTATTCTTGCCTGGAGAATCTCATGGACAGAGGAGCCTGGCAAGCTGTAATATATAGGGTCACAAAGAGTTGGACACGACTGAAGTGACTTAGCATGCTCACACGCAGGGAATTTGATCCCACATGCCGCAACTAAGAGTTGGCATGCTGCAAATAGGTCCTGCGTGCTGCAGCTCAAAGCTCGTTGTCCGCAGTGAAGATCGAAGATCTGAGTGCTGCAACTGAGACCTGCCACAGCCAAATACAAATTAAATACTTAAAAAAACAATATTTTTTGTCTCATAGTTCTGGAGGCTGGAGGCCAAAAATCAAGGTGTTGGCAGGGCCTGCTTTCTCTCTGAAGACTCTGGGGAGGATCCTCTCACCTCTTCTAGTCTCTGCTGTTTCAGTCTCCCCCCGCCCCCATCATCATCACACTGCGGCCTTCCCTCTCTCTGTTTCTGTCTTTTCTTCTTCTTATAAGGACCTCCTAACCTCAACTTGGTTATATCTGCACAGTCCCTATTTCCAAATAAGGTCACATTCATAAGTTCAGGGAATTAGGACTTTAATATCAGTATATCTTTTTTTAGTGGGAAGTGGGGTGGGAATACAGTTCAGCCAGCAGCACTCTTTTTGAGGCAGAAGCAGTAACCAAGGAGAAAGTGGAGACATTTTCTAAGGATAGAGAGCCGAGTTGCGTCTTTTGGACAGTTTCAAGTTTCCCTCAATACTTTTGTCTTTATTGAGTGGCTTGTCCTAGGACGGAAATCTTTCCTCTCCAGACCCTGGAGTGCAGTTTACTTGGTTAAGTAATCCTGTGTACCTTCTCTCTCTGGGGTCTGGGAGCCCTGGTAGAACAGACAGATGAGCTGTGAATGGAGAGTTCCCTAAAAATGCAGGAAGAAGCATCCTGCTGCAGGTGGAGGCCAGTCCCGTGGCGGGGGTGGGGCTTCAGCCCTCCATTGGGGCAGTCGTGGACGGCTGCAGCAGGATGGGGTGGTAGAAAGGTGGTTGGAGACTTTGATGTCAAGGGCTCCCCTCCAAAGGTGTCCTTAGGGCTTTGCTGCTCGTTGCTCTGTGGCAGTGTGTGGCAGGTGGGCGGCACTGCAGATGCTTGGTGGACTGAGGAGGCATCCATCACCTGTTCTCCTCATGGAGAGACAGAACCCTGGCCCCCTATTCACCCCCTTGTAGTGCAGGAGCCCAGTTACCGGGTCTGTGCAGGAGCCCCAGCAGCTAGAGAGAGGCCTCCGAGAGGCTGGAGGGATTTTCCTGTCTGGAAAGATGGTGGCCACCATGGAGGAAGGCCAGCTTCATGGCCATGACCCACTGTCTGCAAGGAAGAGTGTGCAGCACACACCCAGCAGTGCTTAGGTAGCCAGAAACGTGGCAACTCCATTCCCCCAAAGTGATCTTTAAAGTGGACTTATTTACACTGTTGTCATAGCAACAGGAAAACTCTTCTGACCTATAAGCAGTGGAAGACTCTGTAAAAGAAACTGTAGACGGAAAAAAAAAATAATGCCAGGAAAAAAAAAACAAAACCTGTAACAACGTACCATTCTTTCACTTATTCAGTCAATTGAGAATAACAGTTCGTGCATTTGGCAGTCAAATGGGAAATGGCCTTGCGTGTTACAACATGAACCTGATTACATGAAGTGATTTATTTTCTTGTTTAGACACAGTATATCAAGAACCTTCTTCAAGTGGAAAGCTGTTAAAAACGTGAGAACCAGCAGTGCTCACTAACTTACAGGGATGATAAATGCAAACAGCCCAGAATCCAGAAACTGTCTTGAGAATAACAGTTTATACTGTCTTTTCTTTGAGCATCTAAACCCTAGACTCTGGGAGTAAGTATGCATCTTTAGTCCATGAGATGTAGGTCATTTTTCTTTCTGTGAGGTCTATTTCACTTATATCTTGTCTGGACAGGGTGGAGCCCCTGCTTAGGTTCTATTTCTAGCTTGCAGAAAGACTGAATTATCGTAGACCAAAGCCAGTGCTACTTGGAAAATGGGAAAGGCGAAGGAGACAGGACGTGTCTTCCTGTCTGGCCCAACCGTGAACTTGGCTGGGACCCTGTCTCTGGTGGGCGCTCCTGGGAGGTTGCACAGGCCTGGGTCAAGCTTCTGGGCCGGGCCTGTTAATGCGTCTCATCTCGTGTGAAGCCCGGTCCTTGGGGACTCTTTCCTGGCTCTTTCTGCCACTTGACTCTGTGGTCAGCATATTTGTATGTGACCTTGACTAGAAATCTTTAGCCCAGAGACCTGGTATGCTGCTCCTGTCTTCTTTCTCAACCGTTTTCTGTCTATTATATATATATAATAGACAGAAAATTATATATATATAATTCTGTACTGTATATATGCACATATAACTCAGTTATATCAAATTATAGTTTTTCTTCAAAAACATACTGCAGTGAGATTTCCTGAAGCTCTCCCGCCCCTCCCTGCCACCTTTAACCCGCCCCTCTGTCCCTTAGCCCCCGCGTGTCACATCTCAGTTCCCGCCCTGGCTGGGGAGCTGCATCCACTGGGCCCGTTGTATGTGGCTCCTCTCTGTATTCATGGCTATGATACTGAAATATGATTCAGGACCACACACAGATAGCAAAGTCTCTGGCCACTTAAGCATGTAAACAGTCTAGCTTTTTATAAAGTGGAAAAATATTTCTTGTGCACTATTTTAACATAATCAGCATGTTGAAACTTGGTGAGCAACTGTGTCAACATGTCTTTGGCTGGAAAGAGCCAACCTGGAGAGCCTCGTAGTAACATATAAAAAGCAAAGCTGCTTTGTTTACTACTGGGATTTGGGCAGCAATTACAGCCTGCAGTTAACTTGCAGACTTGAGACATAAGTGAATAAGTGAAATCATTATTTTTTGCATCATGATTAGGCTAGTTGAAATAATGATTCCTTGTCAGATAGCTAAGATTCCTTCAGAGAATCAGAGGAAAATGGATAGCTGAGTTCCCATGATGTCCTTTTATAGAAAAACTCACATCTACCTGGTCTGCCAGTGTCTTCTTTTGTTTCAAATATTTACTGAACACCTCAAACATGTCAGATTCTTTTTTACATGCTGGGCGTGCGGATTAAGTGGGATAGACGGGCTATTGGCTCATGGTGCTTGCTGCGGCTGTCTCGGGAAACAGTAAATAAGAAATCAGGTACACAAAAAAGACAATATTTGTGATTGCTCTAAGATGGGTTTGCTCAACGTCAGATATTTATGGAGGGCACTTCTGAGTCTGTTAGGGTAGCTCAGAGTCTCCAAACTAACGCATTTCTTCTCCCATGCTAGCACAGGAGGCAGACAGTAAGCAGTAACCAAAATAAGTACATACATTAGGGCTTTCCTGGTGGCTCAGTAGTAAAGAATCCACCTGCCGGTGCAGGAGACACGGGTTCAATCCCTGGTCTGGGAAGATCCCACAAGCAGCCAAGCAACTAAGCCTGTGTGCCACAGCTATTGAGCCTGTGCTTTAGAGCCTGAGAACTGCAAACTCTGAAGCCTGCGCACTCTGGAGCCCATTCCCCATTGGAGAGGCCACCACAATGAGAAACCCAAGAACCCCAGCTAGCGAGTAGCCCCCACTCGCCACAGCTAGAGAAGAGCCCACAGGGCAATAGCTGAAAAGAAGACCCAGCATGGCCAAGCGTAGATAAATAACATTAAAGATAGAAAACAACATGCATTAGATAGTGTGTTCGTCGGTGGTAAGGACTATCCAGCAGCAGAAAGTAGAACAAGGTGAAAGGTTACCAGCAGTGAGACCGGAAGTGGACAGGCTGCAGTTTTAAAGTGATAATCCTCGGAAAGCCTGCCCAAGAAGGCTGAGCGAGCTTGACAGGTCAGCTCAGAGGTGTCTGGGGAAAGAAGGTCCTAGGCCTGTGGAGATGCCTGTGTTTGAGGACAGCCAAGGGGTAAGCGTGGCTGGAGCGGGAGGAGTAGGGAAGGGCAAACAGGACACCCACGTAACCGAGGGTGTCGGTGTGGGAGGAGCGCCACAGCTGACAGAGCCATGAGGTTGCTGTTTGGTTTTTTAAATTTTAATATCACTTACTGATTTCTTTCTGACTGTGCTGGCTCTCCTTGCTGAGTGCAGCCTCTCTGGTGGTGGCGAGCCGGGGCTGCTCCCTAGTTGTGTGTACAGGCTTCTCTCTGAGGGGGATTCTCTCGTTGCGGAGAATGGGCTCCAGGGCGTGTGCGCTCAGTCGCTGTGGCACACGGGCTCAGTTACCCTGTGCGTGTGGGCTTTTCTCTGACCAGGGATCAAACCTGTGTCCCTTGCATTGGCAGCCGGATTCTTAACCACTGGACCACCAGGCAAGTCCTATTGCTTTATTAATTTTTAAAACACGTATTTATTTGGCTGTGCCAGGTCTGAGTTGAGGTACGCAGGATCTAGTTCCCAGACAGGAATGAACCTGGGCACCCTGCACTGGGAGCATGAAGTCTAAGTCGCTGGCCCACCAGGGAAGTCCAGGGGCCGATCTTTGGGGCACAGGATGTCAGGGAAGGCTCTGGATGAGGTTGTGAGGCTTGAACTGAGACCTGAAGGGTTTGACGAGCCTTTCGCGTGTGGAAGAGTTAGGCAAGCCTGGTTCAGGCCTGGGAAACGAAGGAACAGCAGGGACCAAAGGCTCAGGATAGGAAAGAGCACCTCCCTGTCCTCTATGCTGCCGTGTGAAAGCGGGGCGGGGAGAGCTGGGGAGGGGGGACAGCTCAGTACGCACTGTGTGGTTGGGGCGAGGTGTGCAGGTTTCCCTCGGAGTGAACGAGAGAGGTAGAGGAATGTGGCGATGCATGCCTTTCTACTGTCTTCTAAGGTTTGATAGCGGGAGGAGAAGGCAGCCTAAGCCACATCTGGAGGGAAAGCTGCATGCGGGCTGGGGCTTGATGCCCTGGCCCCTGAAACTCAGCCCAAGTCTGCTGATGAAGAAGGCACACAGGCAGGAAGCATTCGCGTGGACGGACTCGTGGACCAGTGAGTCACTGACATACCTCCCAGGCGGACAGAAGCCTGTTATCTTTTATTCTTTGAGTTATTTGGAAAACACAGGCACAAGATTCCAAGAATAATATACCAGCCATCCAGAATTTATAGTGCTTAATATTTTGGCGTATTTGCTTCCAGCCTTTGTAAAATTGACTTCTCTGAGACCTGGGTTTGATCCCTGGGTTGGGAAGATCCTCTGGAGAAGGGACTGGCTACCCACTCCAGTATTCTTGCCTGGAGAATTCTGCCGGGGACCAGCCCCGGCTGATCCAGGGTATTCGAAGGAGAGACGGCTAGGCGAGGGTCAGGGAATAACTGCTTAATTACACTTTAATTAAGGATACAAAGAGTAATAGAATAAGGATAGCTCAGTGAGGAAATTCAGTGGAGAAAAGAAGCTGAGTGGCTTGGTTTACGCGGAAAATCAATATAACCCGTGACACCAGGTTAGCTCTGACCACGGAGGCCGCAGGCGCCCTCTCGAATAGCGGAAGGTGCCCCACCTTAGACACCTTCTCGAGTGGGTCTTAGAAGCCCAGGCAAATAAATGGTCGCAGAGGACATCCGCGCTCCAGATGGACGCTCAGCTGGAATTTGGGAGAGAGAGTGACATGGGGAGACCAAGTTTCAGTGAACAAGGCCCGCACTTTATTTTCCAAAGTAGTTTTTATACCTTAAGGTATGCATAGAGGATAATGGGGGAAGGGGTAGAGTCATGCAGCAAGCCAGGCTTTCTTCCTGCAAACTTATCATATGCAAAAGTTCAGGTGATTGACATCATCTTCTGGCCCGGAGGCCTGTTAACATTTTAAGAAACTTATCTTTCTCTAAAGGTGATTATTCCAAAGTCAGGCGCCAGCCTTCCAAAAAGCATTGAACAAAGCTGCATTTTACATTTCTATACACCCATTATATCAATCAATACACTGCCAAGGACACAGTAGGAGTATGGAGACTTAGCAGCAAACATTGGCCCAACAAGTGAAAAACCCTTCACCAATACATTTTCTAATCAATCTTTTAACTACTCAAAGGAATCTGTGTTTAGGCAGTTTAGAACATCTCCTGCCTCTCACAGTTGGGAGGCTCTGAGCAATCACATGTGGCCGGAAAAACCCATTCAGGCAGGCTAGAGGATTTCCAAAGGAGTTTGTAGGTTAAACACTGTCACACCCAGGAATTATTAACTGGAGCTGTGAGCTAACTCTTTTTTCAGAGAGAGGTAGTGGGGGACAGCCCCCCGTAAAGTCAGAGGTGTAGGTGAAAGCACAAAGCAGAAAGTAGGCAGACTCTGGTTTTGGGGGTAGATGCTCGAGAATTTCCAGGGGGACTCCTGAGGCTCGATCCCGCCTTTGCGTATGCCGAGCCTCCTTCCTCATGACCTTTGTCATGGGCGGAGTGCCTCAAGCTGGCTCCCGGCAGTGATAGAATTCCAGTTGAGCTATTCCAGATCCTCACTCAATATGCAATGTGCCGGCTCCCAGCATCTCCCCCTTTTTTATTTCTTAAAACAGCCAGATGCAGCTCAGTCGCGAGCTTCTGAATGTTCTGCCGAAGAATCCTGACAATACAAGGAAGAATGAATATGAGAAGCAAAATTAAAGCACCAGCAGCGATGTATCCAAGGATATTAGACAGAATGTTTTTTCTGAAATGAAGTCAGAGAAAGTGTGAAAAAAGTCATTAGCTGCCCCAGCGGCAGTAAAATCCAGTCGAGAGTGTTCCAGGGTCTGTATTTGATTATGAAGTTTCCCTAAGTCCAGGCCAATGTCAGAGCTGTTCCAAACACCTGAGATATGATTTTTTATTTTTTTCCATTCATAATCTGTCTCATTTACCTTTAAAGATGTCACGCATATCCACCGGTAATCAGCGTGGCAAGACAAAGCCATTTTCACTTTTAAAGCCTGTAAATCAGTCCCAATATGCATTATTGCCTCTTCTAAGGCGTCTACTCTCATCTCTAATTTCCTATCTATAGCTTCCTGTGTTGTTAGAGTTAGTGAAACATTTTTAGACATGGTATCAACATATTGGGCAGTATGCACTTGTTGAGTCAATGATATTGCTGCCACAGTAACAGAAGTAATTGCGGTTATTAAAGCTGATATTCCTAAAATAAGTAAGCTCACAAATCGTCGCAATCGCATTAAATCCTGAAGTTGTTGTAATACAGCAAGACTATAGTTATATCAATAAGTGGTTACATTATAAGATAAGGTGGACGTTGTAACAATACAAAGGAGCAAACATTATATTGAGGGTTTAAACAAGATGAGAGCATACATTATTCACAGGTCACTACATTGGGTCCACCAGTTTAAAGTCACATGTACATTAAGTTTTCCAGAATCGTTGGTGAAGAGAAAAACATAAGGAGAGGGTAGACAAGCCAAATCAGAATAAGTAGAATTATTTTCTGGTTGGAGTTCGCGCTGCAGCAGCCCCGTCGGTCCCGCCGGGATCTCGATGTTTATCTTGCCTCCCCTTCTGGCGGGCTCCTCTTTTGTGATCGAAGCAATGGGTGAACTGGATGTCTGGGGGTCTGCAACATGGTGAATCAGCCTGTCTAAATTGGAGAATCTGCATCCTGTGGAAAAATATAAGCACATCCTCGACCGATAGTTAATAATGGGTCAGGACCCTTCCATTGTCCTGAGAGGGCCTTCCATTTGACTAATGGTTTTGCATTTAATTGCTCCAGGCACCAATGACGAAGCATTGCAATAGTTCTGGCTGAAATCAGTATTTAAAATATTTATTACGAAAAGAGCATGTTGCAAGATTTGATGGGGAGAACTATACTTAAACTCCCCTTCTTTTAGTTTTTGAATTTGGATTTTTAATGTTTGATGTGCTCTTTCAACAATGGCTTGTCCCTGTGGGTAATAAGGGATGTCTGTATTATGTTTAATTTGAAACTTTATACAAAATTTTTGAAAAGACTTAGAAGTGTAAGCAGGAGCATTGTCAGTTTTCAGAGCTTTTGGCAGGCCCAAATATGAAAAACAAGTAAAGAGATGTTGTATCACATCTTTACCTGCCTCTCTGGTACGAGCAGTTGCAATAATAACGTGAGAAAAGGTATCTACAGTTACATGAACAAAGGACAGTTTTCCAAATGAAGAAACATGCGTTACATCTGTCTGCCAGAGTACGTTAGGTTTGAGACCATGAGGATTAACTCCCATAGGTAGATTATTATAAACAGTGGGGCAGTGTAAGCAAGAACGCACAATCTCTCGAGCAGTCTCTCTGGGAATTTGGAATTGATGTCTTAAAGCAGTAGCGTATTGATGATGAAGTGAGTGAGAGGCTCTGGCCTCCTCAATCACAGTAGCCACTGTATTTCTGGTTAACAAGTCAGCCAAATCATTAAAGGCATTTAAAGGGCCAGGCAATCTGGAATGAGCCCGAATGTGTCCAATGAAAAATATTTTTTTTTCCAAATTTGTTGCTGTAACTTAGTTAACAAATGAAATATGGTAGTTTTATTTTCAGGCAAAACCGCAGTTTCAATGTGTGGAATCAGCCTGACCACATACTGAGAATCAGAGTAAAGATTAAATTCCTCATCTGTAAACATAGCAAAAGCCTCTATGACTGCTGTTAGTTCAGCTCTTTGAGCTGAAGTTTCCTGTGTTTCTAAAACCTTTTGGTGATTTTTAGTAACTATGGAGGCTTTACCATTTGCTGACCTGTCAGTAAAGGCTATCTGAGCATTTGGAATAGGAGACTGTTTACATCTGACAGGAAAAATAACTGGATGTCTGGATATAAAATTCAGCAAAACATGTGAAGGAAAATGATGCAAAAATTTTGACCAAAATAGTTTCTTATAGTAATCTGCCAATTTTCAAACATTAGAAGCACATCAAGTTGTTTTTTATTATATGGAATTACAATTTCTGATGGCTCTTTACCAAATAATTTAATGTTCCGCTTTTTTCTTTTAATATCAAAGTAGCTATTAATCTTAGATAAGAAGCCACTACTTTTTTAGTTTGAGCGGGAAGATGGACCCACTCTAAGGAGCCGTTTTGCCATAAAACCAATTTTTTGCCTGGCTTCCCCAATTACACCTATGGGGGTTTTATGGCAAAGGAATTGTCAAGCAGTTGTCAATTTAATTTTTTAATTTTTAAAATTTACATTTTAACAACATGAATTTAAAGATATGTTAATTTAGGTCTAATGTTTAGTTTAGGTCTTTGTATAAATTTAAAAAATAAATGTATAACCTCCTTATCTCATTTTAGTATACAGATATACCTAAATGTAAAATGTATTTATATAGTTTATACTTGTTACCATATAATATATATAAATCGATATACTTGAATTAATCTTTATAATTAATATATTAATATATATATTACAGCAATACAACACGTACACAGCTAATACCAACCAACACAAACCAATGCACTGCAATAATACATGTCACACATATATAATAATACAGTATATAGAACATATATCACAGTACATCAATCCATACCAATTAATATCAGCCACTCACACATTATATTACTGCAATATATATTTAATTATACAGTATATATATAATATGCATATATAGTATACATATTTATATACAAATTAATCAAGTATAGATCTATAAATAGAATTAGGTATACCTTTATTATATTTTATTTATACCCATACCTAATTAGGCAAACTGTAATTATGTAAATATATTTATATTATGTATTTATAACAACATATAAAGTATTGTTAATTGTATCGCCTGTTGATGACTAAGAAATTGAGAAAACCCTTCTCTGAGTATCTCCTATTTGAGACAGCACGTCCCTCCCCCATAGGGTAAAGGGGAGCATAGGAACTACATAGGGTTGGAAAGTTTTACAGGTATCCTCAAACTTCCAATCTAACATTTTTGAACTTTTAACTACTGTGGGGGCTCGAGGGCAAATGAAACAAAATTTGACCCCTGAAATCTATCAGGGCAACTTGCCAATCATCACTATTTTGTAAAAGACTTGTAGTTGATCCTTATTGAATGGAATTACTATATTTGCTACTTCTTTTCTAAAAAGTTCCACACTTTTTTCCTCTTTTTATAATTAATTGTGTCACCAAGCTGGGAAAAGATAAAACTATTTTTCTTGGGGTCACTGGTAGATGGAACCAATGGGCCTTTTTGTCACAAGCACCTTGTAGGTGTATGTTTTGTGGCAAGAATAATTTAATCTCATCTTTTGGTAATATTAATCCTAATTAACTGATCATTTAAAGTCTCATCAACTTAAGAGCCGTCTGTCTCATTAGTCAACTTTTTCTTAGAACTGAAATTAGGATCGCTTTTTAAGTAATCAAAGGCTTTAAATCTGCAGTAGTCAGTTTTAAATGTGGGCGTATCCAATTACTGTCCCCTAATAACCCCTAATAATTTTTGGAAATCATTTAAAGTTAGTAAACAATCTTCAAATGGGCATTATCAATTTTTAAAACTTTTGGCACCTAAATATGAGAAGCAAGTAAAGAGGTGTTGCACAACATCTTTATAAGCTTCTCCAATTATCGTTTTGTAAACTAAATCTGGTCTATAGCTTTTTATATGACAAGTAACCATCTAACTTTGTTTGAATATTTCCAGCAATGGGGAACTCACTACTCTTCAAGGTTTTAAACTCTCTCTCACCTTTTTTTTTACAGCATTCTCACTCCGCTTTCTCTAATCCCACCAACTCATTTTCAGTAGTATGTGTTGGCCAGGAGCTGGGTCAGTCTTTCCCAGAAATGTTAAGAGACGTCTGTTCTTGTGTCTAATAGCCCTGACATTTTATTTTCTTGAATTAAAAGATCTTTTAAAGGCCTTGGAGCTGTAATTTCCTGGCACCCAAAAGGCTAGATCACTAGATCTAAATGCTCTGTGGCTCTTAGCTTGAGAAGTCAAATTTTTTCTTGTCTGATAAGGTAAAAGCAAAAACTGTGTTATTTTTTGACTTTTATTAATTTGCAGTTTTGGTAGGCTGCGAGATCAAAACTAATTTCTCCAATATAATCAGAATCTACTACACCATGTACCACCGAATTTTTTTTTTTTTTTTTTTTTTTTTTTTTTTTTTTTTTTTTTTTTTTTTTTTTTTTTTTTTTTTTTTTAAGAAAGCGAGCTTCGCCCTAGCACAAGTCCTACAATGCCCTCAGGCAGGGGGCCAGCCACTCCCATTGGAATTGGAGTAACCAGCTAGTCAAGGGTTAATATTGTTGTTAAATCCCCTTACGGTTTTTCTCTTAGCCTGGGTGAGACCCCCCTGAGGGGGTTTTCTCCAAGGAGCACGCTCTGCATATCGTGCAGGCAGTCTGTTTTAAAAGCTCCACTGTTTAAAAAACTTTTTTTTTTTTTTTTTTTTTTTTTCAGGCTTAGGTAACACTTTGAGAGGCTTTGGGGGCAAAGTGGGGAACTCTTGAGCCCTGAAAGGCGCAAACGGAGGCGGCGGCGATGGCCTTAAATCAGAAAGTGGTGGATAAGTTTTTTGTTTTTTAAAGGTTTGCGCAGAGCGGGAGGGAGCTCGCCAGGGCACCTGGTCACAGCGTCTCTTACTTTCTTTCTCTCTCTTCTGCCTTTCTCACTTTTTTCTCACCCTTTTTTTTTTTCTACCCTTCTTTTCTTCGTTTCTTTCTCTTTACCCTCTTCTCTTCCTTAATTTTTTTTTTTTTATCTTTTTCTCTGTATCTCCTTTTTTAACTTCCTTTCTCTATCTTGATGTGTTCCCTGATTCCTTTTTTTTCCGTTCCTCTCCTTTTCAGTCTTTAGCTCTTTTTCTGTCTTTACATCTTTTTTTATTTTCTTTACTTTTTTTTTTTTTTTTTTTTTTTTCCGCTTGGGTGAGGCCCCCCTGAGGGGGTTTTCTGCAATGAGCAGGCTCTGTATATTGTGTATTCTTTAAAAGTTCCTTTGTTTAAAAGAATTTTTTTTTTTTTTTTAAATCTTTTTCAGCCTTAGGCAATGGTCTGGGAGGCTTGGATGTAAACTGGGGAATTCCTAGGCCCTGGGAGGTACAAGCGGAGGTGGGGTAGTCTCCTTAAATCAGAAATTGTTGGATAAATTTTTAAAGGTTTGTGTAGAGGGGGAGGGGGCTCGCCAGGGCGCCCGGCCGCAGCGTCCTGTAAGTCCTCTCCTTCCTCGGGAGGTAGAGCACAGTCTCTCTCCTTTCTTTTGTCAAGGGCAGAAAATATGATCTGCGCAGAAGGTGGAGACCCACTACCATCCACCGCTATAGCTTCTCCCATAGGCTATCCCACAGCCTCATGAGGAGGGTCCAGAACATTTTTAATCATATTTATAGGATAAGTTTTTAGTTGTTTTTTACCTTCACCCAAGTATCTAAATTAACAGTAGCCTCTTTATCAGTTTGAAGATTATTTGTATAAAGAGTTGCCATTCTTAGTTTCAGTGTTACCCATGTCAGAAAATTAAGTATAATAGAAGATAAAGCTTTTAGCTTTTAAAAGATCAGGCTTTTCTTTGGCCTTTTAACTTCAGAAACCGTTTTCTCTAAGTCTTCAACACTTTCAACACTTCCCACTCCTCAGCCCTGTCTATCCTACAGGGGGGTCCGCGGCACCCTTGAGTGGGGTCTTAGCCGTCCCGAACATTGGAAGGACAATAGGGCTGGTGACCCAGATTGTCCCGGGGGGGAAACAGAAGGCTGATGACCCAAACTGTTTCGAGGGGGGAGCAGTAGAGCTGATGACCCAAACTGCTCCGTGGGGGAACAAGAGAGCTGATGACCCAGTTGTTCCGAGAACGGGGAGCAAAAAGGGCTGATGACCCTAATTGCAGGGAGCTTACCTTCGAAGTCCCTGTCTCGGGCGCCACCTGCCGGGGACCAGCCCCGGCTGATCCAGGGTATTCGAAGGAGAGACGGCTAGGCGAGGGTCAGGGAATAACTGCTTAATTACACTTTAATTAAGGATACAAAGAGTAATAGAATAAGGATAGCTCAGTGAGGAAATTCAGTGGAGAAAAGAAGCTGAGTGGCTTGGTTTACGCGGAAAATCAATATAACCCGTGACACCAGGTTAGCTCTGACCACGGAGGCCGCAGGCGCCCTCTCGAATAGCGGAAGGTGCCCCACCTTAGACACCTTCTCGAGTGGGTCTTAGAAGCCCAGGCAAATAAATGGTCGCAGAGGACATCCGCGCTCCAGATGGACGCTCAGCTGGAATTTGGGAGAGAGAGTGACATGGGGAGACCAAGTTTCAGTGAACAAGGCCCGCACTTTATTTTCCAAAGTAGTTTTTATACCTTAAGGTATGCATAGAGGATAATGGGGGAAGGGGTAGAGTCATGCAGCAAGCCAGGCTTTCTTCCTGCAAACTTATCATATGCAAAAGTTCAGGTGATTGACATCATCTTCTGGCCCGGAGGCCTGTTAACATTTTAAGAAACTTATCTTTCTCTAAAGGTGATTATTCCAAAGTCAGGCGCCAGCCTTCCAAAAAGCATTGAACAAAGCTGCATTTTACATTTCTATACACCCATTATATCAATCAATACACTGCCAAGGACACAGTAGGAGTATGGAGACTTAGCAGCAAACATTGGCCCAACAAGTGAAAAACCCTTCACCAATACATTTTCTAATCAATCTTTTAACTACTCAAAGGAATCTGTGTTTAGGCAGTTTAGAACATCTCCTGCCTCTCACAGTTGGGAGGCTCTGAGCAATCACATGTGGCCGGAAAAACCCATTCAGGCAGGCTAGAGGATTTCCAAAGGAGTTTGTAGGTTAAACACTGTCACACCCAGGAATTATTAACTGGAGCTGTGAGCTAACTCTTTTTTCAGAGAGAGGTAGTGGGGGACAGCCCCCCGTAAAGTCAGAGGTGTAGGTGAAAGCACAAAGCAGAAAGTAGGCAGACTCTGGTTTTGGGGGTAGATGCTCGAGAATTTCCAGGGGGACTCCTGAGGCTCGATCCCGCCTTTGCGTATGCCGAGCCTCCTTCCTCATGACCTTTGTCATGGGCGGAGTGCCTCAAGCTGGCTCCCGGCAGTGATAGAATTCCAGTTGAGCTATTCCAGATCCTCACTCAATATGCAATGTGCCGGCTCCCAGCAGAATTCCATGGACAGAGGAGTCTGGTGGGCTATATAGTCCACGGGGTTGCAAAGTGTCAGACACGACTGAGCAACTAACACTAAGACTTCGTAAAATTAGCACGTGCTAATTGTGTGTGTGTGTGTATTCTTTTCAATTCCGTCCTCAGTTGCTTTCCCAGCTCTAGAGGCAGCCATGTTGAGTTGACCAAATTGGCTTTTAGCAGATCTTTTGTTTCTGGTTTGCATCTGGGGATAAGGAAGGCAGAGAGGAGAGCTGGCATTTCCCAAGGCTGGTGGCAGGCGTGGGGACCCAGCTCTGCCCTGTCTGGAGTCAGGCAGTATCTGTGCATGGACCTCGCCCTGGAACGTCAGGCCTGCTCCTCGAGCCTCCCACAGCGCTGGGCCCCGGGCCCATGTGGACAGAGCCTGTGACAGCCCCACCCTGAGAGCCCCTCCTGTGTCTCTCACTAGCATCTCTTTAGCATAATTTGTTCTGGATCAGCTTGTCCTGGCTCCTGACATCATCAGGATGCGGGACAACTCTTCCAGATAACCAAAGCGTATCCCTTTTTTATTTGAAACACTTTTGGTGGAAATTATCCTCAGATGTCTTGCAGATTTAGATTTTCTGAGTCTTAGATAAGATCTGTTAATCTTCTGTGGAAGATTAAGATCTGTGGATTGACCAGGGTTATTCCTTTGCGCATCAGCGGCTGTGTCCATTGATGTTCCGGGGACCGCGCACAGCTTCCTCCAGCACACAACTTAAGGCTGCTTTGCTGAAGCTTTGCTACCAGCGTTCGCTGACTTGCAGCCCTCTCTCTCCATCAGCCAGCAGCTCTTCCCTCTCACTGTTGTCGGTAGACTTGCCTCTGACTCTCCCTCAGTTCCACTTCTCACTCCTTACCTAGGAGTCCCCCTCTGCTTTGGCCTGGGAAACAGATAATCAAATGAAGAACATGCTGGGTAAAGTCACAGAAGGCTCCAAGTGGGTGCTCTCCACTGAGGGCTCTCTAAGTGAGGATGTCTGTTGGACTGGCCGGCAGACATGGTTGGACACGTGGTCTCTTCCAGATGGCTGGTGCTGAGAGTAGCACCATCCTCTGAGGCCCAGTGGCCTGCATTTCTCCCTTCCTCACTCACTCCTCCTTCCTTGAGATTCTTCCCACCTTCCCTGAACAAGAGCTCGGGACACAGGGCCTCTTAGGAGGTGCTGTGGTGGCTGCCCTCAAGTTATAATTCAGCGTTAGAGAAATATGACTGTAAAATTGTTGAGGAAAGTCATTACTGGGTCTGTAAAGCTTCTTTTTTCTAGAACCAGCTGTTCGGTTTTAAAGGCAGGAGGGAACATTGAGAGGATCTCATTCTAGCACCTACTTTTACAGCTGAAGAAAGCAAAGACCCAAATGAAAACTGACGGAGTTCGCCAAGTCCGTAGTTGCTGACTGAACAGCGCTTCCATCGTGGAGCTGTCTGGCCTTTGTGGTCAGAGGCGCCGGCTGTTCACTGTCATGACCTGAGCACACAGGCTGGTAAGGGTCGTGGAAGCGGGGAAAGTAGATGCTCTCTCTTCTGTGCCTCGTTTCCTGAGCTTGGTGGGATGCCACCTCAGTGTAGACTAGACTTTTTACTGGTTAATAAAAGTGATTGAGAACGTATTCACTGTATCAGCAAAGGTTTATCCAGAAAGATGTTCATTGCAGCATTATTTACAGTAGTGAAAAATTGGAGATAGGTGGTCTACCATTGGGCTGATGAATAAATTTTGAAATAGCTCTGAAATTGAATATTACACTGTCATTAAAGCTGCATGTACAGAGTTATTAATAATAAAGGTATGACAAAGTCACTGGTTATCTTTGAGTGCACTATTATTAAGTAGGCAAAATTAGGAAGTAAGGAAAATAATATTGAAATTATGTACCATATCACCTTAACTATATAAAAACTTTAAAGAGAGGAAAGCCTGGCAAAGGAATATCCAAAATGAGAGTTTTTTTGGTGAAAGACTTTTTTTTTTAAATTATTTTTTCCTGTACTTTACAGAGTTTCTAGAATGTCTGTCTACTATTTTTATAAGCTAAAAAGTATTCTTTGATGATGCAGTGTGGGGAGGGGAGTGCAGAAACAGCACTGAACAGGGAGACAAGCTGAGAAACCGTATTCAAACCTGCACAGAAGGAAGGCCCATCCTAGCAGCCCTGCCGAGTGTGGTGCCACCAGCCAGACACGCAGGCCAGGCTTACCCTGCAGTTGCTGCTGTTCACTCAGTCGTGTCTGCCTCTGAGACCCTGTGGACGGCAGCTTCCCTGTGCTTCACCCAGAGTTTGCTCACACTCATGTCTGTTTCCTTATCCCTAAATGTAATTGTCTGGTTCTTAACCAGAGGAACAGTGATTTGCTCCAGCACTGGAAAGGAAAAATTGGCCACATTGGATTGATTTATACACAGACAGTCCCACACAGTGTTTTATTTCTTTTTACATTTAAAATGTTTTCAGGAGTAACTTTTAATACAGGCGTCTCTTGGTGTGTTTAGAGCCCAGTTGTCATGTGAGCTCTGAGTCTGCTGTCTGTGCCCAGTGACAGAGGTCCTTGTTGGTGGCGCTCCTGTGAGCCTGTGTGTGAGGCCCTGCCCTGGGCCTTGGCCCTTGCGGGTTTTGTTGATCAGCTTCTTAAACAGAGCCTAAGAGGGAAAGAGGACAGGCGGGACAGGGCGCAGAGGCAGGGAGGAGAGGAGCCCACTGCCCAGCGCTCTCTGAACACGGGGGGAAGAGAGCTCATGCTTGCTCACTTGCTGCTCTGTGATAGACGGCAGGCGGGAAGGGCCAGATTCTAGCAGATGCAATCTTACTGAATCTTCACTGCAATCTTCTGAGATAAGAATCATCACCCCCTTGTTTCAGATAAGGTAACTGAGACTCAGCTAGCACTTGGTAGAGTTGGAGTACCTAGCCAGGTCTGCAGAGCTCCAAGCTCAGGTGCCTCCTACAGCGAGGGCAGCTTACACTCCAGGAAGTCAGGAGAGAGGCCCTGGCCGAGGATCGCAGTGGGCTGGCCTGTGTCGCCACGACAGACGTCACTGGGGTGGTAGGGGAGCCGCAGGGTTCACTGTGCTCCCAGCACGCTGGCCGTGCTGCCCATGTGGTCTGCCCGGGAAGGCCAACGTGGAGCTGGGCTCCAACAAGTTCCAACAGAAGTACAAACCCTGATCTTGTCCTCCTGCCAGTTTTATGGGAATTTCTGCAAGGCACAAGGCAAAGGGTCTCTGAGGGCTCAGGCCCACTCTCCTAGGTGGCAGGTGGGGGTGGGTGGGCACAGACGTGGAGAGGACATAGCTGCTGCTTCAGCAGCTTTGTTAGGGTTGAAGTTCCTCCTCTTTCCGCCAAGTCAGAGACTGAACCGCAAATCGCTGTCTCCTCTGAGGCAGCGGTGGCTGAGCCTGCGCCTGAGTCATCCGCATGAGCCCTGATGCCGGGTCCTCCTGGACCTCCCCCCACCCCATCCCCTTTCCTTCTGCTGATACTTGTCGGCCCCAGGCCATTCTCACCGTATCTCCTGCTATTCCTCCTGCGTGGGCTCTGGCACCGCATCCTGAAACTGGTGAGGGGCTCCTCCTGGTCCAGACGTGTCTCTCCTGCCCTGAGGCCTCCACACCTGCTCTCAGGCCACCTGGAGGTGGGGGTAGTACCAGGCACTGGTCCTCATGTAATCTTACGCTTCACCTCTCTGGGTTCAGTTGCCACGTTGAGGAAAATCATACACACCCAACAGGGTGGGCGTGGGGACAGCGGGAGGACAGGTGATGGGTGAGAAGGGGTCTCGCCGCCTCCTTCCCTCTGTCCCCACTTCCTCCTCCTCCACTCAGCCTGAGCATCCTTGCTCCAAAAACCTGTCTCATTGATAAAAAGCTTTGGATTGGTGGACTGGACTCTTCTTAGCTGTGGGATTTTGGCCGAGTTACTTACCTCCTTTGAGCCTGTTTCTTCATCTGCAAGGATGAACATAGAACCACCTACTATACTATTTTCTGTATGTAATTTTTTTTATAAACTGTAAAGTACCACATGCAGGAGGAGCATTTATTATGCATCCTGTGTCCATCTGGCCTGAGAGAACTTGAGGTGAAGGTGCAAAGATGCAGCAGGCTTATGAAAAGGCATTTCATGCTAATAACTCATGAAGCAGACAGTCGGTGTGGGTTCTAGTAGTATGCTGACCTTCATCCATTTATCCAGTGCCCTTATTCTCAGTGTTTCAACTGTGTAGCACACCCGTGCTTTCTCCTTCTGCTCTTTAAAAGCCCTTGATTTGGGTTCGGCTTATCAGTGAATGACGCTTTGTCCCTTGGGCACTGAGGAGCGCCTGAGTCGTGCTCGGTGGCCACACTTGGGTGCTGTGCACCTGCAGCAGGAGCCACGGGCCTCTGACGCCATCGGCTGGCCTCGCCCTGCCACGGTGAGAGGGTCAGGGCCACTCCACTGCAGACCAGGCCACCGCAGCAAGAAGGGGCCTGAGCTTAGCCCCTGGCAGATGATCAGTGGGTCTTGGTTGAATGGACCCAGCATGAATTGGGCACAGTGTGACTTTGCAGAATCCTGCCAGGCAGAACCACTGGGTCTGTTGTTTGGGACCAGCCACTTCCTGGATTAATCCATCAGCCACGTTGGTCTGTTGGCACCCCTCCGTTCACCTTTTTGGCAAAACAGAGTTTCTGGCGAAACAGTTGTTTTCTTACTGTTTTGAGTTGCTAGTGGTCCTATAAAACTTAAAGTTTGTGAGACACTGTTCTCATGATCTGGCGACATCTATTTAACCTTTGGTGTGTCATACTTCCCTATCAAGAAGATGATATGCACTCGTTTTTCAGGGACACATAAAACTTTCTTTATCATAATCACAGAGGGATAAAAGAAAAACTCCCGAAGTCATTTAGTACAAATTGTCACCCTTCGGCAGTTCCCTCTGCACCAGCCCTGGTTCATGCTGCCTCCTGGGGCAGCGTGTCGGGCGTGTTGAACCCTGAGAATGTCTGTTTATCCACCTGTCCACAGGCAGTAAGTGAGCTGAAATCTGCCTACCTAAAACCCACCCCTGGTGGTTTTAATTTCGTCAACAGAGTATGTTTGCCAGTCCTTCAACAATAATAACAATAATATACATGATTAATTTAATAAAAGCGGCAACAGCAGTGGCTCTTCGGGTCTGATTTGCTGCTCGCCATCTGCTGTGAGGAAGGACTGTTACCATGCGAGCTCACCGATGAGGCTCAGAGAAGGCAAGGACTCCAGGTAGGGCCTCACTCAGGCCCAAGGTGCTGACTGCCTCCATCCCTGGGCGCCAAGACTGGCACCTGTCCTTCCCACCCCAAATCTTTTTTTCTTCCATATTATGTAGTTCATGCTATTGGGCCTCCCACATAGAATGATGTTCTCAGTCCTGACTCCCGGATAGTCCTACTTCTTTGTATCCTTTCTAGTTTGACAGAATGCTCTGAAAATTTGGTGCCCATCAGGAAGCTCTGTTTTGATAAATTTTAGTTTCGTTTGAAATATAGAATTGCTACATAGTAGAAATCCATGTTTAAAAGAAGTGATTTGCTCTTATATTCTTGTCAAAGAATAGCACACAGATGTGACTGTGGGCTCAGAAGACAGAGTCCATGAGTTCTGATAAGCCTAGAACAACGGTTGTCAGATTTTTTTGGTAAAAAGCCAGATGCTGGATATTATGGACTTGGTGGACCATACAGTCTCTGTGGCATGAGCTGAACTCTACCAACACTGATGAAAGCAGAGGTAGTGTGTAAACAAAGCAGCATGGCTGCGTTCTAGTAGAACTTGATTTACAGAAACGGGCAACAGCTGGGTTTGGACCTTGGCTCAGTTTGCATTAACGGGATTGTCCTTGATGGTGAGAAAAGGTTTACAAGTGGATGTTAAGTAGGAAAGTCCTAGTTATTTTGCAATAAATATTAATAACACACCCTTTTAGTTTCAAAAGTGTCTTGGTCAAAAAATTAATATGTCGTCACCCTACGCGTTCCATCATTTAAGGTTTTATTTTTAAAAGCACATTATTTGGCTGCCCTCAGCCCTCGTCATGGTGTACAGGGCCTTCTGGCTGTGGCATGTGGGCTCTGGGCTTCCCAGGTGGGGCAGGGGCAAAGAAGTCGCTGCAGTGCAGGAGATGGCAGGCTCCATCCCTGGGTCAGGAAGATCTCCTAGAGGAGGGCATGGCAACCCACTCCAGTACTCTTGCCTGGGAAATCTCATGTACAGAGGAGCCTGTTGGGCTGCAGTCCATGGGGTCGTGAAGAGTCGGACACGCCTGAGCACAAACACATAAACACACGTGTGGGATCTAGTTCCCAACCAGGGATTAGGGCCCCCTGCATTGGGTGTGCAGAGTCTTAGCCACTGGACCACCAGGGAAGTCCCACCTTAAGATCATTAAATGAGACCACGATGAAATAGGAACTGTTCTTCTGTTTTGTGACCTTTCCATAGATTTCTATGCTTTTCTAGTCTGAGAGGAGGGCCTGGCGTGGAGGGGAGCACTTGGAGGTAGGGATGCAGAGACTTTCCAGGGGGAGTGGTTACAGCTCAGCTTTGTGCAGAGCTTCCTTTGTGCAGGGTGTGATATAAAGGGCTTCACACAAACCATCTCCAGAAATATACACTAATCCCATGCATGAAATAGGGTTATTATTCCCGTTTTACTGATGAAGAAACTGAAGCACAGAGGATTAGGAAATTTGCTCAGGGTTGCCGAGCTTGTGGTTGGATTTGGATTTGAACTGGATGATCTGACCTCAAATCTTCATGACCTAGATAATCACGATGGTGTGTGATCAATCAGCTAGATAGAGCCAGACATCCTGGAATGTGAAGTCAAGTGGGCCTTAGGAAGCATCACTACAAACAAAGCTGGTAGAGGTGATGAAATTCCAGTTGAGCTATTTCAAATCCTAAAAGATGAAGCTGTGAAAGTGCTACACTCAGTATGCCAGCGAATTTGTAACACTCAGCAGTGACCACAGGCCTGGAAAAGGTCAATTTTCATTCCAATCCCAAAGAAAGGCAATGCCAAAGAATGCTCAAACTACCACACAATTGCACTCATCTCACACACTAGTAAAGTGGTGCTCAAAATTCTCCCAAGCCAGGCTTCAACAGTATGTGAACCATGAAATTCCAGATGTTCAAGCTGGTTTTAGAAAAGGCAGAGGAACCAGAGATCAAATTGCCAACATCCGCTGGATCATCAAGAAACCAAGAGAGTTCCAGAAAAACATCTATTTCTGCTTTATTGACTATGCCAAAGCCTTTGACTGTGTGGATCACAATAAACTGTGGAAAATTCTGAAAGAGATGGGAATACCAGACCACCTGACCTGCCTCCTGAGAAATCTGTATGCAGTCAAGAAGCAACAGTTAGAACTGGACATGGAACAACAGACTGGTTCCAAATAGGAAAAGGAGTTCGTCAAGGCTGTATATTTTCACCCTGCTTATTTAACTTATATGCAGAGTATATCATGAGAAACTCTGGGCTGGAAGAAGCACAAGCTGGAATCAAGATTGCCGGGAGAAATATCCATAACCTCAGACGTGCAGATGACACCACCCTTATAGCAGAAAGTGAAGAAGAACTAAAAAGCCTCTTGATGAAAGTGAAAGAGGAGAGTGAAAAAGTTGGCTTAAAGTTCAGTGTTCAGAAAACCAAGATCATGGCATCTGATCCCATCACTTGATGGGAAATAGATGGGGAAACAGTGGAAACAGTGTCAGACTCTATTTTCTTGGGCTCCAAAATCACTGCAGATGGTGATCGCAGCCATGAAATTAAAAGACGCTTGCTCCTTGGAAGAAAAGTTATGACCAACTTAGACAGCATATTAAAAAGCAGAGACATTACTTTTCAAACAAAGGTCTGTCTAGTCAAGGCTATAGTTTTTCCAGTGGGTGTGTATGGATGTGAGAGTTGGATCATAAAGACAGCTGAGTACCAAAGAATTGATGCTTTTGAACTGCCGTGTTGGAGAATACTCTTGAGAGTCCCTTGGACTGCAAGGAAATCCAACCAGTCCATCCTGGAGGAAATCAGTCCTGAATATTCATTGGAAGGACTGATGCTGAAGCTGAAACTCCAATACTTTGGCTACCTGATGAGAAGAGCTGACTCATTGGAAAAGACCCTGATGCTGGGAAGGATTGAGGGCAGGAGGAGAAGGGGACTACAGAGGATGAGATGGTTGGATGGGATCACCGATTCAATGGACATGAGTTTGAGCAAGCTCTGGGAGTTGGTGATGGACAGGGAAGCCTGGCGTCCTGTAGTCCGTTAGAATGCAGAGTCCGACACAACTGAGGGACTGAACTGAACTGAACTGATCTAACCTCAGAACCCGAACTCCAAGGCTGATCAAGTGTGGTATAATTAAATAAACTGATCGAGCCAAATGGAAACAGGGCAGGAGTGGGATGAGGCAGGACCCTGCTCTTTCTCCAGGTAGAAGAGCTGGCCAACATCACCTCCACCTTTCCACCTTAGGTATAAATATCAGAGGTCGACGAGTATTAGGTGGGACCTTTCAAGGGGAGTAAAGGATGTACAGAATCTTTAGGCTTTCTGGTTGGAAGATGCCTCAGGGCACTGGGGGATCTGCGGCCAGAAGCTGCCTGATGGGCCCCGAGCATCCCTGGGCTTCGAGTGATGCAGGGCTTGAGGAGCCCTAAGGGGTGCTTTTTATATCAGAGCCACCTCTGGCCTGCTCAGGGCTCTTGTCTGGCTGGGCCAAATGGTGAGAGGAAAGGGGGGTCCTGACCACGCTTCCTGCTGTCCCCGTCCTCTGAACAGAGTGGAACGTACACGTCCAGCAGCAGCATCTGTCTGGGACACGTGTGACTTCTAGTGGGACAGGGGAGTGAGAGTGGCTCCTCTCATTTCTGGACTCTTAGAGGCTAGTTCCATGTTTCTAGCTCAGTGACTTAAAGAGAACACCAAGTTGCATATAATTTTCAAAGGGAGTTGCCTTCTTTCGATAAACTAGAGCCAAAAGGAAATCTTTAAAACTAATTCCATCAATTTGTATTATTCTGGGTGGTATTTTTTTGTACAATTTCCAAAGCAGTGACCCTAAGGCCACAGTGAGGACAGTCCTTTGGAGTTTTTGCAACCCACTCAGTCAGAGGAAAGCACAAAGGAAGGGGCCTGTAGGTTTGGTTAGAAGCCTCCTTTGGGGGCTGGGAGGTGAGAGGAGAACCAGGGCTCTGGCCCCTGGCCCCGCCTTTCAGCATGTGTTCATCGAGGTGTAGTACAAGCGGTGTGCTTTCCCAGACTTTCGGTGTTGCCCCAGGACAGCTGTGTAAGTTCATTTTGGCATTAGGACAAATGAGAGTATGTTTCCCGTTTGCCGGACTCTTGCCGCAGCTTCTTTCTCTGTTCTGTTAAACTCCTGGCTGAGTTCTTTCCTTTTATCCACATTTTAACTGGTGCTAAGGCACCAAGCACAAAACTCTGCAAACAGCTTTCATCTTCGGGCATTCTGGTCGGAGCACACCGCAGTTAGACTTCACACAGCACGGAAAGCTCCCCCTCTGCATGATACACTAAACATTTAATAACTATACAGTAATCCTGGATAGTTTCAGTGGGCCACACGGGAGCCTTAATGTGCTAAAAATGTACTTCTTCACTGTCAAGTTAACTTGTGGCAAATTGAGAGAAATTCTTCGAAGCAACTTTGAGGGGTTGGACGTTTATTAGCCTAGAAACAAATAGCGTATTCTGAAAGTAGTGTTTATGTAAAAAGAGATAATTGAAATAGAGTATTAACCCGGAGCTTGGTGCGTTTCTTTGCAGAGCAGTCCTTTTTAGGTTGGAGAGCCGTGTCCCTCCATGACAATGCAGAGAGGTTGTGAGTAGGGCCTGTGGCCAGACTAGCAATGGAACACAGGTCCGACTGGCCGCAAGATCATGCTCTTTGATTCAGAATGTGGAGTGTTTGACCTCTCTTGATGTAAAATCCTGCACTTTTGGAAAAAAACAATCAAAGGTCAGTGTGTATTATTAATTGAATTCATATTTATTTCTAAGTGGAAGCATTTCTTAAGAAATTGTTCTCTGTGAGACAGGTGTGCATCTGTACCAATGCAGTTGTTTCCAAAAGCTCAGAAAGGACTGATTGAAACAAGGACCAAGTCCAGTATTGTAATTTTCCTTTGTTTTGGAGTATTTAAAATAGTCTTACTCCAAAGGAAATCCAGTCAAAACACTTACAGTTATAATGTGCATAAATTAAGGATTTAGGAAACTGATATTTCTCAAGTATTTGGGGAGGAAATGATGTGTGTGTATATATATATATTTATTTATTTGAAACGCTTGTTGTTGTATTTTAGGTCTGTTTACATGGTTGGTATCAGAATATCAAGTAATTTGTTTTTTAAAGCCAAGATTATTATAAGAGCAATAATGTCTTTAGCCCTGACTTTGTTGTGTGGTCACTTGCAAGCTCTCACTTGCTTTTTGAGGCTGTTTTTATCTATACCACAGTACCTGGCCTACTGCCTTCTTGTCCATGGTTAGTACACACACAGACACACACACACAATCTAGATCCTGGCAAGCCCTTACTGTATGAAGTGAGACTTTGCTTTTCGATTCAGAGAAAAGGACAGTCACCCTACAGACTGTGTAGACCGTGACTCTGACTGTGGTGGTTACTGAGGGACACTGAGCTATGGCTCTGCGGGCTGTTTCGGGAGAAAATTTCCCCACGTTGGCAGCACTCAGAAATGAAGGCTGTGCTTCTCAGACGTGTGTTTGTTTGCACGTCAATTCTGGGATGTTTTACAATAAGTCAGATTCTTGCTTAATGGCCCTTCACCATCAAGATGGGTCTGACAAGGAGACGCTCCCAAGCTCACCCCACTGAAGGCATTCATGAAGTGAACATCAAGTAATAAGTGGGCTGCCGTGTTTTTAGGCAAGAATTTGCTGGCATTAGCAAAGAAAACCCCAGTATGGCTCAGGTTGTCTCCATTGACTTCTAATCGTCTTTCCCTTTAACAGAGTGAAAAATGTCTGGGCAGTTACAGCTTTGTTCTAAAGTGGCCCATAATTTTGTCTATGTTTTACATCCCAGTGGATTCCCAAGACCAAATATGGTATCGTTTCTCAGAGAGGTCTCCTTTTCTTTCCCTTCAATCTATACAGTATTTAATAGATTTATTTTGAGGTCATGATTATCTTTTAGGTCAGCCTGCAACTTAAAACCTGGTAGACTGATGTGGTGAGCAGGATAGTAGCTTAGAGGGACTGTGGGATGAACTGTGCATGTCTGTTCTGATCACTTTAAATTAAAAGCCATCACGTTTGAGAAAGCATTTGTAAGAACACATGAAATTGTTTATACCAGTCTTTTCTCTCAACTCCATGCCATCATTTCTTACTGGTTCCATGTTTCCATATATACCACATGCAAAAAGACTGCTTCTGTTTTATCCACCCTCACGTGGTTGATACCCTGGCTGGGTGTTGTTGCGCTGCTGAAGATCAGGGGTACTGCCATTCCCCTGAGTCTGGCTTGATGAGGGGCACATCAGCGAGAAGAGAGGGGTGGAGGGGCTGGATTTGAGACAAAAGACAGACTTCGGCCGGAGCTCCCTATGAGGTACGGTTAAACACAGGTTTCTAACAGAAATGAGGTCAGTGAGCATCTCCTCACATATAGGAAATGTACACTGCTGACGTTTATCAAAAGAAATGAACACGTAGAATGTGCGCTCTTAGGGTAGTGGGCGTCTCTTACTTAGAAGTTCAGTTTCTGGAGACGTGGCAGCCAGCGTGAGGTGCCAGCTCTGTTACTTCAGCTCATGGACTGTGGGCTGTGGACTCAGGACTTCGTGACTAATTTCTGGGGAATGGGTGTGGGTCCCCACTTCACTGGGTCAGTCTGAGGAGTGAGTGGAGAGCACTCCCTGTGCTGGGGGGGGGGCCTGGTGCTCGCACCCCGCCCGCTGTGTGTGCTGACATGGGACAGCTGTCCCTGGGGCGCGGGGCTGGGACCATGCTGGACCCATTCACGAAGGTGCCTGGTGCAGCGTGTCAGCTCCCATCCCTGCAATCCTGAGCAAGGCTGTTAGCTTCTCTAGGCCTCAGTCCATGGACAGGTCTGTCAAATAAGAGCTTTGCTCTCCAAGATCCTTCCAGAATGAAAAAAAAAATTTTTTTTAATTGAGAATAAATAGTACTTTAATATTTCAGAGTGCTGTTCAGGAAAATGAAGAGTTCTGCTAGGAAGGCACTTGCTAACTTCGGGAAAATGTTGATTAAACCGACATTGTTGCTTTCCTGTTGGAAATTGAGTCTTGTCACTCTGACAGATGGCTGCTCTCCGACCAGCATGTTAGCCCTTTCTAAGGAAGGCAGAGGATGTCTGCCTAGCACCGATGATTAATGCTGTCCACAGAAAGGTGGTAATGAGTTTGGTATTTTTTTTTCCTGCTTTGTGTTCTGAAAGTAATATTTCTATAAATTCACTGTAATAAAACTCTTGCATTTGATACATTTAAAAAATTTTTTATTTGTCTCTGCCAGGTTTTAGCTGTGGCATGCAGAATCTTTAGTTGAGGGATGCAAACTCTTTAGTTGCTGAATGTGGGATCTAGTTCCCTGACCACGGATCAAAAAATAAATCCAGGCCCCCTGTATTGGGAGTGCAGAGGCTTAGTCATTGGACCACTAGGGAAGTCCCTGGATACATTTTTAAAAGTCCACTTTATTGAGTATGACTTACATGCAATAACATGTACCCATTTGTGTGTAGAGTTGAGCGAGTTGTGACCAGTGTCTGCACACCTGTGTAGTAACCACTGCCTTGCTGCTGTTTGGTTGCTCAGTCGTGTTCCACTCTTTGCCACCCCAGGGACTATAGCCTGCTGGGCTCCTCTGTCCATGGGATTCTCAAGGCAAGAATACTGGACCGGGTTATCCTTTCCTTCTCCAGGGGATCTTCCCAACCCAGGGGTAGAACCTGGGTCTTTTGGTTGGCAGGCAGATTCTTTATTACTGAGCCACCTGGGAAACCCAACCACTGCCTTAGAGATGTTTAAAAACAACTTTATTGAGATATAACTCACATACCATAAAATTCCCTCATGAAAATGATATTTAAATCCAGTGAGTTTTAGCATATTTGCAGCGTTGTGCAACCTTATCACATAGTAAGTTTAGAGCATTGTCTTCACCCTGAAAAGAAACCCCAGGCCCATTAGCAGTCACTCCCCATTCCTCCTCCATTCTACCCTCCAACTCCTAGTCCTAGGCAGCCATTATTCTACTTTCTGTCTTTATAAATTTGCCTATTTTGGACATTTCATATAAGTAGAACTATACATACAGTATGTGGTGTTTTGTGACTGGCTTTTTCCACTTTGCAATTTGTTTTCAGGGTTCATCGATATTGTGGCATATATCAGCACTCCATTCCTTTTCATGTTTGAATAATACTCCATTGTATGGATATACTATCTTTTGTATATCAGTTAATGAACATATTGGTTGTTTCCACTTTGGGGGTATTATGGATAATGCTGTTATAAACATTTGTGTAAAAGTTTTTGTGTATGCTTGCTAGGAGTAGAATTGCTAAATTGTATGGTAAGTGTATGTTTAACTTTTTGAGAAACTGTTTTCCAAAGTGGTTCTATCATTTTACATTTTTACTAGCAATGCATTGGAGAAGGAAATGGCAACCCACTCCAGTGTTCTTGCCTGGAGAATCCCAGGGACGAGGAGCCTGGTGGGCTGCTGTCTATGGGGTCGCACAGAGTCGGACACGACTGACGTGACTTAGCAGCAACAGCAATGTAGGAGGATCCAACTTCCTCCACAATCCTCATCAACACTTATTGTTGTCTGTCTTCATGATTATAGCCATCCTAGTGGTGTGAAGTGGCTTCTCATTGTGATTTTAATTTGCATTTTCTTGATGGCTAAAGATGTTGAGCATCTTTTCACATGCTTGCTGGCCGTTTGTTTATCTTTTTTACTGAAATGTCTATTGAGATCCTATGCATTTTTAAATTTGGTCACTGTCTTTTTTCTATTGTTGTAAGAATTCTGTGTATATTCTAATCAGATACATGATTTGCAAATATTATCTCCCATTTTGTGAATCATCTCTGCTTTCTTGATGATGTAATTTGAAGCTCAAAAGTTTTAATTTTGGTTAAGACTACCTTATTTTTTTCTTTTGTCACTGTGTTTTTGGTATCATATCTAAGAAATCTTTGCCTAACCAAGGTCGTAGAGGTTTACATCTATGTTTTCTTCTAAGAGTTTCACATTCGGGTCTGTAATCCATTTAGAGTTAATTTCTGTATATGGTTTGATGAACAGATCCAACTTCATTCTTTTGCATGTGGTATCCAATTGTCTCAGCAGCATCTGTGTTACATGTGTGAACATGTATTTTTTTTGCTTTTATTTTTTAATTCTTTCCCCCATCTAAATTGTCTTGGCATCACATTATAGACTTTGAAAGAAAAGCGGTAGTTCCCCTATTCAAGCCTCTCCCTCCCCAGAACTGATGACTCTAAACCTACTGAGCTGTTTTTTCTGATTTTTACCTCTATATTTCTAAATACCATGCTTATATAGCAATTCTTGAGTATTATGATGAAACTCTCAATATATTTGAATTTGAACCATTTTAATGTACATCCATATTGTGTTTCATTATTACAACAATGTTTTATTATGACATTGTTTACTGCTGAGCTGAGTATTAGTATATGCTGAGTACATTTCTTTTTCTTCCTTTGTCATTTTTGTTTTCCTTTGCATTGACCCGTTCCTCCCCCAATCTTGTTTCCGTTGCTTGCTGTCTTCCACGGTCTGGCCGGTCTGGCCCCACCCCGCCCCCCCACAGCAGGTCTTTAAAGTTCCTGCCAGCGCAGTTCTCCACATGGCCAGACCCCACAGGTAATCTTTCTATGCCATTTGTCCCCTGTGTCTTTCCGAGTTCTTTGCTCGGGGGGGGTCATCCTTCCTGCAGCTGTCTTGCTTTATTCATTCCAGGCTGGGTGCTCTGTGGGTTGCTGTCTTCCAGAGGTGCCTCCTGCTCTTCTTTTTGCTTCTCCTCTCTACTCTTCCTGAGATCTCCTCTTCCCAGATTAGCCAGAGATCCTTACATACACCTGAAGAACCTGATGCCCAGATTAATGAAGCTCGTTATTAATATCCTTGATTCTTGATTCTTTTAATATTCATTAGTATCTGAGCCACCAGGGAAGCCCTTTAATAGATATTAACTATTAATAGATATTAATATCTATTAGGATAGTCTACCCTATCCTTCTCATAGCTACCAAAAATGATTTGAAAGCAGTTAAGAATCCTGAGTCAAGAACACCTTCCTTTCCCAGAACGAAAGTCTCAGCCATCAGAACCACAATTCTAGGAACCAGGAAGTTCTCTGGAGCCCACAAGTGGTTCTGTGTCCCCAGTCATGGCTGCCGAAGTCAAACACTTTCCTCCCCATAGGCCTGTCTTCACTGAATCTGCATCTCTTTTGCATACAGTCCTGGGTTGCTTGACTTCGGGGGCACATCAGAGAAGAAGTTGGAAACACTTTCAGTTAGGAGCAGAGGGAATGCTAGAAACAGGCACCCAGTGAACTGGAAGAAGTGCCAGTTAGCCAAGGGACAGAAGGCAGGATGATTGTTAAAGTCAGCTTATAGTTGATAGACCTGAATTACACAGCATTTAGTATCTCGTTTAATGTCACCACAGAAAGTTCTGCACGAGCTAGGCTCACAGAGGCGTCGCTTCATCGTGGTGCTTCTGGTGGCTGCCCGCCTCCTCTCCCCCTGCCCGCCTCCAGCTGTCTATCACAGAAGCTCTGTGTGAGGTGTTGTGCAAGGTGTTCCTCATAGACACCAGACTGTTTAAAGGAGTAAGTAAGTTTGAATTTTCTGGAAAGTAATTTTATGTAGGACAACCCTTTTGTCACAGTTACAAATAAAAGAAATATTACCTTACATCCTTATGAGAATAGAGTACCTGGAGGCCTGACTTAACCCCCTTTCTCTGCTTTTGAAAGAGGAGCTTCCCTGGGGACTTCCCTAGTGGTCCAGCGGTTTCGAATCTGCCTCCCAATGCGGGGGACACGGGTTTGATCCCGGTCTGGGAACTAAGGTGCCACGTGCCACGGGGCATCTAGGCCTGTGTGCCACCAACCACTGAAGCCCATGCACCTGAGAGCCTGTGCTCTGCAACAGAGTGCCCGAGTGCCTCTGCAACAGAGAGCCCCATCGAAAACCCAGCACAGCCAAACATCAATTAATCAATTTAAAAATAGCTTTTAAAAGAAGTGTGATTGGTTTTTCTAAAAATTAAAAGAATGAAAGCACAGCCTAATGACTGTCCTTATAAATGGCGTTTCTGTCATTGAAACTGTTTAATAAGTTAAAAAAAGTATGTATGTTCATATGTATGTATATTTCAGTGGTAATTTTAAAAATCTCCTGATCTTTCTCTTCGTCCTGTCTCCTTTTCTCCTTGTGTCTTATTGTTGTAACATCATCTTACTTAACTAGGAAATCTATTATTAGAACATGTCAAGGTTCTAGAAAGGCCAGTTTTGCACAACATGTTGAAATAAAAACATACTGAATGTGTTCTTTGGGATGCTATCTTTAAATCTGGCCACTTCTTAGAACAAAAAATCTGGAAGTGGTTTTAGCCAGTATCAGTCCTGGCCCCTTCAGATTGTCCAAAGGAGATTGAGGTTAAGATTTTTCTAGCGAATGCAGGACGGAAGTGGAACCAGAGCATCTCCAGCTGGGCCGCCTCTCACTTTGACATCAGGAGGGAGCAGCCTTCGGTTCTGGGGCCTGAGCGAGTCCTTGCACCATCAATGGAACTAATCAGCGCTTGCATTCAGCACGTTCTCCAAGCCAGAGCAGCCACTGTGACAAGTGACAGAGGAGGTGGAGTGAGCAGCAGGCTGGGGGCAGGCGGCTCAGAGAAGGAGGGTAGGCATCTGATTGAGCGTGTGGTGATTCGCAAGCCTTAGAAATGATTACTAGTCAGAAAAAACGGGACAATGTCTATTTTGATCTTTCACTGTCAATAGAAAATGCAGGTTGTGTTACAGTTAATGGGAAGGGATTATTAATTTCTCCCTAGTGTTGCCTTTTTCTTGGGATCTTAGATCTTTTTGTAAAAAAAAAATAAAGCTCCCCCCCCCCCCCCACCAAAGCTCAGTGCTCCAAACTGGTGTTTTTCGTGTTGCTCCTTTATGCCTCACCGCCCCCCCCCCCCCCCCCCCCCGCCCCAGGAGAGTGGAGATGCCCTGTGGTGGGAGCTTGTCCCCTCTTTGCCCCATTGCCCCAGGCAGCTCCACAGGGAGCAGAGGGGAGTGTGAGGGGGGAGGCGCCCGGAGCCTGTGGGAGGAACTAAAACCTGGGTTTTGCCGATCTGTTGGTCCTAACCTGGTGCCTCCCCGCAGTAAGGTGTCCTCCCCTTCCTGCCCGCCCACTGGGTGTTCCAGAGAAGGCAGGTCGTTTCCTTTGTGCTGTCAGCCCAGGCGCTGTTACTGCCTTCCCCACAGAGCACCTTCGTTCACAGCCCCTGATGCCGTTAATCCACGCATGCCCCTTGACCTAGGTGCACAGTGAAGATGGGGGTCTCTCCCTCCTGGTGCAGCCTGCCGGTGGGGAGCAGGCCACACTGCCTGGGTCCTTTCTGAACACAGAGTTTGGTAGGATGGCAGGTCGTCACTATCAGACTGAGCACAGAACCTGCCTCCCTTCATTTTGTGGCTGCGCTGGGTCTTTGCTGGTTTGTTTCCTCTGGTTGTGAGTTGTAGGGCGCAGGCTTCTCATTGTGGTGGCTTCTCTTGTTGTGGAGCATGGACTCTGGGGTGTGCGGGCTTCAGTGGTTGCAGCACTTGGCTCAGTAGTTGTGGCTCCTGGACTCTAGGAAAGTCAGGGACCACGACTGCTTATTCCCTCATTCTCCCCAGCACCTGGCAGAATGCCTGGCATCAAGGACCCAGTACTGCCTGAGTGAATGAGTGAACAGTGTGTTGCAGGAGATGCTGCATGGGAGCTAGAGGACATATTTTGTGAGAAGCTCATGTGAAGCTTTAAAATCATGAGCAGATTAAGGAGGTGAAGTACTTTTTAAAACGTGAATGAGCAGAGGTGGGTGTGATGTTGAGCAGTTTGCCTCTGTTCCTGCCTAACACAGGCCCAGGAGGGTGGGCGGGCTGATCTCACACAGAGCCCACAGCAGCTCCCGGGCTTGGGAGGCAGGGCCCCGCGAGGGCAGAGAGCTGCAAACTTCGTGGGGTAGTAAAGTGGACAGGCCGTGTCCCCTTGGCACTGACTGCGCAGTTACAGGCCTACTTCACGGAGCTCCGGGCGGGTGCCGGGGGCCTTCTGCAGTGTCACCTTGGTTCTTCCCAGACTCTGGTGCGGCCTCAGCGGTTTCTGAGTTTACATATTACATGTTACAGGCGTGGCCGTGGTGGGAGACACTCTGGACCACGTGCCTTGCCCGAGTCCCACATTGCTGAGCGATATGAAGTGATCGTTCTGTCCTTTAGGGCCAGGCCAGCGGATGAAGTCAGGCGCACACAGGGCTCCCAGGGGCCACTCAGTGGTGACCAGTCGAGAGTCATAGGGAAGAGATTTAACTGGGAACGCAGCTCACTGTACACATACGAATGTCTTTGACATCTAAAATACTAAATAATTTTTCAGATTGCTTTCAAGTTTTCCTTTGACCATGAGGGTGCCGGATGGTAGTGGAGCTATAAAAGTATTAGGCATGTATGTACATTTGTACATTGAGAAGACAATGAAACACGGTGTCAAGAAGGAGAAGTGGGATCCAGTTACTCACTATTTGATCTTATCTTCTCAAAGCCTTAGTTTATAGCTCTCAAAAATGGGAATTGTGATTTGTGGTTATCTGTATTGTAAGATTTTCTGTTGATGGGTGGGGCTGTGTTCTCTCCCTGTTATTTACCTGAGGAAATCAGTCCCGAATATTCATTGGAAGGACTGATGCTGAAGCTGAAACTCCAATACTTTGGCTACCTGATGCCAAGAACTGACTCATTTGAAAAGACCCTGATGCTGGGAAAGATTGAAGGCAGGAGGAGAAGGGGACGACAGAGGATGAGATGGTTGGATGGCATCACCGACTCAACAGACATGAGTTTGGGTGGACTCCAGGAGTTGGTGTTGGACAGGGAGGCCTGGTATGCTGCAGTCCATGGGGTCGCAAAGAGTCGGACACAACCGAGCGACTAAACTGAACTGATGACCTCAAGTGCATCAAGCCTAAATTTCAGTGAAGCCTCTCCATCAGACATCTGAAGCTCAATGTGTCCAGAAATCTCATCTCTTACCCTGTTACACTTGCTTGTTTCTTGGACATTTTCCCCTTCCTCTCTCTCTATTTCTGCTGCTGTCATCTTGGTTCAGGCCACTGTCTTCTGTTGCCTGACTCTTGTAGCCACTTACCTAGTTGCATGCCTTTGGTTTCTCCCTTTGGCACTGATCCTTTCGTCCAGAGCCAGGGTGATCTTTTTTATTTATCTGTGTGTGTATGTTTCTTGTGTATAAGATACATGTTTATCATGTATGATATAAAGTCCACAGTACATCATCTAAAAGGAAAGAAAGAGAACAAGAGAGTCTTATCCACTCTGCTTTGTTTTTTTGTGTTTTTGTTTTGTCTTTTCTGGGGGGAGGGATGGGGAGGGCTGCACTGTATGGCCCTGGGACTCTCAGTTTCCTGACCAGGGGTCTAACCTGGGCCCGTGGCACTGAGACTGTGAAGTCCTAGTGACTGGACTGCCAGGGAATTCCCATCTCCCTTGTTCTTTTGTTTTAGATGTGGTTTTCTTTATAGCTTATGTAGTTTCAAATATCAAATAGCAGTACTCCAGGATTTTAATGAAAAGTAGCAGACCCTGCTCCTCCACTTTTCCTTATCCCTAAATCTTGTGCCTCAGAAGATACTTCTTTTTGGCTGTTTATATTGTACAATTGCTTGCTTTTCCAGACTTTGACATTATCTCTTCGCTTCTGTAGATGGGAATTAGCACTGCTGTGCCTCTTGCTTCTCACTTGCCCACAAGGAAACGTCCCCTCTTGGTGTCCTCCATAGTTACATCACAGTGTTTAGTTAAGACTGTCTTTAATGTTTATATTATTATAACTCTACAAGTATTTTCATTGCTGTGCCAGACTGTGTTCCATGAATATTTCCTTATTTTTATGTTTTGTTTTCCCTGAAGTTTTGAGTTGCCTGTTTGTTGTTATAGTTTTCTTTGTTGCTGTCACTGTTTATCTCCGCAGTCGTGCAAATGAGCTATAAAGTCCTTCCAAAGACTGTTTCCGCACAGCCCACGCCATCAGGTGATGCATCAGTGCACTGCTTTGTCTGGCCCTGCAGCTGCCACCCCGCTGCTTCTCTGGACCGGTGGCTCGTAAGGCTCAGCATGCGGGCATCGCCCTCAATGCATTGTCACCCCCGTCCTGTGTTAGGTCCTCTTCCTTACATTACTCTTCCCACTCTCTTGATTTACTGTCTGCTTGGTGCCTCACGTCTTAAGAAACCCCTGAGGAGGGGCTGTGGACGCGGGGTGAGGGCTCGGGGACCCTGTGGCACATGTTCTGCTGCCTGCACTCCTGGAGCTGAGCATCTGAAGGACCACACCGTTTACAAACGCCCCTCTCCTCACCTCCTTGCCAGGCCTGCTGACTGGTCCTGTTTGTCCTTGCCTACATTAGAGGCAAGAGCATCACCTTTCCCACCACACCTTCCTGTGTGATTTGACATCACTGCATACTTTCACACCTTTGCATTAGTTGGTGCTATTCCCTTAGTCTGGAGGACTCTTCTCCAATTTTCTACCTGGTAAAAAAGTCTAGACATCAACCCAGATGTCTGTTCAGGTAATAAAATTGTAGCTGAGAAGGAACATTTCTACTTTTGTTTAGCAAAGCGTGAAATAACAGTTTTTTTAGCAGGAGTATGGCAGTTGTTAGATTTAGGTTTGTCAACTGCCTTGATCCGTTTTGGAAGAACTAGGGTGTAATTCACTAACAAATCTGGTTAATACTATTTCCTCAGTTTCAGCATAGCAGACTTCAGAGATGGTAAGCAAGCTAACCGATGCTGACTGTTGGTCAGAGATAGATCTTCAAGATTGTCATTCAGCGGTTGTTTCCATCAAGTTATTTTTGACTTTCTGAGATATTTTTAGTAGACCTCTGTTCTCTCTCAGTGGTGAAAGCTGAAGTCTGAAATCAAGTCTGAAGTTGCTGGGGTCTTGCTCCCACTGGAGCTTTGGGGGAGAACCCATCCTTGGCCTCCAGCAGCTTCCGGTGCAGGTGCCTGGCTCCCTTGTCTTGTGGCCACGTCCTTCTCTTTGTCTGCAGGTCATCTTCTCACCTGTGTGTCCTTGTTCTGTGTTTCTTTTATGATTGGATTATGGCCCATTTGATAAACCAGGATGATCTTGTCATTTCATAATCCTCAAAAACATGTGCAAAGACCTTTTCTCTAAATAAGGTAACATTCACATGTTCTGACAATTAGTCACCATGAGGGCTGCCATTCAACCCATGAAAGCCTCCAAGGTAAGGTGCCCTTTGAGATATGTGGTCTCTGCTGATAAACATACATTGTTTTTTGGTCATAATGACCACATCAGTCAATATGTTGCAGGTTCATTCAATCATTTTAACAGATAAACCTGCCACAAACCAGGCCCCGTGGCAGGTCCTGGCTTTATAAACACTAACACAGACACAATTCTGCTCTTCAGACTCCCACAGTGCTGCAGGAGGGATCAGCTTTCCCCAAGCATCCTCATCTATTATTTGAATACATAATTTTATTTTGAATAACAGGAGAGATACGGAGTTAGAAATACAAAAAGAAACTCTGGCAAGTATTTTAGATATGTGGAGAAGGTACAGAGGGGACTAGTCAAAGGACTGTTAATATTTAATAACTTACCAACCAGCAGTGTCTTGAGCAGACTTTTAATGTGCGAAGTGACTTGATGGTAGAAACCCAAACTCTTCGGTAAACCCAGACAATGAACTCTACAGAATCCTCTCAGTTTATTTCACATGAGACCCTTGACTTCTTGCCCTAAAAGTTTACTCCATTCTATTCCCAAGGAAGGTGTTTTCATAAGGTGCAAATCAAATGGAGGTTAGTCTTCAACCTTTGGAAATGCTTTATTGCTTTCTTTTGTTTTAGGGCTTTATTGTACTGAAAACGATTTTTTTTTTCAATTATTCTTATAAAGTTCTCTTGGACTTAGGTAATAAGGAAGAATAACTTACAATCCAAATTATAACCTCTAGTAGATGTTCTAATCCAAATTTTCTTCACAGTGCAGTGTGTTCTAGACAAGCTGTTATCATGAATCAAGGACCTAAGTTTGTCAGTGATTTCTTTACTGGGGGAAACAAAGATTGACACACATGTAAGATTATCCATTAATATAAATACTCCTTTTCATTTGCATTCCGTCCTGCATTTTCATCTGGGAAAGACAAGGGTGCAGGGACAGCTGGTGCCTCTGTAATTGCACACAACCCCCAGCCTGCCTGTCTGTGCACTCCCGGGAGTGTGGGTCACAAGTGCCACCCTCTGTCGTGCATGTTCCAATAAAATGAAAAGGCTGACACACCTGGTTTTTCTTCCACACCTTTCCCAAGTAATTGATCATTATGGGTGCTGTGTAGCCATTTATCAGGTAAGAATAGAATTGATTTTATGTTTACTTTTTGAAGCTAGAAAATAGTTTTACGCTCTTAGATAATTTAGGAAATTTTCCAACTTTGTACTATTTTCCCAACTTTTCTAAAGTTTGAAATGATATCAAAACAAAACAGCATTAAAGCAACTTGTAAAATCCTTGCAAACATGACAAGAACTGGAAGCTTCCTGAGAACATGACGTTAGTTTCAAGCATCACCACTGTTGAAATGTAGTTAGTTCTCAGGGCGAGAGTGACTCGTTCAGTGGGGTTTGTGCCTCCCGTTGTCACTTGTCTTTGCACCCTTCCTCTTCCCTCTGCTTCATCTGACGCTCACAAGTGATAATGAAAACACCAACTGACATTGACAAAAGTGAAAGAAAGTGAAGTCACTCAGTCGTGTCCGACTCTTTGCGATTCCATGGACTGTAGTCTACCAGGCTTCTCTGTCCATGGGATTTTCCAGGCAAGAGTACTGGAGTGGGTTGCCATTTCCTTCTCCAGGGGATCTTCCTGACCCAGGGGTCGAACCCAGGTCTCCTGCATTGCAGGCAGACGCTTTACCCTCTGAGCCACAGCAGCTTCCCATCAACATCAACAAAGCGGAACATAACTTTACTAGGTCACCTGGGAGGGTTGAGAGGGCTAAGCTTCATTGGCTGGTGCTCTGTTTGTGGATTTTTTTTCCTTTCTCTCTTCTTTTTTAAACCCCTGGGAACTTGCATTATTATGCCAGACTAGGTCTTCAGAATAAGCCCTGGACTTGCTTCCCTGCATCTTGGGACAAGCAAGGAGGGCCTTGACTCCTCAACCTCAGTCTGAAGGCCCAGAAGAGAGAACGCTTGAATCCAGGTGAAGACCCACCCTGACTGTAGTGCTGGCCGGGATTTGCCCCTCCAGTACTGTTGCCCTGGCCTGGACAAGTTTGCCTGGTCATGTTAGATGTTCTTGCAATTTGGGATTTTCCTTCTAGGCATAGATGTAAACATCTCACCACCCTTAAACTCTGTGTCCAAATGCAACCCGGGTCAAAGTTGAAGCTATTGAAGATGTCTGGAGTTTTCCATCATATCACATGCCTCATCAACATGGGAGCTATTTATTATTTCACTTTGAGCTGTGCATGGAAAATACCTGGTGATATATTCATGATTGCTTGGATGAATTTCTGAGTCTCTTTGCTTTGAAGTAGTAAGTTTAGTGTGGTGTCTGACCAAAAGTAGATTCAGATTTTGCTCATAGCTTTAACTTTATTAAAGGTCCAGCTTGAGGAGGAGTAGGTTAATGTAATTTCTCTGTCATGCTAATAAGATATGTGTGATTTTTATGTTTAGATAGTATGTGTTTTGCTTTTGCAGCTTGTGAAAGAAGAAGATAAAATAAATGCCTTGTTGGTGAAAAGTGATCCTGACCACTCACATTCTTTTTTTTTTTAAATCCTAAATTTGTTAAAATTCCATATCACTATGAAAGGAGGATCTGAAGTCTTTGAAGATCCTAAGTCTTTGAAAATCCGAAGACCCTTTCCCACAATTGTTGTCATGTAAAATGTTCTTTTCAATTCTAGCCCACTGGGATATAAATTAGCTTAAGCCAAAATTAACAATACTCTTGATGCCAGGACAGTTTCATGAGTTCAGGAAGCTTTTTGAGCCTCTGCCCTCAGAAAAGACTCATTTTGGCAGTTGTTTTATTTCTCCACTAATGGAACGTCCAAGGCTACGTGAAGTCCCAGAGCTTTCACTTAGGGCTGGGCCTCGGGAGTCCACCAGCAGGGCTGGGGAGGGGAGGTTCTGGTTCTTGCTGTCGGGGTGTGGCGGCCTAGGCAGGGTTGAGCCCATAGAGCATGGTGCTTCTTGGAATTTTTGGGAATTTGTACTGGGGAGCCAGCTCTGAACAGCCTGGAACTCTGTCACTTAATATTGAAGTGAAGCTGCTTTGTAAAGACACACACAAAAAAAGTCAAAAAGTATTTCAGGGGAAATAAAGACTGTTTTTGGAAACAATAATAGCATAGAAAGACTTTCCTCTGTTACCTGCCTCAGAGTAAGGCAGTGAATACAGTCGTGGAGGTTCAGCTTTGGAGATCTGAAGCACAGTACTACTCTGGTTTGTACTTCCCTTTATCATGTCTGTTTGTTTCTGGTGTAAGTCTGTGTATTTAGATGGTTCTGTGAATCTTTGAGCTTTTTTCTTTGTGAGGTCTGTTTATACATTTGGAAACATTGGTGAGCATGGTACCCCTGGTGTTTTGTGGCTTTGAGCTTTTGATTCTTTTCTGAGGCTCCCGCCATGACGTTAAGCTTCGATGGAGTCAGGAGCATCAGAGGGGAGAAGAAAATGATCACCAGTGGTTAATAGTGTCCCGGAGCTTTAGGAGTTTGGGAAGAGTGCCATTTCCATGAAGGAGTCTGAGAGCTCACATGGTGAGAAGCTCCCTGACCACATGTAAATTGAAAAACAGATTTCAAAATCAGTTTTGATTAAAATGGGAATTTGAGCCTGCCACTGAAAACCAACTCTCTTGCTATAAATTATTTATGGCATGAGCACAAGGGTTTGGTATAGAGGCTGTAAGCCTTTTTTTAATCTCACTTCAGATACTGGTTTGATTATAAAAAGAAAATAATTAATTTTGGTATTGAAACATTTTTTAAAGGGAGGTTCTGTTCCTACAGTGACTCTAAGGTAGAAAAAGAACAACCACTGATGCTTTTCAAAAGAGCCAGTGTTGCACCTGGGTTCAATGTAAAAGTATAAGTGGCAGGTCTCAACTAACACAGTTCATCATGTTAGACGCTTGACGAGATACTCCTTAAAGTGGGTGCATCAGTGGCCTACGGAGCAAACATTTGTGGAGTCTTGAGCTTTAAACACATAGTTAGGTTGATTTCTGGCTAACTAGGTTGTGGCATGTCTGTCTCATGGAAAGACTGCTGAGCGAGAGGACACTAGTGTGGGGTGCCTAGTAGACGGTATCGGGCAGCAGCCCAGCCTGTGGCATTGCCTCCCTTTCTGGGATCAGAACCCCCACCTCTGGCTGCTGTGGAATCAGACCCTCACCCTCACCTCCTGCCTGCAGGGAAGTTCAGATAGTGAGGGGAAACTGGATTTTTAGACACAGATACAGAGACTGGTGAATGTTCCCAAAGATGGTGTAGTCTCTCTTTTCATTGTATAGGGTTTATGAAAGATATGTATATATCTCAGATGTATCTATCTATATTTCAGATCAGCATTATGTTTATATGTCCTTTTGGTCTTATTTATGTTTGCCTCCTTGTTCTAACATAGACTGAAAGAAGTGGATTCAGTCTCCTGAAACTCTGGTGTTTCTCTTGTTCTTAAACATTTTATTTATTCATTGAATATTTATTGCTTGCCTCCCATGTACCAGGAATGGTTCTCGGCCTTGGGAACACAATTTTGAGTGAGATTGACAAGGTCCCTGGTCTCACAGAGGTAACACTGTGCTGGGGGAAGACAGATGCTGCCAAGGGAAAAAACAAGATGATTTCAGATGCCAACGAGAGGAAGAAAGGGAGCGAAAGACAGGAGATAGATAAAAAGGGACTAGAGGTGGCTTCAGTTGAAATAGGCTGGTCAGAGAGCCTCTCCCAGGGGAAGGAAGGTAGCGTTCGTAGAAGTCCAAGTAGAGAGAGGGAGGCACTCCCCGGGATCTGGTGGAAGCAAGCTGTGGCAGAGGAAACAGAGGGGCTGAGGCAGAAGTGACCATGGCATTTTGGAAGAGCAGGTGCAAGGGGTTTCTGTCTGCATCTGTCAGTGATGTTGGGTTCTCGGGAGAGCTCCCATTTCCGTGTAGCTTTCGTCCTCTGTCACTGTGAGTGTCCTCCCCCAGCTCATTTCCTCCTCCTGCTGCGACTGATCGGTTGTGTGTCAGCGGTGTTGGTGGCTTTGCCTCTGCTGGCGGGGCGGTGCCTGTACTGAGTCCTGGGCTCCTCTGAGTCACCCAGAAGTTTCTCCGGTTGACCAGAGTGGTCTCCAGAGTTATGTGTGCACATGCCCCGGTGGGACTCGGAGGGAGGGAGATCGTCCACCTTGCTCTGGGGAGAACATTAGAACTCGTATCTGACTTTAGCATAATAAAAGATTAATCAGAAGTCTGCCCCCAGCACTCTCGGATGGGGCTTCTCTTTCTGGACAGGTGATCCACGGGAGGAAGGGGGCCTCTGTGGAGGGCGCACCCGTGGGGCTCTCACCTGCTGTCACTCTCCGGGCTGAACATAGTGTGGAACAGGCTTTGCAGGTTGTCAGGGTGATTGTTTCATAAAGCACAACCAGTCTCCAGTCCCCACCTCACCCCAGCTCCCTTAGTGGGAAATTGTGGTGAAAACTGCCAGAGTCTTGAATAGAGTTTCACCCTCTAAGTGACACCCCAACCCCAAGGTAGGTGGGTGTGCCCCCGCTGAAGTTTGGACTTGGTGATGGCTTGCACGTGGTTGCTGAGAAAAGAGTAGTGTCAGGATCTTGGAAATGAGCAGGTGTTGGTGCCTCTGGCTGAGCCAGAGCAGGGAGGAGAAGCAGCCTGGGGAGAAGGTGTCTGTCTGGACAGGTGGGGAAGTCACGGTATGAATTTGAGGCTTCATCCTTAGACTCATGAATTCCCAAATGGTGAGAGAATAACCTAACTCCACACATGTTGCTGGACTCATGCCCTAGCCCCCCACCCATCCACCACTCACTGTTGCATAACTTTTTATTAACCAAAAGCAAATTATTTGCTTCATGAAACGCAGACAATGAATAAGCCTGCACGACAAAGTGAATGGTTTGTCAGATGAGGTCGGAGAGTGCTCTGTTCAGAAAAGATCAAAGATGCTGAGCTGGAGAAGCACCGTTTGGCAAGATCAACTTGGAAACATAGGGAGCTGAGTCTTGCAAAGGGGTCTGAGAAGTCAGGGACCCAAGTGAACTGGTGATCTGCCTGCCGGTGCAGAAGATGCTGGAGACATGTGTTCTATCCCTGGGTCGGGAAGATCCCCTGGAGGAAGAAATGGCGACCTACCCCAGTATTCTTGCCTAGAGAATCCCATGGACAGAGGAGCCTGGTGGGCTACGGTCCATTGGGTCTTGGGGTCAGACACAACGACTGAGCAACTGAGCACACACACACAAACCCACACAGACACACACACGGTCGCTCCAATTTGCAGCCTTCTAATTTACTATTTACATAAATTCTTCTCCATTCAGAGATCTTTAAAGCAACATCTTGTTTTTGGAATGTGAAGTTTTATGGCTAGTAGGACCAGGGAGAGATGGTAACTTTGAAATGTGTTGGTTGGGTTGCAATGAGCTGTACTTCTGCATCATTCAGTGGAAATATTGGAAAGGTAAGTATTTCAGCTGCCTGTTAATTCATCCCAGGAAAGGTAAGGAAGGCAGCAAGCCCGGGTCTTTGCAGGCGTGCTCCTTAGGAGCCTGCCTGTGTGTTTCCTGAGGTCTGAGTGCTTTGGCAGGTTGTTACCCTGACTGCAGGTAAGGCCTGGCCTCCGCTGCCTGCCAGCCAGGCCGCCGTTGCCCTCTTCTGGTAAGGGGCTCACGCTGCAAATGTCCCAAGTTTTACAGGGAGGGAAAACTCCAGCTCATCTTTCACTGTTGGTCAACTACACTGCCAGCTGGCAGAAAGTCCTATAGTGAAGTGAATGTTTGGTTTAAGATGTTGTAAGATATACTCAGACCATGGAACCATGTGAGGGTCTAACCTTACTTACAGTTTTGGCTCTTGGGAGCTACCTTCAATATCCATATCGTTTTCCACAGTCAGGCAACTTTCTCTTTGGCGAAAAAGAGTTCCTTCAACCTTTTCTCTGCCTAGCAAACCCTGTCTGACTGCTTCATTAGCTCACACATGTGTGAGTTTGCATCCCTGATAATGGCAGCAAATGCAGGGAATATGGTTTTAATAAAATTTTCGTATCTAATATCTCTGAAGCATTAGGGCCCAGAACACTATAGGCCTGGGGTAAACAATTTATATCCAATAGGAGCATTTTAGCCTTGCTTGATGACATACTTACACAGTTTTTAATTTAGAGATGAGTTTATGTTACATGGGAAAACTTAAGAATATATTAAAATAACTAACTGTTGGAAAGGGGACGTGAGGATATGGGGTTACCATGTATGGTGGTGAAGCTGTAGCCAAAAGCCAGTTTCTGTTCTGCTGCTGCTTGTTCTTTCCTGATGCGTCTCTGACTGGCAGCCTGTCTTTCCCTCCCCACCTGGGAGGGAGGTAAACCGTGTGGGCTTTGCTGTTTCAAGGACCATTGTCGTGAATACCTGGAGTGGAAACACTATTTTGTGAGGCATTTAAGCACTTCCTTAGTACAACACCATTTAATAGATTTTTAAATGACCCATTAAGTAGCTATTTGGCACTTAAAACCTTGAGAGTGTCCCCAGTCCAAGCTAGCTACCCTACTTGTTTTGGTTACTAAGGATCTAAACACATAATGTTGATCTTTTTAAGCTGGATCAGTTTGATGTTTGCAGTTCGTTGATCAGTATAATTTTTCTAGGAAGTTAATAATGACAAGACATACATCAAATAGTCATGATCTCAGTATAATATTAATGATGCATGAGATGACTCTTCAGGGTTACCCCATCCACCCTGTGCTGAGACCCCCCACAGACTGCCCTGAATAAAAATGGTCAGACAACTGTCTCTCCCACGAATGGGCAGTTACCATTTAGATTTTTACAAAAGTAGTGATACAGTCGATTCTAAAAATGTTATCTGTTCAGAATTCCTGCATTTATTTTTTCATTCATTCATTCCTTGGTTTAGGCCTTTTTTGAGGTTAGTAGTAACACACGAATGCTTTATAGAGTGGAGGTAACCTGTCAGTTGGCCTTGTGATGAATCATGGGACAGAATTGTTTGTTAGCAGATTATATCTTCAGACTCATGGGAAAAACCCTCATTGATAACATCCATCAGGATCATGGCTGAGAGGACCCTTTCCGTGTTTTCTGGGCAGTAGGGCAGGAGGAGCAGTAGCCCCGGCGCTCTCCTCCAGCTGGGCATTTGGTGGGGCATCTTTCGCTCTGGATTCTCTGCCCTTCTCTGTCTTCCACCCTCTCTGGGCTGGCCCTGGATCCCAACCGGTCCTCCAATGCCTGAGAAGCCCTCTGACTTCACATGGGAGTTTCTGGAGCAGGACCTCTTTCCTTAGGTACTAATGACAGCATGAACCAGATGATCCTTTGTTGTGGGCCGTCCTGTGTATTGTGAAACATTTAGCAGCCATTCTGGACTCCACCCTCCGGATGCCATTCAAGACAACCCTAAATGCTTCCAGACATTGCACGCTGGGGAGTGCAGGGGGAGATGGGGGTGATTTTTGCCTCAGAACAGCAGTTCTAGACTATGAATGGTGTATTCCTTCTGCTTTAGCCGCATTACTTGGAGGTAAATTGCACTGTCACACTTTTCTCAGGAGGTGCTGATATATGGCACATGATGTATTTTAGCCTGAAGATTGATTAATTTGAGGAATTCAGGGTAAGGAATAGATTTTCTGTTGAAGGCTAATGCTCAAGGGAGAGTTAATCAGGGGGTGCATACCAAAAACAATTCAATTTAGCTTCTTTTTTCTCACCAAGAAAAATATTTAGTTCCCTACTTTGTTTAAATTAGGAACAGGCATAATAAAACTTTATTTCATAGGAATAACTAACTGTAAACTTCATCCTTGCCATGTTGAGGCAGAGATGAGGAGGGGAGGATCGAAGCAGGCAAATGATGTGTAGAGATAAGGAAGAGTAAAATCTAAAATGGAAAGAAGGGACAGGAATTTGAGGGGAACAGAAAGCAGATTGGAGGAAGAAAGACTTGACATGATAGTGACTGTCTTGAAAATTGCTCCTGCTGCTCATCTAGCAGCAGAGTTCTCTTTTCAAAAATTATTACTTGTTACCTACTAATGATTAGTAAATTGATCAGATCAGATCAGTCGCTCAGTCGTGTCCGACTCTTTGCGACCCCATGAATCACAGCACGCCAGGCCTCCCTGTCCATCGTCAACTCCCAGAGTTCACTCAGACTCATGTCCATCGACTCAGTGATGCCATCCAGCCATCTCATCCTCTGTCGTCCCCTTCTCCTCTTGCCCCCAATCCCTCCCAGCATCAGAGTCTTTTCCAATGAGTCAACTCTTCGCATGAGGTGGCCAAAGTACTGGAGTTTCAGCTTTAGCATCATTCCTTCCAAAGAAATCCCAGGGCTGATCTCCTTCAGAATGCACTGGTTGGATCTCCTTGCAGTCCAAGGGACTCTCAAGAGTCTTCTCTAACACCACAGTTCAAAAGCATCAATTCTTCTGCACTCAGCCTTCTTCACAGTCCAACTCTCACATTCATACATGACCACAGGAAAAACCATAGCCTTGACTAGACGAACCTTTGTTGGCAAAGTAATGTCTCTGCTTTTGAATATGCTATCTAGGTTGGTCATAGCTTTCCTTCCAAGGAGTAAGCATCTTTTAATTTCATGGCTGCAGTCACCATCTGCAGTGATTTTGGAGCCCAGAAAAATAAAGTCTGACACTGTTTCCACTGTTTCCCATCTATTTCCCATGAAGTGATGGGACCAGATGCCATGATCTTCGTTTTCTGAATGTTGAGCTTTAAGCCAACTTTTTCACTCTCCACTTTCACTTTCATCAAGAGGCTTTTGAGTTCCTCTTCACTTTCTGCCATAAGGGTGGTGTCATCTGCATATCTGAGGTTATTGATATTTCTCCCGGCAATCTTGATTCCAGTTGTGTTTCTTCCAGTCCAGCGTTTCTCATGATGTACTCTGCGTAAATTTATCAGTGTGCATAAATCTTCAGTTGCTCTCATTAGTAAATCTTCAGAGAATTCTTGGAAAGACTGGGAGGGAGGGGAGAGAGGGAGTGTGTGCAGGGGACAGGGGTTTGCTGGTACAAAGGATCATTATATTTTGGTTTGTAGGGGAAAAAATGACCAATGAAATATATCACCTCCAAGGGTAGGAAGAATCAAGCAGATACCAGGGTCTGCTTCCCTGTCTCTAGTTTGTAAGGGCACATGCAGACTTCAGATTGAAATCGTTTGAAGATGACCTTTTCCACAGTGGTTCTCAACCCAGCAAGCAGGCTACAATCAGGTAGGGCGATATTAAACAATACTGATGTCCAGGCCCAATTCTGCTGTCTCCCAGTCTGATTACGTTGGTCTGGGGCAGGATTTGGACACAGGCTTTCAGTATTACCCAGGGTATCCTGATGAGCTGTCAGGGGTGCACAGCCCTCTTCTTAGGCCGATGGGCCTCAAAGTGTGGTCTCCAGCAGGAGCAGCATCACCTGGCAGTGTTAGAAATGCATGTTCTCTGTCCCACCTCCAGCTGTGAAATAAGAAACCCTGGGCGTGAGCCTTGGCAATCCATGTCTGTAACCTGCTCTCCTGATGAATCTGATAAATGGTCAAGTTTGAGAAACACTAGTTCAGGCAGTGGGTAGCGGTGCTTGGAAGACGTTGAATCCCGAGTCAAGAAAACGGAGTAGCAGCTGGTAGAAATATCACCTGCAGCCGCTGAGACCGTCTTCAGAGTTCAGTCGCCTCAGGAGACTCCTCACTTATGCAAGGAGAGCGCCTGGAAGCTGTAACTTTCCACCGAGAGCCTTCATGAGGCTTAATTGCTAACGTGTAGGTAGCAGCTGATACCAAGTTGTCTCTCCCACTGGTTTCTGTGAAGCTTTCAACCTTGCTCTCAATATTCTTAATTAATGATCTTCAGCTTCTGAAGCCATTTCATCAGTGGTCTCCTGTCCCAGCACGTTTCCCTTTGAGCTGTCCTTGAAAGCGGTGTTATTCCCAGCAGTCAATTAGAAAAGGAAAATGGAAGCGGCTCTATGCAAGTCCTGTGACCAATTAACTGCCTCTCTTCTCTCCCCTTTGCCATTCTGTAAAGAGGGCTCGGGGAAGAAAGCCTCCGACTCCCCCAGCAGGCCCCGCCCGTGTTCGTCTAAAGTCTTCTGTCATCCCATTTGCTATTTCAATTTCCTGCCTTAGCCACAAACTAGTTGAAAATTCCCTTTGAACTCGTGCGCATTTTGTAGAAACCTGATGAAGCAGCGATGAAAGTCCTTAAGAGTCCTGAGATGCAGGGCAGGGCTAGAAGGGAAATTCAAGCACCAAATTTTAAGGTTCATTCTCAGGGAAAGCCAAGGGATTAGGAGCGATTATGGTGGCTGCAATAATAATTTTAAGAATTCTCCTTGAATTTTGTTTTCTAATTTGATAAGGCAGGGTCAAATTGAAAGGGGTGAGAGGTGAAGGGAAACTTAAACTGCTTAATCCTCTAATTGTCAGTAACAGCTTTTATGGCTTCACTTTCTCTTTACAAGGAAAACACCTTGAACTAAAACAGTTCTGTTGGATCAGCACCGACTGTGGTAAAGTTCAGAGAAATTTCCCAGGTTAGTCCCTATCATTCCCTCACATGCCATCCTGAGGAGCCTTCTGGAATTCCCTGCAGGATGGGAATCCCCTTGCATCACCAGGCACTTCCTATTACAGGGTTCCCGATGTTGTTTTCTCTTTTGGTTTTAGTCTCTCATTCAAATAACGGGACCAGGGTTTCTGAACCAGGAGTCACTTTAGGGAAGTATCTGTGCTGTTCAGGACAGTAACTACCAAGTAGAGTAGCCATAAGTTCATTAATAAATCAATTGCTAATAAATATGCCAGCAAATTTGGAAAACTCAGCAGTGGCCACAGGACTGGAAAAGATCAGTTTTCATCCCAATCCCAAAGAAAGGCAATGCCAAAGAATGCTCAAACTACCACACAATTGCACTCATCTCACACGCTAGTAAAGTAATGCTCAAAATTCTCCAAGCCAGGCTTCAGCAATATGTGAAGCATGAACTTCTAGATGTTCAAGCTGGTTTGAGAAAAGGCAGAGGAACCAGAGATCAAATTGCCAACATCCGCTGGATCATCAAGAAACCAAGAGAGTTCCAGAAAAACATCTATTTCTGCTTTATTGACTATGCCAAAGCCTTTGACTGTGTGGATCACAATAAACTGGAAAATTCTGAAAGATGGAAATACCAGACCACCTGACCTGCCTCTTGAGAAACCTATATGCAGGTCAGGAAGCAACAGTTAGAACTGGACATGGAACAACAGACTGGTTCCAAATAGGAAAAGGAGTACATCAGGGCTGTATATTGTCACCCTGCTTATTTAACTTATATGCTGAGTACATCATGAGAAACACTGGGCTGGATGAAGCACAAGCTGGAACTAAGATAGCTGGGAGAAATATCAATAGCCTCAGATATGCAGATGACACCACCCTTATGGCAGAAAGTGAAGAGGAACTAAAAAGCCTCCTGATGAAAGTGAAAGTGGAGAGTGAAAAAGTTGGCTTAAAGCTCAACATTCAGAAAACGAAGATCATGGCATCCGGTCCCATCACTTCATGGGAAATAGATGGGGAAACAGTGGAAACAGTGTCAGACTTTATTTTTTGGGGCTCCAAAATCACTGCAGATGGTGATTGCACCCATGAAATTAAAAGATGCTTACTCCTTGGAAGGAAAGTTATGACCAACCTAGACAGCATTTTAAAAAGCAGAGACATTACTTTGCCAACAAAGATCCGTCTAGTCAAGGCTATGGTTTTTCCAGTGGTCATGTGTGGATGTGAGAGTTGGACTGTGAAGAAAGCTGAGCACCGAAGAATTGATGCCTTTGAACTGTGGTGTTGGAGAAGACTCTTGTGAGTCCCTTGGACTGCAAGGAGATCCAACCAGTCCATTCTAAAGGAGATCAGTCCTGGGTGTTCTTTGGAAGGACTGATGTTGAAGCTGAAACTCTAATACTTTGGCCACCTCATGCAAAGAGTTGACTCATTGGAAATGACCCTGATGCTGGGAGGGATTGAGGGCAGGAGGAGAAGGGGATGACAGAGGATGAAATGGCTGGATGGCATCACCGACTCGATGAACATGAGTTTGGGTGAATTCCGGGAGTTGGTGAAGCACAGGGAGGCCTGGTGTGCTGCAATTCATGAGGTCGCAAAGAGTCAGACGCCACTTGAGCGACTGAACTGAACTGAAAATTATAAACTAAAAACTTAAATGAACTAGAATTAAACTCCTAAGTTATATAAGCCTCAATGCAGGTGCTCCGTAGCCACATGTGGCTTGTGGCCAAGGTGTTGGACAGAGAGACACAGAACATTTCTGTCATCACAGGAAGTTATCGGATTGCGCTTTGTTGATTTTGTCACCCCCATTAGTTGGAATACAGCAACTGCAAATGATACCATTATTTGTTAACTATTCCCAGTTTTGGCTGGATGGCATCACCGACTCTATGGACCTGTGTTTGAGCAAGCTACAGGAGTTGGTGAGACAGGGAAGCCTGGCGTACTACAGTCCATGGGGGCAAAGAGCCTGACACGACTGAGCGGCTGAACTGAACTGATTCCCAATTTATTAGTTAGCTACTCTTTTTAACTGCTACTCTGTTTTTTTCTCTTTGAATTTAATCCTAAGGATATCTGTGTGAGAGCTATCCCCTTTTATAGACAAGAGGATGAGGTTCAGAGAGCCTGAGAAACTTGCTCCAGGCTTTATAGCCAGTAAAAGCTACAGCCGGTGGTGGGATACATGCCTGCTTGAATCTAAAAGCCAATGCTTTGTATGTGAAATTGTTTCCAAAGGTAGCATCTCAGATTCTTGAGGTTGGTAAGCCCACATCCTTAGGGGTACGCGAAGAAAAAACAAAACACTAACCAGTGTTGTGCTGGATGATTGCAGTGGCCAGTCAGTCAAATGCAGCAGATCAGTAGCATACCTTTCCCTGTGTCGTTTTCCTGACTGCTCCCGACTAGCCCAGTGCCCCGTAATAACAAGGCAGTGTTTATACAGTTGTCTGTTTTCATGTGTTCTATGTCAACACAGTGTAGTCTCCCAGCTTGGCTGCTGAGCATACCCCATCCCATGGCACATCGTTTCCTGGTTGGAAAGCCTGCTGGCCAGAAAGTCTTCCTTATGTGAAGCTGATACTTGTCTCCTTGGGATTTCTCTGCTCTTAACTGGTTTTGTATCCCTGAGGCCCTAAAGCCCTGAAAAGGATCATTCTTCCACCTTTAAAAGTCCTGGTAATATTATTTTATCCTGATTGTTTTCTTTTTTAGGTTAATCATTTCACTTGGTTCAACTGATCCTCATAACGTGATTTTCAGTGTTGCTCTTATCCTGGTCTCTCTTATGGTTTGTCTCTATTTGAATGTTGATACTAATTGAGTGTTAAATGTGTAAAACATAGCCATTGTAATGCTTATCCTGGCCAATACTGTGAAGGCAAACTAAAAGGACATTTCCATCATCAACCACAGCATTATGCTGTCCACTCACAGAGCTTCCCCTAGACTAAGATGACCTCTGTGCTCGGGCTGTTAGTTTTTTTGAATCAAATGTTGACCTTTGTGCTTGCTTAGTTGCTCAGTTGTGTCCGACTCTGTCCGACTCCATTGACTGTAGCCCACCAGGCTCCTCTGTCCATGGGGATTCTCCAGGCAAGAATACTGGAAGGGGTAGCCATGCCCTTCTCCAGGGGATCTTCCCAATCCAGGGATCAAACCCAGGTTTCCTGCACTGCAGGCTGATTCTTTACCGTCTGAGCCACCTACATATATTCTTGTTAAATCCCATCTAGTTAAGTTGAGGGCTTCCCAGGCAGCACTAGTGGTAAAGAACACGCCTGCTGATGCCGGGAACATAAGAGACTGCAGGTTTGATCCCTGAGTTGGGAAGATCCCCTGGAGAAGGGCATGGCTACCCCTTCCAGTATTCTTGGTGGGGAAATCCTATGGACAGAGGAGCCTGGTTGATCTCATCTTTCTGAGTTACAGAGATCTAGGTTTTTTTGTTTGTTTCTTGTTTTTGTGCCAGATTCAGTTTTTGCTGTGCAGCCTCATCCATTGACTTTGTGGCATGTTCACCACGTCTTCATGTCACTGCTGAGAATGTGGACCAAGACCAGGGTCAAGGGAAAAGCTCTTCACCATCTCCCTCCATTTTGTGATTTAGCCATTAATGACTTCTGTGGCTATCGTTGTTGAACTAGTTATAGATCCATCTAAGTGTCATTTCATCCATGATGAAATTTTTCTGTTTTTTCTTTACCAAGATTCATTTGTTCATTCACAGATTCATTCAGTCAATATTTGCTGGCACCAGGCAGGCCCTCTTGCAGGGAGAACTGTTCAGGTTTGTTAACAGATGGGTTGCAGAATATGAGAGACAGAGGCATCCGGGATGACTCTACGGTTTTGACCTGAATGGCTAGCAGAGTGGAGTTGTCATTTCCCAAGTCAAATCAGGTAAACCTAGTGGGAGCAGATTTGAGGGTAACATGTTAGTAGTTTGGTTTTGAACTTGTGAAGTTGTAAATTTCTATTTGGAGATGGAGACTGTCTGACTGGATATGTGCATCTCCAGCTGGAGAAAGGTCTGGGTTGGAACAGAAACATTGGACATGACTGATATGTGAAGCCTTGAGACTAATGGGCGTGTAGGTGGAGACAAAGAGATCAAAGGACTGAGCTCTGTTTAGATGTTGGTGCAGTGGGGACAAGCGTGCAAAGGAGGCTGAGGAGCAGCCAGTGAGGAGGGAGAACCAGGAAAAGCAAGGTGGCCTGGAAGTGAGGGTTTCAAGGATCAAGTGAAGGAACCACTTTGTTACGATGGCACCGAGGGCTTCCCTGTGACTCAGTGGTAAAGAACCTGCCTGCCTGTGCAGGAGACACGGGTTCGATCCCTGATCCAGGATGATCCCACATGCCACAGTACAACTGAGCCCCTATGCCACAACTTTTTGAGTCTGTGCTTTAGAGCCTGGGAGATGCAACTCCTGAAGCCCATGTATCCTAGAGCCCATGTTCAGCACAAGAAAAGTCACCTCAGTGAGACGCCTGCACACCACACTAGAGAAAGTCTGAGCAGCAGTGAAGATCCGGTACAGCGAAAAATAAATAAATAAAATTATTTTTTAAAAAGGTGATGCCGAGAGTCACTTACTGTGAGGACTGAGAACTGTTTACTGGATTGGCTGCGTGAAATGTCATAGGTAACCTTGACAAAAGCTGCTTTGGTTCTGTTGTTCAGGCAAAACGATGTTACGGGAAACTGCCTGATTCCCGGCTGAGGTTCGTGTCTGCTTTGTCAGTCAGATTTCGCCAGTTGTCACAGACTAGGCGCCGTGGCAGAGGGTACTGAGGTTAGTTGTCTTAACTTGGCTTCTTCTGGATCCTCTCTAATAGTCTCTTAGGGCTTAGGTTTATGGCCACAAAGCCTGCCTTCCTCCCCCTTCTGCAAAACGCAGTGCCGTCTGCCCCTCTCCAGGATCTCGTGGCGACTCCAGCGCTTCTCATTACCCCAGGGGCCAAGCTGTGTGCAGTGCTCACCCTCTTTGTGCTTCAAGGTAGGTTTCCCTGAACCCAGTGGTCTGGACTCATTTAAAGGACTTAAGTGCAGTGTGTGACCTCCCTGTCTGTTTTGGGCTTACAGCTTCCTTCCTTTCCATTTCTGGGCTTTACTTTCCATTTCTTCCTAAGACCCTACCTTGGTCCATCTGGTAGGTTTCCTTTTCCCTTTGGATTTCTGTCACCATCATCCTCATCCAGAGGGCAGTTTTTAAGATGCTCAGGGAAGCCTTATTGTATCTGTGGTTCTCAACCCTGGCTGTACATCACATTTATCTTTGAAGTGTTTCTGGTTTTTCTTTTTAAGGAAAATAATAATTTGAGTTTCTTAGAATTCTAAGACAATTATCGTCTTATCATTATGATAAAATCGTGGTGTACTTTTCTCTTGGGTTTTAGAATTATATTCTGATGACCTGTTGCCATCTGTTGTATTACATTGTGAAACCCAGTTAGATTTTTTTCCCCTTCCTTTCTAATGTAACCTCCAGAAAACTTCCTGTATTGTATAAAGCACGCCAGAGTAGTCCTCAATGAGGTATAGTAGCCAACAGCAGAAGTGCGTAGACTAGAACCTGCACCAGAATCATCTAGAGGCCTTGTTAAAACACAGGCTACTGGACTCCACATCTGTAACTTTTGGTGGAGCAGGTCTGAATTTGCATATCAGACAAGCCCCGGAAGATACTGATGCTACTGATGCTGTGAGCGCTAGACCTCCAGACTCTAGTGGACAAATATCCTTAAGGCTGTATGCACAGAGAGCTTTCCTGAACCTGCAGAACCAGGGTGGCCAGGCACAGAGGGGGCTGGCGCTTGACGGGGCTGGGCCTCTGAGACGTCAGTTGCCCTGCTGCCCTGCAGCAGTGGAGACTCCTCGTGTGCCGGAGGCCTCGGGTCCTCCCTCTGAGGTGGGCTTTGGCTGCACCGTGTGCCTGGCTCCCCGTGACTTCTGTGATGGTTACAGTAGCCTTGTCTTGAGCCTGTCAGAGTCGGCTTGGAAAAGCCTTAGCCCTACCCAGGTTAGAAGAGTAAAAGGAGCCCCTTTTATCACCAGAACCTACACAAAATAATACTCCAGAGACAATTAGATGACAGCTGGATTGAACAGAGGTGCCTGTCACAGCTCTACTGGACAAGTCCTTTGTTATATTTGAAAATAGAGCAGATTCCAGAGGAAAAGTACTAATGTGAAGAGCTCCTTAAGATATTTTACATTAACCAGATAAACAGAATTCCTCCAAGGTATCCAGAGCCGCCTGAGTGCTCCTCAGAGATGCTCTGGTTCCCCCACGCCCACCCCAAGAGGCAGGAAACCTGTGCCACCATCCTGGATCTCCCTTCCTCTTTCAAGAAACCTCCCTCCAGGACTGACCACCCTGTAGAACAGTCCACACATTCTGACCATTGATTACTAGGGGAATATTTACAGGATTTTTGTTTTCATTTTTGATTCATTTATATTCTGTGATAAATTTCTGTAACTGATAGGCTGCACTGCTTTCCATTTGTTCTTGACATTGAAGAATGCCATAATTCTTTGGGAATATAAAAGAAAAGTTTTTAACATGTTAATTTTTAAGGCTTACATTGAAATTCACATTCCAAATCTTCTTTTTTTTAATTTATTTATTTTTTAATTGAAGGATAATTGCTTTACAGAATTTTGCTGTTTTCTGTCAAACCGCAACATGATCCAAAGCTTCTTGATGACACAGACTGGGTAAAGCGGTGAGCAGAATTTGAGGCACCAGCACCCCTGGTGTTCACCACTTTTCATTTTCAGCTTACTAGGTGGTTGGCCATTAGTAGTCCTGAGCAGGCTTCTGACCAGCCGAAATGCTGCTAAACTGAATGGGGCTTGTTTTTCTAGCCACTTAAGACCCTCTCAAGATAAGTTCCCTATAGACAAGTACAGAATAATTTCTGTCACAGCATCTTTTCATTTCATGCTCTCCGTTGCAGAAATACATGAGAAGAGGGTTCAGTGTAACCTGGTGTGATTACAAGCAATCTGTTCTTCTGAGAAGCAGCGTGTGGTTAGAGTAAAGGGATTATGAGGCATTTATTAGCTTTTAATAGGAATAGGTGGAAGCCTGTGCCCAGGCTGTTTGTAACTCTTTTGGAACTGACAATTAAGACTTCATTTAAAATACTCTGGAGTTGGAAGCAGATTCTACCTTTGGAGACAAACAAAACAAAATAACCTGTCTTTCTTTCTTGAGCTCTTTGGATGGCTAGCACTGTGCTCCAGTCTTGTTCCTGGATTCTCTCACTTAGTCCTCAGAACAGCCCTGTAAAGCATCTTTCATTATTGTCCTGTTGTGCCCTAAGGGCCTTAACCCGGGGCCTGTGGTCTGAGGTGCAGGCAGGGGGCTGTGCCAGGCCCATGCTGCCCCTCACCACCCTGTTGCTCGCTGCTCACAGGCTCTGTATGTGGCGCAGACTGGTCTCCTAGGAATGGTGGCCTGGGGGTTCCACTGAAAAGGAGAAGTTTTGGAAAATCATTGAGGTTAGTGTTTAAAGAAATGAAGTCAGTTCTTACCTTTCCAAGGGAGTGACTGAGGGTGTGTTTCTAGCTGCACTCTTCATACAGTGATGGATTGTAGAAGCTGTGATTCGGCCTCAAATGCTCCGTAAAGGTTCCAGAGCATCTGTGAAACTTAAGCCAGCCTTCATCACACCACTTTGTTGTCTGCTTTCTTCTGAGCGGCACTTTGCTCCCCTTCTCAGATCTTGTCCATGGAGACTGTGAAGCACTGTGTGAGCACTTTAGGTAAGACCCCCCAAACCCTTTCTCTGCAGGAGACCAGAGACAACCTACCGAAGGACACCAGCCCCTGGCTCTGTTTTGTCCTCCTTTTTGAAGCTGTCATCGCAGATGTTAGCTCTGCTCTTCTGCCATCTTCTTTCCTCACTCCTGTGTGATTTGCTCCCTGCCCATGTACAACCTTTTCCCAACCATGGCAATAAATCTGTTAAGAAAAACAAACATGTGACTGGGAAGGCCTATAATCCCTGACCTGTAGTCAGACGCCTGCAGCAGAAACCAAACAAGAGAGACACTCTCACTCCTCCTGATCCCTCAGACAAGTGGCACCCTGCCCTGCATCCCTCTCCACCCGGAAAAACTTGACTTCAAGGGACCAGCCATCCATTCACAACCAAGGAAGCCCTGAGTGCGTTCCCTCTAATGGGTCTGAATTCATGTAGGCGATCCGGGGTTTCATCAGAAGGTGCGACCCTGATCTTCTGGCGTGGGGTGGTGGACATGTCTTCCTGTTTTCTAGGGTGACAGCATTCTGTTCACGTAGGAGGCACCCTGAGTTGTAAACACTGAACTTGATGCTGTTCTCAGGACGGGATATAGGTGCTGCTGCTGCTGCTAAGTCGCTTCAGTCGTGTCTGGCTCTGTGCGACCCCATAGACGGCAGCCCACCAGGTTTCCCCGTCCCTGGGATTCTCCAGGCAAGAACACTGGAGTGGGTTGCCATTTCCTTCTCCAATGCATGAAAGTGAAAAAATAAAGTGAAGTCGCTCAGTCGTGTCCGACTCCTAGCGACTCCATGGACTGCAGCCCACCAGGCCCCTCCATCCATGGGATTTTCCAGACAAGAGTACTGGAGTGGGTTGCCATTGCCTTCTCTGGGGATATAGGTGAGAGGGTGGTAATTCCTCCTAGTGAGAGAGCAAGCCAGACACTTAAGTACTTTTCATCACTGATGTAGTTTTTAAATTTATTGAGCAAACACTCTTCCCTGCCATCTAGGTGCTAGACTTGGTACTAGCCATTGACAACCCAAAGGTAACGGGAGGGCGCTCCTCCCCAGAGTCAGCCCCGGGAGCGGGGAGGCAAGTGGTCCTGCGTGGACAGCCTGTGACGAGTCCCATGACAGAAGCACAAATAAAATACTGTGGCGGCAGAGAAGAGCCCATTCTCGCCTAAATCTGGCCAGACAGCGCTCTGGGGGCAAGAGCTCATCGGTTGCTGCTGTTTTTGTCTCAGCTGACTCCACTGAGCTTCTCCGTGTCCTGCGGTTTTTACCATGATGTCTAGCCTCGAGACTGGTTGCCAAGACGAAGTGGAGCCCACGCTCTCCTGTTGTCTGTTCCAGAGCCGTGGGGGGTTTGCCTGCTGTGCTTGGGGGACCCGCGTGAACCAGCAGAGACCGCATCAGGTGCCAGACCTAGAGTGGCTCTTTGGGAAGCCTTTACAGGAACAGGCACATTGTGGGCCAGTGGAGTCCAAGCACAAGGTTGTAAACCCAAAGCAGCAGGAGATGGGACCTGAGAGTATACGGCATCTTGAAGGAGACCCAGTTATGTCCTTTTATAAAGGGGGAAACTGATACCCAGGGAGAGGGGAGCTGGGGCAGCCCTCCTAAGCCAGGCTGTGGTCAGAGGAGCTGGTGGTCTTGGAGTCCCGGTGCCGGCCATCCTCCTGTTTGTCAGCAGAGGCCTCTCTCCAGGCCGTCTCTGTGTGCTGGGCCCCTGACTTCACCCTGTCTAATTCTGTGCCTAAGATTCTAGAATGTTCCTTGCGCCTCGCCTGGCAAGTACTGTTGGCCAGGCCCCACACCAAACAAAACCCAGCCCTGATCACCAGGTATCTTTGGAAAGAGAGAGAGCTCTCAGGCTCCTTGGTGTCTCCAGAATGCTGAGTTGGGATGTCTGTGCCTCTCCTGGGTGTCAAGAGTTAATGCAGGGCTGCGCCGCAGGGCTGGACCCGGGACCTGGCACCCGCAGGTGCTCAGCGAATCGGGGCTGCTGTGGTCACCGGCTTGTTTCCCCCCAGGAAGTGTCTGCTCCGGGAGACGGTCTCCTCCACCGCCCCCTAACCTGCCTCGCCGCGACCATTGGTATACGCTCTCCTAAAGGGGTGCTGGTTTCTCCTCTCAAACATAAACTCCAAACTGGGGTTTCCAGAGTGAGTGAGTGAATAAGGAGCAGGCCCAGGGTGTTAAATGGCCAAAATACTTGCCTTGGCTTTTCTTCACACTGAGCTCTCTGGCGGGGCTGTCAGCGTCCTGCCTGCCACCCCACCCATCTTGGGCTCAAGGTGTCATGGTGCCCTCTCCACCCCCTTCTCCCTGGCCCCGCCTGCTCGCTCCAGGCCCTCCATGGGCGGGGCTGTAGCCTCCAAGCTGCCCCTTCGTCCAACAGGATGCCTGCTCCCCAGTAGCAGCCGCAGGAGCCAAACTCTGGGCCTGCCTCCAGCCCAGGAAAGGGAGCTGCGTGGTCCCATTCAGAGCCTTCGGGTACCCTGCCATGTGCGGCCTGGCTGGGTGTTATGGGTCAGCTCGGCACTCATCTGGAGAAAAAGGGGGCCAGTGTAATGGAGGAGGTTCCAGTCCAGGTGGCCCTAAAGGGGCCCCCACGAGGGGTCAAGAAGTGAGTCCCAAGGGGCCTTCACCAGCGGGGGATTCCTTCAAAGCAATGCATGTGGGTGGACTCCGGAATCCGGCACCTCTGGACCTGACTCCTGGGTCTGTCACTTCCCGCCTGTGTGATCTTAAGACTTCACCTTTGCCTTCCCTGACTCCACTTCCTTACCTCAACAAGTGTGAGCGACAGTCCTGTTCTTTCATTGCTCAGGGGCGAGCTTTACATCAAATACTGTGAATTAAAGGGAGAGTTTTAGACTGTGCCTTTTCTTGAGAAGTCATGGGACTTTTCAATTTTGTGCTCTATTGGTTCGTCTTGATATGAATGTATGTAATATTTTGTTGAAGTCTTTAGTAAAGTTGATGCTCTGGGAAGACAATTCCCATGTGCTTTTATGAAGACCTTTAGGAGAAACGTCTTTCTGGATTGCGTATCAGGATGGATTGGGTTATCCTCAGCCCTGATTTGTTCTATCTTACGGCTTCTAATGGGCCTCTTATTTCTCACGTTGGTAACTGGCACAAAGAGAGCAGAGTGCTACAGAGACTTAGGACGCGGTGGGGCTTTTGTTCAGACCTATCACACCTGTCGCTGGCTTCATTTTATGTCTTGACTCTTGTTTTCCTTATTTATTTTCCCATTTAAATCTTTGCCTTGTTAAGCCAAGCTGCCTTAAATCCTTCATTCCAGGTGGGTGTATGATGCCAGTGACATGTGACAGAGCTCATGTAGTTGCCCCCGGGGAATGGCTGGACCTGCCCATACGCCCACCCTTGCCCTTCCTCCCCGTACCCAGCTGCAGCTCCTGACTGTCTTCCGAATGTCCTCACGCCCACCCCACCTCTCCCAGAGCTGCCTTCTGCTGACGTTCATTAGGGGGTTTTATATATATATATAGTATGTGTGTGTGTGTGTGTGTGTGTGTGTGTGTGTGTATATATATGTATGTGTGTGTGTGGACTGTTTGGGTTTATTTTTTTCCTTTTTTATGAATTTTTAACTAATTGGAGAATAATTGTGTTACAGTACTGTGTTAATCTCTGCCATATAGAAACATGAATCCACTATGGGTACACGCACATCCCCTGCCTCTCGAGCCTCCCCACCAGCTCCCACCTCCCACTCATTAGGGTTTTGTGGTGGCTTTGAACCTGGAAGCCTGGCCCTGGGCATTTCTGCCCCCAGCCTTGAGTCTCCTTGCCCCTCGGGGCACGTTTGCGGCTCCTCCCTGTGCTGAGCCCTCCTGCCCTGTGGCCTCAACTGCTGCCCTGTGTCCACATAATGAGACTCAAGTGTCCCCAGAGCACCCCAGGCTCTCTGGGCTCTTTCTCCACACTCGGCTGTGATGCCTCCCCTCCGCCCTGGCCTCCCTCGGGCAGAGTTGGGAACTCCCTCTGGTCCAGGGGTGTGCGCTGTGGTCACACCTCCTGCAGGGCTTACCCTGAACCCCCCCGCCCCAGACGGGAATGAATAACTGAATGAATGAATGAGAGAATGTGGGGAACCTTCCACGCGTCTCAGAGTTCTGAACCTGTGTCTGAGATGCCAGCATGAATGAGAAGTGTTAACATCCTCACTTTACACTTCATTGTAAAATTAGAGGGCAAGATTTCTCTGATCCGGAGGAGGAAGCCTTGGTACTCATTAAGTTTTGGCTCTGGAATTTTTAGGCAAGAGATAGGAGAAATCACCAACATACTTGGTTGGCAGTGAGTTTGGGGTGAGGTAATCTGAGGATCCTTGAATTCCCTTTTTCTAAAAGATGGAACATGAGCGGTGTCACTGGTGAGGACATAGTTGTCACCACTCCAGAATAAGGAGGGAGAAAGTGATTCCCTGACACATCAGTGTGTGGAGCTGTCTGAATGACCCTGGCCCTGGAGCGGGGAGTCCCCAGTTTGCAGATGAGGCTGTGCTTTGCCCTAAACTCAGAGCTCAGGTGCCCTTCTCCCTCCATCTCCCTCTCCCTCCCTCCCTCCCTCCCTCCCTTCTTCCCTTTCTTCTTCTCTGCCTCTGCATAGTAAGCATTCACTCTGAGCCAGCACTGTGCTGATCCCAGGGGTTGCAGAGGGACAGAGGTGTGGTCACTGTCTCCACCCAGGAGCTGCCAGTCTGGCACGGGTGGCCCCTTCATGGAGCAGCCACTTCATGCAGAAGCAAGCACAGGAAACATCACTGATTTGGAGGAGGAAGGGGTGAACCCTTCAGAAAAGTTCCAAAGGGGTGGCCACACTCCTTCAGGGACGTGCAGGGGCCCACTGAGCACGGGAGCACTGATGCTTTGGAAGCAAAGAGCACGTGCCCAGGAGCCACGGGAGACGGTGAGGATGGGGCCTTAGCAGAGCTTGGGCCTCTGCATGGCGGGCGTGGCTCTGCTGGATGCTGAGGCTCTGAGAAGTGGTCCTAATGCTCCAAGTGGGAGATGACGTGAGCGAGGAGCCAGAGGGGAGGGGAAGGAGGAGGGAAGTATTTTAACTCTTGAAGAAGCAGAACTGGCCAGGCGTGGTGACCGATGGTGCAGGCTAAGGGGAAGGGAGGAGTGAGGGTGACTCCCAGGGTTTTGGCCGAAACCTCTGGGCGGAGGAGAGAGGAAGCTGGACCGGCCCTGGGCTGGCTGACTCCCAGCCCAAGCCGGGATGCAGCGCTTCCTCTCTCCGCAGCCACTGGGCTGAGAGAGAGCATGGCCTGTGTGGAGGACTCTGAGAGCCACTGGTGCTCCGTGCGGAAGAGCTGGCGAGAGGAGAAGCAGGCTCTAAGTGCGGAGGGGAGGGCTGGAGGCCTCGCTGCTGGCTGCCGTCAGAGCTGGCTTTCCTGCTTTTTTCCCCTTTTCACTGCTGTTTACTCATGGGAGAAAAGAAGCAAAGCTTTGAGAGTAGGGACTTCAGAAAGGCAGAATACCTGTGATTAGTGGGGGAACTGCAGAGTTCTTGTTGAAGAACTCAGAAGGCTGGCTGCACCCCTCTGCGGGAGCAGGGATGTGGGGTCTGGCAGAAAGCTCAGGAAGGTTTGAGTACCAGACTGAGAGTCAGTGATTTTTATTTTTTTAAAGACATTCTGGTCAGGCTGCTTATAAGCAAACAGACTAGCTTATTTTTTATTTTTGTTTTATATTGGAGTGTAGTTAGCACTCCAACATTAACAATGTTTTGTTAGTTTCAGATGTACAGCAAAGTGATCCAGTTATACAAATATGTATCTATTCATTTTCAAATTCTTTCCCCATTTAGGTTATTACAGGATATTGAGCGGAGTTCCCTGTGCTCTGCAGTAGGTCCTTTTTGGTTATCTGTTTTAAATACAGCAGTGTGTATGTCTGTATAGCAATGTATATGTATACATAGCTTATTTGTGATCAGAGCTACAAATGATGAAACGAAAAGTGAAAGTGAAAGTCACTCAGTCGTATCCAACTGTTTGCAGCCCCATGGACTGTATAATCCTTGGAATTCTCCAGGCCAGAATACTGAAGTGGGTAGCCTTTCCCTTCTCCAGGGGATCTTCCTAAGCCAGGGATCGAACTGGGATCTCCTGTGTTGCAGACAGATTCTTTACCAACTGAGCTATCAGGGAAGCCTGCACAAATGATGAAAAAAATACCAAATTGGACCTTAATATTCAGTTCTTTTTAGAAAGATACTACACAGTATCAGTTCAGGTTGTTGAAACATCACTATTTTTTTTTAATGTTTTATTTTGTATTGGAGTATGCTCAAAATTCTCCAAGCTAGGCTTCAGCAATACGTGAACCGTGACCTTCCAGATGTTCAAGCTGGTTTGAGAAAAGGCAGAGGAACCAGAGATCAAATTGCCAACATACACTGAGTCATCAAAAAAGCAAGAGAGTTCCAGAAAAACATATATTTCTGCTTTATTGACTATGCCAAAGCCTTTGACTGTGTGGATCACAATAAACTGGAAAATTCTGAAAGAGATGGGAATACCAGACCACCTGACCTGCCTCTTGAGAAACCTATATGCAGGCCAGGAAGCAACAGTTAGAACTGGACATGGAACAACAGACTGGTTCCAAATAGGAAAAGGAGTATGTCAAGGCTGTATATTGTCACCCTGCTTATTTAACTTCTATGCAGAGTACATCACGAGAAACACTGGGCTGGAAGAAGCACAACCTGGAATCAAGATTGCCGGGAGAAATATCAATAACCTCAGATATGCAGATGACACCACCCCTATGGCAGAAAGTGAAGAGGAACTAAAAAGCCTCTTGATGAAAGTGAAAGAGGAGAGTGAAAAAGTTGGCTTAAAGCTCAACATTCAGAAAACGAAAATCATGGCATCTGGTCCTATCACTTCATGGCAAATAGATGGGGAAACAGTGGAAACAGTGTCAGACTTTGTATTTTGGGCCTCCAAAATCACTGCAGATGGTGATTGTACCCATGAAATTAAAAGATGCTTACTCTTTGGAAGAAAAGTTATGACCAACCTATATAGCATATTCAAAAGCAGAGAAATTACTTTGCCAACAAAGGTCTGTCTAGTCAAGGCTATGGTTTTCCCAATGGTCATGTATGGATGTGAGAGTTGGACTGTGAAGAAGGATGAGCGCCAAAGAATTGATGCTTTTGAACTGTGGTGTTAGAGAAGACTCTTGAGAGTCCCTTGGACTGCAAGGAGATCCAACCAGTCCATTCTGAAGGAGATCAGCCCTGGGATTTCTTTGGAAGGAATGATGCTGAAGCTGAAACTCCAATACTTTGGCCACCTCATGCGAAGAGTTGACTCATTGGAAAAGACTCTGATGCTGGGAGGGATTGGGAGCAGGAGGAGAAGGGGACGACAGAGGATGAGATGACTGGATGGTGTCACCAACTCGATGGACGTGAGTCTGAGTGAACTCTGGGAGTTGATGATGGACAGGGAGGCCTGGCGTGCTGTGATTCATGGGGTCGCAGAGAGTTGGACATGACTGAGCGACTGAACTGATACTCAATTAAGTGTGTTGTGATAGTTTCAGGTGAGCAGCAAAGAGACTCAACCAGACATACATATCTGCATTCTCCCCCAAAGTCCTCTCCATCCAGGCTGCCACGTAACATTAAGCAAAGTTCCGTGTGCTATGCAGTGGGTCCTTGTTGGTTAGCCATTCTAAATATCACAGTGTGCACATGTCCATCCCCAACTCCCTGACTATCCCTCACCCCCGTCCTCCCTGCCCCACCCTGGCAACCTTAAGTTCCTTCTTTAAGACTGTGTATCTCTGTTTTGTGAGCTCATTTGTTTCATTTCTTTTTAGATTCCACATATAAAGTATCTCATACTATATTTCTCCTCTGTCTGGCTTACTTCACTCAGTATGGCAATCTCTAGGTCCATCTATGTTGCTGCAAATGGCATTATTTTATTCTTTTTAATGGCTGTGTAATATTCCATTGTGTATAAAACCATCACTATTTTTTTTTTTTTAATTTGGAAAATCATCCTGGCTAATGACAAAGAGATAGCAGAGAACTTAGTTTGACTGAACAGTCGGGCGGAACACCCACAGGAGACCAGGTGGAATGTGTGTGAGGCATGTCTTCCCTCTTTGGAGGGGCTATTGTTCTGGGATCTCTGGAGCCCCGACAGCCCATGGGCACTGAGCTTCCATGGAAGAAAAGTTACATCCTTATTTTGACCGAGTTCTAATAAATTTTGTTTTTATTGTGAATGAAGTGTTCAGAAGACAATATTATTAGCGGTATTTGTTACCATTAGAAATCACAGCTCTTTCCATATTGTATTATAATTGTGGCAGATATCTGAAAACATCATGTGTTCATCATTGATTTGGATCACTAGGTTGTGTCCGACTCTTTGCGCCCCATGGACTGCAGCACGCCAGGCCTCCCTGTCCTTCACCAACTCCCAGAGCTTACTCAAACCCAAGTCTATTGAGTTGGTGATGCCATCCAACTGTCTCATCCTGTGTTGTCCCCTTTTTCCTCCTGCCCTCAATCTCTGCCAGCATCAGGGTGTTTTTCCAATGAGTCGGCTCTTTGTGTCAGGTGACCAAAGTATAGTAATAGCCAGTGCTTTATTGAGCAAGTACATCCATTGCTGTATCACAAATTTTAAAACATAAATAACTGTATTTCAGTGTAATTGGTTTTCTGTTCAGTTATATGCATTGTGTCCCCATGCATTTAAAACATTATTATGAGCAGGTTTCATCAGCTTCACCACTGACCCAAGAGGTCTGTGTCGCACGAAGCTTAATAAGCCCGGCTAAGACTCTGTAGTTGTGCGTGCTGCCTCCACCTGGTGGCAGCATATTCCTTAAAGGTTGAATTGGTAACAGAAGAAACTTTTAAAATAACATATTTGGATACGGTTTTCAAACCTTTTTGACCACAGCCCACAGTAAAAATTAGGCTTTATATCCTAACTCAGTATACTCATACTTAAGTTTCACAAAACAAGACTTAACTTTACCATGTGACACACTGATAGCGTTTATCCCATTTCTGTTTCCTTAAAATGCTGATTGCAACTCATTAAACTGTAATTCTGGGGTAACACTGTGCTGTTTGACATCATGGGAGACCATCTTTTATCATACTTCACGATTTATTACCCAGACCAAAGTTCACTTATTCCCACACATTTTCAGGGACATAATATTTACATTTAAAGTAACTGTCAACAAATATGAGTGTATCTTTACACAGTATTTTTAAAAATGTGTAATATTGATGTGTGCAGTGGAATGAACTGATTTTACTTGTATCACAAGACAGAACAATCCCATCATCACCACATGTCAGTCTCTGCCTAGGCAGTCAGATCAGAGCAGATCAGTCGCTCAGTCGTGTCAGACTCTTTGCGACTCCATGAATCGCAGCATGCCAGGCCTCCCTGTCCATCACCAACTCCCAGAGTTCACTGAAACTCAGCATCCACCGAGTCGGTGATGCCATCTAGCCATCTCATCCTCTGTCATCCCCTTCTTCTCCTGCCCCCAATCCCTCCCAGCATCAGAGTCTTTTCCAATGAGTCAACTCTTCGCATGAGGTGGCCAAAGTACTGGAGTTTCAGCTTTAGCATCATTCCTTCCAAAGAAATCCCAGGGCTGATCTCCTTCAGAATGGACTGGTTGGATCTCCTTGCAGTCCAAGGGACTCTCAAGAGTCTTCTCCAACACCACAGTTCAAAAGCATCAATTCTTCGGTGCTCATCCTTCTTCACAGTCCAACTCTCACATCCATACATGACCACAGGAAAAACCATAGCCTTGACTAGACGAACCTTTGTTGGCAAAGTAATGTCTCTGCTTTTGAATATGCTATCTAGGTTGGTCATAACTTTCCTTCCAAGGAGTAAGCATCTTTTAATTTCATAACTGCAGTCACCATCTGCAGTGATTTTGGAGCCCAGAAAAATAAAATATGACACTGTTTCCACTGTTTCCCTATCTATTTCCCATGAAGTGATGGGACCGGATGCCATGATCTTCTTTTTCTGAATGTTGAGCTTTAAGCCAACTTTTTCACTCTCCACTTTCACTTTCATCAAGAGGCTTTTGAGTTCCTCTTCACTTTCTGCCATAAGGGTGGTGTCATCTGCATATCTGAGGTTATTGATATTTCTCCCGGCAACCTTGATTCCAGCTTGTGTTTCTTCCAGTCCAGCGTTTCTCATGATGTACTCTGCATATAAGTTAAATAAGCAGGGTGACAATATACAGCCTTGACGAACTTCTTTTCCTATTTGGAACCAGTCTGCGTACAAATTTCTCAAGAGGCAGATCAGGTGGTCTGGTATTCCCATCTCTTTCAGAATTTTCCACAGTTTATTGTGATCCACACAGTCAAAGGCTTTGACATAGTCAATAAAGCAGAAATAGATGTTTTTCTGGAACTCTCTTGCTTTTTCCAAGATCCAGTGTATGTTGGCAATTTGATCTCTGGTTCCTCTGCCTTTTCTAAAACCAGCTGGAACATCAGGAAGTTCCCGGTTCACATATTGCTGAAGCCTGGCTTGGAGAATTTTGAGTATTACTTTACTAGCGTGTGAGATGAGGGCAATTGTGTGGTAGTTTGAGCATTCTTTGGCATTGCCTTTCTTTGGGATTGGAATTAAAACTGACCTTTTCCAGTCCTGTGGCCACTGCTGAGTTTTCCAAATTTACTGGCATATTGAGTGCAGCACTTTCACAGCATCATCTTTCAGGATTTGGAATAGCTCAACTGGAATTCCATCACCTCCACTAGCTTTGTTCGTAGTGATGCTTTCTAAGGCCCACTTGACTTCACATTCCAGGATGTCTGGCTCTAGGTCAGTGATCACACCATCATGATTATCTGGGTCATGAAGATCTTTTTTGTACAGTTCTTCTGTGTATTCTTGCCATCTCTTCTTAATATCTTCTGCTTCTGTTAGGTCCATACCATTTCTGTCCTTTATCGAGCTCATCTTTGCATGAAATATTCCTTTGGTATCTCTGATTTTCTTGAAGAGATCCCTAGTCTTTCCCATTCTGTTGTTTTTCCTCTATTTCTTTGCATTGATCACTGAAGAAGGCTTTCTTATTTCTCCTTGCTATTCTTTGGAACTCTGCATTCAGATGTTTATATCTTTCCTTTTCTCCTTTGCTTTTCACTTCTCTTCTTTTCACAGCTATTTGTACGGCCTCCCCAGACAGCCATTTTGCTTTTTTGCATTTCTTTTCCATGGGGATGGTCTTGATCCCTGTCTCCTGTACAATGTCACGAACCTCATTCCATAGTTCATCAGGCACTCTATCTATCAGATCTGTGCCCTTAAATCTATTTCTCACTTCCACTGTATAATCATAAGGGATTTGATTTGGGTCATACCTGAATGGTCTAGTGGTTTTCCCTACTTTCTGCAATTTAAGTCTGAATTTGGCAATAAGGAGTTCATGGTTTGAGCCACAGTCAGCTCCTGGTCTTGTTTTTGCTGACTGTATAGAGCTTCTCCATCTTTGGCTGCAAAGAATATAGGCAGTTACTGTGCTGATTATTTTGACCATGGATTTAATCTTGTTTTTCTAGAACTTTATATAAATGGAGCCATACAGTTCTCATTTTAGCCTCACTTTGCTCAGTGCAGTGTTACTGAGATCATTCCATGTTGAACAGGTCAGTGGTTTGAAATATAGTACAGTTTGTATTAATATATTCTCCTGGTGAGAGACTTCTGGGTTGTCTTCCATTCGACTCTCAAAATTAAAACTTTCATGCACGTTTGTATGCATGCCTCTGTGTGCACATGTTTCATCTCTCGCAGGTAAATACCTGAGGTAAAATTGCTGGCTCAGATGATAAATAAATGTGTTTAACTATAGGGAGCAGACAAACATTTGCCAGGGTGGTTGACCCATTTCCGTTTCCACTAGCAGTGTGTGAGTGCGGGTCGCTCCCCATCCGTAACCTTCGTGTGACGTGCGTCAGTCTTTATCCCTGCTGGCACTGCCTTAGGTATGTAGTTGTGTCACTTAGTAGTGAGTGTTAATTTGCATTTACTTGATGAATGATAATGTTGAACACTTTTCCACGTGCTTATTCACCAGTTGTTTATCTTTGTCATGGAGTGTCTGTTCAAACTTGAGTTGTTTTTTTAACATCAATTTGTAAGAGTAGTTTTTACATATTTGGGGCACCAGCCCTTTATCTCATTCATATGCATTTATGAATATTTTCTCCTAGTCTGTGACATACATATCTATTTTATTAATGATGTCATTTGATGAGCCAAAGTTTTTTAATTTTGATCAAGTCTAAGGTAGTGATTTTTTCTTTTATATTTAATACTTTCTAGGTCTTGTCTAAGAAATCTTTTCCTACCCCAAGGTTGGGAAGATAGATGGTATTTTTTTTTTAATGTTTAGGTCTGTGATTCATCTCAAATCAGTTTCTATTTATGGTGTGAGGTAGGTGTCAAGTTGCATTTTTTTTTCCCCATATTTTGTCTCGTATTCTCACTATTTGCTGAAAATATTTTTTTCACCATTGAATTATAGCACAGAATTAAAAAAACAAAAAAAACTGTTTTGCCAAAGGGCTACAAAATTGAATTTCCCTGCTGGCCATAAACCAACCAATAATACTTTTTTAAGTTAGTTTAGTTCATCCATTTATCTTGTGATTCTCAAGTTACTTTATTCATATAGTGTGAGGTTTTATGAAGCTACATCTTTTTATAGGGTCTGTAGCCATGCCACAGAGCTACTGGTTCTGTGGCTTTTTAAATTAGATTGAAATTAGGTAAAATTAAAAATTCAGCTTCTCAGTCAACAAAAGCCACATTTTAAATGCTCAGTAACACATGAGGCTATTTTCTTCCCTATTTACCAGTGCAGATAGAGATGTTTTCATTTCTTCCACAGTACTAGATAGCACTAGCCTATAGAAAAAGAAAGACTGGTTTTATATAGTTTTGAGGCATATTTTAATGAAACTTACTTAGTTTTGATACTGTCATTCAGCATCTTCCTTGCCTGTTTTCATCTGTCTGTACTTCTATTTCTATTCCAAGATGTATAGTCCCAGCCAGTGCTTTTGTTGGTCTGAAAATGCAGTTACTTCTGTCTGCTGTCTCCCGCCTGGAAGAAAGAATTTCCCTGTGTGTGTCTACCGGACTCCTTTTCTGGAGCCTACCTGGCACTGACCTTTTTAACTCTTCTCAGTGTTAACTGCTGAATTTCTGGGCTTACTCCGACAACTTATAGTGTAGAGATAGGTATTTTCTCTTTCCTGTCCTGATTAAAATTAAATTTCTCCCTGGCATTTCTATAATAAATATTGAAATTGCAAAAAGCAACAAGTTATGAGTTTTATCATACCCCATATTAACATTTCTGTCCAGCAGTGAACTTTGTTGCCATTTCATCATGAGCAACCATGTAGGAATTTGCAAGCTTTTCTCTCATTGTTCACTGGGTGTGAGCTAAGTCTTTCATTAATGTCTTTCAGTGTGGGAACTTTGCTGTCCTGGTGGATCTTCATGTATTGCCGCAAGGCTCAAGCAAAGACACTAGCTGGTTTTCTGAACAGAAGAAAGAGGTACCAGGAAACTTTTCACTATTTTTTTAAATTGAAATGTCGTTGATTTACCATGTTTCAGGTATACAACAAGTGATTCAGTTATACACACGCACACACACACGTATATTCTTTTCGGATTCTTTTCCATTATAGATTATTACTTGATATTGAATATAGTTAGTTCTCTGTGCTATACAGTAGTTGCTTAAAACTTTTCACTATTTTAAATGCACGAAGCTGCTCTTAAAAGGAACATTAGCTTTTTTTCCAGCTCTCATTTTCATTAATGGACAGTAAATCTTGAGTGCTTGAAGAAGAGTTGTCTTTGCCACAACAGACATACTCCTGCTTTTTCTGTTGTTGTTTCTTCAGAAACTGACACATCCATCTATTTCATATATTTCTTTTGCCACTCTAGTATTTAAACCAGAAATTCCCTACCTCTTTGTTTGAGGGAAAGGGTTCTTCGTATTAAAAAAAAAAAAAAAAGATGACGAAGAATAAGAAGTTAAAGTGACTTTTCCAGGTAAGTAGGGATTGTAATCCTCACTGGTCATAACGGATGGACCGAGCCCCTGGAGCAGGTGTGGGGTTGACACAGGCTGGTTTTTGTCACCTGTCTGAAATCCTCTCCTGTACCACATGATCCTTTGGCAAAAGTATGGGGATGGGTGACAGCAGCCCTCCTCTTACAGTGGCCAGTTGCAAAGCAGGTGGCCAGTCAGTAAAACAATTGATTGTATGACAGGATTGTGGTGTTGGACCTCCTCGAACCTCAGCTGCCTCCTCTGTGGATGAAGGGTTCCCCCAGACCCTGGCTGAGTCCCTCCCAGCTCTCATTTCTGAGGTCCCACCAAGTGCTGCTGTGGCAAAGGCAGAAGGTGCCTCCAGCTCTCATCACGTGCTTGGCTTCCTTCTCGAGACCCCTCCTTATTAGCGAGCAGGATAGTGAGCCTGTGGCTTTCACGTAACTTTCCAAATGTAACAACCCTTGGTATCTTCCATGATATTCGTTGGTCACAGTAGCTTTTTAGAGCTAGAAATAAATCTTATTACAAGGTGGTATATGCAGAAAAAACTAGTGATGGTGGTACTTTTTGGTACCACTTTTTTACCCCTTTACTGTGATGACTGTTTTCAGTCAGCTTTTGGAGATAACTAGAAATCTCCTAAAAGAAAATTTATAAGTAATACATTTTCAGTCAAAGGATAATATTATTAGGACTTTGTTGATCTCTGTTAATTTCCAAGGCAAACCATTCAATATCACAGTAATCCAAGTCTATGGCCCAACCAGTAACACTGAAGAAGCTGAAGTTTAATGGTTCTATGAAGCCCTAGAAGACCTTCTAGAACTAACACCCAAAAAAGATGTCCTTTTCATTATAGGGGACTGGAATGCAAAAGTACAAAGTCCAGAAACACCTGGAGTAACAGGCAGATTTGGCATTGCAATACAGAATGAAGCAGGGCAAAGGCTAATAGAGTTTTGCCAAGAGAACACACTGGTCATAGCAAACACCCTCTTCCAACAACACAAGAGAAGACTCTATACATGGACATCACCAGATGGTCAACACAGAAATCAGATTGATTATATTCTTTGCAGCCAAAGATGGGAAAGCTCTATACAGTCAGCAAAAACAAGACCGGGAGCGGACTGTAGCTCAGATCATGAACTCCTAATTGCCAAATTAAATTGAAGAAAGTAGGGAAAACCACTAGACCATTCAGGTATGACCTAAATCAAATCCCTTATGACTATACACTGGAAATGAAAAATAGATTTAAGGGACCAGATCTGATAGACAGAGTGCCTGATGAACTATGGACAGAGGTTCATGACATTGTACAGGAGATAGGGATCAAGATCATCCCCATGGAAAAGAAATGCAAAAAAGCAAAATGGCTCTCTAAGGAGACCTTACAAATAGCTGTGAAAAGGAGAGAAGCAAAAAGCAAAGGAGAAAAGGAAAGATATACCCATTTGAATGCAGAGTTCCAAAGAATAGCAAGGAGAAATAAGAAAGCCTTCCTCAGCAGTCAATGCAAAGAAATAGAGGAAAACAATAGAATGGGGAAGACTAGAGATCTCTTCAAGAAATTAGAGATACCAAGGGAACATTTCATGCAAAGATGGGCTCAATAAAGGACAGAAATGGTATGGACTTAACAGAAGCGGAAGATATTCAGAAGAGGTGGCAAGAATACACAGAAGAACTGTACAAAAAAGATCTTCATGACCCAGATAATCACGAAGGTGTGATCACTCACACTCACCTAGAGCCATATGTCCTGGAATGTGAAGTCAGGTGGTCTTTAGGATGCATCACTACAAACAAAGTCAGTGGAAGTGATGGAATTCCAGTTGAGCTATTTCAAATCCTAAAAGATGATGCTTTGAAAGTGCTGTACTCTATGTCAGCAAATTTGGAAAACTCAGCAGTGGCCACAGGACTGGAAAAGGTCAGTTTTCATCCCAATCCCAAGAAAGGTAATGCCAAAGAATGCTCAAACTACCACACAACTGGACTCATCTCACACGCTCGTAAAGTAATAATCAAAATTCTCCAAGCCAGGCTTCAGCAATATGTGAACCGGGAACTTCCAGATATCAAGCTGGTTTTAGAAAAGGCAGAGGAACCAGAGATCAAATTGCCAACATCCACTGGATCATGGAAAAAGCAAGGGAGTTCCAGAAAAACATCTATTTCTGCTTTATTGACTGCCAAAGCCTTTGACTGTGTGGATCACAATAAACTGTGGAAAAGTCTGAAAGAGATGGGAATACCAGACCACCTGACTTGCCTCTTGAGAAATCTGTATGCAGGTCAGGAAGCAACAGTTAGAACTGGACACAGAACAACAGACTGGTTCAAAATAGGAAAAGGAGTACAGCAAGGCTGTATATTGTCACCCTGCTTATTTAACTTATATGCAGAGGACATCATGAGAAACACTGAGCTGGAGGAAGTACAAGCTGGAATCAAGATTGCCGGGAGAAATATCAATAACCTCAGATATGCAGATGATACCACCCTTATGGCAGAAAGTGAAGAAGAACTAAAGAGCCTCTTGATGAAGGTGAAAGAGGAGAATGAAAAAGTTGGCTTAAAGCTCAACATTCAGAAAACAAGATCATAGCATCCGGTCCCATCACTTCATGGGAAATAGATGGGGAAACAGTGGCTGACTTTATTTTTCTGGGCTCCATAATCACTGCAGGTGGTGATTGCAGCCATGAAATTAAAAGACGCTTACTCCTTGGAAGGAAAGTTATGAACATCCTAGATAGCATATTAAAGAGCAGAGACATTACTTTGCCCACAAAGATCCGACTAGTCAAGGCTATGGTTTTTCCAGTAGTCATCTATGAATGTGAGAGTTGGACTATATAGAAAGCTGAGCACCGAAGAATTGATGCTTTTAAACTGTGGTGTTGGAGAACACTCTTGAGAGTCCCTTGGACTGCAGGGAGATCCAACCAGTCCATCCTAAAGGAGATCAGTCCTGGGTGCTCATTGGAAGGACTGATGTTGAAGGTGAAACTCCAATACTTTGGGCACCCGATGTGAAGAGCTGACTCATTTGAAAAGACCATGATGCTGGGAAAGATTGAGGGCAGGAGGAGAAGGGGACGACAGAGGATGGGATGGTTGGACGGCATCACGAACTCAATGGACATGGGTTTGGGTGTACTCCGGGAGTTGGTGACGGACAGGGAGGCCTGGTGTGCCGCAGTTCATGGGGTCGCAAAGAGTTGGACATGACTGAGCGACTGAACTGTTGTCCTAACTTTGCTAAGGATACCCAGCGACCTCAAACTGGGAGCAGAAAGGCATAGGGTTCTGTGTAATGGCATTTATCATGCTAGTGGCATGAGATGTTGACATTATCATTCAGGTAAATAGCCCTGGACTGTGCTCTGCAAGACTTTGTGTTTGATAGGCCATTGCCTGCTCCTCCAGTCCACCTTCATGTCATTCCAACCTTTGGCTTCTCAACATATGTCTCCGTGATTCAAAACATTTAATTCATACCCCCAAAGTGACCAATATGCACCCAAGGGGACCTCACCCAAGAAGTTTGACTTACATTAGCAGCATCCTCGGAGAAGGCAATGGCACCCCACTCCAGTACTCTTGCCTGGAAAATCCCATGGACGGAGGAGCCTGGTAGGCTACAGTCCATGGGGTTGCTAAGACTCGAACACGACTAAGCGACTTCACTTTCACTTTTCACTTTCATGCAACAGAGAAGGAAATGGCAACCCACTCCAGTGTTCTTGCCTGGAGAATCCCAGGGACGGGGGAGCTGATGGGCTGCCATCTATGGGGTCGCACAGAGTCAGACACGACTGAAGTGACTTAGCAGCAACAGCAGCAGCATCCTAGAATCCACCATTCCAGGCCCAGATTTTCCTCCATTCTCTCCCAACTCTGCTGCCTCGGCTTTAGACCTTTTGTGTTGATATGCTGTCATTTTTGCCAAGAGTCAGTTGATTTGGAAGGCTTTACAATAAATCTGTGAGTACGTGACTCACTTCCCAGCCAAAGCGTGAAGCCAGAATTTTCCAGGGTGCCACACGCAGCTGCACTGCCCTGCCTGTGCTGCTGTTGGGGCCACAGGGCGCGCCTTAGCGACGGGACTCAGGGCGCGATGGGGCCTGCAGGGCTCCGCTGTGGGCCGTAAGCGGGCTCTCCACTCAAAGCCAAGGATACGCTCTGTGGCTTCTACCTCACGCTGTTTCTTCAAAATATGTTCACTGACATTAAAATGGATCTGGGATAATGTGTGTGTGTTTAAGAGAGAAGAGAAGAGCTAGTCGAGGATATGACTTTAGCCTATGTTTAGTGTGCCAGGACTTTTATGTTTTTTATATCATTAGATCATCTCAAGATTGGGATATCATGAGCAATCAGTTTGATTGCATTTTAACAGCCACTTTGAGTAATGAAAGTCTTAAGAATATCCTGTTCCTTTTCAGAAAAGGAACTCATCACATGTATTAAACACGTGTTTATTTTGAGTCCAGCCTGAGTAGTCTTTGTACCCAAGCAGTTGAACTTAGGCTGTTCCCCTTGTAAACCTAGGAAGCATAAATGAACCCCTGGTAGCCTGTACATGTTGGGTACAACTCTTTCTTGCTCATTGATTGGTCTTCCTGCTGCCCCTCGAGTTTAGATGGGACTTTGTCTTTCCTTGTCTTGCCCTGGTTCTGAAGAGAACAGTGCTTCGCCAAGTGTGCTGTGGTCAGTTACTAGGGGACCTCGACATAGCACGCAGGATCCACCTTCCATTTGTCAAACCTGCTCATGGAAGGAAAGCCCCATAACTACAGGGAGAGAGTTTGTGTATATGGGCCTTGGCTTTATTTTTGTCCTCCTATTTTTAGTTCTGGCCTTATAGGGCATTTATGGCCAAATTTTAACAATCCTTGTTTCCATGTATGTCTTTCACATATTTTCTAGCTCAGTCATCGTTGAACCCTGCATGTGAAGCAAAATTCTTTAATTGTTAAAACAACAGTATGAGCAAGGCTGCCTTTCTGTTGCACGAACAATGCCAAAACCTTCAACTGTAAATGAATACCTCTGTATTCCACAAGGCACCGCATCTTTGGGCTGCAAAATGAGATCAGGAAGGAGGAGACCAGAGTTTGTATTTTATCGAGAAACTCATGTTTGTAAATTAAGTCAGGTGTTTTCTATACTCTTTGAGGAGTATGTGTATTTGCAACAAAAGAAAAGCTTGGCTCTCGTTGCCCTTCAAAGCAGCTTACAGCTCTGTCCTTGTTTTAATTTATGAAGATTCTAAGAGATCAACCTGAGATGGCATCGCGAGAAACCAGTGAAACAGGTTTGAGGTGACCTGGAAACTCTGAACCTTCTGCAGAGTCCTTGGGAACTGAACCAGAATTATCCGTCCTTACACACCAGTTTTTAATCTGGGTTAAGAAATTTAGATTTGGGAGCAATTTTATTTTCCCTTTCCCTACATCAGATTACATTTTTCTGATAGTATAGCTAACGTGAGCAGTGTCATCCCATTGTACAGTTAGGCTTTAAGTTTTATTTTTCTTTTTTATAAATAACACTGATATGTTAAAAACAGTAGCTCCAGAAATTTGGGATGTTGACATTCAATTAAAACCATGTTTTTCTGTTGCCTAATGAATATTAATTTACTTTTGAGCAATATAAGAAGTTAAATTATTTTTTACTGTGAATAGGTGAATAGAGAGCAGTTTTCACAGAAGCTTATACGATGTCATCAACAAGCCTATGGAAGAAAATCAGACTCTTGATTTCCAGTTCTCTGTTCAACTTACCATGAGTGCTGTCGCTTTTCAGTAGATTTGTAAACCCCAGAAACTAATGAATTATAGTGGTTAGATATTAAAGTTTTTTGAACCAAGTTTTAAAAGTAGGAAATTTCTGTGTAAAAATCACTGTCTCTAGTTCCTCTTAAATCAGAAAATCTGGTGGCACTGTGCAGTGGGTCCCAGCGTGAAGTCTCAGGGCACTGCCCCTCCTGAGTGGCTGGGGCTCCCTCTGACTTGCCCTGACTCTTTGGCTCCTCCCAGTCTGCAGTCCCTGCCCAGAAGGCCCATCTCTGGGGCTCCCGGTTGTAGCCAGAGTTGGCTCTGTTCTGTCTTCTACTTGTCATAGTCCCATTGGTTGATATTTACATGAAAACAGCCTTTCCCTCTGATTTTCTCACCTCCTTGCCCTGATTTTTACATTGGTGTTTTTAATCTTCCTTTTAGAAATATGAAACTGAGGCAGAGAGAAATGAAGAGAGGCAAAATATATTTCTTAGATCACAGAGTAAGCCAGCATCATGGTTTCAAGCAAAGCTTAGTGGCAGATTTAAATCTGCAGCATTACCCATGAACACATGTAAATGCCTTTATTCATAGCTAAACTAAAAAGCAAACAAAATGAAATGTTCAATTTTGGCTTTTTCATATGCATGATACTGACTTTTTTTGCACTGTGTTAAATTAGAAAGTTATGTGTAATTTTTTTTTATTTACTTTAGGAAGTCTGTTTACTGTTAAAAGAAACCATTGATTCAAGAGTGAAGGAGTACTTACAAGTTCGTAAACAGCACAGGCCATCAGATACAGAATTCACAAGATCCAATCCCTTGTCCTTAAAAGGTAGGCATGAACTACTTTGATTTCGGATAAAATTTCTGCTTTGTAGAGATGGCAATTATGTTTGACTCTGACTGTCAGAGTCAGAGTTGTGTTGTTGTGTAGTGATACATTTTAAAAATATAGCCTAATGAATATGCTTTGTTTGGGTAAAGAAAATTAATCAAAAAGCCCTAAAGGGCTTTTAATGGTAGGCAAAATATATAAAAATAGAAAATACAACATTCCTAAGGAAACTATAAATTCTTTAAAGGATTTTTTTTTGAGAAGTAGTCTTGCAAATAGATTTGCAATAATACTTGATTTGGGGCTCTATGCTTTTCTAAATGCTTTCATATATGTCACTATCTCAGAGGTTCTCAGCTGGGGGTGGTTCTGCCCCAGGGGACATTTGGTAGTGCCTTTGACAGTCTGGGTTGTCATAACTGGGGTGGGAGCCATGGTAGAGAGCTGTTGGCCCCTGGTGAGTAGGGGCCAGGAATGCCACTAAACATCCTACAGTGCACAGGGCAGCCCCCCTCCCGCCAACCAGGCAGTGTCCCCCAGATGTCCAGGGCACTGAAGTTGGAACATCCCAACCTCTTACCCTCACACCCTGTTACCCTGAGAATGGTAATATCTTTGAGTTATGGGTGAAGAAGCAGAGGATTGTGAGATTAAGGGGGTTGCTTGAATAAAATGTCATCTTCTTGAGGACCAAGATCATCTCCTGTATCTGGCATCTTCCCCTCCCTTCTCCCCACTCCTGACACTTAGGCTATGCCTGATGCAGAGATTTGGGGATATGAATGAAGGACTTCCCTGGTGGCTCAGACGGTGAAGCGTCTGCCTACAGTGCGGGAGACCCAGGTTCAGTCCCTGGGTTGGGAAGATCTCCTGGAGAAGGAAATGGCAACCCACTCCAGTATTCTTGCCTGGGAAATCCCATGGACGGAGGAGCCTGGCAGGCTACAGTCCATGGGGTCGCAAAAAGTTGGACAGACTGAGCGACTTCACTTTCTTTCACCTTTTCACTTTCAATGGAGGAGGGCTTGGGTGACAAGTGGCAGAGCCTGACCCCTCAGCCCAGTGTTCTCTTCACTCTGTCATCGCTGTGTTTTCTAAACTTTTTAAGTTAGCGTTTCATGGCACTCTGTTGCACAAATACAGTCAACCCCTGTTAATCCTCAGAGGTCAGTACTGCATTGCTGTGAACAAGATTATGCTAATACAATAGTTCTTTAGGGAAACAACGGTTAACGTCCTCCCCTTTAAAGGCAGACTCAGTCTGCACCATGTACTTGGGCACAACTGGTAAGGAGGCAGAAGGTTTTCTTAACAGAAAGCCTCAAACAAACAGAATTTTCAATCCAAACAATACTGTATTAGATGACACTTTGTGGCATTTTGCTTAGGAATAGTTGAAGTCTTGAGAAAAGCTGTAGCAGACGTGGTGAGTGGCCCTTTGTAACTGAGACAGAAGGAAAAGGAGCAGAGAGAGTTCTGAGACCCCAGCTCCACTGTGGTCATGGCTTGCTCAGCACTGATTCTCAGGTGGCCCCTGCCCTGGTCTCCTCTCCTCAGTTCAGTTCAGTTGCTCAGTCATGTCCAACTCTTTGCAACCCCATGAATCACAGCATGCCAGGCCTCCCTGTCCATCACCATCTCCCGGAGTTCACCCAGACTTAACGTCCATCGAGTCAGTGATGCCATCCAGCCATCTCATCCTCTGTCGTCCCCTTCTCTTCCTGCCCCCAATCCCTCCCAGCATCAGAGTCTTTTCCAATGAGTCAACTCTTCGCATGAGGTGGCCAAAGTACTGGAGTTTCAGCTTTAGCATCATTCCTTCCAAAGAACACCCAGGGCTGATCTCCTTTAGAATGGACTGGTTGGATCTCCTGGCAGTCCAAGGGACTCTCAAGAGTCTTCTCCAACACCACAGTTCAAAAGCATCAATTCTTCAGCACTCAGCTTTCTTCACAGTCCAACTGTCACATCCATACATGACCACAGGAAAAACCATAGCCTTGACTAGACAGACCTTTGTTGGCAAAGTAATGTCTCTGCTTTTGAATATGCTATCTAGGTTGGTCATAACTTTTCTTCCAAGGAGTAAGTGTCTTTTTATTTCATGGCTGCAGTCACCATCTGCAGTGATTTTGGAGCCCCCCAAAATAAAGTCTGACACTGTTTCCACTGTTTCCCCATCTATTTCCCATGAAGTGATGGGACCAGATGCCATGATCTTCGTTTTCTGAATGTTGAGCTTTAGCCAACTTTTTCACTCTCCACTTTCACTTTCATCAAGAGGCTTTTGAGTTCCTCTTCACTCTCTGCCGTAGGGGTGGTGTCATCTGCATATCTGAGGTTATTGATATTTCTCCCAGCAATCTTGATTCCAGCTTGTGCTTCCAGCCCAGTGTTTCTCAAGATGTACTCTGCATGTAAGTTAAATAAGAAGGGTGACAATATACAGCCTTGACATACTCCTCTCCTCAGGGCAGCGCTAACTGCTCACTCTCCCAGCCTCTCTCCCAGGTAGGGAACTCACGGTGTTCTAACCTCAGGATGAAACTCAGAGCCTTTCTTGGACTCATGTAGGCAAGAAGTTTGCTTTAAAACAGAAAAGTAATCTTACTCTACACACAACTTTGTAATTTGTTTTTCCCACCTAACATAATGTAAACGTCCTTGATTCATTTTTGGCTGGGCTGAGCCCCGGGTGTTGCGTGGGCTTTTCTCTGGTGGCCAGTGGGCTTCCCTCTGGAGCACTGCACAGGCCTCACTGCGGAGGCTCTCCTGCTGTGGAGCCTGGGTTCCGGGCACGTGGGTTCAGTAGCTGCGGTCCCCAGGCTCCAGCACACACACAGGCTCAGTAGTTGTGGCGTACTGGGCATGGTTCCCCAGTGACACATGGGATCCTCCTGGACCAGGGGTTGAACCTGTGTCTCTTGCATTGGTGGGCGGATGCTTTACCACTGAGCCACCAGGGAAGCCCCTATAGAAGTCCTTTAAAACATATGTGTCACCATTTTTTAAATTTAATAGATAAGATGTGGTGTCACATTCTGGTTTTGGTTTGCATTTCTTTAATAATTAGTGATACTGACCATCTTTACATGTGTTTATTAACTATTTGTGTATCTTTGGAGAATTGTCTGTTGGCCCATTATTTAATTAGGTTGTAGGAGTTCTTTATATGTTCTGGATATTAATCTCTTATCAGATATGATTTGCAAATATTTTCTCCCATTCTGAGAGAAATGGACGAAACAAAGCCTTTTCATCATCTTTATAATGTCCTTTGACACAAAAGCATTTTTAATTTTAATGTAACCAGTTGATGTCACATCCATGAAATCATTTCTAGATTCAATGTCATGGAGATTTTCCCTGTTTTTTTCTTCTAAGAGTTTTATGGACTGCTCTTAAATTAGGCCTTTGATTCATTTTGAGTTAACCTTTTATATGGTTTAAGTTCAGGGTCTCACTTCGTTCTTTTACTATCCAGTTTTCCCAGTGCCATTTGTTGAAAAGCCTGCCCTTTGCCCCACTGGGTAGCCTCTGCATCATTATTGACAGTCATTTGACCACAGTTGTAAGAGTTTATTTCCGGGCTCTCTCTTCTGTTCCATTGGTGTGTATGTCTGTCTTTATGCCAGTACCACACTGCTTTGATGACCATAGCTTTGTAGTAAGTTTTGAAATTAAAAAATGTGACTCTTCCAACTTTGTTACCATTTTTCAAGGTTTATTTTGGCCACTTGAGGTCCACATTACTGTTTTTAATAACTACATAGAAGTCTATCAAGTGTCTGCCATCTGATTTATCATTGGGACATTTAGGTTGAATCTCGTACTTTCACTGTTGTAAACAGTGGTACAGTGGACATCCTGATGATCTAGATGTTTGCACACTTCAGTTTCTTTATAACATTTCTGTCTGTCTGTTTATTTGACTGTGTCAGGGCTCAGCTGCAGCGTGAAGGGTCGCCGTTGCATCACGTGCAGTTTTCCCTCATGCACAGACTCTTTAGCTGTGGTGTGTGGGCTCAGTAGTTGGACTCAGTTGCTCCTTGGCATGTGGGATCTTAGTTCCCCAACCAGGGCTCGAGCCCACGTCCCCTGCATCACCAGGGAAATCCTAATATTTCTGTTTCATGTTCATACTTTTATTGGTTTGTAAGAGCTCATTAATTAAGGATATTCATACTTTGTGTGATATATATATTGCAAGTAATTTGCCTCTAGCTTGGTTTATTTAACACACAACTACAAACGCGAAGCCTCTTTTTGCCTTCGGGAGCCTCTGAGGTGCACTTGTGGGATGAATGCCAGGCTTCCCTGTCGGGGATTAGTCGTGTGGTTGATGGCTGGATGGAGGCAGGGGCTGCTGATGCAACAGTGTGTTGCTCACTCTTGGGTGGAAAGGCTGTGCGAAGTATCCCTCTTGGAAAGTCACCTCAGCGTGACAGCCCATCTTCTTTCTGCTTCTGGGGACAGATGGCCTCCGAGCACACCTTCTGCAGCCCACACCCTATCTGGCCCCCTTTCTGCTGCCTCTGGCCAGTCCTCGGCCCCACCTCGCTGGACACTGGATGCTGCCAGCAGCCCCCTAACTGGTGCCCCTGCATCTGCTCTGGCTGGTGCGCCCCCTGCAGTCAGCACCCGAGTTAGGGTAAGGCCTTCACGTCACAGCCTCATCTTGTGTACAAAGCCCTTCAGGCTTTCCCCTGGGCTCCAGGGTGAAGGCTGGTACTCTGAGGTGACCGCCTCTGCAGCCTCATCTTGTGCTGCCCATTCTTTCTTTCATGCTGCAGCACAGCGACCTCGATCCCTCTCTGGCACTCACCCAGGGGCCTGTGCTGGCATGGGCCGTCCCCGTCTCCTTCCGCTCTCCACTCCAAGTCCTCCCGTAGGGAAGCGTATCCTTGTCCACAGTCCCCAGGTTCCAGGCCCGCCAGCACCCTGTGCTTTGGTTCACACCATTTGATTCATGTTCATCTCTGCAAATGGGTAAGTCGCCTGAAAACAGGTTCTGCCTCTTTTATGATCCATAGCACATTTTCCAGTTCTTAAGAACTGTTTGTCCAGGTGATGAGTTACATGCATGAATGTAGCTCTCCTCTTCTCAGGAAGGCCAAGCCTGCTGCAACTCACCTCTCCTGCCCTGTCTCCTCCCATGGCTTCCCTTTTCTATTTCCTGCAAACCTGCATTTTTGACACCTCTGTGCCTTTATACTTTCGGGTTTCTCTTTTGTCTGGAAAGCTCCTGTTATTCAGTTTTTAAGACCTAGCTCAAATACTTCTTCTCCAAAGTCTCCCTCAGTTTGCTGTCTTCCTTGGTCACAGCACTTTATAACATTGGCCACTGTATTATGACTGTAATGTAATCATTTACCTGTGATTTCATTTCTCCCTCTCTTTGGTGGTAAAGATTGAGGGATTGTCACCCCATGGCTGCTTCTTTTTTTTTTTTTTCCCTTCAAATTTCCATGCTGCTTAACTCGAGAGCAGAAACAGACAACTCTGCTTCACCTCATTGCAAACTGTTCATTTCTAAAGGTCAGAGCGCTGTCCACCCATCTCCCCAAGGCTGCCTTCCACAGGGGGCCAAGGCTCATCATCTCCTGAGCCAGGTACGCCTGCCAGGATGAAGTGGGCACACACGGTGATGCGCCCATCCAGACTGTTTGTTATCAGCATCACTTGGCTTCTCCCTAGTCTTTAAATGACTTTTTCCAAAAGCACTTTCAAAGCCCCAAGCCGTAAGGAAAGCCTTGCCTGTTTCCTCCTCAGTGTTCCGTTCGGTGTCTCGTGTGCCCTGAAAACAGAGTTGTTCTTACCATCTTGGTGGCTTGGGTGAAAGTTGTGTGGTTTTCGCTTTTGTGTAAATTGGCTGTCTTCTCTCATGTGCACGAGTTTCTTACCTTTCTTATTTCCAGATCTGAGTAATGATATTGTGCTTCATCCTGGGGTAGACACTGATGCTGGGTGAACTGAAGTCAGTAGGCTGGTAACTTTGCTGATTACTCTAAAAAAATTAATATGTTTCATGCTCTGAGTTTCATGCTCTAAGTTATCCTTATTAAAACTAACATAAATTACTTTGAGGCCATTTCCTTAATCATAAAATACTGAGGAATACGGAGACTGCTGACAAAAACTCAGTCAGCAAACAGCATAGCGTAGACATTTGCCAACAGCGCCATCCTTCTTAAGTCACCTGGAATAATTTCAATTGATTTAGTAAAATTAACGTTGGAAGAAAGTTTTTTTTTAAGACTTAACTGTCAATTTCTGTCAACTCTACCTCATTAATATTTTTCCTCTTGGCCTTGCCAATATTGGGTGTTACCAGTATTTTTTAATTTTTGCCAGTCTGACAGGCCAAAAATAAAATTAAAAAAAAAAATGTCTTGTCCTTTGATTTTTATCTTTCTTTTTTTATGTGTTCGTTGACTGAGCTGTGTGTTTGCAGCCAATGCTTACCTTTGTACTGGGGCATTCTTCTTTTTCAAGTTTTTCACTTTTTCTCAGTGTCACTTCCGGGTCAAGGCCGTACTTAATCAGCTCTTGAATCACTACCACAACCTTCTGATTTCACTTATAGTTCATCCACATCTCACTTCCCAAGTGCTTCTAAAATGACCTTTTGAAAACACAAATGTGATAACCTTCACTGTAAAGACTTTTGTGGTCAGGAACCTTAGTTGCCTTATGAAAAGAAAAGTGAAAGTGAAGTTGCTCAGTAATGTCTGACTCTTTGCAACCCCATGGACTGTGGCCTGCCAGGCTCTTCTGTCCATGAGATTCTCCAGGCAAGAGTACTGGAGTGTGTTGCCATTCCCAACCCAGGGATCTCCCACACTGCAGGCAGGTGCTTTACCTTCTGAGCCACCAGGGATAGGCTTTGTTTAATTTCATTTCTCCTTGAGACTAGCTGGCATCAGTCGGGCTCTTCAGTGGAGAAGCTGTTGATTAAAGATATTATAGATAGTTCACAGGATCTACCTGTGGGAAAGCCAGGCAGCCTGATTCTGAAGCTGCACAAGACACACAGCCTCAGCCTCAAGATGAGGGGTGGAACTTCCCTGGTGGTTTCAGTGGTTAAGAATCTGCCTTTCAATGCAGGGCCACAGGTTCGATCCCCTGTCGGGTAACTAAGATCCCACATCCCACAGGGCAACTAAAGCCCGCAAGTCACAACTAGAGAGAATCCTGCAGGCTGCAGTGAGAGACCCCGAGTGCTGAAACTAAGACCCAAGCAACACAGCCAAATTTAAAAAATAAAGAAAGAAAGAATCTTATTTTTAAAAAAAAGATGGGGGAGGATGGCTTTGGTACATGAGCCCTTTCAGCTGCCATCTGTGAAGCTCAGGACTGAGCCTGCAGGAGCGTGGCAGCCTGGCCCATGGCCACAGCACTGTCCTTCTCTGAGCTCACCACAGATCCCATGGCCACATCCCGGTTACCGGTGAGCCAGGGAGCCTGAAATGCTTCACTGTTTTTACCTTGGAAAAGTGGGACTTAACAAAGTTTGGGAAGTTACCAAAGCACAGGGAAGATGGTCAGAAGTTTTGGGAAGGTGGAAACGAGTTAGCGAGGTCCCCTGAAGGTTTCGTGTTGGCTTCCTTCTTCATAAACTTCTGAGCAATGATGAGCTTTTGCAAGAACACAGCTTTCCCATCTACAGGTGAAATATGCTCAGTACCCCCTCCAAGAAAGAGAAGCCAAGTCTCACATCCGAGCTCCACACCCGAGATTTCTGTGTGATATTTATTCCTCTTTCCCATCATTCAGAACCCATATTGGTTTATTTATTGGCTAAATGATGAAGCTAACTATTGCCAACATACCTTGAATAAAAAGCCAAAAAACTTGCTTAATATGTAAATATATACGTAGTGCAGCAAGGAAGACAGTTTAGGAAGATGCTACCGTTCTAACTTCTATGGTCAGTTACATGAAATAAATGGTTGGTGTTTATATCTTCCTTCTTGTAATTTTATTTCATATTCCCTTTGTCTTTAGGCAGTAATTCAGCTGATCAGGACTCTTGACTTGGCAAGGTGACTGACATCTTCCTTCCTAAGGGGTTTGAGCCCTCAGTGGTCCTGCCTTTCTGAGGCTGCCATTTGTTATTTTTCAGTCACTCAGTCGTGTCTGACTCTTTGCGACCCTATGGATTGCAGCACACCAGGCTTCCTTGTCCTTCACCATCTCCCAAAGCTTGCTAAAACTCACATCCATTGAGTCGGTGATGCCATCCAACCATCTCATCCTCTGTTGTCCCCTTCTCCTCCTGCCTTCAATCTTTCCCAGCATCAGGGTCTATACTAATGAGGCATCTCTTTGCATCAGGTGGCCAAAGTACTGGAGCTTCAGCATCTGTCCTTCCAATGAATATTCAGGACTGATTTCCTTTAGGCTTGATTGGTTTGATCTCCTTGCAGTCCAAGGGACTCTGAAGAGTCTTCTCCAACACCACAGGTCAAAAGCAGCAATTCTTTGGCCCTTAGCCTTCTTTATGGTCCAACTCTCACATCCATACATGACTACTGGAAAAACCATAGCTTTGATTAGATGGACCTTTGTTGGCAAAATATTGTCTCTGCTTTTTAATATGCGGTCTAGGTTGGTCATAGCTTTTCTTTGAGGAGCAAGCATCTTTTCATTTCATGGCTGCAGTCACCATTTACAGTGATTTTGGAGCCCAAGAAAATAAAGTCTGTCACTGTTTCCATTGTTTCCCCATCTATTTGCCATGAAGTGATGGGACCAGATGCCATGATCTTAGTTTTTTAAATGTTGAGTTTTAAGCCAACTTTTTCATTCTCCTCTTTCACTTTCATCAAGAGGCTCTTTAGTTCCTCTTCACTTTCTGCCCTAAGGGTGGTGTCATCTGCATATCTGAGGTTATTGATGTTTCTCCTTGCAGTCTTGATTCCAGCTTGTGCTTCATCCAGCCCAGCATTTCACATGATGTACTCTGCATATAAGTTAAATAACCAAAGTCACAATACACAGCCTTGACGTACTCCTTTCCCAACCTGGAAGCAGTCCATTGTTCCATGTCCAGTTCTAACTGTTGCTTCTTGACCCGCATACAGGTTTCTCAGGAGGCAGGTAAGGTGGTCTGGTATTTCTATCTCTTGAATAATTTTCCACAGTTTATTGTGATCCACACAGTCAAAGGCTTTAGCGTAGTCAATGAAGCAGAAGAAGATGTTTAGTTTTTGTTAACTTTTAGCACTGGATGCACTCTGCTTGGTCAAACCCATTGTATTCCTTGTATGTTACCTGTATACCTGGTTGCTTCTTTTGTACACCATGGACCAGCATTTCAACCCAACTTTGGTCTGTTTGTCTAACGTGATGAAAGAGGTCTAATGTAATTCACCCTCCATGGCTGGCCATGTGAGAGTTTGTGGTGAGTCTCAGATTAATTGCATTTGGCAGGGCTCAGCCTCAGCGCAGTTTAGTCTGTGTTGTTGAGCCCAAGTGTAATATTCATCCTTGCCATTGTGGCCACCTCCCTTATGAATCCTTGAGCAGCTACTTTGGCCCCTGTGAGAAGAGGCTGGCCAGTGCCCTTGGGGCAGGCTATCTGGTCCAGCTTATTATGAGATCCTCTTGCTGGAGCCTTTGCAAGAACGTTCACATCAGATCCAGATATTCTCACACGCTGGCTAACTTTTCCCCAGGTGTCCCTCTCCCAGCGTTTCTGTCCGTTGCAGAGTAAATCTTTTCCAATCTTATACTCAACAGCTGAGAAGACATTTTCACAGAGCTGCCCGGCCCTTTGTGAGATGACTTGAAGCCAGTTTCTGTTATCCCCTTCTGATGGATTACAGTGGCAATCAGAAACTCCAAGACTTAGCACTGTCTCAGAGCCAGTGTCTAGTCATCCTCAAAAGCTCTGGTATTTCCCTTTTATCACTGTTGTTCGTGTTTAGTTGCTCAGTCATGTCCGAGCGGACCATAGCCTGCCAGGCTTCTCTGTCCATGGGATTTCCCAGGGAAGACTACTGGAGTGGGGTGCCATTTCCTTCTACAGGGGATCTTCCTGACCCACAGATCGAACCTGTGTCTCCTGCATTGGCAGGTAGATTCTTTACCACTAAACCACCCAGGAAGGTTTTCTCACTGTGCAAATTCCCTTATAAACAGTTGCAGACCCGAAAGGGAACATTACAGAACAGACTTGCAATATTTTTGAGGATCTCCTATCAGCTTGGCACTGTAGCCTGACTGACAGGCCCCAGAACGTCGCACCATCTCCCCCTGGCCTTGGCGTGTGCTGTCTCCTCCCCTGACACCCTTCTCCTCACCCACCCCTGGGCCCGCTGTGCATCACCCCGCAGGCTTGTTCTCCCACGTTTCCCTCCAGGAGCCTTGTCTGGCTCCGGGTGTCTTCTCTCTCACGGAGCTTTTTCCCCTTCTTTTGGCAGCCTGGCCAGTGGCATGCTCATCACTCCCTTCTCCTGGGGCGGGGGTTCTCCCAACAGTCACTCGGCAGGAGGACACATGGTAGAGGCAGTGAAGGAATGAGCAGAGGCTGCACTCAGTGGTGTTTGGTGGCCCTGGCTTCGTGCTCTGCTTCATCACGGCATCTGTTGCCCCTTCATCAGAAGGCAGGTGAAAGCAGCCTGGGGGTTACAAACTGTTAGTGTTCCGCAGTTGGTCTTAAGAAAGGCAAAACCACATCCTATGCCATCCTAAGAGGAGCCGCGGTATTTTCTGTCCTTTCTGAGGATAGCTGCCCTCCGGCCCCGCCCATCCCAGGTGACCTCCAGCATCTCCGCTCGTCCTAGTTACTGTTTCTTCATGTCAGCCTGCTGGGCGCCAGCGCTGCGCTGGGACTCCCGTGTACCCACGGTGGATGCTCAGGGCTCCCCTTTCTAGCAGCATCCTTCCCCTCGGTTCTGAGGATGAGAACCACTCAGTGTTCAAGCAACTTGGCCCAGCTCCGATGACTGGCAAGTGTCAGGGGCATCTGACAACATGGCTGTCAGGGTGCCAGCTTCTGTTCACTACTCTGGCGTCTCTGTTGCAGTGGCGGGACTGTGTGTGTCTGTTTTCTCTTTTAGTACATTTTCCCTCTAATCATGAAAACAAAGCTGTGTTGAACCATGTGGAAGCCAGGAATAGCGTTCTACTTGACCTACTATGTGGGAATCTTTGTTTTAGATTTTTTCCCCCTCCTCTCTTGTTCACAAGGTAGAAGAGGAGAAAGCAACTCCAAAAGAGGGCTCATCTTCTAGCTCCAAGCACTTACCTCAATGCATTGTCTAACTGTTCAGTACACTTTTGTGTTTGTAGGGCAGTTTTTTTTGTTTTTTTTTTTTTTACTGCCATTGTTCCATTCTGTGTAGCCTTTTTCTTGCAGTTAACAACTAAGAAACCCAGTCCTTTGGAAAATGCCATAAAATAAATTAAATTTTCCTGGGCACTGTGGTTTCTGTCTGCCTTGGCTTTTGATTTGGCTTTTCTTCTAAGCTGAATGCTCCTCTAAAAATCTTAGCTTGAATCTCAAGCCAGAGTGTGTAGCTTGCTCTCCTGTGGCATCCGAGGCATCTTCCTCGAATGTTCAGGGCTGGGTGGCCAGGCCCCCTCCCTTCGTCTGCACCCACGCAGCATCCCTGGGGGTGCTTGGAGGAGGGCACTTTACCACCATGTTAGGAAATCAGCGGGTGTTCATACTACAGGAGGAGCACAAGAACAAGAGGAGAATTGCCAAAACAAGCAAGTTCTTCCTATTCTTCCCTCCGCCTGAAAAACGCTCCCCTCCTTTCCCCAACGACCGAGGTACCGTCCTCGCCAAAGAAAGCTTTCCCCCTGCTCCCCCGAAACAGGGCTCATTGTGAGCCATGCTCCCCATGTCCCCAGGAGCACACATTCATCTTTGTGCTGTTTGTTTGGGTTTGTATTTATTTTCCCAGCCCATTGAAAAACAGCACCTTTCCCTATTTAAAAGAAATTTTGGAAGCAAAACCCTTTTCCCTTTGAGCCCAGCCCTTCCTCCGTATAAACCATCAGACATTTTTAGTGTTAGTTGCTCAGTCATGTTCTACTCTTTGAGACCCCGTGGACTGTAGCCTGCCAGGCTCCTCTGTCCATGGGATTCTCCAGGCAAAATACTGGGGTGGGCTGCCATTCTGTCTCCAGGGGGTCTTCCCAGCCCAGGGATTGAACCTGGAACTCCTCCTACACTGCAGGCAGATTCTTTACCGTCTGAGCCACCAGGGAAGGCCTTCAGCGAGGACAGTGAAGCCTTGCTCTCTGAAACACCATCCTCACACACACGTTGCTATCCTTTCCTTACACATTAGGGACAGTCAACATGACTGTCTCTCTGATAGCTCTTAGCCCTGGTGAAGCACAGACCCTGGGCGGAAAGCCCACCTTAGACGTCACCTCGGCCTGTGTTACCACCCGCCCCTGCCCGTCAGCCACGGCCTGGGGCTGTGGGCGCCGTTAGCACTGCACTGGAAGGGTGCCTCTGACTTGGAGGGAGGAACCGGGCACCCGTGTGGTTTTACAGACAGTAAAACCGCACCACAGAGTTTCAAAGATCTGTCATTCTGCTAAATATCCTTAATATTGAGACATTTTTTTTTTTTTTTTTCCTATTCACAGATCTTTACAATAGAAATGAATTTCCCTAGATGTGTCCTAGGGCACCGTGGCAACATGTGTTTTCTCTTTACACATGTGTTTAAATAGCTTTGGTTATTATTTACATTTCTTCCCATAATGTACTCCATCAAAACATTTGCTCGGCTTTCATCCACATGTGAGAAGCTCACCAGGGCAATAATGGAAGCCAGTGCCCGTAAGGCCTCTGGGGAATGTGCCACAATTCCAGCAGAAATGACTTTTTCCTGGAACTGGAAATTTGTAAAACTTGGTTTTACACTTTTTACCAAAAGTGTGCTAAAGCCGCCCTGACAGCACGAGAGGCTCTGCATCCTCAAAAGCTGGGGAGACTGGGCCAACCATTTTTGCAATAAATGGAAAGAAAGGCAAAATCTGTGAACTTTTACACATTATGTTTCCACTTGTTATAGTTACCTGTTGTGGACATGGCTTAAGTTGTAGTAACTTTTATTTTTTAATTTTATAAGAAATTAAAACACACAGAAAAACTAATATGCAAAGCTTCGAAAAGCTTAGGATTCTTTTCACCACATCAGGAGGTTGTCGAGTACCAATTTGAACTACCTAGAAGACCTTTCCGTTAGTATAAACTTGATTAAATGGACCCTGCTGGCTGGGTCAGCTGCTTCCCCCGTGCACCCTGGCCTTCTTTCAGAAGCCCTGCCGGCACATAGGAGATGCAGTGATTTCTCCCTCATACAGCAAAGTCTGAGTTGCCATTAGAATATGTGCTCAGTCACTCAGTTGTGTCTGACTCTCTGTGACGCCATGGACTGAAGCCCATCAGTCTCCTCTGTCCATGGGATTCTCCAAGCAAGAATACTGGAGTGGGTTGCCATTACCTCCATGGGATCTTCCCTACCCAGGGACTGAACCCATGTCTCCTGTGTCTCCTGCCTTTGCAAGCAGATTCTTTACCACTGAGCCACCTGAGTTGCCGTTGCTGAGGTTCAAATTACTATGCTGGTTCCGTTGGGGCTTTTCTGGTGATGCAACCCCTGGCTCAGTGGTAAATAATCTGCCTGCCAAGGCAAGAGACTCAGGTTCAATCCCTGGGTTGGGAAGATCCCCTGGAGAAGGGAATGGCAACCCACTGCAGTATTCTTGCCTAGAAATCCCGTGGACAGAGGATCCTGGCGGACCGCAGTGCATGGAGTTGCAAAAGAGTCAGAAATGACTTAGCCACTTAACAGCAACAGCAAACCCCATTTTTACTTTTGAGTTTGCTTGGGCTGGGTTCACTTTCTGCTTCCAAATTTCTTCATATTCAGAAACTGGGAAGTGCAAAACAACTTTACCAAATCCCCTGGGACTCTTATGATTCTAGAAAGATCTTTGTCATCAGATGGTGGTTGCAAGACTTTTTTAAGGAGTTCTCAATTGGCTGAGAGCCCAGCCCGTTTATCAGCTTTATGAAGACGGACCATGTATTACTAGAGCTTCCAAAGATGCATCCTCCTTGGTGGCAGGTGGGACTGGCTGGCTTCCTGCCCTGTTGGGAGAGCCACCTGCCACTGATGAGAGGAGTGGGATTGCACCATTCTGTGAGTGAGCTGTCTGTTCTGCCGCAGTATTTCTAATGGTGACAACTGGATTGGGGGGCCTGAAGTACTCATGGTTTACCCAGGGAAAACTATGGTTTTTCCCTTGCATGTTGCAAATATGGCCCTTGGGACACTTGCCTTGTATTATTCAAATGGTTTGGCTGTCACATTGTGTGTGTATGTGTGTGTGTGTGTGTGTGTGTTCAGGTGACGGTTGGGGGTCAGAGGAGATAGTGAGACGCACCCCTACTAAAAAAGCTGAATTTTCCTTTGGCAAATCCCAGATAAAATCTTAAAGAGTGACAGCCTCTCCTGAGTTTGACAGATACTAATGAGGTAAGTTCTCCTCCCCTACCCCCGCACCCCTCTCCACCCCCCGCTCCTCAGAAGGCAGTGGCCGTTTCTCACAGAGGTTGCATATAATTTGTTAATGTGTGGGATGACAAGGTATAGTGGAAACTGTTTACCTTGGCATGGACTGTGCATTTCTTGCGAGTTTTATGTCCATTGCCCTGTAGCAATAGCCTTCCTATGTCTGGGAAGCACTTATGGCATTTACCAGCTTGTCTGTTCCCTTCAAATTCTTTTCCTTTGGCCAGGACTTCTGATCACAATGCCAAGATTTTACAACTTGTCGCAATTGAGTTTCACATCACTAATATTAATAGCCACTGGGAAGCTCCAGAGAGAAAGCAGATAGTAGTTATCTAACTGACTAAATGTCTGTAAGAATCCTTTGGCTTTGAAGGACACAGAGGGCGCGTGAAGAGGCTCTGTCTAGTGGAGGGGAGCACGCGGGGGGTTTGTGTTTGGGACTGGGAGCTGATAATTAGTTATCTTGGGAATTTGGGGGACAGTAACCCAAGTGATGATTAAAAGCTGGAGTGCTTTCGTTCTCAAATTCCCTAACACGACACCCTTTTATTCAGAATAAAGATGGAGAATCTAAAATGATGGCTGTTGCAGTGGTTGTGTTCAGCTTACTACTGCAGTTGTTTGCAATGAAGACAATTTTATATTCACTGAAATGTATAATATTTGTATAATATATAAACTGGGCAGAGTGTACCCACTCCCTTTGGTACAGGAGACATTTATATCACCTCTAAATGAATCCACCGCAGGTTTCTGAAGGAGGTGGATGTTCATGAAGCATTGCAAACCCCTGGGCTATTCCCAGGGAGTTGAGGAGAGGCACATTTAATACCTGCTCAGCCACAGTTAATTGTGGAGCTGGTTTATATTTGTTGTTGCAGTGCAGTGCTGTTATTACTTAGAGCCTAAATTCCAATCGGCTTCAAATGGATCTCAGCTATTTGATCATAAACTATTTCACTAATGGGAAACTTGGCTTAACCTATTGTGTGGAATGTCTTGAGAAAGTCATCCATGTCTACATTAAGCAAAACCCAGACTAGCTCCACACGACCTCATACCTAAAAAATGAATCCCTGGGAAGAAATGCTGGTTTTAACTTTGAGGCCAAGTTCTGGGGTCATAGGTTGGTGTGTATGTGCTCATAACTGTGTATGTTTGTGTGTTTCCGTGTGTCTTTAATGCATAATACAGATACGTATAAACCCACAAATATAAGCTGCTGCTCTAGAAAATAAAAAGTTACAAGGCCTGAAAGGAGACACCAAAAATATGATTTCCGTCCAAATATTTGCAGGAATTTTACTTAATTGCAACCAGAAGTCTGACCTGGAAGTGTAGTGTTTTGACCTCCTAGCTGTCTGGTTTCCTATTTGCAGTGTTTCGCTCTCCCCCAGCTGTGAGAAAATATATTTTACATGGTTTTAACCCTGTGTATTCTTAGAAACACTGAAGTAGGAATTATTCTCCTGGGGGAAGAGAAATTCTCATTATTTACAAGAATGACTCGTAAAGGTTTCTTTTAAATAGAAAACATTTTTGAAACACTTAGCAAATCTTTCTCTGTAAGATATGTTTGAAAATAAAACAGCTTCTGGATTTCCTTTCAAGGTAATGTGAACTTCTGGGAGACTATAAGATTATTGTGATGTGTCGGTTTATCCTCATTTTAGTAAAATACTGTTTAATAACAAAAGTGTACACTTTAGAAATAGTTCTCTCGTGAAGAGGCTTTTTTCCAGTTCTAGCTTATTAAATCTTTTGTTCCTAGCCTTTTAGAAAAGTAAAAATTGGGCTGAATAAACTTTGGGAGGCTGTAGTGGTGTTTGGTATTCTAATGGGCCAAAAGGCAACACTGCCTTGTAGTTAGGGTGACTTAGGTCTAGGAGGCCTACTGTTGAAAAACTGTAGAATTGACACATCCAATGCTCATAGAGGCATTTGCTGAATATAGCAAGATGATGGAGAATCTTGTTTCTGTGTAGCCTTATAGAGTTTGCCTCAGACATTGCCAGAGGAAAGCATCATCGTTCCTATCCAATTCATGGATTTAAGAGTGAGAAACACTGACAGTTCCCATCCATTTAGCTCAAGAACATTTCATCCCATGCTCCTTTTTTGTTTTTTTTTAATAATAGCTTTCTTGAAATATAATTCATATACCAGGTGATTCACTCATTGGATATAAATGATCCAGTGGTTTTTGTATATTCAAAAAGCTGTGCAACCATAACCAGAAAACATTTGAGAACATTTTCATCACCCAGTGAAGCCATTACCCCCTGTCTCACCCAACACGCATCTTGCCATCAGCAATTGCTGTTTCTATCGCTTTGCTTGGTCTGGACCTTTCGTATGAGCTGAATCATACAATATGTTGTTTTTGTTAACTGGCTTTTTAAATGTATCATGATGTTTTCCAGGTTCTTCCATGTTGTAGCATTTATCAGTATTTCTTTTTACTGTCAAAATAGTCTATGGTATGGCTATATCACATTCATTTATTTGTTCATTGGTTGATGGACATTTCAGTTGTTTCAACTATTTGACTATTAGGAATAATGCTGGTATGAACATTTGTATAGGTTTTTGAGTGGATATTTATTTTAAATTCTTGTGAGTATATACCTAAGAATGGAGTTTCTGGGTTATTTTATACCTCTGTATTTAGTGCACTGAACTTTCAGCCTGTTTTTCAAAGTGGCTGTACCATTTTATATTCCCACCAGAAGTGTAAGAGAGTTCCATTTTCTCCACATCCTGTCAGCACTTGTTATTATCTGTCATTCTGATTATAGCCATCCAAGTAGATGTGAATGGAATAGCAAATGGCAACCCACTCCAGTACTCTTGCCTGGGAAATCCTGTGGACAGAGAAGCCTGGCGGGCTACAGTCCATGGGGTCCCAAAGGGTTGGACACGACTGAGTGACTAGACAACAACAAACGGATGTGAAGTAGTATCTCGTGGTTTTGATTTCCATTTTCCTGATGGTTAATGATGTTTTCCATCTGTTCAGATACTTGTTGGCCATGTGAATATTTTCTTGACGAGATATCTTTTCAAATCCTTTGCCTATTTTTTAAAACGAGTTGCCTTTTTCTTAGTGAGGTTTTATAAGAGTCCTTTACATATTTGAGATACAAATCCATTTTCCAGATATATGATTTGCAAAATTTTTCTCATCGTCTAAGGATTGTCCATTCACTTTCTTGATGGTATCCTTTGAAACACTTAAAGTTTTAAATTTTGATGATGTCCAATTTATCTGTTTTTTTTTTTTCTTTTCATTGCTTGTCCCTTTGATATCATATCCAAGAAGCAATTACATGAAGTCTGTGAACATTTACAAGTATCTATTTTTTAAGACTTAATAGTTTTGCCTCTTACATTTAGCTGATTAACCCATTTTGAATTAAATTTGTATACAACATGATGTATGGGTTCAACTTCATTTCTTTTACATGTGGATATCTAGTTGTCCCAGTACCATTTATTGAAAAGAGTGTCTTGGCAGCCTTGTCGAAAATCAGCTGACAGTAAATAAGAGGGTTCATTTCTGGACTCTCGATTCTATTTGTATTCATTTGTCTTTATGCCAGTGTTGCACTATTTTAATTACGATAGCTTTGTACTAAATTTTAAATCATCCTCCCATTCTTTTAAAGAACTATTTTCTTGTCTTCCCAGCAAGGTTAGAGCTGAAATTTACTGATCAGGATCAAGACTGTTTTAACCTAGTCAGTGTAAGCACCATTTTAAATTACTGTAAGCAATTGTTTTGACAATTGCTATAAAACAATTGTTTTAACAATCATTATAAAACAATTGTTTTAAGAATCATTATAAAACCTGACTTTAAATGAATTAATTAAATATTATTGATTCTGCCAGGGTTTTAAATTAAACTCTTTCACAAATGTATCAACTCCAGTTACTCCATTTTAATCAAATCAATGAAGAGAAAAGTGATTCTTGTTATAGTCAAGGTCTTCGTATTAATGCGAAAGCCTCGGGGTTATCAGTATTCGTAACGTATGACTGGGGACACGCATGAGTCTCAGTCATTCTCATTAAAATCCTTTACTTTAGGTTGTAAAGTTGACTGTGACTTAAAGTCTGGTCTCCTTTGCTTATCTGTCCAGCCTCATCCTTCATCCCTTTCCTTCTGTGCATTTTGAACCCTGCCCACCAGTATCCCCAGGAGCCACCAGGAGTGGCCTGTGGTTTTACACAGACGTGGGTGCAATGCCCCCCACCCATCCTCAGTCCTCCTAGCGGAATCCACCTGACGCTTCCACACTCTGCCTGGATGTCCTTGGGGGAGGTTCCTTGGGGATCTCCCTCCTCCCAGATGAATCTGTTTGTTCTACCCCTTGTTTCATTAGACACACCCTTTCTTGGCACCCGCAGTTCCTGCAGCATCTGTTGTTGCCCTTCATGGTCCTTCTCCTCTGTCTCTTCTCTGGGGTAGATGCAGGAGCAGCAGGGCTTGGATGCCTCTGGTTTGAGTATTACTGTTAGAGGAACAGCTTTTGACAGAACAGTATATATATATATACACACACACACACACACACACACACACACATTTCCTATTCATGTTGGTCCCTATAACTCCTCTTCCGCAGTCATTTTCAGTAGAATGCCTTGAGACTAAGGGGAAACTCCAGTGTGCTGCCAGCCTGCACCTGCATGACAGCTCATCAGTGTGATGTGTACAGTCATGTTCAACTTCTGTTACATGACTAACAGAATTTCTGGGCAAAGATGAGCATTCCAAGCTTGTTTAACCCCGATGGCCTTACTGCCATTTCCAAGGAATCTCTGATTTTTACTAAGTTCAGTAAAGTTTTTGTTGGTTGGTTTGTTAGAAAAATGTATTTTGAGAACGGAGCTGAGAAAAAGTTGACCCTTGCTCCACTGCCTTGAGAAGGGATTTTAATGGCGGGAATGAGCAGAGTGGAAGGGCAGACACAGGTGGATGGGAAAGAAGTGGGCCTCAGAGCTTGGGACCTCAGGGCGAGTCCAGGGCCCAGGGCTGGGGGTGATGACAGCAAGTGTGGGCAGGGCTGGCATGCTGGGGGACTCTGAGAAGTACTAGAGCTTCCTGTAGAACCTGGGCACAGTAGGCTTGGCAGGAGGCAAGTGCCCCTGAGAAAGGGTGAAGGCAAATGCAGTAACCCAGTAAGTAGCGCAAGGCCAGGGAGGAGCACGGGAGGGACCGGGCAGGGCTGGAGGCTGGAGGAAACCCACGTGCTCCTGCCCTTGTGTGGGTGGCCTCAGCTTTGAGGCTCTTAGTGGCTCCAGGAGCCCACTGAGAGCCCCGGGAGTCCCCGTGGGCCACTTCAGGTCCTGCAGAGGGCCAAGCATCTTCAGATAGCAAGCGGAGAGGCTCGCATCACATGGCCCTTCTCATAAAAGCAACTAAGGGAAGAGAGAAAGTTCCTGTGAAAAGAGCTGTGTCTCAGATCTCAGTTAAGTGAGTTTAAGCGTAATCTTGAAAACGTGAAGGGAGAGAGAAAGAACAGGGGAAGGAAAGTGGTTCTGTGGGAGGCACCGCCAGGAAGCTGGGAGGTTTGGGATAATGAAACGTTCTGGGAGGCTTTGTGGAGCCTCAGGGGATGGTGAGTTCTCAGCATTCAGCAAAAGAAAAATACGCAAGTCAAGTGGGAATGGGGTTTTCATGGAAGGATGGAGCAGCGCCTCCTCCCACGGCTGGGCGGCTGCACGGGGTACGGCCAGGGGACAGCTCAGTCCTCACCCGGGTGCATCTGACCCTCTCCACGGGCCTGAGAGGGTCTGTTCACTGCGGCTCTACTCTGGCCCTCTCCATTGCTCGTATTTCCTGGACACCTCCCTTTCTTTCGGTCTTAGCCGTGTATTTAAACCTGTTTTTTCTTTTACCTGGATTCTGTGTTTTTAGTGGGAGGGTCTCCGTGAGCTCAGCCTGTCAGATTCCTCAGATTCAGTTTTTAGCAGTATGCTCATTTTACTACAAGGCTGTATTTTTTAAAGAATGGTGGACTTTTTAATTCCATACTTAATTTTGATGTTGTGGCTTGAGTCTGCAAAATATATATCTGTATCTATACCTATCCATATAACTATATCTGTAATCTAGTTATATTTTCAGCTTGGGCTGCTAATAGTTAACGAATCTGAGAGTGAGGTTACGATTCCTGTTGTAAGTACAGTAGTGTGTTTACTAGGCTTCATAAAGATAGAGCTTTACAGTTACCTGTTGGGCTATTTCTGCTTTAGTTGCCTTTTAATCTCCTTAGAAAAGATGATTCTAAAGATTACTGCTGAATTTCATAACATATAAAGAATACTTTTGCATTCTTTATAAAATATTATTTCCAAAATGAGCAAATTACCTCAAAAAGCAAGCTTTAATCAAGATTTATGTTCTGAGACTTTGAAAGAAGGCTGTTGTTAACACAAAATATTTAAAAGAAAAATATGCATCTTTTTTAAGTTTCTTGAATATTTTCATCCAGTGATGGTGTTTCTTTTTTAAAAAAATAAGCTTCTTCAAAAGAATCTTCACTCTCATTTTGTAACTTAGAAATTTCAAATACATACAACAACAGAATCATGCAGCAAACCCCCACTTCCATTGTCCAGCATCACATTTTTAACATATGGCCAGTGTTATTTCATTTGTGCTTTTTCCTGTCCCTCCCCCCAATTATTTTAAAGTAAATGCTGGATATCACATTATTTTACACAAAAATGATTCAATATGTATTGCTCTAAACGATGAGTTTGTTTTTTTTTTAATGATCAGAGTGCCACCCAGGAAAAGAAATATATTGATGTCATCAGATATATAGTCTGTTTTCAGAGTTCTCTGAATATCTCTTCAATTCCTTTATAATTGGTTTGTTCAAATCAGGGTCCAAACAAAGTTGATCTACGCATTGATTGCATTCCGCTGATTCTCTTTACCTAAGATAAATATCTCTTTGAACCATGAGAACACTCCTCCCAGCTTTTTTTCCATGTTATTTACTTGTTGAAGAAACTGGGTCAAGTGTCCTCTGGAATTTCCCACATTTGGGGTTTGGCTGCATCTGCATGGTGGTGTTCACATGCTCTTCCAGCCCTGTGTTTCCCGTAGCCTGGCAGTGAGTACTTTGATGAAATCAGGTCCCCTGTGGTTGTTCCTCGTGCAGGAGCCCTCTGTGGTAGTTGGGCTGTACTTACCACAGCCTCTCATTGGGCAGCACATGATGCTTGGTTGTATCTCTTTTACTCTCATATTAACAATGTATATGTGGCAATAATGGAGTTTCTGTTTTATGATCTTTTTATCAGTCAGTATTTTCCATTGGTTCTTTTGATATTTCTACTATAGTACATCAAGGCTGTATATCGTCACCATGCTTATTTAACGTATATGCAGAATACATCATGAGAAACTCCGGGCTGGAGGAAGCACAAGCTGGAATCAAGATTGCTGGGAGAAATATCAATAACCTCAGATATGCAGATGACACCACCCTTATGGCAGAAAGTGAAGAGGAACTCAAAAGCCTCTTGATGAAACTGAAAGTGGAGAGTGAAAAAGTTGGCTTAAAGCTGAACATTCAGAAAACGAAGATCATGGCATCCGGTCCCATCACTTCATGGCAAATAGATGGGGAAACAGTGGCTGACTTTATTTTTCTGGGCTCCAAAATCACTGCACATGGTGATTGCAACCATGAAATCAAAAGACGCTTACTCCTTGGAAGGAAAGTTATGACCAACCTACACAGCATATTGAAAAGCAGAGACATTTCTTTGCCAACAAAGGTCCATTTAGTGAAGGCTGTGGTTTTTCCACTAGTCATGTATGGTTGTGAGAGTTGGACTATAAAGAAAGGTGAGCGCAGAAGAATTGATGCTTTTGAACTGTGGTGTTGGAGAAGACTCTTAAGAGTCCCTTGGACTGCAAGGACATCCAACCAATCCATCCTAAAGGAGATCGGTCCTTGGGTGTTCATTGGTAGGACTGATGTTGAAGTTGAAGCTCCAATACTTTGGCCACCTGATGTGAAGAGCTGACTCATTAGAAAAGACCCTGATGCTGGGAAAGATTGAGGGCAGGAGGAGAAGGGGACAACAGAGGATGAGATGATTGAATGGCATCATCGACTCGATGGACGTGGGTTTGGGTGGACTCCGGGAGTTGGTGATAGACAGGGAGGCCTGGTGTGCTGCGGTTCATGGGGTCGCAAAGAGTCGGACATGACTGAGTGACTGAACTGAACTATAGTAAACATAAGCAAAACAAAGTTTAAAAGACCACATTATGTATTCTTCTAAACTTTGCCTGTAGCATCTATAGTTGGTTCCTTTTTTAACCAGAGCCTCTATGAGATCTGATTTAGCATCTTAATTAAGATCATAAGTCATTGTATACCTATCGCTTTAAGTTTTACATATCAAAATGATGTACATTTTGTGTGAACTCTAAGGACTTATGGAAGATAAAAAAAAAGGAAAAGCAGGTGGTGAGGTTTTTGGTTTCTTTTCCATATGAAAAACTTGATCAGCAGGCAGTTAAGAAAGAGAAAAGAAAACAAAGAAGGCATGAGAGGTGTTCTTTGAAATCTTCCAGAGGTGCGATAATAATTGAGCTGATATGCATTGGCTTCTCATAAATTGTCTTGGTAGTCTGGGCATTGAGTACCTTAGAAATTAGCTTTCTCTCCATGCCTCTTCACTGTTGCTATAATATTCTTGCTAAAGGCCTATTTGTTTGTGTTTAAGGAACCAGGGTAGTTTCTCTCTTATATTCACTTACAGAACTTGCGTTTTGTTTTTGTGTTCCAAGAACTTTGTAAAGTACCACCATTACTCTACCAAGCCTCTTGCTACTAATTTCATTATAACAGACCAGTAAATCAGCAAAATAAGATTTAGAGCAGTGACTTCCAAACCTAAACTGTGCATCAGAATCCCCTGGAGCTTTCTAAAAACAATCTAGTTCTCTGGCACCTCCCCAGCTCTACATAGATTATCAGATATGAGGGTTGCAGGAATCCTATGCATGTGTCAAAGACCCTAGCTTTGGAGATTCAGATTCCCCAAGTGATTTAGATATGAGCAGGGAGCTCATGCTTGGGAGTTGGAAAAACTCGAGACCCATAGATGGTTGCTTGAACTTCACAGTGGTTTATTTAATAACTAGAAGAGACAGTGGGATTGATGATAAATGTTGGACATATTTGGTGTTTTCATCCGTGGCTGGATGAGTGCATCAAAAATGGCAAAAAGACCTAGCGCCTTGTAAAGGGGATACAAATCCCAAATGACTGACAGTCCTGAGAGGAATGCTCGTTGCAGACATAGGCTGAGTAGCGGATAGAGAACAGAAAACAGCCTACCTCCACCTGGAGGAGAAAGCAGTGACCGCCTGTGTGAAGGCCAGAACCACAGTAAGGGCCTTACTGACTGAGAGGCGGGGCCTGCTGAGAAAGCCGGCAGAGCCTGGGCTCGAAACGGGGATGCGTGATGCGCTCCCTTCACTTCTTTTTTTTTTTTTTTTTTTTTTTTTATTCCCTTCACTTCTGCAGTTTCCCCCGGAGCGCCTCATCCTTGCAGAGTGCCTGGAATAGACACTTGTCCTTCTGTGCCCTCTTTATCACCCTCATTCATCCTTCTGCTGTGGAGTTACTCAGAAGTGCTCTCAGCCACCTCTTGTTGGTCAGCTCCTAGTGTTTCGTTGTATTTCTGCCTTTGCTAATGCGTTTGATCTTGAAACTCTTTTCCATTAACTTCTAAGACCTCTCTCCCCTGGTTGCCCCTCTTCCTGTCCGGCCACATCTCCTTGTCCTCTTCACGTCTCTTTTGACATGCTCCGTGGTGGACGTTTTTGCCCTTTGCCTAGAGTTGACTCAGCATTTTCTCCGGTCTTCACGTCCCTCTGAAGTCCACGCCTCATTTCTGTGTGCTTCCCAGACAGCTGTGCTCACTGTCTGAAGCTTGGGTCGTGGTCTTACTGATTCCCACCACCACCCACCCCCCGCCCCGTTCCCGCCTCCATTCACGCCACCAACAAAGCCGGGACCCCCCTCTGCCCTCGTTGGTTATCGACCACCAAACCTGTCTCTGCTTCTGTCCCTGAAGCATCCCTTGAACATGTCCCTTTCTCATTAGTCCTGTGACGACCCGCGACCCTCATCTTGCCCCACTTGGCTTGCAGGAACTTCTACCAGTTTCCGCCGCTCTGTGCCATCATGGAAATGCAGGCCCATGTGCTACATATTCTGACATTTCAAGCAGAGCTGGAAGTCCATATTTTCATGTAAACTTTCTGAATCCTTAAAATGCTTGTAACTAATTTAGAAACTTTGATAACACCATGTGCACCTTCATAGGCCACTAGTTTGTAATGTTTTACTTAAACATAAGGTAAAAATATCAAAGAAAATGATAATGTAAGTGATTTTGTTGTCTTTTGGCATGAGAAAAAGCTTTATATCAGAATTTCAAAACAAGACATGTATTTAACTAAATAAAATTGGAAAACACTTTGGCAAAATAAAAATACTATGAACAGTTAAAATATAAGTGATACTATGGGAAGAAAAAATTTTCAGTTAAAGGTCAATGTAGTTCTTATAAAATTATGCTTATAAATCAGTGTAAAACATAAGTTCAGAAAAGCTCTGTTCCCTAATAGAAATAAACAGAGGATGTGTAGAAATACAAATGAATCTAAAATAAAGCTTGTCCTTACTTGCAGTCAAAGAAATAGAGATTAAAAAGCCGTGAGCAGTGGTGAAGCCATGTGCACCAGTTCTGTATTTGAAGGTCCAGTATTGATGCAAATGTTGGGAAATGGACATGATCGTATACTCCTGGTAGGAATTTGAATTGGGCTTCCCTGGTGGCTTAGATAGTGAAGAATCCACTTGCCATGTGGGAGACCTGGATTTGATCCCTGGGTCTGAAAGATCCCTGGAGAAGGAAATGGCAACCCATTGTAGTATTCTTGCCTGGAAAATAGCATAGACAGAGAAGCATGGTGGGCTACAGTCCAAGGGGTCACAAAAAGTAGGACATGACTGAATGACTAACACTTTCACACTTTAACTTTCACACTTTTCTGGAATGGAATGTGGCAATTTCACATTGGTCAAAGTTTTAGCAGAATTCTGGAAATTAGGAAAAGAGAAAACAAATTTATCATTAAAAAAAAAAATCAAAGTTCCAGGAAACAGTCAGTAAAAAAGACACTAGGAGGCAAGAATTGAAGTGGAAAAGACTAACAACTTTCTAAAGCAGTGAAGGATGTGTTCATATGTTCTCTGGTTTAAGAAATCTCAGCATCCCAGCAGGATAAATTTTTCAAAAGATCCTAGATATATTGTAGTAAATTCCAAAACACCAAAGACTTAAAGTGTTAGTCAGTGTTAGACAGGCTTCTCTGTCCCTGGAATTCTCCAGACAAAAATACTGGAGTGGGTAGGGGAATCTTCTCAACCCAGGGATTGAACCCAGGTCTCCCACATTGCAGGCAGATTCTTCACTGTCTGAGCCACCAGGGAAACCCTTGATGCCCCAACATGGGGCCAAAAAAAGAATAAATAGAAAACCTTAATAACCCCTGTTAAAGCATTTAGACCACTATTTCAGAAGTACCAGATCTGAACATTTTACCAGGGAATTCCCTCAAAATTTAAGAAATAGGTAATTCCAATTTTGTATAATAGAATAATAGCTAACATTTCCAACTCATTTTAGTATAACTTGACACTAAAACCAGATAAGGAAAATACAAGAGAGGAAAATTACAAGTCAGTCTCACTCAAACAATAAAAATAGAAATCTTAAACTAAATGTTAGCAACCCAAATTTGACAATATGGAAGAATCATAACAGATGCCAAGTTGGTTCATAATTAGAAAGCGTATTAGTATTTACCATAATTAGAAAGCCTATTAGTATTTACAACATTAATATGTTATAGGAGAACAATGCATATGGTAACTAGATTGAAAAAAAGTAGCTATCATTCATGATAAAAAATTCTTGGAAAGATTAGGATCATGTCTACAAAAGTCTATAGCAAATATTGTTCTCAGTAGTAAAACATTAAAAGCGTTCCTTTTATAACTGTGAGGACCACAAAAGTGGTTACTACAATATTCAACAATTACTGGAGGTTCCAGCCCAAACAACAAGACGGGGAAAATAAAACAGGTGAAATATTGGAAATAAAGAATAAAATTTTAGGGGATAAATGTATACATAGAAAAGTCTAGAGGAAATATGCAGACTAATTATTAGAATTAATAAGATTTAATATGTTTTTCAGCTGTAGGTCAGCATATAGAAATCATCTTATTATAGCAGACAGTTGGAAAATGTAATTTTTAGGAGCTGATATGTATAGCGGTAGCAATAAAAAAAATGGGAAGTTCCTCATAGTAAACTTAATGAAGTATGCAATAAATTTATGTAGAAAATTTTTAAACTTTATAGAAAGACATTTTAAAAGTCCTTAAAAATGACTGGGAGACTTACCATGTTAAATGCATATGAAATCTCATTATCATAAAGATCTTATTTTCCCCAACTTAATCTATAGATTGAAGGCCTTTCTAACCACAGCTCCCAACAAAGTTTTTTCCATGAAGTTTGACAAGCTAATACTAAAAGCTGTATGACAGTATGAAGGACCAAGAATAACTCCAAGTAATTTTATGAAGAGTGGAAACTGTGTTGAGGATCAGGAGAGGAACTTGCACTACTGGATATTGTGATTTACAAATGATACTCAGGTAATTAACACAGTGTGCATTGACTCTTAGTCAATGGAATAAAATAACTCAGAGAGACCAGTTTATATATGACACAGCTGGCATTTCAGATCATTGGGGACCTTCTGTTTGACTGTTCAATAGAGAATTGGGGAAATAGAGACTGTTCAATAGAGAACTGGGGAAAGAATAAAACTGGATTCCTAATGGATACCATACACAAAGTCAATGTACATAACATTGAGACTTGTTAAAAAATCAGATCATAAAGCAGCATTTCTAACCTGTCTCCATTTGTGTAAAAAGAGACAAGAATATGTATGTGATTATATATCCTGAGAAAAGATCTGGAGTATATTGAAGTTAAGGTGACAAGTGACTGTCTCTGGGTGGTTGGATTTTTGCTGATTTATCCATCTCTTTATGCCTCTTTTTTGTTTCTGTTTAGTTTTTTTTTTTTAATACATTAAGTGTATATTACTTTTAATTAGAATTTTTTTTTTCATTTTTAATTTTCCGCCTATTTGGTATCTATTTTATTTTTAGTCTTCTTTGAGATTATCTTTTCAAATTCTTCTTGACAACTTCCAAACTGCCTCCTCCTTTCACACACAGAAATAACATTTTCATTGTGATTTTGATTGAAATTGTCTGGCACATAATAGTCACTCAGTACATGTTTGTTAAATAGATAAATACAGGGACAATTCACATCTTAACACTGGTTAAGCCTTCCAACCAAGAACATGATATGTTACTCAAATCTTTTCAAGTCTTTTTTTTCCTAAATGTGAGCTTTTCTGTTTTCTAAAAATACAGATCTCACACCTTCATGCAATTATTGTTTTCTAAAATGGTATAATCTTTTCGTTTTCCCCCACATTGAGTCAGACCGTTAACTGTGTAGCTTTGCCATCAGGACTTAGAAGTGTCAGAAAGATGATTAAATGTACATAAGCATATCCTGTGTAGTGAGGTCAAGGACCGGGGTTTATTTAGCTTAGAGTAAATGACTGAATTGAAACTGAATACCTGTCTCCAAGCACGTGATAGCGGCCAGCTTTCCTTCAACTCTGCTGAAGACAAGACACAGGAAAATGAACTTCAGCTAGAATGTGAGTGACTCAGATTAAATATTGCAAACTGACAGTGTGACGCCAAAGTGGCCCTTGGGAACATTTTCTTTGGACTGTAGAGTATATTATAAAACTTTGAATTCATTGCTAATTTGAAACTTGGGAGGTCTCACATGAAAATTTACATTTCCAGCTTTTCTGGCAAGGCTTAAAATCTAGTATCCTGTGCCGGAGTTTCAGTGGCAGCTGATGGCTGGAATTCCGAAGCGACTGGCCCCTCTTTAAAACAGCTGTGTGCTTTCTCCAGTTCTCCATGTCAGAACCCAGCCCTTCCTGTTATCTGCCTTGCCCTTTAAGCATTTTAGTCTGCAACCTCAGCTCCAGTGATAAAGGAAGAACTGAGTTGCCCATACACAGGCATGGCATTTTTCATTTTCAGGGTTGTTTTTAAAATGTGGTTTAAATATGGTCTGACTACTAAGCAAGAAGTGGACCAGGTGATTTCTCAAAGGTCTTTCCTGTCCTGTGAGTCTGTGATCCTGTTGGAATAGTGCCATGGTTCAAGAACTCAATGCATATGGTTGTCGAAGCTGCAGTGCGCCCATTGCAAGGCACAGAGCCCACAGAGCTCATCGTTCATCTGGTATTTCCTCATGTTGGGCATAGGAAGTTTGACAGATTTTGCAGAGGACCTGTTTCAAGAGCCTAGAGTTCAAACAACTAGCTACTTAGTTTAGAAGATTTGTTAAAAGTCTGTTGCTTTTGTACATAGTTATATAAATATGAGTGAAAGACTTTGTGGGTAACTTTGAGTTTTATAAGTATCCAGTATCACATCACTCCCATCATTACTGTGGGGCACCATTGTTTTGAATATCATTTCATCTGTGCTTGAATATCATCTAAGCACAGTTTTCATATTTAATGTTAAGGGTATATATATTCTTATAAACAAAAAAGTAGGAAAGCAGTGGGGGAAAAAAATCTGAAGTGATAATGTCTCAGTCTGTGGAAAATTCTTAAAGAGATGGCAATACCAGACCACCTGACCTGCCTCTTGAGAAATCTGTATGCAGGTCAGGAAACAACAGATAGAACTGAACATGGAACAACAAACGGGTTCCAAATAGGAAAAGGAGTATGTCAAAGCTGTTTATTGTCACCCTGCTTATTTAACTTATATGCAGAGTACATCATGAGAAATGCTGGGCTGGAGGAAACACAAGCTGTAATCAAGATTGCCGGGAGAAATATCAATAACCTCAGATACGCAAATGACACCACCCTCATGGCAGAAAACGAAGAACCAAAGAGCCTCTTGATGAAAGTGAAAGAGGAGAGTGAAAAAGTTGGCTTAAAACTCAACATTCGGAAAACTAAGATCATGGCATCTGGTCCCATCACTTCATGGCAAATAGATGGGGAAACAATGGAAACAGTGAAAGACTTAATTTTGGGGGGCTCCAAAATCACTGCAGATGGTGACTGCAGCCATGAAATTAAAAGATGCTTGCTCCTTGGAAGAAAAGCTGTGACAAACCTGGACAGCATATTAAAAAGCAGAGACATTACTTTACCAACAAAGGTCCATCTAGTCAAAGCTATGGTTTCTCCAGAAGTCATGTACGGATGCGAGAGTTGGACCATAAAGAAAGCTGAATGCAGAAGAATCAATGCTTTTGAACTGTGGTACTGGAGAAGACTCTTGAGTCCCTTGGACTGCAGGGAGATCCAACCGGTCCACCCTAAAGGAAATCAGTCCTGGGTGTTTATTGGAAGGACTGATACTGAAACTGAAACTCTAATACTTTGGCCACCTGAGGGGAAGAACCAACTCATTTGAAAAACCCTGATGCTGGGAAAGACTGAAGGCAGTAGGAGAAGGGGACGACAGAAGATGAAATGGTTGGATGGCATCACTGACTCAATGGACATGAGTTTGAGCAAGCTTGGGGAGGTGGTGTTGGACAGGGAAGCCTGGCGTGCTGCAGTCCATGGGGTTGCGAAGAGTCGGACTGAACTGAACAGCACTGAACTGATGGATCTTGTAAATAATAATAGCATGTGGCCAGTGGTATTACATACAGAGTCTGTCATGTTATGGGTAGTGAGGCTACAGGTAGAAAATTTGTTTTGTTTTTTTCCTGACTAAATTTCAGTTCAGTCACTCAGTCGTGTCCGACTCTTTGCAACCCCATGAATCGCAGCACACCAGGCCTCCCTGTCCATCACCAACTCCCGGAGTTCACTCAAACTCATGTCCATCGAGTCGGTGATGCCATCCAGCCATCTCATCCTCTGTCGTCCCCCTTCTCCACCTGCCCTCAATCCCTCCCAGCATCAGAGTCTTTTCCAATGGGTCAACTCTTCTATGTGGTGCCCAAAGTATTGGAGTTTCAGCTTGAACATCAGTCCTTCCAAAGAACACCCAGGACTTATCTCCTCTAGAATGGACTGGTTGGATCTCCTTGCAGTCCAAAGGACTCTCAAAAGTCTTCTCCAACACCACAGTTCAAAAGCATCAATTCTTTGGCGCTCAGCTTTCTTCACAGTCCAACTTTCACATCCATACATGACTACTGGAAAAACCATAGCCTTGACTAGACAGAACTTTGTTGGCAAAGTAATGTCTCTGCTTTTGAATATGCTGTGTAGGTTGATCATAACTTTCCTTCCAAGGAGTAAGCGTCTTTTAATTTCCTGGCTGCAGTCACCATCTGCAGTGATTTTGGAGCCCCCCAAAATAAAGTCTGACACCGTTTCCACTGTTCCCCATCTATTTCCCATGAAGTGATGGGACCAGATGCCATGACCTTCGTTTTCTGAATGTTGAGTTTTAAGCCAACTTTTTCACTCTCCACTTTCACTTTCATCAAGAGGCTTTTGAGTTCCTCTTCATTTTCTGCCATAAGGGTGGTGTCATCCGCATATATGAGGTTATTGATATTTCTCCCGGCAATCTTGATTCCAGCTTGTGCTTCTTCCAGCCCAGCGTTTCTCATGATGTACTCTGCATATAAGTTAAATAAGCAGGGTGACAATATACAGCCTTGACGTACTCCTTTTCCTATTTGGAACCAGTTTGTTGTTCCATGTCCAGTTCTAACTGTTGCTTCCTGACCTGCATATAGGTTTCTCAAGAGGCAGGTCAGGTGGTCTGGTATTCCCATCTCTTTCAGAATTTCCACAGTTTATTGTGATCCACACAGTCAAAGGCTTTGGTATACTCAGTAAAGCAGAAATAGATGTTTTTCTGGAACTCTCTTGCTTTTTCCATGATCCAGCAGATGTTGGCAATTTGATCTCTGGTTCCTCTGCCTTTTTTCAAACCAGAGAAGTTCATGGTTCACGTATTGCTGAAGCCTGGTTTGGAGAATTTTGTGCATCACTTTACTAGCGTGTGAGATGAGTGCAGTTGTACAGTAGTTTGAGCACTCTTTGGCATTGCCTTTCTTTGGGATTGGAATGAAAACTGACCTTTTCCAGTCTTGTGGCCACTGCTGAGTTTTCCAAATTTGCTGGCCTATTGAGTGCAACACTTTCACAGCATCATCTTTCAGGATTTGGAATAGCTCAACTGGAATTCCATCACCTCCACTAGCTTTGTTCGTAGTGATGCTTTGTAAAGCCCACTTGACTTCACATTCCAGGATGTCTGGCTCTAGGTGAGTGATCACACCATTGTGATTATCTGTGTCGTGAAGATCTTTTTTGTACAGTTCTTCTGTGTATTCTTGCCATCTCTTCTTAATATCTTCTGCTTCTGTTAGGTCCATACCATTTCTGTCCTTTATCGAGCCCATCTTCTCCTGAAATGTTCCCTTGGTATCTCTAATTTTCTTGAAGAGATCTCTAGTCTTTCCCATTCTGTTGTTTTCCTCTATTTCTTTGCATTGATCGCTGAAGAAGGCTTTCTTATCTCTTCTTGCTATTCTTTGGAACTCTGCATTCAGATGTTTATATCTTTCCTTTTCTCCTTTGCTTTTTGCTTCTCTTCTTTTCACAGGTATTTGTAAGGCCTCCCAAGACAGCCATTTTGCTTTTTTGCCTTTCTTTTCCATGGGGATGGTCTTGATCCCTGTCTCCTGTACAATGTCACAAACCTCCATCCATAGTTCATCAGGCACTCTGTCTATCAGATCTGTCCCTTAAATCTATTTCTCTCTTCCACTATATAATCATAAGGGATTTGATTTAGGTCATACCTGAATGGTCTAGTGGTTTTCCCTACTTTCTTCAATTTCAGTCTGATTTTGGCAATAAGGAGTTCATGATCTGAGCCACAGTCAGTTCCCAGTCTTGTTTTTGCTGACTGTATAGAGCTTCTCCATCTTTGGCTGCAGTATTTGGCCACAAGTAATTATTTTGTTCACAGGTTTTTTTTTTTTTTTAAATGGATCTAACCAGTTTGCCCATTTGTTTTGGCATCAAATAGACATAGCTTTATTGTGACTCAGAGTCCAGCACTGTCCTTATTTAAAGACATGAAATGTTATCTCAAGGGAAATGTTTTGGAGTCTCTAAATGTCTTGGGTAATAAGTGAAATTTTTAACCCAGGACCAAATATTCCATTTACCCACCCAAATTGTTTCCCAGTTGTGGTCTTAGACTAGGCTCCTGTGTGTATTCTTAAACTTATGAAGGACTCTTGTTTTTGGTTCCCACAGAACAATTTCTTTCTGCATCCACACCCACATCAGCAGTGATGAAGGTCAGACTGAGACCCACAAAATGTTTCAGAGGGCTCCATAAAGTCTTTTCCCAAGGCCCCATGTCATACTTGGTTTGTCCTTTAAGTTCTAACAGATGGTATCAAACTCATGACTTTTCTAGCCTTGACCATCTGATAAGGACAGGTATCACTTTCCGAATAGGCACAGTTCCCGAAGTCATGACTTATGACATCATCTCTCCTGAATGAAATAGCTTTAAAATAGATGCAAGTCTCCATCTTTTAAGTATGTTCTGTGTTCCTGGAGTAATCCAGCACCAAGATAGTGTCCGTACTTGATAGGTATCAGCCCCTTTCTTCATGCTGTCTTATTAAATCTCACTCAAGTCTTCACCTGGTGAATGAGCCCTGACTCACGACCTCAGCCTGGGAACAGTCACAAGTCTGAGCCGGCTCACAGGAGGGAGCTGCTGCTAGTTCAGCCAGGAGGCATCTGGTTGCCACCAAGTGCCCTTTCTTACAGCAAAGGTAGACCAATATGAGACCACTCTCCCACATGCTTAAGTAAGCTTACCTTAGCTGAGAGTTGAAGTATTTATACATTTAAGGTTTGGTTTCTTTGAAATCAACTTTAGGACTAAATCTTCAAATCGTCTCTGTTCTAGACTTCAAATTGTGATCACAGCTTTAGTTTAAACTTAAAATTTCCTGCAACAGCTAAAGAAGCCATCAATATTAATAAGTGGCTGGCATTCTAAAATAGTGGATAAAAGGGAGAGAGAGAGATTATTCTAGGTAAAAGAGACAAAACCAGATGCAGTGTGTGACCTTTGGTTGGATTCTAATTCAGAAGTATCAGTAATTTGGGGGACAGTTTGAGAATTTCGATGTGGACCATTTAAGCAATAATGTCATGTCAGTTACGATTATGGGATTTTGTGATGTAGGAGAATGCCATTGTCTAGGAGTCTGTATTACATATTGTGGAGTTATCCATAAGGATATCTATTCTGAAATGGTATATAGCAAGTGTGTATGTGAAATATGATACAATATTAACCATTATTGAGTCTAGATGGTGGGCTTTGGGTGTTCATGGCACTGTTTTTCCACTTTTCTGGGTGTTTGAAATTTTTCATGCTTGTGAGTAATGATACAAACGAAGCAGTTGTCCCAGGGAGAGAAGTGCTGTGGGCCACAGTAGGTCTTGCTGAGGGCTTCCTGTGGTTTCAGAGAAGGCTTTGCTGGAGGGGATTCCGAGTGGTGGGTGGAGCGCACTGTGAGTGGTACTTTCCTGCCCAGGCCCCAGGCTAGCCGTCCAGGGGCTCAGCAGGTGACCCCAAGGCGGTTTCCCAGGCTCCTGTGAATTGCTTTCCTAATCACAGTGGGAGAGGGCTTCCCACCACAAGCTGGACCGCAGCTTCCCCTTGGCAGTCTTGCGGAAGCTCAGGTCACATTGGCCAGGAATCCCTGGAAAACAAGCAAAGCTGGATGGCTTTACAGTAAAAACTCCATGTTGTAGATTTGCTCTTAGCATCTTGGGATTGTGAAATATCGATATAACGGCCCAAATAAACGACCACTTCCTTCAAAAGTACTATTACTCATTGGAGCACAGTACTACTTAAGACTAATCTGCTGCCTCCCTAAGTCAGGGTGGAACTTGTTCAACTCATATTTGATTTTTTTGTTTGTTTGTTTTTCCTTTCTATTTCATAAAGTCTCTAAATTTCTAATAAAGCCATTTGGAGCAGTTTATTTTAGACAGAATGCAAAATGAAATAGTAGCAGAACTCTGTCCTTAAAGCAGAGACCACCCTTTCTTTATCTCACAAATATGACCCCATCTCCTTTTTTTCTCAGGTTCTTGATGTTCTTTGGAGCAGAGTAGAGGAAGTGCATGTGGCAATAGGTCGGCATCTAGAACGTCACTGGGGCATTGGGAGGTTGTCTGTTGGAAGGTGGTGGGCAGTACAGCAGCTCCTTATAAAGCATGGAGCTTGGGAGGCGCAGGGATAGGAGACTTTGGGGGCTGCTGGGGAGACGCTGGTCTCTGGCTGGGACTGGACGTCTCGTACATTAAGCAGTGCAGTGTGTGTCTGTTAGTCTGTCAGTCGTGTCTGGCTCTTTGTGACCCCATAGACTGAGGCCTGCCAGGCTTCTCTGTCCTTGGAGTTCTCCAGGCAAGAATACTAAATTGGATTGCCATTCCCTTCTCCAGGGTATCTTCCCAGCCCAGGGATTGAACCTGGGTCTCCTGAATTGCAGGCAGATTCTTTACTGTCTGAGCTACCATGGTAACCCAATTATTTTTTGAAATAGACCTACCTGAAGACTACCGGTGGTAAGATGCTTCCATGATAAAGCAGTTCTCTCTCTAATCCCAGTCTCTATTTGTGACTAAAGATAGATTTTTCAGGCTAAGGAGGACCACAGTAGCTCTCAAGAAAATAGGCATCCTTAATTGTGATTTACAAGTGCCTCTAGATTTTGGAATACCATTGCCATGTAATTTTCAGATGAAAAGGTTTATGATTTATGAAAAGGTAAAGATGAAATCACTTTATGATTTCTATTTTGCTTCTTCCTCCCAGCCCTGACCCCAGTTCTGGGCTTTTAGAGCATCAATATTGCAAGCCTGGAGCTGGTGCCCAAGAAGGGGGAAGCAGAGGGTCCCCTGGATTCTTTGCCAAGCTGCCATTTAGCTTTCAAGCATAGTGGAGCTTTGCTTGAGCCCTGGATTAGTACACAGTCTCAGAGGCCTGCTCAACTCTGTGAAATCAATGTCATTAAAGAGCAAAGATAATGCAGTCTTTATCACTGCCTTTATCTGTGGATAAATGAAATACAGCTCCCTAAGTATGTCAATTCAGTGTATTTCAACAGCTGTGAGTTTCTTTACTTACGTATCAGAGTTAGGTTGCTGTAAGAACAGACACAAACACTTTTTGTGTTTTCTCTCTCTTCTGCTTTCTCTTTAAACAGTAAGCAACACAGCCAGTATAATTTGGACTAAGCAAGTGCAAATCTCTTTTACATGGTAAACTTACCATTTCTCTTATAGGTGTGTTCAGCAGGGTTTTCCGCTAAAACCATAAGAAGACACCGGGTTAGGAAGGATTCCCTTTAAGACAATCCTGTCCTGGGGGCGGTGAGGGGAGTGGGACAGAGGAGGAAAGATTTCAGTAAACTCCACTCTCCTAGTAATGTCAGTAGTAAAACAGTCCGAGTTTGACTTATGTTGCTTTATTTTCCTAGAGGGGAAGGCGGTGTATTGAGACAGCTGACCAAGCAGGATTTTGTTATCACTCAAGTGGTATCTCCAGATACCAGGCTTCCTGAACTCATACTGGAACTTTCCTAGTCAACTTCAGATTTAGCCCCTTCCTACCAATAACACTTTATTCCTGGAGAATTTGTACAGCAAAAAGAGTTTTGAGAATTGGAGCATGTTCTCTGACCCCTAATCATGTGGAACTATAAGCATTAAAGTGTGATCCGCAGCAAAGGTAGAGTGACTTTGATAATGCATTTTTGTTGTTCAGTCCTTTGCAAAACTCACATAATAAATCATTACTTTGAAAATCACTTCTCTCTGTGTGTTTCTATGTCCCCCCTCCCCCAGCTGCAAGACAAATAAACAGATGTGGATGTCACTTCCACTCTCGCGGTGACCTAAGGGCCGAAGTATTTGTTTTAAAGCACTCAGGATAATGCCAGTGGTGTGCATATTTCATTTGACATTTTAAGCAGAAGAAAGCCACATGACCAAAATGCAATCCACTTCAAGTGTGTTAGGAAAAAACATATTTCATCTCTGTAAACCTGGAGATTACCCTGCCGTAGATGTCACTGTTGCGAAACCCCCACGGCTGAAGCAGCGGCGCTGTCACAGCTTGTGCAGACAGGACATCAGGCCTTTGGTCACTGATGTTCTGGATCTTTCTGTGAGGGTGACAGAAGGATATTTGAGTGTAGAACTGGAAACTTCTTTAATTGTATTCTTTATATATAAATTATTTCAAAACAAGCATCATATTGGTCTTTGGAGAGTCCAGTGGACCTGGAGACCACCTCTTTTAACTCCTGGACCTTCCAGTTTTATGACTAAAATCCTGACTCTGAGGATAAGTGATTTGCTGAAGTTGTTTGGGAACCTGGGAACCCTCACCCTTCTTCGGTGGGCCTTTCACTTCTGATTCTCCCACCAGGTACCCGACTGTGTTTACCAGACATTTTTACTTGATCATTTCGGGAGGCTCGTTGACAGACCGCTTTATACTTGGAGCAGGGCTGTAAGGGAGGAAAGAAGGGAGGGATGTAGAGAGGAGGCAACTATGTTGGTACTTCCCGTGACTACGGAAGTTTTGTTGCTGCAGATTTTGATGATGGTAAGAGGAATGGTGACGTCTCCATCGTTACAGATGGTGGAGTGCACTCCTTCAGACCAGGTTTCTTTTGCTTAACTTTATGCTTGTGAGATTTAGTCCTGATATGGCCTCTAGCTGAAGTTCATTTACTTTTAGGGGCAGAGTAGGATTTGCACTGTGTGACTGTTACCTCCCCCACACCCCACTTTGTTTTCAATGAAAAATTCTACTTTTGATGGATATTTACATCAGTTCCGGTTTGGGACTTCTGTGAAAAGTGCTATTCATGCACCCTGTGTTTATGCTTGAGTTCAGCTTTAGGTCCTGAAAGCAGCTGTCAGTGCATGAGAATTCCTGTTAGCCCACATTCTTGCCAACAGTTGGTGTTCATGGCCTTTTCCAGTTTGGCCATTCTGGTGGTTGGAGAGTTTTTTCTGCCTCTTTTTTGGGGGGAGGGAGGGCGACTTACGTCATATTTCGTTTCATCACATCCTATATAAAGACTTTACTTGAACTAGAATAACTTATAGGCAAAACACACTCCTCTTCAAATACTTTAAACTCTTCATTATGTGAGCTGATAAGCTGTGAGCATCAAAGAGTGGCCAATGGTACAACCGCTCAGCCTGAATTAAGCATCCTACCTGAGGGCCTGATTGTTAGGCCTGTTTGGTCCGACCTCCTCAGTTAGGCCATTTTCCACATAGAGTAACTGAGCCGTTTCAGTGATTGGAGGCCGTTCCAGGTGCCGTGGCCAGGCCTCCTAGGAGTTACTCAGGCATGTGCACCTCTTCCTCTGGAAGAGGCCTCTACAGATCCTCCTACTCTGACTCACTAGGCAATCACTGAGTGCTCACTGGGCGGCAGGCGCTGGGCTGGGCCTGTGGGGTTCCTTCTCAGACAAGCGTTTAGTCTGATGCTGGCCTCTTTCACTTTACAGGCGTTTTCATTTTACTTTATTGCAGTATAGTTGATTTACACTGTAGTGTTGGTTTCAGGTGTACAGCAGAGTCATTCAATTATACGTATATATATACATTCTTCTTCATATTCTTTTCCATTATGGTTTATTACAGGATATTGAACATAGTTCTCTGTGCTATACAGTAGGTCCTTGTTGCTTATCTTTTTATATATAGTAGTGTATATATGTTAATCCCAAGCTCCTAATGGATCCCCCTTCACATTTCCCCTTTGGTAACCATAGGTTTGTTTTCAAAATCTGTGAATCTGTTTCTGTTCATAAGTAAGTTCATTTGTATCATTTTTAAAATTCAATTTCACACATGAGTGATGTATGATACTCACTTTTCAGGTTACGGCTTTCACATCACAGCCTATTTCCTAAAAAGAGGAATACGTCTCCGCTGCCTGAGGGGCTCACCAAGGACAGGTAAGAAGCCAATTTCTTGGGTCATTCTGCACAGTAAGTGTGTCCTTAGAGAAGGAATGAAAATTAAGGAATGACGATTCCTAGTGGCCACATAGCCTTCATGAAACTGAAGTACTAATTAAGAGTGTTTGCAAGCACTTGAGATTATTTTTTTCCATCTTGCTCTGTTCACTGCCTGCCTCAGCCCAGTGAGCGGGGCCACGCTCCGCCTTCCTTTCCTGCTGCCTCTTGGCACTTGAGCATCCAGAGTCACTTCAGGCAGTTAGACCGCTGTCTGTGAACACTGGGGCCTTGGAGTACAGAGCGAGCGTGTGTGTGAAAAAGTGTATTCCCGGCCCTGAGCCGCCAGGGCCTCTCCGTAGGTGTGTGATGGGGCCCCCTACCCCCACGGCTCTACGAGTCAAGATGTCCACTGAGGAGATGAGGTCAAATGTGTCCAGCCAACAACAACAGAGTCAGATGCTAACAACTGCTCTCCAAGTCCATCTGAGCTTTGGAAAGAAAATTTAACTCAGCTTCCTTTGCTGATTTTAGTAAATAAGATATGAAACAGGGACATTAAAAATGAACTGTGCGGCAACTATACTCCAATAAAAACTTAGGAAAAAATAAAAGCAGTAGTACTTCTGGCACCCCACTCCAGTACTCTTGCCTAGAAAATCCCATGGACGGAGGAGCCTGGTAGGCTTCAGTCCATGGGGTCGGGAAGAGTCGGACACGACTGAGGGACTTCACTTTCACTTTTCACTTTCATGCATTGGAGAAGGAAATGGCAACCCACTCCAGTGTTCTTGCCTGGAGAATCTCAGGGACAGGGGACCTGGTGGGCTGCCATCCATGGGGTCGCACAAAGTCGGACACAACTGAAGCGACGTAGCAGCAGCAGCAGTACTTCCAAGTAAAATACAGTATTCTAACCAAAGCAACAACAACAAAAAATGAACTGTGTAAAGGTTTGGTCTTGGGATCTTTGCAATTATCTGCACTTTCTTAACTTTAAGTGTCACTTGACTGTATTACTCTCACGGTGGGGCCTTCCACTCTGTTCAATCCTCTTAGTAAAATAAATCAGTTAACTTTGTATCCGTTAAAATACAGGCTAGCTACCCTTCATGGAAGGGATTGCCATTGCCTAAATTTTTATTTAAATGTTCATGCAAATCTCAGTTACAACCTAAGCAGAATGAAGGGCTTTCTGTTGATAAATACCTGGCACCACGTTGTTTAAAATCTGCTGTTCTAGCATTCTTATTTTTCAGAGGAATCATTTGATCAGATCAGTCGCTCAGTCATGTCCGACTCTTTGCAACCCCATGAATTCCAGCACACCAGGCCTCCCTGTCTATCACCAACTCCCGGAGTTGACTCAGACTCATGTCCATCGAGTCAGTGATGCCATCCAGCCATCTCATCCTCTGTCATCCCCTTCTCCTCCTGCCCCCAATCCCTCCCAGCATCAGAGCCTTTTCCAATGAGTCAACTCTTCGCATGAGGTGGCCAAAGTACTGGAGTTTCAGCTTTAGCATCATTCCTTCCAAAGAAATCCCAGGGCTGATGTCCTTCAGAATGCACTGGTTGGATCTCCTTGCAGTCCAAGGGACTCTCAAGAGTCCTCTCCAACACCACAGTTCAAAAGCATCAATTCTTCGGCGCTCAGCCTTCTTCACAGTCCAACTCTCACATCCATACATGACCACAGCAAAAACCATAGCCTTGACTAGACGAACCTTTGTTGGCAAAGTAATGTCTCTGCTTTTGAATATGCTATCTAGGTTGGTCATAAATTTCCTTCCAAGGAGTAAGCGTCTTTTAATTTCTTGGCTGCAGTCACCATCTGCAGTGATTTTGGAGCCCCCCAAAATAAAGTCTGATCCTGGTTCCACTGTTTCCCCATCTATTTCCCATGAAGTAATAGGACCGGATGCCATGATCTTCGTTTTCTGAATGTTGAACTTTAAGCCAACTTTTTCACTCTCCACTTTCACTTTCATCAAGAGGCTTTTGAGTTCCTCTTCACTTTCTGCCATAAGGGTGGTGTCATCTGCATATCTGAGGTTATTGATATTTCTCCTGGCAATCTTGATTCCAGCTTGTGTTTCTTCCAGTCCAGCGTTTCTCATGATGTACTCTGCATATAAGTTAAATAAACAAGGTGACAATATACAGCCTTGACGAACTCCTTTTCCTCTTTGGAACCAGTCTGTTGTTCCATGTCCAGTTCTAACTGTTGCTTCCTGACCTGCATACAAATTTATCAAGAGGCAGATCAGGTGGTCTGGTATTCCCATCTCTTTCAGAATTTTCCACAGTTTATTGTGATCCACACAGTCAAAGGCTTTGGCATAGTCAATAAAGCAGAAATAGATGTTTTTCTGGAACTCTTGCTTTTTCCATGATCCAGCGGATATTGGCAATTTGATCTCAGGTTCCTCTGCCTTTTCTAAAAGCAGCTTGAACATCAGGAAGTTCACGGTTCACATATTGCTGAAGCCTGGCTTGGAGAATTTTGAGCATTACTTTACTAGTGTGTGAGATGAGTGCAATTGTGCGGTAGTTTGAGCATTCTTTGGCATTGCCTTTCTTTGGGATTGGAATGAAAACTGACCTTTTCCAGTCCTGTGGCCACTGCTGAGTTTTCCAAATTTGCTGGCATATTGAGTGCAGCACTTTCACAGCATCATCTTTCAGGATTTGGAATAGCTCAACTGGAATTCCATCACCTCCACTAGCTTTGTTCGTAGGGATGCTTTCTAAGGCCCACTTGACTTCACATTCCAGGATGTCTGGCTCTAGGTCAGTGATCATACCATCGTGATTATCTGGGTCATGAAGATCTTTTTTGTACAGTTCTTCTGTGTATTCTTGCCACCTCTTCTTAATATCTTCTGCTTCTGTTAGATCCATACCATTTCTGTCATTTTTCGAGCCCATCTTTGCATGAAATGTTCCTTTGGTATCTCTGATTTTCTTGAAGAGATCCCTAGTCTTTCCCATTCTGTTGTTTTCCTCTATTTCTTTGCACTGATTGCTGAAGAAGACTTTCTTATCTCTCCTTGCTCTTCTTTGGAACTCTGCATTCAGATGTTTATATCTTTCCTTTTCTCCTTTGCTTTTCGCTTCTCTTCTTTTCACAGGTATTTGTAAGGCCTCCCCAGACAGCCATTTTGCTTTTTTGCATTTCTTTTCCATGGGGATGGTCTTGATCCCTGTCTCCTGCACAATGTCACAAACCTCATTCCATAGTTCATCAGGCACTCTATCTATCAGATCTAGGCCCTTAAATCTATTTCTCACTTCCACTGTATAATCATAAGGGATTTGATTTAGGTCATACCTGAATGGTCTAGTGGTTTTCCCTACTTTCTTCAATTTAAGTCTGAATTTGGCAATAAGGATTTCATGGTCTGAGCCACAGTCAGCTCCTGGTCTTGTTTTTGCTGACTGTATACAGCTTCTCCATCTTTGGCTGCAGAGAATATAATCAATCTGATTTCGGTGTTGACCATCTGGTGATGTCCATGTAAAGGGTCTTCTCTTGTGTTGTTGGAAGAGGGTGTTTATTATGACCAGTGCATTTTCTTGGCAAAACTCTATCAGTCTTTGCCCTGCTTCTTTCTGTATTCCAAGGCCAAATTTGCCTGTTACTCCAGGTGTTTTTTGACTTCTACTTTTGCATTCCAGTCCCCTATAATGAAAAGGACATCTTTTTTGGGTGTTAGTTCTAAAAGGTCTTGTAGGTCTTCATAGAACCATTCAACTTCAGCTTCTTCAGCATTACTGGTTGGGGCATAGACTTGGATTACTGTGATATTGAATGGTTTGCCTTGGAAACGAACAGAGATCATTCTGTCGTTTTTGAGATTGCATCCAAGTACTACATTTCAGACTCTTTAGTTGACCATGATGGCTACTCCATTTCTTCTGAGGGATTCCTGCCCGCAGTAGTAGATACAGTGGTCATCTGAGTTAAATTCACCCATTCCAGTCCATTTCAGTTCACTGATTCCTAGAATGTCAACTTTCACTCTTGGCATCTCTTGTTTGACCACTTCCAATTTGCCTTGATTCATGGACCTGACATTCCAGGTTCCTATGCAATATTGCTCTTTACAGCATCAGACCTTGCTTCTATCACCAGTCACATCCACAGCTGTGTATTGTTTTTGCTTTGGCTGCATCCCTTCATTCTTTCTGGAGTTATTTCTCCACTGATCTCCAGTAGCATATTGGGCACCCACTGACTTGGAGAGTTTCTCTTTCAGTATCCTACCATTTTGCCTTTTCATACTGTTCATGAGGTTCTCAAGGCAAGAACACTGAAGTGGTTTGCCATTCCCTTCTCCAGTGGACCACATTCTGTCAGATCTCTCCACCATGACCCACCCGTATTGGGTTGCCCACGGGCATGGCTTAGTTTCATTGAGTTAGACAAGGCTGTGATCCTAGTGTGTTAGATTGACTAATTTTCTGTGAGTATGATTTCAGTGTGTTTGCCCTCTGATGCCCTCTTGCAACACCTACCGCCTTACTTGGGTTTCTCTTACCTTAGGCGTGGGGTATCTCTTCACGACTGCTCCAGCAAAGCGCAGCCATTGCTCCTTACCTTGGACGAGGGGTATCTCCTCACTGCTGCCCTTCCTGACCTTCAACGTGGGGTAGCTCCTCTAGGCCCTCCTGCACCCCCGAAGCCGCGGCTCCTTGGACGTGTGGCTGGTCCTCCCGGCCACCGCCCCTGGCCTCGGGCGTGGGGTTGCTCCTCCTGGCCGTCGCCCCTGGCCTCGAGCGTGGGGGCATGGGGTAGCTCCCCCCCCCCCCACCGCCCCTGGCCTCAGGCTTGGGGCGTGGGGTATCTCCTCTCGGCTGCCGCCCCTGACCTCCGACGTGGGGTAACTTCTCTCGCCGCCGCCCCTGGCCTCGGACGCTGGGTATCTCCTCTTGGCCGCCCCCCCCGACCTTGGACACGAGGTAGCTCCTCTCGGCCGTTCCTGCGCCATCGCAGTCTGGTACTCTCGGCCGCTGCCCCTGACCTCGGACGTGGGGTTAACTCCTCTGGTCTCCACCCTTCAGGTATGGGGTACTCACTTGATAGAACTGGAAATTTTGAATTCTAGTTCTTTTTTTAAAAAAATATTTTATTTATTTATTTAGCTGTGCTGGGCTTTAGTTGTGGTATGTGGGAGCTAGTTTCCTGACCAGGGATTGAACCTGGGCCCCCTGCTTTGGGAGGATTAGGGAAGTCTCTTGAATTCTGGTTCTGATTCACTGATGAGTTACTGTATTTCAAGATTGTCATGTTGGGAGAGGGAGTACAAATAATGAATTCTGTGGCTCCATTTCCCTTTCCAGAAAGCCAGAAACAGACTGGTTATCACTTATCTCAATAAGATGTTCTAAGCATTAGTGAATAAATATTAACTGCTTTGTTAACTTTGTTTTTGTGCCTTTTCAGTGTCCCATCTATAGTTACCTAGCCAGATAAAGCATCCATGTAGTGAAAGTGAAAGTCACTCAGTCATGTCCAACTCTTTGCGACCCCATGGACTATACAGTCCATGGAATTCTCCAGGCCAGAATACTGGAGTGGGTAACCTTTCCCTTCTCCAGGGGATCTTCCCAACCCATGGATGGAATCCAGGTCTCCAGTATTTCAGGTGGATTCTTTGCCAGCTGAGCCCCAAGGGAAGCCCAAAGCATCCATGTGGGGTCAGAGGTTAAACACACACAAGCCCCCTGCAATGGGGGTTTCTGCCTGAGGACCAAAAGGGAGAAACAGAACAGCATGTCAGGCCCCGGTTGCAGAGACTGAGCAGCTGCACGTCTTATGGTGAGCAGTGAAGCACCAGGGCGGGGTTCTGAGCAGGATAAGCGGAGCTGTTGTTGAAACTGCTAACCCACTTGCCCCAAGTAGAATGAGTTGGAGGAGAGAAGGCAACCCCCAAGGAGACAGCAGGTGAGGAGAGAGTGGATCCCAGAACATCATTTTGATGTAACTTAGCCTCTCCAAGTGGTTGAGGCACTGACTGTGCAGGAGTCATGTGTCTGCATAACTGACACTTTCACGCCTGTTCTCTGTCACTGTCTCAGGGCCCTCCCACTGACATTTCTTGTGGGCAGTGTGCATTGTATGTAAAAGGCTTCACTTTCATGACTCAGAATAATAAAAATTGGTCACATCTAAAAGGAAGGCTTTCCCTTTTAGAAAAAATTAGCTTTATTTCCGTTGTAAATATGATACATGTGTATTATACAAATACTGAGGCAGTTGTTTAGTCGCTGAGTCATGTCTGACTCTTCTGCGACCCCATGGACTATAGTCTTCCAGTCTCCTCTGTCCATGGGATTTCCCAGGCAAGAATACTGGAGTGGGTTGCCATTTCCTTCTCCAGTTCAGCCAGAGAAGTGAAGTGAAGTCGCTCAGTCATGTCCGACTCTTTGCAACCCCATGGACTGTAGCCTATCAGGCTCCTCCGTCCATGGGATTTTCCAGGCAAGAGTGCTGGAGTGGGTTGCCATTTCCTTATCCAGGGGATCTTCCTGACCCAGGAATCGAACCCGGGTCTCCCATATTGCAGGTAGACACTGTACCGTCTGAGCCACCAGGAAGATCCAAGTAAGAAAAGGGGGAAGAGAAGAGCCTCCCACTCCCCATCCCCCACCCCAGAATATTCACTGTTAACATGGGCTAAACGTCACTCCAGATATCACCCCAGAGGTCCATGGGGGCTGCGTGGATGAATAGAGAGATGGACAGACAGACGGAGAAGCAGGCACATTTACTATTCAATCATCCTTTCATTGAATGTTGAGGAGTCTGGTTCTGTGATTCGTTTAACCTTCCCCACCCGGAAGTCAGTGGTTTTGCTTTAAGAAATTGTAATCATAGGTCATTGCAACTGTGGTATAGTTGGACCAGCTTTCCTCTTGCACATCTTTTAAAATTTATTTTATTGTTTCTGGCTGCGCTGGGTCTTTGCTGTGCGCAGTCTTTCTCTAGTTGTGGCGAGGGGGAGCTACTCTCTAGTTGCAGTGTACCAGGCTTCTCATTGCAGTGGCTTCTTGCAGAGCACAGGCTCAGAGCAGGCTTCAGGAGTTCAGGCTTATGGACTCGAGAGCACAGGCTCAGTAGTTGTAGTGCACACGCTTAGTTGCCGCACCACATGTGCAATCTTCCTGGACCAGGCATTGAACCCACATCTCCTGCATTGGCAGGCAGATTCTTAACCACTAGACCCCCAGGGAAGTCCTTCTATTGCACATTTAACCGTTTCCTCAAGAATGATCGTTAATTCCTAATCTCCAGCACTGCTATTTTCATAGCCTGGTTCAGACTGGGAATTTGCCCTGCAGCCTAGGGAACCTCTCCAAGGCCAGGTGACTGAAGAGGGGAGAGGGAAACTAGCAAGAACACTGACAAGGTGTGTTTTCAGATTTCCTCTCTCTTCCTGTGTATGTTTGAACACTCAGCAGTAAATGTTGATCCTGTCTCCCAAATGTGAGTCTGAACAGAAAACAGCAAACTGACCCAGGAGGAAAGCTGTGATGGCCCTGGGTGCCTGGGGCTTTCTAGGGATACCATGGTCCAGGGGCTCAGGTGGATCCATCTGCAGCCTCCTCTCTGCCCCTGGAGCTTTGTGCTTGTCCTGTGCTGTTGATGGCAAACCCTGGAAGGAGGAGAGGGGAAAAGACACATGTTTGATACGTACATGCTTATCATTGTAAGGCAGAATTCTTGGAGCAAGCATTTCTGTGTTCAGAGTCTTTTGATACCTCGAGTGATGTGATTTCTTTCCTTTTGTACAGAACTCCAAGTGTTTCCCGACAGGTTTGTGGTCTGTGTAAGTCAGCTTGCTTCCAGTCGTGATCTTTCGGCAAGTCAGAGTGAAGATTTGGTATGTATTAAAAACTCTATAAGCAAATCTGCTTGAATGAAAAGTTACTGTAATAAATAGAACTGTTGAGCCCTCAATGCATGTTTTAAGGAACCAAAAATATCCTATCTATTTTGCATGATAATATTGATTCATTGATATGCTCTTTTTTTCCTGAAGACTTCTTGAGAATTTAGCGTGATCAGTAGTATAGCAACATGAAATGAGAAAGCACATACTACAAAAACCGTGAAAATGCTTCTGATAGTATTTAAATGAAATATAAAGCATTCTTTAAATGAAGTGAGCAAAATCCACATGTTTCCACTGGAAGCGTTCATTGGGGTCAGTGGCTTTTGAATTCTATTCCATGGTGAATCACTGACATTTTCATGAAAACCAGTACTTTTCCCCAATGTGCTGTTTCTTAGCTGATAGGATTTGTTTTCTCTCTCTTTTCTTGTGCTCAATTTTGAGCTCCGTCAGTCTTATTTCTGTTTCAGCAGAGCTCTTTATGCAGACAAGTAGATTCTGAAAATTCAGTCCTAATGTTATAGCTTACAGCCTTGTCTTTTAAGCTTAGCACACACATTTGAGAGTCTCTGTAGGGGGTGTGTGTGTGTGTCTTGCTGCAGTCACAGCCCAATCTGTCTGAGCTTACCTCTGTACCAATTTTTGTTTTTCATATTTTTGGACTTGTGACTTGAAACTTTAACAAAAAGGAAAAAGCGTCTAGCAGACCTTGAACCTGGACATGATATATGTCATGATTATTATGCTTCTAAAATAATTTGTGGGGATATTAGATTACCCCTTATGTTTGTTATCTTTTAATCCATTTGAAATTTGGCCCTCATGGTCCAAAACCAGCTTCTTATCTCATCTTAAATAAATACATAAGAAAAGTGTTTTAGAGACTAGAAGGCTGAACAGAGACCCAAGAAGAGTCTTCTGAGGATTCATATTTAAATTTAGATACCTTTGTCCAGAACAGGTGAGCCCTTCAGAAAATGCAATGAGACACTTATTCCATCTAGCAACTAAACTCTTAAGTATACACATTAAGTGCAATAAATGAAGCACATCTAGTGACAAGTGTTAAAAGTTTATTTCAGAAGCATTTCTAGAATGCTGAGTTACCTTAGTAAATTAACAAATACTAAAATAATAATGTTGCTGGCAAACAACTGTAATGTAATATAGCTTAACTGATTCTCAGACCATTGAAAACGTTGATTTGTGGTTCGAGAAGACAATTGTACCACAAAGTATTACTGTTTTCAGATAGAATACAGAAAAAATTAGATCTTGTATGACATGTAATATTAATACTTAATATTTTAAATTATTAAGGATGAGTTACAACATCTCCATACAAATGAAATATCATCCTCCTTAGGGGCACTGGTATTTGTACAGATGTAAGCTTTCTATAGCTGCTGTCATATAAATCTTATAATCTGGAGGACTTCCTAAATGTAAAGAATTTTCATTATGAAAAGTTGACTGGTCTGAGCCTTTTGCGCAAGCCAGTTCCGTTTTCTTATCTTCGAAATGTTCTGATATCCAGGGATAACACTGGGAGCTCACCAAGTCAGCTTATGAGAAAAGTGCCATTTCCATCTTGAGGCTCTTTCACTGTTTTGCATGCTTCCCTTTAGCTGTGGTCAGCCTTCAGCTTCCCTTGTCCCCACCTCTGACCATCCTTCACATGCACACTTCCCTCGGTCAGCTAATGCCGGGCACTGATGGGGCAGCTTCAATCCCTGGCACCTCCGAGCCCCTCTCTGTGTGTCCAGCCCACCTGTGTAGCCCCTCCTCATGGTCCTGTCCCCCATTTCCTTGAGCGCCTGCTCCAGGAATAATAGCACACCCAAGTCAAGCAGGGGGCCCTGTCACCCACAAATGCCCCGTCCAGCCAAGACCCTAGTCCTTCCGTCCCAGGTGCCTCCGAGTCAGTCCTCCCTGACGCTTGGCCTCTGCAGAGCCCTCCCGTCCCGGCTACGTGAAGATCAACGCACACCTTTCCCTGCCAGGATGGCCTCCTGCCGGTAGACGCCCGTGGGGTCTGGCCCTCCTCTGACTAGCCCTTGAACTTCCTTATGTCCCTTAAAGCTTCGGATCATTTTATCCGTTCACAGGGACACTCGCCCCGGGGCCGGATCCATCTCGTTTCTCTCAGTAGTTACTTTCCAGGAACTAGGGGAGGCCTGGGAGCAGGCTTCCTGACCGGCATATTGGAGCCGTCTTTGGGAAGAACATCAATCATTTGTCCGGTAACTGTTGACTTCGCTCCCTCTTCCCCAGCTGCAGAAGTGGCGGGGGAGAGTGGGCACCGGGCAGAGCCTGGCCGCCTTACTCGTGCTGTGGCCCCAAGTAGAGGTTGCTTCCTCCTACCCCTTTCCTCTTTTACTATCGGATCTTCAGTGTTGAAGTGATGACTGGCTGGAAAACCTGGGAGCGTCTATTCAGAGCTGCTCCGCCTGGATGCAGGGCAGCCCAAGACAGCAGCCGTGCCAGACCAAGGAGCGCCCAGGGAGTGCCCCGTCTTTGGGGGCAGAGTGAGTGCAGCCACGCCGCTGCCCGGCACTGGGAAGGTCTGTCTCCCGCCCTGCACGAGGGCCCCATGCGGGGAGGCGCTCTGTGTTGCAATAGCTCTGTCCCGAGTGCCCACGTGCCAGGGATGTGGGAATTGTGCTGTGTACTTTGGGAAGAAAGGGCATGATTACGGGATGAGTCACTGTATTTTTCTTACTACAGTTTCTCATAAGAAATCTCAAAGCCCTTATAGTCTCAGTTTTGGAACTATTGCTAGAAGTGGGTCCTTTTGCAGTTTTTACCTTTAGTTTCAAAGTTTTGTTTTTCCCCCACCTTCTTTTTCTTAAAAATATGAACAGCAGGAAGCTCAGCGTGTCCCATTCCAGCAATGTTGTCTTGCATATTTACAAACCCAAGTCCCTATGTCAAGACTGCTTTCTCTGATGTAAAGCCTGAAAACCTTTGGGAAAGTCAAAATTATTTCTCATTTTTATTATTCCTTTATTAAGGGAAATAACCAATAATAACTGAAGCCATAACTTTACTTTCTAAAGTAATAAGTTTATTGTGTAAATAATCACAGACCCATCTGGATCTGGGACATTTCAGAGTCAGCACAAAGCTGCTGTCTCACAGTGTTGGTTACAGCCACTCCTAGTCTCTGGTGGCCCTTCCCATCTGTTCTTACCATCACATTCTAACATAATTTGCTGAGTGCTGACTCTGTGCCAGGAACTCTGGCAGGCACTGGGGAAACAAAGAAAAAGAAAAAAATCATTCTTGCCCTCAAGGAGCTTACAGTCTTGCAGATCAAGGGCTGTGAAGGTGACCTGGCAACCCAAAAATTTTAATTTAGGTAGAGCCTCCCTTTTTTTTAAGGCGTATCCATTCTGTGCCTTAATGGTTCATTTGGCCCCTCTCTACAATTCAGAAGGAAAGTTCAAAAGTCTTATTTTCTTTTAAACCTAAGCTGTAAAAACCTGTGATTCTTTGGGAAATTTAAAAATGGTGTTTAGTACTAGTGCTGCAGAAAAGTAGATGTGGGCACTAAGATGTTTGGGCTGTCTTCCTCACCTTCCTTTGACCTGTGACCAAGCTGTGAAAGCATCTGCCAAGAGTCTTCAGAAAGCACTACCCCTCGCCAGAGCGTCCTCTCAGTGGAAGGGTTGCTAGCATGCCCAACAAGAGACAATAGTTAAGCACTAAACCGAGTATTTCTCTTTAAGTTGAACTATCGTTCAATCTTAAAGAACACTCCTTCTAGTTTATGAGTATAAAATTGAAGTGAAAATGAGTCTAAAGAAGCAATAAACTGCCCTTGCCTGGGTTATTTTTAGCCTGGCTGTCCTATTTCTCAGTTGTGAGTAACTGAACCTCGGTGGGCCTTAGCCTCCTGTCAGTCAAGGGAGAGAGTATCAGAGTATATCAAAAATCCTTTCTCACACTGTTTCTACCAGAAAAAGTGGATGAAAATACAGCTAAATAAAAATCACAAAATAATTTTACACAAAAGAGCACTTGACTTGTAGCTTTAAAAATTGAGATTGGAAAAAAAATTCAGGGGAGGATTATATTTTAATCTTAGGAAAGATAAATAGAAATTGAAACATTTTAGTCCTGAATTTTTTGTTGTTGATGTTCAATCACTAAGTCATGTCCAACTCTTTGTGACCCCGTAGACTGCAGCATGCCAGGCTTCCCTGTCCTTCACTATCTCCTGGAATTTGCTCAAACTCATGTCCATCGAGTCAGTGATGCCATCAACAGTCTCATCCTCTGTCGTCCTCTTCTTCTGCCTTCAATCTTTCCCAGCATCAGGGTCTTTTCCAATGAATCAACTCTTCACATCAGGTGGCCAAAGTATTGGAGCTTCAGCTTCAGCATCAGTCCTTCCAAATGAATATTCAGGATTGATTTCCTTTAGGATTGACTGGTTTGATCTCCTTATAGAAGAAATAAAAGAATTTGTGTACTAACTTTGTAACCAAACAACAGAATTATTTAACTTTCATGAGCAAACTTCCATATAAGTTTAAAACAGATCATTCAAGAAAGGAACTCTTTTTTAATACCAAAAAAAGTAAGTAGTGGATGATTTTTCTAGGTTTTTCTTACTGTATCATAGACTTTAAGAATCCATTCTTCTTATTGTATTTCCTAAACAGTGCTAGTGGTAAATTATATGGAAGCCATTAACAAGAGATTCATGTAGCACTAGGAAAATTTCCTTGAGTGGGAAGAGGTAATTTCCATATTTCACATTTCCCACAGTGTTTTGAAGTTGGTTTTTTACTTAATAACAGCTTACCAAAATTGTGCATGTTCACTGTACAAAAAATTTCAGAATCAAAACATATACAAAGAAAGTAAAAATTACCCATAACTCCCAACCCAAAGATAGCTTCTGTTAATGACCTAGTCTGCACTCCTCTATACTTCATACTTGATAACTGAGGTTGGTCTGTATTTAGTTAACAGGACCCATTCATTTGTGAATTGTGTGTTTATGTCCATTTTTCTATTGGTATTTTTGTATTTCACAAACTTCTTACTATATAAAAACTTCTTACATAATAAGGAAAATAACTTTCAGTGAGTTTATCATTTTCTTTTCAATCACATGTCATTTTTGCTGCTTGGCAGATGTCTGTGTCCTCGACAGGGCCTGTGGATGGACCGGATAAGGATGGGAACTATAGCAGCATCCATCACACACCTGTCCTGCCCTTCTGTGGATTGGCAGGGGAATGATCCTAATGGAAATACTGTGTGTTGGGAGATGAAGATGCTCTTGGTTGGTCTGGTCTGTCTACAATAGTTTTTTTAGACAATGACAGAGACCATAAGAAAGCTTTTTCTCATGGAATATCATTTTTTTTTTAAAGATGAGCTATCCTTTGTTGGTATGGGACTTCCCTGGTGGTTCAGACAGTAAAGCATCTGTCTACAATGCGGGAGACCCGGGTTCGATCCCTGGGTTGGGAAGATCCCCTGGAGAAGGAAATGGCAATCCCCTCCAGTACTATTGCCTGCAAAATCCCATGGACAGAGGAGCCTAGTTTCGCAAAGAGTCAGACACGACTTAGCGACAGGGCAGGGCTACCCTGTGCTTGTATGTTCCAGTAGTCCGATCTTTTGTTCTCCCTTCTTAATAATAAAATTCTCCCAAACAGTTAGCCAGCAGTGTTTGTTAATGAGTTGTCTCCTGTCCCCTATCTCCAGCCCTCCAAAGGAACCTGCCCTTGGCCAAGTTAGAACAGGAAGGATAGATAATTTAGCATAGAAATTGGCTTGGTTAGAATAGTTAGAGCGGGTAGACAGAATGGGGAAGATCAAAAGGGTAGTTAGAATAGGCTGTGTCTATGCCCCCTGATCCTTTGTGCCTTTGCCCCATCATGTACCTTTCCTTATGAGAAACCTATTGTCTCCCTTTGATGACCACTTAGATGATTGATTGACTTAGGAAAAACATGACAGGGAATAAAACAAGTGAAATGGGGATCAAACGTGAAATTACAGGACCTGACTTTGACCACCACCTCTCCCCTCACTCACTTGATGACCTTGGACAAAGCATTTGGCTTCTTGGGATTTGTTAAGCAGAAGTAAAAGTGATGCCCGGGACTTCCCTGGTCCAGGGTTAGAATCCTCCTTCCAGTGCAGGGGACTCAGGTTCAATCCCTGGTCAGGGAACTGAGATCCCATACGCCTTACGGCAACTAAGACTGTGCCCTGCAACTACTGAGCCCTGGTGGCACAACTGAAGAAGCCTGCGTGCTGCAACAAAGACCCAGTGCAGTCAAAAACAAAAAGAAGTAAAAGTGATGCCTGCCATGCAAGTGAAATGATGAATATAAAAGTGTCTTGTAAATTCTAAAGTGCTGATGCAGTATTAATTATCATCACCATCATCATTCTCATCATTCCCGTCCACCATTCTTCCTATTCTTAACCTGAAGAAGAGCTCATTTAAATGCCATTAATGCTAGATGAAATTAAAAGACGCTTACTCCTTGAAGAAAAGCTATGACAAACCTAGACAGTGTATTAAAAGGCAGAGACATTACTTTACCAACAAAAGTCCATATTGTCAAAGCTATGGTTTTTCTAGTAGTCATGTATGGATGTGATAGTTGGGCCATAAAGAAGGCTGAGCACCCAAAGGTTGATGGTCTCAAACTATGGTGTTGGAAAGGATTGTTGAGAGTCCCTTAGACACCAAGGAGATCAAATCAGTTAATCCTAAAGGAAATCAACCCTGAATATCCATTGGAAGGACTGATGATGAAACTGAAGCTCCAGTACTTTGGCCATCTGATGCAAAGAGCTGATTCAGTGGGAAAGACCCTGATGCTGGGAAAGATTGAGCACAGGAGGAGAAGGGAATGACAGGATGAGACTGTTGGATGGCATCATCAACTCGATGGACATGAGTTTGTGCAAGTTCTGGGAGATAGTGAAGGACTGGGAAGCCTAGCATGCTGTAGTCAGTCCATGGGGTCACAAAGAATCAGACATGACTTAGCGACTGAACAACAACAATACCAGATTAGCAAAGAGCTAAACACCTTACCCTCTGTGCTAGTGAGCTCTGAAGAAGCTCAGTTCTTATTTTTCATCTCATTTGCCAACCCAGCATCATTTTGCAGCTATAAAAACTGACGTACCAGAGAGTTAAGTGACACATCCTCATTTAGCCAGCAAGTCGGTGATGGACAGAGGGACACAGCAAAAGCAGAAACTTGTGACCTCCTGTGGGAGCTCTGCTCACCACCATCCACAGGGGGAGGAGGGAGAGAAGAGACCACCCAGTTAAAATGCCTTTCTTTCCAGTAGCTGCCAGTAGACTCCCAGTGAGACGCTGCTTTGGAGGAAGGACCCGGCCACTGCTCTTAAGGTGCAGAGGAGTTGGGAAACAGCAGATTTTTCAGGCTGGGTTCCTAAAAGTGCACACAGCCCCTAGAACACCCACTGTGAGAGAGCGCAGACTGAGACGATGTGCAAGGGGATCCTGTCGGGAACGTTCATTAGTAAACAGATGATTTAGAATTTGGTGCTTCCTTTCCCAAGCAAGCAAGGCCGTATGTGGGGCGAGGTTCCCAGACTTGTCCACAGAAGCCGTTGCTATCATGAGATTGGAGACTTGGAAAGGGGGTCTCACTGTCTGTTTGAGGGAGATGGGAAGAGCTGTTCCTTCTGTATCCCTGGGCAGAGGGCCAGCTCTGAGCAGAATTGTGAAATGAGACAGTCATCTAACGGCTTTGCTCAGGCTCTCACGCCTCTTTCCCACCGACAGCCAGGCTTGTAGTGGGCCTCGCTGGCCAGGCTTGCCACCCCCCAGCTGTCCTCAGCGTTTCCTCACCTCTTTCCTCTCCCATCCTGTCCAGACCCACCTGCTCGGCCACAGGAGACGCTAGGATAAAGATAACCACCACCAGCGAAGGACTGGCGACCTTCCTGCGGGTGCTGGCAGTTTCCAGCCCCAGGCTTCTGTGCGGGAAGGTATTTTTGAATAAGGGGTAGGGTAGTTCTGCCGGGGTGATTGCCATTAAGTTTCTGTTTTTCACAGCTGTTTCCCTTCAGCTTTTAAACTGGGCATTATTAACCTCTGATTCATGAATCATCTGAATTTTTTTTTACAGGGGGATATGAATTTTTATGACCAGTGCATTTTCTTGGCAAAACTCCATTAGTCTTTGCCCTGCTTCATTCCATATTCCAAGGCCAAATTTGCCTGTTACTCCAGGTGTTTCTTGACTTCCTACTTTTGCATTCCAGTCCCCTATAATGAAAAGGACATCTTTTTTGGGTGTTAGTTCTAAAAGGTCTTGTAAGGTCTTCATAGAACCGTTCAACTTCAGCTTCTTCAGCGTTACTGATTGGGACATAGACTTGGATTACTGTGATATTGAATGGTTTGCCTTGGAAACGAACAGAGATCATTCTGTCGTTTTTGAGATTGCATCCAAGTACTGCATTTCGGACTCTTTAGTTGACCATGATGGCTACTCCATTTCTTCTGAGGGATTCCTGCCCGCAGTAGTAGATACAGTGGTCATCTGAGTTAAATTCACCCATTCCAGTCCATTTCAGTTCGCTGATTCCTAGAATGTCGACATTCACTCTTGCCATCTCTTGTTTGACCACTTCCAATTTGCCTTGATTCATGGACCTGACATTCCAGGTTCCTATGCAATATTGCTCTTTACAGCATCGGACCTTGCTTCTATCACCAGTCACATCCACAGCTGTGTATTGTTTTTGCTTTGGCTGCATCCCTTCATTCTTTCTGGAGTTATTTCTCCACTGATCTCCAGTAGCATATTGGGCACCTACTGACCTGGGGAGTTTCTCTTTCAGTATCCTACCATTTTGCCTTTTCATACTGTTCATGGGGTTCTCAAGGCAAGAATACTGAAGTGGTTTGCCATTCCCTTCTCCAGTAGACCACATTCTGTCAGATCTCTCCACCATGACCCGCCCGTATTGGGTTGCCCACGGGCATGGCTTAGTTTCATTGAGTTAGACAAGGCTGTGGTCCTAGTGTGATTAGATTGACTAGTTTTCTGTGAGTATGGTTTCAGTGTGTCTGCCCTCTGATGCCCTCTTGCAACACCTACCATCTTACTTGGGTTTCTCTTACCTTGGGCGTGGGGTATCGCTTCACGGATGCTCCAGCAAAGCACAGCCAATGCTCCTTACCTTGGACGAGGCGTATCTCCTCACCACTGCCCTTCCTGACCTTCAACGTAGGATAGCTCCTATAGGCCCTCCTGTGCCCACGCAGCCACGGCATGGGGTTGGTCCTCCCGGTCACTGCCCCTGGCCTCTGGCATGGGGTTGCTCCTCCCAGCCGCCACCCCTGGCCTCAGGCTTAGGGGCGTGGGGTAGCTCCTCCCGCCCGCTGCCCCTGGCCTTGGGCTTAAGGGTGTGGGGTATCTCCTCCCAGCCGCTGCCCCTGACCTCGGACGCGGGGTAACTCCTCTTGTCACCGCCCCTGACCTCAGACGCTGGGTATCTCCTCTCGGGCACCCCCCCTGACCTCTGACGTGGGATAGCTCCTCTCGGCCGTTCCTACGCTGTCGCAGTCTGGCACTCTCAGCCGCTGCCCCTGACCTTGGACATGGGGTAACTCCTCTTGGCCGCCGCCCTTCAGGCATGGGGTCCTCCCAGTTTCTGCCCCTGACCCCGGACATGGGGTAGCTCCTCTCGGCCACGCTTTAGTGTGCCCGTCGCAGCCGCCTGCGCTTCAGCGCGCCCGTCGCAGCCACACGCTAGTAAAGTAATGCTTAAAATTCTCCAAACCAGGCTTCAGCAATATGTGAACCGTGAACTTCCTGATGTTCAAGCTGGTTTTAGAAAAGGCAGAGGAACCAGAGATCAAATCCACTGGGTCATGGAAAAAGCAAGAGAGTTCCAGAAAAACATCTATTTCTGCTTTATTGACTATGCCAAAGCCTTTGACTATGTGGATCACAATAAACTGTGGAAAATTCTGAAAGAGATGGGAATACCAGACCACCTGATCTGCCTTTTGAGAAATTTGTATGCAGGTCAGGAAGCAACAGTTAGAACTGGACATCGAACAACAGACTGGTTCCAAATAGGAAAAGGAGTACGTCAAGGTTGTATATTGTCACCCTGTTTATTTAATTTATATGCAGAGTACATCATGAGAAACGCTGGACTGGAAGAAACACAAGCTGGAATCAAGATTGCCAGGAGAAATATCAATAACCTCAGATATGCAGATGACACCACCCTTATTGCAGAAAGTGAAGAGGAACTAAAAAGCCTCTTGATGAAAGTGAAAGAGGAGAGTGAAAAAGTAGGCTTAAAGCTCAACATTCAGAAAACGAAGATCATGGCATCTGGTCCCATCACTTCATGGCAAATAGGTAGGGAAACAGTGGAAATAGTGTCAGACTTTATTTTGGGGGGGCTCCAAAATCACTGCAGATGGTGACTGCAGCCAGGAAATTAAAAGAAGCTTACTCCTTGGAAGGAAAGTTATGACCAACCTAGATAGCATATTGAAAAGCAGAGACATTACTTTGCCAACAAAGGTTCATCTAGTCAAGGCTATGGTTTTTCCTGTGGTCATGTATGGATGTGAGAGTTGGACTGTGAAGAAGGCTGAGCACCAAAGAATTGATGCTTTTGAACTGTGGTGTTGGAGAAGACTCTTGAGAGTCCCTTGGACTGCAAGGAGATCCAACCAGTGCATTCTGAAGGACATCAGCCCTGGGATTTCTTTGGAAGGAATGATGCTGAAGCTGAAACTCCAGTACTTTGGCCACCTCATGTGAAGAGTTGACTCATTGGAAAAGACTCATGCTGGGAGGGATTGGGGGCAAGAGGAGAAGGGGATGACAGAGGATGATATTGCTGGATGGCATCGCTGACTCGAAGGACGTGAGTCTGAGTGAACTCCGCAAGTTGGTGATAGACAGGGAGGCCTGGCATGCTGCGATTCATGGGGTCGCAAAGAGTCGGACACGACTGAGCGACTGATCTGATCTGATCTGATCTGATGAATTTTTATGTTTTTCTGGCGAAACTATAACAGCTCTCCTTTAGTTTTCAGAGTGCTTGATGAGCACCCTCCTTTCTTTAGAAGCACTGGTTGCAAACCTATATATTCTCTCAAGCGTCCAAATTTTGTCACATTTATGTGGCACCAGAGACTCAACTCTAAGGCCCCAGGTTATTTAGGATTTATCGTTAGGCTCTCAAGGGTTAGATAAGTATAAACTGGAAAATCCCTGTGAAATGTGTACTGCCTGCAAGATCACTTTCTTGATTTTTTTTCACTAATTTCATTTTCAGGTTAGCCTTCTTTGCAGCTATTTTATTGGTACTCCCAAAGGTCTGTACAAGATAGCTTCATAGTCATTAATTCAGAAGACATGAAAACTTTTAAAAAGTATTTAAAATTTTTTAAAAAAACATGCTAGGGGGTCTGCTGTTAACCCAGGCGGCAGCATCATCAGCAAACGTGTGCTCCTCTTCCCCTTAGAGACGTGTCCTTTTGTGTGAGGGTAGAGAAGCAGAGGGACCAGGGGCCAGAGGAGCCTGCTAAAGCAGAAAGGCTTCCCGCTCACAGTGGGAACTGGGCTGATGACAAGGCCTCATGGTCGTCAGTGTCCTCATCTCTGAGATGGAGGAGGGCGTGTCTGCCAGGGGGGCATCCCAAGAGGAGTGGTCCCTCTCCAAGTGCTTCTCTCTATAGCATCTCGGGACAGCTGTCCTCCACCATTATCACATGTAAAGAAAGCATCTGCTGGCTGCAGTGGGATCCAGAAGATAACACTTTCCTCTTCATTTCCCTCTGTTTGCTGTGGTTCCAGTGAGTCAGTGCACCCATGTCTATTCCTATATTTCTTTTCATTGTTGATGACTGCTCCATCCTACCTGATTTTTCCTTTTCACTGCCTTCACTTATTAAATATCAAATAATGTAAGAAAATCTTAGAAGTGAAATTTGGGAGAGACAGACCTCTTCCTCGTTTTAGGACTGTGGCTTCTACATGGCCACGTTGCATCGTAGTCCAAGGCTGTAGTCATTGTCATAGTTCACGCTCTACCTGGGCTACTTGGAATTCGTCAGTCATCACATGAGAATAACTTTTCTTTGTGCTTTTATTATTGTAAAGTCATGAAAAACTGAAAGTAGTTTGTTTATTACTTTAATATTAGTATTTGCCCCCCCCAAATAAGCTAATAAGATATAACTTTTGCTTTGCTTTTTATTTTTTATTTTTTTTTTTACAGTTTCATAGCAATTGTCAGATTTTAATATTCAAGAAAAATTAAGTCCATCATACACATTAAAAATATAGGAAATTTCATGCAGACATGAAGCTTCCAATTCAGCCTTTGTGGCAACTTTTAGAATGAGTTACATATAAATACAGTACATTTTACAATTCCCAAACTTAATTTTATACTGTGATTTATACAGCTTCTCTTTATATTTTACATATCTCATCTTGCTCACTTGATTAACATACCCTAGCCTGTACTGCTTCTGATTATGGAAATAAAAAAAGAAACAAAAGCAAGCACAATGACCTATCTCCTCCCACTTTATGAAAAAAATGAAAAATCTGTGTATAGTTATTTAAGAAAAATGTTTTAAACTTTAAGGCTTACACACTTTAGTAGCTATTTCTACACATAATACAAAATTAAATCCTCCAGTGACACCTCTATTATTGATTGATACCACAGTTTTCAAGTTTAGAATATATTAACTACAAAAGCTATAAGAGAAAAAAGGGATGCAAATTTATGTAGTATATTTTAAAAACAGCATTCATAATATGGAGGAGAAATCAAGAAACAAATGAAATAACTGATTTCATAATTAACTAAAAGCTGTAATTTAGAAGTACAAATAACATTATTAAAGGATAAAACCTGATAGCAAAAATTTTAAGAAATTCCAGAAATTTTTAAAATTTATTTTTGGCTGTACTGGTTCTTAATGGCTACACACAGGCTTTCTCGTGTTGCAGTGAGTGGGGGGCTCACCTCTCGTTGCAGTCCGTGAGCTTCTCATTGCAGTGTCTACTCTTGTTGCAGAGCATGGGCTCTAGGCATGCACGCTAAGTAACTGTAGCATACGGGCTTCATTACCCCTTCGCATGTGGAATCTTCCTGGACCAGGGATCCAGCCCCTGTCCCCTGCATTGGCAGGTGGATTCTTGACCTCTGGACCAACAGGGAAGTCCCTGCTCTGCTTTTAATTGTTTGCAAAAGACTTTTATTGTTTGTGAAGGGCTGTTGCATACAATAGCTTGTTCTGTGCAGCAAACCCAAGAAGAGATGATATCAGCCTTAAACCTTTTAGTTTTCAAAGAACAGGAAGGCTAACTAAATGGCTTAGGAAAAAAAGGAAGGTTTTTGGCTCATGTGCCTCAAAAGCCCACACTGTGGGTATGTTGATCAGAGGCACAGACTTTCATCAGAACTGTTTCTCACAATCCACTGGGTCTGCCTTCCACACTGTTTGACTTCATGCTCAGCCTGTGTGTGGTAGTGGTCCTTGTGGCTCCAGGTTCATGGCAGAAGAGAGCAGGCCCCAGCAGTCCATGTGTCTCTGTGAGGCTCACAAATTCTGGACTCGACTGGCCTGGCCTGGGTCACAGACCCACTTCTGGAGTCAGGCTTGGACACGAGGCCTCCTGAAATGCCTGGACATTAGAAGGACCTTGGGGACATGATTCCCTAAGAGAGAAATCCATTTCCAGGAGATGGTGAGTGCCCACTGTGTAACTATCATTATCCCCCCACTTAAAAAAAAAAAAGTAAAGGAGGAAACTGATGCTCAGAGAAGACAAAGGGCCCATCTAGACACCACAGTGACATAGTGACCAGGATAGCAGATGACCCCGGGCACAATGGGGAGGGTGCTATAGGGGACCAGGCCTTCTTCCTCAGTCCTGGCCAGCTAGGTGTGTGGCTCGAGACACTTAACCGCTTGGGTCTCGTGCCATCAAATAGGGACACAACCTGTCTGTCAATCTCAGTGAGGCCCCAGTGAGGGGTGGGAAAAGGACTTTAATCACCTAAGCTTCCTACAGATACAAAGCATCCTTCACCTTCTTATAAACCCATGTGGTCTGTGCAGGCATCAGATTTTCTTTCACAACAACGTCAAGAAAACATGTTCAGTCCTTTACAGTTTCCAAAGTGTGCTTCATACACTCGCTGCGGTTAAATTCCCTACACAATCGTGAACCAACTCTAAGGGGCTTCAGGAAGTGGCTCTGGGACCAGCCATCAAGGGGTCCGTTCCTTGGCCTCTGTCCCCTTTGCCTCTGTGCTCCACCCCTCATCCCGGTAACATAGAGCCTGTCTGATCGGTTCTGGGTGTTCCATTCTCAGCAGATGTGATTATGAGGAATTCAGAGACAGCCACATTATAACTGTAACTTAGGCTGCATATTCTACTAGTCCATGAATTACCTACTTCTAAAATATCCTGGTTGAGTTGTTAATTATTTTCATTTGGGAGTAAATAAAACAGAATCCGAAGAAACTCATGTATAAAACCATGAGAAAATGGATCCAACTCTGAGAAGATAAAGACTGCGAGTACCATACTGCTACATAAAGTGTTACTGTGAGAAAAATTCTTAACAACATTGAGGGTCTTTTCTTCCCCTTCTCCCATTATTGCCTTCATACCCAGCAGGATGTTTTACAGTCCTGGACACAAGCATTTGGCGGCTCTGTCATACCATCTAGCTGGGGCTGAGGGGGGGCCTGTGCTCCAGGCAGCAGGTGGGCGGTGTGGCTGGTGTGAGCTGTGACACGCGTGCCCACACAGTGCCTGACCTCATGGCCTTCAGGCTCTGTGCCCCTCGGTGGGCACTGATATCCTGGGGGCCTGCAGCATGACATTCCCAGCAGAAGCCACACTCTCAGGTGAGCAGCGCTTGGCCATGCTGCTCGTCCGCCAGTGGGACATGATAGTGACAAAACTCCTTGTCTCCCCAAACGGTTTTGAAGGTGGCATTGGTGAATACACATAAAGCTTCTGTGAATACACAGAAGCAGTGCCTGGCACTCAGTTTCAGGTTCGCATGTAGTGGCTGGTCACTTCTGGCCAGATATGCCTGCTCCAGAGTCATCCCTAACTCCATTACCCACCTGGCCCACAGCTACCACCCTGTGTCTCTGCTTCCCCTATACTGCAGAACTCCTCAAAGGTGTCATCCACACCTGTGCTGGCCAGTGCTATGGCCACCAGCCACATCTGGCTGTTAAGAGAGTGAGAAAGTACTGGAAGTGTCTAATACACCCCAGATTTCAAAAGCAGTCCACAAAGGTAAACTCTGTCAGTAATCGTATATTGATCACTTGTTATGAAGATAACATATGGATTCCTTGGTGGCTCAAGGGTACAGAACCCACCTGCCAATGCTGGAGACATGGGTTCAATCCCTGGATTGGGAAGATTCCTTGGAGAAGGAAATGGCAATCAACTGCAGTATTCTTGCCTGGAGAATCCCATGGACCAGAGGAGCCTGGCAGGCTACAGTCTGCAGGGTGACAAAAGAGTCAAACATGACTCAGTGACAACAACAGTGTGTTATTGAAAACTGGTGTCATCGATTTCCTGTTTTTCATGGGTCTCTGCAAGATTTAGTTACCTGCACGGCTCAGGTTATATTTCTACTTGAGAGTCCTTGTCTCCACTGTACCTCCGCTTCACTCTTGAACCCCTTCCAGGTACACTTAGGTCCCAGCACTTCACCAAAAATAACTTTTGTCAAATCACCTTCTACTAATGACTTTTCAGTCCTAAATGTTCAGCAGGCTTAGACGTGGTTTTCACCGTTGATGAAGCCCTTTCTCCTATTGCCTCCAGAGACACCAGGTTACCTTGCCTCTTCCCTCTCCTTACTGAAAATTCCTTCCTAGTCTCCTTTCTGAATCCTCCATGTCTTCTCAACCTCTGTTTTCTCACCCAAGGGCACTCGCCCTGGAGCTCATCCACACAAAGCCTTTAAGTGCCTACCACCTCTGTGGACTTTCGAGCTTGGTGTCTGCAGACAGAACTCTCTGGAAGCTGTAGCTTAACCACCTGCTCAGCATCTCCATTTAGACATCCAGGACAGCTCTTAAAGCCTACATACCTAAAACGGGCTTCTTGGTTTCATTTCCCCAAGCCTGCCTCGCCCCCAGTACTTCCTATATTGGTAAAGGGTAACTTCCCTCATCCAGCTGTTTAAACCAGTACTTCTTGTATTGTTAAAGGGTAACTTCCTTCATCCACAGATCATGGAGTTATCCTCAACTTTTTTTTCTTCTTCTCACTTTTTGTATATAGTCCATCAGCTCATTCTGTTGGGTCTCCTTGATTTCCAATCAAACTACTTCTCACCACCACCTGCCTCCTTCAAGACCTGTCATCCTCAGATGGACCATTACAGTAGCCTCATCACTGGCCTCCCTGCCTCCACCCTCATCCCTCCATTATACCAAAGGTGATCCTTTGAAAATACCAAGTCACTTTTCTTGGGATCTTCTAGTGGCCTTACCATCATCATCAACACATACACACCTACACACAATATGTGTGCACCTCACCCCTGTTCCCTGATCCCTGCCCCTCTTCTTCATAAGTGGCCCATCCTCCATGCAGATCTCTGGGAAAAGCTGTCCTTCGTACCTACCACAGCCTACTCTGACCACCCAGTGACCCCTGCTAGGTACGTTTCTCCTCGTGACACCGTCATCGCCTGACACTGTCTGTTTGCTTGCTGTCCTCCCCACTGGAATGGGGACCCCGTGAGAGGAAGAGCATGTTCTGTGGGTCCATGTACTTTCCAGGTCTAGGTCCTCAAGGACCTCCCGCAGCGGCTGGCCCCGAGTCCAGTGGTGCCGACTGGATGACTCTGCTCAGTTTTCAGTTTCACGCCCTTGTAGGACAAGAGTTTGGTAACTGCTGGGCATCAGGATCACTGGGAAACTTACCTAAAATTCACATGCCGTCACCCCACCCCACTTTGGAGACCCAAAATGCAGTAGATTCTGGGGTAGACTCCTGCACGTTTTTGAACAAGCTCCTCAGGTTATTTTGAGGCCTGATACACCTGGGCCACCCTCTGCCAGATGCTGCCGTGGTGAGCAACTCTACACTGTGTACCTGTCACTCTGCTCTGAGGATCGTACTTCCATGTTTTATCAGCAGTCCTTGAGTCACCTGGGAACCTAAATATAGCTCTCGTAGCCCCACCCCAGATCTTGTGAGTCAGAACTTCCAGGGATGGGTCTCAGGAATCTTTTTTTTGTTTGTTTTTGAAGTCTCTGAGAGCCTTTGGGAGGCCCAGCTGTGCTGTGTGCCCTCCTGGAGGAGGATGTAAATTAAGAGTGAGTATTTTTAATGTCTTTTTAGGCCAGCTTCACTCCCCATCCCTCATTAATCCAACAGTATCCTATTCAAAAGTAGTCGTACTCAAGTAAGTAAATCCTTGATTTGTCCACGATTTAAACTTGCTCTGTAATTTGAACATCCACCAGTGTTTCTAACTATTGGGTTGGCCCAAAAGTTCATTCAGGGAAAACCTGAATGAACTTTTGGGCCAACCCGATACATTGCAACACAGCCTCATTCTGGTGGCTACTTTCTTTGTCATCTTTTGTATTTAAGAATTTAAAATATGTCTCCCAGGTTGGACTGGACAGCACTGGAGGTAATGCCCACCCCACCATACTCAGATTCACCTGCTCAGCCTTCGCATTGAACCCGTGGTGGAGCATGTGGCTTTGGCTGTCCTCAACTTCATATGCATACACTCTCTGGTCTCCAGAGCATCCCCAAGGATGGAGGCAGGCCTGACCACTTGTTCTAGGCACCCACATGGGCTGCTCAAGCTGCTGAGGAGGGTGTCTCCCTAATTAGACTTCTGGGTCCAGTAGCCTTGCCCTACTGCTGTTTGTTTTTTTTCCTGAAACTGTATGTGGACAGCTTTACAAGCCAACCCAAATTCCATGGACAGATGAGCCTGGTGGGCTACAGTTCATGGGTCACAAAGAGTCAGACATGACTGAGTGACTAACACTTTCACAGGTGAAAATTTTTAAAACCACAATCCTCAACATACTACCAAAGATAAATAATTGAGAGAGGGGGCTGGCCATAGTTGCAGCATTGTATTCCTTAGCTGGACTCTGAGCTAGCATCCAAGTGGTGAGGGATCATGGTGATTGATGATGGCCCAAAGCAATCCTCTTGGTTTACCTGTTTCTTAAATCCTGAGTCCCTGTGGGGTGCTCTCTCTGGGCTTTGGACAGCCTGTGCTGTGCTGTGCTTGGTCGCTCAGTCGTGTCTGACTCTTTCGACCCCATGAACTGAAGCCCGCCAGGCTCCTCTGTCCAAGGGATTCTCCAAGCAAGAACACTGGAGTGGGTTGTCATGCCTTCCTCCAGGTGATCTTCCCAACCCAGGGATTGAACCCAGGTCTCCTGTATTACAGATAGATTCTGAGCCACCAGGGACAGCCTACCAGTAGCCTTTTGGAGTATGTTGTGTTTGTCTGTCTTCTTTGCAGATAGTGTCAGGGTCGTTAGTCACATAGAATCTGGAAAGAAGCAGGGTCACCCGGGTAAGCCCTGGAGGCACTTGCCACCTTCACAGCCTTAAGATTCTTGCCTCTGGATAAGCTACAGTTGCATTTTGATGCCAGATGTGAGACACAATTAGTAATCAGGATGAGTCCCATGGGATATCCTGTTCCCAGGTGAGAGCTGCTTCCTCTAGAGTACTTGTTCAGGGCACCGGAGGCTGCAGTGTGGTGACAAAGGGGTGTGAATAACCCTGGAGATGTGAGAATGAGAGATTTCTAATGAGCTCTGACAGTTCAAGGGCTGAAGGAGTCTAACCTCTTTTTTCCCCGCCCACCCAGTCTTCATACAAATGTAAATATGCCTCCTTCGACAAATTGACAAATTGCCAAATGTGGTTTTAATTTGTAAGCAGGAGACCTGCCTTGCCTTTTTCTTTCTTCTTTTTATTTATTTATTTATTTTTCTTTCTTTTTTTGAAAATATGAAGTCACAGGCTTTGCACTTTTTGAGCTGGACATTTCCTTCTGTCACTCTTGCTGTTGTTGTTTTTGTTGTTTTTTCTCTTTCAAGGACATTTTCCTCCATTGTTGTCAGAAGAATTCGGGATGAGAGTTCATTGTCCTGTTTTTTAGAGGTGTTTTTGAAGTTCCCATAGGAAATGCAGAGTGCTCTTTAAGCTTAAAAAATAAATAAATAGAGGCAGCGATTAAATCCAGTGTGAGATGCGAAAAGTGTCTGTATCACGGCCTTATGTTTTGTGGTCTGTGCAGTATCCATTGTTGTTATTTATGACCCTGTCTCCCTCCATTGTGGACTTCTTCCAGCCTTGGGGAATTTACATCATTCCTAATAGCAAAAGGCTTTCTGGTTCCCACAGAGTTGTTCAAAGCCTGACTCATGCTCCTTATGTTAATTGTGCAGCTCTGAAAATACAGCACTTTACAGGGTGTGGTTGTAAGGGGAAAATCTACTGTACTTACAGGGCATGTTTAGAAGCGTTTCACACATAAATCTCAATCTCTCTCTCTGTCTCTTCCTCTCTCTCTCTCTCTCATTTAACTTTTAAACTAACACTTTTGGGTCAACAAACCTAGACAGTGTATTAAAAAGCAGAGACATCACGCTGCCCATAAAGGTCCATATAGTCAAAACTATGATTTTTTTAATATTCTTGTACGAATGTGAGGGTTGGACCATAAAGAAGGCTGAGTGCCAAAGAATTGATGCCTTTGAATTGTGCTGGAGAAGACTCTTGAGAGTCCCTTGGACAGCAAGGATATCAACCAGTCAGTCCTAAAGGAAATCAATCCTGAATATTCATTGGAAGGACTGATGCTGAAGCTGAAACTCCAGTGCTGTGGTCACCTGATACGAAGAACTCATTGAGAATATCCTGATCCTGGGAAAGATTGAAGGCAGGAGGAGAAGGGGACAACAGAAGATGAGAAGGTTGGATGGCATCACTGACTCAATGGACGTGAGTTTGAGCAAACTCCAGGAGATAGTGAAGGACAAGGAAGCCTGGCATACTGCAGTCCTTGGGGTTGCAAAGAATGGAACAGGACTTAGCGACTGAACAACAGGAAGTCTTAAGGGAAAGAAAAGGGACTAGCATTAAAATGCAGTGAAAGTGAAAGTCTCTCAGTTGTAAGTCTGACTCTTTGTGACCCCATGGACTATACAGTCTGTGGAATTCTCCAGGCCAGAATACTAGAGTGGGTAGCCTTTCCCTTCTCCAAGGGATCTTTCTAACCCAGGGATCAAACCCAAGTGTCCCACATTGCAGTTGGATTCTTTACCAGCTGAGCCATAAGGGAAGCCCCAAAATGCAGTATAATCCAATAAAACCAATTCTATTCTATTCACTAACTCTTAAAACCGACTTAGGTTATAACTAGACCCTGAGTGACATTGGTCCAGGTCTAAACCTCAGGAGAGTTCATGAGAGCAAAAGGTTGGTGCTCAGTGGTGCAGGGCAGTGATTGGACGAAGTTCGTAGCATCGCTCTGTGGGACATGCAGGCATCATTCCAATGGCTGCAGCCTACTAGGCTCTCTGGTGTGTCGGTCTTACTTCCAGTGTAGATCTGCTGGTACCTTACCAATACCATTCCTTGTGGCAGCAACATTTTAATATGAAATTTCATGGAGAAGGGTACTGAGAAACATACTAGAAATTGAAAGAATTTAACACCTTGTCTGAATTATCTATGTGCTAACCAAAAGGAAACAACTTTCCAAAAGAAAGAAATTGGTCAATATTGATGATGGTTGGGAGATTTGTACTTTTTATAGCTACTTATTTATGAAGCTTCTGTGTGTAAGGATAGATAGATAACCTAAGAATTATCTAAAACCATGTTAGTGCTGTTAGTTTAAGCGGGAAATAACTCGGGAGTGTTTTAGTAACTAGGAATATCAAACTCTGGTTTTCAAAGTACCAGTATTGAAAGGCTGAACTCTTGACATGTTTTGCAAAGGCCATACTCTATTTTTATAGATGGAGCAGATGTAAGAATTCTGAAGTTCATCAGGGTACAGACCACTGTGCCCCCAGTTCTCTCTGAAAGGCCAGGCCCACAGCCACGTGGTCACCTGGCTCGGGCATCGTCACATCCGGGGCCTCAGAGCTCTTGGTTCTGGCCGAGAGTTCCCGGATGGCTTGGAGTCACCATCTTGCATGTTTGTGGCACACATTCATGAATGAAACGTGTACTGGGAATCCAAGAGAAGTGGTGGTGTTCAGTCGACAATTGGGTCCGCCTCTGTGACCCCATGCACTGCAGCGTGACAGGTATCCCTGTCCTTCACCATCTCTCGAAGCTTGCTCAAATTCATGCCCATTGCATCGGTGATGCTATCTAAACACCTCATCCTCTGTTGTTCCCTTCTCCTTCTGCCTTCCATCTTTCCCAGCATCAGGGTCTTTTCTAATGAGTTGGCTCTTCACGTCAGGTGGCCAAAGCATTGGAGCTTCAGCTTCGGAATCCGTCCTTCTAATGAATATTCAGTATTGATTTCCTTTAAGACTGACTAGTTTGATCTCCTTGTAGTCCAAGAGACTCATAAGAGTCTTCTCCAGCTTTACAGTTTGAAAGCATCACTTCTTCAACGCTCAGCCTTCTTTATAATCCAACTCTCAGATCCATACATGACTACTAGAATAACCATAGCTTTGACTATACGGACCTTTTTCAGCAAAGTGATGTCTTTTTTAATACACTGTCTAGGTTTGTCATAAGACATTCTAGACTGAAAAAAATTAAAATAACCTAACACTATGTAGTTTCATCCTATCCTCACCAAACTAAATCTGTTCACTGGAGCATTTGGAATGGAAATGTTTTTCTCCTGTGCAGTTAACAGATTACTGGTTGACTTTGTTGTCTTTTGCAGCAGCCGGGAAGAGCTCTCCATGGAGCATCAGGGGATCGTACTGGGTGTGTGGAACAACTACTTCCTTCCGGGGCAGAGCCCAGGAGAAACGTTCTGCAAGAAATGTAGGTCCTGTGGGTTTCATCTTGTTCTCTCCAAACTGTCTGTATAGATGGGGACACAACACGAGGGCTAGAATTCAGCAAGAGTGCATGGACCCTAATCACAGAAGCCCCTCTGGCACTGATCGTGTCCAAAGTCACAGAGTTGGGACTTTTTCTACCTTCCAGACTTTTTCTCTTGCTTTCTGGACAGTGGGAAACAAGGCCTGGCTTCACAGGTATGTTGCAAGGAGTAATTAGTGACAAACACTTTGAAGATGAAAAGCACCTGTTGATGGTGTTTTGTACAACTTTCCAAGCAACCCCAGACAAATCGGGAAACATACACTGCTTTCCTCAGGGGCCTCTTCTGACCCTCATGTCATTATGATAATCTTTGGGAGAATGATAGCTGTAGTAAGAATATGAATACATGTATTGGTTTCCAGATGAAAGCTTAACCTAAAGAAATATTTCAGCCTCAATATTTTGAGTTTGGTGGTTCAAGAAACTTCTTTCCATTCACAAGTCTACAAATATATGCCAAAATCTCTGGTCTGTAAAATCTCCCTGGCCAGCTTCTATCCTGCTCCTCCAAGTGAATGTCACACAGTACAATCTGCATTGTCTGTTGTATGTGTGTTATAGACAAGGGAAAGTTTAGAAAGTTTCTGTGTGTTATAGAAAAGTTTGTGTGTGCATAAAAGAACATGCTTGTATGTACACACACACACAGAGAGACTTTGCTCTGTGTATTTGCTTCTGGGGAAAAAATCAATATATCAAATATAGGTAATGTTGATATTTAACATCTGAAATGAATGCCTCTCTGCCTTTAAAATATGAACTCCATTATAATGCCATTGTTACCCAGTGATCAATAAGTAAAGTGTGTCCCAGTGTGTTAGAAACTGTGAAAGCTCTTGCTTGATCCAGTCTGCATATCAACAGACACTTGGGATTTTTTGTGAGATTGGCCAGTGGGGTGAGGAGAAGGGAAGTTAACACATGCCTCCTGCTTCAAGTGTAAGAAATATGACATGGGGACTCCGAAGGAAACCTGGCCATCACAGGTTTACAAATCAAAAAATTCTTTGTTTGTTTTAGTGTGAACAGAACTGAGACAAAAAGCAGCGCCATGAGCGGCTCTCGGAGCAACAGGACCAGTGTGGGAGCATCCAGTGACTTGGTGTCTGCAAAGGGAGCATGGAGGAGGAGAAGGCGGCCAGCCTCATCCAGCCCCCCAGCCATGGGACAGGCGGAGGATGACAGGAAGGCATCTGAGACCCACCAGGGGCTTCCTGCTCTGAAGCTGGAGAAAGGTCATCAGGCCTGGCCAGGAGCAGCAGAAACCTCATCCCAGGGTGCGGTTGCAGACCGGGCTTCTAAGCAGGAGCCTTGTCTGTGGCTGTGAGTCAGCATTCCCTGGTCCAAAGCAGAGTCCTCGAGGGGCTGGAGCACCGCAGAAATGCAGGAAGCGCAACCCTGCGGGAGACTCCGACCACCACAAGAGAGTTTCTCTTAGAAGTGATTGATTAGCCCTGAGGGAAATAATAGTGGGAAAAGCAAAGTTGCCAGGGTCCTGCCAACTTGAGAACTGTCAGATCCAGGGTTACTTTTGAAACAAGATTTGGCAGAAACTGCATCTAATGAAGAGTTGCATGTTTTGGAAAACTCTCTCTTCCAGACATCTTACGAAAAATAAGCCAGGGCAGGCACAACTCAGCCACAAACACTGAAAGCTTAGCTCTGACTCAGGGCAGCCCAACCAAGAAAAGAAAAGGGTGGAAGCAGCTACTTGCTCACAGAAGAGGATTGCAACCCCGTGGTGGAGGATGTCGTGACCAGACCTGGGACAACTGAGCAGTGTGCCTAGAAGCCATGACTTATAGGAATTCAAATGATTATTTTCAGTAGAAGATATGTACCTGCATTGGGCTTAACTTTCAAATCAGTAGCCTCCAGGAGCTTGTCTGACAGCACTGCTCCTTTCTGGTTCACACTTGAACGTCAGAAACTTACTTGAGTGCTAAAGAGCCATTGGCTTTGTCGGCGGTGACAGCATCCATAGAGGAAGCACATGAAGAAACCAGTGGTGTGCCTCGTCACATCCTTGCATGAAGCACACAGTGACCATGATGCTGTCTTTGCTGGCCAGTCCTCCTGCCCTGCAGCCTGAGTCGGGCAGCAGTGGAGGAACAGGCTTATGGGTCACCCCATCTGCTTGTGGCCCCAGCGTCATACCTGAAAGTGTGTGAGAAAGGCAGAGCCTGGGCCCCACCCAGACCTACAGAATGAGAAACTGGATGATTCTGAAACCTGCTCAAGTTTGGCAACCCCCGGGCTAATTGCAGACCCCTTGGGATTGATTTCCTGCAGCCTGACTGTCCTGGCCCCCAGCACATCAGCAGGGCCCGTGTGTGGACATGCAGCCGTCATGCCCCCTCAGACTTAAGAAGCATCTGGCTCAGAGTGTGAAGCACTGTTCCCAGGTCCTTAAGCATGGTGGCCACAGCACCCTGGGAGCTGTGACTGCGCTGAGTTGCAGGACATTTACATGTAGTTTGGCCTGACATTAGGGGTAGACGTCAGAAAGGCTTGTTCTTTCTTGTAGTTCAGGCATGTCCCTACCCTTTGCCCCTGCCCCCACCTTTAAGACTCTGGTGAAGTTCAGAACAGATCCAAGCCCAAAAGGAATTCAGTGGGCAGAGTTTGCAGTTCCCCACTTGGAAGGCTGCACGGGCAGCTTAGATTTCACACCAGGAGCATTCCATTTGCAGGATCACCCACTGTTGACTCCAGTGGACTTGCTGAAATGTCATGTAGTGAATCATAGCAATGACTTATTTTGGATGGACAACTACAGTAGATTTTCTTAACCAAGTTTTATTCTGAAATAAGGAAGGAAACTATATTCAAAGGCCACCCATCAAATGTGTCTTTTTTTCCTGCTCAACATTGGGTGGTCCTTTGAAGTAATACCTCCTCCCTAGTAACACGGAAAATCAAGATATTCCCCAAAGTGTAGGAGTTAGCAAAAAAAAAAAAGGAAAAGCCCAACAAAATAAAAGAATATGGAAATGGACACAGTGTAAGTTCATTCTTAAGATTAGTGGTTTCTCCCAGCTCATTCTGTCCATCCCCAACTTGCCTTTCCTTAGATTGTAGGGCAGGACTCATGAAGAGGCAGCCGAATTTCATGGCGCTATTTTGGGTCCTGAAGCTAAGTCTTCCTTGCCATGCCTGGCTACGGATGCAGGCCCTCTTCTTTGATGCTCCAGACTCTTCTAGAGACTTCTTCCCTTCCTGGGACCCCAGCCTCACCATCCCCACCAGGAACTTAGCCCTGCCTACTGACGTCTCTTCCTCTTCCTCCTAGCTCTTAATCTTCCCCCAGGTGCCTCCATTCACTGGGCTCCACAGTAGAAGAGGTAGCCCAGCAGAATACCAACCACAGTGGAGCGGAGTCCACTCCTCCAGGAAGTGCAGACTGTCCAGGGTGGAACCCTCCTGAGGAGGTGATAGAACATGGTCTGTCCTGAGCCCTCTCTCAGAGTCACCCGTTTTCTGGGTGTGCTTGTCACTGAAGATGGGCTCACAGTGTGTTGTTGAGTCTTAAACAGAAACAGTTGTTGCAGTAGTTTAAGCAGAGAGGGCACAAAATTACAACCCAGGTGATAGGCCAAGAAACAGTGAGCTCCCTGGAAGAGTCTGGAATGAGGAAGAGCCATCCCAATAGCTGCTGCCTGCCCCAGAACTAGGGGGAGCTGATTGAACTAGAGGCACCAGAGAAAGTTTTTATCAGGTTTTTATTTCATTAGTTAATCTGGGCCTGATGGTTAAAGCCAGTACTTGTATGTTTAATGATTATCTTTCAAGAAAATTCTTGGCTTTAGAGTTTGATGTATTTGTGGATATAATGATGACTGAGTTTCGGACTTCCCATCTCCCAATGCAGAGCACATGGGTTCAGTCCCTGGTCGGGGAACTAAGATCCCACATGCTGAGGGGCAACTAGAGAAGGCAGTGTGCCGCAGCTAGAGAAAAGCCTGTGCAATGCAGTGAAAAGCCAGTGCGGCCGAAATTTAAAAACAGAAAAGTTGTTTAAAAGCTGTGTCATTGCACAGCTGAGATCAGTAGGGTCTTTCTCACAGCCTTCATGTACATGGGTTTTAACAGTATTAGCAAAGGGACCAACTTTCTGCTTCTGCACAGGGGCATGTGTTTGAGGAATTTCGCCTTTAAGCATTTTCCTTCCACATGTCTGAAACACCCCTGGCTCTCTTGTTTCTTGAGTGGTTGTTTGATTCTTTGGATATTTGGAAGTTCAGAGGGGAAAATGGCTGCCAGGTTTTTTTGTTGCTTATTAGGTGGGAAATGAAGACTTGGTTCTCTACTGCTGGAAGTGGGTGTGTTTTGATATTCTTGATAATCTTAGTAATTCATCTACAAATCTGAGACTCTGTCAGTATTCTTGGTTAAAAAGAATAAGTTCTTCAGCCACTCACTTAATAACCCAAATTAAATGTATATTCAAGTTCCTGTAACTCTGATGCTTGGAAGAAATATGGATCCTATTGATTAATGTTATAACTTTGAACTCCCTAACTTTCTCAATGTCATGGCTTCTAATTCACCTCCATGTGCTTCCAAATGACTTTTTAATAGATTGGTTTGTTTTTGTTTTTTTTTTAATATCCATAAATGTCTGAGAACAGTCAGTGTGACTTTTCTTCCACATTTTTCTTTTCTTTGCCTCTGGAGGTTACCTGTCATCCAGCCGTGCATGTAAATTGTGAAATGCAAAGGAGCAAACATTTGGGCAGAGAGGAATAAATGTTGTAGCTTTTGTTCACTCATTTTAAATGAAGAAAGTAGGAAAATGTATTTCATTTAATAAAAAGCACGAGTCCCAAAAGCCCTATGTAGTTTTATTTATGGAGAACATAGCTTCTCTCTAAAAAATGTTTCTCAAGATATATCTTGAAAACATCAATGGGATCACAGTTTGTTTGCTTTCAGTGTCTTATTTGGACTTTAACCTGAATTGTGCATGTTGGTGGCCTTTGACTTCAGGCCGAGCTGGGAGAGGGCAGCGCACAGGAGGGAAGGGAACCATCACAGGAGAGTGCTGGGGTCACGGTGCTGCCATCCCATGGCCTCGAATTCATTCTGGGCAGGCCCCACTGCAGTCTGACACACAGTTCTGGTGACTGGTCCTCCCTTGGCTTTCCTGAGAGCCAGCACCACTCTCCAGCATGCTGTGCTGTGGCTTGCATATAGAAATCCTTTTCATTTCTTCTTTTCTTTCATGAGGAAATCTCCATGCATGGTTTGTCAGGACAGGAGAGTTCAAACCTTGTTATTGACATACAAATCAATTGAAACATGTTGGAACAAGTAGGAAAACAAAGTTAAGCTGATTTCTGTTAAACAGTTTAAAGTCTTCTTCGGTACCAAATAAATTAAGCGTTGTAAAGTGAAGTTAATTCAGATAATCACTCAGGGCAGAGGTCTAACCATATAGATCACGGGTATTACAATTTATGGTATAATTAGATCCTCAGAAATCTGCAGAACTCCCTCTCAATTGGTTTCTGTGTTTACTTAACAAGACACGGAACAAATACATGTCAATGTATTTGTAGCTGAACTGAAGGGACTTGAGTGGATGAAGTTACTGCCTTTAACTGTCAAGAACTGCTCAGTTTCAGGGTTGGATTTAATCATGTAAGTTGTGTTATGCAGCATGATTGCCATTACAGTTACTTATTAAAAATCTTGTTAATTAAATCAGTAAAATGAGGAAAACCATACATTTGATCCCAGAGCACCTGACCAGGCAACTAAGGGTGTGGCTTTTTGTTGTTTTTTTTTTTTTTTTTCAATTGTGGCTGCTCTGGGCCTTCACTTCATGGCAGCATGCAGGCTCTTCATTGCGGGGTACAAGCTTTTCCGGTTGTGGCACACGGCCTTCCCTAGATGTGGCACTCAGGCTTAGTTGCCCTACAGCATGTGGGATCTTAGTTCCCCAACCAGGGGTCGAACCCACATGTGCTACATCAGAAGGCAGAGTCTGAACCACTGGACCAGCAGGGAAGTCCCCTAAAGATGTGGATTTGGCAGAGCCCCAGAGTAGATGTTCTTCAGTCAAGGCAGAAAGCCAGTCGCTGCCTTCATCACCAGGCGAGGTGTCTTCTCCCACTGACCTTACTCTCTTGTTTGGTTTCAGCTACTAAAATAGTTTCCCTGGTGGCTCAGGTGGTAAAGAGTCTGCCTGCAAAGCAGGAGACCTGGGTTCAATCCCTGGGTCTGGAAGAGCCCCTGGAGAAGGGAATGGCTACTCACGCTGGTATTCTTGCCTGGAGAATCCCATGGGCAGAGGAGTCTGGTGGGCTACCATCCATGGGGTTGCAAGAGTTGGACACAACTGAGCGATTAACACACACTAAAATAGTTTCAATGGTTGTGCATTCCTAGGGGATGAAATTAGTGTGTAGTTGTAAATGAACCTATTTCATGAATAAAAAATAAAATTGTTTTAGTGTGTATCACTTTTCTTTAAAGCAAGTGAATTAATTAATCCTAAGGAATATGCATTCAAAATGCCCTTTTCTGAACACACAATTTAAAATCATCTTTTATCGGTTGGAGACTTCTTCCTCCTTGGAGCAGTTCTGATGGTTTGAAGACTGTTAAAATAATCAAAGGAGCTCCTCATTTGAACCATTGGCCCTAAAAATTTAGGCCTGGAACACCCTGTGCAGATGTTGTGATTAAATGTAAGACTAGGGGTGGTCTTTACAATGTAGCTATATTCCCACTTCTCCCATTTGTGAGCTGAGATAGACTCCTCTAGTGAGGGGTTAAAGTATGTGACCTTGACTTCTTTCCAGAGAATCTTGACATTTCCCAAAGGGATTCCTTTCCATTTCCTAAGTGCAGCACTGAGTGAAGTCCTGGGCCACCTCCTCCTCTGCGCTGCCTCTTATGACAGGTTTCGAGGCCTCTCTGGTTGCTTGCAAATATATTTCCCTTTGGATCCTATGCATAATTTTTTAGAAGCATTTCAATATCAGATTGGGATAATACACCTGACTAGTTATGCATGAAACACTGAGAGCCACTGCACCCAAGCCATTTCTTGGTGTTTCAGTCACAGGCCCCAAGTGCCAGCCCAGGAAAGCCACTCTTCCCTGTCTGCTGCTGCTGCCAACCCTGGTACTTTGCCACCAATTGGTTCCTGTGGTTTGGAGACAAGTCACATAACCTCCCAGGCCTCGGTTTCTTCATCTGTCCAATAACCTTTGACAGTAAGTGCCACACCTGGCTCCGTAGAACCCCGAGGTAAGTGTACCACTCTATGCGTTAAAACTTGTCTGGTTAAAAATGGGTTCAGTGTATGGACACTGGCCACACATTGGAAGGACCTTGTGGGTCATTGGTAGCTTCTAGTTAAATCAGAATCCTTGAGATTTGGCCTAGGCATTGGCGGTTTTAAAAGCTCCTCAAATTCCCATGAGATGCCATAGTTCAGAACTGTTGTTTAAAAGTAGGGGTGGCAGTTTTTGTGTGTCTAAATACTGGGTGCTAGAAGAGGCAGGGTCTACAAAGAGCTGAGTATCCTTGAGAAGGGCTTTGTGCAGGTCAGAAGTGTGCCTGACAGACAGCTGTGGGAGCTCAGCTCGGGCTCTGTGGCAACCTGGGCGTGGGGTGGGGGTGGGAACGCCCGAGAGAAAGGGGGTACGTGTGTACGTGCCGCTGATGCACTTTGCTGTACCGCAGAAACTACCACAACGTTGTGAAGCAGATACACTCCAAAAACCAAACGAAACGTTTCTACTGGAAACTGGAAACGGCTTAGGTGACAAGGTACCAGTAGGTGTACGTTTTACTCCTACAGAGAGACCCGTTCTCTCTTCTGCAAGTCCCCCTGTGTTAGCTCTGCTGCTTTACACTTGACACATCAGAGCCCAGCTTCCTCTTTGTAGGCACTGAGGCATTGTTACCCTCCTACAGAAGATGAGTTTTTAAAGCACCTAAGTAATTGTGTGGGCTTTGCCTTTGATCCACTATCATTAATATCATTAATAAGCTCTCAAAAGTGCGTGTGAATCTCAAGTTCACACTTAGCAGGGCAGTGGAAGAAAGAACGCTTTTAAAATAATTTGGCTCAGAAAGCACATCTGAAATAACCCTGTGGGAAAAAGAGGAGAATTTCTCATCCTCGGAAGGATTACCTACGACAGAGATGCTGACCTTGTGTTTTAAGTTCACTTACATTTCGTAAAACCTCATTCATCCCCCAGCCTGATTTATTTTAGGAGGTGAAGCAGGCTGTGGGAGGGGAGTCGTGCTATGCAGTTTTCGTGTTTGCTTTCTGTTTTGTTTTGTTTTTTTTTTTTTTTCCCACAGTTACCCAAAGATCATAACATGCATATATTTCTTTAAAAAAAAAAAAAAAAAAAGGCTGCTTCATGAGCTTTATTACAGCTTTTCTCTCAGAAATCAGCGCTGAAGAATTCTGTGCTCCGCAGGCTTCCGCAGCGATCCAGTCCCAGAAGGCGGGTGCCCAGGGCGAGCAGAGCAGTGACCTCTGTGAGGGAGAGGTCAGCTGAGCAGCGAGGCTCAAAAGGGAGGAAGAAAAAGCAGCTCCTCAGCAGGGAGTTTGACTTGCTTCAGGGCAGAAGAGCTTTTATAAATAAGGTCCCAGGCTCCCACGCCCTCTCCTCTCGCCGGTCTTCTGTTACCAGTCCTGTCTCTGCACTTAGACACATGCGCACACACTCATGGACACACACAGACATACAGACACATTCATGGACACACAGTAGTGGATGCACACACACTGACACGCATTCAGACAGACAGACACATGGACACAAACATTCATGGATATACATACACAGTCATGAACACAGATGCACACACTCATGAACACAGACATACACACATTGACTCATACACACAGATACACATTCATGGACACACTTAGACACAAACATTTATGGACACATACAGACATGATCATGAACATACAGACACACACTAGTGGACACACAGGCACACAGTAGTGGATGCACACATAAAGACATTACACATGGGCGTACATACACACTACACAGTCACACTCATGACACACGATACACTGGTGGACACAGACACTGATAGACACACATGGACACATGCACACACACTCATGGACACAGACACATTCATGAACTCACACAAACATGGACACATCTACACAGTCACACTCATGGACACACTCAGACACACGGACACAATCCTGGACACACATTTGTGGACACATACTCATTGCTACACAAACTAGTGGACATGTACACACAGACGTGCTCACGGACACACCCTGGTGGACATGGCCCCGGCTCTCACTTGCCATGCCTGCCTCTCCCCACCTGCCTCTGGATCTTCGGTTGGACAGACAGATCCTTCTCCAGAGGAGCAGGTGATGGATTGGCTGGGGATTTTTCTAGGCCCAGTGGCTCCTACGGCCCTTTCAGTTCCTTCACAGGCTCAGCTGGTGAGAAGAATGTGGAGTGCTCGTTCCCAAACCCACCGTGGGTGCCTGGGAGGACTGAGACCAACCCATCCGTCTGTGCCTGCTGTCAGAGGGAGGAGGGGAATGGTCAATCAGGACGACCTCCAATCTCCATGGGACACACAGGGCCAGAGCTGGGAATGTGTTCTCGCAGGAGGGGCCTGGAAGACCTTCCCCAAATGATGCCGGTGTGGACAGGGCTTGTGAAACAGCAGCTTTGCTTTGCTGTGTATATTCTCCTTCCGCATGCTTTCCTGTGAGCCTCTTGCAGTGCCCTCTGCTCCATGAGCCTGCAGAGCAGGGTGGAGCCTGCCTGGGCGGAGCCTGGGGCATCTAGCAAAGCGTCCTCGGGTGGCTCCGCCATGGGAGGAATGACTCTCCGAGTCAGAGACACAGGTACTAGGTCTGCTGGTGGCTGGCCGGGGGCAGCGCTCAGCATCTTCTGGCTCTTCTCAGGACCTAATGCAGAAACCCCTTGTGCTGAATCCCTTTCCTATTTTGAATCTCTCTGACTTCTTCTGTAACCAGCCAGAGAAAACTCCCTGCTTTTAAATCTCCACTTGGATAATCATTGCATTTTAAGGTGAACTGATTTGGTAACTTTAATTATGTAAAAAAAAAAAAAATCCCTTCACAGTAGGACCTGGATTAGTGTTTGGTCAAATAACCAGGGGCTAGGAGTCTCTAGGGACCATCCACCACCAGCTCCAGCAGCCCTTGGCTCTTCTCTAATACAGGTGCAGTTCAAAGGAGAGAATGGGGGGCTTCCTCAGTGGTCCAGTGCCACCAAGTGAGAAGAAGGCCATGCTGCCAAGGCAGGGGGCAAGGGTTTTGATCCCTGCTCTGGGAACTAAGATCCCACGCATTGTGCAGTATGGCCAAAAGATTTTTTAAAAAGTGAGAATGGAGACAGTCATTGAAATCTAGCTGGACTTCATGTTTTAATGGACTCTGGTCTCACGTGACTTAGAGAAATACAGAGAGTGCGTTCTTTCTTGCTGCCCTCCCTTTCTGTGAATACTGACCAAGTGACACACATTTCTTATCACCATTTTGCAGATGGGGAAACTGAGGCACAGAGCATTTTGGAAACTTTCACGAGTTAGTAAGTGGCAGAACTGAGAATCCAGGCCTGTCTAAACCCCAAAGCCCAGTGACTTCTGTTGAGCCACAGTGGTGTGAGCCTAACACCGCCCAGGCAGAAGATACTGGTGCCAGGACTCAAGAAAGAGAGTGCTGCAGGGAAATCAAGGCGGTGTGGCTCCGGAGTGCAGGCCCTGACTACTCGGGGCTCGGTAGCTGAGAAGGCGAAGGTGACAGGCGGCCAGCCAGGCAGAGGCAGAGGCCTGTCTGTTTGAATTTAACTACAGTTGACTTGGTATTGTGTTAGTTTCAGGTGTACAGCTTCAGATGCTTTGCTTTACAGATAAGTACAAGATACTGAATATAGTTCCCTTTGCTATACAGTAAACACTTATTGTTTATTCTATATATAGTGGTATGTATCTTTTAATCCCATACTTCTATAATAATTTATCCCTCCCTCTCCCCTTTTGCCTTTAGTAACCACAAGATTTTTTTCCTCTGGCTATGAGTCTGTTTCTGTTTTGCAAATAAGTTGATTTGTATTATTGTTTTTTAGACTCCGCATATAAGTGATCTCGTACGACCTAAATCAAATCCCTTATGATTATACAGTGGAAGTGAGAAATAGATTTAAGGGCCTAGATCTGATAGATAGAGTGCCTGATGAACTATGGAATGAGGTTCGTGACATTGTACAGGAGACAGGGATCAAGACCATCCCCAAGGAAAAGAAATGCAAAAAAGCAAAATGGCTGTCTGGGGAGGCCTTACAAATAGCTGTGAAAAGAAAAGAAGCGAAAAGCAAAGGAGAAAAGGAAAGATATAAACATCTGAATGCAGAGTTCCAAAGAATAGCAAGAAGAGATAAGAAAGCCTTCCTCAGTGATCAATGCAAAGAAATAGAGGAAAACAACAGAATGGGAAAGACTAGGGATCTCTTCAAGAAAATCAGAGATACCAAAGGAACATTTCATGCAAAGATGGGCTCGATAAAGGACAGAAATGGTATGGACCTAACAGAAGCAGAAGATATTAAGAAGAGATGGCAAGAATACACAGAAGAACTGTACAAAAAAGATTTTCACGACCCAGATAATCACGATGGTGTGATCACTGACCTAGAGCCAGACATCCTAGAATGTGAAGTCAAGTGGGCCTTAGAAAGCATCCCTACGAACAAAGCTAGTGGAGGTGATGGAATTCCAGTTGAGCTATTCCAAATCCTGAAAGATGATGCTGTGAAAGTGCTGCACTCAATATGCCAGCAAATTTGGAAAACTCAGCAGTGGCCACAGGACTGGAAAAGGTCAGTTTTCACTCAATCCCAAAGAAAGGCAATGCTAAAGAATGCTCAAACTACCGCACAATTGCACTCATCTCACACACTAGTAAAGTAATGCTCAAAATTCTCCAAGCCAGGCTTCAGCAATATGTGAACCGAGAACTTCCTGATGTTCAAGCTGGTTTTAGAAAAGGCAGAGGAACCAGAGATCAAATTGCTAACATCTGCTGGATCATGGAAAAAGCAAGAGAGTTCCAGAAAAACATCTATTTCTGCTTTACTGAGTATACCAAAGCCTTTGACTGTGTGGATCACAATAAACTGTGGAAAATTCTGAAAGAGATGGGAATACCAGACCACCTGATCTGCCCCTTGAGAAATTTGTATGCTGGTCAGGAAGCAACAGTTAGAACTGGACATGGAACAACAGACTGGTTCCAAAGAGGAAAAGGAGTTCGTCAAGGCTGTATATTGTCACCCTGTTTATTTAACTTCTATGCAGAGTACATCATGAGAAACGCTGGACTGGAAGAAACACAAACTGGAATCAAGATTGCCGGGAGAAATATCAATAACCTCAGATATGCAGATGACACCACCCTCATGGCAGAAAGTGAAGAGGAACTCAAAAGCCTCTTGATGAAAGTGAAAGTGGAGAGTGAAAAAGTTGGCTTAAAGCTCAACATTCAGAAAACAAAGATCATGGCATCCGGTCCCACTACTTCATGGGAAATAGATGGGGAAACAGTGGAAACGGTGTCAGACTTTATTTTTCTGGGCTCCAAAATCACTGCAGATGATGACTGCAGCCATGAAATTAAAAGACGCTTACTCCTTGGAAGGAAAGTTATGACCAACCTAGATAGCATATTCAAAAGCAGAGACATTACTTTGCCAACAAAGGTTCGTCTAGTCAAGGCTATGGTTTTTCCTGTGGTCATATATGGATGTGAGAGTTGGACTGTGAAGAAGGCTGAGCGCCGAAGAATTGATGCTTTTGAACTGTGGTGTTGGAGAAGACTCTTGAGAGTCCCTTGGACCGCAAGGAGATCCAACCAGTCCATTCTGAAGGAGATCAGCCCTGGGATTTCTTTGGAAGGAATGATGCTGAAGCTGAAACTCCAGTACTTTGGCCACCTCATGCGAGGAGTTGACTCATTGGAAAGGACTCTGATGCTGGGAGGGATTGGGGGCAGGAGGAGAAGGGGATGACAGAGGATGAGATGGCTGGATGGCATCACTGAGTCGATGGATGTGAGTCTCAGTGAACTCCGGGAGTTGGTGATGGACAGGGAGGCCTGGCATGCTTCGATTCATGGGGTCGCAAAGAGTCGGACACAACTGAGCGACTGATCTGATCTGATCTGATTTGATGATATTTATCTTTGTCTGTCTTCACTTTGGTATGATAATCTCTAGACCCATCCATGTTGGTGCAAATGGCAATATTTCATTCTTTTTGTGGCTGAATAATATTCCATATCACATCTGCTTCATCCATTCATCTGTTGATGGACAGATGTCTTGGCTGTTCTAAATGGTGCTGCGATGAACATTGAATGTGAAAGTGTTAGTCGCTCAGTCATGTGGGACTCTGCGACCCCATGGACTGTAGCCCGCCAGGCTCCTCTGTGCATGGAATTCTCCAGGCAAGAATACTGGAGTGGATTGCCATGCTCTTCTCCAGGGGATCTTTCCCACCCAGAGATCAAACCCAGGTCTCCCACATTGCAGGCAGATTCTTTATTTACCATCTGCGCCACCAGGGAAGCCCCTCTATGAACGCTGAGGTGCATGTATCTTTGTCAGTTCAAGTTTTCATCTTTTCCAGATATATGCTCAAGAGTAGGATTGCTGGATCATATGGTTAGCTCTATTTTCAGTTGTTTAACAGTTCAGTCTCCGTACTGTTTTCCATAGTAACTGCATCAGTTTACCTTCTGTAAAGGCCTTTTTACCCATGTTGGATCAAGAACTCACAGTTCGCAAACGTAAAGATGCCAGCCATGGACGCAGCTGAGCGAGGTGGGAGGCCTCGCTCAGCGCCCCACCCCCACACTCCTTTTCTTTTATGTCTTGGCCACTTCGTCCTTAGTTTTGTGCAAACCTGTTGCTGTTTCACATTTGTGCTCTTCCTTTCTGATTGGTGCCTTGGACTCTTTCAAAAACACTTCCAGAAACCGTCCTGCGGAGCCAGAGAACCCCCGAGGATATCTGACTGTCATCATCCTGAACTTGGGGGGGCGGTGTACATTTCTGTCTCCAGGACAGCGTTTTCCTAAATGGGTCCTCGAGGGTGCCTTGGCGCATAGGAAACTTTAGCATAAAGCGCGTAATTCTGGGCTTCCCAGCATGAGCAACAGGTTGAAGACGTGGGATCCACTCCGGCCCCTCCTCGGCAGGTGGGCACACGTGGAGGAATCCAGTGGCCCACGGGTGGTTCCGGGAATCCCCGGATGTGTCTATGCTGGCCCTGACCACGGATGGCATCACGTTCAGCTGCCTGGGAGTTTAGTCCTTTAACTAGTCGGGTGCTATTTGCTCTGTAGCCTGCCCTGGAGCCAAGCATGGTGGAGGGGCTGTGAGAGCAGGCCTGTTCAGTGGCAGTCACCTGATCCTGCCCGCCCCTCCCGGCTGCTGCCGAAAGGACCCTCTTGAAAACCCGGTGAGGTGCGCCTGTGCGTGCAACGCAGAGGGAGGGGCAGGATGTAGGCTGCTGTCGCTTGCTTTCCTTTCTCACCCTCTTTTCCTGCGATTCATTTTCTAATTCCGTGAAGCAGAAACTCAAAAGGAAATCCGAAGCTGGCCAAGAACAAGGGACTCGCCTCCAAAGGAGCGGGGCCATGTCTGCCTTTGCTTTGGGTAATGTGCATTGTTCGTGGGGTCGTAAAGCTGTCAATTTCTAGGCAGAGTCTGGAGGAGGCAAGCTCGGATGGTCACACTGACTTTGTGGTGGCATCCTGTGCCTTCACTTTGGTCCCTTGCTCACTTCCCAAGTTTGCATCTTTGACAATCACATCAAGGGCAGAATCTGGAGATAAACCTGACAAATCCCCAGAAGATGCTGAAAACACGGCAACCCAGCTGGCAGCCCCAGATTCTAGCCCTAATTCTTGCTTACTCGGTCTGACCTGTAATGGGTCTCTGATCCTCTCTAGATCCCAGTTTTCCCACCTGGGAAAGGAAGGGCGGATCCTTTGCTTGGGAAGGTCTTCGATTGCGTTAATATCCACTGAGTCTCCCATGAAGTCTTTTCAGCTGCACTTTTCTGAGAAAGGCTGAAGTAAAGCAGCTTTTCCCGCTTCAGGTGGAAAACAGAGCCGGGGCCAACCAGTCTGGGTGCGGACCTGTCATTAGGAAGCCAGCTGCCAGCTCGCGTTCCCTTGGGATGGAGGAGGAGCCCCGCTGTCCCAGCCAGGAGAGGGTCCCTTTAACAAAAAGCTGTTGCCGCCATCTGCTTTCGCCCTCTGGGTAATTCAGCTCCTGGGTGCCCTGATGTGGAGAGTGGCGGGGGAAGCGTTGGGGGGGGGGGGGGCAGGTAAGTCAGTGGGCAGGCCTCGATTCAAGGTTCTTATTGGACTTTAGAGTCTTTATTCACCGAGTTAATTTCCCCAACTTGCCTATCACAGGTTAATACTGGACCCATGCATAATGATACATAATTTAAGACTTGTAAAAGCTGCCCAGGACTTGAAAGAAACGCAGTCTAAGCCAGGAGCCTGTGCCTGGCATGCAAGAGCAAGTAACACAGGTAGAATTTATGTCCAAAGCGGGGGAGCCGCACCCTCGTGACACAATCTCAGAGGGTGCCACGCTGTGTGCAGCCCTTCTGTGCCAGGCGGCAGCACCCGAGCCCTGCAACCATCACCCCCACTTGCCCTTAACCATCACTGGAAAGCAGTTAGTTGTTCACAAGGGGAAGTTCTTTATTCTAAGACCCAGGAATATCGCATAGACGTAAAGTGACACAACATGAATGCCCTAATGGTTTCTGAACTCTGTTTTTAAGACTTCTGGGGCCAGAACCCCACAGAACTGCCCTGGGCACCCTTCTACTTCTGATAGCCAAGCTGTCTGTTGGCATAGTTGGAGCCTGACATAGCCTGAGTCGGGATGTTTAGCTGCTTGTGGGATGGAAAAAAAATGTTAAGAAAAATAATTGTTGTTTTTGCAAACTATCTATTTAAAAACAGAACCTCAGGAAGCAGATTTCTGTTTCAAGGCTCGGATGAATCAGAGCTTACAAAGTATAAATACACATTAGCAGGAGGAGGCTTCCCATAACCCAGCGCTGGTGTGTCTTCCCAGCTCCGGAACCTCTGACTCCTGCTTCTCATTCCCAGCAGAGGCAAGAAAGCAAGCCTCCATGGAAGCGGAAGTGCTGGAACCTCGCTCAGCCCGAGTTGCAAACCTCTGCAGGCCAGTGGAAGTTTGTATTTTTCTTTAAAAGCAACTGGTTGTTCACCACACACTCGCTCACTTTGGGGTCAACAGGTGTATGCTGTTCGGAAATGTGGCAAACCCACAGGCTGATTCCTTGGGCTCTTTGCTACCTAAGAAAGATTACCAAATAAGTTAACTTTGACTCACTGACCCCTCAGATCAGCCAATAAAATGAAGCGCTTACACCACAACTTGCTCAAGGGGTAGTGTAATTGATTTACTTAAAAATGATGTCAGGTGGCAATTGAGCAACAAACTGGCTTCCAGACTGCTTAATTCAGTTTAACAAGGAGGAAAAACCTTGTAATTAACGGAAGAGCTTGAATACTTTGGAAGCTGTTTTCAAAGTCTGCCATACCTAAGCTGCGGAGGGTGGGGGTAGGAGGGGACAGCTTGTTGAACTATAAGTTCCCAGGCCCTGCTTGCAAGTCAGGGGCCAGGCCTGGGATTCTGCATTTAAGAGAAACCCCTTTGCAAGTTCTGCTTCTCTGCTCATCACCCAGTCTCACTTGACTTTTAGTCAAGCTATACTCCCTTTTCTGTTCTAAGTCTACATTGTATATGTACGTCTAGAATCCTAGGACAGTTTCCCATCCTAAAGCAACCAGCTTTGAGCTGCTGTTTTCCTGGAGTTTCATGGTATATATGTACTAATGTTGGAATTCTAGTTCATCATGTTTCTGATTGGAAAATTCTTCATCTTCCAGAGCCTGATTATAGAGGGCACAGAGCTTTCCGGGGGCGGGGTTGGGGGGGGGGGAGGTTCTGGGGCTTTTCTCTTGCAGTTTCCTGCCCCCAGGACAACCAGGACTCCAGTGCAGGATGCCTGCTATCTGAAGAAAGGTGACACCCGCCCTTAACAACCAAGGTCCTGGCTTCGAACTGTGTCCAGATGAGCCTGTCTCCTCCTTTCCACCACCCAGTGTGTCCTGCGTAGACGGCTCCTTGAAATAACAAGATCACTCCTGTCTTAGAACAAAGAACTGCAGAGGTCATCAAACGTTTTTCTTGGCACACAAGCATCTGACAACTACCCAGGGAATTTGGGGGTCCTGCAGAATCCAAGTTTACAAACCACTAGAGCAAGGTAGTGTTGTAATTCAGATTTAGTCCTGCTGGTCTGTCTGCTCCTCCCTCTGACCCCACCCTGCAAAGAGCCGCACCCAGAAGGGGAGCCGTCATGGGGACCACCCAACTCTGCAGAGAGCCGCGCCCAGACGGGGAGCCGTTGGGGACCAGGCTCGTCTCGGTGCTTGTCCTTGGTGCCGCCTCCCAGGTGAGCCAGAACTCCGTCCCCACCCCTGACCATGCACAAGGAACAGGGACCTGCCATCCGTTCTTAACCACGACACCCGCTGGGACACAGCTCCTAACCTGGTAGAAAGAGAAGGGTCCCAAGAATGAAGCAAGATCAATATCCGCATGGCTTTTCCTGCGCTCAGCCTGGTGCTCCAGTTGGACGTGCACCATGAAGACTGGATGGGGTGTACAGCTGGAGAGCAGAGGCTGGGAGGAGGGCAAGCTGGGGCTTCCTGCACAGAGGAGGGCACTCCTGGCAGCTCCCTGAAGCTGCTGGAAGCTGTCCACGAGCCCGTCACTGGCGGCTCAGCCTCCACGCAGAAGGTGCCAGAAGCAAGGCCCCCCCACACACACCCCTGGCACCATGCGGGCACACCTGTTGCCCACAGCTCTCCTGCCTGTCACCGGTGGGACAGCCCAGTGCCGGCTCCCAGGGCTGACCAAGAGGGAGGCTGGTGGCAGCTCACCCCTGGGAGCAAGGTGATGAGTGGTGAGATGGGCCCTCACCCCCAGAGCCTGGCATCACCACCTCCTGGATGCCAGCCTGGAGGCAGGAGCATGCACAGAAGCCTCGAGGGTGTGGTCCGCAGTGACGCCAGGACAGTCCTATTCATCCAAGTAGCCAGAGAGGAAGAGAAGGCATCCTGCCTCCCTCCTAATCCCTCAGCACCGATTCCAAGCTATTTAAAACCCTCTAAGGTGGGTATCGCCCCAAAGTTGCTCAAAACAATTCACATCCACACTGCAGGCCATTAATCCAGTGGTGTTTATTCAAGCAGTATTCACACTCGCTGTCAAATAACAAGGGCATCAAGACCCCGAAGATGGGGCTCTCACAGCTCCAGCTTCACAGCAGCCTCTCTGGGAGGGGTTTCAAGAACTTAAGATGAAGGTGATGGCTGAAAAGGCTTGCCATTCTTGCTCTGGGTCCCCGAAGAGTACAGCCTGCTTCTCTCATCCCGGTCACCAGACAGACCCAGGCCAGCGGCAGAGGCACAGCTGGGCAAAACTACGTAAGCTCAGAAGAGGCCACACTGGTCCATGTTTTCGTACAAAAAATTTAATAAATATGACTTTTCAAAATGTATTGCCAGGAACAACACAAAGATGCATGTTTATGTTCGTATAACACTAAGAGGACAATACAAAGGATCTTCACGGTCTCAATGGTGAACTAACAAAATCAGTTTTGAATAAGCCTTTTTGAACTTAAACTTCATCATAGCGTTTTGATTTCCTCACTTAAGGCAGGCAGTGGACTCTATGGCAAATCTAAACAGTGATCTTACTGGACATTTTATGATTCAAGTATTCAACTAGCTTATTAGAATACTCCCTAAATGCAGTAGATAAAAAAATCAAATCAGTCTTATATAACGAATGGTGAAAAGAAATCAGAATTTACAAAATAAGATTGGTGTGCTTCCAACTTCACACAATTAATTTGATATTTTTATTGATCTTCAACCACTCACGTTTTGGCTATGTTTAGTCATAGCTCACCTTGTTCCCTTAAACTGCTAGGCAGCAGATCATCTGCCTGTCTCTCTTCAAGTCTTAAAAAAAAAAAAAAAAACACCTGTTCTAGACTAATTCTCAAACTGCCTCTCAGTCGGGGTTTTAAATATCTGACGTCGTACGGAAAAAAAAAAAAAATTCCACCAGTATTCCAGGCACAAAAGGCCACTCTATTGTCTTAAACTATTTTCAAACACCTTAATTTTGGCTTATAGGCAACACGTAATAAGAAAATAGGTTCAAAAAAATAAAGCCATACGCTTATAACGCTATCAAAAACCTTCAATTCTAAACACGTACATATAAATAAAAAGGAATGATGTCTTAAGGCTCTTGATTATTAAGTTAATAAATCAAATATACACAGTGATTAATAAAAAAAAGAATTATTTACATAACTATACAAAATTCTACTTTTGACACATTTTTCCTCTTTAAATTCTTCATTTTACCAGCAACTGCTGACATCAAAGTCCCCCCTCCCCCAACAACAACAAAATACAATAAAAAAAATAAATAATAAACTCATTTGTGATAGTTGCTGTGGTTCTGAGCTGCAAAGGCACTTTTCAAATACAGAACTACTTGGACGTCATCATAAAACCAATATACAAACACAACTCAAGAGTCAATAAATATAAATAAAAACTATGATCCTAAGACTGCATCACCATCGGGACATCTGGCAGAAATGGAAGCTGGGCGTACTCCTGGGAGCCTGATCCGGAGGTGCGGGCAGGCAGGGGCGGGGGGCCCGGTGTTTGCATAGCTGCGCGGTGTGGTGCCACCCAGCCAACCACAGAAACTACCATTGCCAGTGTAAGCCAGCTTGTCAGAACTTAAATTAACACGGGACTCTACATCCAGGACAGCGTGGGGCCGGAACACGACAGACAGGGCGGCTGCGGGAGCGGAAGCCCCGGGAGCCCCTGGACAGCGCCCGCCCGTCTGCTATACGATGTACTCCATGCGGTTCAGGCTCTGCGCGCTCTCCAGGTCTCTGTTATCCTGTTTGTTTGTCCAGTTGGGGTGTTTGGCCGGCGTGCCATGGGCGGGCTTCTCCTCTCGGTCGACCAGCGTGTACGTGGCCTGCTTGGCGAAGCGCGCCTTCTGCTGGTGCTTGTCCATGTCGTCCTCCTCCACCTCCGAGTTGTGTGTCCTTATTTTGGACATTTTGGAGTTCTTGCTCTCGTAGTCCTTGACGGGGACCGTGTTGGCCCCGTGCTTCTCGATGGGGTTCTTAATCTGGTTCAGCTGCTCGCGCACGTTGTTGGTGGTGTTATCCTCGGAAGCCGCGCGTGCGTGGCTGCTCGGCTTCCGGCGCTTGCGCACGCACCAGTAGAAGGCGGTCACCAGGCAGCAGACCCAGGCCACGGTCAGCACCGAGCTCAGCAGCGGCACCAGGAAATCTGCACGGCAGGGCGGCGGCGGGGAGCCCGGTGAACCACACAACAGCCCCAGCCTTTTCCCCACCCGCACCATCCCTCCTGGCGTCCTCAGAGACCCTGCCGGCCTCCCCAGAGTGACCAGGCCAAACGGCAGCCCATACGGGTGCCCACCTCCGTGTGGGGAGGGGCGTCTGGGCCAGGGGTGGGGAGTCCGGCTACTGAGACAGCTCATGAGATGAGTGGTTCTCAGAATCTTCAGAAAGAGGGCCCTGGGACGCATGGCTCCAACGCCCCCGGGAGTCCCTTGCCAGCTATAGCACAGTGATGCTCCAGGGATCCCCGGGGGACTCCAGCTGCCCTGCAGGGCCACTGAGCCATTCATCAAAGCTGTGCTTAGGATGGACTGTTCCCCAACCCCAGAGCACAAGCAGGCTCCACGAAGATGCATACTCAGGGTACGGCAACACTCTGCCAGGGCGGTGCCTGGCAGCCAGAGACAGCCCGCAGGCAGGGGACAAGTCAGGCCACCTCTGCCCACAGTCATGGGATCCAGTCATGTCAGCCGGCCTCTGTCTTCTTGCTAATTAAAAATGGGGGTCCTTGAACAGGGAACCGGCAGGTAACTTCCCGCCTGGGGGTTTCCCTGGATGTAGGCTGTGCTGGTCTTATTGATGAGCTGGACAGGACGGTCCCCACAGAAAGGGACCCTGACCCCACCACCTACCTGTTCTGCTCTTCAGAGGACGCCTCTGAACTCTCACTTCTGCAACGGCAGCAATCAGCGAGCTGTTCCCGTCACGTTTACTGACGAGATTTATGATTTTGTCCGTGATCTCCTTGATAGGGTTTCCATCATCCCGGATGTCTTCAGCAGACTGGAAAAGGAAGCATCAGACCCAGGGGGTCAGGGACACTCACCAGTCACTTTTACTCAAAATTATTTGACCATACATGTATGCCATTCCCTGGCGGCTCAGACGGGAAAGAATCTGTCTACAGTGCTGGAGGACCCAGCTGGGGATTTCTGGGCTGGGAAGATCTCCTGGAGAAGGGAATGGCAACCCACTCCATTATTCCTGCCTAGGAAATCCTATGGACAGAGGAGCCTGGTGTGCTATGGTCCATGGGGTTGCAAAGAGTTGGATACGACTGAGCTCCTAACACACATGTACGTCAAGCTCTCCTTCCATGTATCTGTTCATCTGGATACCAGCCAAGTGAGCTTTCTGTGCTACTTCCAGTGAAAGGACTAGGTGTGAATGGGTCTCATACTCACAATGGCCACGTGTATTTCATTGTTTGCAGAAGGGGAAGGCTCGCAAGCTATGTAAATCGAATATTCGGCAGAAACATTCTTCAAAATATTCAAATTCCGCAGTTCGCTGCAAATATGCTCCGTGGTGAGACCCTAGAATGATATTTTAAAATCCACACGTGTGTAAGGGAGAGGAATGAAAAAAGACTGCTGTTTACTTGAAAGGGAGGCTGCATGCAAGCCGAGCTTTGGTGAAGGACAAGAATCCAGGCTAAGGAAGAGATCCGAGCTCATGATGTCTCTGCTTTAGGGCAAGCGGACACACCCCACCTCTCCAGAGCCAGCCAGAAATGTTCCGTACCGGCGACATCATCTCCTTGTTGAAGGTGAACGTGATGTTGGCACAGTTGTCCTGGTAGTAGGGGTCGGACGCGCACTTGGTCTTCACGGGCTGGAGGCTTGATGACCGGCACTCGCCCACCCCGGTGCAGGGGCGCACGAAGCACTGGGTGTCCAGGATGGGCACGCAGTTCTGCCCGCTGGGGCACTCGCTGTGCCCTCTGTGCAGTGAGCAAGGGCGGGGGCCACACCACACCTGCAGAGACAGACGGAGCACGGCTCAGGAGGTGCCCAGTGGCAGTCCACGCAGCCTCGGGATGAGGGCGGCCAGGCCGCACCTACCTTGGAGCAGGCGACCCTCCCGTCCAGGCACTGGCAGGCATTGCAGTCGGCATCCCACTTGGCCCCGTCGGGTATCACGCTCCCCATGGTGACGCACGACCTCCCTGAAACTGAGGCAGAGACCCATGAGTGGCAGGAGCTGCCCTTTCTGGGTTCCGTCCTCCTGATTCTTCACTCCCCGCCCAGCAGGAGATGCTGACGCCTGTCGCCCTCTGCCCTGTGACAACGCAGCTGCTCCCAGCGGGCAAGCGTTCTTGGCCACCCCCCAGCGGGCCCTGCACCTGGCCACGCGACCAGCTATGGTCAGTGCAGCGTCCAGGGACAGGAGCGAGCAGAGTCTCCCCCTGGGAGTGAGCTCGGCCCCTCGAGAGCCTGCCATGTGCCAGGAAAAGGACACACCCTGGGTAGTGCCAGTCCAAAAAGGGTGGGGTGGCACACAGGACAGAACTGGGTGCCCAGCGCAAGGCATCCATCACTCTGCTTGCCCTGTGTGCCCACGAGCATCACAACTGCCTGCTGTAGGCACAGAGGATGGGGAAGGTTGTCACAGAGCATAATGGTGACAAAAGCTGGCTAAAACTAAGTGACTCTACTTTCAAAGGACCCTCAGGTTTCCCGGTCCTGGGGGTCTCCAGTGGATGTGCCCTCTGTATTCTCTCCCTGAGCACAATGTCATCACACTAACAGTCGAAAAGGTGGCTGCAATGCCTGCTCGGCCCAGGGGACCCACGGCAGCGGGACCTGGCCCACATACCTTCCTGGCATTTGGCACCACTGTGCCCTGGGGGGCAGACACAGCGGTAACCATTGATCTCATCCACGCAGGTCGCCCCGAAAGCACAAGGTGAAGACTGGCACTCGTTGATGTCTAGGAGAAATGGTCAAGTTTAGGCTCCAATGGGAGGCACCAATGCTTTTCTGATAAAATACACAGACAGGATCTGTAGGCCTAAGTATAGGCTGAGTGCATTTTCATCATGTGACCAGCACCCAAATGAAGAAATGATCATCAGTACTGCCCAAGTCTCCGGTCACCGCTACCCAAGGGTTACCACTAGCCTGACTTCTAACAGCTTAGAACTTCTCATTCGGGGAAACAGCAATTTTTAATTAAATGCTCCTTTTCTCTGATAGTGTAATTTAGAGAACAATGGCCAGCAAAGATCTTGAAAAGGGTCAGCTAGCAAGTATCTTAGGCTTTGTGGGCCATGTGGTCTCTTGTCCCAGCTGCTCAACTCTTGCAGCATGAAAGCAACCCTTGACAGTACATAAACAAGAGTGTGGCTGGGGGTCAATAAAACTGTATTTACAAAAACAGGCAGTGGGCCAGATTCGGCCCCCAGACCATAACCTGCCAATCCTTGATTCAGAAACATGAAATAGACACAAAGTCCCCCACCCAGTGGAGCCCCTGGTGGCTCAGTCGGTCGAGTCTCCCAGAAGTGCAGGATACCCAGGTTCAATTCCTGGGTCAGGAAGACCCGGGAAGATCCTGAGTTGGGAAGACCCCCTGGAGAAGGCAATGGCAACCCACTCCAGTATTCCTGCCTGGAGAATCCCATGGATGGAGGGGCCTGGTGAGCTACAGTCCATGGGGTCACAAAGAGTTGGTCACGAGTGAGTGACTTCACTTTCACTGTTCTTTTCCCCCACCCAGTAGTTCTTGAAGATCCAGATTTGGGGACCTCAAGGAGGACCAGTTTAAAAGTTTAAACAATTATTGAGGGATAAGAACACACACAAAGAAGCACAACTGATCTATAATTTTTTTTGGCAAAAGAAAGGGCATGTAAAAAAGTAGGGAAAAGGCTCAGAATAAACTGTAAACTTCCTAAAAAACTGGATTTCCTGACCTCATTTTGTTTGAATCATTTCAGTGGGGCCTGATCAAGCCTTAGAAACCACAGCCTCAGCCCTTCCTGTGGCTGAGGTCTGAGGCTATGCATCCTTGCCCATGCTTCATGCTACCACAGGAGAAGCACACTTTTCTTATAGCCTCAGAGTAGATTAACCATCAGATGCTGTGGCCGAGGCTCTTCCCTCAGGAGTGAGGAGGGCTGTGCGCCCCAGGGAGAGTCCAGCCAGGGGCATCTTACTCCCAGCTGGAAGCAGGAGACTAATTGTCAAGGCTACTCAGAACCATGGCCATAACTGTTTTAGAGATGAAAACTCTTCGACTAAGCGGTGGGGAGATAGCAGTCAGAGGTGGTCCTTACTTATTCTGCAGTCGGGCCCAGCGAAGCCGGGGGCGCATTCACAGCGGTACCAGTTCTCACCATCCACGCATGTGCCACTGTTGTAACTACAAGAGCAAAGGCCACTTGGTTACCACCTCCCTGTCTGCCACTTCCCCCACCAAAGGCAGCCCCACACCGGTTATGATGGGTAGCTCTCAGCCCTGCCCACACGCACCAGTGCCTGGGTCCCACCCCCAGAGCGTGCAATTCACAGTTCCTGGTTGCAGGAGCTCTGGTTGCGTCCCAGGCACTAAACCCTCCCCGGTGATTCCTGTGTACAGCCAAGTCTGAGCATCACTGCTCTAAACGCGGACACCATCTGACTGAAGTGTGGCCCACGAACTGGAGTGATGGGCACTGCCTGGGAGCTTGTTGGAAAGAAGGAATCTGCAGCAACCCCCAGCTCTCCTGAATCAGAAGCTGGATTTTATATAGGAGGCCCACACTTGTCACCGCCAACAAGTGCCTGCATAACAGGGCGTCATGCTTACCAGGGATGAGGACTGCAGTCATTGGTGTCTGCAAAGTAAAAAAAAAAAATTCAAAAACTTAACAGCGACGCCTTCTTAGCCCTAAGTGAAAACACCCGTGATTTCCACGATACCCAAATGATAAGGCTGTCATTAACGCCAGCAGGAGGAGCTTAAGGCCCCTGCTCAGCTGGAACCAGGCCCACATCACACTGCTGCCGTCACCGTGGGACACTCGTACACAGGAAGAGGCCCCGGGAGGGCTGGGCAGGGGGATGTGAGGATGGCTCTTGGTCAGACCAGGGCCGGGAAGCAAGCCGCCATCGAAGCCCACGAGCGAGATGCCGGTGGCCGTGGGTCCCTATGGACAGTCCCAGCCAAGCTGCTTTGACCGCGTGAAGATGGGCTTCGTGATGGGTTGCACCATGGGCACAGCAGCAGGGGCACTCTTCAGCACCTTTTACTGTCTCAGGATGGGAATTCGGGGCCGGGAGCTGATGGGCAGCATCGGAAAAACCATGATGCAGAGTGGCGGCACCTTTGGCACACTCATGGCCATCGGGATGGGCATCCGATGCTAATCAGGGCAGTGGTTGCCCGCAACATCCACCCCTTCCCATCAGTTCCATCCCATGTGTACTGTAATAAAGCAAGTCTTTGAGTATTCGGAAAAAGAAAGAAAGATTAATCATAATGGAAACGATTCTACAGATAAAAAATGTTTCTCTTGTGGCCAAATGGGGCATTTTTGCCGGCGATGTCCTGCCAAGCAGGGACAACAAGCCGTGCCAATCAACCCCAGGTAGCGCAGGACTGGACCTCAGTTCCACCACCGCAACAATATTAACCCCTGACGTGCCGGTTACTCCGATTCCAACGGGAGTGGCTGGCCCCCTACCTGAGGGCATTGTAGGACTTGTGCTGGGGCGTAGCTCGCTTTCCCTTTAAGGAATTTCGGTGGTGCCTGGTGCAGTAGATTCTCATTACACTGGGGAAATTAAAGTTTTGATCTAGCCGCCTACTAAAACTGTGCAAATTAATAAAGGTCAAAGAATAGCACAGCTTTTGCTTTTACCTTATTATCAGACAGGAAAAACCTTGACTTCTCAAGCTAGGGGCCCCAGAGGATTTGGATCCAGCGATCTAGCTTTTTGGGTGCAGGAAATTACAGCTTCTAGGCCTTTAAAAGATCTTTTAATTCAAGGAAATAAAATGTCAGGGCTGTTAGATACTGGAGCAGACGTCTCTAGCATTGCTAGAAAAGATTGGCCCTCATCCTGGCTGACACGCTTGACCAGTGCCAGCTTGGTAAGAATAGGGTCAGTGCCCTCGGTTGCTAAGAGCTCACAAATTTTGACATGGTCAGATGAGAAGGGGGCACAAGGCACTTTTTGTCCATATGTGGTTCCTTCACTACCTTTTTCTTTATGGGGGAGAGATATATTATCTCAGATGGGAATGCTTTTATATAGCCCAGACGAAAAGGTTACTAATCAAATGCTGCAAATGAGGTATAATCTTGATAAGGGGCTTGGTAAAGATCAGCAGAAAATTGTTTCTCCATTAGAGGTGGTCCCTAACAAGAATAGAGAAGGTCTGGGATATTCAAATTTACCCTGGAGGCTCTTGCTCTTGCTGCCGACCCTATTACCTGGAAATCTGATAATCCGGTATGGGTGGAACAATGGCCCTTAACAGCTGAAAAGCTATAGGCAGCTGAAGATTTAGTTATGGAACAACTGACAGCCAGCCATACAGAGCCTTCTAATAGCCCCTGGAATACTCCTATTTTTGTTATTAAGAAAAAATCAGGAAAATGGAGATTGTTACAAGATTTGAGAGCTATAAACGCAACTATGGAAGACATAGGGGCCCTCCAGCCGGGCCTCCCTTCCCCAGTGGCTGTGCCTTTCCAGTATAATGTGATGGTTATAGACCTACAGAATTGTTTCGTTACCAGCCCCCTGGCTGTTCAGGATTGTAAAGGGTTTGCTTTCAGTCTCCCTTCGGCTAAAGGGTATGAAAAAAAGCCTCATCTTGTGTCAGAAATTTGTAGACCAAGCTGTGCAAAATGCTATAGGAAAGTATAAAGATCTATATTTGATACATTATATGGATGATATTTTGGCAGCTCATAAGGACAGAACCTTGTTACAACAAATTTTATCTGAATTGATTGAGGCCTTGGAAAGATGGGGTTTAAAGATAGCTCCAGATAAGATACAAGTAAATCCTCCTTTTTCTTATTTAGGGAGGGTATTAAATACCCATACCATGAGTCATGCCCCTTTGCAGCTGCAGAGAGATCATTTACTAACTTTAAATGATTTCCAAAAATTATTAGGGGACATTAATTGGATATGGCCACATTTAAAACTGACTACTGCAGATTTAAAGCCTTTGTTTGTTTGCTTAAAAAGCGATCCTAATCCCAGTTCTAAGAGAAAGTTGACTAGTGAGGCAGGGTTGGCTCTTGTTAAAGTGGATGAGGCTTTAAATGATCAGTTGATTAGGATTAATATTACCAGAGGATGGGGTTTAATTATTCTCGACACAGAGCATACACCTACAGGATGCTTGTGTCAAGAAGGCCCATTGGAATGGCTCCATCTACCAGTGACCCCAAGAAAAATAGTTTTATCTTATCCTAGCTTGGTGGCACGATTAATTATAAAAGGTAGAAAAAAGAAGTGTGGAACTTTTTGGAAAAGAAGTAGCAAATATAGTGATTTCATTCAATAAGGATCAACTGCAATTTCTTTTACAAAATAGTGATGATTGACAAGTTGCCCTGATAAGATTTCAGGGGTCAAATTTTGTTTCATTTGCCCTCAAGCCCCCTACTGCATTTTTTGAAAGCACATCCAGTGATTTTTCTGAAGAAATTTTCTATTCAACCTTTGGAAGGGGCAATTTTAGTTTTAACAGATGGTTCCTCTAATTGTAAAGCAGTCACAATTATTGATGGAAAATCCCATGTTCAGGTAACTGAAGAGACATTGGCCCAGAGAGCTGAGTTGAGGGCGGTTATTTGGGCTTTTCAACATTTAAGAGACCACACCTTCAATCTTCTGACTGACTCCCGATATATTGTAGGGTTTTTTCCTCATATTGAGACTGCCAATATTCCAGAAAATAAAACTACCATCTTCTCCTTGTTATTTGATTTACAGAAGGAGATTAAGCATAGAGATAAGAAATATTTTGTGGGACATATTAGAGCCCATTCTGGCTTGCCCAGCCCTTTGCATGAAGGAAATGCTTTGGCTGATGCATTAACTAAAGTAATTGCTTTAAACTTACATGAAAAGATTGACAAGGCCAAAAATTCTCACAAAATTCATCATCAAAATGCAGCTGGTTTAAGGTATGAATTTCATATCTCTAGGGAAACAGCTAGAGAAATAGTTATGTCCAAATTGCCCAATATTTAATCCATCTCCACCATTAGGAGTAAATCCCCTAGGCCTTAGGCCTAATGCTCTCTGGCAAATGGACGTAACTCATATCCCGGCCTTTGGAAAACTGTCCTTTGTGCATGTTACCCTGGATACCTTTTCTCATGTTATTACAGCCTCTGGTAGATCAGGTGAAGCAACAAGAGATATAATTCAGCACTTATTTCAATGCTTTTCCCAAATAGGACTCCCCGAACAGATAAAAACAGATAATGCCCCAGTTTATACTTCTGCTGCTTTTAAGAGATTTTGTCAACAATTATCCATAGTACATTCAACAGGAATACCTTATAATCCCCAAGGCCAAGCCATAGTGGAAAGGGCACACCAGACTTTAAAAAGTCAGATAGCTAAATGGAGACAGGGAGAATTTAAATATTCCTCTCCACATCATGCTTTGTAATTAATCATTTAAACGTGGACACACAGGGGCAGACTGCAATGACGAGACACTGGACTCCTGAAGGGGCTACGACTCGGCCTCCGGATAGGTGAAAAGACCTCCTTACAGGAGAGTGGAAAGGGCCGGATATACCGCTAACTTGTGGGAGAAGGTATGCTTGTGTGTGTCCACAGGATTCCGCTTCTCCTGTTTGGACCCCTGAGGTTACTAAAATCCCTGGGGTCCTGGAGTCCGGGACCAAGGAAGGATGGGGAGACCAGAAGCTCGTCGGGTCCAGACCTGAGGGAGCCAAGGAAATGCCAAAGGACCCTTCGCCTGAGGCTTCACCGCTAGTACATCACTTCAGGCACCTGGCGCTTCAGGAGAGACGTGCTGATCGAGCTCAACCCTATTCTGCCCCACCTCGTCACTGTCATCGTACTTAAACAACCACCTCCAGCACGGTACCAACTTGGGGCCAGCTAAAACATCTCGCTCAGTGGGCTGAAGAATTAATAGAAAGGGGGAGATATGAGGCTACTCCTATGATAATGTTTGTGGCTATGCTTGCTGTGTTGGCTTGTCAGCTGAGGCCCTCCAGTGAAGAAAAGGTTCATTGGGCCTATTTGCCTAATCCACCTTCTTTCCAGCCTGCTGATTGGATGAATGAGCCCATTCGTGTTTTTGTTAATGATACTCTTCTTTTTGCCAAGTTTTGCCAAGAAAATGCACTGTTCATAGCAAACACCCTCTTCCAACAACACAAGAGAAGACTCTACACATGGACATCACCAGATGGTCAACACCGAAATCAGATTGATTATATTCTTTGCAGCCAAAGATGGAGAAGCTCTATACAGTCAGCAAAAACAAGACCAGGAGCTGACTGAGGCTCAGATCATGAACTCCTTATTGCCAAATTCAGACTTAAATTGAAGAAAGTACGGAAAGCCACTAGATCATTCAGGTATGACCTAAATCAAATCCCTTATGATTATACAGTGGAAGTGAGAAACAGATTTAAGGGATTAGATCTGATAGATACAGTGCCTGATGAACTATGGACTAAGGTTCGTGACATTGTACAGGAGACAGGGATCAAGACCATCCCCATGGAAAAGAAAGGCAAAAAAGCAAAATGGCTGTCTGGGGAGGCCTTACAAATAGCTGTGAAAAGAAGAGAACTGAAAAGCAAAGGAGAAAAGGAAAGATATAAACATCTGAATGCAGAGTTCCAAAGAATAGCAAGAAGAGATAAGAAAGCCTTCCTCAGTGATCAAAGCAAAGAAATAGAGGAAAACAACAGAATGGCAAAGACTAGAGATCTCTTCAAGAAAATTAGAGATACCAAGGGAACATTTCATGCAAAGATGGGCTCGATAAAGGACAGAAATGGCATGGACCTAACAGAAGCAGAAGACATTAAGAAGAGGTGGCGAGAATACACAGAAGAACTGTACAAAAAAGATCTTCACAACACAGATAATCATGATGGTGTGATCACTGACCTAGAGCCAGACATCCTGGAATGTGAAGTCAAGTGGGCCTTAGAAAGCATCACTATGAACAAAGCTAGTGGAGGTGATGGAATTCCAGTTGAGCTATTCCAAATCCTGAAAGATGATGCTGTGAAAGTGCTGCACTCAATATGCCAGCAAATTTGGAAAACTCAGCAGTGGCCACAGGACTGGAAAAGGTCAGTTTTCATTCCAATCCCAAAGAAAGGCAATGCCAAAGAATGCTCAAACTACTGCACAATTGCACTCATCTCACACGCTAGTAAAGTAATGCTCAAAATTCTCCAAGCCAGGCTTCAGCAATACATGAACCGTGAACCTCCAGTTGTTCAAGCTGGTTTTAGAAAAGGCAGAGGAACCAGAGACCAAATTGCCAACATCTGCTGGATCATGGAAAAAGCAAGAGAGTTCCAGAAAAACATCTATTTCTGCTTTATTGACTATGCCAAAGCCTCTGACTGTGTGGATCACAATAAACTGTGGAAAATTCTGAAAGAGATGGGAATACCAGACCACCTGACCTGCCTCTTGAGAAACCTATATGCAGGTCAAGAAGCAACAGTTAGAACTGGACATGGAACAACAGACTGGTTCCAAATAGGAAAGAGAGTATGTCAAGGCTGTATATTGTCACCCTGCTTGTTATATGCAGAGTACATCATGAGAAATGCTGGGCTGGAAGAAGCACAAGCTGGAATCAAGATTGCCGGAAGAAATATCAATAACCTCAGATATGCAGATAACACCACCCTTATGGCAGAAAGTGAAGAGGAACTAAAAAGCCTCTTGATGAAAGTGAAAGAGGAGAGTGAAAAAGTAGGCTTAAAACTCAACATTCAGAAAACGAAGATCATGGCATCTGGTCCCATCACTTGATGGGAAATAGATGGGGAAACAGTGGAAACAGTGGCAGACTTTATTTTTTTGGGCTCCAAAATCACTACAGATGGTGACTGCAGCCATGAAATTAAAAGATACTTACTCCTTGGAAGAAAAGTTATGACCAACTTAGATAGCATATTCAAAAGCAGAGAAATTACTTTGCCAACAAAGGTCCGTTCAGTCAAGGCTATGGTTTTTCCGTATGGATGTGAGAGTTGGACTGTGAAGAAAGCTGAGCGCTGAAGAATTGATGCTTTTGAACTGTGGTGTTGGAGAAGTCTCTTGAGAGTCCCTTGGACTGCAAGGAGATCCAACCAGTCCATTCTGAAGGAGATCAGCCCTGAGATTTCTTTGGAAGGAATGATGCTAAAGCTGAAACTCCAGTACTTTGGCCACCTCATGCGAAGAGTTGACTCATTGGAAAAGACTCTGATGCTGGGAGGGATTGGGGGCAGGAGGAGAAGGGGACAACAGAGGATGAGATGGCTGGATGGCATCACTGACTCGATGGACATGAGTCTCAGTGAACTCCGGGAGTTGGTGATGGACAGGGAGGCCTGGCGTGCTGTGATTCATGGGGTCGCCAAGAGTCGGACATTGACTGAGCGACTGAACTGAACTCTTCTTTTGGGCGGGGCTTCCATCTATCCTAATAATGTTAAAACAGTGGTCGGCACTCCCTTCAATTTTTCAGGCGTGTCCATAGCTTCCTTTCTACAAGAAGCAGCTCCAGTTTTGAATGGATGCGTTAGCACTTCCTTGAAAGGCATGCTTACTGATTCTCCGAGAAGTGATGGCAAGAGAGACTTTTGGTCTTTACAGCTGCTGATGCCAGGGGGTGCAAGAAAGACTATTTGATGCCTAAAAAAGGCAGCCCCTCATTTAAAGGACTATCCGAGCTGTGCACTCCCCACTTTGGACTCTGATGAACAAGGACTACAGGCTTGGAAAAGCATAAGCAGAATTTCTGGCTTTCCTCATTGGAAAGAATGCATGTACGCCATAAAGGTACCTATTCCCATTGCTGCCACCATTTTCTGACCGAATGGGGGTGCCCCTATCTTTTGAATCAATGATGGGGCTTGATTTATGTAGAACCTTATAGGTCCACATGGAATAATTCATTTCTCCCTATGGCTTTAGTAATTACTAGGTGGCATGCTAATGGATGGGTTCCTCCTAATAGTGAGCTTCAATGGGACGGGTCCCATGCAGCCTGAGTTATGGAAAGCACTGGCTGCTATGGCCCTGTGATTTTACATAGACCTTTAAATGAACAAAGATATATTGTACAGGCCTGTGTACATTCTCCCTATGCCTTTTTGTTGGCCAGAAATCAGAGTGATTTGGAAGTTTCTGAAGGAGAAACTGTTTATAATGTTATATGTGTGAATTGTTTTATATTAAATTGTGTTGATGGGAATGATTATAATTATAAGGCTGTGATGATTGTAAAGCAACCACCATATTTGATGGTCCCTGTAAAATTAGAGGGACAATGGTTTGATGATTATGCATTGAAAGTTTTATATGAACTTAATGGCTTAATTTCTCGACCTAAGAGAGTCATTGCAGCTCTGGTTGTGGGAATAACTGCCTTGATTGCCATAATTGCATCAGTTACGGTTTCTACTGTTGCCCTGTCAAAAGAAGTGCATATGGCCTCGTTTGTTGATCAGCTGTCCAAAAATGTCTCTGTAGCTCTTACTACACAGGAAATTATAGATAAGAAAATAAAAAATAAGGTCAATGCTTTAGAAGAAGCAGTTTTGCTTATGGGGCAAGAAATTACAAATTTAAAAATTAAATTGTCTTTAAGGTGCCATGCTGAATTTAAATGGATGTGTGTTACCCCTCTACAAGTGAATGAGCCCATGCATCTGGAATCATTCAGATTTTAGTATTGATATTTCTAAGTTACATCAGGATATTCAGAATATGAAGCAGGTGGAGTCTGGCTTTTCCTCTCAATGGCTTTCTAATTCCCTCTTTGAAAATCTGGAGGGATATCTTTCCCATGGATCCTTTTCTACAATAATGATTAATGCGGCCATGTGCTTATGCCTGTTAGTTCTGATTTGTGTAATGGCCCCGTGCCTTTTCAGGATACTCAGCCATAGTGTCTCTGCTCTATCTACTGAGTTTCATACCTATGCTCTAAAAAATAGAAAAGGGGGTGATGTCAGGAGCTGCGTCAGGCATTACTGTCAAAATGGAGGCACAGCCCCCAGCCCCCTCTCCTCATTCCGCAGGCAGGGACCTGGGATTAAGGAGTTAGGCCTTGTAATTCTGACTTGTCTTTTCCTCTCCTTGGCTGAGTTGACTGAAAAGGAATATTAAGGTGCTTATTGTTCTTGAGAGGAGCATGAGAAGACACAAAGCCTTCTGCAGCTGTGCTCAGAAAATAATTCATAAACTTAATCACTGACATCTGTTCAAGGACTTTTACAAAAGAGTGTTCCAGGATGAGCACATAGGCCGTAGCTTGAGGCCGTGGGAGGGATTGCTATCTGAAGCCTATTTGTGAGGAGAATGTTTATGGCAAAGAAGTTTACTGAATTTAGGGCCTAGAAATAATTAAAATAGTTAGAAGTTATAGATTTAAGGAATGTTGTAAAGTTAGCATATTTCACTATGGCTTATAGACGTTAGGAATTTTTAGAGACACTATAGCTAGAAGCCTTTTTAAGGATGTTATGGGCAAACAGGATTTAGGAAGATAAGTAGTAAACTGAGGAATGTAGCATGAGTTACAATGTAATCACAAGTTAACTATAGGACAGGTTAGAGGAGTTAGATAATAGATGATAAGGCTGATTCCAAGAGAATCACTGAAGCCAGAACTCTGAAGAGCAACAATGATTTATGGAGATAATAAATCTGCGAGAGGGGGAACTGAAAATGTCAAACCTCTGGCCTAATGTCTTTGTAAAAGTATAAAGGAGAATCTTAAACTTGAAACAAACAGGCAGTCCAAAGAAAACTGAGAGGCTGTCTCATTCACTGACACCATTCACCTCCTCCGGTTGAATCCCTGGCTGCTGGAGTTGGACTCCGGCAGTGGGTGACTTTCTCATGCCCGGGGCCGGGCTGCCTCCCATCAAGGCCCAGGTGATGTGCACGGAGCCATCACACAGCTCCACTTCTGGTTTCCATCGCCAGCCCCCGGGGATCAGGACGGGCTCTCGCAGAGCTCGGGGTTGGGGGGACACTCACTTTGTGTGCAGATGGGCCCCTCCCAGCCTTCCTTGCAGACACACGTGAAGGACTCGCCATTGACCACACAGGTACCCCCGTTGTGGCAGGGGCTGGGCAGGCAACTGCTGTTCCGGGCTGCGAGACAAGAGCAGACAAGACCATGCTCCCTGAGGCTCCAGAGACCTCGCGAGGGACAAAACACAGGCCCCAGAGAGCGGTCCCAGGCACTTGGATGCCCTGCGCCCACCACAGCTGCAGGGGCGGAACATACCTATGTTGCAGGTCGTGCCTTCCCAGCCTCCAGGGCACATGCACTTGAAAGCGTCCCCCTCATCATAGCAGGTGCCACCGTTATTGCACGTGGCCTCGTCACACTGGCTGTCACCTGGACGAGGAGATCGGCGTGAGCCCGGGCCGCCCTCCCTGCCCCCCCCAGACACAGACCAGGGTCCCTGCCAGCCCCCACTTACGTGAATGGCACGTCTTGCCTTTCCACCCGTTTTTACAGTCACAGTAAAAGTCATTGACCAGGTCGCGACAGGAGCCTCCGTTGTGGCAGGGGTTCTGGCTGCAGTCGTTAATGTCTGCAGTGAGAGCAGACACCCAGCTGAAGCCACTCCCAGGCCCTTCAACGCCCCACGACGTGTAAGAGGCACGTCTCTCCACCTTCACCCCATTTTCCACTCCCAGTTCAAAAACCAGCACAGCCAAGCCAGGACTTAAGCAGGGTCAGCCTTTCCCAGGAATAAAGGAGCCCAGGACAAGTCATGGAAGTTCAACTCAGGATGGGCAGAAAAGATGACCCCTTTCTTTGTAAGCTGGGATGTCAAGCATGCTAATTCTCAAAGCATCTCCACAGAAGCTCCCCTCCCATGGGCTGGCCTGAGCACCACCACGGGAGCGCACACAGGCTCTCCTGTCCCAGGGCAGGAGCTGCTGGGGCCTTGCTTCCAGACATTCTCACTAAAAGGAAAGGCCTGCCGGACTGCCTCTGCCCCCCGCCCCAGCGCGGCCGTCCCGGGCTGCCTCTGCCCCCTGCCCCAGCGCGGCCGTGCCCAGGGAGCCTGACGCACTGGTCTCGCAGTGGGCCCCCTCCCAGCCGCCACTGCAGATGCACGCGTAGGAGTTCACGCCGTCGATGCAGGTGCCGCCGTTTCTACAGGGGTTGCTCTCACAGTCGTTGATATCTGGGGAAGGAGGGGACACAGAACCTGGGTGAGTGCAGGACGAGCGATGCCACCGCCAGCGCTCTTCTAGGAGTTGCCAGCTCCTCCCGAGAAGAGCCACCCGACACCGCCACACTGAACTCCATAAGGACTGTCCTGAAACCTGACAGGCAGCTGGGGAAGCAGGGGCCTCCAAAGGGCAACCCGTCCATTCTACTGAACATCCTCACACGAAGCTCCTCAGTGAGGGTCAGGAAGAAACTGCGATGGAAGACAGACCCCCTACCTATGGAGGTTTCACAACCTTCTGAAACAAATGTGCTAGAGACCTCAGAGGCATCAGTGATCTCAGTTAAGCACCACCTCGGTCTTGGATCCTAGATGGCACCACTGGGCTGGTCTTGCCTAAAAGGATCCAGGCCCCACCCCCGCCCCCACGGCTAGGCCAGGCAAGGGGGGCCCTACCGCCACGCGGTCTTACTTTCATGGCAGTATGTTCCGGTGAAGCCTTTGTTACAGTCACAGGTGAACTTGCCTCCCGACTGACTCTTGCACTTCCCGTGCGGGCCGCAGACATTGGAGGAAATGTAGCGCACCCCTTCCGGCGTGTCATTGGAGGCCATGGCCACTGTGCAGCTGTCAATCACTGCAAGACAGACCCGGCTCAGTGCCCCGCCAGGGACCCGGCGTTCCCAAACCCAGGACCCAGGTCGCCTGCTCTCCCAGAGGCAAGTGCCATTGGCTACTGAGGGTAAGAAGCCACAAGGCACCTCGGGGGCCAAGATAGCCATGTGCTGCATGCACTGTAACAGGTAAAGCTGACACTCCATGCAGAGGAGAGTAGTCGTTGCTTTTTTTTTTTTGAGGCATTTTCTCCCTGTGGAGCCGAGCAGCTCATGCATGCAGGCCCTGTCCACCCTTCCTGCTACGTCCACCAATTCTGCTGGAAGCTGGCTGATGAGGAGGAACGGCTTTCCCCTCCACTCAGTGGCAACACATTGGCTGCAGGACGGACTTACAGAACCTAGGGCTGAGCCACCTCACACGGCCACAGGCGCTAGTTACATCTAAGTAAATTAAAGTTAGGTAAATCAGGGTTTCCACTTGCCCCGATCGCTCTCTAAATGCCCTGGACCACACGTGGCCTGAGGCTCTTGTACCTGCTGGTGCAGAGACCACCAAGGCAGAAGGCTCTGCTGAAGTGGGTGCCCCAGGGAAAGTCTGGGCTTGCAGACTAGCCCATCCCAGGACAGGATGCTAAATGAATTTCCTTCTCTCCCCAGGCTACTTGCAGGCATGGCCCCTCCACTGGCGGCCTGGGTAGATTGTTTCCACGTGTTCTGGCTTCCCTCCAAAGGGGCTATCAATCTACACTCCCCTCGAGTGTCCCAGGGCAGTGACAAATGACCAGAGAGGAGGAGGAGCTTCGCAGAGGAGCCAGCGTTGAGCGGGGCAGACGGTACCTTCGCAGGGGGTGGTGCGGCAGTGGTCTTTAAGGTGGGAGCAGTTCTTGCCTTCATAGTCCTCAGGACACTTGCAGAAATAGTCGCTGGCACGGTTGTAGCACTGGGCGCCGTTTTGGCAGGGATTGGGCTCACAATAATCGATATCCAGCTGTGGGACCAGGGACCAGGCAGGAAACAAAGTAAAACAAAGGCGTGATTACGACTCCTCTGGGGCAGTGGCCCCCGGAATGTGACCCTTCCAACTGCTTCCGTCAGGAGGACACGCAGCACGATTCATAGCTATGTCCTAGACACTGCCCAGGTAAGCATTTGAAAAAGCAGGGCAGAGTGGGAGAGCGCTGGTTCTGAGATGAAATGGACAAAAAGAAACTGACAGGCTGGTGGGGGGCGGGAGGGAGGTTCACGAGGGAGAGGATACGTGTGTCCTCATGGCTCATTCACGCTGTTGCATGGCAGACACAACATCGCACAGCAATTATCCTCCAGTGAAAAATAAAGAAATCAACAGACACCCGGAAGACAATCACTCATCAGTCTCCTTTCACGGCTTATCTCGCAGAGATCCCTAGTCAAGAGGAGACTCCAGGCAGTGTTGGGGGATGGAGGGAGAGGAGGAGACATCTGTGAAAACCTGGCCATCTGCGCTCCAGCCTGGCTCACCTGACAGAGGTTTCCAGAGAAACCAGTGGGACACAGACACTGGAATCTGTTGATTTCGTTCTGACAGTGACCCCCGTTGAGACAGGGGTTGCTGGCACACTCATCGATGTCTGTCTCACAGTGATCACCTGCATAGCCAGGTGGACAGATACAGCGATAACCATTAACCAAATCCTGGAGGAGGAGAAGGAGGGGGAGAAACACATGCATTTTTTTCGAGGTGCCGCACAAACATGGGGCTTCGGTTATTCAACGTGACTGTTTTGGTTCAGCTGATTCACTGAAAGAGAGGCCATGCCTCTCCAAACGTGACAGAGGAATTTCTATGTGCATGCCGTCAAGATGATTCCCGGGAGGGAGGCTGGGGTAACATGAGCCCGGGTGAAGCGTCCAGAGCCTCACTTTTCATCTGCAGTTTAAAATCCCCCAGGGACAGAGCTTTCCAGGGGTCCCATCAATCTTTAGGCTTGTTGTCAATCAGTAAGGTTTTGACTGAAGCAAAGATTTACATACCCGACAGGAGGCATCATTCTGACACTGGCCGACGCAGTCATTAATATCTAAAAAATAAACAAGCCATTGCATCAGAGGGGCAATTTACATTGAAATTGGGCTTAATTGAAAAGCCTTCTCCTCTCAGGACAGATTAAAAACCTCCAATCAGATTTCCTGTGTGCTTCCCGTGAGATAAGGTTATTACTAGGTGGGAACACTCCCTAATTCTTCAGACTGAGCTACTGTAACCTCACATCATTGTTTTAACCACCTTATCAGTGTACGGCTGTTTTACCAGCTAATGAGCCTGATAACAAGTATTTTCACCGAACACTCCCTCTCCAAAAACATTCCCTCTATAAGGTTTTCCCTCTACTCCTCAAGTCTTAAACCTGGAGCCTGACTATATATAAGCCGGCCAACACCTTCAACACCCTGGTGTCATGAAAATCAAAGTGCTGAGAACCTCACTCACTTATGTCACAGTTTTGACCCATCCAGCCTGGGAGGCAATTGCAGTAGTAGCTGGCAATCAGATTCTTGCAGGATCTGGCATTTACACAAGGTTTGGCCTCGCATTCATTTGCATCTGAAAGAGAGAAAGGATCAACAGTGGGAAATGGGGTTCTACCCCCACCCCAACCCTCCCACACCCACAAAAGAAACCACCAATAGTTTGTCTGAAGTGAGACATTTCAATAAGCTCGCTAAATAAGAGATACTATCTGGAACATCTGAATCCTCCTAGCCATGATCCAATAAGGCACGCTGACTGATCACTTCCCAGCTGCTGTGAACAGCCAGCCCCCAACCAGAGGGCAGAAAGCACCAGGCACTTCTGTGCAGAACCCAGCGCAGCCTAGTTGCTGGGATTTAAAAGTGGCAGAAAGAATGCAGACAGCTCATTCCTCATGAGATCATCCCCGTTTGGAACCCAGCTGAACACTTCTCGGACAGACGATTGACATGGTTCGAGGAATCCCACGACTTTCCCACAGGGCCTCCAAAAGCCAGGCCATTTGCATACGAGTGATTTCTCCCAGGCTCGCTGGCGCGACCCTCGATAATAAATGACTTCTCAGGAGGGATGGCGCATGAACTGGCACAGCCGGTCACATGCATCTTCCCCAACAGCTCGGAGGACTCACGCTAACCCTGGTGCAGGAGCTCTCTTACCTAACTGGCACGTTTTGCCAGTCCACTGGGGCGGGCACACACACTGAAATCCGTTAACCAAGTCCTGGCAGGTGCCCCCGTGGGCACAGTTATTTGGAGAACAGTCATCAATGTCTGTTCGACAGAGAGAGGAGAGGGTTGGCAACTTAATGTCAGTCCATTTGATAATCAGGTAGTTTAACACCACCCCTCACGAGAGGGACCTTCACTTAAGAGCAAGGCCCCTGAAGTGACAGCCACGATGACGGTAAGGCCCGATTTTAGCTTTAAATCCCCCACTGGCCCAGTTCATCTAATCCCTGACCTAAGCAGGCAGGAGAGCCAGCTGGATTCCTGGGTGTCAGCCCTTGGTAATTTGGGACACCATCTCTGTCCGCCTTTATTTCTAAAGAAAAGTTTCATTGCAGCTCCAAGAGCAGTAAGGTAGCTAAGGAGCAGTAAGGATAAATAACTTACTTCACTGGTGAAAAAGATCACATTCTTATCGGCTCACAGAGTTCTCCCAAAATAACATGCCTGGGGTACCCAACCTCCCACTTCTGCACTGGACTCCAGAGCCTTTGGAGGGGTGGTCTCCTGCACACTCAGGAGGTGGCACACTCTCCCTATGAACCTGCTCACTGAGCCTTCATGCCCCAGGAGACGGGAAGAGAGGACGCCACCTTTCTCTGTTGAAACAGGGCACGGCTGGCAGCAACCCGAGTCCCACAAGCGGTGGGGGCGATCCCAACCCTGGGCCAATCCTTAACTGTGTTGCCTCCTGCCCTCAGGAGTAGATGACAGCGGACCTCAGGCCTGGCGACACCCCAGGAATCCAGGGGCTTTTTAAGGAGTACACACTCCCCACCTCCAAGGGAAACGGTAGGACCCACACATCTCGGTAACTCGGTAGCCCTGGTCCCTCTTGGAAAATGTTTGTCCCCACAATGAACTTCAGTAGTGACAACCTCCCCACAGGTGGTGTCTACAGGGCTTCGAGGAGAATCACCGCCCCCAGGATTCAATCCAGAGGAGCCGGGGCTCCAGGGGGAACGTGCAAAGGGAGCAGCTTTCCCGGGGGAGCCTCTTCCCCTCAGAGCTGCACGTGCTGACTTAGGGGGCTGCCTCAGACAGGGGAGCCCCTCCCACAGAGACAGACCCGGCACTGAGATGACATGGGGCCTCGATAGCCCTGCATCTCGACACAGTGATCCGCGGCCCCCACCACACACCCACCCCCGCACCGAGAAAGGACACGGGTCAAAGCCCGGACTTACTCGTGGAGCACGTAGGGCCAGTCCAGCCCGGAGAACACTCACACTCAAACCCCAGGGAGGTCTCCTTACAGCTGCCTCTGTTGTGGCAGGGATCAGAGAGGCAGGCATGCTCCGCTGTGGACACCAGAGGGCCATCAGCATGGGACGCCCACCAAGAGGCTACCGGACGCGAGCTCCCCGCCCACCCCACCCAAAGCCCACCCCACCCAAAGCCCACCCCCCGGCCACCAGCTCGAGCTTGTTCAAGAAATGATGCATATACACTAACATGTGTAAATAGATAGCCAATGGGAATTTGCTGAATGGCTCAGGGAGATCAAATTGGGGCTCTGAAATAACCTAGAGGGGTGGAAATGGGTGGGAGGGAGATTCAAGAGGCAGAGGACATAGGCGCACCTGTGTTAACATAGGTACAATATATTAATTCATATTGATGTATGATCAACAAATCAAACCAATGTTGTAAACCAATCATCAATTTAAAATAAATAAATATTAAAAAAAAAAAAAAAAAAGAAAGCAAGCAAGCGTGGGACACAAGCCCGCTGTATCTGGGGAAAAAGGAAGTCATCTTTCTTGCTAAGCTCTGGTCACCTTTCTCCCAGCTTCCGACTGGAAGCTGGGCACTGCCCTGAACACGCTGCCCCGATGCAATCAGCCACACCCAAAACACTTGAGCAACTGGAGGGAGGTTTCAGAGAGCCAGGGAGCTGCTGGGAACACAGGTCTTAACACCGGAGGGCAGTTTCACCTTTTCCAAGTCTCTAAGTGTATTTGAGTTGAGCAGACAGAAAGAGTAGAAAAGGGGCTCTCTTTGCACCTAGACCACTTACCGATTTCACAGTTGGGCCCGGAGTATCCTTCGGGGCAGGAACACTGGTATTTGTCAGGCCCTGTGTTGCTACAAGTTCCCCCATTGAGACATGGCTGGTGGGTCCCGCAGTAGTTGAGATCTGCCAAAAAGACCCCAAAGAAGTCTCTCAAAGATCAGAGAGACTGCCCATCTGCTGCGTTCCTAGACCCATTCCTCTTTACAAACTAAAACCAAGAGAAATAAACCCAAACTCACAGCATTAAAGGCAAGTTCAAGCAGATTTGGAATAAAAGCCCCAGCTAACAAACGTAAAGGAAAGTGGAAACCCAGTCCCTGTGTGGACGCACCTTTGTCGCAGAGCTGGCCGCCCCAGTTGGTCTCGCAGAGGCACTGCCAGGGCTCGTTACACGTGCCGTGGACGCAGCCCGGGTGCGGGATGCACTTGTCGCAGTACAGGCCCTGCCAGCCGTACTGGCACCTGGGGACACACAGCACGCCAGCCCTTACCCTCCAGAGCTGGCGGGGAGGGCCGAGCCAGAAAATACACGCCCCTGAAGCCCAGGCTTGCTAGATCTGGCGACCGCCTGGTAGACGCTCAAGGTCCGTCCAGGGGTTCCCTCTGAACAAACATTTTCACAGTGGGACCGAGGGCCCCTCCCAGGCCCAGGTGACTCCCGACAAAAGGCGGGCTGTCTAGGGAGAGGCCCTCGCAGGGCCTTCCTGCACAAAGCCCCTCTCTCTTCTCGGGTTCCCGCAGGAGCCCAGGGTGGGGAATCAATCAAGCCCTAGGGGTGGAGGAGAGGGCTCTCCCTCCAGTGACAGCAGCCATGCACAAGTCCTGCACATGTGGCGAGTTTTACACCGCAGCTCCACTGGGGTCCCTTTCAGAGCAAGGCATGACCCCAGCACACAACAAGGCATCAAGATATCAAGGGTGGCAGGAAACTGCCTCCCACGGAGGCATCCTGAGACGGGACAAGGAGGGAGGAGGCACCCTTCCTCACAGAGATGGGGCTGGATCTCTGGACACATGTCTGCAGGGACAGAGAGGAAAGCGGACCGTTCTCAGAGCCAGCTCTGTGGGTGACCTATGACCCATCATCGTGGCTGCTTATGCTCTTTATTCTATAGCAGTTATTTCTCACTTTGCAAAAACCGAGTCAACTCAGTTTATCCAGTATTGGGGAAGGGAGGTGCGTTTCCTTGATAAATAAGCGCATCACTAATCGGACTCTTTGGAGGCCAGAGAGTGCCTTTGGTCCTCAAACAAAACCAGAAGCACACACCTTCACCTGGGACAGGGCTCAGCTACTCTTCCTTCAGGTTTCAAGCCCTCTGCAACTGTGTCTTCTCAGAAATCCAGCTTCAGCAAACAGGTTGGAGCAGAGGGGAGGGGGCCCCCATGGAGGGGGCCCCCATGGCAGAGTAAAGGGGGGGTGAGCAAGGGAGAGCAATAGGCAAGCATTTCCACGGCAGGCCCACAAAAGCCATGTCAGAACCGTCTCCCCCTTCCCACTCAGCTGAACTTGGGAAAACAAGCACCCCAATATGCCAAAGGCTTTCTGCTTCCAGAGAGCTGAAGGCAAGCTAAAAATCTTCGTCATGGGAAAATTATAGGGATCCAGCTAATGGCTAATCACCCATGGCCGCGAGTCAACTCAGCCCCTGAGAATTCTGACTAACCACTTCCTAACTTCTAAAAGCAAGCCATCCACGCCCCAGTGCAGAGAAGCACCAGGATGTGTGGTTTAAAAATCAGACACAGGATTCCAGTTGATCTGAAATGAAACTTCAGTCTAAATGACAAATGACTATTTAATGGAGTAAAATAAGAACAAAGTCAATGCTTTGGTAGCAATTTCTTTAAAAGTGGACCCTCAAGTTGATGGGAGTTCACGGTGATGCTTTTGATACTCTTAGCCTAGAAGGTAGATATTAAGAGGGAGTTGATTTGGAAATAGCATTCTTGTCATTGTCTTTCCCCTATTCCCTCCCAAATGAGGGCTTGCTACACCTCTTCAATTTGCTTAACAAAATGCAAGAAGAGACAGCTGAGGACCTGCCCTCAGCTCTTAATTAATGAGAGCTGGATCCCCAAGCATAAAAAAGGAACCACAAGAGGCCACGGATGACTTCAAAAGAAAACAAATAAAAATACTGACCCTAAAACAGGCATCCACAAAGTTGTCCCAGTTTAATAATATATGATTAAGGTTCTCATGAGAAATTGAAGCGACTTTCCTCACAGGATGATTCACAATTAAGTTTGATATTATTGGCAGGCTTGCAATGAAGCAAGACCGTGCATCCAGGAAAAGGAACCCAGGTCGACTGGGGAGCAAGAGAGGCAGGCAGGTTCTCTCATGTGGAGGAAACAGAACAAAAACACACCCTTATCGGCCACCATCCAGAGGGCTGCTTACAGGTCGCGGGCCATCCAGCTACATGAGCAGCAGACTGACCAGAACTTCCTTGGGTCGCGAGAGGGTTCTGTTTTCATTTTTCTTTCAAGGGAAGGCGAAGGAGCCGGGTGGGAGGCTATGCAAATGCCGTGTGGGAAAGTCACACCTTCAGTCAGTAAGGGCCTGCATGTCCAGGCAGGAGTGGGAGGGAGACTTTGAGAGAGGAAGGGCTCAGCTCTGGAGACAAAGCCTGTTGTTCTGGCTGGGAGGGCCTCCCCTGGCAGCGGCGTGTTTATTCTGATGACAGGAGCAGAAATCAGCCCCTGGCTGATAGTCATCTGAGCCCAACGCAGGCGGGTGCCTGCGAGCTCGGCTGCTCTGAACCCACGAGCACCCTTCAGGAGCAGGGCCTGCTCCCCCTGACGGCCCCAGCTGCCCCCACTGGTAGGGTCCGCCCCAAACCCCCTGGGCTTCTCGGAGCATAACCGCCTCTCTGGAGTGCAAGGACAGGGACATCTCAGAGCAGCCTCTTCCATTTGACCTCAGTGGCCCTGAGCTCTACTTCAGCCTCGAGCCTCAGAGCTCAGCGCTCCCGGCGGCAAGCAGAGGCGGCAGGGAGCACCCCGAGGTGCAGGCGACCAGGGCAGTCCTCTAGACTTTCTGAGCAGCAAAACCATGTGGCTGAGGTGGGCCGGTCAAAATGCAGATTCCCTGGGCCCAGCCGAGGGAGTGGGATCATCTAGGTGCAGGGTGGTACCCCGGAACCTGCATTTCCACACACACCCGGTTAATTAGGGGAATGACACAGTACCGAGGTTTGTCCCTCCAGGAACAGTGGCATCACTGGAGGCTTGCTGCAACTGCAGAGACTCGATATCCACCTGCCCCTCACCCGCCCCCGACTCAGAATTCGAGACCTCACAAGAGCCCCAGGTAACGTGAGTTTGAGAGGCACTGCTCTAGACTACGGATTCGTAAGCTGCCCTTGGCTCAAACTGGAGTGGCTTTGGGGGCAAAAACAACAGGTCCGAAGGACCCTTGTAGTGTCACATTAAATCTGCTAATCCTTCAGGTCTGGGAGGGGAGTAAAGTGGGTGCTCCTGTCAAAATGCCACAGACAGCCACAGCATTTCCTGAGACAAGCCTTTCCCAGATGGGCATGATGCACATTTCAAGAAGTTCCAAAAGCTGTAAGCGGGAAGTGGCGGGGGGAGGTCTAGGTTTGGCTTCTTGCATTGTCCCGCGCCATAAAAGAACAGACTTCAAAGGTCGGCAGCAAAAGTCTACATTCATCAGGCTCAACTGACAAGATTCCAGCCCAGCCATTAACCTCTCAGCACCGGCCCGGCTCCCGCCTGCGAAGGGGGCCAGGAGCTCGTGCTAATCCCATTCTAAAGAATGCTCCACTTTCCCTACTGATGGGAAAAGTGGGGGAGGGCCGGGAGACCGAACACCGCGGCGGTAGGGGGAGGAGAGAGCCCCCAGCACCAACCCAGTCCTGGACAGTCCATTAGCACTTGAAGGGGAAGATTATAACAACGTGTTATCAATTTACAGAACCGTTAATACATGAAGTCACTCCCTATGCCCAGAAGTTTTTTTTTTTTTTCCCCCAAGAGAGAAGCATGTACATTCCAGTGGACAGCTGGTATAATTTAATAAGCTTCGGATGTGCTTATTTGAATTTTTTTTTGGTCAAGTTTTCTTGTCCTCCAATGAAAGATAGGCATATTCACAGTAGAGTCAGTCCTCTTTTTGCATTAAAGGGATAATTATTAGGGGGAAAAAAAGTCGAGTTGTTTACCTGCAATCGCCTGGGAGTTTGCAAGACCCATGCTTGGGGCTACAGCCCTGTCGGCAAATAGCTGTAAAAAAGATAAAAAAGGGAAACAAAGAAGGGTGCGTCAGTGCTGCCAGTCTCTCGCACGGCCACAGTCACGGGAATGGCCTCATCCGACAAAATCCACTGTTTTAAGAGATCTCATTTCAAGTACACTGTAAGGAGAGGAAGATGGGAGGTGCCCCAAGAACGAATCCAGCTTTAAACTTCAAGCCCACGCGAGCAGATCCTCAAACGCGACGCTATTTGTGGACAAAAAGCAGGCAAGTGGGTAGGGGAAGGGGTGCCTCTGAAGGATACCTGCCCTGCTCCCACCCTCGCCAAAACAAAAAGAAGGTCTAATCCTCCCCTGGTCATCTTCCTTCCTCCATCCTCCAGCCTTCCTAGAACCCTCCGACCAAACACCTGGGTCTCAGAAACCCCATGGGACTCACAAAGCCAACCAGGCCAACCTTGCTTGGCAGGCTAATCCACCAGCCGGATCTAGTGGTACTTTTTTTTTTTTTTTGCAAGTATTCCTACAAAGCAATTCTGCTTCCTTTACAGAAAAAAATTTTTGAACAGACATTAAAAAATAGTGGGCAGATAGTTTTAAGTAACTGTTACTGATTTTTAGGACACCAACTATTTAAAATGTGTTTATCAGTCCTTTCATTTGGATCCCAGAAAGGCTACCTTTTCAAATTCCTGTCTCTAATTATTTAAGAAAGCATTTTTGCCCGAGAGACCAGCAAATTCTTCTTTGCTCTGCCCTTCAGCCACAGTTCAAAAATTCATTTTTTAACTTGAGTTTACCTTAAAGGAATTTACCAAATTATATGAACCAAGCAGAGTGTGTTAATGTTCGTAAGGGCCTATTATATGGTTAACTAGAATTACCCACCAATTTGCTCTGAATGAGAAGCTTTGTAAAGGTGAAGCCCACAGACAATTCTGTGCACATCTGTGAACTGGTGCCAACTCCCTGAATTCTAGCAGTCGGGGCTGACAGTCGACGGGACGTCTGGAGGTGTATCCCACTGTGGGTACATTCGATTCACCACTCTCTCTCTCCCCCACAGCCCTGCCCCCAGAGATGCCCAGTGAAGGCTGCCAGGAGGCCACCTTGAGCCCAGGGTGTTGTTTCTCACAGGCTCTCAGACACTGGCTGGGTAACCCCATCTCAGCCAGGATCTGTGTGAGGTCAGGGGCCTTAAACACAGACCCTGAGAAGCGGGGTCAGGCAGAGAGAAGGCGCTGACGGCAGCAAGCGGAAGAGGAGCGGCTGAGCCGGAACTGGAATGAGCCAGAGCCTGGCCTCGGCCCGATCCCAGGTGCAGCTCTGGAGTGTGGACTGCACCCCTGAATCAAGACCGCTGGGGTGTGGCCCGCACACACCCGTGTCAGCCATTCACAGGCTGAGCCGGAGGCCTCAAGCGGCATCTGTTCAGCCCAGGACAGCGCTCCAGAGATGGAGCCGCTGTGCGGGGTTAGCGGGCAAGGCTCACTGGGGGAGTGGGTACCGACAGCAGCTTTGTGTTTGGGGCCTAGAAAACAGCCCCCATCTCCCAGCCCGAGATGCCCCCTGACCGGAGGCGGGTGAGACCGTGGCCCTCACGGTGACAGCGGTCAAGCACACACACACACCTTTGTTGCACTCGGGGCCCATCCAGCCTTCCATGCACGTTTTGTTCCCATTCTGGTCGCAGGCATAGTGTCCAAAGAAGTCGTCCCTGGGTCGGCAGAACTTATTGCAGCCGAAGCCATAATAATAGTCATCGCAGGTTACTCGGATCTGATACTCAAAGTGGGCAACCCCTGTGTTCTGCTTCAGCGTCTGCCACTGCCGGCCGGGGTTGATCATGCCTGAGTAGGAAGCCTTTTCAATGATGCTGTCAGGTTCTAGAGGGAAAAAAAAAAAAAAGGATTAATCACAGTGACCGTCACATCGGAGATCTCTCCCCCATTCTGATGATTTTTAATAACAAATGCACCTGGTACAAAATTCAAACAGTACAAAAGGGCCGAAAATGAGCCATTCACCTCCCTCTCCAAAGGCAACCACCACACTTTTACCTTACTTCCAGTATTTCTTTGTTTGCAAATAAAGTGAAGTTATTTACCTCGCTTCTGACATCTGCATTGAGGTTGTTTTTGGCCTTTTGTTAATAAGTAAGGCCACAAGGAACGGCCTTGAACATATTTACCTGCACGTTGTTCTAAAAGAAAGAAATATCCCAGAAACAGAAGTACTAGGTCAAAGACACACACATAAACCCACTTCCACCCAGAAAACTCCAACCACCAGAAACGAAGCCCTGTCCTCCTGCTCTCCCACCAGCAGAGCAAACTTTCCCAACAGCAGTGCCAACGCTGCGTGTTATTGGACCTTCTCATTTAATGGGTATTTAACTGATGGTGAGGACCCTTTTGACAAAACCGTGTGTATCTGTTCCTCTGAACTGCAAGCCTGTTTCTCTCCTTCACCAAATCTTCTATTGCTGCTGGTAATACTGGTTTGCAAAAGCTCTTTATATGTAATAGAAAGAGGCCCCTCTCTTATGGAAGGCTACTCTCCAAGAAATTTCCTTATCCCAGGTCAGGGTTAGCAACCTTTCTTTTCTGGTTTTAGAGTTGTGTCTTTTGCTTTAGAAAAGCTGTGTCTACTCCCAAACTCTCCACTGGAAGCCAAAGAGTAATTCTGAGTGTTTTTTAAGTTGAAAACTTTGCTGCCTCTTAAGCTGCTGTTTAAACAGCAATACCACGAACTTGATGTATTTGAACTTTCACCTTTGCCCAGAGTGCAGATGGGAAAATCATTCACCCCAGTTTACCAACAGGTGGACTGAGGGTTTTTTCCAACCAAGTCAGGTTCCTTAAAGACTGCCTAGACTCACCCGGGGCCAAAGCGGCTCCAGAAAGAGGCAGTGGCCCCTGCCCTGAGGTCACGCATCATCTAGTAGGGTAAGAGACAAATACAAAAACAGCTCCAAACTCAGGTGTCCAGAGCTCAGAGCAGGGCTGTGAGAAGGAAGCGAGGCCCCAAGTCAGCACCCAGCCTGATCCCGTGTTTATTTTCTTAAACCTGCCAGCACCAACCCTGGACGCCTTGTCAAATCCATGGCCGCCTTGGAGCGACCGTTAGGGCCTGCGTGCAGTGTCTCTGTGATTCTTACCCACCCACACCCCTGTTTTTCTAGGCCCAGGGCCTGTGCTCATTTGCAAGGCTGGGCAAACGCCACAGGTGACCAGGACACGGGCCTCTTGGGTGGCCTCGGCCACCCTCCACCTCAAACAGCGCCCAGTCCACACCCTCTGGGCGCTTACATTTGGGCAGGACAAGCCTTGGACAAGCCCGCATACCTGCAGACCTACACCCCAGCACGCATGAAGCACTTGCAGAGAACGCTTTCCTAACCTGAGTTTTGCAAATAAACACGGGCCAAAGAATGACAAAAATGTCCCTCTATTAACTGTGTGTTTGCTCTGCTGGTTCAATTAAAAAGTGGAGTGAGCTATTACCATGTGACAATGAGATCTTAATAAAGGAATTACTTAAACACACTGGCCCTGGCTCCAAGGCCTCCCCTCCACTCAGGCAGGTAACAACGAACAGTTCAGACGGGAGTCCAGGGTAATCCGAAAGGCACAGGCTGCCGTGTCAGTGCTCTGGTATGCTTTCTGTTTCCGGAAGATGTTGTGGGACATCATGTTGGAATCCTCAATGGGGCGAACAGGGCTGTACAGCTGCCCTCACACCTGCATGACAGATTCTCCCTAAGGGCTGAGAGGGAGCCTAGTGTGTCTGTGACACACTCCTGGCATCCGGGTTACAGAGAGCATGTCTACTGACTGCTTCTTCTAAGCTCCTGCCACCTGAATCATTCTTCCTATCAGCTCAGGGCACTACCAGTGTTTCTGGGCGAGTTCAGTTGGCAGTCCAGCTTTAAGACTGGAAGGCGGACTTCCCTGGCGGTCCAGTGGTTAAGAATCCACATTCTAATGAAGGGGACGCTGGTTCAATTTCTGGTCTGGGAACTAAGATCCCACAGGCCTTGCAGCAGCCAAAGATAACAATGATAATAAACAGTAATACAGAGAGTAGAAGGGGATGTTAGCAGGCCTTCCTGCAACCGTGAACTGCGTGAAGATGGAAGGCAAAGCACCCGCAACAGTTCTGCAGGCCAAGGAGGAGGGCATGCGAGGCCAGTATGAGCAGAACCCTGGAACCACGCCAACCACAAACCTAGACGGCAACCTTGGCCAAGAAGGCTAAGATATAAGGAAAACCTGGTCTAAGGATGCCAACTCGTGTTTACATACCTATTGATCAGAGTGATAAAAAGAAATCATTTGCTCTGGGACACAGTAAAATCTACACCCTTAGATAGCTCAGTCCTGAGAGGTAACAGCAATGACCTTGAGAGCAGATGACAGCGAGGCCACGCTATACTTCCTAACACATGTGTATCCCCTGGGCTTCGTGTGGGCCAGGCTCTGCTCCTGAGGGTGCACTGCAGAGCTGCTGTGAGAAGGAATTCTCAGTTCCAAAGCTCAGGGCTCTGCCTCTAAATCTGAAGCCTTGTTTGGTCCCTAAAGAGCAGCCAACTCCATTTGGGTTACTACACATCTTCAGGTTCTGCCCTCGTGGAGGACAGTCCCCTTGGGAGGCATAGAGCGTGAAGGGAGTAAAAAGCAAAAGACTCCAGGGAGAGGGAACAGCACGTGCAAAGGCCTTGAGGCAGGAGAGAATGTGATGCATTCTGGTGACTGGTGGGGTACGATTATACAGCTGTGACAGACGAGTGTGGCATGTGAGATGGAGCAGACAGGGAGACAAAGCCGGGCTGTGAGAGGGGCTTTGGGGCCACACAGATACCTGTCCCAAGAACAGGAAGCTGCCAAATGGCTCTTAGAAAGGTGACACTCAAACGTTACACTTTGAAAAGATGAAGATGGCAGGAGAACACAGAAAGCACCAGAAGCGGACCAGGGCAGATAGAGGTCCATTAATTCAGCCGTTACTATAGGAGTTCAGGCATGAGCAGATGGTGGCGCAGACCAGGACTGCAGTGGGATGCCAGTGAGGTGCTGGACACAAGACTTTCAGGACTCGGAGGTGGATTAGACGCCGATGCAGAGAGAGGGCGGTACATAGGGAGTGCCACCCAGACTCCTGGATTATGATCCTGGGCGTCCAAACGCTGCTGCCAGTCACCCATCGAGGGCCCTAGGCAAGCTCCGCTTTGGGAAGGGAAGATGACACACTGGTTTCTGAACGTGCTATAATTCAGGATACCTTAGAAGCACTGCGAAGGGAGGCTGGAAAAGCAAGTGGGTAAGCCACTCCCAGCAAACCCCAGCCCCTCCTCATTGGGTTAACAAGGTGAGCCTCAGTGCCCTGCAGGGGACACCCTGTGACTTGGAGGCAACCCTTCACTGCAGGAGTAAAGGTCTGAAAGGCCTTTATCCCCACCCCAACGTTTTGGTGCACTTCCATGGTTTTACCTCCCAGCAAGGACGAGAGGCTCCAGAATCCCCAAATGGAGCAGACAACCCTGGGCAGCTCTGGGCGGGCCCCCGCTTCTGGGGAAGAGCCCCCTGGCCTGTGGGTTGATGGGAGGCCTCAGAAGGGCCCTGCAGATGCTCGGGGCTCTCTGCACACCCCGGTAGGTATCCTGATCCGGCTCTCACCAGGAGCCAGCGGGAACCTCAAGGATGCTCGCTCCACCAGCCTGTGTCAACATCGAGCCTATCCCTGCCCCACCCCCGTCATCCCAATGGTTAGTGACCACTGCAAGCAGGTCCCTGTGACATAACACTCACCCAGCCCCCAATGCATGGCAGGGGAGGGAGCAGAACCAACAGGTGCCCACAACCCTGACTGGCACCAGCCACAACCCAGGCTGGGCACAGACTCCCCTCCCCCCACCCCCACAGCGGGACAGGGCATCACTCGGGGATAGGACGGACGACAGATCTCGACTCAGATGCTAAAGGGAGGGGGTGACCCAAACAGCCTGCAGCCTCTGGTAACGGGCTCAGCAGCAACCAGGTGGGCCCAGGCAGCCCAGTACAACAGGGCCGGCCCTATGGTGCCCCTTCTGGTGTTCACCGATCCCAGAGTCAGGAAGAAAAAGTAAGGTGAGAAGAGAGGGAAATGTTACCAGCAGCAACACTCCAAGGGTCAGGGTCAGAGGATGAGCCCCGCGGAGGGAGAGGTCAGAGACAGAGGGCTGATGAGCCCCTCCTCTTGTGCAGACTCGGATTTCAGCGTGAACCAAGATTCCCCATGACAACCACCCAGATCCTGCTGGCAAAAGGGGAACTGACAGAATCAGCCAGGGAGGGGAGGCGTAGTTTGAAGGTACAATTCAAGAGCAGAGGCCCTGTTCTAGCCAGAGGGCTGCCATTCCCACTCGCGTCCTCCAGGGCTCCCCCAGCCCCTGTGCCCACCCGCCCGCCCACCCCCAGAGGGCAGCCCGTGCTGAGAATAGGGTCAGCTTTCAGAAGGGGACAAGGCCAGCGTGGGGGCCGCGAGGCATTGGAACCAGCTTCAACGAAAGGACTGTCATGCCCAGTGTGGGAAACAGACCACTCAGGCCTCACCTGCCCACCGAGTGAAATTCAAGGTCCGTCTTTCGAGCCCAGAGCCACCTCTGGGGCTTTATCTTTCTGATGAGAGATTAAACGCTCACTTAAAATTTAAATGGACTTTTTAAAAGTCACCACTTTGATCCTTTCACAGTCTACAAGGTTTTAGAGTTGTAAAACCATTAAGATCTCTATCCTAAAGATAATCTAAGGCCTGTATTCAGGGGCTGAGTTAACTAGAAATCTGTTCTGGCCACTTAATATTCCAAGGGAACATTCTAGGGGAAGGGATGGAAAAAGACTCCATGGAGAGGTTCAGGATGGGGGGTGGGTGGGTACAGAGGAGCTCTGACAGGCCCGGGGACTTGCTGTGTGCTTCCAGACTCACAGCTTGAGCCCGTGGTTTGATACTTACGGACAGTGTCATTGCTGGAATCCCACGCCTCCACAAGCAAAGTGTAGGACCTCTGAAACACAGATAAACAACAGCTCAGTATTCAGAAACCGGGGTCAGCTCACAAAGGTCAGGCTTTCTCGGCCTGCCTGCACGCTCTGCCAAACAAAACCGTGCACCAAGACGGGACCCGTCTTTGCCGTGAAGCGAGGTCCTGGGTGTTCAGACCCAGACCAGCTCCCCACCCACCCCCAGCGCCCACCCCAAGTTGACAGAAGACACAGCGCTCCCTGTCATCCACAGGCAGGTCGCCCCAAGTTCCGAGCAGGAAATGCCCCCTCCCGATTTGTGCACACTCGGCGGGTGGTTTCCCCAGACATCCCAGCCCCTGAGCCTGTGGCCTGAGAAAGCTGCACAAAGAACTGATTCTCAGCTAAGCTACCAGGTATCTGCGCTGGGGAGTGGGGGTGCTCGTCCACTGAGGAGGGCTGTGGACTGCTGTTTCACTCCGGGCCTTGCTGGGGAGGCCCCTGGGGGCCCCCTTTCCTTTTCAGAACCCTTTGAAAGCCCTGTCTATGTGAGACCATCTCGGCTCCCACAAGTATCAGGTGACTCTAGGAAGCAGGAGGGGTGGGTAGGTGCAAAGAGACTCTGAAGACAAAGGCAGCAACCTAACTTAGGGGTGCACAGTGCCGGGGATGGGGGTGCGGTGCTGGTAGAAGATAGGAAAGAAAGTATAAAAGGAAGAAAGAGCTGCACTCCATGGTTATATTTATTGATAAACTTTATCTGTCAATAAGATCTAACATTCCAGGAATAATCAGAGTCCACTAACCAAACAAATTCCCTGGACACTGGCGGGATGCCAGCCATTCTACTGAAGGCACCTTTTATCTTTCAGCTTATCTCAGAATTCCACCTCTCCCCCAAAATCCAAGTCATTAGCAAATTCCCACTTTTACTCAAATCTTCATTTGTAACTTAGGATGAGGTCAGTCTCACAAAACACCAGGCTTTCAAGAAAGCATCTGCTGTCTTCGTGATGGGAAATATGTCCAGGAGTGGGTGGAATGGGAAGGGCGGGCACATGATAGTTTCTCTGCACCCCTGCCTTTCACTGTCCAACACTAGTATGCTGGGAAGAGCAGCGTATATCGATCAAACAACACTGCGCCACAAGAAGGTAACTACAAGGTGAAGGCAAAAACAGAAGGGGGGAGGAGGAAATTTAAAAAAAAGGAGCTTCATTCATAACTCAAGGCAAGCTTACTGCTCACACAGCGACCCAGCAGGTCTTTGAATATAAAAGTATCTTGTGATAGACCCTGCCTTGGAATTCAGCCGAAATATGTTTCATACTCAAAGCAGAGTAGGATTCCATTTCGTTCACTGATAACTGTGGGAAAATGCTCTGAGAAGCAAGCAGAACCAGGCAAGCCGGGGCATATACCCAGCCCTCTCCTGCAACCAGCCAGAGGTCCAAATCCACTGCTGTCATTGTTGATATTTTATTAGCGAAAGTTACACCTTATTTACTGCCTCTGCGTTTCCTACGATTTCCTACAAATTACAGGACCCCTCCCTGAGAACAGCAAGAAGTGAAGTTTCTCTACAGACGTGAGATGAGAGCCAGGTCCAAACAAGGCCACACGTGGGGTTGATGCTGGATAACGAAGCCCTTCACTTACAGGTCACGACGAGACCCACCTCTCCACTTGCACATATTGCTGCAATTTATCCTCTGATTAAGCGCACCAACACGCGGAGTTCTGACAGACTTGCACCAGCACTAAACACGTAATGCCCACAAGCCCCACGCAAGGAAGGGCCTCTGGGATCAGCTGGCGTGACAGCAGCAACTGCTTAACGCTCAAGGGAGGGGGCAGCATCGTTCTCACACAAGGTCCTGGGAGGCCAGACTGCCTTCAGACTCATCCTCCCAGAACTGGGAGACCTCAGAAGCCGCTGGCCGACACGCCCCGCCTCGAGGGGAAGGAGGGCCTGCATCTGGGTCTTCCCACGAACCGCCTTCTAGGAGACAGATGTGGGCTGGGGGCTGCAGCATTGGCGGTCTTGGACCGTCTCACTCCCAGGCTTCAGAGCAGGGACCACAGGTCTAGGACTCACCTCCCAGGGCGGGAGGACTCCTCCCCACCCAACCTTCAGGGCAAAGAATCCTCTCGGAGGCCCCTATTAGGAGGCACTCTCATCCCCCCTCCCTCCGTCCCCACACTATAGATCAGCAATCGAGATCATTTGGCAATGATTATTAGTTGCCAGGGAGCTTTAACTTTTCCCAGGCCCACGCTTGACCTCTGTACATCCCAGAAGGTTAAGTCCAGACTCCAGGGTCCAGACCACGCATGCTCACCTTATGCTGTCAAGGCCAGCTACCAGGTCCCAAATCGGCATTCCACTACAACCACGTCACACCCAAGTGGCCACTGCCAACCTAACCCCAAGGGAGGCCGAGTCCCAGGGCCCTCCTCACAGCGTGGCATGGGGGGGGCAGCTGAGATGACTGGCAGGTGTTCCAACTTACTAATAAGTTCATACAAACACCCCCACCCCCAAAGAAACACAAAAGAAAACTGCACACACCTGGATTTTTCTTGGTTTCAAGCTATGAGAATAGGATTCTTATATAAATCTACCTGGCATTCATCTATTTTTCCTTTTTTTCCCAGAAAAACAGCCAGGGGGCAAAGCAGGAGGGATGGGAGGGATCAGGCCTTCAGTTTGGGCTCACAGAGTGAATGGCTCTGCCCCTCGTCAGCTCCAGGGAACCTGGCAACCCGGGAGGTGGGTCTCCATTCTGTGCAGCAGGAAGGGGTAATGGTCAGCTTTCAGAAGGCCCTTTGGAGAGGATGCCCTGGGCTTCTACTTCGAGGAGGGTCCTGGCCTCAAAGCGCCCCCATGCCTGCCCCCGCCCCTGGCACCTGGGCTTCGGGAGACCTGAGTTCCGCACCCATCCTGCCTGCGGGGGTTACCTTGGCACCGGGCAAAGTGGCAAGCACTTAATTGCCACATTAAGAAGGGGGGATGTGAGAAACAAGGGTGATTGTGCTGATAGCTGGGAGCTTCCTTTTCCTGGCAACAGTGGCAACCAAACCAAGCCCTGAGAAGTGGCGGCTTCCCCTCCTGCAAAGCTGACAGACACAGACAGCCCACCCTGCAAACGGCACGCGTGCAATGTCCAGAGGCCCTGGTGGGTGGCGGGGGCACGCCCTGGGAGCGCCCAGCGTGCCCGGGGGGCCATTGTATGCAGTCATCGCCCCGGTCAGGCTGGGGCCCTGGGCTCTGCTGACTCGACGGTCGCATCCTGTGGCTGGCCCTGTATCTGCACTATTTGTGAGGCGGCCGCATTATTCCCTGTAATCCTCGTTTCAGTCAATCCGGCCACACTATTGTCCTGCCTGTGTCTGGGTGGCCAGAGTAGAATATATTCCAGGCACAAACATATTACATAAAGGCTCCAGAAATGCCATGTGTGGGCACACACGTGCTCACCTCGGCAACTCACGTGTGTGGCAGGGTTTGGGCAAAGTGAGGCACACAGCAGGGACAGCCACCCCATGGCGGCCCAGCTGAAACCTCAGTCATAGAAAGCAATTTAGTCTGCAGGGCTTGACATTTCAATAGAGTCTGATCTGGTTACAAAGGGTGATTTTCTCATGAAACTCCACCTCAAAGACTCACCAAGCGGGGCCCCAAAGCTCGGATCCAGATTGGAGACTCTCAATGAGATGCCCCCACCCCCTTTCCCATCATTACCCCTACCTGTTTGAAAAGCATCCCACTGATAATTAAATGCACCAGTTACAAAAGGGTGGCGAGGTTAATAGATAGAATACCGAGAAGCCAGCCAAGCACAACCGTCCGGTTCACACAGAGCAAGCCTGAACAAGATGCCTTTCTACTCATTTACCAAAAGGGCATAGAGACTGGGCTGAGCTGGTAGGGAACCCTGGACGTTTGACTATTTATGTACCACTTTTAACCACTGGGACCCACGCTGTGGAACTGCCTCCCTGCACACACATTGCACCAGAGACAAATGTCTTTGGTGCCATAAAATCAAGGGCCACAGGGGAGGGATCAGAGACCAGTACGGGAGTCACAACACAGGCACTTACCCCCCCACCAAACCACCCCCCAGCAACTCCCCACCCCCCACCGGAGCCAAGATAGAAGCAGGACATTTCAGAACCCAGAAGCCTACTCCTCCTCCCCTACCATACCCCTCGTCCTCTAGAAAACCCAAGAATCATCACTTTCCATGTGTACTATTAAAAACATCTTCCTAAAGTTGAAAACTAGGTTAGCTGTGTTTGGGTCTAACTTTTTTTTTTTTTAATGTATTTAAAGACTGGAGCAGCTTGGCACCTCACTTCGGCAGAGAGGGTAGAAACATGTCTCTAGAAGTTTACCAAGGGGAATTCTCAGGAATATTTGCCTTTACGGATTACCATGCTAATTGTATGCATGTCCAGAGATTATGCATTCTTACACGGTAACTAATCTTGAACGCTTGGCACTAGAAGCAGGTTCTGGCCCTCCTACAATGGGCTAGCGGCTGCTCCAAATCCAGCCCAGGCCTCTGTATTCCTGTTTTCAGATCAGGACATGAAGACTCTTTGTTGCCTTGGCTTCGTTTTTTCATGAATAACATTTTTCCTCCAAGCTAAACTTTTCACATGCCTTCATCCAAAGGTCCATTACAACCCTTTGCTGTACAGATTTTAGGCAGCGTTCAGATTTTTAGACTGGCTTTCCGGGAGGCTGCGTGCTTTGTAAAGGGCTGCTGCCCCTCCTCCTCACCCATCCAACTTCCCTAAGTGCCTGCATGCCAAAAGCTCTACCAGTCTTGAGAAATGTTTGAAATCCCTGTAGAATGATGGGTGTGGAGTTGGTGGGTTGCAAACTCATGTAAGTACTGGAGATTTGAATAAGTTGCTAAGAAACAAGACAACAAGGAGAAGAACACACCGAGGCTACACCTGGAAGAGGAAAAAACTATGAGAAACCTAGTACCTTGCACAGGGAGTCCACGCGGGGAGCAGCCGTTGTGCAGACCCACAGCACCAAGTGAGCACAGCTCAATTTTCTCCCTGGCCAGGTTTTGCAATGCAGACATATCATTTCATCGCTTTAGTATGAGGGAGGTGTTTTAGGGCAAAGGGTGTTTTCTCCACACACAGAAAGTCCCTTGCTATGAGCATGTACGCACGCTGATCACGTGGGTGGCACATTCTGACTGCAGAAAGGGGCCAGGTCCAATGAGAACTCCATCCCTCCACTGGCTACACAGGGACCAGGGACCTGGAAAGTGAGAGTCACTCGGTCATGTCTGACTCTTTGAGACCCCATGGATGATACAGTCCATGGAATTCTCCAGGCCAGAACACTGGAGTGGGTAGCCTTTCCCTTCGCCAGGGGATCTTCCCATCCCAGGGATCGAACCCAGGTCTCCTGAATTGCAGGCAGATTCTTTACCAGGGAATTTACAAGGGAAGCCCCAGGAACCCGAAGGACAGCATAAAAGGCAAAGGCATGTCAGTTGCAGTCTGTAACTAACCTTATAGCATCTGATTTACCAGTGTCAATGGCATTTAAATAAGAGGCCGAGAGGTGAGGTGCCTGAACTGCTTCTGACCAAGTTTCTCCAGATTCACTTCACTCTAGGGCCAGCAAAACATCAGTAGAGCGAACTGGGGTTCCTAAAAAGCTTTTCAGGCTGGATAGTGGTAATTATACTAATGTATTTTTAATGAGCAGGCACTCCTGGGATTTAGTACTAATTTTGGAAAGTGCAACTTACCCATTTCAGTGATTTCTAAATGGTTATTCCCCAATCTTTTCCCCTCGAGCCCAATTACCTTTGATAATGTATGGTCTTATCACTGGGTTCCCTGATTGGAGGATCATAAATCAGGCTCATTGCTTCAAGTCAAGCCCCTTCCAGCAGCACCACTAGGGTAATCAGAGCCACTGAAGAAAACCACCACCAGGCTGGGGCAGTGGACCCAAGTGGGACATAATCAAGAGGGCAGACCCACACCACAGAGCTTCTCACAAGGGCACTGTGATTATACTTCACATCTGACCGAATCATTTCCTCCTCTCCCATTCCAGACCATGAGCAGTTGTTTGATTTGGGTCATAATTCCAACCAAAAGACGTGAATTACACCACCTTCTAAAGTGACCTTCTTCTCTGCACTCTGAACCACCTCTCTGCCACTTTCAGCAAACCTGGGAGGACCCATGCAGATGGTAACTGTGGCTGCCTAAGGGTTAGAAGCTTTGGGGCCTGGAAGTTCAAGGTGTTTGTTTTAAAAAACCATATTCTCCTTGAATTCTGTACCCAATTCAGCTATCACCTATTCAAGACAGCCCCTTTAAATAGACACACTCATTAATATTTAATTGGCAAGCTGAAATGAAGCTGTGCAATCTACTTTGATACTTATCCAGCTACCTGAGTGCTTTCACTTCAGTTAACACTCACGCTGCAATCATTCTCGCACGTTACAGACGTTAGGGTTTCTCCAGCCACACTGGAGCGAACAACAGGGCACACCCCAAGTCCACACTCCCGTGGGAAGTCAGGCTTACATGGCACAGCAGCCCTTCTGGGGGTGATGGGGTGGGGACGTGTTTATGAGGGACACAGGCATTTGGCGCAGCTTCAAAAGAACCACACTCGCAGTGCAGCCCCAGCTGTCTTCCCCATTCGAGAAAAGCCAAGAGTCTATTTCATGGTTGGTGACCCGTGGGGCCTGGAAACCACAGAAGAGCACCAGCGAATCAATCGGCTCCCTGCCCTCAGACACCACTTCCGCTCGTTCCCATCTAGGGCTCTCTGCCAAATGTCAAAGAAGACAGACACACCTCTGGGTCGGCCTCCCCAGCCAGCCTGGGGAGCAAGACTCCTCGTGCTCATCCCAGCTGGTTCATCTGACCCTGCTCCCCACGAGGAGCCTCAGCCAGCCCTGAAGCTTTCCCACATCACTAATAGGATTCCTTTTATGGTCTTGTGAAAAGCGAGGGGCTCCACACGGATCCTGCCGGCGGTGGAGCCACCTGCGGGCCCCTTCCCCCTAACTCCAAACACACGGTCAAGGGCGAGGGCCGTCAGTCCTCCCAGTAAACTTGGGTCTAGCCAGATTAAAACGTGGCCAACCTCTTTAGCTTCGAGTTCTCCCTAATAGGGGATTAACAAACAAGATAAACACTCTCTGTAAAAATGAAATCCCGCAACAGGCCCAGTCCTCCGTTCTCAGAGAATCCCACAAACCACAGGGGTTTATAAGCCCCTTTTAATGGCACGTTTCTGATAACTGTCTTATCTCAGACAGGCAGAGGGCACTTTGTAGTGCCAGCTCCAGTCAGCGCGGGCCTCGAGATCCGCCGGGGCTTCCCACACACTCCGAGGCCAGCTCCCTTCCCCCTCCCGCAGTCAGGATCCCAGCCCCAGCCCCGCGGTAGGAGGCGGCAGAGCGCGCCCCGTCCGAGCACGTGGCGGAGAGGACCCCGCGGGGCATCGAGCGCCCCCTCTCACCGCCCGCCCGCCCGCCCGGCGCAGGGCCGGCAAGCCCCGGTCTTGGCACCGAGTCACGCCTCCCGGACGGCGGTTGTGGGCCAGAGGGCACCCACACGTCCCCCTCCCCTTCCTGCAGCGACCGCGCTCATCTCCTTCCTCCCATCTTGGGATGCTGCCGGGGCCTCGCGGCAGGGTCTGCCGGCGGGGCCCGGGTCTGGAGCGGCTCTGGAGCCGGGGGTCTGTGTATTTGCTCCCGCAGGGCCTGCCTCAGGCGGGCCGCCAGTTCTAGGCTTCTGCGCGCCCCCCAAGTGCTCACGGGGGCCGCGCGCCTGCCGGACGAGGGCGCACCCCCGCCCTTCCCGGGGAAGTTTGCAAACACAGCTGTTCCAGAGCCCGGGAACCGCTGGAAGTGAGGCCACCAGAGCTACGCCGCGCGGGGGCGAGGGCAGGAAGGGAACTGCAGGGGGCGGAGGCTCCCGGGCCCTCGGCGCGGGCGAGAGCCCGGCCAGCCCGCGGCGCCGCCCCCCCACCCACCCCCCCAGGCCCTAACCCGGTCCGGAGCGCGCCCCCGCACGCACCGAAATCTCCCGGGGAGCAGCGGGAAGCGGGCTCCCCACACCCTCCAGGAAGGACACGCCCGCCCTCCGGGCTGCTCACGGGAAACGGGAGGGTGCCAATTGGACGGCGTTGGGAGGCCAGAATTGTGCCCAGCCGCCTTCCACAGCGCATCAGGTTTAATTGGTTGAGCAAAGATCATCCATAATGACCTCCTGGCTCGGGCGGTTACTCTGGGGCCTCCAAGTTGCAAGTTTCAACCGGCCCTCCCGGGAGCCTTGCCCGACAATACCCTCTCGAGCCCCACTTTCCACCTTTTTTTTTTTTTTTTTTTTTTTTTTTTTTTTTTTTTGCGCCTAGCAAAAAGCATCCGGACTGGGGCTTGCCAAGATCTAGCACAGAGCCCCGGCTCCCTGACCACCACCACCCCCATAGACGTCCCGGGCCTGCGCCGAGTTTCCAGCCAAGGCCCTTTAAATCCCTCTCCTCTCGCAAGAGAAAGCAGAGCTCGGCCCGCGGGTCCGACCCCCGGCCCGGTCCGCCACTCACCGGCCAGGCGAAACTGAAAGGCAGCACGATGCGGTTGCGTTCGTTGCCGCGACTGGCTTTGAGGTCGAAGGTGTTGCCCCCGATGACAGGCGTGGACCCCGAGCCGAAGCTGCACGGCCCCCCGGCCGTGACGCGCGACTGGTACTCCTTGAGGCACACTTTGAAGTACGTGTCACACTCGTCGCGGGAGCACTTGCGGTCCCCCGGGTTCCGGGAGCCGCCGCAGCAGTTCCCGTTCTGAAGCTCCCCGTTCACGTTCTCCATGGACAGGATCTCCAGCTCGAACTGCCCGGAGGCCCCGCACACCTGCCGGCGAGGGAGGGAGAGAGGTCAACGCAGGGGAAAGTTGTTTTCTTCGAGGGTGGAAGCGGCGACTCCCTCCCCGCCCTCCCTGACGAGCCCTTGGCGCCAAGTGAAACTCATTTTGCAAAACTGGGTGCAAGGACTCAACGCGATTCCCGGGCTTAAGAGGCTCGAGTGTGGGAACAATCCGACAACGACGGTTCCCTGGGAACAGGAGCGGCGCGAACCCGCGTTCTGCCTAGACTGGAGGGTACATATGGGAGCCCGGGGGTCCCCCTGGTCCAGGTGCAGCCTACCGGGCGCAGGGGCCCAGGCGGGAGCCGGAGCCCCGGGGCTCCGAAGCCCGCTCCAGACGCTCAACCGCAGGCGTCCAGGAGCGCCGCGAGGGGAAAGAGAGGGCGGGCCGGGGAGGGAGGCCCGGCGGGCTCCTACCTTAGCTCTCAGGGCGCAGAGCAGGGCGAGCAGGAGGCTCAGGGGGCGCCCGGGCCGGCCGCGCGTCCGTGGGGACCGCATCGCTGCGCCGCGCGCCGCAGGCACTCGGGACGCCGCCGCCGCTGCTGCTCGCGCTGGTGCTGCCGCCGGTGCTGCCGTCGCCGCTGCCCCTGCGGCCGCCGCGTCCCGGCTCTAATATACTCCGCCGATTGGAGCATGCACGACTGGAAAACAACACCACTTTTCAAAAGCCCTTTCAAGAGCGGCCCGTTCCAGAAGGCAAAGAGCCTGGCCTCCTTTTATTATTCTGATGGCTTCTTTGAGGCGCTCCCCCTCCTCTTCCACCTCCTGGCTTTCTTTCCTTCTCTCGAGCTCTTTTATTATTATGATTATGCGCAGCCTTTTATTCCCTTTCAGATCAGCTGCTTGAAGAGGAGGGAGGGAGGGGAGGAAGAAAAAAAAAAAAGCCGGAGCCCAGCTCGCGGTCCAGCCGCAGGTAGCACAATGACGCGTGCCCGCCCGCCCGGCTCTCGGAGAGGGACTCAGGGAGCCGGTCTGGGAGCCGCGGCCCGGGCTGGCCACCTCTACCCAGCGCGCGGGGCCGGCGCATGCGCCCGTTCATATTCATGAGGGGCGTGCCCACCCGCGCCACGCCCCCGGCGCTGGGGGGGACGGGGAAGGGCTCGGGGGCTCCGAGGCCCGCGGGGCGGCGCGGGCGCTTCGGGGCCGGTGCAGACCCCCCAGCTGCGGGCGTTCGGTCCCGGCGGGAGCGGGCGGAGCGCGGGGGTACATGAAGGCTCTGTTGCTCGGGTGCGCGCGGGCCCCACGGAGACCGCCCCCTCGGGCGCTCCGGGCAGTGAGCCGCGGGCTGCACGTCGGGGTGTAGGCGCCGCGGCGCTGCGGAGCGGTCGGAGCGGGGCGGCTTCCGCCTTCCGAGCCGCCTGCGTCAGCTGCGGCTTAGCCCCGGGCGCCGGGCCCGCTCCCCGAGAGCGAGCGAGCGAGCTCGTCGCCCGGAGCGCGCGGCTGGCGGCGGCGGGGCTGGCGCGCGGGCCGCCGGCTGCTCGCACCGCGGAGGCGACCTGGGCCGGCGCTGCTGGGAACTTGGGAAAACTTTCCCGTAGCCGGGCTGGCCGCAGAGGCGAGGGGAAGCCTCGGCCGCGCCCCGCTGACGCCCAAATCCGAGTCTGCGGAGCCCGGGAGGGCCCCCGGCTTCCTTCTCCAACAGCGCCGGGGCGGAGGCGGGGAGGTCGGCGGGGTAGGGGGCGAGGGCCCCACGCAGGCTCGGCGAGCGGCCGGCGGCGAGGCCGGAGCCCTGGGACTCGCGCCTACCCTCCCCGCTGCCCGGGACGCAGTGCCGGGATTGCACCTGTAGGCGGCCTCGGAGCCGCTCTGGGTGGCCGGAGCCCAGCCTGGGAGAGACTGTCTCCCCGCCGTCGCCCAGCAGCACAACTGGGCTTCTCTGGGGGTAGCAGTGGAAACTAATGCTATTTTCTGCCTTGAGACGAGCCTCGCAATTAACAGCGACACTCTAGGTCACAACCAAGGTCAAAAGAAACCTGCCCAACGCCTCTACCAGCCCCTTTCTGGGGGGACCTGCTGCTGTGTTGGAGGGGATCTCTTTAGGGAAAAGATCGATTTCCCCTGAAAAGTGCACCAAGTTTGATCCCTATATGGGGTACGTTCTACGGGAAAGCGTGACTATTTAGGAGCCGGATCATGGCTCAAACCCTTAGAAGCTGTTGACCACGATGGGCTGCAAGGGTCAAGGGAAAATATTTTCCAAGCTCCTGTGTCAAAAGAGAATAAAAAGATAGCTAATTGTGGTTATTTGTAGGTGGGTCGATACGGACAGTATTTTCAGTACTTGCTCTCATCAGGCTAGAGAATAAAACAAGGCAGCTAACTAACCTCTTTACACTGGTTCAGGATCACCAAGGGTGGTTTAGGAATATTGGCATTTTAACAGCCTAAGACGGAGAAGGCAATGGCACCCCACTCCAGTACTCCTGCCTGGAAAATCCCATGGACGGAGGAGCCTGGTAGGCTGCAGTCCATGGGGTCGCTGAGGGTCGGACACGACTGACCGACTTCACTTTCACTTTTCACTTTCATGCACTGGAGAAGGAAATGGCAACCCACTCCAGTGTTCTTGCCTGGAGAATCCCAGGGACGGGGGAGCCTGGTGGGCTGCTGTCTATGGGGTCACACAGAGTCGGACACGACTGAAGTGACTTAGCAGCAGTAGCAGCAACAGCCTAAGAGAGACAGCTTTTTAATGGTAATATGTCCCATCTTGATGGTCATTGGTGAGAGAACTAGTCCATATTTTGGAAAGGACATTTCCAAGAGCAGAATCATAAGCAGCAGCACCCGGGGTGTTTTGCAGTAATGTACCCCAGTCCTTGCTCCCCCCAATTATCCTAAATACAAGACATCCATCTTTCATACGTAATCACATCTAGACTTTTCTCACCAACATTTCCATACAAACCAATCTCTCCCACCTCCTATCTGCCCCCTTCTTACCTCTGCCCCCAAATTTTCCATAATTGGGGTGCTAAGTAATGGTTTAAAAACAAAAGGTTGGTATTGGAAAAAATTCACAAAGGCTAGTAAGGTCTTAAAATGCTCACTCCTTGCTGTTCCCCATGTCTGAACCTGTTTTGTTTCTGTGCCCCTGTGACCTCTTCCACACACCCCTCAGGAAGGAGTCAAGCCGTTAGCTGAAGAGTTTAGATCCAGCCACCCAACTTAACTGAGAGGACTGCCTGAGACACCAGATGCCTTCAGGTGGGAATATGATGTGCACATAAACTGAGGTTAGCTCAGGCCACAGGTGAGGTTAGCCCCTTGAATAATAACACTGATTTCTGAGGGATGGAAACTGTTTGATTAACCCTACCCAAAATGAGTGACTGAACTGAACTGAAATGTCAAATCACAAATAAACATGAACTTCTCGGATGAAGAGTATGGTGCCCCTCACCTTCCTGAGCTTGGGAACCCACTTTTAGAGAAGATAGCTGTGGGCTAGAGGGGATTCTTTGGAAAATTTTCAGTTGAGCCTCTTGCAGCTAGTTGGTACTCCCCCAAAAAGCCAGTCACGTTTTCCACAACCAACATCAAGGAGACGCTCTGCCCTCTACTTCCTCCCAGCCGGTTCTCAGCCTCCCTCCCTGGAGAATGGGGAACTACTGCAGAAAAAACTCCAATATGCAAACTCCCCCTTGGCCAGAAGTCCTCAACCTTTTTGACAGCAGGGACTGGTTTTGTAGAAGACAATGTTTCCAGGGACCAGAGATGGGGAGGAGTGGTTTCAGCAATGGTTTTGGGATGATTCAAGCGCATTACACTGGTTGTGTGTTTTACTTCTTTATTACATCAGCTCCACTTCAGATCACCAGGCATTAGATCCCAGGGGATGGAGATCCCTGCCCTTGGCCACTTGCATCCTGACTTTGGGTGTAGCCTCTAGTAAGTGACCATTACGGAAAAATGTTCCCATGAACACCATCATACCTGTAAGAAGGGGAGAGGCTGGTGGCCAGTTCCTGTCAGCTAGTCTTGTGCGCAAATCATAACTGTCTTTGAGTATATTTCTATTTTAATTTTAGAAAGATGATGCATTGTTTTTCTTTTTCTACCAAACTTCCCTACCTTTGCTGAATCATCGACAAACAGTAATACTGAACCCCCTCCCCCAACACACACACAACAAAGGCTTACTTAAAGACATTCAAGCTATAATAACTGTATTTAAATACATTTAGTTGGCTTAAGTCCCTGGTTAATTGACACTGTGATGAAAATCAGCAAGTCAATATTTATTGAGAACTTCATGACATGCAACAACATGGGTGATCTCAGAAATATGAAGCTGAGTGAAAGAAGTCAGACACAAAAGACTGCATCCTGTCTGAATCCATTTCTATGACGTCCTAGAACAGACAAGACTAATCTATGGTCAAAAAAAAATTGAAAGAGTGGGGAGATAGGAAGGTGGAGAGGAGCTGGGAATGGCCCGAGGCCTCTTTTGAGGGATGGAGAGAGGGATAAGGATCTGTCTCCTGATAAGGCTTTGGATTACACAAGTGTATGCACTTGTCAGAATTCTATTAAATAGCACACTTAAGATTGGTGCATTTCATTGCGTGTTCAAAAATGAATTAGTAATACTCAAACTGAGTTAGTTATATGAGTGCTGAAGTATTCAGAGGAAGAGAAATGCTATTTGCAACTTGAAAATGCATAAAAAATTAGAGGGACTGATGGATGAAGAAGGCTGGATCACTTGATATATGCAGGAGCAAAATATTAAAGTGTTAGTGATAGGATCTAGGTGGTGGGCACACTGGTGTTCATGTAAAATTCTTTCAAACTTTTCTGTGTTGAAATTTTTTCACTATAAAATGTTGAGGAAAATAGCTATTGATGTGTCAGGTATTATTTAGGTGCCAATAATACAGTGGATAACACAGAATAATGGACTGAATAAACTAGAGGGCATGCTTCTAAGGGATGATGATAGTTTTTTGTGTTTTTTTTTTTTTGTAGTTCAAATGTTGTTGTTGCTTATCAACCAGATGATGATAGTTTAGATTGTGGTAGTGAACACACGGGGCTTCCCAGGTGGCTGTGGTAAACAATCGGCCTGCCAATGCAGGAGACGTGGCTTCTATCCCTGGGTCGGGAAGATCTCCTGGAGAAGGAAATGGCAACCCACTCCAGTATTCTTGCCTGCAGAATCCCATGGACAGAGAAGCCTGGCAGGGTACAGAGTCGGACACGACTGAGCACACATACAGTGAACACGAGGAAGGCAGTTTAGTTCCCCCGAACTTTTTCTCCTAATCCTTTCTTTCCAATAAGTAAGAGTGAGAGTGAAGTTGCATGGTTGTGTCCGACTCTTTGCGATCACATGGACTATAGCCTACCAGGCTTCTTTGACCATGGAATTTTCCAGGCAAGAGTACCAGAGTGGGTTGCCATTTCCTCCTCCAGGGGATCTTCCTGACCCAGGGATTGAACCCACGTCTCTTGCATCGCAGGCAGATGCTTTACCCTCTGAGCCACCAGGGAAGCCCAATAAGTAAGAGAAGAAAGAAAGAAAGTTGCTCAGTCATGTCCGAGTCTTTGCGACCCCATGAACTGTAACCTACCAGCCTCTTCTGTCCATGGGATTTTCCAGGCAAGAATACTGGAGTGGGTTGCCATTTCCTTCTTCAGGGGATCTTCCTGACCCAGGGATTGAACCTGGGTCTCCCGCATTGTAGGCAGATGCTTTACCATCTGAGCCACCAGGGAAGTCCACCATAAGTAAGAGAGACAGGTCCAAATACAGAGAAAGGGTGTGTGAAATATCTTTCAGTATCTTCCTTTTTCTTTGAGGATGAAGTTCGTGCAAGTTCACGAGCCACCTTCCATGGAAAAGTAGTTGTGATATGTTTATGTCCCTTTATAGCAGGAGCAAAGAACACATCCGGGTACTCCAAGCTCTCTACCATATGACCGTCTCAGAAAATGTAAGCCTTTGTAGCTAGCTCCCCAGAGAAGCACATCGTCTGATTACACAGCCACCTCCGTGGATTATTCTTATTCTTCCACATCACAAGGAGTCCTGGACCAGAAAGAAAGAACCACCTATGGGCAATAAATTAGACATTAACAAATCAGGATAAAGTTATATCTCCCACCACCATCATAACCAGACTGCAATTTATACACCCAAGCACTGAGTAGATCTAACCATTTTTCCCCCCAAAGCTTCATTTTACATACACAAGAGCTCTGAATTCATTTTCTTTGGAAACTAGAATGATGAATTTCTTGAATTGTCAACAGTAATTTTGTGTGAGCTTTGCTTTAAACATTGTTTTGGTTTTGCTTTGAGCTCAGGTATTTATAATTTTACCTGTCTTGCCCCAACCCTGTTTCACATTCATTATCTGGAAATCTATCAGGTCAAATAGTTACGTGTCCATGTCCTCCTTAATAAGCCAGTCACAGAAAGTCGGGAAAATCCCCAAGATAGAGAATTCAGGAACCCTGGGACTAATTTCCTCATTTCACTCCTTGAATTAAAACCAAAAGATTTTTAAATGACCTTTCATAAGTTTATATCTGCCTGCCTGCAATGCAGGAAAGCCAGGTTCAATCCCTGGGTCAGGAAGATCCCCTGGAGAAGGAAATGACAACCCACTCCAGTGTTTTTGCCTGGAGAATCCCATGGACGGAGGAGCCTGGCAGGCTACAGGCCATGTGGTCGCAAAGAGTTGGACACAACTTAGTGACTAAACCACCATAGTTTCATCATTTAATGGGGCAGGGAGAGTACTTATAGAATGTCCTGTTTTTTAATTTTTATTTTTTATTGTGGAGAGTCTTTGAAAGTGAAAATCTTGTGTGTAAATTGCTGTTAAATTGGCATTCTCAAACAACCATAAATGATTCACCCACCTTCCTTTTTCTGGTGATAATGTAGTGAGTTTTCTGTTCTGTGAATGACACCTGAATGACTTGACCCATGGATGTTCTGGGATAATATTTTTGAAACTAAGTTACCATTTGTACAGTTGACTGATCTGAATGAAACTTCCAATTTTCTATAATTTGAAAGTGTGACTGAACTCTTATAAATCTTTTCATCTCCTAAAAGGCTCTGAAAATTACACTTCCAAAAGCAGGTGAAGTGAAGTGAGTGAAAGTCGCGTCTGACTCTTTGTGACCCCATGGATGATACAGTCCATGGAATTCAGCAGGCCAGAACACTGGAGTGGGTAGCCTTTCCCTTCTCCAGGGGATCTTCCCAACCCAGGGATCGAACCCAGATCTCCCTCATTGCAGGTGGATTCTTTACCAGCTGAGCCACAAGGAAAGCCCTAAAGCAGGTAGCATTTGGAAAATGTTAATACCGCAATACAATTCACTTTTCAGCACTTTTTCATCTTGTTTGCACTCAACTTTCTAAACCTGTGCAAACCCAAATCTGCCTCCAGAACTCAAAAAAAAAAAAAAAAAATCAAAGTGGTTGTTGGAACTAGAGAAAAGGAGAGCTAAATATATCCAGTTATCTGAGAAAGTTTCAAAACATGCATAAATGTGAGAGTCAAAGAAAGGTAATTACACCTGCCAATGGCACGAAAGCCACAGGGCTTCGAATCCCAGTATTTCATGTTTGGGTTAATGGTTCTCAATAAATAACAAGATTGTGTCTGTGTTTGACATTTTTGTTCTCAGGCCAGTGATTTCTTTACTGATGGCTTTCTCTCAGAAGTTACTAAGGACATAAAATGTGGATGATTGCAATGCTTAAGGTTATTTTTTCATTTGGAAGGTAAATAACTGTTTTTATTATTGTTTTAATGCCAAGAGCACTCAAGGATGGCTAAAGAAACATTAGCTTGAGCACAGAAATATTGGCACAAGGAGTACCTATAAGTTTCAGATCTGTAGTTACAGGTCATAACAGGTTACTGATACACAGATTTTCACAGACATCATTCAGAAATAATTTAGGAACACATCATAGATTCTTTTTTGTAAATTAAGGCATAGAAAACTTTGAATGATTATAAAGAAAGTTTCAATTCTAAAAGATTTCAGTGAACTGGTAATTTTTTTCCAAAGGCAGGTAAAAACTAGAGAAGCTAATTACATTATTTTAGGATAGTTTGGCAATAATTCATGTGAGGAGGAGGTGGGAGTTTTAATAGACCACACCTGTGACATACCTTAATTGTGTAATCAGGCTGCTAAGAAGTAGGGCCACAGTACAAGGTTGAATTACTAGAAATGCAGGGGGTTAGCAATCATGGAAAAATAGCCCCAGCATACTCCCCACTAGCCTTAACACAACTCTCAGCATTATTTTTTAACAGTTGTGGTAAAATACACATAAGATAAAATTTGCCAACCTAACCATTTTTAAGTGTACAGTTCAAAAGTGTTAATTAAATCCACATTGTTGTGAAAACAACCTTCAGAACATTTTCATCTTCTCAAACTGAAAGTCTGTACTCATTAGACAATTCTCCATTTCTCCCCTCTCTTGACCCCTGTCAATCACCATTCTACTTTTGGCCCGCAAATGTGACTAGGTACCTCACGTAAGTGGAGTTATACAGCATTTGTCTTTCCGTGGCTGTCTTATTTCATTCAGCTAATGTCCCCAAAGTTTATCCATGTTGTTACATATGTCAGAATTTCCTTCCCCGTAAGGCTGAATAATAACCCATTTGTATGCATATGCTACATTTTGTTTATCCATTCTTCCGTTGATGGACACTGGGCTGTTGTGAATAATGCTGCTACGAACATGGGTCTACAAATACCTCTTCAGGATCCTGCTTTCAATTCCGTTGGGTATATGCTGGGCACCGTTTTCAGAGGCATATCGACCGATTGGGTCATGCTCAGAAGGTGGTGAAAGATCAAAAACTGGAGACCTTTAAGGAAAGCATTTGAAGGACTTGGGAGGGTCTTGTTGGGAGAAGAGGGAAGAGGAGGCATAGCAGCTGTCTGCAATATTGGAAAGGCTGCCTTAAGTTGGGGGAGCAGACTTGGGATGCTGTAAGTGGCAGACTCAGCTTAACAGGTGGAGGCTATAAGGAAGTTGATTTTGACTCAGCGGAAAGGCAGACTGTTTCCATAAAAGCTATTCCTCAATGTAACAGGCTGCCTTGGAGGTAGTGAGTCCCTACTCTTGAAGGTAATCAAACAGGCTGCTGGGACCACTTGTCAGCAGCAGGAGAGAGGGAGGTTCCTCATCCTGGGTGGGATGTTGAACTTGGTGGTTTCCTGGGAACCTCATCTCTATGAGGCAATGGCGAAGTAAACGGGTAGGGTGGGAATTCAGATCTCTACCCACAAAGACAATCTAGGAGCCGGTTTTGGACAAACATGATGCTGACCCCGCTGATTGGAGGTCAGCAGAGCCTGGCGTGCACGGGTGAGAATGGCATGGACTTATCCGCTTTCCTGAACTGACTTGTTGAAACTGTCACACTCACGTTCACCTAATGGCTGCAGCAAATAAATCAAGTATAAATGTTGCGGAGTTGGTCACCTTAGCCCTGGCCTATTACCTTCATCTCTCCCTTGCTCCTCTGCAGACCATCTGAGGCCAGCAGCATTGGCTCCCCCTGGAAGCTGGAGAGAAAGGCAAATTCTCTGGCCCTCATCCCAGACCATCCGATCGGAATCTGCAATTACACAAGATCCCCAGGTGATTTATATGCACGCTAAGGTCTCATCCACACTGAAGACAGAAACAGTCTTTGCATTAGGTAAGCAGAAGTTATCAGAGGTTCTTTCCACTGACTGGTGGCCATATTGCATCACTGGGTTGGTTACTCAAATCTACATTTTGGGGGTCCCATCAATCCTGAGCTCCGTGTCATAATGGGAATTTCTTACATTTGTTTTTCCAACTATATATTTATACACCAGCCTAGTCTTTAAAAAAAGATTTCAAGTGACTTTCAGGTAAAATATATGAACAGATAAATATCAGGACCAGGGTAAATGGAGCTTGAAGGTAGATCTTAACCAGGGAGGAAAAATAATAAGTGAAGACAGGTCAAGCACAATTACCTGACTGGAGAACTGGATGATGAGCTTGCCAGCGGAAGAAAACGGTCAGCTGCAAGATTATCTGCAGAGCGCCAACAAGCTGGTCCCTCAGATGGATGAAGCTTTCCCTGGTATTTTGTGATGCAAGATACCCACATTTATGAAGGTGCATGATTATGAAAATATAGAGGGGCTTCGGTCTTATATTTATGTAACTCTGAAAACACAACTGTTTCTCAGAATGAAACACCTGGAGTTGAGGCCTGACACCAAGCACTGCTCTGAGAAAATGGTGCGGGGGTGGTCAGGAGAGGAAGATAACTTGGTCCCAAGGGTACATCTTTCTGAGAGTTATGCTTAATCCAAAAATGATCCCCAACTGTCTAGCGTGGTGGCTTTTTTTGTTTCTTGTGTTTTTTTTTTTTTTTAATACTGCTCAGCAACTATTACTGAATCACTGAATAAATTCTCATGTGTGGGAAATGATTACAGATTAAAATCCTAGCAATTTAATTGTTCTTGTTCAAAAAACATTTCACAAATCGCCCTGCCCAAAGATTGACCCAGTGTAAGTTCTAACAATACAGTCTGAGATCTCTGATCTTCTAGTTTACATGGTTGTAATTACCTAGGTCAGTAACAGAGTGAATTTCTTTCTTTCTTTTTTTTTCAATTGAGTTCTCCTCTTGTGTAAACTTATTGATTTTGATGAACTCAGTAAACTTTTTCTGGGGAGTAAAACTAATGAGATATAAGTACCTTAATTGTGAGAGAGGGTACTTATAAAAAGCTTTTTTAGATAAGTACTGAAATAAGCCATTTAACTTTCTCAAAAACGTGAGTTTTATGAGAAAAAAAATGGTATTTTGGCTAATCTTCAATCAAAAGATACTAGACTTCATTTTTTTTTTTTAATCTTGATTTTTTCCAGACCTCCACTCCACAGATAATAGTAATAAGGTTATAAGCTTAGAGCCAGGGAGTTTAAATTTACTTCTCAAGCTTTCTTCATCTAGCCTTTCCTGCTTTCAAAATTGCATTAATACTTCACCTGGCACAAACCCAACATTATATATTATGTCCAGTTCTGTTTTATTTTAATCCTCTTCATATTGGCTCACAGTTAAAGCAGCTCTCTTGTGGTAGCAACATGAGAATAAACTGGACATCAAAATTACATGAATAACACCTAGCATAAGGTGGTCATATAAACAGTACAGTATATTCTTAAGCAGACATTTGATATATATTCATTAAAATACTCTATGTAGACCCATTTCATAAAGGCATTGCATAAGAAAAGTGCTCAATTAGCTCTAAGATAGTTGTTTTTTTTTTTTAAATTACAAATTAATCTATGACTGGTGAATTGCAGAAAATTGCCCCTTTGCCACCTCCTTCTGCCCCAGCCCCATGTCTGTACTGGCCTCATGACTTGCTGTGGCCACAAATCAGTGCAGAAATGACGGTGCACCAGCTCAGGGCACAGGCCCAGAGAACTTGCTTCCCTTTCGCTTCAAGACTCTGCCATGGGGACTTCCCTGGTGGTCCAGTGGCTGAGACTCTGCACTCCCAATGCAGGGAGCCCGGGTTCGATCCCTGGTCATGGAACTAGATCCCACATGCTGCAACGAAGGATCCTGCGTGCTGCAACCAAGATCAAAGCTCCCACGTGCCACAACTAAGACAAGGTACAGCCAAATAAATAAATATTTTAAAAAAAAACACAAAAACTCGGCTACAGTCATGGGGCAAGCTGCATTAACTGGCAGGAAGGTGAGAGATTATGGGCAAGAGAACTGAGTGATCCCAGACCAGATTTTTCTTGACCAGTCTCATCTTACCCACCAGTTGACTCCAGACAAACCAGGAAGCCCAGCCGACATCAGGAAGCCCAACCTCCCAGGTGACTCACAGACTTGTGAGAAATAACTGCTCCGTTTTAAGTCAATAGGTTTTGGAGCTGGTTTGTTATACAGCACTATTGTAGCTGTAGATAACAGTATGGTTTCCATGGGTGAAATTTTTGAATAGTTTTCATTCAGTTTATTTAAATGAAATTCCCCCAAACAAACCACTCACTTCTTACATCCACCACACCCATCCTCTTGCAACTGCCAATCTGTTCTCTATATCTAACAGCTTTTTTAAGTTTCCCCATATAAGAGAGGTCATATGGTATGTCTTTGACGTATTTTACTTAATACCCTCGACATCCACCCATATTGCTGCACATGGCAAGATTTCTTCTTTTTATGGCTGAATAATATTCCAGTTTACATATATACCACAATTTCTTTAGCCTTTCATCTACCCATGGCATGTAGGTTGTTTTCATATCTTAGTTGTTATTAAGTAATGCTGCAATGATCCTGGGATGGGGGAAGTGCAAATGTCTTTTTAAATTATTGTTTTTGTTTTCTTTGGATAAATACCCAGAAGTGGAATTGTTGGATCACATGGTTTCATCCCAATCCCAAAGAAAGGCAATGCCAAAGAATGATCAAACTGTCACACAATTATGTTCATTTCACATGGTAGCAAGGTAATACTCAGAATCCTTCAAGCCAGGCTTCAACAGTACATGAACTGAGAGCATACAGACATAAAAGCTGGGTTTAGAAAAGGCAGAGGAACCAGAGATCAAATTGCCAATATCCCCTGGATCATAGAAAAAGCGAGGGAATTCCAGAAAAGCATCTACTTCTTCACTGACAATGCTAAACCTTTGACTGTGTAGATCACAACAAGCTGGGAAAATTCTGAAAGAGATGGGAATACCAGACCACCTTACCTGCCTCCTGAGAAATCTGATGCAGGTCAAGAAGCAAGAGTTAGAACCGGACATGGAACAACAGACTGGTCCCATATTGGGAAAGGAGTACATCAAGGCTGTATATTGTCACCCTGGTTATTTAACTTATCTGCAGAGTACATCAAGAGAAACGTCAGGCTGGATGAAACACAAGCTGGAATCAAGATTGCTGGGAGAAATATCAATAACCTCAGATATGCAGATGACACCACCCTTATGGCAGAAAGTAAAGAGGAACTGAAGAGCCTCTTGATGAAAGTGAAAGAAGAGAGTGAAAAAAAACTGGCTTAAAACTCAACATTCAAAATACTAAGATCATGGCATCCTGTCCCATCACTTCATGGCAAATAGATGGGGAAAAGTGGAAGCAGTGACAGACTTTTTTTTGTTGGGCTCCAAAATCACTGTGGATGGTGACTGCAGCCATGAAATTAAAAGATGATTGATCTTTGGAAGAAAAGATATGACAAACCTAGACAGTGTATTAAAAAGCAGAGTCAGCACTTTGCCAACAAAGGTCCATATAGTCAAAGCTATGGTTATCTTCATAGTCAGAAATGGATGTGAGAGCTGGACCATAAAGAAGACTGAGTGCCAAAGAACTGATGCATTCAAATTGTGGTGCTGGAGAAGACTCTTGAGAGTCCCTTGGACTACAAGAAGAACAAACCAGTCAATCCTAAAGGAAATCGTCACCAAATATTCATTGGAAGGATTGATGCTGAAGCTGAAGCTCTGATATTTTGGCCACCTGATGTGAAGAGCTGACTCATTGGAAAAGACCCTGATGCTGGGAAAGATTGAAGGCAGGAGGAGAAGGGGGTGACAGAGGATGAGATAGTTGGCTGGCATCATCAATTCAATGAACATGAGTTGAGCAAACTCTGGGAGATAATGAAGGATAGGAAGCCTGGTGTGCTGCAGTCCATGGGGTCACAAAGAGCTGGACATGAGTTAGCAACTGAACAACAACAATGGTAGTTGCATTTTTAGTTTTTTGAGGAACCTCCATACTGTTCTCCATAGTGGCTGTACCAATTTACATTCCCACCAACATCGCACAATTGTTCCTTTTTCCACATCCTTGCTGACTCTTGTTATTTCTTTTTGATGTCTCTTTGATGAATAGTCATTCTGACAAGTGTGAGTTGATATCTTTGTGGTTTTGATTTGCATTTCCTTGATGATTAGTGATGTTGAGCACCTTTTTGTGTACCTGTTGGCCATCTGTATGTCTTCTATGGAAAAATGTCTATTCAGAGCTTCAGACCATTTTTTAATTGGATTTTTTTTTGGTGATTGGGTTCTTTTGGATATTAGCCTATTATCAAATATGTGATTTGCAATTATTTTCTCCCATTCAGTTGATTGCTCTTTCATTTTGTTGATTGTTTCCTTTGCTGTGCAGAAGCTTTTTAGTTTGATGTAGTCTTACTTGTTTATTTTTGCTTTTGTTGCCATGGGTGAAATTTTAAAGAAAACAGAACCACAAAAATTACTTGTAAGCATGCAATGAGCAGTAATTGCCACTAGTAAACTTCTGTGAGTTAAGAATAGCCTGGGCTAACCAACCTTAACTCAATGGCCTCCACTTCAGAAAGGAAGCTGAAATGTGAGCTCAGGTGGCATTTTTATACAAATAACTTTGCGTCTGCTCAAGTTATCTTAAAAATATGTTATTTGCAGGATCCCCTAAAAAAGTCAAGATAGAGGCTCTTGTAAACATCCTATGCTTAGCCTAGTCATCGATTTGAACTATGTCCTCCATTCCATCTTTAATAAATATTAACTGTAACCCACAGCATGGAGAATTCTGGCAGCTAATAGACTAATTTCTGTTCCAAAGAGGGGTAAGATGTTATATTTTCCAATAGTCAGTTTGGATGAGCTCCCAAAACTGTATATGCCAGTTGTACTTGTTATTGTAATTACATCATTTAATTCACTATTACATAAACTGATGAAATATGAGTGCTGGAGGAAACATGTTGCTTCTATGCAAATTAAATTGAATATAGCTTGATGAGAATAAGTGTGAATTGCTAAAAATAAATTCTTGGTGAGTGAATATGAGCAAGACAGCTTTAAAACAGAGTGGGAATCCTCAAACATCTTGTGAAAAGGCAGATCCTTATTATCAGTCTGGGGCAAGCCTAGGAGTCTGTATTTCTCATGAGCTCCCAGGTAAGGCCAGTGCAGCTGGTCCCAGAATGCACTTGGAGGAGTGATGCTCTCAAGGCCATTGGCACTGGTGCAGAGGCCGGGATGTCCCTTGGCAAGAAGCAGAGGTCCCAAATGGTCCTTTAATCATGTTATCCAAACAGTATAATTTGCCTTTCATTTTGTCAATGAAGAATTTGAAGAGGGAACAAAAAGGGAAGCTGTATTAAAAGGATGAGAGCAAAGAAGGATGCCAAGGCCATGCATTCTTCATGAGAGAAAGGAGGAAGCCCCAAGGGGAAGGAGTTGGGACCATCTGAGTAAGAAAACCCACTGCTTGTGTCTAAATGTGATCTCCTCTGGGAAGTAAATGGAATATAGTCACTTGGTCACCAACTGAAGGAACATGTGATGGGATCTAGAATGCTCATTGGTTACCACCATCAGGAAGAGGGAGGGTGTGGTTATGGTGGAAACCGCACTTGGGCAGAGAGTTTCAAAACTTCTCTTCACACCATTCATGCATAAGTGTTACTGTTCCCTGCACATAGTCGTCTGATCACCACCATCATACTCAAGATCTGGATATTCCCCCGCCCCGTGGTGGCTGCCCCTTTGGGCTCAACCCTCTCTCCCCAGCCCTGTGGCTTTGCCTTTTCTAGAATGCCATATGGATGGAGCCACACAGCATGCAGCCTCTGAGTCTGGTTCTTTCACTTCACATAATGCATTTGGGATTCTCCGTGTTGGTTGGTGTGTCAACGGTTCAGTCCTTTTTCATTGCCTAGTGATGGTTCATTGCTGGGATGTACCACAGTGTGTTTATCCATCCCCAGCTGGGACACCTTTTAGTTGTTTGGGCTTCTCATGATTACGAGTAGCTGCTATAAATATTTGAGTGCAAATTTTTGTGAGAACATAAGGCACCATTTCCAGAGAAGGCAATGGAACCCCACTCCAGTACTCTTGCTTGGAAAATCCCATGGACGGAGGAGCCTGGTAGGCTGCAGTCCATGGGCTCGCTAAGAGTCGGACACCACTGAGCGACTTCACTTTCACTTTTCACTTTCATGCATTGGAGAAGTTTGAAATGGCAACCCACTCCAGTGTTCTTGCCTGGAGAATCCCAGGGACGGGGGAGCCTGGTAGGCTACCATCTATGGGGTCACACAGAGTGGGACACGACTGAAGTAACTTAGCATAGCATAGCATAAGGCACCATTTCTCTTAGGTAAATGAATACCTAAGAGTGAGATTGCTGGGTTCCCATGGTAAGTGTATGTTTGTAAAAAACCTGCAAATGAACCACTGAAGAGAAGCTGCAGTCAGAGGCTCTGCAAAAGTCAGGGAGGCTGGGGTTACCTCCCCCAGCCACTGTCAGCTTCTAGACCCATCTGCTGAAGCTCTGTGCCTCCTCTCTGAGGGAGGCTTGGAGCCCACCTTCCTCACCAGTAAATGTGCAACCTCCCAAACACCACCCTCCGGGATCAGGCTTTGTTGCCAGATAATGTGACTTTGTAAAGAAGCCCTTCTCCTCCCCCCAAAAAGGAGGCTAAGAAAAGCTCTCAGATCAATCCTCAGCAGATACGTGGAGTCACAAAGCTCCAGCAAATCCTTTATTCTCCCTTTGGAGCAGCTGCTGCAGCACCCCCGCCCTGCAGAGCCGGCCCCCAGTGGAAACCTGAAAACTATTCATATCATTTAATCCTGTTGAAAATCCTCTCTGCTCTTTCACTGAGGTGCGGTCGGCCGAGGTAAACCTGGGCTTAATTCATATGTTGGAAGGGAGATGAAAGGTGTCATCACATGATCTGACATCCTATCCAGGAGGCTGACTCTTCCTTAATGTGGAAGAGTCATAACCCCTGACTGAGAGGAGCTAAAGTCAAGTCTTCAAGGAACAGTCCCATTTGGACTTTGTTTTACTGTGCACTCACTTTAGAAGACAGCAAAACTGCAGAAGCAAAGTAGGTGGTGTGAGGGGATTTGAGAAGCCTTTCACTATGGCTCATTCATGTTAAGAATCTACCAGATTTTTTACACTTCATACCAGACATGCTGAAAGAAGACTCTTAAGACCATTTTTACCCTATTGCCAGTCATAGCCATGAGGCTTGGGTCTCTCCTCTGGCACCAAAAAGTGTGAGATCTTAGAACCAAGTTCTTTAATTTTAAGAAACTGATCCTAAGATACTGATATATCCAGAATGATCATCAGACCTACTCTTTTTTCTTCTAGAATTCATTGATACTTACCAGTACCAACAGGCCCCCAGACCTTCTCTGTTCTTTCCAGGCTGGGAAAAGACTTCTTATGAGTTCCATGGGTCCATACAGTTAGAGAGAAAGCAAAAGAACATAGGAAACTGGATGCATAATTTCACAGAATACATTCTTTCTGGCTTGTTTTGAGACCCAAGTAGGATTTGGAGAATAAGTGGTCCCAGGTGGCTAGTTTAGGGTAACTTCCCTATGAGGAAAACTATTATAAGGCCCCCATGAAAATCCCAGTCTCCTGGCAGATGACATTTATTTGCCTTCCACTGGGTGAGGGATGGCCCAGGAAGCACTCTGGAGAAACACAGATGGAAGGGCCATCCTGGAGAGTTTGTCATCCTATGGTCCTTGAAATGTGAGGACAGCAGCAGGCAGATGAAACCTGTGATCAGTGTTCCCCATCTCTGTTACCTGTTGGGGTCACCTGGGGAACTTTGAAGAGTATAGAGGCCTGGGTCCCACCCCCAGAGACCTTAGTTTAATGGGTCAGGGTTGCAAGCTGGGCACTGAGACTCTAAATCTTCCAGTGTGTAGCCATGGTTGAAACATGCCTCTGGACAAACTACATCCCAAGTGGGCAGATAAATGCATGACATAACCAGAGCCTTCTCTCCCCTGGAGGGCCCATCAGGTGTGTGTCTCATGGTGCTACGGGCCAGGGAAGTTAGGTGAGAGGAAGCTGTAGGGTACATAACAATTGGGATCTGCAGTGGTCATGAGAGAGAAACTGGGAAAATGCCACATTAGCACTTGTCAAATGGGGAATGGGACCGGGTGCCAGAGAACTAGGAAAGCGTGGAAGAGCCCTGAGTACAGTGTGTTTCTTCTGGATCATGCTTGCTTTGTGATCAAAGTTCAGATTATTTTCATATGTGTTTTCTCATGCCTCTAGAGGCAATAAAGCATAAGGAATAAAAGATAGACTTGGGTTAGAACCCCAGCTATGCTTTGATTAGTGCTGCCATTTGGGCAAGTGAACCCCTCTAAGCCTCAGTTTTCCTATCTGTAGAATGGAAATAATAGTACTTTCCTCATAGGGCGGTTGGGAAACTGAAATAATTATGTAAAATAGTTAGCTCGATGCTTGGCATGTGGAAAACTTCTCATGTGTTTTAGCTTCATTTACAGTTATCATGCACAGGGTGTGGGGTGGAGACCAAAGTCCATGGGTGAAGATTTTCTGACTGAGAATGGGAACTAAAAAATATTAAAAACTCCAGAAGCTACTACTGATGGAGCTCTTCAAGAGAGACAACCTGGGGCTTCCCTGGTGGTTCAGTGGTTAAGAATTTGCCTAACAATGCAGAGGACACGGGGTCCGATCCCTGGTCCAGGAAGCTCCCACCTGCCTCAGAGCAGCTAACCTCTGGAGCCCCCGAGCTTCAGCTGCTGAAGCCCCTTGCCAGGCCTGCGCTCTGCAAAAAGAGAAGCTGCCAGGGCCGGCAGCCCTCACCCTGCAGGGAAGGGGGACCCCGCTCCCGGCCATGGAGGAAGCTGCGTGCAGCAAGGAGGACCCAGTGCGGTCAAAGGGAAACGAAAATAAATACACACTTTTTTAAAAAGAAAGACAACCTGACGGGTACCTTTGAGCTCTGAGCAGCTTCTTCTGAGGAGGTCTGTGTTGGTCGCACTTTCACAGAAGACGATAGAATGTAACCAGGGCTAGAGGCTGGGGGTGATGAAGTAATTGTGCCATGAAGAACTTGTCGGGTCGGTTTGAGTTGAAAGTGGAGCGTCTAGAGGAACAGTAACACTGGCCTGTGGACGGAGCTTGACTCTACAGGCGGCGCAGCGGAATGGGTGTGGGGCTCGGCCCGTCAGCGACAAGGGGTGCTTCCTGGGCCCGAGTGAGTGCACCCAGGGGAGGAGGGCGGGGGGAGACACTGGGTGTGTGACGGTCGTTGGGAGGCATGTGTGTGTGTGTGTGTGAGAGTGTGTGTGTGTGTGAGAGTGTATGTGTGAGAGTGTGTGTGTGTGTGTGAGTGTGTGAGAGTGTGTGTGTATGAGTGTGTGTGTGACTGAGTATGTGTGTGTATGTGAGTGTGTGTGTGACTGTGAGTGTATGTGTGAGCGTGTGTATGAATGTGAGTATGCGTGAGTGTGTGTGGGTATGAGTGTGTGTGAATATGCATGAGTGTGTGTATGAGTGTCTGTGACTGTGTGAGAGTGTGTGTGTGTGACAGTTTGTGTGTGAGTATGTGAGTGTACGTGTGAGTGTGTGTGTGTGTGTGTGTATGAGTGTGTGTGTGTGTGTGTGTCAAGAGAGGCCCAACTTGAGGCTAGTGAAGAGCCCACTCTCACATGAGAGGGCTTGTTGAGGTTTCTGGCCTTGAACCTGCACTTCTTTTGTGTGGCCACTGGAAATGTGAGAAGGCTGGCAGGAAGGGTCTCGAGTTCACTAGAGATGGAATTGAACACCTCCCTGTTGGATGGACACGGCTGCAGCCACTTCACACATGCTGCTGGGTGGGTGAAATTCCTCATCTTAAGGACCTGTGGCTGACTCTGAAGCCCCTTTTCATGGCAGGGGCATGGATGCTCCCACTCCCCTCTGGGAGGCTCTGCTCCCTGGCCCCTGCTGAGCCCTTACTGCGTTTATAAAGTCCTGCAGGGCTGACCTGTCAGCTGCCAAGCAGCTCCCTAAGATCTCTCAAGTGGGGTGCTTCTCACAGTCCAATGTACAGAAGAATTGCTTTGAAAAAGTGTTAAATAGGGACTTCCCTGTTTGCCCAGTGGTTAAGACTTTGTGCTTCCAGAGACCTGGGTTCCATCTCTGGTCAGGGAACTAGATCCTGTGCATTGCAGCTAAGACCCATTGCAGCCAATAAATAAATAAAATTGTTAAACAGATTCATTCCTCTCACCCACAGCAATGCAGATGTAACACAGCAGGGGTGGGGCCTGAGAAGCTGCTTTTTAACAAGCTTCTAGATGCTCCTGCTGCTGGAGAAGGTGATGGCACCCCACTCCAGTACTCGCGCCTGGAGAATCCCATGGACGGAGGAGCCTGGTAGGCTGCAGTCCATGGGGTCGCTAAGAGTTGGACACGACTGGACGACTTCACTTTCACTTTTCACTTTCATGCACTGGAGAAGGAAATGGCAACCCACCCCAGTATTCTTGCTTGGAGAATCCCAGGGATGGCGGAGCCTGGTGGGCTGCCGTCTATGGGGTCGCACAGAGTCAGACACGACTGACGCGACTTAGCAGCAGCAGCAGCAGATGCTCCTGCTGCTGGGCCAAGGTCCACATTTTGCACAGCCTGCCCCAGCCCCTCTGGAAGTTTTGAGTACGTGCCTTTGCTTACTGGCTGGGGTCGGGGTGGAGGGGGCAAGTGGATATTAGTCAGTTCTCCAGGTGCTGTGGGTTGGGATTCTGGCCTCACGTAGGGCTTCTCGGGGCAAGCTTATTAATAGGACTCAAATGTTGACCCTTTTAGAGGAGAATTTTCATAAACCAGAGTCTGGATGTTAAGCTCTTCCAAGAAGAGCTGCCAGTTCTTACTGGGTCCCGTTTTGGCACATGAGACATGAAGGATAAGATGAGGATGAGACATTTTGTAAATCTAGAATCTGTATGCCAACGATGCTTTGGTGTAATATACTTTTTTTTTTTTTTTTTACACTGGGGGATGCTGAGAAGAAGGCAGGCTTCTCCTCTTAATGAACATCTAGACAATTTTGTCTACTTTGCTGAGTTTCCTTTGCAGTTTGAATCTCAAAACCAAAATTTTCCACAGGGGATCCTTTTGTTTCTTCTGGATCTGCCAGAATGAAATCCTCAATTCAGTTTGACCCCACCCTACTTTCTTTCTGGACCTCACAAATAACACTTAAAATGTGAACAGAATCTCTTTTTTGAAGGAGCAAAGTCTAATCTCAATGTTCTGTTAAAAGAAAGACATCTGGATTGACAGTCCTGGTTTTTTCAAACACGTGGACTTCTGAGCTTCGGTAACTGAAGGAGGGTGTAAGTTTCTGTTGCCTCTCAGAGCCTCAAAGGTTCCCCTATGATGACCGAGCTGAGAAATCAGAAGAGTCCAGAGTTTGGTGTAAACAAGTCCTCTTAATTCCTATTTGGGGTTTGTCACTGCCTGAATAGCTGAGCAGTATCTATGTGGAGTCATTTTACTTAACCATTCTTATTTTGTAGACTCACCACCCATCCCAAGGTGGCCCTAAATGGAGTGAGGCCCAGTGTCTCCACGAAAGGAGGTGATTCTTAGGCAACAACTGGAGTTTATTTTGATCTCTATCTTTTGAAGCCAGAAACTGTTCATGTGTAACTTTAAAGAAAACTGTGATTTTTTTTTTTTTTTCCTAGAGCAAAGCTGTAATTTGAAGTCAGGATTCTATTAAAAACAGACAAATAATTCCCATTCCTTCCTGGTCCTGCCTATTGTTTTCCTAAGTTTGTTTGGATTCTCAGATTGAATCCTGCTGGCTAACCTTCCAAAGAGAGGGTCCCGGCTGCTGCCATCCAGCGAGGTGACTGTCTCCTAAGCTCTTTGGGGAACACATCCTGTTTCCCCATCAAAGAGGCATTTGGAGGATGTGGGAGACTGTCTCTTGTCTTCCCTGTTCAGACAGCCTTTATTTCCTCCCGGTGTTTTTTCTATAGACTGCTTCAGTCTTCCGAAGAACTGTCCCTAGGAAGCAATGTTGGTCGAGAGCAATCTCATTTATAGGTCATAAGCAGTAAACCATGGGATTGGTTGAAGGAACCCATGTCCTGCCCCTAACAAGTGGTCCCACTCCACCATCCCGCGCGCACACACATCAAAGACAAAGATCTGATACATGGTACCTCTAGATGCCTTCACTGATGATGCTCTAAGTGTGCCACATCCTTCCACGCTGTGGAAGGCATCCCTGATCCTGTGACTGTGGCTCCTTTTTCCCGGGGGGCCTAAGGGGACCGAGATTTTTCATGTAGTCAGTTTTCACTAATCAGAGCCTGGGTGTGAGTTGCAGCCTAGCAGCCATGCATGAGTCAGGTGTTGACTTTTCTTTTGAAAGGAAATTATTCTGGAGACCGTGACACAGAGATATCATCACTTTTCTGTGACTTTGACTTTTTCTTTTCCTGGGTCCACACGGCCATGCTGGCCTACATCAGGAGAGCAATGCCACCCTGCCCTGGATTTTCTTGCTCTGAGGATGGTGTAGGTTCTTACCGGGGCTTGCTGAGAAAATTCCTAGTTGAGCAATAATGAGAGAGGAAACTTTTTTCCCCTCAATCTAAACCTGAAAGATCCACTACTGATTAAATATATCTGGTCAAGAATCACTTCTCTTAAGCTCTAAACTGAAACCTCTAAACCCTGAATATTCTTTCCCAGAATATTCCAGAGACATCCGGGCAAGCTGTATGATTTCCAAGTTGCTTTTTCCTTAGGGAGAATGAGTGATGTTTGAGCTGGACAGACATGGAGCTCTGCGCATCCTGATAAAGATAGGGACTTTAGGCTAGCAGAAAAAAAAAAAAATCCAAATAAACAGATTTTCAAACAAACCAGCTTTCCTTTTGGTAGCTGAAAAGGAAACCCCACATCCAGGAGGAATGCAGATCAAAGCAGAGTCTACAAGTGATGCAGAAACACATAAAATAACAAACAAGCCTGGTGGGAAGAGGGACCTTTTTGTAAAAGAATAGGCCTCTTCAAATTACACTGAAATTGAATGCAAGATTGCAGGCAAAGATACATGAATTGGGAATACAAAGCTATAGTTTCTTTCCCCTTTTTTGGAGCCGAGGGTATACCTTTGATAGGTCAGATTGAAAGCCACTAAAAGCAACGGACAAAAGATAGGCCCCTTGTTGGAAACCTTGCCGAGCCTACCTTTTGCTATGCCTTGGTCTCCCTCTTTCTTGGTATAAAGTGGACGGAATAATGAATCTGTTCTGGTTGTAAAAGTGGAACCCGAATCGTAGTGGTCTCTGAGCATTCCATGTCAAAAATTGGGCCTTTTCACTCTGGCAAACCTAGTTCTAGTTAAAAGTTTTCCCAGGTGAGTTGCAGATTTAAAATTGTTGACCTGATGACATCCTCTTTCAGAGGCTATCCTTTTCCCTGGCGTTAAAATTTATTTGGGTCAAAGTCTCAATTGGGTCATAGGTGGCAAGCTGCAAAACCAGTCTTAGAACACTTGATCTTTGGGAATTAAGCTCCTTTAAAATCCTATCTGTGTTCTGATAGTGAGGTGCTGAGTGGCTACTGAAGACACAGACTTCTATTGGTTGCTATCACTCACAATTTAAATGTCGAAGTAACTGTCAGTGTTAAGCATCTGCTTTTTGAGAACCATTGGAATAAGTGCTTGTGATATGTGTGTAGCTCAGTCGGTAAAGAATCTGCCTGCAGTGCAGGAGACCCGGGTTCGATCCCTGGGTCAGGAGGATCCCCAGGAGAAGGCAATGGCAACCCACTCCAGTATCCTTGCCTGGAGAATTCCGTGGACAGCGGAGCTGGAGGGCTGTAGTCCATGGGGTTGCAAAGAGTTGGGCATGATTGAGCGACTAACACTTACTATGCACTAAGTCACTTCAGTCATGTCCAACTCTTTGTGACCCCATGGACTGTAACCCGTCAGGCTCCTCTGTCCATGGAATTCTCCAGGCAAGAATACTGGAGTGGGTTGCTATTTCCTTCTCCAGGGGATCTTTCTGACCTAGGGAGCGAAACTGTGTTTCTTATATCTCCTGCATTGGCAGGTGGGTTCTTTACCACTAGCGCCACCTGGAAAGTCCTGGAATAAATGGTTGGTGGAGTTTGAATCCTCTTTAAAGGACCTTGGGGGGTTAACTGTATGTTTAGTTGAGCTTCTAGCTCATTTCCTACCTCCGTTTGGAAAGGGGAACAAAGAAGTATTAGCTTCATCTGGGAGCATTGCCTGAGGTCTATTCCTCAGAGTGGAATTTTGAGTCCCAGAAAGCAATGGCAACCCACTCCAGTACTCTTGCCTGGAGAATCCCACGGATGGAGGAGCCTGGTGGGCTGCAGTCCGTGGGGTCGCTAAGAGTCGGACATGACTGAGCGACTTCACTTTCACTTTTCACTTTCATGCATTGGAGAAGGCAATGGCAACCCACTCCAGTACTCTTGCCTGGAGAATCCCATGGATGGAGGAGCCTGGTGGGCTGCAGTCCGTGGGGTCGCTAAGAGTCGGACACGACTGAGCAACTTCACTTTCACTTTTCACTTTCATGCATTGGAGAAGGCAGTGGCAACCCACTCCAGTACTCTTGCCTGGAGAATCCCATGGATTCAGGAGCCTGGTGGGCTGCCGTCTATGGGGTCACACAGAGTCGGACACGACTGAAGCAACTTAGCAGCAGCAGCATGTTTATAGTATCTTCCAACATATTGGCTGGTGCCAAGTTGTTCTCCAGGGTGGTTGCCTCCATTCCAACCCTGCCACTGTGTAATAATAATTCTGTGTCTTATTGTTTCATACTTTCCCTAACACTGATATCATACTTATTCATTTTTTTTTTTAACCAAATTTTGATGACTGGAAAACAGTACTTTGTTTCAATTTGCACTTTCCTACTTGTGAAACTGATTCCCTTTCTAGATGGGAATTTCCTCTTCAGTAAACACATCTTTTGCCCATTTTCTCCCCTTTTGAGTTGTTGGTCTTTCTCTTGCCTGTTTGTGGGAGTGAGGTCCCTCTTCCAGACAGTGACTTTTTACCATGCATAACAAGCAGTGCAGTATGTGGCTTGAGTTTATTTTTTTAATGGTGTCTTTTAAATATATATAATTCTATTTATTTGTTTTGTTTGGGGCTGTGCTGGGTTTTCATTGCTGTGTGGGCTTTTCTCTGGTTGCAGCGAGCAGGCTGCTCTCTGGCTGGCGTGTGAGGGTTCCTTGCGGTGGCTTCTCTTGTTGGGCAGCACAGGCTCTAGGGTGTGCAGGCATCTGTATTTGCAGCGGTGGGCTCGGTCAGCTGTGGTTCCAAGGCTCCAGAGCGCAGGCTTAGTAGTTGTGGGACCCAGGCTTTGTTGTTCCACAGCATGTGGAATCTTCCCAGACCAGAGATTGAACTCATGTCTCCTATGTTAGCAGGTAGATTCTTTGCCACTGAACCAACAGGGAAGCCTTGGTGTCTTTTAATAAACAGAAACGTTAACTTTTAATGTTGTTGAATTTATTCATCTCTATTTTTGTGATTTGTGGGTTTTTTGGGTTTTTTTTTGGTATATTGTTGAGAACTTTACCCTCACATCATAACAGATTCTCCTGTATTGTCCCCATTAGGCCTTTAGACCACCTGAATAGACTTCTGTGTGTGGCGTAGAGCAGGGACCTAACTGTGTGTAATGAGCTGGCCCACCTGCAACATAAATACGTAGTCCATTGTTTGCTCGATAACCTATGGTTCCTCATCTGTTACCTGCCACCCGTTCATGTATGAATGGGACTGTTTCCTATTCTGTTTTCTATTTCCTATTCTGAACAGAGTCCCTATTCTGTTCTATTTATATTTATCTTTGTGCCAATACTATACTATATTCACCACCATCACTGTACTTATTGATACAAATATTGAATATTTGGAAAATGAGTTTCTCCCTCCATTCATCCTCATTCTCTTTAAAAACTGACCTGGCTGTAATTGGGCTTTTGCGCCTATGTGTGGATTTTATAATCTGATTATTAAGGTTCATAAAAAAACATATAGACATTTTTACTGAAATTACATTAAAATTATATTTTAATTTGCTGATTAACATTTTATGATTTTGGCTTTCCATCAATGAACATGGTATAATACTTTGAGTATTAAATTTATTTATTAATGACTTTCAATAATTCATTTGTCTATGAAATATTTGCATATTTTTGTTAGTTTCTTAGGTACCTTATATATATTTTTGGCAGTTTCTATCGTTTGCCACCAAGAACTCTGGCATATGCATTCACATTTACGCTCCCAGTTGAAAATGTCTTAGGTGTTCAGTGAAAGTGAAAGTCACTCAGTTGTGTTTGACTCTTTGCAACCCCAGGGACTATACAGTCCATGGAATTCTCCAGGCCAGAATATTGGAGTGGGTAGCTTTTCCCTTCTCTAGGGGATCTTCCCGACCCAGGAATGGAACTGGGGTCTCCTGCAGGAGGCTGTATAATACATGGCTCTTGCCTTTGTATCTCACATTGTCGCTGAGGAGCCAAGACACATGGAATGCCAATCATCGTCAGAGCAAGTTGGTGCTGAGTAGTACAGAAGAGGGAAGAGGCTATAGATGAAGTGTTTAGTTGGAGAGGGTCTCATAAAACAAGTGCATCTGAAAAGTTGAGTTAGATTTTGATAAAGAGATAAGATGTATAAGTTGGAAGAAAGTCTGTGAACATAAATTTAAGCCTATGAACATCAACATGTGTTTAAGCAACAGAAATTTGGGGTTAGTGAGAGACAAGGGTGTGGCCAGACTCTTGATGGACTTGAATGCCAGGATAAAGCACTTGAGCTTCATCTTCTCCATAGCGAGGCTTCCGAAGCTGGATGATACGTCAAATTGTAATAGTTTGGTTGTTTCCTTTCTACAAAGAGGCATGAGAAGTCGGCTTTCCTTGTGATAAATCTTTTAAATTTATTTTGGTTCAGAACTGGTGAGAGTGGAGGCACAGCAGTTGCTCTACATGGAATCAGTACATTAAGGATAGGTTTTAGAGTGGGCATCGATTTCAAACATTAGGACAAGCTTTTGTTCTAGGAACTGCCAAGGAAGTGTGGCCCAAGTACAGTGAACAACGTATCTTCTTTTTACCTTCATTTTCTTCCTCTAAAAAGCATCTTATTACCAGCATTTCCCAAGGTACTATCTTGGGGTTTCCTGAGAAATGGTCAAAGCTGGGCTAGAGCTTCCTGAGAAATACAAAGGGATCTCCAGCTATCCATGACCCTCATGAAATTGTTCTCATGACTTTCCACGGCCCAACAGGTGATTTATTTCCTTCTCCCTCAAAGTGTGTTTTCAATTTTATTGAAAGTTTGCATGTTCCTTCTTCACTGAGCATCATGCCCTCTTTCCTGAAAGAGCCAGAGACCTGTCTCAGCTGCTGTGGCAGGCCGCCTGACAGTGGTGGGGGACTGACAGGACCTGTGCAGTAGGGGCTGGCGTTGGGGCTGCCAGCCGTCAGAGGAGGCCTCCGGGACGGGCCACCTTCTCCTCTTAAAGCCCAGGAGACAGCTCTCTGAAAGAGCCGCAGAGCATGCCTGCTGGGCCTGTGCTAGCACTTGGAAATCCAAGGAGGTATCATTCATCGGGGATGTTGAAGTTCCAGGAAGACAGTAGCAGACAACGCTGCTGTACATTTCATTCTCAGAAGCATCAGGAGGCTCTGAGTCCACAGTACCCTTCAGTTCTTTCCCCTCACCCGGACTCTCTGCTCTTTCAGCTGCCCCCTTCCATTCTTCCTTCTCTAGCCTTCATCCCCTACAGTGGGGAAAAGCATTCCTGGCCATTTTGCAATGAAAGGCCAACAAAAATGCACCCTGTTATTTCTGAACACCCCCCAACCCCTGCCAACACACACGTGTATGTCAATGAGTCACTACCCAGCACTCAGTGTACTGTGAGCGTCAGGTTTCTAGGCAATGGGCAGCCTGTCCCAAGTGAGATGTATGTCCTGAGACCACATAAGACTCTTTGGAAACAATAGCTCCAAATAAACTTGACAGTAGTTAGGCTGTTATCTCTCAGCTCTCAGCTCTCCCTGTATACTCTGTAATTCTGGAGCTCAGACCCCGTTAATCCTGGTTTAGCTTTGCCAGCTGCTGCCCATAGTGGGTGCTAGATTGAGACGACAGGGTTGGAGGAGGCAGTCCGAGCTTTCTGTTTGAATGGGCATCACCAGAGTATCCTTTATTCTCTGGCTGCTGCTGCTAAGTCGCTTCTGACTCTGTGTGACCCCATAGACGGCAGCCCACCAGACTCTGCCGTCCCTGGGATTCTCCAGGCAAGAACACTGGAGTGGGTTGCCATTTCTTTCTCCAATGCATGAAAGTGAAAAGTGAAAATGAAGTTGCTCAGTAGTGTCCGACTCTTAGAGATCCCATGGACTGCAGCCTACCAGGCTCCTCCATCCATGGGATTTTCCAGGCAAGAGTACTCGAGTGGGTTGCCATTGCCTTCTCCGTTATTCTGTGGCAGTAGGAGTTAATTGGTTTGTGGTTTATTTCCCATTCACAGCATCAGCTTGCTCGCACCCCCTCAGGTGCTCGGTACCAGTCTCCATGAGACCTTAGAAGCCTGGGTCTCGCCCTCTGGAGTGGCTGAGTCCTGATCCTTTTCAGTGGCCCCTTCTCAGTCCCACAGGGCCCCTCCTCTCCTCCATCTAAATTTTAATAATTCCAATCTCTTACCTTTGTTTCCCCAGCCCTGGGAGGGCAGCCTGCTTTCTCCAGCTTCTGTCTCCTTGAAACTCTGGCCTTCCGTTTTTGTCTCTTCAGTTATTAGTCGGAACTTTATACCTGGTTAACAATTCCTTCTATTACATTCTCTCTTAAGTCTGGTGTGATTTCTGACTGGACCTGAGCAGACCAGCGGTTCTCAAGTTTTAAAGTGCATCAGAAATGCTTCATGAAAGCACAGATTTCTGGGCCCATTTCTAGAGTTTCCAATCCAATAGTTCTGGATGGGTCCAGGGATTCACATTTCTAGCAAGTTCTCATGAGATGCTGACCCTGCTGGTCCAGCAGTCACACTTGGAGAACCACGGCACTGGACATGGCCACCTGCCCCACATAAACCCCATTGTTAAGGAGTTAATGATTTTTTAAAATTTATTTTTCTATTTTTGGCCATGCTGGCTCTTCGTTGCTGTGCGTGTGCTTTCTCCAGTTGCTTCGAGTGGAGGCTACTCTCTAGTGGTGTGAGGGTATCTCATTGCAGTGGCTTCTCTTGTTGCAGAGCATGGGCTCTAGGCATGTAGGCTTCAGTACTGGGCATGTGGGGTTATTTGTTGTAGCACACAGGCTTGGTTGCTCCATGGCATGTGGAATCTTCCCAGACCAGGGATAGAACCCATGTCCCCTTCATTGGCATGTAGATTCTTAACCACTGGACTACCAAGAAAGCCCCTTAATGATGTTTTAAAAATGAAGTAATATGAGGTCCAGGATGCTACCACTTGCCAAAATAATAAGAAGGGACCAACATCTCACCAGCTTTCCTGCAGTGTGATGGATCAGGAGGTGTCACTCCAGAACGATGTGTGAGACATAATTCTGGCACTTTAGAACCCACAGGTCTTGGATCAGGATGGATTCAAGGAGGAATGCCATCTCAGTGGTTCTGCACAGTAGTATATTTGAACAAATACAGATTTTCCCCTATATATTTTGTCATGCCAACAAATGGATATAAAAACTCCATATCCTACACCTGGCCAAGCTGGCTTCATCTTTGACTGTTCTTTACACTCTTTACTTAGAGTATACATAGTGATCTTATCTTTATTTCCCACCCTGCATGTTATGGGAGGGCAGTGAGGATCCTGAATGCTCCTCAAAGGAATAGAAACCATGTAATAAGGAGACACTGCTCTTCTGCAACTCCTTAGTGCCATGCTTGGCTTGGTTGGCAGTGAGGTGAGGAGACCAGACAAGGGAATTGGAGCATGAAAGTCATCAGAAATCCAGATGAGGGACGAGTACAGTGAGGGACAAGATGGGAATGCCGAAGCTCATTGAAACCAGTTACTATGACTGTGCAACAGAGTTCCCACAAGCAAATGACTCAAACCACCAGCAGCAAAAATATTTATTAATAACAATATTTACTTTGCTTGTGAATCAGTAATTAGGGCAGGGTTTGGTGGGAATAGCTCACCTCTACTCGATTCAGGGTTCTTTGGAGCAGCTTGAAGGCTGGACTGGAGGTCCTGTGACGGTGTCCTGTGGTGGATGCTAGTCGCGGGGCCTTAGGTGGGACTGTTGGTGGCAGCGTCAACATCCGACCTTTCAATGGGACCTAGGTTTCCTCACAGCCTGGTGGCTAGGTTCCCAAGTGTGAATAGTGAGAGAAGGAGACAGAGAGAGATGGAGAGAGTTGTGAGCACCAGGCAGAAATGGCACCTTTTACATGACCTAGCAGCCTTGGAATTTCCATCGCACCATGGCCGCCGTGTTCTATTGATTGGTCAGAGCAGCGCCAGCCTTGGTTCAAGAGAAGGGAATCAGATCCCCGCTTCTCAAATTGAAGAGTGTCAAGAGTCTCAAGAGTACAGAGGACTGGCGGTTTGGGGAAGAAAACAGTCTGCCATCCCATTTATTTTCATCGGAAGCCCTGGCCATCTTTACACAGACAGACCCATTCTTCTCAGTCTCTGGGGATTGGAGCAGAGGGAGACACGTGACATGGGAATGGGGCCAATTGGATTCCGCCCTGGCTGAGAGTGTAAGGAACTCAGAGAGTGAGGTGTTGTATGCCTGGATCTACTCCTGGAGCTGTGGTGGCCTGTGGACTGGAGAACTGGGGTAGGAAAGAAGGAAAAAAGGAAAGAGGAGATGGAGTCTGTTCCTAGTGGTTCCCCAACTTCTTCGAAGTGCCTCACTGGATTTTGCCATCTTGAGGCCCTCTTGTGTGGTAAAAAACAATTCCCTCTTTACTGAGCTAGTTTGCATGGATTTCTCTAGTCTGGGTGGATGGCCAGTCAGGGGAAGATGGATTGATTCCTCTCTGTTTTGCACTAGGTCGTCCCTGGATCTGTTTTCCATGGTTCCTGCCCTTTGATTTTATGCTCCTTATCAAGGATGGCCCCACCTACCACACCCATAATTCCTCAACAGATATTAAAGGCTCAAGCAAATGTCTCATGGAAAGCGGCCAGGGTAAGTAAATGAGCATTTATTTACAAATTAGCTAGGTTTATTTTAAGTTTTATTTACACAAAAGGCCACATGGGGAGATGTTTCATGAACACATTTTATTGATAAAAATAGATGGAACACTGTCACGGTTTCCATCAGGCTGCTCCCCATGTTCCTGGACCCTCTACTGGCTGACGGTGTCATGCCTCAGCCTCTGTGTGCTTTGATGCCAGCAGTGAGAACTGCTGACCTTCTTCAGAGGACCACCCTTGGGCTACTGGTGCCTCTTTGCCCATGCTGCAAGCAGGGGTCCAGAAGTACCTGGGAGCTTGTGTCTGCTGGCGCAGCCTGGAGCTGGTGGCTGGCAGTGTGGGTGTGTGGAAGCCCCACTCGCTTGCTTCCAGGTGGGACAGAGCGTGTGCCATCATTCATGCCACAGGAGCCCACAGAATCAGACTGGGGCTGGGACTGGGTCTGAAATTGCCACTTCCCAGGACTTATTTCTCCTGTCCTACTTCCCCATCCTTCTCCTATTTCTCTGGGAGTTCTTCCTGAGTAAAAGAAGAGCTTGATCAATTTAAGCACATGAGACCTTGTCTCAGGTTCTGCTTCTTGAGTACTCGGCCTAAGACATGGACATTCTCTAAAATGGAATGTGATATCATGGTAAGAGAAAAGTCTTTCAAATGATAGAATTTGGACTCAAATCCTTGCCTACAGAATTGATCTAATATATACATCCATGGACTCAGTTCACTTTCCTAATTTTGTCTCCAAACCTAAAAATTGGAGGTAATAATCACTACCTTGTGACTACAATCTTGTAAACATACCTATTTTATGTCTATAAATCTGTAATTATATCCTAAACAATATTTGAAGGCTATAGGTCAACACTGTCCAATGGGCCTTTCTGTGACAATGGAAATGTTCTCTGTACAATTCAATACAATGGTCCCTAGGCATATACAGCTATTGAGCGTTTTAAATGTGGCTCATGTGACCAAGGAACTGAATGCTTCATCTTAATTAGCTTAAATTTAAGTATAAATAGTCACATGTCACTAATGGCTGCCATATTGGACAGATTGAGATTGATCAGGTGATAGAATTGTAAAGTTAATTTCCTAATTTTTAATAATTGTATGGTTGATTATGTAAGCCTTGATTTTGGAAATACACACAAAAATATTTAAGGGTAAAGAAGCATCATGTCTGTTTTAACTTATTTTCAAATAATTTAGAGGAAATACATACTATCACTGTTATATATACATATATATATAGATATATGCTTCTATCATATTCTCTGTGGTAGAAATCAAAGAATATCATATATATATTCATATATCATGATTCTTGAACAATACAGTGTGGGAATTGGGGCACTCAGCTTTGGCACAGTCAAAAATGCACACAGAATTTGCAATCAGCCCTCTGTATCTTTGGTTCCTCTGTATCCATGGTTCCAAATCTGCAGATTCAACTAACTGTGGATCATGTAATAGTGGAATGTTATTGTTGTTTAGTCACTAAGGTGTGTTTGACTCTTTTGTGACCCCGTGGACTGTAGTCCACCAGGCTCCTCTATCCATGGGATTTCCCAGGCAAGAATACTGGAGTGGGTTGCCAATCCCTTCTTCAGGGTATCTTCCTAACCCAGGGATTGAACCCCAGCTTCCTGCATTGCAGACAGATTGTTTACCACTGAGCCACTGGGCAACCCACTGAGTTCAATCACATGTTCTTCAAGGGTTTTATATATATATATGTATATATTTTATATCAGTTTTGTTAACTGTTAACATTTAAAGAATCTGAGTGAAAGGTATACAAACTTTTTGAGGTAAAGAAAGGGAAAGGGACTTCTCTGGCTGTCCAGTGCTTAAGATTCCATGATTTCACTGCAGGGAGCATGGGTTTGATCCCTGATTAGGGAACTAAAATCTTACATGCTGCTGGTGCAACCAAAAAAAAAACTGGGAGGATAAAAAAGATAAGCTCTTAATTATTATAATAATAAACCAGAAAGTCATATTTGAAACTGGTTACTTCAGAGGTAGCTATACACATGTATTTTGTAGAAATATGAAAGTAAATACTAGAATAAAACTATTCAATTACTTGAAATATTAAAAATGTCCATCAATTCTTTCCATTCCATTCTGCATGCTCCTTGCAGTATAATTTTGAATGTCTGATCATCATTTTTGAAACTGGAGTTAGCTTGTGACTTGCTTTGGCAGGTGGAATAGTAGCAAATATGAAACAAGCAGAGGATTGAAAAGTACTTGTGCTTTGGTACTTGCCTTTCTTAATGCTCTCAGGCTCTTGGAAACTGTAACTATCACCATGGAAACAAGCCTTGACTGGCCTGCTAGAGGAGGGGGGGTCCTGTGGAGGGAGGCCCTGACATGTTGGTCATCCTGGCTCTCCCAGCTAAGGTCCCAGATATGAGTGTGAGGCCATCTAACTCATCTAGCTACCAGCTAACTCGACAGCTGACCTCATACATGAGTAAGCCTGGCCAAGACCAGCAGAAGAACTGTGCTGCTGAGCCCAGACCAAATTTGCCACCCCACGGTATCAAGGGCTAAAGGAGTGATGGTTGTTTTAAGCCACCATGTTTTGTGTGTTTTGTTTCCCAAGAAAAGGTAACTGACACAAAAATGCTCCTCTAGAGAGAAGGATAAGTTTGCAACATGCAAATATAACATGGCTTTAGGAATGTGGATTTTTGAGCTAGAACCTACCTTCAATCTCCTAGCTGTGTGAGCTTTAAAAATTTCATTAACCAATTGCTTTTTCACATCTGAAAAGTAGAAATGATAATACAACTTCTTATCTTTATTTTGAGATTAAATTTTTTAAAATGCAAGTAAAAGACTCAGATAGTACTTGGCACATAATAAATGTTCCGTAAATTGCTGGAGCTGTGTGTGGGGTGGAGAAAGGCAAAATAACACTGGGGTTGCAATCAGAGGTGGAAGATAATGTTAAGTACACTGCATTAGTAAGAAAAAGGAGAGTTTGATTCTTCTCTCTAATATCTTCTGGCTGTGTCGTTTTTAGGCAAGTCATTTTTGTTTTCTAGACCTTGGTTACCTTGGAAAAAATTTTTTACTGATGGAATAAACTGCCTCAGTAGATTTTTTCAGATTCCAAGGACTGTGATTATGTTCATTTTAATTCTGTTGTTTGTAAGAATCCCTTACTTTTCCAAAAAGAAGATCATAGAGATCAGTCAGAATTACTAGGGTATAAGATGAAGAAGGAATGAAGCAGGGCAAAGACTAATAGAGTTTTGCCAAGAAAATGCACTGGTCATAGCAAACACCCTCTTCCAACAACACAAGAGAAGACTCTACACATTGACATCACCAGATGGACAACACTGAAATCAGATTGATTATGTTCTTTGCAGCCAAAGATGGAAAAGCTCTATACAGTGAACAAAAACAAGACCGGGAGCTGACTGTGGCTCAGATCATGAACTCCTTATTACCAAATTCAGACTTAAATTGAAGAAAGTAGGGAAAACCACTAGACCATTCAGGTATGACCTAAATCAAATCCCTTATGATTATACAGTGGAAGTGAGAAATAGATTTAAGGGCCTAGGTCTGATAGATAGAGTGCCTGATGAACTATGGAATGAGGTTCGTGACATTATACAGGAGACAGGGATCAAGACCATCCCCAAGGAAAAGAAATGCAAAAAAGCAAAATGGCTGTCTGAGGAGGCCTTACAAGTAGCTGTGAAAAGAAGAGAAGCGAAAAGCAAAGGAGAAAAGGAAAGATATAAACATCTGAATGCAGAGTTCCAAGAATAGCAAGAAGAGATAAGAAAGCCTTCCTCAGCGATCAATGCAAAGAAATAGAGGAAAACAACAGAATGGGAAAGACTAGAGATCTCTTCAATAAAATTAGAGATACCAAGGGAACATTTCATGCAAAGATGGGCTTGATAAAGGACAGAAATGGTATGGACCTAACAGAAGCAGAAGATATTCAGAAGAGGTGGCAAGAATACACAGAAGAACTGTACAAAAAAGATTTTCACGACCCAGATAATCACAATGATGTGATCACTGACCTAGAGCCAGACATCCTGGAATGTGAAGTCAAGTGGGCCTTAGAAAGCATCACTACGAACGAAGCTAGTGGAGGTGATGGAATTCTAGTTGAGCTATTTCAAATCCTGAAAGATGATGCTGTGAAAGTGTTGCACTCAATATGCCAGCAACTTTGGAAAACTCAGCAGTGGCCACAGGACTGGAAAAGGTCAGTTTTCATTCCAATCCCAAAGGAAGGCAATGCCAAAGAATGCTCAAACTACCGCACAATTGCACTCATCTCACATGCTAGTAAAGTCATGCTCAAAATTCTCCAAGCCAGGCTTCAGCAATATGTGAACTGTGAACTTCCTGATGTTCAAGCTGGTTTTAGAAAAGGCAGAGGAACCAGAGATCAAATTGCCAACATCTCCTGGATCATGGAAAAAGCAAGAGAGTTTCAGAAAAACATCTATTTCTGCTTTATTGACTATGCCAAAGCCTTTGACTGTGTGGATCACAATAAACTGTGGAAAATTCTTCAAGAGATGGGAATACCAGACCACCTGACCTGCCTCTTGAGAAATCTGTATTCAGGTCAGGAAGCAACAGTTAGAACTGGACATGGAACAACAGACTGATTCCAAATAGGGAAAGGAATACGTCAAGGCTGTATATTGTCACTTTGCTTATTTAACTTATATGCAGAGTACATCATGAGAAACGCTGGACTGGAAGAAGCACAAGCTTGAATCAAGATTGCTGGGAGAAATATCAATAACCTCAGATATGCAGATGACACCACCCTTATGAAGAGGAACTAAAAAGCCTCTTGATGAAAGTGAAAGTGGAGAGTGAAAAAGTTGGCTTAAAGCTCAACATTCAGAAAACAAAGATCATGGCATCTGGTCCCATCACTTCATGGGAAATAGATGGGAAAACAGTGGAAACAGTGTCAGACTTTATTTTTTTGGGCTCCAGAATCACTGCAGATGGTGATTGCAGCCATGAAATTAAAAGACGCTTACTTCTTGGAAGGAAAGTTATGACCAACCTAGATAGCATATTGAAAAGCAGAGACATTACATTGCCAACAAATGTCCGTCTAGTCAAGGCTATGGTTTTTCCTGTGGTCATGTATGGATGTGAGAGTTGGACTGTGAAGAAGGCTGAGCGTGGAAGAATTGATACTTTTGAACTGTGGTATTGGAGAAGACTCTTGAGAGTCCCTTGGACTGCAGGGAGATCCAACCAGTCCATTCAGAAGGAGATCAGCTCTGGGATTTCTTTGGAAGGAATGATGCTAAAGCTGAAACTCCAGTACTTTGGCCACCTCATGCGATGAGTTGACTCATTGGCAGACTCTGATGCTGGGAGGGATTGGGGGCAGGAGGAGAAGGGGACTACAGAGGATGAGATGGCTGGACGGCATCACTGACTTGATGGATGTGAGTCTGAGTGAACTCTGGGAGTTGGTGATGGACAGGGAGGCCTGGTGTGCTGAGATTCATGGGGTTGCAAAGAGCCGGACACGATGGAGCAACTGAACTCAACTGAACTGAAGATGTAGATTTAAGGACCAGGCAAATTCAGACACAAACATAGCTGCACAAATTAATGTTGTTAGAAAAAGCTAATTACTAAGGAGTTCCAGGAAGGAAGTATATCTTTTCAAGTTCATGATGGGTAGATTTGTATAAGAAATAGTGCCTTTCAGAGAGATTAGTAATGGCTGAATCAGTGTAAGGTGAGACATTATATCATGTCACAGACTTCCTAGGAAGTTCAAAGGCAGGTGTGCTGAGGTCATGTTAGCTGCTGTAACGAAAGAACTCAAAATGCATAATCACTCAAACATGATAAAACTAGTTTCATTCCTTGCAGGTGGATCTGCCAACCTGACATCTTTCTGTTTTTAACACATGGCTTGATTGCATCAAGTAGATGAGAAGAGAGCATGGATGAGCACTTGTGAGAGATTTTATAGCAGTTACCATAAAGTGACCCCTTACATTCCATTGGCCGGACCACACCTAGCTGCAAGGGAGGATGGGAGATAAAGTTGTGTGTGTTCAGAAAGAAGAGGAATCATGTTTTGTAAACTGCTCTCTAGTTTCTGCCTCGGCAGGTACACACTGAATACAAGTAATACTGGGGGCACAACAGTGAGGGGTGATAGGGAGTACTAAAGGGAAATATTGCCTCCATGTCTAAATAGTGCCAGGTAGAAATGCAAACCATGGACAGCCAGACCTCCCAGTCTCTAAGGAGCAGTGAGGCTTCTCAATTGATATGTAAAATCTCTTGATTGTAAAATGTTGGTGATGAATTTATTTAAACAAACAACAATATGTAGAATGTAGCAGCAGCAGTAGGGACTTCCCTGGTGATTCAGTGGTTAAGATTCCAAGCTTCTACTGGAAGGACCTGGGTTTGATTCCTGGTTGGGAAAATCAGATCCTACATGCTACAGAGTGGCCAAAAAAACCAGTGTAGAGTATAAAGAAAATGCCTGTGCAGGTCCAGCATTCCCTACACATTTCAGGCTACTAATGTGTAGTACCTATGTTGTGCTACATGGGAAAGTCCTAGAAAATCAGATAAGAGCCTAGGAGGCAGATAACCTACAGGTGACAATCAGCCTGGACTGCCCTAGGCAAAAGGATAAAGGGGAGAAATCAGCCGGAGTTCTTGTTAGGCCTCCCTCCCAGGGCCTAGGAGAAGCTCCAAGGGGACGGGGAAAAGCCCTTTGATTAGACATTTCCAGACCCTTTTCAAAGAAGAACTGGTCTCGTCTTCTGTGGCCATGCAGGGCATGATAAGAAAGCAGCCATCTACAACCCAGAAAGAGAGCTCTGACTAGGAACCCAACTGCCTATCACCTTGACCTCTGTCTTTTCAGCCTTCAGAAATGCTCAAAGGATCAAACATTGTGGAGACCACTGAGTGATATAGGATACCCATTGTCACCTTAACTCATTGTTAAGGTGACAAGTTCAGCATTCCAAGCTGCCTAAAAGCCTTTCAACTTGGGTCTAAACTTCTATGTGTGACCCTGAGGACAAATTCTTATATCTGTTTTTAAAGTAAAATAAATAATAGTTTTTATAGAAAAAAAAAAAAAAGGCAAGCACTGGTGGCAAAGCTGAGGATGGTGACTAGAAAAAAGGAAAAAGGAAAATGGCTGAGAAAGGAAGACCCATGTCTGCCTGTCTTCAACCGTGTCCTGCCTGCCTGTGACACCCAGAGAAGGTGGGAAGGGAGCAGGGTATGGTCTTGGGAAAGGGGTGATTTCACGCTTAGTCACAGATGCAGTGTGTACTTACCGGTCCAAGACAGAGGTCCAGTCTGCATAGACACACATTTCCTGTAACCCTGTGACTAGCTGTCAGGTTCAAGTTTTATACAAAATTGTGGCTGTGTCCTAGTCATACTTTTGGTGATTTAGAAAGACTATAAACACTGGAACTAAATGCCTATTGTTTTCTTTTGTTCTTGGTAATTTGGTAATGACCTCAAAGGTAAGCCATGAATGCATATTTATATTGTATAGCAGTGTGGCAAATTCTGTCTTTCTGGTGTTTTAACCTTCATCCTAATGGTCAGTGGCATGCTAGGAAATGTCATTTTGTGCTGGACACTGAGAGAAATTGGTTGATTATATACCCCTCCATCCTGCTGAAGGGTTTTATGATCCAGGGAAAGAGGCAAGAAATACATAGTATTGAAAAAAGCAAAACAGTGTTCAATACAGGCAGGGCATATAATTGAGAAATGAATGGTGGAAATGGAGGAGCTTGAGGCATAGATGGGGAAGGGACATGGGCTGGTGTAGGGTTAGGAGTAGACCCACTGTGTCAAATATTATTGTCCTTGATTTTCTTATGCATAGATTGATGGTGCTCTCAGTTCAGTTCAATTGCTCAGTCATGTCCGACTCTTTGTGACCCCATGGACTGCAGCATGCCAGGCTTCCCTGTCCATCACCAACTCCCAGAGCTTACTCAAACTCATGTCCATCACATCGGTGATGCCATCCAACCATCTCATCCTCTGTCATCCCCTTCTCCTCCTGCCTTCAATCTTTTCCAGCACCAGGGTTTTTTCCAATGAGTCAGTTCTTCGCATCAGGTGGCCAAGATATTGGAGTTTCAGCTTCAGCATCAGTCCAACCAATGAATATTCAGGACTGATTTCCTTTAGGATGGGCTGGTTGGATCTGCTTGCTGTCCAAGGGACTCTAAAGAGTCTTTTTCAACACCACAGTTCAAAAGCATCAATTCTTCGGTGCTCAGCTTTTTTTATGCTCCAACTCTCCCATCCATACATGACTACTGGAAAAACCATAGCTTTGACTAGATGGATCTTTGTTGGTAAAGTAATGTCTCTGCTTTTTAATATGCTGTCTAGGTTGGTCATAGCTTTTCTTCCAAGGAGGAAGTGTCTTTTAATTTCATGCCTGTAGTTACCATTTTCAGTGATTTTGGAGCTCAAAAAAATAAAGTCTGTCACTGTTTCCACTGTTTCCCCATCTATATGCCATGAAGTGATGGGACTGGAACCATGATCTTCGTTTTTCTGAATGTTGAGTTTTAAGCCAACTTTTTCACTCTCCTCTTTCACTTTCATCAAGAAGCTCTTTAGTTCTTCTTCGCTTTCTACCATAAGGGTGGTGTCATCTGCATATCTGAGGTTATTGATATTTCTCCCGGCAATCTTGATTCCAGCTTGTGCTTCATCCAGCCCAGAGTTTCTCATGATATACTCTGCATATAAGTTAAATAGGCAGGGTGACAATATACAGCCTTGACGTACTCCTTTCCTGATTTGGAACCAGTCTGTTGTTCCATGTCTAGTCCTAACTCTTGCTTCTTGGTGCTTTAGTCCCTTTTGAAAAGATAAAAAGAAGTGAAGGCATTTTAAGCAAAAATTTGGAATGTTTTGTTGAATTTGAAGCTTATTTTATTACAGTAACTTTGGTTTTGCCAGATGTGATGGTCACAAGTATAGTGCATGGTTGTAGGCTATGTTGATGAAGAGACCATGGCTTCCCACTGAAGGACTGACCTCCTGGATTGGAAACTTAGAAATGCCCTTTCCTCTGAAAAATTCTCCACCAAGAAATTAGCAAAGCTCCCAGAAGTCTCTGCTTAGAAGGGTTGAATAAAAGTCCTTCTATGGTTTTGCTCATTATTTATGTCAAAATGAAAAATACGCTCTTTACCCATGATTAGAAGTATCTTTTTCATGGCTATAGCCCTAGCACTTGACATGATGTCCTCCATTTGGCAGTGAGATAAGTGGAGAAGGGAATATCATGCCAACTTTGGACAACATATGATTGTGTATTTTTAGTTATGATCCAAAGTCACAATTTGGCCTGTGAAGCTGGTTCTATCTCTTTGCCAAGTTGGGCAAGGAATCTTGGCTGAAAGATGCTTTTTAAAGACCTGGAGTATTGGACTAGATGTCAAGACATTTGTATTTGGACTTCTTTGGTGCCACTGTTTGAAAAAGCAAAGGTGTCCTGGCTTTGCTGTTTCTTTCCATTTTAATGTACCAGGAATGATCCCGGAGCCCTCTTATAGAACATTGTATGGCTATATCAGTACTTCATTTAGAAATATTTAGAATCATCTAAGTTGGAGTGTCTAGAGTAATTATTGTTTAATAATGCTGTGTCTACTATTATTATTGCTGCTGTGTTATTACAGTTTTGGTCATGGTTATAGTACCAATGTCTCTGGTTATTATAAAGTGAGATGATGACTGGTATTCTTTCCAGACAGCCCCAAACTGTCCCAGAGAAATTAAAAGTGAAAATAATTTATGTCACAGTGCTGAGGAAATGAAATACCCAGTGGTCAAGAAATAAATATGTCAAAGCTTCTAGCAAAATATGAAGTGGGAATGTAGCTTCAGACTGAGTGGACCTACTCACTGCCTTTCACTGTGGAACCAGCTTTAATATTTTTGACCTCACCATATGGCATGTGCGATCTTACTTCCCTGACCAGAGATTGAACAAGTGCCCACTGCCCTGGAAAGACTGAGTTTTAACCACTGGACCACCAGGCAAGTCCCCAGAACCAGCTTTAGATCTCAATATTCTGATTTGTATTAACTTTCTTTAGACCTACCTAACTTATAAATCAACATTTTAGTTTATAGTAACCCTGTTTAGATCTACCTGAAGTTATACACAAAAGTAGGATTTTGACTTTGCAGTTATATTGTGATGGGTGATAATGCTCTCCCAAGTCACAGATTTGGAGACAAATAGGAGATCATTTTAGCACCAGCATCTTCTTCCCTGACTACTTGAACACTTCTATATTGTCAGTCTCTTTGGATAAAAATTATTTTTAAATTTATGAAAAAAAAACCATCCAGGACTCAGAAACAATCTGGGCTTCAGAGTGTATCATCCAGGAAGTCATGCACAGGAGACTGCAGGTGGCAAACGAGTGTGAAGTCCACGGTCAGAATGAGAAGTGGCCAACACCAGCCATGGCTGGGAACTGGGGACCAGTGCAGTAATGTGATTATGATAATGTTCCACAACTCTTTGTGTGCTGCCTGTGTTCCCTGCAATTCACTTTTGGGAATCGCACAGTCTCTGTCTCTGGGCTCATCAGCTGGCCCAGCCTTTGTGTTCCTAGTCTGTCATTCCTCCCCGGGTCCGGGAACCTCTGAGTGCCTTGCTAAATGAATTCATTGTGGGAACAAAGATGGGGTGGTCGCATAGAGATGGCTATCTTTTGTTGTCAGACATTCAATCCCATAGAGCAATCCAGTTACTTAAGCTGTTTCTCTCAGTCTTATTAGGGCTGGCCACAGAGGCCAGCTTGGATGCTGATTGCTGCGTCTCAGAAGAATGTGGTGGAACAGATTAGCGCTTTAATGAGAGACCTTCTCAAGGCCGGATCGTTTCCATTGTATATGTATTGAGATCTAGGAATCATTTTTAGGCAAAAGCCCAGAGTCACTGTTACAATGACTGATCAAAGGATGGCTGGAAATCTGTACAACTGCTTGAAGAAATTTTATGGGTTATAAAATATTGGCATGGCTTCTGTCTGTTATGCGCTATCTGCTAAAAATCTTTGGTAGGCTGGGAAAAGGAAATTGCTTATTGGCATTTTATTCTGTGGGATGGATATCTTTGGAGTTTGCATTTGAACTCTTTCCTCACTGTGTTACAGGTCAAATTCTATGCTCAGCGCTAACATTCCAGGAATGTGGACTGCACAAAATCAACACAAGCCTTACTCTATATTCTGCTGCTCAGAAAAACAGACCGTGAGAGGGTGGCTCAGACAAGGGTGAATGGACGATTGCTAGGAACAGATAGCAAGGGTGGGGTAAGATTGCCATGGTTAATGTGTAAGGTTGAAACTTGATGTTAGAATGAAAGTTAGGAATTAAGTTTGAGAAGCAGCTTAGGAAACTCTTGCTCTGGCTGTTGAGAAAGGATGATATTGGGGTTTTGTTTTGGCAATTAGTTTTCATGTTGAAAGAAACAATATCCAGGCCTTATAGGTCATGCCCATGGCTCTGGGAATATTTATGAAATATCAGATGCAAAGAGCTTTTATTTTAAAAGAAGGGCAGCTATTCCCATTTGGAAGGTTTTAAATAAATAGAAAAAGTTTTTTTCATATAAATATCTTACTATTTAAAACAGACATAAAAGTACTCATTACTCAGCTTCAGTAATTACTTGTAGCTAATCTTTCACTTATACTTTCTAATGTTTCTGGAAAACACTGACTTGTATAATTTCACCCATGACTACTACACTCTAAAAAACAGGAACTCTTTAGCAAAGCTTCAACTGCAATAGCATTATTGTGCCTTAAAAATATTAACAATAGTTTCTTTTTTTTTGAACAATAATTTCTTAACAGCCAGGAATTTTTACTTAATTAAATTTCTCATAAGCATAAGATACTAAGATTTTTGGCCAATTTTTTGGAAGTATTTTTGGCATGGCATATTTTAGATAATTTTAGATAATAAATGCATCTTTTTCCCAGGAGGGTATTGCTCATCTCCTTCTATGCAGACTTATTCCAGATTCCATAAAGATGTTAGAATAAGAATAAATTCTATTTGTATGGAATTTTGTAGTTTTCAAAATACTTTTATGTGTGTAGATATTTTGGTTGTTATATTAGCCTCTACAAAACAGCTGAATGTATTAGAGATAAAGAAACAAACATAACTGGTACTTGAATTTAACCCTTTAACATCAGCAAAATGTTCTTTCTCCTTTACTGTTGATTTTCACTCTCTTTCAATATAATGTGCTAAGTTGTGTCCGATTCTTTGTGACCTCATGGACTGTAACCCACCAGGCTCCTCTGTCCATGGGATTCTCCAGGCAAGAATACTGGAGTGTGTTGCCATGCCCTTCTCCAGGGGATCTTTCTGACCCGGGGATCAAACCTGCATCTCTTATGTCTCCTTCTTTGGCAGGCAGGCTTTTCACCAATAGTGCCAATGATTTCTATCAAAAAGTAAAATTCCATGGGCTTTGTGTTAGACTGAATTTCAGATACTGATTATACTCAGTTATATATAATCTTAGGTGAATTATTAACCAAGTGGAAGCCCAGTTTCCTCATCTGTAAACTGGTGAGTGTAATAATGTAACTTCCTGGCTTATAGCAGAATAAAGTGAGCATGAATAAAGGGTAGCGGAGGATGCCTAGTTGCTTGTATCTTTGCTTCTCAGATAATGGCCTGGATGCAACCCCACCTTTCACAGTGTGACTTTACTTCCTCACATCTTGAATCTGAGCTGGACTTGTGACTTGCTTTGGCAAGTAGAATCAACAGAAGTACTGTCTTGCCATTTCCTAGGTCAGACCTGAAGACGCTTTATGTGCTTATCTGTTTTCTTGGATGCCTGCCATGACCATACACGCCTTGGCTAGGCTGCTGGGTGGTAAGAAATGACTTGGAGAGCCCAGTTGTCGCAGTGGAGACCATTCTAGATCAGTCTGTAGTCAGTGACCTTCACAATATGTGAGAAAGCTTAGCTAACATCAACAGAGTTCCCATTCTACCCAGCCTGACGCTGACCACACACGTGTGAGTCCTACCAAGACCAGAAGAGCAACCTGGCAGACCCAGACAATTATGAATGGTAATACATGCTTATTGTTTTAAGCAACTAAATCTGGGGGTGACTTGTTATACAGCAATTGCTAACTGTTACACAGTAATTAGAGAGACAAAATTAACATTAATTAAGTTTGAGGGGAATTAGATAATGCTTCCATTCTCTTACCCTCATTCAATCCATCTGTTTTATAAATGTTAGATAGATCACCTCAATAAAGTGATTTTTGCATGTTTCTTTCTACTGTTTACAACTTTGCAGCTCTTCATTCCTGTAGGAAGTAGCTCAAAGTCTTCAGCATGTGACTCAGCAAAATCTGACTCCAACTACCTTTCTGTTATTTTCTTCCAGTACTTTCCTATGCTAATTTTTTCTAATAAACTTCTTTTTATGAACATCCAACTTTAAGTGTTTCTTTTTGTGCTTTTGCTCTGTCTCTAAGTCTCTACCTAAAATGTTCCTCCTTCTGGCTACATGCTATTCAGGGGAGCTCTTAACTTCCCGAAAGCTTTCCCAAATGCCTTTAGTCATGTTATTGGCAGCATGTCTTTATGTCACTGGCTTAGCGATGAGCCATTTTTGCATTCTGACAATTTATGTTGCATCTGCTATTAGTGTATGATTTTCTAATTGTATCCTTCTTGGTGATAAGAATCACGTCTCATGTTTTTGTATCTAAGACAGTTGTTAACACAAAGAGTTCAGTAAGTATTTGGTCACCGTTGAATTGAAGGTTAAAGGGTATGATGGTACATATCCATAGAGAGAAAGGGGAGATCATTGTGGCATAAATAAATTAGGAAGGCTGCTTGGACAAAGAGAACTTGTGCTGGATCCAGAAGCCTGAGCAGAACTTCAAAAAATAGGAGGAAGTAGAGAGAGGGCATATGTATAGTAAAAATGCTTGGAGGCAGGAACCAGCACAGTGGCTGTATTAGTTAGGATGGGCTAGCTTGTGATAGAGCAACAACCATCCCCCAAATCTCAGTGACAGATGCAGTGGAGTATCACATATCAGTAGGAGGAATCTGCTGAAACTCATCTTCACTTAGGGATCCAGGGCAATGGAGTTGCTACCATCTGGAGTTAATCGGTCTTTGTGGCAAAGAGGAGAAGAGATGAGAAAAATGAATTGCTTCTTAAATACTTTCACCCAGAGGTTGTATATGTCACTTCTGTCTGCATAGAATTCATTGGCCAGAGGTGATCACATGGCCACACCTAACTTCATGAGTACCTGGCTGGAGATGTTTAAAAGATATTAGTAAACGGTTTTAATCCTCTTGGGTAGTGGGAGGTGGTAGCCCGGGACAAACTAGCCTAATCAGATAAAGGTTACACAGTGGAGAAAAAGGTAAGAAATTAGATGGATTGGATAAAATGGGACAAAATTATGGAAAGTCTTTTGGCCCAGGAGGAGGAATTTGTTGTTGATATTAGGCAGTAGGTAGCCATTGTAGAGCAGATTTTTGAACAGTGAAAGGGCATGATGACAGCTGAGTTCAAGTAAGACTAACCGTCACCTTGCAAATAGGATGAAGAGGAGTCTGGTAGGGAGCCATTCCATAAACTTTAAGGCTTGGAGTGCTGAGCACTGGTGGGGACTGAGCTAAGGGGGATGTCTGTGTATGTGTGTGTGTGAGAGAGATACAAGATACTTCAAAGTAAGATGCCACAGGATTTGGTGATGGGTTGAAGTGGTAGACTGAGATCTGGAGGATCGATGTCTTTAGTATATGTAGCCGCTTTCCTAAAGTAGGAAGAGGAGGAGCAGGAGGATGAGGTTCAAGCTAACTCATACACTAAGCTAGTTTCAGGCCTTCTGAATCTGTGTGGACTTCATAAGATAGTGACTGAAACAAAAAAGAGAGGATCTCATTCAAGTCACAAGTATGGTGTGTGTCTGTCTGCCTGTGTGTGTGTACAAAGAAAAATAGACTTCCTTGGATCACTTCAATGCCCTGCTCATTTCTTAATAAAGCTGTAAGAACCAACAAATGCAGAATTCTGATTTTGTTTTCTACTGAGACATGCAAAGTCACTGGTGCCTGCTTTCTTTGGTTTAAGAAAAAGAGAGTTGGAAAGGTCATCCAAGATAGGAATAAATAGAGGCAGAGGCGAATCAATGTTTAACTTGGAAATATTTTTCAGTTAATCATCTCTGACCGCTCACACTAAGAGGGCAGTCCCAGAGTGCTGGCACGCTTGTGCTGCAAGCCACCAAGCTTCCAGTAAAAGAGCCAAATGTCAGGATCCGTACAATCAGAAAGACTGCCTACTATAGGGTTAACCTAAAATGGGGAGGAAGTCTTCCACAAATGTATATCTAGGGCTATTTTGACTTATAGATTTTTGCTTCCAAGTCAGAAGTCATGAAGCCATAAGATTTTCCTTGTTTGGGGGATTACCATTTAAAAGTTGGGACTTTTACTGGTAGGAAATTTGTTGAAATGTGTGGGAAATCATCTTGAAAGCTGTTTTCTGGCTTTCTTTTCCTGTTTTTACTGATGGTATATGTAATTTTACAGAATACAACATAATATGGTTTTTTAGTTGGGGGCTGTTTTGATGACTTTTTTGGTCACTTTATCAAAGGAAGCCAATCAATAAGAAAAGTTTGGAAACTTTATGGGGCCCATGGGGCTAATATTTGGTCTTATAAGAAATAGATTTTTTAAGTTTTTATCCATTTTAGTATGTTTGCAGATGGTCAGTGGTGAGGAAGCACAATGATTTGACAGGCTGTGTTCATTCTCTCTTCTGTAGGAGGTGAAATAATGATCTATCAGACAAGAGAGGTAACTTATCTGCCTTTGAATATAACATTCCCATTACATTCATATAAAGCCCAGTTTGTAAAGAGAATTCTTAATCCAAGCATCACCTTTGACTTAAGGCCATCGTTCTTGTGAACCTCAGAGCATATGGTGTGTTCTTTTGCAACCCAGCACTCCAGCGAGTTTCCTATACCACAGACATTGCTTTCCAAGCAGACAGTAATACAACCAGTGCCAAAATAATAAATACTCTAGGAGCGCAAAGATGTATTTCTCTTAGGAGACCCGGTCTTTCTAGCATTCTCATTCTAGATGGGTGAAACAGCTTGTAATAATTCAACAGCAGGGAAATTCAGTGAAGCTGTGTTTGAATTAAGGGATGTCTTAATTTTGGTTTTGCCTTTGTGTGTGCGTGTGTGTGTGTGTGTGTGTGTGTGAGTTGCTCAGTTGGGTCCGACTCTGTCACCCCATGGACTGTAGTCACCAGGCTCCTCTGTCCATGGAATTCTCCAGACAAGAATACTGGATTGGGTTGCCATTTCCTTCTCCAGGGGATCTTCCCAACCCAGGGATTGAATGTGGGTCTCCCACATGGCAGGCAGAATCTTTACCATTTGAGTCATCAGGGAAGCCCTGGTTTTGCCTTTGAGGAGCTTTTAAAAAAATCTGATTTTGAATGATTTTGAGGAATTCACATAGATTTTATGGATTTTACAGGAAATATAAAATACTATGTTACATGTGTCTTATATTCAAAAGAACAAATTCTATATCTTATATGTTCTTTTAGCGTGAATGGACAGCAAGATACTGATGGAACACTAAAGAAAGTCTATTATTATGGATTGGATCTTTAATCTTGTAATGTCTGTAAATGATGTCACTTTAGATTTTTATTGTTAACAATCCCATTGCTTGGGCTTCTCAGATGGCTCAGTAGTGAAGAATCTTCCTGCAATGCAGGAGACCAGGAGACATGGGTTCAATCCTTGGGTTGGGAAGATTCCCCTGGAGGAGGGCAAGGCAACCCACTCTAGCATTCTTGCCTGGAGAATCCCATGGACAGAGAAGCCTGGCGGGCTACAGTCCATATGGTCACAAAGAGTCAGACACGACAGAAGAGACTTAGCATGCACGCATTCCATTGTTTGGAACCCGGGTTTCAGACTTCTTATCTTGTACTATATCCTCGGTCATCACCTTGGTCCACCAGTAAAGTTTGGCCATGAATTTATTATTTATTTATTTAGGTCAAAATAAGAGGTGTGTTTCCTTCCTGTTGCAGGATTCATTCTCCTTCGGAGTACAATTTATGGGTCTTGGGATAGATGGACAGCTCTTATGCTGTTGGTAAGGCTCGCCTCCTATCTCCTGCCAGCAGTGGGCCAGGTAGGGAGCTCTGCATTTCTAGGCTGACTATGGGCTGGTCTGAGGTCACCTTGAATGGGACAGGTGGTGTCTTCTTCACGAAGGCTCTCATTGTCCAGCAGTCTTGTCTGGACCTGTTCACATGGTGGTGGTAAGGATCTGAGAGAGACACGTGAGTGTTTTTTCAAGACGGCACACTGACATTTCCATTGCAAGTTGACCAGCAAGCCACAAGGCCAGTCTAGACACAAAAGGTAAGGAAGTAGACTTCCTCTTGATGGGAGGAGCTGTAGAGTCTCTTGGAGAGAGTGTAGATACAGGGAGGCCATTGCTTGGAGTCATCAGTGCAACCAACTGACTGCATCATAATGGGAAATAACCATCAACAAGGCTAGTGACCTCTGCCCCAGGTGAAAGGCCCATGACTTACAGCCAACTGCTCGAGCCATATTTCAACAATGCAGTCTGTAGGTGCTGTACCTCCCACATCAGAGTCACTGTAGGGCTTGAGGTGCCCTAAACCTACCGCATTATATTTTGGGGTGAGTCCTACAAATCTGCATGTTAATAACCCTACCCCACAACACACTCAAGTTTCAGAATCTCTGCTTTATTTATTTATTTTTTAAATTTTATTTTATTTTTAAACTTTACATAATTGTATTAGTTTTGCCAAATATCAAAATGAATCCACCACAGGTGGGGAGGGAGGAGGGAGGAGGGTTCAGAATCTTTGCTTTAGAGTCTCCTACCCAGCTTGAAAACATGTAGAATCAAGTAAGAGTATGTTTTTTTAGATATATAAAATTTATTTTGAATTTAATTACAAAAAATATAGACTTTTCCAATGTATTGCCTTAGACAAATTCTTACCTTTTCCCAAATTATGATAAATATAATATGACAAAATTATATTAATTAGTAAACTCATACTGGTAGGATAATCACTACTTTTGCTCCTTTGATTTTGTACCTGCAAAGGGTCTCTAAAACCTGATGCATCTCAAAATTGGGCTATTTCCCCTTCCTAAACGATAATGTCCAAGTCAACATCCCTTTGGTTTCTTTTATAAGAAGACTCAGAAACCTACCAAGATGTTACCCCCTCTAGGAGCCTGTGGTATAGCAAAGATGAAATATTCATAAGTTTATATTTCAGGAGAAAAGGACATAGATATATGGGGGTCATAGGTTTTATCCAGTACCTCCTAGCCTATGAGTAGGGATGGAAGATACTGTTATATGTTTGAAATCTATCTTTATCTTCCACTCAGAAGTCTTCAGTGGGAGTCATTCAGATGCCCTTCAGGTAGAGACCAACTCTGCATATGTGTGTGTGTGTGTGTGTGTGTGGTGAGTGTGTACATGTGTGTGGTGTGTGTGTGTGGTACATGTGTATGTATATGAGTGGCATGTATATGTGTGTGTGGTGTATATGTGTTTGTGTATGTGTGTGGCGTGTATGTGCCTTTGTATGTGTGGTGTATGCATGTGTGTAGATATATGTGAGTGGTGTGTCTATGTGAGTATGTGGTAAGTCTGTGTGGTGTGTGTGTGTGGTGTGTGTTTATGGTGTGTGTGTGTGTGTGTATGTGAATGAGTGGTGTGTGTGTGTGTGGTGTGTGTGCACAGTGTGTGAATACATGTGTGTATGTATGTGGTGTGTGTGTGTGTGTGTGTGGTGTCTGTGTATGTATGTGCCTGTGTGTCTGTAAGTGAGAGTAGTACTATCATTTCACTGGAAACTGCCTTTGAACCATAGACTGAAAATTTAAGATATTCTGGAAGAAACTTTTGGGATCAACAATGTATTTTAATGAACACTCAAAGGGAAAAAACCTGAAAGAAGCAAAAAGAGCTTTAGAAAAGACCAGTTCTCGAGTTAAACTAGTCGCCTTGATTCCAGTCTTTACTGGAACAAATTTAGCAAGTACGGAGAGCAGCTGAGTCGTCTGGAACCAGCCTTGGCCTCTCATTCTCCCCCTTTGCTTGCAAACCCTTCACGGCACCAATTGCCTCACTGGGTTGCCAAATGCAAATACCTCAGGGGTGGGGAAAGCACAGAAGGTGAGTGATGCGGTGTGGTTCTGAGTATATATAATAGCAGTGGGGGGCCTGTGGGAAACTGGAAACTGGAAGTCTCATTGAGAAGTACTCAAAATCATATCTTTAGAAGAAAAATTGGACCTAACCAAAAGAATACACGTGTGGGTCAATTCATGTCTTAAACCACCTGTGTGCTACCCCTGGGCTGGCTCAAGTTCAAGCATGATAATCTGGCATTTAAGATTCTCTATGGCCTGGCTTCCCTGGTGGCTCAGATGGTTAAAGAGTCTGCCTGTAATGTCGGAGACCTGGGTTCAATCCCTGGGTTGGGAAGACCCCTTGGAGAAGGGAATGGCTATCCACTCAGTATTCTTGACTGGAGAATTTTATGGACAGAAGGGCCTGGAGGGCTACAGTCCATGGGGTCACAAAGAGGCAGACATGACTGAGCGACTTACTTTCAAATAGAGTAAGGTTTTCCTGCTCACTTTTTTAAAAGATGTTTTAAATGTGGACCATTTTTAAAGTCTTTCTTGAATTTGTTGCAATATTGCTTCTGTCTGAAGTTTTGGTTTTTGGCCACTGGGCAAATGAGATCTTAGTTCCCTGACCAAGGATCAAACCTGCTTGATCAAGAATCAAAACCAAGGATTTCCCCTGCAGTGGAAGTTCATGGTCTCAATCACTGGACAGCCAGTGAAGTCTCTTCACGCTCATTTTTAATTCAGCAAGGTGTAGGGAAAGATCACTGGGCTTTGGAATTCTTGGGACTGAATTCTGTCTGATTCCACCACTCACTGGTCCCACAGACTCAGATGAGTCTTGTGTATTGCACATATTTTTCATATGTGCAGTGTGGTTTGTGATGCCTGCCCTGCCATGCTCATTTTTTCCCTAGGAACATACAATCATACCATTCAGAGCTTTGCCACCAGTATGGCAGCCACTGGCCTCATGGGGCCACTGAGCACTTGGCAAGGTGTTAGTGCCACAGAGGAACTTGATTTTTTAGTTGCCTCCAGGTTTAATTCATTTAAATTGAAATTGAAAAGCTGCTTGATTTGCTTTTCAGAAAACTTTTTAAAGAATGACTGGAATAGCTGACTTTATCAATCTAGGTTTTTTAGCTGTAATTTTTTCTGAAATATAAATGCAGATCAAACATTTCTCATGAAAATTAAGCATCTGAATTGAGAGACTTAAATGGTACTAAAGTACACAGTGAATTTTGAAAATACAATAAAGAATATAAAATAGCTCATTAATAACTTTTTATGTTGACTACATGTTAAATAATATTTTGGACATAGTGGGTTAAATTAAGTATAGTTTTTTTTTCTTTCTACCCCCCTACATCAACCCCCTTCCCTCAATTTAAGTATATTGTTACATTGATTTCACCTCTTCACATTTAAAAAAATGTAAAATATTACATGTGGCTCACATTACATTTCTATTGAGCACTGCTGATCTACATGAAAACTTTGAATAAACTATGATGTTTTTATCAGCAATAAATACTGTACAAGGAGGGTACAATATTTGTGAGAGTAGCTATTACATCTGTCTTATTCCCCATCTTATAACTGGGGCCCAGCTTGTTCCCTGCACAAACCAAAGGTGATAAAGATTCTTCAAACAAATACATATTTAAATAAGCTTAAATATTTATGAAATGATCACGTATTCAAATGGTATCTGTGTTGCATTGCCTATAAGATGAGGGAGATGTAAAATGATATCGAAGTGGCTTCCAGCTCTAAAAGACAGTGAAACTGACAAGGTAGATACTGTACAGTATAGTGCAACATGCTGCCACTCTATGTGTAGATGTGTGGTCTGTTCACTTCGCTGCCCTGTTGGGATTTTGATAGAGTATCTTTAAATACAACACATCCCAATGCAAGAAAGACAAGCAACTCTTCATTGGATGCCAAGAAGTACCTCGTGTTGCCAGACTGTGTTTAGGAATGAGGGAAGCAAGCCTGGCCCAGGCCAGCATCTGTGTTGTGGACCTGGTCATGTTGTCTTTGCTAGTTTTGCTTTTCAGTCAAACTACAGTCTAATTTGAAAAATCACTTTCGTAGACTTTCTTGCCTACAGATCAGAAAGTGTTTTGTGTATCTGAATATTCTACACCTTGAAGTGCGAATTTGCTCTTGGAAAGTCACATGCTTTCTTGGAGAATGAATTGTCACCTCACATGTTCCATCTGTCCTCCAGGAAATATGTTTATTTTTAGTGAGCAAGATAAACCCTAGAGGGGTAAGTGTAGACTCCCCCCACTTCCTTTCATTTTGTATGGAGTGTAGGATTCTCTTGACAATTAGCATGTCAGGTTTCTGAGGTCCCTGGAGCTCTTCTTGCAAGAAAAAGGGTATATGGTTGTAAATTCTATGTTTAATATATGTATGTGTATTTCTGTTTCCATGGGAGATGTTACGGTATGATTTATTGCCATATATGAAATTTCACATTTGAAAGACCAGCTTTTTCTTTTGGAGTATAGTTGCTTTACAATGTTGTATTAGTTTCTACTGTACAGCAAAGTGAAGCAGCCTTAGGTACACATATATTCCATCTTTTTTGGATTTCCTCTCCATTTAGGGGAAAGACCAACTTTCATTCCATGGGATTAAAGGTGAGAAGCTATACTGTGTTGTGGCATTTCTTTGGAAATGAATGGGAGTTTGGCATTTTCCTCTGCTTCTTACTGATGGAAGTTGTGAGGATTCCAGTGTCTTCCCCTGAGAGTTATCTTCCCTTGGCTGCCATCCTAAGTTTTGAGATGTTTATTCTAAAAGCAATTTAAACAAAAGAGAGGAAATGCCCTGGACTAGTGGCTGCATGTAATCATCATGAAAAATGCTTGATATTGAATCAAAGGAGTAGAAGATGTTATCGATTCTATACACTGTTATCTCTCGGGATGGGACTCTTTTGGAGAAACGAGGATAAAAGAAAAGTGTGTTGGGGCAAAACTGGCCCATTCATAGTGCATGCATTTCCCTCTGTCCTTCTTTTCATTGTCACCCTGTGAATGAAGAAACCTGATGAGCTGTGTGCTGATACAGTCTAAGGGTTTTTCTCCAAAATGCGTTTCTACAAAACCCTTTCTCACTGATGGTGTTCAGTGAGTTAAGTTTCTATAGTGTTACTTAAATAAAAAAGAAAACTCGTGAGCATTATAATGAAAATGGATTCAGGCAGGCGTCCTCAATGGATACTTGATCTAGAGGTGGAGATTCCATGGAGAACAGAACACTTACATAATCTCAAGGTATCTTAAAGTCCAGAAGGGAAAAGTTAGCTATGCAGTAAAGACGTGGGACAACACTGTCAGCATAGACATCAGCATCACTGCAAAGGGGCAAAGGATATTACAGGCCCAGAGATGGGACGGTTCGGGAAGAACACATCCTGATGTAGTGTTCCAGCCCCAAAGCTAATCCATGAACTGGATCCTTCATCCCCCAAATAATTGTTACAATGGTCATTATTGGGGACACATGATGAAATTTGTCTGTCCACTGTAGATTAGATGAAAAAGTATTATGCCATTGTTAAATTTCTCAAATTTGATAGCTGTACTGTGATTATGTAAGACTATTCTGAGGAAATACACATGGATATATTACAGAGTAAGGCATCAAATATGGAGCCTACTCTCACATGGTTCAGAACTGATTATATTTGTGTGTGTGTACACCTATATACACACACAGAAAGAAAGGGCTGCATTAAGCAAAAATAGCAAAATACTAAAGTTTGTTAAATGGGTGGAAAGGGAGTTTAGCCTTTGCAACTTTAAATGTGAAATCATTTCAAATGGAAAAGTTTTTTAAAAATAGAGCCAACCTCTCCACTACACACACATACACATGTATCTCTTGGGGTAAAGGTTTTCTAGGAGAAGAATTTAGAATACAAACAGCCTGAACATTAGAGGAAAAATGTGAGGATGAACCGTGGAAGCACCTTCTCATAAATATTCTTGGAAGCAGTCATTTTACGATGACAGACTCCAGGATTTCTGGGTCCATCAAGGTAATCCCGTTAAAGAAATTTCAGATGCCTGCAAAGCCCCGAGAGTCCAGGGTGTAGGGTGATGAAGCCCTGGTTGGAGGGTTGATTTATTGGCTGGCTTAACCCGCTTGTTACCGGGAACTTGCAGAGCAGCGGTCTGGGTCAAGGCTGTGTGCCCTGAGCTGTCCCGCCGGAGGCAAGGAGCGCATGCGCTCTCCTGTAAATTGCATTGTAGGGGCGGAGGTTAGCCAGCCACCTTCTGTTAGTGCCTGGGCATGTCTGCGGTGGCTCCACCGTCGCTTGTGAAGCATGTGGAGGAAAAGTTGGTTCTTCATGCAAGCTCTGGCATCCGGATAGCAGTCATCAGTGACTCACGAGGTTTTAATTGTGCAAGCTTGCCTTTCCTGTAGACTCAAGGCTGAGACAGTGCACCCATGGACGCTGTTAACAGAGCCTTCTAGAAAGGGGAGCGCTTGCTACCCAGCCCATTAGCATGAGAGAGAATGAAGCTGTTGTTCCATCAGTCCTGAGAAAAATCTCAGTGGGATCTCCTTTAACAAACACCTGTAATCTGGGGTTACACCAACACACAGTTAATTCTTTATACAGACCTTTGTCGTGCTTTTGGAAGCATCCTGTGGGGGTTACATAGAAATAAAAATTCAGCTTTTTATTACTTAATCACATCACTCAGTGTTAGAGGTTTTCATTGTCTCATAAAATGCTTTCCAGGGGTAAGGAAAGGGGGTTTGGAAGAAAGTTTGTTATTGACTTGCCTCATTTCCAATTTTGTGAGCTTTCAAACAAAAATTCTTGTGTTCTCTTTTTATTTGTTGATTTAAAAAAATATGACTTTTGGGCAGGCAGGATTGGTTCATTTCCATGGCCATTTTGTCCTGATATCAGTATGCTTTAAGAATTATTTTTCTTAAGTGTAAATGGCATAGAGAGCTATAAATTATCCACATGCATTTGACTATGACAGTAATTATTTTTGAGTGTCACAGATCAAAAACACAACAGAGGATGGAGCCAGTGTGGATCTAGCAAGCTTTCAAAGGTATTTGCTTTAAAAGAAAAATGAAGTCCTAAGATGAAGGCTTCTACTTTTCAACGTGCTGTGCAGAATTTCAACCTCATGATCTCTTATCAGCTCTGAAAGGGGACACGGTTGTTGTCTTTGCTTAGCAACAGTTTTAAAAGTTTCCATTTTTAGTTTCATGGATAGGGCTGTGATTATTTTTTTTAGCATGATTTGAATTGTCTTACAGGGGGCTCCGTTCAAGTCGGGGACTACAAAACTCTACTTTTTCACTTAGCACCTAGAAAAGAAGTCAAAGAATGAAAGAAAAGGATTTTATTTTTTCAACAAAGACTAGACTAGAGACACACCTAAGCACAGCATGAAGCTTTCTAGCAGGGAGTTCATTTTCCATGTATATGACTTATTTGGCAGAGTAATATGGTCCCAAGACTTCTGATTTAACACTTTTAAAAAATTCCATGGCTTAGCATGCAAAATGGGTGTGGTATTTCTAAGACATAATTGCAGTGGAGGCAAAAGCTCTTTGGAAGCCTGGTGATTAAGGTGGGTGACTGAGATCTCTTTCTGAACAGAGAGATGCTGGTGTCTCTCTGGGAAATGCTGGTCTGGAGAGGAAGCAGGAGGGTTCATTTCAGTGCCTGGTAAACTAGAGCAACTGTCTGGAGCCCTCAAGATGGTGTTGCCTTTCGCTGAGTATTTCTTACCTGGATTGTGCCTTTCTTGTAAGAAAGAAGAATGATTTCTTGGACTATTGGTCTTCTTTAGCTGGTGGGGTGTTTTGAGGCATGTGCGTGTGTATCTATGTATATATATGTGCACATATATACATTTTTTAAGTTGGATAATTTCTAAATTTATTCTTCATTCTTAAGAGCCTGTGGTATGGTGTCATGAGTACCTCTCTCGTGTGGCAGGAGCAAGTCTCAACCGAGACTTGAGAAGTCTCAGTCAAGTGAGAAGTAAACAAAAGGCTTTCTCTTTGCAGACCTTCCCACAGGATCCATTTCTTCTCATCACTGTTCACAGCAGTGACAGAAAAGGAGATAATTTTCCTTCTCTTTCTCCTTCATGTTCTGGCAACTGGACAACTTTCTCTTGGGACCAAAAGCATTAAGGCTGACCCTGGGTTTCCTCAATGTGGCAGATTGACTTTGCTTAAAGAACCCAGTGAAACTCCTCTGGGAACACCAGGGCCACCAACTCTCTTTCCAAAAACACTGACTATCTACAAGGTTTATCCATGCATGGTGCTTTTTTCCCACCAGTTCTTTTAATGACACCGAGCTCTGGCTGTATTGTAAACTATGTCTACTCATTTACTGCATTAAGAAAGAAGCAGGTATTTATTCCATTTCGTGAGGTGCTGATTGGTTGTAAAATGTCCTTGTAAAATCTATTCTTACTGTTAGCCTCATTTGTACAAAGAAAAGTATTTGGAATTTTCCAGAACTGCTGAGCAGTCACTCTGACAGCCTAGTGTTTGTTGAATTATTAGAAAATCCTGAGCCTGTGAGAACCCCAGGAAGTCTTCTAGTGTGCTCCTCTGGCTCTGGGTGAATCAGCCACTCTAAATGGTCATGCGTGTTACTGGGGCTTTCCTGTCTCACATCCAGGCATCTCCTGGGAACAAGATTACAAGACTTCCCTTTGTAATCTAATATGATACGTATCAACTTATGCACGAAGAATTCATCCTAAAAACTAAGCTGACATCTTTCTGGATTGACTTAAAGCCAATTTTTGGTTGTTTTCTCCTCGGTGATAGGGGGCTTTGATCTAATAACACTCCATGTATTACTCAGCCACCCTGAGGGGCCAATCTCAGTTCCTTTAACCATTTCTCTCCTCTGCTCTTTTCCAAATCTATAACCAGTTTAGTTTTTGTCTTCTTTAAACAATATATTCTTTAGATGTCTATGACTCATTTGTTTTAAGGTTTTGTTTCGTTTGTTTGTTTTAAATTGAAATATAGCTAATTTGCTTTCCTGATGGCTCAGCAGTAAAGAATCCACCTGCAAGGAAGGAGACAAAGGAGATGTGAGTTCTATCCCTGGAATTGGAAAGATCCGCGGGAGGAGGAAATGGCAACCCACTCCAGTGTTCTTGCCTGAAAAATTCATGGACAGAGGAGCCTGATGGGCTACAGTCCATGGGGTCGCAAAGAGTTGAACACAACTAAGCAAGCGAGATAGCTAATTGTAAATGTGTTAGTTTCAAGTGTACAGCACAGTGATTCAGTTATATATACATATTTATATGTTCTTTTTCAGATTCTTTTCATGTATAGGTTTTTACAAGATTTTTTTAACATTCAAAATTTTGTGCTACTTCTGTTCATGTTCCCACTGTTTCCTTCTTAACCCACATGCCAGCTGTGCCTCATTTAGCCAGGCCAAGAACATGCATATTATCCTGTGGTGGCACAGCCCTCTGTCAGAGGTGCCTGCAAAAGATGCATGCAAAGAGAATGGGAAAAAGGATCAGGCATATCAACCTGTGTTTTTGTCTAGAACACAGACTACAGAGGAAGTACATATTTAATAAATGAATTCTGCATAAATAAAATTTCATTCTTGTTATTTTGCTTGCCACTGTACCACCTTTGCTATTAATCTAAAAAGTTTCCTATTAAGATATTTTGAAACTTAAAAGCTATTCCTCTTAAAAAAAAAAAAAAAAGCTATTCCTCTTTTTTATAACCTTAGGATAATGGAATGTGTTATATTGGAGATTTTTGCATTAATTAAACACTTTCTTGGGGTACAGAATTAGCAGTTTGGTTGATCTTTCAGTGACTGGTATTACCAGAAGCTGTTGTGTTCCCCAGACTAACACTGATAAAAAGGGACTTCTCCCAGAATGCCATGGGCCTTTCCAGTTAAAACTAGGATGGGTGTAACTTCTTTACTTCCTGAAGCTATATCAGTTACAAATATGTGGAAACAGAGAAGATTAAGCTATTGTGGTGAATTTGTTTCTGAATAATTCATATTCTTTTCCCCATGTAGAACTGTTCATTCTCCCTGTCACCTAGATATAAACTAATTATTGAAGGCTCATTACATTTTTTCTGAATATCAGAATTCTAACCATGATGTTCGGTTTGGGAACAGGATGAGTTTTTAGTGTCCCAATGAACAGGATGTAGTACAAGTTTTTTAAAGAGTCAACTCTTTGCCATGTACTTTGACCATTATGTTTCACTAATAGTGTTTTTCTATCTTTCAATGATTGAGGAAAAGCAGTTTACAATTTTAGCTTTATGCATGGCTTTAAAGTAAATCAGGGCTTCCCTGATGGCTCAGCTACGGGTAAAGAACCTGCCTGCCAATGCAGGAGATGCAAAAAGCATAGATTCAATCCTTACGTCAGGAAGATCCCCTGGAGAAGGAAATGGCAAACTGCTCCAGTATTCTTGCCTGGAGAGTTCCACAGAGAGAGGAGCCTGGCAGGCTACAGTGTATGGGGTTGCAAAGAGTTGGACATGACTGAGTGCACACACACACACACACACAGTGAGCTAAATCAAGATCATCTTCCAAATCATGTTTTAGTAAAAATCATCCTATCCTCAATTTTAAGTCAATGAATTTTTAGGTTTTGTCATCTTATTGATAAATGTCTTCCCTTCTGGAAGGGTTGCTAGCAGACTGACTTTCTGCATGATTTGGTTTTCTGTCACTCTTGTTGAATGCAGTGCCCTCTTGCTTAGTAGGAAACGCGCCGTTTGAGCGCCAATGGCTAAGGAGCTGATGTTGTTCAAGTCTGTCTGGTACAGGGCGCCCCTGGGGCTATTTACACATGCTTGGCCATTTGATTGTCGATCTCCCTTGTCAAGTAACTCATCTAGCATCCTGGGTATTTCTTCTCATGTCGTTTTCCTGGAAATGGCTTAAGGTCTATGTTTTCTCATCTACATCATATAAAGGCTTAATCCTGGGCAGAGAATAGATAATTCTACTAAATGCCCACCACTTTATACTCATGTCCTTCCTTTTAACAGATATAAGAATCCCTGGCTTTTCCTGGCAAAACATCCACAGCCCTAATCTCTTCCTTCCTCTTCACCTCCTTCATCTTAAAAAAAAAAACAGCCTCAGATAGACTGATAATTTTTTAAAGTACCATGCTATACATTCTGAATGCCTTCATGGAGGGAAGATTAAGAGGGCATATTTTAATTACTCAAGTATTTGTTAGGCTCTACTAGATGCCAGCTCCTGAGGTCAACTGAGGTCGAAATTTCACATTTCTCATCTCCAAAATGGCAGTGGTTGAGGACAAGCAGGAGCAAAGGTGTTCTGACCTTGTGTGCAAATGTCATTAGAGGTGACTTCACAATGGCAAATTGGAACAGAGCACTTGGGACCTAGGCCACAGGAAAGATGGTAAATAGCTGTGCCCTTCAATGAGGTGTGGGGGACTCTTTCTAGGCTGTCTTCGAGGAATAGAATGGAAATGTCTACTGGCCAGGGGAGGGATTTACCTGGTTGAATAGGCTTCTTACTAAAGACAAAACCAGAACATTCAAGAACACTGTGGTTTGTTGCTGAGGTGATGAGACAGATGGGGCATAAATACTCTTTTTTACCTCTGTTGCCTAAAATGCTAAAGCTCTGGAAAAAGAAGTAAGAGCTAGCACTCATGGGGTGTTTACCATGTGGCAGGAATCTATTTTCATCCTTTTATATGCTATCTAATTAGATGTCATAGTAAACTTTTAAGCTAGGCACTATTACTATGATTTTTTCAGATGGGGAAACAGATACAAAAAGCATGAGTACCTTGCCCAAATCCATGTAGCTAGTGGAAGATGGAGCCAGGCAGTCAGATTCCATAGAGCTCTTAACCAGAAAATGGGGCTCCTCCCTGTGTATGATGCTTCCTGTGCTACTACTTGGAAGAAAGAAACACATCTTTCTTTCTTTTTTACAAGATATTTTTTTTATGTGGACCATTTTAAAAGCCTTTATTGAATTTAAAGATTCAATAAAATTCAATATTACAGTTTCAATATTGCTTCTGTTTTATTTTTTTATTTTTTTTTTTTTTTTGCCACAAGGTATGTGGTATCTTAGCTCACTGACAAGGGATCAAAACCCACACCCCTTGCATTGGAAGGCAACATCTTAACCACTGGACAGTAAGGGAAGTCCCCTTTCTTTTTTAAAAGTTAGTTTCCTAGAGAATTAGAGTGATTTTTGTCTACTTGAACATAGGCATCCAATCATATAATGTGGGGGGAAGCATATGATTGTTTTTAATGAGCGTAGACATTTCCAGGGAATTAACTCAGATTGTGGAAACATTTCTGCCTATGAAACTCTTGGAGGTGGTTTTGCTCTTCCAGAAAAACACATACTCCAAAGTTTGCAAGAAGAGCCCTGGAGCCCCCCTGGGAGAGTGGGAAGAAGTTTCTTCTTAAGCTGATTGATGGAAGCCCCAGCAAAGTGGCATTTGATGGAAGAGGCTCGATCAAAGCCAGTAAAGCTGAGTGTAATTCCTTAAATGTATCTTTATGTAAACAGGAGGACTCCATACAATTTAAAAATAACACAGTCGAGTAAGTAAAACAATTGGAGATATGCATCTGATTCAAATCGAATTCAGCCACTGCCACAAAATTATCTGATGAGGGAGATTTTGTGCCACATGTTCAAAGCCGGCTTTAAGTCCTTAAGAGGTATCAAAATAATCAAAGTGTTTTCTTTGCTCTTAGCTGGCTTGTGGAAGAATCATAAATGGTTAAAACGTTTATGTTGATCAGAAACCACAGTTGGAAAATGGAAAGAAAGTGTTTCTGTGCAGGGAGAAAGCAGGGGGAGAAGAGACTCCCACTCTTATTGCAGCCTTTCTCTTAGGACTGTAAAGATCTCTGCCTCAAATCCCAGCTCCAAGCTATCAGACACACTCCTTAGAGGGGAGTATGTCTGTTTTTTAATTGGGGGTACAGTTGCTTTACAATGTGTTAGTTTCTACTGTCCAGCAAAGTGAATCAGCTATGCAAATACATATATCCCCCCTTTTTTTGAATTTCCTTCCCATGCTGCAGAGCATTGAGTAGAGTTTCCTGTGCTATACAGTAGGTTCTCATTCATTATCTACTGTAGCCATGAAATTAAGATGCTTGTTCCTTGGAAGAGAAACTACCCTGCACAATAAAAAGCAGAGACGAGAGGCATCACTTTGCTGACAAAGGTCCATATAGTCAAAGCTACGATTTTTCCAGTAGTCAGGTATGGATGTAAGAAGTGGACGTAAAGAAGGCTGAGCGCGGAAGAACTGATGTTTTGAATTGTGGTATTGCAGAAGACTTTTGAGAGTCCCTTGAACTGCAAGGAGGACAAACCAGTCAACCCTAAAGGAAATCAACTTTGAATATTCATTGGAAAGACTGATGCTGAAGCCAAAGCTCTAATACTTTGGCCACCTGATATGAAGAGCTGACTCATTGTAAATGACCCTGCGGCTGGCAAAGACTGAAGGCAGGAGAAGAAGGGGACAATAGAGGATGAGATGGTTGGATGGTATCACCAATTCAATGGACATCAATTTGAACAAATTCCAGGAGATGGTAAAAGACAAGGAAGCCTGGTGTGCTGAAGTCCATGGGGTCACAAAGAGTCAGACATGACAGAGTGACTAAACAACAACAACGTAATATCAATAGTGTATATACGTCAACCTCCAAATCCCAGCTAATCCCATCCCCTCCCCCCATGGTGTCCATACATTTGTTTTCTCATTCGGGTCTTTATTTCTGTGTCACCAATAAGATCATCTATACCATTTTTAAAGTGAAGAGGAACTAAAAAGCCTCTTGCTGAAAGTGAAAGAAGAGAGTGAAAAAGTTGGCTTAAAGCTCAACATTCAGAAAACGAAGATCATGGCATCTGGTCCCATCACTTCATGGGAAATAGATGGGGAAACAGCGGAAACAGTGTCAGACTTTATCTTTTTGGGCTCCAAAATCACTGCAGATGGTGATTGCAGCCATGAAATTAAAAGACGCTTACTCCTTGGAAGGAAAGTTATGACCAACCTAGATAGCATACTGAAAAACAGAGACTTTGCCAGCAAAGATCCGTCTAGTCAAGGCTATGGTTTTTCCAGTGGTCATGTATGGATGCGAGAGTTGGACTGTGAAGAAAGCTGAGTGCCGAAGAATTGATGCTTTTGAACTGTGGTGTTGGAGAAGACTCTTGAGAGTCCCTTGGACTGCAAGGAGATCCAACCAGTCCATTCTAAAGGAGATCAGCCCTGGGTGTTCTTTGGAAGGAATGATGCTAAAGCTGAAACTCCAGTACTTTGGCCACCTCATGTGAAGAGTTGACTCACTGGAAAAGACTCTGATGCTGGGAGGGATTGGGGGCAGGAGGAGAAGGGGACGACAGAGGATGAGATGGCTGGATGGCATCGCCGACTCGATGGACGTGAATTTGAGTGAACTCCGGGTGATGGTGATGGACAGGGAGGCCTGGCGTGCTGTGATTCATGGGGTTGCAAAGAGTCGGACATGACTGAGTGACTGAACTGAACTGAACTGATACCATTTTTCTAGATTCCTCATATGTGCATTAATATACAATATTTGTTTTTCTCTTTCTGACGGGAGTGTATCTTTTAATGTGAAGAGAATCAGAATTGGAAAAAGGATTCCCAAACTTGACTGATTATTTTAACTGCCTGGAATACTCTTTTGAAGGTAGGAAGTTTCAGGCTCCTCCCCAGGAAGGATTTAGCAGATCCAGATTGGAATCTAGGAACAGGAAGTTTAACAAATCTCCCTAGATGGGAGTCTTATAATCAGCCAGGACCGAGGACCACAATCTAGTGCACACATTTTATAGATAAGTAGAATGACGTTTGGCAAGGGTAATTAACATGCTCAATTCCTATTCTAGAGGCGAGCTGAGGCTAGAATTTCTTTTCTCCCCCGCTTTTTTTCTTTTCTTTTATCCCTCCCCTCTCCTTTGCGTCCTCCTCCTTCTTCGTCCTCCAGCTTCAAAGCTTTTTTCCAAGTCTCTGAGTACACATGCATTGGCAGTTAGGGATGAGAGTGTGCTTGTGTGTGCGCGTGCCTCAGGATGAGGATCTGTCAGTGGAAGATGTTAAGTGTTGGCCTGTTAATCTGCATTGTCATCAGATGGGTAAAAATCTCTGACTCTGGGAACTAAAATGTTTGTCCTGCGAAAATATAATTATTTAGTGCAGTCTCCTGGGAGAAGTAAAAGGCACACACACATGCACACACACACAAGAAATAAGATACATTTTTCAAAGAGTTTTTCAAGAGAATATTTAATTTACTTTGTCCAAGGCTTGCAATCATGTAGAAGAGTCAGGCCTTACATCCTAGAAAAGATAATTAGACAAGTGGAAAAGCATCCTTTTTCTACTGGCATTTCCCCTCCCCAAACCATTTTCTCCTCCAGTGAATTTTGTATTTCTTGAGGTCAGAGACTGTATCTTACTCCCACATAGATCTCCAAATGCCTACCCCAATGTCTAATATATAACAGTGATGATCATAATGATGATTTATTGAGCATTTATTGAATCTTCAAGATTATCCTATGATCTAGGCACTCTTAAAACCCAATATCCCATATGGGAAAATATTTATGCAAACACCATCTGGTTTTTTAGTGAGTGTAGTGGAAGCACCGCTTCTGTCCTTGAATGGATGAGAAGAGGTTCAGGACCAGATGGGACTTTTGCCAAGGCGTGGGGGTGGGGATGAATCAGATGAAGAAAGAACTGGGGCAGGACGATGCCTGGCAGAAAGAAGGATTGGCAGTCTGCTTGAGAGGTTGGGAAGCCATCAAGGTGGGCGAGCTTGAGAGCACAGAGAGGATGTCTTCTTGAGAAGGTTTGAGCAGAGAGGCAGTAGGAACCACTATGGGAAAGGGAACTTGGGTTGGACCCAGGGTGGCCTTGAAACCTTGGTTGAGAACCTTAGATTTTATTCTGTCCACATCAAGGAGCTGGAAGGCTTTGAGCAGGGGTACAAACATGGTAGGAAGTGCTATTCTAGAATGACTATGTCCTGAGTGTGGGGAGGTATGAGGCACCACAACTTGAAGTCCCTGTTCAAAGAAATAGGGAGATTTGGAGGAAGGACCAGTTAAAGGGGAGAGAAGAGGCTGAACTCCTCTGTGCCTTGATTGGACTAGAATGTCCAGGTCAGGTGCCATCTCTAGCAGGTAGTTGGACCTATAGGGTTGGAGACAAAGATATGGAAATTGGATTTTTTTGACAGTAAAATTTTGTTGATAGTAAATGAGATCTCTGAGCTGGAGAACAAGGAACAGGAAGAAAGAGCATCCAGGAACAAGATCTTATACACCTGACATATTTGGAAAGCAAATTGTTAGAGTCTAGCATGTAATAAACATTTGCACTTTATTTAGAAATACCCTCTTGTTCTCTACATCTTTGTCTCTATTCCTGCCCGGCAAATAAGTTCATCTGTACCGTTATTAATATTACACCTATATATATTAATATACATTTGTTTTCTTCTTTCTGATTCACTTCATTCTGCATGACAGACTCTAGGTCCATTCCACATCTCTACAAATGACCCAGTTTCATTCTTATGACTCAGTCATTCTTATGACTGAGTAATATTCTATTGCATATATGTACCACATCTTCATCCATTCATCTGTTGATGGACATCTAGGTTGCTTCCATGTCCTAGCTGTTGTAAATAGTGCCACAGTGAACATTGGGGTGCATGTGTCTTTTTAAATTATGTTTTTCTCATGGTGTATGCCCAGGAGTGGTATTGCTGGGTCACATTGCTGGGTCATACAGTGGGGAATGGCAGAGAAGGCAATGGCACCCCACTCCAGTACTCTTGCCTGGAAAATCCCATGGATGGAGGAGCCTGGTGGGCTGCAGTCCATGGGGTCGCGAAGTGTTGGACACGACTGAGCGACTTCACTTTCACTTTTCACTTTCATGCATTGGAGAAGGAAATGGCAACCCACTCCAGTGCTCTTGCCTAGAGAATCCCAGGGACGGCGGAGCCTGGAGGGCTGCTGTCTGTGGGGTCGCACAGAGTCGGACACGACTGAAGCGACTTAGCAGCAGCACAGTGGGGAATGGACATGTGGACACAGTGGGGGAAGGGGAGATTGGGACGAATTAGGAGATTAGTATGTGTGAGATGGATAGCTGTGGGAAAATGCTGTGTAGCACAGTGTATCAGATAGGCATTCTGAGCCGACCTAGAGGAGTGGGATCCGAGTGGGTGGGAGGGAGGCTCAAGAGGGAGGGGCTATGCAACTGATTCACTTTATTGTTCAGCAGAAACTAATGCAACATTGTAGAGCAATTATACTCCAATAAAAGAATCATACCACTCAAAAATTTCACTCTGAATATTATCTGATATAAAAGTTGATTTCAAATAAAAATGCTCTCCTGTATATGATTAACTGTCTCATGTGCTCATCTCACGTGTGTGTTTATTCAGAGAGATTTTTTTCCCTCAACTGCTTGCAAGACATTTCCATCAAGCTGTTTGCCCCTGGAAATCTTTCCAGAACCTCAAACTTAACACTATTTCCCTAACTTGGCTTTTCAGTTCCCAGACTTGACTTGTGTTTGATGTCCTCTATTTCTGTGACAGCCTCCTATCTTCCAGGCTCAAAACCCTGGATTCTCCTTCATGTTCTATTTGCTTCCAAGGCCCAGAATGTTGACTTCTTTGTACTGCTGTTAAGTGGCCAGTCTCCTCTCCTCTTCCACATTTCTGGGCTTGATTTTAGGCCCCCAGTACCTCTACCTGGGTATGATGCAATAACCTCTTAATCCATCTTCCCATGTTGACACTCCCCTCTGTTGAATCCATCATATACGCTACTACTACCAGATTCCTCTTTTGGCAATGAATCTTCTGACTCATCCAACCCTCTTAAAATGCTTGCACAGATGGAATTTACTGACAGTAGTGGTTTTTCATGTGGCTTCCTAATCTTGTCTAGAAACTCTAGTAGGTCAACTGGATAAAAGCAGTCTCTTCTGGTCACGCCAGGAGAGTATCCTCAACCATTGCCCATTCTGTCTTCATGACACCCAGAACTCAGTGGAAGAGATGTGAATAAATGCCAGTTTCCTGAGCCTCATCATCATGGCCCTCTGAAATCTCCTCTCAATGTATTTTTTCAATCTTACTTCTCATTTGTCCCCATTTAGTCCTGAAGGGTTGAGTCAAAGGGAACTGTTATTTCCATGCACCCTCTCTGCTCTCCCCATTTGTATCTTTTGCTCATATGAATAGAATTCCCTTCTGTTTAGTTTATGCGCCCTCCATCTGCATATGTCTTTCAACATCCACACAGGGAGCTCTACTCAGTACTCTGTAATGACCTACATGGGAATAGAACCTAAAAACGAGTGGATCTATGTATAACTGATTCACTTTGCTCTACACCTGAAACTAACACAGCTTTGTAAATTAGCTATATTTCAATAAAAGTTAATTTTAAAAATGACCTGCTCAAAATCTTCCTCAGTCCATCCTCCCTTACTTCTAAGTAATTTCCATTCTCCTTAATGCCTTGTTGTCCATTATCTGGGTCTCTCCTAGGAATGTGTCACTTTCTGCTTTATTTATTAGAAGTATTTAACGCCAGTTTTCTCTCCCTTTGTAGACTGTCGGAAATCAGGATAACTGATGGATTTGCCCTCGTATTCTTTCTCAGAGACACACCTTAATCTTGGTGCTTGCAGTTATTTGCTGAACAAGTACCTGATTTGTGAGCATCTTGAAGGAAGAGATGAGGGCTTCGTTATGACTATGCATTTCCCATCATGCCTCGTGCAGGGCTGGGTTCACAGCAGGCCTCATATTGAGTATATAAAATCAGCAGGTGCTTTCCTTTGCAGCTGTGATATGCTTCCCTCCCTTTTCAGACGTCTTTTGGAAGCCACAGGTGGGAGACCCTCTGGAGAGCCACAAAAGAGGTATTTGTTAATCCAGTATAGAGGTAATGGGAAGAATATTGGTATCACCATTGTATTCATGGCATTCATGGGCTAAAAGGGGTAAAATGCACTTCAGACAGAATTTTAAAATGCCTTTCCTTGTTTTGTCTCTTCCATCCTAGATCATCTTTCCAGTAAGTATTCTGCGGCATGTTCCCTTTGAGGTAATTTACTGCATGTCACTGTCTTTAGGGCAGACCTTCTGAAAGGATCTGGAAAGAATCTAAACTAATGGTGTGGAACTTTTATAGTTATACATTTCTAGCGAGGTGTATAAAGGGTTTGAGTTGAAAGAGCCCAGAGGACTGTGACAATAAGCTTCTGGTAAGGACAGAGGGAAGTCTGAAGGAGTAAATTAAAGTACTAGATGCCCTTTATACTGCTCAACTTCTCAGCATGAGTCAGGCCCAGTTTCCCAGCTTGGGTCACAAGTTTATCTTCTCTAAGGGCTGTGAAAGCAGCTGCAGAGGCAGGGGATGATGGATGGAGTTGTTCTGAGGAAGGGTGTGCTTGGAAGATCTGCTGGGGTCTTGAAATTCTCCAGGAGGGTTCAAGAACTTCTTGTGGTCTAAATTCAGTAAAATGAAAAAAAAAAAAAAAGCTTTGACATAAATCATTTGACTTAATTGTATACATTCAATATCATATAGGAGAGCTTGATTGCTTGTGTGAAGTAACAGTGGGGAAGATTTTTGTGATCTCTATTTTTTAAAAGTAAAAATAAAACATAAAATTAAATATTTCAATTAAAATTTTGATTAAATACAAGTTACCATTCCTCACATATATGGTATTCTCTTAAAGATGTCAATCTCTTAAAGCATACAGGCTTAGAGATATGCCTGTTCTAACCTGTTCCTCATCTCTTTTGCCATTAGAATTGCTCTGAGTTTTCCATTGCTAAGAAAATCAGGTATTTTTCTTTGGCATAGATGATCTTATTTACAAAACATAAATAGAGACAGAAGTAGAGAACAAATGTTTGGGTACCCAGGGGGAAAGGTATGAATGGGATGAATTGGGAGATTGAGTTGGACACATGTACATTATTGATGCTGTGTATAATAGACGACTGATGAGAACCTGCTGTACAGCACAGGGAACTCTACTCAGTGCTCTGTAGTGACCTAGATGGGAAGGAGATCCAGAAAAGGGGATATTTGTATACCTATAGCTGTTTTACTTTGCTGATTCATAGTAGAAACTAACAGTTTAAAGCAATAATGTGCCCTTTCAGTTTTGTTCCACTCTTTGTGACCCTATGGACTGTCAGGCTCCTCTGTCCATGAGGATTCTCCAGTCAAGAATACTGGAGTGGGTTGCCATGCCCTCCTCCAGGGGATCTTCCCAACTCAGGAATTGAAACTGCATCTCCATGTCTCCTGCATTGGCAGGCCAGCATTTTTTTTTTTTTTTTTTACAACTAGCACCGCTTGGGAAGACTTAGAGCAACTATACGCCAATAAAAATTAAGAGAAAGAAAATCAGTTATTTTTCAATAATAACTCAGTATTCTCATGATAATGGAAATAAAGTGCATAAATTATGGACCAATGATTGGACATTTTAGTGTCATTTTTTGGTTACAATATTCACAGTACTTGTATGTTAAATGTTGGCCCATTTACAGATCTTACCATCTTTTGTTGTTGTTCAGTCACTCAGTCGTATCTGATTCTTTGCAACCCCATGGACTTCAGCACACCAGGCTTCCCTGTCCTTCACTATCTCCTGGAGTTTGCTCAAATTCATGTCCATTGAGTTAGTGAAGTTATATAACCATCTCATCCTTTGCTGCTCTCTTCTCCTCCTGCCTTCAATCTTTCCCAGCATCAGGGTCTTTCCAGTGAATCAGCTTGTTGCATCAGGTGCCCAAAGTATTGGAGCTTCAGCTTCAGCTTCAGTCCTTCCAATGAATATTCAGGGTTGATTTCCTTTGGGATTGACTGGCTTGATCTCCTTGCAATTAAAGAGATTCTAAAGAGTCTTCTCCAGCACCAAAATTCAAAAGCATCAGTTCTTTGGTGCTCAGCTTTATTTATGGTCCAACTCTTACATCCACACAGGACCACTGGAAAAGCCATAGCTTTGACTGTATGGATATTTTGCCTATGGAATGTATAGCAAAGTGATGTCTCTCTTCAAGAATGATTAAAGACCTAGGATAGCTCAGTTGGTAAAGAATCCACCTGCAATTCAGGAGACTCCAGTTCGATTCCTGGGTCAGGAAAATCCCCTGGAGAAAGGATAGGCTACCCACTCCAGTATTCTTGGGTTTCCCTTGTGGCTCAGCTGGTAAAGAATCTACCTGCAAAGTGGGAGACCTGGGCTCAATCCCTGAGTTGGGAAGATCCTCTGGAGAAGGGAACTCCAGTATTCTGGTCTGGAGAATTCCATGGACTGTATAGCCCATGGTGTCACAAAGACTTGGAAATGACTGAGTGACTTTCACTTCACTTCACTTTCAAAGACATAGGAAATAAAATAACCATATCTTGGTTGGAGTTGGGACTCAAGGATCTGTTAACATTTCTTGTAGAATGATATCACAATATTTCTTTCTTTCTAACATTGAATATGCATTATAAAGCAGGGAATAATGATGCTGTTTTAGAGTTTCATTGTTTGGTTTAAATTTTATCTTCTCTAATAATTTATCTGTGTGACCCTGGTCAAGTCACTTAACTTTCTGTAACTGAATTACTTTATCTGGAAATAAGAACAGGCCATGTCTGTGTTAGTTAGCTTTTACTACAATAGTGCTGTGTGACAATCATCTCCTTCTCCAACCTCGGTGACTTATGACCATAAATATTATTTTCCTTCTCAAAAGTCTGTAGGTCAACTGGGAAGCCGTGTTCTAGGCTGAAAGGTAGATTCAGTTCTACATCATAGGTACAAGGCTGAAAGGGAAGAGGTTCTATGAAGGGGATGTTAGGAGCACAGGAGAGTGGGCCAAACCACTGAAGAATCCCAGTCAGAACTTCCATTTGTATAAATTCACATTTCATTGCTCAAATAGGTCATAAAGCCAAGTTCAGCATTGAAAGGCAGGGCAATTATGCTTTTCTCATGGAATGAGGAAGGCACAATGAGTACTTGTTCACTAATAACATCTACCTTACTAACCTAGAGTTGTTTGAGTGATAATTATACAATAGCTTATAACTCTTAGAATAGTTACTTGTCACATAGTAAAAGATCAGTAGCATTCCTTACTATTACTTATAAAAAGGTGGTTCCATAAATTGAAAGAGAGAAACAAAGGAGCCTCTGGAAACCCAGTCAGACCTTAATGAGATTCATGTGGCAACTTGTCCAGAGGCTCTTCCTTGTGCCCGACTTCTTCCACTCCTGCTGCAGAATGTAAAGACTGTTAGCAACATAAGAGCAGAGGAGAGATGCTTGTTTTTTTCTCTCCCTCATCCAGGATGGTGCTCGCTTGGCCACTGATTACATAATGGTTGAAAAATGCCACAGACGTGAACTTCTTAGAACCCATGTAGTGAGTTATAAATCTCAAGAAGTACTTAGCTGCCATTAATCGCCTCTCCTCTTTCCTTATTTGCTTTCTTCCTTCCTTTTTTTCTCCTTTGCTCCCTCCCTCTTTCCCTTCTATCCCTCCTTCTTTTCTTCCTTCCTTCCTCTGCCTTTTCTCTCATTTCTTCTTTTTAAAAGTAAAATGAGACTTTTAGCAGATGAATAGACTGGATCTCAGTACTTACTGTAACCACTGACTCTTATGAATGAATATTTCTTAGGGTCTTTGAAGCAGACATTGGTACAATGCTTGGGATGCAGGATATTTGTTAGGGTTTGGGAAAAAGAAGAAGTCAATCTAAAACTGTGATAAAGCCTTAGCCAACCAGGCATGGGCTCTGGAACTAGAATTGCCTTCTAGATCTTTCCTGAGTTGGATCAAGATGATCACACCTTTATATTTCTTTCTAGACTAGCCATTTGATGTGGACTGTCCAACAAGTGGCATGGCTTGGGCTTGGGAACGCTGTAACTGAGGCAGACCCTGAAGGAGCTGGCAGCTGGAGGCAGGTTGTAGAATGCATACCCTGCAGCTAGACAGCAAACCTTTACTACAGAGGGGTCTGTGTGATGCATCTCCATATCAACCACAGTACTGAGCCCAACGTTGTTGTTGTTCACTTGCTCAGTCATGTCCGACTCTTTGCAACCCCATGGACTGCAGCACGCCAGGCTTCCCTGTCCTTCAACATCTCCTGGAGTTTGCTCAGACTCATGTCCATTGAGTCGGTGATGCCATCCAACCATCTCATGCTCTTTCTCCCCTTTTCCTCCTGCCTTCAATCTTTCCCAGCATCAGGATCTTTTCTAATGAATCAGCTCTTCGTATCAGGTGGCCAAAGTATTAGAGCTTCAGCATCAGTCCTTCCAATGAATATTCAGCATTCATTTCCTTTAGGATGGACTGGTTTGTCCCCCTTGCAGTCCAAAGGACTCTGAAGAGTCTTCTCCAACACCACAGTTTGAAAGCATCAATTCTTCTGCACTCAGCCTTCTTTATGGTCCAACTCTCACATCCATACATGACTACTGGAAAAACCATAGCTTTGACTATATGGAACTTTGTTGGAAAAGTGATGTTTCTGCTTTTTAATGTACTGTCTAGGTTTATCATAGCTTTTCTTTCAAGGAGCAAACGTCTTTTAATTTCATGGCTGCAGTCACCATCCACAGTGATTTTGGAGCCCAAGAAAATAAAGTCTGTCACTGTTTCCATTGTTTCCCCATCTATTTGCCATGAAGTGATGGGACCAGATGCCATGACCTTAGTTTTTTGAATGTTGAGTTTTAAGCCAACTTTTTCACTATCCTCTTTCACCTTCATCAAAAAGCTCTTTAGTTCTTCGCTTTCTGCCATAAGAGTGGTGTCATCTGCATATCTGAGGCTGTTGATGTTTCTCCAGGCAATCTTGATTCCAGCTTGTGCTTCATCCAGCCCAGCATTTCACATGGTGTACTCTGCATATAAGTTAAATAGGCAGGGTGACGTACTCTGCTTTGACGTACATATACAGCTTTGACGTACTCCTTCCCCAATTTGGAATCAGTCTGTTGTTCCATGTCTGGTTCTAACTGTTGCTTCTTGACCTGCATACAGATTTCTCACGAGGCAGGTTAGGGTATGGTATTACTATCTCTTGAAGAATTTTCCACAGTTTGTTGTGATCCACACAGTCAAAGGTTTTAGCATAGTCAATGAAGCAGAAGTAGATGTTTTTCTGTAATTCTCTTGCTTTTCCTATGATCCAACAGATGTTGGCAATTTGATCTCTGGTTCCTCTGCCTTTTCTAAAACTGGCTTGAACATCTGGAAGTTCTTGGTTCACGTACTGTTGAAGCCTTGCTTGGAGAATTTTGAGCATTACTTTGCTAGTGTGTGAAATGTGTGCAGTAGCATAAACATTCTTCGGCATTGTCTTTCTTTGGAGTTGGAATGAAAACTGACCTTTTCTAGCCCTGTGGACACTGCTGAGTTTTCCAAATTTGCTGGCATACTAAGTGCAGCACTTTAAGAGCATCATCTTATAGGATTTGAAATAGCTCAGCTGGAAATCTGTTCATAGTGATGCTTCCTAAGGCCCACTTGACTTGGCACTTCAGGATGTCTGGCTCTAGGTGAGTGATCACATCATCGTGATTATCCGTGTCATTAAGGTCTCTTTTGTATAGTTCTTCTGTGTATTCTCGCCTCCTCTTCTTTTTTTTTTCTTTTATAATTTATTTATTTTAATTGAGGGCTAATTACTTTACAATATTGTATTGGTTTTGCAATACATCAACATGAATCCACCACAGGTGTACATGTGTTCCCAATCCTGAACCCCCCTCCCACCTCCCTCCCCATACCATCCCTCTGGCTCATCCCAGTGCACCAGCCCCAAGCATCCTGTATCCTGCATCAAACCTGGACTGACGATTCATTTCTTATATGACATTATACATGTTTCAATGCCATTCTCCCAAATCATCCCCCCTCCCTCTCCCACAGAGTCGAAAAGACTGTTCTATACATCTGTGTCTCTTTTGCTCTCTCACATACAGGGTTATTGTTACCATCTTTCTAAATTCCCTATATATGCGTTAGTATACTGTATTGGTGTTTTTCTTTCTGGTTTACTTCACTCTGTATAATCGGCTCCAGTTTCATCCACCTCATTAGAACTGATTCTAATGTATTCTTTTTAATGGCTGAGTAATGCTCCATTGTGTATATGTACCACAGCTTTCTTATCCATTCATCTGCTGATGAACATCTAGGTTGCTTCCATGTCCTGGCTATTATAAACAGTGCTGCGATGAACATTGGGGTACATGTGTTTCTTTCAATTCTGGTTTCCTCAGTGTGTATGCCCAGCAGTGGGATTGCTGGGTCATATGGCAGTTCTATTTTCAGTTTTTTAAGGAATCTCCACACTGTTCTCCATAGTGGCTGTACTAGTTTGCATTCCCACCAACAGTGTAAGAGGGTTCCCTTTTCTCCACACCCTCTCCAGCATTTATTGCTTGTAGACTTTTGGAACGCAGCCATTCTGACTGGCGTGAAATGGTACCTCATTGTGGTTTTGATTTGCATTTCTCTGATAATGAGTGATATTGAGCATCTTTTCATGTGTTTGTTAGCCATCTGTATGTCTTCTTTGGAGAAATGTCTATTTAGTTCTTTGGCCCAATTTTTGATTGGGTCATTTATTTTTCTGGAATTGAGCTGTAGGAGTTGCTTGTGTATTTTTGAGATTAGTTGTTTGTCAGTTGCTTCATTTGCTATTATTTTCCCCCATTCTGAAGGCTGTCTTTTCACTTTGCTTATAGTTTCTTTTGTTGTGCAGAAGCTTTTAAGTTTAATTATGTCTCATTTGTTTATTTTTGCTTTTGTTTCCAATATTCTAGGAGGTGGGTCATAGAGGATCCTGCTGTGATTTATGTCAGAGAGTGCTTTGCCTATGTTTTCCTCTAAGAATTTTAGAGTTTCTGGTCTTACATTTAGATCTTTAACCCATTTTGAGTTTATTTTTGTGTACAGTGTTAGAAAGGGTTCTAGTTTCATTCTTTTACAAGTGGTTGACCAGTTTTCCCAGCACCACTTGTTAAAGAGATTGTCTTTAATCCATTGTATATTCTTGCCTCCTTTGTCAAAGATAAGGTGTCCATAGGTGCATGGGTTTGTCTCTGGGCTTTCTATTTTGTTCCATCGATCTATATTTCTGCCTTTGTGCCAGTACCGTATTGTCTTGATGACTATGGGTTTGTAGTAGAGTCTGAAGTCAGGCAGGTTGATTCCTCCAGTTCCATTCTTCTTTCTCAAGATAGCTTTGGCTATTCGTGTTTTTTTGTATTTCCATAGAAATTGTGAAATTATTTGTTCTAGCTCTGTAAAAAATACTGTTGGTAGCTTGATAGGGATTGCATTGAATCTATAGATTGCTTTGGGTAGTATACTCATTTTCACTATATTGATTCTTCCGATCCATGAACATGGTATATTTCCGCATCTATTAGTGTCCTCTTTGATTTCTTTCACCAGTGTTTTGTAATTTTCTATATATAGGTCTTTAGTTTCTTTAGGTGGATATATTCCTAAGTATTTTATTCTTTCCATTGCAATGGTGAATTGAATTGTTTCCTTAATTTCTCCATTTTCTCATTATTAGTGTATAGGAATGCAAGGGATTTCTGTGTGTTGATTTTATATCCTGCAACTTTACTACTTCGTTGATTAACTCTAGTAATTTTTCTGGTGGAGTCTTTAGGGTTTTCTATGTAGAGGATCATGTCATCTTCAAACATTGAGAGTTTTACTTCTTCTTTTCCAATTTGGATTCCTTTTATTTCTTTTTCTGCTCTTATTACTGTGGCCAAAACTTCCAGAACTATGTGGAATAGTAATGGTGAAAGTGGGCACCCTTGTCTTGTTCCTGACTTTAGGGGAAATGCTTTCAATTTTTCACCATTGAGGATAATGTTTGCTGTGGGTTTGTCATATATAGCTTTTATTATGTTGAGGTATGTCCCTCTATTCCTGCTTTTTGGAGAGTTTTTTATCATAAATGGATGTTGAATTTTGTCAAAGGCTTTCTCTGCATCTATTGAGATAATCATATGGCTTTTATTTTTCAATTTGTTAATGTGGTGTATTACATTGATTGATTTGTGAGTATTGAAGAATCCTTGCATCCCTGGGATAAAGCCCACTTGGTCATGGTGTATGACCTTTTTACTGTGTTGTTGGATTATGAGTGCTAGGATTTTGTTAAGGATTTTTGCATCTATGTTCATCAGTGATATTGGCCTGTAGTTTTCTTTTTTTGTGGCATCTTTGTCAGGTTTTGGTATTAGGGTGATGGTGGCCTCATAGAATGAGTTTGGAAGTTTACCTTCCTCTGCAATTTTCTGGAAGAGTTTGAGTAGGATAAGTGTTAGCTCTTCTCTAAATTTTTGGTAGAATTCAGCTGTGAAGCTATCTGGACCTGGGCTTTTTTTTTTGCTGGAAGATTTCTTATTACAGTTTCAATTTCTGTGCTTGTGATGGGTCTGTTAAGATTTTCTATGTCTTCCTGGTTCAGTTTTGGAAAGTTGTACTTTTCCAAGAATTTGTCCATTTCTTCCACATTGTCCATTTGATTGGCATATAATTGCTGATAGCAGTCTCTTATGATCCTTTGTATTTCTGTGTTGTCTATTGTGATCTCTCCATTTTCATTTCTAATTTTATTGATTTGATTGTTCTCCCTTTGTTTCTTGATGAGTCTGGCTAATGGTTTGTCAATTTTATTTATCCTTTCAAAGAACCAGCTTTTGGCTTTGTTGATTTTTGCTATGGTCTCTTTTGTCTCTTTTGCATTTATTTCTGCCCTAATTTTTAAGATTTCTTTCCTTCTACTAACCCTGGGGTTCTTCATTTCTTCCTTTTCTAGTTGCTTTAGGCATAGAGTTAGGTTATTTATTTGACTTTTTTCTCGTTTCTTGAGGTATGTCTGTATTGCTATGAACTTTCCCCTTAGCAATGCTTTTACAGTGTCCCACAGGTTTTGGGTTGTTGCGTTTTCATTTCCATTCATTTCTATGCATATTTTGATTTCTTTTTTGATTTCTTCTGTGATTTGTTGGTTATTCAGCAGCATGTTGTTCAGCCTCCATATGTTGGAATTTTTAATAGTTTTTCTCCTATAATTGAGTTCTAATCTTACTGTATTGAGGTCAGAAAAGATGTTTGGAATGATTTAAATTTTTTTGAATTTACCAAGGCTAGATTTATGGCCCAGGATGTGATCTATCCTGAAGAAGGTTCCATGTGCATTTGAGAAAAAGGTGAAATTCATTGTTTTGGGGGTGAAATGTCCTATAGATATCAATTAGGTCTAACTGGTTTATTGCATCATTTAAAGTTTGTGTTTCCTTGTAAATTTTCTTTTAATTTGATCTATCCATAGGTGTGAGTGGGGTATTAAAGTCTCCCACTATTATTGTGTTATTGTTAATTTCCCCTTTCATACTTGTTAGCATTTGTCTTACGTATTGTGGTGCTCCTATGTGGGTGCATATATATATGTAACTGTTATATCTTCTTCTTGGATTGATCCTTTGATCATTATGTAGTGTTCTTCTTTGTCTCTTTTCACAGCCTTTGTTTTAAAGTTAATTTTATCTGACATGAGTCCTGCTTTCTTTTGGTCTCTATTTGCATGAAATATCTTTTTCCAGCCATTCACTTTCAGTCTGTACATGTCCCCTGTTTTGAGGTGGGTCTCTTGTAGACAACATATATAGGGGTCTTGTTTTTGTATCCATTCAGCCAGTCTTTGTCTTTTGGTTGGGGCATTCAACCCATTTACATTTAAGGTAATTATTGATAAGTATGATCCCATTGCCATTTACTTTATTGTTTTTGGTTTGAGTTTATACACCCTTTTTGTGTTTCCTGTCTAGAGAATATCCTTTAGCATTTGTTGGAGAGCTGGTTTGGTGGTGCTAAATTCTCTCAGCTTTTGCTTGTCTGTAAAACTTTTGATTTCTCCTTCATATTTGAATGAGATCCTTGCTGGATACAGTAATCTGGGCTGTGGGTTATTTTTTTTCCATCACTTTAAGTATGTCTTGCCATTCCCTCATGGCCTGAAGAGTTTCTGTTGAAAGATCAGCTGTTATCCTTATGGGAATCCCCTTGTGTGTTATTTGTTGTTTTTCCCCTGCTGCTTTTAATATTTGTCCTTTGTGTTTGATCTTTGTTAATTTGATTAGTATGTGTCTTGGGGTGTTTCGCCTTGGGTTTATCCTGTTTGGGACTCTCTGGGTTTCTTGGACTTGGGTGATTATTTCCTTCCCCATTTTAGGGAAGTTTTCACCTATTATCTCCTCAAATATTTTCTCATGGTCTTTCTTTTTGTCCTCTTCTTCTGGGACTCCTATGATTCAAATGTTGGGGCATTTAACGTTGTCCTGGAGGTCTCTGAGATTGTCCTCATTTCTTTTAATTCGTTTTTCTTTTTTGCTCTCTGATTCATTTATTTCTACCATTCTATCTTCTAGTTCACTAATCCTATCTTCTGCCTCTGTTACTCTACTATTTGTTGCCTCCAGAGTGTTTTTGATCTCATTTATTGCATTCATTATATATTGACTCTTTTTTTTATTTCTTCTAGGTCCTTGTTCAACCTTTCTTGCATCTTCTCAATCCTTGTCTCCAGGCTATTTATCTGTGATTCCATTTTGATTTCAAGATTTTGGATCATTTTCTCTATCAGTATTTGGAATTCTTTATCAGGTAGATTGCCTATCTCTTCCTCTTTTGTTTGGTTTGGTGGGCATTTATCCTGTTCCTTTACCTGCTGGGTATTCCTCTGTCTCTTCATCTTGTTTATATTGCTGAGTTTGGGGTGGCTTTTCTGTATTCTAGCAGTTTGTGGCGTTTTTATTGTGAAGTTTCCTCACTGTGGGTGGGGTTGTACGGGTGGCTTGTCAAAGTTTCTTGGTTAGGGAAGCTTGTATCGGTGTTCTGGTGGGTGGAACTGGATTTCTTCTCTCTGGAGTGCAATGAAGTGTCCAGTGATGAGTTATGAGATGTCAATGGGTTTGGAGTAACTTTGGGCAGCCTGTATATTGGAGCTCAGGGCTGTGTTCCTGTGTTGCTGGAGAATTTGCGTGGTATGTCTTGCTCTGAAACTTTTTGGCCCTTGGATGGTGCTTGGTTTCAGTGTAGGTATGGAGGCGTTTGATGAGCTCCTGTTGATTAATGTTCCCTGGAGTTAGGAGTTCTCTGGTGTTTGCAGGATTTGGACTTAAGCCTCCTGCTTCTGGTTTTCAGTCTTATTTTTATGGTAGTCTCAAGACTTCTCCTTCTATACAGCACCATTGATAAACATCTAGGTTAAAGATGAAAAGTTTCTCCACAGTGAGGGACACCCATAGAAGTTCACAGAGTTACATGGAAAAGAGAAGAGGGAAGAGGGAGTTAGAGGTGACCCAAATGAGATGAGGTGGAATCAAAAGAGGAGAGAGCAAGCTAGCCAGTAATCACTTCCTTATGTGTGGTCCACAGTGTGGACCGCTCAGAGATGTTCATGGAGTTATACAGAGAAGAGAAGAGAGAGGAAGGAGACAGAAGTGGCCAGGAGGATAAAAGGGGGGAATCAAAAGGAGAGAGACAGATCCAGCCAGTAATCAGTTCCCTAAGTGTTCTCCACCGTCTGGAACACACAGAGATTCCCAGAGTTGGATAGAGAAGAGAAGGGGGAGGGAGGAGACAGAGGCGACCTGGTAGAGAAAAAGGAGAGTCCAAAGGGGGAGAGAGCAGTCAAGCCAGCAATCTCGCTCCCAAGTAAAAATGGGTACTGAAGATTGGGTTCTTAAAGGTACAAAATTGATAACAAATATCAAAAAGCAAAGATTAAAAGTCTAGAGTAGACGTTGGATTTTCAAAAATACAATATTAAAGAAAAGAAGAAAAAAAAACAAAGGAAAAAAGTCACAAAAATTATATATTTTTTTATTATATATGAATTATATATGAATTATATATGAATTCATTATATATGAATATATATATATATGAAGTTTGCTTTAAAAAAATAGGGTCTCTTTTTTGCAAAGTAATAGTAGTTTATAAAAATGAAAATAAAGGAGTAATAGAGGACTTAAAATTAAAAAAAAATTAAAAGAAAAAAAAAAGAATGATCATAAAAATAGTAAAAATATATCTAGGACTTTCCCTGGTGGTGGTGTGGGCAGTGTGGGGTCAGTTCATTTTTGGATAGTTCCTTGGTCCGGTGTATATTTCTCAAGATCTGTTATGACCAACCTAGAGAGCATATTGAAAAGCAGAGACATTATTTTACCAACAAATGTCCATCTGGTCAAGGCTATCATTTTTCCAGTGGTCATGTATGGATGTGAGAGTTGGACTGTGAAGAAAGCTGAGTGCCAAAGAATTGATGCTTTTGAACTGTGGTGTTGGAGAAGACTCTTGAGAGTCCCATGGACTGCAAGGAGATCCAACCAGTCCATTCTGAAGGAGATCAGCCCTGGGATTTCTTTGGAAGGAATAATGCTAAAGCCGAAACTCCAGTACTTTGGCCACCTCATGCGAAGAGTTGACTCATTGGAAGACTCTGATGCTGGGAGGGATTGGGGGCAGGAGGAGAAGGGGATGACAGAGGATGAGATGGCTGGATGGCATCACTGACTAGATGGACGTGAGTCTGAGTGAACTCTGGGAGTTGGTGATGGACAGGGAGGCCTGGCATGCTGCAATTCATGGGGTTGCAGAGAGTCGGACACGACTGAGTGACTGAACTGACTGAACTGACTGATAGGCCCCTTCTTATGTAGTTGGTACTAATGACTGGGTCTTAATCTATTGCACCTGTCACTTCCAAGGCAGTTCCCTCTGTTTTAGCTTCTTCTGTTTGCTGGTCTCTTCAGTGTCTGATTTCTGTCCTAACACAAGGGGGGCGGTGGTGGACACTTTCTTTAGGCTCATTTGTTCGGTTGCAGTGTGGGGAGGGAGGGATGCTGCAAACAAATAACATGGGCCTGTGCTCACAGTGTATCAGCAACACTGGGCCTGCCCCCTCTCACGGTGTGTGTGCCCTCACTTCCCACACTGCTCAGGCTCTAGGTTGCTCCACCGGGAACCGTCTGAGGCTGGCCCTGGGCTGCCTGCACCTCCCAGGTCTAAGCCGCTCAGGTTCAGGCACTCGGGTAGTCCTCAGAGGCGCAGACTCCATTGGGCCTGCGTTTTGTGCCCTTCCCAGGTCCAAGCAGCTCAGGTGATGAGGTGTTTGGTGAGTGAGGTCGCTGCAACTTATCTCCTTCCCTGTCCCTGCTGCTTGGTTTTCTGGGTGTACAACAGGTGCACCTTTGCAGGCGGATGTCCAGAACCCCAAGAAGTTTTAGTTAGCAAAGAAGCCTGCTTGCAGTTTGGTAGATAATGTCTCTCTGGCGCTGTGATTGCCCCCTTCTGGCTCTGGCTGCCTGTCACTGGAGGGGGATGGTCTGAAGCGGGCTATCTCTGTTCAGTTCTTTGTTCTGTGTGCAGGTCTGGCGGTTTCTTAGGTTAGGGCTTTTCGCTTTGTAGGTATCCCACAGTCTGGTTTGCTAGCCCAAGTTCGTTCCCTCAGATTGACCTCAGGGCATTCAGGCCTGGTCCTTACTCTAAGCAATGCAGCCCGCACCTCCCTGCCCAGCCTCCGCTTGCTAGTGGCGGGTGCAGGCATCTACGCTGCTTCTCCACTGGGGGAGTTACCGCTGGGCTCGTAATCTGTGGGGTTTAATTATTTATTTTTCCTCCCTGTTATGTTGCCCTCTGTGCTTCCAGGACTCGCCACAGACTCCGCAGTGAGAGTGTTTCCTGGTGTTTGGAAACTTCTCTCTTTTTAAGACTCCCTTCTGGGGATGGAGCTCCATCCCTCCCTCTTTTGTCTCTTCTCTTGTCTTTTATATTTTTTCCTACCTCCTTTCAAAGACAATGGGCTGCTTTTCTGGGCGCCTGATGTCCTCTGCCGGCATTCAGAAGTTGTTTTGTGGAATTTACTCAGCATTTAAATGTTCTTTTGATGAATTTGTCGGGGAGAAAGTGGTCTCCCGGTCCTATTCCTCCGCCATCTTGGGACCGCCTCTCCCACTTCACTTCTTTTTTCTCAGCTATCCATAAGCCCTCCTCAGACAACCATTTTCCATTTTTGCATTTCTCCTTCTTGGGGATGGCTTTGATCACTGCCTCCTGTACAGTGTTACAAGCCCATTGTACACATTCAATAAATGCTGCTTGTGGTTGTTACTGTGGGCTATCTTTGATATTTAGATTTATGTACTGTTTTGCTCTCTCAGCTCTCTTCTTGCCCATCTCCACCACTGCCCCCCAAACAGCCTATCCCCTACCTTCCTTGGCATGAACTCCAAGAGTCTATTTTCTATTCCAAGGGCCATGATGATAGCAAGTCCCATCAGAACTCTTTTTCTTTGAGCCCTTGAGAATACTCTTGCTCCTTCATTGCCTTGGGCTTCCAACCTCAGTTCATGTAACTTCAAGTAGTAGGGCAGAAAATATTTCTAGACTCAAGTGCTCTTACAGTCTAAAATATACATGAATCTCTCAAGAATCTTGTTAAAATGAAGATTCTGATCCAGTAGGGCTGAGACTCTTCCAGCAAGATCCTGAGCTATATTGATGCTGTAGGTCTAGGGAACAACTGTTTGAGTAGCAAAGTCTAGAATGTTGCTCTCAAAAAAAGTTTCTACAATGATGGAAATGTTCCATATCTACATTGTCCAATACACTAGTCCCTAACCATGTGGGGCTACTCAGTATTTGAAACGTGGCTAGTGAAGCAGAGAAAATAAATTTAAACTTAATTCGGTTTAATTTTGTTAAATGTGGCTAGTGGTGAATGTGCGGGTTTAGAGAACAGGATCCTGGCCTATTTAGCTCTGAATTCCTAGGACATAGCCAGGATATTGAAGCACTCAATACATGTTTGTTGCAAGCAAGGAGCTTATTGCCTGAGGCAGGGGGCTAAGGTGCCATGGGAGACACATTCACATCTGTTCCACTCTATTTTTCCTAGAAACTGTATTTTGGGTGGTGTTGTATAGCAAGTGGATAAGACTGCAGAGTCCAGAGCTCATTTGTCTGGGCTTGAATGTGGACTCTACTGTTTATTAAGCTTGCCTTCTTGATTCCTATGCCTCACTGTCATCATCTGTAAAATGGAGACACAGGAATACTTCATCTTCTTATGCTTCATTTTAATGTACTTGGCAGATACTGTCATTTTTTGCAAATTGGGTGTTTGTGTAAACTCTGTGTTGAGCAAGTCTACTGGTGCCAACAGCACTTGCTCACTTTGTGTCTTTGGGTCACATTTGGGTAATTCTCGTAATATTTCAAAAATATTTCATTATCACTCTATTTGTCATGGTAACCTGTGATCAGTGATCTTTGATGTTACTACTGCAACACACCAAAGGCTCAGAGGATGTTTAGCATAAAGTATATTTTGGTCATATAAACAGCAGTATATATTTGATGTATATAACTGGAAGAGTATGGAGATCATTTTATACCCATTAAATCATCTTCACAATCTATGCCATAAACATATACATCACCTCTGAAAGTTTCCTCCTGTCCTATTAGTATTATTATGGTTATTATGGGTGCATGCGTGTGGTGGCGCTAGTGGTCAAGAACCCACCTGCCAATGCAGGAGACAGAAGAGACACAGGCTTGGTCCCTGGGTTGGAAAGATTACCTGGAGGAGGAAATGGCTGCCCACTGTAGTATTCCTGCCTGGAGAATCCTATGGACAGAGGCGCCTGGTAGGCTCCAGTCCACAGGGTTGTAAAAAGTCAGACACGACTGAAGCGACTTAGCCTGCACACACGCATGTGACAATCATAATCATGTTCTTCTTGCCTTTTGATTCGCAGCTCCAGGTCATTATTTCAAGAAAGGTATGTCCTATGTCCATTTTCTTAGACATGGTGCTATTTTACACTTAATAGAGATAGTGTAGTATAAACTTAACTTTTATCTGCTCTGGAGAACCAAAAGATTTGTGTAACCCACTTTGTTGTGATATTTGCTTTATTGTGCTGGTCTGGATCTGAGCTTAAGTTGTGACTGTAAAACAGTGTGTCTTATAGGCTTATGGGGGCTTCCCTGGTAGCTCAGCTGAAAAAGAATCTGCACGCAATGCAGGAGACCCCAGTTTGATTCCTGGGTCGGGATGATCCTCTGGAGAAAGGATAGCCTACCCACTCTAATATTCTTGGGCTTACCTGGTGGCACAGACAGTTAAGAATCCACTCACAATGCAAGAGACCTGGGTTCGATCCCTGGGTTGGGAAGATCCCCTGGAGGAGGGCATGTCAACCCACTCCAGTATTCTTGCCTGGAGAATTCCCATAGACAGGGGAGCCTGACAGGCTACAGTCCATGGGGTTGCAAAGAGTCGAACACAACTGAGTGATTAAGCACAGCACAGCACAGCACATAGCCTGGAAAGATTTAATCTGTGTGCAGTTCTTAGAAGAGCTCTTGGAACATGCCAAGTTCCCACGTGTACACATGGTCTCACCGTGTGTACACATGGTCTCACCGTGTGTACACATGGTCTCCTCCTGGCTTAAGCCCTCATGCATCTTGGCCTTCTTTCCACCTTTCAGAAAAGTTGAGCAACACCTTGAGCTCCATGTCCTTGTGTAGAAGGGCTTCTTTCATGTTGCTGATGCTAATTTGGACAACTCAGTCTGGTTGTGTTGTTAGCCCTGAAACATTTATTCCAAACCTCCATCCGTACATGGAGCCAGTTAACCAAAGTGTCTGGTGGGAGGAGCGAGCTTCAAAACAATGAGGTCAATGCTCCGAACCAAACAGGGTAATGCTAGCTGGCCCCACAGAAGATACGACGGCTAGGAAATTCTGCACCCGTGTTTATACAAAACAAGCAGGAAATGTTTGCCAGTGGAATAAATAAAGGAGCCTTCTGGTTACATAATGTTTTGTTGTGCCTCAGTTTGAGGCTGCTTTGGAATCGTGGCTTGGTCTAAGGTTTGAAGTTTGGAGCCTATCTCCTCTTTTGTTGCTTTGCTCTTGATACTTTAAATGTCATTCTACTCCAGGTCCTCAGGACATGAGTTAAAGCTGGACCTGAATGTGACTTCATTGCTTTGCTTTAGACAGCTCTCATGATCTACTTTGTTTCTGCACCTCTGACATGGGGATCGATTTGGAATGGGCAGGGAATGATGCGATGGGAGTGCTGGGGCTCAGAGGCAGTGATCCCATGTGCTTAGAAAAAGGGGAAGCTCTACTTACTTGTTGAGATCTTACTACGTGCCAAGCATTCTGCTAGGCTTGTCTCAGGCTCCCACCATAAACTGCAGTGTAAGCAGTTATGATCCAGAGATGGAGAGTGGTCTTTAAGTACCTCAGAAGTTAGGCTGACTTAGCTCCTGCATCTCTGCTTTTTCCCTTCTGTTACATCACCTTTCTTGAACTGGAAATTAAAGTAGATATTTCAGCTCAGTTTCCAAAGTTTCCCTGTGTAACCCAGGAAAACAAAGTTTATTTTCACCTGGAACAAAAAACATCTGGTTGTAAAATATCAAAGAAAATCCTCGTGAGTCAACATAATTTAATTTGTCTAGAACATGTATGTTTATTATAGTGAGATTTGAATGTCTCACTACCCTGAAAAGACGATACCTTTCGCTACCCCACCAGTACATATTTCATAAAGGCATTTACTGAGTGCCTGCTGGATGCAATGTCTGCCTGTAAGTCAGAGGGGTCAAGTAGAGCAAGGTGCGAAGTCCTAACCCAGTCTAACAGATTGGGGACTTTGTGACACCCACCTTACTATCTTGAGCTTCACTGTGCTTAAGTATAAAGGATAAAGCCCCTTGAAGCTCTAGGGTGTGGTGACCCTGGCTGAACACTTAGGCACTTAGAGAGAAAACTCTACTCTCTGGTCTACTATCTCTTGAGAAAGCTCCTATCGTTCATTTAGAAGTTCAAGAAAACATGCATGACTATTGCACAAGTGCCCCTTAGGATCAAGAGGGCTGAAGGAAAAGTAGAAAAATAGACAGAAATGGGAGCTGTGATGGTATCTGACATTTATTGGGCATTTGCTACGACTCCAGCACTGTTGTAACTGTGTTACTTGGACTATCTTTACTCATTAAGTCACTTAGTCCAGTGATTTACAACAGTGTATGGGGCCTGTGGGGCTTACCTGATAGTTCAGCTGGTAAAGAATTCACCTGCAATGCAGGAGACCTTGGTACAATTCCTGGGTTGGGAAGATCTGCTAGAGAAGGAGTAGGCTACCTTTTCCAGTATTCTTGGGCTTGTGAGTGAATCTAGAAAGCTGAGATGGACAAGTGTTTGCAAGTGTATGGGGGAAGTTGGCTGGGTCTGGGTGACTGACTGGCTAAGTGATTTGAGGTTCACACTGGTGGCCCCTGAATTTCTGAGCAGGAGAGTCAGGAACCTGCAAATCAGTTGGAAAAGGGTCTATGGAACTTGTCTTGAAGCTTCATTTGCTTGGCATACACATTATTTTTACTTCAGTTCAGTTCAGTCGCTCAGTCATGTCCAACTCTTTGTGACCCCATGGACTGCAGCACACCAAGCTTCCCTGTCCATCACCAACTCCCGGAGCTTGCTCAAACTCAGGTCCATCAAGTCGATGATACCATCCAACCATCTCATCCTCTGTCATCCCCTTCTCCTCCTGCCCCCAATCCCTCCCAGCATCAGAGTCTTTTCCAATGAGTCACTTCTTCGCATCAGGTGGCCAAAGTATTGGAGTTTCAGCCTCAGCATCAGTCCTTCCAATGAATATTCAAGAATGATCTCCTTTAGAATGGACTGGTTGGATCTCCTTGCAGTCCAAGGGACTCTCAAGAGTCTTCTCCAACACCCACAGTTCAAAAGCATCAATTCTTTGGCACTCAGCTTTCTTTATAACCCAACTTTCATATCCATACATGACTACTGTAAAAACCATAGCTTTGACTAGATGGACCTTTGTTGGCAAAGTAATGTAGTTTTGCTTAGTTTGCATGTTATTGGCTGTGGGAGGTCTGTTGGTAGAGACTGGAGTCTGATTCCCCTCGCAAAGCTGTTCCTTGGTGCTGTCATTTGATCCCGTGCAGATCCTCTTGATACTGGGGTTCAAGTGTCTGAAGCTGCACCACTGAAGACTCATTCATTAGCATCCTGCCTTTTCCCTGAAGGTTTGCCTTTTCTAAATTTATTTTTTCTTGAGGATTAATTTACATTCAGTGAAATGCACAGATCTTAAGTATTAAAGTATGGTTTGAGTTTTGAGAAATAGGTATTCCCATGGATTCACCACCACTCAAGATTTAGAATATTTTTATCTTTCCAGAAAGTCCTTTTTTTCCCTTTCTAGTTGATTTCTGCCTCTCTTGTCACCATACCTGATAACTATTCTGATTTTTATCCCTATAGATTAGTTTTACCTGTTGTAGAACTTCACCTGGGCTTTGCTTGCTAAGTTGCTCAGTCATGTCTTTGTGACCCTACAGACTGTAGCTCCTTTGTCCCTAGGATTCTCCAGGCAAGAATACCGGAATGGGTTGCCATGACCTCCTCAAGGGGTTCTTCCTGACCCAGGGATTGAACCTGTTTGATAGGTTGCATTGGCAACTGCATTGGCAAGTGGGTTCTTTACCACTAGCACCACCTAGGAACACTGAACTTTGTCTACTTGAAACCAAATGGTATGTACCTTTTGAGTCTGCTTCTTTTTCACTTGATATAATGATCTTGAGGGTTTTTTTCACATTATGATGTGTACCAGGAGTTTCTTCCTTCTTGTTGCTGATAAGTATTCCATTATATGAATACACCACTGCTTTTAGAATCCATTCCCACAGATGGACTTTTAGGTTGTCTCTCATTTTCGGCATGATACCCAAAGCCAGTAGGAAAGTTCATGTGCAAGATTTGTTGGCACATGCACTTATTTCCCTTGTGTAGATACACAGAAGGGAATTGTTGGGTCAGAGGGCAGTTTCCCAAAGCAGTTGTGCCATTTTATACTCTTACTCAAGATTTTCTTTTAAAAGATCAGTTGTGCTGGAAGAGGGAGCTTTGTACTACTTTCTCTTTGATCTTCCATCTTCCTCTCTTCCTATCAAACAGGGTCAACTAGCCAAATCTAAACACAGGGCAGGAGTCAATTAGCAGATATTCTCATTTCTGATTACTTAAGCTTTTTATTCGCCAATTCATTCTGTTCAAAAATCATTTTTTCAAAATGTATAAATAAGTGAAAATGTGAAGGACTTTAAAAGTCTAAGAAAAAAGCAACAGCTAACATCATACTCAATGGTGACTATTGGGTGTTTTCCCCTGATGATCATGAAAAAGATGGGGATATCCACTCTTACCACTTCCATTGACATTGTACTAAAGGTTACACCAGTCCAGTAAAAGAAGAAAAAGAAGCATAAAGATCAAAAGGGAGAATATGACTCTTTACAAAAGGAGACTTTTTATACCAGTCCAAAAAGAAGAAAAAGAAGCATAAAGATCAAAATGGAGAATATGACTTTACAAAAGTTATTTTTATCTATGTAGACAATCATAAGGATTCTGTAAAAATCTGATGGAACTAGTATTAAGTTCAGCAAGGTTTTAATATTCAAAGTTGATATGCAAAATAGATTGTATTTATATATCCAACAGCAACCATTTGAAAAATGAAAAATGTTTAAAAAGCATCAAAAATCATAACAGACCAAAATTTATTTCTAGCAAAAATATGCAAAATGCACATTAAAAAAATACAAAACATTTCAGGCAGAGATGACCTAAAGAAATGGAGAAATATACCATATTCATTGATTGGAAAACTCACTATTATTAAGATCAAATTGATCTCTAGAAGGGGTTGGCAAACATTTTCTGAAAGGGCCATGAACTTTAAGTTTTGTAGGTCATGTGATCTTAATTGGATAGTACTCAACTTTGCCTATATAATATGAAAGCATAGACAATATATACAGAAAAATGTGGCCAGGTTCCAATAAAACTTTATTTACAAAAACAGACTGTGGGCCAGATTTGTCCCTCTTTTATTACTCATCAGCTGAAAAATGAGAAGACCAAATGGTCTCTAGAGTTCCTTCCAGCTTTCACTTAGGAAAAAATGAAAGGTTCTCTTCTCTGATCATGCCAGATAAAGACAGCATATAATAACTTATATTAGTTTATTTGACTACCAATTCTCTTGCCAACCTCCCCTTCATATATAAAGTGGTGATAATGATGCCTACTTGATAGTGTTGATGAGAATGTTTAGTGAAATAATATAAAGACATAGATATCTGGATAATGCTGGGCTCATTCAAAGAAATTCATATCCTTCACTCCCAAACCCTGTTCCAGTTTTTTCCCATTTGTTTTCAGGATTTAGCTTTAGAGGTCGACATGTCCAATACTGTTTCCAGTCCATCAGCTGAAGCTTCAGATCACAGGCTTGTGTATGTCTGAGGAACCTAGTGTTAGGTGTTCAAAACACATGCAGACTGGCCCAGCTGCCATATCACCACTTTGCAAAGTGAGGTGCTGGGGTTTGATCCCCAGTAATTAATACTGTAGACTTCCAGGTTCATAGCTCTGAAGGACTCAGCTTTATTTCAGGGGTTACAGGGAAGAAACAGTTCAGGAAGCCCTGGGGCGGTAGCCCAGAAACAACAGGCACTTAAGCTCCTATTGCCTTTTTAAGAAGACATGCTTCTTATTGTAAATATTATGCTCCAACCTCCCAGCATAATCCCAAATAATGTCATCTCTGGGAAAAGTTGACAAGTGGGGAGAATTTAAGGCCTTCCATCTGTTGGGAAAGAAAGCTGGTAGATGTACAGGAGTTTCTTTCCACCTTATACTGTTGGGTCATCCCTTCATTGACTTTTCTTTTACTTTCTGGTCTTGAGTTGGCTAAAGATGAGGGGTGATATGCTGCTTGCTTCAGTCCTGCCCTGTATGGCATTTGTCTTGCAACTTTCCCATGCTTGTTTCAACAGGGAAAAAAAATCAAAGAGATTGACATATAGCTGCCCCGAGGCTAGATTGTCACTGAAATAGACTTCTTCAAATAAAAATAAGGGCCATTTTTGCTTGCATGGCTTTGGAATGAAACACAGTTAATAAAAACTGCATGGGAAACTCACATTGCAGCTATAAAAAAATTAGAAAATAGAATTCTTAGCTAAAGTCAGCAGTGATTGTTGGCTCAGGGTAGGAATTAGGGAGGAAAACATTCTGAAACTCATTGAAAGTGAAGAGAGAAGATTTATTACCCTTTATCCATCTGTTTAACCCTTCAGAAGGAAAGTTAGAGTCACATTTGCTTAGAAAGTGATTGAGTCCTGGGTTTTAAGATAAGGATAGACCATTTTCTCCTTGTGGATAAACTGTTAAACAGAAAATAGGGCTACTTAGCTTAAAAAAAAAAAAAAAAAAAAAGCAAAAACCCAAAACTGCTCCAAAACAAAGACTGGATAAAATCATGGACAACAAGCTTTCCTATTTATTTTTCCTCCTCTGTCAGCCACCATCTTTGTGTGGGTGTATCGAATGTTTCTGAGGTTAGATTGTGTATCTTTCCAGGTGGGAGGGCAGGGACACCTCTCATCACTCTCCAGTCCTTATCCCAACATCATCATCTGGAATATCTCTTAAAACTCTGGAGAGATGGTTTGTTTCTAGAGCACCCCACTGGGCAGGGGCTATGCCTTCTAGAATGGAATATCCAGGATCCTTCCAGTTTTAATGTGAAGTGCCACTAGGCCATCAGGAAATGGTGATTGATTATCTGAGAAATTTCACCGTCTTTCTGCATTCACCAAAGCCATTACTCTAATGGGAAGCTGAAGTCTTGACCAATTCCCATTTAAGGTGACAAACATGAAAAATCACAGCATCTAGACAAGTGTGCTTGGTTTAGTCCCTGGTTGCTACAGGAGAGTTTATAAGAATATTTAGAAGTGACTTAGGGTCCTTTTTTCTCTCTCCTTAAAACCTATAAACTGTAGTCATTTTCACAGGTTTTTGCTAATTAATGCCACCATTGTGGAAATGGGACTGTTCTGCAAGCAAGCTGCAAAAAATGGGATTTTTATTGCTGGTGGAAAAACCTGGGGAATAATTAGCAGATCCGTGGAGATCCCTTGACTCTAGGCATGTGCATGGTAATGGCCAACCCTGGAGATCACTGAGGGAAATGGGGTCAGAGTTTCTACCTTAGGCCACGTTTATGTTGTCAGTTACAGCCTTCAAACTGCAGTTGGACAAATGTGGGAAAATGCTCTGTGAAATGCTAGACAAATGAATCTGATGTGGACCAATCTCAACTAGGAAAATTGGCTCTGCTTTGCTAAGTGCTGTACAGCTGCCAAGACTTGCAAATGAAATATTTTGATATCTCATTAAACTTGAGTCCCCAGAGAGGCACACACACACACACACACACACACACACACACACACACAATGGTTGATGAAGGTCCCCCTCAAGGTGCTTGGCTGGAGGAGATTACAGAAATGACAGACTCATCGGGCCAGAAGAGGACCTGGGGGTCATCTGGTCCAGAGGTTCATAACTGAGGATCCTTGGGGGAAAATAATTATAATTTTTGTTTTTACTAATCTCTAATTGAAATTTATCATTTCTTCCCATTTCAAATGTGGGCAAAACCCACAGGGACATCACTTGTGCCTGTGATTTTGACACAATAAAAGTCAAAGATGTCTTTGTATCACATTTCAGTGTTGCACATTATCTCGAGATACCGTTCATGCCCATTATGTCTTTGAAATTATGGGATTTAGGAGATCGACTGTTGGATATTATTATTTGTGTTACTAAAGAATATACATATATTATTATATCACACATTTAAAATTATTTTTAGCTCTGTGTTTTATGTTATTAATTGTTTTGTAATTGTATGTATTTTCTTTTATCCACTTAAAAATATTATTGTGAAAGAGGTCATAGGCTTCATCAGACTGCTCAAGAGGTCCATAATACAAGGTTTAAGAATGCTTCTGGGGATTTTCCTGGTGGTCCAGTGGCTGAGACTCTGAGTTCCCAGTGTAAGGAGCCCAGATTCCATCCCTGGTCAGGGAACTAGATTCCACAAGCCACAACTAAGACCTGGCATAGCCAAAATGAATAAATAAATATTTACAAAAAGAGCATTTCCTTACACAATCTCTATTTGCAGCTGAGGAAATTGAGGCAGCATGGTGAGGGGCAGAGAAAGAGCCAGAATCCCATAGTGCTGTCTTTGTTCTCTTCCCACCATTATGGGACTCTGCAGAAGAAGAATGTACCCTCAGGAAAAACAATATACAACACCTCTGGCAACAAATGTTTTTAAGCTGAGGATTCAGGGACGATAAGAAATTCCTGAGGCTAATATTAGCAAATATGTTTCCAAATTCAAATGTACTTTTCTACCTTCCACTGTCTAGAGTGGACATTGCCAAGTAGAATTCATGTCATTACTAAAAAAAAAAAAATCAACTCAGAGGTGCAATGATGCAGGTCATCTTTAAACTGACCCACAGAATACATTATTTGCTATTTTCTGCACCCGTAGCAGAAGTTTTATCTCCTGCATAGACTGCAGCCATGAAATTAAAAGACGCTTACTCCTTGGAAGGAAAATTATGAGCAACCTAGATAGCATATTCAAAAGCAGAGACATTACTTTGCCAACAAAGGTTCATCTAGTCAAGGCTATGGTTTTTCCTGTGGTCATGTATGGATGTGAGAGTTGGACTGTGAAGAAAGCTGAGCGCCGAAGAAGTGATGCTTTTGAACTGTGGTGTTGGAGAAGACTCTTGAGAGTCCCTTGGACTGCAAGGAGATCCAACCAGTCCATTCTGAAGGAGATCAGCCCTGGGATTGCTTTGGAAGGAATGATGCTAAAGCTGAAACTCCAGTACTTTGGCCACCTCATGCGAAGAGTTGACTCATTGGAAAAGACTCTGATGCTGGGAGGGATTGGGGGCAGGAGGAGAAGGGGACGCCAGAGGATGAGATGGCCGGATGGCATCACTGACTTGATGGACGTGAGTCTGAGTGAACTCCGGGAGTTGGTGATGGACAGGGAGGCCTGGTGTGCTGTGATTCATGGGGTCTCAAAGAGTTGGACATGACTGAGTGACTGAACTGAACTGAAATGAAAAATTTAATCTGTGAACATTCCAATTGTGAATGGCAGGAAGCTGGGTGTCAGGGCAGTCTAGGCTAGAATGAGGATGGATTATTTGGTTTATTTTCTAGAATAAGATGCATTAATGATACATGTATGCTGAGTTGTGTCCAATTCTTTGCAGCCCTATGGACTGTAGCCCACCAGGCTCCTCTATCCATGGGATTTCCTAGGCAAGAATACCGGAGTGGGTTGCCATTTTCTCCTCCAGGGGATATTCCTGAGGATCAAACCTGAGTCCCCTGCAATTCCTGCACTGCAGGTCCATTCTTTACCACTGATCCAACTGGGGGCCCATGTTAATGATGCACACATGTGTATATATCTCTGCTAGTGGAAAAGACAAGGAGCGGATTTATTTCCATATCTCTTATGAAAGTGTCAGGTGATGTGAATCTGTTACATTACCTGTTACCTGGTGTGAACATAAAGATGTAAGAAATTCAAATAAATTCTCACTCTCTCATGGTTCAGTTGGAGGCAGATTTTCTTAAAGTAATTGATCTTTAAACATTCTGATTTTCTAAGTTTGATAATTCATGTAATTGTAAAACCTTAGCACGTAACCGAATCCAGTAGTTCTCAAACTTTCTTCTTTTTTTTCCTTAGCAATTTTTCAGTGTGACATGTGTATATATTTATTTATATATTTTTTGGCTGTATTTTTGTGTGTTTTAACTTTTCATTTTGAACTAATTTCAGATTTATGAAAAAGTTACAGAATTAATTTCTTAGTATGCTCACATCAAGACTCTCCAAAAGTTAATATTTTTTATAATCACTGTACAATGATCAAAATCAATAAATTAACACTGATACTACTCTATTGTCTAAGCTGTTGAGCTTATTTAAGCTTCACCAGTCATCACACTAATGTTCTTTTTTTGGTCCAGAATCTGACCTATGATTAAATTATGTTACATTTAGCTTTTATCTCTGCTCTTCTCCTTTAATCAGAAAGGAGTCTGATTAAAGTCTTTCTGTCCTTTGTGACTTTGAACTTTAAAGAGTTTGGACCTGTTATTTTGTAAGTTTTTTCACCTTGGGTTGGACTGATGTTTCCTTGTGATTCTTTTCAGGCTACACACTCTTAGCCGGAAAACCACAGAAGTGATCTTGTGTCTTCCTCAGTGCACCATATTAGGAGGCATGTGATGTTGATGTCTCATTACTGATGTTGTTAACTTTGATCTCTTGGTTAAGGTGGTATCTGGTAGATATCTCCACTATCCGTTCAGTTCAGTCACTCAGTTGTATCCAACTCTTTGCGACCCCATGGACTGCAGCACGCCAGACTTCCCTGTGCATCATCAACTCCTGGAGCTTGCTCAAACTCATGTCCATTAAGTCGGTGATGCCATCCAATCATCTCATCCTCTGTCATCCCCTTCTCCTCCTGCCTTCAATCTTTCCCAGCATCAGGGTCTTTTCTAATGAGTCAGTTCTTCACATCAGGTGGCCAAAGTATTAGAGCTTCAGCTTCAGCATTGGTCCTTCCAATGAACATTTAGGACTGGTATCCTCTAGGATTGAGTGGTTTGATCTCTTTGCAGTCCAAAGGACTTCACTATAATTAATAAGTATTCTCCACTATAATTAGTAAGTATTCTGTGGGGAGATACTTTGAGACTTTGTAAAAATCCTGTTTCTCACCTTACTGTTCCCCTACTAGTTTTAACTGATAATTCTTCCCTTAACCAACTACAGAAATACTTTGTTTTTTGCACTTCATATTATTGCACTTTGTAGATATTGTGTTTTTTACAACTTGAAGTTTTGTGGCCACCCTGTGTTAAACAAGTCTATTGGTGACATTTTCCCAATAGCATTTGCTCACTGTGTGTCTTTGTATCACATTTTTATTATTCTTGGAAAGTTGCAAAGTTTTTGCTATTATTATATTTCTTAAGGTGATTTGTGATCAATGATCTTTGATGTTACTATTATGACTTGTTTAAGGCTCAGTTGATGATTAGCATTTCTTAGCAGTGAAATATTTTTTAACTAAGACATACCCATCACCCTAAGGGCAGAAAGTGAAGAAGAACTAAAGAGCTTCTTGATTAAGGTGAAAGAGGAGAGTGAAAAAGTTGGCTTAAAACTCAATTTTCAAAAAACTAAGATCATGGCTTCTGGTTCCATCAGTTCATGGCAAATAGATGGGGAAAAAATGGAAACAGTGACAGATTTTATTTTCCGGGGTTACAAAATCACTGCAGATGGTGACTGCAGGCATGAAATTAAAAGATATTTGCTCCTTGGAAGGAAAGCTATGACAAACCTAGAGAGCATATTAAAAAGCAGAGACATCACTTTGCTGACAAAGGTTTATACAGACAAAGCTATCACTTTTCCAGTAATCATGTATGGATGTGAGAGTTGGACTGTAAAGAAGGCTGAGCATGGAAGAATTGACGCTTTCAAACTGTGAAGTTGAAGAAGACTCTTGAGAGTCCCTTGGACTGTAAGGAGATCTAACCAGTCAATCCCAAAGGAAATTAACCATGAATATTCTTTGGAAGAACTGATGCTGAAGCTAAAGCTCCAATACTTTGGCCACCTGATGCAAAGAGCCTTCTCATTGGAAAATACCCTGGTGCTTGGAAAGACTGAAGGCAGGAGGAGAAGGGGAAGACAGAATGAAATGTTGGATGGCATTGCTGACTCAATGGACATGAGTTTGAGCAAACTCTGGGAGATAGTTCAGGAAAGGGAAGCATGGTGTCCTGCAGACCATGGGGTCACAAAGAATCAGACACCACTGAGGTACTGAACAACAAAAACAAAGCCCCTGGTGCAGGAGATGCAAGAGACATGGATTTGATCCCTGGGTTGGGAAGATGCCCTGCAGTAGAAAGTGGCAACCCACTCCAATATTCTTGCCAAAAAAATTCCATGGACAGAAGAGCCTGGTGGGCTACAGCCCATGGAACCACAAAGAGTAGGACACAACTGAGCACACACATGCTTTTTTAGTCATAATGCTAGTGCACACTTAATAGACTGTGGTATAGTGTAAACACTAGTTTTATATGCACTGGGAAACCAAAAAATTTGTGTGACTTGTTTTATTGTGATATTCATTCTACTGTGGAAGTTTGAAACTGAACTCCCATTGTCCCATTAGGTTTGTATGAGAAAGAAGCAATTTTACTCTAGAGAAGATTCAATATTTAACATGAAATCCAAAATTTCCTTTTCTTGAGCTTTGGATTGTTGTTCATAATTCCTCATTCATTGCCTCACTGAATTCCTTTCTCTCACTATTTACCCAAAGTTATAAACGCCACGACCATGTGACAGTTAAGAATGTGCACGCATAGTAAATGTACTTGAAAGACAGGCGTGGTAATTCCTGAGGGTTCTTACTGGATTTCAAGTACTTAAAAACATAGGAAAAGGTGCTAAGTGGATTCTTTTGTGCATAAATGTATTTCACTTACTCCTGTGAGTAGAGAAGAGCATTTATCTTCAAGGTCAAAACACCTAATCAGTGTACACCATACTGAAATAAACTTCTGGGTTACATACGTGTTAAAAACAAAATCTTCATGCCACATTTTAATACCCATCAAAGTGAGCTGGACTCTCGGGGAGAGAGAGGAAGGTTGTGATGGGGGATTTCTGGTGTTAACATTTGACCACCTACTTTAATTATTTTTGTAGTGCAATTCTAGGTGTATGGAAGTAAGCAGATAATTAAAACTGCCTCAGAATTTCACTCATTACTTTAGAATGGGCTGCAAGACTCAGATATACCTGGGTGTCCACCAAAGAAAGGTCCTTGGAATGACTGGGGCCAGCTGGTGAAAAGACCACCCCCCCCTCCCACCTCAGGTAATCCCCCAAAATGTGAATGAGAATTGACTTCTCACAAAACTAGTATTTTTCAGGGCTGACTCCTTTAAAAGTATGAAAGGGAAATTGTTAGTCACTCAGTTGTGTCTGAGTCTTTGTGACCCTGTGGTCTGCAGCCCACCAGACCCCTCTGTCCATGAAATTCTCCAGGCAAGAATACTGGGGTGGGTAGTCATTTCCTTCTCTGGGGGCTCTTCCTGACCCAGGGATCCAACCCATGTCTCCTGCGTTGCAGGAGAATTCTTTACTGTCTAATGTTGGTATAGGAGGGTTCACTTTTCTTTTCCAAGATAACAAGACAACTTCCTATGCCTAACAAGTTTCTTTAGTTTCACCTTCACTTCCAGAAGCCATCCTTGATTATAAGTTCCTCCTCCTTAGAGAACTCGAGTGCTGGAAGTCTAACACCTCCATCACCTCTCACTAGTTTCCACTGTCAAAGTTCCTTCCTGATGGCTGTTTGAAGATCTGCTTCCATAAAAACCCAATCTTTTAAAATCGAGCCATAATAGTAGACACCAAAGCGTGTTTCTTGACCTGCCCTTCCCAATTCTGTAATAAGAACTTGGGATGAATTTTTAAAGCATGTTTATTAAGTGTATTGTGGACACAAGGCTGAGAGAGAGCACAATTTCCAAAAGACAGATTTAGGCTGATCTTAAGATCGGATTAAAACCCGAAAGGTCGTGACTGCTGAGTCTGGGCCAAATGTAACAAGCTGAAATTAAAAGGGCTATGTGTGAGATTGTTAGTTTGGGTCAGAATATCTGCTGGCATAAATACAGATCAAAGAAGAAGCAAATGGGCAAAAACAAAATGAAACAAAACCAAACTTGGTAGAGAGTTTTCACTGCAGATAAACCCACACTAGCAATGTGGGGTGGCTGGAAACATAACTTTCCAATCCATTCCTGTGGAGTCCTTGAATGCAGAATCTAGTGGCCTGGTAATGAAGACCTTGACCAAAATGTTGGAGGCCCTTAGGTCCAGTGCTAGTGACCTGATGTGGAGCATGGCAGCTTCTGAATTCTTGAGCAAACCCACTGGGTACATATTTTCTCAGTCAGAAGAGTTGTGTGATTTTCCATTAAGTTTGACTTTATACTAAGCTTCAAACCCTGTTGCCTAGTTTTTCCTTATGACAATCTTTCAGAAACAAATGGATTTTTAAAATAAAACATTAGCAACAATCCCCACCCCACCCTCCCCCCCCAAAAAAAAGTGGGGAGGAGGAAGAGAGAAACAAAAATGTCAAAGAAAATTCTGAAGACAAGCAACCAATTTGGCATAAAGAACAATAGTTTATGCATATGGAAATTAAGGTTGTGTTATGGAAAAACATCACAAATGTTTTGAGTATGAGAAATGTAATTGGATGTCACTGAAGTAGAGAGGAGGTGGATGCAGTCCTTTTCCTCAATTTAACATTTGCAAATGTTCTTTAGCTTTGTCATCCCCTGCGATCAGGGATCAGCTCAGTGTCAAAGAAACAATACTTATTTTGGAGAAAAACAGAGGTGAATATAAAGTAGATCTGTGGGCTGTTTTATTTCATTTTATTTTTTTGCTTGTTTGTTTTTCATTTTACCTACCTTTTACTCTTGTCCCAGTTGCATAAAATGTTCAACTGTGAGAACAAAGAATGAAAAGAAATAAAAGAAATGCGAGTTTCAGACAGAAAACAAACTTATGGTTATCAAAGGGGAAAAGGTGGAGAGGGATAAATTGGTAGTTGGAATTAACAGATACATATGGCTGTATATAAAATAGATAAAAAATAAGGACCTACCGTACAGTACAGGGAACTAAAATCAATAAAAAAGAAGCAATTGAAGAAATAAAAAAAGAAAAAAAGAAATGTGAGTAGATAGAATACTAGGAGAGTTTCCTGTAGGACATGAAGGGAGTCCATATCCTGGAACCTGAGCCCAATTCTCTCTGACTTTGTTTCTTGGTCTGTACCCCACCTTTCAGTGAGGCCGTCTAAGGTGGCCCATGCAAGCTTGGAAAAGCAGATCAGTTCTGAAGATGAACTGACACAATAGGTAACAGAGGAGTAAAAGAAAGATGCTTCCAGTGAGCAAGCAGATACAGACATCTGCCAGTGAGGTGTTTAAACAGAAGGAGGTTGCCTATTTTCTACTGATTTTTGATTCTGGTCTGAAGGGTTAATTTGGTGCCAGGGCTTTAGCTTTGCTCTGTCCCGGTCTCTGCAAGAAGTGAAGCTGTGAAGCCACTTAGAACCAGCACATAAACTGCTTCTAAATGATCAGAAACCTCTGGAGCTCTCCGCTTCAGTTCACTGGATGCCTTTAAGCAACAGAGATTTAAAAGTCCTGAGATTATAGGACCATAAAAATACACATTTACATGTGGTCACATGCAAGGTTTAAGACTGGGAGTGAACCACAAAGGGAATGCTTTATACAAGCACCAGAATTCAAGTTCAATTAATGACACAGCAGCTCTAAGAGGAACACGACGAAAACACCTGAACTGGGGGCTCTTCTGAGCCCTGGGCGTGTGTTCTGGCCCTGCAAGTCTGCACGGTTGTTACTCCTTGCTCTCCTCCTTTTGGGGCCTTCTGCAGCCATATAAAATGCAGCTAGTAAAACAGGTTTCCGTGGGAGGGAGACTTGGGAGTGTCCGAATTTCCTTCTTCTTCTTTTTTTTTTTTTTGCTTAACAATTAAGCAACAAAAACAGTCTGGGAAAATAGAAGACATTTCAGAGCTGGCTATGCATTCTGCACATGCCAAGGAGGGGGATTTCTGTAGCCTTTTGACTCCTAATCTTGTATTTACTTGTTGGCTAAGTTGAATTAATTTATTTAGTCTTAGAGACTAATTTAGCCCTTAGAAAGTCTTAGGGCTTTCTTTTCATCCATGAAGTGTCTCTTCTCTCTCCTCACCCCGAAGAATGGCAGGCTTACCTCAGATGGTAGCTTGGGGATCTCCTGTTACTGGGTTAGAAGAAATGATCTTAGTTTAATAAGCACATTATTCAGTGAATTCAAAATGGAAAGATAGTTTAGTGCTCACTGTGGGCCAGGCCTCATGTAGGATACCTAAGAGGGAAAGACACATGAAGGGACATTCATGGAAAGCCTGGAAAATGGACATGGGGTTAATGTAAGGGAGGCCATTGAGAGGACTGGGGTCTTATCCATATCCAGGGACTTGACAAAGATTTCTTGCTGAAATATAAACAGAGGCCATGGAGTAAGAGAGAGTCCATGAAGCAACAAGGGGAAGGAAGCACTTTCCAAGAAAACGGACAGTCTGACTAGGGCTGAGTGCTCGTGTGTACAAAGGAATGAAATTGTTGACCATTGTTGGTGCTGTCAGGCGTTCGGGATCTCACTGCCAAGAGCAAGAGAGCGAGGTATTCTCCCCGCCTGGAAAGTACTGGGGCTGGGTGATGGGGGGACTTCTGCTTCCCCTGATGCCAGCCATTAGCAGGCATCCCCATCATACCCCAGGAGGCTGTATGAACCTGTTATGCCTCAATCGACCATGCTTTATCCAGGCCTTCTGAAGTATCTGTTTTGTTTCTTTAAATTGTGGGACTTCCCTGGCAGTCCAGTGGTTAAGACTCCACACTTCCATTCCAAGGGGTGCAGGTTCAATCCCTGATTGGGGAACTAGAATCCTGCATGCCACATGAGGTGGCCAAAAAATGAAGAAAATCTTGTACCCACTTGGGGATTAATACATCATTGGATAAAATAAACTTAGACCCAAGTAGAGAAGGAAAGGGGGCTCATTTGTTCTGTTATGTTGGGATTGGGGGAATGATTGGCACCTACCTAATGTTTGCCTTCTAAGCTAGTCTGAGAGAGTTGCTGCCAAGGATATCTATGAAAATATTCATAGATTAGGACATACTAAAGGGCAGAGAAAAACATCTAGCAGTTCATGTTCCTTGACCTCTCAGAAGCCCATTATGTAGGCCTTTAGGTTATAAAGGGTCATTTTCCTTCTCATCACATTTCCCTTAAGGCGTAAATGTTTGGTAATGTACTCATTAAACATTAAGGCCTCAAACAAGCACAAACACCCTTTTTTGGTACAGGGAAGAAGTTAGAATTGTGGAATCTAAAGCATCAGCAGGCAGGGGTACATTCTGGAGAGGGGAGAAGAGAGGTCCAAATAGAAGGAACACCCGACATTGAGGGAGCAGAGCAGGATTCGCACAGGAACTTGTGAATTACATGTTGTGTGACCCTGAACCTTCTGGATTTGAAATAGCTCAACTGGAATTCCATCACCTCCACTAGCTTTGTTCAGAGTGATGCTTCCTAAGGCCCACTTGACTTCACATTCCAGGATGTCTGGCTCTAGGTGAGTGATCACACCATCGTGATTATCTGGGTCATGAAGATCTTTTTTGTACAGTTCTTCTGTGTATTCTTGCCACCTCTTCTTAATATCTTCTGCTTCTGTTAGGTCCATACCATTTCTGTCCTTTATTGAGTCCATCTTTGCATGAAATGTTCCCTTGGTATCTCTAATTTTCTTGAAGAGATCTCCAGTCTTTCTCATTCTATTGTTTTCCTCTATTTCTTTGCACTGATCATGGGGGAAGGCTTTCTTACCTTTCCTTGCTATTCTTTGGAACTCTGCATTCAAATGTGTATATCTTTCCTTTTCTCCTTTGTTTTTCACTTCTCTTCTTTTCACAGCTATTTGTAACACCTCCTCAGACAGCCATTTTGCTTTTTTCTCCCCCCTTGGGTATAGTCTTTCTCCCTGTCTCCTGTACAATGTCCTGAACCTCTGTCCATAGTTCATCAGGCATTCTATCAGATTTAGTCCCTTAAATCTATTTCTCACTTCCACTGTATAATCATAAGGGATTTGATTTAGGTCATACCTGAATGGTCTAGTGGTTTTCCCTACTTTCTTCAATTTAAATCTGAGTTTTGCAATAAGCTGTTCATGATCTGAGCCACAGTCAGCTCCCGGTCTTGTTTTTGCTGACTGTATAGAGCTTCTCCATCTTTGGCTGCAAAGAATATAATCAATCTGATTTTGGTATTGACCATCTGGGGATGTCCATGTGTAGAGTCTTGTCTTGTGTTGTTGGAAGAGGATGTTTGCTGTGACCAGTGTGTTCTCTTGGCAAAACTCTATTAGCCTTTTCCCTGCTTCATTCTATTCTCCAAGGCCAAATTTGCCTATTACTCCAGGTGTTTCTTGACTTTGTACTTTTGCATTCCAGTCCCCTCTAATGAAAAGGACATCTTTTGGGGGTGTTAGTTCTAAAAGGTCTTGTAGGTCTTCATAGAACCATTCAACTTGAGCTTCTTCAGCATTACTGGTTGGGGCACAGACTTGGATTACTGTGATATTGAATGGTTTGCCTTGGAAACAAACAGAGATCGTTCTGTCGTTTTTGAGATTGCATCCAAGTACTGCATTTCATACTCTTCTGTTTACTATAATGGCTACTCCATTTCTTCTAAGGGATTCTTGCCCACAGCAGTAGATATAATGGTCATCTGAATTAAATTCACCCATTCCAGTCCATTTTAGTTTGCTGATTCCTAAAATGTCAATGTAGGAGAAGAAGATGGCACCCCACTCCAGTACTTTTGCCTGGAAAATCCCATGGATGGAGGAGCCTAGTGGGCTGCAGTCCATGGGGTCGCGAAGAGTTAGACATGGCTGAGCGACTTCACTTTCACTTCCCACTTTCATGCACTGGGGAAGGAAATGGCGACCCACTCCAGTGTTCTTGCCTGGAGAATCCCAGGGACGGGGGAGGCTGGTGGGCTGCCGTCTATGGGGTCACACAGGGTCAGACACGACTGAAGCGACTTAGCAGCAGCAGCAGCAGCAAAATGTCAATGGTCACTCTTCCATCTCCTTCCAATTTGCCTTGATTCATGGACCTAACATTCCAGGTTCCTATGCAATATTGCTCTTTACAGCAGACCTTGCTTCCATCACCAGTCACATCCACACCTGGGTGTTGTTTTTGCTTTGGCTCCATCTCTTCATTCTTTCTGGAGTTATTTCTCCACTGATTTCTCCACTAGCATATTGGGCACCTACCGACCTGGGGAGTTCATCTTTCAGTGTCCTATTTTTTGACTTTTCATACTGTTCATTGGGTTCTCAAGGCAACAATACTAAAGTGGTTTGCCATTCTCTTCTCCAGTGGACCACATTTTGTCAAATTTGGAAAACTCAGTAGTGGCCACAGAACTGGAAAAAGTCAGTTTTCATTCTAATCCCAAAGAAAGGCAATGCCAAAGAATGCTCAAACTACCGCACAATTGCACTCATCTCACATGCTAGTAAAGTAATGCTCAAAATTCTCCAAGCCAGACTTCAGCAATATGTGAACCATGAAATTCCAGATGTTCCAGCTGGTTTTAGAAAAGGCAGAGGAACCAGAGATCAAATTGCCAACATCTGCTGGATCATGGAAAAAGCAAGAGAGTTCCAGAAAAACATCTATTTCTGCTTTATTGACTATGCCAAAGCCTTTGACTGTATGGATCACAATAAACTGTGGAAAATTCTGGAAGAGATTAATACCAGACCACCTGACCTGCCTCCTGAGAAACCTGTATGCAGGCCAGGAAGCAACAGTTAGAACTGGACATGGAACAACAGACTGGTTCCAAATCAGTAAAAGAGTACGTCAAGGCTGTATATTGTCACCCTGCTTATTTGACTTATATGCAGAGTACATCATGAGAAACACTGGGCTGGAGGAAGCACAAACTGGAATCAAGATTGCCGGGAGAAAATCTCAGATATGCAGATGATTCCACCCTTATGGCAGAAAGTGAAGAGGAACTAAAAAGCCTCTTGATGAAAGTGAAAGAGGAGAGTGAAAAAGTTGGCTTAAAACTCAACATTCAGAAAACTAAGAACATGGCATCTGGTCCCATCACTTCATGGCAAATAGATGGGGAAACAGTGGCTGACTTTATTTTTCTAGGCTCCAAAATCACTGCAGATGGTGACTGCAGCCATGAAATTAAAAGACACTTACTCCTTGGAAGGAAAAGTTATGACCAACCTAGACAGCATATTAAAAGCAGAGACATTACTTTGCTAACTAACAAAGGTCCATCTAGTCAAGGCTATGGTTTTTCCTATAGTCATGTATGGATGTGAGAGTTGGGCTATTAAAGAAAGCTGAGCATTGAAGAATTGATGCTTTTGAACTGTGGGTGTGGAGAAGACTCTTGAGAGTCCCTTGGACTGCAAGGAGATCCAACCAGTCCATCCTAAAGGAGCTCAGTCCTGGTTGTTCATTGGAAGGACTGATGTTGAAGCTGAAACTCCAATACTTTGGCCACCTCATGCGAAGAACTGACTCATTGGAAAAGACCTTGATGCTGGGAAAGATTGAAGGCAGGAGGAGAAGGGGATAACAGAGGATGAGATGGTTGGATGGCATCACTAATTCAATAGACATGAGTTTGGGTAGACTCTGGGAGTTGGTGATGGACAGGGAGGCCTGGTATGCTGCAGTCCATGGGGTTGCAAAGAGTCGGACATGACTGAGCAACTGAACTGAACTGAGCTTTCTGGGGATCAAGTCAAATCAAAACAGATAATGTGTGTAATGTGTTTAGCATGCTGTTGGTCAGGTAAAGCAGACTTAGTAAGTATGGACTGTTATTGTGAACTATGGAGTACCTGTTGTGTGGTTAAGGACATTGAGTGGAAAAACTGCAACTGCCTTGGGTTGCTGTTGGGGGTGGGGATGTATATTGCACTGGAGATGTCATCGGGGACAAGAAGGAAGTCCATTTCCCTCTTGTCTCCAAGGTCAGATGGCATGATAGAGAACACAGGGACCAGAGGAGTGATAACTCCAGTAATTCTTGTTATGGATGTAAGTCCATATTGACTTAGGGGCAGCTTGACCTGAGTACTGCACAAACCCTTCGGCTTATTGCCATCACAGGACTTATTTCTTTCCAGGTGTTCCATGGAATGCTCTAGAACATTTATGAATTGAAAAGACTGTACAGAATCATACTTATAGACTTAGAGAATGAGCTTATGGTTACTAGGGAGGAAGGGTGGGGGAGGGATAGTTAGGCAGTTTGGGATGGATGTGCGTGTGTGTGTGTGTTAGTCACTCAGTCATATCTGACTCTTTGCAACCCCATGGACTGTAGCCGCCAGGGTCCTCTGTCCATGGAATTCTCCAGGGAAGAATAATGGAGTGGTTAGCCATTCCCTTCTCCAGGGGATCTCCCCAACCCAGGAATCAAACCTGAGTCTCCTGCATTGCAGGCAGATTCTTTAACGTCTGAGCCATCAGGGAAGCTCACGGCCATGTACACACTCCTATATTTAAAAGGGATAACCAATAAAATCCTACTGAATAGCACAGAGCCCTCTGCTGAATGTTTTGTGGCAGCCTGGATGGGAGGGGAATTTGGGGAGAATGGATACATGTATATGTATTTCTGAATCCCTTCACTGTTCACCTGAAACTATCACAATATTGTTAATTGGCTATACTCCATTATAAAATAAAAAGTGAAAAAAAGTTAAAATATGAAAAAAAGGCTGTACACATGCATGGTATTACTATTACCATGTATTAACTGGTGAAGTGGTCCCACTTAGGGGACCACTTATAGACAGGACATACTGGGCACAACCCAAACTCCCCATCCCTTTTCCTTCCCATTTTGAAGCATATATTTATGTTTACTCACTGTTACTGGATCTGGAGCACAGACTTCTAGCTCTCCTATCTCTTCTTTGCTGATATTCAAAATTTCATGAAGGCTATCCTGGGAGACCTAAGCAGTTGTGGGAAGAAAATGTAAGTCAGAAGTCAAGATGGGGGATGAAGGAAAATCAGAATCTGTTACAGAAGTTTAAATTAAGCGTACCACAGAGCAGGGAGCTGAGTCACAGAGCATGGAAGTGAAGCCCACGTGCATCTGATAATGCTGACACTGTCCAGTGGCTAATTACATGTCCATTGTCCTCATGTTTTCTATGGGGTCTGTGATGCTCCCTCAACTCACACTCCTTGTATTCACTTTTTGTCTTGCATTCTTGTGGCTGAGTATTTTGTGTATGTGGAATGGGGATAGTAATCTGAAGAGGCATCACCAGATGGTGAAAATGAAGAAGATGGAAGATTCTGACTGTTGGTAGGTATGTGGGGTGCTTCCGGTGGGAGTCAAAATTGACACAATCTTGGAAAAATGCTTGGAATTCTTACTAATGCTGAATATAAACCTCTCCAGGGCTCAGTAAATCTAATTTTTGCTATGTACTCAACAGAAATGCATAAACTAGTTAGTAAAAGACATGTAGTATAATGCTCAAATATGCTCTAACTGGAATTACCCAAATGTCTATCAGCAACACAACAGGTTGATTAATGGTGCCATGTTCCTAGAATGGGGTGCTCTACAGTGCTGAGTATGAGAGATCTAATCTCAATTTACATCCATCAATTATACCTAAACCAAACCAAAAATTAGAGGCAAATGCTGAACAAAAGAAGCCAGTTACAAAAAAGAACACACTGTATGATTTTAGTTATATGAAGTATTAAAAACAGGCATCGATAATCTGTGCTGTTTAGAAGTCAGGATGGTGGTCACCCTTGGAAGACTAGTGACCAGAGGAACGCATGACCAGAGGCTTCTCGTGTGGGTGACTCGTGTTCTGTTTCTTAGTCTGGGTGTTTGTTGGTTGCAAAAGTGTGTTCAGTTTGTGAAAATTCACTGAATTGTATGCTGAAGTGTATTTTAAAGTATATTTCCAATGTTATGTTTCAATATGTTATTAAAATGTTGGCAAGATTAAGTTCATTATTTCTACTGCATTTACCTTGCCACTCTAGACACAATTAGCAATTTTTGTGTCACCAAGCTGACCATCTAAGTCAGCCAGCTACAGACAATTCCTGCAGTCCTTAAATTTATACAACATTTCAAACAGAATAGAGAATTTTCATATCATTATTTCAGGATGATAGAGTCAATGTCTTCATCTAAAAGCTGAAGCTATGGGAGGGAGCTTTTTTTAATTTTAAAATGCTAATCCAATGCAGCTATAGGTGGGATTTCATGAAGTAGCAAACACTCTAAATTATTAGAGTGATACTGTAAGAAAAACATATCTACAAAGCAAATGTGCATTTTTCGAATAATTTTGAACTCAAAATTTCATGTGAATCTCTTAATAAAGAGCAGGGAAAATTGACAACATAAATCTTCAAAATCTGAGGCTAGAAATATTACCCTCATAGGGCTATTGCAAGTAGTAAACAAGATCTTGCATATAGTAAGGTTCCTGACAGTGGCAGGCACTCAGGGCACTGGCAGTCCGAAACCCCTGATTGAACTTGAAATAAGGGAAAGGAGGAAAAATGAACAATTACTAAGCAAGCATTATGTGTCAAGTGTTACTCATAAATTCATAAGTGGCTGTATAAGTCATCTTACTTAATCTGCTATCAACCCTGTGGGATAAAAGTGGCATTCCCCATTTTCCAGATAAGGTCAATGTGGTTCAGAGAGCCAGGTAGGTGACATCACAGAACCATAGGAAACACAGTGATATTTGAAGCCAAGCTTGCTTCCTTCCAAAACTCATTCCACAAGAGCCCTCCACCTCCCAATTAGGTAGGAAATTAACCAAGTTGTAGTCTAATTTTTCTAAACATAGCGGTTTCCTCCTGAGTAGGAATCGTCTGCTCAGCTGGTTTCCAGAGTACCATTTTCCTTGTTGAGTTGACTTAGCAGTAAAATACTTTTTGAATAAAGTGGGCAGAGGGTTCCAGAGGACAGCAGGGAAGTCTCAAAGGACCTTGTGATTGGGGCTTGCACTATGGGAGTTGTTATGCTTTGCAGTAATTGCATATTGAATAAATAATTCTAATTTCTACAGAGTGGGATGTCTGGACCCTCTGACTTTTCCTACTTATTGACTTATTTTATCTGGTTTATCAGTGTAACAACTAAAACACACTTTCCTCTTGGTCAAGAGTTTCCAAGGAGCATATTAGAAAAAGTGGTAGATACAAATTTGTTAATATCCACTTTCACCTCTGCTCAAAGAAAAATAAGAAGAAGTCCAGGTATGGGCCAAAAATAACTTTTACTGAAATAGGTCTGGAAGCTCAACTCTGGTCCTTGCAACCAAGATATAGTGTGGACTGTTTTCTTTGCAAATTAGAACTTTGCCAATGTCTGCTGGCCTGATGCCTCTGACAGCTACACAGAGAAAGGCCTGGGAAGATGACATGGCAGAGGGACCCATACCTGTGATTCCAAGCACCATTTTGTCATTATTTAGTTGCTCAGTCATGTCTGACTTCTTGCACCCCTATGGATTGTAGCCCACTAGGCTCCACTATCTATGGGATCCTCCAGACAAGAATACTGGAGTGGGTTGCCATGCCCTTCTCCAGGTGATCTTTCCTACTCAGGGATCGAACCTGTGTCTCCTGCCTTGGCAGTCCGATTCTTTACCACTGAGCCACCTGGGAAGCCCAATCATCATTTTAGAACCCTGTAATATACTTGCTCTTTTAGTTTAGAAAGAGAAAATCAACATCATGGAGGTCAAGAAACGTACTTACTTCTGCATAAATATTAAATGATAGAATCAAAATGTCAGTCTATCTTATGGATTGGCAAATTTACTCTGTAAAGGGCCAGTTAGTAAATATTTCAGCTTTGTGGGCCATACAGTCTCTGTTAAAACAACTCAATTCTGTTGTAGTGAGGGCAGTCACTGACAAGTCTATGAGGAAGTAGGTGTGCCTATATTACAATACAATTTTATTTATGGACATTCAAATTTGAATCTCATAAATTTCTTGTGTGTCTCCAACTCCTACATGTTCTTGAATTTTTTTTTAATTATTTAAAAATGTAGAGACCATTTTTGGCTTGCAGGTATACACCAACAGGTGTGGAGCCAGATTTGGTTCATATGCCTTAGTTTATTGACCACTGTTTTTTTTTTTTTTTTTCTGATCCCAAAGCTCAAGCAAGCTATTTTGATTTAGCAACTGGTTTCATCTTAAGTTCCTTGGAATCAGAACCTCCCTGCCCAGCAGGGACTTTTGAAAGGAGACCTTTGGCACACAGTAGAGGATGATGAGGCTTCCCTCGTGGCTCAGACAGTAAAGAATCTGCCTGCAATGCAGGAGACCTGGGTTCGATCCCTGGGTTAAGAGGATCCCTTGGAGAAGGAAATGGCAAGCCACTCCAGTTTTCTTGCCTAGAGAAGCCCATGGATAGAGGACCCTGGTGGGTTACAGTCCATGAGGTCGCAAAGAGTCAGACATGACTGAGCAACTAACAACCACAGGTATAGGTATAGAGGGATGGTAAGTATGTGTGTGTATGTGTGTGAGAGAGAGAGAGAGAGGGAGAGGAAGGAAGCACAAAGAACAGGCAGCAAAAAGAAATCATTTTTTTCCTCCTATCAACTGACAGATATTGACATTCCCTTTTTCAAAATCTAGGATGTCTTGCTACCTGTTTTCTAAAATAGGAGGGAATTAAAGTATTGTCAGCATGAAGATTGACTTTATTATAATGAATAGGCAGAACTGTTTGTTTCTGGTGGATGAAATTCAATGGATGTCTCACTTGGAGTGTGTGAATCTTATCACTGTGTCATGAAAGGTCATGGGGCTTTGCAGGTGTTGTCTAACTGAGGCTTTTGAATGGTATGTGCTGGGGCCCTCCGTGTTATCCACTTCTTCATTAGGTTCTGGGGATGTCAATTTGTGGATCTGGAAGGCATAGCTGTGTTCATTACTGAGCCAAGAGGTATCTTGGCACAGGTTCATCCAGGACAGGCAGATCCCATTGGAGGACTGTGCATGAAGACAAGGCGGAAATAATTGGCATTGTGAAATGTTAAACTGGTAGGAATCCTTGGGCAAACCCAACTTGTGAGAATCTGGAGAAGGAAATGGCAACCCACTCCAGTATTCTTGCCTGGAGAATCCCAGGGACGGGGAAGCCTGGTGGGCTGCCATCTATGGGGTCACACAGAGTTGGACATGACTGAAGCGACTTAGCAGCAACAGCAGCAGATGTTAGCCAATTCGTGCTGAAGCCAAGGCTGATATTTGCACAGATACTGATTTTTTTTCTCTATTTAGAATTGAGGTTAGTTTAAGATGCTCAAAAGGCCTTAAGCTTGGTTTCCCCATAGAGATTTCAAAATAACAATATCAAGTCACACAAAAAAAAACAAAAAACAAAAAACAATATCAAGTAATGCAATAAGTGAAGGAAGCCCCAAAGAGTTCTAATTTCCCCCACTCTGACTATTTGTGATGCTTTATAAAATGACAAAAATCAAATTCAAAGGGAGAATTGTTTTTTCCTACTTTGTAGTGCTTTAAGCAATCGATGGTTGGCTGAGCCCTTCCCCAAAGCCTCTTGATTCATTTTTGGTGACATTGCTAGGGAACTCCCACAATATCTTGTGAGTCTATGGAAACCACGTGTAAGCCTCCAGTGTATCATGTACATCAGAGGAGACCTATCACGTGGAAACGTCCTGTTCCAAAAGTTCCTTGGAACTTTGGAAGCATTTTTCTTATAAAGCCATGTTCCAAAGGACGGTTATCTCCCTAGGTCATCAGAAAAGCTTCCTGGAACCCCTTGTGGCTGAACTGGAATGAGAGAGCTCAGAGGCTGCTTAGGCTCCAACTGCTAAGCCTTGGTGAGGCAGCTCCTTGGTTTGGGAAACTCTAGGGACTCGGCCGCATCCTGTCCTCCTCCTTTTGGGAGCACTTGGCAGCCACTGAGTGGCGAGAGGAGGAGGGCCTGTGGGAGTGGGGGCTGAGAGCGGAGAGCTGAGGTCTCCTTTGGAAACAGTCTAGGAAGGCTCCATGTTAAAGGGGAAAGGAGGAGACAGGAAACCTCCATTAAATTGTTTATAAGTTGAATTGTTTCTAAGGCCGGAACTGACAACTGTTTTTACAAAGTAAAAAAGGAGGCAATGAGCTCCACCGCCTTCATTCAGGCATATCCAGTGCTTAAGAAGATCAGAGTACAGTTTTCTTTGGACAGGTGGGTTTCAAAAAATTGAATGTTGGGCAGTGTATAAAGCCTTCCAATCTGAAGATTTTTGGAGGTTACTGCTGATGCCGTTTGAATAGGACTGTGATATTCACGGACTGTGGAGTGGTTCAGATTGCTGCCTAAGCAAACAATTATTTTGGTTTTGCTTCTCCAGTTAGACAAGGGAACGTGTTTTGCATTCTATCAGCTGGCCTTTTATTGTTTTTCATGTTGGGACAGATGTTCTTTGAGAGGTGGGGTCTTGTTTGAGGAAATGTCAAGCTGTCCAGCTTAGATTTATTGGTGATTGTGGCAGGTGCCAAATGTTTCAAGAAGTTGGTGTATGCATTTATTTTCCTCTCCTTTGGAAGATTTTTCTGGAACCAGGATGTGTTCTCTTCAGGCAGAAAGCAGATATATTACACTTAAACCAGTGTATGATAGAAAAACTTAAAGAAGGCTTGTAGTGGATGCATTTACATCATCTGAAAGGCATTTTATGCACCAAGTTCCAAAGCCAGGAAAGGCAGCTAAACAAGGAACAGTCTTTTCAGGCACAGGCTTGTGGAGTATGATGTCTGGGTGGGCCAATGAGGCATGATTTATGGGGGTATCGTAAGTCTGGCTCGTTCTGAAATATTTGTCCTCTGATGTCCAGAAATTCCCATCTTTGGCACAGTCCTCAGAGAAGCACTGACTTAGCCCAACTTTCCCACTATGACCCCCATGAGCAGGTCAAATTCAATGTGAACCTTTTGGTGGGGAATGCTTTGGAGGCTTATGTTTTATGCTAAAAATTGCTAGGAATTTCCATCCTTTCCATAACATGTTCATGTTTTATTTAACTTAAAAAGGTCACCTACCCTTAAATCTTTGAGTAAAGCTGATGTTCCAGGAAGATGGGCCACATTCATCTTGCAACCCTGAACACTCCCAGGAATACTGTTTTGTCTCCTCCAGAGCAGGAAGATCTTGTTTTGAGAAATGAGAATTTCAAGCATTATCAAATTGGTGGTCCAGCCGTTGTCCTTTGAAATGTATAAATCCTCCTTTAGAACAATCATGCATGAGTTCATTTTTACATGAGGAGATAATTTGTCATAGGAGTTAATTGACATTTTGGAAAACAGCACTCCAGACTCTGAGGGATTGGAAACTAGAAAACCTTTGGTGATGAAAAAAGGGGAGGCTTGAAAATAGAAGAGTAAACTTGGGTGGAGATGTGGGGAATCTGGTTGAAGGAGGAGGTGGGGGGTGGGGCTGAAGGAGAAACAGGAGCAGAAAAAAAAGGGTGGAGGTATAAGTGGCAAATTTTGCCTGAGGTTTTATTTTAAAATGGCTTTTCATTCTTCCGAATCAGTCTCCAACCTCAATTCCATTCTTTAGCTCTGACTCCAATGCCTGAAATCCAATGGTAGCATCTCCACCTGGAGACCCAAGTCAGCAGAGCCTCGATGCTAACTCACCTGTGTGCGGCCCTGCCCACCCTCTCCTCGGCTGCTTCTCTGCTTGGTGGTTCCTAGGCAACTCTTTGGCTTCATTTCTGACACCACTGACTATGTGTTGCAGACTGGAGCCTGGGAGTCTTCATTTTTTCCTTCTCCCAACCTCTCAGGCATACATCCAATTGATCATGAAATCTAACCAAGCAACCTCAGAAACAATCTTTTGTTTTCTGTAGAAACTAGGGTTCCTGCAGGAATCACTCAAAGGGCTGAGTGGCAGAGAGCTTTATGAAGAGCCCGCTCACAGAGCAGGGATGAGGAAGCTGAGAATGAACAACTGAAGATCCAGGGACAACTGTGGGATGCTATTAACACCCTGGGGAAGAAGGGGCAAGGGCGGCTGGGGAATTCTCACAGGTCCCTTATGTGTGAATTTGGGAGTGTGGAAGAAGGGCCACAGAGCCCCAGTTCGAGTTCCCTGAGTCACACAGCAAATTCCCACTGGCGATCTATTTTACATGGTACATACTAGTCATGACTAGTCTTGTGTGCAAATCGTAACTGTCTTTGAGTATCTTTCTAATTTTAAAAGATGATGCATTGTTTTTCTTTTTCTACAAAACTTCCCCACATCTGCTCATGGTTGGCTTTAAAGGAACCTAACCTGAGACATTTTAGTATACTCTCTCAGCACTGACTTGCCTTTGAATATGCTATTATTTGTGTTTGGGTTCCCCTTTCTTTTTATAAACATTTGAAATGATAAATGAAAAAAAAAAGAATAAAATGTTAAAGCCTCCTTCATTACCAATTCCTGCCACATACCTATATAGGCCATTTCACATGACTGAAATCATATACATATTGTACTGTGACTTGCTTTTTTAAAAAAATAATATGATACCTTTATATACCAGTATATATTTTGGATATACTATAATTATTTAAACATTTCTTTTATTGGTGAATGATTAAGGTGCTGATACTTTTTCCTCTCTGATAGAAAATGCTACAATAACTGTGTACATGTCTTTGTACACGTGTTAGTCATCTTGCAGATAAGAATTTCTGCTTGGATTTTTTTAGTTGTAAGAGAAAACACCTTAACCAGTTTAAGCAGAAAGCAAACCTAAGGGTGGAGATAGTGGATCTGGCCTTAGAATCAGCTGCCAGGGGCTCAAGAGGTCCCGTCCACTCACCCCCAACTGCTGTTGTCCTCTGTGGTGCTCCATTCCCAAGGCCTTTTCAGGGGCAAAGTGGCAGCCAGTAATTCTATGCTGTGCCACTCAAAACTCTAAGCCCACTGGAAAACAGAGGGCAATTTTCTCTTAGTTATCTTAAGAAATGTCCCCAGATTATGTCACTTTGATTCACACACCCATCCCCAAACAAATTCCTGTGTCTAGAGGTATGTAATGCTTTTGTTGGCCAGGCCTAGGAACACACCCCATAGTAACCTGAATTGGAGATGGGGCAGGGGAGATTCCCCAGCGTTACTCTTGCTCTTGTTTCTAGAAGGGGGAAGGAACACTGCCTAGCAGGAGAGGGAACCATCATGGACCTTTGCAAATTGAAATATAGGGTTAGAGTAGGCGTTACAAATTTTTGATAGCTACTGCCAGATAGCTCTCTTGAAATTGTACCTCAATTTATATTCCCAGCACCAGTAGGATCCACAGTCCCTTTATCTACAGTCTTAAGACACTGGATGTTATCAGTATTTTAAATTTTAACTGAAAGGAGGGCTAAAAATGTTACATCACTTTTAAAATTTGATTCCTCTGATGCCCAGTGATAGTGAGTATCCTTTCATATGTTGAGCCAATCTTTCCATTTCTTTTTCTGTGAAATCCCTGTGTATATCTTTTGGTCAACATTTTATTAGGTTTCTTTTTTTTATTGTTTGTATCAGCTCTTTATATATTAAGGACTTTAGAAGTGTGAGCTTCTTGAGGGTGGAGACTTAAAAAATGAGTGAATGAATGATTGAGAGAGTGAGTGAATAAATGAGTGAGTTAATAGTTTCCTTTTTCCTGTTTAGTACTAGGACCTGAGGGAGAGTGAACTATCCCTTTTCCAGTATATTTTTCTGGAAATTTCGCTATAGAGTTTCTCAGTAAACTTTTTTGTAGGCTGTGAGGAACAATTGAATCAAGTTAACATGGGGAACATTTTCAGAAGTTTCCCTCATATCCTCTTGCCCTCACACGTCCCATGGATAAGGGCTCATGACCTACTGTGTGTGGTTCAGTCTCACACACACATCCACCCGCTCTGAAGCGAAGGCCCCGGGGCTCTGTTGAGACCCGTGCCTGCCACGGGAGTCAGCTAGTACGTTGCCTGGTTAAACATCCATCCAGGATTTCAGAGGGACTTGAAAATGATTGTTTTTGGCTGGAATCCTGGGTTTGAGGTTTCTTCATGTAGGACTCTGAAAAAAGGTTTTGGAAACATCTCTAATCCCAAAGTATGTATTTGGGAGGCTGCCTTCGCCATTACCCACCTAATAATTCAGGCTCCCAAGGACCGTCTCACCCAAGGGCATTCACTGCTTTGGCTGAGTCAAAAGGAGCTGATCTGGGGAACAGACGACTTGGGTTCCAATGCCGTTCTCGGTGGGCAAGTTATTCACCACCCGAAGCCCCATTTTCCTTATCTTAAAATACGATGGTTGGAATGGACGATGTCTATGTCCCTGTCCAACTGCAATATTCTGAGTGGGATTCTGAATTCTGCTCTGCCACCAACCGTGTGTCCTCGGGGCTTTGCCCATTACTCATGAGAATGTCAACATCAGGGTAAATAGATACTTTGGGGTCAGTTCTGAAAAACCCCTAAGTAGGTACCGCATGCTGATTTTGGCATGTGGACAAGCCTGAGCAGGGCCGTGTCGAGCATTTCACCACGAAAGCTGCTGGAGGGAGGGCCCAGGGCGGCGGTCTGGGTAGCCGTTGGGGTGATGAGACCAGTAGGGTCCTGTGGCACAGATGACTCTGTAGGAGAGGAGGCGGGGAAAGGCCCGGGAGTAAATCTACGAATCATAAAAAAATCATTAGACCCATGTTGGGAATTGCTTATGACACTGTCTCAAAGCCACATTCTCAGGCAACAGGGAAAGCTGTAAATAGATCCACAGTTATCCAAGCATAGCAGAATAAAACTACAGGACGCCAAGTCAAACAGGCTCAGCCAACGTTTTGGGTGAAATCATTGAATATTGCTCAGGCTTTCAGAGTGGGAGGGTCTGTTCAGAAGACTAACAACTGCGGGTCCCTAGGAGACAGCTCCAGGCAGCTCGGCTGGCTCTGCCCTCCCACCAGGAGCCAGCTCAGTGCAGAAAAACCAGAGGCAAAGACACTTTCTAAGGGGTGGCCTCGTCCCTGGAGGACTTGTAGCATCGCTCTGTTGTTACTCAAGTGAAAAAAATGTAAAAAGCATGGGAGGCTCCCAAGCCTCCATGACTGAGAATTATAATAACATGGTGGCATCTCAAAAAACTGTATTTTAACATAATTTCAAACTCCTAGAAAATTTGCACCTGTACTGTACACCCTTTACATCAGTGTTTGACCACTTCTCCCTCCCATCCTTTCTCTCCCTCTTTCTCTCTTTCTCTTCTTTCCTTTCCTTCTGTCTTTCTCTTTCCTTCTTTCCCTCTTGCTTTTTTTCAGTATTGCTTTCTCTTTCCTTTCTTATATACATATATATTCCTCCAGGAAGGTTTGCAGATAACTTGTATAATTAATGATTCTTTACTTTAAATATTTCAGTGCGTATTTCCATATTTCCTGAAAATGAGGACACTCTCTTATATAATCATTGTGCCATTATCAAAATTAAGAATTAACACTGACACGGGACTATTATCTAGACGTCCCTCAGATCCCCAGTTGTCCTAATAATGTTCTTTATAGTAACAGAAAATCCAGGATCCCATGTTGCCTTTAGTCTGTTTTAATCTGGAAGAGCTTCTTAGTCTTTCTTTGTCTTTCGTGATATTTTTGATGAATACAGGCCAGTTATTTTGTGGAATGTCCCTCAATTTGGGTCTGTCTGATGCTGTGGAATTTCCTTTCTGCTTCATGCACTGCCTCCTGAAGTACAAATGCCTGGTTGGGATGTGACTGGCTGCAGGAAACCGCTTCCCCAGTCCAGCAGTCTAGAGCTCATGCAAACTCCCCTTTGCCCTGTCTTGGGGGTTTCCTCTCCATTCTCCTCAATCATGGTTTCTCCTCCTGCAAGCATTGTGGAAAAGTCAGATAATTTGCTCGTTGGAATTTGGACTCACCATATAGTTGCCCACATACACAGTGCTGAGTGTGGCAGATGATTCTTTGGTTCTATCAGAATTATAAGGAACAGCATTAAATACCCAGTAAAAGGCTGGGGAACAGATTCAAGATGGGTAACTTAGGTTCTTTGGGAAAATAAACTTTGAGTTCTAAACAAATCTATGTACAAATTAACTTCTGGAGCTTATAGTGGACTCTTTGCAGGGGGTTTCTATTTGTTTTATGATTCAGTTTTCTGTCATACAATTCCATCTTGGCCTCTGCTTGAATGGGTTTCATTACTAAGGCCCCCACATAGCTTTTCTCTAAAGCAGTTTCCCCTACAAGTTGATCCCACATCATGAAATCTGGAAATGGAAATGATACAAACTTCCAGTGAATCTATACATGATTTATCAGCTCACTGACCCTGACATTTCACTAACAAATGAAGGAGGTTGGAAGGATATGGGAAGAAGTGGGATGAGAGACCTCTCCCACCAAGTGTTTCATCTGTGACTTGACAGACAATTGAGGGTGTTCTCAAGGACTAGGACTTTTCTCGGCAAACCTGCCAGTCAGCTGAGGAATTTTCTTGATGTGAACCACAGAGTCGGATTCTTAGCAGTGCAGTGATTGTTACAAATTGCAGTTGAATCTGGGAATGGTTTCCAATGACACCCCTGAAAAGGACCTTGGCAACTTCATCTGGATAGGAGGGGCATCTCCAGTTTTAACCAGTAAACAGAAGCCAACATATATAAATACTTGAATGAATAACTTAATTCTTAGGATGCAGATAAGAATTAAATCAGTTCTTGAAACACAGTTCCAGTTATCAGGTCTTTGGAATCATGCAAGACTTGCAGAGTTACATTTCTGTGTCATGTGAAGAACAAGCTCGTGCTTTACAAGTCATTGGTGACTGTGGATAGACCTCCTTTTCAATCAGTCAATTATTATTTTAGGGATAGTGTAAAGAATATCTGTTCTAGAAACCAGAAGGGTGATATCCTAATTGTTAATCACTTGTTGGGAACTAGGTACTAACTATGTGAAAGACACTACAGAGCCCTAGGGTTAGAAATAGAAGTGAAAAATTATCCTTATTCACAATGAACAGTAACTGTAGGAGAAGAAAAGATAAACTAAAAGAGAGATAATTCCTCTTTGAATTGCAGCATGAAGCATTAAGGGGCTTCTGGTGCTCAGTTCAGTTCAGTTTAGTCGCTTAGTCGTGTCCGACTCTCTGTGACCCCATGAATCGCAGCATGCCAGGCCTCCCTGTCCATTACCAACTCCTGGAGTTCACTCAGACTCATGTCCATCGAGTCAGTGATGCCATCCAGCCATCTCATCCTCTGTCGTCCCCTTCTCCTCCTGCCCCCAATCCCTCCTAGAATCAGAGTCTTTTCCAATGAGTCAACTCTTCACATGAGGTGGCCAAAGTACTGGAGTTTCAGCTTTAGCATCATTCCTTCCAAAGAACACCCAGGGCTGATCTCCTTCAGAATGGACTGGTTGGATCTCCTTGCAGTCCAAGGGACTCTCAAGAGTCTTCTCCAACAACCACAGTTCAAAAGCATCAATTCTTCAGTGCTCAGCCTTCTTCACAGTCCAACTCTCACATCCATACGTGACCACAGGAAAAACCATAGCCTTGACTAGATGAACCTCTGTTGGCAAAGTAATGTCTCTGCTTTTGAATATGTCATCTAGGTTGGTCATACCTTTCCTTCCAAGGAGTAAGTGTCTTTTAATTTCATGGCTGCAGTCACCATCTGCAGTGATTTTGGAGCCCCCAAAAATAAAGTCTGACACTGTTTCCACTGTTTCCCTATCTATTTCCCATGAAGTGATGGGACCGGATGCCATGATCTTCGTTTTCTGAATGTTGAGATTTAAGCCGACTTCTGGTGCTAGTGGTAAAAAAAAAAAAAAGAAAAGAAAAAAAAATCCACCTGCCAGTGTAGGAGATGTGAGAGTCGTGGGTTTGATCCCGGGATTGGGAAGATCCCCTGGAGGAGGGCATGGCAACCCACTCCAGTGTTCTTGCCTGGAGAATCCCATGGACAGAGGAGCCTGGAGGGCTACAGTACATAGGGTTGCAGAGTCAGACATGATTGAAGCAACTTGCACGTACGCACACATGAAGCATTAAAAATAGAAAGACGAATAGAGGGTTAGGTAGAGATGAACAGTAGCTAACTCAGCTAAAATTGGTGTGAGGAAAACTACGGTGAGAACGCCCAAAGGAGGTTATGACTAAGCTGAGTTTGCAGAATGGAGAGAAGCCAGGCAGGCGGATGGGGAAGGGAAGGGAGCCACAGGCAGAGGTCATAGCATATTTAGCACTTAATGGGGCTGATGGCTTGGACTTTGGGGGGCTGTAAGTTATTCAAACTGGGTGGAGGTGGGGGAGAAGCAGGAAGTGAAGCTGAAAGAATATGAAAGGGAAGATCAGGGAGAACTTGTAGATCATGGAAAAGACTCAAAATATCATCTCCAGGTTACTCAGTCATCAAAGGGACTTCAAAAAAAAAGGCAGGGTTACTGGATGGTAAGTGTTGGAGGGGTCACAGATATAGAGGCAGGCAAAGCACCTAGGACACTATTAGAATAAGGAGCAATAATAATGACCTAAATTAAGATAATGGCTTTGAGAATAGAGAAAATAGTATAGATTAGAAGGGTGTTTCAGAGATGGAGGCATTAAGACTTGGTGACTGATGGGATATGAAGTTTATGAAGAAGCATCAATTAAGGATGACACTAAGATTTCAGCCTATGGTGACCAGAAAGGAGATGATATTACTGTTCTCTACAATAGAGAAGCTACTAGCTGCTTTGCGGGAGAAAAAAGATGTTCCCTTCAGATTTTTGTGCATATGGAGTTTGATGTGCTAGAGGGAGATTCAAGTGATGATACAAGAAGTTGGAGGTTGGGTTCCAAATCACTGTAAGAACTAATGTTGAAGAAAAGACATTTGGATGCTGTTGGTACAGACGTGGTAATACAATAAGTAGGAACAGATGAGCCCAGGAAAATGTGTACAGTGAGACAAGAGGGATACAGAGAACAAGCATTTCAAGAGTGGGATTAGGAAGAGGATTTTGACAAGGAGAGACTGAGAGGAAGCAGTAAGAGAAGAAGGAGGAAAACCAAGAGACAGGGCATTCACTGAAGATGGCCAAGGAACAAGTATGAAAGGCATCATGGAGGCATAGATGTCTTATGACAAAGTGAAAAATGGCTTTTTTGTAAGGTTTGCCCATCACAGGTCATAGGTGCCCTTAAGGAGAGAACTTTCTGTGGATTGGCGGGGGCAGAAGCTAAACAAGATTCAGGAGGCTGGTAGAGGAAGAGGGGAGAGTTAGTATAGGTGAAACCATCCAGAAGCTTGTTGGAGAGAAGGCATAGAAGAGAGTCGCATATAAGAGGGTGCAGGTTCTAGATGAGGGGCTAGTGAGGGAGCTTATATGCTGGAGTAAAATATCCAATGGCTAAAGACTAAGTAGAAGTTTTAGGAGGGAAAGAGTCACAGATGCTGCATCTAATGCAATGATAGGACCCTGGACAAGACCCTTCACCTCCCTAAACTGCAATCTTTTTTGGTTTTTCTCTTACTTCACTAGTACATTTTGGTGGTGTGCTCCACATTGGTACCAGTAGATTGCTTAATTCTTCTTACTGATTGCATATTATTCCATTGTATGAATTACCTGTAATTTATTTAGCTGACTCCTTAATGATGAATCAGGTAGATTAGATGGTTTCCAATATTTTGCTGTTACAGGCAATTCTATTATATCTCATTTTTCACATGTGCAGTATATCTATAGAATAAATATTTAGAAATGCTATTGTTAGGTCAAAGGGCATGTGAAATTTTAATGTGGAGAAATTTGAGCAAGTTTGAAAATGTGCAGAATGAAGGGCAATGGGTTTGGGCCTAATGCATCTCCTGATTATTCACCAGGGAAAGTAAGAGGGACAGTAAGATGCAAGCAGATTGTGGCACAGCTCAGTGGACCTTTAGTCCAGTGAAAAGGTGTCTCGGGACACAATTAGGCATGAACATCACCCTTCTGTGACCCCATGGCCATTGTGTGGCCAGTGCTCCTAATGATCCCTAGCCCATGATGATCCCTAGGTCCATGATGTTGCACCTGAACTTTGTACAGCAGAGGCCCAACTCCCAGGCAAAGCTCAGTATCTTCCTATTAGAGGAGAAGTTCTATCGGCTTCTACTTTAGAAGCTTGTAATCCCAGGCAACTGACCTCTCTGAAGCCAGATCCTGGACTAAGCTAAAATAGAAACTTCAGGGTGGAAGGAGCAAATTGTGAAACTAGTTATCAGATCAGATCAGTCGCTCAGTTGTGTCCGACTCTTTGCGACCCCATGAATTGCAGCACGCCAGGCCTCCCTGTCCATCACCAACTCCCAGAGTTTGCTGAGACTCACGTCCATCGAGTCAGCCATGCCATCCAGCCATCTCATCCTCTGTCGTCCCCTTCTCCTCCTGCCCCCAATCCCTCCCAGCATCAGAGTCTTTTCCAAAGAGTCAACACTTCGCATGAGGTGGCCAAAGTACTGGAATTTGAGCTTTAGCATCATTCCTTCCGAAGAAATCCCAGGGCTGATCTCCTTCAGAATGGACTGGTTGGATCTCCTTGCAGTCCAAGGGACTCTCAAGAGTCTTCTCCAACACCACAGTTCAAAAACATCAATTCTTCGGCGCTCAGCCTTCTTCACAGTCCAACTCTCACATCCATACATGACCACAGGAAAAACCATAGCCTTGACTAGATGGACCTTTGTTGGCAAGATAATGTCTCTGCTTTTGAATATGCTATCTAGGTTGGTCATAACTTTCCTTTCAAGGAGTAAGCGTCTTTTAATTTCATGGCTGCAGTCACCATCTGTAGTGATTTTGGAGCCCCAAAAAATAAAGTCTGACACTGTTTCCACTGTTTCCCCATCTATTTCCCATGAAGTGGTGGGACCGGATGCCATGATCTTCGTTTTCTGAATGTTGAGCTTTAAGCCAACTTTTTCACTCTCCACTTTCACTTTCATCAAGAGGCTTTTGAGTTCCTCTTCACTTTCTGCCATAAGGGTGGTGTCATCTGCATATCTGAGGTTATTGATAGTTCTCCCGGCAATCTTGATTCCAGTTTGTGTTTCTTCCAGTCCAGCGTTTCTCATGATGTACTCTGCATATAAGTTAAATAAGCAGGGTGACAATATACAGCCTTGACGAACTTCTTTTCCTATTTGGAACCAGTCTGTGTACAAATTTCTCAAGAGGCAGATCAGGTGGTCTGATATTCCCATCTCTTTCAGAATTTTCCACAGTTTATTGTGATCCACACAGTCAAAGGCTTTGGCATAGTCAATAAAGCAGAAGGAGCATATTAAAGCCAGAACAATAACAGTGAAACCAATCTCCATTCAGATAAGAGTGTGGTATCTCTGCAGCTCCAATCTCCAACCTCCTGTCCCTTAACATCAAAGAGATGAGATAGACAATGCAAGAAGTGGGCGTCATAAAAGCAAGATGTGTCCAATCCCTTGCAATCAACTCCCTTTGGAGCTCCAAACTGTAACTGCATTTCCAGGGCCAGAGTCTTCCAATACTGGATGATGTTTCTACAAGGAATTAGGTGTTTGCTTCAATAAGGAAAGATAATCTAAGAAACCATGTCTGGTAGCAGGGCACCCCCTTCTTTTATCTCCTGCACTTTAACCTATGAGGCATTTCCCATGCATTAGCAGGTGAAGTCAAGGGAGAAAGTGGGGCCAGAGGGGAATGTTTGCATTACCCTGGAAGACAAGAAAGTAGAGTGAAGAAAGAGCTATGGCCACCCATTCACCCTATTCCTTTATCAAAGAGCACTGGAGGTGGATGTCTCTTTTCCTAATTTAATGTTTCTGGGATTCAGGAAGTACCATGTATAGCACTAGAGAGCCGTGGGGCCTGGACCTAACTCCTCCATTCTCTGGTTGAGTGACCACAGGATTAACCCAAGGAGGCTTAAAGTCTACATTTATAAAACAGGAGTAATAACAGTACATGTATCTCAAAGATAATATGAGTAGAAACTTGACATACTGCCTGGCACATATTGGCTAGTTAATACATGTTAGCTACTATCATTACCAAGAATCCCACCGTGCCAGCTGTGTTACAAGTTGGTTTGTACCAAAGCCAGTGTTACAGTACCCATTGTTACAAACCTTCAGACAGCATCATTTCTATGGATTCTCCTCCCTGGATCATGTATAGATTCTGTCTGTGCAGACATGGCCCAGAAAATTATGTAGCAGGAAAACAGAATGCAATTGTATAGCCAGAAGTTAGGCTAATGGTTTTTAAAGTGTATTCCTTGAACCAGCAGAATCAACATCACATGGGAACTTGTCAGGAGCAACAACAGACCTACCCAATCAAAATCTCTAGGTCCCCTACCCTATCCCTCAAAGCCCCAGGAGATATTGAGATTATGCTAAAGCGGGAGAAGATGCTTGAGAGTCCCTTGGACAGTGAGGAGATCAAGCCAGTCAATTCTAAAGGAGATCAACCCTGAATATTCATTGAAACGACTGATGCTGAAGCTCCAATACTTTGACCACCGGAGAGAAAGGGCTGACTCATTAGAAAAGAGTCTGATTCTGGGAAAGACTGAGGGTAAAATGAGAAGAGGGAAAGGACGAGATGGTTGGATGGAATCATCAACTCAATGGACATGAGTATGAGCAAGTTCTGGGAGTCAGTGAAGGACAGGGAAGCCTGGCATGCTGCAGTCCATGTGGTCACAAAGAGTCAGACAGAGCTGTGTGACTGAACAACGACAGCAAAGTGTGAAAGCCACTGAGTTAGACTCTGGGATGCCATTTCCTACTTCACACAGAAAGAGCAGAGTGGACAGAGAAATCCAGGATGGTGTGCCTGCAGCTCACAACCACATTTGGATGAATGACTTAACAACCTTGCCTGTTCCTAAACACTCTCCGCTATGGCTGGGAACAGCCTGTCAAACTGCAGATTTTTCCTTTTCTCTTTCTCTCCCCACTTCTCTCCCACAAGACACAAGATAGTTCCTGCCCAGGCATCTCAGATTACCATTTTTTTCCTCAAAGCCAATTAAAGGTCTCTAATCCCTCCTGTGTTTACCTAAAGGATGAATTTGATCGGAAGAGATGAACAGGAAGGGCAAAATCCTAGAAGGGCTTGGGAAAGGAAGTTTATGCTCCAGTGGTGGGAACACACCCTTTCTCACTAAGCTTCTTACGAACTGGGGAATTTTTTGAATTACAATTCTCTATCCAGCCTGACTTTCATCTCAAGCCCACAATCGTGCTTTCAAAGGCAGTGCCTGACTTTATTCTTAGTATTAATACTTTGGAGATTTTTTTCCCCAAGAATATCTCAGGAATCCCCAAAGTGATAGTTCAAATCATTTGATTTATTCCTTTTTGTAGGTTGAAAGGAGGTGAATATCAGCAATTTTTTATGATTAAATGTAATATATGGACCCAAGAATGTTTACATGGAACCCATGATTCTGTGTTACTCAGGTTATTTTTTGAGGACTTCTGGGCATAGATTTTCTCCTTTATGGGATTATCTAGAGTTTGCCACTTCTGGGCCTGGCTGAAGACCTTGTGTAAGTAATTTGACCTCCCAAGACTCACTTTCCTTGTCTGTTAAGTGGGAGTGCTATTACCTTCCTCACAGGTAGATGTATGATAGAGCCGGAAATTGTACCTGCAGTATCTGGTGTGGCATTATTCTATCTGGCATTATATGCTTTACTGGCCTTCTTCAGTGAAGCTGGATTAACACTTGAAACTCCTGTCTCCACCTCTTCCGCTAGCTCTTAGCTCTGTTCTACATGTGTGCAGGTGGTGATCCTCCAGGTCACAAGTGTTCCTCATCTAGAAATAAGGGATCAGGGCATCTTTTTAAGGCCCTTCAACAGGATGCATTTCTATGAGATGCTAAGAAAGTGAAATATTTTTTCTCCCTTGCTGCTAAGTTGCTTCAGTCGTGTCCGAGTCTGTGCGACCCCATAGATGGCAGCCCACCAGGCTCCCCCATCCCTGGGATTCTCCAGGCAAGAATACTGGAGTGGGTTGCCATTTCCTTCTCCAATGCATGAAAGTGAAAAGTGAAAGTGAAGTCGCTCAGTCGTGCCCGACTCTTAGCAACCCTGCTCCTCCATCCATGGGATTTTCCAGGCAAGAGTACTGGAGTGGGGTGCCATTGCCTTCTCCGTTTCTCCCTTAAGTAAACATTATTATTCTTCATTTCAGAGAAGTGTCAGATGAATTTATTTATATGTTTCGGAATCTCTGTAGGAGAAGAGAAAGCAGCCCAGCAAATGAAGGCAGAAAGTTCCGGCCGCATCATTAACTGGATTGTGCAACCTCTGAGCACTGCCCTAATCTCTGTCTCTGGTTTCCTGTCTTGCACACGAGGATTACATGCATGCCTCACCCTACCTCAGTGAGGACGAAGGTGATCGAACGAGCTAATGCTTCATGAAAGTGCTTTGAGCTTTGGAAGCAGAGATTTTACATAGATACAAGGTATTGTTACATTATACAAGGATGATCATTTTTCTTTGACAATAGTCATGACACCAGGAAAACTTATCTATTACAGTTCAAAAGCAGAATGAGAACGAATAAAGTTGTTTTATTTTCCCCAGTAAGAACCATCATCAGCCCAGAGATGTTTTGGAGGATGTTATAGAAATATTCTCAATGGTCTTCAAGAGCAAAGTTAAAAGCTCCCTGCACTTGGTTCTTCCTCCCCTACATAGAGGTAAGAGTCCTGACATATTGTCTTCAATTATTAGATGTTAAAAAGGTAAGTGAGAATCTGATACACTGTATGTTGAGCTGATGACAAGAGACCTTGTGAATTTTCAAAGGTGGGTATTGATAGGAAATTTGCATGTGTTCCCAGCCAGTTTGTTTATAGGAGATGTCCTATTCTTGGAAGTAAACAAGGAGAAGCAGTTCAACATTTCCATCAATAAAATGGCTTGACTTCTGCTGGTAAAATGTTCTGTGGCTTATTTTAAACTGAGAGTTGAATAATGATGGGTGTACAGGGCCAGGCACAACAAGCAAAGAACTGGGAAGCTTCACTTTTCTTAATGTGAGGCTCTTTGTATTTGTAAAGAAATGAGGTTAGTGATGTTTAAATGAGGAAACTGGAATCTGGGGTCTCATGTTTTTTTCTTGTTAAGTTCGAGTGCTTCTAGTTTTTTGTTTATATCAAACTCTGAAGATGAAACTCATGCACATAAGGAGAATCCTGTAGAACTGCCAACAAAAAATATCCAATGACTTGGGTTCTTCAGCAATTTTTGCCACCCGCCATGAGATGATCAGCAGACTGCTGAGTAGAGAGATGTGTATTTTGAGTACCTTCCTCCCCTAAAAACATTCCACTCACTACCACTGATGCCTGCTCATGTGGCAGTCGACCTGCAGACATGTGTTGTTTTTTTGCTCTCTCCTCTCTGTCTCTCCCCACCGCCCTTTAAATTAAAATACAGTTGACAAACAATCTTTTTAGTCTCAGGTGTACTGCATAATGATTTGAAATTTGTGTACACTACAAAATGATCATCATGATAAATTTAGTGACCACCTGTCTCCATATAAAGTTAGTACAATATTTTTTTTATCATATTCCTTAAGCTATATATTATATACCCACGTGAAGGTTTATTATATAGCTGGTGGCTTGCACCTCTTAGTCCTCTTCATTTATTTCATCCATCCCCACCTTTTCCTTTCTGTTCTTCCTTAAAGAGTAAAACCTTGTAAGGATGGCTTCATCTTTCTCATTCTCTTTCTCCTTGTCTGTTCATTACTGATTTCCTATTTACATACAGAGCCCTACCTGTTGTTTTTAAGTGGTTACACACAAACATAAGCAGATCTGAAGGAAACCCTCAACCAAATCTATGCTTGTCCTGGCCATGTTCTTTCATCTCCTCTGTAGAAGATGGGCAATCAGGATGACTAATGGCTATCTTGGAAGTGATTAGTTAACCAAATGAAAAGTGAATTAGCTAGCTAACCGCAAGGCAGGTTGAGAAAGAAAAATTCCATAGTTATATCATTTGGTGTCTGTGAGATGGTAATTAAAAATTTTTGTTACATTTTTAATTTGACAAATACCAGTTTTCTTGTGTGAGCCTAAACAGATTGTGGTTTCCACAGAAGCAATTGGGCTTAACATATATATATCTGCTGCTAACATCACTTCTGTTGTGTCCGACTCTATGAGACCCCATAGATGGCAGCCCACCAGGCTCCGCCATCCCTGGGATTCTCCAAACAAGAACACTCGAATGGATTGCCATTTCCTTCTCCAATGCATGAAAGTGAAAAGTGAAAGTGAAGTCGCTCAGTCGTGTCTTCGCAACCTACCAGGCTCCTCCGTCCATGGGATTTTCCAGGCAAGAGTACTAGAGTGGGGTGCCATTGCCTTCTCTGATATATATATCTATATATACATCTATCTATGTCTATATATACTGCTGTGCTTAGTTGTCCAGTTGTGTCTGACTCTTAGCAATCCCATGGATTGAAGCATGCCAGGCTTCCCTGTCCTTCACTATCTCTCAGAGTTTGCTGAAATTTATGTCCATTGAGTCAGTGATGCTATCCAACCATCTCATCCTCTGTTGCCCTCTTTTTTGTCTTCAATCTTTCCCAGCATCAGGGTTTTTTTCCAATGAGTCAGCTCTTCGCATCAGGTGGCCAAAATATTGGAGTTTAAGTTTCAACATCAGTCCTTTCAATAAATATTCAGGACTGATTTCCTTTAGGATTGACTAGTTTGATCTTGCAGTCCAAGGGACTTTCAAGAATCTTCTCCAGCACCACAATTTGAAAGCATTAATTCTTTGGCACTCAGCCTTCTTTATGGTCAGACTTCCACATTTGCACATGACTACTACAAAAACCATAGCTTTGGCTCTATGGATCTTTGTTGTCAAAGCAGTGTCTTTGCTTTTTAATATGCTGTCTAGGTTTGCCATAGCTTTCCTTCCAAAGAGCAAGCATCCTTTAATTTCATGGCTGTATTCACCATTCACAGTGATTTTGGAGCCCAAGAAAAGAAAATCTATCACCAGTTCCACTTTTTCCCCATCTATTTGCCATGAAGTGATGGGATTGGATGCCATGATCTTAATGTTTTGAATGTTGAGTTTTAAGTCAGCTTTTTCATTCTCCTCTTTCATACTCATCAAGAGGCTCTTTAGTTCCTCTTTGCTTTCTGCTATTAAAATGGTATCATCTGCATATCTGAGGTTGTTGATACTCCCAGCAATCTTGTTTCTAGGTTGTGATTCATCCAGTCTGGCATTTCACTTGATGTACCCTGCATATAAGTTAAAGTGACAGTATAAGTGACAATATACAGCCTTTTCATACTCCTTTCCCATTTTGAACCAGTTGTTCCATGTAAGGTTCTAACTGTTGCTTCTTGACCCTTACATAGGTTTCTCAGGAGACAGGTAAGGTGTTCTGGTATTCTCATCTCTTTGAGAATTTTCCACAGTTTGTTGTCCTCTGTCCGTGGAATTCTTCAGGCAAGAATACTGGAGTGAGGCCATTCCCTTCTCCAGGGGATCTTACTGACCCAGGGATCAAACCCCAGTTTCCTGAGTTGCAGTTAGATTCTTTACATCTTGGAGAAGGACATGGCAACCCACTCCAGTAATCTTGCCTGGAGAATTCCATGGACACTGGAGCCTGCAGGCTACAGTCCATGGAGTTGCAAAGAGTCAGGCATGATTGAGCCTATCACTCTTCACATCTGAGCCACCAGGGAAGCCTGATGTATATGTATATGTATATGTATATGTATATGTATATGTATATGTATATGTAGATACATATGTATGTATTTAAGGCAGGATTTGGTGTTAGAGATGTAGGAACTGCATGAACTTGCCTGTAGAACTACCTCTTTTTTTAGAGCTCTTCAAAACACCCCCACCTGGCCAGAGCACAAAGCATGAGTTGTTACAACTATTTCAGATATCACTGGAGGAGTTAAGCTAGGAGCTGTTGTTTTTACTGTTAACATCTAGCTTCAGATGCCCTGGTAACCAGGTTGATGTCACTGCTGACTCACCAGGTTTCCTAAATGCACCTAAGACAGAACTAGTTATGTAGCCTTTAGAATCCTGGCAATTTATAGGTGGTGATGCTGCCCAATCCAGCTTTCCTCCTCTCCTTGCTGGTTTGAGCTGTTGGTCCCTTCAATTCAGTGTTTCTTTTACATTCAGAGGCAGGAAGGCTGTAATTCGGGGGTTGGGGGAAGGGGTTCTGTTAGTTAACAAAAAGTGTAATGTGAGAGGAGGTAACTTGACATGGGAATGAAGGATCTGTTCTTGGCTAGAGACTCAGTTCCCCAGTTCTGTCATCCTTGGAAGCTGAGCATCCTTGGGCAACGTCCTTTGCTTCCATTTCCTCACCTGTTAAATGGGCTAATGATAATAGAACAGTTGTGAAAGTTAAGCTGATGTACAGAACTATTAAGCTTTCCATAATCATTAGCTCATATTACTATTGATTCTGAGAAGTTGAATCCAAGTAATGTATTCAAATTGGCTTCTCAGATGACTCAGTGGGAAAGAATCTGCCTGCCAATGCAGAAGATATGAAATCCATCCCTGGGGCAGGAAGATCCCTTGAAGGAGGAAATGACAACCTATTCCAGTACTCTTGCCTGGAAAATTCCATGGACAGAGGAGCCAGGTGGGCTACAGTCCACGGGGTCGCAAAGAGTCGGACATGACTGAGCACACACACACAATGTATTTATGCCAACCATAATATCTGAATGGGAGAAACAAAGCTTATGAAGATGAATTTGGAAAAAATGTTGCCCAATATGAGAAGAAACCACGTTATTTTCTTTTGTCCTCACTCCTTGGCATTATTGAAAACCACTTCAATTTGGGGAGAATGTTTCAGAATAAGCCAGTCCAAACATCACCATTTTCTATACAAGTCACATTTTCACTTTGCATTAAAACACTGAGATACCCTGGGAGGTGGGGAGCTGGGAGAGGAGAATGAGAGACGTGGTCAAAGAGTAGGAGAGAGGCCAGTGGGGAAGGTAAAGGGACTCAGGGGAGGAGGGGGCTCCATGGACTTTCTCCAAGAGAAGTTAGCGCATCACCAAAGGCTTACTAAGGAAGAATATGACTTTTCTGTGCAGAAAGATTTGAGTGAGATGAATGGAAACTTTGTCAGTAATTGCTGTTGTTGCTGCTCAGTCCCTAGGTCATGTCCGACTATTTGTGACCCCATGGACAACAGCACACCAGCTCCTCTGTCCTCCACCGTCTCTGGGACTTTGCTCAGATTCACGTTCCCTGAGTTGGTGATGCTAGAATAGCCTGTCAGGAATAGCTGCTGTTAAATTGCTGTTCTCTTCTGTCTGGTTTGGGTTCCCCTCAAAGCAGACACTGAATAGGCAGTTCATTTGAGAGGTGACCCCTGAAAGCACAGTGAGAGAGTGGAAATGGACAGAAGGGAGGAAGGTAATCCAGGATGTGTTGACGGCGGGCCAGTTACGGTGGCAGGCTATGGTGCTCACTCCTGCTGGGGAACTTCCTTGGAGTCGTGTGGAATACACCTCCCCAGGGAAATCTGAGGGATTGCCATATAAGCATTTTATTCAATATCAAGTCTTTGAATATCATAAAGATGCAATGGGAAAAAATGGAACGGAGACTCAACTTGTTTCTAAAAACTTTTTATACTCACTTTGCCTGTAACAACGAAACTTGTCTCTGTTCCCTAAGGTAATCTTAGAACTTAGAATAGTTCCTGGCACTTAAAAAATTCTCAGTTAATAATTCTTGAGTAAACCATGAATGACTTTTCAGTGACTCACAGGGAATGTAGTCCCGATGGCTATAAAGTCTACATTCTACATTTGAAATCATAAGTATTGTTCACTCTCACTTGAGTGAGAGTGAAAGCCATCAGTAGTGTCTGACCCTTTCTGACCCCATGGACTATACAGCCCATGGAATTCTCCAGGCCAGAATACTGGAGTGGGTAGCCTTTCCCTTCTCCAGGAGATCTTCCCAACCCAGGCATCAAACTCAGGTCTCCCTCATTGCAGGTGGATTCTTTACCAGCTGAGCCACAAGGGAAGCCCAAGAATATTGGAGTGAGTAGCCTATCCCTTCTCCAGTGGATCTTCCAACCCAGGAATCGAAATTGGGTTTCCTGCATTTCAGGCAGATTCTTTACCAACTGAGCTATCAGGGAATGATGATGAATTCCAACTTTTTCTATTAAGATGTATATTCATGCCCTCTCATCTCTCACCCTGCTACTTATACACATGAACTTAAATGTGCTTGAGCTTAAACATGCTTAGACCATCAGGCATGCCCCTTGCCTGATCATCTGGAAAACATCTCCATCATCTGGGTAAAGTAGGGATATTTGGATGTCTTCAGATGTGTATCTCAGTAGGATACTGGTGTTGATATCCAAAAGGTATTTGTTGAATAATTACATGAAAGTTTCAATTTTTATTTCTAGAGTTCAAAACAAGCAAAAAGTTTTATAAGACATGACTTATAAGAGATCCAAGGACTGTACAAAACCATCTTTAGCAAACATCTAGATTCTGTGAAATATCTGTGCCCACATTAAATTTAATACAGAGTTTATTAAAAGACTTAGGTTTTTATTGCTTCTTAATATTCTGAATGGAGTCCAAAATGATTTTAAAGCATCCTTTGAGTTGCCTATAAATACTTCCTAGTTCATATTAACACAAAACTTTTTCCTTCTGGATGTTTTACTTACAAACATCATTTCATTTATTTTCTTAGGATTCTGGTCTATTTATTACTGGGCTGGTCATTTCCATAGCAAATATTTTACTTGTGAGCCTGTGGTTCATCAGCTATATAGCTTAATAGACAGTTAACCCAGATTTGATTCACTTTGTTAATTTAAAAAGAATTAGAAGACAATAGAGTTTAATAAACTTTTCAAACCCCATTGAACATCATTTGCTCTTTTCTGCACGGTACAAAAGGGACCCTGGCACCTTGTCGTGTCTCACGTTATCACTAATGCAATAATTGTCACCGCATTGCAGAAGGGTGACTGTGCCAGCTCATGACATGCCACACACATTGATGTCCGTGTGCCGAACATCCAGCAAGCTTAATCTGTGATTCTAATCAGAAGAGCTGTTTCCTATTCATATCTAATTATCTTAATTGCCACTGCTTCCCACTGTGCCACACAAGCAGATAAGAAAACCATTAGTTAAAAATTGTCAACTCCACAATGTAACACAGATCACAGGCATTTTGTCACGTGGTTTACTGAAGTGTGGGAAATGCATTTGCTAATCTTTTGTGTTAGGAATCCAAAGACGTTTCAAGGAAGGAGTGCCAAATTCTAGCAACCTGAATTGTGGAACTTGTGCCTTCATCTTGTGCAGATATTCCATCGCTAATAAGGCAACTTTTAGGCTTCGGGTTGCTGCTGTCTTTGACTTTCAAGTGATGGCTTTTGGTCCAACTCCAATGAGTGCTCCATTTTCTGGCCTTGATCTATTGAAGAGGGAAGTTACCTTTCCCCATGAGCCCCTTCAAAAATCAGCAGTCCAGTTTAATAGATCAGCTGCCTCATTTGGGCAGCGGCAAAATTCAGACACATCTGTAGTCATCTCATGTCAGCCCCAAAGATGACAGACTCATTACAAACAAGTCTCTTGGTTTTAGTCAAAATAATTCAATTTCCTTTCTGGGAAAAAAAACGTTTCCCTTAAGTTACTTATTTTTTTCTCCTCTTCTTTCCCTCCCATCAGTAGATCAAAACGTTGGGCCCTTCTTAACCCTAATTCAAACATCACTTTAGAAGTTAACACATTTGAGTTCCAAAAGCAATGCTTTTAACTCCTGTCTTGTGGTCAATAAGGGGGCTAAGTCAATGTATAAACAGTGTCAGATGGTGTCTCACACATGGCACTTAAGAAACCTTACCCCTGATACTGCCTTGACCTTGGGGCCTCCTATCAGGCTGGCTTGGTGACATTGAACAGGGAGGTTTCAAAGAAAAGGCCTGTGCGGTCCTGGGACCTTGACAGCAGGGCCTTAGGGAGAGGGTGCTGACTATGGGCAAGATCTGGGCCTGCTGTAGCCACTGAGCATTTTAGCTTGGCTCCTGACTTGACCGCAGAGGCAATTTTTTTTTAATATAAATTTATTTATTTTAATTGGAGGTTAATTACTTAAAAATATTGTATTGGTTTTGCAATACATCAACATGAATCCACCACATGTATACATGTGTTCCCCATCCTGAACCCTCCTCCCTCCTCCCTCCCCATACCATCCCTCTAGGTTGTCACAGTGCACCAGCCCCAAGCAACCAGTATCGTGCATTGAACTTGGACTGGTGATTAGTTTCATATATGATATTATACATGTTTCAATGCCATTCTCCCAAATCATCCCACCCTCGCCCTCTCCCACAGAGTCCAAAAGACTGTTCTATACATCTGTGTCTCTTTTTGCTCTCTCACATACAGGGTTATCGTTACCATCTTTATAAATTCCCTATATATGCGTTAGTATACTGTATGGGTGTTTTTCTTTCTGGCTTATTTCACTCTGTATAATCGGCTCCAGTTTCATCCACCTCATTAGAACTGATTCAAATGTATTTTTTTAAATGGCTGAGTAATACTCCATTGTGTATATGTACCACAGCTTTCTTATCCATTCGTCTGCTGATGGACATCTAGGTTGCTTCCATGCCTGGCTATTATAAACAGTGCTGCGATGAACATTGGGCTACATGTGTCTCTTTCAATTCTGGTTTCCTCAGTGTGTATGCCCAGCAGTGGGATTGCTGGGTCATAAGGCAGTTCTATTTCCAATATTTTAAGGAATCTCCACACTGTTCTCCATAGTGGCTGTACTAGTTTGCATTCCCACCAACAGTGTAAGAGGGTTCCCTTTTCTCCACACCCTCGCTAGCATTTATTGCTTGTAGACTTTGGATTGCAGCCATTCTGACTGGCGTGAAATGGTACCTCATTGTGGTTTTGATTTGCATTTCTCTGATAATGAGTGATGTTGAGCATATTTTCATGTGTTTGTTAGCTATCTGTATGTCTTCTTTGGAGAAATGTCTATTTAGTTCTTTGGCCCATTTTTTGATTGGGTCATTCATTTTTCTGGAATTGAGCTGCAGAGTTGCTTGTATATTTTTGAGATTAGTTGTTTGTCAGTTACTTCATTTGCTATTATTTTCCCCTATTCTGAAGGCTGTCTTTTCACCTTGCTTATAGTTTGCTTCGTTGTGCAGAAGCTTTTAATTTTAATTAGGTCCCATTTGTTAATTTTTGCTTTTATTTCCAGTATTCTGGGAGGTGGGTCATAGAGGATCCTGCTGTGATTTATGCCGGAGAGTGTTTTGCCTATGTTCTCCTATAGGAGTTTTATAGCTTCTGGTCTTACGTTTAGATCTTTAATCCATTTTGAGTTTATTTTTGTGTATGGTGTTAGAAAGTGTTCTAGTTTCATTCTTCTACAAGTGGTTGACCAGTTTTCCCAGCACCATTTGTTAAAGAGATTGTCTTTTCTCCATTGTATATTCTTGCCTCCTTTGTCAAAGATAGTGTCCATAGGTGTGTGGATTTATCTCTGGGCTTTCTATTTTGTTCCATTGATCTATATTTCTGTCTATGTGCCAGTACCATACTCTCTTGATGACTGTGGCTTTGTAGTAGAGCCTGAAGTCAGGCAGGTTGATTCCTCCAGTTCCATTCTTCTTTCTCAAGATTGCTTTGGCTATTCGAGGTTTTTTGTATTTCCATACAAATTGTGAAATTATTTGTTCTAGCTCTGTGAAAAATACCATTGGTAGCTTGATAGGGATTGCATTGAATCTATAGATTGCTTTGGGTAGTATACTCATTTTCACTATATTGATTCTTCCGATCCATGAACATGGTATATTTCTCCATCTGTTAGTGTCCTCTTTGATTTCTTTCACCAGTGTTTTATAATTTTCTATATATATAGGTCTTTAGTTTCTTTAGGTAGATATATTCCTAAGTATTTATTCTTTCCATTGCAATGGTGAATGGAATTGTTTCCTTAATTTCTCCATTTTCTCATTATTAGTGTATAGGAATGCAAGGGATTTCTGTGTGTTTATTTTATATCCTGCAACTTTACTATATTCATTGATTAGCTCTAGTAGTTTTTCTGGTGGAGTCTTTAGGGTTTTCTATGTAGAGGATCATGCCATCTGCAAACAGTGAGAGTTTTACTTCTTCTTTTCCAATTTGGATTCCTTTTATTTCTTTTTCTGCTCTGATTGCTGTGGCCAAAACTTCCAAAACTATGTTGAATAGTAGTGGTGAGAGTGGGTACCCTTGTCTTGTTCCTGACTTTAGGGGAAATGCTTTCAATTTTTCACCATTGAGGATAATGTTTGCTGTGGGTTTGTCATATATAGCTTTTATTATGTTGAGGTATGTTCCTTCTATTCCTGCTTTCTGAAGAGTTTTTATCATAGAGGGATGTTGAATTTTGTCAAAGGCTTTCTCTGCATCTATTGAGATAATCATATGGCTTTTATTTTTCAATTTGTTAATGTGGTGTATTACATTGATTGATTTGCGGGTATTGAAGAATCCTTGCATCCCTGGGATAAAGCCCACTTGGTCATGGTGTATGATCTTTTAATGTGTTGTTGGATTCTGGTTGCTAGAATTTTGTTAAGGACTTTTGCATCTATGTTCACCAGTGATATTGGCCTGTAGTTTTCTTTTTTTGTGGTATCTTTGTCAGGTTTTGGTATTAGGGTGATGGTGGCCTCATAGAATGAGTTTGGAAGTTTACCTTCCTCTGCAATTTTCTGGAAGAGTTTGAGTAGGATAGGTGTTAGCTCTTCTCTAAATTTTTGGTAGAATTCAGCTGTGAAGCCATCTGGATCTGGGCTTTTGTTTGCTGGAAGATTTCTTATTACCGTTTCAATTTCTGTGCTTGTGATGGGTCTGTTAAGATTTTCTATGTCTTCCTGGTTCAGTTTTGGAAAGTTGTACTTTTCCAAGAATTTGTCCATTTCTTCCACGTTGTCCATTTGATTGGCATACAATTGCTGATAGTAGTCTCTTATGATCCTTTGTATTTCTGTGTTGTCTGTTGTGATCTCTCCATTTTCATTTCTAATTTTATTGATTTGATTGTTCTCCCTTTGTTTCTTGATGAGTCTGGCTAATGGTTTGTCAATTTTATTTATCCTTTCAAAGAACCAGCTTTTGGCTTTGTTGATTTTTGCTATGGTCTCTTTTGTCTCTTTTGCATTTATTTCTGCCCTAATTTTTAAGATTTCTTTCCTTCTACTAACCCTGGGGTTCTTCATTTCTTCCTTTTCTAGTTGCTTTAGGTGTAGAGTTAGGTTATTTATTTGACTTTTTTCTTGTTTCTTGAGGTATGTCTGTATTGCTATGAACTTTCCCCTTAGCACTGCTTTTACAGTGTCCCACAGGTTTTGGGTTGTTGTGTTTTCATTTCCATTCATTTCTATGCATATTTTGTTTTCTTTTTTGATTTTTTCTGTGATTTGTTGGTTATTCAGCAGCATGTTGTTCAGCCTCCATATGTTGGAATTTTTAATAGTTTTTCTCCTGTAATTGAGATCTAATCTTACTGCATTGTGGTCAGAAAAGATGTTTGGAATGATTTAAATTTTTTTGAATTTACCAAGGCTAGATTTATGGCCCAGGATGTAATCTATCCTGGAGAAGGTTCCTTGTGCACTTGAGAAAAAGGTAAAATTCATTGTTTTGGGGGTGAAATGTCCAATAGATATCAATTAGGTCTAACTGGTCTATTGTATCATTTAAAGTTTGTGTTTCCTTGTTAATTTTCTGTTTAGTTGATCTATTCATAGATGTGAGTGGGGTATTAAAGTCTCCCACTATTATTGTGTTATTGTTAATTTCCACTTTCATACTTGTTAGCATTTTTCTTATGTATTGTGGTGCTCCTATGTTGGGTGCATATATATTTATAATTGTTATATCTTCTTGGGTTGATCCTTTGATCATTATGTAGTATCCTTCTTTATCTCTTTTCACATCCTTTGTTTTAAAGTCTATCTTATCTGATATGAGTATTGCTATTCCTGCTTTCTTTTGGTCTCTATTTGCATGGAATATCTTTTACAGCCCTTCACTTTCAGTCTGTATGTGTCCCCTGTTTTGAGGTGGGTCTCTTGTAGACAACATATATAGGGGTCTTGTTTTTGTATCCATTCAGCCAGTCTTTTTTGATTGGGGCATTCAACCCATTTACATTTAAGGTAATTATTGATAAGTATGATCCCGTTGCCATTTACTTCATTGTTTTGGGTTCGAGTTTATACACCATTTTTGTGTTTCCTGTCTAGAGAATATCGTTTGGCATTTGTTGGAGAGCTGGTTTGGTGGTGCTGAATTCTCTCAGCTTTTGCTTGTCTGTAAAGCTTTTGATTTCTCCTTCATATTTGAATGAGATCCTTGCTGGGTACAGTAATCTGGGCTGTAGGTTATTTTCTTTCATCACTTTAAGTATGTCTTGCCATTCCCTCCTGGCCTGAAGAGTTTCTATTGAAAGATCAGCTGTTATCCTTATGGGAATCCCCTTGTGTGTTATTTGTTGTTTTTCCCTTGCTGCTTTTAATATTTGTTCTTTGTGTTTGATCTTTGTTAATTTGATTAATATGTGTCTTGGGGTGTTTTGCCTTGGATTTATCCTGTTTGGGACTCTCTGGGTTTCTTGGACTTGGGTGATTATTTCCTTCCCCATTTTAGGGAAGTTTTCACCTATTATCTCCTCAAATGTTTTCTCATGGCCTTTCTTTTTATCTTCTTCTTCTGGGACTCCTATGATTTGAATGTTGGGGTGTTTAACACTTTCCTGGAGGTCTCTGAGATTGTCCTCATTTCTTTTAATTCGTTTTTCTTTTTTGCTCTCTGATTCATTTATTTCTACCATTCTATCTTCTAGTTCACTAATCCAATCTTCTGCCTCTGTTATTCTACTATTTGTTGCCTCCAGAGTGTTTTTGATCTCATTTATTGCATTATTCATTATATATTGACTCTTTTTTATTTCTTCTAGGTCCTTGTTCAACCTTTCTTGCATCTTCTCAATCCTTGTCTCCAGGCTATTTATCTGTGATTCCATTTTGATTTCAAGATTTTGGATCATTTTCACTATCATTATTCGGAATTCTTTATTGGGTAGATTGCCTATCTCTTCCTCTTTTGTTTGGTTTGGTGGGCATTCATCCTATTCCTTTACCTGCTGAGTATTCCTCTGTCTCTTCACCTTGTTTATATTGCTGAGTTTGGGGTGGCCTTTCTGTATTCTGGCAGTTTGTGGAGTTTTCTTTATCGTGGAGTTTCCTCACTGTGGGTGGGGTTGTACGGGTGGCTTGTCAAGGTTTCTTGGTTAGGGAAGCTTGTATCGGTATTCTAGTGGATGGAACTGGATTTCTTCTCTCTGGAGTGCAATGAAGTGTGCAGTAATGAGCTATGAGATGTCAATGGGTTTGGAGTAACTTTGGGCAGCCTGTATATTGGAGCTCAGGGCTGTGTTCCTGTGTTACTGGAGAATTTTCAGGGTATGTTTTGCTCTGGAACTTGGTGGTGGTGTTTGGTGCTTGGTTGATGGTGTAGGTGGTGCTTGGTTTCAATGTAGGTATGGAGGCGTTTGATGAGCTCCTGTCGATTAATGTTCCCTGGAGTCAGGAGTTCTCTGGTGTTTGCAGGATTCGGACTTAAGCCTCCTGCTTCTGGTTTTCAGTCTTATTTTTACAGTAGTCTCAAGACTTCTCCTTCTATACAGCACCATTGATAAACATCTAGGTTAAAGATGAAAAGTTTCTCCACAGTGAGGGACACAGAGTTACATGGAGAAGAGAAGAGGGAAGAGGGAGTTAGAGGTGACCCAAATGAAATGAGGTGGAATCAAAAGAGGAGAGAGCAAGCTAGCCAGTAATCACTTCCTTATGTGTGGTCCACAGTGTGGACCTCTCAGAGATGTTCATGGAGTTATACAGAGAAGAGAAGAGGGAGGAAGGAGACAGAAGTGGCCAGGAGGATAAAAGGGGGGAATCAAAAGGAGAGAGACAGATCCAGCCAGTAATCAGTTCCCTAAGTGTTCTCCACCGTCTGGAACACACAGAGATTCACAGAGTTGGGTAGAGAAGAGAAGGGGGAGGGAAGAGACAGAGGCGACCTGGTAGAGAAAAGGAGAGTCCAAAGGGGGAGAGAGCAGTCAAGCCAGTAATCTTGCTCCTAAGTAAAAATGGGTACTGAAGATTGGGTTCTTAAAGGTACAAAATTGATAACAAATATCAAAAAGCAAAGATTAAAAATCTAGAGTAGAGGTTGGATTTTCAAAAATACAATATTAAAGAAAAGAAGAAAAAAAAAACAAAGTAAAAAAAGTCACAAAAATTATATAAAAGAAAATATATATATGATGTTTGTTTAAAAAAATAGGGTCTTTTTTCCCCCAAAGTAATAGTAGTTTATAAAAATGAAAATTAAAGGAGTAATAGAGGACTTAAGATTTAAAAAAAAATTAAGAGAAAAATTTTTTTTTACTATTTTTAATCATAAAAATAGTGAAAAATATATCTAGGACTTTCTCTGATGTTGTTGTGTGCAGTGTGGGGTCAGTTCATTTTCGGATAGTTCCTTGGTCCGGCGTATATTTCTCAAGATCTATAGGCCCCTTTCTGTGTAGTCGGTACTAACTACAGGGTTTTAATCTATTGCACCTGTCACTTCCAAGGCAGTTCCCTCTGTTTTAGTTTCTTCTGTTTGCTGGTCTCTTCAGTGTCTGATTTCCACCCTAACACAAGGGTGGGGTGGTGGTGGACACTTTCTTTAGGCTCACTTGTTCAGTCACAGTGTGGGGAGGGAGGGACACTGCAAACAAATAACACTGGCGTGTGTTCACAGTGTCTCAGCCACACTGGGTCTGCCCCCTCTCACAGTGCATGTGCCCTCCCTTCCCACACTGCTCAGGCTCTAGGTTGCTCTGCTGGGAACTACCTGAGGCCGGCCCTGGGCTGCCTGCGCCTCCCAAGTCTAAGCCACTCAGGTTCAGGCACTCGGGTCGTCCTCAGAGGTGCAGACTCCATTAGGCCTGCGTTTTGTGCCCTTCCCAGGTCCGAGCAGCTCAGGTGATGAGGTGTTTGGCGAGCACGGTCACTGCGACTTATCTCCTCCCCCATCCCTGCTGCTCGGTTTTCTGGGTGTACACCTTCTGGAGCACCTTTGCAGGCGGATGTCCAGAACCCCAAGAAGTTTTAGTTAGCAAAGAAGCCTGCTTGCAGTTTAGTAGATAATGTCTCTCTGGGGCTGCGATTGCCCCCTTCCGGCTCTGGCTGCCTGTCACTGGAGGGGGATGGTCTGCAGCGGGCTATCTCTGTTCAGTCCTTTGTTATGTGTGTGGGCCTGGCGATTTCTTAGGTTAGGGCTTTTCGCTTTGTAGGTATCCCGCAGTCTGGTTTGCTAGCCCAAGTTCGTTCCCTCAGATTGCCCTTAGGGCATTCAGGCCTGGTCCTTACTCTAAGCAATGCAGCCCGCACCTCCCTGCCCAGCCTCCGCTTGCTAGTGGTTTGGTGTGGGCATCTGCGCTGCTTCTCCCCTGGGGGAGTTACCACTGGGCTCATAATCTGTGGGTTTTAATTATTTATTTATTTTTCCTCTCTGTTATATTGCCCTGTGTGCTTCCAAGGCTCGCCACAGACTCAGCTGTGAGAGTGTTTCCTGGTGTTTGGAAACTTCTCTCTTTTTAAGACTCCCTTCCCAGGACGGAGGTCCGTCCCTACATCTTTTGTCTCTTTTTTTTGTCTTTTATATTTTTTTCTACCTCCTTTCGAAGACAATGGGCTGCTTTTCTGGGTGCCTGATGTCCTCTCTAGGCATTCAGAAGTTGTTTTGTGGAATTTACTCAGCGTTTAGATGTTCTTTTGATGAATTTGTGGGGGAGAAAGTGGTCTCCTGGTCCTATTCCTCCCCCATCTTAGGACCGCCTCCCCAGAGGCAGGTTTGAGGCTCATTTTTCTTCTACTGGTTCCATTTTTCATCTCACCTGCTTCTCGGCTGATGGAGTTGTATTGGGCCCTGATGGATCAAGGGGTACCTTTCAGGGAAGCCCAAACAAGGCAAGCTAAGCACTCAGGAGGCTTAGAGAAGTCTCTGAGGATTGGGAGGTGACAGTCTGCTGAACAGGGTAGTGTTTCGATGTAGTAAAAGTCCTGCAGACAGTGTCTACAGCAGACATGACTGTTTTCCTGAAGGCCCCTGGCAGGTGGTTTTGGGGAATACCCAGAGTTTCTGGGCATCCTATCTGTGTAGCCTGTTTACAAGGCAAATGCCCTAAGGAAGGGGATTAGAAAATTGGCACCCTGCTCTTTGCCCCTCAGTGCGTGATTCTGAGGTGCATCCTACAGAGCCCTTCCGGGGGCTGGAGGCTGTGCCCTCAGTTTCCCACAGCAATCCCCTAACAGACACACTGTGTACTGGCTCTGCTTCCCTTCCTTTTCTCCCTGCTCCCCTCTCGCACTTCCACTTCCTGGGACACTTCCCAAATAACATGCCCGCACCCAAGTATTTTCCTCAGGAACCCAAACTTCACCCAAGTCAGATAAAAATTTAGTTGCCACAGCAAAAAGAATGCAAGGGATCCCCTGAAAGCTCCATCTCCCTCAAGCTGATACATCCGGGTGTCTTGCTTTGGATTCTCCAGAAGCAAACACTAAGATGAGGACTTCATCACAGATAGTTTATTTGGAAGATTCCAAAAAATGCTGGTAGGAGGGTAGGGAAGTGAAACAAGGAAGGGATGGGGGAGATAAAGTGGGTGTTATTAAGCCACTTACCCCTGTGGGCAGCTGGAGCCCAGTCCTGCAGAGGCACTCTGCTTCTGGAGCACTGAGAGTATGCCTCCAAATCAGTAAGTTAAACCCCATGGAACTCAGCATGCCCAGCTTCCGTGCCTTTCACCATCTCTTGAAACTTGCTCAAAATCATGTCCATTGAATGGTGATGCCATCCAACCATCTCATCCTCTGTTGTCCCCTTCTCCTCCTGCCTTCCATCTTTTCCAGCATCAGGGTATTTTCCAGTGAATTGGCTCTTTGCATCAGGTGGCTAAAATATTGGAGCTTCAGCTTCAGCATCAATCCTTCCAGTGAATATTCAGGAGACTCTAAATGCTGAAAATACGTCTCTGAAAGAAGAGAAAATGCAAAGGAGTCACACATTCTCTCATTCAGTAAATGCTTGTAAAGCTCTCTCCACGTGCAGAGGAAGGTGGCCTTTCTGGGGTGTGAAGACTTCTCTCCTGTAAGGAGTTCCATGGTAGCCTGCACAGAGGTGCAACTGACTTTTAATCCCAATGAGACCTCTTGAGTTCATGGGCTGTTATGTAGATTATAGACCTGAGAATTAGGAACTGTGTGTCCTCATCCCCACTCTGCCCTTGACCAACCTTGCTCCCAAGACCTCTGTTTCCTCTTGTGCTAAGTGAAGAAGTTGGCATAAGATGTTCTGCAGGCCCTTCCTGCCTGGAATGTGGTTTCAAAGGATCCATGTGCAGAAATGGATGTAGTTGTGAGGATCATTTGCTGTGTGTAGCTTCTGGTCTGGAGGCATTTCAGGTTAGTTGGAGCTAGAAACTTATTTTTATAATTAATAGCAGTGATGCTTAAAGAAACACCATGCTCTGTGCAAGCTCACTCAGCTAATTGCTGTTGTTCACTTTCTAAGCTGTGTCTGACTTTTTGTGATTTCATGGACTGCAGCACACAAGGCTCCTCTGCCCTCCACTGTCTCCCGGAGTTTGCTCAAATTCATGTTCACTGAGTCGGTGATGTCATCTAACTGTCCCATCCTCTGCCACCCCTTTCTCCATTTGCCTTCAATCTTTCCCAGCATCAGTCTTTTCCAATGAGTTAGCTCTTCGCATCAGGTGGCCAAAGTATTGGAGCTTCAGCTTTAGCATCAGTCCTTCCAATGAATATTTAGGATTGATTTCCTTTAGGATTGACTGGTTTGATCTTCTTGCAGTCCAGGGGACTCTCAAGAGTCTTCTCCAACACCACAATTTGAAAGCATCAATTCATCAATTCTTTGGCACTCAATCTTCTTTATGGTCCTACTCTCACATCTGTACATGGACTACTGGAAAAGCCATAGGTTTGACTATACAGACATTTGTTGGCAAAGTGATGTCTCTGCTTTTTAATACACTGTCTAGGTAATTCGGAGGTAGAATTGGAGCCAGAACCTACTTTTCTATTACTCAATTGATGGATCTTTCTATTAATCCATGAACCATATTCTGTGTCAGGCTATAAGGAATATGCCTTCCTAGTTGGTGGACTAACAGCTAAAACACATACTTGATCCAAGCACTGTGATCATGAAATTGAAAGACATCCTCATTTAAGGGCTTAACCCAAATCTCAGGCTATAGGCCTCTTAGGAAAGCTCTCCTACAGAACTGGTTCTATGTATTACCCAGAGAACTTACAATCCCACCTATAGAGATTGCTGTCAAGTGGACCAAACAAGTGGATTAAAAAGATCCAACCTTACCATGAGTGCTTAGGTCAGTAGATATCACCTGTGTTATTTGGCCTTAGTTGATCTATATTGGGGCTTCCCAAGTGGCTCAGTGGGTAAAGAATCCTCCTGCATTGCAGGAGACATGGTTTAGATTCCTAGGTCAGGAAGATCTCCTGGAAGAAGGCGTGGCAACCCACTTCAGTATTCTTGCCTGGAGAATTCCATGGGCAGAGGAGCCCGGCAGACTTCAGTCCATGGGTGGCAAAGAGTCAGACAGGATTGAAGCAACTGAGCAGGCTTATATGATCTATATTCAAGATGTAATAAAAAATTTTAAAAAGTAAAAACAATATATATATATTCAAGATGGAAAGTTGGTAATAGTGACAGACAAGGAGAGGGAAGTGAACTGTGGAAAGAAGTAGGGGAATTCAGACTCCTTAGACTGTGAAAGAAATTTAGATGTGAATTGAGAATGTAAAGACACACCAGCACTGCTGCTTCCCGTGTGAACACATGTGCCTTGATTTAATTCATCGAATGACCAGCTGGAAAATGGTAACACATTTGGTATCACATTGGACTGAGTTTAGCTGGTGATCACAGGGTGAATTATAGGTATTATGCAAACCACTTTCTATTTTCTGGTCTGATCTTCATTCATATGCTTCATCATATTCCATCTAAGTGAAATTTTAAGCATTGGAAAATCCAACACAGTAAAAGTCCACTCTAGACTCTTGTGTGGTCCATGGACCAGTGTCATCAACATTACTTTGGGAGCTTGTTAGAAATGCAAGATATCAGTCCTGACCCCAGGCCTTTTGCATCAGAATATCTGCATTTTAACAAAATCTCCAGAGGATAAGATAAAATTTTAGAAGCACTTATCAGAGACCTGAAGTGCTGTTCAAAACAAGCAAATACTTCCTTGAGTGGAACCACTGAAAAAAAATCTCAGCCAAAAATAAATTTCTTATGGAGACCTTGCAAACAAGTAGAAAAACTGAATGTAATTCAAATAATCAATACAACGACTTCATATTTACTGCTGTTGTGAGCTTAATATTGAAACAATGTTAAATCAGACACAGAGCTTTTAAGAAAAACGTGCTTTAGTTTTTTCCATGTGTGAAGGTACAGGAGGATGTTACAGTTACACCTTAGTTCATTCTACAAAGGACAGGCATGCTGATACTAGGCATAACAATAATTAATGCAAAGAAAAACTCCAGGAGCTGGCCAAAGGCTGTTGTGACAAACTGTCTTCATTCCATACATGAAATAGAAGGTCTCAAGACCATCAAATTCCCACCTTGTCTTTGAAACCAACATAGGTATTGTTAATCTTAGTTCTGAAACAACCCCAGCCTTTTTTAGTAGGGAATCTGAGACGTTTGTAAAGAATGGAGGTTAAAGTTGGCTTTTTCTTTTTCAAAGACCATGAAAGGAATCATTTACAAAACAAATCTCGACTAAATACGTTTTGTTGGGGGAAGTGGTGAAATTTTTTAAGAGAACAAACTTTTAAAAGCAACTTGAAAGATCTGAGAGGCATCCTTTCACTGGCAGAGTTCAACAGATTAATTACAAACCATTTTATATAACCATGTGAACGCATGCAATTGCCTCTTGACTGCTAGGCTTGGAGAGGCACACGGTCACTTCTGCTGTGTTTCATTTGCCAAACCAAGGTCCGTGGCCAATCTTAGATTAAGGGATGGAAAATAGATTCCAACACTTGATGGAAGAAACTACTAAATTACATTGAATGGAAGGGAAATAATTGGGAGAAAATTTGCAATACATTTACAATATCAGGGCAGGATGATTGCCATAGCAAATAACCCCCAAATCTCAGGATTTTGACACAACAAAGGTTTATTCCTTGCCTTTATTATAGTCAAGTAAGGGTGAGCAAGGGAGTGGGCATGGGAGGACTCTGATCCACACAGTCACTCAGGAACCTAAGTTCTTTCTGTCTAGCTGTGGTGTCATTCATGGTCATATAGCCTTCCACCATGTCTTCTGTTTCCAACCAGTAGATGAGGGAAGACAGTAAATCTGTAGAAGGAACATCTCCTAATCCTCTCAACCTGGAAGTGTCATACAAATCACTTTTCCCCCTTTGGGAAACCCAGAACTGGGTCATGTGGCCAAATACAATTACAAGGGAGGCTGGGAAAATGTGGTCCAGCTGTGTTAGGAGGAAAAGGGAAGACGTCTGTTGGTTGAACACCTGGCCAGACTCTGCTGCAGCTACAGACTCTGTGACTGAGGAGCATGTTCCAGGAGAAGGGGTGCCTGGACACATTTCAAAATGTTGACTAGTGACCCAGTGCAGTGGACAAAGTTTAGAAAGACAAGGTCATAATTCGGAAGGGGAGACAGACCCAGGTCCCCGTATAAATCCCTAGGAGATGCAGCAGAAGTCTGGGGAGGGGTTTGGAGAGACTTTGGACAAAGTAGGCGTTTTGGAGGCAGAGTAACTTTAAAGGAGGAGGCAGGAGTGAAGGGCATAAGAAGAGCTTGAGCCACGTGGGGAGACTGGGTTTGTGTGCTTGTTTGACATTGTTGCCTCTGCTGGGGCCTAAAGTTGCTGGCTAAATATGGGACGGCTTTGTTAGTGCTGGTCAGAATAATGTACCCCTTTAGGGCTACATTAAAAAGTTATGCTTGGCGCCTCATTTGCACCTTCAAAATATGCACATACATGCACAGGGCAGAAAAGGCTACACTCAGAACATGCATTCTTACGTGAACTGCAGGTAATTGCACAAGCAAACAGGAAGTTGCGTAGGTATGCAGGCAGTCTCCTGCTGGAGAGCTGGGTGTTGGCATGGGCAGGCGTGTGCCTTGTCCATTTGCAAAGGGTTTTAAAGGATTCTGTGGAGGGGAGGGAGGGAAAGCAGGCCTCCAGGCATCTACTTCTCCAGCTACAGCTGTCCTTGGTCCTTCTCAAGGTTTTCTTTCTGGGCAGGGCCAAGTTCAGGGCATGTTGTTTGTGGCTGTAGAAAAACAATGCCTTTTCAAGGTCTTACAGGAGCACTCATGCAGGGGGTTTGGTCTGAAAATGTGTCCCCCCCACCCCCGACACTCATGTGTTGGGATCCTCAAGCCCAGTGTGATGGTGTTTGAAGGTGGGGCCTTTGGGAGGTACTTGGGTCCTGAGGGTGGAGCCCTCCTGAACGGAATCAGGGCTCTTATAAAAGAGGCCCCAAAGAGCTCCCAGGCCCCTTCCATGAGTGAGGACACAGGAGGAGCTGGTGATCCAAAGAGGGCCCTCCCCTGACCGTGCTGGCTCCCGGATTTCAGACTCGCAGCTTCTGGAACTGTGAGCAGTAAATTTCTGTTTTCATAAGCCGCCTTGTCTGTGCCGTTTTGTTACAGGAGCTGGACAGGCGGCCATTGACCTGTGTTCATTCTGTGCTGGGAGTCTGTGGTTGTCTTTTTTGCTGACGGCTGCTGTTGAGTAAACTCTTCCTTTGAACTTCTCTTTGCTGGGTTCTCTGCATCCTGGTTCTCCTCCCAACTCTGCTGGTCATTCTCCTTTGTCTTTCCTCACTGTCCTCTTCATTTGTCCCTCGTATGTTTCCCTGTGAGTCTGTCCTCAACCGTCCTCTAGATTTCTGGGCCAGCACTGTCCAGTAGAACTTTCTGCAGTGATGGCAACGTCTTCTATCTGTGCTGCCCTGTACCACTGAGCACTTGACACATAGCTAGTGGGCTGGAGGAGCTGAATTTTACATTTGATTTAACTTAGCCATAGGTGGTTGCTGGCTACTGTATTGCAGGCATACTGGGTTTGTGTGCTTGTTTGACATCTAGAGCATATGCTCTAGAACATTCTCTATGGTAAATAATGTCTCCAACACTATCCATCCATTACTGCTGATCTGAATCTCTTGCCCTACATGTTTTCTGGGCCCATTTTTGGAACATCTTGACCTGGATGGTCTGTGGACCCCTCAAATGCAGTGTCCCTAATGTTCAACTCTTTATCTCTACTCACAACACACATTTTCTCCTGGTCTTCCTCCTATCACTTTACCCTTGCCCATTTTTTAGAAACTAGTTCTGATCATACCATGTCATTCATATATTATCATCAAGGTGGATCCAGGTTTTGGGGAACCTAAACTTATATAAATATGGAACTTATGCAAATATGCTCCTTAAGAAAAAGAATACAAAAGTGTGAATGGAAAAGTAGATTCAGAGTGTTACAGGGGTCTGGGTAAGTGAGAGAGGTGTCTCTGAAACTTAGGCTTTGTTCCCTGTACTAAAAACTGGCCCCAGTTTGTCATTACAATATTTTATAGTTTCCAGGTTTGGATCTCAATTTGACCTTCTTCTTGCTGTATGAACTTGGGCATAATACTCAACCATGCTGAGATTCAATGGGCTTACTGGAGTTAAAAATAATAATGCCTATTCAACTGAGTTGTCACAAAATTAAATATTATATAAAAAGATTAATACATCTAGAAGGTATTTCCTGAAAATAATTTTATTCCCTTGTTCTCATTACAGAGGGAATAGTACAAGCAATGATAGTAATAATGTATCAGATGTTATGTTCACCACCTTACACAGAGTATCTCACTTATTCTTACAAGGTAGGTACTTTTCTGTCCTCATTTTACAGATGGGAAACTGAGGCCCAAAAAAGGTAGGGGGAGCTGGGATTCAAACCCAGATTCACAAAGAGTCAGACATGACTGAGCAACTTTCACTGTTACAGATGGGAGATGGAGATGCAATCCATGGAAGGTAATCACTCACCCTGTGTTCTTAGCCTCAGGCCTTGAGCAGGGCAAGCGGGATTCCTCACAACCCCTTTGCACGAGCTTGCTAAGTTCCAACCTCCCGTATTGGTGCTCTTGCAGCCAGGATGCTAAACATTTCATGACTGGGGTGCTCTGTGTCTCCCCTCATACTGTTTCTCTTCCTTGGAATGCCCTTCCCTCCGCCTCAATCTCCTATGTGCTACTGTATGTTTCTCTGTGCTATATTTACATCTTAATGGAACACCCTTCACTGCTCTCATTGTAAAGGAGTTACTGAAAGGGTTTTATTTTCCTCCCCAAACAGCACAGTGTCCTATCCTTCATAGGAGCTTCAGAGATGCTCGTCTTCTGAGCAGCTGGTCTGCTGTTACCTCACAGGGGAGCTTTGAAAAATATGGAAGCTTGGGCCCTCCACCCCCAGGCCACATACATCATGCTGGGCTTGGGTTCAGATTCACTGATCTAAAGGATTATGTTTTTTCCCTCTTTGAGATGAAGAACCAAGTCCTAGCTCAGCTCTGCAAGGATACAGAACCTCAGGCTTCATTTTAATCTCTTCTCTTGATTTTCCCTTCACCCTTTATTTTAAATCATAAGTCAGTTTGCTTTTTGGCTTGCATTTTTGTGAGTGAGAATGTTAGTTGCTCAATCTTATTTGACTCTTTGTGACCCCATGGACTGTAGCCTGCCAGGCTCCTCTGTCCATGGAATTTTCCAGGCAAGACTACTGGAGTGGGTTGTCATTTCCTTCTCTAGGGGATCTTCCTGACCCAGGGATTGAACCTGGGTCTCCTGCATCGCAGGCAGACTATTTACCATTTGAACCACCAGGGAAGCCTTTTTGTAGGTCACCTAAGTTAATTTTGCAATCCTTAGAGTACAAATATAAATGGTGATGTTGCTACTGATGATAACAGATTCACCCTGGAATGACGGGAAACTTTCTTGACAGCTGCCTATTGGCAGACAGGTAGAAACAGATGGATAGAAAACACAAGATAAAATAAAATTGAAATTGAAGAAAAAATTCTGTTTAAATCCAGGGATACCAATCACTCCAGAAAGAATCCAAGGCCATGGCTGTGCAGCCCTCACATGGCCACCAGGCTTGTGGCTTCATCTTTCTTGGATCCTCTTTGATTTAAGCTTTATTGAGGAGATGAAAAAAAAAATCTGTCTGTTAAGAAAGGTGTATTAAATGAAATCTTTTAAATAAATTACCTTGTTTATTTGAAACTACTGACATAGATACATATGCAGTGTCTAACTCCACTCCTCAATTCTTGTTATTTGAGGGACTGGACTTCCCTGGTGGCTCAGCGGTAAAGAATCTGCCTGCAATGCGGGAGCCACAGCAGACTTGGGTTTGATCCCTGGGTTGGAAAGATCCCCTGGAGGAGGAAATAGCAGTCCACTGCAGTATTCTTGCCTGGCCATGGACAGAGGAGCCTGGGGTCGCAAAAAGTTGGACGGGGCTGAACTGACTTAGCACCTGTGCAGACAGTGCTCAGGTGTCCCGGTGTATCAGGTAACATCTGAGTGTACTGAGCGTGGGTACCCAGCACAGCTGTGGGATTTCTCCATCTGCTGGCCTTTGCCCTGACTCATCTGAAAACCAGTGTAGGGCTGTGCCTGTGAAATGGCTTTTGTCCTCACATTTTAGGTGCTCTGAGGGCCCCAAATGGCAAAATGGAGAGGAGTAGCCAGGGAAGAGGGCCTAGTGAGGCTCCCTTAGTCTCCAGCAGGTTTTCTGCCCAGGCGAGGCCCACAGGTGGAGGTGGCTGGGGGCAGGTCCCACAGGTGGGGGCCCCAGTCTTGGCAGTCCCTGTGCCCCGCACCTCCTTAAAAGCCGATTATCCCAGCCTGGCGCTGTGAGCTGGCCCACTACCATTGCATCGTGTTGGGGCAATGCCCGCTCTGCGCCGTGAACACTGACTTCAGGCTCTCTTCTCTAGCCGAATTACGGGGGGGCAGTGTGAGAGCCGCGCTGCTTGCCCAGCTCCAGCCGGCCTGGCAGCCACTTGAACAGTCTCCAGGAAAAGCTGTTCGCCTGAGCATTTAGGGACAACAGTCACAGGCCGCCACAGCGATTTATCAAAAGGCAGGAAAAGCAGAGAGAAGACCCTGAGGTCTTGCCCCAGCCGCCTGCTTGCCTTGCTTGCTTGCTTTCTCTGTCTCTCTTGTCTACCCTGCTCTCTGTTTTCTCTCCTCCTCTTTTCCCTTTTACTCTCTTCCTCTCCCTTGTTCCTGCTTCTCTCCCCCTCTCTCTGCTCTCATTTTTGAAAGGAGAGAGGGGCAAAGGCCACTGTGTTTGAAGGCAATGCTTGAGGGACCTCGGGCCTCTTTTCTACACCTAAACACAGTACCCCAGTGAAGGGAGCAGGTCCCTAGGGTGATTATATGTGATGCGCGGGGCCTGGGCGCTCGCAAACCCATGCACATGCACCCGAGTGCAGGAATTGGCGCACAAGCCCCTGCGCACTCGCACCCACTGCAAATGGCGCGAGGCTGTCCTGGAACGAGGAAGCTCTCCTTGGGAAGGTGAGACAGGTGGTCCTCTCCTTGTCCCGTCACAGTGGTCCTGACCTTGAGCCCCTCCCCTGGTGCAGCGCCAGCTCCCGCTGAGACTACTCGGCGCAGTGGGCCCGGGCCACCTGGCTTCCGCGGGCTTGTCCTTCTGCGGCCTGCTCAGCCCCGCCTACCTCCTCTTTGCCTCGGGACGCCTGGCAGCTGCTGGCAGAGCAAAGCTTCCAGGGGAAAATCCAAGAAATTGCTTTGGATGATCATTTCTGTCGAGCCGACCCACCTTGGGATCATTGGGCTGGCTGTGTCGGGGGACCCTGGGCTCAGGAGGCAAAGGAAAGCCACCTGGTGACCCTGGGATACAGACCACTGCTGGGCCATCGGAGCTGTTTAAGCCACAAGGATTTGTTTTCAGGCTATCTCTGAGGTGCTGGAACATGGGCTTCTCCTTCGTGGCTTCCAGAAGTTTTCCACACATGCTTGTTCTTGGAATCACATCCAGTCTCCCTGCTTTGCTCTGGAGCTGATTTCTGAGCCCCATCTCCTCCTTGCCCAGCTGGCTGTTTGCTCAGGGTACTCTGCAGCCCCCTCCCCGCGCTGTCCCCAAATGCCTTGGCTCTCTTATCTTCCGCCATGAGGCTCTAATTAGCCGCCTCTCAACCCCATAAATCAGCTGCCCCACCGCCTCCGGTTTGCTTCCTTGGCGGAGGCTGCAGGCTCACCTTTCCCTCCCACATGACAAATCAGCCATTAATCTTGGGTTGAAAAAGGTTTATTGGCCAACTTCCTTCAGTGGCTTCTGAACTGTTTGCAAATAAAGAGGAGGGATCTGGGGTGACCTCAGTAGAGATAGGAACTCACAGGTGGATTTATTCTCAGGTTTGATTTTTGTTGTTGTTGTTGTTGTTCTTTTTTCAGGAAAGGGGTAAATATATAACTCTGCCTCTCAGTGCTTGTGATTTCTTAGTTTTGAAAAGTTTCCAGATCTTCTGTTGGGCTGAAGTGTGGTTGGTTTGTATCAATGATCAGCCTGGTTGGTTGCTATGTTTGCATGGAGACAGGGTTACCTGCGAGAGTAAAGACAGGGGTGGTTTGACTGGGTGCTCAGTGACTCTGAACAGTCCAAATAGGTTGCCACCACGATGTTTCCTTGTCAACAGACAACGACGGCAGAAGAGGATCTAAACATTAGCAACCAAGGTCTTTTGAATCTCTTCATCAGCCTGGTGGTTTCCCTTGTCTGATCCCCGGGTGTTAAAGGGACCCTCCTCCCTTCTTGGGCTCCAGGAGATTGGCTCATCTTATAGTCTAGACTCAGCTGCTAGGAGGAGGGATGGATTTATCAGATGAAATGTTCCTTTAAGGATTTAGGGAATTAAGGTGGAAAGTTCAGGGGAGGGTAGGAAGGACATTTCTTGAGGGAGAATTTATCTACAAAAGGGAGACCAAGTTTTCAGATATCATGGGTTAGAGGTGGGCTGTGGGTAAAATGTCGTTATTGGGTCCTTAAGAGTCCCATCTGTGCTCTAGCCCTAAGGAATCTGTGATGTCAGCATTTTGGGTGTTGGGCCAGGGCACAGGGGTAGATATTTTCATCTACTCTCAAGCCCTATGCAGTTTGTGCCTTTCAGAGAAGATTAATGGGGCTCCATGAACTCAAGGAAATGGATAGTCTTAAAACCTGAAGCCCTTGGGACACGATCTATGAAGCGGTCCACACCAAAATGGGGATGTTGGAGTTTGTAATCTTGGTGTTCATTGTCTGGTAATAGCACATTTGCCTCCTGATCCACCCCCATCCTTACAGTCACTTTAGACTGAGTATCACCCATTCAACTGATTAAAAAAATACTTTTTTAGTTACCAGGGCTTTTAAATAAGAGGTCCCATGCATACTATAAAATGTGTTTGGCAACTCTGTCTTTTCCTCCTTACACTTTTTGACCTTGTCAGAGAGATAGTGTCTCCCTTGTCATTGGCAAGTCCTTGAATATTGTCATTTTCATCTCCCATGTTACCATCTGCCTCTCCAGGAGGGACCGTCCATTCTTTTTCACATGTCTTTTAGTAGATGTATAAATTACTCATCAGTGAAATGCACAGATATTTGATGTGAGTTCAGTCATTTTGGACACATTCATACCCACATGTAACTCACAGAACATTTCTGTTTCTCCAGAAAATTCCTTTGGGCTCCTATGAGACAGTCCTCCTCCCCTTGCCAAAAACCAACTGTTTTGATATCTATCACTGTAGATTCGTTTTGCCTGCTTTAGAACTTCCTACAGTTGGAATCATATAGTATAATTATTTTGTGTCCTTTATTCAACAGACTGTTTTGAGACTGAGCCACCCATTGATGATTGCCATGTTTGGGGAGATGACTAATCCACAGAATTTTTCTCCATGTAGAAACCATCATTGCCACTAGGGTCTAGAGTGTAATCTTTTTACCCTGAATAACTAAACTACCAGTGCTGATTTTGAACAAGTGCCTGGGGGTGAAATCAGCTGCCTACCTAATATGTGTGTGTTGAGGTGGGGGTGGAGTGCACTCTTTTCTTCTGAGTGCTTGGAAGCACTTTTGCATGTAACTTTTGGTCTCATTAAAATAATTCTTTGACTGTTTGGAGGGATGGGGTTCTTTGTTGAGATTTCTGTAAGCTGGCTAAGACACTTATTTTTTGTGCAGAATATAGCTCCTGTATGACTTGCGAATGAACCCAGCCTGTTGAAAATGAAGGGATGCCTTGACCCAGGTATTCTTTGTTCTGTTGATGGCCCTGGGGCTCAAATCCTGACCTTGGAGAATTTTCTAGACACACGGTGTATACATGTGTTCTCCCTTCTGTAATCCCAGGCAGCTTAGGTTTGCCTGGCCTTGGTCGTACATCCAGCTAATTCTTAGGGTGGGAGTTGTACCAGTCTAACTGCTTAGGGCTGCATCTTGGGCACAGGCCAGAAAGTCACCTTAGTACTTACTTAATTTAGCTCCTTTGCCAGTGGTTCAGAGTTAATGATTAATGTTCTGTCCTTCATAATTGAAGGTAATCATACCGCCCTGAGGTTTTAAGTTTATAGTTCTCTCTAGCAATCCTTATTGACTTGTACTGTTACTGTCTCTCATTTAGTACTTACATGTCACAGAATTTTAGAGCACTGAGTGCTTTGGGGGTCGTTTTCAATAAAAGAAATGAAAATACACCTCAGAGAGCTTCACCGATTCCTGAAAGCTACTCCGTTAATTAGTGCCAGTGGCTGCATTGCTGAGGTTGAAGACGCCTGCCTTCCAGAATGGCATATGTGTGTATGTGTGTGCGTGCCAAGTCGCTTCAGTTGTGTCCGACTCTTTGCAACCCCATGGACTGTAGCCTGCCAGGCTCCTCTGTCCATGGAATTCTCCAGGCAAGAATGCTGGAGTGGGTTGCCATGCCCTCCTCCAGGGATCTTCCTGACTCAGGGATCAAACCTGTGGCTTCTGAATTGCAGGTGAATTCTTTACCACTGAGCCACTGGGGAAGCCCTATATGCACGCACGCGCGCACACACACACACACACATATATATATATAATATCTTTGTGCAAATATGGAAGCCAAGAGGCTATATTCTGCAGTAATTGGATTACTAAGTTCCACTGATAATATGTGGACACTACATTCTTCATTAATGGGTGTTTTGAAGCCTTGGTGAGGAGATACTTTAACATGTCTCCAATTAGTTATAGTGCTTGATGTTAATAAAATTTCTGGTGTCAAGACATTTTGGAATCATCTGTAGTTCAGTTTGAATGTGCTCTTTCTTGCTTTTGGTCTCCTATATTAGATAAACCTGAATTTGGACTCTTTACCATTTCATTTTTAGGTAAAAGAGTAGGGAGGTAACCCCCATCCAGCCGCAGGGTCTCAGAAGCCCCCCTGTTGATGCCTGTGAGAGCTGAACATGTGTGTGTGAGGCTCCAGAGGATGTGGCCTTCAGGGTTATGGATCTGCTGGCTATGGGAGAAGTCGACCTTGACTGTGAAATAGTGGGTTTAAAAAGCAACTTTACCCAAGGGCCCACAGCTAATGATTCCAAAGTGTTGACTAAAGTATCAGAGTAAACAATAGCAGGTTGTCCCAGTGTTTACTTAGTTCTGTGACTTACAAAGCATTTGCATGGGCTTCCATCCACCCCACTTTGCTGGCTTGTATCATCACAGTTCATTTTGAAGCAACTTAAGTGATTTTGACCTTTTGTTTAGGTTGTGGGTCAGCGTAGAAAGGAAGTTTTCTATAAACCACTGTGATGTTTGCTTCAAATCAGAATGGGTATGTCTTTGATTAGCATTCTTTTCATGTCTGAGAATGGCATCATCAGGGTGGATGAGAGTGTCATATAGGAGGGCATGTGCCTTACATTTGTCAGCCGTTTACTTCTTATTATGTTTAGTCAAAAGCATGGTAGACGATCAGTTCAGTTCAGTCGCTCAGTCATGTCTGACACTTTGAGACCCCATGAATCACACCACGCCAGGCCTCCCTGTCCATCACCAACTCCTGGAGTTCACCGAGACTCATGTCCATTGAGTCAGTGATGCCATCCAGCCATCTCATCCTCTGTCGTCCCCTTCTCCTCCTGCCCCCAATCCCTCCCAGCATCAGAGTCTTTTCCAATGAGTCAACTCTTCGCACGAGGTGGCCAAAGTACTGGAGTTTCAGCTTTAGCATCATTCCTTCCAAAGAAATCCCAGGGCTGATCTCCTTCAGAATGGACTGGTTGGATCTCCTTGCAGTCCAAGGGACTCTCAAGAGTCTTCTCCAACACCACAGTTCAAAAGCATCAGTTCTTCGGTGCTCAGCCTTCTTCACAGTCTAACTCTCACATCCATACGTGACCACAGGAAAAACCATAGCCTTGACTAGATGAACTTTTGTTGGCAAAGTAATGTCTCTGCTTTTCAATATGCTATCTAGGTTGGTCATAACTTTTCTTCCAAGGAGTAAGCGTCTTTTAATTTCATGGCTGCAGTCACCATCTGCAGTGATTTTGGAGCCCAGAAAAATAAAGTCTGACACTGTTTCCACTGTTTCCCCATCTATTTCCCATGAAGTGATGGGACCAGATGCCATGATCTTCATTTTCTGAATGTTGAGCTTTAAGCCAACTTTTTCACTCTCCACTTTCACTTTCATCAAGAGGGTTTTTAGTTCCTCTTTACTTTCTGCCATAAGGGTGGTGTCATCTGCATATCTGAGGTTATTGATATTTTTCCCGGCAATTTTGATTCCAGTTTGTGTTTCTTCCAGTCCAGCGTTTCTCATGATGTACTCTGCATATAAGTTAAATAAGCAGGGTGACAATATACAGCCTTGATGTACTCCTTTTCCTATTTGGAACCAGTCTGTTGTTCCATGTCCAGTTCTAACTGTTGCTTTCTGACCTGCATATAGATTTCTCAAAAGGCAGATCAGGTGGTCTGGTATTCCCATCTGTTTCAGAATTTTCCACAGTTTATTGTGATCCACACAGTCAAAGGCGATATGAGATGTTTAATTATAGTTTCAATCACTCAAGCAAAGCATATCCTGTAGACGTGTGTCCCTTCTATTGAACTTTCACAAGCAGCATTAGATATACTGGTCTTATACCCCAAGGTTGCTGTGGGATTTTTCAAATGGATAAATTTCCTCAAACTTTATCAAGGAAGATAATTTTCAACACTCAACTGCACATGGTACACTTTTCAAAGATGCTGGTATTATGTTCAAGAAAAATCAGGCATACAGACTCTGCCCAGAACTAATACATGAATGCTAGTGGTAAGGAACCTGCTTGCCAGTGCAGGAGATGCAAGAGAGGGGTTGAACCCCTGGGTGGGGAAGATCCCCTTGAGGAGGAAATGGCAGCCCATTCCAGTATTCTTGCCTGGAAAATTCCACAGACAGAGGAGCTGGTGGGCTACAGTCCATGGGACTGTAAAGAGTTGGACATGACTGAGCACAGTACATGAAACTGATATAAAATTAGTATTCTGAATATGCTGGATATTATTATTACTATTCATTCCTCCACATTCTTTTTGAGATATGAGAGGGAAAATGTACATACATTTTATCAACCCAAGTTTAAAACGTAGACCCTGAAGTTCAGCAGTTCAAGCAATGTAGGTAACAACACCCAGAGCCTCTTGATGAAAGTGAAAGAGGAAAGTGAAAAAGTTGGCTTAAAACTCAACATTCAGAAAACTAAGATCATGGCATCTGGTCCCATCACTTCATGGCAAAAAGATGAGGAAACAATGGAAACAGTGACAGATTTTATTTTCTTGGGCTTCAAAATCAATGCAGATGGTGACTGCTGACATGAAATTAAAAGATGCTTGCTCCTTGGACGAAAAGCTATGACAAACCTAGACAGCATATTAAAAAGCAGAGACATTACTCTGCCAACAAAGGTCCATCTAGTTAAAGCTATGGTTTTTCCAGTAGTAATGTATGAATGTGAGAGTTGAACTATAAAAGCTGAGTGCCGAAGAACTGATGCTTTTGAACTGTGGTGTTGGAGAAGACTCTTGAGAGTCCCTTGGACTGCAAGGAGATCCAACCAGTCCATCCTAAAGGAGACCAGTCCTGAATATTCATTGGAAGGACTGATGTTGAATCTGAAACTCCAGTACTTTGGCTACCAGATGTGAAGAGCTGACTCATTTGAAAAGACCCTGATGCTGGGAAAGATTGAAGGTGGGAGGAGAAGGGGACGACAGAGGATGAGGTGGTTGGATGGCATCACCGACTCAATGGACATGAGTTTGAGTTAGCTTCAGGAGTTGGTGATGGACAAGGAGGCCTGGTGTGCTGCAGGCCATGGGGTTGTGAAGAGTTGGACATGACTAAGTAACTGAACTGAACTGAATGTCACCCAGTAACAGGACTGGAGCTAAGTCCTGAGTGTCCCAATTCTTGTTCCTGATCTGTTGTCAGTTGGCCACATGGCTCAGGATGCCATACCAGCCTCTAATGGACTGTCAGTTCTGTTTACTTTAAGCCAAATGGCAGCTCTTCTCTGAACCCCTCCACTGCCTTTGAGTCTTGTCACTACCTAATCATATCAGTGCATATGAACCCAATAGATGCCAAGTACTGCCTTTATGACATTTCTCCTGCAGTTCTCTGTATTTCAGTTTCCTTGTCCCCTCTCCCAGCTAGGTTTAACCAATGCTGTGTCCTGTTTTCCCAGAGCCAACCTAGATGTCTTGATAAGTAAAAGGAGGGTAACAATGGGACTTGTCACAGTGCCATGTATGTCTGAGCCCTTGCTGGAGAGCAGAGATCTTTCTTTCATGCCTTGGGTCAAAGCAAACCCATAGACTTCATCCTAAAACACCAAGACCATCTGATATGGGTAGTTGGTTCTGAATAGTGAATGAATGAAAGAATAATTCAAGTCCAATGTGTTTATTCTGAAGGGGTAAATTAGGGCCCAGAGAACTGGTATAGTCAGAGATCCCAGCAATAGAGCAGAGACCGAAGCCAGATCTTTCAGAGGCCACACTGACATCCTTCAGGGTCAGTTCAGGTCCTGTTTGTGCTAGGATATCTTCCAAAGAAACTTCACCCTCTCTTTTTCAATCTGCTGCCGCCTTTTGACCCATTCCTCCCTCTACATATCTCAGCACTTGATTCCACTGAACGCAGCACTTTTTAATATTCCATTGTACTTTATTCTCATCCAAGCTCAATGCAAAAATACACTCAGTGAAATAAAAGTGTCTCCCAGTCTTCAGTACACATTCCTGAACAAGGAGGTATACATCTGCCTTCTATTTTTGTTGTTTGTATTTACACAAGTCACAGATGTGCCACAGGCACATAGTAGGTGTTCAGGAAAGATTTCTTGAAGGTAATTGAATTTCCTGGTAGCTGAACAACTGGACAGACTGGTGGACAGATATAAATTAGCACAGCAGATTTAAACCATGTGTTGATCATTGAAAAGTCGTTTCATTTTTAGCCAAGATAAATGCTTTTTTAATGTGTAAAGAAATCTATAATTTTTTGTGCTTTGAATTAAAGCTTCTACTTCCCAGGTTTCCTGCCTGCTTCTGGCTGCTCTTAATGAGCTAATTTACCCCACCGAGGTGAGAGGTTTCCTCTTGGGAAGGGCTTAGATGTGCCTGTCTCATATCCAGGGCCCCAGAGCGTTTCCTTACAGGGCTTTAAACACTCTGAACATATTTAAGAGAGAAGCCAAGAAACAAATCTGTTGTTTTAGTTTTATTCCTCGAGGCTCAGCGGCTCAGCTTTCCTCCCCCTTTGATCACACTCACTGGAGTGGCAGGACTGGAGACTGTGGAGAAGGGCTGGGTCTCTTTAGGAAGCCCAGTTCAGGGGGACCCACCCAGCTTTACACAATGAAAATAAAGTTGTCAAGCCTTTGAGGTGGCTGTGAAGATTTATTCTTCCTGGGCAAATTGGTGAGACATTTGTATTTTTTAAAAACGCTTTGATGAACTTGATAAGGAAGCCCTGGCTTGAATGTGGAAAAACATTCTAGAGCTTTTTCCACCACTGGACTGGGTTCTCAACATTCACTGTGAAGCTTGGCCTGTGGAAATGAACTTTCCCTTTAAATTAATGATAAGACCATGAAGAGGACTGTGTGGGAATTATGAAACGTGCTTACACTGTCTTGGAACATAAGCCTCCACAAGGCAGGAGGACTTAGAACATTCTGCACATCTTGACCTGTTCTCCCCATCTTCCAGGCCTCAGCTGCTCACCCCTCTAATGACTCCTTATTGTTTTAATTTTTAGTTATGTTACTAATTATGGTTCTGTTACTTTGGTAATGTTTACGAGCTAAAGCAATGGAAGATGCAGTCTTTTATTATGCATATAATGGAAATAGTTTCTGTCTTTGCTAAGATCAAGTATTGTTTGTTGTGGAAGAAGTGTCACACACTGTTCCCAGGATGTCTTCGTCACATTGAGATCTCGAGGGATCTAGGAAAGGAAATGGAAACCGATGTGAAATATCTTACCCTTATATTCCAGAAAGCCTTTTTAGCCAGAAACATCTGCCAACATCCCTGAGATGGTCCTCTTAACATCTTTTAGTTAGACAGACTCTTATGAATGGCTTTTAAAAGGCTGTGAGCTTCAGACCCAGAAAAGCGTGAGCATTTATCAACTGGTAATGGCAGAAATTCTACCATCATTGGGGAATTTTCTTGGGAAAATCAGAAAACTGTCCTTCTGTTATTAGGACAGCTTTGTCCTGGGTTGCAGCTGACAATGTTGCTCAGTGGAGAGCCCGTGGACTTTTGACAGATGGAACCAGGTTTGAATTCATTGGTGGGTACTTATTTGCTGTATCAGCTTGGGTATATTCTTAATTCTTCTTGCTCAGTTAGTTCAACTGTAAAATCAGGGAAACTTGTGGTTTGCTGTTAGAGCCATTTAGGTTGTAAGGATCAAAGGCAGGGTCAGGTGATTCTGCAGATCAGAGATTTTACTACAAGAGACATAGGCACTGAAGGAAATGCACCAAGTGGTCACCACGCAGGCAGAAAGCAATTCCTTCATGAGAAGCTCTTCCATATTCATGGCATGATTTATTCTTGTCTCTCTTATCTCTCTGTGTGTCTGGCTCCACTCTGCCTTCATGGCTTTTTGTTGTTTCTACTCTGTCATTCTCTATCCTTGACCTTGTATCACATTCAGACTTCACCAATAGCATCTCACTGAGTCAGGAGGTAACCATCAAATAAGGAGTGCTCTTGGTCAGAGTTCTCAGGCCAGGCTTCCTCAGAGCTGGCTCAGCCTATGAACAGTTGTCTTTGGCTCAGGATCCAATCCCTGAAACCATCTTCAGTAGCCCGGCCAACAGGGACCCATGACATTAAACATGGTTACGTTGTTCAGTGGGGGGTGATCCTTGATAATCTCCATTTGCTCCTCCAGATCATTCTCCATTCTTCTTCACCCTCTTATGTGCCCTGGGGACTGACATCTATAAACTGTATTGTCTGTACTCCATTGATGTCGGGTTTCCTATTAGGTTAAATTAATGGGGAGACATTTGTATTTTTTAAAAACGCTTTAATGAACTTGATAAGGAAGCCCTGGCTTGAATGTGGAAAAACATTCTAGAGCTTTTTCCACCACTGGACTGGGTTCTCAACATTCACTGTGAAGCTTGGCATCTATAAACTCCAATGCAGGAGATCAGACAGTGGAAGAGAAAAAGGTTGGGGTACTTATTCATCTCCACCCCCTGCCACCTGCCTGTGGTTTTGACAGTGCCCAGCCTCTGTCCATTAGCGCCTGTATCATGACTACGGCTCTCTCTTGCATTTTAGTAACAGTCCTTTTCTCCAGGCCTTCAGGGTAATGGCTTCCAACTTTTGCTGGATCCTGGGTACTTCACCATCTCTGGTTTGTTCCCTTAACTGTGACCTCTGTTTTGTAAATACTCCCTTCATTCAACTCATCGGTGAACACTTTGGGTGGGCCAGCTCTTTCTTGATAGAACCTGGACTGGTTCAGAGATTGCATGTATGATGGATCTAAACATATCACATGCTATCCAGGACAAACCCTCAACTTCAGGGGTAGTTGTAAGAACTAAGTGGGTTTATGTTCCTAAGGATCAAGTGCATCAGGCAACTCAATAACTTGAAACTCCTATCAATATCACTTCTACCATGTTTGTGTGGAAAAAGCTAACATTACATGGTTAGGAGACAAAGTCTCAGCACATGTCCCATATAGCTTCTTCAATAACTTAAAAGTGGTCCTGCTGAGATAATGGGAATGATGGTCATAGGCCCACCAGTGCCTATGTTGAATTTTCTGAAGCAAATTCAGAGAGATGGGGCTGTAGCAAGACTTTGTGGGATATTATCATTTTTTGTTAATTAAAATTTTTTTTTCAAAGTATAGTTGATTTACAATGTTGTATTAGTTTATACATATATATATATATATATATATATATATATCTTGTTATTCAGTTTCTAAGTCATAACTCACTCTTTGTGACCCTATGGACTGCAGCATGCTAGGTTCCTTGTCCTTCACTATCTCCCACAGTTTGCTCAAACTCATGTCCATTGATTGAATTGGTGATGCCATCCAACCATCTCATCCTCTGTCTCCCCCTTCTCTTCCTGCCCTCAATCTTTCCCAGCATCAGGGTCTTTTCCAATGAATTGGCTCTTTGCACCTGGTGGCCAAAGTATTGGACCTTCAGCGTCAGTCCATGCAATGAATATTCAGGGTTGATTTCCTTTAGGATTGACTGGTTGGATCTCCTTGCAGTCCAAGGGACTCTCAAGAGTCTTCTCCAACATCAAAGTTCAAAACCATCAATTCTTTGGCCCTCAGCCATCTTTATCGTCCGACTCTCACATCTATACATGACCACTGGAAAAACCGTAGCTTTGACTAGATGGACTTTTGTTCACCTGTAATGTAATGTCTCTGCTTTATATATATACTTTACATATAATTTCATAGTCTTTCTGTTATGGTTTATTACAGGTTATTGAATATAGTTCCCTATGCTGTCGGTAGTTACTTTTTTTTTTTTATATACAGTAGTATGTATCTGCTAATCCCACACTCCTAATTTATACCCTTTTGGTAACCATTAAGTTTGTTTTCTATGTCTATGAGTCTAGTTTTGTAAGTAAGTCCATTTGTGTCACATGTTAGATTCCATATATAAGTGATATCATATGATATTTGTCTTTCTCTTTCTGACTTACTTTACTTAGTATGATAATTGCTAGGTGTCTTCTACAGAAAAGTGAACAGAAGCCTAGGTCAGGAGGACACATGTATGATGCATGCATGGCTACTCCTTCTCCCATGTCCTTGATGGTCTAGGAAGGCACTGCCTAGAAACCCATCTGCCCTGGATGTTACCTGTCACTCTCAGACACAAGGGCTAGTGATTATAGCTCTTGGTAATGATGGAGAATAACTGTTTTGGTTTTGCCTTTTGAATCTTGAGTTTTCAAGTTTCATAGTTACACAGATTAGCTGAAATAGAGCCTTTTAATGAGATGTGTAACTTATAGTAGGCTGCAGCAGCAGGCATGCGAGGGGAGGGGCTTGGAGGCCAAAATGTATGTGCAGCATTTGTTATCCAGTCTGACAGTTACCCAGACTCATGATTTCTTTCTTTTTGTTCTTTTTGCTACCTTCCTTTGGTCTATTTACCCATCGATTTAGATCACCTTCATGAGGCCAGTTAGAGGAAACCCAAATCAGTCCTTTTCTCCTTGTTTGCCTAAAGTGTTTGGTTGGCTCACAGTTTTCAGGGGATCTGCCACCAGTTTGGATTATTCATTGTCACTTATCTCTCATTCTGGTCAAACAGCACTGGTTTTAGCAAACAACGCTGCCTGTTTACTCACGTTACATATCATTCAGCCATTTGAAAGGACCATGAAGATTTATGAGACATCTCTTTAGGTTTTAAAAAAATTTTTGCTCTCAGTAACTTATGGGATTGTGCCATGTGAGCTTGCTGATATTCATCTGTTTTTAAACTACAAAAATGGCAGTTTCATTTGGTTTAACCTAAACTTATCAGTGACACCTTTGCATTTTTGTAGAAAAACCCTTGAAAATATGTCTGCAAATGGTATATATTAATAGTTAACAAGAGTATTTTTTTTTTTTTTTTTTGGTCTGAGAACAATTATGTGACACACAGTAATGATCAAAGATATCTGCTCTCACTGGTCCAGAGAAGGCAGCCCTAACAAGCTCAGCATCTGCTTCATGCTGCTTGAAGATGTAAGACCCAGGCAGAGGAGACGCACCAGACAACTTTCACGTTCCCCTTGCCAATTAACGTGTGTGATGCTCATGGAACCAGGAGATTACCTTCTCTCTTCTGTAAGTTACTACCCTATAGAGTGAATATTGGAAATATGGGCCCCAAAGACTTAAACATTTAACCTAAGTGGATGTTGACCAGATTTCTCTATGGAGCATCTGGTATTCATGAGAAAAAGAAGAGAGATTCAGAAGTCTCAATCTTTCTGCTTGTGGAGTACCTAAGCCTTGTGTAAGCGTTTTGTTTGGAATTTTATTTCACTCAGTTGTCTAAAACCTGCCAGGTGTATGCATTCCCATAATGTGCTCAGACTCCATGAAGATGGTTGTCATCTGGCTCTTAATTTAGATGTTTCATAGACAACACTAGTATAGTACTTGGGAACTTGGGTTCTGGCTTCTGGAGTTATAGGAATGGGATTCTCAACTCAGCTTTACTGCCTCTGGGAGTGTGTAAGCAGTTTCCTTTATCCTTCTTAGCCTCAGTTTCCCCAACTGTATCATGGTGACAGTAACCAAACATACTTTGTAAGTTGTTGGCTAAGGCATGTAAAGTGCTTCATGAGAGATATCTGATCCTCAAAAATGTTAAGAATTATTGGTTGCTATAGTAATAGTTGCTATTGTTATGATATTTCCCCAACACCGATTGCAAAGTCAGGTGCCATCATGTCATGCCTACATTCCCTTTGCTTGTTTGGTGCCCCTATGCCATCTCTTGTCAACAGCTTGAACCTCTGACTGTCAGAAGGTTGCCTCTGGGCACTCAGAGCTGCCTCACCTACACCAAAAGACACGAGGGCCTAGGAGTTTACATTCCCCAACAGCCCCAGCCTGACTGTCTATAGCCAAGACTGACCAGGGGTGGGACTAGGGAAGCCAGCTCCGTCGTCTTAATGCATGGCAGACTCTGAGTGGTAAGTAGCTCTGGAGCTTCTTATAGGACCAGACAGAGGCTAGGGATTTGAGGGAAATTCAGCCCTTGCTCTGCTTCTTCCCCTTTCCTGCCCAGCCACTCACGCCCTGGTTTCTCTTGACAGCACTCCCTTAAATAGACCACCTGTACAGAATTCTTGCTTCAGTCAACTGCAGAGACTACTGTGTTTCATCTACACAGACCTTCCATGTAGGCATCCCATTTTACAGCTATGGAAATGGGGGCTCAGAGAGGCCACATGACTTACTGAAGATCACTTGCTGGTGGGTGACTACACCTCCAGATGGTCTGTCCTTTTGGGTGCACCTGGTTCCAAGTCGCCTTTCTCCATTTCCCTTAAGGATAAGAGAAAGGCTAGAGTATTTACTCCACACGATTTCCAGGGCCATGACTTGATTCTTCCCTTGACACCTATTTCTACCCATCCCTGTGGAGCAGTTATTCTTAAGGATAAGAGAAAGGCTAGAGTATTTACTCCACACGATTTCCAGGACCATGACTTGATTCTTCCCTTGACACCTATTTCTACCCATCCCTGTGGAGCAGAGGGGCCAGCCATCTTCAAATCAATATAAGCATTGTTTCTTCATGAGTGTACGTGGGGCAAGGTTTGCAGACAGTGCTGTGAACACCATAATGGAAATGAAAACTGCTCTGGTCATTGGATCTAAATGCAACAGCTGTTCATATTTCTGTGTTTTTCCTGGTACTTGATCACATGTAGGTATATTTTTATATGGTTTTTGTCTTCACCATACAAATACAATTTTAAACCAATAATCTGTTTTTTGAAATAAGTAATAAAAGTTACATAAGAGAAAGCTAGAGTGAATGATCTCAGGAGGCCTTTGGGATTGAGATGGCAAAGAAAAACTTCAACTAAGTTAAGGAAGTGTCATGAATCTTATCAACAAAGACTAGATCCTGTTGCTTTTGGAACCACATGGTGAGAGAGATTCTCTGATAGCAGCAAGAAGGGCCTGGGAGGGGCCCTGAGGACTACTGTGTTTCTATGAGCTGGGTACCCTACAGCCTGCTTGATGCTGGGTTCAGCTGGCTTCATGCTCAAACTGCTTATTAAAGTCTAGACGCAACATAAAAGCACATAAATTGGTTCCAGCCATCTCTAGTAAAAACTTCAGCTGGAGCTGGGAAGTGACTGGAGCATCTTTCGGTGTAATTAAAATTGACTCTTAAAGTTTCTTTAGCTTAATTGGTCACACTTTCTTTGGAAGTTGGTGAAAGCCTCTTGCTGGGAAGGTTAAATGCATTTCTGTGTATAAGATCAGAATTCAAATATAGTTTTATGGACACATTTACAGTTATGTTCTACCCGGGTGGTCTTTTTTTTCCCTGTATCTTTTCTATTTAAGATTTATGCTGTCATTGACCACAGTCTAAATGTGTTTTGATAAAAAGGAAAAAAATGAACCGTTGCTGATGCATTTCAAACAGAGTTGGTAATATTTTGAAGCTTTCAGTAAATGAAATGGCAGTTTGGCTTAGTCCAAGCTCCTTCTTTCCCTCAAGCCCTTCACTTTGGAATCAATGCTTGAACTTTGTTGTCCAGAAACTGCAAGTAACTACTACTGGGTCCAAAGGTAGGAAGCTGGCACTTTCTAAGATGGTCATGTCCTTGCTGTGGTCAAATGCACTTGACCCCATTATCTGAGTTCATGTATGTTTATACACGTGAATGTGTTTATATGCACCGAGACTTTCTGCCCCTCAGTTTTGCTTCTTGAGGGATCTACCAGTGTAATAGTTCTGATAGTCAAGAAGCTCATGTTTTAACATTTTTGGAGTGTAATTAGGGATGAAGCTCCCTGAATGATTCCCTAAATCATCCTTAATTCAGACTTGGGGGAAGACCTACTTGGTTTTATATTTGTGAGTATTTACTCCACACGATTTCCAGGGCCATGACTTGATTCTTCCCTTGATATCTATTTCTACCCATCCCTGTGGAGCAGAGGGGCCAGCCATCTTCAAATCAACGTAAGTGTTGTCTCTTCATGAGTATACGTGGGGCAGGGTTTGTAAACAATGCTGTGAATACCATAATGGAAATGAAAACTGCTCTGGTCATTGGCTCTAAATGCAACAGCTGTTCATATTTCTGTGTTTTTCCTGATACTTGATCACATGTAGGTATATTTTTATATGGTTTTTGTCTTCACCATACAAATACAATTTTAAACCAATAATATGTTTTTTGAAATAAGTAATAAAAGTAACCTTTTCCCACTAGGTATATAATTGTAGAACATTTTCAAATATAGAAAAGTTGGTACCGTTATTCAAAGACAATGCCTGTTAGCATTTTGGTGTTTATTTCTTCAAACTTTTGTACCTGTATTGCTATACTTCCTACATATATATATATATTATATTGCATATATAATTTTGTTTTCAAATTTATTTCATATGTTAAGCATTTATGTTATTGTAAATCTTTGAATATCATTTAAATTGTTACAGAATATAGAAAACAGGCTATAATTTGCATTAGCATTCTTTTATTAAAACATAGTGTTCCTTATTTTTTTGTTATTATAATGCTGCAAATGGGCATGATAATTATAAATTCAGATGTTTTTCTGTGTCAAGGATTATCTTCTTAATGTAGATTCCCAAAGATGAAATTGTGTAATAAAAGTTAATAAAAGGGTTTTCAGTTCAGTTCAGTTCAGTCACCCAGTTGTGTCCGACTCTTTGCGACCCCATGAATCACAGCACGCCAGGCCTCCCTGTCCATCACCAACTCCCGGAGTTCACTCAGACTCACGTCCATTGAGTCAGTGATGCCATCCAGCCATCTCATCCTCTGGCGTCCCCTTTTCCTCCTGCCCCCAATTCCTCCCAGCATCAGAGTCTTTCCCAGTGAGTCAACACTTCACATGAGGTGGCCAAAGTACTGGAGTTTCAGCTTCAGCATCATTCCTTCCAAAGAAATCCCAGGGCTGATCTCCTTCAGAATGAACTGGTTGGATCTCCTTGCAGTCCAAGGGACTCTCAAGAGTCTTCTCCAACACCACAAGTCAAAAGCATCAATTCTTTGGCGCTCAGCTTTCTTCACAGTCCAACTCTCACATCCATACACGACCACAGGAAAAACCATAGCCTTGACTAGATGGACCTTTGTTGGCAAAGTAATGTCTCTGCTTTTGAATATGCTATCTAGGTTGGTCATAACTTTTCTTCCAAGGAGTAAGCGTCTTTTAATTTCATGGCTGCAATCACCATCTGCAGTGATTTTGAAACCCCCAAAAATAAAGTCTGACACTGTTTCCACTGTTTCCCTATCTATTTGCCATGAAGTGATGGGACCAGATGCCATGATCTTCGTTTTCTGAATGTTGAGCTTTAAGCCAACTTTTTCACTCTCCTCTTTCACTTTCATCAAGAGGGTTTTTAGTTCCTCTTTACTTTCTGCCATAAGGGTGGTGCCATCTGCATATCTGAGTTGATTGATATTTCTCCTGGCAATCTTGATTCCAGCTTGTGTTTCTTCCAGCCCAGCATTTCTCATGATGTACTCTGCATAGAAGTTAAATAAGCAGGGTGACAATATACAGCCTTGATGAACTCCTTTTCCTATTTGGAACCAGTCTGTTGTTCCATGTCCAGTCTTGATTATGTTGTCAGTGGCTTTCCAAATAGCATTCAATTTATAGTCTCATGATAGTAAAGAATCTGCCTGCAAAGTGAGAGATACAGATTCAATCCCTTGGTCAGGAAGATCCCTTGGAGAAGGGAATGGCTATCTAGTCCAGTATTCTTGCCTGGAGAATTCTGTGGATAGAGGAGCATTTGCAGGGAGGTCACAAAGAGTCAGACACAACTGAGTGAATAAACACACAGAGTGACACATAGGCTGCCAATCTTGGTTATGATTGCGTGCATGCTAAGTCTCTAGAGTTGTGTCCAACTCTTTTTGATCCTCTGGACTGTAGCCTGCCAGGCTCCTCTGTCTGTGGCATTCTCCAGGCAACAGTACTAGAGTGGGTTGCCATGCCCTTCTCCAGGGGATCTTCCTGACCTAGGGATTGAACTTGTGTCTCTTACATCTCCTGCATTGGCAGGTGGGTTCTTTACTGCTAGCTCCACCTGGGATGCCCCTGGTTATGAATATTTTGCTATAAAAGTGGCATCTTGTTAAATTTGCATATCTTTGATTAACGTGGTTGTCTAGTTCCCCCTTTCTTATCCAGCTCTGACTCCTCTCAAGTAATTCATCTGTTTTCATCCTTTGCTTACATAGCTGTGGAATCTTTGTGCTTTAAAAACATGTTATATATGTTATGGATGTTAAAATATCTTGATTTTTGTATTTCTGCAGTTTTGGAAAAGTAGCATTTGCTTTGTGGGTTGGTTAGGTGTTGCGTGTGCAGATACCATTTCTACTTATTTTGTGGCATCTCTGGGTTTTCTGGAAGTGCATTGTGGTGTCTTGAGCTGACATTATCTCTTCTCACCAGGGAGATAGACGTGCTTCCCAGTGTGGCTCCCCATTCCAGATGTCAGCCCAGGGGGTCCCCACATCACTTCTTTGCATATGAAAATCCTGTTTGCCCTTTAAGGCCCAAGTCACGAATAACCTTCTATTCCCATTTCCTGGTCTTCTTCCATTGCTGCTTCCTTTTAATAACCTTGATCCTTTGTGCTTGACTAGAGAGGGAACACTTCTCAGAAGGTAGAGAATTTTTGGGGTAGGGGAAGTTTTCAAGTAGGTTTTATTCTCTTAGAGAAACACATAGCAAAATTATTGAGGTCCATTTGAAGGTGGACAGAAAAGTTTATTTTCTTGGGCTCCAAAATCACTGCAGATGGTGACTGCAGCCAGAAATTAAAAGATGCTTGCTCCTTGGAAGAAAAGCTATGACAAACCTAGACAGCATTTTGAAAAGCAAAGACATGACTTTGCCGACAAAGGTCTATTTAGTCAAAGCTATGGTTTTTCCAGTAGTCATGTACAGATATGAGAGTTGGACCATAAAGAAAGCTGAACGCCAAAGAATTGATGCTTTTAAACTGTGGTGTTGGAGAAGACTCTTGAGAGTCTCTTTGACTGCAAGATCAAACCAGTCAATCATAAAGGAAATCAGTCCTGAATACTCATTGGAAGGACTGATTCTGAAACTCCAATACTTTGGCCACCTGATGCAAAAAACTGACTCATTGGAAATGATCCTGGGGCTGGGAAAGATTGAAGGCGGGAGGAGAAGGGGACCACAGAAGATGAGATGGTTGAATTGCACCACCAACTCCATGGACATGAGTTTGGGCAAGCTCTGGGAGTTTGTCATGGACAGGGAAGCCTGATGAGCTGCAGTCCATGGGGTCGCAGAGTCGGACACGACTAAGTGACTGAACTGAACAGAGAAAAGTTTGTGGATTGGACAAAGGATTTGAAGCTCAAGGAAGAGTGAAAGGCATAGTTTGTTGTGTTGCCTTAGCCTCCTGCAGATGGTTGTGTGTGTGTGTGTGTGTGTGTGTACATGCATTAGCCTAGATTCTGTTGGAAAGCAAAGCCTGAGGCAAGGATTTGTGTACGGGTAGGTAATTTTAGGCAATGATCCTGGGGAGCAGGAATAGGGAGAGTGACACAAGGAAGGAAAGAAAGCCAGTGTCAGGCCACATTATTGAGCTGGTGTTTGCTGTGGGCATGGGGCTCAGTCCAGACCCACCAGAAACCACATAAGATTGTCTTCTGAGAAGAAGAGAGTGTTTAACCACTGGTTTCCATTGCTCATTGTCATTACGTGCCTCATGGGTGGTTAATTCGCTTATATTTCCAGGCTTGCACTTGTGTCAGAATGGCTGGTTGGGTTCCTGCTGGTATCCCTTGGGGCTGTGCCAGAGAAAGCCCCAGAATTGAAAGTGAGAGTAGGCAATGCAGTTGAGGTGAGGGATCAGGTGCTGTCATGCGCATGCGGTTGCTGCAGAAATGCTGTAGTAGAAAGGTGGAGAGACCGCAGGAAAGGCACAAGTGGGTCACATACAGTGTGTATTCATAAGACTTTTTTCTTATTTAGTCTGGTTGACTTGGCTTCTGAGTAGAGGCAGCATCTATTTACTCTAATCCTGATTTTTTCTTTTTAACCACAAATCCTTACTTTCTTTCATCAACATTATCCCCCATTTCCTTCTCCCACCTCCTGTATTCTCCAGACCTGACTGAATAGGACGTTGCATTTCCCCTACCAAAGTGACTGGCTCAGGGGTGGGTATGTGACATCTTCAGAGTCACAGAGATCTAGTCAAGGCTTTTCTGGAACTGTTGAGGAGTGATCCCTTCTCCTTTCTGGTGGAAGCAGGTAAGACTATACCATTTAGAGCTCAAGAAAGAAGCAAACAGTGGAAAGCAGGGCCAAGATCAAAAGAGAAACCAGGTCCTTATGGGATGCCCTTGTTTGAATTTTTAGATTCAGCACCCATGAAATATTTCCATTACATTAACCAGTTAAATACCTGTTTTTGCTGAAGCCAGTTTGACTTGGGTTTTCTGTAACTTGCAACCAAAAGAGAACAATAGATACTTTGACCAATAGATATTCCTGTTTAAGGTGAATCCTACCTTTTCACTTTATTAATTTATTTATTCATTCAAGCAATATTTGTTGAGTGTCTATTCTGTCTGGTACTTTGAAAAAGTTCAGCTTCCAGTTGCGTGGAGAATAAACAGAATAAAATAATGCTCAAAGCTACCATAACCCCTGGAATAGTGGATATACTATCGTTGGGTAGGTGTGATTTAGTGTGACAGCTGAATTGCCAGAAAACACAATGGAAAGTTTTTGATTCTTAACATAGCTCAAGAGGTGGGAGAGAATCAGGCCCAAAGGAAATTGTGTGTGCCTGTGTGAAGGGGCATATCTTTTTATTGAAACTTTATAATGATGGTAATATTTGTAATCTAGAAATTATCATCAAATATTATTTTTATTACTTGTATCAGTTATCCATTGCCACAGCAGTGCAGCATAACAAGTAACCACAAAGCCTGAGATGCATATGACAGTAAACACTTTTGTTCCCAAATCTGTGCTTTGGCTGGGGGTTCTGCCCTTCTGAGCTGAGCTTTGTCGGGCTTCCTCCTGTGCCTGTTACCAGTCTCCGTTTGCCCGGGTAGCTTTGCTGGCCTTAACTGGACTCCCTCACATGTATGAGACCTTGATGGAGATGGGTGGGATCTGCTCCACATGTCTGTCTAGCCAGAGCGTGCTCACCTGTGAGACAGGAGCAAGAAACGAAGTGGAAGCCATGCAATGGCATTTCAAGCTTTTTCTCCCATAATGTCTGCTGGTGTTAATTGATCAGAAAACCACATGACTGAGTCCAAGGATTAGAGGTGGGCACTGCACTGTTATACAGTCAGGAGCAGAGATTCAGGGAGAGGTAAACAGCTGAGGTCATTTTTGCAATCTGTCTACTACATGTGGTTGACTTGTATATAAAGATTATTAAAATACATATTCATATAGTTAGTTTGGTTTGTTGGAGTGTAGAATGCTTAGTCTCTGAGATCCATGAAGAATGAAGGTCTTCAGAGAAGTGTAGGTCAAGTCACCTCTCCTTCAAACCCATGGGATTTGTCCCTTTGCTCCATAGAAAGAACCCAATATTTTGAGTCATTTTTTTTTAATAGAAAAGAAAATTGCCTCTTGGACTTAAAATGTTCTGCCTTCTTTTATGGAGCTTAAATTCCCTAAATTGGAATCTATACATGTCTTTTAAAATTTTTTTAAACCAAGGTTGGCCCTATGCTTATGATTTCTGTTGTCTTCTTGGAAAGAAACAGAAACAAAATTCCTAGGGCACTATACTATGTCCTTCCTCCATATTTTATGTAGATCTTTAAAATGGCTGGTAGCTTTGGGCATGAGTGGGCCAGAATTATTACTACACTGGCTTTTTTTTTACTTTTCTTTTTTTAAAAAGAAAATATTTATTTTTAATGGAAGGATAATTGCTTTACAGAATTCTGTTGTTTTCTGCCAAACCTCAACATGAATCAGCCATAGGTATACATACGTCCCCCCGCTCCTGAACCTCCCTTCCATCTCCCTCCCCACCCTACCCCTCTTGGTTGATACAGAGCCCCTGTGTGAGTTTCCTGAGCCTACAGCAAATTCCCATTGGCTATCTATTTTACATATGGTAATGTAAGAAAGAAAATGCCAAAGAATGCTCAAACTACTGCACAATTGCACTCATCTCACATGCTAGTAAAATAATGCTCAAAATTCTCCAAGCCAGGCTTCAGCAATACATGAACTGTGAACTTCCAGATGTTCAAGCTGGTTTTACAAAAGGCAGAGGAACCAGAGATCAAATTTCCAACATCCGCTGGATCATGGAAAAAGCAAGAGAGTTCCAGAAAAACATCTATTTCTGCTTTATTGACTATGCCAAAGCCTTTGACTGTGTGGATCACAATAAACTGTGGAAAATTCTGAAAGAGATGGGAATACCAGACCACCTGACCTGCCTCTTGAGAAATCTGTATGCAGGTCAGGAAGCAACAGTTAGAACTGGACATGGAACAACAGACTGGTTCCAAATAGGAAAAGGAGTTCATCAAGGCTGTATATTGTCACCCTGCTTATTTAACTTACATGCAGAGTACATCATGAGAAACGCTTGACTGGAAGAAACACAAGCTGGAATCAAGGTTGCCAGGAGGAATATCAATAACCTCAGATATGCAGATGACATAACCCTTATGGAAGAAAGTGAAGAGGAACTCAAAAGCCTCTTGATGAAGATGAAAGAGGAGAGTGAAAAAGTTAGCTTAAAGCTCAACATTCAGAAAATGAAGATCATGGCATCCGGTCCCATCACTTCATGGGAAATAGACGGGGAAACAGTGGAAACAGTGTCAGACTTTATTTTTCTGGGCTCCAAAATCACTGCAGATGGTGACTGCAGCCATGAAATTAAAAGACGCTTACTCCTTGGAAGGACAGTTATGACCAACCTAGATAGCATATTCAAAAGCAGAGACATGACTTTGCCAACAAAGGTCCGTCTAGTCAAGGCTATGGTTTTTCCTGTGGTCGTGTATGGATGTGAGAGTTGGACTGTGAAGAAGGCTGAGCACTGAAGAATTGATGCTTTTGAACTGTGGTGTTGGAGAAGACTCTTAAGAGTCCCTTGGACTGCAAGGAGATCCAACTAGTCCATTCTGAAGGAGATCATCCCTGGGATTTCTTTGGAAGGAATGGTGCTAAAGTTGAAACTCCAGTACTTTGGCCACCTCATGCAAAGAGTTGACTCATTGGAAAAGACTGATGCTGGGAGGGATTGGGGGCAGGAGGAGAAGGGGACAACAGAGGATGAGATGGCTGGATGGCATCACTGACTCGATGGACGTAGTCTGAGTGAAGTCCGGGAGTTGGTGATGGACAGGGAAGCCTGGCGTGCTGTGATTCATGGGGTCGCAAAGAGTCGGACACGACTGAGTGATTGAACTGAACTGAATGTCAGTTTCTATGTTACTCTCTCTATACATCTCACCCCCTCCTCCCCTCTCCCTGTGTCCATAAGAATGTTCTCTATGTCTGTTTCTCCATTGCTGCCTTGTAAGTAAATTCATTGGTACCATCTTTCTAGGTTCCATATATATGTGTTAGTATATGATATTTATCTTCCTCTTTCTGACTTACTTCACTCTGTATAGTAGGCTCTAGGTTCATCCACCTCTTTAGAACTGACTCAAATGTGTTCCTTTTTATTGCTGAGTAATATGCCATTGTGTATATGTCCCACAACCTTTTTATCCATTTATCTGTTGATGGACATCTAGGTTGCTTCCACGTTCTAGCTGTTGTAAATAGTGCTGCAGTGAACATTGGGGTGCATGTGTCTTTTTCAATTTTGGTTTCCTCAGGATATATGCCTAGCTCGGGGATTGCTGGGTCATATGGTGCTTTTATTCCTAGGTTTTAAAGGAATCTCCATAGTGTTTTCCATAGTGGCTGTATCAATTTACATTCCAACCAACAGTGCAAGGGGGTTTGCTTTTCTCCACATCCTCTCCAGCACCTGTTGTTTCCTGACTTTTTAATGATTGCCATTCTAACTGGTGTGAGATGGTATCTCATTGTGGTTTTGATTTGCATTTCTCTAATAATGAGCATCAGCCATCTGTATGTCTTCTTTGGAGAAATGTCTGTTTAGGTCTTATTCCCACTTTTTGATCGGATTGTTTTCTGGTATTGAGTTGTATGAGCTGCTTGTATATTTTGGAAATTAATCCTTTGTCAGTTGTTTCATTTGCTATTATTTTCTCCATTTCTCCATTCTCAGGGTTGTCTTTTCACCTTGTTTATAGTTTCCTTTGCTGTGCAAATGCTTTTAAGTTTAATTAGGTCCCACTTGTTTACTTTTGTTTTTATTTCCATTACTCTAGGAGGTGGGTCATAGAGGATCTTGCTTTGATTTATCTCATCAAATATTCTGTCTGTGTTTTTCTCTAAGAGTTTTATAATTTCTGGTCTTTCATTTAGGTCTTTAATCCATTTGAGTTTATCTTTGTGTATGGTGTTAGGAAGTGTTCTAATTTCATTCTTTTACATGTATCCATCCAGTTTTCCTAGAACCACCTATTGACATGGCTGTCTTTGTCCCAGTGTATATTCTTGCCTCCTTTGTCAAAAATAAGGTATCCATAGGTGCATGGGTCTATTTCTGGGTACTCTATCTTGTTCCATTGGTCTATATTTCTGTTTTTGTGCCAGTTCCATACTATCTTGATGACTGTAGCTTTGTAGTATAATCTGAAGTCAGGAAAGTTGATTCCTCCAGCTCCATTCTTCTTTTTCAAGACTGCTTTGGCTATTCAGGGTCTTTTGTGTTTCCATATGAACTGTGAAATTTTCTATTCTAGTTCTGTGAAAAATGCCATTGGTAATATGATAGGGATCACACTGAATCTGTAGAGTCTGAGAAATGCTGGGCTAGATGAAGCATAAGCTGGAATCAAGATTGCTGGGAGAAATATCAATAATCTCAGATATGCAGATGACACCACCCTTATTGCAGAAAGTGAGGAAGAGCTAAAGAGCCTCTTGATGAAAGTGAAAGAAGAGAGTGAAAAAGTTGGCTTAAAACTCAACATTCAGAAAACTAAGATCATGGCATCTGGTCCCATCACTTCATGGCAAATAGATGGGGAAGCAGTGTAAACTGTGACAGACTTTATTTTCTTGGGCTCCAAAATCAGTGCAGATGGTGACTTCAGCCATGAAATTAAAATATGCTTGCTTCTTGAAAGAAAAGTTATGACCAACCTAGACAGCATATTAAAAAGCAGACACATTACTTTACCAACAAAGATCCATCTCGTCAAAGCTATGGCTTTTCCAATAGTCATGTATGGATGTAAGAGTTGGATTATAAAGAAAGCTGAGCACTGAAGAATTGATGGTTTTGAACTGTGGTGTTGGAGAAGACTCTTGAGAGTCCACTGGACTGCAAGGAGATCCAACCAGCCCATCCTAAAGGAGATCAGTCCTGGGTGTTCACTGGAAGGACTGATGCTGAAGCTGAAACTCCAATACTTTGGCCACCTGATGTGAAGAATTGAATTACTTGAAAAAACCCTGATGCTGGGAAAGATTGAAGGCAGAAGGAAAAGGGCACGGCAGAGGATGTGATGGTTGTATGGCATCACCGACTCAATGGACATGAGTTTGAGTAGACTCTGGGTGTTGGTGATGGACAGGGAGGCCTGGCATGCTGTAGTCCATGGGGTTGCAAAGAGTTGGACATGAATGAGCGACTGAACTAAACTGAACTGACATTGAATCTATAGATTGCATTTAGTACTATAGTCATTTTCACAATATTGAATCTTCCTACCTAAGAATATGGTATATCTCTCTATCTGTTTATGTTATATTTGATTTCTTTCATCAATGCCTTATAATTTTCTGTTTACAGTTCTTTTGTCTCCTTACATAGGTTTATTCCTAGATATTTTGTTCTTTTTGTTGCAATGGTGAATGGGATTGATTTCTTAATTTCTTTTTTTTTATTTATTTTTTCATTGTTAGTATATTTGAATGCAAGTGATCTCTGTGTATTGATTTTGTATCCTGCGACTTTGCTGAATTCACTAATTAGCTCTAGTAATTTTCTGATAGCATCTTTAGGGTTTTCTATGTATGATATTATGTGATCTGCAAATAGTGAGAACTGTACTTCTTTTCTGATCTGGATTCCTTTTATTTCTTTTTTCTTCTCTGTTTGCCATAGCCAGGACTTCTAAAACTATGTTGAATAATAGTGTTGAGAGGGGACACCCTTGTCTTTCTTGTTCCTGATCTTAGGGGGAATGCTTTCAGGTTTTCACCATTGAGAATAATGTTCGCTGTGTGCATATTGTGCATATCGTATATGGCCTTTATTATGTTGAGGTAGGTTCATTTTATGCCCATTTTTTGAAGAGTTTTAATCATAAATGGGTGCTGAATTTTGTCAAAGGCTTTTGCTTCATCTATTGAGATGATCATATGGTTTTTATCTTTCAATTTGTTAATGTGGTGTATCACATTGATGTGTGTATATTCAGAATCCTTGAATCCCTGGAAGAAACCCAATTTGATCATGGTGTGTGAACTTTTTAAGGTATTGTTGAATTCTGTTTGCGAGAATTTTGTTGAGGATTTTTGCATCTATGTTCATCAGTAATATTGGCCTATAGATTTCTTTTTTGTGTGTTGTCTTTGTCTGGTTTTGCTATCATGATGGTTGCCTTGTGGAGTGAGTTTGAAGCATTCCTTCCTCTGCAATTTTTTTTAAAGACTTTTAGAAGGATAGGCATTAGCTCTTCTCCAATTGATAGAAGTCCCCTGTGAAGCCATCTGGTCCTGGACTTTTGTTTGGGAGATTTTTGATCATAGTTTCAATTTCAGCATTTGTAATTGAGTTGTTCATTTTTTTTTTTTTTCCTGGCTCAGTCTTCAAAGATTGAACTTTTCTAACAATCTGTCTATTTCTTCCAGGTTATCTATTTTATTGCCATATAGTTGCTCATAATAGTCTCTTATAATCCTTTGTATTTCTGCATTGTCTGTTGCAGTCTTTCCTTTTTCATTTTTAATTTTGTTGATTTGATTGTTGACTCTTTTTTTCTTCATGAGTCTGGCTAAAGGTTTGTCAATTTTGTTTATCTTCTCTAAGAACCAGCTTTTAGTTTTATTAACCTTTGCTATTGTTTCTTTCATTTCTTTTTCATTTGTTTCTGCTCTGATATTTATGATTTCTTTCCTTCTACTAATTATGGTTTTTTTTGTTGTTGTTCTTTTTTCAGTTGTTTTAGGTATAAAGTGAGATTATCTATTCGTTGTTTTTCTTGTTTCTTGAGATTGGATTGTGTTGCTATAAACCTCTCTTAGAACTGCTTTTGCTTCATCCCATAGGTTTTGAGTTGTGTTTTCATTGTCATTTGTTTCTAGGAATTTTTTGATTTCTCTTTTGATTTCTTTAGCAATCTGTTCATTATGTAGAAATATATTGTTTAATCTCCATGTATTTGTGTTTTTTACTGTTTTTTCTTGTAGTTGGTATTTGGTCTCATAGCACTGTGGTCAGAAAAGATGCTTGATATGATTTCAATTATCTTAAATTTACTGAGGTTTGATATGTGACCCAAGATGTGGTCTATCCTGGATAATGTTCCATGCACACTTGAGAAGAAGGTGTGTTCTTCTGCATTTGGATGGAATATCCTGAAGATATCAATGAGATCCATCTTGTCTAATGTATCATTTAAAACTTGTATTTCCTCATTAATTTTCTGTTTTGATCTGCCATTGGTATAAATGGGGTGTTAAAGTCTCCTACTATTATGTTACTATCAGTTTCTCCTTTTATGTCTGTTAGTGTTTGTCTTGTGTGTTGAGGTGCTCCTATGTTGGCTGCCTAGATATTGACGATTGTTATGTCTTTCTCTTGAATGGGTCCCTTGATCATGTAGTGTCCTTTCTTATCTCTTGTAATATTCTTTATTTTAAGGTCTATTTTGTCCAATATGAGGATTGCTAGTCCAGCTTTCTTTTGATTTCCATTTTCATGAATATATTTTTCCATCCTCTCACTTTCAGTCTATGTGTGTCTTTAGACCTGAAGTGGGTTTCTTGTATACAGCATATATATAGGTCTTGATTTTGTATCCATTCAGTCATTCTGTATCTTTTGGTTAGAGCATTTAATCCATTTACATTTAAAGTAATTATTGATATCTATTGGCATTTTCTTATTGTTTAGGGTTTACTTTTGTAGATCTTTATCTTCCCTTGTATTTCCTGATTATATAATTTTGATCAATATGTGTCTTGGCATGTTTCTCCTTGGATTTATCCTGTATGGGACTCTTTGCGCTTCTTGGACTTGATTGATTATTTCCTCTTCCATGTCGGGGAAGTTTTCATCTATAATATCTTCAAAAATTTTCTCATACCTTTTGTTTTTCTCTTCTTCTGGGACCCCTATAATTCAAAAGTTAGTGTGTTTAATATCGTCCCAGAGGTCTCTGAGACTATTCTAAGTTCTTTTCATTTTTTTTTTTAACTTTTTTCTTCTCTTGGGCAGTTATTTCCACCATTTTATCCTCCAGCTCACTGATATGTTCTTCTGCTTCAGAGATTCTGCTATTGATTCCTTCTAGAGTATTTTTGATTTCAGTAATTGTGTTGTTTGTCTCTGTATATTTAACTCTAGGCCTTTGTTAATTGATTCTTGCATTTCTCTATTCTACTTTTGAGGTTTTCCATCATCTTTACTATCATTATTCTGAATTCTTTTTCAGGTAGTTTGTCTGTTTCCTCTTCATTTATTTGGACTTGTGTTTCAAGTTTTTCCTCCATTTGTGTAGTATTTCTCTGCCTTCAATTATATATATTTTTAACTTACTGTGTTTGAGGTCTCCTTTTCCCAGGCTTCAAGTTTGAATTCTTTCTTCCTTATGATTTCTTCACTCATAAGGTTAGTCCATTGGTTTGTGTAACCTTTGTGTAGGGTGTGACATACAATTGGCTTTTTAAGGACTCTGTTATAAGTTTGCTTTTGCTTTTGCTTTTGTCATGTTATGGATTTTTACTGTATTTGGCCTTTGCAACCTCAGAGTTTTATCTAAAACAAGTCTTAAACTTTTTGCTCTCATCCTTTGTTGGATTCCAACTCTGAAGGGTGACTGGGGCTAAGACACTGCGTAGGCCCCTCCATTTAGCTACTCTTTTTGGTTAACTGCAAGGGCTTTGAAAGTGAGTAGTCTGGATTTGAAACCAGGCTGTAGTACTTATTCATGGATGGCTGAGGGAGATTATTTCATTGTTTTCAGTCTCAGTTTTTCTTGCTATAAAATGGATGTCACAATATGTACTTCACAGTATTGTCATAAGAGTTAAATAAGTTAATGCAAGTAAAGCCCTTTGCCCAATGCTTAGGAGATAGTAAGCACTCAGTTAGTGGGAGTTATTCTTATCTTAGCTTATGAACTTGTCTTTCATTCACTGTCATCCGTGATTACCTTAAGCACCAGTTTCCCATCCAAAGAACCCTCTTATACTAGTGATGGAGCTCAGAAACAAGTTCTAGGCTTGACATGATTCCAGGAATGACTCCACCATCTGAGCCAGGGCAGGAGGAAGAGTGTGGAGGCAGAGTCTTGTCCTGCCTTCCACAGGGGTTCATGTGTCTGTTACCATCAATATCCAGCTGCTCTTCTGTCTCAGACCTCTTATGTGCCTGCCCCCACATCCTTTCAGGGGGCTGTCACTCTCCAACAAAATGCTGTGAAGATCCAAATACAGTATATATTTGAATGTATAGTATTGAGAATTGCTTAGGAAACCTTAGAAAGCACTGATGCCTGGGCCCCACCCTAAAGATTTTGCTTTACTTCACCTGGAGTGGGGCTCAGGCATCCACATTTTTAAAAAGTTCACCATGTGATGCCAATGTGTATCTAGGCTGAGAAGCACTGGGACAACATATCTCCGGACTTCTGTGCAAGATTTCCAGTTTGTTCTGCTTTATTGTGGACCTAGTGCTTGTCATTTGGTTGCTTCAGCCTGTAAACATTCCATCATTCTCTGGTGAACAAGCTAATGTCTTTATCATGGTGTTCTGGGAGCTGGCAGTGCCTTACAATATGATTAGTCTTGTAGGCTGATTGGGGAATTTTTATTTGTGGATCCCAAATGTCCTTCTGAAAAGCAATAACCCAAATGTGTGCAACAGGAATGATTCAACCTTACATTTAGGCCATGATTTACACTCCTCTACAAGCTTTCACATTTGATGTGAGAGGTATTGCAGCACAGTGAAGGTTCCCTGGGTAGGACTTGAAAAGTATGGGCTGGAATTTGTCTTATGCCACTATTTTGTTATTGGGACTGTGGCCATAGCTTTTAAATTCTCCAAGACTTTGTTTTCTTACTTGCCCTTTCTAGATAATTCCAGTGTGAGGTATAGACTAGACATTACCATGTCTTTGTCCCATTCAGCAGATGAGGAAACTGTGGCATAGAGTGGACAGGTGAGTCACCAAGCTTTTTGCAAAAGCTTGGGGCTCATCAAAGTCAGGCCCCATGGCTCAGGTGCTCAGTGCAGGTACTCCTGCTCTACACTAGCCATGTGTCTAAAAGGCTGAAAGATGTGTTGTTTCAGCTGTATGCAGGTACACCAGGTCCTTTCTCCTCCCCATTCCTCTTCTTCTGCTCTCTCCCTCCCTCCTCAGCCAGTGGGGAAGTCTGTGAATAATGGATTCCCTTTCATGGTGTGAGTAAGTGGTTGTAAAAGCTCAGAACGAAGTCTCTTTTACTGTGTTGGCACTGGCATGTCTATTCTTGTGGTCTTCTCTGAGCAGAGTCAGAGAGCAGTGGTAGAGACTGCCTAGATGTTCCTCAAATGTGCTTCTTCCTGACATAACTGAACTACATTTCCCAGCCTCCCTTGCAATTCAGTTTGGCCATTGACTGAGTTCTGGCCAATAGGATATGGGTGGGAGCAATGCCTGCTGCTTTCAGGCGCTGAAAAGCTCCCAGGGGCCTCCACCTTGGGCTTTCCATCTCTTTTGTTTATACCATGGAGACTGTGTGTTTGAAGACTCTGGTGAAACAACACAATGGAAGGAGCCTAGGTCCCTGGATCAGGGCTCAAAGAAGAGCTTCCTGCTGAGGAAAACTTGCATTGATCACTTATATGAGCAAAACCAAAACTAAACTGCTATTTTGTTTAGCTTTTGAGATATTAAGGTTTGATTACTTTATTACCTTAAGTGACTTTGGAGGAATAAAAAGAGGTTCTCACACCCAGAGTTCTCCATGGGATCAGCTGATCCTGCATCCTTCTGGAGCTCCTTTCTCTGCCCTGTGCTGTGTCCATCACTGTCTTACAAGTTTCATCTGAGAGTTTACCCTTGTAAATCACATGCTCAAGAATCCCCATCTCAGATTCTGCTCCATGGGGTCCTAATGCCTCAGCTAGAATGTAAGGGCAGGAATATACTCAAGTTCCATTGAATTTCTAGTTACCTAATAAATGAATGTTTCAGTGCTTTATGTGTATAAGTCACTAGCCATTGTGAATAAATACAAAGAAATATAAGTCATGAGTTTGGCTATGTTTTCTCAAGTCTTTGAGGTTTCAGTTGTTGTTGCTTAGTTGCTAAGTTGTGTCCAGCTCTTTGCAATCCCATGGACTACAGCACACCAGACTTCCCTGTCTTTCACTTTCTCCTGGAATTTGCTGAAACTCACCTCCATTGAGTCAGTGATGCTATCTAATTATCTTTTCTTCTGCTGTTGCCTTCTCCTTTTGCCTTCAATCGTTCCCAGTATCAGGGTATTTTTCAGTGAGTCAGCTCTGCATCAGGTGGCCAAAGTACTGCAGCTTCAGTTTCAACATCAGTCCTTCCAGTGAATATTCAGGATTGATTTCCTTTAGGATTGACAGGTTTGATTTCCTTGCAGTCCAAGGGGCTCTCAAAAGTCTTCTCCAGCACCACAATTCCAAAGCATGAATTCTTTGGTGCTCAGCCTTCTTTCTGGACCATCTCTCACATTGTTACATGACTACTAGAAAAACTGTAGCTTTGATCATACCTTGCAGTAGTCCCCCTACCCCTTATCTGTGACTTCACTGTCCCAGGTTTCTGTATTCCATGCTCAGTAGCAGTCCAAAATATGAAGTAGAAATTTCCAGAAATAAGCAATTTATAAGTTTTAACTTGCCCTCAGTGCTAAGAGTCCTGATGAATTATCTTTCCACCTGGCTTTGTCGTGCCTAGGATCCCCACCCATGGACATCATCTGCTCCTGATACCCAGCCACCTGCACCACAGCCCTATGGCCTAGAATCATCAGAAGCAGATGGCAATCTTCTGACATATTGTCAGTAGGTCAGTAGAAGCCTAATGTAGGTCACAATACCTACGTCATTCACCCCTCTTTATCTCATCATGGAGACATTTTGTCATTTCACATCATCACAAGAAAGGTGACTACAGTACAGTAAGATACTTTGAGAGAGAGAGAGGGACAACATTCACACAACTATTATTAACAGCATATTATAATTGTTTTATTTTATTATTTTGTTGTTAATCTCTTACTCTGCCTAATTTAGAAGTTAAATTTTATCATAGGAATGTATATATAGGAAAAAATATAGTTTGTATAGGCGGTCAGGAATCTGCTGGGAGTCTTGGGGAATATCCACATGGATAAGGGGGAACAACTGTACTCTTTTTTATGAATCTTAAAAGAATGTAGACAATATCACATATTTATGTTCCCTTTTTTTAAATGAGCAGCAATAAAGAGAATCCTACCATTTTATTTAATGCCCTTATTTTTTAATCCAAGTGAGATTTAATTGTGGAAGTGATTTTTAAGACAGTTTTCTTTTCCTTGATCAGTTCTTTATATGCTTTTCTTTTCCTTGAAAACTGAGCTTCTGAGAGAATTACTTTTTTTTTTTTTTAGTAAAACTTTGGAAGAATTTCATATCAATTATAAAAGTTTGCCTGGATGTGTAGGCAAAGAACACATCCATTTTAGAGCCCTTTTAAATCCACGCATAATTCCTTTAAAGAACACTATAACAGACAATGTGGCCTTTGGTTTGCAAGGCCTGCTTTTGGCACAAGAGAAGTGGGGGCTTTTCCGTCTAGCAGTGGGAGAGAAATGGTGAGGAGCATGCAAAAAGCGATTGCTTTAAGCGTATTGGCATTTCCTTTCATATCTGCAACGTGATCCTATTATTTTGAAGCAATGAGGTCATTTAAGTGTGCCTGGCTGGAGATTTGCTATTTTCCTCTATTCTTTCCTTTAAATCTTTTTGTCAACCATGTTGTCCTTGACTAGCAGAGCAGCTGTCTGGGTAGTTATAATCCCATTAAAAAGGCCTCTATTATGTCAATAATATATTTATAGAGAAATTAGTCACCTGGGGTTGTTGGGTGATTCTTCTGTTTAGACATATTGTACCTCAGAAAAGCAAGATTGTCCCCTTCTTGTTAGGTAGGCCCGCTGCCCTGTCACAGTGCCACATTGGCTGAAACTGATTAGCAATTAACATGGAATATGCCTTCCTCTGTTTGCAAAGCCCCCTTAATCTTTGCCACTGATCATATTCCTCTCAAGCTTTGCTGATAAAGCTAAGATTGTAGATGTGTCTGGGTGTACAGGGCTTATAGTGTTTAGGAAAATATTGCAGGCATTAAATGACCATCCTGGTGGGAAAGATGGGGAATCTAACTGCAGAAACTTCCTAAACCTGCTAAAGTGCTTTTGAGCAGTGTCTTAAAATTAGTAGTGCATCTTCCTGCACAGATTCCATTCTTTTTTCCAAAGAGATTTTACATTCTTGCCATATGAATTCAGGTCTAATGATGATCTATGAGAAAGTGCAAAGGCATGGGATGGACTGAATTCCTGAAATGGAATACCCGAGATTATTAAACTATCACCATTAGTAGGTAGAGATTTATTTGTTGAAAACTCATCATATTTTTGCAAACCATAAAAATAGGGCACTTTTTAACAGGCTTTATAATAAAGAAGGGTAACATTGAAGTCAATCCCTATACTACAGCATGTCCTTTGTACTGATTTTTCTTCATTTTTTTGAAACATGAAGAATTGATTTTTGAGACACGAAAAGGATTCTCTTCAAGGATGGCCTCATGGGCTCTCACTGTAATTCCTCAATAGTTTAGAAAATGCTGAGGCAGAGTCATCTATTGGCTAGGTGGTGCTTGCTCTTGGAATGTTGGGGAAAGTTGTAAATAGAAGTGCAAAGAAAAGCAACCTTCTGAGTTTCAATTGTTATCAGCTTTCAGTGCCAGGTAGGCTTTCAGGACCCTCATCAAATTGGCAGAGCAGGCCATAAGATTTAAATAATGAAGTATAAAACAGATGAGTTAAGAAAAACAGCAATATTTTTAAAGCACAGCTAAAATTCCCTCAGCTGTTTAGAATTATTTAAAATATGAAATTTAAAGAAACAAGAGGGGTTGGCCAGGTCTGTAATTCTACAAGTCAGATGTTCTTTGCCCTCAGGGTAGTCCTACTCCTTACCTAGAGAAAGTTTCTCACTGGTCTTTTCTATGTTCTGCACCTCACCTGCTCCCACCTCCCCTCCCCGCCTCCCCGTGTAGCATTTGCTACAGAAAATGTATACTTTTGTACCTTGGATATATATAGTTGACATTTGAGAAAATTGAGAATAAGGGTAGAGGACTATTAAGACATCAAATTGTATAGGTTGAGGAAAGCTTGTTGCCTTTTGCAGCTGTATGAAATCTGCATTTTAGTGCACTAGCAGGCTCACATGATTCTCATTAGAGAAACTGCTTATGGTGTTTCTACAGCCCCCACATGCTCATATTTACTTACAAGACCCCTTGGACTCAAGATGCCAATTTCCCACAGAGCTAGTAAACACCCTTATGACAGTACATCCTACCTTGATCTTAATTGCTTCTTCTTTCTTCAAGTTTATTTCTCTTTGTGACTGTGGAATGCTCCTGAGCAGTGCCATCCAAGTAGAGCTTTTGGTGATGATGGGGGTGTCCCCTGCATTGTCCTCGTCAGTAGACACTAGCTGCTTGGGACTGTTGAGCTCTTGAACTGTGGCTCATGTGACTGAGGGACTAAACCTGTACTTACATTAAATTTTAATTAACTTAAATCTAAATAGTCTCATGGGGCCACTGTTTTGGACAACTCTAATGAGGTAGGAGCTTGTCCAGTAGCCAAGATGGGGAATCGTGGTATGAATCACATGTCTTGAGACACATCGCAATGTAGTATCTGAGAAAGTTGACTCTGGAACCAGACTAGATGGCTCCAAACCCCATCTCTGCTTTTTTGAGCCATGAAATCATGGTGGTTGCTTACTGCTGTCTGTGTCTCAGTTTCCTCATCTATATATTTAGCATGCATGCTAAGTCACTTCAGTTGTGTCCAGTGCTTTGCGACCCTATGAACTGTAGCTCACCAGGTCCCTCTGTCCATGGGACTCTCCAGGCAAGAATACTGGAGCAGGTTGCCATTTCCTTCTTCAAGGCTATAAATTGGGACATAGTGACAAAAGCAATCTCTACTTCATAATGTTTGTGTAACAATTTATTGACTGATCCATCGAAAGCCCTTAGAATAGTCTCTGGCATACGGAAAGCCAGAGTTAAAAGAAGGCAATACCAATGGTCCAGTAGTCCCAAGACTCTGCTTCTGGAACCAATGAAATATATTAGCAGGATTAAATAGAACACTGAACTGTTCATAGATGCTCAGTCACGAGTTTTAATTCCTCCTTTTCTTTCCTTTCAGCACTGGTAGTTAATTAATTTATATATTCATCTAACAAATAAGACTTCTCTGTACCAGTTTTGTCCTGGGGGCTGGAAAAATACCAGTGAACAGAACATATTACCGGTTCTTAAGTTCATAGTTAGGTGGGGGAGACCATGAAGATTGAATGTAAATATAGCCCCACATCTTCACTTCTCTCTGTACCACACTCCTTTGTCATATGATGTTGCAGAAGCTCTTATGAAGAGGAGTCTGCTTCCTCACTCTTAAATCTGGGCTAGCCATGTGACTTGATTTGACCAACGTCCTACACTGTGCTTAGTTGCTCTGTCAGGTCTGACTTTATGACCCCATGGACTGTAGCCTGCCAGGCTCCTCTGTCCATGGGGATGCTCCAGGAAAGAATACTAATTTGACAAATAGAATGTGGCGAGAGTGACCTCGTTCCATTTCTCAGCCTAGACCTCAAGAGGCCTTGTCTCTCCCTGCTCCCTTTTGCTCTCAGATCCTGACTGCTTTGTGAACAAGTTCAAGCTAGCCTGCTGGAGGAGGGAAACCACACACACATGGCTCAGAGCCAAGTCAGCCCAGTTAAGATCATCCTGTACCAGTTAGTGCCCACAGAGCTGACCACAGATGCATATGCAAGCATTGCTGGGCATAGCTCGGGAACTCATGTGTGAAGCCACTGAGTTCTAGCGGGTATTTGATACAGCAATAGTCCAATCACGGTGGCAGCAATAACCATATAGTCATAAAGATAGGAAGGGGGGAAAGTAGAGGCAGTGCCGATTTTCTTTTTTTGGGCTCCAAAATTGCTGCAGATGGTGACTGCAGCCAATGAAATTAGAAGATGCTTGCTTCTTGGAGGGAAAGCTATGACAAACCTAGACAGCATATTAAAAAGCAAAGATATCACTTTGCTGACAAAGCTCCATATAGTCAAAGGTATGGTTTTTCCAGTGCTCATGTTTGGATATGAAGGCTGGATCATAAAAAAGGCTGAGCACCAAAGAATTGATGCTTTCGAATTGTGGTGCTAGAGAAGACTCTTGAGAGTCCCTTGAATTTCAAGGAGCTCAAACCAGTCAATCTTAAAGGAAATCAATATTTGAAGGAAATCAACCCTGAATATTCATTGGAAGGACTGATGCTAAAGATGAAGCTCCAGGCCATCTGATTTGGAGAAGAGGAAGCAGAGGAAGAGATGGGTAGATGGTTTGATGGTGGCAGAGGAAGAGATGTTTAGATGGTTCAATGGACTTGAACTTGGGCAGACTCAGGGAGGTGGGTGGTGGACAGGGAGGACTACCATGCTGCAGTCCATGGGGTTGCAAACAGTCAGACACAACTTACCAACTGAATAACAACCATACAGAGATAAATACATGGTCTCCTAATGGAACATATCCCTCAGCTGAGGCCTGAGAGATAAAGATGAGTGCAGGAGATGTTTCAGACAGAGGAAACATCATTAGAAAGCTACAGCAGAAAAAGCAAAAAAAGATTTTTTTTCCTACCTACTGCTAGGAACATGGGAATATAAATATTCTTTTACTCAAAGAACTTCTTATATAGTTGTGATGTCGAGATACACACACATAAAAAGAAGTCAGTTCTACAGAGTGAGCTATATTAACTGCTGAATTTGTTCAGACCCTGGTCCAAAAAGTAGGGAGAACACAGAAAGATCAGTGAGGACTGAAATAAAGAGCCAGGATGACTTCTTAGAAGGTAAGCTAACTAATGGGATGCAAGGAGTTCTAGGACGTGGCTGGGAGTGAGGGACAGAGGGAAATATTCCTGGAACCATTTGGAGAATTTTGTAGGAAGGCCCATTGAACACCTACTGTGTGCTCTGTGGGAGGAATCACAGGAGATGAGCAAAAAGCAAGAAGCACAATGATGTCTTCAAGCGCCTCTTTTATGTCTTGGCTCTGGCACGTCATAAGCTTAGCCTGCATTCATTTCCATCTGCGTTGTTGAGGATGCTGCTTTGTGGCAGGGCACAAGGAGGACCATGAAATTGTAGATCAGTGAGTGTACTTTTAGCTGTTCTTCATAGCAGCTAGGGATTTGGTTGCCAGTTTTGCCAGAAGACTTCTCATGACCACTTTCCAGAGAGACTGAGAGTTCCACTTTTTAGTCCCCTGAAGTGTAGATTTCATGCTGAGCTGAAGATCTGAGCCCCGGGACATCGGCGCCTGTTGAGAGCTTTATCTTCTCTTAAAACTTCTACTGAGCCTCCTTAGGATTTAGAGGCTTATATGGTGTTTTCTTAGCCAAAAGTCTTTGTACAATTTGATTATCAGAAATAAAACAAGAGCAACCCCCACCTCCTGAAAACAGTGCTTAAGAAAACCTTAGTTTGGAAGGAGGAGCAGCCCGCACAGCACTGGCATTAGCTCGAACTGGCAAGCCTGGGCTGAAGCAGGGGCTTACTTATTTGTGAGAGACATAGGGAAAGCTGTCATCAAAACTAAGCCCAGATATCCAGGGACCTGTGTGGAGACGATTCACGCTGTCTCCTTTTCCAGTTTGCAGATGTCTTTGATATGACAGCGTTGGGGGATGGGGTAGGCAGTGTTTGTAAAGACTCCCGTGATCCCCGCCCCCGCCACCTTGGCTAGTGGAGTCAGTGTCTCTAACCCTGTCTGCTCTTATCTAGGATTTCCTAGACCTAGAAAGGGCTCTCGAAGACCTTTGAAAATAAACAAGTGAGAAAGTTTCCCAAGACCATACTAGCAATCTACTCTGACACTCCGGAGACAGTGGGCCATAGCTGGTCCCTCTGTGTCTCCTTTCATGGTCTAGCATTCTGAGATTCTTTTCCTTATTAGTTCAAAAGTGAGATTCTACACATGAATGTCAAGTTCTCTGGTCAAGAGCATTTGCTCTAGTCACGATTTTAGAGAACTATTGTTTGAATGGAAACAAACACTTTTATTATTATCAGTGGCTTATGAAAACTCATTTCAAATGTGTTTAAGTATAGTGGGTAGTTCCTTGCTAAGAAAATTCCTGTGGACAACTGGTTAACTTATAATAGCCATTTGGAAAAAATTTCTGTTTAAATCAGATAAAGGGGACTTTCTATAATATACAAAGAGTGCTTACATATCAGTAAGGATAGGCCAAATACTCATAGAAAAATGAACTAAAGATATCAGATAGTTCTCTAAGAAACACATTAATTAAATCTATCCTGCATTTATAAATAGCCCCTCAGCCTTATAATAATAAAGATGTATATTAGGTATACATATTATAATAATAAAGGCACATATTAAACTATAAGTTAGCTTTCACATCCCAGATTAGCAAACATCTAAATGTTTGATTATTTACTTCTTTGAAAAGTTGTGAAGAAAATGGAACTCTCATAAATCATTAATGACCATAATAAATTGGTACTTTGGGGGCACAGTTTGGTACTAGCTACTAAAATGGCAAGTTGTTTGACCTAGAATTCTACTTCTTGAAATTTATCCTACAGAAATACCCACCTATGAATGAATTGTTAAATGCACATAGTTATTTGTTGTGGCAATGTTTGTAAGTTCAAAAGGTTGGAAATTATTCTAGATGCCCATCAATAAGGGACTAGAACTGTGGTGTTGGAGAAGACTCTTGAGAGTCCCTTGGACTGCAAGGAGATCCAACCAGTCCATTCTGAAGGAGATCAGCCCTGGGATTTCTTTGGAAGGAATGATGCTAAAGCTGAAACTCCAGTACTTTGGCCACCTCATGCGAAGAGTAGACTCATTGGAAAAGACTCTGATGCTGGGAGGGATTGGGGGCAGGAGGAGAAGGGGACAACAGAGGATGAGATGGCTGGATGGCATCACAGACTCGATGGACGTGAGTCTGAGTGAACTCCGGGAGTTGGTGATGGACAGGGAGGCCTGGTGTGCTGCGATTCATGGGGTTGCAAAGAGTCAGACACGACTGAGCGACTGATCTGATCTGATCTGATCTGATATTATATGTATTAGTTATGCTAGTCTATGTAGCAAATATATTATGCTACATCACAAGGTATTATGCAGTAGTTTAAAAGGATGAGGCAGATATTTATGCACTGCTATGGAATGCTATCCAAGATCTATTGCTGTGAAAAGAAATTCAGGGTGCAGAAAAGTTTGTATTATGAGCTATCATCAGTGTAAAAAAAGGAAATAATGTATTTGTTTGTATGTGCATAAAATACCTTTAAGTATACACACACAAAATGAAAGTAGCCTTTCCTTCCAGAAGAGGGGATCTGGGTGCTTGGAAGACAAAAATGGGAGTGAGATGTATATTTTACTGTATGTTCTTTTGTACCTTTAGAATTTTGTACCACATATATGAATGTATTACCCATTAAACTCTAATCCCTAATCAGAATTCTCAGATAAAGGTTTGTTTTCTTTGAATTTTCATTCATCTGAAAATTTGGAATTATTTTCCCTCAAGTCTCTGTCTTTTGTGAGAGACTTCTTCACAAAACTACAGCTGATCACTGTCTTCTCCCCTTTGCCTAATCTAGTGCCTGGCAGAGAGCAGGGGCTCAAAAATATTTGTTAGAAATATAAAGGAAAGCAAAGGATACATGAGATGACTTCATATAGAGGCTTGCCACTCCCTCTGTGGATACATGGGGCTGATCATGTCCATGTGATTTCCAGGGGAATAATTTTACATTGAAATTGATTACTTTCCTTTTTAAAGAAAAACTGAAGAAAAGAAACAGATGCAATTGAGAATGTGGTATTAGAAACCTGTCACTGTTTTGGCCACACAGTAACCACATGTCCTTGGATACTGATTAAGTCTTCTGAGAGGATGGGGAATGAGCAGAGAAATCTGTGTGCTTTGTCTTGAGCATGATATACTGGTAGTTTAATACGTGGCTTATTGTGTGAAAAAAACACACCCCGGTTTGTAGTGTTTGCCAGTTTCCATGGTGTGAATTCTCTCATCATAGACACAATGTGACGTCTATGAATGTGAACTTGGGAGGATATGATGACAGTTGGCTCTCGTGACCCAGCAGGAGCCAAGTTCAGCACATCCCAGGTTATGAGCAGGCAAGTTTCTCTTCCATAGTTAACGGCAGAGGCTTCAGAATGTAAGTGAACTCTTTGAAGGGCTGGGTTCTTAGAAATGTTTTGTAATTCTTCTAAGCTGGGTGGTTCTCCAAGAGTGATCCATGCACATTCTTGGGCCATTCCCCCAAACCTATGGAATTAGAGCCTCTGGGGATGGGGCCCAGCAGTCAAGATTTTAAAGAGCCCTGCACGTGATTCTGGTGCGTGCCAGAATTTGAGGCCCATGCTCTAAGCCTCTCTTTTCCCTGGAAAGGGCCAGGAGTATTTTTTTTTTCAATGCAGGGCTATTTGTTGTTGTTGTTAAGTCGCTTCAGTCGTGTCCGACTCTGTGCGACCCCATAGACGGCAGCCCACCAGGCTCCCTCGTCCCAGGGATTCTCCAGGCAAGAACACTGGAGTGGGTTGCCATTTCCTTCTCCAAAAGCAAAAGCTTTAGACCAGAGTAAAGCTGGCCACCACTCTACTCACTGACAAGTTTAAACAACTGCATTGGCAGCCCTGCTGTATGACTTCCTGTCAAGTAACTGACATCCTCCGAGGTGACAGGAAATGGGTTTAAACACTGATAATATCACTAATCAATCTGAGACAGCACAAGTTCCCAGCCCACAATTGTGAAGTTTGGTTGCAATGTGTTAGCTGCTTGCTAGGCCATGTGATTCTGCATAATGACAGATGAAAGGAAAGGTCAGATTTACTAAGTGTTGCAGAAGTGTCATCAAAGATGTATATTACTTCAAGATGTCCTCTGCACCAGAGACATCTCATATATAGGGGTCCATTTCTTCTACAGAATTCTTCTGTTTCCCAACTACTTTTCGGGAAGCTCCAAAACTTATTTCAATATATGAAGAATTGAATTTTCTTTTATTTCTGATTGAGACCAGATAGTCCAAAGTAATGGTCTTACCTGTACATGATCCTACCTTGGTCTTGAAATGCATACTTGTATATACTTTCTAGCTTTGCCAAATTCACTCTTGTCAAGTTAAAATAGCCAATTTTTCCTCAAAAGTTCTTTCATATGTTATCTTGATACTTCAGGGACTGAGATAGTTTCCTCCTCAAATATTCTTTTGTATTTGTTCTAAAAGAGGCACTCTTCCATTTTACATGAAGGAGGGCATGAGGAAATATAATTTTCTTTTTATTTACAGAACAAAGGGGACTTTAGGGATCCTCTTACAGAGTTTCTTCTATTAAATATTCATTCCTACAGTCATAATTGTTTTTTAAACTTATTCTAAATCAGGAATTATGCTAACAGTTACAATAGTGAGTAGACCCAGACATTGTTCCTGATCTCTTGGAGGCACTTAAATAATAAAACACTAAGTAACTACTTAAATGAATGTATAATTCATAAATCAAAATTTTATAATCATTAAATAAATAGTAAGGATTAAACATAATAATGATTATAAAGCATAGGCATGGTAATGAAGGTGACTTTTCTGTGGCTCAACTGAGTTTGAAGTATGCCTATTCCTTTTCTCATGTCTAAGGACAAGAGATAGTCCAAGAAGACACAACTGTAGCTTTCTATAGAGTTAGACCACGTGTAATTATCTTTTTAAAAAAATTGAAGTATAGTTGATTCATAATGTTGTGTTTCTGGTGTACAGCAACCTGATTCAGTTTTAGACATGTATATGTGTGTGTGTGTGTGTGTATATATATATATATATATATATTCTATTTCTGATTCTTTTCCATTATCGGTTATTACATGATATTGAGTAGTGTTCCCTGTGCTATACAGTTGGACCTTTTTGCTTCTTTATAAGTAGTAGTGTGTATCTGTTAATTGCATGCTTCTAATTAATCCCTCTGCCCTTTCTCCTTTGGTAACTGTAAATTTATTTTTAATGTCTGTGAGTCTGTTTCTGTTTTGTAATTAAGTTCATTTGTATCATTTTAAAAAGATTCTACATATGAGTGATATCATAGGATATTTGTCTTTCTCTGTGTGACTTACTTCACTTAGTATGATAGATCCATCCATGTTACTGCAACCATGTATAATTCTCTTAGTTCTCATAGCATCATTTGGGAGAGGTGAATACCAGCATTATTTCCCTGTAGCATGCTTATGTAGAGCTTGATGCCTCAAACTAAGGCCATGGAGGTGACTCTCCTTCAATACTCAGCTCCTTGGCAGGCCCCAGCCTTTTTTAACTGATTAAAGCAACATATATGTGCCAAAAACCAGTCTCTATGACAAGAATATGGGGAATGGGAGATGTAAACAAGGAATGGGAGATGTAAGGAACATGTTTGGAGTTTTAGAACTTGAACCCCAGGAAAGGGTTGGAGCTGGATAAAATTTGTGATTTGGAGAATCTTAGCTATATTTATTGAGCATCTATTACTTATTAGGGCTTATAACGTGACTCTTCACCATAGGCATTATCTGTCCATTTTACAGATGAGGAAACTGAGATGGAGAGTTCAAGTAAGGTGTTCAAGTAAGGAGTTCAAGTAAGGTGTTCAATAGACAGTTGGATCCTTGTTTATAAGAAAGGAACAGAGTCAGTCTCTAACTACATTGTCTCTTTCCTTTTATGCCTGTTTTTTCCTCTTTTGCTTGTCAGTGATATGAATCATGGTGAATAGAAGGACCAGTAACCCCTGTTCCATGTTTTAAAAAAATATTTTTGCCTTTGGGCATATTTCAGAAGCTCTCATGCCAGAAAGATCAATGAGAGTCTTCCCTGGAGGTGCAAAGATGAACTTCCAAAGGAGTCAGTGCAGGGTGGGGGTGGGGGCACTGGGGTCATGCCATCCAGTGGGTGGGTTCTGACTGTACCACTTATTAACTCTCTGATCTTAGGTCCACGGTTTTTCCTTGCTAAGTGTCTTAGGTCAAATTCCTTAGAGGCAGAAACTCAGATGGAGATTTTTGTACAAATGATTTATTAAGGAAGGACTCCCAAGAGAACTCTGAAATAGAGTGAGAAAGCAGGGAAGGGAAGAGGAAGATACTGAGTGTAGAATCCAGCTTAACTGGAATCTAGCCTGATCCCATGGGGAGCTCTGACATGTAAATTGTACCAGAGACTTGGTCCCAAGGGGATCACCTTTTGTACCCTTGTGTCAGTCAGTTTTTGTCCTGGGGGCTTCCATGGAGTGGAAGCAGCCTCCCCGTCAGGTGTTTGTCATAAGAAGGCAGTTTTCAAGAGAATAAGGCAGCTAGCTCTGAGCATCAACAGCCATTATTTATCTAAATGGGATCTGGACAGGGTAGCAATCTCCTCCTATGGTCACCCTCAGCTTTATCATTTTAAAATATAGATGCTAATGCCCACCCAAAGAGAGTATCATAAACATTAAATGATATAATCCATCCAGAGGGTTAAGCACAGTGCCAGGGACAAAGAACACACAAAATCAATGAAAATGTCATTTCTCTTCCTTTTTAGTTTAAGGAGAGTGACTTCATTTCTTTGGTTGAGGTTGAAGAATATTTTCTCAAATAGCCTTCAGGTTAGAAGAAGAAAATATTGTAAATAGTTATTCAGTTTTTTATTCAAAAATATTGCCTTTAGCACCTGCTGTGTGCAGTTGTAATAAGATATAAGATCTCTGCTCTATGGGGGCTATCATTCTACTGTGGTTTAGTTCAGTTCAGTTGCTCAGTCATCTTTGTGACCCCATGGACCACAGCACGCCAGGCCTCCGTGTCCATCACCAGCTCTGGAGTTTAACCAAACTCATGTCCATTGAGTTGGTGATGCCATCCAACCATCTCATCCTCTGTCGTCCCCTTCTCCTCCTGCCTTCAACCTTTCCCAGCATCAGAGTCTTTTTCAGTGAGTCAGTTCTTTGCATCAGGTGGCCAAGGTATTGGAGTTTCAGCTTCAACATTAGTCCTTCCAATGAACACCCAGGACTGATCTCCTTTAGGATGGACTGGTTGGATCTCCTTGCAGTCCAAAGGACTCTCAAGAGTCTTCTCCAACACCACAGTTCAAAAGCATCAATTCTTTGGCACTCAGCTTTCTTTATAGTCCAACTCTCACAATCATACATGACTACTGGAAAAAACATAGCCTTGACTAGATGAACCTTTGTTGGCAAAGTAATGTCTCTGCTTTTTAATATGCTGTCTAGGTTGGTCATAACTTTTCTTTCAAGAAGCAAGCATCTTTTAATTTCATGGCTGCAGTCACCATCTGCAGTTATTTTGGAGCCCAAGAAAATAAAGTCTGTCACAGTTTCCACTGCTTCCCCATCTATTTGCCATGAAGTGATGGGACCAGATGCCATGATCTTAGTTTTCTGAATGTTGAATTTTAAGCCAACTGTTTCACTCTCCTCTTTCACTTTCATCAAGAGGCTCTTTAGTTCCTCTTCACTTTCTGCCATAAGGGTTGTGTTATCTGCATATCTGAGGTTATTGATATTTCTCCCCACAATCTTGATTCCAGCTTGTGCTTCCTCCAGCCCAGAGCTTCTCATGATGTATTCTGCATATAAGTTAAATAAGCAGGGTGACAGTATACAGCCTTGACATACTCCTTTTCCTATTTGGAACCAGTCCATGTCCAGTTCTAACTGTTGCTTCCTGACCTGTATACAGATTTCTCAAGAGGCAAGTCAGGTGGTCTGGTATTCCCATCTCTTTCAGAATTTTCCACAGTTTGTTGTGATCCACACAGTCAAAGGCTTTGGCATAGTCAATAAAGCAGAAATAGATGTTTTCCTGGAACTCTCTTGTTTTTTTTTGGTGATCCAGCGGATGTTACCAATTTGATCTCTGGTTCCTCTGCCTTTTCTAAAATCAGCTTGAACAACTGGAAGTTCAAGGTTCACATTTTGCTGAAGCCTGGCTTGGAGAATTTTGAGCATTACTTTACTAGCGTGTGAGATGAGTGCAATTGTGTGGTAGTTTGAGCATTGTTCGGCATTGCCTTTCTTTGGGATTGGAATGAAAAGTGACCTTTTCCAGTCCTGTGGAGGAGCAGAGGATAAGCTAAGAAATATATCTAGCAAATATTAGCTTGTGATAAGTACTACACAAACTATATCTTGCAGGGTTGGAATCCAGAAGGGCTGGAGAGGTACATTAGACTGTGTGGTCTGAGACTGACTTGAAGGGCAATAATGAGTTGATTGTTCAAGGTGGTAGGAGAAGATGATTTCAGGCAGAGAGAACCACTAGTGCAAATGTGCTGAGGCAAGAAGAAAGCTGGGAAATTCAGCGTGCAGACAAGAAGCTGGTACTGGCATGCACAGCACTAGAGACAGTGACAGGAAAGGAGTCCAGAAATAAAGGTGGGAAGGTGGGTACAGGCTAGACTCTTCAAAACCTCGGTAAACTGTTCTAAGAAATTTAGATTTCATTATAAGTCTCAAGAGAAGCCAGTGGTGAGTTTATACAGGGGAGTGAAATGAATTTATATATACTTAAAAAGATCATTTCAACTGCTTTTGAAGAATGGATGGTAGAAGAACAAAAGTGGAAGTAGAGTGACCAATTAAGTAGGTCATTTTAAAGATAATGTTGTCTTGGAACCAGGTGGTGGAACAGAAGAAACAGATGTAAACACATTCAGAAAGAGATGAAATGGATTCAGGAAATGTTTTGGAGGCAACTCAGCAGGCCATGTTGACAGATTGGATGCTGGCCATGAGAGGAAAGGAAAAATCAAAGATGGGTCCTGTATTTATGACTTGAGTCTTTGGGCAGATGGTTTAGCTATTTACTGAGACAGGAAAGACCAAGGGATTTCATGTATCCCAAAAAGAGGGGAGCAAATGAAAGGTATAAGGTATAAGGAGTGAAAAGAAAGAAAAGGAACATGCCACATGTATAAACTAAAATGTAGAAAATGTAAAATTAGAATTCAATGGAGTAAACAAGAGTTTAATTCTATTGGCTTGGAAATTGTTTTTATGCATAATAATATGAGATAAATTGGAGTTTGAAAGGCCTATTGAAAAGAATTTGGTCTGGTGATCAGCATTTCTCAGAGAATGGCAAATGTAAATTTATTCTTCTAGTTCTTCTAAGAGGAAGTTGTGTCTGAGGGTATTTAGGTTCTGGAATCTTGGAAGGAGTGAGGGTTTACTTACTTTAGAATTATAAGTGTTTTTTTTTTCCCCTTCAAATCTAGTCATCAAAGCCATAAGTATTAAGAGTAAAGTTCTTTTCAAATGAGGATATTTTCTGAGTGATATACTTTGAAAGTCTCAATAGATGGGTAGAAAAAAAAAAGCAAAATCTCAGCTTTTTCCATTGGCCCAACTTCTTTTGGGGCCATAAGAGGCAGAGGCTAGCATTCGGTTTCCATCATACTCAATAGTAAAAACTCATGAAGCAAATGTAGCATTTCTTCTTCAAAGATTTAAAATTAAGAAAAATATTTTGGGGTTGGAAACTTGGGAGCAATGTGCTGTGCTGATCTGTCTGTCCAAGACCAAAAATTCCAGTGAGCTTAGAAGAAAACACAGCAGAAACCTTCCTGTAGCTTTGTTCTTGGTTAACTGTTCTTCCTTCAAGGCAGACTTTATTCTTCCCAATTAAGCCTCCTCCTATTTTACATTTTTTAAAACAATCTCAAAGTTTAAGGATAAAGGATAGTATAGAGGCAGTTAAGATGTTGAGTTTTTTTCATAGCCTTGCTGTTATGTTCCCGAGAGCAGCTCCCTGGGAGCCAAGGGAAGGAGTGGGGATTCTCAGAGCCATCTGAGATCATTTAGTGGCCATCCAATTGAAATCACAACCTTCCAGTCAGGAATCTCTCTTCCTTTAACTTGTCTAGTGGCAAAAAGGACAAGATCTTGGTGCAGACGAAGGGAGGTTATGGGTCCCACTCGAGTGTTTTGATTGTGCTAACATTTCTAGCCACCTGTGAACTTATCTGGGTGAGTATTAGTTAGAAACTGTAATGGAATCAGCCAGTCTCTAGCATCAGGAAATTATGCCCAATTCCAATACAGTTGAAATGACTAGAGGGAAAAGCATTCTTTCTTTCTTTAAAAAATTAATTAATTCAATTTTTAGTGTGCTGGGTCTTCACTGCTGTGTTCAGGCTTTCTCTTGTTGCAGTGAGTAGGGGTTTCTCTTGCTGTGGAACTCGGGCTCTAGGTTCTCTGACTTCAGAATTTGCAGCTCACAGGCTCTGGAGCTCAGGTTCAGTAGTTGTGGCCTATGGGCTTAGTTGTCCCACAGCATGGGACCTTTTTGGACCAAGGATTGAACCCATGTCCCCTGCTTTGGTGGACAGATGCTTAACCACTGGACCACTGGGGAAGTCCAAGCATTATTTCTTGATATCTACTATGCTCCCTACACTGGACATGTTATATATACACTGGATTTATTCTTCACTTCAGCACCTGAATATTATAATTTCCATTTCAGTTCCAAGTGAGAGCAGTCCTGCCTAGCTGGATCTGAGGTATGGATATGTCAGGCAGGAGAAGTTGGGTGGCATCTCTTTCTCTAGTTTACTATGTGTACTGATCTTCATGAGATTCTAGAAATTTCCTATAGGAGGAAAATAACCTGAAATGGACTTGGCAAGGGAAGGGTTACCACAGAATCCAAGATTCGGGGAGGGACTCTGAGATCCCCGTGAGAATTCCTTTCAGTTATAGGAGACAGCATAGTGGTGCCAAGTCTACAATAAAGTCACATTGATGTTCATCCTGGGTTTAGAACCGAGGCTGACACATGACATTCTGATAGCTGTGTGAACCCTTGGAAGAAAATGGGTGATGTTTTCAAACTAGAACTCTAGCTGACTGTCCAATAGAACTTTTTGTGATGATAAAAATGTTTTAGGTATGTTCTGTCCAATAGTATTCTCTGGTCCCATGGGGCTATTGAGCATTTGAAATGAGGCTAATGTGCTAAGGAACTGAAGTTTAGTTAAAGGGCCACATGTGTCTAGTGCTCAGAACAACTGACTTCTTTAGTATCTACAGTGTTATAGAATCCCTACAATTAAGCATAGCTTTGTAAAGCCTAGTTAGAGACATGGATGGTGGGGGTGGGGACAAAGGGTGGTGAGTATGGAGTGAGAGATAGCAGAGGATATAGTCCAAATCAGTTTAGAGCCTGATAAGAATCAGCTTATGTACTGAACTTCTTGTATAAGCAGGGGGAGTTTTAGAGCTGGCCAAATCTTTGCATAAATGACCACATTTGGACCCATGTGGCAGTGGGCTTTAGGTTATAGTCAGAAGGGACGATTGAACTCTTTGCAAGGTGTTCAGCACCTGTTGTAGTCCTTAGCACATTGCATGTATTCAGTACATATTAGTTTTGAATGAATAAAAGGATACATGGGATATAAACTCACCTGAGATCCTTGTCTCAGTTAGCTATTGCTATAGTAATGCTGCATAACAAACTGCGTGCAAAACTCGATGACTTAAAACAGGGTTCATGTATTCTTGCTCATAGGTCAGGAGCCTAGCTGCAATGGCCAGTGTCATGTGAATTCATCTAGGGGAACAAGAAATCTCTCTTCATGAAGATGGCAACAGCACATGACCTCTTTAGGTGAGTGTTCAGAACTATATGTAGTCACTTCCATATAGTTCCCTTGGCCAAAGCATGTCTCCTCACTAAGCCCAAAATTAAAGGCTAACCATGAAGTAGTTAAAAACATGGTACAGGGCGGGGTAAAACATTGAGACTCCAAGTCTGATCTGCCATAGTCATGGGAGGAGCCAAGGAGTTCATACCTACTTTTGTGCAGTTCCATAGTCTGCATTTCTTCCCCTGCTCCAGATGCTTCATGTACAGTCAAAGACAGTTCTACTGTCCATGTGACTCCTAATCTCCAGGCTGGATATTATATTTCTATCCTTTAAAAATCTGATATTCTACTTTTAAAAATTTTGTTATTTATCTCATTGAATGATTGTCATTTTTGTGGTACTGGACTGCAATCAATCCACATGATTTGGCTCTGTCATAGAGTTGGAGGTGTAGTCTCATGGAGGTTCAAAGAATCTGTTAGTCTGCACATATTTTTGCTTTAATCATGGACTGTCTCAGTTTCTGAGGGCCCAGAATGCTGCTGCCAATGGCTGAGGCACAGGAGGGTGGAATTTTCAGTCCTGGTACTCTGGGTTTGGTTTTCAACTCTGACTGAGGTTCTGTGCTGCTGTTAGAATCTAGCATTGCCTTTTAAAAATTTCATTTACTTAAAAAATGCATGCAGCAAAATTCTCTCTTTCTGGTGTATAATTCTATGAATTTGACAAATGTACACAGTCATGTACCTTCCCTGGTGGCTCAGTTGGTAAAGAATCCACCTACAATGCAGGAGACCTGAGTTTGATGCCTGGGTTGGGAAGATCTGAGGAGGGCGTGGAAATCCACTCCTGTATTCTTGTGTGGCGAATCCCCATGGACAGAGGAACCTGGTGGGCTGCAAGTCCATGGGGCCACAAAGAGTTGGACACAACTGAGCGACTAAACACAGCACAGCACACACTCATGTAACAACCAATGCAATCAAAATACTTCCATCAGCAGTAAAATTTCCCTGTGCTGCCCCACACATTCAGTCTTTTGTAGAATGTCATGTAAATGGAATCATATCATGTGGCCTTTTGAGTCTGGCTTCTTTTACTTAGCATGATGCATTTAAGTCTCGCCTACATTGTTATGCATATCCTAGTTCCTTCCTTTCTGAGTAGGATTCCATTGTGTGAATGTCTGGCACTTTGTTTATTCATTCTATGGTTGAGGGACATTTGACAGTTTGCTTCTGGTTTTTGATAGTTATGAAAAAGCTGTTATAAATATTGGCATATAGGTTCTGGTGTGTCTGTAAGTATTCATTTCTCTTGGATAAATACTTAGGGAGTAGAATTGCTGGATTGTATATTAAGAGTATGTTTTAGTATTCCAACTCCTCATTGGAATATTGAAGCCCAGACCAACCTTAGAAATAGTCAAATTGTTTTCAAAGTGGCTGCACCATCTTAGATTCCTAGCAACAGTATATAAGAGTTCCTATGGTGACTTTTTAATTTCTCTATTTTCTCTTTTGCCACTTATTCCTTATATGAATGTGTAAGCTCAAACCCCATCTCCTTGCTTAAATTGAGTTTTTCACCTTCCCTAGATTTTAAAAGAGACAGTTGCCTAGATCAGACCTGTATTGGAATAAAGTACATAACCACTCACCACATGGTACAATAGGTGAGAATATTAGCATTCAAGAGCGTGAAATTAGAATATAATTTGCTGTTAGTGCCCTGAGCATCCAAGGGTCATTTTCTTCTTGACCCTTGATGACTTCAATACAAAATTAAGGTGCTGACCTAGAAAATATGTATCATTTCTATAAAGCCAAGTCAATGATTTCTGGTTTCTTAGCCTTCAGTTCAGTTCAGTCACTCAGTCGTGTCTGACACTTTGTAACCCCATGAATCGCAGCACGCCAGGCCTCCCTGTCCATCACCAACTCCCGGAGTTCACTCAAACTCACATTCATCGAGTTGGTGATGCCATCCAGCCATCTCATCCTCTGTCGTCCCCTTCTCCTCCTGCCCCCAATCCCTCCCAGCATCAGACTCTTTTCCAATGAGTCAACTCTTCGCACAAGGTGGCCAAAGTACTGGAGTTTCAGCTTTAGCATCATACCTTCCAAAGAACACCCAGGGCTGATCTCCTTCAGAATGGACTGGTTGGATCTCCTTGCAGTCCAAGGGACTCTCAAGAGTCTTCTCCAACACCACAGTTGAAAAGCATCAATTCTTCGGCACTCAGCTTTCTTCACAGTATAACTCTCACATCCATACATGACCACTGGAAAAATCATAGCCTTGACTAGACGGACCTTTGTTGGCAAAGTCATGTCTCTGCTTTTGAATATGCTATCTAGGTTGGTCATAACTTTCCTTCCAAGGAGTAAGCGTCTTTTAATTTCATGGCTGCAGTCACCATCTGCAGTGATTTTGGAGCCCAAAAAATAAAGTCTGACATTTAGTTGCTTATAAAATTTTGAGCCATAAACCTACCATCATGTTTGATATTTATCAAGCTGAATTCCTGACTTTGGCCTTTACCATTTCAACATATGCTGGCCTAGCTTTTAGTGACCAGCACTGCCTTTATTTCATTTAAGAACATGCTCCTGCCATCGAAGGCCACTCTGTTCATTCACATGGCAGGTTGGAGTACCATGGAATGAACGCCACCAGGAGTAGTTGTCAGTCACTGAGGCACAGAGGAAGTAGAATGAATCTGTATAAACGCTCCATTTCCCTTACCCTCTCGGATGGGATAACTCTGTGGTCTGTGGCTGTATCCAGGCTCCAGGGGTTCCCTAGTAGGTTTAAGTTCCAGATGCCCACAGTAGAGATTTTCTTAGAATACAAACTTTATTGGCTGCCTTCCTTCCCTGTTTGGCTTCCCCACGCTCTTGTTGGTATACCTCTGCTTTCTAAATCAACCACTTGAAATCAGTCCTTGACTTTGTGTCTATTTTGGGCCACATCTAGACTGGCCTATTTCTGATTGCTCTCCTCAACTCCTGTGTTCCTGACCTCCATGTGTTCTATTCTCATTAACTTAGTCTATGCAAACTTCTATCTAGTTCTCTAGGTCCCGACACATTCTAAGTATCTCTGCTGTCCTACAGCCCATGAACTCGATGTATCATTTGCTGTGGTGGAAAGGTTATGGCTGCAGGAGACACATTGTGTGAAGTTGGATGAGTGACTTAAACTTCTTCAAATATTAGTTATGATGCCTGTAAAATGAGGTTACTGGATCATATCATGAAGATGATTTAGAACCTTAGTGCTCCTTTGAGTAATTAGTGAAAGATAGGTCAGCAGCATAAGTTAGTTCTCTTGTTTCTCACTGTCTAATCATATAGTGATCAAGTCTTATTTCTTTCATGGCTGACCACTTTTCAAGAGCACGCATCAAGGATTCTTATTTTTATCTATGGCATTTTGTTTTTCATTGATCTGGTGATGTTATATGATATATTTGGGCCATAGTTCTTGTCTTAGTAGATTATTTCAGTAAAAGAAATAAGTTCTTTCAGTTTTTCAAATTAGGAATTTAGGCAAAAATTAGTTTCATAAGTGAATATTGAGGTTGAGTGAAAGGAAAGTGTAATACAGAAACAATTGCCTTATCTTTGCTTTGAATCCCAAGCATAATGAAAAAGAGAAGACTCAGAGCAAAACAAAATCTTAGAATTAGAAACAGCATGAAGAATCACCTGGTAGTAGTAATAATAATAGCTAATGTTTATTGAATACTGGACATGTGTGCCTTGTAGTGTTCCAATTGCTTCTTAGATGCTTCCTCCACAACAACCTTCTGAGGTCATTATTATTATCATCATGACCATTTTACAGATAGGAAAGTAAGCCCAGAGAAGTTAATTAACTTTCTCAAGTTCACCTTGCCAGTAAGAAGTGAGACAGGAGTCAGTCTCTGGGAGAGAAACACCATAGTCCATACTTTTAACTTCTGTGCTGTGCTGACTCTCACCCCTGCAGCCTGAGTAACCCTGTCATGGAGAATCAGTGGTTTTCAACACATTTTGTTTCATGTTGAATAATCTTAGTTTTTTATCTTGAGTGTAAATCAGCTTTCAAATCTCTTAAACTTTTTGATCCTAGTTCTAACTTTCAGAAAAGATTATTTCTACCTTGAAGGACTTCTGTGGCTTAATCCAACACCCTTTGGTTTTCTTTCCTGCAGTAAAAATAGGCCCTAAAAATTTCTGTTGCAGATCACTTGTGTAGTATGTGTGTTAACGATCATAGGAAGGCTGTTGCACATCCCTGCTTGTCATTACTGGAGCTAGTTTTTCGCCTAGGCATCAGTTTGCATTAGCTTTCTATCATGCCTAACTTTAGGCTTGTTTTCAAGGAAGAAAAGTTCAAAAGGTCCAAATGGAAGCAGAAGTCCAATATTCTGCAGGAAGAAATGAAGAACTCCAAAAAACAATAAGTATGTGGGTAAACATTCAATTTATTTTTTCTATTTTTTTAAAATGATAATTGACCATAAAAATACAATTGTCTATTTCAAGCAAATAAGCAATATATTTTGGGGCTTACAACATATATAATAACAACAATATGAAGATGGGTTTACAATAGCCAAGACACGGAAGCCTCTTAAATGTCCATCACCAGAGGAATGGATAAAGGTATGGTACATATATACAATGGAATACTACTCAGCCACTAAAAAGAATGAGATAATGCCATTTGCAGCAACATGGATGGACCTAGAGATTGTCATGCTGAGTGAAGTAAGTCGGAACAGGAGAAATATCTTTTGACATTCCTTATATATAAAATCTAAAAAGAAATGATACAAATAAACTTAGTTACAAAGCAAAACAGACTCGCAGATTTAGAGAAAAAGCTATGGTTGCCAGGGGGAGGAACAGGGGGAAGAGAGTTAAGGAGTTTGGTACCAAGATGTACACATTGCTATATTTAAAATGTGACAGGATCTACTATTATTGTGTTAGTCCCTCAGTTGTGTCCATTCTTTGTGACCCCATGGACTGTAGTCCTCCAGGCTACTCTGTCTGTGGAATTCTCTAGGCAGGAATATCAGAGTGGGGTTGCCATGCCCTTCTCCAGGAGATCTTTCCCACTCAGGGATTGAACCTGCATCTCTTGCATCTCCTGCATTAGGCAGGCAGGATCTTTACCAGCTGAGCCACCATTAATTCATGGTAATTGTGTTGAGAATGCATATTATGATCTTTAGAATAACCACTAATAAAAATAACCAAAGAGGCATAGTTTAAAAGATATTAGAGTAGATAAAAATAATACTAAAAGATAATTGATCAATTCAAATAAACACAGGAAAGTAGAATCAAAGGAACAACAACAAAAAAGTGGAACAAGCAGGAAACAAATCATGAGAGAGTAGAGTTAACTCCAGCTATGTCAATAATTGCATTAAATGTTAGTGGACTAAACACTCAGATTAAGAGGCAGAGATTGTCCAACTGGGTGAAAAATAAAAGTCACCTATGTTTTACTTCGGAGAAGGCAATGGCACCCCACTCCAGTACTCTTGCCTGGAAAATCCCATGGATGAAAGAGCCTGGTAGGCTGCAGTCCATGGGGTCGCTAAGAGTCAGACATGACTGAGTGACTTCATTTCACTTTTCACTTTCATGCATTGGAGAGGGAAATGGAAACCCACTCCAGGATTCTTGCCTGGAGAATTCCATGGATGGGGAGCCTGGTGGGCTGCCGTCTATGGGGTCGCACAGAGTCGAACATGACTGAAGCGACTTAGCAGCAGCATGTTTTACTTAGATGAAGGATACATTTTCAGTATAAAGGCACAGAAAATTTAAGAGTAGTAGATTGTTGTTATTCAGTGGCTCAGTCATGTACAACTCTCTGTGACCCCACAGACACACCAGGCTTCCCTGTCCTTCACCATCTCCCAGAGCTTGCTCAGACTCATGTTCTTTGAGTCGGTGATGCCATCCAAACAAGTTGTCCACTGTTGTCCCCTTCTCCTCCTGCCTTGAATCTTTCCCAGCATCACGGTCATTTCCAATGAATTGGCTCTTCACATCAGGTGGCCAAAGTATTGGAGCTTCATCTTTAGCATCAGTTCAATTCAGTTCAGTTCAGTCACTCAGTTGTGTCCTACTCTTTGCAACCCCATGAATCACAGCACGCCAGGACTTCCTGTCCATCACCAACTCCCAGAGTTCACTCAGACTCACGTCCATCAAGTCAGTGATGCCATCCAGCCATCTCATCCTCTGTCATCCCCTTCTCCTCCTGCCCCCAATCCCTCCCAGAATCAGAGTCTTTTCCAATGAGTCAACTCTTTGCATGAGGTGGCCAAAGTACTGGAGTTTCAGCTTTAGCATCATTCCTTCCAAAGAAATCCCAGGGCTAATCTCCTTTAGAATGGACTGGTTGGATCTCCTTGCAGTCCAAGGGACTCTCAAGAGTCTTCTCCAACACCACAGTTCAAAAGCATCAATTCTTTGGCACTCAGCCTTCTTCACAGTCCAACTCTCACATCCATACATGACCACTGGAAAACCCATAGCCTTGACTAGACAGACCTTTATTGGCAAAGTAATGTCTTCCCTTTTCAATATGCTATCTAGGTTGGTCATAACTTTTCTTCCAAGGAGTAAGCGTATTTTAATTTCATGGTTGCAGTCACCATCTACAGTGATTTTGGAGCCCAAAAAAATAAAGTCTGTCACTGTTTCCACTGTTTCCCCATCTATTTCCCATGAAGTGATGGGACCAGATGCCATGATCTTTGTTTTCTGAATGTTGAGCTTTAAGCCAACTTTTTCACTCTCCTCTTTCACTTTCATCAAGAGGCTTTTTACTTCCTCTTCACTTTCTGCCATAAGGGTGGTGTCATCTGCATATCTGAGGTGATTGATATTTCTCCCTGCAATCTTGATTCCAGCTTGTGCTTCTTCCAGTCCAGCATTTCTCATGATATACTCTGCATATAAGTTAAATAAGCAGGGTGACAATATACAGCCTTGACGTACTCCTTTTCCTATTTGGAACCAGTCTCTTGTTCCATGTCCAGTTCTAACTGTTGCTTCCTGACCTGCGTATAGGTTTCTCAAGAGGCAGGTCAGGTGGACTGGTATTCCCATCTCTTTCAGAATTTTCCACAGTTTATTGTGATCCACACAGTCAAAGGCTTTGGCATAGTCAATAAAGCAGAAATAGATGTTTTTCTGGAACTCTCTTGCTTTTTCAATGATCCAGCAGATGTTGGCAATTTGATCTCTGGTTCCTCTGCCTTTTCTCAAACCAGCTTGAACATCTGGAAGGTCACAGTTCACGTATTGCTGAAGCCTGGCTTGGAGAATTTTGAGTATTGCTTTACTAGCGTGTGAGATGAGTGCAATTTTGCAGTAGTTTGAGCATTCTTTGGCATTGCCTTTCTTTGGGATTGGAATGAAAACTGACTTTTTCCAGTCCTGTGGCGACTGCTGAGTTTTCCAAATTTGCTGGCATATTGGGTGCAGCACTTTCACAGCATCATCTTTGAGAATTTGAAATAGCTCAACTGGAATTCCATCACCTCCACTAGCTTTGTTCTAAGGCCCACTTTGTTTCTAAGGCCCACTTGACTTCACATTCCAGAAGGTCTGGCTCTAGGTGAGTGATCACACCATTGTGATTGTCTTGGTCGTGAAGATCTTTTTTGTACAGTTCTTCTGTGTATTCTTGTATTCTTTAGCATCAGTCCTTCCAATTAATTTTCACAGTTGATTTCCTTTAGGATTGAGTTGTTTGATCTCCTTGAAGTTATCTAATAAGAACAAGGGACCCTCACGAGTTTTCTTCAACACCACAGTTCAAAAGCATCAATTCTTTGGCATTCAGCCTTCCTTATGGTCCAATTCTCACATCCCTACATGACTACTGGAAAAACCATTGTTTTGACTATATGGAAAAGCACCTGATGGGAGAAGACATATCAGGGACTGAACCATATAAATTGAGGAACTCTGCATTATGTGAAACAGGAACCATAGGGAATCTACATAGATGTCCAAAACCTTAACAGAGAAGGAGGCAACACAAGAAGAATGACTTCTTGGTGCAAGGAAGTGCCAACTGATGATGGATGCTGAAAATATTTCCTTAGAGATCTGACAAGTTGAGCAAACAAAAAATGTTTTTTCCTTTCTGCTTTGTAGAAATTGACAATATAAAGCCACATTTAGTGGTGCAAAAATTGTGATTTCTCTGCCACTTCCTCTAGGATACCTCTTCAGTATCACCCAGTATCTGAGCTGTGGTCACCTGATTTGGGTACCCACTTCCTTTACTGGTTGGAGTTTGGTGATGGATTTAGCTGGATGCCATCTTTTTTCCTAGTTCAGTATGTCTTCTTTTCCTGTTGGCCCCTTGGCAGTGACTGTTGCCAAGCAAAAAATGACAGAATGTAAGAAAGAGAAATGAAGTGCTGGCATGTTTATTGCTTCAGTTTTGTTGGTGGACCGAAGGGTGTAAAAATGAAAGAGATGCTGCTGTGGTTTTGTTTCCTCTCCATTGCTGTGAGGCTGTTATTTGACAAAAAGTAAGCTTTCTAAATGATGAGTTCCTACTCATGCAGCAATGTGCAGTACATGTCTGGCTCTCTGTGCAAGAAAAAAGCCTGGAACATTCCCTCTCTCTTTGTGACCTCCTGCTGAGACTCTTGCTTAACATCCTTCCAAAAGGTCCTTTAGCTGGGCAATCTCAGAGATGTAATTTCATTGACACAATTCATGATTTCAGTCCTTTGTGTGAAATAAATTTCAGGTAAACTTGAGTTTGTCTAAAATTTTGATACAAAGTTAGACTCGGCTAGGGAGAAACTCTCTGGGGTGGGTGGTTGTTTTTCTGGGAGTGACTTTAATTAACCTGTCTACTGTATGCCTGCACACTGGAAAGGCCCTTGAAGGTGGCGTTTTCCTCCTGCTGTTCAAAGGGAATGAAAGTGACAGTTGAGTTTATTCTCAGCATTGGTAATTTGGTTGATATTGGGGCCTTTCCAAAGAAACCACTAAAGCTATCATAGAAGATGAAGGGCAACACATTTGTGAAGCATTCTGGAACATTTGGTTCTTGTGGTGGCCTGCAAAAAAAAAAAAAAAAAAAAGGAAAAAGAAAAGGATGAATTCATTATCTCCAAATAGTGGAAAATATTATAAATGGCAGTAAATGAAGTAAATGGGAGTTTCCACTGTAATGTACAATTCTTTAAGCCAGCCACCCAGAAAGAACACAGCTTGGTTTGTTGGGTGGGGAGTCTGAGTTAAAATACAGGAGACTGTTCCTGGGCTCAAAGTGCCATTTGGGAGTAAGGCTTTTCCCCTGCTGCTGTGGATCTTCTGGTTTATTGCTGATCTGGACTGTGTGAGTCTTGCAGCCTGCTGAATTGAACCCAAATGGAGCTCTCACCTCTTCAACTTAGATCTGACCTTAGGGTGTTGCTTTCCTGCCTGACTCAGTCTCCAGAGGAAAAGCAAATAAGACACTAACTTCTTTTTGTGCATGAGGAAATGGTCTCTCTTTGCTTTTGGATGGCTCTCCCGCTCCGGCTGCCTTTGCTGGCCCATGGAACAAAAGCCGTGGCTGTGTCTCCTTGTCAGGAGGATGCATTGCTGAGCATGTCTGCTCAGGCCTGGGCGATGATGCTCCCCTGTGGAACCCCCTCCTATCCCGGGAGCTGAATCTGTGGGTTGACAGCTTTCCCACAGAGAACAAGGACACTTCCATTCCTCCCACCACCACTACCTCCTCTCCTGCTACAAGGATCTATGAAGAGAATCCCCGCCTTCACCTAAATGAATGAGTTAACACTGGACCTGTGTGGAGACGAGGTCCATCTGATGGTGTCTCTTCTGTTCTGGCTAATAAAGCAAGTCATCCACAGCATAACCTCTTCTCAATCTTTCCTTAACTAATTTTCATGATTTTGGGGAAATTATGAAATATATATAGGAAATGATTAGACTCTTGTTACCTGATACTTGCTATGGAATCCAAAAAATGAAATAACTGTGTCTCTATAAACTCTAAAATAAACTTATCTCTAGGGTCTTATTTTCTACTTTTTATCCTGACTACAAACTATCTTGTACTAAGCAAAAAGAAATCTCTGAAGTTTGGTCTATGAAAATTTGCTGGCCTGTGGAAATTGAGGGGTGCTGGTGCCAAATTCAATTCTGCAAGTATTGTTGAGAACTCACTATTTGTGAATCCAAAAGAAATATGAGTCATAGCTTCAGACCTTAATATGCATAAAATCTACATGAAAAGACAGAAAAGCATATATGGTACACCTGATCTGTATTCCATCCCATTTGTTGTGTGTGGATGCATCAGTTCATACACACATACCCACACACACACACAAATACACACATATGCATGCATTCACACAATACTTATATACATGTACTTACAGATATATATATACCCACCACATACATAGAGACACAGAATATAAATGCTATCATAGATACACATATATACACACATACATACACTTATATTTACCTCCCACTAGTGTGTAGTCAGTTGGAGAAGGAAATGGCAACCCACTCCAGTGTTCTTGCCTGGAGAATCCCAGGGACAGAGGAGCCTGGTGGGCTGCTGTCTATGGGGTCACACAGAGTCAGACACGACTGAAGCGACTTAGCAGCAGCAGTGTGTAGTCAGAGTAGGCAATGGCACCCCACTCCAGTACTCTTGCCTGGAAAATCCCATGGACGGAGGAGCCTGGTAGGCTGCAGTCCATGGGGTCGCAAAGAGTCAGACATGACTGAGTGACTTCATTTCACTTTTCACTTTCATGCATTGGAGAAGGAAATGGCAACCCACTCCAGTGTTCTTGCCTGGAGAATTCCAGGGACGGGGCAGCCTGGCGGGCTGCTGTCCATGGGGTCGCACAGAGTCGGACACGACCGAAGCGACTTAGCAAGCAAGCAAGTGTGTAGTCACTCAGTCATGTCCGACTCTTTGTGATCCAGGACTGTAGCCCGCCAGGCTTCTCTGTCCGTGGAATTTTTCAGGCAGGAATACTGGAGTGGTTGCCGTTGCCTTCTCCAGGGGAATCTTACTGACCTAGGGATTGAATCCATGTCCCCTGTGTCTCCTGCGTTACAGGCAGATTCTTTGCTGTCTAAACCACCAGGGAAGCCCCAGATTATAGCCCAGTGTTAGTTGCTCAGTTTTGTCCGACTCTTTGCGACCCCAGGGACTGTAGCCCCCAGGCTCCTCTGTCCACGGAATTCTCAAGGCAAGAAGCTGAAGTGGGTAGCCATTTCCTTCTCCAGGAGATCTTCCCAAGGGATCAAACCCAGGTCTCTTGCTTTGCAGGTGGTTTCTTTACTGTCTGAGCCACCAGGGAAGGCCTGTATACACCTAAATACATACAAATATACTCTCTCACACACATTCTCATGTGTACTTATTCTCTCACATATGTATATATACATACACACATACATATTTTCACATGCATATACCTACTCTCACACATATACACACATTCATACACATATACACATGTACATATACACTCACGCACAGTCACAATCATATAGATACATGTTTACACATTCATATATTGACTATGCCAAAGCCTTTGACTGTGTGGACCACAATAAACTGTGGAAAATTTTTCAAGGGATGGGAATACCAGACCACCTCACCTGCCTCTTGAGAAACCTATATGCATGTCAGGAAGCAACAATTAGAACTGGACATGGAACATCAGACTGGTTCCAAATAGGAAAAGGAGTACATCAAGGCTGTATATTGTCCCCCTGCTTATTTAACTTATGTGCAGAGTACATCATGAGAAACGCTAGGCTGGAAGAAACACAAGCTGGAATCAAGATTGCTGTGAGAAATATCAATCACCTCAGATATGCAGATGACACCACCCTTATGGCAGAAAGTGAAGAGGAAGTAAAAAGCCTCTTGATGAAAGTGAAAGAGGAGAGTGAAAAAGTTGGCTTAAAGCTCAACATTCAGAAAACGAAGATCATGGCATCTGGTCCCACCCCTTCATGGGAAATAGATGGGGAAACGGTGGAAACAGTGTCAGGCTTTATTTTTTTGGGCTCCAAAATCACTGCAGATGGTGATCGCAGCCATGAAATTAAAAGACGCTTACTCCTTGGAAGGAAAGTTATGACCAACCTAGATAGCATATTGAAAAGCAGAGACATTACTTTGCCAATAAAGGTCTGTCTAGTCAAGGCTATGGTTTTTCCATTGGTCGTGTATGGATGTGAGAGTAGGACTGTGAAGAAAGCTGAGTGCCAAAGAATTGATGCTTTTAGACTGTAGTGTTGGAGAAGACTCTTGAGAGTCCCTTGGACTGCAAGGAGATCCAACCAGTCCATTCTGAAAGAGATCAGCCCTGGGTGTTCTTTGGAAGGACTGATGCTGAGGCTGAAACTCCAGTACTTTGGCCACCTCATGCGAAGAGTTGACTCATTGGAAAAGATCCTGATGCTGGGAGTGATTGGGGGCAGGAGGATAAGGGGATGACAGAGGATGAGATGGCTGGATGGCATCACCAACTCGATGCACATGAGTTTGTGTGAACTCTGGGAGTTGGTGATGGACAGGGATTCCTGGCCTGCTGCAATTCATGGGGTCGCAAAGTGTTGGACACAACTGAGCGACTGAACTGAACTGAACTGATACACACAAACATACTCACTTGTAAATTTTGGTCAATTAATTAGTTAGAACTTTAAGCCTGTATTAATTGTCATGTGTCCTCATTTTAAAAAGTAATTTTGATGTAGATACTACCAACAGTAAAAGGATGTTGACTTTTGAAGAAATATATATATACATATATAGTCATATTAAGGGACTTTGTTTTCTTACTTTGCTAAGGGATATTTTTTTCTAAGAAATATGAAAACTACCCAAAAGTACAATGAAGAATAACACAATGAATATATCCACCAGTGGGCACTGAGGATTGGAGATGTCTTCCTTTCTTTGCAGCATCCTAATTTAAATGAAAGAAATAAAGCACACAGAGAAAGCTGGTGTTTTCTTTGTCCTCCATCTGTAGTTTGTTCCTTGCGTCCCACAACCAGAAGAAAATGTAGACTGAACACATATATTTTCTGCTCCATTTTAATACACTTATATATACACATATGTTTCAATGAATGATATATAATGTTCATTTTTGTGTTTGGAAATAGGGCATAAATGTCAAAGTGTGTATCATCTGAAACTTGCCTTTTTCCACTCAGCATTTTGTATGGAGCTCTAGTTATATGGCTGAATAGAGAGAACTATATTATTTTAACAGTTGCATAGTATTCTAGTGTATAAATATACCAAATGTGAGTTATTTGTTCTCCTATTGAAGTAATTTAGACTTCCAACCTATTTAAAAGAGGCCTTACAATGGAGTAATCAGAAATGTCGGTATAGAAACCTGTGCAAAAATCTCTCTAGAATATATTCTATATAGTCTCGAGAATATATAGAATTTTTCAGTCATAGTACATAGGTTTCAATTTTATTAGATATTGCCAAATTGTTTTTCTTTAAAATGATTTGACCAATTTAAACTCCCACAAGGAGTGTATGAAAAGTTCTATTTCTCAGCCTCTTTGCCATCTTTTTTATAGTTGCAAATGTTTAAACATTAGCCTATATGGATATGTGAGGTGGTATTGTATTGTTCAGTTTTCAGGTTCTAAGGAGTTTTTGAAAAATGGAAATAAATGCTTCTGTTCAGTGCCTTTTCTGACTGTATTGAAGTTTTCTTGTTATCTATTTGGATTTTAAATTAATGTTAGTTAACTGACTTTTCATAATTGAATTATTGTGTGATTCCATAGATAATTTTTTATTATTTATTTAAAGCATTGCCAAATTGCATATATTAATATTTAATTTATGAGTTTTATATCAATATTGATAAATAAATTTGTAGTATAATTTTTTCTTAGGCTATTTTCCTGACTTTGGGGTCAGTTTTATTTTCTCTTCATTAAAAATTTAGGAAATATACTTTCTTTAGATTCTAGAACTTACTACATGGCATAGGAAAAAATCTTTTTGTTTTCAAAACATTTTTTGAAAAAAATTCACCCTTGAAACCAGTCAATCCTGGTACCTTTTGGGATTTTAGGTTGGGAGGGGCTTATAGAAGATATGGAGGTAACTTTATAAATGTTTAAAAATTTTAATTTAAAACGTTTAAAATTTCTTCCTTGGCTATTCACATTGGACTTTAACATCTCAAATTATTTCAGCTTTGATACTTTTTCCCTAAAAGTCAGCTAGTTTTCCCAGGTTTCAAACTAATTCACTCATAATGAAAATCAGATATCTTAGTGATTTTCTAGAATATATAAAGAATATTACAACTCAACAATAAAAGACAAGGAATGAGCAAAGGATCTGAATAAACTTTTCTCCAAAGAAGATACATAAATGTCCAACAAACATGTGGGAAAAATACTTAAAATTATTAGTTCAGTTCAGTCGCTCAGACTCTTTGCAACCCCATGGACTGCAGCATGCCAGGCTTCCCTGTCCATCACTAACTCCCAGAGCTTGCTCAAATTTATGTCCATTGAGTCAGTGATACCAGCCAACCATCTTATCCTCTGTCTGGAAATGCAAATCAAAACCACAAAGAGATATGACTTCACACCCAGTAGAATGGCTATAATCAAAAAGATAATAATAACTGTTGGTTAAGATATGGAAAGGAACCGTCATACGTTACTAGTAGGAATGTAAAATGGTGCAGCTGCTTTGGGAAATAGTCTGACAGTTCCTTAAAGAGTTAAAAATTGAATTACTATATGACTCAGCAATTTTACTTCTAGGTATATACCCAGGAGAATTGAAAACATGAGTGAGTGAGTGAGTGAAAGTTGCTCAGTTGTGTCCGACTCTTTGCGACCCTGTGGACTATACAGTCCATGGAATTCTCCAGGCCAGAATACTGGAGTGGGTAGCCTTTGTCCAAACAAAAACTTGTACACAAATGTTTAAAGCAACATTATTCATAATAGTAAAAAATGGAAGCAATCCAATTGTCCACTAAAATGAAAAGAAAAACATGATATGGAATATTATTTGAACACAACAATAAATGAAGTACTGATTCATACTACATGGAGGAAACTTGAAAGTCTTATGTTAGGTGAAGGAAGTAAAAAAAGCCACATATTGCATAATTCCATTCACATCAGATGTCCAGAATAGGCAGATCCAGAGGCAAAAAATAGATTAGTGGCTACCAGGGCCCAAGGGAAGAGGAATTGGGAGTGATTGCTAATGAGTATGGAGGCTTCCCTGATGGCTCAGTGGTAAAGAATTTGCTTGCAATGCAGGAGATGCAGGAGACACAGGTTTGATCCCTGGGTCTGGAAGATCCCATGGAGAAGGAAATGGCAACCCCACTCCAATATTCTTGTCTGAAAAATCACATGGACAGAGGAGCCTGGTGGGCTACAGTCCAAAGAGTCAAACACGACTGAGCAACTGAGCATGAACACATTAATAAGTATGGAGTTTCTTTTTGGAGTGATGGAATGTCCTGGAATTGGATAATGATGATGATTGCACACTTCTGCAAAAATACTATAAATAATTAAACTGTGCACTTTAAAGTAGTGAATGTTTGGATGTGTAAATTATATCTCAATGAAAATACATGAGTGAATTAAGACTACAAAATCTTAGAGTTGGAAGGGATTTCAGAGGTCATCAATTTCAAATTCAATCTAATATTGATAGTGCAGAGTCTTTGGCTGAGCCGACAGGGCAGCTCCTGACTGCTTTGGTTAACTAGTGACCTTGCAAGGGGCTGCTGGAGGCTCTTGTCCCATCTTCACTCCATGGCCTTGAACATGGAACTCTGACAAGTCTCCATCCCTCAATGCTAACAGCTCCTGGGCACACACTGGCCTGTCTCGTATTTGCCCAGGTCTGTTAAAAGTGCTTTGTGTTCTCAGCCAGTGCTCGAAGTTAATCATCATTTGTTCCTTTGCTCATTCATTCACATGGGAAGTCTTTATTGAAAGCCTACCACAGGTTGCATTCTGCAGCAGATGGACACAAACAGAGGTTGGCTGTCTATGGCAACGAATTCAGTTCAGTTCAGTTCAGTTCAGTTGCTCAGTCGTGTCCGTCTCTTTGTGACCCCATGAATCGCAGCACGCCAGGCCTCCCTGTCCATCACCAACTCCCGGAGTTCACTTAGACTCACATCCATCGAGTCAGCAATGCCATCCAGCAATATCATCCTCTGTCATCCCCTTATCCTCCTGCCCCCAATCCCTCCCAGAATCAGAGTCTTTTCCAATGAGTCAACTCTTTGCATGAGGTGGCCAAAGTACTGGAGTTTCAGCTTTAGCATCATTCCTTCCAAAGAAATCCCAGGGCTGATCTCCTTTAGAATGGACTGGTTGGATCTCCTTGCAGTCCAGGGGACTCTCAAGAGTCTTCTCCAACATCACAGTTCAAAAGCATCAATTCTTTAGCACTCAGCTTTCTTCACAGCCCAACTCTTACATCCATACATGACCACTGGAAAAACCACAGCCTTGACTAGACAGACCTTTATTGGCCAAGTAATGTCTCTGCTTTTGAATATGCTATCTAGGTTGGTCATAACTTTCCTTCCAAGGAGTAAGCGTCTTTTAATTTCATGGCTGCAATCACCATCTGCAGTGATTTTGGAGCCCCCAAAAATAAAGTCTGACACTGTTTCCACTGTTTCCCCATCTATTTGCCATGAAGGGGTGGGACCAGATGCCATGATCTTCGTTTCTAAATGTTGAGCTTTAAGCCAACTTTTTCACTCTCCTCTTTCACTTTCATCAAGAGGCTTTTTAGTTCCTCTCCATTTTCTTCCATAAGGGTGGTGTCATCTGCATATCTGAGGTGATTGATATTTCTCACAGCAATCTTGATTCCAGCTTGTGCTTCTTCCAGCCTAGCGTTTCTCATGATGTACTCTGCACATAAGTTAAATAAGCAGGGGGACAATATACAGCCTTGACGTACTCCTTTTCCTATTTGGAACCAGTCTGTTGTTCCATGTCCAGTTCTAACTGTTGCTTCCTGACCTGCATATAGGTTTCTCTAGAGGCAGGTCAGGTGGTCTGGTATTCCCATCTCTTTCAGAATTTTCCACAGTTTATTGTGATCCACACAATCAAAGGCTTTGGCATAGTCAATAAAGCAGAAATAGATGTTTTTCTGGAACTCTCTTGCTTTTTCCATGATCCAGCGGATGTTGGATGTTGGATGTTGGCAATTTGATCTCTGGTTCCTCTGCCTTTTGTAAAACCAGCTTGAACATCTGGAAGTTCATGATTCACGTATTGCTGAAGCCTAGCTTGGAGAATTTTGAGCATTACTTTACTAGCGTGTGAGATGAGTACAATTGTGCAGTAGTTTGACCATTCTTTGGCATTGCCTTTCTTTGGGATTGGAATGAAAACTGACCTTTTCCAGTCCTGTGGTGACTGCTGAGTTTTCCAAATTTGCTGGCATATTGAATGCAGCACTTTCACAGCATCATTTTTCAGGATTTGAAATAGCTCAACTGGAATTCCATCACCTCCACTAGCTTTGTTTGTAGTGATGCTTTCTAAGGCCCACTTGCTTTCTAACACCCCAAAAAGGCCCATCTTTTTTGGGTGTTAGTTCTAAAAGGTCTTGCACGTCTTCATAGAACCATCCAACTTCAGCTTCTTCAGCGTTACTGGTTGGGACATAGACTTGGATTACTGTGATATTGAATGGTTTGCCTTGGAAACGAACAGAGATCATTCTGTCGTTTTTGAGATTGCATCCAAGTACTGCATTTTAGACTCTTTTGTTGACCATGATGGCTACTCCATTTCTTCTAAGGGATTCCTGCCCGCAGCAGTAGATATAATGGTCATCTGAGTTAAATTCACCCATTCCAGTCCATTTTAGTTCGCTGATTCCTAGAATGTTGACGTTCACTCTTGCCATCTCCTGTTTGACCACTTCCAATTTGCCTTGATTCATAGACCTGACATTCCAGGTTCCTATGCAATATTGCTCTTTACAGCATTGACCTTGCTTCTATCACCAGTCACATCCAGAACTGGGTATTGTTTTTGCTTTGGTTCCATCCCTTCATTCTTTCTGGAGTTATTTCTCCACTGATCTCCAGTAGCATATTGGGCACCTAGTGACCTGGGGAGTTCCTCTTTCAGTATCCTATCATTTTGCCTTTTCATACTGTTCGGTTCTCAAGGCAAGAATACTGAAGTGGTTTGCCATTCCCTTCTTCAGTGGGCCACATTATGTCAGATCTCTCCACCATGACCTGCCCATCTTGGGTGGCCCCACGGGCATGGCTTAGTTTCATTGAGTTAGACAAGGCTGTGGTCCTAGTGTGAGTAGATTGACTAGTTTTCTGTGATTATGGTTTTAGTGAGTCTGCCCTCCGATGCCCTGTTGCAACAACCTACCATCTTACTTGGGTTTCTCTTACCTTGGATGTTGGGTATCTCTTCACGGATGCTCCAGCAAAGCACAGCCACTGCTCCTTACCTTGGACGAGAGGTATCTCTTCACCACCACCCCTCCTGACCTTGAACGTGGAATAGCTCCTCTAGGCCCTCCTGTGCCAGCGCAGCCACCACTCCTTGGACGTGGGGTTGCTCCTCCCAACTGCAGCCCCTGGCCTCGTGCGTGGGGTAGCTCTTCCTGGCCGCCGCCCCTGACCTCAGACCTGGGGTAGCTCCTCTCAGCCGTTCCTGCGCCATCTCAGCCTGGCACTCTCAGCTGCTGCCCTGACCTTGGACGTGGGGCAACTCTTCTTGGCCGCTGCCCCTCAGGCATGGGGTCCTCCCGGCTTCTGCCCTTGACCTCGGACGTTGGGTAGCTCCTCTTGGCCGAGCTATGTGTGCTGTTGCAGCCGCAACGAAGGTGGTAGTAATTTTTCAGCAATCAAGAATTGTTCCCGAGGACTTCTCTGGGGGTCCAGTGGTTAAGAATCTGCCTGCTAATGCAGGGGATACAGGTTCAATTCCTTGTCCAGGAAGATCCCTCTTGCCACAGGGCAACTCAGCTCATGTACCTCAACTACTGAAGCCCCAGTGCCTAAAGCCTGTGCTCCACAACAAGAGAAGCCACAGCAATGAGAAGCCCTCACACTGCAATGGAGAGTAGCCCCTGCTTGCTGCAGCTAAAGAATACTCTGCACACAGCAACAAACACCCAGCACAGCCAAAGATAAATAATTTTTTTAAAAAAGAATCATTCCCAGGCTTTTCCCAGTGTAATCTAATTTAAAAAAGGCATTTAGGCAATTCTATAAAAGAAAGTGGTTGAGGGTGCAGGGGAGTGGGGGACAAAAGATGATGTTTAATTTTGGATGTGCTACTTTGAGGTACTTGTGAAAGACCCAAGGGGAGATGTGGCTACGTGGTTCTAGAGTCATGTGGTCCAACATAAATGTAATGCAAGTTGCATATGTAATCGTAAGTGTTCTAATAGCCACATGAAACCGTTAAAATGAACAGGTGAAATTAATTTTAATATTCTTTTTGCTTAATCAAATATATGCAAAATGGTATCATGTCAGCATGTAGGAAATCCTGCCTCTACACCAACAGGGATGGAACTTGAGGGCATTATGCTTAATGAAATGAGCCAGACTGAGAAAGGCCAGTACTGCATGGTGTCACTCAAATATGGAATCTAAAAAAAAGTCAAACTCATAGAAACAGAGAAAGTAGAGAAGTGGTTGCCAGGGATTGAGGGATAGGGAAATAGATAAAAGGTACAAATGTCCAGCTATAAGGTGAGCAAGGTCTTGAAGATTCAGTGTAAAACATGGTGATTATAAGTGATAACATCCTGTAATTGAATTTTGTCAAGAGAATAGAATTTAAATATTTTAATCCATAAAAAAGAACTATGTGAAGTGATGAATATTTTAATTAATGGGATGGTAGGAATTCTTTAACATGTACATGTATATCACATCATGACGATATACATTTTAACAGTTTTATTTGTTAACTCTACCTGAATAAATCTAAGAAAAATTAATGAAAATGTGACACTTTTTTGTACTAAATCTTCTAAATCAAAAACATATTTTACATTTACAGCACATGTCAAGTTGGATACTAAATTTCTATTTGAGTTGAAAATTTTGTGGTTGAAAAATTATATTCACATATTTAAATTGTTCCAAACATAGTTAAGTTAAAAGCATTCTAATAACTGAATTGAGTATCACTTTAAAAATCTAAAGAAAGGTAAACTAAGTTAAAAATTTGGTTTCTCAATTGTCCTAGCTGCATTTCAAGCATTTAATAGCCATTTTGGTTATTATCTATTGTTGGGACAGTGCAGTTTTAGAGCTTAAGTGGGAGAACTGGCCTGCAGATTTCTCAGACTCTGAGAATGGGTGAGATCACCCAGGAAGAGTATGTGGAGGGAGAGGAGGAGCTGGATGACCTCTGTGGGCCTGGCCCTCCCTGTGCTACTTCTGAGACTTTAGCCACTGCTTGTAATGGCTCATCATCTGGGCTTTGGGCATCGGATGAAGATCCTAGGCCACATCTGAAAATGGGACCACTGAGATTGTCACTGAGATGTGGATATCTGTTGCCTGAGTATAAGAGCATATAGGTGTTTGCTAAGCCTTCTTATTTGCTGAGTCCTCTCAATCCTTTGGAGAGCTGGGTTAACTTAGTTCAAACCCTATCTCATGGCCTGCAAAGGCAGGTGCTCTCCTGAGATTCCTTCAGCTTCACCATCTCCTCTAACCTACAGGACGAGTTTAGTCTCTTTATCACTTCAAGGCATCTGGTTGGAAAGCCTGGACTCTTTACTGCTTTCTACAAAAACTTCCCTCACCATTGAATTGGGTGCCTTACTGATGGTTGGAGTCAGTAACAAAATGGAGCTGTTAATGGCTTCCTTCTGAATCCTCACCCTCTTTTCTTTTGCATGGCTCTCTTCCTCCTCCCTCAGGGACCAACACATTGTCTGGTTTCCCCATAGCGGTTTTGTAGATTAAACTGATTCTTGGTGTTTTCCCACAAATCCTCAACGTCTTATCAGACTTTTCCACCCAAGCAAATACAATAGCTTCCTTAAAGAATTTAGATGAATGAAGTGACCCCTCCTCCTCCAACATGACAACTGCTTTCTGACCTGGGTCTTTCATTCTTTATCTCATCCTGTGTCATAGCTCATCCTTAGGTTCCCTGTAGTGCTTGCTCACAGAAAGAGGTCAGGTTATATTTGTTTAATGACTGTCCTGTTTCCTACTTCCCATAAAACCTCCCTTTCAGTGGAGAGTTGGACTAATTGCTCCTTTGCCCATTTCATCCAGGCCACAGACAAAACCACAGCTCATTTGGTGGCTGAGGCTTACTGAAAACTTCCTTTCCTCTAGATGCAGCCAGTTTATTTAATCACATGGCAGGGTTGGCCTGAGGGTAACAATGGGCCAGGGTTGTTGGAACAGTGACTGCTGATGGCTGGGGCTGAGGGCTTTGCCTTCAAAATTCAGCTTGCTGTGGCCCAGGAAATTAACCTTTAAGTCTACAAACTTGCAATAAGTGTGGTCAGGATGAGAATATTGACTGGTTTTGAGCATCATCAAGAAACAAAACATAATCTAGGTACTTTGGATGGCTACTGATGGCTGAGAAAGAGAGTAAGAATTGGGGTAGCCTTAAAGGGAAAAAAATCAGAGCAATGCCAATGGCCTTTGAGGCATATATAGCAAAACAAAGTGGCAGCTTGAATTGCAAAATTTTGTTCATTCGTTCATTCACCAGGCTAACATTTATTTACTGATTAATGTATATCATATACTGTTTTGACACTTGCCTCAATTCATTTAATCTTACCAATAACCTGGTAATCTAGCACTGTAAAAGGGTAACTTGCTCAAGCTTATACAGTCAGTAAATGGTGGAGTCAGAAACTGAACCAAGATGTATGACTTCAGAATCTTTTGACTTAACTACCAAGTAGGTGACCAGACTGTTTTCTGGCTCTCATGGATTTTATATTCTAGTAGGTGACACAGTCAATATACATTAGTAAATATTAAATGGGAAATATTATTTCAGATAATGAAAAAAGGATATTGCAGAGTAATGATATTGATGAACTGGGAGACCAGTGTGGCTCGTTTAGCTGGATGGCCAGGCGTGGCCACTCAGAAAAGACGATATTTGAACTGAAATGCTCTCATTTGATGATGAGAAGCTAGAGATATCAAGATCTGAAAGGAGGGTGTTTCTGGCAGAAGGAATAATTTAAACAAGTCCCTAAGATGAGTTTAGCAAAACCGGTGATGCTCTGCCTCGATTCCCTTCCTGGGCCCAGGCGCCTGTTCCTTAGCTGTGAATGCTGGCTGCTGTCTGCTCACAAATGTAGTTGCCCCCAGCTGGAAGAGAATGCCTGCGATCGTGTCCTTCCTAAGGGGTGGACCACAGCTGGTGACTGATGGACAGAGTGGTACAAGATGCTGGCCTTGCTGTAGGTGGGGCTGTGGGGTCACTTGGCTGCAATGAGTTTCCAGTGAGACCGCAGTTCGCTTGTGTCCTTCCCATTTTCTCTTCAGCTTTCCTCTCTCTCTTTTAGTTTTGTCTTGAAATACTTCTCTAAATAAACCACATGCACCAGAATCTCCATCACAGGCTCTCCTATGAGGAAATCCAATCCAAAACAATGAGAAAGAGCCCAGTGTCATGGGAGGACAGCGAAGAAGGCCACTGTGGCTGAAGCACAGAGAGCAAGGGAGATGGTGTTAGGGGATGAGAGTGCGGATGGGGAAGGGGATGGCTGATTGGGTAAAAACTTAGATTTCATCAAAGGACATTGGGAAGCCTTTAGGAAGTAAGGGAGGTCTTCAAACACTCTTCAGTTGTGGTGCAGAGAATGAAATATGTGGATGGATGAGTCAGAGAGCCTTGTTGACCATCAGTTGCAATATTCCATCCAAGAAATCATTGTGCCTTGAATTTAAAAAGGTAGTAGTGAAGAAAGTGTTGGAGAACTCTTGAGAGTCCCTTGGACTGCAAGGAGATCCAACCAGTCCATCCTGAAGGAAATCAGTCCTGAATATTCATTGGAAGGACTGATGTTGAAGCTGAAACTCCAATACTTTGGACACCTGATGCGAAGAGCTGAGTCATTTGAAAAGACCCAGATGCTGGGAAAGATTGAAGGCAAGAGGAGAGGGGGATGACAGAGGATGAGATGGTTGGATGGCATCACCAAATCGATGGATATGAGTTTGAGTGAACTCCAGGACTTGGCGATGGACAGGGTGGCCTGGTGTGCTGCAGTCCATGGGGTTGCAAAGAGTTGGACACGTCTGAGCAACTGAACTGAACTGACTGACTGAAGAAAGTGAGCAGGGGCTGGATTTAGGGGATATTCTAGAAGTCAAGGTAGGACTTCCTATTAAATTGCAGCTGGCACTTAAAACATCTAGATTTATTTAGCAGTCATGCAAATGACTAGGTTTGGTGGGAACAGTACTTGCTTTATCATTAGCCCTGGAAACTCCTCAAATGGGTTGTTTTCTCTTAATTGCAGCTTCTTCATTGGTGCATGAACCTGAAAACGAACACAGTTTTGAATTAACATAATGCAAAATGGTACTTAGGGGAAGAAGTCATGGCATTATCCAGTTGTGATTTTCTCCATGAAGTCTTCCCTGGAGCTGTTCATACCTAAGGGTGTTTGCTCTTCTTCCTCTTTCTGTGTCTTTAACAGTTACATTGTGGCTTTGATCAGATGCTCCTTTCAGGCTGGCAGTTGCATAGCTCCCTGCTTTCTTCTGGGCAGGCGGCTTTGTCCATGGCTTCCTGCCATGGCAGCGGCCTTGATTAAGCAAAGGCCAAGGAATCCCACAGCACCAGGGAGGCCAGTCCCTTCTCGCTCTCAGCTCCAAGCGGATGTAGTGGGAAAGAAAGCGAGTGTGGAGTGACCGGGTGAGAATGATTGCCTTGCCCACCAGAGAGCCTCCTGGAATATGGAATAGATTAGGACACCCGGAAGCTGTGAACACCACAGGTCATGCCGAGTGGAGCGGTGAGCATCCCAAGGGCCCGGGCCTCCCTGGTTTCAGGGTGAGGCCTGGAATTAGCGGGAGGCCCTGCCTGGGAAGTCCAGGCTCTTGGTGGAGGAAGGGAGCTTTCCTTCATTCTTTTTTGTTCAAAACAGAGACTTGTTTTTTTTTCCCTTCTAGTGGGAGGTAGGACACATGTATTAGCCAAAAATTTATTAACTCTTCTTTTCCTAAATCAGGGAGGAAAATGTTAGTTAGCATCAGTGTCTTCCAGGAGCGTATCACTCACACAGCTCCTTGGGGACTGGGGATGCTGTGATTGGAAAAGCAGATCCACTAACAAGAAAAGTGAGTCTTGATCACAGAGAGATGCTTAACAGACCCACAACTAATTGGAGGATGGAGTCCACACGGACCTTTTAATTGATGGAAGTAAAATGTTTGCAGTGTGAACAATAAGTGGAAAAGAGGTCACAGCTTTTCTTGATCCACTGTGCCCAAGCCAGACGCCCTCATCACTTCCTGCTTCATGCAGTGCCATTGTGCCTTGACTTGCAGCCAAAATAAGTACTTAACTTTCTATCTCTATATGTACAAGCAATATTTGTCTAATTTTTGGTGATGTCTCGATGTGTTATCAGTATCTTGCACAGTGTAAATTTTAAGAGACCATGAGGTAACATTTGGTGCCAAACACATAAGTAGTTGCAAATTTGCTGCTTTGGGTCAGGATCTGGCCTTGCTTTATATCTCATATTCTTCCCCGAGCCAGGTAAAATCTTTTGCTTCTACCTTTAGGCCTGTTGAGCCTCAGTCTGATACCAGTTTCTACCCCCAGAAAAAGTCATATAAGAAGCTTCCTGACAATTATAAAATGGCTCCTCGTGTCATACCAGTGTTTGGCTTTAGTTAACTAGCGCTGAAGGAGTCAATGGGCCATGCCTAGCAGGACATCAGGCAGGCAGCTGGGAGTGATGAGCAGCTGCTATGGATGTAATATGGGATTTAGTAGTGAGTCTAGAAGTAGGGAACATACTTTTGGGAAACACACAGTTTCCCAAAAGTAAGGGAATGGGAGCCAATGAGATTCATCATGAGTTAAAGATGGACAGTGCAGTGAGCAGAGAACAGACTGAGGTTGGCATTTGGGGGGAATGAGTTCCACAAATGGGCAAATAATAGGGGAAAAAACACTGAAGGATACTTCAAATGAGCAGTATGCCAAGTCAGAGGGAAACCAACATCACAGAAAACCTAGGAAGAGAAAGGTTCGTCTTGAGAAGTGACAATGCTGCTGGGAATAAAACCAGGATGGGCAGCAAACCAAGGCCTTTAATTTCATTTGAACTTTGAGATCATTTCAAGGCCGGAAGAGAGGGAAAGCCAAGATGCATGAGAAGGGGGAGCAGGCTCCGCATTTATTGGTTCCTTCTCAATTTTCTGCTGGATGGACAATATCTTGTTTTATGAGAAGAGACCATCCCCAAGAAAAAGAAATTCAAAAAGGCAAAATGGTTGTCTGAGGAGGACTTACAAATAGCTGAGAAAAGAAGAGAAGCTAAAGGCAAAGGAGAAAAGGAAAGATATACTCATTTGAATGCAGAGTTCCAAAGAACAGCAAGGAGAGATAAGAAAGCCTTCCTCAGTGATCAAGGCAAAGAAATAGAGGAAAACAATAGCATGGAAAAGACTAGAGATCTCTTCAAGAAAATTAGTGATACCAAGGGAATATTTCATGCAAATATGGGATCAATTAAGGACAGAAATGGCATGGACCTCACAGAATCAGAAGATATCAAGAAGAGGTGGCAAGAATACACAGAAGAACTATATAAAAAAGATCTTCATGAACCAGATAACCATGATGGTTTGATAACTAACCTAGAGCCAAGCATCCTGGAATGTGAAGTCAAGTGGTCCTTAGGAAGCATCACTCGAACAAAGCTGGTGGAGGTGATGGAATTCCATCTGAGCTATTTGAAATCCTAAAAGACGATGCTGTGAAAGTGCTGCACTCAATACACTAGTACATTTGGAAAACTCAGCAGTGGCCACAGGACTGGAAAAGGTCAGTTTTCATTCCAATCCCAAAGAAGGGCAATGCCAAAGAATGTTCAAGCTGCCACATAATTGCACTCATTTCACATGCTAGCAAAGTAATACTCAAAATCCTCCAAGCCAGGCTTCAACAGTACGTGAACCGTGACCTTTTAGATATTCAAGCTGGATTTAGAAAAGGCAGAGGAACTACAGACAAATTGCCAACGGAGGAACTAGAAACAAATTGCCAACATCCATTAGATCATTGAAAAAGGAAGAGAGTTCCAGAAAAACATCTACTTCTGCTTTATTTACTATGCCAAAGCCTTTGACTGTGTGGATCACAACAAACTGTGGAAAATTCTTCAGGAGATGGGAATACCAGACCACCTGACCTGCCTCCTGAGAAATATGTATGCAGGTCAAGAAGCAACACTTAGAACTGGACTTGGAACAACAGATGGGTTCCAAATAGGGAAAGGAGTACGTCAAGGTTGTATATTGTCACCCTGCTTATTTAACTTATATGCAGAATACATCATGTGAAATGCCAGGCTGGATGAAGCACGAGCTGGAATCAAGATTGCTGTGAAAAATATCAATAACCTCAGATACACAGATGACACTACCCTTATGACAGAAAGCGAAGAAGAACTAAAGAGCCTCTTGATGAAAGTGAAAGAGGAGAGTGAAAAAGTTGGCTTAAAACTCAACATTCAGAAAACAAAAATCATGGCATCTGGTCCCATCACCTCATGGCAAACAGATGGTAAAACAATGGAAACAGAGACTTTATTTTGGAAGGCTCCAGAATCACTGCAGATGTTGATTACAGCCATAAAATTAAAAGATGCTTGCTTCTTGGAAGAAAAGCTATAGCAAATCTAGACAGCATATTAAAAAGCAGAGACATTACTTTGCCAACAAAGGTCCATCTAGTCAAAGCTATGGTTTTTCCAGTAGTCATGTATGGATGTGAGAGTTGGACTACAAAGAAAGCTGAGCCCCAGAGAATTGATGCTTTTGAACTGTGGTGTTGGAGAAGACTCTTGAGAGTCCCTTGGACTGCAAGAAGATCCAACCAGTCAATCCTAAAGGAAATCAGTCCTAAATATTCATTGAAAGGACTGATGCTGAAGCTGAAATTCCAATACTTTGGCCACCTGATGCAAAGCACTGATACATTTGAAAAGACTCTGATGCTGGAAGAGATTGAAGGCAGGAGGAGAAGGGAACGACAGAGGATGAGATGGTTGGATGGCATCAGTGACTCGATGGACATGAGTTTGAGTAAACTCTGGGAGTTGGTGATGGACAGGGAGGCCTGGCTTGCTGCAGTCCCTGAGGTTGCAAAGAGTCAGACATGACTGAGCGACTGAACTGAAGTGAAGAGAGAAGAGGGAGTAGAGTCTGGGAGGGAGACTGGTAGAGAAAGCATGGCTTGAAATTGGAGAGTGACTCTTGCTTGTGTGTTCATTTCCTTTTGATGAAAAGATCTGAGAACATCTTGAGGAATTGAACAAGTAACCAGTGGAGAAGGAAAACAGAGAGCGTGGTCATGGTAGGAGGCAGGAATAAAAGGTTAACCAGTCCATGTGGCAGGGAAAGTTTCTTCCAGATGGGCGGGGAGGACTAAAGTTTGGGTGATGATCCAAAGAAAACTTAAGAAGTTTGGGAGGAAACTTGTGGGAGTTCTCATCAGATGTTCTCAATTTTCCCAGGGAAGTAGGTGGGGAGGTCATCTTTGAGAGTGAAAAGGCAGGGGATGCAGTGGACCTGGAGAACTGAAGGTGATGAGGAAGACTGCAGTGGTGAATTCTATGACCAGGAGGATGCAGTGGGTGATAAACAGGGTTACAGCCAGGCACCGAGCCCAGACACCAAGGTCCCCCTTCTCTGTTTACCCTGCCCTGGCACCCTTTGGCTCCAATGCTGACAAGGGCCTTTACACCCTCAGAGATTTAATGAAAGGATGGGAAGTAGTTAAGGGAAAAACTCAGAATTGCTTTCAAATTGTGAGGGAAGACTTTAACAAAGAGGAGAGAATTCAGAAGAAGCCTGATCCAAAAACACAAAGTTTGAGGAATAGTAAGGGATCAGACAGGCCTCGTTGGGAATATATCCCTTAGTGTTGAGGGGAAACACACAGTGACTATTATTCAGTAGATTGCCTGGGTTCCTCTTTTTGCTTCATTGTACCGCTGCCAGAAATTGACTTGTAATGCAGTTCAGTCAATCTTACCACTTTTTAACCTCTGATAAACAATGGATCAGGGCTATTTCAGATTATATGTGTTTTTCAACCATCAGTGTTATGCCCAGTAGAATGTTTTCATAGCAATATGTATACATTGAATGCCAGAGCATTAAACCAAGTGTGGGGCCCTTCTAAGCATGGCTCCCTTTGCAACTGCTCAAGATATTGGTCCTGGAAATAATCCAAGGGCAGTAATAGAAGTTTCAGAAACCTCACCAACTTTCTCCATTTCTTACCACTCATGACTGAGCTTTAGTTTTTGTGCATGGTCTAAGCCCTGAGCCACATTCTCCTTTAACTCTTCTTGTTAAAAAAAAAAAAAAAAAAAAATAGAATCAACCCAATGGACTACTCTTATGATCTGTTTCCCTGTGACTACCCTGGGAACCTGAACAGGGAGGTGGGAAGAGAATGGTATAATGGGCAGAGGCGGATATGGGTCAACCTGGGAGCCATGTCCTAGGATGGATAATGTGTTGGTTCCTAAGTAATTTTTAATTCTTGCCCAGAAGTGACTTTGTATAGAACTTTTTATGAGGTACCATCTTTTTGGTTCTTTGAAAAAAAAAAAAAAACTGGCAGCTAAAGCAAGTTAATAGGATAAAGCAGTGAAGAAGGGAGAGAGAGAGGAGCCTGCTCTGCCATTGGGCACAAGTTTCCAACAGAAAGTATGTGCCCACCTTATGATATTTACAGTAGAAACCCTCTCTTTTCTCTGCTTTCTGGTAGACAGTATTCTAAGCCCTGACTATAACTTTTGAATTTCAATGATTAAGTTTGATAAATCTCATCTAACTTAAAAGATCTGTGGTGGAGAAAGAGTTGTCCATCCTTGAAGGAGTTTTTGTAACTGCCCTGGGGGATGTATCAGGATATCCCATCAGAGTGACATTGAAGTGGCATGGACTTGAGATTCAAACAAGACCATGGCTTAGAAATGCTGAAGCCTGCTAAAAATGAGATGCAAACAGCTGTGCAAGTTCAGAGTCAGTACGTCAGAAGTTGAAGAGAAGAAGGAGGCTTGGTGGGGAGGGGCAGCCCAACTCCTGGAGGGCATAACAGGTGATAGAAGGTTCAGGAAAGCAGCATCTGGGGAAGGGGTGGGAACTCAGAAAAGGGCAGAGCAGAGAGAGAGAGCCAGAGTCAGCTATATAAAAGCTTGGGTTACCAAGGCAACTTGTTCATCATTTTCTCCTATTTCTTCTAAGGTATGTGGAGTCTAGTTGCCAAGCAGAGGTGGTGACTGTTGGCTGAAGTGGTAGGAAGCAGAGCAGGAGGAGGCTCTGCAGAAAAGAGTGTAAAAAAGTATAATGTATAAAACATAAAAGAGTGTAGAAACTCATACCTGTGCAGTCCTCCACATTCAGCTGTTACAAAGAGGAAATATCTGTATTTTCTATTTTTGTTCTTATAAATAAACTCTTAAAGGGCAAAGACCATTTATTCTATTCTTGTCCTTCTATTCTAGAGCATGTGACACCATTATCATGCCCTCATTCTCTACCCCTTGCACACACGCTAAGGTGCTTCAGTAGTACCCGACTCTGTACAACCCTATGGCTCATAAGGTTACAGGCTCTTCTGTCCATGAGATTCTCCAGGCAGGAAAACTGGAGTGTGCTGCCATGCCCTCCTCCAAGGGATCTTCCCAACCCAGGGGTTGAACCTGAGCCTCTGGCATTGGCAGGGGGGTTCTTTACCACTAGCACTATCTGGGAAGCCCCTTCTACCCCTTATTTAAAATTTTAATTGGGATATAGTTGCTTTACAATGTTGTGCTTCTGCTGTACAGTGAAGTGAAATGGCTATATGTGTATGTATATCCAGTCCCTCTTAGACCTCCCTCCCACCCCAATCCCCATCCAACCCATCTAGGTCACCACAGAGCACTGAGCTGAGCTCCCTGTGCTATACAACAAGTTTGAGGCATAGTTTGGATACAGTAAAACACACAAATTTGAAATCTATAGTTTATTGAATTTCTGTGTCTCTAGATACCTGTGTAACCACCACCTGGATCAAGATGGAGAACACTTCTGTTCCTCCATAAAGTTCATGTGGATCCTGTTCCTAGTTACTACCTACCCCTCTTAAACCAGGGGAAACCAGTATTCTGAATTCTACAAGTAGGCAGTGGTTCTGCCTTTCCTTGAACTTCATGCATATTATTTTTATCCTCTCTGTGCTCATCCCAGTGATGTGAATGCTGAATTTGTGGGCTTGGTTGAATCACAGAAAAAAACCCAGCATCTTAATCAAAAGAACTGTGGAAGCCTGGTGATGTTACTAAAAGGACTGATTTTTACCAGTTACGCATCACGTAATCTAGAAGAAGTGGCTTTCTGAGTCTCAGATTCTTCATCTGTAAGGAGTGGGTCATAATTCTTTTCTTTGTCTCTGAAAGATAAATTCAGCATGAATCAAATATTTAAGGCAGACTATTTGGCATTTGGGGCTATGGTATTTTTTGGAGAGCATTAATTTAGATGTTACATAAACACATATATAAACTGTAAGATGCATTACAAAATGTGATATTAAAGGTATTAAGGTGTTGAGTAATTGCAGTCCTGGACATTTCTATCTGTGGATGCCTCTGTGTAAACGGGTTTCTCCTCAGTCATTCCAATGGTGTATGTCTGAGTGCAATGTGGTTATTACATGAAGTCTCTACTCTTCTGGAACCTTCTCTTACATGCCTCTGGTCTTTACAAAGTGATCATTAACTTCCAGGTGGCCTCCCATTCTGACTCCGGCAATGGGCCAATTTCTTGATTCTATCTCACAATGTAACTTCCAAAGTAAATGTCTATTAAGCCTTTGTGTAAACATTCCAGGCCTGTAGCAAAATCAACTGAACATAAATCACCCAACGAAAAGGGTTTAGGAAAATGTGTAAGTTTGAAAAATGAAACAGTACAGTGCAGTTTCATTGTGGATCTCTGGCCTCAGTTACCTCAACCAAGATTTCTCTGGTCTACATCACAGTTCATCCTCAGAGGTGGTGGTTTTCAGTTACTCCAATGGGCTTTGCCCAAATATAGAGAAAGCAAGCCCTCTGCATATAAAGACACCAAGATGTCTATTTGGAAATGGGCTTAACCGACTTTCTAAATAAAAGCCAGAATGTACCATTTCCTCATCGCTGACTGTATCTTTTGCACATTTAGAAGGTTTGGCTAGAAAACAGAGTGGTTGCAATATGTTTTAATTGTTTTGTTTTGGTATTCTTTATTTATAAATGGATGATGGATGAAAGTTTTTGCTTTCATATTGAATACATTGATTTTGGATTTTTTTCCTTTGGAACTTTTTATCCCCCACTTTGGAAAGAAGGGTAATAAGATGAAATGAAAGCCCTGCCTGAAGGGATGAAGGGGAGCAAAGGAGGGTATTTGATGAAGTTAAGGAACTTGGCTTGAGTGGTGCCTTAGGGGGCTCAGGTGTGCCTTATATCTTTCAAGAGTAAACTTGTCAACTTGATAAGAGTTACTCCAAACTATACTTTTTCTAAAAATATAACCCCCCAAAATATTTGTGGAGCTATTCCTGTGCAGAGTAATCAACCTGTTTGAAGACAGTAATTTTCAAATAGGTTATCACATTTTCAGAGAAGAGCATTTCAGTTCAGAGAACGTTTTCTTTTCCACATACCTAGCAGGCTCTAAAGCAATATCATGACTTTGAACAAGCTCCAGGAGATAACGAAGGGCAGGGAAGCCTGGTGTGCTTCAGTTCATGGGGTCGCAAAGAGTCAGACATGACTTAGTGACTGAACAACAACAATAACAACAAAATATATTGTCAACCTTTCCTGTTGAAAACAAGTATAGAAGGAAATACTCACCAAAAAGGATTTTGATATTATGTAGGGATGTTGTAAAGTTTGATAACCTCTGGGACAAGGAACCATCATCTGTATTCCTCTCCAGAAGATAATTTGGGAGATGTTTTTGGCTGAGCGCATTTGACTTTGGTTCTGTCTGGTGCACAGCAGGTCAAAGCACTCTGAGAAAAGCATTCTATCCTGTAGTCTCTGATGTCACTGCCTGACTCATAGTCCTTTGGCCATGCCAGGAGGTCACTTGCAGATGGCTCTAGTCTATGCCAAAACTTCCTGCATCTCTGAGCCCAACTGCATCTGGTCCTGCGAGGCTGCTCCTTCCAGGCACGGGACTTCACTGAAGTCTTCACTGCAGGGTCACAGCCCCAGAATCACCCTTGACAATGAGGGGAGGAGTTGGTGGATAAACTCCCAAGCTACGTCCTGCCTCGGGGGTAATTCTGAGGTGCGTTGTGTGTTCTGCAAAGTCACTCACAGGGACCCCGGTGGCATCATGCCTGGTTGACCACAGTGGTAACCTACTCACGGCAAACCCTTCATTGCTTCCTTCCCTTTCCTGCTTCTGCTGGCTCTCCTCCTCCCGTGTATCTGCATGGAAATGTGTCGCATGGTCTGTTTCTCAGGGAACCCCAAATAAGACAATATCTGATCTCCTTTAAGAAATGTTTAGGCCAGACATAGAATCCACCAGAGTCTTTATTATATTAGCTCTAGTATTCAAATACAAAAATAAAATGTTTAGCATTCACTATGTGCCAGGCATGGTTCCACACGCATATATAAATATACATATATATATACATATAAAAGTTTAACTCTCTGAGGTGTGTATGATGACCATCCGTGTTTTGCAGATAAGAAAGTAGAAGCATGGTGATTTGCATAATATCACAAAGCTACTAATTTTCTAGCCAGTATTCAAACTCAGGCATCTGCAGCCAGCATGCCTAACTACTAAGCTATCTAGCCTGCTGCTACTGCTGCTAAGTCACTTCAGTCATGTCTGACTCTGTGCGACCCCATAGACGGCAGCCCACAAGGTTCCCCCGTCCCTGGGATTGTCCCTACTCCTTTGAAAATCCAATAAAATAATGGACATGAAAGTTACTAAAAAAGTTCTATACAAATGAGAGGGATACTTATAACTAAAACCTTCCCGACCATACTTTTACTACTCTCGTGTGTGGAGAGGATTTTAGTGAAAATAGAGGCTGGCTCCAGGTCCACCCCACTCACTGAAAGCTGCTTACAGATGAGTTGAACTCAGTGTAAAAGGATATTAGATTCCATATCCTAATTACTGTTTGTTTGTTGGAGTGATTGTAAAGACAGGCATTGTCAAGATTAGGGAGGTTTCATTGCAGTGGCTCACAGGAGGCACTGAGGCAGTTGATACACTGGGGTGCATTAAAAATTATATCACCACCAAAGGATAACCTTGCTGCAGATGAGATTGCTTTGGGTGTGTGCTCCAGGGCAGGTGCCAAAAATGCTAAGACTTGGAGACAAGCGAGGAGAAAGTAGAGTTACTTCCTCTGTGTGCTTTGCTGCTTGGAAGAGATACAGAAAAACAGCAGGAAATGCTCATTTCTTCTCCTGGGATCTTTCAGGGACCTCCCACCTGATCAGGATGGTTGAATTTTACTTGGATAAGGGATGACTTGCTGGAAGATAAAAAGTCCTAGTACAGTCCTTCTCTGTGCTCCAGAGCAGCTGCTAGGCACAGTGTAGTGGAAGAAGGTGTTAAAAAAAGGTATGGGAGAGGTGAGGTTCCAGTCTCGAGGCTGAAAATGTCCTTGCAGGGAAGCTACACCAGACCAGCTGGGAGTCAGAACCCTGAACAAAACAGAAGCAAAGAAGCATTCAGCTTTTTCTTGACTATCTTCAATGAGGCTGTTTTTAGAGGAACCTCAAGATGGTCAGGATTTCACAGGCAAATTGGAAGGGACCTAATCTCCATTGGACTTCCCTGGTGGCTCAGACGGTAAAGCTTCTGCCTACAGTGCGGGAGACCTGGGTTCGATCCCTGGGTCAGGAAGATCCTCTGGAGAAGGAAATGGCAGCCCACTCCAGTACTCTTGCCTGGAAAATCCCATGGATGGAGGAGCATAGTAGGCTACAGTCCATGGGGTCGCAAAGAGTTGGACATGACTGAGCAACTTCACTTCACTTCACTTAATCTCCATGAGGCCTGAGAAAAACTACCTAGATGTTACAAAGGCACAGAGGTAAGGAAAAAGACATTCAGGATCCTGAACCTTTCCGTGGACTTCAAAGTATAAGTGGTGGGAACAGCCGACAGTGGCGTTGACCTCTGTTCCCTTGGTGCTTCAATGAACCGTCTCAGACTTGGCACACTGCCATCCTTCCAATCAGATGGGGGAAATAAACACCATTAGCACATTGATAAGTATTTGTTTTCCTTTGGCATTAGGGCTAAGAAAAATAAAGTGGGAAGGGTATCAGTTCCTGAAGTAAGCCTTTAAAAGGTTTCCCTTTTTGATTTTTTAATGATTGTTTATTTATAACAGCAACAAACACAACAGAGAGAAAAAAACACTTTAATTAGCCCAGGACACATTTTGCCAAAATTACATTTAAGTGCTTTTTATTTATGAGTGAGATGTATTATCTTTTATGATGTCTTTAAACCAGTGAGGGGAAGTTATGGGTATAAACCAAGGTGTTCTGTGGCCTGTTGGTCTTTTTTTTTTTTGAATCCCTGGAAAGGATCACCAAGAAGAATGTTCCAGATAACTCTGTCTGCCAGGCAGTTTGCATGAGAAGAAAGGGGACTTTATGAATTCCGTTAAAAATGATTCATTACTATTTGCATTTTATTGCTTAAACACATAAAGCATACATTGGCAACTAATTGTATCTATCACATCATCTGAGGCCCTGCAAGATGTGATTATTTTTCCTAAGAAAAGTCCAGGTTAATTCAGGAGACAAGACGACCACGTGTGTGATAGAGACAACACAAGGCATATGATTAAGTAACAGGTTTCGAATTATAGGCTGCAAGTGCTGTAACTCTCTTAGCTGTGACACAAAAGGCGTCATGGAGGCAGCAAAGCTGCTTGAAGATCTTGAAGGACTCGGGCCATGGAACAGGGGTGGAGGTGCAGAGAGGCCCTTCTGGGTTAGGAGAATGGCATACAGAACAGCATGGAGAATGCACATGTATGTCTATAACATCTCAAGAAGAGCAGCCCACCTGATTGGAGGTTTGGGCAAATGAAGAGTGAGCAGTAAGATGAAAGAGAACCCGGCCAGGGAGGGGAGACAGGACTTAACCTGTTCCAAAATCGCGCATTCCCCTTCCTCTCAATTCAGTTACAAATCCATGTTAGATTATTCTGTTTTGTACACTTGCTTACTGTCATTTTTTTTTTAAAGGTATAACCTGTGTAAGTAGAAGTGGTCCCCAACCTTCTTGGCACCAGGGACTGGTTTTGGGGAGGACAGTTTTTCCATGGCATGGGGTGGGGGAATGGTTTAGGCAGTAATGCAAGTGATAAGGAGTGATAAGCTTGTTGTTTCACTCACTGGCCTGTTGCTCACCTCCTGCTGTGTGGCCTGGTTCTTGGACTGTACTGGTACATGGCCCAGGGGTTGGGGACCCCTGTTACATAGCCCGTACTGGTATACATGATCTATCTTAGTTTGGTTTTCCCCAGAGATAGACCCTGATACAAGGAGTCCAGGACAAGTCATTTATTTGGGAAGTGATCCTAGGAAACTCTGGAAGCAGGGAGAAAAGTAAGACAGGAAGGTAAAAATAAGGACAGAAGAGGTGCATTATCTAGATATTTACCAGTGTGGGCACCTGGGCCTTAATTCCACTGAATAGCAATGGAACTCAGTATGGAATGTACCTCAGAGAGCTTCTGCTTGAGGGAGAGGGAATTGGGGTATTTATTTACCAGTTCCCTTCAGTCACTGGTCAAGGGTTGCTTCTGAGGGCATTAGCTCCCTCACTTTTGCCCTAGGAAAAGTCCACAAGCAGAAGTTGTAGGTGTTTGCAGTAGGCTATCTTGATGCTAATATGTCAGTATTTCTATCCTGGCAGCTGGTGATCATGCATTTTGGTCATCTTGAGTTGCTACAACAAAATGCCGCAAACTGGGTAGCCTGAAGAAACAGATCGTTACTTCTCCTGCTCTAGCGCAAGGATGCCTGAGATCAGGGTACACCATGGTCAGGTTCTGAAAACCTTCTGCCAGGTTACGGGCTGCTGACCCCTTGTCGTCTTCTCATGGTGGGAAGAGAGTGAGAGAGCTCTCTGCTGCCCCTTTTATGAGGACACTAATCCTGTTCCTGAGGGCTCTGTCCTCATGACTTAGTTACCTCCCAGAAGCCTCACCTCCCAATACTATCACGTTGGGCTCAAGGTTTCAACAGATGAATTTCGGGAGGTCACAGATGTTCAGTCCATTGCCTGGTGCTCCACATTCTCTAATGAAGGTCAAGTCATCCTGAGACAGAAGTACTTGACTAGTTGTTACTTACCTTCTCCTTTTTCTTTCCGTGTTTTTACTATGGTCTTCTCTGATAAAGAGCAAACTTTGAAAGGACAGCTGTACACTTTGGCATGTGGAAGCATGAGAGAGAGTTTTAGTTATAATAAGACTCCACCTGGGCTGGTTTGCTTATAGTCCAAGGAGTTTCCAACACGGATGTAAGCGAGATCAGTCAATATAATGGCTCAAATTTGAAGAAGCTAGAGCAATGATTCTGTATTGGCCTCTTGGTTTTCAGCAGAGAATATATGTCAATGAACTGAACTAACATTTTAGTTTTCATGGAAAAACTAAGATGGCCTCATTAAAAATCAGGAAACAAAATATCCACCCACCATCTACTCTCCCCCACTGACATCCTTTCCTCTGCCCTCCATGACACGTAGCATTTCCACAAGCTACTCAGGAAATATAAATGCATTCAGCGGCTTAGCCCAGTAATATTTTTTCTCTCCATTTGCAGCAACACTTTATGCCAGTTGTGTTATGATCCAGTGGGGCTGAGATCAGGTAAAGGGAGACCACTGTAGAGAAAGCATTTGAGAACCACACTCTTCCTTACTAAACTTTGATTTTTAATATTTGCTTTGGGTTGTGTTCAGTTAATAAAGAGAAGAAAATGTTTAAGAAAGGGAAACCAAAAGACATTTTGTTTTTCCATATGCCTTTGTGGAATCTTGGAATTGAAAGCAATCTTGAAAGGCCATTTTGATGTTCTTTACTTTCATCAATATTTGTTAAAAGTTGAATGAAAGCTGTACTTCATATGAAGCATAGACAGAAGACTTGCAGAGAGATTAAAGCTCCCTCCATAAACTGGTCCATCTGTCCAGCCTCCCATCCATGCCTCTTCTTGCCATTAGAAAACTCTTCTGGGCCAAGTGCTGCAATGCCAATTCTTTTTCAGTATATGAAAAGAAAAAACAAATCTCTGTTACAAGTGTGAGTGTGAGTTGAATTGATTACAGCTTCTCTCTCTGATAAACGTTCATGTCTGGGTGTCTCAGGCTACCTTTTTTCCCGCTGGATAATTTTCACTCCCTTTTGTAATCCAACTGGTACTTTTACTATGTGTAAGGTCAGAGTTTTTTTTTTTTTTAATATTTTGATATAAATGAACAGTTTTGAGAGCAGACATGAATGATACGCAAAATGTAAAAGATGACTTGAAAATGGAAAGACTTACTCATAGATAAGAAGAAGATATAATAAGGTTACCAATCCTTCTTTAATTTATAAATTCCATATAATCTCAATAACAAGATTATTTTTAAAAGTAGGCAGATGATTCTAAAACTTATTTAGAAAGGCAAACAATAACTTCTGAGAAATAATGACGGGTGACCATTGAATTTTATAAAAAATTGAGACAGTATGGTACCCGTGTACGAATAAGAAAACATCCTTGGAACGACACAGCACCTCCAGAGCAGACCCTGAAAGATGAAGGCTGCCTGTAGTCAGTGAAGAGAGACTGTTCAGCGGGTTATGTTCAGTTCAGTTCAGCTCAGCTCAGTCACTCAGTCGTGTCCGACTTTTTGCGACCCCATGAATTTCAGCACGCCAGGCCTCCCTGTCCATCACCAACTCCCAGAGTTCACCCAAACTCATGTCCATCAAGTCAGTGATGCCATCCAGCCATCTCATCCTCTGTCGTCCCCTTCTCCTCCTGCCCCCAATCCCTCCCAGCATCAGAGTCTTTTCAAATGAGTCAAATCTTTGCATGAGGTGGCCAAAGTATTGTAGTTTTGGCTTTTGCATCAGTCCTTCCAAAGAACCCCCCAGTTATGTTAGGACAACTAAATAGCACATCATACCTTACAATGTGACAAGTTCCAGATGAATCAGATAGTTAAATGTTAATGAGAGCAACCGTAAAAGTGAAAATGTAAAAATTACGTAAGAGGAAACTCTTTCTAACTATATGACCTATAAGAAATAAAATCAAAGATTGATTAAAAACAAAATATTTGTACCCAGTAAAAACCACCAAATCAAAGTGAAAGAGAAATGACAAATTGGGGAAAATATTGTAATTTTTTCAAAGTGTTAGTTTCTCTATTCTATAAAGGAGGCTCACAAATCAACAAGAAAATGACTAATGTCAAATAAATCATGAACAAAGAAATGAAGAATTTACACAAAAGGAAATTGATAAGAAAAGATCATTTACTTTGCTTAAAAAAGAGAAATATAAAATAAAGCTAAATTAAGATGATTTTATCTGTCAAGCTGGCAAGACTTGAAAGTTTGATAATGCCTGATGTTAACAATGATCTGGGAGCATGCAGACTTTCAAGTATAGAGATGGTTACGTTAAGTGGCAGGAGTCAGTACACTACAGACTGTGAGTGAAATCCAGCCCGATGCCTATTTTTGTACTACCCATGAACGAAGAACAGTTTTCACATTTTAAATAGTTGAAAAAAAATCAAAAGAATAATATTGTGTGATATGTAAAGATTATAGGAAATTCAAACTCCATGTCCTTAATTATAATCTTATTAGAACAAAGTCATGCTGATTTCTTTGGTTGATCTATAGTTGCTCTTGTGCTTCGGTGGCAGATCTGAGTTGTTGGAAGAGAGAATCTGGACTGTACGGCTGAAAATGCTTTTTTTTTTCCATAGAAAAATTTTTCTGAGCCCCCTCCTACAATTTGGCAATATCTGTAAAAATCATATGTCCCTTTTGACCCAGTAAATTAACAGCTAGGAACTCATTCTATAGACACATTTGCCTAAGTGTAAAAAGACACATGTCCAGGATACCTCCTTACAACATTGGATGGCAAAAGATTGGAAGTGAACTAAATGCCTATCAGTAAAGGACTGGGTGTAGAATTATAGTACATCCACATAGTGAAATCCTGTGCAGCTATGAAAAAGAATCTACAGGCCAAGATGGAATTTCTAAAATACAGTAGAACTTTTGACCATGTATTTATGTAATCTATTAAAAAAAAAAAAGATTTTGAAAATTTCCCTTCCCTTCTCTCATTCAGTTGTTCTCTATCTCAAAACCTGGTAATATTTTCTTCCTACTATATGTCTCCATCTGAAATTTTTGTTACTCTGTTTACTTCTCTAGTAGTTTTCCTAGACTCTAGAGTCTTTAAGATTGGTGACCTTGTCTGTATTGCTGATTCAATGAGAACACCGGAGCCATATGAAATGAAGCACCAGCTCCCTATCACTTAAGAGGCAAGGATGTGGGGTGAGGGGGGAGCATGGATGGAATGGACGTGGGCAAGGGGCTTCCTTAGAAAAGATGGACCCCACTCAGAGCCCATGCAGGATTCTGACAGTGGTAGTCTTAATTTCATAATCTTCCAATTAATAACCATCCAATAAATCCTGTCTTCTGCTGCCACTGTTATTATACCTGGAGACCAAAGATGCAGTGAGAGGAAAACCAACAATCAGCAAATGAAATAAACCAAAGTCCTTGCTGTTTCATGTGTAGCTCCTGGTGTTGGATATTCTAATGTGCAGCATAGCTTGTAACAGAGAAAAATAAGAAATAATCCAAGTGTCCATTGACAGATACATGGTTGGGAAAATGTTGGCGTACCACACCGATATTATAATGAAGAAGGATGGTCACTATAAATTGACTTGAAAGGATGACCAAGAGATATGAAGTCAAGAAAGCAAGTTATAAAATAGTTTGTGTGATATGATCCTGCTTTTTAAAAAGTTATGCTTAAGAGAAATTAAAAGCAGTGGGAGAAGGGCACTCTGTGGGCCGTGGTGGGTTCTGGGGGCCTGTGAGAAGAGCAAATTTGACTTTTTATGGTGCATATTTATGTAATGTTTGAATGTTATTACTGTTAATACATTTCTTGTAGAATTAGAAAGAAAGAATGAATCTATATTTGTATTTAGCTCTGTGAATAAATGTCTGAATTCCTGACATGGGAACCTTATAGTAAAGAATACACATAATTTATCTAAAGCGCCTGTCAAAGGATAAATGACAGGAAACCAAGGTCTGGAATCTGGAAAGGAAGGGTACCCATCAGGACTCATGACATCTGACTCTTGGGAACTAGAAGAGCATATTCTTTTGACATTGACTCCCTAAAAAGAAATTGTACAGGGCTGGAGATGTGGGAAAGAATGATGGTTGTCAGGACATAAGGGCCCTAATGTTGAACTAATAATCTGAGGACTAAAGTGACTCCAGGATGGAGTCAAGGACCCACATCCATGTCCCACCCTCTATAAACACCTGCTGTCTTTGTTATTACGTCCTGCTCTTGTTTTCTTCATTTTTCCTGATGCAGCTGAGACAACAAGGCAGGGTGGTCCAGGAGCTGGGAGTGGAGACACCTGGATTCCAGTCCTTCCTCTCTCCTGGACTTGCCCTGGGACTTAGGGTTGTCCACAGCCTTCCTCCCTTCCTCGTCCTTCCTCCTTCCTCACTGCCTCACATCCCCCTTCACTTCAGTTTCCCATCCCCAGCAAGGGACTGGCCACATCCTCATGGTCTCATATGATAGTGTGTATATCATGCGATGTGGATTTTTCTTAGACAAATGTTTCCTATAAAAGTATGTTTCAATTTAATCTTCATTTTTGCCCCTGACATCCTGTCTAGAACTTTCTATTGTATCTCCCCTTTGCATCTTCACTTTGAAGGTCATCATACAATGGTAGGGCTGGAAGAAGATATAGACCATCTGGTTCAAGTCCATTTGTTTCCAAATGAAGCCCAGGGAAAGCAGGATGACTTGGTCTTGACAGTTTTCCACCAGCTTGAAGCTGCATAGGAATCATTTGGAGATCTTGTTAAAATGCAGATCCTGATGCAGTAGGTGAAGGGTGGGCCTAGCATTCTATATTTCTGACAGGCTCCTGGGGGACATTGATATTGCTGTTTCCCAGCCTGAACTCGGTGAGCCAAAAGTATGGGATACAGAGCTTCTCAGAAGCAGAGGATGACCTTGGCCTAAATTCCTCCACTCACTGTCTAGTGCTCTTTACTACAGGGGACATAATTATTAATCCATTTGTTGCAAGAACTAAAGCTATCATCTACATAGAAAATTTGTGTCCGAATGCCTTGGGAGAACTTTAACAATTGGGGGCATCTGGGCCTTTCTCCCAGAGCTGTTTGGTTAATACAGGCTGAAATTTGAGACTTAGTATTTTTATAAGACCCCTTGATTATTTTGATTTATCCAGCTCATGACCAGCTTTTGGAAACCTCTGTCCAAGTCATTTAGAAATATTATATCTGGTACGATCTGAGTTTTAAAATTTATTTTAACTTGTTATTTTGTTAATGTGTATGATTCCCTGTATATTTCTTATCACTTCCTTAACCACTGAGAAGAGCAATGTACACAAAAGAAAGAGTATATTAACTTCCATGAAACTAGAAGGATAAAAAAGAAAATATAGGAAAATGATAGAGGAGAGTACAAAAATCCTGAATAAGAGACCCTTGATCTTATATAAATAATCATAAAAAAATATATAGTAAGCTAAGTATGCATACAAATGTCCATGGGATTCTCCAGGCAAGAATACTGGAATGGGTTGCCATTTCCTTCTCCGGGGGAACTTCCCAACCCAGGGATTGAACCCAGGTCTTCTGCTTTGCAGGCAGACATTTTAACCTCTGAGCCACCAGGGAAACCTGGTATACAAATGTTAAATGCAACCAAATAAAACAATTTGGAATTCACTATCTATGGGTAAAGAGATGGCAAGATTATGACTAACATATATACAGTGGAACACATCATATTCACATTTAACTTATATAAAGTGCCTCTACAGGCTTAATAGAAAGGAGAGAGAGGAAAAGGATTGTAAAGTGTGGACAATTCTGCCCGCTATTCCATTAAAGAAGCAAAGAATGACCCACTTCCTGTGTACCCCTCATCGTATAAGCAGCTTGTAATGCTGAGTCTGGTTGTTGAATTTGAAGGTAAACTTGAGCCAGTTTCTTCAATGATCTGTTTGTATAATAAAGGAAAACTAACTATACAAACAAACAAACAAAAAATTCTCTTTGACTGCTGCTGCTGCTAAGTCGCTTCAGTCGTGTCCGACTCTGTGCGACCCATAGACGGCAGCCCACCAGGCTTCCCGTCCCTGGGATTCTCCAGGCAAGAACACTGGAGTGGGTAATCAAGTGAAAAAAAGAGAAACCTCACATGCATTTATGACTGCCGATACAGAGACACACACAGCCACGCTTGCACATCTCACACATCCTGAGACGGTGGGTGAGTTGCTAGAGAAGATGCATTTTAGACTTCAAAGACCCTTGGAAACCTTTTTTTAAGTAAATGAGTTTACTACCACCACCTTTCTCCTGGCATTTTTGGATTAACAAAACAAATATCATCTTAGAGTGAAGAACACCTAGACTTTACTGCAAAAACCTCTGTTCCAAAGATTTCTGAGTGTTTACTAATGTTAGCTTTGGGTAGATTCTCTCCTGTTTGTCTTTTTTTTAATGCTGCTTATGAGAAGACGTCTTTAAATGTTTGTTTATTCATAGTGGTGCTGGGTCTTCACTGGTGCATGGGCCTTTCTCCAGTTGCAGAGTGTGGGCTCCCCTCTAGTTGCAGTACACAGGCTTCTCACTGCGGTGGCTTCTGCTGTGGAGCACGGGCTCTAGAGCCCAGGCTGAATATCTGTGGTGCATGGGCTTAGTTCCGCAGGATGTGAGATCTTCCCAGATAAGGGATTGACTCCGTGTCCCCTGCATTGGCAGGTGGATTCTTCACCACTGAGCCACCTGGGAAGCCCTTGTCTTGTTTTTTAACTCTTGTGACCGCCAGACAACAGTGGGATTTGCTCTCTCACCATCACCCTCCCCATCACATTCTGGTTGGGGAAATCATTCAAAAGCAGCCGTTTGCTGGAGGAGCCGTGTGAGCTAGGGAGGTTGCACTTCAAAAAGGTATGCTCACATTTTGAGTTTTCTCTTGGTCCTCTATGACTCTATACTGTTGCTTCTTCCAAGTTGCCCCCAACAAGGATGGATGAATCTGTCTTCACGCAAGCAGAGCTCAGAGGCATGCCTTTCCCCAGCTGTACTTTGTTCTAGCTAGCACCTAACCTCCAGCAACAAGATACTCTTTCATATTTTATCAGCAATTAATTGCAATCACTGCTGTTTTATGATCTGATGAAGGCCTTCATCTCCACGATTTGGTCGTTGTTTCCTGCTCTTTGGTGGGGCTCAGTGACCACCTTCCCTTCCAATGTTTAGATGAGTTTTCCAGCCTGCAGCTGGGTGAGGCAGTGGCTGAATCACATGAATTGAGTTTTGACATTTAATAACATGTGTTAGCTTTGAACAATGAATCCTTGCCACTGGCCTACAGAAACTGAGAACATGCTTTGCCTGCATAATGATGTCTCAGTAATGGAAAGAAAGAATGAGTATTCAGAAGCATTGGTATCTAGAGGAAAATCTCAAAAGCATCAGGTCTCAGCCTGTTGTCATTTTTATTTTATCCCATTGAGAACCCATGACGTGCCAGATGATGGGAGGTTGATGGTGTGGAAAGTAAAAGATGAGGCACCAGGGTAAGAGATGGTGGCCTCGTTCTCTTCAGCTAACAGTGGACTATCCTTTATATCTGTCATATAAAATGATTTGGTGGCACTCAAAGTGCAAATAAAACTGTTCAAAACTCAGATGAAATGAATTTGGATGCTTAAGTCACTTCCAATAACTGCCTTAAGGAAATGGAACTGTCAGCATCTTAAAGAATTGGATTTATTGTTCTGGCAAGAAATAGAAGCAATGATCCTAGACTCCCAGGATTCTCAGTGTCTTCTAGAGCATTTCCACAGTTCTTATTTATTTCATGCATATTCTTTCCCAGAGATAAAGAGCAGGTCTTTACACTTTGTTTCTCTTCTCTATAGTTTACACACAGCATGGAAGAATAGTTCCCAGCATATGAGAGGTGAATACATCTTTGCCGTTGCTACCAATAGCTGTACTTAGGAGCCTCAACTATGCCAGTTATTAATCTGGGTGCTTTACATAATAGTCCATTTATTCTCATCATGATCTCTGAGATGGATATATTTCTTCTGAAACCATGGGAGAGATGTTAATACTTGCATTATGGCAAGGGCCCAAAGTTTGTGGTTTTTAACCTTTACATTACACCATGTTATATAGATTGTACCTTGCTCTGGGTCTGAGATGGGTCTTCTTCAAGCAGACCCTGGCCATCAGGATCTGGTCTCAGGTCCTTCTTGACTCAGTAGGTGGATGACATTACACTCTTGGTGTGAACAAAGAGAGGTTGTATTCTGCAGTGATGCTCTGAATTATTTTTGCATTTTTGATCATTTCTCTTGGGTTTAGGATTTGGTGTGAGCCCCATGTGTTTTTCTTTGGATTAACCAGGATAAAACCCAAGAGCTGATCAAAGCCCTGCTGTATTTGCCTTTCTCAAAAATAGCCCAGCCAGAAGATGTAAGAAAGAAGTATTGGGGGAGAGGTCCAGGAGATGAGGGTCAGCTTACCCTGTGAATTGAACCAAATAGTGGGAAGTGGTCACTACCCAACTCTATTTCATCTCAATGTGAATTAGGATAAAGGCACCACTTCATCAAGGTCTATCTCCATTAGCTGGAAAATCCTTGCAGTTTATTGATTTTTATTAGAACTGTCTGAGGCTTAATATTCTTCTTCAGCATAGCACTCCTGGCAGCCTCTACTAACCATTGGAGTTGGCACTTAGAATTAAAAACTATCTGTGATCCCTGATTTAGAGGTTTTTTTTTTTTTTTTTTTCTTCCTATGTGTCTCTCTTTTCTAGTTGCAAAGCAAAATACCAGGAAAAGACGTGTTTCTACTTTGGCTGAAGCCACAGGTCTTCCCTTGGGATTATCCTTAGTTGTTGGGTTAGTCTCTTACCAAATCTAGCTGGAAACTGGATGTTTTCTATTTGCCTCAGAATTTGCCTGTCTTTTCAACCAAGAAGTGATATCATGGGTAGAGAGAGGGGAGATAGATTTAGCACTTTCTTGCTGTTATTTAGAATGAGATCCCAAAGACTTTTGGTGGGATTAGATAATCATTTGTCTTACTTGGGTAAGTTGAATATTTTATATGCCATTTTAATATCCAGTGGCACTTTTCTTGAATTTTTCTGAAAGTTACACAAAGGGAACTCAAATGTCTTAACGAGTAGACTAGATATGTGAGGCAGATATACTTTTGGCGGAAAACATGCAGTATAATAAATGATCATAATAAATGATCTTCAGTATTCCAGGATATTTATGGCAGATTGATTGCAAAGATGTCTCCAAATTTTTATTACTTTGTGTGTGTATACCATTGACCATGTGGTCTTGCAGCTCACCTCATCAATAGGTGGAATCTTTCCCCTCTCCTTTTTAATCTGGGCCAGCCTTGTGACTGTGCTTTGGCCAACAGAATGGCATCCAGGGGATGATCTACCTTCTAATCCTAGGCCTCAGAGGTCTTGTGTGCTCCTGCTCGCTCTCGTCTCGTCTCCCCTTTTGTGTGAAAAAGCCTGAAATAGCCTTTAGTAGGATGTAGAAGAGAAATGAGCCATCTGAGGTGAGGGCATGCTCAACCAGCCAGTCCCCAGCCAATCCAGGAACATGGGTGAACTCAGCTGAAATCAGTTAAACCTGGCACTAATCCACAGAGCCACCCAGCTACTCATCAGCAACAATGAGTTTTTGGGGTTTACACCACTAAGTTTTAGGTTACTTTGTTATGCAGCAAATGCAAACTGATACATATTCTGATTCTAAGGATGATTCTGATGGATAATTTACATAGCATGTATATAGCCACTAGCTGTAACATCTAGCAGATAGTTAATAAATATTATTTCTTGTCTTCCTTTTCCTTCTTTAAAAAGATGTACTCCCAGACTGGAATCTGCAGGTTTCAGCCAGAAGATGAAATAGCAACTTGAAAGTCACATCAAATAGGTTTACATGAGTTGCCATATCTCATAACTGTCTCTAGAGAAAGGGAGTAGTTTTTTCCTAGGCCAGACTGACCGATATTCTTTATTGCCTTAGAAAGAGACTTCAAAGATTTAAAAACACACCCCTTAACTACTGGCAACTAAATGATACTGTTTCTGGTTTATATAATTTTTTTTTTTTCAAAACTGTCAAAATGTGGAAAACACTGTTAGTAAAACTGAAAGTCCTGGGTCTGTGTGACCATGTGTAAGTCTCCAGCTTTTTCTCTGCCTCAGTTTCCTCATCTCTAAATTGGGAAAGTTGGTCTCTCCAACATGACCCCTAGCTCCAACCATCCACGACTGTTCTGGCAGCAACATGGTGAAATCAGGAAAATAAGATCCACAGCCAGATTACTCCCTCTGAAACCCAGCCCTGATGCTCTCTAGTTATTTGCCCTTGGGCATATTGGTGCCTCAGTTTCTTTATCTGAAAATGGGGCTGCCACATGTGTGGCTGTGTGGATTACATGACGGAGTCCATCTAACTGCTGAGAACAGTGTCTGGCACACAGAAAGTGCTTAACAAATGTAAGCCATTATTTCACTTGGCATAGGGTCATGTCTTATGCAACTGCACTTTCATGGGATTTAAATGATGAAAGTTCAAATGGCGAACATCAACCCAGTAGAGAAAACTGCCACGGTTTTTGAAACTCACCCCCACACAAATGAATTGTAACTATGCCGAAGCTTTTATACTCATTATTCAAAAGTTTTTCTCTCACCTAGTTGGGTGTAGCATCTTACATAAGTGAAATTGACTGCTTTAGCTCTGAGCTTATTGTTGTCTCTCTGTGGCTGCTACCCTGTGGCAACGAGCAAGAGGCAGTTTAATGCAGAGTTAAGAGGGTAGGCCCTAACTCTGGTTCTGCTACTTATTAACTTGCTTAGTTCTTTAATTACTCTGTATCTCCATATTCTCATAAGGAAGATATCCATAATAATAGTGCCCACCTCTTGGGTTTATTCTGAACATGATACATTTAGAGAAGTGCCTGACACATGGTAGGCTCTTAATAAAACACTATGGGTTGGTATATTATATTCTGTTCCACTTGAATTGTTTTAAAGCAAGACTTAGGGGTCCGAACTTTGTACAGAGGAATCAGGATGGCAAGTCTAGAGATGCTATTGCTGACCCACCCAGATCTCCCACGTGCTATGAGCATCAGCTGTTAATGGCTTACAGCTGCCTCTTTCTCTGGAGAATTACCATTGGTCAAATGGGAGTTGCCTAGCCTGGAACTGCCTGGGAAATTAAGCAACTCTTCTGCCCTTGGGTGTGGCCCACAGCCAGTGTCTGGCTGATGCAGGGGCACGAAAGGACCCTTTGCCCCAAAAGGGCAGGGGGCAACTCTGTGGAGCAATCCAGGCTCTGGAGCTCCCAGTGGAATAAGACCGAGCCAGACTCCAGTGAGGCCACACCTAACTTGGCCTCCCTTTCCCTGTCCTGTGTCCCTTACTCTCTTTTTTTCTTGCTCAATAAATTACTTCCATGTGAATCTTCATCTTGGGCTCAGAAGGAAGAAAGAACTAAAGCATGAGCATTACAGAGATTCTGAGACATTCCAGTTGGACTTTCTGGGAGAGCAAACACCCTAAGTAGGTGTAGTTTTAATTCTTTCCAAGCCTTTGTTTAGGAGGAGAGGCTGGAGGGACTTAACAGAAGTTGGGATAGCAATAGGATGTCAGGTGGTGGATGTAATGGTCTCCGTGTTACTGAGGTCTGTGCACAGCTTTGAATGACACATATGAACCTGAAAGTGTTAGTTGCTCATCATATCTGACTCTTTGCGACCCTATAGACTGTAGCCCACCAGGCTCCTCTGTTCATGGGATTCTCCAGGCATGAATGCTGGAGTGGGTGGCCATTTCCTTCTTCAGGGGATCTTCCCAACCCAGGGATCGAACCCATGTCTCCTGCATTGCATGGAGGAGAAATGGGCTTACCATCTGAGCCACCAGGGAAGTCTCTTTACCATCTGAGCCACCAGGGAAGTCCAAAGTATGAACCTAGACATAGATTTTATTAGACCATGTTACTACTACAGTGATTAATACCAAGTATACCTAGAGTCTTCCAGTACTCAAAATAACCTCTATCCTAAATTCCATGCTGACTTCTTTTGACTACGTGGAAACCCCCTTTTGTGCTATGACAGTAGCCTTTCTTCCATACTTACCAGACAAGATTGTCCAAAGGACTTAAAGGATGAATTAGGATGGTAAGTATGAAGTTGTCCACTACTGAAATGCTGGATAAAGTGCTGTAAAACCTGACTGCAGGCTTTCCCCGACAAGATCATCATAGCTTGTCCCAGAAATAGGAGATAAAATTACCTGCAGGTTTAGTCTTGGGTTTGCATACACTGAAGAACCAACCACTTACTTGAATTCAAAGTTCTATTCCATCCTAATGTTTCAACAGAGGAATGAAATACAGAATATTCCATAATTATCTTCTCTTTTTTTTTTTCTGTCAAGAAGGGAGCAAGGGATCATCTCTCAATTTCCTTTAATTCATTTGTTTGTTCTCTTTCTCTGCCCCTTGTATCTTTTCTTTTTCTCCAGTCTGTATGTGACATAAGTATGTCTCTGTAAACTCAGTTCAACAAAGTAACATTGATTAACATGTTATGTCCCTTTTTCAAAGGATCTTATAAAATGTGTCCATTGCTTCTCATGGAAGATTATCTTCAGAATAGAACATGATGCAGGTTCCTGGAACATCGCCCAATTTGTCATTAATTTTATATTGAAAGAGGGCACAGATAATGTATAATAGAATATAAGTAGTATTAATACATGAGATTTCAAGATAAACATAAGGTTTCAAAGAAAAAAGTTGCAATGAGATAGGACTACGCTGAGTTTACCCTTCAGATCTCTGGTGTAGTACAATATTCTCTGATGCTAACAGGGTGACTTTGGTGGAAGTGTCTGAGAAGCACTTCTAAATATAACTTCAACCAGTTCAAAATATGATGTAGGCATGGCTTCACATAACTGTGTAATAGAAGGATGAAAAAATGGGAAAACTTCTAGGACCATTTTCATCCCAAGACTGGAAATGCAAATAATATTCCAAGTTTAGATGAGTAACTCAAGACATGGCTTGAAAATATAATTCTCTGCGTTCACTGGAAAAATTAAGAGTTTAGCTCATGGAGAAACAGTTTTGATATGGTATATGTCTTGAGGGGACTGTCATTGACCCCACTGTAGTGGATGAGATGCATGGCCAATCAAAGCTTACTTCTCAGAAGCAATTAAGTGGCTGCCTAGCAAATGAATAGGGGCCATTATGACTCCTTGGCTAGAAAAAAAAAGAGGTGTGTCATTTCATGAGTAAATTGACAGCTGTTAAGTTCTAGGAATTTTGCAGGCTTAACCTGGCCTGAGAGAAGCCTTCCTTCTCATGGATTCTGAATCACTATTATGTTGCTGTGCTGTTCTGTGCTTAGTTGCTCAGTAACATCTGACTCTTTGCAACCCTATGGACTGTAGCCTGCCAAGCTCCTCTGTCCATGGGGATTCTCCAGTCAAGAATACTGGAGTGGGATGCCATGCCCTCTTCCAGGAGATCTTCCCAACCCAGGGATCAAACCCAGGTCTCCCACATTGTGGATGGATTCTTTACTGACTGAGCCACCAGGGAAGTCCAAGAATACTGGAGTGGGTAGCCTATCCCTTCTGCAGGGATTATGTAGCTACTACTCTGGAACTGGCAGCATGTAACTTGAGTTAAATTCATGAATTATCCCAGGTCAGTGGGAAAGGCTGTATTTCCTCATATAAGAAATTGACAGTGATTTTGTGTAGAAGGTGTGGGAGCCTCTTGAGACTGAGTGATGCTTTGCATAGGTTGTTCTCATTCAGAAAGGACATGTGGAGAAGCTTCCCTTGGGCCAAAGTCACTAGGTTTTTTTCTGGGTAGAATTGATTCTAACATACTGGCTTTTTAAAAAAGAGCCATTCAGCAAACTCAAGAAGATGAAGTTTGAAATTGTTTTTAGGCCATATCAGTTGCCTTTTCATCAGGTGACTGAGATGGTGAAGAATCCATCTACAATGCAGGAGATTTGGGTTTGATCCCAGGGTCAGGATGATCCCCAGGAGAAGGGAATGGCTACCCACTCCATTATTCTTGCCTGGAGAATTTCATGGACAGAGGAAGCTGGCAGGCTACAGTCCATGGGATTGCAAAGAGCTGGACATGACGGAGCGACTAACACTTTCAGTTGCCTTTTCATAAAGTGGCAAGCATAAAACAGAGTTCAAGAAATATACAAAGAGAGACCTCATATAAAATCTAGAAAATAGTACAATGATATTGATTTCAAAGATAAACCTTGAGAAGAGAACATGCCATAAGAAAAATGTTGGGATACCAAATCCAACTGTCTGATCAGAAAATCTTTGCTCGGTTTTTGGTTCTGCTCTTAGAGAGGGTATGCTTAAGTTTCTACCTCTTTTTTTTGTTTGTTTTCCTTATTTTATTGGAGTATAATTGCTTTACAATGTTATGTTAGTCTCTATTGTATAACAAATTACATCAGCTATCTTCCTCCTTGCTGTGCTCAGTCGTGTCCAACTCTTTTGTTACCCCATGGACTGTAACCCACCAGGCTCCTCTGTTCATGGAATTTTCCAGGCAAAAATACCAGAAGGGGTTGCCATTTCATATTCTAAAGTATCTTCCTGACTCAGTGATTGAACCCCTATCTCTTGCATCTCCTGCATTGGCAGGTGGATTCTTTACCACTGTGCCACCTGAGAAGCCCTTGCATCAGCTGTATGTATACATATATCCGTTCCCTCTTGGGAAGTCTCTACCTCGTTTTCCTCAGGGGGCCCTGGGTCCAGTCTCGCAGGGTGTTAAGCAGGATGAAGTGGGGTAGGGTCTAGATTATGATTTCACTTCCAGCTGTATGGAGATATTTCATGCTTCCTTCTTGCTCTTTCCCATGAAGCATATAATTGAATGGGTGACTGGCAATATCTGCTGGCAAGCATAATAGAGGGGACCCTAATGATATCAAGTGGTATGTACCCTGCCGTGTGGCCTCTCGGCAGTGCCATCTGTGTGGTCCTGCCCCAGTACCTGTGGTAGATTTCAAGGTGCTGTCTGAGCCGTGTTGCCCACCTGAGCTCCCTGTGCAACTGCTCCTTCCAGAGCTCCTCATTTCCAAGAAAAGGAATCACTCTTTCTCCTGACGAACATGCAGACAGAGGAGGGAATTAAGGAGACAAGGGAAAACCACCCAGCAAGAGGGCTTGAAGAGCATGTGGGGAGTGCGGGGAGAGGAGGAAAGGAAAAATGTGTCAAACAATGTTGTGTCAGTTCTATAACTTTCCACTGATCCATATGTGGATTTGTATCAGCACTCACGTCTTACAATCAAGACAAGAGCCAGACAAAAAGGCTTGGACTTAATAAGTCCAGGAGAGAGGTTTGTTTATCAAGGTTTCTCATTGTTTGAAAACTCAACATCTGTCAAAGACTTGGAGGGCTTTGCCCCCCACACTTAGGGCAGGTGCTTCTGGTCTTATGACACTGGTGAGTGGATTTTAAAGAAACATTCAGTGGGAAAACCCAAGGTCCTCTCTGTCCAGTGCCACTGCCTTTTCTTCCCATCAGGATTTCTCACCTCTTAGGCTGTCTTGGGGCTTTCGAGCAGGTCTCCTTGCCTCCTACCACATCCACGCTCACCTTGGTCCACCACATAATGTTACTCTTTCCAAAGTCTTCTTGAAGAACTTAAAAACTCATTAAAACTGTCCAGACTTCTTAGTAGGGATCTTCAAATTCTAGATCTTTTTGTTTCTTTCAGTCTAATTTTATTGCCACTATTCTCCCTCAGGTGATTTTTCTTATATTTTTTAATGTAGTTTTATGGAAGTATTATATCAGTGTAAAAAAAAGTTACTTGATGAATTTTTATAAAATTTTCATGCCCATGAAATTGGCAACTAGATCATGAAACAGAATGTAGCCAGCACCCAAAAGGCCCTCAAGGTCCTTCCCAGTCACTATCCCCCTAGGGGTAACCATTGTCCTGACATATAATCCCATATATTAGTTTTGCCTTTTTTGTGAACTTTGCAAAGATGTAGTCATAGAGTGTATCTTTTACCATGTCACTTAACATTATGTTTGTTTCTTCCATATGTACATGTGGTTGAAGTTGATTCATATTTATCACTATATAATGGAATCAGTGAAAGGATATTTTTAAACTTTTTTATTTGGGTTTTTAAAAAAAATTATTTAATTAATTACTTGGAGGATAGTTACTTTACAATGTTGTGATGGTTTTTGCCATACATAGACATGAATCAGCCACAGGTGCACATGTGTCCTCCTATCCCAAATCCCCTTCCCACCTCTCTACCCCATCCCTCTGGGTTGTCCCAGAGCACTGGCTTTGAGTCCCCTGCTTCATGCGTCAAACTTGCACTGGTCATCTATTTTACATATGGTAATATACAGGTTTCAGTGCTATTCTCTCATATCATCCCACCCTCGCCTTCTCCCACATAGTCCAAAAGTCTGTTCTTTACATCTGTGTCTCTTTTGCGGCCTTGCATATAGGATCATCATTGCCATCTTTTTAAATTCCATATATATGAGTTAATATACTGTATTGGTGTTTCTCTTTCTGACTTACTTCACTCTGTATAACAGGCTGCAGTTTCATCTACCTCATTAGAACTGACTCAAATGTGTTCCTTTTTACACTTGAGTAATAGTCCATTGTGTATATGTACCACAACTTCCTTATCCATTCATCTGCTGATAGGCATCTAGATTGCTTCCACATCCTAACTATTATAAACAGTGCTGCTATGAACACTGGGGTACATGTGTCTCTTTCAATTCTGGTTTTCTTGGTGTGTATGCCTAGCAGTGGGATTGCTGGGTTGTATGACAGTTCTATTTCCCGTTTTTTAAGCAATCTCCACACTGTCCTCCCTATTGGCTGTACCAGTTTGCATTCCCACAAACAGTGTAAGAGGGTTCCCTTTTCTCCACACCCTCTCCAGCATTTATTGTTTGTAGACTTTTTGATTGTGATCATTCTGACTGGCACAAGATGATACCTCATTATGGTTTTGATTTGCATTTCTCTGATAATGAGTGATGTTGAGCATCTTTTCATGTGTTTGTTAGCCATCTGTATGTCTTCTTTGGAGAAATGTCTGTTTAGTTCTTTGGCCCATTTTTTGATTGGGTTGTTCATTTTTCTGGTATTGAGCTGCTTGTATATTTTGGAGATTAATTCTTTGTCAGTTGCGTCATTTGCTATTATTTTCCCCTATTCTGAAGGCTACCTTTTCACCTTGCTTACAGTTTCCTTTGTTATGCAAAAGCTTTTAAGTTTAACTAGGTCCCATTTGTTTATTTTTTCTTTTATTTCCATTACTCAGGGAGATGGGTCATAGAGGCTCTTGCTGTGATTAATGTCAGAGAGTGTTCTGCCTATGTTTTCCTCTAAGAGTTTTATAGTTTCTGGTCTTACATTTAGATCTTTAATCCATTTTGAGTTTATTTTTGTGTATGGGGTTAGAAAGTGTTCTAGTTTCATTCTTTTATAGGTGGTCGACCAGTTTTCCCAGAACCACTTGTTAAAGAGATTGTCTTTTCTCCATTGTATATTCTTGCCTCCTTTGTCAAAGATAAAGTGTCTATAGGTCCGTGGATATATCTCTGAGCTTTCTATTTTGTTCCATCAATCTATATTTCTGTTTTTGTGCCAGTACCATACTGTCTTGATGACTGTAGTTTTGTAGTATAGTCTGAAGTCAGGCAGGTTGATTCCTCCAGTTCCATTCTTCTTTCTCAAGATTGCTTTGGCTATTCAAGGTTTTTTGTGTTTCCACACAAACTGTGAAAATATTTTTTCTAGTGCTGTGAAAAATATTGATAGCTTGATAGAGATTGCATTGAATCTACTGATTGTTTTGGGCTAACTTTTTATTTTATATTGGAATATAGTCAATTAACAATGTTATGATAATTTCAGCTGGAGAGCAAAGAGACTCAACCATTCTACTCTCGATGAACATTTGTGTTGTTTATAACTTTTGGCAATTATAAATAATGTGGTTATGAAAAGTTATCATAAACAATACCCCAAAAGTGCTAAGCATAAAGGAGAATTTGGTAAATTGACCCTTAAGCCTTTCAAAAGACACTTTTGAGACAGAAAGGGAAACTCAGTAAATAGTTTACTATTCCAGTAAATAGACTGGAAGCTATTTACTGTATACACAGTATATATAGGATATTACTGTATATATATAGTTATAATATTTATAAGCATATATTTGTGCTAATAAATATTTAAATTTATTTATTTATTAAATAAATATTTATATACTATATATATACACACACAAACTATATATATATATATATATATATATATATATATATATATATGGCTTCCCTGGTGCCTCAGTTGGTAAAGAATCATCCTGCAATGCAGGAGACTCAGGTTTGATCCCTGGGTTGGGAAGACATCCTGGAGAAAGAAATGTCAGTCCACTCCAGTATTCTTGCCTGAAAAATCCCATGGACAAAGGAGCCTGGTAGGCTACAGTTTATGGGGTTGAAAGGGTTTGCCATAACTTGGCACCATTATATATATATATATACCATATATACCTGGGTAAAGGATTCATATCTTTAATATATAAAGAGCTCAATACATCAATAAGGAAAAGGAAAATGACTCAATAGTAAAATAGAATGCTTGAGATTTGAGTAGGCACTTCACAAGACAACATACTAATGTTAGCAATGGCCCTAAACACATGAAGGAGTATGCAGGCATTCTTATTCAGCTTTACTGATCTCTTCACCACCACTGTTTGGTCATGCACTTTCCTGTTTCAGTATCTTTGCATGGACTCTTCCAGCTACCTAAGATCTCTTTACCTCCTTTTCCACCTATTTTTCCTTTCAAGACCAGATAGACAATATCTGCTCCTTCCTGAGACCACTGCTGATTCAATTAGGCAGAATTAATCAATACTTCTTTGGAATCCCAAAGTTTGATTTCCTAGAAGTGAGGTGTTTAACTAATATGTCGTCACTGCATATAGCATTGCACTTGATGTATAATAGATGATCGATATACACCTTTTCTTTTGTATAGTCAAAGCTATGGTTTTTCCAATAATCATATACAGATATGAGAGTTGGACCATAAAGAAGGTGGAGCATTGACAAACTGATGCTTTCAAATTGTGATGCTGGAGAAGACTCTTGAGAGTCCTTTGGACAGGAAGGAGATTGAATCAGTCAATCCTAAAGAAAATCAACTATCAATATTTATTGGAAGGACTGATGCTGAAATGGAAGCTCCAGTACTTTGGCCAGCTGATGCAAAGAGCCAGCTCATTGCTGGGAAAAGATTGAGGGCAGGAGGAGAAGAGGGTGACAGAGGATGGGATGGTTGGATGGCATCATCGACTCGATGGACATGAGTTTGAACAAACTCTGGGAGACAGTGAAGGACAGGGAAGCCTGATGTGCTGCAGTCCATGGGGTCACAAAGAGTCAGGCACAACTTAGTGACTGAACAACAACCAGCCTTTTGAGATTGTTTAAGAAGATATTAAGAAGAGGTGACAAGAAGATATTAAGAAGAGGTGGCAGAAGATATTAAGAAGAGGTGGCAAGAATACACAGAAGAACTGTACAAAAAAGGGCTTCATGAACCAGATAATCATGATGGTGTGATTACTCATCTAGAGCCAGACATCCTGGAATGTGAAGTCAAGTGGGCCTTAGAAAGCATCACTACGAACAAAGCTAGTGGAGGTGATGGAATTCCACTTGAGCTATTTCAAATCCTGAAAGATGATGCTGTGAAAGTGCTGCACCCAATATGCCAGCAAATTTGGAAAACTCAGCAGTGGCCACAGGACTGGAAAAGGTCAGTTTTCATCCCAATCTCAAAGAAAGGCAATGCCAATGAATGATCAAACTACTGCAGAATTGCACTCATCTTACATGCTAGTAAAGTAATGCTCAAAATTCTCCAAGCTAGGCTTCAGCAATATGTGAACCATGAACTTCCAGATGTTCAAGCTGGTTTTAGGAAAGTCAGAGGAACCAGAGATCAAATAGCCAATATCCACTGGATCATGGAAAAAGCAAGAGACTTACACAAAAACATCTATTTCTGCTTTATTGACTATGCCAAAGCCTTTGACTGTGTGGATCACAATAAACTGTGGAAAATCTGAAAGAGATGGGAATACCAGACCACCTGACCTGCCTCTTGAGAAACCTATATGCAGGTCAGGAAGCAACAGTTAGAACTGGACATGGAACAACAGACTGGTTCCAAATAGGAAAAGGAGTACGTCAAGGCTGTATACTGTCACCCTGTTTATTTAACTTCTATGCAGAGTACATCCTGAGAAACACTGGGCTGGAAGAAACACAAGCTGGAATCAAGATTGCTGGGAGAAATATCAATAACTTCTGATATGCAGATGACACCACCCTTATGGCAGAAAGTGAAGAGGAACTAAAAAGCCTCTTGATGAAAGTGAAAGTGGAGAGTGAAAAATTTGGCTTAAAGCTCAACATTCAGAAAACGAAGATCATGGCATCCGGTCCCATCACTTCATGGGAAATAGATGGGGAAACAGTGGAAAAAGTGTCAGACTTTTTTATTGGGGGGGGGTGTCCAAAATCACTGCAGATAGTGATTGTGGCCATGAAATTAAAAGACGCTTGCTCCTTGGAAGGAAAGTTATGACCAACCTAGACAGCATATTAAAAAGCAGAGATATTACTTTGCCAACAAATGTCTGTCTAGTCAAGGCTATGGTTTTCCCAGTGGTCATGTATGGATGTGAAAGTTGGACTGTGAAGAAAGCTGAGTGCCGAAGAATTGATGCTTTTGAACTGTGGTGTTGGAGAAGACTCTTGAGAGTCCCTTGGACTGCAAGGAGATCCAACCAGTCCATCCTAAAGGAGGCCAGTCCTGGGTGTTCATTGGAAGGAATGATGCTGAGGCTGAAACTTCAGTACTTTGGCCACCTCATGCGAAGAGTTGATGCATTGGAAAAGACCCTGATGCTGGGAGGGATTGGGGGCAGGAGGAGAAGGGGACGACAGAGGATGAGATGGCTGGATGGCATCACCGACTCGATGCACAATGAGTTTGGGTGAACTCCGGGAGTTGGTGATGGACAGGGATGCCTGGTGTGCTGCGATTCATAGGGTCACAAAAAGTTGGACATGACTGAGTAACTGAACTGAACTGAACTTAACTTTCGCCTCAAACGTCCAGATAGAATCTAGCACCAGTGAAGTATATGTGCTAACAAAGTCTTTCTGTGTTGAACATGGGTGTGTTTATTAGCCAATACAAAGCTTACTTCGTAGGGAAAAATGCTGGCCTATTTCCCAAATCATAGCTCATCTTTAATGAATAGTGTCATCTTTAATGAATATCATCACCGTAAGCTTGTGGACACAGACCTAGTGCTCTATAGATTTAATTGCATATTAAGATACGTATTAATAATAAAAACAGTATTACCCTCCACAAAGGTAACTGAAGTGAGTGACTGGAGTCCTGTTATAGGTCCATAGCATTTATTTCACACCTATGGGAGCTCAACAATGGTATCAATCTGCATTTAAAATTAAAGTACTCCATGGTATAGCGATGAGAGGGAGGAGAGAAGTTTTTGCCCTTTTTTGATGACTCAGCCAATATTTCTGACTACACAAATTTTCTTTAGTCATCTTTATTTCCTAGGACTTCTCTTTTTCACCTGCTCATGTTTTATACAGATCTAACCTCCCCAAGACTCTGATGCTGGGAGGGATTGGGGGCAGGAGGAAAAGGGGACGACAGAGGATGAGATTGCTGGATGGCATCACTGACTCGATGGATGTGAGTCTGAGTGAACTTTGGGTATTGGTGATGGACAGGGAGGCCTGGTGTGCTGCGATTCATGGGGTTGCAAAGAGTCAGACATGACTTAGTGACTGAACTGAACTGAACCTCCCCAACCCCTGTGTTTCATGCCCCCAACTAGCTTGTTTCCAGCCTCATTAAATTTCTTCAATACCAGTTTTGTTCCCTCACTGTTATTTTAACCAGATGATAAGGGAAATGGTTTTGTACTCTCTCCCTCTCTTTCTTTTATTTTTTAAATTTTTATAATTATATTTATTTGGCTGTATAGGGTCTTAATTGTGGCATAAGGGATCTTCACCACATCATGCAAGATCTTCCTTTGGTGCACTGCCTCTCTAGTTGTGGCACACAGGTTCCAGAGCGTGCAGGCTAAGTAGCTGCAGTGCATGAGTTTAGTTGCTCTGCAGCATGTGGGGGGTCCTAGTTGCCTGATCAGGGATTGAACCTGTGTCCCCGCATTGCAATGCAGATTCTTATCCACTGGACCTCTGGGGAAGTCCCCCCACCCCTCTCTCTTTTTAAGAGGGAAGATTTCTTATTTACGAAACTTTGTATCCCTGGATAGCTAAGTTTGGTGCCTTATACATGGGGTATTCTCAGTAAATATCTTTTGAATCAATGGCTTGGCAATTTCTTATTAAAGTGGGCAGAGTTGCTGACCCTCCTGATTCAGGCTTAAATTGAAGACTGTAGGGAAAACCACTAGACCGTTAAGGTATGACCTAAATCGAATCCCTTATTTGATACAGTGAAGGTGACAAACAGATTGAAGGGATTAGATCCGGTGGACAAAGCGAAGAACTAGGGACAGAGGTTCTCAACATTGTACAAGAGGTGGTGAACAAAACCATCCCCTGGAAAAGCAAATGCAAGAAGACAAAGTGGTTGTCAGAGGAGGCCTCACAAATAGCTGAGAAAAGAAGAGAAGCAAAAGGCAAAGGTGAAAGGGAAAGATATACCCGAATGAATGCAGACTTCCAGAGAATGGCAAGGAAAGAGAAGTCGGCATTCTTAAATGAGCAATACAAAGAATTAGAGGAAATCAATAGAATGGGAAAGACTAGAGATCTCTTCAGAAAATTGGATATGCCAAGGAAATATTTCATGCAAAGATGGGACAACAATGGACAGAAACTTCTAACAGAAGCAGAAGAGATTAAGGAGAGGTGACAAGAATACACAGAACTAAATGAAAAGGTTTTAATAACACAGATAACCAAGATGGAGTGTTACTCACCTAGAGCCAGACATCCTGGAATGTGAAGTCAAGTGGGCTTTAGGAAGCATTACTATGAATAAAGTTAGTGGAGGTGATGAAATTCCAGCCGAGCTGTTCTAATTCCTAAAATTGATGCTGTTAAAGTGCTGTACTCAATATGCCAGCAAATTTGGAAAACTCATCAGTGGCCATAGGACTGGAAAAGGTCAGTTTTCATTCCAATCCCAAAGAACGGCAATGCCAAAGAATGTTCAAACTAACGTATAATTGCACTCATTTCACATGCTAGCAATGTAATAATGCTCAAAATCCTTCAGGCTAGGCTTCAATAGTATGTGAACAGAGAGCTTCCAGATGTTCAAGCTGGAGTTAGAAAAGGCAGAGGAACCAGATATCAAATTGCCAACATTAGTTGGAACATAGAGAAAGCAAGGGGATTTCAGAAAAACATCTACCTTTGCTTCATTGGCTATGCTAAAGCCTTTGGTTGTGTGGATCACAACAAACTGTGGAAAATTCTTAAAGAGATGGGAATACCAGACCACCTTACCTGCCTCCTGAGAAACCTGTATGCAGAAATAAAAACAAAACAGCAGTTAGAGCTGAACATGGAATAATGGACTGTTTCCAAATTGGGAAAGGAGTACGTCAAGGCTGTATATTGTCACCCTACTTATTTAACTTATATTCAGGGTTGTTTTTGTTGTTTTTGAGTCACTCAGTTGTGTCTGACTCTTTGCAACCCCATGGACTGCAGCATGCTAGGCCTCCCTGTCTTTCATCATCTCCCGGAGTTTGCTCAAACTCATGTCCATTGAGTCGGTGATGCCATCCAAGCATCTTGTCCTCTATCGTCCCCTTCTCCTCCTGCCTTTAATCTTTCCCAGCATCAGAGTCTTTTCTAATGGGTCAGCTCTTTGCATCAAGTGGCCAAAGTATTGGAGCTTCAGCTTCAACATCAGTCCTTCCAATGAATATTCAGGATTGATTTCCTTTAGGTTTGACTGGTTGGATCTCCTTGCAGTCCAAGGGACTCTCAAGAGTCTTCTCCAACACCACAGTTCCAAAGCATCACTTCTTCAGTGCTCACCTTCTTTATGGTCTATTTGTCACATTCATACATGACTACTGGAAAAATCATAGCTTTGACTTTATGGATCTTTGTTGGTAAAGTAATATCTCTGCTTTTTAATATGCTGTCTAGGATGGTGATAGCTTTTCTTCCAAGTAGCAAATCTTTTAATTTTGTAGCTGAGTCACCACCTGCAGTGATTTTGGAGCCCAAGAAAACAAAATGTGTCACTGTTATCATTGTTTCCCCATCTATTTGACATGAAGTGATGGGACTGGATGCCATGATCTTAGTTTTTTGAATATTGAGTTTTAAGTCAGCTTTTTCACTCTCCTCTTTTACTTTCCTCAAGAGGCTCTTTAGTTCTTCTTCACTTTCTGCCATAAGGGTGGTGTCATCTGTTTGTCTGAAGTCATTGATATTTCTCCCAGTAGTCTTGATTCCAGCTTGTGCTTCATCCAGTCCAGCATTTCTCATGATGTACTCTGCATATAAGTTAAATAAGCAGGGTGTCAGTATATTTCCTTGACATACTCCTTTCCCAATTTAGAACCAGTTCCATGTCCAGTTCTAACTGTTGCTTCTTGACCTGCATAGAGGTTTCTCAAAAGGAAGGTAAGGTGGTCTAATATTCCCATCTCTTTAAGAATTTTCCACAGTTTGTTGTGATCCAGAGTCAAAGGCTTTATATGCAGAGAACATCATGCAAAATGCCAGGCTGTATGACTCACAAGCTGGAATCAAGATTGCAGGGAGAAATATCAACAACCTCAGATATGCAGATGATACCATTTTAATGGAGAAAGAGAGTGAAAGAAGCAGGATGTCTGATAAGTCGTTTCAGTTGTGTCTGACTCTTTTCGACCCTATGGGCTCTGTCTAGCCCTCAGGCTCCTCTGTCCATGGGATTCTCCAGGTAAAAATACTAGAGTGGCTTTCCATACCCAGCTCCAGGGTATTTTCTCAACCCAAGATGGAATCCATATCTCCTGTGACTTCTGCATTGCAGGTGGATTCTTTACCGCTGAATATCAGGGAAGCCCCAAGAAGCAGGCTAGGAGATGGGAGAAAGCAAAGACAAGATTTTAGGTTAAGTCTAGCTTCAGTCTGAACCAGCAAGGAGCTCTGAAGTGTGAATGGCACCACTGAGCATTTGTTCTATGTGAGAGCTGGGCTTTTGCCCTCACACACAGTCATTGTTTATGGGATGCCTCAGGGGGACTGTAAACTCCCTATAGGTGAGAAGTTCCAGATGCCCAAGGGCAGTCCTCCAAGGAAGATGCAGGCATGAGCACATGGTGGCTGGGGATGAGCAGAACTGGTGAAGGGGTCCAGATAGGACACTAATGGCAGTCTTCCATGGCTCACTCATTTGTTCATTCATCCATTCATTTAACAAATATTTATTGAGTGCCTATTCTGGACAAGTTCCTGTCCTAGGAGCTAAGGGTGAAGTAGTGAACAAGCCAGATAAGGTCCTCACTTTCATGAAGCCCACAGCATGTAGAGGAGACAGAAATAAACTAGTAGATAAATGTAGCAATGAGATAACTTCTGAGAGTGAGAATTTTCTAAGAGCAAAAATAAACAGTTAACTAGATTGTGGAATGACTGGGACAAGGGGTGGGCACTTGAACAGAAATGGGAATGGTGAGAAGAACAAGCCATGCAAAGATGTGAGGGCCTGATGTTTAGGCAGAGGAAATGGCCTTGGTCAAGGTCTAAGATAAACAGCTCATGTGTGTGTATGTGTGTGTGTGTGTGTGTGTGTGTTTAATGTTTTAATTGAAGTATAATGATTTACATTGTATTAGTTTCAGATTATAGCAAAGTGATTCAGTTTTACGTGTATTTATATTTGTTATTTTCAGATTCTTTTCCTTTATAGGTTTCTGTGTTATACAGTAGAACTTTGTTGGTTATCTATTTTATATAAGTAGTGTGTATCTGTTAATCTCAAACTCCTAATTTATCCCTTTCTTCCCTTTCCCCTTTGGTAATCGTGTTTGTTTTCTATGTCTGTGGATTTGTTTCTGTTTTGTGCATAAGTTCATTTGTGTCAGTTTTTTTTTTTTGGATTCCACATATAAGTGATATCATATTTGTCTTCATTTGGCTTACTTATTATGATAATTTCGAGGTCCATCCTTGTTGTTGCAAATGGCATTATTTCATTATCTTTTATGGCTGAGTAGCTCACGTGTTTTCAGAACAGGAAGGAGGCCACTGGGCCTGTGGTGGAGTTGAGAAAGTTATAAGAAAAGGGTAGAGAAGTGGGCATAATGGATAGGGTAGAGGGTGGGGGAAGCCATTGTAAGGAATGTGGTGACTGCATTCCAGTTGTAGAAATGAGTTCCTTTGCCTGCATTAAAATGGTAAAAATGGCAATTTGTCTGACTTTGACATTGATTTGCCTTAACATTGTTTGTTAGAAGAGTTTGCTAAGCAGATTCATGGAATAAATAAGGAAAAAGTTGTGATTAAAGGACAGTTCACTCTTTTCAAACTCCAGGAGCATAGCAGGCATTGAATTCAGACATCTCATACAGTAATTATGAGAAAATTTTCTCTCCTTGTTAAAACATTCCCAAAATTTTAAAAGATATATAGTTGGACTCAACATTCCTTTGTCCTTGGCAGTGTGACAAAGCAACATTTTTAGAAAAGAATGTAAGTTAGTCTTGACCTTGGCTATATGCAAGGAAAGTTATCAAGGTCACTTTTTTGTTTGTTTGTTTTTACTGTAATTGCTATTAAAATGAATCAAGAAGTAAGTAGAGACCATCTCTTTTTGCTCAATATTCTGCTCCATGCTGAGACCATGAGGCTTACATGTAGATCTATTTCCCAATTGCCAGTATGCATTTTTCTTAATTTTTTCAAAGTCCACTGGGGAAGGTACCTCAGTTAGAAAATACCACTGGATCATGATTATGGAAAATGTTTCCTGTACTTTATTTCTGGAGAAACATAATAGTTATAGAACACTCACCACCAAAGCTGTTGAATGGGACCCAATGACATTGTATAAAAGAAGCCCAGGAAAACAATGCTTTCTGTCTGATCCACTAGGTCATTGTTGAAGACCAAGGTCAAGGAACAGCTCTCCAAACTGAAATAAACAACATTTCAAATCAAGAGGAATTAAGTATAAGTAGTGTTTTTATTCGTTCTAAAAATGGATTTTTCAAATGGTTTTGATTTAACAAAGATGTGAAATCTTTTTGCCATGCGCTTCCCTTTACCAGCCCCTGCTCTCACCCGCTTCATGTGTGAAACCCATGTTTAATTCAGGGGGAACTTAATCCATATGTTTCTGATTCATTTGCACAATGTTCTTTAGTAACAGCTAGCTGATGTCCAAAGAGTCTTCTGGGAATTTTTATAAGTCTTTAAATTTTTTTCTTCAAGCCAGAAAATCATATTTTCCAGCTCAAAGTGCCCCTCCAAATCAGAAATCCTCCGAGCCTATTGGAAACAGTGCTTTGAGGAGGCCTTAAAATCAGGCAAAACACAACTCCCGTTGTGAGCCTTGCAACCAGATCTAGTTGAGCAGCCTCTGAGAGATTGGAGAAGCAAGGGAGATGGGACAGAAAAGAGACCTGAATAGCACAGGGAGTCTTGGACCTGCCATGTTTTTCCATTTCTAGGAGCAACCACTGAAGTCCCACAACGTATAAAGTCAGACTCAATTTATGGTGCACAGCTGGAGCCAGATAATTTTCAGTTGGCTTTGTGTAACATCTTTGAGCAAGGGTGGAGAATTCTAGAACTGCTTTCAGATTCATAAATATAACAAGACTTCATTTGTGAGCACACTTAGCATTTGCTCAGCAATTCAGCAGCTAGGCTTCATTTTCTGGAAAGCCCGACAAAGTCTAAAGATGAGAATGGTTGTCTATAGAATTAAATTGGTTCTGCCAGGAATAGAAAGATGGTGGGCCTGTTAGGGACAAGTGAACAACTAACTGTTGGAGAGTAGTCTAAGAAACTGTTGCTAGAATCTAAGGATCATTTCCTTTGTCCCATTTACTTCAGCTGTGCTAAGACCCATTTTTTTTTTTTTTAAACCACCCTTTAAGGGCACCTGATGTCTCTGGGGAAAAGGTGATCCATAAATTAGCTTTGTTTAACCCAGTACTTGGCAATGAGTGCATACTCATCAGAAAATAGTCATTTTACTGCCAAGGGCTTGGATTCATCCTAACTCATGTGTCAATTTTCTACTGGGCTATAAATGTGCTTCTACAGCATCATAACCCCAATTTTGGCTATTTTGCCAAAGTGAGTTGCTGTTCAATCCTTCTAAGAAATCTTCCAATCCCCCAGCACCCCCCATCCCCCCACCGACTGCCATTGGCCCATACAGCAGTAAGCTGATTTAGACAGCCAGGATGGTGATAAAGCTCTCCATCTCAACAAATGCCATGACCATCTTTGTAATTCCCCCAGAGAGAGAAAAAAAAAGAAGAAATACTTTTTGATTCCTTTCATGCCTTCCAAATGCAATCTATCGAGTTGTATAGCCTCTTTCTTCTCAACTGTGGTCTTCAGATCAGCAACGGTAGAATTACCTGAAATCTGTTAAAAATTTAGAACCTCAGCCTTCCCACTCCACCCTCAGGCTTGCAGAATGAGAGCTGGCTCATTCAGCAAGTTCCTGGTGATTCAAGGGCATCTTCAAGTTTGAGAAGCACTGCTAGACCATACCTTTTAAACGGCTCTTCATTCCGTCTATCTCTTGCCTGAATGACTGTAATTGTTTCCCAGCTTCTCCCCAATCCTTAGCATATTTTCAATTCAACCACCAGAGTGATCTTCAAAAGAAAGTTATTCCTGTCAATTCATTCCGCTTCTTAAAACCCAAACACTTCTTAACAAATGTAAAATAAAATACGAACTCCTTGCCATCACTGAAGAGTCCTGTGTGAAGTGGCCTCTGCATCTCCTCCCCTCTCAGCTGTCCTTTCTGGTCACTGTCTCCTCCAGCCACAGCCTCTCATTCCCATACAGCCACCACCAGCTTCCCCTCCACCTGAAGGTTTTTTAGCAGAGCCGCTCATCATTCAGGACTCATCACAGATGTCACCTTGTGATGAACTCCTGGCTACCAAATTTAAATCTACCTCCTAGTCACTTTTTACCACATTGCCCTGTTTTATTCTTTATTGCTTTCTGAACCACCAGCAATGATCTTACTTATTTATGCGTTTATGTCTTGCTTTATGTGTTTATTGACAGTTATCCAAAATGGAGACTTTCCCCATCTTATCTCAGCTGTATCCTCAACACCTAGAATGGTACCTGGGGCATTGCTGAATTCATTCATTGCTGAATGAATTATGACATACATTTTTATCTATACAATATGGACAAAAGTCTGTGTCTTGTCATTGATGTTTCTTCCACTTTTCTTCCCTCCTTTTTTTTTTGACAAATATTTAATTTGAGCAGTTACTCTATGCCAGGTACAAGGCTAACAGGAGGAACAGGAAACAGACCCAGTTTCTGCCCATATGAAGCAGAGAGGGCAGTGCAAGATGGATATTAACCAATTAACCAAAATAAGAATGATACCATCCCATGGAGCATATAAAAGTTAGCTCAGGGAGACAACTGGGAACTGAGGGTTGAAGGATGAATATACTTCCTGGTGGAAAGGAAGTCTTCCTGGTGGAAAGGAATATACTTCCTTTCCACCAGGAAAGGAGAGTGAGAGGAATAGGAAAAGGGGAATATTTTGTGTAGAAAGAATAAGAAGGGAATATTGAAGGAATAGAAAGAAGGCCTTTAGGAGGGGGTCCAGAGAATGAATGGGGGACTGTATGTGGTGAGGCTGGCAAGGCAGGCAATGGCCAGACCAGTGGGCCCTATAGGTACAGTGACTGTAAGTCCTGGTTTGCCTGGAGAGTTCTGGCTTTTATCTGCCACCTGGCACAGTTATGCATAAACTTGTTAGTCACTCTTTTAAGCCATATCATAGCCTTTCATCTTCAGAGGCACTTCTCAAAGCCCAGTAGTTAACAATAGGAACCCTAGACCCAGATATTCTGGATTCCAGTAAGTGGTTTGCTGTTATTTGCACTGTGCACCCTTAAGCAAATTGCTAAACATCTCTGAACCTTGGCTTTCTCATCAGTCAAATGGAGATTCAGTAATTGTAGTATTCAACTCATATGGTTTTAATAAGAGTTAAGTGAGTTCATATACATCAGTGTTGTATGACAGCATATGGTACACATAGTGGATAGGTAACCACTAAGTGTTAGCTATATTATTCTTATTATTTTTAATATGCAGATAATAATGGGAGCCTGTGAAAGGCACTAGAAGGAGGTGACATGGTCAGAGTTGTGTTTTTCAAAAGTTATTTACACTTTTATGAGTTGTAATATTTAGGCGAGGGATTAAAAGAGAAAATACATACAGAGTTTTTCTAAAATGAGATATAATATGTTTAATAAACAAAGTAAGTGATTGTCATGATCATTTTGTACTGAGAATATAAGAGTCCAGAAATAACATAGTTCTTAAGTATTTCCTTCAAATTTCCATTTGATAGTGTTTGGGGACAAAGCTGCTATTTGGAATTTGATAATATTGTCCTTGAATCAGTGAGAGAAACAGCAACGGTTGGAGTTGGAAGGACCAACCAGTTTTCTCTTATAAGTCAAATTCTATATTCCCCACAAATCTACACAATTAGCGTCTTTGGCTTGCACAAAGGATTTCCATATAGATGTCCTGTTTGGTTCTCAATGACTTCCAGTGGGGGTAGGGTGGGGGTGGTGGTAATGGAATCAGCAACAGCAAGGAGATGGAAGGTTTCAGTAAATTCCTCCCAGTGGGCCTTGACTTGAACTTTCCGGGCCTGGAATATCTCCCTCACAGCTCCCTGACATTCCTGTTACCCCAAGGGTGAGAGGAAGCGACGTGAGTGAAAAGGGGCCCCATTTCCCTGGGGTTAGCATGGGACACACCTCACAGTCACTTGTCACTTTGAAATTCCCCTCTCCCAGGAGTGCATAGAAGGATTATAGAAACCTGGCAGATAATTAACATTTCCCGGTGTGAACCGAAGGGATTTGTCACACACTGACTTGAGCATCATGACTTTCTCGCTAAACCAGGGGAAAAGTAGATACAGATTTCCAGGACAATTCCATTGAGTGATGGCTGAGGAATGGGAGCATGGTAGTAAATTGTTAACCATTTGATTAACCAGGACTCATCATATTACTCAGACTGGATTTCCCAGCTTAAAGATTTAGAGTATACTGAGGTGATTTTAGCAAACCTAAGTTCTCTGACCTTTCCCAAGGCCTTTATAAGCTATTGGGAAGCCCATATAATTAAGTAGAGCTGATGAGAGGAAATTTAGCATTTCAAATTCTCTGGTAACTTGGTTTTGAATGAAAGAGGGTCTATTGTATTGAATTAGGCATTGATGGTGAAAAGCCTATAGAACTCTAGCAGATAGGAAAAAGAAGGTAACCACCTTTATATGTAAAGCAGTATTTAATTGCTAATTCACCAATAAGCAGTTTCTACTTATTTGCAGTTGACAGAGCACAAGTCCTTTTATATTTTAGGTCTCCAAGGATTAAAAAAGAAACCTGAAGCTGTGTAGATTGTCATGAAATTACTTTAAGGAAATAGATCTTAAGGTTGGTTTAGAGAGAAGAAATGAGAGCAAAAACTGGGACAGACATTCCAAGTGGAAGGAACAGAGGAGAGAGGTGAAGAGATGTACCATTTTTCCTGTATGACAGGTAGAAGTACCAGTAACAAGGGTGAGGATATTATTAACATTCAATCAGTCTTCTCATGTGTCTCACTTAATTCTTAACATTATTAGGGAATTTATCTTATTCTCATTTTACAGGTGAAAAAATGGAAGATTAGGTAATTTAAGTATCAGGCCAACTGCAAAGCAACTTGAGTGCCAAGCTAAGCAGTTTATGACTATGTCCTGTATGACTGACGATTTTGTTAAGTTTAGTGGAATATTATATTCTGAGCTTTTGGAAGAGTGTTATCAAGTTTTAAGTGCCTTCCTTATAGGCATTTTTGGGCAGAACTCAAATTAATGAGTATTTTGTTAGGAAGGTACCATCTAATTCATAAGTAGATAAGATAATATTTTAAAGAATGTGATGTACAAGGGAAGAAGAGAAAACCTACTTCAAAAATCTCTCTTGTTGCCCCATATAAATATGTGAAGTTCCATAAGTGAAGATGCTTTTCTTGGAGTCCAGGAATATTTTGGAATTTTCTGGAATCTTTCTTCTTATCTTTCCTTACTCCTTCTGTCTTTTTCTTTCTTTCTCAAGCACTTACTGAGCTCCTGCTTAGTACATGGTATTTTGCTCCCAGTTGAGAATAATGAAAAAGCATGTTTTCCCTAGTGGGGAGACAATGAGGATAGCAAGTCTCTGCTGCCCAACTCATTGGGGCTGACCGCAGAGAAAAAGTGCCTAGAAGGAGACTGGGACTATCAGAAAAACTTGGGTGGAGGGAAGAGTAATCTAGAAGAAATCTGAAGGGTAGATAAAATAGGGGACTGGCATTCCAGGCAAGGGGGACAGGATTTTCAAAGGTCAGGTGGCATGAAATGAAACCACTGTGAGGTTGGAGGGTGTTCACTATTTTTAGGACTTGGATCGGGATAGGAGGGGGATTGATGGATAAAGGATGCTTGTGGTCAGTCAAAGGCCATATTTTTTTCTTCAAAGGAGTTTAGATTTTATTTGGCAGTTTATAAGTAACATTCGGAGAAGACAATGGCACCCCACTCCAGTACTCTTGCCTGGACAATCCCATGGACAGAGGAGCCTGGTGGGCTGCAGTCCCTGGGGTCACTGAGGGTCGGACACGACTGAGCGACTTCACTTTCACTTTCATGCATTGGAGAAGGACATGGCAACCCACTCCAGAGTTCTTGTCTGGAGAATCCCAGGGATGGGGGAGCCTGGTGGGCTGCCGTCTATGCGGTCGCACAGAGTCGGACACGACTGAAGTGACTTAGCATCAGCAGCAGCGGCGGAGGCATTCTTTCCGCTAAAAGCAATTGCAAGGTAGTTGACAAGCACCAGGGAAGCCCAGGGTTGTATCTGACCTCAGGCACAGCTATGTCCAGTTGTTTTTTAACTTTGTTTCTTGTGGGTCAGCTTCATTCTTAGGCAAAGATTGTGCCTAAAGGTCCAGGCTTACATCTAGCAGTGCCTGCAAAAAGAGGGTAATGTTTTCATCATATTTCCATTAAAAGTCCCAGAGAAAAATCTCAACGCCTCTGTTTGGGTCATGTTGCTTTGACTCAATCAGTCACTACAGACAAGAGAGTTCTGAAACCTGGGAGTGTGATTACCTAACCTCCCCAGGCATTTCCATTGAACAGATGCTGGACAGACTGCAAATATTTCCACTAGAAGAGACTTTTTAAAAATCTGATGATATATGTGACATGGTTAGTTTGGTATTGAAAACCTCTTGTTTTATCTTTAAAATATGTATCCTTTGGCCCTAACATAAAGAAAAAGTTTTATATTTTTTGTCAACAGGAAAAAATAACAAACATTGAGTGACACGAATTGTCTTGGAAGATGTTCCATGTTTATACGATGGCCACATGTATTGTAGCAGGTCCTATAGTTGGCCCAGCCAGATGCCCTTCCCTGGGCTGGTAGGCTACTTCAGGTGTGGCCCCCTGTCCAACAATCTTGACCAGCTGCATTGTGCCATCACTCTCTAGAGCTCCCTGCAGGATCAAGCTGAAGCTAGACTTTTGAAAATACATCTTTGTCTGACTCGCCCCGCCCCGTGAACCATCTTGCTCTCCTTGCTTCCTCACAGGTTTCTTCTGAGTCCTCCCTCCATGTATCACTTGCATAAGAACCCTCATCTGAGGCTCTGCTTCTCTCAGAAGAGGGACCCCTTTTAGGGCCTGAGAGTAGGCTCTTGTCTAACACTTGAGACTGTCCAAGGAGATATGCACGCTGACAAAGCAAGAAGGGGCGCCCTGGTGGAGAGCAGCAGGATAAGGGAGCCCAGGAGAACTGTTCTGCCCCGTGGCTTGCAATCTTGGGTTTTATGGTGGCAGGATTCACATATAGATTGTCTCTGGCCAGTCACTGTGACTGAGGGTCCTTCCTGGTGGCACATGCATTGCGCAGTTAAGATAGAGTCTAGTGAGAAGGATTCTGAGAGGACATAAGGACTGGCATTTCCTGTCTGCTCTTGACCTTTCCCAAATTCTTCTGGTTGGTGGTGGCTTGTTAGTTCCATGTTTTTTACTAGGAAATCCTGTTGTAAAATAGCTCATGCAAATGGTTATCATGGCGCCTGGCTACAGTGGGCTGTTTCAGTCAGTGTTTCCCCTAACACTTCCAAGGAACTGATGACCAAAGACACCCACAGGAATATTTCTGTGCAGCTCAAGGGCACTGAGCCATTCTCGCCTAAGATCTTTGAAGAGTCTGTGAGCACTAGAAATTGCTTTCTAGGAATGGAAGCTGATGGAAAGGGTAGGCAGTAAAGGAAGAGAAACTCTATGTTACTTCACTGCTCTGGGGCCAGGTCTGTTTTCTCTAAAGTTCTGAAGGCCTGTCTCAAATTCTGTTGCTTATTCTTTGCTGAGTAAACATCTATCTCTATGTGCATTTTCGAGTTTGCTTGGGAAACTCAAGGTCTTGGGTTTACTTTTTTCAACTTTATGTAACCCCACCCCCCTAGAGCCTGGGGGTGCCAAGTAGAAGCACCCACAGCTCTGCTCTAACACCAACATTCTCCTTAAATGTAAAAAAAAAAAAAGAATTCTGACAATCTTAATATGCCAACACATGGTTGTATTTTAGCTCATCCTGAGGCCAGCCATGTAAGTCTCAGAGATTTTTAGATTTTACTCCTTTTTGCTTCTGTTTCTATTATAAAGATTAATTGAATGGAATCATTTGGCTCTGCAAGGGTTTGGGATTTAAGTAATGGTTGTCCCTGGATTCTGCAAAAATGATACATTTTAAAGAGCAGCTGCACAGGTTATTGTAGAAAGTACTAAATGATGAACAGCTAGAACTGCTGATTTTCTATAAGTTCATGAGTTAGAAATATTCAAGTTTCTTTTCCGTCACCCCAACTATTTGGAATCTTTTGATTTGGTCTGAGAATTCTCTTTCAACCTCCGGAAGAGGCATCACTTGGAGAAAGTTCACTGAGAACAGGGTGTTGGTTTTACATCTGACCTTTGGGAGTTTCAGCAAAGTTTCATGGTCCAGTGCCCAGTTTCCCTATCAAAATAATTACTGAAAAGAATATTTATTTTGTCTTAATTTCCATTGCAGGGCGGGTGTCAGGAGCTGAAAGTTATTGGCTAAGCTTGTAAACTGCTATTTCAACCATAGTCAGGCTTCTAAGTCCAAAGAAACTGAAAAGACCTGCATCTTAACCTGGTACCATGTTGACTGCTGAGAAGGGCGTGGGTCGTGGGAGAAATTCCTGGGGTTTTACAAAACAATGAGATCTACATATCCTCAAGTCTGGTAAAAAGGCTTCACTTAATTTCAGGGCTCCACCTAACTTTGTCCATCTGCCATGTGTGGTTCCACCCTCAAGCAATTTTCCTAGTGCCCTGCTCCCTGTGGTACTACATTTTTGTCTTTTTTGACAATAATTTTTTTCTTATTTGAACTTTATTTTTCTCCACCCAGCCCAAGGATGAGTTTCCTACGTACCTAGAATTTTATGCTAACTCCCATACGAGGCAGCTATATTTCCACACCATTGAGCATTTTATCTCTTGGATACTGCCTTTTTATTACCTACATTTTTCCTTTTCTTCAATATTTATCTGGCCATGTAAGCTTTCAGGAAGCAAAAAAGAGAACTGAACTAAATGTGTAACTATTTACTTTTTGAAGCCTACTAGATACTTTTACAGAAAAAAATAAAAATATTCTTAAACCTCAATTCTGCATTGTTTTCCTAGATTTAGCATGAATGAATCAGTTGCCCTTCTTAACTGAACTGGAGAAAATGCAGCAATATCAGAGATTGTTGGGTAACTGCTGTGATTTTATGACTGTGGCCCAAGAATGATTTTGAAAGTTTTTGCAAGACAAATTACAGACAGAAAAACTTTGCAGTGGAAACTGCAGCTTAGCAAAATGCAATTATCCTCCAAATGTTGTCATAAATCTAAAAATAAAAACAGTGTACTAGTAAACAATGAAATGGTAGTATCCAAGAACAAGTTAATGAAACTTTCTTAGAAATGACATAAAAGGAGAGCAGTTGGGCATGGTTGAAGTAGAGATAAAAGTGACCACAGAATTGGAAACATATACACAGAGAGATTAGTGTGTTTAATAGATCTGATCATATTTAATAGAATTCAGAACTTGGAAATTTTCTCAGTCACCCACACACAGCTCTGTACTCAGTGCTTTCACTTTGGTGCATTGCCCTAAGGATTTCACCATAACTTCAGGAAAGTGATGCTCCAGTTCTTGTTTTTCCATGACAGTGTCAGCCAAAGAAGCATTTCCAAGTCTCTCGTTCTGTGCTCATCCATGAAATGAGTTATTTTCGGATTTTAGAGGTACTTGATTTCTTAGATTTTTATTTTGACCTTGAGGTTCTGTTTGTCATTGAAATGGGCCTCCGCTCTGCTGGTTGAAAAGCTAGTGCATTCATCCTTAGACGATGAAGTCATCATTGACCCCTCTCGTGGACATCTTTGTGAGATCATGCTGAGCGCTAAGTCCAACTTAAATGAATTTTGACATATCATCTAGGAATATGATTATGGGATTACATGACCACATATACTCCCAAGGTAGTGAACGCACTTTATTGAGTGGTGTTAGCAGGACAAAGCCGAGCAAACATTTTGGAAACCTAGACAGACAGAGGCTGAGGGAGAGAGAGAGAGAAATGTGGCTCAGATATCCAAGAAAGATGGAGGAGACCTTGTAAAGTAGAAAGAACTGCAAAAATTTATCTCCAGGGAGCTAAAACTTGGGGTAACTCATTTAGTAAAAGCTTATTCTTTCTGCCTTATTTCTGCTTTTATATTAATCCCTACACTGCTCTTCCCCCAAGATAAAAATGTTTCCATTTGGCTTGAAAAACATGTCTGTATTACATCCTAAGCTATTTCCTTTGTAAGGAATATTTTTGAAAAACGTTTTTGTAACAATTTCCAAGTAGAGAACAATGAATATTTTACTGTAATTACCATCAGAGATTCACAGTGGACTGTCTTTCTCTCTTCTTTAATCATATAATGCCCTCTCTTTGTGTTTCATATATGTTTTAGGAAGATCCTTAAATTCAAGGGTCTGACAATAAGCAGTCTTTAATTGGCATCCCAAGGTGCTCCATACAAAATGTAAATACTGCCTCTTGAATTTTTTCAAAGCCTATCTTTTTAAGAAGGAAGAACTTTCATGTCATCATCAACTTTGCAAGTACAACTAATAGTGACTTAGAATATTCTTTTTGTTTTTTCACTAGTGGACTAACTGACCAGTTTATGCCTATTATAATTCTTGATGAATATTTAAAGAAGAAGGCAGTAAAGTGAGTAATATAAAGTTGATGGGTAATTAAGTTTAGGGAAGATATCTGCTCCTACTGCTGACAGTCTTATTGTGTCTGAAGATCTGAAGGTTGTAAATGGCTTTTTTATATTAAATTAGATTTTCACGTGTCCGCATAAGAAACCTGATGCAGCCCAAGTTTGGTACTTACCCTTTGTCCTCTGAGGATCTAAAAAGGAAATGACATTTAAGTAGAAAGAATATTTGATGATGTCATTTGTGTGTATGCATGAGCTTGTTAGATAAATTAGGGTCAGATAGTATCTAAAATCTTATTTTCACCAAAAAGTTGGTATTTATTGGCCAAATGAGTTTTGAGGTGCTTAAATCATCAGAGGAATTTGTTTTGTATTAGAATCTATGAAAAAATATTTTTCTAAGAGTACATCAGATCAGATCAGTCACTCAGTCGTGTCCGACTCTGCGAGCCCATGAATCGCAGCACGCCAGGCCTCCCTGTCCACCATCAACTCCCGGAGTTCACTCAGACTCATGTCCATCGAGTCAGTGATGCCATCCAGCCATCTCATCCTCTGTCGTCCCCTTTTCCTCTTGCCCCCAGTCCCTCCCAGCATCAGAGTCTTTTCCAATGAGTCAACTCTTCGCATGAGGTGGCCAAAGTATTGGAGTTTCAGCTTTTGCATCATTCCTTCCGAAGAAATCCCAGGGCTGATCTCCTTCAGAATGGACTGGTTGGATCTCCTTGCAGTCCAAGGGACTCTCAAGAGTCTTCTCCAACACCACAGGTCAAAAGCATCAATTCTTTGGTGCTCAGCCTTCTTCACAGTCCAACTCTTACATCCATACATGACCACAGGAAAAACCATAGCCTTGACTAGACGGACCTTTGTTGGCAAAGTAATGTCTCTGCTTTTCAATATGCTATCTAGGTTGGTCATAACTTTCCTTCCAAGGAGTAAGCGTCGTTTAATTTCATGGCTGCAATCACCATCTGCAGTGATTTTGGAGCCCAGAAAAATGAATTCTGACACTGTTTCCACTGTTTATCCATCTATTTCCCATGAAGTGGTGGGACCGGATGCTATGATCTTTGTTTTCTGAATGTTGAGCTTTAAGCCAACTTTTTCACTCTCCACTTTCACTTTACATAGACTAATATAAAATTTTAAAATTTTCATTACTTCCATTGTAATTAAAAAAAATAGTCAGTGACAACAGCAGCGATAGAAGAGATTGACCATAAATTTCATTGTATAAATTGGGATATTTTTTACAGTTTAAAGCAGGTTCTTTTTTTAAATTAATTAATTAATTTATTTTAATTGGAGGCTAATTGCCTTACAGTGTTGTAGTGGTTTTGCCATACATTGACATGAATCAGCCACGGGTGTACATGTGTTCCCCATCCTGAACGCCCCTCCCACCTCTCTCCCCATCCCATCTCGCAGGGTCATCCCAGTGCACCAGCCCTGAGCACCCTGTCTCATGCATCGAACCTGGACTGGTGATCTATTTCACATATAGTAATATACATGTTTCAATGCTATTCTCTCAAATCATCACACCATTGCCTTCTCCCACAGAGTCCAAAAGTCTGTTCTCTATATCTGTGTCTCTTTTGCTGTCTGGCATATAGGGTCATTGTTACCATCTTTCTAAATTCCATATATATGTGTTAATATACTGTATTGGTGTTATTCTTTCTGACTTACTTCACTCTGTATGATAGGCTCCAGTTTCATCCACCTCATTAGAACTGATTCAAATGTGTTCTTTTTAATGGCTGAGTAATATTCCATTGTCTATATGTACCAGAGTTTTCTTATCCATTCATCTGCTGATGGATATCTAGGTTGCTTCCATGTCCTGGCTATTGTAAACAGTGCTGCAATGAACATTGGGGTACATGTGTCTCTTTCAATTCTGGTTTCCTCAGTGTGTACGCCCAGCAGTGGGATTGTTGGGTCATAAGGCAGTTCTATTGTCAGTTTTTTAAGGAATCTCCACACTGTTCTCCATAGTGGCTGTACTAGTTTGCATTCCCACCAACAGTGTAAGAGGGCTCCCTTTTCTCCACACCCTCGCTAGCATTTATTGCTTGTAGACTTTTTGATGGCAGACATTCTGACTGGCATGAGATGGTACCTCATTGTGGTTTTGATTTGCATTTCTCTGATAATGAGTGATGTTGAGCATCTTTTCATGTGTTTGTTAGCCATCTGTATGTCTTCTTTGAAGAAATGTCTGTTTAGTTCTTTGGCCCGTTTTTTGATTGGGTCATTTATTTTTCTGGTATTGAGCTGCAGCAAAAATTGTATATTTTTGAGATTAATTCTTAGTCAGTTGCTTCATTTGCTATTATGTACTTCCATTCTGAAGGCTGTCTTTTCACCTTGCTTATAGTTTGCTTAGTTGTGCAAAAGCTTTTAGGTTTAGTTAGGTCCCATTTGTTTATTTTTGCTTTTATTTCCAATATTCTGGGAGGTGGGTCATAGAGGATCCTGCTGTGATTTATGTCAGAAAGTGTTTTGCCTATGTTTTCCTCTAAGAGTTTTATAGTTTCTGGTCTTACATTTAGATCTTTAATCCATTTTGAGTTTATTTTTGTGTATGGTGTTAGAAAGTGTTCTAGTTTCATTCTTTTACATGTGGTTGACCAGTTTTCCCAGCACCACTTGTTAAAGAGATTGTCTTTTCTCCGTTGCATATTCTTGCCTCCTTTGTCAAAGATAAGGTGTCCATAGGTGTGTGGATTTATCTCTGGGCTTTCTATTTTGTTTCATTGATATATACTTCTGTCTTTGTGCCAGTACCATACTGTCTTGATGACTGTAGCTTTGTAGTATAGGCTGAAGTCAGGCAGGTATCCTTCTTTCTCAAGATTGCTTTGGCTATTTGAGGTTTTTTGAATTTCCATACAAATTGTGACATTATTTGTTCTAGTTCTTTGAAAAATACCATTGGTAGCTTGATAGAGATTGCATTGAATCTATAGATTGCTTTGGGTAGTGTCCTCATTTTCACTATATTGATTCTTCCAATCCATGAACATGGTATATTTCTCCATCTATTTGTGTCATTTTTGATTTCTGTCATCAGTTTTTTATAGTTTTCTATATAAAGGTCTTTTGTTTCTTTAGGTAGATTTATTCCTAAGAATTTTATTCTTTTCATTGCAATGGGAAATGGAATTGTTTCCTTAATTTCTCTTTCTGTTTTCTCATTGTTAATGTATAGGAATGCGAGGGATTTCTGTGTGTTAATTTTATATCCTGCAACTTTACTATATTCATTGATTAGCTCCAGTAATTTTCTGGTGGTGTCTTTAGGGTTTTCTGTGTAGAAGATCATGTCATCTGCAAACAGTGAGTTTCACGTCTTCTTTTCCAATCTGGATTCCTTTTATTTCTTTTTCTTCTCTGATTACTGTGGTTATAACTTCCAAAACTGTTGAATAGTAGTGGTAAGAGTGGGCACCCTTGTCTTGTTCCTGACTTTAGGGGAAATGGAAAGCATGTTCTTAATTAAGGGCAGGACAGCCAGGTGAAAAAGAGCATATAATAGCACTCAGAGAATAGTAATGATAGAAGTAGTAGTAATAATGTATAATTCTGTAACTTGAGTGGCCCTGTCTAATCAGGAAAATAGTTAAGCACACACACACACACACCAAATACCACCCCCCCACACACACACATACACACACAGTTAAGCATCCCCCTCTAAATTTAGAAATAGTCAAGTCCTTTTTTGATACTATGAATAACATAAGAACATAACAAAAGACAATCAGTTCATATCTTCCTATTAGTTCAGATCAGTCACTCAGTCGTGTCCAGCTCTTTGTGACCCAATGGACTGCAGCACGCCAGACTTCCCTGTCCATCACCAACTCCTGGAGTTTACTCAAACTCATGTCCATTGAGTCAGTGGTGCCATCCAACCATCTCATCCTCTGTCATCTCCTTCTCCTCCCTCCCTCAATCTTTCCCAGCATCAGTTTATTTCAGTTGCTCAGTTGTGTCTGACTCTTTGTGACCCCATGAACTGCAGCACCCCAGGCCTCCCTGTCCATCACCAACTCCCAGAGTCCACCCAAACCCATGTCCATTGAGTCCATCCAGCCATCTCATCCTCTGCCATCCCATTCTCCTCCTGCCCTCAATCTTTCCCAGCATCAGGTTCTTTTCAAATGAGTCAGCTCTTCACATCAGATGGCCAAAGTATTGGAGTTTCAGCTTCAACATCAGTCCTTCCAATGAACACCCAGGACTGATCTCCTTTAGGATGGACTGGTTGGATCTCCTTGCAGTCCAAGAGACTCTCAAGAGTCTTCTCCAACACCACAGTTCAAAGCATCTCCTTGCATACCACAGCCTTGCCTATCTCCTCAGGGCCTCTTATTTAATCTCTTGAACATATCTTGGCTTGCATCTTTGCTTTAGTCTGACAAAGGTGGGCCCTTCTGGGAGGACCAAAGGACAGGAAACAATTAAGCAGGCAAAAGGTAGTTTTCTTTAGCAGGCAGGGAGTGGGCAAAGCTGTTCATAATTGCCTATTAATAGTCTTGATCTTGTGCCAATAACGTATATTAATAGAGAAATCTCTATATGCCTGGTGCTATGAAACAATTATAAACCTCATCTAAATTTCACCCTTGATGCAGTTGCTCTTGACATTCCCATTTTGCAGAGGAGAAAACTGAGGTTTACCAAGAGCAGGTAAATCGCTCAAGTAGCAGAGCCAGCACCCAAACTTTGCAATTTGACTAAAGAGTTGATAGTCTTAGCCAGCAAGTCCAAGGCAGGCTTCAACTTATTATCATTGAGATTGCTTAAAGGTGGGAAAAACCCTCACAAGTTTTAGTAAAAATTTGCTATAGTAAAACATGTCTGGTGTAAAGACATGGTAGTCTTAGCAAGTATTTCTTTCTCACTCTGAAAATCACTCTGGTGTGAATGAGGTATCTCAAGCTCTAAAAATGAACAAAATATGAAAATAAATGCATATAAGCACAAGTTATTTGGAATACTTGTGCAAAAGTGAGCAGAGCACACAGTGAGAATGGGCTATTTTTCATCCAGTTGGAAAGGGCCGTCATTGACTGAGTTTAGTTGCTATTGCCAGGAAGACATCAACCACTTTTAATGCTCAGACTATTTTTTTATGACTGTCTAAAGGATATCAGATGAGCCGTCTGTTGTAAATCAATAATAATTTGCTTTAGATTAGTGAGGAACTAAAACTGTTTCTAATAAATCTCTAAATGCTTAACATATTTTGAAAACCATTCATTTTATGAGAATTAGATTTTTTCTCTGTCCTTAAGAAAGAGCTAGGGGGCTGGGGGTTGAGGCGAAGGGAAAAAAAGGTGGCCAAACATTTTGGAAATAGAGAAATGTGAAAACAGTGAATGAGAGTGTATGCATTCCAGGGCTTTGTTTAGTAATCTCAGCTGTTTGGAGGCATACTCTGTGGCTCAAAGCATGGCCACTTAAGATGCCACAGTGCCCTCTGTGCAGATTCTTCAGAAAAGCCCATTGGCTGCTTAATGGCTGGTCAGAGTCTTCAGTATCCACTCAGTAACTGGAATATATTGAAAATTGTTGGATTCTAGTCCAAAGCATGGGCTGTGCATCCTGGCAACCCTCTGCAGTGATTGGGGAACTGGAGCGTGTCCTGGAATGTAGATGGATGGGTCTCGCCTTCTGTCTAGTCTTTTTTTGGTATTTAGAAGGCATCATGGGAAAAGAAGAATGTAGGCTCAGCTCATCTATTAATTTGATACTTTTTGCGGATCTATTTTACTTTCTTATGAAATTGGAAGGGGAAAAAAAAATCTGCTGGGGAGGTGAGGAGCAGAGAAATTTTTTTTTTTCCCTTAATTGTATCTGAGTGATCTAATGTGATGCCAAAATTTTAAGAGTAATCCAGTGGTTCAGTTCAGTTCAGTTCAGTTCAGTCGCTCAGTAGTGTCTGACTCTTTGCGACCACATGAATTGCAGCATGCCAGGCCTCCCATCACCAACTCCAGGAGTTCACCCAAACCCATGTCCATTGAGTCGGTGATGCCATCCAGCCATCTCATCCTCTGTCGTCCCCTTCTCCTCCTGCCTCCAATCCCTCCCAGCATCAGAGTCTTTTCCAATGAGTCAACTCTTCGCATGAGGTGGCCAAAGTACTGGAGTTTCAGCTTTAGCATCATTCCTTCCAAAGAACACCCAGGGCTGATCTCCTTCAGAATGGACTGGTTGGATCTCCTTGCAGTCCAAGGGACTCACAAGAGTCTTCTCCAACACCACAGTTCAAAAGCATCAATTCTTCAGCGCTCAGCTTTCTTCACAGTCCAACTCTCACATCCATACATGACTACTGGAAAAACCATAGCCTTGACTAGATGTACCTTTGTTGGCAAAGTAATGTCTCTGCTTTTTAATATGCTATCTAGGTTGGTCATAACTTTCCTTCCAAGGAGTAAGTGTCTTTTAATTTCATGGCTGCAATCAGGTTGGTAGACTGCTAAATGTGACTGATTAAACAAAGGAAAGCAAATGATTACTTGAAAAATTCATGCCCCTAATCCCAGGATTCTTTTTAGGAAGAAATGAAGAGTAGAGAATATTATGATAGAGTAATAGTGTGTTCTGAACAAGGTTTCCTATCTTTAGCAGAACTTTTGCTTCAGCAAGCTGCAGTGAGTGTAAGAATTTCAGATTCTGAGTACTCAGTTGCATGAGCAACATTTTAAATTATTTTTTTTATTGAAGAATAAATATAAAATGGATTTGTTCTTTTATTGGTCACTTTTTGGAATGGAGTGATTTTCTAAGGAGCAGAAAGGGCTTAGTCTTAATGATGTGGTTCTCTATAAAATCAGCTAAGAGTCTGTGGCATAGATCTGCCACTCTCTGTGCTCTCACATAGTCCTTGGGATGCAGCTGGACCACATTTCCTTTACAGCCTGATGTGGTCACGTGCCTGGGCTCTGTCCAGTGGCATATGAGGAAGATGGCAGGTGCTGCTTCCAGGTCTGGCTCATAAAACCCTCTCAAGGACCTTTTTTTTTCCTTCCCATGTTCTGGCTGAGTACTGAGAACCCTAGGACTTAGAGAAGGGTGGAACCATAATCTAGAAGGAGTTTGAGTTCATGAATAAGCCATTAAAACCCATGACTTGCCTGTGAGAGGTATGACACTGAAAACACTGTGTGAAGCCTTTGCAGCAGCTAGTCTTTCTACTTTGCTGATACAGGGTTGGTTCATGTCATGACTAGGGTGGCGGCCTTGTATGATCATGATGGCCCTATTGTCTATGTTATGTTATCTAAATTGTTCCCAAGAGTAGATGCATGATTAGGGGCAGATAATTAGATTTCCTCTCTGGTCTTAGTTTTTCAGCAGCAAAGTGAAGAGTTTGGACAAAAGCTTTAATATAAGTTAGAGATTTGGGGATTGACAGGAACTCTGACAAATGTAAGCCAAAGGAGCTTGTCATAAGTATACAGGCAGCTCATGATATCAATGATGATGGTAGAGAATTAGGCTCAGAAAGAGCAAAAATCAGAGAAGATCTAGGGAGCTAGGCTGCAAGAGGTAGTTAAAAATCTCCACATGGGCCCTCTCAGAAATTTACCATGGATCTTTTCCATTCTCATGTATTGGCTAGGTTTTACTGTGTAACAAACCACTCCAAAGCTTTATGGCTTAAAATAACACGTGTGCAGTTCATGATTTTGTAGGTTGACATTTTGGGCTGGGTTCTGCTGAACTTCTTTGCAGAGGTGGATCAGGCCCCGCTGATCTTAGCCTGGTTCACTTATATAGTCACATCTTCCTTTAGCTCTATTGTTAGTTAAGGGCTGGTCCCTCCAATGCAACTTATTTATGCTTAATATGCTTAATTTCATCCTCCAGCAGGATGGCAAGAATTAGTTAGTTCACAATTGAGTGGGAATGCAAAAGAGGAATAGTTGTATTCAAGGTCTCTGAAGGCACATGCTCAGAATTTTCAGTGTCATTTCTGCCACATTCTGTTTGCGAAAGCAAGTCTCAAGGCCAGTCCAGATTCAAAGCGTGGAGGAAAAAATTCCAGCTCTTGATGAGAGCAGCTGCAAAATTCATACAGCAAAATAATATGGATACAAGGGAGGTCATGGGGAACAGTTGTGACCATTTCTACAATTCACCAAACCTTGCTTAGATCGTGTGTCTGCTCCTTGGGTAGGGGAGGCATGTCAATTTCATACTCCTCCTAGGAGGGAAGAATGTGGGAGAAGTTAGTTCCCATAAGAAAGTTGGGTTGAAGGGGAGATGACCTGAGCTTGACCGACCTGGTTTTGAACCCACCACCATAATAAGCTAAATATGTGACCTCAGTAAAACATAGTCTCTTGGAAATTACTTTCTCTTTGACAAAGTAGGTTTAGTAATTCTTACTTACAAGTTCTTACAAGTGAGAATTAGAGATGATAAAAGTAAGGCATGGATAGCAGGTTTACATGTATTAGGCACCCAGTAAATTCTCTAGTTTTCACCTCATATGACACAATGAAATGAAAACAGATACACATATTTTAGAATTTTTACACACCATTTAGAAGCATTTGTCATTGAAATGAATGTCTTTGCAATTCTCAGAAATTAAGGTTGCTCCAGGGCTGTCTTCAGCTAGTAAATATAGAGTGGCCATGTTGTATTCTTCAGCTTCACCCTTTCTTATTGGTTGAGTGGGGGTGTTGTCTTAGTGTGTGCTGGCTGCTAAAACAAAAATATCATGGCCTGAGTGGCTTGAACTGCAAATGTTTATTTCTCATAATTCTGGAAGATGGACTTGCTGACTAAGGTGCTTGCAGATTCAGTGTCTGCTGAGGACCAGCTTCATTGTTCATAGACTGCTGTCCTCTCACTGTGTTGTCACATGGTGGAAGGAGGGAGGGAGCTTGCAGAGCCTCTTTGTCACTAATCCCTTTCATGAGGGCTCCATCCTCATGACCTGATCACCTATCAAAAGCTCTACCTCCCAATACCATCACGTTGGGGATTAGGTTTCAATGTTAAAATTTGAGGGGACATAAATATTCAGTCTATAGAAGGGTGTCATTCTGATTGGCTGCTGCCCATGTTCTACCATTGTTAAACATCATGAATATCCATTTGGTGGTATCCAAAGAACATCCCACGGCCTTAATTGGGTCTTCTTCTGGAAAATATTGTGGCTAATATGGAACCTGAGGTGATATTTGTCTCCTACAGTATTTGACAAATATGTGTTGAATGAACATTTGAGTGAATAGATATGCAAATGAGTTATTTGGTGAAATCTCCTTTTTTCCTGGTAACAGCTTTGATAATAAGGAATATCTTAATTCAGTGCAGATTGTGATTTAGCTGTGAAGGCTGTTAAAAGAGGGAACTTAGGGAAAAAACTGTAGATGGAAGCTACAACAAATTGCATGCTTGCTTTACATCTTTTTCTTAAATTGGTTTCTCTCTTCACTCTAAGCTATCTCTTGAAATAGATACCAGGATTCATTCTCTGGAATAGAAACATGACTTTCATTAATTTGTCCTAAAGCTAGCTGATCTGAGCTTTTGGAATTGTGTGAAAGGATTGTATCTCCTAATTTTGGTGAACAGGTGGCTTTGCCCACCCCAAAATTCCAAAGTGCAAGTGGAATACAGGTAGGGATTAAAACTATGTGCCTGCCCTCATGGCTATCCTATACTCTCAGGCTTCATGAGTGTTAATAGCACATGTGTTACCCCTCACTGACTCATTTTTCCAAACTAGGAGACTCTAGAGGGTTTTAGGCTATTTTTGTGCTTTCATCTCTCTCTTGGTATTTTGGGGGAAACCAACCTTGAAAAGTATGAACAGTATGAAAAGGCAAAATGATAGGATACTGAAAGAGGAACTCCCCAGGTCACTAGGTGCCCAATATGCTACTGGAGATCAGTGGAGAAATAACTCCAGAAAGAATGAAGGGATGGAGCCAAAGAAAAACAATACCCAGTTGTGGATATAACTGGTGATAGAAGCAAGGCCCAGTGCTGTAAAGAGCAATATTGCATAGGAACCTGGAATGTCAGGTCTATGAATCAAGGCAAATTGGAAGTGGTCAGACAGGAGATGGCAAGAGTGAACGTCAACATTCTAGGAATCAGCAAACTAAAATGGACTGGAATGGGTGAATTTAACTCTTGACCATTATATCTACTACTGTGGGCAGGAATCCCTTAAAAGAAATGGAGTAGCCATCATGGTCAACAAGAGTCTGAAATGCTGTACTTGGATACGATCTCAAAAATGACAGAATGATCTCTGTTTGTTTCCAAGGCAAGCCATTCAATATCACAGTAATCCAAGTCTATGCCCTAACCAGTAATGCTGAAGAAGCTGAAGTTGAACAGTTCTATGAAGACCTACAAGACCTTATAGAACTAACACCCAAAAAAAAAATGTCCTTTTCATTATAGGGGACTGGAATGCAAAAGTAGGAAGTCAAGAAACACCTGAAGTAACATACAAATTTGGCCTTGGAATACAGAATGAAGCAGGGCAAAGAATAATAGAATTTTGCCAAGAAAATGCACTGGTAATAGCAAATACCCTCTTCCAACAACATGAGAGAAGACTCTACACATGGACATCACCAGATGGTCAACACTGAAATCATATTGATTATATTCTTTGCAGCCAAAGATGGAGAAGCTCTATACATTCAACAAAAACAATACCAGGAGCTGACTGTGGCTCAGATCATGAACTCCTTATTGCCAAATTCAGACTGAAATTGAAGAAAGTAGGGAAAACCACTAGATCATTCGGATCAGATCAGATCAGTCGCTCAGTCATGTCCGACTTCTTGCGACCCCATGAATCGCAACATGCCAGGCCTCCCTGTCCATCACCAACTCCCAGAGTTCACTCAGACTCACGTCCATCAAGTCAGTGATGCCATCCAGCCATCTCATCCTCTGTTGTCCCCTTCTCCTCCTTCCCCCAATCCCTCCCAGCATCAGAGTCTTTTCCAATGAGTCAACTCTTCGCATGAGGTGGCCAAAGTACTGGAGTTTCAGCTTTAGCATCATTCCTTCCAAAGAAATCCCAGAGCTGATCTCCGTCAGAATGGACTGGTTGGATCTCCTTGCAGTCCAAGGGACTCGCAAGAGTCTTCTCCAAAACCACAGTTCAAAAGCATCAATTCTTTGGTGCTCAGCCTTCTTCACAGTCCAACTCTCACATCCATACATGACCACAGGAAAAACCATAGCCTTGACTAGACGAACCTTTGTTGGCAAAGTAATGTCTCTGCTTTTGAATATGCTATCTAGGTTGGTCATAACTTTCCTTCCAAGGAGTAAGTGTCTTTTAATTTCATGGCTGCAGTCACCATCTGTAGTGATTTTGGAGCCCAAAAAAATAAAGTCTGACACTGTTTCCACTATTTCCCCATCTATTTCCCATGAAGTGGTGGGAATGAATGCCATGATCTTCGTTTTCTGAATGTTGAGATTTAAGCCAACTTTTTCACTCTCCACTTTCACTTCCATCAAGAGGCTCTTTAGTTCCTCTTCACTTTCTGCCATAAGGGTGGTGTCATCTGCGTATCTGAGTTGATTGATGTTTCTCCTGACAATCTTGATTCCAGGTTGTGTTTCTTCCAGTCCAGCATTTCTCATGATGTACTCTGCATATGTTAAATATACAGGGTGACAATATACAGCCTTGATGAACTCCTTTTCCTATTTGGAACCAGTCTGTTATTCCATGTCCAATTCTAACTGTTGCTGCCTGACCTGCATACAAATTTCTCAAGAGGCAGGTCAGGTGGTCTGGTATTCCCATCTCTTTCAGAATTTTCCACAGTTTATTATGATCCACACAGTCAAAGGCTTTGGCATAGTCAATAAAGCAGAAATAGATGTTTTTCTGGAACTCTCTTGCTTTTTCTATGATCCAGCAGATATTGGCAATTTGATCTCTGGTTCCTCTGCCTTTTATAAAACCAGCTTGAACACCAGGAAGTTCATGGTTCACATATTGCTGAAGCATGGCTTGGAGAATTTTGAGCATTACTTTACTAGCGTGTGAGATGAGTGCAATTGTGCAGTAGTTTGAGCATTCTTTGGCATTGCCTTTCTTTGGGATTGAGTGAAAACTGACCTTTTCCAGTCCTGTGGCCACTGCTGAGTTTTCCAAATTTGCTGGCATATTGAATGCAGCACTTTCACAGCATCATCTTTCAGGATTTGAAATAGTTCAACTGGAATTCCATCACCTCCACTAGCTTTGTTTGTAGTGATGCTTTCTAAGGCCCACTTGACTTCACATTCCAGGATGTCTGGCTCTAGGTCACTGATCACACTATCGTGATTATCTGGGTTGTGAAGATTTTTTTTGTACAGTTCTTCTGTGTATTCTTGCCATCTCTTCTTAATATCTTCTGCTTCTGTTAGGTCCATACCATTTCTGTCCTTTATCGAGCTCATCTTTGCATGAAATGTTCCTATGGTATCTCTGATTTTCTTGAAGAGATCCCTAGTCTTTCCCATTCTGTTGTTTTCCTCTATTTCTTTGCATTGATCGCTGAAGAAGGCTTTCTTATCTTTTCTTGCTATTCTTTGGAACTCTGCATTCAGATGCTTATATCTTTCCTTTTCTCCGTTACTTTTTGCTTCTCTTCTTTTCACAGCTATTTGTAAGGCCTCCTCAGACAGACATTTTGCTTTTTTGCATTTCTTTTCTACACGAATGGTCTTGATCCCTGTCTCCTGTACAATGTCACGAACCTCATTCCATAGTTCATCAGGCACTCTATCTATCAGATCTAGGCCCTTATGACCTAAATCAAATCCCTTATGATTATACAGTGGAAGTGAGAAATAGATTTAAGGGACTAGATCTGATAGATAGACTGCCTGATGAACTAGGGAATGAGGTTCATGACATTGTACAGGAGACAGGGATCAAGACCATCCCCATGGAAAAGAAATGCAAAAAAGCAAAATGTCTGTCTGAGGAGGCCTTACAAATAACTGTGAAAAGAAGAGAAGCAAAAAGCAAAGGAGAAAAGGAAAGATATAAGCATCTGAATGCAGAGTTCCAAAGAATAGCAAGAAGAGATAAGAAACCCTTCCTCAGCGATTAATGCAAAGAAATAGAGGAAAACAACAGAATGGGAAAGTCTAGAGATCTCTTCAAGAAAATTAGAGATACCAAGGGAACATTTCATGCAAAGATGGGCTCAATAAAGGACAGAAACGGTATGGACCTAACAGAAGCAGAAGATATTAAGACGTGGCAGGAATACACAGAAGAACTATACAAAAAAGATCTTCATGACCCAGATAATCATGATGGTGTGATCACTCACCTAGAGCCAGACATCCTGGAATGTGAAGTCAAGTGGGCCTTAGAAAGCATCACTACAAACAAAGCTAGTGGAGGTGATGGAATTCCAGTTGAACTATTTCAAATCCTGAAAGATGATGCTGTGAAAGTGCTGCACTCAATATGCCAGCAAATTTGGAAAACTCAGCAGTGGCCACAGGACTGGAAAAGGTCAGTTTTCATTCCAATTCCAAAGAAAGGCAATGCTAAAGAATGCTCAAACTACTGCACAATTGCACTCATCTCACATGCTAGTAAAGTAATGCTCAAAATTCTCCAAGCCAGGCTTCAGCAATACATGAACCGTGAACTTCTCTGGTTTGAAAAAAGGCAGAGGAACCAGAGATCAAATTGCCAACATCTGCTGGATCATGGAAAAAGCAAGAGAGTTCCAGAAAAACATCTATTTTGGCTTTATTAACTATGCTAAAGCCTTTGACTGTGTGGATCACAATACACTGTGGAAAATTCTGAAAGAGATGGGAATACCAGACCATCTGACCTGCCTCTTGAGAAACCTATATGCAGGTCAGGAAGCAACGGTTAGAATTGGACATGGAACAACAGACTGGTTCCAAATAAGAAAAGGAGTTCATCAAGGCTGTATATTGTCACCCTGCTTATTTAACTTATATGCAGAGTACCTCATGAGAAACGCTGGGCTGGAACAAGCACAACCTGGAATCAAGATTGCCAGGAGAAATATCAATAACCTCAGATATGCAGATGACACCACCCTTATGGCAGAAAGTGAAGAGGAACTAAAGAGCCTTTGATGAAAGTGAAAGTGGAGAGTGAAAAATTTGGCTTAAAGCTCAACATTCAGAAAATGAAGATCATGGCATTCATTCCCATCACTTCATGGGAAATAGATGGGGAAACAGTGGAAACAGTGTCAGACTTTATTTTTTTGGGCTCCAAAATCACTGCAGATGGTGATTGCAGCCATGAAATTAAAAGATGCTTACTCCTTGGAAGAAAAGTTATGACCAATCTAGATAGCATATTGAAAAGCAGAGACATTACTTTGCCAACAAAGGTCCGTCTAGTCAAGGTTATGGTTTTCCCAGTGGTCATGTATGGAGGTGAGAGTTGGACTGTGAAGCAAGCTGAGCACTGAAGAATTGATGCTTTTGACCTGTGGTGTTGGAGAAGACTCTTGAAAGTCCCTTGGACTGCAAGGAGATCCAACCAGTCCATTCTGAAGGAGATCAGCCCTGGGATTTCTTTGGAAGGAATGATGCTAAAGCTGAAACTCCAGTACTTTGGCCACCTCATGCGAAGAGTTGACTCATTGGAAAAGACTTTGATTCTGGGAGGGATTGGGGGCAGGAGGAGAAGGGGATGACAGAGGATGAGATGGCTGGATGGCATCACTGACTCGGTGGACGTGGGTCTGAGTGAACTCCAGGAGTTGGTGATGGACAGGGAGGCATGGTGTACTGCAATTCATGGGATCGCAAAGAGTCAGACACGACTGAGCGACTGAACTGAACTAAACTGAACTGAACCTTGAAAAGAGGGCAGTGAAGGCTCCTTTCTGAGGCCAGAGCATTGAGATTTCATGACACAGTGAATTCCTGTCTGCTAAGCAGATCCCGTTTGGAGGACCTGAAAGATGGATACATGACTTATCTTCATGGGGAGAGCTCTGAGGAATTTATAACTGTGAAGGAGCACAAAAATGGGACTGTATGTTCCAGCTGTGCTGGTTTGCTGGGACATTCCTGGTTAAACTTGTCGTTCTATCATCCACTGAGGTTAGCATATGTCCCTGATTATTTTTTAAGCAAAGGATTATTGTCAATGTTTGAATTAAAATAATCTGAAATAGACTCAGAAGACCTCCACATTATACTTTGACTTCTCCCATGCTTTCCTAACCATATGTGAGATGCATGTGGAGTCAACAGGGTTCTCACTTCAATAGGCAGTCCAATCTAAAAGGCACTGAAGACATGTTTTTTTTCCCCTAACTTTCCCCGGATGCATCAAAATCAGTATCTCCCTTTCTAGGACAACATGCACTGTGCATTCAGGCAGGAATGTCTACAGTGGACTCACTTGCCCTGGATTTGTTGGAGGGAGAAGAACTCCAGGCTGTGATTCTGTTGGACACTCAGTATCCCAGCCAGCTGTTCCCTGGCCCAGGGGGCAGCTTGCATGATAGGAGATTAGTGAAGGTGGTTCTATTAATGGTTTGTTTGGTTTTTTTTCTCACCAAGTTCACATAATTGAAGTCAAGATTTTGCAGGTTCATTCCAGTGAAAGTAAACTACCTTTTTTAAATGAATCTGCTCATCTTGTTTGTGTCTTGTTCCAAACCAATTGGAAATCTTTAAATAAAATAATTCAATGAATGGAGTGTTGAGAAAATTACAATGGTTGAAGCTTTCAAACCTGAAATTATTGACAACAAAATTTGCAGAAAAGAAGACATTTACATTTATTTCTACACATTATACATTAAATAAGGCAAACTCAAATGTAGTGCAAGATTTCCATTTGAAGCTGTAACTTATGCTATGGAAAAACTCTTGTGGGAAGAAGCTATTGGTAGACCTCCTATTTTTAACTGGTAAATCAAATTGTATTCTATATACTGGAATAAAATGAAATCGAGAAGGTCCATGATTCCATAGCATCTAAGTCTGGCAAAACATTCAAAAGGATCATAAATAAAATTATGTTTCTTTGAAGTTTTGTTTGTAAAAAACATTTGCCTAAGAAAAGTACTCTGAAGACAGATAAAAAGTCAGTAAATTATTACTGGGGTTGAAATATTTATAAATTTCAATAGAAGTAGCATTGACAATGGTCTTTAGTAGTAACCCTTTCGCCTCCCCTCTGCCCCCAGTTTGTGTGTTGGGCGGTATTCTCCCATGTGACTGCATTTGGAGACAGGGCCCATCGGGAGGTAGTTAAGGTTAAATGAGATTGTAAAGTTGGGACCCTGATCCAGTAATATTAAAGTCTTTAGAGGAGGAGACACCAGAGAGCTGTCTTTCTCTGTCTCCCTCTGCTCTAGTCTTGCAAGCCAGCTAAACAACTCTCGTCAGAAATGGCAGAATCAGCTGGTACCTTGATCTTGGATTTCCCAGAGATAAATAAATTTCTGTCGTCTTTGTTGTTTTGGTATTGTAGCCTAAGCAAACTAAGACAGCCTTTATTTAGCAGAATTTACTCTGAGCTTGGCAGACAGCACAGTAAATGTGAAGAGGCTGTCTCCTTAAACAATTACAAAGTTTCACATATTTTAATCATGCAATTTGGAAAACAGATCTCAGGTATTTTATGAAAACAAGGAAAATTATGAGAGAATGTTAAAAAACATTATAGTATAAAGAGACAAATGCATATAAATAAGTACCTAGGAAGTTTGTTTTCTTGTTCTTTTTTAACATTCAGATTATTAAAAATGTTAAAAATTTAATATATATGGATTTATTCTATGTTCATTTTTTAAATGCCATTTTTTAAAAATAGTTTTGGCCAGAACAACTTTATAGTTCTATCAGTAAAGTAAGATCATTATGTTGGTTAATTTAAAAGTATTTTAAATTATTATTTTATTTTACTTTACCACCTTTTATCACTCCCACAATTGTCCTAGATTGGGACACAAATCATATGATCATTCTTTGAGAGAATAAAATATTCAGCCTGAATAAGGCATTTTCATGGCAGTTTGTAGCTGTTGTCCCTTAATTAGTTTAAATTAGATTGATAGATGATGATAAAGTGAGTTCCTCATACCTACCTGAGGCAAAGACAGTGCCATGTGATATGCAAATCTCTCGACACCCAGAAGACAATTCTTAGTATCTCTTGAAGTGAGTGAATGAGTAAAAGTTGCTCAGTGGTGTCCAAGTCTTTCCAAGTAGATGGCAATATTAACTGAATTCTAGCCAGGGGAATATAGGCAGAAGTGAGGTATTCCATATCAGGACTGGCTTCTAAAATGTCTTGCATCATACTCCAATATCCTTTCTTTCTTATTCTTCTGGATGAATGGGAATAATTTAATGGAGGACTTGAAGGCTCTAAATGATGTTAAAGCCAGAGTACAGGAGGACCCAGCCCCTGAATGATTGGAGGCAAACCCTCCCTGTGGACTTGCGTTGAACTGTGACAGGAGCAGTAAAGAACCATATTTGTGTTAAACCATTATAATGGCTGCAGGATTACACCATCACTAATATTCCATCCAACTTCCTCCCACTAAAATTGACCTCAGGATCAGTTCCTCTAGCTGTTTGGCTCCCATCTTGCTTATTTCTACATCACATGGAAGCACCTTGGTTTGAAAGATATCCTAGGACTGAAGAATATCCTCAGCAATAAATCAATTGACTGAAAATAATCTATATCTTTAAAGTGTATGTATGAGTAGAAATAAATTTTTCCTTTGAGGTAATCCTGTATTATGTTCTTATAATAAAAATATATTAAACACGCAAGTAATATTAATAATACCTACCATATACTGAGGGCTTTCCAGGTGGCATTAGTGATAAAGAATCTGCATGCCAATGCGGGAAACATGAGAGATGTGGGTTTGGTCTCTGGGTTGAGAAGATCCTCTGAAGGATGATACAACAAACCACTTCAGTATTCTTGCCTAGAGAATCTCATGGACAAAGGAGCCTGGTAGGCTACAGTCCATAGGGTCCAACAGAGTCTGATGTGACTGAAATAACTTAGCACCAAATACTGAAGCTTCTCAGGTGGCTCAGTGGTAAAGAATCTGCCTGCCAATGCTGGAGACTCAGGTTTGATCCCTGGGTTGGGAAGATTCCCCTGGAGAAGGAAATAGCAACCCACTTCGGTATTCTCGCCTGGGAAATCCCAAGGACAGTGGAGTCTGGTGGGCTACGGTCCATGGGGTCGCAAAAGAGTTCCACACAACTTAGTGACTAAACAGCAACCAACCATCTACTGATATATAAAGCATATGTTGATAGGCAAAACTGCTAACTACATATATAAGTAAAATCTTTGTAGCAATCACTTAAGGGGATAATTTATTATCCCCGTTTTGCAGATGGGGACACTGAAGCCTAAATAACTTAGTTAACTTGCTGAAGGTCACATATGTGGAAATGGTGAAGTGGGGATTTGCAAGTAGGTGTGTTCAACTCTAAAACCTGGGCTCTTAATCATTAGATTAACTATAGTGGAGACATTCACTATTAGTTCTTTGACCTCTTAACTCTCACTATGATTCATGCTTCATCATGATGATATGATTAACATTTCTGCACACTCACGTCTTGTCAGACCCTGTAGACTGTGCTTTATGTCTGATAGTTTATTAAGTCTTCATAGCCATCAAACGAGACAGACGTCCATAGTGTATCTTGTAACCACAGTAACACTCAATAAATAGAGATCAATCTCTTTTACAGAAAACTGAAGTTGAGAGAGACTAAATGAAGAGCCATAGCACCTCATGAAACCTTATTTCAAATAAAGTGCCTTGGGCACACGAAGCCTACTCTGCTTCAGTTTGTTCAGATTGCAACCCTTCTCTTCAAAAAAAAAAAAAAAAAGAAAAAAATTGGGAAGAGGGAAGTAAATTGTGTGGAACCCTGTGACCTGTAAGTCAAAGCAATCCCCAAATTAAAAAGGCATGAGAACATTTACTTTTCCTAAGTGGGATGTTTCCATTACTTTAAGAAAGAGGGGTTTTATCCCTACCCTGCCCCCAGCCCTACCACCTCCCACTCACCACTACACACATACATACCCCTTAGCATTGCTTTTGTAAATCAACAACAGAAAGCAAAATTCCATTGAAATCAAGGTGGCAGGGTTTGGCTTCATGGGACTGATCACAATGAGTCTTCAATTGACTCTGAGCCAGAGGGGAAAAAGCAGCAGACATGAGGATCAAGAGATTGTAGCTATATAGTCTGGCTCCATTACCAAAAATGATGGAAAAAAAAAAAAAAGAAGAAGCAGAAAAACAAAACCCGAGACAGAAGGTAGGAGGAGACAAGGGGCAGTTCCAACTTTCAGCGAGCCGGCTGGGTTCTACTTCCTTTTGATTGTCCAGGAAAGCTAAGAAAAGTAAAAACAGGGCTGGGAGTGCGTGAAAGCAGCCCCGTGGAAATGGCGTGTGAAACAATCAGCCTGTGGGTCAATTGTGAAGGGCGTTAATGTGCGAGACCCCGATAAAGAGCTTTGCACAAATGGTCACAAAGCATTTCACATTTAAATACGGATCCCAGTTTGTTCTGCACAACAGTATAAATATAACTAAGGTAGGGTGGAGAATGAGATTTGGAAATCAGCCGATTTCAAGGAAGCCAACACAAACACTCCAACGAATGCAGAGTTTTGCACAGGCTTTTGTGCTTGTTACTAGTGTTGGCATAAACTCATAAAAACAGAAAAGGCCATGAGACATAGTGGTTGAGATATTGTGTGCCCGGGTGGTAATCAAGTACATTGTTTATCTGAAAACAGCCTTCTTGTTATGTATGTGGCCTTTCTTGGAAGGTGATGGTCATGTTTGATTTTGTTTCAGGGTAGTCATGACAACTTAGAAAAGTATATAACATCTCAAGAGGTTTTCTATCTCTTTTCAGTGGCTATCTCCTTATGAGATAGGTCTGGGGGTAAAAGTCCCCTTGCAGGCTTTTTCAATTGGGGTTTTAATAGAAAGGAATATATTTTAGCTTATTTAGCAAATTCATACTGCATGAAAGGATATTTTGTAATAGGCTAAGCAGGCCATATAAAATTAAGTAAAGCTGGATCTGGTGCCTAAAAATATTTGGCAGAAATCCCTGGTAAGCCACATTTGAACATTTTTAATATATATTATGAGGCAGAAAAGAGTAATTATCTTCTATTGAAGTTCCCAAGTGAGAGAAATGTATTTGTAGAGCCCTTTCAAAGAAAACTGTCTGTATTGCAAAATTGGTATACTTGAAATGATGTCCATTCTCCTCTGGTTTATGGCTAGTGGCCTGTGGAAAAGAAGCAGAAACAACCCAGACATTACTCCACTATATTGTGAGACTGCTACCTTTAGCAAGGTGTTTTGCCAAGGGCCTTGAAACACTTGGCTAAGAAGTTTCCAGAACAAAGACTCTTTAGCCCTAAGGGTGTGATACCATGGAGGGTTTGGGAACAAAAACTACCGTGACTATCTCTCTATTTTATTTCTACTCTTGGTCCTTGATTTGGAATCAATTGGTCTCTCCTTCCTCTATTTCTTTCTCCAGGGAGGGTTGCCTTTCATTGGAAGCAGTCATATGTGTCCAGAGCTTTGCATTTCTGAGATCATCCTCTGTTTTAGTTGAGATTGCTCAAACACAGACCGTCAGAAAAGAATTTTGGTCTAAGTAGATTATTTGGGAGTGGATCCCAGAAAGCACACAGAGGGAGCCCGGAAAGTGAGAGAGGAAAGGGAAGAAAGCCAACAAAGGATGTGAGGAACAGAACACCTCTGTAGGGCCCCATCCTGTTGGGAACCCTCTGGATTGCTGTGAAAAACACAACTGAAAATTGTCCCTTGAAGGATGTAGCATCTGGGGCATGTATCCACCAACTCTGGCCCCTCTTGGGTTGAGGGTTGATCCTGAGTTGTTACCTTCCTTCTGAGACTTTCTAGCTTAGGTTGATAAAGTCAGAGAATGGCCTTGGGCAGAGAGAGATGAGGAAAACTGAGCCCTTCTGCATGGGAACTCTTTGCAGGCTCTCTTGGGGGTGAGCCAGAATTTAGTGGAAACCTGAGAGCATCACTCTAGCCACCAACTCTGCCAATTAGGCAGGCTTCTTGCAAGGAAAACACTCTTTGCTTTGTTGAGTGCCCCATTGTGCTTTTTTCCCCTTTAGTGTATGTAAATCTTCCTAGTCTTTTGCAGTAAATGGGCATCTATGGCTTTTAATATCCTTCAGTTTGGTTCAGTCACTCAGTTGTGTCCGATTCCTTGCAACCCAATGTACTGTAGCACTCCAGGCCTCCCTATCCATTGCCAACTCCTGGATTTTACTCAAGCTATGTCCATTGAGTTGGTGATGCCATCCAACTATCTTATCCTCTGACGTCCCCTTTTCCTCCTGCCTTCAGTCTTTCCCAGCATCAGGCTCTTTTCCAACGAGCCAGTTCTTCGCATCAGGTGGCCAAAGTATTGGAGTTTCACCTTTACCATTAGTCCTTCCCATGAACACCCAGGACTGATCTCCTTCAGAATGGACTGGTTGGATCCCTTGCAGTCCAAGGGACACTCAAGAGTCTTCTCCAACACCACAGTTCAAAAGCATCAATTCTTCGGCACTCAGCTTTCTTCACTGTCCAACTCTCATATCCATACCTGACCACTGGAAAAACAATAGCCTTGACTAGACAGACATTTGTTGGCAAAGTAATATCTCTGCTTTTGAATATGCTGTCTAGGTTGGTCATAGCTTTTCTTCCAAGGAGCAAGTGCCTTTTACTTTCATGGCTGCAGTCACCATCTACAGTCATTTTGGAACCCAGAAAAATAAAGTCTGACACTGTTTCCACTGTTTCCCCATCTATTTACCATGAAGTGATGGGACCAGATGCCATGATCTTAGTTTTCTGAATGTTGAGTTTTAAGCCAACGTTTTCACTCGCCTCTTTTACTTTTATCAAGAGGCTCTTTAGTTCTTCTTCACTTTCTGCCATAAGGGTAGTGTCATCTGCATATCTGAGGTTGTTGATATTTCTCCCGGCAATCTTGATTCCAGTTTGTGCTTAATCCAGCCCAGTGTTTCTTATGATGTACTTTGCATATAAGTTAAATAAGTAGGGTGACAATATACAGCCTTGATGTACTCCTTTTCCTATTTGGAACCAGTTCCATGTTGGAACCAGTTCTGTTGTTCCATGTCCAGTTCTAACTGTTGCTTCCTGACCTGCATATAGGTTTCTCAAGAGGCTGGTCAGGTGGTCTGGTATTCCCATCTCTTTAAGAATTTTCCACAGTTTGTTATGGTCCACACAGTCAAAGACTCTGGCATAGTCAATAAAGCAGAAATAGATATTTTTCTGGAACTCTTTTGCTTTTTTGATGATCCAGCAGATGTTGGCAATCTGATCTCTGGTTCCTCTGCCTTTTCTAAATCCAGCTTGAACATCTGGAAGTTCAGGGTTCATGTACTGTTGAAGCCTGGCTTGGAGAATTTTGAGCATTACTTTGCTAGCTTGTGAGATGAGTGCAATTGTGCAGTAGTTTGAGCATTCTTTGGCATTGCTTTTCTTTGGGATTGGAATGAAAACTGACCTTTTCCAGTCCCGTGGCCACTGCTGAGTTTTCCAAATTTGCTGGCATATTGAGTGCAGCACTTTAACAGCATCATCTTTAGGATTTGAAATAGCTCAACTGTAAATAGCGTTTAATATCCTTAAAATTATCAAATAGTATTTAATATCACATAATGTTTGATCTAGCTATTAATATCAAATAACATTTAATATCCTTAAATGCTTAAAGTAATAATTCTAGAATTTATCATTTATTGAATGTCTCACCTATGTCAAATCCATTGACTTATTAAATTCAGTTCTTATTTTATGACATATACAAAAATTAACTCAAATTAGGATCTAGACTATATAGGATCTATAAAAGCTAAAAATTTAAAACTTCTAGAAGAAATGGAGGACAATCCCATGACTTTGGGATACACAAGTGTTTCTTAGATATGACCCCAAAGCATTACTTTTAAAAGGAAAAAAAAGGATTAAATGTATGTGATCAAATTTAAAACTACTCCTCTAGAAAAGATGTCATTAAGAAAATGCTTGCTGCTACTACTGCTGCTGCTAAGTCACTTTAGTCGTGTCTGACTCTGTGCGACCCCATAGACAGCAGCCCACCAGGCTTCCCGTCCCTGGGATTCTCCAGGCAAGAACACTGGAGGGGGTTGCCATTTCCTTCTCCAATGCATGAAAGTGAAAAGTGAAAGTGAAGTCACTCAGTCGTGTCCGACTCTTAGTGACGCCATGGACTGCAGCCCACCAGGGTCCTCCGTCCATGGGATTTTCCAGGCAAGAGTACTGGAGTGGGGTGCCATTGCCTTCTCCAAAGAAAATGCTTAGGCTAAGTTTATTCCTAGGTATTTTATTCTTTTTGAAGTTATTTTAAACAAGACTGTTTTTTTGCTTTTCCTTTCTTACTGTTCATTATTAGCGTATAGAGGAACAACAGATTTATGTGTATAAGCTTGTATCTTTCAGGCTTACTTAATTCATTTCTTAGTTTTAATAGCTTTTTGATGGAGATTTTAGAGTTTTCTGTATATAGTATCATGTCATTTGCAAATAGTGACAGTTTTACTCCTTCCTTTCCAATTTGGATGCCTTTAATTTCTTTTTCTTGTCTGAATGCTATTGCTAGGACTTTCAATACTATGTTAAACCAAAGAGATGAAAGGTCTATACTCTGTTATACACTGTAAAACATTGACAAAAGATGTTGAAGATAATACAAAGAAATGGAAAGATATCCCATGTTCATGAATTTAGAGAGTATTGTTAAAATGTCCATACTACCCAAAGCAATTTACTGGTTTAATGCAATCAAAATACCCATGACATCCTTCACAGAACTAGAACAAATAATTCTAAAATTTCTATGGAACCACAAAAGACTGTAAACAGCTAAAGTGATCTTGATGGGAAAAAAACAATGCTGAAGATATTATGCTTCCTGGTTTCAGCTTATATTATAGAGCTACAGTAATCTAAACAGCATGGTACTGAGACAAAAACAGACACAGAGATCATTGGAACACAATAGAGAGCTCAGAAATAGACCCATATACCTATAATTAATTGATCTGTGAATAGAAGGCAAAAATATGCAATGAGGAAGATAGTCTCTTCAGTAAATGGTGCCAGGAAAACTGAACAGTTACATGTAAATTAATGAAATTAGAACATTTTCTTACACCATAAAAAAGAAAAAAACTCAAAATGAATTAAAGGCCTAAATGTAAGGCTAAAAACCATCATTTCCAAAAAAAAACACCGACAGTACTTTGTTTGCCATAAGTCTTAGCAATATTTTTTTGGAGTTTGTCACTTCAGGCAAAGGAAATTATTTGCAGTAAATATGACTGATGAATTTTTTTCTAAAATATACAAATAGGTATTACAATTAAATAGGAAGAAGACAGACAAATCAATACAAAAACAAGCAAGACGTGAATAGACACTTCATTATAGTACTTGTAAGAATGGGCAACGTTATGAACTGAATGTTTGTAGTCTCTCCAAACTTTGTACTTTGAAGTCCTAATGCCCAATGTGATGGCTGTTGGAAATGAAACACTTGGGTGGTAATATGGTTAGTGAGGTCGTGAGGGTAAGACTCTGGTCTGCTGAGGTTAGTGCCTTTATCAGAAGACATGTTGGGGAACATCCTGTCTCTCTCCCTCTCCCAGCCCTGGTCCTCTCCACTGTAAGAACACCATGAGAAGATGGCTGTTTGCAAGCCAAGAGGAGAGTCCTCACCAGAACCCAACCAGACTGGCACCTTTATCTCAGACTTTCAGCCTCCGGAATGGTGAGAAATTAAGTATTTGTTGTTTAAGTCACCCAATCCATGATTTTGTTATGACAACTTGAGCTGACTAATAAGCCACTTAACCCACGAAAAGATGTTCAGCATTATTAGTCATGAAGCAAATGTGAATTAAAAACATGATTTATGACTACATACCCACCAGAATGATAAATTTTAAAGTATTGACAATCCCAACTGTTGTCAAGACTATGGAGAAACTGGATATCTCATACATTGTTGGTGTGAGTATATATTTGACAACCACTTAAGAAAACAGCTTAACCATTTCTTATCAAGTTAAATATCTATTCTACAAACTTGAAATTTGTCTACTGGATATTTCTACAAGAAAAATAAAAATTTATGTCCACAAAAGCCTTTTACATGCTTATGGCAAATTTATTTGTAATAGTCAAATGCTGGAGACAAGCCAGAAGAATGGATAAATAAATTGTGGTATCTTTGAACAATGGAATATGTTAACCTTTGAACAATGGAATACAACTCAGCAAAAAAATAAAATAAAATTCTGATATATGCACAACATGGATAAATACTGAGTAAAGTGTGCTGGGCAGAAAATAACATATCCTATAAATTTCATTTAATTGAATTTTTTGAGTTATAGACATCAGATCAGTATTTGTTTGGGTCAGGAGTAGACTGCCTACACAGGAGCATGAGGGAATTTTCCAGGTGATGGACATATTTTAGAGCTTGATTGGGGTGGATTGTTACACAGATGTATTACATTTATCAAAATTCAAATTTACTCTAGACTTAAGATATGTGCAATTTATTTAGTTTATATAAATTGCCCTTCAGTAAGGTTGATAAAACAAAAACAAAGTCTGTATTATGGGTATTTGTTGTATTATTCTTTGTATTTTTCTATGTTTTTTAAGAAGAATAAGTTTTCTACCAAAAGGTGACCGAATGGAAAATTCTGAGGCTACCGCCACGTTTTTTGTTTGTTGCTGTTCAGTCGCCCAGTTGTGTCTGACTCTTTGTGGCCCATGGACTGCAGGACGCTGGTCCTCCGTGTCCCTCACCATTTCCTGTGGTTTGCCCAGGTTCATTTTTACTGCACTGGCCGTGCCACCCAGCCATCTCATCCTCTGACACCTTCTCCCCCTGCCGTCAGTCTTTCCCAGCATCAGGGACTTTTCCAATGAGCCGTCTGTTCATATCAGATGACCAGAATACTGGAGCTTCAGAATAACATTTCTTATTACTTATATTCTATCTCCATTCCTGTTGCTTTAGGAAATTATCGTGTTTAAGGGAAGCTAATACACAACTAATTCCTTTTATAGGACATTTGTTTCTTAATTTAGACATCTTTGAGCACATTAGTCTTGTTTTTTTAAATTGTAGTGTCATTGCTTCACAATATTGTGCCATTTTTCGCTGCACAACAATGTGAATCAGCTATATACATATGTATACATATACACATACACACATATACATATACACATACACATACATATATACACATACACATACACATACATATACATATACACCCCTCCCTTTTGAACATCCGTCCTGCCACCACCCCCAACCCCTCCTCTCAATTATCACAGAGCACTGAGCTGAGCTCCCTGTGATGTATAACAGCTTCCCAGTAGCTATCTATTTTATGATTGGTAGTGTATATATTGGAGAAGGAAATGGCAACCCACTCTAGTATTCTTGCCTGGAGAATTCCAGGGATGGAGGAGCCTGTTGGGTGCTGTCTATGGGGTCTCACAGAGTTGGACACGACTGATGCGACTTAGCAGTAGCAGTAGCAGCAGTGTATATATACAGAGAAGGCAATGGCACCCCACTCCAGTACTCTTGCCTGGAAAATCCCATGGACGGAGGAGCCTGGGAGGCTGCAGTCCATGGGGTCGCTTAGAGTCGGACACGACTGAGCGACTTCACTTTACTTTTCACTTTCATGCATTGGAAAAGGAAATGGCAACCCATTCCAGTATTCTTGCCTGGAGAATCCCAGGGATGGGGGAGCCTGGTGGGCTGCCGTCTATGGGGTCGCACAGAGTTGGACATGACTGAAGTGACTTAGCAGCAGCAGTGTGTGTATATATATATATATATATACACACACACATACAATCCTACTCTCCCAATTCATCCCACCCTCTCCTACCCCCAAATTCATTCTTGTACAATTTTGTACCCAGGACAAAATTCATTCTTCATAAAGAATTCTTGACATTTTTTAAAATCATTCATTGCCTTTGAATTTGGATACATCATAGCCTTCTTTATTGTTTGGTTATATGGAGGTTTTTGACTTGCAGACTTCATGGATTTATATAGTTGCAGATTGTCTCAGAAGTTTTTCTGAGATGCATTTAAAAACACAGGATAGTTGTATGTGTGCACTTTGGGATAATTGCTCTCCTTCCCTTGATGAAGATATTTGAAATATTTAATTAGGTCCTGGCATGAATTCTTATTAATACCATACTCAAGGGGAAACATGGCTGGGATTGACAGTTTCTTATCCAGCTCAAATTACAGGACTCAGGTTTTCTTCCATCAAAGATAGAACATGGGAATCTCTTCCCTTTGCATTCATCAATGTTGGATTCCCAGATAATTCATTTTGTGTTTTGGTGCAAAGTTCTCAACCCCCAGTGAGAAGGTCTTATCTGGATCAAATTTGTAATGAAAGTTAGAATGAGAAAGTCATCTCAATCATTTTAGAGTAGGTGGTAGTAACAATTGTTTCTCCTTCTGCATGAGAACCTTACCTGTCCTATTCACTGTGGTATCCCTAGCACCCAGAAGCATGTTTAATAAATGTGAATTTTACCAGTAAGGAAATAGATGCTCAGAAAGATTTAAGAGAGTTGCTTAAATTTACACAGTTAGGCTTACCAGGTGGCAGAGTGGTAAAGAATCTGCCTGCCAACGCAGGAGACACAGGAGACATGAGTTCGATCTCTGGGTCAGGAAGATTCCCTGGAGTAAGAAATGGCAACCCACTCCAGTGTTCTTGCCTAGAAAATTCCATGGACAGAGGAGCCTGGCAGGCTCCAGTCAATGAGGTTTCAAAGAGTCTGATATGACTGAGCACACATACAGTGATCCAGAAATTCCACTTCTGTGTATATACCCAAGAGAATTAGAAACAGTCTCAAAGAGATGTATGTACACCCATGCTAATAGCACCATTATTCACAAAAGCCAAAGCTGTCTATTATAATAGCAGTGCAAGTGTCCATCAGGGGGAGAATGGATAAACAAAATATGCTATAGACAGGCAAAGCAATAGTATTCAGCCTTAAAAAGGAAGTAACTTTTGACATAGGCTCCAACATCAATAAATATCCTGCTGAGTAAAATAAGGCAATCAAAAAAGAGTAGATATTGTATGAGTCCACTTATATGCGATACCTAGAGTAGTCAAATTCAGACAAAGGGAAAATAGAACAGAATGGTGGTTGTCAGGGGCTGGAGATGGGGAGGAAGGAATGGGGAGCTGCAGTTTAATGGGTGTAGAGTTCTAGTTTTGTAAGATGATAAGAATTCTGGGGATGGATGGTGGTGATGTTTGTACAACACAATGAAACTGTAATTAATACTACTGAACAGACTCACAGAAAACAAACTTACAGTTACCAGAGGGGAAATGGGAGGGAGGGATAAATTCAGAATTTAGGTTAACATATACACACTACTGTATATAAAATAGATAACCAACAAGGACCTACTGTGTAGCACAAAAAGCTATATTTAATAGCTTGTAATAAGCCGTAATGGCAAGTGATTAAAAAAAAACACGTATACATGTACATATAACTGGGTCACTCTGTCGTATACATGAAGCTAACATAATATTGTAAATCAGCTCTACATTAATAATAAAATACTGAATTGTACACTTAAAATGGTTATGGTAAATTTTGTTATATTATATATTTTACCACAAATGAAAATTCACACAGCTAGAACAAGACACTTGATAGACCCTAAACCCAGGTTTCATTGATTCCAAATTCACCATGGTTTTCTTTATAGTCATCCACCATTTTGGATGCCATTCAGCAAGTTTTGCCCTAGCTGATTTGATATGAAGAAAAGCATGAATTTGATGGTTTAATACCATGACTTCAAAGCTGTGGGGATAGCTCTGCCATTTATCCAAAGGAACTCTCCTACTTTGCTTGATATCACCTGACATTTCACCATTTTAGTGATACTCAGCCTCAGTCTCAGGCTGGACTCTCCAAGGGAGTTTCATTGGAATTCATTGGAGATTCACTGGCGTCTCTAGGGGAGATTTAAAAAGTTTTGATGCCTGGCTTCTGCCTCCCATGTATTCTGATATTATCAGATGAGGGTGTGGCCTGGGCATCAGAACTCTAAAAGCTCCAGGTCCCAATGCAGTAAAGGTTGAGAAGGACTGCTGTTACCAGATGTGATGTCTTGCTTCCTCATAGGACCGAGTTTCTCTGTACCACGGGATTCTGAATGTTTCTCAGATGCTGAGTACTTGAGCCAGAATGTAGGCTTGAGCATCTTATCCTCAGCTCTGGAGGAAACTGTATCAGATTCTTTCCTGAACTTGGAGAGGGAGGAATCCCTAAATGAGCATGGCATGGTTCCTCACTCACAGAATTATTTGAGGAATGGGTGAGATAATTCTTCCAAAACACAGTACTCAGCAAAGCTTGAAAATGCCACCAGTTTTATTATAGTGTGACATATATTGTTCTGAGTTTCTGAAGGTCAAGAGTAGGAGGGAGAGAGGAAGAGATAATGTTGAAGAGAGGGATGAGTGTGTGTGTGTGTGTGTGTGTGTGTGTGTGTGTGAAAATGGAGAAAATAGAGCAAGAGAGAATGGTCAAACTACCAAAAAAAGATGGGAACTGGGGACAACTTTTTGACTTCCTAAGCATAACACTTAAAATCACTACAGATGGTAACTGCAGCCATGAAATTAAAAGATACTTGCTCCTTGGAAGAAAAGCTATGACAAACCTAGACAGCATATAAAAAAGCAGAGACATTACTTTGCCAACAAAGGTCTGTCTAATTGAAGCTATGGTTTTCCCAGTAGTCGTGATGAATGTGAGAGTTGGACTGTAAAGAAAGCTGAGTGCTGGAGAAGTGATGATTTTGAACTGTGGTGCTGGAGAGGACTCTTGAGAGTCCCTTGGACTGCAAGGAGATCCAACCAGTCCATCCTAAAGGAAATCAGTCCTGAATATTCATTGGAAGGACTAATGCTGAGTCTGAAGCTCCAATACTTTGGCCACCTGATATGAAGAACTGACTTATTGGAAAAGAGCTGGGATACTGGGAAAGCTTGAAGGCGGGAGGAGAAGGGGATGACAGAGGATGAGATGGTTGGATAGCATCACCAACTCGATGGACATGAGTTTGAGCAAGCTCTGGGAGTTGGTGATGGACAGGGAGGCCTGGCATGCTGCAGTCCATGGGTCACAAAGAGTCAGACATGACTGAGCGACTGAACTGAACTAAAGCTTAACACCAGATGGAAATAGACTGAAGATCAGAGATTTCAAGCATCCTCAGAAGGGAGAGGGCTCTGCCACCCAGGGATGACGAGAACCTTGGCAGAAGAAATGGAGAGAAGAAAAAAGAACAAGCCTTGGAATTAACCAGGAGGAAAGAGACTTCAGAGAAAAGACTCTGAAGCCAGTACTTTCAGTATTTATTTATTTATGCTCCTACATGAAAAGTTAAACTTGGAGGAATAGCATGTTTGAGTGTATATGCTTAATCATTTCTGTAAAGGAGAAAACTTCTCTTTGATCTGCACATAGAAGTTACAGGAATGGAGGCTGCCTTGTAATGAATCTCAGTTCACCACTACATCTGCACTCTTGATGTACTGACCACAAGGATTCGAGCTCTACCCTGGAGAGCTCACAGGTCTGTTTGCCATATTCCCCCCATGGCCAAAGTCATCCCTCCTGCCATGGAGCAGAAACACTGCCTTGACCCCAGCTGCGGGGAGCTCAGCGGAGGGAGGCACCTGCCCAAGGGGATGAGCTCAGATTCTCTGATAATGGTGCAGCTGGAGGCCTGGCAGGTGACCATGAAGGTCGCCCAGGATGGCTTTCGTCCTGAGAAGGGTGTGTTGTCCATGGACCTCGGGTGGGTGCTGGGAATGTTCATAGCTCATTCCCCATTGTGTGCATTCCACTTGCTGACTAATTCTTTTGAGACTGAGTCAGAGGGAAGGGTTTTTGGCTGTTGCTTTCTCTGCACAAAATGTGGGCCTCCGCTCTCACTGGCTGGAAGAGTTAGACCATTCTCGATCCTCTGGCAAGTTTACAAATCTGTGCGGTAAGACTGGCGACCCCTTGGCCCAGGTTCCACTTCCTCAAAGCACCTCTGTGCCTTTGCTAGAAGGTGTCGGAGAATACTATGTGTTGAAATCTTGAGAGATTTCTTCATTCTATTCTCTCTGATCAGCATTCCACCCCACATAGGGGTAAGGAAGGTAGTTTGGGTCCCACCTAATACTCATTTTGTAGCCCCCTCCCCCTCCAACTTGGTGATTCCCTCTGGGGTAAGTTTAGAGAAAAGAAAATCTCCAAGGAGTTCCCACAAGCTGAAGCCAGGGCCCCCTCCTTGGTGCCATTGGGTTGGCTAGCCTACATATTTTGAAGTTTTGTTTTTTTTTTTTTTTTAATATGACAGTTCAGACTTGAAAACCAGTACAGTTGGAAATATAAACTAGATGAAAACAAGCTATAATGAAAGTGAAAAAGAAAAACATATCAGTTTACTGCCTATTGAAAATCAGGACCAGATGAGACTGGGGCTCTGGGCATTGAATGCACTGGAGGAGGTCACTGCATGGCGAAAACCGAGCCCCGCCCCCGCATTGGCTTCCTCTCAGTAACACTGCGCTTATTTGTTTGTGCCCTCATTTGTGGAGGGAATAATGAACCAGCTTGTTTGAAGTTCTTTCTGCCTTTCTATATCAGATGTGTTTCATTTTATTTCATTTCACTTTGAGAAAGGGATAGGAAAAGGGCATCAGTGGCCAACATGAGAATCCAATTTGTGTCCTGAAAAGCACTGAGGGCCAGAAAAGGGAAGGAGAGGTGTCAGCAGGCAGGTAGGATGCTCAGTGAAAGGGGAAGAGAAGCACAGGCTTTGAACCGTATGCAGTTCAGTCATGTTGAGAACAGCAAGATGGAGTATGAATCTAGAACAGTGAGTACAGTACCACTCCAAGAGCACTTCAACACCAGCCTCCCCCAGACACTTTCAGGGATACCATTTGAAGCCATCCACCAGAACTTATGTGTTGGACTATCTGTGATTCTTGTGCTCAGAGGTTGCACACTAGCTATCCAAAGCCCACTTTTAATCAACAGATCTGTTTTGTTCAAGCTACAGTGTTGGCCTGCAACGTATTCTTAATATTTAAATTTGATGCCAAAATTTACACATCTGGATGTAAAAAAAATCTAGACTTCTGACTTGTCATGACAAGACCAAAAATGTCTGGCATCACTGGGATCACACTCTTGTGTGGCTAGAGGTTCTGGTCATTAGATCCAACTTTTGGGTGTGTGTGTGTTGTGAATGGGGGTGGTGGGCTTACCAGCAAGCAGTTCTCTGACACCAGTGGAGTGTCTTACAGTTTAACTCAATTCTGACACGATCTACTTGGAGATGGCATCATATCCCATAGGTGAAGGGCTCAGTCCTACAAGACTGCTTCTCCCCACTCCACTTCAGATGCCAATCACAATGGTTTTGACCAACCTGTTATAGATTGAGATTTCGGTGACCCCCTCCTCAAGTGTGATTAATTTGCTAGAGCAGCTGATAGAAGTCAAAAGAAACATTTTACTTCCTGGATCATCAATTGGTGATGAAAGGATATAACCCAGGAAGAGCCGGATGGGAGAGATGCACAGGGCAAGGTGTGGGGAAAAGGGCAGGGAGCTTCCATGCTCCCTCCAGGTGTGACATGCTCCCCAGTCTCCAAGTTCACCAGCCAGAAGCACTGCCTGTGGGGTTTTTATGGAGGCTTCATAGTGCATGCTCAGTAATGTACCAGCTCTTTGTGACCCCTGGACTGTAGCCTGCCAGGCTTCTCTGTCCAAGGGATTTCCCAGGCAAGAATACTGGAGTGGGTTGCCATTTCCTCCTCCAGGGGATCTTCCTGACCCAGGGGTTGAACCCAGGTCTGCTGCATTGGCAGGTGGATTCTTTACCAATGCACCCCTTGGCAAGCCTAGAGGCTTGATTACCTAGTCATGATTGACCATCACTGGTCATTGGCAATTGATTGAACCTCCAGCCCCTCTCCCCTTCCCTTTCTTGAGGCCAGGGGTGTGCAGTGGCTGGGTGAAGGAGACTGAAAGTTCAAATCCTCTTATCACATGGTTGGCAACCAGCCCCATCCTTAGGTGCTTTCCAAGTCACCTCATTAACATAACGGGACACCTTTATTGCTCTCATCACTTAGTCAATTCCAAGGTTTTAGGAGCTCTGAGCCAACAATAGAAACACAGATCTAGTATCTATTTCTTATATAAATCATACTATCACCAGGGCACAGTCTGCTGGAGCAGAGTTGAGCCTCCCTCTTGGGTTTGTTTGATGTGCTCCACTTTCTTCTCAGACTTGAGGTCAAATGCTTACTGAAGTTTAGCCTTGCTTTAAGGTCTTTGGTGAGCAGTTCAGGAATGGAGATCTAGCTCCTCAGCTAACAGAACTTGAGGAGAAATCTGCTGAAGAACTTCTAGGAAAAGTGTTTTTTTTTCTTTCAGGGAATTTTTCTTTTTACTTTTCAATGTTGTCCCGTGTGAATGTCATGTCTATGTCCGTTTTGCTTCTATCCTGTGAATGCAACCACCACCAAGATGGTTGAGTGGAAACATGAAGAGAACCTGGACCTGTGGGGCTTAATGAAGTGTTCAGTCCACCCACCTGGATCCTGCCCCATGTCTGTGCTTCCTGTTCCGGTCATGGTGCAGTTCCTTGTTGTTTAAGCCATTTTGTTACTTGCAACCAAAAACATCCTAGTCAATTCAGTGGAAAAGCAGTTTGTCAAAAGAGAAAGCTGTGTTCTTCTTGCAAGAGCCATCTCTGTTGCCTTCTCATGTCTGCCTGTTCAGGCCTTGCTTGGGATGTGGGCATAATGAGCTGGGATGACTTCCCTGGTTGGAGTATGGTTCCGGTATGATCCTTGTATGTGGAAATGCCTCCTGTTCCACATGAAAGGATGTAGTGTGTGTGCTTATGACAGTAGGTTATGTTGTTATATTGATGATCTTGACAAGTACTTTGACCTCCCTGAATCTCACTGTCCTTCTCTATGAAGTGAAGTGAAGTGAAGTCGCTCAGTTTTGTCCGACTCTTTGCGACCCCATGGATTGTAGCCTACCAGGCTCCTCTGTCCATGGGATTTTCCAGGCAAGAGAACTGGAGTGGGTTGCCATTTCCTTCTCCAGGGGATCTTTGAGACCCAGGGATCGAACCTGGGTCTCCCACATTGTAGGCAGATGCTTTGCCGTCTGAGCCAGCAGGGAAGTCCTTTCTATGAACTGCTATCCAACTTTAGAAGTCACAGTATGGATTAAATAAGGAGATTATAACTACAGTTTTTGATTGCTGAAAACTTTTAAGCCTTTCCACTTCCTCTTTCCCTTGTGCTCCACAACTTGAACCCTGATAAAAGAAAAAAAGCCTGGTGCTCTCTCTGGAGGTGGTGGAAGAGTCAAGCCCCAGGAGGCCCTGTCTAATCTTGGGAATCCTTACCCTGCCTTACCCTCAACACAACGAAAACACAGAGTCAGTTTCAGATCAGCTGGAAGTGGGGGGAGGAGGGCTGCCCTGTTCTCCCTGCAAAGCTTCATTACATAGATAGAAAATAAATCTTTGTACTCTCTCTCAGTGTATGTGTAGCATCATCATTCTTGACATCTGAACCAGATTTTGGGTGGGGATCCATCCTGTTGCTATGGAGTGGCCAAAAAGTATGTGTCAGCAGGGCAGCTGCCATGTCTGAGTGCTCAGGCAATGTTAACTCTGAAAACCAATGCAACATGGCATTATGATTATGATTATTAACTTTTAAGGATATTTTCAAACACACCCAAATGTAGAAAAAACAGTCCAGTGAATTACTACTGTTATTACCATCACTTAGCAATAACACCTAGTCTGTCTGCCTTTCTCATTTCTTCTATCATCACTCCTTTTGAAAAAGTTCTTTAGCAAAACCTAGCAAATTCACTGTAAGTGCTGCAGTAGATGTCTCTAATACATAAGGACTTACCTTTCCTTTTTAACATTAGCAGAAAATCGCTATTCCCTGCTGGCTCAGATGGTAAAGAATCTTCCTGCAGTGCAGGAAATCAGGTTCAATAACTGGGTCAGGAAGATCCCCTTGAGAAGGGCATGGCAACTCACTCCAGTATTCTTGCCTGGAGAATTACATGGACAGAGGAACCTGGTGGGCTATAGTCTATGGAATTGCACAGAATCGAACACGACTGAGCGACTAACACTATCCAACAAAATTAGCATACTTAAAAAAATTTAGCTACATCTTGTCTTAGTTGCAACACGCAGGATGTTTGTTGCATCACGTGGTCCCTTCATTGTGCCACTTGGACTCTCTAGTTGCCATGCTCGGGTTTAGTTGCTCCGCAGCATGTGGGATTTTAGTTTTCTGATCAGGAATTGAACCTGTGTCCCCTGCATTGCAAAGCAGATTCTTAACCACTGGATCACTAGGGGCATCCCAGCACTAATTTTTTAACACAATTAAATACATAGTTTGTATTCAGTTTTTCTTGATTGATTAAAAAATGTCCTTTACTATTGGGTTTCCAATCAGGATCCACATGAAATCCACTTGCCTTTAATTTTTTATATGGTATGTAATATCATTTGATATTTTTCTTATTAATTTATTATTTTATTAGTTATTTAATCATCATCATCCACACTTTATAACCCCACTAAAATGGAAGCTACATGAATGCATGAGTTCTGTCAACTGCCAGTCTACCAGCCCCTCGCAGAGCATACATACAAGATTCTCAGTAAATAGCTGCTGAATGAATACAAGTATGAATGCAAGGACAAGTATGGAAATTTCTCTGTTTATACATCCCTTTGTGTACAGTTACAATCTCCTTTCAAGGGCCCACAAGCCACAGGACACATGACTCAGTTCTTCTTTTCCTCTTTCTCAAGAGAAGGAAAAGAAAGTGAAAACTGAGCTAAAGGTCATGAAATTAACCTGAGAGTGTCTTCAGAAGTATATACTGAATGGTAGTGTGCTCTTATAAGACTGATTGATGAATATAGATGATTGTTTTCAAAGACCAATTAGCATTATTCTGAGGAATTTGCCCAGTGAAATCAGCATAACTTAGATAGCAATTAAAAATGTATTTACTTCTTTTTGGGAGAAAATATTTACAAACGACATGACCTACAAGGGATTAGTCTCCAAAATTTACAAACAGCTCATGATGCTTAACGGCATCAAAACAAACAACCCAGTCAACAAATGGGCAGAAGACCTATGACATTTCTCCAAAGACACACAAATGGCTAAGAGGCACGTGAAAATATGTTCAACATCGCTAATTATTAGAAAAATGCAAGTCAAAACTGCAATGAAATATCACCTCACACCAGCTAGAATGGCTATCATCAAAAAATCCACAAACAATAAATGATGGAGAGGGTGTGGAAAGAAGAGAGCTCTCGTATATTGTTGGTGGGATTGTAAAATTGGTACAGCCACTATGGAGAACAGTATGGAGGTTCCTTAAAAACTAAAAACAGAGCTACCATGTGACCCTGCAATCACACTCCTGGGCATATATCTGGAGGAAAGCATGATCTGAAAGGATGCATGCAACCCAGTGTTCATTACAGCACTGTTTACAATAAATAGCCAAGGCATTGAAGCAACCTAATTGTCCTTTGACAGAGGAATGGGTGAAGAAGATGTAGTACAAATATACAATGGAATATTACTCAACCATTAAAAAGAATGAGATAATGCCATTTGCAGCAACATGAATGGACCTAGAGACTGTCATGCTGAGTAAAATAAGTCATACAGAGAAGGAGAAGTATATATGCTATTCCTTATATGTGGAATCTAAAAAGAAATGATACAAATGAACTTACCAAACAGAAAAAGACTCACAGAATTAGAGAATGAACTTATGGTTGCCTGGAGAAAGGATAGGGGAAGGGATAGTTAGGGAGTTTGGGATGAATATGTACACACTGCTATATTTAAATGAATGACCAACAAGGACCTACTGTATAGCACATGGAACTCTGCTCAATGTTATGTGGTAGGGTGGATGAGAGGGGAGTTTGGGGGAGAATGGATACATGTAAATGTATGACTGAGGCCCTTTGCTGCTCACCTGAAACTGTCACAGCACTTAATCAGCTGTATGCCGATACAAAATAAAAAGTTTATTTTTTTTAATGTATTTACTTCTTGAATTCTTTATTTACCATGGTATGTCAAAAGAATTCCAGATTCTTTGGCTAAAACACAATTGAATTCACACCTAAGTATATATGTAATAGGAATATTTTCCTCAATTGTTATGAGTTCTATGGGAGTTACAATGAATGTTTGCTTTGAAACAGCAGGTAGCTTTAAAGCTAATCTGTAGGGCTGTGAAGAAATGTCCACAAGCTCTCAAAGTCATGTACCCTGCCTTTATTCAAAAATGGTACCCTTGTATTTTATTTTTTTGCAAATTCAAGAAGAAAATCTCACAGAATTCTTCTCATGAAACTGGGTGACTCTTGAAATCTCCTTCCTTTTGGCTGGCCCCATAACATAAGAGTTTCAAATGTTGGTCTAAAGGCCAAGGGGGTTCCTTCAGACCTTGTAGTTGGCTTGGGAGCCAGTATATGATTGGCCTATAGTATTAAAAAGAATTGGAGAAAGAAAGTGAAAAGATGAGGGATAATTTATTTGGGGCTCAGGAAAAACTTAGAAAAAACTCAGCTTATCTAAGATATTGAAATACTAATTACAGTTTAAAATTCAGAATGAATTATCTTTATTTAAAAATTGATTATAAACAAATTTCCAAATTTTCTATTTATTTATATTCAATTACTGTCATTTCTTTTTATAACTATGAATGACTAAGGATTTTAAGTCACATTAAAATATTTGTGTACCAACACATAGATATTCAAGACATTAAGTCACTTTGGGAAATCCTATACATTTCCCCATTATTTTACCCATATTATGCACGTGGGCCCTGAAAGTAAAATATAAAAGTGGGTCAGAATACTGAAATTGCCAAGATCACACAGAGACTTCTATTTCAGATGATCTGAAAATTTGTGATGATCACACACATAGATCTGAGAGTTTCAGAGGCACACAGCTGTGGCTGGAGAACCCAGCTCTATTTACCATCTGTCTGTTAGCACCGTGGAGCTTGGCTGAGAGCTCTGCTTTTCAGATCTGAGAATTTTTTCCTTCCAAGCACCCTGGGCTGGGTTTTCCAGAGAACTAAGGGAACCTAGGAAAAGTCGCTTTTTTCTACTTCCAACTTGGGGCAAAAAGAGGGAAGGTTTGTAACTTGAAGTTAGTTGTGGTGCCTTTCATATATTTTTGTTTGTAACTCTGGTAGAGACATTAGTCACTCACCTTCCATGTGGGGAGTCTCTGAAAGAAGATGCTCAAGGCATTCCACGTCCTAATAGGGTCATTGCTGAAATTGGTGGGGGAAAAAGACTGTATTTTTGCTGGCTAATACAGCATTTCTAGATGCTCATTAAGCTGTTAAAAAATGTGAAATGATGACTCATCCTAAGCCTCTCCCAACCCCCCTCCCTACTCCAATTTGCCTGTGGGTTGAAGGAATGTATACTGACTTGAGTTAAAGAAGAAACTTGTGGTTTCCATTATAGTCTGTAAACATCGGTCGCTGAAAGCCTCAAGCGAGCTATCATCTGCTGCCACACACATGCTCTATATACAGTTCATCTTGGAAAGCAGACTGGGAGAGCGCCGTGTTTACAGCTCCAGAGTAACCCAACCAATGGCAGCCTGGTCTTCCCAGGGGTCTCCAGAGCGGCACTGCGCACAGCTAAGTGGAGGTCCCCTCTGATGTTTTCTAAGGCAAAGCATCAAGAGAGAAACCAAGGCCAGCTCTCCTGAAAGCGAGCTCTTCCTGCTGCTTGCAGTGGCCCTTTGCCACCTTTTCAGCAACAATTTTTTAAAATTAATTAACTATTTATGTTAACTTTTTTTCTAATCTTTTCAAAGACAGAAAAAGTTACTCATACTGTTTGCTTCCCTTTTACTTTTATTCTTGGGTCCGAGCTTTAAAGTCATTTGAAAAGTTGATTTATCTATCATTTTCAAGGCTAATGATAATGCTGTCATTTTGGGTTCAAAATGAATTTAATTATATGGGCATGGGGGAAATGTATGTGAACCATCTAGGGAAGAGTCTATGATTCTGATTGTAAGTAATGGGTTAAAAAAGTACCTCAGAGAAACATTGCAGAGGGTATCTGGATATTTGCTTGGCATCCTGACCACGGCCTATAAGAAGAGCTAAACAGGGGCCTGTTTCTGTTGGAAGGGGCTTCCCTGGTAGCTCATTTGGTAAAGAATCCACCTGCAATGCAGGAGATCTCGGTTCGATTCCTGGGTCTGGACGACCCCTGAAGAAGGGATAGGCCACCCACTCTACTATTCTTGGGCTTCCCCGGTGGCTCAGACAGTAAAGAATCCACCTGAGATGTGGAAGACCTGGGTTTGATCCCTGGGTTGGTAAGATCACTTGGAGAAGGGAACGGCTACCCGCTCCAGTATTCTTGCCTGGAGAGTTCCATGGACAGAGGGGCCTGGCGGGCTACAGTCCATGGGGTTGGACACAGCTGAGTGACTTTCACTTCACTTTTTCTGGAAGGAGGAGGACTCATGGATGTGGTCTGGGTGGGAAAATACAGGATGTAATATTAAAGGGGTTGAATTTGCCCTCTAGCTTTGACACTTTGTGATTAGGGCAATGCTTCTTAAAATGTGTCCTGGGTACAAATTCTCTGAGGGTTTTGTTAAAATGTAGATTCAGACCCAGGAGGTATGGGCAGGGCTCGAGACTCTGCCTCTCTTTGTGCTCCCCAGATCCTGGGATGCTCTTCCTCACACCAGCTGTGAGTACCAGGGAATGGGCAAGTCTTGAAAGCCTTGGAACCCTCAGGAGAACAGGGGTTAGAATGATATCAGCCTTCCAGGATTATCTTCTGGACTTGGCACTGGTAAAGATGACTGGCCTGGAGAAGACAGGTATTAGATGTTGGCTTTGGGGTCCAGAGTATTCCATTAATGGTGGAAGGCATCTGAAGAAGGACCTAGTTTGGTGGCTCAGATGGTAAATAATCTGCCTGCAATGCAGGAGACCCGTGTTTGATCCTTGGGTTAGGAAGATTCCCTGGAGAAGATACCCACTCCAGTACTCTTGCCTGGAGAATTCCATAGACAGAGGAGCCTGGCAGGCTGCAGTCCATGGGTTTGCAAAGAATCAGACATGACTGAACAAGTAACCCTTTGACTTTTACAGATGGAGGATGGAGATACAGTACATGGAAGGTAGTCACTCATCACAGGCTCAGTAGGTCTCTATACCAGTGTCTGCCCTTTGAGTCTAAATGAAGGTCCAGTAGACAGAACTATCTGATTTGTACTTAGAGTGGGTGTGGCTTATATCTCTGGCATCAGTTGACCTATGATTTGATATAAAATGAGTCACTGTTGCAAATATTTCAATTCCCTGTTCTCTCTCCCTTTTCTTTTCATTATTTTTTAATAACTTAAGGAGGACCCATTACAGGACATGCTAAAGTTTTCTATTTCAAAGAGAATGGGGCAAGGAGTCTGTGATTTCATTCACATTGAGCTAAAAGTGTTTGTTTTTTCCCCAGTGTCCAACTTCTCAGCCATCCCAACTCTTCACTCTAACTCATCCTCTCCTCAGCCCTTGAGAATGCTATGCAGGCCTAGATGTCATCTTTAATCAAATAACATAATCAGTAAACACCATAAATTAGACCTTTCTACTCTCTCTGCATGGCAGGAGTGGGGAAGTACTAATGATGTAATGAAAAGGCTAATTAAAAACTCGTAAATCTCATAGTCTTTGAGTTTGGTAACTGGCTAGCAAGAAAGGCTTGATTCCATAACTCACTTTCTAATAGCTCAATGGTCCTTATTAGGAGGTAATTCTCACAGTCTGCTTCTCTTTACTGAGACTGGTAGCATAAGGTTGTTGAAAGCCCCTCCACATGAATTGGCTTTGAAGAGGGCAATACTTGCAGGTTTCCCAGTTTTTAGAGTGTTGTGTTTGCCATCACTCCGGTTTTTAGCTGTCTGAGCCAGTGGTCTGTCAGTATGATGGTAATGATGTTGGAGTTTTCACCCCAGGCATATTTGTAGCACTCAGCACAAATATGCTACAGTTATTTATAAGCAGACAGTTATTCTCTGACCAAGGCTGACCTGCTTATGTCCCCCTAATTGGCTGACCTGCTTATGTCCCCCCTAATTGCTCTATGAGGAGGACCAGGAGACGTCTGCTGATGACTGGCTTCAGTTCAGTTCAGTCACGTCTGACTCTTTGCAACCCCATGGACTCCAGCATGCCAGGCTTCCCTGTCCATCACCAACTCCCAGAGCTTGCTCAAACTCATGCCCATTGAGTTGGTGGTGCCATCCAACCATCTCATCCTTTGTTGTCCCCTTCTCCTCCTGCCCTCAATCTTTCCCAGCATCAGGGTCTTTTCCAATGAGTCAGGTGGCCAAAGTGTTGAAGTTTCAGCTTCATCATCAGTCCTTCCAATGAATATTCAGGACTGATTTCCTTTAGGATAGACTGGTTGGATCTCCTTGCAGTCCAAGAGACTCTCAAAAGTCTTCTCCAACACCACAGTTCAAAAGCATCCATTCTTTGGTGTTCAGCTTTCTCTACAGTCCAACTTTCACATCCATACATGACTACTGGAAAAACCAGAGCTTTGACTAGATGGAACTTTGTCAACAAACTAATGTCTCTGCTTTTTAATATGCTGTCTAGGTTGGTCATAACTTTTCTTCCAAGGAGCAAGTGTCTTTTATTTCATGGCTGCAGTCACCATTTGCAGTGATTTTGGAGCCCAGGAAAATAAGGTCTGTAACTGTTTCCATTGTTTCCCCATCTATTTGCCATGAAGTGATGGGACTGGATGCCATGATCTTAGTTTTCTGAATCTTGAGTTTTAAGCCCGCTTTTTCACTCTTCTCTTTCACTTTCATCAAGAGGCTCTTTAGTTCCTCTTCACTTTCTGCCATCGGGTGGGGTCATCCTTATGTCTGAGGTTATTGATATTTCTCTGGCAAACATCATTTCAGGTTGTGCTTCATCCAGTCCAGCATTTCACATGATGTGCTCTGCATATAAGTTAAATAAGCAGGGTGACAATACACAGCCTTGACATATTCCTTTCCCAGTTTGGAAACAGTTGTTCTATGTCCAGTTCTAACTGTTGCTTCTTGACCTTCATACAGGTTTCTCAGGAGACAGGTAAGGTGCTCTGGTATTCCCATCTCTTTCAGAATTTTCCACAATTTGTTGTGATCCACACAGTCAAAGGCTTTAGTGTAGTCAATGAAGCAGAAGTAGATGTTTTTCTGGAAATCTCTTGCTTTTCCTATGATTCAGTGGATGTGGGTAGTTTGATCTTTGGTTCTTCTACCTTTTCTAAATCCAGCTTGAACATCTGGAAGTTCTCAGTTCACATACTGTTGAAGCCTGGCTTAGAGAATTTTGAGCATTACTTTGCTCATGTGTGAGATGAGGGCTATTGTGCAGTAGTTTGAACATTCTTTGGCATTGCCTTTCTTTGGGATTGGAATGAAAACTGACCTTTTCCAGTCCTGTGGCCACTGATGAGTTTTCCAAATTTGCTGGCATATTGAGTGCAGCACTTTCACAGCATCATCTTTTAGGATTTGAAATAGTTCAGCTGAAATTCCATCACCTCCACTAGCTTTGTTCATGGTGAAGCTTCCTAAGGCCCATTTGACTTTGCACTCCAGGATGTCTGGAGTGATTACACCATCATGGTTATCTTGGTTATTAAGATCTTTTTGTATAGTTCTTCTGTGTATTCTTTCTACCTCTTCTTATTATCTTCTGCTTCTGTTAGGTCCTTACTCTTTCTGTCCTTTATTGTGCCCATTTTTGTATGAAATGTTCCCTTGGTATCTCTAATTTTCTTGAAGAGATCTCTAGTCTTTCCCATTCTGTTGTTTTCCTTTATTTCTTTGCACTGATCTCTTAGGAAGACTTTGTTAATCTCTCCTTGCTATTCTTTATAACTCTGCATTCAGATGGATATATCTTTAATTTTCTCCTTGCCTTTTACTTCTCTTCTTTTCTCAGCTCTTTGTAAGGCCTCCTCAGACAACCATTTTGCCTTTTTGCATTTCTTTTTCTTTGGGATGATTTAGATCACTCCGTGGATGATGGATTCCTGGACAATGCTATGAACCTCCATCCATAGTTCTTCAGGCACTCTATCTATCAGATCTAATCCCTTGAATCTATTTGTCACTTCTACTGTATAATCATAAAGGATTTAATTTAGGTCATACCTGAATGGTCTAGTGGTTTTCCCTACTTTCTTCAATTTAAGTCTGAATTTGGCAATAAGGAGTTCCTCATCTGAGCCACAGTCACCTCCTGGTCTTGTTTCTGCTGACTGTATAGAGCTTCTCCATCATTGGCTGCAAAGAATATAATCAATTTGACTTCAGTATTGACCATCTGGTGATGTCCATGTGTAGAGTCTTCTCTTGTGTTGTTGGAAGAGGGTGTTTGGTATGACCAGTGCGTTCTCTTGGCAAAACTCTGGTAGCCTTTGCCCTGATTTATTTTGTACTCCACGATCAAACTTGACTGTTACTCCAGGTATCTCTTGACTTCCTACTTTTGCATTCCAGTCCCCTGTGATGAAAATAACATCTGTATTTGTGTGTGTTAATTCTAGAAGGTCTTGTAGGCCTTCATAGATCCATTCAGCTTCTGCCTCTTTGGCATTAGTGGTTGGGACATAGACTTAGATTATTGTGATATTGAAAGGGTTGCCGTGGAAATGAACAGAGATTATTCTGTCATTTTTGAGATTGCATTGAAGTTCTGCATTTCAGACTCTTTTGTTGACTATGAGGGCTACTCCATTTCTTCTAAGGGATTCTTGCCCACAGTAGTAGATATAAAGGTCATCTGAATTAAATTCACCCAATCCAGTCCATTTTAGTTCACTGATTCCTAAAGTGTCAATGTTCACTCTTGCCATCTCCTGTTTGACCACTTCCAATTTACCTTGATTCATGGACCTAACGTTCCAGGTTCCTGTACAGTATTGCTCTTTACAGTATTGGACTTTGCTTCCATTACCGGTCACATCCACCACTGGGCATTGTTTTTGCTTTGGCTCAGGCTCTTCATTCTTACTGTTCTCCAGTAGCATATTGGGCACTTACTCTCCTGGGGAGTTCATCTTTCAGTGTCATATCTTTTTGCCTTTTCATACTGTTCATGGGGTTTTCAAGGCAAGAATACTGAAGTGGTTTGTCATTCCCTTCTCCAGTGGACCACGTTTTGTGAGAACTCTCCACCATGACCCATCTGTCTTGGGTGACCCTACACAGCATGGCTCATAGTTTCATTGAGTTAGACAAGGCTGTGATCCATGCGACCAGTTTGGTGAGTTTTCTGTGATTGTGGTTTTCATTCTGTCTGCCCTGTGATGGATAAGGATAAGAGTCTTGTGGAAGCTTAGGAGGGACTGGCTCTGGGGCAATCTGGGTCTTGCTCTGATAGATGGGGCTATGCTCAGTAAATCTTTGATTCAATTTTCTGTTGGTTGAATTAAATCAACAGGGGGGTATGTTCTCTCCTTGAAGTTTTGCCTGAGGCCAAACTATGGTGGGAGTAATGGTAATAATGGCTGTCTCTTTCAAAAGAACTTATGCCAGGATGCCCCGTGGCTCCCAGGGCTGTTGTATTCAGTGCCCCTTATCCCGCAGCCAGGCACTGTTGACCCACGCCTCTGCTGGAGACTCCTGGACACTCACAGGCAAATCTGGCTCAGTCTCTTATGGGGACATTGCTCCTTTCTCTTGGGTCCTAGTGCACATAAGGTTTTGTTTGTGCCCTCTAAGCATCTGTTTCCCCAGTCCTGTGGAAGTTCTGTAATCAAATCCCACTGGCCTTCAAAGTCAAATTCACTGGGGGTTTTCAGTCCCTTTGCTGGGTCCCCAGGTTGGGGAATGTGTTGTGGATCCTAGAACTTTGCAACAGGGTGAGAACTTTGGTGTAATTGTTCTCAGGTTGGTGGGTCATCTGCTCAGTGGCTCTATGGTGGGTCTAATGGCGACCTCCTCCAAGAGGATTTATGCCACATGCAGTACCTCCCAGGTCTGCTGCTGCCAGAACCCCTGTCCCCGCAGAAAGCCACTGCTGACCCATGCCTCCCCAGGAGACACTCAAACACTCAAAGACAGGCCAGCTCAGTCTTTTGTGGGATCTCTGTGTCCTGGTGTGGACAAGGTTTTGTTGGAGCCCTCTGAGTACTCTGGAAGGTATGGGGATGATTCACTTAATGAACCCTAAAATCTTTGCCAAAGAGAGGAAAGGTATGAGCTCTGGAAAAGGTGGGTTTCTGGCCTCATCTTAGTTTACAAGGGATGGTCCACAAGTAGTAAGTTAAGGAAAGTTATGATATGTTCTCCAAGACGCACCAGGAAAGAGGTTACATAGGGAGACCTGTGGGTTTAGGGGAAACCATAGGATTAGAAGTAGGGTTAGAGGGAGTCATAGGATTAGAGGGAGCCATAGGATTAAGAGCATCCCTGGTAGCTCAGTTGGTAAAGTATCTGCCTACAATGCAGGAGACCTAGGTTCGATTCCTAGGTCAGGAAGATCCCCTGGAGAAGGAAAGCACAACCCACTCCAGTATTCTTGCCTGGAGAATTCCATGGACAGAGGAGCCTGGCAGACTACAGTCCTTGGGGTCGCAAAGTTGGACATGACTTAGTGACTAACACACACATAGGATTAGATGATGGAGATGACTGGGGGTAGCAGGACCCCAAACCTGAGGGTGAATGTTGACACCTTTACTTCCTGATTAGTGCTTCCAGAGGGCATTGCTAATTTACTTGTCTGCAGCCTCACCTGACCAATACAGATCTTAAAGTCCCATCCCTTTCTTCTTGGGTCTGAGGACATCTAGACTCCCAAAGTTCTATGCATGTGACTGAGTGATTGAAATTGAGTATATAAGTCTGAATGTGTAGGCTCCATGGCTTTATGGCAGCAATGGTTAGTAACCAGCAAGGTAGATGTGATCAATTGCAAAAATGACCTCAGCTCTTTAACTTTCCTATTTATTATTTTCCTTCCCCTGGGATCTGGGCTGGCTTTATAAGTTACTTTGGACAATTCAGTTCAGTTCAGTTGCTCAGTCATGTCCGACTCTTTGTGACCCCGTGGACTGCAGCACACCAGGCCTCCCTGTCCATCACCAACTCCTGGAGTTTGCTCAAACTCCTGTCCATTGAGTCAATGATGCCATCCAACCATCTTATCCTCTATTGTGCCCTTCTCCTCCCACCTTCAATCTTTGGACAATAGTCTGCAGTAAAAGTGAGGGTGTGACATTTCCAAGCCAAGGACTCAAGAAGCCTTAAACATTTCTACTTCTTCTCTGGATTCCTGTGACCATCATGTAACCAAACCCATTAGCCTTCTGGAGGACAAAAATATGGAGAGAAGTTATCACAGCTAAGGCCATCCTAGACTGCACATCCTAAGTGGATCCCCCACTCTACAGGGCAGAAGCATGAGAAAGCCCAGCCAAAATCAGCCTAGCCCAGGTCACAGCAGAAGAACCCATATACAGGCAGACCTCAGAGACATTGCAGGATCAGTTGCAGACCATTGCAATGAAGCAAATATTGCAATAAAGTGGGTAACATGATCTTTTTTGTTTACTAGTACATGTAAAAGTTATATTTACACTATACTGTAGTCTGCTAAGTGTGCAATAGCATTATGTCTCAAAAACAATGTGCACACCTTATTTTAAAAAGCCTTATTGCTAAAAATGCTAAGCATCATCTGAGCCTTCAGTGAGTTGTGATCTTTTTGCTGGTGGAAAGTGAAAGTGAAAGTCTCTCAGTCGTGTCCAACTCTTTGTGACCCCATGGACTATACAGTCCATGGAATTCTCCAGGCTAGAATACTGGAGTGAGTTGCCTTTCCCTTCTCCAGGGGATCTTCCCAATCCAGGGATTGAATCCAGGTCTCCCGCATTGTGGGCAGATTCTTTACCAGCTGCGCCACAAGGGAAGCCCAAGAATACCAGAGTGGGTAGCCTATGCCTTCTCCAGAGGATGTTCCTGGCCCAGGAATCAAATTGGGGTCTCCTGCATTGCAGGTGGATTCTTTACCAACTGAGCTACCAGAGTGCTGGTGAAAGGGTTTGAAATATTTTGATAATACCCCAAATGTGACCTGGATACACAGAGTGAGCAAATGCTGTTCTAACACTAACATCTAACATTTAACAACTAACACTAACAACTAACATCTAACAGAGCTGATAGATGTGCTCAATGCATGATTGTCACAACCTTCAATTTAAAAACAAAACAAAACAGTATCTTTGAAGTTCAATAAAGGTAAAGTACTAGTCATTCATTTGTGCGTGACTCTTTGCAACCTCATGGACTATAGCCCATGGGGCTCCTCTGTCCACGGAGTTCTCCAGCCAAGAATACTGGAGTGGTTTGCCATGCCCTGCTTCAGGGAATCTTCCCAACCAGTGGATCAAACCTGGGTCTCCTGCACTGCAGACAGATTCTTATACCAACTGAGCCACCAGGGAAGCCCAATAAAGTCAAGTGCAATCAAAAGAGGTATGTCTGTGTTTGTGAACTAAATAATATTTCGTTTTTCTTTTGACATATTTTAAAGAAAAATTCAAACATACAGAAAAATTAAATGGATTTTTCAGTGAGTAGCCATTTACTCAACAATCCAACACCTAGTATTTTACTATATTTGTTTTATCCTCTATCTACATACCTATCATTCTATTCACTCTATTCATACCCTTTTTGAATCATGTTTTTCATTTGTAGCCACTGCATTTTGAGATGAATTATTATGCAAGCATTATTTGTAGTAGTAAGTAAGTGATGCAGTGGACAAAATATATAAAGAAGACTTTGGGGAAATAAGCCAATGTTCTGAGAAAAGTGGCCAATATGACATTTTCTTACCAAAGGAACTAGTGAGATCTACTCTTCTAGGAAGATATGTATTGACCAGAAGCTGTGGAATGGCTAAGAATTCATCAGGCAGCAGGGGTACTGGTCAGATTATATTTTTTTCTATGTTCTGTGTCTCCTGCACAGTTGGCAATGCTCAGACTTTCAGACTGGAAAAGCAGCTGTCCATGGGAATGAAGAGGAGGAATGTCCCTTACACATTTCCATGGTTTCCAACTACTTTTCACACAGACATATGCTCATTTTGATATTAATATTGAGAGAAAAGCAGCTCACAGATTTCAAAATCAAAACTTGGAGATACTTTTGACCTGCCCAATGCCACTCAGTCTGAGATTAGACTGGAACCAGGGAATTTCCACGTAACTTGCAATGCTCCTTCTACCGTGGCTCAACTGTTTATTAGCAGAATCGCAAGTGAAATTAAGAGTAAGAAAGATAGAAGAAGAAAAAAGAAGCATTGGATAATATATGATTGTTTTATTCGGAACTTGTTCCCATCAGGAATACTGACTGCACCTCCTTCCAAACATCTGGTGTTGTACGAGGTACACAGAATAGTACCAGGTCAGGGAAGACAACCTCTGTTCTGAGAAACTCTCAGCCCAAGTTTGCATGATACGCAACAGTGCCTCTGATACTGAGACCACAGACTCATGGCCCACTTCTGTTTTTAGCCTACGTGGGAGACAATTCCATGAACTCAAGACTCAACGACAGCTGTTGCATCTGACTTTGAGGGTGCACTACACGGCTTTCTCTGCTTTGCCCCTGAGCCTCCTGCCAAACTCTGGGAGCTGGAGCTTGTTTGGCTGTTTCAGAGTCATGCAGAAGAGCTAGGGAATCAATAACCACAGTGGGGGATGGAATCTGGTGGATAAATACTCCAGCTTCCTACTTTGCAGCTGGACAATTCCAGGAGGTGGTTGCATCCTTGTCTCCGATTTTGCTGCTTTTCCCAAGCTAAGACAAAAAGACGAAACTACACTCACAAAATTATAAAGGGTGTAGACTATAATACCGTAAAGCAGTATGACATGACATGTATATGGGAGATAAATAGAAAATAGATAACAGAGGAGTTGTAAGAAATGAGAATACATCACTGAAAACTGGGGTCATTGGAGTCAAGCCTTTAAGTGAGAATATGATTTCAATACATTCTTAAATGGAATCCAGGGCATGGGAATCCGTGGGAGGGAATTTTTCTAGGATTCTTACAAATCTCTGTTTTTCTTTGCTTTACTAAATGTCAGCCATTAACAGTGCTTGAGTCTCCAGTGGAAACTTTAATCACCAAGTGGCCACTATGAAATAGCAGCTTGTTGACTGCTAACACTCTTTGAAACCCAAGTTGCCTCTATCTTTTTCTGTCTTTGATTGGGGCATAATGTTATTAGGGTTGACCCCTTCTCCTTCAGGGATGATCATATAGCTCCATTCCCTGGTAGGGTATTTTTGAGCATGGTCAATGCCAGAGTTACTTATCTGAACTCCCAGGGACAAGCAGGATGGGAAAGCCAAGGCTGCTTTGCGAAGGAACTTGTCAGTCAAGAAGAAGTGCAAATGTCATGTGGTTGGCTTTTAAATCAAGACCAGATGGCAAACGGTATTTGGTGGTTTTTGGTTATATTCCAGTTGTCTGATGCTCAGAAATCTCCCAAAAAGTGGAGATAACTTTTGCCACAGTGAAATTCTGGCGTTGGAGCTGGTTGCAGCATGAACAGGCTCTTGATTTTCATTGCAGAGAACCAGTTCTGCAGCCTGACTCACAGAAGAGGCAGTGAGGAAGGCCTGGAGGGAACAGGTGGTCCTCTCCGGGCAGTGATCAGGCTGGAGAAGGAGCAGGGTGGGGGACTTGGAGAGCAGCTTCATCCACTGTCCCTTGATTTTGCTTGAAGAAACTAGCTTTCTTTTCAAGGACTCATGTCTCTCTCACTCTTCATCAACTCAGTGCTGGAAAGAGAGAATAGCCTCAAAGGGTAAGCAAGAAGGAGGAAATTCAAAAGGCAGAGAAAATATCTGCACATCATGGAGAGAATAAACAAAATGTAAACCTTCAATAACAGGCACCCATAGGCAGATGAAAAGGGGCGAAGTTATAGCCCACCTCCCAAGTTACCACAGCTGCATGGCTGTGTGTTGAAAACACTTTCAAAGCTCCAAACATTAACTGTTTTGTTCTTTTCAAAGTTTATAACCTTTTCCCTTTTGCTCAGCTGTGTTCTAATGACAAATTATTTTTTTCTGTTAAAGAGGATCAGTTTATGAGAACAGGATGTTTGTATTAAATATTAAATTGTCAAGGCTTCCTTCAGTCGAAGGTCCCAGCTTGGCTTCAGTTTTGATTGAAATAGACAAACCTACATTCCTACAGAGAGTACAAAGTGTTTGTCAAATCTTGATAATGTAACCCAGCATAGAGCCAAGTACAGAATAATTGGTTAATGTCCGCCTCATTCTTTGAAGATAGAAAGTACTGTGTAGGTTCTAAGTGATACTGAAAGCTGAGCCAGCCCTGGAGGGGCTGATTCTTGGGGTCAGTAGACTAAGCTCTTCTCCTTGACTCTCAAGGAGCAAAGATATTGGTTCGTGTGGATGACCTGGATTTTTGGTGGGAGCCACTTTGGTTCTAGAAATTGGCCTTCAGCTCTACCTACTCTTTTCTCATGTTTTCTCAGCAGTTTAATTATGGGTTAGCTGTGTTGTCTCTGGCCTTCAGAGACTATGTAATGTCCTAGAGAGTGTCCTTCATTTCATGTGAAAGTATTCTGGGTTTAGGAGGTAGAACTTTGGAAAACTAGGCATATGTGTCTTAGAACTTACCAGCTCTTTAGCAGGAAGTCAATAGGTGATTGCAAAAATGAGGGGAATATGGTGAAATCAGTCTTGGTGAAATTCATTCTTCCTCTTGAAGAGTCATAAAACAATTCAGTGTGTTGAATCCATTACGGTTTTTCAAGAAAACTGAATCCACTCAAAGTGGTTGATAGACTGTAATGTAGGAACTGAATCAGAGACTTATCAAAAAAACTGAAAATTAGGGAAGATGAGGCAGTCTACAGAGGAACAGTGCAGTATGCACGTGTGTCAGGCTGGAGGACGGAGAAGGGAAGTGATGTTTGCAGAGCCCAGAGGTTGCTCAGGGAAATGTGGATCCTGGGAGGAGAGCCTGCCTAGAGACTCAGAGGTGATGCAACCTCTCTGGAGAAGCTGCTCTAAGCAGAACAAGGAGGAGAAATACCTGGGCTTCTTTTCTTTCCTTTTTTTCAGTTTCCTCATTTTTTAAAAATTACTTTTTATTGGAATATAGTTGCTATACAATGTTGTGTTAGTTTCTACCATACAGCAGAGTGCATCAGCCATACATACACATATATTCCCTCCCTTTTGGACTTCCTTCTTATTCAGGTCACCACAGAGCATTAAGTAGAATTCCCTGTGCTATACCATAGACTCTCATCAGTTATCTATTTTACACGTAGTATCAGTAGTGTATATGTGTCGATTCCAGTCTCCCAATTCCTCCCACACATCCTTCTCCCTCTTGGCATCCATATATTTGTTCTCTCCCTCTGTGTCTCTATTTCTCCTTTGCAAATAAGATCACCCATTCCATTTTTCTAGATTCCACACATACCATTAATATACGATATTTGTTTTTCTTTTTCTGACTTCATTCTGTATGACATTCTCTAGGTCCATCCATGTCTCTACAAATGACCCAACTTCATTCCTTTTTGTGACTGAGTAATATTCCACTGTATATACGTACTATATCTTCTTTATCCATTCATTTATCTATGGACATTTAGGTTGCATCCATATCCTGGCTATTGTAATAGTGCTGCAATGAACACTGGTGCTCATGTTTCTTTTAGAATTATGATTTTCTTGGGCTTCTTCCTTTTTCCTGCCCTGGGCCCCTAAGAGAACACCTTCCCACTGCCCCAGCTTATTTGGAAAGCATATAGACAAGAGCATCTGGGAAATTTACCTTGCAGGGCCAGCCAGGTGCCACAGGACAGCAGGGTCAGGGTGGGGATAGATCTGAGGGTCAGGAGGCGAGTGCATAGCACATGTAGGGAGGTCTCAGGAAAGCTCTGTCACCCTGAGGTCTGTGGAGCATCATCTGACCCAGAGCCAGCCACAATTATTTGGCAACAGTGCTTTTAAAATGTGTATGATTTTTTAAAAACTCTCTTTGATCTTTTATGACCATCTTGTATGGACTTTCAAGAGGATTTCAAATTGCTAATCAAGGTAAGCTAACTTTTTGTAGTAGCATCTTGTTGCTTTCTCAATAAAGTTGATCAAAGAAGTAGAACAGAAAGTGAGCAGAGACAAAGACTCCCTAAGCGGGTGTCTTTCTCATCTTCATTCATGCTGTGGGGGCAGAGGCAGGCATGGAGGTTTGGGGGTCTGGTTAGTGCTGGCCAGTGTGATCCTGGCAGAGGGAAAGTCCCCTGTAGGGAGCAGGATATGCGTATTGCAGCCCAGTCACATTGGCCAATGGATGGAGAGGAGACACCCGCCTCCAGAGAACTCCTAAGTGGACGTAGTCCATGGAGCTTTTATTTTTGCAAACAGGTATCCTTGTCATGTGGGAAGTTACAGCCTAGAGTTTGTGCTATTAGCCTGATGAATCATGCCCTCCACCTACAGTGGGAATTCCATTGCCCCAAATTCTCTATAGAGAAATGTACCCATCTTCCCTCTACTCTGGATCTCCTGCCTCAATCCCTAGTCCCTTCTTTAGCCAGTATTTTTTTAAGTGGCTCACAGAAGTGAACATACATTCATCAATATATCATATATGTTAATATATCTAAATTATATATAAACATATATATTTGAAGGATTATGTTTACCTCTGAAATTTTCGTGTAGTGTGCACGTGTACATATGTGTGTAAGTTTGTGTGTACTCACTTCTACTCTTGCTTATAAGTGAGATTATTACAAACTGCAGTGTGGTCCTTAAGGGGAGACGTCAGCCCACACCTTCTCTGCCACACACCTCAGCATCAGGACACCTTGAGGTCTTCTAAGCCATGCCTGGGCACTGGGCATTGATGCAGGGGGTTGGTGCTGAGTGCCAACATTGCTTCAGAACAAAAGAAGAGACTTTTCAAAGTGGCATCAAGGAATAGCTGTATCTCAGCACTACCCAAACTTTGGTCCCCAATCTGGAAGATGTGCTGTGGAGAGGCACATCAGCCAGCAGACCCTGATGTCCAATGGCCTGGCTGCTGCCGTGCGAGGTCTGTGACTGGCAAGGGATGCTACGCAGCATCTGTTACCGAATCCTGAAAGCACTGCCTTTTCATCTCTTATTTCTGCCTTGTCACACAATCCACATTTTCCATAAGGCCGGTCTCCGAAGCATAACACTAAATACGTAACACTAAATACATCTCCGACTTCAACAGCCGACGTGTGAAATGGAGACACTGACAATGAAATACTTGGTACTTTTCAGAAGAGGGCGTGGCTTTGTTCTTTTCTGAAGATCACTTTTCTTTTTTCTCTCTTTGGGTCTGGATAAAACCCTAGTACTTAAATCAGCTTCTTGATTCAAGGGTTTGCCTGGCTGCCTGAGAAGTCTATTATCTTTGTCGCCTCCATCTTCAACTTCTGCATTAACCACAAATTCCCTTTCCCCAACTCTGGCCAACTGCTCCTGCTCCAGCCTTTTCCTGTCTCTCCTCAGTCAGCACGAACAAGAAAGTTTTCTTACTAATTGGTACAACTCTCCAGTCTCTTTTGGAGATGTATCAGTTTATCTCAAATTTCAGACAAAACTGTGAGCATATTTGCATGCACTGGTGGTTGGTTTTCTACAAATCGACTAGACAGGTCATCTCCAGAGATCCTTTTCTAGTCTCTAGATTAAGCATTCAACCCAATATGGTGAATGAAACAGATTAGATGGTGAGAGGGGATGGGAAGAAAAACCAGGCATGTGATTTTATGTAGTTGAGGAAATTATCTGCATTCCACCTGTAGTGAAAACCAAATGAAACTCTTTGGAGGTTACACAAATGGAATTTCCCTTCACTCTTACTTTGAATGGGGTATCTTTTGTATGCTGCTTTATCTCCTTTTGATTCCAGCTGGGATGGTAGCTGGAAGTACCAAAACCCACTACAGAGGCCTGTGTTTGTGATATTGCCAGCCTGGCTGGAAACAGGAAATACCAAGACTCTTATAATAAATGCAGAGACTTCCAGCCTAATTTCACAGTCTCAGAAGTTTTGAATAGAGGTTAGACTAGGCTGCAAATCTTGGGCGTACTTTTCAACAGAACTTCCGGTCTCCTGTGACCTGCCCTGTGTCAGAGAAGTGACTGCTAAACTCAGTCTTGGAAATCTCACTTCTGAGGTGGATACCTCCCAGCACCCTTTCACTTTTTGAATGGACCACGAATAGAAGAACTCTGGCTGTGGTGGATAGTGGGAAGGAAAGAGTACCACCTTGATAGCTCTCCAACGCCAGTTAGGAAACCATTTGCTGTGACTTAGATAAAGCCCTATTAGGAAAAGGGGGTAAGAATCTGGACAATTAGTGATAGTACTGATATTCCCTGGGAGCTTGGGAGAAGTTCAGACTCTCAGGCTCCAAACCACATCTCCTGAATCAGTGTCTGTGATTTTGTGAGGTATTTGAGGGATCTGTGTGTACACTGAAGGGAGACAACACTGGTTTGGAAGACTCCTGGATAGTTCTTTGAAAATTCAGTTATTTCTACTTGGTAGGTGAATGATGAGTAGTTTTGATAGGTTGCCCTGTAGTTACGCAAAACTGCCTATATTGTGTAGGTCGTATTCTGGTTTCTGTATGATCTGAAGACTCCCATGAAGCTTTCCTCCATTGAATTCTCCCAAATTCTTTTACATTCTAAGTGTCTGAATATGCCTGTGTTTTAGATTTCCCCCAACACTATGTAGCAAATTATAATAAATTTTGTAGCTTAAAACAACACACCTTTATTGTCTCACAGTTTCTATGGGTCAGAAGTCTGGATGTGTGTTAGCTGAGTCCTCTGCTCAGGATCTTATCAAGCTACAGTGAAGGTGTCAGCTGGCTCTGGGGTCTTCTCTGAAACTGAGGTTCCTCCTTGGAGCTCACTGACTGTGGGAAGAGTCTCTTTCTTGCGGTTGTGGGGCTTAAGTCTGTCTTGCCACCAGCTGTTGGCTGCAGACCCTCTCAGCGTTTGGACACTACTCTCGGGTCTCTGCCATAGGGCCCTTTCCTTTCACAGCACGGCTGTTTGCTTCACTGCTGCTGCTGCTGCTGCTAAGTCACTTCAGTCATGTCTGACTCTATGTGACCCCATAGACGGCAGCCCACCAGGCTCCCCAGTCTTTGGGATTCTCCAGGCAAGAACACTGGAGTGGGTTGCCATTTCCTTCTCCAATGCGTGAAAATGAAAAGTGAAAGTGAAGTCACTCAGTCATGTCCGACCCTCAGCGACCCCATGGACTGCAGCCTACCAGGCTCCTCCATCCATGGGATTTTCCACGCAAGAGTACTCTAGTGGGTTGCCATTTCCTTCTCCAGTGCATGAAAGAGAAAAGTGAAAGTGAAGTCGCTCAGTCGTGTCCAACTCTTAGCGACCCCATGGACTGCAGCCTACCAGGCTCCTCCATCCATGGGAGTTTCCAGGCAGGAGTACTGGAGTAGGGTGCCATCGCCTTCTCCTGTTTGCTTCACATCTGCTGCTATTTCCTCCCTCATGTCTCATCCCCTCTCATCTATCTCAGCTGATTGGGGCAGGCCCACCTGAGATAATAGCCCTTTTGATTAAGTCAAAGTCAACTGATAAGGATCTTAATTATTTGTAAACTCCTTTTTGCTTATAATGTAACATAATCATGGAAGTGATATTCTATTATATTCCCAGGTTTTGTCTACACTCAAGGGGGAGGAATTATAGAGTATGTGTTTCAGGGAATATTAGAGGCCATGTTAGATTCTTCCTGTCATTAAACACACACATACACACTTAGGTAAATTACATATACTTCAAACTTATGTACCTTCCAGGATTATAGGTAAAAGTTCTTTACAGTAAAGTTGTGTTCCCAAACTTCATTGCTTCACTTAATACTTTTATTTTCACATATACATGAAAAAACTGTATTATCACTCTTTATATATCTTTTGCTTTGAATTGCTTACTTTTACCCCTGAAAATTGTTCCAAAAAGGAAATTTTAATGCAATTAACATATTTTGAAGGTCATTATTATTCATCATGAAATCAGATCAGATCAGATCAATCGCTCAGTCATGTCTGACTCTTTGCAACCCCATGAATCGCAGCACACCAGGCCTCCCTGTCCATCACCAACTCCCGCAGTTTACTCAGACTCACGTCCATCGAGTCAGTGATGCCATCCAGCCATCTCATCCTCTGTCTTCCCCTTCTCCTCCAGCCCCCAGTCCCTCCCAGCATCAGAGTCTTTTCCAATGAGTCAACTCTTCGCATGAGGTGGCCAAAGTACTGGAGTTTCAGCTTTAGCATCATTCCTTCCAAAGAAATCCCAGGGCTGATCTCCTTCAGAATGGACTGGTTGGATCTCCTTGCAGTCCAAGGGACTCGCAAGAGTCTTCTCCAACACCACAGTTCAAAAGCATCAATTCTTCGGCGCTCAACCTTCTTCACAGTCCAACTCTCACATCCATACATGACCACAGGAAAAACTTGACTAGACGAACATTTGTTGGCAAAGTAATGTCTCTGCTTTTGAATATGCTATCTAGGTTGGTCATAACTTTCCTTCCACGGAGTAAGCGTCATTTAATTTCATGGCTGCAATCACCATCTGCAGTGATTTTGGAGCCCAGAAAAATGAAGTCTGACACTGTTTCCACTGTTTACCCATCTATTTCTCATGAAGTGGTGGGACCGGATGCCATGATCTTCGTTTTCTGAATGTTGAGCTTTAAGCCAACTTTTTCACTCTCCACTTTCACTTTCATCAAGAGGCTTTTGAGTTCCTCTTCACTTTCTGCCATAAGAGTGGTGTCATCTGCATATCTGAAGTTATTGATATTTCTCCCGGCAGTCTTGATTCCAGCTTGTGTTTCTTCCAATCCAGCATTCCTCATGATGTACTCTGCATATAAGTTAAATAAATAGGGTGACAATATACACCTTGACGTACTCCTTTTCCTATTTGGAACCAGTCTGTTGTTCCATGTCCAGTTTTAACTGTTGCTTCCTGACCTGCATACAAATTTCTCAAGAGGCAGATCAGGTGGTCTGGTATTCCCATCTCTTTCAGAATTTTCCACAGTTGATTGTGATCCACACAGTCAAAGGCTTTGGCATAGTCAATAAAGCAGAAATAGATGTTTTTCTGGAACTCTCTTGCTTTTTCCATGATCCAGCAGATGTTGGCAATTTGATCTCTAGTTCCTCTGCCTTTTCTAAAACCAGCTTGAACATCTGGACGTTCACGGTTCATGTATTGCTGGAGCCTGGCTTGGAGAATTTTGAGAATTACTTTACTAGTGTGTGAGATGAGTGTAATTGTGCGGTAGTTTGACCATTCTTTGGCATTGCCTTTCTTTGGGATTGGAATGCAAACTGACCTTTTCCAGTCCTGTGGCCACTGCTGAGTTTTCCAAATTTGCTGGCATATTGAGTGCAGCACTTTCACAGCATCATCTTTCAGGATTTGGAATAGCTCAACTGGAATTCTATCACCTCCACTAGCTTTGTTCGTAGTGATGCTTTCTAAGGCCCACTTGACTCCAGGATGTGTGGCTCTAGGTCAGTGATCACACCATCATGATTATCTGGGTCGTGAAGATCTTTTTTGTACAGTTCTTCTGTGTATTCTTGCCATCTCTTCTTAATATCTTCTGCTTCTGTTAGGTCCATACCATTTCTGTCCTTTATCGAGTCCTTCTTTGCATGAAATGTTCCTTTGGTATCTCTGATTTTCTTGTAGAGATCCCTAGTCTTTCCCATTCTGTTGTTTTCCTCTATTTCTTTGCATTGATTGCTGAAGAAGGCTTTCTTATCTCTTCTTGCTATTCTTTGGAACTCTGCATTCAGATGTTTATATCTTTCCTTTTCTCCTTTGCTTTTCACTTCTCTTCTTTTCACAGCTATTTGTAAGGCCTCCCCAGACAGCCATTTTGCTTTTTTGCATTTCTTTTCCATGGGGATGGTCTTGATCCCTGTCTCCTGTACAATGTCACGAACCTCATTCCATAGTTCATCAGGCACTCTATCTATCAGATCTAGTCCCTTAAATCTATTTCTCACTTCCACTGTATAATCATAAGGGATTTGATTTAGGTCATACCTGAATGGCCTAGTGGTTTCCCCTATTTTCTTCAATTTAAGTCTGAATTTGGCAATAAGGAGTTCATGGTATGAGCCACAGTCAGTTCCTGGTCTTGTGTTTGCTGACTGTATAGAGCTTGTCCATCTTTGGCTGCAAAGAATATAATCAATCTGATTTCGGTGTTGACCAACTGGTGATGTCCATGTGTAGAGTCTTCTCTTGTGTTGTTGGAAGAGGATGTTTTCTATGACAAGTGCATTCTCTTGGCAAAACTCTATTAACCTTTTCCCTGATTCATTCTGTACTCCAAGGCCAAATTTGCCTGTTACTTCAGGTATCTTCTTGACTCCCTACTTTTGCTTTCCAGTCCCCTATAATGAAAAGGACATCTCTTTTGGGTGTTATTTCTAGAAGGTCTTGTAGGTTTTCATAAAATGGTTCAACTTCAGCTTCTTCAGCATTACTGGTCAGGGCATACATACACTTGGATTACTGTGATATTGAATGGTTTGCCATGGAAATGAACAGATATCATCCTGTCATTTTTGAGATTGCATCGAAGTATTGTATTTTGGACTCTTTTATTGACTATGAGGGCTACTCCATTTCTTCTAAGGGATTCCTGCCCACAGTAGTAGATAGAATGGTCATCTGAGTTAAATTCACCCATTCCAGTCCATTTTAGTTCACTGATTCTGAAGGTTTTGATATTCACTCTTGCCATCTCCTGTTTGACCACTTCCAATTTACCTTGATTCATGGACCTGACATTCCAGGTTCTATGCAATATTCTTACAGCATCGGATTTTACTTCCATCACCAGTCACATCCACAACTGGGTGTTGTTTTTGCTTTGGCTCCATATCTTCATTCTTTCTGGAGTTATTTCTCCACTTTTCTCCAGTAGCATATGGGGCACCTCCCGACCTAGGGAGTTCCTCTTTCAGTGTCCTGTGTTTTTGCCTTTTCATACTGTTCATGGGGTTCTCAAGGCAAGAATACTGAAGTGTTTTGTCATTCCCTTCTCCAGTGGACCACATTTTGTCCACTGTGTTACCTTACATAATGTGTTATTTATGTGTTACCTTACATAATTAACCTTTATTACCTCTTATATAAAATCTTCATGTTATTGTGTTAAATATTCTGACAGCATCAGAAATAATTTCTCAGAACTTTTCTAGTCAGAGTTTAATGTTATATCCAATTAGTAATATTAGATATTGCAAAGAATTATTTTTTAAACATTCATGTCATTCTTTAAATTTTTAAAAAAATTTATTTGGCCATGTCTGGTGTTAGTTGTCGGAGAAGGCAATGGCACCCCACTCCAGTAGTCTTGCCTAGAAAATCCCATGGACAGAGAGAGGAGCCTGGTGGGCTTCTGTCCATGGGGTCGCTAGTTGTGGCATGTGAGACCTCTAGTTGTGACATGTGGGATCTAGTTCCCTGACCAGGGATCAAACCTAGGCCCCCAGCATTGGAGTCTTAGCCAATGAACCACCAGGGAAATTCCTGCATAGAATTATTTATTAGATTGGCCAGCTTGCCACCTAGTAAGGAGTAGTCTCCTTGAAGGATTGGGATGAAGAAAAATACAAATATAAAGGAGAAATAAAAGGACTGTGCCCATCTGAGATATGCATGGTAACTCAGGGAAGAAAAGCATGTGTGGGGGTCACATGGTGGTCAAAGGCAGTCCTAGACGCAGTGCCTGATGATGGTGTACTTACGGTGGTAGCCTAGGTGGGTAAGTGGGTCAGCCTAGGAAGAAACAGACCAGGAAGAGTTGACCATAAGAAGACTGAGGAGGTATCAGAGACAAGCCACTACATCACCTTTGTCTAAAGCAGAACCCAGCATCCCACAACAGTCTAGGTACATTTCATCTACCTCTTTCCATCCATCACCAGATTATCCACCTTATTCTGACCCCTGTGGATCTCTGATTCCAATTGAGTTGCTCAACAGCAGGCTTCGGGAGGAGACGGAAAAACTACAGAGTGATGATGAGAGTGCTATTCCCCTGGCTCCCTCCCTGCCCTCAACCATGGGTCAATTGATCCTGTCATGGAAGACCCCAGCTCTCTCCTATAGAAATCCTTCAGCATTCCAGCAACTGCCTCTAAATTGTGCTCATTCTGGTTTAGGAGCTCAAAACAGGTTTTCCTTCTTGTCATTTCTTGTTAGTGTCCTACACTTCACCTGCCCATGGTAAACAGCCCCGCCTCAACCTTTCTTCAGTTTGTGCAGGCCATCTTTTCCCTTCCAAGGTCCACTGATACTTAAACCATCAGTCAATTCAACCAGTATCTATTATGGAATATTCCAGGCCTACAACTAAAGGACATGGCTTCCTGCTAAGATTCACTTTTCCCACCTTGGTTTGTGAAATTGGATATACACAGTGCTTCTTCTTAAAGGTCACCCTCATACAGCAACACCATCTGAGTACTCTCTCTGTACCACAGACTTGAGCTGTACATGGAAAAGTACTTGAAAATAATAATTTATTATGCTTTTTCACTTTAAGAAAATCTATCTTCTGAAGGTATAAGTAGAACCTGTGCCTAAAAAGCACTGCTGCTGCTGCTACTGCTAAGTCACTTTAGTCGTGTCCGACTTTGTGCGACCCCATAGATGGAAGCCCACGAGGCTCCCCCGTCCCTGGGATTCTCCAGGCAAGAACACTAGATTAAATTATATTTGTTTTTAATTTAATCTCAAAATGACAGAAATGCTTTTTAATTTGGGATTACAGTATGACAACTCCTTCCTCATATGGTTATAAAGACTTGACTTGAAATGAGACACTTAGACCTATTGAAGCTTCTCAATTTAGTCTATGAAAGGGATCAAAGTTGTGCATATAAGGCTGAGACAGGACGCTGAGTGTCTCTTAAAGGAGAGAAAAAAGAGGCTAGATGCCAATTATTCTAGAATTCAATGGTTTCAGTTTCAAACAGAATACCAATTGAACATTTTTAAAAATCAAACCATTATAATTTGATTCCAACAGAAGATTAGGTAGGATGGTCCTGAATTTGAAGGTAAAGAGACATGGATATATATATATATATATTTAAGGAAACAATGCTAAACTGGCCATGTTTTATTCTTGTACGTCTTTACTGTGAAGGAGAAACTCACTCTGTTTTTTGTGACTCAAACTTTCTTCAGCCAAACTAGGCTTAGAGATTGTCAACAGGGACATTTCAACCAGAAAATTTGATGACAGTTACTCTCTGTGTCTGTAACTAGGTGGAAAAAGTGTGAACAGATGATCATAAGCACCTTTGTACATAAATACTAAGCAATCTAGACTTGTGTCAACATCTGCTCTTTGAGGGGTTTGTCTTCCTCATAAGAACAATGATCGTTCTGCATTTATTGAGTGTAAGAGTTGAGTAAATGTGGCTATGAACCACTGGTGCTGTGAGAAATGACTGCAAGTGATTTATAGACAACCCAATATACCCAATATATAACACCCAGATAATCACGATGGTGTGATCACCAGCCTAGAGACAGATATTCTGGAATGCAAAGTCAAGTGGGCCTTAGGAAGCATCACTACAAACAAAGCTAGTGGAGGTGATGGAATTCCAGTTGAGTGATTTCAAATCCTAAAAGATGATGCTATTAAAGTGCTGCACTCAACATGCCAGCAAATTTGGAAAACTCAGCAGTGGCCACAGGACTGAAAAGGTCAGTTTCCATTCCAATTCCAAAGAAAGGCAATGCCAAGGAATGCTCAAACTACTGCACAACTGCACTCATCTCACATGCTAGCAAAGTAATGCTCAAAATTCTCCAAGCCAGGCTTCAACAGTACGTGAACCATGAACTTCCAGATGTTCAAGCTGGATTTAGAAGGCAGAGGAACCAGATATAAAATTGCCAACATCTGTTGGATCATCAAAAAAAACAAAAGATTCCAGAAAAATATCTACTTCTGTTTTATTGACTATGCCAAAACTTTTAATTGTGTGGACCACAACAAACTGTGGAAAATTCTTAAAGAGATGGGAATACCAGATGGCCTGACCTGCCTCTTGAGAAATGTGTATGCAGGTCAGGAAGCAACAGTTAGAACTGAACATGGAACAACAGACTGGTTCCAAATTGGGAAAGGAGTACATCAAGGCTGTATATTGTCACCCTGCTTATTTAACTTATATGCAGAGTACATCATGAGAAAAACTGGGCTGGATGAAGCACAAGCTGGAATCAAGTTTGCCGGGAGAAATATCAATAACCTCAGATATGCAGATGACACCACCCTTATGGCAGAAAGTGAAGAACTAAAGAGCTTCTTGATGAAAGTGAAAGAGGACAGTGAAAAAGTTGGCTTAAAATTCAACATTCAGAAAACAAAGATCATAGCATTCAGTCCCATCACTTTATGGGAAATAGATGGGGAAACAGTGGAAACAGTGACAGACTTTATTTTCTTGGGCTCCAAAATCACTGCAGATGGTGACTGCACCCATGAAATTAAAAGTCGCTTGCTCCTTGGAAGAAAAGTTATGACCAACCTAGACAGCATATTAAAAAGCAGAGACATTACTTTGCCAACAAAGGTCCATCTAGTCAAAGCTATGGTTTTTCCAGTAGTCATGTATGGATGTGAGAGTTGGACTGTGAAGAAAGCTGAATGCCAAAGAATTGATGCTTTTGAACTGTGGTGTTGGAGAAGACCATTGAGAGTCCCTTGAACTGCAAAGAGATCCAACCAGTCCATCCTAAAGGAAATCAGTGCTGAATATTCATTGGAAGGACTGATGTTGAAGCTGAAACTCCAATACTTTGGCCAACTGATGCAAAGAGCTGACTCATTTGAAAAGACCCTAAATCTGGGGAAGATTGAAGGCAGGAGGAGAAGGGGACGACAGAGAATGAGATGGTTGGATAGCATCAGCAACTCAATAGACATAAATTTAAGCACGCTCTGGGACTTGGTAAACGACAGGGAAGCCTGGCGTGCTAGAGTCCATGGGGTCAAAAAGAGTTGGACACTACTGAACCGACTGAGCAACTGAACTGAACTGAATATATAACACATTTTGTAATAATTTTCCCCTTAAATAATCTTTAAGTCCTTCAGATTTTTTAAGGAGTTGGTCTCAGTTTGTTGACAACACATATTGTCAATTCTAACACACATAAATTTGGGGTGCATCGTAATTTGGTGCATCTCAGATTGTCAGTCGTGGCAGTAAGAAGTAGTTAGATTATCATTGCATGTTTGAACTTCAATTTGTTATTCTTCATATCATCACTTCTATGTGTAAATAGGTATAAAATAATCTTTTAATAAACATAAAATATAGATGCCAAGTGAAAAGGGAGCATTGTGTCATAGTTTAATTGGTAGCAGTTTCTTTTTCTTTGTGTAACATCATTCAATGACATATCCTACCTTCAGTGACATTTTGAGGATAACCAGCTTGTGGTTATCTGTGTATTTCCTTCCTCTGGTCTTCTCTTATCTAGAATGTTCTTTCCTCTGCTATATACTTACATTATACTCATTCTCCAGGGCCTACAGTGAGCATCGAAACCACCAGTGTCTCCCGGTGCCCATAACCTTGAGCAAACAATTCAGCCCTCCCCTAGTTATAGTCTTATAATGGATAACTATTTTTGCTAATTTAGTTTTGTCAGGGACAAGCCATTTTTCTCCCCTGGGTCCAAGGTCCCCTATTTGGCATTAAAGGTTATAGCATCAGGTGTTCCATCTATTACACCAGGCTCCTCTGTCCATGGAGATGTCCAGGAAGAATACGGGAGTGGGTTGCCATGCCCTTCTCCTGGGATCTTCCCAACCTGGGGATCGAAGCTGGGTCTCCTGCACTGCAGGCAGTTTCTTTACGGTCTGAGCCACCAGGGAAGCCTTATCTATTACACAGTCGTGTTTTAAGATTAAATGTTAAAAATCTGATAGGATCTCCTTTGGTTTAAGGACCAGATGTCTTATTCCTCAGTGTTTGTCTGTTGTTGTTGTTGTTGTTCAGTCAACCAGTTGTGTCTGACCCTTTGTGACCCCATGAATACAGCACACCAGGCCTCCCTATTCCTCACCATCTCCCAAAGTTTGCCCAAGTTCATGTCCATTGCATCAGTGATGCCATGCAGCCATCTCATCCTCTGACACCCTCTTCTCCATGTTTGTCTATAGAACTACAAAATCTTGCAAACCAGTTGGAGAAGACTTCACCAAGGCCTTAAGCAGAGTCCCTTGGCTCACTTGTTGTGGTTTTATCTGCTCATTCCCCACCTCTGTGTGCTTTGGTTTTTGCACCTTGATTGTCAGAGTCTTGCCTGGTTACAACTCTCAATGCAGCCCATACCCCATATCTGATGGGTGTGGGAGGTTGAAAGCTCATCTCTCTCCTCGGGGAAGTGATAAATCTAGGGTTTGAATAGAGTACTTTGCCTCTAAGTCCAGGGTTCTTCTCTCTGATTTCTCTTTGTGAATCCAAGACACTCTTGTACACTCTTGCTTGGTGGGTTTTGAAAGTGTCAGTCATTTGTTGAAGAATCTTTTAATATTAATTTTCTACATGTAAGCAAAGCTGCATAAAAATGTTGAATACATTTAGTTTGCTTTTAAACCCTGCTTCAGTTTCCTGGGAGAAATATGAGTTTGATTAGTTCCTAGTGCATGTAATTTCTGAGTTGATTTAGAAGTCAAAGGTTTTAGACAAACCAGGTCTTGGCATCAGAGCAGCCAGAAGTCCCATTCTACTGATGGCTGAGGATGATAATGGCAAAAACCCACTCGTGGGCTTTTTGATAAACCCTTCACATCAAGGATAATATCTCAGGAAGGATAAGACAGCTAGCAAAAGGTATAAGAAGTAGCCTTCAAAGTTGTCCCTTCAAAGTAATCCCCAAAGCCTTCAAAGTAATCCCCAAGCCAGATATTATATCTCCTGATATATTCAAGTCCAAGGGTAGCATTGAGCTGTGGATGGAACAATAAGGGGTTTTCCCATGATGTCAGCTTCATCACAGGGACTGCTTCTTCAGTAAGAGAGGCAGAAAGTTTGGCCACTTGTGTCCTCTTGCCAACTGAGTCCAGGTTTTTAGTTTCTTGATGCCATAGCCAGTACAGTAGTTTAATGCCTGTAAAGTGTCAAAGAGTACAGAAGAAGCATCGAGACTTCTACATTGATCTTAAAACACTCAGGCTTAGTGTAATTTATATTTGCCCTGACCAATTTAGCACTCCTCTGGGATGGATCACTTAATTAGAAGAATAAAAAAAGGCTGTTGTTTGATGTACATGTCTTAATTATTTCCAAGTGGCAGAATTGATTCCCCCTGTTATGAATTTGCCTCCATTTGTGAGACTAATGAAGCACCATTAAAGGGAATGGAAGGTCAGAGGTCACCCTTTCTTTACATTTAATGTCTTCAGGCTGATAGATTATTTATGAGGGTTATTATGCCTGGGTAATGTTCCCAGTTTTACAGAAGTGCTATATCGATATGTAACAATGAGATACCACCCATATCAACTTCACTTGAGCTCCAGATGTCAACTGGAAAGAAATGGATTGGGAATATGATTCATTGCTGTGAATATTGGCAGTAGTCAACATGGCTTTTATAATTTCGGAAACAGCTATTTGGCTAATATGAGCCATGAAGCTTATTCTTCCCCAATGTTATAGGCAGTTCTTTGTGCCCCTAAAGAGAAAAATAGTGCTTATTTACCAATAGCACTCATAAGTTGAATTCTGAGCAGTGCTTTCTTTTTTAATCCCATGCAAAATTTCAACCCAAAATATATATTCCCCAAGAACATGCAAGTGTGGAACACAGTGGTATAGAAGGGTTACAAGTTTGTGTTCCTAAACTAGATTTTCTGGGCTCCAATATAAACTCTGTGATCTATAATTTGTCTGATCTTGGACAAGGTCTGTAATATCCCTGTACCTCAGTTTCCTCATCTGCAAAATGGGCATGAGGCAACATTGAGAATGAAATGAATAATTCCATGCAAAAATGCTTAGAATAGTCTCTGGCACACATGAAGGATTCAGTAAGTGTTAGTAGTCTTTAGGATAAACATGCTAAATTGACCACATCAGTTTAATTAAATCACGTTAAATCTGCCCCACAGTTTAATTCCTGGGCTGGCCCAGGACATTGATCCTTTGGTGGGTTCTCTGATTGCTTCGCTCCAGCTTTCCCTCAGCTCCAAACTCTGCTGCCTTCTCTCCCTGTGCCCTAGGATTCCCATTGCCTCTTCTGAGGGGCGGGTGATTTGTTCTAGGCCAGTTCTCATCAGGACAGGAAATGGAAACTCACTGTGTGTGTTTGTATGTATGCAAGGGCCTGTGGTGGGGTAGAGGTTAGACCATAGGTTTTGGAGTCAGTTGGATCAGGTTTGTTGTTTATAGCTGGGGCTTCATAATGACTAAGTGACTAACATTTTCACTTTCATAACTAGGAATCACTCAGAATCACTTCCTCATTCTGAGCCTCAAATCCTCACCTCTAAAATGGGTACAATACCTAAAGTAATTATGAGAATTAAAAGAAACAAAGTGGCATAATTCTGGGCACGTGGGACGTTTTTAATAAATGCTAGCTATTATATTTACATATCCATCCACACCAAATGCACAGTCACCAGCAAATACCAAAGTCCTTACAGTATAGTTTGTTACCTTTCACAGATTTATTGATAGATAATTTAACATTTAAAAATCTGTCCTTTTGGTTTCTAATTAAAGCTGTGCTTCAGTTGCCCTTGTCAGTTTTTAAATGGGCAATTTCACTGAATTATGCAAATGGCAGTGGTGGTTTAGTCGCTAAGTCGTGTCCGACTCTTGTGACCCCATGTAGCCCGCCAGGCTCCTCTGTCAACGGGATTTTCCAGGCAACAATAACTGGAGTGGGTTGCCATTTCCTTCTCCAGAATTATGTAAATACTAAGGGATAAATTTTACCTCTGCCGTGTGCTGGGGATTCAGACAGTTCCAGTCTTCATTTGATCAGCTGTCTTTTGCAGAAAGTCCATGGGTTTGCTCTCATTTGTTTAGATGGTTGGTGAAACGGTATTCCTCATGATGGATAAAAGGGTGGACATGTTCCAGAGACAGATGGCAAGGGCTGGGCCCTCATGAATTTGTTATTGCTGTCATTGAAATTACAGTTGGGCCTTGTCCTCCACTGCTGGAGGAGAAATGAGGGGCTTTGCTTCAAAAGTGTGGAGCTGGGCAAGTCTTCCAAAAGGTGAAATGCTGGGCAGGGATGCAGGACCAGGACTTCACAGTCCCTTGTGTGGCTACGGCTGATCCCAGTCAGGCTAATGCTGGTGCTCACAGCTGCAAGAAATGGGAGGGAAGAGAAGCAAAGGGGCCTAGGAGACCCCCAGCTTTGATTCTTTTAAAAACCTGAGTACATCTGAGAGGGCAGCATCTCCCTGCCATCTATTCCATGGGGCCTGAGGCAGGCTTGCCACCTCCTGAGTTCCCAACAGCACAGTTTTTGAGGGACACCTTCATAGGTTTCAAACCCATCCCTGAGTATTCCTATGTTATACTTTGAGGGCTGCATTGGAGTTCCTGCTGGGACTCAATGGTATTTTCCCTAAAATATCCTGAGATGGATCAAGCATTTTGTAGTGATGATGGTTCAATCTCATGTGACAAGTTTCTTCCCAGACGACATATCTTTAAGCAATAACAGCTAAAATGCACCGAGTGCTTACTATGCAGCAGGTTAAACATCTAAGGTTTATTATCACACTTGGCCTTCAGAGCAACCTTGAGAAGGAGGCGTTCCCCTTGTTCTCATTTTACAGATGAGGAATTAGAGCTCAGAGGGAGGGAGTTTCGTGTAAGTCTCAGAGCTGGAGAAGAGTAGTCATACTGAGATCTTGGGTGACTTATATCTGCAGTGACCATGCTGTTTATCATCCAAGTGGGACATTCTTGAGAATGACAAGGGGTGCTGTGGTACACCAAAGCAATAGTCAGAGTCCAGGACCATTCATGCAAACTGAGACACAAGCTTTCAACCACCACCTATATTAACTCCGTGTGTGTGTGTGTGTGTGTGTGTATTTAATGCATTTGTTTTTAATAAATCAACTGGGGCAAGTGATTAAAGATGAGTTTTCCAGGCACATTTTGCTAGGTTGGAAAATGAACAGTTTGGGGCTAGGGAAGCCTTTGAATATTCCTCAAATGCATGCATAAGGTATATAGTTTATAGGTCTGATTGGGTGCTCTCTTTCTTCTTTTTTTTCTTTTATTTAACACACCACCTTTGGACCTGCATTTCAACTCCCAAGGATCTTTTCCCAAATCAACATTGTGCTTCAACATTGAAGCAAGGCCAGCAGCTTCACTTTCTCTTGAATACCTGTTAAGCACCTTTGTCAACAATGATCCTGTCAGTGAGATAAATCAGATAAACCTTTAATGTTCTCATAGGCAAGACGGCTTTGAATTTAGTTCTCAAGGAAGAAGACCTGGGGAAAATCACCTGAATTCAAAATTGCTTAATAGTAAGTTTCAGGCTATGAAGGCAAAAAAAAAAAAAAAGTCAGAATAGAAAGTATTCTGAGCTTCTTCATAGAACATGTTTCAGAACACAAAAGAGAGGACTGACCCAATTGTATCAAATACCGATAAGCAATGGGTTTTACTTAAATATTCATGAAAAGGATGTTTGTTTTCCATGGGGTACAGTGGTCTGCTCTGTTTGGGTTGGGCTGTATCATTCACACATTTTGGGAATAAACACTGATGACCCTAAAATAGATTATCTGGGACTGGTGTATTGATAGCCTCTGCAAACTTCGGTTGGACAGTGCTGCTAAAGAGAAAGTTATTTGGACTTCAAGCCTTGAAGGGCCTATTTGTTTGTACAAGGTACCACCAGATGGACCTTTGTGGGGAAAACCTGCCAGAGCATGGATGTTCTGGTCCCTGAGCAAACTAAATGAGGGGGCTGCTGGCTGACTCTATGAGTACATGGTCTAGTTTGGAGAATATCTTAATCAGCAGGTTGTGACCAAGGCGGCCTTACAGTAGCCCAAATCTCTCACTGCTTTCATCTGTAAAGACCAGAGGTCACACCTGATCTCTAAGGGAGGAATGCAGCCTGTAATTATGTATTGTTTGACCTTTCCAGTGTTCATCTTCATTATATTTTTCGAACATGTGAACTAGTTAACACACTGTAGTCAGAAGATTTTGTATAAATATTAGGATTTTTGGATTCTTAAAGATATTGAAAGTTCTAATGACAATTGTCTAATTGTCATAATCACTACATCCGCGTGGATAGGAAGTAGCTTCTCTAGTTCCCTATATGGTCCTTCCCAACAGGTCTGCTTCACTTACCTTGAGGACACAGAGTCTGATGTCCCTTGGACAGGGCTTTATACTTTTGTTTTGCTGCTCTGTGTAGCATATGGGATCTTAACTCTGCAACCAGGGATCAGACCCACAGCCCCTACATTGGGAGCTCAGAGTCATAACCACTTCCCACAGGGAAGTCTGTATACTTCGAAGTTACTTCTCTGTGTTTTTATCTCATAGACCCCCTCCCTTTGAAGTAAGCAAAGCATGCATTATTTTTCCTAATATACTTCAACAAAAAGAAAATGAGACCTAGAAAGACTAAATGACATGGACAGACTTATCCAGAATCTTACTGGGGAAGTCAAGACCAGACGCCAAGCCTTCTGCTCTGTAGTATCTCCACTGCTCGCTCACCCAGGGCTGTTCTGATTGATAATACCGGGCCAGTATTAGTTTGTGCCTTAGACAGACCACCACCTTATTCTATTCAAGAACACACATGCCAGGTACCCCAGGGTTTCTCTTACAGGTTTTGTCTTTGGAGGCTGTAGCCTGGAAAACAGAATTGAACAATCCTGCAAACGTTGTTCTTCTTCTCTTCCTTCCTCACCCCTCCTCCTCTTCTTCTTCCTCTTCTTTCTCCTCCTCATTTTTCTCCTTTCTCCTCTTCTTTGGTTACCACCCTCTCACCCTTCTATTTCTTCTGTCTTTTTCTCTAATACTTCTTCTTACTTTTTTTTTCTTTCACTTCCATCTACTTGTATCACATTTGGCCAAAAGCTTTCTTTCTAGTGATCCTGTAGGAATTAAAAGGTGAAACCCTCTCTGACTGGACACATTTCAGTCCCAGGATCAGGCATGGGTTGCAGTCCTCTAGAAGCTGGTCCTGAGACAAGAATGGAAATCAAAGTAGTTTTTTATTGGGAGTGGAGTGATTTTAAGAAACACCAGTAAGGACATGGAGAAGTGAGACAAAAGAGGGAAGAAAAGCAATAAATGGTGTGTCATCTAGCAAATGACTGTGGAAATTCATCCACCTGGAGAGGCAAGGAGTGAAAACAGTTCAGAACACGTGTCTCAGAGTTGCCTGCTCAAGGGACAAGGGTGCCGGCGGCCACTCCTGCCAGTCACTGAGAGGTGCTCTTTTTGGGTTGGACATTAACCCCCACGTTTCTAGCTTGAACAACCCAGAGCTGTTCAATATCACCTAGGAAGACTGATAGAAATTTACATCAAACCCAAAGTTGAGTTTCTTGGTAGTCAATGAAATCTCTGATAGCAAACGATTACACTTTATAGTCCTTTCCATTCATTGAAAGTGCAAGGAGACCTATGATGGTAAAAGAATTAAGAATTGTAGTTCTAAAATTTACAGATTAAATTCCTGTATGTTTGTTACATTTTTACTTGCAAATTTGATATTATTCAATTTAGTCATTTTGGGGGTCATTTTCATGGATTCTTTTATTTGTGTTTTCCATTTCATCCAATTTCTATATAACTATTTCTACTGAACATTTTTTAAGTATTCTGGCTCCAAGGTATAAAAAAATAGCACAGATTTTGTTTAAATTGGAGGATAATTGCTTTACAATGTTGTGTTGCTTTCTGCTTTACAACAATGTGAGTCAGCTGTAAGTTACACATGTAACCCCTCCATTTTGAACCTCCCTCCCATCACCCCCCATCTCAGCCCTCTAGGTTATCACCAAGCCCTAGGCTCAGCTCCCTGTGCTCTACAGCAGGTTCTTGTTAGCTATCTATTTTACACATGGTAATGTATATATGCTTCCCTTGTGGCTCAGCTGGTAGAGAATCTGCCTGCAATGCTGGACACCTGGGTTCGATTCCTGGGTTGGGAAGATCCCCTGGAGAAGGGAGAGGCTACCCACTCCAGTATTCTGGTCTGGAGAATTCCATGGACTCTACAGTCCATGGGATCGCAAAGAGCTGGACAGGACTACTCTCTCTATTTGTCCCACCCTCTCCCTCTCCTCCCCCCACTGTGTCTGCAAGTCTGTTCTTTATGTTATAGCACAGACTATTGAAATTTATTTTTTGTTGTTGTTGTTTGTGTGTTTCTTTTTACATTAGTGGGGTTTTCACATATGAATATTTGGAATTAAATTGACTTATTATTTTATATATTTATATATCTTTAACCATATAGTTCTCAATGGTTTTATATATATATATATATATATATATATATATATATATATAAGTCCATGTGTGTGTGTTACTCACGCAGTCATATTTGACTCATTGCAACCCCATGGCCTGTAGCCCACCAGTCTCCAGTGTCCATGAAATTCTCCAGGCAAGAATACTGGCATGGGTAGCCAGTCCTTTCTCCAGGGGATCTTCCCAGTCCAGGGATCAAACCTGGGTCTCCCCCACTGCAGACAGATTCTTTATCATCTGAGCCGTCAAGGAAGCCCAACCATCAGGAAAGTTCAAAATGAAAGTGAAAGTCCAATTCTTTGTGACCCATGGACTATAGCTTCCCAAGCTAGGAAGGCAAAAGAGTCGGACACGACTGAGTGACTAACACTTCCACTTTCATACACACATGTGTGTATGTGTTATATATATATGTGTGTGTGTATGTGTGTGTGTATCTCACACACAAAAAACTTTATTTTTCTACTTAGTTTTGGAGGTAAATCAATGATACTTATTTAATTTCCATTCACTGATACACTTATCTCTCTTGTCTTTCTGTTTCTCTCTCCACATACACACACACATACACATACCATGATTGAACATGATTTTCATAGAAATTAAGAACACATATCCACTTTTTACTCATCATATTACAAATCTGGCATTTTAGAGGGGAAGTGGAAAAGTGGGTCTTCAAATCTCTGGATCTGTATCTAGTGACTGATTGAAAGACCAGGAGAAAAACAGGGTGAAAAAGCCGTGTGATGGTATCTCACGTAGTCCTAATGGGAGGCAGCTAGTCCTTAAACAGCTGAAAAAGTTTTAAGGTAGAAGATTTTGCATCTGAAATATCCAAGGAATACTGGAGCTTTACCCCTAAACTGAAGCCTCTTTTAAGACATAAAGATGTGAAATGTTTGTTACTCAGTTGGACACAGAGTAACCAGATTGCCATTGATATGGTATATCAAATCAATCTTATCAAGAAGAGACAAGTTCTGATTGGTCCAAGAGAGAGAAAAGCCAAATACTTCAACTCTACACACAAATTCATGCTACCTCATTTTATCTATTTCTTTATGAAAGAGAAATAGAGAGAAGGCAATGGCACCCCCCTCCAGCACTCTTGCCTGGAAAATTCCATGGATGGAGAAGCCTGGTAGGCTGCAGTCCATGGGATCACTAGGAGTTGGATACGACTGAGTGACTTCCCTTTCACTTTTCACTTTCATGCATTGGAGAAAGAAATGGCAACCCACTCCAGTGTTCTTGCCTGGCGAATCCCAGGGATAGGGGAGCCTGTTGGGCTGCCATCTATGGGATCACACAGAGTTGGACATGACTGAAGCAACTTAGCAGCAGCAGCAGCAGTATGCTCCAAGTCCCCAGGCTAGGTGTTAGCACTTAATAGCTACTACTACCCTCATCATTTACCTTAAAGACCTTGAACTTCTGCTTCTCTTTTTTTGCTACAGGTAGGCAGGTGTGTAGATTCTTGTTAATTATTTGTCTGGCCCTTGAACTCTTGAGAGAAGCATTCTAAGTATGGAAAGAATTCTGCTAAGCATTGCCTATTGATCATCTATCCTTTAGAACTTTCACAAGGCCATCTTTGTTTACTCGTGATCTTCCAAGGCATACTGTTACTCCCTAAAGCATGAAAAACAGTGTGATGGCTCTGCACTTCATTTTTGAACAGAAGAAAGTCATAAACCAGAGGAAGTTAAGCTCTGGCAGAAGGGTAGAGCTGAAGGGTGAGGGCTGTGTGAGATCTGGAGTCAAATGCTGCCTCAGACATTGTAGAGCTGTGGAGCGGGTCTTGTTCTCCCTCCTGTGAGCCCTTTGCTGCAACAAGCCAGGCCTTGGTTTTCTTCCACTCCATTTCTCCCCACGGGGCAAGAAGTCTGCGGGTCTGAGAGACGTACCCACATGGATCCCATACTCTCCCTTTGAGATCATGCTCCAGGTAATCTGGATCAGAATTTCTTGCCAAATTCTCTTGAGTCCTTTCTTGGACCTACAGGGGGCTGCCTGTCCCCCAGTGTATCCACATGAGAGCAAATGGCACTGCTGGTGTACGTGCTTATAGGCTGGTGGAGTGGCGCTGTGGGTAGTGCTGCAGCGTGTGGATGCAGCCGGGACAGGTGGCCTAAGCTCTCTGCATGTTGCACGCTCAGCCTCTTGTGAGTATGGATGGCTTTGATGCTATAAAGAGAAGATGGACAGCTTCATTCATGTTCTTGCTTTGGACCCACAGGTATGAGGAGCCAGCCTGAATCTCACAATGGACAAGTCATGTAATTTCTCCAAGGCCCAGTTTCCCCGACACGATGGACATGAGTTTGAGTAAGCTCTGGGAGTTGGTGATGGACAGGGAAGCCTGGCGTGCTGCAGTCCTTGGAGTCACAAAGAGTTGAACACAACTGAGCGACTGAACTGATAAAGGTACTGAACTGAGTACTGAACTGCCAGTACTGATGGCATTGCTTTCATGATGAAAGTGAAGTGAAGTTGCTCAGTCGTGTCCGACTCTTTGTGACCCCATGGACTGCAGCCTACCAGGCTCCTCTGTCCATGGGATTCCCCAGGCAAGAATACTGGAGTGGGTTGCCATTTCCTTCTCCAGGGGATCTTCCCGACCCAGGGATCGAACCCAGGTCTCCCACATTGCAGGCAGACACTTTAACCTCTGAGCCACCAGGGATGATGAAAAGTTATGTGTAAAAAAGGCACTTGCATACTGAGTCACGTCCAGCTCTTTGTGACCCTGTGGACTGTGGCCTGCCAGGCTTCTCTGTCCATGAGATTTCCCAGGCAAGAACACTGAAGCGGGTGGCCATTCCTCCTCCAGGGGGTCTTCCCGACCCAGGGATCAAACCCACGTTTCTTGTGTTTCCTGCATTGGCAGGTGTAGTCTTTACCAACTGAGCCACCAGGGAAACCCCTCAAAAGGCACATAGTTAGCTTTTTATTAAAAGTTGCCTTTTTAGCATGATCATTTGTTTTTAAAGCACACACTGACTATACATCAGACAGAATTTTTAAAGGGAAATTTGCCTTCAAAAGTTAGATTATATGAGAGAAGAAAGATGAGTGTGACAAAGGATTTCTTCATGGAGTCCTAGTATATAAAGTTTCTCCTCTCTAAAAAGCAGTGCCTGCCTCATAAGATCAGTCAGTTCAGTCGCTCAGTCATGTCCGACTCTTTGCAACCCCATGAATTGCAGCACGCCAGGCCTCCCTGTACATCACTAACTCCCGGAGTTCACTCAGACTCACGTCCATCGAGCAGTGATGCCATCCAGCCATCTCATCCTCTGTCGTCCCCTTCTCCTCCTGCCCCCAATCCCTCCCAGCATCAGAGTCTTTTCCAATGAGTCAACTCTTCACATGAGGTGGCCAAAGTACTGGAGTTTCAGCTTTAGCACCATTCCTTCCAAGGAACACCCAGGGCTGATCTCCTTCAGAATGGACTGGTTGGATCTCCTTGCAGTCTAAGGGACTCTCAAGAGTCTTCTCCAACACCACAGTTCAAAAGCATCAATTCTTGGGCGCTCAGCTTTCTTCACAGTCCAACTCTCACATCCATACACGACCACAGGAAAAACCATAGCCTTGACTAGACGGACCTTTGTTGTTTACGGGAGTTCATTGTGCAGAGCAGTTAGAACAGTCTTGAAGTGTTTGGTGAACTTGAGCTATGAGAAGTATGGCCATTATAGTAAAAGATGAGCCATCATCCATTTCTAATTTGTTTATGTCTACATCTGATGAAAAGAGAGAAAAAGGTGAACATGACATTGAGCCATGATGGTTGGACATATTTATTGAATTCCAAGTGACAGGCCTCCTTCTGCATGGATGTCAGCTGTGGTTATGCAGTACAGGCATGGTTACTTAGGTTTTTCCTTTCCTTTTATTTTGTTTTTCCATCCCCAGTGTGTTTAAGAAACCACAAAGGCAAAGAATACAAAGACAGAGAATAAATTGCATGTGGGAGAAGAAAGCAGCATTGAATGTGTTCTGAAAGCACACAGGGAAGATGATAAGAAATTATTCAACACATTACGCCCTTCAGAGATAGCTTATCAGAGACTGGGTCAGCTTCACTGGTTTCACAAAGTGGTCTTCTTATGGGAAGTTTTCCAGGACCAGCCAATCCCGTGACCATTGTCTGTGGGTTTCAAGTTCAAGAGAGATTACTGTTTCCAAAGCATTATTTTTGAAAGTTTCCTCTCCTCCCCCTACCCCATGCCCCCCGACATCCCCCTCCCCCACCACCTGCAAGGAGTAGGAGGTAATCCAATCTATACATTGTTGTAAAGAAAGCAAATGAGCTTTGAGTTTCTATAGGAATGTGTCAGGCAACTCCAACCTAAGGAACACAGTCTGTTGCCTACTCGTGAATGACAGAGACTGAGGTGGGGAGAGGAGAGGATATCTCGTCAAGCATATGGTCAAACTGAAAGTATGTGGTGGTGAGTAACTTAGAAAATTAAAAGTGAAGTTAGACCAAGAAGAACATCCATGTTAGGGTCCTAGTTGCTGAAAATTTTCAGTATCAGTGATGAGGAGTTATTTCATGTGGGGTTCCCTAGAAGCAGAGCCTGAGACAGGGATACAGGGCTCAGGGCTTAAGGAAGAAGGGGTCTTAGGAGAAAGGGAGTGAGGGGATCGGTGGGTCAGCGAAGGCATGCAGCATGTGGGTGGTCTCATCCGGAGCTGAGCTGCAGCCTCATCCCTCGGAGAGCCCTGAAGCATGAATTGTACCATGGTTGGTCCTACCTTTGGGCAAGGAAACTGGCCTTTATCTTAATTTTTAAAACACTCATTGTCAGTCAGCCATTGGTTGTCTCTCCATGGCTTCCAGGAGCAGGGAGTATAAATTTCCAGGCAAAGTAGATCTGATTTGGCCAAGGGCAGTTATCCAAATAAGGGGACAATTGTAAAATACCCACAGCAGTTGATGAATGGACACACCAGCCAGTTAAAGGGAGTAAGAGCAGAGAACCAAGAGTGCTGACCATGAGTATTGTGACAGGTGATTATATATGTGCTAATGTATGTGGATATGCGTGTATATAGCTTGGAGATTTAGGATTATGCTTACATAAGCATGTTTCCAGAAATCACAGATATATGTTGCAAACATGACTACATCTATTTTACATTCGGATTATCTTGGATCCAATTGTGAATATTAAAAAGATTTATGGAAGAACTGGGGTCTGTCAAGATTGTCAGATTCCTAGTCTGTAAAAAATTTTGTACCCTGGGTCAATGTTTGGCCCTCGTTCTGTAAACCTTGGTACGTAATCCATAGCATTTTGCTCCATCTTCACTCTGGGGCATGCCTTGAGAGCAATGACTGTCTTTGGAGTGGAGAGGGGGAGATGATTTTGCTTTGAATCTTTGGAGGCAGGCTGTAGAAGAGATCCCTTCACTGACTTGGTTAGAATTAGATGGAAAGAGAAAGAGGATCCTTTCTCTGGCTTTTCTTATACTTAATAAGGGAGCCTGAGGAGGCAAGTATTTGGCTGGCCAAAATTTCATTCGAGTGTTTCCTTAACACCTTACAGAAAATCCTAGACAAACCTTTTGGCCAGCCTAACAGTTTGGCTCCATTCCGTCTCTTCCCCTTAAGGTGAGTTACTGAAGTTTCACTCACAGGACTCCTAGGAGCCTATCCTTGGGTGTGTGCTGACAGACAAGGCCGATGTGCATGGAATCCCGTGTGTTCAGTGTGCCATAATTTCCAATTCTGCTGTCCAAGGAATGAGGTGTTCCCCCAATACTGACAAACGGTCTACATGTTTGCAGCTTCTTGTTTGTCAGCTACTACTACTTAGTATGTCAGAAGGAGGCAACTTAGCTGTAGTATTTGCAATGAACATGCCAAGTTTTATCACGGATAAACAAAGCTGCTAAAATACACATTTTGCATCTCATAGTAGAAGCCAGTATTGTTCTCCTTTCCCTATTTTAAGTGTATATCTGACACAGTGAACTAACTGTGGGGATTTTTATTGAAAAGGGAAAAAACCAAGTTTATCTAACAGATTGCATTTAATTTTACCTTCAGAAATAAATTTAAAAAAATAGGCACACAATTTTTTTTTTTTATTATTTGGAACTAATGGAAAAATAACAACAATAATAAAAAGAAAACATTTGAGCAATAATGTAGAAATTTTTAAAAAATATTTTAGTATATTAAGAAGTTGTTATCACAAATTGGCCTATAAAATAGGTTGACAGGACATAGAGGAGCCACAAAAAATTGGTCAGGCCATATAATCTTCACCTTGCAGTTACATTAACATCCTAACTTTAATTCCTCCATTATGGGTTTCATAATTTACTCAAGTCATTTAAGTCTATTCATTACATTATTTAATGAGCTTAAGCTTTTTATTTCATTATGTGTTCTATTATTGGGTTGGCCAAAAAAGTTCTTCCAGGTTTTTCTGTATTAGTTCTGTTCCTGTTTGGGGCATAAATGTGTGGGGTGTTTGACATGTTCATTTCAACAAATCAAAGACATAAATAAGGCGTGATTTATATATCCCTACCTCACCCCAAAATGCCCTCTCCATCATCAATCAATTAGAAGTTGTAACTGTTTTGCTACCAATACTGAAGAACCCAGGCTTCCCAGGTGGTGCTAGTGGTAAAAGAACTTGCCTGCCACTGCAGGAGACGTAAGAGACACAGGTTCAAACCATGGGTGGGGAAGATTCCCTGGAGGAGGGCATGGCAGCCCACTCCAGTATTCTTGCCTGGAGAATCCCCATGGAGAAAGGAGCCTGGTGGGCTATAGTCCATAGGGTTGCAAAGAGTCAGACACTGCTGAAGTGACTTAGCACTGAAGAACTCATGTCACTCAATTATTTTGGAAGATGAGGAAGTAGGGGAGACTGCTGGGTCAGGCTTACAATCTTATAGATCTGCCTCTGACTCAGTTGTGTGACTTGCTTTTGCCAATAAGACAGTAGCAAGTGTGATGAGAGCAGAAAGTATTTGGGCATTGAGGGTGGCTCTTTCCTGATGCTGTTTGGAACTTTGAGACCACCCAAGTGAAGACGTGTGAGCTTGTCTGCTGGAGGAAGAGAGATGCTCGGCTCAGCCATCCCCGTTGCCCCAGCCAACAGCCAGCCAACCACTGGACATGTGAGTGAGGCCACCCCAGATCAACCAGTGATGTCCCAGCTGACCACAGGGACCAGCACATAAGAGCCCAGAAACATCCATCGAGCTGGCCCAGACCAGAGCTATCAGTTGACCTACAATATTTTGCTCATTATTAGCTCATTAGTATGGGCTAAATAAATGGTTGTTGTCTTAAGCCTGTAAGTTTAGTTTGGGGCTGGTTTAAAGAAAACTGATATGGTCTTGAAAAGACACAAGCCCATATTATTTCTAAGGTCATTTTGTGTTAACACACTTTTATTTATCCTCAGGTTACTAGAAAGGGGAAGGAGTGTTTATTTTATGGTACACTAGATGGGAAGCTCTGGAGTTTTCCATTTGCAGGTAGTTTATTCTTTAGGACTTAGCAAACCCAACAGCCCACTAGAGGTAAAACCTACCAGAAAAGACTGGGGTACCCGTAATGCCCCTTTCTGTGCTCAGCCAAGCTCCTACCCTCAGGTCTCTCCCCACTCAGGGTGATCTTTGGGAAGACGGAGGCTTCCTTGCCAGCACTCTCCATACCCCAGCTGTGGAATAAAGGCTATGAGAGGGATTTTCATCAGACTCACTCTGCTCATCCATGTGTGCCACAGAACTCACACTGAGCGGGGCGCAGTCAGTTAGTGATATGACCTTACCAACAGCCAGGTCACTGCCAGAACAACAGCCTGGGAGGCAGAGCCCAGAACTCCAGCTTGTTGGGTCTGGTACAAAGGAAACCGATTACCTAATGAAAGATTCCAGGTCCTTGATCCATCGGATGTGGGCTTTACCTGCCTGACACAAGTATTGGCTTGTTAGCTAACACATTCCACCTGGAAGAGTCATCAGGGAAACCCCAGCCCTGACCGGGTTCTGCCCATGAGAATTCCTGACACACACCCACTGCCGAACAATGGAGCACAGCTTGCAAACAGAGGAGCGATTCTGACATTAAGCCACTGGGTCCAGGCACTTACTCCTAAGATTTTCTCTGCAGATGAAAATGATTTGAAGAGTATAAGGTACATGAAGAGGAGAACCAGGAAGCCTGAGTTCTTCTTGCCTGATCTCTGCCAACTACTGGCTGTGCAGCTGGCCATGCAGCATCCTTTTGATCAACGGTAAAATGAGAAAACTTAAATCTGTCATTACTTTGGCCCACTGAGAGTGGAGAGTGTACATTTCAGTGGCCTTGGATTTTTAACTGAGTACTGATGAGGGTAGTCTTTCAGGTGAACCCTTGAATAGAGCTCAGCAAGAGGTCTGAGATCAGAGAAGGTTGGAAAGAAAGATATTTTTCTAAAAGTTTTAGACTCTAGACAATGTAACAGCTGGTACCAAACTTCCTGGCTGTAGTTCATAGGAATATAGGATTCTGGACTAATCAGACTGTTGTCTCCACCTTGAACAGCTCTGTCTTGGCATGGCAACAGTGCCCACTCCTAATTTCCCTTTGACCTTACTGGCCATGTCTCCAACTCCTTTCTGCGCCATCTAACCCTTTAATATAAGGGACCAGTTTGGGCTTTTTTTGTCTTTTTTGGTCTATATTATATTCCTAAATAAGTGGCTTCAACCTTGGCTGCACCCCAGAATCATGTGAGAAAACTCTAAAAAACTCTAGTTTTTGGTTCACACCTCAAATAAATGGTATCATCCCCTCAAGAGATGGGACTCAGGCTTCCATATTTAAAAAAACTTCACCTAGTGATTTCAATATGCAACCGAATTTGAGAACAGTGTCCTAGATCAGTGGTTCTCAGTGTGTGGTCTTTGTATCAGCAGCAGCAGCATCACTTGGACACTTGTTAGAAATGTACATTTTCACATCCTTCTCCAGACTTATTGAATCAGAAACTCTGGGGTGGGAATCCAGCCACCTGTAGTTTAAAAAACACTCTCCAGCTGATTATGACCTTCACAACCACTTTTTTATTGTTTAGTTGCTAAGTTGTATCTGACTCTTTGAGACCCCATGGACTGTAGCCTGCCAGGCTCTGCTGTTGATGGGATTTCCCAGGCAAGAATGCTGGAATGGGTTGCCATTTCCTTTTCCAGGGGATTTTCCCAACCCAGGGATTGAACCCATGTCTCCTGCATTGACAAGTAGATTTTTTTTTTTTTTTTTTAACCACAGCGTCACCAGGGAAGCCCATATTCATAACCACTATTCTGTATCTGATGTAACCTGGGATTTCTCAGTCTTGATATTCAGGATACCTCTCTGTGGTGGGGTGTGCTGTGCCCTGTGTCCCAGGCCTCTGCTTTCTGCATGTCAGTGTCACCCTTCCCCCAGTAGTGACAATGGAAATATCCCCAGATGCTGCCAAATCCCATGGGGAAAATCTCTGCCTGTCAAGACCACTTTTCTAGATGAACATCTATGAAATCGTCTTAGAATTTGGCAGCACTTAAGAATCACCTCAGTTCAGTTCAGTTCAGTTCAGTCACTCAGTCGTGTCTGACTCTTTGCAACCCCATGAATTGCAGCACGCCAGGCCTCCCTGTCCATCACCAACTCCCGGAGTTCACTCAGACTCATGTCCATTGAGTCAGTGGTGCCATCCAGCCATCTCATCCTCTGTCGTCCCCTTCTCCTCCTGCCCCCAATCCCTCCCAGCATCAGGGGCTTTTCCAATGAGTCAACTCTTCACATGAGGTGGCCAAAGTACTGGAGTTTCAGCTTTAGCACCATTCCTTCCAAGGAACACCCAGGGCTGATTTCCTTCAGAATGGACTGGTTGGATCTCCTTGCAGTCCAAGGGACTCGCAAGAGTCTTTTACAACACCACAGTTCAAAAGCATCAATTCTTTGGCACTCAGCTTTCTTCACAATCCAACTCTCACATCCATACATGACCACTGGGAGAACCATTGCCTTGACTAGACGAACCTTTGTTGGCAAAGTAATGTCTCTGCTTTTGAATATGCTATCTAGGTTGGTCATAACTTTCCTTCTAAGGAGCAAGCATCTTTTAATTTCATGGGTGCAGTCACCATCTGCAGTGATTTTGGAGCCCAAAAAAACAAAGTCTGACACTGTTTCCACTGTTTCCCCATCTATTTCCCATGAAGTGATGGGACCAGATGCCATGATCTTCATTTTCTGAATGTTGAGCTTTAAGCCAACTTTTTCACTCTCCACTTTCACTTTCATCAAGAGGCTTTTGAGTTCCTCTTCACTTTCTGCCATAAGAGTGGTGTCATCTGCATATCTGAGGTTATTGATATTTCTCCCGGCAATCTTGATTCCAGCTTGTGCTTCTTCCAGTCCAGCGTTTCTCATGATGTACTCTGCATAGAAGTTAAATAAGCAGGGTGACAATATACAGTCTTGACGTACTCCTTTTCCTATTTAGAACCAGTCTGTTGTTCCATGTCCAGTTCTAACTGTTGCTTCCTGACCTGCATACAAATTTCTCAAGAGGCAGGTCAGGTGGTCTGGTATTCACATCTCTTTCAGAATTTTCCATAGTTTATTGTGATCCACACAGTCAAAGGCTTTGGCATGGTCAAAAAAGGAGAAATAGATGTTTTTCTGGAACTCTCTTGCTTTTTCCATGATCCAGCGGATGTTGGCAATTTGATCTCTGGTTCCTCTGCCTTTTCTAAAACCAGCTTGAACATCTGGAAGTTCACAGTTCATGTATTGCTGAAGCCTGGCTTGGAGAATTTTGAGCATTACTTTACTAGCATGTGAGATGAGTGCAATTGTGCGGTAGTTTGAGCATTCTTTGGCATTGCTTTTCTTTGGGATTAGAATGAAAACTGACCTTTTCCAGTCCTGTGGCCACTGCTGAGTTTTCCAAATTTGCTGGCATACTGAGTGCAGCACTTTCACAGCCTCATCTTTCAGGATTTGAAATAGCTCAACTGGAATTCCATCACCTCCACTAGCTTTGTAGTGATGCTTCCTAAGGCCCACTTGACTTCACATTTCAGGATGTCTGGCTCTAGGTGAGTGATCACACCATTGTGATTATCTCGGTCGTGAAGCTTTTTTTTTTGTACAGTTCTTCTATGTATTCTTGCCACCTCTTCTTAATATCTTCTGCTTCTGTTAGGTCCATACCATTTCTGTCCTTTATCGAGCCCATCTTTGCATGAAATGTTCCCTCGGTATCTCTAATTTTCTTGAAGAGATCTCTAATCTTTCCCATTCTGTTGTTGGAATCACCTGGGCAGCTTTAAAAACTACTGATGCTTAATACAACCATAGAGATTTGGATTGAATTGATCTATGACATGGCTTTGGTGTCAAAATTTTTTCAAAGTTCACCATGAGAATTAATCTAAGATACTACTAAGACTGGGGCTTCCCTGGTAGCTCAGATGGCAAAGAATCTGCCTGCAATGCAGAATACCCAGGTTCTATTCCTGGTCAGGAAGTTCCCCTGGAGAAAGGATAGGCTACCCACTCCAGTGGTTCAGATGGTAAAGAATCCGTCAGCAGTGCCAGAGACCTGGGTTCGATCCCTCGGTTGGGAAGATCCCCTGGAGGAGGGCATGGCAACCCCACTCCAGTATTCTTGCCTGGATAATCATCATATACAGAGGAGCCTCGCGGGCAGTCCATAAGGTTACAAAAGAGTCAGACGCAGCTTAGCGACTAAGGAACAACAACAAAATTAATGAAACACTCCTAATTTTATACAATGATGATAGAAAGTAAATAGGCCTGTTGTTTTCACATTTCCATAGGCTATTGTGCCATCTCAAGGTCAATTCCATTGACCTCTTATTTTCAGGACAATATTATCCTCATCAAAACTTCACACGAGGGGGAATGTGCCTTTATAGTTTTTCTATCTTAACACTCTTATTCTCTCTGATCTAAATTTTGACAGATTTATCACCTATTTAAAAACAAAACAAAACAAAACACTTTCATTGATTCCTTATTTTTCTATGGATAAAGAAACCTAAAAGCTGAGACTCTCTGTGCATTCACCTAAATGACTTTGGCAATGTTGTCTTCCAGGAGGTAAGTTCCATGCTGTTCTGACGTCAGCATACTCATCAGGACCCTGTAAACGTGTGCTCTTCTTTGTCTGGCCTTCTGATCACTTCTCTTCTCTCAAGGGGTTGTTCTTGCCTACACACTCTGTCCTACCTCTTTTCTTGGTCCTTGTTCTTCATTCTCAAATGTCCAGCATGGCCCTTCTTTCTCCATGAAGGTTGTTTTTTTCCCCTTGACAATTTGCTACCATTCTGTCTCCTCCCTCTTACTTGACTATAGCAGTATTTATTGGTACATCCGCAATAGGTAATACAAGTCAACCTTTGTTAATATTGGATCCTTAATATTTCTATTCTTTTCTTAACTTCTCAACTAAAACATTAGGTTCCTAAGGGAAAACTGATCTTGTCTGGCAAGATCAGTTTCTTTCTTACTGTTAAAACTTGTATTTTTAAACAATTTGACATTTGTAGAAAATTTGCAAAAACATTACAAAACTTTTCCATAAGCTCTTCAACTGAATGTATGTATATGTACATACCTATCTATGTCTCCTTCCATGTATATATATGTGACTGTGTGTGAATAAAGTTTTCTGAACTGTTTGAGAGTAAGTTGCAATTTTATAGTAGTTTAGTTGCTAAGTCGTGTCTGACTCTTGCGAATCCACGGACGGTAGACTTCCAGGCTCCTCTGTCCATGGGATTCTCCAGGCAAGAATACTGCAGTGGGTTGCCATTTCTTTCTCCAGGTAAGTTGCAAACATGATGTCTATTTTACTCTTAAACACTTCATTGGATACTTCCTAAAATCAAGGACTTTTCTCTTACATAACCGTAGAACAGTGACTAAATCAGAATATTGAGAGTGATAGAGATCTATTCTCTACTTTACAAACTTTATTCCAATTTCACCTATTAGCCCACTCATTTTTTTCATAGCAAAAGAAGGAGAAATATGGCCCAGGTTCCCATCCAGGGTCATTGGATACATCTATTAATAGTTGCCATACCTCTTAGGTCTCCTTTAATCAGCAACAATGCTTTAGTCTTTCTGGCCTTTTATATCTTGACATTTTTAGAGTATAAGCCAGTTATTTTGTGGAATGTCCACCAACTTGAATTTTTCTGAAGTTTCCTCTTGATTAAATTCAAGGTATACATTTTAGGGGGCAATAATATCACAGGAGTGATGATAAATCCTTCTCAATGCATAATATTAGAAGGCATTTGATTTCCATTTCTGTTAGTGGTGGTATTAACTTTGGTCACTTGCCTAAGATGGTATTTGCCAGTCTTATTAAAGATACTATTTTTCCCTTTTGTAGTTAAATATCTCATAGGGAGATACTTAGAGATGATGTAAATATCTTTTTTCTCCTTTGAAATAATTTTAGACTTACAGAAAAATTGCAAAAGCCACACAGAGCTCAGTATGCCCTGTATCCAGCTTCTCCTTACATTGACAACTTACAGAAATAAGTTTGCAATGGTCAAAATCAGGAAATTAACATTAATACAACACTCTTAACTAAACTTAGAAATTCCCCCTCCCCTCCCCCGCTCTTTTCTTTCTGTTCCAGGATCCAATCCAAGGCCTCACATTGTGTATATTTGTTCTGTCTTAGTCTGCTCTGAACTATGGTTGTTCCTCAGTGTTTCCTTGTCTTTCATGACCTTGACATTTGTAATAAGTGCTGATTATATTTTTTTCAGGTTCATTCTCAAGTGGAGTTTTTCTCTTCTCTTCTTCTGACTAGACTATGGTATGCGTTTGTGGGAAGAATGCCATGAAACTGTTGTTGTGTCTTCTCAGCATGTGACAATGGGGAGCATCATGTTGATATATCCTATTGAAGGTGCTTTAACCTAGATCACTCAGTCAAGGAGGTGTCTGTTGGATCTCTCTCTGTAAAATTAATTTTTTCCCATTGTAACTGACCAATATCTGGAGAGAGATACCTGAAAACAATGCAAATATATTGTTTCTCCTTGAAATTCCCCATTGATTTTAGCTGTTGGTAAATTTTGCCTGAAACAGTTATTACCATGGTCTTTGCCTAGTGGTGATTTTGTCTCACATATTGTTTTCGAACAAATTAATTTTAACACCTTTTGATGATTCTTGACTAGAACAATGATTACTGTAGTGATTGTCAGATGGTGTATACTAAATCGCCAGTCTTGTTTCTTATTGTTGAACATGAGCCTCTCAGGAGCGTAAACTAAAACTGGTAAATTCCTATTGCCAGCTGTGAACCTACTGATTCTACTTTGTGCAGTCCTAACCTTAGATTCTATTTCTAGGCAGTATTGAAACCAGAGTTGCTTTGGGAAGAACTGTAACCTCAGAGGAATTATTAAGATAATTCCATATCTTTGGAATTTAGGAAGTGGTTCTCACCTTAATTGGGTACTTGGCATAATAGTAGTAATCACTGACTTTTGTTTAGTACCTTATAATTTTAAAAGCAGTACTTAAAACACTTTGAAATAAATAATTTGGTATGTCCACAGGCCAGATCTGGCCTACTGGCACGTGTAAATCTCTTTTAATAGATAATTTTTTCTATTTTCTAAATCTTCTTTGGGGGAGGGCTGGTCTGAGTAATGAACACTAACTTGCTATGACAAACATTTTCAACACCTCAATCTCAGCAGCTTAACACAGTAAGTGTTTATCTTTTGTATAGAAAGTACAATGTAGGTGTTCCTGATCAGTATAAGGATAGTTCAGAGAACCAGGTTTCCTCTCTCCTATGGCCTCTTAGTTCTTGGCTAGATGCTCTGCATTTGGATGACAGAAGTAAGAAGAAGAACTCTGGAGAATTCCTTCGGTGGTTCTCTTGCCCAGGCTAGAAATGGCCTATCACACTTCTGCTTGCTTTCCATCAGCTAGAACTTGGTCACACGGCCATTTGTACAACAAGGGAGGTGGGAAATGTACATATGCCCAGGAGGTAGAAGAAATAGCTTTGCTGAAAAGAGCAGTTTCTATCATAGTGTTGATTCTTGGATTATCACATGTCACTATGAAGCCCACAGCTCAACCCAGAGATGAGTCATCAAAATGTGCTGCATTGAACACATCTGGTGTGTGGAGCCCTCTGCCTCATTGATAGAAAGAAAGCTTCCTGACGATTTAATTACAGTTATCTTTGCAGCAACATTTTTATTTCCTATTATAGCTCTGTTCCCCTTGAATGCACTGTCTCTAACTTTTCACTTCAAAAAATTAGTAAATCAACAGTCCCTTGAGTTACATAGTCAACCCACACATTCAGGAAAGAGTCACTGATAACTCTTAAACTCCAAGCCAGCAGAGAATAACTCAGAAGAGTTGAAGAAATCAGTGCATCTCTAAGGTAATACCACAGAGCCAGCAGGAGTAGAGAGAGGGCTTTTTGAGGAGGAGCCTCTCTTTTGCCCAATTTCTACCAGAAAATAAATGCCAAAGTCAAAACACTTTGAACCCCTCCATTTGATGGAGACAATATGAATTTTCAAATGATTACTTTTAAAAGCTCATTAACAACAGCATGACAAATTTATCCCTTGTTGTCTAGAACAGAACGACTACATCTGAATTTATATTTTCTTCAAGTTAAATATCTATACCACCACCCACATAGTCAAGAAATACTGATTACCTCTATCACATATTGAAAGAAGTCAATACCCTTGGCATTAGGGACAGTGAATTCTCACTATTCATTACAGAAAGCAATGGAAGGTAAGGGTAGGGGGTGGGAGGTGACCTTTTGCATAACTCTGGATTCTTGATTGTAAAGGAGTGGGGTTCTCCCTAGGAATTGCATAAATTTTCACCTGAGAGCAGCTCTAGAAAAATGAATAAATCTAGCTCAGTAAGGATGTTCTTTATCAGAAAAGAGTCATTCCAAGTCCCGTAATCTTGGTAGAATTAGCTATTTGTGAGTCAGAAGTATGTTAAGGTATTTTGACAGAGCACGTGTTTTCAGCTGAACATAATTCCCTATGATTGGTTCTGGCTGCAAAAGCCTCTAACAGCAGAACATTATGGCAAAGTTGGCACCATCGCCCCCTGTCTGGACAGGCAGAGACACACTGAGCATGCACTTTTCTCCTGTGAGGCGCTCAGCGTCTTCGTGTTATTAAGAAGAAGAAAGTGGGGCCTCCCTTTCTGTCTAATCTACATCCAGTTCTGTAATTGATGTGAAGCGTGAGGTTTACAGTGGGGTCAACTGCCACATGACCTCGCAGCTTCCACTGAGTCATGTCATCACACTGCTCTTTCTCATTATTATTATTTATTGTTCCTTGAACTCAGCAAGCAAAAGTGGCTCATACAATAACTCTGGTGGTGCCAAAACAAATAGACACACTCCTGCCCCAGCCGCTTAGGGTTTGGTGACACAAATAATACTGTGTAAATGAAAAATGCAGAACAAATGAAGAATGGAAAGTGTGGGTGTCTCCTCTGTTGTTTCTTATGCCATCAACTCCATTCTCTTGGACTCAAAGAAGAAAAGCGTAATGGAAATTTATATCTCCATTTCTGAATAATTGCTTGAAAAACAGAAGATTTGGATATTTCAATAACTCTTGTGAAAAAGTATTTTTTAAATTCCACAGATTTAGAAATAATTCAACCTAATTTAGGGGATAGTTCTTGAAAAGAGAATATTACTGATGACTATTGTTAAATCTAACTGTGAATATAATCTCTTTTCCTGCCTGCCTTAAAAAAAAAAAAAAAGATTACCTACTATTAGAGCCTCTTCTCATATCCACTTTTATTTTATTTATTTATTTCTCTGGCTGTGCCGTGCAGCCTGGTGTCCCCTGAGCAGGCACTGAAACTGTGCCCCCTGCAGTGGCAGCATGAGTCTTAACCAGTGGACCGCCAGAGAAATCCATCTGATCTATTTTTAAAATATCTTATGTCCATCCCCTTGCCCAGTTTGTGAGCATTTACTGCTGTTTTTCTGTCTGGTATCTTTTCTCTCTTCTGGTAACAGTATTCTTACGTTCCTAGAAGAGCTTTTTTCTCCACAATCAGGTCCTATGCTTTATTTATTTATTTATTTTTAAAAAGATTTTTATATGTGAAAGTGAGAGTGAAAGTTGCTCAGTCGTATCTGACTCTTTGCGACCCCATGGACTGTCCATGGAATTCTCCAGGCCAGAATACTGGAGTGGATAGCCTTTCTGTTCTCCAGGGGATCTTCTCAACCCAGGGATCAAACCCAGGTCTCCCGCATTGCAGGCAGATTCTTTACCAACTGAGCCACAAGGGAAGTGGGCCATTCTTAAAGTCTTTATTGAATTTGGTACAATATTGCTTCTGCTTTATGTTTTTATTTTTTGTCCATGAGGCATGTGAGATCTTAGTTCCCTACCCAGGGACTAAACCCACACCCTGTGCATTGGATAGCAGTCTTAACCACTGGACACCAGGGAAGTCACAGGTCCTGTGGTTTAAATAGAGTTGAGTCCACCCCAATATCCCAGGGTGTTCACATGACCCAGGCTCATTGGGGGTGATCACGTGACCCATACGTATCCAATCCTAGTGCATCCTGCACCTTTGGGGATGTGGAGCAAGTAATAAGAGCAAAGAAGTATAGAAGGCCTTGTCTGTCAGCCTTACACAGAGGGTGAGAAATGTTCTGGAACCGTCAAGTGCCATTTTGCCATCTTGGATTGTGGTGGCAGAGTCAGTTTTGAAGGGAATCTGCCGAGAAGGGCTATGATTCCAGAATGTTCTGTGGACATCACTTGAGATCCTAGATGTACTAGTTCCTGAAACCAGTCTTTGCTATTGAGTCAACACAAATTTTTACTTTTTGAAATGCCAGTTGAGTTGGGCTTGCTGTTAATTTGCCAGAAGGGTTTGGAAGAGCTTGTCTCCACTGGAAACACTCAAGCATATTCATTTGAGAAAAAAATCATAAACTAGAATCACAGCAGTGTTTCTTCCATAGCTTTCTTTATTTCCCCTATCATTGCTAATTTTGGGGGTATCTGTTGGTATTTTCATACAAAGTAAATGCTGTATAAATCTCTCAATGCATTATTGTCCATATTCTGAGCATAAAAAAACTTGTCAGCTGTGCTTTAGGTTATTAGCTCACCGTTGTTAGAGCTACAGGTTAAATTATGTATTGGCAAAGTCTTTCCCTCATGACCGTACTTTGGCCGAATCCCGTCTCCAGAGAGAGGAAATGTTTCTGTCACTCTCCCTCTTCCTGAGGAAGCATGTCCCCAGCCTTGCAAAGTCATCGCGCCTGAGAAAATCACCACCAGGCTGTGATAACACACAGATCCTTCCCAGGTTGCTAATTATGTTGTCCCTTCCCCCTCTTAAAGCCACTCACCTCTGCAGTGTCCCCACTTCTGAGTAATTGGCTTTTCCTAGAACAAACACACCGTATGTGCTATAAAGGCAAAGTCAGGCAAACTTCAGACCAAAAAAAGGAAAAAGAAGAGAGGTCCTGCTTTATGTTCAATTATTTATAACATGAAAGCTTTTATTACTTCTTACTTTGTTTATCCTTTGTTTGACTCACTTTCTGAGGTGATGTGGTGTATCTCCTATAATCTTATCCTGAATCCTGTCTCCTCTGTACATCAATTATGTAATCTTGGACAAATAACTAAAACTTTGTGTTCTCTGTTCTATTTGTGGGGGAAAAAAACTTTATAATACCTTCCTTGTGATAATGTTGTCAGAATCAAATGGGATAATACATGCAGAGTATTTAGGACAGTATGCAGTAGGCACTCAAGGTGAGCTGCCCTTAGTGGCTGGATAGTTTCTCTCGTCCTCTTGCCCCCAGAACTTCCCTGCCCACTGCTCCAGCCTAGACTGGTCCTCTTCTTTGCTCAGTAGAACAGGCAACTCTTTAATAGAGTATGATTTTAGGTACCTTGAAAATATTTTGTTTGTACTAAAATATTTATCTTTTTGCTTCTGCTGAAACCCCTCTTCTAAGTTCATTCTGTGCTGAATGTTGAAGGCCCCTATTAAAATATAACAGCACCAGGCCTTCTACACGTTTAACTCATCTACTGATGCCTAGCGGAGATCAGATTCTGGGGGCAGGTAAAACATGATTGGTCAATGGAAGAAAGGCCAAGACACTGCTGTGTTTTGTCTCGGATTTCAGAACTTTGGGAGAGATAAGAACTGAGTAACAGAAGAAAAAGAGGGTCCCGTCTGGCCAACCAGAGAGCCAGCATCAAGTGGTGAATGGTGGGTACAGGAAGTCAAGGGGAGGGCTCCATCCCCTCTTTGTGGGATGCTACAGTGGGGAGCTCCAGCTGACACCTAAGCTGGATGGTATAAAGATACTCCAGGTTGCAGTGAGAGCTCAGGCAGTAGCAGTCAGAACTCAGTCAGAACAGACCCTGGTCCACTTTGAAGTCAGAAGGATTTAAAACAGGGAAGTAGACACACAGTTGATGGAAAATCTGAGATGCCAGCAGAGGCTGATGAAATGGTGAATTTAGGAAAAGCAGAAAGTTATGCAAAACCTCTGGGGCTAGAAGTACAAGGGAGGGGGTGATGTCCCTAAAACTGGGGCCTAAGGCCTCAAGCAAAGTCTGGAACCTCAGGGACCTCTCTGGCAGGATCTGAAGCCACAGAGAAGGCCCTGAGACACAGTCTACAGAACAGAAGGAGGGGAGGTAGCCTGGTGTCTTCAGAACAGAAGGAGGGGAGGTAGCCTGGCATCTTCTTTTCTTTGTCCTTTGACCTCCTGCAGGGTCTCCCTGTGGGTGAACCTTGCTGGAAGCAAGTTGGTTACAGGAACCTGAAAAGCAGAACCTGCAGGACCCTTGTCCATGGTGTGTAGGGCAGCTTGGGAGATGGGGTTAAGGATGATCTAAGAGCAATCAAATGATGGGCGTGGTGCTCAGAGGAGGAAGGAAAACTACTTTCCTGTGACCAAACAAGAAGGTGACTCTGAGGAATGGGAGCTGTCAAATGTCTTCTTTATGTCTGCCACGCATGCCAGGGATTTTGGCTTGGTTTGTAGGTCTGGGCTTAGATGTAGAATATTATGCACTTTAATTTTTCTCAAAGGGGAGTCTGTGGAGTCTGGAGTAGAAACAGATGTACTGCTAATTCAACATGCTAATTCTTGGGCTTCACACCAGCTTTTAAAAGTGCATTTCCCTTACTATGGGGCCCACTGGTTTACCCACTTCTCTCTGTTGTTTCTGAGGTTTGTGTTTTTTAAACCTTTTGAATTTAAAATTAGAGCAGTCACTCCTTGGATGAATTTTATTTTGCTTCTTCTCCTTCCTGAGTGATGGGTGATGCTGTCCTTACGAAGTTGTAGTCTATGGGTCTGTTCAATATCCACCCAAAAGTTCTACCCAGGACTTAGATCATGGATGAGAAATGTCTCTTATCCAAAGATTGATGGTTTAACTTGAGAGAAGGGCAACAAATTCTCAAGCATGTTAACAAATCTCCCATCTCAGCAACAGGGTTGCATGATTGAAAAAGTTAGAAATAGAAACCAGAGGAATTCCTTGGTGCAAGAGGTCAAGGAGATAGACTCCCTGGCTAGACTGCAGAACCCGCTGCTCACGGGTCCTGGGAAGCCATTTCAGGCATTGGAAGCCAATTGCTTGGCATTTCCTGTAATGTTGTTCTGGGTGATTGGTTTCCATTTCTCCAACTAGCGGTGTGCTGGTGCTCATTAATGAGTATGTCCCTGAACATAGATGCTTGGGTTAAGTATTCTTTTGGTGCACAAGAGAAGACTTGCATTTCTCTGACCCTGCTTTCCATCTTCAAAAGGAAGATAGTTACTGTGCTTCCTTCATAGTGTACTTGGGAGATCACCTATGTTAATGGAAGACTGGTTTATTTATTGGGTGCTCCAGCATACTAGGTTGCATGTTAGAATTGTAAAGATAGCATTCTTGCATTTGAGGGCATCACAGCCTCTAACAAGAGACTCGGTGTGTGAAAGCATTTCCAATGCTCTGTGGAGTTGAAAGCTATTATTTAAAGTGCTATGATAAAATCTGTTGCCACAACTGTATTTAAGATAGGTAAGTATTAGTTTTATAGTTATGGGATCTGAAGGACTGATTTGGAAAATCACCTTCTTAAATCTCAGGACCTCCAGAGAAGCATCATCAATGCCTGAGGTGCTACTGGCAGGTCTAAGCCTTCACTACCGGGAATAAAAATAAGAAGTAAGCCAGAGAAGGATGATTAACATAGGAAAATCAACGAGTGGAATGAAAAGGCAGGAGGAACAATGTATAGCTGCTAATGTCTGCCTGGAGCTACCCCTAAGGCACCTGCCTGCCAAACAACTCCGACCTGGTTTTCTCTTTGTAAAGCACTTACAACCAGGGATAATGTAAATGTGAGCAAAAATCTGCTTTTAAGAGAAAACAAAAACTTGCCTTTCGTGTTTTAAGATTTATTTATTTTTCCTTATAAATTATCACACACATTCTGTTTCCTTTGTTTCTACTTCTGAGGGTAATGGTAATCTTTCTTTTATCCTTACAATTGGGATTGGCCTGAGTACTGTGCCTTTCTTTCAATATTGACCTAAGGCTTTCTTTATTTTAACACAGTTATTTACAAACTTTAGCTGCGTCAGAATCACCTGGAGGGTTTGTTAAAACAGAATTGTCCAAACCGCAAATCCAGACTTTCGGATTTTGTTTCTGCTCTGTGGGGTGGGGCTCAAAAACTAGCAGTTTAACAAATTCCCAGGTGCTGGTGAGGCTGCTGGTTGGGTGTGGGAGGCACTTCTTTAACATTTCAATAATATGATTGTATATTTCCTCCCTGGGGCCTCTCTTTTCCTGAGTTTGGTGGTCTCTCTTCTTCCTATAGAAAGAATTCATTGTAGAACACTATAATAGAATCTGAGATGTTGACTCTAAGTCTATGGGCTTTTGTGTCTTTCCTGTGCTAAAGTTTACGTCCCAAATATTCAGGAGTTTCTTTGAATGAATGATTCTGTATGCATGAGGGCAAGCCTTTGCTTAGGTAAACAGAAAAGTATATGTTTCCAGTATCCAACCTGTCAGTTCTAAAATGGGAACGTGACTTTGGCAAGCACAGGTTGACTTTGACTTTGCACTCAATTCAGTCACAAGAATATCATGAAGCATCATGTCTGGTGTTTAAGAGTGACCCCACCAGTGTTGATATTATTCCTATTTTGGCTCATATGAGAAGGTCTGGCAAGAGAAAGAGATTTCTATGGTAGATCACAGGTTGTGGGTTTTGGACCAAGTTAAGTTACCATTGAGCTGTGTCTCTGGCCAAGTCCACGGTCTTGCCTCCTAAGTGGTGAAATGGGAAGAATGACCATCTCCAGACTCATGGAGTGGCTGGGAGTTTCAAGGGCTGCCAAGCACAGAAAGTGCTCATGGATCCATCAGCTGCTTCTCATTAGCCTCTGGTTTGCTTTCTTTTCCTGCTGGGCAACACTGGCTGGGGGTGTCGCTTTCTGGTCTAAGCTTCGGAGGTGGTGACAGATTGCTGTGCCACACTGAATGGAAAATGTCCTGTCTGGGGGATCTTCTCGAGATAAGGAGTCATCATATTATAAGGAAAGTTTTCCCACAACTCTTGAAACAGTATCAAAGCCGTTATTTTCATGAGTTGGGCTGACAACATGGTGGGTGAGCTGTCAAAATCCCCACCCTCAAGAGCAACAATTTCTTGACTTTGATGGAGAAGCAGATTTGGGGAAAGGAAAGAAATAGAATCATATTTTCTCTACTGCTCTGTAGGGTCTTCAGCAGTACTTTGCTCGTCAGTTTTTTAGATTAGATGGACTCGAAGTTACCAAAGGGGAATTATAGTAGATTATGCCAAAGGGGAATTATAGTAGTTTATGCCAAAGTAGATGTCTCCTGGTATTGGAATGTAATTAAAAAAAATATGATCTTTTTATTAAAGCATAATTCACATATAGAAAAATACACACAGCATGAATATACAGCTTGATGAATTTTTAAAAACCAACACACTCATGCAACCAACAGTCAGGTCAAGCAGCAACATCACCAGGATCCCAGACTTTTTTAAGTTCTCCTCCAGTCACTACTATCCCGCCCCTCAAAGACAAGCACTATCCTGACTTTTAGCACCAGACTAATAGTGTCTTTGTTTTTATTCGATATAGACAGACTCATAGAGGATGTAGTCTTTTGTGTCTGGTTTTACTCAACATGTTTGCAATGTCATATGTGTGGCTTGAAATTCATTCATTTGAAGTACTATACAGTATTCTATTGTATAAATTGTTATTGTTTAGTCACTAAGTCATGTCCAACCCTTTGTGACCCCATGGACCATAGCTCCCTAGGCTCCTCTGTCTATGAGATTTCTCAGGCAAGAGTACTGGAGTGGGTTTCCATTTCCTTCTCCAGGGGATATTCCCAACCCAGGGACTGAACCCATGTCTCCTGCATTGGCAGGTGAATTCTTTACTGCTAAGCCACCTTGAATCAAATATCATGGAGATTTTGGGTATTCTTAGTTTTGGTTTGGAGAAGGCAATGGCAACCCACTCCAGTGTTCTTGCCTGGAGAATCCCAGGGACGGGGGAGCCTGGTGGGCTGCAGTCTTTGGGGTCGCACAGAATGGGACACAACTGAAGCGACTTAGCAGCAGCAGCAGCAATTTTGGTTATTATTAATAATGTTGCTATGAACAGTACTACACAAGCCTGTGGTGAATATATGCATGAGTGTTGTTGAAGTGTAACTGTTGTGTTTTCAGATGAACACGGATGCCTCTTTAGCAAGTATTTCCAAGCAGTTTTCCAAAGTGGTTGTACCACTGACATGCCAACCAGCAGTGTGGAAGATCTTCCACATTCTTGCCAAAACTTAATTTTGACTGTGGTTTTATTTCAGCCATTATAATGTGCATGAAAACAAACAAACAAACAAGCAAAATAGAACAAAACAAAAAGCAACAACATGAATTCAGTACAGACATCCCCCTGCCCCAATACTGGTGTTTAATTGTACAATAAGGAAACTATTCTTTCATTGTATAATAAGGAAATGCTACATGATGTCTCATTTGACCTCTGTACAAAGGAATTGAGTCAATTTATATTAATGTCAAGGGAAGCTGCATCTGAGTGAAGGCTGGATATTTCAGTATAGGAAATATTCTACGCTTTCACTGCTGCAAATCATAAAATTCATTTTTAGGGTAGATCAACCTGGAAATTCTTCTTTACCTACAAAGACAAGAGGGTGTAAATCTCTTCAACTTCCAGAATAGAGAATGTGTACATGCATTTTAGGGACAGAAAAAGCCTGAGACCCACAGAGAGCATACAACAGAGTCCATAACATTGCAGTATCTGAGGTGACAGTCCCTAACCTCAGATATGGAGGGCTAGTGGCTGGAAATTTATAATGAATATTGTAAGAATTAAATATTTATAATGAAAATTGTAATAAAATTAAAATCAATAGCAGTGATTACATATACAAAGAGCAGTAACAAGAACCCTGGATATTTAGTTAATGGTTTTGTGTGCGTGTGTTTGTATGTGTGTACATGAAGCATGAACTTTGAGAATTGCAGAGAGCTATGTCTCTGCAATCAGTATTAACCATTGCATACAAATAACTGATCATTCTAGTGATATAGATGTGGGGGAAACAAACAAACAAAAAAAAACAAATCAAAAGATGACAAAGAAAACAGTATTCGAACTTTCCCAAGATAGAGCATTTTTTCTTAGGTATGGCTGATTAAATATTTCACAAATTCTCCATTGAGATATTGGATAAGAGTATCTAAGGCATGATTAATTTTATTTTTATCATGTTTTATTACAATTAATTTTCAGTTTCCTGAAACCTCATTTGTCTATGGGAACTAAGGAAGTAACAACTCAATCTCACTGTCACTGTATCAGTTATTTAGTTCCAAAATAATGCTATGTAACAATCACAAAGGCCAGTCACATAAAGCAATAAACATTTAGTTAGCTTATAAATTTGTGGGGTTCAGATGATCTGCACTAGACTTGGCAGATTATACAAAGGACTTAAGTCAATTTGTATTAACTCCAAGGGAAGCTTGGCTCAGTGGTGAAGAATATGCCTGCCAAAGGAGGAGATGCAGGTGATGTGGGTTCCATCCCTGGGCTGGGAAATCCCCTGGAGGAGGAAATGGCAATCTGCTCCAGCATTATTGCCGGGGAAATCCCTTGGACAGAGGAGCCTGGCCAGCTACAGTCCATGGGGTTGAGAAAAGTTGGACACAACTGAGCGACTGAGTACACAGGCAAGGGAAGCTGCATCTGAATATTTTAGTATAGGAAATATTCTAGGCTTTCACTGCTACACATCATACAATTCTTTTTTGAGGCAGATCAACCTGGGAATTCTTCTTACCTACTAAGACCAGAGGGTGTAAATCTCTTCAACTCCCAGAACATAGAATGTATGCTTGCAGATTAGAGAGAGAAAGAGCCCAAGGCCCACAAAGAGCTGGACTTCTTTGTGTTTCTGTGATCCTATTTGGCTTAGTTGGTGATGCTAGTGATCTTGGCTGGACTTGGGCGCATGTAGGAGGGTTGGTTCATCCAACTGAGATGACTGTCAGCAACTTGGCTCCACCCAACACTCAGTGAAATATGACAAATGTTTTTTCTGCCACAAACTTAGTGGCTTAAAACAATACATACTTATTATCTCACAGCTTCTGTGGGTTATGAATCTGAGTATAATTTAGTTAGGTTCTCTGCTTTAGGGTCTACCAGATGCAGTCATGGTAGGTTGTGCTTTTATCTGGAGGCTTGACTGGGGAAGAGTATACTTTAGACTCACTCAGTCTTTGGCAGAATTCAATTCTTATCAGCTATAGGAGTAAAGCCCTTAGTTCCTAAAGACTTCCCTCTTTTTATTTTCCTGCCACATGAATCTCTGCATTGCACACATTTCTGCTTCCTTCTTCAAGGCCAGCAGGTGGGCAAGAGTAACTCTGCTGAGATGGAGTCTTGTATGACTAATACAGTCATGTCAATGACATTCCATCATCTTTACCATATTCTGTTGGTTAGAAACAAGTCATAAGTCTGCTCACACTCAAAGAAAGGGGATTCATAAAGCTATGAACTCCAAGAAGTGAGAATCACCAGTTGTCCCCTTGGAGTCCATCTACCCAACCTGATCTTGCTCATGTGTCTTGGGATTAGATGACTGTCAGCAGATCTAGGGTAGCACATTCACCTAGCAAAGGTAAAGATGCAAGAGTGGAAGTGAAAATGTATAAGTGAGTTTTTCAGTCCTCTGCATCCTGTCTGCTAACTACAAACTGCAACTAACTTGCATCCCATTTGCCCAATGAAGTCACAAGACTCAGAAACAGAGATGGAAGGTGTTACAAGGTTACCTGGTAAAGGAGGTAGATGCAGGAAAGGTAGAGAATTGCAGTCATAGACTCCTTCTCACCTTCATCTGCACAATCCAAGAATTCAGCCCCGTGGAAATCTCATTCCTCTCTTCCTCTAGTCAGCATTTCAGGAAGATCCTAGTGTTCCATTTGGTGTTCCACAAATGCTCGAAATTTCTGGTAATTTCTCCTGCTATTCCCTAGACTCCCTGCTTCCTGCAGACTCCCACATAGATGGGAACTTGTAAGACCACCCTGCTATCACACTTTATGAGAAATATCTCAGCAGATAGATTTTCCCCTAAATTCCATAAGCTAAATAACCCTTCTGTTTCCTCCCAGAGGAGGGGAGACTATTGTTATTACCCACTCTGTAATTCTATTCCTTGTCTCAGAGGATCATTCATGAAATCAGTTTCTACCCACTGTCCCTGTCTTTACATGGATGAGGCCAAACTCATGGTATCTGCCATGTCCACCCCCTGTAGAACTCACCATGCTTGCGCTGTCCCCTGATTTAAAGGGTGCTCCAGGGCTTGTTACAGGCTGGAGCTTCTCAACACTTGTACATTAGAGCTACCCAGGAGCTTTTAAAAATTTCAGTGCTTGAGACATACCAAAAAGCAATATCTGGGAGTTGGTTCCAGGCATTGGCATGTTTAAAGTGATATCAGATGATTCTGATGTGTAGCCCAGATAGGGAACTCCTTTTACAGATAGGCATGTAACCCAGGATGTCTCAAGCCATAATTGCACTTAAGACTTTGGAGCTTAGAGGAAGAAGAAAAGCATATTCCTATTTGACCATAGTAAAATACATGACCTTCTTCAAAAGATTTTTTCATGTGAATCTTCTCTCTGCCTCTATATATAGAAGGAATCATGGAATCACATTTGCTTTGAAATATCCTCTCATCTGGCACCCTGGCACCACAGATGAGAAAAAGAAAAACCCAGAGCGATTTATTCACTTGTCGAAGATCTAATTAAATCCAAAGACTAATTAATATTCACTTGCTGAAGACTAATTAAAGCACAGATAGGGCTGGGTCATGAATTTTCTGTCGTTTCCTTTCTTCAACATCAATCTATTTTTAAAACATTGGACTTAAAAGTTTGGGGAGTGACAAGTTGGGTCCTATAATCTTCCCAATATACATAAACTACCCGTATTTTCTGTAGTTGACTAAACATAGGAGCAAGTCCATTTTAAGTATATGGAAAATTCTAGGAAAACAAATTATATGGATTTTTCCAGAGTGAAACTCTAAAGTCCATCTAGTGCCCTTGGCCCCAAAGCTGTCTTGTAGATCATTCTGAAGATTAAATATCCAGTTTTAAAAAGAACACTGAAGTGTCTCAGTGTGCTATTTATTATTGAAAACTTTGGTTATCTTTATTATAATTTAGATACACAGTTGCTTTGGGGACATAAAGGAAGAAAGTCTTCCTGTATATTTAATGCCTTTAAAGACAGTTTCTTTAAATAGCCTATGGGTATACATTTAATATCTATACTTAGAGTTGCTAAGTTTTGAGAAAAGGAAAAATTGGAATCTATATGACATCCTTACTGCCCCCTGTGCTATCAGAGAACACAGGCAAGAAAATCCTGCAGCTGTGAATCTCAGACTGCATGGTGTGCCCGAACCATTTGTGATGAATTGAGAAAAGAGAGACTCCTGGCTCAAGAGTTTTGGATCCATAGGCCTACAACATTGTAGTAACCAGCACGTGTATTTTCTGTATTCTGATGCTTTGACCTCTGGAGTTTTGCTGAACCCGGAGGGACCTCCCGTTGCTGACCAGTTCCTAGGGAGAGTAAACAACTTGTCCTTGAACATGCCTCTCAAATGCAGGCCCCTCAAGCCAGCACCCACCCCAGTCACTTAGTTATCAAGCTCTCACTCTCGGGGCCGCCACCCACCCATCCCAGTCATATCCCAGGTTCAGATACCAGACAATTAGGCACAGTTCCTATGCCGCTGCTGCTGCTAAGTCACTTCAGTCATGTTTGACTCTGTGTGATCCCATAGACGGCAGCCCACTAGGCTCCTGTGTCCCTGGGATTCTCCAGGCAAGAATACTGGAGTGCGTTGCTATTTCCTTCTCCAATGCATGAAAGTGAAAAGTGAAAGTGAAGTCACTTAGTAGTGCCAGACTCTTAGCAACCCCAGGCTCCTCCGTCTATGGGATTTTCCAGGCAAGAGTACTGGAGTGGGATGCCATCGCCTTCTCCTATGCTGCAGAGCCTGCTAGACTTACTCAAACTGGATAATCCTAAACCTGTATACCCACTTCTGTTTCTTTCCACAGACACCACAAGAAAGGATCTTGCCCCTTCTCCATGTTTCCTGACTGACTCTGGTATTCCCTATAGCATGACCTGTCCCTTACTCTTAGGATCTGTGAATATAACAAAATATCTTTTTTTTTTTTTAATTAGAGGATAATCACTTTACTATGTTGTGTTGCTTTCTGCTGTACACAAAGTATCTCTTTAATGCCAGTGATCTGCTGATCTATTGACCTTAGTGATCGATTTTGTGTTAAAATAAGTGGGATATAAGAATTTGCATTGCTAACCCATTTTTCAGGTGACATTCCTGCTTGTCTTGGGGACACACTTTGAGAACTGCTTTATTGAAATATAGGAAAACTACTATATTTGTTTGTGGGAGAAGAAAAGTCAAGGGCAGACCTGTGGTGATAGACAGAATGAAGGTTTTTGTACAAGCTCTTTCATCCACTTTATTGTTACATGCTTGTGTTCAGTAAAGCTTTTTACCAGCTAGCTGAGCCCTCAAATGAGAGCTGTGTTAGTACTCCTCTACCCTAATGCTGTGATCTTTATTGAGTTACTTGGGGAGAGAATGAGAATACAGAAAGGGGGTGAAGAACATTGGTTTTAAGTCCAGCTGTGCATCTGATGCCAAGCTGCAGGAACTTGGAAAATTCCCTTCATATCCCTGAGCCCCAGTGTCTTCTTCTGTCACTTGGTGTAATCTTACCTCATAGGGTTAATATTAGAATTAAAAGAGGTGAATGCCAAGAAAGTGCTTAGTCCAGCCTGTGGTATACAGTTGGATTTCATGATGCAAGTTATTGTTATTGAAGTTATTTTGGCGCTCAAACACAGGATGGTAATCAGTTGTATTGTCTTGCCCTTTATATAATTTTATGCCTGGCATTTTGAGTTAAGAACAATGGTGTATGACCAAAGGAATCTAAAAATAAGATCCCACTACAGTTGTGGTTCTACAAAGCAGAAAACCAGAATCCCTGGGTGAAACTCCATGAGACTCTTCTCTAAGGGAAAAACTACAAGAGTTGCAGTCTTGTAGTCTCCCAGAATTTGATGTCAGAAGAAAGTTGTGTTGTCCAGGATACACTTTAGTTTTAGTCCTTCTTTTGGAAAGGCCAGGGGTGCAGTGGTGCATGAACAGTGTCAATTCTCCATATGTGACCGTGTGAGCAGAGCCGTGGCTGTGAGAGTTACCCTTTCAACCCAACATGTCTGCCATGAGTATTGCTTCTGAGTCATGATGCCTCCCATAACAGATGAACTTTCATATGTAAGCACTTCGAGGTGCTTCAGTAGGAAGGCAGAAATCACTATCTCTTCTCTGTTCATCATCAACATATATAACAGATACACTCTGATTATAGTATCCTTTTCATTGTGAGGACCAAATTATTTGAAAAAACATTTTAGTTCCCAGGTATCTAACTGTGTCAAGATTCAGTTTAGTCCTTATGTTTTTATGGTGCATCTTTTGTAGTAAAACACAAAGCACCTGTGATATTCTTTCTGAGCTAAAATCACTGATAATCTGGCTCAAGACAAAGATTACCTATTTCAGTATGAAATAAAGGAAGCTGAAGAGTACTTTAATGAAGTTGATCCAGTGTGTTGAACAAAATGATGTGAAGATTTCTACACTGAATTGGTTCATGGCATGAGTGCAACCAGTGCTTCCCAAAATTTAAAGCAATGTTTTTTGTTTGTTTTCAATGTGGCTAACAACACACCTGTAGGTCATAACCAGGATTTAAAGTTAGGTAGAATAAAAGTATCAGAGTGCATCACTCTTGATAATAAGGGTAAGTATTTATAATAGGAGTGTGCATGTGTGTGTGTGTGTGTGTGTGTGTGTGTGTGTGATTTGCAACATACAACCCACTTCTTCAGTGGATCATGGATGGCTGAAAAAGAATTTGAAAAACACTGCCTTTGTTATTTCTCAAAATGGTTTATTTGGGATACAGACAGAGCTAAATAACTTTAGATCCCATTGTGAGATTTCGCTTCAACCTCTTTCATTTCTCCTGATGAGGTCGTCTCTATTTGCTGCTAGCACGTCTCTGTCGTCTCTCTAACTCTGGTGGGTCTCCCTTTGAAAGGAAGAAAACCAGGCCTCAGAGTCTGGGGTAGGAAGGAGTTCTGTATATGGTATAAGTGATGTTGATTTTCCGTACGTTCCGTTGGAGCATCTCATGTTACGTGGAACCGTGGTTTCCGTTTCCACTTCCATGTCATTCCACAAGGATCGTTTCGTTCAATGACTCGATTTAGTCAAAGCTGTTGTGAGTCCGCTGAGACAAACAGTGGGACTGGCTAGGGAGTCTGGAAACCAGCACCGCTGGTGCTTTTGGCTTTGCAACCCTCTTCAGAATTCAGAGCTGTCTGGAAGACTCCTCCGTGGCCAACATGATTGGCACCCTCTTCAAGACTGAAGCCAGTTAGACTGATTGCCGTGGGTGAGCCCATGCTTGCCAGGTGTTGCAGATAATAGCCGCCTTCCCTCCACAAAGTAAGGCAAACACGAGGAGGTATGTCCCAGGAAGTCCTGTGTGCTGGCTTCCCACTGCCAGCCTCCTATCACTGTACTAACCTTTTTGTCCTGGATCTTAAAACTATTCATTTTTTCTTTGCTTGACACACCACTGTATTTCTTTTTCCCTGCTTATACCTAAGCCTTGCTTCAGCGGGGAAAAAAGCAATAGGATGGGAAACTCAAATGGAGTGATGATACAGAGCCACTGGGGACCGATAACCAAGCTCATGTGCCCAGGTTTAGTGGCCATGCTGAGATCTGGCTGTGCCGCTGGCTGGTTCTCGATGGAAAATCTCCCTTTGTATACAGGGAAACCTGAGAAGACTAAGCGTGGTCTGAGGTCTGAAGTCCAAATGGCCCTGCTCTCCTTTCTCTGATGGAAGAGCCTAAAAATAAAGCAGAGGCAACAAGTGTTAACACAGGCATCGTTTCTCTTCCATGGCACAGGTATCACCCCTTTTAGTGTAAGTAGGGCAGAGGGTAAATTGAGAGTTGTCTTTGTCTTGAATCAACACCGGCCCTGATTTTCTCTTTCTTTCAATGAGGTTGGCACAGGTGTTATTGTGATTCGCTACCCCCAGAGCTGAGAGACAGGAGAGTTGCTAAGATCCCACCTGCATCTTCAGTCAGCGGGCCACTTCAGCATGGAACCTACAGCAGGGACTCCACACCTTCCCCTGCCAGACACAAGCCGTTCCCTCTGCTGGAACAGGAACCAGGTTGACCCCTTGAGTGTCAAGAGTCAACGTTGACACCAAAGCATTGTGAATTTTCCTTTCTCTTCCTTCCTGGGTCCCTCCCTGAGCAGCATCATTTGGGAGGCGATGCTTTGATCCTGCAAGACAGCGTTGTGAACGGAGTTCGCAGATTTTGACGGAAAAGACTGTGTTTCCACACACATAGCTCTGGCCCTGCTTGCTTGTTTGAGAGCAGAGCGGACACAATGAGCTGCCTGGGCAACCTACGCCTTTGGCAAGTTCAGAGGGCCTGAGAGGAAGAGGAGAGGGGACCAAAGGGCTCCACATCTCAGGCTAAAAACAGCCAGCCTGGGGCTCCTCTTCTTCCTGTTCCAGTCACCTCTTCTCACAGGGAGAGCTTTTGAAAGGGCCCTCCCGCCCCATCCCTCTGCTCCTTCCCTCTCTTCTTCCAGTGCATCTGTGACGCCAGTCATTTGAATGGCAAGCTTTTTCTGAGCTGGGATAAGCGAGATACAGGAAGTCACTATTGAAAGGCTTCTTTATGCTTGTTGTCATCATCACCTTAGTATGAGGGCCATCCAGAGTGACGGAAGCAGAAGCCTGGGCCAGCCGGGGTGCTCGGGGACCCAGAGGTGATAGCAACCCAACCGATCATTCGCAGAGGTCAAGGGCCACATTGAGGTGATGAACCTTGCTTCCTTGGGTCGCATGAGCGGAACTTCAGATCACACTCTGAAACTTAGGGGTTTTTTAGAAGCTTTGTTGTTCTGCTAATGACATTCTGGGTGAGGAGGGCAAACTGAAACACCAAAGTACACCCTCCACCAAAAAATAAATTCTTGATGCTTTGTGTACCTGCAAGGCCAGGGTTACATATGTGGTGACCCAATGAACATCCTTAGACTGGATAGCAAGCAATATCTTACCTATTTTTTTTTAATTTATGCATTTTAATTGGAGGCTAATTACTTTTGCACTCTGGTATAGCTGAGCTCAAATCTAGGAATTTATACCAAGGATTATCTACATTCAATTTTTTGTTTTCCAAAATGCATAGGTGGAGACTCCTTTCTAACCTACCCATCTGCTAAAATGTTTAGATTGGTTGAGGCTCCATAGTACAACGTCTATATTACATGTACTTGTATTAATGTGGTCCCCAGGCCAGCAGCATCGGTATCAATATCATCTAAGACCTTGATAGGAATGAAGTTTCTAAGGCTCCAAACTAGAATTTTGGAATTAGATGTTCAGGAGGTGGGATCTGTATTTTAACAACTCCTCTAGGAGATTTTGAAGTGGCTTCAAGATTGAGAATCTCTGATTTAGAGAACTCAAAAAGCCAGCATTATTTCCTTATTTTAGATTTGGTAGTAAAACTGCCAAGAATCAAGATATACCTTCTATGTGGTGGCACAAATAATTTTTCTGAAGCTCACAACATTCATTGTTCAGTCTCTCAGTCATGTCCAACTCTTTGCGACAACATTCATAGAATATTTCTGAAACAGAAATTGTGCATGAATGCTAAATTGTTTCAGTCATGTCCAACTCTGTGCAACCCTATGGACTGTAGCCCACAAGGCTCCTCTGTCCATAGGATTCTCCAGGCAAGAATATTGGAGTGGGTTGCCACACTCTCCTCAGATGGAATCAAATATAATTATGACCAACTTCATCAAATTGTACCCATTCTTAAAGAATTACCTTGAAATATGTACATTGAATGTATGTTGAATTCCTTTTTCCTTTTGCTAATGCTCATTTTGAAACTGAAAAAAATATTTTCTTACTAGGGAAAAGAACTGGTCTTGGAAGATCAGAAAGTGACAATAGAGAATTCAGCAAAGTTCTTTAAAAATCATTCTAAGGAAAAAAAAAAAAAAACAAAATGATACTTTTCTGGCAACAGCTTTGCAAGATGCAAAACTCTTGATAGATGTCAAATATGGATGCCATCATTTCGTGTTTTTATGTTTGTTAATAAATGATAGCTAAGTTAATAGAGCACACCAGAGTGAGTAAAATTCTCTTTCTTCTTTTCAAGATTTCTCCAAGGAATAATATGACCATTTTCCCTAGTTTGGCACCATTCTCCAGTTCCCCAGGATTGGCTCTTAGAAAGCAATAGGATTATTTGAATGAAAAAAGAAGGGTAAGATTCTAAATGCAGAGGTAAATCTAAGTGAAACACATCTACTGAAACAGGAGAACTAGCATGTCAAGAATCTTTATGATGTAAGTCTGAGGGCTATTAATATGAGCATAATGCGACCTGCCAGTTACTGTTCCAGTGGCAGCAATAGAAGTCCTGAAAACTTAATGATGTGTGATTCACGAACTTTGAATTTCAAATAAAGCAGGTGGAAGTGGAAGAAATCTGGAAGACACCAAGTTGAAGAAAGCAAGACACCAGACACCAGCATAAAATGGATTCTAGCTTGTACAGCAAATTTGGCCTTCAAATAGGGCATCTTTCTGAAATCAGTCCTGTATTTATTTGTAATTCTGACACTTGCTAAGCTTTCCAGGGAAGAACATATGTGAATGAATGGGTTGGGTGGTTTTGTAAATTCAGTTCTTCCCTCTCAGTCCTCCCACTTCAAATGATTTGATTTCAGTAGAAATATATGATTTCATACAGTTTTTTAATCATTGTGAGAGAAACAAAATTTATTTTAGAACTCCTTTGATGCATAACTAAGGGTGATTTATATCCATTCTTTTCTGTGTTAAGAAAACAAATGCACAAAATATTCAAGTTGAAAGATTTTTTTTCTTACTAGAATTACACTGTGGCTAAGACGGCTTTTATTTTCCATATTGCTTCATTTGCCAACTAGATTTTTCTTAAGAGCAAAGGTTGCTACGCGTGGGTTTCCTGTGTTGTGAATTCAGTAGGGGTTTAATAAATGTGCTGTCTCCTGATCTGCCAATTTTTATCTAGAACTTGACCTTTTTTATCTCCCCTATTATTAAAGCAGATTTGCTCATGTAATCTGGAATTTGCACTTTCAACCCTGAAAGAAAACTTAGCTCTCATATCATGCAACCCTATGATTTTATAGATGAGGAAACTAGAGTATAGAGAAGTTAATTGAAAGTTACACAGGGACTCATGAGGAAAATTCCCATAGAACCTGGGAGTCCCATGCCCCTCAACATCTCCATCTTGGTCTGTTCCCATTAGAACCACAGCTATAAACAGTAATTGACAGTCCAGTACCCAAAAAAGGAATGTGTCAGTTTCAATTTCTGGTCCAATTACTTAAGCTTCTTTCCTGCTCCTATGAGTGCATAAACCACAGAGGATGTTATCAAGACCTGAGCACCTGAGAACATGCATTTTCTCATCTTTTTTTTTCTTTTTAACTTTGTAGATTATGTATTTGAGCAGCTGGCCTTAAGAAATTCCTTAGATGAAAAAACATTTTCATGTTATTTAAGAAATAACTTTTCTTTTGGTTTGGCATTATTTCTTTTTCCTTTTTTATAATGAAAATTTACTATGTTTATTTTCGCTTCCCTGGTAGCTCAGACGGTAAAGCATCTGCCTGCAATACGGAAGACCCAGGTTCGATCCCTGGGTTGGGAAGGTCCCCTGGAAAAAGAAATGGCAACCAACTCCAGTACGCTTGCCTGGAAAATCCCATGGACGGAGGAGCCTGGTAGGTTTATTTTCCAGCATACTTTTATATTTTATAATGAGAGAGAATATTCTTTTGACCCAATAACCCAACCCAGATTCAACAGTTATTGAGAGTTTGTGATACTTGTTTAATCTTTTCCTTTTCCTCTCTTTTTTTCCCCCTGAATTACTTAAAGCAAATTCCAGATGTCATTTTATCCCACTCCTATATTTCTCAGTAAACACCTCTGAAGAGTTATGGAGATTTTACTACATAAACCTGATGCTAATGGCACACCTAAAAATTATATTTACAATGTCATCCAATATCCAGTCAGTATTAACATTTCTCTGGTTGCCTCAAAAATATTTTCAGAGTTGCCTTTTGCCATTATTCATACATGTGACTGACTATAGGTTCAGGATTCTAGCAAACACTTACAACCAGAAAGAAATAAGACGAAGTAAACTTCCTTAGCGAGAAGGGTTTTCCCAAATTCTCACAGCTCTAATCTGGAGACCATTCAGTGTGACAGGCTTCTCTCTGGGTTCCCACAGCTGGTTAGTGTTTTGAATTCCAGCCTCATGAACTCATGTCAGGCTCCACGGGCTAATGCTCAGGGCCAGCCTCATGCTCATATCTCTGATGACAGAGTAATGGAGCGGCTGCGGGCATGGTCTGCCCCTTTCTAAAGGCACTGTCCTCTGCGTCTGTCCGCTGTCTCTGCAGAGACTGAGGGACTCCAGTGCCTCTCAGAGGCATTAAAGCCCTCATGGGGACAAAGGTAACAACATTTAGGCATCTTTTGTTGAAAGACCAAAAGGTAACCCACTACACTGTGAACAAGCTTTAGGATCTCCAGGGTCACATAAGGCTTGTTGGATGCACACCTTTTCACATTCAAGTTTTTGCCTCTATATTAAGCTCTGGAAAAGATATGTGAAGATAAACTGAGGATAGAGTGAGGAAAAAAGCATGAGGACATACCACAGTTAGATATAGAGTAAGTTTAGGCACTGAATTTTTACTCTGACTTCCTTATAAGCACATAACAGAGACAATTTCTTAGAGAAAAGGCAGTCTCTGCTTATGGTAAAGAAAGTGTTTCTTCCATAAAATCTACATCTAATCTGAAACAGAACAGTTTCTTCTTTAGATGCCCAAGGGGTGCTATTTAGGGGCTCACTTGACTCTCCCCAATATCTAAAAGACTACACAGTCCTTATAAAATGAGATCTGAAATTTGAATTGCTTTTTATTTTTCTTTATGTAAATGTTTTGCCGCCTTTGTATTTTCATTGATTTATAACTTAATGTGAATAGAGTGTTTATTCCCCCAGCTTTATGGAATTATAATTGATAAATGAGAATAGGTTTTGAGGACACATGGAGGAGATGTCATGCCTGCTAGACTCTTTAGACATGGAGGGGGTGTGTGTGGAATAGTGGGCAGAGCAAACCCCGCGCCTGTTCTAACAGGGCTTTACCCTCCAAGTGGGGAGTCATCAACTGAGAAAGAAACTCATAGACAAGGTCACCTCCAATCTTGTAAAGTGGCTACATGGATAGTGCTGGACAGTGTCTGTTGGCAGATACTTAAAGGAGTGTCTCTGGTGAGAACTACTTCACAAAAAAGTGTGACATTTGAACAGGACATGACGGAGTGAAGGAGCCAGGCATCAGAAATTTCCAGGGAAAATCTTCAAAGAGGGACTAAACCTGGCCTCACAGAGGGAGATAGAGGGACCCTGCTGGTGGTTCAGTGGTCAAGACTTCACCTTCCAACAGGGGGTGTGGCTTCGATCTGTGGTCAGGTAGCCAAGATCCCACCTTCCTTGCAGCCAAAAAACTAAAACATAAAGCGGAAGCAATATTGCAACAAATTCAAGGAAATCTTTAAAAATGGTCCACATTAAAAACAAAACAAAACGGAACAGGTAGGAATAAGGTGGCATTCATGACTCCTAGAATGTGTGGCTTGGGGCAGATTATAAGGGCTGTTGCGACCCTGGAAGACAGCTTGAGTCTGGAGCCGGCATGGCATCTATACAGCTGGTGTGTGCGGATCCTTTGATGGCAGCAACACTCAGACTTTAGTGGAATTAGAAGACCCTGAGGCATTTGTTCCAAACTCAGATTGTTGGCCGCATCCCAACCAAGGGTTTCTGATGGAACCTGATGTTCTGCATTTCTATCAAGTTCCCAGGGGATGCCTAGGCTGGTTTAGGGTCACACCTGGAAAAACACTGCTTCAAAGAGCAGTTCAGGTGGGCATCATCTTTGTCTATCCTCTGCAGTTACCCCAGAGAAGAGATTTCCAAGTGCAAGAGGGTAGATGGCGGGTTGTGACACAAATACCACTCTCTTTCCCAGAATGTTTTGCTTCTTCTCTCCTTTCGAATGAACATGAACCTCTGTTTAATATCCACCCCTTCTCTCCCCAAAGGGGAAGACCATAGAATCACCTTATTAAGTTGCTCACTGCAGGTTCCCAGATGCCCAAGTCCTTTTGGGGCAATGGGCTGTGGCAGCCTGGTTTGCAGGCAGGGGCTGCTTTCAACAGACCCTGTATCCCCATCATTTTCTCATTGTGGGGCTCCCTGAAAATGCACTCCTTCTTCCCAGACACTTATCTAAGAGTAACAGTGCATAGAGGCCAGTAGCATTGCTGATCTCCAACCAGGAAGCATTCAGACCGTCAGGAAACACGGGCGAGCAAATGTTTACTGACCGTGTAATTAATATGATGCTCTACCCTGTCTCTCGGCCCTTAGCACCGTATTTCCTGTTCAGGGCAATGGAAAGCTAAAATATTAGTCGCTGTTTGACCAAAGGAGCAAGTGTCTTCCAAACGAACACATGATCTATTAGCAGTCCTGCCGAGTCTTCCCATGGGAACAGGCATTTTACTTTGTTTTACAGCTAATTTCTTTCTTACAGCAGGTTCCCAGACACATCAAATGCCTTACATGTGAGTCTGAAGTCAAGATTTATAGTCCAGGCCCATGTAATTCAATGTCAAGCAACTCTGATAACATAAGGGCTGGAAGTCAACCATTTTCTCATGAGTTCTCATAAAAAAGTCATTTTAGCCAAATTAAGTTTGAATAGCGGGTGTGTCTCTGTGATTTGATGGATGCTCGCTCTACCCAGGAGCCCCTGGGAAGACGCTAGCTACTTTCGTTTGCTACTGTAGCAACAGAATCTGTAAACAGACAAAGTGATTTCTGGTTGATGTTGTTGGAATTTGAATTTTGTTCCTTTTTTTCTCTGTCCATTTCAAAGGAGAAAAAGAACCAATGCTTTCTCCTCTGATGGTAGGTTGTATCTGCCTTCTCTGTCTTTGATTTCTTTTCCCCTGTATGTCTCTCTGTGGCCCACACAACATGAGTCTATTTCTCTAGAGGAAAACCACCGCTTGTGCCAAGAGTAAGTTGGAAAGGAGGGTGTTTTCTTTGGTTCTTGTCTGGAGGCTCATGAGTTCACAGACTCTTGGAGAAGAAGGACCTTGGGGATCACTTTAAATAGTCCCTAATTTACAATTGAAAGGGAAGGGAAGTTGAGTGGCTTTTGCAAAAGTTACTGCTAGCTAGGAATAAGGTCTAGTGATTCCTTTCTTCACCCCCCATGTAATACCTGGCTTCCCGTAGCCTAGCTCTTTACAGGTTATGATGTAATCACCTGCTGGATGTAAGGAAGCTGCACACATGGAGCCATGAACACAGAGGGTGTCCTACCCAGAACAATTCAAAACTCTTGGGAAGAGACCTGTACTGTGCTGTTTCTGAGCATCCATGGAGGAAAGCTGCTTGGAGTTTCTGAAGGGAAGTGGAAAACAGGAGAAGTGATGAGAGTTGCTTCAGAACTCCATGGGGTCCTTCATCGACAGCAGGATGTAGTGAGTTTGTTCTCTTCTTCTATTTGGAGAATACCAAATACCCAGATTAGGAAACAAGCAGAACAAAATGAATAAACTACAAAGCCATTCTAAGGGATGACTTTAGTTCCTACAGATCTGGAGTTTTTAAATCTCTGGCATAAAACAAAGCAAATCAATATGAAACAAGCATGCACATCACCATGTGTAGCAATTTGGACCCTAAGAGGTCTTTCAAGTCACAGAAGAGCAAAGACGGGCAGAGTCAGTCTCTTGGGAAACGGGCAGCACAATGGCCAATAATCTCATTGTGACAAACCACATGGGCGACAGTGACACTAATGATGATAAAGACAGAGGGCCCTTGTGAGCTTGGGGTAGAGCTGGGGAGACCAGCCGGGCTCTCAAACGGTCACGTGGACCCAGCCTCAGGTAGGAGGTATAAATATTAGCGACAAAACAGAGGAATCAATTCTCAAAGCAGTTGTGGACATCTCTTCCACAGAGTCTCTCTGAGCATAAAGCAAAACTTCTCCACATGTGGTTCAAGGACCAACAATATCAGTATCATCTGAGGGATTTGTTAGGAATACAGTTCCCAGGCTAACTTCAAACCTGTTAAATCCGAATCACTTGTGGTGGGGTCCAGAAATCTGTTCTAACAAGCTCTCCAGTTGACTCTTGCTTAACTAAAATTTGAAAAGCATTGGTGAGAACTTGTATTATGAGCATATAAATGTGAATTGGTGAAGTTGATGGTGTGTTTGTTGGGGCCATATAGGAGGATTTGTTGCTTGAATGTTAAAATGTGATTTTTCTTTCTTAGTTGCTTGGTTATAGATGGAGATGAGGAAGATTCTAGAAGGAATTTTACTTTCCCTTCTTTGTTCAACTTGGAATTAATTGTGGGAATTACCAATTAACTTTTGGTAGTTGAATTGATCCCAGAAATCAGGTGGGTGTTTCTTATTTTAAAAGGGAACTGGAATTTGGGGTTTTGTACTATCTGTGGTCTCAGAATGTCAATGGAGAGAAGAAATTTAAATGTCATCCCCTTTGGAATTTCCAGGCTCTACCTGTAGATTTAATATGCCTTCCTTCAGAGAAAAGGGTACCTGATTTAGAATCAGATCCTGGTTTCAAAATTAACCTCTGTGACTTAAAAACTGTGTTTCCCAATCCTCTTTCAGCCTCTTTTTCTTCATCTGTAAAAGTAGAAGAATAATGGCTGCCTCATAGAGTTCTTTTTTTGGTTTGTTTAATTAATATTTACTGGTGTAGAGTTGCGTAACAATGTTGTGTTAGTTTCCACTGTATAGCAAAGTAAATCAGCTATGCATACATACCCTCTTTCTTGGATTTCCTTCCTATTTAGGTCACCACAGAGCCTTGAGTGGAGTCCCCTGAGCTGTACAGTAGGTTCTCATTGGTTATCTATTTTATACATAGTACCAATAGTGTATATGTGCCAATTCCAGTCTCCCAATTCATCCTACCCCCACTTTCCCACTCTGGTGTCCATGTGTTTGTTCTCTATGCCTGTGTCTCTATTTCTGTTTTGCAAATAAGATGATCTATATCATTTTTCTAGATTCCCCATATATTAATTAATATGCAATATTTATTTTTCTCTTTCTGACTTACTTCACTCTGTATGACAGTCTCTAGGTCCATCTATGTATCTACAAATCCAATTTCATTCCTTTTTATGGCCGAGTAATATTCCATTGTATCTATATGTGCCATGTACTCTTTATCCATTCCTCTACCGATGGACCTTTAGTTTGCTTCCATGTCCTGGCTATTGCAAATAGTGCTGCAATGAACACTGGGGTGTATGTATCTTTTTGAATTATGTTTTTCTCTGGGTATATGCCCAGGCGTGGGATTGCTGGGTCATATGGTAGTTCTATTTTTAGTTCTTATGAGGATTATAAAGGCCAAATGAGATGGTGTAAGCAAAATAGGTACAACCTAGCTTAGCCCATGGCCAATTCTCACATTATGGAGCATATAATTATGGTGGTGATGGATATAATAATGATACTGATTCCCGTTACCAAACATGACTGGAGTCAGAGGGTAGATGTCCTTTCCTTGATAATTTCTCTCAGAGGTTTTCATATAAAACTTATGAAAGTATAACATATTTGGCAAAGGATACAGATCATAAGTGGTCATCTCCATGACTTTTACAAAGTGATTACCAACCAGCACTTAAATCAAGAAATGGAACATGGTCAGGCCTTGAAGTTCCCATGCTCCCAACCAGTCACCATCTGCCCAAGGATAGCCACTATTCTGATTAGCACTGAAGACTAGTTTTTCCTGTGTATGAAACTTTATATAAATGAATCATTGAGTATGTGCTTTTCTGTGTCTGGCTTCTTGTGTTCAAAATTTTTTTCTTGTGAGATTGATCCATATCATAGCATGTTATTATAGATTGTTCATTCTCATTGCTAAAGAGGATCTTACTGTTTAAATATATCCTAATTTTAGATTCTATTCCTGTAGCTATTTGGTAGATATAATTGTCACTTTTGGCTATTATGGCTAGTGCTCTATGAATACTTGTAAATATGCCTTTGGTGAACAAATGTATGTATATCCATTAAGTATATACCTGGGAACAGAAAGACTGGGTCATAGGATATACACATGCTTGGTTTTAATCATACTACCAGATGGTTTTTTAATATGTTTGCAAAGATTTATACTTTCACTGTCAGACAGTGAGGGTTCTACTTCTTCTTATTCTCACCAACACTATAGTCTGTTCCTTCTCATAATGTTTACAGAATCTCACTGGGGTTTTAATTTTCATTTCCTTGATGAACAGTGAAATGAAGCATCTTTTGACATGGCCACTTAGATATCCTCTTTTGAGAAATGTACATTCCAATCTTTTTCCCATTGAAAAAATTATGTTGTCTTCCTCTTATTGATTTGGATGCATTGTTTACATGTCCTGGATCTCAGTCCTTTGCCAGATACCTTGACTTCAAATTCCTTCTCTTACTCTATAACTTGCCTGTTTTCATCCCTGGTAAAATTTTATGTGATTTAATTTTTTGAAATTAAAAATGCAGGCCTCCTAGTTACATTTGAATGTGCAATAAACAACAAATTGTCTCATATAATGCCTCCAATACTGTTACCAAAGGCAAGGTCCAGCTGCTTGCTACTCAGAAGTCAATAAAAAGGCCAGGTTGGTGGAAAGGAAAGTTTGCTTTATTTCAGATGCTGGCAACTGGAGGGGCAGCGTGAAGAGGGTGGACATCTGTCCAAAGGCCGACTCCCGATCTGCTGATGATCAGTGGTCAAGAGCTTTAATAGACAGAAGGAGGGTGCTACATGCAGAAACAGTACAGTCAGCTCTGACAGTCATCTTAAAATTGGTCATCGGTGGCCTGACAAGCATCATCTTGACTGTTTGAGGTACAGTTAATTTTCCCTTCCAGGGTTGGTTTTTTTCCATTTCTTTGAGGCCAATTCTTGGATTTATGGCAGCTTATATTGTGGGTACAGTCTGGTCATCATGTAGTTAATTTCTTCCTTTTTGTGGGGGTTTCAGTACCTACAAGACAGCTTACAGGATATGGCTCAGAATATTATCTATAGCCCTTGAGGAGGCACGAAATGTCCTTGACTATACTTAATGACTACATTTTTATTATTTGGTCTCCTTTGACTGTTTTCCTTTGTTTCTGCATTTTCTCACTTTTCTAATTAAACTCATTTATTGGTGAAAGTTTTCTCATAGACAAAAGGCAGGCCAAGAACTTGGGGAGTGGGCAAAGACCAGAGGATCCTGCTCCATTTCAGTACTTTTAGGGACATCCTTATGCTAACATTTATTCATTGTTTAACTGAAATTCAAAGTCTACTGATTGTCCTGTACTTTATTTACCAAATCTGGCAACTCTACTCAAAAGGTTTTTTCCCCCCTCTTTGGGGGCTCAAATGTTTTCAGAGTGCTGAGGAAGGAAGGGAGCAGTTTCAACCAATCAGATCCTCTTGATTGGTTTTAGAGCCCCATCCAACTTACATCAAAAGATTTTTAAATCCTGCCCTTTTTTCAACTTAAATTTTCTGTACCTTGCAACTGAACTATTCCCAAATGTTACTGGATGTGTAACACATTCCTTTAGGTGGGACTCTGTTCATTTGTTACTTTTTCTCTGGTTCTGAACCATGTGCTTCTATACCCCGGGGCCAGGGTTAATGTAGGTCCAAATGGAAAGTGATTTAATGCCTGAGTTCTTGCTTCTGTTTACTTTCCTCAGACATCTTAACTACTTTTCTCAAAGTCAGTTTGTTTTTTTCCTCCCTTAGCAATCACCACTTCATGTTTACTGAGGAACCCAGTAGCTTGGAGGGAAAGCATGGGCAAAACAGCTGTTCCTGGGCCCAGTGGGAAAAGAGAAGATGTATTGGGAGGAAAGTGAAGTGAAAGTTGCTCAGTCGTGTCTGACTCTTTGCTGTAGCCCACCAGGCTTTTCTGTCCATGAGATTCTCCAGGCAAGAATACTGGAGCGTGTTGCCATTTCCTTCTCCAGGGGATCCTCCCAACCCAGGGACTGAACGCAGGTCGTCCACATTGCAGGCGGATTCCTTACTGTCTGAGCCACCAGGGAAGCCCATTGGGAGGAAAAGGTAGGAAAAAATTTCAGGTTTGATGGCAGGCAGAGAGATAGCAAGTTGATTTTAAAGAATGACTGATGGCCTGGAGTCAGAAGGACTAAAGAGGCTCAAATGGAAGAACTTATAAAAGAAAAGGAACCAAGAGAAGAGGGTTTAATTCAATAAATGTGACTGAGCAACAAGTTTCAACCCCACTGCTGCTAAGTTGCGTCAGTCGTGTCCGACTCTGTGCAACCCCATAGACGGCAGCCCACCAGGCTCCGCCATCCCTGGGATTCTTCAGGCAAGAACACTGGAGTGGGTTGCTATTTCCTTCTCCAGTGTCTGCCAAGATTCAAAAAAGATCAGAGGGTAAAATGAAAGTTAGGTTTGAAATAAGTTAAGAAAACAGAATTGCCAGTTAGAAATTGCAAAAGATGCTGCAGATCATACAGTACAGAAGAGACTATGGAAGTCATGTAAGAGGAAAACAAAAGACTGAGGATCTGAAAGCAGCATCCCCATCAGAGTGCTCTGGAAAGGAAACTCAGAGACTGGGGTCTGGTCTCCATTTCTACATAATCGTTAACATGTTAGGCACTTTAGTTAGTACCCTGCCCACCCATTTTCCCCAGGCCTCATTTTTTCCCACTGCAATGAAGGCATTGGTCCTTGCTACTGAAAGTGTGGCTCCTGGACCATCAGCATCTCTAGCCTCTAGGAGCTTGTTAGAAGTGCAGAATCTAGACTTCTTCCCAGATCTGCTGAATCAGAATCTCTAGGCATAGAGCTGAGAATTCTGTTTTAACCAGTGCTCCAGGTGATTATGTAACATTCTGATGTTTGAGAAGTTCCGGCCTTACCAAAGTGCCTTTCATACTTTGATGTGCATCAGAATCAGAGGGTCTGTTAAAATCCAGATTTGGTTCTATAGGTCCAGGGTAGATCTAACACATTCTTAGACAAAGCTGATACTGCTGCTCAGAAGACCACACTTTGAGTAGCAGAGTCTAGAATAATCTCTAAGTTCCTTTTGAATTAAGAAAAATAACAGAGAATTTTTTAATATAATTTTATTTTTATGTATTTATTCATTGGCTGGGGTGGGTCTTTATTGCTTCACGGGTTCTCTGTAGCTGCTGAGAGTAGGGGCTACTCCCTGGTTGCAGTGCCTGGCCTGTGCATTGTGGTGGCTTCTCTTGTGGAGTGTAGGCCCCAGGATTCCCGGGCTTCAGTAGTTGAGGCGTGGGCTCGGTGTTTGTGGCTCCTGGGCTCCAAAGTGCAGATTCAGTAGTTGTGGTGCATGGGCTTAGTTGCTCCACGGCACGTGGGATCTTCCCAGATCATGGATTGGACCCATGTCTCCTGCATTGGCAGGTGGATTCTTTGCCACTGAGTCACCAGGGAAGCCCAGGAAAAGTTTTAATTAAAGAGAAAAACAAAAAATAAAAGGTAAAACTAAATCTCTACCAGTGCACACATTCATGTGGACAATAGTATTTATGAGGTCATTTTTCATAGCAGTTGTTGCATTGACCTAAAAGGAACGAAAGACAAATACAACTTTGTTTCTGTATCTGCTCTATTGGAGGTTGTGTTTATGATTTGAAGATAAGGCTATTTGGTGAAAATCTACTTAGAAAATGACTTCCTGATAATCACTGCCCACATAGCAGAATGTGTGTAATAGTCTTTCCCCAAACCATGACCTTTGGTGAGTTTGTACTTGTGCAAGACCCACCCAACCCTTAAGTATTTGTATACAGACCCACACAATTTCTTGGTAGCAGCAAATCAGGACAGCTTCCCGAGCCAGGGTAGGCCACAACTGTCTTGGCCCAAGCGTCGATCCCAGGCCTGAGGAAGCCCAGCCTTCACCACACTTTAACAAGGCAAACCCCAGACTCAGAGTTCAGGCTACGGGAAGTGGCAGGATGCTCCTGGCATACAGCCCTGGTCCTGAAGATTGACTTGGGAATTTAAGTATACAAATGTCTCTGTCCAGAAACCTGTCATAGTAGAAGCTGGACCTATCTCCTGCTGATGTGGAGGGGTTCAGGGCAAGAGAAAGTGGTCAACTGGTTGTTGGGTGACGAAGATCTATATTCCAGGAACTTATAATACAGGGTAGGATGTGAATAGGGAAAAAGAATGGATTAGAACTTCATTTTATCAGTAATGATGATGATGATAAATTTTAAACACTTTACATGTCTGTCTCTTTTTCAAAGCTTCATGTCTGTTATTTAATACTTGAAGTAACCTTGTGAGCTGTGCTCTATTATTAACTCCATTTTCTGGATGAGAAACACCCAGGAGATGGTAAGGGACAGGGAGGCCCGGCGTACTGCAGTCCATGGGGTTGCAAAGATTCAGACGTGACTTGGCGACTGAACAGAAACAACGACAACAACATAGATGAGGAAACAGAGGTCATAGGTTGGTTAAGAAATTTGCAAAAAGTCATATGGCAATGAAATGCTAAACGCTTGTAATAAGTCAGAGAGTGTAAGTCAAAAGCCACCATGCTTGATGTTTCTTGATGCATAATAGATCACGGGTTAGAGTTTATGTAACTTAGTGTGACGTTAGCAGAAAGAGTCTGGAAATTTGAAATAGGAATGTTTGTTCCTAATATTACTACTGATTCTATGCATGTGGTATGTTTACTGCAAAACTGTCCCCATGTCTTCCCTTCTCTGTAATTCATCATTTGCAATGAAACTTTGCAGCAATTCCCATCAAGAGGTGGCCTCCATGTTTTTCTGCCCTGGCCTTAGACATGCTTTAGTCAATCGAATATGACAAAAGTAAAGCCTGGGCACCAAGAGTCTTTGCATACCTCTGCTCACTTTCTTTGAGCACTGCTAACACCAGGAGACCTAGATAAGACTAACTGGCTGGAGAAAGGGAAACATGTGGCCTAATCACCTCTATTACCCCAACCTACAACTATCCAGCCATCTGACATAGACTGATGCCGTTCATGTCATCCAGCCTCCATGACTTGCCGGCGTTCATGAATAAGCCCAGCTAAAATCAACTAAGCAAGACTACCTAGACAACCCATGGCCTTATAAGCATAAATTTAGATTGTTGTTTTAGGGCACTGAGTGTGGAGTGGTCTCCTAAGCGACAATAGACAACAGATACATGATCCAAGGGAAGCCACTTTAAGTCAGCAGAATTTTGCCAGAACAACACAGGTGAGACCACTCTGCAAACATTCCATAAGTCCCTCATCCTTGTCTTGGTAGGATATGCTTTCTCACTCACCTTTGTTGGGAACTTGGAGCCCACTTTCTTCTCCAGGTTACAGATGCTTGTTATATGGATGCAAAGGCTAATTCTGCAGATCCACCCTAACCTGGTATCTATCACATGAAGGTATTGGCAGCCCGCCATGATGGATCTTGTCTCTACCCCTCACCTTGGCCTCTTGTTCACACCTTGGCTTCCTCTGCTTCTGCCTTCCAGCATATGCTCAGCAAGCCACCAAGGTCTTCAATGTGGTTTCCCTTTATGAAGCTTTAATTGGTGGCACCTTGGATCTTGATTGCTTCAGAGGTGGCCACTGAGTCTGACTTCCCAAAATGAATACCCAGAGTGTGTAAAACAGACTCATTCATTAAATTCAAGAAAAGCAGAGAGGTCTTTATTGTAAATAACCAGGAAGATGGTCTCTTTTGTTTTGAAATGATCACTTTTGTAGGCAGATAAATGATTGGCTGATGGGAGCTAGTTTGCTTTCTACTGAGGATAAATTTTCTCCACCTAAATTAATGTTAATTTAAATTCTGTGTAGAAGACCATCTAATCTGTTAACTATGATGTAGTTTCCATTAACTGCTGCATGAAGGGATAAAGTTTACTCTGTTTTCTAGAAAGGGAAGAAAAAAGCTCTCAGTTCTGTTGGTAACTGCCTCGCTGAAACTCTGTGCCACATGTGTGTGGTTTAGCTGGCGACCGTGGTGTCTGTATGTATGTGGTCATAGATTTGTTATAACCTCTTGTCTGCCAAGGCAAGACCACCAGTTCCATTTTAATTCTAAGTTAACCTCAGGCTGGAGCCAATCCACGCTGCTTGAACATAAACGCTGACACTCAATCCACTCATCCTTTTGGCCCCACAATTTGTTTTTCTTTTTCTTTTTTCCTAAGAAAGTTTGAACATTTGTTAGCAATCCAAAACCAACACTTCATATACAAGACATAGTGATTACATAATCCTTTATAGGTTCTTATACTTTCACTGCATTGCAAACTTTGCAGTGGTTTCATAAAAATGTCTCCAATTAAAGAGCAGTTTCTAAATGGCATCTTTGGAGCTAGGACATCAAGTTTTACAGTGGTGATAACTGTAATTCTTTTGAGAAATACAGAATCGATACTTTAAGGGGAGGGCTCTCTCTTTTTAAAAAAAATTTGGGTATAGTTGCTTTACAGTATTGTGCTAGTTTTTGCAGTTAAAAGAAACAAAATTGGGTCATTTGGAGGGCTCTCTTTTTAAAGAAAAGCTTCAGACTGGCTTCTGTTCGTGTGTCTCTTGAAATGAGAAACAAAAACTCGCAGTATTATCTGGACCCCTGTACTTCCAAATTCTGGTAGTGAAAGGAAAATTGAAGTATCTTTTTTTCTGCCTAATTTTAATTTCTAATCAAAGGAAAAGAAGAGTGGAGTCTGTTAGGCTAATTTTCAAAACCACTAGTCACTTAATATCATGCCTATGACTAGATTTTCATCCCTAATTCTTAACTCTGAATTTAAATCTCCAATTCTTAGGCAATCTAAGCACTTGTGAGCCTGACAAAGAGTTACAACTTTTTTCCTTAATAATGTTTTGTGGCAAGCTTACATGGTGGCCTATGTCCATTGGTCCAATTACAAAATTTGCTTGATTTAAATATATTTCTATATTTGGAGTTATCCTCATTCTCTGAGGCAACCTGTTCTCTTTCCAGAAACCTCACTCTGTGACTTGTTTGGAGAAGTAACCAGTTAGACACATTGTGAAATTGCCGGGGGTTTCTCTCTTAGTTACTAACCAAGTTTCACAAACATCACGTTATCATGAGTTAAAAATAATTTCTATTGGGCTGATGGGAGAGGAATGCCATAGTTAACTGATAAAAATGATTGGGGTATTATGGGTGACAGGCTTCCTACATGGTGCTAGTGGTAAAGAAACTGATTGTCGATGCTGGAGACAGAAGAGACACAGGTTTGATCCCTGAATTGGGAAGATCCCTTGGAGAAGAACATGCCAACCCATATGCCAACCCAATACCCTCCAGTATTCTTGCCTGGAGAATACCATGGACAGAGGAGCCTGGTCGGTTACAGTTCATAGGGTCTCAAAGAGTCGGACACAACTGAAGTTACTTAGCACACACGCATATTATGGGTGACATTAGGAAGGGTGCTAATGTTTCAGCCATGGACATCCAAGTTCCTACTTGTGGAGAGATGAATTCTGTCCTGGCAGGACTCCTCTGGGGGTGGAAGGTTGGATGTCAATGAAAGAGTGAAAAAAATTCTAGCTTTGAACCCATCAGATGATCCGGGTAAGCACTCCAACTCACTTTTAATGCACCAATGATTAATCATCTTATTCTACCTTATCCAAGCCTCAGTTTTGTCATCTGTAAAATGGGGATAATAATTATTTCAGCAGGACTGTGGCAAGGATGATACTGGACCACGCCTAGTAGTTGACTTGACCTCCTTGTTTGCTACCTGCTTCTCAAACTCCATCATGGACTACAGGAGAGGAAGAGAGTGAAAGAAAAAATGAGAGAGAGCATGGAATCCAGAATAAATGTATCATTTGAACCCCTGGATCCAGCTGTAGTTGAAGGAAGGTACCTTGGAATTTTTAGATACATTCTCTTCTTTGTTTAAGCTGAAGGATTTTGTTACTTGTGATTGAAAGAGTCCTGACATCTAATTCCCTTATTGGTCATTTCTAGAGAGATTCCAGGGCTTCCCTGATGGCTCAGAGGTAAAGAATCCACCTGCAATGTGGGAGACCTGGGTTCAATCCCTGGATTGGGAAGATTCCCTGGAGAAGAGAATGACTACCCACTCCAGTATTCTGGCCTGGAGAATTCCATGGACAGAGAAGCCTGGCAGGCTACAGTCCATGGGGTTGCAAAGAATCAGACATGACTGAGTGACTTTCACTTTCAGAGAGGTTCTTAATACCTTAATCTAGAATGTTCTGACACTGTTACTCAAATATAACTACCTTTCTGAGCCTCAGTTTTCTCGTATATTAACTGAGAACAGTAATGATCACTTCATATTTGGAAAAATAATATATACTCAAAGCATCAGCCCAGATTATTTGTTGACAAGCCTTGCAGGTGATTCTGATTTGGGCTAAAGTTTGAGATCTTCTGTCCTAATCATTACCTTTAAGCTGTAATTCACAAACTAGGTACTTACAGTACATTAAAATAATGTGTTCAATCAATGACTTCTGAATATCTGCTAATGTGCTATCACTGTACCTGTAGGTTTTATCATATAAAGCAAAACCAGAACAATCAAATAAAGACATAAATAAATACAAGATCCCAACTGTCAGATCTGGTAACTTCTGGGAAGGAAAGAAATGTGATACCAGAATTTATGACAAAGGGTGGGAGATAATGGTGGTGTCATAGTCTTTTCTCAGTAAGTGATGGGCAAGGACCTGCGAAAATGATGGTTCTCAACTTGCTGCATGTTGCAGTCACCTGGAGAGCCTTAAGAATGCCACTTCTCAGACTGCATCCCAGACCAGTCAAAGCAGAAACTCGTGAGGTCAGGGCAGGTATTGGTATTTTTTCAGCTCCCTGGGTGATTCAACATGCAGCCTAGGTTTGGAACCACTATATTATAGGCTGCATAGAAAATATTTAGGCATCATACAAGAGTGGGAAATGTAATGGTATGCCAAAACCAAGAGGCTTTTATGGGAAAAAAAAAATAGAGAAGGCATAAGATTTGTCTATGAATGTGCTCAGTCATTCGGTTGTGTCTGACTCTGTGACTCCGTCGACTGTAGCCCACCGGGCTCCTCTGTCCATGGATTTCCCAGGCAAGAATACTGGAGTGGGCTGCCATTTCCTTCTCCAGGGGAATCTTTCCAACTCAGGGATTGAACCCACATCTCCTGCATTGCTAGGTGGGTTGTTTACCACTGAGCCAGCAGGGAAGCCCAAACTTATAGTTACCAAAGGGAAAATGGGGGGGAAGAGGGGCAAATTAGGATTAACAGATGCACAGATATTACTATATATAAAATAAATAACAAGTACCTACTGTATAGCACAGGACACTGTATTCAATATTCTATAATAAATTATAGTGAAAAGAATATATATATGAATCACTTTGATGTGCACCAGAAACTAACATGCTCAGTTGCTAAGTTGTGTCTGACTCTTCTGTGAGCCGTGGACTGTAGACTGCCAGGCTCCTCTGTCCATGAGATTTCCAGCAAGAGTACTGGAGTGACTTGCCATTTCCTTCTCCAGAGGATCTTCCCTACCCAAGCATCAAATCCACATCTCCTGCATTGACAGATAGGTTCTTTACTCCCAAGGCACCAAGAAGTGGTCAGAAATTAACACACTATTCTAAATCAGCTATACTTCAATTTAAAAAAATTAAAAACAAAAAGAAGATATGGTTTCTTTCCAGCCTCTTGCCTGGGCTTATGTGTTGCTTCAACCAGTAGAAAGTGGAGGATTTGATGATATGCCATAAGTCCTGGTCTCAAGAAGTCTCATGTGATCTTATTCTCTTGCTCAGCTAGCTCAATAGAGAATGAGAGACATTCATGGCTCAAACATCCCCACTACCTCAGCCAGCAGTCAGTCAATACCCTTAGGTTCAGAGCTACCTAAGTGACCTATGGCAATCAAAGACACATGGTAGAGCTCAGCCAAGACAAGAAGAAGCATCTGGCTGACCCAACCTCAACTCCTGAGCTGCAGAATCATAAGCTAAATAAATGGATATATTTTAAGTCATTAAGTTTTGATATGCTTTGTTAGACAGCTATAGCTAGCTGATAAAGTAAGCTTTAGAATGGGCTTCCCTGGTGGCTCAGTGGTAAAGAATCTGCCTGCCAGTGCAGGGGGCACAGTTTCAATTCTTGATTCGGGAAGATCCCACATGCAGTGGAGCAACTAAGCCCGTGCACCACAACCGTTGAGCCTGTGCTCTAGAGCCTGGGAGCTGTAGCTGCTCAAGTTCTCTAAGGCCCATGCTTCACAACAAGAGAAGCTGTTGCAATGAGATACCTGTGCACCGTACCTAGAGAGTAGCCCCTGCTCGCTGCAACTGGAGAAAAGCCAGTGCAGCAACGAAGACCCAGCACAGCCAAAAAAAATAAATTTTTAAAATTATTAAAAAATTAACATTAGGAAACTTTACAATAATTTCTCATGATACATTTTGCATAATGAGTCTGAAGCCTCCTGAACAATGATCCTTGTGAGAACAATGTTTACTAAAAATAAAAGTTGGGAATGCTAACTGTACTTTCTCGATTGTAGCTGTCAGCCTTTGCTGTTTTACTGTAATATAATTATCAAATTAATTTGGTTCAAATCAAAGACAGGGAGGTTTCTAAGTAGCAATGATTTGTCTGTTTTTGTAGAAATGAGAACATTAAAGGAACATGAGTTTGTAATTGTATGGCAGGCTATTTATTAGCAGGAGTGATTTTGGAGCAAGAGTCTCCAAGATGGATTTTTGTTCTATTAAAAAATAATCACAGAAACCTGCCTTCCAATCCCAGGGCACAGATGATTTAATTAAAGTGTATAAAGCAGGACACATGAACAAGTCGCTCTATTTTCCTCATTCTACATTGTTGTGTGTGTGTCTCACACTGCATTTACTTTATCAGTGTTGATAAACTCCGAGGGAGAAAGCCACTTGATTTTGTCGCGAAATGTCTCTAACACATCTTCAACAGTGTGGGATCTCCTTTCAGGCATTCACATCTGAGTGTCACTTGCTCATGGGCCTTTCCCCACAAGTGAGGTCACTTGTTGGACATGTGCTGGTGGGAGACAAGTGAGCATGAAAAACATGGGGGTCCTGTCTATGGTTGTATAATCTGGGCTGTGCCCTTTTAATGACCTCCGTATAGGTTTTCTACCTCTGAATATACTCGTATATACATGCAGCATCCCAAAATTTGTTGGGAACTTGGAATTTAAAAATTTATTAAGCTCTGTTTTGATTTTAAAACACCAATTATTTCTTAAGCTTCTGAAATATCCCTTTTCAATACACAAAGGGGTCTATGCTTCTAAGAAATATATTGGTTTCTTGGCTGAGGGGTGTAGTGGCTCTCCCTCTGTCCATTTCTGCCCACATTTTCCTCCATTTCCCTGCAGTGGAGTCTGAGGGGATCACCCGCCATGGATCATGGGTCCATGGAAAGAGTTCAGAGGCTCATGGGCAAGACAGTGTCCTATGGTTGACTTGAGACTGATTGGGAGATTGGAAGACTTGGCTGTAATTCTCACCTGCCACTCTTTACTGAGTGATCTTGGGTGAGTCATTTAGCCATTAACTAGTTCTCCTTTCACTTAGAAAACAGGAAATTAGAGTTGACAGTCTCTTGAGTTCCTTTATAGCTATTTCTTTTTACAGTTAACTAGGCAATGCAGAAAGACAGTGCTCACTAATATGGCCATTGGATGGGTATACATGATTTTCATTATTTTGTTTAAGAGCTCAAATATGAAAGAACTTTAAGGCATTTCTCTAACCATCCTTCCCAGTCTGACTCTAACAGCCATGTTTTGAACTCAAAAAGTTCCTTAATGTCCATATTCAGGTAGTATTTGCAACTGAATATTGATTATGAAATAATATAAAGGTATTTCCATTTAATATGTTAAAAGTAAACATTTCGATCCTTGAAAGGTACATTTAAATTTTTTTTGGAGCTTTTACTCATATAAATTTGGAATAATGCATGTGATTCCCTGGTTCTGGAAGTCCTTATCAGAGGAATGAATGATAGATCTTTCAGCAACTCCATTAAGCTGTCTCTACCAAAACATATTCTGACACAAAGGTTTAGTTAAGAGTTACACTGTTAACCAGAGGATGCTGCTGTTTTAAGAGAAGAAAGCTTTCCTTTTAGGGAAAAAACATTTTTTGATCAACTTTGGCTAAGGCTTAAGCAATGATTTATAGGTTTCATGACCCATTTGTCATGGGTCTAGGAAAAATGAGTTTTCTATTGATGAGATGTCTCCTGCGATTACAGTTTATCTTTGGAATGGGATCTAAAGGATGAAGAAAGAGACATGGTAAGAAATGTATCTTCTTGTCCCTGGAAAAGCTTAGGAGAAAGGCATCGTTTAGCACACAGTCCCTCCCTCATTTCATGGGTGGTAAACGCTCATGAGTCCCATCCCGAAGTGTGTGTGATGCGAGGTACCTCTGCTGGTGTGAGACACTTAAAAGGACAATAAAGCAGGGGACTAACCTTTCTGCTACTTGACATTTTGCTCTATTATACTGATTTGACAGTTGGCACAGACTGATTTATGTGGCAAATTCTCACAGAATTTCTTATTTGCACTGGTCACTACATTTGCATTCTAAAGTTTACAAATAGTAAATACTAGTAGATATTTTGATTGTTTTGCTTTGTTTTGTTTTGGTGTGTGTGTGTGTGTCTGGTGTATTAGCTTTTTTTGAATTGTGATCCACATGCAAAAAAGTGAGCATATCGCAAGTGAATAGCTTCATGTATTTAAGAACTGAATCAATGTGTAACCAAAGATCAAGAAACAGTCCTTTTCCAGCTCCCCGGGACTGTCCCTCCCAACCTCTCCCTGATCCAGTGTAACCTCCCTCCTGATTTCTAACAGCATGGGTTAGTTTTGCTTATTTTTGTGTTTACATAAAATGAACTGCACAGTATTACTCTTCGGAGTCTGACTTCTTTCCTTCAACATTATGTTTGTGGGATTCTCCCGTATCCTTCACATTGCTATTCAATAGTCCATTATGTGAATATACGAGACTCATTTATCCATTCCACCACTGTTGAGGCACATTTGGGTGATTTCCACTTTGGAGCTTTTAGCAATAATGCTGCTCTAAACACTCTTATGGGTCTTCCAGGAACATATATACACCTTTCTCTTGGGAATATGCCTATATATGCAATTTGTGGCTCATAGGTATACGTTTTTTCTCTAGTATGATGTTAGAGTTGGGTATGCAGAATTGATGAAATTACGAAACCAGGCATTCATTTGTTTGAAGCCTGAAGTAAGTATTGTTTGGGGAAGAGAGGAGAATGTGGAGGAGCATAACATTTTTATTCTCCAGAATACTTTCCCATACTTCTGAGCTCCCATTGTACTTCTATGGCAACTGCAGGAGTTTGAGAGTGTGCTGACATGGCCCCTTTCTCCAGGGCTGCTCCGGAGCAGCCACATGACCTCTTGCCACATGACCTCTTCTAGCCCAGACCTCTTGAGGCTTACGGAAAGTGGCCTTGGCTCTTTTGTGTTCGTTTCCGGCTTCAGGTTGCTCATCGCTCCTCGTGCCCATTTGAGGTAACACAATGACAGTTGTCAGGATGAATCACGGCTCTTTCTCAGACATGCAGGGAGACCGAGTGTGTGACTAACACACAAATCCTCTGGACCTGGGCTGAGCCACCAAGAGCCACCCTTGTCCAGGCAAGTTCAGGCCTGAGGTACAACCTCTGCCAGTCAGCAGGGAAAACAAGCATCAGCAGAACAGTGATAGTTATCTGCTCTTCTGATTTTGAAGACACTTCGCTTTTTCTCAACCCCCTTCATTTCCTCCAAAAACTTGTATTAGCTTATTTGTGGCCCCTGATGTGTGCCTGCCCTGCTATGCAGCTGCTCAGAATCCAGGAGTGTGGCATGAAAAATAAAAGCCTCCAGGGAGAGGTGGTCTCAACACTGATGCCAGTGGGTTTGAGCATTGCCCTCCTCCTGCCCATCTTTTACTCTCTGACTCTCCCTTTTCGTCTGCAGAGATAGATTAAAATAACAAAGGACTTGAAAGCTTTGAAGAGAAATGAGATGTGAGGAAGGACAATGGGGATCTTTGGGTGGGAGGTACTGACTATCTGCTTCGATGTTTCAAGTCTCCTTAGATTTTCTTGGAAACCATTTCCTGATCAGCCCAAGTTGACTTAGTTACTCCAGAGTTGCGTGTGCCTGTGTTAACACACATATCACCACCAGGTTTTGCAGTTACCTGCATGCTGCTGGTTCTGCAGCATCTTCACAAAACCAGCCCTCATAATTGCAAAAGAACATTTGATATTGTTGGCGACAAGTAGATATTTCCTTGCATATGAATTGGGTGACATTTTGCATCCCTTGGAATTGGCCTCCTTGCACCATCTTGTTTGAAAGACAGAAGAGGTGGGGCTTTAACTTAATTTCAAGAGACTGGACAATTTCATTCTCACCTGCTGAAAGCACCATGTTTATTGAAAAGGAACTCTCAGAGTGGGCTCAATTAAGCCCAGACAGTTTAATTTAACTTGTTCTTAATTGTAAGGGGTTATTTTTTCTGGCATAGAGCCACTCAGAATTTTATCTGAGCCTTCCCCAGATAATTTCCATCTTCTTGCAAAAGTTTCTTGGTGATGTTCAGAATTCCATTGCAGTGGGGCATTTCAAGACTTTTCTTTTTTTGACTCTGCTTTCCATCATTTGGGGGTGTATGAATTGGTAGAGGTTGGAAGATTTCCTCTTCATAGATCTACAACTTGTCTCCAGAGGTCAAGGCTGTTTTCCATAGACCTGGAGGTATGTAACAATGGCAAGCAAGCCCATCCTTACATTCAATGAGTCATTCTCTGTCTCAGACTTCCTGTTGTTATTGCCCGGTCACTGTCACAAACAAAGGCCTAGTGCTATCGCTGAGGGGATAAGAGGTGGGCATAGGGATGGGGACCTAGTGTTAGGGAAAGAGGTGTCATTAGCCTCGACCGTAGTGCTCTGCAGAGTGTGGTCCCTGGGTCTGCAGCAGCAGCATCACTTGAAAACATCTTATACAAGGAAACCTATAGAATCAGAAATTCTGGGCTGAGCCTTGTGATCTGTGTTTTTAACAAATAAATCTGAAACAGCTGAAGTTCGGGATCAGCTTCTCTCATAAAAGAATATCTTTGCCAGTCTTAAGTATTAGGGCATAAGCTTTGGGAATGTCACTGTTTGGTTTTTGGAGGGGTTTTGTTTGCTGGCTTGTTTGTCATTCGCTTTTAGTTTTCAGTGGTGATAATTCATACTGAGTAAAATGAGACATATAAAATAACTACATGCAAAAATTAGGTATAATTTCCTTAACCCTGGGCTCTCTTCTTCCAAGGAAGGATGATAGGAGAATCAGTTCAGTTCAGTCGCTCAGTCGTGTCTGACTCTTTGCCACCCCATGAACCACAGCGCGCCAGGCCTCCCTGTCCATCACCAACTCCCAGAGTCCACCCAAACCCATGTCCATCGAGTCAGTGATGCCATCCAATCTCATCTGTCGTCCCCTTCTCCTCTTGCCCTCAATCTTTCCCAGCATCAGGGTCTTTTCAAATGAGTCAACTCTTCATATCAGGTGGCCAAAGTATTAGAGTTTCGGCTTCAACATCAGTCCTTCCAATGAACAACCAGGACTGATCTTTAGGATGGACTGGTTGGATCTCTTTGCAGTCCAAAGGACTCTCAAGAGTCTTCTCCAACACCACAGTTCAAAAGCATCAATTCTTTGGCACTCAGCTTTCTTTATAGTCCAACTCTCACATCCATACATGACCACTGGAAAAACCATAGCCTTGACTAGACGGACCTTTGTTGGCAAAGTAATGTCTCTGCTTTTGAATATGCTGTCTAGGTTGGTCATAACTTTCCTTCTGAGGAGTAAGCATCTTTAAATTTCATGGTTGCAATTACTATCTGCAGTGATTTTGGAGCCCAGGAAAATAAAGTATGTCACTGTTTCCACTGTTGCCCCATCTATTTGCCATGAAGTGATGGGACTGGATGCCATGATCTTCGTTTTCTGAATGTTGAGCTTTAAGCCAACTTTTTCACTCTCCTCTTTCACTTTCATCAAGAGGCTTTTTAGTTCCTCTTCACTTTCTGCCATAAGGGTGATGTCATCTGCATATCTGAGGTGATTGATATTTCTCCCAGCAATCTTGCTTCCAGCTTGTGCTTCTTCCAGTCCAGCGTTTCTCATGATGTACTCTGCATAGAAGTTAAATAAGCAGGGTGACAATATACAGCCTTGATGTACTCCTTTTCCTATTTGGAACCAGTCTGTTGTTCCACAGAATGGCTTGGAAGCATATTGAAAGTCTAGCTCCTCACCTTGGATATATGAGAAACATGTGATTACATCTCTCATCTTAGGCTTGTAGCCTGAATGCCTTAGACAAGGTTCCCCCTCTTGAGTTTTTGAATAGGTTTCTAACAGTCTTTTTTAAAATGTTTTCTTTTGCCTGGTTGTTTTGAAACAGTGTTTTGGTTTTCTACTTTTTTCTTCTATTTCTTTCTGGAAATTTCTCTTAGGGCATCCTTAATTATGGGCTTCTCTTGAGTATATATGACAACAGAAAACTCTTGAGTTACAACTGGAAAGAACAGAATGCAGAAGAAGGCTGTGTTACTAGTGCTGTGCCAACAAGTCATGATAGTTGTTCCATAGGGAGAGAGAAAGGATTGGCAGGTAAACTTCCTAAAACATAAAATGGATATGTGACTTGGTGTTATTGGGGAGGAGAAATCATGGAACAAAAATTATTGTGTGTTAATTCCCATGTCAAATTGACTGAAAGCTTTGACAACTAACCATCTAGTTATTGGATCATCAACTCCGTGTGTCTAGTTAAGGATCCACTTAAGGTACAGTAGTCTGCCTCTACTTGAAGTACGTACAAGAGCTTCTGAAATGCAGTCTACTTCTCAAGTAAGTTATATTGTTGGCTAGTAACTTTTACAACTTCTTCTATCCTTAAAGCAAGCATGGAGTAGAAACTTAACATCCTTTCTCCCTACCCCCACCATCCCCCCTCCAAAAAAAAAACCTCCATAAATATTATATGAAAAGAATAGTTGGTTCTGTTGGAGAACTAGACATTAGGAAAGTACCCAAACTATAATCAAATGAATTGAAACTTCAGGAATTGAATGAGCTATTTTGAAGGGGTAATGGACTAATATAGAGACCTTTAATTGGTTATAAAACAATTTGTCAAGTATTTCGGGACAAAGATGAAGGTGGTAAATTTCTCTGAAATAGTTTAACCCCACTGTAATAACAAATGCAAGCGTCTAAACGTACATCGCAGACTAACATTTTCTTTGAAAGAGGAAACCATGGGAGACCTTGCAAATGCTTCAGGAAAGGAAAGTGATGCAGTTATAAATTGGTGAGCAAGCTTGGGCTCTATAGGAAAACTGTTTTTCTCTTTGAAACTTGAAAGCTCCCCTCCCCTCTGCTATCTTCAAAGGCATTCCATGGACCAGGGAAAACGGCTTAATGGCAGCTCAGTTAGCTGAGGCTGGGCTGCGAGGTCTGGAGCAGGAGCCCCACGTCCCTCCCGCCTCCATCCCTCTTCTGGATGTGGTGGGTGAAGCTGGAAGCAGGGGAAGCCCCGCTTCCAGCTTCACCCACCACATCCAGCAGTCCTTCAGGGGCCCATCTGGGAGCCAGGTTAGCCCAGGATGACCTAGAGCCCTGAGATGCTTCATCTCATTTGTTTGTTTACTCTCTCCCTGCCAGTCAGACTGAGCTTTTCATTAGAATGAAGGCTGGGATTCTTGAATCAAATCCAACTGATAGAATCTGAGCACTCTGCTTTCAGACTCATTTGGCTAATATTAGTGTTAATGCTTTCAGAAAGATACTGTAAAAAATCACTTGTTGAGGTTATAATTTACATACAATAAAATGTCAGATAGGAAATGTGGAGTTTGATGAGTTAGGCTAATGTACACAGCTATCCTGTCAATTAAGGACAGCATTTTCATCAGTCCAGAAAGATCCCTGTTGTCTCATAGCAGTCACTCCCCACCCCTGCCCCAGGCAACCGGTGATCTGATTTCTATCACCATAGATTAACTTTGCCTGTCCTAGAACTTCACACAAATGGAGTCATACAGTATATACACTTTTAGGTCTGGTTTCTTTCACTCAACTTAATGTAAACATCCAAATTTATACTCAGGCTTCACATTTTCTTTGAAAGAGGAAACCATGACAGGCTTTGAGAAACTTTCAGGAAAAGAAGCCAATTCACCTGTTTTGTTGCACAGAGAGCATTTTGCTCCTTTGCATCACCACATAGTATCCTATGAATATATTCAATCCCTTATTAGTGGATATTGGAATTGTTATAGATTAAGATTCAATGAACATTTTTGTACAAGTCTCTTTGTGGACATGTGTTTTGATTTCTCTTGAGTAGATACCTGAGAGGTAGAGTCACTTGTTCATATTTAACTTTGTAAGCAATGGCCAAATTATTTTTCAGAGTGGTTGTTCATAGACAGTCTATGAGGGTTTCTGTTGTGCCATGTATTTGTCAACACTTGATATTGTCAGTCTTTTTAATTTTAGCCATTCTAGTAGGTTTAATTGGCATCTCATTGTGGAATGGTCATTTTTTTTTTTTTTTTAATCTCTGACCCCCCTCCCCCTTTTTTTTTTTTTTTTTGCTGGCAGTTTTAACAAGGGGCCAATCAATAGAATGTGATATAGAGACATAAAAAACTGCCCAGGATGAAATGGACATATATCAGTAGCTCGTTTTCACAGCTCGTCAACTACTGGGCTATGATCAAATGGAAAATTATAGGGCATTGTTTCCATTTGCCCTTCTTTCTTGGAAATTTAATCTACTTTATCTTTCAACATTAAATTTTCTTTAAAGAAGGCAAAAATTGAAGGAAGTCATGTTATTAGTTTCCTGAGGCTTCCATAACAAATTACTCCACACTTGGTGGCTTAAAACAACAGGAATTTATTCTCTCACAGTTCTGGAGATCAGAAGCCTGAGATAAACCACCCTGGGCTGAAATCAAGGTGTCTTTAGGGCTATGCTCCCTCCAGAGGCTCCAGGGAGAATCTGTTCCCTGCCTCTTCCAGCTTCTGGTGGCTGCTGGCATTTCTCAGCTTGTGGTTACATCACTCGAATCCCTGCTTCTGTCTTCACTTTGATACCTCCTCTGTGTGTGTGTGTCTCTCTCTTATGAGAACACTTGTGGTTGTGTTAGGGTCCAATTGGATAATCCATGATACTACCACCATCTCAAAATCTTATATCACATCTGCAAAGGTCCTTTTTCCAAATGAGGTAATATTTCCAAATAAGGTAATGTAAGCTAATATTTACAGATTGCAAGGTAATATTTACAGATATTTTGGTAGGAATTTGAGGGGTAGATTTTTCATCTTAGCATAGACATTCAGCCTTAGAGCTAGTTTGTCTAAAGGTGAGGTCCCTTATTTCTTTTGAAGAAGAAGGGTAAAGGATGTGTTATAAGTGTTTGTTGTTGTTCAGTCATCCAGTTGTGTCCAACTCTTTGCAACCCCATGGACTGCAGCATGCCAGGCCTCCCTGTCCTTCACCATCTCCCAAAGTTTACTCAAGTCATGTCCACTGTGTCAGTGATGCCATCCAACCATCTCATCCTCTGATGCCCTCTTCTCCTTCTGCCTTCAATCTTTCCCAGTAACAGGGTCTTTTCCAATGAGTCAGCTGTTTGCATCAGATGACCAAAATACTAGACCTTCAGTATGAAGTCCTTCCAACGAGTATTCAGGGTTGATTTCCCTTAAGATTGACTGGTTTGATCTCCTTGCTGTCCAAGGGACTCCAGGAGTCTTCTCCAGCACCACAGTTCAAAGGCATCAATTCTTTGGCACTCTGCTTTCTTTATGGTCCAGTTTTCACAAACATACTTAACCACTGGGAAGACCATGCTGCTGCTGCTGAGTCACTTTCAGTCGTGTCCGACTCTGTGCAACCCACCAGGCAGCCCACCAGGCTCCCCCTTCCCTGGGATTCTCCAGGCAAGAACACCAGAGTGGGTTGCCATTTCCTTCTCCAATGCATGAAAGTGAAAAGTGAAAGTGAAGTCGCTCAGTTGTGTCTGACTCTTAGCGACCCCATGGACTATAGCCCACCAGGCTCCTCCATCCATGGGATTTTCCAGGCAAGAGTAGTGGAGTGGGGTGCCATTGCCTTAGCCTTGACTATATGGACCTTTGTCTATGCCTTTCAACACAGTCTATAAGTGTTATTTACAATTATTTACAATGTTTTTCTTTTACAATTTTTACAATGTTATTTTACAATTATCCCTGCTTTTCAATACACTGTTATAAGTGTTACTTACAATTATTCTAGTGTACCTGGGTTTGGACTCCTTTTATCCTCATAATGGTGTTTTATTCCTGACATCCCTGGAGAAGGAAATGATGGCCTACTCCAGTATTTTTGCCTGGAAAATCCCATAGGCAGAAGGGCCTAGTAGACTACAATTCAGGTGGTTGCAAAGAATCAGATGCTACTGAGTGCCTGAGAACATATTCACGATATTCCTGATGGGTTCCAGAGGGTCCTGGGAATGTACAGGAATCTCATAGAGCCTGTATATTCATGTATTTGTCTTATTTTCCCAGGCGTCCTTTACCTCCAACCCTTTTCATGGATTCCTTCAGGCAGACTCTTCTTCCCCTCCCCTCTGCTGAGATTGGGTTTTCCCACATGATTTGGCCAGTGAGATGTGAGTAGAAGTAATTTTATGTAGTTCCAAATGGGGCCTTTAAGAGGCCTGGCAAGCTTTCATCACCTCTTCTGGAACTCTGATTTCCACCATGAAAATATCTTGCCTCAGATGGCCTTTGCTTCTTCCACCTGTGTCCTGGCAGAAAAACTTGTGGAATAAACCTGTATCTGACCCAAAGTTTGGCATCCAGCCTGGTTCAGAGAAGTTCAGTGAATTCCTTCTGGACCACAGCTTGCCTGAAGGTCTGTAAGTGTGAATTAAATGTTTATTGTAAGTCACCGAGATTTTTGAGTTGTAAGGTAGCATTGTCACAGCAAAAGTTGATTAATACACCATATTTAAATCTCCATCTACTTTTCTACTCTGGCAAACTCTCTTGGACAGTGGAAAAATGAAACCTCTTTGCTGTCCCCTCTCTACAATCCTAGAGCACCAGTTAAACAACCAGCTCCCCATTTCCCCTTTCCTTCTGCTCTTAGGATTGATTCAGAAGAGTTTCCTAAAACAAGGGCATTCTAGTCCCCAAAGAAAATGCAAAATATATGCAAAATAATGATACGCTAAATGGTTCTCAATTTCAAATGACTCACAACTACAAAAAGGAAACTGAGCAAAATAAACAGTTCTCTTCTCTCACTTAAAAGTGAGCCCCGATTGTACAACATCTAGAGTTAAAGGAAGGAGGGAAGAAGCCACCATCTTTCTCCTGGAATCTGGGGTAACATTTGTATTTCCTCCAAATTTTTTTGATATATGCTGATTTTGGAGACCTAACAAAAAGAGATGCAAGTGAAGGTGGGATGAATCGAAGTCTTCAGCCCTGAACTTGTAAAATAAGCAATTAACATGCTTCTCTTGGGCTTCACTGGTGGCTCAGACAGTGAAGAATTCTCCTGTTATGCAGGAGACCTGGATTCAATCCCTGGATTGGGAAGACCCCCTGGAAAAGGGAATGGCTACTCTCTCCAGTATTCTTGCCTGGAGAATTCCATGGAAAGAGAAGCCTGATAGGCTACAGTCCATGGAGTTCCAAAGAGTCAGACACAAATGGCAACTAACACACTTCGTCACACACACGTGCTTCCCTCATGAATCCCACAATGTTGACTGCACTTAGGTTTCATTCTTAGGCAAGATTTTACTGTGTGTAATGCAAGTATTTGTAAAACCTGAGCAGGTTTGACGTTACTTTGGTAAAACAAACAAAAACCAATAGTATCACCTCCCCCAAATTTTACCTAATTGTCTCCACTTAATTCATACCAGTGTGCTCTATGTACTCTTCTTATAGGATCACTGGTAGCAAATTATAGCCAAGATTTTCCTCGAGAGAAAGGCTTACTAACCCTAAAATCCCATTGTTGAAGAAATTTCCTTTAAATGAAATTTTTTGTTGCTATTCAGTATTAGAAAGCAAAGACAATGAAAATGTATAGTTGTCTTAAATGAATTCCTTCCCTGGTTCAATAACAGGGCTTCTTTCCCACCCCTAAAATTAGCAAATGAAGCTTGGGGGAAAATATAAAGAATTGCTGACCAAAAAACAGCTCTAGAAGTCAATACTGCTGATAGCATTATAGATGGAAGAATATGAAAGTTGGGAGAATAGTGTGTCTTAGAGTTGGCAGTTTGTGTATGTAGGCATGCTAACTCGCCTCAGTCATGTCTGATTCTTTGTGACTCCGTGGACTGCAGCCTGCCAGGCTCCTCTGTCCACAGGATTCTCTAGGCAAGAATCCTGGAGGGGGTTACCATGTCCTCCTCCAGGGGATCTTCTTGACCCAGACATCGAACCCGCATCTGTGCGGCTCCTGAATTGCAGGCAGATTCTTTACCATTAAGCCACCAGGGAAACCCATGGCAGGTTGTATGTTCCCCTTTATGAGGTGACTGGAGGAATAGGAAGTTTATCATGTCAAGCTACCCTCACCTGTAATAGTGAAGGTCTGAACTTTGTTCAGCTGGTTATATTTAAGGTCATTAAAAATGTAACAGATACAAAAGTGGTTCTGTCCCATCCATTTGAAGTTTCCAACATAAATTATTACTTTGCATGATACACTTAAAGTCAGGTCTGTTTTGTATCAATGCTAAATGAAAATGGAAAAATAAAGCCAGAGAAGATGCTAAAGTTCACCAATGCAGTTAAAAGTGAAAAGAAAGCAAACTGACATTCCATTTTCCAAAAGGCTACCAGTTCTGCCTTTGATGTTGAGATTGTTCAATTACCCTGGAAAGTGAAAGATGTTTCATAATCATTAAATTGTCATTTTTCCCCATCCTGAACATTGTAGTGCATTTCCTGTCTCAGCAAAGCAAGATAAATTAGATTCAGGAATCTCTATGGAAAAGGTCACTTTTCATTCTGTGTAATGCTGACCTTTTTTTCCCTTTCTAATAAATACGGTCTTGAAGTCCTCTTTACCTACAGATGCATTCCCATCTCAGAATGGCATTCAAGCTCATGTCATTCTATTCTCCTCTGAGATATCATCACCTTAAGTAGTTGGATATTACTTTATGCTGCATTTAAGGGCTTTCAGCATGTTTGTACTTATTTGAGATGTTAATACTTGGCACTGGCATTCTAATAGAAAGTAACACCAAAAATCAAGTTAAAGATATCCACTTCGTTGGATGTATGACATCTAGTTAACAGACAGAGAAATGGATTTGGTAAGATTATTGGTTGGGTCTCATGTTCTTCTTGCTTGTTTAATACATATGCCAAAGACAAGCCTTGTTTAAAACATTCTTAAAATATCCATGTGTACACTGTTAAACAGAGGCAGACAAGGCTTAGCAAGGTGACCTGATCTGGAGAACGGAGCTTTGTGGTGGGAAGCCCACATTCTAATTCTGGTTCCATCTGTTTTCATTAACCCCTCAGAGTTTATGTTATTTGGTTACAACAGAGTCAGGGTCAAATTTGTTCAGTTATATCCCACTGATGTGGTGAATGTAATTATCTACTTGATTCTCTGGCTTGATTTCTATTTCTCTTTGGATAGAGTCTCCTGAACCCCATCTTCAGGTTAAGACCAATCCAAGAGTCAGAACCAATCTTGTTCTTAGGGGTTCAGCACCCTGGAAGATGGAGTATTAATGCAAGCATATTGCCCATTTCTATCAAGTGGGTTTCTTGTTCGTCTCCACTGTACACATGGCCCTTCCAATGTGAAGTTGGTGTGCCTCTATCAGGAGGCACGGCCTCTGTTCCCTCCCCATGAAACTGGATGGCTCGTTTGTCTTCCTCTTCTTTTTCAGTTGTGCATTATGGGCTCTTTTAGTTGTAGCATGTGGGATCCAGTTTCCTAACCAGGGATCAAACTCAGGCCCCTGCCTTGGGAGCATGGAGTCTTAGATACTCCACCACCAGGGAAGTTCTTTTAAACTGCTTTAATCAACAGAAGACAGACTTGAGGTTCCCTGAATTTGGAGGTGACTCCACAAAAGGCAGTGTGGTCCTCTGTCTCTCTCTCTCTCTCTCTCTCTCACACACACACACACACTTTCTATGGAAGTCAGGTGCCACACTCAAACTTGCCCACTATATGAGTAAGCCAATGTGAAGCTGCATCATCTAGACTCAAATGACTGAAGACCCCCTACCCTCCCTACCCCTCACCCCTACTCCCCCACCAAATTCCCCACAACGTATAATTGCAACCACATGAGAGACCTTAAGGAAGAACTGCCTTGCCAAGCCCTTCCCAAATTCTTGACCAATTGGACTGTGAAAGCAAACCCAGATTGTTATTTTACGCTATTACTTACTGTGATAGAGAAGCAAACAGAGGCTTAATGAAGAGGCTATTAAAGAAGCTGAATGCAGTCTGAGGGTAAGGAGAGAGGTGTTATAGTATCCTGGAGCTTCTGATGACCAGGCTGTTCCACTCCCAGGCCTTGGAAGCCCAGAGCTATGGAGAGAGGTCCACATGGAGAGGAGCAGGGGCCTTTGGTCATGGGATACAGCCAGGCCTGCACAGCCTCTCAGGAGATAACTGGGAGGAATAACACCTCAACCTCATTCTTTCTCTTTTAAGTCTCCGGCTGAGGGGTTCCTCATGGGCCATTGGCCTAATCCCAGCATCAGAGGATGAATTGGCCATTAACAAACAAAGATACTGAGAGAGTTAAGATGTTTGATTAGCAGGAAATACACAAAGGAAGAAGCAAGATTTTAACAAGTTATGTCTTGTCCACATCTTATCTCTAGCTGAGTCTTCCTAGATGACACAGCGTTATCACCCTCCAAATATCCTACCTGTACTGGCCAGTGAGGTCATTGCCAACTTTAACATTTCATGTCTTTTTTTCTGTGAACTGTCAACAGAGAGAAAATTACATTAGTTGGAAAATTGAATCCGTAAAGAGATACCAGAGGGGATTTTATTGGCAAACATATTCTATCCAATTAATTAAATACTAAATTTCTAGTTTCTCTCTTTCTTTTGGTTTTATACTGATAAGTCTTTCTCTTGATCTTTCTTATTTTTCTCTTGTTCATTCTTTCTGTTACTAATAACTTCAAATTGTCCATATGGGTCATCTTCCTGGTCTCACCACCTGCTTACTGTTTAAATGTCTAATGGATATTATGTCCCACAAGTCAAACTTTATGGGTCAGTGGACTTTCTATTCCCTAGTGTGCCTAAATCCATCCAGACTTCCTTTGAAGCTCCCTTTTATTTACTATCTAGAAGAAGAAATCAGCAAACATTATTCACCTGGTTCCATGTTCTTTTAAAAATGATTAAAGCCTAGATTCTCAATCAAGATTGAGAATGTGTTTTTCTGATAATGGACGCAGCAGGGTGATCCCAAATCACTTGTAAAGTTGGTCAAATTTTGGTTTTATAGGAACCTACTTTCTATTTACATGAAAATCTTGATTTTTACTCATCAGATAATTAATGAGCATTTATTATGTCAACAGTGTTATGTTAGATGATACAAGGAAGAGATAAACAGTCGTTAATTAGTGTCCTTAAGAAAGAATGAGGACTTCCCTGGTGACTCAGTGATAAAGAATCCCACTGCAATGCAGGAAATGCAGGTTCCATCCCTGGATCAAGAAGATCTCCTGGAGTAGGGCATGGCAATCCACTTCAGTATTCTTGCCTGGAGAATCCATGGACAGAGGAGCCTGGTGGGCTACAGTTCATAGGGTCACAAAGAGTTGGACATGACTGAAGTGACTGAGCATGCATGCACAAGAAAGAATGATGTTGGATCAAGGACCAAATATTGTCTTTACTGTAAGAGTTACTTTCCTTTCCTTATAATGAATCTCATTTAGGAAATACCTTACAGATTATTTATAATGTTGGCCAAAGAGAAGTCTATACCTACAATAGATGTCAAGGACGTTTATGGACATTCATCTGGATTTAAGACACAGGGAGAAGACTGTGGTTCAAAGGTTTAGAAGCATAGAAGCTTAATTAAGGTAGTACAACTAATTGGTGGCAGAGACGAAATGATTTTTATAAATCTCCAGGGTCTCCAGTTAAATATTCTTTCACTTTAGCCTGAGTTTCTTTGCTCTAAAAACTATGTGGTTTTCCAAACCTGTAAAGCCAATAAGTATTTTGATAAGCCTTAATATGCTTAAAGAAACCATTTTACTACAGAGGACACAGTGTCTGGCATGCAATAGGTATTCAGTAATTATTTGCTGAATGAATCAGCAGGAACCTTCAGATAAACCCAGTCGAATTCTGTTTCCGTTCTCTTCCAGTTTGAATTGTGCAATGTTATCCTCAATTCAACCCTAAATCTATTTTCCCAGAAGCAATGAGTGGTTTTCTACAAGTATGCTATTTCTGGGATCTTGTTTGGCTCCAACATTTTTTTAGAAGAGCCTCAACTTTCCAGATTTGAGTAGCAGCTGCTTTTTTGAATGATACACAGGACTACACATGCTTTTTCTGCCTGTTTCTTGCCTCCTGAAACCCAGAGGGATTGACATCAAGGATTATGATTAATGGTGCTTGAGCATTTCCCTTGACCTCCTCCACACTTTTATAGTAGGAGCATCTTTCTTTAGAAATGTCTATCTTCATCTCTCTCTTGGTTTCTCATTTGTGTTTTTCTTTGTGATGAGAATCTACTTAGCAAGCTCCTTTCCCATTCCTTTGCCCAGTTTTCTGTTATTTTATCATCTAATATGATTCCATTTTTCATCCATTTTAACAAACACATTGATTATTATTTTTCCCTCTTTATGGTCAGATCGGATCCGATCAGATCAGTCGCTCAGTTGTGTCCGACTCTTTGCGACCCCATGAATCGCAGCATGCCAGGCCTCCCTGTCCATCACCAACTCCTGGAATTCACTGAGACTCATGTCCATCGAGTCAGTGATGCCATCCAGCCATCTCATCCACTGTTGCCCCCTTCTCCTCTTGCCCCCAATCCCTCGCAGCATCAGAGTCTTTTCCAATGAGTCAACTCTTCGCATGAGGTGACCAAAGTACTGGAATTTCAGCTTTAGCATCATTCCTTCCAAAGAAATCCCAGGGCTGATCTCCTTCAGAATGGACTGGTTGAATCTCCTTGCAGTCCAAGGGACTCTCAAGAGTCTTCTCCAACACCACAGTTCAAAAGCATCAATTCTTTGGCGCTCAGCCTCCTTCACAGTCCAACTCTTACATCCATACATGACCACAGGAAAAACCATAGCCTTGACTAGACGATCTTTGTTGGCAAAGTAATGTCTCTGCTTTTGAATACGCTATCTAGGTTGGTCATAACTTTCCTTCCAAGGAGTAAGTGTCTTTTAATTTCATGGCTGCAGTCACCATCTGCAGTGATTTTGGAGCCCAGAAAAATAAAGTCGGACACTGTTTCCACTATTTCCCCATCTATTTGCCATGAAGTGATGGGACCGGATGCCATGATCTTCGTTTTCTGAATGTTGAGCTTTAAGCCAACTTTTTCAGTCTCCTCTTTCACTTTCATCAAGAGGCTTTTTAGTTCTTCACATTCTGCCATAAGGGTGGTGTCATCTGCATATCTGAGGTTATTGATATTTCTCCCAGCAATCTTTTTTTTTTTTTTCTCCCAGCAATCTTGATTCCAGCTTGTGTTTCTTCCAGTCCAGCGTTTCTCATGATGTACTCTGCATATAAGTTAAATAAACAGGATGACAATATACAGCCTTGACGTACTCCTTTTCCTATTTGGAACCAGTCTGTTGTTCCATGTCCAGTTCTAACTGTTGCTTCCTGACCTGCATACAGATTTCTCAAGAGGCAGATCAGGTGGTCTGGTATTCCCATCTCTTTCAGAATTGTCCACAGTTGATTGTGATCCACACAGTCAAAGGCTTCGGCATAGTTAATAAAACAGATATAGATGTTTTTCTGGAACTCTCTTGCTTTTCCCATGATCCAGGAGATGTTGGCAGTCTGCTCTCTGGTTCCTCTGCCTTTTCTAAAACCAGCTTGAACATCAGGAAGTTCACGGCTCATATACTGCTGAAGCCTGGCTTGGAGAATTTTGAGCATTACTTTACTAGCATGTGAGACGAGTGCAATTTTGCTGTAGTCTGAGCATTCTTTGGCATTGCCTTTCTTTGGGATTGGAATGAAAACTGACCTTTTCCAGTCCTGTGGCCACTGCTGAGTTTTCCAAATTTGCTGGCATATTGAGTGCAGCACTTTCACAGCATCATCTTTCAGGATTTGGAATAGCTCAACTGGAATTCTATCACCTCCACTAGCTTTGTTCGTAGTGATGCTTTCTAAGGCCCACTTGACTTCACATTCCAGGATGTCTGGCTCTAGGTGAGTGATCACACCATCATGATTATCTGGGTCATGAAGATCTTTTTTGTACAGTTTTTCTGTGTATTCTTGCCATCTCTTCTTAATATCTTCTGCTTCTGTTAGGTCCATACCATTTCTGTCCTTTATCGAGCCCATCTTTGCATGAAATGTTCCTTTGTTATCTCTGATTTTCTGGAAGAGATCTCTAGTCTTTCCCATTCTGTTGTTTTCCTCTATTTCTTTGCATTGATCGCTGAAGAAGACTTTCTTATCTCTTCTTGCTATTCTTTGGAACTCTGCATTCAGATGCTTATATCTGTCCTTTTCTCCTTTGCTTTTCACTTCTCTTCTTTTCACAGCTATTTGTAAGGCCTCCCCAGACAGCCATTTTGCTTTTCTGCATTTCTTTTCCATGGGGATGGTCTTGATCCCTGTCTCCTGTACAATGTCACGAACCTCATTCCATAGTTCATCAGGCAGTCTATCAGATCCAGGCCCTTAAATCTATTTCTCACTTCCACTGTATAATCATAAGGGATTTGATCCAGCTCATACCTGAATGGTCTAGTGGTTTTCCCTACTTTCTTCAATTTAAGTCTGAATTTGGCAATAAGGAGTTCATGATCTGAGCCACAGTCAGCTCCTGGTCTTGTTTTTGCTGACTAGATAGAACTTCTCCATTTTTGGCTGCAAGGAATATAATCAGTCTGATTTCGGTGTTGACCATCTGGTGATGGTCATGTATAGAGTCTTCTCTTGTGTTGTTGGAAGAGGGTGTTTGTTATGACCCGTGCATTTTCTTGGCAAAACTCTATTAGTCTTTGTCCTGCTTCATTCTGTATTCCAAGGCCAAATTTGCCTGTTACTCCAGGTGTTTCTTGACTTCCTACTTTTGCATTCCAGTCCCCTATAATGAAAAGGACATCTTTTTTGGGTGTTAGTTCTAAAGCAGGCGGCTGTGACCGGCGCGCTAAGCGCAGGCAGCAGTGACTGGCCTGCTAAGCGCAGCTGAGAGGAGCCACCCCACGTCCGAGGTCAGGGGCAGAAGCCAGGAGGACCCCATGCCCGAAGGGCGGTGGCCAAGGGGAGTTACCCCATGTCTGAGGTCAGGGGCAGCAGCCAAGACTACCAGACTGTGATGGTGCAGGAATGGTGGAGAGGAGCTACCCCGCATCCAAGGTCGGGGGGCAGGGGTGGGGGCGGCCGAGAGGAGATACCCAGTGTCCGAGGTCGGGGGCAGCAACGAGAGGAGTTGCCGTGCGTCCAATGTCGGGGGCGGCGGCCGGGAGGAGATACCCCACGCCCCCATGCCCGAGGCCAGGGGCAGCGGCCAGGAAGAGCAACCCTATGTCCAGGGAGCCGTGGCTGTGTGGGTACAGGAAGGCCTAGAGGAGCTATCCCGAATTGAAGGTCAGGAGGGGCGGCGGTGAGGAGATACCCCTCATCCAAGGTAAGGAGCAGTGGCTGTGCTTTGCTGGAGCAGCCATGAAGAGATACCCCAAGCCCAAGGTAAAAGAAACCCAAGTAAGACGGTAGGTGTTGCAAGAGGGCATCAGAGGGCAAACACACTGAAACCATACTCACAGAAAACTAGTCAATCTAATCACACTAGAACCACAGCCTTGTCTAACTCAATGAAACTAAGCCATGCCCACGGGGCAACCCAAGATGGGCGGGTCATGGTGGAGATATCTGACAGAATGTGGTCCACTGGAGAAGGGAATGGCAAACCACGTCAGTATTCTTGCCTTGAGAACCCCATGAACAGTATGAAAAGGCAAAATGATAGGATACTGAAAGAGAAACTCCCCAGGTCAGTAGGTGCCCAAAACCCAGCTGTGGATGTGACTGGTGATAGAAGCAAGGTCCAAAGCTGTAAAGAGCAATATTGCATAGGAACCTGGAATGTCAGGTCCATGAATCAAGGCAAATTGGAAGTGGTCAAACAAGAGATGGCAAGAGTGAATGTCGACATTCTAGGAATTGGCGAACTGAAATGGACTGGAATGGGTGAATTTAACTCAGATGACCATTATATCTACTACTGCAGGCAGGAATCCCTCAGAAGAAATGGAGTAGCCATCATGGTCAACAAAAGAGTTTGAAATGCAGTACTTGGATGCAATCTCAAAAACGACAGAATGATCTCTGTTCGTTTCCAAGGCAAACCATTCAATATCACAGTAATCCAAGTCTATGCCCCAACCAGTAATGCTGAAGAAACTGAAGTTGAACGGTTCTATGAAGACCTACAAAACCTTTTAGAACTAACACCCCCAAAAAAGATGTCCTCTTTATGGTAGGAAGTTAAATTTATGCATAGTCTCCCTTGGACCAAGCAGTGTTCTAGGCTTATCCATATATCATTTCCAGTAATTCATTCAGTCTTCTAAGGTAAGTAATATGATTTCTGTTTTTCAGATGGAAATATATGTACAGTGTTGTCAAGTAATTTGCACATATTTACACATTGTAGTTGGATCATCCACATCTTAGGTTGTTCCCACCTGTATGTCTAATGATATAGAAGGCATGCGATGTTTTCTTGGTTATTTTGGTAATGACAGCACCTTCAGCAGTTTCATTCATGCAGTCAGAAAGCAGGTAAGTGGGAAGCTAGAGTTGGAAAGACTGATATGGGGAGGAGAAATAGAGAAACAAAAGCTAAATTTCTCATTTTTCCTCCAACCTTAACAGAGCCTTCAAGACTACTCTGGATTGTGTTAGATTCTCTCTTAGTTTCCTATGAGTAAATTCCAACAGTTTTGTACTCCCTTCAAAGCCTCTTCTCAGGGCTTCCCTGGTAGCTCAGTTGGTAAAGAATCTACCTGCAGTGCAGGAGACTTGGGTTCAATCCCTGGGTCGGGAAGATTCCCTGGAGAAGGAAATGGCAAACCACTCCAGTATCCTTGCCTGGAAAATCCCATGGACAGAGGAGCCTGGTGGGCTGCAGCCTATTGGATCACAAAGAGTTGGGCATGACTAAGCAACTAACACTTTTACTTTCACTTTGAAAACCTCTACCCAACACAAGCCTTCTCTCAGGAGAGAATTCCTGTCATGGAGGACTAAGAGGTATCTACCTGACACAGCCAAATGCATGCCTATATTAACTCTTTCCTGGATAAATAAAGCTCCCTCTCACTGACCCAGCCACACAGATCACACTGATCACAATCATTCTCTTTTCCTTTCCAGCCAAACCACTTGTCAAAGAGCCTCAATTACTTCTTCACACCTTGTGATCCCTTCCTCCTCACACTACAGTCTCACTTGGCTTTGTCTGTCCAATGCTACTGACTTGCCATGATAAAGGTTGCCACTTCTGAATGGTCTCCTCTGTGACATTTTACATTACTGACCATTCCGTCTTTGTAACTCTTCCAGTTCTCTGGCATTTGTACCAACTGGTTCTTCTCTCAAGTTTTTGGTTTTTATTTTTCTCAATGAGTTTATCATCCGTTGCCCAGTCCTTAACATTTTGTGCCTCTCAAAATTCTGATCTTAGACCTCTTTTCCTAGTGGAACTCATTGTCAAAATTATAGCAACTCCTCTTTTGAGCTTTAGAATTATATATGCTAATAATTGCTTGATATTCCATCCTGAACATTCAACTGATCCTTCAACTCCTCACCCCTCCCCCAACCTCTACTAAACCTACTTTTCCTTCTGTGATTCCTCTGTCAATTAATGAAGTTACTATTTTCTTTGTGACATTGAACTGTTAACCAAGAAGATACTCGTAAATCTTCCTCATTCCCATTAAACCAATCCCATCTTATGCCATAAAAATCCATCAATTCCCTAGCCATGGTTCATTTTATTACTATCTTCAAATGCTACTTGAACTGTCCCTCTGTTCATTCCTTCTGTAGTTCCCATACCACTTCTCACCAGTGATATAACAGAAGCTATCAAACTGACTTCTCTGACTCCATTTCCTCTTTCTATGACATTCATTCTTACCAGAGTGAACTGTGTAAAAGGTTAAATAAAAAGAGGCCTATCTTTCCTCCTGCTTATCATTCTTCAGTGGCATCACATCATAAACAAGTAAAATTATAGAAGCACAGCACTAGCCTGACCCCTGACCACCTCTCCAGTTGAATTAGTTATCTTTCATTTGAGGCCTCTTCACTCCTACCTTGCCCATATTTCAAGCATTTGTTTAAGCTCTTCTTTTGCTCTCTTTCTCTTTCCCAACCTCCACTTGCCTAGGTCAGAACTATCTTTCAAGAACGAGTTTGGAATTTCCTCCATGAAATCTTCCCCAAATCCCCAGTCAAGCCTAGAACTATCTATCACAATACCCTGAGTAGGGGTTTAATAAATATGTGGTGAACTCTTTTCAAACTCTCAGCACACTCACATGTCTTAATTTAAAGGTAATATGGAAATTGTAAGATAAGAATTCTTCATCTTCTTGATTTCAAGTAATCAATTTGTCCTTTGAATACCTACATCCAGTCCTTCTTCTCACCTCTTACTCTAGAGTCTCCTTCAAAATCGGAACTAAGTAAGAACAACAGTAGTATCAGCCACATGTGTATCAAACATTAAAAGGAGAGAGGGGGATAGAAAACATTGTAAATGAAGCAAGTTCTCATTATTTATGTTGATAATATTTAATTGATAACATAGAGTAGTAGTGGTATAAGCATTTTTTTTTTAACAGTTATGCGAGGACTCTTTAGGAGGGTCAGAAGTAGAAAGGGTGATATTGCCTTTGGGGAGTAGCAGCAGGGGTGAAACAGTGGGGGAAAGTCAATTTCTCTAATAATGTATTTATTTTCATTATAAGCATTACTTTGCTATCAAGAATGTATGATATTATATGCAACTTAACAAAAAGTAGTAAAATATCTCTCGGGGATGTTATCATTGAATGAGTTAATAAATATCAAGGAGTTTTTTTCATTTTTAGTGGTTCAACTATTTATTATTTATTTAAGAAAAAGTTTATATTATTCCAGGGCAAAATAAAATGTGAGCTGTTTTCCTAGCTACTGCCTACTTTGGAATCAATTTATCTTTCTAATGTTGTCAATATCTGTATTGCCAGGACAAGTTGGTTTTACTAAATCCATATAACATGGCATTAACAAAGAAGAATCTACTAAAAGCAATGTCATCAATAACATCCACCATTGGTGCAGAAAAGAGAGTTTATTTAGAAGTTATTAGCAAATTTTTTTAAATAAGATTTCTACTATTTTTACGGAGAAGGCAATGGCAACCCACTCCAGTACTCTTGCCTGGAAAATCCCATGGGCGGAGGAGCCTGGTAGGCTGCAGTCCATGGGGTGGCGAAGAGTCAGACACGACTGAGCGACTTCACTTTCACTTTTCACTTTCATGCATTGGAGAAGGCAATGGCAACCCACTCCAGTGTTCTTGCCTGGAGAATCCCAGGGATGGGGGAGCCTGGAGGGCTTCCGTCTATGGGGTCGCACAGAGTCAGACATGACTGAAGTGACTTAGCAGCAACAGCAAATTTTTTTTATAGGATTTCTACTCTTTTTAAGGGACTGTAGAAATTATGAGAAGTGCCTAAAGGATAGAGAAAACTATCATTGAGGCTCACAAGACATTGACAATTCATTGCATTTGTGAAAAGCATTTGAAATGAATCCAAAGAGGCAATTTTAGTACCTAAAAGTTTCTTTATATAATATAGCCTGCATATTGAGTCAGAAGATACTGATATAACAGTATTGTTATAGGATTTTTTTAATTTTAATTTTTGATTGACTTTTACAAGCATGAATAGTGTCTCCAGCAAAGAAGAGTAACTACCTTAAGGCCTTAAAACATTTTAGTTCCTGTTGTTGTATGTAAGTTTCTCTTTTATTGCCCAAGTATAGTTAGGGTTTATAAGAGTTTTTCAAAAACATCAGATAAGTTAGTATACAGGTCTCTCTTTGACTACAGATGAATGATTTGTGATAGTTTTAATGAGACACTTCCTTATTTGGCAATGGCTATATTGTTATCATAAAGTAAAATTACATGTCTTTCTAAGCATGTCTCTTACTGTTTGATGATCCAATCTTGTTTTCTGAGGCTATCACTTCCATATCTGTTACACATAGCATTTAAACAATGCCCTCTCTTTCTGTTTCTTTAAGTATGACAAATTCTGCACTAGCAATACTGTTTAATCTTCTAATAAAATAAACAAGTTATAGAAAAGTACTTTGACTTTTTGCTTCTTAATTACTCTAATTTGGGTCCCAGCTGGGGCTCATCTCTGACAATCTTCACTCCATCAGATAAAGGGGAAATTGTTTAAAACTACTCTAGATTTGTTATAAGCAATGGACCAACATCTAAAAGGTTTATCTCAAAGTTGGTATCTGATAAAAGCAAAATATTAAGGTTGAATCAAAATGAAGGATGTTTTGAGATTTCTCCCTGTTCAAATGGTCCCAATTAATTATCATGATGAATCTGAAGATTACACCTTTTAAAAAGAAATTATTCTCATTCCTTTTATTTTGAAAATTTACTGATTAAAATCAGAAGTTTTTTTTATTGAAGTATACTTAATTTACAATGTTGTGTGATTTCAGGTATACTGCAAATTGATTATTATACATAATACATAATATTATATGTATATATAATATGTATTCTTTTCCAGATTATTTTCCATTATAAGTTATTAAAGTATACTGAATATAGTTTCTGTGCTATAGAGTAGATCCTTATTGTTTATTTTATCTATAGTAGTGTGTATCTGTTAGCCCCAAACTCCTAATTAGTCCCTCGTCACCCTCTTTCCTCTTTGGTAACCATAAATTTGTTTTCCATGTCTGTGAGTCTATTTCTGTTTTGTAAATGAAGTCATTTGTATTATTTTTTTTTCAGATTCCACAAATAAGTTTATACCATATGATATTTGTCTTCCTCTGTATGATTTTCTTCACTTAGTGTGATAATCTTTAGGTCTGTTCATATTGCCACAAATGTCACACCCTCATTCTTTTTAATGGCCAGGTAATATTCCATTGCATATATGTACCATATCTTCTTTATCCATTCATCGGTTTATGGACACTTCGGTTGCTTCAATGTCTTTGCTGTTGTAAATTGTGCTGTTATGTACATTGGGGTGCATGTAGTTTTGTCTTTTCAAGCTATATGCCCAAGAATGGGATTGTTTCATCATGATAACTCTGTTTTTAGCTTTTTAAGGAGCCTCCATACTGTGTTCTCTGTATTATGTTCTCCATAGTCACTGTACCAATTTACATTCCCAACAACAGTACAAGAGAGCTCCCTTTTCTCTACACCCTTTCCATTCTTTATTATTTGTAGACTTTTTGATGATGGCAATTATGACTGGTGTGAGGTGATACCTCAATGCAGTTTAGATTTGCATTTCTAAAATAATTAGTGATGTTTAAGCATCTTTTCATGTGCCTATTGGCCATTTGTATGTCTTCTTTAGAGAAATGTCTATTTAGGTCTTCTGTCCATTGAAATCAGGATGTTTTGAAATAGTGCAGGAGATAGGATTAAAAAGTTGATTTCAGTAAAACAGTGAAATAGAGGAAGGTGAAGACAGTGATAATGATATAGTTAAAGAAGAAAAAATCATTGTGGGGAAAGAAGATGATACAGGGCATAAGTAAAGATATACCAGTAGATTTTGTGTTTAGGATCCTCCTTATCTCTATTTCCATGTGATTACATATAAGTATTCTGCTCAAAACTGCTATTCAGGGATGAGATAGAGGATACTAGAACTCATTTAGTACACACACATGTACACATACTTATAAAAACACATACTTATAAAACATAAAGCAATGCCTTTTTATTACAGAAAATCTAGAAAATTGAGAAATAAAGAAGAAAAGCAATCATGTAAGTCCTAGTACTCTCCACTCCAGGTACAAATCCTGTCAACATTTCTGTCTGTGAATATGTCAACTCTTTGATTTAGTTCTTTTCAATCTTTTGATTCTATAATTCTATTTTACTTCTTCCTTTTTTTTTTAGCCACACTGTGTGGCTTGCAGGACCTCAGCTCCCTGATCAGGGATCAAACCTGGGCCCCTACAGTAGAAGCACAGAGTCCTAACCACTGGATCACCAGGGAATTCCCTCTATTTTATTTCTTATTTTTAAACTTTAAAAATTATAATACATTTTAAAATCATTTATTAAAATAATTATTTTTACTAAAGTACTATATATGTGTATATATACACAGAAAAATGCATTAGATCAGAAGTATATGGCTTGATGAATTTCCATAAATTCAATACCCACTCATGGCATCAATGTTTTTACATCCATTTACTTTTTTTTTAAAAAAATCAGATGCTACCTGCTCCCGGATTCTTTCCTGAGTCTTGCAGTAGAGATAATTTTTTCCTAATAGTGTCAGAATTAACTAGGCTCATTAACAGGGCCTGAGGATGAAAAAGGGGGGGGTGGGTATTTCTTAGTCACTGAACCAGAATGGTGACCAGCCCTGAGGAAGAGTGAAGAAAGAGTAGTTGAGGCAAATAAAATAATCATTTAAGATCCCTCTGGAAGATGAGGACACAGAGAAAAAAGAGCAGTGGGAGGTGAGCACTGGCAGCTCCACAGGCCATGGTGATGACAGCCCGGGGCAAGGTACAACCCAGGGTGGGCTTTGGGCAGAAGCAGTAGCCTGAGAGCTTCAAGTGTGTGGATGCGCAGAGGCCCGACTATCACAGGTGGGAGAGGCTGGCGACAAGAACAAGATAAACTGGCAGGAACCTCGTCTGGGGCAAGAGTGGAAATATGACAAGCCTAGGGGTTGACTGCACACCCAGAGGCAGTGAGGAGCTAAGTAGGGCAAGGGATGGGGGGCATTTAGGAAAATCAAAGGGACCTGGATCACAGCAAGAGGAATACCAAATCCTGGCAGGAGAACAGGAGAAGACTCAAACTACTGTAGATAAACCAAATTCTCCTTATGTAGATTTGAGCATCCATATATGATGTACAGAGCTAATACATAAAAAAAATAGAAATGATATACAATGCACATAGAAATACAGAATAGAACTAGGAATAGAGAAGAAAAATAGGCAATAAAATAGAAACAAATATAGAATGGAATGTTGATGCATGAAGATATGAAAAAATGGAAAAAAAACTATAGAGGTAGAGAACAAAAATAGCAACAAATAGAAGAAAATAATATAGAAATGAAATAGATGTAATCAAAGATACACACAATTATTTTGAGTTATTTTTGGCCACCTGATGTGAAGAACTGACTCATTTGAAAAGACCCTGATTGAAGAAGATTGAAGGCAGGAGGAGAAGGGGATGACAGAGGATGAGATGGTTGGATGGCATCACCGACTCAATGGACATGAGTTTGAGTAAACTCTGGGAGTTGGGATGGACAGGGAAGGCTGGCATGCTGCAGTCCATGGGGTTGCAAAGTCGGACACGACAGAGTGACTGAACTGAAGAAATAATTAGAAATGATAGAATAGCAATTAAAATTTCCATTTTGTTCTCTTATATCATTTTGTCATTCAATTTAAATAATGTTTCAGTTCTGATTTCTTTTTTAATTAGAAGGCTGATTTTAAAATTAATGTTGAAGTGATTTCCTCAAAAAATTTATGTTTATTATGAATATAAAATTTACTGCAATGTGGCCAAATAATGTGTCCTATATAAATTTTAACTTTGGAGACTCACTGATTTTTCTTTGGAATACACAAACACTATTTTTTGGATTTTTTTTTTTTTTTTTGAGTCATAACTTAGCTGTATATGTAACTTTTTAAAAGAGAAAATAATTTTTTTGAGTAATATAAAGATAAAGCTCTACTATTTTCTAAACAGCTATTGGAGTTCTTTAGAGGCTCCTATTAGTGTCTTTGTGATTATTTTTTAGATAAATTATAGTTTCTCTAGCAGATTCAGAAATTATTATTTTGCAATCTCACCAAGCTATGTTCATATATAGATTTATTTTGTTAATCCTATTCCACTCTTGGCATGTGACTTTAATTTGAGGTCTCACAGAATCCTTCAATCTGTAAAGACCTCAACTCTTTGATTACTGATGCTATGTTTTTCCTCTACACCCACCTTCTGAAACTCCTATTGTGCTTGGGCTTAGTTGCTCTGTGTCTAACTCTTTGTGACCTCATGGACTGTAGCCTGCCAGGCTCCTCTGTCCATGGGATTCTCCAAGCAAGAATACTGGAGTGGGTTGCCATGCCCTTCTCCAGGGGATCTTCCCAACCCAGGGATTGAACCCATATCTCCCCCAGTGCAGGCGGATTCTTTACCATCTGAGCCGCCAGGGAAGCCCAAGAATACTGGAGTAGGCAGCCTATCCCTTCTCTAGGGGAACTTCCTGACCCAGGAATTGAATCAGTGTCTCCTGCATTGCAGGCGTATTCTTTACCAGCTGAACTGTCAATTTATCCTTTATGTTTCTTTGTTGTTTAGTCACTAAGTCATGTCTGACTCTTTGTGACCTCATGGACTGCAACACACCAGTCTCTTCTGTCCTCCACTATCTCCTGGAGTTTCCTCAGTTTGATGTCCATTCAGTCGGTGATGCTCTCTAATCATCTCATCCTCTGCTGCCCCATTCTCCTTTTGCCTTCAATCTTTCTCAGCATCAGGGTCTTTTGCAATGTGTCGACTCTCTGCATCAGGTGGCCAAAGTATTGGAGCTTTAGCTTCAACATCAGCCTTTTTAGTGAATATTCAGGATTGATTTCCTTTAGGATGGACTGGTTTGATCTCCTTGTAGTCCAAGCGTCTTCTCCAGCATCACAATTCAAAAGCATCAATTCTGCAGTGCTCAGCCTTCTTTATGGTTCAGCTCTCACATTCATACATGACTACTGGAAAAACCATAACTTTGATTCTACATCTTTGTTGGCAAAGTAATTTCTCTTCTTTTTAATGCGCTGTCTAAGGTTGGTCATAGATTTCCTTCCAAGGAATAAGTGTCTTTTAATATCAGGGCTTCAGTCACCATCTCCAGTAATTTTGGAGCCCAAGAAAATAAAATCTGTTACTCTTTTCACATTTTCCCCTATATTTGCCATGAAGTGATGGGACTAGATGCCATGATCTTAGTTTTTTGAATGCTGAGTTTCAAGCCAGCTTTTTCACTCTCCTCTTTAGTTCCTATTCAGTTTCTGCCAGTAGGGTGGTATCATCTGCATATCTGAGGTTGCTGGTATCTCTCTCAGCAATCTTGATTCCAGTTTGTGATTCATCCAGTCTATTATTTCACATGATGTACTCTGCATGTAAGTTAAATAAGCAGGGTGACAAAATACACCCTTGTCCTAGTTTTGAATCAGTCAGTTGTTCCATGTTCAGTTCTAGCTGTTGCTTTTTGACCCACATACAGGTTTCTCAGGAGATAAGTAATGTAGTCTTGTATTCCCATCTCTTTAAGAATTTTCCACAGTTTGTTGTGATGCACACAATCAAAGGTCTTACTATGTGTCTTTATTATTATATAATTCACATATCATAAAACACTCCCTATTAAAATCTACTTTTCAATGTTTTTTACTCTATTTCCAAGGTTGTGTAGCCATCAGCACTGTCTAATTCCAGGACATTTCCATCATTCCCAAAAGAAACCATAAATTCCTTAGCAGTCACTTCCATTCCTTATTCTCTCAGTCCTTGAAATCTACTAATTTACTTTTCACCTCTGTGGATTTGCTTATTCTGAACAATGCATATAAATAGAATCATACAACATGTGACCTTTTTTTTTTTTTTTTTTTGGTGTGATTTTTACTTAGTGTAATGTTTTCAAGGTTTATTTATATTGTAACATTAATCAGTACTTCATTACTTTTCATGAATGAATAATCTTTTATTACATGGATAATACCATATTTTGTCTGTCCATTCATCAGTTTATGGACATTTGAGTTGTTTTGGCTATTGTGAAAGATACCACAACGAGCATTTGTCTTTGTGTGAATAGATATTTCCAATTCTCTTGGTTATATACCTAAGGATAGAATTGCTGAGTCATATGATAATTTTATGTTTAACATTTTGACAAAGTGCCAAGCAGTTTTCCAAGATAGCTGCATTAGTTTACATTCCCACCAGCAGTGCCTGAGGGTTCCAATTTCTCCACATCTTAGATAATACTTGTTGTTATTTATCTTTTTGATTATTAGACATACTAGTGGGTGTAAAGACATATCACAGTTTGGTTTAAATATCTTTATATGTACCTACTATCATTTGTGTATCTTCTTTGGAGAAATGTCTATTCAAGTCCTCTGCTCATATTTAAGTTGGGTTCTGTTTTTATTGTTGCATTATATGAGCTCTTTATTCTTTACTCTGGATGTTCATCCCTTATCAGATATATGACTTGCAAGTATTTTCTATCATTCTGTGAATTGTCTTTTCATTTTCTTGATAATGTCCTTTGAAGTACAAAAGTTTTAAATTTTCATGAAGTTCAATTTGTTTGTATATTTTTGGTTGCTTATGCTTTTGGGGTCATGTGTATGAAACTGCTGTCTAATACAAGGGCATGAGGATTTACACTATTTCCTTCTAAGAGTTTTCTAGCTTTAAATCTTCTATTTACATCTTTGATTCATTTTGAGGACATTTTTTACTTATGGTGTGAGATTGGAGTATAATTTTATTCTTGTTCATTGGATATTCAGTTGATCCAGCATCATTTGTTAAAAAGACTATTATTTTCACCCATTGAATTGTCTTGGCACTCTTTTTGGAATCAACTGATCATCAATATATGGGTGGTAGACAAGAAAAGGACAGCTGCTGCTGCTAAGTCACTTCAGTCATATCTGACTCTTGACTCCTCTGTCCATGGACTTCTCTAGAATACTGGTAGCCGTTTCCTCCTCCAGGGGATCTTCCTGACCCAGAGATCAAACTGTGTCTCCTGCATTGGCAGGCAGATTCTTTACTGCTGAGCCAGTAGCTGTTTTTCTCGGCCGGTGTTCATTCTCCAGGAGCTGTGTACCAGCTGTCTGCCTCACACAGTGACCCTGGCTGTTGTTTCTGGGTGGGCACAGGCCACATTTCCCTGAAGAGACTGAATTCAGACTGAATTCTGTCTGTCCAGACCAGAGCTCAAAAGCTAGCCCTGTCAGCCCTTACTCTGTTCTCTCTGTTTTCACTTACCTTCTCTTTTGATCTTCATGCATAGTTTGTTAGCTGGTATTTGTTTTGACTGATGAAAAAGATTATCTATCTGTGTATCTATCTGTCTACCATTTTATGAATGCATGAGGGGTGTTTTCCTTTGTGTGCTTCTTTTTGTGTTTTGACCAGAAATACATAATGTTTATAAATATTCCATAGGTTCTGTCAGGTATTTATTGTCAAAATAATGCTGTGAAACATCTACAAATCTGCAGTTACATGTAATAATAGCATATATTGCTCATAGTCCAGGGATGGTTGGCTAGAACATTCTTATGATTTTGGCGAGGATTATTTGATGATCTGGAAGTTGGCTGGCTGTTGGCTAATTTAGGCTAGCCTCAGCTAGGGTAACTGGGACTTTCAACCTCCAGTCAGCTAGCCCAGGCATTTTCTCATGGGGATGGCAGAAACAGAGAAGGCAGAAACACGATTTCAGTCCTCTGCTATTTCTGTTAAGATACTTTTGGCTAAAATAAATTGCATGTCTATGCCTGTGCTGTCCATGTTGGGAGGGCACTGATGGTCACATGGAAAAGGGCAAATGTATGGATGGGTATGTGAAGAATTGGGGCTGTCTTTGCAATACATTTACTACAGGAGTTTCAAAAGAGTGTGTTTTATGACTCCATAAAGTATAGAGTGAATGGAATAGGAGAAGTTAGGGTGAGAAATAGAGAAAATAAGACTGGTAGAGTCTTAACCTGTCAAAGCCGCTTACTCTATGTACTGCTCTCTTTGTACATTTGGAAATTTTCCATGACAAAATTTAAAATATGCATGGCCTGTATTTCTAAGTATAAAGGTCTCTGTCTGCATCCATTATACCAAAGCTATTGTTACAGTCACATTTGTATATTCCTAAACAAATTGTTTCTCAATTTGTTCTGTCATTTTTTAATATAGTTGTACCAAACTCTTTCACTCTAATTGTGGTCTCATCTTGGGCAGACACATTTCTGGAGCATTTTTGTGAAGCCTAGAGGTAAGTAACATCCAGCCCTGGTGCCCCTTGCCCCGGACTTCTCCTGGAAGGGTATGTGTTGAACAGGTTTGTCCTGAGATTTGTGGGTGTATCTGGAAATTGCATGTTATTAGTCATTTTTGTTTGGATATGTTGAAGACAATAAGCTTGTCCAGCTTCCCTGAATGAAGATTAGGGGTCTGTGTGGTGGGATTAGGAATAAGATACCCGTGTCCATTTCTATGATTTTAGCTTATAGAAGGAAAAGAAACTGAAAGTAATAGTTGCTCAGTGGTGTCCGACTCTTTGTGACCCATGGATATAGCCCGCCAGGTTCCTCTGTCCATGGGGTTCTCCAGAAAAGAATACTGGACTGGGTTGCCATTTCCTTCTCCAGAGGATCTTTGCGACCCAGGGATCAAACCCAGGTCTCCTGCATTGCAGGCAGATTCTTTACCATCTGAGATACCAAATAAGCTTGTGGAAGGACGTCCTGTTAATTCCTGTGCCCTCGGGTATGCTGATGTTGGGGGTAGCCACTGGGCTGTCTTGATGTAATTGGCTAAATAATTATATACATTTCCAGAGGGAATAAGTAGTTTATGGCTTACATGGATGCTATGAAAGGTGGATGCCCCTCAGTGGGTCCAGTGTGCCCAGGAGCAAAAAGGGGCCTAACTCATATTCTGGGTAATATTTAACTCCTTTTTATTTATTTTCTATTTTGTTGTTCAGTCACTCAGTCATGTCCAATTGTTTGAGACCTCATGGACAGCAGCATGCCAGGCATCCCTGTCCTTCACCATTTCCCAGAGCTTGCTCAATCTCTTGTCCATTGAGTCGATGATGCCATCCAACCATCTCAGCCTCTATTGCCCCGTTCTTCTCCTACCTTCAATCTTTCCCAGTATCAGGGTCTTTTCTAATGAATCAGCTCTATGCATCAAGTGCCCAAAGTATTGGAGCTTCAGCTTCAGCATCAGTCCTTCCAATGAATATTCAGGATTGATTTCCTTTAGGATTGACTGGTTTGATCTCCTTGCTGTTCAAGGGACTCTCAAGAGTCTCGCCCAACACCACAGTTCAAAATCCTCAGTTCTTCATTACTCAGCCTTCTCTATGATCTGACTCTCACCCCTTACATGACTACTGAAAAAAACCATAGCTTTGACTATATGGAACTTTGTCAGAAAGTAATAAATCTGCTTTTTAATAGGTTATCTAGGTTTGTCATAGCTTTTCTTCCAAGGAGCAAGTGTCTTTTAATTTCATGGCTGCAGTCACCATCTGCAGTGATTTTGGAGCCTAAGAAAATAAAATCTGTCACTGTTTCCACCATTTTCCTATCTGTTTTTGATATATAGTTATTTTCTATGTATAGTTTAAAATAGTTTTAAAAATTAAATATATTTTTAATAACTTAAAAACACTGAAAGGTGTAATAATATTTTGTTTGAGGCAATCTTGTGATAAGGATCTCAAGTCAGGTGATGACATATGAATTTATCAGAATATGTTGAAAGTAGCATATCCATTACCATTATTGGTAAAGTATAAGTGATAATATAGCACAGATAGGTGACAATTACCTGTTGCCATGCTCTGACACTGGCCATTCCTATTCATTACTGCCACTTTTTAATACACAACTTACTTAACAGATTGACCTCTGGCTCTTGAAGAGCTCTTTGTTTTCCCTTCTAATATTGTGTTGGAATTTGAAAGAACAGTGGTTCTTTTGGTTCACTGCATTCCACTGGGACCCTTCCAACTCCAGCTCATTAGAAACACCCTGGACTCTGAGGACTAACTATGATGTCATATGTCATAGCAATGAAGTAATGGTGGCAGGCCAAGGCAAGGACCAATTTTATTTTTGCTGCTTTAAGAAATTTCTCATATTGTTGAAAATGTAACTTCTACCTTTCAAGTCAAAATTATTACATGTAGATTCCCAGGATCAAAGGAACAAGTGAAAACTTGTTAGATGGGGTCAACTCAGAATGAGTTGAGGAGACTTTTTAATAGATGACCAGCTTCTCTTTGTTAAGTTCCATCCTTCTGACCTTTTCGGGTGTGTCTCATATCAAACATCTAATTCTGGAAAGATGTGAGAAGACTTCAAGGAATTCTGTGAGAGGCTGTATCATCTTCTTATTAGTTTAAAAAGACAAGTCTTCATGTATTTTATACTGCCTACAGCTCTTCCTTTTAAAGATAGGCTCAGACAGAAAACTGCTAATTTGAAATAGTTATACTGTTGTAAGTTTATATCAAATAAGAATTTTCTATTAACTCTTTCTCTGTATTCCAATTTTTGAGGAAAGCAACTTAAGCAATTTTTTATTCTCAAGCTTCCTTTATTCTCCAATGTACTTTTCAGTGAATAGATTGAAAATTAATGAATGCCATTATCTACAAACTAAATTACCACACAATTGCACTCGTCTCACATGCTAGCAAAGTAATGCTCAAAATTCTCCAAGCCAAACTTCAGCAATACATGAACTGTGGACTTCCAGATGTTCAAGCTGGATTTAGAAAAGGCAGAGGAACCAGAGATCAAATTGCTAACATCCGTTGGATCATTGAAAAAGCAAAAAAGTTATAGAAAAACATCTATTTATGCTTTATTGACTATGCCAAAGCCTTTGATTTGTGTGGATCACAATAAACTCTGGAAAATTCTGAAAGAGATGGGAATACCAGACCACCTGACCTGCCTTCTGAGAAATCTGTATGCAGGTCAGGAAGCAACAGTTAGAACCGGACATGGAACAACAGACTGGTTCCGAATAGGAAAAGGAGTACGTCAAGGCTGTATATCGTCACCTGTTTATTTAACTTATATGCAGAATACATCATGAGAAATGCTGGGCTGGAAGAAGCACAAGCTGGAATCAAGATTGCTGAGAGAAATATCAATAACCTCAGATATGCAGATGACACTACCCTTATGGCAGAAAGTGAAGAACTAAAGAGCCTCTTGATGAAAGTGAAAGAGGAGAGTGAAAAAGTTGGCTTAAAGCTCAAAATTCAGAAAACTAAGATCATGGCATCTGGTCCCATCACTTCATATCAAATAGATGGGGAAATAGTGGAAAAAGTGGCAGACTTTATTTTTTTTGTGCTCCAAAATCACTGCAAATGGTGACTGCAGCCATGAAATTAAAAGATGTTTACTCTTTGGAAGAAAAGTTATGACCAACCTAGATAGCATATTAAAAAGCAGAGATATTACCTTGCCAACAAAGGTCTGTCTAGTCAGGGCTATGATTTTTCCAGTGGTCATGTATGGATGTGAGAGTTGGAATACAAAGAAAGCTGAGCACTGAATAATTGAAGCTTTTGAACTGTGGTGTTGGAGAAGACTCTTGAGAGTCCCTTGGACTGCAAGAAGATTCAACCAGTCCATCCTAAAAGAAATCAGTCCTGAATATTCATTGGAAGAACTGATGCTGAAGCTGAAACTCCAATACTTTGGCCACGTGATGTGAAGAACTGACTCATTTGCAAAGACCCTGATGCTGGGAACGATTGACGGTTGGATGGCATCACTGACTCAATGGACATGAGTTTGAGTAAACTCTGGGAGTTGGTGATGGACAGAGAGGCCTGGCATGGTGCAGTCCATGGGGTCGCAAAGAGTCAGACACAACTGAGTGACTGAACTGAACTGAACTGAACTCATTCTCCCAAACAATGATCTTTACTGGTTCTTTCAAACAGCAAAGAGACACATTTTATAGCTCTCTTCTGAATCAGGAGACCCAGTCTTCTCTGTTCACAATCTAAATGCTACAGTCAGATAGCAGAGGTAAAGGAAGTTCTAACATCCAGTAGGGAGAAAATCAACAAAAGCCTTTTATTTTCTTTTTAATGCTCTTCTCAGTTTAGGGATTGTGAGAATATGATTTATGGAATGTTATTTGCTGTTTTTTTTTTTCAAGGAAGCATCCATAGTTTTCATAACATTCTTATCAGGGTATGAAACCCACAGTATATTTGGAACTCTTCCAAGAGTATAATGTTATTTACTATTACAAATGCATAAAATTAAAAAAATACTATACATAAGGAATAAATGAAAAGAAAGATATAAATGTTTATTTAGTACATGAGTACATTATGGAAGTGACACATTCTTTAATCACCTGGTTTCTAAACTTCAAGGTAATCTGATTCTCTTTTTCTCATACATTTACTCAATCAGCTATTAATTCCTTCTGAGAAGCAGTGTATTAGTCACATTTTGCTGCTGTTAATACCATACCACAAACAGCCTCAGATTCTCATGGCTTACACTAACAAACATATATTTCTTGCTCATAGATTTGGATTTGGGATATGAACAAAAATTAAGTGAAAAAAACAAAATTGTCCTTTCATTCAGCAGTTAATAATGTTGAAGAAGAAATGCAGAATTATGCCACAAGATAAACAAAATCAGATGAAGTCCATGTGGTGCTCCATCTTAGCTATGTTAATCTCTCTGGAGTTTCTCCATCAATTCTTCTCAAAAACTGTTCTCTTCATCCACTTGTTTATCAAATATTAGGCTTATGTTTTGTTTGTTCAGTCACTAAGTCCTGTCCGACTCTTAGTGGCCCCATGGGCTGCAACATGCCAGGCTTCTCTGTCCTTCACTGTCTTCTGCAGTTTGCTCAAACTCATGTCCATTGAGTCAGTGATGCCATCCAACCATCTCATCCTCTGTTGCCCTCTTCTTATCCTGCCCTCAATCTTTCCCAGCATCAGGATTTTTTTCAATAGGTTGGCTCTTTGTATCAGGTGGCCAAAGTATTAGAGCTTCAGCATCAGTCATTCCAATGAATATTCCAGGTTGATTTCCTTTAGGATCGACTGGTTGGTCTTCTTGATTCTCTTAGGCTTATGCCCTGGCACAAAAATCTCATCTAAAATAAAAGCCAGCATCTTCACCATTGACCTTTTTAACACTTTGATATCTACCACATCTGTTCTTCCTCGTAACCTTATTAATAAATTTATATCACAACTAAAATTTCAGAATTATCTTCAACTCCTTATTTTTCAGTCTTCTAACTCAACAATATATAGGATTACCTTCACCATCTTTCACACATGATTGATTCCCTCTCCTGACCCTTTTAAAATATTATCAACACTCAGTTTTCCTCTGCTGCCTCGTTCAATTCAGTTCAGGTAATTTTTACCTCTTTTTCATTTACCTCTCATTTTAGTCTCTTTCCTAGAATACTGGAGTTGTTTCCTGACTGGTCCTTTTGTTTCCAATCTCCCTTAATGTTTAGTCTATTATACTCATGATATAAGAATTTCCACAGAAATCAAATTCCTTGTTTTTTTCTTTCAAGTTTCTTAAAACTCTGGATCCACCTGAAGTTCAAAACTATTTAATGACTAATTGGATATCAAGTTAAAGGTGACCTCTGTTATACACTGGGTCACAGTCTACATAAGAATTCAAGACACATGAAAAAAATAAGTCTGAGAGAAGTATAATACCTATCATGTTCTAGTGAATATACTGCATAGGACTTGGAAGAACATCATTTTATCTTAATGTGTATATATTCATTTTAAAAATTATGAATTATTTTAATATGCTCTAAAAATGGGACTAGTCCATTAAAGTTATAGTTGCTTCATGTTAGAGAGCTTAAGTAAGAATAATGTCAGATATAAACCAACTTACAGAAAAATAATAATAACAAGGATAAACAAATATGCAAAAATTGGGAAAGTGATGTGAAAACTGACAAGTTTTGCATCTGATCTAGTAGTGATGGCTTGTAGAAAAGATGGAAAAAATAGGAGATAAAACTTGAAAGGCAAATCTATCAGGCCGATTTTAGTCTGTTTCTTCCACAATGGAGAAGCTCAAAACAGATAAAAATTAGTCTTAAAACAACCACCAATTATTGTTTAGCTGCTGATTCTGAGAGTCAGTAGTTTGGGCTTTTTCTCTGCTGGTGGTTCTTCTGGCCTTGGCTGAGTTTGTTCGCCTACCTATGACCATCACCTGGGCTGGCTGGGTCGGGGTGGTCTAGGAAGGCATTCCCTGGAGAAGCTCATCTCTGTCCTTGTCTCCATCTTCCTGCAGAGCAGGAAGTGGGCTTATTTAAGTGTGGGCTTATTCACTTGGAGAATAAAGGATCTCAGTGGAGAAGCAGCAGAAGCAAGGCCTTCAGGCTTAGAATTCATGCTTGGATGCTTTTGTGATGTCTTATATGTAAAATACTGTCTTTATCTACACATCCTAGACAAATACTTAGGGTGTTTCCATATCTTGGCTATTGTAAATAATGCAGCAACAAACATGGGAATGTAGCTCATTTCCTTCAGATATATATTTAGTTGTAAGATTGCTAGATCACATGGTAGTTGTGTTTTTAATTTTCAAAGAAATTACATATTGTTTTCCATAATGTCTGTGCCAGTTTACATCCCCAACAACAGTGTAGAAGGATTCTTTTTTCACCATCACCATCCCTATCTTCACTTGTTTTTTTATTTATAAAAGTCACTCTAATGCATGTCATTTTGGCTTTGACTTGCATTTCTCTAATGATTAATGATGTTAAACACCTTTTCATGTACCTGTTGGACATTTGTATGCCTTCTTTGGGAAAATGTTTATTTAGTTTGTCCTGAAAAAGTTTTTGCTGTTGAGTTGTGAGAGGTTTTTTACATATTTTATGTATTAACTCCTTATCAGATACATGATTTACCAATACATTCTTTTTTTTTTGTAGGTTGACTTTTCATATAGTTGATGGTTTCATTTGCTGTGCAGAGCTTTTTAGTTTGATGTAGTCCCATATGCTTATTTTTGCTAGGTTTTCCTTTTTGATGGAGGAGGTACAAAGTCACATTTTAAAGGTTGTGGTCATAAGAAGAATGAAAGATTGTGTTCAAACACAACATGCATATTTTAGGATGACTCATTCATTATAAACCATTAAATGAGAAATATACTATAGAATTAATGGGGATCAGGAGGGATCCAAGGCACGCTCACCATTGAGAAGATTAATATAATAATAGGCCAGGGAGAAATAATGTGAGACAGGAGCCGGGACAGTGGGTGTGTAAAGGATGTTTGAGGTTTTGTAAAGGAGAATCCCAGGATTTGCCAGGGTAGTATGATGAAGAGGCTTGTGGTGTGGTGCAGGGTGAGGATACATTGGATGATGATGCCAATTAGTTCAGATGAGAGATGGGAGCAAAGGCGCCTTGTTTGGGGTGGCTGGTAGGTGGAAGAGTTGAGATACTCATGTGTTATACATGTGGCTGTGTCCAGAAAGAAGTTTGAATTTCGGATCTGGAGCTCAGGATACAAGCAATAATAGAGACATTAAATTTGGGAGTTCTTAACATTTTGGTAAGAACTTGCATGCCTAGGAGTGAATATGGTGTGGAAAGAGCATGTGTTTTGTACCCCCAACCACCCTGTACTTTGTGCACAGTGGTTACCAGATTGATCATTGTCCAGCTATCAGCCGAAGGGAGTGCAGTCTCCTTATCTTCAACACTCAAGGTCAGGCCATTCCATTTCTTTTTCTTTCTTTTTTTTTTAATATTTATTCGGCTGCACCGGGTCTTAGTTGCACCACGCAGCATCTTTGATCTGCGGCATGTGGGATCTAGTTCCCTGACCAGAGGTCAAACCTGGGCCTCCTGCATTGGGGGAGTGGCATCCATTGGACCACCAGGGAAGTCCTAGGCCATTCCATTTCTTGATCAGCTGATTGTAATGTAAGAATTATAAGAAAAGTCAATGAGGTGCAGAGCCTAATATATTGAATTTGGGGGGAACATCAACACTGTGTGTTCGTGAGCTATGCTCTTTTCTTCATGAATCTTACTAGTAGCCTTCTCAGTGGGGTACTCCTGTCTACCTCATAGATGAAGGGCCTGAGGATTATAGATTATTGGTGCTTCTGAATATTTTCCAGGTCCTGACCCACATGGAATGTGATACCAGTCATCCTGACCATGAGCGGAAGTGAGGGAGGCTTAAGGTTATGGGTCCCCAGACCAATCAACTGTCCCTATGGCTGAGGACATCAATATCTTAGCACGTGTGTTGTAGTCATATGCCACCACAGCCTACCAGCTGGGAAATCTGGGTTAAATAAATGGCCAGAGTAGCAGAGCTAATAAGTAACAAAACTATCAGAAGAATTCAGTTTTGCTTGACTCTGAAGTTGAGATTCTTTCCTCTATTTCATGCAATGATTCTGCTTGGGTTTTAAGATTGGTAGACTATAGAAATAGTTTATCATTTGAGAGATAACTCGAGACTCTAAGCTAAGATGCATGATGTCTTTTGTTTTTTAATCCCTGAAGTTAGTTAAATATTATGGGATAGGCAAACAATGATAATATTTCCTTTTCTTGCAATTTATATGGATAATTATTAAAACAACATCATATTGAGGAAATAAGCCATTCATTTTCCTTATACAGTAGATGGACTTGTAGATACATCTTAGTGGCCAACATATGTGTTTTTATGTTTTATTTTGTTTTATTTCTGAAATAATGCTTTCCGTTTCAAAATATCCATTAATTTCATTGAAATAAATCTTGGTTTAAAGAGATGAGGTGAATTACATGAACTATTATCAAACCACAGATTTTTGATAGTTTTGAATCTCTGAGTGACAGATTTGTGTCTTCTCTAGGACCAAGCCTGACTTAGGCATCAGCTGAGTCTGGACTAAGTGCTGGAAGGGGATGGCCCCTGAGTTACATCCTTACTTCTCTGCCCTTAATACTTACTGCACTCTGTTGTGCTTTTGCAGATATGTGGAGAAAGTATAGTTATTCTGTTTATAGTGACTTTCTTCTTTTTATAGAATGATCATGATTCAGTAGAACGGGAAACATGGCCACAGACACATTTGGAGTAGAAATTTGCTTTCTTTGCATCTGTTTTATTTGGAGCAAGTGACAGAACTTTTCTGACTTTCATCTGTAAAATGGGAAGTGGAATGCTCCCCTCACAGACTCTCTGTGGGAATTAAATAAAGGTAATAGTTATAAAATGCTTCCACTAGCTCCTGGCTTACAGATACACTAGTGCAGCAGCAAAGAGGATGTAGCGATGGAGGTGGTGATGGTGCAGGTAGTGACGGTAGTGGTGGAGGCAATGTGCTGCGCGGTAGGGTTAGTCGGGGCAGTGATGAGGGCGGCGGTAGGGTTAGTCGGGGCAGTGATGAGGGCGGCGGTAGGGTTAGTCGGGGCAGTGATGAGGGCGGCGGTTAGTCGGGGCAGTGATGAGGGCGGCGGTAGGGTTAGTCGGGGCAGTGATGAGGGCGGCGGTAGGGTTAGTCGGGGCAGTGATGAGGGCGGCGGTTAGTCGGGGCAGTGATGACGGCGGAGGTGCTGACAGCAGGGGAGGTGGCCTGATGGTGAAGGTGGAGGTGGTGACAGAGGAGGTATGGAGGACGTCGTGCTGGAGGTGGTCGTATTGGTAGTGGAAGTGGAGGTGTTGCTGGAGTTAGTGGAGGTTGTAATGGAGATGGGGGGAGGTGGTGACGGAGGAGGCAGAGATCGAGATGGTGGTGGCAAAGGAAGTGGATGAGGTTTGGGGGAAAATGGTGAACGTGGAGAAGGTGACAATAGTGGTGGAATTTGTGGAAGTAGAGGTGGTGGCGGTGAAAGTGGAGGTAAGCACGTTAACGGCGGAAGTGAGGGGAGGTGGAGGGTGGTGAGGTAATAGACGTGATGGTGGTGGTGTTGATAAGGGGTATTGATGGAGTAGGGGGAGGTGGCAAACGGTGCCGGTGGTGGTGGTGGTTGCAGGGTGGTGAGAGGGGAGGTGGTGGTGACCGTGCGGAGGTGATGATGGAAATGGAAGTGGGGATGGTAGTGGTCGAAGAGTCGTTGGAGCTGCTACTGGTGATAGTGGAGGTGGAAGTGAAGATGGTGGTGGGTTGAAGACGAGGAAGATGGAGGTGGTGGCAGAAGTGAAAGTGAGAGTGGGAGACAGGATGATGGTGAAGGTGACGGTCCTGCAGGAGGTATTGTTGGGAGTAGAGAGGGCAGAGATGGCAAGGCAGCGTGGTGATGCTTACAAGGAAACTGGCAGCTGGCATGTGGCTAATATTCTTTAAGAAACTGAGAACAAAAGATGGACATTGTCCATCCTCGGGACAGCTTTGGTTTAATCAGGCGAGGTTCAGTTGACACTGGATGAACAAATGGTATCATTTCCCAGTGAATCATGACAACTGGCATCATCTGAGAGTCAAGTCGACATTCCTTTTACTTTTGTGTCCTGCCACTAGCCTCTCTATTTAATTCCCTTCCATTAAATTTATTGTTGGTTAGATAGTGAACTCTTGCGTGTAGGTCATGGTAAACTCAAATCCTTCTTGTAAGCACTTGTCTGCTTACCTGGCTCTCAATGCATGAATTCCTATGGTAAGATGATTGATTAACTGAGCTAATGTGGTCCTTTGTTGAACCTTTCATCATCACTAGGGTGTGCTAGCTTGACCCTCTGTGGATGTGGACCATCCAGTGTGTCTGATCTTTGTCCTACCTGTATCTAAACCCACAGAAGACCCAGCCTGACAACTCTGAGTCCTGGCTTCTCGGTCCTTATGTTTAGTTGTTCTCTTTTGCTCTTAAAACTGTTGCTTCTTGGGCTGCCTGAGGCACTGACATCTAGGTCAGTGATAAATCCCACTCAGGGAAGCCACATATATCATTTCCTCCACCACTTTGCAAAAACCATTTCTTGGACTGTGCCAGCCAGCCATGGGCTCTGTCCCTGGCATCAGCAGAGCCCGCTCCTTTCTGGCAATCCGCTGCCTTTGCCAGTTCAGAAGGCCATGGCCCCAAAGCTGTAGCACCGCAATCTTGCATGAGTCCTGGGGACCTGCCAGGCTGCCCGGCATTTTGTCTGAGCAGAGTTTGTGCTTGCCTTTCACATTGGCAGGCCTGAGAATTTCCACTGCTGTTGATCCACCTCACACAGCCACAAAACAGACCAGAACTTGTGTGTCTCTCCAGGCTGGGGGTGGCACGGCAAAACATTTCTGGTCCCAAACTGTGACATGTGTGCCCTGCCAGGACCCAGGACGTTTTGGGAAGTGTCTTCCTTGTCCCAATTAAAAGTGTTTTATTGTTCAAGCCGGGCTGCTCGCTGTAGCTCTTCTTTCATCAGCCTCACTTTGTTAAGCATTATTGCACTCACTAATCTTCTCTCTCTGACAGCTCCTGGCCAACAGAATTACAAGTTCAAGCTATGGAAACAAAATGCATTTTATTTATTATACTCCTAAGATGTTTTCAATAATGTAGACAGTGCCTATTTTGCCAAGTGGGTGTTGCGACTTTCCAGAGGTTTGGCTAGTTAGCAGCCTGCCGGTGAGCACACATGCTGTCCTCCAGCCCTTTGCTGGGTGTCCTTCACCCCAGATCGAGCCTCCCCCATTATGATGTTTGGCCTCCAGTGTAGACAGACAGAAATGCTTTGGACCAAGGCAACCAGCTCTGTATAGTGATGCCATCTAAGGTAATTCGTCTGGTCTGCGCTTTGACTACTTCTGTCCTTCCCTTGGGAATAATCATAGCAGCTAATGTTTATTGAGCATTTACTATGTGCCAGCACTGGTCTGATGCTTTATGTAGGTTATCACATTTAGCCCTCCAGCTATGGCAGGAGGCAGGCACTGGTCTTATTTTTGTTTTATAAGTGAGGAAGTAAGGCACAGAGAAGTTAAATGACTTCCCCGAGTCACACAGCTGGTAAGGGATGCCTTTGGGATTTGAATCTACTTAACCACTCCATCAGACTGTCTCCTGGGTTTGGTGACAGAACGAGAGAAAACAGGCAAACACAATACAAGTTAAATGATCAGTGAAGATCCTGTTATATGAGTAGAAGCATATCTCTTGGCTTTTCAGTCAAGGAAATGCATTTTTTTTTTTTTTTTTAGAAATGATAAAGGAGATTCTCTCTGCCACCAACCTTATTTGCAGGGAAAGGAATAGAGATGCAGATGTAGGAAATGAGCTTGTGGCCACAGGCGGGGTGGGGAGGAAAGGATGGGGCGAGTTGGAAGAGTCGCATTGGCATCCATATATACACACTACCATGGGTAAAATAGATGGCCAATGGGAAGCTGCTGTGTAGCACAGGGGGCTCAGCTGGGTTCTCTGTGATGACCTAGGGGGTGGAGGGGAGAGGTGGGAGGGAGGCTCAAGAGGGAGGGGATATATGTATACATGTAGCTGATTCATGTTGTTGTACAGCAGAAACCCACACAATACTATAAAGCAGTTATACTCCAATTAAAACATAAATTTAAAAATAAAAAAGAAGACTAGTGACAGTCTCTGTACCCTTCCAGGCACAGTGCATGCCGTGGCCACAGCTCTGGGCCTGCAGGCTGCCCAGGTGATGCTCTTTGCAGAGGCAGTATCTCTTTGGTTGCCTGATTCTGCTCTGCTTGTTCCCCCCTGAAAGACTGACAGTCTGTTTCCATGACGCTTTCCTCCTTTTCCCCTTTCATGGCTTGTATGTTTTGACTTACCCAGTTTGGGGTAGAGGGGTGGGGCGGGCGTCAGATAAATTCACTTCTTGAATCACCTTAAAGATGCCTCTTGATAAGTTCCAAGGGGGGGGGGGAGTTTACTTCTGAAATCCTTAGGTAGGGGCAGCTGTGCACAAATTGATTTATTCACAAGCCCAAACAGGTGTCTTGACCTCAGGCGGTCAAGGCAAGAAGTTGCCTCTCGTGGAGGTTTCAGCCAGGTGAAGGGAAGGGAAAGCTGGTGTAGAACAGGCCTCCCCACAGTTAACTTCTTGTTGGATGGATTTGAACAGAAAATTTCCACTGCTATCCAGGGAATGTATGTGAAATTGATTAACATTTCTAGAACAAGCTGGCGAACTGTATTCAGTTCTGAGACACTTTAGATCTTGCAACAGGATACCTGGGAAGCATCTCAGAGAACACTGTTGCCTTTCAGAGACATTATCGGGGTGCTTGTGATGCCAAATCACCATTGGTATTCACGGCAAAGAGAGTGCAGCATTGTCGCTAGTCCAGATCGCCTTACAGAAGGGTATTATTCCTCCGTCCTAGCGTCCCCTAGACACTCACACACAGCAGAACGTCACCATTTGAGTCACAGAGAGGAACTTTGAAGTTGGGTGACCTCAATAAAACTTGCAGGAACAAGGAAAAGGTGGAGCTATTCTCAGGTTAAGAGAAAACATCAAAAGTTTGCAAAAAAACCTTAGACACAAAGAAGACAGCTAAGAACTAGATTTTATAATCTTGGAAAAAATAGAGTGTATGTCTCTCTACATGGTGGCTAGCCAGTGTGTGAAACAGTCTCTCTGCTGTTTTTTGTTTTTTTCCCGAAAACAGGTAAAAAAAAAAAAAAGAAAAGAAAAAAAGAAGGAAGAAATATCCAACAGTAGCAGATTTGGGTCCACCTGAATCAGATGCTTGTTTGTGGGATTTGAGTCACAGGAAGCCATCATGGGGAGGTGACTGTTTGATATAAATGTGGCTGCCTTTCCATAGCTTCAGTCCTCAGAATGTTGGCTTTCTTTATTTTGTCCCCGCTGAGGACCAAGGAGAGGAAGGAGGTGGCCCCCATGCTGTTTCCAAGGTCTTAGGACTGTTCTGGTTAGTGCTCTCATTAGCGAAATGTATATCTCTGACTGACAAGGACATTAGAGTGGTTTGACTCCATCTTCTGCACTGCACGGGGACACTGGTGCCTTGAATGAGAATTATAGAGGAATTCAAATTGAAGGCCTCATCTCCTGACATTCCTAAATCTGTGCCATGTGGGTAAGGAAAGCAATTTTGCATGAAGTGTTTTTCCCTGAATATTCCAATCACACCTCTTAAATGACACCTTTGTTTATTGCCAGCCTGAGGCCGATACTGTAAGAAAATAATAAAACCCTAGCCTTTTGCTTTATGCCTCTCAGTAGTGTCTAATATTATCATTGCTTTTCCCAGGACCCTGCACATGGCATGTACTCTGTAGTTTGGCTTGGTGTGACATGAATTAGAGAGCACATCATACTTGGTCTCATAGATTTCTGGTCATACTTTCAGGGAGTTTTGTGACATTCTTACCACCTATAAATTCAAAAGGTCTGCTAGATTGTAAGATAATGTACTGGAAAAGTACACGTTACTGTAGAGAAAAAAATATTCCTGGAAGAGTCCTTTTCGGCTTTTGGAGTTGGAAGAAGAGAGCATGGCTTTATGAAACTAACATGTGGGACTCAAATGCAAATCTGAATTTCCTCTGTATGTGACTTTGCTAAAAAAATATTCATGTGAGAAAATAGAGTATCAAATATAATGCCTATTATAGATTAGGGAGGAGGCATTAGATGGTGTATGTCATCAATTCTTACTGTGGGTGAGATGCCATGCTTTGGTTGTGTGAGTAGACAAAACTGTGACATCTGCCCAGACCCTTGCCACTATGATGTCAGAGGGTAAAATGGAAATATATTTGGTGAAAATCAAACTTGTTATCACTTACTATTCTGACAGAGAGTAATGAAGGAGGGAGATGATTAGATCTGACGGTCAAGAGGGAAAGGGAACCTAATGAACGCCTTTAGGGTTATTTTTTTTCCTTCCCTCCAGAGATTAGTGTCACCAGTACTTATTCTTCACACACGGGAGACTGAGCAAATGACAGAGTGCAAGGAGGGTGCAGCCTTACACGTGAGGCTGGACTCACCCCTCGGAGGCTGACTATATGTGTGGAGAGGGTTTGGCAAAAAGAAAGCGCTTTTGAGCTTACTGTTTTTGTTTTTTACCAGAGAGGTTCATTCTGTGTCACCCATAACTGAGATATTAATTCCAGTGATAAGTAGTTTTTCAGCTTAAATAGAAATATGGGTTGTCACATTAGAATAGAATGCATTCTAGAGCCTCTGACATTCTGAAAAAGAATTTCAAGTAAACTAATCATCATTACTGCTGACTATTCCAACAAGAAGCTAAAAGGAGCTCCCAAACAAGGATGAAAATGTTATCCTTCAGCAAACCCATTGTTAGCAAATTTTCTTTAAATCCACAGTCTCTCAAGCTTTATTAGCTGTCTTTAGCAGTGTTATTTTCAAATAATTTATTCAATTGGCTTTGAGTAGAAATAAGCATTTATTCCTTTGGATTAAGATGATCATTCATCCTGTATTCCCTTGGCAGTTCCAAATGTAACTATTGTGTTATAATTTTCCCATCGACCATAAGAATGTCCCAGTTAGTCTAGTATTTTTTATTCTCGTTGTTTCACACATGTGGAAGGGTGTGAATCTCACATCTGGAAGCAGCAGGGGAATCATTTCCCGGACCACACATTTCATTGGGATTGGGGGGGTGGAGTGGTGTTCAAAGACATGGGTACCCTTCTTAGACCAGTTGTCTGGGGAGCTGGGGAGCAGGTGAGTGTGTAGCAAAGGATCGGCATGTCCGTGCTGAGCTGGGCTAGAGATTTCTAAGAGCCGTGGAGCTGAAGTGTTCTTCAGTTGCCCTGCCATCCTTACTGCACAGAGTGGGATGCTGTGTGTACACAGCGGAACTGCTCCAGTTCAAGACTCATTCGCAGATGTCCTAGATCCGATTGGTAAACATAATTTATTATTTGTAGCGGCTTCCCAGGTGGTGTTAGTGGTAAAGAATCAGCCTGCCAATGCAGGAGACACAGAGACGTGGGTTTGATCCCTGGGTCAGAAAGATTTTCTGGAGAATCTAATTTAGCAAGTATTTGTTGAATATCTATTCTATGCCAGCCATTGTTCAAGGCCTGTGGAGGTAAGAGAACAAAGCCCTCCTTGTTGTGGAGTCTGTATTTTGGTTGGGTGAAACATAAAGTCAATAAACAATTCATAAAGTCAATAAACAATTAATGTAATATATGATGATGAGTATTCATGTAGGTCCAGTTGAATCACTCAGTCGTGTCCGACTCTTTGCGACCCCATGGACTGCAGCACGCCAGGCTTCCCTGTCCATCACCAACTTCCAGAGCTCGCTCAAACTCATGTCCATCGAGTCGGTGCTGCCATCCAGCCATCTCATCCTCTGTCATCCCCTTCTCCCACCTTCAAACTTTCCCAGCATCAGGGTCTTTTCAAATGAGTCGGTTCTTCACATCATGTGGCCAAAGTGTTGGAGTTTCAGCTTCAACATCAGTCCTTCCAATGAATATTCAGGACTGATTTCCTTTAGGATGGACTGACTGGATCTCCCTGCAGTCCAAGGGACTCTCAAGAGTTTTCTCCAACACCACAGTTCAAAACCATCAATTCTTTGGGCCTCAGCTTTCTTTATAGTCCAACTGTCACATCCATACAAGACCACTGGGAAAACCATAGCTTTGACTAGACGGAACTTTTCAGCAAAGTAATGTTTTGGCTTCTAAATATGCTGTCTAGGTTGGTCATAGATTTTCTTCCAAGGAGCAAGTGTCTACATTTCATGGATGCAGTCACCATCTATAGTGCTTTTGGAGCCCAAGAAAATAAAGTCACTGTTTCCCTTGTTTCCCCGTCTATTTGCCATGAAGTGATGGGACCAGATGCCATGATCTTAGTCTTCTGAATGTTGAGTTTTAAGCCAGTTTTTTCACTTTCTTCTTTCACTTTCATCAAGAGGCTCTTTAGTTCCTCTTCACTTTCTGCCATAAGGGCGATGTCATCTGCATATCTGAGGTTACTGATATTTCTCTCAGCAATCTTGATTCCAGCTTGTGTTTCATCCAACCTGGCATTTCTCATGATGTACTCTGCATATAAGTTAAATAAGCAGGTTGACAATATACAGTCTTGATGTACTCCTTTTCCTATTTGGAACCAGTCTGTTGTTCCATGTCCAGTTCTAACTGTTGCTTCCTGACCTGCATACAGATTTCTCAAGAGGCAGATCAGGTGGTCTGGTATTCCCATCTCTTTCTGAATAATCCACAGCTTGTTGTGATCCATACAGTCAAAGGCTTTGGCATAGTCAATAAAGCAGAAATAGATGTTTTTCTGGAATTCTCTTGCTTTTTCGATGATCCAGCAGATGTTGGCAATTTGATCTCTGGTTCCTCTGCCTTTTCTAAAACCAGCTTGAACATCTGGAATTTCATAGTTCACATACTGTTGAAGCATGGCTTGGAGAATTTTGAACATTACTTTGCTAGCGTGTGAGATGAGTGCAATTGTGCAGTAGTTTGAGCATTCTTTGGCATTGCCTTTCTTTGAGATTGGAATGAAAACTGACCTTTTCCAGTCCTATGGCCACTGCTGAGTTTTCAAAATTTGCTGGCATATTGAGTGCAGCACTTTCACAGCATCATCTTTCAGGATTTGAAATCGCTCAACTGGAATTCCATTACCTCCACTAGCTTTGTTTATAGTGATGCTTCCTAAGGCCCACTTGACTTCGCTCTAGGATGTCTGGCTCTAGGTGAGTCATCACACCATTGTGGTTATCTGGTGAGTCTAATGCTGATGAGTCTAATAAAAGAAAAAAGCTCAGTCAGAATACAGGGCTGATATTAAGGGAAGAGCTCATTTAGACAGGATGGTTAGGAAAGACTTTTTCTATTTAGATGGCATTTGAGCTGAGACCTAACATGGTGAAAAAGGAATCCACATGGATCTATGAGAGAAGGTGTGAAAAGGATGAACTACTATAAAGTAGGGAAATTGACATCTTCCAGAAGCAGCAGAGATGTTACCCTGTCTGGGCTAGACTAAGCAAGGAAAAGACTGGGGGAGATTAAGATCAGTGAGGCTGTGGGATTAAGCTCATTTAGGGCCTTGTAGGGTTCAATGGTAAGTGTTCTAGAAACTACTGCAGTAACTGGATGACAGAGCTGCCATTTACCAAGGAGTAGGCTCCAGGTGGAGGGACCCCAAGCTCTAGACCGGGTGAGCTTGAAGTGCCTCTATGCTTCCAACTGAAGTCTTAAAGAGGCTATGTATTCTGTGAGTTTGGAGTTCAGAGAAGTATGGATCGAAATGGCTATTTATAAGTCACCAATATGAAAATGGTAATTAAAACCAAGAGGTTGGATGAAATCAAATAAATAATGAAATAATTAAATAAAGGATACTTATTTGTGAGTTCTTGGTTAAGAACCTATGTATGGATTTATACAGGTTTATATCATGGGCTGGATTCTTTAGATTGTGAGGAGGATCACCACACTCATCCCTTGTGTAAAATCCAGTTCCCCTTGTCCACTTACTATGGCCTAAGGAAGAAAAAAGAGGAAAGGTGATGTTTATACTCTCATATGCTGATCAGAATGCTTTTCACTGTAGGGCAGGGTTCCTGTGCTTTAAAAGGCATGTACTCATAATTCAATTTTCTCTTTCACTACCTCTTTTCTGAATGGTTCATTCTGAAAGATTGGTCTTATTCTTTGAGGGCAGCTAACTATATTTCCACTTTCTGCATGTTCTCCCATGTGGTAGCCTTGTCTTTGCAAAGGGGTTGGCTTAACCTTCAGCAAGGTAGTCTAGGTCAGTCTAGTAAAGTTTTCTTTGCTAGTGTTCCATCTTGGGTAGTGGAGGCATTCCCACAACTGATTGGCTAATTTGAATTGTACTGTCTTTGGGAAATCAGTATTTCTGGATTTAAGGAAGTGGAATAGAATCACTCATCTTGGCCAAGAATCTGGGTCCTTGATTGCATTTTTTCACCAGAAAACCGTGCATTGAGCGTCCTTGGCTGTATGCCCATGGCTCTTTTTTCCTGTTTTATCCATTGTTCCTTGTGTTTAGCTCCTTTGGGGCATCTCAGAGGGGAAGATGGATGAGGGGTAGGGTTTACCTACCTAAATCTGAACAGAGTGCCTTTTTAAAGACCCTGCTAGCAAAGTGTGGTTTCCTGGGAATGAAGAAACACCTTGAAATAATATGCATTTTGTGGGTTCCTTTGACTCTTCCTCTCTGCCTAGACAGGGATTGCGTTTTGTTTCCAGATATATTCCCAATGACTAACATGATCCCTGGCATATGGGAAGCACTCTGTGAAGCTTGTTGAATGAGGAAAGGAAACAGGGCCCCTGGCATTATCTATTTTCTCTGAAAGGGGGCAGGATCATGTTTTCACAATGAGCCATTCCTTCCTCCTTTCTTCCATAGCAGGAGAATTCACCTCTCTGCCACTGATTTTGTTTCCAACTTCCTGAAGGTACCTGGGATTCTGAAGGTCATTTGTTGCTTTGGCTTGGATATTGGAACAACCATATCATGCAGCTTTCCATCTCTTCTTGAAATTCTGAAACGGGCTGTGATCCAATGTGGGATTATTTCCCTCTACTTCTTTGGGGGTCCCTGACCTCCGGGATCTAAATGCCTGGAGATCTGAGGTGGAGCTGTATAATAATAATAGAAATAAAGTGCACAATTAAAGTAATATGCTTGAATCAACCCCAAACCATCCCCCTGCTCCCTGGCTCATTGAAAAATTGCCTTCCACAACACTGATCCCTGGTGCCAAAAAGGCTGGGAACCACTCACTCTGCTACTTCACCATCTAAACTGCTTGCACCTGCAGTGTGGTCGGCGTATTGTCCCGGGACCACCTGGGGATTCTGACCCATCACCCCCAAGCACACATGGTCACATACTTCTTTTGGCAAGGGGAACTGGAGGCCTATCTTCTTCCTGTTCACTCGGATCTTACCTCTCCTTAGTGGCCCAAATCCAGTGAACTCCTATACGGATGGGGCTTGGAAGCCGCATGTCACTCACTTGGCACTAACTGTTTCCTTTCTTTGTTACTATACACTAATACACAGGCTCTCAAACATTAGCATTTACCAGAATCACCTGAAGGGCTTGTTATAACATTCCTGGGCCCCACCCCCCAGGTTTCTGATTCAGTAGGTCTGGGGTGGAGCCTGAAAGTTTGCATTTTTAGCATGTTCTCAGGTGAGGTTGATGATGCTGATCCCAGGACAAGGTATAGGAAATGACGAGGCTGGTAGCTCTTCATCATGGTAGCACATTGGAATCACTTGGGACAAATTCTAATCTCTGCAACGCTCAGGTCCCAGTTTAATCAGAATCACTGAATGTGGAACCCACACATTGATAGTTGTAGGGGAAACCATCCTTTCCTCTCCTGGAATTACTACAGGTCTATAAAATAGACTCTTCTGCCTTCTTGGCAGTATTGGGGACAAATATGTCTCTGAGATGTTGTACTTTTAAGAGGCCAATAGACCACATTCCTTTATAACAGTGGTTCTCAAGGTGTGGTTCCTGGAACAGTTCTTTTTCAGCATCACCTGGACCCCATTCCGGACAGATCTGATAACTCAGAAACTTGGATTGTGGAGCCCAGCAGTCTATTTCACAGCTCTCTAGGTGATTCTGATGTGCCCTCAATATTGAGAACCACAGTTCTGTTAGATGGATAGGGGGGTTGATAGTTCAATCAGTCATTCTCAACCACAGCTGTGTAGTAGAGTAACCTGTGGAGCTCTGATATTTGTACATGCTCCAACCTCAGATATTCTTATTGAATTGTCCCTGGTGGGCATCCATTATTTTTAAAATACCACATTTGATTCTCTTGTGCAGCCAGGGTTGTGTAATGACTAATATAAATATTACTTTGTAACCAATTAACCTACTGTTTGCAGTGGCTCTGGTTCTATTCCTACATGAGCCAGTAGATCTTCTGGCTGACCAGATTCGTCATAAATGGATATGATGGTCAAAGTAACTACTATAGACTGAACGTTTGTGTCCTCTCAAAATTGAAATTGAAATCTCAGTCCCTGAGATGATGGGGCTGTGGGGCGTTTGGTAGTTGATTAAGTCAGGAGCTCAGAACCCACATGAATAGAGTTAGTGCCCTTATGAAACAGATCCCAAGAGTCCCTCCTCCTCTTCTATGATATGAGATCAGAGAGAGATGATAGCCTCCATAAACCAAGCTCTCACCAGACACCGAATCTGCTCCCACCTTGATCTTGGACTTTCCAGTATCCAGAAGTATGAGAAATAAATTTAGGTTGTTTATTAGACACTTAGTCTATGGTATTGTGTTATAGCAGCCTGAATGGACTAAGACAATCACCAGCACCTTGCCCTGTGGGGACTTGGGGTGAGGTTGTATGGGAAGTGTCCTGTAGGGGATGCACACTGATAAACACTGAGAGTACGAGAAATGTGACCGAGTCTTTGAGGAATTACAATACAGAAAGGGACAGAGGTTGTGATAAGTTAACTGCAAAAATGGTCATGCTGCTGCTGCTGCTAAGTCGCTTCAGTCGTGTCCGACTCTGTGAGACCCCATATACAGCAGCCAACCAGGCTCCCCCGTCCCTGGGATTCTCCAGGCAAGAACACTGGAGTGGGGTGCCATTTCCTTCTCCAATGCATGAAAATGAAAAGTGAAAGTGAAGTCACTCAGTCGTGTCTGACTCTTTGTGACCCCATGGACTGCTACCAGGCTCCTCCACCCGTGGGATTTTCCAGGCAAGAGTACTGGAGTGGGGTGCCATTGCCTTCTCCAAAAAATGGTCATTCACCTATGCAATGTGTCTCTGCTGCTCTGAACACCGAGGTTGCTTTATTTCCTGATCCTTGAACCTGTACAGACATGTGCCTTGAATGGATCAACAGAATGTGGCAGAAGTGATGTGGTGCCTGTCTTCTGATTAAACCTCCAAATGCCTTGATTGCATATGTGTCTCTCTTGAATGCTGTATGGTCAGGACCTTCAAGGTGGCTGTTCTCTTGCTCTCTGTATACTCCCTGCTTGAGCAGTCCCTGCTGTACTCACATGACTCTCTAGTCCTCTTAATTATAGGGCTTAGTCCCCTGATAAATGAAGAGTCCACCTGATGTCAATTCCTCTATACAGAGTAGCATCCTACCCCCAAGGAGCTAAGACTTCTGCCTTGTCCTGCCCACTGTCTGCCACACACAGCAAGAGGCTGCTCTCAGACCCTCTGTTCAGTAAATCGTGGATGTCTCTGTCACTGTCTCTGGGCTCTTTCTTTGGTCTTGAGACTGGGCACCTACAAGGCTTGCAGGCCTGTGGAGCGCTGCCCAATAGAGCCCCCCCCCCCCCCCATTATGAGATAAAGTTCAGTGTAGGCTGCTGGACAATGAAGGACCACCTGGGACAGAGCTGATCGCAGCTGAGGCCATCCTAGGCCAGCAACCTTCATCACTCCAACAGCTGATGTGGACACATGAGAGAGCCCAGATGAAAACAAGAGAACCAACCAGCTGAACTTAGCCTAAATTGCTGACCAGCAGAACTGTGAGCCATGTAAGTGAGTATTGTTTTAAGTCACTAAATTTGGGGTAGTTTGTAAACCACTAATGCCTAAATGATACAGATAGTCTAAAAATAATCTGTGTTGTGCTCAGTTGTGTCTGACTGTTTGTGACCGCATGGTCTGTAGCTCGCCAGGGGAATCCCTCTTTGCATGGGATTCTCCTGGCAACAATACTGGAGTAGGTTGCCGTGCCCTTCTCCAGGGGATCTTCCTGACCCAGAAATCGAACCCATATCTCCTGTATTAGCAGGCAGGTTCTTTACCCATTGAACCACCTGGAAAGCTCCATCTAAGTGTTCTTAATCTGAACCTGTGAGCTTTAACATAAGGCTTAGCGGTTTACAAACAATTACATTTAGGGGAAGAGAGAGAATGTGTACAGTGCCTGGAATTAGCATTCATTCCTTTGACAGCTTAGGATATCAAAATCAAAACCTTTACATATTCAACTAAGAATACAAAATTATTTTTATTAGGAAGGGAGGGGATCTTTTGATTCAGAGGAGATGGGAGAACAGTGTTTCTTAGGTAGCAGAAAACCTGTGACACTGAGCAGGAGAGAAGAGTTATAAAATTAGGTTAGTGAACTTTAGAGCTATATAAAGATGGCCTATAACTTATTCAAAGAGGTCACAAAATTTGTTGGGGATGGATATTAAATGAAAGAGTTTCATTAGTCTGCCTAGTCTCTTAATCTTCTCTTTAACTTTAGGATACCCCTCTTTGTGTATTACAACAGTTTTCTTCATCAATGCAGATTGATTGTTTGATTTTTCTGATAGCTCTCTTTTGGTTCTGAAAGGAATTATCAATGGCCAAGCTCTACCCCAAGCTCAAAATCCATAATCCTAAAATTAAAAACACACTTTAAAGTGCCTATGAAGAATGATAAATATGCAGAGTGCAACCAAGTCCTTTACGGATGTTGAGAAGTGATTTGGGCCATTAATAGAAAAGGCCTGTACTGTGCTGCTGCTGCTACTGCTGCTAAGTTGCTTCAGTCGTGTCCGACTCTGTGCAACCCCATAGACGGCAGCCCACCAGGCTCCCCGTCCCTGGGATTCTCCAGGCAAGGACACTGGAGTGGGTTGCCATTTCCCTCTCCAATGCATGAAAGTGAAAAGTGAAAGTGAAGTTGCTCATTCGTGCCCGACTCTAAGTCGCTTCAATTGTGTCTGATGCTTTGTGATCTCATGGATTGTAGCCTGCATGGCTCCTCTGTCCATGGGATTCTCCAGGCAAGAATGCTGGAGTGGATTCAGTGCCCTCCTCTGGGGCATCTTTCCAACTCAGGGATAGAACCCACATCTCTTATGTCTCCTGCTTGGCAGGCAGGTTCCTTACCACTAGCACAACCTGGGAAACTCCAGAAAAGGGCTGCTAAGTGTACTAAGTGCCAAATATTTTATGTATGTCATTTTATTTACTTTTCAAAAGTGCACTACAAAGTAGTCACTGTTACCTTAATTTTTTAGATGAGGACACTAAAACGGAAGACTAGGAAGACAGTGAATCAGAGTACTTTGATTTCAAGAAACAAAACCAAATTCCAATGTCTTAAACAATATTAATAGTAGATCATGTTGTTGAAAAGTGGTGAGATAATACAAGCTTCAGGTTTAATCAGGGCTTTGACTCCTTTGATTTGAGATTCTTTAAGTTTAGCATTCTTCCTGTGTTGGCTTTGTCTTTCAGGTGTCTCATTTTATGGTAGTTTTTGGAGCTTCAAGTTTCTGAACTGCATACCACACCACCCTTAAGAAAAGAAAACAATCACCATATGAGAAGTTTAAGCTCTACTGGGCTGGAACAAACTTAGGTCACATGTCCACCTTTAATCAATCACTATGGCTATAAGAAAATCATATGCTAATTGGCTTAGGTTGGGCTGCCTCCATGCCTAAAAGACACAGTGACAACAGGCTTATATTGACTGGTTTAAATGATCATGAATCACCTCGTGAACCATGGTCAAGGCCATTCACATCCAAAACCCTTAGCTCCCATGCAAATGGCAAAGGAACAGATACTGATATTACCCACCTTGACTAGTAAGTGGTAGGGAAAGCATTTGAACCCCTTTTTACTCTAAGTCCAACCCCATGTTCTTTCCTGAATGCCTACCCTGTCTTTAGGCAGGAAGTAAGACTTGAACTAACTGGGCCTTCAGGGTTGGACCTAGGGAGGTGATCTGCTTTTGAGGTCTGGAAATGAAAAGCATGATTGTGTGTGAACTCAGAATTAACAGTATGGGCTGTGCCTCCCTCCATTGGTAGGGTTATTAGAAGACTAGTGGTCGTTTGTTCTACTATCCTGACAATTTAGGGAATTTTCATAAGCAGCGATTTTTGTAAGGGAGGGGTTAAAATGACTTCTTAGACATTGAGGATCCATCTATAATAATGCATGTTGGCAGAAAGGAGACAAAGCTACGATTCAGCTGCTAGGTCTTGGTGATGTCATAAACACTTATTCCAGCAGTAGAACTTTGAGATTGAATTACCTTCTTTGTACCCACTGAAGGAGTGAGCCTTGCTGTGTATAACACATTGTGTAAGCTAAACAGTGTTTTTCTGGTTTTCACATGGTGCTTGGGAAGAAGGGAACTTGATCTGTGAACCCAGAAGATCATGAATCTGATATGCGGAAAGACAGTTTAACCTCTCAAATTGCTTTGGTCTCTGATATGTATTTTTAAAATTAAATAAATTAATAAGTGCTGACATTTCCCTAACTTAATCTTAAGGCATCACAGTTTGATTAATCTAATGAGGAGTTCCAAATTGAGCACTTCATTGTATAATAATGCTATAGTTCAAGATCATAGACTCAGTTAATGATTCAAATCCATTAAAAAGTATTGGTTGAAGTGCTCATAGTAGGCAAGGGGATTGAATCAACTGTTTGTTTCTTTTTTCCTCTCTCTCTCTTAGCAATGGAACATTTTGTAGAAATATTACCAATTGAGTATTCCAGGTATACTCATGGCCAGTTTATATAGGATTTGACTTTACAAGCCAAACATACCAGATTTGCAAATCAGAAAGACTGTGGACAATAGATAATGGATAATCCCTCCAAAACCAAAGAGAAAATGGGTTAACAGAGTTGATTACTGGAAAATATTAAATAAGCTTTTAAAAATCTTTTTACATTTTTTACACTCTTATTTTTAGTCGATATGGAAATTTTACTTTAAAAGTAAGATTTATTTGTTTCTCCTTACGTGTCTTTTTCCAGACAATTCAGGGTGACTAAGAAATTGAGTCACATTTTGCCTTAATTCATATACAGTTATGAGAAGACACTTACTTCAATCATCAAAAAAAGATCAAAACTAGTTTCAGTTACAGTTTTATAAATGGGTACTGAAAAAAAATTTTAAACCTGTAAAAGCCCTTTGGCATATCTGTGGTTGCTTACAATAGAGCTGAATGTGAAATTAAACCTGAGTTAAGGACAATCCAAAGATTCACCAAGAGAACACCTGAATCACTGCTGGCAAAATGCTCTTAGGTGTTAACTACTCTTAGGTTAATGCTCAAGACTGAAAAATGCTCAGTCAGTTCAGTTGCTCAGTCTGTCCGACTCTTTGCAACCCCATGAATCGCAGCACACCAGGCCTCCCTGTCCATCACCAGCTCCTGGAGTTCACTCAGACTCACGTCCATCGAGTCAGTGATGCCATCCAGCCATCTCATCCTCTGTCATCCCCTTCTCCTCCTGCCCCCAATCCCTCCCAGCATCAGAGTCTTTTCCAATGAGTCAACTCTTCGCATGAGGTGGCCAAAGATCTGGAGTTTCAGCTTTAGCATCATTCCTTCCAAAGAAATCCCAGGGCTGATCTCCTTCAGAATGGACTGGTTGGATCACCTTGCAGTCCAGGGACTCTCAAGAGTCTTCTAAACACCACAGTTCAAAAGCATCAATTCTTCAGTGCTCAGCTTTCTTCACAGTCCAACTCTCACATCCATACATGACCACTGGAAAAACCATAGCCTTGACTAGAAGGACCTTTGTTGGCAAAGTAATGTCTCTGCTTTTCAATATGCTATCTAGATTGGTCATAAATTTCCTTCCAAGTAGTAAGCGTCTTTTAACTTCATGGCTGCAATCACCATCTGCAGTGATTTTGGAGCCCCCCAAAATAAAGTGTGACACTGTTTCCACTGTTTCCCCATCTATTTCCCATGAAGTGATGGGACTGGATGCCATGATCTTCGTTTTCTGAATGTTGAGCTTTAAGCCAACTTTTTCACTCTCCTCTTTCACTTTCATCAAGAGGCTTTTTGGTTCCTCTTCACTTTCTGCCATAAGGGTGGTGTCATCTGCATATCTGAGGTTATTGATATTTCTCCTGGCAATCTTGATCCCAGCTTGTGTTTCTTCCAGCTCAGCATTTCTCATGATGTACTCTGCATATAAGTTAAATAAACAGGGTGACAATATGCAGCCTTGACGTACTCCTTTTCCTATTTGGAACCAGTCTGTTGTTCCATGTCCAGTTCTAACTGTTGCTTCCTGACCTGCATACAGATTTCTCAAGAGGCAGATCAGGTGGTCTGGTATTCCCATCTCTTTCAGAATTTTCCACAGTTGATTGTGATCCACACAGTCAAAGGCTTTGGCATAGTCAATAAAGCAGAAATAGCTGTTTTTCTGGAATTCTCTTGCTTTTTCGATAATCCAGCAGATGTTGGCAATTTGATCTCTGGTTCCTCTGCCTTTTCTAAAACCAGCTTGAACATCTGGAAGTTCACGGTTCATGTACTGCTAATGCCTGGCTTGGAAAATTTTGAACATTACTTTACTAGCGTGTGAGATGAGTGCAATTGTGCGATAGTTTGAGCATTCTTTGGCATCGCCTTTCTTTGAGATTGGAATGCAAACTGACCTTTTCCAGTCCTGTGGCCACTGCTGAGTTTTCCAAATTTGCTGGTGTATTGAGTGCAGCACTTTCACAGCATCATCTTTCAAGTTTTGAAATAGCTCAACTGTAATTCCATCACCTCTGAGCTGACTGTGGCTCAGATCATGAACTCCTTATTGCCAAATTCAGACTTAAATTGAAAAAAGGAGGGAAAACCACTAGACCATTCAGGTATGACCTAAATCAAATCCCTTATGATTATACAGTGGAAGTGAGAAATATATTTAAGGGTCTAGATCTGATAGATAGAGTGCCTGATGAACTATGGAATGAGGTTTGTGACATTGTACAGAAGACAGGGATCAAGACCATCCCCATGAAAAAGAAATGTAAAAAAGCAAAATGGCTGTCTGAGGAGGCCTTACAAATAGCTATGAAAAGAAGAGAAGCGAAAAGCAAAGGAGAAAAGGAAAGATATAAGCATCTGAATGCAGAGTTCCAAAAAATAGCAAGAAGAGATAAGAAAGCCCTCCTCAGCGATCAATGCAAACAAATAGAGGAAAACAGCACAATGGGAAAGACTAGAGATCTCTTCAAGAAAATTAGAGATACTAAGGGAACATTTCATGCAAAGATGGGCTCGATAAAGGACAGAAATGGTATGAAAAATGCTATGTGCTTCATTAATTTAAATCACATACACAGAAGAAAATCATATAAGTAAAAGATTATCTACCTTTCAAGATTGCTATACTGAGTATTTAATGTTAGTAGATTGAGTACTCCAGGGCTTGATGCTATCAAAAATAATTAAGACCTTTCCTTATATAAACTATTCTTTTTTTTTTTATAATTTTTGCCTGATTAATTCTTACATAATATAAATAAAAAACATTTAACCCACTCAGATGTGCACAGGGGTTTTGTTCCCCTAGTAACTTAGACATTAAAAGAAAAACATGTTTGATCAATTCTTGAACCACTTTTGAGTAATGAAATTCTAACATATTCATTCCAGAGATGTTTCAAAATAGCAAATATGAAAATATGAAATGCTTGCACCAAATATGAAATATGCCCCAAATATGAAAACAAGGAAAGTCTTTTTTTTTTAAACAATCATTTATTGTTGGACATTTAGATTGTTTCTGATTTTCACTGTTGCAATCAATACTCCTAAATAAATATTTGATACTTATTTTTATAAAAAAAAAAAAAAAGGTAAGGCTTTTTAATGACAAGCTCTTGTTGTATTGACTTTCACCTTTTCAAGACTTGCAGCTTCTTCATATGTGACAACTCCCTTTCTGTTTACTTCCCCACAGTTTCATTTTTTTTTTTTTTTCCACCAAAGGTAGACTCTTGGCTTGGGGTGAACCGAACTGGCTAGCCTAAGCTTGGCTGCACAGTGGTGCCAACCCAAATAGATAAAACCTGTGAATTTTTCCCCTGCCCACAAGTCCTTATCTAGTGTGAATGGAATGCAGAGATTATTAATGATGTACTTTGAAGCCTCTTGCCCTGAGGGCACTGATTCAAATCCTGCCTATACCTAAGATGTAAGTCCTGAAAAAATGTTATTGCAGACTGAGGACTGAGCAGTCAATTATGTGAAATGAGTTGATGGTTTGAGTCAAGAACTCAGTTGACCAGAGTCCAATTCACAAAAACCACCAATACAATTTATACCCTTTTTGGCAGTGTCTTCAAGAGTGACTTAATGCCAAGTGGCTCAGTGGTCAGCTTCTCCTCTGATATTGCTTGTGCAGCTCACAAAAAAAAAACTTGCTTTTTGGCTAATTCTGATGTTCCTGCTTAGAAGAAATGAAAATGCTCACTTTCATGAAGTCGATTTTCAGAAGAGTTTTATTAAAATAAAGATGTGTTTTATAAAGAAACTCCTTGGCCTAGAGAGATTGCCTATAGGCTTTAAACAGAGCTCAGGTTTACACAACCATATAACAGATTTTGTTAGATGATCAGATACTGGGTGTGGGGTGGAGAAAATGAAGCTACAGGTTTCTAGCTCAGCCGAAATCCAGTCTTCAAGCAACAATGAGAAATAATTATCTGTCTTTTAAAAGGTAATTTTGAATTTAGAATCTGATGGATGCCTGAAATTAAAAGGAAGAAATCAATATTTAATACAGCACAGCTGTGAGGGAGTTATTTTATTTTACAAAGTGTAAGTACATCTGACTACCATCACATAAGAAACAGAACCACGTGTAGAATTCAGTTTCTAAAATACTCCTGTTAAGTGTGCTTCTTTCCTCTCAACCACCTTCTTTTCTTCTATTTTACCTTCCTCATTTAAAAATTAAAACAATTTTCTTTGTTTAAAAATAAGTTTTATTGCCATACATCAACATGAATCCGCCACGGGTGTACACATGTTCCCCATCCTGAACCCCCTTCCCACCTCCCTCCCCATACCATCCCTCTGGGTCATCCCAGTGCACCAACCCCAAGCTTCCTGTATCCTGCATCGAACCTGGACTGGCGATTCGTTTCTTATATGATATTATACATGTTTCAATGCCATTCTCCCAAATCATCCCCCCACCCCACCCTGAGATCAGACCACATCTGATGCTTGGAAGAGAGATCGAGGAAACACTTTCTATTTAAACTGCTGATTCAGGCCAAAGGAAACTGAGGTTCTACCATCTGTAGTTCTACAGTTTTTTTTTTTGTTTGTTTGTTTGTTTTTAGAATTTGAGTTTATTCTTCATTTAATTTTTAAAACACTGCTGTAGTCTAATACTAAAAACAATAGCAAGCAGTGAATATATTAGGATTAGAGGCCTTTGCTCAATCACTACTGCAAATAAAATGCCAGTAGTGTTATTCACTGACCATTAAAAACTCTGACACTGAGCACCTCAAGGCTGTCCCTGGGAGGCAGATGAGCCACCTGAGCTGTGTGGGGTGACACAGGGGCAGAGAGAGCAGTGCCTGCTGGAGCCGGGGACGGGGTGGCTGGGACAGGGTAGACACAGTGGTGCTGACAGGCGCAGGGTGGTAACTGCTCTGCACAAACCTTTACTAAAAAATCTTTTCTTTCAGATAACAGCATCACACACACGCACACACACACACACACACACGCCCAAGTAACTCCTTTTGGTTTGTTCACCTCTCACCTCAACCCCCTTCCGTTCTAAACTCCTAGCATCTCTCTGCAGCACCTTGACTCCCAGGTACCTTACACCCAAGACAAGAGCAGTCTGTGTGCTTCCTTCATTTTTGTCAAGAATCCCATTTTCCCCAAAATTTAACACAGCTATTCATCCAATCAATGACTCCTACAAAACAAGGTCTACTGGAGAAGGAAATGGCAACCCACTGTAGTAGTTTTTCCTGGAGAACCTCCATGGACAGTATGACAAGGCAAAAAGATAATGACACTGGAAGATGAGGCCCCCAGGTCAGAAGGTGTCCAATGTGCTACTGGGAAAAGTGGAGAGCAATAACTAACAGCTCCAGAAAGAATAATGCCGCTGGGCCAAAGCAGAAACGATGCTGAGCTGCAGATTTGTCTGGTGGTGAAGGTGAAGTCCAGTGCTGGAAAGAACAGTATTGCATAGGAACTTGTGGTGTTGGAGAAGACTCGTGAGAGTCCCTTGGAGCAAGATGAAACCAGTCAATCCTAAATGAAATCAACCCTGAATATTCATTGGAAGGACTGATGCTGAGCTCCTTGGCAGGCAGATTCTTTTCCTCTGTATTACTGCATCGTAACTGCCCTGCTCTTGAAAAGAGGAGGGCAGACAACAGCCACCACAGCCACGAGGAGTGTCCATCCAGAGGAGGTTGCCCTGATGGGGGCAAGGACCTTCGGTCCAGGAACAGCCCTTTAGATGACCTTGAGGAGAGGGAGTCAGAAGGCTCAGTCCCTTGCTCTCTTCCCCCTTCACCCCTTTTCCTCCAGGGCTCGTTGGGTGAACTCAACTGGTGGGTGAGAGCCTGTATATAGAGCAGAATATGGTGTGGAGGGGCAAATGTAAGACAGTTGCTAACAGATAGGAAATTTGACAGAACACTTCTACAGGTGTGGTTGTAGGCTCTTGTCTACTTCCATCTTCCGACTCTTCCAACCTGGAAGCCTAGTGCAGTGTTTCCTTTTGCAATTCTCTTTCACCCAAAGTAGAAAGATTTCCAATTGCCTTTGTAAGAAGTGTGGATAAGAGGCCAAGAGATGTGGTGGAGAAAAATGCAGATTGTACCTACTTGGCAAATGAGACCAGAAATGAAATGAAAGTCTAGAATATAACATTACCTTAAGATTTTAGAAATTAGGAAAATGTTCTAATAAGCAAATGCATAAATACAGGATGAATAATTGGGTTTCTTTTAAGTGGGCAACAAAATAATCTTAGCCATCATGGATCAAATATTGACTATGAGTCAGCACAAATGAGCAGTTGTTACCAGAGAGAGCAGAAGGCAGAAAGTAAATTTTGGAATCTGTGTTGAGAAATACAAGTCATGGTTAAAAGGCATGTTTAAGTACTGGGTAAAGTTGAGAGAACTTGGAGAGCATCCAAGTGTGAAACGAGTTGCTTTAGAAAATGTGTTATGCCGTTTGAGGTTGAGTTTTGAATTTCATATTATATCAGCTAACACCTGCCGCTGATTCTAGTTACCTACTTAGTAGACTGCGTGTGAAATAAACTAGTTTTAGAAACTTGGTCATTGAAGCAGATCGAGCTTTACAGGATAAATTTATATCTCTTCCCATATAGTTCCACTGCGCTTTTAATTCTAGGTACCTTGCATTTATGAACTTTTTTGACTTATTTTAATACGTATTTTGAGATAATGGGAGATCAACTTGGCATCAGGCTGACATTAATAATTAAGGATGTATTGGATTTAAGTCATCTAATACAAATTCTTACTTAAAAAAATAGCTGCTTTTAATTTGCAAATATCCTTCACCTTCACTCAGTAGACCAGGTAGGCTTTGAGAGTCATCATAATCTATTGCACAAATTGTCTATTTTTATTTTGGAAGGCTTTACAATTCACACTTTTCATCTAAGAGGCTATACTGAAATAACTTTATAGTCTCATCAACATCTTTATATAGTAAAATGTTTAATTTACTTTCAGCTAAACGCCAGAAGTTTGTAGGCAGGCCGATTGGAAAGCATCGCTCTTTACGAACACTGCTAACAAGGTGAGGGTGGCAGAGCCTCTCCAAGGTTCCTGATGCTAACTGAGCAAAGCATGATGGGCATCTCCTGCGTTCTATCTTATTTTATTTTTTTATGGGCAATACTATCACTAGGGTTGTCCATATCTGCAAACTACTTTCAAGAATTATTAGTTATAAAATAAAAATAAAAGATTGAATCCACCCTCCATTTGATGTTAAATAGTTGGTTTAATGGATTTTAAATGAATTGTTTTGGAAGCATATTTAAAACACAATACCTAAAAAATATATGTGGTATATCCACATCAAGCGTTCACATTTTTCAAAGAAATGTCCACACGTTTTCATTCTATTGAAGCTAAGTCCTATCAAATGTTGCCAGGCTGAGATTTAAAACCCATGTGTTACAGAGATTTCCATTGGGATGACATTCACATATTTCACTTATTTTTAACAATTCTTATTGAAAAGAAATTATGCACTAGCATGATTTACTATAGCCCTGAGCCAGACTACCAAGTATATAATGCTGTGGTGATAATGAGTTTAGTGCCAAGAAAATAGAGATATGAAAAATTCTAAAAAAGAAAATGCCTCAGTATGGGAGAAGACAAATGGCATAAAAGATCATCCAGGTACATGACAAAGTAGAACAGACTCATTTTTCCCCTGCAAACCTTACCTCATTTGTTGGCAGCTGAAATTTTGTAAATATGATGTGTTTCAAACTGCCATTCTAAAGATCTTTAAAATTTATCTTTCTGTAAGTGTGTTGGTTATAGAAAAACACTTCTCTATCCTAAAGAACCTTAATAGTATTATATGGTAACTAGTGATGAGGAACTTTGATTTCTGAAGATGATTGCTATTGATTTATAAACTTCTATACAAGTTTCAAAGGTACATCTGGTGGATCTGTTCATGATATCACAGGGATTGGTTCTGCCCTTTCGGTACCCTTTCTTTTTCCAAAAGTTACCTGGCTCTTTCTCTCAAATTTTACCCGCCCCCCCCACCCCGCCCTTTCTGTCTCCCTATCAGTTATTACTATCACTAGTTTTTCTTTGGCAAGATTTGTCCCAAATCTTCATCTATGTTTAAGAATAAAACAAATAATGACCCATGGGAAACAATCGGAGGGAAAGGTATATATGTCTTGATTGTTGCTGTTGTTTAGTCGCCCAGCCATGTCCAACTCTTTTGTGACACCATGGACTGTAGCCCGCCAGGCTCCTCTGTCCATGGGGTTTTCCAGGCAAGAATACTGGAGTGGGTTGCCATTTCCTTCTCCAGGGGATTGAACCCACTTCTCCTGCTTGGCAGGTGGATTCTTTACCATTGAGCCACTGGGGAAGTCCAGGTCTTGATTGTGTAGATGCTAAATAATGCCAGTTATTTATTGCTGTTTTTTTCTGAATGCAGGATTATAGCTAACCATTGAGGTTGATGGGACTTGGGCCAATGTATGCACAGACTGCTACGACTTTGTTCCCTGAGGTCCCTGAACTGTCTCCTCAAGATCTAGGCCTCTCAGGAGATGTCTGTCTGTTTCCTCTGGAGCCATTGATTCAGGTCCAGTCAGACACCTACTTGCTTGTACACAGGGGGAAATGAAGAGCTGCCTATTTGGGTAAGCCCCTCAAGGCAGACTCATGAAGGGAAACAACAGCCCACGACCATAAGGAGCAATTACCATAAAGTGGCATAATTGGCAAAACACTTTTAGTTTGGTGATCCTTGTCCCAGATTTTTGAAGTGATTATTATTAGCTTCATTTTATAAATGAGTGAGAATGAGTCTCTGAGTTATTATGTGACCTCACCAAGGTCACTCAGTTGCATAAATTTCAGCCACTAATTCATAATCAATATTGCCATGGACATTTTTAAAATTAATTTTTATTGGATTATAATTGCTTTACAATGTTGGGTTAGTTTCTGCTGTTCAGCAAAGTGAATCAACTAAACATGTACAGAGATCCCGTCTTTTTTGGATTTCCTTCCCATTTCGGGCACTACAGCAGTGAGTAGAGTTCCCTGAGCTGCACACTAGATTCTCATAGTTAACTATTTTATACGTAGTATCAATAGTGTATCAGTTCAGTTCAGTCGCTCAGTTGTGTCCGATTCTTTGCAACCCCATGAACCGCAGCACGCCAGGCCTCCCTGTCCATTACCAACTCCTGGAGTCCACCCAAACCCATGTCCATTGAGTCAGTGATGCCATCCAACCATCTCATCCTCTGTCGTTCCCTTCTCCTCCTGCCCTCAATCTTTCCCAGCATCCGGGTCTTTTCAAATGAGTCAGCTCTTCACATCAGGTGGCCAAAGTATTGGAGTTTCAGCTTCAACATCAGTCCTTCCAGTGAGCACCCAGGACTGATCGCCTTTAGGATGGACTGGTTGGATCTCCTTGCAGTCCAAGGAACTCTCAAGAGTCTTCTCCAACACCACAGTTCAAAAGCATCAATTCTTTGGCGCTCAGCTTTCTTTATAGTCCAACTCTCACATCCATACATGACCACTGGAAAAACTGTTGCCTTGACTAGACTGACCTTTGTTGGCAAAGTAATGTCTCTGCTTTTGAATATGCTATCTAGGTTGGTCATAACTTTCCTTCCAAGGAGCAAGCGTCTTTTAATTTCATGGCTGCAGTCACCATCTGCAGTGATTTTGGAGCTCCAAAAATAAAGTCAGCCACTGTTTCCACTATTTCCCCATCTATTTGCCATGAAGTGATGGGACTGGATGCCATGATCTTAGTTTTCTGAATGTTGAGCTTTAAGCCAACTTTTTCACTCTCCACTTTTACTTTCCTTAAGAGGCTCAGTAGTATATATGTCAATCCTAATCTCTCAGTTCCTCCCGCCTCCCCTTTACCCCTTGGTGTCCTCATGTTTATTCTCTATGTCTGCATCTATATTTTTTATGCAAATAAGTTCAGTGACACCATTTTTCTAGACTCCACATATATGCATTTTTTTTTTACTCTTTTGAAAAAAAAAAATTGAAGGATAATTGCTTTACAGAATTTTGCAGTTTTCTGTCATACATCAACAAGAATCAGCCATGGGTGCACCATGCCTCCTCCCTCCCGAGTCTCCCTCCCATCTCCCTCCCCGTCCCACCCTTCAGCCTGTCCCAGAGACCCTGTTTGAGAGACTCCACATATATGCTTTAATGTACACTATTTGTTTTTCTTATCTATGAATTTTTAAAGAAATAAAAACTTGCTCTAAAGTGAAAACTACTTTTATCAGAATTTAGATCAAAGAAGAAACAACAGCATTTAATTTAAAAGCAAAGCAAAGCAACCTTAGCATCTGCTTGGAGCATCAATTGGCTAAACTCAAAGGAAAGTGGCCACACAAAAGCTGTCATATTCACGGGCAGCCTGATCCCAGACGGCATCATTGCTTCCCTGTAAGTCCCCTCCTAATGAAGTTTTAATGAGTGATTTTTCATTCCACATTTACTCTATGTGTATAATCTTTTGGAATAATGTTAGGCATATGCTGGCACCCACTGTAGTGTTTTTGATATCTTCAGCTTGTTTAATTAATTTCCTTTCTATGAATGTTCACATAACATCAGAAACATCCAAGTGGAAAATTAAAAATTAAGCCAGACACTTGGATATGCCTAAATATGTAGAAGTTTGAAATGGTAAACACATTTGGAATGATAAACACATATGTGTTGAGCACATATCCATGTAGATAATATTCGTAGCCTGTGTGACTACTTGTGGTCCAATTTCATGTTATGGAATTAAAATATGATTATTTTTTAAAATAGACTCAAATATTAATGCTATCATAAAGGTAAAGCAGTGTGAGTTTCCTGAGCAACATTTTTTTATTCAGTAGATAATTCAACTGAATGAACATATGTGTGTGTGTATGTGTGTGTGTGTGTGTATATGTGTGTGTGTATATATATATATATATATACACACACATACACATTTTCCCATGAGACTGTGTAAATGTGTTTTAACTTAAACTGGAAAACAAAATCCCCAGTTTTAAATATTTTTGCATTTTGTAAATTGGTCTTTGTAAAAAAAGATATCAATGAAACAGTATGAGTGATGGGATTTTTGCTCTACATTTAAATATCTTATTAATACCCAGACATAAAACATCCTTGTTTGTTTCACATAGAAACTGTAAGTTTACTTTGTTTGAAAAATGGGGAAATAAACTCCAGTTTCAGACTTCTCTTTGTTGTTCTAGCTGTGTGTCATTGACACTGGCGTGACTTGTCATGGGAAGGGGTAATGAGGCAAGACTGGGATTGTAACAATTATTAACCTGCAAATCTGCTGTGGCAAAGTCAATTCCAGCTAGAGTGACATTTCTAAGTATCTCAGGAAATAGTACTCTTGTTTGAACTACTCACTTTATTAATTTGATTTGATGAATATGGGAGAGATGAATAACTTTTAAATATAAAGAGTGGCCAAGTGTCATTAATTGTGCATTCCACATGGATCCATAGATCGGACGCTGTGCCTCCCTCCCGGCCCCCCTGTCTCTTTGGTGGTAATTTATTTAGCTGGGAAAGCTTGGGTTTGGTGTAGCATCTGGTTTTCAGTGATATCCTGCTGGTCTTATCCAATTTTCCAGCTGGGAGCATGAGGCATAGGGAGGTCGAATGACTCGCCTAAAGGTCACCTGGTAGCTCAACTGGGATTATAACTCAGAATCTTTCTGATTTTCCCATCCTTTGCTCACTGGACCACAAAACTCCCTTGATCCCATCTTCTCAAGCTTGCCTGAGCAGGAAGTAATGGTTAGGCCTGGAAAAAACAATCCCAAATTAAATACTGGCCACTATCATCTTCTTTAAAACGTGTTTCAGACTTGCACTGATGTGACTCTAAGGGAATCTCTCTTTTACATTCTAACACTGGAGGAGATTTCTATTCATGGGAATGTTGTTTTTCCCAGTGGTAACCTTGTGAAGGTTCATAGTTACTACTCAGATGCTGATTGTGGTTGAAACGTTTTGAGAATGCCAATGACTTGAGGCTTATGGCAGGAGAATACAGTTACTTGTGTGTATAATCAGCCTTGTTCATTATACTCCCAACACATGGTACTTGCCTATTAATTTAACAAAAATCCACCTGGCTTGTCCTATCTTAGAACTTCTAGACTTACCATTCTCTCACCTGGAAATCCTCCTCATGATTTTCTATGGCACTTTTTTTTTTTTTTTTAAATCATTTAGATCTTAGCAGAAGTGGTACCTTCTCAGAGAGAAGCTTCTTTAATCTATCCTCTTAATGTAACGGCTTTTTAAAAAAATCTGATGTCTCCATATTTTTCTTCATTTCATTTATTGCTATTTACAACATTTATTGATTTTGTTTCCTTAAGTATCAGAGTCTAATCTGTCTTGGTTATGTATTGGACAATGTTGGATGTATGGAAAAAACTCAATAAACATTTGTTGAAAGAATGAGAAGCCATTCCTGATGAAAGAAGTGCTCTCTTCTCTTTTTTTAAAAATTATCATTCAAGGAGTTTCCAAAGAGAAAGCGCGAGTGGAGATGACCCTTACTCATCCACCCAGATCAGGTGAATTAACCCTGAAGGTCAACAGGATGACAGATGACAGCTGTCCCTGTCAGATCACCCTCTCATCCATAGCTTCAACCTTGGAATTGCCCTCGGGCTTGGCTTGTGATCAACAGAGGAAAATAGGTTGTGTTATACTTATAGTCACAGTTCATTTTTGATCTAAATTTGTACTTTTGCCCACTTTAATCATTCACCTTATTTACCCAATTGATACTTAATGATGTGTGTTCACTTCCAAAAACCCCATTCATATTGAAAGGCTGACCCATATACAGAATATTGAAAAAAACTATCTGACCCCTGAAAAGGAATTTCCAAATTTTTGTATCAATAGATAGACTGTGCTGGAATCTCTGAGGGTGATGAGTTTATATAAATAAGGCTTGAAAAAACGTTGCAGGTCAGTATTTTTAAGAATGCAGCCAGATAACTTTCCAGACTTGCTTGATGTATACTTATTCATGACTTGTGAGAGGCAATGAAATTTTATGGTACCCAAATTCTGCTGCAGGTGACTTTACATGTATGCTACTCTGCATTTATAACTGAGTATTTATACCTCGGTATCTATAACCTAGATCATCAGTTTATGGGAGAGGAAACAGGACCACAGAGTGACTTTCTCAAAAAGGACCCTGAGTTACTCTGGCTTTCCAGTGTGTGCCTAGCTGTAGGTGTTATGAAGAAGGGTTCAGGCACTTGTTTGCCCTGAGCTCTCTTAGGAAGTCATTTCTGGAGCATCTGGCCATTTTGCCAGCCACCACTATAACTCTGGATAGTAATTGCATGGTATTCTGGGTGGTTGGGTTGAAGACCTGGATGACAGGGGTCTCAGGCAGTGAGAAGTTTCCTTCTCACTTGACAAGGAGTACCCTGGGGACATTTTGAGGTTAATATGGGGGAGTTTGGGGCTTCCCTTGTAGCTCATCTGGTAAAGAATTTGCCTGCAATGCACAAGACCTTGGTTTGATTCTTGGGTTGAGAAGATCTCCTGGAGAAGGGATAGGCTACCCACTCCAGTATTCTTGGGCTACTCTGGTGGCTTAGGCGGTAAAGAATCTGACTGCAATGTGGGAGACCTGGGTTCGATCCTTGGGTTGGGAAGATTCCCTGGAGGAGAGAGTGGCAACCTACTCCAATATTCTTGCCTGGAGAATCCCCATGAACAGAGGAGCCTGGCAGTGGCAATCCATTGGATCACAGAGAATCTGACAAGACTGAGCGACTAAACACAGAGCAGCACCTGGGGGAAATTTCAAGGTAACATAAGGTATCTGTGTGACCATTATTTAGTGTCTTTTGTTATACTTATAAAAACCTGCCGCATTCCTTCACTGATTCGATTTCAGCCTTCTGGTCATCTTGGCTGAGAGATGCCTGGTTTAGAGAGATGGACAAGCCACAGTTACCATCACATCAACTCTTCAACTCCTGTGATAATCTGTAACTACCTGGGTGAGTAAGCTTGAGTCCCTCATTCATGGTACTATTAAAAAGAAACATTAACAAACTACTAGAACTGAGACAAATATTGAAAATGAACTTTTCCCTTGATCTGCACATTTTGGGACAGATGTTCAGATTATTTCACGTGGTTTCTCAGATAGACTGTATGCTTTTGTTCTAAAAAATATGGTGAAGAATTCACTGGGTTCTTGAATGGCCCAGTAATCATCTTGGCTTCCAGCATTCATTTTCTTTTTATCACTGGAAAATAATTAGATTATATTCTAACTTTTTTCTAGAAAAGTCAAAAGTTGTTCATTAATATTGAGAAAATGGGGCATTTCTCTGTTTTGAGTGGACAGAAATGTGATCTTTTCCAGAACTGATATTAAAGACCCTCCAAGTGTTCCAGGCCCCCAGAAAGTCATATGTTGGGATCATTAAACCGATGATGGGGAAACCTATCAGGGGATTGTTTCAAAACAGACGCGAAAGCCTATATCTAGAAAATAAACTCCATACACAATTCAAACAGAACACACTGGTAAGTGTAATATAGCCGCAAAAAGTCTTGAAACTTTTCCCAGTATCATTACTTGGACTTTATACTTTGTAATTTCATTCTGAGAGATGAGTTTGCGTGATACGTCAATCTTTTCATAACAAATTGCCTTTTGGAAAAGGAATTGATAACTACTTATGGAGGTGACAAGTATCTTTCCTTTTCCATTCAGATCAATAATTCTGTGGACCAGTTTCCTATTATTAATCATGCTGACATTAGAAGGAAACTCAGATGAAAGAGAGTTTGTGAACAGGGTACTGAATGGCAGCCAAGTTGAACCATCAAGCACGCATTTGGTCAGCTCCTAATGGATGATCTTTTGAAGCACAGTGTCTGCCTGACATCATGGGAAAAATCTTCTTTTTTTTTACTTTTTGAGTAAACAGTCTGATTCCCTGGGACATATTTTATACCACTTTCTCTTCTAAAGGAACTTAAAGAAAGAATGTTTTAGAGCCATTTAAATTTATAAGAAATGATCATGAGGTGCAACTGAAAAATAAAAAAACTCCTGCTGGTCTGATGCCTTTTTACCTATTCATTCATTCAGTAGTATTTTGGATTATCTACTATGTGTAATTGTGCAACATAGAATATTGTGTTACTTAAATAGCAAATGATGATGTGTTTGGGGAATTTGGCAGGACATCATTCTATTTTGAATACTTTTTCAAAATGATTGTTACTTATTATTTGTGGCTGTGCTGGGTCTTTGTTGCTGCGAGAGGGGCTCCTCTTCCTTGCGCTGTGTGGGCCTCTCATTGCGGTGGCTTCTCGTGTTGCGGAGCGCAGGCTCTAGGGCAGGCAGGCTTCAGTAGCTGCACGTGGGCTCAGTAGTTGTGGCTCGTGGGCTCCAAAGTACAAGCTCAGTAGCTGTGCCCCACAGCAAGTGGAATCTTCCCAGACCAGGGATAGAGCTGGTATCCCCTACATTACAAGGTGGATTCTTAACCACTGGACCACCAGAGAAGCCCCATCATTCTTTCTTGAAAGCAGTAAAAAATGAAAATGAAAGTGAAGTCGCTCAATCGTGTCCAACTGTTTGTGACCCCATCGGCTGTAGCCTACGAGGCTCCTTCGTCCATGGGATTTTCCAGGAAAGAGTACTGGAGTGGTTGCCATTTCCTTCTCCAGGGAATCTTCCCAACCCAGGGATCGAAGCCGGGTCTCCTGCATTGCAGGCAGACGCTCTACCGGCTGAGCTACCAAGAAAGCCCATTCTTGAAAGCAAAACTAGCAGCAATTATGGTGTAGTTATGTCTAGAATTTTGACTTGTAATGATGCTCCAAACTTGGCGTCTCATGAAATGGAGTGGCCCTGAACTCTTCCAGGGAGGAAGAAGGTACAGATTTTTAAATGTCAAGATGACTATGATAACTGATACTCCTTTTTACCTCAGATTCCCATAGAGAGAGGGCAGGGGAAAATGAATTGGCCACACAATGTTATCCATTTCCATAGGCCAAAAAAAAAAAAAAAAAAAATTAGGACAGAGGTCCTTCACTTTTTTGCTATCTTGAAATGTCAAGAGAGAGAGACATCTGAAGGGGGTAGGAAAAGGGGGTGAGTAGGACAGAAACTCAAACACTAATGGGGAATAGAATTTCTCTTGCACTGGCCACAATACATATGTTTGTTATAAAGCAAGAGGCGGGGAAGACATGCATGCCTGATGTTGAAGAAAAGCCTGTTTGTGCCTCATACACTGGAGAAATTGTTCGAGAACAGTTCATCCATGTGAAAATATGACCCATGTCATTTTGCCAGGGTCGTTAAGACACTGAGCTGCTGAGTAAGGCCTGACTGGGTAAATTCAAGATCCTGGGGGTATACATACTTCCTAGTGCCCAGTTTTTCTAAGATGAAAAAAAAAAATGTCAGTGGAAATAAGGTTATGGAGTGCCACTTGCGTGGGCGAGACAGGGTCTACATAGGGTGGGAACCAGCCGCTCTCAGACATGGCCCATTCTTTTAGATTCTGCCCCATTTTCTTAGTGGGCAAAATGAGAAAAAGAGGATAAATCCCCAGCACTGGTAGCCAGAAGAAAACAGTGGTATTTAGAGATGGGGAAAGGGAAAGGTTACGCATCATTTTGAAATGAATTCCCATTCTCTTTTGACTATTGTGATATTCATGTTTTACAAACTCCTAGAATGTCTGGAGATAAAATTGAGATCATTTGTTGTGAAAAGAAATGGCCTCATAGAAGAGCTCAGAAGACATGAAAGCTATATTTGAATGAACAAATATTCAAAAGTAGGCAGGAAATCTGGAATAATGGAGAATATTTTTTCCCTTGGTAGAATTGTATGAAGTTTGAGGGCATCCTACATGAAGCAAAATAGCTCACTGGAAAATAAAAATGAAAACAAACAAACAAACATCCTTTAACTGTTTCAGTTTTAACTAGGCTAGGACAAATAACCAATTTAATCTCAGTGTTAAGTTTTTAAAAAATTGTTGACAATTCTGATTTTTCTGGTTTATTTACAGTGTCCCACTTTCTCTTATTCAAGAGAGTGACAGAGCAATCATATAATTCATTCAACAAATAGCAAATTCTTAGTAATTTACAGTGGATCAGAACTTTAAATTCTCTGGCCTTAGTTGCTTTACCTATAATTTGATGGATTATAACTAGTTAATTTCCAAATTTTGTTTTGTTGACTGTATTAGTGTTTCCTAGCTTTAATATTTCAGTAAGTGTGTATGAGTGTGAAAGTCATTCAGTCGTGTCTGACTCTTTGCGACCCCGTGGACTCTACAGTCCATGGAATTCTCCAGGCCAGAATACTGGAGTGGGTAACCTTTCCCTTCTCCAGGGGATCTTCCCAACCCAGGGATCGAACCCAGGTCTCCCACATTGCAGGTGGATTCTTTAGCAGCTGAGCCACAGGAAAGCCCAAACAGAACTATTGTAGTAAAAGGGTTTATGATTTGGATATGGGTCTTGAAACTACTCATATTTCTAGAAAAACAAAATATAACAACCCCATTATGTACTTTTTGCAGTGCTACCTGAATATGTGAGAGAAAAAAAATTCCTGGATTTCTTCTTATATTCTAGAAGTTGTTTCCTTTGGTGGGGATTGGGGGGGAGGGGAGTGGTTAATTTAATAGACACTTACTTTTTTTAAAGTCAGTAATAGAGCTGAGAATTGGGCAGGGTAGAGCTTACATTGAACCTATGTGGGCTATTCTGTTTTAGTGTGATAAGTTTCAAAATCTTCCCAAAATTAAAGGCAGAGAATTTATTTTAAAGGACTTCTTTGAAAGATATATATATATATATATATATATATATATATATATATATAAAGCAAAGCCTCTTTGCTCTAAGCTTCTTCAAGCCTGTTTCAAGTGCCTTAGATTAAGCAGCTTGAGATCTGCTAGTTATAAAAGTTTTTTTTTTTTTTTTTTTCCCAAGAAAGAAGATGTGCTTTTCAAATTGGCAGGTACTTACAGAACTGTTACTCTGAGCAAAAGAGTGGAAACATGAGACCCTTGTACAGATTTCACCACCATTAGAAAGTTTCTTTGAGACACTCATATCAGCCCACTGATAAAATATCATAAAATAACTGCCATCTCCACCTTTCATAGGAGCAGCCCTTGAATTAGTCAGAGCTGCTGGATTGTAATAAGGAAACGCGTGTTTAAAAAATGAATGAAAGGAAAAGATGACCTTCAGGTTACTCTGGTCTGTTGATGGGGTCAGGGGAAGGAATTCATAACCTGAGAAGGACAGGGTGAGTCTGACTCTGGATGCGAAAGTTCACAAGTCTGCATTATAAATAATATATGTAGGAAATGAGTGTTTACTCCTCTCTAATATTGGCAAACTGGAAGGATAAGATGGCTTCCTTTTGACGCGAAAAAAGATCTAAATGTAAGATGCTATTTTAAACACCAAACAGCTGTTTCATCTTGAACTGAAAAGAACAAAGAAAACACCCTCAAGTCCACATAGGATATTTTGTGCTTTCCCTTGCATGTGTGTGTGTGTTTTCCCTCCTTTTTTTCACTTAGGATAATTGAAATGTCATTTTATCTGGGGATGTTTTCTTTACCGACCAGGGACTTGAAAAGTTAAAATATTGGAGAATTTCCTTTTCATCATTTTCAACATAAACAACTTTTCGTTGCTTCAATATGAAATGTTTTCTTTGTTAATCCAACAGAGATTAATGCCTGGAATGCTAAACTGTATACTTAAAGGAAAAATTATGATGGTCCATGGATAATATATTTTAGGCAAGACCAAGCAATAGGCTGGCATTATATCACAGTCTAAGAGGTTTTTCTTGCTCTGGAGAACAGTTGGAAACAGAAAGGGTAGCCTGAGTCACCGATTTAAAAGATTTTATTTATCCATTTAATGCCTGGAAATCCTTGAATCACATTCACAAAAGAGTTTAAGCATTTATGTTTGGATGATTCAGAAAATGAATTTCTGATTTGCAGAGCAAGCTTCTTGGGAATTTAACTCAAACCACCTCTTTGATTGATATGAAAAGATATATGTCTTTAAAAGTTTGAATCAATATGTAAAGTCATTTGCCTTGGTCTGGATTTTATGCTGAAAATTGCTCAGGCTGAACGCATAGAACAAACTTTTACATATTCAGTAAATAGCAGGTTTATTTACCTCTTAATTCTTCATAGATATTTATATTTGCCCTCCAACTTTAATTTTTGGGAAAATAAAGAGTCATTAGAATATATTCTATTCTCCCAGATAAGAAACACACACATATACTTAGTTCATTTTACCTGGAAACTTGTTCCATTAAGCAGGCAAACACACATTGAAAAGTTTAATTATTTACTTATCTATCTCTAAAAGTCTGGCCCATAAGTTTGTGGCTTTTTTTATTTTATTTTTTAATTGGAAGGAACAACATTAGCTTTTTTGGTTTTGTGGTTGCAAAACGTATGTCTGCTTCTTTATACTATTTCTAGCTCTCCTTCTTTTTAACTCATGAGACAATTTTAGTTAACTTTTCCTGAGGCTTAATTCCTTCTAATTTTGTTTTTAAAATAAAAGATGAGTTTCTTTAACTTAAGAACAGGAAATTCTAGGCCAGAAACTGCTATTTCTCTTCCTTTAGATAGAGATCTCAAAGGTACTAACATCTTGTAAAAGTTTTAAAAAAAAGGAAGAAGAAAAAAAAATCTGTACCAGACCTTTTTTAATCCAGACTTGGTTATATAGCACATTAATAAATTGTCCTGTCAACCTTTAGGACATGGGTTCAACTCCAATTGGTTTAATGGTCACAAATGTTTCCTTAGAAGGATTCCGGATTTCTGGATGGAGGCAGAAATGCCAGGGATTCTCAGAGCAGGCTTGAGATCCCCCCACCCCCCTCAGAAGGTGGTCCTGGGAGGTAATCACACCCTGCTGATAGGATTTGGCAGTTAAAATAGATGGAGGTCAGCCTGTCATTTTGTCTATTTAAATAAGTCACTTGTGATTAAGGATAAGCAGTATTTTTTTTTTTTTTTTTTCTTTTTCTCTCTTTCTCTCTCACTTTTGGGTCCTTACAGGCTCTCATGTGTTTCTCTGATGTTTCTTTACCTCTGGAGGACTTCTCTCTCTTATTCTCTCCTGTCTTTTACATGGAAAAATGCTTATGTCACCTCTGTCTTTCCCCCTTGGAGACACAGACTGGGGAACATGATAAATCACTATTTATCATTTTATTCCATTTAAATTTCAAAAATTGGTAGTCCAATCAAAACTCTTATTCTCTACCAGATGTTCCATGACATCTGGAGAGAAATGAAATGTAAGACAGTTGTCTCTGCTATTTCCCTCTTTGCTAAGAGAAGTCAGTAGCATCTGTGTTATGTAATTGAGTTCATGGTTATTTCTCCATCTGCTTGGGTACTTTGGTACATAAGATAATTTTTCTGCCTTTTGAAAAAATTAACTAATGTGTATCATTTTATGCAATCCATGAGGACTGTCTTTGTTGTTAAGACTTTTTGTGACTATGAAATAGCAGGACCTTATAAAAATTATGCACTTTTTCATAAAAGTATTTGGCTGTTAACACAAAATGTAATCAGAGATACAGAAGTATTTGCATTCGCCAACTCATTTACTGAAATTGTTTGCCAAATGTCATTCTGAAATACTGCTTCTCTTTCTCAGAGAATTTCATCCAGTGTTCTTCCACTGCTGCGAGCCCTGTGTAAGATTCTTCCTGCTGCCCAGGCCATTCACCAGGCATGGTGTGTGACGGGGGAAGGCTCTGCTGAGTGAGAGCAGATGTGACCCAAACCCCGCCATCTCTCGGGCACTCTCTCACACCCTCAGTCCACTTTCATCTCTAATCATCTCTGACACATCTGGCTTTGTGAAGGTTTAATTTGATGGTATCCACTTCAGCTACATCACATAGCTTTTGCTTCATGCCCTGGGGCAAAAACCTCAAAGGACTCAAAGCCTGCCTTGCCTGGAAGGGCCAGAGGATGACCCCCCAGGGGGCAGCCCTTAGCCAGTGGTGGACAGGAGCTAGTGCGTCCTGTGAGCAGGCCATTCTGAGATCCTTTCTATCGTCTCTTCAACCTTTGCCAGTGGGCTTGGGCCCCAGGTAGTCAGAGCAGTGATCAGTACACTGTGGAACAAAATTTCCCAGTTTTCTGCTCCCATTCTTGCTATCATTTCCCCAAGTAAACTATTTGTATACAGGTTCTTGTCTGAGGTTTTGCTTTCTAGGGAAACCCAGGCTCCCATAAAATAACACAACAGATGTGGATGAACCTAGAATCTGTTACACAGAGTGAAGTCAGAAAGAGAAAAATAAATACAGTAAATTAACACATGTATGTGGAATCTAGATAAATGGTTCTAATGAACCTGTTTACAGACAAACAGAATGGACTTGTGGACCCAGGGGAAAGAGAGGGTGGGAGGAATTGAGAGAGCAGCAGTGACGTGTAAATTAGGTAGCTAGTGGGAAGCTGCTCTATAGCACAGGGAACGCAGCTCTGTTCTCTGTGATGACCTAGATGGGCAGGATGGGTGCGGGGCAGGGAGGCTCACAAGTGAAGGGATCTATGTAATACATAGAGCTGATTCACACGCAGCAGAAACTAGCATCACATCGTAAAGCAATTATACTCCAATTAAAAACAACACAACACAATACCATGCAAAGCAAAACAAAATCCCAAGAGATCATCCCTTTAGCATGACTTGCTGCCTCATATCATGGTTATGTAGGTATGCTTGCTGCTGCTAAGTCGCTTCAGTCATGTCCAACTCTGTGTGACCCCAGAGAAGGCAGCCCACCAGGCTCCCCTGCCCCTGCGATTCTCCAGGCAAGAACACTGGAGTGGGTTGCCATTTCCTTCTCCAATGCATGAAAGTGAAAAGTGAAAGTGAAGTCGCTCAGTCGTGTCCGACTCCTAGAGACCCCATGAACTGCAGCCTACCAGGCTCCGCCATCCATGGGATTTTCCAGGCAAGAGTACTGGAGTGGGGTGCCATTGCCTGCTCCCATAGTTCTTTGAAAAGTGGAAGTGTTAGTTGCTCATTCCTGTCTGACTCTTTGTGACCCGTGGACAGTAGACCACCAGGCTTCTCTGTGGGATTCTCCAGGCAAGAACACTAGAGTGGGTTGCCATTCCCTTCTCCAGGGAAGTCATCCCAACATAGGGATGGAACCCATCTCCTGCATTGGTAGATGGGTTCTTTACCACTAGCGCCACCTCTCCTAAGAAAAACATTTGCCTTTGAAAGTTGGGACAAATGTGATAAATCTCTCTTTGATAGCAAGCTCTCTTCCATGAGGGTACAGCATGGAAAAAGAAGACACTGCTCCTGGGAACGAATCTGTAGTCTAGTGCTTACCTTCTTTGGATATTTCACTATAGAGGCACAGCAAATCATTTTTAAAAGTAGCCAAATGATGCTTCTCAAATTCATATAGAACTCCTCTGGTTAAAAAATGCTATACACCTGCGTTATAGGACATTGTAAATAACTTCTTGCAGAAAAAAATCCAGATGCTGTGAGAATCAAACAGGAAACCAGGAGGTGAAGTGAATTGGGGAACGTTTTCTCCAAGAGAGCTCTTGAGAGAGGTTTAACAAGAGGTGAAAGTCCCGGGTTGACAGAGGCAAAATACAATGGCATTTCATGGACAGAGGATGGGCAGAGAGACAGAGCTCAGGATTCAAGAACATAACTAGGTAAATGTGGACACACAAACTTTTACTTTCCTGTGATCTTGCAGAATTTAACATTCTGTGATAGGTAGATACAGTTTGGTGATTAAATAAACTGGAAAAATATTCATGTTACATTCAGACTTCAGGAGTTCATAGCATACATTAAAGGTCCCTAGGAAGTACTGCTATTTATAAAAATTAAACAACCCCTCAAAACAGCAAACTTGTGGAACTGAGCATTTCCTAAACTTCTGTGACTATGAAGTCTTCTGTAGGACACTATTCAGTCATCTTGAGGCACGCTGATGTTCCACAGAATGGATCTTGGGAAGTTCTGGAAGGCAGCAGTGCTGAGAAATAAAGTTGATGGGGTCTGGGGTGGGTTGGGTATGGCAGTGAACCTCACATAATACCTATATGTGTTTGGATTTAATATGTCGACCAGGTGCTACAATCTCTGTCCTGAAGAAAAGAAATATGGCTCACTGCAAAATAATTTAGCACACCAAAGTCACACTTTCAACTTCATACTGACATTACTGACACGCTGTTACCTTTACCATGCCCATTGTTGGGGAAGGAGTATAACAGAGGATTTTGTAGCCATATGTACGTCTGCTTCAGAGAAGGCAATGGCACCCCACTCCAGTACTCTTGCCTGGAAAATCCCATGGGCGGAGGAGCCTGGTAGGCTGCAGTCCATGGGGTCGCAGAGAGTCGGACACGACTGAGCGACTTCACTTTCACTTTTCACTTTCATGCATTGGAGAAGGAAATGGCAACCCACTCCAGTGTTCTTGCCTGGAGAATCGCAGGGACGGGGGAGCCTGGTTGGCTGCTGTCTATGGGGTCGCACAGAGTCGGACACGACTGAAGTGACTTAGCAGCAGCAGCAGTACGTCTGCTTGCCAAGTCACTTCAATCGTGTCTGACTCTTTGCAACCCCATGGACTGTAGCCCCCTAGGCTCCTCCTCCTGTGGAATTCTTCAGGCAAGAACACTGGAGTGGGTTGCCATACCTTCCTCCGAGGGCTCTTCCAACCTAGGGACTGAACCCACATCTCCTGTGTCTCCTGCATTGCCTCGCAGGTTCTTTACCACTAGCGCCACCTGGGAAGCACTCAAATCCAATTTCTCTTCTTGCCATGTGACCCTGGCCCTGTGTCTCCATGCTTCTGTTTCATTACCTATAATGAATATGGACATAGTGATAATGGTGCCTAATTCACAGGGTTGTTGGAAGGATTAGATGAGATAAAACAATTAAAGCACTTATAGAGTGTCTAATATGTGACCAGTAAGATATAGCACATTTATTAATAGTATTGTGTAGTGGAAAATGTATAGGCTTGAGGACAGGCCTAAGTTCAAAGCCTGCCTTTATCACTGTCACAAAACACCTCTGGGTTTACCAAATCCTATGCATTGGTTTTTAGTTAGCACTGTAAAGAAGGGAATGATAATACACATCTTACCAAGTTACTGTGAGTAATACTAATAAAGTATAAAGGACATAGAATCTTCTGCTGCTGGGATAGTTATTATATTTCTATGGTATTCCTCTATTTCTTCTTAGGAGCAGAATACTGCTCCAGAAGGATCCTCAATCTTTCTATGAAATTGCCTGACTTTCTCCAGTGATGCCTTATGCTGATTATTGGAATAAAGAGAATTACTAAATATTTGCTAAATAAATGAATGCATAAATTAGTATTCCTATAATTGGAGATTTCACCCAGTGGAACACTGATAGAAAATATGTGATAGCAAAGCTGAATGGCATGATAAATCATACTCTGTGAAGTCAAAATGAAAATAGTTCTATTTTATCCTTGCTTAATGGAGAAGGAAATGGCAACCCACTCCAGTGTTTTTGCCTGGAGAATCCCATGGACAAGAGGAGGTTGATGAGCTACAGTCCATGGGGTCATAAAGAGTCAGACATGACTGAGTGACTCAACACACATCCTTGCTTAATAAACAAAGAAGCTAAAATCTAAGAAAGTTATTAGTCATTCATTTTGTTCTTATGGATTAAATTTAGACCTAGACTCACTGTTGTTGTTTTTGTTTATGTTTACTATGTTTTTTAATGGAAAGATAGGATGGGAATAAAATACTAAAATTTTTTCTCTGGTGTCTGCATTGTCTCCTTGGGATTTTGTCAAGAGGCAGATTTAAATTTTCATTTAAAAGAAGATCCTGTGAGGGAAACCTGGCGTGCTGCAGTCCAGGGGGTAGCAAAGAGTCAGACATGACTTAGAAACTGGACAACAACAACCTTGTAATAAAATATTTTATTCTGAGACATTTCCTAGTATAAATCTTAAATTTACAAAATGACTGTTTTCCCCATAGTGATGTCAAGCAAAGATAGAATTCCCAACTTCCCTTTTATTTTCCTACTATTTTTTTGGATGAATGCCTTATCAGATTTTAATTCAGATCAATCCTAGAAGGATTAGTTGGTCAGATGACATGTAGCTTTTGATAGAGTTGTGTGTAATATGCTCTTTCATATGAAGTCTTTTGTGGGAATCTTTTTTAAAGGAAATACTTAAGATTTCTTTTATAGTCCATTTGAACGTGCCACATAAGGCACATGACTATCAATACCTTTCTTAAAGGAGTATCCTCCCATGGGATGAATATTTTATAAAAATGGAGGCAGAATATATGGTTATTTTGTTCCACCGAAGCACATTTCTCTAAAAGACCAAGCAAGGATGAATTAGCCAACTGCAGAAGCAAAACATATCTTAGTTTTAAAATTTGGTCATGAGTAGGTCCTCATCTCAAAATGCTTTTTGTCAGTGTATTGAGATTTTTAATTATAGCCCTAAAGGGACTAAAAGTAATTCCCCCTATCTGTGAGTTTTTTTAGAGTTTATGAAGCATTTTCATGCACTTCATCCTTGTTGAAGAGTTCCTTCACATTTCAGGGGATATGGGTATTTAACTAAAAACATCAAATGTGTGTGTTTTCCCAAGCTCCTGATTTATCCCTCCCTGCCACGTTTCCCCTTTGCTAACCATAAGCTTGCTTTAGACATCAATAAGTCTACTTCTGCTTTGTAAATCAGCTCACTTGCATTTTTTCTAAAAAATTAGATTCTACATATGAGTGATGTCATATGATATTTGTCTTTCTCTGACTTATTTCACTCTAGGTCCAAGACAGATAACCAACAAGGACCTACTGTATAGCACAGGGAGCTCTCCTCAATATTCTGTGATAATTCATATGAGAAAAGAATTTAAAAAGCCATGAATATATGTATATGTATAACTGAATCACTTAGCTATATACCTGAAACTAACACAACATTGTAAATCAACTATGTGCCAATAAAGTTAAGATAAAAAATCATCAAATGCAATGGCAAAACAGTCAACACGTGTTTTATGAACCATGCTGCTGCTGCTGCTGCTAAGTCGCTTCAGTCGTGTCCGACTCTGTGCGACCCCATAGATGGCAGCCCACCAGGCTTCCCCGTCCCTGGGATTCTCCAGGCAAGAACACTGGAGTGGGTTGCCATTTCTTCCTCCAATGCATGAAAGTGAAAAGTGAAAGTGAAGTCATAGGGGTGCCTAATTTCCCACTTTCTCTGTTGTTTCTAATGCACACTCCCAACTTCTATCCCCCGTAAACCAGGCAAATGGACACTACTGTGGGTAGTTGGAACCTGCTTGGACAAGAGAGATTTAAGGTTGCAAAGTAACACAGGGTGGATTTAAAGTAGAGTCCATTCCTTACTGTTTTCCTATTTGCTTATAGACTAATTTCTAAAAATCACTTGATTACTATATAGAATGATTCTTAGAACATTTGATGTCTTTTAATTTACTATATGTAATAAGCACATGAAAGAAGAAATTCTGGATTTCAGCCTTAGAAATTTGCCAAAATTCCAAGTGTTTTTAGTCTATGTTGTTTTTTAAAATACACACACACACACACAGACATACACACACACACACACATATATATATGTAGAGAGAGAGAGAGAGAGATACATACAAACACTCACACAAGCAGAAAGGAAAGGAAAAAAAAATATCTGGCAATTTCCTGTGATGAAGGACAGATTAAAAACTAACCAATTTGGGATGTTACTATATTTGGGAATTTTCAAAAGTAGGAGCCAGAGTCTCTAAAGATGGAAATTGGACCATCTTATTGATCTCTAAGACAACTTTTGCTGCATATTTATATTCTAAAATAAGAAAAATCTGTCTAGGGCAAGGAATTAGAATTCAAAATAGGTTGTTTTACTGTGCAAAAAATTTTGCACAGTAAAATTTTTCAACCCTGATTTTACAAAGTTTTGTAATGGGCAGTATTACTATTTTCCCACTTAATGGTAGCAGACATGGGCATAATCTCTTTGAAAATGTGTATCTTGTTTGATGTTTATCTAAGATACTACATAACTTAGAGCTCTTTGACAAATACATTGAATCATATTGACTTATTTGCTGGGAGAAAAATAAAAGTGGAGGAGCTTGGTACTGGGAAGGGATAAAACAGTCTTCAGTGACAGAACTGGCTTTTACTCTGGCAGAAAAACAATATCATTAAAATCTGAGAAGGCACTTTTAAGTCTTCTAATAATCAGCAACCAAAAGAAAGAAGAGATCTAAAAATAGAGATGGATAATTAACGGTCTAAAAATAGACATGGCTAGCCATATGGAAGTCATTACACTTTGGAGGTTAAATGCTCTGAGGAAAATAAAAATCCAATCAAATATTATTGCATATTAAACTCACTACCTATAAACATAGTCTGTAAATGCTTTATAGGTTCAGCTTCATCTAAGACAATTTGGTACAAGAAAAATACAAAGGCACAAATTATCATTTCCTAATTCATCAAAGAGTTTTTCTTGGGAAGATGCTTTTGGCTCTAATTCAAAACGTCCCTTCTGGCTTAAGATGTGCCTGTCATGCTATTGACATCATGGGGATTCTGTCTTTCACAACAGGAAAAATAGTGATTTTCAGATCACTTCTTATATTTATAATAAACAGTAATATTTCCAATATAAATAGTATTACCCTAAGAACAAGTAATTATGCAAAAAACAGAGACTATCAACAGAGATGGATCTAGTATGGACCAGCATAGGCTAAAGGCTTCTATTTTTTTTTTAAGATTAAAGCCATCAGTGTGTAATTTTCTCTGTTTTTATTGTTATTTTGGAAAGATTCAGGAACTCTATATGTTAAGGGGATGCTACAACCTCCTATCAAGGTTGTAGAGTGTCTAGATCTTTTACACCTTTAATGGCTCCTATCCTTCTTGTTGCCTGGAAGGCTGTGGAGGAATCTAAAATCTGCTTGTTGTAGTTTTGAACTGGGTTTTTAAAAAATGGATGTGTGAAGGAGGGGTTGGAGATGACTAAAATAGAAAGCAGCATACTAAATGGCAAGAACATAGGTGTGCTGTGTGAGGCAGAGACCCAAACTGGAGATCAGTCTCTGCCTTCTATCCTTTGTATGACCTTGGCCAGGAGATTTATTTGTCTGAACCTCGTGTAACTTATTTGCAAAATGAGAATGATAATTTCTTGGTATTTATGTTGGGTATTCTAAGTATCTTATATGTAAAAATCTCTAGGCACCCAAGGCCTTGGTCCACAGCAATGTTTTAATAAATGATAGTAGCTTTCAATAATGGTATCCATCAGTTCAGTCATAGTTAATAAGCTCTTAAGATGTTGACAAGACAGAGATGGCAAAATTCACCAAAACAAGAAACTTAATGGTTAAGAAAGATTGTGTTCTAATTTGCAGCCCTGCAATTCAAATTTCAGGAATGTCTCTTGATTCTCTCTATTGATTTTAAATGATTTTTGCTTTCTTAAATATGGCCATTCATTCAAGATCTATTTTTTTATTCTTTTGATATCAGAATACTCTCTTTGTTGTAGTTCAGTTGCTCAGTCTTGCCCAACCATTGCAACTGCATGGACTGCAGCACGCCAGGCTTCCCTGTCCTTTGCTATGTCTTGGAGTTTGCTCAAACTCATGTCCATTGAGTCGGTGATGCCATCCAGCCATCTCATCCTCTGGTGCCCCCTTCTCCTCTTGCCCTCAATCTTTCTCAATAATCTTCTCCAGTACCACAGAGCACTCTATACACTCATGTAATAATTCTTATCTGTGTTTTGATTCTATTTTTGATCTTCATATGAACATGACTGCTTCTGATTTATAAATAAATGATAAAGCCTAAATAATTATAAAAATGGATGCAAAAATAAAATCTTCATAAAAGATCTTGCACGTTTCTTCTTTCTCAGATAATTTATATTTTCTGTTGCTATTGTTCATAGGATTTTTCCAATAAACTTTCTAAATGGTTGCTATTTATGAATATGAAGGTGTTAACTTCCATGAAATGATACTACTTTACTCAATAACCTTTTCAATTATATCTTTGAGTTTCATCTGTTGTTTAGTAAATTCATCTGAAAATTGTGATGATTTCTCCCCTTTTTTCAATTTGTATTCTATTTTTTCCTTATCTAACCATATATAAAATGATTATAAAATAATAATTATAAATAATATAATAATAATTATAATATAATAATTATATTAATAATACAATAATTATAATTAATGACATAATTATATTAATAATATAATAATTATAATAATTATTATAAAATAATAATATATAAAAAACATTAGCAGTAATAATGGACATCTTTGTATTTTCCTGACATTTTTGGGAATGTTTCTAGAGATTCCCTGTTAAGTATTGTGCCAGCTTTTGGACTGAAATAGTGCATTTTATTACATTTGGAAATTGTCCCATCTGTTGGTATTTTGCTGAGTTTTTTTATCAGAAGGGATTTTGAATTCTGGTAAATTTTTAGTAGCTTTTTTTTTTTTCATTTTTAACAATTACTATCACAATTTAATTTTAATTTATTAAAATTAGTCACTTAAAAAAATCTAAACTTGATATATGAACACATTTATTTTCTCATAGTTTCAACTTTTTAAAGTTTGTGTTTGAGAAATCTATACAAAGTTATTTTGGATTATGTTTGAAAAATCTGTACCAAGTTATTCTGGATGACATTTTTATTAAGTTGTAACAAAGTCTTTTTTATTGACTATTTTATGAAGAGAAACACTAAATAGATTATTTACTATATGAAATATATGTAGCTTGATAAAATGTATTATTGTCCCATTGTATTTTTCTCTTTCTGTGCTATTTTTTTGGCTCAGTAATACATTTGTTGTTTTTATTGTTTAGTCGCTAAGTTGTGTCTGACTCTTTGCAACCCCATGGACTATAGCCTGCAAGGCTCCTCTGTCCTTGGGATTTCCCAGGCAAGAATACTGAAGTGGGTTGCCATTTCCTGCTTCAGGGGATCTTCTCCACCCATGGATTGAATGCTTGTTGCCTGCATCAGCAGGTATATTCTTTACTGCTGAGCTACCAGGGAAGCCCCGTTAGTACATTTATAAAATTCAAAAAGAAAAATACTGAAGATATATAGGGAAAATCTCATTTCTACTTCTACAACCATCTTCATAGCTCTTACCTTTCTCCTTTCCACAGGTAACCACGAAAACACTCTTAGTTTTTGCATGTCCTTGCAGAGTGTACATAACAGGTACAGATAACTGTTAAAAAGGCACTATTCTTGCATCATTGTTTTTACAATAAATAGAATAAGACACATATTGTACTTTAGTTATCAGCAATATATCTTAAAGATATTCTATCTCAATAGAGTAAAATTTCTCATTCTTTTTATCGTGCATTATATGCTGCTAAGTCGCTTCAGTCGTGTCCAACTCTGTACGACGCCATAGACAGCAGCCCACCAGGCTCACCCATCCCTGGGATTCTCCAGGCAAGAACACAAGTGGGTTGCCATTTCCTTCTCCAATGCATGAAAGTGAAAGTGAAGTCGCTCAGTCGTGTCTGACTCTTTGTGACCCCATGGACTGTAGCCTACCAGGCTCCTCCATCCATGGGATTTTCCAGGCAAGAGTACTGGAGTGGGTTGCCATTTCCTTCTCTGTGCATTATATGGTATATCATAATTTTTATAATTATTCTATTAGTGGATATTTAGAATGTCTCCAATATTTCTCGGAGGCAAACAATATTGAAATGAATAAATTCCAAAGAATCAAAATCTGTATTAGTAAGACTGATAAACAAGCATTTTTTTAACCTTGTTAGAGGGATTATAAGTTGATGTAGTCATTCAGACAGTAATTTGAAGTATAGGATTTATTTGGCAAAAACAGAACTATGTTCAACAACATGGACCTGAACATTATTTTTCATACAAAGTTAAAAGCACATTGTATTTCCATCCTGACCACATGCTCAGATGGTAGAAAATCTGCCTGCAATGCAGGAGACCTGTGTTCAATCCCTGGGTTGGGAAGATCCCCTGGAGAAGGAAATGGCAACCCACTTGAGTATTCTTGCCTGGAGAATCCCATGGACAAAAGAGCCTGGCAGGCTACAATCTGTTGGGTTGCAGAGTTGGACATGACTGAGTAACTCTCACTCACTATGGAAGGCATTTAGTGACTGCTAACAAAATTACAAATGTCTGTTCTCCTTAAAGCAACAAATTCACTTCTGGGAAGAGATTCTCTTTTCTGTTTAGATTTCCATAGTGGTTGGTTTAAAAACAGGGAAGAGATTCCTGATTTAAAAGGCCTGTACTCTATTTGCAGCATAATATGTTCTGAAGACTTTAGAATAGGGGTTACTAGGAGAGCTATATAGCCATCTACCAACCCTCTGCGACTCCTTCAAGCATCACTTTTTGTTTTTATTCATGTGCTATCATCAGAAATAGATTTCTGTCTTAGACTAAATAATTTTAGACCTATATACCTTGTGATTTCGAGTGCTTTCTCTCTGGTTCGTACCAGAACATTTCCATTATGCTTTTCCCTTCCACCAACTCATTACCTGGCCTTACTTTTATTTCTTTTCCTGCAGTAGAAAAAGTAATTGAATTGGTAGAAAATTATCTAATCTTTTTGTATTTCCTTCCTCTATTCCTTTCTCAAAAGATCCCCTGTGAAAAGCTGAATAGACATTTTCCTGTCTTGGCATTCCCCTCCTTCAGCCCTCTCCATTCTGTAATTTTAAAATGTTATTTGTATACTAATGCATAATGCATAATTAATTTTGTCATATCACATGCTAACACTCAAATAGAATAGAATGGTTATCCTGAAAAGAATCTGATCCTCCCCTACAATTAACCCCTCTCCTAGTTTAATTTCCCAGGAGTAATCTCTCTTAAAAATTTCTGTTCAAGTGTTACCCAGTGTTTACTTTCATAACTTCAAATAATGTGGTCATACCACCAGCCCTGAATTATTAACTTTAAACTTTCTATTCCTTTTCTTGAATGAAAGATAAGGGTTTATCTCTTACATATCCCCTTACTCTCCCCATTCCCTTCTTTTTGATAGCTATTTAACTTTTATCTAATTCTATTGGCTAAGTATGTATACCTTAATTAATGTATTTGAATCTTTTTGCTTTTCCCATAGCTATGCATATTTCTTTGATTCCATGTAAGAATTTTGGCTTTACTCTGCCTACCACCTTCCCTACCACTACTGTTTCCTACTTCCTGAGAGGCAGTTGTCAAGTTTGATAACATTTATATTATATTCTGAAACAATAGTCAAGTTTTCTTTAATTTTTATGTATGTTGAGTCTCACAGGTGAAAACCAACAACACTTAATTATGAAGTTATTCTTGTTCATGATAGAACCAAGTAATGAATTATAATTAAATTGCTCCTCTATTAGTACAAGGTCTTAAACTCATTTGGAATTGCTATTTGGAGAATGTTTGTAATGCCAAGAGGCAAAAGAGTTCCCTGCCTTTTATGCTAAATTGGGTGCTCTAATCTATGCTTCTTCATGAAAAAAAAAAGTGTTTAATTAATTTTTTTATTTTATTTGGAGGATAATTACTTTACAATATTGTGATGGTTTTTTGCCATACATCAACCTGAATTGGCACAGGTATACATTTGTCCTCCCCATCCTGAAGCCCCCTCCCACCTCCCTCCCCACCTCATCCCTCCGGGATGTTTCAGAGCACCAGCTTTGGTTGCCCTGCTTCATGCATTGAACTTGCACTGGTCATCTGTTTTACATATGGTAATGTCCATATTTCAACACTATTCTCTCAAATCATCCCACCCTTGCTTTCTCCCACTGAGCCCAAAAGTCTGTTCTTTGTGTCTCCTTTGCTGCTCTGCATGTAGGAACATCAGTGCCATCTTTCTAAATTCCATATTTATGCATTAATATACAGTATTTGTCTTTCTCTTTCTGACTTACTTCACTCTGTATAATAGGCTCCAGGTTCATCCACCTCATTAGAACTGACTCAAATGTGTTCCTTTTTTATGGCTGAGTAATATTCCATTGTGTGTATGTACCACAATTTCCTTATCCATTCATCTGTTGAAGGACATCTAGGTTGCTTCCGTGTCCTAGCTATTGTAAATAGTGCTGCAATGAGCATTGGGGTACATGTGTCTCTTTCAGTTATGGTTTCCTCAGGGTATATGCCCAGCAGCGGGATTTCTGGGTCGTATGGCAGTTCTGTTTTTATTTGTTTAAGGAAATCTTCACACTGTTCTCCATAGCAGCTGTAGCAGTTTGCATTCCTGCCAACAGTGTAAGAGGGTTCCCTTTTCTCTACATCCTCTCCAGTGCTTATTGCCTGTAGACTTTTTGATGGTGGCCGTTCTAACTGGTGTGAGATGAAACCTCATTGTGGTTTTCATTTGCATTTCTCTAATAATGAGTGATGTTGAGCATCTTTTCATGTGTTTATTAGCCAAAGAATTGATGCTTTTAAACTGTGGTGTTGGAGAAGACTCTTGAGAGTCCCTTGGACTGCAAGGAGATCCAACCAGTCTGTCCTAAAGGAGATCAACCCTGAATATTCATTGGAAGGACTGATGCTGAAGCTGAAACTCTAATACTTTGGCCACCTGATGCGAAGAACAAATCACTGGAAAAGACCCTGATGCTGGGAAGATTGAAGGCAGGAGGAGAAGGGAACAGCAGAGGATGAGATGGTTGGATGGCATCATTGACTTGATGGACGTGAGTTTGAGTAAGCTCTGGGAGTTGGTGATGGACAGGGAAGCCTGGCATGCTGTAGTCCATGGGGTTGCAAAGAGTTGAATGTGGCTGAGTGACTGTACTGAACTGAGCCACCAAAGACTTACTATACAGCACAGGGAGCTCTGCTTAATATTATGTAACAACATAAATGGGAAAATAATTTGAAAAATAGAAACATGTATATTTATAACTGAATCACTTTTTCTGTACACCTGAAATCATCACAACATTGTTAATCAACTATCCTCCAACATAAAATAAAAACTTTAAAAGAAATCTGTCTTCTTCATGAAGCATGTCCACTGTGATACCACTGAGGCCATCTATCATGGTACAAGATAAATGTCTTCATAGTTAATATGATAAATCTGTATATTGATTATGATTAACACTAGATGCTTTTACTTAGACATAGTGCTAGTTTTGATGATTATATTTTGTGTTTCCTCAGGTGGTCACTGTATCCACATGCTCTTGAATAACTGTTTTTTCACCTCTTGTGCTACCTATTCTTTACTCCACTCTAACACTTACAACAGTTTGAAGTTTCCTGTGGATTGCAATTTCCATTATTGAAAATCCAGCTTCTGAATGAGATCTACATCTTGGGTTATTCTATAGTCATCTTGATTCATTCTACAGGGAAATGGCCAACTTGAAGTATATTAATGGAATTACCGGCTCAGGGATTTCAACTGTATTTCCTGGGTCGATCACAGACACCTCCACCCCTCCCAACTCTATAGAATCTTAGTATCTTGCTCTTGTCCTAGGGCATCTCTTAGATTTCTTTCTCTTATACTTTATGTACCTTTCTGATATTTATTTCTTTATCTTCCCAATACCACCTTGGTTCAAGCCTTTATCTCCTCCTTAGGCTTAGGGTTAGCTCCTAACTGACCTCCTGCTTTCAGAGGTCTCACCCAAACCCACACTGGCAAAGCATTCCTTGGGTCCTAAGATATCCAATGATTCTTTATGATCTAGCAACTGCATTTCTAACTCTTAACTTTAAGAGCACTTAAATTCCTCTATGATCTAACTACATGCTCCCAAAAGCCCCTAAACAATAATAAACCTAATCTAATCCCCCAATGAGAGTTTAAACTTCTTTAATAGTTTTAAATTCTTTGAATACATATTGTCTCCTTGCCAACTTCGCTTATGCTGGTCTCTCTTTTTGGAATGCCCATTTCCAGTCTCTGCATGATTAATTTCTCCTCAATTTTGAAACCTTTTCCAAATTTAATTAGAGCCAATGAGTTTCTCTGATGCCTTAAAGCTGAAATGTATCTCTTTCCCCACGCCTTTTTCTAGAACTTCCTTAACATCAATTCTTCACTTTTAAGAGTCTCTTGCCTTGCATTGATCTTTTTATGTTATTCTACAAACTAGATGTGTCTTCTTTGAGAAAAGGCATGTGCTAAGCATATTTTTTGTTCCTCAATGAATCCATTATTGTGGGAACTCCAGAAATAGGTTGACTACAAAATTGAATCTGTAACATGAAATCAGTCATTCTCATGGACCTGCCTTATTTGGAGGAAGCATTGCACAAATATATGGAACTGTTCTAAGATGTAGTTTGGTTTTATTTTTTCATGAGCAGATAAGAGTCTATGCAGATGGTATTCAGGATGGATTTCAAATAAATAAATGGGGCTGAAGACTGATGGAGCTTCCCATTTTTAGTGGAACATGATGTAGGATGTTTCATTTTTGCCTGGGGAAATTAAGACAAATGAAAGAGCCAACTGAAAAAATGTCAAAATATATTTTATAGCCATGTGTAAATTCAGACATGAAAGCATTTAGTCATTCATATTACAGGCTGAAAAGTCCTCCTGGCCTGGCTTTAGAAGAAGAAATTGTATGTCTTAATTATCTTTGGGCCTTATTAAAACTGTAAGCTTGTTCGTCTCTGCTGTGTGTACTGAAAACCACTTCTCACAGCTCCATAAATAATAATGGCATAATGATCAAGAGATGTGCACTTAGAAGTTTTAGGAGAAAATAGCCCATGGAACAGGGGGTATTTATATATGGGAAAAGGAATTTTCCCTCACCTGCCAACATGACTTAACTATATAAGCAGGTAGCAATTCACATCTTTCAGGGAGTTTGGAAAGTTCACATGTTGGCATTGCAGTTATATTCGTGCAGTAATGAAAATGAGGTCAGGATTATCTGTAAAGATTTCATAAAATGTCAAGTTGTAGTCAAATATAAGGGAAACACTAACATGGTTAAATAAGTAGCCTGGGGGTAGAGGGAAGAAAGGAATGAGCAAATACCAATTTCAGACTAGGATAGATTAAAATTAGCATATCAGGTAAGGATCATCCATTCCAATTGTTTTGTTTTGTAGGTAAAGGGATAAGTGAAAGTTGCTCAGTCGTGTCCTACTCTCTGAGACCGCATGGATTATACAGTCCATGGAATTCTCTAGGCCAGAATACTGGAGTGGGTAGCCTTTCCCTTCTCCAGGGGATCTTCCCAACCCAGGGATCGAACCTAGGTCTCCTGCACTGCAGGCAGATTCTTTACCAGCCGAGCCACAAAGAAAGCAGGAAATAAAGTCACTGCCTCTACTGTTTTATCATCCTCTTTACAATATATATTTGTGAAAGGTAGACTTTATGTACTTGATCCCTCTTGCCTTGGAAACATTAAATATTTTTCTATTCCCAATAACTTTGTAAAACAAATAGTTCTGCTCTTTCTTTTAATCACAGGAATGGTGAGAACAAAAATATTGTCATTAAAACAGTTATGTGCTTCAGCTCTATCAGGAGCTGGTACAATGTCAAGTCCCTTCAACCTGGTGAGTATAGGACCTGAGAGGGTCTATACACAGAATTCAGGGGATCTGTGAATCCAAAATCACATTTCTATTCTCACTAAGTTCTATCCAGAGTAAAAAATTTCTTTCAGTAATGAATGTGAGCAACAATCACAGTACCAGGATATAATTATCTTTAAGTTTCATGACAGTGGTTGCAATATGTTAAAATCTCATATATTTTTTGTCACCACTTTGAAAATGTAGTAGCTAATAGATACATTTAACTTAATAGTGACATATTAATTCGTTAATTAAAAAAAAAAACTGTGTGTTTTACTCTATCACAAATCTTTGTGTTTAACCACATTCATACAATTGATTTCCTTTGTATTCTTGTGTATTTTTTCTGATGTTTTAAAAAATACTTTGAAAAGAGTCCATAGGCTTACTCAGATTTCCCAAACTCAGGACACAGAAAGAATTTTGAACTCCTATACTGAATAACAGCTTCATATGTTTAGGTTTTAATCTTTATTTCTTTTCAAGGGTGTCATTTTGAAACTAGTTTTAACAATGTTTTCATTCTCACTATTTTAGCCTCCATTAGAGAGATTAAGCTTGAGTTTCTTGTAGGAATTTTTACTGCCACTTTAAAAATGATTAGAATGGAAAGATCATATTTTTTAAGAATAAATTTAATGTCTTTTCAATAAATTTAATGTCTTTTCAAAATGGGCCTTATAATGAGATTCCAAAACTTCTAATTTAATACTGGAGTTATTCTCATACTTCACCAATTATTGAGACAAGAGCTGATAAAAAAAGACTTCAAACAACACCACTCTTAAACCTGGAATAAAACATGTGGAGACATATGCATTTCCCCCACTTTATCCCTAAGTAGATTAATTTGTGGCTGATTGTGAATTATGCAAAATGACTCATATATTGAAAAGTTCCCTAAAACGACATACTGTCGTTCGGACACAGAATGCTTTTTTTCTTTATTAAAAAAAAAAAAAGAGAGACTGAGGAATTGTTGCCAAAGGGAATTAGGATTTAATCTTAGCAAATAATATCCAGGATACTATGAATTAAACATGTAAAATGATTTAAAAGTTAAGAATTATCTCTCAAATAGCATTTCTCATTTAGGTTGAATTTTTAACAACTTGCCTGGTTTTATCTATACCTTTCTAGAGATCAAATGTCAGGGCCTGGAAATTGGGGCCAGATGGCACTAGCCAAGCTGAAATATGCAAATACAGCAACACTTATCACACTACTTGCTTTTTACCCTGTTGTGCATGCAGGTTGGGTGGGAGGTCTTACACAAATTTTCCCGAGGCAATCCTTCGTAAAGGCACGGTGTAGCTGTCAGGGCTTCAGTTCTTTACATTTCAGTTTCAAAAAAACTTTAAAGTGTTTTGTTTTTTTTTTCTCCTGAGGTCACTGCCGATCATCTAAATATGTGGTAGCGGTGGCACAGTAGTGGCAAAGTGATCACACATCATTACATGCTGCACACGTGATTATTTATGCCTTCTCAACCACAGTGTAAGTTACAAGCAATTATTTTTCCGTCTCCTCCATGTAATTACACTGTAATCTGCTGGGACATGTAATTGCATGGACGGCTTCTGCACTGAATTACGCAGCTCTCAGAGACCATGTGAGACCCCTGGAGCCTTTTACCAGCTAGAAGCTAGGCGGTCTCTTTGTGTAAACCTGGTGGCCTGAATATAAGGGCTATCCTGGAGAGAGATTTGCAACCCAGATGTAGTGTAGGGCCACCAGGTAAAGTGCCTATGGGAGGGAGAGCCTGTGTGTTTGACATCCAGCTTCAGCAGATGGCCTCTTGATTTCCTATCCTCAGATTTTGAAATGTCTCTGGGAGAAAAGGCAGCCTTTGTGGAAGCAAAATTTTTATTGGTGGGAAATTTCTTTAGGATTTAGGGATCTTTTATCAATACTTGCCATTGTTAGACTCTATGTGTTTAATGAATGTTCAGTGCTTTAAAATATACAGTTTTATGGAAATGTGTGTGCTCAAAGAAAGTGATAAATTGCTTGACAAAATGCAAAATAAATATACCATCATCCAAGAGAAAGAGGAAATGCTTTTTCTTTCTTTCTTCCCTCCTTCTTTCCTTTTTCCTTTTACCTTCCTTTCTCCCTCCATCACTCATTTTTTTCTTTTTTTTCTCTCATCCTTTCTATAAGGTACAAATGTAAAAGCAGCACATTAAGTAAATAATTGATTTTGTGATAATTTGCTACTATTTCTACCGTGTTTATCTGGAAAGAGCAATTTTAATCATTTACCTACTGATTTAACAGGGTGCCTTCTCAGACAGGCTCTGAGAAGCCATAGTTTGTCCAAGTGGGAATCAGGAAAATCCCCAAAGAGGCTGTACTAGAGCTTGGCTCCTCTGGGAAGAAAGCAGGCATTAGATGGGCGTGATCCTCTATCTTTGTCTCACTGGCCTCCCAGGAAAGGTCAGGCTTTCCTCCGCTTCACTGCTGGGCTTGGCGATTATCCAGGTTGGTGTGTGGCATGTGCAGATGCCTGTTGCGTGTCTCCTGTGGGTACATGTATTTCATTGCATGCTAGGATTCTTATAAGATGATGAAGTTGTTGGGGACAAGTGTATCTTCAGCTAAATGGAAATTTTCTGGCAGAAGTCTGCAGAATCAGAGCTAAAGCAACAATGTTGGATTGAATCTTGTGATCAAAAAGGCAAAATCCTTGCTTGATTAGCCTTTAACAAGAACTTTCAATTAAGTGTGTAGTTATGTTATTCGTCACTAGATCTTCCAAATGCATGTGAATTCTGGAGTCATTTTTCTTGAAGTGATTTGAATAAAAGAACTATTTGAAGAATTTTCAGAACAGTGTTGCTCAAAAGAAGGCTATTTTGAAAATGTGTCTCTCAAGTGGATCTTCCCCGACCCCTACGTTTATTGAGATAAATCGACAGTTTTTAAATGAGGAATAATCATCTATCATCTATCACATTTTTTCCTCCAGAAAATAAAGTTTTATTCAGCAAATATATTTTTTACTATTTTACTCATGTATATGTAGATTAATATTTTTCTAATCTATTCATATGCACTCTAGTGTAGTTTTATGATTTATATATTTGAGAATGAACATACATAGGTAGCTTAGGGCTTCCCAGGTGGATCAGTTAGTAAAGAATCTGCCTGCAATGCAGGAGACCTTCTGCAGGAGACCTGGGTTCGAGCCCTGGGTTGAGAAGATTCCCTGGAGGAGGACATGGCAACCCACTCCAGTATTCTTGCCTGGAAAATCCCATGGACAGAGTAACCTGGCAGGCTACAGCACATGGGGTGGTAAAGAGTCGGACACAACTGTGCAAGGTAATGCATACATAGGTAGATCCATATATAGGTGGATATATAGATATATAAATACAGTGGAATGATTGATTTTCATTACTGAACATTTATAGGTGCAACTCTTATAAACTGTATACCTCAAAAAATTCTCTGAAATAAAGGAACAATCAATGTGTATCCTCACATTTAGATACTTGGATGATTCAGTTCAGTTCAGTCATTCAGTTGTGTCCGACTCTCTGACACCCCATGGACTGCAGCACGCCAGGCATCCCTGTCCATTACCAGCTCCCGGAGTTTACTCAAACTCATGTCCATTGAGACTTGGATGATTAGTCATCACCAATAGTTCTAAACATGTGGTTGGCATACCTTACAAGCCTTTAATTTCTTGTCTAATGGTTTCCTTAGAGTCACTCACTAATACGTCATGTGTTTTAGATGATTGCAAATTTGATTTGTTTCACTTTTGGCTCTCCTTCACCACAGTGACACACACTTGTGGGGTAGAGGCTATAGTTAATTTTTTGTTGCCTATGAAAATGCTACTTTGGCTTCCTTTGACCTAGATGCTAAGTTTTCCTTAGGTTGTCATGGATGTTTGACTTTGCAAAATACTTTGAGATTTCAGACTTTTTTTTTATGTCACTACCACATTCAGGGACCTCCAGTGAAATAAATGAGAGATTCAGATGAATCTGCTTGTAGTTTTGTGTGGTATATAAAGGTCAGTGTTCAAAGGGCAACCCCTTACCATGGGGGATGCAAGTACACTCCAATTAGAAGAGGCAAAGCGCTCTCTGTCTGTATGAGTATCACTAAGGACGGAGCTAAATGGTTCCCCCCCCCCCAAATCATACTATTCAGTAACTATATCACTATTGTAATTTGTGGAATTTATTGAGTTGTCAACAGAAGAAAGATGTTTAAAACATTTGCCTATTAACTGATAGCTTCAAAAATCTTAGCTGCACAACTCTTCTACTACAGTGAACAATTTATTTGCTTGCCCATCACAGGTTCATTCCTAATTTTATTAAAGCTTTCAACTATAAGAACTTGAATTCAGTGTACAATAAATCCACTTTCAAAATTTGCGTGAGGTTTCTCATGTTTCCTCTTAGAGTTAGACTTCATGTTGCTATCACTTGGTTCTTGCCTGGGAAAATCCCATGGACAAAGGAGCCTGGAGAGCTACAGTCCTTGGGATCTCAAAGAATCGGACATGACTGAGTGACTGAGAACAGACATCATTTGGTTACATTAGCCCAAACCAAAGTGATAGTAAAGAAAAATTGAAGGGGCCCTAAACAGTCAACAAAAAGTTGGGCATGTCTTGGGGAAGCTGCCTAGTAGGAAGCCTTGTGAGAGAAGACCTGTGGGCCAAACCTCAGCTGTCCTGAGCAGGAGCTACCAGCCACCCCATGGTAACTGAATACTTGAAAGGCAGTGGGTCCAAATTGAGATGGACGCAAATTGAGAAGTTTTCACTGTTAAATGCACACCTATTTTGAAGATTTAGTACAAAAACAAGAACATATACTATTGCATTAATAATTTTTAAAACATAACTTGTTGGAATGATAATACTTTGGACATATCAGCTAAATCAACTATAATTTAAACATAATTTCATCTGATTATTGTTACTTTTTAAATGTGGCTACTGGAAAATATTAAACCACATACATGCCTTGCATTATATTTCTATTGAACAGTGCTGTCTAGAAGTTAAATCAATGGGCTTTATTGGAAGCCCTTGATTCTCTTGCCAGCACAGTTTGGCTTTGGATGATACATAGAATCATAAAAGCCCTCAGTTTCTTCATCTGTGAAATGGGGATAATAACATTTCCCACTTACTGACGTCATAGGGAAGTAACTATAATATTTAATGACCCAGAGCTTGTAAATGTTGAGTTCTTTGGATCTTCTAGAGTGAAACTAGTTTTTTTTTTCTTTTTTAAATTCCCTGAGGACTAGACTATGTGAATAAACAAATAGAGTGCATGGGAAAACACCCACACACTCACATAGCTCTGGCCCATTTTCCCTTTGGTGAATTTATAGTGGCTACAGACAGCAGGGGAAGAAAAAAAGAATTATGTTCTTAAAAATGCCAAATGGACTGCTGTCAGGCGTGTCTAAACTTCATATGGCATAAATATCTGTAACTCTAAAAGTGTCCATACTGGACTGGTAATGTTTGAAGCTGTGGGGACATGGGGCATGGGGCATTTTATTATATGTTTGTGTGTGTATGTGTATTTATGTGTGTGTGTATGCATTTGAAATGTTCACAATTAAAATGTTTTGAATAAATAACTAATGACCATTCTGCCCTATCTCATCTCTTGAAAATTTAAAAAATTTCCTTTATGCTTTCCATGACATTGTTGTAGGCAGATGCTCTCCTTCACAATAATTTTACATTTGCAACCATTCTGCCAAAGGAATATTTTTGCCCTGAGCTCAAGGTTAGATGAAACCTTTCTTTTCCTCATGACTTCAGAGAAAAATGATCCCAACATAAGCAGGAATAAATGAACCAGGATGAGTCAATGAAAAACTCATCCTTCTTTTCCTCCCTAACTTTGTGGTGTTTTAATAGTTAATAATTTAATTCTCTTGATGTCTCTTTCCCCCAGTGGAATCAGTCTTTTTTTCCCTACCCCCAATCTCAGAATTGATGCTGTGGATATGAGGGATGCTTGTTTTTAAGCACCACGGGGTTTTTTGTTGTCAAGATGGACCCGGGTTCTTCCTGAAACACAGGAAGCATGAAATATTTTCATCCTCTGAAGAAGCAGCCTCCTGACCTGCTGGAGCCGGTGCAGTCATGCTGAGTGTCTACGTTTTCCTGTTCCTTTGCTTTGTACAACGCGGAAGTCTTGTTTGATGTCTAAATATGAGGATGCTGGAAATTTGGCATGCCAAAGCTTGACTTTATATCCGTAATTTTCACATCCTTTATTGAGAACTACACACTTGCACATTGTGATAGGCTTTGTGGGGGGGCGATAAATAGATGTCAGCAATTATATTTATGTATCTACTTCAGGTGTATAGCAAAAATGTCCTTCAAAGGATGACTGCATTAGACTGGGGGAGGATATTGTGTGTGTGTGTGTGTATGTGTGTGTGTTTGATGGAAACTAGAACAATAACTTGAAATATCATTAGGTGCTGAAAATCATAAACCTTAGCCTAGGGCTCTGATAAAACCCAGGAGACAATCTTCTTGTTTCCTTTATCATTCTGTAGGCAAGTAACTTTTATCCCCGTTTTATCAATACAAATAAAAATTCTAAAGCCTGGGGAATTAAATAACATGATTAAGCCGCACAGGTCATTGGGGGTAGGAGTGAGTGGAGGGGAAGAATACCGAATGTACCTTGGAGAGAATTAGTCACTTAAGAGTAGTCATTTGAAGTGGAGAATGATAACTATTGATTGAAATCATCCTTTGCTTAATCTTTTGAAGGAATGATGATGTCTTAGAGAATTTAAACTGAACAAGTGTTTCACTGAGTGGGAAAACTCAGGGCCTTAACCAGTTTCCAATAGGCATCTTGGAACTGTAGCAGCCTGGAGATCCAAGGTTTGAGCAGGGGGCTTGAAAGGCCAACCATGGGTACCAGTCTAGCTGCTCTGCCTGGTGGGGCAACACGAAGGGGAGTTGAGCCTGATGAGGGAAGCTGTGCCTGGAGAAGTAGGCTTGGGTCAAGGGGAAACACATGCTCATGAAGCACAATAACACCAAGCCCCCCAGAATCCCGCAGCAGAGGAGCCAGTGTAGACACACGTGTGTGAGCACAGTGTGGTTGGATGACTGCTTTGCAGGGCCCTAGAGGAAAGGCTGTGGAATATGTGTGATAGCCAACCATTGTATCTGCTTGTGATAACTGAAACAGCTGAGATAATTACAAGGTTGGAAAGTAGCAAATATAATAGAAATACCTTAAGGGGTGGGAGGGAGTGCTCCAGACTTCCAGGGATGGTTTTACAGAAAAAGGTACATCAGTTTGTTGTCTCCTGAGAGCCGAACCTGAGGTAAGGATCTAGGTGCATTTTGGTTTAATTGGGAGCACGTCCCAGGAGGCATCAGGGAGTCAGGGATGAGGGAGAGCTACCACGAGGGTGTCTTATCAAGGATCCCCTGTGGGCAGTGGGACTTGGTTCCCCTGGGACTTCCTGAAAAACAAGCACAATGCCTTCCAAAACTGTCCACTTAAAAGACAGGAAACTGGAGTACTTAACCACTGGCTCCTGTCTGCACTGGTGGAGAGTTCCCTCCCGGGATTATGCTTGCACATGGGAGCTGCACAGGGAAGCTCGTGGGCCAGAGAACTGAAAGATGTCTGCTGGGTTTCTTGAGGTGGAGCTGCGTGGCGTGACTTAGATCCGGATGCACTTGGAAGTCTCCAGGGTAAGTTCAGCTGCTACTGGTGCTGAGCAGAGGGATACAGTCATGGAGGCATTTGCGAGTGGAAACTGTGACTCTAGGTTGATAAAAGATTAAAAAGCCAATGAGACATGGAGAAGAACATATGCTAAGCTCCATGGAGAAGGAAATGGCAACCCACTCCAGTGTTCCTGCCTGGAGAATCCCAGGGACGGGGGAGCCTGGTGGGCTGCCGTCTATGGGGTCGCACAGAGTTGGACACGACTGAAGCGACTTAGCAGCAGCAGCAGCAGCAGCATGGTATAAAAGAGCAAGACTGATTTTAGAAATTTAAGGAAGTCTGTGATGTTGAATATAAAGTGGTGAGTCAAGATAAAGTTGGGTATTCTATACAGAAGACAAATCATAGAGACAAGAGTCATTCTATGGAGTTTCAATTTTATATTTTTAAAGTCCAGCATCTAGGTCAATAGTGTCCAAAGTAGACATTCCTTTTTTAAAAAACTTTTTTTATATAGACATTTTTAAAAGTTTTATTGAATTTGTTATAACACTGCTTCTGTTTTATGTTGCGGTATTTTGGCTGCGAGGCATGTGGAATCTTAGCTTCCGGAGCAGGGATCAAACCCACGCTCCCTGCATTAGAAGGCAAAGTGTTAACCACTGGACTGCTAAGTCCTTTCTTAATTATGTATTTTTTATCCTAAAAAGGAAAGAAAATTGAACTTGATAACTGTTTAATACATGGCTGGGCCACAGCACTGGCATTCAGTCCTGGTAACACAGAAAATGTCGTACATGGTGTGGGAGGAACCGTGTAGAAAGCATGGGCATGCCTCCTCCCACTAGGCTGTGTGGCGGTAGCAACACCGCCTCGTTTGCGCTCGTAGCCTGTTGCAATGTGTTGTTAGTTAAGTGCAGCTGGTTGGATAGAATCATGGACTTAATTAAGGGGTGTTCACTGAACTTCTTCTCACAAAATGGACAAGGGCATTAAAGAAGACTCTTGAAAAGAACCGTCACCTTGAAGATAATACCAGTTAAGCAACGATAAGAAAACAGGAATGCCAGCAGCACTGACTTTATCCTGTTCTTACAGCAATTGCTTCATCCATCCTGTCATGTGATAACAGTAAAATAATAAGAAGTAGGCCCAAAAAAGAAAGCAGAAAAATAGAAATAATTAAGAAGACTTGGGACTTCCCTGGTGGTCCAGTGGTTAAGACATCATCTTTCAATGCAGGGGCTGTGGATTTGATCCCCGAGCTAGATCTCACATGCCACATGGCCAAAAAACCAAAACATAAAACAGAACCAGCATTGTAACAAATTCAATGAAGACGTCTACAAAATATTTAAAAAAGAACACTGAAGTGTGGGCTTAAAACCATTGCTACTAAAAATATAGTCCAGGTCACACCTCAAGAAGACACTGTTTCTTGAGATGTTAGCTATTGTAAAATCATTTTGATTAGTAAGCTTTTTGGAAACAGTATACTGTTTCATATTCTTTTTTATATTTCTACTTCTTGCCTTTTTTTTTTACCACACATAAGGAGTATTAGTACAGTATATGTATATAATGTATAGACAGAATCCATATACATATGTATGTACATGCATGCACATATATACATATATATTTAAATATGCATGTGTTATTGATAAAGGCTAAAATTCTCTCCCCTCATTATCAGACTCTGAAACAAGGACCAGGGCAGGTAACTTGCTTGGGAGGTGATTTCAGGAAAGACACAAGAGGGTGAGGAAGTGACACATGGAAGAGAGAAATGCCAATAATGGGTGTGAGTACAGTGGACAGCTAGTGCTTACTTCAGTTTGGGACCATCTAAGAACCACATGAATGCACCCTAAAATTGCCCACTGAGAGCTAGGATTGTTGGGGTTATTTCCACTGATTCATAACCCTCATTTGTTGAGCTTTATCCACAGAAGCATTTAATTGCTGGATTTTCCAATGTGCCCCTCCGTGTGGGTCATGAGGTCCCTCTGTCCAAGGATGGAGGCCCCTGGAGAAGGCCCCATGCAGTGATCAGAGGATGCATGTACCCGTGGGGGCAGTTGTGTCAACATGCTGGGTACTGTTTCCTAAGTCATGGGTGGAAACAGAGTTGCGATAAGTGGATATAAGGCAGGACATAATAATAACGGATAATAACTGAGAGCATCAGTTATTATCTCCATCATAAATATTTGAAGATTGGTTTTCTAGGTAAAGAGAGACAATGTATGCTAGATGGAGATGTTCAGAATTGAGGTTCAGAAAGATCCCTTGGGCAGCAGTGTGATAGTGAATATTTAGGAGGAACAGGAGATAGGAGACTGGAAGACCTGTCTTCCTGATGTTGCAGTAATCCAAGTGACCAGCGAAGGTGGATCTGAGGAGTAAAGTCTAGTGGTGTGTTTGGTCTAAGTATAAAGATCTTGGTGGCTGATTTGATGTTAGAGAGTGAAAGAAGAAATCATAGGTTGATCCCCAGACTTTGCCTTGAGTTAAAGTGAAAGTGAAGTTGCTCAGTCATGTCTGACTCTTTGAGACCCCGTGGACTGTAGCCTACCAGGCTCCTCCGTCCATGGGATTCTCCAGGCAAGAATACTGGAGTGGGTTGCCAGTGCCTTGAGTTACTGGATTGATAAAGACCAAGAAGAATAGAAGAGAGGGAAAGGGAGGTAATGTCATGGTCTGTCTGAGCAGCTTCAGTGTCACATGTCTGGGGGATAAATAGCTAGCAGAGAGGTAGATAGAGTGTTCTGGAATCCAAGAGGAAGCGAGTTAGTGAAAAACACTTTGGGAAGTATAAGTTAAAAGCACTTCCATAAAAGTATCTAGGCAGCATCTCTAGATTAGAAAAAGCATTTACAGATGTTTAGAAGGGTGTCTCTTAAATGTAATGTGCTCATAAACTACCATGTGATCCTGCTAAAATGCAGATCGTGGCTTAGGGCGTCTGAGGTGAGGCAGGAGAGTCTGCATTTCTAACCAGCTCCAAGGTGATACTGATGCTGGTGGCTTTGGACCACATGGTGAGTAGCAGAGATTTAAAGGATAAGATGAAAGACGGTTCTAGAAGTCTGACCATTTAAAATTGACATGGAGAAAATAAAGTAATATCCCCTGAAATCTGCACTCATAACATTCGACAGATAATAATAAGGAAAATTTGTCTATGGATTCATCATGGAATACTTGCTAAGAATGGCTCAGTGACCAAAGTCAATGCAGATGTTCTTGAGTGTAGGCAGGATAACATGTATATAGATATAGCTGGGCAAAAGGAGGTGGGTAGGTTGTGGAGGAGTAATTCTCTGAAACCTTATTCAATTTCTTGCTTAGGAAAGCAGGAGTCAGGGGAAAAAGTTGATTATCTCTTCTGCTGCTGCTGCTGCTGCTAAGTCGCTTCAGTCGTGTCTGACTCTGTGTGACCCGATGGACAGCAGCCCACCAGGCTCCCCCATCCCTCGGATTCTCCAGGCAAGAACACTGGAGTGGGTTGCCATTTCCTTCTCCAATGCATTAAAGTGAAAAGTGAAAGTGAAGTCGCTTAGTCATATCCGACTCTCTGCAACCCCATGGACTGCAGCCTACCAGGCTCCTCTGTCCATGGAATTTTCCAGGCAAGAGTACTGGAGTGGGGTGCCATTGCCTTCTCTGTGATTTTCTCTAAGAAAGTATATTTAAGAGATAGCAGCAAAGAAGTGAAACCCAGAGAATTCAGTTTTCTCTCTTGCTTGGTTGGTCCTTTGGGAGATGCTAACCAAATAAAAACCCAGAAGTGAAGTAGGGGGGTTGTAGAGATGATGTAGAGAGAGTGAAGGTATGTTAATGACAATGAAGCCATTGAGAAAGACAATCAATACACAGAACTGGAGGGAAAAAAAAAAAAAAAGAAAATGGAGGGAAGCAAACTCAACACTAAATAAAGAATTAAAGTACCTTGACTGTGGTGATGGTATCATCAGTGTTAGCCTATGTCCAAACTCATCGAATTGTGTACATTGAATGAGTGCAGCTTTTTTGCATATCAATTATACCTTAATAAAGCTGTAAACAAAGTTTAAAGAACCACAAAGAAAATTGGGGTTATGCTGTCCAAGTGACTAACAGATCCACAAACAGAGCAAAACAATATGGAAATACATGCACTTCAGTTCACTACGTACTGGAACACAAATGGGAAAACGTGAAAGTCAGATCAAGAAGTTAATTGAGATTGTCAAACCTTAAATTAAGAATTTAGAATGGAGACAGAAGAATTCAGAACTTATACCCAAGTAACTATAGAGAAATATTAATTACAGAGTATGAGAAGTAAGTGTGGGCCTTGCTACTCAGAACATTTGAATTGAACTTTGAAGATGTCTGGCTATGAAGAAAAGTAACAGTAAGTAAAGGCTGTTACCTTCTTTGTCAGGTGTGAGAATCCTTTGCTGGTATGTCTGATGGATTTCTTTCAAATCCTTGTTCTGCATCCAGGAATATGCTCCTGTAAAAATATGAATAGTTGAAGTCCCCCAAGCAAATTGTCCCCTTCGGTTCAATTCAGTCGCTCAGTCATGTCTGACTCTTTGCGACCCCATGAACCGTAGCACGCTGGGCCTCCCTATCCATCACCAACTCCCAGAGCCCACCCAAACCCCATCGAGTCGGTGATGCCATTAAACCATCTCATCCTCTGTCATCCCCTTCTCATCCTGCCCTCAATCTTTCCCAGCATCAGGGTCTTTTCCAATGAGTCAGCTCTTCACATCAGGCGGCCAAAGTACTGGAGTTTCAGCTTCAACAACAGTCCTTCCAATGAACACCCAGGACTGATCTCCTGTAGGATGGACTGGTTGGATCTCTCAAGAGATCCAAGGGACTCTCAAGAGTCTTCTCCAACACCACAGTTCAAAAGCATCAATTCTTCGGCGCTCAGCTTTCTTCACAGTCCAACTCTCACATCCATATATGACCACTGGAAAAACCATAGCCTTGAATAGACGGACCTTTGTTGGCAAAGTAATGTGTCTGCTTTTTAATATGCTATCTATGTTGGTCATAACTTTCCTTCCAAGGAGTAAGCGTCTTTTAATTTCATGGTTGCAATCACCATCTGCAGTGATTTGGGAGCCCAGAAAAATAAAGTCAGCCATTGTTTCCACTGTTTCCCCATCTATTTGCCATGAAGTGATGGGACCAGATGCCATGATCTTTGTTTTCTGACTGTCGAGCCTTAAGCCAACTTTTTCACTCTCCTGTTTCACTTTCATTAAGAGGCTCTTTAGTTCTTCTTCACTTTCTGCCATAGGGGTGGTGTCATCTGCGTATCTGAGGTTATTGATATTTCTCCCGGCAATCTTGATTCCAGCTTGTGCTTCCTCCAGCCCAGCATTTCTCATGATGTACTCTGCTTACACACATGTATATTTGTGTTGACGTATTTTCTTACTCATCTATTCTGATATCTTTCTGAAATCTTATGAGTAATGGATATCAAAAAGAAAAAATACCATGAGCTGGATCTTAACTAGCACAACTTTAGACAAGAACTTCTAAAAAAATGTCAATGTTTTTTTAATTGCTGTAGAGTTGATTTATAATATTGTGGTAGTTTCAGATGTACAGCAAAGTGATTAAATTATACATATATGTTTTATCCAGATTCTTTTTCATTATACATTACTACAGTATACTATATATGGTTCCCTGTGCTATACAATAAGTCCTTACTGTTTGTCTATTTTATTTATAGGACATACTGTCATTGTAGACAAGAATTTTTTTTAAACTTTTAATTTTGCATTGGGGTATAGCTGACTAACAAACTATGCTGTGATAGTTTCAGGTGAACAGTGAAGGGTCTCAGCCATACATATACATGTATCCATTCTCCCCCAAACTCCCCTCTCATCTAAGCTTCCACATAACATTGAGCTGAGTTCCCTGGGCTATAGAGTAGGTCCTTGTTGATTATCCATTCTAAATATATCAATGTGTACATGTCCATCCCAAACTCCCTATCTCTTCCCACCTTTCCCCCGGCAACCATAAGTTTGCACTCTAAGTCTGTGGGTATCTTTCTGTTTTGTAAGTGACTTCATTTGTATCATTTCTTTTTAGATTCCACATATAAGGGATGTCATACAGTATTTCTCTTTCTATAGACAAGAACTTCTAAATGAACATTTAACTTAATATGTATAGAAAGTCATTTAAAAACACAGTAAACATAAAATATTTTAAATATTGATAATTTCTAATGTCTTTCTAACCAACATTTGAAAATATTTTTTTCTCCACATTTAAAAGACAAGTAATCATTCATTTCTCTGTGTGCAGAATAACAAAATTATGTCTAATTGTTTTTCTGGAAACTGATTTATTTTTATTGTGCCAGTTACTATTAATTTCTCTTATTAATATGTCATGTATTTCCCTTTTTTTTCTTCCAATTTTCTTCCAAGAAATAACTAACACACTGCATTATAGGGTTTAAGGTACACACATAATGACTTGACTTCCATACATCATGAAATGATTACCATAAGTTTAGTGAACATCCATCATCTCAGATAGATACAAAGATAAAGTAAAACCATATATTTTTTTTTCTTCTGATGAGGACTCGGGATTTACTTTTCTGTAGCTGTTCAGTTGCTCAGTCATGTCCATGACCCCATGGACAGCAAATGTCATGCCTTGCTGTCCTTCACCATCTCAAGTCTGCTGGAACTGACATCCATTGAGTCGGTGATGCTATCCAACCATCTCATCCTCTGTCATCCCCATATCTGCCTGCCTCCACTCTTTCCCAGCATCAGTGTCTTTTCTAACGAATCAGCTCTTCCCATCAGGTGGCCAAAGTACTGGAGTTTCAGCTTCAGCATTAGTCCTTTCAATGAATATTCAGGACTGATTTCCTTTAGGATTGATTGGTTTGCTCTCCCTGAACTCCAAGGGACTCTCAAGTCTTCTCCAACACCACAGTTCAAAACCATCAATTCTCCAACTATCAGCCTTCCTTATTGTCCAACTCTCACATCCATACATGACTACTCAAAAAACCATAGCTTTGACTAGATGGACTTTTGTTGGCAAAGGACTGGCTCTGCTTTTTAATATGATGTCTAGGTTGGTCATAGCATTTCTTCCAAGGAGCAAGCATCTTTTAATTTCATGGCTGCAGTCACCATCTGCAGTGACATTGGAGGCCAAGAAAATAAAGTCTGTCACAGTTTCCACATCTATTTGCCATGAAGTGATGGAACAAGATGCCATGATCTTTGTTTTTTGAATGCTGAGTCTTAAGTCAGCTTTTTCACTCTTCTCTTTCTCTTTTCTCAAGAGGCTCTTTAGTTCCTCTTCAATTTCTGCCATAAGGGTGGTGTCATCTGAATATCTGAGGTTATTGATATTTCTCCCAGCAATCTTGATTCCAGCTTGTGCTTCATCCAGCCTGGCATTTTGCATGATATACTCTGCATATAAGTTAAATAAGCAGGGTGACAATATACAGCCTTGACATACTCCTTTCCCAACTTGGAACCAGTCTGTTGTTCCCTGTCCAGTTCTCTGTTGCTTCTTGATCTGCACACATAATCCTCAGGAGGCAGGTGAGGTGGTCTGCTATTCCCATCTCTTTAAGATTTTTCTATAGCTTTTTGTGATCCACACAGTCAAAGGCTTTAGCATACTCAATGATGTAGAAGTAGATGTTTCTCTGGAATTCTCTTGCTTTTTCTATGATCCAGCAGATGTTGGCAATTTGATCTCTGGTTCCTGTGCCTTTTCTAAATCCAGCTTGAACATCTGGAATTTGGAAGTTCTTGGTTCATGTACTGATGAAGCCTAGCTTGAAGAATTTTGAGCATTACTTTGGACGCATGTGAGATGAATGCAATTGTGTGGTAGTTTGAGCATTCTTTGGAATTGCCTTTCTTTGATATTAGAATGAAAACTGACCTTTTTCAGTCCTGTGGCCACTGCTGAGTTTTCCAAATATGCTGGCATATTGAGTGCAACACTTTCACAGCATCATCTTTAGGATTTGAAATAGCTCAGCTGGAATTCTATCACCTCCACTAGCTTTGTTTGTAGTGATGCTTCCTAAAGCTCACTTGACTTTGCCCTCCAAGAAGTCTGACTCTAGCTGAGTGATCACACCAACCTGGTTATATGGTCATGATGACCTTAGTTCTTCTATGTATTCTTGCCACCTCTTCTTAATATCTTCTGCTTCTGTTAGGTCCAAACTTTTCTTTTATTTTGCCCGTCTTTGCATGAAATGCTTCTTTGGTATCTCTAATTTTCTTGAAGAGATCTCTAGTCTTCCCATTCTACTGTTTTCCTCTATTTCTTTGCATTGTTCACTTAAGAAGGCTTTCTTATTCTCCTTCCTGTTCTTTGGAACTCTACATTCAAACGAGTATATCTTTCCTTTTCTCCTTTGCCTTTTACTTCTCTTCTTTTCTCAGCTATTTGTAAGGCTTCCTTAGACAACCATTATGCTTTCTTGCATTTCTTTTTCTTGGGGATGTTTGTGATTACCTCCTCCTGTGCAATGTTATTAATCTCCATCTATAGTTCTTCAGGCACTCTATCTATCAGACCTAATCCCTTGAATCTATTTGTCACTTCCAGTGTATAATTGTAAGGGATATGATTTAGGTAATACCTGAATGGCCTAGTGGTTTTATCTACTTTCTTCATTTTAAGTCTGAATTTGGCAATAAGGATTTCATAATCTGAGCCACAGTCAGCTCCCAGTTTTTGCTGACCATATAGAGCTTCACCATCTTTGGCTGCAAAGAATATAATCAGTCTGATTTTGGTATTGATCATCTGGTGATGTCCATGTGTAGAGTTATTTCTTGTGTTGTTGGAAGTTGGTGTTTGCTACGCCTGATGTGTTCTCTTGGCAAAACTCTGTTAGCCTTTGCCCTGCTTCATTTTGTACTCCAAGGCCAAACATGCCTCTTACTCCAGGTATCTCTTGACAAAAGTAGAAATACTTTTGCATTCTAGTCCCCCATGATGAAAAGGGCATCTTTTTTAGGTGTTGTAGAAATTCCTGTAGGTCTTCATAGAACCATTCAACTTAACTTCTTTGGCATTAGTGGTTGGGGCATAGACTTGGATTACTGTGATGTTGAATGATTTGCCTTGGAAATGAGAAATCATTTTGTCATTTTTGAGATTGTACCCAAGTACTGCATTTCAAACTCTTTTGTTGACCATGAGGGCTACTCCATTTCTAAGGGTTCTTGCCCACAATTGTAGATATAATGGTCATCTAAATTAAATTCAACAATTCCATCCATTTTAGTTCACTGATCCCTAAAATGTCTATGTTCACTCTTGCCATCTCCAGTTTTCTGGCACTTCCAATTTACCTTGATTCATGGACCTAACATTCCAGGTTCCTACACGATATTGTTCCTTACAGCATTGGACTTTACTTCCATCACCAGTCACATCCACAACTGGGCATTGTTTTCACTTTGGCTCAGCCTCTTCATTCCTTCTGGAGCTCTTCTCCGCTCTTCTCTAGTAGCATTTTGGGCACCTACTGACCTGGGGAGTTCAACTTTCAGTGTCATATCTTTTTGCCTTTTTGTACTTTTCATTGGGTTCTCAAGGCAAGCATTCTGAAGCAGTTTGCCATTCCCTTTTCCAGGGGACCACATTTGTCAGAACCCTCTACCATAGTTTTTTCTTGTGATGAGGATTCAGGATTTACTCTCTTAGCAACCTTTAGAGGGATGGAATGGGGAGGGAGGAGGGAGGAGGGTTCAGGATGGGGAACACATGTAAACCTGTGGCGGATTCATTTTGATATTTGGCAAATCTAATACAGTTATGTAAAGTTTAAAAATAAAATAAAATTAAAGGAAAAAAAAAATAAAATAAAATCCAGCAATACTAATGATATTAATCATGTTGTGTGTTATATTCCTAGTACATTTATCTTATAATTGGAAGTTTGTACTCTTTAACCATGTCATTTAAATCTCCTTCCTCTCCCCACCCCCCACCACTCCCCCGCCTCTGTTGACCAGACATCTGATCTCCTTTTCTACAAGTTTGTTAGTATGCTTGTTGGAGGGCTTGCCTGGTGGCTCAGATGGTAAAGAATCTACCTGCAATGCGGGAGACCTGGGTTCCATCTCTGGGTTGGAAAGATCCCCTGGAGAAGGGAACAGCTACCCACTCCAGTTTTCTGGCCTGCAGAGTTCCATGGACTGTATAGTCCATGGGCCTCGAAGAGTTGGACACAACTGAGCAACTTTCACTTTCTCTTTGGTTGTTAGAAGTATAACTGACCTACAATACTGTATCAGCTCCCAGTGCACAGCATAGTAAGTTAATGTTTTTGTACCTTTCAAAATGATCTCCACAATAAGTCTACTTAACATCTGTCACCATACGAAGATATTACATTATTACTGACTGTATTCCCCATTCTGTACTGTACATTCCATTCCCATGACTCATTTATTTTGTAACTGGGAGGTTGTACCTCTTAATTTCCTTCATCTATTTCACTCATCTCACTACCCTCCTCCCCTCTGGCAACCACTTGTATCTATGACCATGTTTTTGTTTTGTTATGATTGTTCATTTGTTTTGTTTTTTAGATGCCACATATAGTGAAACCATATAGTATTTGTCTTTCCCTGTCTGATTTACTTTACTTAGTGTAATACTTTCCGGGTCCATTGATGTCAAAGATTTCATTCTCTTTTCAAAGATTTCATTCTCTTTTATGACTGATTAATATTCCACATGTTCTTTATCCATTCTTCTACCAATGGGCACTTAAATTTGCTTCCATCTCTTGACTATTGTGGATAATGCTGCAGTAAATATAGGAGTGCATATATCTTTTCAAATTAGTGTTTTGTTTTCTCTGGGAAAATACCCAGAAGTTGAATTGCTGGATCATATAGTAGTTCTATTTTTAATTTTTTGAGGCATCTTCATACTGCTTTGCATAGTGGTTGCACCAATTTATATTCCCGCCGAAAGTGCATGAGAGTTCCCTTTTCTCCACATCCTTGCCAACACTTGTTATTTGTTGTCTTTTTGATAATAGCAATCTGATAGGTGTGAAGTGATACCTCACTGTGGTTTTGACTTGAAGTTCCCTGATGATTAATGATGTTGAGCATCTTTTCATGTGTCTGGTGGCTGTCTGTATGTCTTCTTTGGATAAATGTTCATTTAGGTCCTCTGCCCATTTTTAAAATCAGGTTGTTTGTTTTTTAATGCTCCTTGTATAGTTTGGATATGAACCAATCTTTTATTAATGTGTCATGTATTTTAATATGATAACTAATAGAAAGGTTTTGTTTGTTTTAGGACAGAACAATGATGGACATTTGATATTTTTTAATATATATTTCTTCAGAACCGTGAAGTGTGCTTAAGTACTCCCAAGGTTGTGGAAAAACTGTTTGAAACTTTCATAAAATTAACTTTGAAGTGTTCATATGGAAAATTCCCTCAGATTAATATATATTTTCAAAATGTGCAATGTATATGAATGACAAATATCTCTTAATTTTCCCTCCTATTTTCTCATTTTGGTCTATGAGAAGTCCAGATTGAAGCGGAATTAATAGTGTGTATACTCTAACAAGTTAAAAGGAAAAGCTTATCAGTTTTATCATCTCATCTTAAGTGAATTGATTAAATACCTTCTTGTGGGCATTGTTGTGCCAGGTACTTTGCAAAATAAATTAATCATTAATTGGCCTGATCAGATCCTATAATCAGCTGATAGCAATGTGTTCTACAACCTGGAAACAGAATGGGTCCGTAAACAATTCTGCCCTAAACATTGGATCAAAGCAGTACTTACCACTTAGTGGTTTAGCCCACTGGTTCATTCATGAAACACTGGCAGTATCCTTGCATCAACATTCTGTGAGGCTCTCACATAAGAAACAGTCCTGTGAGGGGTTCATATTTTAATGGGATTAATATATAAACAAATAATTAGGCTTAAATACTTTAGGAACAATAATAAGTTATCTATAAAATGCTGAGAAAAGTCTATGAAACATAACTCCATCTGGCAGAATCCTTCTCAAAGGATATGTCATTTGAACTAGTCTTGATAGGTAAATAGGGATTTTTTCTGGGAAAAAGAGTGGGGGATGAACAAAACTTATGCAAAGTCACAGAAGTGTAATACAACATTCACTGTCAAGGTCTGAAGGGAAGAGTAAGTGTGGGTGCAGAATAAAGAAGGGAAAGTAATACAACCAAGAGGTTACAGAGAACCTATAAATTTATGTTATACTGAGTATATAAATCAGAGTTCTAAGTTGCAAACAACAGAATTCAAAATTAATGTCATGGAAATCCAGAGAGGGAAGACTTTCAAAAAGATGGGAGTGGAAAAGTATGAGATTAAGCAACATGAGGACTGAAATTGGACCACTGAACTCATCAGTTACTAAAGCTCTGCTATAGTAGTAAGAGACTATTCTCTAGGGCAGGCACAGATCAATAGTATCAGCATCATTTAGAAATTTATTAGAAATGCAGAATCTAGAGCCTGACCCAGACTTACTGAATCAGAAAATTAGAGATAAAATCCATGATTTAGAGGATTCTTACACAAGCTGAAGTTTGAGAATTGCTGCTGGAGTGTGCCTAGGAAAGAAGGATTTTTGTGGGTTGGAGTAAAAATAATAAGTGCAGAAGAATAAACTGTCCCTTTGTGAAGTTTGTTGGTAAAAAAAGGAAGAAAAGAAAAAAGATGGTGGTTTTGAAGCGGGGGTAGGATTAAGGAAGCATAATAATCCATCATGAATTTTACTTATTAATACTTTTATTTTTCTAATGGTGTTTTTTTAATTTACTAAAATTTTAACTTTTTAAATAGTCAGATCTTGTGAATTTGTGTGATTATTTTCCATTGCAAACTTATTTGCATATATTTCCATATTTTCTATTACGTTGCCATGACTTACTTTCTTCCATCTTACATTTAAAAAGTATGTCTGGAGTTTATTTCAGCGAATACAGGGTTGAATGGCTCTCAAGTGAAATGTTTTTCCCTCAAAAGCCAGTTTCCTCAAAGTTGTTGATTTACTCTTCTGTCCCTAACTCTGTGTTATGAATCTCTTCCTTTCTCAGATATTAAGTCCTTAAACAAATATTTAATGAAGCGGCCCCTGCATGATGTATCCTTCCTTTTTTAAATTAATTTATTTTTTAATTGAAGGATAATTGCTTTACAGAATTTTGTTGTTTTCTGTCAAACCTCAGCATGAATCAGCCATAGGTATACATATATCCCCTCCTTTTTGAATCTCCCTCCCATCTCACCTCTCTAGGTTGATACAAAGCCCCTAATTGGGTTTCCTGAGCCATACAGCAAACTCCCGTTGGCTATCTAGTTTACATATGGTAATGTAAGTTTCCATGTTACTCTTTCCATACATCTTACCCTCTCCTCCCCTTTTCCCATGTCCATAAGTCTATTCTCTTTGTTTCTCCATTGCTCCCCTGTGAATAAATTCTTCAGTACTATTTTTCTAGATTCCATATATATGCATTAGAATACAATATTTCTCTTTCTCTTTCTGACTTCACTCTTTAATAGGTTCTAGGTTCATCCTCCTCATTAGAACTGACTCATCCTTTTGAAGAAAGACACACCCCAGTATTATCTCCTGAAAAGTTTATGATTAGTTAAATCTGATGATTGTCTTCAAATTAATTCTTTCAAGATAGGTTTCCCTTATTCAATTCTTATATGGACATCAGTGGAGATGTAGATTATAAATATAAAATTTTCTCAACATTCAGAAAACTAAAGTCATAGCATTCAGTCTCATCACTTCATGGCAAATAGTTGGGGAAACAATGGAAACAGTAACATATTTTATTTTGGGGGGACTCCAAAATCACTGCAGATGGTGACTATAGCCATGAAATTAAAAAACGCTTGTTCCTTGGAATAAAAGCTGTGGCCAACCTAGACTGCATACTAAGAAGCAGACACATTACCTTGCCAACAAAGGTCTGTCTAGTTAAAGCTATGGTTTTTCCAGTAGTCATGTATGGATGTGTTGTACTATAGAGAAAGTTGTACTACAAAGAAAGCTGAGCACCAAAGAATTGATGGTTTTGAACTGTAGTGTTGGAGAAGACTCTTGAGAGTCCCTTGGACTGCAAGGAGATCCAACCAGTCTGTCGTAAAGGATAAGAGTCCTGGGTGTTCATTGGAAAGATTGATGTTGAAGCTGAAACTCCAATACTTTGGCCACATGATGTGAAGAACTGACTCATTGGAAAAGACCCTGATGCTGGGAAAGATTGAAGGCAGGAGGAGAAGGGGACAACAGAGGCTGAGATGCTTGGATGGCATCACTGACTCAATGGACATGAGTTTGAGTGATCTCCTGGACTTGGTGGTGGACAGGGAAGCCTGACGTGCTGCAGTCCATGGGGTTGCAGAGATTCAGACACAACTGAGCAATTGAATTTTAACTTTATTCTAACCCAATTTCAGGCTAACAATAGAGATCAACTCTAGGTCAGTGGTTCTCAGAATCCTAGCCTCCCATTGTACTTCAAGGAGCCTGGACCTCAGTGTCCTATGTTAATTCTTCTGGTAATACTGTTCTACATCAAAGTTTGAGAACCATCACTCCAGTGCTTTCAGATTTTATCTTTTATACACAACTGAATGGAGTTGAAACAGTGAAGGTAGTATTCAAATCAGTAAGACCCAGGTATACGGCTTCTCAGGTGCCACTTAGTGGTAAAGAACCCACTGTCCAATGCAGAAGGTGCAAGAGACCTGGGTTCGATCCCTGCATCAGGAAGATCCCCTGGAGGAGAGCATGACAACCCACTCCAGTACCCTTGCCTGGAGAATCCCATGGACAAAGGAGCCTGGCAGGCTACAGTCCATGGGGTTTCAAAGAATTGGACATGACTGAAGCGCCTTCGTGCACATGCACGCTCACACCCAGACAACCATATTGGCACAGCGAGCTGATTCTTGGACCAAATTATCCAGAGAGCACATTCATTCTTTACCTCCCATGACAGTAGTGTGCTAAGTAATTCTAATGTTTTTTTCATTTTGGAAGTGTTAGCATTCATAAGCAGATCAACATACTGGAGCAGCTGGTTTACCATTGCTCTGACAATTAAATGTTGAAAGATGGCTTCAGTTTGGACATGGTTCTGTGTTTTTAAAATCCATGAAGTTAAAGTTGCCTTAAACATAGGATTTGAGTTCTGTCCACATCGATAATTTAATGAGTAGCACAGTGCTTATCTCTTATATATGTGTGTGTGTGTGTGTGTGTGTGTGTGTGTGTGTTTAATTGAAGTATAGTTGATTTACAATGTTATGTTAAGATGTCCCTTAAATTTGTGTTCACCGTGGGTGGGTGCCAATATTTATTGTACAATGTGTGGGTGATATATTTGATTTCAAATTATATTTTTCTTCTTTGCTAAGGATCAGCATTCTTTTTGGTTTCTATTAAAATTATATTCCATAATGGGGATAAATTACCTGCTGTAGAAAGACACTGACATTTCAGATTGGCTAACACTTCAAATATTTCTCAGGTGTAAATCTTTTAGTAAAACTTCAACACACTTGACCAAATGCATTATTTTCTCTTTGAGTATATTTAAACCCAATATATTTTAAAGCAAAATTAATTCATCTCTTTCTGATTTATTTACAATAAACTAGTAAAATTGCCATTTTAAAGAATTATCTAATGGCTATTAAGTCTTTTGATCATTTTTATTTATTTTTTATGAGAAAGTTAAAAAACACCTTTGAACTTAAGATTGATAATAAAGAAAGCATTAAAGACTGCAGATTGGATCTTGGAAACCAAGGTATTGTTAACATATAAACACAGGGTAGGGACGTGGGGGAGGAGTTGGGAAAACCCCTTCATCAAGCTTCCTGAGAATGTCTAAGTATTATTTCATCTTTGTATAAAGTAGCGACAGTAGATATTTTAAAATAGAGACTGGGCAGAGGCCCAGTTGCAACATTAAGTTTCTTTTCTTAATTTTTCAAATAAAGCATTTCTTTCTTTTCTCTACCTTTCTTGGATGAATTCCACAATAAGATCTTCTGGGAAGTTATCCCTCCTCCAGTCCTCCTAGCCCTCCTACCAAAAGCCTAACCCTTCACCACAAGATAGACATAAAGGGTCAGATACCTGACCAGAGAAGGTACCTGAAAAGAGAAATCCAAAAACCTTGGGTTCACATTATTATTGAGGAAGAAGATGAAAAAATTAGAGAAATGTTTCATGTTTCTGAAAGAGTACAGATTTCCAAAGTGGTTGCCCATAAACTTTGTCATTAGAGTGCTCTAATAATGGCTACTGAAGTGCGATTCAACTGGTAGGATGTTTCAATGGAAATCGAAAGCCAGTTTTAATGTGTGGCCCATCATTCCATAGTGTGACATTTGGCAAATAGTATCATCAGCTATTAAGTCTATGATAATCACGTTATTATATCAGATTGAAAATCCTATGTCCTTTCATCAGGGGAGCCCTGTCACATGTCTGTTTCATCTTTGTAGGTATATTATAGTGGAAATTGTAAAAGTATTAGTCACTCAGTCGTGTCTGACTCTTTATGACCTTGTGGCCTGTAGCCAAGCTTTTCTGTCTTTGGAATTATCCAGGCAAGAATACTGGAGGGGGTAGCCATTCTTTTCTCCAGGGGATCTTCCTTACCCAGAGATTAAACCCTGGTTTTCTGCACTGCAGATGGATTCTTTACCATCTGAGCCACAAGGAAGTCCACATTATAGGAGTTATTAGTTATATTATATAGTAGGTATATTATGATATATTCAGTTCAGTTCAGTCACTCAGTCGTGTCTGACTCTGCGACCCCATGAATCGCAGTACGCCAGGCCTACCTGTCCATCACCGATTCTTGGAGTTCACTCAGACTCACCTCCATTGAGTCAGTGATGGCACCCAGCCATCTCATCCTCTTTTGTCCCCTTCGCATCCTGCCCCCAGTTCCTCCCAGCATCAGAGTTTTTTCCAATGAGTCAGCCCTTCGCATGAGATGGCCAAAGTACTGGAGTTTCAGCTTCAGAATCATTCCCTCCAAAGAAATCCGAGGGCTGATCTCCTTCAGAATGGACTGGTTGGATCTCCTTGCAGTCCAAGGGACTCTCAAGAGTCTTCTCCAACACCACAGTTCAAACGCATCAATTCTTTGGCACTCAGCCTTCTTCACAGTCCAACTCTCACATTCATACATGACCACAGGAAAAACCATAGCTTTGACTAGACGAACCTTTGTTGGCAAAGTAATGTCTCTGCTTTTGAATATGCTGTCTAAGTTGGTCATAACTTTCCTTCCAAGGAGTAAGCGTCTTTTAATTTCATGGCTGCAATCATCATCTGCCGTGATTTTGAAGCCCCCCAAAAGAAATTCTGACACTGTTTCCACTGTTTCCCCGTCTATTTCCCATGAAGTGATGGGACCGGATGCCATGATCTTCATTTTCTGAATGTTGAGTTTAAGCCAACTATTTCCACTCTCCACTTTCACTTTCATCAAGAGGCTTTTTAGTTCCTCTTTACTTTCTGCCATAAGGGTGGTGTCATCTGCATATCTGAGGTTATTGATATTTCTCCCACAATCTTCATTCCAGCTTGTGTTTCTTCCAGTCCAGTGTTTCTCATGATGTACTCTGCATATAAGTTAAATAAACAGGGTGACAATATGCAACGTTGACGTACTCCTTTTCCTATTTGGAACCAGTCTGTTGTTCCATGTCCAGTTCTAACTGTTGCTTCCTGACCTGCATACAGATTTCTCAAGAGGCAGATCAGGTGGTCTGGTATTCCCATCTCTTTCAGAATTTTCCACAGTTTATTGTGATTCACACAGTAAAAGGCTTTGGCATAGTCAATAAAGCAGAAATACATGTTTTTCTGGAACTCTCTTGCTTTTTCCATGATCCAGCAGATGTTGGCAATTTGATCTCTGGTTCCTCTGCCTTTTCTAAAACCAGCTTGAACATCAGGAAGTTCACGGTTCACATATTGCTGAAGCCTGGCTTGGAGAATTTTGAGCATTACTTTACTAGCGTGTGAGATGAGTGCAATTGTGTGGTAGTTTGAGCATTCTTTGGCATTGCCTTTCTTTGGGATTGGAATGAAAACTGACCTTTTCCAGTCCTGTGGCCACTGCTGAGTTTTCCACATTTGCTGGCCTATTGAGTGCAGCACTTTCACAGCATCATCTTTCAGGATTTGGAATAGCTCAACTGGAATTCCATCACCTCCACTAGCTTTGTTCCTAGTGATGCTTTCTAAGGCCCACTGGACTTCACATTCCAGGATGTCTGGCTCTAGGTCAGTGATCACACCATTGTGATTATCTGGGTCATGAAGATCTTTTTTTGTACAGTTCTTCTGTGTATTCTTGCCACCTCTTCTTAATATCTTCTGCTTCTGTTAGGTCCATAGCATTTCTGTCCTTTATCGAGCCCATCTTTGCATGAAATGCTCCCTTGGTATCTCTAATTTTCTTGAAGAGATCTCTAGACTTTCCCATTCTGTTGTTTTCCTCTATTTCTTTGAATTGATCACTAAGGAAGGCTTTCTTATCTCTTCTTGCTATTCTTTGGAACTCTGCATTCAGATGCTTATACTTTTCCTTTTCTCCTTTGAGTTTCTCTTCTCTTCTTTTCACAGCTATTTGTAAGGCCTCCCCAGACAGCCATTTTGCTTTATTGCATTTCTTTTCCATGGGGATGGTCTTAATCCCTGTCTCGTGTACAATGTCACGAACCTCATTCCATAGTTCATCAGGCACTCTATCTATCAGATCTAGGCCCTTAAATCTATTTATCACTTCCACTGTATAAGGGATTTGATTTAGGTCATATCTGAATGGTCTAGTGATTTTCCCTACTTTCTTCAATTTAAGTCTGAATTAAGTAATAAGGAGTTCATGATCTGAGCCACAGTCAGCTCCTGGTCTTGTTTTTGTTGATTGTATAGAGCTTCTCCATCTTTGGCTGCAAAGAACATGATCAGTCTGATTTCAGTGTTGACCATCTGGTGATGTCCATGTGTAGAGTCTTCTCTTGTGTTGTTGGAAGAGGGTGTTTGCTATGACCAGTGCATTTTCTTGGCAAAACTCTATTAGTCTTTGCCCTGCTTCATTCTGTATTCCAAGGCCAAATTTGCCTGTTACTCCAGGTGTTTCTTGACTTCCTACTTTTGCATTCCAGTCCCCTATAATGAAAAGGACATCTTTTTTGTGTGTTAGTTCTAAAAGGTCTTGTAGGTCTTCATAGAACCGTTCAACTTCAGGTTCTTCAGTGTTACTGGTTGGGGCATAGACTTGGATTACTGTGATATTGAATGGTTTGCCTTGGAAACAAACAGAGATCATTCTGTCATTTTTGGTATATTATATCTTTATGTCTATTTCCTATGCATAGGAACCTGGAATGTTAGGTCCATGAATCAAGGTAAATTGGAGGTGGTCAAATAGGAGATGGATAGAGTGAACATTAACATTTTAGGAATCATGAAACTAAAATGGACTGAAATGGGTGAATTTAACTCAGATGACCATTATATCTACTACTGTGGACAAGAATAACTAAGAGGAAATGGAGTAGCCATCATGGTCAACAAAAGAGTCTGAAATGCAGTAATTGCATGCAATCTCAAAAACAAAAGAATGATACCTGTTCGTTTCCAAGGCAAGCCATTCAATATCAGAGTAATCCAAGTCTATGGCCTGACCAGTAATGCTGAAGAAGCTGAAGTTGAATGCTTCTATGAAGACCTACAAGACCTTCTAGAACTAACACCCAAAAAAGATGTTCTTTTCATTAAAGGGGACTGGAATGCAAAAGTAGGGAGCCAAGAAATACCTGGAGTAATAGGCTTATTTGGCCTTGGAGTACAGAATGAAGCAGGGCAAAGGCTAATAAAGTTTTGCCAAGAGAATGCAGTGGTCACAGCAAACACCCTCTTCCAAAAACACAAAAGAAGACTACACATGGACATCACCAGAAGGTCAATACTGAAATCAGATTAATTATATCCTCTGCAGCCAAAGATGGAGAAGTTCTATACAGTCAGCAAAAAGAAGACTGGGAGCTGACTGTGGCACAGACCATGAACTCCTTTATTGCCAAATTTAGACTTAAAATGAAGGAAGTAGGGAAAACCACTAGGCCATTCAGGTATGGCCTAAATCAAATCTCTTATTATTACACAGTGGAAGTGACAGATAGATTCAAGGTTATATCTGAAAGACAGAGTGTGTGAAGAGCTATGGATGGAGGTTCGTGACATTGTACAGGAGGCAGTGATCAAAACCATCCCCAAGAAAAAGAAATGCAAAAAGGCAAAACAGTTGTCTGAGGAGGCCTTACAAATAACTGTGCATAGAAGAGAAGCAAAAATAAAAGGAGAGAAACAAATATATATTCATTTGAATGCAGAGTTCCAAAGAATAGCAAGGAGAGATAAGAAAGCCTTCCTCAGTGATCAATGCAAAGAAATAGAGGAAAACAATAGAATGGGGAAGTCTAGAGATCTATTCAAGAAAATTAGAGATACCAAGGGAACATTTCATGCAAAGATGGGTACAAGAGAGGACTGAAATGGTATGGACCTAACAGAAGCAGAAGATATTAAGAAGAGGGGGCAAGAATACACTGAAGAACTGTACAAAAAAATATCTTCACAACCCAGATAATCACGATGGTGTGATCACTCACCTAGGCCCAGACATCCTGGAATGTGAAATCAAGTGGGCCTTAGGAAGCATCACTAGGAACAAAGCTAGTGGAGGTGATGAAATTCCAGTTGAGCTATTTCAAATCCTAAAAGATGATGTTGTGAAAGTCCTGCACTCAGTATGCCAGCAAATGTGGAAAACTCAGCAGTGGCCACAGGACTGGAAAATGTCAGTTTTCATTCCAATCCCAAAGAAAGGCAATGCCAAATTGAAAAATAAAAACCATATGATATCTCAATAGATGCAGAGAAAGCCTTTGACAAAATTCAACATCCATTTATGATAAAACTCTCCAGAAAGCAGGAATAGAAGGAACATACCTCAACATAATAAAAGCTATATATGACAAACCCACAGCAAACATTATACTCAATGGTGAAAAATTGAAAGCATTTCCTCTAAAGTCAGGAACAAGACAAGGATGCCCACTTTCACCATTACTATTCAACATAGTTTTGGAAGTTTTGGCCACAGCAATCAGAGCAGAAAAAGAAATAAAAGGAATCCAAATTGGAAAAGAAGAAGTAAAGCCCTCACTATTTGCAGATGACATGATCCTCTACATAGAAAACCCTAAAGACTCCACCAGAAAATTACTAGAACTAATCAATGACTATAGTAAAGTTGCAGGATATAAAATCAACACCCAGAAATCCCTTGCATTCCTATACACTAATAATGAGAAAACAGAAAGAGAAATTAAGGAAACAATTCCATTCACCCTTGCAACGGAAAGAATAAAATACTTAGGAATATATCTACCTAAAGAAACTAAAGACCTATATATAGAAAACTATAAAACACTGGTGAAAGAAATCAAAGAGGACACTAACAGATGGAGAAATATACCATGTTCATGGATTGGAAGAATCAATATAGTGAAAATGAGTATACTACCCAAAGCAATTTATAGATTCAATGCAATCCCTATCAAGCTACCAACAGTATTCTTCACAGAGCTAGAACAAATAATTTCACAATTTGTATGGAAATACAAAAAACCTCGAATAGCCAAAGCGATCTTGAGAAAGAAGAATGGAACTGGAGGAATCAACCTACCTGACTTCAGGCTCTACTACAAAGCCACAGTTATCAAGACAGTATGGTACTGGCACAAAGACAGAAATAGAGATGAATGGAACAAAATAGAAAGCCCAGAGATAAATCCACGCACCTATGGCCACCTTATCTTTGACAAAGGAGGCAAGAATATACAATGGAGAAAAGACAATCTCTTTAAAAAGTGGTGCTGGGAAATCTGGTCAACCACTTGTAAAAGAATGAAACTAGAACACTTTCTAACACCATACACAAAAATAAACTCAAAATGGATTAAAGATCTAAACGTAAGACCAGAAACTATAAAACTCCTAGAGGAGAACATAGGCAAAACACTCTCCAACATACATCACAGCAGGATCCTCTATGACCCACCTCCCAGAATATTGGAAATAAAAGCAAAAATAAACAAATGGGACCTAATTAACCTTAAAAGCTTCTGCACATCAAAGGAAACTATTAGCAAGGTGAAAAGACAGCCTTCAGAATGGGAGAAGATAATAGCAAATGAAGCAACTGACAAACAACTAATCTCGAGAATATACAAGCAACTCCTACAGCTCAACTCCAGAAAAATAAATGACCCAATCAAAAAATGGGCCAAAGAGCTAAATAGACATTTCTCCAAAGAAGACATGCAGATGGCTAACAAACACATGAAAAGATGCTCAACATCACTCATTATCAGAGAAATGCAAATCAAAACCACTATGAGGGACCATTTCACACCAGTCAGAATGGCTGCGATCCAAAAGTCTACAAGTAATAAATGCTGGAGAGGGTGTGGAGAAAAGGGAACCCTCTTACACTGTTGGTGGGAATGCAAACTAGTACAGCCACTATGGAGAACAGTGTGGAGATTCCTTAAAAAACTGGAAATAGAACTGCCTTATGATCCAGCAATCCCACTGCTGGGCATACACACTGAGGAAACCAGAATGGAAAGAGACACGTGTACCCCAATGTTCATCGCAGCACTGTGTATAATAGCCAGGACATGGAAGCAACCTAGATGTCCATCAGCAGATGAATGGATAAGAAAGCAGTGGTACATATACACAATGGAGTATTACTCAGCCATTAAAAAGAATACATTTGAATCAGTTCTAATGAGGTGGATGAAACTGGAGCCTATTATACAGAGTGAAGTAAGCCAGAAAGAAAAACACCAATACAGTATACTAACGCATATATATGGAATTTAGAAAGATGGTAACAATAACCCTGTGTATGAGACAGCAAAAGAGACACTGATGTAAAGAACAGTCTTATGGACTCTGTGGGAGAGGGAGAGGGTGGGAAGATTTGGGAGAATGGCATTTAAACATGTAAAATATCATGTATGAAACGAGTTGCCAGTCCAGGTTCAATGCACGATACTGGATGCTTGGGGCTGGTGCACTGGGACGACCCAGAGGGATGGTATGGGGAGGGAGGAGGGAGGAGGGTTCAGGATGGGGAACACATGTATACCTGTGGTGGATTCATTCTGATATTTGGCAAAACTAATACAATTATGTAAAATTTAAAAATAAAATTAAAAAAAAAGAATGCTCAAACTACTGCACATTTGCACTCATCTCACACATTAGCAAAGTAGTGCTCAAAATTCTCCAAGCAAGGCTTCAACAGTATGGGATCTGTGAACTTCCAGATGTTCAAACTTAATTTAGAAAAATCAGAGGAATCAAAGATCAAATTGCCAACATCCATTGGATCATCAAAAAAGGAAGAGAGTTCCAGAAAAATATCTACTTCTTCTTTATTAACTATGACAAAGCCTTTCCCTGTATGGACCACAAAAAACTGTGGAAAATTGTTCAAGAGATGGGAATACCAGACCACATGACCTTCCTCCTGAGAAATTTGTATGCAGGTCAGGAAGCAACAGTTAAAACTGGACAAGGAACAACAGACTGGTTTCAAATTGGGAAAGGAGTACGTTGAGGCTGTATATGGTCACCATGCTTATTTAACTTATATGCAGAGTACATCATGAAAAACGCTGGATTGGATGAAGCACAAGCTGGAATCAAGATTGCTGGGAGAAATATCAATATCCTCAGATATGCAGATGACACCACCCTTATGGAAAAAAGTGAAGAGGAACTAAAAATCCTTTTGATGAAAGTGAAAGAGGAGAGTGAAAAACTTGGCTTAAAGCTCAACATTCAGGAAACTAAGATCATGGCATCTGGTCCCATCACTTCATGGCAAATAGTTGGGAAACAATGGAAACAGTGACAGATTGTATTTTTTTGGACTGCAAAATGATGGTGACTGCAGCCATGAAATTAAAAGATGCTTGCCCCTTGGAAAAAAAGTTGTGGCCCAACTAGAGAGCATACAAAAATGCGGAGACATTATCAACAAAGGTCCGTGAATCAAAGGTATGGTTTTTCCAGTAGTCATGTATGAATGTGAGAGTTGGACTATAAACAAAGCTGAGCACTTAAAAATTAATGCTTTTGAAGTGTGGCATTGGAGAAGACTCTTCAGAGTCCCCTGGACTGCAAGGAGATCCAACCAGTCCATCCTAAAGGAAATCAGTCCTGAATATTCATTTGAAGGCCTGATGCTGAAGCTGAAACTCCAATACCTTGGCCACCTGATGTGAAAAACTGACTCATTTGAAAAGACCCTGATACTGGGAACAATTGAAGGCGGGAGGAGAAGGGGATGACAGAGGATGAAATGGTTGGATGGCAATACGGACTCAATGGACATGAGTTTGAGTAAACTCTGGGAGCTGGCAATGGACAGGGAGGCTTGGCGTGCTGCAGTTATGGGGTCACAAAGAGTTAGACATGACTGAGTGACTGAACTGAACTGAACTGATGTCTATTTCATCTTGGTAGGCATATTATAGTTAGTTATATTGTTATAGTCACATTGTGCTGAAAGCATTGAATTAATGCATCAGCGACTTATACAATTCTCTCCTCATAAAGTCACTGTTTCTGAGTCAGAAAATTAGAACTACCCCTATTAACAAATACTTCATGGGGGGTACTGGTACCTTTTTAAACTAGCAATTTGCTATTTTTTAATTATGTTTATATATATATATATATATATATATATATACACACACACACACACACACACACATACATCAGTTCAGTTCAGTTCAGTCACTCAGTCGTGTCTGACTTTTTGTGGCCCCATGAATCCCATCATGCCAGGCCTCCCTGTCCATCACCAACTCCCGGAGTTTACTCAAACTCATGTCCATCGAGTTGGTGATGCCATCCAGCCATCTCATCCTCTGTCATCCCCTTGTCCTCCTGCCCCCAATCCCTCCCAGCATCAGAGTCTTTTCCAATGAGTCAACTCTTCGCATCAGGTGGCCAAAGTATTGGAGTTTCAGCTTTAGCATCAGTCCTTCCAATGAACACCCAGGACTGATCTCCTTTAGAATAGACTGATGGGATCTCCTTGCAGTCCCAGGGACTCTCAAGAGTCTTCTCCAACACTACAGTTCAAAATCATCAATTCTTCGGCACTCAGCTTTCTTCACAGTCCAACTTTCACATCCATACATGACCACCGGAAAAACCATAGCCTTGATAAGACGGACCTTTGTTGTCAAAATAATGTCTCTCCTTTTGAATATGCTATCTAGGTTGGTCATAACTTTCCTTCCAAGGAGTAAGCATCTTTTAATTTCCTGGCTGCAGTCACCATCTGCATATGTATATATCAGACACTTGTGCTTACCGTATTATACTGATGAAATTCCTGGTACCTACCGTGATGGATTTTAACAAATACATTTTCACTTGTTTGACTGAAATCCATCCTTGAAGCTCCAAGAGAACCATGGGGTCTCCTACACTCACTGACTGTGACATGTGAATACTTCAATATCCAGTATGGACATTTCCCTATTCTGAAGGTCACCTTGTAAATAAAACTATTTAGTTGAAAAGGACATTGGAAATACATATTACTCTCTGATAAGGCAGGGAAAACACTAAACAGCAAAAGAATATGGCTCACATAATAGAGTAAATGTCATGAGGTCAATATTTTAAACACTCATTATTCCTGATGTATTACACTTGCAGGAAGTGTTTTGTAAACATTTCACTTTTTTGGGTAAGTATAAATAAAAGTTTTTTTTTTAATAAATATAGTTATTGGTGATGTTAACTCAAAGAAGGAGAAAGTTATGTGTAAAGTTACATTTTCATTTAATAGAAGTTGTGACTTTGGCTTGTAATCAGGGTCAATTACTCAACTATTAATTCTTCCTGCAGAAGAATGTTCTCCCCTCTGTGGCTGGTCAAACCCAAACTTAAAATATTTAAGCAAATCTGATGCCCTAACCTTGTGTTGCTATTAGTAAACAGAGATGATATAGAGTTATTTCTCAGTAATGATGGCCTTTTGGGAATACGAAAAAAAAAAAAAAAAAAAAAAAACTAAGTCAACTAAAAATGGTGTTTTTAAATTAAACTATCCAGTTTGGGATATTGTGATCTACACAGCTTCTGACAATCTCTTACTTTTGTATGCATTTCTTGAACTTTTTTCTGTAGGACACAGGAAGCCTTCATGATGGTAGAAGATTTTCTCCCTCCTTTCAGAAGCTTCAAGTTCAGTTCAAGTATAAATTAAGAAGTCCCCTTCAAACTTAGTTGTAAGATTTGAATATCTATAATATCTGTGATAGTAGAGTAATGAGGCTTATTATTTTCCACTTCATTTCTATATTTGTATTGTCATTCAAAATTTTCAGTTTAGAAACTTTATACAGATTTAAAGAATATGGTCATCACTTAAAACAACTGTGACTTCCTTCTATAAAATTCTATTTTGTCTTGGATATGATCAGTTTATCAGCCTAAACTGTAAAGCAAATCATCTTCTAGAAGGGAGATTTTACCTTTGGAAATAGGTGACTGCGAAAAACCTGGTGACCAAATGGGGAAACGATACTCATTTTTTTTTTTTTTGTAAAGAAGTCAATTCCTCTATGTTTTCCCTGTATGTTTTCTATGAGTCTATAGCTCATACTGAGATTCCAGACTGATTAGGAACTCTATCAGCATTTGAGCAAAAATACATTGATTTGTATTCTCAGTAAACTCAGAATGAACAAATAAATGAATTCAATGAATATTGATTAAATATCTAATATATGACAGGTACACTTTTAGATGTCTAGTAACAGTTCTGTACAAAAATATTTATACTCCTGGTATTTACATCCTAGAAAGTGAGAAATATATATATATATATATATATATATATATATATATGATAAATAAATAAGCTTAAGAGTAGGTTAAGAGAAAGATTAAATAGGGAGGGAAAATGTCATATTGGGTTACAATTTTAGATATTGTGGTCAAGGAAAGTCACTCTGAAAAGATACTATTTGAGCAAAGACATGACAGAAGTGAGGGAAGGGGCATGAAGATGTCTGAGGGGATGAGCATTCCAGATGAAAGCATCTGGTCCGTGATAGGAGCTGTGGGAAGCTGGATGGACAGAGTAAAAACAGGAGGTAAGGCAAGAGCAGACCCTGCAGGGCTTGTGGGTCAACAAGAAGGCTCTGAGTGAGTCAGGAAGCCATTCAGTTCAGTTCAGTTCAGTCGCTCAGTCGTGTCCAACTCTGCCACCCCATGAATCGCAGCACGCCAGGCCTCCCTGTACATCACCAACTCCCGGAGTTCACTCAGACTCACGTCCATCGAGCCAGTGATGCCATCCAGCCATCTCATCATCTGTCGTCCCCTTCTCCTCCTGCCCCCAATCCCTCCCAGCATCAGAGTCTTTTCCAATGAGTCAACTCTTCGCATGAGGTGGCCAAAGTACTGGAGTTTCAGCTTTAGCATCATTCCTTCCAAAGAACACCCAGGGCTGATCTCCTTCAGAATGGACTGGTTGGATCTCCTTGCAGTCCAAGGGACTCTCAAAAGTCTTCTCCAACAGCACAGTTCAAACGCATCAATTCTTTGGTGCTCAGCCTTCTTCACAGTCCAACTCTCACATCTATACATGACCACTGGAAAGACCATAGCCTTGACTAGATGGACCTTTGTTGGCAAAGTAATGTCTCTGCTTTTGAATATGCTATCTAGGTTGGTCATAACTTCCAAGGAGTAAGCATCTTTTAATTTCATGGCTGCAGTCATCATCTGCAGTGATTTTAGAGCCCCCAAAAATAAAGTCAGCCACTGTTTCCACTGTTTCCCCATCTATTTCCCATGAAGTGATGGGACCAGATGCCATGATCTTCATCTTCTGAATGTTGAGCTTTAAGCCAATTTTTTCACTCTCTACTTTCACTTTCATCAAGAGGCTTTTTAGTTCCACAGCCTTGTCTAACTCAATGAAACTAAGGAAGCCATTAGAAAATTTTTAATAGCCAAATGTATTTATATTACTTATACTTTAAAAAGATCATTCTGGCAGCTCTGTTAAGAGTAGAGTAGAGGCAGACAATGGAGAAGGCAATGGCAAACCACTCCAGTACTCTTGCCTGGAAAATCCCATGGATGAAGGAGCCTGATGGGCTGCAGTCCATGAGGTCGCTAAGAGTTGGACACAACTGAGTGACTTCACTTCACTTTTCACTTTCATGCTTTGGAGAAGGAAATGGCAACCTGCTCCAGTGTTCTTGCCTGGAGAATCTCAGGGACAGGGGAGCCTGGTGGGCTGCCGTCTATGGGGTTGCATGGAGTCGGACATGACTCAGCAGCAGCAGCAGAGGCAGACAAGGGCTAAAGAAGTGAGACCAGTTACAAGGCCATTACAATAATAATGGTAGAGATGATGGTGGATTAGATTGGGGAGAGTTATCGACCAAGGTCCCAATAAGAAACAGGTGGCACAGTTAAATGTTAATAATTCAAAGAGAGAATTTTGTTCGTTGTTTCACAAATGGGTTAATTATAAACTGTGGGTGGTGTATAGGAGAACCAAAAGGGATGGTGTAGTAACCCATGATGAGTAATTCTTACTAAGCCTGGGCCAAAAAGGATAAAGAAAGAAAAGAGTTCCAGAACCTGACGAAAGGGGAGAGTTGTGTAGAGAAGGTCCTCTTGAGAGAGGCAGGGACACAGCCATCCCAAATGACCTCACAGAGTGAGCCAGTGTGATAGATAATATGATTTCACTCTCTTCCATCCACCCAATTGCCCTCAAAGGCTCTCCATAGGCTCAACCCAGTCAAGGGTGAGAGGGCAAGGAAATCTTCCATGTCCTTATACATTCAGCCTCCTGGGGCAGAAAGCAAACTGGAACCTGGGGAACACGTGTACACCCATGGCGGATTCATGTTGATGTATGGCAAAACCAATACAATATTGTAAAGTAATTAGTCTCCAATTAAAATAAATAAATTTATTTAAAAAAAAAAAGTAGATCTGAAGAGACAGAGGTTATCCACCAGAATCTCCTACTCTTGCCCTCAGCTTTTTTCTTTTTTCTTTCTTATGGCTAAAAAATTTGTCTTCAACCTAGGGAAAGCAAGAAATTCCATCAGATATCATAATACTATGGATGTTGTCTGTACAGTAATTCTCTTAACTACCATTTTCCATGATAAGCACCATTTGTGTTATTCATATAAAGTGGTAGAAAAACAAGAGAAAGAATTAAGCGATATAAAACAGAGCTACTACAGCATTTGCTTCTGTATTTGATCATGAGCCAAAATTGGTACTCACAATTACCTTCTACAAATCACTGTATATTTTTCTCTCCCTTGGCCAGCAACCACATAGTCAGATTCTTTACTTGGTGGGATACATGACACTTCACTCATACAATATATGAGCCCTTGATGCTTTGTCTTTTTTGTCTTGCCACATTTTTCCACTGGTCAAATACTTTTGGTTAAAGCAGTACTAATGGTACCCACCACATGCATGGGTTCCTAAAGTAATCCTCTTGCACCCATTATGTAGTAGTGACTCATTTAGAGATCAGGATCAATCTAGAACAACCTAAAACAAGGACTCACTTCTCTCACTGTTGGCTCAATGGCACAAGGAACATAAAATGACCAGGGTGAAGTCTTGGTTTCCAAATTGTTAAATCCATGGTAATATTTCCTGATGGAAGCATTTGAGGTGGGCACCAGGGCCTCAAAACATAGGTGTATTATATTGTGAAGATGAAAAGAAAATATTTTGTCAAGTGGTTTACTGGTAAAATAGTGGGAGAGATCATTCTACCACTTGGGGTCCTTGATGATGTTACAAAAATGAAGGAATGTGTATTGGCCATAATTGTAAGGCATATATTACATCTTTGCAGCCAATATACCTTAGACTGGCACTACATTCCATGCTAAGCTGAATAGGCATGATGCCTATACTTGTCCTGGATATCTCTTGTCCTGTTTCTTCCTTTTCTATATGTGCAACTCAATAGCAGAGCCTCACTTTGAAGGTCTATTTCTTGAGTTACTTTTGGTAGCAATTACTGCCATCTGAGTTCTCAATCAGGAAACAAGCGCCCTATGAAAATTAGGATAATTTAAAGGTTTATCAATAAAGTGACTATTTACTTACTATAAGCATAGGTGGAATATAAGGAAAGTACAAGGGACAGTGCCATGAGTTCTTGTAACAATCAGAGAACTTGTTACCACTCCTAGGCCAGAAGAAACTGAACCCAGAAGGAGACAGTTGTGTGAAGGAGGCTTCCTTGAGAGGAATCAGTTAAGTTCAGTCGCTCAGTCATGTCTGGCTCTTCGTGACCCCATGAATCACAGCACACCAAGCCTCCCTGTCCATCACCAACTCCTGGAGTTTACTTAAACTCATGTCCATCGAGTAGGTGATGCCATCCAGCTCTGTCGTCCCCTTCTCCTTCTGCCCCTAATCCCTCCCAGCATCAGGGTCATTTGCAATGAGTTAACTCTTCGCATCAGGTGGCTAAAGTATTGGAGTTTCAGCTGTAGCATCAGTCCTTCCAATGAACACCCAGGACTGATCGCCTTTAGGATGGACTGGTTGGATCTCCTTGCAGTCCAAGGGACTCTCAAGAGTCTTCTCCAACACCACAGTTCAAAAGCATCAATTCTTCGGCACTCAGCTTTCTTCACAGTCCAACTCTCACATCCATACATGACCACAGCAAAAACCATAGCCTTGACTAGCTGGATATTTGATGGCAAAGTTGGCTTAAAGCTCAACATTCAAAAAACTAAGATCATTGCATCTGGTCCCATTACTTCATGGGAAATAGATGGGGAAACAGTGGAAACAGTGTCAGAATTTATTTTTGGGGGGCTCCAAAATCACTGCAGATGGTGATTGCAGCCATGAAATTAAAAGACGCTTACTTCTTGGAAGGAAAGTTATGACCAACCTAGATAGCATATTCAAAAGCAGAGACATTACTTTGCCAACAAAGGTCCATCTAGTCAAGGTTATGGTTTTTCTTGTGGTCATGTATGGATGTGAAAGTTGGACTGTGAAAAAGCTGAGTGCTGAAGAATTGATGCTTTTGAAGTGTGGTGTTGGAGAAGACTCTTGAGAGTCCCTTGGACTGCAAGGAGATCCAACCCGTCCATCCTAAAGGCAATCAGTCCTGGGTGTTCTTTGGAAGGAATGATGCTAAAGCTGAAACTCCAGTACTTTGGCCACCTGATGCGAAGAGTTGACTCATTGGAAAAGACTCTGATGCTGGGAGGGACTGGGGGCAGGAGGAGAAGGGGATGATAGAGGATGAGATAGCTGGGTGACATCACCAACTCGATGGACATGAGTTTGGGTGAACTCCGGGAGTTGGTGATGGATAGGGAAGCCTGGTGTGCTGCAATTCATGGGGCTGCAAAGAGTCGGACACGACTGAGTGACTGAACTGAACTAAATGTCCCTGCTTTTTAATGTTATCTAGGTTGGTCATAGCTTTCCTTCCAAGGAGTAAGGGTCTTTTAATTTCATGGCTGCAATCACCGTATGCAGTGATTTTGGAGCTCAAAAAAATAAAGTCAGCCACTGTTTCCACTGTTTCCCCATCTATTTCCCATGAAGTGATGAGACCACATGCCATGATCTTAGTTTTCTGAATGTTGAGCTTTAAGCCAACTTTTCACTCTCCTCTCTCACTTTCATCAAGAGGCTTTTGAGTTCCTCTTCACTTTCTGCCATAAGGGTGGTGTCATCTGCATATCTGAGGTTATTGATATTTCTCCTGACAATCTTGATTCCAGCCTGTGCTTCTTCCAGCCCAGTGTTTCTCATGATCTACTCTGCATATAAGTTAAATAAGCAGGGTGACAATATACAGCCTTGATGTACTCCTTTTCCTATTTGAAATCAGTCTGTTGCTCCATGTCCAGTTCTAACTGTTGCTTCTTGACCTAAATATAGGTTTCTCAAGAGGCAGGTCAGGTGGTCTGGTATTCCCATCTCTTGAAGAATTTTCCACAGTTTATTGTGATCCACACAGTAAAAGGCTTTGGCATAGTCAATAAAGCAGAAATAGATGTTTTTCTGGAACTCTATTGCTTTTTTGATAATCCAGCAGATGTTGGCAATTTGATCTCTGGTTCCTCTGCCTTTTCTAAAACCAGCTGGAACATCAGGAAGTTCATGGTTCACGTACTGCTGAAGCCTGGCTTGGAGAATTTTGAACATTGCTTTACTAGCGTGTGAGATGAGTGCAATTGCGCAGTAGTTTGAGCATTCTTTGGCATTGCCTTTCTTTGGGATTGGAATGCAAACTGACTTTTCAAGTCCTGTGGCCACTGCTGAGTTTTCCAAATTTGCTGGCCTATTGAGTGCAGCACTTTCACAGCATCATCTTTCAGGATTTGAAATAGCTCAGTTGGGATTCCATCATCTCCACTAGCTTTGTTTGTAGGGATGCTTTCTAAGGCCCACTTGACTTCACATTCCAGGATGTCCTGCTCTAGGTCAGTGATCACACCATTGTGATTATCTGGGTCGTGAAGATCTTTTTGTACAGTTCTTCTGTGTATTCTTGCCACCTCTTCTTAATATCTTCTGCTTCTGTTAGGTCCATACCATTTTTGTCTTTTATCAAGCCCAGGTTTGCATGAAAATTTCCCTTGGTATCTCTAATTTTCTTGAAGAGATCTCTTGTCTTTCCCATTCTGTTGTTTTCCTCTATTTCTTTGCACTGATCGATGAGAAAGGCTTTCTTATTTCTCCTTGCTATTCTTTGGAACTCTGCATTCAGATGCTTATATCTTTCCTTGTATCCTTTGCCTTTCACTTCTCTTCTTTCACAGCTATTTGTAAGGCCTTCTCAGACAGCTATTTTGCTTTTTTTGCATTTTTTTTCCCATGGGGATGGTCTTGATCCCTGTCTCCTGTACAATGTCACAAACCTGTGTCCACAGTTCATCAGGCACTCTATCAGATCTAGTCCCTTAAGTTTATTTCTAATTTCCAGTGTATAATCATAAGGGATTTGATTTTGGCCATACGTGAATGGTCTAGTGGTTTCCTCCACTTTCTTCAATTTAAGTATGAATTTGGCAATAAGGAGTTCATGATCTGAGCCACAGTCAGGTCCCAGTCTTGTTTTTGCTGACTGTATAGAGTTCTCCATCTTTGGCTGCAAAGAATGTAATCAATCTGATTTTAGTGCTGGCCATCTGGTGATGTCCATGTGTAGAGTCTTCTCTTGTGTTGTTGGAAGAGGGTGTTTGCTATGACCAGTGCGTTCCCTTTGCAAAACTCTATTAGCCTTTGCCCTGCTGCTTACTTTGCCATTCTGTTACTCCAGGTGTTTCTTGACTTCCTACTTTTGCAGTCCAGTCCCCTATAATGAAAAGGACATCTTTTTGGGGTGTTAGTTCTAAAAGGTCTTGTAGGTCTTCATAGAACCGTTCAGCTTCTTCAGCGTTACTGGTACGGGCATATACTTGGATTACTGTGATATTGAATGATTCGCCTTGGAAACGAACAGAGATCATTCTGTCATTTTGGGGATTGCATGCAAGAACCACATTTTGGACTCTTTTTGTTGACTATGATGGCTACTCCATTTCTTGTCTGGGATTCCTGCCCACAGTAGTAGATATAATTGTCATCTGAGTTAAATTCACCCATTCCAGTCCATTTTAGTTTGCTAATTCCTAGAATCTCGATGTTCACTCTTGCCATCTCCTGTTTGACCACTTCCAATTTGCCTTGATTCATGGACCTGACATTCCGGGTTCCTATGCTGCCGGGAGCCAGCATATTGCATATTGAGTGCATATTGCATATTGAGTGCAGCACTTTCCACAGCATCATCTTTCAGGATCTGGAATAGCTCAACTGGAATTCTATCACTGCCGGGAGCCAGCGTGAGGAACTCCGCCCATGACAAAGGTCATGAGGAAGGAGGCTCGGCATACGCAAAGGCGGGATCGAGCCTCAGGAGTCCCCCTGGAAATTCTCGAGCATCTACCCCCCAAACCAGAGTCTGCCTACTTTCTGCTTTGTGCTTTCACCTACACCTCTGACTTTACAGGGGGCTGTCCCCCACTACCTCTCTCTGAAAAAAAGAGTTAGCTTACAGCTCCAGTTAATAATTCCTGGGTGTGACAGTGTTTCAACCTACAAACTCCTTTGGAAATCCTCTAGCCTGCCTGAATAGGTTTTTCCGGCTACATGTGATTGTTCAGAGCCTCCCAACTGTGAGAGGCAGGAGATGTTCTAAACTGCCTAAACACAGATTCCTTTGAGTAGTTAAAAGATTGATTAGAAATTGTATTGGTGAAGGGTTTTTCACTTGTTGGGCCAATGTTTGCTGCTAAGTCTCCATACTCCTTACCTACTGTGTCCTTGGCAGTGTATTGGTTGATATAATGGGTGTATAGAAATGTAAAATGCAGCTTTGTCCAATGCTTTTTGGAAGGCTGGTGCCTGACTTTGGAATAATCACCTTTAGAGAAAAATAAGTTTCTTAAAATGTTAACAGGCCTCCGGGCCAGAAGATGATGTCAATCACCTGAACTTTTGCATATGATAAGTTTGAAAGCCTGGCTTCGATTAGAACCAGGAACTGCTGTCCTTGCATGACTCCACCCCTTCCCCCATTATCCTCTATGCATAACTTAAGGTATAAAAACTACTTTGGAAAATAAAGTGCGGGCCTTGTTCACCAAAACTTGGTCTCCCCATGTCGCTCTCTCTTTCAACTTCTGGCTGAGTCTCCATCTGGAGCGCGGAACCCGCCATGCTTGCTAATTATACCTGGGCTTCTAAGATCCGACCGGGGAGGCCTCAGTGTCTCCTCTCCTTCGGGAGAACGGAAGGACGCCTGCGGCCTACGTAAGTGGTGCAAACTTCTTGTCTTGAAGTTTTATTGGTCTCCCGCGTAAACCAAGCTACTCAGCCTCTTTTCTCCACTGAATTTTCCTACTGAGCTATCCTCATTCTATTACTCTTTATATCTTTGATGAATAAATAATTAAATAGGTCGCCGACGCCGTCCCCGCTTCGAATACCCTGGATCAGCCGGGGCTGGACCCCGGCACTATGCAATATTGCTCTTTACAGCATCGGACCTTGCTTCTATCACCAGTCACATCCACAGCTGGGTATTCTTTTTGCTTTGGCTCCATCCCTTCATTCTTTCTGGAGAATTCTTTCTTGAGAGGAATAGGAACCTTCAATAGAGATATGCCAGACTGATGGGATCGCAGGAGAGAAGCCAGACATAATCCTCTGAACTCAGACTCTCTCCATCCTCTACAGTCCTTATCTACACTTCTGCAGGATTGCACCTCACTGGCAGATAGGAGGTAAGAGCTGATTTAGAGAGCTGGGTGGAGAAGGGTGAAGGAGGCCAGCAGGAGACACCTGGACAGCAGTGACAGAAGTGCTGAAAAGAGTTTAGTGAAGGACAGTGACATCGCTGTAAGGCGACCCTGTGGACTGTAGCCTACCAGGCTCCTCCGCCCATGGAATTTTTCAGGCAGGAGTACTGGAGTGGGTTGCCATTTCCTTCTCCAGGGGATCTTCCTGACCCAGGGATTGAACTCTGGTCTCCTGCATTCCAGACACTTTACCTTCTGAGCCACCAGGAAGCTGAAAAGAGTTTGGATTCTCTCAATTTGAAGGCAGAGCAGATAGGATTGGCGGACAGATTAATTATGGGGTATGAGAGAGAGAAATCAAGGGTTTAAAATTATCTAAATAATGTAGGTAAATAACACCTTTCATCTGAAAGGTGAAATCAACATTTACTAAGATGGAGGAGAATGTGAAAAGAAAAGGTTTAGATGGTGTAAAATAGAGATGCTTAATTGGGGATCTGTTCAATTCTGATGCCTATTAGATATCCAGGGTGTTTGATGTATCACCCTAGGGTTCTGGGGAGAGATCCAACTTAGAAATGCTTAAAGTTATGAGTCTTGATGAGACTACCAAAAAAAAAAAAAAATGAATACTGCAATGATTAGAGTTTAGGATGATTAAGAAGAACCAGTAAAGCTGATTGAAGGGGCAATGGAGTAGGAGAAAAGCAAGTTTGATATCCTGGAGGCTAAATGTAGGAGGTATTTCTAAAAGATGAGTTGTCAAATGGTACTGACTAAATGCATGAGGATTATTCACATTGCATTTAGAAAATATGAAGTCATTGATAACCTTCGTGTTTAGTAGACTAGTTGGTACAAAAGCTTGAGTAGAGTGAGCTCAGGAGAGAATGGAACAAGCAAAACTGGACAGTAGGCATACCTTTTTTAAAGAAAATTTTCTATAAAGGGCAGAAAGAGTATGGTGCTTTCTGGAGGAGAAGATGGGATTCTTGTTTTTGTTGTTGTTATTGTTGTAATGATGGGAGATATCAAGTGCCTGGTTACATGATGAAAGAAACGATCTTTTTGTAAAAGAGGAACAGTTGATGATTTAGCAGAAAGAGAGGTGAATTGGCAGAGAAATATCCTCTAGTAGGTGAAAATGGAGTAGCTGGTCTTAACTAGATACATGACAGTTAATTATTGCCCTAGGAGAGAAAAATAGACTATGTGAGCTCATGGGAAGCTAGGAGAACACTTGTGGTGAGGAGACCTTAGGGAGTCCAGTCTGATTCCTTCTATAATCTCCCTGAAGTTGGAGCAAGGTTATCAACTAACAATGAAGATAAAGGAGGAAATGTTGGACATTCGAGGAATGGAGCAGTCCTCCAAAGAGCAGGAGAATGAATGGACTAAGGAAATACAGGGTGTTTTCTGGATAGTGTTAGTGCACTGCATATGGTTCTTTAAGAACAGTCCTCATAGGTGTGTGCTTCTCTCCAGCCACATTCAGCTGTGTGGGTACAGATTCAGAGTAGACCCATATGGGGTCACAAAGAGTTAGACATGACTGAGCGACTGAACAACAACAACAAAGACTGCAGTTTAACCATCAAGTTTGGAGAAGTCTAAAGATAGATGTCATCCTCTGGTTAAACTTCAGAGACAGGAAGCAAACACTCTTTGTTTCTAATACTGTTACCAAAGGTAATTATTAAACTATAGGCTTCACTGTGGAATACAGTCATGTTTGTCAAGGTTAACTTTAATACAGCATCAGGCATTTCAAGTCATATAATTAAATTCAATTAAAATATTTATATGCTGCTACTGTTAAGAAATCAAAAGATGGAATCTAGGCACATTTTACCATGGCATGATAAAAAAAGTTAAATTAGTTAGTTTTCTAAAGTGTTGCTTTGATTTTGAATTAGTTATCGAGTGATCTTTAGTTGTCATTTCCCAACAAATTAGGGAAAGATTATGCTTAAGAGAAGTGAGATGGTTCTTTCATTCTGGGTTTTGACTATTATATCTGTATGTTAGTTTCTAGTTTGTAAAATGAGATGTCAGTTCTACATTATACAGCAGAATGAATGAATGGGAGTTCTGCCCTTCAGTGTGGTTGTGAAAGTGAAAGTCACTCACTTGTGTCTAACACTTTGCGACCCCATGGACTGTGAATTCTCCACGTCAGAATACTGAAATGGGTAGCTGTTCCCTTCTCTAGGGGATCTTCCCAACCCAGGTCTTCTTCACTGCAAGCATATTCTTCACTATCTGAGCCACCAGGGAAGCCCAAGAATACTGGAGTGGGTAGCGTATCCCTTCTCCAGAGGATCTGCCCTGCCCAGGAATCGAACTGGGGTCTTCCTGCATTACAGGTGGATTCTTTACCAGCTGAGCTACCAGGGAAGCGCCTGTCTGTTGTTTAGGGGTATCCAATTCTTCCCTTATTTGAGGTCCCTTCCTTGGAGATCATCTTGGTACCTACATTTTATGCCATTATTCTGTACTTAGAATTGAAGCATGACCTCATGGAAGATATTTAAGATCTCATCTGTTACTCATGAGTGATAATACAAAGTCCATTTGTCCCAATCATCATTCATGCGTGGTTTAGTTCATCATCACTAACAGGGAAGAGAGTGGAGCCTGGAGTCTGTAGTGCACCTGTAATGTGAGTTTTGACCAAGTGTGGGAACTGAGGGCTTCCCCTTGACTCAGTGGTGAAGAATCCACCTGCAATGCCAGAGACACAGGTTTGTTACCTGGGTTGGGAAGATTCCCTGGAGGAGGGTATGGCAACCCACTCCAGTGTTTAACCAGGAGAATCCCATGGACAGAGGCGCCTGGTGGGCTACAGTCCATGGAGTCATAACGAGTCAGACATGACTGAGCGACAGAGCACACTTGCAGGGAGGTGAGAATGAGTTTGTTTCTTCAGGAGACCACGTCTTGGTCACTTTTCTATTACCTTGAGTGATTACCTGAGTTGTGTTGTGTTTGCCAAACAAGGGCAAGGGCATCCTTCAAGGACACTTGAGGATTAATTGAAGATTGACTCCTAGACAGCCTCTCAAAGCGCAGGCAGCTGTGGCGGGTGCGCTAAAGTGCAGGCGGCTGCGACGGGCGCGCTAAAGCACAGGCGGCTGTGACCGGCGCGCCAAGCGCGGCCGAAAGGAGCCACCCCACGTCCAAGGTCAGGGGCAGAAGCCCGGAGGACCCCATGCCTGAAGGGCGGTGTCCAAGAGGAGTTACCCCACGTCCGAGGTCAGGGGCAGCGGCCGAGAGTACCAGACTGCAAGGGCGCAGGAGCTGCAGAGAGGAGCTACCCCACGACCGAGGTCGGGGTGGGGGGTGGCCCACAGGAGATACCTAGCGTCCGAGGTCAGGGGCGGCGACGAGAGGAGTTACCCTGCGTCCGAGGTCAGGGGTGGCAACGAGAGGAGTTACCCCGCGTCTGAGGTCAGGGGCAGCAATGAGAAGAGTTACCCTGCATCCGAGGTCAGGGGCAGCCGCCGGGAGGAGATACCCTACGCCCCAAGCCCGAGGCCAGGGGCGGGGGCCGGGAGGAGCTACCCCACTCCCGAGGCCAAGGGCGGCAGCCGGGAAGAGCAACACTACACCTGAGGCCAGGAGCGGTGTCCAGGAAGACCAACCCCACGTCCAAGGAGCCGTGGCTGCATGGGCGCAGGAGGGCCTAGAGGAGCTATCCCACGTTGAAAGTCAGGAAGGGCGGCGGTGAGGAGATACCCCTTGTCCAAGGTAAGGAGCAATGGCTGCGCTTTGCTGGAGCAGCCGTGAAGAGATACCCCATGCCCAAGGTAAGAGAAACCCAAGTAAGACAGTAGGTGTTGCAAGAGGGCATCAGAGGGCAAACACACTGAAACCATACTCACAGAAAACTAGTCAATCTAATCACACTAGGACCACAGCCTTGTCTAACTCAATGAAACTAAGCCATGCCCCTGGGGAAACCCAAGATGGGCAGGTCATGGTGGAGGATCTGACAGAATAACTCCAGAAAGAATGAAGGGATGGAGACAAAGCAAAAAGAATACCCAGCTGTGGATGTGACTGGTGAAAGAAGCAAGGTCCGATGCTATAAAGAGCAATATTGCATAGGAACCTGGAATGTCAGGTCCATGAATCAAGGCAAATTGGAAGTGGTCAAATGAGAGATGGCAAGAGTGAATGTCAACATTCTAGGAATCAGCGAACTGAAATGGACTGGAATGGGTGAATTTAACTCAGATGACCATTATATCTACTACTACGGGCAGGAATCCCTCAGAAGAAATGGAGTAGCCATCATGGTCAACAAAAGAGTCCGAAATGCAGTACTTGGATGCAATCTCAAAAACGACAAAATGATCTCTGTTCGTTTCCAAGGCAAACCATTCAATATCACAGTAATCCAAGTCTATGCCCCAATCAGTAACACTGAAGAAGCTGAAGTTGAACGGTTCTATGAAGACCTACAAGACCTTTTAGAACTAACACCTAAAAAAGATGTCCTTTTCATTATAGGTGACTGGAATGTAAAAGTAGGAAGTCAAGAAACACCTGGAGTAACAGGCAAATTTGGCCTTGGAATACAGAATGAAGCAGGGCAAAGACGAATAGAGTTTTGCCAAGAAAATGCACTGGTCATAACAAACACCCTCTTCCAACAACACAAGAGAAGACTCTATACATGGACATCACCAGATGGTCAACACTGAAATCAGATTGATTATATTCTTTGCAGCCAAAGATGGAGAAGCTCTACACAGTCAGCAAAAACAAGCCATGACTGTGGCTCAGACCATGAACTCCTTATTGCCGAATTCAGACTTAAACTGAAGAAAGTACGGAAAACCACTAGGCCATTCAGGTATGACCTAAATCAAATCCCTTATGATTATACAGCGGAAGTGAGAAATAGATTTAAGGGACTAGATAGATAGAGTGCCTGATGAACTATGGAATGAGGTTCGTGACATTGTACAGGAGACAGGGATCAAGACCATTCCCATAGAAAAGAAATGCAAAAAAGCGAAATGGCTGTCCAGGGAGGCCTTACAAATAGCTGTGAAAAGAAGAGAAGTGAAAAGCAAAGGAGAAAAGGAAAGATATAAACATCTGAATGCAGAGTTCCAAAGAATAGCAAGAAGAGATAAGAAAGCCTTCTTCAGCGATCAATGCAAAGAAATAGAGGAAAACAACAGAATGGGAAAGACTAGGGATCTCTTCAAGAAAATTAGAGATACCAAAGGAACATTTCATGCAAAGATGGGCTCAATAAAGGACAGAAATAGTATGGACCTAACAGAAGCAGAAGGATATTAAGAAGAGATGGCAAGAATACACAGAAGAACTGTACAAAAAAGATCTTCACAACCCCTATAATCATGATGGTGTGATCACTGACCTAGAGTCAGACATCCTGGAATGTGAAGTCAAGTGGGCCTTAGAAAGCATCACTATGAACAAAGCTAGTGGAGGTGATGGAATTCCAGTTGAGCTCTTTCAAATCCTGAAAGATGATGCTGTGAAAGTGCTGCACTCAATATGCCAGCAAATGTGGAAAACTCAGCAGTGGCCACAGGACTGGAAAAGGTCAGTTTTCATTCCAATCCCAAAGAAAGGCAATGCCAAAGAATGCTCAAACTACCGCACAATGCACTCATCTCACATGCTAGTAAAGTAATGCTCAAAATTCTCGAAGCCAGGCTTCAGCAATATGTGAACCGTGAACTTCCTGATGTTCAAGCTGGTTTTAGAAAAGGCAGAGGAACCAGAGATCAAATTGCCAACACCTGCTGGATCATGGAAAAAGCAAGAGAGTTCCAGAAAAACATCTATTTCTGCTTTATTGACTATGCCAAAGCCTTTGACTATGTGGATCACAATAAACTGTGGACAATTCTGAAAGAGATGGGAATACCAGACCACCTGATCTGCCTCTTGAGAAATTAGTATGCAGGTCAGGAAGCAACAGTTAGAACTGGACATGGAACAACAGACTGGTTCCAAATTGGAAAAGGAGTACATCAAGGCTGTATATTGTCACCCTGTTTATTTAACTTATATGCAGAGTACATCATGAGAAATGCTGGACTGGAAGAAGCACAAGCTGGAATCAAGACTGCCAGGAGAAATATCAATAACCTCAGATATGCAGATGACACCACCCTTATGGCAGAAAGTGAAGAGAAACTAAAAAGCCTCATGATGAAAGTGAAAGTGGAGAATGAAAAAGTTGGCTTAAAGCTCGACATTCAGAAAACAAAGATCATGGCATCCGGTCCCATCACTTCATGGGAAATAGATGGGGAAACAGTGGAAACAGTGTCAGACTTTATTTTTCTGGGCTCCAAAATCACTACAGATGGTGACTGCAGCCATGAAATTAAAAGACGCTTACTCCTTGGAAGAAAAGTTATGACCAACCTAGATAGCGTATTCAAAAGCAGAGACATTACTTTTCCAACATGGGTCCGTCTAGTCAAGGCTGTGGTTTTTCCTGTGGTCATGTATGGATGTGAGAGTTGGACTGTGAAGAAGGCTGAGCATCGAAGAATTGATATTTTTGAACTGTAGTGTTGGAGAAGACTCTTGTGAGTCCCTTGGACTGCAAGGAGATCCAACCAGTCCATTCTGAAGGAGATCAGCCCTGGGTGTTCTTTGGAAGGCATGATGCTAAAGCTGAAACTTCAGTACTTTGGCCACCTCATGCGAAGAGTTGACTCATTGGAAAAAGTCTCTGATGCTAGGAGGGATTGAGGGCAAGAGGAGAAGGGGACGCTAGAGGATGAGATGGCTGGATGGCATCACTGACTCGATGGGACATGAGTCTGAGTGAACTCCGGGAGTTGGTGATGGACAGGGAGGCCTGGCGTGCTGCGATTCATGGGGTCACAAAGAGTCAGACACTACTGAGGGACTGATCTGATCAGACAGCCTCTGGGTTCCAGCATCTATCTAAAATTGATGGGTTTTATATATAAGTTTATCTTATCTCTTAGAAGAGCTAAAATGATAACATTCAGGGCTTCCCCTGTGGCTCAGTGGTAAAGAATCTGCCTGCAATTTGGGAAAAACAGGTTTAATCCCTGAGTCAGGAAGATCCCCTGGAGGAGGAAATGGCAACCCACTCCAGTATTCTTGCCTGGAGAATCACATGGACAGAGGAGCCTGGTGGGCTCTAGTCCCTGAGTGCATGATAAATAAGTAGCTTCATTCATTCCAACTCTTAGAAACCCTATGTCTGTACCCTGCCAGGCTCCTCCGTCCATGGCATTTCCCAGGCAAGAATACTGGAGTGGCTTGCCATTTCCTTCTCCAGGGGATCTTCCTGACCCAGGGAACCCAGGGATGGAACCCATATTTTTTGTACTGGCAGACAAATTCCTTACCACTGAGCCATCTAATATTCTGTTGTATATATACGCAGGTGTCTAACAAGCACATTCTTAATCATCAGCCACTATGCTAAACAGGTTGGAATTTACTAAAAAAAATAAAATAAAAATAAACCCCCCAAAACTAAAGATAGGACTGCCATGTGTATGTGTGCTTAGTAATGGTCCCGGCTCTTTGGGACCCCATGAACTGTAGCCTGCCAGTCTCCCCTGTGTATGGGGATTCTCCAGGCAAGAATACTGAAATGGGTTGGCATTCCCCCCTCCGGGGATCTTCCCAACCCAGGGATCAAATCTGTGTCTCTTAAGTCTCCTGCATTGACAGGCCGGCTGTTTACCAGTAGGACCACCTGGGAAGCCCAGGCTACAGTTCATGGGTTGCAAAGAGTCAGATATAACTTAGCAACTAAACAACAACAAAGCTACTGTACATGTTTCATTTTTCTAAGTCTAACAGTAACCAATGATGTTACTGCTTTGCAGATGAAAAAAACCAAAGCTTAAAAAACTTACCTAACATCTTAAGATTAGTGGAGGGTCTAGACAAGATTTTGGAGAAGATCCACCTGACTCCTTATAATAAAAAAATTCACAAGAGCAATCATCCTCCTTGTATCTATTACAGTGCCTTGTGCACAGTTTGCCACTAATCAATGTTTATTCATTCAGGAAAGGGGACTTCCCTTCATTCAGTCCAGTTCAGTTCAGTCACTCAGTCGTGTCTGATGCTTTGTGACCCCATGAATTGCAGCACACCAGGCCTCCCTATCCATCACCAACTCCCAGAGTTCACTCAGACTCACGTCCATCGAGTCAGTGATGCCATCGAGCCATCTCTTCCTCTGACGTCCCTTCTCCTCCTGCCCCCAATCCCTCCCAGCATCAGAGTCTTTTCCAATGAGTCAACTCTTCGCATGAGGTGGCCAAAGTACTGGAGTTTCAGCTTTAGCATCATGCCTTCCAAAGAACACCCAGGGCTGATCTCCTTCAGAATGGACTGGTTGGATCTCCTTGCAGTCCAAGGGCCTCTCAAGAGTCTTCTCCAACACCACAGTTCAAAAATATTAATTTTTCGGTGCTCAGCTTTCTTAACAGTCCAACTCTCACATCCATACATGACCACTGGAAAAACCACAGCCTTGACTAGACGGACCTTTGTTGGCAAAGTAATGTCTCTGCTTTTGAACATGCTATCTAGGTTGGTCATAACTTTCTTTCCAAGGAGTAAGCGTGTTTTAATTTCATGGCTGCAGTCACCATCTGCAGTGATTTTGGAGCCTAGAAAAATAAAGTCTGACACTGTTTCCCCATCTATTTCCCATGAAGTGATGGGACCGGATGCCATGATCTTCGTTTTCTGAATGTTGAGCTTTAAGCCAACTTTTTCACTCTCCACTTTCACTTTCATCAAGAGGCTTTTTAGTTCCTCTTTACTTTCTGCCATAAAGGTGGTGTCATCTGCATATCTGAGGTTATTGATATTTCTCCTGGCAATCTTGATTCCAGCTTGTGTTTCTTCCAGTCCAGCATTTCTCATGATGTGCTCTGCATATAAGTTATTACAGATACCAAGGGAACATTTCATGCAAAGATGGGCTCGATAAAGGACAGAAATGGTATGGACTTAACAGAAGCAGAAGATATTAAGAAGAGGTGGCAAGAATACAGAAGTACTGTACAAAAAAGATCTTCATGACCCAGATAATCATGAAGGTGTCATCACTCATCTAGACCCAGACATCCTGGAATGTGAAGTCGAGTGGGCCTTAGAAAGCATCACTATGAACAAAGCTAGTGGAGGTGATGAAATTCCAGTTGAGTTATTTCAAATCCTGAAAGATGATGCTGTGAAAGTGCTGCACTCAATATGCCAGCAAATTTGGAAAACTCAGCAGCAGCCACAGGACTGGAAAATTTCAGTTTTCATTGCAATCCCAAAGAAAGGCAATGCCAAAGAATGCTCAAACTATCGCACAATTGCACTCATCTCATATGCTAGCAAAGTAATGCTCAAAATTCTCCAAGCCAGGTTTCAGCAATACATGAACCATGAACTTACAGATGTTCAAGTTCGTTTTAGAAAAGGCAGAGGAACCAGAGACCAAATTGTCAACATCTGCTGGATCATGGAAAAAGCAAGAAAGTTCCAGAAAAACATCCCTTCATTAGGTTGTGACTTATCCCACAAATGCAAAATAAAGTGGAACATTGGGATGCTTTGCAGAGATAATGAACTCTGCATTAAGACCAAATTAAAATCCCATCATGTTTTCACTTAGTCTGATCAGTTCAGTTCAGTTCAGTTCAGCCATGTCTGACTCTTTGCGACCCCATGAATTGTACCATGCCTGGCCTTCCTGTCCATCACCAACTCCCAGAGTATACTCATACTCATGTCCATTGCATCAATGATGCCATCCAACCATCTCATCCTCTGTCGTCCCCTTCTCCTCCCATGGTCAATCTTTCCCAGCATCAGCATCTTTTCCAGTGAGTCAGTTCTTCACACTAGGTGGCCAAAGTATTGGAGTCTCAGCTTCAGCATCAGTCCTTCCAATGAATATTCACTGATTTCCTTTAGGATGGACTGGCTGGATCTCCTTGCAGTCCAGGGGACTCTCAAGAGTCTTCTCCAGCACCACAGTTCAAAAGCATTGATTCTTAGGCACTCAGCTTTCTTTATAGTCCAACTCTCACATCCATACATGACCACTGGCAAAACCATAACTTTGACTAGATGGACCTTTGTTGGCAAAGTAAAGTCTCTGCTTTTTTTTTTTTTTAAATTAATTATTTTAATTGGAAGCTAATTACTTTACAATATTGTAGTGGTTTTTCCATACATTGACATGAATCAGCCATGGGTGTACATGTGTCCCCCATCCTGAACCCCCCTCCCACCTCCCTACCCATCCCATCCCTCAGGGTCGTTCCAGTGCACCAGCCCTGAGCACCCTGTCTCATGCATCAAACCTGGACTGGCGATATGTTTCACTTATGGTAATATACATGTTTCAATGTTATTCTCTCAAATCATCCTACCCTCACCTTCTCCCACAGAGTCCCATAGTCTGTTTTTAACATGTGTGTCTCTTTTGCTGCCTCGCATATAGGGTCATCATTACCATCTTTCTAAATTCCATATATATGCGTTAATATACTGTATCATGGAGAAGGCAATGGCACCCCACTCCAGTACTCTTGCCTGGAAAATCCCATGGATGGAGGACCCTGGTGGGCCACAGTCCATGGGGTTGCTAAGAGTTGGACACGACTGAGCGACTTCACTTTCTTTCACTTTCATGCATTGGAGAAGGAAATGGCAACCCACTCCAGTGTTCTTGCCTGGAGAATCCCAGGGACGGAGGAGCCTGGTGGGCTGCCGTCTATGGGGTCGCACAGAGTCGGACACGACTGAAGCAACTTAGCAGCAACAGCAGCAGCATACTGTATCATGTTTTCCTTTCTGACTTACTTCGCTCTGTATAATGGGCTCCAGTTTCATCAATCTCATTAGAACCGATTCAAATGCATTCTTTTTAATAGTTGAATAATATTCCATTGTGTATGTGTACCATAGCTTTCTTATTCATTCATCTGCCAGTGGGCATCTAGGTTGCTTCCATGTCCTGGCTATTGGAAACAGTGCTGTGATGAACATTGGGGTACATGTGTTTCTTTCAATTCTGATTTCCTCATTGTGTATGCCCAGCAGTGGGATTGCTGGGTCATATGGCAGCACTATTTCCAGTTTTTCAAGGAATCTCCACACTATTCTCCATAGTGGCTGTACTTGTTTGCATTAACATGTTGTCTAACATAAATTTCCTTCCAAGGAGCAAGCGTCTTTTAATTTCATGGCTGCAGTCACTATCTGCAGTAATTTTGGAGCTCCCCAAAATAAAAAAATCTGTCACTGTTTCCACTGTTTCCCTACCTATTTGCCATGAAATGATGGGACCAGATGCCATAATCTTAGTTTTCTGAATGTTGAGCTTTAAGCCAACTTTTCACTCTCCTCTTTCACTTTCATCAGGAGGCTCTTTAGTTCCTCTTCTCTTTCTGCCATAAGGGTTGGTGTCATCTCCATATCTGAGGTTATTGATATGTCTCCCTCAATCTTGATTCCAGCTTGTGCTTCTTCCAGCCCAGCGTTTCTCATGATGTACTCTGCATATAAGTTAAATAATCAGGGTGACAATATACAGCCTTGACGTACTTCTTTCCCGATTTGGAACCATTCTGTTGCTCCATGTCCAGTGCTAACTGTTGCTACTTGACCTGCATACAGATTTCTCAAGAGGTGGGTCAAATGCTTTAGTATTCCCATCTCTAAGAATTTTCCACAGTTTGTTGTGATCCACACAGTCAAAGGCTTTGGCATAGTCAATAAAGGAGAAATAGATGTTTTTCTGGAACTCTCTCACTTTTTTGATGATCCAGCAGATGTTGGCAATTTGATCTCTGGTTCCTCTGCCTTTTCTAAATCCAGCTTGAACATCTGGAAGTTCACAGTTCACGTACTGTTGAAGCCTGGCTTGGAGAATTTTGAGCATTACTTTGCTAGCGTGTGAGATGAGTGCAATTGTGTGGTAATTTGAACATTCTTTGGCGTTGCCTTTCTTTGGGATTGGAATGAAAACTGACCTTTTCCAGTCCTGTGGCCACTGCTGAGTTTTCCAAAATTTGCTGGCATATTGAGTGCAGCACTTTCACAACATCATCTTTTAGGATTTGAAACAGCTCAACTGGAATTCCATCACCTCCACTAGCTTTGTTCATAGTGATGCTTTCTAAGGCCCACTTGACTTCACATTACAGGATGTCTGGCTCTAGGTGAGTGATCAAACCATCATGATTATCTGGATCATGAAGATATCTTATGTATAGTTCTGTATATTCTTGCCTCTTCTTAATATCTTCTGCTTCTGTTAGGTCCATACTGTTTCTGTCCTTTATGGTACCCATGTTTGCATGAAAATTTCCCTGTGTATCTCTAATTTTCTTGAAGAGCTCTCTAGACTTTCCCATTCTCTTGTTTTCCTCTATTTCTTTCCACTGATCACTGAGGAAGACTTTCTTATCTCTCCTTGCTATTCTTTGAAACTCTGCATTCAAATGGGTGTATCTTTTCTTCTTTTCGTTTTGCTTTTCTTCTATTCAAAACTATTTTTAAGGCCTCCTTAGACAACCATTTTGCCTTTTTGTATTTATTTTTCTTGGGGATGGTCCTTATCCCTGCCTTCTGTCTCAAACCTCCATCCAAAGTTCTTCAGGCACTCTGTCTATCAGATCTAATCCCTTGAATCTATTTCTCACTTCCAGTGTATATAATCATAAGGGTTTTATTAAAGTCATACCTGAATGGTCTAGTGGTTTTCCCTATTTTCTTCAATGTAAGTCTGCATTTGGCAATAAGGAGTTCATCATCTGAACCATAGTCAGCTCCTGGTCTTGTTTTAATCTGATAGTTGAGCCCAAAATGCTTTCTGATACAAAACAGCACATGGCTTCACGTCTTTCATAGGACATATTTTTTTAGTTGTGCAATTTCTGCTAAACCTGCAGGTATACTCTTGTTGTTGAGATCATTTGAGAAGTGTTGCCTAATCTTCATATTCTCTAAGGCGTCCATGTGAACATGAGGACCACCCTAAGCAATATGAGATATCTGGCTACATTCTGATAACTCTATTTTCCACTGTAACTAATTCCAAGTTACTTGCCAACAACTTCAGACATCAGCTGAACACTTGCTGGAGGGGAAAGCAGTTTAGGGGGTGGAGATATATTTTAAAGTATATTGAAGAAGATTAGTTTTTGTAATTGGGAAATAAGAGGCATTGCTCTGGGGGTGGGGGGGGGGGTATGTCTGTCCTGCAGAACTGGTTCTGTTTTAAGGGGCAAGGTTTTAAATGACTTTCCTTTCTGTATCCATTCAATTCAAAGATTTCTGGGTAAATCTATGGAAGGAAATTCAAGCAGGAAAGAGGGTGGAGGTGGAAAAGAAAGTTCATGCTTCAGTCACCGTCTATGGATAAGGAGGAATTTGAATATTAATATACAACCTTGAGAATTAAATTCCCTGTCCAGCAACCTTAAGAGCTGGCAGCTGGCAGGAGGCTGATAAGGAATGCTGGGTGGAGGGGTAGGTCCTGGGAGGAACGCGTTCCCAGGGAAGGCTCTCATCCCTGGCTGGCATCAGAAAGAATTACAAAGCATGATTCAGAATCTAATTTTTTCAGCTGATGATTGGCTCCCACAGGCTCTGGCCTCACAATGTGTTCTATTAAGTAATGGGAATTGGGCTGTGCCCTTTTTCTCTGTTTCACGCCTCCCACCCCATTTTTCTTACAGGGCTTCTCATGTCTCCATCATGAACTTAGGTGTGCTTGTTCCCATATGCATTCCAAAAGGCATTTTAAAGTGTCTCTGCAATGCACGGATGTTAACACACACAGAAGGATGCCAACACGACAGTGTTTTTTTGTTTTTTGTTTTAATTTAATTTCAATTTTTGACTCTTGGGCTGCATTGGGAATAATACTGTGGCTGTGCCAGGATGAGCAAAAGTCAGATGGGAATGGGGCCAGTTTAGATGAAACACTCCCCCCCACCCCAATCCTAACCCTGCTTTAGTGACTTTACGTGAGAGAGGCTTTTATCACGGGCAAAGAGAAAACTTCCATGCAGAAATACCAAATACACATACTGTGTTAGAAATCATTTGGTTTATGTTAACTTCACAGAACAGGAAATGAATGGAAATTGACTCTGGAACTCGCTTTTTTTGCATCCAGATGCTAGGTACCTGTCAAAACATCTGTTTATCCTTTACAATATGATTTACATCATCAATGATTAACCTAAATTTAAAGGTAGTAATTTGCACATCTATTAATACAAAAAGGTGGCATTATACGTTCAGAGGACCTGCAATATGAGTTTTATTGCTCTCTTACATAATCTAACAGGAATTAGTTTCTCAAAGAGTTGTGTAACAGGACCATTTCCCCCTCCATTTTAAGATTTGAAAATTTTGTTATTCTTCCTGGTTTTCAGAACATACAAAAATATAATTAGTGAGTGAGGGTGAAGTGTTCATTGGATAGAAAATGTTAAACTCAATAAACATTTCTAGAATATTTTTTTCTTAAAATTAAATCACAAGGCCCATTCTTTCTCATTGAAATTATTACTATAAACCAAGATTGATAAATCCCCTCACAAAAAGTTCAACAATCTTAGTTCTCTACTGTCCTTTCTTATCTTCAACTTATGCCTGTTTCAGATTGAAAAAGCCAGCCATTTATTAAAGAAAAGATCCTGGTTAAAGACACTAGAAGACCAGGACTCTATTTTTGTTCTGGCATAAACGAACCATAATGATTTGACTAAGTCACTTTCTGGACCAATTTTCTTATTTGCAAGAGGGAAATGGCTAGTTCAGAAGGCAAACACTCTTGGCTGGCAGGCAGCTTCCAGATGGGTTTCCCATGGCAAGCACAGCTTTCTTTTTTTAAAAAAAAATTGTATTTGAATTTCTTTGGATAGATAGACATCACCGCAGTTCACTATTCCCCACAGTAGTCAGCACTCCTTATTACCGTGTCTGTATGTATGTGTATACCTGTATATCCATTAGCTTTTGTCATGTAACAAAAACCCCCAAATCTGAGAGCTTAAAAGTATAAGTATTTGCTGAGCTCAGTAGTCTAGCATCAGTCATTTAGTGGGCTCATTTGGGCAGTTAGTTCTGTTGGTGTTGCTTGGGCTCACTTACTCATCTGTAGTCAACTGCCATTTAGCAAGGTGACTCTGTCTCTGACTGGCTGTCACCTAGGGCAGTAAATATTTCTGAGACAACTCATCATCCAGCAAACTAACTTGAGCTTTTTCCCATGGCAGCCTCTGAGTTTCAAGGCCACAAAAACGGAAGCTACAAGGGCTATTGTGGCCTAAACTTGGAACTCTCACAACATCACTTCTATTGTATTCTCATATCTAAAGCAAGTCACAGACCAACTCGGATCCAAAAAGTGGAGAAATAGGCTTCATCTCCCCAAGGAAGGGGCTGCAAAGTCATTTTGGTCATTTTTGCAATCAAGGCAACCTTCCCGTCAACATTTAAACTTGCAAAATATGGGCTACATAGCCCTGAATTCATTCCCAGACTAAAAACAAAGCAAATAATAACCCAAGCAAACAAACTACCTCTCTAGCAGGAGCATACTCAATGCTCAACAAGATACTCAAATAAAAATTACTTTAGAGCAGTATTGGAAAGTACCTTACCCGTTGAACCACAAGTCTCCAGCTGGTTGGGGATTTCTGCCCTTGGTGACCAGACGTTTATGCCACAAGCTGCTGGCAGCTTCTGAACTTGGGTTATGTGCTCGTCATAATAGGGAGTAGCAGTTCAATGGTGGTCAGCCTCAGGGATGGGAATTCTGACTGGAACAAGGAAAGCCTCCAACTGTGTCCCTGCATGTCCCTATAGCAAAACAATCTGAATCACTTTAGGGGATTGGAACTCAATTTCCAGACACCCTGCTTTGACTTTTTCCCAGAATACACTTAGTTTGAAATGATGATTTAGGGAAATTTCCTTTAGAGTGGAGAGATGACTTGACTATATTTTAAGCACAGTGTGGAATGAAGGGAAAGGCAGGCCATTTCTGAAATGAAAAGATAGTAAACGTCATAAAGCACATACTTGACCTGCCTCAGGCTCATTTGTAAGCTCTATGTGTGAAAGTAAAGTTATAAATGTATAAAGTATATAAAGTTATAAATATCATATAAAGATATTATGATATATATTCATTAATTGCCCATGTCAGTTCAGTTCAGTTCAGTTGCTCAGTCATATCCGACTCCTTGCGACCCCATGAATTGCAGCACACCAGGCCTCCCTGCCCATCACCAACTCCCAGAGTTCACCCAAACCCATGTCCATCAAGTCGGTGATGCCATCCAGCAATCTCATCCCATGTACTAAGCTTAAAATATTGTCCTGGATACTGCAATGACAGAAAATACATATAATAAAAAGTTATTTTTCTTGAAAGGCCAGAAGTCAGTCTGTGATAGGAGCTTTCCAAACTCTGAGTCCTTATAAAATAATTTCTCTTGACATGACTCAGAACTTAAGTTCTGTCCTGTCGCAGTATTTTAACTGAACCTAGTAAACAGAGAAGTGTTTTATTTCATCACTTATTTTGGATCTAAGAGGGAAGATCAACAGATATATCTTAGCTTACTGTTTTCTTTTTTGGGAGGTGACAAAAATCATGGGGAAAAACACCTCATCCATAATATTTAATTAAGAATGCTATTAACTGGAAGATGGGGATTGACATATATACACTACTATGTATAAAGATAGGTAAATGATGAGAGCCTATTGTATAGCACAGGAAACTCTATTCGATCGTCTGTGGTGACCTAAATGGGAAGTTCAATGTTGTAAAGAACAATATTGCTTAGGATCCTGGAATGTAAGGTCCATGAATCAAGGTAAATTCAGTTCAATTCAGTTCCATCGCTCACTTGTGTCCGACTCTTTGCGACCCCATGAACTGCAGCACACCAGGCCTCCCTGTCCATCACCAACTCCCAGAGTTCACTCAGACTCAGGTCCATTGAGTCGGTGATGCCATCCAACCATCTCATCCTCTGTCATCCCCTTCCCCTCCTGCCCCCAATCCCTCCCAGAATCAGAGTCTTTTCCAATGAGTCAACTCTTCGCATGAGGTGGCCAAAGTACTGGAGTTTCAGCTTTAGCATCATTCCTTCCAAAGAAATCCCAGGACTGATCTCCTTCAGAATGGACTGGTTGGATCTCCTTGCAGTCCAAGGGACTCTCAACTCTCCAACACCACAGTTCAAAAGCATCAATTTTTCAGCACTCAGCTTTCTTCACAGTCCAACTCTCACATCCATACATGACTACTGGAAAAACCATCTTGACTAGACGGACCTTTGTTGGCAAAGTAATGTCTCTGCTTTTCAATATGCTATCTAGGTTGGTCATAACTTTCCTTCCAAGGAGTAAGCATCTTTTAATTTCATGGCTGCAATCACCATCTGCAATGATTTTGGAGCCCAGAAAAATAAAGTCTGACACTGTTTCCGCTGTTCCCCCATCTGTTTTCCATGAAGTAATGGGACCAGATGCCATGATCTTCGTTTTCTGAATGTTGAGCTTTAAGCCAACTTTTTCACTCTCCTCTTTCACTTTCATCAAGAGGCTTTTGAGTTCCTCTTCACTTTCTGCCATAAGGGTGGTGTCATCTGCATATCTGAGGTTATTGATATTTCTCCCAGAAATCTTGATTCCAGCTTGTGCTTCTTCCAACCCAGCGTTTCTCATGATGTACTCTGCATATAAGTTAAATAAGCAGGGTGACAATATACAGCCTTGATGTACTTCTTTTCCTATTTGGAACCAGTCTGTTGTTCCATGTCCAGTTCTAACTATTGTTTCCTGACCTGCATACAGGTTTCTCAAGAGGCAGGTCAGGTGGTCTGGTATTCCCATCTCTTTCAGAATTTTCGACAGTTTGTTGTGATCCACACAGTTAAAGGCTTTGGCATAGTCAGTAAAGCAGAAATAGATGTTTTTCTGGAGCTCAAGTGGTCAAACAGGAGATGGCAAGAGTGAACATTGACATTTTAGGAATCAGCGAACTAAAATGGACTGGAATGAGTGAATCTAACTCAGATGACCATTATATTTACTACTGTGGGCAAGAACTCTCAGAAGAAGAGGAGTAGCCCTCATAGTTAACAAGAGTATAAAATGCAGTACTTGGGTACAGTCTCAAAAACAACAAAATGATCTCTGTTCATTTCCAAGGCAAACATTCAATATCACATAATCCAAGTCTATGCCCAATTACTAATGATGAAGAAGCTGAAGTTGAAAGATTCTATGAAGACCTACAAGACCTTCTAGAACTAACACTAAAAAGAAGATGTCCTTTTCATCATAAGGGACTAAAATGAAAAAGTAGGAAATCAAGAGATACCTGGAGTAAAAGGAAAGTTTGGCCTTGGCGTACAGAATGAAGTAGGGCAAAGGCTAATAGAGTTTAGCCAAGGGAATGCACTGGTCATAGAAAACACCCACTTCCAACAGCACAAGAGACAATTCTACAGGTGGACATCACTGGATGGTCAATACTGAAATCAGATTGATTATATTATTTGCATTCAAAGATGGAGAAGCTCTATATAGTCAGCACAAAAACAACACTGGGAGCTCACAGTGGCTCAGACCATGAACTCATTTCAAAATTCAGACTTAAATTGAAGAAAGTAGGGAAAACCACTAGGCCATTAAGGTATGACCTAATCAAATCTCTTATGATTGTTCAGTGAAAGTGACAAATAGATTCAAGGGATTAGATCTGACATATAGAATGGCTGAAGAACTATGGACAGAGGTTCATGATACTGTACAGGAGGCCATGATCAAAACTATCCCCAAGAAAAAGAAATGCAAAAAGGCAAAATGGTTGTCTGAGGAGGCCTTACAAATAGCTGTGAAAATAAGAGAAGCAAAAGGCAATGGAGAAAAAGAAAGATATACTATCTGAATGCAGAGTTCTAAAGAATACCAAGGAGAGATAAGAAAGTCTTCCTAAGTGATCAATACAAAGAAATAGAGGAAAGCAATAGAATGGGAAAGACTAGAGATCTCCTCAAGAAAACGAGAGATACCAAAGGAACATTTCATGCAAAGATGGACACAATGAAGGACAGAAATGGTATGGCCTAGCAGAAGCAGAAGATATTAAGAAGTGACAAGAATACACAGAGAACTATACAAAAGAGACCTTAATGACCCAGATAATCACGATGGTGTGGTCGTTCACCTAGAGTCAGACATCCTGGAATGAGAAGTCAAGTGGGCCTTAGGAAGCATCACTACGAACAAAGCTAGTGGGGGGTGATGGAATTCCAGTTGAGCTATTTCAAATCCTAAAAGATGATGTTGTGAAAGTGCTGCACTCAATATGCCAGCAAATTTGGAAAACTCAGCAGTGTCCACAGAAATGGGAAAGGTCAGTTTTCATTCCAACCCCAAAGAAAGGTAATGCTGAAGAATGTTAAAACTATCGCACCCTATTGCACTCATCTCGCATGCTACCAAAGTGATGTTCAAAATTCTCCAAGTGAGGCTTCAACAGTACGTGAATTGAGAACTTCCAGATGTTCAAGCTGGATTTAGAAAAGGCAAGAGAACCAGAGAACAAATTACTAACATCGACTGGATCTTAGAGAAAGCAGGAGAATTCCAGAAAAACCTATACTTTTGCCTCATTGAATATGCTAAAGCCTTTGACTGTGTGGATCACAACAGATTGGAAAATTCTTAAAGAGATGGGAATATTAGACCACCTTACCTTCCTTCTGGGAAACCTGTGTGCAGGTCAAGAAGCAACAGTTTGAACTGGACATGGAACAATGGACTGGTTCCAAATGGGAAAGGAATACTTTTAGATTGTATATTGTCACTCTGCTTATTTAATGTATATGCAGAGTAAATCATGAGAAATGCTGGACTGTATGAAGCACAAGCTGGAATCAAGATTTACTTGGAGAAATATCAATAACCTTAGATAGGCAGATGACAACACCCTTATGGTAGAAAGCAAAGAGGAACATAGGCACCTCTTGATGAAAGTGAAAGAGGAAAGTGAAAATTTTGGCTTAAAACTCAACATTCAAAAAATGAAGATCGTGGCATCTGGTCCCATCACTTCATGGCAAATAGATGGGGAAACAATGGAAACAGTGACAGACTTTATTTTCTTGGTCTGCAAAATCTCTTTAAATGGTGACTTCAGTCATGAAATTCAAAGATGCTTGCTCCTTTGAAGAAAAGCTATGACAAACCTAGATAGCATATTAAAAAGATGAGACATTTCTTTGCCAACAAAGGTCCCTATAATCAAAGCTATGGTTTTTCCAGTAGTCAGTATGGATGTGAGAGTTGGATCATAAAAATGGCTGAGCACAGAAGAATTGATGCTTTTGAACTGTAGTTAAAGAACACTCTTGAGAGTCCCTTGGACTGCAAGGAGATCCAACCAGTCCATCCTAAAGGAAATCAGTCCTGAATATTCATTGGAAGGACTGATGCTGAAGCTGAAACTCCAATACTTTGGCCACCTGATGAGAAGAGCCAACTCATTAGAAAAAAAACTCTGATGCTGGGAAAGGTTGAAGGAAGGAGGGGAACTGGGTGATAGAGCACTAGATGGTTGGATGGCATCACCGACTCAGTGCACATGAGTTTGAGCAAGCTCCGGGAGATGGTGAAAGATAGAGAAACCTGGTGTGCTGCAGTCCATGGGGGTTGCAAAGAGTTGGACATGAATGAATGACTGAACAGCAAAAGCAACAGAAATCTCCATTCAAAATTTTAATTGTTTATTATAATTAGCTCTTTGCAGTGATAAACTTAAGTGTGTATTTTCACAGCACCTGGTCCATGCATAATACATAGGAGTGACTCATTGATTGTTTGATGAAAGTATGAAAGAATAAATGTTTCTCTCATCTTTAGTTGTACACTGAATGCTTCTCAATGTCCCATCTACTTTCTTCAGTTGGCAGTAGTTAGCATGGTTTTGTTTCAATGCATAATTTAATTTTTCAATTTACATTTGTCTCAGGGCAACATATGGATACAGAAAAAAGTACTTTTAAAATGGCCAATGAAGAAAAATACCTGTTCCCCACTCCTTATTTACCCATTTTCATCTCTTTTGACTTTTCCTTCTACTTTTAAGGTATATATTTCTAAATAATATGCTTCCCCTGAAATGTGTTTATTGATTGTAGGTATTATCTATTGATTTGCAGTTATACTTGGTAGGTTAATGGCTAGCTATGTCCAATACAGAAGACCATAATTGGACTTAAAGCAACAGAGTTTTGTCTACACAAAGCCAGTTGATTCTCAAAGAGATTGAGCCTGTGACTTGCCTTGTGTTGGTCCCTGACTCTCTAACACTCAAAAAACTGATTTCTTAGCTTAAGTAATATGACCATTGGCTTAAGTATTGGGGCCATCTGTAGAGTCCACTGTAATGCATGCTTCTCTACCAAGCTTTTGGTTGATGCCTGGGTTCAAACATTAGTTTAAGATTAATTTCTTATATTAGCACTTATTAAATGCAATAATATTGCATTAAAGTTTTGGCAAATACTATCTGTATATATCATCCATGTATCTCCAGGCATTCACTTGTATGACTTTTGGAAAGTGCCAGTGCCATTTCCCTTTTGCAAACACATATGAATACAAATTATGCAGAAATAACATCTGTAAAGCACAACTTTTCCTTTGAAACTTCTCAAGAAAACATTATATATGATAGTAGCCATATCAATATTAAGCAAAATTAAACATGAATTTCAGAACAATTCAGTACATTTCTAAGAGAAGACTTGTGCAGGTTGGTTTCTATTTTTTGTCCTCCAAATACAGCTTCATAACTTAAGGGAGATGGTGTCAAACATAAGCTGTGTTTGTCCTAGACATGTTCATTTAGTCAGAAGAGGTCAATCAAAGGCTAACATATGTCTTGAAGCTTTTCTTCTTATATCTTGGCTGAGAATGTACAACAAAGATAGAGATAAGGTAAAGAAAGCAAAAGCAAGTGTGGTCTAATCCTAGATGGTCTGTGTTTAGGAAGAATGTTTTAATTGTTCAAATGCAGAGCCAGGTAGTGCTTCCTATCACTGTGTGGTCAGATTGTTAACAGTGGTGCTGTCATCAGCACATCATTATTGTGTCTGAGCCGTGTGTGTGCAAGCCTCTTAGTGACTCAGACTGATCTCATCAGTGTAGGCCAGGGGGGATACTGCTAAAGACAAAGACTGCATCCAGTAGAGGAAGAGACAAAGAAAGCTAGCTTTTGAGTCAACATTAATGTCTACAGTCTCTCAGCCGGGGAAAGCCCAGAGTGTCTCCATGGCCAAAGCCAAGCAAATAGAATTTTTACGAAGGTAAAATCTTTATTAAATAAATCAGCTTCTATGTAAATTTTAAATGAAGGGAAACAAATTTAATGAAATAAAATAGTATTGCATTGTCCAACATGTTTTCAGAAGTCAATCTTTGGGTGAAGTGACTTCTAGGTTTCTTCACTAGATGTGGTTTCAGAGTGTGATGTTTTTCATCCAGTATGTTTTTATCTATTACTTTCTTTGTGTGGTTTTGAACAGGCTAAAGACAGACATTACTCAGAATGAGGACAGAAACTGTCTGCTTTCCAGTAACAAAGCTTTGTTTTAAATGTCTGTTTTGGTGCAAATCTTATTGTATTGTTTTGTTTTATTTGTGTGTATGTAAGTGTGCTTGTAAATGTATAATAAAGAAATCTTAGGATTCTTATCAGTAGATGATATGAACTAACAGATCTATAGGGAAATTCAGATTCCTCAAAGTTTGAACATACCTTTCCAAAGAATAAATTATAAGCAATTGAGTTGCTTCTTTGATGTCTGAAACAGCCATGGAAAGTGCATTTTTTTCAGAACTGGAGCATTTAAGCAACCTCAAATCATTGTTTTTCATTAAAAAAAATCACATTTTATAAACAAAACATTTGTTACATATATGTAAGTTGATTACATATAATAAAGAGCTCATGACTAGCTATTTTACCATTATTATTTTTATTTGTTTTTCTTTTTATAATACATATTTAAATAAGATGTTGTTCAGTCACTAAGTTGTGTCTGACTCTTTGCGACTCCGTGGTATGTAGCATGCCAGGCTCCTCTGTCCTCCACTCTCTTCTGAAATTTGCTCAAATTCATGTCTGTTGAGGCAGTGATGCTATTAACTGTCTCATCCTCTGCTTCCCCCTTCTCCTTTTGCCTTCAGTCTTGCCCAGTATCAGTCTTTTCCAATGAGTCTGCTCTTTGCATCAGGAGACCAAAGTATTGGAGCTTCAATATCAGTCCTTCCAATGAATATTTAGGACTGGTTTCCTTTAGGATTGACTGGGTTGATCTCCTTGCAAGTCTGTGATATATGAAAGGGTTATATATGATGACAATCCTGCATTTAGCCAGAAAAAAATTAATTTAGTTAATCTTATATATTACTTCCCACATGCTTAAATGGAAAAGAATGAAAATCCTCTTTCAAAATAAGAGGCAACTCATTTTTCTTGCACCTGAAGTCTTATATGAATCAAAGAAAAATTGTAATTTGACTTATGTGAGCAGTTCCTCTGTATTAAATGACTTATCTCTATATCTTTTCAGTACTATCTCTATATCAAATGATATTATTAATTTACCCAAATTTTTTTATCTATGTGTAGTTTTAAAAATTTATTGTAATACCCAGCAAGATGTAACACCAAGTGCTGAATTATAAATCAAGAGACCAGAAGTTACTGCGGAGAACCATATGGAGGTTTCTCAAAAAACTGAAAATAGAGTTACTGTATGATTCAGCAATCCCACTGTGGGCATATATTCAGAAAAGATAGAAATTCTAATTAGGAAGATGCAGTCACACCAAAATTCATAGCAACACTATTTATAATAGCCAAGGCAAAGAAGCAACTTAAATATCTATCAAAAGATGAATGGATAAAGATTATACACACACACACACACACACACACACACACACATACACATACATATATAAAATGGAATATTACTCATTCACAAAAAGAATCAGTTCAGTTGAGTTCAGTCCTCAGTCGTGTCTGACTCTTTGTGACCCCATGGACTGCAGCATGCCAGGCCTCCCTGTCCATCACCAACACTTGGAATTTACTCAGACTCATATCCATCAAGTTGGTGATGCCACCCAACCATCTCTTCTTCTGTCATCCCCTTCTTCTCCTGCCTTCAATCTTTCTGAGTATCAGGGTCTTTTCCAATGAGTCAGTTCTTTGTATCAGGTGGCCAAAGTATTGGAGTTTCAGCTTCAACATCAGTCCTTCCAATGAACACCCAGGACTGATTTCCTTCAGGATGGACTGGTTGGATCTCCTTGCAGTCTAAGGGACTCTCAAGAGTCTTCTCCAACACCACAGTTTAAAAACATCAATTCTTCAGCACTCAGCTTTCTTTATAGTCCAACTCTCACATCCATACATGACTACTGGAAAAAACAGCCTTGACTAGATGGACCGTTGTTGGCAAAGTAATGACTCTGCTATTTAATAGGCTGTCTAGGATGGTCATAGCTTTTTTTTCCAAGGAGCAAGCGTCTTTTAATTTCATGGCTGCACTCACCATCTGTAGTGATTTTGGAGCCCAAGAAAATAAAATCTGTCACTGTTTCCATTGTTTCCCCATGTATTTGCCATGAAGTGATGGGACTGGATGTCATGATCTTAGTTTTCTGAATGTTGAGTTTTAAGCCAACATTTTCATTCTCCTCTTTCACTTTCATCAAGAGGCTCTTTAATTCTTCTTCACTTTCTGCCATAAGGGTGGTGTCATCTGCATATCTGAGGTTATTGATATTTCTCCCAGAAATCTTGATTCCAGCTTGTGCTTCTTCCAGCCCAGTGTTTCTCATGATGTACTCTGCATATAAGTTAAATAAGCAGGGTGACAATATACAGCCTTAACGTACTCCTTTCTCAATTTGGAACCAGTCTGTTGCTCCATGTCCGATTCTAACTGTTGCTTCTTGGCCTGAATATAGATTTCTCAGGAGGCAGATCAGGTGGTCTGGTATTCCCATCTCTTAGAATTTTCCACAGTTTGTTATGATCCACACAGTCAAAGGCTTTTGCATAATCAATAAAGCAGAAGTAGAAGTTTTTCTAGAACTCTTTTTCTTTTTCAGTGATCCAATGGATGTTGGCAATTTGATCCCTGGTTCCTCTGCCTTTTCTAAATCCGGCTTGAACATCTGGAAGTTCACAGTTCATGTACTGTTGAAGCCTGGCTTGGAGATTTTTGAGCATTACTTTGCTAGCGTGTGAGATGAGTGCAATTGTGTGGTAGTTTGAGAATTCTTTGGCAATGCCTTTCTTTGGGATTGGAATGAAAACTGACCTTTTCCAGTCCTGTGGCCACTACTGAGTTTTCCAAATTTGCTGGCATATTGAGTGCAGCACTTTCACAGCATCTTCTTTTAGGATTTGAAATAGCTCAACTGGAATTTTATCACTTCCACTAGCTTTGTGTGTAGTAATGCTTCCTAAGGCCCACTTGACTTCGCATTCCATGATGTCTTGGTATAGGTGATTACACCATCATGATTATCTGGGTAATGAAGATCTTTTTTGTATAACTCGTCTGTGTATTCTTGCCACCTCTTCTTAATATCTTCTGCTTCTATTTAGGTCCATACCATTTCTGCCCTTTATGGTGCCCATCTTTGCATGAAAATTTCCTTTTGGTATGTCTAATTTTCTTGAAGAGATCTCTGGACTTTCCCATTCTATTGTTTTCCTCTATTTCTTTGCATCGATCACTGAGGAAGGCTTTCTTATCTCTCCTTGCTATTCTTTGGAACTCTGCATTCAAATGGGTATATCTGTCCTTTTCTCCTTTGCCTTTTGCATCTCTTCTTTTCATAGTTGTTTGTAAGGCCTCCTCAGACAGCCATTTTGCCTTTTTGCATTTCTTTTTCTTGGATGGTCTTGATCACTGCCTCCTGTACAATGTCACTAACCTCCAACTATAGTTCTTCAGGCACTCTGTCTATCAGATCTAATCCCTTGAATCTATTTGTCACTTTCACTGTATAATTGTAAGGGATTTGATTTAGGTCATGCCTGAATGTCCTAATGTTTTTCCCTACTTTCTTCAATTTAAGTCTGAATTTGTCAATAAGGAGTTCATAACCTGAGCCACAGTCAGCTCCCAGTCTTGTTTTTGCTGACTGTATAGAGCTTCACCATCTTTGGCTGCAAAAAACATAATCAATCTGATTTCAGTGTTGACCGCCTGGTGATGTCCATGTTTAATGTCTTCTCTTGTGTTGTTGGAAGAGGGTGTTTGCTATGACCAGTGCATTCTCTTGGCAAAACTCTATTAGCCTTTGCCCTGCTTCATTCTGTACTCCAAGGGCAAATTAGCCTATTACTACAGGTATTTCTTGACTTCCTACTTTTGCATTCCAGTCCCCTATAATGAAAAGGACATCTTTTTTTTGGTATTAGTTCTAGAAGTTTCTTGTAGGTCATCATTGAACCGTTCAGCTTCTTCAGTATTACTGGTCAGGACATAGACTTGGATTAGTGTAATATTGAATGGTTTGCCTTGGAAACGAACAGAGATCATTCTATCATTTTTGAGTTTGCATCCAATTACTGCATTTCAGACTCTTCTGTTGACTATGATGGATACTCCATTTTTCCTAAGGGATTCTTGCCCACAGTAGTAGATATAATGGTCATCTGAGTTAAATTCACCCTTTCCAATCCATTTTAGTTTTATGATTCCTAAAATGTCCATCTTCACTCTTGCCATTCTCCTGTTTGAGCACTTCCAATTTGACTTGATTCATGTACCTAACATTCCAGGTTCCTATGCAATATCGTTCTTTACAACATGAGACAAAAAGAGTGAAATCATGCAATTTGCAGCAACATAAATGGAACTAGAGATTGTCATACTAAGTGAAATATCAGACAAAGACAAATGATATCACTTGTGAAATCTAAAAAAAAAATGATACAAATGAAGTTATGTACTAAACAGAAATATAGTCACAGAGATAGAAAACAATTTTATGGTTACCAAAGGGGAAGGGTGGGAAGGGATAAATTAGGAGTTTCAGATTAATTGATAACACTACTAAATATAACATAGATAAACAACAAGGACCTATTGTATGGCACAAGAAAGTATATTGGAAAAAACCTGAAATTGAATATATATATACACACATGTATAAGTGAATCACTTTGCCTACACCTGAAGCTAACACAACACTGTAAAACAACTATACTTCAATTAAAAAGAAATCAGGAGATGAATGAATAAGAAAGTTGTGGTACATATACACAGTGGAATATTACTCAGCTATAAAAAAGAACACATTTGTGTCAGCTCTAATGAGGTGAATGCAACTGTAGCCTATTATACAGAGTGAAGTAAGTCAGAAATATAAACACTGGTACTGTATATTAATGCGTATATATGGAATTTAGAAAGATCTAAAAGAATTTAGATGATCTTATATGCAGGGCAGCAAAAGACACACAGATGTAAAGAATAGATGTTTGGACTCTGGGAGAAGGCGAGGGTGGGATGATTTGAGAGCAAAGCATCGAAACATGTATGTTACCATATGTGAAACAGATCACCAGTGCAAGTTCAACACATTAAGCTGGGCACTCAAAGCCAGTTCTCTGAGACAACCCAGAGGGGTGGGGTGGGGAGGGAGGTAGGAGGGGGCTTCAGGATATGGGGGACACATGTGCACCCATGGCTGATTCATGTCAGTGTATGGCAAAAATCCATCACAATATTGTAAAGTAATTATCCTCCAATTTAAATAATTAAAAAATCAAATCACATCAAGCCAGAAAGGGTAAGCAATTTTAAAAAGTCACAATATAGTGTTGGTTATTTAAAAAAATTATCAAGAGACCAGACCTGGGGCTGTAACTTGGCCAGAGATTTGCTCTGTTGGTTTAGGTCTAATCAGGTGTCAGTACCAGCACATGAAGGAATCTATCGGGGGCTGAATATAATAGTGCCCAAGCCTCCCCTTGGCTTCTGAATTAAGTAAAAGCCTTTGGTCAGAGTTGGTGTTCATTTTATCTTGGCCATGATAAGTTTGCCCTGGTGTTACCTCAGAACAGTACCATGTAAAGAAAGACACTACACAACATTCCCCTTCCCCAGAGTCAAACTGTTTTCAAGATCACTTGGAGCTGGGAATGAAGAGCTCACCCCACAGGGGCATATGTTTTCTATTTTGAAAACAGATCTGGGGAGGCCTTTCTAATCGGGATTGTGCACCTTTCTTTGAACTTGATGGCTCAGTAAACAAAACAATACCTCCAAACTATTCCAAACACCAGCATGAGCTGCCACCCTCGATAAGTTAGTGTGTGAATCTCTCTTTCCTCTTTGCTTTTATTGGAAGTGACATATAGTATTTCTGCATCAAATTAAATCTGGCCCACATGGAGCTCTTTTACACAGAAAATGCGAGAACATGGGTTGCTGGCAGATGTAAGGTAAATATAGAACCTCTGATGGTGTTTGGGTGCTATGAAGCTTATTCCCTGCCACAGACCAGCAGTGACTACATAGTTCACAAGTGGTGAGGCTGTAATAAAGTTGTGCAATTCTTCCAAAGTTGTGGTTTTAAAATTTATACTAATCACCCTCCTGCCAATTATATTCATGTCTACAGATATATCTAACTGTGCTAACTTGTATGGACTGTTTTGCTCCTTTCCATTCCTTTTCTTGGTTACCATGGAAAGGACTGGCTCATTACTTAGGGTGGAGGAAGAAACAAAGGCAGCCAGTCTTGAATCTAAAATGTATTCTGGCGTCTGGTAAAAGTGGGGTTTGAAAGAATTCTGAACTCAATTGAGTATTCAGTACTTTAAATGAAACTTTACTAAACTGACTCTCCTGAGCTGGCAGAACATGAACTGAAGACATGTTTGTTCTTTATGGGACAACAGACTTATTACCTTTGGCAGTGAAAATATGACTAGCTGTATTTTGTTCAAAACATAGTAAACAATGTTATGATAGTATAAGTTGAAGCATCACTTGATTTTGGATATACAGCTTTTGAGTACATATTGGCTGACTTCAAGACTTCTTAGCTTCCATTCCCAACTTAGACTGGTGTGTGATATTTAACCGACAGGCAATTAATGAGGGCCTATTGTGTGCCAGGCACTTTGCACATGTTAGACATATAAATATAGTTCAAAATTGACTGGAATTCTGGGAGTCATGTAGTTTAGATATTACTGACTTTCTTTTGGTTTTAGATAACAGTTAACCTCTGAGGTTATCTGTGAAAGCCATTCTGATGACTTCATTATTGTATTCAGAGAGAGAATTCTTGGCATACATAGATCCATCCCATATCTTGAAAATCAAGTGTGGTCCCCTGAAAGGTTCTAGAAACCCAGTATTGATATTTGCTAATGAATCTAGCATTCAATTCTTTTCAGGAATCTTAAGACCCATGGTCTCAAAGTCTTCTCACCTATGATTAAAGAAGAGGCAATTAACATTTTAAAATTGTTATTTTTTAGGTTTATTTTGGGCTGCACTGGGTCTTTGTTGCTGTGCAGGCTTTTCTCTAGTTGCAGCAAGAGTGGCCTACTCTCTAGTTCTGGTGAACTTTTCATGGCAGTGGCTTCTTTTGCTGCAGAGCGTGGGCTGGGTTCTAGGGCTTCAGTGGTTGTGACACAAAGGCTCCGTAGTTGCAACTTGTGGGCTTTAGTGCACAGGATCAACAGTTGTGGTGCATGGGCTTAGTTGCTCTGCAGCATGTGACATTTTCTTGGATCAGGGATCGAACCCATGTCTCCTGCATTGGCAGGCATATTCTTTACCACTGAGCCATCAGGGAAGTCCCAAGAAGAGGCAATTTTGAGGAAAACAGCAAGACGTTAGGTTTAGGTGGAATGGGAGTGAGAGTTTGCTGTCCATAGAAGGTTTTTGGATCCTGTTGGTAGGTGATCAGGTAACCAGGAACTTCAGGCTTTATGGGAAGCTAGATCAAAATTCTTATAAACCTAAATAATTCATTTATAAACATATTTTCTATTTTTTCATTCACTCATTTTAATGTTGTATACCTCTGCTTATATATTCACTTCCTGTCAATTTTAAAATTTGCTAGCATGAAATTATTTATATCCTTATCATTTATTAATATCTTAGGATCTTTAGTGAAGTTTCCTTTACATTACTGACATTCAGATCAGTCCAGTTCAGTGGCTCAGTCGTGTCCAACTCTTTGCGACCCCATGAATTGCAGCACAGCAGGCCTCCCTGTCCATCACCAACTCTCGGAGTTCGCTCAGACTCCTGTCCATCGAGTCAGTGATGCCATCCAGCCATCTCTTCCTCTGTTGTCCCCTTCTTCTCCTGCCCCAATCCCTCCCAGCATCAGAGTCTTTTCCAATGAGTCAACTCTTCGCATGAGGTGGCCAAAGTACTGGAGTTTCAGCTTTAGCATCATGCCTTCCAAAGAAATCCCAGGGCTGATCTCCTTCAGAATGGACTGGTTGGATCTCCTTGCAGTCCAAAGGACTCTCAAGAGTCTTCTCCAACATCACACTTCAAAAGCATCAATTCTTCAGCACTCAGCTTTCTTCACAGTCCAACTCTCACATCCATACATGACCACAGGAAAAACCATAGCCTTGACTAGATGGACCTTTGTTGGCAAAGTAATGTCTCTGCTTTTGAATATGCTATCTAGGTTGGTCATAACTTTTCTTCCAAGGAGTAAGCGTCTTTTGATTTCATGGCTGCAATCACCATCTGCAGTGATTTTGGAGCCCAAAAAAATAAAGTCTGACACTGTTTCCACTGTTCCCCCATCTATTTGCCATGAAGTGATGGGACCAGATGCCATGATCTTCATTTTCTGAATGTTGAGTTTAAGCCAACTTTTTCACTCTCCACTTTCACTTTCATCAAGAGGCTTTTTAGTTCCTCTTCACTTTCTGCCATGAGGGTGGAGTCATCTGCATATCTGAGGTTATTGATATTTCTCACAGCAATCTTGATTCTAGCTTCTGCTTCTTCCAGCCCAGTGTTTCTCATGAGGTACTCTGCATAGAAGTTAAATAAGCAGGGTGACAATATACAGCCTTGACGTACTCCTTTTCCTATTTGGAACCAGTCCGTTGTTCCATGTCCAGTTCTAACTGTTGCTTCCTGACTTGCATACAGGTTTCTCAAGAGGCAACTCAGGTGGTCTGGTATTCCCATCTCTTTCAGAATTTTCCACAGTTTACTGTGATCCACACGTCTAAGGCTTTGGCATAGTCAATAAAGCAGAAATAGATGTTTTTCTGGAACTCTCTTGCTTTTTTGATGATCCAGCGGATGTTGGCAATTTGATCTCTGGTTGCTCTGCCTTTTCTAAAACCAGCTTGAACATCAGGAACTTCACGGTTCACATATTGCTGAATCACCATCTGCAGTGATTTTGGAGCCCCCCAAAATAAAGTCAGCCATTGTTTCCCCATCTATTTGCCATGAAGTGATGGGACCAGACACCATGGTCTTAGTTTTCTGAATGTTGAGCTTTAAGCCAATGTTTTCACTCTCCTCTTTCACTTTCATCAAGAGGCTCTTTAGTTCTTCTTCACTTTCTGCCATACGGGTGGTGTCATCTGCATATCTGAGGTTATTGATATTTCTCCCAGCAATCTTGACTCCAGCTTGTGCTTATTCCAGCCCAGCATTTCTCATGATGTACTCTGCATAGAAGTTAAATAAGCAGTCTCTTCAGGGGATACTTTAAAGAGTCACCATTTATCTTTGTATTTCCACTGTTTCATTATTTTTTCATGCTTATTATTTCTTTTTTCTATTTTCTTTATATTCAGTATGCTGCTCTTTTTCTAAATTCTTGATATGGATACTTCAAGATTATTGACTTCTAATCATTCTTCTTTTCTAATATGTACACTTAAGGCTATAAATTTCCCTTTAAACACAATTTTAGTTACAGCTTGTAAGTTTTGGTATATAATATTTTTATTTTAATTCTGTTCAAAATATTTTCTAATTTTCATTGTTTCTTTTTGACTCATCTGTTTACTTAGAGATGTAATTCTTAATTTCAAAATAGAGATTTCCCAGTTAAATTTTTTCTTATGATCTCTAGCTAAATTCCACTGTGATTAGAGTATATACTTCATATTATTTCAGTTCTTTGAAATTTGGTGAGATTTTCTATATATTCCAACATATATCATTTTGGAAATACCTGCAAACATTTGAGAAAGCTTTGATTTCTGCAGTTTGGGAATGCTGTGTGCTAACAGAATGAGGTCAGTCATACTGATCATGTTGTGTATGTCTGCTCTCTATTTTCTAACTGTTTGGTCTGCTTGTCAACTAAGAGTTTTTTATTATAAACTTCTGCCACTTACATCAAGTATTATTTGTACATCTATTGAACTGTTATATTACTTTCTCATTTATTCCATTAATGTGATAAATTATATATATATATATATATATATTTAAATGTTAAGTGAGCTTTACATTTTAGTATTGATGAATTGTCTTTTTTTTATGGGTCTCTGAATTTGTTTACTAATATTTTGTTCCTCTTGAATTTATGCCTTGATGTCTTTTGTCACTTTAGAAAATTTCTAATTATTATCTTTCGAATATTGTTCTGTCACCTTTTTTGGTGGTGGCGGGTTAGTGGCGGGGGGGTGGGGGGGTGGGGCGGAATTCCAAAAACTTTTATGTTAGAACCTTTTAATAACTTTCATATGGTTTTCACCTTTTTCCCTGTACTTTTCATTAATTTTTCCTTTCAAGTGTCAGCGTGTATACTTCTTCCTGATACATGTTCAATTTCATTAATTCTCTCTTCAGCTCTTAACAATGTTACCACAATCATTCATTATTTTCTTAATATCTGTTATTGTATTTTTAAGTTCTATAGTTTTTATTTTAAAAACAAATTGTTTTTCTATTCCAAAAATTTTCTTCCTGTTTTTTAAATTTTTTTTTTAGTATTTCACTAATAATTAGTTTCATGTCTGACATTTTCAGATTCAAAATATCCTGTGGGTGTCTTTCTATTTTCCTTTAATTTTGGGGTCTTTTTTCAGCTATCTTACCTTTAATATGGAGAAGGAAATGGCAACCCACTCCAGTACTCTTGCCTGGAGAATTCCATGGACAGAGGAGCCTGGAGGGCTACAGCCCATGGGATCCCATTTTGTTTAGGCTTCCCTATCATTCACCATCTCCTGGAGTTTGCTCAAACTCATGTCCATTTAGCCTATGATGCCATCCAACCATCTCATCCTCTGTCATCCCCTTCTCCTCTTTTGAGGAGATGAGGAGAAAGAGAGCTAAATTAGTCACTAACAATTCAACGTCACTTTACTCCAGTTGGGATTTGAGATGGTTTGAACCTAGGTTCAGTCTCTATGAGGTCTGGGCTACTTCCAGTTCAACTTTCTTCCTTAGATGTGGTCTTCCAGTTACCAGCCAAAAGACAAAGTTTTTACCAAGTGTCTTCTTTTTTGGTATACAGTGTAGTCCCTATTTTTGTCTCTCCTAACATATAAATCTAGCAAAATCTCTGATCAGCTTTTTGGCTTCTCTTCATCCATTTTCAAAATGAGCAAAAAATCTTGAGGAGAAAAGTGGAAACCAAATGCCTGGATCATGTCTCTGGACTTCCCTTTGTTTTATGGATTATGTACCATTCAAATCTACACTGCCTCAGTAACTCTCCAGTGCCTTTAAATAGATTTGAAAATAGTTCTTTCTGTTGTTTTCAAGGATGTAGTGATGGGCCAAAACTACTTAATCCATTTTTCCTTGAAGCTAAATTTAAAACTGAAATCTCAATTCAGTGCACCTATTCTTTCACTCACAGTCTTCTCTATTTTAGGAAATATGCTTAATTCCTCAAGCATGAAATGTAGGAATCATCCTTTATTTGTCACTTTCTCATAAATCTCACATCTGGTTCCCAAGTGTATACTGCCAATTCTCCTTCTAGAATGTTCTCTGACTCCACTGTTACCACCAAGTCTAACATTTCTCTCTCATCTACTTTATTGAAATAATCCTTATACCAGTGTCAGTCCTACTATTCTTTCTCTTTTTTTAAATTTAAATTTATTTATTTTAATTGGAGGCTAATTATTTTATAATATTGTATTGGTTCTGCCACACATCAACATGAATCCACCACGGGTGTACACATGTTCCCCATCCTGAACCCCCCTCCCACCTCACTCCCCGTACCATCCCTCTGGGTCATCCCAGTGTACCAGCCCCAAGCACCCTGTATCAAACCTGAACTGGCGATTCATTTCTTATATGATATTATACATGTTTCAGTGCCATTCCCCCAAATCGTCCCACCCTCTCCCTGGTGGCTCAGAGGATAAAGCATCTGCCTGCAATGCAGGAGACCTGGGTTCGATCCCTGGGTTGGGAAGATCCCCTGGAGAAGGAATTGGCAACCCACTCCAGTATTCTTGCCTGGAGAATCCCATGGACAGAGGAGCCTGGTGGGCTACAGTCCATGGGGTCGCAAAGAGTCGGACACGACTGAGCAACTTCACACACATCACACACACTACCTCTCCCACAGAGTCCAAAAGACTGTTCTATACATCTGTGTCTCTTTTGCTGTCTTGCATACAGGGTTGTCATTACCATCTTTCTAAATTCCATATATATGCGTTAGTATACTGTATTGGTGTTTTTCTTTCTGGCTTACTTCACTCTGTATAATAGGATCCAGTTTCATCCACCTCATTAGAACTGATTCAAATGTATTTTTTAATGAATAATACTCCATTGTGTATATGTACCACAGCTTTCTTATCCATTCATCTGCTGATGGACATCTAGGTTGCTTCCATGTCCTGGCTATTATAAACAGTGCTGCGATGAACACTGGGGTACACGTGTCTCTTTCGATTCTTTCTTCACAAAGAAGCACAAGCTATCTTCTAGTAAAGAACCTCCTCCTCTTTAATGTAAATGACCTCAGAACAGACTGCATTTAGAACAAAATCCACTTTTTAGCATAGCTACCAAGATCTTCCATGACCTGGCTTCTGACTATTGTCCAATCTTTTCTCAACCCCATTTATTCATTTAAGCTACATGTCAACTACAGTGGCCTTTTACATTTTCTTAAATGAAATTCTTCACGACATAATTTCTTTTTTACAGAACACAAAGTTGTTCCTTCCCCTTTCCCTACCCCCAGGTTGTCACAGGATCTTTGCACAAGCTATTTCCTCTCTGCTCTCCGTGAGCTAAGCTCTTTTCATCCTTTGTGTAGGCACTTACATATCACATTAGAGATATGCCCACATTATTTATATATATATATATATCTCCCACATTATATAATTCCACAAAAATGTAGAGGTAAGGTAACTAAAAGTGAGGAAATAAGTAGGCAGGAAAAGACTTGGGGGAATGTAAACTGGAACATAAGATGAACATAAGCATATGGCTGATGCCAATCTTTGGGAGTAGCCAATAAGAGCAAGAATAGAAAACACACTTGGAGACACAGAGTATATCATGTTATGAAGAAACTTGAAAGGCAGCAGAAGAATTTTAATTTGACATATAGGACAAGCAAAAGAGGAAAAAGGGAAAGAGTGATGGGATGAAAGCGTGGGTTAAAGAAGATTAGGCTGCCGGTAGTGTGTAGGTGGCCTAGAGGTTGGGAGAAATCAGTAAGGTCAGCTTAAAGTCTGCTCTTGTAATCCAGGTGTGAGATGATGAGGGGCTGGATAAGGGTGATAGCAGTCGAGATGAAGAGAGTATGGATTTCAAAGACAATTTGGCAAGACTTGTTGATGGATGAGATATAAAGACTTAAGAAGACAGAGTTGTCAAAGATGTCCCCAAGATTTAGTGCCTGGAAGACTGGGAAGTGGGGAAGTGAGAGGGAGAGACAGTAAATTCATTGTATTTAAATGTCAATTTAAAAATAAAAATAAATTGTTTAGAGAAGAAATTTCCCTAGAAGAAGTGAACAATGAGGTTGTTTTGTGTTCAAAGCAGATGATAAACCTGAAGGCGTGGTCATAGACCCCAGTGTCTAAGAAATGAATCTCAAGGGCCACTCTTCCACTCACTCAGCAGCCAGACAGACTGAAACCACAGTGTCTGGCCTTAGAAAGTGGGCTGTCAGGCTGAGCAAAATCAGCGTACTCATCTTTTTTTAACTTCTTTTTTCTGAGAGAAGATAGTGAAGACTTCACTGACCATGACAAAGATAAGGGGAGGTCATATTTGGAATCCCCTTGTCATGATTTTGTAACATATTTGGCTTATAAAGCCCTATGTGTGTTTTTGCCCCAAGTCCTTTTCTTATTTTTTAAACCCATATGTATTTTTGAGTCAATTTAATCCATATGTTTCTGATTAATTTATGCTTAGCTCATCAAAATGTTGTTTTAAGAAGAAAGCTTATAAAAAAACAGTCATGCTTCACCAGCCACTGATGAAATCAACTCCAGAAGACTGTAGCTTAGTCAGAAAATCAGACAGGCTAGGGGTAGAGTGGGTTGTAAAATTTGGAAACTCATTACTATAGCCTCAGTGAAACAGAGTACGTTCAACACTTGGGGAAAAAAATAAATCTTACTTTTTTTTTTTTTTACATGTACTTGTTTTTGATTCCTGAATGTATTGATTTGGCCTCTGGATTAACTATGATTTCTTTACTTAGTTGTTTAATCAGCTTCCAGTTGCTATTCATATAGCCAAATGGTGAGGAAGCTGGAAGATGTTATAAAGTGATGAGTTTATTTTCATGGAGGGTATATGGGATATTTGTCAGTTTTTTTCAGTTGAAAGAAATCTCTGCAGTACAGGCCATAGAGGCTTAATAGAAAAATCTATATATTGCATCTAATTTGGTAATACAGGAAGTAGAATTATGAGTGTGATTCTATCAATGCATTCAAGGTTTAGAAACAAATAGTTTTAAAGCTAGTTCATCCTGAGATTACCTGTATCTCAGAAAAATCCTAAAAAAAAAAATTACAAACACTTTATTCCAGAGTTAAAATTTACATCATTTTCCTAAAATGACAACAATTGCATAGAAATCATAAGTAGACATCAATAAAATATGATCTTTTTTATTTGAACATTTGTGTACCATCACTAATAATTTAAAATTTACTCTCCATTTCCTTCTCTGTCCTCTTTGCAAATATAGCTTCATCTACTTTCTCCCTCAATGTTTGTTTTAGCCTTATCTTTCTTCCTATTTTACTCCTCACATATTTGGGTGATTTTAGTTACTCCAATCTCAGTCACTCTGGAATCAAGATTGCCAGGAGAAATATCAATAACCTCAGATATGTAGATGACACCACCCTTATGGCAGAAAGTGAAGAAGAACTAAAGAGCCTCTTGATGAAAGTGGAAGAGGAGAATTAAAAAGTTGACTTAAAGCTCAACATTAAAAAAACTAAGATCATGGCATCTGGTCCCATCACTTCAGTTCAGTTCAGCCACTCAGTCGTGTCCGACTGTTTGTGACCCATGAATCGCAGCACGCCAGGCCTCCCTGTCCATCACCGACTCCCGGAGTTCACCCAGACTCACGTCCATCGAGTCAGTGATGCCATCCAGCCATCTCATCCTCTGTCATCCCCTTCTCCTCCTGCCCCCAATCCCTCCCAGCATCAGTCTTTTCCAATGAGTCAACTCTTCATATGAGGTGGCCAAAGTACTGAAGTTTCAGCTTTAGCATCATTCCTTCCAAAGAAATCCCAGGGCTGATCTCCTTCAGAATGGACTGGTTGGATCTCCTTGCAGTCCAAGGGACTCTCAAGAGTCTTCTCCAAAACCACAGTTCAAAAGCATCAATTCTTCGGTGTTCAGCCTTCTTCACAGTCCAACTCTCACATCCATACATGACCACAGGAAAAACCATAACCTTGACTAGATGAACCTTTGTTGGCAAAGTAATGTCTCTGCTTTTCAATATGCTATCTAGGTTGGTCATAACTTTCCTTCCAAGGAGTAAGCATCTTTTAATTTCATGGCTGCAATCACCATCTGCAGTGATTTTGGAGCCCCCCAAAATAAATTCTGACACTGTTTCCACTGTTTCCCCATCTATTTCCCATGAAGTGATGGGACCGGATGCCATGATCTTTGTTTTCTGAATGCTGGTCCCATCACTTCACGGCAAATAGATGGGGAAACAGTGGAAACAGTGTCAGACTTTATTTTTTGTGCTCCAAAATCACTGCAGATGGTGACTGCAGCCATGAAATTAAACGACGTTTACTCCTTGGAAGAAAAGTTATGACCAACCTAGACAGCATATTAAAAAGCAAAGACATTACTTTGTCAACAAAGGTCCATCTAGTCAAGGCCATGGTTTTTCCAGTAGTCATGTATGGATGTGAGAGTTGGACTGTGAAGAAAGCTGAGCACTGAAGAATTGATGCTTTTGAACTGTGGTGTTAGAGAAGTCTCTTGAGAGTCCCTTGGACTGCAAGGAGGTCCAACCAGTCCATCCTAAAGGAAATCAGTGCTGAATATTCATTGGAAGGACTGATGTTGAAGCTGAAACTCCAATACTTTGGCCACCTGATGTGAAGAACTAATTTGAGAAGACCCTGATGCTGGGAAAGATTGAAGGTGGGAGGAGTAGGGGATGAGATGGTTGGATGGCATCACCAACTCAATGGACATGAGTTTGAGTAAACTCTAAGAGTTGGTGATGCCATCTAACCATCTCATCCCCTCACGCCTCCAAGGAGGCCTGGTGTGTTGCAGTCCATGGGGTCACAAAGAGTCAGACACGACTGCATGACTGAACTGAACTGAACTGAGTCACTCCAAGGTTTGATGCTTATCCATATATTTAAGACATTTGAACTCATATTCAGAGTTCAGCTCATTTCTCATGTTCTAGATTGATGTTTCCAAATGTTTCTATATAAATGTCCAATGGTGTGAAAGGATAGATACACCCAAAAGAGAACTCAACTTTATTTCTCAGCCTCCTTGTTCTTCTCCTCTTTGTCCTGTAATTTCTATTCTGGGTTTGGAACCAGTATCCACCTTATGACCTGCACTGAGAACACAGCTGTCAGCCAATATCCTTTCCTCTTATTCCCAACCCACACCTAATCAGGCACAAACCTTCCAATTCTACCTTTTACTTGACTTTCACATTTTCCTCTTTTCTCTATCTCCATTTCTAGGAGGCAAGAGTCTCTTGGTTACTATAATTTTTTCTCATCTGGGTCTTCTCCAATTAAATCTTTTTACTACCACTTCTGCCATTTCCAAATAGAAATATGATCTTTCTGCTCAAGTGCTTCAATTCTTTAATATTCCCTATTTTCTACATGATGGAATTCAGACCACCAATCATTGCTTCTAAGATACAACATGATCTTCTCCATTTACCCTTTCAAGCTCATTTGCTCTCACCTCAAATTCTGCCATATTGGATTTCAAGTTCAAGTTCTTCAAACTCACCATTTTCTTATTTAACTCTACGCTCTTACCCCATAAGGACCCTATTGCTTGAAATATTCATTCTATTCTGCCTGGATCATGCCTATTTATCTTTCAATTGTGGGTTTAAATATAACTTCTTCTAAAAAACCCTCTCTTACTTCCTCTATCCCCATATTCTGTAGGAGCCTCTCTTTTTCTATCATAATATCCAGAATACTTTATTTCATTTTAATTGCTTGTTTAATCAGAAGCCCCACAAGGATATACGCTCTCTGAGAGCAAGTTTATTATAATCCTTACTTATCTCTGACCCTCCAACTTTGAGCACAGTCAACACTCAGCACATAATATGTTTGCAATAAATATTTGTTGAGAAGATGAGTGAAAAGCTTTTTCATATCTCTGTACTTTCATACATATGATTTCTTCTGTCTTGAATGCCTTTTTTGTCTTGTGTGATCAGTGAATTCTTACCTTTGCTTTAACAATTCATTAATATCCTACAGAAATAGTCTCTCTAATACACACTCTGGGAAATGCTGATGTAGTGCATCCCTCTCCTTTGACACAAAAGGACACTGAAACCTGGAGAAGTAAAGTGACTTAATGAATGTCAGACAGCTGTCTATAAAGGGGAACCAGGATGCAAGTATATTCCCTCATACGCTATACATTTTAGCCAATGATAACTCAGTCTCATTTGTAAAATGAGTCCTGTCATTTTTCTAATGACATCAAATCACTTCTTCATTTGCCAACTGCCAACAAGGACACATTTCATTCATCCACTTCTGCTCCATCCAATAACAAAAGAAAACTCAGGAACGGATGAGTACTTGTGTGCCATTGACAAGGGGAGAATGAGAACATGAACAAAAGAATGAAGTGGGCTGCACTCTCTGAGTAAATTTTTCCACAGTAATAAAATGCTCAGTGCTGCATATCATCAGAATTTGGAGTCTCTCCTTGGGAATTTGGTGTTTATTTTAACCAATACTTAAATATATATATATATATATATATATATATATATATATATATATATATATATGTTGCTCCTCCCTAAAGATGTAAAATTTCACCATTTATTAAGTTTCCTTGGCTGAGTTGAGGATTGTTGCATTCACATTCTCACATGCAAAGCATTTCCTAATCACAGTAAATGTCTCACATCTGCTCTGAGTAACTGGCCAGAAACCAAGAAATACAGGCATTCTTAGAGGAGCTCTGTTGATCCCCAGCCAGTCTCCTTGACATTGGAGAAGAACTAGAGGGAAAGGGACGCCTCCTCCCCCCACCCTCTTTCTGCTCCCCAGCTATTTCTTCTTTTGGTTACTTGATGACACCTCCATATGGAAAGCACACTCCTCTATGCTAATATCTAGGAACAGGGCCAGAGTTTCAGTTGTGTTTTCAGTTCTGTCTACCCTTTCCACGCCCATTGGACAGCCAAGAACAGATCTATATGACTTCCAACTCCTTTTTGGCTACTCTGGTCTCACTTTACCACATGGAAATTCTTTACCCATGCTAATCAAACTTAACTCCAATGCTTACTCAACACTCAAGTGATGATTTACAAAGATCCAATTAATAGCATATTCATCTTCTTGTTCTGCTCTTATTTATTGGCAGTATTTTCTACAGTGGTCTTGACTTCCTTGTTTCATTCTGTTGTGTTTTTGGCTAACCTATCAGAGCAAATAAAAGGAGAGTTTCATGTCTATCTCCAGAGAAAAGAGGAATGGGGTTGTCCCAAAGATAATTCGCATTGGAAATGAGTGTGTGCTTTCATTTTGATCCAACTTCCTCTCTTTATGGGAAGCTGAAGTTCATAATAGATGTCATAGTTAGTGGGCCATTTTCATTACCATCACCTGCTTTCCATGCATAACTCTAAGTGGCAAAGTGAGACTATTGCTGAGAAAGTTTTAGATGGCGATGAAGCATTGATGCACAAATGAAGATTTCATACACAACATATTCGATGGCAATAACAGAAAACCTAACATGGATTGGATGAAAACCTCTCAGAATGAAGCCAAAAAGAAGATACACTGGCTCAGAACTGAAAAGATTAGAGGTAGTTTGGCTTCAGGCATGGCTAAGGCCCGACAATGTCATCAGTGTTAGGTCTCCCACCATTATTGCTGTTTCTTCTATGTTGGTTCCACTCTCCAACAGACTCTCTCTCCATAGTAGTAAATTGGCTTCCAGCATCTCCACAGGTACATTTCATCATTTCAGTTACCTCAGTAGAAAAGAGAGTGCTTCTTAACAGTTTGTTTTGTGTTTTTGTTTTTTTTTTTAAAGTAGTAAAAGTAACTATGAGTGCAGTGATTTGAGTCACATGCTTTCCCTGGACCAGTAACAGTGGCTACATGTGGAAGATGCTGACTGGTCAGAACTAGGTCTCAGATCATGGCATCTGGTCCCATCACTTCATGGCAAATAGATGGGGAGACAATGGAAACAGTGAGACACTTTATTTCCTTGGGCTCTAAAATCACTGCAGGTGGTGACTGAAGCCATGAAATTAAAAGACACTTGCTCCTCGGAAGAAACGCTGTGACCAACCTAGATAGCTTATTAAAAAGCAAAGACATTACTTTGCCAACAAAGGTCTGTCTAGTCAAAGCTATGGTTTTTTCAGTAGTCATGTATGGATGTGAGAGTTGGGACCATAAAGAAAGTTGAGAGCTGGAGAACTGATGCTTTCGAACTGTGGTGTTGGATAAGACTCTTGAGAGTCTCTTAGACTGCAAGGAGATCCAACCAGTCCATCCTAAAGGAAATCAGTCCTAAATATTAATTGGAAGGGCTGATATTGAAGCTGAAACTCCAATACTTTGGCCACCTGATGCGAAGAACTGACTCATTGGAAAAGACTCTGATGCTTGGAAAGATTGAAGGCAGGAGGAGAAGAGGATGACAGAGGAAGAGATGGTTGGATGGCATCACCAACTCGATGGACATGAGTTTGAGTAAGCTCTGGGAGTTGGTGATAGACAGGGAAGCTTGGCGTGCTGCAGTCCATAGGGTCACAAAGAGTCAGACACGACTGAGTGACTGAACTGAACTGAGGTCATATGCCTTCTCCAATTCACATGGAATAAGAGTAAGATTGAGATGGTCTCACACAGAATTATCAGGTTCATATTACCATAATAAAGGGGGCAAATATACTTAGCAGAATAAGATAAATTATTTCCACTAAGGTATTATATTGATACATGATCCTACTGATCTCAGTAGTAGATTTCATCTATATGCCCAATTTTTTTTCCAAATGAATAACCTGTATAGAAAAAAAAAAAAAGAATAAAAATATCCAGAGGGAAAGACTTAAAATCCTTTCAAATGACTGTCCTCATTGAAGACAAATCTGATCCCTGATGATTCAACTGCAGACTCAGAGACCCTTGAAAGAGATACTTACCAGAAGCTGATCACTGCTTGACAATGAGATGACTGTATTCACAGGTGGGTTTTGGAGGAGCAGAGTCATGTCTGTGGACAGAGATATAGTTCTCACCTGTGAGAACAAAGCAGAATAATGCCTAGACTATTTCAAAGGAAAACCACCTTTATTTCCTCTATTTATTTTAGTTGTTCAAAAGGCACACCTGGGGATTTCCAAGGGGATATGGTGAGAGCCAAGTGACTATTAATGTGTTTCCTGAGACTATGTGGAAGTAAGACCCACTGCCTGCCTCTGCCTAGATCATCAGGAAATCGCATCCTCTCTCCCTGGGGTTAGGGGAGGCTGGGTTAGGGTGAGGGCCAGGGTCTGGGAGTAGGATAGCTTTGGAGTGTGTTTCAACTCTTTTCCAGCTTCTAGTCTTTGTGTAAGAGGACAATGCCAATACAAGGGATGAAAAGCAAAGAATGAGGGGTCCCAGGAAGGCACCCCCAGCGTGAGTGAGCATGGGAGTGTGTCTGCAGATCACGCTGGTTGGGTCTGCAGTTGTTGCCCAACTCAGGCTCACGTGGAGAACTGATGCCCTGCCTGTGAATCGTGGGAATTTTAGGCACAGTTAGCAATGCAGCCTTTTCTCTGCTCCATTGTTCCCTCCCAGACTCCCCACTCCTGGAACTTTGGGCTTTTTTTTTTTTTTCTTTTCTTTGCCGTCTTTGGACTGAAGGGCAAACTCCCTCCCAGGCAGCTAGGAGACATTTTTTCCCTTGAGTAATAACTGTGTTGGACATGACTAAATTTGTTCAAGTCTGTAATGGAAGCAACGTCCCCAGATGGCCTCAAGGCTGTGAAGGGATGAAGGGAAGCATGCACCCACATGTGTTAAAATGGTCTGTGTCTTTATCACGGGAAACTTCCACCATAGAGAGGAACCCTGCACATAGGCAGCCCTTCAGCCCAGAGTCAGCGTGTCGAGGTGGTTCACAGTGTCCTTGGATGGAATGAGGAACCGCTGGGCCTCTGCCAACATACCTTTCCCTTTCCTCTGCTCCTTCCTTTGGCTGAGCCTGGGCTTGTCCCTGACTGCTTCCTTTGTTCCATTTCTTCTTTCTCATCTTCCCTCAGGCCTCTGTGTCTGGAACAAGCTCTTCCTTGCAGTCTGCCAATCTGGCAGGCTCCTTTGCTGACCTGCTCTCAGGGCTTTATCTCTGAAAACACTGTGTTAGCTGCTTCTCTCCACTAAGGTCAGGGATGTGGAGAAAGAAGGAGGTTCAGGGCAAGCTTCAAATTAGGAGACAATGAAAATAATAATGTCTTTGTCTTTGGATCCACTCACTTCCATATCATTTTACTGTTATTTACGTGAGTTTTTCTTTTAAACTAATACCAAGACTGTTGTTGCCGACTAAAATCTAGAAAGGTTACATAAAATAATCTTTTTTTTTTTCTCTTTTTATGTTTTAAAAATACACCAGGACTTCCCAGGTGGTCCAGTGGTTAAGAATGCCTACCAGTGCTGGGGGCATTGATTCAACTCCTGGTCGGGAAGGTTCCCCATGCCATGGGGCAACTAAACCCATGTGCCACAACTGCTAATGCCCTCTCACTCTAGAGCTCCTCAACAAGAGAAGCCAATGCAATAAGACATCTGCACACTGCAGCTAGAGAGTAGCCCCTGCTCACAGCAAGTAGAGAGAGCCCACACACAGCGGTGAAGATCCAGCTCAGCCAAAAATACAATTAATTAATTAGTTCAGTTTTAAAAATGCACCAGATCTTAAGTCCTCAAATTCCTGGCCTGCCATTTCATGTTCTGTATTCCCCATCAGGGCTGTGAGTATAAATGACAACTCTCATATGCTTTCCAGAACAGAGTATGCCTGCTAACCTATCCATTCTGCTTTCAGTGGCTCCTGGTTTTACTTAAGATACTCTTAGTTTGTGCCAAACACTCAACTTGTCCTTGCTTATTTGAGGTGAAAAAGCTGATTCCCAACTGATATAGCAAATAGCTAAAATTGCTTATGTATATGCTTTCTACATGGGCATCAGTACTGCCTTTCAATGTTTGCTCATTTTGGCATTCATTTCGAGGACTGGCAACTAAGGATTTTACTTTGATTTTCATTCTATTTAGTCCTCATGGCAGGAAATGGTATTCAATAACACTGTGAAGGCTTTTTAAACTTCCATTTGGAAATTTTTTTCTTATGTAGTGGACAAGTAATTTCTGCTAAACCTTAAGTAAACACTTTATTTCATTTACCCCCTCTAAGTAGCCCTATGTAGACATATAGGGAGAAATGTGAGTAATGACATGTGAAAGAAACATTTTACATGTGTTATTTAAAATGCACAGGCTGGTGAAAAAATTGCTGAAACTTTGCAAAATTCACTGTATTTTCCCCTAGGTCAAAAGCACAATTATGTGCTTCCTGAGTTTTCAAATTGGAAAGTATATGGAGTTTCATGCTTTACCCAATACTTAGAAACAAACAAGTGATTATCAAGTAAGGCTGAAGGCTTAGTTTAACAGGTAAACTCACGGAAATGACTCTCATGTTCTTAGCAATGTATATGTACCTACATGGAATCCGTGGGGCAGTCCGACCAGAACTAGAATAGTTAAATCCTTTGCTTCTGTTATTTCACAGCTTTTTCTAGCCTTTGCCAAGGTTAAAAACGGAGAAAACTCTTGCTATATCAAGATGAAGATTGGAAGAGACCTGGAGGTAGATGTATTTTAAAGATAGAGATAAGTTATGCAATGTGGATTGACTGAATGTCAAAGAAAGGCTGTCTACACCTCAAAATGAAGTGTAAATTGTCAGGAATAGTTAATTCTTTGTTTCACTGATGCTGGACAAAATTTAAGAATTGTTTGTGAAATGGTGTAAATGAAAACCTAAGCTACACAGCAAGCGGTAAATAAACATTCCTTGGGGTAGAGATTATTCAAAATGAAATATATAGTAGAAACACTATGGTTTGACTCATTTAAAACTTGTCTGGACAAAGAAGTATGAGGAATAACATAAGGAACACTATTTCTTCGGTGATGAGTAAAGAGCTATGTGGTTTTACATTGTCCATAAATAGTGTTTGGGAAACAAGGCTGAAAAAAAAAAAAAAGATTCACTAATTCAGATGCTTGGAGAATGGGCTAACTCTTGGGAGGCTGATGCAAAAGAAACAACACCACCCATCAACCCTTGTGTGGAAGTAGAATGATCCCAAGAATGGCTAGAGCATCTTGGGAGTTGTCCTTGTTCCCCTAAATCAGATTGTCCTTTCTGCAGTCCCACTTCTAGAGAAAAATTCAAAATTTTTTTGAATTCAAAAAAATTCAAAAATTTCAAAGAAAAATGAAACAGTCATCTTAAAGAGATATCTATGCTTCCGTGTTCATTACTGCATTACTCCCAAAAGTCAGGGAATGGAAATGGCACGATGTTTAGCTAAAGAAGATGTGAAATACACACACATACACAGAGGAATACTATTCAGCCTTAAGAAAAAAGGAAAACCTGTTATTTGTGACAACATGGATGAACCTGAAGGGCATTATGCTAAGTTACATAAGTCAGACCCAGAAAGACCAGTGCTGTATGATCTCATTTATATGTGGAGTCTATAAGGCAGAACTCAGAGAAACAGAGCAGAATGTTGGTTACCAGGAGCTCAGGGAGTGGGGGCAACAGAGTGAGGCTGGTCATGGGTACAGACTTCCAGCTCTAAGATGAATAAGGTTTGTGGATCTAATACAAAACATTGTGTGACTACAGTTGCTAACACTGTATTATATAATTGAAATCTGCTAAGAGAGTAGAATTGAAATGTTCTTACTGACGGGAGGAAAAAGGGTAACTATGTGAAGTGACAGATGTTAATTAACTAGATGGGGGCAATCCTTTCACAATGTACACACACGTCAAATCATCATGCTATGCCGCTGTGGATATATCTGCTAATATTTCCATGCCTTAATTTTCTATCTTTATTTCACCTTCCTGGCAAAGTTTTTGGGAGGCTTAATGGTGCAGCTTTAAATGGCTTACAATTTTATTTGTCAGTTATACCTTTTTTTTTTTTTTTGATCCATATAACTGTATTTTTTATTTTCAAATCAGAAATTATCACGAGTATTCAGATATTTTCACTGTAGTATAATAATTATTACAAGTAAAAGATCACGTGTAAAACTCATTGGAAAAGACCCTGATCCTCGGAAAGACAGACGGTAAAGGAGAAGAGGGCAGCAGAAGATGAGATGGCTAGATAGCATCACTGACTCAATGGTCATGAATTTAAGCAAACTCAGGGAGATAGTGAAGGACAGGTGAGCCTGGAGTGCTGCAGTCCATGGGGTCACAAAGAGTCAGACAAGACTTAGCAACTGAACAACAATAACAAATGTATATACATTATAATATACAACATTATCAATATATTGCATAAACAGTCATGTATACAGTAGTCAGTTCAAGAATCACATGGTACCAGTAACTTCCCTATAGGTGCTCTCTACCACATCACTTCTTCCCAAATGAAAGCTCTTTCTTGAATTTTGTGTTTATAATTCCACCGTTTATAAAAAATAATCTCACTATACCTTTACATAATCGACATATTGTTTTATTTTGCTTTATTGAGCTTTATACAAATATTAGACTGTATATAATATTCTGGGGTTTGCTTTTTTTCACTCCACATTATGTTTCTAAATGCCACATGTTACTCTGTTTGGCTGTAGTGTTTTTTTTTTTTTTTTTTTTTTTTTGCTGTATAATATTCTTTTGTGAGAATAAGCTTAGTGGGATTGTTTCAGTTTTTCTGTTGCAAACAGTGCTCTTTTGAATTTTCTTCTACTTGTCTCCAGTTGTCATGTTGAGGAACTATGAGTTGTCATATATTTTAAAGTGAAATTGCTGAGCCATAAGATCTTCAAAGATTTACCTTTACAAAATCATGCCAAATTCTTTCCCATCCCTTAATAAAGTTGGGAGAAGGATCCTCTTTATCCTCAAATAAGCCAATTGAACCTGGGAGGAAAGAAGGCAGTTGTTAACTTGTGTGTCAGAAAAGCATGTAGTTTCAAAAAAAAAAAAAAAAAAGGAGAAGAAGAAAGAAATGAAAGGAGAAAGAAAGGAAGAGAAGGAAAAAAGAGCAACTAGTTATCATTATTTTATTTTTCAACGCTTGCACTTTCATCTTCAGAACACTTATTTTGATTACAATTTGATTTGTTCCTTCTCATCAGGATTGAAACTTTATAAACAGTAACAGGTATGGGAATATTAGAAAATTATCCCCACAGGCTTCTCTGAAAATTATGCTACTTTTATGTAAATAGATGATTGAATGAATAAATGTCAAATTTCCAAGGGAATGGTACACTACGTTCATCCCTGCTTTTTCTGACAACACTCAGTTTTCCCAGAGGAAAATTAGAAACTCTCATTATAGAAACCCTACATCCAGGCTCCAGCTCCAATATCATCAGAGTTATGTTTCTTCCCTTAGCATCTATGTGTCAGCCTAGAGCTGGCAACCTTGTGTTTGTCCTTCTGTTGCCATGAAAACCACATGGGAGTTGACTTTAGCAGTCCCTGCCCCATGAATGTTAATGCCAGTGAGGGTCCAGTGTAGAAGAATTCCCTCTCGCCTCAGTTGATGCAAGCGAGATCTGGACTAAGGGCTGCTGCTGCTGCTGCTGCTGCTAAGTCACTTCAGTCGTGTCCGACTCTGTGCGACCTCATAGACAGCAGCCCACCAGGCTCCCCTGTCCCTGGGATTCTCCAGGCAAGAACACTGGAGTGGGTTGCTATTTCCGTCTCCAATGCATGCAAGTGAAAAGTGAAAGTGAAGTCGCTCAGTCGTATCTGACTCTTAGCAACCCCATGGACTGCAGCCTACTAGGCTCCTCCGTCCATAGGATTTTCCAGGCAAGAGTACTGGAGTGGGGTGCTATTGCCTTCTCCAGGACTAAGGGCTAGAAAAATGCTTTTTAGGACATGTTGGTCATTATAATTTAATGGAAAGGTACAAGTAGACATGTCTTTGAGAGGAGTTGTCAGAATGTTTCTTTGATTGCTGGGAGAATACGAAGGTGCTTCCCTATGTATTTTTCTCAGTTCAGTTCAGCTCAGTTCAGTCGCTCAGTCATGTCCAACTCTTTGCAACCCCATGGACTCACCATGCCAGGTCTTCCTGTCCATTACCAACTCTCGGAGTTAACCCAAACTCATGTCCATTGCATAGCTGATGCTATCCAACCACCTCATCCTCTGTCATCCCCCTCTCCTCCCACTTTCAATCTTTCCCAGCATCAGGGTCTTTTCAAATGAGTCAATTCTTCGCATCAGGTGGCCAAAGTATTGGAGTTTCAGCTTCAACCTCTGTCCTTTCAGTGAATATTCAGGACTGATTTCCTCTAGGATGGACTGGTTGGATCTCCTTGCAGTTCAAGGGACTCTCAAGAGTCTTCAACACCACAGTTCAAAACCATCAATATTTCAGCACTCAGCTTTCTTTATAGTCCAACTCTCACATCCATACATGACTACTAGAAAAACCATAGCTTTGACTAGACAGACCTTTGTTGGCAAAGTAATGTCCCTGCTTTTTAATATGCTGTCTAGGTTGGTCATAACTTTTCTTCCAAAGAGCAAGTGTCTTTTAATTTCATGACTGCAGTCACTATCTGCAGTGATTTTGGAGCCCAAGAAAATAAAATCTGCCACTGTTTCCATTGTTTCCCCATTTATTTTTCATGAAGTGATGGCAGCAGATGCCATGATCTTAGTTTTCTGAATGTTGAGCTTTAAACCAACTTTTCCACTCTCCTCTTTCACTTTTATCAAGAGGCTCTTTAGTTCTTCTCTTTCTGTCATAAGGATTGTGTCCTCTGCGTATCTGAGGTTATTGTTATTTCTCCCGGCATTCTTGATTCCAGCTTGTGCTTCATCCAGCCCAACATTTTGCATGATGCACTCTGCATATAAGTTAAATAAGCAGGATGACAATATACAGCCTTGACATACTCCTTTTCCTATTTGGAACCAGTCTGTTGTTCCATGTCCAGTTCTAACTGTTGCTTACTGACCTGCATATAGGTTTCTCAAGAGGCAGGTCAGGTTGTCTGTTTTTCCCATCTCTTTCAGAGTTTTCCACAGTTTATTGTGATCCACACAGTCAAAGGCTTTGGCATGGTCAATAAAGCAGAAGTAGATATTTTTCTGGAACTCTCTTGCTTTTTTGATGATCCAGCGGATGTTGGCAATTTGATCTCTGGTTCCTCTGCCTTTTCTAAATCCAGCTTGAACACAGTTCTCATACTGCTGAAGCCTGGTTTGGAGAATTTTGAGCATTACTTTACTAACATGTGATATGAGTGCAATTGTGTGGTAGTTTGAGCATTCTTTGGCATTGCCTTTCTTTGGGATTGGAATGAAAACTGACCTTTTCCAGTCCTGTGGCCACTGCTGAGTTTTCCACATTTGCTGGCATATTGAGTGCAGCACTTTCACAGCATCATCTTTCAGGATTTGAAAGAGCTCAACTGGAATTCCATCACCTCCACTAGCTTTGTTCATAGTGATGCTTTCTAAGGCCCACTTGACTTCACATTCCAGGATGTCTGGCTCTAGGTGAGTGATTGCACCATTGTGATTATCTGAGTCATGAAGATCTTTTTTGTATAGTTCATCTGTGTATTCTTCTTCTTAACATCTTCTGCATCTTAATATGTTAAGATTCTTCTTTTTAAATCTTAGCATATTGTTCTAAAGAGATATGAAGCACCGTCAAGGCATTTCTCTTCTTCCTGAAATGAGTTTTTTTCTAATGTTCCCCAAAATAGCCTCATATTCCTCTTTGGCTGCTGATTACATTTTCTGCTCACTTTGCCCTGGATGCAGTCCTGTAATCCTAAAGGCATCTTCTTGTTATAGGTGACAGTGCATGTGTCTACTCTGGTGCACAGATCCTATGCTTTGATGAGGAGATAGTCCGCCCCCTGGTTTTCCATTTAAGTTTTGCCCCGTATCTTGAGGTCTATAGATTCTAAGCAGTGATGGGAAGTGATTAAGAGTGTGGACCATGGAGTCAGACTGACTAGTTACAATCCTCGTCCCACCATTTCCTTGCATACAGATTTCTCAATCTGTATGAGATTGAGATAAATCTGTGGATATTTCTCTTAATCTTTCTATGCCTTAACTTCATATCTGTAAATTAAAGTAAACAGCTTTATTTTACCTCCTTGGCAATGAGAGTTTCTAATTTTCCTCTGGGAAAATTGAGCATTGTCAGAGAAATCTAGAATGAGTGTAGTGTACCTTTCCCTTGGAAGTATGATGTTCATTCATTCATTCATGTACCTATACAAACAATGGAGAAGGCAATGGCACCCCACTCCAGTACTCTTGCCTGGAGAGTCCCATGGACAGAGGAGCCTGGTGGGCTGCAGTCCATGGGGTCACTAAGAGTCGGACATGACTGAACGACTTCACTTTCAATTTTCACTTTAATGCATTGGAGAAGGAAATGGCAACCCACTCCAGTGTTCTTGCCTGGAGAATCCCAGGGACGGGGGAGCCTCGTGGGCTGCCGTCTGTGGGGTCACACAGAGTTGGACACGACTGAAGTGACTTAGCAGCAGCATACAAACAAAGTTGTTTCCTAGTGCAGACTGACTGTGACTATGAACTCTTAACTGTGGAAGCCCAGTATTCATGAAGTGTGTCTAGGATATTCCAAGAATAAAGCCAGGGAAACACTTCTTAGCATTTCTCTGAAATATGCCTTTTATTGTCCTGGTCCTTCCTCATTAGAAAAAACCTTATTTCTGTACCACAGATGTGCTCACAGATGTGGTCATCATCTCATATTGGCCTCCTAGATAAAGCCAAGAGGTTCTGCTGAGTGTTCATGGATAGCAGTCATTCAACTGAACTAGAGAGCTCTCAAGGGCTGTGATGACTCAGTGTTGTCATGCACATTATCTTTGTTGATGGACAGAAGATTCCAGCAATTTCAAATATCCTGGTCCTTTTCTAACACTTATTTAAAATTAGATTCAGAATGAGGAGGCAAAGGAATAACACATGTTTCAATTGCACATAATTATTTTTATTTAAAAAGCATATAGATGTCCTGATAACAAAACCATGTGTTTCTAGAATATGCTGGAACATACTTTATAAGCATAATCTACCTGCACCAGTAATTATAAACAGTGGAAGCTTTTTAACAACTATCTACTGAAATGACTATTATCTTTGCAACAATGCCTGTGCTGATTTTAAATGGCTTTGCAAAGTTTATTTACTCATTTTTTTTTCCATTAATTTATTAACTAAGGCATGTGAATCATATCACTTATTTTTGGAACTAAAAAAAAGAAAGTCATGCTATAATTTATATCAAAGAATGTAAAATAATTTCTGTTCAAAAATAACATAAGTAGCATTTGCCAATATTTTAAGTTCAGAAGGCTGTTGAGATTCTTGGCAAATGTTTATAACTTCATAATTTTGCCATATTGCCACCCATCAGGTACATTTTCTAGATAACATATCTTAAAATTCTAAAATATCATTGGAAGAAAATTTGGAAATCATTTTGTCCTGCCCCTCTTTGATGATTAAATTTCAAACCAGACACTTTTTTAGGTGACTGATTGACAGGCTTTCTGCTCTTCTTTAAAAATAAAGTTTGGTGTTTTTTTTCAAGCTCCTTTAAATTATCTTCTTCCCATATTTACTAAAAGCAGGGATGAAGTCAAAGGTCACTGAGCAGGTTGTTCTGAGCTGATGCCTGTAGATATCAGATTCCTAGGAACACCAAACTACAGCTTTGGGGCTCAGATTCCTTAAGAGTGACCACACTTATTTCCAATTTCTTCAGCCCCATGAGCTCAAATAAAAATCTTCTACTGACAATCTTTCTCTTTTCCTCATAGTCATCTTGAGTAATCCTTGTAATAGCTGTCCAGTTGCATACATTCTTTTCTTCTAACCTTATCTACTCTGTCTTGTGCTTTAGAAATATCCTATGTGACGTAGTGATTTTTTTCATATTCTTTGGAGGGTGGTGGCTCAGATGGTAAAGCATCTGCCTACAATGTGGGAGACCTGGGTTCAACCCCTTGGTCGGGAAGATCCCCTGAAGAAGGAAATGGCAACCCACTCCAGAACTCTTGCCTGGAAAATTTCATGGATGGAGGAGCCTGGTAGGCTACAGTCCATGGAGTTGCAAAAAGTCGGACACAACTGAGCAACTTCACCTTTGGAGGGTGGTAGATGGCTACAGACTTTGGGAGATTGGGCAGAGCAGATATTTCAAAGGTAAAAAACCATTGCAAATATCACTTCTTCCAGGTAAAAAGGTGTCCCGTTAATTAGATGGTGGTGGTCACCTGAGAAGTCCCCTCCCCTGCTGCTGATAAGCAGACCTTGGACTCAGAAATCCTTCCAGCCTGGTTTTGAAGCTGAGTTTCTTCATTTCCTAGTTTCCTGACTTTGGGCTGTTTTGACCCTCTGGGAAATGAGAACCAGGGTGCCAAGTTCAATGGGTGTTATGATAGTCCCCTGAGATGATATAAAATATTATGGGTTGTTGTTGAATCTGACACATGGGAGGCATTCTGCATCCTCAGTGCCTTGGGAATGGGCTCATACTAGAAGTTCTAAAAAATTTCTAAATGAATCCTACACTATTTGACCCTGCTTGGACACCAAATGAAAAACAGAAAAGCCTCCTTCTTACCCTATGGGTGGGCTATCACCCATCTATATACTGATTCTTTTTCATAGGAAAAGGACGTCTTGAATGTGGTAGGAAACCAAGCCCACATGGCAGAAAGTCACAGAACACAAGATCCTCTTTATTACATAGCATGTTTCTGTACCACAGATGTGCTCACAGATGTGGTCATCAGCAGAGATAACTAGTTTACAAGCCCTCCCTGGAAACTCCTCACAGTTCTTAGTAGAAAAGCAATTCTCAGCCAAGTTCTGCACTGAAGCTCAGCCTGTGATGAAAGCATTTCCAACTTTTCCACATCACAAAGAATCAGAGAGGAAAACTGGCCCATGGTGCCTTTCCAACCATGACGAGAGACCAGGGATTACCTAAGAAGCTAAAGGGCTTCCCATGTGGCTTAGCGGTGAGGAACCCTCCTGCCAATGCAGGAGACTTCCAGGAGGCACAGATTCAATCCCTGGGTCAGAAAGATCCTCTGGAGGAGGAAATGGCAACCTGCTCTATATTCCTGTCTGAGAAAGTCCATGGACAAGAGGAGCCTGGCGGGCTACAGTTCATGGGTCACAAAGAATCAGATGTGACTGAGTTAGAGCATAAAAAGGTTAAAAGCCAATAAAATAGGTGTCTATCATGGCCTCTTCTTTCCATTATGTCTGTCTGTCTTTCCCTTCTTCCTTTTCTTCCCCTCTCGCTTCTCTCCCCCTGTCATTTTCCTCTTTTCTTTTATTATTTTCTCTTAATTTCTTTTCCTTCTCCCTTCTTCATCTCCTTTTTTCCTAATGGAAAAGACACCACTTTACGTCAGGGAAATATTGGACATCACCTGTTCACTGTTGCATACATTTCTGTGGGGGAGGCACATTCGTTCAAATGTGAATACTGTAATTATTTCATTAATGTTATTGGTGATCTGTGATGACATTGTGACCACAGATGTCTAAGAAAGCTTCCTATAATAGCATGGTCCTGAAAAGTTTAAAAGCAGAGACATTACTTTGCCAACAAAGGTTCGTCTAGTCAAGGCTATGGTTTTTCCTGTGGTCATGTATGGATGTGAGAGTTGGACTGTGAAGAAGGCTGAGCACCAAAGAATTGATGCTTTTGAACTGTGGTATTGGAGAAGACTCTTGAGAGTCCCTTGGACTGCAAGGAGATCCAACCAGTCCATTCTGAAGGAGATCAGCCCTGGGATTTCTTTGGAAGGAATGATGCTAAAGCTGAAACTCCAGTACTTTGGCCACCTCATGGGACGAGTTGACTCATTGGAAAAGACTGTGATGCTGGGAGGGATTGGGGGCAGGAGGAGAAGGGGATGACAGAGGATGAGATGGCTGGATGGCATCACCGACTTGATAGACATGAGTCTGAGTGAACTCTGGGAGTTGGTGATGGACAGGGAGGCCTGGCGTGCTGCGATTCATGGGGTCGCAAAGAGTCGGACACAACTGAGCGACTGAACTGAACTGAAACATTGCTTATTTTTCATATTTTGCAATCTGGACATCTGTAAGGGAGATCTATGAAATCCAGTAACCTTATAGAAAATGAAATTGATCCTATGGTCTATTAATATCTTTTGTTATCATATGTGTACCATTCCAAAAATTTCAGATGTGCCTCCTTCCTATATAAGCTTCCCCATTGGCTCAGTGATAAAGAATCTGCTTGCAATGCAAGAGACATGGGATCCCTGAGTTAGGAAATAATCCATTTCCCTTTGTGTTCTTATTAAAATGTTGTCCAAAAGACTGTCTAATTTAGCATGCTGCATAATACAATTTACAGAATAAATAAATTACATTGTCCTGTGATTTAGAATTCTCCCATGTCAAAATGGCCATTGTCTTCTGCAAACTGGACAATAGCAATGCTGCAATTCTTTGGTTTTTTTTTTTTTTTTTTTTTTTTTTGGTTCCAGAATAATCAGAGGTACTCCTTAACTATCTCTGGTTTATTCTCTTTACATAAGTGAAATGAGTTAATGATAAAGCAATGTTCAAAAAATTAAAATGATGACAAAGGCAAAAGCCAAGAATATGCAATGACTAAGCTTTGTTTCTGTGGCTTGAGGGGGTGGGAGGCACCACCCTCTGAAGTGTCCGAGTGGGTCACCCAACAGATGTGCCAAGGACTGGGAAGGAAAAATAAGTTGAACAACTTTTCTCTTGGGACAAGACCCAGAGTTCCATTATTTGTAGTGATAAAAATAAGGGTGGGGATTAGTCTAAGTAATGAAAGGAAAAGGAAGAAAAAAGAACAGATTGGCATGAAAGAGAAGACAATATGAGGGTATTTTCAATGTGATGACTCTTTGGTTTCCACTCCAGTTCATATTTCTTACCTATATGTCAGTTTTCATTCCAATCCCAAAGAAAGGCAATGCCAAAGAATGCTCAACTGCTATTGCTAAGTCGCTTCAGTCATGTCCGACTCTGTGCAACCCCATAGACAGCAGCCCACCAGGCTCCCCCATCCCTGGGATTCTCCAGGCAAGAAACACTGGAGTGGGTTGCCATGTCCTTCTCCAATGCATGAAAGTTAAAAAGCGAAAGTGAAGTTGCTCAGTCATGTCTGACTCTTAGCAACCCCATGGACTGCAGCCTACCAGGCTCATTCACCCATGGGATTTTCCAGGCAAGAGTACTGGAGTGGGTTGCCATTGCCTTCTTCTAAGAATGCTCAAACTACCACACAATTGCACTCATCTCACATGCTAGTAAAGTAATGTTCAAAATTCTCCAAGCCAGGCTTCAGCAGTATGTGAACCATGAACTTCCAGATGTTCAAGCTGGTTTTAGAAAAGTCAGAGGAACCAGAGATCAAACTACCAACATCTGCTGGATCATCGAAAAAGCAAGAGAGTTCCAGAAAAACATCTATTTTTGCTTTATTGACTATGCTAAAGCCTTTAACTGTGTGGATCACAATAAACTGTGGAAAATTCTGAAAGAGATGGGAATACCAGACCACCTGACCTACCTCTTGAGAAATATCAATAACTTCAGATATGCAGATGACACCACCCTTATGGCAGAAGGTGAAGAGGAACTAAAAAACCTCTTGATGAAAGTGAAAGAGGAGAGTGAAAAAGTTGGCTTAAAGCTCAACATTCAGAAAACTAAGGTCATGGCATCTGGTCCCATCACTTCATGAGAAATAGATGGGAAAACAGTGGAAACAGTGTCAGACTTTATTTTTTTGAGCTCCAAAATCACTGCAGATGGTGATTGCAGCTATGAAATTAAAAGACGCTTACTCCTTGGAAGGAAAGTTATGACCAACCTAGATAGCATATTGAAAAGCAGAGATATTACTTTTCCAACAAAGGTACATCTAGTCAAGGCTATGGTTTTTCCAATGGTCATGTATGGATATGAGAGTTGGACTATGAAGAAAGCTGAGTGCCGAAGAATTGATGCTTTTGAACTGTGGTGTTGGAGAAGACTCTTGAGAGTCCCTTGGACTGCATGGAGATCCAACCAGTCCATTCTAGAGGAGATCAGTCCTGGGTGTTCATTGGAAGGACCTGATGCTGAAGCTGAAACTCCAATACTTTGGCCACCTCATGGGAAGAGTTGACTCATTGGAAAAGACTCTGATGCTGGGAGGGATTGGGGGCAGGAGGAAAAGGGGACAACAGAGGATGAGATGGATGGATGGCATCACTGACTCGATGTATGTGAGTTTGAGTGAACTCCGGGAGTTGGTGATGGACAGGGAGGCCTGGCGTGCTGCGATTCATGGGGTCGCAAAGAGTCGGACATGACTGAGCGACTGAACTGAACTGACTGAACTGATATGAAGATCCAAGATCCACTTTTCTATTGGATAGTCCTGCAAGATATCTGCATAATACAGAAAACTGAAATGTTTGAAAAATGCCTAGTCTTTTCTTCTTTGGCACAAAATATTAAATATGTTCATATAAACATCATTATGTTACAAGCCGTTTTAATGGCTGATTTGGTCTTAAAAAATTGAACTTTTTTTTTCTTTTTTGAGTGTTATGATGATATATTAAAGGAAAATAGAAATTAATATGTCAGATCCCAGATTAATCTAGTTTGGGGTCTTTCCTCCAGCATTATGAAATTATGTGATGCTAAAACTATGGCCCTTTTATGGATAAGAAAACTGACCCTAGGGCCATGATTCTTATGCTGCAGGCATGCAGTAAGGCTGAGCTTTGATCCTGGACAATGCCAATAGAGAAACCACACTCATGGACGTTGCTTCAAGCATGATAGTAGGCCCCCAGCTTCCACCAGGCCTGTCTTGCTCCATCCAATATTTTCTTCAACCTAAAGCCATGATCTATTGACAATGTGAATCTAGTCATTTATCAACCCTGCTGCTGAAATGCTTGGATATTGTCATTGGTTGAATTGTATACTCCCTCTCAAATTCAGATGTTGAAATCCTAACCACCAGTACCTGGAAATTTGACCATGTTTGGAAATAAGATCATTGCAGATGTAATTTTTTAACATCATGAGGGTGGATCCTAAACCAGTATGACTGATACTTTTATAAAAAGAATACATTTGGACACTAATATACATATATAGTAAGAACACCCTGTGAATATGAACATAGCCATCAAAAAGCCAGAGAGAGAGGCCCAGAACAGACCTTTCCCTTGTGGGCCTTAAAGGAAACTGACCTCACTGACACCTTGATTTCAGGCTTCTAGCCTCAGAATCTGTGAAGCCATACATTTATGTTTTTTAAGCCACCCTACTTGTGTACTTTGTTATAGCAGCCCCAGAAAACTTACTGCGTTTCCAGTATTTTTAGGATGATAAACATCCTATGAACAGAAGCAGAGGAGTAGCTAATAAAACTAAGAACAAATATAGCTCAAACTTGGCATAGTTAATTTTTCTGAATTGTCAATGGGCTTACAAAAACATTCATTGAGTAATTACCATTGTTTAAGGTGCTGGATATTTGACTGTGAATTTAGGTGACACAATTACCTGTTCTTAGGGAGCTAACACTAGATAAGTAACTATTACACAAATAACTAATTATAATTACAATATGAGTCAAGGGTTTTGGTGAATTGTTCTAAAGGATGGAATAATGGGGGTAAACCAATCCTTTTCTTAAAAGAATCAGGAAAAGCAAGAAAGGCTTCTTTAAGGCAGTCATGGTTAAGCTTATATCTGAAGGATGTGGAGATGTTGGTTCATGGAAAGAGATGCTGGGAGAAGTGGCGTTAGGACAAGGGGATAGCAGTTATGAAGATCCCCAGGTCAGAGGCAGTATGGCACTTCCCAGAATCAAAATGTTGTACAGGAAAGTTTAGGTAGAAAGTAGTGCTGGATGGAACAGGAGAAGCAGAAAAGAGTCAAATCAAAGGGCAGGAACACTATCAGAGCTGACTGTTAACTGCTTGCTCAGACTGCAGCATGGGGAATGGATCTGAGGAAGCTAGGTGATGGAAGGATTTAAGAAATAATCCATTGATGTAAAGATGTGGTACATATACACAGTGGGATACTACATAGTCATAAAAAAGGAATTCCCCAGTGGCTCAGCAGTAAAGAATCTGCCTGCAGTGCAGAAGATGCAGGTTCAATCCCTGGATTGGGAATATCCCCTGGAGAAGGAAATGGCAACCTCTTCCAGTATTCTTACCTCAGAAATCTCATGGACAGAGGAGCCTGGTGGACTACAGTCCATGGGGGTGCAAAAGAGTCAGATATGACTTAGCACCTAGCAGCAACAACAACAAAAAGGAATGAGATAATGCCATGTGCAACATGAATGCAACTAGAGATTATCATACGAAGCAAAGTTAAGTCAGAAAGAGAAAGACAAATATTATGCGATACCAGTTACATTTGGAATCTAAAATATGACACAAACGAACTTCTCTACAAAACAGAAACAGACTCACAGACACAGAGAGCAGGGAGGAAGGTGGGGGATGGATGGAGTGGGAGTTTGGGATTAGCAAATGCAAACTACTGCATACAGCATGGATAAGGTCCATGTCCATGCTGTATATAATAGCAACAAGGTCCTACTGTACAGCATAGGGAACTGTATCCAATATCCTGTGATAAACCCTAATGGAAAAGAATATGAAAAAGAGTGTATATATGTGTAACTGAATCATTTTTCAGTACAGCAGAAATGAACATAATGTAAATCAACTATACTTCAATAAAATACATTTTTTAAAAAGGAAATAATCCGTTGATGGAATCCAATGGATGAGGTCCGGTAATTGAATGGATGCTGTGGAGGCCGGAGACAGGGAGGTATGTGTCATGACTGCTGATTTTCCAGTTTTTCCCATTGAGTGGAATGTGGTCTTATCCACCAAGATAGGAAATATTAGATGAAGGCCATTTTTTTTTTTTTTTCTAACAAGGGGAGCAAGGGACAGAATATGACTTTTGTGCCTAATCATAGCATTTGAAGTGACTCAGGATGTCCGATGTTGCCTGGACCATCAGCCTCATTGTTAGGGGAGGTCTGCGCTACCAAAATATAATTTTGACAATCAAATTTGTAGGTGGTAACTGAAACTATAGGAGCAGATGTGCTCACTCAGCAAGCCAGGGTAGGAGAAGAGGAACAGTCTTAGCACAATTGAGTGACCTGACACTTCCAGTTTGGGTAGAGGAAGAGGAGTCAGCAAGGATGATAGGGTGATGAGAGAGAATGGAGAACATCCAGAAACATGTGATGTCATGGAGCTTCAGGAAGGAAGCAGTGGCTGTGAGTCTTTAAACTATGAACCAATACATCAAGCAGTGCAATTTCTGGAAAAAGTCTAAGCTTAGCAAGAGTTCCTGCAGGAACTGAGTGGAGAAATGAACAGATGGTGAAACAGATGTTGTGTGTGTATTGTCCATATTCCTTTGGCAGTCACTTCTGTATTCCCAAGGCTGTTTTGCTTGAGGTACATATGTATGTGTGGGTATATATGTGTGTGTGTGTGTGTGTGTGTGTGTGTGTGTGTGTGTGTGTGCTTATGCTGGAGAGCGCCCTTAGCCTAAGCACAGAGCAAGCCAAAATGACAGAACTATTGTCCCCAAAACAGCCTTCCAACATGACAGACAGGGATTTGATAACTAAATATCCCAGTCCCTTGCTCTTCAGTTGTAGTAACTCTAAAGAATATTCTACACTGTTTCTCTGAACACTAATTGCCACAGTGGTAACTAGTTTAATAATAGTTTGATAATAGTGATAACTAGTTTCATTTACTTTCTGCCCTTTCCTGGCATATTCTTCTACTCCCTCTACTGATATTTCTGGGATCATATTCTTAAATCCCCATTTCAGAGGCTGGGGTTGTTGTTTAATAGCTAAGTTGTGCCTGACTCTTCAGAACTCCATGGACTGTAGCCCGCCAGGCTGCTCTGTCCACAGGATTTCCCAGGCAAGAATATTGGAGTGGGTTGCCATTTCCATCTCCAGGGGATCTTCCCCACCCAGGGATCAAACCTGAGGCTTCTGCATTGCAAGCAGATTCTTTTACCACTGAGTCGCTGGAGAATCCCAGAGGCTGGGGTGCCAGGAGCATATAGTGGAAGAGGAGATGGAGGTATAAATGAAACAATGAGTTAGCTTAAGAGGGAGAAGAAACAGAGTCGAGAAGCTTTATTATAATTGCAAAAGAATCCTGAATTTATCTGGATGTTAGTGGAAAGGATATAGGAAAGAGGGTTTAGAGGAATCAAAGACAAACCCTTTATTTTCCCTCATGCTGTTGGTTAAATTATGAAAGAAAAAACAACAACAACAAAAGGAAAGAAAAGCATAATAAGGTTTGCATCATAAAACTTAGGAGACCTCTTTGTAGGTGTGACTGAGGCAGCAGTTTCCTGTTCAGAAGAATAAAACCAGCTCTGATGTTCATGGAGTTTTGTGTGTTTAGGAATTCCCAGCATCTTTAGAATCCACTGTAACCACCCATGACACATTTTTCCCTCCAGATGTGAACATTAAAGATGAAAGACTCAGTTGTAAGTTGAATACTTTTGTATTATTTTCTCAGCAATTATTTTAAGGAATGCATTTGAATAAAATGCACTTTTGGCATCATTTTTAAGAATGGATGATGATTTATGCTTTTCTTGCAGGGACAAGATGGCTCTGGGCATGAGTCATGGCTGTACGCTGGGAAGATTCCGATGGGAACCTTGCTCTTGCTGGTTGATCCATACCTTACATGGACTTGAGGCCGTGCATGGCTTTTATTAACATGTGCATTTTGCTTGTTAAGGCTCAAGCTTCATCTTTTCCTTCCCAACTGGAGCACTGTTTGTATTTCACATGCACCTGATTCAAAATCTATCCTTGGAACTCAGAGTGGCTTGGGAATAGTCATTTGGAAAAGCTCTGATTATTTGTCAGCTAAAACAGGATGATGTGTTCTCAGTTGAGGTTGGGAAATAGGCTCTCTGCAGGGGAGCAGATTCAAATGCAAGCCAAGTTCTAATTCTTTTCACATCTCTATCTCCATGGGGCAGCTTTGGTGCAAATCAAAATTGTCCCCAGGTCAAGAAACCTATAAACCACAACACAGCCCTGTACTTTTCTCAACTGCAGAAGGAGTTGTTTTACATGTAGCCTTCAGATGTCATTTTCCCAGTGAAAAATCTGTGTGCCAAAGCAGATGTTCCTGGAAGCAATACCAGAATCTTTCAGGAGCCAAGGTGAACGAACTGTAAGATTGATTATTGAAGTTTTCTAGGTTAAAACCATTTCTGTCATTGTCCTTGGCACTGATTCTCAAAATGTGTTCTATAGCCTTGCTTCTCAGACTTGACATGTGTACAAATCTCCTGGAGACTTGGGTAAACCTTACACTCCGTTTCAGTAGTTCTGGGGTGGGGGCTTGAGCTTGTGCATTTCTGACAAGCCCCCAGAGGAGGCCAATGTGGATCCATGTTGATTTCAGAATCCTACTCCAAGAAGTAAGGGAGATACAGAAAAAGTGGGTCTTGCAAGATGCAACACAAAGATTCTCTGGTCTGATAAGTTCAAGAAAAAAATAAGCTGCATTTTTACCTTTCTCTTCAAAATTCCGCAAATGAATATGCTAAAAACTGAGAAGATCTGTCCTGAGAAATCTGATACAAAACTAACAGACCATAGAACCATATATTTGTATGCTATGCTATCTCTTTTGAACCCAGGGAAACTTGATTTTTTTGTGAAAGGAAAGAACTGTCTGATGTGTGGTCTCCATTCAAATATTTGTCCAGGCACTTAAACAGATTGAAAGGGGATTTAGCGAATGTTTGACTTTCTTTGTAGTAACCCTAGTTACACTTCTCAGGTGAGTGCCACCGGTCCTCCAAATGAGCGAGGCCACAAGTCAGGCTCATGATATCCACAGCAGAACAGAAAACTTCCCACCTAGAGTTCTGGTATTTGAAGTGTATTGTGTTCCCTTCAACTAGCTCAAAAATAGGGATTTAGCTGCCACCATGCTCTTGTCAAAAGACTAACCGAGAAAAGTGATGTACAGAAAAACTAAACAAAGGAAATTTAAATCCTTTCAAGCATCTTAAATTGTTTGCAAGCTTCTACATGTCTATATATCCATCCTCTAATAAACTCCAAAACTTTGGCCACCTGATATGAAGAACCAACAAAAGACCCTGATGCTAGGAAAGATTGAAGGCAAAAAGAAAAGAGAGTCACAGAGGATAAAATTGTTGGACAGAATCACTGATTCAATGGACATGAGTTTGAGCAAACTCTGGGAGGTAGTGAAGGGCAGGGAAGCCTGGAGTTCATGGGGTCACAAAGAGTCAGACACAACTTAGTGACTGAACAATGACAACAAATAAGTTTCGAGGAAGATTCCTGCACCTTTGCTCCAAAAATGATCATCCTTTGGGGTATAGGTATGTAAATATTCCCAGAGTTTTCTGATGCAGGTGCTGTCAGGACCTCATTTTAGATTAAGTTCTGTTTCCTTAGAGGTAGAGCACAAGGAAACTGGCTCAAAACAAACTTCTGTGTTTTGGTTTTTTGAACATGAATCTTTGTAGTCATGTTTTAATGCACTGCCCTGGATTTTGTGGAGGATATGTATAACTGCATAGGAAAGCATTAGCATTTTCTCTAAAACTGTTTTTGAAGATATTATCATTATGTCAGAACATCAGAAAATTCTGCAAAAAGTCTCCAGTGGCAGAAAAGTTCAAACTTGCGTCTGCAGTTTGTGGTGTAAGCTCACCAGAACAGCACATTTCTAGAAGTGTTTCATTGTAAAAGCAAGTGAAAATTTGCCTCTAGGTATGACATGTATTTGCATTAATATAAAATGTGTAAACATGAGAATTTTACCCCAAATATTTAAGCTGGTGTCCTAAGTAATCTATGCTGTTCTGTTTACCTTTGACATGTCACTATTATCCGGGAATATTTATTACACTGTGGAAAATTCTTAAAGATATGGGAATGCTACACCACCTACCTGCCTCATGAGAAACCAGTATGTAGGTCAAGAAGCAACAGTTAGAACCGGACATGGAACAACGGACTTGTTTAACATCGGGAAAGGAGAACATCAAAGTTGTATATAGTCACTCTGCTTATTTAACTTATATGTGGAGTATATCATGCAAAATGCCAGGCTGGATGAAGCACAAGCTGGAAATAAGATTGCTGGGAAAAATATCAATAACCTCATATATGCAGATGACACCACCCTTGTGGCACAAGGTGAAGAGGAACTAAAAAGCCTCTTGATGAAGGTGAAAGAGGAGAGTGAAAAAGCTGGCTTAAAATTCAACATTCAAAAAACGAAGATCATGGCATCTGGTCCCATCACTTCATGGCCATTAGACAGGGAAACAATGGAAATAGAGACAGGCTTTATTTTCTTGAGCCCCAAAATCACTGCAGATGGTGATTGAAGCCATGAAACTGAAAGCAACTTGCTCCTTGGAGAAAAGCTATGACAAACCTAAACAGTGTATTAAAAAAGCAGAGACATTACTTTGTGACAAAGGTCCGTCTAGTCAAAGCTATGGTTTTTCCAGTAGTCATGTAATGATGTTTCTCTAGAGTGGTTGGAGGGGAAGAGTGACTCATGCTTCCTTCCCAGGCTCATGATACCCCAGAGCCTGGAAATTACCCCAAAGCAGCCAACCAGGCTCTGGCAACCCACTCCAGTATCTACCACCAACTATGGCATTGTAGAAGGAAGTGCACTCATCTTCTCCTGTGAGAACAACAAAATTGCAACTCGCTGATGAACAACCATCAACAGGCGAATTTGGAGCCCACCAAGAAAAGATACCTAACATCCAAGAGCAAAGGATAAGCCCCCAAAAGGACAATGATAGAGGCAAAATCATGTTTAGAATCAAACCTCATACTGGCCAGAGACCCTTGGAGGGCTAAAACAAAACCTTGTGCCCACCAAGACCCAGAGATGCCACAAGAGACTGAGCCAGACATGCTGTTGAGTGTTTGAGTGTCTCCTATGGAGGTATGGACCAGCAGTGATCACCACGGGGACAGGGGCTCTGGTTGCAACAAACCTGGGAGGTGCTGTGTATGTCATAAATCCTCTTGGAGGAGGTCACCATTAGCACCACCATAGAGCCATGGAACAGATGACCCACAAACTGGAGAACAATTATATCAAAGAAGTTCTTACATGGTTGCAAAAGTCCTAGGACCCGCAACAGATTCCCCAACCTGGGGATCTGGCAAATGGATTGAGAACCCCCAAGGAATTTGACTTTGAAGGCCAGTAGGATTTGATTACAGAACTTTCACATGACTGGTGAAACAGACTCTTGGAGGGCACAAACAAAACCTTGTGCACACCAGGACCCAGGTGAAAGGAGCAGTGACCCCACAAGAGATTCAGCCAGATTTGCTTGTGAGTGTCCAGGAGTCTCTGGCGGGGGTGTGGGTTCAGGGGCCTGATGAGGGTTCAGGGGCACTAAACACACAGTCCTGGGAGCAGCAGGCTATGCTGGCATAAGTCAGGCCAAACTAAAGGGAAGGAACACAGCCCCACCCATCAAGAGAAAATTGGATTAAAGATTTACTGAACATGGCCCCGCCCATCAAAGCAAGACCCAGTTTCCCCCAAAGTCAGTCTCTCCCATCAGGAAGCTTCCTAAGCATCTTATCCTTATTCATCAGAGGGCAGACAAAATAAAACCGCAATCACAGAAAACTAATTAAACTGATCACATGGATCACAGCCTTGTCGAACTCAATGACACTATGGGTTATGCCTTGTAGGACACCCAAGACGGCTGGGTCATGGTGGAGAGTTCTGACAAAACGTGGTCCACTGGAGAAGGGTATGGCAAACAACTTCAGTAGTCTTGCAGATGTGATTGGTGATGGAAGTAAAGTCCAATGCTATAAAGAACAATATTGCATAGGAACCTGGAATGTTAGGTCCATGAATCAAGATACATTGGAAGTGGTCAAACAAGAGATGGCAAGGGTAAACATCATCATTTTAGAAATCAGTGAACTAAAATGGACTGGAATGGGTGAACTTAATACAAGTAACCATTACATCTACTACTGTGGGCAAGAATCCCTTAGAAGAAATGGAGTAGCCCTCATAGTCAACAAGAGTCTGAAATGCAGTACTTGGCTGCAATCTCAAAAATGACAGAATGATCTCTGTTGGTTTCCAAGGCAAAACACTCAATATCACAGTAATCCAAGTCTATATCCCAACCACTAATATCAAAGAAGCTGAAGTTGAATAGTTTTTTGATGACCTTCTAGAACTAACACCAAAAAAAGGTATTATTTTCATCATAGGGAATTGGAATGCAAAAGTAGGAAGTCAAGAGATACCTGGAGTAAAAAAAAGTTTGGCCTTAGAATACAAAATGAAGCAAGACAAAAGTAAACAGAGTTTTTGCAAGAGAATGCATTGGTCATAGCAAACACCCTCTTCCAACAACACAAGAGACAACTCTACACATGGACATCATCAGGTGGTCAATAGCAAAATCAGATTGATTATATTATTTGCAGCTGAAGATACAGAAGCTTTAAGCATTCATCAAAACAAGACTAGAAGTTGACTGTGGCTCAGATCATGAACTCCTTATTGCAAAACACATATTTAAATTGAATAAAGTAGGGAAAACCACTAGACCATTCATTCATGACTTAAATCAAATCCCTTAAGACTGTACAGTGGAAGTGACAAATAGATTCAAGGAGTTAGATCTGATAGAGTGCCTGAAGAACTATGGATGGAGGTTCATACCATTGTACAGAAGTCTGTGATCAAAACCATCCCCAATAAAAAGGAAGGCAAAAAGGCAAAATCATTGTCTGAGGAGGCCTTACAAATAGCTGAGAAAAGAAGAGAAGCAAAAAAGGAAAAGTATACCCAACTGAATCAGATCAGATCAGTTGCTCAGTCATGTCCAACTCTTTGCGACCCCATGAATCGCAGCATGCCAGGCCTCCCTGTCCATCACCAACTCCCGGAGTTCACTCAGACTCACATCCATCGAGTCAGTGATGCCATCCAGCCAACTCATCCTCTGTCATCCTCTTCTCCTCTTGCCCCCAATCCCTCCCAGCATCAGAGTCTTTTCCAATGAGTCAACTCTTTGCATGAGGTGGCCAAAGTATTGGAGTTTCAGCTTTAGCATCATTCCTTCCAAAGAACTCCCAGGGCTGATCTTCAGAATGGACTGGTTGAATCGCCTTGCAGTCCAAGGGACTCTCAAGAGTCTTCTCCAACACCACAGTTCAAAAGCATCAATTCTTCGGTGCTCAGCCTTCTTCACAGTCCAACTCTCACATCCATACATGACCACAGGAAAAACCATAGCCTTGACTAGACGGACCTTTGTTGGCAAAGTACTGAATACAGAGTTCCAAAGAAGAGCAAGGAGAGACAAAAAAGCCTTCCTCAGTGATTTATGTAAGGAAATAGAGGAAAACAATAGAATGGGAAAGACTAGAGATCTCATTAAGAAAATTAGACATACGAAAGGAGAATGAAGCCCTTGAAACATTATGGGCACTTGAAATATAGGCACAATAAAAGCCAGAAATGCTATGGACCTAACAGAAACAAGATATTAAGAGGAGGTGGCAAGAATACACAGAAGAACTATACAAAAGGTATCTTCATGATCCAGATAACCACAATGGTTTGTCCACTCACCTAGGGCCAGATCCTAGAGTGCAAAGTCAAGTGGACCTTAGGAAGCATCACTACGAACAAAGCTAGTGGAGGTGATGGAATTCGAGTTGAGCTATTCCAAGTCCTAAAAGATGATGCTGTGAAAGTGATGCACTCAATATGCCAGCAAATTTGGAAAACTCAACAGTGCCCACAGGACTGGAAAATGTCAGTTTTCACTCCAATACCAAAGAAAGGCAATGCCAAAGAATGTTAAAACTACGGCACAATTGCACTCATCTCACATGCAACCAAAGTAATGCTCAAAATTCTCCAAGCCAGTCTTCAACAGTACATGAACCGAGAACTTTCAGATATTCAAGCTGGATTAAGAAAAGGCAGAGGAACCATAGATCAAGATGCCAGCATCTGCTGGATCATAGAAACAGCAAGAGAATTCCAGAAAAAACATTTACTTCTGCTTCACTGACTATGCCAAAGCCTTTGACTGTGTGGATCACAACAAACTGTGGAAAATTCTTCAAGAGATGTGCATACCAGAACACATTACCTCCCTCTGCAAAACCTTTATGCAGGTCAAGAAGCAACAGTTAGAACTGGGCATGGAACAATGGACTGGTTCCAAACTGGGAAAGGAGTACATCAAGGCTGTATATTGTCACCCTGCTTATTTAACTTACATGCGAGTACATCATATGAAACGCCAGGCTGGATGAAGCACAAGCTGGAATCAAGATTTCTGGGAGAAATATCAATAACCTCAGATATGCAGATGACACCACCCTTACGGCAGAAAGTGAAGAGGAACTAAAGAGCCTCTTGATGAAGGTGAAAGAGGAGAGTGAAAAAGCTGGCTTAAAACTCAACATTCAAAAAACTAAGATCATGGCATCTCGTTCCATAACTGCATGGCAAATAGATGGGGGAACAATGGAAACAGTGACAGAGGCACCTAGCAGGCTACAGTCCATAGGGTTGCAAGAGTGGGACAACACTAAGCTGACTAAACCACCAAAATCATTGCAGATGGTGACTGCAGCCACAAAATTAAAAGCTTCTTGCTCCTTGGAAGAAAAGTTATGAAAAATCTAGACAGCATATTAAAAAGCAGAGACATTACTTTGCCAACAAAAGTCCATATAGTGAAATCTATGGTTTTCCAGTAGTCAGGTATGGATGTGAGAGTTGGACCATAAAGAAGGCTGAATGCCAAAGAATTGATGATTTTGAACTGTGGTTTGGATAGTGCCTTGGACTGCAAGAAGATCAAACCAGTCAATCCTAAAGGGAATCCTGAATATTCATTGGAAGGACTGATGCTGAAGCTGAAGCTCCAATACGTGGGCCTCCTGAAGTGAGGAGTCGACTCATTAGAAAAGACCCTGATCCTGGGAAAGACTGAAGGCAGGAGGAGAAGGGGATGACAGAGGATGAGATTGTTGGATGGCATCACTGACTCAAAGCACATGAGTTAGAGCAAGCGCCATAAGATGGTGAAGGAGAGGGAAGACTGGCATGCTGCAGTCCATGGGCTCACAAAGAGTTGGACAGACTGAGCTACTAAACAACAACAGCTCAAGTTCAAACAAATACTGATGGGACGTGGTGGATACCTGATAAATAATTCTTGAAAATAGATGGATGGGGTTGCCCTGTATCTGAGTGGTTCTCACCACAGTCACCAGATGGATTCCACCGTTACTATTGGCCACTTGATGGCCTGTAGAAGGAAGTTTTTATACAAATGGCAAAAACTCCAGGGCAGAGCCATTGTGGGGATATTATAAATGGACCATAAGCTGCTGGAGATTAGGGACATTTCCAACATTTGGTCTCTGTCCTCCACAGTCTCTAGCACAGTGCACAGCACCTAGAAGATACCCAGGAAAAATTTTCTGGCTGGTGGAGTGAAGAAAAACATCTGCCGCTCTCCTTGGGAGATAAGCTGTGTGGTAGATATTTATGGACTGAATAGAAGTCAGGAAAAGAGAATGAATATTTTCTTGCTTACATTTCCATTCAACATTTTTATTTAGCATATATTATTAATTATGACAATCAATATTTGTAATAGAATATATATAACTTATACTACTGATTCTATTTACCACTATATTTATAATTACCTTGTATATAATCGTGACACACATTACAAGTAATATCCAACAACATATCCATAAGACACAGTGTTTCTATAAGTTGTCCATCAGATCAGATCAGATCAGTTGCTCAGTCATGTCCGACTCTTTGCGACCCCATGAATCGCAGCACGCCAGGCCTCCCTGTCCATCACCAACTCCTGGAGTTCACTCACACTCACGTCCATCGAGTCAGTGATGCCATCCCACCATCTCATCCTCTATCATCCCCTTCTCCTCTTGCCCCCAATCCCTCCCAGCATCAGAGTCTTTTCCAATGAGTCAACTCTTCGCATGAGGTGGCCAAAGTATTGGAGTTTCAGCTTTAGCATCATTCCTTCCAAAGAAATCCCAGGGCTGATCTCCTTCAGAATGGACTGGTTGGATCTCCTTGCAGTCCAAGGGACTCTCAAGAGTCTTCTCCAACACCACAGTTCAAAAGATTCAATTCTTCGGTGCTCAGCCTTCTTCACAGTCCAACTCTCACATCCATACATGACCACAGGAAAAACCATAGCCGAACCTTTGTTGGCAAAGTAATGTTTCTGCTTTTGAATATGCTATCTAGGTTGGTCATAACTTTCCTTCCAAGGAGTAAGTGTCTTTTAATTTCATGGCTGCAGTCACCATCTGCAGTGATTTTGGAGCCCAGAAAAATAAAGTCTGACACTGTTTCCACTGTTTCCCCATCTATTTCCCATGAAGTGATGAGACCAGATGCCATGATCTTCGTTTTCTGAATGTTGAGCTTTAAGCCAACTTTTTCACTCTCCACTTTCACTTTCATCAAGAGGTTTTTTAGTTCCTCTTCACTTTCTGCCATAAGGGTGGTGTCATCTGCATACCTGAGGTTATTGAGATTTCTCCCGGCAATCTTGATTCCAACTTGTGTTTCTTCCAGTCCAGCGTTTCTCATGATGTGCTCTGCATATAAGTTAAATAAACAGGGTGACAATATACAGCCTTGACGAACTCCTTTTCCTATTTGGAACCAGTCTGTTGTTCCATGTCCAGTTCTAACTGTTGCTTCCTGATCTGCATACAGATTTCTCAAGAGGCAGATCAGGTGGTCTGGTATTCCCATCTCTTTCAGAATTTTCCACAGTTTATTGTGATCCACACAGTCAAAGGCTTTGGCATAGTCAATAAAGCAGAAATAGATGCTTTTCTGGAACTCTCTTGCTTTTTCGATGATCCAGCAGATGTTGGCAATTTGATCTCTGGTTCCTCTGCCTTTTCTAAAACCAGCTTGAACATCAGGAAGTTCACAGTTCACGTATTGCTGAAGCGTGGCTTGGAGAATTTTGAGCATTACTTTACTAGCGTGTGAGATGAGTGCAATTGTGCGGTAGTTTGAGCATTCTTTGGCATTGCCTTTCTTTGGGATTGGAATGAAAACTGACCTTTTCCAGTCCTGTGGCCACTGCTGAGTTTTCCAAATTTACTGGCATATTGAGTGCAGCACTTTCACAGCATCATCTTTCAGGATTTGGAATAGCTCAACTGTAATTCCATCACCTCCACTAGCTTTGTTTGTAGTGATGCTTTCTAAGGCCCACTTGACTTCACATTCCAGGATGTCTGGCTCTAAGTCAGTGATCACACCATCATGATTATCTGGGTTGTGAAGATCTTTTTTGTACAGTTCTTCTGTGTATTCTTGCCATCTCTTCTTAATATCTTCTGCTTCTGTTAGGTCCATACTATTTCTATCCTTTATCGAGCCCATCTTTGCATGAAATGTTCCTTTGGTATCTCTGATTTTCTTAAAGAGATCCCTAGTCTTTCCCATTCTGTTGTTTTCCTCTATTTCTTTGCATTGATCACTGAAGAAGGCTTTCTTATCTCTTCTTGCTATTCTTTGGAACTCTGCATTCAGATGTTGGCCTTGGAATATGGAATGAAGCAGGGCAAAGACTTATAGAGTTTTGCCAAGAAAATGCACTGGTCATAACAAACACCCTCTTCCAACAACACAGGAGAAGACTCCAAAGTTGTCCATACTTAATATTTAACTTAGAAACAAGATTCCTGTAATAGAAATTTTCTTAGATATAACATTCAGTCCAATAACCATGAACCATATAACAGGATTGATTCTCCTTAGTGACAACTTCCTCTCACCCAGTGGAAGTGAAAACTTTGACCTAATGAATGTGGTGAAACAAACTCTGCTCACATTGACTTGCCAACAAGAAGGCCTGGAGTGTAAATACAGAAACTAGACACAGAAAGTTCAGTATTTATTTTGTATTATAAGGATATTGAAACCATGGAGGGTTTAAAAATGTTTGATTATTAGAGATTCAAACAATGTTTACATACAAGATACCAGTCTGTATGACACTATATCCTGGCAGAGAGCCAGCCTGTACATATACAATGCCTATTGTGAGCAGCAGAGAGCCACCATCAGCTTTTGGTTTTTATAAATTAAATTAACAAACATTTAATGGAAACCAGCTTTAACAGATAACTTGGCCAGATTTAATCAGGAGAACATTTATTTGTTCTTATTTTTTTTCAGTTCCTTCCCACTGACAGCTGTTGATTGAACCAGACTGTTACTAATGCTTCATCTTGTCTATCAATTTATACTGACACAAAATTTTTACATCTCTTTTATGTTAATTTTTTACTTTACTTAAAAAAATGTTTTGAATTCTCCCAGCTACTTAGTTACTTCTTCCATTCAAACAGCAGGCTCTCATACAGAGTCACACCATTGTGGTTGGAGTCCCTGGAAAGAGGGTGCCCAGAAGAAGTCCACTGGGGTTGTCACCTTGCCAACAGAGCACTGAAATTTCTGAGAAGAAATCACTCCATATCCTCTTATCATATATACTCTGTAGGGAAATTTATTCCATGCTGGTTTCTGGAATCCAAGGAGTTCTTACTCTTTTTTTTTTTTTTCACTTTTCTAGCCATCAAAGGTACATTAAAGTTTCTAGAACCTTAATGAATTCATTCTGTCCAGTTCACTTCAGTCACTCAGTCGTGTCTGACTCTTCACAACCCCATGGACTGCAGCACTCCAGACCTCCCTGTCCATCACCAATTCCCGGAGTTTACTGAGACTCATGTCCATTGAGTCACTGATACCATTGAACTGTCTCATTCTCTGTTGTCCCCTTTTCCCCCCACCTTCAATCTTGCCCAACATCAGAGTCTTTTCAAATGAGTCAGTTCTTCGCATCAGGTGGCTAAAGTATTGGAGTTTCAGCTTCAACATCAGTCCTTCCAATGAATATTCAGGATTGATTTCCTTTAGGATGGACTGGCTGGATCTCCTTGCAGTCCAAGGGACTCTCAAGAGTCTTCTCCAACACCACAATTCAAAAACATCAATTCTTCAGCAGTCAGCTTTCTTCACAGTCCAACTCTCATATCCATACATGACTACTGGAAAAACCATAGCCTGGACTAGATGGACCTTTGTTGACAAAGTAATGTCTCTGCTTTTTAATATGCTGTCTAGGCTGGTCAAAACTTTCCTTTCAAGGAGCAAGTATCTTTTAATTTCATGGCTGCAGTCACCATCTGCATTGATTTTGGAGCACAAAAATTAAAGTCTGCCACTGTTTCCACTGTTTCCCCATCTATTTCCCATGAAGTGATAGGACTGGATGCCATGATCTTAGTTTTCTGAATGTTGAGCTTTAAGCCAACATTTCCACTCTCCTCTTTCAATTTCATCAAGAGTCTCTTTAGTTCTTCTTCTCTTTCTGTCATAAGAGTGGTGTCATCTGCATATCTGAGATTATTGATATTTCTCCCAGAAATCTTGCTTCCAGTTTGTGCTTCTTCCAGCCCTGAATTTCTCATTTTGTACTCTGCATATAAGTTAAATAAGCAGGGTGACAATATACAGCCTTGACGTACTCCTTTTCCTATTTGGAACCAGTCTGTTGTTCCATGTCCAGTTCTAACTGTTTCTTCCTGACCTGCACACAGATTTCTCAAGAGGCAGGTCAGATGTTCTGGTATTCCCATCTCTTTCAGAATTTTCCACAGTTTATTGTGATCCACATAGTCAAAGGCTTTGGCATAGTCAATAAAGCAGAAATAGATGTTTTTCTGGAACTCTCTTTGCTTTTTTGATGATCCAGCAGATATTGGCAGTTTGATCTCTGGTTCCTCTGTCTTTTCTAAAACCAGCTTGAGCATCTGGAGTTTCCCAGTTCATGTATTGTTCAAGCCTGACTTGGAGAATTTTGAGCATTACTTTACCAGCTTGTAGACGAGTGCAATTGTGCAGTAGTTTGAACATTCTTTGGCATTGCCTTTCTTTGGGATTGGAATGAAAACTGACCTTTTCCAGTCTTGTGGCCACTGCTGAGTTTTCCAAATTTGATGGCATAATGAGTGCAGCACTTTCACAGCATCATCTTTCAGGATTTGAAATAGCTCAACTGTAATTCCATCACCTCCACTAGCTTTGTTCGTAGTGATGCTTTCTAAGGCCCACTTGACTTCACATTCCAGAATGTCTGGCTCTAGGTGAGTGATTACACCATTGTGATTATCTGGGTCATGTACAGTTCTTCTGTGTATTCTTGCCACCTCTTCTTAATATTTTCTGCTTCCGTTAGGTCCATACCATTTCTGTCCTTTATTGAGCCCATCTTTGCATTAAATGTTCCCTTGGTATCTCTAATTTCTTGAAGAGATATCTAATCTTTCCCATTCTATTATTTTCCTCTATTTCTTTGCACTGATCACTAAGGAAGGCTTTTTTTCTCTCCTTGCTATTCTTTGGAACTCTGCATTCAAATGGGTATATCTTTCATTTTCTCCTTTTCTTTTCACTTCTCTTGTTTTCACAGTTATTTGTAAGTCCTCCTCAGACAGCTGTTTTGCCTTTTTGCATTTCTTTTTCTTGGGGATGATCTTGATCCCTGCCTCCTGTACAATGTCACTAACCTCCATCCATAGTTCATCAGGCACTCTATCAGATCTAGTCCCTTAAATCTATCTCTCATTTCCACTGTATAGTCACAAGGGATTTGATTTAGGTCATACCTGAATGGTCTAGTGGTTTTCCCTATTTTCTTCAATTTAAGTCTGAATTTGGCAATAAGGAAAGTTCATGATCTGAGCCACAGTCAGCTCCTGGTCTTGATTTTACTGACTGTATAGAGCTTCTCCATCTTTGGCTACAAAGAATATAGTCAGTCTGAATTTGGTGTTGACCATTTGGTGATGTCCATGTGTAGAGTCTTCTCTTGTGTTGTTGGAAGAGGGTGTCTGCTACGACCAATGTGTTTTCTTGGCAAAACTCTATTATCTTCTGCCCGCTTCATTCTGTACTCCAAGGTCAAATTTGCCTGTTATTCCAGGTGTTTTTTGATTTCCGCTTTTGAATTCTAGACCCCTATAATGAAAAGGACATCTTTTTTGGGTGTTAGTTCTAAAAGGTCCGGTAAGTGTTCAAAGAACCATTCAACTTCAGCTTCTTTACATAGTTATTAAGTTCAATTGCTATGCACTAAAACCCTATCATGGAATTAATTGCCATATATGCATATGAAATCCTATAATACTTTCTTATTTCATTTTATGAAAAAGTTTGTTTTGGACAATGCTAATTAATTTGCCAGTATGACAATACTTCTCATTATAAAACATTTATTTTGAATACTTATAGTAATTCTCCTCTGAAAAAATATTTAGAAGTGAATTATTATGAATATTACATGTAGGCATGTTTATCACATATTGTTAGTTATGATTTGTATGTATCTTAAATCTCCTACTATATTTGAGCTTGCCAGATAAAATAGAGGAAACTCAGTTAAATGTGAATTTCATGTAAATCATGAGTAGTTTTCAGTATAAGTGTATTCCAAAACATGTGCAAGACACACGGAAACATTAGTCATTGTGTATGAAATTCTGATTTAACCTGGCATCTTATATTTTTATTTGGTAAATCTTCCAATCTAACCAGTTGTAAGTGTCTCCTGCCTTCACAACTTAGGCTTCTCCTTCTCTAATACTGACTGGCATCATGCTCTCTAACAACATATAATCTTAACTGCTGAAACATCACATGGGGAATAGTTTTCCATGTTTGGGTCAAAACTGTTCACATATGTTTTATAGATAGGATATTAGGCACTATTTTTAAGGAGTATGGATTACAAATAATAATACTGAAACTGTTATGGAATACCTTTATCAGTCATGTCATTTGCTCTTTAGAAAATTAAAGGCAGCAGGTACATTAAAAAGAGGAGGAAATCATAAGTCTAGAGACCCAGGTTCTCTATATAAAAATAAAAATGAAATGCGAGTACTGAAGGCTGGTTGGTCCACATGGTAAGTTTCCTGGGCAAGTTAAGTTGAACGTGTCAAGGTAAAGTTTGGGTGCTCATTTGTGTGGACATAGCTCTGGGGAAGGATGCGAGTGGATACTGCATGGAACTGAATTCATCTACTTGCTTGCATGAGTTTCTTTGACTTTGTGATTTGTTTGTTCTTATGTATTATTTTTTTGTTTATTGTATTTTGGCCACTCAGCATGTAGGATCTTAGTTCCCTGACCAGAGATCAAACCCCTGCCCCTTGCATTAGGAGCATGGAATACTATCCACTGGGCCACCAGAGAAGTCCCCTGACTTGTTCTCTGTGGCTGTTGCTGGATGAAGAAAGGAGATATGAGGCTTTTCTGTGTATGCCTTGCTTGGCAGAGTGTTGAATTGTCTCATTTCCATGTGTTATTGAACTAAACTTTTTTTGAACTTTTAAAATTTGCTTTCGATTTTTAATGGATGAAGCAGGAAGGATCACCCAGATCAGCCAGAGCTGAATGTCTGACAGCTTCATGGTCTCAAATGACAAAGTATTATGATTTCATAATGAGTTTGATGCTCTTTACTTAAGGGAAAATAATCCATGGATTGTGGGACAACAGCGCTTCACGAAACATGGGGCTCTCTTCACAGAGGATTTTGGGGAAGAACATTAGAAGCAGTAACTCGAAAACAGGCATGATTGGCTAGGAGGTCAGGGAGGTCCTGATAGGGACTGCTGTTCAGACACTTGGCTGTGTCTGACTCTTTGAGGCCCTATGGACTGCAGCACATCAGACTTCCGTTTCTTTCACTGTCTCCTGGAGTTTTGCTCAAACTCACGTCCATTGAGTTGGTGATGCCTTCCAACCATCTCGTCCTCATCCTGGTAGGGATAGCAGGTCCTGTTTTCCAGGTGAACTAGCCAAAGCTGAGGTGGAGAGCTGTCACTGGTGTTTGTTGGGTTTCCTAGACAGTGAGGCGTTTCCTGTAAGTTTGGGTTGACTCCGGTTGAGATTTGTGACATGCGCCATGCTGCTGGAGCAGCCTCTCTTTTGAAATTTCCAATATATACGAATGTCCTTTATCAGACAGTAGGCTCTTGCATTTCAGAAAGCTTTGTGACTTAGCCCAGAACTCAGCCTTTATCATGTTTCTATATACTCCTTTCCTACTAAGTAAATTGAATCCTTAAGGATGGTTGGCTATGTTTGCTGTTGTAGTTTATTCATTAAGTCATGTCGAACTCTTTGCGACCCCATGAACTGTACTCCGCCAGGCTCCTCTGTCCATGGGATTTCCCAGGCAAGAATACCGGGGTGGGTTGCCATTTCCTTCTCCAGGGCATCTTCCCCACCCAAGAATTGAATCTATGTCTCCTGTGTTGGCAGGCAGATATTTAAGCAGATTCTTTACCACTGAGCCACCTGGGAAACTGGGCTTAAATAAAATACAGAAAGTACCATGGGTCAATATTCTCACCAGACTGTGACAAGGGCATCCCAGGGTCCACTCACAAACTTGTATGAATATCGCAGTTAATCTTCCTCCTCCTAGTAATTTCACATTGCAAAGCAACCCTAGTAGAACACAGAAAAATGAAAGTAAATGAAAGCAGTGGGCATTTTCTTCAGTTTCTAACTTTGGAATTCCTAGATATAAAGGTATATGGGGGAAAACTCTTCTTGACAGCACAACAATTCATTTACTTCCTACCTTGACTAGTCATGTACTGTACTTCAGGGCAAGCAATAGGATACTGTTCCAATGGGAAAACAAGCAATTTGTTGAAAGGCAAAAAGGTTAAAATATTCTCTAAGCTGGTTCCATCTGGGAGGCTGTATGTCATTTTCCAGGTAGTCTTAGAAAGTGTATGAAATTGACGAGTGTTTGAAGACTTGCCCACCCACTGGTGAAAGTAACGATTTCTTACAGTTTTATTACTGCTTTAGGGGGAAAGGGTTCTTTTTGTTTTTATGTATTTAGATACAGTTGCCCAACATGCTCATTAAATAGGGCTGTAAGGTCCCAGATCACATCGTTCTGTTTCTCTCTTGCATGCAAGTGCTGGGGGCTTGTGCTTGGGAATCCTTCAAACGTAATGAGTTAGTATGATTCCACACTGTGATGAACAAAACTGCTGGTGGGCTGTGTGTTTAGTCACTCTGTCGTGTTTGACTCTTTGCGACCCCGTAGACCGTAACCCACCAGACTCCTCTGTCCACGGGGATTCTCCAGGCAAGAATACTGGAGTGGGTTGCCATGCCCTCCTACTGGGGATTTTTCCAACCCAGGGATTTAACCCAGTTCTCCTGCATTGCAGGAGGATTCTTTACCATCTGAGCCTCAAGGGAAGCCCAAGAATATAGGAGTGGTTAGCCTATTCCTTCTCTAGGTGATCTTCCTGACTCAGAAATCGAACTGGGGTCTCCTGCATTGCAGGCAGATTCTTTACCAGCTGAGCTGCCAGGGAAGCCCAAAAATGCTGGTAAGTTCAGTTTATGCTCCAATTACAGGATTTTTCCAAGGCAGCCTCCTGATTTGGGGGTTCCCTCTTCTCCTTAGTTTGCATCAGTTTCTTAGCTAATGGTGGTCCATTTAGGATGAATTGGAGAGGAAAGGGGAAAAGTCTGATGATCTGGGGAAAAAGAAATTTTGAAGGCCCTGTGTTACATCTAGTACCACATTTTTGAATTTTATAGAATCAGAGAGTTTTGTTGTTGTGAACGGCATTTAGATATTTGCAAGCTAGGTTTGGGGTTAGTTATTGATAGTCAAAAAGGTTTCGTTCATGTAATTCTTAGAATATATTTTAATCATTTTCTTTTCTTAATGAAAACACACCTTAACTTGGCCTGATACTTTTCTGTAAGTTTCTATAAATGGGGACCTCTTTTTGTTCGACTTACTTTTATTTAATAAATAAATAAATATAGCCCAAATTATATTTTCTCTGTAAGCACAACTTGGCAGGCATCCAGTTGTCCTCAGCGTTCATGGCCCCAAAAGGAAATCTTTGAAATCACACACACACACACACACACACACACTGAATAAGCTGTTCCCAAGCTGCTCTTCTGAACTTCCATCCTTCCATTCCTGGGAAGTAGCATAGTCGCTAAGAAAGATTTAGGCAAGTTTTCAAGTCATAGGTGTTGGGAATCTGGCCCTTTATATTCTGTCTACAGAAACTTCTGTGGGCGCCATGGTCAGACTGGATGCTTCTTTCTACATTTGTTTATGGATTCCTCCCAAGTATTTGGATCTCTCTGGTTTCCATTTGAATGTCTGCGGCTGAGAGCAACCATGTGAGCAAAAATAGTCCAGGGGCAAAACAACCTCAAACAGACTGCAGTGAGTAGGGAACTGCAGCCTGAAATATCTGCATCGTCATCAGCCGGTGCTAAAAGGGGGTCAGTGGATGTTTCTGGATTGGAGGCACAGGCAGGATATGGAATCTTGGAAGGGTTTTCCTCTATTGATATCCATGTGATTTGGGGGTTTTTGCTAATAGTTCTTGCCGCTCACTATGAGTGCCAGAGTAAATAATAGTGGCCAGGGAAATAAAGCCCTCTGGAACTCATTTAAAGAAAACTAAAAGGAGATTTCTCCTGCCAACCTGAGCTTCATCTTTCAACCCACAACTGAGAGAGATGGAGACAGAGACAGATACTTTGGAGTCTGGTGGACAGTTGGTAAAGAAAAAAAAAGTCATCATTAAAGTCTGTGTATTGATTTGACTACTGATCTGATGATTGTCATATTATCTGTGTTTACCATGTGTTCCTCATGAATTGTTATTTTGTTCCTTCAAGTGATACTTTGAAGTAAGTATAATCATTGTCCCCAGTCTGCAAACAGAGAAACTGATGCACAGACAGTGATTTGCACGTGGTATGGCTGGGCAGTAGGGAGAAAGAAGATGGATCTGAATTCAGGAAGCTTGGCCCCATGTCTTGGAATTGCCCAGTATTTTTATTATCCAGGCTTTTATTTCCCCTCCCCACTTTGTTTTCCCTTTTGCATACAGACTACCTTTGAAAATATCTGGGATCTAGATTAGAGGGTCATAAACGATCAATCATGGACCTGTCTGATCAGAGTAAAGTTTGTGGGACTTGGGAGGATTTCCTTGCCCCTGAGAGCACTCTCCTAATTAACACACCTCATCAGGAATTGATTCTCTTTCAATTTGTGCAGCTGTCTTATTTATAAGAAATATTACCTTTTAATGTTTTTCATTTCATAAAAATAATTCCTGGAACTTAGAAGAAATGAAAAATCTCACCTATCACTTTTTGGAGAGCATGGCAAATAAAAACTGGATGCCCGTTTGAACTTGGACATGTCTTGCAGATTAGAACATAAGATAAAGGTCTGTGGGAGAAGGAGTGTAGCCCAGAACTGATGATGATTTTAAGCTGTGACATCACAAACCAGGTACAAATCTTGGCTCTGACACTGACTTTTTGCCTTGGGCAAGTTAAATACCATTACATGCCTCAGTTTTCTCATCTGTAAAATGGAAATAACAATACAGCCTAATTCATGGGGTTGTTATGAGGTTCATCATGGGCATTTAAAGAATTGAAGATCATATTTTGTATCAGAAAGTGATCAATAAACACTAGATATTTTCACTCATTCTTAAGGGCTCCCACATAAAGTTACCTGGTGCAAATGCTGTGCACTTTCCAAAAAAGACATTCTGGAGGTTGATTTATCAATGATGTAAGATTGTAGAAATTCCAGGCTTTTCATGTCACCTTCCTGCAACCTAGCAGATTGAAAACAGAAGTGCCATCTTTAGCAACTCTGGCTCACTTCATACGTAAAATTTTTCACTCAGTCTTATAGATCATCCTTCCAATAGGACTCTGAAATTGTCTTTTTTTCCCCCAAATTAGAACTATTTGGCACCCTGTGAATACAATTCCCTGCAATCCCCCACGAACCCACCCCTCACTCACAGCTTCCCATGCACAGGAGGATCCTTTCCTGACCAGTTGCTTTTGGAATCTCTCCAGATATCAGAACTCCAGCTATAACCTACTCTTTTTAAAAATTATTTTTATGGACTTATAATTGCTTTGCAATGATGTTTTGGTTTCTGCTCTACAATGAAGTGAATCAGCTATATCCATACCTATACCCCTTCCTTCTTGGACCTGCCTCCCACCCCAAGCCTCCTCATCCCACCCCTCTAGATCATTATAGAGTACCAAGCTGAGCTGCCTGTGCTATACAGCAGCTTCCCACTAGCTATCTATTTTACACACAGAGAAGGTAATGGCACCCCACTCCAGTACTCTTGCCTGGAAAATCCCATGGATGGAGGAGCCTGGTGGGCTGCAGTCCATGGGGTCGCTAAGAGTAGGACACGACTGAGCGACTTCACTTTCACTTTTCACTTTCATGCATTGGAGAAGGAAATGGCAACCCACTCCAGTGTTCTTGCCTGGAGAATCCCAGGGACGGGGGAGCCTGGTGGGCTGCCATCTATGGGGTCGCACAGAGTCGGACACGACTGAAGTGACTTAGCAGCAGCAGCAGTGTATATATATGTGTGTGTGTGTGTGTGTGTGTATATATATATATATATATAGAGAGAGAGAGAGAGAGAGAGAGAGTGTGTGTGGTGGTTTAGTTGCTAAGTTGAGTCTGATTCTTGCAACCCCATGAACTGTAGCCCATCAGGTTCCTCTGTCCATGGGATTTCCCAGGAAAGAATACTGGAGTGGGTTGCCGTTTCCTTCTCCAGAGGATCTTCCCCACCCAGGGATTGAACCTGCATCTCCTGCATTGTGGGCAGATTCTTTACAGCTGATCCACCAGGGAACCCCTTTTTCACACTGGGGATATCACTAAAACATCAGATTCGAGGTTATTGGGTCTGAGATGGAGCCAGAAACTCTTATTTCTAACAAACTCCTGGGCAACAGAGGTGCTGCTCTGAGTAACAAGGCTGTAGATTTCCTAAAGGATCTCGTAACTTTTCCCTCTGCTTTCCATACGGGCTTCTCCCATTGTCCCTTCTGCTAGAGCTGTTTCGCCAAACAATCCTGTTTATTTATCTTTAATAGCTCCATTCAGTTTACAGAAAAAAAGAATCCAAATTAGTTTCTAAAGCATTCACGTCTCTCTATTTGAAATGCTATTAAATCATAAATGAGTCACTAAGTAATTCTTCCTCCCCTAATCTTCTTCACTGCTGGTCCAGCCTTAATCACCCCTTGAACAGAAATTTCTAGTAAGCACCTCTGATAAGTCCTTTCCACTCGTAGATAGTTGGGATTTGTTCTTGCCTCAGCTCTGAAGAGCTCTTTGAGAGTCCATCGTGGCTGTCCGGATCCAAGCTCAGACCTGGGGAGGTGGCCAGTGCTTGCCAATGCCTGCTCAGTGGATTGTGCTTGACTCTGAGTAATTAGGGTGTGGCCACAGCTGAAAGATGGTGATGGATGAGTTTGTTATAATTCACTTTAAAAAAATTTGGGTGATGGGCAATTGTAAATAATAGAGCTATACCAGATTCCAAACCAAGGGGAAAAGAACCTAAGCTTCAACACTGAGACTTTCAAACAATTGAAGATTGCTATAGGGTTTCCTCTCTTGCAGACAACTGTGGCTTTTAAAAACTATTTCTATGACTTCATAAATCTGAGGGAAATATTCTGTGAATGTCTGAGTGTTAGTGTTTGAAGGTTGATAGAATCTTACTGGTTCTATCTTCATAGTTCTATGATGATGCTTACATATGATTTTGAATTCCTTTCATTTTCTCTCTTTAATACAGTCCTTAAGCGCAATGTGAAATGATTCACCACTTTATGGGTGTAACAGGATCTGTTTTTTCCCCATTACAATCTGACTAAATTGCTTACTTACTTATGTTTATAAAAGCTTAAGGTGAAAATTTTAGTAAAGCATCATTTATTTGCATATTAATATCAATAGCCAACTTTTAAAGATGGATTTAGTTACTATAATATTCCTGAATCACAGAAGCATTGGTTCAGACATCTTCTCTGAATGTGTCTAAACCAATGAATGTTGTGAATTCTTAATGCCAGCAGCCAGTACCTCCTTTAAGAACTCAGGATTCAAATAAGTTATCCATTCCTAACTTCCTTTGGATATAGTCATAGAAAATTGGAATTCAGTTCAGTTCAGTCTCTCAGTCATGTCCGACTCTTTGTGACTCCATTGATTGCAGCATCCCAGGCTTTCCTGTCTAGCACCAGTTCCAGGAGCTTGCTCAAACTCATGTCCATCAAGTCAGTGATGCCATCCAACCATCTCATTCTCTGTCATCCCCTTTGAAGGGGATGCCTTCAATGGGGATGCAGGAGGCTGCCTTCAATTGTTCCCAGCATCAGGGTCTTTTCTAATGAGTCAGTTCTTTGCATAAGGTGGCCAAAGTATTGGAGTTTCAGCATCAGTTCTTCCAATGAATATTCAGGATTGATTTCCTTTAGGATTGATTGGCATGATATCCTTGCAGTCCAAGGGACTCTCAAGAGTATTCTCAAACACCATATTTCAAAAGCATCAATTTTTTGGCGCTCAGCTTTCTCTGTGGTCCAATTCTCACATCCATACAAAACCATATCTTTGACTAGATGGACCTTTGTTGGCAAAGTAATGTCTCTATTTTTAATATGCTGTCTAGGTTGGTCATAGCTTTTCTTTCAAAGAGCATGTGTCTTTTAATTTCATGACCGAAGTCACCATCTGCAGTGATTTTAGAGCCCAAGAAAATAAAGTCTGTCACTGTTTCCATTGTTTCCCCATCTATTTGACATGAAGTGATAGGACCAGATGTCATGATCTTCGTTTTTTCAATGTTGAGTTTTAAGCCAGCTTTTTTCACTCTCCTCTTTCACTTTCATCAAGAAGCTCTTTAGTTTCTTTTTGCTTTCTGCCATAAGGGTGGTGTCATCTGCATATTGATATTATTGGTTATCTGTTATTGATAATTCTGGTGGTATTGATTCTGGCTTGTGGTTCATCCAGATTGGTATTTTGCATGATGTACTCTGCATATAAGTTAAATAAGCAGGGTGAGAATATACAGCCTTGATATACTCCTTTCCCAATTTGGAACCAGTCCATTGTTCCATGCCCAGTTCTAACTGTTGCTTCTTGACCTGCATACAGGTTTCTCAGGAAGCAGGTAAGGTGTTTTGGTATTCCCATCTCTTGAAGAACTTTCCAGTTTGTTGTGATCCACACAGCCAAAGGCTTTGGCATAGTCAATTAAGCAAAAGTTGATGTTTTTCTGAAACTCACCTGCTTTTTCTATGATCACAAGAGACTCACCCAGACTTGTCCATGAGTGTCCAGGAGTTTGGAGTGGAGGGGTAGGTTGGTGGTGGTCTGCTGCAGGGTTAGGCCCGCTGAGTGTAGCAGTACATGCATGGGACCTTTGAAGGAGGTCACCATTATCTTCATTACCTCCACCATAGTTTCAGTTCAGTTCAGTTGCTCAGTCATGTCCGACTCTTTTGACCCCATGAGTCACAGCATGCCAGGTCTCCCTGTCCATTACCAACTCCTGGAGTTCACTCAGACTCATGTCCATCAAGTCAGTGAGGCCATCCAGGCATCTCATGCTCTGTCGTCCCTTCTCCTCCTGTTCCCAATCCCTCCAAGCATCAGAGTCTTTTCCAATGAGTCAACTCTTTGCATGAGGTGACCAAAGTACTGGAGTTTCAGCTTTAGCATCATTCCTTCCAAAGAAATCCCAGGGCTGATCTCCTTCAGAATGCACTGGTTGGATCTCCTTGCAGTCCAAGGGACTTTTATGGCCAGTCCCATCACTTCATGGCAAATATGTCACTTCATGACAGACTTTATTTTTCTGGGCTTCAAAATCACTGCAGATGGTAACTGCAGCCATGAAATTAAAAGACACTTACTCCTTGGAAGAAAAGTTATGACCAACATAGACAGCATATTAATAAGTAGAGACATTACTTTGCCAACAAAGTGGTCCAGTGTAGACAAAGCTACGGTTTTTCCAGAAGTCATGTATGGATGTGAGAGTTGGACTATAAAGAAAGCTGAGCACTGAAGAATTGATGCTTTTGAACTGTGGTGTTGAAGAGAGTCTTGGACTCTTGGTGATCTTGGACTCTTGGACTATTGAGAGTCCCTTGGACTGCAAGGAGATCCACCAGTCCATCCTAATGGAAATCATACCTGAATATTCATTGGAAGAACTGATGTTGAAGCTGAAACTCTAATACTTTGGCTACCTGATATGAAGAACTGACTCATTGGAAAAGATCCTAATCCTGGGAAAGATTGAAGATGGGAGGAGAAGGAGATGACAGAGGATGAGATGGTTGGATGTCATCACCAACTTAATGGACATGAATTTGAATGAACTCTGGGAGCTGGTGATGGACAGAGAGGTCTGGCTTTTTGCTGTCTATGAGGTCGCAAAGAGTTGGACATGACTGAGCAACTGAACTGAACTGAATGGGTGTTGGCAATTTGATCTTTGGTTCCTCTGCTTTTTAAAATCCAGCTTGAACATCTGAAAGTTCTTGGTTCACATACTGTTGAAGACTGGCTTGGAGAATTTTGAGCATTACTTTGGTAGCATGTGAAATGAGTGTAATTGTGCAGTAGTTTGAACATTTTTTGGCATTGCCTTTCTTTGGGATTGGAATGAAAATTGACCTTTTCCAGTCCTGTGGCCATGCAGGGCTTTCCAAATTGGTTGGCATACTGAGTGCAGCACTTTATCAGCATCATCTTTTAGGACTTGAATAGCTCATCTGGAATTCCTTCACCTCCATAGTTTTGTTCATAGTGATGTTTCCTAAGGCCCCCTTGACTTCTCATTCCAGGATGTCTGGCTCAAGGTGAATGATCACACCACCATCATTATCTGGGTAGTTAAGATCTTTTTTGTATAGTTCTTCTGTGTATTCTTGCCACCTCCTCTTAATATCTTTTTCTGTTAGGTCCATAGCATTTCTATCTTTTATTGTGCCTATCTTTCATGTGCCCATTATGTTTCAAGAGATTTGTTTTCCCTTTGTATGTCTAATTTTCTTGACAAGATCTCTAGTCTTTCCCATTCTATTGTTTTTCTCTATTTCCTTGCATTGATCACTTAGGATGGCTTTCTTATCTCTCCTTGCTCTTCTTTAGAACTCTGCATTCGGTTGGGTATACTTTTCCTTTTCTCCTTTGTCTTTTGCTTCTCTTCTTTCTCAGCTGTTTGTAAGACCTCCTCAGATAATGATTTTGCCTTTTTGCATTCCTTTTTATTGGGGATGGTTTGATCACAGCCTCTGTATAATGTTATGAACCTCCATCCACAGTCCTTCGGGCACTCTGTCTATCAGATCTAACTGCTTGAATCTATTTGTCACTTCCACTGTACAGTCTTAAAGGATTTAATTTAAGTCATGCCTGAATGGCCTAATGGTTTTCCTTAATTTCTTCAATTTAAGTCTGAATTTGGCATAAGGAGTTCACGATCTGAGCCATAGTCAGCTCCTGGTGTTGTTTTGCTGACTCCTTAGAGCTTCTCTATCTTCAGCTACAAAGAATATAATCAGTGTGATTTCGCTATTGACCCACCTGATGATGCCCATATGTAGAGTCCTCTCTTGTGTTGTTGGAAGAGTGTGTTTGCTATGACCAGTGTGTTCTCTTGGCAAAACTCTGTTAACTTTTGTCCTGCCTCATTTTTGTATTCCAAAGCCAAACTTTGTTTTTACTCCCGGTGTCTCTTGACTTACTACTTTTGCATTCCACTTCCCTATGATGAAAATGACATCTTTTTTAAGTGTTAGTTCTAGAAGGTCTTGTAGGGCATCATAGAACTGTTTAACTTCAGCTTCTTTGGCATTAGTGCTTGGGACATAGACTTGGATTACTGTGATATTGAGTGTTTTGCCTTGGAAACCAACAGAGATCATTCTGTCATTTTTCAAATTGCAGCCAAGTACTGCATTTCAGATTATTTTGTTGACTATGAGGGCTACTCCATTTCTTCTAAGGGATTCTTGCCCATAGTAGTAGAGATAATGGTCATCTGAACTAAATTCACCCATTCCAGTCCATTGTAGTTCACTGATTCCTAAAAGGTCAATGTTCACTCTTGCCATCTCCTGACTGACCACTTCCAATTTATCTTGATTCATGGACCTAACATTCCATGTTCCTATGCAATATTTTTCTTTATAGCTTTGGACTTTACTTCCATCACCAGTCACATCCACAACTGGGTGTTTTTTTTTTTTTTTTTTTTTTTTTTGCTTTGGCTCCATCCCTTCATTCTTTCTGGTGTTATTTCTCCACTGATCTCCAGTAGCATATTGGGCACTTACCGACCTGGGGAGTTCCTCTTTCAGTGTGGTATCTGTTTGCCTTTTCATACTGTTCATGGGGTTCTCAAGGTAAGAATACTGAAGTGGCTTGCCATTCCCTTCTCCAGTGGACCATGTTTTGTCAAAATTCTCCACAATGACCCATCTGTCTTGGGTGGCCCTAAATGGCATGGCTCATAGTTTCACTGAGTTAGACAAGGCTGTGGTCCATGTGATCAGTTTGGTTAGTTTTCTGTGATTGGGGTTTTTATTTTGTCTGGCCTCTTATGAATAAGAATAATAGGCTTATGGAAGCTTTCTGGTGAGAGAGACTGACTGTGGGGGCAAAGGGGTCTTGTTCTGATTGCTGATGGGTGGGGCCATCCTCAGTAATCTTTAATCCAATTTTCTGTTGATGGAAGTGGCTGTGTTCCCTCCCTTTTGTTTGGCCTGAGGGCAAGGAACCCACTGGAGACTCCTGGACACTCACAGGCAAGTCTGTCTCATTCTGTTGTGGGGACAGTTCTTCTTTCTCCTGGCCCCTGGGGCGCACAAGATTTCATCTGTGTCCTCCAAAAGTCCGGTTCCCAGTCCTGTGGAAGTTCTGTAATCAAATCCCACTGGCCTCCAAAGTCAAATTCACTGGGGGTTCTCAATCCCTTTTCCAGATCTCCAGGTTGGGGAATCTATTGTGGGTCCTAGAACTTTCTTAGCAGCGTGTGATTTTCTTCAGTATAAATGTTCTGCAGTTTGTGGGATGTCTGCTTAGGGGCTCTATGGTTTGGCTGCTGGTGACCTCTTCCAAGAGGATTTATGCCACATGCTGGTCTACTGCAGCATGTGTGATCCTGGTCTACTGCAGGATCTTCTGCAGAGCTTCTGTCCCTGTGGCAGGCCATTGCTGATGTGTGCCTCTGCAGGAGACACTCAAACACTCAAAGGCAGGTCTGGCTCAGTCTCTTTGGAGCCTCTGAGTCCTGGTGCACACAAGGTTTTGTTTGAGCCCTCTGCACATCTCTGGTGGGTATGGGGTTTGATTCTAAGCATGATTTTACCACTTCTACCATCTTGTTGGGGCTTCTTTGCTGTTGGACATGGGGTATCTTTTTTAGGTGGGATTCAACATTCTCTTATCAATGGGTGTTCAGCAGCAAGTTGCAATTTTGGAGTTCTCACAGGAGAAGATAAGCATACATCCTTCTACTCCATCATCTCTGACAATTCCAAGGCACTGTCCTTGAAAAAATTTGGAGAGACTCCTGTAATTCAGGATTTGAATGGAGGCTGTTGTCATAGAGTTAGACATGGCGGTGGCTCCCAAGGTTTTGTTTTAATATCTGAGTCTGCCACTAAATAGTACATGATTTTAGACTGGCCACTGTATCTCCCTGGACCTCAGTTTCCTCAGTTACAATAGTATAGAAGTGGGGAAAAAGAAAAAAAAAAACAAACACATTTCATTCAGAAGTATGAATGGTGAACCTACCACATAGCAGTAGGCCATGGGCTACATTTGCAAATGAGGTAGACATGGCTCCCCTCTTCAAGGAACTCATAAGACAGTTGTGTCTCAGGTAGATGACAGGGAGAGATGGGAACTTGTGAGCTAAAGAGGTAGAATTAGATTCATGAACTCCGTGATGCTAATCATACAGAACTTGCTGACATTGTGTCAACTCAGCACTCTTTTTCTCATCCTCTGCTTTAGGGTCTCCACCTTTGCACTATTCTCCTTGTTTCTCTTTTTCTTGCTTATCTTTTGAGCCTTCCCTCAATAATTATTTCTCATAACTGGATCTGACTGGCACAGAAGTTCTCCCCTGCATATCCATAACCCTTGTCCTTGAATCTTGTCTTAGTCTCACATTATAGTTTCCATTTAGTTACTTGCTGCTCCACTACATATAATCATTTTAAAAAGTATTTATTTATTTATTTATTTTTATTTGTCTGTGCCAGGAGAAGGAAATGGCAACCCACTTCAGTGTTCTTGCCTGGAGAATCCCAGGGACAGGGGAGCCTCGTGGGCTGCCGTCTATGGGGTTGCACAGAATCAGATATGACTGAAGAGACTTAGCAGCAGCAGTGCCAGGTCTTAGTTATGGCATGAGGGACCTTTTTAGTTGTGGCATGTGGGATCTAGTTCTCTGACCGGGGATCGAACCTGGGTCACCTACGCTGGGAGCACAGAGTATTAGCCATTGGACCACCAGGGAAGTCCCTTGTTGTTTGTTGTTGTTGTTGTTCACCTGCCAAGTCATGTTCAGCTCTTTGCAATTCCATGGATTGCAGCATGCCAGGCTTCCCTATCCCTCACCATCTTCTGGAATTTGCCCAAGTTCATGGGAAGTCCCTAGGATAGCATAAAATCTGTTATAGGTAAAACCACTGCATAGCACATACATTACATACAAATTAATTAGTTAATAGACTACCTAATTAAGGTCAATAAATAATTATTAGCAATGTGGTACTATATATATATATCTCAGGTCCTTGTTACCAGAGTTCAAATTATCCTAGGTGATCTATGTGATCAGTAACTTTCATTTAGTTATATAAGATAAAATTTTGCAGTAAAAGTATCTCTGCTTTGTAACAAAAGCATAAACATGATACGTTTCAGTTTCACAATTCAATTGTATTTCATCCATGCAGCCTTCTGACTTTGGACTCAGAGTCATAGGTGACTTTCTTATTTGAACCTCTCATATCCTACCTTGATTTTTCTTTCCTTTTAACTTGCATATGATATTTACCAAGACTTTTGTGACTCCCCTGCCTAAAGAAAATAGTGGATCTTCAGAAATTTATAGCACTATAAACGAATTAAAAACGAATTGGTCTATTGGCTGGATGTAGCCTAGCCAATCAGAAAGGCAACATACCAACCTGTGGTGCGTAATGTAGCTGAGACAACCGTTGATCAGTTACTGCTTTATTTGTTAAATAGTCACGTATCTGAGTGATCCTGGAGAGAATGGTGAGAGCTGTGCCATAGAGGAGCAATAGACCAGCCTCTTGCAACTACAACTGCACCAGAATCACCAGGGATTTTAAAGCCTCCAGATGCCCAGACCCTGTTCCTAGAGAATCTTACTTGGAAAGTCTGGGGTGGAGCCATGACATCACAGTGCTTAAAACCCGTCCAAAGAAGTCAGTGCTGGATATCTCTTTAGAGAATTAGGAGATATTTATCCTGAGGACTTTGTGATTCCCTTAAGAGATATGCAAATGTTATTGCTTTTGGAAAAATGACCCTAAGGGCCATGTCTTAGTTGTTGAGAATATTTCTTGATTTTAGCCCTGTTCATGTGAGCTAAATTAAAGGGTTTTAGAGAGCACAGAAACCTTATGTTAATTAAAATCAACCATTAGGCTGAAGCAGAAATGCCAGCAGCCTACTGACTTGTTGATTGTTGACAGATTGGAGTGGAGGAAGTTGAGTAATTCACATCCTATGTATTGTACCATTAGTGGGTAAATGAGTTGAGTTTTAAAAATTGTGAACAGACATTTTAAATGTATTCATGAACTTTTTCAGAAGGTCTGGGAAACAAGGAGTCTGTGTGGTCCAGAGAAAAACGACTCTGGACCTTGGACCTCCTCCCAGGGCTGCTGCTAACCGCATATGTGACCTTGGGCTCCTAATTCAACCTTTGGAGGTCAGTTTTCTTATCTGCAAAATGTGTAGGCTGGATTAGTTATTCCCCACGTCCCTCCCAACTTAAAATTCTATCATTTAGTTTTAGAATTTCTTTATAACTCTAAAATACCGAACAAGTTAATACTCTCTCTGAAATAGAAACAAAAAACTCATATTTCCCCTGAATCTTTTGAAACCAGATAATTTGTATTGTTTCACCAGTGCTTCACAACATATACCAAAACAAGAGTCTTATAACTATTCCACATTTAGGTTAACCACTGGGCATTTGATTACTGACATTTATAGAAGAAAGATAAATCTGAATTAATCCAAATAATGGAACATTTAGTTCAGTTGGGGAAATTTATTCTTTAAAAAAAATTTTTTTTGGAAGAATAACATGCTGCTGCTGCTGCTGCTGCTGCTTCTAAGTCGCTTCAGTCGTGTCCGACTCTGTGCGACCCCATAGACGGCAGCCCACCAGGCTTCCCTGTCTCTGGGATTCTCCAGGTAAGAACACTGGAGTGGGTTGCCATTTCCTTCTCCAATGCAGGAAAGTGAAAAGTGAAAGGGAAGTCACTCAGTCGTGTCCGACTCTTTGCGACCCCATGGACTGAAGCCCACCAGGCTCCTCTGTCCATGGGATTTTTCAGGCAAGAGTGCTGGAGTGGGGTGCCATTGCCTTCTCAGAGAATAACATGCAAAGAGGTGCAAAAGTTATACCTATACAATTTGATGACTTTTCCCAAAGTAAACACAATTATGTAACCAGCACCCAAATTAATCAGCAGAGCATCTGTGGTGTCCAGGTACAGCCCCACCGTGCTCCCTACTCATCATAGGTCCCATCTCCTCAAGGTTAGACCATTGTCCTGGCAAGTAACACTACAGATTAGTTTTTGCCTATTTGTATGCTTATTTGTATCTGTCTTCATTCAATCAACATTTTGTTTAAAAATTCATTCAAATGGTAATATATATGTGGAGATCGTTCATTCTTGACTCTGTCCAGTAAACCATTATATGTAAATATCACAGTTTAATGTTGTCGAACATCTGGGTAGTTTCCAGTTTGAGGCTTTTACCAAAAATGCTAGTAGGAATGCTCTGACATATGTCTTTTGATAACATATACTTACATTTCTGTCGGGTGTATTTCTAAGAGTGGAATTGTTGGATTATATTATACAGCACACTTCCTGAGGATACTTTCTGAGGGCTTCATGTGTAACTGGCCAATTGCTTGGTGCTGGAGTCACAAATACATCTAGGCTCTTATGGGGCCACACCACTGCTTCTTGAATTAGAACTGCATTCAGGAACCCTACATGTATAACTGCTGTGCTTTAGTCATGTCTGACTCTTTGCAACCCCATGGACTGTGGCCCACCAGGCTTCTCTGTTCATGGAATTTTTCAGGTAAGAGTACTGGAGTGGGTTTCCATACCTTCCTCCAGGGGATCATGTATACCTGAGTTACAGACAAACTTTCTACTTAAGCCTCCTCAGACTTAAGCTGAAGCATGTTTCCCTTCATTGAGCAAAAACCACATAGTAGCAGAAAAAGAGAGACCCCACAAAGTATCTACAGGCACGACAATGTCACAATGAGTTTGAAGAATGCTCCTTTAAAAGAAAACACAAAAACAGGAAAGAAACAAAAAAAAGAAAAGGGTCTCTGTGTATTCATTTAAAGTCATCTGGGGAGTATTAGGCATGGAAGGACCATGCTTTGTTTTACTTTGTTTTTAGTTTAACAGAGGGTTCAGGCAAGGCACTTAGGACCTGGAACAAGGGTTTCCCACACATCAATCCCTTCCATTGATCCTGAGATTTGGCATATAAAAATTTTTATGGTTCTTTTCTTTCTAAGCCTTCCCGCAGATCCATTTTTAGGCCCCTCAGAACGTCACCTGGCTCATTATTTCCTCTGTGTATGGGTGGAGCATTTTGGCCCAAAGGACAATTCCAATGTCTTTGTGCTACTATTATTGGAGATTTGTTTCTGCCAGAGGTCACGTCCACCTTAACAGCCAGTGGCCTCCTGGCTCTTAAGTGGATGGGGCCAGTTCAGGCAGCACGTTATACTTAGATCAGTAGCAGATTGTGAGAAAGTCTGCAGGAGGCTACTAAGTGTTTCAGGAAGGTGGAAAGTCCTTCTTCATCTTCCCCAGAGAATCATTAGAGGTCTGGGAAGAACCAAGTGAGCTGTAATGCTTTCCCCTGAGGAAGGCTTATTCCTGCCATACATGCAGGTTCTTGGGTCAAGTTCTCCAGAAGCAGAGCCTGGGACTTTGGGTGAATGTGACTTATTGAGGGTGTGCTTTCATGAAAAGTGGGGGTTGGTGGGAGAAATCTTGCCTGATGCTATGGGAGCCCAGCATTTCGTATTTCTTTGTCGTTCATACTGATCAGTCTGCCTGAGATGAGCAGTGAACAAACTCCCAGGCAGGAGGCTCCTGTTCAGCCAAGGGTTTGTCTTCAGGGAAGGTGACCACTGGGGGCCATCAGTGGTCTACTGGAGCTGGGAAATGGATCCACCATCCAGTAACAGGCAGCCAGGAGAGGACACTAAGAGCACCTACTATAAACCAGGATTCCTGGAGATTTACTCTGGAGGAGGACCCTGCAGGAGATAACAGAAGATGCTTTATGGTGGCATTTTCTGCTTGCCAATAGGTATCTAGCCAACTCTCATCAGGCTTGTTCCTGAAACAATTGCTCCCCCTTCAATTCCATAAACACTCCATGCTCTTTTCCAGACTCCTGACAAGATAGGCAGGAACTTGGGACAGGGGACCCGTCCAAAGTTGCTGCAGTTCTTGTACCTGGACAAACGTCTCTTCAAGCAACAGATACAAAGAAACCTTAAGGGGCTAAAAATTACTGCATGCATGTGCAGTTGGAGGAAAGTATAAACAATAAGATACAGTAAGACCAAGACCCAACTGCAACTTCCCAGATTCTGAGAGCAAAAGCAGGGTGCTACACATGATCCCTGCACACACCACCACCACCAAGGGTGCAGACAGGTCACCTAAATCACCCCTCCAGCCCAACCCACAAATCTGCCCTCTCCTTACCCCATATAAGGGACCAGCTTGCCCCTGCCCTGCTTCAGGGAAAAAGCAAGGGTGTTGGTAACTTGTCCTCACTCGTTTATCCTGCAGCACGAGTCCCAAAAATTCTTGTCCGAATTTCTCATTTGGCCTCTTGTCAATTTCTATTGGGGGCTTCCCTGGTGGGGTAAAGCATCTGCCTGCAATGCGGGAGACCCAGGTTTGATCCCTGGGTCGGGAAGATTCCCCTGGAGGAGGAAACGGCAACCCACTCCAGTGTTCTTGCCTGGAGAATCCCATGGGCAGAGGAGCCTGGTCCGTGGGGTCACAAAGAGTCGGACACGACTGAGCGACTTCACTTTCACTTTCAATTTCTATTGATTAAAGTGTCCAAGAACCCAGATCAGTAATGCTAACATCTCTCACCTCTCACATTGGGCTGAAAAGCCGCTGTATCCCTCAGGGTCTGGCAAAATATCCCACTTCCTCTCCAAAATAGATTTGTCATTTCAGCCTCATTTTCCCTCTTGTCCTTTATACTTAAACTCCTGTCTCTCAGTCTAACATTTAAATGCTGGTGTTGTTTGCTTTGGAGATACATTGTCTTATCTTCACGAATGGATGATAAGTTTGTCTTAGGTTGACGTTCCCCAGAGGCAGACTCTGAGACAAGGACTTGAATGTAAGGTGGGATTCCAGGGGGCACAGACAGAAGAAATGGGAAGTTGAGACAGAGAATGGGAGGCATTAAAGTGACCATCATGAGCAACAGGGGTGAGATTCCACTGAGGACCTCTGGGAAAATCTGCAGTGCATATCTCAGAATTGTTCCACGATTTATCCAACCACTGTTATCCATCATTAGGTGGGGCCTACGTGAAATGTACCAGATTGGTTTAATGGCTAGGAAATATATCCTGTCTATAAACAATTTACAAATTAATATTCAATTTGGGAAAGTTTTAAAAACTATTTTCTTAAGTCAGGTAGCCTGGGATTCAGGTGAGACCAACAATAAACATTTATTCCACTTTTGACATAGTTATGAGCAATATATTTAATTTACACAATGAATTAACCAAAATATACAGCTCTGCCATATTTTCTTCATATGGTCTTTATCCTTTAATTGTTCAGTGGATATTGTCATCTGGTCTTGCCACTGAGGTGACTCAAACCACAAGAAGAATGTACATTAATGCAAACACCTCTAACTAGACATGTTCTCTTGGCAAGATGCTGACTCCATCTTGGACTCTGAAATATTAAATAAACCCAGCATAATTTGCTTGGGCTGATTCTCACCTTGGGAATTCCAGAACAGTTGGAAGGATTAACAGCAACAACAACAACAGAAAACCAATAAAGCTTTTTTTGTTGATGATATTTGGCCTGGAAAGCAGAACACACTGGGAGGTTTTGTCTCCTTTTTCTCTTTATAGAAAGACTCACTGGATATGTTCCATAAATTCTCTTTCTGTTATCCACCCTTCCCTAAAGCAGCAGAATTCCGAGAGAACAAGAAAGTCTTCAATCCCATTTTAAATTATTGACATTTTTGTTATATCAAAATTGGTGATCTGATTTTTTGTCTCTGTGTTTTAGAAGCCTGGATTCATCAATTGATTGATGTTGAACATTTCTATTTACTATACAATGTAGACTAGAAAAGAACCTGAGACAACAATAACAATTTATTTGCTTAATTTAAATCAAAGATGCTCCTAGAATTCTGAATATAGAATTGTTCCATATCGGCATCTCCAAGATTATAGAAGCTTTCATTATAGAAACTATCATTATAGAAACATCTTTTCTTTCACATTGAAGAAATTATGAGTCCCAAGAAAGGTAGAGAAATGTGAACTTTTAAAATTATGGCAATGATTATTATTCCATCCTGATGTATAAGGCTGCCTCTGCTCTCTGCTTCCTGAGCACTTCTAATTTAGTAGACAGAATTTAAGAAATTGATTAGTATTCCCCTGAGTTTCTCCTACTGACCAACTCATCATAAAACAATGGAATATCTTAAATTCCTCCTGGACTTATCTTTCTTCATTTGTGAAATGGGAACAATATCACTTGATCTGGTCTCTAAAACAATGATTAAATAAAAATAAAACTAAAATATTATTTTATAAAGAATATCTAGTGTCAAGTGTCTTTATTAACAGAGGTACATTGAGGGTAAAGAAAAGCATCATTAGATTGAGAAATCTAGTGTCCTTGGTTCAAATCCCAAATCCATTGCATTTCTTGTGGTTGATACTGAACACCTAAGCAAGCGCCTTATTTTCTCACAACTTCCATCTCCTTGATTATGCACTGAAGACACTAAACTCTACTTTTATCTTACAGTTGTTAGAATCAAGTGGAAAAAAAAAAAAAAAGAATGAAAGCATGTTGTGAAGGTCAGTGAGCTCAATGACTTAAACCACGGTTGCTGTTGTTGCCATCATCATCATATTATTATTGCTGAGAAATAAAATAGTGAAATCATCCTGGCTCTGGAGATTTGGGAAACACTTAGAATCCATCTGAGGAAGACATGGTAACAGAATGTTTAGGAAAAACATAATTACATCTTCATGAAAATCTCTCTCTTTAAATCTTTTTCTTGAAATTTTCATTTCCTAGTTTTTTATCTTTTGTAAACCCCCCATGAATACTTCTACTTATTAAATGAGTGAATAAGTGAATGAATGACTTCTACATGCTGCTTCAGTGCTTTTACTCTATTATTTTGATCAATATTTTACCTACGTTTATTGAACTTGTATACATCTTATCTATATAAAATACATGCCTAGATGACACATCCAATAGATAAAATTAAAAAGACAAATAATGTCAAGTATTATTGAAGATGTTGAGCAATCAAAACTCTTAGACATTGCTCATGAAATGTAAATTTATACAAATACTTTAAAAATTGTTTGGGAAATGTCTACTTTGGTAAACATATGCATTCCCTAGGAACTAGACATTCTATCACTAGAAATAAACATCCCCTCTGAAATGCATGTGTATGTACACCATATAAGAATGTGCATAAAAGCTTTATTCACAACATCTAAAAACCTGAGACTACCCCAATGCCCTTTAATAGTTTCATGGATGAATACATTGTGATGACTTCATACAATGGAAAACCACATAGCAATGAGAAAATGAATTCTAACTATGCACAACAACAGCAGTGAATTACACAAACATTATGTTGACAGCAAACACCCACTCACAAATATATATATAACATATAATCAATCCCATTTGCATAAATTGTGAAAGCAAGAAAAATAAATCCATGGTGTTAGAAGGCAGGACAGTGGTTACTCCAGGAGGTATGGGCTGTGGTAATGACCAGGAACCACCACAAACACAGTGTTTAAGGTGCTGGCTGGTGATGCTCCATGTTTTGATTTGGGTGTCACTTATGAGGATGAGAGAACATAAAGAAGGCAGAACACCAAAGAACTGATGCCTTCGAACTGTGGTGCTAGAGAAGACTCTTGAAAGTCCCCTGGACAGTGAAGAGATCACATCAATCAATCTTAAGTGAAATCAACCCTGAATACTTAGTATTTTGGCCACCTTATGAGAACAGCCGACTCATTGGAAAAGTCCCTGATGATGGGAAAGATGGTGGGCAGAAAGGAGAAGAGGGCGTCACAGGATGAGATGGCTGGATGGCATCACCGATGCAATGGACACGAACTTGAGCCAACTTTGGGAGGTGGTGAAGGACAGGGAGGCCTGGCATGCTGCTGTCCATGGGCTTGTGAAGAGTGAAACATGACTGTGCAAATGAACAACAAATATAAGGATGAACTTAGTGTGTGAAAGTTTGCCAAGCTGTATACTTAGGATACATAGCTCACCCTGGACCCTGATCATCATAGCTGAAGAATGAATAATTAACTAGTTTGATGTAATGTTTTGAACTTAAAAAAATTTACTTCTTTGGCTTTCAACATTAGATTGAAGTGAAGTCGTTCAGTTGTGTCCGACTCTTTGCGACCCCATGAACTATAGCCTTCCAGGCTCCTCCGTACGTGGGATTTTCCAGGCAAGAGTACTGGAGTGGGTTGCCAATTCCTTCTCCAGGGGATCTGCCCAACTCAGGGATCGAACCCTGGTCTCCCGCATTGCAGGCAGACACTTTACCCTCTGAGCCACCAGGGAAGCCAAGTTGAAGTGACTCACTGACAAAAGGACTAATCTATGCTTAGTCTACTTGTCTTTGGGAACACCTGGAGTAAGAAGCCTCTAGACAAGTGGTGAGTCTACACCCAAATTTCAGTTAGGCCAAGTAGCTGATATAACTCAGTGAGCTGATTCAAGACCAGCTCTCTGGCTATGCCAGGCCTCTTGTGATCTTGTGACAGTCAAGTGAGCTGGGTATAGAAGCCGAGAAGATTCTTGCTCTGGTTCTTATGTTGGGATGAGGAGCTGAGAGGTAGGCAGCCTGTGGGCCAAAACTTCTGGGAACATGCAAAATGAAAATCCCGAGACGTCTTTATTGCTCCAAAATGGACTCTGCCCCTCCACAGTCCAGAGCAGAGTGCGGTTCACCAGTGCGTCAGTTTGACTCAGGGGTGGGGAGCAGAAGGCAGAGATGGCCCTACAACGGCACTGACATCAGCTCTGGAGCTGGAGTACCTGACTGGTGGCTAGAGTTCACCATTTCCATGAGGGGACGCCTGCTCCACAAGACAGTACTCATCTGTTAGATTCCACACGGTGCTGCAGCAAACTCGACCTGAAGCCTAATTGCCCCCGTGCAAGTGATGCTTGTTCTGCTGAGCTTAGTGACAAGGTCGGCTGGCATCAAGGTCCATGCAGCTCCTCATATGAAGAGCTCTCAAGTAACCAGGTTGACTTGGGACCTGTTTTTGCCACTCGGTAGTTTTGCTTCAGTCCTTTCAGAAGTTTGAATGTCCTGATAATTTGATCTTTGTGTGTAAAGACTGCAAAAGTAAACAAATAAAGTTGGAAGACAATTTACTCTCACAAACTATAAGGAACTCTTTTCTTCAAAGGTATGAGAGAAAGTCATTTTGAGATGTTTCGTTATCTGGTGGCTAAAATCAGATTCTCATTTTAAAACAAAGAATTGAAGCATTTGAGAATTACTTGAATCCTTAGAGACCATCATCATCAACACCATCATTTCATAGAGGAGGGAACTAAGACCAGGAAAGTTGTATCTCTACGACTATGAACTCGCCAATGATGCCCGTCTTCCTTATTTTACCTTCTGATTCTTTTTTCCTTTCTTGTTCCTCTCTGTATTCCTCTCATCATTCTCCACTTCTGTAGCCAAAGGGACACACGTTAGAAAAAGGGTAACTTCAGCACAGAGCATGTACTGTCATTGTATATTTTCTTCTATCATGTTTCTTAATCAAGCATCTTTTCAACTCATTCTATCTCCACTTTTCATCTCAAAGTTGAAAGTTATACCCATGTTCAAGTTACAATATTGGCATTAATAGTTGGATCCTTTCTCTCTTAGAAAAGATGTTTTTGATGATAGTTTGCAATGGCAGCAAAGAGTTCCTTGTGTGTAACACAGACCACAACACAAAAAAATAGAAATTGACACTCCATTTAGGATACCTTTTGATATTAATTGTCCCAGTGCCAAGCTGGTAGCTCTAAGCAAGTTTACTTGGAAAGTATTCCCAGGCATAGAGGTAGCCTGGAAATCCTCCCATAATTTGTAAATATTGCTGGAGGGCAAAAAGTGGAAGTGGGAATAAATTGAATTTAAAGAAAATTCAACAATCGTACCTTGTATGTGAGTCAATGTGTATCAGTCTTAAACATAGAGCACATAAAAGGAAGACTTCTGGATTTCAGAACTGACCAGAGGCAGAATGAAATCTAAATCTGGCATGTTTCTTTCTGCAGTATCTCCATCTGATGTGTTTGCAAACCTCCAGTGGGAGAAAAAAAATCCCTCCATGATTCATTCATATAGCTTTAGGGCATCGTGTCCATCTGCACTATAATTGTTTGACCCTCATGAATAAGGGGGTATTTTTAATTCTTTACAAACTTGTAGTTTGTGCAGCTGTGGATGCTCCAGCATTTGGGAAAAAAGGTATCGAGCATATTTAAAATAACACCAGGTTCATATTCACTTTCTTTGTCAACCAAATTTGATGATTTCCTAAAGAACTATAAGGACGTCATGTGAGATTTCTCCTGACAAGCTAAAAACTGCTGTTCCTTCTATATGACATTCTTTACCCATTCAAGCGTTATGTACTTAGTGGAGGCAGAAAGAAATTTTTTCAATTAACAGAAAATAATTTTCCTTCTTATTTATCATGCGAAGAGCTGACTCATTGGAAAAGACTCTGATGCTGGAAGGGATTGGGGGCAGGAGGAGAAGGGGACGACAGAGGATGAGATGGCTGGATGGTATCACTGACTTGATGGACGTGAGTCTGAGTGAACTCCGGGAGTTGGTGATGGACAGGGAGGCCTAGCGTGCTGCGATTTATGGGGTCGCAAAGAGTCGGACATGACTGAGCGACTGATCTAATCTGATCTGATGTTTAAAATAAGTTCATAATTTTACATTCATTGTTTGAACTGAACAACTTAATAGAAAGCATAAAAACATTTACATACAGAAACAAATTTCTAATTCCAAGTGAACAGTACTTTTCCATGTGTTGTTCAGCTTTAGAATCTCTTACTTTCAATCTATCACTGATAACACTTGGCTACCTGAGTTTGCACCAGGAAATGTGCACTTAATATGAAGAGAAAAACCTTCTACAGAGTTGGAGCATGCAAGCCACAGGTGCTTCTAAAATGTCCACTGAGGGCATTCTCAACTTTTGCAGGATAAGGAAAATTTACATTTTATCAGTTACAGAAGAACTCTCAGGTTGAAATCCAAGTGAACTCGTACCAGACATCCAATTCATCACCGTGATAACTTAAGATCACTCTTGGGTTGGTAATCAGGGCAACTGACCCATTCCCTGCCCTTGAATCTGGCTCAGTGTTTTCACAGAAGAGACACATTAAATATAACAAGTCTTGGCGCTTGCCTGGTAAATTCTTCCTTTCATCATCTTTAATCTAGAATGAGGAGCTGGCTTCAAAGACATAATTTTTCCAAATCCCTCTCTCCAATGCTTTCAGCACACATTTGTCTGAATCCCATCTGCCAGAGCCTGCACCTCTGCCTGAGGACTTCCTCTGTCCCCAGAAGCCTGATTGGCCCCTGCAGGAGGCAGGCTGGAAGTGCCAGGGAGTGAATGTCCCTGGAGCAGCCTTCAACCACTGACTGATGGCAGTCAATGTTCAACTCCTCGAGCTCCTGCTGCCCTGAACACATGTCCTACACACTCTCCTAGAGCTCTCCAACTGGGCCTGAGCCCCACTCAGTCCATGCATGAATGACTTGCCTGATGAAGCATTCTGATTGGCTGCCTTTCATCATCAGTCTCATCACCCTTCTTACTCCTCCACTAGTGTTTCTTAAAATTACCTCCCAAACAATTTACTTTTAAGTCTTTGTCTCAGGATCTACTTCTGGTTCTACATCTGGGAAAATACTTAATAGAAATACCTGCAGCCTGACTAGCCTCCCAGCCGAGTTAAATAAAATAAACAACTTTTATCCTCCAAATATATATATACACATATATATATATAATTTCTGCCGAGTTTAGGTATAATTTACACCCCATTCACTTCCATCTTGATTAATGAGCACTTTTTCACACAGGAACTCTGATCAGCAGCCAATTGAGCTGGGATTACATCAATACAGTCCTTAAGAACTGACAGGATCAGAAGCTCTGATTCAATTTCATTGAATTTCTCAATGAAATGTAATCTTGAAATGGAAATTCTGCAGAGACAATTTCTGATATTCAGTTTTTCTGATAATTGATCTGAATAGAATAGAATAAAAAGATGAAGATGTCTTCCATCTTCTTTCTTTTTCCTCTAAGCAATTTAAGAGCAAGTTTAATGCACGTTACAGGGGTGGAAAGCAATATCATCTATTTCAAAATCCATTGTGTGTGTGTGTGAGTCACTCAGTCATGTCTGACTCTATGCGACCCCTTGGACTGTAGCCCTCCAGGCTCTTCTCTCCATGGGGTTTTCCAGGCAAGAATACTGGAGTGAGTTGCCATTTCTTAAAATACATTTTTCTGAATTCCATCTTTAGTGTACAGAACAGAACTTCTGGAATTGAGGAATTAATACTCCACAATCTTTCCCACCCCCAGTAATTTCTATACACTCTCAAGTTACATTGGCTCTGTGCTGGATAGATATCTTTCCCACTTTTCCTTTCTTCTAATCTCATGGTTAAGTTGAATCAGATATTGCCCATTCTTTTAACAATCTAAAGGAAACATATTTGCATGTACACCCTGTAGTTAAGCCTGGGCTTAGCAGAAAATAATAAACTGCCTAAGATGCCCAAATTCCTATAATAAATATGAAACAATAAATGCATAGAAATATGAGGAAGAAATTACACCCATTAAATGCATCCAGGCTGATGAGTGATAGGATGGCTGCCTATTCAAGCTGGAAATTTTACACATGATCGAAGCTTTATTTAGTCTAATGGAATGTGCTTCCTGAGTTTGGCTCTGACTAAGCCTGAGAGCACAATAGCGAGTATTATGTGATTGGCCTGAGCTCATTCCCATCTCAAAGCCATTGTGACTGGGTCTTGACTGACTCTTTCTCTCAGGTAACCCGTCACCTTGCTGTTCCTCTTGGTTTAGACATTCATTCAGGATGTTATAAAAACAAACTTGGCAACTTTTATGGACCACAGTCTCCTCCTTACAATCTCTCTCTAAAAAGTTCTAAAATTATTGGGAATATTTAGCCTCATTCTACAGTTTGGGAAACATAAACTCAATGATACAGCAAATGTTACAACTGGCCAAGATTACTGAGTCTCACTGCTAGATGATCACACAGGTGGACAAGGACCGTGTTCATTGCATCAGCAAAGCAGAGATGACTCCAAAATGGTTTGTTGGAGGAATTTAATATTTGCAGTTACCAAGAACAGTATTAAAGACATCATACTTATATGTATATATGTGCATGCATGCTAAGTCACTTCAGTCATGTCCAACTCTTTGTGACCCTATGGACTGCAGTCTGCCAGACTTCTCTGTCTATGGGATTCTCCATGTAGGAATACTGGAATGGGTTGCCATGCCCTCCCCCAGGGGATCTTCCTGACACAGGGATCAAACCTACGTCTGTTATATCTAACCTGCTTTGGCAGGCAGGTTTTTTACCACTAGTGCCACCTGGGGAGTGCTATATGTGTGTGTGTGTGTGTGTGTGTGTGTGTATGTGTGTGTGTGTGTGTGTGTGTGTATATATATATAATCATATATGTATGATGTTCCAAACAAAGGAGGTTAAAGAATCATGACAAATAAATCAATATCTTATCCAATTTGGATGCTGTGTAAAAGAGAGGAAAAAATTACATTATTGGATCAGTGACAGAGTAGAAATGTGGATAATGAATTGGATACAATTATTGTATCAGTGCTACATTTATTGAAGTTCCTAATGGTGCTCTGGTTTTGCAAATAAATATCCCCATTCCAAGGACATATACACTGAATTATCTAGGGATACAGGAGTAAAGGGCCATGATATATATATATATATATTTTTTTTTTACCCTCAAATGATCCAACCAGTCCATTCTAAAGGATATCAGTCCTGGGTGTTCATTGGAAGGACTGGTGCTAAAGCTGAAACTCCAATACTTTGGCCACCTCATGTGAAGAGTTGACTCATTGGAAAAGACCCTGATGCTGAGAGGGATTAGGGGCAGGACGAGAAGGGGACAACAGAAGATGAGATGGCTGGATGGCATCACCGACTCTATGGACATGAGTTTGAGTAATCTCCGGGAGTTGGTGATGGACAGGGAGGCCTGGAGTGCTTTGATTCATGGGGTCGCAAGGAGTCAGACACGACTGAGCGACTGAACTGAACTGAACTGAACTGAACCCTCAAATATATCATGAAAAAATTGTCTCAGCACTTACAACCACAAACATTTATGCATTATTCACATCTCATGTCAACTGGATTTGGTATTCTTCCATGTGTCTTCTCAATCTGGGACCAAGGTCAGACAGGATGTCCTCTTTGGGCCATGCCATCCTTATGGAAGAGGAAAGAGAATGAAAGCCAAGCATGCAGTGGCTCCTGATGCTTCTGTTTAAACATGACAACAGTCTACATGCTCTTTAATAAAGCAAGTCACTTGACTTAGTCCAAAATCAAAGGGCAGGAAAGGAGATTTAGCCTTGTAAGAAAATGTCAGATTGTCTTCCAACGTGGTTATGCCACTTTGCATTCTCATCACCAATGAATGAGAGTTCCCTTTGCTCCACAATCTTTCCAGTGATTGATATGCAGTTTTTTTTTTGTTGTTCTTGTTTGTTTTGTTTTAGCCATCCAAATACGTGTATTGCAGCATCTCACTGTTATTTGTATTTTCCTATTTGTCATTTTTAGAATCAGTCTACCACATCCTATATAGCAATCATTAGTGAAAAGAAATTGTTGATGAATATATAAATTGAACAAATGGTTTTTCTGCAAGATAGTTTTTCAACATACTTTCAAAAAATAAAATTTTCATCATGTGGCTGTTGACTAATTAAATTGGAGCAACATCTAAAGCCTCAGGGGTCATATTTATGTTGTTTATTTTCCATATCTTCAGCCCCTGATACACTTAAGTGCTCAATAAATATTTCTTCTAGGAATAAATTTGTTGTTGTTCAGTCGCTCAGTCATGTTTTACTCTCTGCAAGCCCATGCAGTGCAGCATGCCAGGCTTCCCCTGTCCTTCACTATCTCTCAGAGTTTGCTCAAACTCAGAAAGGCTTAAATATATCCCTATTCATCTCAGAGACAAATCCTCTGAGATTAGTAGTAGGTTTTTTTCTGTTATTCTGTATTCTCAGTGGAAAGATAGCCTTATCTCTTCCTTGTTCTCTACTTGGAGCCTGTTGGGTTTTCTTTCTTTAATTCTACCTCTATTCTAATATTCTGCAAAAAATATATTTAAAAATTAAAATACTAATTACTGTGCCAAGAGACCCAAATTGGCATCGAAATGCTTGGGAACACTGCCCTAGTACTTATTAGGGTTTTCGCTCTTATTCCTGCTTCCCCAGCACCCCAGTCCTTGATGGCAACACTTGAAAAAATTGAAAAGTATGATAAAGTCTTTAATCCATAGGTAGCTCAGTTGGTAAAGAATCTGTCTGCAATGCAGGAGACCAGGTTTTGATCCTTGGGTTGGGAAGATCCCCTGGGGAAGGAAATGACAACCCACTCCAGTATTCTTGTCTAGAAAAATTCCATGGATGGAGGAGTCTGGCAGCTACAGTCAATAGGGTTGCAAGGAGTCGGACATGACTAAGTGGCTAACACTTTCACTTTCAGCCCCTCTTAGCTCCTCTTAGCTAATATAACAGTAATAACTTACATTAGTGTATAAATTGATTTTTGGACGTCTACATGGGAAATTAGAGACTCTACAGAATGGAACTGGATGGCTAGAAAAATTTTTAGTCTTCAGGTATAATCTTTGGTGTCTTTTTTTCCTGTATGCTTAATAAAGCAAATAACTCACATGTATTTTCATGCTTTTCATCAAACCTGAAAATACATACTTTTGTGTTAAGTTCATTTCACCATTGTATCCACATGCAGAACTGTCTTGAATGCTTTTATTGAAGTGAATCATTCATCTGCCCCATAAATCACTATTAAACTTGATTAAGAAATCAATCATTCCCAGTCATCTATTTCAACAATTGCCCATTTTTTAACTAAGAGTTTGAACCAGCTGGGCCTAATTTAATTGCATTGTCCACACAAGTAGAGGTAAAGATAATAGAATAAATCAGTCTCTCAGTCATGTCCTACTCTTTGCGACCCCATGTACTGCAGTATGCCAGGCCTCCCTGTCCATCACCAACTCCCAGAGTTTACTCAAAATCATGTCCATTGAGTCAGTGATGCCATCCAACCATCTCATCCTCTGTTGTCCCCTTCTCCCACCTTCAATCTTTCCCAGCATCAGGGTCTTTTCCAATGAGTCCATTCAAGTACAAGTAGAGGTATTTTAAAAAATTAACTTATTTTTTAATTGAAGGATAATTGCTTTACAGAATTTTGTTGTTTTCTATCAAACCTCAACATGAATCAGCCGTAGGTATACATATATGCCCTCCCTTTTGAACCTCCCTCCCATCTCCCTCCCCATCCCACCCCTCCAGGTTGATACAGAGCCCCTGTTTGAGTTTCCTGAGCCATACAGCAAATTCCCGTTGGCTATCTATTTTACATACAGTAAGGTAAGTTTCCATGTTACTCTTTCTATGCATCTCACCCTCTCCACCCCTCTCCCCATGTCCATAAGTCTGTTCTCTATGTCTGTTTCTCCTTTGCTGCCCTGCAAATAAATTTTTCAGTACCATTTTTCTAGATTCCATATATATGCATGAGAAAACGATATTTATCTTTCTCTTTCTGACTTACTTCATTCTGTATAATAGAGTCTAGGTTCATCCACCTCATTAGAACTGACTCAAAAGTGTTCCGTTTTATGGCTGAGTAATATTCCATTGTGTATATGTACCACAACTTCTTTATCCATTCGTCTGCTGATGGACATCTAGGTTGCTTCCATGTTCTAGCTACTGTAAATAGTGCTGCAGTGAACAAAGGGATACATGTATCTTTTTCAATTTTGGTTTCCTCAGGGTATATGACTAGTAGTGGGATTGCTGGGTCATATGGTGGTTTTATTCCTAGTTTTTTAAGGAATCTCCATACTGTCTTCCATAGTGGCTGTATCAGTATATATTCCCACCAACAGTGCAAAAGCGTTCCTTTTTCTCCACACCCTCTCCAGCATTTATTGTTTGTAGACTTTTTGATGATGGCCATTCTGACTGGTGTGAGGTGATATCTCATTGATTTTGATTTGCATTTCCCTGATAATGAGCAATATTGAGCAACTTTTCATGTGTTTGTTAGCCATCTGTATGTCTTTTTTGGAGAAATGTCTCTTTAGGTCTTTTCCCCACTTTTTGATTGGGTTGCTTATTTTTCTGGTATTGAGTTGTATGAGCTGCTTGTATATTTTGGAAATTAATCCTTTGTCAGTTGTTTCATTCACTTATTTTCTCCCATTCTGAGGGTTGTCTTTTCACCTTGATTATACTCTCCTTTGCTGTGCAAAAGCATTTAAGTTTAATCAGGTCCCACTTGTTTACTTTTGTTTTTATTTCCATCACTCTAGGAGATGGGCCATAGAGGATCTTGCTTTGATTTATGTCATTGAGTGTTCTGCCTATGTTTTCCTCCAAGAGTTTTATGGTTTCTGGTCTTACATTTAGGTCTTTAATCCATTTTGAGTTTATCTTTGTGTATGGTGGTAGGAAGTGTTCTAATTTCATTCTTTTACATGTAGGTGTCCAGTTTTCCCAGCACCATTTATTGAAAAGGCTGTCTTTGCCCCATTGTATATTCTTTCCTCATTTGTAAAAAATAAGGTATCCATAGGTGCATGGGTTTATTTCTTGGCTTTCTATCTTGTTCCATTGGTCTATATTTCTGATTTTGTGCCAGTACCATACTGTCTTGATGACTATAGCTTTGTAGTACAATCTGAAGTCAGGAAGCTTGATTCCTCCAGCTCTATTCTTCTTTCTCAAGACTGCTTTGGCTATTCGGGGCCTTTTGGGTTTCCATATGAATTGTTAATTTTTTTGTTCTAGTTCTGTGAAAAATATCATTGGTAATTTGATAAGGATCACATTGAATCTGTAGATTGTGTTTGATAGTATAGGCATTTTCACAATATTGATTCTTCCTTCCCAGGAACATGGAATATCTCTCCATCTGTTTATGTCATCTTTGATTTCTTTCATCAACGTCTTATAATTTTCCATGTACAGTTCTTTTGTCTCCTTTGGTAACTTTATTCCTAGATATTTTATTCTTTTTGTTCCAATGGTGAATGGGATTGATTTCTTAATTTCTCTTTCTGAACTTTCATTGTTAGTATATAGAAATCCAAGTGATTTCTGTGTATTGATTTTGTATCCTGCAACTTTGCTAAATTCACTGATTAACTTTAGTAATTTTCTGATACTATCTTTAGGGTTTTCTATGTACAGTATCATGTCATCTGCAAACAGTGAGAGCTTTACTTCTTCTTTTCTGATCTGGATACCTTTTATTTCTTCGCTGATTGCTGTAGCTAGGACTTCCAGAACTATGTGAAATAACAGTGGTGAAAGTGGATGCCCTTGTCTGTTCCTGATCTTAGAGGGAATGTTTTCAGTTTTTCACCATTGAGAATAATGTTTGCTGTAGGCTTATCATATACAGCCTTTACTATTTTGAGGCAGGTTCCTTCTATGCCTATTTTCTGAAGAGTTTTTTTTATCATAAATGGGTGCTGAATTTTGTCAAAGGCTTTTTCTGCATCTATTGAGAATATCATATGGTTTTTATCTTTATTTGTTAATATGGTGTATCACATTGACTGATTTGCATATATTGAAGAATCCTTGCATTCCTGGAATAAACCCAACTTGATCATGATGTATGAGCTTTTTGATGTGTTGCTGAATTCTGTTTGCTAAAATTTTGTTGAGGATTTTTGCATCTATGTTCATCAGTGATATTGGCGTATTCTTTTTTTGTGTTGTCTTTGTGGCTTTGGTATTAGGGTGATGGTGGCCTCATAGAATGAGTTTGGAAGTGTTCCTTCCTCTGCAAATTTTTGAAAGAATTTTAGAAGGATAGGCATTAACTCTACTCAAAGCAGAGACATTACTTTGCCAACAAAGGTCCATCTAGTCGAGGCTATGGTTTTTCCTGTGGTCATGTATGGATGTGAGAGTTGGACTGTGAAGAAAGCTGAGTGCCGAAGAATTGATGCTTTTGAACTGTGGTGTTGGAGAAGACCCTTGAGAGTCCCTTGGACTGCAAGGGGATCCAACCAGTCCATTCTGAAGGAGGTCAGCCCTGGGATTTCTTTGGAAGGAATGATGCTAAAGCTGAAACTCCAATACTTTGGTCACCTCATGCAAAGAATTGACTCAGAAAAGACTCTAATGCTTGTAGGGATTGGGGGCAGGAGGAGAAGGGGATGACAGAGGATGAGATGGCTGGATGGCATCACTGACTCGATGGACGTGAGTCTGAGTGAACTCTGGGAGTTGGTGATGGACAGGGAGGCCTGGCGTGCTGCAATTCATGGGGTGGCAAAGAGTCAGACACGACTGAGTGACTGAACTGAACTGAAATGAAATGTTTGATAGAATTCTCTTGTGAAGCCATTTGGTCCTGGGCTTTTGTTTTTTGGGAATTTTTTATCACAGCTTCAATTTCAGTGTTTGTAATTAGGTTGTTCATAATTTCTATTGCTTCCTGCTTCAGTCTTGGAAGACTGAATTTTTCTAAGACTTTGTCCATTTCTTCCAGGTTATCCATTTTATTGCCATAATAGTTGTTCATAATAGTCTCTTATATCCTTTGTATTTCTGCCTTGTCTGTTGTAACCTCTCCTTTTTCATTTCTTTTTTTTTTTTTTATTTTTTATTTTTTTTTTATTTTATTTTATTTTTTTTTTTTTTTCTTTTTTTTTTTAATTTTATTTTATTTTTAAATTTTACATAACTGTATTAGATTTGCCAAATATCAAAATGAATCCGCCACAGGTATACATGTGTTCCCCATCCTGAACCCTCCTCCCTCCTCCCTCCCCATTCCATCCCTCTGGGTCGTCCCAGTGCACCAGCCCCAAGCATCCAGTATCGTGCATCGAACCTGGACTGGCAACTCATTTCATACATGATATTTTACATGTTTCAATGCCATTCTCCCAAATCTTCCCACCCTCTCCCTCTCCCACAGAGTCCATAAGACTGTTCTATACATCAGTGTCTCTTTTGCTGTCTCGTACACAGGGTTATTGTTACCATCTTTTGTTGATTTGATTCTTCTCTCTTTTATTCTTGATGAGTCTGGCTAAAGGTTTGTCAATTTTCTTTATCTTCTCAAGGAACCAGCTTTTAGTTTTATTAATCTTCCATTGTTTCCTTCACTTCTTTTTCATTTATTGCTGCTCAGATCTTTATGATTTCTTTCCTTCTACTAATTTTCGGGCTTTTTGTTCTTCTTTTTCCAGTTGCTTAAGGTGTTTAAGGTGTAAAGTTAGGTTGTCTATTTGATGCTTTTCTTGTTTCTTGGGGTAGGATTGCATTGCTATAAACTTCCCTCTTAGGACTGCTTTTGCTGCATCCCATAGGTTTTGAGTTGTCATGTTTTCATTGTCATTTGTTTCTAGAAATTTTTTGATTTCCCTTTTGATTTCTTCAGTAACCTGTTGGTTATTTAGAAATGTATTGTTTAATCTCAACATGTTTGTGTTTTTACAGTTTTTATTCTTGTAATTGATATCTAGTCTCATAGTGTTGTGGTCAGAGAAGATGCTTGATATAATTTCAGTTTTCTTAAATTTACTGAGGTTTGATTTGTGACCCAAGATGTGGTCTATACTGGAGAATGTTCAATGCACACTTGAGAAGAAGGTGTGTTCTGCATTTGGATAGACTGTCCTGAAGATATCAATGAGATCCATCTCATCTAATGTATAATTTAAGACTTGTGTTTCCTTTTTAATTTCCTGTTTTGATCATCTGTTCATTGGTGTGAGTGGGGTGTTAGAGTCTCCTACTATTATTGTGTTGCTGTCAATTTCTCCTTTTATGTCTGTTAGTGTTTGTCTTATGTATTGAGATGCTCCTATGTTGGGAGAATAGATATTGACAGTTGTTGTGTCTTTCTCTTGGACCGATCCTTTGATCATTATGTAGTGTCCTTCCTTATCTCTTGTAATGTTATTTTAAGGTCTTTTTTTGTCTAATATGAGGATTACTCCAGCTTTCTTTTGCTTCCCATTTGCATGGAATATATTTTTCCATCCTCTCACTTTCACTTTATATGTGTCTTTAGGTCTGAAGTGGGTTTCTTGTAGCCAGCATATACATGGGTGTTGTTTCTGTATCCATTCAGCCAGCCTGTGTCTTTTGGTTGGAGCATTTAATCCATTTACATTTAATATAATTATTGATATATATGTTCCTATTGCCATTTTCTTAATTGTTTGGGGTTTGTTGTAGATCTTTTTCTTTTCTTGTATTTCTTGGCTATTTAAGTTCCTTTAACATTTGTTGTAAACCTGGTGTGGTGGTACTGAATTCTCTTAAATTTTTCTTGTCTGAAAACCTCTTTATTTCTCCATCAATTTTGAATGAGATTCTTGCTGTTTACAGTAATCTTGGTTGTAGATTTTTCCCTTTAAATATATCCTGCCTTTCCCTTCTGGCCTGCTGAGTTTCTGCTAAAAGATCAACTGTTAAACATATGGGATTTCCCTTGTATGTTACCTGTTGCTTTTCCCTTGCTGCTTTTAATATTCTTCCTTTGTGTTTAGTCTTTGTTAGTTTGATTAGTATGTGTCTTGGTATGTTTCTCCTTGGGTTTATCCTGTATGGGACTCTTTGCACCTCTTGAACTTGATTGACTATTTCCTTTTCCATGTTGGGGAAATATAATAACTATAATCTCTTCAAAATTTTTCTAATATCCCTTCTTTTTCTCTTCTTCTTCTGGGATCCCTATAATTTGAACGTTGGTGCGTTTGATATTGTCCCAGAAGTCTCTGAGACTATCCTCAGTTCTTTTCATTCATTTTACTTTATTCTGCTTTCCAGAAGTTATCTCCACCATTTTATCTTCCAGGTCACTGTATCATTCTTCTGCTTCAGATATTCTGCTGTTGATTCCTTCTAGAGTATTTTTAATTTCAGTAATTGTGTTGTTTGTCTCTGTATGCTTATGCTTTAATTTTTCTAGGTCTTTGCTAATTGATTCTTGCATTTTATCCTTTCTATTTTCAAGGTTTTTGATCATCTTTACTATCATTATTCTGAATTCTTTTTCAGGTAATTTGCCTATTTCCTCTTCATTTATTTGGATTTCTGTATTTCTAGTTTGTTCCTTCATTTGTGTAGTATTTATCTGCCTTTTCATTTTTTTTTAACTTATTACATTTGAGGTCTCCTTTTCCCAAGCTTCAAAGTTGAATTCTTTCTTCCTTTTGCTGTCTGCCCTTCTAAGGTTGGTCCGGTGGTTTGTGTAAACTTCGTATAGGGTGAGATTTGTGCTGAGTTTTTGTTTGTTTGTTTTCCTCTGATGGGCAAGGCTGAGTGATGTGGTAATCCTGTATGCTGATGACTGGGTTTGTGTTTTTGTTTTGTTTGTTGTTTAGATGAGGTGTCCTGCACAGGGTGCTACTGGAGGTTGGGTGATGCCGGGTCTTGTGTTAAGTGGTTTCCTTTGAATGAGTTCTCACTATTTGATACTCCCTAGGGTTATTTCTCTGGTAGTCTAAGGTCTTGGAATCAGTGCTCCCACTCCAAAAGCTCAAGACTTGATCTCTCTTTTTGTTGTCCAAGCTAAAGGTGAAATAAACTTCCATGAAACTCAAAGGCAGACCAAAGCAGAGTGATGAGTTGGCAAAATGTGGAGGATCTTTTTTCTTTCCTTTGTGCTTAGTCTATCTGTGCTTCCCCTGGGACCACGTGCTGAGGTCTTGTATCCTGCCCTTGACTCCAGAGTTTTTAATGCAAACAGACAGACTTTAGCTGACCCTGTGGCAACGAGGGCCATGTGCAGGTGCAGCAGTTGAAGATGACAGTGGGGGCGGGCCTAGTGGAGGTATTTTAAACAAACAAAGAAACAATAAACTATCAATAATAATAGCAAGAGAGTTTCTAAAGGTAGATTCTCCATGGGAGATTATTTTAATTAATTCTTCTCAGTACTAAAATCCATTAATTTTTCATAATGAAGTTGTTTAAGTTTCCACTACTATGGAATTCCATGCAAACCTCACTCCCAGTCTATGCTGGCACATGGATTTTCTTGACGAATCCAAGGTGCCTTTGTTGTCTTCCTCTTACCAGCTCAGGCTCAGAGGATGAGACCCACTCCTTGAATGTCAGTTTCTCAACTTAAAAATGAAAACTGGAGAACCTATTGCATTCCTTTCTAAATGGGATAAAATTGGACTCAGATATTGATCGTGAATGAAACAGACCCCACTTCAGATCAGATCAGATCAGATCAGTCGCTCAGTCATGTCCAGCTCTTTGCGACCCCATGAATCTCAGCATGCCAGGCCTCCCTGTCCATTACCAACTCCTGGAGTTCACTCAGACTCACGTCCATCGAGTCAGTGATGCCATCCAGCCATCTCATCCTCTGTCATCTCCTTCTCCTCCTGCCCCCAATCCCACCCAGAATCAGAGTCTTTTCCAATGAGTCAACTCTTTGCATGAGGTGGCCAAAGTACTGGAGTTTCAGCTTTAGCATCATTCCTTCCAAAGAAATTCCAGGGCTGGTCTCCTTCAGAATGGACTGGTTGGATCTCCTTGCAGTCCAAGGGACTCTCAAGGGTCTTCTTCAACACCACAGTTCAAAAGCATCAATTCTTTGGCGCTCAGCTTTCTTCACAGTCCAACTCTCACATCCATACATGACCACAGGAAAAACCATAGCCTTGACTAGGTGAACCTTTGTTGGCAAAGTAACGTCTCTGCTTCTGAATCTGTTATCTAGGTTGGTCATAACTTTCCTTCCAAGGAGTAAGCTTTTAATTTCATGGCTGCAGTCACCATCTGCAATGATTTTGGAGCCAAGAAAGATAAAGTCTGACACTGTTTCCACTGTTTCCCCATCTATTTCTCATGAAGTGATGGGACCAGATGCCATAATCTTCGTTTTCTGAATGTTGAGCTTCAAGCCAACTTTTTCACTCTCCACTTTCACTTTCAGCAAGAGGCTTTTTAGTTCCTCTTCACTTTCTGCCATAAGGGTGGTGTCATCTGCATATCTGAGGTGATTGATATTTCTCCTGACAATCTTGATTCCAGCTTGTGTTTCTTCCAGCCCAGCGTTTCTCATGATGTACTCTGCATAGAAGTTAAATAAGCAGGGTGACAATATGCAGCCTTGACGAACTCCTTTTCCTATTTGGAACCAGTCTGTTGTTCCATGTCCAGTTCTAACTGTTGCTTCCTGACCTGCATACAGATTTCTCAAGAGGCAGATCAGGTGGTCTGGTATTCCCATCGCTTTCAGAATTTTCCACAGTTTGTTATGATCCACAGAGTCAAAGGCTTTGGCATAGTCAATAAAGCAGAAATAGATGTTTTTCTGGAACTCTCTTGCTTTTTCCATGATCCAGCAGATGTTGGCAATTTGATCTCTGGTTCCTCTGCCTTTTCTAAAACCAGCTTGAACATCAGAAAGTCCACGGTTCACATATTGCTGAAGCCTGGCTTGGAGAATTTTGAGCATTACTTTACTAGCGTGTGAGATGAGTGCAATTGTGTGGTAGTTTGAGCATTCTTTGGCATTGCCTTTCTTTGGGATTGGAATGAAAACTGATCTTTTCCAGTCCTGTGGCCACTGCTGAGTTTTCCAAATTTGCTGGCATATTGAGTGCAGCACTTTCACAGCATCATCTTTCAGGATTTGAAATAACTCAACTGGAATTTCATCACCTCCACTAGCTTTGTTTGTAGTGATGCTTTCTAAGGCCCACTTGACTTCACATTCCAGGATGTCTGGGTCTAGGTTAGTGATCACACCATCGTGATCATCTGGGTCATGAAGATCTTTTTTTGTACAGTTCTTCTGTGTATTCTTGCCATCTCTTCTTAACTGTGTTATTTAAATTGTTATCTAAAATATCAGCATTTCCCATTACACTAAACGTCTCATCCCATTGGTTCCACAAACCAATGTTTTGCTGTTAAACACTGGTTATCTCAGGTGGAAGAATTAGTTCACATAAGTTTGGAGGACACGTTTTTTTTTGTTTTTTTTTTTTTTAATTTAGAAAAAATTAATCAGGTTATTGTGGTTTGTTTTTTATTATAGCCAAGACTCTGTCCTTTTTAATGCAAGAATTATAAATGTCTACCTGCTGCCATTTGAATTGCAGGGACTTCCCTTGAATTGTGATTTCTGTAGATCAATGACACCACTCTGCCTGTCTTTTGGGACTTGCCTTCACCAAAGAATATGAGCAAAGTAACACATGCCTTGTCTGAAGTGTAGAGACTTGTTTGATTCAACCATCTCTGTTTTTCTTCTGGTATGAGAAACATATATCCCAAAGGAAATTGCTTTTTCTCCTTGGATTCTGGTAATAAGAATCTATGTAGAGCAGATTCCAAGTCAATGTGAAGCTGTCACAGCCCAAATATAATCCAAATGAGAAACAACCGTTTGTAAACCTTTGTAGCCATAAGTTGCTGGTTTTCAGAAGATGTTGGTCAGTAGTATAATATAATGTATAAAATACTGGCTTACACATTTAGAGAGGATTATGAACCCAGTGGGAAAAAGTTATCTTAGGAACTTATGATATCCAAAACCTTGCTCCAGCCAGATTTCTTTCTCTTTTATTACAAACACAAGTTATTTCCACCTTGTGGAACTTACTCTTTAGAAATATTTGTGACACACAAACTAATGCTTTATTTTTATAGATATCCAATGTGTGTCATATATTATGCCAAGGCCTTATAAATACTCTCCAAGTCTTCAGAATGGTCTAATGAGATATTACTCTGGGATGCTATGTTACAAAGAAGGAAATTGGAGGTCAGAGGTCAACAGTACATAGGTCACAATGAGACCATCAGGATTTCAACTCATGCTACAGCCTTCATTCATGCCATTTTTTTTTTATCACCTCTGTTGCTTAACCATACTTCAAATTAAGTGGTTGTTTCAAAAAAGCAGAAAAGGTAGAATAGAGAAATATGTGACCAATGGAGAAGAAATAGCTATTCAACCAAAACTCCCACATGCCTTCCCCAGAGCATAACTTGAGGAATAAATTGATCTTCTCAACTCCAGCATCCAGCTTTCCTCTCTTTACCTTAGACATTTAAGCATTTCCATGTAACTGTGCAGATTTCAAGAACAATTTAAAAAACTGTAGCCAAAATTTTTTAGCAGGATAAGATTTCCTTTTCTTTTTTATGAAAAAAAAAAAACTTTATTTCTTTTATGTGTGTTTTTATTGAAGTATAGTTGCCATATACAATATTTGTATAAATTACTTGTGGTCATCAGGGTGATTCACAACTTTAAAGGCTACACTCTATTTGTGTGTGTGTCCATCAGTGGTGTCCAACTCTTTGAGACCCCATGGATTGTGGCCCGCCAGGCTCCTTTGTCCATGGTACTTTCCAGGCAAGAATACTGCAGTGGGTTGCTATTCCCTTTTCTGCAGGGTATTCCTGACCTAGGGATCAAACCCACATCTTAAGCATCTCTTGCATTGTGAGGTGGATTTCTTTTTACCACCAAACCACCTGGGAAGCTCATAGCCTACAGTTATAATAAAATATTGGCTATATTCCCCATGCTGTACAATATATCCTTGCAGCTTCTTTTATACCTAATAGCTTGGACTTCTACTCATCTACCCTGTATTGCCCCTCCCCACTTGCATTCATCTTACTGCTAAATAACAAAAGTGACATGTGAGTTTTGTGTGTGTGTGTGTGTATGTGTGGTAGATTATTTGAATGGTGACTCTTAAAGATAAGTGTCTAAACTTACATCGTTTACATTTTCTATGAATGACAGATAAAGAACTGGTTTAAAAAGGGCAACTGAAATTGTTAACTATTGGGATATTACTTATAAAGGAAATCATCAAGTCAAAGGAGATCGAGACTGACTGACTGACTGACTGACTTTGGATAAAGTGGTCAGTTGGGGAAGGAATAATTAAGTGGAAGCTTAAATGATGAGAATGAGTCAGCCTTGCATGGAACTGGGAAAATACAACCGAAGTCCAGAGAGGAAAATGAAGAAAAGGATGAAGCTGGAGAAGGGCGACCTATGCAGCAGGAATAGAAGGGAGGTCAGTTGGTCTGAAGTGTAATGAACAAGAATGAGAGCTGGAAGAAGCAGTGAAGAGATGGAAATGAACGTGCACTTTGTCCCTGGTAGAACCTTGAAGTACTTAATAAAAGTCTTGGATTATTTTTTCAGGGCAAAAGAAAGCCATCAAGTGATTTTATGATGAATGTTTTAGCAAGTTCACTTCTGATGCTGTATGCAAAATGCACTGAGAAGGTAGGAATAGAAACATCCACTTTACCTACAACTATTGTTGATATAGTCCCACAGTTCCTGCATACCCCAACCTCAGAAGAAATGCCAATATCTCAGTCTGCAAAGACTTAGCAAGTGAAAAAGGGAGATCAATGCAGAAGTCATTACAGGAATTCAGTTAATGGATGAGAGTAACTTGGACTAGATGGAGAGAATTAAGCAGATTTGAGCTATGTTTTGGACATACAGTTTCTAGAATACAATGATGGGTTGGATATGAGGTGTAATAAAAGAATACCCAAGAATAGTCAGCAACTCTCTAGCTGTGGTAACTACACATATGGAAAATGTGAATGAATTTTTCTCAGATGGAGAAGACCTGACACAGAAGCAATAGGAGTAGAGAATCACAACTTCCATTTTAGACACTGGAAGTATTTGAGGGACAAACAACTGGAGCTATCAGTCATCAATTGTGAAATCCAAAAGGTAAGTATTAGCTGGAGTTAAAAGCTTTAGGACCAGGAGTTAGGGCATTTGCTGCATGTGGGCCGAACCCAGCCACTGTCTGTTTGCATAGGTCTCACAAAATATGAATTCTTTTTCATGTCTACATTGTTGGAAAAAATTCAAAACAACTCGAATATTTTATGAGACATGAAAATTACAGGAAACTCAAATTTATCCATAAATAAAGCTTTATTGGCACCCAGCCACATTCATTCATTTCCATATTATCTATGGCTACATTCATGCCACAAAGGCAGAGTTGAGTCACTGTGACAGAGACCATATGGCCTGCAAAGCCAGAAATATTTACTATCGGACTATTTACAGAATGTTTGCCTACCACTAAGTTAGATGGTATTAAAACTATGGGATCTGACAGTAGAAACCCTGGAAGGTTTTGCTTTGCTGCTGCACAGCTGCCCAGATGTCCTGGAAGGATGTGGGAACATGGAGAGAGGACCATCCATTCCCTCGCCTGCTGTGAGCTCCACTTGTGGACTCTCTAAGGAAGGAATAACATCACAAGACATGATGAATTGGAAGAGCCAGACAGCATTCCTGCATGGCAAGCTCCAAATTAACTGTACAGTGAACAGATTTGCAAAGTTAAGAAAAAAAAAAACACATGGGAAAAGGCTTTCTGTTTATTTTTTCTCCTTATTAATTTACCACAACCACCTTCAAGGGTCCCAGTTTCTGTCTGGGAAGAGAGACTGGCAGGGCCGGGGATCAAAAAGCAGCTGGAAAACCCCAAGAAATTATGGAACCCTCATAAAAGAATCAAAGGACAATGTTTTTCAAACCACTTGAAAAACTGAAGAGTCCATTCTGGTCGTGTTATTGTGTTTTTCGTGATGTGTTAACAACTGCAATGAAGGACCCCAGCAGTTGCGGACTGGGGTGGAATGTTTTCTGTGAAATTCCAGGCTTGGAAATGACAGGATTCGTGGATTCTTTCAGGGAGGCCTGTGCTTTAGTGCAAAAGCAATGCCTATGATGTATCTTAACTAATAACCCAGGAAAGTTTTTTTTTTTTTTGGTAGCAAAGTATAGTTAATTTACAATGTTGTGTTAGTTTCAGGTATATAGCAAACTGATTCAGTTATGTATATAAATAATCTTATAAATGCATATATCTATCCTAATATATATATAATTTTGCAAATTTTTTTCCATTATAGATTATTGTAAGATACTGAATGTAGTTCCTTGTTATGTAGTAGGGCCTTGTTGCTTATTTATTGTATGTATGTAGTTGTTGTTGTTTAGTTGTTAAGTCATGTTTGACTCTTTGCAACCCCATGCCCCACCAAGCTCCTTTATATACAGGATTTCCATAGAAGGATACTGGAGTGGGTTGCCATTTCCTTCTCTGGGGGATCTTCCCAACCCAGGATCAAACCCCACGTCTCCTGAATTGGCAGGCAGATTCTTTACTGCTGAACCCTCTGGGAAGCTGTATTTTATATATAGTAGTGTGTATCTGTTGATCCCAAATTCTTAGTTTTTCCCTCTCCCCGCCCCCTGCCCCAGGCAAGTAATACACTGGTTAAATTTCAAATAAATGAATGTCTATAATAGAAAATAAACATATAACTTCTTAAAAACACTTATCTTTTACTGGTTCTACACAAAGTATTGGGATGAATCACATAGTTTCTGTGTATCTCAAAAGCAATGATAATAACTCTTTGGGGAAAGGTTTGGCTAATAGAAGAGAGAAAAGACATTTCAGTTATTCATCTGAAGATGGCAACTTAACAGGGAAAGGTGAGGCAAGCACTGAGTCTTATAAAAAGAAAACCGTCTTTATTTCACTTTATCCACCAAACATTTGAGCATAGGTGGTATTTTACTAGTGTTTTGAAATATTGACTGTGATGCAAGGACGGCTAGAAGATGCCACATCCATTCATATATTTTTCTAGAATCCTTACTGTTTCTAATTGTGGTGAACCAACCTCATTTCACCAGTCATGGTTGCTTGCAATGACTTGTCAGCTTTTCCATTTCCCAGTCACTTAAGTACATCCATCTATTCACTTACCTCCAATATTGCCAAAAAGTACACTTAGGAAAAACATTATCCAAGCCATTATATGCTAAACTATTATTATAAAATATTTGACATTTATGCATAAATGGTTCCAGGTGGAGAACCAAGTATGCATATTAAAATTTCTGGAATCTCCCTGCCAGAATATGTTATTATTAAATAGGCTTGTAAAATTATTTTGTCATAATATGTATCACAATGTAATATAATCTACTTATTTGTGTGTATATGTACAGACACAGACACACATACAAGCCATTCTGTAAATTTCTCTTCAATAACTGTTGGAAGAAAGGAGTACTGCTGCTGCTGCTGCTAAGTCGCTTCAGTCATGTCCGACACTGTGAGACCCCATAGACGGCAGCCCACCAGGCTTCCCCGTCCCTGGGATTCTCTAGGCAAGAACACTGGAGTGAGTTGCCATTTCCTTCTCTAATGCATGAAAGTGAAAAGTGAAAGTGAAGTCGCTCAGTCGTGTCCGACTCTAGTGACCCCATAGACTGCAGCCCACCAGACACACTCAAACATATATGACAATTTTGACCTTGACTAACTTAACCTTCCAATGGTCATGAACATGTCTTACTCTGTTTAGAGGACATCAGGGGTGTTAGCGGAGCCCCCTGCATATACTGAGTACCAATAAATAGTGGCTGGATGCAGAATAAAATCGTAACAGCCCTTTTCTTTTTCAGTCCCTGAGGACCCGGCACAACTTCCAATAAATACTAAGCTGTTTTCAGGTGAAAAGAACAGCATTTTGTACTTTACAAAGTACTTTCATATCCAGTTTCTCATTTAATCCTTAAGACAGCCCCACAGACTAAATATTCTTAATGACATTTTAAGATGAGAAAATTACGCACATTAAGTGACTTGCTGAGACTCATCAAAAAAGTAATTCAACCCACTGGGCCTTGTGTCAAATCGTGATCTCTTTGCACCATCCATTTTCTTTGCAGCATGGACGACACAAAATCCTGTCTCTCAGTTACAAATGGGGCAGAGAGGGGTGGTGCTTACTGGGGAAACTCTCTTGAATGTTGACCCTCAGGCACTTAATGGACAATTTGTACTGTCACCATCTACACCAACAAAACTGCCTCCTTTTCTCTTTCTCAGCTTAAAGACAGTATTTTCCTTGTGAAAACTCACTAAGTGATAAACATCCCATACATAGTGTGTCATATGATCTCAGGTTTAGATCCTTGGCTTTGCTGCCTGCTTAAATCTTAGGCCATCAAAATCAAAGAATTTCCCAAGCCCCCAAAATATTTCAAGTCACACCTTTACCCTTCCCATCTTGTGTGGAGTTGGTCTGAAATTTCAACTTACTCCATTAAAAACTTCAATAAATGATTATTTATGGTGATAAATTCATGCTGTCAGGAACTTACCCTTCTTTTATTTATACTTCCCATTAGTTCCTTTAAAAACCAATTGAGTTGGTTAAGTAAGAGGATTATTATTCCCTTTTGGTTTTGGTGTTTTATCGTGTTTTGCCTTGCTTAGGGTATCAGGTTTCAGGGTCTTACACTAAAAGGTATACATGTACAAAACGATAACACATACTCCCAAAGCTACAATTAACAAAAGCACTTCTGGAGAAGAAGAAGGTGGAGAAGATCTTGGTAAAGTCAAGGATGCATCTTTAGAGGAGTCTGAAGACCCAGTTTTGCAGCCTGAGCCAAATCACCTAGCCAGGCTCCATCTTGGTTTCTTTCTCAACTATGGGACTGATGATAATCATTCTTTTGAGTAACTTTGAGGCTCTTGAGAGGATGGGTTTAAGCAAAATTTAAACTCTGGAGCACTTTCTAATTGTCAAGTAGCATTATTCACCAAAGTATAAAAATCGGTCATCACCCATCATCAACGAGAAAAGCAAATGTTCAGTGTTCATCTCAGTTCCTCTGTTGCTGGGGAAAGAGGCTCCTTGTCTCTTTAAGAGCTTTCAGTCACATCTCCAGTCACATCTTAAAGCCCTGCCAGTGGTGTCACTCAGGCACATCAGGAGCCTGGCCCTGCTCTGATCTTCCTGGCAGATGGCAGGGTTTACCGCCACCATCACACAGGAATGCAGGGCCAGGGGCCCCCACTCTGGCTCTGGGATCCATTGCCTGACAAGTCCTCGTGTCGACCTCAGGCAGGCTGGGCGGAGGTGGAGCGCCATTCACCTGATAGTGCTTGTGATAAAGTGGGCAATTAGATGAACTTGGAAAATTCTGACTGGAAACCAGCTGGCATTTGAGAAGCATTACAGCCATGTCAGGCTTCATAAAAGTTAATGGGGAAAAAATCAAGTCTTTCAAGGTCCACCTTGGTTTCTGAGGAAGTCAGAAACTCAGGACCCTGTAGCTTTATCTCTTTCCATGTCTCCCCCACCTTCTCACTCTATTTCCCCCAGACAGGGTCATATATTCTCACTGGAGATGGGAGTAGAAGGAAGAGACTTGAGAGTTAACGTTTCAAGTGTTTGATCTCAGAGCTGTGTGACTTCCTTAGTCTTCTCGCTCATGCAGACAACACACAGTCACAGTGCCGGGAGTTAATCTGGTGCATGAGCTTACATTGTGTCTCTCACTGGAGTTTCTGGAGTTTGGTGCCAGATCCAAAGACTCGACATGTCCTTCGATGGCCCATCTTCACTTGATCCTAACTAGATAGCATCAGCTTGTCAGTGATTAATGAGTCTGGAAGGTGAGTGACAGTTATCCTAAGGGCTCTCAAAAGTTTGTTTCAAGAGACTCGCCAAAATCTCCCACTGCATGGGATGCACTTAGATTTCCTGTTGATAACAACCCATGGAAAATCACCGCCCGCCCCTCAGGCTGCCCTGAGCCAAGCCTGTGCCTCAGCCAACCATGTGCCTGCTCTCTCGCTGCCCTGTACCTCTGCCATTTCCCTTCAGGCTGATAAACATTTCACCAGCGAGCAGTAGGAAGTACGTCGTAAGGCTGGTCCAACACGGGGCCTCATTTGGACGTGGAGGCTTTCTGAAACTGAAAAGTCAGGGCTGATTTGGAAAATGTGCTTACAGACAGTGGAACAGGAAAACGGTTTCCTCTCCAAGGCTGGTTCCGCCTCCTCTGCTGGGTGGAGAAGGTGGGAGGAAGGGTCAGGGCGTTCTCTGAGAGACTGGAATTCCCCTCCGGAGGGGATGAGCAAGCCTTTGGCTTTTATTTTTATTTTTTTTTTTGCCTAAATTGATATGCTTGCAGAGAGGAAACAGAGGTGCCCACAGGACGTTTTTCATCTTTAAGTAATGATGAGGTCTACACTAAGTGGAGGACTTCTAACGGATGCTGGTGGTTGGGTGATGGGAACTAATTGGGTCTGGGCCTGATTATAAGGAGGTCAAGGGACACCCAAGGGCCCCAGGGTGTGCCCTGGTGCCAGTCACTTGATTGGAGTGTGTGGGGAAGACTGACTGGGGCTGTTCCCAAAGGTTTGGAAGGACGTCTGAGATTCGGAGCCAGTGCCGTCACAGTCCCTTTAATGAATAAATAGGCTTGTTTTAGTTGTTGAAGGTTGAGGAGGGAGAAGCTAGAGAGGAAAGCGAATGCCAGATGTTGAAGAGCTCTTTACCTATGTGTATATCGGTCCCTAGTGTTGTCCTGTGATGGTGCCAAAAAGACCCACGTTACATTTTCCTTACAGTGCCTTTTCACTGAGCTTGAAACTCATCTCACTCATTATCTTTGAAGAGGGCACTCAGATGAGCTGCTGACAAGACAGTGTTGAAAGAAGCAATTGATTGTGTGTGTGTGTGTGTGTGTGTGTGTGTGTGTATATATATATATATATATATATATATATATATATTTCTTGTTTAGTTGTTAAGTTGTGTCTGACTCTTTGGGACCCCAGGGACTGTAGCCTGCCAGGCTCCTCTGTCCATGGGATTTCCCAGGCAAGTGGGTTGCCATTTCCTTCTCCAGGGGATCTTCCCAACCCAGATATCAAATGCATATCTCCTGCTTGACAGGCAGATTCTTTACCACTGAACCACCTGGGAAGCCCTATATGTGTATGTGTGTGTGTGTCTATCTATCTAATGCTGTACATCATGGCATCTCTGTATGTGGAAAGTTTCCAAAGTTCCAGGTTCTATGAGGAGTATTCACACCTTCCAAAAGAGGCACTGCCATGAGCCAGAGCTACTGCCAAAGACCTCCAGAGCTGCTGCAGCAAATTGCAGTTATGGCTTGAATTCTTTACCCCTCACTCTAGCCTGACCTCTTTGAAAACCATTGCGTCAGGAAGTGGGTTCTACTTCCCCTGTCCTTTGACTCTGTTCCTGTGACTTGCGTGGGCCATAGTGGAGGTTATACAATGCTTGTTCTAAGGCTTGAGATGCCCTCTGTGCTTCCTACTGCTCATTCAGTGCCCATCTGTCACCATGACACCCTCTCCTGAATGCCTGCTGGAGGGTGAGACAGCATGGATAGAGCCACGCCATCCCATTGTCCTAGCCAAGGCTACCTTCAATCAGTCAACAGCTAACTGATCCCCAGAAATGTGAATGGGCCCATCCGAGCCCAGCCTGGATGAAACTCACTGCTTTGAGCCTGAGTGTGGGAGTGGGTTGTTATACAACATTATCACAGCAATAAATAGCTGATACAGTTGCTCTCTGTCTAATGCTGTGTTTCCAGTTCTCATCCAGTCACAGTGTTACTAGTGAGCCAGTCTGTGACTTCTTTTACATGACTTTTATTACTGTATTTTGCTTTACCTTAATTCTCTCTTTCTTTCTCCATACCTACCACTTCCCACCAGAACTCTTCTTGTTTTTCTACAGTGTTGTAAATCAACACAAGTAGTATTGGACAACCTTAGTATTAGCAGGGAAGTTTTCTCAATTCTTTACAAGCATCTTCTTTACTTTGGATTCTTTCTGATGTTTGAGACAAAGAGAGAAAGAAAAAATAAATCTGTGACACATCAGATTATACTTAGTGCTGTGGAGAAAAAGTCAGCAGAAGAAGTCAATTACTAAGTGTCGAGGGGAAGAGAGCAACAGGGAAGGTGCATACCATGGATCGTGAGACAAGGCTTCTCTGAGAAGAAGACTTCTGAACAATTCCTGGATGAATTCAGTTTTTCTAGACCACACTGAAATGGGAAGAGAAACTCAGATGCATTACTTTACTGATCACCCACTTCAAGGACTGAGATGGAGATGTGAGATTCTCCCTGACTCCCCCAGGAAAGTGCCCTTCGTCCAGGGTCACTGTGGGGAGGTGACAGCCCCGCAGGGCCTGCAGTCCTTCACATGCTTAATGCTCCTGGTATCAGACCTATAAAAAGCACCTGTTGGTCCAAGCATCTAGAGAGCCAGATTCTCACATCTGTACTGCCCTAAGGAAATCACGTGACCTTGGCTGGATTTTTCTTATTTGTCAAGTAGGGGGTTGAATTAGATGCACTGTGAGGAAACTATCAGATCTTACCATCTATGCTTGCAAGGGATTGTGCTTGAAATGCAGGTACTCTCAGGTGCTGCATTGGGCTTTGCAAAAAAAAAAAAGGAGAAATATGGCAATAATATAACTTTGCCCGCATTTACTTATCAGTTCAGTTCAGTTCAGTCGCTCAGTCATGTCTGACTCTTTGCAACCCCATGAATTGCAGCACGCCAGGCCTCCCTGTCCATCACCAACTCCCGGAGTTCACTCAGACTCATGTCCATCGAGTCAGTGATGCCATCCAGCCATCTCTTCCTCTGTCGTCCCCTTCTCCTCCTGCCCCCAATCCCTCCCAGCATCAGAGTCTTTTCCAATGAGTCAACTCTTCTCACGAGGTGGCCAAAGTACTGGAGTTTCAGCTTTAGCATCATTCCTTCCAAAGAAATCCCAGGGCTGATCTCCTTCAGAATGGACTGGTTGGATCTCCTTGCAGTCCAAGGGACTCTCAAGAGTCTTCTCCAACACCACAGTTCAAAAGCATCAATTCTTCGGTGCTCAGCCTTCTTCACAGTCCAACTCTCACATCCATACTCCTCATAAAAAGATAGAGACAGAAATAATAAAGCAAGGTGGTAGAAAACCATGCATGCTATAGGAATCTGAACAAAGCCATTTCAAGGCCTCCTGTTCTCCCAAATTCAGAAGTAGCTATTCTGCCTTTTCATGAGTTATCCTGTCTGTAGAGCTTTGATCCTTTGGTGTACCAGATTCCAACTTCACAGGATTATGTAGAAGCTGATTGTTAGAGTTTCTAGACCACACTGAAGTGTGGGCTTGGGCATGTCCCTGGGTGATACGATAATTGCTAGCAGTAATTCTGGATGAGAGGATACCCACAGTGATCTTCTGTTCATCCTCTGCTCAACCAGGGTCTTGAAACTATTTACCTCAGATTGAGACTTGAGTCCATGTGTGGGGACTCAAACCCAGCCAAAACCCACAGTACCTGGATTTAGGACCTAATGACACTCAGGTTCTTGATGTCTCATTGCAGAAACAATTCAGTGAGAGACAAAGTGATAGGTAAGAAATGGATTTAGAGAGAAGTGCACTCCACAGATAGCGTGTGGGCCAACGCAGAGGGTGAGTGTGGCAGACTGTGAAATGTGGCGCAGTTAGTTCTTATGGGCTGGGTAATTTCATATGCTAGTGACTGGGAGGATTAGTCCAACTATTTTGGGGAAGGGATGGAGATTTCCAGAAATTGGGCCACTGCCCACTCCTTGGTCTTTTGATAGTGCCTTGGAACTGTCAGGGCGCCTCTGGGTATGTCATTTATCTTGGTGATCAGAGATCAAGGTCTAGTTAAAATTGACTTGTCTACCATCTTGGACCCATAATCAGCTTATGTTGTGTCCTTGGGCTCTGTTATTCTTTAAAAAGTTGTGCCCTACCTCTTCCCTCCTGTGACAGTCTCAATGGAAGATGTTTACAGTGAAGAAAAAGCACAGCAAACATTGGTTTGTACACCTGCAGCAAAACAGTCCTCTGATGTCTATAGGGAAGGGTGAGACCGCCGCCTCATAACCTTCCCAGAGTGGCAGAGCTCTTGACGTTGATGGCGACTACATGGATGACAAGAGCATCACAGGTTTAATAAAGAGTCACATGACGTGTGAGTTGAGGGAGGGCTGGCTGGCAAGGAGAAAGGAGGCCAGGATAGAGAAGAATGCTTAAGCCAAAAAGAGCCTGGCTTCTTGAGGAAGTGCTGGTAGCCAAAACTCGCCTGCTTGGGTCTGGCTCAGCATACTCCCTCAATACTTGAGGTCAGTGCTGTCAAGGTTAGAGCGTGCTGAAAGGGTGGGACTGCAGGGAAAACGTCATATGCAAGACAGGGTGGGGGAGGAAGTGGGCCTGGAGCAGTCAGGGAGGGGCAGGTCTTCCTGCAGGTCTATTTTCACAGCATGGTGAGGACAAGGGAGTGAGGAAATATAATTGCGCTAAGTAAAACTGTTGAAAGAAAAGAGGCAAACATCACCGTCACGTACACAAACAAGCATACACACACACAAACACACAGAGAAGAATGTTGATTGCAATTCCAAAGAATAAATGATTCTGTTTTCATTCAATTGCCAAAAAGACCTAGCTCTCTCCAACTATTGACTGCTGTCTTTTCACTGGTTCTTTTTTGATTACCCACACCCCACAAATATTTGTAAGTGGCTAACCACTTTTGACAATTTCATACACAGCATTAATTACATATGGAAGTTCTGGAGCCAGACATCTTGAGACAAAACCTGAGGACCCACCACTTCTAGACTGTGGTCTGGATACTCTATCGCCATATTTCTTAGTTTTGTCATCTATAAAATAGAAATAATAACAACTTACACCTCATAAAATTGTTATGAGGATTATATAAAATAATGCATAAGAGGCATATAGAAAATCCACCTTATTTATTATAAAGTTTTCAACTCAAATAAAAATGTAGCAGTTTCTGGAAATCCAATAACATGCAAGAAAAATGGGTGGAGGTTGTGAGAGGTTTAAGAAGGTATACGCAAAGAAGGCATCCTTTATCTACAAAATAAGGAGGGAGCTATTCACATGTTAAAAAAATGAGTAAGACACATATTTAAGACAAAACAGAAAATAAATACAATCAAATAGAGATTTTGACTACAGAGATGGATCATAGATAGATCCTTCTTCAGAATGTATAAAAAGGAAACCCAGTTTAATGAAAATTAGTCTTAAAGAAGAAAAAGGCACCCCACATTCTTTGATTTAGACAACACTTCATATGTCATTTAGTTTGAGGGTTTTTTTGCCTATTACAGGAATCATTTTTGCAACCTCTCTGACAGCGTTTCAGTCAGTGAGTGATTCTTTCATGTGGCTCATCATTCACTCACTCATGAAGCAATCTGTTCCATTTGTGAACAGTTCTAACAGGAAAGATGAGCAAAAACTACCTGGAGAAATATTTATGGCAAAAAGGACAAAGGATTAATACTGTTAACTAAAGAAGAGTATAATGGTAGTACTTCTATTTCTAACAATAGCAGATTGAGTTATTTGTGTCACTTTATTCTGTTGAAAATAATGAGAAAATTCTGAATAAAATAGTTTAAGAGAATTCTTATAAAGTCAAGGAAGTGATAAAATAATAAAGATTTGCTAGGGCAAAATTGTTGGGAAAGATACAGGCAAAGAATAGCTTGATTTTGTCAAAATGGACACATGTGAGCTTTGTTTTTGAGAACTTTAGTCTTGTAAGAATATCAAGGAAAGAAACCAAGCCTAGAGCCTTCTTGGGCTGTGGCATCATCAACTTAATTAGAGACCCAAAGAGAAAAACTTAGGAAAAGGGCAAGCAAAAATGAGATGGCATTTGAATGGACTTGCCAACAAATTAGCAGTTCTTGGTGCACTTTAAGACACAACACAGTCGGGTAAATGAACACAGTCAGGTTAGAGTAGCACTAGCCTTGGTAACAATAATAAGTAGATGGAAGAAGTAGTGCAAATTTTCACTGGAGAAAGATGCTGTTCTCATAGACATTAAAATGCTTCTGTAAGAATTAACGAGGAACACAAAGATTTCCAATCACCCAAAGAAATAAGGAACCATGAACAAGAAACAAGAAAAAATTAAAATTTAAGAAAGAAAGACAGAAAAGCAAATACACATTGGAACTATTAGACACAGATCATAAAAAAATATGTTTGCTGGATTTAAAAAGTAAAAACCAACTAAATAGACATTTCTCCAAAGAAGACATACAGATGGCTAACAAACACATGAAAAGATGCTCAACATCACTCATTATCAGAGAAATGCAAATCAAAACCACAATGAGGTACCATTTCACGCCAGTCAGAATAACTGCAATCCAAAAGTCTACAAGCAATAAATGCTAGAGAGGGTGTGGAGAAAAGGGAACCCTCTTACACTGTTGGTGGGAATGCAAACTAGAACAGCCACTATGGAGAAGAGTGTGGAGATTCCTTAAAAAACTGGAAATAGACCTGCCTTATGATCCAGCAATCCCACTGCTGGGCATACACACTGAGGAAACCAGAATTGAAAGAGACATGTGTACCCCGATGTTCATCACAGCACTGTTTATAATAGCTAGGACATGGAAGCAACCTAGATGTCCATCAGCAGATGCATGGATAAGAAAGCTGTGGTACATATACACAATAGAGTATTACGCAGCCATTAAAAAGAATGCATTTGAATCAGTTCTAAAGAGATGGATGAAACTGGAGCCTGTTATACAGAGTGAAATAAGCCAGAAAGAAAAACACCAATACGGTATACTAATGCATATATATGGAATTTAGAAAGATGGTAACGATAACCCTGTATGTGAGACAGCAAAAGAGACACAGATGTATAGAAGAGTCTTTTGGACTCTGTGGGGGGTGGGGATGATTTGGGAGAATGGCATTAAAACATGTCTAATATTATTTAAAAAAATAAAATAAAATGTTTCTGAAAAAATAAAAATAAAAAGTAAAAACCAAGGTTTATCAGAGCCCTGGTTGTAGTCTTCATTTTTCCCCCAATAAAACTTAACTCTCATAACTCTCATATTGTGCATTCTTTTAAATGAACAGCATAGTTTCCAAGACAGTATAAGGAAAAATTAGAATAAAAAAATGAAAAGAAGCAGAGAGGAAAATGAAGCAGAAGAGATAGGTAAGAAAATAAAAGTAATAAGATGTTATATTTTAAACACAAGTACAAGAATAATTGCTTAAATGTAAGTACATAGTCTGGACAGTTAAAAGAAAAGAATATCCGCTAGAATTAAAGAAAATTAAGGAAATTTAATTTAATTTAATTTAATTTAATTAAGGAAAACTGGTGCATAGCATAATTCCTAGAGGAGGGGCAATCATGCAATATTTTATGAAGAAGGTATCCTCTGAAGTTGTGCAGTGCACACCCTCTGTAGTTCTGGATTCAATTGTAGAAAAGATGAAAACAATAGGATAAAAGAAGTATTATGTGAGCATGAAACAAAGGATAGCTGGTGTAGCTATATAATATTAAATACAGTAGACCTAAGGCAAAAGCCAGAGAGAGTCACTTTATAATAATAACAAATTCAATTCACAGGAAGATGTAACGATTTCAAATATCCAATGGTAGAGATTCAAAATATGTGAATCAGAAATTGATGGAGGCACAAGAATGCATAGTCAATAAGAGAACCAAAAAAGATACAAGCAAAATGACACTCATAAGGCCTTCCCTGGAAGTCCAGTGGTTGACACTTCACCATCCAATGCAGGATGTGCAGTTTTGATCCCAGGTAGGAAAGTGAAAAGGAACTAAAGAGCCCCTTGATGAAGGTTAAAGAGGAGAGTGAAAAAGCTGGCTTAAACCTCAACATTCAAAAAACTAAGATCACAGTATCCAGTCCCATCACTTCACGGAAAATAGAAGAGGAAAAAGTGGAAACAGTGACAGATTTTATTTTCTTGGGCTTCAAAATCACTGCAGATATTGACTGCAGCCATGAAAGTAAAAGACATTTGCTCCTTGGAAGAAAAGCTATGATAAACTTAGACAGCATATTAAAAAGCACAGACATCACTTTGCCCACAAAGGTCCATCTAGTCAAAGGTATAGTTTCTTCAGTAGTCATGTACAGATGTGAGAGTTGGACAATAAAGAAGGCTGAGCACTGAAGAACTGATGCTTTCAAACTGTGGTGCTGGAGAAGATTCTGGAGAGTCCCTTGGAGCAAGGAGATCAAATCAGTCAATCCTAAATGAAATCAACCTTAAATATTCCTTGGAAGGACTCACGCTGAAGCTGAAGCTCCAATACTTGTCCACCTGATGCAAGGAGATGACTCACTGGATAAGACTCTCCCTGATGCTGGGAAAGATTGAAGGCAAAAGGAAAAGGGAGCTGCAGAGAATGAGTTTGTAAGGTAACATCACCAACTCAAGGAACATGAATCTGAGCAAACCCCAGGAGATAGTGAAGGACAGGGAAGCCTGGCATGCTGCAGTCGATGGGGCCACAAAGAGTCGGACACAACTTAGTGACTGAATAACAGCAAAAGGGGAACTAAGATCCCATGTGCCTTGTGGTTTATCATATCTCTCTCAATCATTGATAGGACTAAGGAAAAAAATCAATAAAGAAAAGAATAGAGGCTGAAAATTAATAAACTAGACATTCATTACAAGAAGTTAATAAACTTTCATAGAATAGAAGAAAGCAATAAAAATGGAAGAACAGGATAGAGGAGACTAATATTGTGGAAACTTGATTCTTTGAAAAGACAAAATTTTAAAACATATGGAAAATTAATGAAAAGAGAAAAAAGGAAAGAAGGCACAAATAATCAACATTATTAAAGAATGAGTCGTCATACCCATAACATAAAAACATTGTTAGGAAAATATTATAAGCGCTCTCATCAATGGAATGAAATGAAACTTTTTAGATAAAATTCACAAGATCTTAGAAGAATATAATTTATAAATCTTTCAAGAATAACCACAAAACCTGATTCATTTTGAAACTTTCATATCCCCTTAAAGGAAATGTAGAATGACTTAAATTTTAGAAGCAATTGTGCAATGTCTTCAAAATCTTCATGCACTTTTACCCAACAATCTCAATTCTTGGAAGCTTTCATAAGAAATTGCACTTAAATGCACAATCTTGTGGCACAAACATATTTCACAGAGTTATTTATACAAAAAAGAAAATTGATCCAAATCTCATGTGAAACTATTGCTGAACATCCAAGGAAATAGAGTCAAAAAAGCCAAAAACACTTGCTTCCAGTCTTCTCCTTGGAAATATGGGAGTTCTCTTTGTGTTTCCGGCTTCCCTGGTGGCTCAGCAGTGAAGAATCTGCCTTTAATGCAGGAGACACAGGAGATGCAGGTTTGATCCTTGGGTCAGGAAGATCCCTTGGAGGTGGGCATGGCAACCCACTCCAGTATTCTTGCCTGGAGCCCCGGGAGAGACTCAGGAGCCTGGCAGGCTACAGTCCATAGGGTCACAGGGTCAAACACAACTGAAACAACTGATTGCGCATACCCTTTGTGTTACATTTGTATTTTATTTCTGCATGCACTATAAATGTCCAGCAACAGAAGCATTTGTTCAGTAAATCATGTTGTGATAATATGAAATACAATACAATTTTTAGAGATGATCATTTTGTGGTAAATATACTGATATGGGCTTCCCTGGTAGCTCAGCTGGTAAAGAATCCATCCGCAATGCAGGAGACCCTGGTTCGACTCATGGGTCGGGAAGATCCGCTGGAGAAGGTATAGGTTACCCACTTCAGCGTTCTTGGGCTTCTCTTGTGGCTCAGCTGGTAAAGAATCCTCCTGCAGTGCAGGAGACTTGGGTTCGATCCCCAGGTTGGGAAGATCCCTTAGAGAAGGGAAAGGCTGCCCAGTCCAATATTCTGGCCTGGAGAATTTCTTGGACTGTAGAGTCCATCTGGTTGCAAAGAGTCAGATATGACTGAGTGACTTTCACTTTCATGTTAAAATACTTTGTTACATGTTTTTAAAAAAAGAACCTATAAAACACTATACACAGTGTACTGTCATTTGGGAAAAATATATATAATCTATGTCTATATGGAGAGAGACACATTTCTATAAATAAAGAATGAAATCTAAGTAGACAGACCAGAAAAAGGATATTTCTGGGTGGTAGGATCAAAGGTTAACTTCTTTCCTCTTTTGGCCCAAAGCAAGTCCAATCTAGACTAAAGGGGTAAGGGACTCAATTTCATCTTTGGGTGGAAGGAAAGAGTGTAGATCGACAAGGAAGTGGTGGATTGAGGCCTCTTTTCTACACTCAAGAACATATTTTAGCAGACTGTAAAGTTGCTCTTGGAAATTCTTCAAGGGGATTGGAATTCTGATACAGAACATAGATCACACCATTGATCTGTCTTATCATTGAGAGATATAAAACCATAAACCCTGAGATCTGTCTTCTAATGAAACTCTTAAGATGATCAATGTGTTGAAAAATGACTTTTTAAATTATTAAAATTGTGTGAGTCCCTCAACAAGATAATTTTAAGTAGAATGTTAGTTGTCCTAGTCCGTCATTTCTAGTCCTTCATTACTCCAAGTCTGTCAACTCTTTGGCACACATTTTAAACATTGCTTTTTCAAATTAATATAATTTATATCATGCCACTCTATAGCATTGTATAACCTCTTGATGTGCTGTGCTATGCTGTGCTGTGCTTAGTCACTCAGTTGTGTCTGACTCTTTGTGACCCCATGAACTGTAGCCCACCAGGCTCCTCTGTCCATGGGGATTCTCCAGTCAAGAATACTGGTGTGGGTTGTCATACCTTCCTCCAGGGTATCTTCCCAACCTAGGGATTGAATCCAGGTCTCCTACATTGCAGGCAGAATTGTTACTGTCTGAGCCACCAGAGAAGCCCTAGAATACTGGAGTGGGTAGCCTATCACTTCTCTAGGGGAACTTCCCTACCCAGGAATCCAACAGGGGTCTCCTGTATTGCAGGCATATTCTTTACCAGCTGAGCTACCAGGGAAGCCGTAACCTCCCGATACATATTCCTTTATTACTGATTTTAAAAAGGAAATTCTAAATGAAATGAGTTGTCAACAATGCAAACTTAAATACAGATATGTGAACAGTCTTTGACATTTGGCAATTAAAGAATATGAGCTAATATTGATAAATAATTTTAAACAAAGCTCTAAAATTTATTGAGATTTTCACTTAAAAAAATTTGAGAGAATAGCATTGAAACATGTATATTACCATATGTGAAATAGATCGCCTGTTCAGGTTCGATGCATGAGACAGGGCGCTCAGAGCCGGTGCACTGGGACGACCCTGAGGGATGGGATGGGGAGGAAGGTGGGAGGGGGGTTCAGCATGGGGAACACATGTACACCCATGGCTGATTCATGTCAACATATGGCAAAAACCATTACAATATTGTAAAGTAATTAGCCTCCAATTAAAATAAATAAATTAAAAAATTAACTGTTGAATCAAAAAAAATATATATATGATATAGAAGAAAGAAAAAGGATTTGAATCCCTGAATCAGCAGTAAAAGAACTGGATATAAATATTTGAAATTAGAGATATAGAATTTATTGTCTTATGGAATCAGATTATTTCATAGAAGAGAGAAATATTCTTTTGTCTGTTTGATATTTATAAATTGTACTGTTTCTTACATTCTTGCATCAGCTTGTGGGTCAAGGACATATGTTTTCTATGCATTTTGCCTTATGCACAAATATTATCCAAAAAGAGAATCATAGTTATATATGGAATCATTGGGTACTTTAAAAAATCATCATGAGTTTTGGCTCCACACTAGAACAAAAAAAAATCAGATTTGGGGGAGTGAGGCTTAGACAGTGATATTTTCTAAAAGTTCTTTCATTGACTCCCATGTACAACCCAGGGTGGAGAATTACTGATTTAGGCAATTTTGAAAACCCAAATGTCCTAGAGAGGAGACCAACCTCAGCATTGATGAGGATATCCTTGAATACTCTTAGGAAGCAAGCAATTATTTTGGGGAGCTTTACCCTTGGGCATAAGTTCTCTTGATTGTATCAGAGGAAAAAAAGACCAGATCAGGATAAGCTGACAAAGCACAATGTCCTAGAACATTAGGTCAGAGTGCAGCGTGAAACCCAGCTTTACAGGGAAGCAGGGTTAGTAACAGCAAAACCAAGAGTTAGCTGTTGTAATACTTAAGCCGGAGCTTCCTACTTCAGGAACAGAATTAACCACTCTGGGGACTCAGAAGCACAAGTCCATCTGTGATCAGCGCAACTCAGTTACAAATTTCACTGGATTTAGGGTTGATCCTGCTGCCAAACTTATTTATCAGTTATGCAGTGACCATTAATTTTTAACCCACAATAGTTTGGAAATTGCAATGCATTTTATCATCAGTGAGTACACTTAATGTAGTATTCTTTTCCATTATTGCTAAATTGATGGTCTGTCTTAAAATTTATGACATCTTAGATTTAGGGAAATATAGTGTTTCCAGGGTTATCTGGAACTGGGCTTGTGGGTGAGACATGGTATTAAGAGTTAGCTGTGAGAATTTAGGGACTTTGAAAGGAAAAAGAGACCAGAACTGAAATCACAGATCATAACAAAATCAAGATATTGAACAAGGACGGCTTCTGGTTCTTAAAAGCTTGTGCTCTAGTATGAGAAACAGGCTGAGATAAGTGATGTACCCTGAGAATATTGTCCCCCAGGTACAAAGTGGTTTATTCATGAGACCACTTCTTCAGCTGCTTACGCCCTCTGTTGGTGGTAGGCAGAGTGGATACATTTCTGTCTTGGTACAGTTTTGCTTTTATCTTTCCAAGTCTGTAAGTTGGAAGGTGGGAAGTTGTGGAGTGTCACTGCCAAGTTCTGTGGAAAACACTGTATGCATTAAAAACTGTAAAGGATCAAGATCGAAAAGGACTAGGGAAGGACTAATGAGTTGGAAGTCCTTATTTGGTTAATCCAGGCTTTATTTGCAAAGGAAAGAATCTACTTGCAAACAGTTAAATATGCAACCATATGTTTCTCTCTGCCTTTTCCCTCCTGATGCAGAATTGGAGCTTAAGCCTCTCTGAGACTTTTCCATCATAGCTGGAGCTTCATGCCAATGTTTCTTAACCATAGAGACCCATTTCTCATCTTGCAAAACTTGTGCCAGAACAGATCTCCCACTGACTTGCAGAATGGTCTGACACAGGCAGACCCCTGAGAGCACAGAACATGATGAGCAAAGGGAAGACTGTGTCCATCTCCTGATTCTCATTTCTCAACAGGGTGGGAAGTGGTTCTGGGGCTATTCCCCCAGGGGGAAGAATCCCACAAGCTGAGGATAATTTCTATGCATGGCAAGTAGGAGGGCAAAATTAAATTTGCCTCTCCTTCTATCTTATCAAATTTATCTATCAATTCTTCTATCTATCAAATTTCTCTTCCTCTGCCATGTACTCGCTCCACTAAAACATGGTATGAAAGTTCCAGCACTTTACTTTGCACTTTCCAGCAACCCTTGATAAGCAGTAGTCATCTGATCTAGTAGTTCATAAAAAATTCTAATATGGAATGACTTAGAATAATGAAAGAAATTGGTACTTAGCAAATTGGTAACAAGACATCAGCTTGGAGAGTATTAGATCTCAGCAGTAGAGAAGCAATATCCAAGGGATATAATAATTATTATTACTATTATTGGATTTGTTGCATTGAGGCTAAGACTCCATCCATTGTAGAATTACACTCTCCATAAACACATTTAAAGATTCCTTGGAAAGAGATTCACAAACTTATAGAAGAAATTTATGGTTGCTGAGGGGAAAGATAGGGGGAAGGAATAGTTAGGGAGTTTGGGATAGACATGTACACAGTGCTCTATTTAAAATGGACAACCAACACAAATCTACACTATAGCACAGAGAAATCTGCTCAATGTTATGTGGCAGCCTGAATGGGAGGGGACCTTCGGGGAGAATGGATACATGTATATGTATGGCTGAGTCCCTTCCCTGCTCACCTGAAACTATCACAACTTTGTTAATCAGCTATACCCCAATTAAAAAAATAAGTTTAAAAAATATTCCTTGGGAGTGATTTGTAGAAACAGTATTGCTTAAACAGATCTGTAACAATGAGCAATTTATATTTAATTCTGAATTAGTTTCAGCTTCTGATTTTCACACTTTCAGGTACCAGATCTGCTGTTGTCTAGGGGAAAAAAATGTTTGCCTCACAATTAAACCAACCCCATCATTATTTCCAATGCACCTTACAGCTTTAGGATACAAGTACACAGGACTGTGTTAGCTGAACAAGGGTACGTTTTATCACTCCTTTAAAACTAAGTTCCTATTGGAATCTTCTCCTCTCCCTCAAGTGAGGAAATCCCAAACAAAACTTCTCTTGCATTTCCTTGCTTTGTCCCTGCCAGAACTACAAAAGGAGAAATCATATTCTGGCAATGGTTGTCCTGAAAGGGAGAAATAAGCTAGCATGTTGAAACATACTGTGAATAATTATGTATTATGGGTTGTTTACATTTATATGTGCATATATATATACATGTTTATCTTATAATGACAGCACAAGAGGCAAGATTCCTTCATCTTCATATTATACAACTTAGATTTATCATCAACTCTAATTTCATGAGATTGTCTAGAGAGGACAGACTAGAAAGAGTAGTCCCCTTTAACTTTAGATTGCATAATTTTATAATTTATATATACTTATATTTTCCTATAATTTGTACATATTATGACCAGCTTAATAAGGTAGACAATATAGGCAGGTCATGTGCATGCTTTTCTTTTCCTCCTGAAGGGTCAGGTGTGAGATTTAAAGATTTTGTAGGTAAGTGAAAGAAAATGAAAGTGAAAAGCTCCGAGCCACCAGGGAAACCCTGTAGGTAAGTAATGGCAACAAAATGACTATTGATGTCCAGGTATGTTTTGAAAGGAGAAGATATTATTTTATGCTTTTTTATATTCCATATAGTATTTATTTCATTGCTTTGACTATTAAATATCTATGAAATGACTGACTGAAGGAAGAAAGAAATGAATAAGTGAATGAAAAAACATGTTCATATCCAACAACATGTATGAAATCTACAACAAGAATGCATCAGACAGTAAATATTTTAGGCCCTGCAATATCATAGTTTCTGTTGCAATTATTCACCTGCCACTTCTGCGCAAAACTAACATAGACAATGTGTAAACAAATGAGTGTGTCTGTGTTCCAATAAAACTTTATTTACAAAAACAGTCTGTGGGCAGAAATCAGCCAATGAGTCATAGTTTGCCAAAGGTTGATCTAAAGCATTCAGGGAGATCTTTTATTCTCAAAATAACTGATTAACTTACAGGTATTTTAATGGTTCACAAGATTGCATGAAAATGTCAGCTCAGAGAGGCAACACTTCTCAAACTGTGTACTGGTGAGCCATCGATACACAGATGGTGTACAGGACTAGCCAGACTTCTGTACTTTTATGTCCCCACTGTCACCAAATTCCTACTAGCCTCGCTGCATTTTATGTGCTGTTCCCATTTCCGGGCTAAATGGGGGAAAGGGGATAAATGGCATAAGAGGACATTACATGCAACTGCAGGCAGCCCAAATTGTCCACCCGTTAGTCACTTTGGATTTTCAGCTGAGTGAATGCTGCATTCATGAATGCCCAGAGACAGCCTGGGGAAGGTCCAGACAGTCTGCTGGCAGAAAGAAAGCTGAAAGCAAAGGAAAGCTTGTGTCGATTGTCATCTCTAGTTATGAGCCTGAGAAATTGTAGCTATGAATCAGCTTGTCTGAGGCTCTGCTGTCTTTATTTGCAACAGTAAGGAAGATAATATTTTAAAAAGCTTTTAGGAATAAAATGAGCCTTAACCACTAGAGAGAAGAATCACAGTCTGCAGCTACATTGCCTTGGGGCCTAATGATGATTCATTGTAAAATTAGACCAATTAAGCACCCTCCCCCAATTCTGTAGTCTTGAGAGACTTAGATAAGATCATTGGTTCCCTTTGACACATGGAATCCTAAAACAAAAGAGATCCCAGAGATCTTCTGGTCATGGGGTCATGGGATAGGACATCTCACTTGAGGACTGAGTCCTGGTAAGGTGAGTGGTGTCCAGTGATTCACAGCTAGTGGGTGGGGAAGGGAGAACATAAACCAGCACTCTCAGTTCTGGGTTGATAGACTGATGGATTCATTCATTAATAAAATTACTATTCAACCAGTGTACTTTACATATGGTTTCTCAAAGTGATTTTATCAGAGAACCCTTTTTGGTTTTTCACAAAGAGCAGAGAAGACAGACACTCCTAAGAACCTACATCAGGAAGTGCTCTGATTATTACTCCACACCCTCAAGCCTTTCAAAACCCACACATCCACTTTACTGGTGAAGAAAACGAGATCCAAGGAGTCTAGGCTGGCGGCTCCTAGATTTGTCTGTACATTAGAATGACTTAGGAATCTTTTAAAAATCTTAAAGCCTATGCCACATCCAGACCAATAAATTCCAACTCTGGGGCAGGGCAGAGACACAGTATTTTTTGAAGTTTTCCAGGGGATTTCAATGAGCAGAAAGCTTCAGGAACCACTGGACCAGGTGATCTCTCATGTTATATGTCATGTTATACCCCATAGAAATCAGGGGTGGAGGCAGCCACTAAGTGCCAAGCAATGAAATAGGTGAAGATAAACTCACGGGACATATCTTTATGCCACATGTGAATGATTCAAACACCTCAGCTCTTTATTTTTAAGGCTTCCCTTGTAGCTGAGTCGATAAAGAATCTGCCTGCAGTGCAGGAGACCGGGTTCAGTCCCTGAGTTGGGAAGATCCCCTGGAGAAGGAAATGGCAACCCACTCCAGTATCCTTGGCCTGGAAAATTTCATGGACAGCACAGCCTGGTGGGCTGCAGTTCATGGGGTCGCAAAGAGTCGGGCACGACTGAGCGACTAACACTTACTTACTTACATTCCTTGTTTTAGAAAATGAGGTCAAAGATTTTAAGATCTCTGCTTTCTTTCAGACATTTAAAGTCATTTTCTTTGGTAGAAGTTAAAAATGTAGCGGAATACACAAGGACATTTTTATATCTGTTTGTAGCATTACCGCTAAAATTCTGCTTGAGATTCTAATTCATCACTCCCTATAGGGCTTCCCTGGTGGCTCAGATGGTAAAGAATCCGCCTGCAATGCAGGAGACCTGGGTTCGGTCCCTGGGTTGGGAAGATCCCCTGGAGGAGGGTATGGTAACCCATTTCAGTATTCTTGCCTGGAGAGTTCCATAGACAGAGGAACCTGGTGGGCTATAGTCCATGGCATCCCAGAGTCAGACACGACTGAGAGACTAAGCATGTGGGACTGGTAGCACTGGTTTTCCATTGTTTTTCCGTGTTTGTGTGTGTGTGTTCCTAACTTACTCAGCTAGGAGTTTTATTTCCATTTATCTTCCAGGGCAGGGGCATTGTTAGAGATTCCAATGAGACAAATCCATACCAGAATCAACAAAGCAGAGACATTGACCTCATTTCTTATTGCAGAAGGCAAATGCCATGCCATTTTCTAATGCTTCTGGGTCACAGAACTGTGACTTGTTTTTTTATTTAATTGTTTTTCCTGTCAGGTCCAGGTTGAACAGTGATCCTCCTCCTGCTGCGGCTGCTGCTGCTAAGTCGCTTCAGTCGTGTCTGACTCTGTGCGACTCCATAGATGGCCTCCTACCATGCTCCTCTGTCCCTGGGATTCTCTAGGCAAAAATACTGGAGTGAGTTGCCATTTCCTTCTCCAATGCATGAAAGTGAAAAGTGAAAGTGAAAGCTCCTGAAGTATACTTAAAGATAACAAACCCATATCACTGCCCTGGACTCATGTGCAACTTTTCTTTCTCTCTTTTGCTGCTGGGAAACCCATGTAAGCTGCTCATATAAATGATTACAACACCAACTCCTTTTTAACTAACCAATTTACAATTTAAAAAAAATTGAAGGGGGGGGTTGCCGCACAGTGTGTCATACGAGATCTTAGTTCCCTGACCGGGAGTGGAGATCGAACCCCTGCAGTGGAAGCATGGAGTCTCTACCTCTGGGCCTCCAGGAAACTCCTGTCCAGCTCCTTTTATTGTGATCTGGATTTGGAGGCCAGGGAGGAGTGAGCCCCTTTGAACTTTTGAAAGAGATATGGGAACACCCCTGAGTAAGGTTTTAAAGAGAACCGGAGGGGCTAATCCACATGTGTCACTATCTGCTTTGATCATAAATCCCCATGCACATGTTATTTGTAATATATGTCCCTGTGTGACATGGGAAATGGCCATTAAAAATAATTTTGCTTCTTGCTGGGATCTGTGAACTTAAGTGATATGAAAGTGTTCATTCATTTTTGCAACGATTAATGCACTGGGCCTGGGTGCCAGGCATAGCACACAAGGAGTGGCTCTGCCGACAAATTAGCAGATCAGTCTAGGAATCTGGGAAATAATTCCAATATTTCTGGAATCCAGAGCACTGTGTTCACATTCCCAGGCTCTGCCATGCAGTGAAAGTGGAACCATAAGTGATAACTGAACTTCAAGAGATCTCAACTTCCTCATTGAGAAAATAAGGAAAATAGTTCCTCACAGGGCGAGACTGAGCCTTGAATGACATACTGTATGTAAAGGGCCTAGGACAGACTAGGGAGTCAACAAAAGTTAATTCCTTTCTTCTTTACATGATGAGTCTCTTATCCCCTAGTCAATATCCCTCCATCTGACCTTGTGTTACTAACCTTATGTCAGTAACAGCCAGGTGGAGAGATTCAACTCTCTTAGAAGCAAGACCCACCAGCCTTCACCTGCCAGCATTTATTTCATTGCCTTAAAAGGAGCTCTGAGCTGTGCGAAAAGAAGGAGAGATGCAGCTTCACATCAGGATGGGTTTACTGCTCTCTGCTCCCTGTAATTTAAAGGGTTAATTTGCTTTCATGTTGCACCCACTGAGAATCATTGTTATTATGGGATGCGGGTTCCCACAAAAATAAAGAGAGATGCTTTTTTTTTTTTTCAAAGCACAAACTGGCAAGACCATAGTTAATTTCCATGAGAGTCAGAAGAGCAAAACTCTGGGCCAGTTTTTGAATATTCACATGGGACACTTTCTGTCCTAGAGATCATGCTTGAAAGGCAGGAACCCCATATCTTGAATTCACTTTCCCATAAAAGCTGCAGAAGTTACTGCAGGAAACAGAAAGAAGTTTACCGTAAACAACCCTCCCCTGCACTGCTCCCCCCATTGCTGTTCACTCCCTGAAAATCCTAGCACCGGGAGGGAGCTTTCTTTGACTCTATTACTCAAAGTGTCAATGGCACCCCACTCCAGTACTCTTGCCTGAAAAATCCCATGGACGGAGGAGCCTGGTAGGCTGCAGTTCATGGGGTCGCTGAGGGTCGGACACAACTGAACGACTTCACTTTCACTTTTCACTTTCATGCATTGGAGAAGGAAATGGCAACCCACTCCAGTGTTCTTGCCTGGAGAATCCCAGGTACAGGGGAGCCTGGTGGGCTGCTGTCTATGGGGTCGCACAGAGTCAGACACGACTGAAGCGACTTAGCAGCAGCAGCAGCAGCAGCATTACTCTAAGTGTAGACCATGGGCAGTAGCTGTGGCCTTACCTAGGAGCTGGTTAAAAATGCAGCGTGTTATGTACACACTGCTATATTTAAAATGGATATCCAAAAAGGACAGCCTACTGTATAGCACACGGAGCTCTGCTCAATGTTACGTGGCAGCCTGATGGGAGGGGACTTTGGAGAATGGATGTATACATATGGCTGAGTCCCTTTGCTGTCTACCTGAAATGGTCACAGCATTGTTAATCACCTACACACCAATACAAAATAAGAAGCTTTTAAAAATGCATCTTGCTGTCTACTCCAGACATACAGATCAGAGTCTCCATTTTCAAAGATTGTTATGCTCCTCAAGATTGAGGAACAGGACTTTATTTGGCAACCATGTGGTCAGGGCACATAAAGCTGTATTTCTGAACTGTGGAAATGCTGATCAAAGCCCTATTTGCTGTAAGTCTTTGATAGCTATTTTCCTGCTGTAAAAAATCTTTAGCATAAAGGAAGGCCATAACACCAAACCCTCCATGTGGGAAATTTAGACTCAAAGAGTTTTAGAACTGTGCATAATTTATCATAGATCTGCTATCATCAGGTCTACTTGGAAACCTGCCTGTACATGCAGTAGCATTTTTGGCTTTAAAATGTCATTGTCTAGTGTGCATTGTATCATTCTTACTTGTGAGTAGCACAGGCCAGTTTTGAAAACCATCCTTTTTTTCTTGCAGCAGTAAAGAAGATGCTGTTTGGCCGACCTAAACTCTATCAAGAAAACCTAAGGGTGAAAAAAAAAAAAAAACCAACAACAACAAATGAAATTTAAACACAAGTGTTAGGGTTACTTTGGAAAACTTCAAAGTTCTTGTTTAATTTTGTTTTCTCATTTGGCTTTTGTTGCTGTTTTTTAAACTGAGACAAGGATGGGAATTAATAAAATAATATCAAGTGTGCAGAATAGGTGGTTAATGTCTAAGAATAATGATATCATGAGGTGTAATTTTACCACCCAGTCATGAAATTCTGACTCACTAGCAAGCGTAATTTATTAGCAAATAGATGTCGAGTTTTAGCCATGTGCAAGTTATGTTACAAGGGCTCGGGAGGAACATAAGATGAAGACATCTTGCTGTCACAAGTTTCCTGTAACTGGTGGGAATGAAGGTGTTTATTGTTCATCATGACCCAGGACCCAAGAGAGGCAGCCCTACAAGTGGCGCTGGGAAAAGGGAGAGACGCAGAGGCGGAGAGATGGATCAGAGTCAGCGGAAAACACCTCACCCCTGCAGGTAGCATCGAAGAGCTATTAACCAACAGCTCAGCCTATTGTTCAATGTGTCCTTGCTTTCCTGAGCCAGCTCTCTACAAACCCTCCCTCATCTGTCACCTGGGGAAGGGTAAGGAGTAGGGCGTTCCAATACCCTTGGCCTCATGGGCAACAGGAGACGGGAGCTGGCAGACCTGGCCTGCGACCCCCCCTGACAGGCGCATCCCTCACACGGCGGCCTAATGTGGCCTGGTATGCTTTGAAGGCCTCACATGGCGGTGGTCTTGACATGTCTTTCAGTGGACACTGATTTTTATCACCAATCCATAACAAACTGCTCTGCCGACAGAAGGAAAAGGTGGGGGGTAGGGGAGAGGAGTGGGTAGCCGAGAGCTGTCTGCCTTTAGAAAACGTTTAGAAAGATCAACATAAGCAGCCTTCAGGGCCTCCTCTGGCTGCCAGGCTGCTGCATTGGCACTGCCACGTGTGGCTAACAGCGGACTGAAACCAGGAGTTGCGCTTCTGAGCTTCTAGTTGCTAAAGAAAGTTTGCACAGATGCAAAACAAACTGGTCATGCTCAACCTTTATATCAGTTCGTCCATGTATAAGCTGTTGTCAAAGCTCCTGGAGTGGAATACCTTAGATCTGTGCATCTCACCTCATGTAGATTCTATCTCAATACAAACACATACATTAATTAAGTAGCTTAGCTGGGTTTGGAGGGCAGGGACTAGGGGTTAGAGAAGACACGCTTTGCCTGCCATTGATAATTGTTAGAACTGAATGATGGCGAGTTCATAGGGGTCCTTTGACCATTCTTTCTTAAAAACAAAAAGGCAAGGAGGTGGTTAAGTCAGAAGACTGGTGGTTTACCTTTCCAGAGGCAGGAGGGGGCAAGCTTAGAGGTGGGATGGGGAGCTAGCTGGCGTGTCTGTTTCTTAACCTTGGGGCTGGTTCCACAGGTGTTCGCCACTGAGCCACCTGGGAAGCACCTTTGATCTTCTCAGCACTTATAAGTTAAATTTTGTTTGATTCTCTTTCTCTCTTCCCCACTGGGATGTGAGCTGCACAAAAGCAGGGGTTTGTGTCAGTCTTGCTCACGTCCCTAAAACAGTGCCTGGGGCATAGTAGGTGCTCATTAAATATTTGCTGAATTAACCAAATGACTAAAAGGGCAGAGGTGGGAGTAGGAATCGGTATTACAAAGGCAGTCTTTGGCATAATAAATTCATTGCTTACAAATGGTCTTGTGGCTAAAAAAAAAATCTATTTTACCTTATTCTGTAATATTTTCTACTGTTTATTTTGTAAATTGCAGGTAGAATACATTTTGAATATTATGAATTTTGGAGCCTGACCCGGGATCCTTGTTTGTACCATGGATTTAATCAGAACTCATGTTCAGAATTCCAAACACCAGTGTGCAAACTAGCCTTTGAAATACGACTTAATGTATTAGAGCTGTACCTTGAGTTACCCCCAGGTCAAGTTGTGTATTCCATGGACACTCCCCAGATTTCTCTCACTGCAATCAGCTAAAGGACATATTTTTCAGCTGATATCCTGCTCTTGTTATGAAGGGAATTGATTCTAATTGCCAGTTTCCTGCATTTTTCTTAAACATTTAGCCTTTGAAAAAAAAAGCACGATGAAAATTCCACACGTTACTAGGATTACTTCATAAACAGAGCAGTCTTGACTTTGGAATTCCCCCCAGACTCTGAACTGAGCTTCCCCATCCAGAAAACCTGAATTCATTCTGAAATGGGAGGAAACTAGGGCAAAATGTTATCTGGAGCTATGACATTTGGCTTCCAGAGAACACACAAAATGGACACACATCAAATGTCAGGCAGGCTGATAACGGACAGGAAGTACCTCTGTCAACACAGTGAGCTTGACCTTTGCTGGCAGTAAAATCCTGGATGCAACGCATCTGCTCTGAAACAGTCTCCCAGGGAGCAAGCAAAGCCTGGCCTGCAGGTAAGGATGCAGGCCCCTGGTGCTTGAGGATCTCAGGACAGCCCACAGATCATCAGACCGAAGTCTGGCCAACAGGGAGGGCCTTGTGTTTTTATCCGTTGTTGGGAGATGAACAAGGCAGAAAAATAGACCCTGGTTCCATGTCTTCCCTGGCTCCATTATCAGGAAAACAGGACAATATAATACAGAAATAAAATACAGGAACTTCCTCTTTGCCATCATTTTGAATCGGTCCTGGCACAAATTTGCACTGACATCAGCTCCCAACGGGTCCAATATGAAATTTATCTTCTTGAAAATGTGACCCTTGGCTGCCAGTAGACTAAAAAATGTAGCCAGCAATGGGGCAAATAAAGATAAAGAAGTTTGTGCAGGACAAATGCTGCATTTCCTACACACAGCTTTATAACTCCCCTGTCCCAAGAATGAACAGAAAACAAATGGATATGGTCGGCCATCGGGAACCTCTGCTGTGTTATCTGCCCACTGCTCAGGGTGATAAAGTAGATAATCTCCTAGGCAGGATTGGAACAGGATGACTAATTGATATCACTATGAATAAACAGCATGTGATACTTACAAGGCAGGCAGGGAGGACTGTCCTAAAATATTCTATGCAATTCACTAGACATTTGCCCTGAAGACCTCATTTTGTTTTCACGCATAGTCCTCCTTGTTTTTAGGGTTCAGGAAATGACTGTGTGCGCCCACATTATGTGTGTGTGTGTGTGTGTGTGTGTGTGTGTGTGAATGATTTAAGATTTTTTAAGTGTCAGACATGCTGTTTTGCTTAGCCATTCTTTGAAAACCCAAGTTCAATTTTAATTGAATCACATATGTTTTGAACTCAATATGTATGCCTATTTTCCTTTGACTCTCTTTAGGTTATGGTTTAATAACTTCGGTCTTATTTTGCCCTGGTGCATATTTTGATTTTTCTCTGTTAATGTCTTGCATTTATACAGCTGTTTTCAAAGCAGCTGTGAAATATTTTTAAAATTTCTACCCAAGGGGAAGAAGCAGGGTATATGTAATATTGAAAAAGAAGGAAAAAAAAAAAAAGATAAACATTCTTCTATGGGGTTCAGTCAATGTATTTCACATATACCAGGAAATCAGCAAAGCTAAGCAAACATAGACATTTTATGTGGCAAGAACAAAGTAATAGCCTTTTTACTTCAATAAATCACTGTCACAATTGTCCTAAAGCAGTTTGTTTTTGAGGACTAGACTTTTTGGGAAATCCTCCTTCCCAAAATATCCCCTTTATCTGGTTCTTCCTGATATCAGAAATTCCACCGTTTAAGAGGCTGCAATAAAGCCACATGGTACAAATATCTCTGCAAAAGGAGGGGCCCCTGAAATATTTACACTTCAGGATGAGGTGTTTCATCAAATGTGATAACTAACTGGGGTGTGTTTTTCTCCTGAAGCCACTGATTTCTAAGAGGGAAGGGTGTCAAGATAGTGGTGGCAAGTTCTGACAGCGTGCATTGGAAGGTGTTAAAGACGAGAGTCAACATGCTTTTAACATGCTGAGGGGTCTGTTTTAGTCTGTGAACCTGTGCAGTTAAACATCTGCACCAGAGTCTCAGAATACACGTTTAGGCATAAAAGAGTGGTGCAATGTGGCAGCTTTTCCCAACTCTCTTAGTTTCCTCTTCATCCCAGCATCTCTGAAGTCAAACCCTGTTTCCTCGAAAGATGTTCCTGATGAAATTGTCCTGGGCATATAAGCAAGACAGAGACAGAAGAAAATTTGAGAGTTGCCATTCAAGCTTATCCATTTGCCAGTTGTTAAAATAATTTGAGCTCCAAAAGAACATTGCTTCCCCAGAGTTGGCAAAATGTTCCCCAGCTCTGCACCTCTGAAAGGAAAGAAAGGGATACCTAGGAGTCATTTTTAGGGGTGACCTCTATCTCTTCCATGTGTCACTGACCAGGGTTCTTGGTCTCCCTGTGCTGTGCTGTGCTTAGTTGCTCAGTCGTGTCTGACTCTTTGTGACCCCGTGAACTGCTAGATTCCTCTCTCCATGGGGATTCTCCAGGCAAGAATACTAGAGTGGGTTACTATGCCCTCCTGCAGGGGATCTTCCCAACTCGGGGATCGACCTGGGGTATCCTGCATGCCAGGTGGATTCTTTACTAGCTGAGCTACCAGGGAAGCCCTCTTGGCTTCCTTAATCAATATTTCTATTGATTTCTATTGATAAGAGGCCCAGCAAGAAATTCAGGCAAGGCTCTACTGGGGCCCTTGCTATAGCAAGTGGGGGCAAGAACAAGTAATAAGTTCCCTTTCTTGTTCACACCCCAAGTTAGGGTTAGGGGGTGAAGGGGGGTGGGGGGGGCAAGCTTGTTCCTTATATAGGGTGAGAGTAGGCCCAGGTCCAGGGGTCTGGCCTGAAAGGCGGCTTAGGTGGTTTGCCCCCACTTAGGTGGTATTGAGTGCAGGGGGCATGGGCAGTATGCTGCTTTTGGTCCCAACACCCTGTTTTTGTTCCTGGGTCTTCAGAAGTGGCAGTTGGGCTTTTTGGCCTGTTTGTATCTTGTTGTCTATTATTTGCTCCAATTGTGCAAGCACTCAGTTACTTTTAGTCCCTTATAGTTTCACCGTATTTTGTTGCTCAAGAAGACGTGTGTTCAGGTGCAAGCACTGCAGCAAAGGATCCCAGGTCCCAACCAGTCTCATGGGCAACTTCCCCCTCTTTGCAGTCCACCTGTCCCCTTCTCCCACCAATACGTGCCACCGTATAACCAGGAAGGACAGAAGGATGATGCAGCAGTTGTGTAGAGGGTCATCCAGCAGGCTGTGAGGATTCAGGAGCTACGAGCTTAGGGAAGACAGTCCTTGAGTGTCTAGGAATCTATCTATAGGGGGAGACTCCCAGACACCTCAGAATTCAGCCAGTTACGTTACTGTCACAATTTTGCTGTCTCTGAGCCACGTGTCTAATCAATTACACATTTTTTCCTCTTTCTTTCACTTCTCTGGATCTGAAATAAAACCTAAACTGATCCCACACCTACTTTTTTCCTTCAGAGCACTTACCATGGTTTTTAATTATGTTTATTTGTGTGCCTGGTCTCCTGGACATGATCAAGGAATAATTGCTGAATTTTACTTGTTCAGTGCTGTCAAAGACTAATTATTTTGTTTTGTTTTTCAAAAATGTAAATCATGGCTCACTTGCAAGTATAGAATGAACATGCATTAAAGACTTCAACTCTGTTATAAAGGGAACAGGATCACGGAAAACCTGTTTCAGTGAAATATCAGAGGTTATTATAGGCATTTTACAAAAATGCACTAAAATATCCAGGTTAAATATAAAACTGGTCAACCTCTCACAAAAGAGCCAGACAGATACTATAAGTCTCTATGGTGTAGTGGTTATCACATCTGCTTTACATGGAGAAGGCCCTGAGTTAAATTCCCAGTGGAACCACAAGGTTGCTTTCCATTCAGTCACTTTTTAGAAATGACTTTTTTCTACAAATGGAAGATTAAATCTTCTACTAGATGAAAATTAACATCTCCACTATACTGTGACTCAAATAAAAGTAAGACCTTGTCTTTTATTTTACTCAAACTAATTAATTTTATAAAAAAAAAAAATCTTTATGCCTTATCTATAAATGAAACTTCCCAGGAGGCTTAGTAGTAAAGAATCCACCTGCCAATACAGGAGACACAAGAGACTCGTGTTCAATCCCTGGGTCTGGAAGATCCCCTGGGGTAGGAAGTGGCAACCCATTCCAGTATTCTTGCCTGGAAAATCCCATGGACAGAGGAGTCTGGTGGGCTACAGTCCACGGGGTCACAAAGAGTGGGACACGACTGAGCACACACACACATGTCTTAAATAGGAACCAGGATTACCTTCCATAAAACCAAGATAACACCCCAAAGCTGGCACAATAGGACAGTGTTTTCTTCAATGCTGGTGAAGCCTTCAGTTCAGTAGGCCAAGCTTTTCAGAGAAGGCACACTTCTTGGCTTTCAGATTCATGACATTGAAAATGTTTGCTTTCTGGGACACTGGCTAAAGCCAAGGTCCTTTTTCCTGTTGGATCACCATGCTCTTATTAAGCCTAGGTTTTAGTTTGCTTTTTTTCCAGTAGTCATGTATGGATGTGAGAGTTGAACTATAAAGAAAGCTGAGCACCAAAGAATTGATGCTTTTGAACTGTGGTGTTGGAGAAGACTCTTGAGAGTTTCTTGGACTGCAAGGAGATCCAACCAGTCCATCCTAAAGGAAATGAGTCCTGAATATTCATTGGAAGGACTGATGCTGAAGCTGAAACTCCAATACTTTGGCCACCTGATGTGAAGAACTGACTCATTGGAAAAAACCCTGATGCTGGGAAAGATTGAAGATGGGAGGAGAAGGAGACAACAGAGGATGAGATGGTTGGATGGCATCACCGACTCAATGGACATGAGTTTGAATAAGCTCCAGGAGTTCGTAATGGACAGGGAAGCCTGGCGTGCTGCAGTCCATGGGGTCACAAAGAGTCGGACACAACTGAGAGATAGAACTGGAACTGGAAGAGGCCTCTTCTGGCATATCATGTAAAACCATTATAATGAATACTGTTTGCCAAAGGTTCTCAATCTGGAGCCTGCTCTCTCAGTTAAAAAGGGAGGTTAGCAAGCATTAGAGAAGTACTGAAGACATTGTAGCCCCGCACTGAGACTCTCTTCATGACATTAGCAGTGTGACCTACCAAGAATGAAAGGTGAGGAACCATCCCGGTAGTGACTGTAATGTTTTTAACAGCACATCTCTTCCACAATGTCTCTGAAACACAGGTCTAATCAGTCGTTGGAAAGCACATGGTGGAAGGTAGGGATGACGGCTAACACCTTCTCATGCTCTAACATTCTTGCTTTTCTTATTTATGAATAGCATTGAGAGATAAAAACCTTTAGTCAGCTTCTAATCCAAGACTTCAGAGAAAAGGTTCAGATACCTGACCCAGGACTCACAACTCCTAACAGTAGTCTCTCTGGTGCTCCTGCCAATCTAACTATGGCACATGTTGAATTCTCTTTCTCGGTCTAGTCAGGGCAAGATTGTATATGGTAATAGGACTGGATGATTTCTGAAAATTTGGGGAGGAATCCTGGTAGGCAGCATCAAAATAGCTATGACAAGAGGAAGTGTGGGCTCTGGTGCCAGAGCTGCTGGATTCTGCTTTCCACCTCTAGCCCTTTCTGTCTGTGTGATCTTAGGCACATTATTTAACTTCATTGAACTTCAGTCTCCTCATCTATAAAATGGGAATATAATTCAGGTTTCTCTCATCGAGTATATGGGTAAACAAAATGCAGTCAGCAGGGTGCCTGGCACATGGTCAGCACTGCATAAAAGCAGGACGCTTCTGACACTAGCCTGCCCACCTGTCACACAGTTCCATTTCTCTTTCCATCCTCAGCCCACAGCTATTCTTCCTGGTTTTAGAAAATAGATTTCTTCAGTGCACAGGATCATATTCTTCTCCATATATTGGCAGAGGAGCCTGCTGCTGCTGCTGCTGCTAAGTTGCGTTAGTCGTGTCCGAGTCTGTGCAACCCCATAGACGGCAGCCCACCAGGCTTCCCCGTCCCTGGGATTCTCCAGGCAAGAACACTGGAGTGGGTTGCCATTTACTTCTCCAATGCATGAAAGTGAAAAGTGAAAGTGAAGTCACTCAGTCATGTCTGACTCTTCGCAACCCCATGGACTATAGCCCACCAGGCTCCTCCGTCCATGGGATTTTCCAGGGAAGAGTACTGGAGTGGGGTGCCATTGCCTTCTCCAGCACAGGAGCCTAGTAGACAGAAAATCTCCAGCTTGCAGAAAAAAAATCTAAATGGATTGTTTCTTTAAGGAAAAGGTGAATATTGATGCGAACCCCAAACAGTGTTTGTTTCTTCAGGACAAGCTGATGGCAAATGAACAAGAACCTAAGAGCGTAACAAACATGGAGAAACTGGCTGAAGTCAGGAAGCATAGTGAAAGAGATGCAAAGATGGACAGAGAGATTTTAACTGAATCAAAAATGAAGGGAATTTAAAAGTTTTCCTTGAATTGAAAATGTTGGGGCATCATTAAAGCATGATTGTTAGACACCCTCAGTAGGAAACACAAAGATTCCCCCATCAGATGAATGTTCTAGATGGTCCCAATCCTCATAGTGACATTAGATAATTTGGATAGTCATGACAAAATTTCCTGACTTTCATGTCTGATTTTTAAGGAGTGAATTCAGACAGATCTCCTGATGTGAAGAGAGAGACTTTCTCCATTTCAAAAATGTCTTTTGAAGAATATTTATGATCTGATTGCTATGTGCCAAACCCTATGGTAGGAGCTCCCCTCAAGGAGTTTCTAATGGAATGAGTCAAAAGCAGAACACACGAACAAATAATAGAAATGTGAAACACCGTGACAGAGCCCAACACAGGTGCTGTGGTCCATTTGTTACCAGACTATGGCCTTGGAGAAAGGGAAGTGGCCAGACCACAGGAAAAAAGTGTGAATACTTTGTGGGCTGGTCAGATGCCACTTGGTTCAGTTCTGGTTGTGCTGTTTTTATGAGGGACACTCAGGGAATGTAAGACGATGGTCCCTGCTGATACTTGGCCAGGGAAAAATGAGGAAGAGATCCTGGAAATTCTCTTCAGGTGAGCAAATCACAAGAATATTATGGGAAGAAGTCAGTTCTTTCTCTAGTGTTTTTCTAAGTGGACTGGATGGAAATTATGAGGAATCAGCATTGAGCACTTGAGCAGAGTACAATAAGTCCTGTGTTATAAGAGTGGAATAGGCTATCAGTTCAGTTCAGTTCAGTCACTCAGATGTGTTAGACTCTTTGCAACCCCATGGACTGCAGCACGCCAGGCTTCCCTGTCCATCACCAACTACCAGAATAGGCTATATTTGGAGGTAATGAGCTCCTCACTGCTGAAGGCATTCAAATAATTTTTGGATAATACATTTAATGAGTGCTAATCAAGTGATCCCTACATGGGGAATTCGTGAGCTTTTTCCTACTCTCATGTTTTGTGAATAGTAGAAAACTTAAAACCAAATTAAAATAGAATTATTTTTTATTTAAAAAATAATGTTAAGAGTACATTTCTTCTACAAAATGAAGCATACAAATGCCATTTTGTCCACAATCAGCCCAACAGATCTAGATCCTAATTCTAGCCCTGTTCCTTCCTAGATAGGGTGTCATTTCATACAAGTATGACCTCAAGACCTCTGAAGTTAAATTATAGTCCTCTTGGTACATTCCCTCATAGCATCCCTTTCCCCTTCATAGCATCATCACAATTTGTAATCATTTCTGTGCCACATACTGAAAACTCCAAAAGAACATAAAACACTGAATTGCTCACCCCTGGATACCTACCACCCAGTGCCAGTGGCGAAGAGCAGCACACAGAAGGCTTGCATATAACCGTGAAAATGAATTTAGAAACGTAAATCCCTGCTCCTTGGTTCCAAGTTTTCCTACAGAGTGGAGATAAAAATGTCTGCCCTCAGAGTTTTGTTCTTTAAAGATTATGTGTGTGAGTGTGTGCATATACACATATGATCAGTATATATAGGATATAATAATATGTCTAAATATGCACAGTAATTTTATATATGATAGTATATAGTATTTTATATATGATAATAATAATACAGAATGCTTGTATATATGATATCTGAATTTCAACTCCTGTGTGTTGTGGCACTTAGGGCACAATAAAATGAAAGTTAGCATTGGTTTATTATTATGGCTTCTCCATATTGAGGATGATGTCTATATTTAGAGAAATGTGGGCACCCAAAAGTGGAGAAGTGAACTTTCACTCCAACATTCAAAGCTCTGTAAATCCAGCTGGGAATCCAAAATATGCAGAAAAGATAATACTAACAGATGCAGAGATTCATGTATTCACTCAACAGTGCAGTAGGTGAGGGGAATGCATAGGTGGTTTCTACTATTACTTAACATAGTGCAGGGTCTGGTGTAAAACATGGACACGGACACGTAATTACAAGTCAGTGAGATGAAAACAAGAGAACAAGGCAGAGTGATGACTGAACCCAGGGTGTTTGACTCTCTCAAGTGAGACCTGAATAGAAACTTACAGCAGGAACTTACAGGAGTCAGGGCTGAAGTTCAGAGTCAGTTTCTACCACATGGACACTTCCACACCAGCTGGTGACAGGCATTGCCTCATGCCTCACACCAGCCTTCTATACCTGAACCCCACTCCAGGCCATCCTGTGGAAGCTCTCCCACAAGCCAGCTAGAAAGGGCTTCCTCACTGGAGCTGAAGGGGCCCTTCAGGAGCACGCTGGTGCCTCAAATCTAACTGGTCTTTTCTTGAGCATGATCTTTTATTGACTATTTTGACTATCGCCCCTCTCAGGAGGATTCGGGAATGTGGAGGAGGAAGAAACAGAGGTGGAGAAGGGAGAAGAGGAGAGGGAGGAGGAAGGAAAAGCTTGAGGAATAAAGGAACATCACAAAAGGAAGAGACCATGTTGTTTGAAATCACTGAAGCTGAAGAATTGGTGCTTTTGAACTGTGGTGTTGGAGAAGACTTTTGAGAGTCCCTTGGACTGCAAGGAGATCCAACCAGTCCATTCTGAAGGAGATCAGCCCTGGGATTTCTTTGAAAGGAATGATGCTAAAGCTGAAACTCCAGTACTTTGGCCACCTCATGGGAAGAGCTGACTGATTGGAAAAGACTCTGATGCTGGGAGGGATTGGGGGCAGGAGAAGGGGATGACAGAGGATGAGATGGCTGGATGGCATCACTGACTCAATGGACGTGAGTCTGGGTGAACTCCGGGAGTTGGTGATGGACAGGGAGGCCTGGCGTGCTGTGATTCATGGGGTTGCAAAGAGGAGTCGGACACGATTGAGCAACTGAACTGAACTGAACTGAAGCCCAAGGTGAGGGGGGCAAAGTAGAAACCAGTGCGTAGGCTTCAGTGAGTGGCTCATGATGGTCAAAATATACAAGTGGGGCCCTGGCATTTCACTGCCAGCATTGAGATCTGCCACTTTCAGCTTTGTGGCCAAGGGCAATCATTTGACCACACTAAGCCTCAATTCCTCATCTGTATGATAGGTTGGAAACAGTGGAAACAGTGACAGACTTTATTTTGGGGGGCTCCAAAATCACTGCAGATGGTGATTTTAACTTCATGTTAAAAGATGCTTGCTCCTTGGAAGGAAAGTTATGATCAACCTAGACAGCATATTAAAAAGCAGAGACATTACTTTGCCAACAAAGGTCTGTCTAGTCAAGGCTATGGTTTTTCCAGTAGTCATGTATGGATGTGAGAGTTGGACTATAAAGAAAGCCGAGCACTGAAGAATTTATGTTTTTGAACTGTGGTGTTGGAGAAGACTCTTGAGCATCCCTTGGACTGCAAGGAGAGCCAACCAATCCATCCTAAAGGAGATCAGTCCTGGGTGTTTGTTGGAAGGACTGATGCTGAAGCTGAAACTCTGATACTTTGGCCACCTGATGCGAAGAACTGAAGAGACCCTGATGCTGGGAAAGATTGAAGGTGGGAGGAGAAGGGGACGACAGAGGGTGAGGTGGTTGGATGGCATCACCGACTCAATGCACATGAGTTTGAGTAAACTCCAGGAGTTGGTGATGGACAGGGAGGCCTGGTGTGCTGCAGTCAATGGGTCACAAAGAGTCAGACACGACTGAGTGGCTGAACTGAACTGAACTGATAATAGGGATAATGACAGTGCCTTATCTCTGTGTAGTTGTTAATATTATTGTGGTCCATGGCAAGTGATAAGTACGGAATCTGGCACAAGGAAAGCAATCACTACTGCTCTTATTGAGTGGCTCTGTGGTGAAAACTGCATGTGTCATTCAACCATGAACATCCCCAGACTTCACTGAAAAAGATGGTGACCTCTGGGTCACGGAGCACAAGGAGTCCACCATTACAGTGGATGGTTTTTTGACCCAGAGTGTGTACTGTAGTTGTTAGGTCCATTATCACTCTGAGAATCGTGGGTGGCTGATGCAACTTTGCTGCTATGGCAACACAGGTCTTTTCGATGTCCTGCTTGATCATTTCACAAGTAATGTTGTACATAACAAAAATTGCATAATCCTGAGCCCAACTAGAGCACTCTTAGCAAGAGAGAGACACCCCAGCCAGCAAGACCAGATATGTGTAAACAGGGAATGAAAAGAATAGCCTTTCTAAAGCAGCTGTGAACATGCCATGGGAGGCAGAGGGGCTGTTTGCAAGCCATGCTCTCTGTGTTACAGTTTGAACTTTCCTTTCCTTTCCACGAAAGATTTTGAAAGGTTAATTTCATAATGAAAAGTAGATGCAACATGGGCAGAGAAAAGAGGATCATGTCCCAGGATAATGAGCACACAGGGAACTTCCTTAAGAATAGAGGAGAAAGGAGACTTCTTGGCAGTCCAGTGGGTAAGACTGCACTTCCACTGCAGAGGGTGCAGGTTTGATCCTGGTCCCCAGGAATTAAGATCCCACTTTCTGGGTAGCACAGCCAAAAAAATTTTCAAAAAATAGAGGAGAGAGAATAGAGGGGCTTTGGGAGGCCATGTTTCCTAGAAATCTTCCATTCTTTGTAAAACTCACCTCCTTCACTAGCTGCATCATGTGACTGCTCACACATATCCTACAAGACCCAAGAACTGAGAAAAAGGCTCTTCTTTAAAGCCCTGTGATAAATTTATTTGATTCCCTAGATTGCTGTCTGTCTGAGCCGGTCAGATTAAATATTGGTGGAGACAGTGATTTCCAGTAACATCATACAACACCGTGTTAACCACCAGAGAGAATGAACCTCTACGTGCACCTGCATTTGGAGACAGCTGGCTCTTAGGCTTCCTTCTCTTCTGGGATCCAGTTAATCTAAAATACAATCAAAGCCTAGCCCTCCATTGATTATAGCACTTACTCCTGGAAGACAGATTTGATTTAACTTTCAAGGACACCCACATTGGCTTTCTTCCTCGTTTATATTTTCTGTTCTCTTCCACATTATTGGTTAGGAGTAATGGCTTACTTTCTTTCCCCCATATTGGAAGAAGGGTGTTCTTTCCTGCACCCATAGTCAGTGATGGGAGGAGGTGCCAGTGGTGGCTCAGTGGGCAGTGCTTGGAAAGGCTTTGAAAGCCCAGGCATGGTCAGGATGTAAGTGTTGGTCTTTATGAAAGAATTTATTTCACCACTCAGAAATCCTACGCTTCTTTCAGATCCCTCCTCTCTCTCTTCCCTACCCTGGAAATCTGAGATACTTAACCTTCACCCTGGATTCTGAGTTTTCTCCCTAAAATTCTCAGGTAATCATCAAATAATGGGTTCATTTTTTTTTTTTTTTTTTGTCATCCATCATGCTCACCATCATGACACACACTCAGATATCCCCACACTGTCCGCAATAAGATCCACCTTTCAGCAACTACTTAGAAAGAATCTGAGTCCCTGATTCTGTGAAGAGTACCTATAGCCACAATCTGACAGGGATTTGCATTTTAAAAGAAATAATGCTCAAAAGCATTTAAGACCTACAGGAGAGGTTGTCATGGAAGAGATTTTGTATGTGGAAAGAATTGAATGGAAAGTATTAATCAGAAAGGAAATTTATAGTGGACACTCATTGTGTTGGATCAAAGAAATGGTATCATATTTGTCTGGTAGGGGTTTAAAAAAAGTGAAGTTAGTAAATTCAGAAGAAACTCTGCTAGTCAGACTTTGTGGAGAGAAAGTCCACTCATTACAAAAAAGAAAGAGAAGCAGAATAGTAGACAACTTTGCATTTATTCACCCACAGTTCAGAAGAGAACCCAGATGGGGGAGAATGCATGTATGCTAAGTCGCTGTAGTCATGTCCAACTCTGTGCAACCCTATGGACAGCAGCCCACCAGACTCCTCCATCCACAGGATTCTCTAGGCAAGAATACTGGAGTGGGTTGCCATTTCCATCTTCAAGGGGAGAATGGATATATGTGTATGTATGGCTGAGTCCCTTTGCTGTCCACCTGAAACTATTAATATATTATTAATCGGCTATAATTAGTTCAGTCGCTCAGTTGTGTCCAATTCTTTGCAACCCTATGGACTGCAGCATGCCAGACTTCCTGTCCATCACCAACTCCCAGAGTTTACTCAAACTCATGAGGTCATCCAACCATCTCATCCTCTGTTGTCCCCTTCTCCTTCTGCCTTCAATCTTTCCCAGCTTCAGTGTCTTTTCCAACGAATCAGTACTTTGCATCAGGTAGCAAAAGTACTAGAGTTTCAGCTTCAACATCAGTTCTTCCAATGAATATTCAGGGTTGATTTCCTTTACAATCGACTGGTTTGATCTCCTTGCTGCCCAAGGGACTCTCAAGAGTCTTCTCCAACATCACAGTTCAAAAGCATCAATTCTTCAGCATTCAGCCTTCTTTATGGTCCAACTCTCACATCTATACATTCACCATTGCAACGGAAAGAATAAAATACTTAGGAATATATCTACCTAAAGAAACTAAAGACCTATATATAGAAAACTATAAAACACTGGTGAAAGAAATCAAAGAGGACACTAACAGATGGAGAAATATACCATGTTCATGGATTGGAAGAATCAATATAGTGAAAATGAGTATACTACCCAAAGCAATTTATAGATTCAATGCAATCCCTATCAAGCTACCAACAGTATTCTTCACAGAGCTAGAACAAATAATTTCACAATTTGTATGGAAATACAAAAAACCTCGAATAGCCAAAGCGATCTTGAGAAAGAAGAATGGAACTGGAGGAATCAACCTACCTGACTTCAGGCTCTACTACAAAGCCACAGTTATCAAGACAGTATGGTACTGGCACAAAGACAGAAATATAGATCAATGGAACAAAATAGAAAGCCCAGAGATAAATCCATGCACATATGGACACCTTATCTTTGACAAAGGAGGCAAGAATATACAATGGATTAAAGACAACCTCTTTAACAAGTGGTGCTGGGAAATCTGGTCAACCACTTGTAAAAGAATGAAACTAGAACACTTTCTAACACCATACACAAAAATAAACTCAAAATGGATTAAAGATCTAAACATAAGACCAGAAACTATAAAACTCCTAGAGGAGAACATAGGCAAAACACTCTCTGACATACATCACAGCAGGATCCTCTATGACCCACCTCCCAGAATATTGGAAATAAAAGCAAAAATAAACAAATGGGACCTAATTAAACTTAAAAGCTTCTGCACATCAAAGGAAACTATTAGCAAGGTGAAAAGACAGCCTTCAGAATGGGAGAAGATAATAGCAAATGAAGCAACTGACAAACAACTAATCTCGAGAATATACAAGCAACTCCTACAGCTCAACTCCAGAAAAATAAATGACCCAATCAAAAAATGGGCCAAAGAACTAAATAGACATTTCTCCAAAGAAGACATACAGATGGCTCACAAACACATGAAAAGATGCTCAACATCACTCATTATCAGAGAAATGCAAATCAAACCACTATGAGGTACCATTTCACACCAGTCAGAATGGCTGCAATCCAAAAGTCTACAAGTAATAAATGCTGGAGAGGGTGTGGAGAAAAGGGAACCCTCTTACACTTGGTGAGAATGCAAACTAGTACAGCCACTATGGAGAACAGTGTGGAGATTCCTTAAAAAACTGGAAATAGAACTGCCTTATGATCCAGCAATCCCACTGCTGGGCATACACACTGAGGAAACCAGAAGGGAAAGAGACACGTGTACCCCAATGTTCATCGCAGCACTGTTTATAATAGCCAGGACATGGAAGCAACCTAGATGTCCATCAGCAGATGAATGGATAAGAAAGCGGTGGTACATATACACAATGGAGTATTACTCAGCCATTAAAAAGAATACATTTGAATCAGTTCTAATGAGGTGGATGAAACTGGAGCCTATTATACAGAGTGAAGTAAGCCAGAAAGAAAAACACCAATACAGTATACTAATGCATATATATGGAATTTAGAAAGATGGTAACAATAACCCTGTGTACGAGACAGCAAAAGAGACACTGATGTATAGAACAGTCTTATGGACTCTGTGAGAGAGGGAGAGGGTGGGAAGATTTGGGAGAATGGCACTGAAACATGTAAAATATCATGTATGAAATGAGTTGCCAGTCCAGGTTCGATGCACGATACTGGATGCTTGGGGCTGGTGCACTGGGACGACCCAGAGGGATGGTATGGGGAGGGAGGAGGGAGGAGGGTTCAGGATGGGGAACACATGTATACCTGTGGCGGATTCATTTTGATATTTGGCAAAACTAATACAATTATGTAAAGTTTAAAATAAAATAAAATTAAAAAAAAAAAAAAGAAAAGAAAGTCTGTCACTGTTATCATTGTTTCCCCCTCTACTTGCTATGAAGTGATGGGACTGGATGCCATGATCATTTTTTGAATTTTGAGTCCAATACAAAATTAAAAATTTAATAAAGAAAAAGTAGATTCATGTACCACAAATGTTCCAAATATAGCTACAAGTTTTCTGATTTTTTTAAAAAATGGGAACAGACCCAGAACATAGTATGATTCTGAGCAAAAACACAGGTCCAGAGTGAATGATGCATTTTCAATGAGAACAAAGCCTGAGAAGGAGAAAGTGACATGCAAAGGAAGAAACCCAACAGTTCTCCACTCAGAATTCTCTTCTCTGATCACTTCCTTTTTTGGATGCTCCTCAAATCTCTCATCTAGCTGAGTGGTCCCTGGAATGGGGAATGGGCGCCCATATCCATTTCTTCGAAACTATGCATATGCTGGTTTGGCTTCTAATTGACTGGTACCTGAACACCTTCATGGTTTTGACACTGGACAGCTGTATGATCCCCTAAGTCACTTACTCTATTTGGACCTCATCTACAGGCAAGGGTGTTCGACTAATGTGATGAAGAGACCCAGGATTCCTTCAGTCTAGGATATATGTTGTTTCAAACAGATTCTGCTATTTGGTAAAGAAACATACTTGAAGTCCAATGCTCTTGAGAATCTGTGACAAACCCTTATGTGGTCCAAGTAGTTTTTCTGTTTTGACTGAAGTTGACTTTGGCCACATGATTTCTGGGACATCAGAGAGTCCATTCCTGTAATAACCAGGCTGACGCATATCTCTTGGTACATTGTTATGACAGCATCAGAAGGCGAAAGCACAGGGATGATAGAGGACCAGCCGCAATAGCCAAAAACTGAGGCCAAGGATTTTTCTTAATTTTACAAACTTGTAGGGGAAGGAGATGGTTCAGTTCACACTAACAAGCAATAATCCTAACTAGCAGCCTGTTTCTATGGCACTTCAGCACGTCAGACACTGTTCCAAGCAAACGACGTAGAAGGAACTCATTTAACTTTCACAGCAACCCTGTAAAATAGGTATTATTATATCTTATTTTATAAATAAGGTAACTGGGATGCAGACTAGTTGAGCAGCTTGCCCATGATCATGCAGTTATTAAGAGATGGGCCTAGGATCTGAAACCAAGTACTCATGTCTCGATTCAATGGGCATGAGACACATGGGGAGCATTCACTACTAAATCTCTTGCTAAATATAGAATGAAGCCAGAGAAATTTCTCCTGGATGTCAGTTCCCTTAAGATCAGTCTATTGAGCCTTCAGACTAAATTCCCCAAAGACATTAGAGAAAATTTGGCTTTCTAATTAATCTAAGGGTTGGCACTAGTGGGAAATTAATGAAAAGGTTTCTGGTAAATTCCATTTAACCTTTTCTGAACTTGTAAATATCTTGGCATGGGAAGTGTTCATAGAGTAAACAGTTTTTACAAATAGTTATACACCATATTCATTACTGCTTTTAACCTTAATAAGCACCATTCTTCAAAGGATTCCCTTTGGACAGAGATGAAGACTGAGGCCAGAGGGTTGAAGCAAAGTGACTTATTCAAGCTCCAAAGTAAATGATGTCAGAGAAGGATCAAAACCCCAATTTCCTGACTTAAGACCAAAGATTTTCAAATGAAACCACATGAATCCTATATTTCACAGTGTAATTCTTTTTAAAACTCTTTTTTTACTGGAGTATAGTTGTTTCACAATGTTATTTACCTTCTACTATAGAGCAAAGTGAATCAGCTATGAGTGAAAAAAGAAAGTGAAAATGTTAGTTGCCCAGTCATATCAGACTCTGCAATCCCATGGACTGTAGTCTGCCAGGCTGCTATGTCCATGGGATTCCCTAGGCAGGAATACTAGAGTCAGAAACATTCCCTTCCTCAGGGGCTCTTTCCAACCTGGGGATCAAACCCAGGTCTCCTGCATTGCTGGCAGATTCTTTGCGGTCTGAGCCACCAGGAAATCAGCTCTATGTATACATATATCCCCTCGTTTTTGGATTTGCTTACCATTTAGGTGGCCATAGAGCACTGAGTAGAGTTCCTTGAACTGTAGAGTAGGTTCTCATTAGTTGGCAGTGCATGTATGTCAATCCCAATCTTTCAATTCATCCCATCCCTGCCCCCTTGCCCCTCTTGTCCATGCATCTGTCCTCTATGTATGTGTCTCTATTTCTGCTTTGTAAATAAAATCAACTATACTAGTTTTCTAGATCCCATGTATATGCTTTAACAAACTATATTTGCTTTTCTCTTTCTGACTCACTTCAGTCTGTATGACAGTTTCTAGGTATATTTCAGTTTCTTTTGGTCTCTGCCTCTCTTCAACTTTCAAATAAATTGTATCTTGGCATCTATGTAAGTCAGCCCCATGGAAGTTCAAGTGAAGTGTATTTGAATGACATGGATACCCACAGAGACCGGCATAGGATTAAACAATCCCATTCTATAGATCTCCCTTCTAATGCCTCCCACACATCCCCTCACCTCCTCTCAATCTCACTGTTGTTATCTTGACTCACAACTTCATTAATTCACCCCTAGCCTAGATTTCTGCCTCTGGTTTCTCTGCTTCTATTCTTCCCTTTTCCACAATCTATATGCCTGCTACTTACAATTTTATCTTTCTAAAGCTTTGTTTAAAAGTCCAGGTTTTGTTAATAATCTTCATGGGTTTTGTCCTGAGGGTTACTCCTTGGTATGTGTAAAGGCATTTGGGGTTCATAAGCAAGGCAAATTTCTGCCTCCACTTCTCTGTATGCCAAGCAGTTATCATGGATACTTTAACAGCTGTTAGTGTCATCAATATTCTGAGGAGCAGTACACATTTTAGAGAAGTTCAGTACAGTGCTACTATTAAGAACATAAGCTTTGGAATGCGATAACATGGACTTGGCTCCCAACTCTGCTTCCACTAGCTTGGGAACAGCTGGAGGGTTGGCTGGAGGATTCATAATCTAGGATGACCTCACTCAGATGTCTGAAAATTGACAGGTGATTGGCCAAAGGCTGGCTGACTCTCAGCTGGTCCTCCTTGGTTCTCTGCCATGTAACCTCCTGTCTTCCACCGAAACACCTTGGATTCATTCATATGGTAGTCCTAGGATCTCAAGTGTAGCAGGAAAGCAAGCCCTAATGTGCAAGTGTGTTTCAATCTCTGCCTACATCATACTTGCTAACGTCCCTGGACCAAAGCACGTCACATGGCAGAGCCAAGATTTAAGGGATGATGAAATAGACTTCACTTCTTAAAAGACAGGGAGGAATCTTGAGCAACATACCCTACCTTCTAAGTTTCAGTCTCCTTGCATGAATAACGGGGGTGCTAGTGTTCATTTCTGAATTATAAATTTTCAGGGGGGATCAAATAATATGACATACATCATGTGGCCAGTTCAATATTTGGCACCAAGAATGCAATCAATAGATATTATTCACTAAGTTAAAATATGAATCCTGCAGTAGTTATTAAAATGTAAAGAACATTCTTTGACCTTTCAGGGAATCTAAATTGTCAATGAATTCTCACAGTACAGTTTTAGCTCATGTGGCTTCTTTCTTCATTCTACTGGGTTTATTGTGGAATATTGATGTATGAGTTTAAAGAATGGTACTTGATTTCCAGGGGGTTAGGGATTGGGGGTGGGGGTAGCTTTAAAAAGCCCAGGAGCAAGAAAAAAACGTCTTTACATATTTAGACATTAAAATAGACCACAATAAATTTTTTAAAAAACCCACTGTCTCTGGATTATAGTGCTTAAAAGTACTTCAGAATATCCTTTGGATTTATTAATTTTGTTATATATTAATTATCTGAATAGGGTTTTTGGTTGAAGTCACAAAACTCTTATTTTCATTTAAGTCAATTTATCAGAGCAATGGGTGGCTACATTTGGCTGTGTTCTGAATGGTATAGAAGATAGCAAGCAATTGGTTTTGTTTCAGAATGCAAACTTGTCTGCAATTATTCAACTCTCTATATCCAGACACTTGCAATGAGATTTTGCAATTCAGCTTATCAAGAGAGGCAGCATCCATTTCCTCACTCCTTGAGTCTAAGCTGGCCTTGTGACTTGCTTTGTCCAGTAGGATGCAATGGAACACACGACATGTGAGTTCTGAGCCCAGACCCGAGAAGCCTTTTCCACTATTGCTCTTGGAATGCTGCAGCTTCCACGAGAACAAATCTGATTTCACTTGCTGGAGAATAAGTTATGTGGAGGAGAAGCAAGGCTTACCAGTCAATAGTCAGCCAGCCCCTGGCAAATGGCTCGCCAGCCATACGACAATGACTGAGGCCATTCCAGACTGGTCAAACCAACAGTTCAACACAGACACAAGAGAGAACACGGTCAAGATGAGCCTAGATTGCTGAGACTAGAAGGGTGTTCTAGTTATAGGTTGTTTTCTTAGACAAAAGAACCTGAGTGACATAGAACTGATGGCTGCAACCCTGTGCATTCTCTCATGTAGACTTCAAGGATATCCTGACACCTCATGAGATACAGATAGTCCAACTCAATAGTCTAACTCTGTTACACCCCATGTGCCTTAACAGATGGGAATTGAAATGTTTGCTAGAAAATTCTGTCAATTACTGTCATAGCATAAGAAAGCATCGTTCTCCTTTCCCACATATAAAATATCTATGTGTTCAACACACAAATGCTTCTCATCTGTGACCACCACATGAAATGTGTCTCTGTGACCAAGGCGGCATAAACAAGCTGGCATAATTTTTAGAATCAGGTCAACTTAGGTTTTCATTGGGCTCTGATGTTATTGATTAGTTATGTTATCTGAGAAAATGATTCACATCTCCTAAGGCTCACTTTATTCAACTGCCAATTAAGAATGCTATCTATATCTGCATATTTCAAATTCAACTGCAGCTCGGGTTTACTGCATGAAACCACAGTAGTGATTGTGTGGTAATATAAAGTTAATCTCAAGTATTTTTACACTCTTCCTTTTAGAAAGTATAGTCTATGTTCCTTTCCCTAGACTCTGGCCAAGGTCTATGACTGCTTTGACCAATAGAATATGGTGGAAATGAAGCTGTACCAGTTTTCAGGCTCAAATGTTAAGAGACTAGCAATTTCCACTTCCTGTCTGTTGGCTTTCAGTTCCAGTTCCTGTTGGAATTCTCACCTCAGAGCCCTGGGCTAGTAGGTAAGGAGTTTGACTGCCCTGCTGCAGATAACACATGGAGAGGACCCAGAGATGACCCACCAGCTTTGAGATGGTCCCACTGACAGCCATGCACGCAAGTGAAGACATCCTGGACCCTCAGAGCAGCCCCACCACCTGCTAAATGCCAAGAGTAACCCCAGGTATGTCACATGGAACAGGGAAATTAGCCTGAGGAATGCAGCCTGTCTTGAACCACTCAGCTCTAGAGTAATTAAGAAAAATTTGTACACAGAAGGTACTCAGGATAGTGGGTGACTAGGACCGAGGGGTCCCCTGGGGTGCAAGACTTTTAGTCTTCAAACCAGAAAACATTCTCATAATATACGCTGGAGATTATCATTGTTAGTTTGTGCCAAAGCAAAAATGAACAAAGCTGTGGTGATTTCATTTCTAGTAAATCTCCCCTAAGGCTACCAAGGGAGTTCATCCACTCACAGGAGGTGAAAAACATCTCTGGATGGAAACTGCACGAGGCTGTGTTTTATAGAAGACAATCAGTTCCAGTTGATTTTTCTTATCTATGACAACTTTTTTTTTTTTTTTTTTTTTTTAAAGATAGGCTTTCTTTAGAACCCTTATACAGGTTCTGTATAAGGTTGATGAATATGAAAACAGCAATGTGAGCCCCACCAAACAAGCTCCAACAAAAAGTTTTGTTATTGAACTTTTAAAATAATCTTAATGAGCAGAGCAGTTGAGAGAAATAGTCTTGTTAAAGTTAGTATCTTTTATGATTGTTATTTGGGAAAGACTTGAAAAGTGTATGTAACTACTACCTTAATTTTTTCCTTAAATATAAATTCTTGATGTATCCATATTATGAAATAAAGTTGCATTTTTTTCCCTACTGGCCAAAATAAAAATCTATGTTGAAGATTTAGAAAATATAGACATGAACAACAATGTGAAAACATTTTTGATAGAATAAAGGCATTTCCCCACTATGTGGTAATTGGTTATCACCAAAAAAAAAGAAAAGGAACAAATGAAAAAAAAGGTATCTGCATTGCCAATGATATCAGGAGTTCTCAATAATCTGAAATGAGGAAAAATGGAAAAAAAAAAACAAAAACAAACAGCTAACTCTGTTTTCACTTGTGTGAAAATTATATCTAGACTCTAAAAAACATGAAACAAACAAATACAACAAAACAGAAACAGACTCACAGTTGCAAGAGAGCAATCTAGTAGTTGCCCGAGGAAGAAGGAGTAGGTGGAGGGCGAAATAGGTAAAAAGAACAAAGAGGTAAAATCTAGCAGTTTCAAAGTTAGTCAAAGGGATGCAATGTACAGTACAGGAGATACAGTCAAAAGGTTATAATAACTTTATATGGTTCATGGGCTTCCTAGGTGGTGCTGGTGGTAAAGAACCCGCCTGCCTGCAGAGACATAAGAGACCTGGGTTTGATCCCTGGGTTGGGAAGATCCCCTGCAGGAGGAAATGGCACCCCACTCAGTATTCTTGCCTGGGAAATTCCATGGGCAGAGGAGCCTGGCGGGCTACAGTCCATGGGACACAACTGAGCGGCTGAGCACACATAAAATAGATCACCAAGGAGAACCAACTATATAGCACAAGGAACTCTACTCAGTGCTCTGGTGACCTAAATGGGAAGGAAATCCAAAAAATGAGGAGATGTACATAAACATATACCTGGTTCACTTTGCTGCAAAGCGGAAACCAACACACATTGTAAGGCCAACTATACTCCAATCAAATTTAATAATAAAAAAACGACACCTGTAGGTGCTTCAACCTGCACAGACGCACAACAAGTCTGTATTTCTACAGAAGCAAGTGAGAGGTTCCTGAATTGGGTGTCTCTTGACCAGAAGATGCAAGACCAAGGTTCTGTGTGGTCCATCCACAGGGGCCTCCCCGAACACTTGACTCCACATTGCCCAGAAGCAGTGGGCCCAGGGCCAGGAGGGAAAAGCCTTCCTCATAGCAGAGTGAAAGTATACAAATAGTTTTCTTTTTCTTAATGCTTCAGATTCCTACGTCAAATTGTTTCCTAGTGGCTTGCACCAATATTCTTTCCATTCATCGTGTTTTATAAAGTATTATCATTCTTTAGGGGGAAATATGGCATTATTAATTTATTTACTCTTTTAAAATTAGTAATGAATTTAATTAATTATCCAAGTTGATTAGGCATTTATATACGTTTTTGCCTTTTTAAATTGACTTATTTATGTGCTGTGCTGCACTAAGTCACTTCAGTCCTGTCTGACTTGTGCGATCCACCTGTCTGATCCACCTATGCGATCCTGTAGACTGGAGCTTGCTGATCTCCTCTGTCCCTATAACCTGTTCTTATTTTTGTTTTAGGAGTCTTAGTTATGCTTTTTACTTTCATTCAGATGCTCTCTGTTAAAAATTATTCTCAGGCTTTTCTTCACAATCATTTTATTTGCTTATAGGAGACAGCCTGCCTTCTCCTTCCTTTGAGGGACTGGAGAATCCGGCAGATTTGTGCACTGGTGGGATTTCCAGCAAGTTGAAGGATTCTGCAGCCTAGCCCTCAGCGCCAGCCTGCGACAGATGTTTCTCCATCTCAAACAAACAAACAAAACCCTGCTTTGGAGTCACTAGTTTCCTATTCAGTTCTTTTATTTCAAATTGCATGTTTCCCACTAGTGCAATTATAAAGACGGTATCCTTTGTCGCTGTTACTTAGGGAGAGCATTTCACTCTGATTCAGGGAGCCCCGTGATGCTGAGATGCGCGCGCACCTCGTGTTACCGCCCTGACCTCGCGTTTGTGCTAGGTGCAGCCACAATCTCTCCGTTTACGGATGCTTATTCTCCAGGCCACAAAGGACAGTGTGGGACTCTGGGCCTGAGGAGCCCCTCTGCGGATGCAGAGGGTGAAAGGGGTTTGTGAGACTCAAGCTGGTGTCTGGCTTTATCTTCCCGTCTAGGTCAGATCCGAGCATAAATAGCACTCAGGTTCCCAAGAATCAGTCAGCCCTGCCGGCCCCACCCTGGGGGAGTCTGGCGAAACCGAATCAGCCTGCAGGCTGCTAGAGGATTGCCCGCTTTCCCACCTGAATTCCTCTCCCGCGGCTGGTGGGGCTTTGGGGTGGGTGTGTATTTCAGTTTTTCAAAAAGAGATCAGTTCCTGTGCTGAAAGGCAAACTTGGGGCAAGGTTTGACAGAGCCCGGACCCCGGGAGGGACAGTTCCCGCCTAAGTGGTTCTCACGCTGGGACTGGCGTTGGGTGCCAGCTCGCACATTAACTCCTTTGACGGTATTTTCGCCAGTTTACTCAGCGTTCTCAAGGGACGGCTTTGTCGATTGTTTCTCTGGCTGCTGTTTGGACAGTCGATAGCCTCTCAATGCCAGCTTGGGCTGTCTGCTAAGAAAGAGGCCAACGTGAAATTTTAAACCCAGCAACTGCTGGTCATGGTATGGGGTGGCTCCAGCTCTCTCCTCTCCCCTTTTCCCCCTCTCCTAAATGGTAATGGGCTTTTTATCAAATGCATGACTTTCCTCATTCTCCCAGGCTTTGGGGAAGAAGGATTGTACCCTAGCGTGGGTAGGTCAGAATTAGGGAAGTGTTGAAACTTCCAGCAGAACCTGGGGATGATGCTAAGCCAGAGTGTAGGCAGATACAATTTACATGGCAAGGTGATTCCAGAAAAATGCCTATATCTGGGGCATTTTCCTGTGTCAATTTCCAGTGAGCAGTTGTGGTAGACTGGCTTAGAAACAGGCTCTAACCTAAAGGAAAAGGTTTCTGAGGGCAGGCCTGGATTTATGAATAGTCTGGGCCATCAGCCATGTCAATAAGACCCACAAACGCCACAGCTCCATGCTATTTGTAAACAGTTGCAATAGAAGGGAACAGAACTAGGAACCACTTCCTTCTCTCTATGCCCGCCTTAGGCATGTACCTTAGCATTCCAACATTGCACCTTCCCGGCACCACCTGGTGTCCACCTACCCAGGTGCAAGTAGGAGTCCCATGCTCTTTTTGAGGACAAATCTACAGTCTGAAATTAGCTCCTTCTATATTGCCAGGAGCTTTCTAGCTTGCTCGTGTTGCAAGTTCTCACTCTAATTTAAAATCTTATTAAATCTATTCCCATTTTAGCTTCCATGCTAAGCATTGTTTTGAATTTTACCAATTGAAAAAATAAGATGTTCATTTTTTTTACTGACTATTTTTAAGTAAAATTTTAGTCCACTTTTTGTACTTTAGTTTGAGATAAAGTTTTTACTTAAAATTTTTTTTTTTTGCTGTTTCAGAATCATATAGGGGTGATTGTCTATACCTTTATTTAACTAACTTGGTTCTATAGAACTGTTAGTTTAGAAAGCTAATACAAATTGACATAGACATTTTTGTATACGATTATAAAATAGTTCAGGGCTTATCATAGTCTTCTATTTCAATTAATAGAGTAAAAAGTTATACATAATTTTTGTTAGCTCAGTAATCCCAAGGTGTTAATTTATGTTTTTGATAAATACAAAAACAAAAGAAAAATGGGAGTGAGGAAGCGACTCATTCCAGAAATTAAAATGGCCCTCTTAGTCAGTCTCCTTAATTGCCCTGACCACACCCTCTTATGGTGTGGAAGGGTGAGAAGAATACCCCACAAACTGGAGATTAAGTTATAGTCATCTGATATTAAAGGGGAGGAACATTTAAAAAATGCATTTGCTGATCACTGCCACTTGCTTTGCAGAACCTAATACATCCCTCCCTGATAACATCAAAGGAATTAAGGCCCTCTTTATGTAGCAAATGCTTTTCACAGTTCAATAACCATTCCTGTTGCTGATATAATATTTCACCCACATTTCCCAGTGCTCAGAGCAGGCCTCAGAACTAGAGCTGTTTCATTTCTTTTGAGAGCATCTTCATCTCTCTTGGCTACGCTTGACCACCCCTCTCCAATTGTTTGCGGGTCATAAACATTGTATTACTCAGCAAGGTAGAGAAATCATTTCTCTGCTTTGGAGTCTAGTATCTAAGACATGGAGAATACAAACGCCCTGCCCTGGCATTATCTCTTGTTTCCCCTGGCTGTATGAAGAACCGACCAGGAGCAGTGAGTGAATGGCTTGACCCATGAACCAGAAACAAAGAGCAAAAGACAGGAACCTAATGTGCCTGCAATAGAAACCATTGTGCAAGGCACTTCCTGGGAATTATTTAGGGATTATACTGTCAAAATTGCTTAATCTGTAGGAAATACCCCAGGCCTTCGATTCACATCAGCAAATATGTATTAAGTGCTTACTCTGTGCTCAGGACTGAGTTAAGCACTTCGGGGGACAAAAAGAAAATGTAAGTACATGGCCATCTAAGCAAAAGTGCGAGTGGATTCCAGGGAAAGAGGGCAAAAGTGGGTTGCCTGGCTCTCTGCATATATTATTCTCTTCCTATGTTAAATACACTGCAGGTGGGTCTTCTTGGCTCCTGTCTAGCTTGCTCTTAAAGAAAACAAACAGAAAATCCAAAAAAGGTTTTATTCCAGATTCATTGTTTCAAATTTTAGTTTTAGAAACAAACACCCTGATGGTTTGGAAACCTAAGAAGAAGGAATCATTAAAAATCAACATCTGTCAGAGAGCAAATGGGAGGAGGCAAGACTTTAAAAGACTCTCAGATCCTTAAAAGGACTGCTCTGAAGACATAAGAGGGGGAAAAAAAGGAGAATGGGAAAGGAAACGGAATGGGAGCAATCCTGAAGGATTTATTTTAGCAACACCAGAGGAAAAAAATGATGGAGACCCACGAGGCTCCAGAGTTCAGGAATGTTTTGCCCCTGTTTTGTTTTACTTTTTTATTCTACAAACCAATGGACTCCAATCTAATTTTTTTTTTTTTTTTTCAGTAAGTCACCTAGAGAGCTCTCTGGTTTCTCGACCAACTCCCGTCCCTCTTTTAAGGAAAGATTCAGCTATGCTTGTTGTTTTAAAAGGTTTCTAATCACAGGAGAACCACAGCCAACTTTGCTCATTTCCTGTGCCAATTAACAGACAGGAGCGGTGTCTCCCCACTGTTACCACAAGGCATTCCAGAGACTGACCCTTTCAAACTTGACTCCCAGTGCCTGGGAAAGTGGCATGGGTTTTGGAAAAAGGCAGGAAGTTAGAAATCCTGAGAGTTACAGCCCCAGAGCCTGAGAACCAGGAGGGCAGGGCAGCTCGTCGACAGAGAGAATGGAAGCCCCAGGAGTGATGGCGAGCTTTATTTTTATTTCTAAATTTTATTTTGTAATGAAAGTCTGGGGCCTGGGAATAAAACAACAGCAAAAAATACCTTGTTTTATTGGGCACTTACGGAGATTCCTGGGCCTGGTGTGCTCTATGTAAGTCTGCCAAAAGGCCCCAAGTGTTCTCATCTCCAGAATTTAGGTGAAGGAAAAGAAAGCTCCCAAGGTTGGCCCGGCAGGGCTGGTGCAGAAATCAAATGGGAAGACTAGGTTGTCGTGGAGGCCGGGAACCCGTGTGTCCTTACAGATGCTCTGACCTCCAGAGGGAGGCTGGGCAAAGCCTAGGAAGAAAGAGAGACTTGTCTAAGAGAGCTGAGATTCTGATTGGTACTTTGGAAAGGCTCAAACCAAGTCAAGGAAAGCTCTGGAATGACTACCCGCTCCTCCCATCTTGACTAAATCTTTGAAGCTCCTCCTCCCTCAGGAACCTAATTGTCATCTATTCCAGCATATAAATTATGTATTGATACAGAGATCCTGTGTAACAAATTGCCACAGAATGTAGTGCTTTTGCAAAGCACCATTTATATATTCCCCCAAGCCTATGGTGGCCTGGGAAGTTCTGCTGATTTGGGCCATGGCTTTGATGATTACATCAGGGCTTCCACAAATGATTACAGGCAGCAGACAGACTGGGTGCTGGCTGGTCTGGGCCGGCTGAACAGAGAAGGGTCAGCTCTGCTCCTCCGCACATGCTCATCCTCTACGGGTTGAGCTCAGTCGGGCTTGTTCTCAAGGTCGTGGTGCCGTTTCAAGAGCGAGAGTGCAGGTGGATAGGGCCTCTTGAAGATATCCTCTCCGCATATCTGATTCAGAAACTGAGCTCTGCTCAACTCCCAGGCACCGCCTGGACTTGAATGATGACAAAACAGAGCCCAGAGACCTTTCTTCTAGCTTCCATTGATGTGTGAATTTCCCACAAGAGGTGACCAGAACCCCAATAATGGCTGTGAATGAATTTCAACAGCTCAGCAGAGTAGAGATTGTTTTTTAAAATTATAAAGAGAAGTATTATTGAGTTTAACCAGACACCAAAATGTCTTTCTAATTTCATGGTTTCTTAAGTCCAGGGATCCAGGCAGCATGTTTCTTAAGCTCAATTACCAGGCAGCAAATAATAATAGTGATAATGCGGGTAATTCTAGATAGTGTCTCTAAGTGCATAATGTTCTAGGTTTATGGGTGTCACTTTTCCACCTCTAATCAAACAAAAAGAAATTACAAGAAAATGGCTAGTATGATGTTAAGTTTTGCAAAAGGTGTAGGAATTAAGAAAAAAGCTCTTGTCTTCCAGGTGTTGGTGTTTAACTTGGAGATACAATACTCTCTGTGTTGAGTGGCTAAGTCTTGTCCGACTCTTTTGTGACCCCATGGACTGTAGGTCAGTATACTCCTCTGTCCATAGGTTTTCCTAGGCAAGAATAGTACAGTGGTTAGCCATTTCCTTCTCTGGGGGATTTTCTCGATCCAGGGATCGAACTCACATCTCATGCATTTCAGGTAGATTCTCTACTGCTGAGTCACTGGGGAAGCCCCATACAGTACTCTTGTTAGTAATGATTATTTAGGACATAGCTCAAAGTGAGGAGTGTCTGTAGTCAATCTGATACAGGAGTGGGGCCTCAACAAAGTCGCAGACAGGATGTAGTAGACTGGTTACAAAACTGGCTCAATCTTCCAAACCACTGTTGGGAAGCCTGCCATTTGCAATGTGGCTTTGTAGCTGCTCCCATCATGAGACAGGGTGTATTTCAGTACCTGTTGAAGCAGGGCTGGCTTTGTGACTCGTTTTAACAAAACAAATGCAGTCAACGTGACACACTGTGCCAGTTCTGAGCCTTGTCTTCACAGGCCTGCATCCCCAGCTGCCCCCTTCACCCAGGACGCCCAGCTCACGGACAGGAAGAACCATGATCCACCTGTAGATTCTGCTTTCAGCCTGCCAAATCCTTTCCGGGCAACTAACTATACAGTGTAGCTACTTGCTTGAACTGTGGAAACGAAGAAATACAGGAAGAAAACTTTCTGTCCCAAATTACCCTGCCACAGCTTCGATTTTTCAAAGAAACTTTGGGTATCCTTCAAAGGGTGCCCCACATCGCGATCTTGTTCACATCTCCCTGGCATCCTCCCGGCCTCAGTCCTGCTCAGAAAGGAGCAGATGAGTTCCAGTCGGTGCTGGCCGCTTCCAAAGGGAAGGTCACAGGCAGCCACCACACAGGCAATCCTCTAATAAGATGTTTGAAATATGCCCCAGAGCTCTTAGATGAAGTAGCGAATACTAAAACGTATTCCTAAGCCCAGCTCTTTGTGTAACTTCAAGCACAACCCAGCTGTTCATCAGCCTTAGGAAACAAATGCAGGAGTAACTAATTAAAGGAATATGTTTCAAGGCCAGCCAAGGAGGGGATGGTGTTTTGATGCATGGATTGTTGGCCTCCTTTATAAAATCTTTCTTCCTCTGTGGCCATAATCATTTCAAACAACTTCAACCCAGTGGAATTTCTGTAGCCACTCAGGAAGTAGTAAGGGGTGGCTGTGACTGTCATTCAGGGGCCCTCGAAGCTGCCTTGGGTGGGAACATGCTCTGCTGGGAGAGCTCACGCACGATGCCCCTGGACTTCCATTCCCCCACAGACCTGTCTACCGAAGGTCTCCCAGGGGCCGTGGACATACCACTTGGCAAACCATAGCTTTATCACCAGTCCCAGTGAATCTGTGGCGGGAAGGGTAAACCATCCCTGAGGTGCAAGTGTCCAAAAGCCAAAAATCTTGTCCTGCCCTTACCCTGCATATAATGACTTTAATTGAAGGCTTTGGGTTTGCCCTCAAGAGCTTACAGTCTGTGGGGGTCATAGGTGGCTGACGCTGTGTTTGAAACTTTCTTTGGCAAAATAGCTTGAAAATCCACTATCAAGAAACCCAGCTCCTTCTCTTTTTTTTCAGCATTCTTTTACTTTCTTAGTTTATTTATTTTTTGGTTGGGCATGCAGGGTTCTCTCTAGTTGTGGCGAATAGGCTTAGTAGCCCCCAGCATATGGGATCCTAGTTCCCCGACCAACGATCAAGCTTGTCCCCTACGTTGGAAGGAGGATTCTTAATCACTGGACAACAGGGAAGGTCCCCAGCTCCTACTTTTAGACGCTCAAATATTGAGAAAGCCCCACGTGTGCTGTCCTCTAGAATAGTTTGTTTCATTATCTAAGACCCGCACGATCTTACATTTTTCTCCCATGAGTGGCTAATTGCTTTCACATAGTCATCATTTTATTTTTATGGTGTCATCATTCCATCCAATGACTACAGTGTTAGGATGAGGAACAAGGGAAGCCTTTGCCTCACTTTCGCTTAAGGTACCAGATTGTAGTGGCCACAGGATGTATGTGACAGGACGTTGTCATCCCCTCTGCCATTTGCAGTGTTGGGGGAAAAGAGCTGGAAGACAAGAATGAGATCAAGGATGAAAGGAGGACTCATAAGAACCAATGCCTACAGAGGCCAAGCAGGAAACAAAACTAAGTGATGTGTGTGAGCAGGTGAGATGAAAAATAGGGAGTGGCGAGAATTGGGGTGCAAGAGACAGCATGTGCCCCATGTGAGGAAATCAGCCCTTAAGTTCTAGCCAATTGTTGCCATAAGGGATTGTGATCTGTCAGCCGGAGCTTTTTCAAGAGCATGCAGAAATGCAGATTTGATGTGAGTTCCCTCAATTTTATAATCATGAGGAGTGATTTTTTTTTTCCTTTTAAATAATGTGTGGACCACACACAACATGACACTGGGCACAAAGTGGATGTGGGGCAAGCAGGTGGGTCTTTAGAACAAGGGAAATAAAGTTGTATTGAGACGATGCTTTTTCATCTTCCCCTGCAATGAGGATGCAGGCAGTTTTAATCCAATGTGACCCGTAGGGTTCCTCCTCCAAAGTTTAAAGCCAAAAAAGACTACCCCTTCCTCGCATAGCTTTACCACCAGGCATAATGAATCCATGCAGGAACGGGTAAACCATCCCTGAGGTGCAGAGGTTCAAAAGCCAAAAATCTTGTTTTGCCCTTGCCTTGTGTATAATGACTTTAATTGAACCCTTTGGGTTTGATGAGATAATACGTGCACTGTGGTCCACCTGGGTGGACTACTCGTGCCCCGGGGTTGAACCACACCGAGTGCCTCTGGAAATAGCACGTTCCTGGGTCCACCTTCAGTAAGGAAAGCAAATAGAGTCAGTCTCCCCAGAGGTGAGCTGGGGAGGTTGGCTATACCCCAAGGAGCCAGGCTTGCAAGCTGGCTTTTAATGCAGTTTCCCAAAGCAATAGATCTATTCAGAGATTCCTTCTGGTTCAGTTTAATGAAACCACAGAAAATTTGCAAGCTAAACTCACCAAGACGACACATTAATAGAAAGCAGATTTTTCTGCTTTTGGATGTCATGGCTAATGAGCGCATCTTCAGGAAGGCACTGGTGTAAACCCATTCTCTGTCCTCAAGGTCCAGGAGAATGTGGAGCTGGCAGGGCTGTGCCCGTGGGGCACTCACCATGGCTGCTCCAGAGCTTTGTACTTTACATATAAAATGCTCTTTGCTCTCATAATTATAAAAACTTGTGCCGTCACGTTTTTCACATCTCTGCATAATTTCCACACAGAGTGCCTCTTTTACTAACCTATCTTCAAGCAGAATCAGCATTTTTCTTCTTTCTTCCATGGACTCTAGTTTTTGTAAAATTTCTCCCTACCTTTCATTAGTGCTATACATTTATTTACTATTTGTCTTCTCCGTGAGAATATAAACTCATTGAAGACAGGAGTTTGTCCATAGTCTCACTGCTGTTGTCAAATGCCTAGAACAGTATGTAGAACAATGTGGATGCTCAAAATATGTGCTAGCTGAATATAGTTAATGACCTATGATTTATGCACTAAGGCAAGATATTCTGTGAGCTGAATGGATCCTGGCTGGGTCTCTCCAAGCATCCTTTATTTTGCCATCACATTAGACATCAATGATGAGCACATGCGCTTTCCTAAATCTGTATTCCACTGGAAATCTTGTAGCTACACCACTTTTAAAAATATCTAATTTCATCATTTTGATTCAACTGCTTTTGGCAAAATAATGCTTCCCACATATAAAAAGAAAGACAAAATATTTTTCTCTAAAAAAAAAATACTTAAAATAATCCAACCAAAAAGTGGGCAGAAAACCCAAACAGACATTTCTCCAAAGAAGACACACAGATGGCTAATAAACAAATGAAAAGATGCTCAACATTGCTCATCATTAGAGAAATGCAAAACAAAATTACAATGAGTTATCACTTCACACCAGTCAGAATGCATCATCAAAAAATCTACAAACAATAAATGCTGGAGAAAAGGGGACCCTCTTTCACTGTTTGATGGGAATGTAAATTGATACAACCACTATGGATAATAGTATGGAGTTCCCTTAAAAAATTAGGAATAAAACTACCATATGACCCAGAAATTCCACTACTGGGCGTTTACCATGAAAAAACCATAACTGAAAATGACACATGTATTCCAATGTTCATTGCAGCACTATTTACAATACCTAGGATATGGAAGCAACCTAGATGTCCACTGACAGATGAATGGATAAAGAAGTTGTGGTACATGTATACAATGGAATATTACTCTGCCATAAAAAGGAACATTTGAGTCTTTTCTAATGAGGTGGATGAACTAGCATCTGTTATACATAGTGAAACAAGTCAGAAAGAGAAGAACAAGTATCGTATATTAATGCATATACATGGAGTCTAGAAAAAAATGGTACTGATGAACTTATCTGCAGGGCAGCAATAGAGACACAAACATAGAGAAAAGACTTGCGGACCCAGTTGGGGAAGGAGAGGGTGGGACAAATTGAGAGAGTAGCATTGAAACATATACATTACCATATGTAATGATAGCCAGTTTGAATTTGCTTTTTGACACAGGGAGCTCAAATCTGGTGCCCTGTGACAAGCTAGAGGGGTAGAATGGGGGTGGGAGGTGGGACGGAGTTTCAAGAGAGAGGGAACATATGTATACCTGTGGCTGATTCATGTTGATATATGGCAGAAATCAGCATAACATTGTAAAGCAATTATCCTCTAATTATTAATAAAAGTATATAAAAGAAACAAACAAAAGTGCTCAAAATATCAAACAACTTTCTTTAAATTACTTTGATTGTTTAAGTGTGCATGTATTGAATAACATTTCCTTTCACAGATGAATAGATCTATAAAAAGACAGACATTTGTAGGCTTTGGCTAATATTTGGAAAATAATAGCATTGGGCATTGGATCAGCTTCCTACCTGTATAACTCACCAGTTTCTAATACTGACATTTCAAATTTTTGTATTATTTATTTTACCCACTTCCTGGACTGTCTTCAATACAAATTCAAATTATCTCTCTTTCTCGTTGATAAGTGAGATATTTTTAAAAGCACATAAACAAACCAAGAAGACATACTTGTCTGTAGCCATTTGCTAATGCTGGCATTTCAAGTTTTAATGTTACTTTAAGACAATTAGGCTTTGAGAAAAGGAAATCAAGTATATTATCCCCTTCACTTTATTTCCCACATGAAAATAAATTTTTAAAGTGAATATTGCATCCTAACAGTGCAGAGAAGGGGTGGTGGGAGGGGGAATCAGAGTACAGTTGGAATTCAGCAAACATTTGAAGGCTGGCTTGTGGCCACCTTGTGTCAAATGATACCAATCTTTGGTTCCAGTCTCCATTTACTAAAGAACCAAACTAGACATTTGCTTTAAATGATTCCCCCTGTGTTTGCATGAGAAGAAGGAGGACTGGGAACATACAGAGATAACTACCAGTCCATTCCAGTTTGTGTTTGGCCCCAGTATGCCTCTGAAATAGCTCTTATTAGTGCAACCCAAAGACCTCCTCGCTAAACCCAACACTAATCCCAAATCATCTTCCATCTCTTCTCGGCAACGTTTGGCACTAATGACTGGTCCTTCCTGCTTGGCACATGACCTTCCTAAGGCATTCCATGGTGCAGTTTTCCTCCCACCTTCACGGAACTTTTTCTACCCTTTCAGTATGGACATCTCTTATTCATTCACTACATGTTGGTTGTTTCAAAACGCAGTCCCATGTCTCTCCTCTATTCCATAACATTTTTAGAGAGTCTGAGCTACATATCTTCCTTCAATTATCCACTATTTGAATTGGCGTCTAATCTCCAGTCTGTACACTTAAATGTTAACTTCTAAATCCAACCAGTCCCAGACTAAGCTCATGATCCCATAATCTAATCTTTCTTTACATCCCAGATCAAGACACCAACTTTCATCCCATTATGCAAATCACCCTTGAGCCCTCTCTTTCCTTTATCCTATCTCCAAACCAAACCCAATTTTATTTGCTAATAAATTTCAACGTGTTCATTTCTTTTCAAAACTGTGACCATTACTCTATGCTAGCCTTTTATTTTCTCTGTTAAAATGAGAACCTTTTCAAATGAGCCTACCCACATGCCTTCTAACTCACCCCCTGACCCCTCAGGGTAGTAGAGAATAGACCCATCACCTCTGGCTTCATACTCTGGGCAAACAGCACACATCAACAGCCCACAGAGCCCTTCTCTTCCTGGTCTCCACTCATCACTCAGGCCTCAAAATGCATCCTGAATTCTCTCTCCATATTGGCCAGCCATCCTGGTAGTGCTTCAGTCTCTTCCCTAGTGCTCTTTCTCATCACAGGGTCTTCCACGGGCATTCCATCCTCCAGGAAGTGCTTTCTCCTCCTTATCTAGTTAACTCTTACTTACCCTTCAGATCTCAGTTCAATGGTTCCATCCCCAGTAAAACTTTCCCACTCTTGCCTGACCAGATAAAATCTCTTAGCACTTGTCTTTTTAGCACTTAACTCGAATGTAATTTTATATTTTTCCTGCTATTATTTGTTATTAGTTTCTGTATTATTTCTTAATATCTGCAGTCTTTTTTGGAGTATACTTGTTTTACAATGTTGTTTTAGTTTCTTAAACAAAAGTGAATTAAAACATATATGTAGAATCTAGAAAAATGGTATAGATGAACTTATTTTCAAAGCAGAAACAGAGACACAGATATAGAGAACATATGTATGGGTCCCAAGGAGATAAGGGGGAAGTGGGGTGAGATGGGCTGGGAGACTGCACACTGCTGCTGTTACTGGTTGCTTCAGTCATGTCCAACCCTAGGTGACCCTATGGACTATATAGCCCATCAGGCTGCTCTGCCCATGGAATTTTCTAGGCAAGTGTACTGGAGTGGGTAGCCTTTCCCTTCTCCAGGGGATCTTCCCAACCCAGGGATGAAACCCAGGTCTCCCGCATTGCAGGCGGATTCTTTACCACTAAGCCACCAGGGAAGCCCCATATATACACTACTATGTATAAAATACATAAATACTGAGAACCTACTATACAGCACAGGGAACACTTCTCAGCGCTCTGTGGTGACCTACACGGGAAGGAAATCCAAGATAAAGGGGATATATGTATACACGTGGCTAATAGGCTTGGACGTTTGCTGTCTTCATAGGCTGCACATTCCATAAAGAGAGGAATGTGCATATCTAGTGTGCCCACCATTATATGTTTATTGTCTGGCACAGTGCCTGCCATGTAATAGGACTATCACTAGTATTGTTGATTGAAGGAATAAATGGAATTGCAATGTGGTGTTTACCTCTGAGTGAGTGATAGTCGCTCAGTCGTGTCTGACTCCTTTGCGACCCCATGGACTGTAGCTTGCCAGGCTCCCCGTCCATGGAATTCTCCAGGTAAGAATACTGAAGTGGGTTATCATTTCCTTCTCCATTTACTTTTGAACTTCTTGTCAAAGGTCAGATTTGCAATGTGTGCCTACCTTCAGGTCTTTAATAGAAAACAAAATCCTGAGCAATGGTTGCAGCCTGGAGTTAGTGGCTCCAATCTCCAGATTTGCTCTGGGGCTCAAATCAGTTGTGTCTCTATGTATAAGGAATGAAGTATCAGAGTGCATGGGAACTGAAAAAAGATTTCCCCAACTTTTTACATCGTTTTCTTTATCAGGAACAAGTCCTTTATCAGCTTGAGTAAAATATGTTCTCTTTCAAAAGGTTCTGTTCCTCCAAAAGCAGTAATTATAGTCATAAAGCAGGAAACCTACAGGTTAGTGGTATGGATGGGAAAAAGGGAAGGATAGCAAAAGAGGAAGGAGCATGGACTTAAGGAAAGTCAGTCTTGATATCTGAAAACTGAAGGGAAAAAGCATTTCACAAAGGAAAATGTAGAACATAATTTCTACAAAGTCTTAGTATCAAATATATATACTCCCTATGAATATATACACAAATGGCTGCATCATCCTGGTTTCAAACAATCTCTGCCTTCCCTGTAAAACCAGCACAGAATCCCCATTTGTTGGCCTTCAGACGAGCTCTCCTGAATTATTTCTTACATTCAAAAATGATACAAGAAACTGGTGGACCATGTGTTCTGATTTGGGCCACAAAATATAGGGTCATGCAGAGTCAATCCCTGGGTAAGAAATATCCCCTGGAGGAGGGCAGGGCAACTCACTCCAGTGTTCTTTCCAGAAAAATCCCATGGGCAAAGGAGTCTGGCAGGTCTCAAAGAGCCAGACATGACTGAAGCAACTGAGCAAGCATGAACACATACACACTATATTTTCGTAATCTGTAATGGAGAAGAATCTGAAGAAGAACAAATATGTATATATCACTTTTCTGTACACCTGAAACTAACATTTGGAGTCAATATATGTCAGAGCTGTTTGTTTTGAAGAAAAGAACAGCCCAATGTGTTAAATAAGAGTGTGTCAGTACACAGAAGATGTTTTTCAAATGTAGGGAGGCAGCGGAGCTCTGTGTCAGGACTAAACTCAGACTACAACCTTTCTCTCCTTTAGAACCACATGTCTTGAAAGCTTTTCCTAGAAGCCCGCCCTAATATTGCACAGATTCTGGCAGGACACAAGACTTATTCAAGCCCTAACACTGGCCTCTCTCAATGCCCCTTCACTTAGTGTTTTGCTTCTGATCTGCTGTGCCACTGGGATGAGAGTGCATGGCTGAAATCAAACTTACATTGAACAGTTGGAAACATGGAACCTTGAGATCATAACTGATGATCTGGTAGTCCAAATTTATTTCAAGAGCATCTTTTTTGTTCATTTTTTAAAATTAATTTTTATTGGAGTATAGCTGCTTTACAACCTTCTTGCTTTCTACTGTACAGCAACATGAATCAGTCATATATATATACATATATCCCATAGCTTTTGGACTTCCTTCCCGTTCAAGTGACCACCACGCTTTAAGTAGAATTCCCTGTGCTATAGTGTATGAGGTCGTTAGCTGTCCATTTTATACATAGTATCAACTGTGTGTATGTGTCAAGGTCAACCTCAACCTCCCTGTCTCCCAACTTGTGGGATATTTAAGGGTTTTTTTTTGTTGTTGCCAGTATTTTAAAACCAAGAGATAGTACACAAAGTTCTAGATTCCCAGGTTTTAAAAACAAAAAACTGCCCTGCTGACAGAACTGTCTAGGCTGGGTTGTATATTTCACTCTGTGTGTGTCCCCCAGGGCGCTCTTCAGTCACATCTCCTCCATTGACTCGGGTGCCACCAAATTGGCCTCTGTAGTTGGGTGGTTACCCTTCTTGGCCTAACCTTCATCTTAATTATTTCAACCCAGACTCAAACTCTTAGAGCAGTCCCCTTTTCAGCAAAGTTACCCAAAAAGATGCCTCGGGTCAGTAACTCAGAGCCTCAAGTACATTTTGTTTCTTTACTGAGCCTGACTTTATGCTTCCATTCTCACTAAGTGCTGTGCTTTCTTGCTATCACATCTCAATTCATGCCCCAAGAACAAAAGATGAGTTGTCTAGCCCTCTTCACCAATATGAATGCCACGTCTTTTGGACTGTGGAAACTCCTATGTGTTTGGCCTGCTGGCCAAGTCTCGCTTTGAAATCACAGCCCTTGAGAATGGGTCTCACTTCTTACTAACCCTGAATGCTATTTGCTCCACCAATAGCTCTCACTCCTGGATTCACATTACAATCACTTGGGGAACTTTTAAAAAAAATTGATGTTACAATGAAGAGCAGTTAAATCAGAATCTCTGCAGGAAGACTCTAGAATTCTGCATTTTTTTAAGTTCTCCACATAACGCAAGTGTCCCCAACCTCCAAGATCTAATGCCTGATGACCTGAGGTGGAGCTGATATAATAATAATAAAGTGCATAGTATATGCAATTTGCTTGAATCATTCTGAAACCATCCAGTCCACCCCATCTGAGAAAAAAATTGTATTCCATGAAACAATCCCTGCTGCTGAAAAGACTGGGGGCCACTGATATAATGTACAATGTTCCAAGTTTGAAATCCACTCTGCAAAGATTACCTTATTCTTTCCATAAATCTATCAGAGTCATAGGTTCTGCCTTTGTTCTCAGGACCAGCCCACTGCCAGCAATGCCCCCTTTCACACACACACACATTCACATATACATCGACATAAATAGGTAGATAATCACGTCTTCATATGTGTCAATGACTCCCAACTCTGGCTGTGCATCAGAACAACTTGAGGATTTTTAAAAAATACTGGTGGTTTGGTTCTAGATAGATCAATCAGCTGAATGAAATCAGAATCTGTTAAGCTACGATAGACATCTACAGCACTAAAGCATTCAGTGTAATAATAAGGTCACTTCCAAGAAGACACATCTTATGCCAGCATAAGCTGTGTGACAAACAGCCACAAAATCATAGGACCCTACAAAAACAAGCACTGTTGCTTGGATGCCTGCAGGCTGGCTGAGCTCAGCAGGGCGGCTCTACTGACAATGCTTGGCTTGTTCACACAACTTGGATGGGCTGGGAGATGACTGATTGAGGCTGGGTTTGGCAAGTGCAGCCCAGCTCTGTTCCTTCTCTTTCGGGGTCTAGCAAGCAAGCTGGGCATGTACTTCTTGTGATGTTGGGAGAGACATCAGTAAACAAGGGGAAATATGTATGTATGTTTCAAAGCCTTTGTTGTGACTCATGTGGTAATATCATGGCCCAAAGTAAGTCACAAAATAAGTGAAAGTGAAGTCACTCAGTCGTGTCCGACACTGCAGCCCCATGGACTGTAGCCTACCAGGCTCCTCTGTCCATGGGATTCTCCAGGCAAGAGTCCTGGAATGGGTTGCCATTTCCTTCTTCAGGGGATCTGCCTGACCCAGGGATCGAACCTGGGCCTCCTGCATTGTAGGCAGACGTTTTACTATCCGAGCCGCCAGGGAAGTCACAAAACAAAACACAGGGCAAAACCAGCATCAGTGGAGCAAGAAAGAGACTTTCCTGGTAAAGAGTCTGCAGTAAAGAATCTGCATTGAAATACAAGGGACGTGGGTTCAATCACTGGTTGGGGAACTAAGATTCCCAAATGCCCTGGAGCAACTAGGCCCGAGGGTCGAAACTACTGAGCCCATGCACCAGAACTAGAGAGTCCTCGTGCTGTGCTGTGCTTAGTCGCTCAGTTGTGTCTGACCCTTTGTGACCCCACGGATAGTCCTTGTGCTGCACCAAAAGATCCCACATGACCCAATTAAGACCTGATGCAGTCAAATAAATCAGTAATAACAACAACAAAAAGCAAAGCAAGGAACTGAATTATTCTCCTGCAAGTGAGAGAAGCAGAGTGGCTATTACTGAAAAACAATGTGATTTTTCACCGCAGGTATGGAGATACCTTTTTCCCCTTGAATTATAAATAGCTCAAACATTTAAGATGTAGGCGGTATGTTTGATAATTCTCAGTTGACTTCATCGTGGTCTTTTCAGCCTTGCAGCCCCTGCTGAAGTCTTCTCTGACCTATTGCTACATCATGTCTTTGTTACAATTCTAAGTCCCAGGATTTCTGCTCTAAGCATGTATTAGCAGCAAACAGTTCTCTGTTCCACCTATTACTAAATTTAGAAAATAAAAAGGAATGGTACCTAAGGTAGGAATCACTTGCTGAAAAGTGTAAGTCATAGACTTGTCCAGGAGTTCAGAGCATTCTTCTCTCACTATGTTTTGAAAATGTCTTACTTTATATACAGTAAAGATTATAGTGACAACAGAGAACAGAATTGCTTGTATCTCAAGCTGCAATCTCAAGAATTCATCTCACAATGGTGGCCAGTATAATCTTTTTTTTTTAAGTCTTCACTGAATTTGTTCCAACATTGCTGTTTTATGGTTCGGTGTTTTGGCAGCAAGGCGTATGGTGTCTTAGCTCCCCAGCCAGAAATTGAACCCACACCCCCTGCATTGCACCGCCAGGGAAGTGCTTACAATCTTTTTTCTTAATTTGATTTTTAAAAATTTCCATATGCAATGTAATGTTTAGGCATGCTGCTTAGGATGTTATTTCTAAAAAAAAAAACATTGGCCATTTTTCAGAATACCATTTTGATTTTAAATACTAGTCAAGAAAAGGGAGTGATATAAAAATACATGAACAATTTTCTATTACAGAAATGAAAAACTGATTTGCATCTAAACGTGCAAGAGGTGAAGTAATTTAACCCTTCACCAGATGATATGGCAATATACAATACATTGCTTCAGCTGTTTGAGAAGGCTGTAATGTATTTTTATATTGACATAGAAGATTATAAATTACATTGAATAAGTATCCATAATCTTTAATTCTCTTTCATCTTTTTCTCTTTTGGGCTAACTTCTCCCAATTTTGGTAGATCACATGGGGTGATTGGATATGTGTCACAAAAAGATATTCAGAGCTATTTAGACAGCTCTTTGGAATTCAGTGAAAGAAGCGCTTGGTTATGAAAGTATAGTAATTGGGTCTAAGAGCATGTATATACATTCTTTTCTAGTTGCAGCCAAAATCAGGTTCAGAGATTTCTGTTGAGTTCTTTTTGATTGATGGTGGTGGCTGTTACAGAAAAATGGAAATTTCTGCCTCATGCTTAGGAAACCAGACATTATCACCCCTTATTGTTCATTTGCTGGAACAACTTGTTTCATTTATTAAAGTAAAGACAAGGTTGAAACTGGATCTACACAGTACATGTCAGTGGCTTTATGAGTTTGTGAATAATAAGTAGCCTTCAGTGCTCAGTGTTGACTTTCTAGGCTACAACTCGACATCATTTTGATTTCTCTTTGATGAGCCAATGCCATCTTGGAGCTCTTAGCTGTAAATAGGAGAACACTTATAAGGATGACAGTGAGGAATGTTCCTTTTGGAAGGAAGAGGGGAGGAAGGGGAGGCTTTTCTTCAGTCACGGAAAATGGACGTGTGTCTCACGGTGGCCGCAGTTTAAATAAACATAAACTCTGAACTAGAGATCGTTCCTTCGTGCTAGCGGCACCAAGCCAAAATACAGTTTTATTTGGTTAACCCCAAAGTAGGATGTGGGTGCCAGGCTTGGAAACCATATGATCGGGTTTCAAGCAGATACCACTAGGGCTGTGCTTTTGTCTTGAGAAAGGAAAGTCATAAAGGCATTACTCCGCATAACACCATCATGATGTTTAGCAAACAGATGCAACCATAACAACAGCTTACTTCAGAGCAAGGTCTGGAGGGTCCTTTGCCCTTTCAGCATAAATATGAAACCTCTCCAGAGTTGAACTCTGCAGAGTGAAGGGGCATTTTGCAAGGAATGGTAGAGGGACAGTGGGAGTCTTGGGCACAGCCTGGTGAGGGAAGAAGTGCTCATCTCCTGTTCCCCATGTGAGTTCTGGAGTCCACTGATTTGGAATCCATGTCTAGAAGCATCACTTGAAATTCCCTATTTCCCAGTGGTGATCCAGCCAGGACAAAACAGCAGCCTCCATTGCTGGGTGATTTCACCCAGTCTCCATTTTGTCTTTCTTTCATCAGGAAATTTCTTCAGGCCCTGGGATCCTTCCAAACTTGCAAGTTCTGTAAGTCTCAGGTCTGGCCTTGCTTATTCAGAGCTCGTCACAGTGTGGAGCTTTATTTATTTATTTACCACAGGGTTGTTTCTTTTCCCCTCTTCTCGGGACCTGGGGCGGGGTGGGCGGATGATAGAGTTGGGTGCCCCGAGTTAATGACTAGCCCTTATATTCACAAGCTCCTTTACTTTTGTCCTCACCTGACGCCTCCCCGGTGCCAGTGAGCAGGAATGAATCCAACTGAGGGCCACTGCGTCCCTTATAAGAAAAACTGCTCACTTGGCTGGAAATGCTTTGACAGAAGGCAGAGCAGCCGGTCACACACAGCAGTGCGTCTTCTGGCTTTGGGAGCAGAAGGGGAGTGGCGGGTCCGCGGAGGAGGGGCCCGAGCTATTGTGGGCCTGCGCGAAGCACAGCCGTCCACCCGGAGCTGAGTATGCTGCCCTCTGCCCCGTCTCTGCTCCTCCTCTCAGACTCGGGGCCTGACCCCCAGCCCCTTCCCAACAATCAGCTCTCCCTGAGAAGGTAATCATCTTATGGTGCATTGGCGGAGAAGAAAAGGCGCTCTAGAAAAATGTTATGATAATAGAAAACTCTTCAGTGTTGGAACCATCTGGTGCGCTGGGGTAACAAAGGAGGCGGTAATTGAGTGCCCAGGAACTCCTTTTGGCCCCAAATAATGGGCACTCACCCTGATCTGTATTCTTCACAAGAGTAATTCACCAACATTTCACACCACATCTGTACCCCATTTCCGCCATCAATACAGCCCCACACATAAGTTACCACACTTAATTAAGTCCACATCACTCTGCTTCAAAGAACAGAAAGGTTTGTGTGGGGGCCTCAGTGGCCAAGAGGCACAAATGAGGTTTTAGTGACTCTTGTTCTGTGGGAGGGACTGAGAGGGATGCGGCACCCCTGCCACCCGGCTGGGCTCCCGGTGGGCCGGCGGGGATGGGCCTGACAGCTTTGGGCCGGGCGACAGCTGCGGATAAGCTTTGGCTGCAGCCTCGTGGCCGGGCGTGCTCAGGGAGGGCTGGCGACCCCTTTGTGGTGTAATCTCGCTTTTGAAAATGTGCTACAATTGATTTGATCTGATTTCTAAGGTGCTGTCACCAGAGCATCATTAAAAGTCCTTTAAGAAACTGGAGAATAGACTAGATCACCAAAGGCAGCTTTGTTCCGACGCTCCGCCTGGCTTTGACCGGCTAGCCCTTCCAGCTGACAGAAGGGGCACAGCCTGTAAGCTCCCAACAATTAACATGGGACCATTTTATTTTCCTTTAATCAAGAAGACAATGCTACTAGGAGAATCAAAGCCACACTCTTTGGAAAACGGGAGTTCTTTCCTTCACCCGCATCTTGGCATGAGAATGATTCCACATTCCAATGGTTGGCCACAAGCATCACTTTACTAAAGTTTTTTTTTCTGTTTGTGTATGTGTTTGTGTGTGTGTTTTCTCCCCTAAACCACTCCCAGAGGCTTAAAAGTTCCCTCCTCCTAGAGGTTGAGCAAGCAGCAGACAGAAAAGAAAGCTGAGCCTAATGAGAAAGACATTAATCCAGGACTGAAGTACCAGTGGATTAAAGCAGAGGTGCCCTCAGCCCCCTAGCTATCTCAGTCACAGGTAAATTAGCGACCCCTTTTCTCCCTTAAGACGATAAGGAGGGAGCCAGTGTGGGGGCCTTGAAGATATTTCTCACAACAAGTGTCAGAATACCCTGAAAGCTCCCGGGGGGCGGCCTCCCACAGGCAGCATGCCCTTCATTTGTTTATCTCAGTGCTGACAAATTGCAGCGTTTTCGCAGCCTAGCTGTGGGCTCATTTGCATGGGTCGCCCTCCATCTCTGAGCAGATAATGAGGCTCAACATAAAGCCCCATTGAGGGCTCCCCAAGTTGACCGCGATGAATACAGAGCAGAGAATTAGGGGGCTCGGAGGCTATTGTGTGCGGCCCCTGGCCTTTTATCTTCCCTCCTGCTCATTTTCAGGTCTTTCAAGGAAACTGCCTCCCTCCGCTTTCTCTTTCTTGCTAGTGTCTTTTACCTCTCTTTCACTGTGAATGGGCACCATCTTCCCAATCGTCAGCTCAGCCTTGTGCTATTTCAGTCACCGTAATTATCTTCTTGTCTTATCCTATGAAATGCTAGAGGTTTCTTTTCACTGTGCAAGCCACTGAGAAAAGCCCTGAAGCATTGTCCCAGGAGCAGTGGGCCCCTGCACCCACCCACCCACCCGCCGCTCAGATATCCTCTCTGGCATTATAGAACCAGGACACCTTCTGTCGAAACACTCCTCCGCTGTCACCAGACAGAGGTGCCATTGCGTCCACCATCGAGTTGTGGATGATGTTCCGGTAAGTTATAGCAATTCAGGAATTCAACATTCTTGGGCAATTCAGTATTTTGAGGGTGTGTGCTCATGGAGGTGGGAGGGAGGTTTAAGAGGGAGGGGACATGGGTATACCTATGGCTGATTCATGCTGATGTTTGGCAGAAACCAACACAATACTGTAAAGCAGTTACCCTTCAATCAAAAATAAATAAATTTATTAAAAAAGGAAAAATGATTTCAGTAGATGGGGTTCACATTTTTTAATTGAACTTGGAAGGGATGTAGCTTGGTTAGAATAATGGATGTGACACAGAGGGTTTCTCCAGAGGAGAGTGCTTTCCCATCGGAGAAAACATTCCTCAGTGAGGTGGGTGGGAAAGAAGCTTCTGGAGATGAAACAGTGGTCGAATTAATATGTTTGAATTAATATGGAAAGGACCTTACGGGTGGATCTGAGTGATCATTTTCAAAATAAAGGGAAGAGGCCCAGAAGGTGAAATGACTTATCCTAAATCACACAAGTCTGGAAACTAACTCCAGTAACCTTACACAGAGGTCTGGAAAGGAACAGTCTAGCACCATGTGCTCTCAGTAAAACACATATCTGGTACATTCTACTCTGTGTCTGTTTCCTAGGCAAGGGCTCCCAATCTATTTCATTTGACCTAACTCTTTTTTTTTTTTTTTGCTGGGACCCCTGACAAGGATCATCAGTAATTCCCAGACCTCTGCATTCCTCCACCCTGATTTTGGATACAGGATTCATTCTCCTAATTCTGTTATAGCAAGATGGATGATTCATTCTCCTTTCGGCTGGTTGAGTGGCTATGTAGATACAGTCACACATTCTGGCTACTTAGACTTCCCTATTCTCTATGTTCTGTCCAGTGGAATGGGAAAGACCTTGATCTACTAGAAGTCAACAAAGTGGTCAGAAAAACTATGAAACTAATGAGCAAAGAGCCTGCTCTACAATGGTTGAGAGCCCCTCCAAATTTATTTTGTGACACTGAAATTCTGAACGCTTTCATAAATGCTTGTATGTCTGTAATAAATTTACTTCTAAGTCCTGGTCTTTTTTAAATGATGCATTTAATTTCTCCAACTATTAATTCACACATGCTTACCATAGAACATATGGAAATTATAAAAGTATTTTGCTTCCCAGGTGACACAGTGGTAAAGAATTAATCTGCCAATGCAATAGGCACAGTTCAATCCCTGGATTTGGGAAGATCTCCTCGATAAGGTAATAGCAACCCACTCCAGCATTCTTGCCTGGAAAATTCCATGGACAGAGGAGCCAAGTGGGCTACAGCCCATGGGGTCACAAAGAGTTGGTCATGACTGAGTGACTAAATAACAATAACAACATTTTACTTCTCACCATCTCTAGTTCATCAGTTGATCATTATTAACATACTCTGTGGCATGTCTCTTTGCTCTTTCAAATACATTAATGCTATGCTTTTACTGTAAGTTTCAGACCAACATATTTCTTTCCACTGACATATGTAGCTTTTTAAAAACAAATACTGGAGACTTGCATGACGGTTCAGTAGCTAAGATTCCTACATTCCAATCCAGGGGGCATGAGTTCAATCCCTGCTCTGGGAACTAGATCCCACATGTTGCAATGAGTTTGCATGTTGCAACTAAAGATCCATGTGTCATAGTGAAGATGGAAGATCTTCATTATGCAACTAAGACCCACAATTAAGACCTGGTGCAGCCAAATAAATATTTTTTTAGAAAAGTGAAAAACTAATTTTTAAAAATAAATAAAAAAAATACTAAATAGTACATATAATGATCCTAAATACTATTTACATAACTAATAATAAAGAGCTAAGCCCCATAAAAGAAGAACAATCATGATTTCACATGTAGTGACAGATTTGTGTGCAAAAGAAGTTGAAAATTAATTTAACAGGAAAGGACTCAGTTACATAATCAGTTGGGCTTTTCCCAGGTCGCGCTAATGATAAAGAACCCACCTGCCAATGCAGGAGATATAGGAGACTCTGGTTCGATCCCTGGGTCAGGAAGATCCCCTGGAGGAGGGCATGGTAACCCACTCCCTGAGGCACTTCTGAGGCATCATTTCTTAATCTGTAGAAGATAAGTAACAATGCCTCTCTTTTAACATTTTGTGATGACTTAGGATAATGTATTTTAGCTATTTAGCACAGTGCCTGACAAACAAGGAAGGGTTTCTGCCAGAGCAGAAGCATAATAAAGATGCTTGTGAAATCTTCTGGAATGTGTCTTTGTGATGGATTCTCATACCTCTAGTAGTGTGTGAGTGTAGTCTAAATCTTTCGCATAAGCTTAGGAGGAGACCAGCTGATCGATTTTCATTGAGACTATATTTGCCTCTCCTCTGTATGAAATCCAGGGACCCGCCCTCAGTACTGCTTCCTGGGTCGTGGGGAGAATGGTGGTAAAAGCCATCTGTCCTTGCTGGGATGGAGAAGTGATTGATTAAGTTTTATGCACATGTTCCTCGCAAGTCAATGATTGGGGTCTGCCTGATTCTGAATGTGCTGTCCATAGAGGCATCTGAGAGGACATATGTAGTGGCATTTAAGTGCTAATTTTTGCTTTGGAAGAAAAGAATATTTGCCTTGGAGACATTATTAAAAGCACAGATTGAGGCTGTAACATATGGTAAATAAATAATCATCCCCACAGTTCAATATAATAAAACAAGTCAAACTGTGGAACTCAAGACAGTAGATACATTTACTGTTTCCACTAAAATAAATAAAAGATGATTCCGGCATAGCAGAATACATTCTAATGGTTAAAGAACTAGGGTGTTAATTCAAGTTGATTTCTTTATCAATTATGCAAAAAATAACCAATCTAGTTAGAAATTTGATTTTTTAAACTGTTCACTAAAATATCATATTTCCCCATGTCTTCTTTTGAAGTGAAGCAAAGATGAACTGCAGCCATGAAATTAAAAGATGCTTACTCCTTGGAAGAAAAGTTATGACCAACCTAGGCAGCATATTAAAAAGCAGAGACATTACTTTGCCAACAAAGATTCGTCTAGTTAAGGCTATGGTTTTTCCAGTAGTCATGTATGGATGTGAGAGTTGGACTATAAAGAAAGCTGAGCACCGAAGAATTGATGCTTTTGAACTGTGGTGGTGGAGAAAACTCTTGAGAGTTCCTTGGACTGAAAGGAGATCCAACCAGTCCATCCTAAAGGAGATCAGTCCTGGGTGTTCATTAGAAGGACTGATGTTGAAGCTGAAACTCCGATACTTTGGCCACCTGATGCGAAGAGCTGACTCATTGGAAAAGACTCTGATACTGGGAAACATTGAAGGCAGGAGGAGAATGGGAAGACAGATGATGAGATGGTTGGATGGCATCACTGACTCGATGGACATGAGTTTGAGCAAGCTCTGGGAGTTGGTGATGGACAGAGAAGCCTGGCATGCTTCAGTCCACCAGGTTGCAAAGAGTCAGACACGACTAAGCGACTGAACTGAGATGAACTGAACTGAAGCCCTATTCCATTTTAATCACATTTGTATGAGACATCCACGTATTCAGATGGCAAATGAAACAACTATCCATGAGCAAAAAGAGGTGCTTTTCCTCCTGTATCAAAACCATACTGGGGACTTCCCTGTGATCCAGTGGTTAAGAATTCACCTACTAATGCACGGGACGTGGGTTAGATTCCTGGTTTGGAAAGATCCCACAGGTTTGTTAGTGCATGAACAGTCATGTCCGACTCTTTGGGGCCCCAAGGACTATAGCTTGCCAGACTCCTCTGTGCATAGAATTATCCAGGCCAGAATGCTTCAGTGAGCTGCCATTCCTTCTCCAGGGTATCTTCCCAACCCAGGGATTGAACCTGTGTCTCCTACATTAGCAGGTGGATTCTTTACCACTGCGCCACCTGGGAAGCCCACATACCTTGGGGCAACTAAGCCCATGTGCCCCAACTACTGAGCCCATGCTCTGCAACAAAAGAAGCCATTGCAAAACACACTAAAAAAAAAAAAAGAAAGAAAGAAAAAACCTACTGGTTTCCCTCTACTATCTGTTTTCACCTTCTTCTTTGGTAATAGAATTTTTAATTTAGCTAGAAATCACTTCCTGGATAAAGACTACATTTCCCAGCCTCCCTGATGGCTAGATGACCATGCAACTAAATTCTGCCTTTGAGATGTAATTGGAAGCAGCATACGTCCATGCCCAGAGTGTCTTTTGACTTGTCTTCTTGCCTGCTAGCTGGAACATGACAGGAAAAATGGGAGTTCCCATAGTTCCCTTGTGAATAGCATCCATATACAACAAAACAGAAGAATCTTGAGTCCACGGTACCATGGAGGATCATGCTATAATTTCAGTACTGATTCATGTTCAAAATGTGTAAATGTCAAGGAAACCATATACTTCTATTTTTTAAGCCACAGTTCGTAGATGTGTTTTTCTTACAGATTGCACCTAAGATTGATTTATATAACCATTCTCAGCATTCCATTTTGAAATTTAAAGGATTAGAGGTTTTTCAGAGTTTTCCTGAAAGCATATCAAGCAGTGATATGAGGGTATATCTGATGCCCCTCAGTGGGAGGTTCAGGCAACCACCCCCAATATTACTTTCAGTGAGATGGGGGAGGAACAAGTTGGGCATGAAGCCCATTACCATAAATTACCCAGTTCATACAAAATCCACTCTGACCATGAGTTCTGCACACACACACAAAAAAGGGAAAATGGTGGTCACTCAGTCATGTCTGACTCTTTGTGACCCCATGGACTGTAGCCCACCAGGTTCCTCTATCCATGGAATTATCCAGGCAAGTATACTGGAATGGATAGCCATTCCCTTCTCCAGGGTATCTTCCTAACTCAGGGATCAAACCTGGATCTCCTGTATCGCAGGCAGATTCTTTACCATCTGAGCCACCAGGAAAATCAGATATTTGCTATTGGTTCTACCCCAAACAAAGATGGCAGAAATTTCAGTTTCTTCAGTAACAAGCACCGTGTGAGACCCCTGGTTTCTACTGAGTTCGGTGCCAAGCAATCTTTCAAATATACAGAAGACAAGGTATCTGAACTAAACAGTTTCACTGGGAAATCCGGAATATAAGATGAAAGCAAGAGTAATGGAAGCAAATTGAATATTAGGGATATGACTTGTAGCAAGGTTTCCTTGGATGGGAAGTTCTGGGTGGGTTAGAATTGTTAGGCGAGGTCTTAAAAAAAGAGACATAATAATGGAATGTAAGGGTTCACATGACAAATGGGGAAAAAGGCAGCATAAGGGTAAAGGCTAGAGAAATCCTCCCATTAATTCAAGAGCCTTGTGTGTGCAGAGTTGTGCTGAATCCTTGGGAGGACAAAATTAACCTTGAACAAGTAAGTTTACTGCACTATAGTTTAATTTCCTCATCTGCAAATGGAGATGGCTGTAGAGTTCTATTCAGGACTAAATTTATGAATGTATATAAAATATTTAGGATAGTACCTGGTATGTAGCACATACTCAATAAATATAAGCTATCCCTATTACTATTTTTTGAGGAACTCAAAGTCCAGTGAAGGTAACAACATGTTAATATTATAAATGGTAAATGTGGTATAATGATTACTATAATGTGGATAAAGCACTCAGGAAAACACAGGAGAAGAAAGCTAAGAGTTGGGAGAAGGCATTAATGAATCTTCTCCAAATAAATCATATTAGAATTTAGGTTTAAAAGGTGACCGAATGGGTTTCTCCAGATAAAGAACATAATTCCAGGTAGGGACAGCTTGTGCAAGTGCAAGGTGGTGAGATTAATGTGTGGCAGGTGGAAAAATGCTGATCACTCTTAGAGGGACAGCCAGGATCAATGAGATTTACTGGTACACATTACATAAACCCAGCAATTGTTTACAGCTAACATTCATTCTGACAAGGCCACATCTGTTCCCATTGGCTGGTATTTATGCTGAACTGGTTGTTGTTTTGAATATTATTTCTAAAATATTGTGTGGGAGGTGATGTGGGAAACGTCAGTACAGGCTTTGCAAACTTGGGTAAAGAATCAGTAATAAGAAACCCTGATGATTAAGTTAACTACCTCCTGAAAAGCAGACACCCACTTCATAGAGACAGACAGCTGCTACAGTTTTTGCTCTTCCTTATTATTGGTGATCTTCTTGTGTAACATTTTTAGTATCGTTTAATTGATAGTGAACAAGCAATTTTTACTGAAAAAAAATATAAAGCTGACAGGCCCTAGAAGTGTCTAAACTGCGCCCTATGTCATTTGAAAGATGTGGCTGTGTCTTGTACACGTGTGATGCCAGTGGAGATACTGATGGAATTTCCATATACTCTCTCTGTTTCCCAGCCCACGCTGATTTGTTCTGACTGAAGACATGTGAGCAGAAGTGATGAGCTCATGTTTGGTCAAATATGAAGGGCTGATATGTGTTCTCCGTGTATTTTCTCCTGTGGCTATGTTGCCATGGAGAGATGTGTGATGGATGCCTCTGTTGGATGTGTTGAATGAACGATAGAAAAAAAATTGCAGAAGGTAGAAAGGTCTGTTATGATAATACACTGGGTTTGCAGAGTTAATTTGTAACCATAGCATAGTCATCACCCTGACTAGTACCACAACTGCTACCAGAAGTGGAATATCATCCATTGCTATGGACTAAATGCGTGTGCTTGCCTCCAAAATTTATATGTTAAAACTACCCCCCCTCCAAAACAAAAGAAAGAAAGAAAGGAAACTTTACTCTCCAATGTCATAGCTTTAGGAGGCTGGGAACACAATTAGGCTGAGATGGGGTCATGAGACTGGAGCCCTCATGAACGGGGTCAGTGCCCTTGTAAGTGGCACCCCACTCCAGTACTCTTGCCTGGAAAATCCCATGGACGGAGGAGCCTAGTAGGCTGCAGTCCATGGGGTCGCTAGAGTCGGACATGACTGAGCAACTTCACTTTCACTTTTCACTTTCATGCATTGGAGAAGGAAATGGCAACCCACTCCAGTGTTCTTGCCTGGAGAATCCCAGGGATGGGAAGCCTGGTGGGCTGTCATCTATGGGGTCGCACAGAGTTGGACATGACTGAAGCAACGCAGCAGCAGCAGAAGTGTAATGAGAGTACCCGTTCCCTTCTCTGCCATGTGAGGACACAATGAGTCAGAAGTCTGTGTCTGGAGGGGCCTCACTGGGCAGAACCCAACCACACTGCCACATTGATCTTAAACTTCAATCCTCCAACACTGCGAGAGAAAGCTTCTGTCATTTTCAAGCCAACCAGTCCAGTATTTTGTTATAGCAGCCTGACTGACTAAGACACGCATCAGAACCCTAAAACATGTAGCTTTTGTTTCAGTTCAGTTCAGTTCAGTCGCTCAGTCATGTCCGACTCTTTGCGACCCCATGGACTACAGCACGCCAGGCTTCCCTGTCCATCAGGAACTCCCAGAGCTTGCCGAAACTCAGATCCGTCAAGTGGGTGTTACTGTTGTTTAGTGACTGGTAATATGCAGTGGTGAAAAATACTAGAGGCTAAAAGCATGGTGCCCCTGGTTTTGCAGGAACAAAATATATGGAACCAGGCAATGTGAATTCTAAGCCAGAAATTCTTGGGAAAGACACTGAAAAACAGAAATTTAGTTTTGCTCTTGCTTTTTGGTAGCTAGATTTGACAAGGGGTAAAGGATTTGAGAAAGGAGATTTCAGAGCAAATTGGCTGGGAGAAGTAAAGTTGCTTAAAAAAATAGTATAGATATATGGGGCTTTGCATTGAGGGGAAAGTTGGCTTTGAGACTCCCAAACCATAGGGGTTGGGACTTCAAGGGGCTTTTAACATCAATTTTTCCAATAAGAGCTTTCAGAGCAAAGGGTTTCTTTCTTTCTTTCTTTCTTTTTTTTAAGTATGAGCTGACTAAATCCTATAGCTTTAATAAATTAAAAGCTAGATGCATATGCCAAGAAGGTGAGAAAATAAGCATTTTAGAGTGCATTGAAAAGAACTATATGATTACCAATACATAGAACTTACTATAAGCAAGTGAATTAAAGGTTTACTGAGTTGTCGAGAAATTTTTACTGCCAAAGGAGCTATAAATCCTGTCTAAAAACATCTGTGACTATTGAAGTTTAAAATGACTCTTCAACCAAGGAACAGGCTAAAAAGAAGTACACTCTTAAAGGACAGCATATTCCCCAGAGCCCATTAAATATGGTCAAGGGATATAAAGGACAAATAATAATATGCTGGAAAGGGATCCAAGGACCTTGGAGAACAATGGGTAAGAAGTCCTCCCCCCAGGACAGAATCCATGTCTAATCAAGTAATAGTCTGCATACCCCACATCCTTAGAAGTCTTCCCAGACAGAGTAGACAAATGAATGCTCCCTGTCTTCCATTGTTCCTGTTTATTAATGTTCATCTTATTTCCCTTCCACCATTCTATAATGAGGAGTGAGCAGAAAATATGTTGAGTTCATACATTTCTGGACTGAGAAGAGCCATATTTTGACATGATTGCAAAAAATGTTGCAGAACATCATATGGGTGTTCTGTGTATGAGCAGGATTCAATGGTAAGATGAAATTTTAGATCATTTCTTTTGGGGAACCATTGAGTGTTCTCTGTATACAAGAGTGTGCCAGGTGGAAATCCTATAGGAAACAGAAGGTACTCTTGAATTAGAATACACTGAGGGAGGTTTACTGGTGAAGAGTTCAGTTATAAAGATGTAGGTGGAGTATTGAGGGAACAATGAGGGATGGTATGGAAACCTGGGCCGTTGCTGTCCATGGACCCAGAAAAATAAGAGTAAATGGCTTCCAGCCTCTGGAAGGAGCAAGAGTGAGTCATTTAGGTCAGAAAGCCAAGGTGACTTCACAGGGAGAGAATTGGGGGCATAAATACCCTGACTTCATTCTCCTCCTCCTCCTCCTCCTAGGTCTCCTGGGGCTTCCTCTTTAGTAATCCTAGTTGGAAGGCACTGGCATTGAAGCTTTTTGATGTGGTCCATGTATATTAGCATCTATGAACAGAGAGCTAAGTGATGTTGAAGGAGAAGAACAGATGTGGAAGAGCTGACAGATGACATAAGGAATGGGAAAGAAGGAAAAAGAGGGTTATTGAGTGACCAGAATGGAGAATTTAGGCAAGTAATCCTATTCACACCCCCTTCCACACTTCCACACTGTAGAGTTTTCAGTGAGGAATAAACGCATGCTGTGAACAGTTAAGACGTCCTGATGCATGTTGCCGATGGGAAGAGTTCCAAGCTTCAGCACTCGATCAGTGAGCGAGACACTCAGTAAGGAGTTGATCTGGGCCAGGACCAAAGTTCATGGCTCCTTCCAAGTTATCCTGCTGCTGACCCAGGACTAAAATCATAGCCTGGCTCAAAGTAAGTAGCAGGGAGCAGAGTTCATGAAATATGACAGTGTTTGAGCCGCAGGTAATCCTTCCACATTCTCCACTGACCACCCTGCTCACTTCGTGGTAGATTCATTGCATTAATGGTGCCAATTCTTTACTCCTCTCTATACTCATGCCCTATACGATGTGACTTTGCAGTTCCTTTCACTAACAAGATGGAGTCTATTTTACAACTGCTTGGTAACATCTCTCCTTCAGATTTGAGTTAACCAAGAGGTCCTATATGTCTGCTTCTGCTCTTGTGCTTCTACTATCTCCATGAGAACATGCCCTGGTTAACCTACTGGAAGATAAGAATATCTGAAGCAGAGCCAAGTCACTCCAGCCAAAGTCATCATACATTAGGCAATACTAGCTGAACCCTACACATGGGAACAATCCCAGGCAAGATCATTACAGATTAACCTACCTGCAGTTGATCAAGATGTGTTATCATGAATAGTTCTTTTTGCATGCTACCGAGATTTTGTGGTTGCTTATCAGTGTTACTGTGACAATAGATAATATACAGTCCCTCATTCTTCTTCAGGTATATTAAATTATCCCTTCATAAGGCTATTATTCTACTTTATTGACAGTTTTGACTGCATAATGGCTTTAGGTCTAATTTTCATGAGAAGTCATTTTCACAATGTCTTTTTCTTACAATTCTTTCTAAGAATTGTTTTGGAGAAGGCAATGGCACCCCACTCCAGTACTGTTGCCTAGAAAATCCCATGGACGGAGGAGCCTGGTGGCCTGCAGTCCATGGGGTTGCTAAAGAGTCAGACACGACTGAGCAACTTCACTTTCACTTTTCACTTTCATCCATTGGAGAAGGAAATGGCAACCCACTCCAGTGTTCTCGCCTGGAGAATCCCAGGGGCAGGGGAGCCTGGTGAGCTGCTGTCTATGGGGTTGCACAGAGTCAGACATGACTGAAGCGACTTAGCAGCAGTAGCAGCAGCAAGAATTGTTTTAGGCCCTTATTCATACTCATTTCCTTTAATCATATTTTAGCTTTAAATAAATCCAGACTCTAAGTCAATCAAGTATTAAAGTTCTGGCTCTGCTTTTTAACAACTATAATCTTAAGAAGATTAATTAAACTTGCTAAGCTTCAAACTCCTCTTCTGTAAAATGGGAAGAAACTGTTGTGAGAATTAAATGAGAAAATGCCTGAAATTTTTAGCATGATGCCTTTGTTTTCCTTCACAGATAAGTCAGTCACAAGAGAACAGATTATATCTACTTGTTATTAATCACACTTGGAGATGAAATACAGCATATAAGTTACCAAACTGGATGGAAGGGATGAGATGAACCATATTTGCAACCCAAATTTTTATTTCTGCCTATTGTTTGCTGTATCCTTTTCAGGGAAGAATAAGAACCAGTAACTTTGTGAATAAAAGTGAAGAAGCCAAGACTCCTTTATGGATAACCATTCCCTTCTCCAGAATATTTACATATTCCCAGGAGGACAATATTGCAGGTTACTGAACTAAGTCAACAAAATTTGGAGCAGGGGATTTTAGAGGTGTGCCAGTCTGAACCTGTTGGTGAATCAGTTGTTAAATTTTCAGGATTTTTCTTTAGCTGGGTGTTCTATATATTTGCTATTAAAAATTAAATTAATCAATTTATAGTGAAATAAGTTACATGAAAAACAAAGGTAATAAATACTCAAAACTCATCACTTCCTAGTTATTTTACCACATTTTACTGTTATGTATGCTCTTGAGGTAGTTTATATCAGTTGTATCTAGGCAGTGGAATATCATACAATGGTGTGGAGTACAATACATCTTTTCCCAGCTCTGAGTTTGTGACACCACATTGATCCATTGAAACTGCCCATGGTGGGAGTATACACACCCAGCAGTCAGAAATTCCTGCAGACCAGGGCTTTTGTCCTGGCAAGCCAGTTGACCAATTTATGTTGTTGTTCAGTCACTGTCATGTCTGAGTCTTTGGCAACCCCTTGGACTATAACCTACCCAGGTCCTGTGTCCATGGGGTTTTCCAGGCAAGAGTACTGGAGTCAACTGCCATTTCCTTTTCCAGGCGATTTTCCCGACCCAGAGATCAAACCCATGTCTCCTGCACTGGCAGGCAGATTCTTTACCCCTGAGCCACAGGGAAGCCATGAGCAACATACACTAGTCCACATCTGCAAGGCCAGCCACACCTAAGTAGGTATTATTGGTTCACATTTTCCCTTGCCTACCTCTGTCATGTTATGATATTAAGAAGTCGCTTATACTTGTCATTACTCCTGCAAGGAAAACTTTTCTTCTCCAGTAATACACTAATGGATCAAACAAACTTTAGAAGAAGCCATCAGAATTAACTCCAGAATGTGGTCATTGCTGTTCTTAGCTGCCTCATGGTCTGGCAAGGGGTAGAGTGAGAAAAGTATAGCAAAGATGAGGCAACCTTGGAAACCTGGGGCAAATATTTTCTGAGGATTCTTTTGTTAATCTGATTTCTTGGCTGATTGCAGTATGTGGAAAGAGTAAGAGATAAGTGTTCCAAGCCCTGCTGAGTTGCTGCTCAATCTGTGGCCTTATTCCCATCACTTTCACTCTTATGGGGCTTCAGTTTTAGTCATTCAGAAAATGAGGGAATGTATTAGATAATGAGTAAGAGCTTATTTGGCCTTCCCTGGTGGCTTAGAGGTAAAGAATCCGCCTGCCAACGCAGGAGACGTGGCTTTAATCTCTGAGTTGGGAAGATCCGCAGAAGGAAAGGGTAACCCACTCCAGTCTTCTGGCCTAGGAAATCTCATGAACAGAGAAACTTTGTGGGCTACAGTCCATGGGGTCACAAGAAGTTGGACACAACTGAGTGACTAAACAACAACAATAAGAGGTTATTTAGCTCTCAGATTTCATGATATTCAGGTCATGCAGGGGAATTAAAAGGAAGCATCTTTGAAAGACTCTCCGCTTCTTCTCCTCTTTTATAAATCTTTGGTGACAAAGACAATTTTAGAGAGATGTGACCAGCTGGACTCACATCTTGCAAAGGAGAGAATTTAAATCAATGAGAGATTTCACATAGATAGATTGTGACCCCTGCCTCAGAGCTTCTTATTTTGTTACAGGTCATGTGAAGAGCAAACTTCAGCCCTTCTCCTCCTGGGATGATTTTAAGAGTGGACAAACTGTGTGGCAGGAGATAATGAGGAAAAGACTGCTTTGTCAACTTTTAGAGGTTGTTTGTCTCTGGAAATACAGCCCAGCAAGGGATGGAGGGGGCAGAGATGCGCAGATGGGATCCTGGGTCTTGTTGGGTAAACAGCTCCTTCAGAGCCCAGCAGTGCCGGCTGCCCCAGCTAGTCGAGGGCCCCGTCCCCCACCCGCCTCTCCATCTAGAGGCCAGCAGCCGCCTCTGTTTCTGCTTCCACTTGGCTGAGCCGGGCCTGGGCTCCCACCGCCGCTGAGCATCGCTGGGGACACTCATCACCCTGAGTCAGACAAGCTGGCGGGGATGACCTATTAGACCACAGGGCCTTCACCACGTTCTCACTGGACTCTGACTCAAAGCCACAAAAGCAGGACAGTCAGACTTTTGTGGCCAATGTCCTCTCACCTCCTCGATTCCCAAACCCTCAGAGTGTCCATCGACTCATCCCCTGAGTGCTGCTGGGGATGGGAAACCCCAGAATCCCAGGAGGTTTTCTGGAGAAAGGAGGGATTTAGCCCAAAATGAATTAAGAACCAGTTGGCACCACACCCTCAGATGAAAATTGTTTCCTACTTTGCCAACTGTTTTGAACATCTCTCGGCTTTGATCTCTTATAATTTTGTCTTCAACTGGATTGCAGGTCCCTGAGGCCTCCTTGGTTTGTACTTTTTCAGAGTCAGTTACAAAGGATCACCGGTAGGTATTTATGATTCAATCAGTGTTTCCCTATGGGGCTCTGCTGTTCCAACTCTTGAGCCCACAGAGATGGACGCTGCCTGCCTGGCAAGAGGACAGCTCAGACCGCCACCACAGACGAGATGTGCTCTTCTGTAAATGCACCTGACATCACAGAAAACCTCAGTGGCCAAGATAACCCTTCCTCTAGATTCACTTTCATTCTACGTAGGTTCTCTTTCTTTTCTTTTTAACATATGATTTTTTTCAACCTCTTCCACAATTTTGCACTAAACCCATCTAGTTCTGAAAGGCTTGTTAGCTAACATATTGGCTTTGACATGTGGATCAATTTTGAACTGCTGCTCTCCTAATCTAAGACTTTTTTCCCCCCTAAATTGTTCTTGAATTTGTTTTAATAGTTCTTTTTAAAATGATCCATCAACCCAGATTTTAAAATTGTTATCAGTTAATCTTATCAGTATTAGTAGTCCCTAACCAGGGGATTTAAGAGCCAAAGCATTGCACGTCTAAGAAGTGGACTGAGAAAACACAAAAACTTGTACCTAAATGTTCATGGCAGCATTACTCATGATAGCAGAAAAGCAGAAAACCCCAAGTCTCTATCAGTTGATAAGTAGGTAACCAAAATAGGGTCTATTCATAAAGAGGAACATTATTTAGCCATAAAAATGAATGGGGCACTGATCCATGCTACAGCATGGGTGAACCTTGGGTATATTAATCAGACAAAGAAGCCAGACACAAAGGACACCTATTCCATTTTCATGAAGTGCCCAGAATACACAAATCCATAGAGACCAGATGTAGATTAATGGTTTCCCTAGGGGCTGGGTTGGGGGCAGGGGTTGAAGGGAATGAAGACTTTACTACGAGTGGGTATGGAGTTTCTTTGAGGGTGATAGAAAGGTTCTAAAATTGATGATGATGATGGTGGCCCAACTCTGTGAATATCCTAAAGACCATTGAATTGTGCACCTTGATTGGATAAAATGAATGGTATATGAACCATATCTCAATAAAGCTATTCTGATAAAAATTCAAGAAGGGGCAATCAAGCCTCTTATTTTTATTTCATAAATTATCTTTTCCATTATGTATTTGTCATCAATAAAATATTTTGCTCCTGAGTGACTAAGAAAAAAAAATAGCAATTGTCTTACTAAGAAACAATTATATGATAACATCATTAACAGGGATAACATGCTATTTTTTAATTGGATACTTTTTTATATAGATCAATGAGGAAGCACTATTTAGGTTGGCAACAGTTACTATTGGTTACCTTTTAAAAACTGTCAGCAGATACAAAAACCAAAGTCCTAGTACTGCTTGCAGAGACCTACCCGACCTGTTTTCTGTTTCTTCTATGCATCATCTCCCCCCGCTCTTCCTTCTGGCTCGGTGGCTTCTGGCTTACTCTCTCTGTACTTGCTTGGCACACTGCTCTCCCCCCAACCTCTGGGCTAGCTGTCCTCTCTGCCTGGAACGCTTCTCCTGCATCCACGAGCATGGCTTCACTCTCCGCTAATTCAGGTTTCACTCAGGAATCAGCTTGCCCCTGGGGCCTCCCCTGACCGCTGGTGTACCCTTCAAACATACTAAATAGCTTACTGATTCATTATGCTTATATTTCCCTGTGCGCCTCCTCTTTTAGAATATAAGTTCTATGAGGTCAGGGATATTTGGCGGCTGTATTCCATGATACATCCCTGGCACGTACCACATTGCTGGTATATCACTGGTGTTCAATTGACATCTGTTAAATGAAGGAACAGACATCGAGGCTAGTAGTCCAGTGTTAGTATGCTGTCTGTGCTTTGTTAATTTATCAACCAGCCCATCTCTAGCTTTAGACATTCTTCTAAACTTGGGATTAAATACCAGACCAAACAAACCAAACATTCAAAATGCATCTTTGGAAAGTAAAGAGTCAGTTCTGTAAAATGAAATTAATCTATAAAGAGAAATATACAGTATAAAAATCTTGACTACATGTTAGTTTTTATTCTGGTAAAATATTTGATAGATCACTTTGAGGTCTTCTTAAAGTTAACAACATATATGAATGAAGTCAGTCAAACAAACATTGAGTATCTTTGGTGTTCTGGGCACAGGGTAGCAGTGATGTAACAGTGGATGGAGCTTACATTGCAGTGGAAGAACAACAAAAACACCTAGACAAGTATTCAATATAAACAATGCCAGTGGGTACTGACAACTCTAAGAGAAGCCAGAAGGGTTAGAGATAAAGCCTGAAGGGGTTCTGGAGTGGTCAGAAAAGATCTGTTTGAGATGCCAACATTTGGACAAAGATTTGAGTAAAGTGAGGTGGAGACTCATGCGCATAAGTAGGAAGAGTGCCCCAGACAGAGCATACAGCTAATATAAAATCCCACCACTGGAAACTATAGGTATATTAGAAGAAAAGCAATGATGAGGAAAAATCTAGGAAATGATGTTGGAGTAGTCTCCAGGAATCAAATCACCGGAGAGCTTTGCAGACCATGCTCAGGACTCAGTGGCTGTCTATCTAGGACCAAGAGAGCCTCTGCCAGGTTGAACTGACATGATTTCTTCTCCACTGAGTGATGTAATCCGATCTGAGAATATAAGTAAAAGCAAAAGGAGTCAGGCTCTATGAAAGGCAGAGGGAAATCTGGGGCTAGACTCTGGAAGGCAGTGGGCCACAGGGAAAAAGAGCTGAGTTTCCATTGCCTTGAAAATCTCAGACCTCTTAGAGCTTTGCCCTCAGCCTGGAAGCTTCCCTGTATGATGGGCATGTTGGCATGTATCCAAAGGAGCAGACAAGAAAATTAGGAATTGTGCTATGGTGAGTTCCATCTCCTCAAAGGCAGGATCCAAAAATGCCATGGGATCGACTCCTGTTCAGGGTGGAAAGACAGGATACTTCCCTAGCTCCCCAAAGTTATATAAAAGAGGGGATCCTAACTGAGTTTGTTCCTCTCCTACAGTAGGTTTCCTCAAAGCAGTCTCTCTGGCATCAATCCAATGGCAAACAGTGTGGGAGGCAAGTAATACAGATGTGGGAGAGGAAAAGTGAGACCTGGAAAGAAAGGAAGGCAGCCTGCACAGAGCACTTTGTTGAATCAGCTATTGCTATGAGCAACTAGAACTTGGTTCTGCTGGGTAAATGGTGGTTAGTTCCAGCAATGGTACTGGGGTATGTATATACCAAGTACTGTCTGACATGGATTAAAAAGTAAATGGGATTCTCCAGGCAAGAATACTGGAGTGGGTTGCCATGCCCTTCTCCAGGGGAATCTTTCCAACCCAGGGACTGAACCAGTGTCTCTTGTGTCTCCTGGATTGGCAGGCAGGTTTTTTACCACTAGCACCACCTGGGACACCCAAAAGTTACTCCCAGTGGGAGTTAATTCCCCTTCACTTCTTGCCCATCATGTGAGTGGCTGAGCTGCTGGATGTAGGGGCCAGAGAAAGCCCTTAGACAAAGAGAAAGCTGGGCTGCTGCGCCCTGAATGAGTAGGGGAAAAGGGTATGCTTAGGGTTCCCACAGTATCTGCTGCAGCCACTCCTCAGGGCGATTGTTGCTTACGTAGGCTGCATACCTGCTCCCTGGGGTTTTGCAACCAGCCTCTCATTCCTCGGCCTGTCCAGTCTCAGACTCTGTGACGCGGACAGCATAGAGGGAGGAGGCGCTCCTCAGGGTCTAAGGCTGCAGACCATTCCTTTGGTGGAATTCACAGTCTCTGAAGAGCACACAGTATTAATAGCCGTGAGAACTTGCAGCAAGCCCATCACAAATCAATGATAACACCCTAAGATGTTCTTTGAAGAACTGGATCATGGAAAAGCAAGAGTTTTATAGTTCAAAGTCAGGTTATCTTTTGTTTGTGACTCTTTCTGTGTGGGAAGAAACTTATGAGTCCACGGACATCTTTCCTGGATACCAGCAGCCAAAATTTTTCTCTGTCTGTCCCTATAATATACTTTGTCTAGGGCCCATGAGTTCTAAGTGACCTAATAGAAGACACTTTCTCATTGGCAGGCAATGCACATATAAGATTAGCTTAAAACATTTTCCTTTTGAGCTGAAATTTTGGTTTGAGGCCAGCATTAATCAGGAAGATGATGTATGACTGAGTTTTAGTTAGATGCTGAAATGAAAAGAATGCATGTATAAGTGTGTGTATGTGCGCACAAGAGAAGACTTGGTGGAAATGGTGACCCGGTTCTAACTCTAGTGGGACAAGCAAGGCTGTTGTAAGGCAGGAATGACTTCATCAGGAACTCAGGAAATCCTCACTCAAACTTCCAAATATACAAATAGATTCCTTTTATTCTGCTGTGAATCAAAATGATGCCACGTCCTGTAATGAAGGATGTTGTTGACCAGGTTGAATGGGAGCCAACCTTGCCTTGCCTGTGTTTCTATGACAGTCATTCCAAAGTTCACCATTTTAAGGCTGCGAGTTACCTTATTAGGCAAACACTCAGGAATTCTGTTTCCACATTCATTTGGGGGTGACAGAAGTTTAACTTAATTTTTACCTCAGGGTAGGAGATGTGTTCATTGCTGGAGGACAGATGAATAAATATTTGTGTACAGGCTCCCATGCAGCCACATGAAAATAGAGAGTAATATCTAAACAAATTCCTGCCATAGTGAAGCTGCACTGTCATTGAGCCAAGGATTTTTTTTTTTTTTGAAGTTGTCAACTGCAAATATATGTGGGAGTGGGTCAAAAGATAACCTAGGCTTATTTTTTTCTTTCTTGCAGAAAACCATAGGCAACCATTAGTCTTTCTAAATATTAACTTCTCAAACCAAGCAGGTAACTTGCTCCTGGGGATGGCAGGTGGAATGGTCTGTTGACCAGGCACATGGGGATGAAGCGTCGTTGTAACATCTTGAGGGCAGTGATGCAAACACTTGTGAAATCAGCCACTGGACTCCCTGGGGGACACGAAGGTTTGAGTCCCCTCCACCCAGCTGCACAGGGCCTGTGCGGGATATCCTTCTTTGGGTTTCAGAAGAGGGCACGCTGCCCAATTTTCCCAGCTGCAGGAAAGAAGAAATCACCCGAAATGCTGAGATAATGCCTGAACTTGCAGTGTCTTCTGTCCTGCTTTCTGGTCCACCCCCAACAAATTCTATCTTTGTTTCAGGCCATGACTCATGACCCACCCCCACCCCTCCGTCAGCTGTGACTCATAGCAGGAGCCAGATAAACTGAACATGGAACAGAGGGGTAGGAGAGCTGCAGTGTTCCCACCCCCTCCTTTTATTTTTTTTCCTAGTGAGAAAAGTTAGGTCAAATGATCAGGTGGCGGGAATCTTCTTTGAGGGTTTTTGTTTTGTCTTTGTGTGTTTAACTTAGGGGAATTCCTTCATTGGATGGGGGATCCGGCTGGGTATTCCCTTTTAAGGTAACTCAGTGATACTGTGGTTCAAGCTTCCACCTTTGGCAATCACTTACATTTGACTGATTGTGCAAATGGCCCTATTTTATTTTACCCCTGCACCCTTCATCCTTGCCCTTGGCGAGAGGACTTTACAGCTACTTCCTTTAAAGGGTGGAGTCTCTTTCACCCACTTCTCGAGTTTGGGTTTGCACATGTGACTTACTTTGTCCAACAGGAAGCTGCAGAAGTGATGATGTGCCAGATTAGAATATAGGCCTCAAGAGCCCATAAATTCTCTATCTGACTCCTCTGCTTTTCTATGAGAACGGATCCAGGCTAGCCTGGTAGGGGGTGATGATCACATGCATCAGAGTCAGGTTTAGGCCAAGACCATCCTACACCAGCCAGATCCCAGCCCACATATCTGTTGTTGTTCATTTGCTCAATTCATGTCTGACTCTTTGTGATCCCATGGACTGCAGAATGCCAGGCTTCCCTGTCCTTCATTGTCTCCAAGAACTTCCTCAAACTGTTGCCCATCCAACCATCTCATCCTCTGTCATCCCCTTTTCCTCCTGTCTTCAATTTTTTCCAGCATCGGGGTCTTTTCTAATGACTCAGCTTTTCGCATCAGGTGGCCAAAGTATTGGAGCTTCAGTTTTAGCATCAGTCCTTCCAATAAATACTCAGGCTTGATTTCTTTAGGATTGACTGGTTTGACCTCCTTGCACTCCAAGGGATTCTCAAGAGCCTTCTCTAACACTACAGTTCAGAAGCATCAGTTCTTCAGTGTTCAGCCTTCTTTATGGTCCAACTCTCAGATCCATACATCACTATTGGAAAAACTATAGCTTTGACTATACAGACCTTTGTTGGCAAAGCAATGTTGCTGCTTTTAATATGCTGTCTGGGTTTAACATAGCTTTTCTTCCAAGGAGCAAGCGTCTTTTATTTTCATAGTCACCATCTGCAGTGATTTAGGAGCCCAAGAAAATAAAGTCTCCCACTGTTTCCATTTTTTCCCCATCTATTTGCCATTGATGGGACCAGGATGTTCATTTTTTGAATGTTGAGTTTTAAGCCAGATTTTTCACTCTCCTTTTCCACTTTGATCACTTTCTACCATACCTGAAGCTTCATGAGAAGAGCAAAAACAAAACACAAAATTGCTATTTGAAGCCACTAAGATTTGTGGTAGTTTGTTACTTTGGCAGTAGATAACTGAGCTACCTTTGTGTGTTTTAACTATATGGACTGACATTTTAGATTAAAAGAACCCGTGCCATATGTATATCAGAAGCCCAAACTTTTGATTCTTGACTCCTCTCAGTGATCAAAACTGTTGTTGCTAAAGGCCCTCCAAAGTTGGAGAAAGTTAAGCTCTTAAAGTATGTCACATGAATTTGTTGAGAAGAAAAGTTACTGCCATTCTACTGAGCCTAGGTTATCAAACCAAGATGAAATCAGTGCCAGATCCATTGTATTACTTTGCCAGAGCTATGAAATACAAAGTTTCACAGAATGGGTGGCTTAAACAGCAGGAATTCATTTTTTAACAATTCTGGAAGTTGAAAATTTAAGACCAAGGAGGTTTCTTCTGAAATCCCTGCCTTAGTCCTCATGCAGTCGTCCCTGTGTATGTGCCTGTGTCCTGACTTCCTCTTCTCGCAAAGACACCAGTCATATTGGATCAGGGCCCACCTGAATGACCTCACTTTAACTTAATTACCTCCTTAAAAAACTAAGCTCCAAATATAGTCACATTCTGAGATCCTGGGGATCAGGGCTTCAACATATAAAGTTGGGACTTGGATGCTCCTGTAAGAGAGGACTTTGGGGACAATTTGTTTCTAACTAATTTTCCTTCTAACTCTACTGCTTTGGTTTCACATCAAAACAATTCATCATCACCACCTCCCACTCTTCAATGACTTTCACTCTCAATATTATGTCATTAAGACTTAAAATATTAGAAGTCAGATATAAATCAATTCGTCTCCTCTACTGTGAAAGTTGAGGAGTTAAGAATGCCACCATTAAGTCCAATTACATGAGTTCAGTTCTTGACTTCACCACTTATGTCATATGGATATCTCTCTTTCTCTAGAACTTATTTTTTTCACCTACATAAGAAGGTGAAATGAGGTAAATACTAATGCATCATTTGACATACAGGAAGCCCTCAATTAATGCTTACCATTATTCATCCACCCATTCATCTGAGAAATAATTTGTTTGATGGTGCAGTTACTTTCTATTTGAAATTTATTTTTGATTGTTTTATCTCCTGAAAGTTCATATTTTTTTTTCTTTTGAAAGAGTCATTTCTCTTAAGTCACAAAATAGCCAGCATAGTACAAAACCATACAAAACATATGAGAAATTTATACTTCTAGGAATAAAGTATGCAGGTTAAGTGACCATGCATCCAATTTTCCAAAGTCAGCCCCAGCTCATACCTATCATTCTAGTTTACTTATAAATATCATCCCTTTTCTGTCAAAGGTGGCCTGAGTTTGGATGATAAATTATGCGATCCCTTATATATTCATGGTTTGTTTGGATCTTCGGCTTTAGCACCACAAAGTACTCCTACAATAAATCCCCCATATTTAAACAATGGTAGGTAAAGAGTGTTTAAAAATATGTGTGATTCCCTACATACTGTGATTTTTCAAATTCAGTGGCATTTGTGTAATATGATTCACTTTACATTTGATGCTGAACCTTTAATACATCTTATCCTAAGTTTCAATGATAAATTTATATAAACTATGAATCCATCTGATTCATAGTTTAAAAATGATTTTCTAATTGAAACATACATCTGCTTTAAAAATAAGCAATTTTTATTGTTGCTTTTTTGACTTGGATATTATGTACATTTAGGGTCTTTCTCACAAAACATGCTATCTTTAATTCTTACAAAAAAGTTAATAATATCTCATAATGAAGGAATGCAAGTTTCATATCAGAAGAGAGGACCTTTATAGTTTTTAGCTTCAAAAACCACTGCAAACAAATAGTCACCCTCAGTGGAGGCTATGATGTTTTCTTTGTTGTTTTTTTTGCTTATGTTTGTATACCTTAAAATTCTACCCCATTAACATGTCTGAAGCAATTCATTCCAGGTCAGATGTGGAAAACAATTTCAACCCGCTTCTCTTCACAGTTGGGGCAACCCTTGATATTGCCAAGGGTAATCCCAGGGACTTGGCCATACTGGAGAGTGACTTCAGTCCATTTCCTAGGATTCCCTTACTGTGCTCAGAATATTTAACTAAATAACAAAGTTTGGAGTTTTAAATGAGGTGTCCTACACTCTAGGTAGTCAAATATTTTTAATTCAGTAAAAAATTCAATTCAGTTCAAAACAAACCTTTCCCCCAAGTATTATGCAATATGCCACAGAGATCATAAACACGATTGAAATGTGAACTTTGTTTCTATTCATGCAAAACAGCAATTTCCCCCAATCCCCCTCAAAAACTATGTGTATGTATGTGGAGGGGAAGGCTGTGTGCACGACCCCATGAATGTAGCCTGCCAGGCTCCTCTGTCCATGGAATTCTCCAGGCAGGAATACTGGAGTGGGTTGCCATTTCCTCCTCCAGAGGATCTCCCTGACTCAGGGATCAAACCCATGTCTCTTATGTCTCCTGCATTGGCAGGTGGATTCTTTACAAGTGCCACCTGGGAAGCCCAATGTATATATTGGACAAGGAAGATTGTGGATGAATATTAGTATTTTTTTTTTTTTTTTGATTCCCATTGGGTTTCTTTAGTTTTATACTACGGGGCTAGCCCATACAATCATCAATCTTTCCATCCACCCATCAATTTTTTACCAACTATGTGCCAGTCTCCGTTATGGGCCCTGGGGTTAATTATGCTCCAATAAGTGATTTGATTGAAGTCCTTCTTATTTTTTATGTAATCATTTTAACTCTAACACAATCTGTTGGAATTTGATTGGAACCTGAACTACTCAGATGTGTTATAAGAAACCCGGTTTTACCGCAATTCATAGTGGGTACTTTGTTCTCCTTTTACATTACATTAAATGCCCAGATTTATGTTAAATCTGGACTCTGGTGCTGATGGTAGGATTTAGTGCCTGCATGCCTCAAATTAAAGGATCCTTGGTAGCTTCCTATTTCTGCTGTGCCCACCCACTCAGCCCTCTTTTAATTGCTAATTGATGGCATGACATACATATATATTCATTCAAGTTTTAAGGCTTTCTTAATTTTCATTTATACTTAATCTTTTTATGACTATCTCCCATCCCCCAACTAACCCTTCATCCTGCCTAGAATGGCTCATGTCAATCTCTTACACAAATTTTATATAATATTGATACATAAAATGCTGAGCTAGGACTCCACAAACACTCCCACTGAGTCAAATGTCATGTATAGGAGGGGAACCTGGGGAATAGAGTTCCCAGGGGTATTGTGTCAGAGGAACAAAATGAGGAAACAGCGTGCCATTGTTGCTGTAGCTGCCAAGCCGATACAGCCAGGGAAAGTGCTGCAGCTTATACCAGACCACCTGTGGGGGCTCCTGCTTCTTGCCCACATCCACTCCCGCTTGCTCTGTACTCCGGGGCTGACCCACAAGGGGGATACCTGTGGGTTTTGTCTTCATGTGGGCTCCCTCAGAAGCAGAGGCTGAGAGAGGGATTGTCCTGTAAATAACTGACCTGAGTGGTGATCCCAGGATGTAGGGAAGAGGTACAGGGGATGGAATGAGTCCACCGGCATGTATGCTATCGAGCAAGTTTCACTGTGGCCAACTGGCACTGGTTCTGGGGGAGCTCTGGAAGATGGTGCAGAGTGAGGAAGCTGGGGAGCTATTGACTGATTTCTGCCAGTCACTGGTTTAGGGCTACTTATGGGAATACTGAGAGTCCCTTGGACAGCAAGGAGATCAGACTGGTCAATCCTGAAGGAAATCAGTCCTGAACATTCACTGAAAGACTGATGCTGAAGCTGAAACTCCAATACTTTGGCCACTTGATGTGAAAAACTGACTCGTTTGAAAAGACCCTGATGCTGGGAAAGATTGAAGGCAGGAGGAGAAGTGGACGACAGAGGATGAGATGGTTGGATGACATCATTGACTCGATGGACATGAGTTTGAGTAAACCCCGGAAGTTGGTGATGGACAGGGAGGCCTGGAGTGCTGCAGTCCGTGGGGTCGCAAAAAGCTGGACACAACTGAGTGACTGAACCAAACTGAACTAATGGGAACATCCAGGTGGCACTAGTGGTAAAGAACTTGCCTGCCAAGCCAGGAAACGTAAAAGACTCGGGTTCAATTCCTGGGTCAGGAAGATCCCCTGGAGAAGAAAATGGCATGCCACTCCAGTATTCTTGCCTGGAGCATGCCATGGACAGAGGAGCCTGGTGGGCTATAGTCCATAGCTTTGCAAAGAGTTGGACACGACTGAAGCAACTTAACACCCACGTGTGGGAACATCCACTTTCCAGTGTGTTTGCTGCGCATGTGGGCCATGCATGCTCCCCTGCCAAAAAACACCCCCAGGCAAATTTCTTAAGTGTAAAAAGCCTTCCACACATATCTGAGTGCCAAGGGGCTGTGGTCAGAGCTGCTGCTTAGCTTGGGAGGCAGGTAGGAGATGCAGACAGTCCAGGTGGGGGCACAGTCCAAGGATGCTCCAGAGGGTGCTCTGAGTGCCCACCCTCCCCCCAGCCCCTTCCTCTTGCCTTGCTGTGGCTGCACCCCCTGACAAAGTCAGGGTGCTCCTCTCCCTAGACTCCTTCTGGTTTCCAGACCCTGCTCCCTGACTTTGCCCCTCAATCCTAGCAAAGTAACAACTCTGGGATGTCTCAGGCCCCTTCTTGCTTTTTCCAAATCATGCTCGCAACTATATAAAAGTCTTTGTAGTTAGACAGCTCTCCGCTGCTGCTGAGTCACTTCAGTTGTGTCTGACTCTTTGCAACCCTGTGGACTGAGGTCCACCAGAATCCTCTGTCCATGGGATTCTCCAGGCAAGAATACTGGAGTGGGTTGCCATGCCCTCTTCTAGGGGACCTTCCCAATCCAGGGGTTGAACCTGTGTCTCCTGTGTCTCCAGCACTGGCAGGCAGTATCTTTACCACTAGAGCCACCTGGGAAGCCCAAACAGCTCTCTACTAACACATTAAAATGTACCTTTTGTCACCTGATATAAGATAGTTTTTTATTTAAGTATTTTTAAAATGATTTCAATGTTGTGCTAGTTTCTGCCACACAACTATGCAAATCAGCCATATTATACATGCACCCCCTCTCCCCTGCCTCCAGATCTTCACAGAGGGCCAGACTGGCCTCCCTCTGCTCCACAGCGACTTCTCACCAGCTCTCCATCTTCCACCAGATAGTGTGGATGTACTTTTATATCTGGAGTTTTGTCTCGCTAGCACTTCACAGTGACTCTGTTGTTACTACTATGTTTCTTCTTTGGCAGGTTTAAGAGCCTGACAGGTGAGTGGTCCTGGTTTCTGAGGGCCAGGCTGTAAGCGAGCTACTGGCAGGCCAGTGCTGCTGACAAGGAGCCATGTTCTAAAGCAACATAATGCAACCTTATTGTTAATAACAAGCATCATTACTGTTGCCGGGGTTCTGGCTCAACGTTGAGCCCACTGTCCAGCCCTCGGCCAGGTCCCCATGGCGCTGGGCAGAGGGGAAGTGATATTTGGGAATGCAGAGCAGCGTGTGGGTAGGCGGCCTGACCAGCCAGGTGATGCCCCGCCGGATGGTCGCCTGCCCCAGAGGCCACTATTGAAACCCTGAAAGAGATAAAATGCCTGTGGAATCCTTCTCTGAGAGGGACCAGATGCTGCTTAGGAACCTGTTTGCGCTGCAGTATCAGGCGATGGGTGAACAAAGCGAAGAAAGAGAAGCTGCCCTAACTCTCCTTAGAATAAAATAAATGCCCACTGATTTCTCCCTCCATTTGCTGCTATTCATAGGTTAAAATGACCCCAGCTGAAGACGAGTATTAAAAACAGACTCTGAGAAATAAAGGCCTGGTATCGACCTTCAAGCTTTCCACGGAGACATCTGCGAAGGGGAATTAACTAGGGGAGGCTTCCTGCTGTTGCAGGGCCTGCGTGGGTCGCTTTTTCCACTGCTAGTGTTTCTGTTGGCAGAGAGCACGCTGTTGGAGTGCACCCCCATGACCTTCAGTGGAGGCGGTGGGTCGTGCGGGACAGAGCCTTATCAAAAGGGGCCGGAGGATGGTTTTGTCTGCTGTGACCCCGGGGTGCCCTCTGGGATTTGTGAACAGACCTGGGCTGCGGGAGGGCCCTCCGCCTGCCTTTGTTTGGCCTTGGCTCCAGTCTGCAGCAGCTGATCTGGTTATTATGCTCCTGAAAAGAATTTCTAGGGGGCCACAGTGACCATAAGGAACCGAGAAACCACGAGGGCTGAAAGCCACGAAGAACAACACATTGGCTGCTGAGTGCTAATCCCGCCCATAATTAGAGGATCCCTTTCAGCCCCGTGGTGCCCATCGAAACCTGAACTAAGGCAGAGAGGAGCCCTCTGAGGTCTGTAGCCCACTGACTAAATGTGCTGTCTTCAGCGTAATTCCTCATTTCGTGGGACTCGATGTTTTAAAAAGAAAGTCAGAAGGCTATCTGAAGTGTAGCTTTGGGGCAAAACCAGACCTCATTTAAGATTTAATTAAACTCGCCTTAGTTTTCTCAGCTCTTCCCCCCTAACCCATTCTTAAAATCCTGTGCACTTTAATGGAAATTTAATCTGTGTGGGTCTGATTTGTTTACGTTAGACTCATCAAAATGCTGTTTAGTAAGAACGATTTCATATCCAACAAGATTTACATAACTTTCTCTTGGGCTATATTTCTAAGAAATAAAAACTGATGCCTGGGTCCTAAATGAACAGTTTTGCCTCATCTGAGACTTGTCATGGGTTCAGCTGTGCAAGTGTGCTTTTCTCTGCTCTCCACACTTCCCAGTGCATCCCAAGCACCTCCAGGTCTGCAGTATAATAGAGGTGATCTATGCCCTGTTGCCAGAATTTAACCCATGAGGGTGCCCAGGAATAGCCACCATCACCATGTTCTGTGATGTCACCTTGTGTTTTAATTTGTCACACACAGCCTGCTGGCTGAGCGCAAGAAAATGCATATCTGGTCCCAAAAGTGTAGTCAGCTTTGGTTATTGGCTGCACAATCACATAAACTTTAAGAAAGAGGTCATAGATAACTTTTGAAAGTGGTATGAATCCATACATGTTTTAAACTTATTTAAAAGTACATATGTTCCAATGAAATTATGAGGGAGATGAAGATAAGGTCATGGATATTTGTAACACTTTTGCTTTTTTTTTCCACCTCTATTATCTTTTTGATTCCCCTAGCAATTTTGTGAGGTAGATACAGGTAGATTCGATTAGTTCCCTCTTACAGATGAGGAAACCAACACCCAGATTTTCCATAGCCACATGAAAAATTCACAAGCTAACTTGGGTTTCCACCTTCTTATTTGTGCTCATTTCATGAGAGCAGATCAAAGGCAGGCATGGAGGACCTCAACTTAGGGACCTGCTTACCAAATTCCAGTAAGACATCTATTCATATTTGGTTCAGCAACTAAGGAGACAGAATCTAAAGGCTAGTAGCCTTGGGTAAAATGCCTGCCTGCCAGGAGATCTTGGCGAATAAAAATATGAGGATGTAATTTCACTTATGACCCTACAGGATCTTCTTAACAAGATTGTCACAGATTTCTTTGGTGTCTGGGAATAAGATGGGAAAATGTAAATTACTGTCCCCTTAGAAGGCTATAGTGTCAACTTGAATTCCTCTCTCAAGCACAGATTGCAAATACAGCAAAATTGGTAAGGAGATATGGACAAGTGCTTCACTGAGCATAACTTTGACACCAAAGGATGCAAAAATAAGCCTGGAAGGATGAATAGAGGGACCGGAAAGTTTAATTAATGTTTCTTAGCTTTGAAGCAAGTATATAATGTCACTAGCTAGCAGTCTACATCTGAAGTCAGTTTTGAGTATCTATTCAATGTTTCGTTCTGATTGAAAATAAATTGGTGCTTTACCAGGATATAACCCTGAATGAGAAGCGTATAATAAAATAAACAAAGAACAAGATCCTAATGTACAATACAGATGACAAAATTTAATATCTTGCAGTAAAACATTATTTGCTTTGCTGTATACCAGAAATTAACATAACATTGTAAATCAACTACATTTCAGTTTTTTTATAAAAAGGTAGCATGTAAGTAGCCAATCTGCATCCTGTCCAAACTTCCAAGTCAAAAGAAACATTGAGTAAGACACATTTACCACATATGAGCCTCCAAAAGTTTCCGATGAATGGCAAAAGATTTGCACACATTTAAATTAGATTTTGCACAATCTGTCAAAAGACAGAGTATTAAGGGGGATTAGCCTAATTAAATGGGATCGTGAGAATGCCTCTGAGAGATCCAAAGTGCAGATACCTTCCAAGCAGGATCACAGGACAGGCTCTCAGAATCTATTTTGCCTCTTTCCTGGCTCTTGGTCACAGAGCACACTCGTGCATGCAGTGACATCTAGTGACAAAGAGAGTAACGCCAGCCCCGAGGCCACTCCTCTCCCGAGTGTCTCCACAGAAAGACCCTGTCCTCCTCACCGCAGATTTGTGCCCTGTGGTCTATTTTACAAAACAGATTCACCAGTTTCTGCACCACATATATTCAGAAAAAGATCCACCAGTTCCAGCAAACCGTTCCGGCACTGCCATCCCAACAGGCACTCAGTGAAAACTGGCGCTCACATTGCAGACGCCCAGTTAGTGTGGAAGGTTCTGACAGACCATTGGCATCTTCTAAGGAAAGGATTAATGTGGGTGCATGCTCAGTCCTGTCCGACTCTTTGCAACCTCATGGACTGCAGTCTGCCAGGCTCCTCTGTCCTTGGGATGATCCAGGCAAGAATACTGGAGGGGGTTGCCGTGCCCTCCTCCAGGGGATCTTCCCCACCCAGGGATCAAACCCTCAGCTCTGATGTCTCCTGCATAGGCAGGAGGATTCTGCACCACTGAACCACCTGGGAATTATGATGAATAGAACATGTCATCTGATATTCGTATTAGAATGTAGTATGTATAAACACAGACAAGATGAAGATTTAACCAGATTTCAAATTAATCTTAATCTCAGTGAAGCTCATTCTAGATCAATGGTCCACATCCTTTTTGGCACCAGGGACCAATTTCTGGGAAGACAATTTTTTCCATGGATGGGGAGTGGGTTGTTTTCGGGGGGAATGCAAGCAGGGGGGATGGCAGGTGAAGCTTCGCTGGCTTCCTTGCCAGTCCACCGATCACCTCATGCTGAATTAGAAGAAAGTAAGACCAGAGCTGTTCACTGCCTTCTCTCAGCCACACCATTGCTAGTAAATTCTGTTTTGACCAGGATCGAGGTCTATAAGCCACTTGCAGCCAACCTTTCAGGAAGCAGTGATCGTTTATCCTACCATCCCACACACCAAAGGCCTTGTTACTTTACAGCTTCCTGGGATCTGCAGTGGGGCGCTGGGATCTAAATTTTCAACAGACACCCAGATGATTTTCCTACTCTAGTCTACACGTGTCAGTGAAAAAGGGAAAATTTCACAGGAGGCCTGGAGTGGGTCCAAACTTTGTAAAGATAACTTAAAGTCACATAAATTGCCTGGGATTGAGTTCATAAAACTCAGCATCATGAATCAGACCATCCACTTTCCGCTACAACATTTACAAAAGTAACTGTGCACTTGCCAGAATTATTCTCAAGTGAATAGCAAAATGGCTGAAAAAATAACTGACTTTTTCCCTTTTCTTTCCTTTGTTATTTTTGTCAGTGCCATTTCTACCTTTGGGGCCCTCTTTCTTTGCCTTTATAGAAAAACAAGTAAATACAATTTTTAAGTAAATCAGGCTTGCAGTTATATTTTTTGAAATGCTAGCTATCCAGCATGGCCAGTGCCTGAAAAGGGGATTCTCAGTTCCTCTGAACTGCTGATTATGAATTAAATGCTTATAAAGAGAATAATCTTTGATACAGCAAAGGACCCTATTTAATGGCTCCCCATAGTAAATCCTATAGTCACATTTTACAAAGATAATAATAAACTAACTATTTTGTGATGAAGTGGAATATTATTATATATATATGGCTTATTTAAAGTTGGCATATCATGTGGACATTTATGATAAAATCAAACGTTTCTGTTGGGTTTAAACTTTCATTTATACACTTACAATGTAGATTCTAGTGTTTACTGCTATTGTTGAAATTAAGATTTTTTTCTTTGTTTGTTTTGGTTTTTAACTGTCTTTCTTTTGAGGTTCTGAAAGTGCACTAACGTTGCCAAGTGATTTTTCTTTTTTTTTTTTGGTATGATTCTACTACCCAGGATAAGCCTTTTGACATTGATTTTCTCCTGGTTGTCTGTTTGAACTTGGATCTGCAGAGTTTTAGGTGCCTGGGATCTGCTTTAGGGATTTCAGGGAAATCTCTAAATTCAGGTGGATCAGGGGCAGTGAGGGACTGATTCTCAAAGAACCCCCTTAAGCATAGCCTCAGGTTTTATTTATGATTTTTATGAGAACAAGTTTTTTTCACGTCAGGCAAGCTTGCAAAATATTAATTTAGCGATTTCCTTGAAAAATGTTTTCCCCCTCCTCCCTCTGCTGTTTTTTTCCTTTGTTAACTCATTGATTTAATTTTATCCCAGAACCAAGTAATTGTTATGACTTCACAGGTCCCTGTGATCTGAAAATTCAGAAAGTGTGTATAGAGACCGGAGCACCTGAGTCCAGGAATATCCTGTATGCAACTGCTACACTTACATGTCCCCATTCTGTGGGTTTTCCCATGCTTCTGGCACTTTTATTTATTTATATTTTAAAAATAAGTGCTTAGATGCTAGCAGGCCATTCACCCCTCTCCTCATATTTATTGCTGTGACTGGGAAGTGTTTTTTTTTTTTAATTTGTTAAATCATGCAATTTCTCTCCTGAAAAACTTTGATTGTTCCTTGGTCAGAAATGTGATGCTTGCTCAGATCAACCTAGTTAGCTCTTCTACTTGCCCCCACCCATGGCACAGCACTCCTGACCTTTCTTATTCTGCTTTTGTTTGGTTTCACATCACATTATCGTTTTGTAATATACTGTTATCTGTCTGTCCATTCATCCATCCACTTACTTATTATTGCTGGAGGCTGAGCTGGCGTGTCTTGAATAACCATGAATGCTGCGATAGCTTCCCTGAGACCACGTCTTGAACCTTAGCTCTGACTGTTGACAGAGTTCGCCTCTCTTCTCCATGTGGTACCTTCTGGATATCCCAGAAGGCTGCTTCACTCACATCTCTGACCTGTCAGCTGGCCTGGCTGAACCGCGCAGCTCTGGCTGGGATCCGTCTCCCTGGGTTTCTTCTCCATGCAGCTGGTTGGATTTCCTAACAGTGGAGAAGTCCCAGGGCATTGGGCCTTCTTACTTGGTTTCCATCTTGTGGCAGAGTAGATTGGTGAGTGACAGGGACTAAGCAGGAGAGGAGACAGGCAAAGGAGGAGGAACTGCTTATTTTTGCAGGGATTTTCCTTTGGGGAGGATGATGTGTTTGGGAAATAGAAGTGGTGGTTGTACAATATTGCAAATGTACTATACTATTCACTTTTAAGTAGTTAATTTTATATTATGTGTACTTCACAACAGTAAAAAGAAAACTAAGGTCAGTCACAAGTTATCCCAGATTAAAAGAAAGAGGACCCCACAGGGTGCGAATACTGAAATGTAGGTCTGCGTGCCTGCAGCATCAACGCTTCTCGTGTCAGCGTCATCATTCCCCTCAGCCCCTCTCACAACACTGCAAAACTTAAGATACCATATCAATATTGCTGATAATATTAATACAGTCCTTTGTAGATGCTAGAGTTTCCAAGAAATTGAGTCAGTCATTTTAAATCAATGTCGGTGGCCAAATCTGTTTCAAAAGGTCTTCCTGAACTGTTTATTTGAAACTCAGAATACAATTTTCTCTAGGAATATTTTTTGAAATAATGGTTAAGATTCAGTTATAGTTCAATATAAAGTGCATTGACTTTATATTCAGAGTGACACCCACAAATCTGTATAGTAATTTCTATGTGCCAGATGCTGTTTTAAGGTTTTCAGATATTCAGTTCAGTTCGGTCACTCAGTTGTGTCCAACTCTTTGTGACCCCATGAATTGCAACACACCAGGCCTCCCTGTCCATCACCAACTCCCGGAGTTCACTCAGACTCACGTCCATCGAGTCAGTGATGCCATCCAGCCATCTCATCCTCTGTCGTCCCCTTCTCCTCCTGCCCCCAATCCCTCCCAGCATCAGCGTCTTTTCCAATGAGTCAACTCTTCGCATGAGGTGGCCAAAGTACTGCAGTTTCAGCTTTAGCATCATTCCTTCCAAAGGACACCCAGGACTGATCTCCTTTAGAATGGACTGGTTGGATCTCCTTGCAGTCCAAGGGACTCTCAAGAGTCTTTTCCAACACCACAGTTCAAAAGCATCAATTCTTCGGTGCTCGGCTTTCTTCACAGTCCAACTCTCACATCCATACATGACCACAGGAAAAACCATAGCCTTGACTAGACGGACCTTTGTTGGCAAAGTAATGTCTCTGCTTTTCAATATGCTCTCTAGGTTGATCATAACTTTCCTTCCAAGGAGTAAGCGTCTTTTAATTTCACGGCTGCAATCACCATTTGCAGTGATTTTGGAGCCCCAAAAAATAAAGTCTGACACTGTTTCCACTATTTAATCTATATTAAATCAATAATTTCTGAGTGTGCCATGTGGTATGTGGGATCTCTGTTCCAGAACCAACGATCGAACCAATGCCTACTGCGTTGGTAGTGTGGAGTCTTAACCACTGGACCACCAGGAAAGTCCTTAAATTGATTAATTTAATGATAAAATATATTATCATTTAGTCCCTTAAATGCAATACAATGAGGATGTTACTGTGACTGTACCCATTTTATAGATGAGGAAACAGAGAAATTAAGTAACTTCTTATTGTGCATAACTAATAGTAGTGGTGTTAGGATTCAAACCTAGTCAGTGTGATTTCATAGTCCAGGCTCTTAGCCATTTTGATATCACAGCTTTTTACTTTCAATGTATAACTTAAATTCCTTAAGTCTCATTTCCTTCATCTGTATAAAAGCATAAAGATTCCTTCTTCTAGGGGTTGCTTCAAATTTTAAATGAGGATATCTATTTAAAAACTTCAAAACAATATATAATTCTTGGCTTAATGCATCACTCTATTCCATTTATTTGTACAAGCATATTAATTGAACTTTCTGTTGCTCAGCTGGTAAAGAATCTGCCTGCAATGCAAGAGACCTGAGTTCGATCCCTGGGTTGGGAAGATCCCCTGGAGAAGGGAAATGCTCCCGACTCCAGTATTCTGGCCTGGAGAATTCCATGGACAGTATAGTCCATGGGATCGCAATGAGTCAGACACAACTGAGTGACTTTCACTGATTCACTTTCTATAGAATATATTGAATAAGATTGAATTAGTGCTCTCAAAAACATATTGTCTACTCAAGAGATAGATAACTAAGTATACTACAGAGTGACACATTTTCTAGTAGGAAGATAAGAGAAAGACTTGGGGACTTGGGTCCACAGACATCTGTGAATCTGGACATGAGAATTTCCTGCTTTGGCTGTGATCCCTTTATGACAACAATTATAGCTAAAGTTAATGTAACTAGCACCACAGAGGGTATATTTAGAAGCTCAAAAGTGCACTCCAAGAATCATACAAGTTGAGGTACCAGCCTCTATTAAATTGCCCACAAGCAAAACTGATCCTGAAGTTGGTAGAAAACTACACAAAGCCAATAACAAGCGACAAGCCCATGGGCAGACAGGGGTATTATCTTGAATTGACATCTTTGACATTCTCATTGATTTTTTACATAACAGGAACACTTTTCTTTAATATCTTTTGTATCTTGAATATGACAACAGAAGCTGTTTCATACAAAAATTTTGAGAGCATTATAACACTTCTTGTGTCTTTAATTCAATAAAAATGATAAACCTCAAATTACCTGTCCACTTTTAATACTTTTCTTCCCAATTTTTAAAGGAGGAATGGTAAAATTCTTCTGCCCTGATTGGTCACTCCTAACACTTCATAAGTTCCCACTCCTAAAATGGTAAACATGGACTCTTCAGAAAGGGGCTTAAGGTCTCACTTAAAGCATGGATGGATGCCATGATCATTGGGGTTGGGGGAGAAGGTGAAGCCTTTATTTAAATACTTGATGATATCCTTCCTTGTTAAGAGGCCAGAGGAAGATAAGATTGCAATCAAGACTTTGTTTTGCCACAAGCACATCCCTCCTGGAATGCGTGTCTCCATTTGCATCTGATGTTTATATAGACCAAGGTGTGCATTTCATGATATTCCATTTGAAAACAATGGAGGAACCTGATATTCTGCATTCTGTTGACTATTTTATCTTTCAGAGGCTTTTAGAAGAGCCAAGGGGAATCTTTAGGTGTTTACCCTGAACTCATCTGAATATTGGGGCTCAACTGTACTGGGCAGAACCAAGAAAGAAAAGGGAGTGAAATAAAAAAGAATCAGATGATATATCAAGTCCTCTAACACATGAAATATGTGAATAAATTAGGTAGAGAGTCAGAAGCTAGATCTCCATTACAGAAACATCAGGAAATAAGGAGAGGTCCTTTCTTGCTCACCAGGGCCCTTTTTCCAGTTGTATTCAATATTTATGGGGGAAAGAGTCTGAAATCTAAGAACTCCTTACAAAAGGGATGACTAAAGCAAGATTATGGTATAATTTATATATAATAATAATTTCTAATTCATTGATATTATTATTACCTAGTTCATTAGATTATTTCAGTCTAATGTTATAACATATAAGAAATCAAAGAGAAATCACTAAACCATTAATCATTAATGAATTAATTTTACACATATTTATTTTAATTATAGAAATATGTTTTAGAATTTCTCCAAGTACATATCTTTGTTTATATACACAAACACAGTTATGTGCTTCAATACATTTTTGTATATGTATACATAATATTTATGTATAATATATAATTTTTATTTATATTGCTAAAAATGTTCATAATGGTTAAAGTTAAGTAGGCATACAAATGTACATGCTTCTATCGGCAGATATATTTGGAAACAATTCTGAATAAGTTTTAATAATTAAAATAATAAAGTATCATTAAAATTATTTAACCATACAATGAATGTTTTATTAATTATTTTTCTTTGGTTTCTTATCACCTGATATGACCATTCTATTGAAGGACAAAGAAATCTGTGGATTAACTTTGAAAGTAGAAAATTATTAATATATCACAATACCTACATGAGTCAGTCACTGACTGAATGATCATCTCAAACCTCAGACTACTCTGGGAGTTTACAGTCTTTACTTTCATACCATGCACGTGGCATATGGTGTTTATTGGGGTTACTCTGAATAACTTTATCTATTTTTTAAAATATATTCTTGGTCTGTGGTAACGTGGGTTACTGATACATTTCCTATGCACCATACACACAACTATTACTTTTTTCTAAGCCATCCTATTGAAAGGGACACATTCAGAAACAGCTTATTTAATAGAATTGCTAGAATATTTGCTTCCATTGAACATTTTTCAACCTGATGCATTAGAAGAAAAACCTTTTTCATGATCCAACAATTTCACTCCTGGATATATATCTGAAGACAATGAAAACACTAGTTCAAAAACATAAGTATTGCTTACAGAAGCTAAGATATAGAAACAACCTAAGAGTCCATCAACAGATGAGTGGATAAAGATGTAGAATATATACACAATGGAGTTTACTTAGCCGCACAAAGAATGAAATTTTGCTATTTTCAACAACATGGACGGACCTGGAGGGTGTAATGCTCAATGAAGTAAGTCAGACAGAGAAAGACAAATGCTGCATGTTGGCATTCATACATGGAATCTAAAAAATAAAACAGATGAACGAATAAAACAAAACAGAAACAGACTGAAAGAGAGAGAACAAACCAGTGGGAAGAGGGATCAGGGGAAAGGCAAGACTGGCAGAAAGAATTAAGTAGTGTAAACTACTTTGTATAAAACAAATAAGATACAAGGGTGTATCTTATCCAGGGATTATAACCAATATTGAATAATAACTTTAAATGGAATATAATGCTTAAAATAGTGAATCTCTATGCTGCATACCTGAAACTAATATAACATTGTAAATTAACTATACTTCAATTAAAAAAATGATCTCATCAAAAAAGAAAAGGATTAATATATGAGGTGATGGACGTGTTAATAAACTACATGGTGGAAATAACTTAACAACGTATATGTATATTACAGGGCAAAGGCTAACAGAGTTTTGCCAAGAGAATGCACTGGTCATAGCAAACACCCTCTTCCAACAACACAAGAGATGACACATGGACATCACCAGGTGGTCAATACTGAAATGAGATTGATTATATTCTTTGCAGCCGAGGATGGAGAAGCTCTATACAGTCAGCAAAAACAAGACTAGGAGCTGACTGTGGCTCAGATCATGAACTCCATATTGACAAATTCAGACTTAAATTGAAGAATATAGGGAAAACCACTAGACCATTCAGGTACGACCTAAATCAAATCCCTTATGATTATACAGTGGAAGTGACAAATAGATTCAAGGGATTAGATCTGATAGATAGAGTGCCTGATGAACTATGGATAGAGGCTTATGACACTGTACAGGAGGCAGTGACCAAAACCATCCCCCCCAAAAAAGAAATTAAAAAAGGCAAAATGTTTGTCTGAGGAGGCCTTACAAATTGCTGAGAAAAGAGAAGTGAAAGGCAAAGGAGAAAAGGAAAGAGATACACATCTAAATGCAGAGTTCCAAAGAATACCAAGGAGAGACAAGAAAGCCTTCCTAAGTGATCAGTGATCAATGCAAAGAAATAGAAGAAAGCAATAGAAAGGGAAAGACTAGAGATCTCATCAAGAAAATTAGAGATACTAAGACAACATTTCATACAAAGATGAGCACATTAAAGGACGGAAACAGTATGACCTAACAGAAGATATTAAGAAGAGGTGGCAAGAATACACAGAAGAACTATACAAAAAGATCCAGATAACCACAATGACCCAGATAACCATGATGGTATGATCACTTACCTAGGGCCAGATATCCTGGAATGCAAAGTCAAGTGGGCCTTAGGAAGCATCACTATGAACAAAGCTAGTGGAGGTAATGGAATTCCACTTGAGCTTTTTCAAATCTTAAAAGATGACATTGTGAAAGTGCTGCACTCAATATGCCAGCAAATTTGGAAAACTCAGTAGTGGCCCCAGGACTGGAAAATTAGTTTTCATTCCAATTCCAAAGAAAGGCAATGCCAAAGAATGTTCAAACTACAGCACAGTGTATTAATTTCACATGCTAGCAAAGTAATGCTCAAAATTCTCCAAGCCAGGCTTCAACAGTACATGAACTGAGAAATTCCAGATGTTCAAGCTGAATTTAGACAAGGCAGAAGAGCCAGAAATCAAATTGCCAACATCCACTGGATCACAGAAAAAGAAGAGAATTCCAGAAAGGCATCAACTTCAGTTTCATGGACTACTCTAAAGCCTTTGACTGTGTGGATCAGAACAGACTGTGGAAAATTCTAGGAATTCCAGACCACCTTACCTGCCTCCTGAGAAATCTGTATGCAGGTCAAGAAGCAACAGTCAGAACTGAACATGGAACAATGGTCTGTTTCACAATTGAGAAAGGAGTATGTCAAGGCTGTATGTTGTTACCCTGCGTATTTAACCTATATGCAGAGTACATCATGAGAAATGCTGGGCTGGATGAATCACAAGCTGGAATCAAGATTGCCAGGAGAAATATCAATAACCTCAGATATGCAGATGACACCACCCTTTTGGAAGAAAGCAAAGAGGAACTAACTAAAGAACATCTTGATGAAGGTGAAAGAAGAAAGTGAAAAAGTTGGCTTAAACTCAATGTTCAAAAAACAGAGATCTTGACATCTGGTCCCATCACTTTATGGCAAATAGATGGGGAAACAATGAAAACAGTGACAGACTATTTTTGGGGGGCTCCAAAATCACTGCAGATGGTGACTGCAGTCATGAAATTAAAAGATGCTTACCCCTTGGAAGAAAAGCTGTGCAAAACATAGATGGCATATTGCAAAGCAGAGACATTACTTTGTGACAAAGTTCCGAATAGGCAAAGCTATGGTTTTTCCAGTAGTCATGTATGGATATGACAGCTGGACCATAAAGAAGGCTGAACACCAAAGAATTGATGCTTTTGAACTGTAGTGTTGGAGAAAACTCTTGAGAGTTCCTTGGACTGCAAGAAGATCCAACCAGTCAATTCTAAAGGAAATCAATCCTGAATATTCCTTGGAAGGACTAATTTTAATATTGAAGCTCCAACACTTTGGTCACCTATGCGAAGAGCCAACTCATTAGGCAAGACCCTGAGGCTGGGAAAGATTGAAGGCAGGAGGAGAAGTGGACAGCAGAAATCAAGATGGTTGGATGGCATCACTGACTCAATGGACATCTGTTTGAACAAAATCCTGGTGATGGTGAAGGACAGGGAAGCCTGGCATGCTTCAGTCCATGGGGTTGCAAAAGTTGGACATGACTGAGCAACTGAACAACAATATGTATATTAATCACTATGAAGAGCACTTCAAGTATCCTATACTTTTATTTATCAATTATACCTAAATAAAACAGAAAAAATTAAAAGAAAAATATTTTTCACTTTCTGCCCCCAAACAAATGTGACTTTAATTTTATTTGACTGTTTAGCCTGAGTAAATTTGGTCTGGTCCTTTATCAACCGTCAGATGAAATGAGGGTAATAAAACCACTCTTCTCATAATAATAATAAAAAAAAGCATGTGGAAAAAGAAGAAGCTAAATGGAAACTCTGAAAGGTAATTTCAAAAAATGTTTCTAATAATTAATTACTGAGAAAAGCATTTTCATGTTTCTATGGTAGATGCTTACTACCTGATTAAATATAATCTGGAAAGCACAATCAAATGGTTAGGGATGCTTAGCCACATTTTAAAAACTCAAAATAAAATGATTGCTTTAAGAAAAATTCTGTATATTGTTCATCCCAATAGGAATCCAGGCCAAATGATTACTTCCAGGTTTTCTTGGAAATAAATGAAGGTAGAAGATGGATAATACTGGTCATTGTTCTTGTCCCATTATTCAAGTAAAAGCAAGTAAGGTGAATAGGAAGATGTAAGAATTTGTGAAAGGGTATGACGTGGAGAGTAGTGGGTGGAGCAGCGGGTACTGTCCTCTATAATCTCAACAGATAGCTGACTGGTGCTTAGACCGGTTCAGAAATGTCATCTCTTAACAGCCCCTCAGTAGGGCTCTTGAACTACCTTAGTGATTTTAATCATGCCCTTGAGAAATAACTGGACAAAACCTTGGAGAATGTCTATGCTTAGCAGAATGCATATGTGTACACAGAGAAACACTCTTGCCACCTTGTCCCATATTACTACACCCATAGGGTTGTTTATGCTTCCCTGGGGGCTCAGTCAGTAAAGAATCCACCTGCAATGCAGGAGACCACCTACAATCCTAGAGACCAGGGTTCCATCCCTGGCTCGTGAAGATCCCCTGGAGAAGGAAATGGCAACCCACTTCAGCATTCTTCTCTAGGAAATCCCACGGACAGAGGAGCCTGGCAGGGAACAGTCCATCGGGTCACAAGAATTCGATGTGATTGAGTGACTAAACCACCACTGCCAGAGTTATTTGTATTTACATATCTTCCTGATGTAGAATTATACTGAACATTAGGAAGTAGTGAGTAAAGACTTCTCACTATGTTAATGTTGCCATATATGAAGATGGGGAGGAAATACTACACAGTGGAAGTGGAGATTGGAATACTTGTACCTACATTTCTTTCTTTTTTAACTTTTTATTTTATATTGGAGTATAGCTGATTAACAATGTTATGATAATATCAGATGCCCAGCCATATATAGACATGTATTCAGTTTCCCGCAAACTCCCCTCCCATCCAGGCTGCCATATAGCACTGAGCATAGTTCCCTGGGCTCTACAGGTGTACTTACATTTCTGTTTTAAAATAAAAGAATGAGAATGATCCAACAATCCTACTTCTGGGCATATACCCAGACAAACTATAATTCCAAAATATACATGCACATTTATGTTCATAGCAGCACTGTTAACAATGGTCAAGATATGGAAACAACCTCAATGTCCATCAATAGATTAATGAATGAAGAAGATGTGATATATATACAATGGAATATTACTCAGCTATTAAAAATAATGAAATAATGCCATTTGAAGCAAAATGGATGAATCTAGAGATTATCATACTAAGTCAATCAAAAAGAGAAAGACGAATACCATAAGATACCATATATAAGTATATGTGAAATCTAAAATACAACATAAACGAACAAATCTACAAAACAAGCACAGACATAGAGAACAGACTTGTGGTTTCCTAGGGGCAGAGGTGGTATGGGAGGGAAGGATTGGGAGCTTGAGATTAGCAACTGCAAACTAGTAGATATAGGATTTTAATAGCATTTTAAATAATTTCTACCAATTTCTTTAAAAGTTCAAAACTCACTTCCTTGAATATGCTTTTCTGTATTAAATTAATTCAAAACTCATAATAGTGTTACTTGCATCTCTAATGTTTAACACAATGCAATTATAATAGTACAGTAACAAGATTAGTTACACCAACAGACATATGCATGTGAAGATTTTTCCCCTTTATATCTGGTGTTCTAAGAGGTTTTTCCTATGGCCTTTTCATACACTGAAACATTCATCATAAATCTTGGGAGATTCTAGCACTATATTCAACTTTTATATTTTAATATCTTTCAGTTTAGTTCAGTTGCTCAGTCGTGTCTGACTTTTTGTGACCCCATGGGCTGCAGCACTCCAGGCCTCCCTATCCATCACCAATTCCTGGAGTTTACTCAAACTCATGTCCATTGAGTCGGTTATGTCATTCAACCATCTCATCCTCTGTTGTTCCCTTCTCCTCCTCCCTTCAATCTTCCCCAGCATCAGGGTCTTTTCCATTGAGTTGGTTCTTTGCATCAGGTGGCCAAAGTATTGGAGTTCAGCTTCAGCATCAGTCCTTCCAATGAATATTCAAGACTGATTTCTCTTATGATTGACAGGTTGGATCTCCTTGCAGTTCAAGAGACTCTCAAGAGTCTTCTCTAACATCACAGTTCAAAAGCATCAATTCTTTGGTGCTCAGCTTTCTTTATAGCCCAACTCTGATATCCATACATGACTATTAATATATATAATATAAATATAATTTCTTTATTATATAAATATAATTAATATAATATAAATACAATAAGTATATTTCTATAATATTATATATTATATTATATAGATTATTATCTATATATTATATAGATTATGTTATATGATGTTATACAGATTATATTATATATAATATATATAACATTATATAATTATATATGTAAATTATATAATTATTATATATTAATATATTAATATATTATATTAATATATAATTATATACATATAATATATTGCATTAATATATAATTATATACATATAATATAGTATATACATAACATATAATATATAAATTTAATATAATATAATAAATCATAGTGTATAATGCAACTGAATTTAAATACAGGGGTGACTTTGTTCCTAGAGTGCAATAGAAAACTTTATATGGCTATCTAATTTTGCTTTTTTCAAAAATACTACAAAAAGTACAGAAAAATGTATTTGACCTAAAAGACAGACCCACAAGAATAAGGAGACTGGAAAAATAGACAGGAGCTATGCAATTTTCAGAAGTAGCAGACTTAAAAGATTCAAGAAAGCTGAATTTATCCCACAATCCCAGTTGTGGGATAAAATGGAAAACCAATTTTAAGGACACAGTCCTTAGGGTCATAAAAAGGTTCAGGAAACTGCAACATAGGTAACTCTTGGACTAGGGTGAAGGGGAAGCTGACAAAACAGAAGGATAGCAGGAACGCTTTTAAAAGAATTTCACTAGATTCTGCACCAATTCTTCCTCTGCAACAAAAATTTGGTAGGAATAGAAGACAGGTCTCCCGAAATGGGATATAGCAGGCACAGTTGACATGAGTAGCGTACTGGAACTGCAGAGGAATGATTCGATTCTACTCAGTGATCATTCTGAAGGTCATCAGCTCAAATAAACCTGTAGGATTCAACTAAAGCTGTTATGCCCACCATCTATTTGTACCCTTCCCTTCTAAATGCAAGGAGTCATCCATACCTCAAACAAGATTGCTTGGTACCAGGACTGATATTTCACTTTTATCAGATTTCTAAGGGAACAGAGATAAGTTATGCCAAGGTCATATGCCAAGGTCAACTCCACCCGAAAAGCCTCAGCATTACTGCTGTGTCCTGGCTGTGTCCCCGTGGGGTCCGCAATGAGAGGGGGGGATACAGCGGTTCCGTGGCCATGGCTCCTGGGCCAGCCAGGAAAGAAGAAAAGTGTCTGCAGTTCCTGTGGCTCCTGGAGTTTTCCTCCGGCCTGTTAACTCATGCCTTGCCTACCTTGGGTTCAGTGAACAGTGTGGACAGTGTGAACAGCAAGACAGTTGGCGTCAGGAACAGAATATGACATTGACTGTTCCTATCAAAGAAAATGATGTCTGTTCACTTTGCTCACATACATTTTCCATATGTTTTGTTCATTTATGGTTAAGTCTGTCAACATTTTCAGTGCTATTGCAAATGACATCTCCTTTGCCATTATCCTGTAACTGGTTCTTATCTGTGCATATGAAAGGTATTGGTTGGTTGTTTATTTATTTTTTTGTATGTTCATTTATATATCCTGATAGACTCCCATTATTTCTCTTGGATTTCATCAATGCCTTCATTCAAGACAGAGACATATCTCTCTATTCTATCCACATATAAGCCATTGGGTTTTCAAGGGAATGAGGCAGCACACTTTTGAGAGAAGAATCAAGGTGCCTAGAAAGAAAAGACCATCTTACAGAAGCCGATTCCTTTACAGCACTTTTTAGTAAATGCACAATGTTTGCAGAAGATGGCTAAGGATCAGCTGCACTATTGAAGTCAGCCCAAAACAATGAGGGTGTGCAGGTAACACTCAGCATAATCTTAGAACCATGACAGCAGACACTTTCCGTGAGTGATTCTACTCAGCATAATTAGAATTCTGTAAAATTGCAAGACAATGTAGAAAAGCATTGAATTAACCCCAAACCAGGAGTTTCGATCTCATTTCACTTAGATCAGTACAGTTCAGTTCAGTTCAGTCACTTAGTCGTGTCCAGCTTTTTGTGACCCCATGGACTACAGCACGTCAGGCCTCCCTGTTCATCACCAACTCCTGGAGTCTACCCAAATTCATGTTCATTGAGTTGGTGATGCCATCCAACCATCTCATTTTCTGTCGTCCTCTTCTCCTGCCCTCAATCTTACCCAGCATCAGGGTCTTTTCAAATGAGTCAGCTCTTTGCATCAGGTGCCCAAAGTATTGGAGTTTCAGCTTCAACATCAGTCCTTTCAATGAATGTTCAGAACTGATTTCCTTTAGGAGGTACTGGTTGGATCTCCTTGCAGTCCGAGGGACTCTCAAGAGTCTTCTCCAACACCACAGTTCAAAAGCATCAATTCTTCAGCGCTCGTTTCTTTATAGTCCAACTTTCACATCCATACGTGACTACTGGAAAAACCATAGCCTTGACTAGATGGACCTTTGTTGACAAAGTAATGTCTCTGCTTTTTAATATGATGTCTGGGTTGGTCATAACTTTCTTTCCAAGGAGTAAGTGTCTTTTAATTTCATGGCTGCAGTCACCATCTGCAGTGATTTTGGAGTCCCCAAAAATAAAGTCAGCCACTGTTTCCACTGTCTCTCCATCTATTTGCCATGAAGTGATGGGACCGGAAGTGAAAAGCAAAGGAGAAAAGGAAAGATATAAGCATCTAAATGCAGAGTTCCAAAGAATAGCAAGAAGAGATAAGAAAGCCTTCCTCAGCAACGAATGCAAAGAAATAGAGGAAAACAACAGAATGGGAAGACTAGAGATCTCTTCAAGAAAATTAGAGATACCAAGGGAATATTTCACGCAAAGATGGGCTCGATAAAGGACAGAAATGGTATGGACATAACAGAAGCAGAAGATATTAAGAAGAGGTGGCAGGAATACACAGAAGAACTGTACAAAAAAGATCTTCACAACCAAGATAATCACGATGATGTGATCACTAACCTAGAGCCAGACATCCTGGAATGTGAAGTCAAGTGGGCCTTAGAAAGCATCACTACAAACAAAGCTAGTGGAGGTGATGGAATTCCAGTTGAGCGATTTCAAATCCTGAAAGATGATGCTGTGAAAGTGCTGCACTCAATATGCCAGCAAATTTGGAAAACTCAGCAGTGGCCACAGGACTGGAAAAGGTCAGTTTTCATTCCAATCCCAAAGAAAGGCAATGCCAAAGAATGCTCAAACTACCACACAATTGCACTCATCTCACACACTAGTAAAGTAATGCTCAAAATTCTCCAAGCCAGGCTTCAGCAATATGTGAACCGTGAACTTCCTGATGTTCAAGCTGCTTTTAGAAAAGGCAGAGGAACCAGAGATCAAATTGCCAACATCTGCTGGATCATGGAAAAAGCAAGAGAGTTCCAGAAAAACATCTAGTTCTGCTTTATTGACTATGCCAAAGCCTTTGACTGTGTGGATCACAATAAACTGTGGAAAATTCTGAAAGAGATGGGAATACCAGACCACCTGACCTGCCTCTTGAGAAACCTATATGCAGGTCAGGAAGCAACAGTTAGAACTGAACATGGAACAACAGACTGGTTCCAAATAGGAAAAGGAGTACGTCAAGGCTGTATATTGTCACCCTGCTTATTTAACTTATATGCAGAGTACATCATGAGAAAGGCTGGGCTGAAGAAGCACAAGCTGGAATCAAGATTGCCAGGAGAAATATCAATCACCTCAGATATGCAGATGACACCACCTTTATGGCAGAAAGTGAAGAGGAACTGAAAAGTCTCTTGATGAAAGTGAAAGTGGAGAGTGAAAAAGTTGGCTTAAAGCTCAGCATTCAGAAAATGAAGATCATGGCATCTGGTCCCATCACTTCATGGGAAATAGATGGGGGAACAGTGGAAACAGTGTCAGACTTTGTTTTTTGGGGCTCCAAAATCACTGCAGATGGTGACTGCAGCCATGAAATTAAAAGACGCTTACTCCTTGGAAGGAAAGTTATGACCAACCTAGATAACATATTGAAAAGCAGAGACATTACTTTGCCAACAAAGGTCCATGTAGTCAAGGCTATGGTTTTTCCAGTGGTCATGTATGGATGTGAGAGATGGACTGTGAAGAAAGCTGAGCGCCGAAGAATTGATGCTTTTGAACTGTGGTGTTGGAGAAGACACTTGAGAGTCCCTTGGACTGCAAGGAGATCCAACCAGTCCATTCTGAAGGAGATCAGCCCTGGAATTTCTTTGGAAGGAATGATGCTAAAGCTGAAACTCCAGTACTTTGGCCACCTCATGCAAAGAGTTGACTCATTGGAATAGTCCCTGATGCTGGGAGAGATTGAAGGCAGGAGGAGAAGGGGACGACAGAGGATGAGATGGCTGGATGGCATCACAGACTTGATGGACGTGAGTCTGAGTGAACTCCGGGAGTTGGTGATGCACAGGGAGGCCTGGAGTGCTGCGATTTATGGGGTCACAAAGAGTCGGACACAACTGAGCAACTGAACTGAACTGAACTGATGGGACTTAGTTTTCTGAATGTCGAGCTTTAAGCCAGCTTTTTCACTCTCCTCTTTCACTTTTATCAAGAGGCTCTTTAGTTCTTCTTCACTTTCTGCCATAAGGGTGGTGTTATCTGCATATCTGAGATGAGTAAAGACAAATGTGTTTCTTTTTTTTTTTTTTTGTCTCCTAAAGTCTTTTTTTTATTTTGTCATTTTTTTAATTTAATTTAATTTTTTTAAACTTTACATAATTGTATTAGTTTTGCCAAATATCAAAATATGTGTTTCTTATATTCATCACAAAAGATGTTGTTATGGGATGAGCACTAGGAGGGAGTCAACTGAATGTTTGTTACCAATGTAATAATCCTCACTATTTTAGCACATAAGGGCAGAATGTGTTATTGATGGAGTTGTTTGTTATTTCAGAACTGAGAAACCAAGATTTTAAATGCATGAAATAGCAAAATTTATTGTTGATGTCTTTCTTTCAGAGCTGAGAAACCAAAGTTTTTAGATGCCCTAGTGAGTACAATTATTGCAATGAATCATCTGGCAGAAACTACCAGTTTCCATATTTAAAAAATAAGTTTATTAGGGATGAATCAGAGGTCAAAAGTCATTGAGATAGAGTTACACTGATAAGTGACCTTCCTTTTCTGTTAGTTTATTAGTTTTTATTATCATCAATAAATATTCCAAAAATTATGATTCTTTGAATTGCCTGCATCAGCATGAGCCAAGTTTTAGAAATGTAGAGTCTTGGCTCCACCTCCAATCTACTGATTCAGAATCCCTGGGAGGGGATCCCTAGAGTCTGTTTTAACAAATCTTCCAGATGATTCTAACGCACACTGAAGTTTGAGAAGCACATTTTGAGAAACACAGAAAAAACCAGGGATCTGCCTTCTGAGAGTGAAGAGTGACAGCCTACAAAAGCAAACAAGATGATTCTTGGCAAATTAGATGAATAGCAACGAACTCGTGACTACAGATGGCACCCCACTCCAGTACTCTTGCCTGGAAAATCCCATGGACGGAGGAGCCTGGTAGGCTGCAGTCCATGGGGTTGCTAAGAATGGGACACAACTGAGAGACTTCCCTTTCATTTTTCACTTTCATTCATTGGAGAAGGGAATGGCAACCCACTCCAGTGCTCTTGCCTGGAGAATCCCAGGGACGGGGAAGCCTGGTGGGCTGCCGTCTATGGGGTCACACAGAGTCAGACACTACTGAAGCGACTTAACAGCAGCAGCAGCAGTGACTACAGAGATCCAGAAAAATTCTCACTTCATGGATGGCAGGTTGAAGACCAGAGCCTGTCTATGGCAACCAGCTGTTTGATTTTCCTCTGCACTGTCGCGTTTTAGAACTGAAGAGCTTGTGTCCTAGAAATCCCTCATTTCCAAGCAAAGTAAGACAGTGGGTGACCCTAACCACCATCTGGCCGCAACGCAGTGAGTGAATTAATAGGCCCAGGGCTCTTGGAGACTCCTGATTCTTCTCTAATATTATCATGTTACCTTGGTAAAATGTTACTTTGGAACTCACACACAAATACTGTGTGTTCTGTTTTCCATTTGGCAAATCTGACATTTGCATTTGTTTTTCATACTTCGTTCTCACGGGTCTTGTTTCTGTGGGTGCTTTATGATGTGTGTCGTGTGTGTGTCTGTGAGAGAGAGAGAGAGAGAATGCACAGTGAGCTAGTAATTATTGGAAATTCTTTGAGAAAATACTTGCATTTACTTCTCCAGTAAACACTTCAAATTGCAATTCTTCATGTATGTGTCTGTATGTGTGGTGTCGTGTACCTTAGAAAATATTCTTTTCAATGTCATTTTAAGAGTTCTTTTTCAACTACTTTTCCTCCTCTATCTTGCCATGTAAATACCTTTGTTGGTGGTGGTGGTTGACTGTATATGTATAGTGTGTCTCTTCACTTTTACACATCCTCTCTGCCACTTCATACTCATAGATATAGCTTGGATGCCCCCAGAATTTGCTGCTCCTTACAGTAGCGGTGTCCTTGGTGTAGGCTTTTTTTTTTTTTTTTTTTTTTTTTGTAGGTACTATTTTTGGGGGAGCCATGTTTGTCAGAGCTACTTGTCAATTCTTGGCTTTCTTCCTCAACTCGGTTTCCTTTTCATTACATGTTCAACCTTTCTGTCATTGACTATGGTCTAGCATTTGTGTCTTCTAAATTCTTTGTAGCTATAGTTTTTATCATTATCACCACTATTATTGTTGTTGTTATTTTTACTATTATTTTGATTTCATGAGGGATAGAGGGACAACAATGCCTTCACCAAAGCATCTTCAGCTGAAATATAGCTTAATCTTCAACAGATGATGCCAGGAGTTTCTGGGCTCAGAACTTGGAATTATGCTACATGGCATGCATGCATGCTCACTTGCTCAGCTGCATCTGACTCTTTGGGACCTGTGGACTGTAGCCCCCCAGGGTCCTCTGTCCATGAATTATTCTGGCAAGAATACTGGAGTGGGTTGCCATTTCTTCCTCCAGGGGATCTTCCCAACTCAAAGCGAACACATGTCTCCTGCATTGACAGGTGGATTCTTTACCTCTAGTGCCACCCAGGAAGCCCCTGATGGAGCAATACTCAATTTAACTTTCCAATGACTCACTCTAATTCTACATTGATTATACCCTACAGTTTTAAAACTATGTAAATCTCATATTTCAATCTCACAGTATTTCTGCAATTTTGTGACTATAATGATTATACAAATGAATTTGTTAATTTTAACAGCCAAACTGCCAGAAAACAATCTTGGAATGAAATATAATTAAACTTTGGAAGTTTTTGTTTGTTTGAAAGTAAAACTGGTGTGTTAGAAAATTTTGTAATGCTTGGATTTACTGAGCAGCTCTAAGTTGGATACTGTGGGTGGGAAAAACCTATGCTGATGCAAACAGCACTGCCTCCCAGGCATTTTGGATCCCTGGGCATTCCAAATTTCAATGCTTTTCTTAAAAAATTAGGAATCTATCATTCTAATATGAAACATGAAATTGTGAATTCTTTTGAGCAATTTTGAAACCATTTCTTAAAACTGTTAAATTATCTTTAAATGTGCTCATATTAGGTTTTATAAACTTACCACCTCCCCTAAAGTTTTATAATTATAGGTTTTCAGACAGGTAACTGAGCTGGCACATTCAACCCAGTTTTCAGCATGAAATTGCATCCATCATTCACCACATTTCACAGGCACAAGCAAGCTCGATATAAAGCCACCTTCCATTATTGTCCAGCCCATTTGATCTCTCCTTATGGTGGAAAAGATGCCTCTTTGTCCTGACCAGCAATTAGAAGACAGAAGGATTTAGAAAATAGGGTAAGTTAAACCAGGCTCATCATAAGAGTAATGAAATCTTCAGCGTGTTAGCGGCCCCTTCATAAATTCTGGTCTTGTCCCATAGAACCAAGTGTGGTTTTCATTAATTGGAGTTCTGAAATAATATACTGAGGGGTCCTTTACTATGTTTTCCCTAGAATACTTGTATAAATATTTTATATTCATAAACTAATGGGTTCTCCTGTGTGATGGTGGATTTATAAGTCGGAAGGCCAAAATGAGAAAAAGTTGGATTAGGTGAACCAATACCATGTAAGTGGTCAGATAAGAAACAAACTCTAAATTTCTAGATTCTACATATATTCCTCCAGTCCCCTCCCTGTGAAGTATTGGCTAAGTCACCTGATTGCATCACACTTCAATGTCCACACATGACTATTTTTCAAATTTTTAATCATTTAATTTATTGAAATATAGTTGATTTACAATGTTTCAGGTTTTCAGCAGTGATTCAGTTATACATATATGCATATGTAATATATATGTATCATATTATTATAAGATATTGAAATAGTTCCCTGTACTATCCGGTAGGTCCTTGTTGTTTATTTTATATGAAGGCAATGGCACTCCACTCCAGTACTCTTGCCTGGAAAATCCCATGGACGGAGGAGCCTGGTAGTCTGCAGTCCTTGGTGTCTCTAAGAGTCGGGGACAACTGAGCGACTTCATTTTCACTTTTAACTTTCATGCATTGGAGAACAAAATGGCAACCCACTCCAGTATTCTTGCCTGGAGAATCCCAGGGACAGAGGAGCCTAGTGGGCTGCCGTCTATGGGGTCGCACAGAGTCAGACACGACTGAAGTGACTTAGCAGCAGCAGCAGTATGTACATAAAATTGTCCCCTTTCGTAACCTTAACTTTGTTTTCTCTTTCTTGAGTCTACTTCTGTTTTGTAAATAAGTTCATTTGTATCATTTTTAATTCCACATATAAGTGATATCATATGTTACTTGTCATTCTCTTCCTGACATTTCATTTAGCTTTGATAATCCCTAGGTCCATCCAAGTTGCTGCAAATTATTTCATAGCAGCATTAATTAGAATAGACAAGACAAGGAAGCAATCTAAATGTTCATCAACGGTGAATGGATAAAGATGTGAGATATATATTAATATATATGTATGTATTATATGTATATATCTTGGGCTGCCCAGCTGGTGCAGGTGGTAAAGAATCCACCTGCCAGTATAGGAGACCCCTGGGTTGGGAAGATCCCCTGGAAGAAAGCATGGCAACCAACTCCAGTATTCTTGCCTGGAGAATCCCATGGACAGAGGAGCCTGGTGGCCTACAGTCCAAAGGGTGCAAAGAGTCAGATACAACTGAAGTGACTTAGCCCACCCACATATATATTTATGAACACACACACATACACAAATGGAATATTACCCAGTAATATAAAGGAATGAGATAATCCATATGATCTGGGGCAGTGTTTCTTGAACTATAATGTGTACATGTATCACTGGGAGTCTTGCTAAAATGCAGATTCTGATTCAGTAAGTATGGTGCTGGGTCTGAGATTCTGAATTTATTAACAAGCTACCAGGAGATGCTAATAGCATGGTGCTAAGGTCACATTTAAAGGAGCTGGATTTTAGAATTATGCTGTCCAGAATGGCAGCCACATGTGACTAGAAACATGGCTAAAGAGATGGAGGAATTAAATTTTTAATTGTTTCATTTTAATTCATTTCAACTTTTTAAAATGTATACCTATGGCTGATTCATGTTGAGGTTTGACAGAAAACAACAAAATTCTATAAAGCAATTATCTTTCAATAAAAAATAAATTAATTTAAAAAAGTAATACTCAATTAAGTTATTGGAAAAAATGACATATAAAACAATTTGGATATGTGAATCTATCTTTTTCAGTGATGCATTGTATGAAATCTAAATACAGATCAAGTAGTTCTGATAAAACTTTATGTCCAAATTGAGATACAGTGTTACTGTAAAAAAAAAAAAAAATGCACCAGATTTGGAAGGTAGTACAAAACCAGAATGAACTATGTCATTAATATTTTATCTTGATTATTCATTAAATTAATATTTTGAATATACTGACTTTATAATATATTGTTAACATTCATTTCTTCTGTTTCTTTTTATACTTTAAAAATGCAGCTACTGAAAACTTCAACGTTCATCTATACGTATATATCTCATATTACATCTTTTGGACAACACAGGTCTAGGGTGTGGCCCTGCAGCCCTTAATTCCAGCACAGCTGAATTATCAATAGTTAGGTTTCTAAATACTGCAGAATCAGACCTCAAATATGTATCTCTTTTCTTGCCCTTTTCCTTTTTTCCTTTTCTTCCCATACCTTTTTCATTTATGTCCATCTTCTCAATTTTCTTGTTCTCTTTCTCTCTCCTCACACACACACATGCACACACACACACACACACAGAGACACACACACATATATATATATAAAATATTCATTTACATTTACTTATTTATTGCTAAAAATCACTGCAGATGGTTATTGCAGCCATGAAATTAAAAGACGCTTATTCCTTGGAAGGAAAATCATGACCAACCTAGATAGCATATTCAAAAGCAGAGACATTACTTTGCCAACAAAGGTCCGTCTAGTCAAGGCTATGGTTTTTCCAGTGGTCATGTATGGATGTGAGAGTTGAACTGTAAAGAAAGCTGAGCACCGAAGAATTGATGCTTTTGAACTGTGGTGTTGGAGAAGACTCTTGAGAGTCCCTTGGACTGCAAAGAGATCCAACCAGTCCATTCTAAAGGAGATCAGTCCTGGGTGTTCTTTGGAAGGACTGACGCTAAAGCTGAAACTCCAATACTTTGGCCACCTCATGCAAAGAGTTGACTCATTGGAAAAGACTCTGATGCTGGGAGGGATTGTGGGCAGGAGGAGAAGGGGACAACAGAGGATGAGATGGCTGGATGGCATCACTGACTTGATGGACATGAGTTTGAGTGAACTCCAGGAGTTGGTGATGGACAGGGAGGCCTGGCGTGCTGCAATTCATGGGGTCGCAAAGAGTCAGGCACGGCTGAGCGTCTGAACTGAACTAAACTGATTTATTGCTCAATAACTGTGTATCATCCCAGGCTCCCTTTTCTCCATCGATTGCCTCGGTCAGTGCTCAGATGTTAGGCATTTCATCTCGGGTCTCTTGCCTCGCACTCAACTCCAGTACCTGCATTCAGGTCCTCCTCATCTTGCACCTGGATTTTTTTATTAGTTTCCTCACTAGGCTGCTTTCTCACACCTAATCCTCTCACCTACTTGTCTCTTCATCTATCTACCCTCTTTACTTGAGTGAGTGAAAATAAACACCAAATTATTTTATTCCCTTTTATTAACATCATTTGATGGATTCACACATACTTTCTGGGTCAAATCCAAATTCCTGTTCAACATAAAAGGCCCGAAATGCTCTGCCTTTGCCTTCTGCCCAGGCTTTGTCTTCTGTTCTACCCCACCATGCATCCTGTGTGCAGCCACACTGACTGAACTTCTTTTTAAACTTATTTTTAATTGGAGGATAATTGCTTTACAAGGTTGTGTTAGTTTCTGCTGTACAACAATCTGAATTGCCTATTGCTGTTCAGTTTCTAAGTCATGTCCAACTCTTTGCAACCCCATGGATTGCAGCATGCCAGGCTTCCCCATCCTTCACCATATCCTGGAGTTTGTGTCCATTGAGTTGGTGATACCATCCAACCATCTCATCCTCTGTTGCCCCCTTCCCCTCAATCTTTCCCAGCTTCAGGGTCTTTTACAAAGAGTTGGCTCTTCATATCGCGTGGCTAAAGTATTGAAAGTTCAGCTTCAGCATCAGTCCTTCTAATGAATATTCAGAGTTGATTTCCTTTATGATTGACTGGTTTGATCTCCTTGCTGTCCAAGGGACTCTTAATACCCTTCTCCAGAAATGCAATTTGAAAGCATCAATTCTTCGATTTATCAACTATATGTGTACATATACCCCGTCCCTCTTGAGCCTCCCTCCCATCCACCCCATCCCACCCATCTAGGTCATCAGAGAGCACTAGCTTGAACTCCAGGTGTAATCCAGAAACTTCCCACGAGCTCTCTGTTTTACTCATGATAGTGTATATATGTCAATGTTAGTCTTTCAATTTGTCCCACCTTCTCCTTCCCACTCTGTGTCCACAAGCCTGTTTTCTATGTCTGCCCTGCAAATATGTTAATCTGTACCATTTTTTCTAGATTCCATATATATGTGTTAATATAGACATTTGATTTTCTCTTTCTGACTTACTTCACTCTGTATAACAGGCTCTAGGTTTGTCCACCTCAGTTCAACTGAGTCAAAAGCATTCCTTTTAATGGATGGTAATAGTCCATTGTGTGGATGTCCCACAGCTTCTTCATCCATTCATCTGCCAATGGACATCTAGGTTGCTTCCATGTCCTGGCTGTTGTAAACAGTTCTGCAATGAACATTGGGGGTGCATATGTCTTTTTGAATTGAGGTTTTCTCAGGGTATGCACCCAGTAGTGGGATTGCTGGGTCATACGGTGACTGAATTTCTCACTGGGCAGAACTTTCCCTCGTGTGACATATGCTGTCCTGCCTGGCACCTTCACGCAGGTCTCTGTATGGAATGTCATCATCTCTTCTTCCTTTGGTGAAATCCTACTCGTCCCTCAACATAGTCTGTGCCACTTCTCCTGCCACTTCTGATAGTCCTGGTGATTTAAATACTCCAATTTTGTGTAGTTCTCACAGGGCAACTAAGGCACAACTCTGCTTATTCCAACCATTATTTTAAATTCTATCATCCTGAAAACACCACTGAAATTATTTACATCTTTGATATGGCTAACCTTCAAATATTTGCAGATAATGCTCTGACTGTCCTTGCTCATTTCCTCTCCAGGATCCCAGCAATCTAAGGCTTACAGAATTAGGAATGCTTCCTGTTCTTGGTCAAGACCACACTTTGATTCTTTCTTATCTCAGTAAGATGAAAATTACATGGTTTAAAAGGCAGAGTTATCCATAGAAAGTGGAATGCTAGGCAATGTTCAGATACGACCCTCACTGACCTGCCTTCTGACTGCAAATGGCATTTCACAATTATCTGAGCAGATTTGGATTCAAATTGGTGAGGTTCACATAGCTATGGGGCTCCCTGACAAAATCCTTGTCCATGAGAGGTGTCCCTAAGCCATTAGGAGGACCTGGGCACCAAATGAAAGGTGGTTGAGCTCTTCTGATCCCTTTTATTACTATTTTCATGAAGAAATTATAGGCTCCTGGTAATTTCTGATTTAATGCTGTTATTTTCTGGGCTCATGGAGACATCCAGTCAAAAGTTTATTTCTTTATTTAGGACATTGAGTGATAGGTTTTCCTTTCTTTTATGATAAAAAATTTAAAAGTCAACAAAGTTGATCTTCAAAGAGGAAATTTTTGCAGCTGATTAGCAAATATTTTATATGTGTGGATTCTTGATATGAAGGGGCCCAAAGACTAGCATTGCTTTCTAGAAAACAATGATCACAGATAACTCCATCTGATTTCTTTGAGTAGGAAGTGTTAGGTTGCTCTATGTTGGGTTCTCTAAAAGCAGATCCTGAGACAGCGATTACAGTGCAAGTGAATTTTTGAGGGAAGACTCAGGAGAAAGAGAGTGAAGAATCAGAATAGGTGTGCCAGTTTGCATTCCCACCAAAAGAGTTCCCTTTTCTCCACACCCTCTCCAGTGTTTATTGTCTGTAGATTTTTTGATGAGGGCTGTTCTGACAACATGAGATGATACCTCATTGTGGTTTTGATGTGCATTTCTCTAATAATGAGTAATGTTGAGCATCTGTTAATGTGTTTATTAGCAGTATGTGTGTCTTCTTTGGAGAAATGTCTGTTTAGTTCTTTTGCCCACTTTTTGATTGGGTTGTTCATTTTTCTGGTATTGGACTGCATGAGCTACTTGTATATTTTGGAGATTAATTTTTTGTCACTTGTGTTGCTTGCTATTATTTTCTCCCATCCTGAAGGCTGCCTTTTTACCTTGCTTATAGTTTCCTTCATTGTGCAAAGCTTTTAAGTTTAATTAGGTCTCATTTGTATATTGTTTTTATTTCCATTACCTGGGAGGTGGGTCATAGAGGATCTTGCTGTGATTTATGTCAGAGAGTGTTCTGACTATGTTTTCCTATAAGGGTTTTATAGTTTCTGGTCTTACATTTAGATTTTTAACCCATTTTGAGTTTATCTTTGTGTATGGTGTTATAAAGCATTCTAGTTTCATTCTTTTACAGGTGGTTGACCAGTTTTCCCAGCACCACTTGTTAAAGAGACTGTCTTTTCTCCATTGTATGTTTTTGTCTCCTTTGTCAAAGATAAGGTGCCCATAGGTGTGTGGATTTATTTCTGGATTTCCTATTTTGTTCCACTGATCTCTATTTCTGTCTTTGTGACAGTACTATACTGTCTTGATAACTGTAGCTTTGCAGTATAGTCTGAAGTCAGGAAGATTGATTCCCCCCAGTTCCATTCTTCTTTAACAATATTGCTTTGGATATTAGAGGCTTTTTGTGTTTCCATACAAATTGTGAAATTATTTGTTCTAGTTCTATGAAAAATACCATTGTAGTTTGACGGGTTGCATTGAATCTATAGTTTGCTTTGGGTAGTATACTCATTTTCACTATATTGATTCTTCTGATCCCACATACATGGTATATTTCTCCATCTATTTGGTTCATCTTTGATTTCTTTCATCAGGGTTTTATAGTTTTCTATATATAGGTCTTATGTTTCTTTAGGTAAATTTATTCCTAAGTATTTTATTCTTTTTGTTGCAATGTGAATGGGATTATTTCCTTAATTTCTCTTTCTGTTTTTTCATTGTTAGTGTATAGGAAAGCAACGGATTTCTGTGTATTAACTTTATGTTAGTGGGAATGCAAACTGGAACAGCCAATATGGAGAACAGTGTGGAGATTCCTTAGAAAACTGAGAATAGAACTGCAATCCCACTGCTGGGCATACACACCAAAGATACCAGAATTGGAAGAGACGTATGTTCACTGTAGCACTGTTTACAATAGCTAAGACATGGAAGCAACCTAGATGTCCATTGGCGGATGAATGGATAAGGAAGTTGTGGTGCATATTCAAAATGGAATACTACTCAGCTATAAAAAGGAATGCATTTGAGTCAGATCTAATGAGGTGAATGAAACTGGAGCTTATTATACAGAGTGAAGTAAATCAGAAAGAAAGACAAAAATACTGTATATTAACACATATATATGGAATTTAGAAAGACAGTAATGATGATCTTACTTGTAAGGCAGCAAAAGAGACACAGATGTAAAGAACAGACTTTTGGACTCTGTGGGAGAAGGAGAAAGTGGGATGATTTGAGAGAATAGCATTGAAACATCTATATTACCATATGTGAAATAGATGACCAGTGCAAGTTTGATGCATGAAGCAGGGCACCCAAAGCCCGTGCTCTGGGATAACCCAGAGGGATGGGGTGAGGGGGGAGATGGGGTGGGGGCGGGGGAGACGGGTTGGGGCACAGGATGGCGGGACACATGTCTACCCATGGCTGATTCATGTTGATGAATGGCAAAGACCATCACAATATTGTAAAATAATAATCCCCCAATTAAAATAAATTAATTTAAAAAAAGAATCAGAATGGAAATTGTACTTAGTGAGAATATGGCCTCTGCTGTGGTGGACCTTCAGCTTGATCCTCCCGGGAGGTCTGCACCATGAATAACAACCAGAACTTTCTCACCTTGAGGCAAAGGAACGGGTGGTCATTTGCTGAGGCTGTCCTCAGGAGCAATAAAGCTTTCTTGGAGAAGTGGCTGGCTCCTCTCAACAAGTCCCTGTGCATGGAGCAGAGGCCAGTCATTAACAACAAGCACAGCAGCAGGGAGACGAATGGAGGCAATAAAGATCTCTGATAGAGACTGGTGTGTGGAACCTACAGTGTCTACTGTGTGAATTCCTTGAAAGACCTCATGTTTTCTCATGAAACCAGTTTCTCAAGTTACATGGTTTCTCATTCTAGGACAATCCAATAACTTTTACTGCACTGAATGTCTCTTGTAAAAGATGGCACTCAGAACTGAACCCAATAATCCAGATCTAGTGTGACTATATTGTGGTGAAGAGTTACGGTCAGGGGAGAAGGCCCCGGGATCAGACAGGGGCACCCCTGAAGGGCACAGATGAAGATGTGGGGAGCAGCTGCCAAGTCCTCGATAGGGAGTGAAGGACTGTGAACAGAGAGCCAGGATGTAATGGCAGTTGGTTTTGGTAAGTGACAAAATCTAAGAAGATACATTATTATGAGTCAGGTTAGACCAACAGAGTTCCCAGACAATGGGAGAAATTTAAAATCTGAGGGTGGTGATTCAAGGGAGGAGATGTACTGAATATCCAACCCAGGCAATTAGGCAAAAAAAAAAAAAAAAAAAAAAAAAAGAAAGAAAACACATCCAGATTGGAAAGGAAGTAAAATGATCTCATTGTCATACAACATGATTCTGTATGTGGAAAATCTTAAATAATCCACCACAACATTATTATCACTGCTAAATGAGTTCTGCAGGGTTGTGTTATATAAGATTAGAACAAAAAAGTTAATCATAACTGTGTAATCAATGAAGAATTCAAAAGTTAAATCATAAAAATAAGCAACTCCATTTAAAATGACATAAAATTACTTAGGAATTAATATAAAGAATTAAATGATCCAACACTGAAAATTACAAAACATTATTGCAAAACATTAAATAATTTCTAAATAAAATGACAGATATTCCATAGTTAAGGATTGGAAGATTTAATATTAAGATGACAGTGTTCACCAAGTTGACCTATACATCCTGTGCAAATTCTATCAGAATCCCAGCTAGCTTTTTTTTTTAAGAAAAAGACTTTGACAAGGTGGACTTAAAATTCATATGAAAATACAAAGTATCTGGAATAGCAAAAACGGTTTTGAAAGTAAAAGAACAAGGTTGGAAGACTCACACATATAAATTTCAAATCTTAATACATACAACTGCAGTGATAAAGATAAAATAGTGCTTACATAAGTATAGACATATAGATAAACAATTAAGAGTCTAAAAATGAACTCTAAAATGTATGATCAATTTATTTTTGAAAAAGGTGTTAAGGAAATTCAGTAAGGAAAGAAGAATTTTTCAAATAAATCCAGTTGGGACAACATGCAAAATGATGAATTTGGACCCCTATCTTACATAATATGTTAAAAAATTAAAATAGGTCCCAGATTTAGGTTTTAGAGTTTAAAATTTATAAACTTATAGAAGTAAATCTTTGTGACATCGGATTAGGCAATGTTTTCTAAAATACAATACCAAAGTATAACAGAAAAAATAAACTAGACTCAAAATGAAAAATTTTTGTGCTTCAAATGCTTTCATTAGGGAAGTGAAACAACAATCCTTAGTCTTGGAGAAAACATTTGAAAATGACATATTTGATAAAAGACTTGTATACAAAATGTATAAAAACACTTACAACCTGATAATGAAAAGACAAAGAAGTAAATTTAAAAACAGGCAAAAGATTTGAATAGACATTTCTCTCAAAGAATATATAAAAATGGACAATGAAAATTAAATTAAAAGATGCTCAACATTATTAATTATTAGAGAAATAAAAACAAAAACTACCACAAGTTATCCATGTACACCCACTAGAATGGCTACAGTTTAAAAATGATCAACAATTATAAGTTCACATGTGGATACAGAGAAATCACACATTACTGATGAAAATATAAAATAGTGCAGCCAAACAATTGGCCAGTTGCTTAAAACATTAATTATAGAGTTACTATACGAACCAGAAATTCCACTTCTAGGAATGAAATTAAAACATATAAACAGAAAATTTGTATATGAATATTAATAGTACCATTATTCACAGTAGCCAAAGTATAGAAACATTGTAAATGTCCGTCAGTGAAGGAATAGGTACGCAAATGTTGCATATCCATACATGCAACTCAGGTATTACTCAAAGAAATGAAATACTGATAGATGCCACAAGACAGATGAACCTTGAAAACATCCAGAGTGAAAAATGCTCACAAAAGATCACAGGTTGTATAATTCCACTTCTATAAACAATATCCATTCTCTTGTCCATAATAGGCAAATCTATAGAGGCAAAAATCACGTTAGAGTTGTCCAGCACTAGAGCAGGGGGAAGAAGATGAGAAATAACAGCTGATGGGTATAGGATTTCCTTTTGAGTGAGAAGAATGTTCTAAACTTAGATTTTGGAGATCAATGTGTAACTCTGTGATTATAATAAAAATCACTGACCTGTATCCTTTAAATGGGTAAATTTTAAGAAGTGTGAATTATATGTTCCTTTAATGACCTTGGGATATATTTGCATTCATTTAAAGTTTGGTTCATCTCTAGGCTAGTTTGCAAGGGCAGTTTGGGGGATGGTGACTTAAATCTGGGTTTCGAGCAGTTAAACTTGCACCTGCCACTCTTCTGATATTAGGTAATTTACTAAGTATACTGAACACTGTTGCTGTGTTCCCACGTCTAGACCATCTCTCATCTTCCCTTATGCAAAGTTTTACCTTGGAGCTAATTTTAGTAGCTCAGGGAAAAGGCAGTTTATATAGAAGTTCCAAGTGATTCTTTTCCATAAAGAACCTTTGCTGTTAAACTCAGGTCGACTTGCCACAGGGATTAGGAGATGTAGTGCTGCAAAACTGGTCTTAAAACTGCACCCTAAATGTGGTTATTTCACACCCACGGCGGCAAGCTTAGAACAAGGTTGTATTTCCCCTCCTCATTTCTCTTTGGCACCAATTTGGCACCAGTTGTGCAGGGGGAGAGTCAGACAGGAGCACGACACAAAAGCTCGGCCTCTGGCCCACAGCTGAGTGCTGAGGCTGTCTGCCCCGACTGGGCCCTGGGTGCAGGGAAAAGAGAGAAGCTGATCAGATTTCCCAGCTTTGAAGTGGGGATGCAGCCACAGTGAAGAAGCTCCTGATCAAAGGCTGCGAAAAACAAGTAGCTCTCCAGGGAGAGCCTGGGCACCTGCAGCCAGGTGGGGAGAGGATGCCTGCCTCTGAATGCGCACTTTTGTTTCTGCTCCTTTAGACAGCAAGCAGCACTTGAAGCAATTGGAACCAGCAATTTATAGATCAGATTGGCCTAACACAATGCTTCTCAAAATTGATATGCCTTAGAATCACCGGGAGAAGTTTCTGGAAACCTCAGATACCTTGGCTTCTCCCCTAAGGAAAGTCATTCTTAAGGTCTAAGGTGGGGATGTCAGCTCTGTACTTTTTTTTGCAAGTTCTCCTAAGTGGTTTAGATGCTTGTAAAGAAAAACTGACTTTATGTTCAGACTCACCACCAATCCAGAGGGGAAAATATTATAGGTATCTTATATATAATACATATCCCAGGTGGCACTACTAATAAAGAACCTGCCTGCCAATGCTGGAGATGTAAAAGGAGCGGCTTCAATCCCTGGGTCAGGAAGATCCCCTGGAGTAGGGCAAGGCAGCCCACTCTGGTATTCTCGCCTGGAGAGTCCCATGGAGAGGACCCTGGTGGGCTACGGACCATAGGGTCACAGAGAGTTGAACATGAATGAAGCGACTTAGCAAGCATATATATGTGTATATATATATATACACATATATAAGATACCTATTATAAGGTATCTTATAATAGGTAATTGGAACCAACACCTATTATAAGGTATCTTATAAGATACCTATTATATAATGGGTATCATAATTTCAAATCTTCATCAAAAACCATCAAAGAAGCAAGAAGTAATTTTCAGTAAATCTCATCTACCAATTTTCTGAATACAGGATAGAAAGCTAAAAAAAAAAAAAAAATTTCCCTGTAGACCTAAGTGCCTTTGTTAGCATTCCAGGTACCTCACTAGGTGCTAAGGGTGGAGATGAGCAACGCAGACATGTTCCCAAGAGCTCAGCATCTTCCTGGGGAGACAGACATGTAAACAAAACAAATGAAGTCTTTTAAGAAGAATGTATAAGGGCCTATTCCAGCCCAGGAAGAGAGTGATTAACTCTGCCTGGAGGTTGGGAGGAGAGACAGCAGAGGTTTTCCCAAAAATGCAAGGTTGGAAGCCAGACTTGGGTGATGAGGAGAAGCTGGTCTCCCTGATATAGGGAGGTGCAGGTGGTCTGGCAAAGAAGTGGGAAGATTCCAGTCCTTGGGGAAACAGTGTGGAGACCCAGGCCTGGAGGTTCTATATGGCAGGGACATAAACAAGTTGGTGATGGGGTGACTGGGGTAATATAGACAAGTAGCCTTGTTGTGAAAGAACCTATGAACTTCATGAAGGAACTGTGGACTTTGCCTGCAGGGTATGAGCACCTCATGCAGGAATTTTCCCTCTGTCTGCGAACCCAAAGAACCCACAATCCTGGCTAGAAAATTGTTATTCAAGTCCAGTAAGCTTGAATTGGGAAAATATAATGAATGTGCCTCCAGAATAATAACAACGAACTGTTTATTTCTCATTTGATTTTGCAAGCTCCAAACGAATACTGGTAACAATGACTATCTGCATATCTTATAAACTAAGAGAAAAATTCATAGCTATTGTCACATATGCTTTTCAAGACCTCAGAGTAACCACATGAAGTAGGGGTGGTTTCTCAGCTTTCTAGAAGAAATCTCTTAGAAAATCTCAATAATTTACATCACATAGCTTATAAAGTAGTAGACCTAAGATTCAAGCACATATTTTCAGGTTATGAATCTTAAAATTTTTCTCCTACAAGATGTGGATTTACTGAAAAAACATATAACTCTAAACAAACACACACAATTAGAGACCAGAAAACATACCATGAAGCCACCTAGAAGACAAATTCCAAAGAGAAATGTTATGATTTCTGTAAATGCTATCATTGGCCTGACTATGCTGCAATTATAAACGAATATATCACAAACAACCACAATAATGAAAAATGAGATCTCAGAGACTTTGTATAGTAAGAGGTTACTTTTTTTTTTAAGTGGAAAAGAATAGGTTCATGGCTTTAACCAGGCAAAGGGAACACAGTGAGCTCCTGCTGCAAAAAGTGTGTACCCAGTAACTTCCCCAGCAGGAGGGCTACTTCCTGCTCATTCTTACGATCTGATTTGGGCAGCACTCCTGGGTTTCCCCCTGCCCCTGGTTTCCATCTTGGGGCCATACCTTAGTAAGGCTGTAGGTTACCTTGGCAGCCTGCAGCCAGCAGGTAGGATTTCCCAGGTCCCTGTCACTTTGACTCTTGACCCCAGCATGTGACTTGCTTTTGCCAATGAGATGTTAGCAAATGTGACACCAGCAGGGGTATGGAAAGCACTGTATGCTCGTCCTTGCTCATCCTTGCCCACTGCTATCTGATACCTATGCCCTGCCTTTTTAATGCTAGAACACTGTGGGCTATAGAGAGAATAACCAAAGCCATCACTAATTGATCTCAGCTCTCCTTCTGTTGTGTGATAACCTGTGTGAGAACTAAGTGCTTTGCAATCTATACAGCTTTGTAAAAATGTCAATTTCTTACCAAATTATAATTATCACCCTAATAATTATCGTGTCTGAGACCTCCATGCTATTTTTTACACTTTATTTATTTACTCATGGCTGTGCTGGATCTTCATTGGTGCCTGAGGGCTTTCTTTAGCTGTGGTGAGTGGGAGCTGCTCTCTAGTTGCAGTGTGTGGCTTCTCAAAGCGATGGCTTCTCTTGCTGTGGAGCCCAGGCTCCAGAGCTCGCTGGTTCAGTAGCTGTGACTCATGGACCCTAGAGTGCGGTCTCAGTAACTATGACCCCTGGGCTTGCTCCATGGTGTGTGGGATCTTCCCAGACCTGGGATTGAACCCATGTCCCCTGCATTGGCAGACAGACTTTTAATCACTGGACCACCAGGGAAATGTTCCTCTATACTGTTGAATTAAGACTCTAAGACAAAAATGAATGATGCAGTCTGATGGAGACTGACAAAGAAGAAACACGTGAATTTCTTTAAAAGCCACTGGTTATTAACCACACTAAATGAAATATGTCCTACTTTAGGTTCTTTTGGGTCGATCATGTGCTGTGCTGTTCTTAGTCACTCAGTCATGTCTGACTCTTTGTGACCCCATGGACCTGTCAGGCTCCTCTGTCCACTGGGATTCTCCAGGCAAGAATACTGGAGTGGGTTGCAATGCCCTCCTCCAGGGAATCTTCCCAAACTAGGGGTCAAACCCAGGTCTCCTGCATTGCAGGAAGATTCTTTACCATCTGAGCCACCTGGGAAGCCCGAGAAGATCATGGCAGCCATTAAAAAGAGTTTAAGTGAGAGTTAGTTATCCAGGACTTCACTGCCAAGCTATAATGAAATCAAGTCTCAAATCAAAGTCCACCACACATATGGACATTAATTTAGCAGAAACACTTCATATAGCCTTTATAAAAAAGTGATGATGTTACAGCTCTCTTTCTACGAGTCCTGGCCATTCATGGCTTGATAGTTCATTTAAAGTGAACACAACATTCCAGAGACTCTGTTCTTTTGTTGTTTATTGGTTATCCTCCATAACCAATAGCTGGGCATAGAATCACTCAGGAACTGAACCCTCTATGACTGTAAGGCATTTTTACTTGTTGTATTCAAACTCCCTATTTATGCACGACTGGAAACATCTCTAAAATACATGTTGCCTTTAATTCTGCTCTTTTTAGGACTTCCTCATGCTTTTCAACAAGCTACTCATTTTCACCAATGTTTCTCACAATCAGTATACTAACTAGAAAATCTGTGATCAAAATGGGATGAGAGATGGGTTTATAGCAGCTGCCTCTCTGGTAGAGTGCACTCTGATTAATGCCACTGCTCACGCCTGGATTGTTCCATTTTGATGATTCACTATCATTAGAGTTAAAGCTGAAACTAACTAACAAGCACATGATGCTCCATTAGCTGTACACATCTCACAGAACACATTCTGACCCATCTCACAGAAATAGTAATCCCATGTCACTTGGAATTAGATCTTCATTTGTCCTGTCTACAGGCATCGTTGATGTCTGTCTTCTGGGCTCTTTATAATAATGGCAACTATTTTCATGGTGACGCATTTGATAGCATGGGCTAGAAATGTGCCTTCTAACACATCCTCAAAAATCACACTCCAAAAAAAAAGCCATTTAAAATTTAGGCATAAATCTGTTGTGGGTTTTGGCTGTTAGGCTAGATCCCTGTGGTCTGTAAAGATAAGGTACACAGAACTGGAGGAACAGAAATTTTCAAAGGCCTTCACAACCTGGCCTGGGGTTCTACCTTCAGAGTTAACTCCTTCTCTGGCAAAGAGAAAGGTATTTATGAGATTGATCGGGCTGGATCTTGCTATAGCTCACAGCCTGGGAGAAAACAGAAAGCTTTGTCTGGCTTTCAGGTCTACTCCCTTAGACAGTCAAACTCCTTTCCCTGGCCCATGGAGATGTGGTAACTTGCAGCATCACTAAACCAGGATTATGACTCCCACGCTGATATTAGCAATTGATTGAAATGTGGTTTCAGGCGAGGGCAGGAGGAAATAGCACAGAACAATACAGCCAAGTTCATTGTGCTAACTCGGAGCTACAGCTCCCTGAGAACCAGGTGCAAATTGAATAGAAAGGGATATTATCAGCTCCAGGTTCCACTGGGTGGTGTAGAAAGCAGGGCATGCGATGTGCCTGTCAACCTCGTCTGACTCATACCTGTCATTTCCCCCAGTTTTTCTTAAACTCAGCCATTTCTCTCTTCTGTCTCCAGCCTGATTGGCAGATGCTGAGATGTCAGTAGATGAAACAGGGAAAATAGTGCCCCAGATCCAGACAACTGTGGCTCCCATTTCAAAGAATGGAGATGAAAGAATCAATACATAGGCAATACTAAAGTCTGAAAGTCGAAGGGGAAGGAAGGGATAAGGAAGTTTTGTGGCTTATTCTGCACCAGCCCAAATATAGGCGCTTTGTGTTCATCAGTGCATTTGTCTTATGAAATCTTTGGATGTTAAGGATTATTATCCCAATTCAACAATGAAAAAACTCAAGATCAAGGTGTTTAAGTAACTTGCCTATCGTTACCCAGGTAATAAATGATGAAAGTGAGATTTAAGTCCAAGTTTATTGATTCAACAAAGCTACTCCAGCATCATCTTTCTTTTCATTACTTGTTTTCCTGACGTCAATGGCACTTATTTTATTTATATATTTGGCGAGGTTTATTGGACAAAAATTATATGGCAGATTACATACAATATCCAGGCGACCTACTGCTGCTTCTTCTATCCAGCATTCAACCCCTCTCTTCTTCCTTTGTTAACCTCTTGCTCACATGATCTGAGTAAGCCTGATCCCAACCTGTGCTCTGGAAGGAGCCAAGTGTTCCTGGCCATAGTAACTGGCTTAGGAATGGGTGTGATCCAATCCATCCACTGAGAATCAGACTGGGAACTTTCCCTGAAACTGTGAAGAAAGAGAAACATTTTCTGGTGGGATAGCTCAGGTGGGTAGAACTTAAGTCTGGACTGTCGCTAGACATCTTTCTGAAACATGGCAAGAGATTTCCTGAAAATGAAGCACCTTGTAGAAGAAAACTGAGCCAAGAAATGAGAAGAAAACACCATTTGTGTACCTGAACCCTGACTTACCTGAATCTGAGATTTGATCTAAATTTCAGTTACATTAGTCCAATGTTTTATTTATTTCATTTCTTCCCCTTTTTAAAAAATGTAAGTCACTTTCATGTCTTATTTGCAAGAGAAAGATCTCTGGCCACTGCTCAGGTTAACCAACACAGACCAGGTCTCTAAGTTAATGAAGATTTTATCCTAGTGGGGAGATGGGTAACAATCAAATACTCACTGAAATAAGTGGTATAAAGATTAATAGATACCCTAAGGAAAGAGACATTGTTCTATAAAAGCACATAATAAAACTGTGCCTGGCTAGGGGGAATCAGAAAATCCTTTGCTGAAAAACTTACCAGATATTGAAAAGGTACAAAGGACTTTATTAGATGGAAACGTGGGTAATATATGGTTCATACAGAAGGAAAAAAAGATGCAAGAGGGATAATTGTAAGAAAATAAACAAAAGTTAAAGAATAAAAGTGGTGCAAGAGAGGGTATAAATGTAAGCATGAACAAAGCTGTACATGGCCTATGCTATAGGAGGAAGTTGGATTTTTATCCAAGAGATACAAGATGCAAGAGACAGAAGAAGCCATTAAAGGTTTTTAAGCATGCTGACATGATCAGACTTGATGTTTGAAATCTACCTATAATGGAGAGAACAGAACAAGGGTGGCCACAGAAGATGCAAGAAAATCAGTCAGAAGACTATTGCAGTGGTCTATCCTTCCTCAGGAATCAGTGCAAAGACATAGAGGAAAACAATAGAATGGGAAAGACTAGAGATCGCTTCAAGAAAAATAGAGATACCAAAGGAACACTTCATGCAAAGATGAACACAAAAAAGGACAGAAATGGTATAGACCTAACAGAAGCAGAAGATGTGGCAAGAATACACAGAAGAACTATACAAAAAAGATTTTAATGACCCAAATGAGCATGATGGTATGATCACTCATCTAGAGCCAGACATCCAGGAATGTGAAATCAAATGGGCCTTAGGAAGCATCACTATGAACAAAGTTAGTGGAGGTGATGGAATTCCATCCTAAAAGATGGAACAGAACACTGCAGATGGTAACTGTAGCCATGAAATTAAAAGACACTTGCTCCTTTGAAGAAAAGCTATGAACAACCTAGACAGCTTTTTAAAAAGCAGAGACATTACTTTACCAACAAATGTCCATCTAGTAAAAGTTCTGGTTTTTCCAGTAGTCATGTATGGATGTGAGAATTGGACTATAAAGAAAGTTGAGCACCAAAGAATTGAAGCTTTTGAACTATGGTGTTGGAGAAAACTCTTGAGAGTCCTTTGGACTGCAAGGAGATCCAACCAGTCCATCCTAAAGGAGATCAGTCCTGAATATTCATTGGAAGGAGTGATCCTGAAGCTGAAATTCCAATACTTTGATCTCCTGATGTGAAGAACTGACTCATTGGAAAAGACTGTAATGCTGGGAAAGATTGAAGGTGGGAGGAGAATGGGATGACAGAGGATGAGATGGTTGGATGGCATCACTGATGTGATGGACATGAGCTTGAGTAGGCTCTGGGAGTTGGTGATGGACAGGGAAGCCTGGCATGCTGCAGTCCATGGGGTCACAAAGAGTCAGACACGACTGAGTGACTGAACTGACTGACTGAACTGAACTGAGGGGAAGACATAATGGTAGCTTATACAGCAAAGTTGTATCAGTAGCTAGACTGATTTCTAAGGTGAGTTTGGTGGGAGAGGAAAGCAGAGAGGAGGGGAGGTAATCTGTGGTTTTTAGGTATTTGGCTTGTGCAATCTAATAGAAAATGATCTCTTTTAATGGCATAGAGATCAATAGTAGAATAGGACCTAGGCCAGGGAGCTGAAGGAACGGATTCAAGCTCAATCCTGTTGAGTTAAAAGTGTGTTTGAGACATGTAAGTGGAGAAGACGAGTAGGCAGGTAAAATTAAGACTCTGGAGCTTATACAATGAGGCTTTAGTTAGAGAAAAAAAAATCTGGGAGGCACTGATCTATAAATTGAGGCAAATTGAAGTTGTAGGTGTGAAAGGCATTGCCAAGGAAAAAGCATAGAGTAAGTAATGCTGAGAGGCTAGGCCTGAGCCTCATGGCAGTCCTAATTTCATATCTGTTGTTAAAATAATTTTCAAGAAGACACAAAATTATAACTTGTATAAGTATCGAAAATAAGTACACATTAAAAGACTTATTTAACTCATTTTTATTATAAAAACAAGCAGATCACACAACTTGGTTCAATCTTCATATTGGTTGACAGATTTAATATAATCACTGTAAATATTTCGGTAGGTTTTTTTTTTTTTTTTTTTTTTTGCTAAAATAGACAAACCAATCCTAAAATTCATAAGAAAATGTAAGGAACTTTAAATAGTCAAAACAATCTTGAAAAATAAAAAAGTTGGAAGACACAAACTTTCCAACTTCAAATTTTACTACAAATTACAGTACTCCTTAACATCGGTACAGCTCAGTCTCTCAGTCCTGTCCGACTCTTTCTGAAACCATGGACTGCAGCACACAAGGCTTCCCTGTTCATCACCAACTCTAGGGGCTTACTCAAACTCATGTCCATAGAGTCAGTGATGCCATCCAACCACCTCTTCCTCTGTCATCCCCTTCTCCTCCCGCCTTCAATCTTTCCCAGCATCAGGGTCTTTTCCACTGAGTCAGTTTTTCACATCAGGTGGCCAAAGTATTGGAGTTTCAGCTTCAGCATCATTCCTTCCAATAAATATTCAGGACTGATTTCCTTTAAGATTGACAGATTGGATCTTCTTGGAGTCCAAGGAACTCTCAAGAGTCTTCTCCAACACCACAGTTCAAAAGCATCAATTCTTCAGCACTCAGTTTTCTTTTTGGTCCAGCTATTCTCTATCTGATACACGACTACTAGAAAAACAATAGCCTTGACCATACGGACCTTTGCTGGCAAAGTAAAATATCTGCTTTTTAATATGTTGTCTACTTTTGTCATGCTTTTTTTCCAAGGAGCAAGTGGTTTTTCATTTCATGCCTGCAGTCACCACCTGCAGTGATTTTGGAGCAAAAGAAAACAAAATCTGTCACTGTTTCCATTGTTTCTCCATCTATTTGCCACGAAGTGATGGAGCAGGATGCTATGATCTTTGTTTTCAGAATGTTGAGTTTTAAGCCAGCTTTTTTCATTCTGCTCTTTCACTTTCATTAAGAGGCTCTTTATTTCTACACCACTTTCTATCATAAGGGTGGTGTCATCTGCATATCTGAGGTGATTGATATTTCTCCCTGCAATCTTAATTCCAGCTGGTACTTCATCCAGTCTGGTGTTTCTCATGATGCACTCTGCATATAAGTTCAGTAAGCAAGTTGACAATATACAGCCTTGACACACTTTTTTCCCAATTTGAAACTAGTCTGTTGTTCCATGTCCGGTTCTAACTGTTGCTTCTTGACCTGCATACAGATTTCTCAGGAGGCAGATAAGGTGGTCTAATATTCCCATCTCTTTAAGAATTTTCCACAGTTTCTTGTGACCCACATAGTCAAAGGCTTTAGTGTAGTCAATGAAGCAAATGCAGATATTTTTCTGGAATTCACTTGCTTTTTTGATGATCCAACAGATTTGGCAATTTGATCTCCTGTTTCTCAGCCTTTTCTAAATCCAGCTTGAACATCTGGAAGTTCCTGGTTCACATACTCCTGAAGCCTAGCTTGGAGAATTTTGAGCATTACTTTGGTAACATGTGAGATGAATGCAATTGTTTGGTAGTTTGAACATTCTTTTGCATTGTCTTTCTTTGGGATTGGAATGAAAACTGAGCTTTCTAGTCCTGTGGCCATTGTTGAGTTTTCCAAATTTGCTGACATATTGAGTGTAGCACTTTCACAACACCATCTTTTAAGATTTGAAATAGTTCAACTGGAATTCCATCACCTACAGTAGCTTTGTTCATAGTGATGTTTCCTAAGGCCCACTTGAGTGCATACTCCAGGATATCTGGCTGTAGGTGAGTGATCACACCATCGTGCTCATTTGGGTCAATAAGATCTTTTTCTTATAATTCTTCTTTGTGTTTTTTGCCACCTCTTCTTAATATCTTCTGCTTCTGTTAGGTCCCTACCATTTCTGTCCTTTATTGTTCCCATCTTTGCATGAAATGTTCCCTTGATATCTCTAATTTTTTTGAAGTTATCTCTATTTTTTCCTATTCTATTGTTTTCATCTATTTCTTTGCATTGATCATTAAGGAAAGCTTTCTTATCTCTCCTTGCTATCCTTTGAAACTCTGCGTCCAGATGGATATATCTTTCCTTCACCCCTTTGCCTTTGCTTCTCCTCTTAGCTATTTGTAAGGCCTCCTCAGACAGCCATTTTCTCTTTTTGCATTTCCTCTTGTGGATGGTCTTGATCACTGCCTCCTGTACAATGTCAGGAACCTCCATTCATAGTTCATCAGGTACTCTGTCTATTATATCTAGTCCCTTGAATCTGTTTATCACTTCCACTGTATAATCATAAAGGATTTGATTTAGGTCATACCTGAATGGTCTAGAGATTTTCCCTACTTTCTTCAATTTAAGTCTGAATTTGGCAATAAGGAGTTCATGATCCAAGCCACAGTCAGCTCCTGATCTTTTTTTTTTTTTTTTTTTGCTGACTGTATAGAGTTTCTGCATATTCAGCTGCATAGAATGTAATCAATCTGATTTCAGTGTTGACCATCTGGTGATGTCCATGTGTAGAGTCATCTCTTGTGTTGTTGGAAGAGGGTGTTTGCTGTGACCAGTGTGTTATCTTGGCAAACTCTGTTAACCTTTGCCCTGCTTCATTTTGTACTCCAAGACCAAACTTGCTTGATACTCCAGGTATCTCTTGACTTCCTACTTTTGCATTCCAGTCCCCTATGATGAAAAGGATATTTTTGTTTGGTGTTCATTCTAAAAGGTCTTGTAGGTCTTTATAGAATCATTGAACTTCAGCTTCTTTGACATTATTGGTTGGGGCATAGACTTGGATACTGTGATATTGAATAGTTTGCCTTGGTAACAAACAGAGATCATTCTGTCATTTTTGAGACTGCACCCATGTACTGCATTTTGAACTCTATTGTTGACTATGAGGGTTACTCCATTTCTTCTAAGGGACTTTTGCCAACATTAGTAGGTACAATGGTCATCTGAATTAAATTCACCCATTTTGTTCCATTTTAGTTCATTGATTCCTAAAATGTCTATGTTTACTCTTGCCATCTCCTGTTGGACCACTTCCAATTTACCTGGATTCATGGACCTAACATTCCAGGTTCCTATGCAATATTTTCTTTACAGCATCAGACTTTACTTCCATCACCAGTCACATTCACAACTGGGTGTTGTTTTTGCTTTGGCTCCATCCCTTCATTCTTTCTGGAGTTATTTCTCCACTGATCTCCAGTAGCATACTGGGCACCTACTGACCTGAGGAGTTCATTTTTCAGTGTCATATCTGTTTGCCTTTTCATACTGTTCATGGGGTTATCAAGGTAAGAATACTAAAGTGGTTTGCCATTCCCTTCTCCAGTGGACCATGTTTTGTCAAGACTCTCCACCATGACCCATCCATCTTGGGTGCCCTAAATGCCATGGCTCATATTTTCATTGAGTTAGCCAAGGCTGTGGTCCAAGTGATCAGTTTGGTTAGTTTTCTGTAGTTGGGTTTCATAGTCTGTCTGCCATCTGATGGATAAGGATAAGAGGCTTGTGAAAGCTTCCTGATGGGATGGACTGGCTGTGGGGGATTCTGGTTCTTGCTCTGATGTGTGGGGCTCAGTGAATCTTTAATTCAATTTCTGTTGATGGGTGGGGCTGTGTTCCCTCTCTGTAGTTTGCCCTGTGGCCAAACTAGGGTAGAGGTAATGATGATTTCCTTCAAAAGGATTTATGCCATGAATTATATATTCAGTGCCCCTGACCCCACAGCAGGCCACTGTCAACTATAGATCAATGAAGTAGAACTGAGAATTCCAAGATATACTTTAGTATTTGTAGTCAATTTTTTGGCAAAGTGAGAAGTTTGATGAGAAAAGAATAGTCTTCTCAACGAATGGTGTTGAGACAACTGGATATCTACCTGTAAAAGAAGGCATTTGAACTCTTCACTCACATCATACACAAAAATATATCAGGTGGATCATATAGTTAACTGAACTAAGACTATAAAATTGTTAGAATAATACAACTTGGTGAGTTCAGGTTAGGTAATGGTTTCTTACATATAACACTGAAAACACAACTCAAAAAATAAGATAAAGTGTATTTCATCAAAATTAAAAACTTTTGTCTTTGCAACTACAGAGTCAGCAAAGTGAAAAGATGGTCTATAGTATGAAAGCCTGACTTTATTTTTCTGGGCTCCAAAATCACTGCGGATGGTGATTGCAGCCATGAAATTAAAAGACGCTTACTCCTTGGAAGGAAAGTTATGACCAACCTATACAGCATATTAAAGAGCAGAGACATTACTTTGTCAACAAAGGTCCATCTAGTAAAGGCTATGGTTTTTCCAGGAGTCATGTGAGAGTTGGGCCATAAAGAAAGCTGAGCTCCGAAGAATGGATGCTTTTGAACTGTGGGGTTGGAGAAGATTCTTGAGAGTCACTTGGACTGCAAGGAGAGCCAACCAGTCCATCTTAAAGGAGATCAGTCCTGGGTGTTCATTGGAAAGACTGATGTTGAAGCTGAAACTCCAATACTTTGGCTATCTGATGCAGAGAGCTAACTCATTTGAAAAGACCCTGATGCTGGGAAAGATTGAGGGCAGGAGCAGAAGGGGACAACAGAGGATGAGATAGTGGGATGGCATCACTGACTCAATGGACATGGGTTTGGGTAGACTCTGGGAGTTGGTGATGGACAAGGAGGCCTGGCGTGCTGCAGTTCATGGGCTTGCAAAGAGTCGGACATGACTGAGTGACTGAACTGAACTGAACTGAAGTCTGAAAGAACATATTTTAAATCATTTAAATTAAATTATTTGGGACTTGTATCCAGAATACATACATATATCACAACTAAATAGAGTAAGTTCTCTTTATACAAACCTTCAAGTTGTAAGTAAACCTTCAAAGATGTGAACATATTATAAACCTATTACAGTATGATACTATATCAGCAATTGTGTTAGTTGGGTACCTAGGCTCACTTTGTTGGACTTATGAACAAAGTAGACTTACAACATGCTCTGGGAATGACACAGAGCTCATTTATAGGTAGGGGACTTACTGTAATAAAGACAAACACTCCATATATATAAAATGAGCAAAGAATTTGAATAGACACTTTACCTATAAAGATATACAAATAAGCTCAACAGAGGATGTTCAGTACCATTACAGTTGTCCCTTGGAATCCAGAGGGGATTGGTTTCAGGACACTTGCAGATACCAAAATCCAAGGATATTCAAGTCCCTTAGAGAAAATAGTGTAATATTTATGTATAAGCTATGCACATCCTCCTGTATACTTTAAATCATCTCTAGATCACTTACAGTACTTAATACAATGTACGTGCCACATAAATAGCTGTAAACATCATTGAAAATACTATATAAATAGTTGCTGGCATGAGACAAATTCAAGTTTTGCATTGAAATAAAAATGATTTTTCAATCCAAAGTTGAGTGAATCCATGGGAACAGGCAGACCCACAGCTACAGAAGGCTGACTGTAGTCATTAGTAAGAAGCAAATTAAAATCACAGCAAGATACTTGCTCACTGAGTTGGCTACAATAACAGAGAAATCGACAATTGCAAGTGTTGATATGGATATGGAAAATTGGAACCCCCATTCATTGCTGTGGGAATGTCAAATGGTGCAGGTACACCAGAGAATATTTTGGCAGTTCCTTTACATGCCAGACATGCATTTATCCTCTGGTCTAGCAATCCCACTCTGGCACTGACCATAGCCACTGCTGGAAGAACTGCTACCATAACTTCCCAAGGTGCTGCTAGGGGCTGCCTGTTAGCCGTCTCCAGGTTATGAGAGCTACTGCCTGTAAGATGATCGAGAACCTTGATTACTACTGTAGCCACCGGTCTAGCCATATCTCTGGGGAGTTAGTTGTGCTCTGAGTCTATCCATAAGAACCACTGCAGCTGCATGGCCTGCAGTGTCTGTGGACTAGCCAAAACTACTGTAACTCTGCTGTCCACAGGGCTGATGGCTATGCTGGGAAAACTCTGCCCACGTTGGGTGGGGTAGACCCAATAGCTTTGGGTTGCTGGTTGGGTATAGTCATTTGAGATCATATCCACACACAGGCCAACAGTAACAAGGTTCCAACCCCACAGAACATCGACTTCTGAAGGACTGAGCTGACTTCATCTCTTATTGACAGAAGCTGCAGAGTCATGCTGCAGTTTGTGTACTTAGAGGGAGCAGAATCACTAGAGCCATTTTTTGCAGCCAATCCACCTAATACTCTTTTATAACATTTTATTCTTCTTCATAAGATTTATCTAGATTTGCAATTAAATATTGATGACTGTGTTTCATTGTAAATGGCTAACTCCTAACAGATGAAAATTTCAAGGAGGCCAAGAGTATGTAGATTTTTATCTAAGTTGGAAGACTGGTCCTAGTATATTTTTTGGCATATAACAGGCACTGAGTGGATGAATAATTAGTTACCCCTGGCTAATTCGCCAGGTTGATGCAAGCATTAGAAATAAAGTGTTGGCAAGGTGATCCAGACAGAACTATAAACTAACTGATATCCACTGAGAAAAGTTATGGCTGGTGACAGCTCAAATACCTACACCACCCATTACTGGAAAGGTCAGGACAGCTAAAGACAATTCTTAGACATAGTAAATCAATTTAGAACATCTTTAAATGCTTTGGGAAAGTGGATGAGGGCACAGTAGTCCCATTTTTGTTGACAACATCAATCAGTGGTTGAAAAGATTGCTAAAAAATACATATGCGTGGGCTGTGCACTTCTAAGATTTTGAGTCTGTGGGTCTGGCGTGGGGCCAAGGCATGCAAATTTAAGACAGCCAGTTAACTCCAGTTTTCATTTTTCTTGACTCACAGAAACAGCTCACCACAGCTCCTTCCAGTTTCCAGCACTAGCCAGTTGCTGTTCTGAGCATCAGCTCTACAGGGTCACTTCTTGTGTTTCTGAGGTATCAGCCTCAGGAGGAAACATTCCCATCATAAGGGTCTGAGATATGGGTCACACTGGACATGGGTTAGGTCTTCAAGAGTTTGACGGACATTTTTTTTTTTTTTTTTGCATGTCTTCTCCATCTTAATAAGGTCCATTTCTTTCCTTCCTTCCCCCAGCCTTAGGAGGAGGACTGCAAGCTCTTCCTGCAGTTACTCTGTCACATGGCTTTTCCTATTTTGTCTTTTCCTGCCCACTCAATTTCCTATGTACTTTATGTCAAAATAGCTGGCATGGCTTTGGTTTTTCCTGACCAGATCTTGACTCACGGAGCCACCTGGCACACTTTCCTCCACGGAGTTCTCCTACTGAGGGAAGCACAAGGGAGAACAAACCCTTGCCAGCATCCCTCTCTCACCCACACTGATTATTTGGAGCACCCCACCCAGAATGATGTCTCTACACACCCTGGAGCCCAGAATATTCCCACCAACTCATGGAACATGTTGCACACACACTCCAATTCCAAGAGCAAACATCTGTTTTGAGATATTAGAAGCTAATCTATTTGGCCTGCACAGATGGACCCAGATGCATAGAGGGGAGAAAAGCAATTTAGTTTCACTTGTTAGCAGGGGCTGTGCTGGAGAGTGAACAGCAATCCAAGCCTCACCCTGTTGGTTCCTGGAACAAAAGTAATTATATTGGCTAAAGTCAGGAAAATCTCACCCTGTACTTAGAGCATGTTTGATTCCACAGTGATAGATGGTGGAGCCTAATTCTGAGCATGTGTATTCATGAAGATTTTATGACCTTTTAAGATCCTACAATACTTTAATAGGCAAAAGTAGAATCTAATTACTGTTTGTGCCAACAGATACTGCTTTGGAGTCAACACTCAGTGAAAAAGTTGGGTCAGAAAACAGAATATGAGAGGACAACTGAGACTTATTTTCTCATTTTTATGCTCTTTTTTTTTTTTTAAAAAAAAAGAAAAACATGAACAATTTATTGGCTTCCTAATATCTCCATTAACCCAATTACAGAGCATTTCTTTACTTGCAAGTTGTTTAGTCGCTAAGTCAGGTCCAACTCTTTACAACCCCGTGAATTGCAGCTTGCCAGGCTTCCCTGTCTTTTACTATCTCCCAGAGTTTGCTCAAACTCATGATCATTATGTTGGTGATGCCATCCAACTATCTCATCCTCTGTCACCCCCTTCTTCTCTGCCCTCATTTGCTTTACTTGCAGATATTACTGTAAAGAACTCTTGAAAACCTAACCCATGTCTGATATGAAACATAATTCTGTGCCAAAAATGTCTATTAAAGTCTCCATATGCCTTAAATCCATCAAATCCATCTGTATTATAGGGGCCCAGCTTAAATTACATTTTCCCTCCAGACCCACAGTGAAGTCCTCCCATTCAAAAGGGAAGTCGCTCAGTCATGTCCAGCTCTTTGCGACCCCATGGACAGTATCCTACCAGGCTCCGTGATCCATGGGATTTTCCAGGCAAGAATACTGGAGTGGGCTGCCATTTCCTTCTCCAGGGGATCTTCCCAACCCAGGGATCGTACCCAGGTCTCCTGCATTGCAGACAGACGCTTTACCGTCTGAGCCACTATTCAAAACAGTACTTCATTTGTTCTGTCCATAGGCATTCATTTCATCTTTCTTTATATATTTAATGTTAATGTCTTATATACCCTAACAGACTATAAGCTCTTTGAGATCAGAATAAATAACAAGCATAAAATTAACAAGTGTTGTTCATGAGACTTGCTATGATTTTACAGAGATTGACATATTCTATATACAATTATTCCCATTTTAAACATGAGGATATCAAGGCTTGAGAAGTTAACTCACTTTTTCAAATTCAGGTATCTGTGAGAGGAAGAAAGATCAGAAGCCAAATCTTATTGTCTCTAAAGGCCACATGCTTGCAAAACTGAATTATTTGTATAGACTCCACATCTCTGAGCACAGTGCTTTGCACAGACTAAGTGCTCCATAAATATTAAATATGTAAATATTATATTAATTGAGTCTTCTTTCTGTCTTTTACTATGACGTAACTGCTACCAAGTGATTTGGCAAGAGGATGGGTGGAGATAGAAAATGAGGGACTAGCACTCCAGTCTTAACTAGGACGTTAGTTTCCTGTGCTAAAATGAATCAATCACTTCTTTCTGCTCAATAGTATTGCCCATTCTGGACAAATGAGAAATTTAATATCTGCTGCATCTACATTACAAGGTGGGTAGTAATAATGCAAGTAGTTTCTGTCTATTGGGATCTTTCTATGAGACAAGTCCTCTACTGGATACATTACACATAACCTTACTCCATGACCCATGGTAGTCATAGACAGTTTACACACGGAGAAACCAAGACTCAGAGAGGGTGAGAGTAAGGGTCACAATCAAGGTTACTCTACGTCTTATGACACCTACTTTAATATTTTATACTGAGAATGTTGAAAGCATTTCATATGCATATTTTAAAAGATATTTGTAAACCAGTTTGTTTGCTCAGAACTTGAAGCCCATCATATTTTAGAGCCCTCACAAAAGTACTTTCAACCTCTCTGAAAGTAAGGACTTGACCTTATTTTCCAACCATTCTCTGGTCTATAAAAGTGGATTTCAATGCTGAGATCTTCAAATAATAGAGGACATCGTAATATAAATTCTACATCCCATTCTCAATAAATAATTTACATGATTTGGCTTTAAAATGTAGAGAAAACAAAGGAATCACTTTGTAGACATTCACTGGAAACTATGAATGCATATGATTAAAAGTTGAATGAAGCATGTAACATGACGTAAGGTCTTCTTGTGATGGTTTGGGGTTGGCCTTCAAACCTGTGTAGATAAACTTACTTCTGTTCTCTTCTTTTTCAATTTCAGTTAAGATTCACCAAATGGGTTAATTGGACAGGCATGCAATAAATAGTGTGTTGAGGAAAATAACTTTTAAAATTTGGATTTCTCTCAACTTTATCAACCTTGCTATCTTGGGGAAGCCATAAGAGTTTCCTATGACTTAATTTTGTTTTCACTGTAAAGGAAGAAAGTGGAAGAGATGATTTTGCAGCGCTATTGTTGGTATCGAATAGAACAATGCATGTAAATGATTTACAAACATGAAGCCCATTTTAAGAATAAGGAAAGAGAATTAAAAGCACTGAACTTTGTATTGATGCCAACTTTGTAGACATAGAGATGCTTTAACTTGACTTAGATGCTTACCCATTGAAAACAGGCGAAAATCCCTAGGCAACTCAGTCACAAGCTTAACCATGCTCAGAAGGTTGAAGACCATGTAGGTGAATGTTTTGTCTCTTTTTTTTTTTTTTTTTCTGCCTGCATATTATTTATCTATTTCTGCATAACAGATCCTATCAAAATTTAGTGACTTAAAAAAAACCCATTTAATTCAGATTTTGTAGGTTGGAAATCAGGACTGGGTTCTTCAGGACAGTTCTGCTGGTCTCGCCTGGAATCAGTCTTGCAGCTGCAGTTGCAGGGCAGGTCACCTGGGCTGCGGTCTAAGAAGGCCCCACTCACGGTCTGGTGGGTGGATGATGCAGGCAGCTGGCTAGACTAGTCGGCAACCTGGGCTTCTTTACACAGCAGCAGCATCCTCAGACGGCAAGCCTAAGGAGTAAGCCTACTACTGCATCATGATCACTGCAGCTGCATTGGTCAAAACAAGACACAGCCAATCCCAGAGTCAAAATAGGAAGGGCCCACACAAGGGCATGGATATAGAAGGACATTGGGGTTACTACTGTAACAATCTACCAGTGGTGTGAATTTCAAAGCTTGGTTGTATTTTGTCTGAAACTAATTGTAACCACTTCTTCCTTCTGTACAAGTTATCCATGGGTGACTAATGCAAACTAGACACTGATAATATGTTTTTCAAAATTCTTTCATTAAAAAATGGCATTATAATCTTTCATATATATATGTGTGTGTGTGTTTTATACATATATAGGTAAGATATAGAAAAATATATGTGTGTATATATATAACAATTGAACCTATCAATACTAGAATTAACACATTTGGCCAAGTTCTCACAACCAGTGAATATGAGCAGTCAAGTATAAAACTGAGATCTTCTGACTGGAACTATCAAGGTCTTTATCCACAAAGCTGATAGTTAATATATACAGTAAAGTTAGTACTCCTTATAAGTTATGCACTATTATCTCTACATCATACATGATATGAAATTGGGAATGAAAACATAATGAGATTAGTCAGGGTCACTATTTAGTGAATATCAAAGCTAAGACTGGAATAACAGGCATGCTTGGCCTTGGAGTACAAAATGAAGCAGGGCAAAGGCTAACAGAATTTTGCCAGGAGACAACACTAGTCATAGCAAACACTCTGTTCCAAACACGTGAGACAACTCTACACATGGACAACATCAGGTGCTCAAAACTGAAATTAGATTGATTATATTATTTGTAGCCAAAGATGGAGAAGCTCTACACGGTCAGCAAAAATAAGGACAGGAGCACTCAGAACATGAACTCCTTATTGGAAATTCAGACTTAACTTCAAGAGAGTAGGGAAAACCACTAGCACATTCAAGTATGACCTAAATCAAATCCTTACATTTATACAGTGGAAATGACAAACAGATTCAGGAGATTAGATCTGAGAGAATGCCTGAAGAACTATGAATGGAGATTTATAACATCATACAGGAGGCAGTGATCAAAACCATCCCCAAGAAAAGAAATGCAAAAAGGCAAAATGCTTGTCTGAGGAGGCTTTACAAATAGCTGAGAAAAGAAGAGAAGCAAAGGCAAAGGAGAAAAGGAAAGATATACCTATCTGAATGCAGAGTTTCAAAGAATAGCAATAAGAGATAGGAACGTCTTCCTAAGAGAACAATGCAATGAAATAGAGGAAACAATAGAATTGGAAAGATTAGAGATCTCTTCAAGAAAATTAGAGGCACCAAGGGAAAATTTCATGAAAAGATGGGTACAATAAAAAACAGAAGCTGTATGGACCAAACAGAAGCAGAAGATATTAAGAAGAGGTGGCAAGAATACACAGAAGAACTATACAAAAATGGTCTTAATGACTCGGATAACCATGATGGTGTGATCACTCACCTAGAGCTAGACATCCTGGAGAGTGAAGTCAAATGGGACTTAGGAAGCATCACTATGAACAAAGCTAGTGGAAGTGATGGAATTTCAGCTGAGCTATTTCAAATCCTGAAAGATGATGTTGTTAAAGTGCTGCACTCTATATGCCAGCAAATTTGAAAAACTCAGCAGTGGGCCTAGGACTGGTAAAGATCAGTTTTCATTCCAATTCCAAAGAAAGGCAATGCCAAAGAATGTTCAAGTGAAAGTGAAAGTGAAGTCGCTCAGTTGTGTCCGACTCTTTGCGACCCCATGGACTGTAGCCTGCAGACTTCTCTGTCCATGGGATTTTCCAGGCAAGAGTACTGGAGTGGGTTGCCATTTCCTTCTCCAAAGATTATTCAAACCATCACACAACTGCACTCATTTCACATGCTAGCAAGGTCATGCTCAAAATCCTCCAAGCTAGCCTTCAACTGTATGCAAGTCAAGAAGCAACTGTTAGAACTGGACGTGGAACAACAGACTGGTTCCAAATGGGTAAAGGAGGACGTCAAGGCTGTATATTGTCACCCTGCTTATTTAACTTATATGCAGAGTACATCATGAGAAATGCTGGACTGGATGAATCACAAGCTGAAATCAAGATTGCCAGGAGAAATATCAATAACCTCAGATATGCAGATGACACCACCCTTATGGCAGAAAGTGAAGAAGAACTAAAGAGCCTCTTGATGAAAGTGAAAGAAGAGAGTGAAAAAGTTGGCTTAAAACTCAACATTCAGAAAATGAAGATCATGGCATCTGGTTCCATTACTTCATGGCAAATAGATGGGGAAACAGTGGAAATAGTGACAGACTTTATTTTTGGGGGTTCCAAAATCACTGCAGATGGTTACTGCAGCCATGAAATTAAAAGACTCTTGCTCCTTGGAAGAAAAGTTATGACCAACCTAGACAGCATATTAAAAAGCAGAGAAGTTACTTTGCCAACAAAAGTCCATCTAGTCAAAGGTATGGTTTTTCCAGTGGTCATGTATGGATGTGAGAGTTGGACTATAAAGAAAGCTGGGCGCCGAAGAATTGATGTTTTTGAACTATGGTGTTAGAGACGACTCTTGAGAGTCCCTTGGACTGCAAGATCAAACCAATCAATCCTAAAGGAAATCAACCCTGAATATTCATTAGAAGGACTGATGCTGAAGCTGAAGCTCCAGTACTTTGTCCACCTGATGGGAAGAGCTAACTCATTGGAAGAGACCATTATGCTGGCAAAGATAAAAGTCAAGAGATGAAGAGGATGACAAAGGATAAGATGGTTGGATGGCTTCACCTAGTCAATGGACATGAGTTTGATCAGGCTCCAGGAGTTGGTTAAGGACATGGAAGCCTGGTGTGCTTCAGTCCACGGGGTCGCAAAGAGTCAGACACTACTGACTGACTGAACAACAAAAGCTAGGACTCAACCTAAAGCCCATACTTTAAATATCATTTATGTTATTTACATAATTTCTTGATTCTCATGCTGGTCTCACCTTCTATAAAAGCTAAATATCTGCAAAAAGTAAGTCTTCACACTTTTGCAATTAATCAACACTGCTATTTGTTAAGCTGACTACATTTTCTTCCATTAAGCAGAGTGGAGGAAAACATCCTCATCTTAACCATCATCATAATGTCTTTCATGCTGATGGGAAATCATGGATTTTTAGATAGTTAAAATGAGAAGGTCTTATGGAGAACCTGTACTTGTAGAGCTGTAGATTATTTTGTTCAAAGGAGATCTCAAACAGAAGCAAAATTGATAAAAACTGTCATAAAATAAAGAATTCTTGTAATGTAGTAGGTTTGAGCAAATAACAGAAGCTTTTCCTGGGCCCAGTTCAGGTCATGTGGCGTCAAGACCAGAATTCCTCTTTTCTAGATACCAAAACCATACTCTTCTTGGAAACTTTCCACCCTCAACTGAAAAAAAAATGAAGAGATGATGGGCCTCCAAAGCACCCAGTTTACTGCTGGTTTTCTGTGGGTTCCTTAGTGAGAGATGAAATATTAGAAACAGGTTTTTATAATATTTCTGACACTCTACAGGAACTTTTGGCCAACAAGATACAGTCTTTTCATTCAACAGTCCTTGCCAGTAGCCTTGTGTATATTTTCAGAGAATTCCTCAAAGTTGTAAGTCTGGCCTTTGCTCTTAACAATGACTTAGCTATAGCAAAGGAACAGAACTCGCGGGCTGGCGATCCTGAACGTCCTATTTTCTTCTTTGTGGATCCTTAGTGTTAGAGCAGCAGTCACTTTGGAGTTGGTACATTGTTGCTGAAATAAATAGAAACCTAGCAACATTTATTTAGCAAAACCACCCTGGGCATACCCCAGAGATTTTGCAGAGCTTGGGGTGATAGATTTCTGTCTAGCCTACCCAGATGCCTTGTATCATTTATCTTTTGGTTATCCTCAGAAAAAAGAACATGCACAACATGTCCTAAACTTTAAATAAAGCACTTAAAGTGAGTTTCTAAATGAATCTGGGGATCCTTTTCTGCATCCCAGTCTTCCTATCAATTCATGACAAATCTTAGAGAAGGAAGTAGGGCAAGACATTGGCAAAAGGAGAAGTCCTGATGTTTTCAGCTTGCAACAGTAGCAACTGAGTGGTGGTTTTGACCAGTACTTCTCCGATAAATATGAATCACTTGGGGATCTTGTTAAAAGGAAGGTTCTGATAGGCAGGTTTGGGGCAAGGTCTGACAAAATGCATTTCATATAAGGTCCTGGGTGATGTTGATCGACTGTCTATAGATCACACTTCAAAAACCAAGCTATATTATTTTTCAAAATGTGTTACTCATCTTTGGGATGTATTATGCATTTCCCACCTCATTGACGTCAGGTTTGGTCATGTATGTCACTTTTGCCATGAAATGGGCAGAAGTGATATGTGTTTTTTCCTAGTAGAGGCATGAAGAGACAGTATTTGTCTTTCTTCAATCTCTTTTCCTTCTACAACAAAACTAGCAATGATACAGACGGATGTGCCTCAATCACATCCCAATCTGGGTCTACGAATAGAGACACAGAGTAAACCTGCTGTCTACTGTTTGAGTGAGATAGTGTGGGAAATAAATAGAAAGTGATCATTGATATAAACCACCGAGATTTGAGGCTCTTACTGCAGTATGATCTAACATATTCTGACTGATATAAGCCATGCTGTATTGTTTACATGTATTGTACTGGGTTAAAGAACCATGTTACACAACTTATTTTATTGGAGATACTGGCCAAGATATTTAACTTCTCTGGATCTCAGTTACCTCATATGCAAAATGGGAATAAAATCTACTTTCCTCAAGGTAGAATTCTGGCTTTCTTGGAATGCATTTCTTCCATGATATTTGAAGTTGAATGCTTCTATGATTTAAGATCTCTCGCAGGAAAACAATCATCTCCAGGCAAAGATGTTCATTCAGTCTTTAGCATAACAGAAGCACTACCTAAGACACTTCAATGCTAATCTTGCCTGAAGAAACAGAGAAGCCTTCAGCACCAATTGGCACATCCCAAAATGGAAAAATAAATCAGAATTAATAAGACACATGACTCAGAGTTACAATCTTATAGGAAAACTAAACCATACAATAGCTGCTATAATCCCACACACAGTTTTTTATTCCCCTTTCATAGGTACATGTGACTGGCAAGAAAATGCTCATATTGGAAAATGTTTTTCCTCAGACTTTGGCTAAAGACCCTGATTACCCTGGATGTAGGGTTGTTGTGGTCAGTAGTAGAGATGCGTGCATGCTTCTAGCAGACCAAACCCACAAGCTTTTATGGACACAGAATGAGTACCGAATCTCAAGGAATGTCTCCATATACCTCTTCTCCAAAAGTTTGTCTCTAGTCCTTAGTACCTCACTGGTTGCCACAAAACAGATCTGTCTGGATGCCAGTTGGATCGGTTGGAAATACTTTGGTTAAAGCACCAGACTAGTCTCTCAGAGAGTTATACTTGATGGGAATTGGACCCACTGGCTACACGTTAGTCATTTAAGGTTATTTCAAGGAAGACTTCTCCTATTGTAGCATCACAAAAGATTTTGAAACACAATTTCCTTACTTGTAAAATTAAGGCATTTGCCAAAATTATCATGATAGACATTTCTGGCTTTGGTTTTGCATCATCCACACATTTTTTATGTTCAGGAGGAATACCATGGCTATGAATACTAATGGTATGAAAGGTTGTTGTTGAGTCAGATGAAGACACTGGGATTCTTGGCCCCCGGAGGAGAAGAATTCAATCCGGGGCCAGAGACGAGGCTTGATCGCTCAGAGCTTTTGTGTAATAAAGTTTTATTAAAGTATAAAGGAGATAGAGAAAGCTTCTGACATAGACATCAGAAGGGGGCAGAAAGAGTACCCGCTTGCTAGTGTTAGCAATGAAGTTATATACTCTCCAATGAATCCAAAGAATGTCTGGAGGTTGTAAGACCTCATCAGACCTACTCCCATAATTTACATTTTAAGATAACAGAATTAGCCAGAAGGTTTAATCCAAAGACTGTTCTCAGGCAGGATACATCCTTGTAAAGACCAGGTCTACTCCCATAATTTACATTTTAAGATAACAGAAGGTTTAATCCAGAGACTGTCCTTAATCCAGAGACTGTCCTCAGGCATGATACATTATTGTTATATAATCCTAAGGAATATAGAGAAAGAAAAAAAAGTTTGTCCTTTCTTCCTGTTTGAGAATTCCAGACCCCTCTGTCCTTGGGGACCCCTAGACTCCTTATCAACCTGCCTAGGAAATGACTGTCTCAGGTATATGGATAGTCCTTTCCATCACCTATATCTGCTGGGGACTGTACTGACATGGTCAATTGGAAACTGACTCCTAGTTGGGACTGAGGATCTTGAGAATGTGGGGGGAAAGTACAGGCTTAGCAAGCTATCAAGGCAGCAGGGCAGAATGGATGTGATGTGGCGGGTCTAGTGATGTGGCAAGAAGTGCCTGAGGCTGGCGGGCTCAGCAGCACCGAGGCAAGTGAGCAGGGCAGCAGAGATAGTAGCACAAGGTGTCATCCAGAGGCGATGGTACAGGCGGCCTTTCCTGGAGCTGGGCCTTGGCTAGACTAACTTTCCTAGATTCCTCAGTAAGTCTACTTCCCAAAGTTCCTGACTTTTCTGAGAATACATTATGGTATATATTCTTCCCACATGAGTTAAAAAGAGTCACATTCTTTCACTTGTCACCAAATGCCTTTACTACTATAATGCTTTCTTTCTAAAATTCTCAGGTTTAACTTCTGAAAATTTTAATTCTTTAATTCTTCATGAACTGTTCCCCAGAATTTGCTTTTTTCTTAAAAGTCTTCTACTCATATCTGGAAGTTTAATCAGGTCCTCCATTTAAAACTGGGACATAGAATCATGATTATATTTTATTGGCATGCCAATCAAAGAAACAATTGTACTTTATAGGACTGTTAAAGAAGTCTATTTAAACCCTTAGAAATTATACAAAGCATCTGTTTCAAAATATTAACAGCATTTTCAGGAAATTATGCTAGAATAACTGGAAATCCCTCTATATTGAAAACAAACAACAAAATAAAAAACCTCAACCCATAACATCAATCGTATTCAGAATAAAATAGAGCTTGATCTAAATTTAGAATCTAAAATGATGAAATTCTAGAAGAAAGCATAGAAAAACTTTTCTGTCACTTTGGGTTAGGCAAAACTTTTAGCTACTGTACAAAAGTACAATCCAGAAAAGAGTAAATAATAAATTGGATTTAATTCAAATTAAAAACTTCTGCTCTTCAAAAAACACTCTTAAGGAAATGGAAAAATACGCCACAGGCTAGGAGGAAATATTTGCATAGAACATATCTGATAAAACAGTTACAGCTAAAAACATTGACAACAGCAAGATCCCAAAAGTGAGAAATTTAGATAAAAACACCCAATATTTTTTAATGGCCAAAATATCTGAGCATACAGTTTAGTAAAAGGATGTCTCTTAAGCCACTTAAACATTGCTCAGAAACATTAGCCACTATAGAAATGCAAATTAAAGCCACAAAAAATACTACTAATAGTTATTGTTATCATCACCATCATCATCAAACTGACAGTGTCAGAGGCTGGCAAGAATCTACAGCAACTGGGATGCTCACACATTGCTGGTGGGAATGCAAAATGAAAAGCAGTTTCATAGTTTTTTCATACAACAAGCAATCTGACTCCTAGGCATTTACCCAAGAGAAATAAGTTTCTGTTCACACAAACACCTGTGTATAGTGCTTTATTCATAATCACCAAAAACTGGAACAACCCAAATGTTATCCAACTTGTGAATATTTAAACAAATTGTATTATATCCTTGCAATGGAAGACTACACAAAAATAAAAAGGAAGACATTATTAATACACACAGCAAGGTGGAGAATCACAGATGCTGGGTGATAAGTGAGAAAGCCAGATCCAAAAAGCTATGTACTATATGCTTCTTTGTATATGACATTTTGGAAAGGGAAAATTATAGAAACTGAAAAAAAAATCAGTGATTTCCAGGAGCTGTGTATGTGTAAGGGAGTGGTTTGTGTTTATAAAGTGGAACTATGGAATATCTGGGGACAATGGACTGCTCAATGTCTTAACTGTGGTGGTGGTTAAACCAATATAAGCATGTGTCAAAACTCATAGAACTGTTTCCTACAAAGATTAAATTTTACTCTATGTAAATTATACTCAAAATCTGACTTTAAAAATATTATCAGCAAATTATTTGCTTTCAAGTTAAGTATAAGATAATTTGTTCATTTAACAGCTATGTATTTAGTGCCTACTATGGGCCAGATCTGTTCTAAATGCACAGAAAAATAGTGAATGAAATACACAGGGAACTGCCTTTATGGGGCCTTCATTCTATCAAGAGAGTCAGTGAATAATAAATGTGATCAGTAAGCTAGGAACATAAAACAATGCTTCTCAGACTTTACCATACATAAGAGTCTAGAAGGCTTATGAAAACACAGATCCCTGTGCTCCACCCTGGTAATTCTGATTCAGCAGGTCTAGGGTGGACCCTGAGAATTTGTATTTCTAACAAGTTCCCAGGTGATGCTGACATTGCTGGTCTGAGGACCACACATTGTGTAGTTCTGGCATAGGATGTTATGAATAAAGGAAAAACCATGACTAAGGGTGTAATGGGAAAGAAGTCTGGGAAGGTGCAGTTTGCAGATTTTAAATAGTAGGCCTCATTGAGCAGCTAATTTGGTGCAAAAGCAAGAAGAAAGGGAGGGAGTTAGTTGTAAAGATATCTAGGGGAAAGCATTTTTATCTGAATGATCAGTCAGTACCAAGGCCCTAAGGAAGGGGACATGCCCATTTATTCCAAGAAAAAAAAAGGAGCCCAACGTGACAAGGGTAGAAAGAGTGAGAGTGAGTAGAGTAAGACATGTGTTCAAAGGAGATAATTATTAAAGGAAAAGACTGGGCAGAACAAGTGCCTTTCAACTTTTGCTCCCTGTAAAGCACGAAGCCACTGGAGGGTTTTGAACAGAGAGTGACATTATCTGAATAATGTTTTTTAAAAAAACCCACTCTGGCCAAAGAACATATCAATTACTAGGAATTTTCTGAATAACCTAGATGAGAGATGATTGTGGCTTGGATCAGAGTGTTAGAAATGGCAGTGGGAAATAGTGACTTCGTTTTGAAAATGTTTCTGAAATAAAAACAGTAGGGGTCTGTGATTGACTGGGTGTTCAGTATAAGAGAGAGAGGGGGGTCAAGCGTGGCTGAAGAACTTCATACTTGAGTAATATCTGTCAATATGATGAAGCTGATCATTGACTAGATGGATATTTGTCATAAAAAGCTCTTTCAATTTGGCCTGTCAGTTTCTAGTACAGAGAAAAAATGAACCAGAGTGAAGAAAGCCTAGGTGCATTATGAGATATAAAGAGAACAATCTATGATTCTTGGAGTCTCAGAAACAGAAGAGAGGGAGAAAGGGGCAGAAAGCTTATTTCAAGAAATGATGACTGATAACTCCTCAAATCTGGGGAAAGATTTGGAAATCCAAATTTAGAAAGTTCATAAGTTTCCCAAAAGATTCAACTCAAAAGGATCTTTTCCAGAATACATTATAATGACACTGTCTAAAATGAAAAATAAAGAAAAAATTTTAAAATGGGAAGAGTAAAGAAACCCCTCACATAAAAGGGGACTCATAAGGGGCATAAATTGAATTACTATGATATTGACTTGTCAAACATTACAGAATGATCTCTGTTCATTTCCAAGGCAAACCATTAAATATCACAGTATTCCAAGTCTATGCCCCAACCACTAATGCCGAAGAAGCTGAAGTTCAATGATTCTATGAAGACCTATAAAACCTTCTAGAACTAACACCGAAAAAAGATGTCCTTTTCATCACTGGGGAATGGAATGCAAAAGTAGGAAGTCAAGGAACACCTGGAGTAACAGGCAAATTTGGCCTTGGAGTACAAAATGAAGCAGGGCAAAGACTAACAGTTTTGTCAAGAGAATGCATTGGTCACAGCAAACACCAGCTTCCAACAACACAAGCGACAACTCCATGGACATCACCAGATGATCAATACCAAAATCAGATTGATTATACCCTTTGCAGCTGAAGATGGAGTGGTTCCATACTATTAGGAAAAACAAGATCAGGAGCTGAATGTGGCTCAGATCATGAATTCCTTATTACAAAAGGAATTTATTCAGACTTAAATTGAGGATAGTAGAGGAAACCACTACGTCATTGAGGTATGACCTAAATAAAATCTCTTACAATTATATAGTGGAAGTAACAAATAGATTCAAGGGACTAGATTTGATAGACAGACAGCCTGAAGAACTATGGATGAAGGTTCATGACATTGTACAGAGGCAGGGATCAAGTCCATCCCCAAGAAAAAGAAATACAAAAAGGCAAAACAGTTGTTTGAGAAGGCCTTACAAAGAGCTGAGAAAAGAAAGGAAGCAAAAGGCAAATGAGAAAAGGAAAGCTATACCCATCTGAATGCAGAGTTCCAAAGAATAGCAAGGAGAGATAAGAAAGCATTCCTAAGAGATCAATGCGAAAAAATAGAGGAAAACAATAGAATGGGAAAGACTAGAGATCTCTTCAAGAAAATTAAAGATACCGAGGGAACATTTCATGAAAATATGGGCATAATAAGGACAAAAACAGTATGGACCTAACAGAAGCAGAAGGTATTAAAAAAAGGTGGTAAGAATGAACAGTAGAACTATACACAAAAGATCTTCATGACCCAGACAACCATGATGGTGTAATCACTCACCTAGAGCCAGACATCCCAAAGTGCAAAGGCAAGTGGGCCTTAGGAAGCATCATTATGAACAAAGCTAGTGGAAATGATGGAATTCCAGGTAAACTATTTCAAATCCTAAAAGCTGATACTGTTAAACTACTGCACTCAGTATGCCAGCAAATTTGGAAAACTCAGCAGTAACCACAGGACTGGCAAAGATCAGTTTTCATTTAATCCCAAAGAAAGGCAATGCCAAAGAATGTTCAATCTACTGTACAATTGCAGTCATCACACAGGCTAGTAGAGCAATGCTCAAAATTCTCCAAGCCAGGCTTCAATAGTACATGAACTGAGAACTTCCAGATGTTCAAGCTGGACTTAGAGAGGCATAGGAACCAGAGATCAAATTGTCAACATCCACTGGATCAGAGAAAAAGCAAGAGAGTTCCAGAAAAACATCTACTTCTGGTTTATTCACTATGCCAAAGCCTTTGACTGTGTGGATCACAACACAATGTGGGAAATTCGTTAAGAGATGGGGAAACCAGATCACCTCACCTGCCTCCTGAGAAATCTGTACAGAGTTCAGGAAGCAAAAGTTATAACCAGACATGGAACAACGGACTGCTTCCAAATTGGGAAAGGAGTGCTCAAGGCTGTATATTCTCACCTTGCTTATTTAAATTATATGCAGAGTACATCATGCAAAATGCCATGTTGGATGAAGCACAAGCTGGAATCAAGATTGCCAGAAGAAATATCAATAACCTCAGATATGCAGATGACACTACCCTCATGGCAGAAAGCAAAGAGGAACCTAAGAGCCTCCTGATGAAAATGAAAGAGGAGAGTGAAAAAGCTGGCTTAAAACTCAACATTTAAAAAAATAAAGATCCTGGCATCCAGTCCCATAATTTCATTGCAAATAGATGGGAAAACAATGGAAACTGTGACATACTTAATTTTTGGGGGCGACAAAATCACTGCAGATGGTGACTTCAGCCATGAAGTTAAAAGATGTCTGCCTTCTCCTTGGAAGAAAAGCTATGGCAACCCTAAACAGAATATTTAAAAGCAGAGACATCACTTTGGCAACAAAGGTCCATATAGTCAAAGCTATGATTTTTCCAGTAGTCATGTATGGATGTGAGAGTTGGACCATAAAAAAAGCTGAGCTCCGAAGAATGGATGTTTTTGAACTGTGGTGTTGGAGAAGACTCTTGAGAGTCCCTTGGACTGCAAGGAGATCAACCCAGTCAATCCTAAAGGAAATCAGTCTGAATATTCATTGGAAGGACTGAAGCTGAATGGATGCTGAAGCTGAAGCTCCAATACTTTGTCCACCTGATATGAATCACTGGAAAAGACCCTGTTTCTGGGAAAGATTGAAGGCAGCAGGAGAAGAGGACATTAGAGGATGAGATCATTGGATAGCATCACTGACTCAATGGACATGAGTTGGAGCAAATTCCGGCAGTTGGTGATAGACAGAAAACCCTGGCATGCTGCAGTCCATGGGGTCACAAAGAGTCTAATGTGGCTGAGCAACTGAACTGAACTGATATTGAAATATGGGGAAGGGTAGTATAAAAACACAGTTTTGGTATTTGATTGAAGTTGAGTTGCTATCAGCTAAAAATAATCTATTATAAAATATGTTTTATGTAATCCACATGGTAACCACAAAACAAAAACCTGCAATATATATTTGAAAGATAAAGAGAAGAGAATAAAAGCATACTATCATAGAAAATCATCAGTTCATAAAGGAAGACAGTAAGAAAAGAAGAAAAAAAGGAAAGAAACTACAAAATAGCTAGGAAATACAAGATGGCATTAGCAAGTCTTTATCTCCCATAATTACTTTAAATGTGAATGATTAAATTCTCAAAACTAGAGGCATAGAATGGGTAAGTGGGTAAAACAACAAGATCCAACTATTTGTTGCCTACAAGAGATTTACTCAGTTTTAACAATACACATAGGCTAAAGGCGAAGGGATTGAAAATGATATTTTATGCATGCCAAAGGGAGCAGTAGGCTATAATCATATCAGACAAAATAGAGTTTAAGTAAAAAACTGTAACAAGAGACTAAGGTATTATATAATGATAAAGGAGTTAAGTTATCAAGAGAATGTAACAATTGTAGCACCTAAAAATATTAAGCAAATGCTAACATATCTGAAGGAAAAAATAGACAATAATACAATAATAGTAGGGGGAATTTACTATCTCAGTTTCAACAAAGGGTAGGTCATACAGATAGAAAATTAGTAAAGAAACATTAAAATTGAAGTATACTTTAAACCAAATTGATCTAACAGACATATACAGAACATTCCACTCAGCAGTAGCAGAATACACATTCTTCTCAAATACACACGGAACTTTCTCCAGGATAGATCATAAGTTAGGACACACAAAAAATCTTAACAAATTTAAGAAGATTGAAAACATATATGCAGGAAACATCATTGTTCCAAATTACATGAAGCTAACAGTTATAAAATTGAAGGGAAAAACAGAGAGCTACAAAGTAATAACAGAAGACTTCAATATCCCACCTTCAAAAATGGATATAACAAGACAGAATATAAATAAGTAAATGGAGAACTTGTATGAGACTGTGAACTAACTGGATCAAATAGACATCTACAGAACATTCTTCCCAACAATAGAAGAATATATATTTTTCTCAAGTGTACATAACTTTCATCAAGTTACATTATATGTTAAGCTCCAAAAAATTTGGATAAAATTTTAAAAGATTCAAATTACACAGAACATCTTCTCCATTCACAATGGAATAAAACTAGAAATCAATAGCAGAAGAAACACGGAAATATCCATTAATATGTGGAAAATTAAATAACATACTCTTAAACAACCAATATAGTTAAAAAATAAGATCACAAGATTATTTTAAAATATCTTGACAAATGAAAAATAATATACACTATTGAATGTAGCAAAAGCAGTGTTAAGAAGCAAATTTATCATTTCAAAGACTTACATTAAAAACAAAGATCTTATCAACAACCTAAGATCAAAGATCAAATCATCATCAACCTAAAATCACACATTAAAAAATCAGAAAAAAGAACAGACTAAACCTAGAAGATAGGAAATAATAAAGATTGAAGCAGAGATAAACAAAATACAGAACACAAAAACAATAGAATAAATCAATACAACCAAGTGCTGGTTATTCAAAAAGATCAACAAAGTTAATAAAACTGTAGCTAGACTGAATAAGGAAAAAAAGAGAAATGAAATGGGTAAATATTATCTATTTTATAGAAATAAAGATAAACGTTATAAGACAGTACAGTGAACAATTGTATGCAGGCAAAATGGATAACTTATCTTAAATGGACAAATTCCTAGAAATACATAGCCTACCAAAACAAAATCATGAAAGAAAAAAAAAAAAACAGAAAATCTTAACAGCCTTATAACTAATAAGGAGAATGAATCAAAATAAAAAAAAAATCAACAATAAAAAGTCAACGAACAAATTAATTCACTGGCTAATTATAACAATTTTTAAAAAGAATTAAGCTAATCCTCCTCAAGGGGCTTCCCTGGTGGCTCAGTGGTAAAGAATCCACCTGCCCTTACAGGAGATGCATGTTCAATCCCTGGGTCAGAAAGATCCCCTGCGGATGAAAATGGCAACCCACTAAAGTATTCTTGCCTGGGAGATTCCATGGACAGAGGAGCTAGGTGGGCTCCAGTCCATGGAGTCAAAAAAGAGTCAGACACAACTTAGCTACTAAAGAGCAACATATCTTTCTCAAATTCTTCTAAAAAATTAATGAGGGAACATTTTATTTATATCTCATTCTATGAGGCCAGCACTACCACAACACTAAAGACAGACAAGGATCCTACATGAAGAAACAATTGCAGACCAATATATCTTAAGGTAACTGATGCAAAAATTAGCAAAATATCAGCAAACAGAATCATGACCAAATGAGATTTATTCTTGGAATAAAAGGATGGACTTCAATCAATATCATATACTACATGAACAAAGTAAAGGGGAAGAAATACCACAAAATCATCTCAATGCAAAAAAAAAAAAAAAGCATTTGACAAAATTCTACATTTCCATGGGAAAAAAAAAACTCAACTAGAAGCAGAAGGAAACTATCTCAAATTATAAAGTCCATATATGAAAAGTCCACAGCAAACACCATAGTGATTTGTGAAAGGCTAAAATCTTCTTTTCCGTTAAGATTAAGAACAATACAAGAATGCCTGCTTTCATCCCTCCTATACAGCAGATTACTGAAAATCCTAGCCAGAGGAATTATGCAAAAATAAATAAATAAGAGGTATACAAATTGAAAAGGAAAAATTAAAGTTATTTTTCCTTACAGGTGACATGGTCTTATATGTAGAAAATCCTAAAGATTCTACAAAAAAAAGACAAAACAAAACAGAATTAATAAGTGAATTCAGCAAACTTGCAAGACACATAATCAACACACAACAATCAATTATGTTTCTACACAATTACCAGGATCACTAAAGGAAGATGGTGGAGAAAATAGGAGGAGATTGTTAAAGTAATGCATCTTGTAGGAAATTGAAGACTGGTATTCTGTTTCCATGATGATTATTATGTAAAATATGCCCTACTGTATAAGACAAAACTGTGTCCAACTGTATGTAGCCACCAATTAGTTTTTCCTTGTTTTTATTTTGTCTTATGCTATCTGCATTATGATTTTATGTGTGTTTGTATTTATACACATTTTACTTGTATGACTTCATGTTGAACCTCAAATAAAAGTTTCCTTATTTGAGTGTTTATGGGCTTCCCAGGTGGCTCTGTTGTAAAAACAAACAAAAAAAAACTGCCTGACAATGCAGGAGATGTGGATTCAATCCCAGGGTTGGGAAGACCACCTGGAGAAGGAAATGGCAACCCACTCCAATAGTCTTGCCTGGAAAATCCCATGGACAGAGAAACTTGCCAGGCTACAGTCCATGGGGTTGCAAAGAGCTGAACAAGACTGAGCACACATGCACATCAATATGTGACTGTTTTAAAAATGTTCATTTTTCACTAACAATGAGCAATCTGAAAAGGAAGTTTAGGAGACAACTCCATTTGCAATGGCATAAACAAATTAAAGTTCTTAGGAATAAACTTAACAAAGGAGGCAGAGACTTATACATTAAAAATTACAGAACATTAAATTTTTTAAAAGATGTCAATAAGTGTAAAGACATATGTACATGAAGGCAGAGACTTATACATTAAAAATTACAAAACATTAGTTAAAAAATTTTTTTAAGATGTCAATAAGTGGAAAGATATCATATGTACATGGCATGGAAAACAGTATTGTTTAGATGACAATATTATGTGAAACAATCTATAGATTCAGTGGAATCTCTATCAAAATCTCAATGATTTTTTGCAGAAATAGAAAAGTCTATCTTAAAATTCATATGGAATCTCATGGAACCAAGACTAGCCACAACTTTTGAAAATAAGCAACAAACCTAGAAATCTCAAAACTTTTGATTTCAAAATTTATTTCAAAGCTCTAGTAATCAAAAGGGTGTGGAATTGGCTTAAACAGATAGAATTAATGATATATTATAGAATGAAAATTCCAGAAAGAATCCCTCACATACATGGGCGAATGACATACTCTGCACATAAGTTAAATAAGCAGGATGACCTGACGTATTCCTTTCTCAATTTGGAACCAGTCTGCTGTTCCATTTCTGGTTCTAACTGTTGCTTCTTGACCTGCATACAGATTTCTCAGGATGCAGGTCAGGCGGTCTGATATTTCCATCTCTTTAAGAAGTTTCCAAGTTTGTTGTGAACCCCACAGTCAAAGGCCTTAGCATAGTTAATGAAGCAGAAGTAGATGTTTTTCACCAAAAATATCAGGATCATTCAATAAAAACAGTCTTTTTAACACAACATTCTGGATCCATATACAAAAAAAAAAAACAACTCAAAAAGGATGAAAGATCTAAATATAACAACTAAAATGTAAGACACTTTGAAAGAAATATAGAGGGAGAGCTTGATGACACTGGATTGGACAATGATTTCCCTGGTGGCTCACATGGTAAAGAATCTGCCTGCAATGCAGGAGACTGGGGTTTGATCTGTGGACTGGGAAAATCCTCTGGAGAAGGGAATGGCTACCTATTCCAGTATTCTTGCCTGGAAAATTCCAAGGACAGAGGAGTCTGGTAGGCATGGGGTCTCAAAGAGTGGGATACGACTGAGTGACTAACACACTCACACTCTTGGTATTACACCAAAAAAAAGATAAATTAGACTGTATCAAACTTAAAGTTTTGTGCATCAAAAGAAATTATCAACAGAGTAAAAAGGCAACCCAACAGAATGAAAGAAAATATTTACAAATCATATATCTTATAAGGGTTTAATATTCAAAATACATAAAGAACTCCTACCACTTAACAGCAACAACAACAACAAAATAAATAACTCAGTTTAAGAAGGGAAGAATAGACATTTCTCCAAAGAAAACACACAAATGTCAAACAGTTGCATGAAAATATGCCTAATATCACTAATCACTAGGGAAATGAAAAGAAAAACCACAATGAGATAATACTTCACACCCATTAGGATGACTATTGTTTAAAAAAATAACAAGAGTTGGCAAGGATGTAGATAAATTTAAATACTTGAATACTTCTGATGGGAGTGTACAAGGATGTAGCTGCTATTAAAAACTGTATTGCAGTTCCTCAAAAAATTGAAAATAGAATTATCATATGATCCTGCAATTCCACTACTAAGTATGTACTTGGAGGAATTATAAGCAGGAAGTGAAACAGAGCCTCTTGATGAGGGTGAAAGAGGAGAGTAAAAAAGCTGGAATAAGACTCAGCATTCGAAAAACAAAGATTATGGCATCCAGTCACATCACTTCATGGCAAATAGATGGGGAAACAATGGAAACAGCGAGAGACTGTATTTTCTTGGTTTCCAAAATCACTGCAGTTGGTGAATGCAGCCACAATTAAAAAGATGCTGATGTTGTTAAAGTGCTGCACTCAATATGTTAGCAAATTTGGAAAGCACAACAGTGGCCACAGAGCTCATCCAATACAATATTGTAAAGTAAAAAAAAAAAAATAATAAGAATAAGAATGATTATCATCTAAAAAAAAAAAGAACTAGAAAAAGGTAGTTTTCATTTAAATCCCCAAAAGAAGCAATGCCAAAGAATGTTCAAACTATGGCACAATTGCACTTATCTCACACGCTACCAAAGTAATGCTCAAAGTTCTCCAGGCCTCAACAGTATATGAGTCAAGAACTTCCAGATGTTCAAGATGGGTTTAGAAAAAGCAGAGGAATCAGAGACCAAATTGCCAACATCGGCTGGATCAGAGAATAAGCAAGAGAATTCCAGAAAAGCATCTACTCCTGTTTCATTTACTATATTAAAGCCTTTGACTGAGTGGATCACAAAACCACTGTGGAAAATTCTTAGAGTTGGAAATACCAAATCACCTTACCTGCCCCCTGAGAAATCTGTACACAGGTCAAGAAGCAACAGTTAGAGCTGGACATGGAACAACAGACTAGTTCCAAATTGAGAAAGGAGTACATCGAGGCTCTATATTGTCACTCTGCTTATTTAACTTATACGCAGAGTACATCATTTGAAATGTCGGGCTGGATGAAGCACAAGCTGGGATCAAGATTGCCAGGAGAAATATCAATAACCTCAGATACACAGATGCCACTACCCTTATGGCATAAAGCAAAGAGGATCTAAAGAGCCTCTTGATGAAAGTGAAAGAGGAGAGTGAAAAAGCTGGCTTAAAACTCAACATTTAAAAAGCCAAGATTATGGCATCCAGTCCCATAACCTCCTGGCAAATAGATGGGAAAACAATGGAAACATGTACAGATTTTACTTTTTTGGGCTCCAAAAATCACTGTGGATGGTGATTGCAGCCATGAAATTACAAGATGTTTGCTACTTGGAAGAAAAGCTATGACAAACCTAGACAGCCTATTAAAAAACAGAGACATCACTCTGCCAACAAAGGTCCATATAGTCAAAGCTGTGGTTTTTCCAACTGTCATATGTGGATGTGAATTGGATCATAAAGAAGGCCGAGTGCTGAAGAATTGATGCTTTTGAACTGTCGTGTTTAAGGAGACTCGTGAGAGTCCCTTGGACTGCAAGGAGTTCAAACCAGTCAATCCTAAAGGAAATCAGTCCTGATATTCATTAGAAGGATTGATGCTGAAGGTGAAGCTCCAATACTTTGGCCACCTGATGCAAAGAGCCAACTCATTCAAAAGACCCTGACATTGGGAAAGACTGAAGGCAGGAGGAGAAAGGGACAACAGAGGATAAGATGGTTGGATGGCATCACCAACTTGATGGACATGAGTTTGAGCAAGCTCTGGGAATTGGTGATGGACAGGAAAGCCTGCCATGCTTCAGTCCATAGGGTCTCAAATAGTTGGGCATGACTAAGAGACTGAACTGAAATGAGCTGATGAGATGGTGAATAACAGGGAAGCATGGAATGCTGCAGTCGACAGGGTCACAAAGAGTTGGACACAACTGATCAACTGAAGAGCAAACAGATGTTAGCAGACCCCCGTGTTTATAGTAGCCTTATTCATACTAGGCAAAATGTAGAAAGAACTCGTGTCTTCAACAGATAAATAGATAAATCAAATGTGATATATGCATACAATGGAAAGCTTTTTAGTCTTAAAAAGGAATGAGATTCTGACATATGTTGCAAGATGGCTGAACCTTGAAGACATTACAGTAAGTAAAATTATCTAATCACAGATACTGCGTGATTCCAGTTATGTGAGGTACCAAGAATAGTCAAATTCATAGAGACATAAAGTAGAATGGCAATTGCCAGCCACTTTATAGAGAGGCAAAAGAGAGGTTATTATTTACTAAGTACAGAGTTTCAGCTTTACAAGATGAAAAATTCCAGAGATAAATAGTGGTGATGGTTGCACAAAAATGCAATGTAATATCACTAAACTGAACACTTAACAATAGTTAAAATTGGTATTTCCCTGGTGGTCCAGTGGTTAAAAATGTGAAAAAGTAGTAGTGGTCAACTGTCCAATATAGAGAGTTCAGGTACAAAAATAGAACACATCTGTTTAGGGTTGGCAATTTGGGTGACATAATGTTTGCAGTTTAAGTGGAGCAATGGAAGTATACATCCACAGAATAAATAGAAGATGAAAAGAAATGAGGAGAATAGGCATCTCTAGTGAGAATTTGGCAAAGATGTTAAAAGACAGTTTCTCCATGTAAATTTATTCCAGAAACTTGGGTGTATTGTTACGTCTACAATGTACTTTCTTTCTTTAGCTGCAGAGTTAGCCAAGTTGCAAAGTAACAGATTTCAAAGGGTGGCTTAGGCAATTTATATCTTTTTCATATTTTACTGTTAAAAAAATAATCTCTTTATATTAACACTGGGTTTCCCATGTTGCTCAGATGGTAAAGAATCTGCCTGCAATGCAGAAGACCTGGGTTCGATCCCTGGGTAAGGAAGATCCCTTGGAGAATGGAATAGCTACTCACTTCAGTATTCTTGCCTGGAGAATTCCATGGACAGAGGAGCCTGGTGGGCTACAGTCCATGGGGTCACAAAGAGTCGACATACTAACACCATTGCTAATAAAAACAATGACTTTTTATTAGGTTTACAAAATATATCTTTTTAAAATTTTCAAATAGTCTTGAAATGCAGGCATTATTACCTTCTTTGACAGATTTTTAAAAAATTAAGTTGAGTAACTGCATGGTCACAAAGCAAGTGCTTGAATGACTGCTTGTGTAATTTGAAGCTAGTATTCCTGAACTTGAGAGTGTAGCTACAGAGTGATGATCCTTAGATGTGCCTGCTCACGAGGGTGCAGAGACATGAGACAATGTCACTTATCATGTGATGGCCCACCAATGCACCTTGCACAAGTCGGTTCTAGGTGGGTAAACTCTCCAGGGACAGGAGACGTGCCCTGCAAGTACTAAGGCACCTTAGAAAACAGAAAGGAAGATGGACAGGCAAAGAAACCCACTGAATCGGACACAAACACATTCCTTCCTGGCTTTAAAAAAATAAAAGAAGCTGTGAGAGACCAAAAATATGACCTTTATTCTCCAAGGAGCATGGTGGTAGAGTTACTTTGAGTCTCCCAGTTACCGTGAGAAAATCCTGGCTGGCAGGACCCCCTGATGGAACAGAAATGACTCTTTGTGCGAGATTTAAAACATTTTTAATTTGAAAGCAAACATAATTGCACATACTACTTATACACACACCATGTGGAAATAATAAACGCACTTATGATGGAAATGTTTGCTTCATTTATTATGCTAGGAGTTTTTCCAAGAAATGGAAACAATTGTTAGAAGTGACATTAAATATTCAACTGAGTTTCTTTTTCTTAGTATTTTTATGAATACATACTTTAAAATATTACTACTACAAAATAAGGCACATGGCTCCTGACTTGTGGGAGCATTTGCTGAGTTCAAAAGGGAGAAATTCATCTCCAGAAAACACATGTACCATCAGAATTGGACACCAGTGAAAGCTTAGATTGGAAATTGTGTTCAAAACACAATTGTCTTTGAAATTGTGAAGGACAGGGAAGCCTGGCATCCTGCAGTCCACGTGGTCACAAACAGTTGGACATGACTTAGCGACAGAACAACAACAACATCTAGGCATCCATGAAATACGTGAATTCTATTTTAAAAGACCAGGAAGTCTTGTTAGGATATGAACATTGTATGAGTTAGCTAATGCTGCATCACAAACCATCCCCAAATTCTGAGACTAAAAACCGCCACATTCATTGCTTATAACTGGGTTGATTGCAACTTTGGGCTGATGTCACCTGTGTTTCCTCATGCATGTGCACTCAGCCATGAGCCAGGAAGACAATTTGGCTCATATTTGTTGCGTTCTCTTACCGTTTGGCATTTGTTTTGTGGATGGGTGGTTATAGATAACCAGCTTTAAAAAATTTTTTTTATTGAAGCATATTTGATTTACAATATTGTGTTAATTTCTGCTGTACAGCAGAGTGACTTTTGCATATTATTTTCCATTTATGGTTTATCAGAGAATATTTAGTATAGTTCCCTGTGCTATGTAGTAGGACCTTGTTTATCCATCTTGTATATACTAATTTGCATTTGTTAATCTCAAATTCTCAATCCTTCCTGCCTTCACCTCCCTCCCTCTTGACAACCATGAGTCTATTCTCTATGTGTATGAATTTGTTTCTCTTTCATTGATATATTCATTTGTGTCACATTTTAGATTCTACATATAACTGATAACATGTCTTTCTCTTTCTGACTTACTTCACTTAGTATGATAATCTCTAGGTCTACCCATGTGGCTGCAAATGGCATTATGTCATTCTTTTTTATGTCTGAGTAATATTCCATTGTATATATATATAGTATGCATATAATGTATATATACATATGTATGTATATATATGCATGCATATATAATGTATATAATATGCATTGTATATAATATATATATATATATATATACCACATTTGTATATATATCTAATGTATTGTATATCCATTTGTCTGTTGATGAACCTTTAAGATGGATAACCTGAGCTTTGTTCCACGTGATTGCATCATTCATTTAGCTAAGTCATGCTTCTTCACATGGTGGGTAATAGTTTTAAGAAAATGAAAAATTCTTCCTTCCACTACTACACTTCTTTATGTTCAAACATAGACACAAATACACATATACTCACATACAGACATGCATATACAGAAATATACAAACATTGGCTGAAAATTATAGAGAGTTGAGTATGCAAATTTTTACCAAAAATAGGACAGATGAATACTGCATAATTAAAAGTCATGCGTAGGCAATTTTAACACATCTTTCTCAGATAGATAAAGCAGACAAATATCAATATAATTAACAGGGAAGACTTGAACAATTTGTTTAATGAACTTGAGCACAGAATGCAAAAACTGCCAAGTCCATATTCCTTTTAATATGCATGGAGCATGTATAAAAATTGACCTTATTCCATACCACAAGGAAAATTTCAGTAATTTAGAATGGTGAGGTCAAGTTTGTAGTTAAAGTTAGGCTTAAGGTAAGTGTTAGGTTTAGGCCAGAAATTAGGAATAGCTCTGTGCTTATCTTTAAGTTCAGGGTTAGCCTTCAGATATAGGATTACTATTTGGATTAGGTCTAATTTGGATTAGTGTCAGATTTTATGTTTAGGGTTATTATTTTAATAGTCTTAGAGTTAGCACTAGTTTTAGTGTTGGAGTTAGGACTAGAACTAATATTAGGTTAATGGTAAGGATTAGTGTTGAGATTTGGATTAGAGTCAAGGTTAGGACTAGGTTTAATATTTAGCTTAGGCTTGGGTCTGTAGTAGAGTTAAGGGTAGTATTTGGTTTAAGGTTAGTACAGATTAATAGAACAATGATGTAAAATTGAAAACACACTTGATTTATAAAACACACTCTAGGGTAGTAAAGAAGTATCTTTGTAATGGACGTCATGGGACAACATAGGAAAAATTATTCGGAACCCCTACCTCACATTATTCTTAAAAATCAACTTAATTTGGAGCATAGTCTTAGATGACAAAGCAAAAAAAAAAATAGATTTTAGAAAACAAGAAAATTATATTATTTACCATGAGGAAGAGAAAACTTTTTAAGATAAGAAAAAAAAAAGATAAATTTTTCTATGTTAACATGAACAACTGTAGTTAATTCAAAATCTCTATTAAGAGAGTGAAAAGGCAAATCACATGTGGGAGAAAATGTTTCAACATACAGAGCTAAAACAACTTGTCAAGAGAATATATAAAGAACATGTATAAACTAATAAGGAAAAGAAAGGCAATCCAAGAAGCCAAAAGATTTAAATAGATCTGCAATAACAGTATGCAGATTGGTGAGAGAATGAAGCAATAGAAGCTCTCAAATGCTGCTGTTAAGAGAATAAATTGTTGCCCTCATTTTGGAAAATAGATTGTCAGTAGAAAGTGTAGTTGAAGATATATAGGCCCTATGAGCGAATAATGCAATAAATATAAGTAGCAATACAGATAGAAAACTGTGTGCTTATGTGCACCAGGATAGAAGTTTATGAATATATGAATATTAAGGGTACCACTGCTTTGTTTTTAACAACTTGAAACTTGGAATTAATCCATATTGCATCATCAGTAAAATGGATAAACACAGTGAGTGAAAAGAAGCCAGACACAATAGAATACCTACAGACTGGAATCCATTTATTAGGGCTCAGTAACAAGTACACTTAACCTACCTTAGGGTTGCATCCTTAGACAGCAAGGGGAGGCTCAGAAGGAGCAGTGATCAGGAAAGTGGGGACCTTCACGTTACTGACCATTTCATGATCTGCATATACAGTATACATAGACGTTTTCTTAATAGTAATTTATTAAATTGAACGATTTTGTGGACTTTTCAGTATGCTATATATCACAGCCAGAAGTTTTGTTTTTGTTTAGTCGCTAAGTCATGTCCAATTCTTTGCTACTTCACACACGCTGGACTCCTCTGTCCTTCACTATCTCCTGGAGTTTGCTCAGATTCATGTCCATTGAGTCGATGATGCTATCTAAACATCTCATCCTCTGCTGCCTCCTTCTCCTTTTGCGTTCAATCCTTTCTAGCATCAGGATCTTTTCCAAGGGGTTGGCTCTTCTCATCAGGTGGCCAAAGTATTGGAGCTTCAGCATCAATCCTTCCAAAGAATATTCAGCCCAAAGTTTAAAACTATATTATTTTAATAAGCATAAGGCATTTCAAGATTTGGATTTACAATATTTTAATGATTTACTTCATTGTTAAACATCTGCATTACCTTTCCTTGTTTTTCCTGCTCAAAATAGTGTTTCAACAGACAGAACTTTATGGCTACTATTTTTTTTTTTTTTTACTGATTTTTCAGAATAAATTCCTAAAATAAAGACTGGGCCAAGCCATATGGAGTTTTATGTGTTCTTGAAATAATATAACATTTTTCCAAAAATATGCAAGCTGCAAAATTTTGCAAAAATGTGCAAAGCTGCATTCTCCATAATTTAAGGATTTCTGAATCATTGCATGATTGCCAGTATCAAATACTATACTTTAAATAATACCTGATAGTTTTAATTTATTTATTTATAAATAATTTAATTATTTATACCTAGTGAAATGAAACCTTTTGTAAAGTATAGCATAGTGCTCAGATTGAGGATCAAGAGACAGATTGCTGAGACTCAAATTCTGGCTTCAACACTTATGCACTAAATGGCTTTGGGTTTGTTACTTAATCTTTTTGAAGGTCAATTTCTAAACACATATTACAGCAAAAGCTGTTGTGATAATTAAGTTTATCTGTGTGATAGAAAGAGCACACTTCCTGGAACATTTTAATTCTTCTGTAAATTAAATGTACATTGGATGAAGAAATGGAGAGATGGAGCAGTGGAGGAGGGAAGGAGCAGTGGAGGAGGGAAATAAGGAGAGAAGATGGAAAGGAAGGAAGGAAAAAATGGAGTGATGGAAGGAAGGCAGTTGGATGAAGGAAGGGAAGGATGTTTGCGGGGAGGAAGGAAAGAAAGGAGAAAGACTGGGAGATGGGAAAGTAGAGGCTGATGGAGGAAGGTCTAGGGAGTGACAGATCAGAGGGAGAGCATGGCAGAGGTTACTAGTTATACATTCCTTCTTGACAACATCTGCTCCCTTAAAGAATTCTTTCTTCAAAGTTTAAAAAATGATGTGGAGATAGGCTATATTGCTATCAAATGCAAATGATCAAGGCTTTGGAAGCAGTCTTAGTCTACCAGTCTTACCTATAACTCTGGGACAAAAGCCTTTCTGAACCACCTGTACAAAATAGAGTCAGTGACATGTAATGTTCAGGGCCAACACAGGAATTAAATAAGATAATGTATACGAATCCAGGAGTGGTTCATAGCATCTGTCAAAAAATGATAATGTTATGTTCTCCTTAATGTGATTGCTGGACAACTCAGAAAGTATTAGACATGACTTAAAATGGTGTAGACCCTAAATTTAGCTAATAAACATCATAATGTGATAAAAAAAATTTCATCAAATATTGATGGGACATGTGTCTATAAGTGTACGTATGTGAGTATGTATTTGTCCAGGTAGAAAGGAACAAAAAGGGTAGATGACATAACAGAAATGGGGAAAGTGTTTCTTGTCTGAGGCTACATGCCAGGAAAGTAACTGACCGGCAGTCAGCAGAATAAGGAAGACACAGCAGTACAGCCTCTGGCCAAGTAGGAGAGTAGTCTCTGACCACCAACACCTAGCTCGAGAAAGAGTTTGATCACCGAAGCCAAGAAAGGCAAGTCACCGTGTTAGATGAAGGAGCCCTGGACCATGAAGTCTCTTACCTGAAATGTCATATCCAGCAAGCACAGATCACAGGTTAGCAGGGTAACCTCATGGGGAGATTATGTTCAGTATAGCCATTTGGTTCTGCAAGTTCAACCCCAAGGCCAAATTCCATGAAAGTCCTTTCAAAAGGATAGCATGTTCAAAGGCTGGATTAGTCTCTCTTTCCTTTCATGCCCGGCTTAAACAAGAGTCAGACATAGATACACCATGCTCTTTTTCTGTGGTATTCCAAATATGCTCAAGAATAACCAACTTTAAAATAAATTAGCATTAAAAATATGAAATAAAAATGTGTGAGTATAAATGGGGACCTTTCTTCATGGTCTCAGTGATGCAGACTTTGCTGGTGGCTCAGACAGTAAAGTGTCTGCCTACAATGCGAGAGACCTGGCTTCAAACCCTGGGTTGGGAAGATCTCCTGGAGAAGGAAATCGCAACCCACTCCAGTATTCTTGCATGGAAAATCCCATGGATAGAGGAGCCTCGTAGGTTACAGTCCATGGGGTCACAAAGAGTCGGACATGACTGAGTGACATCACTTTCTTCACGGAGTCAGAGATGCTAGCAAAATTGTCAAATGACTTAGTCAAGCTTGTCATCCTACCTGCCATTCCTACAAGTTCTGTTAATAAGTCCTAAAGGCTCATCAAGACTAATGGAAGAGAAAAAGCACTGGGAATGAGGTTATATAAAAGAACAAGACAGTGTGCTCTCCAGATAGCTACAACAGAGTCCGTTTATGAACAATGGCAAAGTTATATGATGTAAAATATGGATTAAATATAGTAGAAGGTTATCAAGTAGGTCAATGGACCTGTTAGATGAACTTCTTTCCTGTAGTCCAAAACAAGTGATGACTCTGAGCTCTACTGAAAATCCTTCTACTTTTTTGGCCTAAAAAAATATCAGACTCAAAAAATATTTTCCCTCCTGAGACAAATTACCTCTTTCAATGTTGGTGAGGACAAATTACCTCCCTCCTGAATCTGGAAAGCTGGTTACTAAGTCAGCTTCCTTTTAATATGTTTCTGCAAAAGCTACCTATGAAGGAATTTAATTCATTTGGGCTGATAACATAGCTTTTTTAAAATTGTATTTTATTTTTAAACTTTACAATATTGTATTAGTTTTGCCAAATATCAAAATGAATCAGCCACAGGTATACATGTGTTCCCCATCCTGAACCCTCCTCCCTCCTCCCTCCTTATACCATCCCTCTGGGTCGTCCCAGTGCACCAGCCCCAAGCATCCAGTATCGTGCATCGAACCTAGACTGGCAACTCATTTCATACATGATATTTTACATGTTTCAATGCCATTCTCCCAAATCTTCCCACCCTCTCCCTCTCCCACAGAGTCCATAAGACTGTTCTATACATCAGTGTCTCTTTTGCTGTCTCGTACACAGGGTTATTGTTACCATCTTTCTAAATTCCATATATATGCATTAGTATACTGCATTGGTGTTTTTCTTTCTGGCTTACTTCACTCTGTATAATAGGCTCCAGTTTCTTCCACCTCATTAGAACTGATTCAAATGTATTCTTTTTAATGGCTGAGTAATACTCCATTGTGTATATGTACCACTGCTTTCTTATCCATTCATCTGCTGATGGACATCTAGGTTGCTTCCATGTCCTGGCTATTATAAACAGTGCTCGATGAACATTGGGGTACAGGTGTCTCTTTCCCTTCTGGTTTCCTCAGTGTGTATGCCCAGCAGTGGGATTGCTGGATCATAAGGCAGTTCTATTTCCAGTTTTTTAAGGAATCTCCACACTGTTCTCCATAGTGGCTGTACTAGTTTGCATTCCCACCAACAGTGTAAGAGGGTTCCCTTTTCTCCACACCCTCTCCAGCATTTATTGCTTGTAGACTTTTGGATCACAGCCATTCTGACTGGCATGAAATGGTACCTCATAGTGGTTTTGATTTGCATTTCTCTGATAATGAGTGATGTTGAGCATCTTTTCATGTGTTTGTTAGCCATCTGTATGTCTTCTTTGGAGAAATGTCTATTTAGTTCTTTGGCCCATTTTTTGATTGGGTCATTTATTTTTCTGGAGTTGAGCTGTAGGAGTTGCTTGTATATTTTTGAGATTAGTTGTTTGTCAGTTGCTTCATTTGCTATTATTTTCTCCCATTCTGAAGGCTGCCTTTTCACCTTGCTAATAGCTTCCTTTGATGTGCAGAAGCTTTTAAGTTTAATTAGGTCCCATTTGTTTATTTTTGCTTTTATTTCCAATATTCTGGGAGGTGGGTCATAGAGGATCCTGCTGTGATGTATGTCAGAGAGTGTTTTGCCTATGTTCTCCTCTAGGAGTTTTATAGTTTCTGGTCCTAGGTTTAGATCTTTAATCCATTTTGAGTTTATTTTTGTGTATGGTGTTAGAAAGTGTTCTAGTTTCATTCTTTTGCAAGTAGTTGACCAGATTTCCCAGTACCACTTGTTAAAGAGATTGTCTTTAATCCATTGTATATTCTTGCCTCCTTTGTCAAAGATAAGGTGTCCATATGTGCGTGGATTTATCTCTGGGCTTTCTATTTTGTTCCATTGATCTATATTTCTGTCTTTGTGCCAGTACCATACTGTCTTGATAACTGTGGCTTTGTAGTAGAGCCTGAAGTCAGGCAGGTTGATTCCTCCAGTTCCATTCTTCTTTCTCAAGATCACTTTGGCAATTCGAGGTTTTTTGTATTTCCATACAAATTGTGAAATTATTTGTTCTAGCTCTGTGAAGAATACTGTTGGTAGCTTGATAGGGATTGCATTGAATCTATAAATTGCTTTGAGTAGTATACTCATTTTCACTGTATTGATTCTTCCAATCCATGAACATGGTATATTTCTCCATCTATTAGTGTCCTCTTTGATTTCTTTCACCAGTGTTTTATAGTTTTCTATATATAGGTCTTTAGTTTTTTTAGGTAGATATATTCCTAAGTATTTTATTCTTTCCATTGCAATGGTGAATGGAATTGTTTCCTTAATTTCTCTTTCTGTTTTCTCATTATTAGTGTATAGGAATGCAAGGGATTTCTGGGTGTTGATTGTATATCCTGCAACTTTACTATAATCATTGATTAGTTCTAGTAATTTTCTGGTGGAGTCTTTAGGGTGTTCTATGTAGAGGATCATGTCATCTGCAAATAGTGAGAGCTTTACTTCTTCTTTTCCAATTTGGATTCCTTTTATTTCTTTTTCTGCTCTGATTGCTGTGGCCAAAACTTCCAAAACTATGTTGAATAGTAATGGTGAAAGTGGGCACACTTGTCTTGTTCCTGACTTTAGAGGAAATGCTTTCAATTTTTCACCATTGAGGATAATGTTTGCTGTGGGTTGGTCATATATAGCTTTTATTATGTTGAGGTATGTTCCTTCTATTCCTGCTTTCTGGAGAGTTTTTATCATAAATGGATGTTGAATTTTGTCAAAGGCTTTCTCTGCATCTATTGAGATAATCATACGGTTTTTATTTTTCAATTTGTTAATGTGGTGTATTACATTGATTAATTTGCGGATATTGAAGAATCCTTGCAGTTAGACCTAATTGATATCTATAGGACATTTCATCCTAAAACAATGAATTTCACCTTTTCTCAAGTGCACATGGAACCTTCTCCAGGATAGATCACATCCTGGGCCATAAATCTAGCCTTGGTAAATTCAAAAAAATAGAAATCATTCCAAGCATCTTTTCTGACCACAATGCAGTAAGATTAGATCTCAATTACAGGAGAAAAACTATTAAAAATTCCAACATATGGAGGCTGAACAACATGCTGCTGAATAACCAACAAATCACAGAAGAAATAAAAAAAGAAATCAAAATTTGCATAGAAATGAATGAAAATGAAAACACAGCAACCCAAAACCTGTGGGACACTGTAAAAGCAGTCCTAAGGGGAAAGTTCATAGCAATACAGGCATACCTCAAGAAACAAGAAAAAAGTCAAATAAATAACCTAACTCTACACCTAAAGAAAAGGAAGAAATGAAGAGCCCCAGGGTTAGTAGAAGGAAAGAAATCTTAAAAATTAGAGCAGAAATAAATGCAAAAGAAACAAAAGAGACCATAGCAAAAATCAACAAAGCCAAAAGCTGGTTCTTTGAAAGGATAAATAAAATTGACAAACCATTAGCCAGACTCATCAAGAAACAAAGGGAGAAAAATCAAATCAATAAAATTAGAAATGAAAATGGAGAGATCACAACAAACAACACAGAAATACAAAGGATCATAAGAGACTACTATCAACAATTATATGCCAATAAAATGGACAACGTGAAAGAAATGGACAAATTCTTAGAAAAGTACAACTTTCCAAAACTGGACCAGGAAGAAATAGAAAATCTTAACAGACCCATCACAAGCATGGAAATTGAAACTGTAATCAAAAATCTTCCAGCAAACAAAAGCCCAGGTCCAGACGGCTTCACAGCTGAATTCTACCAAAAATTTAGAGAAGAGATAACACCTATCCTGCTCAAACTCTTCCAGAAAATTGCAGAGGAAGGTGAACTTCCAAACTCATTCTATGAGGCCACCATCACCCTAATACCAAAACCTGACAAAGATCCCACAAAAAAAAAAAAAACTACAGGCCAATATCACTGATGAACATAGATGCAAAAATCCTTAACAAAATTCTAGCAATCAGAATGGGCTGATAACATAGCTTTTAAGATAAAAACACAATAACAAGAAAAGTAAAATTGAAAGGATTCATCAGTCTCTAAAAATGACTTATCTGTGCTGTTAATAAGTCATGTGGTCTTAGCTTGCAATGGTGATACTTTCTTGAGATGTTAAGGGTTTTCGTCTAATGATCTCCAATTGCTGTAAAAAATTTTTGAAGTGCTAGTATAGGGGTTGAAGGCATAAATAACAAAAGGAGCCCACACTATTTTTTTCAATTTGGTTGATACTGGAAATTTTTTAAAAAAACTTTATTGGAATATAGTTGATTTAAAATGTGTTAATTTCATGTGTACAGCAAAGGGATTCAGTGGTACATATACATGTATCTGCTCTTTTGTAGATTCTATTCCCATATAGATCACTATGGAGTATTGAGTAGAGGTCCCTGCACTATAAAGTAGGTCCTTATTAGTTATCTGTTTTGTACATAGTGGTATATATATATGCTGCTGCTGCTGCTAAGTCGCTTCAGTCATGTCCTACTCTGTGCGACCCCAAAGACAGCAGCCCACTAGGCTCCCCCGTCCCTGGGATTCTCCCGGCAAGAACACTGGAGTGGGTTGCCATTTCCTTCTCCAGTGCATGAAAGTGAAAAGTGAAAGGGAAGTCATTCAGTCGTGCCCAACTCTTAGCGACCCCATGGACTGCAGCCTACCAGGCTCCTCCGTCCATGGGATTTTCCAGGCAAGAGTACTGGAGTGGGGTGCCATTGCCTTCTCTGTTTTGTACATAGTGGTATACATATATGACAATCTCCCAAATTATCCCTTCTCCCCCTTTCTCTCTAGTAACCGTAAGTTTGTTTTCTACATCTGTGACTCTATTTCTGCTTTGTAAATAATTTCACCTGTATCTTTTTTCTTTTTTTAGATTCCACATATAAGCAATATCATATGATATTTGGTTTTATACTTTATTTTCTATAAATCATCTGACTCACATCAGAGCTGAATGAGATTTTTCTCTGATAGTGTTGATCCCTGAGTTCTATAGAGATCTAAGCTCTAACTTAAATAGGAATCTAAGCATAAAATGGCATTTGATTCAGAAATGAAATGTGTAAAGTCTCTGTGTACATGGGTTTATTTTCATAAACAGAGCTGGCAAAGTGGATTTTGAGGCAGAAAGACATATTTGATGATAACAAGGTGATAGACAATCATGTGTTTATATGAACTGTGACCAAAACAGAACAAATTCACATACAGAGAGAGAGAGAGACAGACAGACAGAGAGAGAGAGAACAGAAAGGTTTCAGCATGCAAAACTGAATTATCTGAATGGGAACACTTATTTGTCTGAATGGGGGAGGTCATAGTCTCCAATTCATGAATTTTATCACAAGCGTCCTTTTCCAAGAACCAGGATAATTTGTGTTCTGGTTTTCCTATGCAAAGGATTGTGTTTTCAATTTTATTGCTATTTTTCATAGAAGAAGAAGTAGAACTAGAGAAAATGACTGGCTGTCTTGGAGAAGGCAATGGCACCCCACTCCAGTACTCTTGCCTGGAAAATCCCATGGATGGAGGAGCCTGGTGGGCTGCAGTCCATGGGGTCGCTAAGAGTCGGACACGACTGAGTGACTTCACTTTCACTTTTCACTTTCATGCATTGGAGAAGGAAATGGCAACCCACTCCAGTGTTCTTGCCTGGAGAATCCCAGGGACGGGGGAGCCTGGTGGGCTGCCGTCTATGGGGTCGCACAGAGTCGGACATGACTGAAGCGACTTAGCAGCAGTCTTGTCCCAAAGAGTATTTGAAGTGAAACCAAACTTAATTTTTCCTTTCAGTCTTTATGTTCCTTAGTGTCCTCTGCAACATCTATGCATGTGACCATTCTTACTTCTGCTTTAAAGTGAAAATAACCTATTGTTTATCTTTTATTACTCAGCTAACTTGTAGTGATTTTAGAAAATTCTTGCAATACAAGAAAAAAGAAAGTAAAAAGCATCCAAATTCCTTCCATCACTCTAATAATGAGTTAATCATTTTCAATATTTTGAAGATCTTTTGATGTACATTTTTAGGTTAAACAGGCCATGTCTCATATAATTTACATACAGATCATACAAAAGTAGCTGTTTCGTCACTTGCTGTTATACTCATAGTTCAACAATACAGACATACCACATCTTTTAATTACTACTGCATAGTACTCCATTGATGATATGAAACATATTTCATTTCGCCAGCCCTTAATTGATAAACACTTAGGTTGTGTTCAATTTCTTATCATAGTCAACAGCCCTGCTATGAATGTTTCCAAATGCCTTCATAGCCTTCTGCTTCACTGCCCAAGTTCTTGATTTTTTTTTTTTTTTTTTTTTTTTTTTGCCAATTTATCATGTGTCATCTTAAAATCTTGCCCCCACCTTCTGAGAGAATACATACTCTGGAGGCAGACTAGAGGGTCTGAATCCTAGGACAAGGACTCAGTGGGCCTACAATTCTGTACGTTATTTTGTACATTTCTATGTCACAATATCTAAGCTATAAAATCAAGATAATAATATGCAAATCCTAAAGTGCTGATGGTCAAATAGAATAAGCCATTTCTAACGCAGAGCATATATATTCTCTAAGTATTGAAACTGCTGTAATTATCTTCTCATTCACAGTCTCTGAAAATCAAATCTGAAAACTATTTCCCATGTCTTTACAACCTTCCCTATTTAAGATTTCCAGCTTACATCTTTCACCCGCTAGCTTCTTCCAGGCTTCATGTCAGGTTCTCAGATTCCTGAAAGTCATTTATGCTGGATGTTCTACAGTCACAGAAGTTCTGTACAGAAAAGAGAGTCCCCAGAGGACCATGGCACAGATCTTTGGAGCCATATTTCATAGTTCCTCCCCTACAGATACGTCCAGTCAGTCACAAATTCCTCCCAGGTGTTCATGTTTCCTCCATATCTTCCATCTATCTCTCTGTCCATCACTGGATTTCCAGCCTAAGTCAGACCCTGTGGGTTTTCACTCAGATGATGAATTTAAAACCTTCTTCAGGGACACAATGCTTTCCTCAAATGACATGTCAAGTAGAAGTCCAGTACACTCAGCAAGTTGGACCATTGCTGCTGCTATTAAGTCAGAATTTAGGAGCCTGGAACCCCACCTCTTCCCTTCCCTTTTCTCTAGATGTCCCCCCAAATAAACAAGCCTCAATCACTCCTATGAAGAGAGGAATTCCCCTCCCAGATGCCACTTGCTTTTCCTCTAAGCTCTTCTGCATACAGAGAAAATATAATCAGTGAAAAAATATTACCATGGTCATAGTACTCCCCTGATCCAAGCTATATGCATAGTTCCTTGCAAATTTCTTCACCTACATTCAAGTCCCTGTAACAAATTTCAAATTTAGCTTCAATAAATCTATAAACTGAAGCGTACCCAAAGAGGAATCCATGACATCATTGTATGACTGCACACCTTGAGAGGGGCTTGATGCCCTCAAGGGCTTGCTTCCTTCCACCCACATGTTCTGACACCACGTGGGATTTCAAGAACTTGTTTAAACTCTGCCTCCTCCATGTTGTTGGCACATTCATTATAACTCTCTCTATTAGATTCCAGCTTCCTTTTCTCTGATGTACAGAAGTATCATGTTTTTTCAGGATATTATCCCAACCACCATTTTGTATGAGAATGTGTTATATTTTCTAAAACTGGGGCCTCATGCACATTTGGAGTTCAACCATAGTAGCTGGTAATCCTGGAAGCAACTTGCTCCCATGAAAAAAATTTTAAGAAATTATGAAGGATTTTAGTGCTAGAAGTATCACTACTGGGCAGATTACGTCCCATTTGTGACCAACAAGACTCTTTGCGGGTAAGTGTATTCAGTTCCTAATCATACAGTATTGTCAATGTGGTTGTTGTTGTTCAGTCACTCAGTTGTGTCTGACTCTTTGTGATCCCATGGACTGCAGCACGCCAGTCTTCTCTGTCCTTCACCAGCTCCTGGAGCTTGCTCAAACTCATGTTTATCAAGTCGGTGAGGCCATCCAATCATCTTATTCTCTGTTGTCCTCTTCTTCTGCCTTCAGTCTTTCCCAGCATGAGGATATTGTCTAATGAGTCAGTTCTTCCCATCAGGTGGCCAAAGTATTGGAGCTTCAGCTTCAGCATTAGTCCTTCCAATGAATATTCAGGACTGCTTTCCTTTAGGATTAACTGGTTTGAGCTCCTTGCAGTCCAAGGGACTCTCAAGAGTCTTCCCCAACACCACAATTTAAAATCATAAATTCTTCAGCACTCAGCTTTCTTTATGGAAAACTCTCACATCCATACATGACTACTGGAAAAACCACAGCTTTGACTACACAGACCTTTGTTGGCATAGTGATGTCTCTGCTTTTTAATATGCTGTCTAGGTTGGTCATAGCTTTTCTTCTAAGGAGCAAGTGTATTTTAGTCTCATGGCTGCAGTCACCATCTGCAGTGATTTTGGAGCCCCCCAAAATAAAGTCAGCCACTGTTTCCATTGTTTCCCCATCTATTTACATGAAGTGATGGGACTGGATGCCAAGCTCTTCATTTTTTGAATGTTAAGTTTTCAGCCAGGTTTTTCACATTCCTCTTTAACTTTCATCAAAAGGTTCCATAGTTCCTCTTCACTTTCTGCCAAAAGGGTGGTGCCATCTGCATATCTGAGGTTACTGATATTTCTCCTGGCAATCTTGATTCCAGTTTGTGCTTTATCCAGCCCAGCATTTCTTATGATGTACTCTGCTTATAAGTTAAATAAGCAAGGTGACAATATACAACTTTGAAGTACTCCTTTTCCCAATTTGGAATCAGTCTATTGATCCATGTCTGGTGCTATATGTTGCTTCTTGACCTGCATACAGGTTTCTCAGGAGGCAGGTAAGCTGGTCTGGTATTTCCATCTCTTGAAGAATTTTCCAGTTTGTTGTGATCCACAGAGTCAAAGGCATTGGTGTCATCAATGAAGCAGAAGTCGATGCTTTTCTGGAATTTGCTTGCTTTTTCTATGATCCAAAGGATGTTGGCAATTTGATCTCTGGTTCCTCTGCCTTTTCTAAATCCAGCTTGACCATCTGGGAATTTATGGTTCACATACAGTTGAAGCCTGGTTTGGAAAGTTCTGAGCATTACTTTGGTAGTGTGTGCAATGATTGCAATTGTGCAGTAGTTTGAACATTCTTTGGCATTGCCTTTCTTTGGGATTGGAATGAGGCCACTGCTGAGTTTTCCAAATTTGCTTGCATATTGAGTGCAGCATTTTCATAGCATCATCTTTTAGGATTTGAAATAGCTCAGCTGTAATTCAATCACTTCCACTAGCTTTGTTTATAATGATGCTTCCTAAGGCCCACTTGAATTCACATTCCAGGATGTCCGGTGAGTGGTCACACCACCTTGGTTATCTGGGTCGTGAAGATCATTTTGTACAGTTCTGTGTATTCTTGCAACTTCCTCTTAATATCTTCTGCTTCTGTTAGGTCCATACCGTTTCTGCCCTTTATTGTGCCATCTTTGCATGAAAAGTTCCCTTGATATCTCTAATTTTCTTGAAGAGATATCTAGTCTTTCCCATTCTATTTTTTTCCTCTATTTTTTTTTGCATGGATCACTGAGGAAGGCTTTCTTATCTCTCTTTACTATTCTTTGGAACTCTGCATTCAGATGGATATATCTTTCCTTTTCACCTTTGCCATTTGTTTCTCTTCTTTTCTCAGCTATTTGTAAGACCTCCTCAGACAACCATTTTGCCTTTTTACATTTGTTCTTCTTGGGGATGATTTTGATCACTGCCTCCTGTACAATGTTATGAACCTCCATCCACCATTCTTCAGGCGCTCTGTATATCAGGTCCAATCCCTTGTCACTTTCTCTGTATAATCATAGGAATTTTATTTAGGTCATACCTGAATGGTGTAGTGGTTTTCTCTACTTTCTTCAGTTCAGGTCTGATTTTGGAAATAAGTAGTTCATGATCTGAGCCACAGTCAGCTCCCATTCTTTTTTTTGCTGACCATATAGAGCTTCCCCATCTTTGACTGCAAAGAATATAATCAATCTGATTTCAGTGTTGACCATCTGGTGATGTTCATGTGTAGAGTCATCTCTTGTGTTGTTGGAAGAGGGTATTTGCTATGCCCAGTGTGTTCTCTTGGTAAACTTCTGTTAGCCTTTGTCTTGCTTTGTTTTATACTCCAAGGCCAAACTTGACTGTTACTCCAGGTCTCTCTTGACTTTCTGCTTTTGCATTTCAGTCTCCTGTGATGAAAAGGACATCTTTTTCTGGTGTTAGTTCTAGCTACAAGATCTTATAGGTCTTCATAGAACCATTCAACTTCAGCTTCTTCAGCATTAATGATTGGGGATACTGTGATATTGAATGGTTTGCCTTGGAAACAAACAGAGGTTATTCTATCGTTTTTGAGATTACAGCCAAGTACTGCATTTTGGACTCTTTTGTTGACTGTGAGGACTACTCCATTTCTTCTAAGGGATTCTTGCCCACAGTAGTAGTTATAATGGTCATCTGAGTTAAATTCACCCATTCCAGTCCATTTTAGTTCACTGATTCCTAAAATGTCAATGTTCACTCTTGCCATCTCCTGTTTGACCACTTCCAATTTACCTCAATTCATGAACCTAATATTCCAGGCTCCTATGCAATATTGTTCTTTACAGCATCAGACTTTACTTTCACCACAAGATACATACACATCTGGGTATTGTTTCCACTTTGGCTCAGCCTCTTCATTCTTCCTGGAACTATCTCTCTGCTCTTCTCCAGTAGCATATTGGGTATGTACTGACCTGGGGAGTCCATCTTTCAGTGTCATATCTTTTTTCTTTTCATACTGTTCATGGGGTTCTCAAGGCAAGGATGCTGAAGTGGTTTGCCATTGCCTTCTCCATTGGACCACATTTTGTCAGTGATCAGTTTTCAATGTGGTTACACTGCTCTTGAAATAAATATTCAGTTTCCTTTCCTTCAGAAAAAGTAATGGATATATATAGTGAAATGTAAATAGTTCACAAAGGTTATACAGTAAAAATGTGTTCTGGTTACCCCAAAGCCCTGCCCCTTAGTTCTGTTTGAGGGCTTCCTTCCACTGTTACAAATTTCTTAGTGATTATCTTACAATCATAGCTTGATACTGGATGAAAAGCTTTCATTCCACTGTAAAATTGTTTCATTTTTCTATTTGTCCATATCATCTACACAATCTCCTTCTCATCCATGAGGATCACTACAATCAAAAAATATCTTCAAAGACACAACCCATCTATACCGCACAGTATGCATCTCCTCAGTTATAGACATTTGTTTATGAGCCTCATTAACTCTTTAACTAGACTTGATCTTCTTCCACTCCCAGTTTAATAAATTAGATCAGCCCTAACATAGCCTCCACTTCCCAAGCACCTAGTAGAGAACTTTTGACACCAGAATGTGCATCTAACAAGACAGCAAATCCCATTAAAATGAGCTCATCCATGAAAAAAGTTTCTAACTCTGTATTTAGAAATAAAAGTATATCAATGATTTTCTTGATCTTATTGTTGTTGTTCCACTGCTAAGTCGTGTCCAATTCTTTACAACCCCATGGACTGCAGCACGCCAGGCTCCCCTGTCCTTTACTATTTCCCAGAGTTTGCTCAAACTCATGTCCACTGAGTCAATGAAGCTATCCAAACGTCTCGTCTTCTGCAACCCTCTTCTCCTCCTGGCCTCAATCTTTCCCAGCATCAGAGTCTTTCCCAATGAGTTGGCTCTTCACATCAAAATTTAGCCTGATGCAAACAGTATTTCTTGACTTGCTTGAATGTAATTTAGAAGTTCTAGGTAAGAGAAAGCACAGAGGAGCTAGAGGCAAGTGAAAGACTAGGGCAGGATTATTTTAAAGCAACCAGGGATGGGAAATTCTGAGTCAGGATCTCTGGATCATGTTCAGGAAAAACACAATAAAATGCCCCATATGGATCCACCTACCTCTTTCACACACCAATCAGAGAGATTCCATGACCAGTTTATGAAAAAAACTGCCATCCCAAGATAGATATATATATATACCCTGCTTGGTCTATGAACAAAAAGGCTGTATTCACAAATTTTCCATTTGCTGAAACTATAGGAAGGTGGCCTCTAATCACACACTTGCCCAAACTTCTCTTGTTTTGAAATAATTCAGTCGGCCAGAAATGGATGAGTTGAATAACCATCAATTCTGGTCCTTAAAACTTTCAGTTCAGTTCAGTTCAGTTGCTCAGTTGTGTCTGACTCTTAGCGATCCCATGAACCACAGCACGCCAGGCCTCCCTAGCCATCACCAACTCCCAAAGTCAACCCAAACCCATGTCCATTGCGTCAGTGATTCCATCCAACCATCTCATCGTCTGTCGTCCCCTTCTCCTACTGACCTCAATCTTTCCCAGCATCAGAGTCTTTTCAAATGAGTCAGCTCTTCACATGAGGTGGCCCAAGTATTGGAGTTTCAGCTTCAACATCAGTCCTTTCAATGAATATTCAGAACTGATTTCCTTTAGGATGTACTGGTTAGATCTCCTTGCAGTCCAAGGGACTCTCAAGAGTCTTTTCCAATACCACAGTTCAAAAGCATCAATTCTTCTGCACTCAGCTTTCTTTATAGTCCAACTCTCACATCCATACTTGACCACTGGAAAAACCATAGCCTTGACTAGACAGACCTTTGTTGACAAAGTAATGTCTCTGCTTTTAAATATGCTGTCTAGGTTGGTCATAACTTTCCTTCCAAGGACTAAGCGTCTTTTAACTTTATGGTTGCAATCACTATGTTCAGTGATTTTGGAGCACAGAAAAATAAAGTCACCCACTGTTTCCACTGTCTCCCCATCTATTTGCCATGAAGTAATGGGACCCGATGCTATGATCTTAGTTTTCTGAATGATGAGCTTTAAGCCAACTTTTTCAGTCTCCTCTTTCACTTTTATCAAGAGGCTCTTTAGTTCTTCTTCACTTTCTGCCATAAGGTGTCATCTGCATATCTGAGGTTATTGATATTTCTCCCGCAATTTTGATTCAAGCTTGTGCTTCCTCCAGCCCAGCGTTTCTCATGGTGTACTCTGCATATAAGTTAAATAAGCAGGGTGACAATATACAGCCTTGACGTACTCCTTTTCCTATCTGGAACCAGTCTGTTGTTCCATGTCCAGTTCTATCTGTTGCTTCCTGATCTGCATTCAGGTTTCTCAAGAGGCAGGTCAGGTTGTCTGGTATTCCCATCCCTTTCAGACTTTTCCACAGCTTATTGTGATCCACACAGTCAAAGGCTTTGGCATAGTGAATATAGCAGAAATAGATGTTTTTCTGGAACTCTCTAGCTTTTTCTATGATACAGTGGATGTAGGCAATTTGATTTCTGGTTCCTCTGCCTTTTCTAAATCCAGCTTGAACATTTGGAAGTTCCCGGTTCACGTATTGCTGAAGCCTGGCTTGGAGAATTTTGAGCATTACTTTACTAGTGTGTGAGATGAGTGCACTTGTGTGGTAGTTTGAGCATTCTTTGGCATTGCCTTTTTTGGGGATTGGAATGAAAACTGACCTTTTCCAGTCCTGTGGCCACTACTGAGTTTTCCAAACTTGCTGGGATATTGAGAGCAGCACTTTCACAGCATCATCTTTTAGGATTTGAAATAGCTCAACTGGAATTCCATCACCTCCACTAGCTTTATTTGTAGCTTTATTCTTAAGGCCCAGATAACTTCACATTCCAGGATATCCAGCTCTCGGTGAGTGTGAATGATCACACCTTTGTGGTTATCTGGGTTGTGAAGATCTTTTTCGTATAGTTCTTCTGTGTACTCCTGCCACCTCTTCTTAATATCTTCTGCTTCTGTTAGGTCCATACCATTTCTGTCCTTTATTAAGCCCATCTTTGCATTAAATATTCTCTTGGTATCTCTAATTTTCTTGAAGAGATCTCTAGTCTTTCCCATTCTATTGTTTTCCTCCATTTCTTTGCATTGATCGCTGAGGAAGGCTTTCTTATCTCTCCTTGCTATTCTTTGGAACTCTGCATTCATTTGGGTATATCTTTCCTTTTCTCCATTGCCTTTCACTTCTCTTCTTTTCACACTTTACTGAACCAGAAATTACATTTCTCTAATAAAGTTGAGCAAGTCACACTTGCTCTTGATAAGATGAAGAAGTCAAATAAGACAATCTTCAAGCTTCCTTTAGCTCTGAAATACTGCTATCATCATTATGTCAAGTGACTGGACAACATTCTTCCCTCTTAATAGACGTTTACTCTATGTGTGCTTGTGTGCTCAGTCACTTCAGTCATGTCTGACTCTTTGCGACCCTATGGGCCACAGCCCTTCAGGTTCCTCTGTCCATGGGATTCTCCAGGCAAGAATACTGGAGGGGGTTACTATGTCCTCCTCCAGGGGATCTTCCTGATCCAGGGATTGAACCCATGTCTCCTGCATTGAGCCTGGAAGTCTGCAAACCACCAGGGAAGTCCCTCCAGGTGACTGTTATACTAAGATTTTCTCAGCAATGCCCTACAATGTAGTAAAAACATGGGCTATGGGCTTTGGCCTCGATTTTAACACCAGCTCACCTTCTATGATCCTGAATACAGAGTAAGTTCCTTAACTCCACTGAGTTTCTGTTTCTTCACCTACAAGGTGGAGATAATGACATCTTACAAAGTTGTATGGGGGTAAAATGAGATAATTTACGCTAAACAACTGGCACATTAATATATACATATTTATATGTATATATACATATTTATATATACCTCCTTTCTGATTGAGAAGTAATCTCAAGAAGGAATTCACAACTATTCTTCCTGGAATGGATTTTACAAACCTTAGGCATACAAGAGTTGAGAGCCTTTGGAGGATGAAACCAACCACCCAGTAAGGATATGTATTCCAGGTGTTCTGGGTAGTTTCACTTCTCACAGGGGCTTTGAGGCACAGTCCAGGAAGGAAACTCTGAGACTGCTGGTTTCCTACTGAGTGATGCAGAGACCACGCTCCAGAGTGGGTTACAAACTAGATGATGCATTTGACAGAAAAGTTGGAATGGACCCAGGAAACAAATAGCTGCCTATGAGGTTAGCATCATACTTCTGTGACACAGAACATAGACATAAGAAGTCCTTTCAGAAACTGAAAAAATCAACAAAATATACAAGAAAATGGCACAGAAAGAAGAGGTTTCTAAGAGACTTTCCCATGTCAGAAGAGACTACAAGTGAGCACGTGCTAAGATCTGTGGGTGATCTGAAAGCATTTTTATTCTGCAGGTCCCTTGGGAACAACAAATCTCATACGTGTACATTTGTTAATGGAGAACATAAGCATTCAATACATGGAAGGAAGGCAAGAAAGGGACAGTCTTCATGAGCCATTGTAACACTTCACTCCACCAGGAACACAGATATAGAAATGATCACTTTAAGCATCAAAACATTAAGTCAAGCATAATAACTTAGAATGAACAGAATGAGTATGCTATAGCCTAAGAGAACTTCCTGGTAGAATAGAAGAAACTGCTGGGACTTCCCTGGTGGTTCAGTAGCTAAGACTCCATGCTCCCAATGCAGTGGACCTGGGTTCAATCCCTGGTAAGGGAACTAGATCCCCAAAACTCCTGCGTGCTACAACAAAGATCGAAGATCCCATGTGCTGTAACTAAGACCCAAAGCAACCAAATAAATAAAAACAAATATTTAAACATTATAATTACAGTAGGAGAAACTACTGAGTGCACTTAAGTCCTCTGTTTAAGTGTATTTTAGACCTTCTACTAAACTTCTCTCTGCTCTTCCAGTCGACTAGATTAAACCAAGATCATGCAAACTTATACACATGTTAGGGCCCAATTAAATGGGAGGGAAGAGTCTATGGCAGTTTCACTTACTTAGCATCTACTAAATGATGAGCAATTTGAACATGCTGTTCAATTTCTCACAAGTTTGCAACATAAGGGATATAGCTCTGATTTTACATAATCGGAAATTATACCTCATTTGATGCTGGGACAGATTGAAGGCGGGAGGAGAAGGGGATGGCAGAGGATGAGATGGCTGGATGGCATCACTAACTCAATGGACATGGGTTTGAATAAACTCTGGGAGTTGGTGATGGACAGGGAGGCCTGGTGTGCTGTAGTCCATGGGTTGCAAAGAGTTGGACATGACTGAGCGACTGAACTGATACTAATGCTGATGCCAGTCAAAGGCAGATGAAAGAAGAGCCTTTGGCTATAAGAATGTTCACCCCAAACTGTTGCTTACCAAACTCTTCCCATTGTTCAATGACAAGAGCCACCTTCTGGCAAAAAGCTTTTTCCAAAAGTTTTATGTAATTTCATCCAGGTGAACCCTGGAGACTGGAAGGATTGTGGATCCTCGTAATGGTAAATTAAATAAGAGCAAAAAGAGCTGAGCCATTCACTTTGTCTTCCAAATTGATTTTTGCTTGCTGAGGCTTGAAAGGAAACCTGCTTAGTTTTTTTCACTGCCATTGAATGAAGCTGTTTGTTAAAATGTGTTTATTAGACCTACATAAGAGCTCTTGCCCAAAGAATCAGACTGGAGTGAAGGGGAAACAATCTTGATGATCTCTTGCTCTACCATCTTAACATCACAGTGAAAGGAGTTATCAACACATCTAATTTTTAATTTCCATGGATGAGGAGGAAGCAGAATGAAAACGGATTTTAAAATCAGACATCTTTTTTTCTAAATCATAGGCCTGCCTGTGTCAAAGCATAATTTTCACAAACTTAAGAACATTAATTTGATAAAATATATAGTGAGCAGGTATCAAAATTTTCTTTAACTTCCTAATGAGGAAACCAGCAAGGTGGCAAAGGTGGTTCAGAGAGACTTTGAGAGGCTGAGGATATATAGATACTGAAGGAACACTGAAATAGAATTGTTAGCTTAGATGCAAAACTGGCTCCTGGCCCACAGGTAAAAGACTAAAATCTTTGGAGTTTTTTGTTTTTTTTTTTTTTCCCCCAACACACAAAGCATTTGCTTCTCTATCAGACAAAGCCCTCTGAATTAACAAGTAGTTTCAAGTCTGGTCCCTAATTAGTAATGAACAGTAATGAAAACAGAGGTCAACAGGCTTTTTCTGTAAAGTGCCAGATAGTAAATATTTGAGACTTGTGGGCCAAATGAATACCTGTGGCAACTATTCAACTCTGCCATTGCAGCAATAAAATGGTCATAAACAATAGGTAAGTGAATGAATAGGGTTGTGTTCCAATAAAACTTTATTTACACAAACATGCTATGGGTCAGGTTTAGCTGGTAAGGCAGAATTTGCCAATCTGCCTTTAGAGAATTAAATAATCCTGGGTGGGCCTATTAGACAATGTTGCCATAGGATTTTGAAAGAATATGCAGTGATCTTTTGTTTTATGTCCAAGGTTTGGGTAATTTTTCTTAGACCATAGTGTCTAGTTCATAGCCAAAATACTCATTTTCTCAATTTTCATTTCTTCCTTTGTTGAATGGAGATAATTTTCAGGAGTCCCTGGGCTATTGTAAGCATTAAGTGCGTTAGTGTTTGAAAGATATTTATTCCTTCCAACCTCCATTTTATTCTTATTCTCAGTAGAAAAAATGAGAGACGATTTTCACATTGTCTCTTACAAAGTCTATTTGGCAAAATAAAGCTCTTTGCTTAAGCTGGAGGCAGAGACCAACTGGCTGAAATAGTAGGAGCCTCAGGGAGCAAAGAACAACTTGTCCACAACTTTTCTCTTTCTTAGCCCAACGTAGTTCTACCTGTGATATTCAATTTGGTGGAGAATTATTTGGCTCAGCCAATACAAACATGGCCTCAGTTACCATTTGGTCTCCTTGTCCAGATAGGACTAGAGCTATAAGAGCAGCCCTGGAGAATGAAAGAGCAGCCAGTGGCTCAGGGGTTCTTACAAAACAGAAAGTTGCCAAGTCCACTCACTCACTTATTTCCCTAACTCTGAGTGAGGTTAACCAGTACCAGTGATAAGCTCGAGTGACTAGCACATGGATCGGGGTGAGGGTCATGCAGACAGTGATAAAGAAGGTTGAACTGGGTTTTATCCTAGAAAGATAATAAACCCATGGAGCTTTTAGAGAGAAATATATCTACTTACTTAGGAAGATTTTATCACACAATTGCCTGGACAATGAATTCAACCATGATGGGAGATAGATCTATGAGGAATTGAGAAAGGAGGATTGGGAAAGAGAAAATTTGACCCATGGTACAGTTGTAACAGGGGTCTCAGCTGACCCAGTGGGTAACTCTTGCACTGGGACGGTCTTCTAAGTTGTCCCAAAAGAGGCAAGGAGGCCAGACCCTTGTGTCCCTGTATGAATCAGTCATAATCTTTGAAGAGGCAATTCCCCACAGCTGGAGGAAATTCCAGTGAAGGAGGAAAGCTATGAATCATCAGCATCTATTGTTCCCAGTGCCTAGGGGGTGGGTACATTGCTCCTGGGGAGTAGCCACTGTGCCCATTCCTTGTTGATGGGCCATCACATTTGTTCCATTACATTTCAACTGTGGAGCTAAAGAGAAAGTACATTGATTCATGTTCACTGTTGATGCTGACTACAGCTTAACCTGGCTGTGCTTATAGCTCTTAGTTACCTTGGGCTTCCCCAGTGGCTCAGATGGTAAAGAATCCACGTGCAATGTGGGAGACCTGGGTTCTATCTCTGGGTTGGGAATATCCCTTGGAGGAGGGTATGACAGCCCACTTCAACCCACTCTCAAGGGATCCTTCCCTCGAGAATCCCTATGGACAGAGGAGTCTGATGGGCTACAGTCCACGGGGTCACAAGGAGTTGGACACGACTGAGAGATTAAGCACAGCATTACTCACCCATCACTGTACAACAGATTACCTGAAAACAGTGGCATAAAACAACAAACATGTATTATAGTTTTGCCGAGTCAGAAATCTGACTTAATCTGGGTGCTTTTGACTCAGAGTCTCTCGTGAAGCTACTGTCCAGGTGTTGGCAGGGGATGCTGTCATCTCAGAGCTTGGTGGCTGTGGGGCTGCTTCCAGGCTCACTCACATATGTGCAGGTAAAATGTCCTAGCTGGCTGTTGGCTAGATTCATCAGCTGCTTCCTCTGTAGGTCTGTATCTAGGACTACTGGCAACTTGGAAGTGTGCTGCCCTGAGAGCAAAGATCTGAGGAAGAGAGGGAAAAGGCGCGAGAGAGAGAGAGAGAAAGACAGACACAAAGATTGAGAAAGTTGAGAGAGACAAAGGTAAAGACAGAGGGGACCCACAGCCAAGATCAAAGTCGTTTTATAATCTAGTCCTGTAAATGATATCCTATAAAATGCATCTGGCCCACATTTTAGGAGAGGAGATCTGTACAGGGCTTGAATGTCAGGAGGTGAGGGTCATCGGGAACTATTTTAGGTGCTGCCTACCATATATGGGATTAAAAACATTGTCAAAGAGAAATTCTTTGGACTATCCCCAAAACAATTAATCAGATATACCTATAGAAATTTAAAGGCAAAAACCACCACAGAAACCACATTGTGCTTGTATCAGAATGATATCCAACTTACAGACATTCAATAACTTAAAAATGCACACACGTAAGTGCCACTGAATGCATGAGATAAGTAAGGAAATTGAAAACAACTCTTAAGAAATTTGATATTGCTTAACATCCAAATGCATCCACACAGTACTCATGAAGTAGATATAGAACAAAAATATTGGAACAAATGTATTTCAAATAAAAATAATTAGGCCAAAAATGATTTCAAAATCGATGAGAGGTATGGGAGAAAATGTTGTCCTTCACCACAGGACTTAAGAAGCCCTGGTAGAGCTGATTTCACATCCTTGCCAGATGGATGATTACTGGGCAAAGGAGTCGGCTTAGAATGTGAGGAGAAAAATAAAAGGCTTTGAGTCAGGATCTGTATTCTTAGCTGCGCCTCTTACTGTTCCTAAGAGGAACTGGAGTTCCCTTCCTGCCTGAATTTGTGCCCTGATCTGCAAAAAAAAAGTGCATGAACTGGAAGGTCCCTTTGAAGCCTAAAGAACTTTAATTGTAGTCTTGTGCTTTTAGACAAATTAAATTATTAGGAATTTTTTGTGTGATTTCTATACTTCTATCCAGAATCTGCCATCTGCAACTATGAAGAGTCCACCCAAGTTCACTTATTTATATAAAAATAGTCCATCTAATTGGACTGTCTGAGAAAACCCAGGTCCCTCAGCTTGGATACATGTTACAATATCGCTGTCTTAATGACCCTCACTCCCTTGTCATGGCTTCTTAAATGACTCCAGAGAATATAGAGTCTGTACAGACCAAGAGAGAGCATAGAGTGATGGTCATCTCCATAATAATAATAACATGAGTGATTTTCTCTAAGAAATGCAAGTTTAATAAAATTACTATAAGTGTTAAAAATTCTGTATTCAAAAATATTTTTATGCTTAATATTGCTTCACAAATTTACTATTGCAGCTTTTCAGTTAGTTTGGTCACTAAACTTCAGGAATAAATTAACTTCAACATAGTGAATTTTTCATGCATTTTTGCCCATATCAACTTCTCTGCAAGACCGCAAATTTCTTAAGGGTATTATCTACACTACTTCCAATATGCATGCTCCATAACTCCATCGCTAACTCCATAGCTAGAGTTCTTTTTCCACTTTGTTTTCCTCACATAGTAAATAAAGATTGCTCCTGGAAACATACTAAATTAACATGGTACTGAGGCTATGTCCTTCAAGTTAAATGTTGTCATCTACTTTAAGTTCCAGTGGTTTAAATAGATTTGCCTGCTGATTCTGTGGCATTGGCTTTGAATAGTGCAAAATATCATAGGGGGCCTAAACATCTGCCAGCAAGACTCCTGGGTGGTTGGTACAGATGCCATCTTATAGGTTCCTTAGATGTGGATATTTTTTTAGGTCGACAGGAGTCTTCTGTGTATATGCAACATAATCCAGGGATGCCTAATGCTAATTATTGTAATAATAACAGTCGGTCATGCATGACTGCTCTACACCAATACCAGACATAGACCTTTATGCTGACTTCTCTTAAACATATCTATCTGGTTTCAATCAGTTATTCTAATCTATGAAAGACATTTTGACTCATAATTTTACTAACAGCTTAACTCTCCCTCCAAGTCTTTATAATTTACAAATCTCATCAATGTACTTGCTAAATCTGAATTTTATTTATTTATTTATGACTGCATCAGGTCTCAGTTGTGGCACTTGGGCTTAGTTACCCCACAGCAAGTGGGATCTTAGTTCCCCCACCGGGGCTCAAACTCATGTCCCCTGCATTGGAAAGTGGATTTTTAACCACTGGACCACCAAGGAAGGCTCTTAAATATATATTATTTATTGATATAAAGTGTAAGAGGTCTCATCTTAGAGCCACATGTAGTCAATCCCAGCCTTTCTTTGGGATTGTAATGAAAACTGAGCTTTCCAGTTCTGTGGCTACTGCTGAGTTTTCCAAATTTGCTGGCATATCGAGTGCAGCAATTTCACAGCATCAGTATTTAGGATTTTAAATAGCTCAGCTGGAATTCAATCACCTCCACTAGCATTGTTCATAGTAATGCTTCCTAAGGCCCACTTGACTTCACTCTCCAGGATGTATGGCTCTAGGTGAGTGATCACACCTTCATGGTTATTTGGGTCATTAAAATATTTTTTGTATGGTTCTTCTGTGTATTTTTGCCACCTCTTCTTAATATCTTCTGCTTCTGTTAGGTCCATAACATTTCTGTCCTTTATTGTGCCCATCTTTGCATGAAATGTTTCCTTGGTATCTCTAATTTTCTTGAAGAGATCTCTAGTTTTTCCCATTCTATTGTTTTCCTCTATTTTTTGCAATGTTCACTTAGGAAGGCTTCCTTATCTTTCCTTCTTACCTTTTTGAACTCTGCATTCAGATGGATATATCTTTCCTTTTCTCCTTTGCCTTTAGCTTCTCTTTTGTCAGCTATTTGTAAGGCCTCCTCAGACAACCATTTTGCCTTTTTCCATTTGTTTTTCTTGGGGAAGATCCTGATCACCACCTCCTGTACGAACCTCCATCCATAGTTAATAGTTTGCTAATATCAGCAAACTCCAATAAAATAGAAAGTAAATATTTTTCCTACAAAATATTCTGATAGGCAATGACCAGTGTCAGAGACCAGAAACATCCTCAAGCATTTCATTCAGGTGAGCACTGAATGAGTACTAACATGTACTCATTCAGTACTAAGGAGTACATGCATCACTGTACTCCTCAACTAACTCTATATTCATGCAACTGAAAGCTCACCTGTCCTGCTGCTGCTGCTAAGTCACTTCAGTCGTGTCCGACTTTGTGCGACCCCATAGGCGGCAGCCCACCAGGCTCCCCGGTCCCTGGGATTCTCCAGGCAAGAACACTGGAGTGGGTTGCCATTTCCTTCTCCAATGCATGAAAGTGAAAAGTGAAAGTGAAGTCGCTCAGTCGTGTCTGACTCTTAGCGACCCCATGGACTGCAGCCTACTAGGCTCCTCCATCCATGGGATTTTCCAGGCAAGAGTACTGGAGTGGGGTGCCATTGCCTTCTCCACTCACCTGTCCAGATTTAGCTAAATCTCCCATACACACATATTGTGTAATCTTGTCAAATGTCTTTAAAGAAATCAAGATGCACTGTCTTATAAAGACTCCTCTATAAATAATAAATTTGAAATGACTCCTTCTTTGTTGACTGAGTTTCAATGGAAGCATGGATAGAGTTTATATTTCAAAATCAAGTTATTACCTAATTTTTCTTTGTCCATATTGAGGCTGATTATGGGGCATACATATTGGGAATAGTATATATAATGCCCTTTAGGGATTTTCAGTCTTGCAGAGAGTTGGTATGGGCAAAAATGCATGAAATGTCAGATAGAAAAATACAAACCCTGCTGCGGCTGCTGCTGCTAAGTCGTTTCAGTCGTGTCCGACTCTGTGCGACCCCATAGACGGCAGCCCACTAGGCTCCTCTGTCCCTGGGATTCTCCAGGCAAGAATACTGGAGTGGGTTTGCATTTCCTTCTCCAGTGCATGAAAGTGAAAAGTGAAAGTGAAATCGCTCAGTCGTGCCCGACTCTAAGCGACCCCATGGACTGCAGCCTACCAGGCTCCTCTGTCCGTGGGATTTTCCAGGCAAGAGTACTGAAGTGGGTTGCCGTTGCCTTCTCTGATACAAACCCTAGACTATGGGAATTAAGATAGTGAAGAGATTTTTTTCTACATTAATCATCAGAGGAAGCTTCCTCATAGAGATTGTAATTAGACTGTGTGTGTGTGTTCTCTGTGTGTGTTAGTTTGAGGTTCCCCAAAAGTAGTGCCTGATACAGATGAGTCAAATGCAAGTAGCTTATTTTGAAGGTGGGGGAGACACCAGTAAGAAGGTAGAGAAGTGAGGCAGGAAAGGAGGAGTCAACAAAGAGTAGATGATAAGATGCTTGGCCCAGTGGGCAGCTGACATCCCATGGGAAGCCCTGGGAAGCCATGTTGAACAAACGCCTTGGATTGACTTTCTCCAAAGGATGAGGAAGCTGTGGTTTTTGTACACCATTCCTGACACCCATAGGTTGAGGCTGCTCCTGAAAAGGAGGTATTAATTCTCTGACACTTTCTGCCTGCCTGTACAAGGTCGGGACAGGCTTCATGACCACAGAGAGCCCTCAGGCAAAGAGAAGCAAGTACCAACAACTGGAAGAGGAGCCAGTAAGCATGAAATAGCAAAGGCAACGAGGGGGAACGCCATACACTGTATGTGCTGCGTGTATGAGTGTGTGTGTGCATATGCACGTCCACACAGAAACAAAGGAGTACAGATAGAGAAGACCTTTTAGGCCAAGAGAAGAACAGTTTAGCAGGAGTGAAGTCTACATAAAAGGATGGAAGAGAAATTAGGTGATAAGAGTGCATTAAAATTGCCTTTCCAAGCAGTGAAGACTGCTCTAACAGTTTGCTATTTCCACAATGAGATTAAGAATTTCAGATTTCCTCATCGAAGTGGCAAATTTCTGGTTGTTCCTGCTTAAAATGAAATAATGAAGCTAGAACAGATAAGGCAGTCAGGATTTCCCATCCATTTCCCCATCCTGTATGGAATTTTTGCTGTCACAGGAAAATGTCTTCACTGGAAGTCACTCTGCTTCTCTCTTGGACTCATCAGGAAAGGTAAAATACTGTCAGTAAGGAAGGAAATCTGGTTATGTCCGCTCAAATATGGATCCCTAATGCCCTCTGGTGACTTCCCTGGTGGCTCAGATGGTAAAACGTCTGTCTACAATGTGGGAGACCCAGGTTTGATCCCTGGGTCGGGAAGATCCCCTGGAGAAGGAAATGGCAATCCACTCCAGGACTATTGCCTGGAAATCCCATGGACAGAGGAGCCTGGTAGGCTACAGTCCATGGGGTCAAAAAGAGTCCGACACGACTGAGCGACTTCACTCACTCAATGCCCTCTGGTACTCACACTCTTTTTCACTTAAACCCCAGTGTGATTTAAAATCTAGAGTTTAAAATCCCAGAGTCGATATCCAATAAGCTCTTTGCTCTTTGATAACAGAAAGTGCTACTCTCCGAAGACATTAAAATAATAAATCCTTTTCTACTTGGAGAATATTCATTTTAATTTATCAAAAAAAAAAAGCCTCTGCAGTTAAAACTCTATGTATTCATGTGTATATTTTGAAAATATTTTTTTAAAACTAGATTGCCTGCATATGAAAACCAGAATTTATAAACCACTGATAAAACATAGACTCTAAGTATATTTTCATTAGAGTGCTTTCATATCAAGCTTTTGGTTTAGAATGATCCATAATATACAGCAAATTAGGTAGTTCTTTGAGAGGGTTGGAGCTTAAGATAAGAGAGGGCCTGATGAATGCAGTGATCCAGGAAGGTGACCAGTGGGAACATGTGGTAGGTAGGTAGCACCCCAACTATCAATTTTTAAAAATCCAGCACCTTTTGAAAATAATATTTCTTAAAATTATCCTCACGATGCCAGGACTGACAGACTTAGAGGTGATCCTTTCCAGTAGTAAGCCACGTTTTCTCTTCCTACCCTCAATGTTCATCTCATCTGTGGTTTTTCTGAGAAATCTCATCTTTCACATATTTTCTCATTGGTATCTTCTGCTCACCTTCAATGGGCAGTACATTCTAAATATAAACCTAATATGGTACAATCATCTCACACCTCAAGCCCTTCAGAGCCTTGTCAACAAAATTATCTATAAGCTATTTTAATTTTAATGAATAATGTTGGTCTTAAATTAGTTTTTTGAATCCATAATCAAATGAGGAAAATATGAGCTATAGGGATGTCTTTATTATATTAAACCTACTGAATTCTCAGAACTGTACATATTCTGGCATTATATTCTTTCTTTCCAGTTTGCAAGTATATTTTTAATGAAGTGATTGTGTATTAGTCAGAGAGGTTTATTAAAGCCCAGTAACAAACAAACCCCCTTCTCTCAGAAGCTTAACATGAAAGTTGTTCTCTTACTCATACAGAGCTCACTGCTGATCTAGCAGCACTCCCAGGAATCACTTTTCCAAGCAGTGATGCAAGGTTTCAGACCATTTGTTTACAGCTTGTTGTTATGCAGCCTGAAAGATGTTATCCTCTTGAATCACTGGGGAGACAGCTGGAAGACACCCCAGAACTATCCACATTTCCTTCATCTCTGTACTACCAGAATCCACTAGGATTTAGTACTTAATAAGCACTGAAGGAAAGCTTGGATCTGTTGATCTAGACAGTCCTCATTTATATTTTAATCAGATTTTTGGAAAGATTCTAAAAGAATGGCTTAATTGTATAAAATATATTGTCCTTTGACTTAAGTAACTTCAGCTCAGTCACTCAGTTGTGTCCAACACTGCGATCCCATGGACTGCAGCATGTCAGGCTTCCCCATCCTTCACCAACTCGTGGAACTTGCTCAAACTCATGTCCATTGAGTCGGTGATGCCATCCAACCATCTCATCCTCTGTTGTCCCCTTCTCCTCCTGCCTTCAGTCTTTCCCAGCATCAGGGATCAGGGTCTCTTAAAAGGAGTCAGTTCTTCACACCAAGTGGCCAAAGTATTAGAGTTTCAGTTTCAGCATCAGTCCCTCCAATGAATATTCAGGACTGATTTCCTTTAGGATGGACTGGCTGGATCTCCTTGCAGTCCAAGGGACTCTCAAGAGTTTTCTTCAATACCACAGTTAAAAAGCATCAATTCTTCAGTGCTCAGCTTTCTTTATAGTCCAACTCTCACATCCATACATGACTACTGGAAAAACCAGAGCTTCGAGTAGATGGACATTAGTCAGCAAAGCAATGTCTCTGCTTTTTAATATGCTGTCTAGGTTGGCCATAGCTTTTATTCCAAGGAGCAAGCGTCTTTTAATTTCATAGCTGCAGTCACCATCTGCAGTGATTTTGTAGCTCCACAAAATAAAGTCTGTCACTGTTTCCACTGTTTCCCAATCTATTTGCCGTGAAGTGATGGGACCTGGATGCCAAGATCATCATTTCTTGAATGCTGAGTTTTAAGCCAGCTTTTTTGCTCTCCTCTTTCACTTTTATCAAGAGGCTCTTTAGTTCTTCTTTGCTTTCTGCCATAAGGTTGGTGTCATCTGTATATCTGAGGTTATTGATATTTCTCCCAGCAATCTTGATTCCAGCTTGTGCTTCAATCAGCCTGGCATTTCTCATGATGTACTCTGCATATAAGTTAAATTAGCAGGGTGACAATATACAGCCTTGACGTAGTCCTTTCCCAATTTGGAACCAGTCTATTATTCCACGTCTGGTGCTAAGTGTTGCTTCTTGACCTGCATACAGGTTTCTCAAAAGTCACCAATCTTAACTTAAAAGTCACCAATCTTTCAGCTCTTACCTCCCTACTACGCTTGTTTCCCCACTACTGCCAACCCAGTCTATATGACTGCTGAAGCTCCAGACACCCGTAACATGTATCTCTGTTCCTGTATTTCTGTAACATGTATCCAGGACATGGATTTAGGAAATCACTCCAACTTACACAACAAATCACTCTGCACTTTGTGGTTTGTGCTGATTCTGTGATATTCCACTGAGAAGACTAACAGGATCTCATCAAGCAAAATGTGCAGAGTTCTGGTGAGGTTGACTATGTCTATGACCCAAGAGCACAATCCTGCAGCAGTTTGTAATTTCCTACCTGCAAAGTGAGAATAGAGGCTACAAGAAAACAGGGACCATATTTGTTTCCTCCTGTAAGTTTTCACCAAGAATCTCTGCACAGATGCAGGAGAGCAAAGGCTGAAAATAGTAAGAAGACCTCTTCTGAGAAGTATTTGCAGAACTCCATTCACTTGATTACATTGCACAGCTGTTCTTTACAAACTGTAACACGAATAAGGTGGGGCTTCCTCGGTGGTCCAGTAGCTAACAGTCCACCTTCCGGCACATGGGACATAGGTTTGACCCCTGGTTGGGGAACTGGGAACCCACGTGCTGTGAGGCAGCTGGGCTGGAGGGCCACAACTGGAGATCCTGTGTGCTGCAACGCCTGAGCCTCGGTGCTGCAGTAAGAGCTCCTGTGCCACCACGGGACCTGGTGCAGCCCAAACTAAATGAATAAATACATAGTTTTTAAAAAAGAAAAGAAATGGATAAGGCAAGATCCTCCCATGTCTGGACTCACAATCAGACAGTGTGAGGTTACAAAGGAGAGGAACAGACCAGCCACATACACGGAGCTACAAGATAAACGGTCCTCTAAGAGACCGATACGGAGGTGTGAGTATGCAAGGGAAAAGGAAAGTACTGACTCATCCTCTCATGTTCCATAACAGCTACTGGCAAGTTGGTTTTTAAGTGAACCTTGATAAATCTGGAAAGATAGTCAAGTACTGAGCAAGACACAATTTGTAATTCTTGGCACATTTTGTGTTATTGGCTCCTTGGGTCTGGGACGGCATTGAGAAGAAAAGTATCTGTAAACAGAATGAATAATGAGTAACCATAATATATTCCCTGTTAGTTTTACATCAGATGTTCGGAATGTTGGCACTAATAAAAGCTAATTTAATTTTGATTCTCTTCTGAACCTATGGTGTTATAGTGCAGACCCCTCTCAAACTAGCCATATTCCTAACGATGAAAATTGGGTGTTGGTGTAATAATTAACCTAGTGTTGTGCTTTTGATACCTCTCTTTTAATTAACAAAATCTTTGAAGTTTGCTGGCAATTTTTTATTTTATGAAAAGGCCAATAATGGTAATTAAAAGGTACCCATGTGAAATGGCCACCCAGTCTTAAAGCTTTTCATCTTTGAATTGATTTGCACATCTCAACCTATTATGGAGGTGGACAGATATTATTATACCCATTTCGCAGATGAGGAAATTGAAACTGAGAGCTTTGGAGACTTGCCCAAGCTGGCAAGAAGACTCCCACATGAAGACTCTAAAGGCACTTGCAGTCATAATAATCACAGTGGTTCAGTTCTCGTGACACAACTTCTTTCAAGCTGGGTATTACTGGTACTTGGGGCCAGATAATTCTTGATTGTGGCGGCCCTGTCCTGAGTATTGGAGGATGTTTAGCAGCTTCCTAGACCTCTATCCTTATTGGAGAAGGAAATGGCAACCCACTCCAGTGTTCTTTCCTGAAGAATCCCAGGGACGGGGGAGCCTGGTAGGCTGTTGTCTATGGGGTCGCACAGAGTTGGACATGACTGAAGTGACTTAGCTTAGCTTGGCTAGGCCTCTATCCTTAGGTGCCAGTAGTGGTCTCCCAGTTGTGACAACCAAAAATACCCCCTGAAGGACAAAATTGCCCCTGCTTGAGAACCATGGGCCACCTGAGAATCAGGATTCATGACAAATGAGTTTTGCTACACAGCTTCCTCTCTACTGAATCCAGACTGAATCCTCAATTTCTTTAAAAAAATTATAAAAATCTACAGTGAATTTTGGGCTTTGCTGGTGGCTCAGATAGTAAAGAATCTGCCTGCAATGCAGGAGACCCAGGTTTGATCGCTGGGTAAGGAAGATCCCCTGGAGAAGGGAATGACTACCCACTCCAGTATTCTTGCCTGGAGAATCCCATGGACAGAGGAGCCTGGTGGGCTACAGTCCTCGGGGTCACAAAGAGTCAGACATGACTGAAAGACTAACACTTTCACAGTTTCATGGTGAATTTACCTCACTATGAGCTGATGTCAGCAGCTAGCAGCTTACTGACTGCACCGTGAGAAGGCAAGCTGCCTGAGAACAGGAATAAATTTCATTTTCTTCAAGAACTCTTTGTTTAGCAAATGAAAAAGTGGAACACTGGTGCCAACAGGGGCTATCACACTCTACACAACTTCATTCTCCAGCCATCTATATTTTAGGAATTAAAAGCCTCTTCTTACAGGTGAGGCCAAGTTTAGAGAAATTAAATAACTACTATAACAATTATCTGAGAAGGCACTGGCACCCCACTCCAGTACTCTTGCCTGGAAAATCCCATGGACGGAGGAGCCTGGTAGGCTGCAGTCCATGGGGTCGCTAAAGGTCGGACACGACTGAGCGACTTTATTTTGACTTTTCCCTTGCCTGCGCTGGAGAAGGAAATGGCAACCCACTCCAGTGTTCTTGCCTGGAGAATCCCAGGGATGGGGGAGCCTGGTGGGCTGCCATCTATGGGGTCGCACAGAGTCAGACACGACTGAAGTGACTTAGCAGCAGCAGCAACAGCATAACAATTCCAGGGGCTTCCCTGGTGGCTCAGTGGTAAAGAATCACCTGCCAATGTAGCAGACCCAGGTTCCATCCCTGGGTTGGAAAGATCCCCTAGAGAAGGAAGTGGCAAGCCAGTCCAGTATTCTTGCCTAGGAAATCCCACATACAGAGGAGCCTGGTGGGCCACAGTCCATGTGGTCACGAAAGAGTCAGACACGAGAGCAACTAAACAACAATAACGAGTTGTCAGCCTGGACTGAGTACCCAGATCAGTCTGATTCGAGAGCCTTTATGGATTCTTTCACACCAGTGTCTGTTCACATGTAGTTTCATATAACGATTAGGTTGCAAAATAAAGGTAAGTGGTCAAGATTAGCATTTTCTTTTTAATGGCACAGAATGGAATGGGATAAGAAAAGGATAGAAAATATCGAGTTATGTGTAATTAGGCTAACGTATTATTTGATTAAACTTTTCTTTCAGTTTGTGAGTGTGTTAAATAGTTCATAATGCAAGATACACATCTTCCCTTGTACATCAGAAACATTAGTAAAACACTGCCATACTACCTTTTCTTTGTCTTCTAATGGCTAGAAAATGTCTTACTGGCATTCTCAAATTAATTCATTTTCTTAAATTGGAACTTTTATCTACTATTCCAGCCTACTTATTACTGTCTAGCCGGTATACCTGTGCTGATATTAAATATGGGGGAAGTTGAAGAATGACATCCTGTTTTTAGGGCTATTCTGCATTCTTCCAGAATAGGAGGGTATTTCCTTTCTTTTTTTTTTTTTTTAACTGTTTAATATGGCTTTTTACAACTGTTCCTATTTCACCTTTTTCTGTTGTTTTCGAGATCTGTCTGTAACAACAAATCCAAATGTATTGCCTTTCTTGGACTGTAGTGCATCATTGATCTTGCCAGGAGAATCCCAGGGACGGCCGAGCCTGGTGGGCTGCCGTCTATGGGGTCGCACAGAGTCGGACATGACTGACGTGACTTAGCAGCAGCAGCAGCAGCAGCGCATCATTCCACTATACAGATAGTCTCCGTATATGACCGTTCTGCAGCTTCTCTTTTTTTCCCCTTTGTCTCTTTTCCTCTCCTTCCTCCTCCTCCCCTCTTCTCTTTGCCTTCTCCTGGTCCTCCCACCCCTTCCCCCACCCCCTCCGCCTCTCCTCCTCTGTCTTACGGTTTCACCTCAGTAATTTCACCTGTTTCACCTCCTTCTTCTTCATTCTCTCTCTCACCATCATCGTGCTCCTGTAGGTACAGAAGTATACCTAAGACAGTATTTAGAGCAATTTGGTGGGACTAAGGACACCTGTTTTAATTTTCACAGATGTTGCTAAGTTACTTTTCAAAGAGATCATAACAATTCATTTTTACACTTAATTTTTGAAAGTGTGTTCTTCCCATAGCCTCACTAACACTGTATAAATAAAACTTTAAGGGTCGTTTTTCCATTTTTAAGATAGGAACTCATATCTTGTTGTTAATTTATTTTGCATTTTTAAATTACATATAAAATTGAATATCATTTCATTTATTGCAAACCCTTGTTTTTTTTTCCTTCTTATGTCCTCACTTCACCTTTTCTATTTATTTGATATTTTTCTTATTGATTAATAAAACCTCCTTACATATTGAGGGCACTAGTTCCTACAAAATGCATTACAAATATTTCCCCTGCTTGTGATCTCTCTTTTGCCTTTGTTCTTCACATAGTGAACTCCTGATTAGAAAAATTATATAAATTTCTCACTATAAATTATATTACATATTACCAATATTCTCTTCTAGAACTTTATTTTTAATTACATTAAAGAATCAAGTAAGGTGCAATTTATAAAGGGATAAAGAGAAAAGGAAATCCAAATTTGTTTTAAGAAAGACAAACTGGTGTTCCCAGAAATTTTTATTAAGTAATCTGACACTTTTTTTTTTTTACTGTTTTCAAATGTCTCCTTTGATACATTTTCAAATACCATGTGTATTTTGCATAATTCCTAGACTCTATCATTTTCTATTGATCAGAACATGTTATTGTCAGAATGTCATTTTGAAGAAAGAATTAATTATTGCTTTCACTGTGATTTGAATTTACTCACACAGATTTGAATCCATAAACAGATGAAAGTTCATTAAAAGTTGGGGAGTGTCATCTCTGATGCTCTTCAGAAGTGAACTTTTAAAAGTTTAACTTCTATAGAAATTGAGTTTTCTTCAGGATCTTCCACTTACTGCGTTATGGTTTTCTCTCTGTGTATTAAGACTCTTGAGAGTCCATTGGACTGCAAGGAGATCCAACCAGTCCATTCTAAAGGAGATCAGTCCTGGGTGTTCTTTGGAAGGACTGATGCTAAAGCTGAAACTCCAATATTTTGGCCACCTCATGCGAAGAGTTGACTCATTGGAAAAGACTCTGATGCTGGGAGGGATTGGGGGCAAGAGGAGAAGGGGACGACAGAGGATGAGATGGCTGGATGGCATCACCAACTTGATGGACATGAGTTTGGGTGAACTCCGGGAGTTGGTGATAGAAAGGGAGGCCTGGCGTGCTGCAGTTCACGGGGTCCCAGAGTCGGACATGACTGAGTGACTGAACTGAACTGAGTATGCATCTGAACAGAAAGGTTGTTGGCTGGCTTGCATCATCTTCATTTGCTTCCTTAATAAACATATTCTAAGACCCTACCGTATATAGACACTGTTATACATCCCAGGCCTACAACACTGAACAATTAAAATGGATCTTCACAATAATATTGTAGTGGGTGGAGATAGAGCTCTGGTGTAGAAAATAACAGAATTCAGGTGTACCAAAACATATGATGGAAAGGTCAATGATTAGATAAAGAACAACTGAGATGAAGCCAGGTGAGACAGTGTCAGCCAGGAAGGAGGTGACATCTGAGTTGGTGTCTCAGAGCCATGAGAGGCATTAGTCTTCCTTGTCAGCACTGTGCTGGGCTCCGCTCGAAGCCTATCATGTCCGGGCAGGTATTTACTGATGAATAAATCAATCAAAGATGGCCAGAGGTTCTGGCCTTGGCTATGGGAAGCACTTTTAGTTTATGTTGCCTTTAAAGTTCTATTACTGAAGAGCTGTTTAGACAAGTTTGATGGTAGTTTTTTACTTTGGGGAGGAAAGAGATTTTCCTTCAGTTTTTATTCATTACTTATTGCAAAAGTGATTTTGCAATAACTGATTTCAACATTTCTCCCTGGGTTTCTAAACCACCCTGCTCCCAAACAAGCCTGAGCAAGTTTCCAAAACAGGGTTTTTCCTTCAGGCCTGCCATCCCAATCTGCCACCAGGAAGCTTTGCACATCCCACCTTTGTGGGGCACAGAGTGGAAGTGAGAAGGAATTGAAAACAAGCCCAGCGGGCCCAGGAGATGCATTTGCAGAATCTTGCTGCTCAGAAAACATTTCCTGTGAATCACAAAAGCGCATGCTTAGATGTTGTTTTTGAGGCTTGATTTGCAGTGGATTATACATGAGCCCCATCTTGTGCTTCTCTAAACATATTTTCACTGGATAATTTTTAAGGCAAAGAAATTCAAACACAATTATGAAACTTTCTTTTCATTGGTTAGTTGAATAGCAAGATACACAGTAAAAATAAATCAGAATGCACGAAATGGCCAGTGTTTGAGTCTTGAGCCAGTTTCTTCTTTCATTTTTATTTATGATTGAAAGCTAGTTTTTAAAAATTTTCTGCTATAGTTTCTTTTTATGATTATTGATTTCTATTAGCATTATAATTGTAAATACTTGATATGAATTTCTGTCTTTGATCTGTCCTACTTGTCAATCAACAGTCTTTTCAGCTCTAGATTCTTTCTTTCCTTCTTGACATTTGCCATTGTTTTCAGCCCTGAATGCCTTGCCTGCTGTTCTCAAAAGCTGCCCAGAAACACTGAGAGAGTACATTGCAGTATCAAGTACCATGGCTTCAGGCTTTGCCGCAGCTGCCCACTTTCTGAAAGCTCCCTTTATCCTTTGCAACTACACTTTTCCAATTCAGACTGACAAATATCAGTTCTTTCGCCCTACCTTTTATGCAGGAAAAAAAAATCCCCCAAACAAAATTGAAAACCCTGGAAGTGTAATAAATCCCTCCCTCTGCATAGCGTACATGAATATACCTTGTAATTGCCTTTCCCTGTGGGTTTCAGTCCTTTGCCCTTTTATCCTTTTCTTTTGTACTCTGGCTTCCTCAGCATTACTATTCCCAGCCTCGGAGTCCAAGTTGCAAATGCAGAAAATGTACCCATCCATTTCAGACAAACTGAATGGCTCACATTAAAGGGGCCACAGCGCATCACCCAGTGGTGCTGCTCCCTTAAAGCACCCATTGCTGGGTTCATGAGAAAGCAGCAGGTTTTGGATTCAAGGCCAATGACTTGGGAGCTCAAGAGCATACTGTGGAAGCAAAATGTATAGTAGAACAGCATAATGTAGTATATGAATACAGTATATATAGTATATAGGTTATTTTTCTACCAGTCATCATACTGGTTCACATAGAGAAATCTAGATTTTGTCAATCACTACTTCTGGAGCAATCTCACTTGCTGTGTGAATCTGTGCTGCTTCTCTGCTGTCTCACTTGCCAATTTTAAGTAAGAATAGCTATGCTATTAGGAATAGCCGTATTTTACTGTATACAATTAACACGTGAGGAGAGTAGCCTTGGGTAGATCATTTAAAGCTGTGGCCCCCAAGCTTTTGTGCACCAGAAACTGGATTCATGGGAGACACTTTTTGCATGGACAGTGGAGGGGGATGACTTCAGGATGGTTCGAGCACATTACATCTGTTGTGCACTTTGTCTCCATTATTATTATATCAGCTCCACCTCAGATCATCAGATACTAGATCCTAGAGTAAATGTAATGATCTAAAGCAAATGTAAAGATTATTCAGTCTGTACTAAGTGGAAGGCATGAGCTATAAGAGCCCATTAGTTCATATAAGCCATTAGACAAAAATCAAGTCTCTCCTTACTTACATTGTTACAAGGAAACTATGGTGTTATTCTGAGGTCATTTTTGTCACTTTATTGAACAGTTCAAATGACCATTAAATTCTTACAGAGCCACAGGCACCAGGGCACCTTCAGGTTCTCGGACCTCAAGGACTCTAGGGCTGGATAGGACCATAGAGACAGTATTGGAATAGGGGATCCTTTCCGAGGCAATGATCAATGGCCCTATGATTTAATCCTTTGCTACTCAAAGAGTGGTCCATGCACCAGGAACATCGGTATCACTGGCACCACTTGAAAGCTGATTTCAAACGAAGCATGTCAGTCCCTCAACCGCCTCTGAATTTACATTTTTTACAAGATCTCCAGATAATTCATGTGTACAGATACCTGCAAGTTTGAGAAGCCCTGATTGACCCTAACCTCTTGTTTTCCTGAAGAATAAACTAATGATTGAAGAAATTTAATGCATTTCCCAAGGTTACTGAGTGAGTTTGTAGTTAAAAGACCTAGGACTACATTATATGAGTCATGATGCCCACTCTGGATAGCCACCACCTTTTCTTCTAGGTGTCTGGTTCCTTCATGGATATCTCAGGGTTGGCCAGGGCCCCACATGGGCCAGCCTTCTCCAGATAGCTTTAGTCATTCCCCAAACCACCTCTTCCATCAGAAATTTCTCCAGTGGCAAAGGTGTTCTGTATGTGAACTGTCCAATAGCCATATGTGCCTACCAAGCATTTGAAATGGCCTCACTGCTCTTGGGGAGCTGGAGGAAGGCAATGGGAGAACAGCGAGATCTCCACTTCTAGGGTACACTTACCACTTGACTTCAACAGGAAAGAGGGACTTTGGGACTTTTGTTTGGATAGCTAGTATGGGGACAGCTTCTCAGCTTCTGTTCTGCTAATTTGTTATCTGTTGCAGTTTTCACGAAGACTGCACTGAAAAAAATCTCTGGACAGTACTTATGGACTGATAAAAAGGGCTGAGAGCCTGTGAGGTCATCTGGGACACACTAACCATTCTTTTGAAAGGACATAAACCAGCCATTAACCTACTGTTCCTTAGGCAAAAGCCATGTCCTTGTTCTTGTGTTTGTTTTGAGGATTTTCCAGAAAGAGATGAACAGAGTGCTACTCCTTGTGGTTCTCCTTGCTGTGTAGGAGTGGAGATTTAACCTGTCTGACTTAGGAAAATATTGGGAAGTGTTTCAGAAAGAATCATATAGATCAGTCTAGCTACCATTTGGTTGATTAGTGCCCCAAATGTCCCCCGTTTGTCATTGCTGCCTCTTTCCATGCACTTCTGCAATATGATTTTGTAGCTCCTTCTATCAAGAGATAATGTCTACTTCATTACTGATAAACCTGAGCTGACCTTACAATTTTCTTTGATCAGTAAAATGCAATGAAATGACTAAGTGCCAGTTCTTGCATCCTTCCATTCTCTTTCATGGAACCTTCCACTGGCACATCAATAAGCTTGGACTAGTCTCCTGGAAGATGACAGACCCATCCACTAGAGGCAGAGGCCCTGTGTCACTCAGCTTAGGTCAACACAGACTAGCTACCCACAAGAACTCACCTGCTGACTACAACATGTGAGTGAGCCCAGTCAAGATCTGCTGCTGCTGCTGCTAAGTTGCTTCAGTCGTGTCCAACTCTCTGCGACCCCATAGACAGCAGCCCATCAGGCTCTGCCATTCCTGGGATTCTCCAGGCAAGAACACTGGAGTGAGTTGCCATTTCCTTCTCCATTTCGTGAAAGTGAAAAGTGAAAGTGAAGTCACTCAGTCGTGACCAACTCCTACTGACCCCATGGAATGCAGCCCACCAGGCTCTTCCATCCATGGGATTTTCTAGGCAAGAGTACTGGAGTGGCTTGCCATTGCCTTCTGCGCAGTCAAGATCAACCAAGCCCAAGTCATAGCAATCAAGGAGCCCCGTCCATTTGCACTTGTGAAAAATAAAAGGTGGTTGTTTTAAGCAATGAAATTTGGGGAGGTAATTTGTTACAATATTGTGGCTATACCAACATAATCCTTTTTGACTTTTTAATGTCATCTAACATCTCTAATTAGAAAAAAAATATGTTTTAGGTCATGATCAGATGAAGTTCCTTGGAATCAGAATCCATCAGAGATGGTAGGGACATTAGTATTTGTCATCAATTATAGACGTCTTATCGCTGAGGAAATGGGGGCCTAGAGAAGGACAATAAATAACCTTGAAACAAACAACCAGTCAGGAGCAGCACAGGACACAGGTCTCCTGTCTCCAAGGTCTTTGCAAGTCCTCAGTTTGTTATTTCACGAATATGCTGAGTTTTGCTAGTCTGCCAACCAGCAAGCCTTTGAAAACACAGCCTTTAAAAAAGAGATTACATTTGCAGAGACCGGTGCTTCCGACTCTACAATCTGATTCTTTGATTTCTAAAGACCCTCTCAATTCTTTGTTAAAAGAAATCCCAACTTTGACATTTATCTTTTATGAAAAGATGTACGGATAGCCTTTACCATCACCATGGCACTGCTTACTTAATCAACCATTGTGTCTGTTGGTAATCTGTCAAAAATTGTGCATGTTATAATAAAAAACAAAGTATGTTTTCTACTCACCATTGAGTGAATTTCTTCACTGGTGTGTATTCACTTCCCTGGCAAGTTAGTAACTCAGCTTGCTTGCTTCCATTCTTTCTTTAGCTCTGATGGTCATTATTTGCATCTCAGAGTTTACAACACATTTTCATGCAAATTATATGATTTGAATTTCCCCATAACACATTTTTATTCCCAGCAAGAAAATTGAAGCTTAGAGCAGTTACGTGATTTGTTCCAGGTCATGTGGACTGGAAGGAGAATAAGTCATACTTCTAGATTTTTATTCAATAGTCTGGTTTCTATGGATGATGTCACCTTGCCAATTTATAATCTGTACCTGTTGGATATGTCTAGGTGCCAGACATGCCCAGTTTCTCATTTCTTACTGAAAAATCCTGGTCCAAACTGCTTCCCAAGAAAATAGCCCTGGGTTCCTCTTGGCAGCAGGGGCTTCTATGATGGGTGACCTCAGATTCAGGGTCTTTCTTCTTAGCTACATGATGGACCAAGGATTGAACTCCAAACTATGGGGAAAAAAGGAATCTGTGCATCTGAAGAAATTGAGAGGTAAACCCGGAAAAGAAATAATAGACAACCCCTGGTTCTATTCTGTTTCTTTGGGACTTTCTGTTTCCAGTTCTAATCCCATTTGTGTCCTTAAAATAAACCCTATTCTGCTTAACTGGACATGAGTCCAATTCACACAGTCACTTTTCTTTTGTACAACATTTCAAATTTTTCAGTGTGATGTCATTCATCATGGAAAACCAGTCTATCAAGTGAATTTCAATCAAGTGCCATGATGTCAGCTTCACAAGGGAGAAAATCCTTGCTGCCAATCTTCTGTTGATGTTTCAAGGCAGTATACATATCACTTCACACTCACCTCACCACACTGGTTTCCTGGCTTCTCGAAGGTGATCAATAATGGTCAATGCCTTAGTTAAGCATCAATACTTTATAGTCCAAGTTTGACATGACAACTCCAAACTTCTTATTGCTGTTTCTCCAAAGAAAACTTATAGAGCCTGACCATTTGCTCAGATAGCAGTGGAAGGTCTAAGGTGAGTGTACAGATTGGATGCATTTCATATTTATGAAATCTTCCCTCCAGGAGATGCCAAACAGACTGATACATGGCTCTTTAAATACTAGCCAACACTGAATGCTTTTGATGAGGAGGAAAGTTTTGATTTTGAGAATGTGTCTTGCACTTCTCCATCTATAGGAAGAGATGTTGGCAGAGGATACTCATTGCTATAGACACCATCGCTGCTGACTTAGTGACTGAGCATTTAGAGTCCATTTCTGGGGGTCACAGTACTCCTTTGGCAGACTACCCTGGCTCAGGAGCTCCCTGACAACCTTGCTGAAATTTTCCCAGGCTGCACAGTGATGTCTGTGCCCCTAGAACCTTCCTTCCTGTACTCTCTCCTTTATAGGAGTTAGATGTCATTATGGTTTCACAGTTCTCCCAGTCTTCCTTGGCTCCCTCCCCATTTTCTCTCAAGGCATTTCCCCTAATAACCCCCTTGCATGGTTAATTACATCTTCACATCTGATGCTTGGAGTACCTGGACAAGAAGGTAGATGAGTTTTATATGCTTAAGTCAGCAGTTGCTATATGTACAGGTATGTATATAACTTTGAAAATAAACTTTAAAATTATTACATACTCTGATGTTGGTTACAATACCATATCCTGGTCAGATACCAGCAAAGGTCCAGTTTCCCCATTTCTTTCCCTGATCATCAAAAATCCAAGATGAGCCAAAGCACAGATGTTGACCTGGATGGACAAGTCAGCCCCATGCAGGACATGTAGTAGGCACGATAAGGCAGTGGTGGATGTGTCCACTGAAGCACCTTGTCCAGAAGGCTTTTTTCTTTCCAGTCACAGAAGTCTCTTTCTATACTTAGAGCGTCAAAGAAGTTAGAACTGTCAGAAGCAGTCAGTTTTAAATCCAGGGCCCTGAGTAAAAATTTGGGAAGGAATGCCTCAACTGCATCCAAAGAACAAAGCCTCCTCCCCCTTTCTGCTGGCCTCCAATTCAAATTAAACGGGGATGGATCAAAGATACCATAACTGTTTTCTCCCTCACTGTTCTGTCAGATTGAAAACTGCTTCTAATGGTCATCCAGTAAGAACACTGTCTGTAACTCCACTCCACTTAAGCCCAGTGCATCCCAAACATAGGTTAAGCAGACTTGTAAGCATGAATAGTAATGCCTGAAGCTTTCTTTCTTTCTTTTTTTTTTAATTTAATTTTATTTTTAAACTTTACATAATTGTATTAGTTTTGCCAAATATCAAAATGAATCTGCCACAGGTATACATGTGTTCCCCATCCTGAACCCTCCTCCCTCCCCATACCATCCCTCTGGGTCATCCCAGTGTACCAGCCCCAAGCATCCAGTATCGTGCATCGAACCTGGAGTGGCAACTCGTTTCATACATGACATTTTACATGTTTCAATGCCATTCTCCCAAATCTTCTCACCCTCTCCGTCTCCCACAGAGTCCATAAGACTGTTCTATATCATTCCTTCTTATTTGCTTCAATGCAAAGGGCTTCCCTGGTGGCACAGTGGTAAAGAATCTGCTTGCAATGCAGGAGACACAGGTTCAATCCCTGGGTCAGGAAGATCCCACAGAGAAGGAAGTAGCTAACCCACTTCAGTATTCTTATCTGGGAAATCCCATGGACAGAGGAGCATGGTGGGCTAATCCAGGGAATGGCAAAAGAGTCAGACATGACTTAGTGACTAAACAATAACAATGCAGAGGCAGCTCTATCTGAATTCTTCTCTTATTCCACTAATTTACGTATATTTTTCCTGGTTACACAATCCATCTAGTCAGTATCCTGGAGGGTAGATTGAGCCCAAAGTATGTTCTACCCTTGAGCATTATTTTTAAAACTATAGCGAGCATACTAATGCCCTAAAGATCTTGCTAAAATACAGATTCTAGTTTGGTAGACTGTTGGTTAGGGTCTGGGCTCCTACATTCCTAAAAAGAGAAGGGACCATATTGATACTGTTGGTTTGAGGCTGTAAAGTTAAGCTTCTCAAACTTGAACATGCCTCAGAATCACCTGAAGCGGTTGTTAAAATACAGATCCCTGGGTCCCATCCCAAAGAAGTTGATTGGGTAGGTCTAATGGGGGGAACCTGAGATTCTGAACTTATAATAAGCTTTCAGATGATGTCAATGCTTTTGGTCCCTGGTCCACATGTTGAGTCGTAAGTGTTTAATGAACATATCTAATGGAAAAGTCCCATAAAACCTGATTCTTCCTTCTGTCTGATTATTTGATGTGCCTGGGAAAGTGGGTTTGGGAAACATCTGAGTATTTTTGCTTGGGACAGATGCACTCTTCTTTCAACTTAACCTTATAAGCTATGGGCAAATGCATAGGACTAAAAGCTTCACAGGTTTTGGATGTGAGTGGAAATCATGGGAAAGGTTCAATAGCATAGGTTTCAAATCAGGGGACCCTGACTCACCACAACCTCTCTAGGACCCCTGTTTTTAAGCTTTCTTATCCTAAGTAAGACTCCCTCAGAATTACCTAAATTCCACAACTTGTATTTTACCTCAGCTTTAGGACTGCTTCTAAGGTTGCCAGGACAAGAATATGGGACTCAGAAAACATCGAAAGCTGCCTGGCACTGGGCCCATGGAAATCCTGATAAGAATCAAGACCTATTTCTGGAGAGTGAGACTATACATTAAACATTGAGCAACTCTACCTCTCTGCATAATATTAATACAATAACTCTATATCATCCACATATCCTGTGTACTAGAGGTTGTGATTAGTTTTCTACATGCACAGTCTCACATAAATCTTATACCAATCCAACTAGCAGACAAAAAAGTTGAAGCTGTGAGCCACTGAGTTACAGGTCTGTTTGTCTAAAATCTGGACCTTAGACCTTTGCTATTGAAAGTGCGGCCCATGCACCAGAGGCATCAGCTTCACTCAGGAGGTTCTGAAAATATTGAAACTCAGGCCCCACCCCTACTTGACCAGAGTCTTTATTTGAACAAATTGTAAGCGATTCCTGGGCATTTTAGGACAACACCTGGGCCCAATCTGCTGTATCACCTCTCTACCAAGGAAGGATTTTTGCAGACTCATCTTTTTTGGAAATGTTCTAGCACAGATCCGGTGAGACATCAAAGGCAGTCATTTTCATCCCTGGCAAAGGGATGGTTTGATTGCTTTGGGAGGAGAACTGCTTGGCAGCACATCAGAGTTCAGGGAGCTGTGTGTGCTGACACAGGCAACTCCTGGCTTCTTGGGGCTGGACTTGGGGACTGATGTGCAACAGTGATCCAGGAGCAAATTAGAGTCTATTAAAAGCAGGACTTTCCCTTGTGGAACTTGCTTCTGCTAAGGGAGTGGTCCTCAAATCTTCAGTTAATACAAAGTTCTTTAAGAGTGGAGACTAAGAAAAAGAAGACCCCCCCATCTCATTTGGCTTTTAGGGAACATCATAGAGATAAGAGTAATATCAGGGACTTCCCTAATCTTCCAGCGTTTAAGACTCCATGTTCCCAAGGCAGGGGGTGCAAGTTTGATCACTATCAGGGAACTAAGATCCCACAAGCCACACAGTGCAGCCACAAAAAAAGAGAGAGAGAGAAATATTTTTCCTGGGAAGAGGAGACAATACTGGGCAGAGAAAATCAGTATCAGACTATAGAAGGGGGTCCACTTTCGGTAAAATGTGTGAAACAGGAGAGTTTGCCATCCTCCTTGGTTTTGGTGGATTGAAACAACAGTCATTTAGAAATTCACAAATCTATAATTGACCAGTACTCTGCTGACCTGGTCCTGGTTTGGCCAAGGACAAAACTCTCTCCTGGTTTCAGCTGGGACAACTCTATTCTAGTTCATGTGTCTCTCAATTTCCTACAGTCTAGCCTGGTAGCTCAGTGGGATTCCAAAAAATGAGTAGAACCATTCAGGATATCTTGAAGTCTAAACCAACCAGGCATACTGTTAATTGTGCTATATTCTACGGACTAAGGTGAATTGAAAGGCCAGTTCATATATAAAAGCTCTCCCTCTTGATGGGAGGAGCTGCAAAGTCACATTGCTGAAAGGGCATGGATACCGGGTGGAGAACTGGGACTTATTTTGTAATCTGCTCTACTTCTACTAACTGCTTCTCATCTGTCCTTTTTTTGATATAGTTATTAGTACACTGGTTCTTGCCTAAAGATTCCACCTTGTTGTTCATGGGCTTATTGCTCCTCCTGGCTTTATGCATTTGAAGACCTCTGTGTGCATTTAGAGGTGCTGGGTGGCCCTAAGATTGGTTACAAGCCATCAAATACAAAGGAAGCAGGAGGAAGAAGCAAGTCAAGAGAGCCCAGAATTTTCATAGAAATTAAAATTTCAGTGAGATACCAATCCACTCCTAAAATGTGCTGAATGAAAAAAACAGGCAATTGCACATGTTGGCAAGGATGTAGAATAATTAGAACTCTCATATTCTACAGATGGAAAGGTAGATACTTTGAGTAATTTGTTGGCATTATTCAATAAAGTTGGTGCTATGCATGTTCCATGACACAGTGATTCTACCCCTAGATATAGATCCAGCAGAAATGTCAAATAAGGTCAACCAAGACCGTTCATAGCAAGATTATTTGTAATACCACCAAACACGAAATGCTTCACTTGTTTATTCACCATAGAGTGGGTAAATGTATCATTGTGTATTCTTACAGTGGAATATTTATACAGCAATGAGAAGCAATGGTTTGTAACTGCTTATAAGGATATAATGAATTTCACAAAATTGGGTAGAAGAAGTCAAGATAGGACTTGTCACACATCTACTTACTCACATTCAAAAATAGGCAAAACTGATCTCTGGTATTGGAATCAAGTATAGTGGTTTTCCATGAAGGCGTTTGGGGTTCCGGTTCCTTAATCCTGGGGCTTCTCAGTTCCTTAATCCAGGGGTTGCTTACATGAAGTGTTTACAAAGTAAAGATTTCAGCACCTTCCACTTAGGACCAGCATGCATTTTTGTTTGAATATTATACTTCAGTAAGAAGGTTTTAGAGAAGAGATATGAAATGACATAAATCTGAGTTCAAACCCAGTTCTATAGTCTGGACTTCAACAAGATTTCTGACCTCTCTGGGGTCAGAGAGCCCCAGTTTCTTAATATTCAATATGATCATGGTCTTTATGATGATTAAATTTTAAGATGTGTGAAGCTCTCTGTGGGCTTTCCTGGTGTCTCAGATGGTAAGGAATCCTCCTGCAATGCAGGAGACCTGGGTTTGATGCCTGGGTTGGAAGATACCCCGGAGAAGGAAAAGGCTACCCACTCCAATATTCTGACGTGGAGAATTCCAAGGACAGAGGAGCCTGGCAGGCTACAGTCCATGGTGTCGCAAAGAGTGGGACACGACTGAGACACTTTCACTTTCACAAAGCTATCTGTGCCCAATAAATGTTAATCCCTCCTCCTGCTTGCTGTGGAAAATAGCTAAAATTGCATTGACTATCCTAGATGCACAAAGTACAATGTCTTCATTATACCATTACACAAAATCATATTCTCAGTTTTGCTTCCAAAAAAGAAAGACAGCAGGGGTTAAGGGACACGTCTGAACTCTTCCCATTTCATTGCTTATGAGTGTGAATGTTCTGAGTGTTATGTATTCAGTGGGTTAATACTTTATATGTCCTTCTGTCACCATTTATGATACTTACCTTTCCCCTTTGGTTTTGCAGATCATTTTGTTGCTACCCACCATGCCATGCTAAGTCTCTTCAGTCATGTCTGACTCTGCACAACACTATGGACGGTAGCCTGCCAGGCTCCTCCGTCCATGGGATTCTCCAGGCAAGAACGCTGGAGTGTGTTGTTGCTACAGCCTATCTAAATTATTAACAGCATTTAGAATATTGGGTTAATCAAGGGATTTTATAGCAGTGAAGTTATTACTGTAACGGATACATAGTATAAAACTTTACTCAATTCAACCTAAGGACTTAGAGCCATTTGGTTTTCAGCCTCCAGCTTAAAAATGACCCTGAGGTATAAATGGGTGAATCAGGCATGAATAGCCTGTCTGGGCTTCTCACTGTGTGTTCCAGAAGAGGGGGAATAGTACCTGTGGGTGGCTGGGCCAGGAGGAAATCCTGACTGCCGTTTTCTCTGTTCTTGATGGCAAACTCTCTGGGGGGTATCTCCTGAGAAAGTGGAGGACAGAAAAAAGCCTGGGGGAGATTTCAAAGATGCTAGGAAAACTTGGCTGCTCCCCAAAGCTATTCTCCACGGTGATACTCACACACACAGGCACACACACACACACACAAGTACACACGCATGAAATCCATGCTTAAATCCAATGCTGCTAAGACAGGTTGTTGTCAGCCAGCCAATGTTCAGACCTTCGTGAAACCACAGCTTTGACAGGAAGAAAAATCACCCTAAAGACTTGATGAGCTGGGGAAGCTGACTTCATCTATTTCATAACTTTACTTAGACCTCAAGCCCGATTTGTCACCTCCTGATCTAAAGGAGAATCAAGAGTCATTTAATAATAATAATAACAATAACATATAATTATTCTTAACAACTATAACCTTAAAGTGCTATGTGAAATCTATATTCTCCCCAACAGCCCTATAAAATAAGCTGTTCTCAAACTATCATTTTACAGGAAAAGAAACTGAGCCTCTGAGAGGTAGACTGAATAGAACTCAAGCCACCAGATCCTAACCTGGGACTTTGTTTATACATTCTTCAAGTCTACTGAAATAGTTTTCTCATTACTATATATTTAATATTTTGATGGGTGTAATGGGACTTGGGCAAGAACCACAGAGGCAAGCTAGGAAAAAATATGCATGCATAGTAGACCTAGGGCTTGGGACATCATGAGATATGATAGAAGTGATGGAAGTTACATGAGGTTTAAGGTTTGCCTTGTGGAAGCCTGTTTATAGATAAAAGGAAATTAGAAGGGACCTGGCTGGGAGAGACTGAGGATTTGGAGAAAATGCTTGGACATCAGGGGACAGGAGAACGACTAACTGGAAACTGTCCTCTTGGTGAGTTGACGTGTCATACACCTAGATATCCTGACCCTTCACTGGAGGGGGTAACTGCTGAAGTGGAAACATTGGATGTTATCTCTATTGGAGGGAGAATGGAAAAATTAAGAGCAAATGTTGAAGGTTGAGTCTGGGAAAAAGCACTTGTTTAGTTGGGGGTGGGGGCAGGAAGAAGCCTGAGAAATAGGAAATGAGAAGTTAAATGGTATTAGATTGCTATATTAAGAAGTCCAAAGAGTTAAATTTCAATGCTGCTGCCGGCAGTCAAGAGCACAGATGGAGAATGAGAGTCACTGATGAGCAGGTCATCTGGTGATTTTAGCATAGTGGTGTCTCTTGTCACACTGGTAAGTCTCTGGAGCGATATTCTGTAGAAGGTGGATGTCGGGTGCTTAAATAGTGGTATTTTGTGAGACCTGGAGAGTACAGTTATAGGTCATATGTAAAATTTGAAACACTAAAGATAAAAGGAAGAACTGTAAGGTAGAAAACAACAGGATTTTTTTTTTCCCCAATTTGGTTGATATGCATGTTTTTCTTCCTTGCTTTCTTACGTTGTTAAGAACAGGGAAAATTCTGTGCTATAGACAGAAAGCAAGGGGGAAGTTGAAGTTTCAAGGTGCTAATTGTGGAAGCAGGATACACACTGAAGAGAAAGCCTGAGAAGCTATATCGCAGACCAGTGTTTCTTAAATTTGAGTGTGCAAGAATATCTTGGAGAATGGATTAAAACTCCCAGGCCCAGGATTTGACAGTCAATCCAGTTAGCTTGTCAGTCTAGCTAGTCAGTCTAGTCTATCAAGCATCTGCCTTTCTAATTAGTGTGATGACTCAGGCAGCCCTGGGGCAGCTCTGTGGCAGCACTTCCAGTCCTCATTTCTCTGTTGCATTCAAGACAGTTTCAAGACACCCAGCAATTGTGCTGTCTCTTGGCTTTCTAGAACTATTATGTTGTAATTTTCAGCCTCATTTCTGACACCTTTTTGCTTCCAACCAGGAAACATCCAGGAACTGGCTTTATGACCATTTTCTCTATATACAGCATGCATGTGCGGCTTAGTCACTCAGTTGTGTCCGGCTCTTTGTGACCCCACGAACAGTAGCCCACCAGGCTCCTCTGTCCATGGGATTCTCCAGGCAAGAATACTGGAGTGGGTTGCCATTTCCTTTTCCAAACCTTGGCCTTTAGTTTCTTTGGTCATTTCCAAATGCAATTGCACAGAGGTGCTGTGATTTATAACAAGGAGGTGAAAAAGAAAATGGAAAGTAAAGCAAGCAGGGGGCATGGAGAGCTTTCGGGTGATGCCATCTGAACTAGCAGTTCTTTCTCATTGTCTATAAAAGGAGATGCCTTTTCTTAAAGCCCTCTGAAATGATGAAGTGATCATTGATAAACATTGATTCCTTTTAAATCATAAAGTTTGCCAGTTTGTCTTCCTCTATCTCACCCTTTACGTTTTTCCCAGAAAGTGACTGTCACAAAGTAAATCATGTATATCACTATTTCCAGACATGGACGGACCACCTTCTCCTTGCTCATGTATTACTCTTTTGCTGTCTCTACCTGGAATTTTCTACCCCGTTGTAGGGGTCCTTGGACACTTTGATCAACAGAAATTGATAAGAGGCCAGATGAGAAATGCAGGCAAGGTTCTACTGGGGCTTGTGATGAAGCATGAGGGAGCAAAACAAATAACTGATTCCTTGCTCGCTCCCTTAAAGCTGGTCCCTTAAATGAGGTGTGAGTCACAGCAGGTCCAGCGGGTGGCTAGGGTGGTCTGCCCACCCCCTGGTTGGAGCTGTGTGCAGGGATCATGCGCAGTACCCTGTTTTTGCTCTGGATACCTCAGAAGTGGCAGTTGGGTTTCTGGTCTTTTGTATCTTGTTCCCAGTTTGCCCCAGCAGCTGCATTCATGCACTTATTTCCATCTCTTATAGTTTCTTTGTATCTTGTTGTTCCTGGAGACTTTTGTCCAGATACAAGCACTGCAGCAAAGGATCCCAGCCTGTCTCACTACCTCTCCTGAAAACTTTCCATCCCCAGTCTCACCATTTTCTACAGTCTTCCCTGACTAATGGGAGGCCACACAGTCTCTTCCTCTCACAGACCAACCAGGGACAGATACTTGTCCCTTCATAAGCAAGATGTGCTCATCTTGATTAAATCTGGACCCCCCAAATATTATAGTAACAACTGGAGATGCTGAACTGAATTGTGAGATGATGCTAAGAAATTAACAATTCTGTTGAGCAATATAATAATGCTGTGGTTATATATAAAAATGTACTTATTTTTTAGAGATTTATCCTGAGTTTGGGTGTTGCAAGGGTAAATTTCTCTTACCAAAGTTTAAAAAGAGATCGAGCAAATGTGATAAAACTTTTTAAAGTATTAAATCAAGATGGTGAGCATATGAGTTTACATTATCCTCTCTACTTTTCTGTATAGTTAAAAAGTTTGATGTTTACATAGTAAACAAGAAAAGCCACCATCTACTGAATCATGGATTTGGTGATCTGGTCCTATCTTCTGCAATACTCATTAAAATAACTGTGTTAAATCAGTTATTTATCTTAGGTTATAAGATTATTGTCCAATGTGGTTTTGGTCAACACTTCAGAATTCGGCTGTTCCCTGTCTCTTGGTTGTGGTGTATATCTTTGATTAGAATCTGGATGGGCTTGCCTTACACTCAATTTTTCTCCAAGTCTAGAATGGGCAGCATCCATTCACAGCATGAAAATGGCAAGTGAGTGAGTGAGTGAAGTCGCTTAGTCATGTCCAACTCTTTGCGACCCCATGGACTGTAGCCTAACCAGGTTGCTCCATCCATGGGATTTTCCAGGCAAGACTACTGGAGTGGGTTGCCATTTCTTCTCCAGGAGATCTTCCCGACCCAGGGATTGAACCCAGGTCTCCTGCATTGTAGGCAGATGCTTTACCGTCTGAGCCACCAGGGAAGATCGAAAATGGCAAAAGCAACAACAAACTCTCAGAGTTCCTTCGTGAAAGGCATGCTTTGCAGCTAGGATTCCAGCAGCAGGAAGAATGGGGAGGTTCCAGCCCAGACTGGCTGGCTCCACACTTCAGGTGGCTGTCAAAGCTAAGAGCAGACTTTTTTCCCAGGTACAGAATCAGCTTTGGGAAAGCTGTTTGGCCAGACAGTCTTTCAGCTGGTTCCCCAGTTACTGATATCTTTACTTGAAGGGCTTTACAGAAAAATCATGGAAGAGAGAAAAGACTTGACTGGAGAGGCATTAAGAAAGAGCTGGCCTTGTCCAGCAGTGGGGCTCCCTGCTCCATAAGAAACTGTGTCATGCACTCTCCTCTGGGCTAGTCCAGGTGACGCCTGTGAGGAAGCCCCAGAGAAGGGAAGGGTCTGGAGTGGCTGTATTCCAAGACAAACTGAGGGGCAAGAATTAGCTTGGCATAGAGACAGCTGTGGGACGACGTTGGCAAACTAGAATCCCTTGAGGATGGATTCGAGGAGATGACTGAAGTGAGCCACTTCTGAAGAGGAGCTACTGTTTTTCAGAAACACAGGCCCTGGAGTGAGTGCAGCAGAAAGAAAGAGCTGAGAGAACCGGACAGAGAACATGATTAGTGCTCCCTGCAAACTGTTTCCTGAAAGAAGCATCTTGCTATTCTCACCTGCATGTGTTTTCCTAAGTTGGAAAAACAACTCAACTTTTGAGCTGTTAGTTTGTTTATGAAATGGGAGAAGGCAGGGAACAAGATGATCTCCAAATTTCTTTTTAGCTTAAATTTCCACATATTACCAGAATGAAGTAATGGGACAGTAACTGACCCAATAGAGTCCTTAAAGCTAGTTGCCATGCTGCTTTGAGCAATTTACAGGAAAATTAATAAAATATTGAGTTCAGTTAGTGGCATGTTCAGAGGACACTTAAGTAGAAGATTATTTTAACTGTTAAAAGTTGAATATATTCTTTGTGAAGTCTGTCTTCAGAAAATTCTGGCTATTCATGTTTCAGTTCAGTTCAGTTCAGTCACTCAGTCCTGTCCAACTCTTTGTGACCCCATGAATCGCAGCACGCCAGGCCTCCCTGTCCATCACCAACTGCCAGAGTTCACCCAAACTCATGTCCATCAAGTCGGTGATGCCATCCAGCCATCTCATCCTCTGTCGTGCCCTTCTCCTCCTGCCCCCAATCCCTCCCAGAATCAGAGTCTTTTCCAATGAGTCAACTCTTCACATAAGGTGGCCAAAGTACTGGAGTTTCAGCTTTAGCATCAGTCCTTCCAAAGAACACCCAGGACTGATCTCCTTTAGAATGGACTGGTTGGATCTCCTTGCAGTCCAATGGACTCTCAAGAGTCTTCTACAACACCACAGTTCAAAAGCATCAATTCTTTGGCGCTCAGCTTTCTTCATAGTCCAACTCTCACATCCATACATGACCACTGGAAAAGCCATAGCCTTGACTAGACGGACCTTTGTTGGCAAAGTAATGTCTCTTCTTTTGAATATGCTCTCTAGTTTGGTCATAACTTTCCGTCCAAGGAGTAAGCGTCTTTTAATTTCATGGCTGCAGTCACCATCCGCAGTGATTTTGGAGCCCAAGAAAATAAAGTCTGACACTGTTTCCACTGTTTCCCCATCTATTTCCCATGAAGTGATGGGACCAGATGCCATGATCTTAGTTTTCTGAATGTTGAGCTTTAAACCAACCTTTCCACTCTCCTCTTTCACTCTCATCAAGAGCCTTTTTAGTTCCTCTTCACTTTTGCCATAAGGGTGGTGTCATCTGCATATCTGAGGTTATCAATATTTCTCCCGGCAATCTTGATTCCAGCTTGTGCTTCTTCCAGCCCAGTGTTTCTCATGATGTACTCTGCATATAAGTTAAATAAGCAGGGTGACAATATACAGCCTTGACGTACTCCTTTTCCTATTTGGAACCAGTCTGTTGTCCCATGTCCAGTTCTAGCTGTTGCTTCCTGACCTGCATATAGGTTTCTCAAGAGGCAGGTCAGGTGGTCTGGTATTCTAAGCAAAAGGAATATTTCTGTTGAAAAAGTTATGGTCTTTCAAAATAGAGTACTCTGAGATTATAAACTTACAGATGAATGCGGAAAAGAAAAGTGAGATTTTGAAAAGCGAAATGAACTTTCAAGTTGACAAATATTGAAGCTCAGGGCCCTGGGGCTGCATCAGAATTCAGAGAGATTAGTTGGTTGGATGACATCACTGACTCAATGGATAAGTTTGAGCAAACTCGTGGAGGCATTGAAGGACAGTGAAGCCTGGCGTGCTACAGTCCATGGGGTCGCAAAGAGTCAGACATGACTGATTGACTGAATAACAAAAACCCTGTCATTACGTATTATTGAGTTCCCAGGAAGAATATTCCTGGAGCTAATGAGTTCTCAGAAGGGGCATCCTGGTGAATGGGGGACAAGCAAGCACGACAGTCCCTAAAGGGTGCAGAGAAAACCTGACTCTCAAACTTGGCTGCATGTTGGACTTCCACTGGGAGGTTTAAAAATGCTTATGACTGGCTCCCTCTTGCAGTGGGTCTGATTTAACTGCCCTGGCATGTAGCCTGGACATGAGGATTTTGCAAAGCTCTCCAGGTGACTTTAACATGCATGCAAGTGTGAGAACAAGTCTGTGGTCCCTGGGACCACTTCCAGCTAGAGAATCTGGCTTCCTGAACAGAGCCCTATCCCTACCCTGGAGGAACCCTCTAATTGCTTTGCTATTTCCCATCTTCTTCCTCTTAGAAATTTTTGTCTTTCTTCCTTGAAAGAGAACTAACTACAACAAACAAAAAGAAACAAACAATTATCATATTCAGGCAGCAAACAAACACTACCAATGACAGACATCTTAATTTATGTGAGTAGGTCTATAAACAAACACTGTATTAAAAGCCTAAGTAGGGATTCCCTGGTGGTCCAGTGGTTAAGACTCTCCATGCAGGGGGCCCAGGTTCAAGCCCTTGTTAGGGAACTAGATTACACATGCCACAACTAAAGATCCCTCAAGCTATAACAAAGACTCAGAACAGCCAAATACATAAATAAATACATTTTCTTAATTAAAGTTAAAAGCTTTTGCACAATGAAGGAAACTATAAGCAAGGCAAAACGACAGCCTTCAGAATGGGAGAAAATAATAGCAAATGAAGCAACTGACAACGAACTAATCTCAAAAATATAGAACCAGCTCATGCAGCTCAATACCAGAAAAATAAATGACCCAATCAAAAAATGGAGCAAACAACTAAACAGACATTTCTCCAAAGAATACATACAGATGGCTAACAAACACATGAAAACGTGTTCAACATCACTCATCATCAGAGAAATGCAAATCAAAACCACAGTGAGGTACCATCTTACCCTGGTCAGAATGGCTTCTATCAAAAAGTCTACAAACAATAAATGCTGGAGAGGGTGTGGAGAAAATGGAAACCTCTTACACTGTTGGTGGGAATGCAAACTAGTACAGCCACGTTGGAGAACAGTTTGAAGGTTCCTTAAAAAACTGGAAATAGAATGGTCATATGACCCAGCAATCCCACTGCTGGGCATACACACCGAGGAAATCAGAATTGAAAGAGACACATATACACCAATGTTCGTCGCAGCACTTTTTATAATAGCCAGGACATGGAAGCAACCTAGATGTCCATTGTAGACAAATAGATAAGAAAGCTGTGGTACACATACACAATGGAATATTACTCAGCTATTAAAAGGAATGCATTTGAATCAGTTCTAATGAGGTGGATGAAACTGGAGCCTATTATACAGAGTGAAGTAAGACAGAAAGAAAAACACCAATACAGTATATTAACACATATATATGGAATTTAGAAATATGGTTATGACGACCCTATATGTGAGACAGCAAAAAAGACACAGGGATAAGGAACAGACTGTTGAACTCTGTGGGAGAAGGCGAGGGTGGGATGATTTGAGAGAATAGCACTGAAACATGTATATTACCATATGTGAAACAGATCGCCAGTCCAGGTTTGATGCACAAGACAGGGTGATCAGGACTGGTGCACTGGGATGACCCTGAGGGATGGGATGGGGAGGGAGGTGGGAGGGGGGTTCAGGATGGGGAACACATGTACACCTATGGCTGATTCATGTCAATGTATGGCAAAAACCACTACAATATTGTAATTAGCCCCCAATTAAAATAAATAAATTAATTAAAAAATAAAAGCCAAAGGAATGTCCTTCCCCTGACAATTAGAACAAAAGCTCATCCATATGTTGGCCTGTGGTCTGATATTTGAGTCAACTTTGGTCCTCCCAGAGTTTGTTAGTGTCTGATGGAAGTCACACTATTTGTTTGAAAGCTAAGGCCTTTTTAGCAAAACAATCTCACCTCAATAACAGATAAGGGATCAGCAAACTATAGCACCATGGATCAAATCCAGCCTGCTGCTTGTTTTGTTAATAAAGTTTTATTGAAATGTATCCATGTCCATGTATTCACTGATTGTCTAGGGCTGCTTTGGCACTACAACAAAGTTGAGTAGTTGTGACAGAGGCTTCTGACCTGTAGAGACGAAAATGTCTACTATGTGGTCCCTTATAAATAATGTTTGCCAGTCCTGTAAATACGGACATTTCTAGGCTGCAGTGTTAGTGCTTGTCTGCTGTGGTAAATTGATTTTAAAAATATGGCCAGTTCTTAACCCCTCCCTAAATTCTTTCCAATGTGACCTAAAATGGAACCCAGTTCACCAGCCATTGAAACTGGGCTGGTCTGGTGTGTTATTTTGAATGGTTTGAATTCTGAGAGTGTGACACTGGATCTGTCCCGAGTCTAGGCTTCAGAAGCCCTTGCTTCTCTTGCAATCCTTCCTCTGAGAATAAACCTATTGGATGGTGAGAGACACAGAGTGCAGTTACCCCACTGGCTCAGCTCAGCCAACCTCAAGACACAATTGTCCTGCTGAGTGTGGCTGACCACAGGTGTGGTCACACGTGCCTGATCATAACCAGAAGAAGTATCTAGCCAGATATAGCACAGAGAGCTCATCTGCAGATTCATGGGTTAGATAAATATTTGACGTTTTAATCCACTACATTTTAGAGTGGATTGTTACACAACCGTTCATGTAGTAGGAGCTTCTTCTCTTTTCTCTTTGTTTCCAAAGTCAGAATACCTCAATCTTTCCCACAGTCCCAAGTCTGAAACAAGAGAAGGGAACTACCTACAGAAAGAAAAACATTAAGCATGCTTTCACCAAAAGCTAAGAAAACTGGTATCTATTATACAGAGTGAAGTAAACCAGAAAGAGAAACACCAATAGAGTACATTAATGCATATATATGGAATTTAGAAAGATGGTAATGATGACCCTATATGGAAGACAGCAAAAGAGACACAGATGTAAAGAATAGACTTTTGGACTATGTGGGAAAAGGCGAGGGTGGGACAATATGAGACAATAGCATTGAAACACGTATATTACCATATGTGAAGCAGATGACCAGTGCAAATTTGATGCATGAAGCAGGGCACCCAAAGCTGGTGCTCGGGGACAACTCAGAGGGATGGGGTGGTGAGGGAGGGAGGGGAGAGGGGTTAAGAACTGGCCATATTTTTAAAATCAATCAGAATGGTGGGACACATGTACACCCATGGCTGATTCATGTCAATGTATGGGAAAAACCACCACAACATTATAAAGTAATTAGCAATTAAAATAAATAATTTAATTTTTAACACTTTTTTTAAAAAAGCTAAGAAAACAAACATAAAAATGACAACTTGGATTTAAATAGGAATAAAAATCTGAAGGGGCCCACATACAAATACATTTTGATAGCTTCTTTAAAGAAACTAGGCCATGCCATGTCGGGCCACCCGAGATGGACAGGTCATGGTAGAGAGGTCTGACAGAATGTGGTCCACTGGAGAAGGGAATGGCAAACAACTTCACTAGACATCAATGAACTAAAATGGACTGGAATGGGTGAATTTAACTCAGATGATGATTATATCTACTACTATGGGCAGGAATCCTTTAGAAGAAATGGAGTAGTCATCATGGCCAACAAAAAAGTCTGAAATGCCATACTTGGATGCAATCTTAAAAATGACAGAATGATCTCTGTTCATTTCCAAGGCAAACCATTCAATATCACAGTAATCCAAGTCTATGTCCTGATCAGTAATACTGAAGAAGCTGAAGTTGAACGGTTCTATGAAGACCTACAAGACCTTTTAGAACTAACACCCAAAAAAGATGTCCTTTTCATTATAGGGGACTGGAATACAAAAGTAAGAAGTCAAGAAACACCTGGAGTAACAGGCAAATTTGGCCTTGGAGTACAGAATGAAGCAGGGCACAGGCTAATAGAGTTTTGCCAAGAGAACACACTAGTCAGAGCAAACACCCTCTTCCAACAACACAAGAGAAGACTCTACACATGAACATCACAGATGGCCAACACCAAAATCAGATTGATTATATTCTTTGCAGCCAAAGATGGAAAAGCTCTATACAGTCAGCAAAAGCAAGACCGGGAGCTGACTGTGGCTCAGATCATGAACTCCTTATTGCCAAATTCAGGCTTAAATTGAAGAAAGTGGGGAAAACCACTAAACCATTCAGGTATAACCTAAATCAAATCCCTTATGACTATAAATGGAAGTGAGAAATAGATTTAAGGGACTAGATCTGATACACAGAGTGCCTGATGAACTATGGATGGAAGTTTGTGACATTGTACAGGAGACAGGGATCAAGACCATCCCCAAGAAAAAGAAATACAAAGAAGCAAAAAGGCTGCCTGAGGAGGCCTTACAAATAGCTGTGAAAACAAGAGAAGCAAAAAGCAAAGGAGAAAAGGGAAGATATACCCATTTGAATGCAGAGTTCCAAAGAATAGCAAGGAGAGATAAGAAAGCCTTCCTCAGTGATCAGTGCAAAGAAATAGAAGAAAACAATAGCATGGGAAAGACTAGAGATCTCTTCAAGAAAATTAGAGATACCAAGGGAACATTTCATGCAAAGATGGGCTCAATAAAGGACAGAAATGGTATGGACCTGACAGAAGCAGAAGATATTAAGAAGAGGTGGCAAGAATACACAAAAGAACTGTACAAAAAAGATCTCCACAACCCAGACAATCATGATGTTGTGATCACTCACCTAGAGCCAGACATCCTGAAATGTGAAGTCAAGTGGGCCTTAGGAAGCATCACTACGAACGATGCTAGTGGAGGTGAAGGAATTCCAGTTAAGCTATTTCAAATCCTGAAAGATGAGGCTGTGAAAGTGCTGCACTCAATATGCCAGCAAATTTGGAAAACTCAGCAGTGGCCACAGGACTGGAAAAGGTCAATTTGCATTCCAATCCCAAAGAAAGGCAATGCCAAAGAATGCTCAAACTACTGCACAATTGCACTCATCTCACATGCTAGGAAAGTAATGCTCGAAATTCTCCAAGCCAGGTTTCAGCAATACATGAACTGGGAACTTCCAGATGCTCAAGCTGGATTTAGAAAAGGCAGAGGAACCAGAGTTCAAATTGCCAACATCCGCTGGATCATGGAAAAAGCAAGAGAGTTCCAGAAAAACATCTATTTCTGCTTTATTGACTATGCCAAAGCCTTTGACTGTGTGGATCACAATAAACTGTGGAAAATTCTGAAAGAGATGGGAATACCAGACCACCTGACCTGCCTCTTGAGAAACCTATATGCAGGTCAGGAAGCAACAGTTGGTACTGGACATGGAATAACAGACTGGTTCCAAATAGGAAAAGAAGTACATCAAGGCTGTATATTGTCACCCTGTTTATTTAACTTATATGCATAGTACATCATGGGAAACACTGGGCTGGAGGAAGCACAAACTGGAATCAATATTGCAGGAGAAATATCAATAACCTCAGATATGCAGATGACACCATCCTTATGGCAGAAAGTGAAGAACTAAAGAGCCTCTTGATAAAAGTGAAAGAGGAGAGTGAAAAAGTTGGCTTAAAGCTCAACATTCAGAAAACTAAGATCATGGCATCCTGTCCCATCACTTCATGGCAAATAGATGGGGAAACAGTGTCAGACTTTATTTTGGGGGGCTCTAAAAATCACTGCAGATGGTGACTGAAGCCATGAAACTAAATACGCTTACTCCTTGGAAGGAAAGTTATGACCAACCTATGTCTATGACCAATAGACAGCATATTAAAAAGCAGAGACATTACTTTGCCAACAAAGGTCCGCCTAGTCAAGGCTATGGTTTTTCCAGTGGTCATGTATGGATGTGGGAGTTGGACTATAAAGAAAGCTGAGCAATTAAAAAATTGATATTTTTCAACTGTGGTGTTGGAAAAGACTCTTGAGAGTCCCTTGGACTGCAAGGAGTTCCAACCAGTCCATCTTAAAGGAGATCAGTCCTGGGTGTTCATTGGATGGACTGATGCTGAAGCTGAAACTCTAATACTTTGGCCACCTGATGTGAAAAGCTGACTCATTTGAAAAGACCCTGATGCTGGGAAAGACTGAGGGCAGGAGAAGAGGATGACAGAGGATGAGATGGCTGTATGGCATCACCGACTCAATGGACATGAGTTTTAGTAAACTCTGGGAGTTGGTGATACAGGGAGGCCTGGAGTGCTGTGGTTCATGGTGTCGCAAAGAGTCTGACGTGACTGAGCTACTGAACTGAACTGAACTGAATTTATGCTTATTTCCTAGTTTCGTCTGGGTAGTGCCAAACCAGTAAAGAAAGCTTCACATTTACTAAATATTCCCTCTGCCTAAAAGTCTCTATTTTTAGTTTTTTAAGGAACCTCCATACTCTTCCCCATATTGGCTGTACCAATTTACATTCCCACCATCAGTATAGGAAGGTTCCCTTCTCTCCCCACTCTCTCCACCATTTATTGTTTATAGTTTGTTGTTGTTTACTCACTAACTCCAGTGTGACTCTGTGACCCCATGGACTGTAGCCCGCCAGGCTCCTCTGTTCATTGGGTTTCCCAGGCAAGAATACTGGAGTGAGTTAATCTTTTCCTTTTCCAGGGGATCTTCCCTACCTAGGGATCGAACAAGGATTGGCAGGTGGATTCTTTACCACTGAGTCACCAGGGAGGCCCATTGTTTGTGGATTTTTTTTTTTTTTTTTATATTTACAATGGTTAACCAACAAGGACTTATTGTATAGCACAAGGAAGTCTGCTCAATGTTATGTGCAGCCTGGATGGGAGGGGAGTTTAGGGAAGAATGGATACATGTATACATATGGTTGGGTCACTTTGCTTTGCACCTAAAGCTATCACAATTGGTTACACTCCAATATAAAATAAAAAGTTTTTAACATTTTTAAAATAAAAGTTTCAACAGCTAGATACATTATGGAAGATTTAGGTCTCAGTTAAGTGTCAACTCTTCATCAAAGGTCCTACTTTATGAGCCAGTTTACAATAGCCCCTAAGAGTTTTCATATTATTGTGTTTTATTTTCTTCTGGGTAATTTGGTTATATTGTATATATATATATATATATATATATATTTTTTTTTTTTTTTATTGATATACCTATTTGTAGTCTGTTTCTCCCCAAGGAATATGCTCCATGAGTGATGAGGAGCCTCATGCTTCTTATTTGGGGCTGTATTCCCAGCACTTAGAATAGCACCTTAGTTCAGTTCAGTCACTCAGTCATGTCTGACTTTTTGCGAACACATGGACTGCAGCATGCCAGGTTTCCCTCTCCATCGGCAACTCCCAGAGTTTACTCAAACTCATGTCCATTGAGTTGATGATGTCATCCAACCATCTCATCCTCTGTCATCCCCTTCTCCTCCTGCCTTCAATCTTTCCCATCATCAGGGTTTTTTTCTAATGAGTCAGCTCTTCACATCAGGTGGCCAAAGTATTAGAGCTTCAGCATCAGTCCTTCCAATGAATATTCAGGACTCATTTCCTTTAGGATTGATTGGCATGATCTCCTTGCAGTCCAGGGACTCTCAAGAGTTTTCTCCATCACAATTCAAAAACATTAATTCTTTTGGCACCTGGCCTTCTTTATGGTCAAACTCTCACATCCATACATGACTACTGGAAAAACCATAGCTTTGACTATATGACCTTTTGTCAGCAAAGCAATGGCTCTGCTTTTTAATATGCTGTCTTGGTTTGTCATAGCTTTTCTTCCAAGGAGCAAGTGTCTTAATTTCATGGCTGCATTCACCATCTGCAGTGATTTTGGAGCCCAAGAAAATAAAGTCTGTCACTGGTTCCATTGTTTCTCCATCTATTTGCCATGAAGTGATGGGACCAGGTGCCATGAGAATAGTGCTTAGCCCATAGCAAATCTTGATTAGTATTAGGAGAAAATAATTCATAATATTACTATTACACTAAGGGAACATGTCTCCCTGTCAGCAATGCTGGCCACATTTTCACAAGAAAATAAGGCAAGTCACTCTCTCTATTGGGGAACTAGACGCAGATGAAGTTTCATTCTGTAGGACCCACAAAAAACCACAGCCCAATATGTCACCAGAACCCAAGGATTCGGAAGGCTTAAAATTCACAAGCCTGGGAAGACACCCAATTAACAGAGATTAAAGTCCAAATGTGACTCACACACCTATTGGAAACGTTAGACAATGTCAAACAGTATCCAATCTGGTTTCGCAACCAGGTTAATATTCTGTGCATCCTGGGGGAGGCAGGTGGAGGGGAGAGGTTGAATTCCATTTTAAAAAGAAACATATGAGATACTTTGCTTCTCATTAAGAATTGTACTTCATAGGTTTCATCTATGCTCTCCAGCCCCAAATGATTGAACCAGCATGAATGCCAAAAAATTGGAAGTGTCTTAACATGCATTAATTGCTTAATGGCCATGTTGTCTGCTTGAAAAGGGCGGAGAGGTATTTAAGTTGCTTAATGACTTTACATTTTCCCATGGCAAAATACCTGTGATTTGGTTATGCTGTAATTAAAGAGTTACATAAACAAGGCTTTGGAAACAACTGAACTGGCTCTCTTGGTAAAGGGATTTTGGTCTCTCCAGCTGGCTTGCTCAGGCCCTTCCAATGAATAAAACTATAAGCACCAGCCCTCACTCTGCCTTTTAGAAGTCGACCTTGGGTTTATCTCTGCCTTTCTGTGTGCGTTGCCAAGTGTAGGCTATGGGGCTATGGGAGTATGTAGAGGGAAGATTTGAAAAATACTAAAAAAAAAAATAAAAAAAAAAAAACCCAAAACAGTATTGTTTAGAAACAATTTCAAAACAAGTTTAAATATGTCATTAGGACAAGCAGGGTAAACAGAAGAGCCTGGTTACCTTGAAGAAAGAGCCTAGGGATGAGAAGCCCTCAGGGCAGTGTGGGATTTGTCTTGTAAAACCAGTGGATCAAATGTTTATTACTGTATAAGGAAGAGCTTTGAACCCATGTGATTTGCTTTCCTGTATCCCAGAAACGCGGTCCTTCAGGAACGAAGGTAGAAAATTTCTTACCCAGAGTTCTCTTGGAGTGGCAAAAAATACTCTGGGTGTCAAGAGAGGTCCTGAGCAAGGGAAGATGGCAGTCTGCCTCCCAGAGAGAGCACACCAGTCAGGACAGCTGAGAAACAAACCCAGGGTCTGGCCTCAGGTAGAATCAGGAGCCTGGAGGTCCTTTTTAAGATCCCCTTTAAAGCAATCCTCTCTTGCTTACAGACATTTACAAAGAAGATCAGAGCCAACTGGACTGCATGTTAGCATACTTAACCAAAGGTAACTTTCAGAGCACATTTTCTTTTAGTTTCCTAGATTTGAGCTTTTTGTATGTTATAATCCTTGTGAAGTTTGGTGGTGAACCATTTGTCATTTGTTGGTCCAAGGTTCCCACTGCGAATTCTTATATACATATTCTTAATTAAAAATAAATATCAATTGAAATATATGTTTCTTAGATATTTGCAATTCTTTATCTTTTAAACATTTGGAATTAGATTCAATGAGCCTTTCATTTACTAAATAGCTAAACCAACAAACATATTGAGCTCAAATCAGCTCATTTTGTCATTAGACTTATTGGGAATTCTTCTAAAGCTGGAATGTAAGGAGATCAGTTGGATGTCTTTGCCTTAGATGCTGGGGTGGATTGATGGTTTTCTTGGTTCAATCCATGACTTTGCCACAGTCTTGCCCTTTGCACTAAGACACTGAAGCTCTGCCTGCCAAGAGATAGAATCTATTTCCTCTCCCCTTGACTCTAGACTTCTGGTAACTTGTTTCTGGAATTAAAACTGTGGCACAGAGAGGTCTTGCCTGCTCCCTTAGAAACTTTGGCAACCTCTATGTGAGCCAGCCCAGGTTAGCCTTTTGGAGGATGAGAGGCAGTAGTCTCTCAATACAAACCAGCCTAGAGTCAGCCAACTCCCAAATATCAGAGAGAGCCCTGCCAAGATGAACAGAGCTGTCTCCAACCTCTGACTGACCACAGATGCAAGAGTAACTTCATTTAGGCCAGCAGAACCACCTGCTGGCATGTTGTAATATTGTAATTTATAATTAATAGTTAAGAAATACATATTTTGTCTTTGTCTTCTTTTCCGGCATAGAGCTGCTAAAACCTTTAGAATTCCTAAGTGTTGAAAGCAAAAACAAAAAAATTAAAAGGGTGTCTTTTGTTATGTGAATGAAGTTACTTTTGGACTTCACCTAAAGATGGGGACTGGTTGCCAAGGGAACCAACCATGTGATTGGTTGTAGCAGTCTCTGATTTATAACCAGTCAGCTCGAAGCATAGACAACAACCTGGACTTGTGATTAGAATCTGAAAGGGAGAGCAAGTTTTTAGAACTGAGCCCTTAATCTGTGGAATCTGATGATATTTCCACACAAATGGTGTCAGAATTGAGTTGAGGGCTTTCCTGGTGACTCAATGGTAAAGAATCTGCCTGCCAATGCAGGAGACCCAGGTTCAAGCCTGGTTCAGGATCGCCACCATGGGGCAAGTAAGCCCATGCCCCCCAACTATTGAGCCGGTGCTCTAGTGCCCAGGAGCCACAAGTGTTGAGCCCATGTGTCAGAACTACTGAAGCCCACACACCCCAGAGCCCATGCTCTGCAAATAGAGATGCCTCCACAAGGAGATGCCTGCACACCCCAACTAGAGAAGAGCCCCCACCCACCACAACTGAGAAAGGCTAGAGTGGCAATGGAGACCCAGCCCAGCCAAAAATAAATGTAGTAAAAAAAAAAAAAAGAGAGAGAGAGAGAGAATTACATTGAATTGTAGGACACCTATTTGGTGTGTAAGAATTGCTTGGTGGTATGGGGGAAAAAACCACACTGAAATTGGTAACCAGAACTTTTACGTTATAAACTCATGAACATTAAAAGATGCTTATTGCTCGAGGCCCTGAGTTCCGAGGTGGTTTGTCATACGTTAACACTAACAGATAAAATTTTTTAAAAAGATATTTTTAGCATCACTGTAACACCAGTGGAGGTAAGGAAGTGAAGACATCAACATCCTTACTATGTATATAAAGATACCAAGTGGAACATTGGTCAGTAATGACCAAATGTGTAATGGAAACCAGTGAGGTTCCAAACAGTTATTCTAGGATCCAGGGACAAAGTAGGAAATCCAGTAGACAGGGTGCCTGTCCCTGGGGTTCTTAAAATATATTAAAATTGGCAGACATTTCAAATTATTGAAATTAAAAGGACAGTGAAAAAGAAAAGAACAGTGGTTTTCAATCTTTGCAACACAATAGAATTATCTGGAGAGATGTAACAGTATCGCCAACAGTGGGTCTGATCACAAACTAATTAAATCAGAATCTGTGCACAGTGCTTATATATGAGGATTGTGAATTACTGCTCTGCAGAGCAGTAATTCAATTAACTATTGAAAAGTGCTGCAGTGCTTTTCAAAGAGCAGCCTGTAGACCGGTAGTGTCAGCATCACCAGGAGCTCATTAAAAATGAGAATCTCAGGTTCTGCCCCTGATCTGCTGAATCAGAATCTGAGGATGAGACATGGGGGAAGATACCTGTCTTCTAAAAAATTCTCTGTGTGATTCTTTCTTTTATAACTCCCTGTGCTTTTATTTGTTTATTTGTTTTTTATTTTTTGGCCATGCAGTGAAGTGTGTGGGATCTTCGTTCCCCTATTAGGGACTGAACCTGCATCCCCTACATTGGAAATGCAGTCTTAACCCATGGACCATCAGGCAAGTCTTCTCTGTGTGATTCTTTTTTCTTTTTACTTGGAGGCTAATTGCTTTACAATGTTGTGTTGTGTTCTGCCATACAACACTGCAAATCAGTTGTAATTATATATATATATATATATTATATAAAACATATACATATATATATGTATATGTGCTATTGTGCTCAATTGCTTCAATCATGTCAGACTCTTTGCAGCACCATGGACCTTAGCCCACCAGGATCCTCTGTCCATGGGATTATCTAGGCAAGGATACTGGAGTGGGTTGCTATGCCCTCCTCCAGGGGATCTTCTCGACCCAGAGACTGAACCGGTATCTCCTGCTTCTCCTGTGTTGCAGGCAGATTCTATACCTGCTTAACCATATATATATACACACACACACACACACATATATATATATCCCCTCCTTTTTATAGCATTGACATATACACACTATCATATGTAAAATAGATAGCTAGTGGGAAGCTGCTCTGTAACACAGGGAGCTCAGTCTGGTGTTCTGTGATGACCCAGAAGGTGGGATGAGGGGAGGGAAGGGAGGGTCTCTGTGATTCTGATCCAAGCTAGGTGTTGAAAGGCAGTAGCTGAGAATTGTAGGGCAGTAAAATCTGACATTACCCACTGATAACTTGAAGCAATTACATACAGGAACACATACACAAATATTTAAGAAGAAAGTATATCTTTGGGGTTGTTTTCCTAGACCTAAAGGTGAGACTTTCACTTATGGGGATTTCAGCCTTGGAGTGGGTGATCTACACAACAAAAGCTTATATAGTAGTTATTTAAACTTTGTTCATGATGTAAACATTCTATGACCTACTCTGCTTAAATTCCCAGAAATGTTATTCCCCAATACCAGGCCATATAACTTTATTTAGTACAGTACACTAAAGCCATGAAATTAAAAGATGCATGCTCCTTGGAAGAAAATCTATAACAAACCTGGATATTAAATAAAAAGTAGAGACATTACTTTGCTGACAAAGGTCTGTATAGTCAAAGCTAGGTTTTTTTTGTTTTTTTTTTTTTTTTTTTCCAGTAGTAATATAAGGATGTGAGAGTTGGACTGTAGAGAAGGCTGAGCGTTGAAGAATTAAAGCTTTTGAACTGTGGTGCTAGAGAAGACTGTTGAGAGTCCCGTGGACAGCAAGGAGATCCAGACTGTCAATCCTAAAGGAAATCAACCCTGAATTAGAAGGACTGATGATGAAGTTGAAGCTCCAATACTTTGGCCACCTGATATGAAGAGCTGACTCATTGGAAAAGATCCTGATGCTGGGAAAGATTGAAGACGGAGGAGAAGGGGATAACGGAGGATAAGATGGTGGGATGGTATCACTGATACGATAGACATGAGTTTGAGCAAACTCTGGGTGATAGTGATGGACAGGGAAGCCTGGCATGCTTCAGTCCACGTGGTCACAAAGAGTTGCACATGACTGAGCAACTGAACAACAACAGAAACCTAAAGATACTAGGTCTATAGTTTTCAATTTAATTTGTTATAAAATATTTTAAGATTCACCTTGTTTCTGAAAAAACTTAGAGGCAAACTCAGATTTAGTTTTCCTTGCGAGGTCTCTTGCCCTCAAAGAGATCATATGTCAATGAGATCATAGGTCAATGAGATCATAGGTCCTGATTTCCCCGCAACAGTCCTAATTTATGCCTTGTTCTAGCATCCCCTTTCACTCTTAAAAGGGTCTCAATTTAGACAATAAATTATACAATCACTCTAGCTAAGAGCTGTAACAGTATTTTCTTTTGGAAGAAAGTGAAGATGCCACCTGTAAGCCAGGTCTCTCAGTGCTTTGTCAAAGATGCATTTTCTTTCTGGTGCAGTTGTAAATCTATTACCATATTTACAGTATCTAAGATGCCTCTAATAATAAAAGTCATATGTACCCCATTGTTCTAGTAGCATTATTTACAATTGCCAAGATATGGAAACAACCTGTATCTATCAACAGGTGAATGGGGAAAGATGATGTGGTATACAATGAAATACTCCTCAGTCATAAAAAAGAATAAATTTTGCCATTTGCAACAATATGGATGAACTTGGAGGGTGTTATGCTAAGTGAAATAAAACAGTGAAAGACAAATACTGTATCATATCATTTATATGTGGGATCTAAAAATACAACAAATTAGTGAATATAATAGAAAAGAAGCAGCTCACAGGTAAGAGAACAAAGTAATGGTTACCAGTGGGAAGAGGAAAAGGAGGAGAGTTTTAGGGGTAGTAGATTAAGAGATATAAACTATTATGAATAAAATAAGCTACAAGGATATATAATGTATACAGAGAACATACCAATATTTCCTAACTATAAATGGAATACATCCTTTAAAAATAGTGAATCACTATATTGTACACCTGTAACATATAATATTGTATACCACCTATACTTCAATTAAAGAAACAATAAATCACTATTATTTTATGCATTACTAAAGAAAAACTGCTGCTAATTAATCTATAACACAATGATTTCTTATCTTTGATCCTGGCATATAATAGGTAATTCCTTTGCAGTAATAAAACTAAGCTTTCTCTCTTGGGTTCTAAGATGAACCTGGTTATCGCTTTGCAACTATATAAGAAATTATGGTAATCCCTCCAACAATGAGTATTTACTATCAAATTTTATATCCTGGTCTTCTATTTCCATGGGAGTATATAATAACATTTTCAATGCTGAATCTAGTTTCGTATTTTTGAAGATATTTTAAAGAGTAATTAAAGACAACAACATTTGCAATCTGACAATGCAAAGATCTCAAGCAGTGTAAGAGTGAGAGGACTTATCTGACATGGAGAAACTGCTCACCTGGGCAAGTTGGCCAGGGTATTACTAGAATAGGGTATCTCCAGGGCGATGGACTCTGATCCTCTCTGAGACAGGAAATCTCTCCTTATGCTTATTGCAGGTGCTGTTGAAATGGTTGGATGCATCACCAATTTGATGGACATAAGTTTGATCAAGCTCCAGGAGCTGATGATAGACAGGTAATTGATAGACAGTTGATGATACACAGGACTCCATGCTGCAGTCCATGAAGTCACAAAAAGTCAGACACAGCTGAGCAACTGAACTGACCTGAGGGTGATGGATAGACTTTAAAATGAAGGCAGTTACCATATGGATCTGCAGGCTGTCAAATAGACAGATAGATGGATAGGCAGTCCGATAGATGCATAGGTAGATAGAGAGATACCATCAGTTCTAAGATGCATTCCAATTTCAGGTATAGTAAAATATGAAAAAAAAAAAAGTGTGCATTAGTCGGAGAAGAAAACGGCACCCCGCTCCAGTACTCTTGCCTGGAAAATCCCATGGATGGAGGAGCCTAGTAGGCTACAGCCCGTGGGTCGCAGAGTCAGACGTGACTGAGCAACTTCACTCACTTCACTTAGTCAAAATGCAAAATAACACTTAGGAAACCACGAACTCCAGTTTTCAAGAATTCAGCCACACCATCCTGGAATCTAAATGTTGTGGGAGAAAAAGCAGACCACAGATTTTTGAGACGTGGTGATCATGAAACATGCACCACAGGATGAAGGAAATGTGGGAGGCTCAGGCGATCACAGCACTCAGAGGCACATGGTCGCACACAAACCCCACCCTTTCACACAACAAAATTACTTTCTTTTGTACCCAAGTGCAGCCAAGGCCCTCTCCAAAACCTGGTGTGTGCTCAGAAGGGGAGGAAAAACAGACCTCAAAATAACAGAGGAGGGGGAGTTTTTGAAACTAGCAGAATTTATAACAAAGATTATGTGATGACTGTGGCTTTGTAGTAGAGCCTGAAGTCAGGCAGGTTGATTCCTCTAGTTTCATTCTTCTTTCTCAAGATTGCTTTGGCTATTCGAGGTTTTTTGTATTTCCATACAAATTGTGAAATTATTTCTTCTAGTTCTGTAAAAAATACTGTCAGTAGCTTGATAGGGATTGCATTGAATCTATAAATTGCTTTGGGTAGTATACTCATTTTCACTATGTTGATTCTTCTGATCCATGAACATGGTATATTTCTCCATCTATTAGTGTCCCCTTTGATTTCTTTCACCAGTGTTGTATAGTTTTCTATATATAGGTCTTTAGTTTCTTTAGGTAGATATATTCCTAAGTATTTTATTCTTTTCATTGCAATGGTGAATGGAATTGTTTCCTTAATTCCTCTTTCTATTTTCTCATTATTAGTGTATAGGAATACAAGGGATTTCTGTGTGTTGATTTTATATCCTGCAACTTTACTAAATTCATTGATTAACTGTAGTAATTTTCTGGTGGAGTCTTTAGGGTTTGCTATGTAGAGAATCATGTCATCTGCAAACAGTGAGAGTTTTACTTCTTTTCCAATTTGGATTCCTTTTATTTCTTTTTCTGCTCTGACTGCTGTGGCCAAAATTTCCAAAACTATGTTGAATAGTAATGGTGAAAGTGGGCACCCTTGTCTTGTTCCTGACTTTAGGGGAAATGCTTTCAATTGTTCACCATTGAGGATAATGTTTGCTGTGGGTTTGTCATATATAGCTTTTATTATGTTGAGGTATGTTCCTTCTATTCCTGCTTTCTGGAGAGTTTTTATCATAAATGGATGTTGAATTTTGTCAAAGGCTTTCTCTGCATCTATTGAGATAATCATATGGCTTTTATTTTTCAATTTGTTAATGTGGTGTATTACATTGATTGATTTGCAGATATTGAAGAATCCTTGCATCCCTGGGATAAAGCCCGCTTGGTCATGGTGCATGATCTTTTTAATGTGTTGTTGGATTCTGAGTGCTAGAATTTTGTTAAGGATTTTTGCATCTATGTTCATCAGTGATATTGGCCTGTAGTTTTCTTTATTTGTGGCATCTTTGTGACGTTTTGGTATTAGGGTGATGGTGGCCTCATAGAATGAGTTTGGAAGTTTACCTTCCTCTGCAATTTTCTGGAAGAGTTTGAGTAGGATAGGTGTTAGCTCTTCTCTAAATTTTTGGTAGAATTCAGCTGTGAAGCCGTCTGGACCTGGGCTTTTGTTTGCTGGAAGATTTCTGATTACAGTTTCAATTTCCATGCTTGTGATGGGTCTGTTAAGATTTTCTATTTCTTCCTGCATCGGTTTTGGAAAGTTGTACTTTTCTAAGAATTTGTCCATTTCTTCCACATTGTCCATTTTATTGGCATATAATTGCTGATAGTAGTCTCTTAAGATCCTTTGTATTTCTGTGTTGTCTGCTGTGATCTCTCCATTTTCATTTCTAATTTTATTGATTTGATTTTTCTCCCTTTGTTTCTTGATGAGTCTGGCTAATAGTTTGTCAATTTTATTTATCCTTTCAAAGAACCAGCTTTTGCCTTTGTTGGGGTTTGCTATGGTCTCTTTGTTTCTTTTGCATTTATTTCTGCCCTAATTTTACAAGTAGTGCTGGGAAAACTGGTCAACCACTTGTAAAAGAATGAAACTAGAACACTTTCTAACACCATACACAAAAATAAACTCAAAATGGATTAAAGATCTAAACATAAGACCAGAAACTATAAAACTCCTAGAGGAGAACATAGGCAAAACACTCTCCGACATACATCACAGCAGGATCCTCTATGACCCACCTCCCAGAATATCGGAAATAAAAGCAAAAATAAACAAATGGGATCTAATTAAAATTAAAAGCTTCTGCACCACAAAGGAAACTATAAGCAAGGTGAAAAGACAGCTTTCAGAATGGGAGAAAATAATAGCAAACGAAGCAACTGACAACTAATCTCAAAAATATACAAGCAACTCCTGCAGCTCAATTCCAGAAAAATAAACGACTCAATCAAAAAATGGGCCAAAGAACTAAATAGACATTTCTCCAAAGAAGACATACAGATGGCTAACAAACACATGAAAAGATGCTCAACATCACTCATTATCAGAGAAATGCAAATCAAAACCACAATGAGATTACACAGGACTCTTTCAGACCATGTCTTCAAAAGTTCTGTTTCTCACCTTTCCCTGCCCACCAGAACTATCTAAGGAGGTTCTAAGGATCCCAGTACATGGGGCAGTTAAATTATAATCACAATTCTCATGCTTATTCAATCAGGATTTCTAGAGGGTGGTGATTAAATGTTATTTTTTTCAAGACCCAAATGGATCTGGTATGCAGTCAAAAGTGGGACCGTCTAGGGTGAAACCCAGACAGTGAGGCCAAACTTATATATCAAGCCATCCACTGAGACACTCAAAACAGTTTGGGACTATGAACTATGGAACAGAAATATCCTTCTCTCTCTTGGTGTCTGGTCATCAGGAAGAACAGAGGATCATGCTCTCTTAGACTGTCCATGATGAATCCCACTAGACATAGCCTTTGGGTGTTGGAGCTGCTCCAGACTCCAGCTAATATTTGAGGACACTCCTCTTTTTCTATATTCTTCACCTTAAGATTATGAGTCAAGAGGATAAAGGTGGGAATCTGAAGTCTGTGGTTTGAACAGAATGGGCACTATTTATGATTCTGAAGACAAGGCAGGTTTGAGAATCAATGCCCTAACCATTGTTTCTGCAAGTGTGGTACTTGGTGGTGGTGGTGGTGATTTAGTCACTAAGCCATATCCAACTCTTGTGACCCCATGAACTGTGGCCCACCAGGCTCCTCTGTCTAGGGGAGTCTCCAGGCAAGAATACTGGAGTGGGTTGCCATTTCCTTCTCCAGGGGTCTTCCTGACCCAGGAATCAAACCCAGGTCTCCTGCATTGCAGGAAGATTCTTTACCGACTGAGCTACAATGGAAGCCCGAGTAGTACTTGGACCAGCAGCAAAAGTATCACTGAGGAGGGAAACACAATCTCACACATTCCAGGTCCATGAATCAGAACACATTGTAACACAATCCCCAGGTGATTCGTATGGCTATTGAAATTTGAGACACACTGCCCTAAAACGGTATATTCCAAAGGGATCTTCCAGACTACCTAAAACATAAAGTGCTAATTAATAGTGGTCTACTCTAAACTTTACCAATCAAAATCTCCTGGTGGAGGGCAGGGGGTGGAAATCTCTTCATGTTTAACAAGATCAGCTACTGACTCTTATGACAAGCGCTACAGTTTGAGAATCTTAGACCTAGAATTGGTTTAGTGAATATTTGCTCAGGCCACTCCAAGGAGCTGGTCCAATATCACAGAGTAAAATGTTGTAAGCTAGGTAATCAGCTCTAACACTCAATCATGGGTGAGAGTTAGAAACAACTCACTACAGACTTTTATTGTGTACAGACTACCAAACCTACCACATATTGGTCTTCATGTGTGGGCCCAAAAGCCTTACTCATGGGCCAACATGTTAAACATGCATGACTCAGAGGACGAGGTCATAAAGGGAGTTTTATTTTTCTTTCCCACTGTCCCTTTAAGCCTGTTTTGGGTTGGAGAGTGGTGGATACTTCCTCTGCCTTCAAGTGACTACCCAGGTGTCCATCATGGTTAGTACAATAGAAAGTTATGTATCATTTCAAACAACTTAGTCACAATTGAATACTTAAAAACATCTACCTCTAGAAAATAATACAAACTCTGAACTAGTTTGAACATTAGCATATATTTCCTCCTTGACTGTGGATGGCTATAAGCTGGCTACATGTTTTTGGAGAGAAGCTTTGGTTTGTCTTCCTCTTTTTCCCTTTCCCTTCTCTTACTCACTAGCTATGCCACTGACATCGTCTAGAATGAGCAAGGGGAGGCGAGGAGAACATTGGGGGCAGACAGTTATTACTTCATGGATAACAAATCACAAATTAACTTTCTTCAGTGCTGGTGGAGATGGAAAGCATGTGCTCATGGACACACTCATCAATCTTTGTTGGTTATCCTACTTGACTTGACTCATTCACCTCCCATGAGGTGGATGACACATCCTATTCTTCTGGGTTCTTCTCTTCCCTCGGCACTAGTTTTCTGGACACTTGTTCACCACAGACACTCTTAGATACCCAGCAGCCTACAAAGTAGTCACCGTGGACAGGAATCAAAGTAGCTTTAGGCTCATATCCTTCAGTCTGACCTTCATATGGGTCAGCAGAAATGTGTGCACCCTTTTCCCACGCTGTCTCATTTCCATTGAAAGTGAAAAGTGAAAGCAGAAGTAGCTCGGTCCTGTCCGACTCTTTGCGACCCCATGGACTATACAGTCCATGGAATTCTCCAGGCCAGAATACAGGAGTGGGTAGCCTTTCCCTTCTCCAGGGGATCATCCTAACCCAGGGATCAAACCCAGGTCTCCCACATTGCAGACAGATTCTTTACCAGCTGCTGCTGCTAAGTCACTTCAGTTGTGTCTGACTCTGTGTGACCCCACCAGGCTCTCCCGTCCCTGGGATTCTCCAGGCAAGAACACTGGAGTGGGTTGCCATTTCCTTCTCCAATGCATGAAAGTGAAAGTGAAGCCGCTCAGTCGTGTCCGACCCTCAGCGACCCCATGGACTGCAGCCTTCCAGGCTCCTCCATCCATGGGATTTTCCAGGCAAGAGTACTGGAGTGGGGTGCCATTGCCTTCTCCGTTTACCAGCTGAGGCACAGGGAAAGCCCAAGAATACTGAAGTGGGTAGCCTAACCCTTCTCCAGCAGATCTTCTTGACCCAGGAATTGAATGTGGGTCTCCTGCATTGCAGGAGGATTCTATACCAGGGAAGCCCCCATTTCCACTGGGAGTATGGTAATTTCCTAAACTTGGTCCTCATTCTTGCTCTGCCTTCTTGACCTAAAAGTCATGGACTCTTGACCTTAGAATACTCAGATGGAGGTCAAACTCCAGACTTTATTTTTCTTACCATGAGTACCATCACTTACCATGTCTTGCAAGTGGTCCTGATGAAAACACTCTTTTTTGACTTGAGGGGCAGAAAACAGTATCCTCCTCCTTCCTATTAAGGACCTATGCCTTAAAGCACAAAACTCTCACTAAAGAAACTGTATTACTAATTTCAAACACTGGACTCTTTATCCTTTATTTTTATAAGAGATTCAAAAGCCATTGAAAAGGTTCTTGATAAACTCTTTTAAATGTTTGCCTATAGCATGGCACCTACATTGGAAGCTGATATCTATCACATATTGCTATATTAGATGAAACTTCCAATTCAAGATTTTACTACACTCTGAAGCATACACATTTTACATCTCTAGGCAGAGAAATGTTGGATCAAAGTTAAATAAGTTCTAAACATAGTGATTAATTCAGTCAATTTATCAACAAAATTTTATAGGAAACTGATTAATATATGAGGATTTAAATAATCTCTGAAAATATAGAAAGTATAAAAATTTATTATCCCTTTCTGTTATTTATTGTATGATTGACTACATAAAAACAAGCAAGTGTACAGAATGGGTAAGAAGTAATAGAACTTTCTGTTTACAGATGGCAATATTGTCTTTGTAGAAAATCTGAAAAAATTGACCAAATAAAAAAATAAATAAATAAAGTCTCCCAAAACTAATCAGTGATGTAGCAAGGTTGTAGAATACAAGGTTAACATAACAAGAGTCAATTGTTTTCCTATATACTAGCAATAAATACTGAATTTGAAATTAATTAATATTATATACATTACGCTATGCTAAGTCACTTCAGTCATGTCCGACTCTGTGTGACCCCATAGACGGTAGCCTACCAGGCTCTCCCATCCCTGGGATTCTCCAGGCAAGAACACTGGAGTGGGTTGCCATTTCCTTCTCCAATGCATGAAAGTGAAAACTGAAAGTGAAGTCACTCAGTCGTGTCTGACTCTTAGTGACCCCATAGACTGTAGCCTACCAGGCTCCTCTGTCCATGGGATTTTCCAGGCAAGAGTACTGGAGTGGGGTGCCATTGCCTTCTCCGTTATATACATTAACACCCCCCAAAAAATATAAATGCTTTGTATAACAATAATATCTACAAGATCTACAGAGGAAAGCAAAAACTCTAATAAAAGACTTTTTTAAAGAATTACATAAGAAATATCCCATGTTCATGGACAGAAAGGCTCAATATTATTCAGTTCAGTTCAGTCACTCAGTCATGTCCGATTCTTTGTGACTCCATGAATCGCAGCATGCCAGGCCTCCCTGTCCATCACTAACTCCCAGAGTTCACTCAGACTCACATCCATCGAATCAGTGATGCCATCCAGCCATCTCATCCTCTGTCGTCCCCTTCTCCTCCTGCCCACAATCCCTCCCAGCATCAGAGTCTTTTCCAATGAGTCAACTCCTCACATGAGGTGGCCAAAGTATTGGAGTTTCAGCTTTAACATCATTCCTTCCAAAGAAATTCCAGGGCTGATCTCCTTCAGAATGGACTGGTTGGATCTCCTTGCAGTCCAAGGGACTCTCAAGAGTCTTCTCCAGCACCACAGTTCAAAAGCATCAATTCTTCGGTGCTCAGCTTTCTTCACAGTCCAACTCTCACATCCATACATGACTACTGGAAAAACCATAGCCTTGACTAGATGGACCTTTGTAGGCAAAGGAATTTCTCTGCTTTTGAATATGCTATCTAGGTTGGTCATAACTTTCCTTCCAAGGAGTAAGCGTCTTTTAATTTCATGGCTGCAGTCACCATCTGCAGTGATTTTGGAGCCCCCAAAATAAAGTCTGACACTGTTTCCACTGTTTCCCCATCTATTTCCCATGAAGTGATGGGACCAGAGGCCATGATCTTCATTTTCTGAATGTTGAGTTTTAAGCCAACTTTTTCACTCTCCTCTTTCACCTTCATCAAGAGGCTTTTTAGTTCCTCTTCACTTTCTGCCATAAGGGTGGTGTCATCTGCATATCTGAGGTTGTTGATATTTCTCCTGGCAATCTTGATTCCAATATTATTAAGATGTCAAATAGATGGGGAAACAGTGGAAACAGTGGCTGACTTTACTTTTCTGGGCTCCAAAATCACTGCAGATGGTGATTGCAGCCATGAAATTAAAAGACGCTTACTCCTTGGAAGGAAAGTTATGACCAACCTAGACAGCATATTAAAAAGCCGAGACATTACTTTGTCAACAAAGGTCTGTCTAGTCAAGGCTATGGTTTTTCCAGTAGTCATGTTTGGATGTGAGAGTTGGACTACAAAGAAAGCTGAGCACCAAAGAATTGATGCTTTTGAACTGTGGTGTTGGAGAAGACTCTTGAGAGTCCCTTGGGCTGTAAGGGGATCCAACTAGTCTATCCTAAATGAGATCAATCCTGGGTGTTTATTGGAAGGACTGATACTGAAGCTGAAACTCCAATACTTTGGTCACCTGATGCGAAGAGCTGACTCATTGGAAAAGACCCTGATGCTGGGGAAGATTGAGGGCAGGAGCAGAAGGGGATGACGGAGGATGAGATGGTTGGATGGCATCACCAACTCAATGGACATGGGTTTGGGTGGACTCTGGGAGTTGGTGATGGACAGGGAGGCCTGGTGTGCTGCAGTTCATGGGGTCACAAAGAGTCACACACAACTGAGAGACTGAACTCAACTGAACTGTACTGACATAAATTCAATGCAATCCAGCATGTTATTGATAGTTTGTGGATATTGATAAATTGATTGTAAAGTTTATTTGGAGATATAAAAGACTCAAAATAGAGAACAAAGTCAGAGGGCTGAAATTATTTGATGTCAAAACTTTCTGTACAGCTAGAGTAATCAAGCAAGTTTGGTACTGGCAAAAGAACAGAACAATAAATGAATGAAACTGCATAGAAACCTTTCATATGTGTGCGTTCTCAGTCACTAGTGCTGTCCGACTCTTTGTGACCCCATGGACTGTAGTCGGCCAGACTCCTTTGTCCATGGCATTTTCCAGGCAAAAATATTGGCAGGTTGCCATTTCCTACTCCAAGGGATCTTCCTGACCCAGGGATAGAACCCACATCTCTTGCATCTCCTGCATTGACAGGTGAATTCTTTACCACTGAGCCACCTGGGAAGCCCCAGAGCCTGGATATATCTACATAAATATAGTCAATTGTTCTCTGGAAAAGGAGTAAAGGGAATACAATGAAAAAATATAATCTCTTTAGCAAATAGTGCTGGAATAATTGAACATGCACATGCAAAAATAGATAAATAAATAAGAATTTAGACATAGACATTACACCTTTCATAAAAATTAACTCAAAGTGGATCATAGATCTAAAGGTGAAAGGCAAAACTATAAAATTTCTAGACACTAACATAAGAGAAAATATACATGACCTTGAGTATGGTGATGACTTTTTAGATATAACACCAGAAGGATGATCCATGAAAGAAATAACTGGTAACCTTGACTTCTTTAAAGTTAAAGAACTTCTGCTCTGTGAAAGATGCTGTCAAGAGAATGAGAAGACAAGCCACAGACAGATAGAAAATATTTGCAAAAAAAAAAAAAAAAACAAAAAAAAACATACATCAAATAAAGGACTATCATCCAAGGTATACAAAGAACTCTTAAACTCAACAATAAGAAAACTAACAATCTTATTTTTTAAAACGGGGAAAGACCTAAACAGACACATTACAAAGAAGATATACAGATGGTAAATAAGCATATGAGAAAATGTTCCACACCATATGTCATCATGCAAGTTAAAACACGGCGATACCATTCCACACCTGTTAGAATTATTGATCACTACCATTGCTGACAAGGATGTAGAAAAATAAGAGCTCTCATGCATTTCTCATGGGGAAGCAAGATAGAAAATCCATTTTGGAAGACAGCTTGAAAATTTCTAACAAAACTATACCTATTCTTACCAACAATCACACTCCTTGGTATTTACTCAAATGTGTTTAAAACTTATATCCACATAAAAAAATGTGCACATAGATGTTTATAGCAGTTTTATTTATAATTTCAAAAACTTAGAAGCAAACAATATGTCCTTCAGTAGGTGAATTGATAAACTATGGTACATCCAGAAATTTAAATATTATTCAGCACTAAAAAGTGATCTATCAAACCATGAAAAGACACAGAGGGTTAAATATGTACTATAAAGTCAAAGAATCTAATAAGAATAAGCTACATAATGAATGATTCAAGTTAACCCTTGAGCAACTTGGAGTTTAATCCACATGTAACATAGAGTCAGCCCTCCATATCCAGGTTTTACTGCATCTGCAGATTTAACCAACTGTGGACAGGGTCAGTCAGTCAGTCAGTCAGTTCAGTAACTCAGTCATGTCCAGCTCTTTGCGATCCCATGAATTGCAGCACACCAGGCCTCCCTGTCCATCACCAACTCCCGGAGTTCACTAAAAAACATGTCCATCAAGTCAGTGATGCCATCCAGCCATCTCATCCTCTGTCGTCCCCTTCTCCTCCTGCCCCCAATCCCTCCCAGCATCAGAGTCTTTTCCAATGAGTCAACTCTTTGCATGAGGTGGCCAAAGTACTGGAGTTTCAGCTTTAGCATCATTCCTTCCAAAGAACATCCAGGACTGATCTCCTTTAGAATGGACTGGTTGGATCTCCTTGCAGTCCAAGGGACTCTCAAGAGTCTTCCCCAACACCACAGTTCAAAATCATCCATTCTTTGTTGCTCAGCCTTCTTCACAATCCAACTCTCACATCCATACATGACCACCGGAAAAAACATAGCCTTGACTAGCTGGATCTTTGTTGGCAAAGTAATGTCTCTGCTTTTGAATATGCTATCTAGGTTGGTCATAACTTTCCTTCCAAGGAGTAAGCGTCTTTTAATTTCATGGCTGCACTCACCATCTGCAGTGATTTTGGAGACCCCAAAAATAAGGGCAGCCACTGTTTCCACTGTTTCCTCATCTATTTCCCGTGAAGTGATGGGACCGGATGCCATGATCTTCGTTTTTTGAATGTTGAGCTTTAAGCCAACTTTTCCACTCTCCTCTTTCACCTTCATCAAGAGGCTTTTTAGTTCCTCTTCACTTTCTGCCATAAGGGTGCTGTCATCTGCATATCTGAGGTGATTGATATTTCTCCCGGCAATCTTGATTCCAGCTTGTGTTTCTTCCAGTCCAGCGTTTCTCATGATGTACTCTGCATATAAGTTAAATAAACAGGGTGACAATATACAGCCTTGACATACTCCTTTTCCTATTTGGAACCAGTCTGTTCCATGTCCAGTTCTAACTGTTGCTTCCTGACCTGCATATAGGTTTCTCAAGAGGCAGGTCAGGTGGTCTGGTATTCCCATCTCTTTCAGAATTTTCCACAGTTTATTGTGATCCACACAGTCAAAGGCTTTGGCATAGTCAATAAAGCAGAAATAGATGTTTTTCTGGAACTCTCTTGCTTTTTCCATGATCCAGCGGATGTTGGCAATTTGATCTCTGGTTCCTCTGACTTTTTAAAAACCAGCTTGAATATCAGGAAGTTCCCAGTTCATGTATTGCTGAAGCCTGGCGTGGAGAGGTAATTTTGAGCATTACTCAAAAGTAAAAAAGTAATTTTGAGCATTACTTTCCTAGCATGTGAGATGAGTGCAATTGTGCAGTAGTTTGAGCATTCTTTGGCATTGCCTTTCTTTGGGATTGGAATGCAAATTGACCTTTTCCAGTCCTGTGGCCACTGCTGAGTTTTCCAAATTTGCTGGCATATTGAGTGCAGTACTTTTACAGCCTCATCTTCCAGGATTTGAAATAGCTCAACTGGAATTCCATCACCGCCACTAGCTTTGTTCGCAGTGATGCTTTCTAAAGCCCATTTGACTTCACATTCTAGGATGTCTGGCTCTAGGAGAGTGATGACACCATCATGATTATCTTGGTCATGAAGATCTTTTTTGTATGGTTCTTCTGTGTATTCTTGCCACATCTTCTTAATATCTTGTGCTTCTGTTAGGTCCATACCGCTTCTGTCCTTTATCAAGCCCATCTTTGCATGAAATGTTCCCTTGGTATCTCTAATTTCCTTGAAGAGATCTATAGTTTTTCCATTCTGTTGTTTTCCTATATTTCTTTGCATTGGTCACTGTGGAAGGCTTTCTTATCTGCCCTTGCTATTCTTTGGAACTCTGCATTCAGATGCTTATATCTTTCCTTTTCTCCTTTGTTTTTCACTTTTCTTCTTTTCACAGTTATTTGTAAAGCCTCCCCAGACAGCCATTTTGCTTTTTTGCATTTCTTTTCCATGGGGATGGTCTTGATCCCTCTCTCCTGTACAATGTTACGAACCTCCGTCCATAGTTCATCAGGCACTCTGTCTATCAGATCCAGGCCCTTAAATCTATTTCTCACTTCCATTGTATAATCATAAGGAATTTGATTTAGGCCATACCTGAATGGTCTAGTGGTTTTCCCTACTTTCTTCAATTTCAGTCTGAATTTGGCAATAAGGAGTTCATGATCTAAGCCACAGTCTTGTTTTTGCTGACTGTATAGAGCGGGCCTTAGAAAGCATCACTATGAACAAAGCTAGTGGAGGTGATGGAATTCCAGTTGAGCTATTTCAAATCCTGAAAGATGATGCTGTGAAAGTGCTGCACTCAATATGCCAGCAAATTTGGAAAACTCAGCAGTGGCCACAGGACTGGAAAAGATCAGTTTTCATTCCAATCCCAAAGAAAGGCAATGCCAAAGAATGCTCAAACTACTGCACAATTGCACTCATCTCACACGCAAGTAAAGTAATGCTTAAAATTCTCCAAGCCAGGATTCAGCAATATGTTAACCGTGAACTTCCTAATGTTCAAGCTGGTTTTAGAAAAGGCAGAGGGACCAGAGACCAAATTGCCAACATCTGCTGGATCATGGAAAAAGCAAGAGAGTTCCAGAAAAACATCTGTTTCTGCTTTATTGACTATGCCAAAGCCTTTGACTGTGTGGATCACAATAAACTGTGGAAAATTCTGAAAGAGATGGGAATACCAGACCACCTGACCTGCCTCTTGAGAAACCTATATGCAGGTCAGGAAGCAACAGTTAGAACTGGACATGGAATAGACTGGTTCCAAATAGGAAAAGGAGTTCGTCAAGGCTGTATATTGTCACCCATAAGTTAAATAAGTTTATTTAACTTATATGCAGTGTACATCATGAGAAATGCTGGACTGGAAGAAACCCAAGCTAGAACCAAGATTGCCGGGAGAAATATCAATCACTTCAGACATGCAGATGACACCACCCTTATGGAATAAAGTGAAGAGGAACTCAAAAGCCTCTTGATGAAAGTGAAAGTGGAGAGGGAAAAAGTTGGCTTAAAGCTCAACATTCAGAAAACGAAAATCATGGCATCCGGTCCCATCACTTCATGGAAAATAGATGGAGAAACAGTGGAAACAGTGTCAGACTTTATTTTGGGGGGCTCCACAATCACTGCAGATTGTGACTGCAGCCATGAAATTAAAAGATGCTTACTCCTTGGAAGGAAAGTTATGACTAACCTAGATAGCATATTGAAAAGCAGAGACATTACTTTGCCAACAAAAGTTCGTCTAGTCTAGGCTATGTTTTTTCCGGTGGTCATGTATGGATGTGAGAGTTGGACTGTGAAGAAAGCTGAGTGCTGAAGAATTGACACTTTTGAACTGTGGTGTTGGAGAAGACTCTTGAGAGTCCCCTGGACTGCAAGGAGATCCAACCAGTCCATTCTGAAGGAGATCAGTCCTGGGTGTTCTTTAGAAGGAATGATGCTAAAGCTGAAACTCCAGTACTTTGGCCACCTCATGCGAAGAGTTGACTCATTGGAAAAGACTCTGATGCTGGGAGGGATTGGGGGCAGGAGGAAAAGGGGATGACAGAGGATGAGATGGATGGATGGCATCACTGACTCGATGGATGTGAGTCTGAGTGAACTCCGGGAGTTGGTGATGGACAGGGAGGCCTGGCGTGCTGCGATTCATGGGGTCGCAAAGAGTCGGACACGGCTGAGAGACTGATCTGATCTGATAGAGCTTCTCCATCTTTGGCTGCAAAGAATATAATCAATGTGATTTCGATGTTGACCATCTGGTGTTGTCCATGTGTAGAGTCTTCTCTTGTGTTGTTGGAAGAGGGTGTTTGCTATGATCAGTGTGTTCTTTTGGCAAAACTCTATTAGCCTTTGCCCTGCTTCATTCCGTATTCCAAGGCCCAATTTGCCTGTTACCCCAGGTGTTTCTTAACTTCCTACTTTTGCATTCCAGTCCCCTATAATGAAAAGAACATCGTTTTGAGGTGTTAGTTCTAAAAGGTCTTGTAGGTCTTCATAGAACCATTCAACTTCAGCTTCTTCAGTATTACTGGTTGGGGCATAGACTTGGATTACTGTGATATTGAATGATTTGCCTTGGAAACAGAGATCATTCTGTCATTTTTGGATTACATCCAAGTACTGCAAGTATGGTCCATTGCAGCCGGCCGTGAACAGGGTAAAACTGTAGTATTTACTATTGAAAAGTACTTACATTGAAATGGACCTGGGCTTTCCAGGTGGCTCAGTGGTAAAGAATCCACCTACCAACGCAGGAGATGCAGGAGATTTGGGTTCAATCCCTGAGTCAGGAAGATCCCACTGGAGGAGAAAATGGCAACCCACTCCAGTATTCTTACCTGAAAAATCACATGGACAGAGGAGCCTGGCAGGCTACAGTCCATGGGTTTGTAGAGTCAGATGCAACTGAACAGTAAATGGACCTCAGTCCAAACTCTTATTGTTCAAGGGTCAACTTTATATATATTGCAAAAGGCAAAAACCATGGAAACAGTAAAATGTTTAGTGATTTACAAGTGTTAGAAGGGAGGGAGAGATGAACAGGTGAAGCAAAAAGATTTCTAGGGCAATGAAACTATTCTTAATGATTCTACATGGGGGATAAATGTTATAACACATTTGTCAGAATCCATAGAATGTACAACACCAAGAGTGATCCCTAATGTAATCCATGGACTTGGGGGTGAAATGATGTAAATTCATTGACTATAATAAGTGTACCACTTTGATGTGGGATGTGGATAGTTAGGGAGGCTCTGCTCGTGGGGTGGAAGAGAAAGGGAGTATATAGAAACTCTCTATACTTTGCACTCAATTTTGCTGTGAACCTAAAACTGCTCTGAAAAATTAAGTCTACTTAAAATATTTTTTTAAACACAACAATATCAAGCAACTTGTCCATAAATAACAAAAATACACCAAGTTCTCTGTTTGGCTATATCTGTAAAATACTTTAAAGGAGGCAGCTAAGGATAAATGCAAGAGTGGGAAACAAACTATACCAAAGTAGGTAAAGTGACAAGGATCTACATCTCAGTTGAGCTTATTATCATTGCTTGGGACTCCAGGGATTGGCTCATCTATGCTTGAGTGATATTCTCAGACTGACTCAGCTGTGTGCACCGACAATTCAGGGGCTGAATGAGGGGCAACAGGGACACCCAATGGCCAGAAAATAATTTTGTTTTCATGATAATCAAATGACAGGAGGAATATAAATCATTTGGTATTGCCCTCAAGTCTTTGTTTAAACATTATATTTTCACCACCTCTTAAAACCAGTTCTCTTTCAGCACTCCTTATCACCGTTTTTTTGGGGTCAAAATATTGGTTATCTTCTAACTACAACATAATTTATACATACATTACTTTTTAAAAAATAGTCTTCTCCTCCCTCCATTCCTCCCCCATTAGAATATAAGCTCTATAAAAGTAGGATCTTTGTCATTTTTGTTCCCTGATCTATCCCACCTGCCTAGAACATTTAGTAAATGTTCAATAAGTATATTTAATATGATTTAATTGTGTGTGTTGACTCTTTTCCTTGAAGGTGATAATTCTGTCATTTCTTTCTAAGGAACTCTTCTCCCTACATTTATTTTATTCCTCAAAGTTACCTTCCCTTCCTTTCCTTCCACAACATTGAAAAGTCATGGAATTGAGGCAGGAAAAAGAGACAGGAGTTTGACATATTAACCTCACCAATGAGGAAGTGGTTTTTCCTTTGTAGTTTTTAAGCTTTAAACTGAAGATTAAACAGTGAAAAGAGACTATATACTTTAGGCATAAAACTTAATGAATTTCCACATTACCAACATCCTGGTGTACCCAGCTGTCAGTCATTACCTATTTTCAGAAGTACCCTTGGGCTGCCTCCAGAGGGAAACCCTGCCTTGAATATTAAAACCAATGATTAGTATGGTCTGATTCAGGGCTTCACTTTCATGCATTGGAGAAGGAAATGGCAACCCACTCCAGTGTTCTTGCCTGGAGAATCCCAGGGACGGATAAGCCTGGTGGGCTGCCGTCTATGGGGTTGCACAGAGTCAGACACGACTGAATAGACAGCAGCAGTAGCAGTCAGGGCTTTAAATACACAGAAACATACAGTTTGTGCTCCTTGTGTCCGGTTTCTTTAACTCAACATTTTGTTGTGAAATCTAGTTATACTACTGTGTGGAGTTGTAGTTTGTCTGTTCTCATTGTACATGATACTCCATTGTGTGAATATACCTCAGTTAATTTATGTGCTGACCAGATAGGCTTCTTCTCTATATTTTACACTTGAAGCACGTTGACTGAGATTCTCCTGACTCTCAGAATCAGAGGTCAATTAAGCTTAAACCGTGAACTTCCTGATGTTCAAGCTGGTTTTAGAAAAGGCAGACGAACCAGAGTTCAAATTGCCATCATCCGCTGGATCATGGAAAAAGCAAGAGAGTTCCAGAAAAACATCTATTTCTGCTTTATTGATTATGCCAAAGCCTTTGACTGTGTGGATCACAATAAACTGTGGAAAATTCTGAAAGAGATGGGAATACCAGACCACCTGACCTGCCTCTTGAGAAACCTATATGCAGGTCAGGAAGCAACAGTTAGAACTGGACATAGAACAACAGACTGGCTCCAAATAGGAAAAGGAGTATGTCAAGGCTGTATATTGTCACCCTGTTTATTTAACTTATATGCAGAGTACATCATGAGAAACACTGGACTGGAAGAAACACAAGCTGGAATCAAGATTGCCGGGAGAAATCTCAATAACTTCAGATATGCAGATGACACCATCCTTATGGCAGAAAGTGAAGAGGAACTCAAAAGCCTCTTGATGAAAGTGAAAGTGGAGACTGAAAAAGTTGGCTTAAACCTCAACATTCAGAAAATGAAGATCATGGCATCCGGTCCCACCACTTCATGGGAAATAGATGGGGAAACAGTGGAAACAGTGTCAGACTTTATTTTGGGGGGCTCCACAATCACTGCACATGGTGAGTGCAGCCATGAAATTAAAAGACGCTTACTCCTTGGAAGGAAAGTTATGACCAACCTAGATAGCATATTCAAAAGCAGAGACATTACTTTGCCAACAAAGGTTCGCCTAGTCAAGGCTATGGTTTTTCTGTGGTCATGTATGGATGTGAGAGTTGGACTGTGAAGAAGGCTGAGCACCGAAGAATGGATGATTTTGAATTGTGGTGTTGGAGAAGACTCTTGAGAGTCCCTTGGACTGCAAGGAGATCCAACCAGTCCATTCTGAAGGAGATCAGCCCTGGGATTTCTTTGGAATGAATGATGCTAAAGCTGAAACTCCAGTACTTTAGCTACCTCATGCAAAGAGTTGACTCATTGGAAAAGACTCTGATGCTGGGAGGGATTGGGGGCAAGAGGAGAAGGGGACGACAGAGGATGAGATGGATGGATGGCATCACTGACTCAATGGACATGAGTCTGAGTGAACTCCGGGAGTTGGTGATGGACAGGGAGGCCTGGCGTGCTGCGATTCATGGGGTCGCAAAGAGTAGGACACAACTGAGCGACTGATCTGATCTGAAGCTTAAACCTCAAATGAAATGTGACCAAGGCCAACTCCTTTCTCTGTCCCCATAAACAATGCTAAAGTGGTAACAATGGATTTAGGTGCAAAAAGAAAACTGAGGTGAAATACCAACATGCATTAGTTATAGATCATATGTATTTGTTTCAGGTAGGAGATTCTTCTGGTGTTTTCTGGTCCCATTTATGTGTTTGTGGTTGTCTGTGAGTTGGGTAGGTTTATTTTGGCTGGACTCTCTTGTGTTATCACCATGCCTGGCCTCATCTGCTTTACCTCATCTGTCATTGTCCTCTGGTGTTGGTCTGGACTTGTCCACAGTAGTGGAAATGTTATGAGAGAAAGTGGAAGTACACAAGCTTTCCAAGATCTAGACTCAAAATTAAACATAACTTCCTCCATATTCTATTGATCAAGACAAGTCACAAGAACAGCCAAGACATGACTAGGGTCATGGTGTGGGGAGAGAAACAAGGTTCGAAAAAAAGTTTCCTGTTGGAAGGATTTCAAAGTCACAGTGCAAAGGGCATGAAGCATAAAGATATTTTTGGTACTGTGCTACAACACTGTGTCTTAAGATAACACATGATAGATCAGATTATCTCCCCTTTAGGAAATTCTTGATATGTTTCTATTTCAAACCATGAAATGGAAATGCTTTTCACTCATTCATATATTAACAATTATTTGAGTGTCTTAAGTGTAGACACTTGATCTACATTTCTGGAGCTTACCATTTTATCCCAAAATCAGAAGTAAAACTTTTGGATTCTTTTTCTTTGGAAATCTGGACTTTTGAAGCCACATGGCTAGAGAGCCAGTCACAATTAATTAATTTTTTTCTATGCATTTTGGCATAAATTGTAACTAGTATTTCCTCAAAAATAGCTGTAGAAAAAAAGTTAGTTACTAACCATCTGACATACGCATCATTTGAGTATTTGTCAGTCCACCAGCTACAAAGGGTGGGCCATCGATCATTAGTAAGTATGACCTGGGAGCTTGTTAGAAATGCAAAATATCAGGCCCTGAACCAGACCTGTTGAATCAGAATCCCTAGTGGTGGAACCCAGGAATCCGCCTGTTTCCTAGTTTTTCAGGTAATATCAGGTGATGATAAGTGAAAGTTTTTGAACCACTGATTTAGGGGCCAATTTTTCAAGACTTTTCACCATTAAGAACAAAAGGAATTTAATGTTTCTACATCATAGTTGGAATGAAGTAGTGGCTTTGATATAATTATATAAAAGTCATATTTTTTCAATCAAAAATGTATTCACATTCTGTTGTATTCTGAAAATTATATTTTTGGTTTATTTGTTCTCTTTCCAGAATAAAATATATTTTCTTCTGGATATTATACAATGGCTTTTGAGAAGAAGAAACAAACATTAGACCTTGACCTCAATATTCCATTAAAGTATAAAATTCAGAGACTTCCTGGAACTCAAGGGTTTAAGACTCTGTGCTCCCAAAGCAGGGGGCATGAGTTCTATCCCTGGTCAGGGAAATAAGGTCCTATACACCACAGAGCATGGCCAAATAAAAAGTATAAAATTCATTGTGGATACTACTTCTTTTCATATTATTAATGTTACTCATTTTGAACTATTTGTTTGGTTATTTTTTTTATTCTTTATATCATTCAATATTATAATATGAAATTTTATTATATCAAGTTTTTTGTTTTCTATTTGACATTGATATTCATTCTTCCTCACTGCTTTCAGTCAGACTCATTTTTCCCTCCATCAGAAATCTCTATGGAACATTGACTGCTTTTAATACAGTGCATGTCTATCTTCACACATTTGATCTTTTTATTCTATTTTAAAAACTTATCTTAATAGCCCATGTCATTCTTTTCCTTTTCCTTCATGGATCAGGTTAAGGTTTTCTTCTCTTTTTAAAGTCAGACTATAAATGTTCTCAAATTTCTTGCTTAGTCAAAATCCACTATGGATGAGGTGACCCTTCAGGACAACTTTATTCCAAGTGGTAACTGAAGATCTAATATGCATCCCGGAGAGGGTAATGACACCTCACTCCAGTACTCTTGCCTGGAGAGTCCTATGGACGGAGGAGCCTAGTGGGCTGCAGTCCATGGGGTCACTAAGAGTCGGGCACGACTGAGCAACTTCACTTTCACTCTTCACTTTCATGCATTGGAGAAGGAAATGGCAACCCACTCCAGTGTTCTTGCCTGGAGAATCCCAGGGACGGGGGAGCCTGATGGGCTGCCGTCTATGGGGTCGCACAGAGTCGGACACAACTGAAGCAACTTAGCAGCAGCAGCAGCAGCAATATGCATCCATCTTTGTTTCTTCCATTTTATGAGCCATCTTGTAGGGTCAGGTTGCCAGGGAAAGAGAAGAGAAGGCTGGAGCACCACTCAGTTGGTGGACAGTGTCTAGAGTGGTCCCATGATCCTTGCCTCCTGTTCTGCACCCTTGTGTGAGCCGTTGGTATGCATAGGACTGTGAATAGCTTCCAACAAGAGCATGGCAAAGGTGAAGGAATGTATTAAATATATCATTTCCTGAAGGTGATCTCATTTTATAAAGTGCTTAACTCATATTGGTAGGAAACTTTCTCTTCCTTGTTGGCTTTGAAGAAGCAACTGCCATATGATAAGCTTTGATATGGAGAGTACCATGCACACAGCAGGGAGCCGAAGGTAACTTCTAGTCACAGCCAACAAGAAACTAAGGCTCTGGCTGGCAGCTTGCGAGGAACTGGATGCTGCCAACAACGGCATAAAAGTGGAAGTCGATCTTTTCTCAATTGAGCTGATGCTTTGATTACAACCCTATGGAACCTGGAAGCAGAGGGCTCAGTTAGGTAGTATCCAGACTTCTGACCCTTAGAAACTCTGAAATTATAAATGTGTGTTGTTTTAAGCCACTAAGTTTGTGTTCATTTTGTTATTTAGTAATAAGTAACTAATCCCTTACCTTAGCACCTCATGTGAACACATAGTAAATATTATGATTTCATTACGTGGATGACTATAACCTTTACTGAGAACTTGTCTTATGACAAAGCATCTCAATCATGGGACAGGCTAGAAGAGTTTTGCCTGGACTGCTGTAAAGATAAAAATCTCTGTTTTCAAGTGAAAAATCAGATGAGAGGAGGACTATGATTTGTTAGCCAGTCATGTTGTCTTTACTCCTTCATGGTTGTCATGGTGAGTATCAGTCTACAATTCATCAGAGTTTCCTAGTTTAGGAAAGTATGCTGCTGCTGCTGCTAAGTCGCTTCAGTCGTGTCCGACTCTGTGCGATCCCACAGATGGCAGCCCACCAGGCTCCTCCGTCCCTGGGATTCTCCAGGCAAGAACACTGGAGTGGGTTGTCATTTCCTTCTCCAATGCATGAAAGTGAAAAAATAAAGTGAAGTCGCTCAGTCATGTCCGACTCCTAGCGACCCCATGGACTGCAGCCCACCAGGCCCCTCCATCCATGGGATTTTCCAGGCAAGAGTACTGGAGTGGGGTGCCATCGCCTTCTCCGGCAAAGTATGCTAGGAGATACATCAGATGTTTAGTGAGTTTGAAGATGGCACTGCTAATGGTGATGAGGAATATGATAAGATAAACTTCTGTTGCTTTTCTTTAACATTCATGTTCTTCTTGTGAGATGGGGAATGAACACAAAATCAGCAATAATAACAGCAAAACTTAACTTCCTAAGCTGGAGTTGTTCAAATAGGGAGGAAAATAAAAGAACAATTTCATTCCTTGCTAATCTAGAAATCAAATACTGTAATTCTCTGAAATTTGGCAGTCTGGTTCCTTCTGAACAAAGAAGCATTAGCAATGTGAGTCTTTTGCTATGGAGACCTCATGACACTCATAAAACATTTCATTGTGGTTTTTCAAGTGAAATAGGAAGTTGTTTCTAAAGGAATAATAAAATGGCATTATCTAAAGAAATGAAGAAATTACAGAAATTTGTTAACATCAGCATTTCTCAGAACATGGGAAATGTCAAAATAGGTTCAAAGCAGTAGGCGTTCTAGCTGAGAATTCTGTTACATGGCAGCAGCCAAGGCTATTTCTTGAACAACTAAAAGTTAGCCACCATTTACTAAACATGCATCATATACTGAAACTTCCCCTTATTTTTCATTTATTAGTTTATTTTTCAAGACAGAATTAAACCCTTCTTGAATTCACTAAGAATTATGCCAAGTTAACATGCCACACTCATGGCCGTATAGCATATATTTATCCTCTGAACCTCAGATAACAAGATTCACACTTTTAAATATTATAAACAGAAAATTGGAGCAAATAAGTCAATACAACTAAAATTTTGATTTTAAAAATTTGTCATCATATTTAATTTTAACATGCAAATGTGACTCCATGATACCACATTCTCACAACTCTCAACCTTCATGTTCTATGCTTCTGGTGTCTTATTTAATAAATCTTTTATTTACCAAAAATTATAAAGATGTTTGAATATGGTATCTTCTGGAAGCCTTATTAATTTACTGTTTATATTTAGATCTATAATCCTCCTGTAATCATCAATATTATGTGGTAAGTCTTCACACCAAGGCCCTCTGATATATTCTCTGCTATAATAAGTAAGTCTGTTTCTGGACTCTTCCTTATATTGAAGTGGAATATTTATTTGTCCTCATGCCAACATGATGCTATTTTGATATGTTTTGTAATACATCTTGATATCTTATAATGTTAACCCTTCAGATTGGTTCTTTTTGTTGAAGACTGTCATCGGTATTTCTGGTCTGATGTATTTTGCAGTCAACTGTATCACCAGTCTCCCTGGTGGCTCAAAGGGTAAAGGGTCTGCCTGCAATATGGGAGACCTGGGTTCAATCCCTGGGTTAGGAAGATTCCCTGGAGAAGGAAATGGCAACCCTCTCCAGTACTCTTGCCTGGAAAATCCCATGGATGGAGGAGGCTGGTAGGCTACAGTCCATGGGGTCACAAAGAGTTGGACACGACTGAGTGACTTCAGTTCAATTCACATCACTGTGGTTCTCTTTGTCTCCCTTGTGGTAGGATTATACACCTACACTATTGCCATTGTCTCGTGGTTGGCATTTGTTGACTTTAGGCTTTACTATATGGCTTGATTTTATTGATAGGATATTGGGAGATATAAGATGAATAAAGGCTTCAGACATGTTGTTTAGTTGGCTTCTTGCAATCCTGATATCAGGAGAAGAGTATCACCTGGGTAAATGGTGTCTCACAGCCAGGATTCCAAACAGTCTAAAGCAGGTGAATCAAAACTTCCCCAGCTGATCCATAAACCACAGCCTAACACAATCACCCCAAACCTTCCAGTGTAAATGTGTGCTCCTTTTAAAAGACATGTTTATTCTCCAGTCTATTTATTTTTAATGAACTATATTAAAAAAGCTTCACAAGGAATTCTTTGGTGACCCAGTGGTGAGTTTTCCAGTAGTGGTTGGTTTTCCAGTAGTCATGTACAGATGTGAGCTTAAAGAAGGCTGAGATACAAAGAATTGATGCTTTCAAACTGTGGTGCTGGGGAAGAAGATTCTTGAGAGTCCCTTGGACTGCAAGGATATCAAACCAGTCAATCCTAAAGGATATTAACCCTGAATATTCATTAGAAGGGCTGATGCTGAAGCTGAAGCTCCAATACTTTGGCCACCTGATGCAAAGAGCTGACTCATTGGAAAAGACCCTGATGCTGGGAAAGACTGAAGGCAAGAAGAGAAGGGGGCAGCAGAGGATGAGTTGGTTAGATAACATCACTGACTCAATGGGCATGTGTTTGAACAAACTCTGGGAGATAGTGAAGGACAGGGAATTGGTATGCTGCAGTTGATGGGGTCACAAAGAGTCAGGCCTGACTTAGCAACTAAACAATAACAACAATCAGTGCTTAGGACTCTGTTCTTCCACTGCAGGGAGCACAGGTTCAATCCCTTGTCAGGAAGCTAAGATCCCTGCCTAATATGTGGCCAAAAAAAGTTTTCCATTTACAGAAACGCTATAATGCTAGAAACATTTATAGAGTTCCCATATATCCAATCTCCCCTTATTAAAATCTTACATTAGTGTGAGTGAGACCAAGCAAAATCAGAACAATCTCCTACCCAAAATAGAGAGATATGTTCTATAATCAATGCTTGTCATTTTTTTTACCCTTGTTTTCTTTTCTCACCCGAATCTACCTTTACCCCTTTATCATTGTTTTTATTTTAGAGCAGTGTTGGATTTACAAAAGAGCTGCACAGCTAGTACAGAGGTTTCTCATATACTTTATATCTGATTTCCCTACTGTGAACATCTTATACTGGAATGGGACATTTGTCACAAGTAATGAATATTTTACAATATGTTTAAAGTCCATACTTTATTCACATCTCTTTAATTTTTACCCAATGTCCTTTTTCTGTACCAGAATCCCATCTAATACACCAAATTACATGTAGTCATGTCTCTTTAAGCTCCTTTTGACTGTGACAGTCAGAGTGATCCTGTTTTTGATGACCTTGACAATTTGGAGGAATATTGCTGAGGCTTTCAGGAGTAGTACTCTTGTTGGAATTTCTGTGATGTTTTTCTCAGGATCGAACTGAGGTTATGGGTTTTGAGAAGGAAGTCCACAGAGGTCAAGTGTCATTCTTATCGCATCATGTTAAAAGTATATATTATCAACATGACTTACCACTGCCGATGTTAACCCTGACGACCTGCCTGAGGCAGTGTTTGTGCCCTGAAAAGTTACTCTTTATTCCTCATCACTAAGCTATACTCTCTGGAAGGCAGTCTCTATGCACAACCCACATTTAAGGACCAGGAGGTTATATTCCTCCTCCCTAAAGGACCAACATAAATAAATTGCAATTAAATAAATTAAATTGTAATTTTTTGCACAAATGTATCTATTCTCAATTTATTTATTTGTTAAACTATTAATTTATATCAAATAGACATGCATATTTATTTTATATTTTGGGTTATAATACAACACAGGGTTATGTATTATGTGTTCAACTCATTACAGCTTCAGTCATTAGGAGCTCTCTCAGTTAGCTCCTGTGTCATCACCATGTTTTCTCAAAAGAAAAAATTTTTTCATACTTCCTTACTTTATGGTACTACAAAATACAAAATAAAGTGTGTGTTTTGGGTACAGGAGTCCACTCAGGTGACAGAGCCTGAAACTACATGTGTATACCAACCTGTGTACATATAAATATCTATAAGTATTTCTATGTGTAACATCTATATTTATAGTAAGCTCAAAATCACATGGACGGAGGAACCTGGTAGGCTGCAGTCCATGACGCCGCTAAGAGTCGGACACGACTGAATGACTTCATTTTCACTTTTCACTTTCATGCATTGGAGAAGGAAATGGCAACCCACTCCAGTATTCTTGCCTGGAAAATTCCAGGGACAGAGGAGCCTGGTAGGAGGCTGTCTCTGGGGTCGCACAGAGTCGGACACGACTGAAGTGACTTAGCAGCAGCAGCAGAAGAAGCAGGAGTTTATACCAATGTCTCCAAATTTAGCCCAGTTCCACATGTTTCTTTCTAGACCTCTCCCCTTGCTTATCAGTACTGCCCAATCCAACAGCGAAAAACCTGGCTGTCACTTTTGGCCATCTGTTTACTTAATTTTCCAATTCCAGTACACATGTATAAATTGTTATATCTGAATGGCTAAAACATACCTCCGTTGAATACATACTTATTAACTAGGGTACAGTGCTTATGAACAGTTCCTTATTTATTTATTTGGTTAAAAAGAAAGTTTGCTTTATTTCTGATGCCTGCTGGCAACTGGAAGTGGGGTGGGCAGGTGGGTGGGGCAGGGTGGACTCCTGTCCAAAGGTCGACTCCCCCTCACTGACAATCAGTAAGCAAGAGCTTTCATTGACACAAGCTAGGGGGCTGTTACATGTAGAAACAGCACAGTCAGTTCTGATAGTCATCTTAAAATTGGTCATGTGGTGATCTGACCAACATTATCTTAACTGTTTTAACTACACTTAATTTTCAGTTCTGGGGCCTTCTCAGGTGGCATTAGTGGTAAAGAACCCTCATACCAATGCAGGATACATAAGAGATGCCAGTACAATCCCTGGGTTGGGAAGATCTCCTGGAAGATGGCATGGCAACCCACTCCAGTATTCCTGTCTGGAGAATTCCATGGACAGAGGAGCCTGGAAGGCTACAGTCCATAGGGTTGCAAAGAGTCGGACACAACTGAAACGACCCAGCACACACTCACACAATCTTCAGCTCATTCAGGGTCAGTCCCATTCCTCGAGGCCAGTTGGAATTGTGGCAGTTTATATCATGTCTACAGTCTGGTCATCATGTACTTAACTTCTTTCACCTGGTAGGGTTTGAGTTTGTATAACACAGCTTGCAAGACATGGCTCAATATTATCTATAGCCCTTGAGGATGAACTAAAAGTCCTTTACTATGCTTAATGACTAAACAATTATTAATTGGTCTTCTTTGACGGTTTTCCTATGTTTCTATGTTTTCTCATTTCTTTGATTAAACTGATTTTTAAAAATTTATTTATTTTTAAATTGAAGGATGATTGCTTTACAGAATTTTGTTGTTTTCTGTCAAACCTCAACATGAATCAGCCATAGGTATACATATATCCCCTCCTTTTTGAAACTCTCCCATCTCCCTGCCCATCCCACCCCTCTAGTTTGATACAGAGCCATTGTTTGAGTTTCCTGAACTATACAGCAAATTCCTGGTGGCTATCTAGTTTACATATGGTAATATAAGTGTCCATGTTATTCTTTCCATACATCTCACCCTCTCCTCCCCTCTCCCCATGTCCATAAGTCTATTCTCTATGTCTGTTTCTCCATTGCTGCCCTGTAAATAAATTATTCAGTATCATTTTTCTAGATTCTGTATATATGTATTAGAATATGATATTTATCTTTCTCTTTCTGACTTACTTCAGTCTGTATAATACATTCTAGGCTCATCCACTTCATTAGAACTGACTCAAATGTGTTCCTTTTTATCACTGAGTAATATTTCATTGTGTACACATATCACAACTTCTTTATCCATTCATCTATTCATGGACATCTAGGTTGATTTCATGTTCTAGCTATTGTAAATAGTGCTGTAATGAACAAAGGGATACATGAAGCTTTTTCAATTTTGGTTTCCTCAGGATATATGCCTAAGAGTGGGATTGCTGGGTCATATGGTGGTTTTATTCCTAATTTTTTAAGGAATCTCCATACTGTCTTTCATAGTGGTTGTACCAATTTACATTCCTACCAACAGTGCAAGAGCATTCCTTTTTCTCCACACCCTCTCCAGCATTTATTGTGTGTAGACTTTTTATGATGGCCATTCTGACTGGTGTGAGGTGATATCTCATTGTAGTTTTGATTTGCATTTCTCTGATAATGAGCAATGCTGAGCATCTTTTCATGTGTTTGTTAGCCATCTGTATGTCTTCTTTGGAGAAACGTCTCTTTAGGTCTTTTCCTCACTTTTTGATTGGGTTGCTTGTTTTTCTGGTATTGAGTTGTATGAGCTGTTTGTATATTTTGGAAATTAATCCTTTGTCAGTTGTTTCATTTGCTATTATTTTCTCCCATTCTGAGGGTTGTCTAAAAGCTGTGCAAAAGCTTTTAAGTTTAATCAGGTCCCATTTGTTTATTTTTTGCTTTTATTTTCATTACTCTAGGAGGTGGGTCATAGAGGATCTTGCTTTGATTTATATCATTGACTGTTCTGGCTACATTTTCCTCTAAGAGTTTTATAGTTTATGGCCTTACATTTAGGTCTTTAATCTATTTTGAGTTTATCTTTGTGCATGGTGATAGGAAGTGTTCTAATTTCATTATTTTACATGTAGCTGTCCAGTTTTCCCAGCACCATTCATTGAAGAGGCTGTCTTTGCCCCATTGTATCTTCTTGCTTACTTTGTCAAAAATAAAGTACCCATAGGTGCATAGGTTTATTTCTGGGCTTTCTATCTTGCTCCATTGGTCTATATTTCTCTTTTTGTGCCAGTACCATACTGTCTTGATGACTGTAGCTTTGTAGTACAATCTGATGTCAGGAAGGTTAATTCCTCCAACTCCATTCTTTCTCAAGACTGCTTTGACTCTTTGGGGCCTTTTGTGTTTCCATATGAATTGTGAAATATTTTGTTCTAGTTATGTGAAAAATGCCATTGGCAATTTGATAGGGATCATGTTGAATCTGTAGATTGCATTTGGTAGTATAGGCATTTTCACAGTATTGATTCTTCCTACCCAGGAACATGGAATATCTCTCCATCTGTTTATGTCATCTTTGATTTCTTTCATCAGTGTCTTATAATTTTCTGTGTACAGTTGTTTTGTCTCATTAGGTAAGTTTATTCCTAGATATTTAAATTGTTTTTTTTGCAATGGTAAGTGGGATTGATTCCTTAATTTCACTTTCTGATTTTTCATTGTTAGTGTATAGAAATGCAAATGATTTCTGTATATTGATTTTGTGTCCTGCAGCATTGCTAAATTCACTGATTAGCTCTAGTAATTTTCTGATACTACCTTATGGTTTTCTATGTACAGTATCATGTCATCTGCAAACAGTGAGAGCTTTACTTCTTTTCTGATCTGGATTCTTTCTATTTCTCTTTCTTCTCTGATTGCTGTAGCTAGGACTTCAAGAACTACGTTGAATAATAGTCATGAAAGTGGACACCCTTGTTTTGTTCCTGATCTTAGGGGGAATGCGTTCAGTTTTTCACCATTGAGAATTATGTTTGCTGTAAGCTTACCATATATTGCCTTTATTATGTTGAGATAGGTTCCTTCCATGCCCACTTTTGGAAGTGTTTTAATCATAAATGGGTGCTCAAAGGCTTTTTCTGCATCTATTGAGATTATCATATGGTCTTTATCTTTCAATTTGTTAATATGGTGTATCACACTGATTGATTTGCATATTTTCAAGAATCCTTGCATCCCTGCAATAAAGCCAACTTGATCATGGTGCATGAGCTATTTGATGTGTTGCTGAATTCTGTTTGCTAAAATTTTATTGAGGATTTTTGCATCTATGTTCATCAGTGATACTGGCCTGTATTTTTCTTTTTTGTGTGTTGTCTTTGCCTGGTTTTGGTATCAGGGTGATGGTGGCCTCATAGAATGAATTTGGAAGTGTTCCTTCCTCTGCAGTTTTTTGAAATACTTTTAGAAGGATAGGCATAAGTTCTACTCTAAATGTTTGATAGAATTCTCTTGTGAAGCCATCTGGTCCTGGCCTTTTGTTTTTTGGGGAGATTTCCGATGACAGCTTCAATTTCAGTGCTCATAATTGGGTTGTTCATAATTTCCAGTTCTTCCTGGTTCAGTCTTTGAAGATTGAACTTTCCTAAGAATCTGTCCATTTCTTCCAGGTTATCCATTTTATTGCCATATAGCTATTCATAATAGTTTTTTGTAATCCATTGTATTTCTGCATTGTCTGTCTGTTGTAACCTCTCCTTTTTCATTTCGAATTTTGTGTGATTTCATTCTTCTTTTTTTCTTGATGAGTCTGGCTATAGTTTTGTCATTTTGTTTATCTTCTCAACCAGCTTTTAGCTTTATTAATCTTTACTATTGTTTCTTTCATTTCTTATTCATTTATTTCTGCTCTGATTTTTATGATTCCTTTCCTTCTGATAATTGTGGGATTTTTGTTGTTGTTGTTGTTGTTCTTTTTCCAGTTGTATTAGGTGTAAAGTAAGGTTGTCTATTCGATGTTTTTCTTCTTTCTTGAGATAGGATTGTATTGCTGTAAACTTCCTTCTGAGAACTGCTTTTGCTGCATCCCATAGGTTTTGAGTTGTTGGATTTTCATTGTCATTTGTTTCTAGAAAATTTTGGATTTCCCATTTGATTTCTTCAGTATCCTGTTGGTTATTTAGAAACATATTGCTTAATATCAATGCGTTTGTGTTTTTTTACAGTTTTTTTTTTTTTGTAATTGATATCTAGTCTCATAGTGTTGTGGTCAGAGAAGATGCCTGATACAATTTCAATTTTCTTAAATTTACTGAGGTTTGATTTGTGACCCAAGATGTGGTCTATCCTGGAGAATGTTCAATGTGCACTTGGAAAGAAGGTATATTCTTCCGCATTTGGATGGAATGTCCTGAAGATATCAATGAGATCCATCTCATCTAACGTATCATTTAAGACTTGTGTTTCCTTATTAATTTTCTATTTTGATGACCTGTCCATGGGTGTGAATGGGGTGTTAAAGTCTCCTACTATTATCGTGTTACTGTCAAATTTTTCTTTTATGTCTGTTAGTCTATGTATTGAGGTGCTCCTATTTTGAGTGCATAGATAATTACAATTGTTATGTCTTCCTCTTGATTGATCCCTTGATCATTATGTAATGTCCTTCCTTATCTCTTGTAATCTTCTCTATTTTAAGGTCTATTTTGTCTGATATGAGGATTGCTACTCCAGCTTTCTTTTGCTTCCCATTTGATGGAATACATTTTTCCATCCTCTCACTTTCAGTCTATATGTGTCTTTAAGTCTGAAGTTAGTTTTTTGTAGACAGCATATATATGGGTCTTGTTTTTGTATTCATTCAGCCAGCCTGTGTCTTTTGGTTGGAGAATTTAATCCATTTACTTTTAAAGTAATTATGGATATATATGTTCCTAAGGTTCGTCTAGTCAAGGCTATGGTTTTTCCTGTGGTCATGTATGGATATGAGAATTGGACTGTGAAGAAGGCTGAGCAACAAAGAATTGATGCTTTTGAACTGTGGTGTTGGAGAAGACTCTTGAGAGTCCCTTGGACTGCAAGGAGATCCAACCAGTCCATTCTGAAGGAGATCAGCCCTGAGATTTCTTTGGAAGGAATGATGCTAAAGCTGAAACTCCAGTACTTTGGCCACCTCATGCGAAGAGTTGACTCATTGGAAAAGACTCTGATGCTGTTAGGGATTGTGGGCAGGAGGAGAAGGGGACAACAGAGGATGAGATGGCTGGATGGCATCACTGACTCAATGGACGTGAGTCTGAGTGAACTCCGGGAGTTGGTGATGGACAGGGAGGCCTGGCGTGCTGCGATTCATGGGGTCGCAAAGAGTCGGACACGACTGAGTGACTGAACTGAACTGGTGTGTTTCTCCTTGGTTTATCCTGTATGGGACTCTTTGCACCTCTTGAACTTGATTGACTATTTCCTTTTCCATGTTGGGGAAATTTTCAACTATAGTCTCTTAAAAAATTTTTCTAATATCCTTTCTTTTTCTCTTCTTCTTCTGGGACCCCTATAATTTGAATGTTGGTGTGTTTGATATTGTCCCAGAGGTCTCTGAGACTATCCTCAGTTCTTTTCATTTATTTTACTTTATTCTGCTCTTTAGAAGTTATTTCCACCATTTTATCTTCCAGCTCACTGATTCATCCTTCTGATTCAAATATTCTGCTATTGCTTCCTCCTAGAACATTTTTAATTTCAGTAATTGTGTTGTTCATCTCTCTATGTTTATTCTTTAATTCCAGGTCTTTGTTAATTGATTCTTGCACTTTCTCCATTCTGTTTTCAAGATTTTTGATCATCTTTACTATCATTATTCTGAATTCTTTTTCAGGTAGTTTACCTATTTCCTCTCTTTAATTTGGACTTCTGTGTTTCTAGCTTGTTCCTCCATTTGTGTAGTATTTCTCTGCCCTTTCATTATTATTTTTTTAACTTACTGTGTTTGAGGTCTCCTTTTCACAGGCTTCAAGGTTGAATTCCTTCTTCCTTTTGGTTTCTGTTCTCCTAAGGTTGGTCCAGTGATTGAGTAAGCTTTGTATAGGGTGATAATTGTGCTCAGTTTTTGTTTGTTTGGTTGGTTGTGTTCCCTCGATGGGCAAGGCTGAGTGTGGTGGTAATCCTGCATGCTGAGATTTGGTTTATATTTTTGTTTTGTTTGTCCTGCACAGGAGTGGTTGAGTGATGCCAGGTCTTGTATTCAAGTGGTTTCCTTTGTGTGAGTTCTCACTATTTGATACTCCCTAGGAATAGTTCTCTGGTAGTCTAGGGCCTTGGAGTCAATGCTCTGACTCCAAAGGCTCATGGCTTGATCTCTGGTCAGGAATGAAGATTCCACATGTGGTTTGTTACAGCATTGTGAGATTAAAACAAATACCCCAAAACAAGAAACCAAAGATGAACCCCTGACAAGTGGCAGTTACAAAATCAAACAAATAATAATTAAAATAATGGAATATACACATATACATATATACTCATAAGCAAAATCAAAACAGTGCAGCAAAAATAAAGTACAGCAGATTGACCTGGCAAACAAAGGAAATCAAAAATTATATCTACCAGTTAAGAACAAAACTAAATAAAGCACAAAGTGGAAAACAAAACTAAAGCAAGGTGCCAAATGGAGAATTAAGCAATGAAAACAAAACTAACAAATATGTTGATAAGAAAGAAAAGACAGATATGCAGAGTTAAATAGAGGTAGATAAAGAAGATTTATATACATTAAAGATTAACTGCAAGGGGAAAAGAACAGTAGGAAAAACAAACAAAGGAATAAATGTAGAAAACATAATAACAGTTTACAAAAATTAAAACTTAACATTCAAAGAAGAGAAAAGAAAAATAAAGGAAGAAGAAAGAAAAAAGGAAGAAATAAAATGCCACAGAACTGCAAAGGTTTATAACAACAGTAAAAAAAATGTAACGGGGCAGGGGAGCTGAAAAGCTTAATTAGACTTCATAGTGCCAATAAAATTTACAACTACAACAGAGGGGAAAAACAAAATTTTAAAAAATCCAAAAGAATCTACAGAACAAGTCAAAACGTAAGGATATTAAATGTTTTTCTTGAGTCATTACTGTCAAAATCCTTTCCCACGCTGGGAGTCACAGTCCACCTCACTTTCCTAGGATCCCCTCCAACATTGTGCTAGTCTCTGGACCTGCTGTAGGGGCAGCTCAGATTCTAATCTGGTCCTATTCCTGTGTGTTCTTGCCTCCAATGTCCACAGCTACCAGAGCTAGTGTGTTTTCTTTTGTGGGAGCTCTCAATGACCTTTTATATGTTCCATAGACACAGAGTCTGCCTAGTTGATTGTGTGGACTTAATCTGCAGCTTGTGCAGCTGGTGGGAAGGTTTTGTGTCTTTTTCCTTAGCCACACTGCCCCTGGGTTTCAGTTGTGGTTTTATTTCCTCCTCTGCATGTGGATCACCCACTGGGGTTCGCTCCTGAGGCTGCCCTGGAAGACTTGGATTTGCCCCTGTGAGGGCCCGGTGTGGAGGTGGTGCAGCTGCTTGGGTCGCAGGAGTTCTAGCAGCACCAGGTACTGAGGGGAGTTGGTGGCTAGGGCAGCAGAAAATACAGTGCTCTAGAAGGGTATGGCAACCAGTATTGGACAATATGCTCCAGTATTCTTTCCTGGAGTACCCCACTGACTTAGAAGCCTGGCAGGCCACAGTCTACAGGGTCGCAAAGAGTTGGACATGATAGAAGCCACCTTGCATGCATAGATGCAAAATTTTTTTGCCTGTGATGGCTCTGACCCAGTGAGGGTTGACTGTGAAGGTGGTTCAGCTGTTTGTCTTGCGGGGACCCTGATGGCACCAAGTGGGCAAGGACACGGACTGCCTCTGCCACAGGAGTTGTGGCCCTATCAGAGTCTTTTTTCGAGCTTCTTGTAGCTGGCAATCAGAAGGCCTTTTGGCCATTCTTTCTCCTTAGCTCCACCCAGTCAGGCACTTAGAGGGCTCCCTTGCCTGGGGTCCTTCTCTGTTGTTCAGCATATCAGGCATATAGAGGGGCCCCCCTAGCTGGGGTCCTACTCTGTAGATTGGCACATCAGGCACTTAAAGGGGCACCCTGGGTTGGGTCCTGCTCTGTAGTTCAGTCCGTCAGGCATTTGATGGGCCAGCCTCTCTACTGTTCAGCTCCGGAAGCTGTCCAGAGGGGAGGGGCGAGAGAGGCTATGGTGATGGCTCCACCCCCTAAGCATGACTCAGCAGTACTGCCTTGCTTCCATGGCTGCCTGACTTTCCTCCACAGGCATTTCCCACCACAATCTCCTCCTTCACATCCCCTTAATCTGTCTCTCCACAGTCAACAGCAGCCCTCGCCCTGGGATTGCTCTACAATCCCCAAACTCCAGCTCCCAGCCGCTGCCCCTTTTAGGGGACCTTCATCCCTGTCCAGGGTGTGTATGGTTGCGGCAAGGACTGTATGATTCCCATTCCATTTAGGTTGCCACAGATCAGCTGTTTCACTCTCAGTCTTAAATGTTTCTCCTCTGACTCAGACTTTTGCCCCAATATGGGGATCTTCAGCCCTGCTTCAGTTCCCCTGCCCACCAAGGGCTGTCCAGTCCTACTAACACTCCTGTTTTCTCCCTAGTTCCTTCATCCTACTGAGTTTTCTGTGGGTCTATATATTCTTTTCTGCTGATCAGGTCCTCCTGTTTGCTCTCAGCTGTTGTTCTGCATACACTTCTGTGTCTGAAGGTATATTCCTGATGTATCTGTGGAGAGAGATGTACTCCACGGCCACCTACTCCTCCACCATCTTGTTCTCTCCTATGTACAGTTCTTTTAATGTTTCCCTCTTAGCACTACTTTTGTTGCATCCCAAAGATCTTTATAAGTTGGATTTGTATTTAATTCAAAATATTTTTACTTCTCTTGAGACTACTCTTTTGGCTATGTATTATTTATACTTTTCCCTCTGACTAAAGAACTGCCTTTAACATTAGGGAAGGTGATTAATCTCAATTTTGGTTTGTTTGAAAAAGATTTACTTGTCCTTAATTGCCTTTTTTAAGCATAATTTCACTGGTACAGAATTCTAAATCAGAGTCTGTTTTTTCTTTCAACATTTTAAATCATTCACTCCCCTCTCTTCTTGCTTGCCCTATCTCTGATGACAAGTGTGATGTTATCCTTATCCTTTTCTTCTATAGTTAAGGTGATTCTTATTTTCCTTCTGACATCAAAATTTTCTCTTTGTTTTTAATTTTCTGCTGTTTAAATACGATATACTTAGGCTCAAGATGTATATGTTTGGTATTTTTCTACTTGGCATTCCCTGAGTTTCCTTGCTATGTGGTTTGAGGTCTGTTATTAATTTTGGACAGTTCTTGACCATTATTAAATCAAATTTTTTTTTTTTTTGCCCCATTTTCTTTCTTTTCCTTCTGGTGTTCCAATTATGTGGATGCTACATCCTAAGGGAGATCAGTCCTGGGTGTTCACTGAAGGGACTGATGTTGAACCTGAAACACCAATACTTTGTCCACCTGATGCGGACAGCTGACTCATTTGAAAAGACCCTGATGCTGGGAAAGACTGAGGGCAGGAGGAGAAGGGGACGACAGAGGATGAGATGGTTGCATGGCATCACCGACACAATGGAACATGGGTTTTGGTGGACTCTGGGAGTTGGTGATGGACAGGGAGGCCTGGCGTGCTGTGGTTCATGGGGTCGCAAAGAGTCGGACACGACTGAGCAACTGAACTGAACTGAACCACATTTGAAATTGTCCCCTAATTCTTGCATGTTTGTCCTTCTTTTTTTTCTCATTCTTCTTCCTTTGAATTTTAGTTTGGGTAGTTTCTGTTGAACTACCTTCAAGCTCACCAATTCTGTCCTCAGACATGTTGAGTTTACTGATCGGTACACCAAAGTCATTCTTCATTTCTGTTACAGTGTTTCTGATTTCTAGCATTTCCTTTGGATTATTTTTTTATCATTTTCATCTATCCGTTTCTATCAGTCATCTCTTCTCATGTAATGTCTTCTCTCCGCCTTAGAATGTTTAGCATTGCTTTACAGTATTCTGTTATTTCTGCCATACATCAGCACAAATCAGCCATAGGTATACATATGTAGCCTCCTTCTTGAATCTCCCTCCCACCTCCCATCTCATCCCATTCCTCTAGGTTGTCACAGAGCACCTTGTTTGAGCTCCCTGCTTCATACAGCAAGTTCCCACCAGTTATCTATTTTACGTATGGTAATGTATGTTTCCGGAGAAGGCAATGGCACCCCACTCCAGTACTCTTGCCTGGAAAATCCCATGGATGGAGGAGCCTGGCGGGCTACAGTCCATGGGGTCGCTAAGAGTCGGACACGACTGAGCGACTTCACTTTCACTCTTCACTTTCATGCATTGGAGAAGGAAATGGCAACCCACTCCAGTGTTCTTGCCTGGAGAATCCCAGGGACGGGGGAGTCTGGTGGGCTGCCGTCTATGGGGTCGCACAGAGTCGGACATGACTGAAGCGACTTAGCAGCAGCAATATATGTTTCAGTGTTACTCTTTCAATTCATCCCTCTCTATCCTTCCTCCACCATGTCCACAAGTCTGTTCTTTATATCTGAATCTCCATTGCTGCCCTGCCAATAGTTTCCTCAGTACCACCTTTCTAGATTCCATATATATGTGTTAATACATATTTGTTTTTCTCTTTCTGACTTACTTCACTCTGTATAATAGGCTCTAGGCTCATCCACCTCATTAGAGCTGAGTCAAATGTTTTCCTTTTCATGACTGAGTAATATTTCATGGTATATATGTACTACAGTTTCTTTATCCATTCATCTGTCAATGGACATAGAATGCCCTCCCACTCAGCCCCCACACCACACCATACTAACAGGGCTCCAAGTGTAACAGTGGGTTACACCTGGAAAAACTTCAAGACACAGATTCTCTGAGAGGAGTAATTAGGAAGTCTCAAGAGAAGAGAAAAAAAACAAGGACTCCAGAGGAATGTGAAAACTCTGGCACCTATAACTACAACAAGTGATATACAAAATCATACTTGTAGCCAGATTAACATACATCCTCTCACTAATGGCCTGTTTACTTCAGCTGCAATAGGAGCTAAAGTGATAATGCAATACAAAATTTCTCACTTTCATCAAAAAATTAGCAGGCTTGCCAAAAAAGCAAGAGAAAACACACTATAAAGAGACAAAGCAGTCATGATAAGAAGATTCTATCATAGATATTTAAATTTATAAACTTGGAATTTAAAATAACTAAACCACCCTGGTATACTATAACCTGGCATTCTACAATTTTACGATTGAATCTCAGGCTTTTTTCTGGACCTGTGTCTCAGAAATGTGACCTTCACAGGTGTTTCCATGGTGGTATAACCTTTCCCCTCCCCTTAGCTGCAGTATTCCCAATCTGTTTCCTTGAAGCCCTTGCCCGTGTTGACTCTGTATTCCCACCACCACCCCCTCATCTCCCTAGGTGAGACAGGAAAGCTAAGACTGCAGATTACACTCTTCCTCAGCTGAAATAAGGCTCTGGCAAAGCCTTTCTTCTGGAGAGCAGGCTTTGGCTATGAACAAAGGAAGGCTCTGAGCGCATCGCATAAGCATTACCCTTCCCCTCCTTTACCAGAACTGTTGCTTACTACAATTTTACAGAAATTTTCTCTCATTACTTTTCCCCAAAATCTGTCTTTTACCTTTCACATTTGGATTTTTAAACTTCACGGAATTATTTTATTTATGGTGTGAGGAAGGAATTAAGACACATTTATTTTCCATATGAATATATAAAAGACACATCATATATTAAAAACACCATTCTTTCTCTACTATACTATAGTGTTGTTTTACAAGAATCAGGTGACAATGTATACATCGGTCAACTTCTGGTCTGTTTATTCTATTTCAGTTGTTTATTTGATTGATTGACTTACCTGGTACCAATACCACCACATCTTGATCACTGTAGTTTCATATTTGGCCTTAGTATCTAATAGTGCAAGTCCTCTAATTTGTTGTTGTTCAAAATCAGGTGGCTCATCTAATTCCTTTGTGTTTCCATAACATTTTTTATAATTAGCTTATCAACCTGCACATAAAACTCCAATGAAATTTTGCTTAAAATCAGACTGTATTTTAAATCAAATTGGAGAAAGTGATAATTTTAAAATATTGAGGGTTTTATTCTATGAACATGGTCTATTTTTGTCTCAAATTTTTTATTAGTAATATTTTATACTTTTTAGTGTAAAGGTTTTCCATACCTACTCTTAGGTATGCATGAAAGCATTTGTTGTTTTTGAAGGTATTTTGATGCCATTTTATTGTAATATAATTTTCCAGTTATTTATTGCTGATATCCAAAAGCAAATTTGATTATTATACTTAACCTTTTATTCAGTGGAGTTTATTAAATTCATTCTTTTAAACTAGCATGTTAGTATTTTGGTATTTCTATGTACAAAATTATGTTATTAGTTACAAGCAATACATTTTCCCTTCCTTTTTAATTCTTGTACATTTTACTTATGCGTCTGGTCTTATTGCACTGGCTAGGACCTTTAGTCCATGACTGCTCCCTTGTTCTGTTTCAGTTTTTAAGAATACAACTGACAATTTCATTATCAAGTAGGCTGTTTATTGTAGGTTTTGTTAAATACCATTCATTATTAGATTTTCAAGGTCCCTTCTAAATCCTGTTATTTGTGGCAACACAGATGAACCTTGAGGGCATTAGGCTAGGTGAAATAAACCTGTCAGAGAAGAACAAATACTGCAATCTCAGTTGTATGTGGAATCTAAAAAGTTGAGCTCACAGAAACAGATAGCAGTTTGGTGATTATGACAATTTGGAGGGCAGGGGAAATGGGAAGATTTTAGTCAAAGAGTACAAAACTTTAAATCATAAAATGAATAAGTTCTGGGAATCTAGTGCATATTATGATGACTAGCCACCAGGGAAGCCTTATAATTAACAATACTATACACACACACACACACACGATGTTAACTATGTGAGATACTGTGTTAGCTAATCTTATTGTGGCAATCATTTCACAATATATATGGGTATTTGATCATCATGTTCTACACTTTCAACCTACACAATGCTATATGTCAGTTATATCTCATAACACTGGAGAGGAAGGTTCCTTTCTATTACTAGTTTATTAATGGTTTCTTTTCAATCATGAACAGATATTAAATTTTTATCTAACACTTTTTATGCAATGAGATAATTATTCATTTTTTCTGTTGCTGTGATGTGCCTTGGTTGAATTTTTAAGTGTTAGGCAAAACTTGCATTTCTGGAATAAATCCAATGTCATCATGATATATTATCCTAGTCAAATATAACCGATAATTTTTAAATGCCTAGAGTTATTCCATCTCCACATTCTCCCTGTGAGATAAAAACTTTCAACTCTGTATCCTTCTATCCATATTAACACCTATGTGATAATAATTATTTATTTATTATTATTGTTGTGATAATAATTATTTTTATTTTTTATTTTATTTTTATAAGATATTCTTGTATCTACTTAATCTACATTAATGTATTTAATTCTCATGGAAAAACATGGGGGGGAATCCTACCCCTATTTTACAGCTGAGAAAATTGAGGTATGAGAGGTTACTTAATGTGCCCAATTTAAGTCAGACTGAGTTTTATTCTTGTTGGTCTCCTTATATACCTATTCTTCAATGACTCTAGCAGTACTGTATATTTTAGAGAAAGCCTAATTGTTATAAGATTTCTGAATCGACACATCTTTACTTTCATATTTGTGTAATAGCACTGTGAGATATAGCAATCTATATCTTCTTATTTCTCCACCTTTTCCCTGCACAAATCTGTTCCAAATTTCCAAACACTAGAAGCCATCATCTTTTTTCTCATTTCATTGTTCTGGGATTTCACCACAACATGTTAATGGTGCATCTCTTACGATTCATCCTGCCCAACTGACACTTTCATCCTGATGAGTAATGGTTTACTTAATCCTGAGACATTTTCTTTCATTGCTTTGAGAATTTTCAGATTATATGTTTAACATTCTTGTGACTTCAGGTTTAATTATTAATTGTAGAACATTAAAAGACATTTATAAAAGGAATCCTCCATAGTTCTGCCATGCAGATATATCAACTGTTAGCATTACTGGTTGAACATCTCTTATAGGCAGTGTCTGAGGAGTTTCTAAATAATATAAATAACTTTATACTTAATGGTGTATTTTACTTTCATCTCATTACACGCTAAAATTTTTTTACATGTCATAGAGCATTAATAACCATTTAAAGGCTTATTATATTCCATTTAGTTGTCAAAACTTTCTTAACCTGCATAAAAGTAGATTCTAGAGAGATAATCCCTGCCTTCTATTATGATTATAAGGGATTTTACAAACCACACCTCTCTTTACTAAACTTGACTTGAATCTATAGCCAATTAAGAAAAATGCAAGGATATAAGACCATTGAAAATAGAAATATTAACTTTACAACTTATAAAATTAGATTAAAAAGAATCACTTTAATGAGCAGCCAGAGCCAGCTTCTAGGGCATGGAAACTGCACAAGGTCTTGCTGCTAAGTCATCAACACTTTTAAATTATTAATCATTTTCTTAAACGGGAGCCCTGCAGAGTATAGAGATGGTCCTTCTGGTAGTCATAGTCCAAGTTCCTAGCATTTTCTCTTAAAATCTAGACCTTAGAATGACTGCTTCAGAAAGGAATATGTAGAGCTAACCTTTGCTCATCATAGGTTTGCTCAAATAGGATCCCTTCCTCATATCCATCAAGTCCCAATATCAAGAACAGAGAGGGAGGGACCTCCCCTACACGTGGACAGGGAGCTGCGAGAGAGAGAGAGTGCCATTACTCATTCCACTGCTTTATGAGCTGCCATGACTCCCTACAGGGGGAGGAAAATGCGTCTCCTATCACTTCAAATATGTGAAGTGTTGTCAGTGAAAGAAAGCTGAGATTCACTCAGGATTGTAACAGCTATGAATCTGGGTTGAAAGGATAAACATGAGAGGTAGGCTTATTTGGGGAGAACATAAGATGAACCTATTTTAATATAAGAGTTACTGAGAAATAGAATCTGATGACTTGAGATGTAAGGAGTTCCATGTCAATAGAAATATGCAGCCAGGCAATAACTGGATAAATATGTACTCAGAAGGGGTCTTCACACAAGGAGTTCAAAATACCACTTCAGGACCTCCCTGGTGGTCCAGGGGTTAAGACTTAGTTTTCCAATGCAGGAGGCACAGGTTCGATTGCTGGTTAGGGACCTAAGTTTACCCATATGCCTTAGGGCCAAAAATATCCAAAACATAAAACAGAAGCATTACTGTAACAGACTCAATAAAGATTTTAAAAATGGCCTACATAAACAAAAACTCTTAAAAACAAAAATGCTACTTCATGAAGGGTGGAAAAATCAAGTTTCCTTTGTAATTTATTTGGTTTTCTTTCTTCAAGGGATGCCTTAAGTCTCTATTACTGTGAGCTATAGAAAAAACAGGTATTTTCTATAGTTTTGCTTAAACACCTTTTCAACACTCACTGGGCTTCCCTGAGAGCTCAGCTGGTAAAGAATCCACCTGCAATGCAGGAGACCCTGGTTCGATTCCTGGGTCAGGAAGATCCCTTGGAGAAGGGATAGGCTACCCACTCCAGTTTTCTTGGGCCTCCCTTGCGGCTCAGCTGGTAAAGAATCTGCCTGCAATGCAAGAGACCCCCAGTTCAATCCCTGGGTTGGGAAGATCCCCTGGAGAAGGGATAGGCTACCCACTCCAGTATTCTTGGGCTTCCCTTGTGGCTCAGCTGGTAAAGAATCTACCTGCAATGCAGGAGACCTGGATTCAATCCCTGGGTTGGGAAGATCCCCTGGAGAAGAGAAAGGCTACCCACTCTACTATTCTGGCCTGGAGAGTTCCATGGACTGTAGAGTCCATGGGATTGCAAAGAGTTGGACACGACTGAGTGACTTTCACTTTCAACACTCCATACAACTCTGAAGCTGTGGTTATTTCCATATTCAAATGTCTTTCAAAAGTAAATAAGTATATGTGTGTATATGTGTGTGTGTGTGTGTGTATATATATATATATATATATATATATATATATATATATATATATATTAGGGCTTCCCACTTGGCTCAATGGTAAACAATCTGCCTGTCAATGCAGGAGACGTGGGTTTCCTACCTGTATCAGGAAGACCCCATGGAGAAGGAAATGGCAACCCACTCCTGTATTCTTGCCTGGGAAGCCCCATAGACTGAGAAGCCTGGCAGGCTACAGTCCATGGGGTCACAAAGAGTCGGCCACAACTAGTGACTAAAGTCAAATATATATATATATATATATATATATATATATATATATATAATGTATGTACCTAATACGTGAGCTTACATATTGTTGAAATGCACACACATCTATATATCTATAAAACAAAAAGTTATTGAGCAATACAGCATGCCCCTGGGCTGAACCTTCGAGTCCACTCTGGAGCTACAGTGTGAAGGAACAGCCCTCTTCCTGCCAGTGTGGTTGTTCTCTGCATCTCGGTCACAGAGACACAGACCTGGTTCCTCTCCATCCTCACAGCCACAGTTTTAAGTGCTTTTGCTGAGTCCCTGCTGAAGGAATTGCCTAGATCAGCATTGTTCTTATTTGTATGCTGCTGCTGCTAAGTCGCTTCAGTCGTGTCCAACTCTGTGCGACCCCATAGACGGCAGCCCACCAGGCTCCCCCGTCCCTGGGATTCTCCAGGCAAGAACACTGGAGTGGGTTGCCATTTCCTTCTCCAATGCATGAAAGTGAAAAGTGAAAGTGAAGTCGCTCAGTCGTGTCCGACTCTTCGCGACCCCATGGACTGCAGCCTACCAGGCTCCTCCATCCATGGGATTTTCCAGGCAAGAGTACTGGAGTGGGGTGCCATCGCCTTCTCCGTCTTATTTGTATATGAATATTCAAAGACCGTCTTCCCCTTCTTTCTGTGTTTCAATGTAGGACTGTATCTCTCTCAATGAAATCACCTTTTTTCCTTTCAACTTTTTAATTCCACACAGCAATTCTATAGTGTCTTTGAATTAAGACAACTGACTGTGTGTTTTCCACGGTATCATATAGTATAAAAAACAGATTCCCTAACACTGGAGTTTATACTTGAGTTTTTTATGAAACAGATGATTATTTTACACGAATGACTGGTACTTCTTTACTTCTGCCTGAAGAAAACGCCACAGAGGATTGTTTAAGCCTGGTGGGTTTGGCGAACGATCCCTGTTCCTGGGGTTAATGACCAGTTTCCTCAGACAAAAGCTTAATGTTTCAGTCCTTCATCATGGGGCACGTGGGTTTAGAGGAGGGCTTTCCCAGCCCCGGCATGAAGCTGTTTGCACTGTTTGTTATACTTGCGGCCCCTCCTTCCACCCAGGGGGAGAGGGTTTTTTAAGAGCCCTGTCAAAACTGCAGGTGTGCGAAGGCTCCTGCTAACAGCAGGGGCGGGTTTTATAGCGTTTCCTCGCGACTGCTTCAGATCACTTTTCAGTGTGTAAAACCGGATTTTCATTAAGGGCACTAATGACACCCTAATGGGGACAGGGCGGTGGTACGCCCGATGCCAGAGGCAGGGCAAGTGAGGCTGCAAACAGGCCAGCCTGAGTTCCCGGAAGACGAAGTACCACTGGCTGGGCATGTACTGTATTGCTTCTCAAATACCTGCAGGCCCAGGGCTGACTTGTTAAATGGTTTGCCTTTGAGGCCAAACAGGAATAGATCCACTTACAGTTTTTCACACGAGGACAAAACAAGAAGGCAGAAAAATCTCCAGGTTCAGACATTTGCAAGCTACAGCTGCTGTTATGGCAGGAGGTTCTGAAGACTTACGAGCTGACACATTTCCCTGGACGCCAGCACGCGTTGACCTCCCTGCTCCTTCTCCTCCCCAGAGTGGGGTTCAAGGCTACCGTTTGACACAAGGGCCACGGAGGACCATATCAAAGCAGCAGCTCCATCACAACTCATCACTCGTAAAACAGACAAAGTCTGCTCGAGCTGGAACGCACAGAAGCAAACTGAGTTTCTGGCCTGGCCTCCAGGGAGCTCAGGTGGTTGGTAGTTCCTGATTCTTACAGAAGCTCTTCACGGTAGGTCAGCATAGTTTGTAAACAAACTGTGTGTGAGAGCAGAGGAAAGAGGGAAGCTGACGGAGATGGATTACTTTGACTTTCTTTTCAGTGTACAATCCATCAGCACAGGAAAATACTTTCTTTGCATTCTCCTCCTCTGGCTTTGATCTTCTCAGTGGAAAGCCAGGAGAAATTACGGCCTTTAAAGTGTGCCTGTGTAATTGCGATAATAAAAACAATGAAGAGGCTGCTTTACAACCAGGCTACTTCATCACAAAACCAGGAATATGACTCAAAGATCAGCTCTATAGGTGTGGAAAAGCAAGACACTGACACCATCACTTTCTGGCTTTGCTAAAGCAAAAGAGGTCAGCACATAAGGAAATGCTTACTTGCTATTCCAGTTCCTATTCGACATTCTCATTTTAAAGTCAAGAAAAAGGATGTTGGCCTCTCTGGCTGTCTAGTAGTTAAGCATCCACCTTGCATTTCAAGGGACACCGGTTCAATCCCTGGTTCGGGAAGATCCCACATCCTGTGGGTCAATTAAGCCCATGCGCCGCAATTACTGAGCCCCCAAGCCACAACTACTGAAGCCGGTGCCCTAGAGACTGTGCTCTGCAGCAAGAGGAGCCACCTCAGCTAGAAAGTAGCCCCCGCTTCTCACAACCAGAGACAGCCCTCAAGCAATAACAGACTCAGCACAGCCAAAAAGAAAATAAATAAATAGAAACAAATCTTTAAAAAAAGGAAGAATATGCACAGGGAAGTGGAATAACTTTCCCAGCGTTAATTCATCCTCGGGACAGAATCAGAGCTGGAAACTTGGGCTCCTAAGCCTTCCATCCAGTTCTCACTCTTCTGTTTCATATCGCCTCTTAGAAAAATTCTCTGAATCATATTTCCTCCATGAGTTCTGTGGCCACTACAGCCTTTTAGCTTGGCTAGTGGTGGCAGGGTCAGCCTTCCTTCCGGTCTGTAGCTGAGAGTTCCGCCTCCAGTACATTTGAAATAGGTGCACTCTCCTGGGTGCCGTATTTGTCCCTTTTCAGGTTCAAATCCAAAGACTGCAAGCATTGTTGGTTCTTAGTTACTTTTCAGTCAGACTCACAGAGTAACGGAAATTCCCTTCTAATATTCAGCTCTGGAGAGTTGGTTTTTTTTCCCTTTTATTTCTCCAGTGGTAATTCCCCATTTCATAATGTGGATCAAACTAGCATGAATTTTTGCTATTCATTTGTACATAGTGGTCATTTTTATGTTGGAACGTATATGCTGAAATGTTACACATTATTAAGAAGTGGAAGTTTTTAATTCCTTTCAGCACTTGTGTGTGTGTGTGTATGAGTATGTTCATCTAGATTTTGGGTTGACTGGTGCAGAAGTGTGAACAGGAGATGGGCCACCTAAATATGCATGTTTGTAAGATTACTCTCTGTGTTAGCTGAATACTTGATGTCTTGGACCATGTGTTGATATACAGCTGCTTTGAATATTCTTGCTAAGGCTGGTGGAACTAGGTTATAATATAGAGAGAACTGGGCTTCCCTGGTAGCTCAGCTGGTAAAGAATCCACCTGCAATTCAGGAGACCCCGGTTCCATTCCTGGTCAAGAAGATCCCCTGGAGGAGGGCATGGCAACCCACTTCAGTATTCTATCCTGGGAAATCCCATGGACAGAGGAGCCTGGCAGGCTACAGTTCATGGGGTTACAAAGAGTCAGACATGACTGAGTGACTAAGCACATAGAGGGAATTAATGTATCTTAAGGAGTCAGGATAAAATAGTTGAACCAGAGGCATAAGCTAATGTTTATGTCTAATGACTAATCATTGGGAAGGGAGGAGAGGGCTTCAAAAGTACCCTGTCTGCCTCTTTGAGTTGAGAGGATTAAAGAAGATAATAAGAATGGAAACACTTTGTAAACTACAACAAGTTATACACATCTGTGCTAAATTGCTTCAGTATTGTCCAACTTTGTGCAACCCCATGGACTGTAGCCCACCAGGCTCCTCTGTCCATGGGATTCTCCAGGCAAAGATACTGGAGTGGGTTGCCATGCCTTCCTCCAGGGTATCTTCCAGACCCAGGGATTGAACTCATGTCTCCTGTATCTCCTGCACTGCAAATGGATTCTTTACAGCCGAGCCACAGGGGAAACACAGTTCTTAATGAAACAGAAGAGTGGGAAATATAAGAACCTTACATAAAAAAATTAACAATGCATACACTCAAACAGTAACATATTCAAATAAAAAATAAGCCCACTAGGCATACTAAAAGATTTGTCTTTGTCTCCAAAGGGGAATAAGGGGGGTTATGCCTTCCCTGATGCTTCAGATAGTAAAAAATCTGCCTGCTATGCGGGAGACCTGGCTTTGATCCCTGGTTGGGAAGTGCAAATCTTTGTTTAATCTTTATAGAGAATTTTAGTCCAAGGGTTCTTCCATGGACAAAGGGTGTTACTCATGGGAGCACGTCCCTGGAGGACCTTATTCATGAAGGTTTCCTTAGATGGTGTTTGAAAGAAGAGAAGTGTCCATGTCCCCTAAATCATACTGGATTTCTGAAAAGGAATCTGTCTCTTGGACATTTTTTTTTTCTAAATGAATATAGAGAAAGGAGAGAGAGTACAGGAAAGAAAAATATAGAGAGAAAGAGAAAAGAAAGAAGGAAGGAAAGAAGGAAGATAGAGTAAAAAACAGAGAGGGAGGAGGAAAGAGAGAGCTAGAGAAATTCCTTAAGCCAATCATGAATCTTTAGGAATTCACTGGTGCTCTTACCTTCACTGCCCAGACAGCATGTCTCATTCCGTTCCAATGGATATTCTGAAGGGCAGACTCTGCCAATTGGGCAAAGAAGGGGAGACACACTTACACTTTTTTTGTTGCAGCGGGAACTTGTACCTTGTCTGGACACCACAGTCACTCCTCATTAGCTTATTCCCCATCGTTCCTGGGGGTTTCCCTGATGGCCCAGTGGTAAAAAATCTGCCTGTCAGGAGATGCAGGTTCAATCCCTGGGTCAGAAAGATGCCCTGGAGAGGGAAATGGCACCAACTCCAGTATTCTTGCCTGGAGAATCCCATGGACAGAGGAGCCTGGTGGGCTAGAGTTCATGGGGTCACAAAGAGTTGGACACATCTAAGCACAGCACATACCACATGGCAGGGATACAAGGAACTACATTTTTAAAATCATTGGTATGTACTGGATTGGCCAAAATGTTCATTCTGGTTTTTTCTTTTCTGGTAACATCTTAAGGGAAAACGCAAATGAACCTTTTGGCTAAATCAATATATTCTGACCACTAGAGATATAATTGAATCACGACTCCATATTGTTTATCAACTCTGATTTTAGACTAATAAAAGACAGGCTGTTCAAAAAGAGACTATTTTTCAGCTATTTTTTCATTTTATTCATGGAAATCAATAATAAATTAGTTTATTTAAGGGTGTTAGACTGTAAGATCTTGTTGCCTATAAAATATTATAAACTGGCTCCAGATTTTTCTACATTTCTAACTACTATCCAGTGCTTCACAGATTTCAAATTATGTTCATATTTCTTAACTCATCTAATCCTCATAACACATGCTGTGTGAATAGCAAGGTAGGTCATGGACTCTGAAACCACTTCCAGGTATGCAGTCAGTTTTGCTCTAAAAGGCTTATTTTGAAACGATGGATTTGTGTCAATGCAAAGGACATATTATTATGTAACAATTTGAGCATAGTATACATAGTATACAAATGCAAAATGATTTCATCCTTGGGAAACACTATTTGAACACAGCAAGCTGCACCCAACTGTGTGGGAATACACAAAATGTGCAGAAGCCTATACCTGAAATACCTACCCACTACCTCAGTTCACAAGTGCTGTCAGCCACACCCATCCACATCAAGGGTTACAAATTCCTAGTTTCAAAGATCTTCTCCTTCCACTCTTTACCATACCTAGTAAGCTGTAACCATCCTGACATCCCCACCTACAAGCAAACTTTAGAATGCTTTCAAAGTAAATACCGTATTTACTGTAGTATTTAAAAGACTGTTACTGCTACTGCTGCTAAGTCACTTCAGTCGTGTCCGACTCTGTGCGACCCCATAGACGGCAGCCCACCAGGCTCCCCTGTCCCTGGGATTCTCCAGGCGAGAACACTGGAGTGGGTTGCCATTTCCTTCTCCAAAGCATGAAAATGAAAAGTGAAAGTGAAGTCGCTCAGTCGTGTCCGACTCCTAGCGACCCCATGGACTGCAGCCTACCAGGCTCCTCTGTCCATGTGGTTCTCCAGGCAAGAGTACTGGAGTGGGGTGCCATTGCCTTCTCCAATTTAAAAGACAGCAAGTCTGTAATCTTCCTTGGTGACGGTAAAGAATTTACATGCAAGGCAGGAGACCTGGGTTCAATCCCTGGGTTGGGAAGATCTCCTGAAGGAGGTTATAGCAACCCACTCCCATATTCTTGGCTGGAGAATCCCATGGATAGAGGAGCCTGGTGGGCTACAGTCGATGGAGGCAGAAAGAGTCAGACACGACTGAGCGAATAAGCACACACAGGTCTGTATTCTAGACCTTTTGAACCTAGTTGGCATCTTATCCTGCAAATGTTGCCATCATAGGCAAGTTTGGGGAGTGCTTCTATGAGCTACAAGGGAGGCCTGGGCTCTCTGTCCACCACCTACCCACATCCTTCAGTTTTTCACACTTTAGGAATAAACCAAAGTGAAATCCACATTGAGCTTAGTAAAGCCCTCCAATCGCACCCATTTCTGAAACAGAAAGAGTCTCTGAGGGATAGTCTAGTGCCACCTTCAAACTATTTGGACTTTACTCTTTTTCAAATGAAAGAAATGAGTTAGATAAGATCCCAAAACTGGCCCCACTGTCGTCATTTGGGATTTGGTATGAATATAGAAAATCTTCAATATTTTCAATTTTGAATTTGAAAATTTTATTGAGATTTAAAGTTTCTTCAGTTTCCTGAGCTCTGTCAGGTAACAAAAGAAAAAATAAATTTCATCCCAAGTTAGTGTTTAGTGACTCAGTCACCTGGAACAAAGGTGGTAAATCTCCATAGCTAAATAGAGCTTAATGCTTGATACATCCTCAGGGAATATGGAAAGAAACAAAAGAATAATTGCAAAGATTGATACGTGATGACTATGATTATTAACTTTAGTTTCTGAAGATTGCTTTAAGATTTGAAATTAAATTTCCATATTAATCCTCACTAGAAGCTTCAAGGGTTATTTGGGTTTCTTGTTATTGTTACGTACAAGTTTCCTGAATATTTGTATAAGATTACCTTCTTAATAGAGGTATGATTTGCAAATATATTTGCAAACCCATTTTACCGGTTGCCTCTTTATTTTTTTTATTTATTTTTTATTTTTTTTTGTGCTAAGCAGAAGCTTTTTAGTTTGATGTAGTTCCATGCATTATCTTTGCTATAAAATAAAAAGATAAACAAAATCTTTGCCAAAGTCAATGTCAAGGAATTCCCTATGTTTTATTCTAGGATAGACTCTTTTATTTTAAAAGTCATTTATTTACTTTTGCCTGTGTGGGTCTTCATGACTGTGGGCAGGCTTTCTCTAGTTGTGGCACTTAGGTTTTTCTGTGCGTTGGCTTCTCTCGTTGCGCAATGCGGGCTCCAGGGCTTGTGGGCTGCAGCAGTTGTGGTACATGGGCTTAGCTGCTCTGAAGATGGGGGATCTTCCCAGACGGGATCAGCCCTGTTCCCCACACTGGCACGCAGAGTTTCAACCACCGGACCACCAGGAAATTCCCAAACTAGCTCTTCCTAAGAGCCAAAGTCCTGAACACACTACTTTATATTGAGTTCTTCATTAGCCTTCTAATCCTCTTACCACCAACTTAACTGCAATGTCCTCTAATCATATAGATTATCTATAATTTTGAGTAGAGTTTTTTTCTGTCTATTTTATAGAAGCAACTTTTGAGAAAGAGCTGGGTCTACTCCTTGAGGTAGTCAAGGGTTATATGTCTTATTGTATCCTGTCATATTATACAAAACGGCTTTCTTGAATCCAGGCAAATAAATATAGCAATGATCTTCTCAGACTTCACAAAACACTCTTGCACAGTTGAGAGCACATTCTTCTACTCCACCATCTTGAGATGAAAGCCCATTATGGCAGACTTAAGGGCATTGCAGACATCGGTCACCAAGAGCAGAGAGTGGAGGGAAAACCTGGCCTGTGATTTCACAAAAGTGCTGGAAGGAAAACCATTGAGCACTTTTCTGGAGTTCCACATCACCACATGCGAGCAGTGACTCCATAGAGACTACACAAAGCAGACAATGAGGAGGAAAGAACATTCCAGGATGAGGGCAGAAGGTGAAAGGTCAGACGTGAGGGTGCAGAGCAAATCTGGCAGTGTGGCCTGGCAGGGGCCTCTCTGAACAGCCATGCCTGCAGGGGATGAGCTCCAAAGAAAAATGTCAGGAGGGCACAGCTTCTCTGCCCTCAGAGTTTGGGCATGGTAGCCCCCAAAAAGTTCCACAAAACAAAGGGGGTACCTCCTTTTCAGGATTTGTTAAACAAGTGAGGTTTTGTCTGAAGCATAAAAACACCAGCACTGTACAACATACGACAGGTGACTGGCTACAGTCCACGGGATTGCAGAGTTGGGCACAACTGAGTGACTACACAAAGATGTCTATAGCCTAATCTTTAGAAACTGGAAATTTGTTGCCTTATGTGGCAAAAGTCATCTCACACACTAGCGAAGTAATGCTCAAAATTCTTGAAGCTAGGCTTCAACAGTATGTAAACCAAGAACTTCCAGATATTCAAGCTGGATTTACAAAAAGCAGAGGAACCAGGAGTCAAATTGCCAACATCTCTTGGATCATCAAAAAACCAACAGAGTTCCAGATAAACGTCTATTTCTGCTGTATTGACTATACCAAAGCCTTTGACTGTGTGGATCACCACAAACTGTGGAAAGCTCTTAAAGAGATGGGAATAACCAGACCACCTTCCCTGCCTCCTGAGAACTCTGTATGAAGGTCAAGAAGCAACAGTTAGAAATGGACATGGAACAATAGACTGGTTCCAAATTGGGAAAGGAGTACATCAAGGCTGTATATTGTCACCCTGCTTATTTAACTTATATGCAGAGTACACCATGTGAAATGCTGGTGGGCTCAATGAAGCACAAATTGGAATCAAGATTGCCAGGAGCAATATCAATAACTTCAGATACACAGATGACACCACCCTTGAGGCAGAAAGCAAAGAGGAACTAAAAAGCTTCTTGATGAAAGTGAAGGAGGAGAGTGAAAAAGCTGGCTTAAAACTCAACATTCAAAAAACGAAGATCATGGCATCTGGTCCCATCACTTCATGGCAAATAGATGGGGAAACAATGGAAACAGTGACAGACTTTATTTCTTGGGCTCCAAAATCACTGCAGATGGTGACTGCAGCCATGAAATTAAAAGATGCTTGCTCCTTGGAAGAAAAGTTATGACAAACCTAGACACTATATTTTAAAGCAGAGACATTACTTTGGTGACAAGTTCTGTATAGTCAAAGCTATGGATTTTCCAATAGCCATGTATGGATGTGAGAGCTGGACCATAAAGAAAGTTGAGCACCTAAGAATTAATGCTTTTGAACTGTGGTGTTGGAGAAGACTCTTGAGAGTCCCTTGGACTGCAAGGAGATCCAACCAGTTAATCATAAAGGAAATCCTGAATATTCATTGGAAGGACTGATACTGAAGCTGAAACTCCAATACTTTGGCCACCTGATGTGAAGAACTTCCTGTTTGGAAAAGACCCTGATGCTGGGAAAGATTGAAGGCAGGAGGAGAAGGGGATGACAGAGGAAGCGATGGTTGGATGGCATCACCAACTCAATGCACATGAATTTGAGCAAGCTCTAGGAATTGGTAATGGCCATGGAAGCCTGGCATGTTGCAGTCCATGGGGTTGCAAAGAGCTAGACATGACTGAGTGATTGAACTGAACTGGCTGATGTGGCAAAAGAGACTTTGCAATGTGATTAAGGAATTTGAATTGGAGAGATCATTCTGGGTGATCCAGGTGAATTCAGTCTATCACAACGGCTTTGTAAATAAAAGCATGAAGGTTAGAGTCAGAGAAGGAGATGTGGTGATGGAAGCAGAGATAAGAGAAAGACTTTTAAAAGGGCGGCACTGTTGGCCTTGAAAATGGAGGAAGGGGCTGTGATCAAAGGAATGTGGGGAGCCTCTAGAAGATGGAACAGCTAAGGAAACAGACTGTACTTTACAAAATTTAGAAGGAATGCAGCCTACCAACAACTGACTTAGAGCATTTCTGACTTCTAGAACTGAAGATAATACATTTGTCTTAATTTGTATGGCTTGCTACAGCATCAGTAGGAAACTAACACACCAACCATCTGGAATGTAAATGACACTTTCTGCATCTGCCTTACCAATCACGGTCACTCTCACCCCTCCTCCATCTGGTCTCCTGGCTCCTCTCTTCTCTGCACTGTCTTTACTGGTAACTGACAATGATGATGTTTTAAAATCCATTGATCACTTTTGGGCCCTTTTATTAGTTGACTTTTGGGGAGCATTTGGCAAGAAACTTTTCCTCACCTGGGTTTTCTATTAGTTGGGCTCCTTGGTTTGCCGTGAGATTGCCTCCTTCCTTTTCCTTCTATTAATAGTAATGAGATGCATTAGGCAGCTTCTCACTTGGCTTCCAGTGAGCCTCACCTCCTCAAATTCACACCACATGATATGCCCTCTCCCTGAGTTTGTGCTGGAACTAGTGATGATTTCCGATGAATAAATATGTCTGAAGTGATGGGATGTTAGTTCTAAAAGTAGTTCAAGAAGACAGTGACTTCCATGTTGTCATAGTCTCTTGCCCTCTTGCTTGCTTGCTCTCATGAAGCCAGCTGCCATGAGAGGCACTCTACAGACCTGCCCATTTGGCAAGGAGTTGATGAAGCCCTTTGGCTGATAGTCAGAGAGGAACCGAGGCTCACAGTGCTACACTGGAGGAACTGGATGCTGCCAGCAAGCAAAGAAGTGACCTTGGAAATAGATCCTCCCCTAGTTGAGCCTTGAAATGAAACCACAGTCCTGAATACAATACCTGAATTTTTGCCCTGTGAGAGAACTTAAGACAGGTGCACCCAGCTAAGCTGCAACCAGATTCTTAACCCACACAAAACTGTAGGATAATAAACATTTGCTGTTTTAAAAAAAAAAAAAGTGACTTTTTCTCTCTTTAGGCATCAATTAATCGAAGGGATATCTCAGATGTGTGTAGAGAAATTGTTTAAGTTAAAGGCAAATGCTGGTTAATTTTAGCAATATATCTGCATGTTTTGGTGAACATATGCCCCAAGTATCTGCATGTTCTCATTTCAGAATGTCATGTGGCTTTAGTTTCTTAGCATTATTTGAATAATCTTTAGGGCTGCACTCACAGGAAGTAATTTATAATGATATGGAATTTAGATCATATTCATGCACTTAAGAGCTTTATGTTTATTGTTAAAGTCTGTTGGTAAAAGAGTAATAATTGTTGCCTATTTAGACTTTTCTAGAGATTTTTCTCTTTTATTTGATATATTTCTCCTTACTATTTACGTAACTCATAATTTGCAAATCAATGATAGCCAAAATCTTAATAATAGTAACTAAAGCACAATGTGTAGAAGGCAGGTCAAAAGTAACATGGGGCCCCAGCTTTCTAAATTGAAGCATCTATTGGCTCAACCTTCTAAGAGGTAGATTTTCCTGGACATTTCCCACCCAGCGCGATTGATTGGCCAGCATGGCCATAGATATTTTTCTTATTTCTGTAAAACAATTAATTCACATGCAATAGGAGAGTATGATCTATAGAAAATACTCATTTTATCACTGAACTCATAACCACTGCACAGCAACTGTTACACCAAGTTTCATATGACTCTTTGACTATCGGTCCTCAAATTCTGTCCTCATTCAGGACAAATACCAATGGCAACCTGTCCATTAATCTTCTCTCTCTGGACAGCTACTTACCTCTCTTTACTTCCTTCATTTGTTTTGGTAGACATCAACTCATTTTTCAAATGAAAAAGTAATTGAGAGACTCACTGACCATCAAACAGCACCAATGGTACAGGGCAAAATGGAACAGAGCATCTTGAGTTCTGCTTCAAGGTATTTAAAAATTGTTCTTTTCTAGAAATGTGATCTCTTCATACTGGACTTGTGCTTCAGGCTTTCCATAAAGCCTTATTTTAGCACTGAATTATATTGTCCAGGGTTTTGGACCAGCTAGGTCAGCTACACATTATTCCTGGCTTTCAATTAATGCAGTGTCAATTAACATTTAACCATGAAGATTTATACTATAGGATGCAAAAAAAAAAAAAAAAAAAAACAGAAACAAACAGCCATCAGGTACACTGAACCTGGCAACCCTCCCATCTACTATTATGGACAGTTGATTTATTTGAATCAGTGAAATTGACTCATTTATTACACAGTTATGTTCTTGTCTATTCTTCACATAACCAGCTTTATTGTGGAAGCAGTCTTCCCGTTAAACAAATGAATATTCTAAATATTATCTTAGACATTAGAATTATAAAGATGACAGGCTAAATCATTCCTTCAAGAAGTTCAGTTCAAAGAGAAAGGTGTATGAAGACTATTGTATTTCCACATGGTAAGATTAACAGAAGCAGGCCCAGGGTGTTATGGGAGACCAGAAGAGTGTAATGGACTTTGGTAAGGGAAGTTACACATGTCATCCTTAAGAAAATGGAGCCTGAGTTAATTCTTACAGGTTATGCAGGATTGGTTCAGGAAGAACAAAGGAGAAGCAGCAGGCCTGGCAACGTGAAAAAGGCATGGCCAGGAACTGGGGTGGGGGGTAATTATAAATAGGTAATTTAAACCAGACCATAAAACTCAGGAGTTACAGCAGACAAAGCCCGGGAGATGATGACAACTTGTTTCTTGGTACTACTGCAGATGCAGTAATTCTCTTTGGAGTTTTCTCTGAACCTCTAACCTGCCTGAAGAGCTCCCAACTCATACATTCTTTCCAAGTAAGGTTTTCCACACAACAGGGCTCTTACAACAGGAGGTTTCTGGATCTTTTCTCCCATTCTGTACTGTTCTTTTATTCTTCAGAGGAATGTGGTTTTCCCATCCCAGCCCAGGAGTGTGGCTGTATTTAGGGGGCTTCCCTGGTGACTCAGTGGCAAAGAATCCACCTGCTAATGCAGGAGACGTGGGGTCAATCCCTGGGTCAGGAAGATTCCTTGGAGAAGGAAATGGTGACCCACTCCAGTATTCTTGCCTAAGAAACTCATGGGTAGAGAAGCCTGGCGGGCTATAGTCCATGGGGATCAGAAGAGTCAGATAGGACTTATTGACTAAACAATAAAAACATTTCATGACTCTTCCACCTAAACCTAATCAAACTGTTCCTATTATTAACTGTTCCTGTGGTAATTGGCCCAAGTCTACTCTGAATCCAATAAGATGTTATTTCCAACTCTGAAAGATTCAGTTGTGAAAAAAATGTACATATGTACAACATGTGCCCACACGCCCAAACATTTTAACCCCTCTCCTTCTCGTTGTTGGACATTCCACAGAAATTTGGTTGCAAAGACTATCACTGGAGTTGTATTAATTTTGTGGTGAATTAGAAACAACCTGAGGAAAATGAGCATATATACAGATACACACAACACAGAGTCAGCCATCCACCAGTTCAGTTCAGTTCAGTTCAGTCGCTCGGTCGTGTCCAATTCTTGTGATCCCATGGACCGCAGCATGCCAGGCCTCCCTGTCCATCACCAGCTCCCGGAGTTCACACAAACTCATGTCCATTGAGTTGGTGATGCCATCCAGCCATCTCATCCTCTGTCATCCCCTTCTCCTCCTGCCACCAATCCCTCCCAGCATCAGGGTCTTTTCCAATGAGTCACTCTTCACATGAGGTGGACAAAGTACTAGAGCTTCAGCTTCAGCATCAGTCCTTCCAAAGAAATCCCAGGGCTGATCTCTGTTAGAATGGACTGGTTGGATCTCCTTGCAGTCCAAGGGACCCTCAAGAGTCTTCTCCAACACCACAGTTCAAAACATCAATTCTTTGGCACTCAGCTTTCTTCACAGTCCAATTCTCACATCCATACATGACTACTGGAAAAACCATAACCTTGACTAGACAGACCTTTGTTGGCAAAGTAATGTATCTGATTTTTAATATGCTGTCTAGGTTGGTCATAACTTTTCTTCCAAGGAGCAAGCATCTTTTAATTTCATGGCTGCATTCACCATCTGCAGTGATTTTGGAGCCCAAGAAAATAAATCCTGTCACTGTTTCCACTGTTTCCCCACCATCCACACATATATATATATATATAAACACACATTCATAGATTACAATAAACTTACATTTATAAACTCATAAATATAGGCTCATAAACTCGTTTAATAAAAACTTAAATCAAGTTTTCTGTTACTGTATAAACATGAAAACTATTCATGATGTATATTTAGTTGAACAAGTTACACTCCAAAACTTCTTTCTCCTAATTTCGCTTCTAAAATGTTTCACACACACGCTTACATACCCCTAGAGCCAAAGAGAACAAGGTAGAAGACAGTATCTCAAATTTTTACAAGGGTTTTATGGATAACTCTATTAGTAGTATTTTTGTTTTCTTTTCTCTTTGTACTTTTCTTATACTTCACAACTTTTAATGATGAATATGCATTACATTTATTTGCCTTAATTTTTAAAAATATTATAAACCTGCAGAAAACTCTAGGGAATAATCTAGTTAACAGCATGATAACCTTAGAGATGTTATCAAAGAAGCATCAAGTGAATGACTTGGCCATGGGGTTCAAAAGAAGCATCTTAGAATCCAAGATCTTTCACTTCAAGGCCAGTTGCCCTTCCACATTCTGCTCCTTCCCCTTCCATCATAAAAGTCTTATTCTTTTATGGGACCTTTTCTTCCTCTTCATTCTCTTAGGCAAGCTCTATGTAGAAGCAGCAGCTTACATTACCATATGTAAAATAGATAGCCAAGGGGAATTTGCTGTATGGCTCAGGAAACTCAAACCGGGGCTCTGTATCAACCTAGGGGGTGGGACGGAGAAGGAGGTGGGATGGAGGTTCAAAACGGAGGGGATATATGTATATCTATGGCTGATTCATGTTGAGGTTCAACAGAAAACAGTAAAATTTTGTAAAGCAATTATCCTTCAATAAAAAGTAAATTGATTAAAAAAAAAAAAAAGAAACTGCTTCAAACTCACCCTCTGGTCATAGATGAATATCTCCATGCATTTTTATGGCAGAGTTCAAGTTTCCTTCACTTCTTAAGCCAAAGTTCCAAGGTGCTGCAGAGATTTGCCTAGAATTTAGATATTAGAATAGAATAGATGAACTATAAATAAATCAATATATAAATAAAATTATTTTAGACTTTTGTAAAATGTTACTGGGTTTATAACAGGGTGGTATCAATCCAAATAAAATGGAAGGCACTTAAAAATGTTCAATTTGTCCCCACTTTAAAAAGCATGGGTGTACTAATATCATAAACTGAAACAGATTTAATAACTACAGTGATATTTTTGCAATTTAACACTGAAGCCAATAGCAATTTAGTTTTATATTGGAGACCAATACATTCTTGGATCATTTTCCTAAGATTTAGTTGCTTTGGGCTATAAACTTTGGAACTCAATATATGTCCTGGAAATGCACTGACAGATGAGAAGAGACCTGCCACAAAAGGTCATCAGAGTTGGGATCTTTGTTTTCTTTGAATACAGGTAGATGGAAGCCTCTAGTCTCAGTGTTCTTTGTTTGAAGACTCTGTGTTTGCTGCCAGTGTCCAATCTTGTCACCATTTCGCCATTCTTAGCTGGGGGCCAGCCCCTTTCTTTCTTAGCACTTCCTCTGTTCTAACATTGCTTCTTTGAATCACTTTGTCGCTCTTTATTCACCAATTATCTAAACTTTAGGACTCAGAGGAATGGAGACCATCTAGGCAAAGTTCCCCAGTGTATCTGCAGCTGAGCCCCCTTTAATAAACACACCTGGAGTCCCATTTTTCAACCTGGAAATTCTGCAAGGATGCCCAACCTCCCTTTAGGAAAGATTGTTTTTTCTGACTACTAGAATTCAGGGATTTTTTTTTTCTTTCTGTTACAGGATTTCTTCCTAACCCATCTCAGGAATTTGGATATACACCTGCCCTCCAAAATGGTATGCTACCAATGCTCATTGAGAATCATTAATGTAATACTCTAATTTTATGTATTTTTAAAAAATGGCCCAAAGTTAGTACTTTGCCCAAGATTAAATGACTATTTATGAAGAGTACATTTTTTTTTTTTTATTCCCACACTGGACCTCTGAAATAGAGCTGGGTCCAGAACTCAGGCCTCTTTGCTTCCTGTTCAATTTCTCCAAGCATCCGTTGACTACTGCTTCCAACTTTTAAATTCTAATCACTCCCCAAAGCTGCAATCCCACTAAGGAGACCATCAAATAGTAACTCCAGAAGTCAATTTAGTCCCTAAAATGGGTTTCAAATAGAAATATCAATAATATGAAATTCCCCTGTGACTGGAAGACATTAGGATCATCCCCTATTAGCCCCTGCTGTGTCCAATTCACCTGTAATTAGATGCAATTAAGATCAGCACTTATTCACTGAACACCTCTTGTGTTGGGTTAGTTTCTGAAAATAAAGGAGTTAGCTTAAAAGTATTATTTGAAAAAGATTTTTCAACCTCTACTGATTTCTTTTTTCGACAAAGAAAATAAAGCCATTTTTTCTCTCTCTGCTTTCCAAATTCTGGTAACACTGGTGGACACAGTACTCTATAGTAGGTCAAGCAGTGAAACAGTTTTATTTAGTCTCAGCTCTGGCCTGTCTCCTTATTCATAAAATGAAGGAGCTTAGGCAACTCATCACAAAGGTCCTTATGAACCCTAATGTTCCATGATGCTCTTTAATCCACATTCAACAAGGTCAAATTAATTCTTTTTGGAATCAATCATCTTGTAAAATGTTGTCAGGGAGCCAGTATGTTAAGAAAACAATATGCCCTTTGATCTCAACTCTTGCCATTTTCCTGAAATAAGTCCCTATTAACCATGATTATAAAATGACTCATGAAAACCATGTTTGTATGGAGAGTCAATACATAACACCCACACACAGAGTAAATCTTTCACTCATGTGAAGAGCATGTTGCATAGGTGTCATATAAGTTACACAGCTCTTTCTAGAGGAGATTCCACTCTATCCTGACTCTTCTCATTTAGCCAAAGTTTACCAAGGGAATGTCTTACAGCCAAGCTCATTTTGCTGCTGCTACTGCTGCTAGGTCGCTTCAGTCATGTCCAACTCTGTGCAACCCCATAGACGGCAGCCCACCAGGCTTCCCCGACCCTGGGATTCTCCAGGCAAGAACACTGGAATGGGGTACCATTTCCTTCTCCAATGCATGAAAGTGAAAAGTGAAAGTGAAGTCGCTCAGTCGTGTCCGACTCCAGAGACCCCATGGACTGCAGCCTACCAGGCTCCTCCATCCATGGGATTTTCCAGGCAAAAGTACTGGAGTGGGGTGCCATTGCCTTCTCCGCAAGCTCATTTTACAGACGAATAAAGAGAAATTTCCACCCAGGATCCCATGAGGGCAAAGTATTCTAGTTGACACAACTCTCTATACAGTACTTTATCCTCCCACCGCCTCCACACTGCTAACTGCTAAGTCACTTCAGTCGTGTCCAACTCTCTGCAACCCCATAGATGGCAGCCCACCAGGCTCCCTAGTCCCTGGGATTCTCCAGGCAAGGACACTGGAGTGGGTTGCCATTTCCTTCTCCAATGCATGAAAGTGAAAACTGAAAGTGAAGTCACTCAGTTGTGTCTGACCCTTAGCGACCCCATGGACTGCAGCCTACCAGGCTCCTCCGTCCATGGGATTTTCCAGGCAAGGGTACTGGAGTGGGGTGCCACTGCCTTCTCCCACCTCCACACTAGGCAGCTCATTTTCACTAACCAAGATGATGTATTGAGTGAAGACCATGATCCATATGGTGAACTAGAGTCTCTTTTCAAAACGACTAGTTTGTATCATGCTAATTACCTTCACAAAATCAAAGAGAGATCAAGCATCTTGACATCCATTTAGTGAAAAATATGGTCCCTAACTGTGGCAGGTGGCCTTTAAGACAGAGACCAAAGATTTTTGCCCCCCTGGTATGCATACCCTTGTGTGTGAGTTGGACCTCTTGACTCAGTTACAGAAAGGACACAGGGAGGCAGAAGCCACAGCCCTTTTGCAGCCTAACTTTGGAGCTGACATTCTATCATAGGTTACAAAAGGGCTGTGGCTTCTGCCTCCCTGTGTCCTCTACCTCCCTCTGTCTCTCTCTCTCCTTCTGTCCTGGAGCCCTTCTTCTGCCTCCCTGTGTCCTCTACCTCCCTCTGTCTCTCTTTCTCCTTCTGTCCTGGAGCCCTTTTTCTTGGGAAGCAGGCTATCATTTGTCAGACCTGATGGTGAGGCCAATGTGTCAAGGAGCTGATATCTCCAGCCAACACTAGCGAGGACCTCCGCCCTGCTGACAGCTGTGTGATCCATCTCGGAAGCAGATGCTCCCCAGGTTGGGTCTGGACTTGACAGCAGCCCCAGAGAGCACCTTGGCTGTTGCCTGTGAGAGACTGAGCCAGGGGCACCCAGCTAAGTTGTAACTGGATTTCTGCCCCATGGCAGAAAGATAACAAACACTTTCAGGATGCTAATTTGGGGGTGAATTCTTATGCATCAATAGATAGCTAAATCTCTACCACGGTCATAGGCGTGACCACACAGTTTGACGAGGAATGGCTTGGGCTAGGAGTCCCCTTGGTCTAAGAGGAACTCTTACTGCCTCCTCTCAGACTTGCCATCTTCTTTCTGGCAACAGTGGAGCTTCAGGAATGGTTCATGCTCTCCCAGTGTATCCCTTCCATCAAAGCATCCTGGCACCATCTGCCAGCGGAGAGCTGGCCAGCTCATTGTCAGCTATGGTAACGGAAATCTCATCTCAAGTATTTTCACTTCCTCAAACTCATGTTCAAGCAGAGCTTCTGAAATTCCTTTTTGGCAAGTGTTTCTCCTACTGCTTCTTTAGTCAAATAATCACATTTTCAAACCCTTTGCCCTGGGATATCCATGCATGCCAGTTGCCTAGCTTGCTTCTCTGGAGCCAGTGCTCGCCTAATAGCTGAAATATTTGCCTGGTTCCTTTACTTTGTTCCTGGCCTCTTACACAGTATCCACATTAAAAAAAAAAAAAGTACAGCTTATTTTGCCACTGGTCAGCATTTCAAGAACAAAGAAATACCACTTTTCTTATAAAATTTTTACAGAAGAAAAGGAAAGTGATAAAATGATTTTGGGGGAATTCAAAGCCACACAGACCAAGGAGAGGCAAACTCCACTTGTTTAGGGCATAGTCCAAAAAAAAAAAAAAAAAAAAAAAAAAACAAAAAACACAGAATTAGGGCTCTGGAAGAATTTAAAGAAACATTTGCCCATTTTATCAGGATGATGAGTGGGCCTCAACTATCTAAACTATTGGAATCATCTTCTGGAAAGAAGAGCTTGTATTACAGAGACCAGTGAGCCAGTACATGCATCTATATATTTATAAACAACTTACACTCATCTATTCTTATATGTGGACAGGTACCAGAAGTAAAAGCTTTTAAGAGCAGAGTGTCTAAGACTCATTTTTTAAGATTGAGGCTTTGGACTCAGAAGAGCAGGGAAAAACAACCTCCCTGCAGTGAAGATGTGACTTTTAACGATGAAAAATTACAGGCAGAGAGGGTTGGAGAACTGCCATGCTCATCCTCCTGACCCAGCCTGGGCTGAAGCTGACTCAAAATGGTTACATTCCATATTTGATGCTGTTTGAATTAAAGAAGCAAGTTTTCCATTTTCTTCAGTTTATTCTGGCCTAAACTACAGAACACTGTAATGCCATGGTAGTATTGAAGCCATGGGAGTAGCTCACATGGCATTGCTCCTGGTGCGGTGATCTGACTTTGACAGCAGTTAAGTTCCTAAGAGGCTGAACTAGACCTGAGAAGAATCAGGTAGTCCACCCCACAGGCACTGACTGGTTAACGCAGGCTCCCCGGGATGTGGATTTGTCTGTATATTAAGACAGAGATAGTCTTGGGAGAGAATTAGGAACTTAGACAAGTCAAGTTATATTTGGTGAACCTACCATCTCTAAAATTAGTATGCTGCTGCTGTTGCTAAGTCGCTTCAGTCATGTCCGACTCTGTGTGACCCCATAGATGGCAGCCCACCAGGCTCCCCTGTCCCTGGGATTCTCCAGGCAAGAACACTGGAGTGGGGTGCCATTGTATAAATTTATATAAATGTTCTAGTCTCTTCCCAGATTCCCGACAATGGACTATTAGGAATTAGATCATTTGTTCTTGCCCATTCTGCCCTCCTTAGTTTGAGGAGAGGCCACGGGAAAGACTGTATGATAAAGACAGGCCCCTGTGGCCATGCTAGGCAGGTGGCTCTGGATGCATTTAGTAGGAAAGGAAATAAGCCAAGAATAGATCATACATTCAGCTATTCTCACTGTCAATCTTTCTTCTGGTATAGTATAGGTTCTTCGGAAGGAGAGTCATTTATGATCCTCTATCAAGTAAAATTTGATGTAAATGACTAGTTTAAATGAAATCAGCCTGATAGCCCAGACCCTGAACTACTAGGGAATGGAAAGGTGTATCTTGGCTGTGCTTCTTGCAGCGTGCCACACTGGGTTTCCTAATATCAAAGCTGACATATAAAAGTGAAAATCTTGAATAATTTTCTAATTTCTTTTATTTTATTGGCTGTATCATGTGGCATGCAGAATCTTTGTAACACAATGGGTTGTACTGAAGTTTATATCATAAGTGCCTGGAGAGCCAAAAAGCTATTCAATTATGAAAATGAAATTTGTTCAGTCACGTTGGACTCTTTGTGACTCCACATTATTATTATTATTTTGTTGTTGTTGCTTGAAAAATGATCATTTTACCAACTGTGAGGTAACAACACATCTCCCCATCAATGTCTAAGAGTGACCTACATGAGTAGCAACAAGACAAGGGTGGATTGGTGCTTCTAATTCTTACCTACAGAGATTTCCCATTTAGTTCTATTTTCAGAGTCAGTTTGATTTATATCCAGGCACATCCGGGATTTGGTTGGATATAAATCAGTGGCTCAGAAATGCTCTTGCAACACTCCACCCTCACAAGTATTCTGCACCTCTTTCTTGATGCCTGATAGAAATCCCCAGCAATGTCTTTCATTCCCCACTAAGCACTATGTTTCAAAAGCTATTGCTCCAAAAGCTATTGCAAGATGAGATCATGCAATGATCTAAATCCACTAGAAGTCAGGAAGGGCTGAGGGGCTGATGGCGACTGCTTCCTGAGAGGGGGCACTGGCAGTGTGTGTTGGGGGTGGCAGGAAGAACAGGATACTAGGGGCCTGAAGGGTTAGTCTTGTGCAGAAGTGAGGATCCAGTCGGACTGATGGCAAACTTCTGGCTACGTTACCCAAGAATGTCAAGCTTTAGTAAAACCAGAATTTGACACCAGATCTTCTCTTAGAGGTACTAACATGTTTCCATTTTGACATTTAAAATGGCAAAGAAGACAAATTCCAAGTATGTTCTATTCAGTTTTGTGACTGTAAAGTAAATTTGATTCAGAAGACTTATAACTAAGATTCTGATCATGCAGAATTTTTCAGCAAATACTAAAGGACCATAAAAGTAAATATTAAATTCAGGGAGGTAAAATTTGGCCAGTAAAAATAGACTTTTTTTCCCAATTGGCTCAGTATTCAAAAATCCAGATCGGAGAGGTTCAGAAGATCTTCACTTGTAAACACAGTCAAACTGGATTCAAGTGGGGGAGAAATAATTTACTTTTGCCCTGCATGGAGCCCTAGGAGTTAACTGTAGTGGGAAAGACAATGGAGGTTTGAGATAAATCCTCCCCTGGCCAGAGACAAAAATTTAGACCTAAGATTGCATCCAACTTTCTCTCCGTCAAATCCTGCATGATGGAAACTTTTGAGTGAAGACATGAACAAAGGCCACAGGACTGAGATAATCCCTTTCCACCTGTGAAAGCGGGTCTGCTCCCGCTCCTGTCAATTCGGGGTGGTTGCCCAGGCTGCGACTGTGGGGGCACAGCCATGGGAGGATTAGGTCTGAGTTGCCAGGCAGACCAGATAATTCCCTTTAACAGCTTGAGGCCCAGGAAACATTTCCTATTGGATGCAAAGCTCTTCAGGGAGGAACGAAATCTTTGGTCTCCCAGGAGGTCTCAGCATCTCTCGTGGCCAGTCGTTGTCCTGGGACATTAGGAGTTTTTCTTGTTTGTGGAAGATCTCTGTTGTGAGTGTGCTCTGCACACCCCCAGCGCAGCCTGCTGGGGAGGAAGAGGCTCAATTTTCAAGTCCTTCTGCCACTCCCTTTGAAACAGGACTGGTTTGAAAGGGCCTGAGGATTTACTTCCTGGCTGGGACTTCAAAGCATAGAGGAATGCTTGATGTAGTGCTCCAATGCCTACAGGTCTATTTTATTGTTATAAAATAAGGGCAAGTTGGCCACGTGTTTATAAACACCCCATGGCAACAAACTCACCGGTATGAGGGTGTAGCAGGAGCTACACCTGCACAGGAGGTGGAAATGGGGAGTGGGTTTAGCCTCAGGGCTCCAAGCCCAAGCTGGGCGGACTCAGTCCCGCTGAGGAAGTGTTTCTGGGGCACCTGAGAGGCAGCACCCTTTCCTCAATGCTGGAGCACAGTGCATTTATTTCCTCGGAAAGGGTAGCTGGCTGCACGACTGTGTGCCATGTTGACACATTCTGAGCATGTAAGACAAACGTGGGATTCAGAGGGCTGCCAGGGCATTGGGGAAAGAGGTCAGCATCACGGTTAATGAGACCAAAGCTTAGACCTTCATTGGCCCACCAAGTGGTCAGATGGCAGGGCAGGATTCGAGGGTGCTATGTGTGCAGGTCCCAGCCCCAGAAAGAGCTGGCTCAGTGCATTTGTTTAAAATAAGTACTTCATTTTCTATGAGCAGCAGAAGAGGAAAAGGGCAAACAGAAGTAACAGAATAGAAAAGCAGAAGAAAATAGAAAGGTAAAATAGCGAGAAAATGAGCCAAGGGTGGTCTTGGTTTAAGTGCCCTGAGCTTGGCTTCAAGCAGGGCCTCAAGTGCACTTGATATTTGAGGCCAGACCCTCCAGGAAAAGGGAAGGGAGGGAAGCAAGAAGAGGGAGGGAACTGCGCCAAGATGGAGTCCAGCCTCAGCCAGATCCCTGGGAGCACCGTAGCGTGCCCTGAACAGAGGAAGGAGGACCAGCTCTTTACACTCCGGGTGGCTCAACTAAGTGGAACTTTCTGGGTGGCAGAGGGGCAAGGAGGTCACACCCTTCAGGCTGATGGTTCCTCCTGGGGGCAGTTCTCTGGAGGAGGGCAGCCAATACCCCCAGCAGCTGGCAGACGGGTATACAAGCCAGTAAAGGGATCTGGGAGGATGCCAAGAGCAGCCTTTCCTGGGCCTTAGTGGGGACACACAGAGGTTATTCACATTGCCAGGAAGAGCCTATTCATTTCTCATTTTTTTTATTCATCCCTGTGTGGGATGGATTCATGTAGGATAGAACAATGGATTTCAAAACATTGGTCCCCTGGAAGACTGTATCTGAATTTCCCAAAGAGCTTTTTTGAGAAATACAGATGGCCAAGCCCTGTCCTCATGAACTGTGATTCAGGACATTTGGGATGGAATTGGGCAGTCCACATTAAAAAAATTCCCCTTCTTTGGTAATTCTACCTCTAAGTATATACCCAGAGAAAACGTCCCACGTCACAGGGAGATAGGCTGAAGGAAGCTTGTTGAAGCACTACTTGTGATAGTGAGAAATGAAACACCCAGAGTCCACTCATGAGGAAAGAGTGAAATGAATTATGATGTAGTCATTCCATAGAATACCATGTGCTGTGTGCTAAGTTGCTTTAGTTGTGTCCAACTCCTTGTGACCCCATGGACTATAGCCCACCAGGTTTATCTGTCCACAGGGATTCTCCAGGCAAGAATACAGAAGGGGGTTGCCATTTCCTCCTCCATAGAATACTTTACATTAGTTAATATGAGTAAGGTATCTCAGTGTAGATCCACAGTGATAAATATAGAAAACCAGAATTGATGCTTTTGAACTGTGGGTTGGAGAAGACTCTTGAGAGTCCCTTGGACTGCAAGGAGATCCAACCAGTCCATTCTGAAGGAGATCAGCCCTGGGATTTCTTTGGAAAGAATGATGCTAAAGCTGAAACTCCAGTACTTTGGCCACCTCATGCGAAGAGTTGACTCATTGGAAAAGACCCTGATACTGGGAGGGATCGGGGGCAGGAGGAGAAGGGGACGACAGAGGATGAGATGGCTGGATGGCATCACCGACTCGATGGATGTGAGTGTGAGTGAACTCCGGGAGTTGGTGATGGACAGGGAGGCCTGGCATGCTGCAATTCACATGGGGTCGCAAAGAGTCGGACACAACTGAGCAACTGAACTGAACTGAACTGAAAAGACTCTAACAAAATGCAAATAATCATCACCTGAAATGTAATCTCATCAGAAAGGTTTTCTTTGTTTTTTCTTACACAGGATGGTCCTTTTCCCCATTACTGTTCTCTCCTAAACTTGCTTTGTCGTGTGTGTGTGTGTGTGTGTGTGTGTGTGTGTGTATACATGTATGTAGAGTTTATCAGCTATCTCTATTCTTCCATTTCCTCCACTAGGCTATTTTACATTATTCTTAAGTATTCCATCCCATTCCATTCCGTTGTATTTTATTTTATTTTTTGGCCACAGTGCATGGCATGCAGGATCTCAGTTCCCTGATTAGGGATCAAACTTGTACCCACTGAAGTGGAAGCATAGGGTTAAGACCTGGACCACAGGCAAGTCCTGATAGTCTGTAAGTTCTCCTTCAGCCCTACCCAAACTTCCTAGAAAAGTCTCTTGGGTGAATAACGTGTTTTGTGATGATCAGCAAGTCTGTGGGACCACAGACATGTAGCAGAGGACACACTGCAGAATTCAGTTTGACCTAAAGTTTAGTCTCAAGGGAACTAGGTTAATCCAACTGATTAGTCGAGTGTTAAATTTGATACTTTGTAATCAAACAGCTTCAGCTAAAAAGCAAATCAAGCAAATTAAAACACTGTCTTTCACACGTGCACCCACACACACACACACATACACACACACCCCGTAATCAAGAGTTGAGTCATCTTAGGCCTTATTTTAACATTCTCAGATTAGATGAGCAGATGCATGCCCTCCTCTGTCCCACGTTCTAAAGTTAATCTTCTCAGTAAGTGGATCCAGCAGTGGAATGAAAGTGATTCTCATTGATCCAGAGATGACATTGGGTTGAAGTGTTTACACTGAGTCATTTAGAATGGATTATTTAAAGGGGAAAAAAGCATTGTATACAGTCCACCTGTATTGGAAGGACTTAAGGAGCAGTAAAGAAACACAAAATCACAACAAAATAACAAAAAATTTTTTTATACAGAACACTTCAAAAAAGAGATTGTTCTCTGCTCAATGTTTTGTGTGAGCCTGGATGGGTGGAGAGAATGGATACATGTATATGCATTGCTAAGTCCCTTTGCTATTCATCTGAAACTATCACAACATTGTTAATTGGCTATTGTTGTTTAGTTGCTATATTGTGTCTGATTCTTTTGTGATCCCATGGACTGTGGCCTGCCAGGCTTCTCTGTCCATGGGATTTCCCAAGCAAGAATACTGAAGTGGGTTGCCATTTCCTTCTCCAGAGGATCTTCCCATCCCAGGGATTGAACCTGCAGCTCCTACTTTGGCAGGTGGATTCCGCACCACTGAGCCACCAGTGAAGTCCAGTCAGCTATACTCCAATATAAAATAAAAAGTCTTTTTTAAAAGGAAATTTCTGGTGAACCTTATGAGTTTCTCACAATACACAGCAGAGATGATTTTGAGTTTATAACTTGTTGGAGATAAAATTCAAGGAATATAAATGCAACCACTCCTCCAACTACTACTCCTTTTTTTCATATTAAAAAAAAAACTTCTTTTCATATATAAGTCTTATCAACTTCTACAGCACAATTAAATGCCTCAATTTAACTAACAGAAAATCAGATATAGGCATGCAACTAATAATGGGCTCTTTGCTTATTTATCTTGATATGCAAGGGAGAAACCAGTGGGGTCCAGTCCTAAATTTGAGGGGGTGTTTCTATTAAAACATTTTTTTTAATGAAAAAAAAAAAGTTAGCAATGCCTGCTATTTAAAAATTGTATTGTTTTCATTGTTGAGTTAGTCTCACTGTTTACAACACCATATAAGAGTAACCTGGTACAGATCCCAACTTCTATTCTAGAAAATAAATGTCAGAGTCAGGTGAAGTAAAATTTAGGTCAACAGTCTTCAGCCAGCAACATATAGGCCTGCATTATTTTTTCATACTCTATTGGCTCAGAGGTTAATGCGTCTGCCTGGAATGCGAGAGACCCGGGTTCTAATCCCTGGGTCAGGAAGATACCCTGGAGAAGGAAATGGCAACCCACTCCAGTACTCTTGCTTGGAGAATCCCATGAAGGGAGGAGCCTGGCAGGCTACAGTCCATAGGGTTGCAAAGAGTCGGACACGACTGAGCGACTTCACTCACTCACTCACTCACTCACTCACTCATTGGGAAACCAAAGCGGAAAAATAAACTAGAGAGGGAAGAGGATGAAAGAGAAAGGTGGTGAAGTGTTGATTACTAACCTTTGAACCTCCAGACGACTTTGTTATTTCCAAAGCCCCACCACCAACATGGATCCTAGGTTTTCCCGTGGCAGATTCATGTTGATGTATGGCGAAACCAATACAATATTGTAAAGTAATTAGCCTCTAAATAAAATAAATAAATTAAAAAAAAATAAAACAAACAAAACATCTTTTGCTATTAATTTTTCTATTTTTATTATTTCAAAAAAGACATATATAAATCCCGGTCAGTGCTTATAATCAAAATGAGATGAGATGATAAAATCTCAACTCAAAGCAAAGAAACTTTATTGAATTGTCTTCAACCACAGCACAGACAAATGTGTGATTCCTTTTAGGTTTTTCTGCTTGTTTATTTATTATTTTTTTTTTTTTTACTTGAAAATTAGGAAGAAGCAGCATCTGTCTTGAAGACCTCAAGAGCACAAGGTAGCGACTTTCCTGGTGGTCTGGTGGCTAAGACTCTGTGCTCCAAGTGCAGGCAGCCTGGGTTTGATCCCTGGTCAGGGGACTAAGATCCCCCATGCTGCACCTAAGAGATTGCATGCCACAACTAAACATCCCACTGCCGCATCTAAGACCTGGAACAGCCAAATAAATATTTTTTTTTTTTAAAGGAGTACAAGGTAAACGAATACCAGGAAGAATGAGTGTAAGGAACCAAAAGGCAAAGGCATTTGAGCACTAACTTTCTTGGAGTTAGCACTAACTTTCTATCCATCAAGGTTGACTGCATATGCTCACATTGCAGAAAGACAGATAGGCAAATAGATTGGAATAGCAAAGGGTCTAGCAAGGGAGAAAATAAAGAGAAATGGAATAAGGAACAAGGGAGTTCATGAGGAAGAATCCTCTGTCATAGACATTTCTAGTACCACTGATGACCCCAGTATGAGAGTTTACCTGCCTTTAATTGTAGCAGTGCTGACCCTAGGGATATGTACCTTAACTTGTTAATAATTTGTTTCAGACATTTCTTCCTTAAACTTTATTTTCAGCACATCTTCCTATTCTGGAATGGATTGCCATTTCCCTCTCCAGGGGATCTTCCTAACCCAGGGATGGAACTCATTTCTCCTGCATTGCAGGCAGATTCTTTATTGCTGAATCACCAGGGAAACCCATTCAAACAGAAGGCCAACATTATAAAACATCTTATAACTAAGAGTCTGAATCTATGAAAGTCACCTAACAGTCGTGTCTACCATTTTCCAAAGACCCTGAATTATGTGAAATACCTTAAACAACACCCTTCAAGGTATATATGGTCATCTGATTTACCCAAACAGTAGTGATCACTCAAAGTCTACTTGATCTCTCTTAAGATGTTCTAGTTTCCATAATATAAGGATAAAACAAAGGTTATATATCTTCTGGAAATGGTTGGGTTGATATTAAACATGTTTCTCTACTGCCTGACTTCTCCAAGTCTTTAAGAGACCAAATGAAAATGAAAGTACTCAGTCGTGTCTGACTATTTGTGACCCCATGGACTGTAGCCCACCAGGCTCCTCTGTCCATGGAATTCTCCGGGCAAGAATACTGGAGTGGGTTGCCATTTCCTTCTCCAGGGGATCTTCCTGACCCAGGGATTGAACCCAGGTCTCCCACGTTGCAGGCAGACACTTCATCGACTGAGCCACCAGGGAACCCAAAGGGTACTGTGAATGCACAAGACTGAACCACAGTATGTGGTGTTTCTCTCACCTCTCTGCACAGAGAGCTGCTGGCTTTTGGAGCCTGTCTCAAGACCCGTGTGCCAGAGACTACACTTGAGGAAACACAGATGCAGAACTTCAACAGTATGTTGAATCATACTTCGAACAGAGGATATGCTTCCCTTATCATACAAACGGATGCTTTTCTCTTTGAAATGAGACTCCCCTACCCAATCTGTATAAAAAGTGAAGGAGGAAGGATTCTTTAAGACAACGTTTTCTTGGGCAAGTCAGATCCCACTGAATCCCACTGTAGTTGTCAAAGGGGTCCCTCAGTATCCGAATTTGCTTTTCCCTTGAGAGCAATACAGTGTGTGTTGCCAAATATTGCTTGGTAAGAGCTGATGCCGGTGTTCAAGTGGGAGGGGATATAGGTAAAAACCTATGGCTGATTCATGTTGAGGTTTGGTAGACACCAACACAATGCAGCAAAATAATTATCCTTCAATTAGAAATAAATAAATTTTAAATAATAATATAAATTGAGAAAGAAGAATGAGGAGGATGATTGAAGAAGTAGATACTGAGGCAGAAACATCATTTTTAGCACATGAAGCTCCTTGAGAAAATAAAGGGAAATTTAAAAAATGAAAGAAAAATAAGTATAGTAATTATAGTACTTATTTAGAATTCAGAACCAGATAGTATTTATTATTTTACTCTACTATAGATACTTTTGGATTTTTATAGCCACTTATTTATTCAGGTGTAGTTCTAAAGACTCATTTTTAAAACATTTTCACTGTTTTACAATCTGCTTTAGTTAAGGTGGAAATATAGAATATTATGATCACTAGATCATGCACTATAATAAAAAATTGATTTCAAGTAAAAAATAAAAAAGAGGTGATGCTGGACTTCCCTGATGGTCCAGTGGTTAAGAATTCACCTGCTAATGCAGGGGACACAGGTTCAATCCCTGGTCCTGGAAAACCTCAACATGCCATGGAGCAGCTAAACCCAAGTGCCACAGCTGCTGAGCCTGCCTGCCCCAGCACTCATGCTCCCAGCGAGAGAAGCCGCTGCAACAAGAAGCCCCACAGCTGGAGAGCAGCCCTGGCTTACCACTACTAGACAAAAGCCTGCGCGCAGCAACAAAGACCTGGAGTAGCCAAAAGTAAGTGAAAATTGAAAAAAAAAAAAAGAAATTAAAGAGCTGATGTTATACAGCTAAATCTTCCAACCATTTTTAACTATACAAATGCATCTTGCCCCCAACAACAATGATAAAGCCAGCAAGCTTCCTTTGAACTTTAAACTGAGTTACATTTCAAAGAGTTCAGGAGCACCTCCCAACCTTAGCATCCCTGAGGTTTGGGCTCTAAATGTGCCCAGTGACTCGCTAAAAGCGCCCTCTGACCCAGAGCTCTGTTTCCTTTAGATACTGAAGTCCAATAAAACGGCTTTATAGCCATGGAGGAAATGAACAGGCTGTTGTTCTCAAAGAATGTGAAGGCCTCACCTGTGCCCTGGAGATAGGAGCTTTATGAGTCCCGGGGAACAGGGACAGCCCCGGATGTGCGCTGTCTCCAGAGAAACAAGTTGACCCGAGGTTTTTCCTGATGAAACCCTGCCACATGTCATTGCATTGCTTATTTCTTTGGCATGTTTTATATTCTCTGGTGTCATTCAGCAGTTTCATGAGAGCACAACAATGGATCGAGAAGTAATAAAAGAAATTCTTCCCGTTCTTTAAGGTATGAGTCATCTGTACCATCTAAACCTTTGGTCAATGTCTGAATAGAAGAGACAATGTATATTTTGTGGGGGCAGGGGTGGGGTGGTTAATGTGGGGAGAGTTGTCAAATGAGGTGCTTCTATTAAGTAAAGAAAGATGGTTAGGGGTGCATTAACACTCACGATGTGGTTTGATAGTGTTTTCTCTCACCCAGGTGCCAGTGCTGCAGGAGTGAACCACGAATTCGTGACAGTTGTCAATATCAGGTCCTAAGAGCTAGGCATCTGATGGTTTTAAGTAAGCCGTCCATGCATTATGGCAACTATTTTAGAAACAGTAACACAAGTTCATATTTACTGAGAATCTATTCAGTGCAGCCCCTCTGCTAAATGCTTTACGTGTGTTCAGTCCTTCACTATGCTTAGTGGCACCTTGCAGTAGGGGCTTCCCAGGTGGCTCAGTGGCAAAGAATCCTCCTACCAACACTAGTTCGATCCCTGAGTCAGGAAAGTCCCCTGGAGAAGGAAATGGCAACCTACTCTAATATTCTTGCCTGCGAAATCCCATGGACAGAGGAGCCTGGGGGGTCACAAAAGATTAAGACATGACTTAGCAACTAAACAGCAACAACCATGCAATAGATGTGAAGGATTGTGTAAAACAAGTGCAATTCACTGTCCCATGTGTCCTCACCCTCTTCCAGTGTGACTTGGCCATTTTGCATTGAGAGGTCTATATCCTTGCCTTCTGAATCTGGGCTCACTCCCTTATGGCCCTTTGGTTAGCCAGGCAACTTGGAAGCTGGGTGGTCTAAGGTGGCCCTGACTGGGATGGTTCCTTGCCTCCATGGGGTCTCTCAGCCTTCAGGTGACTAACTTGGATTATTTACATGGCTGAACAGCATCTAAGATAAGGAGTAAAAATGCAAGAAATGCAAGATCTTTCTGAGGTCCAGACTCATAGCTGACACAACAATATTTCTAAAGGCTATCGGACCGAAAAAGTCATAATGGCCAACTCTGATGGAAGGCATAATTGAATCCAGGAATAAGATTTAGAGTTTTGTTCTTTGGTCAACATGCTCAGAAAATCATGGTAACCACCCAACGGGGCTATTTCCTAATCCCCGTCTGCTAGGAGCGCCCCTGTGTTTGCTCATTATGGAGTTGATGGCTTATTCACTTCCCTGCTTAGGGGCCATTGGGAATTCCCAGAGCAACTTCTCAGAAGCCATACTTGCTCATGACTTAAGAAGGAAAGGCCTGCAGTGTCTAAAATAGTTATAAAATGTCTGTGTGATTCCAGTGGGGTCTGCTTTTTTCTTTCCCTTCCCCACCTCCCCTCAACTCTGCCGTGTTTTATTTTATGGCCACTGCAAGCTTATGCTGGAACAGCAGGTTGAAATGCTTTTCCAGCACTTTGATTGCCACCATGAAAACAAAGTGCTTTCTGGCGTTGGGTAGACACAATGTCTGAGAATTATTATAGTCAGTCTTTGCCTGTGATTCAATGAAGCTCCCCAATTTCACAGCAAGCACCGTAGCAGACTTCCCAATTCACAGCCCAGCATACATGTAAGATTCCTTGGAGTATCTTTAAGATCTTGGATCATATAAAACAGTTCCCTCCCATAAAAGCACACACAAACTTACCATTGTTGAGTGTTTTTTAAGTAGAATCAGAAACAAATCTGTGACCTTGTGGCCCTGAGGTGGGAACACTATCTATAAAGTTGCCCAGACATTTTGCTTGTCAGTAGGATGTTTTCATTGAACATGGGTATTAAAAAGGAAGGAGCCAGGATAGGCCAACATTTTTTACATGCCACAGCTCACTTTATACATTTTAAACCTTGTTAACATTTTCTAACAAGAAAGTTAAGAACTTGGAGCTATAAAAATAGGAATGCCTTGCTAACTAAATAAATATATGTGTGAACCCTGGGTTCTGCTCCCTGGTCTGGACTGGCTTGTGATCATGCAAAAGGACAAAGAAAAAAAGGAAAAAGAAGCCTAGCTTTGGCTTGTAAAAATCTCTAATAAGTCCTTGGAGTTTCCTTTCCCTTGCACCTTTCTCAGAGTTTCTGTTAATTTCATCCTTTGCAGAATTCAAATTCACAGGAGTAATTTAGTTATTCAGTAACAAATAAATATTTGGAGAATTCTAAAGCATTTAGAGTTGCCCTTGAAAAATCAGCAAAATCACACTGAGAATGTGAAACAGCAGGGAGAAGTGAGTCCTGGCCAAAGATAAGGTTTTCACTTTTGGAAAAAGAATCACTTGGGACCTCCTTCTCCCCTAGCATTTTTCATCAGCTTCTATCTGTATATATTTTCTTGGGCTTATAAACCATTTCCTCTTTTCTGTTTCCTGCTTCCCAGTCTAGACTCTGTCACTTCCTTGCAGTAAACAGCTTCCTTGCAGGCGGCTAGTACCATTATTGTTTTATTTAGAATAAATGAACTCATGGGTCTTCACTGAGAAGCTGCAGCACTTGTTTCTCCCTCTGTTTCTCTGTCTCTGTTAATCCACTCATTTTCAAGGTTCAAAGACATGTAAACTAACAATATATTGAAGGTAGTAAGCTAGAGAATACGAAATAAATTTATAGTGAAATCAGGGGCAGTTTGAATGAATACATCTTTGGCAGAAAATTACTGTGTTGACTATTAATTGGTCTGCTAATGAAAGTTAATTTTACTCTGTTTAAAGTCTGTTTCCAACTTAACTTCTCTGAGTTGGTCAAAAAAAAAAAAAAAAAAAAAAAAAAAAAAAAAAAAAAAGGCCTGGTCCACGGTAGACCATAAAGAAAGCTGAGAGCTGAAGAATTGATGCTTTTGAACTGTGATGTTGGAGAAAACTCTTGAAAGATCCTCGGACTACAAGGAGATCCAACCAGTCCACCCTAAAGGACATCAGTCCTGAATACTCATTTGAAGGACTGATGCTGAAGTTGAAACTCCAAACCTGAGTTTGGAGGCCACCTGATGAGAAGAACCGATTCAGGAAAAGAGCCTGATGCTGGGAAAGATTGAAGGCAGAAGGAGACGGGGATGACAGAGGATGAGATGGTTGGATGGCATCACTGACTCAATGGACATGAACTTGAGTAAACTCCAGGAGTTGGTGATGGACAGGGAAGCCTGGCATGGGGTCACATGCAGTCCATGGGGTCACAAAGAGTCAGACAAGACGGAACAACTGAACTGAACTGAACTGAGGGCAGTACCAGAATTCAGGGAAGTCAAGCAATGTCAAAGCCTTTAATTCAGATACCTGCATGCACATTATTTTTTTTTAATTTTATTTTATTTTTAAACTTTACATAATTGTATTAGTTTTGCCAAATATCAAATATAGAAAAGGCAGCTGACACTTATCACCTTAGGAGAGAGGCATTGCCCTCTGCATTCTGTAGATGAGGAGACAAGTTCTGAGATGTCAAAACTGACCTCCCCAAGGCCACACAGGTAAGAAGCCTCTGAGCTGATATTTGAATGCAGGCTGTCCTTGCCTTCTGACCTCCTCAGGCACCACAATAGGGAAAATATTGCCTGGTCTTTCTTCCTCAGTCTACACAGAATGTCTCGGGGGTCCACAATCTCAGCACTGAGAAACCTTAAATCCATTGTCTCCTCTCAACAGCTTTGCCATCTGCTCACAGCAGATAGCTGCCTGTTCCTTTCCCCATGGGGCATCATCTTTATCTTCACCTCCCATCCCCTGCCTGAGAGAAATCCCTTTCAAAGTAGGGCCAGCCTTTAGCCTTTGCCTCTATTTCACTCAGGAATCCTCTCTCCTCCACTGTGCTTTCAGAAACAAAATCCTATCTCCCTCCAAGGCTCGTTCTGCTTTCCTTCCTACTCCAGCCCCTATTGCCACAGATTGTCTTGAGGTGATGTGACACTGGATTCCAGCCACTGGTCTTCCCATAAGGATATCCTAGTACGGAGACCCTTCCATCTACCAGCAGCCACTCCTCCCCTCTGGACAGTGTCTCCAGGTAGGAGTTTCTTTGCGGGTGGAGCAGGGGAGGGCCGACAGGACATCTGCTGTCTCACAGAGGACCTCTGGCATCCTTTGCTTTGTCACTCGAAGGTCTTCAGTTTCCACTTAGCACCCAAGTCCTGCTTCTTATGTTGTATGTAGCCTGAGGTGAATTTCTGTGTGGGTCCGGAACAACTTCCCAAGGTGCCCTCATGTTCTTGAGGCAGTGGGTGGCTGCCTCCTTTCACTTCTTGATGTGTAGGGACAAAGAGTTATGGAGACTTGTGAAAACTTGGAATTGGTCTCAGAAAGCAATGCCTGAACCTTAGGGGAGTGCTCTACGGCTGTGTGGCCTGAGGCCATGGTCTCTCAAGGAAGAGCTTGAGAAGGGAATTGGAGTGTATGTGATTCATCACAGGATGTCTCTCAGGATAAAGAGAGCAAGTGAAGCAGAGGAGGCAGAAGAAGGAACTAGGATGTGGTCTCAGCTAAAATCTAGTCTCTATCTGATCCCTTGGGGAGCTCTGGAGCTGGGGTTACACTCAAACTGGTCTTACCTGGAGACAAGGAGCTGGCCGTTGATTACCCCTAACAGTTAGATGTTAGCTGCAGAATGCCCCAGGCTGAGGAAATAAACATCAAGGGAAGTGGGCACTTTTGCTCAAGAGCAATCCTTCAGAAAAGAGTGGTGGACAGAAAGAGCACTTAGCATTGGACACTTACAGAAGCTAGAGTTTGGATGCACTGGTTAGGTAAAGGGGATATCATGGTAAACAAGAATGTTCACTGCACACTTCATAAGAACTTAGCTTTCCCATGAGGAGTCCTTCAGAGATTGGCACCTTGGTTCATTCCTAGAAAACCCTCAATTTAGCTCTAGTAAGCCTGAGAAGCACTCATCCAGGCTGGATGAAGCACAGGCTTCCCAGGAGAAATATTAATAACCTCAGATATGCAGATGACACCACCCTTCTGGCAGAAGGCAAAGAGGAACTGAAGAGCCTCTTGATGAAAGTGAAAGAGGAGAGTGAAAAACAGTTGGCTTAAAACTCAACATTCAAAAACCTAAGATCATAAGATCCAGTCCCATTACTTCATGGCAAATAGATGGGGAAACAGTGACAGACTTTATTTTCTTGGGCTCCAAAATCACTGCAGATGGAGAATGCAGCCATGAAATTAAAAGATGCTTGCTCCTTGGAAGAAAAGTTATGACCAACCTAGACAGCATATTAAAAACCAGAGATATTAATTTGCCAACATAGTCCATCTAATCAAAGCTATGGTTTTTCCAGTAGTCATGTATGGATATGAGAGTTGAACTATAAATAAAGCTGAAAGCCAAAGAATTGATACTTTTGAACTGTGGTGTTGGGGAAGATGTTTGAAGAGTCCCTTGGACTGCAAGGAGATCCAACCTGTCAATCCTAAAGGAAATCAGTCCTAAATATTCATTGGAAGGACTGATGCTGAAACTGAAACTCCAATCCTTTGGCTACCTGATGCAAAGAACTGACTCATTAGAAAAGACCCTCATGCTGGGAAAGATTGAAGGCAGGAGGAGAAGGGGATGAAAGAGGATGAGATGGATGGCATCATGGACTTGATGGACATAAGTTTGAGCAAGACCCAGGAGTTGATGATGGACAGGGTAGCCTGGCGTGCTGCCGTCCATGGGGTCACAAACAGTCAGACATGACTGAGTGACTGAACTGAACTGAGAACGCTGGGTTATATGGTTTATTTGTCATGGAGTATCTGCATTCCATATTGGATTGCTTACATAAAGTCTTATCTTCTCCAGAAAAGACATTTAGTAGGCAGATATTTAATTAAAAATATTGGAATGAAGAAGAAAAATAAATTAGTATACAATGACTCTCTACAGTATTTGACTCAAGTTGGGCCAAATGCTAAGAAAATATATTAACTGTTATTTATGACTCAGTAGTTGATCTTATTATGAAAGGAAATCACAGAACTACAAAACAGAAAGGGGTCTTTGTTGTTTTTATTGTTCAGTTGCTAAATTGTGTCTGTCTCTGCAACCCCATGGACTGAAGCACTCCAGGCTTCTCTGTCCTCCACTATCTCCTGAAGTTTGCTCAGATTCATGTCCATTGAGTCCGTGATGCTATCGAACCATCTTATACTGTCACCCGCTTCTCCTTCTGCCCTCAGTATTTCCAAGTGCCAGGGTCTTTTCCAATGAGTTGGCTCTTTGGATCAGGTGGCCAAAGTATTGGAGCTTCAGCTCCAGCAACAGTCTTTCCAGCGAATAATCAGGGTTGATTTCCTTTCAGATTGACTGGTTGGCTCTCCTTGCAGTTCAAGGGACTCTCAAGAGTCTTCTCCAGTACCACCATTTGAAAGCATCGATTTGGAGTTCAGTCTTCTTTATGGTCCAGTTCTCACATCCATACATGACTACTGGAAAAAGAGATTTGTCTACATGGACCTTTGTCAGCAAAGTGATGCCTCTGATTTTTAATATGCTGTCTAGGTTTGGCATAGCTTTCCTTTCAAGGAGCAAGTGTCTTTTAATTTCATGGCTGCAGTCACCATTAGCAGCCATTTTGGAGCCCAAGTAAAGAAATTCTGTCACTGCTTCCACTTTTTCCCCTTCTATTTGCCATGATGTGATAGGACCAGATACCATGATCTTAGTTTTTATAATGCTGAGTTTCAAACCAGTTATTTTGCTTTCTTATTTCACCCTCATCAAGAGACTCTTTAGCTCTTCTTGACTTTCTGCCATTAGAGTGGTATTATCTGCATATCTGAAATTACTGATATTTCTCCTGGCAATCTTGATTCAAGCTTGTGATTCATCCAGCCTGGAATTTCACATAATGTACTCTGCATGTAAGTTAAATAAGTAGGGTGACAATATACAGCCTTATTGTACTCCTTTCTTAGCTTGGAATCAGTCCTTTGTTCCATATCTGCTTCTGACTGTTGCTTCTTGACCCGCATACAGGTTTCTCAGGAGATAGGTAAGGTGGTCTACTGTAACCCTCTCATTTTACAGATAAGAAAACCAGGACCCACAGAGGTCAAGGTCTTATGAACTGTGGTTTTGTGTGTCTTCCTTCCTCTGTGATGGTAAGTGTACTAATGAGCAGACCAAATAGCTTTGTTTGGTTCACTTACACATATTTGAAAGAGCCCTTGCATCTGGAAGGCCCATCAGATGGGAACTGATCCCTCTGGGGTGGTGGTAACTTGACTAAGAATTTTGCTATGATCAAAGCATCCTTGGAGCCATTAGCTCTAAAGAGCAATACCCTGTTTAAATTTGTGGAAGACTTTTTAACAGTGCTCTAAGTTCCCATATCAGATTCTACTCTTCTAAATCTCACCTTGGCTGTGACCTCAGCATTCTCATGTGTAAAATTAAGCCACTGATGCCCACCCTCACAGAATGACAGAGTGGCCCTGAGGTTCCCCTAAATAGTAGAAAGATAAAGTCCTGTAAATCTAAGAGGGTGATTCAGTATCCTCACTTATTTAGAGTCTTCACTTTACTTATTGACAAACAAGCTCAGAGCAATTAAGAGAATTCTCTAGGGTTACAAGGAGGGATTAGACATAATCTCTGATGTAATCAGGTTCCCTCAGGGTGGCTTTTTGAACTAAGCAGAATTATATAAAACTTGAGATATAAGGGCAAAATCACATACAGCCAATCCCCACTAGAAAAGTCTTAAATTTACAGAGCGCCTGACTCCATGTTTTCACTTTGATGGGCCCCATGGGATTGATTCCAAGGAGGTTAGCTGCAGATCCATCTCCCACTTTGCTTATGATGAAAAGATTGTTTGGACTTTCTCACCTGGCTCTGGAATATTATTATGTAAGTCAAAAGTGTTTTAGAGTCAAATGCTAGGTGACTTCAACACTGAAGGTAAGCTCCATGCTCCATCCCAATTACCATTATACCAGGCAACACTGAAAGTCACCCTAAGCTCCTGTCCCCACCAAACCTTGGGCAGGTCCCTTCCATGCCATTTATATCCAGCCATCAGACCTGGCAGGCTCTCCCCAACTCAAAGGTGTCATTACTATTTGGTTATTTCTTCAAGGAAAACAAGAAAGGCTGAAGACCAGCATGTCTTCTCATGATAAATCACAATCATTAGCTTATTGTGCCATATGGCTAATAGATATTATTCTATTCTTTGTAAATGGTGGTTTGATGGATGGATGAATGAATGAGAGTTTATAGAAGAACCAACCCTATCTACTAAGAGAGCTGCCTGTAGTTGAAGGAATCTGTTCAATATTAGATCATTGTCCAATGCAGATTTAAGGCCAAGCCAACAAGGAGTGCGTCTTTAATATTTACAAATATGCTGTCTCCAAGGTATGGTTTTGATAACTTGCTCCTGCCAGAAAATAAATAGAAGGTCTTTACTCAATATATCTTAACAGGAGCCAAAGTCATGCTATTCCCTCAACCAATCCCTGATTCAATGTAACATATTTAAATCAAGTGAGACTTTGAAATATACATTATTTCTGTCTGTTTTCTATGTTTCTTCTTAGAAATGTTGAAAGAGATAGGATATAAGCTATGATTTGCCAAATTTGCTTAATTTACATTTGATCCTGATTAAGATCTTGGGATTAGATGCAAACGGAATGCAAATAGATTCCATGAAATCAAGTCTTTAGGGAACAAAACTTGCTGCCCCAAGATGTGTCTCTATAGCTTGAGGATTAGTTTGGACGGATTGCTTTTAAGAAACAAAAGACTCAGAAAGAGTTTTTATCTTCTTTCCTTAACTCCACCCTACCCTTTGCAACATGCCTTTGAGCAACTCCTATTAACAAGCATAGTCTATGTGCCCACCCCTGGAATCTGGCCTGGCCTCATGACTTGTTCTGACCAACAGAAAGTAGTAAAGTGATGGGCTTTGAGCCCAGGCCTCCCCAGGCCTTTCATGTCTTGCTCTTCCAAAAAATTCCTTCCTCATGAAGAAGCCTGGGGCTAGCCTTCTAGAGAGTGAGAGACCACATGGAGGAGAAGTTATCTTAGTCAAGACCACTTAAGACCAGTGACCCCTGTGTACATTAGACCATCCATTTAAGATCAGCAGAGCTGCCTGCTGCTTCTACAGCCGACCACAACTGCATCAGTGAGCTCAGCCAAGAAGAAGAACCAGCCAGGTAACCCAGAGCCATGGAGACAGCAATAGGTGTTTACTGATTTTTAAGACATTGAGTTTTGGGGTGCTTTGTCATGCAGCAAGAATTATTGACACAGGTAACATAGCTGAAGCGTGGAGTGTAAGGCAGGTTTATTGTATTTAAAAAGTTCTTGATGGCTACAGTTTGGATACTGGAGATTGAACCTGTGAACAGGGTAGGCATTTCACTGCAGAAGAGATGAAATGGGTCCATGATAGCTGAAAGAAGCATTGCATTTTTCTATGCAGCTGTAAATTATAAAATGGCTACCAATGACAGAAAGTTTGAGGAAGACAGATGTTGGATAAAATCTTCCTGGTAGTTCAAGCTGTACAGAAATGGGCAAGGTGCTTTGGACATGTGAGGGGTTTCTTTTCAGTAGGAGTTCAGTGAATCTCAACTACAGAGTGACATCTCCACAGAGATGTACTCACTCTGGAATATGTTGATCATCACTGCTAAGGTTTGAAGTAGTTAAAAAAAAAAAAAAAGTCCAACCCATACCTGCTTAAACAAATAATACCCAAGATCTCTCAATCTTTAGTTCTCTTTCTCCCTCTTTATTTCTTAGTCTGTCTATCTCTCTCTTCTGTGTTGGATGATTTTCAGACAAGACTTCTTAATGTATAGTGGCCCTAGGCTCTTAAACACAATTTTATGAAATATGTTTCCTGCAAAAAGTCCCAGAATTGAGATCACATTGTCCTGAATTGGGTCACACAGCCATCCCTAAAAAAAAAAAAAAAATACAAAAAAAAAAAAACTCACTCCAGTGGTGGGGCTAGCTTGCCTCCAGAAAAGATCAAGTAGGGAAAACTCAGTAATTCAGCATCATCCAAATTATATGGGATGAGAGTGGGGTGAGGTGCTCCCCTAGAGTAAATGTGAGTGCCATCAGCAAAAAACAAAAGTGTATCCTCAACAACAACAAAAAAAGAATATGTCCTGTACTGGATGTGGTTAGACTGAAGGGTTTTATGATCCTCTCTAACATGTGCTCTGGCTGTTCTTCACAGGGAGAGTGAAGTCAGCCTGAAGGATGTGGACTCACAGATTCAGGGAAGCCAGTCTTCTTGAGGCAATTAGGTTCAACACAGCTCAATTCAACAAATCCCCACTGAGTGCTTAACCTTGTGGAGGTGCTGGGTGAGGCACTTTGTGTGCCCCAGCACATAAGCCCCAATGGTACTTCCCCTCCTGCCGGGCCACTACCTGAAGATGCTGTAATAGGTGTTTGAACCTCCTGGTTTCCTCCCGCATCCTAACTTCCTCTCTGCCATTTGCTGTTTGATTCTGATCTCAAGTGCAGCTGACCGAGTGGATCATATTCTTCATTTCCTGGTATGTAATCATCATTGTCCCACATCTTTATTATTGAATTTGTTTATTCTCTTTCCTACTCTCTATCCTCATTCCCTTCATTCCCGAGGCAACATGACTATATTTAATAAGTAGCTTTTGGTTTATATGTGTTTTTTGGAAAAAATATTTTTATCTATTACATTTAAATTTCCTTCATTTTTATACATTGCATGATTTATATACATATTTATATGTAATACATGCGTGTATTACATTATATACCACATACATAAATTATTATACTGCCCCTCCCTGTTCTAGATTTTCAATTCACCCAGGTTTATCTGTTTATATCGAGTTTGGTAACTTCTCACTGCTGCAGGTAAACTTTTTCATCCCATAGTTTTTTCAGGAGCCCTAAATGTTAATATCCTTTAAAGCAGTGACTCACTGTTGTATACAAATAACTGAAACAAGTCTCCGCAGGAGACTGCCCTGCACACCCAGAATGGAACGTGGAGTGAGGGAAAAGGCAGATGCGAGGGCCATCAACTCCCCCTCATCACTATCCTCCACAGGGTGAGTCCTCTGAGATTCTAAGAAGAGCTGGCTTATCTACTGACCTTGACAGTGAGCAACAGACCACCTGGTTTTTTCAGAGACAGGGAAACAAACCACAAATCATCTAGAGTTGGAGTCAGAGCTCCAGATCCCAAACCAGCAGCGCATATCAGGGCAAGTCCACTTAAATGAAACTGAAGTGGTTCTGCCAAAGTCTTTCAAAGACTTTTATCTTTCACCCCTTCCTGAACCTCATCAATACGTGTAAGATCTCCCTTTGAATGACAGGAATGAAGAACACACACACACACACACACACACACACACTTTGAAAAAGAATATTGTTTCCAAGGCCTGCCTCCTAAGCCAAAAACAAACAAACAAAATTTAATGTCTCAATAAGTAGGAATTATTAAGATACTTATGTAGGAGAACCAGCCATGCACCAAGTCTTCAAAAAGAAGTCCAGGGCACCTCTAGTTAGAAATAATTACAAGGAATTCATCATAATTTTGTCTTACAGAGTTGTTCTCCATTGAAACCTGGTTTTGAGGGAGATCAGGTTACCTTGTTACAATGGTCTTTTAAAAGTTGATATATATTTTATGGAAGGCAATGGCATCCCACTCCAGTACTCTTGCCTGGAAAATCCCATGGACGGAGGAGCCTGGTAGGCTCCAGTCCATGGGGTCGTTAAGAGTCGGGCATGACTGAGTGACTTCACTTTCACTTTTCACTTTCATGCATTGGAGAAGGAAATGGCAACCCACTCCAGTGTTCTTGCCTGGAGAATCCCAGGGACAGAGGAGCCTAGTGGGCTGCTGTCTATGGGGTCACACAGAGTCGGACACGACTGAAGTGACTTAGCAGCAGCATGCACTCACACATACATGTGAACATACTCTGTTGCTAGGTTGGACTTTCTGTAGGCTTATTTCTTAGGTTATACACTATGCTGGATTGAATTTCTGACTCTCATTCTCCATCCCTGCCCATACTCACATCCTTTCTGTGGCCTCACCTTAGGTGGAGTGACTCCTTCCTTACCCTTGATCTGGGGCAGAGTGATCATGTGATTGTGTTGGCCAATGCAATGTGGGTAGAGATATCAGTGTAACAATTCTGAATCTAGGGTGTAATGAGCTGTGCTCAATTACCAGCACTTCTGCCATCCCCGTGAGGAACTTCCCCAGGGCAATTCTCTGACCTCCAGAAGAAACACATAGAGCAAATCAGAGTCCAGCGCTGAGTGAGGAGCTAAGTGAAGCCAGACCTTTAGTTCCAGGAAGGGCTGCAACCAAACCCACAAAAGGTCCACAGACCCCCAGCCAACCCACAGATGCTGGTGAGAATAAATGAATAAATGAGTGAAATGTCATGAATTAGATATTGCTTGCAACATCATCGTCAGTGCTTCAAGTGTCATGGTCTGTTTTCTGACATGTTAAAAAATCTCATCTGAATATAGTTATCACCAGTCTCCATTCATGCTGTAGTCAGGAATATCCCCCTATTTCCATGTATTCTATTTTTTAATATTTATTTTCATATAGTTACTTATTTGGCTGCCAGGTCTTAGGTATGGCCTGTGGTGTCTTTGATCTTGGTTGCAGCGTGTGGGATCTAGTTCCCCAACCAGGAAAGGAACCTTGTCCCCTGCAATGAGAGCTCAGAGTTTTAGTCACAGAACCACCAAGGAAGTCCCCATTTATTTTTAAGTAAGTTAAGACAGCATAATAAAAAGCAGAGACATTACTTTGTCAACAAAGGTCCGTCTACTCAAGGATATGGTTTTTCCAGTGGTCATGTATGGATGTGAGAGTTGGACTATAAAGAAAGTGCAGAAGAATTGATGCTTTTGAACTGTGGTGTTGGAGAAGACTCCTGAGAGTCCCTTGGACTGCAAGGAGATCCAACCAGTCCATCCTAAAGGAGATCAACCCTGAATATTCATTGGAAGGACTGATGCTGAAGCTGAAACTCCAATACTTTGGCCACCTGATGCGAAGAGCTGACTCATTTGAAAAGACCCTGATGCTGGGAAAGATTGAGAGCAGGAGGAGACGGGGATGACCGAGGATAAGATGGTTGGATGGCATCCCTGATTCAATGGACATGGGTTTGGGTGGACTCCGGGAGTTGGTGATAGACAGGGAGGCCTGGCATGGGGTCACAAAGAGTCAGACACAACTGAGCGACTGAACTGAACTGATACACTGCTGATCCCAGAGTGTGGCAGAACTGCTCTCAAGAGATTCTGCAAGACAGATCACCTTCCAAAACATTTTTTCTTCAGTTCTTTTGACTACATTAGTGTAGTACAACAGTATGACTACAATTTTGAATTTTGCTGTTATCAGTAGGAAACAAAACCATTTTTCATTGTTTCTTTTAAACATTATTTATTGCAGATATGGAAAGAAATGAAGAATAATGGACCCAATGACTGCCAACTTGTTTTGGAGATGTTATTATTCCTCATGGAGGAGAGGGTGAAGGATGAAACAACAACTGTTCAGGCTTTGGGTCACAGAAGTACCCATAAATCTTCATAAAGGCCATCTCTGATAGGAAAGTGTCCTTCCTCTGGTGAGGTCTGTCTGATGGCATTTCCCTGTCCTGCTGTCAATTGTTAGGGACTTCTCTACATCCCTTAGAACGTTTGTTGTTGTTGTTGTTCAGTCACTAAATCACATCCAACTCTTTGCAACTCCATGGACTGCAGCACACCAGGCTCCTCTGTCCTCCACTATCTCCCAGAATTTCCTCAGATTCATGTCCATTGAGTAGGTGATGCTGGCTAACCATCTCACCCTCTGCTGTCCCCTTTTCCTTTTGCCTTCAATCTTTCCCAGCATCAGGGTCTTTTCCAATGAGTTAGCTCTTCATATCAGGTAGCCAAATTATTCGAGCTTCAGCAACAGTCCTTCCAATGAATATTCAGGGTTGATTTCCTTCAGTATTGACTGGTTTGAGGCAAACCAGTCCAGGGAACTGTCAAGAGTCTTCTCCAGCACCACTGAGCTCTGGAGAATAAGCACCGGCTCTATGGAAGGGACTCTTGTAAACTTTGGGAATGTATGTATAGCTGAGATAAACACAGATAAGTGTTTTTGTTCTTAAGCTTCATTTTACTCATGGGATGTGAACTATAAAGAACTAAAATTTGGTACAATAGTTTCAGAGAGAGCTAAGTGTAATAAAGCAAAGAGAATAGGGTAATGGAGTAGAGAGTTACTTGGGCAAACTGTGAGGTGGTCAGGGAAGGCCTTTTGAAAGAAGACTAGACCTGACATATTCAAAGGGGCAAAGTATAGGAAGATCTGGAGGGAGGGTGTCCCAGGCAGCAGAAGAGCTAGCACGAGACTCTGAAATCAGAAACACAGTTAGAGATCTTGAGGACGAAAATGGTCCATGTATAATGAGCATAGCAAACAAAGGGAAGAGAATATGAGACCAAGTATTTAGGAGCTTCCCTGGTGGTCCAGTGGTTAAGACTCCACACTTCCACTGCAAGGTGTGTGGGTTTGATCCATGATCAGCGAACTGAAATTCCACACACCATGAGGTGTGGCCAAAATAAAATGAAAAATTCAGCCAAGGACCATACAATAAGGTTGTCAATGCAGGAGTAAAAAATGTGTACTGTATTCTAATGTCAATGGGTAGCATTGGCAGTTTTCAAGTAGGGAAGTGATGCAATCTGATTTGGATGTGACCTGGATTTTAGAAGCCATCACTCTAGTGGCCACATGAACAATGGATGGTAGGGAAGTGATACTGGAAATAGGGAGATCAAATAGAAAATTATTTCAGGTTTCCTGGGACAGAGGGTCACATCCAAGAGAGTATGAAGTGGTCAGATCAGACTTTTGGAGGCAGAGGCAACAGGATGTATGTAGATAGGAAGTAGGTAGAGAAGCAGAGAAATCTAGCGATGCCCCTGAGTTTGTGGCCTGAGATATTGAATAGATCATTTTGTTGTGACTGTCAAGAGAAATACAGAGTAGAGCAGGTCTTGTGGGGAAATCAGAGTCTGTCTATCTGTATGTTATTTTTGAGATGCTAGTTAGACATTCACAACTTAACTATGACAATTATAGGGAAAATTGGACTCAGGAGATTAATATGGGAAAATAAATCATCTGCAATTCTAGTACTAAGAGCTTCTCTCAGAGATGTAATTACACCTTTAATCATCTCTTCTAAATTCTATCAGACAAATTATTTGCCACAATAAAGATATTTATATAATAAGACTCTGAAAAGCATCTCATGACATGTAAGTACAAAATGCAACGTGGCCATAGACTATTCATCTTTAAGGCAGGTCCTATTGAATTTGCTCTAAAATACTAGTTTGGTGACTTAAATATTTTTGATCCATGAGGTTAATGATGGAGCAAGCATGGAGAAACAGCAGTTAAGGATCTGGTCCCTAAATACCCAGTCACCTCTTTCTACTGTCCTCACATACACAGCACAAATTTCAACCCAAGATTTCCACTTTCATAGTGAATCACTTCCAGTGACTTTATTTGAATAAAGCCATATGAATTTTGAATAAAATTGTATGAATTTTAAATAACTTGGCATCCCCTGCCCCCAAACTCATGCTTTTGCCTGGAATGCTTTCTTTTACATCTCAGCGTGTGCAGTACTTGGCTTAAGTAGACTCTATTTATACTTCTCTCTCTCTCTCTCTTTTCATTTTTAATTTTTTGGTATTTTTAGCCAATTTTGTATCTTGAGCTAAGATGTCTCTGCAGATTCTAAGAACTGAAATAACCCTGGGTTCAGAAGTCTCATGTCAGCCTGAAGATGAAGAGTTAATTAAAGCAAATCTGTCATTAGTTTGAAAAGCTGTGGCAAACAGATCTATCATTTTTTCCAATACAGATGTCCCAGGGATAAGCTTCCATGTCACATGTTTTATGGTATAAAGCCAAAAATCACCCTAAAATTCCTAAGATTGATGATGGAATCAGAAACACCATAATCCCTGAGCAGTATGAGAGGCATGTCCTAAAACCATCTGTTATTTAAAAATATCTTGATGAGACCATGGATTTCATTTGTGCCCACATCACGTTGAGCAGAGATCTTGTTACTCTCCAAGGAAACTGATCATGTAACATATACTTGGCTGACAAACAGTAAGAAGTGACCAAGGGATTAATATACAGCAGAAATGGCTAAAAGATCACCTCCCCAAAGAACATGCTATCCTTTCCTTAATGTAAGTTGTACTAAGAAGTGGCTGTATAGCCTGAGACTACATTTCTCAGCTTCCCTTGGAATTAGGGAAGAGTCATGGGATGGTGTTCTAGGTAATGGGATGTTAATAGAAATGAAGGTCATCCTTACAGGACTGAAGAGTAAAACAAAATTGCATTTGTGCTTTTCCATGATCTTCCTCCCTTCTGACTAGCTGAAATGGGAATATTTCACAGGAAAATCTGGGAAGTCAGATGTTGAAGATGGCAGAGCATCCATTAGCCTCGATCCTTGAATTTCCACAAAGATGAAAGTCACCTGAAGTACTGTTTACTTGCCCAGTACTCCTGTCTGGCAAGAAAAAAGAATCTGTAATAACACTTTATGTTACTTAGTAGCATCTATTCTAATTAGTACAGAATGGCAATTGTGGAAGTCACTGAAGATGAAGATCACTGCTAATATCTCCAAAATTAATCAGAATTTGTTTCTAATTTTTTTCTTTTCACTTTTAATAGTGTTACACTTTTGAGGACATCCACTGCTTGAAAAAATGCTGTGCAAGATAATGGCTATTTTACACAGGATTGCATGAACTCCAATATTACCAAATCACTTCACAGCTGCAAAAACTATTAGGCTATTGGTAGTGGACAACTCTTCCTCTGCCTAATCAGCATCAATAACTCCTTTCTTAAAGATAACATCTTGGGACTTCCCTGATAGTCCAGTGGTTAAGAATCTGCCTGCCCATGCAGGGCACACAGGTTTGATTCCTGGTCCAGGAAGATCCCACATGCCATGGAGCCACTAAGCCTGTGTGCCCCAGCTGCTGGGCCGGCATTCTAGCGCCCCTGTGCCACAGCCACCGGACCTGGGTGTTGCAACTACTGAAGCCCACACACCTGGAGCCCAGGCTCTGCAAGAAGAGAAGCCAAGGCGATAAGAATCTCAGGCACTGCGATGAAGAATAGCCCCTGCTCACTGTGATGAGAGAAAGCCCATGCACAGCAATGAAGAACAAGCATGGCCAAAAATAAATAAATAATAACATTTTGACTTTCCTCTGGGGAACTACAGTTCTCCTACTGCACACATTCTTAGTGGGAATGCTAATCATGACTCCTTTCTTTCTTGGTCAAGGGTTGACTAGACTCTTTGTACCTGGCCTCTCAAATAGAATGTCAGAGTGTAAGAGGTACTAAAAATGGTCATTACCAGTTCATTTGAACATCTAACCTCTGAAAAATCATTATTTCCTGCTTTCTAGATCCCCAGAGTTAGCCTCAGTCCCTGAATCTTTTCTGGTGTTTCCTTCCATTATTTAAACTTCTGAATTTCCTTTTAATACATTGCTTTTATTTATATTTTATGTTATTATATATTTGTTATTTATTGCTGCAAAATGAATTACCACAATACATACATATATATATATATATATACACACACACACACACACACACACACACACACACATACATATAATCTCACACAGTTTCTGTGGATGAGGGAATCAGGAGCAGCTTAGCTGGGTGACTCTCACTCAGGGTCTCTCTCCTGAGGTTGAAGTTACAGGTTGGCCACACCAGCAATTAACTGAGTGCTTGACCAAAGAAGGAGTTTCTACTCCCCAAGGAGCTCACTCAAACGGTTGACAAGTTGGTGCTGGCTGTTGGCAGGAGGTCTCAGTTCTGTTCCTCCTGGGCTCTCCTGAATGTCCTTATGGCATGATAGCATCCTTTTCCCAGAGAAAGTATCCAAGACACCAAGATAGAGCTGAAATGCCTTTTTGTGACCTAACCCCAGGAGTTATCTGAGACCTAACCTCACATTATCATTTATGTCATATTCTATTAGTTACATGGGCTTCCCAGGTGGTGCAGTGTTAAAGAATCTGCCTACCAGGGCAGGACACACAGGAAACACAGGTTCAATCCTTGGGTAGGGAAGATCTCCTAGAGTAGGAAATGGCAACCCATTCCAGTAGTCATGCCTGGAAAATTTCATGGACAGAAGAGCCTAGAGGGCTACAGTCCTGGGGCTGCAAAGAGTCAAGACACAACTGAACGGCTGAGCACTCATGCTCATGCATGCACACACACATGCACACACACACACACACACACACATTGGTTTCTTAATGTCAGCCTTGATTCACTGTGAGAAAGCTGTCTACAACGCTGTGAACATCAGGAGGCAAAGATGACTGGGGGATATCTTAGAGCCTGCCAAGCACATGGGCGAATTTCTGTTTCTTGCAACCACAAAATCATAGTTGATATACCTTAATAAGTGGAAAAAGTGCAAGCTGTTTCCATTTGTCCTTAAGAACAAGTCTAAGATGTAGAAGAATTTAACTTCTGAGAGAAAAGTTCCAAAGAATTTGACAGTACTCGTTGGACAATATATATATATTTTATTAGGCTCTATATTCCCAACTTACATTCAACTTTGATTATGATGATTATAAAACTTTCTATTGTGATGATATCCCCAAATCCAGGGAACCTTTAATAACAGCACTCTACAAACTTCAACAATGTACAGACTAGCTCCAAAACCACATTCTTTAATCCATGGTATGTGTCCAGAGTAATTTCCTAATCTGTCACATTTCCAAAAGATTATCTTCTTAGATGAGGATTTCCAGTAATCCTTTGAGAGATATCAACATACCAATGTAAGTTGTTTTTCTTCTGTTAGTCATAGTATAAGATTAAAATTATTCCATTGAGTAAATCAGAATCAAAGAAAACTGGGTCCTATAATCCAACTTCCTTGTTTTACAGATGAAGAAACCGATGCCCATAAAAATTATGTAAGGTTCCTGCAGCCACATATTCAATGCAAGAGCCAGAAGTTGAATGCAAGTTTCCGAATCCAAGAACCAGAATTTGAAGCCATACCAACATTTTCCTATTGTATAAATTTAAGCTGTGTTGCTTGACTAATAGCTTAGAAATCAGTCTAATCACTCCATTTGATATTTGATTGACAAATAAGAGCATGTTATACTTCCTTCTGAACTTTGTCATAAGTAATAATAATAAATATATGAAAAAAATATATCATGTAATTACTTAATCTCTCTTTACACAGGAAATGGAGATCTGATGAGCCAGTTTTTTTTTTTAATTTTTCAATTAAAAGCAAGGAATAGTTAGATGTTTTAAAGATGATTTATAAGATGTACAAACTAACTGTACACTTCCCTGAGTGAGTTACAAAACTAATGGACTTCTAACTAGCATGTCACCTTCATCTCATCCAGAAGCGCTCAGTAGTTTTCAGCTTCTACAAGTTATGTGCTTGGAGAATGTGTGTGGGTGAGCCGGGGCACTCTGGTTTGGAGTCAGGGAGAAATCTCAAGAGGCAAATTGCCAAAAGAATGAGACAGAGAAAAAAGTTTTATTTCTTCCTACTAAGTTCAGTAAATGATCTTGATGTTTGGCATTTCCTCTCGGGGTTCCTGGATAAGGCAAGTTCTGACTACTTTCCCTAAGAACTCTTGAAACAGTCATAATTAGGAGTACAGGTTAGAGTCTTTGCCACACCCTCATCATTGAAATTCTAGATCTTGGTATTTCAAGTCCAGCTTGAGTTGAAGGCAAATGAGAGCAGGCTTTCTCAATTCAGAACATTTGAAAGCCATATAATTCTTTGATGTTTTGGGGTGGTGTGCTCTCTATGCCTTGTAGGAGGCTCAGCAGCATCCCTGGCTTCTACTCAGTCCATGCCAGAGCACTCCTCCTCCAATTATGGCTCGCACAAATGTCTCCAGACACTAATGAAGTCCTCTGAGAGACAAAACCCAGCAAGATTGAGAATTACTGACTTAAGGGAATGTTCTGGGTCATAGAGAGGGAATCTGGACAAAAATAATACACAGATTTATGTTTCTGTATATTGTCACCCTGCTTATGTAACACATGCAGAGTAGATCATGTGGAATGCCGTGCTGGATGAATCGCAAGCTGGAATCAAGATTACCAGGAGAAATATCAATAGCCTCAGATATGCAGATGACACCACCCATATGGCAGAAAGCAAAGAGGAACTGAAGAGCTTCTTGATGAAAGTGAAAAAAGAGAGTGGAAAAGCTGGCTTAAAACTCAACATTTAAAAAATGAAGATAATGGCATCCAGGCCCATCAGTTCAGTTCAGTTATTCAGTCACGTCCGACTCTGTGACCCCATGAATCACAGGACGCCAAGCCTCCCGGTCCACTGCCAACTCCCGGAGTCCACCCAAACCCATGCCCATTGAGTCAGTGATGCCATCTGGTCCCATCACTTCATGGCACATAGATGGGGAAACAGTGACAGACTTGATTTTCTTGGGCTCCAAAATCAATGAAGATGGTGACTGCAGCCCTGAAATTAAAAGACACTTGCTCCTTGGAAGAAAAGCTATGATAAACCTAGACAGTGTATTAAAAAGCAGAGACATTACTTGTCCAACAAAGATCTGTATAGTCAAAGTTATGGTTTTTACAGTAGTCATGTATGAATGTGAGAGTTGGACCATAAAGAAGGCTGAGCACCAAAGAATTGATGCTTTTGAACAGTGGTGTTGGAGAAGACTCTTGAGAGTCCCTTGGACTGCAATGAGATCAAACCAGTCAATCCTAAAGGAAATCAATCCTGAATATTCACTGGAGGGACTGATGCTGAGGCTGAAGCTCCCATAATTTGGCCACCTGATGGGAAGAGCCAATTCATTGGAAAAGAGGTTGATAACGGGAAAGTTTGAAGGCAGGAGGAGAAGGGGACAGCAGAGGACGAGATGGCTGGATGACATCATTGACTAAATGGAAGAGTTTGAGCAAGCTCTGGGAGTGGTGATGGACAGGGAAGCCTGGTGTGCTGCAGTCCATAGGGTCACAAAGAGTCAGACAGGCTGAGTGACTGAACAACAACAACAAAATGTTTCTGGATAGAGAGCATTTCAGGGGCTCTTAATTCCTTTTCATCAAATATTGGTACCTGTCATGTCCCAGGCCCCATGCTAGTCACAATGCCCAAATATATAGTCAGTAACCTTGCAGAAGTTTCACCTTGCTAATGGTTGTGCTGTCTGTCACTCAGGCTATGGTTGAATTAGTTCAATGTATTTATCCCTAGAATTTTTCAGAGATGTTCAAATGCTGGAAACTGAGGTAAGTTAAAATGATGACAATCAAGGACTTAATTTAGTGACACCACCACCACCACCAGAAGATGGCACTCAAATTTGCAAACAAAAGAAAATCACCTGCATCCTAAATTAGTGCTGATTCTCTCCTTCTAGAGTGTTTTGAGAAAAGTAAGTGAAGCTTCTCTAAAGCTGGAATGAAATTTTTGTTCTGATAAATGATGGTGTTTGCCTTGCCAATGCAAGAACACAGCTCAATGCGTGGAGATGGTGACACATGAAGCTCCATCAGAACAGCTACAGGGAGATCAGAAAGATAAATGAAAACAGGGATGGGACTGTTCTAATCCAAGATCTGCTTGACCCTGAAGCCACAAACTTGCTAACAACTGAATTGAGGGCATTTCTAAAAGGCTCATCTTCCAGAGCCCCATGGTAATTTGAGGGCAGATTTCCCATCCAGACCTTATGATGTCAATTTATGAAAATTGAATTGGAGTCATCAATCACTCCATAAATTTTAACTAAAACGATATACTCCTATTTTAAATGTTTATGGTCTCTGCCCCTCTGGGCTTCAGAACTTCAGAAGTGAATTTTTGGAGGCATTCAGAAACTTGAAAAAGAAAAAGCATGTACTTAAAGCTTCTTTTTAAACAACTAATTCACCCTCTAGCTAGAGCAAAGAAATCCCAACAAATCAAATTGAAACTTAGCAAGAAAAATGTACTTAAGGAGCATTACAGGGGAGCACGGAAATTAACATGAAAACAGTACCAAAGAAAAAGCAAAGCCAGATCAGATCCTTCTGCATGAAGCAAGGAAACTGCAGTGCAACATACATACCCCAAACTTAAGGATGAACTGTGTAAATGGGGAAGGTGATCTAGTACAAAGAGTGTGGACTTTGGAGTCAGAGTAGCGTCCAAGTTTCAGTTATGCCATTAATTAGCTTTGGCATCTTGGGCAAATTACTCAGTCCTTTAAGTCTTGGTTCTCCCAATTGTAAACTGAAGTCCTAAGTCACCTTTTAAGGGGGTTTTAATGATTAAACGTGATTATATATTTAGAGTGTCTTTTCTATTATCTATACTTCTTACATCAGAGCAACACATTTAATTTTCATTTCCTTCAGTTCAGTTCAGTTGCTCAGGCATGTCCTACTCTTTGCAGCCCCATAGACTGCAGCACGCCAGGCTTCCCTGTCCATCATCAACTCCTGGAGTTTACTCAAACTCATGTCCATTGAGGCGGTGATGCCATCCAACCATCTCATCCTCTGTCATCCCCTTCTCCTCCCATCTTCAATCTTTCCCAGCATCAGGGCCTTTTCAGATGAGTCAGTTCTTCACATCAGGTGGCCAAAGTATTGGAGTTTCAGCTTCAGCATCAGTCCTTTCAGTGAGTATTCAGGACTGGTTTCCTTTAGGATGAACTGGTTGGATCTCCTTGTTGTCCAAGGGACTCTCCAAGAGTCTTCTCCAACACCACAGTTCAAAAGCATCAATTCTTCAGCACTCAGCTTTCTTTTAGTCCAATTCCCACATCCATACATGACTACTGGAAAAATCAAAGCTTTGACTAGACAGACCTTTGTTGGCAAAGTAATGTCTCTGCTTTTTAATAAATATGCTGTCTAGGTTGGTCGTAACTTTTCCTCCAAGGAGCAAGCATCTTTTAATTTCATGGCTGCAATCACCATCTGCAGTGATTTTGGAGCCCCCCAAAATTAAAATCAGCCATTGTTTCCACTGTTTCCCCATATATTTGCCATGAAGTGATGGAACCAGTTGCCATGATCTTAGTTTTCTGAATGTTGAGCTTTAAGCCGATTTTTTCACTATCCTCTTTCACTTCCATCAAGAGGCTCTTAGTTCTTCCCTTTCTGCCATAGGGTTGTGTTATCTGCATATCTGAGGTTATTGATCTTTTTCCCAGCAATTGTGGTTCCAGTTTATGCTTCATCCAGCCCAGTGTTTCTCAAGATGTACTCTGCATATAAGTTAAATAAGCAGAGTGACAATATGCAGCCTTGACATACTCCTTTCTTGATTTGGAACCAGTCTGTTGTTCCATGTCCAGTTCAAACTGTTGCTTCTTGACCTGCATACAGATTTCTCAAGAGGCAGGTCAGGTGGTCTGGTATTCCCATCTTTGTAAGAATTTTCCACAGTTTATTGTGATCCACACAGTCAAAGGCTTTGGCATAGTCAATAAAGAAGTAGATGTTTTTCTGGAACTCTCTCACTTTTTCAAGGATCCAAGGGATGTTGACAATTTGATCTCTGGTTCCTCTGCCTTTTTAAATCCAGCTTGAACATCTGGAAATTCACAGTTCATGTACTTCTGAAGCCTGGCTTGGAGAATTTTGAGCATTACTTTGCTAGCTTGTGAGATGAATGCAATTGTGTGGTAGTTTGAGCATTCTTTGGCATTGCCTTTCTTTGGGATTGGAATGAACACTGAGGTTTTCCAGTCCTGTGGCCACTGCTGAGTTTTCCAAATTTGCTGGCATATTGAGTGCAACACTTTCACAGCATCAGCTTTTATGATTTGAAATAGCTCAACTGAAATTCCATCACCTCCACTAGCTTTGTTTGTAGTGATGCTTCCTAAGCCCCACTTGACTTCGCATTCCAGGATGTCTGGCTCTAGGTGAGTGATCACACCATCATGATTACCTGGGTCATGAAGATCTTTTTCTACAGTTCTTCTGTGTATTCTTGCCACCTCTTCTTAATATCTTCTGTTTATGTTAGGTCCATACCATTTCTGTCCTTTATTGTGCCAATCCCATATGAATCAACTATGGTGATAAAATGTGTTAGGAATGGAACCTGAACATATAAATACATTGGCTTAATATATGTTATATATGTATATTTATATTTTTCATGCTGTGAGTACAGCTTTGTCAAGCACAATGCTACATAATCTCACGAATAGGAACACTTGAATGAGACAATTTCCATTTGAATTTTTAATTTACCACTAACTTTGTGATCTTGGTTATATCCTAGACTTGTACCTCAATTTCCTCATATATAAAATAGGAAATTACATCTTCTACATTTATAGAATGTGGTGTGGGCTCTGAAAGACAATTAAGATAAACTGATTAGTAATAACTTTTAATGGAGAATAATATGTAAAATTACTGAATCATTATTCTGTACACCTGAAACTAATAAAACATTGTAAGCCAACTATACTTCAATAAAAAAATAAATTTATAAGTGAGAGAAAAACAAATTATTGGCATTGGAAGACTCTTGAGAGTCCCTTGGACTGCAAGAAAATCCAACCAGTCCATTCTAAAGGAGATCAGCCCTGGGTGTTCATTGGAAGGACTGATGTCAAAGCTGAATCTCCAATACTTTGGCCACCTTATGCGAAAAGTTGACTTATTGGAAAAGACTCTGATGCTGGGGCAGGAGGAGAAGGGGATGACAGAGGATGAGATGGCTGGATGGCATTACTGACTTGATGCACATGAGTTTGAGTGAACTCCGGGCGTTGATGGACAGGGAGGCCTGGCGTGCTGCAATTCATGGGGTCGCAAAGAGTCGGACACGACTGAGTGACTGAACTGAACTGAAGAGGCTCTCAGCAAACAATATATTATAATAGAAAGTGAGGCTTATAGGTCATACTTACAGGTATATGCATAACATTTTAGTATCTATGTGTGTTGTATACATGTATAGTCTATTTGTAGATACCCTTCTAAAATCTGTTTCCAGTTTCTTAAAAGGCTCTACTGATTAGGATAAAATTTGATATGTTATTTCCTTCATGTCTGCCAATAAAGTCAAAACATGTTTTGCTTCTGCATTGTTCTAATCTTATCTTTGATAAAAGCTGAGAAATTGAGCCCAAAGATAGTTTTAAAATGTTTTATTATTTATTTATTTTTTGTTATTCTGGGTCTTCATTGCTGGGTGGGCTTTTCTCTCGTGGTGGAGAACAGAGGCTACTCTCTAGTTGCGGTGCAAGGGCTTTCATTGCGATGGCTTCTCTTGCTGTGAATCTCACGTTCCAGGGGAGGGTGAGAGAGGTCTACGATGGCCGTGGTTCCCAAACTCCAGAGCACAGGCGCAGTGGTTGCCGGTGCATGGCCTTAGCTGCTTTGTGGCTTGTGGGATCCTCCCAGACTAAGGATCGGATCTCTGTCTCCTACATTGGTAGGCAGATTCTTTACCACTGAGCCATCAGGGAAGCCCCCCGAGGTATTTAACTTTCTGTGGTCGCTCTTCTCCAGCATTAGCCTTTTAATGCGCTATTTCTGTCACTGGATGTTGTTCTGTGTTACTCATTATTAGCAAGTGAGACTATAGAGTAACACCTGTTCTGTTACAGAATTTTATCTTTCAAACACATCTGGAAATGATTTCTGTCTTTTGACTCAGAAGAGTTCCCATTACCTGTGCACCCCTTCCCCACCAAACACACCCTAAAACTTGAACCAGAAACAGGAAAGACAAGGTGAAAGGGCAACTACCACAAATGTTTTGTGCCTTATGTGCTGGGTGAAGTGAAGGAAAGTGAAAGTCTCTCAGTCGTGTCTGACTCTTTGTGACCCCATGGACTGTACAGTCCATGGAATTTTCCAGGCCAGAATACTGGAGTGCATAGGCTTTCCCTTCTCCAGGGGATCTTCCCAACCCAGGGATCGAACCCAGGTCTCCCACTAAGTAAACCAAAGCAAGTAACAGAAGGACATTGTAATTGGACGCATGTCTTGGGATGGGGTGGAGGGAGTTCAAGAGGGTTTACATCATCCAGGACTCGAAAGAAATATGCTCTTATAAGGAATGCAAAGGAGAGCAATATGCATCAGACCAGGCGTTGGTTTTTATATGTTTACACCCATTTAATCTCCAATCCACACTGTGAGACAGGAATTATTATGTGCTGTGTGTGCTCAGTCACTCAGCCATGTCTGACTCTTTGTGACCCACGGTCTGTGATCCACCAGGCTCCTCTGTCTACGGAATTTTCTAGGCAAATTTACCAGGGTGGGTTGTCATTTTCCCTGCCAGGGGATCCTCCTGACCAAGGGATAGAACCTCTGCCTTCCTTATCTCCTGCTTTGGCAGGCAGATTCTTTACCACAGAGTCATCTGGGAACCCTAGGAATTATTGTTATAGCTAAGGAAACTGAATCCTGAAAAATTGAACAATTTAGCCAAAGTCACAGAGCTGATCTACTGCAGAACCAGGACTGAAATCCACACCTCTCTCCTAAGAGTAAACTTTTGGCTAGTTTATTTTTTAACAATGGCCTTGCAAGGTTGATATTGTCATCATCTCTATTTTCTGGAGAAGAAAACAAGGCTTAGAGAGCATAAGTGACTTCCCCCAAAATGACAACTCTTGAAAAGCTGAAATTTGGATCCAAATGTGAATCTGGGTTAAAATTGGATCACAGAAAAATTTTTGTGTGCTATTATTCTAACTTTAGTGTATTAACATGATAAGTTGGATTTCCCTTTGAAGGAGTAAAACCATCTACCTTGTGGAAGAAATAGAAGAATAGCAACCAGTCATGAGAAAAGAAAGAAGAGAAGGGGAGGGGGAAGGAGAAGGAGGAGGAGAAGGAGAGAGACACAAGGAAAATTTGTGAGGAACTATAAACCTTTCCCATAGGTGTGTGCCCTTTTTCCAGTTGTCCTGTACTTCATCTGTCTGTATCTGCTACTTATTGCCATGTAACAAAACCCCAAAGACAATGACCTAAACACTTAATGTTCCTCAGGAGTCCAGAGGTCAACTGGTCTTGGCTGAGCAGACGTATCTGTGATCGGCTGCAGGTTGGGTACAGCTCTGCTGGTCTAGATGGAGTTCCCTGATGCTTATTTAGTCAGGCAGCTATTGCATGGGATGTTTTTCTTTCTTGTATTTGGTTCCTTATCCTCTAAGAAGTCTGGTCTTGTCAACACAGTGGTGGCAGAGCTCCAAGTGAGCAATAAGAGTTCTTGAGACCAAAGCTTGGACCAAGCATACCATCCCTTATCTGTATTCCACTGGCCAAATCAAGACACAGGGACATCCTCAGTAAAGGGTGACGAATGGAATCCACTACCTAACATCAGTTCAGTTCAGTTCAGTCACTCAGTCATGTCCAACTCTTTGCGACCCCATGGACTGCAGAACGCCAGGCTTCCCTGTCCATCACCAACTCCCAGAGTTTACTCAAACTCATGTCCATAGATTTGGTGATGCCATCCAACCACCTCATCCTCTGTCGTCCCCTTCCCCTCCTGCCTTGAATCTTTCCCAGCATAAGGGTCTTTTCGAATGAGTTAAGTTCTTCACATCAAGGGGCCAAAGTGCTGAAGTTTCAACTTCAGCATCAGTCCTTCCAATGAATATTCAGGACCGATTTCCTTTAGGATGGACTGGTTGGATCTCCTTGCAGTCCAAGGGACTCTCAAGAGTCTTCTCCAACACCATAGTTCAAAAGCATCAATTCTTTGGAACAATTATTTGGAGCTCAGCTTTCTTAATAGTCCAACTCTCACATCCATACGTGACTACTGGAAAAACCAAAGCTTTGACTAGATGGACCTTTGTTGGCAAAATAATGTCTCTGCTTTTTAATATGTTGTCTAGGTTGGTCATAGCTTTTTTTGTAGGAGTAAGCATCTTTTAATTTCATGGCTGCAATCACCATCTGCATTGATTTTGAAGCCCAAAAAAGTAAAGTCAGCCATTGTTTCCACTATTTCCCCATCTATTTGCCATGAAGTGATGGGACCAGATGCCATGATCTTAGTTTTCTGAATGTTGAGTTTTAAGCCAACTTTTTTTCACTCTATCATCTTTCACTTTCATCAAGAGGCTCTTTAGTTTCTCTTCACTTTCTGCCATAATGTCACAATGCAAAGGAGTAGTGAATATTTCTTTTGAAGAAAATTCAACCACCCTTCTCTCAAAAAAAAAAAAAAAAAAATGGTGAGCCAAATCTGTTTTCACTAAGATATAAATGAATTATGGTACTTGATGGGTTACCACCTTGAGAACATTTGTATTTTACAAAGTAAAAATATTCTAGGAAGGCTTATGCCATTATTTGACCACTTATAGGTACTTCAATGGGGCATTTTTTAAGATTAATAACTTTTTTTTTTTAATACATGCCTTAAAAATCTGCAGATACATTTAAAAATCTGAGAATGAGATTAGTTCTTTCTCTCCCAAAGTCTACAACTGAATGGGGAAAACAAAACATTTGTGAAAGGGTAAAATCAACGGATATAGTCTTCTATAAATAAGTTTCTTCTACTTTTCTACCATTAGCATTGTACCACATTCCTGGGAACAGAGCAGAATAACCAAGTTTAGTAAAGGTTTGAAAAAGAGGTAAGAGGGGATTAACAAAAGCCTTTCTTTCCACCTAATCCCTGATTTAGGTCTTGAAGAATATCAATCACCTGTAGAACTGCTTTCCTTGAAAGGAGGCACCCTGTAGAGTCAGAGCAAAGCAACTGAACCAGGAGGACTGGGTTGTATTGGAGACTGAGGCTACATTGGAAACTACATTAGACTGAGTAGATAGAGCTGGAAGATTGTGTTGAGAGCTCCTACTTCTCTTTCCCTTTAGAAAGAAAGCAATGAGAGATGATTTTTTTCTTTTTATTTAAAACATATCCATGTTACATGGAACAAAAGTAATAATACTAAAATCTGACAAGGATGTGGGGACATTAAATGTGGAATTTACATTGGAGCAACCATTGTGGAAAAATGTTTAATATCTGCTAAAACTGAACACATGTCTGCCTTATGACCCCCAAACTCCACTTTTAAGAAGTTCGCCAATAGAAATGAACACATATGTTTACCAAAGACATGTGTTAATATGTGTATGTGTGCATACATGACATCACGCCAGTCATGTCCAACTCTTTGTGACTCCATGAGCGTAGTCCACCAGACTCCTCTGTTCATGGGATTCTCTAGGCAAAATACCAGAGTGGGTTGCTGTGCCCTCCTCCAGGGGATCTTCCCAACTCAGGGATCAAACCCACATCACTTATATCTCCTCCTGCATTGGCAGGCAGGTTTTTTTTTTTTTTTACCACTAGTGCCACCTGGGAAGCCCCAATATGTGTATATTAGCACTATTGATAACAGTCCTAAACCGGACTCAAACCATATCTACCCACGTAGGAAACAGAACAATACTTATCTTCGGTGGGGAATGATTGGGCAGGCACAAAGGGGGCAAGGTTCTGACTGCAGGTTGCTCTGTTTCTTGATTTTGGAGAAATTGTGCTCAGTTAATGAAAATCCATCCATATGTTCAGTTATGGTGTAAGTATTTTTCTGTATGTATACTGTATTTTAGCATACTTTTCTAAAAAAAATCCATGTTCTAAAATAACTTAAAAATCTAGTTGAATCGAAGTAAAAATAACACCCAAAATGTGAAATACAGCAGAAGTCAGCACACTGCTAGGCTCCAGAACTGGAAGTATCTGGATGCACTGAAGAGTTGTATTTCCAGTGAGACTGAAAGCACTCCAGAAGGGGCAAAGTATCAAAATCGGTCTCACCAGCTAGAGTTTGTGAAGATGGAGGGGCCTGGTGGGTTCACCTGACTGGAATGATGAACCATGGGTGACACAGGAACTCTGAGACCCAGTGTAAGTTCTGATTCTGGACTGAGAATCTCTGGGAACCCAGATGGAGGCAACTGAGAAACCACCAGAGAGAAAAGAATCAGAGAAAGAGGGAAAGTCAATAAAGTACCTCTAAGCAACCTCCCTGGCAGTCCAGGGGCCGAGACCCCATGCTCCCGATGCAGGGGTCCAGGTTCAATCACAGGTCATGCCACATACATGCTGCAGGCACGGATTCACACGCTGCAGTGAAGAGTCTGCATGCCCCAAGTGAAGACCCCAGTACCACAACCGAGACCCAGGAGGCCAAATAAATATATAATCTTAAAAGATTTACTTTTAAGACAAATCTAGATAATAAAGTTTCAAAGCAAATGACAAATTAACACAAATAAAATAGCTAACACCAAACAAGTAGGAGATGAAATAATTCTTGACAAAATAGAAAAGGTATCTTCAAGTGATTTTTAAAAAGTATGTTTCTGTCCTCTGAGAGAGTAGAAAGTTCATAAAGTTCTCTTTAATACTGCAAGGAGATCCAACCAGTCCATTCTGAAGGAGATCAGCCCTGGAATTTCTTTGGAAGGAATGATACTAAAGCTGAAACTCCAGCACTTTGGCCACCTCATGCAAAGAGTTGACTCATTGGAAAAGACTCTGATGCTGGGAGGGATTGGGGGCAAGAGGAGAAGGGGACAACAGAGGATGAGATGGCTGGATAGCATCACTGACTCGATGGACTTGAGTCTGAGTGAACTCCAGGAGTTGGTGATGGACAGGGAGGCTTGGTGTGCCGTGATTCATGGGGTCACAAAGAGTCGGACATGACTGAGTGACCGAACTGAACTGAACTGAAGAGGGAGAAGAATCAAAAACAGTTGAATACAAAGCATGATGGACAAAGAACAGAAAATGTGCAAAACATAAAAGACACTTCTTTATGTCCCCAAAGCAGAAACAATTCCAATAAATGTCCATCAACTGGTAGATATGTATTATATTATATCCATAAAACAGAATACTACCCAACAATAAAAAGGAACAAACGGCTGATACGTGTCACAACATGGATGAACCTTAAAGATATTATGATAAATGAAAGAAAGTGGATGTAAAAGACTGCACAGAGTATGATTCCATTCATAAAAAAAATTCTGGAAACAAATACAATCAAAGAGACAGAAACTCTACATTTTCCTTACTAGGATATCTGATTCATTTATTAAATTTTTGCCAGTACTTCTGCAAGTCTTCTGAAGGGCCTACTTGGAATATGGCAGCATATAAATGACAAACAAAATACTTGTGTATATGTGGTTTCTGAGTGATAGTGAAGTGAAGGTGAAAGTCACTCAGATCAGATCAGTCGCTCAGTCGTGTCCGACTCTTTGTGACCCCATGAATCACAGAACGCCAGGCCTCCCTGCCCATCACCAACTCCCGGAGTTCATTGAGACTCACGTCCATCAAGTCAGTGATGCCATCCAGCCATCTCATCCTCTGTCGTCCCCTTCTCCTCTTGCCCCCAATCCCTCCCAGCATGTGCCCAACTCTTTGTGACCCCATGAACTATACAGTCCATGGAATTCTCTATTCCAGAATACTGGAGTAGGTAGCCTTTCCCTTCTCCAGGGGATCTTCCCAACCCGGGGATCGAACCCAGGTCTCCCACATTGCAGGAGGATTCTTTACCAGCTGAGACACAAGGGAGGCCCAACTGATAGACAGGGAGGCAAATACAGGGTAGGAGAGGAGGAGGAAAGTGGAGGGGGGGGGGTATTTGTTATTATTTATCTCTTAAGGTCCCATAGGAAGAGGTATTGTCTCTCTGTGCTTCAAAATTTCATCCTTCAAGGCTTGTGTAAAAAAAAAATGTTCTTTTAACTTAATCCTCATGTAGACTCATACAAGCAGTTTGACCACCTTCCCCAGTGCTAAACACTTATGTTGGGAAGGGAGTTTTGATCTGAAAGAAACCATTAGCTTGCCTGATTGAATTTTTCCTCTTTATATTTTTTGTGTAGTCACCACCTCAAAATGCTAGATTTGTTCCACTTGGATGAGTTTAATCTGGAGCAAACATATAGTTCCTTGGCTCAAAAAATGATACATTCAGGGTTGGCCACATCTTTGGATTCAGTAACAAAAATAGCCACCTTTAATCTGGGCATAATTCAAGGTAATGCTGTCCTGCTTTCCTTTTAAGTCCATCAGGGACTGGCTTTAAGACATCTAACCCAGAGGTTTCTTCCTATGACTCTAGTCTTGTAATTTAGGAATTAAACCAAATTGATTTCCGTGCAATGCCCATAGATGGAGAATTCACTTTCTGTCCAAGTCCAGTTGAGTCCAGAGTTTTGATATCTGGGACTGGAACCAGGACCTTGCATGCACCCAACAATTAAGAACAGAATTTTTATCCTAAAAAAATAAATAAATAAATAAATAATAAGACCAAAAAAAAAAAAAAAAAACACACCACTATTCTCTTTGAAGTATTGTGTAAAAAACCTCATGGGATGATTGTAAAGATTTGTGAAATATTAAAGATATTTGAGTCTGGAGAATTGGCATTGTAACAGTACAAAATTCTGCTCTTTTATCCTTTTCTTAATAGCCCTATTATATGACCTTCTAAAGGGTTTGTTCCCTTAAAGAGTTTTAGATGATTTGCAATAGTCTGTAATAAAACTTGGAAAAGATAGCTACAACACTGGTTCAATAATTATGAAAATCGTTTTTAGATGAAATTTTCCAATGAAGTGTTCATATAATTAATTGTAAACCCTGGAATAATGCTTTGGCCAAAAGTACAAATGTCCCGTTATGTGTCTAGTGTGGGCTCAGCATTCCTGCTCCTTGGGTCTCCTTAAGCCTTGTCACTTGGGACATGCATGACCTTAGACTTTGACTGGCCTCATGAATATAAGCATCAATGTTATGGCCTTATTATTGGAACTAGAGATCCCTTCCTGGCTGCGACTTCCCCTTCAGCTCCAAGAATTATGACCCCACATTCTCCCAGCTGACAGGAGGTCAGCCTGTTTGCACACTAAGGCCCATGTTTCTTCAGAGGATGCTGCAATTAAAGTGGCCTGAGGTGCAGTCAACCTTCTGGGGTTCTGTGACGACTGCAAGCCAGCAACTGTCAGCTGATGGCAACTTCTCTGTGGGTTTCTCACAGGATCACCATCCTACTCATCTCACAGAAATCCCCACTTCACCAGGGCCCCCAAAGATGTTATTCATCAAAGTGACCTATGCTCTTACTTGTCATAGAGACAGATTGCTTTCTTGGTAAGAGATGGCCAACTGCTTGGGTCCTCCAATCTCTGGGGAAAATATCCCTCCCTTTCTTTTCTGAGCCAAATGACTTCTAATTAAGACTGCTCTTTTCTTCTTTGGGTTTTCATGGTCCTCCTGACAATCAGACAGAGCACTGCCTGCCCACTGGGTACCTTTACAGAGAATACATAAAAGCTGGCCATTGTATGGAAAAGTTTAAAAAAAAAAAAAAAAGCCGAGTTGCTTGAGGGATTTCTAAAGCAAAAGCTGCTTTTATGAGTCAGGAGCAAAACACAGATATTAGTTTGTAATGAAACCAGAAACTTGAGGGTCATTCAGCCCGAGGCTACAGATCCCCATAACAGTGTTTATTTTAGAGACAGCACAGTTAATTTCAGTCTCAGAGACACAGAGAAAGAGCAAGAAAAAGAGATCAAGAAAGAAAAAAACAAAAAAGATGAAGAACAAAAGAGAAAGAAAGAAAAATGTGAGGAAAAAGGAGGGTAGCAGGATAAGGATTTCTCTTCCTCAGCTTGCTTACAGTAGGTGTTGATAAACAGTTCAGGGAAAAGAGACTCAACAAAAATCTATTAAGCTGAGTTTTGATGTATCTTCCATGCAAAGAATATTCCTGTGTGCTAATATATGAAAATACACATATGTTCACCTACTCTGTCACCCCAATGTTGACTTATTTGGCCTTAATCTTGATCTAGGGGAAAGCCATGAGGGCCCTCTTTATGATTATGTCAAAATACCATTTCCAAATATTTTTCCAAGCTAACTTCAACATTTCTGCCCTCTTTGTGATCAGCTTTTTGAGCCAAGAAAATGTAGAAGCATTTAATGATTCCATTCCCCTGGGACTGAACTGGATTGCCACTGTTACCCCTCAACATTTGGTGGCAGCTCTGATGAACAAAAACAATAGGCCTTCTTCCTCGGCTCTCTTCAAAAACGCCTTAATAGGAAACACATTCTGCATTCCCCATGTGCATGCTCTCAGTGCAAATCTTTGTTTAATCTTAATAGAGAATTTTAGTCCAAGGGTTCTTCCATGGACAAAGGGTGTTACTGATGGGAGCACATCCCTGGAGGACCTTATTCGTGAAGGTTTCCTTAGGTGGTGTTTGAAAGAAGAGAAGTGTCCATGTTCCTTAAATCATTCTGGATTTCTGAAAAGGAATTTATGTCCCTTGGACATTTTCTTCCTAACTAAAAATAGAGAAAGGGGAGAGAGAGAAAGAAAGAGAAAAGGAAAGAAAGAGAGAGAAAGAAAGAGGAAAGAAGGAAGGAAGGAAGGGAGGGAGAGTAAAAAACAGAGAGGGAGGAGGAAAGAGAGAGGAAGAGAAATTCCTCAAGCCAATCATGAATCTTTAGGAATTCATTGGTGTTCTTACCTTCACTGCCCAGACAATATGTCCCATTCTGTTCCATTTGATAATCTGAAGGGCTGCTGCTGCTGCTGCTGCTGCTAAGTCGCTCAGTTGTGTCTGACTATGCGACCCCATAGACGGCAGCCCACCAGGCTCCCCAGTCCCTGGGAATCACCAGGCAAGAATACTGGAGTGGGTTGCCATTTCCTTCTCCAATGCATGAAAATGAAAAGTGAAAGTGAAGTCGCTCAGTCATGCCTGACTGTTAGCAATCCCATGGACTGCAGCCTACCAGGCTCATTCGTCCATGCAGATTCTGCCAATTGGGCAAAAAAGGGGAGAAACACACATTCTCTGTTGCAGCCAGAACTTGTACCTTGCTGGACACCACAGCCACTCCTCAGCTTATTTCCCATTGTTCCTGGGGGCTTCCCTGATGGTTCAGTGGTAGAGGATCTGCCTGTCAATGCAGGAAATGTGGGTTCAATCCCTGGGTAAGGAAGATCCCCTGGAGAAGGAAGTGGCAACCCACTCCAGTATTCTTCCCTGGAAAATCCCATGGACAGAAGAGCCTGGTGGGATACAGTTCATGGCATACAAAAGAGCTGGACACTACTTAGTGACTAAAACAATAAAACAACATCATTCCTGAGAAATAAAATTCCTCTAGATTCTCCTCATCTGCTTTCAGCAGTAAAGAAGTGAAGCGTCCTCTCCTCATTTTACCCAGACTCACTGCTCCAACCAATCCTTATGTAGTAGAGAATCCGGGCACCTCAGCCTTTAGCTTGCCCAATCTGTGCTCTGATACTATTAGTCTTGGAGGCGTTAGCCCATGGATCAATCCACAGAAGCTCTGCCATCCTCTTGGGTGGGTTTGTGTTACATTAACACTGGGATTATTGTCATGTTTCCATGTTGTCACCTGTTCACTCATATTATACAGCTTGACATGCATGCAGAAAGTCAGGAGCCACTTAGGAGCCTTGGGACAGAACACGCATCCTAGCCAAGGAGATCCCTCATTGTCTGGGCATAGCTTAGATGGAGAATGGAACAAAGAAGCCCATTCTCTACTGTTTAGAGGAAACACAGGTGCAACAAAGCTTAAGTTTTTTTCATCTCAGCCTAGAAAGGACACACATTTTACCAGCATCCCAAGGCAGGTTCCTTAGAAGGAGTGTTGTTTCCTAAGGCAATCCATGTCTCCCTTTAGGAGATCCTGGGAAGCTGTATGGAAATGGGGCTGGCCATGAATGAAACACGAGGTGACTGACGTTCTCCTTCGGCTTCCACACATTCTCCTTCTAGTCTTGGCCTCCACCTTCAGTTCTGATCAAAACTTCAGGGTTCATCAGAGCTGGTGTTCAGCTAGGGTTAGGTCAGAAGAATGAGAAGGTCCTGAAGCTGAATTACCTCCACACAGACCTGAATTTAAGGAGAGAGCTTTTGGGCCAGGTGAACATTTAAGAGTAGCATGACAGCCTGTGCCAGATGCAGAACTATAAGTCACATGAATCATTTCATAAAGAAGATGCTTGCTTTGGTCTCCCTAGCAGACCGTCTTGACCAAAATCTCTAACGTCCATTTTCAGAGCTTCTGGTGTGGTAAAAGTACTGGATAATTACTACTAGCTCTGAGGGTTTCTTGTTTCTCCATTGTAAACACAGAGCCCTGCACCTCCAGATACGTGGGAAGTGAAGAGTCATCATTGATGACTTGGAGGTGGGGATGACCCCCATTTCCTGCAAATAGCAGCCCAATCTTCAATACTTGGCTTCATTCAGCTAAATAATTCCTTCACTGTACATCTCTCTCAAATGCTTTCCCCATTTCATCTTCAAATCAGAGTATGAGAAACCTCTAAGGAAACCTCACAGTTTTTAAGAGCCAAAAAAAAAAAAAAAAAGTCAAAGATTCTCCCCTATCAGTAAGCAGATTTCCCAGTGGAATTTCAAAATTTAAATGAATACCAGTAAAGACAGGACTGTTGCAGCTCCACCTCTTGAATGACCCAAAGTGCTAATCAGAATCTTTTTCTGCTTGTCTTCAGATAGAGGGCATGAGCTAATGTGTATTTCAGGGCATCCTAATTCAAGGGAGGAGAGACAGTGCCTGCCTTTATTTTTTAAGCCATTTTTCCAAAGGGTCTGCTTCTGAAAGTATTAAATTTCTAATTGAACTTTTTATGCTACCTTGCAATAATCTAAGGATGAAATTTGCTGTTTGATGTGTTAGAAAAACATGTTACCACAAGAAGGCAAGGTGGTAGTTTCTAAAAGTGACATGAGGCTGTAATTTCCTAGGCATTGCTGGTAATTATCCATTAGCAAGCCAAGTTGTTTGGTTCAAGAAGAGAATTCTTTAGTTATATCTTGTATATCCAGAACAGCCTGAGTTTGTGTTTCATGTAGAAGGAAAACAGACCAGCGCTCCAGTCAGTGAGGTCAGAGTTCTCCCAGTGAAAGGATGGTGGAATGTCTGAAGTACATGCCCTTTTATTAGCTGTAGCAGAACAGCTTCCATCCCTGGAAAGGTCTTATCCTCATGGTAGGTACACAGTTAAAGTTCAGTTCAAACTCTGCCTTGTTCTTTTTTGAATGGGTCAATGTGTCAACTATTCCCTCCTAATGCCTTTCGGGTTTGGTTAATATTCAAACTATCTTTCCTTCCTGCTGCAATTAGATTTTGCAATGAACACATGTAAGGGCCTGCCTACTAATTCTAAGATGTTCTATTTTCTCTTGGCCTCCCCTGACCCGCAAATCCTAATGGTACCTCTGGTATCTCATGAGCCTTCATTCCCCCATATGTCTCCTTTTCTGGAGGTGGATAGAAGACTTAGCATTCTGCTTCCAATCCTTAGGGTGTGGTGGAATCCCCCCAGGTTAAACTCCTGAGAAAGAATAGCCACTTGAAGAAACATCAACTCACTTTTGTTCCAGGTCTTCCTTTCCAAAAAAAAAAAAAAAAAATCCTCTAAAACTATGACTGCCAAGTAAAGGACAAAATTGAAAGAAATTGATATGCTAACACTCTTGTTCCTTTAGTCCAATATAACCAATCCTTTTGGCATTAAAAGGGTAAGGTAAAACCTTTTATTCTGTTCCTTGCCTCTGGGATACGTGTCTGTTTTAGCAATAGAATGTTGCCTTCTTATCCCCTTTAACAGCTTTACTGTTTCTCCTTATATATTGTTACTATCAAACAGACTATAAATTTCACTTATCTTGTTTTTCACTAAGTTGTACACCTAGTGAGTGTGAGGATTTTTACCTGCTTTGCTTACACCTGTATACTTGAGACCTAGAACAAAGTTGTGGCACAGAAAGATCTCTCAATAAATACTTGTTGAACAAATAGATTTTATGATGTTGACAATTAACTGTGTTGTCAAGAACTTTGCTGTATTTGCAGCACTGGGCTGAGTGCTGTGATTCCCAGTAGAGGTGTGAAACCTCCTATGTCAATCTGAGGCATCCATTTTTAGACCCAGACAAGAGTAGACCTAGGGACTTACCTGGGGTGTGGGGGCAGTCCAGTGTTTAACAATCTACCTGCCAATGCAGGGGACAGGGTTTGATCTCTGGTCCAGGAAGATCCCACATGCCTTGGAGCAACTAAGCCCATGCACCAGAGCTATGGAGCCTGTGCACCCTAGTCCTGGCCCCACAACGGGAGAATCCACTGGAATGAGAAGCCATGCACCTCAACTAGAGAGTAGCCCCCCCATCAGCCACAACTAAAGAAAGCACAAGTGCAAAATGAAGACCCAGCACAGCCATTAAAAAAAAAAAAAAGTGCAGATCCAATGCCACGTCTCACTTAGAAGAGGTCCCATTACCATCCCTGCTAAGAAAGAAGACATATTCTTTTGGTTGCTTCTCACTCTGAATTTTTGCTTTTACTTTGGTCTTTAGTCACTGGAATGTCCTCAATCTGAACCACAAGGATTTACACAATTTTATAGTCACCCACAAAAATTTAAGAGCATAATTCATGAAACAAATGATTTTAGGTTAAATTTTAGAGGTATCTGCTCTGGAGAAATCCTTTGGTAAATTTGCCTTTTTGTTGGGCAGTCCTTTATTCCCTGTTCCTCTGCTCCCTGACTCCAAATATAACTAATTTTCATCCTTATATTTCACTGATGTATACTGTATCCTTGACTGTAAATCTGTGGCCCCTATGAAACTACCTTCTCCATTAAGCAATTTATTAGGATATTTTTATTAAAAATTATTTCTTCCCTAATAGGACTTCTTATGTCAATAGTTGAGATCACAATTTTGTTCAGTTTGCTACAGGCAAATGGTACAAAGAGCAAAAGACAGAATTCTTGTGCTTGGGATTTAGTTAGGACATGGATGGGGAAGAGAAGATGAGGTATACAGCTCAAGACATTAGTAAGACATGAACAAAGTCAGTTGTAGTCTATCTGGTGCCCAGTGTCCTGGGGTTGCCCAGGAATCTACACTGTACTATTCCAACCAAACCAAGGCTTCCTTTTTCTCTGGAACATTTTTCAGTTTCATTTTCTTGGGTTCCAATTTAACATCTGATAAAACAACAGAAATAGGATAGAATTTTCAGACACAGTTGTGGAGAAGTATTAGAGATTTTTCACCCCAAGGCTGATTTCTCAAAGCACACTTTTGGTGTCTAATCACACAGAAATTAATGGAACCCTTCTAAAGAAGTCTGCTTCCTGCTTACAAGATGATTTTGATGAGCAGTCCTAGAGAACAGAAGTAGAGGGTTGGGGAGAGTGAAACAGGGAGAGATGAGAACCAGTGGGTCACTGAAGTTTGGCACCAATGGAACCATCAGAGGAGCCATGAAGAATGCACCATCTCAGGAACAGAAGAAGGGGCCATATAATCACTGGCTCCCATCTCTCTATTGATCAAGCATTATGCCACAGGATGTTAACTTCCTTCTGTTTCAGGCAAGAAAGCAAGAGGTTTACAGTGTAAATTTCTGCCATCGACACCTGTGTGAAGCATACAGTCATGGTAGTGACTGGAATAAAATATGGGCTAGAGAGATCCAAGGGAAGGCACAAAAGGTGTCCCATATAAAGGGAAAATCTAAGCTAACTCACTCTAGGAGAAGTAAGCAAATTAAAAAAATATATAGCAATTTTATTTTAACTTTTACTCATTCAATCATTAAAAAACAAACAAACAAAAAACACCAAACTTCCAGTCCCAGACTCCAGTAAGGACCATTAAGATAGTTCAATTACCAGAAGCAAACAAGTAAATATGTCTTGAAATCATCAAAGACTTCAAAAAACAGGAAAAGAACTGCCTCCAATTCTTGAAGAAGACAAACTCAGTAAGGAAAAGCACAATCAAAGCTCTTCCCTGGTGGCTCAGATGGTAAAGAATCTGCCTGCAATGCAAGAGACTCAGGCTCAATCCCTAGGTTGGGAAGATCCCCTGGAGAAGGGAATGGCCACCCAGTCCAGTATTCTTGCCTGGAGAATTCCATGGACAGAGGAACCTGGTGGACTATAGTCCATGGGGTCGCAAAGAATAGGATATGACTGAGCAACTAACACTTTCACTTTCTTTCTTTCACTCCTGAGCACAATTATTTTGATCCTAAGAAAGCAGCCATAAACCTGAGCTGAACTTTACATTCTTATAGGAAGAAATTAAAGGTTAGACTCCACCAAGTGTGGGAAACTTACAAAACTACCCCTCCTCAAGGAAAGACCCCTGAGCTCTATTCCCTCCAACGGGCATGGCACAGTAATGACAGTCCTTCCTGGAGCGCTTCTTTTCATCTGCTAGTACAGGGGACCTCAGGCATTAATAGAATCAAGGTTGTCTGGGATTGTGGACCTCCAGAGTTTGTCCTCCCAACCTTCCACATTTCTTTCCAGAAGTTATCACTATTCCAGGCCTCAAAATATTCCTACAAATAATATTTTAAATAGATGTCCACCATTCAAAAATAAACCAGCAAAAAAAGACTCACTAAGCAAGCAAATATAAGACATAACAAAAACATACCAGTGGGGATTCCAATCATTAAGGAGATCACATAAAGCACAGAATAGTAGTTGATGACTGGTCAACATTTATAATGGTCATGCTGGGAAAGACTGAAGGTGGAAGTAGAAGGGGATGACAGACGATGAGATGGTTGGATGGCATCACCAACTCAATGGACATGAGTTTGAGTAAACTCCGGGAGCTGGTGATGGACAGGGAGGCCTGGCATGCTGCATCCATGGGGTCACAAAGAGTCAGACACGACTGAGCGACTGAACTGAACTGAACTGAAGGGAATGTTACAATGCTGTACTTAAAGCTTTAGTAACAAACTGGAAACTATTAAAAGGAATCAATAGATCTCTCAGTATTTTAAATTTCTGTTGGAATTCATTCCTTACCACAGGAAACCCTTAAAAGTGCATTTTTATATTTTAAAATATATGATATCTTTTGGGGTTTTTTTGTTTGTTTTTTTGTTGGTTTGTTTTTTTGTTGGTTTAAATTTCTGTTGGAATTCATTCCTTACCACAGGAAACCCTTAAAAGTGCATTTTTATATTTTAAAATATATGATATCTTTTGGGGTTTTTTTGTTTGTTTTTTTGTTGGTTTGTTTTTTTGTTGGTTTGTATTTTAATTTGCATCATGATCAAATATGGAGATCTCGATGATGCTAAGCCTTTGAATCTACTATACTATATGACCTAGTGTATGGTCAATTTTTAAAAAAAATTCCATGTGTTCTTAAGAAAAATGTTCATTTCCTAATCTTTACATTTTTAATAAATATAATTTCCTAATCTTATCTATACATGTATATCCCTATGATTTATTATTAAAATTGTTTTTCAGTTTTTCATGTTAATAGTTTAGTATGCTTGAATAGTATTAATTTATTTGTGGTAAGTTCCCTCTCTGTTTCATCTAAAGGTGTATTTTATGCTTGTTCTTGAAACACACTTTTTCCAAAATTGAAGTTTTTTCTCTGAATATGTCGAAGATATTATTATAACATCTTCTGGCTTCCAGCACTGCTAATGAATAGTAATTAAAAGTCTAATTTTCATTCCTTTCTTGGTGATACATATTTTCACTCTGACTGCCTTTTAAGGTCATATAAACAGTCCTTTCTTTTTGCAGCTTCAAATTTGTGTGAATTTTTCTTTTGTTAAAACTATTTGCATACATTCTAATTTCTCAATTTGCATATGGACGTCTTTCATTGATTCTGGCAATTTCAGCATTATCTTTCCAAATTGCATCCTCTCCCCCATTCCTTATTTATATTCTTATAACACAAGTTAGATTTAACCATTAGATACTTTCATTTCATCAACCATGACCTTAACTTCCTCTTACTATTTTGTTTCCTTTCTTTTCTATGTTGTAGTCTATGTAATGTCACCGCATCTTGTCATCCTCCCATTAATTCTCTCTTTAGCACTGTCTAAACTACTGTTTAAACCATACATTCAGGTTTTTAGTTCCATGATTACATTTTTTCATTTCTAAATGTATAGCTCTTTTAAAAATCTCTCTGGTTACTGCTGGTGGTGTTGTGTTGCTTACTCCTTTTTAAAATGATTCTACTTTTCATATCTTTAAATAGTATATATTTCTTCCCTCCCCCCATTGATAGCTTCTATATCTCAATTCTTTAGGCATCTACAATTCTAGCTTGTTGTTTCTGCTGACTCTCCTACATGGTAATTTGTCTCCTTCTTTAATCTTATTAAACTTGATCTTTGGAAAACTAGGGGGTTCAATAAAGGGTAACTTCCTTCAAAAGAATCCACCTCTTCAAAAGAATTCCTCAAAAGAATCTGCCTGCAATGCAGGAGACCCAGGTTGGATCCCTGAGTCACAAAGATTCCCTTGGAGGGGGGAATGGCAACCTACTCCAGTACTCTTGCCTGGAGAATCACATGGACAGAGGACCCTGGTAGGCTATAGTCCATTAGATGGCAAAGAGTTGGGCACAAATGAGCGACTAACACTACTTACTACTACTACTCCTTCAAAAGAACATTTGCTCCTCTTAGTAGCCCTCACAACTCCCCCTTTCAGTCCCCAAGGCTTAATTCCTGGCCCTTACTTTCTACTGCTTCAAGTCCAAGGTCTAGTCTCCTGAGGACAGCACTGAAGTCAGAGAAGGTTCCCTGAGGAATTAAATCTTGAGCTGATCTCAAATGGAAAATTAGGAGTTAATTAGGTTTTTTTTTTTTTTTTAAGGTAAAGAGGCAGAGTTCTGAGTAGCAAAAACCACATATACAACTGCCCTATGGCTAGAAGGAGAATGACAAGCATGAAGAATTATTTAATTTTTTCAGCTTCGGTTGGCCTCATGAAAGTGATGTGTAAACACTGTGGGAGACACTTAGTAGATCTCACCTGCCACGGGCTGCCAGAAATCTGCAAGGGTAATATAAACTGGAATTATTTTGGAAAAGTTCCCAGATCAGAGGGGCTGGTAAACCACCCTTGGGAAGAAAAAAGAGGCTATTCCATACAATAATAGTAGACAAGTACAACTCCAGCTTGGAAATGAGCCCATGAATGTGGAGAAAGAATCCAGTCAGCTTTGGTCTAAGGTAGTGCTCCTCAGACTCTAATGTACAAGGCAACTGGGATCTCATTAAGAGCAGATTCTGACTTAGTAGGTCTGGGGCATGTCCTGGAATTCCATATTTTTCACCAGCTTCTAGGTGATGCACACAATACTAGTCTGGGACATGCTTCAAGAACCAAAGGGGTAAGGGAATTATTGAGGGGCTATCAGAAGTAAGAACATACATACCATGACACAGTAAAATCACATCCTGGAGTCCTATAATACTGGGCGGAAATTTTGGACCTAAGCTCATTTTCTGAGCCCTAAACGCTCAACCTTTAAATCACCTGGGAAGCTTATTAGTAATATACAGAGTCCTTGCCCTTCTTTGAATTCAGCTTTCAGGAGGTGAGGCTCTGGTCACCAGAGCATAAAGAATTCTCCAGGTGATTCCGCACAACAAAGTTGGAGATCCAGTAACCAAGCAACTGAAAACCAAGATAAGATTGTGTCCTGTGTAATAAAGGGATAAAAACATTTTAGGGAATAATCCAGCAAATAGGACAGGGTACACAGGTGGAGAGAAAATTGTTTAAGAATGCTAAAAAAGCAAGGGCTCCTTTTGGATGCCTTTACAGACTCAGAGCCAACATGCCTCCATCTAATCCCAATTCAATTCACCCATTTAAAAACCAGCTCAGTCTAGTGGTTTTAGCTCTAAACTTTCAGTTTACTATGAATTTACTCAGAAATTGATTTGGAAAAAGAGGTATGTTTGATGTTTAATATATGTTTACATTTGACTTTTTTTTTTTTAATTTTACATAATTGTATTAGTTTTGCCAAACTTCATAGATGTGTACTTCCACAAAAGTACAAGATGTTTTTATTGTTTCCAAAGCATGACTCACATAAAATCAGGAGGCTGAATCCACTAACAGATCCAGAAAAAAATCTATTTCTTTTCAAGCACTATTAGCCGAAAACTTTAACGGAGTTAGGAAATGAAAGAAAATGTTTCTCATACAAATTGTTTCTTTGATTTCTGTAATGCATCCATTGGCTATTAAGTGAATTTTCAAGTCAGCTAAGTAGGTAGTCATTTAAAATATACACATAGGCTCACACCTCTTAATTTGAATTCAGCTTACCAGCCTCTACTATATTTAGCTTTGTTTTTCTTTAAGTAGTCTGTCCTGTTGGTGTATGGATTTGTTTCACCAGAGATGTTGTCAGGGTAACCTAAGAGGAGATTAAGAAATCAGAGATGCCTGTCACCAGTTACTGACATTTTAGGCCTTGGTAATCTTTTCTAGGGCAGTGAAAAGCAGGCAGCAGAGGCAAGACCCACATAGAAACCCCCAAGTGTAGCTATAGTGTTAGCAAAACAATCAGCTGGAAACAGAATTCTCTCCTCTCTGCCAGGGCACAACCAATGTGCTAAAGATAATATACCATTTGCTCAAAAGAATACAGCATTAATATTGAAATGTAAAAATGCCTCCAAAAGCGAGTTTACCATACCAGATCAAGAAAACCACAGGTATGCTTCCAGGAGATTCTATCCGTAAGGTCATCCTGAGTTTGGGAAAGCTCAACCCAGGCTCACAATGAACTAGCCTGTGGCAACCAGTTCAGGCCTGGCCCGTCTTGCAGGTATAGGGCCACCTGCCTGCCATGAAAGGTCAATCTGACCCAGTCTGTGTTCATCCTGTTTGCAGTGGAATGTGATTTTGTTGTTGTTGTTTAGTCTCTTAAGTCGTGTCTGACTCTTTGTGACCCCATGGACTGTAGCCCACAAGGCTCCTCTGTCCATGGGATTTCCCAGGCAAGAATACTGGAGTGGGTTGCCATTTCCTTCTCCAGGAGATCTTCCTGACCCAGAGTTCAAACCCACGTCTCCTGCATTGCAGACGGATTCTTTACCACTGAGCTACCAGGGAACCCCTGGAATGTGTTTTTACCATGTGGAAATCAGCATTTGTGACTACTCCTCAGATCTACATTCAAGCATCAGTGTGTGTGGCTCCTGAGACACAGGAATTGCCATTTTTTCTGAATTACTGGTCTTGGTACAAGATATTTGTACAGTCTGTTTGGCAAACTGTTACTATATTTGAATAACTAAATAGGACAAATTATGGGTCTTACTAAGTTCTAGACTGATACTCTGTTAGACTTCATTTTTATTTTATTAGCTCATTTTTGGCTTCCGAAACATTGGTTCTTTGTTATCATCTGTATGTCTGTCACCCCAAAATACATATGTGGGTATCCTAACTCCCAATGCAATAGTATTTGGAGGTGGAGCTTTTGGGAGGCAATTAGGTCAGGAAGGTGGAGTCCCCATAAATGGGATTAGCACCCCTTATAAATGAGACCTCAGAGCTAGCTCACTCTTTTTCTGCCATGTGAGGGCACAGCAGTGAGAAGGCCACAGTCTCCTATCCAGAAGGCAGCCTCCAGAACCCAGCTGTACAGTCAACCCTGACTGCACACTTCCAGCCCTCAGAACTTCAAGAAGTAAACTCCTTTTGTTTCAAGCCACACACCCTACAGTACTGTCAACTACAAGTTGGTACTTGCCGTGGGCATTTGCCATCCACTTCTACAAGGATTAAATCATGTACTGCTGCAGCTGCTGACCGTCAACACCCTCTGAAAGAGTGCAGGGTGGAGAGCAGAAATGAGGCACTCTGTGCTCTGGGGAAAACTGGCTTAACAGGTCTTCAGATAGTTGGATATTTTCAGGAGCCAATTTTATGAGCCCAATTCTTGTATCTGCCATATCTATAAAAGCACTAAAATCCTTCATGGTGACTAATGCTGCTCCTTGTGACTAGCATAAACCTTCATTAAAAAATATGTGCTTGACTGCATGTACTCCCCCTTCACCAAAATCACAAATATACTGACCTGCTTCCCTACCTCTTTGGAGCAGTTTCTCAGAGCTATCTGAGTGTTATCTCCTGGGCTGCTGTCCTCATTTTGCCCCAAATAAAACTTAACTCACAACTCTAACACAGTGTGATGTTTTCAAGTTGACAGTACTTTGTTATCATCACAGCCTGAATTAAGTCGTTCTCTTTGGACACAGCTATTAACAACAGTCTTAAGAATGTGTAGTTTCGATCTTGTAATATTTCTTTCCTTCTCCTTTATTCCTATCCCAGCTATTCTCCATTTTCCCATTTCTGATGGCTGGGTGATACTTTCACCCTTTTACTGTAAAATGACCCTCATTTTCTCCTAACTCCAAATTTGTAATGAACACAAAAGTACAAATGTCACAAAAAATATGACAAAGAACAATTGGTTCTTTAGATATTCACGTGAATGCTGGCTTTAACTAAAACACATAAACCAAATAATCTTTAGGATGGCTAGATATCAAAATGATGGAAAAGTTTATCCACCCCCAAAATAACAACCAACTGATTTAAGAACACAGAAAGCAAATATCCTATTACTCCAGGATAGTTACTTTCTTATTGCTAGATTCTCCCAATATTTGGGACATATTTATATTAAAAAACAAAACATATTCAATGCATATCTAAAGTTCAAACTTAACTTGATGTCCAGCATTCTTATTTGTTAAATTTGGCAGCCCTATATTACAAGGATGTACTCAGTAATAATAAACATTTTCAAATTTTACTTTGTCATCACTTACAAGAAAATACCAATGGGCTTTATCTTTTCCATTTTCTTTAGCAAATATGATGTGTATAGGATGCCTGTATTGCTCCCTCCTGGATTCCTTAAAATACTCTACCCTCAAAGTCCAACAACTCCAAATGTGGAAAACCTTTATATCAGGTCTTTTCCAATTTTATTTCAGATTCAAAATATCATTCCAGTGTTTTCTTTTGCTCTACACCAAAACTCTATGACTCTCAGAGTGAGACTTTCAGAAGGGGAAAATAGGCTTGTGCTAAATACAGAAAAGAATTGCTGAAAACCCTGGGATCCCAGCCCTGCAGAAATGGGACATCTTCCTTGACCTGACCCACCTACAGAGAGGCTCTAGGGATAGCAGGATAGAAGGGCAATGGCAGCGATTGATCGAATGGCCTTTAGCAGTTTGCTTATCTCTCTTTCATCTGCTTATTCATTCATAAAAAAGTTAAGATAGAGACATAGAAGGATACATATAAGACTTCCACAAGGCAACAAATAGAAGGCAATTGTCAGAGAATAAAATTTTGAATGATATCCAATTACTGTCCTGGACACTACAAGTCAAGTAGTCATTGTCTCAGCAAGAAGGCAGAACCCCCAGCAAGAGAAAAGACAGCTCTGCACCACAGCTTAGGTTTGTTTCAAAATAGACAGACTGGGGAATGCTGGTAAATGTCCAGCTGCAGTCAGTTCTTCAGGGGAGGGGGGGGGTGGTGGTGGGAAAAGACCTATTCATAGCCCCTAATGATTTTTGCAGTGAAAGTACTCCCCATAGTTCCTGGTTTCCATCCGCCAGTGTGACCTCGCTGAGGAGACAGTGAGGAAGAGATGCACAGACTAGGAGAGCATCATGCCCAAAGCCGTGTTTCCCTGTTGAGCGCCAGGAGAAAGAAGGGACTTGAGGCGGTTTCTTGCCGCTGAGGAAAAAACCTAAGTGAATACAAACGTTTCTCAGGCTCAGGGGCAGATGGCGGAGCGATTCAGATGAGAGGCAGCCCAGCCCGTGTGCCCCTCGGTCTGGCTGTGGCGAGACTACAGGCCCCAAGGCAGGAAGAGGGACTCAAATACTCCTTTTTGAACTTCTGGGAGGCCTTCCTCAGATTAGAAAGCCTGCGAGTGTGTGGGAGTATGTGGCACTGTTAGGCAGGGATGGGGCGAGGGCAAGACTTCTGGCTCCTCAGGCGCTTCCTCAGCACGAAGAAGATCCAGAGCTTTAAGGCTCTGGTGAGAAACGCAGTGCCTACCCTGCCTGGATGCTGCTGCAAAACCCCAGAGAACCCCTTGTGGGGCTGGAAGGGCCTGGGTAGTTCCATCTATCTGTCTATCTGTTAATATTCTGGCCACACTGTGTGACTTGTGGGATCTTATTTCCCCTACCGACCCTCAAACCCAGGTCCTCTGCTGTGAGAGCCCAGAGCCCTAACCAATGGGCTGTCAGGGAATTCACCTGGCTAGTTCTCTTTAATTCTCTCTTTGAAATCATGGAAGTTTGAAGCCTAAAAACTGCATTTTGCAGTCTGCATGGCCTGCAGAGTTCCAGCTTCTGTGTCACCCATGAGAAGGTTCTGGGAGATGTCTGACAGGTGGAAGAAAGGGTCCAGAAGCAGAGGCAGGATGCAGGCCTAAGGCAACAGCTGGTGGGCCTGCATCTTCTCAGGAGGGGCAGGAGGTGGAGACAAGAAATCACTTCCTTCTGGTCTGCAGGCAGCTCTCGCCTGCATCTCAGTGCCAGCCCTCTGCCAGCCCCTTGACCTCATTCTCTATGAGACTTCCATGAACAGTATAAAAAGGCAAAAAATAAAGAGTTAAGAGTTATTCTATTGTTGGGAGGGGATATATGTATACCTATGGCTGATTCATGGTGAGGTTTGACAAAAACCAACAAAATTATGTAAAAATTATCCTTCAATTAAAAAATACATTTACAAAATGAGTTATTATATTGTTTACACAGGTGTATTGAAAACAGAGTAAAGGCTCTCAACGTGTCTCAAGGGGTCATAAATGGCATCCACGGGAGTATAATTTCCAGGAAAAGGCAAGAGGCATTAGAGCAGTAAGGCCAGTCAGCAGAATCCAGGGCAGAGGAGGGGGATCCCCAGAAGAGGGCACATCTCAGGAAAGGGGTCTGGGTCAGGAACGTGGAGCTTTGACTGAAGAGCAATGGACCCTATATGAAGAGCCCTGGAGGGAGAGAAGAGACCAGAGGTGCCACTCAGTCTGCTCCCAGCCCGCCAGCCATGACAACCACCTGGGGAAGAGGAGCTGGGAGACGGAATATGGGCACCAAGCTGATGGGAGAGAAGTGGAGTGTGGTGAAGAGCTGAAAGCCTGTTGAAACTCAGGACCACTGGCTTCCCAAAATAAGCCCACTGCCTTAACTAGGAAGGGTTTCCCAGGTGGTGCTAAGGGTAAAGAACCCACCTGCCAATGCAGGAGGCATGAGACTTGGTTCCATCCCTGGGTTGGGAAGATCTCCCTGGAGGAGGACATGGCAGACCACTCCAGGATTCTTACCTGGAGAATCCCATGGACAGAGGAGTCTGGCAAGCTACAGTCCATAGGGTCACACAACTGAAGCAACTTAGCAGAGCACATACTTTATTAATAAACATCACAGGTGGAGGGTGCAGAAAGTACCAGCAGGTAGCCTGCAGGTGGACACACAGTTAGGCAGAGCTACTGGACAGTCAGGCCTCTGCCTGCTTACTACTGAAAATAAGTTCCCCCTGGAGCATGCCAGCACCCAAAAGAGCTACAGTTCTGCTCCCAGCCCAGTGTGTGCTTTTTCTCCCCACACCAGTTCTCCAACCCCCGTGGATGTCCAGCAACTCACTTCTGACACTATCCACCTGGACACAGCATCAGCTCCCAAAGGCAAAGGCTTGGTTCCACAAGACTGGGCCCCCTTCAGCGGCAAAGGCCAACAGCAAGTTCCCGTGCTTCCGAGGGACTGCCTACACACAGGATGCTACAATGACCTCCCTCCTCGGGTTCAATTAATTTGCTCACGGAACTCAGAGAGGCATTTTATTTACTACATTGTTAGAAAAGGAACTCAGGAACAGTGGGGTGGAAGAGAAGACCAGGTGGAGGAAGGTGTGATGGGACTGATCTCGGCCCACAGTGAATGAAGCGGGACCTGGGTTCCCAGGCAGAGATGGAGGCCGGGTCACAGAGCTGAGAGCGTTGAATCCCAGCTGCTGGCCAGTGGTCAGGGACAAGGCCCTGGCCCTTGAGCTTTGCAGAGAAGAATTCCCAGAAAGACAGAAAGCAGTGAAACAAGTAAAGTCTGCAGTAGAAGGAAAAGAGTACGGTACCTGTGGACAGACACATGGGTGGACTCACACACAGGAAGAGTCACACCCTCGTGGCAGTTTAAATGGGGCATTTATTTATTTTTTTTAATGGGGCATTTAAAAATGAGGCATTTCTCTCATTTCACTTAGTTTATGTTTCCGAATTTCCCCATCTCTTTTTCTATGATATTCTTTCTCAAGCCTTCATCAAGCATAGTAGAAAATTTTTTGTAATACACACTTATGTAAATAGTATGTATAATATTATATATATTTATAGAAAGCTTGTGAATTTTTGCCTAGCTAAAAAATTTATGACATTTTGATTCCACTTGTTTGACTTAGTATGAATAGAATGATGGATCTCTAATTTATATTCGCTCAAAATTGTAATACAGTTTCATGTACTTTGGCATCTAGTATTTCACTGTTATGCCAAACACTTTGACTGTGTGGTTCACAACAAATTATGGAAAATTCTTAAATAGATGGGAATACCAGACCACTTGACCTGTCTCCTGAGAAATCCATATGCAGGTCAAGAAGCAACAGTTAGAACTGGACATAGAACAACAGACTGGTTCCAAATCAGGAAAGGAGTATGTCAAGGCTGTATATTGTCACCCTGCTTATTTAACTTATATGCAGAGTACATCATAAGAAATGCCATGCTGGATGAAGCACAAGCTAGAATCAAGATTGCTGGGAGAAATATCAATAACCTGAGACATGCAGATAACACCACCCTTATGGCAGAAAGTGAAGAGGAACTGAAGAATTTCTTGATAAAAGTGAAAAAGAAGTGAAAAAGCTGGCTTAAAACTCAGTATTCAGAAAACTAAGATCATGGCATCTGGTCCCATCACTTCATGGCAAATAGATGGGGAAACAGTGGAAACAGTGACAAAATTTATTTTCTTGGGCTCCAAAATCACTGTAGATGGTGACTGTAGCCATGAAATTAAAAGACTCTTGCTCCTTGGAAGAAAAGCTATGACCAACCTAGACAGCACATTAAAAAGCAGAGACATTACTTTGCCAAGAAAGGTCCAACTAATCAAAGCTCTGATTTTTCCAGTAGTCATGTATGTATGTGAGAGTTGGACCATAAAGAAAGCTGAGCACTGAAGAAATGATGCTTTTGAACTATTGTGTTGGAGAAGACTCTTGAGAGTCCCTTGGACAGCAAGGAGATCCAACCAGTGCATCCTAAAGGAAATCAGTCCTGAATATTCATTGGAAGGATTGATGCTGAAGCTGATACTCCAATCCTTTGGCCACCTGAGGTGAAGAACTAACTTCTTGGAAAAGACCCTGGTGCTGGGAAGGTTTGAAAGTAGGAGAAGGAGTAACAGAGGATTAGATAATTGGATGGCATCACCAACTCAATGGACATGAGTTTGAGCGAACTTCAGGAGTTGGTTGTGGACAGGAAAGCCTGAAGTACTGCAGTCCATAGGGTCACAAAGAGTCAGACATGATTGAGCAACTGAACTGAACTGTACTGTAGCCTGCCAGGCTCCTCTGTCCATGGAATTCTCCAGGTCAGAATACTGGAGTAGGTAGCCATTCCCTTCTCCAGAGATCTTCCCAACCCAGGGATCAAACCCAGGTCTCCTGCATTGCAGGTGGATTCTTTACCATCTGAACCATCAGGCACTTACAATGGACAAACTGAGAGAACGAGGAGGTCTGTTCATGGAGAGGCTGCTTGACCTAACCCATGGGGAGGCCTGGGTAGGAGCTCAGAGAGCTCCACAATCTTCCCCACCCCCTAAGCCCGGAGCTCAGGATGCCCTGGGGACTGTTCCAAGGCCAACCACAAAAAGTAAAGAAGTGGGTGTGACCCAATTCTTAGAAATTCCCACCTCTTCCCCAAAATAGCTAAAATGCTCTTCCAATTCATTAGTCTATGAAATTACTACCCCTGTAAAAACTGACTTCCCTGATGGCTCACTGTAAAGACTTTGCCTGTAATGCAGGAGATACAAGAAATATAGGCTTGATCCCTGGGTTGGGAAGATCCCCTGAAGGAGGAAATGTAAACTCACTCCAGTATTCTTGCCTGGAGAATTCCATGTGCAGAGAAGCCTAGCAGGCAGGCTACAGTCCATACGGTTGCAAGGAGTCAGACATGACTCCACTAACATCATAGCCTATAGAGACTGACCACCCTGTATCCTGGTGCTCCTCTCACCTTCTGAGATGGTCCACACTGTGTTTGTGGGGTATATTTCCACCTGAATAAACCTTTCCCTTTACTATGGCTTTTTTAATTCTTTCCTATAAAGTCAACAACTCACACTTGGCAGCTGTCCCAGGGACTCAGACAAGACATGGGATGTGACGGTCCTCTCTCACCACACTCTATTTCTTGCAACAACAATAGCACACTAGAAAGACGAGGGGCAGGGGCCTCCGCTCTATCCCCAGAGTGATGGGAAGCTCCAGCCAACACTCTGAAAAGTGCAAGGTGATCTTGGGAATTAGGCTTAAATCTTTGACATGCAACTAAATACAGGTCAGGGGGTAAAGATCTAATCTGCCAATAGAGAAGACATGGGCAGGAGACTCAGGTTCGATCCCTGGGTCAGGAATATCCCCTGGAAGAGGAAATGGCAAAAGAGGTTGCAAGAGTCAGACACGACTTAGCAACTAAACGACAATAACAAATATGACATGGTTTTTCATCTTCTCAGGAGATTCTGTTATATGTGGGGCTGGACGAATGAGAAAGTCTATCCCAGCTGATCTGAAAGCCCTCCTTACCAATAACACCTCCCTCTGCCTCTTCCCAGAGAGCCAGGATTTCTTTCCCTAGGTTGCTCCTTTATATCAACACATTGTCCCATGCAGGTCCTCCTTTAAAGAGCTAACATGTTTCTTAACTAGAGGCTTGTGTGTGTGTATGTATGTGTATATATGTATGTGTGTGTATATATATATATATATATATATATATATATTTTCTCTCTACAGGAAGGAAAAAATGAAATGACTTCTGAGCCAATATTTCTAAAAGTCTTCCCTAAGTAATCAGAAGTTATTTTGGAACATTCTCTGCAAACTGTGCTCATGTATTTTGGCCCAGTGTTCACAGCAGGCTGCACCCTGCAGCACCCGATGGATCACTGAGCTCTCCAGCAGTTCTCCCGTGGGGCGCCTGGACACGGACTCTCTTTGGTGCTGTCCACCTGGAAGTGAGGCCAAAGGCAGGGGGCGCAGGGAGCAGAAGCTCCTGTTTCACCCTTGGGCATTTTCGGGGCTATGGGTCAGTGTAAGAGACTGGAGAATGTGATGGACAATAGAAGAAATGACAACAGAAGCAAAAAGAGAGGCAGAGAGGGTCTAGGAATTGTCCAGAGGGTGCAGGAGTGGGAAATGTAAAAAAATAATGATGATAGAAACCAAAAGTGTCAGAGGCTCATATGAATGGATAGCCATCTTAATGATTGAGAATAAGTCTTGAATTTATTATTTTTTAAACTTTTTATTTTGTATTGGGGTATAGCCAATTAACCATGTCGTGATAGTTTCGGGTGAATAGCAAAGGAACTCAGCCATACATATACATGTATCCATTCTCCCCAAAACTCTCCTTCCATCCAGGCTGCCATATAACATTGAGCAGAGTTGCCTGTGCTACACAGTAGTCAGACAGAGAAGGAGAAATATTGTATGACATCCTTTATATGTGGAACTTAAAAAAAAAAGGATGCCAATGAAATTACTTACAAAGGAGAAAGAGACAGTGAACAAACTAAGGCTGCCTGCACACACTGCTATTTTTAAAATGGATAATCAATAGGCCTTGAATTTATTTATAAAATTCAAAAGCAGGCATTTCAAGTTTCAGGAGAATTCTGCTTTAAGATATTAATCCTGTAAGAATTATTTCTATTGTGGCCTGAAAGTAACAACTTCTAAAGTGAGTAAAAACCACCCCTGGCTGAGCAGTGACTAAAAGAAGAAAAAAAAAGTCTATCACTTCTAGAGCACATGGGAAAGAGGAAAAAAAAAAAAAAAACCTGAGGAAACTGCCATTGAATTTCATTCTGGACAGAATTACTTCTGCATCCACCCTGGTCTTTTAGGTATTATGGCTAGTTGAGCCGCAGAACAGGGACCACCAGCTCTCTTTGGTATAACAGCATACTGAACAAATTAACTCAGAGTCAGGGACAAAGAAAATCTAAAAGCTATCAGCCTGATTACTCAACAAAATTCCAAAGGAGTAGTTTTTCTTCATCTATTTCTGGTAATATACAGAGCAAGTTAAGGCCATCTGCTCATGTTTTTCTAATATAAGTGACTTTTACAGACAGTGCAAAAGGCAGTTATCTCCTCAAAAAGTAATCTCAAATCTGAAGCTAATTCATTAGTTACCCAGACGTTAGAAAAGGAATGGTGTAATTCTTGTTTAAGCTGTAGGCCATACTGAAAGCAATGACCAGCATAATTTAAAAATGTTGTGAAGATAATTAGTACAACTTTAAATGCAAATGGTAATTTTATAGAATTATTTTAGGTAGTTGAGAAATCATTATTTTTCTAGAATCACATAAAGCTTTCTCAAATTTTCTATGCAAATATTTGTCTACAGATTTCTAAAGAAAATCAATGTTTAACATCCCCACTTTAAAAAAAATCCAAAAGATATTTCTTAAATCTTAATATTTTGACCAAAAAATACATTCAAGTCCCAAAGAATGGAAAATAGCATGCCTTGGTTTGAGGAATGCTAGCATTCTTTCCATGCCAGCCTCACTTGGGCCAAGTAAGTGAAATTACTTCAATGAAGCCCATCTTTTTTCAAAGGCTTAATACATCCCCATTACCTCCTGGAATTGCTGAAAACTACAATGATTCACTTGGGTACAATTACAAGCATTACTTTTCTGAGAGTGTTATATAAATACCACTTGGAAGAAAGTTGAAAGGGTAACTCAGTAATTGAGAAACCTTTCAAAGATTTTATTTTCACCATTTGTGATTACTTGGTTATTGAATTATAGGTTAAAAAAAAGTACATGCTTCTTTCTTTAAAAGTTTTATTGAAATGTAGTTGATTTACAGTGTTGTGTTAGTTTCAGGTATACTTCAAAGTGACATCGTTTTATATCTGTTCATTCAGTCGTGTCCTACCCTTTGCGACCCCATCAATCGCGGCATGCCAGGCCTCCTTGTCCATCACCATGTCCAGGAGTTCACTCAAATTCATGTCCATCGAGTCGGTGATGCCATGCAGTCATCTCATCCTCTGTCGTCTGCCGGGGTCCAGCCCCAGTGGATCCAGGGAATTCAAAGCGGGGACGTTGTCGGTGAGGATCAGGAAACAATTGCTTAATTAAATGTTAATTAAGGATATAAAGAGTGGATTAAGCTTTCTTATAACTTAACTTATCCTTAAGTTAATTAAAGATAAAATAAAGATAGCTCAGTGAGAAAATTCAGTGGAGAAAAGAGGCTGAATAACTTGGTTTATGTGGAAAGCTAATAAAATTCCAAGGCTAGGAATTTACGTCACCTACGTAGGCCGCAGGTGTCCTCCCGTTCTCCTGAAGGAGAGGAGACACTAAGGCCTCCCCTGTCAGATCTTAGAAGTCCAGGCATAATTAGTAGGCTTGACGAGTCTCCACGCTCCAATTCAGCCAGAAGGTGAGAGAAAGAACGACATGGGGAGACCAAGTTTCGGTGAACAAGGCCCGCACTTTATTTTCCAAAGTAGTTTTTATACCTTAAGTTATGCATAGAGGATAATGGGGGAAGGGGTAGAGTCATGCAGTAAGCCAGGCTTTCTTCCTGCAAACTTATCATATGCAAAAGTTTAGGTGATTTGCATCATCTTCTGGCCCGGAGGCCTGTTAACATTTTAAGACCCTTTCTTCAGAAAACTTATTTTTCTCTAAAGGTGATTAGTCAGGCGCCACCCTCCAAAAACATTAGATAAAGTTGCATTCCTATAGGGCAAAGGTGTGGTGGGCTATAACAAGAAAAGAATTAACTGAAGGGTCCAAGGTTACAAACATTAAAGCTACTACTTACACCAATTATATTAATCAATACACTGCCAGGGACACAGTAGGTAAGGGATATGGAAACTTAGCAGCAAACATTGGCCCAACAAGTGAAAAACCCTTCACCAATGCAATTTCTAATCAATCTTTTAACTGCTCAAAGGAATCTGTGTTCAGACAGTTTAGAACATCTCATGCCTCTCACAGTTGTGAACTAAAACACTCTTGTCACGCCCAGGAACTTTATTAACTGGAGCTGTAATTTAACTCTTTTTCAGAGAGAGGTGGTGGGGGACAGCCCCTCCATAAAGTCAGAGGTGTAGGTGAGAGCACAAAGCAGTAAAGTAGGCAGACTCTGGTTTTGGGGGTAGATGCTCAAGAATTTCCAGGGGGACTCCTGAGGCTCGATCCCGCCTTTGCGTATGCCGAGCCTCTTTCCTCATGACCTTTGCCACGGGCGGAGTTCCTCATGCTGGCTCCCGGCAGTCGTCCCCTTTTCCTCTTCCCCCCAATCCCTCCCAGCATCAGAGTCTTTTCCAATGAGTCAACTCTTTGCATGAGGTGGCCAAAGTACTAGAGTTTCAGCTTTAACATCATTCCTTCCAAAAAAACACCCAGGGCTGATCTCCTTTAGATTGGACTGGTTGGATCTCCTTGTATAATAGTTTTATATATATATATATATATATATATATATACACACACACACACACACACATACACACACACACACATACATACACACACACACACACACACATGTCTGCTTTCAGTCACTCAGGTGTGTCTGACTCTTTGCGACCCCATACTGTAGCCTGCCAGAGTCCTCTGACCATGGGGTTTTCCAGGCAAGAATACTGGAGTGGGTTGCCATTTCCTCTTGGGGGACCCAGGGATCTTCCCAATCCAGGGATTGAACCCATGTCTCTGCCATCTCCTGCATTAGCAAGTGGATTCTTTACCACTGAGCCACCTGGGAAGACTATATATATATATATATATATGGAGAGAGAGAGAGTCTTTTCCATTATAGGTTATCATAAGATAATCCTATAATTATACAGTAGGTCTTTGCTGAAAAACTACTGTCTTGCTATAGCAAGTCAGACAAAAACACTTACATGTAAGTGCGCACATACACACAGAGAGACAACCATATAGTTATTGTAAGATATTAGCTATATTCCCTGTGTTCTACAGTGCATCCTTATAGCTTATTTTATACCTAGTAGTTTGTACCTCTTAATCCCCTGGCCCGCATACAACCAATATCTGTAAGAGAAAGGTAAGTGAGACCCACATGATGACTCTGCTGGCGGGGTCTGATCCCGTGTGAGAAGGTATGAGCTGTTTTGCCAGCAGCAGGGTTTTAGGAAGGCAGTTAGTGGTTCCCTTTTCCCCCAGAGCAAGGCTGTCTCCTGAACTGCCTGTGTCACTGTGCGCCAGTGATAATCATCCTGACTCATGAAAAGCTACTCTTATAAGCAAACCAGGACCACACAAGGCAGGCTGAGGGTCCAGAAGTCAATTATTGGCTGGGAAAAGCCAGATTTTGAGAAATAAAAGAAACTGGTTCTGGATTTTTCTACTTTTCAATGTTGCCAGACCCTACTGTTGGAGGAAAAATCTCACAGATATTTCAGCTTACTCTCTGGAGTTCTTTAAAACAGATCTCCACCCTTTTCTCTTTTATTCTAATGTGTTTTGTGGCAGGGCAACATTCCAGTGGTGCCCGTTTAAACATAAAAACAAAGCCACAAAAATGCACCACCTCCATGTGAACTCCAGAACGTAAAAGTGCTTCTCAGTTTACCTTCAGATCTTTGCTCTCTGGTCTCATGTGTGCCTGTGGGGTTCCGGGCTGTGTCAGGTCCTGGAGCTCTCTCCTCTGGGGCTGGGCATCTCCCATTGCCTTCCCTCCCTCTAGTCATGGGTTTTGGTTGATTACAGTGGGAGCTCAGCTGAGTTAGAAGTATTCTACTGGATTCTCTAGAAATAAATCCAAGGAACATTCTAGAGTAGTAGTTCTCAAATTAAGGTACATCCAATTTCCCTGGAGGGCTTTTTTAAAATTTTGTTTATTGACTGTATAGTTGCTATACAATCCTAGATAAATTATTGGTGTACAAAAAAATGATTCACAATTTTAAAAGTTTATACTCCACCTTTAGGGACTCCCAGGTGGTAAAGAATCCACCTGCCAATGCAGGAGACAAAGGTTCAATTTCTGGGTCAGGAAGATCCCCTGCAAGAGGAAATGACAACCCATTCCAGTATTCTTGTCTGGAAAATCCCATGAATAGAAGATCCTGGTGGGCCACAGCCCATGGGGTCACAAAAGAGTTGAATATGACTGAGTAAGTGAGAACATACACACACTCCATTTATAGTTATTATAAAATACTGGCTATGTTCCCCATGTTGTATAATATATCCTTATAGCTTATTTTATACCTAATATTTGGTACCTCTTAATCCCCTACACCTATTTTGCCCACCACTCCTCCCCACTCTCCCCACTGTAACCACTAGCTTGTCCTCTGTGGTTGTATTCACTAGTATACACTTTTTGCTGTATTCACTAGTTTGTTATATTTTTTACATTCCTCGTAGTAGTGGTACCATAGTAGTTGGAGGGCTTGTTTACATACAGATGCCCAGGTACCACTCTCAGAGATTCTGGTTGGTGGGGGGGGGGGGGTGTGGAGGGAAGAATGAGAAGTTGCATTTCTGCAGGTGTTGCCTTTGCTGCTGTTCAGAGACACACACTTAAGTAGCACTTGTCTGGAACTGTTCACAGACACAAAAGCAGGCAGTTAGAGAACTCATTGGTTCCTGTATCCATTTCTCCAGCATTAGTCACTACAGCCATACCCCCAGGCCCTCTGCCGGATTCCAGGATGCACAAGTGAATAGACAGGCACCTAAGTCTAATAATACATAGTTGGCCACATAAATAATGCGTAGGAAAGAATGGGGTGGACACAAGGCTCAAGGCTACCTGGATGTGGGGGTGCGGCAGGGAGCTGTTTTGAAAAGTTTGAGAAGATGACCTTTGGACTGCCTCTAGAAAGGGGAACCAGAATCACCAGCAGAGCATCACCAGGAATAGAGGTTTACGGCCAGCTGTGGTAGAGAGTATTGTATGCAGATCTATAAGGACCTATAGCCTGAGAAAGAGGGAGGGAAGGATGTAGAAGAGACAGGAGACTTGAACCCGAAAAGCAACAATGGACTAGAGGATAGGAAGGCTATGAGATACGATCACAGGAATTATGACTGCCTTGAACAAGGAGAGTGAAGGAAGGGAGAAAATCAGTGCTGAAAAACCAAGAATAGCTGGGGGAATGGAAGGGGTTCATTTCTGGACAACTCAAATTCGAGGTATGGAGAGCACAGAGGTAGCACTCTGTTGGGGTATCTGAACACATAAGACCTGGAGTCTGGGAGGTAGATATGGCTAGCAGTCCTCAACTTTGGCCTATTAGCAGTTGAATTCTTAGAAGCAAATGAGATTGCCTGTTTGTCCTTCAATGTCTACTGAGGACCTGCTGCCTCGGGTGCATTTAGGGAGTATGTTAGTCTTGTGTGCTAACACATTGTCGCAAATTGGGAGTCTTAAACAACACACATTTATTATCTCCTAGTTCTCTTAGTCAGAAGTCTGGGTTGGTTGGGCTGGTTTCTCTTCTCCAAATTTCACAAGGTGGAAACCAGGGTGTCAGCAGGGTTGTGCTCCTTCTGGAGCCTCTGGAGATGAGTCTGCTTCCAGGCTCATTCAGGTTATTGGCAGAATCGACTTCCTTGTGGCTGTAGGACTGAAGTTCCCAGTTCCCTAGTTTCCTTGTTGGCCATCAGACAAGCTTTGGTCTCCACCCAGAGGCAGCTTGCATTCTTTCTCCTGCTTTCTATCTGGCACCCTTCAGCAGCTGTAGGTGGAGTCGTTCACCCTCTCCTGCATCAGATCTCTCTGCCCTCACCCTCTTCTGAGGTGTCTCTATGAGAAATGTCTCTGTTTTAGAGGAGTCATGTGAGTAGGCTGGGCCATAACTTTAATTAAATCTGCAAAGTTTCTTTTGCTGCATAAGGTAACGTTCATACAAGATCCACGGAGCAAGGTGCAGGCATCTTTGAAAGTCATTCTGCCCATCACAAGTAACTGGAAAATTGGTATTTAGCAAAAGAGACACAATCCTTGCCTTCATGGAGTTTACAGAGTAAGGGGACATTTAGGTCTAAATCAAATGATTCCCCTACAGAATTATATAACTATAAAATATGCTGAAATCTCTGAAGGAATACCAAAGTGTAACAGATATGGTGAGAAAAATGCAGAATGACCTGGTCTGCGGAGAGAAGGAATGTTTTGCCACAGGCATGAAACTGAGTTGAGAGCTGAATGATGGATAGGAGCTACTAAGATGAAGAGGGTTAAGGAACAGCATTTCAGAAGGAAGGAACAGTATACACAGATGCCTTGAGGAGAATGTGATATTAAGCCCTGAAAGAAGGCAGAAGGGTCTGGAGCAGAGGGAATGAGGGATGTGGGGTAGGAGAGGGAAGCTGGACATGGAGGAAAATAAGGGGGAGATTTTGTTTCTCTCTTAAAGGCAACAGGAAAACACTGAAAGATTTTCCCTCAAGGAAATGCCACTTTCAGATTTTATTTTTTATGTGATTATTCCAACTGCAGTATGCAGAAGGTTAAGTAGGTGCCAAGAGAGCTAAAGCCTTAGTGACACAGTTCTGTGGTCTCAGAATGAGATGGCAGGAGCTGTAGACTGTGGCAAGACAATGAAAAGAGAAAAGTGAATGGGTTTGAAAGGTGTTTAGGAAGTCTATTAGTCAGAGTTCCTTGGTTACATGTAACTTGAACTCTCACATGAGTAAAGAAAGAGAGGTAGGAAGGATACTATTAGCCTACATTCCCCAAATTTGGGAAAACCAGGGATGACACTGACTTAAGCAGGGACACAAATGTCCATGGCCTTTGTGCCATCACTCATTACAATGGGCACCTTGCCTGACAATGCAACAGACTAACCGAAAGTGAGGACTGAGACGGGGGTAAGGGAACATCCTGCAATCCGTCCAAGCTTCCAATTTTTACAATGAGAGGAGAAAGAATCTTCTCTTACTTATTTATTTTATTGAAGTATAATTGCTTTACAAGGCTGGGTCAGTTTCTGCTGCACAACACTGAATAAGCTATATGTATACATACACCCCCTCCTTCCAGAGCCTCCCTGCCAATCCCATCCCACCCCTCTAGGTCATCACAGAGCACTGAGCTGAGCCCCCTGTGCTATACAGTAGCTTCCCACTAGCTGTCTATTTTCACACACAGTAGTGTATAGATGTCAGTGCTCCTCTCTCAGTTCATCCCGTCATGACTACCCTCCTTCTAAATTTAACTGCATTTAAAAAATTCCCTATTTAAACTTCAATCAGTTGGCTATCCCTGGAAAAAACACTATGGTTAGGGGTAAGGTCCAATTTGGAGGCACTGCTATTTTCTAGGCATATTTCCCAGCAAAGAAGGCATACTCTTCTGATAAAACAGAATAAGTGCCCAGTACAAAAAAGCAAAGTTGGTGTATGTAGGACATGGTATGTTATAGAGAAAGGGCTGTCCAACAATAATTCCCATGTTAATGGCTAGATCATCTAGATTAGCAATGGCCAGACTATGGCAGGAAGTCCTAAGTCCTGAGCTATTGCTTGTTTTCATAAATAAAGTTTTATTGGCACATAGCCATGCCCAAATGTTTATGCATTGTCTATGTTGCTTTCATACTTGAAAGGCAGAGTTGAGTAGTCATGACACAGACTGTGTGGTCCACATAACTTAAAATGTTTATTATCTGGTCCTTTAGAGCAAGGTTGCCAACTCCCAATCTAGACGGATAGATCTTTCAAGAGAAGCAATGCATCTTTCAAGAGAAGCACTGCATTTAGAAGGAAGAACACGCATTTGGTTTTGGACATGATGAATTTAGGTGCTTTTCAGATATCTAAATTGGAACAACACATATGTGTTTGGAGATTTGTAGTTTCTGTTCCTCGCATTTTTAAATGGCTCAATGAAGAATTTATTAATTTCCCATATTCATTGGAATAGACATTGTTTTGTAGCCATAGTAACTAGTTACCATTACAGCCAGTTTTTAAATTGGCTTAATCAATCAATGATAACATGCTCAGAGAACAGGTTTTTGAAAGTGGGCCAGTGAGCAACAGGGCCCCTCTTCTGAAAGACAGTCAGTTGGCAAGAGCTTCAGTCCAGGGAACATACTGAGAAGTCAACTGATTCACAGAGTATAACCCAAGCAACCACACTTCTCCAGCTGATGTCGGCCCATTCTCTGAACTGAATATCTGCTAAAAATCCAAGGTAAAATTAGTAGTCTGCTTTGTGTGAAGAGACTGTCTAAAAAAATTATAACTCTCCATTATGAGTGATAAATTCAGCTTTGTGTTTCCATTAACAAATAGTGAATTATTCCTTCAACTGGGGCTCCTCTGGTGGCTCAGATGGTAAAGAATCTGCCTGCATTGTGGGAGACCTGGGTTTGATTCCTGGGTCAGGAAGATGCCTGGAGAAAGGAATGGCTACCCACTCCAGTGTTCTTGCCTGGAAAATTCCATAGACAGAGGAGCCTCGCAGGCTACAGTCCATGGCATCTCAGAGTCAGACACAATTGTGAGACTAACACTTTTTCACTTTCTTCCTTCAACTGAGCCTCAGATTTAAAAAAGAAAGAAAGTAAGTAAATGTCTAAATCTCATAGGTAGTTGTGACCATGGGAGAGGCAGCAACTGGTTTAGGGAAGGTACACTAGATGAGAAGACAACAGTGGTGAGGATGAAGCTATATGAACTCCAGCCTTTGATGACTACATAGAAGAGAAGACTGCAAAGGAGAAAATGATAGATGAACCACGGAGATGGGAAGATACCCAAGACAATATGTTCCTACAGAGGCTGTGGGAACTCTCTAAAGAATTAAGAAACAGTCAAGAGAGGGAAATGCCCCTGAGAACTTACCTAAGACATGAACTGAAATTTGTCTACTGGGGTTAGTAACAGGGACATCATTGTGACTTTGGTGAAATCTCCTTGTTTCTATCAAGAAGACTGAAATTAAGGTTGGATGTTGAGATGTGAGTAAAGATGAGAAGATGATAACAAAATATATAAATAATTCTTTGGTAGATGGAGGAAAAATGGTCTGGCATCATTTTGCTTATAAAATAGGAAAGGCTCCATCATGTTAACATACTCATGTCAAAAATTCAGTAAAGACATTTAAGACATAAGGAAACACATAATCAATAATATGGTAAGTACTGAAATAGTGAGAGGGGAAATGACCAGGGTGACAGTGCAGGAATTAGGTTTAGATAAGAACATGAGAACCTATAACCAAACAAAACAGAACATAAAAAGATGGAAGCAATAGTGGGTAGAAAGGGGCTTCCCAGGTGGCTCAGAAGTAAAGAATTCGCCTGCAATGCAGGAGACACAGGTACAGTCACTGGGTTAGGAAGATTTCCTGAAGGACGAAATGGCAACCCACTCTAGTTTTCTTGCATAGAGAATCCCATGGACAGAGGAGCCTGGGTACAGTCCATGGAATTGCAAAAGAGTCAGATACAACTTACCAACTAAAGAGTGGGTAGAGATCTAGACTGGGTTACAGGATGCATAGCATAAGTTTGCAGGAGAAGCCATTTGATTACTTTTTTTGTCTCTTTGGAGGTGGAAAGCAAAGTTACCTTCTGAATGTGAAAAATAAAATGGAAAAAGTTGGTTGGATCTTAAGGAAATTTAGGACACTTATAGGAAGAAGATAGAATCAAGAATAGGACATTGATAAAAACCATATTTATCAATGGTGGATAAGTGAAATCGGACTAAGAATGACTGAATAAAAAAGAAAGAAGGGAAATCAAGACAGTGGTTTAATAGAAACCAAGAGACAGAGAAGCTTTATGAAAAGAACGGACACTAGTTTTAAATGACAAGTAAGATTAAAAACTGAAAAATGGCCAATTAGACTTAGAAACTAGGATGCCGTTAGCTTTTTCATGGAAATTGGGGCCAGAAATCTGACTATAATAGGTTAAAGTTGAGATTTAACTTAATGGGATATTTCTATTCAAACATGGTGGACTGAACATCACATGTTTATTTCTGATTTATCTCTATATTATACTTTATATAATGAGAGTAAATAAGTTAAAACTTATGTACTATAAGAGTAAACAGATGATAGTTCTCAACAAATTTTTAGAAGATGAAAAATTAGCAGAGATGAGAAAAGTAAATAGGAACTCTATAAATACCAAAGAGAAAAAATTCACTTCAGTGCTGTGGGTTGAATGTTGGTGGCCTCATAATATTCGTATATTTAAACTCTAATGCCTGGTGTGATGATATTAAGAGGTGGAGGCCTTTGGAAGGTGATTATGTCAAGAGAGCAAAGCCTTCCTAAATGGGAGTCATGCTTTTATAAAAGAGACCCCAGAAAGCTTCCAAGCCACTTTTGCCATGTAAGGCCATAAGACAAGAAGTCTGTGATCTGGAAGGGGACCTTCACCCAACGATGACAGCACCATAATCTTAAACTTCCACTTTCTGTAACTGTGAGAAATTTCTATTATTTATAGGCCACCCAGTCTATGGTATATTGTTATAGCAACTCAAATGGACTAAGACAAACAACCATGAAAAAGATCATAAAATGGCATCAGCCGGTGATGACTTGGGCAAAGAGCCCTGTATGTCAAACAGCTAGATCATAATATTAACTGATGAGATCTCTGGGCCCTCTGACTACTCATGGGCTCTAGAATGCTAGGGCTTAGACATACATAGTCTGTCTGCCCTCCGATAGAGAAGGATAAGAGGCTTTTGGAAACTTCCTGATGGGAGAGACTGACTGAGGGGGAAACTAGGTCTTGTTCTTATGGGCAGGGTCATGCTCAGTAAATCTTTAATCTAATTTTCTGTTGAAATTCAGACTTAAATTGAAGAAAGTAGGGGAACATTGCTAGACCATTCAGGTATGACCTAAATTAAATCCCTTATGACCATACAGTGGAAGTGAGAAATAGATTCAAGGGATTAGATCCGAGAGACAAAGTGCCTGAAGAACTATGCATGGAGGTTCATGACATTGTACAGGAGGCAGTAATCAAGACCATCATCAAGAAAAAGAAATGCAAAAAGGCTAAATGGTTGTCTAAGGAGGCCTTACAAATAGCTATGAAAAGAAGAGAATCGAAAGGCAAAGGAGAAACAGAAAGATATACCCATTTGAAAGCAGATTTTCAAAGAATAGCAAGGAGAGAAGAGAAACCCTTCCTCAGTAATCAGTGCAAAGAAATAGAGGGAAACAATAGAATGGGAAAGACTAGAGATCTCTTCAAGAAAATTAGAGATACCAAGAGAACATTTCATGCAAAGATGGCACAATAAAGGACACAAATGGTATGGAGCTAACAGAAGCAGAAGATATAATGAAGAGGTGACAAGAATACACAGAAGAACCATACTAAAAAGATCTTCATGGCCCAGATACTCATGATGGTATGATCACTCACCTAGAGTGAGAAATCCTGGAATGCGAAGTCAAGTAGGCCTTAAGAAGCATCACTATGAACAAAGCTGGTGGAGGTGATGGAATTCCAGTTGAGCTATTTCAAATCCTAAAAGATGATGTTGTGAAAGTGCTGCACTCAATATGCCAGCAAATTTGGAAAACTCAGCAATGGCCACAGGACTGGAAAAGGTCAATTTCCATTCCATTCCCAAAGAAAGGCAATGGCAAAGAATGTTTAGTCTACTAAACTGTAGACTACTAAACTACTAAATTGTACTCATCTCACACACTAGTAAAGTAATGCTCAAAATTCTCCAAGTCAGGCTTCAATAGTATGTGAACCATGAACTTCCAGATGTTCAAGCTGGTTTTAGAAAAGGCAAAGGAACCAGAGATCAAATTGTCAACATCCGCTGGATCATTGAAAAAGCAAGAGAGTTGCAGAAAAACATCTATTTTTGCTTTATTGACTATGCCAAAGCCTTTGACTGTGTGGATCACAACAAACTGTGGGAAATTCTTCAAGAGATGGAAATACCAGACCATCTGACTTGCCTCTTCAGAAATCTGTATGCAGGTCAAGAAGCTACAGTTAGAACTGGACATAGAACAACAGACTGTTCCAAATTGGGAAAGGAGTACGTCAAGGCTGTATATTGTCACCCTGCTTATTTAACTTATATGCAGAGTACAACGTGAGAAATCCTGGGCTGGATGAAGCACAAACTGGAATCAAGATTGCCGGGAGAAATATCAATAACTTCAGGTATGCAGATGATACCACCCTTATGGCAGAAAGTGAAGAAGAACTAAAGAGACTCTTGATGAAAGTGGAGAGTGAAAAAGTTGGCTTAAAGCTCAACATTCAGAAAACTAAGATCATGGCATCTGGTCCCATCACTTCATGGCAAATAGATGGGAAAACAGTGGAAACAGTGACAGACTATTTTGGGGGGCTCCAAAATCACTGCAGATGGTGACTGCAGCCATGAAATTAAAAGACTTTTGTTCCTTGGAAGAAAAGTTTTGACTAACCTCGACAGCATATTAAAAAGCAGAGTCATTACTCTGCCAACGAAGGTCCATCTAGTCAAAGCTATGGTTTTTCCAGTCATGTATGGATGTGAGAGTTGGACTATAAAGAAAGCTGAGCACCAAAGAATTGATGCTTTTGAACTGTGGTGTTGGAGAAGACTTTTGAGAGTTCCTTGGACTGCAAAGAGATCCAACCAGTCCATCCTAAAGGAAATCAGTACTGAATATTCATTGGAAGGACTAATGCTAGAGGTGAAACTCCAACACTTTGGCCCCCTGATGCAAAGAAATGACTCAGTTGAAAAGACTCTGATGCTGGGCAAGGTTGAAGGCAGGAGGAGAAGGGGATGACAGAGGATGAGATGGTTGGATGGCATCACCGACTTGATGGACATGGGTTTGGGTGGACTCCGGCAGTTGGTGATGGACAGGGAGGTTCATGGGGTAACAAAGAGTCGGATATGACTGAGTGGCTGAACTGAACTCCGACATACACACATCTTAGAGTTTAAAGGATTCTGTTCCATAAAATGTCAGATACACTACATTTGATCTTCCTCATCACCCCAAATGGGCAGGCCACAGCCCAATCACTGACCAGTTGACACAAGTCTCTCCATTTCACAAAGCTTCCAAGGAGCTGATGGGCGACTCATTCTTAAATATAAATGAATAAGAAGAGACCACCAGTCATGTGAAAAAAGCTCCTAACACAACAGAGAGACCAATACTAATGAGGAAAGATCAACCAATTCCATGGAAACAACATTAGATTTCATAGTTTCAGAGAGATATTATATATATATATATATATATATATATATATATATATATATATATAAATAGTTGGCCAAAAAGCTCATGTAGGTTTTCCATAAGATCTTATGGAAACATTTTAACAAACATTTTGGCCAATCCAATAGTTAGCTATAGATATAGATTATGTCCAAGAAATAAGAACAGGGACATGAAGGAAGACTTAATGGAAGCACAGTTTTGGAGATTAATATCTGAAGAAACAGATAAAACTGAGAGTGGGAAATCAAGGGTAAAGCAGCTTGAACAGCATTCAAAAGAATGGCATTTTCATCATTACCCATGGATACTATTCAACTTTTAAGTTTTGTGCATGCATTTAATAAGAAGAGTAAACACTAAAAATAAGCAAATCCTACACAGGGCATGTGGACAAAGAATAGAAATAATCTTTTTAAGATTCTTTTCTCTAAAGAATAGAAAATAGGACAACAGTAGTAAGAAAGGTACAGGATCATAGATGGATTTTTTATTTTATTATTTTAAACAGGAAATCTTTGAGTATAAATGTAGGTTAGGAAGAGGAATTAGAAGGAGAGAGAGGATCAAAACACAGCTAACAGAACAAGTTAAGGGACATATGCAGAGAGATAGCAGGGCAAACCATGCAGGGTCAATACTAAGCTTGAGGACAAGTTCTTCTCTCCTCTGAACCGCAAGAGTGGAACACTGATGAAGATGTTCCTGATGGCTCTCATTTTCCCAGTAAAGGAGAAATAATGTCAGCATCATTGATGTCAGGAAGGGCAAGTAAGTAGGTGAGGATGAGAAGAGTTGTAGTGATTTGGAATATCCTTGTAAGTAACTGAGGAAGCAAGCAAGCCCAAATTGTGTAAAAGAACTTTCAAATCACATGAAGACTTGGGACTTCCTTGGTGGTTCAGTGGTTAAAAATTCACCTTCCAATTTGGGGGACGCAGGTTGGATCCATGATCAGGGAATCCCACATGCTGCATGGCAACCAAGCCTGTGTACTACAACTAGAGAAGCCTGCAAGTCTCAATGAAGACCTAGCAAAGCCAAAAAAAAAAAAAAAAAAAAAAAAAAACTTTTTAAACTTCTAGCTACCTTTAAAAAAAATGAGGGCTCATTAGCAATTGGAGACCATAAGTTGTAATTACAGAGGCTCACAGATGAATGATTAGGGGTGGAGGTGGCATTTGTCAACTAATTTCTAGGAAAGATAAATGGATGGCAGGATTGACACTGATTTGCAAGGTCATAAGAATGTTGTGCTGCAATTCATGGGGTCGCAAAGAGTTAGACACGACTGAGCGACTGAACTGAACTGAACTGAAGAATGTTGAGGAGACAAAACAATATGATGAAACCTAAGTATTTTGTTGTAGAGAGCTTGGGCTACAGAAGGAAGGAAGTAGTGGACTGAGTGAAATAAAGGGCATTGATAATCAGAGTGAGCGAGTGAGTGAAGTCGCTCAGTCATGTCTGATTCTTTGCGACCCCATGGACTGTAGCCTAACCAGGTTCCTCCATCCATGGGATTTTTCCAGGCGAGAATACTGGAGTGGGTTGCCATTTCCTTCTCCAGGAGATCATACCGACCCAGGGATTGAACCCAGGTCTCCCACATTTTAGGCAGATGCTTTACCAGGGAAGATCTGAGCCACCAGGGAAGATCCCTGATAATCAGAAGTCTTAGACAACTTGCATATAGTGAACAGGGGAAGGAGAGGAATATAGGGATGATTGTGGTCAGGAGTTGGAATATTGGGGTTTAAAATTCTCGAACCTGTGCCGATGTCCTGAGTATGATCCTGTAGATGGTGGCTCAAGGGGTAGGACAGACATTGTTTAAGTATAAGAAGATGAGAATTTCTACACGTGAATGACGAAGACAAGCAGGACAGTGGATGACCACAGAGGAGAAGAAAGGCAGTATACCAGGCACCAAAGGAAAGATGGGGTTATTTAATTATATGGGCACACCACAGATGAAGGAGCCTCCCTAAAAGTAGAAGTATATGGAGCTGCTGCTGCTGCTGCTAAGTTGCTTCAGTCGCGTCCAACTCTGTGCGACCCCATAGATGGCAGCCCACCAGGCTCCCCCGTCCCTGGGATTCTCCAGGCAAGAACACTGGAGTGGGTTGCCATTTCCTTCTCCAATGCAAGAAAGTGAAAAGTGAAAGTGAAGTCGTGTCCAACTCTTCGTGACCCCATGGTCTGCAGCCTATCAGACTCCTCTATCCGTGGGATTTTCCAGGCAAGAGTACTGGAGTGGGTTGCCATATGGGAGCTAAAGGTAAGCAAAGACATCAATGCCTTTCTAAACAGCTCTAAATCTTCCCATTTCTGTATTCTGACCAATGTGGTTACTTGGCTGGACCAGCCAAAGAATGCAGTGTCACTAAAAAAACAAGTTGGATGAGATTAAGAATTGCTGCAAAAGGAAAACCATCATGAGAAAAACGCTGGAGGTGGTGCAACAGAAGGGAATCCCAGTCCATCATAAAAATGTATCTGCACTAGTGCTTTGGGCCAAGGCAAAATCAGGATGGGCCCCACAGAAGGCCATCAGGACCCCAGATTCAAATAAAGGTAAACAGCCCCTTTTAATTCCAACATTTATATGAGTGTTTATTTGGGACATACAAGTCAAAGTGCTAGTTGCTCAGTCATGTCCAACTCTGTAATCCCATGTATGGTAGCCTGCCAGGCTCCTCTGTCTTTGGGATTTCCCAGGCAAGAATACTGGAATAGGTAGCCATTCCCTTCTCTAGAGGATCTTCCTTACCCAGGGATTGAACCTGGGTCTACCTGCATTGCAGGCAGATTTTTTACCATCTGAGCCATCAGGGAAACCCTGTGACATATAAAAGCTGCCTATCAAGTTGTCATCATACAGTGATCTCAAGGGAATGATAAATAGAAGGAAGCAGAGGGAAGAGTGGACAGACAGGATTTGATCCTGAATATCATGCTGCTGCTGCTGCTAAGTCGCTTCAGTTGTGTCTGACTCTGTACGACCCCATTGATGGCAGCCCACCAGGCTTCCCCATCCCTGGGATTCTCCAGGCAAGAACACTGGAGTGGGTTGCCATTTCCTTCTCTGCTGAATAGCATGGAGGGGCCCAATACAAAGTGTGCTCCAGAAAGAGGAGACCACCAGCGTCTGTGAGAAGACAATTTGGGGTGTAGAACACTGGCCACTGAGGCCTTTGTTTTGCATTTGCCTTTAAGTCCAGCATGGGCAAGCTTGGTGGGTGGTAAGGTTATTCTCGGAATGTGTTTCCTGTCTTCTTTTCTTCTCTTGTATCAAATGCTGACTGTTGCCCAGCCTCTGTGCTGTGTCACCCCCAGGCACCACGATGATGACTCTTATTTATCATTTCCCTCTTCTGTCGCCCTACTCCTTCTCTCAACTTTCACAAGGGCAGGCTCTTTCTTGGCAATTTTTATCTCCAAGCATAGAGCCCTCCCTATTTCCTCTGCCTTTTTACTCCCCATATGTGCTTTGATTTATTAAAAAAAAAAAAAAAAAAAACTACAGGGAGTCTTGAAACTAAGAGAAGTAAAACATGATTGCTTGCATTCTTCCATTCTTCCTGAACCCACAGACTCGAGGCATCGACTGCCCAAGTATTCACAGAAAGTTATTTTAGGGAATGAATCTGGGGCCATTATAAAATTCCAGTGGCTTTAGTTTCCTCACAATTTTCTGATATTCAAGCTTTTTAGACAGGATTGTCTGAAGCTATGTAGCTTAAGGGTCTCTGGGTTATAATTATAACCATGGATCTATCTCTAATGCCCTGTATTAGAGCAAGACTCCAAACCTCTCTGTTCTATAAAATAGGGAGCACAAAAATAACCTTCCTTGAAGAGCTGTGGTCAATAAAAACTAATAAATACTACCACAAAACAGCCAGAATTTAGATGCAGGAATGGGGTATTTGAGAAACACTAAATAAAATGATGTAGTGGACAGTCTAAGAACTGAGAACTCAAGGAAGTCTGCCAGCTGAAAATATTAATTTCCAACATTAATAAAGTCAGGGCTTCCAAGAAGCAAAATTCTGCTTGAGGAACACAGTACAGCCACCCACCTCCACTTTTTCTCCATTTGAGATATCTTTTCTGACCTCCAGGGCAGCAGAACTCTTTTCATTCCTGTTAATTGCCTGGACCTTTCATCTCTATGTTACCTGCTCTGGCAGCCATCTGCACAGTGTTCTACCACTTTCCCCAAATTCTTTCTCTCCAAATTTCATCTGGTCTTTGTGCAAATCTCCAGGACTTAGCTGTCTGCTGGATGATAGTAAATAGCAAGGGGGTGAATAAGGGCTTTCATCCTAGCAAAGTGTTTTATTACGTCTATGTAGCAATGACTCAACTCAGTACAAATGTGTAGACTTCCATGAAGTACCCTTAATGTGTTCACTAATCCTGGAAATTTCAAGCAAAGGATCTCACTGTGTAGAGGAGCAATTTTAGGTTATACAGGGTTTTCAGCATAACTTATATTAATAATACAAAAGTAGTTGCTAATTCTATCTACACCCTTGAAGGAGGGTCATCTATTAACAAGAGAAATCTGTGTCTCAGGGCAAAGTTTCTACCTTACTTCAAGAGAATATACTGGTGACTAAGACAACTTTATCCTCCATACCCAACCAAGCAAGAGGAACCTCTTTGATCCTGACCCAACTCCTTGATATCCTGCTGCTGCTAAGTTGCTTCAGTCGTGTCTGACTCTGTGTGACCCCATAGACAGCAGCCAACCATGCTCCCCTGTCCCTGGGATTCTCCAGGCAAAAACACTGGAGTGGGTTGCCATTTCCTTCTCCAATGCATGAAAGTGAAAAGCGAAAGTGAAGTCGCTCAGTCATGTCGGACTGAGCGACCTACCAGGCTCCTCCGTCCATGGGATTTTCCAGGCAATAGTACTGGAGTGGGTTGCCATTGCCTTCTCCGTCCTTGATACCCTTGGTAATGCAAATAAAGTTGACCTTCAACGACCCACAGGTGGATTATCTGCAAAGCTGGCTTTTACCTTCTTATTTTGACACTGTCATTTTGTCTATTGAAGCCCTCTAAAAGCATTACTGTTGCTTCTATTTACTCTTATCCTCTGCAAGCAATAATGATAATTTCTAGCATTTGTTTGGCATTTTATGGTTTTGAAACATTTTCACATGCATTACCTTATTTGATGTAGCTTCTAACTAATCCAAAGTTGGAAGGAAGTCTTTGAAATAATATTTTGCCTTCATTTTTTTCCCAAGAAGATATATGCTAACATGATGGAAGCTGATTAAGAAACAAAACAAAACCAAATATGTATGAGATTGCACTGATCTTTGGCACAAGTCTGAGTAGACAGCACTGAGTGTGCCAGTGACTATCCCAACAGATGAGGAAGAGGGAGGAAATAAACAGACAGATGCTCAGAAATCGCCACTTCCTCATAGCACTGTCTTATTGTTGGGCTCAAAGACTAGATCAAAATCACACTGCAAAGTGGGTTTAAGCCCTTGTTTTTGTGGTCAGTTGACTTTCAACAAAAGTAACAAAGCACATCAATGAACACAGGATAGTCTTTTCAACAAACAGTGCTGGGACAAATGGATATACACATGTCAAAACATGAACTTAGACCCTTACTTCACACCACACACAAATACAATCTCAAAATGGATCAGAGACCTGAATGTATGAGCTAAAACTACACAACTTTTAGAAGAAAACATAGGATAAAATATTCAAAGTCTTGGGTTAGATAGAGCTTTCTTAGATATGACAATAAAAGCAGGATATATAAAAGAAAAAACAATAAATTAAACTTTTGAGCATCAAAACATATTAAGAAAATTTAAAAAAAACAAATCTTAAACTGGAAAAAAATATTTGCAAATCATATCTGATTTAAAAATCTTATATTAGTATCTAATGAGCCTTACAAATCCATATACAGATCTTTCTTGACTTACAATGGGTTTACATCCCAATAAGCACATTGCAAGCTGAAAATGGGGCTTCCCAGGTGGTGCTAGTGGTAAAGAACCTTCCTGCCATTGAAGGAGAGGAAAGAGATGCAGGTTTGCTGCCTGGATTTGGAAGATCCCCTGGAGGAGGGCATTACAACCCACTCCAGGATTCTTGCCTGAAGATTCCCATGGACAGAGGAGCCTGGTGGGCTACCGTCCATGGGGGCAAAGAGTCGGACATGACTGAGGCAAGTTAGCATGCATGCATGCAAGCTGAAAATATCATAAGTTGAAATGCATGTAATACACCTAATCTACTGGACATCACAGCTTATCCTGGCCTATTTTAAATGTACTCAGAATGCTAAAATTAGCCTGCATTTGGGCAAAATCATCTAACACAAACTCTATTTTATAATAAGATATTAAATATCTCATGCAATTTATTAAATACTGCACTGAAAGTGAAGAATAGAATTGTGGTATTGGTTGTTCACCTTATGAGCAACCTCATGAGCGATGGAGTTGTGGCATCATAGGAGCATAACTAGTGATAGGTACTGCCTATTACTACCAGAAAAAGATCAAAATTCAATGTATGATTTTTACTGAAAGTACACCATTTTTGCAGCATGGTAAAGTCAAAAAATTGTTAAGTCTAACCATGGTAAGTTGGGGACTATCTGTATGAGACACACAATTCAATCATAAAATAGGTAAAAGATTTGAGTGGACATTTCACCAAAGAAGATAAACAAATAGCTAACAGTACATAAAAAGATGGTCAACACCATTAGTCATTAAGGAAGTGCACATCAAAACCATAATCAGGTTCCATTTCACACACACAAGAATTGCTATGATTTAAAAAAAAAAAAAGAAATAATAAAAAATATTGTTGAAGATAAATAGAAGCCTTAAATGTTATTGATGGAATAGAACAAAATGGAATAGATCCTTTGGAAAACACTTTGACTAGGTCTTAAAAGTAAAACTTTAATTTACCACATGGCCCAGCAATTCCATCCCAGGATATCTACTCAAGAGAATTAGCAGTATATATCCACACAAAGACGTAAAGTTCATAATAGGATCATCATAATAGACAAAGTAGAAATAAATTTCTTGTCCACCAATGGTGAATGGATTAAATAATGGACTGTGGGATATAGATGACCCTTGAAAAACACACCACTTATATACAAATTGTTTTCAATAAATTTAGCACTGTGTTTACTCTTCAAGATTGGTTGAATCTGAGGATACAGAATCCACAGATTAAAAGCAATTACTCTGGGACTTGAGCATCTGTGGATTTTGGTCTCCACAGTGGGTCCAGAAACCAATCCACCTGGATCGAGGGACTGTGTCCATATGATAGAATTCCGTTCAGCAATAAAAAATGAATGTAGTTCTGATAAATTCTATAACATAAACTTCAAAAAACATTATAAGTAAAACAAGATCAATGGAAAGGCCATATATCATGACTATTCATAAGAAATGTTGGAAACAGGAAAATCTTCAGAAATAGAAAATATATTAGTTATTGCCTGAGGCAAAGACAGAGGGAGGGATTTAAAAATGGGATGGGGATTAATTGCAAATAGATACGAGTCATCTAATTGAGGCAATAAACATTTTCTAAAAGTGGATTATGATGATCATGGCTCAGTGAATTTACTAAAAATCATTACATAGGTAAATTTATATTGTAAATTATATCTCAATAAAGTTGTTTAAAATTAATTTAGGAGTTAACAATCAACAGGAAAGGCCATGAGAAAATACTCAAGGAGATAATAGTTGAAAACTTCTCTAAAATGGGGAAGAAAATAGCCACCCAAGCCCAAGAAACGCAGAGAGTCCCAAACAGGTTAAGTCCAAGGTGAAACACCCCAAGGCACATATTAATCAAATTAACAAAAATCAAACACAAAAAGCAAATATTAAAAGCAGCAAGGGGAAAGCAACAAATAACACACATGGGGATCTCCATAAGGATAACAGCTGATCTTTCAATAGAAACTCTTCAAGCCAGGAGGGAATGGCAGGACATACTTAAAGTGATGAAAGAGAAACACCTACAACCCAGATTAGTATACCCAGAAAGGATCTCATTCAAATATGAAGGAGAAATCAAAAGCTTTACAGACAAGCAAAAGCTGAGAGAATGTAGCACCACCAAACCAGCTCTTCAACAAATGTTAAAGGAACTTCTCTAGACAGGAAACACAGAAAAGGTTTATAAACTAGAACCCAAAACAGCAAAGTAAATGGCAACAGGATCATACTTATCAATAGTTACCTTAAATGTAAATGGGTTGAATGCCCCAACCAAAAGACAAAAGACTGTCTGAATGGATACAAAAACAAGACCCCTATATATATATTGTCTACAAGATACCCACCTCGAAACAAGGGACACATACAGACTGAAAGTGAAGGGCTGGAAAAAGATATTCCACACAAATGGAGACCAAAAGAAAGCAGGAGTAGCAATACTCATATCAGATAAAATAGACTTTGAAATAAAGGGGTTAACAATCAAATCTCCATTTTCCATCTTTATTTAAGAGAACAACTGTACAATATCCCAAACTCTAGATTATCCCAGGAAACTTGTCATTGCTTTTTGCTTTAAAGCAAACTTTTTCAATATAACTGAATTTGAATTTGCTCTGCTGCTGCTACTGCTGCTTAGGTCGCTTCAGTCGTGTCCGACTCTGTGCGACCCCATAGATGGCAGCCCACCAGGCTCCCCCGCCCCTGGGATTCTCCAGGCAAGAACACTATTCAGTTAATTCATTTCCAACAAAATCACAATGGAAAGAATACCTCATTCAAGAAGAACCTGGAATTAACCCTGTTTCCTTTATCTTTTCCTTCCCTGCTCAATTATTTTCTACTCCCAACTATAGGAAGATCCCATTTTATTGGGTTCTACTTTAGTGCACTTCACAGATACTGTTTTCTACAAGCTGAAAAATTCTGGTCACCTTCTGTCAAGCAAGTCCGTCAGCACCACGTTTCCAACAGCATCTGCTCACGCTGCGTGTCTGTGTGTCACACCTTGGTAAGTCGCAGAATAGCTCAAGCTTTTTCATTATTATTACATGTTATAGGATCTGTGATCAGTGATCTTGGTGTTACTAATTATTTCGGGCTGCCACAGACTGTTCATCAAAGAGACCAAACACAGTTGCTAAATGTTGTGTGTGTTCCGACTGCTCCAATGACAAGCCATCCCCCATCTCTCCAACGACAAGCTGTCCCCCCATCCCTCTTCTTCTCCTCGGGCCTCTCTATTCCCTGAGACACAATAGTACATTTAGGCCAATTAATAAACCTACAGTGGCTCTGAAGTGTTCCAGTGAGAGGAAGGATTGCACATTCCTCACATGTAATCAAAAGCTAGGAATGATTAAGCTCATTGAAGAAGGCATGTTGAAAGCCAAGACAGGCTGAAAGTTAAGCCTCTTGCATCAAACAATTAGATAAGTTTTGAATGAAAATTTCTGGAAGGAAATTAGAAGTGTTAGTCTAGTGAACACACAAGTAAGAAAGGAAAACTATCGCTGATATGGAGAAAGCTTTAGTGGTCTGAATAGATCAAACCAGCTAAAACACTCCCTTCAACCATAGCCAAATCTGCAGCAAGGCCCTAACTCTCTTCAATTCTAGGAAGGTTAAGAGAAATGAGGGAGCTACAGAAGCAAAAATTTGAAGCTAGCAGAGGTTGGTTCTTGAGGTTTGGGGAAAGAAGTGGTCTTCATAACATAAAAGTGCAAAAAAAAAAAAAAAAAAAGTGAAGCAGTATATGCTGCTCTGTAGAAGCTGCAGTAAGTTATCCAGAAGATCTAGCTAAGATGATAAGTTAAGGTAGCTATACTAAACAGATTTTCAATGTAGACAAAACAGCCTTGTATTAGGGAAGATACCATCTGGGATATTTGTAGCTAGAGAGTCAAAGTAAGTACCTGGCTTCGAAGTTTCAAAGTATATGCTGATCCTCTTATAGGCTAAGGCAGCTGGTGACTTTAACTTGAAGACAATGCCATTTGCCATTCTGAAAGTCCTAGGGTCTTTAAGAATTATGCTAAATCTACTCTGTCAAGGCTCTATAAATGGATTACAAAGCCTTATGACATCACATCTGTTCACAGCATGGTTTATGGAATATTTTAAGTCCACTGTTGAGACCTACTGCTCAGAAAAAAAGATTCCTTTCAATACGTTACTGCAATACTCACTGAAAATGCTCATGGTTACCCAAGAGCTCTGATGGAGATGTACAATGAGATTAATGTTGTTTTCTTGCCTGCTAACACAACAGATATTCTGTTGGGTCAGGGGCTCATGGATCAGGGGCTCATTTCAACTTTCAAGTCTTATTATTTAAGAAATATATTTCATAAGCCTATAGATGTCAGAGATAGTGACTCCTCTGATGGATCTGGGAAAAGTCAACCAAAAATCCTCTTGAAAGGATCTACCATTCTAGACATCATTAAGAACATAGCAGTAAATGCAGCCACACACATTTTTTGGTTTCCCAGTACAAGTAGTATAACATAACTTTTATATGCACTGGGAAACCAAAATATTTGTGTGCCTGCCTTTATTGTGGTGGTCTGGAACTGAGTATTTCAAAGGTAAGTCTGTGTAGAGAGTGTGGTTTTTCAAACACACCAAGCAGAGAGAATCTATTAACTTGTAGAGTTTCTTTGAGCAGAGACACTTAGATGTCTGCGGTTCAGAGTTGAAGCAGAGTGACATGTTCAGAAATTTCACAGGCCTGGGAGATCTTTATCCAGCTTCAGTTTCTCATGAACCCTGGGGCTATGGACCTATCTCATTTATACTTTTATTTAATGATACATCCCCTCATCTGTGAACTAGAATAACCAATTCTTCTCTAGGCAGGCATAGATGTATTGCCTGAGGTATAAAAATCTGTGTGTTCCAAGAACTGTTAAGAGATGGAGTAAATTACTTTATATATAACTATATATTAGACTACATTAGGTTATATGCATACATCCCACATACTACTATCTCTTAAATGTCTGTGGATATTTTTGTGATTTGTAAAACTGAAGATTAGAATGTTATTGAACTCATTGCAGATTTATGCTTTTTATTTTTTCAATTAATAGTTTTACATTTGTGTGAGATGGTTATATATATATATATATATATGTTTTCTGATGCCCCCAAAATTGGAACCACTAAATATTTCTAAAGTCATTTTCATCTATAGTCCATGCCTTTAGACTTCTCTTATATATGCAAGTTAGACTGAGTAAAGGTGATGTAATATTAACAAAACTTACAATTAAGTGCAGAGCTATAAAGTATTCTCAAAGTATGTGACATAATGCCAGTAGCATTTCTTTCATTACTGGATAAACAATGAAATGGTTTATAGTATCTAGTTGGGATATTCAAACCAAAGAGGCAACTGGCTGATTAGAACATTAAAATTTTCACCAGGAAATAAAGAGTGTTCTAATCAGTGTGGCAGGAAGAATTCTTCCAAGATCCCTACCCCCTGGGGGTACCTGCTGTGTATAATCCCACTCCTGTAAGAGTGCATGGGCTCTGTGACTATGACAGGATACCATTCTGTGATTAATTATGTTATCTGGCAAGAGTGAAGGAATTCTGTAGATATAATTAAGGTCCTAATTATATGACTAACTTCATCATAAGGGAGATTATTCTGGACTTGACTACTCAGGTAAGTGCCTTAAACAAGGCTGTTCAGGTCAGAAAAAGAGAAAGTCATCAGAAGTGCCGCTGGCTCTGAAGACACAAATGGCCATGGTGTGATGGTCACTTGGCAGTAACATTTGAGTCCTCCAGGCAGTGAGGGTCCTACACCTGTAAGGACTGAATCTGGCTTCAGCTGTGAACTTGAACTTGACCTTAGCTCTGTCTGACATCTTGAGTTCAGCCAGGTGAGAACTTCAGCAGAGCACCCAGTTAACCCCACATCTGGACTTCTGAACCATGGAAATGATATAATACATTCATGCTACTTTAAGCCACTAAATTTGTGGTAATTTGTTAGAGAATGACAGAAAGTGACTGCAGTCAGATGTGGCGGAACAGAACGAAGAATGGTGTTCTTGGAGGAAGCCCAGCCCGATTCCACACCCCGTCAACCCACTGGCCCCTGTGCCCTGTCAGAAGGCCTGGCTCACCAAGGCTCCTTCAGTGGCCAACCATGGACTTCACTGAATAAGGCCTGAATTCTCAGGGGAGCAGCTCTCAGTGATGCATGGTGGGGAGTTGGTGTGGGGGGTGTGAAGACTGGAGATAAAAAGTATTCCTACCTCCCTGTGACAGGGCTCTATCTGCCTTTGTTCACCTGGAACTCAGTCCCCTCCCCTCCAGAAAAACCTTCTTTTACACGACTGTCCAAAGGAACAAACACCCGTTTGCCCCCTATAGCATGTGTGCGCTCAGTCACTAAGTTGTGTCCAACTTTCTGCAACCTCGTGGACTGTTGCCCACCAGGCTCTTCTGTCCGTGGAATTCTCCAGGCGAGAATACTGGAGTGAGTCGCCATGCCCTCCTCCAGGGGATCTTCCTGACCCAGGGATCTAGCTCAAGTCTCTTGGGTCTCCTGCATTGGCAGGCAGATTCTTTTACTGCTGAGCCGCCAGGGAAGCCCCACCCCTACCCCTTATAGCAGTAAAACTTAAAAGAGCAAACTTGGGGCTTATTCCTGGAAGAGCTGAGTTTTCTATGTTGACTTGGTTACTTCACTGTATTAAGACCAGCAACGGTCAACCTGAAATAACTAAAAATGAAAAAAAGTTTTTGCTTGGGCAGACATCCTGATTCTGTGATAATATCTCCACCCAGCTTCAGCCTCACTCTACACTTAGCTCCCTAAAGGTCATAGGAAAGGCTTATGCCAGTGGCTCTGAAAAAACTCAGCCCAAGTGCAGCTTCTGGTCCATCATCTGGCCCAAACAGCCATACCTCCCATCCTTTCCCTGGTCCCTCATAGCCCCCAGCTGTGCTGGCTGGGACAGCCTTGCAGGGGTGACAAGCTTATCCTGAAGGATGGATGCAGTGCTCTGGCTGCTGGCCCATTTAAGCATAATTATCCCGCCTGGGATTCTGCCCATGATATTATAACGAATGGCTTTGGAAGAAAAGATCAAACAGTGGGGAAAGCCTCAAGAGGAAGAATACATCTGTTAAGAACTCCCACCGAAAATGTTATAAAGCGTTTTTGTTTACTAAATCTTTCAAGTCTGAAACTGGTTCAAGGACAATTTAGCTGCCTTGTTTTAAGAGAAGAGAGAGATTGGGAAAGACAAGGTCGGGGTGTGGGGCGGTGTAAGAGGTTGGAAAGCAGACTTAAGAAGTCACCAAAACTAACTGAAAACTAATACACACATATCCAGAAAGTCATTTGAAATTAAAGGTGCTTTTGCGCAACATATATATCTAAAACATGCTTTCAAATATTATAAATACATACCTTTGAGATGGTATTTTTGTATATGCATTTAACAAAAAAGGTTTCAATGAATCATGCATGTGTGCTCAGTCACTTCAGTCGTGTCTGATTGTTTGCGACCATATGGACTGGAGGCCGCCAGGCCCTTTTGTCCATGGGATTCTCCAGGCAAGAATACTGGAGTGGGTTGCCATGCCCGCCTCCAGAGGGTCTTCCCACCCAGGGATCAAGTCCATGTCTCCCGTACTGCAGGTAGATTCCTTACCGCTGAGTCACTGGGGAAGCCCTCAAGAATGCATAGGGCTGCTTTATACACAAACACATGTGATCCCAATTTATAATTGTTTCTAAAGATATTAATTATTGACTCTGTACTTAATTTCAAGAGATTTAAACCAACAAGATTAAAAGTTTGTTGCTGTGTGTCTTTGGAGTTGTCTCTGCCCTCAAGCAAATGCTCTGTAAGTTTCAGCAGTTACTAGACCTTTGGGTCATCCACTGTGATCCTATAAAATAAAATACCTATTAGAATAAGTTGGGAAAAAAAGCCTGAAAGTTCACAAGGTTTGGGGGTCACAGATTGGACACCTACCATATTATGTATATTATATATCACCGTAGGTTAATGCTGAGTTTTATTCCTCTAAATCGCAGTCCTCAAATTTTTTGGTACCAGGGACCAGCTTCATGAAAGACAATTTCCATGGACGGTGGCGGGGTGGGGGGAGGCGGGAGGTATGGTTTCTGGATGATTCAAGCACATTACATTTATCATGCTCTTTATTTCTAATCTAATGCTGCTGCTGATCTGACAGGAGGTACCAGTGTGTGGTCCAGAGGTTGGGGACCCCTGCTCTAAATGTTTGAGATGAGGGTTACTTAGGATACAGTTGTCTATTCTTTGACTATTCTACAGCCATCCAATGTGTATTTGCTTAAACTATGAAATCAGGCTGGAATTTGCAGGAAGTAAAACGACCTCACAAACCCACAGCCACGATGCCTGGACCCTAACCATGCTCTCCAGAAGCCACACCATGCTTTCCTCTCCATTCTTCCCCTCACGCTGCTCTTCCTCCTGCCCCTTCCTTTCTGTACAAAATGACAATGAGCTGTAGGGACCCCACGAAAGCCCAGGAAACTGGACAGAGGGTGACAGGCTTGGGGCAGGAAGGAGGGGGCTGCCACAGAGCTGCAGATAGGTCTCTCTCATGAGTTTGCACAGAACGTCCTCTGAATGAGCATGCTGTTTCCTGTCCTCTACCTTCTCATGGATTGTTAATGCCAGCAGGAAAAGTGCACACCAAAGATTTTAGAAGGGCAGGGAAGGACTCTGGGAAATTTGCTAGAAACAAGGGCCCTGCATTTGGTGGTGGTGCCTGTTGAGTCACTAAGTCATGTCCAACTCTTGCAACGCCATGGACTGTAGCCCTCCAGGCTCTGCTATCCATGGGATTCCCCAGACAAGGATACTGGAGTGGGTTGCCCGTTACTTCTCCGGGGCATCTTCCCAGCCCAGGAATTGAACCCACGTCTCCTGTTTGGCAGGCGGATTCTACACTGAGGCACCTGGGCAGCCCCTGTATTTGGAGGCATACAGTACATTCCTGATTTTCTGGAGGCAGTGAGAGGCAGGCCGCAGCTGAGATGGGGTTTCCTTGTAGATACGGTATAGATCGCAGCTGCCTTCACCAAAGCCATCCCCTCCCTCTAAACTGCTGGCACACAGCTCCCTCAGACCAGCCAGCCGTCCAGACCAGGCTTCTGCCAGGAGAAAAGCGTGAAATTCCTGCTTTTCTCTGCACGGAGTGGAGAGGGTGAGCGCACAGGACAGCCTCCCAAGATGGCTGCCGTTTCTCGGGGTCGCGGGGCAGAGGCTGAGGCTCGTGAGGCCGCCGTCTTCCCCGGGGCCCGGGCTCTATGGACTGGGGCTTATCTGTGAATTGGTTTATGAGCAGGATGGAGTGCGTGGGGATTCGTGCTCCCTGGAAACCACCAGGGGCCAAAACTATAGGAAGGCCCTCCCTTCTCTGGACCCTGGCCGTCCTCCCCACCCTCACCCTGGGTCTGAGAATTCTCCTGCTGGTTTTATGATCCGAAACTCTCAGGAGAGCTGGCACTCTCGCAGGCTTCGCTTATATTTTCAGAGAGGATTCTACAGGTCAGCATTTTGGTCAAAAGGTCCCACATCAGGCACCGTACTGTCTTACACAAGGGGAAACCTGTATAATATGGGAAGAACGGACTGCATGTTTCTCCTACTCCTGTATCACCAACGGTACATATTTTCTCTCTAAATAAGTTTTATGTTAATAACAAACTGACCACAAAAGCCACCTCTAAAATTCATGCAACTCTTATTAGTCATTTTAAGTATTTTAAGCTTTTTTTTTTTTTCTTTTTAGTACTCTTAGGGTTGTATGCTATAGACCCCCAGGGGATACCAGAATGCCTTCATTTTGAGAAACAAACTGAGGCAGGAAACACAACTATGCATAACCTTGTGTGTTTAAATGTATTGTAGTCAACTTCCTAATAAAAAGGACAGAGCCAGTAAGACTGATGGGGCGGGGAATAGAGAAATTTGTTAAAAACTAACTGAAACATCACTCCTCACTATTTCTACTATAGATACATTAGTGAATTATCTTCTAAAATTCTATGAAATTATTTTTAAGTCTATGGATTTTAGTACTCATACAGGTGGCTCAGTGGTTAAAATCTGCCTGCCAGTGGGGGGGTTGCAGGAAATAATGGGTCCAGTCCCTGGGTTGGGATGATCCCCTGCAGAAGGTAATGGCAATCCACTCCAGTATTCTTCCCTGGAAAATTCCATGGACAGAAGAGCCTGGTGGGCTACACTCCATGGGGGTCACAAAGAGTTGGACATGACTGAGCGACTGAGCATGCATGCATGTACTATTTGTACAACTTTGTATCCTTACATTAAAATATATATATTAAGAACACATACTTTCATGTCAATTACTTATTCTAACAATAAAACATCTTCATGAAGGAACATGCCTTCATTTGCTAAATGATTTCCCTAATTTTCAACCTTTAAATGGTTTCTAGTGCCACATTAATATTATAACAAGTACTGTGTTCAAATCTTTGTACATTTTTTTGCTTAAAAGACTGGTTTAATTCAACCAATGTTTAAAGACTATTTTTAAATTCAGTTTTTAAAAAGATATTTAGAAGTTAGTTTCAAATGAACTGTTTAGAAATTATCTATGTTTTACACTGACTTTCTTCAGGGTCTTTTTTCCCCCTACGTAGCTACCTACATCTATAGTTTTTACACTTGCACAAATAAGCAGATGTTAGATATTTTATTGCTGACTGTTAAAAAATTTATTCAGGATATTTAATGAAGACAGTAACTGAAATAAAATCTACAAGGTAAGAACTAATTCCAAAAGTTTTCTTTAGAAACTGGCTTTGGGGTTTTGTCCATGTTGTTTTGTTTTTCAATACCTGCAGTAACTGGATGAATATATCTAGCTAGATAACTGGAATGATTTTGTTTGGGGACACAAATGTCCTTCATTTAGGTCTTGAAATAACAACAAGCTTAATAGTAGAGCCAAAACTTAGAAACAGCCAGGCATAGGATCTGTACCACAAAGCAAAGATAAGAATATTCTTTACACACATGTGTGTATACACATACACACATACACGCATACACACACACATCCTTACTCCACTGTCTGTCTCTGGCTTTCCAACTTGATCTTGCCTGCTTGAAAATATGAGCATTTTCTCTCTCTCTCCATGTTGTCACAATGCTGAAGCAATGCTGCTGCTGCTGCTAAGTCACTTCAGTTGTGTCCGACTCTGTGCGACCCCATAGACGGTAGCCCACCAGGCTCCGCCGTCCCTGAGATTCTCCAGGCAAGAACACTGGAGTGGGTTGCCATTGCCTTCTCCATCTGAAGCAATAGAACATGTTAAAAAAAAAATTAAAACTTTGAGAACATCTAATGATCTTGATTTCCCTGGTGACTCAGATGGTAAAGCATCTGCCTACAATGTGGGAGACCTGAGTTCAATCCCTTGGTCAGAAAGATTCTCTGGAGAAGGAAATGGCAACCCACTCCACTATAGTCCATGGGGTCGCAAAGAGTCAGACCTGACCAAGCAACTTCACTTTACTTTTTAAAAGTAAGGAAACTTAGTCAGCATGTGGACAGTTTTCATTTGCTGCTATTGACATATTTTGTTAACTTCCTCGATCCTAACACTGGTCTTCACAAATAACCCTCTATTTGGCTTATATCATTAATTTTTCCTGTGTTCCTCTTAGCCCTTCTTTTTGCCCCATGGACAACTTTGTGTCCTAGCATTACAGTATGTTTTTGCACAAGAAGCTTGTGTCCAGAGAGCAATTTAGCATTCCATGGCTTTCCTTCCCATGTCCAGACACGGAGTGTCCCCCACGTGTCGCCTCTGCAGGCACATCGTTGCAGATGGTGGGCAGATAACCTGGAGCAAAGCTCAGCCTTGGAATTCCTGTGGCTTCGTGAAGCTCTGAGAAGAATTAAACATTAAGGACATTTATGACCTGTAAAATGTATTCTTTAGGGGCTGGACTGGCAACTTTGGGGCAATAATTACATGTGAGAGCAAAATACAAAGAACGCAGCTTGGATGCAATGCCTCTGAGCACTCCAGAAATGAACAGCGATTTTAATCAGGCATTTAATCAAACATCGGGCAATTATCCAAAATATTTGCCCCTTTATTCCACCGCCTTCCAAAACTTGCTCTTAAAAAGTGCTTGAAAGTAAATATAACAATGTTTTTGAGGCTTTAAGCCCTAGTTTGATTTGGTATGTTTCTTTACCTTTATGATGACTGATTTTCACTCAGCTCCGAGTTGCAATCTTCACATTATTGAAAAGAGAAGAAAACAACGAACAAAGTGAGGAGAGCAGGGAACCCTGTAGTTTAAATGCGATCCACTGTTGCCATCTGCTGGCTACAGGTGGGATTTTTTTTTTTTTTTTTTTTGTCTTTTCAAAAGAAAACTAAGACACAGGCATGCATGCAGTCATGGAAATGTTTCCACGTGGGTCGGTATGTCTGTGTGTGTGTGAGAGAGAGCGCGCGCGCAGAAGACAGGCAGCTACGTCAGCATTCGAATGAATTTAGTTTGTTTTTAAGAACCTCTAGTTAGTTGAGCCCTCATAGTCTCTGATTTGGTAGAGGATTTTTACTTAAGGAGTCATTGTTACTGACAAAATGAAGAGGAGCCTGGGACAAATAAAAGATTAAGAACTTATGTTCAAGGACAAGTGACAGTTCACATGGGATGACCTGAAGCCTCGGTGTACTCCACCTTGATGGAGCCACAGATGCCAATCCCACAGATGGAACCATCTCCCTCTAGAATCTACTTTTCTGAAATACAGGAGATCTTAACAAATGTAATCCTCCTGGCATAGGCGTGCCTCAGCTAACTGACCAAGGTTTCCCTAGTCGTGTCTGACTCTTTATGACCCTATGGACTATAGCCTGTCATGGGATTCTTCAAGCAAAAACACTGGAGTGAGTTGCTATGCCCCCCTCCAGGGGATCTTCCCAACCCAGGATTGACCCACGTCTCTTATGTCTCCTGCATTGGCAGGCAGGTTCTGTACCATTAGCGCCACCTGGGAAGCCCCAGTAGATAGCATACAAAGTATCAATAGTTGGTGTGCGTATGGGTTCTAAGTCGCCTCAGCTGTGTCCGACTCTTTGTGACCGCATGGACTGTAGCCCACTAGGCTCTTCTGTCCGTGGAATTCCCCAGGCAAGAATACTAGAGTGGGGTACCATTCCCTTCTCCAGGGTCTCCTGTGCTACGGGCAGTCTCCTGCATTACAGGTGGATTCCTTACTGACTGAGCCACCAGGGAAGCCCAACACAATATTAAGCAACCTATTTGGAGGGATTTCCCCCAAACACATGCATTTAAGCCTCATAACCAGCTTAATAGGTAACTATTAAAACCTGTTTTATAGATGAAACCACTGGGACCCAGAGAAACTGAAGGCAGAGCTGCTAAGCAATAGCAGGACAGAGCTGGACTCGAACCCAGATCCCCAGGCTGCATCTGGACCATGGATCTGCACAGCCGCCCGGGAAACCTTAGCACACAGCTCAGAGGATGCCCCTTCACAGCCTGCAGCCAAGAGTGATGTAACCACTTCCCATTCCCAACTCATCTCCACCAAAACTTCTTTGGAATTGGTCTCCAGCATCACTTACTCAAAAAGCTCTTCTGAGGTCTTCATTCTCCCTGACCACTCAGAAGATGCGTGTCCTAAACAATTTAATTTCACAGCTTGTCTGCTCTGTGTTTCTCTACTGTCCACAAAAATATATCTGACTTTCCTCCAAGTCAGAGTATACTTTCCAGGGACAGAAGTGATTATTTTTCTTCTGATGCTGCCATAGAAACGAAGCTACATGAGCCGGAGGCTCTCACACAGGATCCCTCCAGGTCTCGGGAAAAGCTTGCATGTGTATATCTGTGTTATCGGACCCTGTGGGCCAACACTTTCTGTTCTGTAACGCTACAGACACTAATCATTCAAAGTAGCTTCCCAGAGTTACAAAATGTTTTCTAAGAAGCCAACACATCTCCATTTACTTTTATTTCCCTACATGCTGCAAATTCGTTTTCTGTGATTTCATTTATACGTTCTCTTTGCTTTTCTTTCCTTTCACATTTACACTCAGTGCCTGATGCAGGTTGGATTCACAGGAATCAGATATCAAAATGTAGTTTGGGGTTCAGGATGCTTCTCTTGGACCAAGGCTTGTGGAAGGCAGAGGTGATGTTGGTCTCATAAGGAAGAGCCGGTGAGGCAGTGCCAGCTCAGCGGGGCATGCTCTGGAGTAAGCATTACCCATCAGGGAGGCCCTTGATGGGTGAAGGTTCAGGCGGGGACCAGGCCAACAACAGTGCCATGAGCCCCTGGCTACACTCACACACAGGGCTGGTTCTCTTCCCAATCTGTGTCCTGAGTTGTGCTTTCATGGGGAACCAGCACCTCACCTATCCACAGATGTGAGGTTGTTTTGTTTCAAAAAGTTTACTAAAACACAGAGCAGCTGCCCAGTGACCATGCATGATCTGTGTGTGAAGTCGATTCTCTGAGGAGCTGGTCAGAAGAGGAATGCAGATCAAGAGCCCTTGCTCTCCACTTCTCCAGCATACTTTCAAAAAGGCTTCCCTGTGTTCCTTACGTTCCTTGTAAGCAGGATGAGGAGACGGGCCTGGGAGACACATTGCCATTTTTTTTTAAGAGAAGAGGCAGACGTTTGCCGTCCCCTCCTCACCATAAATGAATTCCCTGGCTCTGTACCTACATCAGTTCAGGTCTTCTAAGAAGCAGATTCTGCAAGAGAAATGGGCGTGCAGAAGATCTGTAGGGGGGATTCCTGGAAAGGATGAAGTGGACAGGGAATGGTAGGAGGGAGGGAGGGAGGGAGGGAAAGCCTCAGGACCACAGCGCAGGTCTGATGCCCGTGGAGGAGAGAGGAGGTGGACGGGTAGGTAGGAAGAGCCTCCAACCACGCACGGCTCGGAGAAAGTCCTGGCTGGGCCAGGGGCAATCTGGGGGCAATGACAGCCCCTTACAGGGAGTCTTGCTTTAGGCAGAGACAACCCTCTGTTTCCTCACTGTGTTCACTGACAGCCTAGGAATGAGCCCAGAACAGTGTATCTCTGCATGAATGATGCTATGGAAGCCAAGGGGCAGCAGCTGGTGGCCGTCCGCTCATGGACTCTTGGTGGAAGGTTCTCCCTGGAAGGGAGATCTGTAGGGGAGCTTACCTTACCTGCTGTGTGTGCTTACCCTTGTAGCACAGTAGCCTCAAGAATGGGCTGAGTAAACTTAAAAAAGCACGTAAGCAGGTTAACTCCTGTTTCTCTTCCATCTCTACTTCATTCCTGATTCCAAACGATGGTGTCCAAACACAATCCCCTAAATTGACAGCTGACTCAACTGAAACTCAAATCAACAAAGGCAAAAATAGCATCTTAGCCCCTGTAAATATCTAAGCATATTTAAATGCTGTGAGAGTCCAACGTCAGCTCAATGCCACAATGTTTAATGACTTAGAATACCTACTATGGACCAGATACTCTGCTGGGTCAGCGGAATTCAGTTAAATTGGGCAAGACCCTGAAAGGTCCATGTGTGTGTGATAAGTCGCTTCAGTCATGTCCAACTCTTTGCAACCCTATGGACTGTAGCCCACCAGGCTCCTCTGTCCATGGGATTCTCCAGGCAAGAATACTGAAGTGGGTTGCCATGCCTGCCTCCAGGGGATCTTCCCAGCCCAGGGATTGAACCTGCATTTCCTGAGGCTCCTGCATTGGGAGGCAAGTTTTTAACCTCTAGCACCACCTGGTGTCACATTCTGGAATAAAGGAAGAATAGTATTTTAGCGCTGATTTTTGTGCCTCTGATCATTACTAGTGTTAGTTGCTCAGTCAAGTCTGACTCTTTGGGATCCCACAGTCTGTAGACCACCAGGCTCCTCTGTCCATGGGATTCTCCAGGCAAGAATACTGGAATGGGTTACCATTCTCCAGAGGATCTTCCCAACCAAGAGATTGAACCTGGGTCACTTGCATCACAGGCCAATTCTTTACCTTTTGAGATATGTAACTCTTTAGGTTTTGTCAAAGCAAAACCCCATCTGTTATGCTGAAATAATACATAAAATCTTTGATGAAAAAGTATCCTCTTCTTCTTAATCCCATTCTTGAGATAACTGTTTGGAAGCCTCATTTCTGAGGTGACTTTCTATAAATTCCTGTTATACCTATGCCAGTGCTTCATTCAAATCTCCAGATACTGCATTTCTACTAGTGTTTCCTGAACCAGCAACTCGACCTTATCTTCTGATTTATTTTTTCTTCTGCTCTGTTGAATTCCTCCAAAATATAAACAGCAAATAAAGCAAAGCTAAAAATTAGTGCAGAAAAGGAGAACACCAGCTTGCTAGAGCTTCAGCAGTGTCTCAGAGGGAAGGTCAGACCGTAATGCTATAGATTCTTGAGGTCTATGCTTGCATAGTTCGAGTCATTGGTCTTGGACATGTATTGCTTCATAGGGAAAGGAAGGTCTTAAAAATGAGACTAGAAAAGAAAACATTCAAGTGAGATGATTTCCTGAGTAAGCTGTTTCTAAAAAAACAAACAAACAAAAAAAAACAAAAAACAAAAAACCGATTTGCTGGACTTCCCTGAAGGTCGTAGTAAAGTTATTTACTGATGAATAATCTTGAATAATCTTTCTCTTTCAGGCAAAGCTTTTCTGGTACAAACAAGTTGACCATGTGGACATGGGTTGTTTGCTGCTTTTTCTTAAGTGCCAGGAAGTGTTGATGCAGATGGTCACTGTTCTCAGCTCCATGAGGATTCAGCTCACTGCTTTCCTCCTTTCCTAGCTCTTCTCAACAGGTACATCACTGTTTCCAATGTTCCCTGTGGTTATTTTGGTAAAGCTTCCTTTTTTGTTGCTGTTGCGTTTATTGTTTTTTTTAAATTTTATACAACTTTAATGTTACTTTCCATTTATAGTTATTATAAGATATTGGCTATTTTCCCTTTATCATAAAAAACAAAGCCTATCTTATACCCAGAAGTTTGTACCTTCCACTCCCCCCAGCTTTCCTCCCCCCACCTTCCCTACTCGTTTGTTCTCTATATCTGTGAGTCTGTTTCCCTTTTATTATATTCACTAGCTTCTAGTATTTTTAAGATGGCACATTTAAGTGACGCCATACCATATTTGTCTTTCTCTGCCTGATTTATTTCACTTAGCATAATGCCCTTTAAGTCCATTCATGTTGCTGCAAATGGCAAAATTTCACAAAATTTCATTCTTTTTTATGATTGAAGAATATTCCATTGCATATATACACTGTATTTTCTTTATCCATTCATCTACTGACAGACACTTACATTGCTTCCACTTGGCTATTGTAAATAATGGTGCTATGAACACTGAGGTACATGTATCTTTTGAAGTAGTGTTTTTGATTGTTTTGGATATATACCCAGGAGTGGAATTGCTTGGTCATATGGCAGAGGATGAGATGGTTGGATGGCATCACTGACTCAATGGACATGAGCCTGAGCAAATTCCCAGAGAGAGTGGAGGACAGGGAGGCCTGGCGTGCTATGGTCCGTGGGGTAGCAAAGAGTCAGACACAATCTAGTGACTAAACAGCAATAAAGTGCTAGTTCTGTTTCTTGTTTTTTGAGAAACCTCCACTTTGCACCAATTTACATCCCCATTAACAGTGCACAGGGGTTCCCTTTTCTCCACATTTAAGTTGTTTTCTTGACTCTCCCTTTCTTATGTTACCCATTTTAGCCTTGGACTCTTACTTTGAGAGATGAATAATTCAGATGGCTACTTTCCCTACATCTCTTCCCCCTCCTTCTCCACCAATTTCTGTCAGCTGGGCTATGCTCCAGGGTTTAAAACATTTGCATTATGCTTTTAAATATAATTAAACGTTTGGAACTGTCACTAATGATTGAGTCAACAACTTAAAATAACAAGTTGTGTTTATATGAATAGATTAAGACTACATTTGTAAAATAATTCATATGTGCAGAGCAAATTTTAACTTCTTCATATTAATATTAACCAATGTCAACCTAATAGCAGATATTATTATTAGCTCGATTTTATGGGTAAGAAGACTGGGGCATATAGAGCTTTAGAATATCACCCAAAATGATCTGTTAATAACTCTACTAAACTGTTGCACCTTAGTTCCTGAGCCTAAAATACACACTGTGATTCTCCCACATCTCTCCATCAGCCCAGTGCACACAGCTCTCCTAACTTGGGGCCACCGAGTTTCCTCGCGCAGACCCTTACCTGGCCAGTTACTACTTTCTGTGCACATCTCAGCTAACATCCGTTCCTCAGAGAAGCATTCTCTGACCATCATGTATCAGCAGGTCGTTCCACCTCTCTCTCATGGCATCCACTCTGTTCTTTCTCAGAAGTTGGTGCTGCAAGCACACAGTCCCTTTGGTGTGTATCAAGGTAATGCCTATCTTTGCTTCTCTCCAGTAAGAGGCATGATGTTCTCTATCTTAGGCTCACCTAACAGAGTGCTTGGCACCTAGCAGGTAGTTAATTTTTCCATTTATAACAGATTTAAGGGTTCATAAATATAATTCTATTTTCAAGTTAAATACAAGGTTATTAACATAACCTTTTTAAAAACTTTTTATTTTGTATTGGAGTATAGCCAATTAACAATGTGTTAGTTTCAGGTGAACAGCAAAGGGACTCAGCAATACATACACATGTATCCCTTCTTCCCAACCCCTCTCCCATCCAGGCTGCCACATAACACTGAGCAGAGTTCCATGTGCTGTACAGTAGGTCCTAGGTGGTTACCCATTTTAAATATAGTAGTATGTACATGTCGATCCCAAATGCCCTAACTATCCCTTCCCCTCATCCTTCTCCCCTGGTAACCATAAATTCCTTCTCTGTGAGTCTGTTTCTGTTTTGTAAATAAGTTCAACTGTATCATTTCTTTTTAGATTCCATATATAAGGGATATCATTCAGCATTTCTCCTTCTCCATATGATAATCTCTAGGTCCATCCATAACATGGAAATTTTATTATTAATACTTATTCAGTGTAGCATAGTGGGATGAACTTGGATTACATCTAAGACCCATAATAGAAATTAATTTTTAATACAATATAATATTCATTAGCTTTCTTGAATTTTGACTCATAGAAGTATAATGAATAAGGAACAGATGAATAATCCTCCAAGGCAAGGAGCATAGCAACCATAATAATAAATAGCACTTTCTAAGGCTCTCATAACCCACAAGCATTATGCCATGTACTCCTCCTCTTGACACTGATGTCATTAAGTCAAGGTTACCCCAATTACACATGGCAGGAAGCAAACACAGCTTTTCCGCCCTGGGTCCAGCGTGCTTACTCAGAGCTCCCCACCTCCGCTTTCTTAGTTCACATTCTGAAGTGCTATTTTCCCTCAGGACTCTTTTGCCTTTAACAATGGGATTGTTTTCAGGTTATTATCAGTCATTTTGACTTGTCTGCAATATTCAAAACACTCATTTCAGCAGCAGTCACTCTGATCTCTTAGACAGGTGTTTGATAAAAGTCAAATAAATGATTCAGACAACACTGTTTAGTGAAGAGCAAATTCCCTTCCAGGGGATTCAGCCAACTTCTAGAAGAAGCTTCATGGATAAGGAACTGGAGCTCAACCTTGATGTTGCAGAAGGATGTTTAGGTGAGCGAGAGGCTGGCTTTCCAACTTTCTGCTTCAGGATGGACTTTCTACCAAAGAGCAGAGTGTACTTTTGGGAAACCCCCACAGCAGGTGTTCACAATCCCTTTGGATTAGGATTCATTCCTTCGTTTATGCACTCGCTGATGAACCGCATAAAAAGCTGTGTAGAAAGGACTTTTCACTGGAGAGTTTCAAACTCTTTGATGCTAGCTCTGTATTTACTGTTGTACCATACTACAGCATGTTAGGTAACTGAGGTTTGGTTGCAGTTCTTGGCTGATCTTGGACTTGGGCTGTAAGGACTGGTGGTAATAAAGTTTGGAATTCTGTCTGGCTTAGGTCACATTTCTGAGAAGCAGTCTGAGGTGGGGATCTGAGGATGAGTGATTTTGGGGTGCAGTGCTTTCAGGAGAAATGCGGGGAGAGCACCAAACAGGGCAGAGGAAGGAGTTGAGTAGGATGTGGTCTCAGCAGGAGCTTGGCTTTTGCTGATCCCAGGGGAAGCCCATACTGAACCACAGAGTGGCACAGGGGCCAGTTTCTTAATCTTTTTGTCAGTCTTTGGCTGCAAGCTGTTGGGGGAAGAGAGGACAGCTGTGAACCATCAACAGCCAATACTCTTTTTTTAATCTGTTGAGGAACCTCCGTACTCTTTTCCATGGTGACTATGCTAATTTATATTCCCTCCAACCATGCATGAGGGTTCCCTGTCCTCTGTATCCCCGCCAATGCCTGTTGTCTCCGGTCCTTTTGATAATAGCCCAAATAACAGTTGTGGGGTGTTATCTCAGTGTGGTTTTGATTTGCATTTCCCTGATGATGTTGAGCACCTTTTCATGAATGTGTTGGCTGTTTGTATGTCTTCTTTAGAAAAATGTCTCTTCAGGTCCTTTGCTTATTTTTTAATTGGAAAGGAAATGGCAATCGAATCTGCACTCACACATTTACTGCAGCGCTACTCACAATAGCTAATATATGGAAGCAACCTAAATGTCCATCAGTAGAAGAATGGGTAAATAAGATGTGGTATGTGTATAACAGAATATTATTTAGCCACGAAAAGTAACAAAATCCCACCGTTTGTGGCAACATGGATGAACCTTGAGGACATAATTCTAAGTGAAATAAGTCAGACAGTGAAATACAAATGCTATATGATTTCACTCATCTGTGGAATCTTAAAAGGCCAAACTTGTGGAAACAGAGAATAGAAAAGTGGTTACTAAGGAGTTGGAGAGTGGGAGAAATGGGGGAAGTGTTGGTCAAAGAGTACAGGCTTCCAGTTAGAAAATAAATAGGTTCTCGGGCTCCAATGCACAGCATGGTGGTTACAGAAAGCATCACTGGACTATCTACCCGTAAGCTGCTAGGAGAGTAGATTTTAAATATTCTCACTGCAAAAAAGGGATTATGTAACATGATGGAGGTGTTAGCTAAGGCTCTTCTTTTAATCACATACTGCAATATATAAGTGAATTAAATCAACGTCATACACTTTAAAATCACACAATACTGTATGTCAATTATATCTTAATAAAGTTGGGGAAAGAAACAGCCAATACTCCCAGCAGCCAGGGCCTGGTTACCAAGCCCAGTGCGTGGGAGGACACCAGCATCATCTATCACACTGGCCATGTATGCGTGAGGATTAATCCTTAACACTGTGAAAAATCCCCTTTCTAACACATCAGTCGTCACCGTCAGAATGACTTAGCACAATGATTATGAATCTGACAAGTATAAGCTACATGTAGGATACATTTTCCTTCATTCTTGAGTGACAGTATGTCACACATGTGCCAGTGACTTTTTATACAAGCTTTCCAAGCTAATTAGTTTCATTTTTGAAAGTTTAGATAGGAACATCCACACCCCCCTCCCATCTCCAGCTCAGAAGGATGATCATGCTCCACACACAGATTTTCTAGGACACTTAAACTGATTGTTGCACTTCAAGAGGAGTCTGGTGGTTCTAGAGAAATGCAGGAACACAGGTGATGCAGAAAGCTGGGGAGGGAAATGGCACAATTGGAGAACTTCCAACTGTTCAGTCATCGGAGCACCGAGTTCATTTGGGGAAATGATGAGAGGTTAGGTGGGGAAATGAAGGCAGAACCCAGATCATGAAAAGCCTTGGATAAAATAAAAATAGTTTGACCATTTTTTAAGGACAATGGGTCTGTTAGTTTCCCTGGGGCTGCTGTAACAACTGACCACAAACTACGGCGCCTAACTCTCTGACAGTTGTGGGAAAGACACACATGATGGCATCCGAGGTCCACCTGGATAATGAGAAATCAGCTTCTCATCTCATGAGTCTTAATTTAGTTATACCTGCAAGGACCCTTTTTCCTAGTAAGATAACAGTCACAGGTTGCAGACATTGGGATGTGGACATAGCTTTGGGAGCCATAGTGAGCCTGCTGCAGTGGGATGCCTGCAATCACTTAAAGCAGAAGACAGCATGATCAAACTGATGTCAAAGGAAAAAACATATAAAAATGCATTTAAAACTGCCATAAATATGGATTAGATAGAATTAATACTAGAGACGGGTGACCTTATAAGAGGCTTGGCAAATGGTTCAGGCGGTTAACAGTGAGAAATTGTATACAGACATTAGTGGTGGGGAAGAGATAATTGACAGAATTTAGGGACTACTGGTTTTTCCAGTAGTCACGTATGGATGTGAGAGCTGGATCATAAAGAAGGGTGAGGGCCTAAAAATTGATGCTTTTGAACTGTGGTGTTGGAGAAGACTCTTGAGTGTCCCTTGGACTACAAGGAGATCAAACCAGTTAATCCTAAAGGAAATCAGTCTGTATATTCACTGGGAGGACTGATGTTGAAGTTCTAGTACTTTGGCCAACTGATGCGAAGAACTGACTCACTAGAAAAGACCCTGATTCTGGGAAAGATTGATGGCAAAAGATGAAGAGGGAGACAGAAAATGAAATGGTTAGATAGCATCATCGACTCAGTAGATATGAATCTGAGCAAACTCCAGGAGATAGTGAAGGACAAGGAAGGCTGGCATGCTGCAGTCCATGGGGTCGCAGAGAGTCAGACATGACTTAGTGACTGAACAGCAACAAGCGACAGATTAGATGAATGGGTGAGAGAGACCTAGGAGCCTGGAATAATTCCAGGAGCTCTGGCCTGGGCAACTGTATGGACAGGTCCATCTTTTCATTGAAGCAGGTCATGTTTGGAGGAGCATACTTGATGAAAAGAATTTTGCCTTCAGTTTTGGCAGAAGCACAAGAGGAGGAATATAGTAGAAGAGGAGCACGATCCAGGAGGGATCTTAACAGATCTCTCCAGAAGATGGCTCTCATACCTTTGCTTCCTATTTCCATCTTGGTTGGAAAAATACTTGCAAGTTTACAATGACACAACACATTGAAATATGACACCTGTCTCTCCACAGATTAATAAATTCAGGTCCTATAATGTAGAGATTATCTCCTATGGGATATCAGGACCTTGGTGGCTCAGACGGTAAAGAATCACCTGCAAGGCGGGAGACCTGGGTTCGATTCCTGGGTTGGGAAGATCCCCTGGAGGAGGGCATGGCAACCCACTCCAGTATTCTTGTCTGGAGAATCCCATGGACAGAGGAGCCTGGCGGACTACAGTCCCTTGGGTTGCGAAGAGTCGGACACGACTGAGCGACTAAGCACAACAGCAGCATACTGAGTCCGTGGGGTCTCAGAACCTTCCATTGGGATGTCAAAATCCTACATTAAACTATCAGGGGCCGAAGCATACTGCAGGGTGTGGTGCGCAGCTGTATTGATCCTTGGCGATCTGCTTCTGATTTCTGAATGTGTTGAACTGAGGTGTGACTGCTAGATAAGCAGATGTAGTTGTCCAAGAGACACCCAAGTGCTGTAACCTGCCAGTATCACCTAAAAGTTATCCTGTAAGAAAACAGGTTCCATTATAGCAATCTCAGAAGATGAAACACATATTTAGAAGCATTTAAGGAGATTAAAAAAAAAATAAAAACCCTCAAGGAAAAGATGTAGGGATCAGTCAGATGCAGATGAAAATATCAGTTTTATTACCAGTAAGGCTGTATTTGAAAATATTATTTTTGTGTGAGTTAACAGATTTTCCAATAATTCTCCTAAAGCTGTTCCTTTGGGAAACCCTAACATCAAGAGAGAATTTGGGTCTTGAAGTGGACAGGCTGAAATCCCTTATGGACACTTCTAACATGTTAGGTATGTCTCTCTCCCAGCTTTAATGGTCTTTACTTCTCACTCCCAGAACCTGTGAGCATTCCTGGGACCCCTGGAGCACCATGGACATTCATTCAGAGCTACAGGTGGCTGGGGTCGCCTTTGGCCAATGCTAGACAGATGGAGGGAATGGCAGGCCAGCTTCTTCAGGTTCAGAACAGCTTCAAGGCTAAACTTACAGCCCCTAGCTCCCCTGTGGGCTCAGACAAATCTCCCCTTCTTGAGATCTGACTCTTGTTTGACTTCCTCTTGCCTCTGGTCTTCTTCCTCTTCCTCTAGCTGGCTTTGTACCAACACTACCTATCTAAAAGGCTGTGTTTGCCTCCTTGTCTTGGGGGTTTACTTTGGAGGGGCATAGCCTAGCCCAGGGGTCTAGAACAGATGCAGTGAGTCAGAGATCCTCTTCAACCTTGGCATCTGTAAGCAGCCCCAGTTTTTCTTGCTAAGCCTTTCAATTCCAAATCCTTCCAGATGTCATTTCTAAACTGGCACGATTTCCTCCCTTTCAAGTTGAGTGTATTCTCTTTTGGAAATCATGAAAACATCACAGATGGCCTATGATATAAATAATGAGTTATGAAGACAATTATTGCTCATCTGTGATGAATCAAACTTATTTTTATTTAGTCAACAACAAGCTGGACATAGTCATTATATCACCCTTGGGTCTGTGCAGCTACACATTTCAGAAAGTTGTCCTATATTTTTGCCTCATGGGGTAATGAGCTGAATATTTATCTGAAGTGTCACCAGCCATATACTCTCAGAGTCTCTGTTTCTATGTTAATATTTGTGTTGGCAGCTGGTCACAGGCTCTGCAACCAAAACCACGGCCTTATTTACAATAGCTTCAGATGTCAGTCCTTTTCTTAATATCCTTCATAAAAAGAAATTGCTCCTCTGGTGATTTAACTAAGATACCCCAAAAGTCAAGAGAAGTCTTTCAGTATGCTCTTTCACTGTGAAGCAGATGACCTCTTGTTTCATGTTCAGTTTTATGAAAATCTCTAATTTCATCATCCTCTCTGACATCTAATGATTCAAGCTGGGATGATAATCTTTTATATACCAACAGTAATATACCAACAGTAATTTGGCCCCAGAAGCACATAAAGATGCAAGTTCCTAAGCAGAGCGATCAATGGTGAGCACGTTGGACCAGGAGGCAGGAAATGCCCACCGCCTCCCCGCACCTTCTTTGCTCTGTCTAATGACCGAGGCCAAGTCACTGAATCTTTAACTCAAGAATCGAAGGTAGGAGTTCAGCATCATTATCACCAAAGTCTCCTTTGCTCTGAAGTCCTATGACTCTGGGGATTTTAGTTAGACTTGATTAGACCAAATGCACATCTACCTTTGAGAAATATTACAAATTGGTATTCATGTTGATAAACATGATATTTTCTAAGTAACTAAGTCATGCCAGACTCATTTGTGATTGCATGGACCGTAACCCACCAGGCTCCTGCCATTTCCTCCTCCTGGGGATCTTCCCAGCCCAGGGATGGAACATGCGTCTTGTATATTGCAGGCGGATTCTTTGCCACTGAGCCACCTGGGAAGAAGTATTCATACTACTGGCTTCAAAGTGTGATCCTTGAGTCAGCAATAGCAATATCAGCTGAGGACTGAGGACTTGTTAGAACTACAAATAACTGGCCCCACCCCAGACTCACTGAATCAGAAATTCCACGTATGGGGCCCAGAAATCTGATTTCTGCTAAAGTTAGAGACCACTGATTCATAAAGTATTGAATGCAAGTCAAAAAACATCATCTTGGTTAAAAAGAAAAAAAGAACCAAATTTTACCAAACAAGAGCCAGTGGTCCTCAAAGCTACTCAGTGTGGTTTTCAAGGCCACCTATGAGATTTAATTCAATAGGTCTGGACTAGCTTACATGACTGAGAAGGCAATGGCACCCCACTCCAGTACTCTTGCCTGGAAAATCCCATGGATGGAGGAGCCTGATAGGCTGCAGTCCGTGGGATTGCTAAGTCGGACAAGACTGAGCGACTTCACTTTCACTTTTCACTTTCATACATTGGAGAAGGAAATGGCAACCCATTCCAGTGTTCTTGCCTGGAGAATCCCAGGGACGGTGGAGCCTGATGGGCTGCCGTCTATGGGGTCGCACAGAGTCGGACACGACGGAAGCGACTTAGCAGCAGCAGCAGCAGCAGCAGCAGCAGCAGCTTACATGAATCTACCTTTTAAGTACACAGGAAGATTTCAGGGACCAACTTTAATAGACAATACCCATTAGATGTTAGTATTTCATCAATATCCAGAAGCAGGCTGTTGTGTGAAGTTAGATACACATGCATTAGGGTCTAGTATTAATTATGTTTTTCCCTTAAATTTTGTGAAATATTCACATATCCTTATTTGAAGTTGCTGTTTGTACTTTAGCCACTGGCATGGTCATTTGCCTGTTTGCTTTCTATTCCCATTTCCTCCCATGTCTGCTCTGTAAGCAACTGAGAGTCTTCAGCCTCTGTGTTTTCAGGCTTTCTTAACAGTGACATCTGGTGTTTCTGCTAACAGAAGACCCTTCTCAGACACGTAAAGCTGGGGAGGAAGGAGAAGCGCATGTCCTCTGGGTCAGATTTCTGCACGAGTCTCCAGCAGCTGCAGAGGTGGGAGCACAGCACCCCCCAGGTGCACGCCAGCCTGGGACAGCCCGTGGGGCTCCAGCCCAGGGCCCCCAACAGCTTCTCCTTTGGACGCTCACTCCCTCTCCTCCTGTCTCACCCAGCCCCTTTTGGTTTCACTTTTCCATCAAGGTAGCCAGTTCTCTTTGTTAAATTTCCTTCATTTGAAATACTAAGGACATTTTCTGTTTTCCTGACTCAGTTCAGTTCAGTTCAGTTCAGTTGTTCAGTCATGTCCAATTCTTTGCAACCCAATGAATTGCAGCACGCCAGGCCTCCCGTCCATCACCAACTCCCAGAGTTCACTCAAACTCACGTCCATCGAGTCATTGATGCCATCCAGCCATCTCATCCTCTGTCATCCCCTTCTCCTCCTGCCCCCAATCCCTCCCAGCATCAGAGTCTTTTCCAATGAATTAACACTTCACATGAGGTGGCCAAAGTACTGGATTTTCACCTTCAGCATCATTCCTTCCAAAGAAATCCCAGGGCTGATCTCCTTCAGAATGGACTGGTTGGATCTCCTTGCAGTCCAAGGGACTCTCAAGAGTCTTCTCCAACACCACAGTTCAAAAGCATCAATTCTTCGGCACTCACCTTTCTTCACAGTCCAACTCTCACATCCATACATGACCACAGGAAAAACCATAGCCTTGACTAGACGGACCTTTGTTGGCAAAGTAATGTCTCTGCTTTTCAATATGCTATCTAGGTTGGCCATAACTTTCCTTCCAAGGAGTAAGCGTCTTTTAATTTCATGGCTGCAGTCACCATCTGCAGTGATTTTGGAGCCCAGAAAAATAAAGTCTGACACTGTTTCCACTGTTTCCCCATCTATTTTCCATGAAGTGATGGGACTGGATGCCATGATCTTCGTTTTCTGAATGTTGAGCTTTAAGCCAACTTTTTCAGTCTCCTCTTTCACTTTCATCAAGAGGCTTTTTAGTTCCTCTTCACTTTCTGCCATAAGGGTGGTGTCATCTGCATATCTGAGGTTATTGATATTTGTCCCGGTGACTAGAGATTATTAACTCATGTAGGGAGAGAAGGATGGGCTTGACACCCTATGCAAAATGCTGTCAGTGTGTGATTTTTCCAAGAAAAGAAGTTCTAAAGTTTGTGTTACATTCTCAAAGGGGACAGTATCCTTCAAGAAATTCAGAATTCCATTATTCCAGGTTCCACTTTCTGGAAAGTCATTCCGTTTCAGCTGTCACTGTTTCATGCGGTTTTTGAACTCCTGACTGTAGGACCTTCACCCCTGCCTTCTGAAAATGGTGCTATCTACAGCAAGCAATTCCTTCGTGGCTAACATGTTTTGTTCCTTGACTGTGCTCAACTGAGCATTTTTCCAATTCACACATAAAGATGAGCCATTTCTTTAAAGTATAACAGCACCTACATTCTAAATAAGTGGTACTAAAAGATGGCACATGTGTACAGTGGCTCAGTTCAGTTCAGTCGCTCAGTCATGTCTGACTCTTTGCAACCCCATAGACTGCAGCATGCCAGGCCTCCCTGTCCTTCACCATCTCTCGGAGCTTGCTCAAACTCATATCCATTGAGTCACTGATGCCATCCAACTATCTCATCCTGTGTCATCCCCTTCTCCTCCTGCCTTCAATCCTTCCTTGAATCGAGGTCTTTTCCAAGGAGTCAGTTCTTTGCATCAGGTGGCCTAAGTATTGGAGCTTCAGCTTCAACATCAGTCCTTCCAATGAATATTCAGGACTGATTTCCTTTAGGATGCACTGGTTGGATCTCCTTGCAGTCCAAGGGACTCTCAAGAGTCTTCTCCAATACTACAGTTCAAAAACATCAATTCTTCGGTGTTCAGCTTTCTTTATAGTCCAACTCTCATATTCATACATGACTACTTGAAAAACCATAGCCTTGACGAGACAAACCTTTGCTGGCAAAGTAATGTCTCTGCTTTTTATGGTGAGTACAGTGGCTCAGTGGTCAAGAATCTGCTTGCAATGGAGGAAACACAAATTCAACCCCTGGATAGGCAAAATCCCCTGGAGAAGGAAATGACTGCCCACTCCAGTATTCTTGCCTGGGAAATCCCATGGACAGAGAAGTCTTGTGGATTACAGTTCATGGGGTCACAGAGGGGTCATATGTGAACATGGGTGAGCACATTTAAATAACATTACACTTCAAAGTTTAGAAAGTCCCTCAGAAGGAAATTCTGCAGTACAGTTCCAGATCAGTTGCTCAGTCATGTCCGACTCATTGTGACCCCATGAATCACAGGACACCAGGCCTCCCTGTCTATCACCAACTCCCGGAGTCTACCCAAACCCATGTACATTGAGTCGGTGATGCCATCCAACCATCTCATCCTCTGGCATCCACTTCTCCTCCTGCCTTCAATCTTTCCCAGCATCAGGGTCTTTTCAAATGAGTCAGCTCTTTGCATCAGGTGTCCAAAGTATTGGCATTTCAGCTTCAACATCAGTCCTACCAATGAACATCCAGGACTGATCTCCTTTAGGACGGACTAGGTGGATCTCCTTGCAGTCCAAGGGACTCTCAAGAGTCTTCTCCAACACCACAGTTCAAAAGCATCAATTCTTTGGTGCTCAGCTTTCTTTATACTCCAGCTCTCACATCCATACATGACTACTGGAAAAACCATAGCCTTGACTAGATGGACATTTGTTGACAAAGTAATGTCTCTGCTTTTTAATATGCTGTCTAGGTTGGTCGTAACTTTCCTTCCAAGGAGTAAGCGTCTTTTAATTTCATGGCTTCAGTCACCATCTGCAGTGATTTTGGAACCCCCAAAAATAAATTCTCTCACTTTTTTCACATCTATTTGCCATGAAGTGATGGGACCAAATGCCATGATCTTAGTTTTCTGAATGTTGAGCTTTAAGCCAAATTTTTCACTCTCCTCTTTCACTTTCATCAAGAGGCTCTTTAGTTCTTCTTCGCTTTCTGCCATAAGGGTGGTGTCATCTGCATATCTGAGGTTATTGATATTTCTCCCAGCAATCTTGATTCCAGCTTGTGCTTCATCCAGCCCAGCATTTCTCATGATGTATTCTGCATATAAGTTAAATAAGCACAGTGACAACATACAGCCTTGATGTACTCCTTTTCCTATTTGGAACCAATCTGTTTTTCCATGTCCACTTCTAACTGTTGCTTCCTGACCCGCATATAGATTTCTCAAGAGGCAGGTCAGGTGCTCTGGTATTCCCATCTCTTTCAGAATTTTCCACAGTTTATTATGATCCACACAGTCAAAGGCTTTGACATAGTCAATAAAGCAGAAATAGATGTTTTTCTGGAAAGCTCTTGCTTTTTTGATGATCCAGCAGATGTTGGCAATTTGATCTCTGGTTCCTCTGCCTTTTATAAAACCAGCTTGAACATCTAGAAGTTCATGGTTCACATATTGCTGAAGCCTGGCTTGGAGAATTTTGAGCATTACTTTACTGGCATGTGAAATGAGTGCAATTGTGCAGTAGTTTGAGTATTCTTTGGCATTGCCTTTCTTTGGGATCAGAATGAAAACTGATCTTTTCCAGTCCTGTGGCCACTGCTGAGTTTTCCAAATTTTCTGGCACATCGAGTGCAGCACTTTCAGCCAGTCAGAAAATTAGGACTAGGGGACAAGGAGTCCAGTCTCATCCCCATATCTAATAAGCTGTGTGAACTTGAGAAAATAACTTAGCTTCTCTGGGCTACAGATTCCAGCTGTAGAATGGAGGGTTTGGACTAGCTCATCTCTAAAAGATAACTTTCATTTCTCACATTTGGTTCGAAATTTGAATTGATCAGTCAATTAGATCAGTCAATCAGATCAATTGACAGTAAACTGATCAGTCAGTTGTGCATTCTAGACACAGGTACAACTACCACAGGGCATGTTTGAGAAAATAAGAAGCGACTGAGAACAGAAAGGTAGTTAGTGGGAGGCTCCCTTGAAGAAAATGACTTTTTTCCTTAGTAAATATTCATACCTCTGTTTATATATATATAGAGAGAGTGTGTGTGTGTGTGTGTGTGTGTGTGTGTGTGTGTGTGTTCATGTGTCTATAGTGTGTGTCTTGATGTTGTTTAGTTGTTAAGTCTTGTCCAACTCTTTGTGACCCCATGGACTGTAGCCTGCCAGGCTCCTCTGTCCATGGGATTTTCCAGGCAAGAATACTGCAGTGGGTTACCATTTCCTTCTCCAGGGGATCGAACCTGCACCTCCTGCTTGGCAGGCGGATTCTTCACGACTGAGCCACCTTGGAAGCTCAGACTATGTGTCCCTATAGACCAACTGCATTAACAACCTCAATTAATAGCTTCTCTGTATCTGTGGTCACTGGTATGTTTTTATGGGGAAAACATGCCTTCTGAGTCCAAAACCTGGTTTTGAATATTAAGATTCAAGAAGGCCGGAGAATTCAAAGAGTAATGTTTATAGTGTAAGCTGTAGCATGGGGAGGAAAGCACAAGAATGTAAAAGTAATTTCCTGGGCTAGATTTAACGGAAATTGTTGTGGGAGGAATTAGAATTGAAAAAGGAAATAAGGGAGTGATGTGTTCATCTTTGAGAGAGCACTGAGCTTCCCCCACATACGGTGAGATTCTGGGGAGTGGAGGGAAGCACTGGCTTGATTTCTCAGATTACACAGGACACTGCAAGTGCCCTGCTCAGACACCCTTACACCCTTCATCAGCAGGTGCCTGACCCAAGGGCTGCTGAGTTGTTTTTTTTTTATAGTTTTCTCTTTTTAGAAATTAACTTATTTTAATTGGAAGATAATTCCTTCACAGTATTGGGATGGTCTCTGCCACACAGCAACATAAATTGGCCATAGGCACACATGTGTCCCTTCCCTCTCAAATCCCTTCACCTCCCTCCCCACTCCATCCCTCCAGGCTGTCAGAGAGTACCGCTTTGGGTTCCCTGTGTCATTGTCAAACTCCCACTGGCTATCTATTTTACATATGGTAATATTATAGGTTTCAATGCTATTCTCTCAAATCATCCCACCCTCTCCTTTTCCCACTGTGTCTAAAGGTCTGTTCTTTTTGTCTGTGTCTCCTTTGCTCTCTGCACATAGGATCATCAGTACTCTTTCTAGATTCCATATATACATGTTAATATATGATATTTGTCTTTTTCTTTCTGACTTTCACTCTGTTTAATCCGCTCTAGGTTCATCCACCTAATAACAACTGAGTTAAATGCATTCTTTTCACAGCTGAGTAATATTCCATTGTGTATATGTACCACAACTTCCTTATCTGCTCATCTGCTGATGGTCATCTAGTGCTGCAATGAGAGAAACACAGGTGGAACATTCTCTGACATAAATCACAGTGAGATCCTCTATGACCCACCTTCTAGAGCAATGAGTTGCTTGCTAAACCACACCCGCCCCCTTCTCAGGGAACGGCATTACTTTGATGGGAGTCTCCTCATTTGGTCTATTACACACTTCTTCTCCTACCTCCAGTAAGCCACTGACAGCCAATGAGTGACTGATGCAGGGTAAAACCCAGCCCTCTTTCCTCGAAATGAAAGAAGCTTGTGGTAACATTTACTTTCCACAGCAACTCGTGGGATTACAATGAGGCTGGACTTCAGCTGAAACTACACCATATTTTTTAGCTTTCTCTTCTCCTGTTTGCTTCCGTCACTTACTTCCAAGACTCAGCCTTTGTCTTCCGAAAGCCCCAAGTACCTCCCGTTCCCCGTCCTATTTATAAGAGCCAAGAGACATGAGTTGCTGAGTCAGCATCTGCCCATCAAATGCATTCCAATATCTCTCTAGCTCTATGTTGTCTTAAATAAGAATGCTTGCTTAAAATCAGAGATCTGCTTTAATTTATGAAAATGCACAAAAGATAATCTCATGTATTTACATCACATGCTCCATCTTCTTTCTTTATGAAATCTCTCACTCATCTTCAGATGAAAAATTTTGCTTGCTTTTTTTTTTTTCAGTGTGGAAAAGAGAAAAGAGACACATTTTCCACACTGTCAGTTTCATATCTCTTAGTTACATCCATCAGTCATAGAAACAAATATCTTTAAATGGGTTTCCTGTATATTTACATCCACACAGCCACAAGTAAAAGACAAGAAAGTTATTTCCTAGGCCAAGGTCAAGTGGGTTAACTGGCGTTGATGGCTTTTCAAATATTGGTAAAAATCCACTTTATTTTTAACTCAATTAAAGATTTTAAATGGGTGCCCTGTCTTAACACCAGGTTGGGTGTTAGATAAAGGTGATCAGGAAATGCCTGAATAAACCTGAGATCAGTGGACTTAAAAGTTGGCTGGAGTTTCAATACTCTGTCTTCTCACCTTCTTGGGTAACAGCAGCTTTTCAGGAAACTAGGAAAAGTCTTCATTTTTGATGTGGGATGTTTCTTAGTTTTTCTGTGTCTTTAATTATCACATAGTTCAGGGAGATAGAACTATAAAAAGCTGATGGACACCTATGTGCTAACAACTTAAGCTTTAAACTATTAACTGTTCATACCTTATCCCATCTCCTTTATGCATCTCTTCATCCAAAGCTACCACTAGCTTGTAAGGATCATCACTCCTACTCATTTTTAAGTGATTTTTCTACCTATGTTTGTATCAATAAAAACAATAATTCTATTTTATGCTTTTAAATTTAAGTGACATCTGCATATGCTATTTTCCTTCAACATTTCAACTTTGTGACTTTTCACATCTCTAGACCCAGCACTTGCTCTCTCATTTCCACTACATGTAGTGCTTTATCATGATTCATTCTCTGGATGAAAATATTGATAACATTTATACGTATCTCCTTGTATTCCCACCAAAATCAGTGTAGGAGACTGTCGCTACTGCATCTTCTTAGCAAAATTTTTCATACTCTACTTTTTATTGAATTGATTTACATGAAACTTCTTTTCATATCTGTTTTAATTTTAATTTCCTAGAGTACACAAGATTGGGTATCTTTTAATATACTTGTTGAACACTACTTTTTCCTTGCCTGTGAATTTCTTGTTCATATATTTTCCTAAGGCTTAATCTAATTTTTCTTATTGATTGTCAACATCTTCATATATCTTTGGCAGTAAGTCTTCAAAAATTTATATTCACTCAAATATTGTCTCAGTCTGTGGTTTAAATTTTATTCCGTGCAGAGTGTCTTATGAAGCATATAAGCTTTTTATTTATCAGTTATGTACAAACTACCCCAATATATCACAATGGTGTGATCACTCACTTAGAGCCTGACATCCTGTAATGTGAAGTCAAGTGGGCTTTAGGAAGCATCACTACGAACAAAGCTAGTGGAGGTGATGGAATTCCAGCTGAGCTATTTCAAATTCTAAAAGACAATGCTGTGAAAGTGCTGCACTCAATATGCCAGCAAATTTGGAAAACTCAGCAGTGGCCACAGGACTGGAAAAGGTCAGTTTTCATTCCACTCCCAAAGAAATGCAATGCCAAAGAATGCTCAAACCACTGAACAATTGCACTCATCTCACACACTAGTAAAGTAATGCTCAAAATTCTCCAAGCCAGGCTTTAACAGTACGTGAACTGTACGTGAACTTCCAGATGTTCAAGCTGGTTTTAGAAAGGCAGAGGAACCAGAGATCAAATTGCCAACATCTGCTGGATCACTGAAAAAACAAGTTCCAGAAAAACATCTATTTCTGCTTTATTGACTATGCCAAAGCCTTTGACTGTGTGGATCACAATAAACTGAAAAATTCTTCAAAAGATGGAAATACCAGACCACCCGACCACCTCTTGAGAAATTTGTATGTGAGTCAAGAAGCAATAGTTAGAACTGGACATGGAACAAAAAACTGGTTGTAAGTAGCAAAGGAGTACATCAAGGCTGTATATTGTCACCATGCTTATTTAAGTTATATGCAGAGTACATCATGAGAAATGCTGGGCTGGATGAAGCACAAGCTGGAATCAAGATTGCCGGGAGAAATATCAATAACCTCAGATATGCAGATGACACCACCCTTATGGCAGAAAGCGAAGAAGAACTAAAGAGCCTCTTGATGAAAGTGAAAGAGGAGAGTGAAAAATTTGTCTTAAAGCTCAACATTCAGAAAACTAAGATCATGGCATCTGGTCCCATCACTTCATGGCAAATAGATGGGGAAACAGTGGAAACAGTGACAGACTTTATTTTCTTGGGCTTCAAGATCACTGCAGATGGTGACTGAAGCCATGAAATTAAAAGATGCTTACTCCTTGGAAGGAAAGTTATGACCAACCTAGACAGCATATTAAAAAGCAGAGACATTGTTTTGCCAACAAAGATCTGTCTAGGCAAGGCTGTGGTTTTTCCAGTAGTCATGTATGGATGTGAGAGTTGTACTATAAAGAAAGATGAGCACCAAAGAATTGATGCTTTTGAACTGTGGTGTTGGAGAAGACTCTTGAGAGTCCCTTGGACTGCAAGGAGTTCCAACCAGTCCATCCTAAAGGAAATCAGTCCTGAATATTTATTGGAAGGACTGATGTTGAAGCTGAAACTCCAATATTTTGGCCACCTGATGTGAAAAGCTGACTCATTTGAAAAGACTCTGATGCTGGGAAAGATTGAAGGTGAGAGGAGATGGGGACGGACAAAGGATGAGCTGGTTGGATGGCATCACCAACTCAATGGACATGAGTTTGAGTAAACTCCTGTCTAGCTGAGACTTTTGGATGACTTTTGGCTCTTCTTCTCCATCTTTTCTCCCCCACGACTGGTTTAGGCTGTCCCACATGACTGTTCAGCTCAGAGAGAGTAGAAGTAAAAGCTTCATGTCTCTTCAGGCCTCAGCTCGAATGTCATCAGCATCAATCCCACTGCCTTTAAGTGCTCAGAGCAACCCACAAGGCCCATCCAGATTCAAGACAGTAAAGCCATAAACTCTTACTGAGCAAAGCATGGACGTCACACTGCAAAGAGGAGTCGTGCTGACATAGGAGGAATTTGCAACTGACTGGTAAGTCACACTGTACTGTATTTATCAATATTTTAATTCAAATTCTGTCTCTTTTACCTCTTGAATAAGAAATCCTCCCACTCTGATTTCAGGAAGATATTTACCCATATTTTCTTCTAAATTTATGAGAGTTTTGCTTTTTACATTTAAGATATCTAATCCAGCTGAAATTGACCTTTTGTGTGCAGTGTCACTAATTTGATCTCTTTTCATATATATAAAACCAACCTTTAAATTAGCATTCATTGATGATTCCACCATTTCAGCGCTGATTTGTGACGATACTTTTGTCATGTTCATCAATTACACTAAGTGGAACTCTTGAGGCAACAGCAGACAGCTTTATTATTTTCCTCTAATGCCCATTCAAACTTTTCTCTTCCCAGCCTGAGGCAGGAACCAGCTATAGAGATACCAAGAACTGAAGCAGATGGATCTCAAAATGCCAATTTTCTTGCTGGGTAAAAGCTAGGACAAAGGACATGACCTTGATGTTTAGCAACAATATGCTTCTTAATTATGAGCCTCAAAACTCGACCTGCTAATCCATCCAGAGCAGTTCTGAATAACTACAGCATGAACTCTGAATGAAGTTTGGAGTTTGTGATCTTGCTGGGCTACTGAACAAAATGCCTGGAGACAATTTAACTGAATGTAAACCAGTAAACTATAAGCCTTTCCAAGATTTTGTCCAAGGAAGAGGTTAACTACATCTTGCCCTATGCTACTGGTGCTATGGCAATTATAAATCACGATAGCTAACAGCTCTGAATACTTAAACCATGCAGTAGGCCCCTTGCTGCTCTTGTTGCTACTAAGTCACTTCAGTTGTGTCCAACTCTCTGTGGCCCCATGGACTATAGCCCAAAAGGCTCCTCTGTCCATGGGATTCTCCAGGCAAGAATACTGGAGAGCATTGCGATGTCCTTCTCCAGGTGATCTTCCTGGCCCAGAGATCGAACCTGCGTCTCTCGCATCTCCTGCATTGGAAGGCAGGTTCTTCACCATTAGCACTTCCTGGGAAGCCCCTTACTTGCCTTTAATCATCTAAGTTTATGGGGTAAATTAGTTCAGGTCTTCTCAGAAGCAGACACCAAGACAGGATTAGATGTGCAAAAGAATTATTAGGGGACATTCTTGTGAAGGACAATTAGGAGTCAGAGGAAGCAGAGCCCCAGATAAAGGAGAGAAGAAATGAAGGTTTAGTGGAAGGGTCTTTGTCTGCAGTGCCCATTCTAAGCCATTGTCTCTTGTCTCAAGGCTATGGCTAAATCTGTACTGAATTTCTGTTGCTGCTGTCAGAAATCACAATTTTTGTGGCTTATAATAACACAAATATATTATCTTACTGTTCTGAAAGTCAGAAGTCCTAAACCCAGTTGTTGCTAGTACTGCATTCCTTTTGGAGAATCTGAGAGAGAATTAGTCTCCTTGCCTTTTCCAGCTTGTAGAGGCCTCAGCTGTGTGACTCTCCGTGACCACAGCCAGCGGCAGAGTGCCTTCAAAGTCGCTCCTCTCCAGTACCATCTCTGACCTCCGTTCTTTCCTCACAGCTCCTTTTCTGACTTTGACCCTATCACCTCCCTCTAATAAGAACCCTTGTTGGTTACACTGAGACCATTAGGATAATCTTCCTAGCTCAGTATCTTTACCTTAATCACATCTGCACAAGTCCTTTTGCCTTATAAGATAACATACTCACACGGACTGAAGATGAGGACGCGGACATCTTTGGCAGGGGCATTGTTATGTCTACCCCGGAACCATCAAGCTAGATCACCCAGAAGAGGAGACCTGCATCTTCCTGGAAGGCCCCCCTCAATGCCCCTGTTGTTCTCCCTTACTGACGGGGGGCAGTCCCCGCAAGGGCTCACAGAGCACTCAGGCAGAGATCCACGAGGCTCATTTTCACAGCTGCCACACGAAGCAAGAAGAGGAACGAAGACATGGAGAGGTTGTGTAACCTCTGTAAGGATGCAGAGCCAGTGGGGAAATTATGCTTTTCTCTTTCTCTCAATATTTGACCTTTTTCTTTTAGAATGCTCGGCTTTAGGGCCTGACTATGTATTGTTTGCTCTGGGATCTTGCAAAACTTGATAAAACTTCACCTATTCTACCTAATAACTAGTTACTCCAAATGGCAAATTATAAAAAAATAATCTAAAATAATAGGGAAATAGGATTGAGTTTCCTCCAGGCATCCAATTCTGCCCCCTTTCACCAACAGCAATTCCTAAAGATACTGAAAATTAACAATTGAAATCCTGGTTATCATGTAACTCTGGCCTGTCCTCCACTTCTCCCAGAGTCTACCACAGGCAAAGAACTTTGAGATGATCTTCCTCCAAACACTAGAGAGCTTAGGTCTTGGCAGCCAGTTTCAAGGATCTTTCCAAAGGTCAACATGTATGGGAAAGCAAAAATATGTTGGTTCCAAGAGAATCTGGTTTTGATAAGGGCTGTATTCAATATAAAACAATCTACTTAAATACCATATCACAATAAAAGCATTCACTCTGCCAAACCCAAAAGGTTACATACTAGTGTGACGTCAATACTAGCTATTATTTATCATAAGTCTAAAGAAGAAATCATTAAAATTCTAAATGATAGCTATATAAGGAGACATTTTCCTTCAAGAATCCAGAGAGTTTCTGGCATAAAGCATCAGAGAGACAAATCCAGATCAATCAACTTTCCCTCCCTCATCACAAGTAAAAGATCAAAAGGATAATTTGTCAGGAAAAAAAAAATGCTAGAGAGAAATAAAATGCTCAGTGTTCTGAACATACTGTACCCAGGGGTTGATCATTCTCAAATACAGCCTCACTGTTAAGAAAACTGGCAGGAGACATTATGAGGTTATTAGACCCGCTCTAAAATATTACCTTCTTCTATACTAAACTCTAATCACTAATCCAGGACCAAATGGGTTATCCTATACCCACCTTATCACTAAAAATCTCAGCAAAACTTAAAGACTGTAGCCAGTTATGTATCCACCTCATTAGTTCCACTACTATACCATATAGTTTAAAACGGTGCTTTTCAACGCATTTATTTTATTTCAAAAAGACAGAAATCTCTGAATCTTAATGACCCCATTTTGGTGTTCTGGAGAAAGATCCAAAACAATGAATGAGTACAAATGTTTATAAATAGATGTTCAGAGGTCTATTTCTTACATTAACGTACACACAAAAACACAGGGATAATACAAATTAAGAGGAAAACAATCAGTCTGATTTCTGGGAGTCTACCCTGGGAAAGTCTACCATGTGCTTCTCACAAGAAAACAACAGAATATGGATTCCGGCTCCCCTCCCCTCTTTTCTTCCTGGGGTCTGAGCTCTTTCTTTACTCAGAAGACCTGTCTCCCCTTTGATGTTCTTGGTGCCTGACCTCGACCTTTCCCAACAGAAGGACTGCCTGGGGCCTGAAAAGATTCTATTTCCCAGTGGAGGCGGCAGCATCTGCTTCTTTCTTAAACCATTAGTGAGACTGGGGTGGGCTGGAGAGGGAAAAGAGGAGCCATGGGTCTAATTTACCCTCCTTGACACAAACCTTTTCTTTCATTGTGCACACAAATTGCTCCTTTAGAACCTGGTAACTGAAAGAAAATATTTTAAAGAAGCTTGCTGGGTTTCACAGAAGCCATTGCTTTGCTCCACGTGCTATTTCTTCTCAGGGGATGAACAACATGTGACTCGATAGCAAATGTATCCCGTGTCACTTTTCATGCAGCGATATATTTTTTTAATTAGTCATTTCTGTTTGATTTCCTGTGTCAAGTTGGAGGTACATCAGAAAGATATTTCTGCCCACAAATGTTGCTGAAACCAAAGAGGGGATCAAGAGACCTATATTCAAAATACGTGGTGAAAGAAAAACTTGACACCCAGAATGAGAGGATATGTGATTTTTACATGTTAGTCATCACCGTCTTTAACTCTATTTTTTAAATATGTAGACTGTGCCATCAACTCACACTGACCCAAACTATAAATGAAAAAATATCTCAGGACATTGTCATGTTGCTGCTGCTGCTGTTAAGTCACTGCAGTCAAGTCCGACTCTGTGCGACCCCATAGATGGCAGCCCACCAGGCTCCTCTGTCCCTGGGATTCTCCAGGCAAGAACACTGGAGTGGGTTGCCATTTCCTTCTCCAATGCATGAAAGTGAAAAGTGAAAGTGAAGTCACTCAGTCGTGTCCAACTCTTAGCAACCCCATGGACTACAGCCTACTAGGCTCCTCCGTCTATGGGATTTTCCAGGCAAGAGTACTGGAGTGGGGTGCCATTGCCTTCTCTGATTATCATGTTAGGTACACTTAAATTTATTTAACCTATTTAGTATAGTTAAATATACTAACATATATTATATTTATAATACTAATAATGATAGCAAAGGGCACTTATTGAGCATTTAGTGTGGAAGGAGCATGATACCATGTGTATTACACGTATTCCCTTTGTAAGCCTTTCAGTAACCCTATGACATAAATGCTGCATATTTTACAGGTAAACCAACTGACTAAAGCAGTGAACTTGCCCACAATCCCCTGGTTTGTAGACAACAGGGTGGAAGTTGACACTAGATCTTCTGGGGACCCATCATTATTTTCTACAACTCTGGTGAATGCTACTGGGTGTCCTCAGAGTAATTCAAAGAGAGATTATACAAGGAAAAGGACTGTTCCAATGGAGACCACAGAGAACATGTTCACAGTCTGTTCAGATATGTGACACCTTTCCTCTATTCTTTCATCAGAAATCAGTAATATTTATGCCATAGATCAATTTCAAGTTATGTGACACAACAAGAGTAGATGCAGAGGACCCTGACACATCACTAGCCATAGCACTGAGACATCTTTGGCCTCCGTCAGCTCAGTGCTTCTCACACATGTGCACAGAGAAGAATCACCTGGAGGGCCTCACCAGCAGAGATTCTGTTTCCAGTAGGTCTGGGGCAGGCCTGAGAACTTGAATTTCTACTGTGGAACCAGGAACTCCCTGATGCTGCGAGTCTACAATCTGACTTTGAGTAACCCTGGTCTACTTGATAGCAGTAATACCCTCCCATCTACAAGTTCAGTTTTCCTAGAGACAGAAGGCCAAGATCTTTGGTGCACATCACTGGAGAGTGCGCTTGAAATGGAAGCTGCAGAACGCAACTGCCTTCAGTCCTTAGTCATCTGTAGACAGAGGGCACGCTGTGAGAGTCAGTGCTGGGCTCTGACTCAGTGAGTGAGAAATGGTTGTCTAGTTGGAGCTTTCATCCTCCTTTACCAAGGAGGGTCTGGAAAACCACCTGAGATGTTCTCGCTTGCTGTCCTATGAACTTATAACAATTTAGTCCTCTGGGTACTCCTTGCATTGGATTATATTCTCTTCCTCATGACTCAACAAATATTTACTTGGTGTCTGCAAGTACATGATATGGTTCAAGGTGTTACTGGCATAGCAAAGATCAAAAAAGAAAATGCCTATGTTTGCACCAACTGGCAATTCCCATCCCAACTTCCACTCCAGAACCCCACTGAGCTGGGGATCTGCACACCTCTAGCCTCATGCTTACATGCCCTGCCCCTGCAGCAGACCCCATCTTTGGCATCCTTGACCACAAGCAGATGTCACTATTATACAGCATTGTTGTCCCATGAGAGGGCAAGGATAGTCCTACCTGACAGTCTCACTCTCACCTCTCTTTCTCTTGGAACCAGCATTCCTCAGGCCTCCTTGGATCTGGAATTCTGACCCCCCCCCCCCCCCCCACGATGATGGCAGTCCCCTTGTAAAAGGTTCATTTCTCTCTGGTCACCCTTCATCCAATCAGGCATTCCCAGGCCAGCGGTGGGGATCTCAACCCACACAATCTTCTCAGCTCACTCTTTAGGGTCCTGCTGTGGCAGAGCTGATTGTTTCAGCTGCTTAACTGTTTAAGGGACAGTTGGGAGGCAGCAATTCAGGGAGTAGAAACAGCACATGCTCAAGGGAGTCAAAACCATGATCAGGCACGGTTTTGAGACTCATCCTCCTTATCTAAGAGAACTGCTGTGATCAAAGATAAGATGAGGTTGGTGAAGTCCCTAAGCATGGGAAGGGGATGGGTGATGCTCACTCACTGGGGCAAATGAATGCAAAAGAGCCCTGGTTCTCCCTCCCCTCCCCATCATCCAAGCCCCATGCATTAGTTACCTGGGTTGTCATAACACAATGCTACAGACTGTGTGGTTTAAACAACAGAAATTCATTTTGTTGAAAATGGCTCAGTGAGTGAGAAACTTGGATATAGAGTTGGAGCCTTCTTCCTCCTTTACCAAGGACCAGCACAGATCACACACAGATCTGAATGCTACATGTCTGAAATTGGGGTGCCGGTGTGGTTGGCTTCCAGTGAGAGCTCGCTTCTTTCTCCACAGATGGCTGCCTCCTTGCTGCATCCTCCCATGGCAGAGAGAGAGACAACTCTCCCGAGTGTCTTGTGATAAGGGCACTAATCCCATCATGTGGGCACTCAGGCCTCATGACCTCATCCAAACCTAATGGCTCCAAAGGCCCCATCTCCAAACACTATCACTCCAGGGGTTAGGGTTTCAACATATGGATTTGGCAGGGGATGCAACTCAGTCCAGAGAGCCCCAGGTGCTATCACTTTGCAGATCCTTCCATCAAGAGGGCAAGCATATCCCTGCAACTCTTGAATCTGGGTGGTCTGAGAGTTGACTTCACCAAAACAATGCAGAAAACATGATGAAAGCCAGTGCTGAGCTTTGGCCTGGAGAAGCCCTGTGGGCTTCATCTCATTCTTTTGAATCCCTGACCAGTTGCCGTGTGTATAAGTCTGATCTTCCTGGTGGATGACAGAGACTTCATGGAGCAGAGCTAGCTCAGCCTAGTTATCTGAGCCATTTCCTTGGCCACACAAGGGACCCAGAGCATGCCAGCATTATGCCTTGATGACCCACAGTGGACAGCGGAGGTGTGGGTGAGCCCAGCCAAGAGCAGCCTGCCTGGCCTCCAATGGAAGAACCACCAAGCTGAATTATAGACTTTCAAAAAACAATAAATAGCTATTATTTTAAGTTCCTAAGTGTTGAGGTGGTTTGTTATACAGTTTTATTATATAAATAGGTACATTTTACAGACCTTTCTTCTAATTCCTTCAATTATTTTGTTCAATGTATTCATCAAAAGTCAAAACCAAAGGAGTCTTTGTCTATTGTAACTTTACTTCTTCCTCTCCACACACTCCAACACGAAGCTCAAAGGCCACCAATCCAAAATGACCCAGTGACTTGGACAAAGGTAACCTGTGGATCTCCTGGGAAATCTTATTTCTCCCGGGCTGAATCTCTTCCTCATGCCTTTTCCCAGGGGATCTGGCTACAGGAAGCGCCCCTCTGTTACCAGCTTATGTTCAGCCTGACATAAGATGACAGTTGGACAAACCCTTTCTGGGTCAGATCACAACAGAACGATGGTTTCCCAATTCTCCCCAAGCTGCAAAGGCCTATGGATGCACAGCTGTCCACTGCTCCAGAACTGACCTGGATCATGCAGAGGAGCTGGCCCTTGTTCCACCCCAGCCTACTTCTTCCTCCAGCCATGCCCAGTGACCAGGTGCCATGATTGTGTCCTTTACACTAGCACCTGGCTCATGGAAAGTGCTTAGAGAGAACAGGAATAAAGATTGGATAAATTAACGCTCTTCTCACCCAAAACATCTTTCTCCCCTTTTCCATCAAATAGTTTTCGTATTTTTGTAAGGACCAGCTTAAAGTGATAATAAGAACACATTGTTTGTGCCTCTCCAGGAGTATATTGCCTTTCTGCACCCTTTTTATAGTTAATTGTCTATCCGTCTGACCTTTGGAATTGTATTGAGTCTATGTTCAAATCCCACTCCCTCCTACAACATCATAAAATCTTTCCTGAAATGAATTGGATCTGAATGCTGACTCACAATCTCAAGTGAATCTGTTCCATTCTGAATGGAGCCATTGTATATAAACTTCCCTTGAAGTGAAGAAGTGAAGTCGCTCAGTCATGTCTGACTCTTTGCGACCCCATGGACTGTAGCCTACCAGGCTCCTCCCTCCATGGGATTCTCCAGGCAAGAGTACTGGAGTGGGTTGCCATTCCCTTCTCCAGGGGATCTTCCCGACCCAGGGATGGAACCCGGGTCTCCTGCATTCCAGGCAGACGCTTTAACCTCTGAGCCACCAGAGAAGCCCCTAAACTTCCCTTAGTCTTAAATAAATAGAAAAAGCTAACTAATCGAAATATTCAAGGCACCACAAGCAGCTTGGAGACCTACCAAAGTAGAAAGAACATCAGTTTGCTATTTATAGTGTAATGCTGTGTAACAAACTATCACACACTCAGTGGCTAACAACACACATTGAATTCTTGTTCACATGCTTTCAGCTGAACTAGGATTTGGCTGAACTACGCTGTGCTCAACCAGGCTTGGATCCAGACTAAGTCTGGGTGCAGATCTGATCCACATGGCTCTTCTCCTTCTTAGACCAGTGGCAGCTAGAGGCAGGTTCTCCTGATGAAAAAGGGCAGAAACACAAGAAATCAAGCACAACCCCAGAGCTCACTGAAACTTCTTCACGCACCAGGTCCAAATTGGCCAAAGTACTCCGCAATATCAAGCAAAACATCAATATTTTGGGAAAGGGAACTCTACCCACTATAGTGGGAGGAGCCATAAATGCAGTGTATTTATAGATGTATTTATAAATGCAGCATATTCCCAGAAATATGTCAGTAATAGGAAACTAATATAAGGGGACGACAGAGGATGAGATGGCTGGATGGCATCACTGACTCGATGGACTTGAGTTTGGGTGAACTCTGGGAACTGGTGATGGACAGGGAGGCCTGGCATGCTGCGATTCATGGGGTCGCAGAGTCAGACACGACTGAGCAACTGAACTGAACTGAACTGAATATAACACCTGTGGTTGGGAAATTAATGAATGGCAAGTAGAAGTATTTTGAGTTCATCAGAACTAAGACAAGTATTTCAATTCCAAGATGCTCCTTCATCAGTGAATACACATAAAGACATCATTTTATCTATGTTCATTTCAGGCTATAGGAACATCACTTGAAAAGAAATGTGGCATTATAATTAAATCCATCAGTAGTATGTACTTTAGGTGGCTTACAGAAAATACATTCCTTCCCCTTTTTCTTCCATTCAACTTATAATTATAATCACCAAAAAAGCTGTTTTGGAAATGCCACCAGTAACTGGAAACAACTTTGATATCAATTTATTATTGAAAGAAAATTTCTGTTCACGTATGCATTTTCTGCTTTAAGAACTGCCTTTGAAATCAAAACCAGTCTTTATTTAGTTTATGTAAAATATATTATTGGATAATATACCACGGAAAAAAGATAATCTTAGAAACAAGTAGGTGGTATGAATTTGCTACCACTGCAATTCAAAATCAAAGAAACGTCACACTTCTTTATGTTCTTTCAATCACATTAAGTCTAAATTCAAGTCTGAATGGAAAATTAAATCTTATTCATTACTAGAAGCTATCCCACAACTCTGCCTTCACCCTGCCTCATTCTCTCCATCATTACTTGGTAAAGCCTTGAATGACCCCAGGTTTCTTGGGCAGAACAGAGCACTTGGTGAGGGGGGTGGGAAGTAAGCTGATTGGCAGCACATACTAGTAGCTTATAAATTATTCATCCTCCAGGTAACCTTGTCTCTGGAGCCTAAGAACTCTGCAGATTTCTAGGCACCTTAGACAAGAATTTTCCTAAGCTGTGGAATCACATCTGCTCTGTCCAGCCCCCTCGGGGCACCACAGAGCTATTTCCTCTGTAGTCCTGATGGGTTTTGGAGCATTTGGGGGCAGGAAAAGGGGATCTTGGGTGATAGATTCTTGCTAGACACACAAATTTCCATTTCCTCCCCATTCTTGGGGAAATATCTTTTTTCCTCAACTTACTTATGACTCTCCTCTTTGACAAGTATTCATCTGCCTCTCTTCTGACTAAAGTACCTGTCCACCTTCTTGGGAAGGGTCTCACTTAGTCTTACTGAAACAGAAAAGAAGAAAATAGATTTTCTTCAAGAAATTAATTTGCTTTTTGCTATGAAACAGAAGTTTTTTTTAAATTAATTTATTAATTTTAATTGAAGGCTAATTACTTTACAATACTGTAGTGGGTTTTGCCATACATTGACACGAATCAGCCATGAGTGTACATGTGTCCCCATCCTGAATCGAATCAAGGGAATCAAGGGAAAGCAATGCCCACTTGCTGGGACGGGGTGGAGAGTGATGGGAAGAGTGAGGACGAGACACTAACAGCCTTCTGTCTGTCTGCTCACTGCACAGCAGTGAGTCCAAAACACAGATTAATAGATCTGAAATTATCCTGACACAAAGCTATTTGTTTTACTATTATTTTATGTCAGCTTCAGAATGAAACTACTTCATGTATCTCCATTGCATCCATGTCCTAATACTTTATTCAGTGGAGCTGCTCATTAGAAGACTTTATTAATTTGGAGATATTCTTAGTTCATTTGTTATGATATACATTTCTATTGTCTGTTTCTCTTCTTTTTCCTCTTGGCGGTTGCAATCTAAAGGGCAGAGTTTAGAAATTAATTTTAGCAGTTTCTGGGAAACACTGCAAACAGAAAAAACTAGAATGTAATATCTCATAAGAGGATACCTCACAGCTTTTTAATTTCTTTTAGAATAAACTATTGGGCACTAACAAATGAGCACACATATGAATGATCTTGCACTATCTGGATTTATGGTAGAGGAAAACCTTATTCATTCTTAGCCTTGCATGCTGTTTTTGTATCCTTATTCCTTTAATTACTTTAATCCAATATATAAAAAAATCCAATATAGAAAAGTTTTCTTCATCAGTCAAAATGAGAGTTAAGGTTTTCTTCAGTGCTCTCCTATGTCAGTCACTAATTACATTTTTATCTGGGACCTGTAAGAAAGCGGTTGTGCAGTGGTAAAGAATCTGCCTGACAATGCAGGAGACTCGAGAGACATGGGTCAATCCCTGAGTTGGGAAGATTCTCTGAAGTAAGAAATGGCAACCCGCTCCAGTATTTGTGCCTGGACAATTCCATGGACAGAGGAGCCTGGCGGACTACAGTCCATGGGGTTGCAAAGAATCAGACACGACCGAGCACTCACACGCTAGGACTGACAGCACACCCTTGTAGGAGATGCATGTAGGTGCAGCTGTAGTCTCCACTACATCCAACCATACATTTAGTTATCAGCGGCGATCTGGAGCAACACGATGCAGTTAGTTCTCATCTCCATCCACCCCCAATCTAAGAAGATACTTGGAGAGTGTTTGTAAAATTCATTCAACAAGTATTTATTTAGCACTTACTATGTGCTAAGCAAAAAATTTAAAACTAAAATATATAGTATCAGACAAAAAGCACTATGTCATTTCATTCATTAATTCAAACAGCTGAGATAGAAAAGTGTATTTTAACTACAAAAAGAACTGACTCTCTGTTAGTCTGTCTCAAAAGATGCAATGAAAAACCCTCTCCTTATTCTGTATGAATCAATTGATCGCAGTCATTCAGTTATTTCCACTTTTTCTGGATTCAATTAAATGTCATTGAATGCATTGCGCTGAGTTAAATTCTGAGAATACAGCCAAGAACAAGACAGGCATGATCCCTTGCCTTCAAGGTGCTTACAGTCTCTAAGTCATATGTGAACAGAAACCACTGAAATAGAAATACCAGGAAGCACATATTCACATAAAGTATCTCATTCCAAAATGTGTACCATGGACATTTATATTGGGAATACTTATCTCCTTTGGGATCTTTTTTCCAGGACCAAATTATGCTTAATCAAAAACAATATTGCCCAATTAAATTCCATAGCATGCTGACCAGACTTTTGCATCAGTTTGTTAAGTAACCAATTTCAGTAATTCAATGCTGCCCCCAAATTTCTCATTCCCTCAAAGCCCACACTGAATTTCCAATTGGATAGCAGACTTATTGGCTCATTCAAGGCCTAGTTTCCGCCTATCCTGTTTCTCTCTTTCCCCGAAGGTCTTAGATGGGGAAGAGAGAGCAGAGGACTGTGGGAGGTTTCCATGGTCCAGATCTGGAAGATTATTGTTGATCACATTCCTCTTACCAGACATGGTCAGATGACCACAAAGGAGGTTGGTAAATGTAGTTTAACTTGAGCCCAGAGCAAAGAGGAAACTGGTTTCAGTGGCACACAGCATTTCTCTGCAACAACCTTTTCTGGATGCATTGTAGCTGTTCCCAGAAAAAACAATCCTATTTTCACAGAACAAATATGTGTCCCATAAAACGCTATTAAAAACTATGTCACAGACTCTCCATCTCTTTCTTAATTCAACACTTTAAAAAAACTTTTAATTTTGAGATAATTTATGAATTGCAAAGATAGTACATAGCTCATTAGACACCCCGAACCCAGCTTCTCCTGATGTTCAGATCTTGCATGAACATGATAAACTTACAAAAATTAAGAAATAAACATAGGCACAATGTTACATAGAGGTCACTATATTTTCCAGTTCACCATAGTTTCCACTAATGTTCCAGATAATTCCAAATGCGTATTTTCAACACACACACACACACACACACACACACACACACACACGCTCCATTTCTTTAAGTTTTCTAATCCCTAAAGGGAAAGGTGCTTTTGCGTCCTCATAATCATTGTTCAAATATTAGTAGTTTTCCAATAGTGAAATCCCACATAGGCCATAAACGCTATCAGGCATTTGGCAGTCCTCTTTGGAAATTCACTAGCTCTTGGTGACAGGGAATAAGGATGATGGTATGAGTGTGCACGTGCTAAGTTGTTTCAGTCGTGTCTGCCTCTTTGTGACCCAATGGACTCTAGCCCACCATGCTCCTCTGTTCATGGGATTCTCCAGGCAAAAATACAATACTGGAGTGGGTTGCCATTTCCTACTCCAGGGGATTTTCCCAGTCTAGGGATTGAACCTGCATCTCTTATGTCTCCTGCATTGGCAAGCGGGTTCTTTACCATTAGCACCACCTGATGGCATAATGGAGTTTTGCTGAAACTTTTCTTTTCTTGCAATAATTCTCTTGAACCTCACAGAAGCTACGTGAGCAAGACACTTATTTAACAGTTTTTCTAGTAAGGAATCCAAGGCTCTGAGAGGCTATGTAATTTGTCAGTCCCAAAGCAATTAAAGAAAGAACCTGGACTCAACTTCAGTTTTTTTTCTAAAATCACCAAGCTTCATTGCTTATCATATAACAGAAGCTAATTACTATTATTTTCTTTCTGCCAGGTCGGAAAGATACAACTTCCTGACATAGGGTCTCTACACTGTTCAATCAGTCTTTCACACCAGGTAAATATTACATCTTCAGAGAGGCCTTCTATGCCCACCATACAGGAAATAACCTCATGCTTGATCTTATATCATGTTCCTTATCACAACCAGAAAAGTAGGTATATTTACTTTTCATAAGTTATCTCCCAGAGAACAAACTCCACATGTGGCTAGTTAACTATATTTCTGGCATTGAGAAATGGAACAAGCACATAATAAGTAATCAGTCTGTTAAAGAAATAATGAACAAGTGAACAAATTTTATTTTACAGGAGAAGGAGAAAGACAATGAAATGAAGAGAAAAAAGATTTCACATTGAGTAAAGACCTATGTTTTCTCAAACCTGACAGCAATACGCTGTTGAGCTACATGTTATGATTCTCATTTGAATTAGACAATGTTATGGGCTGAACAGTCTTTCCCCCAGAGTTGATAACCCCCAATGCAACTGTATTTGGAGATAGGGGTCTTGAGGTGGTAATTAAGGTTAAATGAGGTCACAGGAGCAGAACCCTATTATGACTGGGCTGGAGTCCTGGTAAGAAGAGGAAGAGACACAGAGCTTGCTCTTGTTCTCCACTCATGCAGAGAAGAGAGGCCACATGAGGACACAGCAGGAAGGTAGTTACTGCAAGCCTGAAATACAGCCTCACCAGAAACAAAATTAGGCAGCACCTTGTTCATAGATTTCAAGCCTTCAGAACTGTGAAAATCAAATTTCTGTCATTTAAACCAGGCAGTCTGTAATGTTATGGTGGTCCAAGTTGAATAAGACAGATGAGAAAAACAACCTCATGGAGATTTAATAACTTGAGTAAGATTCAAAGCCAGTAAATTGCTGGGGTAAGATTTGAAAATCAATTACATAAGATTCTGCAGCTCAAGACATTTCCATTAAATTCAATCTGCACCTAGTATTAGGGAAGGGGGGTGTTATGTTTAAATAAAATAGATGGGAAGAAGCTTCTTTTCATAATTAAGTTAAATCAACAGAGGTCTGGAGCAGAAAACAAGATGGTGATGCCAGGGAGGACTGGAAAAAAATCTAAGGAAAGGGCAAATACAAAAGTATTTCTGGAGTGGGGTTACACCCATGCATGCATCACAAGTATCCTAGGTAAGAAACATTCAGATATAGGTATTAGAGGAAAAGAGAACTATGTTGATTTGGTACTTGTATTCCTCATAGTTCAGCATTTACCTGAGATGACAAACTCTCTTCTCCCCTGATGTCAGAAGCCAAGTATCAACAGGAAGCAAATTGGTTGAAAAGCACTAGAGTCATGCTTCTGAACCTTGGTGCTTCCGGGGCTCAGCAGTCCTAAACTTCAGTCTCATTTCTGCCTGTGTTTCTTACTTACCTTTGCAAATCCAAATTCTTCTTGGTAGCCTAGTTTTGAGACCTAATTCCTTGGCACTGCACCTCTCACATTCTCTGCCCAGGCCTGAAGGTGAAGCCTCTTGCTTCTAGCAATAGAGTTCCCTGGGGTCCGCCAGCAGGATAGGCCATGCTCCCTGCACTAGTATCATCTGAGGTCCATTTTAGAATAAACTGATTTCAGCAGAGTAGTCATTCTCAAAATGTGGCCCCTGGACTAGCTACCTCGGTCTCACCTAGGAACTTCTTAGAAATGCGAATTCTCAGTGCCCCCGATCCCACCCCTACTGAATCAGAAATTTTGGGTGATGGAACACAGTGATCTTCTTTTAACAAACCCTCTGGGGTGACTCCAATGCATGCTAAAGTCTGAGATGTCTGCTTGAGCTTGTGGGTCTTCTCACTCTCTGAGATGCCTGCTGGTCCAATGGATTAGGACTGAGAGGACTTGGCAACTTAGCCAATTGCATGACCCTGGGTCCTCGCTCAGCCTCTGTGTTTTTCTATTTTCTCATTTAAAAATAATACGCCAAAGAGCTACAATCCAGCTCTCGTTTTTTTTTTTGTTTTTTTTTTTATGTGTCTGCTGGTGAGTAACTAATGGAAGATTGTGCCATCCCGTGTTAATCTTAACTGCCTGAATAATGCTTAGCAGTGGCTTTTGTCCTAAGGTTGTCCTTGTGATTGCTTGGCCTTTCTCTCTTGCCTTGGATTTAAGCAGCAATATTCCAGCACATTTGTATTTCATAAATCATTGGGGCATGAACCAGAATGCTATATACTCATCTATTTGTAATTAAACTTAATATGGATTTAACCATTAGTTAAACTCACATGCTTCAGGATTTTTTTTAAATGAAGAAAGCATGACCTTTATGCTAACAGAAAAGGGCTTGCTCTTGAAGTATCTCAGGTCAAGGAATGAGAGAGAATGTTCCAGTAACATACAAATATTCCTCATAAGAAGGTCAAGTAAAACACTAAATTTTTCCAAGCCAGAGTCCTTCAAGCAATTGATCTGGATAAAAACCATGAGATGAAGACAGTGGCCACAGAAAATATCAGTACTGTACAAAGAAATGGCCATGAGTATGTCAACTTTGGGGGAACAATGAAGAAGCCTGAAAGTTTCACAAATAAACCACTTTTTGAAAGCTGCCTTTTGGACCAGAATAGAAATTAAGGAGATGGACGGAAGGAGAAAACAGTGCGTGCAGACGAGAGTTATAGTTTGGATCCCCCAAAGACAGGTCTTGAGCAGAAGTTTTAGTGTAAATACTTTAATTGGGATGTAGTGCTGGAAAATACTTGTTGGAAAGTAGGGAATTGATACAGGGAAGGGAAGAAACACAACACAATGTGTATCATCAAGTATGTTGTCACAGTCAGCAACTGAAGTATAGGGTCAGAGGTTCAAGTCCGAGTGCAGGCTCTGTGGCTTATCAGCTTGGTCCCTTGAAAAAGCATATCGTCTCTTTGTGCATCACATCCTTATACTAAGAAATGGTGATAAAAATGTCCAGAGTCTGGGATAATGCAGTTGCTATAATAATATTACATTATATATCATATATTAATATATATATAATATAATAATAAAAAACTACCATCTACTGAACACTGATCCTGCACCAGGCTCGATGCTAATCTTGCCCGCACACACTAGAAAATGGGTAAATGTTTTTGCATTTTACTGAGAGATCACAGAGACTATACGATTTCATAATTTTTAAATCATAAAGGGATTTTGTAAAATATAAGATAATGTTAAAGAGAATTTTATACAGCTTTTCATGAGTCATCAGAAAGCCTGTGCTTTAGCTATAAATGTATAATTCATTAGCTGTGAGGCCTCAGTCAGACCATTTGCTTCTTATTAAAAAGAAAAAAAAAAAAACATTCAAGATGCTAAAATTAGAGGAGGCTGAATGAAAGGTGCTTGGGACCTCCCTGTATGCATTTTTGCAACTTCCTGTAAATCTTTCAAGTAATTATTTGAGAATAAGAGTTAAGAAAAACAGGAGTCCACAGTGTTATGGATGGAATTGTCCCCTCAAAGTTCATAACCCTCAGTGTTCATAATTGCTGCAACCACTTTGGAAAACTATTTGGTAGAATTTACCAAGTCAACACATGTGACCTAGGAATTCTACACAAGTGTAGACATACAACAGAGAAACAAGCTTACATGCACCGAAAAACGTGTGCTAAATGTTCATAGCACAATAATTTGTGCCAGGCAAAAACTGCAAACAACTCAAGTGACCATAAACTACAAAAATGGGTCACCACTATCTATTCATGTACTGGAATATAACACTGATGAAAATGAATGCTCTGCAAGAACACATGGATATTGAGTAGGCAAGCCAGATGCTAAAGAGAACAGTATAATTCCACTTATAAAAAGCCCCCAAAGAGGCAAAACTGAACTATGCTGTTTAGAAGTCAGGATAAAGGGGGAGAGGTAGTGACTGTAAGAGATGCTGAGGTGGGCTTCTGGGATGCTGGTAATTTCTATTGTATATCTTGTTCTGGGTGCAGGTCACATGGCAAACTCACTTCATGCACTCACTGAGATATTAAATTATCTGTGTACTTTTCTGTAAGTTGTAGTTAAAAAAAAAAAAAAAAGTTTACCTAGTAAGAAGCTCTGAGAATTGAATTAAATGAATTCAAAGGTTTCTTCTGGCTCTGAAATCCTGATCCTGAAATGAGACTCAGACATCTCCCACCATTATTGAGGTGAGGCTTATGGTAGGGTTGGAAACTTGACAGAATGAGGTATATGTACTGGCTCTGTTCAGTTCTGCCACGTGGAAAAGTCCTTCCCCCTGGTGCAGTTCATTTTATCCGTGCTGGGCACCATGATGCCCAGAAACTTACACAAAGAAGTGCAAGTGGCTATATTTTCAGTGCTTTGGGATAATGCAATTTCAGAAACTTCCACAGGGTGGCAAGGATGCTATTTCTTGATGCTTTTAGACACTTACAGCCTTTCCCTTTGTTTTTCTCCCTATCGCTTTCATAACGTGCTGGTTTCTCTATCAGTAACTAGTACAAACATTGGGGAGCAGAACTTTATATGCTATAACATTTCTAATGAATCCTCCATAGCTTAATTAAGATACCTCATCTGCAGCTTGAGAACACTAAATAGGAAAATGAAAAAACTGGGCCCGACACTGGAATTTCTGAAACATTGTAAACCTATCATAGGAAGTAGTCAAGGGTAGGAATAAAACAAAAATGGGTTTCAGGGTACCGAATAAAGTCATGTGGTGATTAATGTGGCACATCCCCAACTTTACAAAATGTCCTAGGCATCTGATAAGCACAGAATGCTTTTAGATCCATACTAGCCAGAAGGTGATAGGTTGTTTGCAACAAAAATGGCTTCAAGTATTTCTCTCCAGGTATCCGCATCCTTTGTCAATGTGAGTTCTGTGAAAACTGCCATCAAAGGGTGCAGCTCTTTCTCCCCCTGTTGAATTAGGTTAGTCTTACAACCTGATTTAACCAGTAGAAAGCAGTATAGGTGACTCTCTTCTCATCCTGAACTTAAGTCTCAAAGCCCTTGCACGTCTCCACTTTCCCTTTGGGCCCCTGGCTGCATCATGTGCACAAGCCCGAGCTTGTAACCTGCTGGAAGACGGAGGCTATGTGACCAGTCACTCCCACTGTCCCATCCAGACAACTGCCAGCATGTAGCCTACACACCAGCTGACCAGAGATACATAAGCAAGACTTGCCAAGATCAGCTGAACCTCACCCAGGTCAGCAGAACCACGCACATGACTCATAGACTTGCTGGCAATAATAAAGGGTAACTGCTTTAAGCCACTAAATTCCAAGGTGACTTATTATGCAACAGTGGTTGCAGCCATATCAGAACTCTCAACCACACCCGCTTATTTGTCGCTAATCTCCTTCTGATGCAGCTTCACTATGTGATGAGGGCCTTAAGTGCAAGTCACTCAGTCGAGTCTGACTCTTTGCGACCCCATGGACTATACAGTCCATGGAATTCTCCAGGCCAGAATACTGGAGTGGGTAGCCTTTCCCTTCTCCAGGGGATCTTCCCAACTTAGGGATCACAGGTGTCCCACATTGCAGGCAGATTCTTTACCAGCTGAGCCACAAGGGAAGCCCAAGAATACTGGAGTGGGTAAGTCTATCTCTTCTCCAGCAGATCTTCCCAATCCAGGAACTGAACCGGGGTCTCCTGCATTGCAGGCATCTTCTTTACCAACTGAGCTATCAGAAATTAAGAACTTTGGATTCCAGTTTGGGGATTCAAGTAATGGTAGAAAGATGAAAGACTTGGAAAAATCATCTTTAATGGCTCCCATTTTCACTCCCTGGATACAGTTCAAGGGCTGGAATCCTCCTTGTGCAATCCTGTCTTCCTTTCCCATCAATAAGTAGGTAGGTACAGAGGTAGATATGTAGAATACATGCATATACACATATGTGTATATACATTATGCATATAAACACACACACATATAGACATATATACACATATACATAACAGGTAAGAGTATGCTATATTTTCTTCAATAACTCTCTACATTTTACATGTTCAGTTCAGTTCAATTCAGTAGCTCAGTCATGTCTGACTCTGTGACCCCATGAATTGCAGCACGCTGGGCCTCCCTGTCCATCACCATCTCCCGGAGTTCACTCAAACTCATGTCCATTGGGTCGGTGATGCCATCCAGCCATCTCATCCTCTGTCGTCCCCTTTTCCTCCTGCCCCCAATCCCTCCCAGCATCAGAGTCTTTTCCAATGAGTCAACTCTTTGCATGAGGTGGCCAAAGTATTGGAGTTTCAGCTTTAGCATCATTCCTTCCAAAGAAGACCCAGGGCTGATCTCCTTTAGAATGGACTGGTTGTATCTCCTTGAAGTCCAAGGGACTCTCAAGAGTCTTATCCAACACCACAGTTCAAAAGCATCAATTCTTCAGTGTTCAGCTTTCTTCACAGTCCAATTCTCACATCCATACATGACCACTGGAAAAACCATAGCCTTGACTAAATGGACCTTTGTTGGCAAAGTAATGTCTCTGCTTTTCAATATGCTATCTAGGTTGGTCATAACTTTTCTTCCAGGGAGTAAACATCTTTTAATTTCATGGCTGAAGTCATCACCCGCAGTGATTTTGGAGCCCAAAAAGATAAAGTCTGACACTGTTTCCACTGCTTCCCCATCTATTTCCCATGAAGTGATGGGACCAGATCCCATGATCTTCATTTTCTGAATGTTGAGCTTTAAGCCAACTTTTTCACTCTCCTCTTTCACTTTCATCAAGAGGCTTTTTAGTTCCTCTTCACTTTCTGCCATAAGGGTGGTGTCATCTGCATATCTGAGGTTATTGATATTTCTCCCGGCAATCTTGATTCCAGTTTGTGCTTCTTCCAGCCCAGCGTTTCTCATGATGTACTCTGCATAGAAGTTAAATAAGCAGGGTGACAATATACAGCCTTGATGTACTCCTTTTCCTATTTGGAACCAGTCTGTTGTTTCATGTCCGGTTTTACACGTTACAAGTCCTAAATTTATCATATGGAAATGTTACATTTAAGAGGTCTCTTTCCTGCTGCTTTTTTAGTTCCCTTTGTATTTACATAATTTCAACACGATGCATGGCACATATCATGCAGTGAATGTAGACTGTCTGACCAATGAAACGCACCAATGTATACCCACCAAATGTGAGTAGAAAATCATCACCATAACTTACATATATCCTAAAGCAACTGCTAAATGTCTCTGCAGGAAGGTTACAAGTCCTATGAAGGCAAAGATCCTATTTGCATTGTTTGCTTCTGTATCCTAATGCCATGCAAATGCCTGCAATAAACTAGAAACTCAATAAATATTTAGTGAAAGGAAACATAATTTTGGAAATTTACAAACCTCTACTGAGAATTTCAAAATAACAGAAGAAAAATTAAATTACTTAGAGTTTTCTATGCATTCTGTTCCACTGGACACTACAATTAATTTGCATTTTGGATGGGTTCTGTATTCATATATTATCTATGCCCAATTATGACTTGGATTTGAGAAAAAAAATTGGTAAACATCATGTTGGTATATTACTGTTATCAAAAGTCAGTGTGGGTAATATTCCATTGTGTATATATACCACAACTTCTTGAGATGTGTAGAAAGAGTAACATGGAAACTTACATTACCATATGTAAAATAGATAGCCAACAGGAACTTGCTGCATGGCTCAGGAAACTCAAACAGGGGCTCTGTATCAACCTAGAAGGGTGGGATGGGGAGGGAGCTGGGAGGAGGTTCAAAAGGGAGGGGATATATGTATACCTATGCCTGATTCATAGGTCTTCCCTTGGGCTTCCCTTGTGGCTCAGCTGGTAAAGAATCTGCCTGCAATGTGGGAGACCTGGGTTCGATTCCTAGGTTGGGAAGATCCCTTGGAGAAAGGAAAGGCTACCCACTCCAGTATTCTGGCCTGGAGAATTCCATGGACTGTATAATACATGGGGCCGCAAAGAGATGGACAAGACTGAGCGACTTTTACTCACTCACTCACATGCCTGATTCATGTTGAGGTTTGACAGAAAACAGCAAAATTCTGTAAAGCAAATATCCTTCAATAAAAAATAAATTAATTAAAAAAAAGTCAGTCTGGTTTTCTAAAAAACATAAAGTGAGATAGGTGAACAAATGATTGTGGTCATAGAAAAAAATGTTACAGTCAATTGTTTATTAGTAAGTGACAGTTTATGTTGAATGGTACAGTGTTTCAAGGCTGTTGTAATAATGAGTAAGCTTTTTAAAGCAGTCATTCCAAAATTTGATTTTCCACAATTGCATTCTTCAGGGTTTAGCTTCATACTTTGACTTCTTTCAACAGGGGGTTAAATTGGCTGAGCTGTGAAATGTGGAGATTATTCTCAACCACCAGTTGTTGGTGAGTTGCTTTTGAAGGGATTCAGGACATTTTGAGAGTATTATCAAAGATGTGGGGCAGAAAAAATGAAAACTATATAGGACCAGGGACAGTTGCATTCATGCCGGTGTCAAAGTTCATTGTACAGATGTTTTAATTTGTCATTGTAAGATGGATCTGGAGATACTGAGCACATCAAAGATCGGTTGTGATGTGATTTTTTCTTTTTTTTTTTTTTTTGAGAGCTACATACCGTTAGAGAGTGTCTGTCATCCAAGTTATTCCAAGACAGTTTTGTTTTCCTGCTGTGGCTGTGAATGACAGCTCAATATAATGTGTGTGGAGGAGAAAAAAGGGAGAAATTCTTGTTTAGGTTCAGGGCTTCCATGTGCCTAACAGCAGCCATAAACAACAAATACATCTTCAAATACCCTGAAACTTGGACTTAAGCATCCAGATTCACTCATGTATTAGTGGATTCGATGAATCAGTTTATCTCAAACTGTGGCATCCCATGGAAAGTTAAAGGCGTGGTAGGCTATTACCTTTCAGAAATTGATTTCTCCTTTATGTCTCTGTCTGCCATTATGGAACTGTCCCTTGCCTGCCTTAGTAAACTTTAACCCTCTGGATAAGGGAAACACTAAAAATAATAATAAAAGCAGTTTTTCCCATGAGATGTTATTATCTCTAACAGAAAGAGATATTTCAGGATGAATGCCAAGTATAAAAATGTGTTGTGTTCATTGTTTATGATTTTGCTTTATTGAAAACCTTCTACTAAAATAAAATTCAAGGCAAAAATCAACCATAATTCTGTCCTCAGATCAAAGTTAAGTATTTTTATTTTTCTAATAAAGTTCCCAGTCTTAGTCATGTGCAGATTCAAAAGGTTACTTACATTAAAAAAAAAAAAAAAATGGCCACCCCACACAGTTTTTAGGGTCTTAGCTCCCCCACCAGGGATGGAAACTGTGCCCACTACAGCTGAAGCATTGTCTTAACCACTGGACCACCAGGGAAGTGCCCTTACTTACAGTTTTATACTTTCATTATATAGTAGATTTTGTGCTCTACATGTTTACCTAATTTTATATTTTGACTTTTTCCTCTCATTTTCCTAGAGTTGCTTTTTTATAGTTGTTTTTGTTGTTGCTTACTTCTTTCATTCCCACTGATTCTACCTGACCCCATCACAGGTCAAATGTATCACTGTGGTGTGTATCATTTCACATTATTTTCCTGGTCATATGATATGTGGTAGGCAGGGTTCTAAAATCACTTCCAGTGGCGCATGACTTTCTATAATTCCCACTCATTGAGTTGTGGGCAGGACCTGTGAATATAATGTATCACTCTTGTCAGAAAATTGCATGATATGACCATTCCAAGGAATTTTGCTGATGTAAATAAGGTCCCTAACAGGTGACTGTGAGTTAATCAAAAGGGAGATTATCTGGGGTGGGGCTGACCTAGTGATGTAAGGCCTTAAAAGAGGCCCTGAACCCTTTTAGAAAGGAGAGAAATTCTCCTGCTGGGTTTCAAGACCTAGCTTACCGTGCTCTGCAGGAACAACATGGCTACAAGCTGTTGTAACTGAGAGCTACCCCTAGCTCACAGCCAGGAAAAAGCAGGGACCTCAGTCCAGCAGTTGCAAGGGACCAAACTCTGCTAACAACCTGAACAAACTTGAAGAGGACTTGAGCTGAGCCTAGCTGACACTTTGATTTTACTTAGTAAAACACTGAGCAGAGAACCCAATAGTGCCACATCCAGATTTATGAACTAAGAAACTGTGAGATAATAAAAGGGTGTTGCTTTAACTGCTGAGTTTGTGGTAATTTGTTTTGGCATTAATAGAAAATGAATACACAATCATTTACATACATATCGAGATAACACCGCTGTTGTTGGTGATAGGATGTTAAAATGGAACTCTGTAGCAGACAAATCCACAATAATAGTCAGAGATTTCATTATCCCCTCAATCAATAATGATAGAACAAGTTAATAAAATAAGGAAATTGACTATTTGAACAGCACTATCAACAATCTTAACTTAATTAAACACACTACCAGCAGAATGCATATAGTTTTCAAGGGCACATGAAACACCAAAATAGATCATATTATTAATATGGGTCAAAGAACAAGTCTAAATACATTTAAAATAATCTTAAGTCACAAAAAGTATTTTATCAACACAGAACTAAATTAGAAATTTAGTAATAAGTGTTTTAAATCTAAATAACACTCTTCAAAATAATCCCACAGTTTAGAGAAGAGTTTAAAAGGAAATTATAAAGTATTTTGAACTAAATAAAGTTGAAAATCAAAATCTGCAATGCTACTAACACTAATTAGGGATAAATTTACATAAATAAATTCTAATATTAGAAAAAATGAAAGATCTCAAATGACTACAGCTGCTACATAAAGAAATTAGAAAAAAAGAAGAGCAAAGAGAGCCAAATTAAGCAGGAGAAAGACTTATAACAACTAAAGCATAAACAAATTAAATAAAACATGAAAACAGAGACAGTCAATGAAACTAAAAGCTGGCTCTTTAAATACAGCAGTAAGAATGATAAACCCAGCCACACTGATGAGGAAAGAAAGTGAAGGCATAATTAACCCTGTCAAGAATGAGAAAAGTGATATCACACAGTTTCTAGATATACATATAGCAAAAAGATATGAAGAGACAATAAGAAAAAATGTCATGCCAGCAAATTAAACTTATAATTGGCATTCATTCTCAGATATCACACCAAAGCCAAGCAACAAAGGGGGGAAAAAAATGGACAAATCAGGTCTCATCAAAATTTAAATGTCACGTACATCAAAGGACAGTATTACAGGGTATAAAGGAAACACACAGAATGGTAAAAATATGTGCAAATTTCAAAATAATACCCAGAATATCTAAAGACCTCCTAGAACTCAAGAACAACCAAAAAAACAACAACTCAATTTAAAAAGAGGCTTAAATAGATACTTCTCCAAAGATAAGGAAATGACCAAAATCATATAAAAAGACGCTCAACCACACTAATCATTAGGGAAATGCATATTACAACCACAATGAGATAACATCTTGCTCTAAAAATGTACCTGAAGTCTATTTCAATCAGGTACGATAAGATACATGGACAAGAAAAGGATTGTTATGAAGAAGTTTATACTCATAGATTTCAAGAAACAGTACGTCAAGCCATTCAAGACCACAAGCGGAAGCACAGAGGTGAGTTAGGAGGCAGGAAGAGAGGAGAGCACGGCCCAGAGTCTTTACTGGGGTCTTCCTGGGGAGAAATGGGCCAGGAGGCTCAGTTTAGGATTGGCTATTTTGAATGATTTTCAGCAGGCTCTAGACTATAGGGATGCTCCATGGGGTGGCCATGGGTGATTCAGAGCAGGAAGAATACTGACTTGGTGTGTGAGAACCTCCTAAATGAGATGGTGGGGCTGCACACTCTGAATCGTTGGTTTGTGTGTCAAAGACGCACTCACAGGGGAATCATTTCTTCTCTCTAGGCTCTGGCTAGCCCTAGGAGGGCCAGCATCTATAGGATCAGAAGCCAAATGCCAATGCATCAAGAAGACAGGAAATATGCTTGATAAAACTTTACACCTCTTAAGATGGTTATTGAAAACAAGTTTTGGCAAGGATGTGAAATGTTTTTGCACTGCTGATGGGAATGTAAAATGGTACAGAGGCTGTGGAAACCAGTATGGCAGTTTATAAGCCAATTCAACATAGAATTAACATGTGATTCAGCAATTTCACTTCTGGATATACACAAAAACTAACTGAAAGCAGGGACTCAGATGTTTGTAGCCCATTTCATAGCAGCATCACTCACAATATCCAAAAAGTGGAAACAACTCAAATGTTCTATTGACAGATGAATGGGTAAACAAACATGGTATATACAATCAACGGACTATCATTCAGTCTTAAAAAGGAATAACATTTTCATACATGCTACAACATGGATGACCTAGAAGACATCCTGCTGGGGGAAATAATCTGGACACGAAAGGATAAATGTTATAAGATTCCACTTACATGAAGTACTAAAATTCATAGAGACATAAAGTAGAATGGTGGTTGGCAGGAACTGGAAAAGGTGGGAAATGGAGAGTTATATTTTAATGGGTATAGTGTTTTACTATAGGAAAATGAAAATATCAGTAACCTCAGATATGCAGATGACAGCACCCTTATGCCAGAAGGTGAAGAACTAAAGAGGCTTTTGGTGAAAGTGAAAGAGGAAAGTGAAAAAGTTGGCTTGAAACTCAACATTCAGAAAACGAAGATCATGGCATCTGGTCCCATCACTTCATGGCAAATAGATGGAGAAACAATGGAAACAGTGACAGAGTTTATTTTCTTGGGCTCCAAAATCACTGCAGATGGTGACTGCAGCCATGAAATTAAAAGATGCTTGCTTCTTGGAAGAAAAGCTATGACCAACAAAGATAGCCTATTAAAAAGCAGAGACATTACTTTGCCAACAAAGGTCCATCTCGTCAAAGCTATGGTTTTTCCAGTAGTCAGGTATGGATGTGAGAGCTGGACTATAAAGAAAGCCAAGTGCTAAAGAATTGATGCTTTTGAACTGTGGTGTTAGAGAAGACTCTTCAAAGTCCCTTGGACTGCAAGGAGATCCAACCAGTCCATCCCAAAGGAAATCAGTCTTGAATATTCATTGGAAGGAGTGATGTTGAAGCTGAAGCTTCAATAATTTAGCTACCTGATGCAAAGAACTGACTCATTGGAAAAGACCCTGATGCTGGGAAAGATTGAAGGTGGGAGGAGAAGGGGATGATAGAGGATGAGATGGTTGGATGGAATCACTGTCTTGAGGGACATGAATTTGAATAAGCTCTGGGAGCTCGTGATGGACAGGGAAGCCTGGCGTGCTGCAGTCCATGGGGTCACAAAGAGTCAGACACGATTGAGTAACTGAACTCAACTGATGGGAAAATGAAAAAGGTCGAAGACAGATAGTGGTGATGGTTGCACAACAATGTAAATGTACTTAATGCTATAGAAGTGGACACTTAAAAATTGTTAAAATGGTACATGTTATATAACATACATTTTACCACAATGAAAAAATAAAAATAAATTTAACAACAATACAAAACTAGGCAGTTACTCTCCATAAGCTGTGTTGTCATCTTGTTGTAAGTAATAATAATAATAATAATAAATTCAGGTCAGTCACTCAGTACTGTCCAACTCTTTGCTACCTCATGGACTGCAGCACGCTAGGCTTCCCTGGTCATCACCAACTCCTACAGCTTGCTCAAACTCATGTCCATCGAGTCAATGATGCCGTCTAACCACCTCATCCTCTGTCATCCCCTTCTCCTCCTGCCTTCAATCACTCCCAGGATCAGGGTCTTTTTCAATGAGTCAGTTCTTCACATCAGGCGGCCAAAGTATTGGAGCTTCAACTTCAGCAACAGTCCTTCCAATGAATACTCAGGACTGATTTCCTTCAGGATGGACTGGTTGGATCTCTTTGCAGTCCAAGGGACTCTCAAGAGTCTTCTCCAATACAATATTGTAAAGTAATTAGCCTCCAATTAAAATAAATAAATTTATATTTAAAAAAAGTCTTCTCCAACACCACAGTTCAAAAGCATCAATTCTTTGGCACTCAGTTTTCTTTATGATCCAACTGTCATATCCATATATGACTATTGGAAAAACCATAGCTTTAACTATATGGACCTTTGTTGGCAAAGTAACATCTCTGCTTTTTAGTATGCTGTCTAGTTTGATCATAGCTTTTCTTCCACAAGGCAAGTGTCTTTTAATTTCATGGCTGAAGTCACCATTTGCAGTGATTTTGGAGCCCAAGAAAATAAAGACTGTCACTGTTTCCACTGTTTCCCCATCTATTTGTCATGAAGTGATCAGACTGGATGCTGCGGCCTTAGTTTCCTGAATGTTGACTTTTAAACCAGCTTTTTCACTCTGTTCTTTCACTTTCATCAGGAGACTCTTTAGTTCTTCTTCACTTTCTGCCATAAGGGTGGTATCATCTGTGTATCTGAGGTTATTGATATTTCTCCCAGCAATCTGGATTCCAGCTTGTGCTTCATCCAGCCTGGCATTTCACATGATGTACTCTGCATATAAGTTAAATAAGCATGGGGAAACTATACAGCCTTGATATACTCCTTTCCCAATTTGGAACCAGTCTGTTGTTCCATGTCCAGTTCTAACTGTTTCTTCTTATCCTGCATACAGATTTCTCAGGAAACAGGTAAGGTAGTCTGATAAATCCCATCTTTTGAAGAATTTTCCACAGTTTGTTGTGATCTACACAGCAAAGGCTTTGGCATAATCAATAAAGCAGAAGCAGATGTTTTTCTAGAACTCTCTTACTTTTTCTATGATCCAACGGATGTTGGCGATTTGATTCCTGGTTTCTCTGGCTTTTCTAAATCCAGCTTGAGCATCTGGAATTTCATAGTTAACATACTGTTGAAGCCTTGCTTGGAGTATTTTGAGCTTTACTTTACTAGCGTGTGAGATGAGTGCAATTGTGCGTAGTTTGAATATTCTTGGGCTTCCCTTGTGCCTCAGCCAGTAAAGAATCTGCCTGCAATGTGGGAGACCTGGGTTAGATCCCTGGGTTGGGAAGATTCCCTGGAGAAGGGAAAGGCTACCCACTCCATTATTCTGGCCTAGAGAATTCCATGGACCTTATAGTACATGGGGTCACAAAGAGTCAGACATGACTGAGAAACTTTCACTTTCACTTTTTCACCTGAACATTCTTTGACATTGCCCTTCTTTAGGATTGGAATAAAAACTGACCTCTTCCAGTCCTGTGGCCACTGCTGCTTTTTCCAAATTTTCTGGGCATATTGAATGCAGCACTTTCACAGCATCATCTTTTAGGATTTGAAATAGCTCAGCTGAAATTCCATCACCTCCACTAGCTTTGTTCGTAGTGATGCTTCCTAAGGCCCACCTGACTTTGCATTCCAGGTTGTCTGGCTTAGGTGAGTCATAACACCACCATGGTTATCTGCGTCATGAAGATCTTTTTTGTATAGTTCTCTGTGTATGCTTGCCACCTCTTAATATCTTCTGCTTCTGTTAGGTCCATACCATGTCTGTCTTTTATTGTGCCCATCCCATATGAATCAAGTATGGAGATAAAATGTTTTATACAGGAGTGAATCAGAACAGATCAGTCACTCAGTCATGTCCAACTCTTTGCGACCCCATGAATTGCAGCACGCCAGGCCTCCCTGTCCATCACCAACTCCTGGAGTTCACTCAGACTCACGTCCATCGAGTCAGTGATGCCATCCAGCCATCTCATCCTCTACCGTCCCCTTCTTCTCTTGCCCCCAATCTCTCACAGCATCAGAATCTTTTCCAATGAGTCAACTCTTCGCATGAGGTGGCCAAAGTATTGGAGTTTCAGCTTTAGCATCATTCCTTCCAAAGAAATCCCAGGGCTGATCTCCTTCAGAATGGACTGGTTGGATCTCCTTGAAGTCCAAGGGACTCGCAAGAGTCTTCTCCAACACCACAGTTCAAAAGCATCAATTCTTCGGCACTCAGCCTTCTTCACAGTCCAACTCTCACATCCATACATGACCACAGGAAAAACCATAGCCTTGACTAGACGAACCTTTGTTGGCAAAGTAATGTCTCTGCTTTTGAATATGCTATCTAGGTTGGTCATAAATGGAACCTAAACATAAATACATTGGCTTAATGTATGTTACATATGTATATTTATATTTTTCATGCTGTGAGTACAGCTTTGTCAAGCAACAATGCTACATAATCTTAAGAATAGGAGCACTGCAATGAGACAATGCTCATCTTTGCATGAAATGTTCCCTTGGAATCTCTAATTTTCTTGAAGACATCTCTAGTCTTTCCCATTCTATTGTGAGTAATAGAGGGGGATGCTTTAGTCAACATATGCATGTTTGAATATATATTTATACATATGTATTTATATAATATGTATATGCATACATATATATAAAGATAGAAGTTAGAGTGAGAGCATTGAGTAGGATTGTGATATGACATTTCATAAAACAGTCTTTAATAAGAACTGAGCCAGACAAAATACAGTACATATATATTTGGGGACAAAATTTATAATCTGTCATTAATAGTTTCTCTATTAAAATAGAAACTTCATTCTCTAGTCTATTGTTCAATTATATTCTACTCCTTCTTCCTCTTCCACTTTCCACATAATCTGTAGTTTGGCCTCTCCTGTCAGCACACTAAGCCACAAAGGGGAGATATCGACATTTCCATGGACTAAACGGCCTGAAAATCTCCAATAACTACACTAACTGTTTCTGTTGCAAAGACACTCACAGAGAAAAATAGAGGAGCAGAGCAGGGAAGTATCTTCCATAGAGAGGCCATGACTTCAAGAATTCACTAACCTAAAAGCAAAAGAACATGGCCTAAATAAAAACAGCCAGCCTGTGAACAGAACCCAGAAATCTTGTATTGTCATTTTGACCAAGGATCTTAGTCTTCCAAGAAAAGGTGGTTTTTCTCCCTATGAGAGAGAAACTTTACTATTGGTCAGATGCTTTAGCTAGAGCAAACAAAATCTAGTCCCCTAGATTAACTAGAAAGGTATTTATGAAAAGACACTAGTAGCTTTCAGAATTAATGTTTAGCTACAGGAACAGACAAAACTGAGCTTCTGGGGGAAAAAAAAAAGAATACACAAGCAATGCCACAGAATAGGCTGGATTTAAAAAGAAAAAGAAACCAATGCCACTGTTACATCACACACTGAAAGGAAGGATCCTGGCTTTTCTGTAACTTCTGCCACATGTAATGCCACTTGGTGATGGATTTTTTAAAAATGTCAACTGGGTTAGGCTACAGTCCTGAATTATTTAACTAAATCCTAACCTAAATGTTGCTATGAATGGATGTGGAAGGTGTAATTAAAGTCCCTAATTAATTGACTTTAAGTGAGGGAGATTATCAAGGATAACCTGAGAGGCCTTAGTGAATCAGTTAGAAGACCTAGAACACATGGATGAGGCCTTCCTGAAAAAGTAAGAGGAAATGTGGCCTGTTCACAACAGTTTTGGCCCAGCTTATGGGGTTCCATCTTGCTTATGCTCTATTCTTCCTGGCTGCCTGTCCTACAGATTTCAAACTTTCTCTTTTAACTCACATAATTGAAAAACATAATTGAATAATAATAATTCAATTTCTCATAACACATCTATAAATAGGTAGAGATACAGAAATAGAATCCCACTGCTACACCACTCCATGACAAGCATGTGAAATCACTACCATCTCCCAAATCCAGAGACTGCCCGTGAGCAAAACTGAATCCTACTCAGAATGACTTTATTCTGTCCCCCACTTCCAAACCAATATCTCCCACAGGTATAGGTATGTCAAATACCTGCAACCTAGCTACAGGAGAAGCTGGGAATTCATTTCTGATTTCTACTTTGGAATGACAAAAATTCCTCATAAGGGAATTTCCCCCAACACAGAAAGGCCATTCGAAAAATAGAAGGCAATTATGAATACAATTATTGTTCCCCAAATTTCTGGCCTCTCAAAACTTCTCAAAGGAAGAATTCACTCTTTTAATCCCAGACAGTAACACACTCAGCTTTGCACAATAAAGCTCACATTGGCTTTTGTTACACAAAACCATATGATGACTGTTTTTCTATGTTAACACATCAGTCAGGATGTATTATACAATTCTATACATTATACTGCTGTAATAAATAACTCTAAGATCTTAATAGCTAATACAACAAACTTTTCATGTTTGCTTGTGGGTTAGGCAGGGGGCTTTTTCATGGTAGTCATCCAGAAACCCAAGATGACAATACTTTCCCATGAAACATACTTCCATAATGGCCAATGCAGGAAAAGGAAACACGACTAAAATGTTTTCAAGAGATGACACTGGTTATTCTGCTCACATTTTATCAACAAAATGTAGGAGGTGTTGGTAACTGTAATCCTCCTATATTTTTTAAAGAAGCAAAATATTTCTTAATTCTCTTGACTATTGAAGTTTTCAACACCTGTAAAAGAATGCCTATGCTTCATCTTTAAAGGCTTAGTTGGTTGTGATTAAAAAAGAAATTTATAAATTCTGAAGTTCTCATTATGTAACAGCCAGATATAGTATGGTGTCAGAGCATGACAATTTCATGATAAACCCTAGAAGATAGATGTGATACAAAGAAAGGAAGTATAGTCTCCCCATCCAGGTTTAAATTGGGAGAGAGATTTCTGGGGCACTGAGATGATTTCTAGGATAAGAAAGAAGGAGTTTGAAGAGGTTAAAGGACCTGTCTGTGCTACTCTTCTTAGGCTAGCATATCAGTTCTCAGTGTGGGAAGTAAGGAAAGGAGTCTACTAAAGATGCCAACTCCTGTAGAAGTATAGAGCCACCAGGGGGTGCAGTGGTAAAGAATCTGCCTGCCAATGCATGACACCCAAGAGACACGGGTTTGATTCCTGGGTTGGAAAGATCCCCTAGAGCAGGAAATGGCAACCCACTCCAGTATTCTTGCCTGGAAAATTCCATGGACGGAGGAGCCTGGGAGCCTACAGTCCATGGGATTGCAAAGAGTCAGACATGATTAAGAGACTGAGCAAACACAGAGTTATCAGAGAATCTGATAACAGCATGAGAAGGATGAATGGGTCTATCTTACAGGTGCAGCAATAAGGGGAGGGCATTTCTCTAAAAGCCTCATGCATCCATGGTGTCTTATCAAATGTGCACTGGAAAAATAGCATCTGCACAAGGTAAAACTGAGATCTTCTGTTTTCTGGAGAATGCCAAAACTACCCTGTGTTTCAGAGATGTGTGGCATATAGCTTGAACATGTGATAAGGAAGCCTGAGTGTGCTCTATGGCAGGGGCCAATGGTTAGACCCTGAAAGACAATTCAGAGAGCAAGGCAGGTCCAGTTTCACCTCAACAAATACCAGTCCAGGAATCAAAAGAGAGAAATCACCCAAGGCAAAACCCACTGATAATTCGAGAATAGAGTCTCTAAGGATTCGGGTCATATGCCACAGAACTCTTTCCTTGATACAGCATTTAAGAAGACCCAAAGGGAGGTGGGACAAGAAAAGAGACTGAATTGTGAAAAACTGAGAGTTTAAATTAGAATAACTGAGAAATGACAGCTAGCAGAATGAGCCCCTGTCCCACCCAAGGGAATATTAGGACTGCTAAAGAAATTAATAAGGTTTGTTTTATTTATACAACTATTATTTTGTGTAAATGTGTAATCTGACAACAAATACCCTCCAAATCTAGTGATTTGGAGTCAATATTTCCATAGAAAATGTGACCATTTATGAAATTTCTTGAAAATACATACTCAAGAAATTAAATATCCTCAAGATATTCTTTGAAATTATATGCTATGGTAGCTCTATAGATAAAATTATTCTACAGCCCTCTCAACTAAAAAATAATTTGCCTCTATTTCTTCTTAAAGCAGAGATACTACTACAAAGAAGTCTCATATTCTCATAATTACCAATGTTTTACCATTTTAGTTTCATCTCATTCTTTTTTTTCTCTTCACTCTCTCTCTCATCCTTTCTTTTGTATTTCTCTCTCTTCATCCTTTTATCTCCTCTCTTTTTCCTATTTTGAGGCTTATATAACATTGATATGTAAATTTAAAAATAAGAGTTCAAAGAAATAAACTTCAGATGATCTGTATCAATTTATAGCTATAGGAACAAAAATCCAAATAAATCATAAGTAAAGAGAATCCTGCTTTTTTTGTACACAGACACCTTTACAATCATATAAAAACAACATTTAGGAAGGGTTGGATTTATTCTAGGAAAGGAAATAACTTTTTCATTAAAAAAATCTAATAATGTAATTTGATATAAACTATTAGAGGAAAAAAATAATTTTCAACACATACAGAAAGTCATTTCATAAAACCAATATCTGTTTACGATACTGGATGCTTGGGGCTGGTGCACTGGGACGACCCAGAGGGATGGAATGGGGAGGGAGGAGGGAGGAGGGTTCAGGATGGGGAACACATGTATACCTGTGGCGGATTCATTTTGATATTTGGCAAATCTAATACAGTTATGTTAAGTTTAAAAATAAAATAAAATTTAAAAAAATAAATAAATTAAAAAAAAAAAAACAAATAATTGCAAAGGCAAACTAAAAATGGAAATAAACTTGTTAAAATCTCACTGGGCAAAAAAAAAGAAAGAAAGAAAGAAAGAAAGAAAAACCTCACTGAGCAAATATATTCATATAGTTAAACAATGGGGCCATTTCCTTTAAAATATACATAGGAAGAAGACACTCACTCTGAACGTTCATTTAGTATTATACAAGAGGTCCTAAAAGGAGCCTATGAAGATGAGAAAAAAGATTTAAAATATAAATACTGCAAATAAACAAAATATCCATTATTCAAAAATGATGTAATTGCTATAACTATCAACATAAAAAGTTCAACATAAATTAATAGTGTGATAGAAAAGTTCAGAAATATTAGTAGATACCAAGTCTTTATTAAAAGTTGTATCACTAGATGCCAGGAATTACCAACTTAGACTTTTTTCAAAGAACTATAAAAAATTTTAATAAATCTTACATGATAGGTACAATTATAACATATTATTCAAAGACAAAAAAGAAGACTTCAGTAATAGAAAAACCAAGTTCATGGATGGTAAAACTCAATGTTATAAAAATGTCAGTTCTTCAAAAATTAATCTATAAATTCAAAGTAATCCAACCAAAATAGCAACAGCATTCCTAAAAACCTATTTTTAGAACCTTCTTTCATCTCATCTCTCTGACCTATCCACACCTCTCTCCTCTGCTTTTAAAGACTCCTGTGAGTACATTGCTTCCACTCAGATAATCCAGGATAATCTCTCCATCCAAGGTTCTTAATTTAATCCCATTGGCAGAGTCGCTTTTTTTCCATGTAGCATATGCTTGTGCATACGGAAGAAAGATTATAAATTATACTAAGATTTCCAACTCTACGGAGGATCAGTGCGACTAATCCCTGTGTTCAAGGATTGACTTTATTTGTTATTGTTACATGCTTTGTGTGTGTGAGCAATTTTAAAGTTTTGGTGGTTTAGTCACTAAGTCGTGTCCAACTCTTGCAACCCATGGACTATAGCCCACCAGGCTCCTCTGTCCATGGGATTTTCCAGGCAAGAATACTGGAGTGGACTGCCATTTCCTTCTCCAGGGGATCTTCCCAACCCAAGAAATGAACCCAGGTCTCCTGCATTGCAGGCAGATTCTTAACCGACTGAGCTATGAGGGAAAGTTTTACCTTCCCCTCAAAAAAAGTATTACTAGGAGAAACACAGATGAAAACTCAGAAGTGGCAAGCACAGTTGCTACATAACTAACATGGTGACTGCAACGACCCAGAAGAAAGATGCTGAGAACCCAAGAAAACATGGTGGAGACAAATGGAGGAGGGATTCCAAGGATACTGGGGGAATTAATTTATATAATCAATTTAATAGGGGTTGTGATATTATAAGAAATATATATTTGGTCTTGGTCCTTGATTCCTGGCACAGAGCTCCTACAACTCTTGTAATTTTCCTGAGTGATAGAAGGGAGAGAAATGTCTTTGTTATTCAAAATAAGCCACTTTCAACCATATCTGAGTAGGGGGTGATTCTAGGGCACATTTAATTTTCCAGTTTGGGTGGCTTTTTTGGAGTAATAGGCCTGCTCCCATGGCATAGAAGTGAAGCCAAAACAGCTCACAGAAGCAACCACTGACCATGCAGCAGATGAAGGTGATGGTGATCCTCCCCAGCGCCTTCTCCCTCTCTCCTGGGGTTTGTTCTTCATCGTCTCCTAGAGTTTCAGACAGACCTCCAGCTGCCCCCAGAGCAAACTTGCCTGGCAACATGGCCTCTGCCCTGCACTGACTTTCTTCCCTGTCTGATCTCAGACCCCTACACCCCTGGAATTTCCTGTATCTCCCAGTCAGACAGTTGGCACTCAAGTCCCTAAGGCTTTCTCCTAGGGAAATTTGAATGAGAACAGTAATCAAATCATGGTAGGAGGGAGGGGTAGATATGGACTGGGAGTCCAGAGTTATCAGATGCAAACTCTTACATATAGAATGGATAAACAACAAGGGCCTATGTGATAGCATGGGGGGCCATATTCAATATCCTGTGGTAAGCCATAATGGAAAAGAATATGAACAAAAATGTGTGTGTGTGTGTATATATATATATATACACACACACATATAACTGAATCACTTTGCTGTAACACAATACTATAAACCAATTATAATTCAATAAAGTTTTTAAAATATTTTAATTAAAAAAGATGATAGGCTATGGAATGGAGAGGGGGATCCCAGCAGCAATCCTGCTCAGATATTGTCCAACTAAGCTACAGACAGATGGAGGAAGACTCCCATGATAATTAGCTCTGGAGTGGCTCCCTGTCTAGACACCAGCGTCACATCCCAGTACCAATCGAGTCCTCACAAGTGTTTTTTGTTTGTCTTGTTCAGGAACAACACCACAGGTGCTGGTTAGATTTGCTTAATAAAACATTATGACATATCACACTTACATTGTTGTTACTCTGATTAAAAGAATTACTACTGTGCAGGAAGAATTTCTCTTTATGGAAACACAGTTAATTGACAGCTGGGAAAAACTGTGGTGATAAAGTTAATTAATTTTACCAGGTTTCTCTGGATTTTACAATACCTGTCTTTTATTTAAAGGTCATTGCCAGCTATCTTGGCACAATGAAACAAAGAACTCTGCAACAGTAATTCAATCTTCCTGAAGTGAAGTGAAAGTCACTCAGTCATGTCTGACTCTTTGCGACCCCATGGACTGCATAGTCCATGGAATACTCTGGGCCAGAATACTGGAGTGGGTAGCCTTTCTCTTTTCCTGGGGATCTTCCTAACCCAGGGATCGAACCCAGGTCTCCCGTATTGCAGCGGATTCTTTACCAGCTGACTCTTCCTATTTCACAGTAAAGTCTGAAGTGAGCATACGGCACTGGGAGGAACAAAACTCAAACAGCTCAGGCAGCTTTCTGGGGAAAGCAGCCATCACTGGCCTTCTTTCAGAAAACTGGAGCTTCAGGACCAGTGTTTTGCAAAATGTGATGCACGTACAACTTGTATCAGAATCCTCCAATGATGCTTTTGAAACTACAGAATATTGGGATCAACCCCAGATTTACTGAATCTGAATCAATAAACATGGGGCCCAAGACTCAGAATTTTCAGTCAGCTCATTGCATAACTTTTCTTACACTTATTTAGATTGCCTGCAACACCGCACATTCAATATCGAATTTAACTTAAGAGAGCTCAGTTGCGTGAAAGCAAAGGTTGTCAAACTGCATTCAGAATATTCTGGAGGGACCCAGCATGTGTTTGATTCAACTTCTATTTTGAAAATACTTTAAAGCTGTACTTTAATAACTTACATACTCAAAAGTATTGGAGTCCAAATTTTTAACACATTTGAGGCTGCCAGCTTAAGCCATGTTGCCAATTTGACCGGATTTTGCACTGACATCTAGCAGTTTCCCACATATATGCAAGATGATGTTTAAATTCTGCCCTCAGAGATTTCTTCAGGAGTGAGCACGTCTACACACATAAAACTGTGCATGTGAGCTCCAGAGAACAGCCTGTGCAGATGTTCCATCCCATCCAGAGGGGCCAAAGCACAGCACAGGCTCCCTTCCTACCCAGGAAATGATGTGACAATTGAACACATTTTGCCATGGTGATGTCAGAATTTTTAGTTCAGTTCAGTTCAGTCACTCAGTCATGTCTGATTCTTTGCAACCCCATGGACTACAGCACGCCAGACTTCCCTGTCTATCACCAACTTCCAGAGCTCACTCAAATTCATGTCCATTGACTCGGTGATGCCATCCAACCACCTCATCCTCTTTCAGCCCTTCTCCTCCCACCTTCAACCTTTCTCAGCATCAGGGTCTTTTCCAGCGAGTCAGTTCTTCACATCACGTGGCCTTCAGCTTCAGCATCAGACTTTCCAATGAATATTCAGGTCTGACTTCTTTGAGGATTCACTGGTTTGATTTCCTTGCTGCCCAAGGGACGCTTAAGAGTCTTCTCTAACAGCACAGTTCAAAAGCATCAATTGTTCAGCACTCAGCTTTCTTTACACTTCAACTCTCACATGCATATATATCCATTCTCACATTGGAAAAACCACAGCTTTGATTAGATGGACCTCTGCCAGAAAAGTAATGTCTCTGCTTTTTAGTAAATGATATCTAGGAGACATGGAACAACAGACTGGTTCCAAGTAAGAAAAGGAGTACGTCAAGCCTGTATATTGTCACCCTGCTTATTTAACTTATATGCAGAGTACATCATGAGAAACGCTGGGCTGGATGAAGCACAAGCTGGAATCAAGATTGCCAGGAGAAATATCAATAACCTCAGATATGCAGATGACACCACCCTTATGGCAGAAAGTGAAGAGGAACTAAAGAGCCTCTTGATAAAAGTGAAAGAGGAGAGTGAAAAAGTTGGCTTAAAGCTCAACATTCAGAAAACTTAGATCATGACATCTGGTCCCATCACTTCATGGGAAATACATGGAGAAACAGTAAAAACAGTATCAGACTTCATTTTTGGGGCTCCAAAATCTTTGCAGATGCTGATTGCAGCCATGAAATTAAAAGACACTTACTCCTTGGAAGGAAAGTTATGACCAACCTAGATAGCATATTCAAAAGCAGACACATTACTTTGCCAACAAAGGTCCATCTAGTCAAGGCTATGGTTTTTCCAGTGTTCATGTATGGATGTGAGAGTTGGACTGTGAGGAAAGCTGAGCGCTGAAGAATTGATGTTTTTGAACTGTAGTATTGGAGAAGACTCTTGAGAGTCCCTTGGACTGCAAGGAGATCCAACCAGTCCATCCTAAAGGAGATCAGTGCTGGGTGTTCATTGGAAGGACTGATGCTGAAGCTAAAACTCCAATACTTTGGCCACCTCATGTGAAGAGTTGACTCATTGGAAAAGACCCTGATGCTGGGTGGGATTGGGGGCAGGAGGAGAAGGGGAAGACAGAGGATGAGATGGTTGGATGGCATCACTGAGTCGATGGACATGAGTTTGGGTAAACTCCGGGAGTTGGTGATGGACAGGGAGGCCTGGCGTGCTGCGATTCATGGGGTCGCAAAGAGTCAGACACGACTGAGTGACTGAACTGAACTGAGGATGGTCAAAACTCTTCGTCCCAGGAGCAAGCGTCTTTTAATTTCAAGGGTGCAATCTGCAGTGATTTTGGAGCCCAAGAAAATAAAGTCTGCCACTGTTTCCCCATCTGTTCGTCATGAATGATTGGACTGGATGCTATGATCTTAGTTTTTTGAATGGTGAGTTTTAAGCCGGCTTTTTCTCTCTCTTCTTTCACTTTCATCAGGAGGCCCTTTAGTTCCTCTTCACTTTCTGCCATAAGGGTGGTGTCATCTGCATATCTGAGGTTATTGATTTCTCCTGGCAATCTTGATTCCAGCTTGTATTTCATCCAGCCTGGCATTTCTCATGATGTCCTCTGCCTAAAAGTTAAATAAGCATGGTGACAATATACAGCCTTAATATACTCCTTTCCTGATTCACAACAAGTCTTTTGCTCCATGTCTGGCTTTAACCGTTCCTTCTTGACCTGTATACAGATTTCTCAGGAGTCAGGTAAGGTGGTCTAGTAAGTCCTATTTCTTGAAGAATTTCCCACAGTTTGTTGTTATCCACACAGTCAAAGGCTTTGGCATAGTCAATAGAGCAGAAACATATGTATTTTCAGGAACTCTCTTGCTTTTTTGATGATGCAACAGACGTTGACAATTTGATCTCTGGTTCTTCTGCCTTTTCTAAATCCAGCTTGAACATCTGGAAGCTTACAGTTCACGTATTGCTGAAGCCTGGCTTGGAGAATTTTGAGCATTACTTCACTAGCATGTGAGATGAGTACAATTGTGTGGCAGTTTGAGCATTCTTTGGCATTGCCTTTCTTTGGGATTGGAATGAAAACTGACCTTTCCAGTCCTGTGGCCACTGCTGAGTTTTCCAAATTTGCTGGCATATTGAGTGCAGCACTTTAACAGCATCATCTTTTAGGATTTGAAATAGCTCAGCTGGAATTCATCACCTCCAATAGCTTTGTTCATAGTGATGCTTCCTAAGGCTCACTTGACTTCACACTCTACGATGTCTTGCTGTAGTGGGTGATTACACTATCATGGTTACCTGGGTCATGAAGATCTTTTTTGTATAGTTCCTCTGTGTATTCTTGCCACCTCTTCTTAATATCTTCTGCTTCTGTTAGGTCCATACAATTTCTGTCCTTTATTGTGTCCATCTTTGCAAGAAATGTTCCTTTGGTATCTCTAATTTTCTTGAAGAGCTCTCTAGTCTTTCCCATTCTATTATTATCCTCCATTTCTTTGCACTGATTACTGAGGAAGGCTTTCTTATCTCTCTTTGCTATTCTTTGGCTCTGCATTCAGATGGGTATATTTTTCCACTTCTCCTTTGCCTTTAGCTTCTCTTCTTTCCTAAACTATTTGTAAGGCCTCCTCAGACAACCATTTTGCCTTTTTGCATTTCTTTTCCTTGGGGATGGTCTTGATCACTGCCTTCTGTACAATGTCATGAACCTTCATCCATAGTTCTTCAGGCACGCTGTCTATCAGGTCTAATTCCTTGAATTTATTTGTCACTTCCACTGTATAATAGTAAGGGATTTAATTTAGGTCATACCTGGATGGTCTAGTGGTTTTCCCTACTTTCTTCAATTTAATTCTGAATTTGGCAATAAGGAATTCACGATCTGAGCCATAGTTTGAGTGTTTCCTGCAGAGGCATGAGTCAGCAGTGGCTGGCTGCAGGCGCAGGGGCTCTGAGTGCAGCACAGTTGGGTGTGGCATAAGCCCTCTTAGAGGAGGTGGCCATTAACCCCACCAGAAAGTCACCAAGCAGACAACCCACAAACTGCAGAATAATTATACCAAAGAAATTCTCGCACTGTTAAGGAAGTTCTAGGAACCACAACAGATTTCCCAACCTGGGTATCTGGCAAAACCCCCAGAGCATTTGACTTTGGAGGAGAGTGGGATTTGAATACAGAACTTACACAGAACTGGAGAAACAGACTCTTGGAGCAAAAACAAAACCTTGTGTGCACCAGGACCCAGGAGAAAGGAGCAGTGACCCCAAAAGAGACTGACCCAGACTTGTCTGTGCATGTCCAGGAGTCTCTGGCAGAGGCATGGGTGGGGGGTGGCCTGCTGCAGGGTCAGGGGCACTGATTGTGGCAGTGAATGCAAAAGACCTTTTGAAGGAGGCCACCATTTTCTTCAACTCCACCATGGTTTGATCTCAGGTCGAACAGCAGGGAGGGAATACAGCCCTGCACATCAACAGAAAATTGGATTAAACATTTACTGAGCATAGCCTTGCCCATCAGAACAAGACCCATTCCCTCCCCGCTACCCCCGCCACACACACAGTCAGTCTCTCCCATCAGGTAACTTCTTTCCTAATCCCTTCAAAGGCAGACAGAAAGAAAACCACAGTCACAGAAATCTAATCAAACTGATCACATGGACCACAGCCTTGTCTAACTCAATGAAACTATGAGCCAGGCTGTGTAGGGCCACCCAAGACACATGGGTCATTGTGGAGAGTTTTGACAAAACGTGGTTCACTGGAGAAGGCAATGGCAAACCACTTTGGTATTCTTGCCTTGAGAACCCCATAAACAGCATGAAAAGTCAAACATATGACACTGAAAGATGAACATCTCAGGTTAGTAGGTGCACAATTTGCCACCAGAGAAGAATGGAGAAATAACACCAGAAAGAATGAAGAGATGGAGCCAAAGTGAAAACAATGCCCAGTTGTGGATGTGACTGGTGATGGAAGTACAGTCTGGTGCTGCAAAGAGCAATATTGCATAGGAACCTGGAATGTTAGATCCATGAATCACGGTAAATAGGAAGTGGTCAAATAGGAGAAGGCAAGACTGAACATTGACATTTTAGGAATCAGTGAACTAAAATGGACTGGTATTTAATTCAGATGACCATTATATCTACTACTGTGGGCAAGAACACCTTAGAAGAGATGGAGTGGCCATCATAGTCAAAAAATGAGTACGAACCACAGTATACTTGGGTGCAATCTCAAACATGACAATCATCTCTGTTTATTTCCAAGGCAAACCATTCAATACCACAGTAATCCAAGTCAATGCCCCAACCAGTTATCCTGAAGAGGATGAAGTTGAACAGTTCTATGAATAACTACAAGACCCTCTAGAACTAACACACACACACACACAAAAGATATCTTTTTCATTAAATGAGTTGTAATGCAAAAGTAGGAAGTCAAGAGACACCTGGAGTAACAGGCAAGTTTGGCCTTGGAGTACAAAATGAAGCAGGGCTAAGGCTCACAGAGTTTTGCAAGAGAATGTACTGGCCATAGCAAACACTCTCTTTCAACAACACAAGAGAAGACCCTACACATGGACACCACCAGATGGTCAATACTGAAATCAGACTTATTATACTCTTTGCAGCCAAATATGGAGAAGCTCTATACAGTCATCAGAGAAACAAGACCAGAAGCTGACTGTGGCTCAGACCATAAACTTTTTATTGACAAATTCAGATTTCAATTGAAGAAAGAAGGGAAAACCACTAGACCATTCAGGTATGACTGAAATTAAATCCCTTATGATTATACAGTGGAAGTGACAAATAGATTCAAGGGATTAGATCTGATAGAGTACCTGAAGAACTATGGATGGAGGTTTGTGACATTGTACAGGAGGCAGTGATCAAGATCATCCCTAAGAAAAATAAATGCAAAAAGGCAAAATGGTTGTCTGAGGAGGCCTTACAAATAGTTGAGGAAAGAAGAGAAGCTAAAGGCAAAGGAGAAATGGAAAAATATACGGATCTGAATGCAGAGTTCCAAAGAATAGCAAGGAAAGATAAGAAAGCCTTCCTTGGTGATCAGTGAAAATAAGTAGAGGAAAAAAATAGAATGGGAAAGATTAGAGATCTCTTCAAGAAAATTAGAGATACTAAGGGAAGATGTCATGTAAAGATAGACACAATAAAGGACAGAAATGGTAGGGACCTAACAGAAGCAGAAGAGATTAAGAAGAGGTGGCAAGAACACATAGAAGAACTATACAAAAAAGATCTTCATGACCCAGATAACCATGATGGTATGATCACCCACTACAGCGAGACACCTGGAATGCAAAGTCAAGTGGGCCTTAGGAAGCATCACTATGAACAAAGCTAGTGGAGGTGATGAATTCCAGCTGAGCTATTTCAAATCCTAAATTTGGAGAAGTCAGCCGTGCCCACAGGACTGGAAAAGGTAAGTTTTCATTCCAATCTCAAAGAAAGGCAATGCCAAAGAATGTTCAAACTACTGCACAATTGCACTCATCTCATACGCTAGCAAAGTAAAGCTCAAAATTCTCCAAGAGAGACTTCAACAGTACATGAACCATGAGCTTCCAGATGTTCAAGCTGGATTTAGAAAAGGCAGAAGAACCAGAGATCAAATTGTCAACATTTGTTGGATCATCAAAAATGCAAGAGAGTTCCAGAAAAAACTTGTGCTTTATTGATTATGCGAAAGCCTTTGACTGTGTGGATCACAACAAACTGTGGGAAATTCTTCAAGAGATGGAAATACCACCTTACCTGTCTCCTGAGAAATCTGTATGCAGGTCAAGAAGCAATGGTTAGAATCAGACATGGAACAAGACCGGTTCCAAATCAGGAAAGGAGTATGTCAAGGCTGTATATTGTCACCATTCTTATTTAACTTATATGCAGAGGACATCATGAGAAATGCCAGGCTGGGTGAAGCACAAGCTGGAATCAAGATTTCCAGGAGAAATATTAATAACCTCAGATATGCAGATGACACCACCCTTATGGCAGGAAGCATAAGAGAACTAAAGAGCCTCATCTGGTCTCATCACTTCATGGCAAATAGATGGGGAACAATGGAAACAGTGACAGACTTATTTTTTCAGTCTCCAAAATCACTGCAGGTGGTGATTGCAGCCAAGAAATTAAAAGACGCTTGCTCCTTGGAGAATCCCACAGAGGGAGGAGCCTGGTAGGCTACAGTCCATGGGGTCACAAAGAGTCAGACACGACCGAGTGACTTCACTTTCACTTTGCTCCTTGGAAGAAAAATGGTGACCAACCTAAATAGCATATTAAAAAGCAGAGACACTACTTTGCCAACTAAGGTCTGTCTAGTCAAAGCTATGGTTTTTCCAGTGGTCATGTATGGATGTGAGAGTTGGACCATAAAGAAATCTGAGTGCCAAAGAATTGATGCTTTTGAACTGTAGTGTTGGAGAAGACTCTTGACGGTCCCTTGGACCACAAGGAAATCAAACCAGTCTATCCTCAAGGAAATCAGTCCTTAATATTCATTGAAAGCTCTGATGCTGAAGCTGAAGCTCCAATACTTTGACCACATGATGCGAAGAACTGACTGATTGGAAAAGACTCTGATGCCGGGAAAAAGACTGAGGGCAGGAGGAGAAGGGGACGACAGAGAATGAGATAGTTGGATTGCATCACCATCAAAGGACATGGATATGAGTAAGCTCCGGGAGTTGGTGATGGACAGGGAGGCCTGGTGTGCTGCAGTCCATGGGGTCGCAAAGGGTCAGACATGACTGAGCAACTGAACTGAATGGAGCATGCACCCGCCCATCAGAGGAAGACCCAGTTTCCCCCACACAGTGAGTCTTTCCCATCAGGAACCTTCTTTCCTTATCCCTCAGAGGGCAGAGAGAATGAAAACTGCAATCTCAGAAAACTAGTCAAACTGATCACATGGACCACAGCCTTGTCTAACTCAATGAAACTATGAGCCATGCTGTGCAGGGCCACCCAAGATGGATGGGTCATGGTAGATAATTCTGACAAAATATGGCCCATTGAGAAGGGGATGGCAAACCACTGCAGTATTCTTGCCTTGAGAACCCCATGAACAGTATGAAAAGTCAAAAAGATATGACACTGAAATGTGAACTCCTCACGTTGGTAGGTGCCCAATATGTTACTGGAGGTCAGTGGAGAAATAGCTCCAGAAAGAATGAAGAGACAGAGCCATAGTGAAAACGACACGCAGTTGTGGATGTGACTGGCAATGGAAGTAAAGTCTGGTGCTGCAAAGAGCTATATTGCACAGGAACCTGGAATATTAGGTATACGAATCAAGGTAAATTGGAAGTGGTCAAACAGGAGATGGCAAGACTGAACATTGACAGTTTAAGAATCAGTGAACTAAAATGAACTGGAATGGCCAAATTAATTCAGATGACCATTATATCTACTACTGAGGGCAAGAATCCCTTAGAATAAATGGAGTAGCCCTCATAGCCAATAAAAGAGTCTGCTCTGTTCATTTCCAAGGCAAACCATTCAGTATCACAGTAATCCAAGTCTATGCCCCAACCAGTAATGCTGAAGAAGCTGAAGTTGAACGGTTCTATGAACACCTACAAGACCTTCTAGAACTAACACCCAAAAAAGATATCCTTTTCGTAACAACGGACCGGAATGCAAAAGTAGGAAGTCAGAGTTTTGGCCTTTACCAGTTTTAAGTGTCTAGACCTATCATTTATATTTGTAAGTGCTATCATAATATTTCAAGTGAGGGTAATAAAATTGCCCTTAAAACCAGAAATGAATCACCACAAAATAATGAAAAAGCAAAAAGATATGTGTTGATAGAATATAGAGCTGAGCAGGACAAGAGGAAATGACACACTGTCCTATGTGACTGGCAGTGGGATTTTCAGACAAGGGGTCACACTGATGACAGTGAAAAAACCTTGTACTGAAAACTCTCATGAGTCTCCAAGAGACAACAGAGCACACAGATAGTCATTAGGCATCTGCCTCCACCTTTTAAGGCAGAAAATTGCCCATGTGCTTACGGTGTTTTAGGCAATGACATTTTTCTATTTTTTGTTTAACACTTCTCAAGTTACAATGCCATACTGAAAGCAAATACAGAGTCTAAAATTAAGATTTCAGCCTTTTTCAGCATAAGAACCACACAGCTCTATATAAAAAAAATATATATGGAAGCAACATTTAGACATGAAGATTAAAACACACTATAAGTAAATTTACATTTTAAAAATAAAATACACTATAGTATCATCCAAAGTGGTAACAAATGTGAATGAGGGGAAGACAGGATCAAACAGCAATATCACACTGCAGGTACCTTTACCTGAATATAACAGCGAGTGTCCAGGGTTTGTCCTATACATCCCATCAATGGACTTGTGACCATTTTAGATATAATTTAAGTGAACACAAAAATGACTAATCTGGTGAACATATCAGATTTCTTTTTGATAAGTGTTTCTGTAGATGAACATCAGGAAGACTGACTCTGGAAAATACTGGACATCCCGGTGGGGGGATGTACTGTTCATTGCTGACACCTGTTGTCAACTTGCCATCATATGCATTTCAACACTTCTACAATTGAACCCATACACAATTCAACACTTTTAGGTCAGACTGTGCTGCTGGTACAAATGCAGTGTCACCAATGATGGCTGGAGAGGAAGTTCTCAACTAAATGCCACTGAAAATTCAGGTGAGCACTGACTTTTGATGCCAATATCTATCAGGAGTGCTGAATGACAGGTAGCACCATTGTTATTTTTATGACACGTTGCCTTCCAATTAGATTTTTGTGAGTTATCTGAAACAACACAAATGATGATATCCAAAACTATTATCATTATTTGAAGATGTTCATAGGCAGCTCTAAGATGAGGAGTTCTTAAGGTTCTATCGGTTGAAATATACACCCAATATGTCTTTATCCATGAAGCATGAATAAAGGATGAGAAGGCAATGCCTTGTGCACGCACACAGCTGCTCTGTTCCTTGGGAAAGGTTTATTTGGATGACCTATTACATAAAATGGGGTTCCCCTGATAGTTCAGTTAGTAAAGAATCTGTCTGCAATGCAGGACACCCTGGTTCGATTCCTGGGTCAGGAAGATCCCCTGGAGAAGGGAAAGACTACCCACTCCAGTATTCTGCCAGGAGAATTTGATGGACTGTGTATAGTCCATGGGGTCGCAAAAATTTGGATACGACTTGCGACTCTCACTCTCACTTCACTTTTACTACTTAAAAAAGCAGAATAAAGCAGGGCAAAGGTTAATAGACTTCTGCCAAGAGAATGCAATGGTCATAGCAAACACCCTCTTCCAACAATACAAAAGAAGACTCTACACATGGACATCACCAGATGGTCAACACCGAAATCAGATTGATTATATTCTTTGCAGCCGAAGATGGAGAAGCTCTATATAGTCAGCAAAAACAAGACCGGGAGCTGACAGTGACTCAGATTATAAACTCCTTATTGCCAAATTCAGCTTGAAATTGAAGAAAGTGGAGAAAACCACTAGACCATTCAGGTATTAACTAAATCAAATCCCTTATGACTATACAGTGGAAGTGATAAATAGATGTAAGGGACTAGATCTGATAGAAAGAGTGCCTGATGAACTATGGATGGAGGTTCATGACATTGTACAGGAGGCAGTGATCAAGACCATCCCCAAGAAAAAGAAATGCAAAAAAAGCAAAATGGCTGTCTGAGGAGGCCTTACAAATATCTGTGAAAAGAAAGGAAGTGAAAAGCAAAGGAGAAAAGGAAAGATATGCCCATTTGAATGTAGAGTTCCAAAGAATAGTAAGGAGAGACAAGAAAGCCTTCCTCAGCAATCAATGCAAAGAAATGGAGGAAAACAATAGAATGGGAAAGACTAGAGATCTCTTCAAGAAAATTAGAGATACCAAGGGAACATTTTATGCAAAGATGGGCTCAATAAAGGACAGAAATGGTAGGGATCTAAAAGAAGCAGAAGATATTAAGAAGAGATGGCAAGAATACACAGAAGAACTGTACAAAAAAGATCTTCATGACCCAAATAATCACGATGGTGTGATCACTCACCTAGAGCCAGACATCCTGGAATGTGAAGTCAAGTGGGCCTTAGGAAGCATCACTACGAACAAAGCTAGTGGAGGTGATGGAATTCCAGTTGAGCTATTTCAAATCCTGAAAGATGATGCTGTGAAAGTGCTGCACTCAATATGCCAGAAAATTTGGAAAACTCAGCAGTGGCCACAGGACTGGAAAAGGTCAGTTTGCATTCCAATCTCAAAGAAAGGCAATGCCAAAGAATGCTCAAACTACTGCACAATTGCACTCATCTCACACACTAGTAAAGTAATGCTCAAAATTCTCCAAGCCAGGCTTCAGCAATATGTGAACCGTGAACTTCCAGATGTTCAAGCTGGCTTTAGAAAAGGCAGAGAAACCGGAGATCAATTGCCAACATCCGCTGGATCATTGAAAAAGCAAGAGAGTTCCAGGAAAACATCTATTTCTGCTTTATTGACTATGCCAAAGCCTTTGACTGTGTGGATCGCAATAAACTGTGGAAAATTCTTCAAGAGATGGGAAAACCAGACCACCTGACCTGACTCTTGAGAAATCTGTACGCAGATTTCTGGAAGCAACAGTTAGAAGTGGACATGGAACAACAGACTGATTCCAAATAGGAAAAGGAGTACGTCAAGGCTGTATATTGTCACCCTGCTTATTTAACGTATATGAAGAGTACATCGTGAGAAATGCTGGGGTGGAGGAAGCACAAGCTAGAATCAAGATTGCCAGGAGAAATATCAATAACCTCAGATATGCAGATGACACCACCCTTATGGCAGAAAGTGAAGAAGAACTAAAAAGCCTCTTGATGAAGGTGAAAGTGGAGAGTGGAAAAGTTGGCTTAAAGCTCAACATTCAGAAAACAAAGATCATGGCATCTGGTCCCATCACTTCATGGCAAATAGATGGGGAAACAGTAGCTGATTTTATTTTTCTGGGCTCCAAAATCACTGCTGATGGTGATAGCAGCCATGAAATTAAAAGACGCTTACTCCTTGGAAGGAAAGTTATGACCAACCTAGACAGCATATTAAAAAGCAGAGACATTACTTTGTCAAGAAAGGTCCATCTAGTCAAGGCTATGGTTTTTTCCAGTAGTCATGTATGGATGTGAGAGCTGGACTATAAAGAAAGCTGAGCGCAGTAGAATTGATGCTTTTGAACTGTGGTGTTGGAGAAGACTCTTGAGAGTCCCTTGGATTGCAAGGAGATCCAACCAGTCCATCCTAAAGGAGATCAGTCCTGGATGTTCATTGGAAGGACTGATGTTGAAGCTGAAACTCCAATACTTTGGCCACCTGATGTGAAGAGCTGACTCACTGGAAAAGACCCTGATGCTAGGAAAGATTGAGGGCAGGAGGAGAAGGGGACGACAGAGGATGAAATGGTTGGATGGCATCACTGACTCAATGCACACGGGTTTCGGTGGACCCGGGAGTTGGTGATGGACAGGGAGGCCTGGCATGCTGCAGTTCATGGGGTCACAAAGAGTCAGACGTGATTGAGGGACTGAACTGAACTGAAGCCAGCTGAGGTGGAGCTTCACAGGACCAAAATTTAATGGATGTGGATGAAAAGAGAGGTGCCTGAGGAGAGGTTGGAGGTGATGAAGTCCTTGACAAGATGAAAAGACTGGATTCTAGGGTCCACAGAAACCAGGTTCTCCCATCTCTTGTTTCTTCCTCAGTCGATGGAGCTAGGCTTGGCTGACCCAGCTGGAAAGATACTGTAAGAAGGAGAAAAACGAAAGCAACTCCTTTGAATATGTCCAATGCACTTGACTCCACGTTGATAGTCAGAGATCAGTTGGATAGGGTAAAAAATTTCTAACTCTGTTAGCTAAACACTCCTCAGAAGTAACTTGGGTCCCCAATCTTGCACCTTGCACAACTCATTGGCGTCTTTTCCCTGAGTTGAATTAGCTCAGTCTGGTTTACAGAAAATCATGTGGCATATGAAATGTTTCTTAAATGTCGGAAAAAGGGGGAAAAAATGGCTTTTCTGAAATTTTGCACACACTGCTGAAGAGATGAGCACCAAGAATTTCTTTAAATGAGATTGCTGAATATCTTATACTACCAAGGATGTCTGGAAAAAATTTTCTTTTGCTCCCAAATAAATGTTTATCAAAATTTGATATTTAAAATGATTAGGTAAGAATTTAAAATAATCCTATTTTGAAACAAAATGTTTTATTTCATTTTCAAATTTGCAGACAAGTTTGTTTGAAGTGTATTTTGATATGCTAAGGTGAATTGTTACAAAGTTGCTGCCATTTGCCACAACTTATTTGTTTAAATTGAAAATTTAAAAAAGAATACTCCACGTGCAAAAAAATGTTAGAAAATGAGAAAAATCACATGATAAGTTTTCTGTCATGCTCCAAATGCCACCAGTAAGCCCTGATTTTGTATCTGTGTTCAGGCAACATCCTTAATAATCTTCCTATTGAATTTATAATGAGTAAATCTAATAAATTGAAAATTGCAAATAAATACGTTTTTAAAAAATTACTGCTTTTATCTATCTATATGAGACTTTGTTAGGGTCTTGCTATAAAGAGAATTTGAAAACCACAGCACTGAGGCAGGAAGAATTTGATAGGAAGATGAGGTCACAAAGCATGGAGTTGGGGTCCAGGTGAGGCTGGGCAGGGCTGAGGGGTGATGTGGAAGAAAAGAATCCCAGAGAGAAGTAAGGATCAAGAGAGTACTGCAGAGGAGCACAAAGAAGATGGCAACTTAGTTGTCCTGCCAACTTCTGCCACACAGGATCTCTGCCCAGGAGACACAGACTGCTAGCATATTTAAATTTCAGAACAAGTGCCAACTGGGGGGTTGTCAATGTAAGATTTTTTTTTTTTTCATTCAGGGATCATACATGATTGGAGACCTTTCCCCCCGCCTTTGGCTGTACTAGGCCTTAGCTGTGGCATGCATGATCTTTTAGCTATGACATGTTGGATCCAGTTCCTGACCAGGAATCAAACCCAGGCCCATTGCACTGGAAGCACAGAACCTCAGTCACTGGATGACCAGGGAAGTTCCCTGACTGGAGACTTTTCCATGGCTACAATTATCCATGAAACTTACATCCTAGTCTATATCACTCTGAGCCAAAGAGAAAACAATGCCCAGTTATGGATGTGACTGGTGATGGAAATAAAGTCCAATGCTGTAAAGAACAATATTGCATAAGAACCTGGAATGTTAGGTCCATGATACAAGGCAAATTGGAAGTGGTCAAACAGGAGATGGCAAGACTGAACATCAACAGTTTAGGAATCAGTGAACTAAAATAGACTAGAATGGCCAAATTTAATTCAGATGACCATTATATGTCTACTACCGCAGGCAAGAATCCCTTAGAAGAGATGGAGTGGCCGTATCATAGTTAACAAAACAGTCCAAAATGCAGTACTTGTGTGCAATCTCAAAAATGGCAGAATGACCTCTGTTTGTTTCCAAGGCAAACCATTCAGTATTACAGTAATCCAAGTCTATGCCCCAGCCACTAATGCCGAAGAAGCTGAAGTTGAAGGGGTCTATGAAGACCTACAAGACCTTCTAGAACTAATACCAAAAGAAGATGTTCTTTTCATCAGAAGGGACTGAAATGCAAAAGTAGAAAATCAAGAGACCTGGAGTAACAGGCAAGTTTGGCATTGGAGTACAGAAAGAAGCAGGGCAAAGGCGCATAGAGTTTTGCCAAGAGAACACCCTGGTCATAGCAAACACCCTCTTTCAACAACACAAGAGAAGACTCTACACATGGACATCACCAGTGGTCAATGCCAAAATCAGATTGATTATATTCTTTGCAGGCAAAGATGGAGAAGCTCTCTATAATCAGCAGAAAAACAAGACCAGAAGTTTACTGTGGCTCAGATCATGAACACCTTATTGCCAAATTCATACTTAAATTGAAGAAAGTAGGGAAACCACTAGTCCATTCAGGTATGACCTAAATCAAATCCCTTATGATCATACAGTGGAAGTGACAAACAGATTCAAGGGACTGGATCTGATAAAGAGAGTGCCTGAAGAACTATGGACTGAAGTTTGTAACACTGTACAGGAGGTGGTGATCAAAACCATCTCCAAGAAGAAGAAATGTAAAAAGGCAAAATAGTTGTCTGAGGAGGCCTTACAAATAGCTGAGAATGGAAGAGAAGGAAAGGCAAAGGAGAAAAAGAAAGATATATCCATCTAAATACAGAGATATGGAAAATAGCAAGGAGAGATAAGAAAGTCTTCTTCAGTGATCAATGCAAAGAAATAGAGGAAAACAATAGAATGGGAAAGACTAGAGATCTCTTCAAGAAAAGTGGAGATACCAAGGGAATATTTCATTAAGAGATGGACACAATAAAGGACAGGAATATTATGGACCTAACAGAAGCAGAAAATATTAAGACGTGGCAAGAATATATAGAAGAACTAAACAAAAAAGATTTTCATGACCCAGATAACCACAACAGTGTGATCACTCACCTAGAGCCAGACATCCTGGAATGTGAAGTCAAGTGGTCCTTAGGAAGCATCACTATGAACAAAGCTAGTGGAGGTGATGGAATTCCAGCTGAGCCATTTCTGATCCTAAATGTGATGCTGTGAAAGTGCTGCACTCAATGCCACCAAATTTGGAAAACTCAGCAGTGGCTACAGGACTGGAAAAGGTCAGTTTTCATTCCAACCCCAAAGAAAGGCAATTCCAAAGTGTTCAAACTATCGCACAATTGCACTCATCTCAGATGCTAGCACAGTTATGCTCAAAATTATCCAACGGTACGTGAAATGAGAACTTACAGATGTTCACATTGGATTTAGAAAAGTCAAAGGAACAAGAGACCAAATTGCCAACATCCACTGGATCAAAGAAAAAGCAAGAGAATTCCAGAAAAAATAACCACTTTTGCTTCATAGACTGTGCTAAAGACTTTGACTGTATGGATCACAACAAACTGGGAAATTCTTCAAGAGGTAGACATACCAGACCACTTACCTGCCTCCTGAGAAATCTGTATACAGGTCAGGAAGCAATAGTTAGAATCAGAAATGGAACAGTGGACTGGTTCCAAAATGGGAAAGAAGTACTTCAAGGTTGTATATTGTCACCCTACTTATTTAACTTCTATGCAGAGTACATCATGCAAAGTGTGGGCTAGATGAAGCACAAGCTGGAAACAAGATTGCCTGGAGAAATATCAATAACCTCAGACATGCAGATGGCCCCACCCTTATGGCAGAAAGTAAAGAGGAATTCAAGAGCCTCTTGATGAAAGTGAAAACGGAGAGTGAAAAAGCCAGCTTAAAAGTCAACATTCAAAAATCGAAGATCATATCATCTGGTCCCATCACTTCACAGCAAATAGATGAGGAAAGTGGAAACAGAGACAGACTATTTTTCTTGGGCTCCAGAATCACTGCAGGTGACAATTGCAGCAATGAAATTAAAAGACGCTTGTTCCTTGGAAGAAAAGCTATGACCAACTTAGACAGTGTATTAAAAAGCAGAGACATTACTTTGCCAACAAAGGTCCATCTAGTCAAAGCTATGGTTTTTCCAGTAGTCATGTATGGATGTGAGAGTTGGACTATAAAGAAAGCTGAGCACAGATGAATTGATGCTTTTGAACTGTGGTGTTGGAGAAGACTCTTGAGAGTCCCTTAGTCTGCAAGGCGATCCAACTTGTCAATCCTAAAGGAAATCAGTCCTGAATATGCTTTGGAAGGACATGCTGAAGCTGAAACTCCCATACTTTGGCCACCTGATGCGAAGAACTGACTCATTGGAAAAGATCCTGATGCTAGGAAAGATTGAAGGCAGGAGGAGAAGGGGACGACAGAAGATGAAATGGTTGGATGGCATCACTGACTCAATGGATATGAGTTTGAGCAAGCTCCAGTAGTCAGTGATAAACAGGGAAGCCTGATGTGCTGCAGTCCATGGGGTTGCAATCACTCAGACATGACTGAGCGATTGAACTGAACTACATCACTCCATAGAGTGGAGAAAATCTGACTCCTAGGAAGCACATGCATAAATTTTCCAAATAGGAGAGGAAATTAAAATGGGTAATAATTTTCATGCACTAAAAACTTCTTTAACAAAACCTCAGTGTCTTTCTCTCAGTACAGTTTTTTAAAGATTTTTTAAAAGATGGAAAGTTCCAATTGAGGAGGATTCAAATTAAAATGAGAAGAATGTACAGTACCCAGTTAAGAAGACATAAAAACTAGTTGTAACTTCATTAGCAACTCAGTGAAAGTAGAAAATGAACTTCAGCCTCAGTCATTCAGGTGGAAGCCCAGACACATTGGGTTTTGAACACAACTTGTGGTCTCCTCAGGAAAATAGAGCAATTTATTATCTAGGCCAGATCTGAAGAGGTGGCCTGAGGGGTCAAAGAGCTTGCTTCAGCATTACCAACTCATGGGGCATTTAGTTCATAAATGTCTGTCATGATTCCAGTGCTAGGAGGAGCATTTCAGATGATTCAACTATAAAACAATGTACAGTGATTAAATAAAATTAGTTGCAAGCCAGGATCATTAAGCGAAATTGCTTTCTGGCCTGGAGGAATAGGTCGACACCTTGTTGATTGCTGTTTGACAATGAGGCAGTGACATATATATGAAGAATCATAGGTTGATATGACTTTGCTTAGCTTCTGAGTAAAATCATACTTTTAGTCTCAGCCTACCAGAGTAAAAATGATTTATGCCCCAGTGGGTGTTGGGATGTATAAGTCTTCAAATTTAGATGATGGTTTCAAACTTTGATTGACCATGAACCACCACTGAAGGGGATAAAGAGTGCATGTATTAGTTTGCCACTGCTTAATAATTACCCCCAAAACTTAGCAGCTGGACACAACCATATGTATATATTATCTTACATGGCTTCTATGAATCAAGGATTCTAAAGTGATTTAGGGCCGCGGTCCTTGGAAGGCTTGACGGAGCAGAGGCTCCACCTCTCAGGAGCCGGGTGTTGGTGAGAGGACTTGTTTACTCTCCTTGTCTTTGAGGGCCTCTCCAGTGGCCCGTTTGAGCATCCTCACAACATTGTAGCTGGCTTCCCTCAGAATGACGGATCCAAGAAAGCAAGGCTGAACACAGTATCTTTTCTGACTTATTCTCCAAAGCCAGATACTACCACTCCTGCCCCATCTCCCTGGGCGTCTCTGCTCATGTGGGAGGGAATTACCCAGGGCCTAACTAATAGAGAGTCGAAGGCATCAGGGGTCATCTTGCAAGCTGGTTACCACATTCCTCCAAAATAAATTTTTGTGGAAAATGTAATCCTCTCCTACTCTTCTTCTATGTTGAGAGACTAAAAACTCCCTAACACCCTCATGTTTAGACTGCTAACCAGATAGGGCCCATGAGCCACTCCTAGTAGAAAAACCATATACACAATGGAGTATTATTCAGCCATTAAAAAGAATACATTTGAATCAGTTCTAATGAGGTGGATGAAACTGGAGCCTATTATACAGAGTGAAGTAAGCCAGAAAGAAAAACACCAATACAGTATACTAACGCATATATATGGAATTTAGAAAGATGGTAACAATAACCCTGTGTACGAGACAGCAAAAGAGACACTGATGTATAGAACAGTCTTATGGACTCTGTGGGAGAGGGAGAGGGTGGGAAGATTTGGGAGAATGGCATTGAAACATGTAAAATATCATGTATGAAATGAGTTGCCAGTCCAGGTTCGATGCACGATACTGGATGCTTGGGGCTGGTGCACTGGGACGACCCAGAGGGATGGAATGGGGAGGGAGGAGGGAGGAGGGTTCAGGATGGGGAACACATGTAAACCTGTGGCGGATTCATTTTGATATTTGGCAAATCTAATACAGTTATGTAAAGTTTAAAAATAAAATAAAATTAAAAAAAACAAAAAAAAAAAAAAACAAAAAAAAAAAAAGAAAACCAAAGAGACTGCTGAGGGGTAACAGAATTTGAGGCTTATACTAGCTTTAGATTCGAGAAGTGCTGAAACCAAAGGGATGCCCAAGAGAATCTGTCAGGAAACCCATCAGTACCTAGGTTGACCACAAAGAGACAAGGAAGAAACCTGCTAAGGGAGGGCCCCATTTCAGAGTAAATTTAGTAAATAGCACAGACCAGCATAACAAGAAAAAACACCATGGAGACAGAACTTAGATATCATTGTGGCCACAAGAGAAAGATTTTATATTAAAAATTTAAAACTATTGTTTTGAGTGTTTTCAGATGTGCTTGGGGATTTCAATTTGGTTTCCTTTGCCTTTGATTAAAGAGTCTTGATTCTTTGTATCATGCTAAAGGGTGTGAGATATCTGGCTTAGAACCAGTGTTGTGCTGGTTAATACTTAACACCTGGATCTCAGGGAAAAAAATCTGTAGAATTTGCCAATTTCCATAGTTAAAATATTTCCATCATGGGTGACTTCAAGCAACCAACATGATATCACATGCAGAGCTGGAAAGAGACGAGCACAACTGGCTCCCCCAAACCACAGCTTCTAACACTTACTTAATGCATAAGAGATATGAGATAGATTTGTTTCCTTCTAGCTTTTGTCCACTGAAGAAGGCAATGGCACCCCACTCCAGTACTCTTGCCTGGAAAATCCCATGGGCAGAGGAGCCTGGTAGGCTGCAGTCCATGAGGTTGCTAAGAGTCAGACACGACTGAGACACTCCACTTTCACTTTTCACTTTCATGCATTGGAGAAGGAAATGGCAACCCACTCCAGAGTTCTTGCCTGGAGAATCCCAGGGACAGGGGAGCCTGGTGGGCTGCCGTCTCTGGGGTCACACAGAGTCAGACACAACTAAAGTGACTTAGCAGCAGCAGCAGCAGCTTTTGTCCATGGAGAAGGCATGGCAACCCACTCCAGTACTCTTGACTGGCAAATCCCATGGACAGGGGAGCCTGGTAGGCTGCAGTCCATGGGGTTGCTAAGAGTCAGACACGACTGAGCGACTTCACTTTCACTTTCATGCATTGGAGAAGGAAATGGCAACCCACTCCAGTATTCTTGCCTGGAGGATCCCGGGGACGGGGGAGCCTGGTAAGCTGTCATCTATGGGGTTGCACAGAGTTGGACATGACTGAAGCGACTTAGCAGCAGCAGCAGCTTTTGTCCAACTCACCTTGGCTAATGTCTTAGGTGGATATCCACAAACTTTTACCTGAAAAGCTAAGTTCCTAAAAGTTCCTTTAGTTCCTTAAAAAGTTAAGTATTTTAGGCTTTGTGAATTACACAATCTCTGTTGCAACTATTTAGGTCTGCTGCTGCTGCTGCTGCTAAGTCACTTCAGTCATGTCTGACTCTGTGTGACCCCAGAGATGGCAGCCCACCAGGCTCCCCCATCCCTGAGCTTCTCCAGCCAAGAACACTGGAGTGGGTTGCCATTTCCTTCTCCAATGCATGAAAGTGAAAGTGAAGTCTCAGTCGTGTCCGACTCTTAGCGACCCCATGGACTGCAGCCTACCAGGCTCCTCCATCCATGGGATTTTCCAGGCAAGAGTACTGGAGTGGGTTGCCATTGCCTTCTCCAATTTAGGTCTGCTGTGATGATGCAAAAGCAGCCATAGGCAATATACAAATAGCAGGCACAGCTATTTTCCAATAAAACTTTATTTGCACAAACTGGTGGCTGGCCCACAGGTCATGGTCTCCTGACCTATGATTGTAGGTGAGCAGATTGCCTGGAAAGTAGAGCCTGAGACAAGGATTCAGTGCTGGGTGGTATTGAGGGAGGATTCTGTATAAGGAGTAAGAGAGCAGAGGGAAAGGCAAGGAGACGACCAGGGACTCGGCATCAGGTGAAGTCTGACCTCGGCCTGAGTCCACGGAAGAGCCCTGCTGCAGAACTGCCAGGTCTTGAGATAACGAGCTGGACTTTTACAGCCCACCTCAGTCGCTGGTTGGCCTGGCTCCGGGGGAGGTTGTGGCGTCACCCCTGACACGTTTCCATGTCTGGGCAAGGGCTTTCAACCAAGGACAATTGTTTAGTGAAGGCTGTAACTATGGGCTGTTAGCTGCCCACCCCACACTCACGAGTGACAGCACCAGCTGGTAAAGGAATCTGGTCCAGAACCAGCAGTGTTTATTTACACAGCACAGGTTCTCCCACTTTAACATGTGGGAGGATATCCTGGAGGGCTTGTTAAAGCATCAGTTCCTGGGCTTCCACTGACATCTGCTTCAGCGTCTGGGGTGAGACCCAAGGATTCACACGTCTACGTCCCCATGTTATGCTAGTGCTGTGAGCCGGGACCACACCGTGAGCACCACTGTATTCCAATATTAACCCCTTGAATGCAGAAAGCTCAGATGATCCAACTGTGTCATTATGGCTTCCAATCATGATCTGAAGGAGGGGAGGAAAATTGTAGGGGAAGGAAAGAGTTTTTCAAGTGGTTTATGTTCTCTCTGGCTCTGATTCATCCTTTATTCAATAAATCTTTTTTTCTGGGATAGATTTGTAGTATACTACATGGATTTAGTGAAACGATTTATAACATTATTTAAAGAAAAGTTAAGAATTCTTTCTGAGTTATTATTATCTTCCCTCTGACTGCTGACACCTTCTATATTCTATAACACCCTTAAGATGATAAATTATCCAGAAGTACAACTTTTAAGCAGAAGCTGATCTTTATCATCCAACTTGCATGATGCCGGGGCCAAGGCAGATGATAAGATTATCCCCAGGGCTTGCTGGGACAGCTGCCTGAGCCGTCAGCGCCACTGACAGTGGAAACTGAGAACACAGCTGCTCTAGCCACACCTTGTGCAGGTGGAAACAGAGCTGCCTGTGGTGGCGAGCACCCCCCGGGGCAAAACCACAAACCACAGGAGGAACACCGGGCGCACATCTGTGTACGTCAGTCCTGTCGCCTTGAATCTGCTTTCCTCCCGTGAGCCCACTGTTGGCAGCTTCCCAAGATTATCAGCTCCTCAGTAAAAAAGAGGTAAACGATGTCAGGGGCTTCCCGAGTAGCTCAGATGGTAAAGCATTTGCCTGCAATGCAGGAGACCTGGGTTCAATCCCTCGGTCAGGAAGAGCCACTGGAGAAGGAATGGCAACCCACTCCAGTATTCTGGCCTGGAATATCCCATGGACAGAAGAGTCTGGTGGGTTACAGTCCATGGGGTCCCATGGAGTTGGACACGACTGAGCAACTAACACACACACACACTCACAATGGGAGTACTCCTGACATTTTCCAAATTATAAACCTGTTGTGTGTTCAACCTCAAAATCTTTATTCCTCCATTTTCATCTTAGAGAAACTCCACAGCTGAGTTTCCATCAGAAAAGAACTGAAGAATTTCAGGATTGGAAGGATTATTAGAAATATCTGGGGCACTTGTGATATCTTAACATACCAGAATGATCTCTCAGTTTAAAGTGTTACCAAATAATTTGTTCCTAATAACAAACAGCAACATTTGCAAGTAATTAACTTTTTTAATGACTTGGTGAGGACTTGAGTTACTTTTATAATGTCCTTGTCATGCACATGCAGTCTAAAATTTTCTTCAGCGAGTGAGAAAATCTTGATAATAAAGCTAATGTTTCTGGAATTGTGCATCTCCCTGCCTATGTCTATCAGGGTGTTTCAGCTGGAAATATCAAAGGCCATGTGAGTGAAGAACTGTTGCTACAATCCAATCGAAATTTCATGTGGGCCATAACCTAAGACACACATGGAATTTTAAAGTTCCTAGAAGAATAAACTGGTGAAATTGACTTTAATATATTTTATTTCACCCAGGATAAGAAAAATATTATCATTTAAATACATAATTAACATAAAAAAATCTAGACACTTTACATTACTTTTTTCATACTAATGCTCTGAAGCCCAGTGTGGATTTTACATGTAGGGTAATCTCAATTTGGCCACATTTCAAGAGCTTGTTGGTCATATAAGACTAGAGGCTTACCTTGTGTTAAGTCAGAAAACAGATCAGCAAGCGAGTAAATGGACTTTGGATATAATAAATGCTGGGGTTTAGTCCATAGTCTAATAAATATTTAATCACTGGAAAAAAAAAAAAAAAAAGACTAGAGGCTATCTATAGGACAGCTTGGGTCTAGCCTAATCTTTTTAATTCAAGGCAAAAAGCAGAATCCCGAGGCCCAAAGTGACCTTCCCAAGCTCTTGAAGGTGATCATAGAATAAAAGGGAATTTAATCTATGCCTCGTCTCTCCCACACCAGCAAACCACAGCAACTGAATCATCCAGAAGTTGATGTTTCCCTCCTCAGTTCAGTTCAGTTCAGTGACTCAGTCATGTCTGACTCTTTGCAACCCCATGTACTGCAGCACACCAGGCCTCTCTGTCCATCACCAAATCCCGGAGTTTATTCAAACTCATGTCCATCGAGTCAGTGATGCCATCCAACCATCTCATCCACTGTTGTCACCTTCTCCCACCTTCAACCTTTACCAGTATCAGGATCTTTTCCAGTGAGTCAGTTTGTTGCATCAGGTGGCCAAAATATTGGAGTTTCAGCTTCAACATCAGTCTTTCCAATGAATATTCAGGACTGATTTCCGTAAGAATGGACTGGTTGGATCTCCTTGCAGTCCAAGGGACTCTCACGAGTTTTCTCCAATACCACGGTTCAAAACCATCAGTTCTTCAGCGCTCAGCTTTCTTTATAGCTCAACTCTCACATCCATACATGACTACTGGAAAAATCATAGCCTTGACTAGACCAACCTTTCTTGACAAAGTAATGTCTCTGCTTTTTAATATGTTATCTTGGTTGGTCATAACTTTCCTTCCAAGTAGTAAACGTCTTTTAATTTCATGGCTGCAGTCACCATCTGCAGTGATTTTGGAGCCCAAGAAAATAGTCAGCCACTGTTTCCATTGTTTCCCCATCTATTTGCCATGAAGTGATGGGACCAGATCCCATGATCTTCGTTTTCTGAATGTTGAGCTTTAAGCCAAATTTTTCACTCTCCACTTTCACTTTCATCAAGAGGCTCTTTAGTTCCTCTTCACTTTCTGCCATAAGGGTGGTGTCGTTTGCATATCTGAGGTTATTGATATTTCTCCTGGCAATCTTGATTTCAGCTTGTGCTTCATCCAGCCCAGCATTTCTATGATGTACTCTGCATATAAGTTAAATAAACAAGGTGACAATATACAGCCTTGACGTACTCCTTTTCCTATCTGGAACCAGTCTGTTGTTCCATGTCCACTATTAACTGTTGCTTCCTGACCTCCATACAGATTTCTCAAGAGTCAGATCAGGTGGTTGGGTATTCCCATCTCTTGAAGAATTTTCCACAGTTTATTGTGATCCACACAGTCAAAGGCTTTGGCATAGTCAATAAAGCAGAACTAGATGTTTTTCTGGAACTCTCTTGCTTTTTCAATGATTCAGTGGATATTAACAATTTGATCTCTGGTTCCTCTGCCTTTTCCAAATCCAGCTTCAACATCTGGAAGTTCACAGTTCATGTATTGCTGAAGCCTGGCTTGGAGAATTTTGAGGATTACTTTACTAGAGTGTGAGACGAGTGCAATTGTGTGGTAGTTTGAGCATTCTTTGGCATTGCCTTTCTTTGGGATTGGCATGAAAACTGACCTTTTCCAGTCCTGTGGCCATGCTGAGTTTTCCAAATTTGCTGGCATATTGAGTGGAGCATTTTCACCACATCATCTTTTAGGATTTGAAATAGCTCAGCTGGAATTCCATCATCTCCACTAGCTTTGTTCCTAGTGATGCTTCCTAAGGCCCACTGGACTTCACATTCCAGAATGTCGGGCTCTAGGTGATCACACCATCATTATTATCTGGGCTGTGAAGATCTTTTAATAGTTCCTTATGAGTGAAGTTGCTCAGTCGTGTCCGACTCTTTGCAATCCCATGGACTGTAACCTACCAGGATCCTCCATCCAGGAATTTTCCAGGAAAGAGTATTGGAGTAGGTTGCCATTTCCTTCTCCAGGGGATCTTCCCAACCCAGGGATCAAACCCAGGTCTCCCGTATTGCAGGCAGGCGCTTTACCGTCTGAACAACCAGGGAAGCCTTAGAACTATACAAAAGTTCTATTAAAAATTCTGTAAAAGAGACCATAGTCCCTCCATGAAGAAGCATAATAAGAACTTGACCTCAGGGCAATGCAGGGTGGTGGTTAAGAAGACAGGCTCTGGGAGACAGAGCACTAGGGTCCCGCTGTGGGTCTTCCTTGCATTGTAACTTTGGTGGGTTACTTATTTTGTCAGTGCCTTAGTTCCCTAATCCATAAAATGCAAATGTTTCTAACAGTTCCTGCTTTCCACGGGGGTATAGGATTAAATGTATTAATGTGTAGGTGGCTCAGTGGTAAAGAATCTACCTACCAATATGGGAGATTGTGGGTTCAACCCCTGGGTTGGGAAGATTCCCCTTGAAGAAGGAAATGGCAATCCACTCCAGCATTCTTGCCTTGGAAATGCAGTGGACAGAGGAGCCTGGTGAGCGTGCAAAAGAATTGGACATAACTTAGCAACTAAACAACAAATACTCACATATACACACACAGAGAGATACTCATACAAAAATAAGAAAAGTAACTGGGACACAGAAAGGACTAAGAAAGTGTGAGGTGTGTATTACCAAAATCTTTCAAAATTTTCTGAGGCATAATTTTACTCAAGTATAAATATTATTATAAATTTTACTCGAGTATAAATATTACTAAAGTATATATATGAGTAATATTTATACTTGAGTAAAATTTTTACACACACGAAAAATGCCATTTGCAGCAACACGATGGACCTAGAGATTGTCAGACTGAGTGAAGTAAGTCAGAGAGAGAGACAAATATCACATGCTGCTGCTGCTGCTGCTAAGTCGATTCAGTCGTGTCCAACTCTGTGCGACCCCATAGATGGCAATCCACCAGGCTCCGCCATCCCTGGGATTCTCCAGGCAAGAGCACTGGAGTGGGTTGCCATTTCCTTCTCCAATGCATGAAAGTGAAAAGTGAAAGTGAAGCTGCTCAGTCATATCCGACTCTTAGCGACCCCAGGGACTGCAGCCTACCAGGCTTCTCTGTCCATGGGATTCTCCAGGCAAGAGCAATGGAGTGGGTTGCCATTTCCTTCTCCAATGCATGAAAGTGAAAAGTGAAAGTGAAGCCGCTCAGTCGTATCTGACTCTTAGCGACCCCAGGGACTGCAGCCTACCAGGCTTCTCCGTCCATGGGATTTTCCAGGCAAGAGTACTGGAGTGGGGTGCCATTGCCTTCTCCAAATATCACATGATATCACTTATATGTGAAATCTTAAAAAAAAAGACGGAGGGGGGTACAAATGAACTTATTTGAAAAATAGGAATAGAGTTGCAGTTGTGGAAAACAAACTTTTGGTTACCAGGGAGTTAATGGGAGAGGGATAAATTGGGATATTGGGACTGACATATACACACGACATGAAATAGATAACTAACAAAAACCTACTGTGGTGCACAGGGAACTCTACATAATACTCTGTAATACCCTATGAGAAAAGAATCTTTAAAAGACTGGGTATGTGTATATGTATAAGTAGAACTGAATCACTGCACTGTACACCTGAAACTAACACCACATGGTAAATCAACTCTATTCCAATAAAAATTTTAAAGTATAAATTAAGTCCAAACCCATTTGCTTTTACCTGCCATCCTGCACTATATTAAAAGGAAAGTCTAGTACAAACAAAGCTAGTGGAGGTGATGGAATTCCAGTTGACCTATTTCAAATCCTGAAAGATGATGCTGTGAAAGTGCTGCACTCAATATGCCAGAAAATTTGGAAAACTCAGCAGTCGCCACAGGACTGGAAAAGGTCAGTTTGCATTCCAATCCCAAAGAAAGGCAATGCCAAAGAATGCTCAAACTACTGCACAATTTCACTCATCTCACAAGTTAGTAAAGTAATGCTCAAAATTCTCCAAGCCAGGCTTCAGCAATACGTGAACTGTGGACTTCCTGATGTTCAAGCTGGTTTTAGAAAAGGCAGAGGAACCAGAGACCAAATTGCCAATATCTGCTGGATCATAGAAAAAGCAAGAGAGTTCCAGAAAAACATCTATTTCTGCTTTATTGACTATGCCAAAGCCTTTGACTGTGTGGATCACAATAAACTGTGGAAAATTCTGAAAGAGATGGGAAGACCAGACCACCTGATCTGCCTCTTTAGAAATTTGTATGCAGGTCAGGAAGCAACAGTTAGAACTGGACATGGAACAGACTGGTTCCAAATAGGAAAAGGAGTACATCAAGGCTGTATATTGTCACCCTGCTTATTTAATTTCTATGCAGAGTACATCATGAGAAACGCTGGGCTGGAAGAAGCACAAGCTGGAATCAAGATTGCCAGGAGAAATATCAATAACCTCAGATATGCAGATGACACCACCCTTATTGCAGAAAGTGAAGAGGAACTAAAAAGCCTCTTGATGAAAGTGAAAGTGGAGAGTGGAAAAGTTGGCTTAAAGCTCAACATTCAGAAAACGAAGATCATGGCATCTGGTCCCATCACTTTATGGGAAATAGATGGGGAAACAGTGGAAACAGTGTCAGACTTTACTTTTTTGGGCTCCAAATCACTGCAGATGGTGACTGCACCCATGAAATTAAAAGACGTTTACTCCTTGGAAGGAAAGTTATGACCAACCTAGATAGCATATTGAAAAGCAGAGACATTACTTTGCCAACAAAGGTTCGTCTAGTCAAGGCTATGGTTTTTCCAGTGTTCATGTATGGATGTGAGAGTTGGACTGTGAAGGAGGCTGAGCACCAAAGAATTGACGCCTTTGAACTGTGGTATTGGAGAAGACTCTTAAGAGTCCCTTGGACTGCAAGGAGATCCAACCAGTCCATTCTGAAGGAGATCAACCCTGGGATTTCTTTGGAAGGAATGATGCTGAAGGTGAAAGTCCAGTACTTTGGCCACCTCATGCGAAGAGTTGACTCATTGGAAAAGACTTTGATGCTGGGAGGGATTGAGGGCAGGAGGAGAAGGGGACGACAGAGGATGAGATGGCTGGATGGCATCACTGACTCGATGGACGTGAGTCTGGGTGAACTCCGGGAGTTGGTGATGGACAGGGAGGCCTGGCATGCTGCGATTCATGGGGTTGCAAAGAGTCGGGCACGACTGAGCGACTGAACTGAACTGAACTGAATGTGTCATCACAATATTTTTATGACATTTTTTTTTTTTTTTTTTTTTTTTTTTATGTTTTAAATTTTATTTTATTTTTAAACTTTACATAACTGTATTAGATTTGCCAAATATCAAAATGAATCCGCCACAGGTTTACATGTGTTCCCCATCCTGAACCCTCCTCCCTCCTCCCTCCCCATTCCATCCCTCTGGGTCGTCCCAGTGCACCAGCCCCAAGCATCCAGTATCGTGCATCGAACCTGGACTGGCAACTCATTTCATACATGATATTTTACATGTTTCAATGCCATTCTCCCAAATCTTCCCACCCTCTCCCTCTCCCACAGAGTCCATAAGACTGTTCTATACATCAGTGTCTCTTTTGCTGTCTCGTACACAGGGTTATTGTTACCATCTTTCTAAATTCCATATATATGCGTTAGTATACTGTATTGGTGTTTTTCTTTCTGGCTTACTTCACTCTGTATAATAGGCTCCAGTTTCATCCACCTCATTAGAACTGATTCAAATGTATTCTTTTTAATGGCTGAATAATACTCCATTGTGTATATGTACCACAGCTTGCTTATCCATTCATCTGCTGGTGGACATCTAGGTTGCTTCCATGTCCTGGCTATTATAAACAGTGCTGCGATGAACATTGGGGTACTCGTGTCTCTTTCCCTTCTGGTTTTCTCAGTGTGTATGCCCAGCAGTGGGATTGCTGGATCATAAGGCATGTCTATTTCCAGTTTTTTAAGGAATCTCCACACTGTTCTCCATAGTGGCTGTACTAGTTTGCATTCCCACCAACAGTGTAAGAGGGTTCCCTTTTCTCCACACCCTCTCCAGCATTTATTACTTGTAGACTTTTGGATTGCAGCCATTCTGACTGGTGTAACATTTTTTAATTTAAAAATGTTTGGAGGAAAAAAAAAGGATTTCCTGATTGACTTTATTTAGTCTCAAATCTAAATATAAATCTCTCCAATAATTGAGTTAATTAAGGTCTTACTCTACTGTTTTTTAGTTTTCTTCCTGATCTCTAAGAGGAATGAGATGCATTTAGCTATCCTTTGCTTAAAAAGAGGCATACATAATCATCTGAAATCTCACTGAATGCAAAAAAATGGTGACTGTCCAGATTAAACATGGATCAAAACAATACATTCACTGCCAAGTCAACCCAAAGAAGAACCACAGCCAAAAGTTCTCTCCAAGTCTGGTTTATAGCTAGAAATAGTAGGGTTGTGTGTTTTTTAAACAAACTTAGGTGTACAAAGGTCAAAATAATTTTCTTTATTGCAAAAACACAGAAAATTGTTCTGTAAAACATATCCTAAAAATAATAGCATCTGGTTACTAAAGAAGGTCACTTTATCTGTCTCTCTAAGGAGTTTTAGTAGCTGTTGCTATTTGGGTGAATTTACAAGGTAAATTTATTGTGGGTAGGTTGTGAAATGGGGTCATAGCCCCACAGTTTATTCTAAAAATGTTCCTACACTGCACCAAGCCACAGAAATATGTAATTTCACCTCAGATGGTGACATTTGTTCTTGAAATCTAGCAAGTTTTTATGTGCTAGAAGTTATTTCTGAGACTATATTGAGATTTATATATAGTGCCTATTCCCTCAATAGACTAAAGATCTTTTTACATTAGTAATGCTCTCCTCTGAGGTCAAAGATAACCCCTTGACTGGTGGTACTGTCAAGAATGGGGATATTTGGGGTAATTTATGGAGACCCAAAAGTCTTTTTTTCCACAGCACATAACTGTCAAACCATGCCTTTGGGTTATAATTGGACCTGCTGGTCTGATTCCCATTGCTCACTGGGACTATTTCTTTGTCATAAGTAGTCCATGGTTCCCCATACGAAAATAATAATAATAAAATGGACTTTGACTGGTTGCTGCAAGCCAGATTTTTCTTCCTCTGGCTGGAATTTAAATACATTTCATTATAATGCTGTATTATTTTTCTTTGACCACCTGATGCAAAGAGCCGACCCACTGGAAAAGACCCTGATGCTGGGAAAGACTGAAGGCAAAATAAAAAGTGGGCAGCAGAGGATGAGAGGGTTAGACAGCATCACTGACTCAATGGACATGAATCTGAGCAAGCTCCAGGAAATAGTGAAGGACAGCGAAGCCTGGTATGCTGCAGTCCATGGGGTTGCAGAGTCAGAAACGACTCAGTGACTGAACAACAACAAAAATTATTTTTCTTTGCCCCCAGAATGCAGCTCTTTTTTCCTTCTTGCTTCCAGTTCATTCAATTTGTCTTGACACAGACGTAGTGACCTTTTAACATTCTTTCTCCAAACTCACAGGAGCATCACTGTAATGTTTGCTGCTGTCGACATTTTAGAGCCCAGCTGGAAATCTCAGTACTTACTTTTCATCAGTAACTTGCAGAAGATTTGGAAAATCAATAGCTTATTTTCTCTGCAACTCATCTGAAGCAAAAGACCACAAATAAGAAATAATTTCACTATGCCAGCAATTTGAGGATTGGTACATTAAGTACATTTTCAGGCTCACATTTGAAGTTAGTGCCAAATCATGATCAGTGCTTTTTTTCTCTCACAAACATTGTAGAAGGGTCTAGAATTAAAGGATATGGATACAGTGTCTGCTCTACTAGTTGGCTGTGTGATTTTGGTAAATCCCAGGATACCATCCTAATGCAGAAAGCAAAGAGGAGCTAAAGAGTCTCTTGATGAAGGGGAAAGAAGAGAGTGAAAAAGCTGGCTTAAAACTCAACATTCAAAAAACGAAGATCATGGCGTCTGGTCCCATCAATTCAGGGAAAATAGAAGAGAAAAAAGTGGAAGCAGTGACAGATTTTATTTTCTTGGGCTCCAAAATCACTGTGGACAGTGACTTCAGCCATGAACACTTACTTCTTGAAAGGAAAGCTATGACAAACCTAGACAGCATATTAAAAAAGCAAAGACATCACTTTGCCAACAAAAGTCCATATAGTCAAGGCTATGGTCTTTCCAATAGTCACGTATGGATGTGAGAGTTGGACCATAAAGAAGGCAGAGCACTGAAGAATTGATGCCTTTGAACTCTGGTGTTAGGGTTAGTCCCTTGGACTTGAGAGTCCCTTGGACAGAAAAGAGATCAAGCTAGTCCATCCTAAAGGAAATCAACCCTGGATATTCTTTGGAAGGACTGATGCTGAAGTTGAAGCTCCAACACTTTGGCTACCTGATGGGAAGAACCGATTCATTAGAAAAGACCCTGATGCTGGGAAAGATTGAAAGCAGGGGGAAAAGGGAATGACAGAGGATGAGATGGTTGGTTGGCATCACTGACTCAATGGATGTGAGTTTGAATAAATGCTGAGAGATGGTGAAGGACAGGGAAGCCTGGTGTGCTTCAGTCCATGGGGTCACAAAAAGTTGGACAGCACTAAGCCACTGAACAACAACAACAACAGTATCTTTCTGAGTCTCCATTACCTCATACATGGAACAGGGCTTAGAACTCCAGGGGAAGGTCAGGCAACCCCAGCTGCCCCTTCCTTAGGGACACTGTCCTGTTCCTACCTCCACATCGTCCTCATGGGGCACAACCCTGACCACAGCGGGGCCAACTGACACCCTTCAGTCCAATCACAGGCTCGACCCCAAGCTTGAATCTTGAATGGAGATTGACAGGATGGAAAGTGAAGGAACTGAGTCATTCTAGAGACTTCCATGAATTCCAGATATTTTACTGAGGCCTCACTAAATGCCACTCTTCATGTGTCTTACACAAATTACCTCATGTAGTTCACAAAACCATGTGACTTACAGTAGCTCCCTATGAAATGGGGTGCCAATTGTCTTTATTGTCTTTAATTGGATCTTCCAGAAGCAGAACCTATGACAGAATTGGGGACCAGGCCATGGTGGCTCAGAGGGTAAAGAATCTGCCTGCAAGGCAGGAGACCTGGGTTTGATCCCTGGAGAAGGAAACAGCAACCCACTCCAGTATTCTTGTCTGGAGAATCCCATGGTCAGAGAAGCCTGGCGGACTAAAGCCTGTGGGGTTGCAAAGACTCGGACATGACTGAGCAGCTTTCACACACACACAGTTTCTTTAGGAGCTGGCCCAGGAGGCATGCGGTATCTGCAGTGAGATAGGAAGGCAAAGAAACCAATAAAGGTTGTTAATGACCCACAGGTTCCTAACAGACAGTGTGAACTGTAACCTCTCCAAGGATTCCAAATCACGAGTAAAACAATACACATGATCTGCTACAGTACATTTTTGCATAGCTTTCTTTTTTATTGTAGTATCTTCTGGAAATCAAGAGGAGATGACTTTTACTTTGGGGGTCAGCATGGCAAGAGGTGTAAACACTATAGATAAAAACAGAAGCTCAGAAACAAAATTCATGGTAAGCTTTTAAGGACTAACAGAAATCATGGGGTGAACTTTGAGATTTCACAGGATGTGCAATGGCTGAGAATATAGAATTAAGAGCTGCACTGTTTTGTTTTTTTTTTTTTTTTTTTTTTTGCTCTCTACATTTTAAAGATCTGGCATACTCCAGATATTTAACAAGTAAAATAAGCAAAGTCATATCTGTCCGATTTTCATGATAACTATTTATTCAAATTTGGGGTTATACTAAAGTTTAACTTCTGAATTTCGATTAATCCTCAATAAAATATGCTCCATCCTCAAGAGCAACACTGGAAATAAATTTATCCTTGAGAGTACAACCATAAAGAAGGTTGAGTCCCAAAGAACTGGTGTTTTCGAATTGTGGCATTGGAGAAGACTCTTGCGGAGAAGGCAATGGCAACCCACTGCAGCACTCTTGTCTGGAAAATCCCATGGACAGAGAAGCCTGGTAGGCTGCAGTCCATGGGGTCGCTAAGAGTCAGATACGACTGAGCATCTTCACTTTCACTTTTCACTTTCATGCATTGGAGAAGGAAATGGCAACCCACTCCAGTGTTCTTGCCTGGAGAATTCCAGGGATGGGGGAGCCTGGTGGGCTGCTGTCTATGGGGTCACATAGAGTCAGACACGACTGAAGCGACTTAGCAGCAGCAGCAGCAGCAGCAGACTTGAGATTCCTTTGAACTACAAGAAGATGAAACCAGTCAATCCGAAAGGAAATCAACCCTGAATATTCATTGGAAGGACTGATGCTGAAGTTCCAATACTTTGGCCACCTTATGCAAAGAGCTGACTCACTGGAAAAGACCCTCACTGAAAGCAAAATGAGAAGGAAGCAGCAGAGGGTGAGATGGTTGGATAGTATCACTAACTCAATGGATATGAATCTAGTCAAACTCCAGGAGATAGCTGAGGACAGAGGAGCCTGGCATGCTGTGGTCCATGGGGTCCATGGGGTCACATATTTGTCACAACAACAAATGTTAAACAGTAGCTGTACCTCTATAATGTGTATTTTGTTCCCTATAATGCGGCCCAGTAATGCACATTTTTGCCAAGGATTTGAGGTCCTTCAAGTATGAAATCTGAAATTCAAATTCTATCTTATTTTTCTATTTCCCAGGAAGGAGAAAAACTGACCTCATTTTCCTTCCACACAGAAAAAAAAAGAAAAGGTTTTACTCAGCAAACAGGCTGAATACGTCCTGACTACATCATAACTTTTTCTAACAGCATCTTAAATCCAAGTTATTACTCTAAGTTGTTTATCTAGTACTTTGTGTTGCTTAACACTTGCTGCTGACAGATTTAGGACACAGTATAAGTTTTGCTTTGTGCTTGAATCCTTGAATAACCTGAAGATGGATAACAGTAAAGATAGAGTTGGTCCTGAGGTGGTTGTAAGAAACACAGCCCCAGTGATATGAGATAAGGCATATATTTCAAGGGTGTGATCAGGTTCTCTCACCATCCATAGAAAGTGAGCATCATTCTCATTGTTGTCAGAGAAGTCACATGCTGCTGCTGCTAAGTCGCTTCAGTCGTGTCCGACTCTGTGTGACCCCATAGATGGCAGCCCACCAGGCTCCTCTGTCCCTGGGATTCTGCAGGCAAGAACACTGGAGTGGGTTGCCCTTTCCTTCTCCAATGCATGACAGTGAAAAGTGAAAGTGAAGTCGCTTAGTCGTGCCTGACTCTTAGCAACCCCATGGACTGCAGCCTACCAGGCTCCTCCGTCCATGAGATTTCCCAGGCAAGAGTACTGGAGTGGGTGAGAATTTACATGTCTAGACCTAAAATTGCATATCCTTTTCAGAAATGAAGACCAAGACTTGGTCAAGGCAAGTCAACAAGCAATATTGAACTTTTGCTCTGTGTTACCAGAATTGGCATGAGAATTATGGAGCCAGATGTCACCTGGGGTGTCCCTGACTCTTTAGAGTTTGGTAAGTTTGCTCACATTCTCAATTTATCCTTGATGGGATATCACTGTCTTCTCCCAAGACACGTGAAAAGACCAGGAAGGCTCGATGTCTTAATACAGCCCCTTTGAGCTCCCACATCTGCCAAGGAAGATTGGTTTATCATTCTGTATAGGAGTAGACATTCAAGAAATAATCACAAAAACAAAAAGCACCACAATGCATGTCTGTGTGTGGTGGATTTCATTCAGGATTTAGAAGGATCCATTTGAGGGTATATTGTAGCCAAGGAGACAACCCATATGGGATATTTGGTATTACTGTTCATGAAATTCTTTTACATTCCACATGTCAGGTAATTGTCCACTGGCCACTCCCTTTCACACAGGCCCCTCCCCACACATTATTCCTGGTGCTTCTCTTGCTTTTCTCATTGATACTCAGACCCCTATTCAGCCAAGGAATTCAAAGGCTTTCTACTTCCCTTGGGTGTATAGTGGCTCTTACACTTTGGGGTACATAGCAAACATTAAAATGATAAATCGTAGGGACAACCAAAGACTGATAATCAGATGTAGGGTGAAGCCCTGGAATCAGCACTTTTGACAAATATATTAGATGGCCGATCTGCAACTGCTGCATGGAACACAATGTGACCATTTGTGTATTTTTTTTTTTTTTTTTACTATCATCCTTTCAGGGGTTTCTAGCCATGTCTTAACATGGCTTTTGTAAAGATCATATAGCTGGAGCAGTGGTTCTCAAAGGGCATGTTAAAGCCCCTACCGCCACAGAAGCTGATGGTCTAGGTTGGATTCAAGAATCTGTATTTCCAACAATTTCCCAGGTGATGCTAGAATCACAGGGACCGCTCAGATGTTTACCTTTCTTCTCACATCTGACAATTTCTGTCTGAAACATGTAATCAATTTTTATCCACTAAAATCGATTATACGTACACCAATGTCTACTATTATATTTAGGTTTATTTATTTCCATTGTTATGTGTGTGTTTAGTGCAGGCCACTTTTTCTATGCTATTTCATCTTTCCTTTCTGACTTTGTTTAGGTTGATTTTTTCCCCCTTTGTTTCCACTAGCTTCAAAGCTATACCTTCTGCCTCACTCCTTTGGTTGGTCTCCCTAAAAACTGAAAATGAGAATTCACTTATCAAACTCAAAGTTTACCAGCATCTTTGCTACACATAAAACAAACTGAAAATCTATGAAATGGTTCAATGGATAACGTATTGATCAGTATACAAGGACCAATAATACTTACTGAATTCAAACTATTTACTATTGTAAAAATTTAAGGAAAGCACTATGAGATCTAAATACAATCTTTGACAACTGCAACAAAATAAGTGGTATATTAAAAAAATAATGCTGGTGAGCAATAAAAAATAAATTTAAAAAATCTCAAGTACAAGGACATTAAATGTGATAAATCCAAAATCCCTGCTCCTCTTTTCCTTAAAAAGACTGTTTTTGCTAACTACTCCTCATTGCCTCATAAAATTTCTATCTGGAATTATTTTCCTTCTGTTTGAAATACATTGTCTAGAATTTCCTTTAGGGATACTCTATTGGTTATAAACTATGTTTTTACACTTTTAAAAAAGTTGTTTTCATTATGAAAAAAATAGCTGACCTTTGATTTGTTTGGATGCTAAATTCTAGGTCAGGTATTATTTTCTCCCAAATTATTGAAAATATGCTTTTATTATCTCCTGGTTTCCATTACTTTTACTGTTAAGTTGGCAACTGTCTTTAGGAGGTGGAAGGGGGTAATTTTTCTTATTCACTAAATAACTTTGAATATCTTCTCAATGGCATGGATTTGCTTTATGTTATTCTGTTTCAAATTTGTTGGACATCCTGACCCTGAAACTTTTAATTTTTAGTTCTAGAGAATTCTCTAGCAACGTTTCTTCAAATATTTTCTCTACTCCATTGTCTTTTTATGTCATTCTAAATACATTCTTTAAATCCATATTACAGTGAAAAATAATAATTTCCCTTTTGGCTGAATTTAATGTTATTGAACCCATCCATTAATTTATAAAACTTTATAAAGTCTATATTTATAATGTCTAAAAGTTCTTTTCCACTTTGCTAGACCTTATCAGATAGTCATATAAATTTTTTTCTCCTTGCTCTCATTTTTGGTCTCATAAATTATTAAAATGCATGGAGCATCCATTTTATATTCTGAGTTGGATAATTCTAATATCTGAAATCTTGGCTGGTCTAATTATCTCTCTTGTTCCTGCTGGATTTTGCTTCCTTTTGTCTTGTAAATTCATATATTGTGATTCCACATCCTTGAGATGTTTTCTGTGGCCCTTCTTTGAGACCTGAGTTGAAGGCTGGCTTTTTAGCTTAGTCAGTGTGATCCATGGACCAGCAGTATCTGCTTCACCTTAGAGACTGTGAACTTGCAGAATCTTAAGCCCCAGACCTACTGAATGAGAATCTGCATTTTAACCATAACCCTAGGCACAGCAGAATTCAATAAAGGCTGGTCTAAGGAGGGTTTGGACTGGTGGGCTTTGTCTCCTGTCAGGAACCTGGAGGCATCACCATACTTCATATGAATTCACAGTTGGAAGCTTTTTTGGAGCACATAAACCAAATTAATTCAAGATTTGAACTCATGTGTGCGTTGGCTATGAATGCTCAAAGACAACTTTTTTCCCTTCCATCCAGAGCCAAGGTTCAGGAGAGAACGCTTCCTTGCATAAGGAAGCAGGAGGTAGGACAGATTTACTCCCAGTGTTCCCTACAGCTAGGGACAGTCCTTGGTGGTTGAGTGGCAGGGGGGCTCCTGAAACACTGCCAGGTGGTGGGGTGCGGGCTGAAGACTGTATCACCTAACTCCTGCACACCCAGGAAGCTGTGAAATCTCGAGCTCCATATCACAGTGGGTCTATGGATGCTTTCTGGAAATCACCCCCTCCCTTCCTTTGACCTCCTGGATTCCTGCCTTTATCAAGTCTTAGCTCCCAAAGGCTATTTGCTTTTTTGTCAGCTCAGTAATAAATGTGAACAGGTTCTGCTTTTAAATACACTTGGGTATTTCTTTTTGCTCTGATAATATAGTCAGTTAGAGCAGACTGACATACCCCAGGAAATAGAAATGCAAGCCTTAAGACTTTTATTTCATTGTAAAGAAGAACACAGAGCTAGGACATAGATGGAAAAATGCTTTGTTTTTTGATCAAGAGGAAAATAAAGGAAAAGAAAAAATGATAGATTTCTATCATTTATTACAAGTTTCTATCAGGCCATCATCTGGAATCAAGTAAGCACTTTTCCTACACTATCTCATTTAAATCTCACATCACCACACTTTAGGTACAGTTATCATTATCCCCCTTTACAGATGAGGAAACAGAAGCTCAAGATGGATACAATATTCTCAAGGTCATCCATCTACAAAGGAGTAGGATTTGAATCCCTGTTCACTTGAGGGCTTCCCTTGTAGCTCAGCTGGTAAAGAATCCGCCTACAATGTGGGAGACCTGGGTTCGATCCCTGGGTTGGGAAGATCCTCTGGAGAAGGGAAAGGCTACCCATTCCAGTATTCTGGCCTAGAAAATTCCATGGACTGTATAGTCCATGGGGTCTCAAAGAGTCAGACATGACTGGGCGACTTTCACTTTCACCTGAGTCCAAAGTACACCTTCAAATCACAGTACTCTTCTCGGATCACTTTCCCTCCATCCCTCCCTCCCAGAGTCCTTGAGCTGACGTCCTGCTTATGACTCAGCAGAAAATAGTTCTTTAGTGTCCCTACCTCCTGCTCAAGAATGTGTAGGGGCTCCCTTGATATTTCAGAGTGGTTCCAAACCCAATTCACCTAATAACACTAACTCCATGTCTAACTCTTCTTTGAAACCCCACCCAGTTCCTCCATTCCATAAGGATTTCTACTTTTTACCGACTGTATTGTGGACCCAAGGCCTATTCATTTTTGCATATTTGCTTGATTTCAAGACTAAATTGAAAGCTATTTTAAGGCAAACACAATGGGTTGTTATTTTGTTGGCTTTCACTGTTCCCATGGAAGTATGTGTGACACTTAGTAGGCATTAAATACTCATGCATTGATTGACTGCAGGGCAAACCATTATTTTTATTCTGTTCAACTTTTTATTTTGCAAAGTGTGATAAGCAAAGAATCAAAGTGATTAAAATCTTAAGATTCCAATTAATGTAAATAAAAAGAGAAAAGATGGCCAGATTATGAACTACTTTTTGTCTCTAGATGTTTATTCCAAGCATTGCTTTGGTCGATGCAGTTTAGGCAACAGGGAATTCTTAGAGATGATTAATTCCAGGTGGATCAAACCTTAATATCCTTTTGAGGATGATTCACTTCAATTTGCTGCATCATTACTTTCAGGAGGCAGTAAATGATAGCAAACACTATACACACTTCCCCATCCTCTGCAATTTTCCTCCCAAGTTGAAAACCATTTAAAAATAATTCGAGATAAAGTTCAGTCAGTTAGCTAGTTACAGCATTCTCTTAGGGTAGCATTAGCATTAATTAATGTTTGTGGACTGCTTTGAAAATCACAAGTGCTATGGAAGTGCTGACTATTAATTTAGTAAAAGCACAAGCCATGAAAGCTGAAATTTAAAGGCAGTTGTGCACTGCTGAAATGTTTTAATATTTAAATGAGCCAGCCTGAAGAAAGTCTCTGACATCCCATGTTTATAAATCAGGAAGAAAAGAAGTCCCAAGTGGAGAGATTGTAAATGATTTAAAAGAGAAGACGGAGGTAGGAGTGGATAGGGATGACTGTTAACTATTAGAGGAAGGTAGAGGATGATGGGCGGGTACATGTCCATCAATTTGGAGATTAGTCCTTGTGCTGGAGATTGGCAGTGACATGGGAGGTGAGAAGGAAGAGATAGAAGAGGAGGAGAAAGAAGGAAAACTAAGAGGAAGAAAAAAGAGGAAAACAGAAAGGAAGAAAAAGGAGGAAAAGGAGATCTCTTGACTGAGGTTAAAAATAATGACAAAAAGTGATGAAACTGATGTTTCTCCCTTGCATATCTGTTCAAGGGGCAGTTATAGTATAATAATGACTAGAAACCACCTTCTGATTCCTTCTTGACAGTCATCTCCAAACACCCGCTCCATCATTACTGGCGGACGTGCGAACCTGAGTCAGCAGATTCTGTCTCCCCACCTCCCCCACCCCAGGCCACCTGCGTCCTTTCCCTTTTAGCACATTGCTTCCCGAGATAAGGTGAGCATCCTTGCCCCTCTCACCCTCCTCCTCCACTTCCACCAAGACAACTTCTTCTTCAAGACTGTCCTTGATATTCAGCTTTTCCAGTAAAGTCACATTAGGCCCCTGTGCCCATATATCTGCTGTTCTCATGACTGAAACCTGTATGCTCTTCCCAATGACAATTTCCAGGAGAGCAGAATTCCATAACTGTGAAGGCTGTTGAAGCACTGAACGTGGAACTTTCTGGGTAACTGCTGTGGTACTATTAGAAGTTAGGCCCATGAGTTAAATGACCAAGCGCACAACCTGTGATAGTAGAGGAAGTGTCTCTACAGAAAAGATAAGAAACGATCTTTCTTCCCTTCCTCCTTCATTCTTTCCTCCTTTCTGTTATCTTTCTAAAGCACAACATATATTTACACTGCAGGATGTTTGGAAAATAGAGAAAGGCAAAAATGCAGTAACTGTACTCCATCTGCTCAGATAGAGCCAAACCTTATATTTAATCATAGTCCCTGTTTTAAGTTTATTCACGTTCACATAAGATATTGCATCAAATAATGTTACATATAATTTTATAAGTATTTATATATTATGTAAATATAATATGATAAATATATGTAGCATAATATATTTAAGCATTTTATAACATAAAATACAATATACTTTGTGTTATATATTTGTTATATTTTTATTATAAAACATTTTCCACTAATTTCTTTATAACAGATGTTTAATATTCTGTCATATGGATACACCACAATCATTCTTTAAATTTAGAATTGTATTTTTATTGGTCTCACAATATTTGTATTTATAAAGAATGTTTTTAATAGATATGTTTGGGCATACTTTTTTTCAGAATTTTTATTAAGTGAGACAAGGCCTATTTTCAAAAAAAAATTCAAATTTCATGTTTTCCAATTTTCTTACCATGACTTTTCCTATAAGTTGTTATATATGCAATTTTAAAAAGGTTTCTACTAATCCAGTAGTCAGATAATCTCTGGGAGTATTGTAATCATCACATTTTAACAGAATTTTGATTCCGATCAGAGATTTAAGGAACAAAACAAAATGAATTACATTGTTTCTAGATTCTTTTTTTTTCAAATCCACATGTTGTGCAGTGTAATCTTTTTTAAATTAATTAATTTATTTTAACTGGAGGCTAATTACTTTACAATATTGTAGTGGTTTTTGCCATACATTGACATGAATCAGTATGATTCTTGGTAAATGCCCAGAAGTGTTCAGTGCTGAGCACACCAAGACGACGCTAGAGAAGCCACGTGAGTCGAGCAGGGCGCCTGCCTGTGGAGCCTCCAAGCCGTTCATTTGACCTGTGCAAAGACGGGTACAATTCTCCCCTTCCCTGTATTCACAGCACCAGCAGTGTGATGTCAAAGCATTTTGTATCTGTTCCCTACAGCCTTGGGCCTGGGCTGGCTGTGTGATTTTGCCAATAGAATGCACTAAGTGACCACATGCTGGTTCCAATCTGGAACACAGGGATCTCACATACCAGGCCTGTTCCCCTGGAACCCAACTTCTGAACCCTACTCCTGACATTTGAACAAGCCCAAGCAAGCCTGCTAGAGGATGAGAGACTGCACAGGGCCTAAACAAAGAGGTCTACAGAGGTGACCGTGAACGGCTAGTCCCCAGCCAAGCCACCAACTGACCACAAACATGCCAACTAAGGCCAGAGGAACTGCCCAAATAAGCCAAGAATCCTCTGCTAAATGAATATGCTTTGGTACGGAGTATAACACAGGAGATGCTGTTTGATACTGCCTGTAAATCAAACCCAGCAATGTGCTTAGTATCGTAACAGAGGAAGAAGCAAGGAGTTGTAAGGAGTTAGCTTCTTTCTTCCTCAACTGCTTTTGATCTTAACACTACAGTCTAAAGTAATGAGTGCTGTGTCCTTAAAGAGGTACCTTTCTACAAAGGAGTGAAAACATTCTGATAAAGGAAAAAGATCAGTGTGCGTGTGCGTGTGTGTGTGTGTGTTTCTTAAACAATATTAATTCCCTATATGTACCTTCCCTAGGCTGGGTTGCAAAGCTACCCAAGTAATAGACGTGACTACTGTTGGATTGAGCAACAAGTCCTGTTGTTTCTGGATCTGGTGATGGGTGGTCACTGATGCCGCCAGGAAAGTAACTGTATAGGCATTCTGACCCTGAGAGGTAATATTCTGTGAATTGCCTGATGTGCCCAAGTTAACTGTGTTATCCAAAGAGCTATTTTCTGCTCCTGGCATTAGCTTCAGATTTGCAGCTCTGGTTTAGTGAAGCCAGCCTCCTTGTGTCCTCTGAGCCTCCTCTCTTTGTTAAGTCTATAAATAAAAGTCAGTTTTTCCTGCCCACATTTCTCTGTGTTGCCATCAAAATCTAGTAGCCAACTGAACCTTTCTCCTAGACTCTTGCTTTTTGCTGTAACAGTGCATCTCAGACTTGAATGTACCTAGGAATCACCTAGGGATCTTGCTAATCTGCAGATTCTGACTCAGTAGGACTGGGATGGGGACCAAGAATTTGCATTTCTAACAAGTCCCCAGGTGATGATGCTGCTCACAGCAAAACATTTTGAATATTAAGTGGCTACAGGACAAATCAACTCAATGCTACTAACCAATGGCTGGCTGATGGATAACCAGAGTTAGAGAGTGCCTGATCTCAGAATCTTCCTATTCTCATTGTCAGGTGAGCAAACGTCTGCCCTCCAGGAGCCAAAGAATCAGACTCACCCTGATAGTTCTGTGTGATGTTGTTTAGCCAATAAGTTGTGTCTGACTCTTTGCAACCCCATTGACTGCAGCACACCAGGCTCCCCTGTCCTTGGCTATCTCTCCGAGTTTGCTCAAATTCATGTTCATTGAATCAGTGATGATATTTAACCATCTCATTCTCTGCTGTTCTCCTTTTGCTTTCAATCTTTTCCAGCACCAGGCCCTTCTCTAATAAGTCAGCTGTTTGCATCAGGAGACCAAAGTATTGGAGCTTCAGCAACAGCCCTTCCAATGAATATTCAGGGTTGATTTCCTTTAGGATTGAGTGGTTGGGTCTCCTTTGAAGGACAAAGGACTCCCAAGAGTCTTCTCCAGCACCATAATTTAAAAGCATCAATTCTTCAGCATTCAGTCTTCTTTATGGTCAGATTTTCCTATCCATGCATGACTATGTACATGATTACTGGAAAAACTATAGCTTTGACTATGTGGACCTTTGTCAGTAATGTTTTTAATACATTGTCTAGCTTAGTCATAGCTTCTCTTCCAAGGAGCAAGGGTCTTTTAATCTCATGGCTGAAGTCACCATCCACAGTGATTTTCTAGCCCAAGAAGATAAAATCTGTCACTGCTTCCACTTTTTCCCCATCTATTTGTCATGAAGTGATAGGACTGGATACCATGTTGTTAGTTTCTTTTTTTTTTTTTTTTTTAATTTGAGTTTTAAGCCAGCTTTTTCAATCTCCTCTCTCACTTTCATCAAGAGGCTCTTTAGTTCCCCTTCACTTTCTGCCATCAGACTGGTATTATCTGCATATCAAGTTGGTATTTCTACCGGCAATCTTGATTCCAGCTTGTGATTTATCCAGCCCAGCATTTTGCATGATGTACTCTGCATATAAGTGAAATAAACAGGGTGACAATATACAGCCTTGCTATATTCCTTATCCAATTTTGAACCTGTCCATTGTTCCACGTCTGGTTCTAATTGTTGCTTCTTGACCTGCATACAGATTTCTCAGGAGGCAGGTAAGGTGGTCTGGTATCCCATCTCTTGAAGAATTTTCCAGTTTGTTGTGATCCACACAGTCAAAGGCTTTTGCATAGTCAATGAAGCAGAAGTAGATGTTTTTCTGGAACTCCCTTTCTTTCTCCATGATCCAATAGATGTATGTAATTGGATTTCTGGTTCTTCTGCCTTTTCTAATCCCAGCTTGTACATATGGAAATTCTCAGTTCATGTACTGCTGAAGCCTAGCTTGGAGGATTTTGAGCATTACCTTGCTAGCATGTGAAATGAGACCAATTGTGCAGTAATTTGAACATTCTTTGGCGTTGTCCTTCTTTGGGACTAGAATGAAAACTGACCTTTTCCAGTCCTGTGGCCACTGCTGAGTTTTCCAAATTTGCTGACATACTGAGTGCAGCACTTTAACAGCATCATCTTTTAGGATTTTAAATGGCTCAGCTGAAATTCTGCCACCTGCACTAGTTTTGTTCATAGTAATGCTTCTTAAGGTCCATTTGACTTCACAGTCCAGGATGTCCTGCTCTAGGTGAGTGACCACACCATTGTGATCATTAAGACCTTTCTTATATAGTTCTTCTGTGTATTCTTGCCACCTCTTATTAATTGCTTCCGCTTCTGTTAGGTCCTTATTGTTTCTGTCTTTTATTGTGCCCGTCCTTACATGAAATGTTCTCTTGATACCTCCAATTTTCTTGAAGAGATCTGTTTGTTTGCACTGGGCATTTAAGAAGGCCTTCTTTAATCTCCTTGCTATTCTCTGCTTTCAGTTTGGTTTATCTTTCCCTTTCTCCTTTGCCTTTCACTTCTCTTCTTTCCTCAGCTATTCTTAAAGCCTCCTCAGACAACCACTTTGCCTTCTTGCATTTCTTTTTCTTTGGGATGGTTTTGTCACTGTCTCCTGTACAATATTATGGTCTTCATCCATAGTTCTTCAGGCATTCTCTCTACCAGATCTAATCCCTTGAATGTATCCTTCACCCTCCACTGTATAATCATAAGGGATACAATTTAGGTCACACCTGAATGGCCTCACGGCTTTCCCTACTTTCTTCAATTTAAGCCTGAATTTTGCCAAAGGACTCATGATGTGAGCCACAATCTGCTCCAGGTCTTGCTTTTGCTGATTGTATACAGCTTGTCCATCTTTGGCTGCAAAGAACATAATCTGATTTCAGTACTGACCATTTGGTAATGTCCAAGTATAGAGTTAAGGCTATGGTTTTTTCCTGTGGTCATGTATGGATGTAAGAGTTGGACTGTGAAGAAGGCTGAGCACCGAAGAATTGATTGCTTTTGAACTGTGGTGTTGGAGAAGACTCCTGCTAGTCCCTTGGACTGCAAAGAGATCCAACCAGTCCATTCTGAAGGAGATCAGCCCTGGGATTTCTTTGGAAGGAATGATGCTAAAGCTGAAAGTCCAGTACTTTGGCCACCTCATGTGAAGAGTTGACTCATTGGAAAAGACTCTGATGCTGGGAGGGACTGGGGTCAAGAGGAGAAGAGGACGACAGAGGATGAGATGGCTGGATGGCATCACTGACTCGATGGACGTGAGTCTGAGTGAACTCCGGGAGTTGGTGCTGGACAGGGAGGCCTGGCGTGCTGCAATTCATGGGGTCGCAAAGAGTTGGACACGACTGAGCAACTGATCTGATCTGAAGTATAGAGTCATCTCTTAGGTTGTCGGGAAAAGGTGCTTGCTATTGGGACTGGAATGAAAACTGACCTTTTCCAGTCCTATGGCCACTGCTGAGTTTTCCAAATTTGCTGACATATTGAGTGCAGCACTTTCACAGCATCATCTTTTAGGATTTTAAATGGCTCAGCTGAAATTCTGCCACCTGCACTAGCTTTGTTCATAGTAATGCTTCTTAAGGCCCATTTGACTTCACAGTCCAGGATGTCCTGCTCCAGATGAGGGACCACACCATTGTGGTCATCTGGGTCATCGTGGTTATGACCAGCATGTTCTCTTGAAAAAACTCTGTCAGCCTTTTCCCTGCTTCATTTTGTACTTTAATGCCAAACCTGCCTGCCATTCCAGGTCTCTCCTGACTTCCTACTTTTGCATTCCAAACCCCTATGATGAGAAGGTGTATTCTCAGGTAAGCATTTTAATTTCTTTAAGTACTCATTTGCCACAGTCACTCCTTACAGGGTGTGAAGTTGGTTCCCCATGAACTGCACAGCTTCCACTTGTCTCTTCTTTATGTCATCTCTGATGTCCTATTCTGACCATCTCTTATTCCTTTGTCTTTACTCTGCATAGTCCCACAAAACTAAAATACCATTGGAAAAGTTTCCCGCTCTCCCAGCTCCTGATTAATTCTGTGAATTCTAGGAGCCCCTACACCTATAGCACTGGGTTGTTGGCGCCCTGTAGGACATGGTTAATGCACGACACCTCTTCTCAAAGCTGTTACCCCATTTCAAAGTGTTAGTCGCTCAATTGTGTCCAATTCTTTGCAACCCCATGGTCTATAGCCCATCTGTCTCCTCTGTCCATGGAATTATCCATGCAAGAATACTGGAGTGGGTAGCCATTTCCTTCTCCAGGAGTTCTTCCCAACTCAAGGACTGAACCCAGGTCTCTTGCATTGCAGGCATATTCTTTACATGTAAGCCACCAGGGAAGCCCCCAAAGAAACAGGAGCATACTATGTTGGCTGGAAATTGGTTCCGGTCTCCCCTGTGGGAGGCAAGAATTCTACCACTGAACCAGCCATTTCAAAGTGCAGGTATTAACTCTCCACCTGACTGTGAATTCAATCAATGCAGGTGGGACCTATGGATTAGTAGTATCATCTGGAAGCTTGTTAGAAATGCAAAACCTCCAGCTCCATTCCAAAATACTGAATTGGAATCAGCATTTTATCAAGATTCCCAGGTGACTTTTATCAAAATCTGACCCATACTAGTGTGGCAATTAAAACATCTAGTTATTCCTGCAGTCTGCATTTCACAGCAATTCTTACACAGAGATAGATAAAAGACTGGACCCCAGTCCTCCAATCATATTCCAATATGATTTTTTATATCTGAGAGTAGATAATGGGTAGATACTTTAAGGTTTGTTACAATAGGATATACAAAAACATTTTACTCAGTATCCAGCACACTGGTGGTATGGAATAAATCATTTTTGTTTAATGAAAGACAGATATGAAAAAATTGAAAGATGCTGATTTGATATTAATGCATTAAGAATAAAATTGTGAGAATAAAGTTGGACACTGATAAGTAGTACTTTATAAGCATAGCATTAGATGCATAATTCTCATTTACTTATTAGCTTGGAATGAAATGTTTTACTACTGAAAAGTATTTATGCACATATATTTTGAAAGTGAAGACTACTGAATCTTGAATAGCTCTAGAAATGTGAAATCATAGATGTTTTTGCTTTACCATTGTCCAAAAATTTAGAAGGCTACTTTGCTCAAAAATATAGCATAGTGTTCCAATGCAGAATATAGGTGTTTAAAGATCCAAATAACTGCTGACAATGGCAAGATTTTGAGTTGAAGTTACTTCGTAAACATTCAAATTCAGTGGAAAGTTATATTAGATAAAGTCACTTGGAGTCTGATGCTTCCTTGTAACTCCATTTATATGGGTACAGAAAGGTCAGTCTCCTTTCAAACTGGGATGGCATCTGAGCAGTATTAACTGTCCATGGAACCAGAGTCTGTGCATCTTGCAATCAACAATAAACTGAAAAGTTCAGCACAACTGCCCACCTTACTGCACAAACTATCAACACAAAGATTTACCCAATCTTTGTATATCCTCAAATCAATACAAAGATTTATAAACAAATATTTTTATACCTTGAAATCAACACTATAGGGAAAAGTTCCTCAGTGATCATCCACTTTAATGTCTCTCTCTCAAATGTCATTTTGAATGCCGAGGAAAGGAATCACGTTGCTTTTAAAGGACACACCTAGAGCTCATTAAATCACTTCAGTGACGATCCCTAGACGTCCTTCTCCATACTAACAGGATACAACAGCTAAATCTGTTTTTTGTTTCTTCTTTTTTATAAGCAAATCCATTTCAACACCTTTTAAAAAGTATCCAAGTTGCTCTTTTTAGAATCATTTTAGACTCAAACCTTAAATAATAGTCTAAAAACACATGTCATATTATCTTTTAGGGTGGACCACACGAAACTGCCAGTATTTGACCATCTTGACCCATAATAATGGCAATTTCATACAGTTCAACATACTAGAATACTCACCCAGCTTTAAAGGAACATTTTCTATTGACTGCGATATCAGTTAGGAAAATATATTTCTTAAATGACCAAAAACCTAAGTTGTTTTCTGGCAATTCCTGGGGTCACATAAATTGGAAGTTCCTAATTTGCATATATAAACCACTGTGAGTAAACCAGTACTGTTCTGATTAATACTTGGTAACTGTATCAACAGCCATGAGGTTGGACATCAGAGGAGAAAAGAAACTAGGAAGATTTTTCTAAAAGTTTCCTTTGGAAAACTTTATGAGTAAAATGGATTAAAAAATGTTCCCTTCAGGTAAATGGTTTAACCAAAAAGTCTTATACATGGATCAATAATAACAGAAAAGCTTGAATAACCACCCATGCCCTCAACTATAGTTTTAATGGTTGAATAATGAACAAAGTTATGAGACTTTTGCTCAATAAATGGCTAGAGTGTGCCACAGAATAAAAGACAGTCTGTCTGTGCATCCATTCTTTTATGTTTGCTGCCCAGCCCTGTGAAAAGTGTTGTTTTTAATGATTACACAGAGGAATGTGAAAATCTCAACTGCCTTCAAAGCCATTAAGGAGATTTAGTCATGTTCAGTGGAGCATCAGACGTTTCTGTGTTTCATTGCTTCTCAATTTCCTGAAAACTTGTAAATTGCTGATTCTCACAGAATGATGGGATACAGAATGAACTTTGATGTGAGCTAAGCAGAAGTCTACACATGCTACCGTTCTGAATAATAAAAATGCTTTTGAAAAGAGGCTTGTAATAGCCTACATTTTCAGATGATAAATTAAATCCTTAGCCTTCAGAGCACGTGTCTGTTATCTAATGTCTCACAAATTAGGATGCACGACCAGAAATCCAGTGACTCACTTGCCAGATCCACCGGGAGCTTGTGAAGTTTGTCAGTCTGATTAAGGAGTGGGTCTTTGCCCACTATGCAGTGGGAGGGAGTTTTTTCATGCAGCAGAGACCACTGTTACCACGTAACAGAAGCCTTTCCACTAAGTGTCCCGGATAGAGGTTCAATTTCCCAGGAACACACAACCAGGCAAGGCCCAACCAGCTAGAGGAAACTGGCGCCAAGCTGGTTTCTTATCAAAACACAGCATTACAGGTTTTGGAGGAAGAAATGGAATTATCAAAGGCCCATCTGCCCCAACTCCAACCTATTCAAACTCGGAACAGAAAGGCAAGCAATGTACCTGTTAGCCCTTGTTACTCTTTTTTTAGGGAGCAGTAAATCTTATCACTGAATCATTAAGTATTCTTGGAAGACTATCTAAAGATGTCAGAAGGGTAAGTGACTCTGATTGGAAAAAGGGCTTTAAAAATTTATGGACATTTCAAATCTCCATAATGAAGAGGAGAGGTATATTATAAAACAATTACTAAGCAACAGCCAGCTGGAGAAAGAGCAAACTGATGTGAAGTTGGCTCAAAACTTGCAAGAAGGAAATACTTCGGCACATTACCTGGTTCAGCTGTTTTCTAAGCGGGATTCATACAGCAGCTCTTTTTTTCTTTTTCAAACAAGGCGCAGCTGGGTGTGTTCCTGGATGTGGGTCCTGATGAACGCGCAGGGAGAGGATGCGCTGGCAGGCGCTGTGCATCAGCAGAAGCGTGGAGCATGGCAGAGCCAGGCCCGGGCACTACAGCCCTGACCACCCTTCCCAGGAGAAGCCCCACTCCGCATTTCTGCGGGGGCTGAAGGAGAGGCCTGGGATGGGAACCACCTGGGTAACCGAGGCGGCGGAGGCCCTCCTCCCAGGCCCTTCATTTGGAGCCTAGTTCACACCACGCATCCGGTAAACCCTGACGCTCAGGGACTCTTGAGCCCTCTGTGGCTCCCTCGCCCTTCAGTGTCACAGGACAATGGAGCCTCGCCCAGTAGCCGGGCAGGGTCAGATGAAGGTCTCTGCTTGAAAGGCCGGAGAGGAGGGACCTCCGCAGGCCATATCGCAGGAATGAACGGCGCATGCTCCAAGCATCCAGCGGGGATGCTTGGCCCAGTGATGCGGGGCAGGGGGTTGGGGGAGGCAGCCATCCAGGCGTCCCGCGCGTGAAACTCTGGAGCCTTTATCCCAGCTACGTCTCAGGGCTAAGCAGAGAGATAAATACAGACTTCGAAAAGAAAGACAGACTTTTATAGCAGCTGCATATAAAAAACGAAATCATTTCATACATGTTGAGCATAAACGAGGTAGCCTACAGAGGTCTGGTGTTAAGATATTTGGATTGGAGCTTTATGTCTTTTAAAACGTTTTTAGTGGGACTTCCCTGGCGGCTCCGTGGTTAAGACTCCACCTTCTAATGCCGGGGGTGTGCATTCCATCCCTGGTTGGGGAATTCTGATCCCACACGCGGAGGGCGCCAGCCAAAAGAGTAATTAATTAATTAAAATTTTATTTAGTAACTCATTTATATTGTATTTTACAAAAACATAGTGGTCCACAATGGATTAGAAATTTAAAAAATAAACCGCAAACGAAAACAAGAACAAAAAAAAACAGCATGTCCTTATGGACGTTCTAGTCAATCTCTAGATTCCAAATAATTGGGGGATTTTTTAAATTTGATTTTTGAGCATCACACTTTGTTGTGTTGCTGTTTTCTTGATTTGAGCTCTCAAATCTTTCAAATATACCAATAATTTTCTTCTACTGAATTCTTTTGCGTTACACTAAAATATAGAAATTGAAAGTCAAATGAAGGGGGAAAGGAGATCTGTACGTTGTTCTCTCATTTTCATTTACTATGTATGTTACTTACCAGACAAGTTCTTTATAAAGCCAGCCATTGCTGGATGCGTTCATCTGAAAAAAGAAAATACCAGGAATACCAGGGAAAAATCATTTTATAACCTCCTTTCCAGTTCATCTGGATGTTTGGTGCCCTCACTAATAGGAGACCCAGGTTGTAAGTCACTTAAGTCTGGGGCTGCACTGTTGTGCCCCTGATTGATGTGGGAAATAACTGTCACCTTCTTTCTGGTCCATTCTCCAATTCTGAGAACAATTTTGCCTCTAAGCTCTCTGCCCGTCTTCCTGCCTACCCCACTGACCTCTTTATACAAGGGAAAAGATAAGGACCCAGAGAAAAGTGGAGTTGATTGTTACCTAAACTAAATATTAACCTAGTTTAGAATAACCAGTCACCAGGACATTTATTTTTCTTTGTTTTTTCTAACTACCATGAGGATGGAATTAGACTTGCTTTATCTAAAGCTCACAAGGGGTTCCCAAACATTTGGATAAGAGGTGCTCTTCTAAACAGGTCAAACCCGGGGTATGGCCCCTGCATTTGAGATAGAGAGTGTGTCTTGAAATTTGGCTTATTGTGATTGCTTTGTCCTTTGGTCTAGACATTAAGGGTTCTCATGGCTTTACCACCAGTGGAATCTTTTAAGTTAGCAGCAGCTCTAATTATGCACCAATTAACCTTAATTAAGACAGTTCTTGTATAACAGCACACCCAGAGAGTTCACTAAACAAACGGCTTGACAAACACTGTCATTTAAAGTCCTTTCCAAACATGTCACTTTCTTAATTAGGAAGTGAGGTTGTGAAGACGCTATATTCACAGACATTATTTGGGGAATTAGAGTAGAGAAGATGGGAGCCAGGTCCTCTCCACACTCCTTAAATGCATTGGTTACACAGAACACGTGGCCTTGGATGGACCCATAGGACAGCACCATGAAGATGACCCTCTTCTGGACACATTTGCTCCAGGTGGGCAATAAAATGATGTGAAATTACTTAAGTCTCATTTTTCAAGGAAAGATTAGAAAATAAAAGGCATTTCATGGAAATAATGAAAGGTTTCAAGACTGATCTTTTTCTATTTGTATTAAGATGGAAGACACATAGACACCATATATTTAATAGAAAATGCTGATAAATTTGGTATTTTGCACTATAACTTCGACATTTTTGTAATACTGGATCCTAGTTTTTTTAAAGACATATTTCTATTCAAGTCAAGATTTATGCTATGCAAGAGATTTTTTTTTGTATTAAACTTGCATATTTCTTACTATGTATTTCATACTTTTGTCACTTTTGTAAATGAAAGCTTTCAACATATTTAATTTTATCTTGAAACATGTTAATGTGAAATCTACCATACAAAAAAGTACAGATTATGTATACATAGTGTTTTAAGAAAACTCACAATAGTTACCAGTTTAGGGAATAAAACATTAATAGTAACTTTAAATCCATATGTTCCCCTCCCTAATTACACTCTCTTTCTCCCCCCACTCCAGAAATATCTTCTTCTAAATTTGTGCTCGGAGAAGGCAATGGCACCCCACTCCAGTACTCTTGCCTGGAAAATCCCATGGATGGAGGAGCCTGGTGGGCTGCAGTCCATGGGCTCGCTGAGAGTCGGACACGACTGAGTGACTTCACTTTCACTTCTCACTTTCATGCATTGGAGAAGGAAATGGCAACCCACTCCAGTGTTCTTGCCTGGAGAATCCCAGGGACAGGGAAGCCTGGTGGGCTGCCGTCTATGGGGTCACACAGAGTCGGACACGACTGAAATGACTTAGCAGCAAATTTGTGCTGCTGCTGCTAAGTCGTGTCCAACTCTGTGCGACCCCATAGACAGCAGCCCACCAGGCTCTGCCGTCCCTGGGATTCTCCAGGCAAGAACACTGGAGTGGGTTGCCATTTCCTTCTCCAATGCATGAAAGTGAAAAGTGAAAGTGAAGTCACTCAGTCGTGTCTGACTCTCAGGGACCCCATGGACCGCAGCCGACCAGGCTCCTCTGCCCATGGAATTTTCTAGGCAAGAGTACTGGAGTGGGTTGCCATTGCCTTCTCGGAAATTTGTGCTAACAGTTTCATATTTAGAGTTCTACCACCTATGTGTAACATAGATGGAAATGGTGTATAATTTTCTGCATTTTTTAGCAGTTGTATAAGTAGCCTCATACTATGACATTCTCTAATTTTCTCTATATGTTTGACATTTATTCAAATATAAGTGTGTAATTCAACTTCATTTGTTTTCACTGTTACAAGTTATTCTGTCATATGACCCTATTTAAAAAAAGAACTGTGATGTTTTTGTGAAAAGGTTTTTTTTTTTTTTTTTAATCTAATTTTGTCATGAATGGTTCAGTTCAGTTCAGTTCAGTCACTCAGTTGTGTCCGACTCTTTGCGACCCCATGAATCGCAGCACGCCAGGCCTCCCTGTCCATCACCAACTCCTGGAGTTCACCCAGACTCATGTCCTTCGAGTCAGTGATGCCATCCAGCCATCTCATCCTCTGTCGTCCCCTTCTTCTCTTGCCCCCAATCCCTCCCAGCATCAGAGTCTTTTCCAATGAGTCAACTCTTCGCATGAGGTAGCCAAAGTACTGGAGTTTCAGCTTTAGCATCATTCCTTCCAAAGAAATCCCAGGGCTGACCTCCTTCAGAATGGACTGGCTGGATCTCCTTGCAGTCCAAGGGACTCTCAAGAGTCTTCTCCAACACAACAGTTCAAAAGCATCAATTCTTCGATGTTCAGCTTTCTTCACAGTCCAACTCTCACATCCATACGTGACCACAGGAAAAACCATAGCCTTGACTAGACGGACCTTTGTTGGCAACGTAATGTCTCTGCTTTTGAATATGCTATCTAGGTTGGTCATAACAATGTTAAATATTATAAAATTTTTCTTCATCTATTGCAACTATAAAGTTGTTATACTTTTGTTTTCAATGTGCTAATATGGAGAATTATGTGATATAATAATCTTAAATATGATGAACAAATCCAACTTGGTCATGAGGTATTATATATTGTCTTGTTTTACAGTGTTGAATGGGTTTGTTTATTGATTTTGGAGGGGGCTTTGAAGAAATCAAAGCCATGTCCATGACGGATGGGGTCACACTTGCTGTTTATCCTGCTGCCCTACAGTGATTTTAGTATGAAGACTTTATTAGCTTTAGGACATACATTTACTTCATTTATTTGGCTGTGCTGGGTCCTAGTTGTGGTGCAGAGGCTGTTTAGTTGCAGCATGTGGAATCTTAGTTGTGGCATGTGGGACCTAGTTCCCTGGCCAGGGATTGAACCTGGGCCCCCTGCCTTGGGAGGCCAGAGTCCCAACCACTGGACCAAAAGGGACGTCGCAGGACATACATTCCAAAGTACCCTCCTTCAAGTCTCTGAATGAATTTTCTTAAATTTGGAAGCATCTATTCTTTGAATATTTAGTATAATTTTTCTTTAAATGCAAGTAGGATGAGAGTAAGACAACTCAAATTTTCTATTTTCTGGATTTATTCATATTTCTAGGAGTTTTCCTCAATTTCACTAAGTTTTCCAATATAGTGGTGCACATTTCTCTGTAGTTCTCTCTATTATCATTTTATTATCTACTTCTTTCTTGTCGAGTCCTTTATTCTTCATATATCCTGTTAGAGGATTAGAAGTTGTTAGAGGATTATAACAGAGAAGGCAATGGCACCCCATTCCAGTACTCTTGCCTGGAAGATCCCATGGACCAAGGAGCCTGGTAGGCTGCAGTCCATGGGATAGCTAAAAGTCAGGCACAAATGAGCAACTTCACTTTCACTTTTCATTTCCTGCATTGGAGAAGGAAACGGCAACCCACTTCAGTGTTCTTGCCTGGAGAATCCCAGGGACAGAGGAGCCTAGCGGGCTGCCGTCTATGGGGTCACATAAAGTCAGACACGACTGAAGCGACTTAGCAGCAGCAGCAGCAGAGGATTATAAGGTGTGGTCTATGGTATATTTGCTTTCTTTTTAAGAATTCTTGTGTCATTACCTCCTTTTATTTTTTTATGCTTATAATGGTTTATCTTAGTTTAATTAGTTTTGTTTTTGTTCTTGCTGCTTTCCTAGGCCTTTGAATATTGTTTATTCTTTAAGAACTATAGCCTGTGTCACACAAATTTAATGACTAGTAGTTTTATTATTATTTCATACTAGTAATAAATTGTTAAATAAAAATAAACTCTTTCACTTCTTCTTTCAGTCCTTGTAAACATATGAACTCACAAAATGGGGATTCTTATGTTTGGTGTTTTTTTTTTTTTAATTCTGTGCTTTGCCTCTGTTTCAAGACTTTGCCTTCCCTATGCGACTCATGATGGGGCCCAAGGCTCCCAGTTCACTAAAGGTAACTCTGGTTTGCCTTTTAGCCCCACAAGCAATGATTTGTTTCGTATGCCCTTCTAGCTGAGTAATCACTTGAACTTGAGTAGATATGCTTCATAGCTGCCAATTATTGAACTAAGGAAGTGGTGATCTTACCCTAGCCATTCTACGTCAGCTTATTCTACTATCAGTATATTTTGATCTGAAAGTCTTTGGATTCTGTCTCCACACAATAAGAAACATATTTTATTCCTGAACTTTTGATTAAAATAATGTCTCCTGGACCAAGTAGAAATGACCATTGCTTTGGGAAACAACACCCCCACCCCCACACCACCCACTGCTTTGCTCTGTCTGCCTGACAGGGATTTAACAAGCTTTATGAACATCAAAGGCAATACAGAGTTGAAGGAAAGTCTCCTAATACCTTTTAAATCCTTTATCTTTCTTTTTCAAACCTGCAGTGTGTAAGTATTCATTATATGCAACTAGCATTCAAATTTCTGCTGTTCAAGCAGAAAAATGTCTTTTATCAATTTTAAATTCTTTAAATATTTCCTAATCCTCTACATGTAGGTTAGATGGAACAGCCATTCAGAAGACTGAAATAATTCCTCCTGATACCTGGACTTAGGCAAACTATTTTGACTGCAAGTAAAAACACAATTGTACAAACACAAATATAAAAGGAGAATTTAATAAGAGACAGGGGTTTTGTGGACTCTGTGATCTGTTAGGTCTGAAAAGTATCTAGAACCAAAAGTTGGAAACCGTGTATAGGCTGTTAAGGCCCAAATAACACTCCAAATCCCAGTTATAAATTCTCAAGAGAGATAAAATTCTCTTGAGCCTGGATTGGACAGATGCCCATTCATTGCCTAGTCCATCATAGTGACAGGATAAGAACAGAGGATGAAAAGGAACTTGAAGATCAATTGCTGTATGTGGGGCCAACAATTCTTGGCTGGAAAAGGGTAGCTATCCATAAAGAGAATTAATCCTGCATTAAACACTTGGAAATTTCTTCCAGGATTTGAAAGAGAAGGACTCAAAGCTAAAAACAATTGGAGAGAACATAGTGTAATTTTATAGCAGCAAATGGAGAGTGAAGATGTGAATGATCCGTGTTTCTTTAAAAAGAAAAAAACAGCAAATTGTTGTTATTAAGTCAAATTCATCAAAGTGAAAAAATATGCTGAGACAAAGATATGATTCTAATACACAGTGAAAATATTAAATGCAAAGAAACAATATATGGATATTAGAAACACTCAACAGAAACAGTACAGAGACAAAAAAAAAAATGATATGGAGGCAAGAAAACTTGGCTGACTTTTGATTTCTTTTATGAAATTTAGGTGCCAGAACCATTCTAAAAGTTTTGAGTAGAAAACCTGAGACTCCCATAATTTAAAACAAACCAAGTTTTCTTCCATTTTTATAAACCAAAGAAAGATATTCTCCTCCCTTCCTATTGGGGAAAAGGTGTTCTGCCAACTCCTTGGCCTATGAAGGGCACACCTGTCCTTATTTGGAAACTCCTTTTTATTTCATCATCTTTTAGAATCAGCTCAATGACCATTCCTTCCCTGGGTTCTCATATCAAAACCAGCTGAGATGCTATTCTCTCTTTCACAGAACAAAATCATTTTTCTCTTATAACACATTTCAGAACACATTTATATGTTCAATTGTGTTCATTATTAAATATCAATCTTCCACATCAGGTTAAAAGATTCATGAGGGAAGGCCCCATTTCCATTTTTTTTTCACCACTGTATATGTAGTATATAGCTCTGTCAGATAGAACACACTCAACAAATGTGGAGGCACGGGCAGGGAAGGGAGAAAACACCTTATTTGAACTGGGGGTGAACTGGGTGAACTGGGGAAGCAACAGAGGCAACAGGAAAAGAGGAAAAAAGTAAGAAAATGTCTTAGCTCAGGCTTCTCTAACTACATACCCAGGAACTAGGAGGCTTATAAATAATAGAAATTGATTTATCATGGTTCTGGAGGCTGGCAGTCAGAGGTGAGGATGCCAGCAGCGTTTGGTTCTGGTGAGAACCTTCTCTTCCAGGTTGCAGACAGAGAGTTCTCAATGCTATCCTCACATGGCAGAGAACAGAGCAGTAGAAGCAAGCTCTCCAGTGACTCTTGATGCTGCTGCTGCTGCTAAGTCGCTTTAGTCGTGTCCGACTCTGTGCGACTCCATGGATGGCAGCCCACCAGGCTCCCCTGTCCCTGGGATTCTCCAGGCAAGAACACTGGAGTGGGTTGCCATTTCCTTCTCCAATGCATGAAAGTGAAGAGTGAAAGTGAAGTCGCTCAGTCGTGTCCGACTCTTAGCAACCCCATGGACTGCAGCCTACCAGGCTTCTCCGTCCATGGGATTTTCCAGGCAAGAGTACTGGAGTGGGGTGCCATTGCCTTCTCCCTCCAGTGACTCTTACAAAGGCACTAATCCCATTCATGAGGGCCCCACTCCCATGACCTCATGTGCCCCTGTGTGCTAAGATGCTTCAGTTGTGTCCAGCTCTTTGCAACCTCATGGACTGCAGCCTCCTAGGCTCCTTTGTCCATGAGATTTCCCAGGGAAGAATACTGGAGTGGGTTGTCGCGCCCCCTCCAGTGGATATTCCTGACCCAGGGCTCAAACCCGCATCTCTCATGTCTCCTGCATTGGCAGATGGGTTCTTTATCACTAGCACCAACTGGGAACCCCCCACCCTGTGACCTCATCTAATCTAACCCTAATTACCTGCCAAAGGCCCTGCCTCCTAATACCATCACATTGTGGGTAGAGTTTCAACATATGAGTTTTGCAGGGACATAAACATTCAGTGCTAGCCAATAGACTGCTGGGCACAGAATCTGAGGAGGGCTGTAAAAAAACTGCTGGAGTAAATGTCAGTCACATATGAGTATGTGAAGTCAGTACTTATGACTGTGCCAAGTGGAGGGGCAGACAATGAAGGTGTTTATGAAAACACTGAGCGAGAATGGATGAAAGAGGAGACAAAAATATCTTTTCCTAATTTCCAGTGAAAATCCCTCTCTGTTAGATTAACTTTTATTAAAAAGTAGAAATCAGTTATGCATCTCAAAGAGACAGGGTTCAGTTGACAATCTCTCTCTAGGGTATTCCCTTCAACTAGTTGACAAAAAGAAATTCTTTTTTTCTCTGAAAAAAGAATATGTCATATTGTCTGTTCCATTTAACTTCAGCCTTAGAGGGAAAACTATCCAGCAAAGAACAGCATGCTGAAAGTAGGAAATTCTCTTCAGCATCTTTTGTCATGGAGGAGTTTCCACCACCCCATTTAGCAGTTCTGGGCTGTGCCCTTCCAGCTATTACAATTCCTCCTGGTCATTAAAGATTCCATTAATTGTTGAGGTCAGAGGATAGTGTATCTGTGCTTTTAAGTGTCACAGAATATTGGCATAGGGAATTGTCCCAGGCAGTTAAAATTGGGTTAAGCAAAGTTCCAAAGCGCAAGTGGCATCCTATAACTACTATGCCCATGGTTGCTGTGCTGACCATCACTGATGCAAGCTGCAGTAACCACAGTGTGAGTCGAACAGCCATGATAGCCCTTTTACCCAGGAGACACAGAGCCTTAACACAAGATGGTGGCTTGAGTTAGTTAGCTCTCACGGCTGGACACTAACCAGGCACAGCTCTGTCCCAGGGCTGATTCCAAGTCCTTCCTGGGGTTCCCTTGCATCAGTACTCTACACCACACCTCCCACGCCAGGCAGTGTTCCTCTAGCTTGACTTTTCCCAAAATTTTGTTCCTTCAGATCTTAAAAATCACCTCGCCCTTGCAGATTCCAGCATATCATGATCATCAAGTCAGTGTTTATCATTCTTATTAAGGTTTTTAATATTTCAGTACATGTTTATTTTTTAACCATAAACATTATGTGTAGAAAGTGAAACAAAAATAAAGGATAACGGGCATGTCAGGTGTCACATTACTAATCAGTGAGTAAACAATTCTATATAATAGATCAATAAATTCTGTGGTTTAAATGCTTCATATGCATTCTTATTTTTGTCATCTTACTTTATCTGTTTTTGTAAGGGCTTTGTTAAAATCTCTGCTGTAACTGTGTTTGTTCATTTTTATTAAGCTTTAAGTTTATGTTGTTGTCTGCCTACAAATTTATAATCAGTATAGATTTCTATTGGCTTTTTATAATGATTATATGGTATCTTATTTTTTTTATCCTAATAATGTCATAAATGTTATTTTACCAGGTATTACTTGTTTTATACTTTTCTTTTAAACTAAGAATTTACTTTGTTTTTTATGCCTTTATTTTGAATCTTTCTACGTGGAATCGTTTTAGGTATTTTGTCTTATGCAAGCAGCCTATTTCAAATTCAGTTTTACAAACTGTGATTTTTAATAGTAAAGCCTAATCTATTTACATTTTATGTGAGTATAGTGGGGTTTCTTTCTGTCACTTTATTTTTGGTTTGAGATAAACTTTTTTTCTTTATCGCGGTTATTGTCTTTCTCTGCGTTCTGTTGGTTCAGCATAATGTCCTATTTTCCCTTTTTTATTTTCTTTGCAGTGAATTGTTTTGCTTGTCTTTGTTTGGGAGCCCACCTAGGCCCTAATATAAAGGCAGCTTCTATTACCAGCAGTCATGTTCGGGATGTGGCAGATCCAGGCCCAGTTGTCACAGTTCCTGGTTATGCAGATGTGATGATGTCTCCACATTTCTCAGTCTGCACGCTAAGGAACCTATTAATAGGAACCCTATTCCTAAGAGAAGACCTTCCTAAGTAGAGGTGTCTATCCTAGCATTGCCATCTTCCACGGAACCCTTTCAATTCCTCTTAACACAGAAGTAACAAAAACCCCTTGTGATGACTGCTTATTTCACATGCAAAGTGCAACAAAGTCTTACCTCTGCTCTCTTCACCATTTTGCTTTTCTATTGCCCCTTGATTAGGGAAATGCTTTTCTTTTATTTGAGTCTAGCTATGTCTTTTTAACTACGTGGTTTTTGTTTTTTTTCTCTTGCTGTATGACTCAAGCAAAGATGCCATCTTGACCTGAAGACTTGTTAAGTCTCTTTCTAAATCTGTGACTGTGGCCAAAGCATCACCCTATCTCTCTCAAGACATCCCTTTTTATTCTCAAAAGACTGTTTTGGAAGTCAGAAAGAACATTGACTGTTTCTTCTTTTCATTTTCTCTCTAATGATCTACTTATCCTCAAGGCAATGTTGATGCCTCTTACTGAGAAAAGGAAAGGTCATGATAAAAAGGAAATGATAAAAAGTGAAAGCTCAAAAATGACTATTTTGAGAAATTACATGTATATATATATACATGTATATGTGTGTGTCCTTAATAAGGTATGTGTTTCAAAGCCTAGCTTACACCATTCCCGTGTGCATGAAATTAAATATAGACCATTCTAGAAATAACTACTGAGATTGAACTAATGTACCTTATTGATTCCCTCCAGCATTTTCTATTCCTGCTGGTGTGTCTGCTATAGAAACCTGAGAAAAATGAGTAGAATGTAGCATTCTCTAAGCTCTGGTGACTGAGGATTAGGAAGGAAGAAGAGATGCTAGAAGTCGATTTATCCCATGGGGACTTTGAACATAGGACCAATTCTTGGCTCTCATGGGTATGAATAAAGAGATGACACCTGAGTAGCAAAATACGAAATCCTCAAATAGATGAGGGGAGTAAGAGAGGGTGAGAAAAACAGTCCTGACATTTTAAATATACCCTACTGAGATGGTCACTGTGCTTTCCATTCTCTTCTGGCTGACCTTTTGTGACCCTGTGCTCTTCCAGGGCTCAGGTGAACTAGGTTCCGTATGGACTTCAATGCCTGTGAAAGGAGATGCACAAGGTGGTTCCCATAGCTGATCTGAAAATACATCAACAACAGTCAGTGACTGTGGACTCAACTTAAAATTCTATCTCAATATATATATTTTAATGTCAGTACACTGCAGATAGTGTACCGAAAAAAACTGAACAGAATTTTACTTTTAAACATCACCTTTGGTGGATAGTGTGATGATCAGCTTTATGTCAGCTTGACTAGGCTACACTCCCCAGTCATTCAAACAATAAACGTGTTGCCATGATGATATATTAGAGATGTATTAACCTCTACAACAGTAGATTTTAAGTAAAGGAGATTACCTTCAATCATCCGAGTGGGCCACCCCAATAGACCAAAAGACCTTAAAGGCAGATCTGATGTTTCCCTAAGGAAGACGAAATTCTGCCTGTGGACTGTAGCTTCAGCTTATGCATAAGAATTCCTGGACTTATCTTTCTGATGGGCTAGTCTATAGATTTTAGAGTTGCCTCACCAGCCTTCATGACAACAAAGGCTAATTTCTTATGATAAATCTCTTGATATATGGAAGTATGTGTGTTTCTGTGTGTGTGGATGTGTACGTACATATAAATTTTTTTGTGTGTAGATATATCCTGGGTGGCCCAGGTGGTGGTAGTAGTAAAGAACATGCAGGAGGTAAGAGACACAGTTTCAACCCCTGGTCAGGAAGAGGGCAACCCACTCCGGTATTCTTGCCTAGAGAATCCTATGGACAGGGGGGCCTGGTGGGCTACAGTCCATAAAGTTGAACAAAGTCGGACATGACTAAAGTAACTGAGCACGCAGATATATTCTTCTGGGTCTAATTCTCTTTTGGAACCCTAACTGATGTGGATTTTTATACTAGAACTGTTTCATGAGAGAGAGAATCTTAAGAATGAGGTTCTTAAATTGACTCTGTTTTTTGGAATAAGTTCTCTAGTTTTGTTGCTGGTGAATTTGAGGGTTTTGCTTCATTATGAGAGAGCTCGAGATGACGTTATAGGTAAAAAGTGGATTTAGTTTGTAAGAAACACATTCCCCAGACAGAGTAGGGGTCAACTCAGAAGGCAAGAGACAGAAACTTGAAATACAGTGTGGTTAGTTTTCATGGGCTGGGTAATTTCATGAGCTAATGAGTGAGAGGATTATTCCAATTATTTAGGGGGAAGAGGCAGGGATTTCCAGGAATTTGGCCACCGCTCACTGCTTGATCTTTGATGGTTGACCTTGAAACTGTCATGGAGGTGGTGGGTGTGTCATTTAGTATGCTAATATATTACAATGAGTGTGTAGTGAGGCTTGAGGTACACTGGAAGTCAAATCTTTCACCATCTTGGACTTAGTTGGTTCTGACCAGTCTTTGTCATGTCCCATGGCCATCTCATCCTTTTAAAGGTTGTGCCCTGCCCCCTTCCCTCCTATTTCAGTTTGGTTAGATTTAAAGACACTAATGAATATTTCCACTGATAATCCATAGTATGATGCAATTGTGTGTGTGTGTGTGTGCACGTGCACACGTTTAATGGCTTAGTCATGTCCAACTCTTTGTGACCCTTTGGACTGTAGCCTACCAGATTCCTCTGTCCATGAGATTTTTCAGGCAAGAATACTGGAGTGGGCTGCCATTTCCTTCTCCACAATGCAGCAGTAGAGATGGGCAAAATATCACCATTTGGATGTGTATAAACAATATGGTTCTGGGTAGCCTTGTGTTTGATATTGTATAACATTTTGGTCAAATCAACCTAAAGAATATAATGGATTTGGCTGGTTACTCCTAATTGCACTGGAGAAAATAGGGAAAGGCAAATGATTTGGAAGTTTCTATGGCTTCCCCACTCCAGTACTCTTGCCCTGAAAATCCCATGGATGGGGGAGCCTGGTGGGCTGACGTCTGTGGGGTCTCACAGAGTCGGACATAACTGAAGCGACTTAGCAGCAGCAGCATGCCTTCCCTTAAAGAAACCTTTAACTCCTCTCTGCCTGTAGCGCTGAGATTACTAAAAACCAAATCCACAGTCTTATCCTGCATTATCATGCAGATTGAATTCCCAGGATTATGGATGTCCTCTGCCAAGGTGAGGTCATTGATTAAGAAGTACGGAGATCCTGAAAACTGTCATTGGGACATACAGATGATCCTAGTGAACCTGGGTCCTTGAACTCCTAACTTCTGTGGAGTCCTCTTTGGCAGTGGAAGAGGCCATTCTACTTCTGTTTGAGGAGGTTACAGTTGCTTTGCCTGAAGAAATGGTCATGTCCCCTCCTGAGGTAGTTCCCTTGAAAGACACTCTTGATTCCTCTCAGGAGCGATCCCCACCATTCATCTTTGCTTCTAGACTTGTAATTAGACTCCGTTTCCACCTGGCTCCAGAGAATGAGATGCAAAGTGTGACTTGCAATAAAAAGTACACTACAAACCCCCAAAATAGCATGATTTTCCAATTGATACAGTTATTTGGGTAACATGTATCAGAAGCAAGGGACTTCCCTGGTCATGCAGTGGTTAAGAATCTATGTGCCAGTGCAAAGGACAAGGGTTCCATCACTGGTCTGGGAAGATTCCGCATGCTGCAGGGCAACTGAGGCTTTTGCCACAACCACTGAGCCCACACCCCAGAGCCCGTGCCCTGCAACAAGAGAAGCTACCACAGTGAGAAGCCTGTGCAGCACAGACAGTAGCCGCTGCTCGCTGCAACTAGAGAAAGCCTGCATGCAGCAACAAAAACCAGAACAGCCAAAGAAAGAATAAACAAATAGGTAAAATGATAGTTTTTCTTAAAGAATGGATATTTAGGAACATATTTATTGATACAGGCCCACTAAGCAGAGTTTCTGCATTTAATGTTGCAGCTAAGAGGTTAGGAAAACTCTACCAGTTTATTGGCTGGTTTGCTAAAATAAAGACCAAAAGGTAGTATATTAAACGAAGTTGAAATGCCAGGACTGCCTTTGTACGCCATAGAGGATGGTATACAAAGTCCCAGGGAAATGCAAATGTTAGAATGGATTCATCATTTAGACCTGCTCATCCACTTTGGGACAGTCCTTTCACCAGGTGTGAGAAATAAATTTGTGAGGGCAACCCCAGCCTCCTTGGAGAGCTCTGTGATTGCTCTTCTCTGAAGGTCAGAAATTACCTTGGGAGCTGCTGCCGGCCACCAAACTCTGATTCCTCAGTGAAATTGGGATTGGATCCCAGGGTGGCAGGGTGCAAGTGGCACAACTCAATTGCCAATCCAAATGGGCGCAGTTACCATGGTGGACAGTGGAATTAGAGCAGTGATCAGAATAATCTGACCACCTGCTGCCTCTGATGTTGGCTAATTGATTATGGTGTCCCTGGAAAAGAAATAGTAGGCAGTCTATCAACTTCTTACTTGACTTGTATAAGTGGAAGGGTTTTAGGTTAAGTGAATAGCAGTCTAACTTAAATCACCAAAAGCAGAGATTCATGTCTCCTCAATCAATTCTGAGATGCGAGTCCATTTCAAGACTCAGAACTGCTTGAGTGGAGAGGAGGACATGTCTCCTTGAAGAATGACTTCACCTCACTGCCAAAAATGTGTACATTTTACTGCAATAGACACTTATGCCAGATAAGGATTTGCTTTTCCTGCACACAACACTTCTGCCAAAACTGTGGACGTGCAGAATGCCTTATTCACTGTCACTGTATTGCAGTGTTTCTTCCAGTCAGTCAAGAGCTCACTTCATAGCAGATGAAGTGCAGCCCTGGGCCCAGGGTCATGAAACCCTGTAATTGGAAGTGAAAAGGAGACTATGTGGAATACAGGAGGTCCCTTAAGTTGCCTCTTGGAGCTACTATGCCCTGTGATTCAAGTCAGTGGAAAATTACAACAGTCCAGCGAAAGCGTGACTTCCAGTGGTCCAGCAGGAATGCAGGAATGATGGTTTGAGTCACCCAACCAGGCAAAGAATCATGACTGACTGAGGTGCATGAGGGCTTCCCTGGTAGCTCAGCAGTAAGAAGAATATGCCTGAAGTGGAGGAGCTTCAGGAGATGCGGGCTTGATCCCTGGAGGAAGGCATGGCTACCCACTCCAGTATTCTTGCCCAGAGAATTCCACGGACAGAGAAACCTGGCAGGCTACTGTCCATAGGGTCACAAAGAGCTGGGCACGACTGAAGTGATTGAGCATGCACACACAAGGTGCATGCTGAGGGCAGAGGGAATATGGAACGGGTAGTGGAAGAAGGTACTTTAGTTTTGTGGCTAAAACCATGTGGCCAATTGTGGAAATTAAGATTGTAACAGCTATGTCTTTTTATTTTGTTATGCACATGTTTATGTGTGTGTGAAAACAGGTTTATTCTCTTATCTCAGCTTATAAAATAAAATGTTAACTTTTCACCAGTCTATTTAACTTACAGGACATCAAGGAGAAGACTGAACACCACCCAGGACTTTGGATTGTCTTCTGGGGAAAGATTAGAGCACTTTCAGTTGTACACAGGGTAGTTGTATCAGTTTAGATGGAAGTATGTCTCTGTTAATGCTTCCCAGGTGGCTCAGTGGTAAAGAATCCACCTGCCAATGCAGGAGACACAGGTAGACGTGAGTTCAATCCCTGGGTCGGGAAGATCCGCTGGAGTAGAAAATGGCAACCCGCTCCAATATTCTTACCTGGAAAGTTCCACAGACAGAGGAGCCTGGCTGGCTACAGTCCATGGGGCCACAAAGAGTCGGACATGACTGAGCCACTAGGCGCACAGGTCTCTGTTATTGTCTTTGGTTGTTAAATATGGTTTAAGGAGAAGTATGTGGGCACCAAGTTCATATGGGGTAGACTGTTGTACTCATTTTTTTTATGTCAAAACTTTACTAGGCTCCAGTCTCTAGTTTCTCAACCAAACAGTTATCTGTGTGTATCTGACTGTTACAGACAGGCAGACAAAAAAAATACCTCCCCCAACTTTTCATGTTCCCTTTAAAAAAATGTTCATTTTCAAAGTAAGGATTACATACACTACTGATTAGTAATAGATGCTTTATGTATAGTGTCACATTTAACCCTCACCATAACTATGAGAATGAATAATTGGAATACAGGTCAATTAACTAGCTTGAAATCTTTCAACTAGTGAATTCAAGATCAGGATTTAAATTCAAATTGTCTGACTCCAAACCTAACACTTTCCACTGAGACCTACAAACACCACTGTAACTACACATTTTATAAACACTTAGAAATAGCGTATGCTTCTATGCAAACTGCTTGACCTTGAACCCCAGCCTCTCTTTCATGAACCCTTATCTTACGAACAGAAAATGAGAATTTTTTTCTGAACCAAGGGATAACTTTTAACAGCCTTAAAACTTAAAAAAAAAGGAAAAAAAGTCTGTTTTGTATTTGAATGCAGCTGAAAGTAGATTACCTAATTTAAAACAAACAAATAGGAAATCAAAGCCACAGCCCAGACCCCTTTCCATTCCTTGGTTGTGCTTTCGGGCAAATCACTTAAATCAATTTGGACTCATTTTTATTCCTCCATTATTAAGAAATAATAATAATGAAAAGGTAATAATCCTTATCTAAACTTTTCACAAACTTTTCCTTAGGATTCTTTGAGATACCATAAGCAAAGCTACTGTATACGTTTAAGAATTGAATTCAATATTTGTCTTTTCTACTGACTTAGACTATAAACTGCTTCACAATAGTTCTTTATCTTGCTCACTTTTTACAACAAGTGGCACACGACCTTACATAAAATAGTTGCACAATACATACGGGTTGCATTAGGTGAATAGTACACACTGAATAAACAACAGGTGATAAAATCCATAAAGGCACTGGTTACATGTGTTGTTTTCATTACTGTATCTCCAGTATCCAATATTAGCCTGGCATAGAATAAAAATAAATGAATGACAATTAAAATGGCATATTGGTCAATAGATCAATTTCTAGAATCTTTCATAATGGACATAGGAAAAACTTTCCAAGCCTATTTACAATTTCCCATTTCCTCAGTGTCCCTTTCAAGCTTCCATTATTTATGTTTATTCTTAAATTAACAAAATTCTTCCATGTAAATCCTGAACCACAACCAACCTTTTCTTTCTACTCCTTCTTCTCTGTTGCCTCCTCCTGAAAATGTGTCCCCAAAAGTCAGCAGTGGTCACTGGCAGATGGACTATAAAAATGTGAGATCCCATTTGACTCTTTTTTTTTGGCTCTACTTTCCTGCCTTGAATCACTCAGATATTTAGATCAATCAGTTTCCTTTTTCTTGGGGACGTGCTGATGACTTGCTAAGAAAGGAATCAACATTGAGAATTACTGTTGTGACAATCAAGTAACAAAAACCTATTAAATATTTGCAAAATGAGAGCATGAAAGCTTTTAATTGTTTAAGTTGCATTTATCTTCCCTACCACATTAAGCTTTAGTGAGACATATTCAAAAAGGTCTAAAACACAGCAAATTTAAATTACACAGTCAGTTCACTTTCAGAATTCTTATAAGAAAGAGGGACTTAGATATTTTTCCTCTAGTATTTTACAGCTTCTGCATTCACTTTGCTCTTTTTCAGTGTCTTCCACCCCACGGGTTGGTCTCTTGGTCAGTAGGTGGGTTGAGATAATGATACTTGGTGCATGGAAACCATGTCATCTTCCCAGAGCTCATTGCTGCCAACACATCTGCTCTGGCCAAGACAGAGTTAGAATTCTAATGAACCCTGCAGTATGAAGGTAGAAAGAAAGAAAGGAGGTAGAAAAGAAGGAAGGAAGAGGGGGGAGGGAAGGAGAGAGAAGGAGGGAGGGGTAGGAGTTAGGATGTAAGAAGGAGGGAGGGAGGGAAGACAGAAGGTGAAATATTTAATTTCCATGAAGATGTCCATCCAATGTTTAGTAGCAGAAGAGATTCTCACAAAATTTTAAAATACTAAGGAATAAAATACTCATCCAAATATTTAATAGTTATGTTTCCATGTTGAACTAATAATTTTCAGAGTGAAGAAGCAGGAAGTAATGGAGACGTATCAGGTTAATAAGCTGCTTTTCTTTCCTTTTCCTCTTGTTCCCATAGCCCATGACTCCAGGGATAGTCCAGTAAGACCCCTTCCCCACCAGTTATTCCCTCATGAGCCCCAGAGCTCTCTCCGCCAAGAAGTCTTGGAAAACATGGAGGGTTGAGGAGCAGCGGCCAGGGCCTGGCACTCCTGAGACAAGAGTTCAGATGGCGGAGGTATCCATGGGGCTGGAGAGAACCAAGGTGAGCCTGAGCTGGTTAGCCTTCACTTTGGAGAATATGCAGACATTCCAGGAGAATTCTCACCAAGCAGGGGGATCTCCTCTCCTGTGCTGGATCCCATGTGAAACTGCCGCTGTGGAAACAAAAGAGATCTCCAAACCTACTCTTTTCATAATCAATACCCCTGATGGCTGGAGGGGCCAATGCTAGAAGCCATGTGTTCTGGCTTAGGCTGCAGGCTCTTGTCGTTGGAAGTCACAATGCCTGGCTCCTGTCACTCAAACACGAGAAAGAGGCTGAAGTCCTCCAAAGTTTTCTTATCTATAAGAAGGTGAGTGGGAACAGATGAATTGTAAGAGCATTATTTATATGAAGGCTCTACTTTTGACCAAAGACAAGTCTGCTGAGTTATTATTTTCCAGAACATTTACTTGACCTGGGAGGAGAGGGGTTCGGATGGAGTGCAGGACTCCATGGATATTCCTTTGTGTGACTCCAGGGGGCAGCAGCTTCTTGGGTAAAGAGAGGACAGTGAGGAATAAGCAGCTACAGGAAATACTGTTAATTCCATCTCTTAAACCTTGAGGTAAGGAGAGACGTCCACCAAAATGAATTGTTTTTTAAGAAACAAAATATTCTGAAATTATGTGTCAGTTCTAAAGAAACTGGTTCCCAGGAGATCCTCGGAATGTGAAACTCGTTGGTGCAATGATAATATTTCTCCTGAAGGATTTTCCTTTGATTTTCTTGGATGGATTTTTGGTGAAAGCAGATTTATTTTTAACACATGGCATCCTCTTTCTTGATGACAAGGTCTTTTTATTTTTCCAAAATGTGTCTGGCAAGCCCCAAAGCCAGAGAAATGAGATTGGGAGGGCTGTTATTACACACGGCATTGCCAGTGGTACTAGAAACTGCTCCGGTTTCCTGGTTTCTCCTGATCCAAAAATGGATGCAATTTTAGCACTCAGGAGTTTCCCACTTGGTGGAAAACCTGCATCTTTACTCTATTTTTCCGTTTTCATTAGTGGGAAGGAAGGAAGGTAATGCAACAGCTGCAGACTCAGAGAATTCTAACAGAATTGCCAGGTTTTGGTTCCCCCGCCACCGTGGCTTTAAGCCCAGTGCGTGCATCAGAAGCCTTTGAAATCTTTACAGCTAGGAAGCTGAGGATTCTGAAGGAATGAACATGCATGGCGCACGTAATCTACAATTTATTAGCCTGCTTCGCTGGTCATTACTGAGATTTGATTGTAATGCTTAGTGGCACTAACATCCTCTCCACATCTAACTAACAACATTTACGGTCAGTAATAATATTAGCTCAGTCCTTGAGCCGTGTTCTGCGGAATGAATCTGCTGGGGCTCTTCTTGGCTCACTACGCCTCACGCGGCTCCCGGTGTCGGGTCACCCTCCAGTCACACACCGGATAGAATGACATCTTTTAAAGATTTTCTCTGACAGATTTCACTTGAGATGTTAGCCTCTCCATTAGTGCGACACACCAAGAAGTGACGGAGTATGGAGGAAGGGTTGAGTCTTGGACAAGCAAGGATGTCCCAACATTACCAAGGGTCTTGGGAAGACGTCCGTGAATATGCCCAGGAAAGGCCCTCTGGAAATATTCTCACAGCCCAGGTGGGCACTGTGGGAGTCCCTTCCAGCCGCTCTCCTGTGAAGCTTACCAGCACTGTGCACCATTGCCCAGCTCTGCATGCTTTGCTGATCTTGGTCGCTTCCCAGCCACTGTGGGCATCAAGGCTGCCCAGACCCTGCTTCACAAAGAAGCCCAAGCTGATGGCTGACGGGTGCAGAAGCACGAAAACCCAATCTCTTTGCCGTGAGGGGCCATTCCTGCTCAAGAGCCTGTCTCTGGAATCCGGCTGCCGCTGGGGTTTCACTAGCAATCACACCCCTGCTTGGCTTCCTCTCCCCTTTCCTGCTTCCCAGCCCTTCCAGGCCTCTCCAGGGAGCCTTTCCTTCATAAATCACTTTCACAGGAATGTTTGGCTCAGGATCTGCTTCTGGGAGAACCTGATCTCAGAGGCATTAGGCAGGCTCCTGCCTTTCCAGCTGTGCACAAGCCTCATGGCCATTCTGTGCCTGAAGTTGGCCCTCTACCGCAAGAAAAATCTCCTAGCAGCCTAGACTGTGCGTCCTCCCAAACCTCTCCACCTCCACTCAAGGCTCAGGGCCTTCCAGCAGCTTGGGCCTTCTGTCCAGAATAGCCGAAAAGAATCTGAATTTTTGGCTTGTTTACTGCACTCATTTATGGACATACTTCCATTCTGTCTTTGCACCAATCATTTCAACTGTGTATTACCAAAACCATTTTATAGTTTCAGGAAACCAAAGTTCAGAAAGGTTATGAAAACTGAACAAATTCCCACACCCATAAAATGCGAGGCCTTTAACCCCATCTTTTAATTCCAAGCCCAGTGAATTTTTCACATTCTTCCTACAGTGGCCCCACTACAGCCAAGACACCATGTTCCCAGCAGAGCATCAGTAACGCTGAGATGACCACATCACGACCGTGGTAGTCCACATCTCCTCTGTTGACTAACATGGGTGACTGTCACTCTTTACCAATGACAACCCTAGCCTCACTTTGATCCTCTTGCTTCTGGACAAAATGTATCCTAATTTCTTGGCAATATTTAATCTAGAACCAACCTCCACATCCCAAATTTCTCCTTAGATTTATCCTAAGTCCAATCCTATCAAAAGCCCTCTCCCCAAATCCCCCTTCCTATAATGTTCCCAGGCTTTCTCTTTTCTTTGCTGCACTGCCTAACAACCAAACCTAACTTTGTTTATTTTAGGTATGTTCCTTATGGTATCATCATCAAGATTTCATCACCCATCAAGTTATTTTCAAAAATAATTTCTCATGAATAATTATGCTGTTGTCTAGCACCAGGTTTCATGAAAGGTTAGGTGTTATTAATTATAAAGTGCACATGTACCAATAAAAAGAAGAAAACAGGCTGCCAATTAAATTATGACATCAAACCTTTATGATAGTCTTGTGATAAATCAGTCCCAACAGCTTCTTTTGGCTTTCTTTATTTTATTTTTTCACGTGTTCCTGGGTATGTGATCATTTCTCCGACTTCAGTTGCATTGGTTGTCATGGGATAAGTTATGCTTTTCCTTATACCTCAAAGACAAATCTTCATTACTTCTGAATATCTTCCTTTCTTTATTCACATAAAGTAGATGGTGTGGCTTTGCAAGAAAATAGGAAATTGCATTTCTAACATCAAATATTTGCATTAATATATAATTTATGACACAACCCTAATGGCAGAAAGTGAAGAGGAACTAAAAAGCCTCTTGATGAAAGTGAAAGAGGAGAGTGAAAAAGTTGGCTTAAAGCTCAACATTCAGAAAACGAAGATCATGGCATTCGGTCCCATCACTTCATGGGAAATAGATGGGGAAACAGTGGAAACAGTGTCAGACTTTATTTTTCTGGGCTCCAAAATCACTGCAGATGGTGATTGCAGCCATGAAATTAAAAGACGCTTACTCCTTGGAAGGAAAGTTATGAGCAACCTAGATAGCATATTCAAAAGCAGACACCTTACTTTGCCAACAAAGGTCCATCTAGTCAAGGCTATGGTTTTCCCAGTGGTCATTCATGTATGGATGTTAGAGTTAGACTGTGAAGAAAGCTGAGCGCTGAAGAGTTGATGCTTTTGAACTGTGGTGTTGGAGAAGACTCTTGAGAGTCCCTTGGACTGCAAGGAGATCCAACCAGTCCATTCTGAAGGAGATCAGCCCTGGGCGTTCTTTGGGAGGAATGATAGTAAAGCTGAAACTCCAATATTTTGGCCACCTCATGCGAAGAGTAAAAGACTCTGATGCTGGGAGGGATTGGGGGCAGGAGGAGAAGGGGATGACAAAGGATGAGATGGCTGGATGGCATCACCTACTCAATGGACATGAGTTTGAGTGAACTCCAGGAGATGGTAACGGACAGGGAGGCCTGGCGTGCTGCAATTCATGGGGTCACAAAGAGTCGGACATGACTGAGCAACTGAACTGAACTGATACCCCAAAGCTCTATTATGTGTTTCTGCCTTTAGAATATTTCATTTCAAGGTTAAGTTATTGAAGACAATTAAACAGAACACAGACAGCACCAACATGACTGATAAAATAAATGAAGAGATGACCAAGTTTTTGCAGGCACGTGCAATGCTGCCAAGTTGCAGCTTTGACCCCAGGGATTATAAGAATCAAGATGCATCACGATTTTGGCAATATCAGAATGTGGAAAAGCATGCAACCTAAGTATCGATGAAATACACAAAGGTACCTGCAGTTAAATTTTATTTTGAATAGAATTATCCATCTTACTAATTTACAATCACATATAAAATAGAAAAAATACTGCCTTTAAAAGGAGCAGATGCAAATAATGCTGTAAACCTTTCTCTCAACTAAAGGAAACATGTGAAGGCACACAGATTTCTTACTTTTAGAAAAAGAGAACAAGTATTCCTAGGACCTACACCTAAGTAGTAATGTTAGTAATACTGACTAAATAACCACATAGTTAATTGTGGTTTTGAAAAAAAAATATTATCAACTCCCAGTAAATGATGTAAGGAATGTATTAATTCACATAAACAGGTGAGAAAGGGAGATGCCTGGATTAGATGGAAGTGGATTTGCTTTGACTCCAGCCCTTGCCACAAGTCAACTGCGTATATGATATCCCAGACCCAGTGACCCACTCCATTGTTCCCAGTACAAGGTGACCTACTCTTCCCTCCTAAGTGGTTTGGTTCAAAATTGGGAAAGGAATATGTCAAGGCTGTGTATTTTCACTCTGCCTATTTAACTTCTATGAGAAATGCCAGGCTGGATGAAGCACAAGCTGGAATCAAGATTGCCTGGAGAAATATCAATAACCGCAGACATGCAGATGACACCACCCTTATGGCAGAAAGTGAAGAAGAGCTAAAGAGCCTCTTGAAGAAAATGAAAGAAGAGAGTGGAAAAAGCTGGCTTAAAGCTCAACATTCAGAAAACTAAGATCGTGGTATCTGGTCCCATCACTTCATGGCAAATAGATGGGGAAACAATGCAAACAGTGACAGATTATAATTTCTTGGGCTCCAAAATCAGTGCAAATGGTGACTGCAGCCATGAAATTAAGAGACACTTGCTCCTTGGAAGAGAAGTTATGACCAACCTAGACAGCATATTAAAAAAGCAGAGACTTTACTTTGCCAACAAAGATCTGTATAGTTAAAGCTATGGTTTTTCCAATAGTCATGTATGTATGTGAGAGTTGGACTATAAAGAAAGCTGAGTGCTGAAGAATTGATGCTTTTGAACTGTGGTGTTGGAGAAAACTCTTGAGAGTCCCTTGGACTGCAAGGAGATCCAACCAGTCCATCCTAAAGGAAATCAGTCCTGAATATTCACTGGAAGGACTGATGCTGAAGCTGAAACTCCAATACTTTGGCCACCTGATGCGAAGAACTGACTCATCGGAAAATACTCTGATGTTGGAAAAGATTGAAGGCAGAAGGAGAAGGGAATAACAGAGGATGAGATGGTTGAATGGTATCACTGACTCGATGGACATGAGTTTGCACAAGCTCCTGGAGTTGGTGATGGACACGGAAGCCTGATGTGCTGCAGTCCACAGGGTCACAAAGAGTCAGACATGACTGAGTGACTGAACTGAACTGCTCTTCCCTCCTAAGTGGTCAATTCTTAACATATATGGTAGGGTGTTGTTGATGCCTCATCTAAACCTCCTTTTATGTTCTGTTTTCCCCAGCTCCCAGCTTTTGTGAGTACTGGCTGCTAATGGCTCAGAGCAGCCTTCTACTTGAGTTGACTTTCAACAACTGAAATCACTTCACCTGTATTTAGATAGATAAAGAGGTAAGCAGGGAGGCTGGTCATTCTCCCATCCCTGGGAATAGCCAGCAGCCAATGTTTTCAGCCAAGAACAGCAGGAAAGGAAAGAAAAGTGAAGGCGCTCGGTCATGTCCAACTCTTTGCGATCCCATGGACTGCAGCCTACCGGGCTCCTCTGTCCATGGGGTTTTCCAGGCAACAGTACTGGAGTGGATTGCTATTTCCTTCTCCAGTGGGTCTTCCCAACCCAGGGATCGAACTCAGGGCTCCCACGCTGTAGAGAGACACTTTACTGTCTGAGCCACCAGGGAAGCCCAAGAACAGCAGGAGGCAAGTACAAATTGACTTCTGTACGCATGCTCCAGAACTCTCCAGGAGATGAGGCTTAAAGGTAGATTCATATTCTTAATCGACTCTCTCCCCTGTCTTAAGTTGCTGCCTTCAATTCTCTTGTCCACATCTCCCTTGAGAGAGCCCCCCTCAACAAACTGCCTCCACAAGAATCCCCATCTTTAGCTCCAGGCCCAAGCGAACCTGAGAGTAAACCCCATCCCAAAGGCCTTTGCATTTTCATATTAAGTCTAGTCCCCCCGCCACCTCTGTGTATGTGTGTGTGTCTCCATGTGAACTCAGTTCTGCTCACAGAACCTAAATCAGTAAGAAAACCTTGGCTTCACCTTAGTTATGTTAACTCTGCATCTGCTCTCACCCTGTCTCATGAAGAGGAAGAGAATCTTAAAGCTACATCCTCCACCCACCCACCCTGGAATAAGGAAATGAAATGGAGACTTCTCAGGCACCTCCTGGAGATCATTTCAGAACTTTAGAGAAAGTCTTATGGAAAAGTCACTTTTGAAACACGAGGCTTTACTGACATTCGTCCATCTCTTTAGTAAGCTTCATCTCACGTGGTTTTAGAAGGAGGCTCTGTTGAGCCCAGTCGTCTTTCTAACCACTGCCCCTTCCCTTAGGCCAGTTGTGCTATTACTGGCAGACAATGATACAGGTTGTCGGTACAACCTCAGCTCTCTCTCTGCCTCTTCCTTCCTCATTGTGTTCATTTCCCCTGAGTCCTTTCTTTTTCCACAGTCAGTGATGATTGTAGGTTGCTTTTTCCATGGACAGTTCGGAAAACAAAGCCCCAAAGAATCTGAATCAAAATGTCACTGTTTTGGAAAAAAAAAAATTGTTTTTGAATCAGAGACCTAGAGATTTCTTGGAGGTAATGTGTAAGCTTATTTATACTCCTTTTAAAAAAAACACACAAACAAACAACTTTGTTTTTGCTGTTGATTTATTTATCATATCTTGCAGTCACTTAACAGACAGAGGTTCAGCTTACCTTACTCTATATTTAATTCCTCAAGATTTGTCAGCTTTTTAAATTCCATTCTGTTCCTTGCACATCATTTGTGCTGGCATGTTTATCTTTTTCTTATATTCAGTACCTGATTTGTTAGTTCTCAAGCTCTCTTAGGAGATTTATACAAATATAGATTTTATATTTAAAAAAAGATTAGAAGAAATAAATTCTCTGGAAACCACTGCATTGGGAGTTCTTTTTGATTCAGCTAGTTTCTCTTCTTTTTGATTTTATAAAGGGTAGCGATGTGGGTAATATCTTAAACTCCTAAATAAGCAAAAAAGAGAACAATTGCTCAGTCAATGATGAAAACAGTGATCTTGGATCCAGATCAGCTCAAATAGGGGCGCTCAGCCTCCAACCAGCTGCTCCATCATGTCTCAAGTCCACCTGAATCATTTTGCCTTCTCCCATATCCCCAAAATATCAAACAGACACTAATCAGTTCAGTTCAGTCACTCAGTCGTGTCCAACTCTTTGCAACCCCATGAATTGCAGCATGCCAGGCCTCCCTGTCCATCACCACCTCCTGGAGTTCACTCAAACTCATGTCTATCGAGTTGGTGATGCCATCCAGCCATCTCATCCTTTGTCGTCCCCTTTTCCTCCTGCCCCCAATCCCTCCCAGCATCAGAGTCTTTTCCAATGAGTCAACCCTTAGCATGAGGTGGCCAAAGTACTGGAGTTTCAGCTTTAGCATCAGTCCTTCCAAAGATCACCCAGGGCTGATCTCCTTTAGAATGGACTGGTTGGATCTCCTTGCAGTCCAAGGGACTTCTCAAGAGTCTTCTCCAACACCACAGTTCAAAAGCATCAATTTTTCAGTGCTCAGCTTTCTTCACAGTCCAACTCTCACATCCATACATGACCACTGGAAAAACCATAGCCTTGACTAGACGGACCTTTGTTGGCAAAGTAATGTGTCTGCTTTTGAATATGCTATCTAGATTGGTCTTAACTTTTCTTCCAGGGAGTAAGCGTCTTTTAATTTCATGGCTGCAATCACCATCTGCAGTGATTTTGGAGCCCAGAAAAATAAAGTCTGACACTGTTTCCACTGTTTCCCCATCTATTTCCCATGAAGTGATGGGACCAGATGCCATGATCTTCGTTTTCTGAATGTTGAGCTTTAAGCCAACTTTTTCACTCTCCTCTTTCACTTTCATCAAGAGGCTTCTTAGTTCCTCTTCACTTTCTGCCATAAGGGTGGTGTCATCTGCATATCTGAGGTGATTGATATTTCTCCCGGCAATCTTGATTCCAGCTTGTGCTTGTTCCAGCCCAGCGTTTCTCATGATGCACTCTGCATATAAGTTAAATAAGCAGGGTGAAAATATACAGCCTTGACCGAAAGACTTTCTGTAAAGGACCACTGGATAGAAAAACATGCCCCAGGGGCATCGAGGGAAGACATTTATAACTAAGAAGCTCGATCAGGGGAGGGGAAGGGAAGTAACATTGATTGGCCACTTGCTGCAAATCGCATCATTCTTTAATTCTTCTCAGGAGCCCTGTAAGGCACAAGATATTATTGTTGCTATTATCACTTTCAAGATGTGGGACTGAAGCTTAGAGTGACTGAGTAACCTGCTCAGGGATGATCAGCTGATAAGTGGCAGAGCTGAGACTCAATCCTAAACCACTCTTTTCCTGTGTCTGTTCCAGACCATCCATGGCCATTTTCCTTTTACAGTGGCTCCAATGGGGTCTAGGATCACAACCAGCCTTGAGATCCAGTTGCAAGCTATGGGCCCCAGGAAAAAAAAATCCCTATACACTTGGGTGTGCTTCCCTGGTGGGCTCAGATGGTAAAGAATCTGCCTGCAATGCAGGAGACCCAGCTTCAATCCCTGGGTCAAAAAGATCCCCTGGAGAACAAATGGTAACTCACTCCAGTATTCTTGCCTGGGAAATCCCATGGACAGAGCAGTCTGGCAGGCTACAGTCAATGGGGCAAAAAGTTGGACATGACTGAGTGTCTAACACTTTCATATGCAGTTTCAGGAGTATCATATTATTTTGCATGAAATGTCAGTTCAGTTCAGTCACTCAGTCATGTCCAATTCTGTGATCCCATGGACTGCAGCAAGCCAGGCTTCCTTGTCCATCACCAACTCCAGGAGCTTACTCAAACTCATGTCTGTTGAGTCAGTGATGCCATCCGACCATCTCATCATCTGTCATCCCCTTCTCCTCCACCTTCAATGTCAAGGGTTTCACAAATTCCTCCAGGTCCTATTCACCAGAGATATATTCCTTCAGGGAGAGTTTCTTTAGAGACCTCAAATTATGTCAGGAAGTACCTGTCTACTGACGCTGAGACCCATCACGTTCATTCTGGGTGGTCCTCAAGATACCAAGCCAGCCCTGCAATTGTGCTGGATGGAGAAAAGAAGGATAAGAGAGGGTAAACCTTTTCTGGAAACTTGCTTTATGATTATTTTGAATTTATTATACAGGTTGTGTGCTAGACAGTGGGCTCCAAGTCTTAGATGCATTATGTCACTGAATAGCATCACAACTCCAGGAGGGAGACTGATTACTACAGCAGGGTATGAAGGAGGATATTATGGTCCATCAAAGAGGCAAAATGACTCAAGTCATGCTAGGCATGCCCCTAGCAGAGAAAGGACTCAAACCAAGGAAGTTACTCTCTAGGGTGTGTGCCCTTAGTCACTTACACTTCCAGAAAGCTTTCCCCAGACCTGTAGGTGGAGACAGGTGGAGTTCTCTGTATCTCTGTATCATAAAAACACCTGCAACCTCTGTGGTGAATATTTACAATTTAAAGTGCTGATAGTTTTGCTGTAGACATTGTCATTATTAAAAATGTGAAAGTAAATATTTATAAACAGCTTGGTAGGGAAACTAGATGTCTGGGGAGGAATTTTGAACTCAAATTGCTGCTCAGAGATTTTCTTTTAAAAACGAAAATACGCAGAGTGACTCTAAATAGAAACCTCCCTCCTCTTCAGATTCTTGTCTCTGATCACCTAGCTAAGGCTCCCCTAAAATTCAACACTGGTTCCTCAGGAAAATGACAGCTTTGAAAAAGTTTAGCTGCAGTGAAATGCTACTGCTTACCCTATACAATAGTAAAGTGATCAAGACAAGTAATACCAAGGATTGGAAAAGATGTGGAGCAACTGGAACTCTCAAACACTGCTATAGGGAGTGGTAAATAGATTAACAGCTCCTTCACAAAATTGATGAGTATTTCCTAATGATATTAAATTCATTCGCCTGCACTATGACCTAGAAGTTTCACTTCTGGGAACCTAGCTGAGACAAATGATAACATATAGATAGCCATACAAGGAAATGTACGAGAAGATTCATTGCAGCTTTATTCAGAAGAACCACAAATCAGACACAACCCAAATGTCTATCAACAGATGACTGCTTAAACAACTTGTGGCAGAGCCTCACAATGGCATGCTGTTCTAGAAACAGAACAAACTGCTCTTACTACTGATAATATACTACTACATGGATGGACACCAAAAACATTGTTCTGAGCAAGCAAAGCCAGACAAAACAGACTATCATTTCATTTATGTGACACTGGAGAAAATGCAAACTAATCTATAGTGGCAGAAAGTAAATCTGTCCTTTCCTCTGATGGATGAGAGGTGGAAGCAAAAGGGTATGAGGGGATTTGTTGAAGTGGTGGGTGTTTCTGCACCTTGTTCTGTATTCTGATGGGTGGTGGGAACCACTGAAGTGTGCACTTGTCAAAGCCCACTGATCCATTTTCTTAAACATCTGTGCATTTTACTGCATGTAAATCATATCCTAATAAAATAAGAATCCTGGAAGGAAAACAGAAAGGCTGGATGGTGAATCTCCATCCTTGGTGGGCTCAGCTGATGACCCAGCTTCCTAAGGCACAGGACTCCCCAGAAGTTTATCACCTTTGCAGGATGCTCTGACACTTTGAAGGGTCCAGGGGAAAAAAAAAAAGATGTACAGTCCCACTTTTCTAACTCTCCAAATGGAGCTACAAAAATGGTCAATGTTTATATGCTTCCAAATTCCAAAAGGCAGTGTGGATGGAAACTATCCGTCTTGACTTTTCCGGTGTTTGGTTCTTGGAGTTCCAGTCCTGAGGAATGACTGTGAAATTCTTACAGTGGCACTTCGTTTTGATGGACTGAATGTCCTTCTTGGTTGATCTGGTACTGGTTCGGTCTATATTTGGGGATTCAACCTACTTGGGGCTGGAGTTGAAAGGGGCATGCCACAGGAGGGGTTTCAGGGGGAGCTGACTCTTTCGGATTCTGAGATGCGCCCTCCTCAGTAGCAGCCCCGATCTCCAAGGAAATGTGATGAGCAGAGAGCGGGGCTGGAGGTAGAGGTCAGCCCCCACAGTCTTCATCGTGGAAACGCCTCTGCCAATTTCAAGGCGCCTTCTGAGGTGGCTAACCCTCTAACACTCTTGATGAATTCAGAGACACATTAGTTTGATTTACATAATAATTTTAATTTATTTATTTTAATTAGAGGCTAATTACTTTACAATATTGTATTGGTTTTGCCATACATCAACATGAATCAGCCACGGGTATACACGTGTTCCCAATCCTAAACCCCCTTCCCACCTCCCTCCCCATACCATCCCTCTGGGTCATCCCAGTGCACCAGCCCCAAGCATCCTGTATCCTGCATCAAACCTGGACTGGCGATTCGTTTCTTATATGATATTATACATGTTTCAATGCCATTCTCCCAAATCTTCCCCCGCTCCCTCTCCCAGAGTCCAAAACACTGTTCTATACATCTGTGTCTCTTTTGCTGCCTCGCATACAGGGTTATCGTTACCATCTTTCTAAATTCCATATATAATATTTTTAAATAAACGATTGCTTTGGAGAGTTAATTGTCTTTCCATTCTCCCTTCCTCGACTGAACTGTGGCGTTACAAATACCCTCCCAGAGAGCCCAAGAGGAGGCAGATGTGGCTGAGAGAACACAGAACAATCCACACCTCGCAAATGCCAACAAGAAGGGCAATTTGGAATTTGCTGGCAAATCAATCCCTAAAGCAAGATTGGCGAACGGGGCAAGCATCTCAAAAATCATTTTGCGTGGGCGAAAATGCATGCCCAGCTCCCGGAATACAGTGGTGGTGTGCGGGTCCATCTCGGCCTCCCGGGGGGCCCCTCGTCCATAGAAGGGCGGAGCTGCTCCAAGGGACAGAGGGCCTGGCGGCGGCGGTTGCCAGGCGCCCGGCGGGCGGCGCGGCTCTGCAGAGAGGCAGACTGCCAGGATCCGGAGCAGGCTGGCTTCCTCAGAGCACCTGTCATCCTTCCCTTTGCATGAAGGCGCCACCTTCCCCCGCCTCTCTCTGCTTTCCCCCGCGGGGCTTCCTATTGCCTTTCCCACTGGCAGATGCAGACTGCCTTCCTCCCAGCAGTTGGGGGCGCTGGAGGAGGGGAGGGCCTTGGCAAAGGCATCCTCCGCCTTAGCAGGCGCCTGCATCCCAGGAATCAGTCGGTTGCAGGTGCTGTGACACGATGACAAGCAGTCAGGCCCTGGGTGACTGCATGCACGTCATTTGCTGTGCCTGACAGTCTCCGACACCCCATCAATCATGGTCTTGATTAGGCCACTTAGAGTCTCCTGTCTCAACTTTGGGCTCTGAACCGAATTTATTGCGAACTGAACAGCCTTATTTCCAACGTGGGCGTCAGCGTCTTGTTTACAAGAGCATCATGGAGCTGGAAGTTCACACTTGCACACTCGAATGGGCCAGTCTTTTCTCTTGTCAATACAGCAGTTAGATGCATGTCAGGCACACGAATTTGCTGGGAAGTTTTGCTTTCCTTGGTTCCTCTTTCATTTTTTGCAAAGATGCATTTTGTTGTTCCTCTGGTGCTGTATTTAGGGAATGTGGTGACTGTCCATGTATTCATGAGCAGTGGGTCTTCTCATGGAACGGGAAGAGAGGAAACGACTCAGAGTTACTCCAGTGATGATTAAAAGTTTGGGATGAGCTGGAAGATTGGGACTGACAGATATACATCACTATGTGTAAAATAGGTAACTAACCAGAACCTGTGTAAAGCACAGGGAACCCTACTCAGTATGCGGCAGTGACCTAAATGGGAAGGAAATCCAGAAAAGAGGGGCTGTATGTATACATATAGCTGATTCACTGTACTGTACAGCAGAAAATAATGCAACATTGTAAAGCAACTATACTCCAATTAAAAAAAAAAATCTTGGTATTAACCAGCTGCTTACCTCAAAGAGGTTATTTATCCACTAACATTGATTAAGCTTGGTATCTGTGTCCAGCCCAGTCTGAGACTCTTGGAGGGCCCTCAGGTAAGATAAACATGATTGTTGCCCAGGAGAACCTCAAAATATAGTTAGGGAGATAATTATACAAATATTTCTGTGGCAAAATGTGGATCAAACTTCTTTGCCTGGTACTGAAGGCATCCGAGAACTTGACCACAGTAGAAGGTCCTCACAGGCATATCCTGGACATTTAAGGAATATCCATCATGCTTTCTTCCTGTAGAGAAGTTCATGGCTGTGTCCTTATCTGGGACCCCATTTTTCACGTATGTATCTAAATCAGAGGTCAGCATAGTTTTTCTGTAAATGGTAAAATAATAAATACTTTAGGCCTCATGAACCAAGAGGCAAAATGCAGCAACTATTCTTGCTGAAAGGTTAATAGTCTTGTTTACATTCTACATTTAAGAATGTAAAAACCATTATTAGCTAATAGACCATACAGAAATGGGAGGTGGGTTGAATTTGGCCTGAGGGCTGTAGTTTGCTGACATCAATATAAATCCCATTTGTCTTTCAAGACCCAGCTCAAACTCCAATTGCTATGTAAAACATATCTGATACATCTCACCCGAAATTTTCCTCTCTTAGGAATGTCTAATTTATACAATCTGTCAAGTAAGTATTCTTATATTTACAAATGCATCTATCAAGAGTATGGTTGGAGGAGAAAATAGAAATTTTTAAATCAGACAGAATAACATTCAAATTTTGATTTCTCAGCTTACAGTTGAGTGGCACTGTGAAAACAACTTACATTCTCTGAGAAGTTTATTTTTGAAAAAAAAAAATCAAAGTATGTTTATATCTGTGTAGGAGGTATTTTTTTTCCATTTCCTTACCTAGATTTTCAAAATTATTTGCCTCAAATATGTATCCCTTCTATAGTAGAGATATATCAAATACCTCATCCACAGGGTTATTTGTATTTAAAAAATGATATCTCTGAAATGGTATAAAGGGTTAGTAAATATTCTCTTCCATCTCTTCGTGAATTCTTTCTATATTCTCATCAAGGATATATGTCTTATGTTCAATACTAAATTGCATTATTTTTAGGACCAGATGCCATCTTAAATTTTAAGCCCTCAACAATACTGAATTGAGATCTTGCACTTGGCTGGTGGTCAGAATCATTTGCTGTTAATCTAAATGTTTCCCCTAAATTCTTTTTACACTGCTGCTGCTGCTGCTGCTAAGTTGCTTCAGTCGTGTCCGACTCTGTGCAACCCCATAGATGGCAGCCCACCAGACTCCCCAGTCACTGGGATTCTCCAGGCAAGAACACTGGAGTGGGTTGCCATTTCCTCCTCCACTAAAACCCTTCAAAAGAATTTTCTCTATTCATTTCTCTTTGCTTGCCCTACTACTCAGTCTAATTCAATCTGTCTTCTCTATCATTCACCCACCTCCATGTCTGTAAATCTAGTGAACATATTTCAGAGCTCATTTTATTTGACTCTTCATGAGCATTAGAGTCAAACATGTCCTTCTTTCTGACACCTCAGTATTTTTAACTCCATGATATCAGGATTTCCTGGATCTCCTCCTTATTCCTCTCTCTCCATTTCTGTCTCGTTTGCAGGATCTGTATCAGGCAGAGACCATTAAGCATTGGCATTTCTGAAGACAGCCCTTGCTATTATCTCTCTGCATTTCCAACCATATCCCAGGTTTCAGAAGGCATCTATATACAGATGTGGCACTAAATTTAATCTTTTACCAAGGCCTCTAAGGCCTACCTCAGTCATCTCAGTTACAGACCCCTCAGAGTCAACATGACCAAGACTAAATCTATGAGCCATGCTGATCCCTCAAGCTTGTGACCCAAAGCTAGTCTTCCTTCCGAGTTTTCTATCTCAGAGAAAGATATTGCCATCCTTCCCATCAAACAAGCCAGAAACGTAGGAATTTATTCTAAAAACCTACCTCTTTCTTACTATACAGGTAATTTATTACCAACCTCTGCAGATTTTCTCTCTTTTACAAATTTCGGATCCTTCTCTTTTTTTGTGGTCAACGCCACCACTGTAGGCCAACAAGAGTCATCTGTGGAATAGGATGTTGATAGTGGGGGAGGTTGTATGTGTTTGGGTGTAGAGATTATATAGTAACTCTCTGTCAGTCAGTTCAGTTCAGTTCACTTCAGTCGCTCAGTCGTGACCAACTCTTTGTGACCTCATGAATCGCAGCACACCAGGCCTCCCTGTCCATCACCATCTCCCGGAGTTCACTCAAACTCATGTCCATCGAGTTGGTGATGCCATCCAGCCATCTCATCCTCTGTCGTCCCCTTTTCCTCCTGCCCCCAATCCCTCCCAGCATCAGAGTCTTTTCCAATGAGTCAACTCTTTGCATGAGGTGGCCAAAGTATTGGAGTTTCAGCTTTAGCATCATTCCTTCCAAAGAACACCCAGGGCTGATCTCCTTTAGAATGGACTGGTTGGATCTCCTTGAAGTCCAAGGGACTCTTAAGAGTCTTCTCCAATACCACAGGTCAAAAGCATCAATATTTCGGTGCTCAGCTTTCTTCACAGTCCAACTCTCACATCCATACATGACCACTGGAAAAACCATAGCCTTGACTAGATGGACCTTTGTTGGCAAAGTAATGTCTGCTGCTACTGCTGCTAAGTCACTTCAGTCGTGTCTGACTCTGTGCGACCCCATAGACCGCAGCCCACCAGGCTCCGCCTTCCCTGGGATTCTCCAGGCAACAACACTGGAGTGGGTTGCCATTTCCTTCTCCAATGCATGAAAGTGAAAAGTGAAAGTGAAGTTGCTCAGTTGTGTCCGACTCCTAGCGACCCCATGGACTGTAGCCAACCAGGCTCCTCTGTCCACGGGATTTTCCAGGCAAGAGTACTGGAGTGGGGTGCCATTGCCTTCTTTGAAGTAATGTCTAGTTTCTGCTTAATTTTGGTGTAAACCTAGAACTGCTCTAAAAAAATAAAGTCTATTAAACACAAAAGCAAAAACACTCTAGTGCCATTTATTACGGGTAGAATCAGGGCAAAGTTAGGCTTCCCTTAAACCTACATCCTCCATTTATCTTCTTTTCTGGCCCTGTTTTACTCCCCACCTCCTTTCTTCTGAGATTATTCCTTCAATAAATCACTTAAACAAAATCCCCGTCGGAGGCTCTGCTTCCAGGACACCAGCCTCAGGCAGAGCTGTAGGTGTGGCGTACATGATCGCTGACCTGTCCAGCCCTTTTCTTCTGCTTAGAAAGTGGGACATAGAGTGATTTTTGATGGAACAAAGAGACGTAACAGATGTCTGAAATATATAAATAGGTGCTGATAGAAAACATGGGCCTGGAGAGAGTTGAAAAGAAATCTCATCTCACCACACCTAGAAAGATGGAAATGCACTAAAGACAAATTTCACCGACTTTAAAGATTTGTCTGGGTGCCAGCTCTTCATTCTGTGAGAAGGAAGCAATTGCTGTCAACTCCTTTCACCCACTGTATTTGCTTTCTGTGGCTGCTGTGATAAACTACCGCAAACTGGATGGCCTACAACAACAGAAATGTATTCTCTCATAATCCTGGAGACCTGAAGTCCAAAATCAAAGCATTGCCGAAGCTGTACTCTCTCTGGAGGCTCCAGGGGAGAATCCAGCCTTGCCTTTTCCAGTGTTGCATGCTCCTGGCAGTCCACAGCATTCTTGGCTTCTGGCCACACCACTCTGCTTCTGTTAGCATGCCACCTTCTCTGTGTCCATCTTCTCTTCCGTATGTCTCTTACAAAGACACTTTTCACTGAATTTAGAGTCCACCCAAATAAGCCAGGATTATCTCAAGGTCTTTAACTTAATGAAGTCTGCAAAGGCCTTTGTTCCAAATAAGGAAACATTCACAGATTCCATGGAGGGGCTGACATGTCTTTTAAGGGAGGAGGCACCATTTGGTCCACTATACTCAGTAACTTTTCCCCTAATTCTATATAATAATATTTCTTATGCTTATATATCTGTTTACAGTCTGCCCAGTTCTTTCAATTAAATAGCCTATTAATTACCATAACAAATAAACAAGAAGAATACCTGTTGTGTAACACATTTTTCATATATCCCAAACATACCCTGTTAGGTGCTATTATTCCAATTTTACAGTTAAGGAAACCAGGGCTGGGATGGGCTTTAATTTTTTACCTTTAGTATTTCAAACTTGGTATCTTCACTTGGTGACTCTCGTAAGAGCTAGAATTAGAAGGGTCTCCAGCAACAATGGATTCACCTTGCTCCTTGGATTAGTGTTCTGAGTATAATGCCAATAATAATCGACTGGCATCTGTATTGTGGGGGGATGAAGGAGAAAGAACTAGGGTTCCAGTCTTGCACAGAGAGCTGGAGTCCCCACTGTGTTCTCTGACTAGCTTCCTGAATTTGGTAAATCATAACATTTCTCTAAGACTGCCATTAAGGTAGAATGTTCCCACATTGCTCATGGGCTTCCCAGGTGGCACCACTGTTAAAGAACCCACCTGCCAATGTAGGATACATAAGAGACCTGGGTTCAATCCCTGGGTGGGGAAGATCCCCTGAAGAAGGGCATGACAATCCACTCCAGAATTCTTGAGAATTCCATAGACAGAAAAGCATGGTGTGCTATAGTCCTTTAGGTCATAAAGAGTCAGACATGACTGAAGAGACTTAACAGGCACGCATGCTGCTCGTATGGCTTTTTAAGGAACAACTGAGTTAAAAGCAGTCACCTTTACCAGATTAGTTATACATTAATATATAATTGCAGTGACATACACATTAACACTGGTATCCTTCTTTTTGTATCTTCAGACCACAAGAAGGCACTCAGGATAGCTTCACAGTCTCCATTTACTAATCCTTGACCAAGACCTTCCACTACTGTGAGCTGGCTTCCAGCTCCACAAGAAGGCTGGGAAGGAAAACTTGAAAAATTTGAGAATAAAAATTTTTCCATCTCTATATATAATTATGACTGATTCACATTGTAATACAGAAGAAAGCAATACCACAGTGTAAATCCTTTTTCTTCCAATTAAAAAATAAATTAAAAAAAAGAGATGTTCCCAGTTCATCTCAATCAAGGCTTTCATAGAAGCATTTATATAAGTCCCTACTTTGGTGTAAGTTATTTTCTTCAGTTACCCACAAAACACCTGTTTCTAAAGGATCTAGCATCTACACTGACCTACAATGAATTATGGAGCAGAGACTATTTTCTTTCTTGGCACCCCTCCCTCCCACCACCGTCATCACCCAAATGGTCAAAATTTAATATGTGAACCCCTAACAAAAAAATTCTGAAAGAGATGGGAATACCAGACCACCTGATCTGCCTCTTGAGAAACCTGTATGCAGGTCAGGAAGCAAGAGTTAGAACTGGACATGGAACAATAGACTGGTTCCAAATAGGAAAAGGAGTATGTCAAGGCTGTATATTGTCACCCTGCTTATTTAACTTATATGAAGAGTACATCATGAGAAATGCTGAGCTGGAGGAAGCACAAGCTGGAATCAAGATTGCCTGGAGAAATACCAATAACCTCAGATATGCAGATGACACCACACATGTGGCAGAAAGTGAAAAAGAACTAAAGAGCCTCTTGATGAAAGTGAAAGAGGAGAGTGAAAAAGTTGGCTTAAAGCTCAACATTCAGAAAACAAAGATCATGGCATCCGGTCCCATCACTTCATGGCAAATAGATGGGGAAACAGTGGAAACCATGGCTGACTTTATTTTTCTGGGCTCCAAAATCACTGCACATGGTGATTACAGCCATGAAATTAAAAGACACTTACTCCTTGGAAGCAAAGTTATGACCAACTTAGACAGCACATTAAAAAGCAGAGACATTACTTTGTCAACAAAGGTCCATCTAGTCAAGGCTATGGTTTTTCCAGAAGTCATGTATGGATGTGAGAGCTGGACTATAAAGAAAGCTGAGCACTGAAGAATTGATGCTTTTGAACTGTAGTGTTGGAGAAGAATCTTGAGAGTCCCTTGGACTGCAAGGAGATCCAACCAGTCCATTCTAATGGAGATCAGTCCTGGGTGTTCACTGGAAGGACTGATATTGAAGCTGAAACTCCAGTACTTTGGCCATCTGATGCGAAGAGCTGACTCATTGGAAAAGACCCTGATGCTGGGAAAGATTGAGGGCAGGAAGAGAAGGGGACAACAGAGGATGAGATGGTTGGATGGCATCACCGACTCAATGGACATGGGTTTGGGTGGACTCCGGGAGTTGGTAATGGACAGGGAGGCCTGCGTGCTGCGGTTCGTGGGGTCGCAAAGAGTCGGACACGACTGAGCGACTGAATTGAACTGAACTGAACAAAAAAGTGGTAAGTTCACTGTTCTGCAGGAAAAGCAAGTCATTCAGCATGTCAAGACCGCCATCAGGAGACCCAGTGGCCTCTTCCGCCTCACCCCTCCAGGTGCGCACTCAGGCAAGCAGCATCAGCTCAGGAGGCATGCGTGTCCACACTGTACTCTGGCCCGTGAGTCAGAACTCACCCCATGCTGGGGCCCACGAGGCTGCTCCAGGAGATTCTGATACAGAAGTTTCAGGAGCCCTTTGCTGTATCAGTGGTTCTCAAACTTCCGCAGCACCTTTTTTATCTCTGGATATGAAAAGTTGTATTGCCAAAAAGAAAAACATTCCATTTTGGAAGATTGCTTTTATGCCTGGCTTTCCCATTGCATAAGTTCCTCTGGAATTCTGGGGGCCGGTTCCTCCATTCTCTCTAGACATGCAGTCATCACGCCTTTTCATGTCCTCTTCAAAATATTTCAGACCCATACTGGGCCTCCTGAAGTTGCTTACTGCTCCAAGCTTGTCCTTTTTGCCTCCAAATCCATTCCATTTCTGTCTTCATACCATCACCAGATATGCCTTCCCTAAGCCCCATTTTGGTTGCAAAATATTGTGAAGTTATCAAGGACTCTAGTTCCTACTATATCAAATCTAAACTGTTCCTTCCAGTTTTCATCCAGTCTCTCTTTACAATCACTCCTATAACTCACTAACTCACTCTCTGCTTAAACAGTTGCTTTCCTGGGCCACACACATAGAAATTCATTTTTCTTAGTTGCTACTGTTGTTCTTCACTTAGAATATTCTTCTTTCCCAATCTAAACTCCAACACATCCTTCAAGGCCCAGATGAAGCGTCATTTTAAACCCAGGTTTGCACATCAGCGATCACTTCTCCCTGTCCACAGCACATATTGCTGGTCAATTATGAAACTCAAGCTGAGATACCAAATGCCACCTCTGAATCCTACTTAACACAACACTCCAGACCACTACCACTAATCAAAGTGTACCCAGAGGATGAAACCTCAGTATTATAACCCTTTGTGACTTTTGTTATTCCCACTATTCCAGAATCCACCATCAGGTATCTATTCATTGTTATTCAGTACATTGTAATCTCATTTAGGAGAGGAAGAAGGCTTAAAATACTTCTGTACACCTCCAGAATTTCACAGCCCTGAATATAAGGGAAGACCTGAGGAATACCAGTTTGTTTGATTTTGATTAGACTGACAATATTGTAATAAAAGCACTTCTCTGGTGACTCAGCGATAAAGAATCTGCCTGCAATGCAGGAGATGCAAGAGATGCTGGTTCAATCCCTTGTTGGGAAAATCACCTGGAGGAGGGCTTGGCAACTCACTCCAGTATTCTTTCCTGGAGAATCCTATGGACAGAGGAGCCTGGCAGGCCACTGTCCATGGGGTTGCAGAGTCAGACAGGACAGAAGCAACTTGGCACACGTGAACGCACACATTGTAACAGATATGCAGTGATGCTTACCCTTGATCTGGCTGACTTCACTCTATGGAGACCCAGGTTCACCTGAGCTCCTCATTCACCACCTCAAAGAATAATAGTAGACATATTTGCTTCATTAATTCCTTAGGTTTCCACAGAGTAAAATGGGAATTATCTTCATCTCCTCAGTAAGCTAGAACTGAGAGATATGCAATTAAAATCAGCTTAAAAGCAAAGTAGCATCAAATACGGATATAAACCGGGCACTGTGTCTCACACAGTGTAATGGTACCAGATAACGGTAAATGTTGACAGCAGCACCATGTAAATACTGAGCCTTACCTTGGTTTGAAGGAACATTTACCGGAGGTATTTTTTTCATCTGAAATAAAATCTTGACCTCAACTCCGTTTTTTTCTTCTTCATATTTTGACATACAAAAATACTAAAGGAGATGTGGGGGAGGCACCAGGGCTGTGATTAAATCTGCTTCTCACATCTATTATCTTCTCACTTTCCACGAGCTCTAATTTAAACATCTTATTTATAGTGTAATGTTCTTAAGAGTTTTCTGGGTGTATTTAAACGGGGATAACTAATTGGGACCATTCTAGTAGAAATCAGCTCCAAGCTCATCTTCCTAGGTGGCAGCTCCTCTCTGCTCCTGAAAAATAATGTAATTTCCTGTTTTTCAGTCTAATTTTCATGTTCACTGTTACTGTTCTGAATGTCGTGACTTCAGGCTGCATGAGCTTAACAATGTTTTTAGTTTCAATATTATCCCTAATATTTGAAATCTTTACATCATGAATTTGTTATCTTCTTCCAGAACTTTCCACTCTTCTTGACATTAAAAAATAAGTAAAGTCTAAAGTAGGGGACAACTTAAAAATAGTCTAAATTAGGAATATTTTTAAAAAGTGAAAATTGTATGTTCTGTTTTAGATATATGTTTATTGAACGAGCATAAAAAATGAACAGAATCTGTTTTCTAGCTCTATAAAATGTTGTTTTACCCATTTACTCTTGTTTCCTGGTAATATATGCCTCAGGTAACAAGTATATTTCTATTATTTATGACTTAGTGGAATAATCTGATGCCAGTACCTGGGGCCACATGCAAACTTAGATTAATTTATACACCAGCTTCTCTTGTTCTCTCCCAATCACCCAGTGTAGGTTGAGTTCTCCAGAGTCAGATTCTGAGAGCAGGGTGAGTTGTTGATTAAGGATGTGGACCAGGAGAAAATGGTAAGAAGTAGAGAATAGGACAAGGAAAGAGATAACACCATGGCAGGGGGATTTCAGGTGAGGTCTCAACCGCTGTCTGGCCTGGGGGGAGCTCCAAGTGTAAAGGACACTTGGAGTTTATTCCTCCTTGAAAAAAGTGAGCTGGGCTCTCACACTTCAGCAGTCCCTGGACTCCTGCAAGTCCCAGGATCATGACTTTCCAGGCACTTCCGGCCCTCAGTATGTCTGGGCAACACATCTCCAGTAACCCAAGAATAGATCACTGAAGAAGACAGCAGGGGCCAGGTGTTTTCATGGATGAGACTTCCCATTGGCAGCTACAAAGGTCCTGCACCGCTTCTTCTAGGGATGGGTTTTGGGGAATAGCCTCCAACCATACTCCTTCCAGCCCCTCAGACCTCCACAGCTGCTATTTGCACATAGTTCCAAATGCAGGGACAATGTCTTTCTTCATCAGGTGGCCATTCTCTTCAACCCTGCTACTGCTACATAACAAACCATTGAAAAGATTAAAGTGCCTTAAAACAATGATCATTTATTCTGTGTAGGAGTCTGTATGTTATCAGGTTGGATTGGGCATAGCTGGGTGGTTCTTCTGGTCTTGCTGTGTTCCCTCGTGTACCTTAGCTCAACCATAGGAGCTTTAGCTGATTCTGGATGAATATCTTATTCCTGTGGCTTCAGTTGGGACAACTGTAATGATTTCTATCTCCTCCACATGAAATGAGTTCTCTCAGCCTTCAACAGGTTATCTCGAGTGTATTCATGTGACAGGGATGCCAGTAGAACAAGTGGCGTTGTGCAAAGTCACTTGAAGGCCAGGCTCAGGACCAGCTCACTGTCACTTTTGCCACATTCTATTAGTCACAGCAAGTCATGCAAACAGGCCAGAGTCAAGAAGTGGAAATCAGGTTCAGATGCAAAGTAAAATCAGATGCAGAGTCAGCAAAGGGCATGGATGGCAATGTAAACAATCACACATATTATTTTGCAACATTACACAACTTCTCAGCACACCACTCTCCTACTCCCAAACATCAGCTTAACTTCAGGATGAGCCCAATCTTCCCAACATAATCCCAGGTAGAGGTTTTCTTTATCTTGGTTCCTGATGCCCAAATATGCTATTCACCCACCAGCACAAGGTCTTCTCTGTTTTTTGTCAAGTTCTCCAGAGAAACAGAACCAATAGGACACATAGACATACACAGAAAGGGATTTATTATGAGGGATTGAATCTTTCAAGAACACCCTCACTCAGAAATAATGCTTACCAGCTATCTGGGCATTCCTTAGCCCAGTTAAGTTGACACATAAAATGAACCATCATAGGCATGTAAAGTAGGGGAAGGGGTAGTTCATTTCTTCTTTCTCCTAGCCTCTCAGACAAGACAGAAATCACTCTCAGCAGATTATCCCTCTAGAGATATTCAACAATGCTTCCTTTCTGTTCATTTTATGCCTGTGTGTGTGATGTATCTTGTTTCTCTTCATGTGACATCTGGTGATTAAGAATCACAAAAGGGAGTTCTGTTTTCAGCTGCTGGGCATGTTTAACACTTTCGCAGGTCATCCTTCCCAGTAGCTCGAACTTGTGAATTGGATAATGATAAAGGTTCTCCATGTGCCCTCCTATTCATGGGTCCCTTTTAAGTAAGATAATTTACAACAGAAGATATTCAGATGATACGACCCTAATAGCACAAAGCAAAGAGGAACTAAAGAGCCTCTTGATGAAATTGAAGGAGGAGACTGAAAAAGCTGACTTAAAACTCTACATTCAAATAATGAAGATCATGGCATCTGGTCCCATCACTTCATGGCAAATAGATGGGGAAACAATGGAAATAGTGACAGACTTTATTTTCTTGGGCTCCAAAATCACTGCAGATGGTGACTGCAGCCATGAAATTAAAAGACACTTGCTCCTTGGAAGAAAAGCTATAACCAACCTAGACAACACATTAAAAAGCAGAGACATCACTTTGCCAACAAAGGTCCATATAGTCAAAGCTATTGTTTTTCTAGTAGTCATGTGCAGATATCAGAGTTGTACCATAAAGGAAGTTGACCACTAAAGAATTGATGCATTCGAACTGTGGTGCTGAGGAAGACACTTGAGAGTCCCTTGGACAACAAGGAGATCAAACCAGTCCATCCTAAAGGAAATCAACCTTGAATATTCATTAGAAGGACTGATGTTGTAGCTGAAGCTCCAACACTTTGGCCACCTGATGTGAAGAGCAACTTATTGGAAAAGACCCTGATGCTGCGAAAGATTGAGGGCAGGAGGAGAAGTGGGTGAAAGAGGAAGAGATGGTTGGATGGCATCATCAACTCAGTTGATGATGGGCATGAGTTTGAGCAAATTCTGAGAGATAGTGAAGAACAGGGAAGCCTGGTGTGCTGTAGTCCATGGGGTCACAAAGAGTCGGATGCAACTTAGTGACTGAACAACGACACCAATACTGGAAAGCTGGACATCGAGTGTGAAGTGAGGAAAGATCTATACAAGCTTCAAATGATCAAATGTTGTCCCCACTTTCTTCCCAATGTATAAAACACTTTATGCATTTCATCAGTTCTAAAATGATCATTTTTCATATTTTAACCTCTCTGAAATTGGCATGCATCTTAAAATTGATTGTCTCAAAATTATTTGGCAGTGTTTTCTTAATAGCCTATTAAATAGTGGTGAATCTTACAACCGATGTTGTCTTAGTTTTGATGATATATGATGACTGGAAGAAGTAGTTGTTTCATCATATAAAATATTGGCTGCAAAGCACACACATGAACTTGTTAAAAGGGTGGCAAGTGAGGCTTTTGATATGAGTGCTCAATAATTCAACAGGCTTCACTTTTTGAACAACTCAATTAAACTCTAGTTTCAGCCAAGTTGACCATATGCATGGGTAAATGACCAGGTTAGCAAGCATGAGAAGAATTCTTCAGAATCATCCTCAAAATATTGTGAAGGGAACATTTTTTTTCTGGATGCCTTTGTAACAGCTTAAGTTAGCTATTCTGTATAAAGCAGTATTACTGAGTCACCATCAAAAAGTAGCCCTAGATGCATAGAATTATGGCAGTTCTCTTGGCATAAAGGTCTGACATAAGGGATGGGGTGGGAGGTAGGAGGGAGGTTCAAGAGGGGGACAACATATGTATACTTATGGCTGATTCATGTTGATATACAGCAGAAACCAACACAACATTATAAAACAATTATCTTCCAATTAAAAATAAATAAACTTTAAAAAATCTGAGAAAAGGAAATTTCAGAAGAATCAACTGAGATCTCACATTTCCAACTTTAGCTTCTGAGTTCATGCCTCATAGAGTCTGTTTGAAAATACTTTTCCTCATTACCATGACTAATTCCCAGTCTACAGTCCGCCCAAATGTGCTTACCTCATTTAGACCAAAACGTACATGTTAGAGAATTAAGCTCATTTAAAAAATCTATTTACTGCAGTTTTCCACTTCTTTTCAGTTTTTCCCAGTACATATGTACTATCTTGAGAATCAGAAAATTTGTTTAAATGAAAACAAAAATTATCTGTAGGACAGCAAAACAGATCACTACAGATACAATAAGTGAACAAGATAATAATAAAAGCTAGCTCAAGTGTTACACTCACTTTCCGCCAGGCCACTGACCAGCGGGCCCCCTCACACCCTTGAGTGGTCAGGGCTACTTCCATCTCCCTTCACAGATGAGGAAGCACTGACTCAGGAGGATTTCAGAGCTGAGGACTCGCCTATCAGAGGAGAAGCAGGACTGAAGGCCAGCGACCAGGGTCCAGAACCCACATTGCCTGCAGCCTGATGCATAAACAGGAAGTGAACATAAACAAGCAGGTCAGAGTGCCAAGAAGTCATTCTATTTTTCATCTCTTTGTAGCTTCATGGTAAAAGGATACTTTTCTCTCTAAACTTCAGCTTCTCCATTTGTAATGTGGGGATTCTGGCATTAATAACTGACCTTTTTAAGGATCAAATGAAACAATGAATATGACGATGCCTTGTAAACTGAAAGAAAGTGAAGTCACTCAGTCGTGTCCAACTCTTAGCAACCCCATGGACTGTAGCCTACCAGGCTCCTCAGTCCATGGAATTATCCAGGCAAGAGTACTGGAGTGGGTTGCTACTTCCTACTCCAGGGGATCTTCCCCACCCAGGGACTGAACCCAGGTCTCCCTAGTATCCCACATTGCAGTCAGACGCTTTACCGTCTGAGCCACCAGGGAAGCCCATAAAACTGACAAGTGATGTCAACTTGACAACTGACAAGTTTGCTGTGTAAACTGACAAGTGATCTATGTAAATATTCCATTAGTAACAACACCATCTTCTTTTCTCTCTCAGGACTTGGTGAGAAAACCAGAGGCGGTTATCTCTCCAGAACCTGCTCCCCTATCGTACTTCTGTCTCCAGTCCTGGTGATAAAGTACTAAACTCTTTCCTCCTGTATCTGAGACCTACTGTCAATAGCTACTATTCGCACTCTGCCATCAGGGTCCTGCCCAGGATCCCACTGGCAAGAAAGTAAATGCAGAGCACACATGCCATAGCTTCCCCCTTCCTTGTCCATGACAGATTCTGATAATCAAGCACAGATCTCCCACCAGTTCAGCCAAAGCTCAAATGTTGCCTCAGAATCCTTAACAGAGATCTAAGCAGATGCTTGCTACTAGTAATCAAATGTGATCAACAGGTGAAATTAAGTCTATTTCCCATTCCTGTTGCAAAGTAGTATAAAATGCACCTATAAACAGAATTTAGAATTAAAAAGTAGGGCGCTCTTTGAAATATGAAGTTAATAATAGTAGCTGGGCTACTTCAGTTCTGTGCAGGTCACTTGACTCACCTCCATTCTCTCGTCTCCATTTCCTTATTCTAATGAGAGAGTTGGATCCTGACCTCTCACAAAATCAATTTTGATTCCAGCCTACAGATTCCTCTTTTAACTTCTAACATCTTCCAAGTCATTATTAATTTTTGCTTTTCCTCTTACCCACCTGAATTGACACTCCTACTTCTTTCTCTCCATCCATTTAAGCTGTACTTCAACACCTTCAAATTTCGTGTTTCCCACAAAGCTATTTCTTTGCTACTCCAGTTGGTAGTGACCTCACTTTCCACTGATGGGCTTTAACATAAATTGTCCATAGATACAGTTGGCATCATATGGTCTGATGAACTAGACTACAAATGCCCTGATGAAACAGGTCCAGGGCTTATATTTCTTTCCATTTTAGTGCCTGCACAGAGTTTTATATAGTAGATCAGTTCAGTTCAGTCCCTCAGTTGTGTCTGACTTTTTGTGACCCCATGGACTGCAGCACCCCAGGCTTCCCTGTCTTTTACCATCTCCCAGAGTTTACTCAAACTCATGTCCATCAAGTTGGTGATGTCATCCAACCATCTCATCCTATGTCATCCCCTTCTCCTCCTGCTTTCGATCTTTCCCAACATCAGGGTCTTTTCCAGTGAGTCAGTTCTTCGCATCAGATGGACAAGTATTGGAGTTTCGGCTTCAGCATCAGTCCTGCCAATGAATACTCAGGAGTGAATTCCTTTAGGATTGACTGGTTTGATCTTGCAGTTCAAGGGACTCGAAAGAGTCTTCTCCAACACCACAGTTCAAAAGCATCAATTCTTCAGTATATAGTATATAATAGAGACTCAATGATAAAAACCTGAGTTTATATTATTTCTAATTTTCAAAAAAATTCCAAATGTGTTTGATCTAAATTGATTTCTCAATTTTCCTGAAAATGTTAACATTAGAAATGTTGGTAATGCTAAAATTTAGGAAAAGAACTGAAACTTTTCTCCCAAGTTATCCTTTAAAAGCTCTTATTTTTCTCATAAAGACTATATTCTAGATCATTATACAGGAGTATAATCATTATATAGGAGTATAATTCTTACGTGGGAAAAGAGATAAGATTTTTTTTAAGTCCAATATAAATTCAGGATGACTGCTTAAGACTCAACTTTAACATTCTATGACTGATTTTAAGTATTTCTTTTGTGTGTCTTCAGTTGCTTAATCGTATCAGACTCTGAGATCCCATAGATTGTAGCCCGTCAGTTCCTTCTGTCCATGGGAATTCCCAGGCAAGAATACTGGAGTGGATTACCATTTTCTTCTCTAGGGAATCTTTCTGACCTAGGAACTGAACTTATGTCTCTTAAGGTCTCCTGCATTGGCAGGTGGATTCTTTACCGCTGAGCCACGTGCAAACCCCATTAAGTACTTCTTTTAGTTGTTTTATTTAATATTATCACATATCCTTGAATATATTTTATAATTGATATATAATTGACTGATATAAAATATAGCAATATAAATATTACAGTTTATAATATAAATACTTAATAAGTCAAATATAGTTTATGCTTGATAGAGTCAGATTTTATAATTATATTTAATGCTTTGTACAATAATTAATTGTTATTTATACTATGTTTTCTTTTGCAAATAAAAAAATGTTTGAGATATATTTTAGAAAACAGTTGACGTAATAAGATGCCCTATGAAAAAGATTTTATTGCCTTTTCTCCTCACCCACTTTACCCCACAGGTTTCTGTTTGTTTTTATTTTGACCTGAGGCACTTTATTTTGCTTTGCTCTTTCTAATGCTGGTTTTTCCTGTGTGGGGCTTCAGGCCTAGAGCAAAGGGTATAAAGAAAGTAGGAAGGATTAAGATACAGTTGGATTATAGGATGAAGAATCTGAATGAAAAAGAAATTCCATTATCACCACCTGAGAAGCTGAGCTTCTTTCTTCACATCAAAGGGTGGGGAGAGGGAGGGGAAAAAGTCTTCAAAATGGATTTCCTTTCATTTCCACTTCAATTCTCTGTGCTTGGGTGTTCAGTACATTCCATCCTCTCAGACCCTAAAAGAACTTGAATTTGAGTTTAACATATTGGGAATTTCAGCTCAAGCAGGTCTGATGAGAGAAGACAGACGCCTGAACAGATGCAGCTTGTATAGAGAGATTATTTTTTTTTTTTTAGCCAAAAGTTGCTGATTTTTCATCTATAAAAACCTTTCCCCTGATAAGTTTTAGAGTGTGAAAATTTTGACATTTTTCTTTGCACATCACAGGTTACTGTGCTTAGTTATTTAGCGCGCGCGCGTGTGTGTGTGTGTGTGTGTGTAACAAAATCATCCTGTGGTGGATTGAGAAGGCAGGATTCAGTTCTGTCAAAATCCTTGGGCTGTTGCCATGTTTTTGAAACTTCGAGCTTCACTGAGCTTACTGGGGGCCTGGTTTCCCTGATGTGTGAATTGCTACAGAAATTAAAACACGGCCAGTGCTGGAATCTCCACTGACAAGCTGATGAGATCCATGTCCCTGGAGTTCCTCTCAACTCTCAGTGATCCTGTCAGAGAAATCACTACATCTGCTCCAAATTGCTACCTGAGGAGAAAACAGGACTTCAGAGGCATCTGAAAAACACTGTGAAAGAGAAGCAAGGACTCTGAGCAAAACAAAAAGGAGTGTCTTGTGGCTGAGGGTGAACTGAGGTGGTGGGAAATGCATAAATGGCCTTGTGTTCTGTATCTACATGGAAAGAGACATGAGAACAGACACCAGTGACAGAGACAATGAGGACAAATGTGTGGAGTGACTACTCTCCCTATTCATCCTAGCATTTCTATAACCACATGACTAAACATACCAATTGCTGAAAGGTTGTTGTTGAATCACGTGAATACATCGGGATTCTTGGCCCCCGGAGGAGAAGAATTCAATCCGGGGCCAGAGACGAGGCTTGATCACTCAGAGCTTTTGTGTAATAAAGTTTTATTAAAGTATAAAGGAGATAGAGAAAGCTTCTGGCATAGGCATCAGAAGGGGCAGAAAGAGTACCCGCTTGCTAGTGTTAACAATGAAGTTATATAATCCAAAGAATATCTGGAGGTTGTAAAGACCTCATCAGACCTACTCCCATAATTTACATTTTAAGATAACACTGTCCTCAGACAAGATACATCCTTGTAAAGACCAGGCTTACTCCCATAATTAACATTTTAAGATAATAGAAGGTTGAATCCAAAGACTGTCCTTAGGCAGGATACATTATTGTTATATAATCCTGAAAAAAAGTTTGTCCTTTCTTTCTCCTTGAGAATTCCAGACCCCTCTCTCCTTGGGGACCCCTAGACTCCCTATCAACCTGCCTAGGAAATGACTCTCTCATTACGTTGGTTGACTGACTGACATTAATTGACCAATATCAACCCTCAATGTTCCCAAAACAGCAAAACCAAGAGAAAAAAAAAAATCCACATTTTCTGCATCTAAGCTCCTCTATCTTTCTCAGTGACAATGTTCCCTTCTTTCTCTAGAGTCGTAGCCTTGGGAATGCAGTCACTAGACCAGCTGTATCGTCATCATTTGTGAACCTATTAGAGATCAAAATTCTAAGGCCACATCCCAGATCTACTGAATCAGAAACTCTGGGATGGAGCGCAGCACTGTGGGTCTTAATAACCTGGCAGTTTGTTCCTAATGCATGTGAAGATTTGAAAACCTTATGTCTAGCGCAAAGCATCATCAGTCTTTTGATTGCAACTGATTTATTCTCATCAGCGTGTGATACGAACTAGTACCTGCTACAATTAAAAAAATACTCTCTTGTCTTCATAGCTTCCAGCTATTTTCCTTCTCTTTCTACTGTCACAGAATTATTTCTTTTAAAAGTTGGTCTGTAGAGCAAGATCACAATCTAGGAAGTCCCAGACCTTGCTCTCTCACAGAGACAGTGACTTAACAATAACATACAGTCCAAAAGCCTTTATGAGAACTCAAGAAACCAGTTGAGAAGTTGCAGCACCTCAGGTGTGCTCAAAGCTGCATTGAAATGAGTTAGAAAATCCATTATTTCTCACCCATGTGTCACCTTGTCCCAGCACAACTGGGAGTAAATGTCCAATTCATGGTTTCTCTATAGATGGAGGAGGAGGGAAAAAGTGGAATATAAGTCCAACACTGAGTAATGATGCAGATCTCGGATGTTTGGGGACTTTTGAGAAAAAAAGAAAGCCCCTTGGTTGTTGCAAAACCAGAGAACCTCCAGTACTTGAAGACAGGCACCAGAGGGAGAAAAATGGCGAGCTCTTAAAAAAGAAACACAAAACACAATTAAAATATCAAAAGTTAAAGAAAAAGGAGACACTCTTTAAAAGCAACAAGAGAAAAATGATTTGTTTTATACATAGAAAACCCCACAGACTATCAGAAGAAACCTTGTAGGCCAGAATGGAGTAGCATGATATAGTTAATGTTAAAAGAAAACACTTCCAACCAAGAATTCCCTACTTGGCAAAGTGATCATTCAGAGTTGAAGACAGAGATAAAGAGTTTCCAGATTACCAAAAACCAAAAGAGTTGCTCACCACTAAGTATTACAAGAAAGGTTATGAAGATTAATTTAAGCTGACAAGAAAGGGTACTAATTACTAACAAGAATACTTAAGAAAGAATAAATCTCACTTGAAAGGTAAATATATAGTAAAGGCAGTGGGTTAATTACTTATAAAGTTAATATAAATGTTAAAAGACAAAAGTAGTAAAAATAACAATAACTACAATACTTAAAAGTTGCAGAGGATAAAAAGGAATAAACTGTGACACCAAAACCATAAAATGTGAAAGAAAGTAAAACTGTTGATCTGTAGAATGGGATCAAACTTAAGTTGTTATGAACTTAAAACTAACGAATATAGATGTAAGTTGTTATACATAAGCCTCATTGTTAGGGGAAGCACACTGGCTGAAACCACCCACCCTGGCCGGGCACCACAGTAACCATTTGCATGAGTTGTTTCATGACAGGAGGTCCTGGTAAGGAACACGGAACTAATAACCCACCACCAACAGGTAGAGTTCAGGAAAGGTCAAAAGGAGACACTACATGTCCAACCACCTCCCAGAATCCTCCTCTCTGGCATCCATCTTGGCTGTACAAGGTGTGCACCACCAGGAAGGACTCTGAGTCAGAATGATCAGCTAAAGACTGCGCAGAAACTAATCCCATCACCATAAAACCAAGACTGCAAGCCACGTGGGAGAGCAGTTCTCCTGGGTTCCCTTACCCTCCTGCTCTCCACCCAGGCGCCCTTTCCCAATAAAGTCTCTTGCTTTGTCAGCACATGTGTCTCCTCAGACAATTCATTTCTGAGTGTTAGACAAGAGCCCAGTTTCGAGCCCTGGAAGGGGTCCCCCTTCCTGCAACAAATGGCGACTCTGGTGGGACTCTTCTTCACTGAGACTGACATCCTGACCACTCAGGGTTCTCAGGGACCAACTTGCCCGCCGACGGACCAGACCCAGTGGCCAAAACTGGGGCCTTTTTGTCCCTAGTCTCCTCCTGACACGGACAACTGGCCAGAGTGCCCCAACCGGTAGGGAACAAGAGACTTTATTTACCTCTCTCCCCTATCCTCTCTCTTTCCTCTCTGTAACCCTTCCTATCCTCCCCCTTTTTTCTAGTCCCCAGGTCCTAGAAGCAGGAATCTGGTCGAAGGGCCTCAGCCTGGGCTGAGGATTGGAGACTGATCACCTCCTCTTGGCAGAGAACTTTAATTCTGCTTCTGGTCTGGTCTGGTTTCTAGTAGGGCCGAGTTCCAGTCTCTCTTCTCTGGAGGCCCAGGGTAAAGTCCCGTAATGCCTGGGTATCTGCAGGTGGCAGGAGACGTCTGTAAGTCCACCCCTTTCACCCCCCTCTCCCACCTCCTCCCCGTTCTTCTTTCAGCCTGGCTTCCTTTCCTCCCTTTGAAATCTTTGAAGATCTGAGATATTTTCCTTTACTCTGCTAGTACTTGGATCTGAAGTTCTGTGTCACTATAGGTTTTCTGAGTGACTGTATCCTTGTATTTAAGGGGCTGTCTGATGAGGACTGCCAGGTCTGTGTGTGTTTTAACTCTGTGTTCTGTATTGTGATTTTTGATGGCTGTTTTGCTTTGTCTGGCCACCATTTGGTTTAGACCTGCTGCCGTTTTGTTAGAACTGGATTTTCTTTCCCTGTGCCTTGAGACCAGGGCTCTGGCTCTGCTCTCAGGAACACTTATCTAGACCATCTTTAACTCCTGAGACTGAGGAAAAATGGGGGAAAGCCTTTTAAAATTTTATTTATTCCAACTGTTTTTTATAAACTAGTAAATTTTACATTGTAATATCTAATTCATGACTAAGCTTAGATTTTGCTTTGTGTCTGTCTAAATATGTCTTGGTATGTCTTTGTCTCTGGGTAATATTTTTGAGGTTAATTTGTAAATGAACTCTATTTAACTGGCTTAAAGAAAAGTAAGTGCTAACAAATCGAATAATTCTAAATTAAACAATAAATTCTAGGTTCATGTGAACTGGGAAATATTCAGTATTAAATACCTGATATTAATGTTTGTTTGTTGACCTATCTAATGTATACATGCCTTAGAATAATTAACATTAAGTAGAATATTTTCATTGTACCTAGGTTTAATATATGTTAAATATTATCATATCAGTTACAAGTTTGTCAACAAGGAAATTACCTTGAGTGAAGAAACTTCTACAAAAATGTAAATGAGATATGAGCTTTTAGATAAACTCTATTAAGAATAATTATGCTTTAGAAATGTCTGACTAAAATATTCTCTCCAGATTGGGATAACCTGAATTTCTAAGGGTTATGCTAAAGTGTTGGAAGTCTATTGAATAGTTAGGTCATTTCCAAATAAAATAAGATTTTGAAACATTTACTACTAAACACTAATTTCCTTTTATAGAAAAACTAAAGAGATTTGGGACTATAAATGAACAATGTTTGGTGCCATCCTAAAATGTTCTAAGAAAGCAAGGGTTTTAGAAATTATCACTGGTATTCATGCTCACCAATCTATAAAGTACTGATATAAAAGTTAGTTCTTGGTTACTAGAGTAAAGTAGGAAGTGTGTTTTCAGGAAAAAAAAAAAAGAGTACTAAAAAGAGTTATGAATGGTCAGGATTTTCTAAAATTGGATTGCAATTAGTTAGATAAATGGATTTTGTTAGGAATGACACAGCCATAGGAAAACTGGTTAGAGCCAACTAGGTCCAAGATAGTGGAGTAGACTTTCACTAGACCTGGAGCCTCAGTATACACCCACATTGTGACATATCAACAAGCTAAATGATACACCCACCAACATTGACTAAATCTGACTAAATGTTCTAAACCCTTTTAAATGATCGTTTTGACAAAACTTCCTAAATTGAATTCTACTGAAGTTCCTTTGACCTCTAGCTAACTTTGGGGTGCTTCAGAAGGCCCCTAGAAACATCCCAAAGAGAGATATTAAACTAATTGTGTTTATTTGGTTGGTTAAATTACATGAAAAGTATTATCAAATGAGTAATAAATCCTCTCATGTTATAATGTATGATAAATATTACTAATATAGATATCCTAGAAATTATATGGAGTTCTTAACATCTTGATATGTCCTGGTATTCTAATGGAAATCTGATGACATCACGAAAGTTAACAAAAGGACTGAATGAACCAGCGAATATGCTTATAACTTTTATGGTTTCTATCTGAAAAATTACGGGTTTGAATCTTATATTTTCCAGGCGTAGGGAAAACCTTCCTCTCAAACTAATTATGACAACAATTTGGTAAAATTATATGTTATAAACAAAACAATTATATTTTCTCTCTATCTGACTCCTCCAGAAATTGGAAACTCTTAGGTTTCCAGTAAGTTTATCAAATGAGTTAGGAAGGTTATCTCACTAACAGGTACAAAAATCTCAAGGAATTTTTGAGACCTTAAAAAGGGAAGAAGTCACCTAGATTTGTTAGGCGAAATCTGTGATAAGCCTTTGGTGTGAGTTTCCCAGCCCTGTTTTATTTTAAAAAGAATACATTTGAATCAGTTCTAATGAGGAGGATGAAACTGGAACCTATTATACAGAGTGAAGTAAGCCAGAAAGAAAAACACCAATACAGTATACTAATGCATATATATGGAATTTAGAAAGATGGTAACAATAACCCTGTGTACAAGACAGCAAAAGAGACACTGAGGTATAGATCAGTCTTATGGACTCTGTGGGAGAGGGAGAGGGTGGGGAGATTTGGGAGAATGGCATTGAAACATGTATAATATCATGTATGAAACGAGTCGCCACTCCAGGTTCGATGCACGATACTGGATGCTTGCGGCTGGTACACTGGGACGACCCAGAGGGATGGAATGGGGAGGGAGGAGGGAGGAGGGTTCAGGATGGGGAGCACGGGTATACCTGTGGCGGATTCATTTCAATGTTTGGCAAAATTAATACAATATTGTAAAGTTTAAAAATAAAATAAAATTTAAAAAAAAAGTTCAATCTGAGACTCTATAAATGTTTCAGCACAAAAGTCTATGATCAATTATGGTTATATAAATCATCAGGCCAAATTAGTAACAGCAGAACTATTTTGCAAATAAACTAGTCTTAATTTGGTTATATTTGATAAAAATGAGGGTAATTTTAGGGAGAAAAAGATGTTTTAATAAATGTTAAATCCCAGTTTGTTAATGGAGGTCTGCATCTAGTAAGACTCATTTCTTGGATAGTTCTTTGCTGTTATGTGATATTAATGTAAAATTTAATTGAATTCTCAAAGAACACCCTAAATTTGTTTCTGAAGCTTATCTTGTAATCTGTCTTTGGAAGAAGACCAGATGCCTCATGACCTGCAACCAAGACTGGAAAAAGACATGATTTAAGGGACTGTCTCCAACTTGGATGGAAGGACTATTTTATCAGGTACTCTTAACTAGCTCATGCACAATGAAACTGAAGGGAAATTGACTCAGATTAATTCCCACTTTCAAAGGCCCCTACACTGGACTGATCTATAGAGAAGACAGCTGACCTGATCTCACCTTAAAATGATACTCAGACAACACCAGGATGAGAAGACAATGACATCAGAGGTAGACAGCTTGCCCAAGATGCTGGACCTGATTCGTATGATCATTTATAATGTTTTCTTGACTTCTTAGACCTTTGCATATAAATCAAATGCTTTTCTATCATAGGCCTGATCTTATGCTAGTTTTAGAAATCAATCCAATTATTGGGTTTGTGGCCAATTGCATGTACTTAGTTCTGGGTTACCTTGGTAAATTTCTCTACTACAAGGTTCTAACTGGTTGGCTCTAAGAAAATTTACTTAAAAAAATTATATTCATATTCAGGTCACTATTGATATTACTGGATGGGATTCCCTCATGGGCCAATTAATACGGCCTGCTCTGAATCTGGCCAAAAATTTGAGTTTTCTTCTATTACTCAAGCTCAATCAAAGCAACAAGCAAAGTTTCAGCAAAGGAGGAAAAAAATCTCCCACAATTATGGGATGGATTTATATAGATAATAGCAGGCTATGGCAATTTAGGTTTAAAGTCTCCTCTATGTTGGAAACAATTAAATCATACTAAGGATAATCAGTCTAGTAACACAAGAAAACTGGGCTATGTGCTTTATAGACAGTGCCAATATATAATTTCTCTGGAAGATAAAGACTCATACAGAATAGGCTAAGTTAGATGACCTGGGATATGCTGGGCTACATCTAACAGAAGCTCTTGTCTTACTTGTGACTTTACTAATACTGCTGGCTATGTTATTTGCATTTCACCTGTTCTACAAAATTGCTGTTTCTTACACTGCCAAATGTGTGACTGAGGCCTCTGATAAAATAATATATAGTTCCATATGAGATCGATGATGGTAACAGTGTAACTCTAGATATGGGAAGAAGCAATAAGAAGGAATGTTTTTCCTGGGCCAAGAGACTAGTAAGACAGGTGGTCCAGAGAATTGTGGATACTGTTTTATGGCCTAGTCCAGTAACAGCATATTAAGTGGCCTGTCAACAAAATCTTTGCCAAACCTGAGAATGGATATTCTCAGCACCATGGGATAAAATGGTCATGAAATGCCCCCCCTCAAAATCATGGTCAAGTTTATGAGCAAAAAAGGGGCTCTGCCAACTGAAAACTGACACTTGCCATCCACATCTACAAAGATTAAATCATGGTCACTGTAACTGCTAAGATTCAACTCCCCTGAAAGGAGTTTAGGGTGAAAATCAGGAATGAGGCACTCTGTGCTCTGGAAAAAAATGGCAGAATAAGCCTTCAGATAATTAGATCTTTTCAGGAGAAGATTTTATGAGTCCCAATTCTTGTATCTTCTCATACCTAGAGAAACACTGACATCATTAATGGTGACATCTGCTTTGGCTATTAAAGAAAATTTTGAAACTAAAAGTCAAAATAGAGTAGCTATGGTTCAGATATCCTGGGAAATAACTAGGTGACACTATGGTGTAATTTCAGATTAGACCTTGTATTGCTGAACACTTGAGTTTTCTGAGGCATGTCAGGCTTGGATGCCACCATTCTCAAAACAATGTCTGCTGGAAGCTAGTAACTGCGACCTTACTTTTTATAAAACTAGGCAACTGGTTACCTGGCTAGAAGTCTCCCCGAAGTGCCAGGTCCAGACTGTGTTTCAGGCTTATTCTCCTAAAAAGAAATGAGATTTATTTTGTCTATTAAAATTCCAGTTATCACTCCTCCAACTACTTCTAATTAGGTCTGTTACACCAAAATGGCAGACGAAGGGGTTGAGATTTTAATCATACGAGACTCAAATCTAGGACTTGGAACTCAGGAATACGTCCAATTCAGTGTCTATTCTCCGAGCTTAGGCAGTCCTGGCCCCGTTTCACAGGAGGTCACCACAGTCATAATTGCCTAGTCCCTAAGTTAAAACTGAGAGGACTCTGTGGGACTCTGGAGTACAGATCTGTTCTGTGTTCTCCATTTCTTGTCTGTAGGATATAGGCTTCATTCAGCCTCCTTCGCCTTCCCTGAATTCCAAAGGATGGGTTCAAACAATTGCTAATCAGGAAAGGGAGAGGATACAAAAAATGGATGAGAAACTATCAAGAGATGGTACAGCCTTGAGACAGGGTCCTGGTTCCTACTCAAAAAAAAAAAAAAGCATAACAATGTCTTTGAGTTCTTCTACTGAACAGGAGCCCCTACCCAGGTGGAGCATGGTAACTTCAGACTAAACACAAGATTCCTGGAGCACAGCTCTGTTGCCTCACCATGAACCAATCAAAAAAGGTCACAAACCCTGCAGCTCTCAGCCCAAATGTTGCCTTCTGTTTCTGGGGACCAGTGTTGACCATCCTATTAGGTCTCCTGTTTGGCCCCTGTCTATTTCATCTCTCAGAGGGGCCAACAGTTTCAGAATGAATTGCTGTTATTACAAGGGTGAATGCTGGTTTCAGGCAAAAAAATACCTTGACTTAGATCAGGTAGAGAGACTCCTGCTCTGCTAGGCAGGCCTACCCCTATGCACAGCAAAAAGAAGTTACAGAAGAAAGAGATCTCTGCCCAATTCCCAAGAAGTATCTTGAGTATGAAGTCTCTCAACGGGGAATTGTTAGGGGAAGCCCACTGACTGAAACCACCCACCCTGGCCGGGCACCACAGTAACCATTTGCATGAGTTGTTTTACGACAGGAGGTCCTGGTAAGGAACACGGAACTAATAACCCACCACCAACCGGAAAAATTCAGGAAAGGTCAAAAGGAGACATCACATGTCCAACCACCTCCCAGAATCCTCTCTGGCATCCATCTTGGCTGAACAAGGCGTGCACCACCAGGAAGGACTCTGAGTCAGAATGATTGGCTAAAAACTACCCAGAAATTAATCCCATCACCATAAACCTGAGACTGCAAGCCACGTGGCAGAGCTATTCTCCTGGATTCCCTTACCTTCCTGCTCTCCACCCGGGTGCCCTTTCCCAATAAAGTCTCTTGCTTTGTCAGCACATGTGTATCCTCACATTTTGAGTGTTAGACAAGAACCCAGTTTCGGGCCCTGGAAGGGTCCCCCTTCCTGCAGCAGCTGTAACCACAAAGCAAAAACCTACAGTAAATACTGAAAGATATAGAGAAAAGAATATAAATATTCCTTTTCACAAAAGAAAGTAATCAAACCACAAAGAGATAGAGCAAACTTGAAAAAGAACAAAGCTACAAGCATCAGGCTCCCTAATTTCAAACTAGAATATAAAGCTCTAGTAATTAAAACAGTATGTGTGTTATCGGCATAAAAAGACACATAGATTAATGGAACAAAATAGAGAATCCAGAAATAAACCTATAACTTACAACAAAGTAGCCAGTTATACAGAGTGAAGTAAGCCAGAAAGAAAAACACCAATACAGTATACTAACGCATATATATGGAATTTAAAAAGATGGTAACAATAACCCTGTGTACGAGACAGCAAAAGAGACACTGATGTATAGAACAGTCTTATGGACTCTGTTGGAGAGGGAGAGGGTGGGAAGATTTGGGAGAATGGCATTGAAACATGTGTAATATCATATATGAAACGAGTTGCCAGTCCAGGTTCAATGCATGATACTGGATGCTTGCGGCTGGTGCACTGGGACGACCCAGAGGGATGGTGTGGGGAGGGAGGAAGAAGGAGGGTTCAGGATGGGGAACACATGTATACCTGTGGCAGATTTGTTTTGATGTTTGGCAAAACTAATACAGTGTTTCAGGTTTAAAAATAAAATAAAATTGAAAAAAAAAAAAAAAACAAAAACAAAGTAGCCAAGAATATACAATGGGGAAAGAATATTCTCTTCAATAAACCAGACAGCCATATGCAAAAAAATCAAACTGGACCACTATCATAAAGCATACACAAAAATTAACTCAAAATGAATTGAAGACTTGAATGTAAGGCCTGAAACCATAAAACTCCTAAAAGAAACCTTAGGTGCAAGGTCCTTGACATAGGTTTTAAGTGATGATTTTTTGCATAACACCAGAAGCAAAAGTAACAAAAACGAAATTAAACACCTGGGACAACATCAAGCTAAAAGGTTTTTGAACAGCAAAGGAAACCCCCAACAAAGTAAAAAGGCAAGTCCTGAATGGGAGAAAAATTTGTAAATCATATATCTTATAAAGGCTTCCCTGATGGCTCAGAAGGTAAAGAATCTGGCTGCAATGAGGGAGACCTGGGTTTGATCCCTGGGTCAGGAAGATCCCTTGGAGAAGGGAATGGCAACCCACTCCACTATTCTTGCCTGGAGAATTCCACAGATATAAGAGCTCAGTGGGATACAGGCCATGGGGTCACAAAGAGTCGACACAACTGAGGGACTTCCACTACACTTTCATAAGGGGTTAATATCCAAAATATATAAAGAACTCACACGACATGACAGCAAACAATCTAATATAAAAATGGGCAGAAGATCTGAACAATTTTCCCAAGAACACATACAGATGGCCTACAAGTGCATGAAAAAATTTTCAATATAATTAATCATCAGGGATATGTAAATCAAAGCCGCAGTGAAATATCATCCCACACCTGTTAGAGTGGCTGTTATTGAAAAGACAAGAAACAGTAACTGCTGCAAGAATGCAGATAAAAAGGAACCTTCATGCACTAGTGGTGGGTAGATTGGTGCAGCCACTCTGGAAAAGAGTATGTAGATTCCTCCCCAAAATTAAAGGTGGAACTACTATATGATCCAGCAATTCCGTATCTGGGCATTTATCTGAAGAAAATGAAAACACTAATTAAAAATGATATATTAATTCTCGTGTTCATTGTAACATTATTTACAATTGCAAAGATATGGAAGGCAGAAGACAATGGCATCCCACTCCAGTACTGTTGCCCGGAAAATCCCATGGATGGAGGAGCCGGGTAGGCTGCAGTCCATGGGGTCGCACAGAGTCGGACACGACTGAAGTGACTTAGCAGCAGCAGCAGCAAGATATGGAAATTATGAAGTGTGTATCGAGAAAGGAATGGATAAAGAAACTCTGTGTGTATACAAGGCAATATTATTCAGCCATAAGACAGAATGAAATCTTGCCTTTGCAACAACGTGAATGGACTTAAGGGAATTATGCTAAGTGAAATAAGTCAGACAGAGAAAGACAAATACCCTATGATCTCTCTTATACCTGGAATCTAAATACACATACACACACACCAAACAGAAGAACAAACAGATGAAGCTCATAGATACAGAGAACTGATTGGTGGTAGCCAGAAGCAGAGGGCCGGAGGTGGGAAAAAATGGATAAACTGTTTAACTGTTTTGTTTGTTGTGTTAGTAAAATAAAGAAAACAGAAACCAGCAAGTCAAGCCTCTTTAATTGGAAAATTATACTCACAAGCCTGTGGAAGATGATGCAAACCAAGAAAAAACTTTGGAGATATCCAGAATCTCTAGCTGGTCTGATTAGTGAAGAAGGTCTTTTCCTATACAAAGTCAGCCCATAAAGAATGGCCAAAGTCGTTGCTCTTTTCAAATGTGCAAATCACAGCAAAACATAACAAGATAGGAAGAAACAGGGAAACAGCGCCCAGTCAAAGGAAAAATCCAAGTCTGAAGAATCCAGTTTCTGAAGAAACTGACCATGAAGAAATGGAAATGCAAGATGAAAGAGAATATGTGAAACGAGCACAAATACTGTAGAGATTACACTCCAATACAAATTAATTTTAAAAAAGAAACAAAAGCAGCCAAAACACTAAGATAGACATATTACTTTAAAATTATCATATTTTATGTTTCCAGGGGCTTGTTTTATCTTTCAGCATAGTCTCTAGGAAAGGTGAAAAGTCTGACAGAAATCCGATACAAGTGAAACGGTGAATTGCTTTTTGAACTGAGACTCAGGAAAACAGGTGTGCCAGCCATCTGTCAGTGTGTAGGGGATGCTCTTCCCCAAAATATGTCAGTCCAGACATTGATTCACATATGATTCCAGAACCACCAGCCTCTGAGGGAAATGCGATGGAAGAAGCAGCCTCATTTCCCTTCATAAACCAGGGCAGGAAAATCTGGTCAGATGCCAGGGCCGCTTTAGAAAATGTCACTTGGGAGCCAGGTGTGCTTTTCCACTCAAGAGTCCTCTCACTTTATCCCCAAGTAGGAGATGATGCAGGCAGTCAGCGCAGGCACCCAAGCTCCCAAAGTCATCAGAGCCACCCCACTTTCCAGGCTCCTGCAGGGGTGCCTGACCCTGTCATCTCAACCTGCTCATTGTTTGATAAATGCCAGGGCTTCTGTGAGGACACTTCTCTCCTGTGGTTCATGAAACAGTGTCCAGACAAGAGAAAATACACCCCAGGAAGTCAACAAGAAGAACAAATGGAAGAGTTCTGTACTGGTCAAATGCAGACTCTGGGAACAAAACAGAGACACCAACACATCTTAGCTAAACATTCAGGGTCTTTTGTTTGAAGGGTTATTTATTTCTTTACAGAGAACTCACTGTTTGGAGGCATTTCGGACATTTACTAGGTGGAAATCACCTGAATTTGCTGATATTTCATAAAGATAAAAGGCTTCCCTGATAGCTCTGTTAGTAAAGAATCTGCCTGCAATGCAGGAGACCCCGGTTCAATTCCTGGGTTGGGAAGATTTGCTGGAGAAGGGATAAGCCACCCACCCCAGTATTTTGGGGCCTCTCTTGTGGCTCAGCTGGTAAAGAATCCGCCTGCAATGAAGGAGACCTGGCTTCAATCCCTGGGTTGGGAAGATCCCCTGGAGAAGGGAAAGGCTTCCCATTCTAGTATTCTGGCCTGCAGAATTCCATGGACTGTATAGTCCATGGGGTCACGAGGAGTCAGACACTACTGCACAGCTTTCACTTTCACTTCACTTCATAGATAAAAGAGAGAGGGAAAGATGCTGTGGTCGAACCTAAAATAGAATTCTCAGAAACTCACAAAATCTCCCCTAAGTAACCAAAGAGTCCTGTGTGGAACAAAGACCTCCTCTTTCTTTCACAGTATCTCCTTGCTAATTGGAAACTAGTTATCAGCATTTGTTAAATAAATTCTGGTTCATTTAGGTAATAAAACACGACACACTCATTTACAGAAAGGAGACAGATAATATGTTTTGATACAAAATGTTCTCTAAGATAAAGTATTTAATGAAAAAAAAAAAGGAAGATCCAAAACAATGTGCAAAATATTTGTGGCAAAACAATGAAGATTCATGTTATATATGTGCATGTGTATAAATGTGTATATGTATATATATATGTATATGTGTGTGTGTGCAAAATAATATATAATATATAACATACACAAACACACTTACATGCATATTAGAAAGGAGATTGGGCAAGGGACACTTTTGTCTACTTACCGTTTTGCTTAGGAATATTTTCCCATGTGCATCTAATTGCATACATGTGTGCTAAGTTGCTTCAGTCAGGTCTGACTCTTTGGGATCCTGTGGACTGTAGCCCACCAGGCTCCTCTTTCCATGGGATTCTCCAGGCAAGAATAGTGGAGTGGGTTGCCATGCCCTCCTCCAGGGGATCTTATGTCTCTTCCATTCAGGCTAGTTCTTTACAACTAGTGCCACCGGGGAAGCCCTTGCATCTAACTAAACCTATTTTAAAACATTTCAAAAGCCTATAACCCACAAAAGCAAAACAGGTAATAACGTGGTAAACAATATGGTTTTTGTTACGGAGAGTCAGCAGTTGAGCACGGCTATTCACATTTGCTAAGCCAAACTCTTATAAACATTATGTTTATAATATTTATTCATGTAAACATTATTTCTTGAAATTCCCAAAGATGCTTTGAAAATATTGTGATGCTTGGAGCTTCCTGGGGTACCATGGTGTGGTCTTAAGCTATAATTGCTATGTCCTAGCACTGTGGTCTTACCAAAGCATTCGTTTACTGATTTCAGATTTGAACCCATAGAGAAAATGCATGCAGTGGGAGAGCCCAGATATGGCCTTCCCAGGGCAGTTAGTTCTCAAGGCAGCCTTGGAGAAAGACCGTTGGGAACCATGGGTCAAAGTGACTGCTGACTCACGTGAGGAAAAGACCAAGAAGCTTTGCATAAACAGAGTATTTAGCCCTTTGTAAGAAAGAAGGATTGCAAGACAGACAAAAGCTTAAAAGTTGAGATTAATTCTTCAGGCACCTGTATTAGGAACCAGCATCCTTCATCTTCTCAAATCATAGGGAATGAAAATCGAAATCTCTAAAATGTTTACTTTAGAAGAAAGTGCAGCATCCACCTAGTAATTCTCAAGGATGTAGCAACTAAGAGCTAAAAATATCTTCACCGGGAGGGTTGTGCAGATGGGGCGTCGAGAGCAGGGGGCGGGGGCACAGAGAACCCAGAAGAGCAGCCATCTGAGCAGATTTCACACGATTAATAGGGAGTTTGTTGGCTGGTGGACTTTAAAAATAGAACCTCATTTCTGAGGGGTGGGTGCCCAGCTCCAGAGCCCTAGAATGAGCCTGCTGAGAGGGATGATTAAAATGAAAGATTGTGTGGCTTTAAGGAAATGTTGGCATAAAGAAATGGCAGCGATTACTGATGCTCCAGCCACCTTCTAAAAGGTTTCTGCAAATTGCTTTCCTTGGATGAAATACCAAATATCTGTTCCCAAATGTTATGAAGCAAAATAAATCACATTCCATTGACACATCCAATATGTCATATCGGAGACCCTGAATCCAGACAAAGCAGAGCGGCCGTTACCTTGGTGCTACTACATTTCTTTCTCTTGCTTTTGTATTAAGGCTGCAAGATGAAAACATGTTCCTTGTAAACAAAAAAATTATCTCTGCCTCCTTGTTGCATGAAATGAGAAATCAAATCCACCACTGGCAAATATTTAGAGTTCAAGAGTAACTCAGAATTCATCTACTCTGACCCCTGACTTTGATCAATGAAGAAGGTACAACTCAGAAAGGGTACATCATTTTGCAAGGTCATGTTGCTGTGGTGCACACAGGCAGAACCAGAACACCGGCCGCTCAGCTCGTTATCAGCAGCTAGCCCTGCTGCTCAGTAGGGTGTACTCAGATGCTCAAGGTAAGATTCTTCTGCAAGACCTTGCATTTTCCCTAAAATCAAAGTTTTCAGAGAAAGGTGATTTCTCAGGCAGTAACCAGTACATGGCTGAGCACCGCAGAATTGATGCCTTCAAACTGTGGTGCTGAAGAAGACTCTTGAGAGTTCCTTAGACAGCAAGGACATCAAAACAGTCAATCCCAAAGGAAATAAACCCTGAATATACATTGGAAGGACTGATGCTAAAGCTGAAGCTCCAATACTTTGGCCACCTAGTGTGAGAAATTGACACATTAGAAAAGACCCTGATGATGGGAAAGATTGAAGGCGGGAGGAGAAGGGGATGGCAGAGGATGGGATATTTGGATGGCATCACCGACTCAATGGACATGAGTTTGAGCAAACTCTGGGAGATGGTGATGGACAGGGAGGCCTGGCATGCTGCAGTCCATGAGATCACAAAGAGTCAGACATAGTTGAGCGACAACAATACAACCAGTGCATGAAGGAGGCATATTTTGAGGTATGCAAAGAAAGAAATAGAAATATCTGGTCCTACAAAATAATTTAGTGTTAAAGTTATATGCACTTTGGGACTATTTATTGCATTCCCTTGTAGTTCAGTCAGTAAAGAGACCCAGGTTTGATTCCTGGGTCAGAAGGATCCCCTGGAGAAGGAAATGGCAACCCTTCCAGTATCACTGCATGGAGAATCCCATGGACAGAGGGGCCTGGCGGACTACAGTCCACGGGGTCACAAAAGTCAGACACAACTTAGTGACTACACCACCAGCACCACCACAAATGTAAATACGGAAGCACAGTGCCACCAGCTGTGCTCATCCAGGTGCAGAAGCTGCTGTTGGATCACCTTGGCCAGCAGGTGCCCCCGCCTCCCAGCCACTGTGAGTGTTGGCTGCTAAGAACTCCCTGCTCCAGAGCATTCACCTGCTCTTCTGAAAATGCCTGAGAATTGCAAATGGCTCTTCAAAATGGGGTTTCCAAAGGCCAGCCCCCTGTGCCTGAACTCAGTGATTTTATTCACAGTCCAGAGCTCCCCAAGAGATCAGGCTGAGGCCCAACTCCAGCTGTGACAACATGGTTGTTCAGCTCCTTCCACTGCCCTGTTTTGCTTCCTTCACCTCCCTATTGTCTTGAAACCCACCTTCAATAAATCAAGTGCTTCCAGGGACCCTGACCTTAAGTACCAAGTACATATGCAAGAGATGTAAGTGTCAGAAAGCAATTTGTAGCATCCTACATCTTCATTCATCCCACTTGAGTCTCCATGCAAATGTGTATTTGAGACAAGAGAGTTTTGTGTGTTTCTGTTGGAAGCAGATGACTGTGCTCTCCTTGTCTGCTAGTATAGAAGGTTTCCCAATTTTTCTGCTTAGTCGCATGATTTCTGATTTGTCCTTCGAATTATGCAGTGTCTTTTCTTTATATTTTTCTTAAAATCAAATAAAACCCAGATTTCTGGTGTGGTCATAATTAATGGAACAAAGACCTGAAGGTACAAATGTGAATTTTAAGTCACATTTAATAGGAGTTTGGGTGGTTCTCCTGCCTCTGTCTTCAGGTTTCCTGATGTGCAGTAAAGAGCCCACTTCCAGCTGCTGAGACCATAATCAACATGGCAGATTGAGGGCTTTGGCAGGTATACAGTGACAGAAAGCTCATGGATTCCCTTGTTTAAGATTCTTTGGCTGTCAGCAACAGAAATGACTCTGCCTTGCTTAAGCAAGGGAGTTTCTATTGATAAGGAAGGGGTGTGCAAAGGACTGGATGGCAGATGCACAGAAACAGAGTAGAGGATGCCACCTGGTCTGGCTTAGGTGCACCGAGGAATACTTCTTCCCTCTGCTGTCAAGAAGCAGGGATCTGGGAGAGAGTCCAGCTAGCCAAACTGAGGTTATAGTCCCACTGTTTTACTGTTCTGTGTCAATGAGAGTAGAGATCTTGGGACAGGATTGTCTGACCTTGCTGCTGCTGCCAAGTCACTTCAGTCGTGTCCGACTCTGTGCGACCCCATGGACTGCAGCTTACCAGGCTTCTCAGTCCATGAGATTCTCCAGGAAAGAACATTGAAGTGGGTTGCCATTTCCTTCTCCATGTCTGACCTTAACTGTATATTAAAATCACAGGTGGGGAGCGTATAAAAACCTGATCCTTAGGTCATGCCACAGACTAATTACATCCGAATACCCAGAGGTGGGACCAAGATGCTTGATATTTTTGAAACTCTCTAAGAGACTTCATTGCATAACTTGCGTAGTCAAGATTCTAAAATACTGATCTAGAGGGAAAGCTTTCAGAGAGCACTTCAAATTCTTTTGTAAGAGGGCAGGCTACAATCCTTACCATCCTAGCATGACTCTTCCAAACTGGACAGAAGGCACCTTCCCCAAACAGAATGGGGTTACACTAAGAAGAAGGCAGATGGATACTGAATGGCCAATCAATCAGTAAACACAAAGATCCATTGCACTTGCAATCTAATCAAACATGGTTCCAGAGATTAGAGCAAGTTCTGGCATACAATAGATGTTTTATAAATATTCATTGAATAAGTGAATAAACAGCAAGAGGTTCTCAAAATGTCATATATAAGTCCACCAATAAAATTACTGATTTTTCTTATTTGAGCAGAGAAAATCTCTATTACAGATGAAAAGGAATAAACCTTTTCAAGAGAGAATGAAACAAAGACATGTGGGGGAATTAAGTGCTGCATCCATGAGGAATTGTTAGGAAATGTATGGGATCTATTAAGTTGTATACTTTTCTACTAGACACTAGTCTTCGTTTACCATCACCTTTGAAGAATAGTTTCTGCTTGTAATACTACACTTTTTTCTTTACATTTTCAATACATCCATCTGCTTTGATTGGTCAAATAAAAGCCATTTGTTTCAAGACTCTAACACCTTGATGCTCAGAGTGTGGTTGGAGGACCATCACTGTCTCTCATAGAAGTGTGTTAGAAATACAGAATTTGGAGGCCCATCCCTAAACTATTGAATCAGCACCTGCATTTTAATAAGGCCCACAGGAAAATCATAAACATATTAAAGTGTGAAGATAACTAGCCTAGCCCACATGGCTCCATATGCCTAAATTAGCCAACCTTACCCATCATTCAGACCAGGTGGGAAGAAGTTTGGGGACCCTGAACATGGCGCCCTTGCTCACTGCTCTCCACTCAAATCCCTTTGATTTTCTCAAAACAAAGGGCAAATGAATGCAGAGAGGCTCTGGCTTCTGTTGAGGTGCTGGACATGAGTGATGTTGTGAAATTTTTGATCTCATAATCTGAGCAAATAAGTGGAGAACAGCATCAGAAACTAGTCAAGGACTTAAAACAGATTCTGGGGAGGAAACTTGGCATACAGAAACCTGTAGCCCTGAAGGGACTGTTGATGTCAATTCTGGAAGAATGTGCTGGATTTCCAAAAGTCCAAGTAGGAAGTGAGCAAGTAAGCTGGGTATTTCCTTCCTTGAGATGGGAGAGGTGGACAATGCCAGTCTGCCTAGTTCTATCCATGTAGTCCATCAAGGTAGAGATCTCTCTGCTTTCCACTGCCTGTATGTTCAAAATATTAAGATTCAAGCTGAATCAAAAAAACACATCCATAGGTATATCATGGGGAAAAATCTTGATCTCTAAGGAAAAAGAGCAAGTATGCAAACATTCTTAAAGGTGAAAAAAGTAATCTCCTATGAAATAATGTCTTATCACCAACATTAGATGGAAGAAGCTGGTTGGTAGAGCATCTACTTATACCCAGCTAAACTATCATTAATCTCTCCATGAAAACAAAGGTTATAATAGAAGAGGAAAGAATTTGGAGAGGGCATCACTTAAGAACCTCATCTGAGAAAAGCACTGAAAAGTCTCTATTCCAACAACAAATGAGAAAATTCAGAAACCTGAAGAGATAAAAATGCAATCAATAATTATATATAATATGCATGGTGCATGTACATATGTGCACATATGTATATACATATACATGATAAATACAAGTTTATATATAATATTAAGCTATGTAGATAACTATTCAAAAATAATAGAAGTTTATATAGCAACATGTAATATCAGAAATTCTTCATGACCCAGATAATCACGATGATGTAATCACTCACCTAGAGCCAGACATCCTGGAATGTGAAGTCAAGTGGGCCTTAGAAAGCATCACTACGAACAAAGCTAGTGGAGGTGATGGAATTCCAGTTGAGCTATTTCAAATCCTGAAAGATGATGCTGTGAAAGTGCTGCACTCAATATGCCAGCAAATTTGGAAAATTCAGCAGTGGCCACAGGACTGGAAAACGTCAGTTTTCATTCCAATCTCAAAGAAAGGCAATGCCAAAGAATGCTCAAACTACTGCACAATTGCACTCATCTCACATGCTAGTAAAGTAATGCTCAAAATTCTCCAAGCCAGGCTTCAGCAATACGTGAACCGTGAACTTCCTGATGTTCAAGCTGGTTTTAGAAAAGGCAGAGGAACCAGAGATCAAATTGCCAACATCCACTGGATCATAGAAAAAGCAAGAGAGTTCCAGCAAAACATCCATTTCTAAATAAATAAATTTAAATTAAAAAAAATCTATTTCTGCTTTATTGACTATGCCAAAGCCTTTGACTGTGTGGATCACAATCAACTGTGGAAAATTCTGAAAGACATGGGAATACCAGACCACGTGACTTGCCTCTTGAGAAACCTATATGCAGGTCAGGAAGCAACAGTTAGAACTGGACATGGAACAACAGACTGGTTCCAAATAGGAAAAGGAGTCCTTCAAGGCTGTATATTGTCATCCTGCTTATTTAACTTCTGTACAGAGTACATCATGAGAAATGCTGGGCTGGAAGAAGCACAAGCTGGAATCAAGATTGCCAGGAGAAATATCAATAACCTCAGATATGCAGATGATACCACCCTTATGGCAGAAAGTGAAGAGGAACTAAAAAGCCTTTTGATGAAAGTGAAAGTGGAGAGTGAAAAAGTTGGCTTAAAGCTCAATATTCAGAAAATGAAGATCATGGTATCTGGTCCCATCACTTCATGGCAAATACATGGGGAAACAGTGGAAACAGTGTCAGACTTTATTTTGCGGGGCTCCAAAATCACTGCAGATGGTGACTGCAGCCATGAAATTAAAAGACACTTAGTCCTTGGAAGAAAAGTTATGACCAACCTAGATAGCATATTCAAAAGCAGAGATATTACTATGCCAACTAAGGTCCGTCTAGTCAAGGCTATGGTTTTTCCAGTGGTCATGTGTGGATGTGAGAGTTGGACTGTGAAGAAAGCTGAGCACCAAAGATTTGATGCTTTTGACCTGTGGTGTTGGAGAAGACTCGAGAGTCCTCTGGACTGCAAGGGGATCCAACCAGTCCATTCTAAAGGATATCAGCCCTGGGATTTCTTTGGAGGGAATGATGCTAAAGCTGAAACTCCAGTACTTTGGCCACCTCATGCGAAGGGTTGACTCATTGGAAAAGACTCTGATGCTGGGAGGGATCGGGAGCAAGAGGAGAAGGGGACGACAGAGGATGAGATGGCTGGATGGCATCACTGATTCAATGGACGTGAGTCTCAGTGAACTCCGGGAGTTGGTGATGGACAGGGAGGCCTGGCGTGCTGCGATTCATGCGGTCGCAAAGAGTCGGACACGACTGAGCGACTGAACTGAACTGAACTGAATATCAGAAATTAATGACACCAAGTCAGAAGGACATATTTAAGAAAAAGTTAACATTTAACAAGTTAGTAAGTACTACACTTTATCTCTCAAGCCTATGAGAAATGGTTACCAAAAAGGCAGCAAAAATATTTCAACATCTTTCTAGGGAAAGAAATAAATGAAGGGGAGGAGAATAGAAATAGGCTTGTAAAATCTCATTTTTTTTTTTTGGAGTAAAGTAAGGCAGGAAGAAAATAGTGATTTTTCTTCCCAAGAGGGAGAGGGAATCTCCTTTTTTAAGAATACTAGACGTTGTTATATAATCATTTAGATCAAGAGAATAGCTATTAATTATCAATGACAAGGACAAATACAGCAGACCTTTCAAATTAGCAAAGAGGAAAAGCAAATAAACAGGAATAATAATACAAAGAAGAAACAACATTCTATCTAATAGTAAACATAAAATAAGATCAAAGCGATACACCCAGCATATCAGTCACTGTATAAAATGTAAAAGAAGAGGAATCTATCATGAAAAGACAGAGGAAACACATTTGTTTATAATAAACCACAGCCAGGTGTTATATATAAGGAAACTTCTCAAAATAATTCTGAAATAATACAAAGATAAGTGAAGTGAAAAAAGAGATATCAGAAAACTGAAACAAAATGGAAGCAAAAGTGGCAATATTAATATCAGGAAAGTGTAATTTAAAGGTAAAAGGACGAAACAGGATCAAAAGAGACAATACAGAATGATAAATGGAAAACTGTAGAAGTAGCAGCAGTTATAAATGAGATGAGCCAATCACTGTAGCTGCTCAATACTTACATTTATTTTACAAGAAAGAAAACCTTGCTAGAAATATAATGGTGGAAACACCAAAGTACTTCTCTTACAACCAAAAGATCTAGTTTAAAAAAAGGTCAAAAACTATAAAATACAAATAATAAGCAAGTCAGTATGTCACTTCATTATTGAATGTACTTTTAAAAATAGTCATTGAACATTTTAAAGGTTGGTCACATATATGGCCACTGAGGGGAAAAATAGAAAAATGTGTAAGTAGACAGTTTTTATACACAGCATTCTCTGTCAGGAGCACATAAAATTAAAAAGAAAAAATAAATGGTAACCAATAAGATTTTAATGACCTGACAATGAAGCAGCCTGCTTCTAGATAATCTTTGATCAAAAAGGAAATTAAAACCTGCCTAGAAAGTAATGAAAAAGAACATTCCGAACAACAAAACCTACAGAACACATCAAAAGCTATATTCAGAGGAAAATTTATAGCCTTAATTGCCTTCAATATTAAAAAAGAAAGCTGGTGATAAAAGTAATTTTTCACCTGAAAACTGAAATACAAAGGCAAAATCAAGCAACACTTAAGAAAAGGAAATTTTATACTGTTTTCACATGGGAAAAAGTAGTGAAAAGGACAAATTAAAAGATGATTCAGATAAAGGAAAAGAGCAAAACCAAAGTAAAGGGAACCAAGGAAAGAGTGAGCCACAGCCCCAGTACAAAGGTGATTACCAGCATCATAAAAATACTACATGCAACTTGATGACTACAAAAGAAAATGAATCATTTTTAAGCAAAATATTTCTAGCCCTCAAACTTTTCATGATTTCTACTGTATTTTACCAGTTTACTGTCCTTTCAAAGTATCACATTTTGATCAACCGTCTCTTTCCTGCCCAGCTCCCCACCTTGGTAGACTTTTTCCTTCAATCCGGGTCATTTTAGTTTCACTGGTGGAATGTAGGTGGAGCACACTTTGTTTATTCCAGCTCAGATTCAGTAGGGGTAGATTTTGTACTTTCACTCTCACACCCTACTTCTAGGTTCTTAGAGCATTTCTCTCTTATACCCCATTTAGCCCATACATGGCATCACTCTCTTTTAATATCTCAAAGTTCTTTTACGTTCAATATAGTAATAATTTTTGAAATTTTAGATTGTAGAGAAAATCTTTATATGAAAAGTAAAATAAATAATTCTGATAAACTGAAAGGAAGTTTTCCACTAGTTTGTTTTTTTTTTTTTTTTCTTCTTTTTTAAAATTTTTGGCTATTCTGTGTGGCATGTGGGATCTTAGTTTCCTGATCAGGGATGGACCCTGTGCAGTGGAAGCACAGAGTCTTAAACACTGGAACACCAGGGAATTCCTTCCACTAGTTTTTAATTATTGAACACATTTCATAGGCACTAGATAATAGCTATATTATCTCACAACTTACTCTTAAAAAAGTTAAAATAGCCTCTTTATCCAGATAGAGAAAACCCAACATAATCAATATTAAATGTGTTTGCCCTTTGCATCAGTAAGCATTTGCTATGTAACAAACTATCACCAAATGAGTAACTTAAACCAATAGCCAATTATTTAGCCTGCCGCTCTGTGGATTGGCCATCTGGGCTGGGTTTGACTTGGTTAATGGGCTCTGCTTCTCTTACTGGGTTTTCTCCATACCCATGGTCAGCTGATGGTCAGCTCTGCTCTCTGTCTAGGGATTTGGTTGAGGCAACTGGGTTGATTCAACTCTCTTCCACATGATTGCCAATTTTCTAGAAGACTAACTCATTCTTATTCACAGGCACATTGGTCACGGTTCCAGTAGAGAGTCATAGAGAGCTGCTGGGGAGGCACAGACGTGGGCCTGGTACAGTTTTATTCGCTTAGCCCAGTTCCATTCAATTGCTTTCCCTCTTGCTTCTCTAGCCAGGAGTAATACACCAATCCCGGTGCCTCCCATCTTTAAATTCCATGGGCCCAGGTCAGGTTTTCCAAGTTGTGGTCCCCTCCTCACCTAGCTTCATGCTTATCTCCCCCAAGAGGTGGGGGGAGATGCACACTCCCCAAGCAGTTCTCTCCAGGTAAAGCCACACTAGCAGCCTTTCTCATCTCTCTTTGTCTCCTTTTCTCCATATACGAGTAACTTGCTAAGGGGTTAAAAACTAGTTTCTTGTTTTTCTTAATTTGGGTTCCCCCAGAAGCATTAGGAGATGTGAGTACAAGAAGATTAATTAGGGATGTGATCCCAAGAATCTAAGAGGCAGGAAGAGAGACAGGGAGGAGCGGGAAGCCAGAACAGGCTGTGTTTTCAATGTAGTTATCACTATGGGAAAGAATTCTGAGTCAGGGTACGACACAGACCTCCAAGTTGCCCCACCTGGGGGTGAGGGAGCTGGGGCAGGCCTGCAACACTCCATCTGTGTATAAATACACCATTTATACAATCAATCTGTTGTTATTGAAGGCACTCTATGTGAGCTGTGCCTAGTTCCCTGACACTTCCAATGTGCTGTGAGTTCTTTCAGGCAGAGCAGGCACCAGAAGCCAGAGAAAACCATCAGACAAGGAAGGCGGGTGCTGGAAAGAGTCCAGAACACAGCAACAGCTTCTGGCTGTCATGTTTGTCTTATGTAGATAGTGTGGCAACTCCATCAGACTTCAAAACATCAGGAAATGTTGGTTTTAGCATCCTATTACAGATATTATACACTCAAAAAGCATTCTCTTAGCCTCATCCTCTTTCAGAAATATGTCTTTTCCTTCTAGCCAGTCTCTATTATTTTTTACCAGTTACACATCATTTCCTTCCCTGTCTTCAGAAAGCTCTGAAAACTAAAGTTAAGATTCATTGTCTCCTCCCTTTCTTCTTCCTGTCTTCTCTCTTATCATTCATTCTCTCCTGCCAATATCTTCTCCTCTGATATATGTGTCACATATACTACAGGGTCTGGCCAATAGTAGAGGTTCAACAAGTATTTCTGGAATAAAAGAATTAATAAGTGAGCTTCATTATTTTTTTGCAACCAAGCATCAGGGTATTTTCCATGACAATACCAGATACAAAATATCCTTTCTCTTCCTCTTCTCAGCTCCCTGGAGAGGCGCAACCTCTCATTACCTGAAAGTTTGTGTTAGTTTTAACCAGAGGTTTATCATGGAAGAAATTCAACCTGAAACTTCCCATTTGTCATAGTCATTCTATTTCCTGCAACTTTAAAACTGTTTTGTTTTGTTTTGTTTTCCTGTAGGTCTATGCCTATCACTTTCCATTTTGAAAGGACTGAATACCAAGCATCTTATGCATTGTACTCTAGGAATAATACACTCACTATATTATCTATATATAATATAATATATACTATATAATAATATACTCATTATATTTTAGGAATAAAGAACTGCATTTCTCTCTACTTCACCCTCTTCCTCTTTTCTTCTCTTTTTCCTTCTCTCTTTCAGAAATACACACAGACTCATAGCAGTTGAATCATGAATTTTCATACTGTTCTCTCTGCCAGGAATTTCATTCCTCTAGTCATCGCCTATACACCTCAATTGTTTTTTAGCACACTTTCTATTGAGGTGAAACACCCACATGGAAAAAGCAAATAAATCATCGAGTATAGCTGGGTTAATTTTCCAAAGGAATGTGGAACCAGAGTGCCTTCCTCAGACGCACCTTCAGCCTCTCTCTGCTGAGGGCTCCTGGCCCTTCCCGTAGGACCTCTGACAACCTCACTAAGACTCAGTCTCCTCCGTGGTCCTCAGCCAGATATCAGATCAGATCAGATCAGATCAGTCCCTCAGCCATGTTCGACTCTTTGCAACCCCATGAATCGCAGCACGCCAGGCCTCCCTGTCCATCACAAACTCCCGGAATTCACTCAGACTCACGTCCATTAAGTCAGTGATGCCATCCAGCCATCTCATCCTCTGTCGTCCCCTTCTCCTCTTGCCCCTGATCGCTCCCAGTATCAGAGTCTTTTCCAATGAGTCAACTCTTCACATGAGGTGGCCAAAGTACTGGAGTTTCCACTTTAGCATCATTCCTTCCAAAGAAATCCCAGGGCTGATCTCCTTCAGAATGGACTGGTTGGATCCCCTTGCAGTCCAAGGGACTCTCAAGAGTCTTCTCCAACACCACGGTTCAAAAGTATCAATTCTTCGGCGCTCAGCCTTCTTAACAGTCCAACTCTCACATCCATACATGACCACTGGAAAACCATAGCCTTGACTAGACAAACCTTTATTGGCAAAGTAATGTCTCTGCTTTTCAATATGCTATCTAGGTTGGTCATAACTTTCCTTCCAAGGAGTAAGTGTCTTTTAATTTCATGGCTGCAGTCACCATCTGCAGTGATTTTGGAGCCCAAAAAAATAAAGTCTGACACTGTTTCCACTGTTTCCCCATCTATTTCCCATGAAGTGATGGGACCATATGCCATGATCTTCATTTTCTGAATGTTGAGCTTTAAGCCAACTTTTTCACTCTCCTCTTTCACTTTCATCAAGAGGCTTTTTAGTTCCTCTTCACTTTCTGCCATAAGGGTGGTGTCATCTGCATATCTGAGGTTATTGATATTTCTCCTGGCAATCTTGATTCCAGCTTGTGTTTCTTCCAGTACAGCGTTTCTCATGATGTACTCTGCATAGAAGTTAAATAAACAGGGTGACAATATGCAGCCTTGACGTACTCCTTTTCCAATTTGGAACCAGTCTGTTGTTCCATGTCCAGTTCTAACTGTTGCTTCCTGACCTGCATACAGATTTCTCAAGAGGGAGATCAGGTGGTCTAGTATTACCATCTCTTGAAGAATTTTCCACAGTTGATTGTCAAAGGCTTTGGCATAGTCAATAAAGCAGAAATAGATGTTTTTCTGGAACTCTCTTGCTTTTTCCATGATCCAGTGGATGTTGGCCAATTTGATCTCTGGTTCCTCTGCCTTTTCTAAAACCAGCTTGAAATCAGGAAGTTCATGATTCATGTATTGTTCAAGCCTGGCTTGGAGAATTTTGAGCATTACTTTACTAGCGTATGAGATGAGTGCAATTGTGCGATAGTTTGAGCATTCTTTGGTATTGCTTTTATTTGGGATTGGAATGAAAACTGACCTTTTCCAGTCCTGTGGCCACTGCTGAGTTTTCCAAATTTGCTGGCATATTGAGCGCAGCACTTTCACAGCATCATCTTTCAGGATTTGAAATAGCATATTGAGTGCAGCACTTTCACAGCATCATCTTTCAGGATTTGGAATAGCCAGGTATGGAAGATCCCAAACATCACCTACCTGTGAAAGGCAATAAGGCTACATTGCTCAGCTTTCCGGCCATATTTTTAGTTCTGTTTTCAGGTTCGGAATGTTACCGGCTTACTTTCTAGCTCCATCCTCGGTCTTCCTGTCTATTGTCTGATCCTTCATTAGGTAAGTTCTCCTGTTTTCTGTAATTTCTTTGAATGTGCAGCATGTGTGGTAATTCACTTGGAGGGTCCTCTGTTTCAGAGAAAGTCTCCCAGGGGCATCTTCAGACCTTTGCATATAACATTCGTTTCACCATTTTGGAGAGTAAATGCCACGATCTCTCAGTCTGCTTCACCATCTAGGCCCATCTATCTATTCTGAGCCTAGAACAGAGCTTGACTCATTGTTTGTACTCTAATATTTGCTCAATGAATATGAAATGAAGCTTTGCCTGCTTTCCACATGGAGACCTTTGGCTTCTCCCTGATCTTTGGATGGGAGCAACTCTCTTCCAACATTCAATTACTGAAAAACATTCAGATAGCTTTTTAGGGTAGGAGTGTGCAAGGTGTGATTAGGTGAATACACGGAGAAATGTGAGTGACAAAAGAGAAAATCCAGGAGTGTGAAAATCACTATGCTGTTTTGGAATAGTTTTCTAGTGATTTTCTAGTTTCTGTCCTAAGAACCTTCTATCAGCTGTAAATACCTACACCCTTCCCAACACAGACACATACACAGCTACCCATACACCCAGTTAGCATCATGCTTTAAAGTCAATGCTGATGAATCCTTATGATGATGTTGGTTACTTCTCATGAATCCTCACTGCCTTAGCTCTAGGCCAATTCTCCAGAGTAAGCATGCAGTCCACAAAAAAAGAACGACAATAAAGGTAATGTGTTTAAAGTATGTTTTCTTTAGCTTCCTGCCCCCACTGCTGCACCAAGCCAAATAATACATTTAAGGAAGCTGACTTTTCCTTTTCTGACTCCCACCATGTTCCATTTATTTGTCATTCACACCAAATCCTCCCATTTATTTTCAAAGAGTATAGCACCCTGCTTTAAACCTGAGTGCTTCTGTATTTACTCATGACTTCTTCCCTTGAATTTATTTGCATGTTACATTTAGCTAATATTCTTTATTGTCTGTAGCCATGGGCTTCAGCAATCATCAGTGGATCTAGTTGGGGTCTTGTAATTTTCAAGCCTCTCCTCTCTACCCTCATGCCTACAGGTTTCAGGAGGGAAAATGGAAAAAAGCCATTATTTCACCATTTTTTCCTGAAAGTTTTAGTCAGTATTTTAAAATATCTTTTTAATTACTAAGATGCTCTGATTTGAATACTCTCATGTCACAGCTGAATTCTATTTCCCTTGTGGAAAATAGGAAGAGCTCATCAGTAAATAAAAGCATTTCACAAGCTATGTTTAAAGGAAGTTTTGAAGTGAACACTGTCTGATCCTCAGCCACATTCTTAGGACAACTCTTACACCAGTGACCCAGAAGGGGCTGAGTAGGAACTTCTGAGCTTTAAAATCCTGTGAAGTTACCTCTTATCTTTGATTACTACTTTTCTCTGTCCATATTTATATCCTTATAGGGTGCAATTAGTCATTCAGAAACTACAAATCAGATTGTTGGGAGGAGAAGCTGAGTCAGCCATTCATCATAGACCTGTTCTAGAATCTAGAAGGGGAAGCAGAAAATCATAGAGCTGGATTTTGGGAATGCCATTTCTCAAGCTCCTTCTTGGAGCCAACTTGTCCATAGATGGTTCTATGCCCTGAGAAAATCCTTTATCTGATGAGAACCTGATATATAGATGGACCCAATATGGCATACACATATACCACGCCTCTGCCATAGAAGTAGCCAATGGCCACAGTTATGTGTGGGCATACTTCCTCTGCCCTCTCTGCCTCCTCTCCTATATCACAGCTGGATGTTCACTGCTACCTCTACAAGGACTCCCACAGGGATCTTTTGAAGAAAAAGGTTCTAGTGTACAAGTTGTTCCCCAAACTGGGTTGTATAGAGTGCTGAGGTCACATGAAGATGTTGCCTGGAACTTGAGGGGCACTCAGGGGAAAACTGTGTGAGCCTCCAGGTGACATCAGGTCAGAGAATATAATGTTGTCTTATCTGTCCTATATATGGAATTTTTTACATCATTCTGATTTAAAAACAAAAGATCACCCGATTAAGAGAAGTTGATAAAGATTAAGCTTCTGCAACCTAGATGATGTGGTATTGCATCAATTATCCACAGCACAAAACTCTTAATGGGGGGATCTCTATTAAATATACTGTGGCTAATAATGGTTGGGATTTTCAAGTAGAGCAATTTCATTTTATCTTCCTTCTGTCCTTTCCATCAATGAACTAATCAAACCAAAGGCTTTTTCTCCTTCCCCAGAGAATTTCGATTGGTTGCCAGTGTTCTAAAGCCTCTGCTGCTGCCGCTGCTGCTAAGTTGCTTCAGTAGTGTCTGACTCTGTGCGACCCCATAGACAGCAGCCCACCAGGCTCCCTAGGATTCTCCAGGCAAGAACACTAGAGTAGGTTGCCATTTCCTTCTCCAATGCATGAAAGTGAAAAGTTAAAGTGAAGTCGTTCAGTCGTGTCCAACCCTTGGCGACCCCATGGACTGCAGCCTACCCGGCTCCTCCATCCATGGGATTTTCCAGGCAAGAGTACTGGAGTGGGTTGCCATTGCCTTCTCCGTCTAAAGCCTCTAAAAGGCCGATAATTGGATGAAAGGGGACTAGGAATGGAAGGGGTTATTTTCCAGCTGCAGTCATAACAGATGGATGCCCGCCCCCACCCACTCATGACTCACTGCGGACATTGGTAGTAGTCGGTCAAAGTAAAAATTAAAATCAGCTTTGTTCTGGATATAGCATAAGACTCAAAGGTGGCTGTAATAGTCAACGGTTCTGAGAATTTCCAGGCTGGTGGGGAAGACATCTTTGACCAAAGTGTCTCAAACTCATCACAGAGACAAGAACCTAAACACCTAAAATCTGACCTCTTATTCTCTTGCTTTAATTGATTCTGTAGAATATATGGCATTTTTGCTACCTTCACATCCATTCTCCACTCAAGATTATTGAACTTCAGTAGATACTCTCCTCTAAATATAAATAGCAGCGGCATTTACAGGCTGTAGATAAAACATTACAATGTTCCCTGAAAATACGTTCAAAGGCTACAGTTAAATAATAATTAAGTGGCCTAAAATAGTTTCAGAGTGCTAAAAAAAAAAAAAAAAAAAAAAAAAGAACTAGACTGAGTGTTTATTATTAGCCAGAATATGAGAAACCTTGCTTTAACTGAGATGGAGAGGTGTGTGTGTGTATGTGTTCATCATAGCTCTTAAACTGAATATGGTGCACAATGAATTGTAAGACAAACGAAGAACCACACTATACTCTTCATGTCAACCAAATGCCGGGAGACTAAAGGTCATTGGCTATCCATTTGAATAGGTGGGCATGGGTTTTTTCTGCCAAGAGGATGGACCTGCGAGCAACAAATGCTGTTCCCCGCCCCCTCCTAGTTCCAACTAGTGAGACTGTGTTTGCTGGGCTCTGACTTCAGCTCAGAACTGAGTGTGGGTGTTTTGGGGGCTGAGCTGGTGAGCTGGCTGAGTGAAAAGGTTGATTCACATAGACACACACCCACACACATCCACATACATAGAGGCATCCAGGGATAAATCAGGTGTCACCTCATAGGACCTTGGTTCTGTTTCCGTTTCCATATTTTTAGGCAGAGAAGAGGGGAATAAGAGAGAAAAGGAGCAAGTTTTCCTATAATCTGCTTGCAAATAGAGTAGCACATCCTTCACCACAGTGAAAGGGCATCCATAAAAAAAGCTTTCATGAGTGGTTTGTGGCTTCCTTAAGTATACATACACAAAAATAGAATACATAGTTTTGTTTTTTTTAAGTTTTGTGTACATACAAAAATATTTTAAAATTCTAGTATATTTATATTTTCATCTAGAAATGTATTATCCCTCTGTCTTTCAAATTCCACCCAGTGTTGTTTCTTGGTATTTGAGATATCATACAGAATTAATTGAGAGGCCTGATTGGGAATCTGTGTTTAATCAAAACTCTTGAAAATTAGTCTTCTTTTGAAGATTATTTGATGAGGAAAGCAAGATGCACTGATACCAAGTGGAAACTGAGTTAATAATTCTTAACTTTTTGATGTAATTAACAAGTTGCCGCTGCTATGTCTATCCAAATTTAATGATCCCCAAGGAGGTATTAAAACACTAGTTTTATCCTCCAGGGTTTCCATCTGGCCCAACTGGAATCTTCTATGATCTAGCATTGCAGAAATGAAGAAGTGGACATTTTAGGGGTGAGCAGAACTGGGTGTGACATTGTCTATTCCAAATATAGGCTGTTTCACTGTGAGAAATAACCACGGTGAGACCAATAACTAATCCAAGCTTCAGTTCCTCCTCTGTAAAATGGGAGTCATCATGTACTGTCTGGATGATCTGTCCATTGATGTAATTAGTTATTAAATTCTCCTACTATCATTGTACTATTGTCAATTTCTTCCTCAATGTCTGTTAATATTTGCTTTACATATTTAGATGCTCTTATGTTAACAAATATATGTTATTTTTCTATTGATCCCTTTATCATTATATAATGCCCTTCTTTGCTTTCATTGTAGACTTTGTTTTAAAATCTTGTCTAATATGAGTATTACCACCTCAGCTTCTTTGTCATTTCAATTTGCATGAAGTATCTTTTTCCACTCCCTCATTTTTAGTCTCTGTGCATATTTACATCCAAAGTGAGTCTCTTGTAAGCAACATATAAATAAGTCTTGTTTGTTTTTTAAGCTAATCAGCGTCTTTTGACTGGAATCCATTGACGCTTAAAGTGATTATTGATAGATATATACTTGTTGCCATTTTGTTACTTATTTTATGATTGTTTTTGTCATTCTTTTCTGTTTTCTTCTTCAAGTTTATTCCCTCTGGTTTAATGATGTACTTTAGTAGTATATTTGTATTCCTTTACTTCTAGTTTTTGGGTATGTATGGTAAGTTTTTGAATTGTGGTTATGATGTGGTTCATATATATTGACCTATATCTTCCTGTTTTAAACTGAGTCATCTAAATTCAAACATATCCCCAAAGATCTACATGTTTTTAGCCCTCCTTTCTCATATTTTCTGTTTCTGGTGTCATATTTTACATCTTCGTGTTTATTATCTCTTAACTGTTTGTTGTAGCTATAATTGATTTGATAAGTTTTGTCTTTGAATCCTTGTACTAACTTATTTAAGTGGTTGGTCCATAGCCTTTACTATATAGTTGCCTTTACTAGATACTTGCATGGTAGTTGAGTTGCTCAGTTGTGTTGGCCTCTTGTGACCCCAAAGACTGTAGCCCACCAGACTCCTCTTCCCAGGCAAGAATACTGGAGTAGGTTGCCATTTCCTTCTCCCGGGGATCTTCCTGACCAAGGAATCAAACCTGGGTCTCCTGCATTGGCAGACAGATTCCTTACTGACAACTACAATTTGCCTTTACTAGTGGGGCTTTTCCTTTCTTATAAATTCTTACTTCTTGCAGCCTTTTCTTTTCCATTAAAAGAAGACCTTTTTTTTATACTTTTTGTATGGTTGGTTTAGTATTGATGAATTTTTTTTAGGTTTTGCTTCTCTGAGAACTTTATCTCCTCTCCAATTCTGAACAATAATCTTGCTGGGTAGAGCATCCTAGGTTGAAAGTGCCCCCCTTTCAACACTTTAAATATTTTATGCCACTGCCTTCTGGCTTGCAAAATGTCTGTGGAACACTCAGCTGATAGCTCTATGGGGGTTCTCTTGACACTTTTGTTTTCTCTTTTGCCTTTAAAATTCTCTTTCAGTTTTGCCATTTTAATTATGATATGCCTTGGTATGAGTCTATTAGGGTTCATCTTGTTTGGATCCCTCTATGCCTCCTATACCAGGATATCTGTTTTCTTTGGCTTTGAGAAGTTTTCAACCGTAATGTCATCAAATAAATTTTTGACCTTTCCTATTTCTCTTCTCCTCTGGAATTCTTAGAAAAGTGAGTATGCCTGATATTGTCCCAGAGGTCCCTTAGACTATCATTTTGTTTAACATTCTCTTTCTGATGAAATTAGGTGAAACACAGTTACCTATACCAGCCTTGAGGAGTCACCTTGTGTGGGGGCACCCCTATATAGTCTGTGTGGCTTTGATGGAAGAGCTGGATCTGAAATGACCATGGGTCACGTCTTCATCTGGAGTGTGATGGGAGCTGTCACCTTCATGGGGCGTGAGGGTAGAGATGAAGGGGCTAGAGCAAAAGCTAAGGAGAACCTGGACTTTTCCTATGCTCAGCAGCCATCACTGCCCTAAGTTGGGGGTGGGGGGTGTCCCAGGGTGCTTGAACAGAAGAAGCCTTGAGGATTGAACCAAGCTGGTTCAGTTCCATCTATGTGTGTGCTCTCCCCATCTCCAACAAGAGCACCTTTACCCCAGAGGGAAGCAGCACTGGAGCTTCTAGTGGCATGAAGTGGGCACTGGTGCAGCCAGGGTGAATGCTGGGCCTGTCCTGGCACACTAGCCAGAGTTCCAAGGCTACCGATTCACTACCTCCTTGCATGCCAGCAGTGGCCACCCTTGCCCTGTTCAGATGCAAGGCTGGGTCTAAGCAGGTGCCATGCCCTCCCCCCTTTCTTCAGCGATGGCAGCCTTTGCCCTAGCGGAGAGCTGTGCTGAAGCAAGAAAGGCCTGAGCGGCACCAGCTGTGGGCTGGGGCGTGTGTTGGGCAGTGGAAGCAAACTGGCTAGAGCCTTGGGCTCTTCCCAATCTTCTTCTACCTTGTTCCTGGGAGTAAGTAGGCAAGTGTGTGAGCTCTTCACAAGCAGATTCTCTGTTTATTACAGCCCCCTGGTAAGTCCCATTGGTTTTCACACCAGCTACATAGGCTAATTTTTCCATTGTTGGAACCTAGGACTGTGCTATCTAATAAATGACTCAAGATCCTCACTCCCCAGGGAGGATCCATCCCATGGGAGGATCCTCATAGGATGAGCCCATGACATCCCCCTGACCTCCTGGGACACGGGATCCAAACTGATCACTTCTCTTCCCTTCCCATTCTACTTTGTGTGGATATTTCCTTTACAGTCTTGGTTGTAGAAGAATCTTCCTGTTAGCATCCAGATTGTTTTCAGTGAGGACAGCTCCACCTGTACATGTATGTTGGGTGTGTTCTTGGGGCAAGGTGAACTCAGTATCCTCCTACTTCATCACGCTGATCTCCTCAATTATCCATGTTGTAATAATTTTTATCCTAATTATTTTAAATTTATATTTTCTTATCTTTGCTATCAACTAATAACATTAAGATGACCTAGTTAGCTCTGCCTTGAACAGAAGTTCCTTTGATGGTGTGGAATCTCTGAGCACTTAGCTCTCTAAGCAAAGTCAGATTCTGCCTCTCCTACCTGACCAAAAGGAAAGTGCTATTATTAAACTACCCAGAGTCCAGACCAGCAGAACTCTTCCTGGGCAATGTCTTCTTTCCTTAGAAGAGAGGATTGGTATCCGAGCTTAGGAGGAAAGGTTGGAAGAGAAGGTATCAAATAGCCTTAGAAAGGAGCATCTCCTAGTGTGTGCATTCTGAATCTTACTAGAAGTTTGACCTTGACTAAATTACTTGCCATCTTTGTAACATGCTGTTTTCATTTTCTAAGTGGAGATAATAAGGTCTACTTCACAGAATTGTTGGAGGTTTAAGTGTGAAAAATCTATCAAATTTAATGCAATGACTAGCATTTTAGCAGCAGTCCATAGATAGGTGTTATTGATCATTCTTTATCTAAGCTATTTATGCTTTACTCCTCTTATATCCTAATGGTCTTTTGATTTTGATTGTAAAAATATTTGCCCCTATGTTTTCCTTTTTCCCTTTCTTTTGTCCTTGCATTTCCCTATTTTTAAATTAATCATTTATTAGTTCAGAAAAGAGCTAAGAATTTAGAAAGTCAGAAAGGATTGCAAAAAAGCCATATCTATCTCAACCATACACAAACATACACACACACAAACACACACATAATCAAGACAGCCTTACCATTGGCATTGTATCAATTCAAACCTTAGTTCACTTCTCAGCTTAACCATTTCCTGTTTATATACCCATTGGCTATTGTTTAATCTTATGCAAAATGCAAATGGGTTCATAACTCCAACTCTGTAGTTGCAGCTCAATGAGATAATTGCTACTAACCTTGAATTTCCCAATCTAGAAAACAAGGGTACTAATGATACCAATTTAACAGAGTTAATAAGACAATAAGCTGGAAATTGACTGTCATACATGAGATCAATAAATGACAGTTGATATGACCCAGTAATCCCAGTCCTGGGTATATATCTAGAAAAGATGAAAACTCCAATTTGAAAAGATACACATAAACCAGCTGTGTGTATCTCAGCACTATTTATAATAGCCAGGACATAGAAACAACTCAAGTGTCCATCAATAGACAATTGACTTAAGGAAATGCGATCTGTGTGTGTGTGTGTGTGTGTGTGTAATATTTGTTGTTGTTGTTTAGTTGCTAAATGTTTGTGCACGCATGCTCAGTTGTGTCAGACTCTTTGGAACTTCATGGACTATAGCCTGCCAGGCTCCCTTGTCCATGGGATTAGCCTGGCAAGAATACCAGAGTGGGTTGTCATTTCCTCTTCCAGGGGATCTTCCCAACCCAGGGATTGAACCTGGGTCTTCTGCAGCTCCTGCATTGGCAGATTCTTTACCACTGAGCCACCTGGGAAGCCTATAAGTTGTATCTACTCAGACATAAAGAAGATTGAAATAATGCTGTTTGCAGCCACATAAATGGACTTAGAGAATATCATGCTAAGTGAAGTAAGTCAGAGAAAGACAAATATATGATATCATGTGCATATGGAATCTAAAAAATAATACAAATGAAGCTTTATACAAAATGGAAACAGACTCACTGACATAGTAAACAAACTTAATGGTTACCAAAAGGGAAATGGAGCGGGGAGAGATAAACAAGTACAGGATTAATAGATACAAACCACTATACATAAGATAGATAATAAACAAGGATTTACTGTATAGCACAGGAAACTATATTCAATATTTTGTAATGGTCTATAATGGAAAAATCTGAAAAAATAATATTTATATACATGTATGTATATATGGGTATATATGAATATATATATATATAAACTGTATCACTTTGCTCTACACTTGACACTAATACAATATTGTAAATCAACTATACTTAAATACAAAGAAAATTAAATAAGACATAAAAATAAATGATGGCTGCTATTATTTTTTGAAACAAATAGAGTAATTCTCATTTTATAAAACATTAATTAGGCTCAAGTGAGCTAATATGTAACAGGCTTTGCACAAAGCAGAAATTCTGAAACTTCGAATTTCTACTTTCTCTCTTTTTTTTCCCTCTGTGCTCAGTGAATAAATCTACTTAAATGGGTTGATTGGAACACTTGTTGTAGATAACACATGTAATTTGCTGAAATAGCAGATTAGGATATTTCTCTTCACCAGTGCTAGCAATGATGTCTAGCAGACAAAATTTCACTCCAAAATAGACTTAACTGGCTCACTGTGGGGACAGTGAAATTCCCTTGACCTCAACTCAATCAACATCACTCCCACCACTGGTGGATGCCAGAACCAAACTGTTTCCCCCTTACTTTTGACTTTGATGCATCTTCATTGAGTTGAGTCGCTCAGTCATGTCCAAGTCTTTGCCACCCCATGAATCGCAGCACGCCAGGCCTCCCTGTACATCACCAACTCCCAGGGTTCACTCAAACTCATATCCATCAAGTCTGTGATGCCATCCAGCCATCTCATCCTCTGTCGTCCCCTTCTCCTCCTGCCCCCAATCCCTCCCAGCATCAGAGTCTTTTCCAATGAGTCAACTCTTTGCATGAGGTAGCCAAAATATTGGAGTTTCAGCTTCAGCATCAGTCCTTTCAATGAACACCTAGGACTGATCTTTAGGATGGACTGGTTGGATCTCCTTGCAGTCCAAGGGACTCTCAAGAGTCTTCTCCAACACCACAGTTCAATAGCATCAATTCTTTGGCACTCAGCTTTCTTCACAGTATGGAGTCCCTGGTGGCTTAGAGGTTAAAGCACCTGCCTGGAATGCGGGAGACCTGTGTTCAATCCCCGGGTCGGGAAAATCCCCTGGAGAAGGAAAATGGCAACCCACTCCAGTACTCTTGCCTAAATAATCCCATGGAGGGAGGAGCCTGGTAGGCTACAGTCCATGGGGTCGCAAAGAGTCGGACACAACTGAGCGACTTCACTCACTTTCTTCACAGTCCAACTCTCACATCCATACATGACCACTGGAAAAACCATAGCCTTGACTAGACAGACCTTTGTTGGCAAAGTAATGTCTCTGCTTTTGAATATGCTATCTAGATTGGTCATAACTTTCCTTCCAAGAAGTAAGCGTCATTTTATTTCATGGCTGCAGTCACCATCCGCAGTGATTCTGGAGCCCAAAAAAGTAGTCTGACACTGTTTCCACTGTTTTCTCATCTATTTCCCATGAAGTAATGGAACCAGATGCCATGATCTTAGTTTTCTGAATGTTGAGCTTTAAGCCAACTTTTTCACTCTCCTTTTTCACTTTCATCAAGAGGCTTTTTAGTTCCTCTTCACTTTCTGCCATAAGGGTGGTGTTATCTGCATATCTGAGGTTATTGATATTTCTCCCTGCAATCTTGATTCCAGCTTGTGCTTCCTCCAGCCCTGTGTTTCTCATGATGTACTCTGTGTATAAGTTAAATAAGCAGGATGACAATATACAGCCTTGACGTACTCCTTTTCCTATTTGGAAAACTCAGCAGTGGCCACAGGATAGGAAAAGGTCAGTTTTCATTCCAATCCCAAAGAAAGGCAATGCCAAAGAATGCTCAAACTACCGCACAATTGCATTCATCTCACACGCTAGCAAAGTAATGCTCAAAATTCTCCAAGCCAGGCTTCAGCAATACATGAACCGTGAACTTCCAGATGTTCAAGCTGGTTTTAGAAAAGGCAGAGGAACCAGAGATCAAATTGCCAACATCCACTGGATCATAGAAAAAGCAAGAGTTCCAGAAAAACATCTATTTCTGCTTTATTGACTATGCCAAAGCCTTTGACTGTGTGTATCACAATAAACTGTGGGAAATTCTGAAAGAGATGGGAATACCAGACCACCTGACCTGCCTCCTGAGAAATCTGTATGCAGGTCAGGAAGCAACAGTTAGAACTGGACATGGAACAACAGACTGGTTCCAAATAGGAAAAGGAGTACGTTAAGGTTATATATTGTCACCCTGCTTATTTAACTTACATGCAGAGTACATCATGATACATGTTAAACCATTAATATTCCTATAAGAAATACTTTTGAACAAATATTTCTATCTCCTCTAGAGCAGGGGTCCCCACCCTGTGGGAAACCAGGCCACACAGCAGGAGGAGAGCAGCAAGCAAGCAAGCTTTGTGTGTACTTACAGCCAGCCCGATCATTTGCAGTGCTGCTGAGTTCCGCCTCCTGCGAGACCAGCAGTGGCATTGGATTCTCACAGGAGCGGGAATCCCAACCCTAAAGTCAAGGCAGAACATCCTGAAAGTGAAAGTGAAGTGAAAGTCGCTCAGTCGTGTACAATTCTTTGCAACCCCATGGACAATACAGTCCATGGAATTCTCCAGGCCAGAATCCTGGAGTGGGTGGCTGCTCCCTTCTCCAGGGCATCTTCCCAACCCAAGGATCAAACCCAGGTGATCCTGAGATTGCCACAAAATAGAAATACAGTGCAGAATAAATGTAATACACTTGAATCATCCCCAAACCATTCCCCTGACTCCAGACCATGGAAAAATCGTCTTCCAAAAACCAGTCCCTGGTGCCAAAAAAGTTGGGGAGCACTGCTCTAGAGTAAGAGAGTAGAAGAGATTTATAAGCAGATTTCTGGGATATATGTTTAGGGATTTGTGTTTTGAAAAGAGGAGAGGAATGCTGGATTCCAGAGGGAAATGGAGGGAGGAGCCACAAACCTGAAAGGGGAATATATTGAAGAGAAAGAAAATGTTGCCTAGTTTGGAAATTTGCCCAGATTTAATCCTTAGTTCCAATACATAATGAGCCTCCACTGCACATTGAGACCTGAGTGGGTGCATCCCAAAGAGGGAAGCACACTCTTTTTTCCTGTTACCTCAGCCTGAGAAATGAGTGACCCTCAAATGGACTGTCCTAGTTCTTCAGCTCTTTTCTCATCAAGTTAAAGTTTTTGAGGTGTATTTTTGTGAAATTTCCTTCAGGGAAGATGAGACCAAGATAGTATTTGGTTTAGAAGTTCTAAAATGAAAAGTGAGACTACTCACAATTTTAACTAGTGATTACATGGAACAGCTTTCCCAAAACTGACAAGAAACAGAGAAAAAAGAAATATGTTCATTTTTAAAACTCTTCCATTTGAACAATTATCCTGAAAGACAAAAAAAAAAAAAGTATTTTGAGTGAATTTTTTTTTTTTTTTTTTTTTTAAGATGAGATTGGGCGTATTCAGCATGGTATGGTGGCAGACGAGATTTTTTTTTTTTTAGGACATGACCACACATTCTACCATGATATATGGAGTTTTATGGGAGTGGGGAGGGCAGGATTGTTGAAAGTCCAGGAAAAGAAGTCATAATTTGAAGTAAGCAACAATAAGAATAGAAAACTCTTCAGTGGTTTCAGCTATATAGATAGTGGTGCTATTCTTTTTAAAAGTTTAAATGTGACTATTTAATTACATTATTTATCTGTCATGCACAGCAGAGAATCACTGATATTCCTCCAGGAGCAACGACATGGCAACAATCTCAAGACCCAGCAGTGATTCCTCTTGCACTAGGTCTGAGGAACGCTGACTGAGGGCGCTTTCACAGTCTGGATTTCAGCCATCTTGCCAGCTTCTCCGTGCTACTGAAATCTCATTGTTACACTCAGAATTTGTCTTCTCCTTGAGATCACTTTCAAAGCATTTCACTACCTGTGACAAGAGAGAGTCACTGCTGATGAGTTTGGAATTCTTTTTCCAGTCTCTCAGCTTTTCTATCTTATAGTTTCGCATCTCATTCCTCTGTTACATCAGATGCCATATTAGAAATCCCTGTTTGATCTTGACATATATCAAAGGTGCTGACTGATGAGGCTCTAGGTGCAACTTATATTCAGTCAAACATTTAAGAATGTAGTTAGGAAAATTCAGAAAGCACTTGAAACCTTCACATAATAGCAAATTCAGATTTTAGTGAGCCTGCCAGATGTTTTTACCACTTTCCTGATACCAGGATCAGAAGGATAAGGCAGTTTCTCAATAGTTTCAGAAATAATATTTCAGACTAAAGTATACACTGGATATTCTATTTTGGTCTGTTCTTCCTCATTTTTACATATTCCTTTCTCTTATTTCTCGAAAGATGCTATTGAGTAAAAAAATGACGATAATCTTCAAAGTTCTCACCTAAAAGTAATGATATAAAATTTCTTAATCTGAGATAAAGTCTTTAAAAAGAGGGATCATTTTCTGGATCAAAGGATTAAAATAATATATATTTAAGCCTATTAAATCTGGACTAATATCCCATTCAATTTACTATACTGAAACAAAATCATCACTAAGGCACCTCAAAATTTTGCATTAATGAAATTTAAAAGCATTAATAAATTTTAAAACATTTAAAAGCAGAGACATCATTTTGTCAGCAAAGATCTGTATAGCCAAAGCTATGGTTTTTCCAGTAGTCATGTATGGATGTGAAAGCTGGACCATAAAGAAGGCTGAGTGCCAAAGAATTGATGTTTTTGAACTGTGGTGTTGGAGAAGACTCTTGAGAGTCCTTTGGACTGCAAGGAGATCCAACCAGTCCATCCTAAAGAAAATCAACTCTGAATATTCATTGGAAGGACTGATGCTGATGCTGAAGCTCCAATACTTTGGCCACCTGATGTGAAGAGCCAACTCATTGGAGAAGACCCTGATGCTGGGAAAGACTGAGTGCAGGAGAAGGGAATGACAGAGAATGAGATGGCTGGATGGCATCATCAAGTCAATGGATGTCAGTTTGAGCAAAGTCCAGGAGATGGTGAAGAACAGGAAAGCCTGGTGTGCTATAATCCATGGGGTTGCAAAGAGTCAATGCAGCTGAGCAACTGAACAACAACTACAAAATTTAATTTAAGGAGTTCCAGATGAGAGGGCTCTAAAGAGGAGACAGTACAAGGCTGTTTATATATTTATATGAAAACATATTTATTTTTCAATTAGTAGGCCCCCTCGTAAATCATTTTGTATATTCAGAATTTCACTTCAGTGGGAAAACTGCTAAAATTATTTATTTTCATTTCATGACAAAATCAGAGCCTGTTCAATAAAACAAATAGACTGCATATTAAATACAAATAAACTGACAATATTAACCAGATAACTATGATGTTTCTCCTGGAGGGTGAGAGACTCAGAGTGCCTACTTTCCAAGAAAATTATATGTTTGCTGTGGTATGTTTCTTATGCCTTCTGCAAATCTTTAATTTTACTTTAAAATAGATGTTGGATTTCATGCTCCTGCAAAGAGGAAACCTGAATTCACAAACAGAGACACATGACATGAGATACATTAAACATATTTTGCAAATAGAATATGCCAGAGTTAGCAGAAAACTAGACTTTGGGGAAAACTTCTATTATGAACCAAATTGTTGTTTGTTACTTTTATTTTGCTGGGAGGCAAATCAGTCATCACATAGCCTGTTCCATTTTTTTTTTTTTCCCCCTTGAAATCAGGTCACTTAATCCCTTCTGGGATGTATTCAGAATGAAAGCCTATATTTTCCTCTCAGATTAGTCTGGAGAGAATTTCGAGTTGCAGGTCTTCATATAATAGGGCACATGGAAATGGAGTCTGAAGTGTCTGACACTTTTAATGATACGACTTCATCCACAATGGCATTACTTGTGAATATAATTTAAATGAAAATGTAGGTGAATCAAATCCCCACATGACTTCAGCAACTCTCAAATTATATTCTTGTAATGGGCTTTATACCTCCTATATCCTATATACAGCTGGTAACCTCTAAATGCCAGCATTTGTGGATAAAAATCTATTTCTGAGCATAATATGTCATCTGTTCCTAGGATATAACAGTTATTATTCATTCTTCAGGGACAAAAATCCATGTTTAACAATATTTATGATTTAAAGGTAGAACTAGCCAAATGCATGAAATTCAGAGTTTCAGTTGGACAATCCAACTATTCACTGCCAGTTTTCTTGATTTTTCTAAATATAATAGCACTCGCTGAGGAAGGAGGGTGAGTTGGTTTCAGGTCTCTAACTTAAAAGCTGAACAGCCACTGCATAATTATTGAACCGATATTATCTCTAAGAAAAGTCTTCAAGATAAAACATTTCCTCTTTTCAAGGAATAACCAAAAATAGACATTTTGATGCTAGTAGGAATCCTTTTTCACATAGGGAAAAGATCTAGAGAAAAATCAGAATATAGATAGATAAATAAATAAATAATTCTCAAATGATCTGTAATGAAGGGCCAGTTCATTTTATTTTTAATTTCCAATCTGTCAAGGATATATATACATACACACACACACACACACACACACACACACACACACACATATATATATATATGCATTTGTAGAATTTTAAGAATGGCTATTAGAAAGTGAAATAAAAAATAAGCCAAGCCACCCAAACTACAAGCCCAGACTTCCATTATTAGATTCAACAGTCAAGGAAATTAAATTGGAATGAATATTACCAGAAAAACAATAACAGGAAAATTGGTTAGAATCTTCTAAATATTTACTCACAATCTATGCACTTTACACCACAGACTGGCAGCAGTCCACTGGACCCTATTTTGAGAAACATTGAGATAGGACAAATATTTTTGCCTTGTCCTTCTCCCTATTTATTTCATACTTGGTACATGTCTCAGCATCTCTAAACAGCGTGTTAGCCGCAGTATTTTAGTGAAATAAGTAATTCTTCTCTTCTGTGTCTGCTTATCCTTATCCCCTGGTATCTGGGGATGAGACTGAGAGCCTGGGAAAGGTGCCATGCTACAGAAAAATGTTAGATGTGATTCCTACCCTAAAGAAATATAACTCACTAAGAAAGGAAAGCATCAAAAACTTCTTAATGAAGTGTTTTGCCCACTGTGGTCATGGACAAGTAGAGTGTCATAGACTTCTTCCAAGGTGGAATTCCTATGTGTACCAAATAATGTCAGCAGCTTGAATAAATGCTTTATGGATGCGAATGCTCCTGCATTTCCAACCAATAGGTGATTAATAAAATATTTGTTCATTTTTAAATGCTACCAGAATTTATAGTAACTATATGCCAATATGTATACACTCTGTTGGTAAATTCCAGAGATACTAGAGTCATGGAGGAAGGGTGTGGCACTCAGAAAATGGGAGATATCAATCAGTGAACATTTTTAAAGGAGACCATATAGGGTTGGAGAAGGCAGTGGGGGAATAGAAATTTGAGTTTGTGCTGGAGGAATAGGTGTGACTGTTTTCATAGAAATCATTATAAATGGAGGGAGTAATATGAGTAAGAATATAAAGCCACAACAGACTCTTCTACGGAAAATGAAATAGACTGTGGGGATGAGTTGCTTGAGAAGGACTCAATTCAGTTCAGTTGCTCAGCTGTGTCCGGCTCTTTGCGACCCCATGGACTGCAGCATCAGGCTTCCCTGTCCATCACCAACTCCGAGAGCTTGCTCAAACTCATGTCCATCGAGTTGGTGATGCCATCCAAACATCTCATCCTCTGTTGTCCCCTTCTCCTCCCGCCTTCAATCTTTCCTAGCATCAGGGTCTCACATCAGGTGGCCAAAGTATCGGAGTTTCAGCTTTAGCATCAGTCCTTCCAATTTATATTGGTCCAATGGGAAGGACTAGAACACTGCTAAAGGTGGATGCTTAACCACAATACCGGGGACAACAAAAACATTTCAATGAGAGTCTAATTCTTTGATTTACAAGTGGTAACTTCCTAAAGCTCGATGTTGACAATGACCCTAAGTTGTACCTTCACTCATATGTTGCATTTGATTACTGATGTTGGTCACAGGGATGGGCTAGGAAAGCAATGGCAGACATGATCACTTCTGCCTCTGAGATGTGGTTTCCAGACCTTCCTGAAAGTTGAAAAAGCTTATGGATTTTAAACATTCAGCTCTACAAGCTCCACAGCATCTAGCAACTGGTCTATACACTAGAAAGGAACCAAAGACTTTTGAGGACATCAAGGTGAAATCTAAGAAGGAAAGGCCTGAGCTGGGTACAGAAAGGGCAAGAGTCCAGAACATCAGCTGATGGAAGGCCGTGAGAAAATAAGTGCACAACAGAGCAAAACAAAAATTCTTGCTTGAGAAACATTCTAAAACATCATAGAATATTACAGCTGAAGATTAATTTTAAAATATCATAGCCCAATTTTAATTTTTAAAAATATAGAAACAGAGACAGATGAATACTATGTCTCTTGCCCCCCCCAGAAAAAAAATTTAGCAACTTAAACAACAGGAATTAGAACCATAGTCTCTCCCAGTCTCTGTTTATGCTATCAAGAGCACTTAGCAAATCATTAAATGGAAGAATCAAAGATAATTCCAAAGTTTTGAGACTGAATTACTGGAGGAATCATAGTTCACTGTCAGTAGAAGGCTTTTCATTTTAATTCTGATAATAAAATTCTTGTGATGAAATATAATATCTTTACTAGTAGAGGCATTTCTCCCTTAAGTAACTAGATGTATATCACATTATTCAGGGCAGGTTAAGTTAGGTTGCAGTAACAAATATCTCTAAAACCTCAGCATCTTAACACATCAAATATTTATCTCTTGCTTTCAAATTGTGTACTTGTTGGGTACAGGTGACCCTCAAGGGCAGCAATCCTATACCCACAGGTGTTGACTCAGCATCCCAGGGTCTTTATCCTAACAATTAAATGCTGCTATCCAAAAATGACAACAGTACTTCACTTCAATTTCTCTGGCTAAAGCAAGTCACATGGCAATGTCAGCTCCTGGAAAAGGAGATGCTGGTGAACAGTCATAATGCTAGCAACAATAACAGGTACAATAAAATTTAAAAGAAGGCAGAGATGAATGTATCCCAAATGAGGACTATCTCATATATAACGGAGTTTGTTTTGGTGATTTTTTTGGGCCAAAAGTCTTGTGGGGTTTTTATGCAATCCCTGAAGGGATTCTAGTCCACAAAAATGTAAATAATCAGGAAAGCTGTGTTTTTCTACATCTCCATATGGTATGTAGCTCAAAGGGAAATACTGTAAAGGAAAAATGAATTCCAGATCAAGAGTAGGATACGTTTTATGACAACATTATCCCAAGTGAACAACCATAAATTTAAAAAAACCTCCGTTTTAACAAAATAAAATTCTAATTTGCCTATGCAATGGAAGCATAAAAATTTACTGATTTTTCTAACTCTGATACCTAGGTAAATATGTGTCTTTGTTAGAATGTTGGTGTTCGCAAGTTAACTTCCTGAAGAATTTTTAAAGGGACCCCTTAAACAGTCAGGAGTATTATGCCTACACCAGCTCCATTATGTCTAAGCTATAAACTCAATTAGAGACTATTTTGGGGGGAAAAAATTAGAATTTTTTTAAAAAAGATATGAATATTAAACTCTCAACCCCAAATACTGGTTGACTTGCCACAGCAGCAAAGTAAACAATGGAAACTTGAAAAATTATGCTGATCAGCAAGTCATTTGTTGCTATGATGTCAAAAGTCTACATGTTCTATATATTCTAGAAAGTTAAGGGAGTGTAGTAGTACACTCAAATTTTTTATTTTGATTTCTCAAAGATGTTGGAAACCACAATGTCAACATGAAAAATGTTGCCTGGTTATTTACACTAACTCTATATGAAACTGACATTTGTGAATTTCATGCCCTAATGTTGGTTCTCTGGGAGCCTCTGTAAGGAGCAATAAAGTGGCCCTTTCCAGATTCCATTTGTCTGTGAGCACTGCTCTTCTCCAAGCAGAGAATGGTATGGTTTTATTTGTTGCAACCTCCCTGGCTTACAAAACGGCAGAGGAAGGACACTCCTGTGTACCTGTGTGCATGTTTCTCTGGAGTGGAGGTTCTTAGGTGCAGGTGTTGCAAATATACAACTGGATTGCAAATGCCAATTTATTTTCCAAACCTGTGTCCCCTGCATTGGCAGGTGGATTCTTAACCACTGGACCACCAGGGAAGTCCCATCTGAAGGTTTCTAAGAACCACTACTGAAGAAGCAAGAGGGTCTCCCCTTACATGATGAGAGGATCCAACACAATGTGAAATAAGATGTGGCAGTCTTGGCCGCAGCTCTCTCCTGTTAGCTCCGTGTTGATAGCCACTGCCCCTCTCCTGGCAGGCTTCATCCAAGGGCTGCAGTCCAAGCCTTCAATTGACATCTTAAGTGCTAAACTGCAGCCAGTTTCCATGGAGCTTTGAAGGAGGCAGTTCCTCTTCTGGAAGGCCAGTCTTCAGGGGACCTGTTGTTGGACAAATTAACTCTTCCCTTGCATTCCACATCCCTTGCTTTCCAGAATAACTTTGCTATTAATTTCTAACTTAATTATGTTGAAGTTATAGTATGTAGTATTAAGATTATAAATCTTGGAAAGTTAAAAGATTTTCTTTCTGGTCTGCTGTTGCTGCTGCTAAGTCGCTTCAGTCGTGTCCGACTACGTGCGACCCCACAGACGGCAGCCCACCAGGCTCCTCCATCCCTGGGATTCTCCAGGCAAAAATACTGGAGTGGGTTCCATTTCCTTCTCCAATACATGCATGCATGCTAAGTTGCCTCAGTTGTGTCCAACTCTGTGTGACCAGGCTCCTCCATCCATAGGGTTCTCCAGGCAAGAATACTGGAGTAGGCTGCCATTTCCTTCTCCTAGTGTATCATTAATTTTCATAAATTTCCTATGCATTGACAGGAACAATATTTTAAACGTATCTATTATGTCAAACTTGTTAGTTACATTGTTCAAAACATCTATAGTCTTATTTTTGTTTGATTAACCCATCAATCACTTAGAGAGACAGGTATATTGAAATCTTCTAACATACACATGAATTTTTTAGCTTCACTTCAAGGCTATATGCTGTCACTCTGCTTATTTAACTTATATGCAGAATACATCATGAGAAACTTTGGGCTGGATGAAACACAAGTTGGAATCAAGATTTCCGGGAGAAATAGCAATAATCTCAGATATGCAGATGACACCACCCTTATGGCATAAAGTGAAGAACTAAAGAGCCTCTTGATGAAAGTGAAAGAAGAGAGAGAAAAAGCTGGTTTAAAACTCAACATTCAGAAAACTAAGATCATGGCATCCAATCCCATCACTTCATGGCAAATAGATGGGGAAACAATCGAAACAGTGCCAGACTTTATTTTCTTGGGCTCCAAAATCACTGCAGATGGTGACTGTAGCCATGAAATTTAAAGACTCTTGCTCCTTGGAAGAAAAGCTATGATCAACATAGACAGCATACTAAAAAGCAGAGATGTTACCTTGCCAACAAAGGTCTATATAGTCAAAGCTAGGGTTTTTCCAATAGTCATGTATGGATGTGAGAGTTGGATCATAAAGAAAGCTGAGCACCAAAGAATTGATGCTTTTGAACTGTGGTGTTGGAGAAGACTCTTGAGAGTCCCTTGGACTGCAAGGAGATCAAACCTGTCAGTCCTAAAGGAAATCAATCCTGAATATTCATTGGAGGGACTGATGCTGAAGATGAAGCTCCAATACTTTGGCCACCTGATGTGAAGAGGCAACTCATTAGAAAAGACCCTGATGCTGGGAAAGGTGGGGAGAAGGGAAAGATAGAGGATGAGATGGTTGGATGGCATCACTGTCTCAATGGACATTAGTTTGAGCAAGCTCCCAGAGATGGTGAAGGACAGGGAAGCCTGGTGTGCTGCAGACCATGGAGTTGAAGAGTTGGAAACGACTGAGAGACAGAACAACGACTAATGTAGTTTTATACATTCTTAGTTTATTTATTTAAGGTTTATTTTGCAAGATGCATACATATTTATAACATATTTTTCAGATGAATAAAAACTTTATTGTTATGTAAATGATCCTCTTTCCCTCTTATATTGCTTTCTGCTCTAACTTGATTTTATTTTGTATTATTATACTCCTAAAAACTTTCTTTTAATTAATATATGACAAGCATTTGTTCTATACCTTTAATTTTCAACTTTCCTGTTGCCTCTGTCTTTGAAAAGCATTCACTCTTTTTTTTAAATTGGAACCGAAAAAAAAAATCATTGAATTTCAGTAAGGAGTTTAGTTCTTTACTGTATGGATGATGAGTGTTGAAACATTTATTTTTGTTTTTCTCAGCTTATTTTCTACCCACCTGTTATTGTTTGTGTGTTGGTTTTCCCTGTCTCTATGCCACTTCAACTGAGGTTTATTTTCCCTGAATATCTTACTAGTTTGAAAGTTCTGCATTCAATTGCCACTTTTTAGGGACTCCTATGGAAATTTTAACGTGCATTATTAGCTTAAGACATTTAAAGATGATCTGTATCTTCAGTCTTCTCTACATAAGAGATTTAATAGGAGTGCTCCAGTCACTCCTATTAAATAAGATTTGGTTGTTGTCCAGAATTCAGGTCTATCTTGATTTTTTTAACCTTCTAAATTAGATCTCATTATTGTTTCATTTAATCAATATTTTTTAGGTTTAACAACATATTCATTATTTTAGTTTTGATTTCTTTCATTTCATTCAGGCATACCTTCTGGAATTATTTTCTTTCTACCTGAATAAATTCCTGATGCTCTCCCTTTGTGAGGTCTACCACTTGTGAAAGCTTTCAGTGTTTGTCTGAAAACATTTTTATTTCCCCTTGCCCTTGCTCAAGGTATACATTTACAAACTGACAGGTATTTCCAACACCTGCACTTTATCAATCTTATTCCCCGACTCCTGCCTCCCAGTGTTGCTTCCAGAAGCCAGCTGTTACTCTCATAGCTACTGCTTTGTACATGCTATTTGTCTTCTTTTTGAAATAACTGATTGTGAGAGCCTCTGTGTACTCTGAGTTCACTATCATATATCGAGATGAGCTTCTTTTAAATTATTTTTCATGGGCTTCACTGGGACCTTTTAATCTGAGGACTGGTGTCTTTGACTTATTCTGGAGACATCTTGGGCATCACATTTAAGAGCACTCCTTTTAGGACTTCCCTGGTGGTTCAGAGGTGAGGACTCTGAGTTTCCACTGCAGGGGGCACAGGATCAATCCCTGGTCAGAAACTAAGACCCTGCAAGCCTTGTGGTAAGGCCAGAACAAAACCACTCTCTTTCCCCACTTCTTCTTTTCTTTTTGTCTCTGTGTAGATATATGTGCATCTGAAGTGCTTTTTCATGTTTTCACTCCCTCTTCTCTATACACTGAATTCTGGGTAGTTTCTTCAGATCTTTTTTCCAGATCACTATCCAGCTCTTCAGTTGTATCGAATCTGCTACTGTTAAAATAATCCATTGCACAGCAAATCCATATCTGAAACTCTGTGCCTTGGAAATACACAAGTCCAAATAGTTTTTGCTTAAAGGATATTCCTTGCAACTTTATTTGAAACAGGAAAAGGGAACCTAAATATCTCTTGGTAGGAAATTGTTCAATAAATTACACACATCTCTTCCATCAAATTAACATGAAAAGCTTTTGCACAGCAAAGGAAACCATCAACAAAACAAAAAGACAACCTACTGAATGGGAGAAAATATTTGCAAATGATAAAAATATATGAATAGCTTATGCAACTCAACATCATAACCCCAAACAACTTGATTTTAAAATAGGCAGAAAAAATGAATAGACATTTTTCCAAAGAAGAAATGCAGATGGCCAACGAACACATGAAAAGATGCTCAACATCACTAATTATAAATAAATGCAAATCAAAACCAAAATGAGATATCACCTCACACCTATCACAATGGCTATCATCAAAAGGAAAAAAAAAAAAAGACAAGTAATAAATGTTGCTAAGGATGTGGAGGAAAGGGAATCCTCATACACTATTGATGGGAATGTAACTTGGTGCAGCCACTGTGGAAAACATACAGAGCTTTCTCAAAAAACTAAAAATAGAACTATTATTAATACATGCTGTGCTGTGTTTAGTTGCTCAGTAGTGTCCAGCTCTTTGTGATCCCATGGACTTAGCCCGCAGGCTTCTCTGTCCATGGGGATTCTCAAGGCAAGAATACTGGAATGGGTTGCCATGCCCTCCTCCAGGGGATCTTCCCAGCCCAGGGATCAAACCCAGGTCTCCCGAATTGCAGGCAGATTCTTTACCATCTGAGCCACCAAGGAAGCATATGATCCAGTAATTCCACTCCTAGGTATATATCCGAAAAAACTAATACCACTAATTTGAAATGAGACATGTACCCCAATGCTGTTCACAGCAGCATTATTTACAGTTGCTAAGATATGGAAGCAACCTAAATGTCCATCAACAGATGAATGGATAAAGAAGATGTGGCATATATACACAATGGAATACTACTCAGCCATAAAAAGAACGAAATTGTGTCATTTGCATCAGCATGTATGGACTTGGAGGGCATTATGCTCAGTGAAATAAGTCAGGGAAAGACAAATATTGTATGATATCAGTTATATATAGAATTTTAAAAATACAACAAACTAGTGAATATAACAAAAATAAAGCAGAAGTACAGATACAGAGAACAAACTAGTGGTTACCAATGGAGGGGTGGGCAATGTAGGAGTGGAGGAGAAGGAGATACAAACTACTGAGCGTAAGGTAGGCTCAAGAATATATTGTGCAACATGAGGTATATAGACAATATTTTGCAATATCTGTAAATGGAAAGTAATCTTTAAAAATATATTGTAAAATAAAATTTTTAAAATATAAATTATTATAAAATATAAATTAAAAAATCACATGGCTATTTAAAATCGAGGGCTTTGCTTCATAAAGTCCATCTTGGACCAATGCTGATCTACATATAGTAGAAAAAAATAAGTTCCAGTGAGTATAAATGTGTGTGTGTAGAGAATGGTTTAAAAGTGACTATTCCATGGAGAAGGAAATGGCAACCCACTCCAGTGTTCTTGCCTGGAGAATCCCAGGGACGGGGGAGCCTGGTGGGCTGCCGTCTATGGGGTCGCACAGAGTTGGACACGACTGAAGCGACTTAGCAGTAGCAGCAGCATACACATACAGACTTGTATACACACATATATTTCCTTGCAGTTTCAGCTGAAGAGGCCTAGAGGCAAAAACACTCCAGAGGCAACAAACATGCTCAGTACCCAGATTTTGGTTTTTAATACTCTTCTCCCATAGAAGGAACCAGGACTGCTTGAAGAAATGGCTGATTATACCACTGTTGAGGTAATATAAGATGTTCCTGGAGAAACTATTAATACCATAATGTAAGGAACTGCTCAAGCACACGTGTGCAAATGCACACACACACACACACAATAATCACAATATCACAAGAGCACAGAAGCCTATTGCAAGAGCTAACTGTGGTCAAAGCTGGAGAAATTTGAACAACAAAATAGTTTTAAAATATAACTCAATATATAAATTAAGTATTCATGAGTCCATACTAATACAAATGAATGCCTGAATAAATTAATAAAAGAGGAAGAAGAGACAAAACTCCCAGGTAAAGGATTTCTAAATAGTTTAATGTATTTCGCCCTTGTATACCTGTGGCGGATTCATGTTGATATATGGCAAAACCAATACAATATTGTAAAGTTAAAAAATAAAATTAAATTTAAAAGAAAAAGAAAAAATAAAAAGAAGTAAAAAAAAAATGGAGTAGAATTACTACTTCTTAAGTGAGCTTGGCATAGAGACTTTCAACAAACACAGTATGGAAAGGGGGGAAAGTGTAAGGCTACAATAGAGAAACCTGACAAACACTACCTCAGCCAGGTGATCAAGATCAGCATTAACAGTGATAAGTTATGTTGATCATATCACTAACCTTTGACTAGCAATGGATGTGAGCCGCTCTGGTCCACTTACATGAGAATATTTTTCAGTAGTAAATACCACAGTACTGCATAATCCATGGTGGTTGAGTTCCCAGATGCAGAACTACTGTAAAGACGAAGAGTGGTTGCAGGACGACCCCCTAAGTATGTGTAGATTTGTGATTGCTGGGAGGGTCAGCAGTCCTAATCTTCACGGTGCTCAAAGGCCAACTGTATATACCCTTAATAAGCTGTAATAGGCACCTTACCTCTTTTCTACCCAATACCCATACCCCCAGTCTCATCATGAGAAAAACTTAAGACAATGACAATACAGGTACATTCTACAAAATATCTGATCAATAGTTCTCAGGACTGTCAAGATATTCAGAAAAAACAAACATCTGAGAAATTGTCACAACCAAAAGAAGCCCAATGAGACATGACAATTAAATATATTGTGGCATCTTAAATGGAATCTTAGAAGAGAAAATGAACATTAGGTGAAATCTAAGTAAATATGAATAAAGAATGGACTTTAATTATTAATATGCACTAATGTTTACTCATTAATTGATGTGTACAATCTATGCAATTTTTCTATGTCTGAAACTATTCTAAAATTAAAAAGTTATTTAAAAAAAAAAAAAAAAGTGACTATTCCAAAAAATAAATAAATAAATAAAAGTGACTATTCCAAATGGACATGTTTTAGTGTCAAATATATTCTGGATATTAAAGACTTGTATGAAAAAAATTAAATTACCTCATTAATAATCTTACATTGATTGTGTGTTGGAATAATAAAACTTTGAATATTATTTAAATTAATTTCACTTGTTTTCACTTTTTCTTGCCTAGTAGACATTTTTAAATTGCATATTATTTTAAAATGCTGTTGATTTTCTAATTTAAAATTTATTTTACAACTCTAGAATTATTATTCAATTCTTTCACTGTTAAGTACAATATTGATATTTCCTATTCCTTAGTCACACTTTTAATACTCCTTTATTTCTTAAATTTGTGCATCATAATTATTTCATATTCATTATCTGGTAATTCCAATATTGACTGTCATTATAGTTGTGATTCTAAAATGTGTTGTTTCTGTTGACTCTCTCCAATGGTGGCTCATTTTACTCTTGTACTTATGAGTTCTCAGAACTTAAGAATTCTGAGTTTAATTTACATTTCTCCAAAGCAGATTTGCATTTACATCTGTCAGGAATATGGAACCCTGCCACTCCAGCACAAGTTAAAACATCTGCTCACCATATGAGTTTGGGAGGGAAATCATATAGGCATTATGAGTTTTTTCACTTTTTGTTATAGTATATATGCACAGAAAGATGTACACATCTAAGTAAAGGCTCAATAAACTTTCATAAACTAAGCATATCTGTACAGTCAGCAAAACTATGAAAGTTCAAAAAAAAAAAGAAAGAAAACAAATATCACAAGTACTTAGAAGTAGATGCCCTCCACAGGTCCCTGCACTATAGAGTTTATAGTTTTGAATTCAGCAGATACCCTTAAGGTCTCCTGTATGGGTGCAGCCCCTCTTTCCTAGAGTTTGGCTCTGCTTCTTACTTGTCAGGATCCCAGGTTTTGTCTCTTGTCTCCCTGTGAGTGACCAGTTTAAACTCAGGCTTCAGGTATTTAGGGATGTGCAATATCCCCAGGAAAAACACTGTTCCTACTACTTTAATATTCTCCAGATTTGAACTTTTCTTTTCCTCTGATCTTAGTCCTTACTTTCCTAGAAGCTAAGAAATGTATAAGAGGGAGACAGGGACATAAAAAAATTGAGAAATGCTTATTTTAACATCCAAACCTGCAATAGAGAACTAATTCAATAAACTACCATAAATGATAAAGATGCAAATTCTACAGCATAGAAATTGTGCTTAAATGTCCATGATGTTGTTGTTCAGTAGCTCAGTTGTGTCCAACTCTTTGTGACCCATTGGACTGTAGCACTCCAGGCCTCCCTGTCCCTCACTGTCTCCTGGAGTTTGCTCAGACTCATGTCCATTGAGTCAGTGATGCCATCCAACCATCTCATCCTCTGTACCCCACTTCTCCAGCTGTCTTCAATCTTTCCTAGCATCAGGTTCTTTTCCATTGAGTTAGCTCTTCGCATCCCGTGGCCAAAGTATTGGAGCTTCAGCCTCAGCATCAGTCCCTCCAATGAATATTCAGAATTAATTTCCTTTAGGATTGACTGGTTGGATGTCCTTGCAGTCAAAGGGACTCTCAAGAGTCTTCTCCAACACCACAGTTCAAAAGCATCAATTCTTTGGTGCTCAGCTTTCTTTATAGTCCAACTCTCACATCTGTACGTGACTACTGGAAAAACCATAGCTTTGACTAGACAGACCTTTACTGGCAAAGTAATGTCTCTGCTTTTTAATACACTGTCTAGGTTTGTCATAACTTTTCTTCTAAGCAGCCAGAGTCTTTTAATTTCATGACTGAAGTCACCATCTGCAGTGATTTTTGGAGCCCAAGAAAATAGTCTGTCATTGTTTCCATTGTTTCCCCATCTATTTGCTATGAAGTAATGGGACCATGATGAGTCCATGATGTTATTAGAAAGAAAATAGTGATTCAAACCTGTGTATGCAGGTTTGTAAAAAAAAATTCATGTGTTCGTACAGACCTAAAAATGAAGGAAGGAAATAAATTAAAGTACTAACAGTGATTTTCTTTGGGGAATATACCCATAAATTCTTTTACTTTTATGCTTTTCTGTATTTTATGCAAGTTACTAATTTTATAAAATGAACACAAATTTGGAAGCATTAAGAAGAAAGAGCAGAATCCAGAAACACTTTTCTTACCCACCTTCACTCTTTTTCACACACTCAGACTATGTCAGTGACATGAGAGAAGCTGGAAAAAAATAAATGAATAGCCCCAATAATGCTCAACAAGAAAAATCTGCAGCAAAGTGGACATCATGCTGCTCTGTCTTCTACACATACTGATGATGATCAAATAGAAAGTGGTACCTCATTGAGGCGGAAGCTTTGACTCTTCCCACCCAAGGGTTTTCTTCTTTGTTGCATCTTTAAGCGGCCTTCCTTCTAACAGCCATTGTAGGTGTAGAAAGGATATAACAGAACTCTTCACATCCTCTCATTTAAGACTCACAATATTTTGTTTCCTTGGCTTGATGGACTTTGTGAGGTACTGGAAGGCATGAGACTCAAGAAAGGACAGAAAAGCAGTAGTAACTTTTTACAAATTTCCATTATTGCAAATGGATTATTGGGAAGAAATATGCCCTTTTTTTTCCAACATAGCATGTTGATTTGCACTCATGCTTTCAGAGCAGTGATGAGAAAACAGGACCAGTTATTGAGGACAAGGTTTATTTTTTTTAAATATGGAAATAATTTGCCTAAGAAAATGATTTTATGTTTTTCTTCAGAGTTGTGAATAGAGGCACCTGCCACTCCAAAATGTGGTACATGGACCAGTAGCATCAGCATCACTCGGAAACCTGCTGGGGATGCAGGATCTTGGGCCCTGCTCCAAACCTACAGCATCAGAATCTCCAGGGATCTATGGTTTAACAAACTCCCTAATAATTCCTATATACACTCACAGTTCAAAACCACTTAAGAACACCCCAAAATAATATCAAGAAATCACACTCCAAGTTGAAAAGAAAAGGAGGCAATTTTATTCCTCTAAATATCTGAATTCCTCTCTTATCTGAGAGAAAAACATACTATAAACCCTCACCCTAGTAGCCATGATAGAGTGTGGGAACTCTTTGCACATCAATAAATAAGTTCAGGGACATTTAAGTGGACTGGCCCATACCTGCTTTCCTTTCACAGTCAAGCCCCAGGAATGGGCTTTTTGTTCAGTTTCTCCTTTCACGTCTTCTTTGAAGAAATGCAACTTTGAACCTACAGTGTCACTGTTGGGAACTGTTTTGTGCCTGCCATAAACTGTGTCTTCCTCTGTGTGACTCTCCAGTGAGCCAGTGCAAAAATAGGGACGAAACCAACAAAAATCTTGCAAGGAAACAGGAAATGCTCTAAAACACAGGAGTCTGCGAGCTTAATTTAGTTGTTCTTTTCTTACCCATCACTGTGCTATACGATTTTCTGCCTTTTTTTAGAATCATGGTTAATTGAACACATAAAAAAATTCTTTTTGACTATAAGCATATGACAAAGTATGAAAAATAAGTGAAAAATCTATGCATTTGGGATCTTCTTTTCTCATTCACTATAAGGACCAACACTTTTATAAACCCAACTCGTGAAAAATGTTGATTATTTACTTATTATGTCTTAGGAACTTTTCAGGGTCATAATTTCCTCTAATCAAAATTTATCTATCCAATTTCCTATTCTCTCCAAATGCTGCATTATGCTAATATAACGTATTGAACCATGATGGCAGTGCATATGAATGACTGTGTTCCAAATATTTTTCTCCCTTGCTTCTGTATCAGTTATCTAATAATGCTTGTAACAACAAGAAAAAAAAATCACAAAACCTCAGTGGCATAATACCGTAGCATTTATTGCTCACATTTCAGGGGTCAGCAGGGAACTTGTTGGGGGCTTTGTGTCTTCTGACTGGGCTCATTCACTGGGCTGTGCACCCACTGGCTGTCCATTGGTCTGGAGAGCAGTTGGAATCTGCTCCACGTGTCCTTCGTGTTCCAGCAGGCCACCTTGGACATGTCCTCTTGGAGATGACAGAATCACAAGGAAAAGCAAGGCTTCTTAAGTCATAGACTTGGAGGTACCACAGGAGCAGTTTTCCTTCATTCTATTGGCCAGAGCAAGGCAGGTGGTCAAGTCCAGAGACAGAGGCAGAGGATGCTTCAAAGTTAAATGGTGAAGGGGATGCAGACAGGGTGAAGAATCAGGGCCGTGTTTGCAACGAGTCTGCCACACCTCTCATCGAGTCCATCAACAAGACTTGCTGAGTACTCTTTGGAAAGTCTTTCCACACCCATGCAGAGTTATCTACTGTGTCACTAATACTGCTTCAGGCCACCATGACCTCTTTCCTACAGCTTCCTAACTGGTCCATTCACACCTTTCTCATCCATTGCTTCTTAGGCCATTCTCAACACAGCAGTGAGAGTAATCTTTTTCTTAAGAAAATATTGAGTTAAGTTGACAGATACACACTACCATATGTAAAATAGATAGCTGTGGAAAGCTGCTGTACAGCACAAGGAGCTCAGCTTGGCGCTCTGTGATGACCTAGAGGGATTGGATAAGGGGGTGAGATGGAGGCTCATGAAGGAGGGGATACATGTATACTTATAGCTGATTCACATTGGTGTATAGCAGAAAGTAAAACAACATTGTAATGCAACTATCCTCCAATTTAAAAAGAAAGAAAGAAAATCTTTTCTTGCTGCTCATTTACTTAAGTCCATTCAATTCTTTCCTGTTGTTCTCAGGATAAAGGCAGAAATTCTGAAAATGGTGTATAGAGCCCTGCCCCGTGTGAATGTGGAACCTGCCTCTCTCCAGCCTTACTTAGCTCTCCTGTAGGCTCTGGCTCTACCCACCTGGCCTTCTATTCCTTTCTCCAGTGCTGCACCACTCTGCACCACAAAGGTTCCTCTACCTCAACTGGTCTTTTCCTAGTTCAAAACTGTGCATCCATCCGATTGCATGCAAACATCACTTCCTCCACCATCAGCCCCCTGACCTTATCACAATGTGTCCTAATTTTATGTTCTCAAAGCTGCTTATAATTTTCCATCACTGCCTTTGCCACTTTTTATAACCAACAATGATCATGTCATTAATTGATTAATGTCCACCATAAAACCATAAAACCAACTCATAAAACTCCATGATTTCACTAGTCATGGCTTCCTAAAACACTTGCTAAAATATAAAATAAATTATGTTTTACTTAATTTTGAATACACAGTTGATTATATCTTGAACTTAAGTGAAATGACTGTGTGATGGTGCTGTGTACCTAGATTCTTTTAATATAATTACATAGAAATATAGCAAAACATCAATCATTTCTGCACCTTCCAAATTTATCAGCCAAATCCTCTCATTAATTTGAGCACATATGCCTTGCCCCTGGGAATAAAACCATGAAATAGATTAACCAGATTGCTGGTAAAATTATTCCTGAAGGTTTGTGTTTCTTTTTTGGTCATTGAAAAAAATGATTACATCCCCTTGAGGGGGAAAGCATAAATTCAAGTCTGTTTTGTATTCTGACAACCGAGAAGCACTACCTACACGTTCAAGGTAGCTAGTGTTTACCTCTGACAAAAATGCAAATTATAACAAAATTGCAAAAACATATGCATGCAGTAGTATGTGATAGTGATTTGGTATAATCAAATTTTAAGTAATTCAGAAATTTGGTCAATGCCTTTTCATATGTGTTAACCTGATGAGTCATGTAAATACAATAGATTATCCTAGAAAAGTCACTTATTACATTCAGGAATATTTCCCTCTTAATCCCACACTTTATATTTTGCAAACCTGTTCTCAGACCCAAAAAGGAAGCCCTTTAGAACTCTCCCTTTCAAGGGGTTTGATTGGGTTTGGACCTTGGATTCGAACTGGACTATAGTCCTCCTCCTGGCAATTTGTAATTGGGACACAATGGCATTAAGCTGCCTGCAACCAGAATGTCAGGCAAATTCCAAGACCAAATCTCCTCTATTTATGGAGGGTATGTAGGCTACTGAGCAATTAGAGAAAGGCAGTCTACAAGAAGGAAGGAAAGAGAATACAGGATAGACACAGGGGGACCAAGGAGCTCTTGTGGGGAGACAGGACAGAAAAAGAGAAAGTGTGTAAGAGCAACATGATATTCTTGGTTCCTGATGCTCTCATTTCCAAGTCTAAGCCTGGAAAACCCTGGCTGTGTTTTCTGTCATACATTTTGAGAGAATTCCTTAAACCATGTAATAAATTCCCTGATTTATTCAGTGAATTTCTATTTCTTACAAGAAAATAATTTCTGGTCAAGACAGAAGAGAAGAGGCTGGTAAAAACATTCAAGCCCCAGAGAACATAGTCCTTTTGGGAGTTTCTAGGTCCTTTCATTCTTGGACTGTCATCATGGGATTCTGACTTTATCTGGATCTTTGCTTCTTATGGTGAATTACAACCCTAAAAATGGGGCCTCCTATAAGCATCTGAATGCAGAGTTCCAAAGAATAGCAAGGAGAGATAAGAAAGCCTTCCTCAGTGATCAATGCAAAGAAATAGAGGAAAACAACAGAATGGGGAAGACTAGAGATCTCTTCAAGAAAATTAGAGATACCAAGGGAACATTTCATGCAAAGATGGGCTCGATGAAGGACAGAAATGGTATGGACCTAACAGAAGCAGAGGATATTAAGAAGAGGTGGAAAGAATACACAGAAGAAGTGTACAAAAAAGATCTTCATGACCAAGATAATCACGATGGTGTGATCACTCACCTACAGCCAGACATCCTGGAATGTGAAGTCAAGTGGGCCTTAGAAAGCATCACTACAACTGAGCTGTAGGAGTTGCTTGTATATTTTTGAGATTAGTTGTTTGTCAGTTGCTTCATTTACTATTATTTTCTCCCATTCTGAAGGCTGTCTTTTCACCTTGCTTATAGTTTCCTTTGTTGTGCAGAAGCTTTTAAGTTTAATTAGGTCCCATTTGTTTATTTTTGCTTTTATTTCCAATATTCTGGAAGGTGGGTCATAGAGGATCCTACTGTGATGTATGTCTGAGAGTGTTTTGCCTATGTTCTCCTCTAGGGATTTTATAGTTTCTGGTCTTACGCTGAGATCTTTAATCCATTTTGAGTTTATTTTTGTGTATGGTGTTAGAAAGTGCTCTAGTTTTATTCTTTTATAAGTGGTTGACCAGTTTTCCCAGCACCACTTGTTAAAGAGATTCTCTTTCATTCATTGTATATTCTTACCTCCTTTGTCAAAGATAAGGTGTCCATATGTGCGTGGATTTATCTCTGGGCTTTCTATTTTGTTCCATTGATCTATATTTCTGTCTTTGTGCCAGTACCATACTGTCTTGATGACTGTGGCTTTGTAGTAGAGCCTGAAGTCAGGCAGGTTGATTACTCCAGTTCCATTCTTCTTTCTCAAGATAGCTTTGGCTATTCGAGGTTTTCTGTATTCCAAAGAACTAAATAGACATTTCTCCAAAGAAGACATCCAGATGGCTAACAAACACATGAAAAGATGGTCAACATTACTCATTATCAGAGAAATGCAAATCAAAACCACTATGAGGTACCATTTCACGCCAGTCAGAATGGCTATGATCCAAAAGTCTACAAGCAATAAATGCTGGAGAGGGTGTGGAGAAAAGGGAACCCTCGTACACTGTTGGTGGGAATGCAAACTAGTACAGCCACTATGGAGAACAGTGTGGAGATTCCTTAGAAAACTGGGAATAGAACTGCCTTATGATCCAGCAATCCCACTGCTGGGCATACACACTGAGGAAACCAGAAGGGAAAGAGACACGTGTACCCCAATGTTCATCACAGCACTGTTTATAATAGCCAGGACATGGAAGCAACCTAGATGTCCATCAGCAGATGAATGGATAAGAAAGCAGTGGTACATATACACAATGGAGTATTACTCAGCCATTGAAAAGAATACATTTGAATCAGTTCTAATGAGGTGGATGAATCTGGAGCCTATTATACAGAGTGAAGTAAGCCAGAAAGAAAAACACCAATACAGTATACTAACACATATATATGGAATTTAGAAAGATGGTAACAATAACCCTGTGTACGAGACAGCAAAAGAGACACTGATGTATAGAACAGTCTTTTGGACTCTGTGGGAGAGGGAGAGGGTAGGATGATTTGGGAGAATGGCATTGAAATATGTATAATATCATATATGAAACGAGTCGCCAGTCCAGGTTCCAGGCATGATACTGGATGCTTGGGGCTGGTGCAATGGGAAGACCCAGAGGGATGGTATGGGGAGGGAGGAAGGAGGAGGGTTCAGGATGGGGAACACATGTATGCCTGTGGCGGATTCATTTAGATATATGGCAAAACCAATACAATATTGTAAAGTTAAAAAATTAAATTAAATTTAAAAAAAAAAGAAAGAAAGCTAGTGGAGGTGATGAAATTTCAGTGGAGCTATTTCAAATTCTGAAAGACGATGCAGTGAAAGTGCTGCACTTAATATGCCAGCAAATTTGGGAAACTCAGCAGTGGCCACAGGACTGGAAAAGGTCAGTTTTCATTCCAATCCCAAAGAAAAGCAATGCCAAAGAATGCTCAAACTATCGCACAATTGCACTCATCTCACATGCTGATAAAGTAATGCTCAAAATTCTCCAAGCCAGGCTTCAGCAATACGTGATCCGTGAACTTCCAGATATTGAAGCTGGTTTTTGAAAAGGCAGAGGAACCAGAGATCAAATTGCCAACATCTGCTGGATCATCAAAAAAACAAGAGAGTACCAGAAAAACATCTATTTCTGCTTTATTGACTATGCCAAAGCCTTTAACTGTGTGGATCACAATAAACTGTGGAAAATTCTTCAAGAGGTGGGAATACCAGACCCCCTGACCTGCCTCTTGAGAAATTTGTATGCAGGTCAGGAAGCAACAGTTAGAATTGGACATGGAACAACAGACTGGTTCCAAATAGGAAGAGGAGTACGTCAAGGCTGTATATTGTCACCCTGCTTATTTAACTTCTATGCAGAGTACATTATGAAAAACGCTGGGCTGGAAAAAGCACAAGCTGGAATCAAGATTGCTGGAAAATATCAATAACCTCAGATATGCAGATGACACCACCCTTATTGCAGAAAGTGAAGAGGAACTAAAAGCTTCTTGATGAAAGGGAAAGAGGAGAGTGAAAAAGTTGGCTCAAAGCCCAACATTCAGAAAACGAAGATCATGGCATCTTGTCCCATCACTTCATAGGAAATAGATGGGGAAACAGTGGAAACAGTGTCAGACTTTATTTTTGGGGGCTCCAAAATCACTGCAGATGGTGACTGCAGCCATGAAATTAAAAGACACTTACTCCTTGGAAGGAAAGTTATGACCAACCTAGATAGCATATTCAAAAGCAGAGACATTACTTTGCCAACAAAGGTCCATCTAGTCAAGGCTATGGTTTTTCCAGTGGTCATGTGTGGATGTGAGAGTTGGACTGTGAAGAAAGCTGAGCACCAAAGATTTGATGCTTTTGAACTGTGGTGTTGGAGAAGACTCTTGAGAGTCCCTTGGACTGCAAGGAGATCCAACCAGTCCATTCTAGAGGAGATCAGCCCTGGGATTTCTTTGGAAGGAATGATGCTGAAGGTGAAACTCCAGTACTTTGGCCACCTCATGCGAAGAGTTGACTCATTGGAAAAGACTCTGATGCTGGAGGGATTGGGGGCAGGAGGAGAAGGGGATGACAGAGGATGAGATGGCTGGATTGTATCACCGACTCGATGGACATGAGTTTGAGTGAACTCCGGGAGTTGGTGATGGACAGGGAGGCGTGGTGTGCTGCGATTCATGGGGTCACAAAGAGTCGGACACGACTGAGTGACTGAACTGAACTGAACTGATAGGAGAATCATCTACTTTTAATGCCATAAAAATCCTTACAGGAATTTTTTATTTCTTTCACAAGTGCATCAGAGCTACTTGTGAATTTTACAGGAGCATGGAATTTGGGGCCCAGCCAAATCTAGTGGTTCTGAATCACTAGATTGACATCACAGGTGATTATTGTATTTATGTATTATTGTACTATTATTATCATATTACTATTATTAATATTGTATTATATTATTGTTGTATTGTATTATTGGAGACATTGGCCCAGCAATCCTTCCTTCAAAGGTAAGATCATTTATCTTCAAAGGTAAGATCAGGCCATTATCAAATAGTTATTGCTATATATTAATAACAAATAATCCCTAACTCCATGGTTTGAAATAACAAGAACAATTGCTTATGAGTCTGTAGGCCATAAGTGGGTGGCTTTTCTGGTCTTTGCCAGATCCACACATTCATATTGGTTCACAGAGGTGCTCACCTCTCATATGGCTGGGCCCTCTCGCATGTGTGGGGGAGACAGGCTCAAGAAGGTCCTGAGCTGGGACAACTAGGCTTTCTGCCCTGTGGTTTCTTGTTCCAGCAGGCATCTCATGGTTCTAAGATAAAAGAACAGAAGAGTGTAAGGCTCCCTGAGAGGCAGTTCAGAACTGACACAACGCGGCAGCCTCTGGATTCCATTGGTCATAGCAGGTCACATGTCCCACCTTGATTCAAGGGGTCAGGAAATCAACTGCATTTCTGGGTGAGAGGAGCTACTTAGTCTTGCAAGTGATGTGGATCCAGGGAGGGGTGAATTGCTTCAACAAGTTTTTGCAATCAATCTACTGGAGGCCCATAAAGGGTTAAGCAAAGCACAGAAAAGTAATAGATTCCCTGACATTTAGTTGAGTGCTTTTCTACCACCCAGGTTCAAGATCCCCTTCTCACAGGTCTTAAATACAGGTTCTCCCTTCAAGCTTCCCTGGGAATAACACTTGAGAATACTAATGGCGAAGGTTGGCTGTGGTTCCCTTTCAGCTTGAGGCTTGATGTCAGCTCCCATCAGCCAGCACAGCCTGAAGAGAGTCAGTAACTGCCAGGCAGCTTAGAAGGACTCAGAACACAAAGCCAAAAAAGCTTCTCCAATTCAGCCCAAGTGACCCAGTCACCTCCATCAAGACGAATGCATCTTGGGATAGTGCAAACCATGAACGTTTCATTCTGCTTTCAAATGCAATTCTCAGGAGTGATTGCCTTGTCTTCTAAGCAGCCAAATAAGCTCATTTCAGCAGAGGCAGAACTGGATACAAATTAAGTGAAAGCTAGATGCAGGGACTGGAGGTAGGAGATTAAAACAAGGGAGAAGAGAGTGGCAAGATCAAATGGAATAAACAGCCATTTACATGACAGCTTTGCTCCAGCAAACAGTGTGGAAACAGGAAAAGGCCATTACTGGCATTCCAGGTCTTCCAACATCAGTGATCCAATAGCACCTGCTACTTCCAGCACCCTAGATCCCACATCACATAATGATGCCTTAAGTAGAACCAGCAAATACTAGCACCTAAACCAGTGGTTCTCAATTTTGGTGGCCCAGTGAGATCGAGTTTGGAAATACTGAACTCTGGCTGCTGCCTCAGTAATCCTAATTTGATCAGTCCAGAGTGTGCCTTGAGCGCTGGGACATTTTAATTTTACCTCGGAGTTGTTCTATTCTGCCATCTGGGCTGGTCCTCTCTGCATTTTTATACCAAGTCTCATCCTTAGGGAAGTGCTAACAGCTGTCTTCGGGCTTCCCGAGTGGGTCAGTGGTAAGGAATCTGCCTCCCAGTGCAGGCGACGCAGGTTGGATCCCTGGGTCAGGAAGATCCTCTAGAGAAGGAAAGGGCAACCCACTCCAGTATTCTTGCCTGGGAAATCCCGTGGACAGAGGAGCCTGGTAGGCTACAGTCCATGGGGTCCAAAAGAGTCAGACACAACTGAGCAACTAAACAACAACAGTCTTCACTGTGTAGGACTCCAAATCTTAATTTTGTTTCAATTCCCAATTGAGTTTGAATATACCCTTGATTTGAGGACTTAAGGAGATGTCTGGGTAACTTAAGTCATGCAAACAACCTATTGTTTTAGGCTTCTGTTAGGTACAGAGCCTTCTGCCAGAAGCTGTGATGGAGAGGAAGTAGACAACTTGGTCCAAAGAAGAAGAATGACACCTCTGCCGTTGGAGTCAGCACAAGCTGACCTAGAGCAGATGAATCTGTGAGGATGGCGGATGACGTGCTAGACAGCACAAAGGAGGGGCCAGCCCGCAGAGCTACCGCTGCCTCAACTTGCTCAGAATCACCCACGGACTTCCACGGAGCCACAGGCTGGAAAAATGAAGCACTCAGAACTCAGAGCCAGAACCCAGACGTTAATGCTCCTTCAACCCAAGCCCTGTGAGTGGCCCTGGAGAAATGACAGAAGTCCCTCAAGTCTCCATTTCATCACTCATAAAACAAAGTAATATTTGTTTCTCACCTCAGGGATGTTGTGAGGCTTAAATGAGATAGTTTAAGTAAAACAAGAAGCACAGTGCCTGATGCACAGTAACTGTCCAATATATGTTAATAAGTAATTATTAACTTGGGCTTCCCTGGTGGCTCAGCTGGTAAAGAATCCGCCTGCAATGTGGGAGACCTGGGTTCAGTCTCTGGGTTGGGAAGATCCCCTGGAAAAGGGAACCACTACCCACTCCAGTATTCTGGCCTGGAGAATTCCATGGAGTGTATAGTCCATGGGGTCACAAAGAGTCCGACATGACTGAGTAACTTTCACTTTCACTTCCATTATTAACTTATCAATTCTGTTAAGAATTGAATAACAACAACAATAATACTTGATCTTCAGATTCTATCTTGAGGGCATTTTCATTGACCAGAGAAAAATAAACTAAATTCTAAAAGTTAGCGCAAGTGAGAATCAAGGTGAAATCAGGAGGTAGAAGAGACAAGTGAACACAGAATTAGACTAAGGATGGTGGCAGACGTAATTTGACCAATTTCAGATGAGCTGCAAGAAAGCTAAGTCCATTTCTCCCTGTCTCAATACTACATCCCACAGGATTGAGGAGACTCCACAGATCCTCCTCAATGCCCAGCAAGACAGTCTTCTCTCCCCACTAAAAACCACCTGATGGCCCAGGCCCTTAAAAACATCAGAAACAATTCCATCACACCTTTCTCCTCTTTCCTTCAATCACAAAAGTTTATCCTGGGCTCTTAACCTTAATGAGCCCTGTTTATCCTCTTATCTAACCCAGTCTAATGCCTTCCTGTCCATCTCCTTTAACCCACACAGTATTGTTCTTGTTGCTGTTGTTCAGCCACTAAGCCGTGTCCAATTCTTTCTGATCCCATGGTCTGCAGCATGCCAGGCTCCTCTGCCATTCACTGTCTCCCAGAGTTTGCTCAAATTCATGTCCGTTGAGTCAGTGACGCTATCTAACCATCTCAACCTCTGTTGCCCCCTTCTCCTTTTACCATCAATCTTTCCCAGCATCAGGGTCTTTTCCAATGAGTCGGCTCTTCACATCAAGTGGCCAAAGTATTGGAGGTTCAGTTTCAGGATCATTCCTTTCAATGAATATTCAGGGTTGATTTCCTTTAGGATTGATTGTTTTGATCTCCTTAGAGTCCACGGGACACTCATGAGCCTTTTCCAGCACCACAATTGGAAAGCATCAATTCTTTGGCACTCAGCCTTCTTTATGGTCCAACTATCACATCTGTACACACAGTGTACATTCATCAAATCCCCCAATATCCTCTTTCTTTTCTGAAATGAACTCCCTTCTATGTGTCCCTACTTGGAACCAGGCTGCCCCCAAGAATTGTCTCCCTGCAGCTACCCTGCGGACTTGACATAATTGTTTTGTTATCACTCCCTTTACTGCTGAAGCTGGAAGAATCTTCAGTCCTTATCATTGCTTCCAAATAGGTGTTCTTCTCATCTCCCTAAACAACTCCATCTTCCTTGAATTCCTTGCCATTGGGCTACATCAGCTACTCTTCTTCCTGATTCTGCCACCAATAGATCTATGAGAAAATTTCTCACTTATGAAAGATTTTAATAATCTCCTTGATTCTTGAGTTCCAACAGGATTCCAGTCATCATTCTTGGTCATTGCAAGGGCCATGTAGATGATTTATCCATCACCTTAACCCCCAGAACTTCGTCCTTCTCATCTTTTACTGTAATCATCCCCTTGCCTTTTCTCCTTCTTGAGCCACATATTACCACAGCCATCTCTGGACCTGCTCATTTTCTTGACATCACCAGTAACTTTGTCCCTTCCAAATCTCAAGTTCAGGTCTCCCATTCTCTCACCATTGCCTCATCCTTCTAGCTCATGCCTTCTAATAGACTGACACCCCCTGTAATGTGACTTCCGACTTACTGACTCAGCCACCTTGTCACTGTCTGTTTCCTTCTTTATAGCTTCATTTTCCTCCTTTTCTGGTGTAGATTTGATTCATCATTAGGATGAAACCTCATATTATCATATGCAGGATCATAGTCTCATGTATTTTAATCAGAATTCTGCTGAAATAATACTACAAATGGTCTAAAATTTCTGTGGCTGATAAGAAGAGAGATTTACTTCTGAATCATGCATCTGCAGGGCAGCTGAGTCAGCTCAGTATCAAGCTGAAAACTTGGTTCAGATCTGGCCCACATGACCTCATTCCGGGACACACAGTGGCCCGGAGCAGGTTTTACTCATGATGGCAATAGCTCAACAGAATCAGCCAAATTATGTAAGCGTGTTTCAAGTCACTGCTTGCATGACAACTGCTATACTCTATTGGCCAAAGCAAGTCAAATGGCTGGATCCAAGGTCATTGAGACAATGGTTAATGGCAGGCACTGCAAGTCACATGGCAAGGGATGTAGATGTATAACCTTATTTACTGGGGGAAGTGAAAACTAGAAACAATATTTCAATCCACTCCACCTAAACTCCATTATCTCTCTCTCACTATTGAAATTATGAAACAAAACTCCAACTCCTCTTTAAATACGTGGAATCCACTCTCAAATAGCTGAACACAGTTTGAGAAAAATGCCTCACCCTGATGAATGACCTCACCTCATATTCTTGACTATTGACCTCAATTGCTACCTAAGTGATTCCCAGCAAGTCTAAAATCCCCTGGTCAGTTTTCCCTTTTTACTGAGATAACTATTTAATGTCTCCTCAGTTCTCTCATCCCCAGCAAATAGACCATCCTCCCTATCAGTGATGACTTCTTATTTCACTGAGAAAATAAAAACAATCAAATAGGACTCCCATCTTCTATAACATCCAATTTACCAACTTTTCTGCTCAAAGCCTATATACTCTGCCTCCCCTACTGAAAGATGTTTCCTTTTCTGCATTCCACATGGATGCTGGATTGACTCACCACTTGCCCACACACTAATTTAGATCTTCCAGGTAATTGTCTCTTTCCTGCATCATCCATCTTCTCCCTGTCTAGCAAATCATTATAAACAGCATGCAAACATTCTATAATATGCTACAGCGTCTCTCACTGTCAATAAAGTCTTCTTTTACTCCATACCTTTGTTCAACTACACTACTATTTCTCTTTGCCCTTTTACAGTAAGTCACCTGAATAAGTGACCTACCCTTTTATTTCCTCTCTTGTTCAGACACTGATCTCTGCCAACTCGCTAAATGACTCCTGTCAACATCACCCATGAATTCCAGGTTGTCAAATACAATGATCAATTCTCCTTCCTAACCTTGCTGTATTCGTGGGTGGTGCTTGAATCACTCCATGATCCACTGCTCAGTAAGTCATTTTCTTCACATGGTTTCTGGGAGACTGCAATTGTCTGGTTTTCTTCCTACTTTGTTATCTCCATGATGTCTTCTCCTCTTCATATTGGAGTATCTGAGGGCTCAGTCTAAGGACATTTTTTTCTAACTAGAAGTTATTCCTTAGATTATGCTGTCCAAGTATATGGTTTTAAGTACCATTCATGTTTTAATATTTCAATTTTATTTTTTTCAGTTCCATTTTTACCGTAAACTGCAGGCACATGCAAGTATCTCTTAAAACTGCCATCTTCACTGGAATGTCTCAAAGGTATCATAAATTTAATATGTTCTAAATCCGTTCCTCCCTTCATCCTCTTCACCTCTACTACCATCCAGTTGCTCAGTCCAGAATCCCTTGCCATCCTAAATCCTCTCTTGCTCTTGTGCCCCCTACTAATTCACCTGCAAGTCTTGTCGGCTTCATCTTCACGTCTTCTCTCTTGTACCAATATCACACTACGCAAGCTACAATCATTTCTCTCCTGTGCAAAAGCAATAGCTTCCTACCTTGTCTCCCCATTTCCACTTTTGCTTTGCTATAGTCTGATCTCCACAGTCAGAGTGGTCCTCTTAAAATACAAATACAATCATATCACTTTTCAAGTCAAAAGACCCCCAACAGCCCTGTTCTAGTTGCTATTGCTACATAACAAGTTATCCCCAAACCTAGTGGCTTAAAGCAATCATTTTAGTACGCTCAAATTCTCTGTGTGTCAGAAATTCAGACAAGACACAGAGGGTGTAAACTGTCTGTTTTATGACGTTTTGAGCCTCAACTGGAAACCTCAAAGGTTGGAGTGATTCAATGTCTGGTGGCTGGAATGATCAGAAGACTCATTCACTCACCTGAACACATGGCATGAAGACTAGGATTGCTGACCAAAGCACTTGCTCATGGTCTCTGCATCTAGTGTGGCTTCCTTAGTCCAGTGGCCTCTGTGATCCTTGCACAAGCACTCCCACAAGCAAGGCAGAATGTATATTGCCCCTTATTACTCAACCATAGAAATCATACTGCATCACTTTCTCCATCCTCTGTCCACTGAAGTAGTCAAAGCCAGTCCAGAATCAAGCAATGGGAAACTTGACTTCACCTTTTAATGGGGGCATGAGAGGTTCACCTTCTGGAAAAGCACGGGTGATATGGTTGTTCCCAGCTTTGGAAAATACAATCTACTATCAGCTTCCCATCACACTTGGAATGAAATTAATAGTCTTAAAGGTGTTAATACAACAAAAGAATATAATTTTGTAAGTATCCATGCACCCAACATAGGAGCATCTAAATATATAAGGCAAATATTAACAGACCTAAAGGGAAACATAGACAATAGCACAATAATAGTCCAGGTCTTCAATCTCCCCTCTTCATCAAATGGATAGATCATCCAGACAGAAAATCAATATAGAATCATTCAACTTACGCTTCATGTTAGACCACATAGACTTAACAGATATTTACAGAATATTCCATCCAAAAGCAACAGAATACACATTCTTCTCAAGCTCACATAGAACAATCTCAAGGATAGATCATACGCTGTATTATAAAACAGTTCTCTACAAACTTAAGAAGACTGAAATATTATCAAGTATCTTTCATGATTACAACAGTAGGAAGCTAGGAATAAGTTGCAAGAATAAAACTGGAAAACTCACAAATAGGTGAAGAGTAAACAATATGTAACTGAACAACCAAGGGCATAAATCGAAAGAGAAATAAAAAATATCTAGAGACAAACAAAAATGGATACACAACATACCAGACTTATGGGTTGCAGAAAATGCAGTTTCAATAGGGAAGTTCACAGCAAAAAAAAAAAAAAAAAGCCTCCATTAAGAAACAAGAAAGATCTCAAATAAACAATCTAATGCCCAAATCTTGTTTTGGAATAGCATTATCCAATGAAAGGATCCAAGGATCCTAGGAGAAGTGGCTGATTCCACAACTAACAAAGGAAATACACAAGATGAGCCTAGACATCGTACAGCAACAAAAGATAAAGTGCTGAAACAACAACGGGGCTTTCCCAGGGGACGCTAGTGGTAAAAAACCCACCTGGCAATGCAGGAAATCTAAGAGACGTGGGTTCAATCCCTGGGTCATAAAGATCCCCTGAAGGAGGGCATGGTAACCCACTCCAGTATTCTTGACTGGAGAATCCCATGGACAGAGGAGCCTGGAGGGCTACAGTCCATAGGGTCACAAGAGTTGGTCATGACTAAAGAGACTTGGCATACCCGCATGCAAAACAAAAACAAACCTCACAATGCTTGGAGTATGTCAAATTGAAAGTGTTTTCAATGGTCAAATCTGGAATAATTTGAGTACTACAAAATAAAATGGCATTGGATTATAACCCAAAGTATGAACAAGTATCCACGAATCCTTACCAACATAATGTTTTTGAAGGAATAACTTGACTGTGAAAAACTGCTTCAGCCAACTGACCAAAGTCAACATCAACAGGAATAAATAATTTTGATAGTATGCACCCTTAATATGATGTGATGATCTTCTTCTGCAGTCTTTCTCCCAAAACCCATAATTCCAGCCTAATCATCAGAATATTATTAGATGAACCCCAATAGAAGGACATTTTACAATATCACTGACAAATACTCCTCAAACTGCCAAGATCCTCATAAACAAAGAAACTTTGAGAAACTGTCACAGTCAAGAGGAGCCTGAGGAGATATGGCAACCAAAGATAGTGTGGCATCCTGAATGGGATCATGGAACAACAACAACAAAAAGACATTAGGCAAAACTCAAAGAAATATTAATAAAGTATAGATTTTAATTAATAATAATGTTCTAATACTGGTTCAAGTGTTAGCAAGGACATAGAGAAATTATAAAGCTCATGAATTGCTGGAAGGAAAGTGAAAAGGGTTCAACTGCTTTGGAAAAAAAATTGAATTCTTCAAAAATTGAAACAGATGTTATATGACTCAACAATTCCATTCCAAGGTAAATACTTAAAAGAACTGAAAAACATATTCCTGAAAGTACTTGTATAAGAATGCTCATGGCAGCATTATTCATAATTGCCAAAAAGTACACAGAATTCAAATGTCCATCAAAATATGCAGGGATGAATGAAATGTGGTATATCCTTACTATAAAATATCATTTAGGCATTAAAAAAAAATGAAGTGTGGATACTTGCTACAACAAGAATGAATCTTAAAAACAGTAAGCTAAAAGAAAGGGGCCAGATTCAAAATGTCACATATTGCACAATCCAATTTATAAGAAATACCCAGAACAAGCAAATTCTTCAAGAAAATTAGAGAGATACCAAGGGAACATTTTATGCAAATATGGGCACTATAAAAGACAGAAACATTATGGGTCTAACAGAAGAAGAAGATATTAAGAAGAGGTGTCAAGAATACACAGAAGAACTATGCAAACAAGATATTAATGACCCAGATAACCATGATGGTGTAGCCAGACATCTTGGAGCGTGAAGTGGGCCTTAGGAAACATCACTCTGAACAAAGCTAGTGGAGGTGATGGAATTTCAGCTGAACTATTCTAAATCCTAAAAGAAGATGCTGTTAAAGTGTTGCACTTAATATGCCAGCAAATTTGGAAAACTCAGCAGTGGCCACAGGACTGGAAAAGGTGTTTTCATTCCAATCTCGAAGAAGAGCAATGGCAAAGAATGCTCAAGCTACCGCACAGTTGCACTCATCTCACATGCTAGCAAAGAAATGCTCAAAATTCTCCAAGCTAGGCTTCAACAGTATGTGAACTAAGAACTTCCAGATGTTCAAGCTGGATTTAAAAGTGTCACAGGAACCAGAGATCAAATTGCCAACATCCATTGGATCATAGAAAAAGCAAGAGATTCCAGAAAAACAAATACTTCTGTTTCAATGACTCTGCTAAAGCCTTTGACTATGGGGATCACAACAAACTGTGGAAAATTCTTATGAAGATGGAAATACCAGACCACCTTACCTGCTTCCTGTGAAACCTGTATGGATTCATTTTGATATTTGACAAAACTAATACAATTATGTAAAGTTTAAAAATAAAATAAAATTTAAAAAAAAGAAAAAAAAAAAAGAAGAAACAGTTAGAACCAGACATAGAACCATGGACTGGTTCCAAATTGGGAAAGGAGTATGACAAGGCCATATACTGTCACCCTGCTTATTTAAATTACATGCAGAGTATATCATGTGAAATGCTGTGCTAGATGAAGCACAAGCTGGAATCAAGATTGCAGGGAGAAATACCAATAACCTCACATATGCAGATGACATCATGCCTATGGCATAAAGTAAAGAAGAACTAAAGAGCCTCTTTTTTTTTCTTTTATTAAAATTTATTTTAATTGGAGGATAATTACTTTACAATATTGTGATGGCTTTTGTTGTACAACAACATGAATTGGCCACAGGTATACATGTGCCCCCCGACCCTGAACCCTCTTCCCCTTCCTTCCCCAACCTATCCCTTTGGGTTGTCCCAGAGGACTGGCTTTGGGTGCCCTGCTTCATGCATCAAACTTGCACTAGTCATCTATTTTACATATGGTATGTACAATTTCAATGCTATGCTCTCAAATCATCCCACCCTCGCCTTCTCCCACTGAGTCCAAAAGTCTATTATTTACATCTGTCTCCTTTGCTGCCCTGCATGTAGGACGTCTATACCATCTTTCTAAATTCCATGTACATGTGTTAATATACAGTATTTGTCTTTCTCTTTTTGACTTACTTCACTCTGTATAATAGGCTCCAGGTGCATCCACCTCATTAGAACAGACTTAAATGTGTTCCTTTTTATAGCTGAATAATATTCCATTGTATATATGTACCACAACTTTTTAAATCTGTCAGTGGACATCTAGGCTGCTTTCATGTCCTAGCTATTGTAAACAGTGCTGCAGTGAACACTGGGGTACATGTGTCTCTTTCAATTCTGGCTTCCTAGGGGTGTATGCCCAGCAGGGGGATTTCTGGGTCATATGGCAATTCTACTCTCAGTTTTTTTAAGGAATCTCCACACTGTTCTCATAGTGGCTCTTGTGGTTTGGTCTCCCACCAATGGTGTAAGAGGGTTACCTTTCCTCCACACCCTCTCCAGTATTTATTGTTTGTAGACATTTTGATGATGGTCATTCTGACATGTGTGAGATGATACCTTATTGTGGTTTTGATTTGCATTTCTCTCAAGATGGGCTCGATAAAGGACAAAAATGGCATGGACCTAAAAGAAGCAGAAGACATTAAGAAGAGGTGGCAAGAATACACAGAAGAACTGTACAAAAAAGATCTTCACAACCAAGATAATCAAGATGGGGTGATCACTCACCTAGAGCCAGACATCCTGGAATGTGAAGTTAAGTGGGCCTTAGAAAGCATCACTATGAACAAATCTAGTGGAGGTGATGGAATTCCAGTTGAGCTATTTCAAATACTGAAAGATGATGCTGTGAAAGTGTTGCACTCAATATGCCAGCAAATTTGGAAAACTCAGCAGTGGCCACAGGACTGGAAAAGGTCAGTTTTCATTCCAATCTCAAAGTAAGGCAATGCCAAAGAATGCTCAAACGACCACACAATTGCACTCATCTCACATGCTAGTAAAGTAATGCTCAAAATTCTCCAAGCCAGGCTTCAGCAATACATGATCCATGAACTTCCACATGTTCAAGCTGGTTTTAGAAAAGGCAGAGGAATCAGAGACCAAATTGCCAACATCCTCTGGATCATGGAAAAAGCAGGAGAATTCCAGAAAAATATCTATTTCTGCTTTATTGACTATGCCAAAGCCTTTGACTGTGTGGATCACAATAAACTGTGGAAAATACTTCAAGGGATGAGAATACCAGACCACCTGACCTGCCTCTTGAGAAACCTAAATGCAGGTCAGGAAGCAACAGTTAGAACTGGACATGGAACAACAGACTGGTTCCAAATAGGAAAAGGAGTATGTCAAGGCTGCATATTGTCACCCTGCTTATTTAACTTCTATGCAGAGTATATCATGAGAAATGCTGGGCTGGAAGAAGTACAAGCTGGAATCAAGATTGCAGGGAGAAATATCAATCACCTCAGATATGCAGATGACACCACCCTTATGGCAGAAAGTGAAGAGGAACTAAAAAGCCTCTTGATGAAAGTGAAAGAGGAGAGTGAAAAAGTTGGCTTAAAGCTCAACATTCAGAAAATGAAGATCATAGCATCTGGTCCCATCACTTCATGGGAAATAGATGGGGAAACAGTGGAAACAGTGTCAGACTCTATTTTTCTGGGCTCCCAAATCACTGTAGATGGTGATTGCAGCCATGAAATTAAAAGACGTGTACTCCTTGGAAGGAAAGTTATGAACAACCTAGATAGCATATTCAAAAGCAGAGACATTACTTTGCCAACAAAGGTACATCTAGTCAAGGCTATGGTTTTTCCAGTGGTCATGTATGGATGCTAGAGTTGGACTGTGAAGAAAGCTGAGCACCGAAGATTTGATGCTTTTGAACTGTGGTGTTGGAGAAGACTCTTGAGAGTCCCTTGGACTGTAAGGAGATCCAACCAGTCTATTCTAGAGGAGATCAGCCTTGGGTGTTCTTTGGAAGAACTGATGCTAAAGCTGAAACTCCAGTACTTTGGCCACCTCATGCAAAGAGTTGATTCATTGGAAAAGACCCTGATGCTGGGAGGGATTGGGGGCAGGAGGAGAAGGGGATGACAGAGGATGAGATGGCTGGATGGCATCACCGACTCGATGGACATGAGTTTGGGTGAACTCCGGGAGTTGGTGATGGACAGGGAGGCCTGGCATGCTGCAATTCATGGGGTCGCAAAGAGTCAGACACGACTGAGCAACTGAATTGAACTGAATGAGTGATGTTGAGCATATTTTCATGCGTTTGTTAGCCATCTGAATGTCTTCTTTGGAAAAATGTCTGTTTAGGTCTTTGGCCCACTTATTAATCGGGTTGTTCATGTTTCTGGTATTCAGCTGCATAAGCTGCTTATATATTTTGGAGATTAATTGTCAGTTGTTTCCTTTGCTATTATTTTCTCCCATTCTGAGAGCTGTCACTTTGCCTTTCTTATAGTTTCCTTTGTTGTGCAAAAGCTTTTAAACTTAATTAGGTCCCATTTCTTTATTTTTGTTTTTATTTCCTTTACTCTATGAGGTTAGGAATAGAGGATATTGCTGTGATTTATTTTGAAGAGTGTTCTGCCTATGTTTTCCTCTAAGAATTTTATAGTTTCTGGTCTTACATTTAGGTCTTTAATCCATTTTGAGCTTATTTTTGTGTATGGTGTTAGAAATTGTTCTAGTTTCATTCCTTTACATGTAATTGACCAGTTTTCCCAGCACCACTTGAAGAAACTATCTTTTCTCCGTTGTATATTTTTGCCTCCTTTGTCAAAGATAAGGTGTCCGTAGGTGCATGGATTTACCTCTGGGCTTTCTATTTTGTTCCACTGATCTATATTTCTGTCTTTGTGCCAGTACCATACTGTCTTGATGACTGTAGCTTTGCAGTATAATCTGAAGTCAGACAGGCTGATTCCTCCAGTTACATTCTTCTTTCTCAAGATTGATTTGGCTATTCAGGGTCTTTTCTGTTTCCATACAAATTGTGAAATTATTTATTCTACTTCTGTGAAAAATAGCATTGGTAGTTTGATAGGGATTGCATTAAATCTATAGATTGCTTTGGATAGTATACTCATTTTCACTATATTGATTCTTCCAACCCAAGAACATGGTATGTTTCTCCATCTATTTGTGTCATCTTTGATTTCTTTCATTAGTGTTTTATACTTTTCTGTATACAAGTCTTTCATTTCTTTAGGTAAATTTATTCCTAAGTATTTTATTCTTTACATTGCAGTGGAGAATGGGATTCTTTCCTTAATTTTCTTTTTCTGATTTTTCATTATTAATGTATAGGAATGCAAGGGATCTCTGCATATCAGTTTTATATTCTGCAACTTTACCATATCCATTGATTAGCTCCAGTAATTTTCTGGTGGCATATTTAGGGTTTTCTATGTAGAGGATCATGTCATCTGCAGATGGTGAGAGCTTTACTTTTCTCTTCCAATCTGGATTCCTTTCATTTCTTTTTCTTCTCTGATTGCTGTGGCCAGGACTCCCAAAACCATGCTGAACAGTGGTGCCACTCTCACCACTTCTATTCAACATAGCAATGTAAGTCCTAGTAACAGCAATCAGATGAGAAAAATACAAGATATTCAAATTTCAAAGAATGAAGCAATGCTGTCACTGTTTGCAGATGACATGATCCTAATACACACAAAATGCTAAGAGAAAGTGTTAGTTGCTCAGTTGTGCCGGACACTTTGTGACCCCATGGACTGCAGCTAACCAGGTTTCACTTCCAAGGGATTTTCCAGGCAAGGAGACTGGAGTGGTTTGCCATTTCCTTCTCCATAAAGAGCCTCTTGATGAAGGTAAAAGAAGAGAGTGAAAAAGCTGGCTTAAAAATCAACATTCAAAAAACGAAGATCATGGCATCCAATCACATCACTTCATGGCAAATAGATTGGGAAACAATGGAAACAGTGACAGACTTTATTTTGGGGGGCTTTAAAATCACTGCAGATGGTGACTGCAGCCATGAAATTAAATATGCTTGTTCCTTGGAAGAAAAACTATGAAAAATCTAGACAGCATGTTAAAAAGCCAGAGACATTACTTTGCCTACAAAGGTCCATCTAGTCAAAGCTGTGGTTTTTCCAGTAGTCACATATGGGTATGAGAGTTGGACTGTAAAGAAGGCTGAACACCAAACAACTGCTGCTTTAGAGCTGTGATGTTGGAGAAGACTCTTGAGAGTCCCTTGGACTGCAAGGAGATCAAACAGGTCATCACAAAGGAGATCAATCCTGAGTATTCATTAGAAGGACTGATGTTGAAGCTGAAATCTGAATACTTTGGCCACCGATGAGAAATGACTCATTGGAAAAGACCATGATGCTGGAAAAGATTGAAGGCAGGAGGAGAAGGGGACTGAAGAAGATGAGAAGTTTGAGTGGCATCACCGATTCAATGGACATGAGTTTGAGCAAACCCCGGGAGATGGTGAAGGACAAAAAGCCTGGAGTGCTGCAGTCCATGGGGCTGAAAATAGTTGGACACAACTGAGTGACTGAACAACAACAATAAAGAAAGGAAGAATAAGATGTTTTTCCTTCAAAAAGAAAACCTACAAAGTAGGTTGCCAGGGGCAGGAAGAAAGTGGAAATGGGGATGACAGCTAAAGTATACAGAGTTTCTGTGATGATAAAAACGTTCTGGAATTAGGTGGTGGTGATGGTTGTAAAACTGTGTGCATATACTAAAAAAACACTGAATTGTACACCTTATATAGGGTAATTTGTGGTATTTAAATTTCATTTGTAAAATACCTGAAGTGTATTTTACACTTATCAGTTCAGTTCAGTTCAGTCGCTCAGTCGTGTCTGACTCTTTGCCACCCAATGGACTGCAGCATGCCTGGCTTCCCTGTTCATCACCAACTCGCAGAGCTTGCTCAAACTCATGTCCATGGAGTCAGTGATGCCATCCAACCATCTCATCTTCTGTCATACGCTTCTCCTCTTGCCTTCAATCTTTCCCAGCATCAGGGTCTTTTCCAATGAGTCAGCTCTTCTCATCAGGTGGCCAAAGCATTGGAGCTTCAGCTTCAGCATCAGTCCTTACAATAAATATTCAGGAATGATTTCCTTTAGGATTGGCTTGTTTGATCTCCTTGCAGTCCAAGGGACTCTCATGAGTCTTTTCCAAGGCCATACCTTGAAAGCATCAATTCTTCGGTGCTCAGCTTTCTTTATAGTTCAACTCTTACATCCATACATGACTATTGGAAAACCCATAGCTTTGACTATATGGATCTTTGTCAACAAAGTAATGTCTCTGCTTTTTAAATGCTTTTTATGTTGGTCAGAGCTTTCCTTCCAAGGAGCAAGAGTCTTCTAATTTCATGGCTGCAGTCACCACCTGCAGTGATTTTGGAGCCCAGAAAAATAAAGTCTGTCACTGTTTCCCCATATATTTGCCATGAAGTGATGTGACCATGATCTTTGTTTTCTGAATGTTGAATTTTAAGCCAACTTTTCGCTCTCCTCTTTCACTTTCATCAAGAGGCTCTTCAGTTCCTCTTTGCTTTCTGCCATAAAGGTGGTGTCATCTGCATATCTGAACTTATTGATATTTCTCCCAGCAATCTTGATTCCAGCTTGTGCTTCATCCAGCCCAGTGTTTCTCATGATGTATTCTGCATATAAGTTAAATAAGCGGGGTGACAATATACAGCCTTGATGTACTCCTTTCCTGATTTGGAACCAGCCCATTGTTCCATGTCTGGTTCTGTTTCTTCTTGACTGGCATACAGATATATTTATCAGGAGGCAGGTAAGATGGCCTGGTACTTCCACTTCTTTAAGAATTTTCCACAGTTTGTTGTGATCCACACAGTCAAAGGCTTTGGTGTAGTCAATAAAGCAGTAGATGTTTTTCTGGAACTTACTTGCTTTTCCTATGATCCAACAGATGTTTGCAATTTGATCTCTGGTTCCTCTGCCTTTCTAAATACAGCTTGAACATCTGGAAATTCTCAGTTCACATACTGTTGGAGCTTATCTTGGAAAATTTTGAGCATCTCTTTGCTACCATGAGATAAGTGTGATTGTGCGGTAGTTTGAACATTCTTTGGCATTGCCTTTCTTTGGGATTGGAATGAAACTGACCTTTTCTAGTCCTGTGGCCACTGCTGAATTTTTCAAATTTGCTGCCATATTGAGTGCAGCACTTTCACAGCATCATCTTTTAAGATTTAAAACCACTCAACTGGAATTCCATCACCTACACTAGCTTTGTTCATAATGATGTTTCCTAAGGCCCACTTGGCTTCCCATTCCAGGATGTCTGGCTCTAGGTGAGTGATCATACCATCATGGTTATCTGGGTCCTGAAGATCATTTTGTATAGTTCTTCTGTATTCTTGCCATCTCTTCTTAATCTTCTGTTTGTGTTATGTCCATACAATTTCTGTCCTTTATTGTGCCCATCTTTGCATGAAATGTTCCTTTGGTATCTCTAATTTTCTTAAAGAAATCTCTAGTCTTTCCTATTCTATTGCTTTCCTCTATTTCTTTGCACTGATCACTGAGGAAGGCTTTCTTGTCTTTCCTTGCTATTCTTCGGAACTCTGCATTCAGATGGGTATATGTTTCCTTTTCTCCTTTGCCTTTCACTTCTTTTCTTTTCTCAGCTATTTGTGAGGCCTCCACAGACAATTATTTTGCCTTTTATCATTCCTTTTTCTTAGCAATGGTCTTGATCACCACCTCTTGTACCATATTATGAACCTCTGTCCACAGTTCTTCAGGCACGATCAGATCTAGTCCCTTGAATCTATTTGTCATTTCCACTGTATAATCATGAGGGATTTGATTTATGTCATCCCTGAATGGTGTAGTGGTTTTCCCTACTTTCTTCAAGTCTGAATTTGGCAGTAAGGAGTTCATGATCTGAGCCACAGTCAGTTCCCGGTCTTATTTTTGCTGACTGTATAGAGCTTCTCCATCTTTGGCTGCAAAGAATATAATCAATCTGATTTTGGTGTTGGCCATCTGGTGATGTCCATGTGTAGAGTCTTCTCTGGTGTTGTTGGAAGAGGACGTTTGCTATGACTAGTGCTTTCTCTTGGCAGAACTCTGTTAGCCTTTGCCCTGCTTCATTCTGTACACCAATGCCAAACTTGCCTATTTCTCCAGGTATCTCATGACTTCCTACTTTTGCATTTCAGTCCCCTACAATGACAAGTTCATCTTTTTTTGGTGTTAGTTCTAGAAGGTCTTGTAGATCATCATAGAACGCTTCAACTTCAGCTTCTTCAACATTAGTGGTTGGGGCATAGATTTGGATTACTGTGATATTGAATGGTTTGCCTTTGAAATGAACAGAGATCATTCTGTCATTTTTAAGATTGCACCCAAATACTCCATTTTGGACTCTTTTTTTGACTATGAGGGCTGCTCTATTTCTTTTAAGGGATTCTTGCCACCCAAGATGGGTGTGTAGGGCCACCCAAGATGGACGGGTCATGGATGGAGAATTCTGAGAAAATGTGGTTCATTGGAGAAAGGAATGGCAAACCAGTTCAGTCTTCTTGCCTTGAGAACCCTATGAACAGTGTGAAAAGGCAAAAAGATATGACAGTGAAAGATGAACTCTCCAGGTCAGTAGGTGCCCAATATGCTACTGGAGAAGAGTTGAATGAAATAGGACATCTCAATTCAGGGTTCAGTATCCACATGTAGTCATCAAATGCTGTATAGATAGTGAAAATGTAGATCTTTGTTATTCTTATTAGAGTGTTTTAAGGACCAGTAGCATCAGCATTACTTGGGAGCCAGTTAAAATGTAGAATCTCAGACAAACTAGTGATTACAAGATGGGAGAGAGGTAGGATAAAGGGCAGATAGGTGAGGGGGTTCAAGAGATACAAACTACCAGGTATAAAATAACTAGGTTACAAGGATGTAATGTACAGCACAAGGAAAATAGTCAATATTTTATAATTACTGTGTATGCATTATGCAGGATAGTCTATAAAAATATGAAATTACTACATTGTACACCTGAAACTAATATAATATTGTAACTCAACTATTCTTCAATTTAAAAAAGGAGAGATAAGCAGTGAACATTATCAATATATGAACTGTAAATTTATCCAAATGATTTGTCAAAATAACTCCAATAAATTGGAGCTTATAGGACTAAAGATATTCAAGATATCCAAAATTTATAGTTTGAATCCCAACTAGATTTCCCCTACTATATAGATAGGACCTCATCAATCTTGTTCCCCAGTGTTTATGGGAGTCTGTTTCCTAAAACTGTATAAATGTTAGATATTTGATCTTTGGTAATATGACATTATAAATAAATTCCTTTTCTTCTGTTATTGTTCAGCTCAGTCATCCTCATATATACTTAATCCTTGCTAGTCACTTGTGCTATTACATTTTCTTCTTTTTTTTTATTTGCCTTGGTATATTGGTGTTTTTGTTACTGGTTTCTAAGAATGCATTTATGATTAAGGATGTTAACCATTTGTCATGTGATGCAAATGAAATAGCATATTTTATACACCAACTTACTACGGTGTTTTGTATTTTGGTTGTGTGTTAAAATATAGTCATGTTGCATTTTTAATTAATTAATTAACAATTAATTAATTAAAAAGAAAGGGAGAAATTTGAAAAACAAAAGAGAAAAAAAAGAAATGTGGAACCTCAGACTGGAGCCCAGAAGTGCCGCCTCAGAATCTGCATTCTAACAAGATCCTGTGGTGATTTTTACACTCCCCCAAGTTCCAGAAGGCTGATTGTATTAATATTGGCAGCAGCTGACCCTGCTGAGTAATTGCGGGACTGCCAGCAAAGAAGAAATAATTCTTTAGTGGGATTTAAATTACCTAACATTACCGAATCAGTACTTCAATTCTCTTCCACTCACCTCTTACCCTGTGTTACAGAACCTAATTTTGTTATTTGCTACTAATTGCTCCTGAGACTTTTGACCACTCCTGGCTGAGAGTCTAAGTGTGAGATGATTCCAAGCTCAGGGTCACTGACTAAATTTAATGACAATCTCTTTGTGTCTGTAAATCTACTAAAGATGACAGTTTTGAAAACCATACAGCTTTGCTTACCCAGAGTTTTGTGGTAAGCCCAGAAGGCTGTGGAAGCACAGGTACTTTTATCCATTGTATAGCCACAGCGGTGAACGGACTGGGGCAACTGTGGGTCACATATTTTCCATGTTAATGGGAGGAATGTGCGCTAATTTTATAAATAATTCCAAACATTCCACATCTCCCTTTCTCCTAATATAAGGACAGAAGGGGGAAAAAACACACAGAGATACAGAGAGAATACAATGCATTTGTTTTTATTTATATTTTAGCTGTGCTTAAAACAAACTACAGGATATTCTTTCAAGGGCATTCATCATTCACTAGAAATGATTCCAAAGAAGTCGAGAGCACATTTTCAGATTTACTGGGAAGTGATTCTATCTCTAAAGGACTCTAGGTTCTAGTCCTTTTCCTGTTACTATGGATGTAGGATGTAGTCATGTATGCATGTAGAATGTAGTCATGTATGGATGTGAAATTAAAACCATAAAGAAAGCTGAGCACCAAAGAATTGATGCTTTTGAGCTGTGGTGTTGGATAAGATTCTTGAGAGTCCCTGGGACTGTAAGGAGGTCAAGCCAGTCAATTCTAAAGGAAATCAGTCCTGAATATTCACTGGAAGGACTGATGCGGAAGCTGAAGCTCCAATACTTCGGCCACCTAATGAAAAGAACTGACTCACTGGAAAAGACCCTAATGCTGGAAAAGAGTGAAGGCAGGAGGAGAAGGGGATGACAGAGGATGAGATGGTTGAATGGCATCACCGACTCAATGGACATGAGTTTGAGCAAGCTCCTGGAGTTGGTGATGGACAGGGAGGCCTGGTGTGCTGCAGTCCATGGGGTCGCAAAGATTTAGACACAACTGAGTGACTGAACTGACTGACTGAACTGATGGATGTAGAAAATTTCAAAAAACAACATGATTGATATTTACAGCACTGAGGAGTTTTCTTTTTTTCCCCTCTGTATAACCTGAACTTCCTTTCTGTATGTCACAATAACTTTTGTATCTCTCTTAACCTGAAAAATACAGAATTATAGAGGCTTTGTTAAATATTATCATTTTCATTGAAAAGCTTGACATCTAACTTGCCCTTCCCCATTATGTGTTGGTATTCGTAAAATAAAAATGTCATGAGTGTTATAAATATGTTCATTCTTCATCACCACGTGACTGGAGGACTCCCTTTACACAATGAACTTTGCTGAATGGAATGGCGAGTACAAAAAGAATGAATCCTGTGCTCTGCTTTCCAAAAGTATGCAACACATTGAAAACACAGCATAATGAACTAGAGCCCAAAATTACAGGAGAAAATTAGAGGTATGCAAAAAACATGTTTAAAGTTCTGTATTATAACAGTGAAGGCGAGGGAGGTCATTTCAGTGTGGGGTCAGGAATGGATGACCGAGAGCAGCTGCTGGGAGAAAGTGGCTTTGAGCTAAAACTGGAGGACAAGAACTTGTAAATACAGCCATATTGGGATACAGTATTCTATGAAAAGGGAAGATTTTTAAGAACCATTTTGTTTTAATTGTTGTTCAGTCAGTAAGTCATATCCAGCGTTTTTCGACCCATGGACTGCAGCACTCCATGGAAGAAGGTAAATAAAAAAACAATCAATTTCTGGGGCCTCTCTGGTGGGCACGGGGCATAGGTTTGATCCTTGGTCCCATGTTGGGAAACTAAGATCCTGCAAGCCATGTGGGATAGCCAAAAAGTGAAAAAAAAAACAAAAAAATCCACACCAAAAAAATCACTTTCTGCTCTAGGAACAATTTTATTAGTGCTGTCCTGCCGATGTGACAGATCAATCCCATGTCCTGAGGACAAAAAAGAGGAAAATCAAGTTGAACTGTAAGGAATAATTCTCTGCCACTGAAACAGTTGGGAAAGAAGACAGAATTAGCAGGGGTTTTTGAAGTGAAATGATCTCCTGGCATTGAACAACCTGCTGACCAGTTAATTATAAATGAATGACTTTTACAAGTTTTTATTTTTATTTTGTGGTAGGGTCCTGTACACAATCAGTATAAATAATGCAATCAATATACTTAATAAATGAATGTTATCAATATTAAGTAGCCATAGCTCTAATATATACTTAAATCTATGTTTTAATAAATTTCAAAACTGTTCTTTGCTCTTTAGTTAAGTTACAAAAAAAGAAGGAAGTTGTTGATCAAGAATCTGAAGGTATATCTTTTTAATGAATAAACTATGGTCTTACTAAAACACAAATAGTAATTTAGGGAAGTAGTCATAACCTTGAGACAAACATCAGAAGCCTATTAAGGGTAGTGACACATTCAACTGAAGAGTTTTCTAGAAACCCAAGGGTCTTCACATATCTTTTAAGAGAAATGAAATTTGGGGTAAGGCAGAACTCAGGAACTGAGATAAACAAGCCTTTTATATTTTAATATGTGTGGTTGTGATTTGCACACATAATACAAAGAGTTCATTCACTTTTTTTCCTCACAAAAATAATGTAATGCTAAAATGAATTTATTTTTCTCAAACGTCCAAATGTATTTATCTTTTTCCTCTCATAATGTCAGACATTACTTTTGGCAGATGATGCTGAAAACAGAAAGTGTTTAGTTAACCACTTGGGCAGCTGTGGATTCTTTCTTTTTCTTTCCAGTTAATGAATAAGCACTTCCTTGCAGCAAAGAATGGAGGTGAAGTTAGTATTTAATTGACAATGGAACAATCTTGAATAAAAACAAGTATCTGAGAGGGAAAAAAATGCCCTCAAGAAATATATTGTTTATGCATCGCACGTAGACAGCGCCATCCCTGCACCTGTTTTCAGATGGGAAGAACTCCAGGTCACATAGGAGGAATATGCTTCTCTTTTTAAGCTGATTGCTTCTAAATGTAGCTCAACATAATGGGTCCTCACAGTTTTGTGTTCTGCTTTCAGCAAAACACAAAAATCTGGACCGATTTTGATTTGCAAGGACAGTCACAGCCATTTCAGAATACTTCTACATCTTTCTTCTAAAGACTTGGATTATTAATGGTGACAGTTGAATCCTCTCTTCCCCTTCTGTGATTAACATTTCTTACTGAAGCCATTGGTTATTTTCTCAAGAGTATTGGGGGTGGCAGATGGAAGGATCATCTCTGCTCAAGTAAATAGCAAGGTCAGCAGGATTTCTAAGGTTACTGACACTGTGTGTCTGTGGGATCTATGGGATATATATGGAAGACTCTTTGAATTTGCAAAATGCTGCCTCCACAAAAAGAAGTGATCTCAAAAAGGAAAGTACTTTATTTGCCTTAAACTTTGATTAGTTTGAAAGTCCTGCCATTGGCAGTTTGAAAGATGTCACCAAAAACTGGGAAGTTCCAGGCTCTACTTTGACACGTGCCTGCAGCCCAGGACTTTTAATATTTATGGGATATGACTTCTAACTGCCAATGATCACTTATTTTCCACAAGCTGTGGGCAAATACTGATTGCCTGAAGAGCCAGGAACATGGTAAGCTCCAGATTCAATATCGTACTTGCAGTAGACAGAGATTTCATCTTCATGGGGATAGTCATCACTGTTCTTCACCAACAGGCTACTCGGAATTTGTCACAGAGTGTTGAGGATACCAAGACTTTATAACCCTCCAACAACCAGATCAGATCAGAGCTTGAACCACCAAAAAGAACAATCAGTTCAGTTCAGTCACTCAGTCATGTCTGACTCTTTGCCACCCCATGGACAGCAGCACGTCAGATCTTCCTGTCCATCACCAACTCCCTGGAGCTTGCTCAAAATCATGTCCATCAAGTCAGCAATGCCATCCAGCCATCTCATCGTCTGTCGTCCCCTTCTCCTCCTGCCTTCAATCTTTTCCAGTATCAGAGTCTTTTCCAATGAGTCAGTTTTTTTCATCAGGTAGCCAAAGTATAGGAGCTTCAGCTTCAGCATCAATCCTTCCAATGAATATTCAGGACTGAATATAAGAACATAACATAAGAACAATATAATATAATATATATAATAATATACATAAAATAATATAATAAGGACTGAATATAAGAACAATAGTGTCTCTTGTAAAACACGGCCTTCTGAAAATGCATAAAAGACCAAACTTCACAGCTATAAAAGTGGTTGAAAAAAATATAACTGAAGGAGAATGAGTATCAGGAAAGGAATATTTTAAAAATATTTGGGTAGGTGGTAATTTCCTTCTTTAAGATGAAAGAATATTAGAGTATGGATGCAGATCCTAATTTTAGAATTTGAGGAAGGGGCTTGGAACTTTTGTTCAACTACACACAAAATATTCCAGAAGTATTTTGAAATATATTTCAAGTATATGTTAGAACACCTCAGAAGAGGTGTGCACAGGAAATGGACATCAATTCCCCAGAGTCCTGCCCCTTGGAGAGAACAGAGTAGTATTTAAAGATGGTTCTCTCCAGTTCTTTTTCGTGAATACATATACACATATGTAAGTACATATTCTCTTATGAGATTTGAAAACGTTTGTAATAATTCCTTCCTTTGCAACGTGGGACTAAACTTATGAGCAAGCAGAGTGTAAGCAGACTAAGAACATTTTAATCTTGTGGGAATATGGATTTTGTAGCACTCTATGAACCCATGAAGTGTCCCCATTTGGCTAATGTGTCCTTTGACAGGGTGGAAAATGTTAACATAGAAAAAAGAAAAAGAAATAACCGAATAGTTAACTCATTTTCCAATAGACCATCTGAATTGTTCCATTTGAAATTTCATAAATATTTGACATTTTACTCAACTCTTGTTTAGTTGCTACTGAAACGAAAGAGAATTTGCCAAAGTCCTTGATTGACAAGGGATGCAGTTCTTCAATGTCTCAGTGATGAAGTGTGTGCCTTGAAGAGAAATTCTTGTGTAAAAGGACAGAGAAGACAACCTGATACCAGGAACCAAAGTCACATGTGTGTGTGTATGCTGGCATTTGTGCAGTCTCCACTGTAATAATTTTTCCTTTCTTTCTTGGCTATACCGGGTTTTTGTTGCTCTGCGGGGTTTTTTCTCCGTGGCAGAGAGTGAGGGCTACTCTAGCTGTGGTGTGCAGGCTTCTCACTGAAGGGCATGGGCTCTAGGCATGGCCTTCAGAGCTGGTGGCACATGGGCTCAGCAGCTGCAGCCTGTGCTGCACAGGCTTAGTTCCTCTGCCACACGTGGGATCTTCCCCGACCAGGGATCAAACCCATGTCTCCTGAATTGGCAGGCAGATTCTTTGCCACTGAACCACCAGGGAAGCCCCACTCTAATGAATTTGATCAAACTCAGAAAAAATGTATGTGTTACTCCATTAGTCATTCGACTCCAAAATATCCTTGTGTACAGCTCCCATTTAACAGATGCTCAAACTGAAACAGTTAAGTCTCATGCATTTATTCATTCATTTGTTCACTTATCATGCATTTATTGAGTGCTACTATGTGCCAGTCTGTCCTAGGCACACGGGACATATCAGGGACCAAAACAAAGACCTCTCCCCTCAGGTGACTACATACTAACGGGGACGGAGGAGGGGAGAAGAAAACAAATTGATAATCAATATCATTGTACATTGGAAGAAGGTAAGTGTGATACATGTTTAAAGTAAGATAAGGGAAATAAATTGTTATTAGGGTTGGGGTGCAGTTTTTAAATAAAAGGTGATATTTCAGCAAAAACTTCAAGAAGGTAAGAGAGGGAGCCAGGTAAACATCTTGGAAAATAGTGTCCCAAGCAGAAGGAACAGCCAGTGCAAAGATCCTATGGCAGGAACTTGGCTAGTATGTTTGAGGAGCAACGAGGCAGCCAATGTGCCAGGGGAGGGTTGTGAAGGGGAGAGAGGAATAAAGAGATATCAGGGGAGAGGGGGCAGCTGGCACAGCAAAGGACACCGGATCTCATAGATCTGCTTTTACTGTGAATGAAATGAGAGCTCTTGGAGAGATTCAATTAGCTGTATGGAGGCAAGACTAGGGTGAGGCCAGTTAACAGGCTTTTGCACCAACCTAGACAAGAGATAACAACAGTTCAGATAATGGTGGTAATGGTGAAGGCTGAGAGAAATGGGTTGGATTTTTACTATATTTTGAATGTGAATAAAACAGGATTGATTCTCTGATTAATTAGAAGGAAGGATGAGAGGAAAACAAGCAATCAAGGGTGCCTCCAAGAATTTTGGCCAGGACAACCTGAAGAATGGAGTTGCCGTGCACTAAGCTGGAGCAAGCTGCAAAAAAAAGAGCAGCTTTGGGGAAAAATGAGATGTTCAATGCTAGATGTGTTGAGTTTGAGATGTCCCAGAGACAGAGAGGCACAGAAGATCATTTTAAGTATCTCAGATAACTCCACACAAAAATGACATTAAGAAATAGCTGGGTAAAGTTAGCAAAGCTCAGATTTGAATCCTTCCTGGGATAACCTGAGCTGGGTTATCCTCACCCAGTTTCTAATCTCTCTGAGAGTCTTCATTCTGCTGTTCCCTCCCATTAGAATTTCCTTATAGAGCTATTTATTCACATATTTTAAAACACAGCCTTCTCTTCAGTAATGAGGCTGTGAGCACATTTCCTACTTACAGGCACTGCAAATAGAAAAATGCTGGGAAAGCACTCTCGCCACCAAGGCTGGGCAGAAAGAACATTTAGTTCCAAAATCTGCATATCAGAACATTTTATCTTCTTAGGAGACTCCTGACTCTTGACAAAGAAAAAGTAGGTGAGGAAATGGGGGGGGATGGATTCTAAAGTAATTTTATGTTTACTGCTAATCTAGAAACCTGCATTTGCTCTTTACATTAGAAAATGATGCAGTGGAACACGTTGACAATAAGAAGTCATTTAACAAGTAGAATCAGCCTTGATTTACATGACACGGTAACACTGGAGGTCAGCTTTGCACTTTGCCTCTGTCCATTTTCTCAGGGCAATTTGGAAGGCTGTATGTTCTGGTTCCCTGAGAACGTTTCTCCAAGAAACATTTTTTCCCCACAAACTTTATTGTGAAAAAATCATTCTAACATCACCCCCAAACTTTTGCAAATAGACACCTGAAACATTTATACTCTAAGCCAAAATGGGGTGTTAGGTTCGGTGTGAGACAAGCAGAGCACCAAAGTCCAGTCACCTCCAGTGTGAGCAGCTTCATCCGCAGATCTTTGGGGGACACAGAAATATCAGCGTTTCTGGTCTGAGCCAATGGGCACAAGACTGAGAAGGTATTGGCAAAGGACGGAAGATTGATGGAGACAGAAGAACTGAACAGGAGACAGGGTCCTGGGTTGGTTTCCTCACCTGTCAAACTGTGGAAGTCTTCATCCAGGAGATTGCTCTGAGAACTAAGTCAGTCAAGATATGCAAACTACTTCATTTGGTGATATTCAAGAATTCAGTACTATTCCCACTAAGTAAGACTCTTCTTAAAAACTGTTATCGGGGTACAGTTGCTTTACAATGTTGTATTAGTTTCATTGGCAGAGGTGTGGATGGACCTGGAAACTGTCATACAGAGTGAAGTAGGTCAGGAAAAAAAAAGCAAATATTATATACTAATGCATATACGTGAAGTCTAGAAAAATGGTACAGATGAACCTACGTGTAAAGCAGAAATAGAGATACAGGCGTAGAGAACAAAAGTAGGGCACAGGGGGAACAGGAAAATGGGGTGAATGGGAGACTGGACGGATACACAGACACTATTGACACTGTGCATATAGTAAATAATTAGTGAGAACCTGCTGGATAGCATGGGCAACTCAGCTCAGCGCTCCGTGGTGACCTAAACGGGAAAGAAATCCAAAAAAGAGGGGAAATGTGTATACATATAGCTGATTCACTTTGCTAAATAAAACTTCTAACAAAGTACTTGTCACATAATACGAGTTTCATATGAGATCTGCTGTCAGAATAACTCAGGAGCCCAATAAGCAGATGTGTTATGAAAGGAGACCCACATAGGAGGATGAGAGAAAACAAAACTGTCCACCTCCTGTACACGAAGAACTGTACAAGGTTCTTCACACTCAGGATCATGTGTAATAGTTCAAACAGCCTTCCAAGGTAGATACTGTGATCTGTTTCAGAGATGCGGAAATGGAAGTTCAGAGAGGTCCAGATGCTCACAGCAAAGATCTCTGTATAGGTGGAAAGATGCTGCCCAGCATCTTTGTGTGTCAGTTTAACACATTATGTTTTCAGATTGTCTGACTATCTGGGTTTCCCATTCACAAACCCTGGAAACTCAATGACTATCCCAACCAAATATCCTCTGGCCCCAAGCTAAGGTGCCTTTGCAGGAACTTGTCGGCTCCATGTTAAGCATGTAGATTGGGTCACGGCAGGGACAGTTCTTAGAGAAAGGGTTGTGGGGCAGACGAAACCAAAGGCACCGATGTCCTAGGAAAGCTTATGCTAAATACTATAATATGATAAAGACAGTCAGTGATTGGAGGATTCTTGCTTTCCTTCAGTCACTCAACGAACTTTTTAGAGTTAGCAGTGTGTGGAAAAAGCAAGAGAGTTCCAGAAAAACATCTATTTCTGCTTTATTGACTATGCCAATGTCATAGTCATTTGACTGTGTGGATCATAATAAACTGGAAAATTCTGAAAGAGATGGGAATACCAGAGCACCTGGCCTGCCTCTTGAGAAACTATATGCAGGTCAGGAAGCAACAGTTAGAACTGGACATGGAACAACAGACTGGTTCCAAATAGGAAATGGAGTACGTCAAGGCTATACATTGTCACCCTGCTTATTTAACTTATATGCAGACTACATCATGAGAAATGCTGGGCTGGAAGAAGTACAAGCTGGAAGCAAGATTGCCGGGAGAAATATCAATCACCTCAGATATGCAGATGACACCACCCTTATGGCAGAAAGTGAAGAGGAACTCAAAAGCCTCTTGATGAAAGTGAAAGAGGAGAGTGAAAAAATTGGCTTAAAGCTCAACATTCAGAAAACGAAGATCATGGCATCCAGTCCCATCACTTCATGGCAAATAGATGGGGAAACAGTGGAAACAGTGTCAGACTTTATTTTTCTGGGCTCCAAAATCACTACAGATGGTGACTTCAGCCATGAAATTAAAAGATGCTTACTCCCTGGAAGAAAAGTTATGACCAAGCTAGATAGCATATTCAAAAGCAGAGACATTACTTTGCCAACAAAGGTCCATCTAGTCAAGGCTATGGTTTATCCAGTGATCATGTATGGATGTGAGAGTTGGACTATGAAGAAAGCTGAGTGCCGAAGAATTGATGCTTTTAAACTGTGGTGCTGGAGAACACTCTTGAGAGTCCGGAGATCCAACCAGTCCATTCTAAAGGAGATCAGTCCTGGATGTTCTTTGGAAGGAATGATGCTAAAGCTGAAACTCCAGTACTTTGGCCACCTCATGAGAAGAGTTGACTCATTGGAAAAGACCCTGATGCTGGGAGGGATTGGGGGCAGGAGGAAAAGGGGACGACAGAAGATGAGATGGCTGGATGGCATCACCAACTCGATAGACGTGAGTTTGAGTGAACTCCAGGAGTTGGTGATGGACAGGGAGGCCCTGCATGCTGCTATTCATGGGGTCACAAAGAGTCGGACAAGACTGAGCAACTGAACTGAACTGAACTGAAGGTCCCTATGACAGTTAGATATCTTTCCTTAAGAAGAAAGATAAAGGATGTTTACTGTGGGGCTTTAAAACCAGAGGAAGATTTAAGGAACCGGACATCAAGAAGGCAAGGATATATAGATACATGTATTTTCATGGTTGAGTCCCTTTGCAGTTCACCTGAAACTATCACAAACTATTGGCTATGTTGTTATGATTGTTTAGCAGCTAAATCACCACTGACTCTTTTGTGACCCCATGGACCACGACGGACTGCATGCATGCTCAGTCGCTTCAGTCATGTCTGACTCTTTGTGACCCTATGGACTATAGCCCACAAAACTCCTCTGTCCATGGGATTCTCCAGGCAAGAATACTGGAGTGGGTTGCCATACTCCCCTTCAGTGGATCTTCCTGACCCAGGGATCGAACCCACATCCCTTGCATTTCCTCCATTGGCAGGTGGATTCTTTACTACAAGCACCACCAGGGAAGATAACTCTCTATACTCCAATACAAAATTACAAAGTTAAAAAAAAAAGAAAAGAAAGAAGGTGAGGAGCTTCAACCACATCTTCTCCTTACATGGGCCTTTCAGGTGAAATTTCTGAGACTCTCATTGTCCCAGACTTAGCTTCACCCTGATCCCTTGACCAGCTCTTTGAGTTAGGGCACCCAATTGAGAACCACAGAAACCCATTAGGACCACACTGGATAGGAGTGACAAAGAATAAACAAAGAGCTAGATCATTGAAAAGAGGGAGAGGCGCTGTGATCTTAAAATCAACAGTTGTTCATTCTAAACAATACCATTAATGGTGGAAAACAAGATGACAAAATATTACCTTACCTTCAAGAAGACTGCAGACTGACAGAGAGATGTAAACAAACATGTGTATACATGATACGCACTGCAAAAAGCCTCTCATGCTTCCCCCTCCTCTGAACCATGTTCTTTGTAACGTGGCCCTGGGATGTCTTCCTTCAAGATGCAGAGCCAATGTCTCACTCCTTGCACTTAGGCTGCCTTGAAAGTGAAGTGAAAGTGTTAGTCGCTGAGCCGTGTCCAACTCTTTGGGACCATGGACTGTAGCCACCAGGCTCCTCTGTCCATGGGATTCTCAGGCAAGAATACTGGAGTGGGGAGCCCTTCTCCAGGGGATCTCCCTAATCCAGGGCTCAAACCCATGTCTCCTGCATTGCAGGCGGATTCTTCACCACTTGAGACCCCAGGGAAGCCCCGCTGACAGTTACTTTAAAAGAATGCAGCAGTGTATAGGAATGCAAGGGATTTCTGTGTGTTGATTTTATATCCTGCAACTTTACTATAATCATTGATTAGTTCTAGTAATTTTCTGGTGGAGTCTTTAGGGTTTTCTATATAGAGGATCATGTCATCTGCAAGCAGTGAGAGTTTTACTTCTTCTTTTCCAATTTGGATTCCTTTTATTTCTTTTTCTGCTCTGATTGCTGTGGCCAAAACTTCCAAAACTATGTGGAATAGTAAAGGTGAAAGTGGGCACCCTTGTCTTGTTCCTGACTTTAGAGGAAATGCTTTCAATTTTTCACCATTGAGGACAATGTTTGCTGTGGGTTTGTCATATATAGCTTTTATTATGTTGAGGTATGTTCCTTCTATTCCTGCTTTCTGGAGAGTTTTGATCATAAATGGATGTTGAATTTTGTCAAAGGCTTTCTCTGCATCTATTGAGATAATCATATGGTTTTATTTTTCAATTTGTTAATGTGGTGTATTACATTGATTGATTTGCGGATATTGAAGAATCCTTGCATCCCTGGGATGAAGCCCACTTGGTCATGGTGTATGATCTTTTTAATGTGTTGTTGGATTCTGATTGCTAGAATTTTGTTAAGGATTTTTGCATCTATGTTCATCAGTGATATTGGCCTGTGGTTTTCTTTCTTTGTGGATCTTTGTCAGATCAAAACCACTATGAGGTACCATTTCACACCAGTCAGAATAGCTGCGATCCAAAAGTCTACAAGCAATAAATGCTGGAGAGGGTGTGGAGAAAAGGGAACCCTCTTACACTGTTGGTGGGAATGCAAACTAGTACAGCCACTATGGAGAACAGTGTGGAGATTCCTTAAAAAAACTGGAAATAGAACTGCCTTACAACCCAGCAATCCCACTGCTGGGCATACACACTGAGAAAACCAGAATTGAAAGAGACACGTGTACTCCAATGTTCATAATAGCCAGGACATGGAAGCAACCTAGATGTCCATCAGCAGCTGAATGGATAAGAAAGCTGTGGTACATATACACAATGGAGTATTACTCAGCCGTTAAAAAGAATACATTTGAATCAGTTCTAATGAGGTGGATGAAACTGGAGCCTATTATACAGAGTGAAGTAAGCCAGAAAGAAAAACACCAATACAGTATACTAATGCATATATATGGAATTTAGAAAGATGGTAACAATAACCCTGTATACGAGACAGTAAAAGAGACACTGATGTATAGAACAGTCTTTTGGATTCTGTGGAAGAGGGAGAGGGTGGGATGATTTGGGAGAATGGCATTGAAATACGTATAATATGATATATGAAACGAGTCGCCAGTCCAGGTTTGATGCACGATACTGGATGCTTGGGGCTTGTGCACTGGGATGACCCAGAGGGATGGTATGGGGAGGGAGGAGGGAGGAGGGTTCAGGATGGGGAACACATGTATACCTGTGGCAGATTCATTTTGATATTTGGCAAAACCAATACAATATTGTAAAGTTTAAAAATAAAGTTAAAAAAAATATAAAATAAAAGAATGCTGCAGGAGGGCCCATGTCAGTCCTGTCCCGCTTGTCTTGTCCAAGGCTCCCCTGGACCAACATCAGCCTGCTGAGCCCAAGCCTGTAAAGAGGCAGCAGTGAAGGGCAGAGCCGCCTCCCAGAGTAGAGCTGACCACAGACACGCTTGTGATCCTGGATGAGGCCAGGACAGCCCCGCTGACTCAGAGTCTTGTGATCGATAATGTGTTTTTTATTATTTTAAGCAACTGAGTTGGTTATGCAACAATAGCTAATTGAAATTTATACATTTACAGTCCAAAAGGGCGCTCGATGGCTGTTGAAGAGGGCCAGAGCTAAATATTACCAAGGAAGAGGAAGGGCTGGCTTCTGATTAGAAACATAGGCCCTCAGTTCCCTGCTCACAGAGGAAGTGATACTCTGAGTTAGCTTTGAAGATTAAACAGAGTTTCCACAGGTAAAGATAAAAGAAGAGCATAGCATCTTTACTTTTAATAAGACTAATTCTTCATTTGAAGTTTTCAATGGGTTTCTAATATATCTAATATCTTAAATAAAGTTTTATTCCTTTCCTCTGTGACTGAGAAGAACTTGTATAGGTACATAAATTTCTCTTCTTCACTTGGCAAGAATCAAGCCTTGAATATTACAGTTTTGGAAAGACAATTATATTTCCAGTGAACAAAATAACACTCTACAGCAAAGCACCTATCATCACCCCAGCACCTGTTGACTGAAACGTGCATATTTTATTCATAAAGGTCAACTAATTAGCAAGAGTGAGTTTTTATAAAACAGAATTTAAAAGGCAATTATTCTGTGATAGAAGCCTAACTGTTATACATTTAACATGTTGAATTATCCAGCCAAGAAAGAAAGAAAGAGACAGAAAGGAAGGAGGGAAGGAAGGGAGAGAAAGAAAGCCACTTAATTACATTGTTCAAGTGATCCCGAGCAGGTCACCAGCGAGAGCTGGTCACCTCTATCACCAGTGATCAATTACTAAAGTTCCAATTCTAATAACATTGTGAAATAATGAACTATAGAATCAGAATGTTGTTCAAACAAAGTACAAGGAAATGAGAAGTAATTACTGCTACAAGAAACATGATAAAACCATTATCAGAAAACAATTAAATGAAGGGGAAAATTCTGGAACTCAATTATAATAAACTAATAAACATAGAGAACACTCCCTTTCCATTTTTCCAGATGCAGTCACATAATCACATTCTTCTCACAGAAGTAGGATCACACAAATGCTGGGCATCAAGAAGTTATATTAGAACAGTGCTTAAAAGCAGCATACATTAAAAATAAACAAAAGGAATTATTCTCAAAGTCACATTCACAGTTCACGAGACATTGTAACTTTGCGAGCATGCTTGCTCAGGGGCTTCAGTCATGTCTGACTCTTTGTGACCCTGTGGGCTGTAGCCCACCAGGCTCCTCTGTCCAGGGGATTCTCCAGGCAAGAATACTGGAGTGGGTTGCCTTGTCCTCCTGCAGGGGATCTTCCCAACCTAGGGATCGAACCTGCATCTCTTACACCTCCTGCATTGGCAGGTGGGTTCTTTACCACTGGCGCTACCTGGATTGTATTGTATTGTTCAGTAGCTCAGTCGTGTCTGACTCTTTGTGACCCCATGGAGTGCAATACCTCAGGCTTCCCCATCCTTCACCATCTCCCGGAGCTTGCTCAAACTCATGTCTGTTGAGTTGGTGATGCCACCCAACCATCTTGTCCTCTGTTGTCCCCTGGGAAGCCCACTGCTAACTTTACAAAATCCAGTTCCGATTGGGTCACTCCACCGACTGAAAATGTTCACTGGCTCCCTATTAATAATAGTTACAGAATTGAAATCCAAGGCCTAGGTCAGACTCCCTGCAAGCTGAGTCAGGAATGCTTGTGCCTATCATTGGTGAGGTGTGTTCCTAGGGGGATGGGGTGGGGACCTAGACGGGACTGGCGCAGGGGGCCGCGCAGGGGTGTGCCTGCACTGGAGCCTGGTTCTCCACAGCCCACAGGGGCTCTGGGGTGTGCACAGCCCCACAGGGGCTCTGGGGTGTGCACAGCCCCTCAGAGCTGCCTGTTTACAGGGTGAGCAGTGGTCTCGCACAGCCTCGGGTCTCTACCAGCAGCAGGCTTCCCTGGCGAGATCTGTAACCTCACAGGCACTCTGGATGAGGTGGCTCTACCGACAGAGGGAAATTCTCTGGAGAAATGAGCCCACACTCACAGCAGCAGGAGGAAGCAGACACTAGCCAGGCGAAGGGGTCTGGACGGGACATCAACAGCATCTTGGGTGGCACTGAGACCCTCCGGGAGCGCCTTGCTGTCCTCAGCTGCCCCGTCCTCGCCCTGCTCCCTCCAAGCACGTCATGCAAGAGCACATTGACAATGCCGACCTCAGAGAATGTCCCCTCACAGTGGGTTCCCCTTCCCCCTTTGTCCTCCTCCTAAGCTCCACCTTATTCTCTACAATCAAGTGCAATTGTTACCCTCTCAACAAAGTCCCCTTTGATCCCTAGAAAGGATACGCCATTTATTTTCTGTTTCAAGGCCCTCTGTATAATTCACTCTTGTGATAGAGCCCATCATTGAAGCTATTTGTTAAATGCTTTGTCCCCTGGCTAGATCATTAGTTCCATGAGGAAAGGGACTGCATGCGGCTTTCCCCCTGTTCCCAGTATTTAAATACAGGGCCTGGAGTAGGATAGAGGCTCTGTAACTGATTGGTGAATAAACCGATGCCTACGCGAGAACAATGGTTGTCTCTGGAGAAGAACAGTCGTTCATTCAGATTCCGCTTTCTATTCCAGCCCGACCATCTGTTGAGCTGTGTCACTGCAGTGTCCTGTCTGAGCAGCCTGTTTACTCATAACCTGGGAGGCTTCTAGCCAAAATTCAGTATTGCTCATTTCACTGAGGTGGGGCACGCCAACAATTAAAAGCGGATAATAAAAGGACTGCGTTGGAACAAGTGCTGATTCAATGACTGCATAAGCCACTGGATTCAATTATCTCCAAAAAAAAAGTTGAAAACCACAGGGTAAAAAGAAGATGCTGATGTTGAAGCAGAGAGGTCAGATTCATCTTTGCCTTGTAGACCTTCTTAGGTACAAGGATCATAATGAACTTGCTGATCTTCTCATAGATTTTTTGACCAGCTTTCCCCACTTCCACTTGTTATGAGAGAGACCTAACTTTAGGGCAGGGGGAGTTTTTATAGACGTGTGACATATATACTGAGAAGTGCGCAGACGTTGATTTGTAATTAATCACAAATTACTGTTTACTCAGTAAGCACACAGATAAAACCAGCGCCCAGATCAAGCAGAACATCACAAGCAGCCCGAAAGCTCCCTGTGTTTCCCCAGTCACTGCCCTCCAAGGGCCGCTAGTATCCTGGTCTCTAACACCCTACGTTAGTCCAGCCTGCTTAGGAAGAAGGAGAGGCATACATGGGACCCTTGTCTCTCCCGCTTCTTTTACTCAGTGATGTTCGTGAGCCTCAGGCAGGATGCTGCGTGCAGCTGCAGATTGCTCCCTGCCACTGCTGCGTCACAGCCACCGCGTGACCTGTGCCACCGGTGACGGCCACTCTGCCATTTATTGATGAGCGGTTGGGTTGCTTTTAGTTTGGGGCTATTAAAATAGTGGTGCCATAAGAATTCCCATACATATTACCTGGTAAACATAGTATGCATTTCTGTTGAATTCATTATGTTAATACAGCATAAATGTATTTGATAATAGTCATCTTTCTTTGTCAAATTACCAGACTATTAATTAGGTAGAAAATAAAGCCATGCACATTAAAAAAGTAAATTACATTATGAAAAAGTAAAGAAAAGAAAGATTGGAATCATAAATCAAATGTAACCAAAATTAAAAAAAAAATTGTTTCAGAATAATTAGGCATACGAGATTAATTATACCATTCATTCTACTTTTTCACATATCTGAATTATTTTTTCAAATTAAAGTTAAATTTTATGTGGTCAACAGAAAATTTCAACTACTATCCTCAAGTAGATATAAAATCCATGCACATCTGGGATGGGAAAAAGTAATTTAACTAGTATTAAAGCTGGGAAACCGAAAAATAAGAAAAAAGAAACAAAATAGTGTGTAATTCTGTTGAATTCACGTCTAGGAATAGAATGACCAAATCAGAGAATACACACCTAGTTAGCTTTGTTAATACTGCCAAGAGTTTTCCAACCCAATAACACCAACTCATACCTGACTTTTTCCAGTTTCATGGAGAAATAATCGACATACATCCTGTATAAGTTTAAGGTGCACAGCACGCTGATTTGATTTACATATATTGTGAAATGATTAGCAAAAGTTTAGTCAATATCCATCATGTCATAGAGACATAGTAAAGAGAAAGGAAAAACATTCTTGAGATGTGAACTCTTAGAATCTACTTTCTTATCAACTTTCCTTTATAAAATATCAGATCAGAGATCAGTCACTCAGTCGTGTCCGACTCTTTGCAACCCCATGAATAGCAGCACACCAGGCCTCCCTGTCCATCACCAACTCCCGGAGTTCACTCAGACTCATGTCCATCGAGTCAGTGATGCCATCCAGCCATCTCATCCTCTGTCGTCCCCTTCTCCTCCTGCCCCCAATCCCTCCCAGCATCAGAGTCTTTTCCAATGAGTCAACTCTTCACATGAGGTGGCCAAAGTACTGGAGTTTCAGCTTTAGCATCATTCCTTCCAAAGAAATCCCAGGGCTGAGTTCCTTCAGAATGGGCTGGTTGGATCTCCTTGCAGTCCAAGGGACTCTCAAGAGTCTTCTCCAACACCACAGTTCAAAAGCATCAATTCTTCAGCACTCAGCCTTCTTCACAGTCCAACTCTCACATCCATACATGACCAATGGAAAAACCATAGCCTTGACTAGACGAACCTTTGTTGGCAAAGTAATGTCTCTGCTTTTGAATATGCTATCTAGGTTGGTCATAACTTTCCTTCCAAGGAGTAAACCTCTTTTAATTTCATGGCTGCAGTCACCATCTGCAGTGATTTTGGAGCCCCCCAAAATAAAGTCTGACACTGTTTCTACTGTTTCCCGGTCTATTTCCCATGAAGTGGTGGGACCGGATGCCATGATCTTCGTTTTCTGAATGGTGAGCTTTAAGCCAACTTTTTCACTCTCCACTTTCACTTTCATCAAGAGGCTTTTGAGTTTCTCTTCACTTTCTGCAATAAGGGTGGTGTCATCTGCATATCTGAGGTTATTGATATTTCTCCCGGCAATCTTGATTCCAGCTTGTGTTTCTTCCAGTCCAGCGTTACTCATGATGTACTCTGCATAGAAGTTAAATAAACAGGGTGACAATATACAGCCTTGACGAACTCCTTTTCCTATTTGGAACCAGTCTGTTGTTCCATGTCCAGTTCTAACTGTTGCTTCCTGACCTGCATACAAATTTCTCAAGAGGCAGATCAGGTGGTCTGGTATTCCCATCTCTTTCAGAATTTTCCACAGTTTATTGTGATCCCCACAGTCAAAGGCTTTGGCATAGTCAATAAAGCAGAAATAGATGTTTTTCTGGAACTCTCTTGCTTTTTTGACGATCCAGCGGATGTTGGCAATTTGATCTCTGGTTCCTCTGCCTTTTCTAAAATCAGCTTGAACATCAGGAAGTTCACGGTTCACATATTGCTGAAGCCTGGCTTGGAGAATTTTGAGCATTACTTTACTAGCATGTGAGATGAGTGCAATTGTGCAGTAGTTTGAGCACTCTTTGGCATTGCCTTTCTTTGGGATTGGAATGAAAACTGACCTTTTCCAGTCCTTTGGCCACTGCTGAGTTTTCCAAATTTGCTGACATATTGAGTTCAGCACTTTCACAGCATCATCTTTCAGGATTTGGAATAGCTCAATTGGAATTCCATCACCTCCACTAGCTTTGTTTGTAGTGATGCTTTCTAAGGCCCACTTGACTTCACATTCCAGGATGTCTGGCTCTAGGTCAGTGATCACACCATCATGATTATCTGGGTGGTGAAGATCTTTTTTGTACAGTTCTTCTGTGTATTCTTGCCATCTCTTCTTAATATCTTCTCCTTCTGTTAGGTCCATACCATTTCTGTCCTTTATCAAGCTCATCTTTGCATGAAATATTCCTTTGGTATCTCTGATTTTCTTGAAGAGATCCCTAGTCTTTCCCATTCTGTTGTTTTCCTCTATTTCTTTGCATTGATGGCTGAAGAAGGCTTTCTTATCTCTTCTTGCTATTCTTTGGAACTCTGCATTCAGATGTTTATATCTTTCCTTTTCTCCTTTGCTTTTCACTTGTCTTCTTTTCACAGCTATTTGTAAGGCCTCCCCAGACAGCCATTTTGCTTTTTTTCATTTCTTTTCTATGGGAATGGTCTTGATCCCTTTCTCCTGTACAATGTCATGAACCTCATTCCATAGTTCATCAGGCACTCTATCTATCAGATCTGGGCCCTTAAATCTATTTCTCACTTCCACTGTATAATCATAAGGGATTTGATTTAGGTCATACCTGAATGGTCTAGTGGTTTTCCCTACATTCCCACTACTCAACTATAAATGAGAGTGCTGAAGTGGCTGACCAAGACCACTTACTTAGTAAATGGCAGAGTTGATTCCAAACCTGGCTATGTTTGACTCCAAACCTCTTGCCATTTCTGATATAGCTCAATGCCCAGGAATTATTTATTTTAGTGTCGGATAGAAAATTAGGGAAAAAGCAAAGCATAACAAACTGCTGAGACTCCTAATACTGTGTGGGTATGGAGAATGCAATGCCAGGCTTCTCCCAGGTGGACAAGCCAGCTAGCAACCCCATTGTGGTGCCATGGCAACATACAGCATCTTTAGCAGAGGCACCATAGATGATGGATGTTTATTTTTTGGTTTGTAGTGTGTGCATTTTTTTAAATCAGATATTAAGAGAACAACTTTTCTTTTCTTTTTAACTATCAGTGTCTTTATTTGAAAATCACTCTGCAGACAGACCTCTGGGGAAATGCAGCTCCATCTTTCAAAGGCAAATTTGCATTTTTACACATAGAAGAGCTCTTCTTTGTGATATGCTTTTCAATGGGAGCTCTCCAAGGCCCCTTCCTTATTTTAAGTTTTAAAATGGTATGATTTTACATCTCATCAAATATAATAGAAAAGTTCAAGTTTAATATATCTTACAAAAATTGCCTTCCTGTAGATTATGCCCTTCAGCTATCATTTTAAATTGTAATTTGAAGTTTTGAAATTCTTCCATAAAAGAAGATGTTTTCTTTAGTCAAAATAGAAGTAACTTAATTTTTATTGTCTCGCTAAATGGATCCACTTTTCTCTTCTTTTGTTTGAAGGAGTTGTCATGAATTTGTAGAGTTGCCCTGTTTCCCAGGGAAATATATGTATTCTTTGGGTCTCAGAGAATGGAAAAAAAAAGTGACTTTAAAATACACTTAGGATAAAATAGGTTATTATTAATCTATTGTAGCTTTATTATTCAATCCAGTTTTTAAAGGACAAAAGATAGTAATTAGTTCAGGTAGCCCTCAATACAACTCAATATTTTGTAATAATATGAGTCTCTCAAGACACTGAAATAAGGTAAAAAGGGTATCTTTCCTTAAAGAGTTCACAGAAGAACAGGGCTATTTTTGAAAACTAGTTAGAAAAAGTAAAGGGTCATAGAAGAGTTGGCTTAGAGCTGATTAAATGAGTGCTTTACATAAAGCCTACTGTGTTTCTGTCAACTTAGTTCAACATTAGTGCTCAAAAACTATGCTGAAAGAATGAATGGCCCATACGATAAATACCTGGAGACAACTTTATTTCATCCACACCTTGTATGAGCTCTAAAAATTATGCATGCCTCATCTGCATTTTCCTTAGATCACCTCTTCTTCCTGGATGAATGTCAAGCATTACAGAATTAAAAGACCAATGCTTTTCCTGTGATATTGCAAAGTCCTTGTAAAAATACTTTTTACGTGGTATTTAAACGACAACTCCAAAGGTAACAAAATTATTTACAGCTGAAAGAGAAGCCAGGCACATACAAAATTTACAGAGACACATGTAAATGATATGCAGTGAAAATAAACTGAGAGACAAAGGAGATCTGTCTGGCTTAATTCATGTCACTTATTTTAAAGTTCACACAAAGGTAGTAAAAATCACTCACTTATCTTGAGGCCTTCTCTATGGACTGACAGAAGAATGCTGAATAATGTTGACATGAGAAGGCACATGAAATAGCCACACTCAGATTTGAGGATGTTGCTGTGCACCATTAGTCTGTTCAGACTGCTGTACGGAAATACTCAGCCTGTGTGGCTTACACAACAGACGTGTATTTTATCACAGCTCTAGAGGCTGGAAGCCCAAGATCAAGGTGCCAGCAGCACAGGTGTCTTGTGGGGACCTTTTCTGCCTTGAAGACAGCTGGCTTCTCACTGTGCCATCACCTTGCCCTTGAGTGTGGACTGTGGTGCCACTCCCTTTCTTATAAGGGCACCAGTCCTACTGGGTTAGGGCTCCACCCTCATGGCCTCATTTAAACGTCATTTAAGTAAGACCCAGGAAATGGCAACCCACTCCAGTGTTCTTGCCTGAAGAACCCCAGGGATGGGGGAGCTTGGTGGGCTGCCGTCTATGGGGTCGAACAGAGTCAGACACAACTGAAGCAACTTAGCAGCAGCAGCAAGTAAGACCCTATGTCCAACCAGAGTCACAGTGGGATCAGGGCTCCAACATTCAGACTGGGGGTGGGGGAGTACAATTCAGTCCATAAAAGTGGGACTCACTTGCAGTCTCAGCAGTGATGGCTCTAACATCTTAAAAATCAAATACATAAACTGGCCAAGATCTTCGGGCCCAGATCCTTCACTGCTGGGCATGCACACTGAGGAAACCAGAAGGGAAAGAGACATGTTCATCGCAGCACTGTTTATGATAGCCAGGACATGGAAGCAACCTAGATGTCCATCAGCAGATGAATGGATAAGAAAGCAGTGGTACATATACACAATGGAGTATTACTCAGCCATCAAAAAGAACACATTTGAATCAGTTCTAATGAGGTGGATGAAACTGGAGCCTATTATGCAGAGTGAAGTAAGCCAGAAAGAAAAACACCAATACAGTATACTAACACATATATATGGAATTTAGAAAGATGGTAACAATAACCCTGTGTACAAGACAGCAAAAGAGACACTGATGTATAGATCAGTCTTATGGACTCTGTGGGAAAGGGAGAGGGTGGGGAGATTTGGGAGAATGGCATTGAAACATGTATAATATTATGTATGAAATGAGTCGCCAGTCCAGGTTCGATGCATGATACTGGATGCTTGGGGCTGGTGCACTGGAACGACCCAGAAGGAGGGTATGGGGAGGGAGGAGGGAGGAGGGTTCAGGATGGGGAGCACGGGTATACCTGTGGTGGATTCATTTCGATATTTGGCAAAACTAATACAATATTGTAAAGGTTAAAAATAAAACAAAATTTTAAAAAATTAAAAAAAAAGAAAACTCTTAATAAAAATTATTTATCCAAAAGGGTAGCCTCTCGCATGTAACAGCATGATTTCTACTAGGATAGTAACATCCTGCTGGCTAATTTGTAGAGTAATTTAGTACTACTGGATCACTTGAGAATTGGTTAATTTATGTTTAGACATAAATGGTTTTCTTCTTCATCATTCAATTCTTAAAATTCAGTCAAATTGTTCTAATATTGACTACTCTTCCCCTGGAGTGATGCCAGCTTCAGTAATGCTTTTTGCTTTAAAATGGAAGCTCACATATGCAATTATCAGCATCTCAGCATTTGACAGTAACTTTCTTTTCCCAATTTGGTTAAATGAACAGAAAGCAACTGTTGCTTTGGCTACTGGACACTAACTTATCTCAGTGATAACCTGTGAATCAGGTTTCTTTTGCATTGTTTGGAGCACTTTTCCTGCAGGAAAATTTCCATCCTCCCAGTTTTCTCATTGTGATTGTGTAGGACCCAAAAACACACTAACAGAAGTTCTTTTTTAACTTCTTTGCCTTATTCCTCTGATGTTTGCGGTTGTTGATATTTATGGGCCTTCTTTGCTTACTCTACTTAAGACACTTTAAAGGTGTAACTAAGAAGTGTACTTCTACAGGTGTATGGGAGACAGTGTCCTGAAATGATAATAACATTTGGGATGAAGAAGATTTGAGCTGGTTCTGCCAAACACTAGATGTGCACCCTTGGGAAAGCTGCTTACCTTATTGTACCTTCCTTTCCTCATTTACTAACTGTAAATAAAAGCAGCCTTAAAGAATTGGGGTAGGGACTTCCCTGGTAGTCCAATGGTTAAGACTCCTCACTTCCACTGCAAGAGGCACAGGTTCAGTCCCTGGTTGGGGAACTAAGATCCCGCATGCTATGCAGCATGAAGCCTGCATCCCACCCCCGAAAAAAAAATTGCTGTGAACAACAGATTTGGAAATATACTATACTACTTTGTTGGGCATATAGGAGGGGTGTCTTAAATTCTCACTGGTGTGTAGATAATGTGCTATGCTGTGCTTAGTTGCTCAGTCGTGTCCTACTCTTTGTCACTCCTTGGACTGTCCTCTGTCCATGGGGATTCTCCAGGCAAGATTAGTGGAGTGGGTTGCCATGCCCTCCTCCAGGGGATCTTCCAAACTCAGCAATTGAACCCAGGTCTCCCACATTGCAAGTGGATTCTTTACCATCTGAGCTACCAGGAAAGCCCATGTAAATACTAAAGCAGTCATATTCATAAAAATTATTCAGACTTCCCTGATTGGAGCATGATGGTAGGTCAAGGTTCCTCCCCTGAGCCTCAAATAGTTTTTCCCAGGACTTCCCTAGGAGAGCGTCTCACTTGAATTCACACATCACAGCTTGCCATCTTCCCTGCTAATTGCCCTGGTTGACAGCCTCCACCTAAGAGGCAGCTGCCGCCATTCTCTGCAGTGCGGTGACTACTGCACGGCTGAGCTGCCTCCTTGAGTTTCCAAGGCTTCCAACCTTGGGGTCACACAGCCTTCCCTGGAGCAGAGGGAAGGGGCACCTACACAGGGTGCCCGGGGTCAAGAGAATGCCTTGGCCTGTCCCCTTTTGTCTGCTGCTGCTGTCGCTTCAGTCGTGTCCGACTCTGTGCGACCCTGTAGATGGCAGCCCACCAGGCTTCCCCATCCCTGGGATTTTCCAGGCAAGAGTACTGGAGGGGGTTGCCATTGCCTTCTCCCCACTTTTGTCTAGGTGTCCTTAAAAAAAACCCAAACAACAAAAAAATCACATAGATTTTGCTTCTCTCCAAACAAAACTAAAATGAAAACCCACCATGCAAATCTGGCTCCTGGCATCATTTTCTTAGATTGGTCACTTCTTGCCTAAATTCCAGAGTCATCAAAAAGCAGGACTTTCCTTTTTTTTTTCCACTAAATACAAATACCCAGCCTTGTCTTGTTACATGTTTAAGACTATTGATTCTACTGCCCATAGATTTGAGGTCAATATGTCATGGATTTTCTAAAGCTTTTGTAATTACATGTAACTTTTTATGCTTTTAAAAATCAAGGCATTCTGTTTCTGTATTTCGATATATTGCTTCAAAAGGATATTTTTATTCACCTTCACACAGGTGTTTTCCCTCATGGGGATCATACTACCCAGTTCAAATGTTCTATATCGCATGGGTCCGCAACCTCTGGGATCCAGTGCCTGATGATCTGAGGTGTAGCTGGTGTAATAATGGTAGAAATAAAGTGCACAATAAGTGTAATGTGCTGCAATCATCCCAAAACCAACCCCCCAACATGGTTAATCAAACACTGTCTCTCACAAACCAGTCCCTGAAGCCAAAAAGACTGGGGACCACTGCTATATAGAATGGTGAGCTGTTTTCCATTTATAAGGTGTATGTAAAATAACCTAATTCAGGAGGCCTCTAATTTCTAATTTCCTTCTATTTGTCTCACTGTAATCAACATAAGATCCCGTTAGCAACTTGGCCATGGGCAGCCTTGATCCTTAGAAACAAGGTTTAAAAACAAAAAGAGAAACAGTGCTTTTCTATTCAGTTAGGTTTCTTGAAGTGAGATCACTTATTTAAAAAGGGTAAATCAGAGAATAGAGACACCTTCAGTATGGTTTGGTACCTCTTCAGCACACTGAATTTCTTTCCAGTCACAGCTCGCTCTGACCCCAGTTTTACTCACAAGCTTGAGTAGAAGCTATCCATCTGCAAGGCTAGCTTGGGGTTTGAAGCTCTTTGCACTGGTTATTAGATACAATGTTAAATCATTGAAAATACATCTTAAATGTATTCTTCTGTTATCAGTGGCTTCACAGAGTTGCAGCTTCAAATAGTCTACTCTTCACTATGCTCCAAACACCCAAGCAGAAGAGAGACACTGCTCTTGGGGTGGGGTTGGGGGGTGGCGGGGAGCGGCAAGGGAAGAAAAACAGTCATCACAGCCAACACTCATGTGCCCACATGCTCATTGTACTTACAACGTGTGCCCCAAAGCTCTTCTGAGTACTTTCCATTCATTAAATCATTTATTGACTAAGCACAGGGGTGCACAGCATGGCTGTTTACTCAATACTTGAGTCCGATTAAGACTATCCAGCTGAGATAATAAAGCATACACCTCTGTGAATCCACACCCCCACAAACAATGAAAATACAAGCAAATCTGTATTCAGCCCTTTCAGAATTCTGCAACTTAATCAGAGGCACAGAACAAAATAGCTCTTCAGAAAATGTCCATTCAAGAAAAATTACTGAATCTCATTAAAAAAAACAGTGAAGTCTGTGTCATTTTCATGGGGAGTATCCCAACCCTCCTCCCTTCCCAGCTGAAGGGTGGGATGGCCAAGGAACGCCGGCAACTTCAACAGGACACTAACCTCTTTGGGACTCCAGTAAAAGCTCCATCTCTGCAGCACAGTCGATCTTTTGATAAAATTAGCAGCTCTTGGGAAAATCCCCATGCCCCCATTGTTGTTTCTATTTTATTCAACTTGAAGCTCAGATCAGGTGAGAAAAGTCCTATTCCCAGGGCACTGGTGAAAAGAATAGCAATCTACTATTAACACTTAACCTCACAGCTGCCAGAGGCTGTAACTTCGCTTGAGACCAACAAGACCCTGGACAAAAACGGAGAAAGAAGAAATGAAGAAGGAGAGCTAGCTGATGGCAGAGAACTTTGAAGAGCTCTGACACATTCCCGAGGATCTAGAAGACTGGGCACATGTGCAGCCTGTGCCCACGATCAGGGATATTCCCCAGCCCAGGAACGACCCAAGGAAGGAAAAAGCCTAGTCATTCACTTCTGACTGACTGACGTGCTAAGCAAGCAGGAATCTAAGGCAAACTCCTGTACTGCCTGAGATTTGAAGTTGTGCTTCAAACAGAACCTCCTGCAAAAATGTGGGCAGAAGACAAAGTGCCTCAAGGCAGTCAAGGAACTCTGAACTGCCAGTGACCCAGGCAACCGTTAAAGTATACTGACACCAGGCGAACCTTAGGTACCAGTCTTAAAAATAAAAACAAGAATTAAAAAAAAAAAAAAAGTTAGCAAAGAACTCAGGGAACACGCTGTGGAGAATACAGAATCTACAGATTAAGTCTAGGGAAGCTGCTGAACAAAAAGCAGTAATAAGAAAAAACAACCACATAAAATAGCAATAGTAACATATAGGACTGTAAGAGCAAGGGGGGGAATGCTAGACACCAGAGTTGTTACTTTATCTACAATGTCCAGATTTCAACCACAGATTATGAGGCACACAGAGAAACAGGAAGATATTGCCTCTACAAAAGAAAAAAAAACAGCCAATAGGAAATGTCTATAAAATGACCCAGATTTTGGCCAGGTAGATAAGGACTTTTTGTCAACTATTCTAACTATGTTCAAAAAACTAAAGGAAATCATGTCTAAAGAATTAAAGGAAAGTGTGACAATGATGTGTTTTCAAATGCAGTATATCAATCAATAAAGAGAATTATAAAAACAAATCAAAAAGAAATTTGAGTAGAAAAGTTAAATAACTGAAATTAAAACTTCGTTAAAGAGGCTCAAAAGTGGATTTAGCTTGCTGCTTCTGCTGCTAAGTCGCTTCAGTTGTGCTTAGTTGAGAGTATTCAGGGTAAAAAAAATAGTCCGGTAATCCCTTAGAAGTCAAACAGAGTTACAAAATGACCCAACAATTCCACCCTGAGGTATATACACAACTGCATTGAGAACATGTCTACATAAAACTGTATATACCAGTGCTCACAAAAGAATCAAAAAGTGAAGCTGCCCAAATGCCCATTAACTGATGAATAGATAATAAAATGTGGCACACCTCCACAGTAGAATATTATTCTGTCATAAAGAGAAATAAAGTACTCATGCGTGCCACAACATGGATGAACCTGGGAAACACTGTGCTGAGAAGGCAGTTACAGAAAACCACATAGTGTGTGATTCTGTTTCTCTGAAGTGTCCAGAATAGGCAAATCCATAGAGACAAAAAAGGAGATGACTAGATGCTTAGGGCTGGAGGGGAGGTGGGGATGGGATTTACCTCTAAAGGGTACAGAATTTCTTTCTGCAGTGATGAAAGCATCCTAAAGGTAACAGTTATGCAACTCTCTGAATACACTAGAAAATACTGAATTGCATGCATTTTATAAAAATGGGAGGATTTTGTGGCATGTAAATTATATCTCAATAAATCTGGTTAAAAATTACTAACCTCTCTGATCCCAGAAGGGGTGATTCAGGTGAAAATTCAGACTCACTGTACTCCGTAGTGAAGATTCAGTAGATCCATGTACTGCTGCTGCTGCTAAGTCGCTTCAGTCGTGTCCGACTCTGTGCGACCCCATAGACGGCAGCCCACCAGGCTTCCCGTCCCTGTGATTCTCCAGGCAAGAACACTGGAGTGGGTTGCCATTTCCTTCTCCAATGCATGAAAGTGAAAAGTGAAAGGGAAGTCGCTCAGTCATGTCCGAATCTAGCGACCCCATGGACTGCAGCCCACCAGGCTCCTCTGTCCGTGGGATTTTCTAGGCAAGAGTACTGGAGTGGGGTGTCATTGCCTTCTCTGGATCTGAATACCTACAATACTCCAAGACATGATTTTTCCAGTAAGTTCTCTACAAATTTCCTTGGAAATGTAAAAGGAAGAAACATTACCTGAGTGGGTATGCTTTGCATGTTTTTTTTGTTTGTTTTGTTTTTTTTTTACTGTTGAATTCAATTAGAATAATATCATAGTTTCTTCTTAAACGTGAAAGTATCTCCCTTCAGTAGATAATTAAGACTGGTATTTAGCCAAAAGCATTCACAAGCTAAAATATTTTTCTTCATTCATATAAACAGCTTTCTTTAAGATAAACAAGCTTCTTTAAGAACTTTAAACTGTAAATTATAAAGATACATACACAGTTTTAATAAAAACACGGGGGACTCAACAAAGATTTATATGAAATATATGGCTTTAGTTTCGCAATGTGTCCCCACAATGCAGCAACAATGCTACTCTCCAGTGAGAGTTGGAATTTAACTATGGAGTAAATTTTCTCAAGACCTAGGATGTAACAAATAATGTGATGTATATAAAGAATTTCCAAAAGTACATATAGTGGAATATGTTTCCCATGATTTCATCATAGAATCCTGTTCCTCTTAATGATGCTTTTGGGACCATTACTCTCCAAAATACATTTTGGAAAACTGATATGTGAGCAATACATATGAAATAACTCTTCTCCGTAAGTGGACTTCATGCATCTGCTAAAGCAGTAGCTACTCTCTTTGTGATGCTGATAAAAGGTATGTTTCTTGCCTCCAGGAAAAATAAGCACATAAATTTTACTTGTAATTTCAGGACACCTACAGCCTCTCTCTAAGGGACACTAGTTAGTTTTTAAATTCTCTCAAAAAGTGAAGAATCTTCTTGAACTATGTGAGCTAACTCTGACCATGGAAATGAACAATGTTCATGAATTCTTCTAAATTTTTTTGTATTCCAGACATTAAGGATGAAAGTATATTATACAAAATGTTATTTTCTAAGTAAGAGCACTCTTTGCCTCCTTTTTTGAAAACAGAAAATATGAAATAAACCTCTTCTAAACAATATGACAGTAAAAACTGCCGATCAAAAAATGACACCCACAGTAACACTGAAGTGCCAGAGTTCAGAAAACAATGCAGAGCAATTACATTTTGAGTCTGCAGAAACTTTTCATCCAAAATGGTCACATACTCCTTGAAGATAACCAAAACCTTGTGTCTTCTGTGACTATTTCAAATATTCTCTAGCTCAAGTACGTAGGTCTATGCACTCAACTTTGGCTCACAAAACAGAGTCCCTGTGCTCACATTCATTTTAAAACAAAGGATTCATCTATACGCATCTTCCTTGGCTCTAGAAATAGGTCAGGAAGGGGAGGATGTATCACAGGGAACATTGGGGTGGGAGGGAGTCCTTGAGTTTCTGGGGTCTGGAAGATAAGCTTGAGAAGAGAAGCAGGGCACAACGCCCATCAATGTTCCTAATTCACATACGGGTCTAACAGATGTTTTGTACTTATAATGTTTCACACCAGGCACTGTGCTGGATACTCAGAAAAAAAAGTATTCCTTGGGCTTCCCAGGTGGCTCTAGTGGTAAAGAATCTGCCTGCCAATGCAGAAGACTCAAAAGACGTGGGTTTGATCCCTGTGTTGGGAAGATCCCCTGCAGAAGGAAATGGTAATCCGTTCCAGTATTCTTGCCTGGAGAATCCCATGGACAGAAGAGCCTGGCAGGTTACAGCCCTTGGGGTTGCAAAGAGTCGGACACAACTGAGCACACACACATATACACTGCTTTTGAGGTGGTCTACACCAGTGTTGTCCAACAGAAATACACTGTGAACCACCTAAAGGTTTTCAATTTATTTTTTAATTAACATGAAGTCAAGTCTGCTTTTGAAACACAATTCTGTAAGTTTGGGCACATGACTACTATATTAGTTTTCCATTGCCAGCATAACAAAATACTGCAAATTGAGTGCAGTAAGCAACACAAATGTTTGATCTTAGAGTTCTGTAGGACAGAAGTCTGACATGATCCTCACTCAGCTAAAACTAAGGCATGGACAGGACTGCACTTCTTTCTGAAGGTTCTGGGTATCACCCCTTTCCTTATTCTTTGCAGCTAGAGGCGCTCCACATCCCTTGGCTTGCGGCCCCCTTGCTCCATCTCCAAAGTCAGCAGAGGCAAGCTGAGCCATCCTTCAGTCACATCAGGGTGACTCCTCATCCCCTCCCTCTCCCACTTTTAAGAACACTTGTAATTACACTGAGCCCATTTGGATAATTTTCCTATTTCAAGATCAACTGATTAGAAACTCTAATTCTGCCCACAACTTTAACTCCCCTTGGTCACATAACATAACATATGTACTGGCTCTGGGGATGAGAAGGTGAACATCTTTGGGGCCCATTATTCTGCCTTCATGAATGCATCGTCATGTATCCACAACCATGGTCAAGATTCTGAACAGTACCAGCCTCCAAAATGACTAGCTCTTTCTCCTCCCTTGTATCCAAATATTCCCCCCAATCGAATCCTGGCAAACACTGATGGGTTGCCCATCCTTTTGTTTGTCTTATCCAGATGTCATATACATGAAGTCAGATAGTAGTAGCCCTTTGAGACTGATTGCTTTAAACTATCAAATAAAGTAGTTGTTTTTCCTTCTTGTGGCAAATATCAATAGTCTGCTCCTCTTTTCTTAAGAGTCTTCTTTCTTTTAGGAATGTACCTGTTATCCTTTCACCCACTAAAGGACATTTAGTCATGTCCAATTTTGAAGATTCTGCTTATAAACATCTGTACATACATTTATATATAGACAAAAATCATAAATTTTCATTTCTCTTGAATACCCACCCAGTTGTGAGACAGGTGGGAAAGAGAGCAAATACATGGTTAACTTTGTAAGACACTGCCAGGCTGTTTTCCAGAGTAGCTGTACCATTTTGCATTCTCACAAGTAATGTATCTCTTCCATTAGTGGAACATCTTCACCAGCGGTTAACACTGTGCTTTTATTTACTGCAGCCATTCTAATAGGTATATAGTGCTAACCTACTAGGACTTCCCTGGTAGCTCAACTGGTAAATAAACCACCTGAGTACCTACCCTTCAGTCAGTTCAGTCGCTTAGTCCTGTCCAACTCTGCAACCCCATGAACTGCAGCATGCCAGGTCTCCCTGTCCATCACCAATTCCTGGAGTCCACCCAAACTCATGTCCATCGAGTCGGTGATGCCACCCAACCATCTCATCCTCTGTCATCCCCCTCTCCTGCCCTTGATCTTTCCCAGCATCAGGGTCTTTTCAAATGAGTCAGCTCTTCGCATCAGGTGGCCAAAGTATTGGAGTTTCAGCTTCAGCATCAGTCCTTCCAATGAATATTCAGGACTGATTTCCTTTAGGATGGACTGGTTGGATCTCCTTGCAGTCCAAGGGACTCTCAAGAGTCTTCTCCAACACCACAGTTCAAAGCATCAATTCTTTGGTGCTCAGCTTTCTTTATAGTCCAACTCTCACAGCCATACATGACCACTGGAAAAATCATAGCTTGACTAGACAGACCTTTGTTGGCAGAGAAATGTCTCTGCTTTTTAATATGCTGTCTAGGTTGATCATAGCTTTCCTTCCAAGGAGTAAGCGTCTTAATTTCATGGCTGCAATCACCATTTGCAGTGATTTTGGAGCCCAGAATAATAAAGTCAGCCACTGTTTCCACTCTTTCCCCATCTATTTCCCATGAAGTGATGGGACTGGATGCCCTGATCTTAGTTTTCTGAATGTTGAGCTTTAAGCCAACTTTTGCACCCTCCTCTTTCACTTGAATCAAGAGGCTCTTTAGTTCGTCTTCACTTTCTGCCATAAGGGTGGTGTTATCTGCATATCTGAGGCTTTAATTTGCATATTTAAATTGTTAATGATGTTAGACATTTTTTCATATATGTATTTATCATTCATGTATCTTCTTTAGTAAAGTATGTTCAAATATTTTGCATATTTTATTATTGTGCTGTTTGTTTTCTTAATGAGTTTTGAGTGTTCTTCATATACTTTGGATAAATGTTCTTTGTGAGATACTCAGTTTGCAAACAGTTTCTCCTAGTCTGTAATTCTTCACTCTGTAAGTTTTTTGAAGACCAAAAGTTTTAATATAGAAAAGGTATTTGTCAATTTTTCTTTTATAGATTGTGCTTCTGATGATGTGGACTTCGCTGGTGGCTCAGACTGTATGGAATCTGCCTGCAATGCAGGAGACCCAGGTTCTATCCCTGGGTTGGGAAGATCCCCTGGAGAAGGAAATGGCAACCCACTCCAGTATTCTTGCCCAGAGAATCCCATGGACAGAAGAGCCTGGTGGGCTACAGTCCATGGGTTTGCAAAGAGTCAGACACAACTGGGCAACTAACACTTGGTCTTTGTTGATGTATCTGAGAGCTCTTTGCTTATTTGCTTTTTAATATGGTGAGTTAAACTATCTCTTGATTGTTAAATAAATCTTGTTTTCTTGAAATATATTTCACTTCACATGGTCATGTGATTATCTCATTTTTTAATTGTTGGATTATCTCATTTTTTAATTGTTGGATTAGAATTGCTAAAATTTTGTTTGGAATTTTTATACCTGTGTTCCCGAGGGAGAGATATTGGTCTGTCCTTTCTTTTTCATATAACACCTTTGTCTCATTTTGATATCAGGGTTTTGGTTGCTTCAGAGAAAGGGTCCAAAAGTATTGCTTCCTCTTCAATTTTTTGGAAGACTTTGCCTAAAATTGGTATTATTTTTTTCTTAAGTGTTTGACAGAACTCACCAGTGAAGCCATCTGGGTCTGGATTTACCTTAAAGAAGGTTTTGTTTGTTTGTTTACCACTAATTCAATCCTTTAAATTATCATGATAAAATAATTATATACCCTAATTATGGGATATAATTCAATTCAGGCTGGATATAAAATTCAGTTCAGGATATAATTTAGGGGTGTTCAGTTTATCTATTTCTTCTTGGTTCAGCCTTGGCAATTTGGGGCTTTCAAGGAACTTGCCTATTTCAACTAGGTTGTCAAACTTACTGGCATAAAAGTTTTCATGGGGCTTCCCTGGTGGCTCAGGGGTAAAGAATGCACCTCCCAATGCAGCAGACATGGGTTCGATTCATGATCTGGGAACATCCCACATGCCAAGGAGCAACTAAGCCCATGTGAAGAACTATTGAGCCTGAGCTCTAGAGCCTGGAAGTCACAACTACTGAGCCCTCTGGCCCTAGAGCCCATTGCAACAAGAAAAACCACCGAAATGAGAAGCCCACATACCTCAACTAAAGATTAACTCCCACTTGCTGCAACTAGAGAAAAGCCCATGCAGCAATGAAGACCCAGCATTGCCAAAAATTAATTAATTTAAAATTATTTTAAAAACTCATTCATAATTTTCCCTTGTTGTTCAGTCCCTAAGTTGTGCCCATCTCTTTGTGACCACATGAACTGCAGCATGACAGGCTTGTCCTTTACCATCTCCTGGAGTTTGATCAGATTCATGTCCTCGAGTCAGTGATGCTAACTAACCATCTTATCCTCTGCCACCTCCTTCTCCTTTTGCTTTCAATCTTTCTCAGTATTAGGGTCTTTTCCAATGAGTTGGTCACCAATACTTCATGTGGCCAAAGTATTGGAGCTTCAGCTTCAGTATCAGTCTTTCCAATGAATATTCAAGGTTGATTTCCTTTAGGATTGTCTGGTTTAATCTCCTTGCTGTCCAAGGGACTCTCATAAGTCTTCTCCTGCACCACAGTTCAAAAGCATCCATTCTTCAGTGTTCGTCCTTCTTTATTTAGATGTGTGTTATTTGGTTTACAAACATGCCAGAATTTTCCATAGATCTTTCTGCTATTGATTTCTATTTTAATTCCATTGTGATAAACATTCTTGTGTGTGTGTGTTAGTCGCTCAGTTGTGTCTGACTCTTTGCGACCCAAAGGATTCAATCTTGCCAGGCTCCTCTGTCCTTGGGATTCTCTAGGCAAGAATACTGGAGTGGGTCGCCATCCCCTTCTTCAGGGGGTCTTCTCGACCCAAGGATGGACCCCAGGACTTCTGCATTGCAGGCAGATTCTTTATCTTCTGAGCCAGGGTAGCCCAAACACTCTTCGTATGACTTTAATCCTATTAAATTTATAAATGCTTTCATTATAACCCAGAATATAGTCTGTCTTGGAAATGTTCCATGTTCACATGAAAAGAATGTTTTAAATATTACAAAGACTGTTTCTTTATACTTACTGATTTTTGGCCTACCTCACCTATCAATTATTGAGATAGAGGCATTGAAATTTCTAACTATAATTGTGAATATGCCAATTTGTTCTTTCATTTCTACCATTATTTTTTTCTTTTATGTATGTTGAAGTTATATTATTAGATAAGTAAATATTTTATGATTATTATATCCTTTTGAGGAAATTATCCCTTTATCACTGCAGAATAGCCTTCTCTATCTCTGATGATATTTGCTGTAAAATATTTGTCTATGAATACACTGTTTGGTATTAATACACCCACTTGATCTTTTTTAGCTTACTATTATCATAATGCATCATTTACCAAATTTGACTTTATTCTACTTTGAATCTTTGTATTTAAAATGGGTTTCACATAGGCAGCATATAATTGGGTCATTATTTTTTTCACCAGTCTGAAAATATGTGCCTTTTAATGGAAGTGGGGTAGGGGGATTATACCACCTACATTCAGTATAATTATTGGTAATAATTAAGTTTATCACTTTGTAAGTTGTTTTGCTATTTATCCCATTAGATCTTTGTATCCTTTTCCTATTTTTCTGCCAATAACCCATGGGTTTTTAAATAAATGCTTTAAAAAATTTTTTTTAATTTATTTTTATTTTTTAAAATTTATTTTAATTGGAGGCTAATTACTTTACAAAGTTGTAGGGTTTTTTGCCATAAATTGACATGAATCAGCCACGGGTGTACATGTGTTCCCCTTCCTGAACCCCCTTCCCACCTCCCTCCCCATCCCATCCCTCTGGGTCATCCCAGTGCACCAGCCCAGAGCACCCTGTCTCATGCATCAAACCTGGACTGGCGATCTGTTTCACATATGGTAATATACATGTTTCAATGCTATTCTCTCAGATCATCCCACCCTCGCCTTCTCCCACAGAGTCCAACAGTCTGTTCCTTGGGGAGGGAGGTGGGAGGGGGGTTCTGGATGAGGAACACATGTGCACCTGTGGCTGATTCATGTCAATGTATGACAAAAACCACTACAATACTGTAAAGTAATTAGCCTCCAATTAAAATACATTAATTAATTAGGAAAAAAAGTCTGCTCTTAATCTCTGTGTCTCTTTTCCTGTCTCGCATATCGAGTCATCATTACCACCTTTCTAAATTCCATATATATGTGTTAATTTACTGTATTGGTGTTTTTCTTTCTGACTTCACTCTGTATAATAGGTTCCAGTTTCATCCACCTCATTAGATCTGATTCAAATGCATTCTTTTTAATAGCTGAGTAATATTCCATTGTATATATGTACCACAGCTTTCTTATCTATTCATCTGACGATAGACATCTAGGTTGCTTCCAAGTCCTGGCTATAGTAAACAGCGCTGCAATGAACATTGGGGTACACGTGTCTCTCAATTCCGGATTCCTTGTTATGTATGCCCAGCAGTGGGATCGCTGGGTCATACAGTAGTTCTATTTCCAGTTTTTTAAGGAATCTCCACACTGTTCTCCATAGTGGTTGTACAAGCTTGCATTCCCACCAACAGTGTAAGAGGGTTCCCTTTTCTCTACACCCTCTCCAGCATTTATTGCTTGTAGACTTTTGGATTGGAGAAGGCAATAGCACCCCACTCCAGTACTCTTGCCTGGAAAATCCCATGGATGGAGGAGCCTAGTGGGCTGCAGTCCATGGGGTCACTAAAAGTCGGACACGACTGAGCAACTTCACTTTCACTTTTCCTTTCATGCACTGGAGAAGGAAATGGCAACCCACTCCAGTGTTCTTGCCTGGAGAATCCCAGGGACTGGGGAGCCTGGTGGGCTGCCATCTATGGGGTCGCACAGAGTTGGACATGACTGAAGTGACTTAGCAGCAACAGACTTTTGGATAGCAGCCATTCTGACTGGCATGAGATGGTACCTTATTGTGGTTTTGATTTGCATTTCTCTGATAATCAGTGATGTTGAGCATCTTTTCATGTGTTTGTTAGCCATCTGTATGTCTTCTTTGGAGAAATGTTTGTTTAGTTCTTTGGCTCATTTTTTGATTGGGTCACTTATTTTTCTGGAATTGAGCTGCAGGAGTTCCTTGTATATTTTTGAGATTAATTCTTTGTCAGTTGCTTCATTTGCTATTATTTTCTCCCATTCTGAAGGCTGTGTTTTCAACTTGCTTATAGTTTCCTTCATTGTGCAAAAGCTTTTAAGTTTAATTAGGTCCCATTTGTTTATTTTAGCTTTTATTTCCATTACTCTTGAGGTGGGTCATAGAGGATCCTTCTGTGATTTACATCAGAGAGTGTTTTGCCTATGTTTTCCTCTAGGAGTTTTATAGTTTCTGGTCTTACATTTAGATCTTTAATACATTTTGAGCTTATTTTTGTGTATGGTATTAGAAAGTGTTCTAGTTTTATTCTTTTACAAGTGGTTGACCAGTTTCCCCAGCACCACTTGTTAAAGCAATTGTCTTTTCTCCATTTTATATTCTTTCCTCCTTTGTCAAAGATAAGACGTCCATAGGTGCGTGGATTTATCTGTGGGCTTTCTATTTTTTTCCATTGATCTATGTTTCTGTCTTTGTGCCAGTACCATACTGTCTTGATGACTGTGGCTTTTTAGTAGAGCCTCAAGTCAGGCAGGTTGATTCCTCCAGTTCCATTCTTCTTTCTCAAGATTGCTTTGGCTATTTGTGGTTTTTTGTATTTCCATACAAACTGTGAAATTATTTGTTCTAGTTCTCTGAAAAATACAGTTGGTAGCTTGATAGGGATTGCATTGATTCTATAGATTGCTTTGGGTAGTATACTCACTTTCATTCACCATTGAAGTGAAAGAATAAAATATTTAGGAATGAATCTACCTAAAGAAACAAAAGACCTATATATAGAAAACTATAAAACACTGATGAAAGAAATCAAAGATGACACAAATAGATGGAGAAATAAATGCTTTAATTTTAAAATGTTTCAGAGTTCTCTGAGATCTTTTATATTGATTTCTAATTTGATTCTGAACAGTGAGATAATACTATTACACATTATTTCACTTTTTAAAAAATTGTTAAGTTTTGTTTTATGGCCCAGAATTTACCTTGGTGAATGTTTCTTTTTTTTTTTTTTTGGTGGTGAATGTTTCAGAAGCACATAGAAAGAATGTGCCCTCTTACGTGGTCAGCTGGAGGGTTCTGTGTGTGTCAATGAAGGGTGATGTTGATGGATAGAATTTTTCAATTTATCTTTGCTGAGTTTTTGTCTAAATGTTCTATCAAATCCTGAGAATTAAGTTTATAATTGGCAAGAACCATTGTGAATTTGTCTACTTCTTTTTTCAGCTTTATCATTTTTTGTTTCATGTATTTTGGCCCTTTTTTACTAGGTTAGGATCACATTTAGGATTCTTCTTATGTCTTCTTGATGAAGACATCTGCTTATTTATGGTAATCTTCCATAACTCTTCCAGCTTTTAAATGGGTTTGCATGGTATATCTTTTTCTGTTCTTTTAGCCTAGCTATATTATTTTATTAATGCATGTAATTGGGTATTAATTTTTTATCTGATCTGATAAATGGATTAGGTTTACCATTTAACCATCTGTTTTCTCTTTGCTCCCTCCCTTTTTTATTTTTAATTCCCTTTTTCTTGCTGCTTTTGGATTATTTACACAGTTTTAATACTTATATAAATTCATCTATTGACTTTTTTTACTATATCTCTTAAATAGTCATATTTTTTAAAGAGTTTTGAGCGGAAAAAAATAGTCTTTTATATTTATTCAAGTATTTCCATTCATTTTTCCTCTTCCTTTATTCCTGATGTTTCCAGTTCCTTTCTGGTATTATTTCACTTCAGCCTGAAAACTCCTGTTAGCATTCCTTTAATTGTTAAGTCTACTGGTGACAAACCATCTTAGTCTTCCTTCACCTGAAATGTTTCTCTTTTGTCTTCATTCCTGAAGGATATTTTCTCTGGATGAAGGTTCTAGGTGGACTGTTTATTATTTTTGTTATTCTTTCAAGCAAAATGGTATTCCAGTTTACTGTCATCCATGGTTTTTGATAAGAAATCTGTAGTCATTTGAATCATTGTTACCCTATAATATGTCTTGCTTTTCTCTGGCTACTTTCAAGTTACTTTTCTTCTTTATTTTGATTTTCAGTAGTTTTATTATTATATGTATGAGATGGCTTTCTTTGAGTTTATCTTTTTTTTTTTTTATTCATTGAGCCTCTTAAATTTGTAAATATATGACTTTAGACAAATGTGGGAAGTTTTCATTCATTATTTCTAAAAAAAATTTTTTTTTTTTCCTGCATCAAACTCTTTTTCCTTTTCTCTGGGACTCAATGACATGACCTGTTGATATTGCCTCATGAGATACTAAGGCTCTATTCATTTTATTTTTATCTTTTTTATGTTCTTCAGATTGTTTTATTTCCACTGGACTCTTTGCTCTCTTATTTCCATCCTGTGGAAGCCTGTTCAGTGTACTTCTTTATTTCAGATATGGCATTTTTAAGTTCTCAAATTTCCACTTGGTACTTATAAAAATTATTTCTATTTCTCTACTGATAATTTAAAGAGTGTTAACTTTACCTCACTGAGTATGGTTATAATGGCTGCTTTTAAGTCTCAGCCTGACAATTCCAAGACTTAGGTCATCTTGTGTTTTGCATTTATTTATGGTCATTTCCCTTGAGTATTTGTCAGATTTTTGTGATTCTTAGCATGATGTCACATAATTCTGGATTGCATCCAGCAGATTTTTTTTCTTGCAAGTTTCTGGGTCCTTTTAAAATACTCTGAGGAATGCTGATTTCCTTTTTAAACTGGTAATCAACATGATAAGCCTGAGACTGCCAAGAAGTTTCACCTTCAGTGATGGTCTCAAAGTCAGTTCTCTTTTCAGAATGTACTATGTGACTTTGGGGTGCTTGGTTGCATGTTCTGCTTGGAGGATAGCCTGAGATTTGGGTCATGGATTCCCTGGTGGCTTGGACGGTAAAGCATCTGCCCGCAATGCGGGACACCCAGGTTCAATCATAGGGTCAGGAAGATCCCCTGGAGAAGGAAATGGCAACCCACTCCAGTAGTCTTGCCTACAAAACTCCATGGATGGGGGAGCCTGGTGGGCTACAGTCCATGGTGTCACAAAGAGTTGGACATGATTGAGTGACTTCACTTTTTCTTTATCATTGCAGTTCATCCTCACAGCCTTTGCTATGCTTTGGTAGAACTATCCCCACACAACTAGGTCAGGGGGAGATTCTAGAAGTTGTATCATCACATATCCAGTATTTGGAAACCCAGTTTTCCAGCTCTCCTCTGAGTCTCCTGCTACACTCTAATTCCCAGGCCCTCCTCATTCTGGTTCCTCTAGTCAGCAAGCTAGAGTCTCCTCAGTCTCCTCCCACGATGTTGTGCAATGCTGTGTAAGCGGGGCTGCTCTGAGGTTAAGTGGAAAAGTAGACAGGGAAACATAGCATGGATTTACACACCTTTTAGACAACAGGGTTTTAAGGTTTTTTGGTCCTTTTCTGGTTCTTCTAGCTCAAAGACAACGCTTCTCTCAAGGTTGGGGTCCCTGTACCACCACCGCATATTCACAGTTTAGTGACTAGAATGGACAGAAAAGCAAGAAAAAAAGAAGATACAAGGGTTTCTCCCCACCACATCCCTTTTCTCAGGCGTCCCTTTTCTCTAGTCCTGTGGTCAAAAAGAGAGAATTTCCTCTAAGTTTCTGCTCTCAGTGTGTGCTGTGCAATTCCAGGATTCAGTGCTCTGTCCCTTGCAGCAAAGCTGGGCAGCAAAGGAGAAAAAAGAAAACATGAACTCACCTCCCACATCCCAAACCTCAGCTCTAATGCCCATATGGATCATTATCCATTGTTGTTGTATTTAGTTGGTCAGTCGTGTCTGACTCTTTGCAACCCCATGGACTGTAGCAGGCAGGTTTCCCTGTCCTTCACCATCTCCTGGAGCTTGCTCAAACTCATGTCCATCAAGTCTGTGATGCCATCCAACCATCTCATCCTCTATCATCTCCTTCTCCTCCTGCTTTCAATGTTTCCAGCATTAGGGTCTTTTCTAATGAGTCAGTTCTTTGCCTCAGGTGGCCAAAGCATTAGAGCTTCAGCATCAGTCCTTCCAATGAATATTCAGGATTATTTTCCTTTAGGGTTGACTCGTTTGATCTCCTTGCAGCCCAAGGGACTCTCAAGAGTCTTCTCCAACACCACAGCTCAAAAGTATCAGTTCTTTGGCACTCAGCCTTCTTTATAGTCCAACTCTCAAATCTATACATGACTACTGGAAAAACCATAGCTTTTACTTTACAGGCTTTTGTTGGCAAAGTAATGTCTCTGCTTTTTAATATACTTTCCAGGTTTGTCATACCTTTTCTTCCAAGGAGCAAGTGTCTTTTAATTTCATGGCTACAATCACCATCTGAAGTGATTTTGGAGCCCAGAAAAATAAAGTCTGACACTGTTTCCCCATCTATTTCCCATGAAGTGATGGGACCAGCTGTCATGATCTTAGTTGTTTGAATGTTGAGTTTTAAGCCAATTTTTTCACTCTCCTCTTTCCCTTTCATCAGGAGGCTCTTTAGTTCCTCTTCACTTTCTGCCATAAGGGTGGTGTCATCTGCATATCTGAGGTTATTAATACTTCCCCCTGCAATCTTGATTCCAGCTTGTGCTTCATCCAGCCCAGCATTTCACATGATGTACTCTGCATATATGTTAAATAAGCAGGGTGACAATATACGGCCTTAACGTACTCCTTTCCCAGTTTGGAACCAGTCGGTTGTTCCGTGTCTGGTTCTAATTGTTGCTTCTTGACCTGCATACAGGTTTCTCAGGAGGCAGGTAAGGTGGTCTGGTATTCCCATCTCTGTAAGAATTTTCCAAGATTGTTGTGATGTACACAGTCAAAGGCTTTAGTGTAGTCAATGAGGCAGAATTAGATGTTTAATGGGAATTCTCTTGCTTTTTCTGTGATCCAAAGGAAGTTGGCAATTCAATCTCTGGTTCCTCTTCCTTTTCTAAATCCAGCTTGAACGTCTGGAAGTTTTCAGTTCACATACTGTTGAAGCCTACCTGGGAGAATTTTGAGCATTACTTTGCTAGCACGTGAAATGAGTGCAACTGTGTGGTAGTTTGAACATTCTTTGGCATTGACTTTCTTTGGAATTAGATTTGACTCCAATCCCTAATCCATTTGATATTGTTCCTTTGCAAAGATCTCAAGTAATTTTTTTTTAATATTCTATCCAGAGGTTTTTTTTGGTTTTTTTTTTTTTTAGTAATTATTTATTTTATTTATTTGGTTGTGTTAGGTCTTTTTTTTTTAATTTTATTTTTAAACTTTACATAATTGTATTAGTTTTGCCAAATATCAAATGAATCCGCCACAGGTATACATGTGTTCCCCATCCTGAACCCTCCTCCCTCCTCCCTCCCCATACCATCCCTCTGGGTCGTCCCAGTGCACCAGCCCCAAACATCCAGTATCCTGCATCGAACCTGGACTGGCAACTCGTTTCATACATGATATTTTACATGTTTCAATGCCATTCTCCTAAATCTTCCCACCCTCTCCCTCTCTCACAGAGTCCATAAGACTGTTCTATACATCAGTGTCTCTTTTGCTGTCTCATACACAGGGTTATTGTTACCATCTTTCTAAATTCCATATATATGCGTTAGTATACTGTATTGGTGTTTTTCTTTCTGGCTTACTTCACTCTGTATAATAGGCTCCAGTTTCATCCACCTCATTAAAACTGATTCAAATGTGTTCTTTTTGATGGCTGAGTAATACTCCATTGTGTATAGGTACCACTGCTTTCTTATCCATTCATCTGCTGATGGACATCTAGGTTGCTTCCATGTCCTGGCTATTATAAACAGTGCTGCGATGAACATTGGGGTACACGTGTCTCTTTCCCTTCTGATTTCCTCAGTGTGTATGCCCAGCAGTGGGATTGCTGGATCATAAGGCAGTTCTATTCCCAGTTTTTTAAGGAATCTCCACACTGTTCTCCATAGTGGCTGTACTAGTTTGCAATTCCACCAACAGTGTAAGAGAGTTCCCTTTTCTCCACACCCTCTCCAACATTTATTACTTGTAGACTTTTGGATCGCAGCCATTCTGACTGGCGTGAGATGGTACCTCATAGTGGTTTTGATTTGCATTTCTCTGATAATGAGTGATGTTGAGCATCTTTTCATGTGTTTGTTAGCCATCTGTATGTCTTCTTTGGAGAAATGTCTATTTAGTTCTTTGGCCCATTTTTGATTGGGTCATTTATTTTTCTGGAGTTGAGCTGTAGGAGTTGCTTGTATATTCTCGAGATTAGTTGTTTGTCAGTTGCTTCATCTGCTATTATCTTCTCCCATTCTGAAGGCTGTCTTTTCACCTTGCTAATAGTTTCCTTTGATGTGCAGAAGATTTTAAGGTTAATTAGGTCCCATTTGTTTATTTTTGCTTTTATTTCCAATATTCTGGGAGGTGGGTCATAGAGGATCCTGCTGTGATGTATGTCGGAGAGTGTTTTGCCTATGTTCTCCTCTAGGAGTTTTATAGTTTCTGGTCTTACATTGAGATCTTTAATCCATTTTGAGTTTATTTTTCTGTATGGTGTTAGAAAGTGTTCTAGTTTCATTCTTTCACAAGTGGTTGACCAGATTTCCCTGCACCACTTGTTAAAGAGATTGTCTTTAATCCATTGTATATTCTTGCCTCCTTTGTCAAAGATAAGATGTCCATATGCGTGTGGATTTATCTGTGGGCTTTCTATTTTGTTCCATTGATCTATATTTCTGTCTTTGTGCCAGTACCATACTGTCTTGATAACTGTGGCTTTGTAGTACAGCCTGAAGTCAGGTAGGTTGATTCCTCCAGTTCCATTCTTCTTTCTCAAGATCGCTTTGGCTATTCGAGGTTTTTTGTATTTCCATACAAATTGTGAAATTATTTGTTCTAGCTCTGTGAAGAATACTGTTGGTAGCTTGATAGGGATTGCATTGAATCTATAAATTGCTTTGAGTAGTATACTCATTTTCACTATATTGATTCTTCCAATCCATGAACATGGTATATTTCTCCATCTGTTAGTGTCCTCTTTGATTTCTTTCACCAGTGTTTTATAGTTTTCTATATATAGGTCTTTAGTTTCTTTAGGTAGATATATTCCTAAGTATTGTATTCTTTCTGTTGCAATGGTGAATGGAATTGTTTCCTTAATTTCTCTTTCTGTTTTCTCATTATTAGTGTATAGGAATGCAAGAGATTTCTGTGTGTTGATTTTATATCCTGCAACTTTACTATAGTCATTGATTAGTTCTAGTAATTTTCTGGTGGAGTCTTTAGGGTTTTCTACATAGAGGATCATGTCATCTGCAAATAGTGAGAGCTTTACTTCTTCTTTTCTAATTTGGATTCCTTTTATTTCTTTTTCTGCTCTGATTGCTGTGGCCAAAACTTCCAAAACTATGTGGAATAGTAATGGTGAAAGTGGGCACCCTTGTCTTGTTCCTGACTTTAGAGGAAATGCTTTCAATTTTTCACCATTGAGGACAATGTTTGCTGTGGGTTTGTCATATATAGCTTTTATTATGTTGAGGTATGTTCCTTCTATTCCTGCTTTCTGGAGAGTTTTTTATCATAAATGGATGTTGAATTTTGTCAAAGGCTTTCTCTGCATCTATTGAGATAATCATATGGTTTTTATTTTTCAATTTGTTAATGTGGTGTATTACATTGATTTGCGGATATTGAAGAATCCTTGCATCCCTGGGATAAAGCCCACTTGGTCATCGTGTATGATCTTTTTAATGTGTTGTTGGATTCTGATTGCTAGAATTTTGTTAAGGATTTTTGCATCTATGTTCATCAGTGATATTGGCCTGTAGTTTTCTTTTTTTGTGGGATCTTTGTCAGGTTTTGGTATTAGGGTGATGGTGGCCTCATAGAATGAGTTTGGAAGTTTACCATCCTCTGCAATTTTCTGTAAGAGTTTGAGCAGGATAGGTGTTAGCTCTTCTCTAAATTTTTGGTAGAATTCAGCTGTGAAACCGTCTGGACCTGGGCTTTTGTTTGCTGGAAGATTTTTTATTACAGTTTCAATTTCCGTGCTTGTGATGGGTCTGTTAAGATTTTCTATTTCTTCCTGGCCAAGTTTTGGAAAGTTGTACTTTTCTAAGAATTTGTCCATTTCTTCCATGTTGTCCATTTTATTGGCATATAATTGTGGATAGTACTCTCTTATGATCCTTTGTATTTCTGTGTTGTCTGTTGTGATCTCTCCATTTTCATTTCTAATTTTATTGATTTAATTTTTCTCCCTTTGTTTCTTGATGAGTCTGGCTAATGGTTTGCCAATTTTATTTATCCTTTCAAAAACCAGCTTTTGGTTTTGTTGATTTTTGCTATGATCTCTTTTGTTTCTTTTGCATTTATTTCTGCTCTAAGTTTTAAGATTTCTTTCCTTCTACTAACCCTGGGGTTCTTCATTTCTTCCTTTTCTAGTTGCTTTAGGTGTAGAGTTAGGTTATTTATTTGACTTTTTTCTTGTTTCTTGAGGTGTGCCTGTATTACTATGAACTTTCCCCTTAGGACTGCTTTTACCGTGTCCCACAGGTTTTGGGTTGTTGTGTTTTCATTTTCATTCATTTTTATGCAAATTTTGATTTCTTTTTTGATTTCTTCTGTGATTTGTTGGTTATTCAGCAGCGTGTTGTTCAGCCTCCATATGTTGGAATTTTTAATAGTTTTTCTCCTGTAATTGAGATCTAATCTTACTGCATTGTGGTCAGAAAAGATGCTTAGAATGATTTCTATTTTTTTGAATTTACCAAGGCTAGCTTTATGGCCCAGGATGTGATCTATCCTGGAGAAGGTTCCATGTGTGCTTGAGGAAAAAGGTGAAATTCATTGTTTTGGGATGAAATGTCCTATAGATATCAATTAGGTCTAACTGGTCTATTGTATCGTTTAAAGTTTGTGTTTCCTTGTTAATTTTCTGTTTAGTTGATCTATCCATAGGTGTGAGTGGGGTATTAAAGTCTCCCACTGTTATTGTGTTATTGTTCATTTCTCCTTTCATACTTGTTAGCATTTGTCTTACATACTGCTCCCGTGTTGGGTGCATATATATTTATAATTGCTATATCTTCTTCTTGGATTGATCCTTTGATCATTATGTAGTGACCTTCTTTGTCTCTTTTCACAGCCTTTGTTTTAAAGTCTATTTTATCTGATATGAGTATTGCTACTCCTGCTTTCTTTTGGTCCCTATTTGCATGGAAAATCTTTTTCCAGCCCTTCACTTTCAGTCTGTATGTGTCCCCTGTTTTGAGGTGGGTCTCTTGTAGACAACATATGTAGGGGTCTTGTTTTTGTATCCATTCAGCCAGTCTTTGTCTTTTGGTTGGGGCATTCGACCCATTGACGTTTAAGGTAATTACTGATAAGTATGATCCCGTTGCCATTTACTTTATTGTTTTGGGTTCGAATTTATACACTGTTTTTGTGTTTCCTGTCTAGAGAATATCCTTTAGTATTTGTTGGAGAGCTGGTTTGGTGGTGCAGAATTCTCTCAGCTTTTGCTTGTCTGAAAAGCTTTTGATTTCTCCTTCATACTTGAATGAGATCCTTGCTGGGTACAATAATCTGGGCTGTAGGTTATTTTCTTTCATCAAGAGTTTTTAATTGTAATCAGTAGGAGAGAGAGGCTATCGTAAGTTTATACATCTTGGCCAGCCAACATATGTAATTACAAATCCTCGAATAACCACATTAAACAGATAATAATAAACAGGTAAAATAATTTATATAAAATATATTTCATTTGACCTGATATGTTCAGAATATTATCATGTCAATATGTAATCAATATAAAGATTATTGAAATATATTTATTACATTATTTTTCTTGTACTACACATCTTGAAAATTGGGTGCGTATTTTTCAGTTATAGTGTATTTCTATTTAGGCTAGTTACACTTCAAGTGCTCAATAACCACACATGGCTAGCGGCTACCATATTGAACAGTATAAGTCTCGGCTCTAAGGCAATGTTTCTCAAACTTTAGGCTGTACAGAGTGTCTTCTTAAATTTTTTTTAATTTTATTATTATTATTATTTTTTTTTACTTTACAATATTGTATTGGTTTTGCCATACATCAACATGCATCCACCACGGGTGTACACGTGTTCCCCATCCTGAACCCCCCTCCCACCTCCCTCCCCATGATTCAGTAGATTTCTGGAGGGACTCAGGTCCTCTAATGATACTGGAGGTGCACTTTGACCCAAATGCTTTAGAGGTACATCTTTTACTTCTTGAAGTAATTCTATATTCCAGCTACCTGTATAGTTCTATAGGACACGTCCTATATGATGGTCCTGTTTCTACATTTCTGCCCTGGTAATATCACATGTCTATCTACTTTCAGGCCTTCCCTATCTTGGGAAATACGCTGCTTTGGTATTGGCCACTATCTACTTGTGTATTTTTTTTAATAACATATAAAACATTCCTGAAGGAACAAATTAGAGAAATGACTTCTGTTAGGGCCTATCTTTTTTAAAAATATTTACTTATTTATTCATTTGTTTCTGGCTGCATTGGGTCTCTTAGTTGTGGCATGTGGGATCTTCATTGCAGAATGTGGGATCAGGCTTCTCTTTAGCTGGGGTACACAGGCTTAGTTGCCCAAAGGCATGTGGCATCTTCCCAGATCAGAGACGTGAACCCCATGTCCCTGCATTGGAAGGCAGATTCTTAACCACTGGACCACCAAGGAAATCCACGTTAACGATTCTACCTCCTTAGCCTTGGTGGAGCCTGATAGGTTGGTAGATGGAGGAAAGAAGATTATGTGGTCCTCATCCTATTGTCCCTGAGCTTCCCTTGTAGCTCAGTTGGTAAAGAATCTGCCTGCAGTGCAGGAGACCTGGGTTCAATTCCTGGGTTGGGAAGATTCCCTGGAGAAGGGAATGGAAACCCACTCCAGTATTCTTGCCTGGAGAATCCCATGGACAGAGGAGCCTGGCAGGCTATAGTCCATGGGATTGCAAGAGTTGGACACAACTTAGCGATTAAACCACCATCATCCTATTGTTGAAGCATTTCTACAAAGAACAGATCAATCATCTTTCTTCTTTTTCTATATTATAGATAATCACCAAAAACCATTTTGGAGTGCTTCTAGGGTAAACTTGCTTGGGAGCCTAGCCATAAGATGACAAATAAATATGAATTGCATTTATTTAAGAACTTAGCCTTCCTATTAATTCTCCCCTTCATCCTGCGTGCTTCTCTTATTTGGGTGTGATACACTCACTTCTTCAATGTCTACAATGCAAGAAAACTTAGAGCAGAAGGGAACAGAATTTTCTAAGATGCATAACCACTGCCAGCCCTGAGTTTTGGTGAGGAACCATCATGCATAACCTCAAATAAAAGAGCCTCTTGATGAAAGTGAAAGAGAAGAGTGAAACAACTGGCTTAAAACTCAACATTCAAAAAACTAAGGTCATGGCATCTGGACCCATGACTTCATGGCAAATAGATGGGGAGACAATGGAAACAGTGACAGAATTTATTTCCTTGGGCTCCAAAATCAATGTGGACAATGACTGCTGCCATGAAATGAAAAGATGTTTGCTCCTTGGAAGAAAAGCTATGACCAACCTAGATAGTCTATTAAAAAGCAGAGAGTTCACTTTGCCAAAAAAGGTCCATATAGTCAAAGCTAGGGTTTTTCCAGTAGTAATGTATGGATGTGAGAGTTGGACTGTAAAGAAGACTGAGCACCAAAGAACTGATGATTTCAAACTGTGGTGCTGGAGAAGACTCTTGAGAGTCCCTTGAACAGCAAGGAGATCAAACCAGTCAATCCTAAAGGAAATCAATCCTGAATATTCATTGGAAGGACTGATGCTAAGGCTGAAGCTCCAATATTTTGGACACCTGAAGTACTGGTGTCTGACTCATTGGAAAACACCCCGATGCTGGGAAAGATTGAGAACATGAAAAGAAGAGGGCAACAGAGGATGAGGTGGTTGGATGGCATCACTGACTCAATGGACACGAGTTTGAGCAAGCTCCAGGAGATAATGAAGGAAAGGGAAGCCTGGTCTGCTGCAGTCCATGGGGTCACAAAGAGTCGGACATAACTGAGGGACTGAACAAAAACAACATCATGCATAAGGAACCAGCTTTTAAAACATGTACACAGTCTGTGGTACTTCCCTGGTGGTTCAGTGGCTAAGACTCTGTGCTCCCAATGCAGGGACCCTGGGTTCCATCCCTGGTCAGGGAACTAGATCCCACATGCTGCAACTAAAACAGATCCTACATCCTGCAATAAGACCTGGTGCAGTCAAATACATAAATACTTTTTAAAAAATTTTAAACATGTACACAGTAGATCTCAATAATTATTTCCCTGAAGCAAAAAAGGAACCAGTATTACTACTACTGTTCACAGACCAATTTTTTTTTTAATTTTTCATATATTTATTTAACCATAATATGTACGTATCAAAATCCTAGATATTTTAGACCATAGATAAGTTACTGAATTTCTAGAAGATGTGACATCATCATCTCTTAAGAGTTAGGAAAACATATGGAGACTCCTCCTTTAAGTTACTAAGGTGCAATTTTAAGCACTATTCCTCTCCTTTGAGGAAGGCCTGCAGAAAGATCATTAACCACACACAAGCAGTGAAACAACCTATCTGGCCTATAAGAACTCAGGCACAGCGGTCTCAGGGAACAGCCTGGACCCTGGCTCTGGTTTCTGTTTTTTCTTGTGCCGTTTAAGGGAAAAGAAGAACCTGGCAACCTCCAACCTAACAAGTTACCACTGTGCTACTTGGCACTCTGAACTACTGGGAGATGCTGTGTACTGGGAGTCAGACAGGAAGTTTTCCTCAAGACATCTTGAACTTGAATCTAATCTGTATGACACAGGGTACTTTACTTAACCTCCGGATTGAGAAGCAAGTGCTTTAAGTAACCCTCTAGAAGGAAGAGCTTGAGAAGACCAAATAGGGTTAGAAGATACAATCATGCTCACGTAATCGATCTGACCTGGTGTTTAAAAAAAAAAAAGCAATATTAAAATGTCAATGGTACCCCACTCCAGTACTCTTGCCTGGAAAATACCATGGATGCAGGAGCCTGGTAGGCTGCAGTCCATGGGGTCGCTAAGGGTCGGACACGACTGAGCAACTTCACTTTCACTTTTCACTTTCATGCAACGGAGAAGGAAGTGGCAACCCACTCCAGTGTTCTTGCCTGGAGAATCCCAGGGACGGGGGAGCCTGGTGGGCTGCCATCTATGGGGTCGCACAGAGTCGGACATGACTGAAGTGACTTAATAGCAGTAGCAGCAGCATTAACAGGTTTCTGGAAAATTCTGGGCTGGCTACAAATATCACTTTGAGATTAGAAGAAAAGGGCAATTAGAAAAGCCAAAAGGCTTCTTTATGTCTAAAACACGAACATCGTCATAACACAAAGATGTGAGTGCTGGTAGTTTGGGGCTGGCGGTTGGGGCGATTCCAGGAAACAAGAGAAGGCAAAGAAGGAAGCCAACACTAGGTACATTACAGGTAGATGACCTCTGTGAGCAATCAGAGCTCCATCCATCCGGGGACATCTGGGATGAGGGTGGGTTGCACCCCACCCAGAGTGGTCTCACCTGAAGGGGGAAGACTGAGACCTGCCCACGTGGACAGGGACTTCAGCCTAACTCTGACCTGCTCTGTGAATGGCCAAGCCTGGTTTCCACTGATAGAGAGGGTGCTCGGGAAGACAGTCAGAGGTGCTTACAGTGAGGAGCGGTTGGTGCCCAGGGGAGGAGGGGACCAGGAGACACAGGCTTCATGACTGTCCTCCTGGGGGGCCAGTGTGCAGGGCAGTCAGGGGAGGCTGACCTAGTCCTCCACACAGGCCACAGAAAGATGTCAAGAAGGACAAGGCAGGAAGGACCATCATTTAACTGTCTCTTTACTATGCAATCTTGCTACGTACCAAATCAACCCTGAACACCAGATCGCTCGACTTTTTGGTTTTAACATACACATTGCCAATAACTAACACAGTTAAATAAATGTCCTTTTCTTTCTTTCTTTTTCCTCCATCAGTGGATATATTTGCGGTGGCTCAGTTGTTTAAGAGTATCATTTACAATGTTTCTATTCTAACTCAAGCCAGGAAAAGAGCAGTTTGTTCAGCCTTTTATCTCCATTATAATGTTTAAAAAGATCATCTGTCTCTACGCCCTACAGTCTCCCTTAGTTCTACATTTACTGGAAGCAACCAACCCTGGTGATGGCCTATTTAACACCAGTACAAAACCTAGGAGGCTTAATTGAAAGCACTGGCATTCAAACTGTATTTAGTAGCTTTCAGGGAAAAACAGAACAAAACTGTCTTTTAAAAACAATACTTAATGGAACCCATGGGTCTTGGGGGATGGAACCCCAAGGAGCAAGACTGCAAAGAGCAGGGAGAGGATGCTCGGTCGTCAGCAGCTGCAACTGGTGACTTAACCTAGCAATGCAGAGTTGAGAAACTGTTAATAGTTTAGGTAAGGACTGTCAAAATATGATGAAAACCGCCCTTTTTCCAATTAATAACAGAAAGGGATTATAGCACTGACCCGTTCCCTTTTTTATACCTGGTAATTATTCAGGGGATTTTCTGTCACTGTACTGCTTAACAACACCTCTCAGTCATCACCCATTGTTTCGCATTAATGTCATTTCTCCATAATATACAGAACAAGAAGGTCTGTATCGCTATAATTTCTACCTCCTTGAAACTGAAACAAAGCCAGTGCATTTTTATACAATTATACCTTCAATGCTTAGAATGTCCATTTCTGAGTCACTAAGGAAATGCATTAAAAATAATAGTAAAATTAAATACACCAAATGAGAGCCTCATGCAAAATTCACTGTATCCCTGTGACCATTTCAGGTAAGCTAGGAGACATTTCCATGTTGACTCCATTTTCAGGCTAACACATTATAAAATTGCGGAAGCACTTTTATCAACAAAGATATCAAAATGTTAACCCTTTTTCCTCAAAATAATTCTCAAAATTACAATTACAATTACAATTACAATTTTATAATTATAAAAGTAAATTACAATTTACTTCTACTTGATCATTTTACTGATCTCAACATTCCAACATATGGAGATACTAAACATCCTTAGTGAGCAAATAAACCATTAAAATAACAAGAAACACAAAAGACCCACAAAGACCAAGCGCACTAGCTGGACGATCATGGATAGATATTACATATCCAGTGAAGAACAATGTGAATAGTTACGCTCTCTCCATTTATACGTTTAGCCATGACAAAAACATTTATTTAACTCCAACTCTGTGTGTAGAACTGTGCTAGGCCTTTAGGAATCACAAAGGAATATCCTATCTCCTTTCTATATTTTTCTCCACTGCACTTGCAGACACTGCATCAGATGATGCTAGCACTGAGCTTTTGTCCCTTGTCATTCGTCTGTCTCCCCTAAAAGATTTGTGGACATCCTAACCCCTGGTACTTCTGAATGTACCCTTCTTTGGAAGTAGGCACTTTATCAAGATGATCAAGGAAAAATGAAGTCATTGGAGTGGACCCTAATCCAAAGGGTGTCCTCATAAAAAGGGGAGATGTGCACAGAGGGAAGACAGAATGAAGACATGGTGTGAACATGTGGACATGGAGAAGACAGGTGTGGACACAGACCTGGAGCGGGGCACCTGCAAGCTGAGGAAAGTTGATGATTGCCAGCAGCCCCCTGGAAGCAGGAAGAGGTGAGGATGGATGCCTCCCCAGTTTCGAGGTGGACTACACTCTTGCCTGGAAAATCCCATGGGTGGAGGAGCCTGGTAGGCTGCAGTCCATGGGGTCGCTAAGAGTTGGACACAACTGAGCGACTTCACTTTCACGCGTTGGAGAAGGAAATGGCAACCCACTCCAGTGTTCTTGCCTGGAGAATCCCAGGGACAGGGGAGCCTTGTGGGCTGCTGTCTATGGGGTCGCACAGAGTCGGACACGACTGAAGCGACTTAATAGCAGCAGCAGCACACCTTGATTTAGGACTTTCCACCTCCAGAACTGTGAGACAATTCATTTCTCCTTGTCTAAGCCACCCAGTTTGTGATATTTTGTTACAGTAGCCCCACAAAAGGAATACATCCCTTTGCCCCATTACTTCAGTCCACTATGGAGCACCTGGTATCACACACAATTATTTGCCTGAGAGCTTTCCCTAGCTGTGGGACTAACTATTGCAGAGGGGCCCAGGAACTGATAGGAGCTGATGGGAGGGTAGACAGGCCAGGCCTTTCCCTCCTTGGTTGGGATCACTCTGGGGAATGCACCCTGCACTGCTTCCTAGGGGTCCCCAACAGGATCAAGCTCCACTTGTCCATAGGTTAGAACCTGCTGGAATATGTCCCTCCTGGCGGCTCCTCTCTTTGAGGCCCCAGTTTCCCACCCATGTACTGGTGTGTCTCAGAAACATGCTTCATGCACATGAATCCAGGCCTCCAGGTATGCTTGTGGGGGAGCCAGCCTGAAACAGAGCTCTTGTGGGGCTCAGAGTGCCTCTTCAGATGAGAGCAATGTCTAGGCAGTGGTGGGGGTTAGAAGTATACGCAGTGATGTAAGAATCACTTAAGTAAAGCACACATTACTTGCCCTCGGAGAATCTACAAGGTTTCAATGAATTGCAGAGCAAGAGAGGAAGACCAAATGAATAGTTGAAGAGAACTGTAAAGAGGCTGTGGGAGAGCTTGCAGTTCCATGATAAATGAGGAACCTGGAAAGCAAGTGATGTGGAGGATTTTGTGGATGGAGAGAAGCTGGGGCCCTGATGGAAGCAGGGAGCCTGGGGCACTGATGGAAGGGGGGAGTCTGGGGCCTTGATGGAGGGAGATAGTCTGGGGCCCCGATGGAAGGGGGGAGTCTGGGCCCTGATGGAAGGAGGGAGCCTGGGAACCCCCAGTCAGCTCAGAGGTTTCCTGAAGGGCAGCAGCCTCCCTTCTGAGGGCAGTTGCCTCCCACTCAGTATTTGTAGGTTTCACTCCAAATCCTAACTCATAGATCTTCTGCAGTAGAAAGGGCCAACCCTAAAGCAATGTAATCATTGTCCCAAACACAAGGTATACCAGCACCAAGTTCCATAGTGATTTAGGGGCTGAACCAAGAACAGAACTGAGGTATCTTTTAAGAGGGCACTTGATTTGGTTCTGCTTAATTCAAATCCATGTGCATTCTTCAAATATATACACTAATATTCAGCAGTAATGTTCTTCAACTTGAATGGCATAAAACTTAAAGGAAGCTCACTTATTGTGCAATTTAGAGGAACCACACAGAAAGAAATCTATAGAGACGATTCAAAACAGACAATTTAAAAAGTACTTCACTGCTTTTACTACTATTAATTTCTATCTCCATCCATCATTAACACTCCCCTATAAAACCTGTAAGTATACAAGCAGGCATTCTGTCCAGGGTTTACTTGAACTATCTCTTTTAATCACTGTAACTACCCTGAGGCAGGGATTCTATACACTTCAGCAGATGACGAAATCTGAGTTGAAAAGAGCAGAGCTGAGATTCAGACTCAGCTCTATCTGATTTCAGGTATAAAAATGCTGGGCATGGTATGTAATATGAGTATTTTCTTCATCTTTGTATTGTTTCCAGTTGTTCTGTTCAAGGAGCCAGATGCAAATCTTGAAGGGTGTGAGTTATTTACCTGTTAGGAAGCGAACTCACAGGTCTGCAGTTCAGCACATATCAGGAAAGGCAAGATACTCTGACACTGTTTTCCAAAGATGGAAAGTCTTCCTACAACGTGGCATGACACTCCTCCAGCTGTGTCTCCTTCCTTGAACTTGAGCAAACCTTGTAAGTGTCTTGGTAAATAGACTGCAGTACATGTGTGATGTGTGATTTCTGAGACTAGGTAGTAAAGGCAGTATGGCTTTGTCTGATGCAATCCTTTGGGGTGTGTGCTCTGAGAACACTGTGCCAATATGTAAGAAGTTCAACCACACTGAGGCTACAACATAGGGGAGACCATGTGGACATCTCGCACTGAAAGAGATAGCCTTGCCCCAGGAACCCTGATCTTACCACCCCCAACTGTTTCAGCTTCTCAGCAAGACACATGTGGGAGTGGATCTCAAGATGATTCCAGCATCCAGACTCATTTACAGCACAAACCAAATGAGGCAGAGACAGCTATTCTCTATTGAGCTCTACCCCAAATAAATTCTTCTGTTGTCTTAAACCACTACATTTGGGGGGTAATTTGTAGAACAATAACAGGATTACCAAACAAAGGTACATAACTAAGAGAAAGTTACTATAATGTAAATAATTATCTCTCCTAAAGTATTTTATCCCTGAAAATGCATATAAGGAAGACGCCAAAATGGGTATTTTATATTTCTTTTCCCTGTTCATGGCATAACTTTTTTCTGCCCTGGCTTTATGAGATATGATTCATATATAACATTGCATAAGTTTAAGGTAAACAATGTGATAATTTGATACATGTATATATTGTGAAATGTTTACTACAATAAGGTCAGTTAACACACCCTTCACATAATTTACTATTTTGTTGTTGTTGTTATAATAAAAACATTAAAGCTCTACTCTTACAGCAACTTTCAAGTATATTGTATAGTATTGTTAACTATTAGAGAAGGAGAACCAAAGAAGTTCTCACACTGTTACAAAAGTTGTAGGGCCCACAACAGAGTCCCCAACCTGGGGATCTGGCAAAGGGACTAAGAACCCTAGGGAATTTAACTTTGGAGGCCAGTGGGATTTGATTGTGGAACTTCCACAAAACTGGGGAGACAGACTCCTGGAGGGCACAAACAAAACCTGTGCACACCAGGACCCAGGAGAGAGGAGCAGTGACTCCGCAGGAGATTGAGCCAGACTTGCCGGTGAGTGTCCAGGAGTCTCTGGTGGAGCCGTGGGTCGACAGTGGCCTGCTGCAGGGTCAGGAGCACCAAACACAACAGTCCTGGGAGCCACCGCACTGTGCTGGCATAAGTTCTTTAGAAGGAGGTCGCCATTTCTGCCATTACCTCTACCATAGTTTCACCTCAGGCCAAACTACAAGGAGGGGACATGGCCCCATCCATCAACAGAAAATTGGATTAAAGATTTGCTAATCGTGGCCCTGTCCATCAGAGCAAGATCCAGATTCCCCCACAGCCAGTCCCTTCCATCAGGAAGCTTCCACAAGCCTTTTACTCTTGTTCATCAGAGGACAGAAAGAATGAAAAATGCAATCACAGAAAACTGACCAAATTGATCACTTGGATCACAATCTTGTCTAACTCAATGAAATTATGAGCCATGACAATGTAGGGCCACCCAAAATGGAAAGGTCATGGTGGAGAGTTCTGACAAAACGTGGTCCACTGAAGAAGGGAATGGTAAACCACTTCAGTATTCTTGTCTTGAGAACCCCATGAACACTATGAAGAGGCAAAAAGATATGACACTGAAAGATGAACTGCAGAGGTCGGTAGGTGCCCCAATATGATACCGGAGAAGAGCGGAGAAATAGCTCCAGAAAGAATGAAGAGGCTGAGCCAAAGCAAAAACAGCGCCCTGTTGTGGATATGAATGGTGATGGAAGTAAAAAGTCTGATTCTGTAAAGAACAATACTGCACAGGAACCTGAAATGTTAGGTCCATGAATCACTATAAATTGGAAGTGGTCAAACAGGAGACGGCAACAGTGAACATCAACATGTTAGGAATCAGTGAACTAAAATGGACTGCAATGCGCAAACTTAATTCAGATGACTATTATGTCTACTACTTCAGGCAAGAATCCCTTAGAAGAAATGGAGTAGCCATCATAGTCCACAAGAGTCTGAAATGCAGTACTTGGGTGCAAATTCAGAAATTACGGAATGATCTCTGTTCATTTCCAAGACAAACCATTTAATATCACAGTAATTCAAGTCTATTCCCCAACCAGTAATGCTGAAGAAGCTGGAGTTGAACAGTTATATGAAGATCTACAAAACCTTCTAGACCTTACACCAAAAAAGATATCCTTTTCAAAACAGGGGACTGGAATTCAAAAGATTTCAGTCAAGAGGAAGTCAAGAGATACCTGGAGTAACAGGCAAGCTTGGCCTTGGAGTGAAAAATGAAGCAGGGCAAAGGCTAACAGAGTTTTGCCAAAAGAAGGCACTGGTCATAGCAAACACATTCCTCCAACAACACAAGAGAAGACTCTATACATGGATATCACCAGATGGTTGATGGAAATCAGATTGATTATATTCTTTGAAGCCAAAGATGGAGAAGCTCTACTCTACACAGTCAGCAAAAACAAGACTGGGAGCTGACTGTGGTTCAGATCATGAACTCCTTATTGCAAAATTCAGACGTAAATTGAAGAAAGTAGGGAAAACCTCTAGACCATTCAGGTAGGACCTAAATCAAATCCCTTACAAGTATACAATGGAAGTGACAAATAGATTCAAGGGATTAGATCTGACAGAGTCCCTGAAGAACTATGGACCTAACATTGTACAGGACACAGTGATCAAAACCATCTGCAAGAAAAAAAAAAAAAATCAAAAAGGCAAAATGGTTGTCTGAGGAGGCCCTACAAATAGCCAAGAAAAGAACTGAAAGGCAAAAGAGAAGAGGAAAGATATACCCATTTGAATGCAGAGTTCCAAAGAATAGCAAGGAAAGATAAGAAAGCCTTCCTAAGTGATCAATGCAAAGAAAGAGAGGAAAACAATAGAATGGGAAAGGCTAGAGATCTCTTCAAGAAAATTAGAGATACCAAGGGAACATTTCATGAAAAAATGGGCACAATGAAGGACAGAAATGGTATGGACCTAACAGAAGCAGAAGACATTAAGAAGAGGTGGTAAGACTACACAGAAGAACTATATAAAAAAGATCTTCATGATCCAGATAACTATGATGGTGTGATCACTCATCTAGAGCCAGACACCCTGGAATGAGAAGTCAAGAGGGCCTTAGGAAGCATCACAACAAAACTAGTGGAGGTGATGGAATTCCAGCTGAGCTATTTCAAATTCTAAGATGATGTTGTAAAAGTGCTGCACTCAATATGCCAGCAAATTTGGAAAACTCAGCATTGGCCAAGGACTGGAAAAGATCAGTTTTCATTCCAATCCCAAAGAAATCCAATGCCAAAGAATGTTCAAATTACTGCACAATTGCACTCATCTCACACGCTAGGAAAGTAGTGCTCAAAATTCCTGAAGCTAGACTTCAACAGTACATGAACAGATAACTTGCAGATGTTCAAGCTGGATTTAGAAAAGGCAGAGGAACCAGAGATCAAGTTGCCAACATCCTCTGAATCATAGAAAAAGCAAGATAATTCCAGGGAAACATCTACTTTTGCTTCATTGACTACGTTAAAGCCTTTGACTGTGTGGATCACAAAAAAACTATGGAAAATTCTTACAGAGATGGAAATACCAGACCACCTTACCTGCCTCCTGAGAAATCAGTATGTAGGTCAAGAAACAGCAGTTAGAACCAGATATGGAACAACAGACTGGTTCCAAATTGGGAAATGAATACATCAAGGCTATATATTGTCACCTTGCTTATTTAATTTATAGGCAGAGTACATCATGCAAAATGCCAGGTTGGATGAAGCACAAGGTGGAATCAAGATTGCCAGAAGAAATATCAGTAACCTCAGATATGCAGATAACACAACCCTTATGGCAGAAAATGAAGAGAGAGTGAAAAAGTGGGCTTAAAACTCAACATTCAAAAAATGAAGATCATGGCATCTGGTTCCATCACTTCATGGCAAATAAATGGGGAAACAATTGAAACAGTGACAGACTTAATTTTCTTGGGCTCCAAAATCACTGCACATGATGATTACAATCATGAAATTAAAAGGTGCTTGCTCCTTGGAAGAATAGATATGACAATCCTAGAAATCATATTAAAAAACAGAGAGATTACTTTGCTGACAAAGATCTGTCTAGTCAAAGCTATGGTTTTTCCAGTAGTTATGTATGGATATGAGAGCTGGACCATAAAGAAGGCTGAGTGCTGAAGAATTGATGTTTTCAAACTGTTTTGCTGGAGAAGACTTTTGAGATTCTCTTGGACTGCAAGGAGATCAAACCAGTCAATCCTAAAGGAAATCAGTCCTGAATATTCATTGGAAGGACTTATGCTAACGGTGAAGCTCCAATACTTTGGCCACCTGATGTGAAAATATGACTCATTGGAAAAGCCCCTGATACTGGGAAAGACTGAACGAAGGAGGAGAAGGGGATGACAGAGAATGAGATGGTTAGATGACATCACTGACTTGATGGACATGAGTTTGAGCAAGCTCTGGGTTTGGTGAAGGACAGGGAAACTTGGCATGCTGCAGTCCATGGAGTCACAAATATTCGGACATGACTGAGTGAACAAACTGCACTGAAGAGAAGGAAATGCCAACCCAGTCCTTGCTTGGGAAATACCACGGACAGGAAAGCCTGGCGGTTATAATCCACGGGGTTGCAAAAATGTTGGAACCATATTACTGACTAAACAAGAACAACAACTGTTAACTATAGTCACCATATGCTTTATGATACTATACAGTCATCTAAAGCCACTGTGCTTTAGATCCTTAGAACTTATAACTAAAAGTGTTTAGTCTCTGACCAACATCTCCCCATTTCCGCAGCCTCTAGTCTCTGGCAAATGCCATTCTATTCTGTTTCTGTGAGTTCAGTGTTTTAAGATTCCCCATATAAGTGACATCATATAATATTTGTCTTTCTATGACTTGTTTCACACAGGATAATGCCCTCAGGGTTCCCCCATCTTATTACCATGGCAGGATTTCCTTCTCTTTGGGCCAAGTAATATCCCATTATACACATGGATCCAGATAAATAAAAAGACAGATCCATTCATCTATCCATAGACAGTCTAGCTGTTTACAAGTCTTGATTATTGTAAGTCACTCTGCAGTGAACATGGGAGTGCAGATGTCTCTTTGAGGCCTGACATCATTTCTTTAAATATATATATCCAGAAGAGGAATAGCTGGATCATATGGTAGTTCTATTTTTAATTGTTTGAAAGACTTCCATACTGTTTTCCATAGTGGCTGCACCAATCTACACTTCCACCAACTATGCACCATGGTTCCCTGTTCTCCACCTCCTCACAAGCATTTGTTATCCTTTTGATAACAGCCATTCTTACAGGTGTGACGTGGTATCTCATTGTTGTTTGATTTGCATGCCCCAGTGATTCGTGATGTGAGGCATCTTTTCATGTTCATTGTAAAACTTAAAACCTGAAAGTCTACCTTCAAACATAAATGAAATGGATTTGGATACCTCCCAGCTTGGTCTCCAGGGAACGTTCTCCTCCTCAAAGTCACTGATTCTTACAGGCTTTGATCGATTCTTAGATAAATGGCAGTGTCTCAGGTCAAGAATGAAATCTATTTCTCAGCTCTGTGGAAACGGTTCATGGCTTCCAGTCACAGATACAGCTGGTTGGCGTTAATGCTGTCATCCCCTGGTTTGGGAAGCGTGTATGTCAAGATTCAGGTGGTTTCATTTTTGAGATTAATAACCTGAGAATGTAGCATAAATAGCCTAACCAAAATTCAATGGCCATTACATCCCAGTTTGAAAACAGCTAGTGTCTCTGCCCAGTTCACAGACTGTCAGTTTAACCTCACCATCATGCCTAACCCAACAACGTGCGCTGACTTCACATCCGTTTAATGAACAAATATATAACCTGGAACCTTGTTCGCATATCCAATTTTCCATTTAACAAGAATATCCTGTTTTCTAATTAGTTTTATTATGTGCATTAATAACTTAAAAATACCAGGAGACATAGCCTGTGTGCACTGATGATATATTAAAGATGCAGACACTGATGATATTAATGAGAAATATTACATTTCCAAAGCCATTTGTCCATAAAACTCTCCTCAGCCGCTTGTCCTTCTTTTCTCTCATTCCTTCTCTGAAGAAAGGGAAAGCCAGACCGTTGCTACTGGAGCTCATCTCCGACTCCAGCCATGTTTATCCTTGTTCCCTTCACTGAAGCCCGACTGATACCTTATTCTTCCTTGAACCCACCGAGAGTATGTTGGCATCATGGCCTTTTAACTTGCTGTTCTCTCTACCATGATATCCTCTTATTTTCTCTCTCTCTTTCTAGTTTCCTTCCTGTCAGTTTAGTAGGAAAGATCAAGAGTGAGGCAGCAGAAAGTAGGGACTCCCCCAAAGCAGAACTGGAGAAAATTTATTTGAGTTTATGCAGAAAGGGACCTCAGAAAATATCATTAGGAAAGAGACAGGAAAGGCAGTCAATAAGAGATGTGTTTTCAAGCCAATTACCACTGTGGGCAATGGGGACTTAATCCCACTTGAAGACTCTGGGTATTCTCAAGTCAGAGGTGAAAAAGCTGGGGTGTTTATTCCCCATTGATTGCAGATGACTCTCAGAAAGTCTAATCAGGCACAGTAGCTTCTGGAAGCCAGAGAAAGCCCCTGGGCAGAGAAAGACAGGGGGTAGACACAGCTGCCACAGAAGTCAGAGTGGAAAGAAAGGCCAAGTGCCGTATGGCCGTGATGCCAACAGTATTTGCCAAGGTGCCACCTGGAAATATTTTTTAAAGTATTATGCAAGTTTAAAGGATGCATGCTTATGTTCATTAGGTAGGAAAATTCAATGGTTCCTGAAAGAGCTGCCATTTGATCTGAATCCATGAGGGCTTTGACATTCCATCAGTAACAAAGGAGGCAAAGAGTCTAGAAAGTGGCTTTTCAGACAGAATAAAGAAGATGAGTACCGTAAAGGGGGTATGAAACCAGAGGCACTCTGGAGACATGTGGGCATCAAGGCAGAAATCACAACCTGTAGATACTGGAGTGGAAAAACTATCTTAATCTCTTTTAAGAGATGATGCTGTGAAAGTGCTGCACTCAAAATGCCAGCAAATTTGGAAAACTCAGCAGTGGCCACAGGACTGGAAAACGTCAGTGTTCATTCCAATCCCAAAGAAAGGCAATTACAAAGAATGCTCAAACTACCGCACAATTGCACTCATCTCACACGCTAGTAAAGTAATGCTCAAAATTCTCCAAGCCAGGCTTCAGCAATACGTGAACCGTGAACTTCCAGATGTTCAAGCTGGTTTTAGAAAAGGCAGAGGAACCAGAGATCAAATTGCAAACATCCACTGGATCATCAAACAAGCGAGACAGTTCCAGAAAAATCATCTATTTCTGCTTTATTGACTATGCCAAAGCCTTTGACTGTGTGGATCACAATAAACTGTGGGAAATTCTGAAAGAGATGGGAATACCAGACCACCTGATCTGCCTCTTGAGAAGTTTGTATGCAGTTCAGGAAGCAACAGTTAGAACTGGGCATGGAACAACAGACTGGTTCCAAATAGGAAAAGGAGTACGTCAAGGCTGCATATTGTCACCCTGTTTATTTAACTTCTATGCAGAGTACATCATGAGAAACTCTGGACTGGAAGAAACACAAGCTGGAATCAAGATTGCCAGGAGAAATATCAATAACCTCAGATATGCAGATGACACCACCCTTATTGCAGAAAGTGAAGAGGAACTAAAAAGCCTCTTGAAGAAAGTGAAAGAGGAGAGTGAAAAAGTTGGCTTAAAGCTCAACATTCAGAAAATGAAGATCATGGCATCTGGTCCCATTACATCATGGGAAATAGAAGGGGAAACAGTGGAAACGGTGTCAGACTTTATTTGGGGGGCTCCAAAATCACTGCAGATGGTGACTGCAGCCATGAAATTAAAAGACGCTTACTCCTTGGAAGGAAAGCTATGACCAACCTAGATAGCATACTCAAAAGCAGAGACATTACTTTGCCAACAAAAGTCTGTCTAGTCAAGACAATGGTTTTTCCTGTGGTCATGTATGGATGTGAGAGTTGGACTGTGAAGAAGTCTGAGTGCTGAAGAATTGATGCTTTTGAACTGTGGTGTTAGAGAAGACTCTTGAGAGTCCCTTGGACTGCAAGGAGATCCAACCAGTCCATTCTGAAGGAGATCAGCCCTGGGATTTCTTTGGAAGGAATGATGCTAAAGTGGAAACTCCAGTACTTTGACCACGTCATGCAAAGAGTTGACTCATTGGAAAAGACTCTGATGCTGGGAGGGATTGGGGGCAGGAGGAGAAAGGGACGACAGAAGATGAGATGGCTGGATGGCATCACTGACTCGATGGACGTGAGTCTGAGTGAACTCCGGGAGTCGGTGATGGACAGGGAGGCTTGGTGTGCTGTGATTCATGGGGTCACAAAGAGTCGGACAGGTCTGAGAGATTGAACTGACCTGAAAAATACTGAGGCAATTAACTAGGCAAAAGTGCAAGTAAAGAAAACAAACTAAAGGTGAAAAATATGATGAGACGTTTCACTCAAGAGGACACAGGAAAGACAAATAAGCATATGACAAACTTTCACATCACTAGACACTAGAGAAATAAAAATGACCACAATGACTCATCACAACACACCTATTCAGTTCAGTTCAGTTCAGATCTTTTTTGTACAGTTCTTCTGTGTATTCTTGTAATCTCTTCTTAATATCTTCTGCTTCTGTTAGGTCCATACCATTTCTGTCCTTTATGAAGCCCATCTTTTCATGAAATATTCCCTTAGTATCTCTAATTGTCTTGAAGAGATCTCTAGTCTTTCCCACTCTGTTGTTTTCCTCTATTTCTTTGCATTGATCACTGAGGAAGGCTTTCTTATCTCTCTTTGCTATTCTTTGGAACTCTGCATTCAGATGCTTATATCTTTCCTTTTCTCCTTTGCTTTTCACTTCTCTTCTTTTCACAGCTCCCCAGACATAAGGCCTCCCCAGACAGCCATTTTGCTTTTTTGCATTTCTTTTCCATGGGGATGGTCTTGATCCCTGTCTCCTGTACAATGTCATGAACCTCCGTCCATAGTTCATCCGGCACTCTATCTACCTTTTAGAAATAACACCCAAAAAAGATTGCCTTTTCATTATAGGGGATGGGAATGCAAAAGTAGGAAGTCAAGAAACACCTGGAGTAACAGGCAAATTTGGCCTTGGAATACAGAATGAAGCAGGGCAAAGACTAATGGAGTTTTGCCAAGAAAATGTACTGGTCATAGCAAACACCCTCTTCCAACAACACAAATGAAGACTCTACACATGGACATCACCAGATGGTCAACACCGAAATCAGATTGATTGTATTCTTTGCAGCCAAAGATGGAGAAGCTCTATACAGTCAACAAAAACAAGACCAGGAGCTGACTGTGGCTCAGCTCATGAACTCCTTATTACCAAATTCAGTCTTAAATTGAAGAAAGTAGGGAAAACCACTAGACCATTCAGGTATGACCTAAATCAAATCCCTTATGATTATACAGTGGAAGTGAAAAATAGATTTAAGGGACTAGATCTGATAGAATGCCTGATGAACACACCTATTAGAAAAGCTAAAATTAAAGTTAATAATATAAACACGAGTAAGGATGGGGAGAAACTGGATCTCCCACACATAGCTGGTGGGAATATAAAATGATATAGCCACTCTGGAAAAGTGTGGCAACAACTTTGAAAAAGAAATATATATCTATCATCAGTTCAGTTCAGTCACTCAGTTCTGTCCGACTCTGTGACCCCATGAACCGGAGCACGCCAGGCCTCCCTGTCCATCACCAACTCCCAGAGTTTACCAAAACCCATGTCCATCGAGTCGGTGATGCCATCCAACCATCTCATCCTCTGAGGTCCCCTTCTTGTCTTGCCCTCAATCTTTTAGCATCAGGGTCTTTTCAAATGAGTCAGTTCTTCACATCAGGTGGCCAAAGTATTGGAGTTTCAGCCTTCCAATGAATACTCAGGACTGATTTCCTTTATAATGGACTGGTTGGATCATCATGCAGTCCAAGGGACTCTCAAAAGTCTTCTCCAACACCACAGTTCAAAAGCAACAATTCTTTGGTGCTCAGCTTTCTTTATAGTCCAACTCTCACATCCATACATGACTACTGGAAAAACCATAGCCTCAACTAGACGGACCTTTGTCAGCAAAGTAATATTCCAGCTTTTTAATATGCTGTCTAGGTTGGTCATAACTTTCCTTCCAAGGAGTAAGCGTCTTTTAATTTCATGGCTGCAGTCACCATCTGCAGTGATTTTGGAGCCCAAGAAAATAAAATCTGACACTGTTTCCATTGTTTCCCCACCTATTTGCCATGAAGTGATGGGACCGGATACCATGATCTTCATTATCTAAATGTTGAGCTTTAAGCCAACTTTTCCACTCTTCTCTTTCCCTTTCATCAAGAGGCTCTTTATTTCTTCTTCACTTTCTGCCATAAGGGAGGTGTCATTTGCATATCTGAGGTGATTGATATTTCTCCCGGCAATCTTGATTCCAGCTTGCAATTCATTCAGCCCAGCATTTCCCGTGATGTATTGTGTAAACAAATTAAATAAGCAGGGTGACAATATACAGCCTTGATATACTCCTTTTCCTATTTGGAACCAGTCTGTTGTTCCATGTCCCGTTCTAACTGCTGTTTCCTGACCTGCATACAGATTTCTTAGGAGGCAGGTCAGGTGGTCTGGTATTCCCATCTCTTTCAGAATTTTCCACTGTTTGTTAGGATCCACACAGTCAAAGGCTTTGGCATAGACAATGAAGGATAAAATCATGTTTTTCTGGAACTCTCTTGCTTTTTCAATGATCCAACGGATGTTGGCAATTTGGTCTCTGGTTCCTCTGCCTTTTCTAAATCCAGCTTGAACATCTGGAAGTTCACAGTTCACGTATTGCTGAAGCCTGGCTTGGAGAATTTTGAGCATTACTTACTAGTGTGTGAGATGAGTGCAATTGTGCAGTATTTTGAGCATTCTTTGGCATTGCCTTTCTTTGGGATTGGAATGAAAACTGACGTTTTCCAGTCCTGTGGCCACTGCTGAGTTTTCCCATTTTGCTGACATATTGAGTTCAGCATTTTCACACCATCATATTTTAGGAATTGAAGCAGCTCAGCTGGAATTTCATCACCTCTACTAGCTTTGTTTGTAGTGATGCTTCCTAAGGCCCACTTGCCTTCTCACTCCTAGAAGGAAGTCTAAGAAGTCTGCCTCTAGGTGAGTGATCACACCATCATAGTTATCTGGGTCATAAAGATATTTTTTGTATCATTCTTCTGTGTACTCTTGCCACCTCTTCTTAATATCTTCCTCTTCTGTTAAGTCCATACCATTTCTGTCCTTTATTGTGCCCATCTTTTCATAAAATATGCCCTTGATATCTCTAATTTTCTTCAAGAGATCTCTAGTCTTTCCCATTCTGTTGTTTTCCTCTCTTTCTTTGCATTGATCACTGAGGAAGACTTTCTTATCTCTCCTAGCTCTTTGGAACTCTGCATTCAGATGGGTATATCTTTTCTTTTCTTCTTTGCCTTTAGCTTCTCTTCTTTTCTCAGCTATTTGTAAGGCCTCCTCAGACAACCATTTTGCCTTTTTGCATTTCTTTTTCTTGGGGATGGTCTTGATCCCTGTCTCCTGTACTATGTTATGAACCTCTATCAGTACTTCTTCCAACACTGTGTCTATCAGATCTAATCCATTGAATCTATTAGTCACTTCCACTGTATAATCATAGGAATTTGATTTAGGTCATACCTGAATGGTTACTGATTTTCCCTACTTTCTTTAAGTATGAATTTTGCAATAATGACCATCCTAGACAGTGTATTAAAAAGCAGAGACATTGCTTCACTGACAAAGTTCCATCTAGTCAAAGCTATGGTTTTTCCAGTAGTCATGTACACATGTGACAGCTGGACCACAAAGAAGGCCTACTGCTAAAGAGCACTTTAAAGAGAATTGATGCTTTCAAAGTGTGGTGTTGGACAAGACTCTTGAGAATCCCTTGGACAGTAAGGAGATCAAACCTGAATATTCATTTAAAGGACTGACGCTGAAGCTGAAGCTCCAATACTTTGGCCACCTGATGCAAAGCACTGATGTATTAGAAAAAACCGTGATGCTGGGAAAGACTGAAGGCAGGAGGAGAAGGGGATGACAGAGGACCAGATGGTTGGATGGCATCATTGATTCAACGGACATGAATTTGTGCAAACTCCAGGAGATGGTGAAGGATAGGGAATCCTGGAATGCTGCAGTCCATGGGGTCACAAATAGTCAGACATGACTAAGTGACTGAACAACAACAACAGTTAATTGGAAGGACTGATGCTGAAGCTCCAGCATCAGCTTTGGCCACTGGATTCAAGGAGCCAACTCATTGGAAAAGGCCACTGGATTCGAGGAGCCAACTCATTGGAAAAGGCCTTTATGCTGGGAAAGATTGAGGACATGAGGAGAAAAGGGTGACAGAGGATGAGATGATTGGATGGTATCACTTACTCAATGGACATGAGTTTGAGCAAACTCCAGTAGATATTGAAGTACAGGGAAGCCTGGCATGCTGTAGTTCATGGAATCACAAAGAGTTGTACATGACTGAGCAACTGATCAACAACTCATTGAGAGATATCTTGGTTGTTTCTGGTTTTATATTAAATAAAGCTGTGATGAACTATCATGTGTAGGTTTTTGTTGAGAAAAAAATCTTAATTTCTTTAGAATAAATGCCCAGGAATTCAATTGCTAGGTTGCATGATAGACAGAGTGCCTGATGAACTATGGATGGAGGTTCGTGACATTGTACAGGAGACAGGGATAAAGACCATCCCCAAAAAAATAAATGCAAAAAAGTAAAATGGCTGTCTGAGGAGGCCTTTAAAATAGCTGTGAAAAGAAGAGAAGTGAAAACCAGAGGAGAAAAGGAAGGATACACCCATTTGAATGCAGAGTTCCAAAGAATAGCAAGAAGAGATAAGAAAGCCTTCCTCAGTGATCAGTGCAAAGAAATAGAGGAAAACAACAGAATGGGAAAGACTAGAGATCTCTTCAAGAAAATTAGAGATACCAAGGGAACATTTCATGCAAAGATGGGCTCAATAAAGGACAGCAATAGTATAGACCTAACAGAAGCAGAAGATATTAAGAAGAGGTTACAAGAATACACAGAAGAACTGTACAAAAGATCTTCATGACCCAGATAACCATGATGGTGTGATCACTGACCTAGAGACAGACATCCTGGAATGTGAAGTCATCTGGGCCTTAGGAAGCATCACTACGAACAAAGCTAGTGGAGGTGATGCAATTCCAGTTGAGCTATTTCAAATCCTAAAAGATGGTGCTGTGAAAGTGCTGAACTCAATATGCCAGCAAATTTGGAAAACTCAGCATTGGCCAAGGAGTGGAGAAGGTCCATTTTCATTCCAATCCCAAAGAAAGGCAATGCCAAAAAATGTGCAAACTACTGCACAATTGTACTCATCTCACATGCTAGTAAAGTAATGCTCAAAACTCTCCAAGTGAGGCTGAACCAAGAACTTCCAGATGTTCAAGCTGGATTTACAAAAGGCAGAGGAACCAGAGATCAAATTTCCAACATCCGCCGGATAGCAGACAAAGCAAGAGAATTTCAGAAATACATCTACTTCTGCTTCATTGACCACACTATAGCCTTTGACTGTGTGGATCACAACAAAATGGAAAATTCTTAAAGAGACGAGAATACCAAACCAACTTACCTCCCTCCTGAGAAATCAGTATGCAGGTCAAGAGGCAACAGTTACAACCGGACATGGAACAACAGACTGGTTCCAAATTGGGAAATGAGTATGTCAAGGCTGTATATTGTCACCTAGCTTATTTAACTTACGGAAAGAGTACATCATGTGAAATTCCAGGCTGAATGAAGCACAAACTGGAATCAAGACTGCCGGGACAAATATCAATATCCTCAGATATGCAGATAACACCACCTTTATGGCAGAAAGCAAAGAAGAACTTAAGAGCTTCTTGATGAAATTGAAAGAGAGTGAAAAAGCAGGCCAAAAACTCAACACTCAAAAAATGAAGATCGTGGTATCTGGTCCCATCACTTCATGGCAAATAGGTCGGGAAACAATGGAAACAGTGTCAGATTTTATTTTCTTGGGCTCCAAACTCACTGCAGATGGTGACTGCAGCCATAAAATTAAAAGAGGCTTGCTCCTTGGAAGAAAAGCTATGAGAAACCTAGACAACATACTAAAAAGCAGAGACATTACTTTGCTAACATAGGTCTGTCTAGTCAAAGCTATAGTTTGTTCCAGTAGTCATGTATGGATGTGAGAACTGGACCATAATGAAGGCTGAGTGCACAAGAATTGATGCTTTCAAACTGCCATGCTGGTGAAGACTCTTGAGATTCCCTTTGGACTGCAAGGAAATCATACCAGTCAAACCTAAAGGAAATCAATCTTGAATATTCATTGGACTGATGCTGAAGTTGAAGCTCCAATACTTTGGCCACCTGATAAGAAGAACTGACTCATTGGCAAAGACCCTGATACTGGGAAAGATTAAATGCAGGAGGAGAAGCGGTTGGCAGAAGATGAGATGGTTGTATACCATCACTGACTCAATGGAAATGAAGCGTCCAAAAATTCACATGTGGAGTTCAGAGCTTGCTCCATGTTTTTACACTTTGACCAAAACCAGAAGGTTATCTGTTCCCTTCCTGTAACAATCCACACCAGGGTTACCACTGTCCTTACTTTTATTAGTAACAGCACAGACAAGATATGACTATTTTTGTATTTTGTATAAATGGATCAATTTATGTTTTTTTGAGGATCCAATTTCTTTTCAATATAGTGCTTATATTTTTGCATAACACAGTTAATCTTCCTCCTCATCCCAAACCCACATCTTATAAAAGAGGCAAGATGCCCACTTCCAGGACTGAGCATTCAATTACACTTAATGATGTGAAAGTCATGTGCACTCCCCACTGCCCATCAAATGCATCCTACATGCCACCCACATGGGTAGGAGAGCAGTAGGGAAGGTGGATGTGGGGTCAAGTCACTGCGGGATGGTGGAGGAGGGAATTTTGTGAAGCTGGATTCTAGAAATGACTCTCAAATCGGTGAAATGCTGCATATTGAGATAATTATGTGTGAAGTGTGGTTATTTGTGCCTTCATTTTTTTAGCTCAGTGATAGGAAGTGAATCACCAAAGTTGTTTTGATTGCCTGAACAAGATTCAATTTCAAGCTCATCTTGGTAATGCATATATTCTAGATGCAGGCATAATTCCTCCTTAAGAAATGAGAACTAATAGAAGCTTACCAGCTTGACAGGAGGGAATATTTTGTGTATCTCTCAAAGGAAAATGTAGGTTAGTGGTGTAGTCCCTTTTCTGACCCAGCGACCTAGGGTTGTAAACACCCTTGGTTAGCTGTCCCCATCAGCCTTCACTAGGTCCAGGTATAACTCATTTGGAGATAAAAGACCCTCCAAGGATCCCTATTGTCTTAAAGGCTGTTGCCATTCAGCATAAGAGATCTTTTCCCTTGGAGCTAATATTAAATTAGGAAAGGAGTGACTTTATGACCATAAAACATTTCCAAGTATATTGGAGGTTTTCTCAAAGAACCCTGTGTTTCCTTGATGCATGCAAACAGATATTATTGAAACAGGATGGAGGTCTGGATGGCTTTTTTGGTCATAGCCTGCAGTGAGAGAGACTTTATACCCACTATAGCTCTTTTTCACCTTGAGGTTGCATTTGTTTTACAGGAATAAAGAATAACAGGAAACTGTAACTCGAGGTGTACACCCATATGGTATAGTAGGGTGAATCAGGGAGATAAGCTTCCAGTTGAACCTTAGTCATGAAATCAAAACATCTTTGATGATTCATTTCCTCTCCCTGCCCCCTGCCCCCTGCCCACCCCCACCCCTCAGCACTCACATTATAAATAGACACAATTGTGAATGACAGTGCTGAAAGGGAGTATTCCAAGGTCAAACTTCCATTCTGACTACATTTTCGGATTGGTATGATATATTCACATAAAATAATTTGTTTTTCCCTTCTGTAATTTACAGCCTCTTTTCAAATCCTTAGTAACTTAGTGTATTTCATTTATTGTCTTGAATATAATTTTTCTGCCCGCCTCCCCCTACGCCCGCCCTGTGAAAAACTGCTGTTGATAATCTGCCTTTGAGTGACATATTCAGTGCAGTTCACAAGCCTAAATGCCTGTCTTTGCCTTTTTCCTTATTTTCCTCCTTGGTATTTGGAAATGAGTTAAATGAAAACAAGCAAAAGGAAATACCATAGCAATGGATTAATTGGTACTAAACTCTGCCCATTATCCAGTAGATAACCGAGAGTACATTAGGAGCAACCTTATAGAACAAAGGAAAACAGTACTGCAGGATGCTTTTTTTTTTCAATGCTTATCCAGGAAAAAATCTATTTTCAAAAAAAGCAAAAAGAAAATCAATGTCAGTTTCACTCTTTACTGCTACACTTTAATTGGAGCAGTGGCAAAAACAAGTTGGCCTTTTAAGACCATCGATTCTACCGGGATGTATTATTGTGGATATTAACCATCTCCTAAATTCCAATTAAAATGATTGTACATGGGATGGATATTTGTTCAAAAGTTTCTCCAATAGATAAACCTAGGAATAATTGAGAAAGCAGTGGGGATTATTATTATTTATGGCCAATTATGCTTAATCATATCTTTGTGAAAAAAATATCCCATCTCTTCTCCAGGGTCCTCACAGCTGTTTGTCTACAACAGAGCTCCAAGGAAGACCAGGGCTCCCTGTAAGGAGTAAGTGACCTGGCCAAACAGTCGCATAAAATCCAGAACACTTTTAGGATAAATTTTCAATTGAAGCTGGAATAGAAATTCCAAATGAATCACTGTTTTGGATCAAAAAAGATACTGATAGTTCAATTTTCTTTCTGTTCAGTAGATTTGGAGAACATATACTTTGTTTCAATGTTTTCAGCCCAGTTAAATATGTTTGAGTCTCATTTCGGATTCAGTTAGTGCACGTCACAACATGCTTGGCAGATATGTTAGTTCCATTAAGTGCCTGTTTAAAATATAAATTCAAATTACCTTTCCAAAGGTTTGCATTTTTATAAGCATTTGAAGGAAAAAAATTTTTATTAACCTAACTGTCACCAAAAAGCGTGTATGTGTATGTGACAGCAAGAAATAATTTATGTGTATGAAATATTTCCTCAGGGAAAATCTATTGTACTTTTTAAGATAACGTCAGAGTAAGGTTTCAGGGCTCCATCTCAAATATTATGATTTCAAGAGCTTTATTTTAATCCACTAGATCTTAGAGTTTATTTATACTACTTAAGAACATTTTCTCTTTCTTATGCAGAGCAATGAGAACAAAAGAACCACAATAAAAACAGCTGGATCCAGTGGTGGCTCTTCTTGTACACAAAGCAGAAAGCCAAAATCCTTCCACACAGCCCTGAAAGGCTACTGAGCTTTCCACAAAACTACTGCATTTACAGATTTCTTGAAAGCATTATTAATGTTTTCGTAACTTTTCAACTTTCCTTTCCCTCTCCCCTGCATTTTGCTCTAGAGTATTGGAATGTTCCATTTAGTGACATGTAGGAAATTGAAGTCTTGAGCTCTGTGACACTGAACTGAGTTTAAAACAGCTCTTCTACTTTTAAACGGTATATACAGCTTTATCTTATTTCTGACAAGATCCTACAAACATTCTTACGACTATTTGTGTGGCACTCAATTTGCAGTCTTTCTCTTGAAGGTTATGTTAGGACAGTACATAATATATGAATCTGAGCTAAAGCCAAGATTCTATGCCTCAGCCTTTTTTTTTTTTTAACACTATCACAGTGTTCATAACAGTTAAAGGTGTTTCATAATCTACACTTATTTTTTTAAGCATACATATTTCTTTACTAACTTCATCGCCCAAACCTTCCTTTTTTAAAGGTTTTCAAATTTTTTTAATTACTTTTTTTCTATAGACGTAAAGTGTTTCAACTCAAGGAATATGCTGCCTTTTGGTGAAGCGGTGGAAAGTAAATGGAATATTGACTGTGACTCTTTTAATGGAGATAGCTCATTAACTACTTAATAATGCCCCGAATTCTTGATGCAATAGACCCTACTTTTAAAGAAAAATCAGTGGATTGCTTTGTACATGATACTGTTACACTTTAACATTTATTGATTGAAAAAATAGATGACAAAATATATTATTCAATTCATTAACAAAATAATCTGTGTTTTACTACTCACAAAAGCATAATTTTGAAGTCTAACATGCAAGTTCTACTGTTTATTCATTTCATAAGTAATCTTTGTGGTACTCGGGTACTCAACTTCTGCAAACGTGATCAAACTTTTCCCATTTTGTCTATAATCCATCCCAATGTATGACTCTGATGTGTTACTATAGACATAGACACATTAGAAATGTGGGGAGCCACCAGGTTAAGAAGAAACAGGTGATTAAAAATAGAACTTCTGATCTCAATGAGGCAGCCCTGAGAGGTGGCCTGAAGCAAGATCTTAATTCTGTGCCCAGGAACTGAACCTGAGTAGCCTGGATGAAAACCAGGCATCCTAGCCACCAGACCAGCAAGGGCTAGAGGCTAGAAGCTATTTTCCAGTGGATCTCTGCCCCCAGTGAAAAATACGTTTATCACGGAGGCAGAAACTGTACATGCAGGTTCAAAGTGTATTATTAGAGACACAACATAAGAGGTGGGAGAGTACAGAGGGAAACGGTTAAAGTAGAAGCAAGAGAGAAAGGGTGTGCGAGTCCCCTGAGTGGGGAGTGTTGAGTTCTGCCCCATAGCCACAGGTGTAAGGCCCTGCACCAAGGCCACAGAAGCAGAGCCCAGAATCAGGGCCACCTCGGGAACTGACTGGGCCCCTGGCAACTGTTGCCCAAACCCCACCCCCCACCCCACCCCACCCCCCCCCCGATCATCACCAACAGGCTGCTGGACTCATACTGGGCAAAAATGCCCACCCAGGTGTTCATCCTTTAGCGCTGTAACCATCACCTAACACCACCCTTAGACATTTACAACTGCCTCCTGTTTGGGCTTCATGAAGCACAAAGAAGTGGGCTTCAGGCTGGACACTGTTAGCATGTTCTGAGACAAGAGATAGATGGGCTCCAGTTAAGGCATTTACAATCAGTCTCCTGTTTGCCCTCTGAAATGGAGGGGCAAACAGAGGAAATAGCCAGGTAGCCAAATTCCTAACACCAGCAGAAATTTTGTCTTGAGACTATAAAAACTGGCTACTAACCCACGGAAACTGTTGCCTCTCCCTGGTCTGTCAGGAGGTCAGCCCACTGCACTCGCAGTGCCCACATTGTCTCTGCTCTTTGTTCTTAATAAACTCACTCTTCTGAAATGCTCTGTGTCTGGAAATACTTTTACAACCCGAGCTCCGATTGCCTCATCAAGGAGGAGCGCAGTAAAGAGGTGGTCATTTCATTGATGTAGGTCGTTCTTCCTTCAGGCCAATTATATGGTTTATTTTTCCACACCTAGCCTATCCTGGGACCCTCCCCTGGGTGTTCATGCACCCATGAGCCAAGAAGGATCTTGAAATGAAGGCTTCTGGGAGGAACAAGACTCATTATGACCTCGCATTATCCCCTGACTTTTCACTCCCAAGGAGCCTTTCTAGCATTTGTGGTGTCTCCCTTAACCCAAAAAGGGGGAGCAGAGATCCCTTAATCCTTTACTCAAACAGGGATTTGCCCCTGTTTGTCCTTGCCATGATTATTACCTTGACTATTGCCATGACTACCACCTTAAGGTGTTTACAAGAGAAAAAACCTGGCTATTTCCTCTGTTTGCCCCTCCATTTCAGAGGGCAAGCAGGAGACTGATTGTAAATGCCTTAACTGGAGCCCATCTATCTCTTGTCTCAGAAAATGCTAATAGTGTCCAGCCTGAAGCCCACTTCTTTGTGCTTCATGAAGCTCAAACAGGAGGCAGTTGTAAATGTCTAACCTAGAGCCCATCTATCTCCTGCCTCACTTCCAAATGACGCAGCAATCCAACTTCCGAACATATACACGAAGGAACTGAAATCAGTATCTCAAAGAAATACCTGCACCCTCATGTGTGTTGAAGCATTATTCAAAATAGGCAAGCCATCAGTTCAGTTCAGTCACTCAGTTGTGTCCGACTCTTTGCAACCCCCTGGACTGCAGCACGCTAGGACTCCTTGTCCAGCACCAACTCCCGCAGTTTTCTCAAACTCATGTCCATTGAGTCAGTGATGCCATCCAACCATCTTATCCACTGTCATCTGCTTCTCCTCCTACCTTCAATCCTTCCCAGCATCAGGATCTTTTAAAAAGAGTTAGTTCCTTGCATCAGGTGGCCAAAGTGTTGGAGATGCAGCTTTAGCATCAGTCCTTCCAATGAATATTCAGGATTGATCTCCTTTAGGATGGACTGGTTGGATCTCCTTGCAGTCCAAGGGACTCTCAAGAGTGTTCTCCAACACCACAGTTCAAAAGCATCAATTCTTCAGTACTCAGCTTTCTTTATAGTCCAACTCTCACATCCATACATGACTAATGGAAAAACCATACCTTTGACTCGATGGACCTTTCTTGGCAAAGTAATGTCTCTGCTTTTTAATAAGCTGTCTAAGTTGGTCATAACTTTCCTTCCAAGAAGCAAGCATCTTTTAATTTCATGGCTACAGTCACCATCTGCAGTGATTTTGGAGCCCAGAAAAATGAAGTCTGTCACTGTTTCCCCTGTTTCCCCATCTATTTGCCATGAAGTGATGGGACCAGATGCCATCATCTTAGTTTTCTGATGTTGAGCTTTAAGTGAACTTTTTGACTCTCCTCTTTCACTTTCATCAAGAGGCTCTTTAGTTCTTCTTCGCTTTCTGCCATAAGGGTGGTGTCATCTGCATATCTGAGGTTATTGATATTTCTCCCAGCAATCTTGATTCCAGCTTGTGCTTCATCCAGCCTGGCATTTCTCATGATATACTCTGCATATAAGCTAAATAAGCAGGGTGACAATAAATAGCCTTGATGTATCCTTTCTTGATTTGGAACCAATCTGTTTTTCAATGTCTAGTTCTAACTGTTGTTTCCTGACCTGCATACCGACTTCTCAGGAGGCAGGTCGGGTGGTCTGGTATTCCCATCTCTTGAAGAATTTTCCACAGTTTGTTGCGATCCACACAGTCAAAGGCTTTGACATAGTCAATAAAGCATAAGTAGATGTTTTTCTGTAACTCTCTTGCTTTTTTGATGATCCAGTGGATGTTGGCAATTTGACCTCTGGTTCCTCTGTCTTTTCTAAAATCAGCTTGAACATCTGGAAGTTCACAGTTCACATACTGTTGAAGCCTGACTTAGAGTATTTTGAGCATTACTTTACTAGTGTGTGAGATGAGTTCAATTGTGCAGTAGTTTGAATAATTCTTTAGCATTGTCTTTCTTTGGGATTGGAATGAAAACTGACCTTTTCCAGTCCTGTGGCCACTGCTGAGTTTTCCAAATTTGCTGGCATATTGAGTGCAGCACTTTCGCAGCATCATCTTTTAGGATTTGAAATAGCTCAACTGGAATTCCATCACCTCCACCAGCTTTGTTCATAGTGATGCTTCCTAAGGTCCACTTGGCTTCACATTCCAGGACGTCTGGCTTTAGGTGAGTTATCACACCATAGTCATTATCTGGGTCATGAAGATCTTTTTTGTACAGTTCTTCTTTGTATTCTTGCCACCTCTTCTTAATACCTTCTGTTTCTGTTAGGTCCATACCATTTCTATCTTTTATTGTGCCCATCTTTACATGATAAGTTCTCTTGCTATCTCTAATTTTCTTGAAGATATCTCTAGACTTTCCCATTCTGTTGTTTTCCTGTTTCTTTGCACCAACCACTGAGGAAGGCTTTCTTATCTCTTCTTGCTATTCTTTGGAACTCTGCATTCAAATGAGTATGTCTTTCCTTTTTGCCTTTCCCTTTTGCTTCTCTTCTTTTCATAGCTGTTTGTCAGGCTTCCTTAGACAGCCATTTTACCTTTTTGCAAAACCAAGACCAGGAGCTGACTGTGGCTCAGATCATGAACTCCTTATTGCCAAATTCAAACTTAAAATTGAAGAAAGTAGGGAAAACCACTAGGCCATTCAGGTATGACCTACATGAAATCCCAAACGATTATACAGTGAAAGTGACAAATAGAATAAAGGGATTAGATCTGATAGACAGAGTGCCTAAAGAACTATGGATGGAGGTTCATGACATTATACAGGAGGCCTTAATCAAGACCATCCCCAAGAATAAGAAATGCAAAAAGGCAAAATGGTTGTCTGAGGAGGCCTTACAAACAGGCAAGCCATAAAATGACCTAAATGTACTTTGATGAATGAGTGAATAAAAAAAATGTAATATATATTATATTATTCTAAAAAAAAAAAAGAAGAAAATCTGCTATTTGAAACAGTGTGGATGAACTGGGAGGGTGAAAATAAAAATAATGCTAAGTGAAATAAGCAAGACAGAGAAAGACAAGTACTGTATTGCTTCGTTTACGTATAGAATCTTAAAAAAAAGAAAAAAGTAGCTTTAGAGAAATATGGAATAGAATGATGGTTGCTGGGGCAGGGGAGAGGAGAAACAGGTGATGTAGGTCAAAGGGTACAAATTTTCAGTTATATGAAAAAGAAGTTCTGACATTCTAATGCACAGCGTGATGACTCCAGTTAATAATATGTTACCGTACACTTGAAAGCTGCTGAGAGTAAATCTTAAGCATTCTCACCTCAAAAATGAAAAGTTATTAAGTAATGTATGCATGAATCATCTTGATCTTGGTAATCATCACACAATGTACGTCAAACCATCATGCTGTACACTTTAAATATATACAATTATATTTATCAATTATTTCTCAATGGAGGTAAAAAAGAAACCAGAGACATTACACCACTTACAATTCAGAAGTCAGAAAGAAAACAGGCTGGGGCCTCGAAGAGTCAGATGGATGGAGAGAGAATGATGGACCTTCCGTGTTTTCAATCCCAAGTACATCACACAGCCCTCTCAGAGCCATACAAGTATTTCCAATTTCAAGGAGCAGTAGTAATTACAAATCACTTACTTACTGTTAGAAAACACAAATCTTTAAACTTCTGACTTACTCTTTAGCTTCTTTTTTTAAAAATTGATTTCTCTTAATTGGAGGCTAATTACTTTACAATATTGTGGTGGTTTTTGCGATACATCGACCTGAATCAACCATGGGTGTACATGTTCCCACCATCCTGAACCCCCCTCCCTCCCCATCCCTCTGGGTTGTCCCAGAGCACCAGCTTTGGGTGCTCTGCTTCATGCATCAAAGTCAGGTTGCAGACAGCTTTCACTTCCACTGACACTCTGGGTTGACCGGCACAGCTGCACCTTCCCAGGCTATGCAAAGGCTCTCCTATTCTCACTTTGTAAAGCCAGAGATGGAGACCATTTCAGACAGCAGTCTCCAAAACAGCCTTACAAAACAGAAGAAGGCCAGATGAGCCTTAATAGTTAACAGTAAAGCTCTCTAACAGTGAAGACAAAGAAAGCGACATATTCTCCAGAAAGCTGAAAAACAGAGTAACTTCTTTTTTGATAATGAGGAAACACAGAAATTAAATGCAATGTGTGAATGAGAATTGAATCCTGGACTAGAGGTAGAAAAAGTAAAATGGACATTATTGATTTGACTTCAAAACTTCAGATAATAACTATTGGTTAGATATTAGTATTCTATCAATATTAAATTTCCTGAATTTGACAATGTGCTTTGTTTATTGAAGTAAATACCCTTGTTTTTAGAAGATCCACATTAACAATTTAGAGGTAAATGGGCATAGCTTCTGTTTCTTATTCTTAGTAGTTCAGGGGAAAAAAAAGTATGTGTGACTATTTGTGTATGTGCAATGGAAGAGAAAGAGAGGGAATGATAAAGCAAATGCGGCAAAATAATTGGTAAATTTGGATAAAGGGTATATGGGACTTATTTGTACTATTCTTGTAACTTTCTGTCAATTTGTAATTATATAAAAATCATAAAGTTAAAAAAAAAAAGAATACGTCTTCTTAAAAACATGTAACTCAAGAGGCCTTCAGCATTATACTTAGTTGTTTCAGTCATTAAGAGCTGTGATTATTATCTCCACACTTAACATATATATTTATAGTGATTAACGGCTCCCCAGCTGAGCAGCAAGTGCGTCCCTATTCTCACAGTAGGAGATAAGCCTGGCCATCCATCAAAGTGAAGGCAAGTACAGGAGTTGGGTGACCCTTTTGTTCTAGTTACTATTGTTCATGACGTTGAAAATTTAGTAATTATAAAACAACGCAATCCATGTATTCTCTCTCATGGTTTCTGTGGACAGGGATTCATGAAGGACTCAGTGGCAGTGGCAGTGGTTTTAGTCACTCAGTTGTGTCCAACTCTTTGCAGCCCCAGGGACTGTAGCCTGACAGGCTCCTCTGACCATGGGATTTCCTCGGCAAAAATACTTGGGTGGATTTCCCTTTCCTTCTCCAGGGGATCGTCCTGACCCAGGGGTCAAACTTGTGTGTCCTGCTTGGAGGATTTTTCACCACTGAGCCAACTGGGATGCCCTCGGAAAGGACTTATCTGGGTATTTTTGACTTGGGGCCTCTGAAACAGCAAGAGACTGAAGCAGCTGGGGATTAGATGGGCCTCTTTCTCTCAAAGCTGTTTCAGGGATTGTTCTGTGACCTTTCCACATGGGCTAGATTGGGCCTCCTCACAACATGCTGGCCTCAAGGGAGCTGGACTGCCTACACGTGACTCAGAATTCTAAGAAACTGTCCTAAGGGAACCAAGTGGAAGCTACATGAGCACTTATTAAACAGCCTTGGAAATCCACATTAATTCCTTCTGATATAATCTCAAACCTGCCCAGATTAAGGGGAGGAAACACAGACACCATTTTTTGATGGCAAGTGTGTCAAACTCCCACTGTAAGAACAACACGTGGGATGAGAGATCTTATCACAGTCATCTTGAAAACTACAACCTGTCACTTCTGACATATCTGTAAAGCAAGATGATCACAGATGGTCTCACATGGCTGTTTCCCAGAAAGTTAAGGCCTATCCCTATCCCTATCCCCACCTGAAGTCCCAAGGCCTATAGAGAGAGAAATTTGTCTGTCTCTGTACCAAAGAGTGCCTAAACTACTGCTCTTTGGTCTGTTTTGTTTCTACAGAATCTAAGTTGCTGGTTCAAATGTCATAGTTTTTCTGTTTGAAAAGTACATGTGCATGGTTTAAATTCCTATAGATACCCTCAAGTCGCATAAGCTCTTCTATTGATAAAATAATGGTGTGACGTTAAGTGAGTGACTGAGTTGAGAGTCCTCTTGAAAACAAAGCCTGACATGGGGTTATGAATAGGTAGTTTGTTAGGAGGTTTGCTCAGGGACCAGGAGTGATAGTAACAGAGAATATAAGAAGGATGGGGGATATTCAGTCCAACTGTCCATTATGGAGTTACTGTAGCCATGGGGAATTGGGGCTTGCTGCAAAGGAGGATGGATTTAGAGACGTGATGATCTATCACCTTCTTTCTCCATGGGGCAAGGGTTTCTCCAGCAGGTGTGGACTGTCCCCACATATGGCCTTCCACATTAGTACCAAAAAAAAAAAAAAAAAAAAAAAAAGGTGCTGAGCATAAATCAAAAGACCAAACAAGCATGAGTTTGGTGCTGCATAGCAAGTGGGTCTGAAACTGTGAGGTAGGGCTCGGACGCACCCAAAACACTTCACAGTGATGACTGACGCACTCGACACTCTGAGCAATAAACGGCTACTTTTCTCTGTGTCAGGAATGTGGCTATAAAATATTAACAGTGGTGTTCAAATATTAACAAGTGTGGTGTGATGGGAGCCTGTTGTGAAATTTTCAGGAATTTTGTTTGCTGGTTAAATCAAACTTCTATTAAAAATTAAATTATATAAACTTACAATTAAATAAATTATATTTTTAAAAAACAAAGAAAATAAGCACTCATGATTCATCATTTTCTAAATAGCTTACTGCATTTGCTCTGATCTTGAGATTGTCTTTTTGATTTTTAAGGCAAACATGCTACATAATGGCACAGCAATGCCCATCTGTTCCCAATTCTATATTCAGAAATGCTACGGTGGTAACTTGAAATCAGTCACGGTAGGGGTATTTATGCCATGGCCACCAAAACACCACAAATCCAGGCTCTGCCTGTGTGTGTGTGTGTGTGTGTGTGTGTGTGTGTGTGTGTGTGTGTAAGAATGGGTTGTTTGGCATTTATCAGTGCACCAACAACCGATCATTTTTGCTTTTGTTATTTTCACTCCTGCTCATTACTGTTAACTCCATCTCCTCCCCTCACCCCTATTCCAGCAGCATCATCTTTAAGTTCATTGTCTTGAAGAAGGATAAAAGGGGACAAACAACAATTGCTTTCTGGGTTTTTGAGTTTTAAAAGCTTAGGTCCTGTTGGGGGTAAAAAGGATGATCACACACAGATAATAAAACAGATCTGGGACAAGGTAAGATGTGCAAAATGGGTTTCCCTGGTGGCTCAGTGGTAAAGAATCTGCCTATCAATGCTGGATATGTGGGTTTGATCCCTGGGTCGAGAATGTTCCCTGGGGAAGAAAATGGCAACCCACTCCAGTATTCTTGCCTGGGAAATCCCATGGACAGAGGAGCCTGCTGGGCTACAGTCCATGGGTCGCAAAGAGTCGGACACAATTTAGCGACTAAACAGCAAAAACAACAAGATGTGCAAAAGCAAAGTTTACCGTAACCTTACCCACCCCTCAAACCAAGTAAGGGACTTGAGAGTAGGGAGGAGCATGCAGATGATTGTCTGAGAGAGAAAAACCATGAAATTTTATGCTCAATTTCTTGGGAGCTCAATTTCTTGATAAACAATAACACCAAGATAGATTTGGAGGAGAGAAGCAAAGGAGTTAGATCTCCTTTGGTAAAATCCTAGGTGTTCAGTAAGAGCCTGAGATGGAAAAGGAAGCAGATTGTCTGGACAACTGACCCTGACTGATGTCACAACAGCCCTGCCTTCAACACTGACATGGTTGGGTCTCTGTAGAATGCCTCCTGAAGACCCAGGATGGCATGACAATAGTGAAGGGATTCACATAGACCCCCCAGGCTGCCCACTGCTGTGGCCCAGCAGGCCTGAGGTGGGGGAGAGAGTCCCCTCTGCGATCTTTACAGACAGATCTTAGGACTGTGCAGCAGTAGTCTGTGGAACCAAAGATGAGAAACAGGGTGAAGGATGGTTCAACAGGTGCAGACACGGCAGAGGACTCCGTATCCCTGGTGCCACACCACTCAAGCCATGGCACAGTGAAAGCCCTGGGGCTGACATCTAGTCCCAAGAAAGCACGGGAAAATTCTGAATTAATTAAAATCAAATTTGTACTTCATTGTGGCATTGAGGCTCATAATAGAAATTAACTAGAGTTACAGGAAATAAAAAGAGCTGACTTTCTTACACACCTAAGTTTGTGAACTTGGATTACTACCTGCTGCACTTTGACTGGATGGGAAAATCAATTTCTGAAAACATACCTACTTTCAGGGTTCTTTTGGGGTTTGTTGTACAATTTGCCATATCAGGCACAAAGCGTATGCCTGCTGCTTCCAAGGGTCAGTTGATAATAGGCTGTATTGATTGAACTAGAGATTATTACAGTGGGAGTCCCTAAATGCTCCTGGGACTTTCAAGGGGCAATCCTCTGGAAACATAAAAGGGTATTATTAACATTTTCATGTCATGTTTAATGTCTGGGAAACATTCTTATGCCAGGACAAAGTCTGTGAGGCACCGACACACTTGAAGAAACCTGTATTTTTCCTTCTCTCTGTATTTGGAAGATTATTATTTTTACAAATATTCACTGCCCTTCTGTGATAGAATATTCTATTTCCCTATTGCGTTTGCATCAGGAAAACACAATGGCTGCGTGACTTACTCTGACAAAGAAATATGGGAGAAGCGATGTGTGTCACTTGTAAGAAAATATTTCCTATGTTCACTACTTTTTTGACCAGCAATGCTCTAGATTTTAGAACACTGATGGCAAAAATAATTCCAACTCTTCACCACTCCCTACATAATGCGTGATTTTGTAGCAACTTCCATCGAGGGCGGAGTTCCTCTTTCCTGGCCAATAGAATGTGGAAGAAGCCATGATATGCTATTTCATAACCTAATTGGCAGGAACCCAGATACTGTCACATGAAGAAGCCTGGCTTAGCCTGTTGAAGAATGAGGATGAAGAACGAGGGACCACAGATGAGATGTCTCATCTGAGACGATCTTGGACCAGTCCATTGCAAGTCAACCACAATACATGTGAGGGAGCCAAGCTGAGATCAACTGAGCTTCACCCAGATCAGCAGACTTGTCCAGCAGGCAGGTAACTCAGCAAAAAGCATAGATGCTTATTCCTGAATACTGCTAAAGATTTGTAGTGGTCTGAAATTGCCACATTAAGGTGTCCAGAGATAACTAGTACACAGGTTAGTCAGCCTGCACCTCAAAGTGCAGAAGATGCAGAACAAAGCTATAGACAGCATGCAAGTAGCATGAAGTCTCAACAAGAAACTAACCTTTTTTAATTGTAAGTCACTGAGATATGGGACTGCTACCCAGAATAGCCTAGCCCATGCTGACTGATACATCAATCAATCTTCCTAACTAAGCTTTCTCTACTTCTGATTTATTTTTTCTTCCTATTTGATTTCTATTTCATAGAAACTGGGTTTGCATAAGGAGAAGGAAATGGCAACCCACTCCAGCATAAATTCCTTATGATACTGCTATCTAGCTGCTTCTCATATTGTTCCATGCATGCGTGCATTCTAAGTCGCTTCAGTCGTGTCCAACTCTTTGCGACCCTATGGGCCATAATCTGCCAGGCTCCTCTGACCATGGGATTCTCCAGGCAAGAATGCTGTAGTGCGTTGCCATGCCCTCCTCCAGGGAATCTTCACGATGCAGAGATCAAACCTGCCTCTCTTACGTCTCCTGCATTGGCAGGCAGGTTTGCCTGGGGAAACCCGTCTAGTGCCATCTGGGAAGCCCTCTTGTTATTCATCCTAAACTTTTCCTGACTTTAGACCTTAAGATTCATCTCTTTTCCAGGATCCCTGGACCACAAGGTCAGGTTTTAGCAAATTGGAAATTTGTGCACTTTTTTTAGTGATAAGACTTTGCAAGACCAAGGCCAAGGTCATACTTTGGGGGCCATCTGCATGTTACCTTTAGAATTCACTTCCTTTCATTTTGATTCACAAGAGCATTTAAGGTGTAATGTCAAACAACCAACAAAGCATGACTTTTATTCTAGTTTCCAAGTAGCTGGAAAATTGCTACTGAGCAAAATTTGAAACAGTCCATTCATCTTTTCTAGGGAAATACATGTGCCATCAGAACAGTATATAAGATTCTTTATTTATACCATCCAGAACACGCTTAGACATTCAGTCAGTGAAGAGTAGTAGACATAGGAACTTTTAAAAGGAATTGCCAATCCACTATATTGATTAATGTAGAGTATCATAATTGCTTTTTGGAAGGTCAAATTTGATCAAACACTGTTCCCACTAGCTAGAGAAAAGGGTCTATCATCTTCTCAGTTCCCTGACCACAACTTTCTATTCTTAGGAGGGATATTAGATGCAAGGTTACTGGGGAGCCACTATGCTTAGAAGAAGGACAAGGTCAAACATAGGGATGTACCTGGTTGGAAATCACTGCTGACTGGAGATCCCATGCACTGCCAATGGGACTGAAAACTGGTCCAATCACTTAGAAAAACCAACATATCTGTAGAAGTGTAATATTTGCACCTTCTATGATTCAGCAACCTTATTTCTTGGTATATACGCAATAGAAAGTATATATCTTTGTACCAAAAGATATACAACAGAATATTTATAGCAGCATTATTCATAATAGTCCCCAATTCAAAACTATCCAAACTCCCAACAGAAGCATAATGGAAAAAATAATTGTGGTATACCTACAGAATATTACCTAGCAGTGAACATGAACAGTTTATGACTATACACAAAGCATCATAAATCACTTCACAGATGTAATGCTGAGGAGGAAAAAACCTCAGGTGCAAAGAGGTTATACTGGATGAGTCCATTTTCATGAAGTTTAAACATAAGCAAAACAAAAGTTCAGTGGTGTAGAAGTTGGGATATTTGTCACTTTTAGGGGGCGGTGACTTGGAGGTGGGCAGGAGGAGGGCTTCTGGGGCTGGCAGTGTTCTGATTCCTGATCTGGGCACTGATGACATGCATGGGTTCACGTGTCAAAGTTCTGCGAGTTGTCGTCTTATGCTTTACACATTCCTCTGTACTCATATTACCCTTCACTAGACTTAAGGGGCAGAGAAGGCAATGGCAACCCACTCCAGTGTTCTTGCCTGGAGAATCCCAGGGACGGAGGAGCCTGGTGGGCTGCCGTCTATGGGGTCGCACAGAGTCGGACACGACTGAAGCGACTTAGCAGCAGCAGCAGCAGACTTAAGGGGAAAAACGACAAGAAAGAAAACTAAGCAAATTACTCTCAATCTTGTTTTCTCTTGGTTATATCCCATGATCTTCACAACTATCCCTATTATAAAGTCTCCTAGCATTACTGACCTCTCTTCTTTGTATTTGTTTCAGTTAAAATTTTATATTCATTTGTGTGAATCTTGCACATGACAAGAATAGTGCCTGGAACATAGTAAATATTTAATAAACATTTTCAGGTGAATAAACAGAGGTCTATGTTTCTATAACATCACAAGGGTCTATGCAGGTTTTGTTTAGAGACTGTGTCTCATTTTGTTTGCCAATGAACCACATGTCCAGCACAATGCCTGGTACATAGTGGACCCTCATTATATATATGTGTGTGTATATGTATACACACACATATATATATTTAAAACACAGGAAGGAAGGGAGGGAAGGGGAGATGGAAAAGAGAAAAAGCCTGGTTTCCCCAATGCATAGGAGGAAGCTTACAGCTTTATAGTATGATATTTCTATCATCCTGCTCATGAATATCTCACAGAGAATTTATGATTTTTTTTCCATATTAACTTTGTAGTCATCAAACTCTCAACTGGAGAAAAATGGACTGACCAGTCAATTCTCAGATCCAAGTAGGAGGACTCAAGACAAATGAATTGGATCTCTCCCTAACCTTCTGACTGTCTCCCCAAAGATAAGCCATGGCCCTTGAGAAGCACGGCTAAAGATAAGCATGGCCCTTGAGAAGCACAGCTAAAGATAAACATGGCCCTTGGGTCTGCATACATCTCTACAACACAGGCTGTGTTTAGTGAGAATTATAAATAGCATTAATGTAATAACATCCTGGAATGCGAAGTCAAATGGGCCTTAGGAAGCATCACTACAAACAATGCTAGTGGAGATGATGGAATTTCACTTGAGCTATTTCAAATCCTAAAAAAAAATGATGCTGTGAAGTGCTACACTCAATATGCCAGCAAATTTGGTAAACTCAGCAATGGTCACAGGACTGGAAAAGGTCAGTTTTCATTCCAGTCCCTAAGAAAGGCAATGCCAAAGAATGCTCAAACTACCACACAGTTGCACTCATCTCAGATGCTAGTAAAGTAATGCTTAAAATTCTCCAAGCCAGGCCTCAACAGAATGTGAACCATGAATTTTCAGATGTTCAAGCTGGATTTAGAAAAGGCAAAGGAACCAGAGATCAAATTGCCAACATCTGTTGGATGATCGAAAAAGCAAGAGGGTTCCAGAAAAACATCTACTTCTGCTTTATTGACAATGCCAAAACCTTTGACTGTGTGGATCACAACAAACTGTGGAAAATCCTTAAAGAGATGGGAATACCAGACTACTTTACCTGCCTTGTGAGAAATCTGTATGCAGGTCAGGAAGCAAGTTAGAACTGGACACCAAAAAACAGACTGGTTCCAAATCGGGAAAGGAGTACATCAAGGCTGTATATTGTCACCTTGCTTATTTAACTTATATGCAGAGTACATCATATGAAATGCCAGGCTGGATGAAGCAGAAGCCGGAATCAAGACTGCCAGAAGAAATATCAGTAATCTCAAATATGCAGATGACACCACCCTTATGGCAGAAAGGGAAGAAGAACTAAAGAGTTTCTTGTTGAAAGTGAAAGAAGAAAGTGAAAAAGTTGGCTTAGAACTTAACATCAGAAAACTAAGATCATGGCTTCTGGTCCCATCACTTCATGGCGAATAGATGGGGAAACAGTGGCTGTCTTTATTTTGGGGGCTCCAAAATCACTGCAGATGGTGACTACAGCCATGAAATTAAGATGCTTGCTTCTTGGAAGAAAAGTTATGACCAACCTAGACAGCATATTCAAAAGCAGAGACATTACTTTGCCAACAAAGGTCCGTCTAGTCAAGGCTATGGTTTTTCCAGTAGTCATGTATGGATGTGAGAGTTGGACTATAAAGAAAGCTGAGCACCAAAGAATTGATGCTTTTGAACTGTGGTGTTGGAGAAAACTCTTGAGAGTCCCTTGGATTGCAAGGAGATCCAATCAGTCCATCCTAAAGGAAATCAGTTCTGAATATTCATTGGAAGGACTGATGCTGAAGCTGAAACTCCAATACTTTGGCCACCTGATAGGAGAACTGTCTCATTTGAAAAGACCCTGATGATGGGAAAGATTGAAGGCAGGAGGAGAAGGGGATGACAGAGGAAGAGATAGTTGGATGGCATCACCAACTCAATGGACATGAATTTGAGTAATCTCTGGGAGTTGGTGATGGACAGGGAGGCCTGGAGTGCTGCAGTGCTGCGGCTGCTGCTGCTGCTGCTGCTAAGTCGCTTCAGTCGTGTCCAACTCTGTGTGACCCCACAGATGGCAACCCACCAGGCTCCCCTATCCCTGGGATTCTCCAGGCAAGAACACTGAGTGGGTTGCCATTTCCTTCTCCAATGCATGAAAGTGAAAAGTGAAAGTGAAGTCGCTCAGTCATGTCCAACTCTTCGCAACCCCATGGACTGCAGCCTTCCAGGCTCCTCCGCCCATGGGATTTTCCAGGCAAGAGTACTGGAGTGGGTTGCCACTGCCTTCTCTGGTGCTGCAGTCCATGGGGTCCCAAAGAGATGGACACGACTGAGCGACTGAACTGAACTGAACTGAATATTATTAGGAATCATGATCTCAGGAATCATACTAAAAAATCCCTGTACATCCTCAGGAAAATTCCAGGATAGGCTGGCTAGTATCATTCCTTTTTCAGAGATGCTGAAGTTAAGTGCTTGCCTGAGGTCTTAGAGCTAACTTTAATTAAAAGAATCTTCACTTGAACCCAAAGGTCTTCATCCACTGAGCATCCCCACCAATTAAAAAAATAGCCAATATTGACTAAGCCAAGTCCTTCAACAATGACCACAGGTCACATTTCTTAAGACAAGGTGCCAGACCCTCTTCTAAGTGCTTACACACTCCCTGTGTCACTATTCGCCCCTGAAGAGATGAAGAAATAGAGACCCTGAGGTTCATGGCATGCTGATCCATGGTTGTCTGATGTGCAGGTGGAGAGGCAGCCTGGCTCCAGGTGGGCAGCCTTAGTCACCACACAATCCACCTCTTACATGTTCCATCAGTGAATCCAGTGCTTCACAAACTTGAGCCTGACTGGGAAGCACAGAGGGGCTTGTACAGATTTGACAACCCCATCCCTAGAGCCTGGGGTTCAGCAGGTGTGGGACAGACTCAGCATCTGCATTTTGGCACACCTGGAGAGGGCATGAAGCCCCACACCCTCTCCCCTCACGTTGCTCCATGTATTTCTCTCACTGCTCAGGAGTTATAACCTTTTGTAATAAACTGGTGATCTAATGGGGGGGAAGGGCACAATATTTTCTGAATTATCCCCAAATGTTGCCACTCCTCACTAAAATATTGTCTCCTAATGTTATCTTATAGACTAGACAGTAATGTAAATGGCTTTAAAAATAATAACAAGACTAAGATTTTAAAGATGATAATAAAATATTCTCATGTTTGCTCCAATATAGAGATGTTTTTGCTGATAAAAGGGGTGATTAACCCTAGGATGATTTTCAATCTTTGATAGAGAATAAATGATAAGGCTTTAAGAAAAAGAAAGAATCTGCATTTTGAGCAAGTGCCCAGATTTTTTGGTTGTTGCTCATTCAGGAACCGCTCTTCAAGAGGAGGTCATTTTAATCTCCAAGAACCCACGATGAGGAAGATGCTATCATCTCCTTGAGTTCCAGGGTGGCTTAAAGGTTACATTGTCTCCAACGAGTGGCACAGGGCAGGTGTCAATCAATGAATCTTGAACCAAGCAGTGAAATGACTTGCACTGCATCATGCAGCTGAATGGCACTCTGAAGATTAAATTTACCCTGTCATTCCAGAGACAAGGCATGTAGGGACTCCCCAGATTGCTTTTGAAGAATGTACTGATACCTCTCACATATTAGACCAGCAGGACATCCAAGAAGCTGAGATTCAGGTGTTCTCCAGCTCTCACAAGATCTAGAATAGCTTCCTGCACCTAAAGATCACCCAAAAATCATCTGCTAAATTGAACTGAAGTGGTATTCTCCTCATTCTTCTCCCTGGAGTAAAGATTCAATAATTTTGTTAAATTAGGAAATACTTGCTTCTTGTTTTCTTCCAGCATGTGGTCCTTTCTCTCAGGGATCACAATTTAGTTTGCTTGCCACAGAGTGCTTTTGTATATACTATTATCAATAGAACTTTTTTTTTTTTTCATTTAGACTAACCCTGGAAGACAGAGAAAAAGTGTAACGGTTTCTTGTTCATTCCTGGTTAACTTGAGCAATATACATATGTGATAAATATCTAGTTCAACTTCCATTATTAGTAACAATGAAACATTGCCATCCATTGATATGTTTCCTCAGAGGAAGTGAGAGCATTCAGTCACACTTCGTCCTATTCACCATCCTGTGTGAAAGTTAGGTAGGTATTTTTGGAAAATGGAAAGAAATCAAGGCACTGAGGTGGGAAATGGAACCCTACCATCACAGAAGCTTGGAATTCATACAACTCAGAATGTTTTCGGGCCTTTGCGTCACTTGGAAATTGAGCTGAGCCTCCAGTATTCTGGGTTTCCTTGGTAGCTCAGCTGGTAAAGAATCCGTCTGCAATGCAGGAGACCCTGGTTCAATTCCTGGGTTGGTAAGATCCTCTGGAGAAGGGATAGGCTACCCACTCCAGTATTCTTGGGCTTCCCTGGTGGCTCAGCTGGTAAAGAATCTACCTGCAATGCGGGAGACCTGTGTTTGATCCCTGGGTTAGGAAGATCCCCTGGAGAAGGGAACGGCTACCTACTCCAATATTCTGGCCTGGTGAATTCCATGGACTGTATAGTCCATGGGGTCGCAAAAAGTTGGACACGGCTGAGCGACTTTCACTCTGGGGTTCTGGGTAATGTGTTTATGGAAAAAAGAGTTTTTCACACTATGCCAGAGAGATGCCGCCATGTTCCCTGTCCTCCTTCGTTTGGCCTGATTTTCCCTCCTGATGTTTCTATCCCCAGCACAGGCACCTTCATTCTCCCAGGGCAAAGGGCCATGGGGTCTGTGCCGCCCTCGGTTCCCTTCCACTGGCCCACCGTCACATCCCATCAGTGACTCTATCCCCAGGCATCACTCTATCCATAGCTGCGGCTGTCAGTGAGGCCCTAGACACATGGAGCCGCTTCCACCAGCTCAATGCCTATCTAGCAGGGTGTGCCACTTTGCTTCCAGTGGTCTGTACCTGAGGTCTGCTTCAGAAAGCACCCTGAGACTACAAGAACTCTTTACTTTGGTGCCTGGGGGTTTATATCACCCTAGGCTTGGCCCACAACCAAGGGGTGACCAGGGCAGAAGGAGGAAAGCCCAGCTCCATACTGCCAAACGAAACAAACTCTGAGGTGGTGCTGATGCTCCAGAGTGCCCCGTGGGGTGAGCCTGGGGCAGGGGCTTCACTGAAAGCTCCCTCTGGCCTGTCTCTTCTCCTTCTCTGACTTGTTTCCCTCCCCGTCACTGGTTTCTGCTGGGAGCAACTCCATGGGAAGTTCCTTTCTATGGACCCTCGCCTAGAGAGCCCACCCCAGAACAGTCTAGTGGAGTGTCCGCCTTTCCACTCTGGAAGCTACCACCTTAGTTCATGATCCACCATGGAAGCACCCAGATCACCATCTCAGCTCCTGACTCATCCTGCTCACCGACTATTCTACATCATTCTAAGGATGTCCCTGAGCACTGCACTCCTCTGATCAAAAGGCAGTGATCATTGCTCATCTGCTGTGGGATCAAGGACAAACTCAGCCTGAAGTTCAGAGCCCTCCACACCAGGACTCCAATCCATCAATCATTAACTCCGCAGATTAACTCCTGCCACTGTATGAAACTCAATGCGGACAAACCGCCACCCTACTTTCTCAGCCCCCTCCTTTGCTCAGAGCTGTTCTTTCACCCTAAGAGGGCCTCTCGTTTTATCTAAGTAACAAGTCATTCAAGTCCATCTCAAAGGCCTTTTCTATTATGAATACCTTCCCTTGTTTTTATTAGTTTCCTCTTGCTGTCATAAGAAGTTACACCACAGATTTAATGGCTTAACACACACTGATTATCTTGCAGTTCTGTAGGTAAAAAATCAAGGCAGGCTCACCTCAGCCCTTTACTAAAGATTCCCAAGGAGGAGGTCGATGTGTGGACCAGTTGGGCTCTTACCTGGAGGTTTTATTTATTTATATTTTTGGGGTGGGGGGGGGGTATCTATTTTACAACTCCTTTGGCTTGTTAGCAGAATTCTATTCCTTCGGGTTGTAGTAGTGAAGTCCGTGGCCCCTCTGTTGAGAAAGCCAGTCCCTGTCAAGCTTAGGTTCTCTTTGACTTCCCCTTCTGTCATATCCCTTCTGCCTTCAATCGAGAAAGTTCTCTGCTCCTAATAGATCATGTGGTTAGACTGAGCCACCCAGATAATCCAGGACAATCTCCCCCATCTCACGGTCCATAACCTTAATCACATCTGCACAGTCCCTTTCACCAGGTAACCTAACACATTCATAGGTTCCACAGTTGACAGTGTAAGCATCTTTGTGGGGGCAAGTCTGCTAGTCACATTCCCCACCCCCATAAAAATGGTCTCTTCCCACTCTGAAATCCTATTTTCCTTCCTATCTCCCTTACGGTAATTTTCCCTCACAATATAAAGTAGGAATTCTAACACTTCAGTTGTGCTTACAGGCACTCTTCCAAGCACTTTACACATTTGGATCCACTGAATCTTTGTGACAACACTTTGAGGTCAGGACTATTACCATGTCCATTTCACTGAGGAGGAAACAGAGACATAAGGAGACTCATAAGCTGACAAATGGTAGAACCAGGCATGGCAGAGCTGATGCTATGTGGGTGCCAACTAAGTGTCCTTCCAGCTCCACGGGAGGACTTCACTTCCAACTGCCCCTGCATCAAGGTGGGGCCGCGTGACCAGTTCTGGCCACTGGAAGGGCCAGAAGAAGGGCTGACGGTCACTTTTCTAGCTTGGCCCCTCAAATACGTGGCATAGTTTTCCATGTGTTTTCTCTTTCCCTCTGGCTAGAAGCAAATGACCCCACGATGGCAGAGCCACACCATGAAGAGCCTGGGCCTCTGAGTCAGTGCTTACAGGATGAGGGGGCCAGGAGGTCCTCTTGCCGGGGCAGTGGCGTGTGAGTTAGCTCACCTCCTGGGCTTACGTCACTGGGATTTTGGGGATCTTTGTTACAGCAGCTAGTACTACTTCCTTTGATGAATACACCAACTTTCAAGCGTAGGAAGACTGGCTCTGGAGTCTGTGCCCTTAATGGAAATGCTATGCCTTCCCTCTTCTTTTCCTGAAGAATAATACCTCTGGGATTACTGGATGAACCCAGCCTTTATGGAGATAACGTAAGGGTGATGTGACGTGTTCATAGCACACCTTACACTGTGCTGGCCACTCAGATACTTCTGAGTCTGGGAGGCTGGAGTCTGCTAACTCCCTTTCCCCCTCTTCCCACACTTATGCACTGTTTAATATACAGGCAACAAACATCTGCTGGGTTAAATGCAGAAGATGGGCTTTTCTGGGTACACTGAAACATACACATTACCAGATGTAAAACAGACAGCCAGTAGGAACTCGTTGTATGATGCACAGAACCCAAAGCCGGCACTCAGTGACAGTGTAGAGGGTGGCCTGTGGCGGGAGGCGGGGGGGAGGTTCAGGAGGGAGGGAATACATGCCTATCTATGGTTGGTTCACGTTGCTGTGCGGCAAAAACCAACACAGCACTGTAAATCACTTATCCTCCAATTAAAACTTTTTAAAAAGATGACGTTTTCTAAACAAATTAGTTATATAAAATAATTTCAGAGAAAATAGTCCAGGTATCAATATTTGAAAAAAATCACTCACTTGCAGAGAGTCAGAGACCATCCTATTGACACAGGACCTGCTTAAAGGTGAAAGCTAAAGGGCTCTGACCTGCTTGCTTACACCTGCCAGGTGCTACTTCCTTGTGACAAGTGTATCAGAAAGAAACTTAGGTTACCTTGGAAATACCAAAATATAGTAGCGACTTGTGAAAGAATATTTTGCCTAATGATAAATGTGGTGATTTTACAAGTTCTGTGTCCTCTCCAAGCAGTGAAATAAAGAAGGTCACTTTCTCTCACATTAAAGGTCATAATATAAAGGAAACCCTTTGGTCTTCTCAATAAGAGCGTTCAAATAGAATAATTATACCCATTTCACTTTGGATTTTTCATCAGGTTACATAATCTGGTGATGTTTGCTAGGCAGGAAAACCAGCAGAAAAGACTGGGATGACTGAAATAAACAATCCCACTGTAATTCCCCCAACTTAAGATGACAGATTCTCAGAAGGAGCAAGAAATGGACTTAAAAATAAAAGAAACAAAGAAACAAAAATACAAACTGCTTATTACAATACCAAATGCCAGAAGTCTAGCATAAATACATTCTGGTATGGCCTCAAAGCAATATGGTTCTAAAATGCTCCTAAATGATTCTAGAGCCTCTAAAATTTATAAATCCCACCTTTCATTCCATCCATGCCCTACATCTACTTACTAACATCCTAGAATGTGAATAAAGCCTTTTAAAATTTACATTTAAGCAGATGTTTGCATATGAGTTTATCTTCATACCTATCAATATATTTAAATATTAAATTTTGTACTTATAAATGTATATATTATTCTTCATATCTGTGAATATATTTTTCTTTTAAATGCTAATAGGGATATATGCTACAACTTGGGTTGTCAAATTATAAACATTTGCATAAATGTTTATCTATAGTCATGATGAGGAATGCTCTGCCCTCCAGCACCCGCCCCTCACTCCCAAGTTCCAGACCCAAATTTTTACTGTGCGGTAGACCTCTCCTCCTTGGGCAAACTCCAGGAGATGGTGCGGGACAGGGAAGCGGGGCATGCTGCAGTCCTCGGGGTCAAGAAGGGTCAGACACGACTTGGCAACCGACAACAACAACAAAGACCTCTCCGAAAGTATACAGCATGCGAGACTCTCACAGCCCCAAATCAATTCCAGCATTTCCTCTCCAAAATGTACTCTTCCAAGGATAGTCCTGATCTGGTTGATCGTGCTGGCATCACCCAGAAGCCTGATACAACAAGGAATCTAGGCGCTTTTCTCCATTCCCTCCTTTCCCCTTTCTCCCATGCTTAAACAATCATCACAGCCCCTAGAACTGACCTACGAAACGTTTTCTTTAAACTCCTTACTTAACGCTCTAAAATTCCTTAATGTGTACTAGGTCCTTGCCCTTGTGTTTATGTATAATTACACTGTAATGAGAGAAGCCAGAAAATAGACTAGAAAAAAAAAGGAAGAAAGGGAAGGCGGAAGGGAGGGAGGGGAAAAGGGGGGAGGAATTAAAAGAGGTGAAATACACTCAGATAAATGCTGTAAAGAGAAGGAAACAAGGATGTGATGAACATGAGCCAAGGTAAGCTCTGGATGGGAAAGGAAAGAGAAGAAAGGTGTCTCTGAAGAGACGACTCTGAACTAAGAGCAGAAGGATGAGAAAGGGCAGCTGCGGGCGGCCGGCAGGAGGCAGGAGAGCCCCCCGGGTGCGGGTGCGGCAGAGCGGAGCTCAGAGCGGGGCGCTGCGGGCTCAGGGCTCAGGGAAGCAGTGCGAATGCAGGACAGAGGGCAGCGCCCGAAGGGGAGACAGAGGACATGACACCAGAGAGAAGGGCGGGGCCGGCTCCTGGAGAGCCTTCCACTCCCTGCCACCAGCGGAGTCTGCTAGAACAGGGCTTCAAGCCGGGAACAATGCGGTCTGGGTTATGGTTGTTGGAGAAGGACGCTGGCTGCACTCTAACTAATACTAGTCTACGCTCTGCTTCTCTGGATTTGCCTTATCTGGGAAATCAGAGTGGGAAAGGGAAAAAGTCGGAGGCTATCTTCATCATCGAGGCAGGAAAGGCATCAGCTTCGACTAGAATTTCTTCAGCAGATGTAGCGAAGTGTTGCCAGGCTCAGAACATTCCTGCGTGGGGAACCGGGTGTGCTTGCTAATGGAATTGCTGTCTGTGTCAGGGTAGGGGCTGAGGGTGTAGACAGAGAAAGGAGAATAGAGGATGGCTCTTTTGTCTTGGGCTGAGCAAACGTTCTCTCTCCATGGCCCCTGCCTTAGTTAAGGTACCTCATAACTGTAGCCGGGAAGAAACTGAAGTCCTGTCTTGATCTCGAATTGTTTTTTTCCCTGTCTCCCATTCTCCCCACTCAGTCCTCTTCAAAATTATTCTCTGTATTATCCTGTCAACCTCAGAATCATTTCCCTGAAGAACTGGATCAGTCATACTCTGGTTAGGATGCAAGAATGCACACTAAGTATTGTCAGAGAGGATTTAACAAAGGGAACTTTTTACTCAGGGCATAAAAGGAGGCTTGGAGATAAAATCAGATATTAGCGACTTCAACACCATTGTCAGTTTTAGGGTTAATTAAGATCATGAATATGTGAAAGATACAGTTACTACAGTTACTCCCCTAAAGGCTGAGCTAAATAGAGGGGAAAGTGGGGACCCTAGAACCTGGAGCTTGAAGAGGTTCCTAAATGTCCTAGATTCCAGACTTATTATTCTCCGAATCTATTGTGTTCTTTGGAATCTACTCTCCTTTCCACTCCAATGGACCACTTTCTGTCAGTTGAGCTATTTCAAATCCTGAAAGATGATGCTATGAAAGTGCTGTACCCAATATGCCAGCAAATTTGGAAAACTCAGCAGTGGCCACAGGACTGGAAAAGGTCACTTTTCATTCCAATCCCAAAGAAAGGCAATGCCAAAGAATGCTCAAACTACTGCACAATTGCACTCATCTCACACACTAGTAAACTAAAGCTCAAAATTCTCCAAGCCAGGCTTTAGCAGTACGTGAACTGTGAACTTCCAGATGTTCAAGCTGGATTTAGAAAAGGCAGAGGAACCAGAGATCAAATTGCCAACATCCGCTGGATCATGGAAAAAGCAAGAGAGTTCCAGAAAAACATCTATTTCTGTTTTATTGACTATGCCAAAGCCTTTGACTGTGTGGATCATAATAAACTGTGGAAAATTCTGAAAGAGATGGGAATACCAGACCACCTGATCTGCCTCTTGAGAAATTTGTATGCAGGTCAGGAAGCAACAGTTAGGACTGGACATGGAACAACAGACTGGTTCCAAATAGGAAAATGAGTACGTCAAGGCTGTATATTGTTTACCCTGCTTATTTAACTTATATGCAGAGAACATCATGAGAAACGCTGGACTAGAAGAAACACAAGCTGGAATCAAGATTGCCGGGAGAAATATCAATAACCTCAGATATGCAGATGACACCACCCTTATGGCAGAAAGTGAAGAGGAACTAAAAAGCCTCTTGATGAAAGTGAAAGAGGAGAGTGAAAAAGTTGGCTTAAAGCTCAACATTCAGAAAACGAAGATCATGGCATCCAGTCCCATCACTTCATGGGAAATAGATGGGGAAACAGTGGAAACAGTGTCAGACTTTATTTTGGGGGGCTCCAAATTCACTGCAGATGGTGACTGCTGCCATGAAATTAAAAGACGCTTACTCCTTGGAAGGAAAGTTATTTCCAACCTGGATAGCATATTGAAAAGCAGAGACATTACTTTGCCAACAAAGGTCCGTCTAGTCAAGGCTATGGTTTTTCCAGTGGTCATGTACGGATGTGAGAGTTGGACTGTGAAGAAAGCTGAGCACTGAAGAATTGATGCTTTTGAACTGTGGTGTTGGAGAAGACTCTCTTTGTTTTTTTTTAATTTTATTTTATTTTTAAACTTTACAATATTGTATTGGTTTTGCCATACATCAAAACCACTATGAGGTACCATTTCACACCAGTCAGAATGGCTGCGATCCAAAAGTCTACAAGCAATAAATGCTGGAGAGGGTGTGGAGAAAAGGGAACCCTCTTACACTATTGGTGGGAATGCAAACTAGTACAGCCACTATGGAGAACTGGAAATAGAACTGCCTTATGATCCAGCAATCCCACTGCTGGGCATACACACTGAGGAAACCAGAAGGGAAAGAGACACGTGTACCCCGATGTTCATCGCAGCACTGTTTATAACAGCCAGGACATGGAAGCAACCTAAATGTCCATCAGCAAATGAATGGATAAGAAAGCTATGGTACATATACACAATGGAGTATTACTCAGCCATTAAAAACAATACATTTGAATCAGTTCTAATGAGGTGGATGAAACTGGAGCCTATTATACAGAGTGAAGTAAGCCAGAAAGAAAAACACCAATACAGTATACTAAGGCATATATATGGAATTTAGAAAGATGGTAAAAATAACCCTGTATACGAGACAGCAAAAGAGACACTGATGTATAGAACAGTCTTTTGGACTCTGTGGGAGAGGGAGAGGGTGGGATGATTTGGCAGAATGGCATTGAAATATGTATAATATCATATATGAAATGAGTCGCCAGTCCAGGTTCGATGCACGATACTGGATGCTTGGGGTTGGTGCACTGGGACGACCCAGAGGGATGGTATGGGGAGGGAGGAGGGAGGAGGGTTCAGGATGGGGAACACATGTATACCTGTGGAGAAGACTCTTGAAAGTCCCTTGGAGACTTTCCAAGTGCCAAGGAGATCCAACCAGTCCATTCTGAAGGAGATCACTCCTGGGATTTCTTTGGAAGGAATGATGCTAAAGCTGAAACTCCAGTACTTTGGCCACCTCATGCAAAGAGTTGACTCATTGGAAAACACTCTGATGCTGGGAGGGATTCAGGGCAGGAGGAGAAGGGGACGACAGAAGATGAGATGGCTGGATGGCATCACCAACTCGATGGACATGAGTCTGAGTGAACTCTGGGAGTTGGTGATGGACAGGGAGGCCTGGCGTGCTGCGATTCATGGGGTCGCAAAGAGTCTGACACGACTGAGCGACTGAACTGAACTGAACTCCTTTGCACATGTCATTGATGCTGGAATTTCACTCCCTCTGCACAGGCAATAGTTCTGGAAAGCCACTCTTCAAGCAGAGTAAATCACACTGTCTTCTTTGACAGCCTTGTGCTTCCAAAGCTCTATGTCAGCATGTATCATATAGCACTGTCATGGATCTACTTACAGAGCTGGCTTCCTCACAGGACTATGAATTTCATGCAGGTAATAATTATGAACTGAAGACTTCTCAGCATACCTCTAAAGATGCTGGTTGAATTGATGGTAACCGCAGACAGGCCAGGAGATCCACACTGGTATTTAGATGAAGTTCAAATTAGAGTGAAAGGGTAAATACCACCCACCTCATCCATAGAAAAGGATACAGAGTGGTGGTCATTTTACTTGTATGACATCTACTGTTAGTTCTTGTGCCATAAAAAACCACTTTGTGGTTAGCTCAGCTGTCTGTGGGTTCAGGGTTTCAGCTGGGCTCAGGGGAGTGGTTTTTCTGGACTCACTAGGCTCAGCCACTCATTTCTGGTCAGCTACAGGTAGGCGAGGGGCTGCTAGCCTAGGAGAGCTTGTGTCTGTGCAGTATGAAACCTCCCCTTCAGCAGGTTAGGCTGGACACGGATAATGGGCAGGGCCCAAGACCATGGAAGGCTATGCTTGCAATAGTTCACCATCACTTCTGCTGCAATCTATCAGCCAAAGCAAATCACAAGGGCAGACAAAACTCAAGAAGTGGGGAAATGACCACATCTTAGTCATTAGGCATATGGGATCTTAGTTCCCCAACAAGGGATCAAATGCCTGCAGTGCAAGCATGGAGTCTTAACCCCTGGACTACCAGGGAAGTCTCTCTCACTCTCTTCCTTGAGAACTTATGTTGAACAAGTAAAGTGAAGTCACTCAGTTGCGTCCGACTCTTTGCGACCCCATGGACTGTAGCCCACCAGGCTCTTGGTCCGTGGGATTTTCCAGGCATGAATACTGGAGTGGGTTGCCAGTTCCTTCTCCAGGGGATCTTCCCGACCCAGGGATCAAACCCAGTCCCCCGATTATAGGCAGACGCTTTACCATCTGAGCTACCAGGGAAGCCCTACCTTGAGCAAAAGCCTGTGTTAACTAAAGGGAGAGGCTAGCCACATGGAGCAGAGTCCAGTGGTCCTTGCTAAAATCATCCTAGACTAGTCTACACTCTGCCAGCTGTCACACATGAAGGATAGGGCAGCAAAGGCCAGCAGAGTAGCTGCCCAACCCACAGTGAACCACAGACACATGAGTGAGCTGAGCCAAGACAACAGGTACAATCATAAACCCTTGTTTTCAGTTTTGGGGTGGTTTGTTATGTGTCTGTAGCTAACTAATAGGAAACTTATTACCAACCTGCCATAACATTAATATCTATGCTGTCCTAAAGTAATTGTTCAGGAGCTGCTGTTTTTAATTTATTATCAACAGTATTTTCTTGAGTCTCTCATCGATACACACAATCTCTTTCTTTCTCATCTTTATAATGTCCGTGGCCAGTTTTGCCTTCATGCTTTTTGAAAGGGGAATATATACAGCTTACAGCTCGAGTCAGCTATGTTACCTATTTTTCAGCAGAATCAATGGGCAGAGCAGTTTCCACAGTCAAGCAGACCCATGATTAATCCTGGTTCTGACACCAGCTGGCAGTGTGTCTCTGGGCAAGTTACTTTATCTGTAAACTGAAGATGATGCAAACGTAGCACCCCCACATAAAGCTGTCCAGGTTGGGTACTGTACAAATCCAAATGTCACCAACTGTTGTTCTTCAGCACATCATCCTCATGGCTAGATACAGCAGGCCTATGTTTGGGGGGTAAATAAGAGATGCTTTGTATTGTGTTGACCAAAATGTTCCTTCAATTTTAAGTAAAAATAAAAGATACATTCTTCACTTTCATCAAAAACGTCATTGAACAACATATTCACCATTTTGTTCTACTACCTTCTGCTATTTTTCAGGCAGCTTGACTTTACATCTTCCCAGAACTTTTTATCTTTTTGAGCAAAGAATTGTCCCAGGAGCCTTTTGCAGTCTGCCAGGGAATTAAAATTTTTTCCATTAAGAGAATTTTATAAAGACCTAAATAAATGAAAATCCGAAGGGGTGATGTCTGGTGGATGTGGTGAATGAATCAGAACTTCCCAGCAGTTCCCTTCTAATGGTTTTTGCCTGGTTATCAAAGAAATATGCAACCTTGCATTATCCCGATGGAAGATTATGTGTGTTCAGTTGACTAATTCTGGACACTTCTGAAATTTTGGACATTTCAGTTGGTCTAACTGGGAGCAGCACTTATTGGAATTAATCACTTGATTTTCTACAAGGAGCTCATGATAGAGGACTCCCTTCCAATCCCACTACAGACACAGCATCACCTTCTTTGTATGAAGACGGGCTTTTGATGTGCTCGGCAGTGGTTGATGTCACTTGCCCCATGATCTCCTCCATTCCACATTACTGTACAGTGTCCACTTTTTATCATCTATCACAACTTGTCTTAAAAAAACAACGTTTTTTTTACATATAAGTAGAGAAGTGCATGTGGAAATAGAGTCAAGAAGGTTTTTTCCACTTATGTGGAACCCAAACATCAAAATGATGAACATAACCAAGCTGGTGCAAATGATTTTCAGCACTTGATTTGGATATTTTGAGTGTGCCAGCTATCTCTCATGTGGTATAATGTTAACTGTTCTTAATCAGTGTCTTGATTTTTTCACTATCAACTTCAACTTGTGTATCTGACCACGGAGCATGGTCCAGTGAGAAATTTCCAGCATAAAACTTTACAAACCACCTTTGACAGGATCCGTCACAGTACCTTCTCAATACACTGCATAAACTTTTTACTGCATTTCAGTTGCTTATTTTAACCTTTCTTGAAATAATAAAGCATAATAAGCCCAACATTTTTCTTCCATCTTTAATATTAAAATGGCTACACAAAAATTCACCAATTTTGGTAAGTTTGGTTTTTTTAAGTGCACATGAATAGGATAGCTTTCACAATTACAATGTCATAAAATTGTTTCAAATGAAGTTAAAGACAGCTAAGTGCTGCTAGAGCCAGCTCACAGGGAAAGCAAATGAACTTTTTGGCCAACCCAGTACACAGCAGGCATTTACAAGCTTCACTTTCTTTCTTTCTGTTTCCCAACATCCAGAAATACTAATAGTACTCAGTGAACTAGCTCCTGAGCCAAATCGGCCCATTTTGCATTTTATGAATAAAATGTTATTTGAACACAGCCATACCTATGTTATGCTTACTCCTGCTTTATATATAGTGACAGAGATGAGTAGTTACATCCCCACACACAGCCCGACAAAGCCTGAAATACTTATGATCTGGCTGGCCCGTTAGATAAAAAGCTTACTGATCCCAGCAATAAACTGCTATACCTCAAGTTTTTGTTGTACATAAAAAGTACCTGGAAATCTTGTTTAAAACACAGATTCTTTGGGTCCTGCCAGCCAGAGACTCTGAATCAGTACGTCTGGGTGAGACCTGAGAAGCCGCATTTCTAACAAGCATCCAAGTGATATTGATGCTGCCAGCTTGGGAACCGCGCTTTAAGTGGCACTACACTAACCATCTGCAGTAACTTAATTGTGCTAAATCCCTAGTTTTTAAATGGTGAGGTATTAGCACACTGAAAACCCAGACAAACAGAAGCCACTTTGTGAAAAGGCTCAAAAAGCAGAAGGAATGGAGCAATTAACAAACTGTAAGCCATTTTAAGTACAAGGTTCTTTATGGGTAATTCATGTTTATTCACAGAAGGAAAAAGTTAATCTAGGCCAGAGACAGTAACCACCAGCCAAAGTCGGAAGTCACAACACAAAGACAAAATAAGAATGTAAAGCAGGCTCTAATTACTAGCCAGTACACAAAATGAAAATGCCATCTCAAGGTTTTCTTAAATTAGAAGGTTTGGCTCCTCCTAATTGTGCCATTTGTCCAATTCTCTCTAAAATATCTAATAATGGTGCATTAAGTGATAACCACATACTCCATGGCTCAAAATAATTTATATTTTTCCCCACTAATAACAGATTGCAGATGCTTGTCTGGCAGTCCTCAAGATTTCAGACTGATTACTAATGAAGCGACTTACTTAAGATACATCAGGTCAGATCTGTTGTGATCCAATGAATGGTACTTGAAAACCCTCCTATAATGAGCCTTTATAAATTATTATAATTAAGCTGGTTGTTATTAGCCTGCCCTTCCTTGATCCCTAGTTTAATTTCCTTCTTCTTGATTTCTATCTTCTATTCATCTTTCTACTTCAGTGCTTAAAATTTTAAAAAAAGCAAATTATTTTCTTTTAAAATTGCATAATGTACATTCATTTTACCTTGATCATTTAGATCATACCACTGTATTAGTAGGAAAATGACCCAAAACTATTTCGAGTCCATTTTAAATATGGAATAAGCTTCAAAGAGCAAAGGCTCTTAAAAGGGGCTGTGGGAGAGTTTACAGTCATGTCTGTGTCCAGCCCAAAGGCATAAAGTTAAAAGTAAATGCTAGTTTCTGTGATGTGAGCCCTTAGAGGGGAGACCTGAAACCAAAATATCACAACCCCATGTGCAGATTCAAAGATTTATTAAATCTTATGACTAAACATGCACCCATGTGCTCTAACGGAATTGTCCTTACAGCTCATGATGTCTTCCTGAAATAAATCCTCAAGCCAACTACAGTATTAGAAAAAAGAAGTGCTTTGGATGGAGAAAAATCTGGTGTGTGTCCTGGTTCTACCTCCTACTTTCTTCCTCCTCCTTCTCTTCCCTCTTCTTTCTTTAGCTGCAGTCCCTTGACTAACTTTCCTAATGCATTAGCTCTTTCATTTTAAAAATAGATTGAAAATTCCTGCGTTGTAAACTTCACAAGTTCCAGTTTGACTGAGTTCAGTTCAGCTGCTCAGTCATCTCCAACTCTTTGCAACCCCATAGACTGATGACACCAGGCCTCCCTGTCCATCACCAACTCCCAGAGTTTACACAAACTCATGTCCATTGAGTCAGTGATGCCATCCAGTTATCTCATACTCTGTCATCCCCTTCTCCCACATTCAATCTTTCCCAGCATCAGGGTCTTTTCAAATGAGTCAGCTCTTCACATCAAGTGGCCAAAGTACTGGAGTTTCAGCTTCAACATCAGTCCTTCCAATGAACACTCAGGGCTGATATCCTTTAGGATGGACTGATTGGATCTCCCTGCAGTCTAAGGAAATCTCAACAGTCTTCTCCAACATCACAGTTCAAAATCATCAATTATATCAAGCATCTTTTAATATCATGGCTGCAGTCACCATCTGCAGTGATTTTGGAGCCCACCAAAATAAAGAAGGTCTCCATTAACCCCACCATAGAGCTGCCATAACTTACACAGTATGGGAAACAGACTCTTGGAGGACACAACAGAACCTTGTGCACCAGGACCCAGGAGAAAGGAGCAGTAACCCCACAGGAGAATGTCCTGGACTTTCCTGTGTGGGTGGTGGCCTGCTGCAGGGTTGGGGGCACTGAGTGTAGTAGTGCATGCATGGGACCTTTTGAGGGAGGTCACCATTATCTTCATTATCTCCACCATAGTTTCAGTTCAGCTCAGTCACTCAGTCGTGTCCAGCTCTTTGCCACCCCATGAACTGCAGCACGACAGGCCTCCCTGTCCATCACCAAATACAAGAGTTCACCCAAACTCTTGTCCATCGAGTCGGTGATGCCATCCAGCCATCTCATCCTCTGTCATCCCCTTCTCCTCCTGCCCCCAATCCCTCCCAGCATCAGAGTCTTTTCCAATGAGTCAACTCTTTGCATGAGGTGGCCAAAGTATTGGAGTTTCAGCTTTAGCATCATTCCTTCCAAAGAACACCCAGGGATGATCTCCTTCAGAACGGACTGGTTGGATCTCCTTGCAGTCCAAGGGACTCTCAAGAGTCTTCCCCAACACCACAGTTCAAAAGCATCAATTCTTTGGTGCTCAGCTTTCTTCACAGTCCAACTCTCACATCCATACATGACCACAGGAAAAACCATAGCCTTGACTAGATGGACCTTTGTTAGCAAAGTTATGTCTCTGCTTTTCAATATGCTATCTAGGTTGGTCATAACTTTCCTTCCAAGGAGTAAGCATCTTTTAATGTCATGGCTGCAGTCACCATCTGCAGTGATTTTGGAGCCCAGAAAATAAAGTCTGACACTGTTTCCACTGTTTCCCCATCTATTTCCCACGAAGTGATGGGAGCAGATGCCATGATCTTAGTTTTCTGAATGTTGAGCTTTAAGCCAACTTTTACCTCTCCTCTTTCACTTTCATCAAGAGGCTTTTTAGTTCTTCTTCACTTTCTGCCATAAGGGTGGTGTCATCTGTGGATCTGAGGTTATTGATATTTCTCCCAGCAATCTTGATTCCAGCTTGTGCTTCTTCCAGCCCAGTGTTTCTCATGATGTACTCTGCATATAAGTTAAATAAGCAGGGTGACAATATACAGCCTTGACATACTGCTTTTCCTATTTGGAACCAGTCTGTTGTTCCATGTCCAGTTCTAACTGTTGCTTCCTGACCTGCATATAGGCTTCTCAAGAGGCAGGTCAGGTGCTCTGGTATTCCCATCTCTGGCAGAATTTTCCACAGTTTATTGGAAAATTCAAGTATGACCTAAATCAAATTCCTTATGATTATACAGTGGAAGTGAGAAATAGATTTAAGGGACTAGATTTGATAGAGTGCCTGATGAACCATGGATGGAGGTTCATGCCATTGTACAGGAGACAGGGATCAAGACCATCCCCATGGAAAAGAAATGCAAAAAAGCAAAATGGCTGTCTGGGGAGGCCTTACAAATAGCTGTGAAAAGAAGAGACATGAAAAGCAAAGGAGAAAAGGAAATATATAAGCATCTGAATGCAGAGTTCCAAAGAACAGCAAAGAGAGATAAGAAAGCCTTGCTCAGTGATCAATGCAAAGAAATAGAGGGAAACAACAGAATGGGAAAGACTAGAGATCTCTTCAAGAAAATTAGAGATACCAAAGGAATATTTCATGCAAAGATGGGCTCAATAACAGATAGAAATGGTACGGACCTAACAGAAGCAGAAGATATTAAGAAGAGGTGGCAAGAATACACAGATGAACTGTACAAAAAAGATCTTCACGAGCAAGATAATCATGATGGTGTGATCACTCACCTAGAGCCAGACATCCTGGAATGTGAAGTCAAGTGGGCCTTAGGAAGCATCACTACGAACACAGCTAGCGGAGGTGATGGAATTCCAGTTGAACTATTTCAAATCCTCAAAGATGCTGTGAAAGTGCTGCACTCAATATGCCAGCAAATTTGGAAAACTCAGCAGTGGCCACAGGACTGGAAAAGGTCAGTTTTCATTCCAATCCCAAAGAAAGGCAATGCCGAAAAATCCTCAAACTACAACACAATTGCACTCATTTTACATGCTAGCAAGGTAATACTCAAAATCCTTCAAGCTAAGCTTCAACAGTATATGAACTGAGAAATTCCAGATGTTCAAGCTGGATTTAGAAAAGGCAGGGGAACCAGAGATCAAATTGCCAACATCTGCTGGATCATCAAAAAAGGAAGAGAGTTCCAGAAAAACATCTATTTGTGCTTTATTGACTATGCCAAAGCCTTTGAACTGTGTGGATCACCATAAACTGTGGAAAATTCTGAAAGTGATGGGAATACCAGACCACCTGACCTGTCACCATATTTTGGCCCCAGGTAAATAGCAACACAGCCCCACCCATCAACAGAAAATTGGATTAAAGATTTACTGAGCATGGCCCTGCCCATCAGAACAAGACCCAGTTTCCCCTTCAGTCAGTCTCTCCCAATCAGAGGGCAGACAGACTGAAAACCACAATCACAGTAAACTAACCAATCTGATCACATGGACCACACACAGCCTTGTCTAACTCAATGAAACTATGAATCATGCCATGCAGGGCCACCCAAGAGGGACGGGTCATGGTGGAGAGTTCTGACAAAATGTGGTCCATGGAGAAGGGAATGGTAAACCACTTCAGTATTCTTGCCTTGAGAACTCCAGGAACAGCATGAAAAGGAATGGGTGGATGGAGATGGATAAATATTCTAACACCTTGGGTCAGTTGTTAAGTGCTGTAAATGTCTTCTCCCAGTTTTTAACTTGACTTTTCATTCTCATTGATGTCTTATTTAAAATTTTATCTTATAATACATTTACATAACAATATAACATTCACTATCCAATTATAACTCAATCCTCAAATCAACTCTGATGTAGGAACTGTTATCAACCTTATCTTACTCTGGAGAAAAGACAGGCAGGGAGTGTCAATGATGTGCCCAAGTGTAGGGTAGGAAGTGGCTGAGCCAGGATTTAAACCCAGGGCATTGGTCTCTCAAGTGTGTGGTCCCAACTTCTGTACAGTGCTGCTTCTCTGTGCACTGAAAAACAGAATTCTATTTTTAATATATTTAAATTCATGAATCTTGTCCTTCATCAACTGAATTTTATTTTATTTAAGAAATCCTTCTTTATCTGAATATCATAAATATGATTGGATTATCTCCTGAGAGTCTTATACTTTTGCTTTTAAACTAAAATTTTTTATCCAACGGAAACTGTGTGTGTTTAAAGGGTCCAATTTTATTTCTTTTCTCATGAGGATAAACAGTTGTTAAAATATTGATCTCTCTCAGCTGATGTGTGTGTGTGCTGAATCATGTCCTACTCTGGCTGACCCCATGGACTTAGCCTATCAGGCTCCTCTTTCCTTGGGATTTCCCAGACAAGAATATTGGAGTGGGTTGCCATTTCCTCTTCAGAGGATCTTCCCAACCCAGGGATTGAACCTGTGTCTCCTGAATTGCAAGCAGATTCTTTATCACTGGGTAAAATTTACTTCTAGGAGTTTTTAAATTTATTTCTAATTAGTTTTAATTTAGTTTTATTTGATTTATTTTATATTTTTATTTATTATTAGTTTTTATTATTTCTAATAAGTGGTGAAGCATTTGAAAATGAAATGAAAAAAATATACTACTTACAATAGCACAAAAATCTGAAATAACTAATGATAACTTGAACAAAATAATATTAATAAGCAATAGTCCTGTATAATGAAATCTCCAAAACACTGCTGAGGGAAATAGGGAAGACTTAAATAAAAGGAGATGTAAACCATTTTTAAGGATCAGAGGGCTCCATATTGCTAAGATGTCAGTTCTAACCAAAACAGATATATAGAATCAAAATGACATCAATCAATATTTCAACTCGTGGTTTTGTGGAAAGTCACAGACTAGTACTCAATTTCATTTTAAATCGGTTTTTGGTTAATCATGATTTCTCTATCTACTATTGATGGTTTACAGAAATAAAATTAAATTCTCTATATTGATGTTGTTCCAGCAAACTTGGTAAATTCTCTTGTCTATTATAATAATATGTCTGTAGCTTTTTGGAGGGATTTTTTTTTTTTTTTTTTAACTGGACAGTCATAGTAGCTTTGAATGATGACAGCTTTATATCTTTCCTTCCAATCCTTATGTTTTATAATTCTTGACCTATTTCACTTGATAATATCCAATAGATGCAGTGACAGCAAGCTTTTTCCCTGTCTTCTTTGTTCTTAAACTCATTAGAATTTTCACATAAAATTAGATACTTGTCATAGTCCTCCCTTCTTTTCTCGTAAGACAATTATCAAACACAATTTCTTTCTAGTCCTAATTTGTTCAGAAGTCTTTCTTAAATACATATAATAAATATAAGCTTAATATCATGAAACTTCCTTCCTAACTCTATTGAGATTTTAGTATATTTTCTCTTTTAACCTGTTATTTCTTTAACCTTTATTTATTCCTTCCCTAATGCTCTTCCTTTCTTTATGAAGATCTGAGTTTCTGACCTATATCATTTTCCTTTTCTCTAACAACTTCTTTTAACATTTCTTGCAAGGTAGTCCTATAGGCAACAAGTTTCCTCAATTGAGAAATGTTTAGTTTCTCATTCACTTTCAAAGTATAATTTTGCAGAATACAGAATTCTAGTTTGGTGGGGTTTTCCTCTCAACACTTAAAATATTTCACTGCACTCTTCTTGCTTGAATGGTTTCTGAGAAATCAAATGTAATTCTTATCTTTGTTCCTCCACAGAGTAGGTGTTTTACTTTGACTTCATTCAAATTTTTTGTCTTAATCTTTGTTGTTTTTTTTTTTTTTCACTTTGAAAAGATACATTCAGCTGTAGTTTTTTGTTTTATTTTGTTCACACTATTCCAGTTTGTTATTCTCTGAGCTTCTGAATCTGTGGTCTGGTATTTGCGAAAATTCTAAACCATTAGTGGTTCAAATATTTATCTTGTTCTTTTCTCTCTTCTCTGTCTGATGTTCCATCATAGGTATGTTATACTTTATGTAATTGCCCCATAGTTGTTGAATAGTCTGTTCCTTTTTTTTTCCCCAGTTTTTTTTCTCTCAGCTTTTTAGTTTCTATTCACATGTCTTCAAGCTCAGAGATTCTTTCCTCAGTCATATTCCTTCTACTAACCAGCCTATCAAAGACATTCTTCATTTATGTTAGTGCTTTAGTTTCTAGCATTTCTTTTTGATTCTTTGTTAAAATATCCATTTTTATGCATTTTCTTGCATGTTATCTAGTTTTCCCATTAAAACTGTTAGTATGTTAATCATGGTGATTTTAAATTGCTAATCTGGTTGTTACAACATTCCTCCCATATCTGACTCTGGTTCTGATACTTGTTCTGGGTTTTTTTGGTGTTTTTTCTTTTTTGCTTTTAGTATGCTTTGTCATTTTTGTTGAAAGTGGGCATGATATCATGATATACTAGATAAAAGGAAATGCAGTAAATAGGCCTTTGTAATGTGGTGGTGAGCGGTTGGGGAGAGGAAATGTCCTGTGGTTCTATGATAGGTCTTAGTCTTTTAATGGGAGAAGGCAATGGCAACCCACTCGAGTGCGCTGGAGCCTGGTAGGCTGCAGTCCATGGGGTCGCTAGGGGTCGGGCATGACTGAGCGATTTCACTTTCACTTTTCACTTTCGTGCATTGGAGAAGGAAATGGCAACCCCCTCCAGTATTCTTGCCTGGAGAATCCCAGGGATGGAGGAGCCTAGTGGGCTGCCGTCTATGGGGTCGCACAGAGTCGGACACGACTGAAGTGACTTAGCAGCAGCAGTCTTTTAATTAGCCTGTGCCTTTAGACTGTGGTCTTCACAGGGGCCTCTTGGTTCTCCCCCAACTTAGATGGGGCAGAATGACTAAAAGGGATGAAGACAGGTGTTTTTTATTTCCTCCAGGTCAGCTAGACTCTGATAGAATCCCAGTAGTTTAGGCTCAGGTTAAATAGTTTGCTCTGAGGGCAGGCCTTGCTAAGAACAGAATGATCTGGCATATTTCAACATGGCTGCTTTCCCGCCTGCCCCCACTGGAAGCAGGAAGGGATTTCTTTCCTGTCTTCTCTGTGAAAACATGATGGAGCTCCAGGAAGTAAAACTCAAAGAAGTGTGGCGTCCCTCACCCTGCCAAGACTGCATCCCCATGGAGTTGTTCACCCTCAGACTTATCCACTCTGAGCCCTCAAAAATTCAATTGCTGTTGAGAATTTTCTCCCCCTAAACTGATTCTTACAGAGGTTTCTGCTCCTGCAAAGTGATTCTCTTTACTTTCCTGACTGTGTCACCAATATTTAGGTCAGCAGTTTGCCCTGCTGGTGGGCCAATTCTATGATGGATCTAAGAAGAGTTGCTAATTTTCAGTTTCTTCAATATTTTAGTTGTTGTTAGAGCACAGTAACAACTTCCAATCTCCTTATGTGCCTGACTGGAAACCAGAGTTTTTTGATGTGTAAATATAGTGAATTTTATTAATATATCTATAATTGTATCTAGGAAAAGACTCTGATGCTGGGAGGGGTTGGGAGCAGGAGGAGAAGGGGATGACAGAGGATGAGATGGCTGGATGGCATCACTGACTCGATGGATGTGAGTTTGAGTGAACTCTGGGAGTTGGTGATGGACAGGGAGGCCTGGTGTGCTGTGATTCATGGGGTCGCAAAGTGTCAGACATGACTGAGTGACTGAACTGAACTGAACTGAACTGAATTGTATCTATAATTTGTTATATAAATATAATTTAACTGTATATATTTCTGAACCAACATCCTATTCCTAGAATGAATCTAACTTGGTTATGATGTGTTAGCTTTTCTATACTCTGCTCAATTCAGTTTGCTAAAATTTTCTTTCAGATTTTTAGACACATGTTCATGAGTGAGAATATCCTGTAAATTTCCATTCCCTGAGCTTCTTGTTTGGTTTTTGTGATATGATTATACTCACCTCATAAAATGTTAGGGGGCAGTCTTTTCTCTTACTGTTCTTTAGAAAAGCATGAGTAATATTTAAATTATTCTTTCTTTGAATGTTTGTTACAACTTGCCTGGAAATCTGTTAGGACCTTGGATTTTCTTTGTGGAGAAGCTTTTAAGTGCTTATTCCTTATCTTTCACAGTTATAGGGCCACTCAAATTTCCTGTTACTCTTGAGTCATTGTTGATACATCATATTTTGGGAAATCGGTTTATGTTTACTTTTTTTTTTTTTGGCATTGTATCTTTTTGTGTTCTTTTTAAATAGCTATAATAGCCAGAGTTATGTCTCCTTCATCTTTAGGCTTATTTCAAACTGTATTCTGACTCTTTGAAGTCTGAAGTATAGGTAGATTTCTTTAGGCACTGTTTGTTTCTACCTATGCTAAGTGCTTGGAATCTATGGAACAGGGCTCATTTCTGTTTTAGAAACAAGCTAGTTGTCCACCAAAACATGTTCTTCCTCATCCTAGGTATATAATGAGACTGTTTCCCAGGCATCCTTGTAGTTGAGGATGGTCTTGGGCCTGAATTCTTGTCAGTGAAACATGTGTACAGTATTTCACCATATTTCTAAACCTGTTTAGATGCACCAGTTTCTAAACGTGTCCCATAGAAACCCTGCCACTGAATGAACACCTGTTTCAGCTTCCTATTGACGTGTGACAAACAACTCCCACAACCTCGTGCCTTAAGACAGCAACTATTCTATTATTTCTTATGAGCCTGTCAGTTGACTAGGCAGTATTTTGCTATCTTACCTGGGCTCAATCATGCAACTACGTTAGTCTGTAAGTTAATGTGGGCTGGGAAGTCCAAGATCATCTCTCTCCCAAATCAGGGGCCCATTACTCACGGTAAGCTGGGGCACTGTGACTCTCCCCTTGGTAGCCTGTCTCTCCACTTGATGGCCCCATCCCTCATGGCCTCTGTGTGGCCTTTCTCTCCAGTGGGACCCGGACATCCTTTCTACATGGTGATTGGGCTCCAAGAGGGAAAATGTGGATGCTGCCAACCCCCTTCTGAGGCTTGAGCTCAGAATCCCCAGGAAGTTGCATCCCCTACATTTCTGTTGGCCAACACACATCTCATGTCTAGCTCAAATTCAAGATGTGGGGAAGTAGATTCCCACTGTTTATGGGAGAAGCTTCAAAGTCACAATGAGCAGGGGCACATGAAGGCATGATTCCTTGGGGCCATTTTTCATATTCTGCCACATCACCCATGAATGCCCCCACATAGCACCCTCTGCTTGTCCCCCCACGGATAGATGCAGATGCTCAGGGAGCCTTATGAACCCCATGATAAAAAGAGGGGCCTCTGTTAGACAGCTTCCCAACCCCAGGTCCTGTTCTCTGGGAACCAGATGTGTATAAGCAAGAAATCAACAAGGGTTATGTTAATCCACTAATATTACAGGATTTATTAAAGCAGCTAATCTTACCCTAAAAGTAGAACCTGAAGCTCAATTCACGGCTTGAAGTTTTTCAGAACATACAGGTTATAGGAATTGGATTGCAAACCTGGAAGAGGAGTATCCTGTGACTCTAGTCTCTCAGAGGGTATTTTTCCCTTTCTACTGAATGCCATGATCTGAGATGATCTGCTTGCCTTACTGATCCACGTGGTGTGAAGCTTGAGAGGGTTTGGAAAAGGTAAACAATGAGGACAATTTATTTCTCCATTTATCTTTACTCTGAGGACTTCACTTTATGTGGGTGAGCGCTGGCCTTGTCTCCTGATCCCAGCCGACTCTACCCCCAATTCAGGCTGTGGAAGCCACCAGCTCTCAAATTCCCTTGAACTTGCAAATGCCCTCAGCCTGAAGCTGACCTTGACTCTGCGGGCCTGTCTGGATTGCTGTTCCCAATCAGCGTCTGGCCTCTGAGAATTCCACACTTCCTCACTCACTCATGCTTGCATTTAAAAATAGGCTATTTATATTTTAGTTAGCATTTTAAATTGTTTTCACTCAGAGGGTCAGTCTCGTTCTGTAAATTGCAATACTGCTATAAAAATAATCAGACATTTGTTTGCAGAGGCATTTAAAATCTATGATAAATTTAAGTGTTTCTCATGACTTCTACAGATGAACTCATCTCATTCTGCTTGTATGAGTTTCCTATTCATATCCCCTGATTTCTTTTTAAATTGGACAATAGTACCAAATGTACCCCAAGAAATGTCTTGGTGGTATTTCTACTCGCTTTGATCTCTGATGGCTAGTTTACTTCCCAGAACCACTAGTCACATCAAAATTAACACTACCACCAACTCTCCCTGCTCACAGGAACTTACTGGACAAGTTCATTCTTGCCTTCAAGCCCTGCTTTTCATAGTTAAGTAATGTTTGTTCCATTCCAGCAAGCTCTGTCCTATTTCCTGGGTAGCCTGTTATGAATTTTAGGTTTATCCATGTTTCCTTCAATTTAGCATTCTCAGTATTAAATCTATGTCTCAGTCTGAGATCTCCCAGAAGCAGACCCTGAGACAAGGATTCAAAGACAAGTATTTATTTGGGAGGTGATCCCAGAAGGCTGGATCATTCATCAAAACAAACTCTGTTTGCACTATAAAAAGAACAGAAATATTAATGTTCCAGGAGTCAGAATCAGAAGAAAAGAGGATTAAATGAATAGCACCCTGTTCTATGGAGAAGGCAATGGCACCCAACTCCAGTACTCTTGCCTGGAAAATTCCATGGACGGAGGAGCCTGGTAGGCTGCAGTCCATGGGGTCACTGAGGGTTGGACACGACTGAGCGACTTCCCTTTCACTTTTCACTTTCATGCGTTGGAGAAGGAAATGGCAACCCACTCCAGTGTTCTTTCCTGGAGAATCCCAGGGACGGGGAAGCCTGGTGGGCTGCCGTCTATGGTGTCACACACAGTCGGACACGACTGAAGTGACTTAGCAGCAGCAGCAGCAACCCTGTTCTATAATCACCTAAAATAATATGATGATGATTAACACTTACTATTTTCCATGAACTTTTCACTAAGTTTAATTCATCTGAACCTCAAAAAATCCAATGAGATAGGGTGCTTCCTATATTTACATTTTACAGAAAGATAAATTAAGGCAGGCATGGATTACTTAGTTGCCTAATATCACAACGTAGTAACTAGTGGAACCAAGTGTGAGCCCAAGCACTCTGAAGAGGTCCATACTGTCAAATACTAAGCTATGTATTACCTCTCAAGTTTACTCTAGAAATGGATGTCCACTGAGGAAAACTGGGAAGTGAAGGAATAAAATTTGACACTTATTTCAGTCAAATTGAGAAGGGAATGGAGACCAGAATGGCAAACCACTTCAGTATTCTTGCCTTGAAAACCCCATGAACAGTATGAAAAGGCAAAAAGATAGGACATTGAAAGGTGAATTCCCCAGGTCGGTAGGTGCCCAAAATGCTACTGGAGGCCACTGGAGAAATAACTCCAGAAAGAATGAAGAGATGAAGCCAAAGCAAAAACAACACCCAGTTGTGGATGTGACTGGTGATGGCAGCAAGGTCGGAAGCTGTAAAGAGCAATATTGCATCAGTTCAGTTCAGTTCAGTCGCTCAGTCCTGTCCGACTCTTTGAGACCCCATGAATCCCAGCACGCCAGGTCTCCCTGTCTATCACCAACTCCTGGAGTTCACTCAGACTCACATCCATCGAGTCAGTGATGCCATCCAGCCATCTCATCCTCTGTCATCCCCTTCTTCTCCTGCCCCCAATCCCTCCCAGCATCAGAGTCTTTTCCAATGAGTCAACTCTTCCCATGAGGTGGCCAAAGTACTGGAGTTTCAGCTTTAGCATCAGTCCTTCCAAAGAAATCCCAGGGCTGATATCCTTCAGAATGGACTAATTGGATCTCCTTGCAGTCCAAGGGATTCTCAAGAGTCTTCTCCAACACCACAGTTCAAAAGCATCAATTCTTCGGTGCTCAGCCTTCTTCACAGTCCAACTCTCACATCCATACATGACCACAGGAAAAACCATAGCCTTGACTAGCCAGACCTTTGTTGGCAAAGTAATGTCTCTGTTTTTCAATATGCAATCTAGGTTGGTCATAACTTGTCTTCCAAGGAGTAAGCGTCTTTAAATGTCATGGCTGCAGTCACCATCTGCAGTGATTTTGGAGCCCCCCAAAATAAAGTCTGACACTGTTTCCACTGCTTCCCCATCTACTTCCCATGAAGTGATGGGACTGGATGCCATGACCTTCGTTTTCTGAATGTTGAGCTTTAAGCCAACTTTTTCACTCTCCACTTTCACTTTCATCAAGAGGCTTTTTAGTTCCTCTTCACTTTCTGCCATAAGGGTGGTGTCATCTGCATATCTGAGGTTATTGATATTTCTCCCGGCAATCTTCATTCCAGCTTGTGTTTCTTCCAGCCCAGCGTTTCTCATGATGTACTCTGCATAGAAGTTAAATAAGCAGGGTGACAATATACAGCCTTGATGTACTCCTTTTCTTATTTGGAACCAGTCTGTTGTTCCATGTCCAACTCTAACTGTTGCTTCCTGACCTGCATACAGATTTCTCAACAGGCAGATCAGGTGGTCTGGTATTCCCATCTCTTTCAGAATTTTCCACAGTTTATTGTGATCCACACAGTCAAAGGCTTTGGCATAGTCAATAAAGCAGAAATAGATGTTTTTCTGGAACTCTCTTGCTTTTTCCATGATCCAGCAGATGTTGGCAATTTGATCTCTAGTTCCTCTGCCTTTTCTAAAACCAGCTTGAACATCAGGAAGTAAGGAATCTAGAATGTTAGGCCCATGAATCAAGGCAAATTGGAAGTGGTCAAACAGGAGACATCAAGAGTGAACATCGATATTTTAGGAATCAGCAAACTAAAATGGACTGGAATGGGTGAATTTAACTCAGATGACCGTTATATCTACTACTGCAGGCAGGAATTCCTTAGAAGAAATGGAGTAGCCCTCACAGTCAACAGAAGAGTCTGAAAAGCAGTACTTGGATGTAATCTCCAAAACAACAGAATGATCTCTGTTCGTTTCCAAGGCAAACCGTTCAACATCACGGTAATTCAAATCTATGCCTCAACCAGTAATGCTGAAGAAGCTGAAGTTGAATGGTTCTATGAAGACCTGCAAGACCTTTTAGAACTTAAACCAAAAAAAAGATGTCCTTTTTATTATAGGGGATTGGAATGCAAAAGTACAAGTCAAGAAACACCTGGAATAACAGGCAAATTTGGCCTTGGAATATGGAATGAAGCAGGGCAAAGGCTAATAGAGTTATGCCAAGAGAATGCACTGGTCATAGCAAACACCCTCTTCCAACAACACAAGAGAAGACTCTACATATGAATATCACCAGATGGTCAATACTGAAATCAGAGTGATTATATTCTTTGCAGCCAAAGATGGAGAAGCTCTATACAGTCAACAAAAACAAGACCAGGAGCTGACTGTGGCTCAGATCATGAACTCCTTATTGCCAAATTCAGACCTAAATTGAATAAAGTAAGGAAAACCACTAGACCATTCAGGTATGATCTAAATCAAATCCCTTATGATTATACAGTGGAAGCGAGAAATAGATTTAAGGGACTAGATCTGATAGAGTGCCTGATGAACTATGGACAGAGGTTCATGACACTGTACAGGAGACAGGGATCAAGACCATCCCCATGGAAAAGAAATGCAAAGAAGCAAAATGGCTGTCTGAGGAGGCCTTGCAAATAGCTGTGAAAAGAAGAGAAGCAAAAAGCAGAGGAGAAAAGGAAAGATATAAGCATCTGAATGCAGAGTTCCAAAAAATAGCAAGGAGAGATAAGAAAGCCTTGCTCAGCGATCAATGCAAAGAAATAGAGGAAAACAACAGAATGGGAAAGACTAGAGATCTCTTCAAGAAAATTAGAGATACCAAGGGAACATTTCATGCAAAGATGGGCACAATAAAGGACAGAAATGGTATGGACCTAACAGAAGCAGAAGATATTAATGAGAGGTAGCACGAATACAGAGAAGAACTATTAAAAAAAAGATCTTCATGACCCAGATAACCATGATGGTGTCACTCACCTAGAGCCAGACATCCTGGAATGTGAAGTCAAGTGGGCCTTAGAAAGCATCACTATGAACAAAGTTAGTGGAGGTGATGGAATTCCAGTTGAGCTATTTCAAATCCCAAAAGATGATACTGTGAAAGTGCTGAACTCAATATGCCAGCATATTTGGAAAACTCAGCAGTGGCCACAGGCCTGGAAAAGGTGTTTTCATTCCAATCCCTAAGAAGGGCAATGCCAAAGAATGTTCAAACTGTCACACAATTGCACTCATCTCACACACTAGTAAAGTAATGCTCAAAATTCTCCAAGCCACGCTTCAGCAATACGTGAACTGTGAACTTCCTGATGTTCAAGCTGGTTTTAGAAAAGGCAGAGGAACCAGAGACCAAATTGCCAACATCCGCTGGATCATGGAAAAAGCAAGAGAGTTCCAGGAAAACATCTATTTCTGCTTTATTGACTATGCCAAAGCCTTTGACTGTGTGGATCACAATAAACTGTGGAAAATTCTGAAAGAGATGGTAATACTAGATGACCCGACCTGCCTGTTGAGAAATCAGTATGCAGGTCAAGAAGCAACAGTTAGAACTGGACATGGAACAACAGCCTGGTTCCAAATTGGGAAAGGAGTATGTAAAGGGTATATATTGTCACCCTGCTTATTTAACTTATATGCAGACTGCATCATGAGAAATCCTGGGCTGGATGAAGCAGAAGCTGGAATCAAGGTTGCCAGAAGAAATATCAATAACCTCAGATATGCAGATGACACCACCCTTATGGCAGAAAGTGAAGAACTAAAGAGCCTCTTGATGAAAGTGAAAGAGAAGTGAAAAAGTTTTCTTAAAGCTCAACATTCAGAAAACTAAGATCGTGGCATCTGGTCCCATCACTTCATGGCATATAGATGGGGAAACAGTGGAAACAGTAGCAGACTTTATTTTGGGGGGGCTCCAAAATTATTGCCCAAAGAAGAAAACAAGGAAACTTTGAGGATAATTTGCCAATGTTTCAGAAAGTTAAGGGCTTCCCAGGTGGCTCTGTGGTAAAGAATCTGCCCACCAATGCAGGAGCCAAGGTACATGTGCATTCGATCCCTGGGTCGAGAAGATGCCTTGGAGGAGGAAATGGCAACCCACTGTAGTATTCTTACCTGGAAAATTGCATGGACACAGAAGCCTGGCTGGCTACAGCCCATGGGGTCGCAAAGAGTTCGACACGACTGAGCATACAGTGGAACAGGAAAGTTAAAGATGCTATTATCTTATGACCCAGCAACTTCATTCTTTAGAATATACCCTGGAGAAATCATTATTCCCATGCTTCAGGAGATTTATACAAGAATGCTTATGACACTGCCAATACAAAACAAAAACAAACAAACAAAAAACACCAATTTTCAATATCAGTAGACTTAGTAAGTTGTGTTATTTAATTGAACAGCTAAATGTACTGATCTAGCTGACTCTCAAAAACACAATAATAAGCCCCAAAAAGCAAGTCAGAGTGAAATACATGCAGTTTGAATCCTTTGATATAAAGTTAAAAACATGCAATATGAAAACAACATATAAGCATATGTGGTAAAAGAAATGACAGAAGAATGATACAACACATCATTCAAACTAGTTACCTCTGAGGGAAATGGGAGGTATGGGATCAGCATGGGGAATGGGGCACTTCAATTCCAGTGGAAATGTCCCGTCTATCAGACTGCGTCAATGGTACTAGGGTTTTGCTGCATTATTACTCTTTATATCCTCATATGCTTTATACCATATTTATTGTATCTACTCAATTTTTGATGAAAAAAACAGCAATCAATGCTAAAGTTATCACTAGTAGTAAAGAATTACAATGTATAACTTTGAAGTGACCACAGAAAGAAAAACAGGAACAAATAGAGTTTTGATCATGTAGCGCAGGGATGGAAGAAGAAATCCCCCTCAAAACTTAGAAATCCTAAAGTCAAAATAGAAGGTTTTACAAATAAAATTAGCCAAAACAATTATAAAAACTTATGTTCATTAAATTGCTTATTATATGGCAATGATTCTCAGACTCTTTTCAAAACAAAATTTAACTATATGGAGAAGTATATTCCAGAAAAATACAAACAGAACAAAAAAAGAATAACAATATTATAGCTATTACAATATATATAATATAGCATAGCAAGTACTATCCAAAATTAAGCTTTTGAGACAGGAAGCTTTAATTTGGGCAAAGGGATTCATTTCCAAAATTATAAAAGCTTCATTGAAAAGATTAGAGTCAATCAGCCAATTAATAATCTCACATTGTACAGCTGCTCCTTATTGTCCACAGAGTCCATATTTGTGAATTTGCCTCCTTGAAAAAATGTATTTATAAACCCCAGACCTATACTTGTGGCACTTTTGCAGTCATTCACAAATGTGTACAGAGTGGCATAAAAACTGGGTCTCCCAATGTGCAATTATCTGCTGAAGTCAAGTCGGTTTCTGCTCTGCTTCCCTGTTTCAGCTCTCAGACTATAAACCAGTGTCCTTCTCATGGTCGATATACTGCTGTGTTTTTCACATCTCCATACAAATAACAAGAATCAAACATACAAAACAAAAAATCATAATCACCTAGCAGGAAGATTTAACAGAAAGCTGAGAAGTCAACAAATCATGTAGATTAAATCTATTTAAAACATAGAGAATCTAACAGTAAAGTAAGAGAAGACTCTACACATGGACATCACCAGATGCTCAACACCAAAATCAGATTGATTATATTCCTTGCAGCCAAAGATGGAGAAGCTCTATACAGTCAACAAAAACAAGACCAGGAGCTGACTGTGGCTCAGATCATGAACTCCTTATTGCCAAATTCAGACTTAAATTGAAGAAAGTAGGGAAAACCACTAGACCATTCAGGTATGACCTAAATCAAATCCCTTATGATTATACAGTGGAAGTGAGAAATAGATTTAAGGGACTAGATCTGATAGAGTGCCTGAAGAACTATGGACTGAGGTTCATGACACTGTACAGGAGACAGGGATCAAGACCATCCCCATGGAAAAGAAATGCAAAAAAGCAAAATGGCTGTCTGGGAAGGCCTTACAAATAGCTGTGAAAGGAAGAGAAGTGAAAAGTAAATGAGAAAAGGAAAGATATAGCATCTGAATGCAGGGTTCCAACGAATAGCAAGAAGAGATAAGAAAGCCTTGCTCAGTGATCAATGCAAAGAAATAGAGGAAAACAACAGAATGGGAAAGACTAGAGATCTCTTCAAGAAAATCAGAGATACCAAGGGAACATTTCATGCAAAGATGGGCTCGATAAAGGACAGAAATGGTATGGACCTAACAGAAGCAGAAGATGTTAAGAAGAGGTGGCAAGAATACACAGAAGAACTGCACAAAAAAGATCTTCACAACCCAGATAATCACGATGGTGTGATCATTGGCCTACAGCCAGACATCCTGGAATGTGAAGTCAAGTGGGCTTAGGAAGCATCACTATGAACAAAGCTAGTGGAGGTGATGGAATTCCAGTTGAGCTATTTCAAATCCTGAAAGATGATACTGTAAAAGTGCTGCACTCAATATGCCAGCAAATTTGGAAAACTCAGCAGTGGCCACAGGACTGGAAAAGGTCACCTTTCATTCCAATCCCAAAGAAAGGCAATGCCAAAGAATGCTCAAACTACCGCACAATCGAACTCATCTCACATGCTAGTAAAGTAATGCTCAAAATTCTCCAAGCCAGGCTTCAGCAATATGTGAACCGTGAACTTCCAGATGTTCAAGCTGGATTTAGAAAAGGCAGAGGAACCAGAGATCAAATTGCCAACATCTGCTGGATCATGGAAAAAGCAAGAGAGTTCCAGAAAAACATATATTTCTGCTTTATTGACTATGCCAAAGCCTTTGACTGTGTGGATCACAATAAACTGTGGACAATTCTGAAAGAGATGGGAATACCAGACCACCTGACCTGCCTCTTGAGAAATCTGTATGCAGGTCAAGAAGCAACAGTTAGAACTGGACATGGAACAACAGACTGGTTCCAAATAGGAAAAGGAGTACATCAAGGCTGTATATTGTCACCCTGCTTATTTAACTTCTATGCAGAGTACATCATGAGAAACACCGGGCTGGAAGAAACACAAGCTGGAATCAAGATTTCTGGGAGAAATATCAATACCTCACATATGCAGATGACACCACCCTTATGGCAGAAAGTGAAGAGGAACTCAAAAGCCTCTTGATGAAAGTGAAAGTGGAGAGTGAAAAACTTGGCTTAAAGCTCAACATTCAGAAAACGAAGATCATGGCATCTGGTCCCATCACTTCATGGGAAATAGATGGGGAAATAGTGGAAACAGTGTCAGACTTTATTTTCTGGGCTCCAAAATCACTGCAGATGGTGACTGCAGCCATGACATTAAAAGACGCTTACTCCTTGGAAGGAAAGTTATGACCAACCTAGATAGCATATTGAAAAGCAAAGACATTACTTTGCCAACAAAGGTCCATGTAGTCAAGGTTATGGTTTTTCCTGTGGTCATGTATGGATGTGAGAGTTGGACTGTGAAGAAGGTTGAGTGCTGAAGAATTGATGCTTTTGAACTGTGGTGTTGGAGAAGACTCTTGAGAGTCCCTTGGACAGAAAGGAGATCAAACCAGTCAATCCTAAAGCAAATCAGTCTTGAATATTTATTGGAAGGACTTATTCTGAAGCTGAAATTTGAACACTTTGGCCACCTGATGTGAAGAACTGACTCATTAGAAAAGACTATGATGCTGGGCAAGATAGAAGGCAGGAGGAGAAGGGGATGACAGAGGGTGAGATGGTTGGATGGCATCACCGATTCAAAGGCCATTAGTTTCAGCAAGTTCTGGGAGTTGGTGATGGATAGGGAAGCCTGGTGTGCTGTAGTCCATGGGATCACAAAAAGTTGGACACGACTGAGCGACTGAACTGAACTGAAGGGTGTAAATATGGCTTCCCAGGTTGCTCAGCAGTAAAGAATCCACATGCCAATTCAGACATAAGAGACACAAGAGATGCAGGTTCGATCCCTTTGTCGGGAATGTCCCCTGGAGAAGGAAATGGTAACCCACTCCAGTATTCTTGCCTGGAAAATCCCATGGACAGAGGAGCCTGGTGAGTGACAGTCCATAGGGTTGCAGAGTCTAACACAACTGAGCACACAGCACACAACCAGAACATACACATAACCTTAATTAATTTGGTAATAGGATAAGTTATATCACCCACATTCTTCCACCATAATGTAATAAAACTAAATATCTAATAACTGACTCTAAGCCATTGGAATCAAAATTGATTCTAACCCATTGAAAATCTAAACATTCTATTTCAATAACTCTTGGGAAGAAATGAAAAAATGGAATATCATAATTAAATTATAAACATTTTACAAATTGAAGAATAGTATATATTAAAATCAGCTGCATGCATCCAAAGTTACCTTTAGAAAAATGTACAGTAATAAATACTTTTTATTATTAAGCAGGAAAAAATAAATAAAATATGTATTCATGGATAGGTAACTGAGGAAAAAAAATCACTGAAATGAACAAACATAAATGAGAGTTAAATTAACCAAATAGAAAACAATATATTGGAGATTAAAAGAAAAAAAAAGAATATTACTTGAACATATCAATAAAATAGATAAACTTTTGTCCTGTGCACTCAAGAAAAATGAGATAACGCATAAACAAGTAGAGATAAAATCGGGAACAAATGTGCAGGGATATAAAGAAATTTGAGTCTTCTTTTAGCTAAACCTTCCTTTTTGCTTCTGTAGATCTCTGCCTGAACCAAGCATGGCTGGGGAGAGAGAGCTGCTTAACAGTTTACACAATGGCTTTCCCATAAAGGCGCTGATGTCAACTTCAAAAGGACCTCCTCAGTGTTCCCCTAAAAGGTGTAAGTTTCTCTGTCCTTAGTGACAAGGATTTCATACTCTCCCTTTGGGTCTCCTCAACTCTCCGCCAGCCTCCTTCCAGAAAGAGCCTGACTAACTTCTAAGAAAAAAATTGCAGCCACATTCAGTTCAGTTCAGTTCAGTCACTCAGTCATGTCCAACTCTTTTTTGAATCGCAGCACTCCAGGCCTCCCTGTCCATCACCAACTCCCAGAGTTCACCCAAACTCCAAACTCAGGTCCATCAAGTCGGTGATGCCATCCAGCTATCTCATCCTCTGTCGTCCCCTTCTCCTCCTGCCTCCAATCCCTCCCAGGGTCAGAGTCTTTTCCAATGAGTCAACTCTACGCATGAGGTGGCCAAAGTACTGGAGTTTCAGCTTTAGCATCAGTCCTTCCAAAGAATACCCAGGGCTGATCTCCTTTAGAATGGACTGGTTGGATCTCCTTGCAGTCCAAGGGACTCTCAAGAGTCTTCTCCAGCACCACAGTTCAAAAGCATCAATTCTTCAGCGCTCAGCTTTCTTCACAGTCCAACTCTCACATCCATACATGACCACAGGAAAAACCATAGCCTTAACTAGACGGACCTTTGTTGGCAGCCACATTAACACATAAAAAAAAGAAAAAAATATATAATAAAGAGAAATGATCAAAATTGACTCTAACTCCATAAGATCTTCGTCTGTGTCATTCATGCATGTATCTCAAGCACCTAAGACAGTGCTTGGCTCAAAGCCATTGCTCTAACCCATTTGAGGAGAGAGTAGATATGGCTATGCACATCTCCACCCATTCTAAATCATTCTCTCTCCACCCTCTTCTGAATCAATGAAACAGAGGTCCCTCTTCCCAACCAAGATCAAGCCTTTCCGCCCATGCCTGAACTCCTGCCCATCCCTTCTTAGGGGTCTTACATTATCAGTTACCCTTTTCCTGTTATTCATACTCTAAACCACACTCTTCCCAATAGCTTTTAGACATGCTCAAGAGTCTGTCCCACTGAAACCATAACTCTGCTTCAACCAATATCTCCCCTCCAACTTTCATCTCTCTCCCTCCAGTGTGCTTCCTAGAATTTTTAAAGAACAGTTTCTATTTGCCACCATATGCTATGGACAATCTTCATCTATCAGCTTCTATAAGAGAAAAAAGTAATCACTACATTTTTTCTTAACAGCATATATTTTATATTATATGAATAACATATTAATTGTAGAAAAATTTAGGATACACACAAGGACCTATTTTTTGAATAGAAAATAAAACCACCTACAAATACAAAACCCAGAGAGAGCCACTCCCACTTAACATCTTGTTGCAAGCTCTTCCAGGCTCTTTCCATGCAGTCCCTGATCTGCATGATGTTGACATCCAAAACTTCCAGCTATCATGGTTTAGTTGTTAGCTGTTTAGTCCCCCAACACCATGGATCTAATTTCAGTTTTCTTGTTCTACTGACCTTGAGTAATTTCAGAAAGTGCAAACTTTGCTTCTAGCTCTTGGGCCCACCAACCACTTCACAAATAACATATGCATCATGATCAGTGACCAGTGATATTATTTCCTTCAAAGTCTGTCAGGGATGGATCACTGCGCATTTGCTATTCCATTCACACAGACAGCAAAGTCTGTAGCTGTGTTGCCTCTTTGTCTTCCAGGGATAAAATTGTTACATTTTTTTCAAAAATGAATAATAGAAAGATGAAATTGGCCAACAAAGTGAAAGTTAAGCAAAAAAATAATAATAATTTTTTTTGTCTTGGGATCTTAGTTCCCTGACTTGTACCCCTGTAGGGATTGAACTTGTGCCCTCTGCATTGGGAGCTCAGAGACTTACTCACTGGACCACCAGGAATAATGTTAGAAGTGAGGTAAGAATAGAATGTAAATGGACTATGGAAGAAATGGGCTTCCCAGGGGGTGCAGTAGTAAAGAATTTGCCTGCCAAAGCAGGAGACGCAACAGACCTGAGTTCAACCACTGGGTCAGAAAGATTCCCGGGAGAAGGAAATGGCAGCCTGCTCCAGTATTCTTCCCTGGAAAATTCCATGGATGGGGGAATCTGGTGGGCTACAGTCCATGGGATTGCAGAACTTGGACATGACTGAGCGACTGAGCACACACACACATGGAAGAAATAGCTGCCCATTGGAATGTTGACACTGCTACCATTGAAGAGGAACTAAATGAAGGGACATTTATAGACAGAAATGAAAAATGTAGTTCTAAGAAGAAGCTGTCCCAAAGCGATGCCAGTAAGGAAACTCTCAGACATATGTCATGATTCATGAGGGAAAGAATAAAATGTTGCAAGATGACCCAGACTTTCAAAGGAGAATGACAATGCACAACACAGCAAAGATGGCTGTTCCACATCGTAAGTTATATGACAGAAAAAAAGACAGGCACTATTCAAACCGCACTTGATAACTTTTTAAAGAAATGAAACACTTCAATCCTTAATGCTTCTAAGGTGGCTCAGATGGTAAAGAATCTGCCCATGATGCAGGAGACCTGGGTTCAGTCCCTGGGTAGAGACTTGGCAGAAGAAATGGCCACCCACTCCAGTATTCATGCCCGGAGGATTCCACGGACAAAGGGGCCTGGCAGGCTACAGTCCATGGGACCACAAGGAGTCAGACATGACTGAGTGACTAACACACACCCAGACAGATATAAATTTTATATTTTTTTTCATTTCTATATACAATTAAAACAGGTGGCAAGGAACAGTTTTCACAGTCCATTCTATAGGCCATACTACTGTGCAAAGCAAAGGCTGCTTGTTCTCTCTCATTCTCTTTCTTCTCTATGTCAGATCAGCACATGCCACTGTAATAAAAATGGTATCATAATAGAAGTGTTGTGAATCCTACTTTTTTTGCTTCATATATACTATTTCCATGTCAACAAATTTAAATCAACAGTGAATGCAAAATATACCACTGACTGTGTCAACATTTATACAATGTTTTTCTTATTAAGACAACATTTGAATTACTGCTTTTGCTTTATGATTATGAGCAGTGCTATAATGTGCTTCCTAAAAGTAGAATTGCTAAATCAAAGGGTAAGTGTGCATATTTTTTCTGAGTTTCTGAAAGTTATGCCAATTTACACTTCTTCCTGAAGTGAAAGAGAACTCAAGACTCAGATCAAAAGGAATCCACATCAAAAGTTATTATTAGTAATTTTTCTAATATTTGCTATCCAAAGCAGTAAAATACTACTTTTTATTTTTTTCAGATTGTGAGACTGAACTATATTTGTATTCAAGCAAAATAAGAGACGTCAAAAAATTTCTATTTTATATTAGGAAGTATAAATGTTTAGGTCACATAGTTTAGAGATTGCTGTTGCTAAAGCTGAAGGTCCAATACTTTGGCCGCCTGATGTGAAGAGCCAAGTCACTGGAAAAGACTCTGATGCTGAGAAAAATTGAAGGCAAGAGGAGAAGGGGGCAGCAGAGGATGAGATGGTTAACATAACTGACTCAATGGACATGAATTTGAGCAAACTCTGGGAGATAGCGGAGGACAGAGGAGCCTGGCGTGCTGCAGTCCATGCGGTTGTAAAGAGTCAGACATGACTTAGCAACTGAACAACAGCAAACACTCAAAGAAGCCTTTTTGTAATTCTCCAAAGACTTTAAGTGTTATATAGCAACCAATGATATCTCTGTCTTCATGGGCAAGGAAACAGAGGTTACACAGGAACAGAATGCAAGTTTTAAATTCTGTTTATTGTTCTTTTCACTTTCTTATTGACTACAGATGTTTAGATGGTCATAGCAGTCCATATGGACAATTACATACACTAAAGATCCTTCTAACATTGGAACCCCCAGAAAAGAGAGCAGAGATTAACAGATATTGGTTAAGGGAAGGGTTTTATATCAGGACTGTAAACATAACACTGAGACTGCAAAGGGCTGAGAAAAAAAGTAGATGTAAGTTAAAACTAAGCAATAAATCAAATTTACCTCAATATCAAAAGGTTAATTATAAACCTCAATATAATAACTTCAAAATTAAGCAATAACTTCATAGTTTATTCTGTTGTGAAACAATGTCCTTACAATTTATGAGGTTTGGCTAGCAGAGTAGTAGTTTTTTTTTTAAATAATTGACAAAATTTTTATATTAGAAGTGTTCAAATTTCCATTTTTTATTGAGTCCTCAGAAGGTCCGATAACATGAGGCCTCTCATTACCACATTGCAACTATAGATAGGGGCTGGAAACAGAGCTGCTTCCTTTACAAAGGGCAAGGTCCATAGTTTCTAGCTCACTTTATCTTTTCATTTATATTCCCTGCCTACCTTTTTCTCAAGAGAGTAAATCAATCTTGAATTTCCTTACAAATCTACATTACTAGGGGAAAGAAATGAAAACTTATTAATGACTCTGAAGACTGTATCAATTATACTTGAAAGGGATAGCAGATAAATTTATCACTCTTTTACACATTTTGTTTCAGGGAAATGATTTTTTTCTTTAATATTGTTCTATTAAGTTCTTTATGACTAGCTGCCCAAACCCAGGACCTAATGCCTAAACACTGTGAGTTAACACGCCATGTAGGGAATACATAGATTTCCACCGAATTTTCCATGGTCCAGGTGGAAGCACTTATGACACTGGATGCCAGTGTGATCTGCATTGTAGCTGAGAAACCTAGTCTTTTCATGTATTATCCCCACCAGTCCTAGTCCACTTTTCCCTCAGAAAAGTGCATAGTCTGTCTGAAGTCATCCTCAATATTTTCTATCTGTGTGGAGTTACTTCTATCTATTTCAGTGTCCTCTGAGAAGGGTTAGGCTCTTCTACTCTTTTTTAATTTTTTTAAATTATGAGAGCATGATAGCACATTTACAGGAGACTTGGAAAACACACAAAAAGGTCACATATAGTTCCACTATATAATACAATCATTCTTTTAAATTGAGGTTTTTAGTTGGAGTTTCAATATCAAACTCTCAGAAAGTAATAGAAATATACAGAGAAGCAGAAGGATATAGTTGACCTAAAAAGCACTGTTAACCATTTCAATATAATCAAGAATTATACAGTTTTAACACAACAGTAGGATACAAATTCTACTCAAGCTCCCATAGACTGTAAACTAGAATAAACAAGAACATATCCAAAGACAAAACACAGGGTACAAACATTTCATGATTTAAAGGTACCGAAATCACACAAAGTCTGCTCTCTAATTACTGTGGAATTACGTTAGAAATCAATATCAAAAGATATGTGAAAATAACTCACATATTTTTGAGTCAATGCAACATTTACCAAGAGAGATCTTTGACCTAGCCATGGAAAGCCTCCAATAAATTAGACTGTAAAAAACATAAAGGGTGATTGCAAAGAAAACATTTAAATGAGAAATTAGTGTCAAACAGACAATTCAGAAATGACCTAAATCAAATCCCTTATAATTATACAGTGGAAGTGACAAATAGATTTAAGGGATTAGATCTGATAGACCTACTGCTTGAAGATCTATGGACACACGTTTGTACCACTGTACAGGAAGCAGTAATGCAAAACCATCCCCAAGAAAAAGAAATGCAAAAAGGCAAAATGGTTGTTTGAGGAGGCCTTATGAACAGCTGAGAAAAACAAGAGAAGTGAAAGGCAAAGGAGAAAAAGAAAGATATATCCATCTGAATGCAGAGTTCCAGAGAACAGCAAGAAGAGATAAAAAAGCCTTCCTAAGTGATCAGTGCAAAGAAATAGAGGGAAACAATAGAATGGGAAAGACTAGAGATCTCTTCAAGAAAATCAGAGATACCAAGGGAACATTTCATGCAAAGATGGGCTCAATAAAGGACAGAAATGGTATGGACCTAACAGAAGCAGAAGATATTGAGGAGAGGTGGCAAGAATACACAGAACTGTACAAAAAGATCTTCATGACCCGGATAATCACAATGGTGTGATCACTCACCTACAGTCAGATATTCTGGAGTATGAAGTCAAGTGGTCCTTAGGAAGCATCACTACAAAGCTGGTGGAGGTGACAGAATTCCAGTTGAACTCTTTCAAGTCCCAAAAGATGATGCTGTGAAAGTGTTGCACTCAATATGCCAGCAAATTTGGAAAACTCAGCAGTGGCCACAAAACTGGAAAATGTCAGTTTTCATTCCAGTCCTAAAGAAAGGCAATGCCAAAGAATGCTCAAACTACCACACAATTGCACTCATCTCACATGCTAGTAGAGTAATGCTCAAAATTCTCCAAGCCAGGCTTCAACAGTCCATGAGCCGACAACTTCCAGATGTTCAAGGCAGACTTAGAAAAGGCAGAGGAACCAGAGATCAAATTGCCAACATCTGTTTGATCATCAAAAAAGCAAGAGAGTTCCAGAAAAACATTTACTTCTGTTTCATTGGCTATGCTAAAGGCTTTGACTGTGTGGATCACAATAAACTGTGGAAAATTCTTAAAGAGATGGGAATACCAGAGCACCTTACCTGCCTCCTGAGATATCTACATGCAGGTCAAGAAGCGACAGTTAGAACCGGACACGGAACAATGGACTGGTTCCAAATTGGGAAAGGAGTACGTCAAGGCTGTATGTTGTCACCCTGCTTATTTAACTTATATGCAGAATACATTATGAGAAACTTTGGTCTGGATGAAGCACAAGCTGGAATCAAAGTTGCCAGGAGAAATATCAATAACCTCAGATATGCAGATGACACCACCCTTATGGCAGAAAGTGAAGAAAAACTAAAAAGCCTCTCGTTGAAAGTGAAAGAAGAGAGTGAAAAAGTTGGCTTAAAACTCAATATTCAGAAAACGAAGATCATAGCATCTGGTCCCATCACTTCATGGCAAATAGATGGACAAACAATGGAAACAGTGACAGACTTTATTTTTGGGGGCTCCAAAATCACTGTAGATGATGACTGCAGCCATGAAATTAAAAGACCCTTGCTCTTTGGATGAAAAGCTATGACACACCTACACAGCTTATGAAAAAGCAAAGAGATTATTTTACCGACAAAGGTCCATATACAGAAAGCCATGGTTTTTCCAGTAGTCATGTATGAATGTGAGAGTTGGAACATAAAGAAAGCTGAGTGCCGAAGAACTGATGCTTTTGAACTGTGGTGTTTTAGAAGACTCTTGAGAGTCCCTTGGACAGAAAGGAAATAAAACCATTCAATCCTAAAGGAAATTAGTCTTGAATATTCATTGGAAGGACTGATACTAAAGCTGAAGCTCCAATACTTTGGCCACCTGATGCAAAGAACTGACTCGTTAGGAAAGACCCTGAGGCTGCGAAAGATAGGAAGCAGGAGGAAAAGGAGACAACAGAGGATGAGATGGTTGGATGGCATCACTGACTTGATGGGCATGAGTTTGAGCAAGCTCTGAGTGTTGGTGATGGACACGGAAGCCTGGCGTGCTGTGGTTAATGGGGTTGCAAAGAGTCGGACATAACTGAGGAACTGAACTAAACTAAGAGAAATTAATATTAAAGGTACTTCAAACAAAATCCCATGTATTTAGAAATTAAATGTTCATTTTTCACTGTTGGTATATCTAAGAAGCCATAACATGGAAAATCTGGACATATTTGTAATAGAATAAAAATGTAAAGAGAATTTACCAGGATTTGTTGCACACAGCTAAAGCTGTACTGTGCTGTGCTTAGTCACTCAGTCATGTCCGACTCTTTGTGACCCTATGGACTATAGCCCATCAGGCTCTTCTGTTCATGGGGATTCTCCAGGCAAGAATACTGAAGTGTGTTGCCATGCCCTCCTCCAGGGAATGTTCCCAATCCAGGGATCAAACCTAGGTCTCCCACATTGCAGGTGGATTCTTTACTGACTGAGCCACCAGGGAAGCCAAAGAATACTGGAGTGGGTAGCCTATCCCTTTCAATGCAATTAAATACAATATGGAGTCTTGAATAACCTATGAAAACAAATAGTGGTCACTAGAATAAAATTTTGTGAAATTGGAACAAAATCTATATTTTAGTACTGTATCACTTGTTAACTTCCTGTGTGTTTGTTTTTTTTTCTTACAACATAGTATTTCTATTGTTTCCAGAACTGGATTAGATGTTTCAAGTCTTAGTCAAAATTTTTTTAATAACTAAGATAATGAACTTTGTAGACTTTTAGCAGTAATATTAGATGCCAAAATACATGAAACTATATCTTAATTTTGAGTGAATATAAATTAGAAATCAAGTATTCTATTCATACTAACCAAACAAGTAGAATCAAAAGGTTATAAGTTTTAAACTAGCAAAAATTCATAAAATCTAAAATATATATATTATACATACATATGTATATGTATGTATGTATATTGTTGTTTAGTTGGTAGGTTTTGTCCAACTCTTTGTGATCCCATGGACTGTAGCCCGCCAGGCTCCTCCATCCATGGGATTTTCCAGGAAAGAATACAGGAGTGGGATGCCATTTCCTTCTCCAGGGGATATTCCCAACCCAGGGATTGAACCTTCGTTTCCTAGATGGATGGATTCAGATGGATTCTTTACTGCTAGGTCACCAGGGAAGTCCCATATATATGTATACAAAAGCTTTTCTACTATGCTTGATAAAGGATTAAGAAATTACAACAACAAAAAGAAAAGGACAAACTGGAAAACATAAACCTAAATGAAATGGGAACACTGAGTATGAAATAGATAAAGGATAAGGTGAAACAAACTAGATAAAAATAAAAGATCATTGTTTTTAAATAAAAGCCAGTTGTTTTTAAACATGGCTGCTCATTAGAAACACAACTGGACCTTGTAGAAGAATAGCAATACCTGGGCATTTGTATTTTTCAAAAAATTCCAAGATAAATCTGGTATGCATCTAGATTTTAAAAAGTGATTGCAGGTTTTTCTATTAAATACTAGTTTTAGTGACATAGAATTCTATTATTTTCTGTTGACCAATCATGATACAATGGTATTAAGCCAATAATAGTTACATAATCACAAATTAAAAGATGTTTATCAGTTTTCACAATCAATAGACAGACAAAAAAACAAAAGATAATTATAATTGCAAGCCATACTGTAAACATGATTAACCTAAAAATATGAAATAATTACACATAATTTGGGGAGTTAAGTAGAGTGATCTGCCAAGTGGAAGTGCATACATGCACATTTTCTTATCCACCCAGCCAGTCTATGTCAGGAAAGCTTTTGATTTCTCTATCAAATTTGAAGGAGAGCCATGATGGGTAGAGTATTTTTGCTTGTAGGTTCTTCCCTTTCATCACTTAGAATATGTCATGCTATTCCCTTCTGGCTTGTAGAGTTTCTATTGAAAAATCAGCTGATAGCCTGATGAGAGTTTCCTTGTACATTATTTGTCATTATTCCCTTGTTGTTTTTAATATTTTACCTTTGGCTTTAATTTTCATAATTTTTGATTACTATATGTCTTGCTAACAGAAGCAGAAGATATTAAGAAGAGGTGGCAAGAATACACAGAAGAACTGTACAAAAAATATCTTCACGACCCAGATAATCATGATGGTGTGATCACTCATCTAGAGCCAGACATCCTGGAATGTGAAGTCATGTGGGCCTTAGAAAGCATCACCATGAACAAAGCTAGTGGAAGTGATGGCATTCCAGTTGAGCAATTCCAAATCCTGAAAGATGATGCTCTGAAAGTGCTGCACTCAATAGGCAAATTTGGAAAACTCAGCAGTGGCCACAGGACTGGAAAACATCAGTTTTCATTCCAATCCCAAAGAAAGGCAATGACAAAGAATGCTCAAACTACCGCACAATTGCACTCATCTCACATGCTAGCAAAGTAATGCTCAAAATTCTCCAAGCCAGGCTTCAGCAATATGTGAATTGCGAACTTCCTGATGTTCAAGCTGGTTTTAGAAAAGGCAGAGGAACCAGAGATCAAATTGCCAACATCTGCTGGATCATGGAAAAAGCAAGAGAGTTCCAGAAAAACATATATTTCTGCTTTATTGACTATGCCAAAGCCTTTGACTGTGTGGATCACAATAAACTGTGGACAATTCTGAAAGAGATGGGAATACCAGACCACCTGACCTGCCTCTTGAGAAATCTGTATGCAGGTCAGGAAGCAACAGTTAGAACTGGACATGGAACAACAGACTGGTTCCAAATAGGAAAAGGAGTACGTCAAGGCTGCATATTGTCACCCTGCTTATTTAACTTCTATGCAGAGTACATCATGAGAAACGCTGGACTAGAAGAAACACAAGCTGGAATCAAGATTGCCAGGAGAAATATCAATAACCTCAGATCCACAGATGACACCACCCTTATGGCAGAAAGTGAAGAGGAACAAAAGAGTCTCTTGATGAAAATGAAAGAGGAGAGTGAAAAAGCTGGCTTAGAACTCAACATTCAGAAAACTAAGATCATGGCATCTGGTCCCATCACTTCATGGCAAACAGATGGGGAAACAGTGGAAACAGTGTCAGACTTTATTTTGGGGGGCTCCAAAATCACTGCAGATGGTGATTGCAACCATGAAAATTAAAAGACGCTTGCTCCTTGGAAGAAAAGCTATGACCAACCTAGACACTGTAGTAAAAAGTAGAGGCATTATTTTGCTGACAAATGTCCATCTAGTTAAAGCCATGGTTTTTCCAATAGTCATGCATGGATGTGAGAGTTGGACCATAAAGAAAGCTGAGTGCTGAAGAATTGATGTTTTCCAACTGTCATGCTGGAGAAGACTCTCGAGAGTCCTTTGGACAGTAAGGAGATCAAACCAGTTAATCCTAAAGGAAAACAATTATGAATATTCATTGGAAGGACCGATGCTGAAGCTGAAGCTCCAATACTCTGGCCACCTGTTGTGAAGAGCCGACTCATTAGAAAAAACCCTGATGCTGGGAAAGACTGAATACAGGAGGAAAAGTTGGCTACAGAGGATGAGATGGTTGGATGGCATCACTGACTCAATGCACATGAGTTTGAGCAAACTCCAGGAGATGATGAAAGACGGGGGAGCCTGGCGTGCTGCAGTCCATGGGGTCACAAAGAGTGAGTGGGACATGACAGAGGAACCAAACAATAACAATGGAGCTTACTGTGTCTCCAATGAAAAGTGAGACGGTAAACTATCACTTTAACAGCCTTGTTCTTGGCCACTGTAATGGGCATGACGTTTAAGGAGATCTGAGAAAATCACACCAGCTGTGCTGGTTGCTGGCTGAAGTCTCAGATGATCCTGAGACTTGTTTCATTGCTGCTCTTGTTTCACTCTGGGAATCTGGAGAAACTGAAAACTAAATTTGTGTCATCCTGCTATAATAGGCAGAGCCTATTCTTTGTATTGGAAAGATAAATTTCAACATGGAATGTCCAACACAGTCTTATTTATGGTACAAACTGATACCTCAGTTGGTAAAGTATCCACCTGCAATGCAGGAGACCCCAGTTTGATTCCAGTTTGGGAAGATCTGCTGAAGAAGGGATAGGCTACCCACTCCGGAATTCTTGGGCTTCCCTTGTGGCTTAGCTGGTAAAGGATCTACCTGCAATGCAGGAGACCTGGGTTTGATCCCTGGGTTGGGAAGATACCCTGGAGAGGGGAAAGGCTACCCACTCCAATATTCTCGCCTGGAGAATTCCATGGAATGTATAGCAAAGAGTCAGACACGACTGAGCGACTCACCTTCACCTTCATGTCATAAAAGAAACCTTGTTTGAGGTGTTTTATTAGGCAAATGGTTTCACTGTTTTCTAATTTTCACATGCTGGTTCCAATAAAGATATTTAATTAATCATGATACACTCTTTGATTTGCTGGGTCATCTTTCATAATTGTGGTATTTTTTTTTTGACAGTTCCAAATATTCATGTCTTAAGTGTGTTTAAATTAAACTACAACTTATCAGATGATGGCCCACCCTAAGTGGGCTTCAGAGAATGCTAATGTATCTGTCATTTGTGTTATATTTGAAATTATGTTTTTTTTCCATTTTAATTGTATTGCTGCCAGTGGTATTTTTTTCTTAAAGTCTTTATCCTCTGCACGCTCTGTACCAACAGAGTATGCAAATAAAAGACATTCTGCTTTTAAAAAATTAGACTAAATTAAAACAAAATGCAGTATCTTTATGATGTGATACCACACCTAACAGAAGGAATAAGATGAAAAACAGATAAGATGAAGCGTTGGCAAGGATAAGAAACAACTCTCACACAATGACTGTTGGAATTGTAAATCTGTATGACAAATTTGTTGAGTGATGTCTAGTAAGCTGTCTTACACACAAAAATCCTCTGACTCTGCAATCCTCTTTCTAGGTATATATGTGTTAGTTGCTCAGTTGTGTTCGAGTCTTTGCAAACCCATGGACTGTAGCTGGCCAGGATCCTCTCCCCACGGGATTCTCCAAGCAAGAATACTGGAGTGGGTTGCCCTTCTAGGTTTAAGTCCAATGGAAATATGTCCCTGTGTTCACCAAGGACATGTACATGTACACCACTGTGGCTGGAAAACAGCCACCATGGTCATCAATGGTCACACTGGATGATGAAATTTTGAAATAGTCACACATGGGATGAATAATCTGAATGACCTACAACCAAACCCAAAATCTGAATGGAGTTCAGAAACTTAATACTGAGCAAAGAAAGACAGAAAAGATATACAGTGTATGATTACATTTATAGAAAATCTAAAAATAGGCAAAATAAACCAATACTGTCAGAAACAAGTAAGGTGTTACCCTGGGAAATTGTGCAGTGGTGTTCAAAATGGGTATGAGGTGCGCTTTTGGGATGATGGTCATGCTCTGCGTCTTGGTCTGAGTGCTAGTTACATGGATGCTTCTAGGCTGAGAAAATTAATTGATTTGCACAATTATGATCTGCATACTTTTCCACATGTATGTTATACTTTGATAACATTTTAAAAATTTGATATTAAACACAGTCAAAGAAATATGATGTGATATGATATGATAAAAATTTGCTTGTCTTACAAATAGCAACACCATATGGTTTTGATAAAAGAGAAAGTGTTAGTTGCTCAGTTGTGTCTGACTCCTTGTGACACCATGAACTGTAGCCCACCAGGTTCCTCTAACCATGAAACTCTCCAGGCAAGAATATTGGAGTGGGTAGTCATTCCCCTCACCAGGGGATCTTCTCAACCCAGGGATCAAACCCACATCTTCTGCATTGCAGGGGAAGTCTTTACCATCTGAGCCAGCAGGGAAGCACTTAGTGTTTGCTATTTGTAAGACAACCAATTTTTTTTTTTTTTTTTCATTTTGGTGGCTGCTCGACTTGCAGGATATAGGATCTTATTTCCCAGGTAAGGGATTGAACCTGCACACTCGGCACTGAAAGTAGAGTCCTAACCTCTGGACTGCCAGTGAATTCCTGACAACCAAATTTTTATTTCAGTAAACTATGTTCTCTGAATTTTAGCTTCCTAATTTTAAAAATGGGAAAAATGATATCTACTCTATTCACAGAGTTAATTTGAAAATCAAGTGAGTTAACAGGTATGAAAAAAAGAAACTCTGTAAACTGTGAAAATGCATATACAAGGAAGACATTCTTGTTGTAATAAAGCAAAGAGGGTTTTAATTTTAATTTTTAAATGATTTTTCACTGTTAAGGATAACTCTCTTTGGCATATGACAGTAATTGTGTTTTAGATCAAGTTTTAAAAAGCAGGTTTGTCAATTATATAATGGTCTTTAATGTACCCAGATTGTTGCTTTTGTTTCAGAAAACAGAAAATTACATGATAGCTTGTAAATGGCACATTCAATTTCACACACTGAGAATGCCTGAAAAGCAAAAGGTCCACATATAATGCAGGAACTCAAATTTAATGGCATCAAATGATCCATAATTTGATTCGTTCAGCCACATTTCCAGAAATTAATCACTGAGTGTCAGTCTCTTTCTGTCCTTCGTGACTTGGTTTGTCAAAATAAAACTGCCCTTTTTGCCATATCACTACTAATCGGCATTAGTTGGTTCTTTGGATTTAACATTTCAATTCAGTGCCCAGCATCTGAAAACATTTTAAAAGGTCAGAATGCTATTCCTTTATTCATTTACTCAAGTTTCACAAACAATGAGCCTCTCAACATGCTTAGAAACACCTTTAGAAATCAATGGAAACTTTGTTAAAGCAAAAATTGGGAGTAAAGATTAGGAGACAAAATTGGAATGAATGACCTGTAGCTTCTTCCTTTCCCACTGATGTTTCTTCTCTAGATCAGAGTCCCTGAAGGCTACCACAACTGAACGTTTCGGGTGGCTAATTCTTTGTGGCATGGGAACTGCTATCCCATGCACTGTAAGATGTTCAGCAGCAGCCTTGACTTCTAACCATCCTCCCCCCATGATGAGACAAGCAAAGAGGTCTCCAGCCAGTGCCAAACATCTCCAGGAAGGAAGATAGGGTTAAAATTTCCTCCAGGTGAGAACAACTGCCCTGGATGGAAATTGCCTAATGCCCTTTCTTCAGATCATCTCCAAGTTGTTGATACCTTGGTACAATTTTCCCAAACTTTCTGGAAACAATTTGGATATAAGGTGCCCTGCTCAGGTGTGCAAGTAACCGGGTCATTTGGCAAACCCATGTTGTCCTGGGCATGAAGTGTCAGTCGCTCAATCATGTTCGACTCTTTGTGACCCCATGTGAGCCTGCCAGGCTCCTCTGTCTATAGAATTCTCCAGGCAAGAATACTGGACTGAGTAGCCATTCTCTTCTCCAGGGGATGGTCCCACCCAGGGTTCAAACCCAGGTCTCCCACATTGCAGACAATTCTTTACCATTTGAGCAACCAGGGAATAGTGGGGACACTATCTGCTATGCATATCTTTAGAGCATACCTCTACTGAGAGGTTGAGGAGATCAGAGAGGATCAGAGAAGAACTCAAGGGACAAGAGACTATCATTGAGGGAAATTAAAACAATATTTAGCCTCCCAGGCCCCTGGGACCAGCCTGATGATGCCCCTCTGTGTCCATGTATACCTGACGCACATGGAGCTACCCTGCTCACATCCCCTCACACTTACTGGTGCAAGATACCTGGCCTCCAATTGCCAGCAATTGAGATTCTTTGCCTTTTTTTCTGGTCACTGAACCACCTTTTCTTTGGCATTGCCTTTCTTTGGGATTGGAATGAAAACTGACCTTTTCCAGTCCTGTGGCCACTGCTGAGTTTTCCAAATTTGCTGGCATATTGAGTGCAGCACTTTCAGAGCATCATCTTTCAGGATTTGGAATAGCTCAACTGGAATTCTATCACCTCCACTAGCTGTGTTCGTAGTGATGCTTCCTAAGGCCCACTTGACTTCACATTCCAGGATGTCTGGCTCTAGGTCAGTGATCACACCATCATGATTATCTGGGTCATGAAGATCTTTTCTGTACAGTTCTTCTGTGTATTCTTGCCATCTCTTCTTAATGTCTTCTGCTTCTGTTAGGTCCATACCATTTCTGTCCTTTATTGTACCCATCTTTGCATGAAATGTTCCCTTGGTATCTCTGATTTTCTTGAAGAGATCTCTAGTCTTTCCCATTCTGTTGTTTTCCTCTATTTCTTTGCATTGATCGCTGAAGAAGGCTTTCTTATCTCTTCTTGCTATTCTTTGGAACTCTGCATTCAGATGTTTATATCTTTCTTTTCTCCTTTGCTTTTCGCTTCTCTTCTTTTCACAGCTATTTGTAAGGCCTCCCCAGACAGCCATTTTGCTTTTCTGCATTTCTTTTCCATGGGGATGGTCTTGATCCCTGTCTCATGTACAATGTCATGAACCTCATTCCATAATTCTCCAAGCCAGGCTTCAGCAATACGTGAACCATGAAGTTCCTGATGTTCAAGCTGGTTTTAGAAAAGGCAGAAAAACCAGAGATCAAATTGCCAACATCCGCTGGATCATGGAAAAAGCAAGAGAGTTCCAGAAAAACATCTATTTCTGCTTTATTGACTATGCCAAAGCCTTTGACTGTGTGGATCACAATAGACTGTGGACAATTCTGAAAGAGATGGGAATACCAGACCACCTGACCTGCCTCTTGAGAAATTTGTATGCAGGTCAGGAAGCAACAGTTAGAACTGGACATGGAACAACAGACTGGTTCCAAATAGGAAAAGGAGTACGTCAAGCCTGTATATTGTCACCCTGTTTATTTAACTTCTATGCAGAGTACATCATGAGAAACGCTGGGCTGGAAGAAACACAAGCTGGAATCAAGATTGCCGGGAGAAATATCAATAACCTCAGATATGCAGATGACACCACCCTTATGGCAGAAAGTGAAGAGGAACTAAAAAGCCTCTTGATGAAAGTGAAAGTGGAGAGTGAAAAAGTTGGCTTAAAGCTCAACATTCAGAAAACGAAGATCATGGCATCCAGTCCCATCACTTCATGGGAAATAGATGGGGAAACAGTGGAAACAGTGTCAGACTTTATTTTTTTGGGCTCCAAAATCACTGCAGATGTTGACTGCAGCCATGAAATTAAAAGACGCTTACTCCTTGAAAGTAAAGTTATGACCAACCTAGATAGCATATTGAAAAGCAAAGACATTACTTTGCCAACAAAGGTTCGTCTAGTCAAGGCTATGGTTTTTCCTGTGGTCATGTATGGATGTGAGAGTTGGACTGTGAAGAAGGCTGAGCGCCAAAGAATTGATGCTTTTGAACTGTGGTGTTGGAGAAGACTCTTGAGAGTCCCTTGGACTGCAAGGAGATCCAACCAGTCCATTCTGAAGGAGATCAGCCCTGGGATTTCTTTGGAAGGAATGATGCTAAAGCTGAAACTCCAGTACTTTGGCCACCTCATGCGAAGAGTTGACTCACTGGAAAAGACTCTGATGCTGGGAGAGATTGGGGGCAGGAGGAGAAGGGGACGACAGAGGATGAGATGGCTGGATGGTATCACTGACTCGATGGACGTGAGTCTGGGTGAACTCCGGGAGTTGGTGATGGACAGGGAGACCTGGCATGCTGCGATTCATGGGGTCGCAAAGAGTCGGACACGACAGAGCGACTGATCTGATCTGATCTGATCTAAACCACCTTTAACTCACGAACAAGAGTTGAATGGAAGTGCAGAGAAATCAGTTTTCCTGGGAGCTCAGATCATGAACTCCTCATTGCCAAATTCAGACTGATATTGAAGAAAATAGGGAAAACCACTAGCCCATTCAGATATGACCTAAATCAAATCCCTTATGATTATACAGTGGAAGTGACAAATAGATTCAAGGGATTAGATCTGACAGAGTGCCTGAAGAACTAGGGACAGAGGTTCGTGACATTGTACAGGAGGTGATGATCAAGACCATCCACAAGAAAAAGAAATGCAAAAAGGCAAAATGCTTGCTTGGGGAGGCCTTACAAATAGCCAAGTAAAGAAGAGAAGCTAAAGGCAAAGGATAAAAGGAAAGATATACCCATCTGAATGCAGAGTTTCAAAGAACAGGAAGGAGTGATAAGAAAGCCTTCCTCAGTGATCAATGCAAAAAATACAGGAAAACAACAGAATGGTAAAGACTAGAGATCTCTTCAAGAAAATTAGAGAAACCAAGGGAACATTTCATGCGAAGATGGGCCCAATAAAGGACAGAAACAGTATGGACCCAATAAGCAGAAGATATTAAGAGGAGGCAAAAATACACAGAAGAAGTATTAAAACAAAAAAAAAGATCTTCATGATCCAGATAACCATGATGGTGTGATCACTCACCTAGAGCCACACATCCTGGAATATGAAGTCAAGTGGGCCTTAGGAAGCATCATGACAAATAAAGCTAGCAGAGGTGATGGAATTCCAGTTGAGCTATTTCAAGTCCTAAAAGATGATGCTGTGAAAGTGCTTCATTCAATATGCCAGCAAATTTGGAAAACTCAGCAATGGCCACCTGACCTGCCTCTTGAGAAACCTGTATGCAGATCAGGAAGCAACAGAACTGGACATGGAACAACAGACTGGTTCCAAATAGGAAAAGGAGTACATTAAGGCTGTATATTGTCACCCTGCTTATTTAACTTATATGCAGAGTACATCATGAGAAATGTTGGGCTGGATGAAGCACAAGCTGGAGTCAAGATTGCTGGGAGAGATATCAATAACCTCAGACAAGTAGATGACACCACTTTTACGGCAGAAAGCAAAGAGGAACTGAAGAACCTCTTGATGAAAGTGAAGGAGAAGAGGGAAAAAGCTGGCTTAAAACTCCACACTCAAAAAATGAAGATTATGACACCCAGTCCCATCACTTCATGGCAAATAGATGGGGAAATAACAGAAACAGTGTCAGATTTTATTTTCTTGGGCTCCAAAATCACTGCAGATGGTGACTGCAGCCATGAAATTAAAAGATGCTTGCTCCTTGGAAGGAAAGCTGTGAAAAACCTAGACAGCATATTAAAAAGTAGAGACAGTACTTTGCCAACAAAGGGCTGTCTAGTCAAAGCCAGTTTTTCCAGAATTGATGCTTTTGAACTGTGGTGTTGGAGAAGACTCTTCAGAGTTCCTTGGATTGCAAGGAGATCAACCAGTCAATCTCAAAGGAAATCAGTGCTGGATTTTCATTGGAAGGACTGATGCTGAATCTGAAACTCCAATACTTTGGCCACCTCATGCACAGACCCTGATGCTGGGAGGGACTGGGGGCAGGAGGAGAAGAGGATGACAGAGGATGAGATGGCTGGATGGCATCACTGACTCGATGGACATGAGTTTGAGCAAGCTCCGGGAGTTGATGATGGACAGGGAAGTCTGGTGGTCTGCAATTCATGGGATTGCAAAGAGTCAGACACGACTGAATGACTGAACTGAATTGAACTGAGAGCAGAACCTCATTCCTTATGGTCTAGAGGAGAATCAGTGCATAATGATTCCAGTTCCCCCACCCACAGCACCGAGCTCCCGTTCAGTGTTTCGCTTCCCCATGTTTCACGTCACCATCAGTGTTTCCTTGGACCACCTCTAACGACACTACTTGCACTTAAATTCTGTTTGGAGGGCTTGGTTGCTGAGGAAAATCAACCCAAGACTGTCCAATAGGATACAACTTCTTGCTATCACATTCCAGAATATTCCCAACTTACAAAGCTAACCTTGGAAGAATTAGACTCCTCAGGGCTTCTTCTATTCCAAGTTATTTGATCAGCAATAATACCTTTTCCAGCTTTATGGGGAGCTGCTCAGTAATAACCCTTTTGAGAATGGCAAACAGAGCAATATAAGTAGGTGGTGTTTTCTTCATCTATTTTTTGTCATTACTCATGTAGGCTTAGAATGTTGCATGGTAATTCACAGCTCCATGAACTGTAATTTACTCTTGTAAGGTTATAGTCTAGTAACAAACAACTTACAATGCCTGTTTAAAGAGAAAAAGGATAAAGTTTTCTATAGGACTCTGAACCTCCAAAGAAGCCAAGTAAGTAAACCCAGAGAAGGAAATGTACTTGCTTATATTTCTTAAAAACACAGCTCAGTCATATAACCAAGTGATAAAATCCAATGCCTTTTACTTTAAAGTCTGGTTTTAAGAAAATCTCTCTATATTACTCTTTAGCATGTTTTCCTGAAAATTCAATCAGAAATGATTTTATATGATGAATTGAGCCATTAAGTACAAATAAATACATTGGAAAACACACATGTGAATTACAAATGTTAAATGGATAACAGACAAGTAGGGAGTATTTATCAACACTGTATGTACATAAGCATTGGTTCACTTAATGATTTTGAAATCAGGTTAAGAATATTGATGAAATATAAAGCATTTGAAATATTTTTGGAACTCAATACAATGCACAGTCTTTTGAACATATTATATCAGTTTACTGATTGTTGGGCTGATCAAAGATTGTATTTGTTTTTGCTATTCATCTATAGAATCAATTTTAAAAAGAGGTTTTAAAAGTATAAACATGACTGAACCTCAAAGAAAAGTTCTATAAGACAGAAGGATACTAGCAACACTCAGAGAAAGAGAAATCCTATCTACAATAGGAAGAGCTATTCAACATTGCAATACCCAGAGCAGATTTATAAAAAACAAACAACAACAACATACCCTGCAGAGTAAGAGCAACTGGAAATACACAGAATCAAGTGTGATAAGACTAATCAAATAGGACCAAGGCATGGCAGATTGAATGAATCTGCCTGTATCCCCTCTGGGCTTGCCAGTGGCCTACTTTGACCAATGAAACAGTGTCAACTTCATGCAGTCAGATGCTTTAAAATGTGCCTTCATACTTTTAGTTTTTGGAAGGCCACCACTGCTCTGAGAACACACTGGGCTAGCCTGCTGGAAGATCAGAGACCACGAGGAACAGTGCTGGGTTATTCCAATTGTCCAATCTAGACCAACTAGCCTCCAGACACCCACCCTACCAGCTAAATCAGGATGCTTGAGATTGTTCAGGCAAGATTAGGCAAGCCTGGCCCAGAGCAGAATTGCAGAGCAGACTCAGAGGCTTGATGGAAGTATTGATAATAAAGGTTGTTGTTTTAAATTCACTAACTCTTAAAGTGGTTTGTTACTAAGCAGTATTAGAATATATCTGATATATGAAGTACAGATAATCAACAATCACGGAGTAGAAACCAGGAGGGGAAATATTTGTCATGAATGTTGGTTAGCTCTTATATTTTCAGTAGGAAGTTGGACACAAGAGTTAAACATATTAAATAAATGCAGATATCATAGAAAAATTTTGTGATTCCATTGTCAGAGGTGATTTCTCTATTAAGAGATTTGCTAAACAAACATAAAGTTAAAAATTCCAGGGAACAAATATAGAAATGTCATACTTCACAGTTCTCATTAAGAACTGAAGTTAAATCTTGACTGGAATTGTCCATGTTACAGCTGAGTTCATGTCCAGATAACCAAAACTTGAAATCTTATTAGCAACCATTAATTTTATTAAGAAATACTAGTGGACTTCCCTCAGAGAAGGCAATGGCACCCCACTCCAGTACTCTTGCGTGGAAAATCCCATGGATGGAGGAGCCTGGTAGGCTGCAATCCATGGGGTCGCTAAGAGTCAGACACGACTGAGCGACTTCACTTTCCATTTTCATGCATTGGAGAAGGAAATGGCAACCCACTCCAGTGTTCTTGCCTGGAGAATCCCAGGGACGGGGGAGCCTGGTGGGCTGCCGTCTATGGGGTCGCACAGAGTCGGACAGGACTGAAGCGACTTAGCAGCAGCAGCAGCAGTGGACTTCCCTGCTGGTACAGTGGATAAGAATCCACCTGCCGATGCAGGGGACATGAGATTGATCTCTAATCGGGGAAGATCCCATGTGCCAAAGAGCAGCTAAACCCAGGCATTGCAACTACTGAAGCCTGCACGCCCTGGAGCCCATGCTCTGCAACAAGAGAAGCCATCACAAAGAGAAGCCCACACAGCAACCAGAGAGCAGACCCTTTCTCTGCTGTCCGAAAGCAGAGAAAGCCTGAAAGAAGCAACAAAGATCCAGTGCAGCCAAAAATAAATAAAATTTAAAAAAATACTAGTGGTGTACATGTGCCATATATGGCATATCACTAGTATGTTTCAGCATGATATTTAAATCCTATTGGTTTCAAGGACAATTGACACTGCTTTCATAACATTAAAGTTTTGATAATGCCTTAAATAAAACTTCTGCTGCTGCTGCTAAGTCGCTTCAGTCCTGTCCGACTCTGTGCGACCCCATAGACGGCAGCCCACCAGGCTCCCCCGTCCCTGGGATTCTCCAGGCAAGAACACTGGAGTGGGTTGCCATTTCCTTCTCCAATGCATGAAAGTGAAAAGTGAAAGTGAAGTCGCTCAGTTGTGTCCGACTCTAGCAACCCCATGGACTGCAGCCTACCAGGTTTCTCCGTCCATGGGATTTTCTAGGCAAAAGTACTGGAGTGGGGTGCCATTGCCTTTGTTGCATGTTAGAATCACCTGAATTTGTTTTTGAATTCCCAATGCCCAGCTGACACCCCAGAGCAAACACACTAGAATCATGGGACCATGACACACGTATCAACATCTTTTCATCTTTTCTCAGGTGATTCCACTGTGCAGCCACGTTTCAGAACCAATGACCAAGTCCTAGATCTTTGCTGTCCAGTTCTATGGCACCTAGTCACAGGCAGCTACTATCAAGGACTATTTGAAACTGTTGTCTGTATTAGGATGAGCTATAAGAGGAAAATATGAACCAGATTTTGAAGATGCAGTATGAAAACAAATGTAAAATAGGCCATTAATAAATTTTCTACATTTATTACATGATTAAATGATAATATTTTGAATATCTGGATTAAATAAAAGACATTATTAAAGTTAATTCACCTAGTCTTACTCTTTAAAATGCTACTGGAAAATTTTAATTTTCATTTGTAGCTCGAATTTGTGGCTACCACGTCTTTCCATTAGACAGCGCTCACCTCGACTCTCCCACTAAACTAGAATATAAATAATTTTAATATTCATGTGACTTTACAAACTGTTGCTTAATGAAGTATGTGTTTACATTGCAAACTAGATATAATATTCTGTAGGCAGTTCATTTTTAAAGAAATAACCCTCTGTAACCCAGTCCTGGGTTTGCCACACGGTTTTTATCATTGCTTATACAAAATAATTTGTTGTTGTTTAGTTGCTAAGTCTGGAGAAGGAAATGGCAACCCACTCCAGTGTTCTTGCATGGAGAATCCCAGGGACCGGGGAGCCTGGTGAGCTGCCGTCTATGGGGTCGCACAGAGTCGGACACGACTGAAGCGACTTAGCAGCAGCAGCAGCAGCAGCAGCAGCTGCTAAGTCATGTCCAACTCTTTGTTACCCCATTGGCCATAGCCCACCAGACTCCTCTGTCCAAGGGACTTCCTAGGCAAGAATACTGAGTGAGTTGCCATTTCCTCCTCTAAGGGATCTTCCTGACCCAAGTATTGAACCTGCATCTCCTGCGTCTTCTGCACTGGCAGGCAGATTCTTTGCCACTGAGCCATCACAGGAGCCCTGATGGAAAGTTTACTTAGGATTTAAAATTACAAGTATAATTAAAATGTGCAAACTCATCATATTGAGAAGCTATGTGTCAATCAATGACATTTGTCAGTGGGATAAAATATTAAAAGGGAAGAGGAAGGTAGGATCTGAAAAAATAACAGCAAATGTGCCTGCTGGGCATTCTAATAAATTTTGATTTTTGATAATCAAATACTCTTATAGTAAGAAATAAGGTCACAGGTGGCTCAGTGGCAAAGAAGCTGCCTACCAATGCAGCAGACTTGGGTTCCATCCTTGGGTTGGGAAGATCCCCTGGAGAAGGAAATGGCAATTCACTCTAGTATTCTTGCCTGGGAAATCCCATGGACAGAGAAGCCTGGTGGGGTACAATCCATGGGGTCGCAAAAGAATTGGACATGACTGTTAGTGACTAAACAACATCGACAACAAGAAATAAGTATGCTGCAATTCTCTTTATTGAGTAGGCAACACTCAGGATATTAATCAAGTTGAATATTTTTAAAATAATAATTTTTAAAAATCACAGAAAAAAGACGCTGTGTATGAAACTGTAGTGTAGAGCTAATTGTGTTTTCAGCTAATTTTAAACCATTTAATGCCAGCACATTGCTTAAATTTGCAATGCACCATTCCAGGGTTGGTAATTTTTTTTAAAAATTAAAAAATTTGACTCAGCATGTATTTTTTAACTTATTTCACATCTCCTATTATTATCATTATTATTCATCAGATGATAATTAACATCCATGGCTGGAGGCCATTCCTTGTGATTTTATTAAAACTCTTCCTCTTCTAGTATAGAGTTTCCTTTAATCCCAGATTAATTTATTTCCCATTCACTGTGGTAAAGCCCCTGAAATGAATATATTCACAAATTCTTATGATAAAATTTAACATCCTGATTATTTAAAAATGACTAAAATTGCTGTGTATTTTCCCCAAAATCACTTGCTTTTGTCAGTCCTACAGTTGGCTTATTCTCATCCATGGTGGAATCTTTTATTCTCAGCCAAAAGGAAAAAGGAGGTCACATCATGGCAGCAGCTACAGGTAAACACGATGGCCATGTCTGGCCACCTGGTTCATAGTTTCCAACTCAATTATTCCCTGTCCTTTTAGGAACACCAATCCCCACCATTTGCTATTGTCATATTCGTTTTTTATGTATTTTCCTCATAAATCTTCAGGAGGTCAGGGGAATTTACCTTAGGTTTGTTTTTGTTTTCTGTTTTTAACTCTAAATTAAATTCCCCTTTAAACAAAACAACAGCTTTGACATGAAAAGAAAGACAATGAGGAAAAGAGGAGCTTTCACCTCTGAATGGCTTGAAGAGGCCTGCCGCACCCTTTCTTATTATACCCTGTAAGCTCCGGAGTGAGTGAGTCAGGGGAATGAGAAGGTTATTTTATTTAATATTCATCACTTTGCTCAAAACGTTTTTAAAAGATACTCCTCTGTTCCACTGGTTTGCATCAAACCAAATTGTGCAAAACTGGGGCTCACAATGGAGGCAGGATGAAGAAAGGGAGCCCCCAGCATCAGCCTCCTGAACGAGGTGACAAATAGCTCAATCATCTATGTTCCTCCTGAGGCTCTTGCCACATTCTGCCTTAAATTACAGCTATGGTTACTCACAGGCTATTTGATCAGTTCCCCGAGGTCAGGAATGTTGCCTAGTATGTAATAAATGGCAATATTTGTAGATTAAATGGTATATCTTATCCATTTTTGCATGCTCCTAGTAGCTATAGGCTTGTCCCAAAAGGGATTCAATAAACACACTGATTGAGTGCTATATCACGTACCTACTCTGAGATTGGGAAGTATTTCCAGTGTAAACACTTTTAAGGTTTCTCCTTCCTAGTAGCCAGTAGAGTTAATTGAACTGGCACTTGAATTGAAATAAAATGCTCAGATGTGAATTCATGTCTTTGCTTTGCATATCTGGTACAGTGATCTTTAGCTAATGACTCATTAGGCATTTACTTGCAAATAATTAAAATCTTCATATGTTATCACCTTTTAGGTGTATCACCTTTTTTGGTATATCACAGCTAGGGAGACCAAAATTTTGTTATCTCTTAAATCAATTTTTAAAATTTAATAATATTACCCAGGGAACTGAGAAAAATCTCACAGGCTCAATAGCCACCTTCTCTCCTCTTTTGGTTTTTACCTTTGGTATTCATTCAAAAGTAATAGTAGTTGCCATTTATTCAGACCCTAACATCTGCTGGGTGCTTTACTCATTTTTATTTAACTTTTCACAACAGTATAAATTAAAGATTATAATATCCACTTTTTAGATTCAGATGATAATTAACTTACATTATATTCATAACCACACAAGGTATATTAGTTAGGGTTCTTTAGAGGAACAGAACCAACTAGAGAGAGAGAAAAAGAGAGAGACTTATAAGGAATTGACTCATGTGATTGTGGAGGCTGACAAGTCCAAAATCTTCAGGGTGAGCGGGCATGCTGGAGGCCCAGGGAAGAGTTGCAGTTCAAGTCCAGAATTCTTTTTTTTTTTTTTTTAAGGGAGTTCAGTCTTTTTCTGTTGTATAAGGCCCACCCACATTATGGAATGCAATCTGCTTGACTCAAAGTTCACTGACTTAAATGTCAATCTCACCTGAAAAAAACAACTTCACAAAAAAATGCAGACAATGTTTGACCAAATATCTGCGTATGGTGGTGGCCTAGCCAAAGAGACACATAAAATTAACCATCATACAAGGTAAATATTATGATGCCATGCTACTGCAGGGGAACAAAATTTGCCATCCCAAATGTCTCTTTGGTATGCAGATTTTTTTCAAACTGAAAACAACCAAACCCAAAAGACTCAGGAAGAAACTTTGACCTTCCCCATAACTGCAACAAATTTTAGTTAGGCACTTTCCTGGTGATCCAGTGGTTAGGACTCCACATTTCCAATGCAAGGGGTTTGGATTAGATACCTGGTTGGGGAACTAAGGTCCCACATGATGGGCAACGCAGTCAAAAAAAATTTTTTTTTTAATTATTTCAGATAAAAGGCATATTCCAGGAATAGCGCTATTACCAGAGACACCAGCCAAAAAAAAAAAAAAAAAAAAAAAAAAAAATGTGCCAAGGGTGGTAGGGGAATAGAGCTTACAGATCAGAGTCTACTCAGTGTCTTCTTGTCTCTGCGGGGCCTAGAAAACATTTATTTACCAATCATTTGCTTTTGCACCTTCATAAGAATTATCTTCTTCCCCTCTGAAGTCCCAGTCACAATTGGTAACACCTTTTGTCTTTACACTGAAGATATTTAAGGTGGGGTTTGAAGCATTTTGGTGAGTTACTCAGTTTTTTTGGCTTTCTCCCATGAATACATTATTAAACTTTTGTTTTGATTTTCTCCTGTTACTCTGTCTCAACCTAATTCTTAGACCAGCCAGAAGAAGGGTAGAGTGAAATTTCTTCCTCTCTGACATTACAAACGAATACAGTAAGCACTGAACAATTGCATAACATCCAACAGTGTGCTATTGAGGATCTGGAGTTTATAAAAGAACTTTTTGTTTTCCAAAATCCATTTATTTTTCATTTTGTATACTATCTCCCAAATTAATGTTGTTGTTTTTCAATTAAGAAGTATATTCTCCCAGGGCCAAATACATTTTAAAAGAAGTATCGGGTTGGCCAAAAATTTTGTTCGGGATTTTTTATCACATCTTACGAAAAACCCAAATGAACTTTTTGGCCAACCCAATATTTAGGGTTTGTAGCTGTATAGTTTGGAGAAGGCAATGGCACCCTACTCCAGTACTCTTGCCTGGAAAATCCCATGGACAGAGGAGTCTGGTGGGCTGCAGTCCATGGGGTTGCTAAGAGTCAGACACGACTGTGTGACTTCCCTTTCACTTTTCACTTTCATGCATTGGAGAAGGAAATGGCAACGCACTCCAGTGTTCTTGTCTGGAGAATCCCAGGGACAGGGTAGCCTGGTGGGCTGCCGTCTATGGGGTCGCACAGAGTCGGACACGACTGAAGCGACTTAGCAGCAGCAGCAGCTGTATATTTTAGAGGTCTAATTTATCCACTAATAAATATCTACCAAGGTTGATGATCAAGTCTAATGAAGTAGGTATTGTCATGAGAAATAGAGAGCTATTTCTCAAACAAGCAGTGACAAAAACTAGGCAGTGACAGAACAAGCAGTGACAAAAACTAGGGAATTCTCTCTTTCACAATCTCTGAAAACTTGTCCATGCATTCCCTGAGGCCAACACTTGCATTCAGGACCCTACTATTTCAATAGCATTTCATGTCTGGTTTTCAGTTTATGTTCCAAAATTCGGCATTAATCAGACCCCCACACTACCGGACCCTTCTCCCCGACATCTCTAGTAGTTATCAATTGTCTACAGAAAAAAGCTGAAAATTTGAAGTGAAGCATCAACAGTCTTTTCCAAAGGAGCATTAATTGCCTTTCTAGCCACCGTTTTTGCCCTTCACTATGAACAAGACATTCAAGTTCAATTTTGGCCCCAAGAAAAGTTCATGTATTATTTGATTTTGTGTGTATGTGTGTGTGTGATTTCTGCCTTTGCATTGACCCAGGTAATCTTATCTTCTGACTCCATCTCTTTCCCCTCTAGGCTTCTCAAAGTTTTCTCAAGACCCCAGCCAGTGGCAATTCTCATTCCCCAAATTGCTTAAGTGTCGTTAAGGTTTGCAGGTTCAGGTACTGGGTAATACTCTGGCCACCTGAGGCGAAGAACTGACTCATTTGAAAAGACCCTGATGCTGGGAAAGACTGAGGGCAGGAGGAGAAGGGGACGACAGAGGATGAGATGGTTGGATGGCATCACTGACTCAATGGACATGAGTTTGGGTGGACTCCGGAGTTGGTGATGGACAGGGAGGCCTGGCGTGCTGCGGTTCATGGGGTCGCAAAGAGTTGGACACGACTGAGTGAGTGAACTGAACTTAATCTCTATTTATGCGCTTTTCTCATCTGGTCAAAGAGAGGGCTGGAACCAGTGTCCGAAAAGGAATCCCAAAGCCAAATGCAATAGGCTCCCCATGACCTGAGTATGTCCCACGTTCTGCACGAAGGCTCTACCAATGTAGGTGCTCAATAAATATTTAACACCTTAATTGACAAATGACACCGAGTAAAAGTCTGCAGCCTGTGGGATAAGGGCGAGCTTGCCTCTCCGTGAAGGGTGCCTTTCGGCGTTCGTCCACCGGCCTAGGTTTCACTGGTCCTGGGTCAGCGCCCGCCGCCACCAGGGCAGGGGCAGGCAGGGCAGTGCGCATGCCCGGTGTCCAGGGGCGCCTCGGAGCGCGCAGACCGCTCGGCCCCGCCCCCGGAGCTCGGGCGCGCGCACTCCTCGGTCCCGCCCCCCGCGCTCGGGCGCGCGCGCGGTCCCGCGGAGCGTACCCTGCGTGCGGGTCCCCGCCGAGCCCGCCGGGCGCCGCATCCCCGAGAGCCCTGGTCGGGGCCTGAGCAGCGGCCCCGGGCCCGGGCGGCGAGCGGAGTGCGGTGCGCACGGCGGCGCCGCCTGCGGAGACGGGACCGGCGCGCGGTGAGTGAGGGCGCCGCGGGCGGGCGGGCGCCTCCGCGCGTGCGCAGCGCCGGGCCGCCGAGCTGGGGCGCGCGCCCGACCGCGGGCCGCAGGGGCCGAGCGCGGTGGGTCGGGGCCGGGCTGCGGGCGGGGCGTGGGGGCTGCGGCTGGCGTTGTGGGGGGCACCGGCTCTGGGGGCGCGGGCCGCGGAGGCGGCTTCCGGACGGGCTCCCCGGGACGGCGCCTGTCCCTTGCTGGTCCCGGCGTCCGGCCCGGGGCAGGGCCCGCTGCAGCCCGGGATCCCGGGGAGGGCCGAGGCGAGCCCCCCAGGGTCCTGCCGGGCGCTCGGGCGCCCTTCGCGAGCGCGACCCCGGGAGGCGGCCGCGGTCCGGGAGGGGCCGCCGGGCCGTCGGGCAGGTGGTGGCCGCGCCCCCAGCCTGGGAGTCGAGGGCTGAGCGCGAGCAAACTTCCCCGGAGTGACTGTCCCCGGGCGCCGGGGGTCCAGGGGGCCGACACCCGCCTTCGGCCTCCCCGGGGGCTGCGGGGCCCAGGCGTACGCTGCTGGGCTTCTCCGAGTTCGGTTTCCTTGTGGTCCTGCAGCTCGTCCTCCAAGTTCTGAGCGGTGTTCACGGCCCATTCGCTCTTGAGATAGATGTGCAGGTTTGGTGTTTTGGTAAGAAGGGTATTTGCTCTCTTGGGAAAAAGAGACTTATATTGCCTGGTCTTGTTATCTCAAAGAAAGTATTGTTAGGGCATGCCGGGGACTCCTATTTATCAAGAAACCTATTGTCCTGTGTGCGCTTGAAGAAAGCCAGTTAATTTCTATTATTAGCCGTGAAAAGACAAAGAGCGATGATTGTGCTTTCTTTCCCCCCTTCGCTCTCTCTCTTTCATCCTTTGATTTAAATACTCTTGGCCACATCTTGGAATACTGTAGTTACCAAAACTGGCTGCACGAAAGCGTCACCGGGGAGTTTTAAAACTCTAGGCTCAAAACTGCAGACCAATTAAAACGCAGTATGTAAAGTTCCCTCAGTGATTCCAGCAGTGCAGCAGAGTTTGGGAAACACCGGTTTAATATAAGAAAGTCAAGTTTTGAGTTTTGCGAAGTAGCAGTTTGATACCGCTGAGATGAAACGCTAGCTTCGTTCTCCATAGGCAGGAACTCACAAAGAGTAGCTTGTTCCCCGCCAGGGGACGGAGGGAAGCGTCTCTAAAGGTTCAAACTTTGGCTAAACACGACTCCGGCGTCCAGGCATTGTTCTAACTACTGCGTTGAATTTCTTAGTAGTAAGGCCACCCTCTCTGACCGCTGCCTTGGCTGCTTCCAACTCGCTCTCAGCCTCCCTCCCCACCCTTCCCCAGCTCCCCCTTTTTAGCCATCCATCTCACAACCTCTGGGAGGATCCCCTCCCCCAATAAGTTCTGACTCTCTGGGGGGGGGGGGGTGAGATGCGGGTTACCATAGCAACGGGTCTTCCAGGGGAAGTGGGCGGGTCTACCTTTGGTTTGCTGAATAGGACTCTTCCTTTTCTAAAGACTTTGAATTTCCCTTTTCTTGGCCTTGGCTCAGGTAAAGGTGTGTTCACACAGTCCCAGTTTTTCTTTTTAAGTGATTACAGAATTATTTATCAATGCTGTTGTAGGGAGTGACAATACGAGCAGCTCTGCTGTTCTCCCCTGAAGAGATTCTCTTCACCAATCTCTGCACTAAGAACTTGTGTAACAAAGTTCTAAAAGAGATGAAAAGCACCTTTAAAAAAAAAAAAAAAAACACCTTGATTTTCCTTTGGGGCACACGCATCTTCGAAGGGTAAGCGTCATTTTTCTAAAGTCTGAAGACATACTTAAGAAGTTTTAAAAGTGAAATATAACCCTACATCCTTGCCAAAACCTTTGCTAGTTTGTGACCAGATAGCATTGTCAGCTTGTAAATTGTTTAATTCCTAGAAAGTTCTTTGCCATGATTCTTTGCAAAAAGTTAGACCACTTGTAATGTTATACTTTAAAATAACGAAGGAAAGGCACAGTTCTACAGATTCACCCAGTCCTTCCCTTCCCCAACACACACATATCCAAAGACAGGTTTGTTTGTTTTTTTTTTAATGTTCGTTCTTTTATGCACAAAACAGTTATTCCCTCCCCAACTCATTCCAGTTTATTTTGCAAGGAACTCTTAAAATTGTTCATGTAAAGTAGTTTAGACGTGTCTTCAGGCTTGTTTGTGTTTTGAAATCTTTAAATTTTGCTGTGTAGATGATCAGAATTTGATCAGTCAATCCAAAATACTTATGGTAGTACAGAGATTTCCAGCATGTATTAGGGATTGAAGAAGTTTTCTCTACTCTGGTGTTATGTGCTAGTTAACTTTTGGACTATCAAGCAAATTCTGTAAGACTGATTTTCCCCATTTTACTCTCAGCAAAGAAAAATAGTGGAAAACCCTTTGATTTGATAGACCTTGTAGTTCAGCAGTAATGCTGTGCAGCTAAGGCGGTAACTTCTCACCTAATGTTCAGTTCAGTTCTGTCGCTCAGTCATGTCCGACTCTTTGCGACCCCATGAATCACAGCATGCCAGGCCTCCCTGTCCATCACCAACTCCCGGAGTTCACTCAAACTCATGTCCATCGAATTGGTGATGCCATCCAGCCATCTCATCCTCTGTCTCCCCATCCATCTTTCTCCTCCTGCCTTCAATCTTTCCCAGAATCAGGGTCTTTTCCAATGAGTCAACTCTTTGCATGAGGTGGCCAAAGAATTGGAGTTTCAGCTTCAGCATCAGTCCTTCCAGTGAACACCCAAGACTGATCTCCTTTAGGGTGGACTGGTTGGATCTCCTTGCAGTCCAAGGGACTCTCAAGAATCTTCTCCAGCACCACAGTTCAAAAGCATCAATTCTTCGGCGCTCAGCTTTCTTCACCTAATCTTAAGGACATAAAAATCACAGCAATATCATCCAGAAATAAACAGCTGTACATGGCATGATATGCTTCCATTTGTCCCATTTTATTTGTCTGCATAGATACACTTTTAAGCAAAATTGGTAGTTTAATTTCATTTGTAGTTTTAAATATTGCCCCTTTGCTAATATATCACAGACATTTCTTGTGCCCTTAAATCGTCCTCAAAAGTAAAATTTTAAATGATGGATATGTCAAAGTTTGTTTAACTAGGTTTCTCTTGTTTGACATATTCCATTTTTAGTGTTTGGGAATATGATATTAAACTCTAGTTGCAAATCTTGGCCTTTTCCAATTAAGTGACCTTAAATACCTAATTATTTGATTGTGCTTCCTTTATGCATAGAATGGGGGTAATAATTGTGCCTGCAACATAGAGTTTTGGAGCAATGGAATGAACCAAATAGAGCAAGGTCTTCAGCAGAGTCTGGGAGAGGAGGTAGGTAGAAAGTAATAGACACACAGGTCGAGCTGGGGTAAAGGCACTTGTCTGAAAGCCTCAAGTCTGTGACGCCTCAGGCTAGATTTATAGCAGAACTCCTGGGGCAAAGGTGACTCCTTTATAACTCTTGAGGCCTGTTGCCAAATTGCTTATACCAGGACACATTGATTCCCTTACATGCCGGATGGCCTTCCTGTAGTGTCAGCACTCCAGTGTTTAATCTTTCCTAATTTGCAGGAAAAACGTGGCCTTATTTTAATTCATATTATTTTGGTAGCTAGTGAAATTAATAATTTGCTTTTTATTCGTTCATTTGCCTTTTGAGAGTTGTCTGTTCAGGTACTTTGCCCATTTTATTCTTAATTGATTAAAATCATTTAATAAAATCATTTAAAAAATGATTTTAAAACGTCTGTTTAATATATATTAGATTTGTACAATGGCTTCCCTGGTGTCTCAGTTGGTAAAGAATCTGCCTGCAACGAGGGAGATCTTCCCTGGGTTGGGAAGATCCCTTTGAGGAGCGCATGGCAACCCATTCTAGTATTCTTACCTGGAGAATCCCCATGGACAGAGGAATCTGGCAGGCTACAGTCCATGGGATCACAGTCGGACACGGCTAAGTGACTTAGCACAGTACAGGTTTGCACATTTAATTTTCTGTTAGCACACGGGTGTGAACTGTCTTCCAGCACTCTCTCCTCCTGAGTCAGCCCTGTCTACCAGCAGATCTGTTAGACAGTCCACCCTTTCTTCACTGGGTTGTGGTCTTCCATTTTATATTTTAAGATCTTGACTAACTTTTGCGTCTGATTCTGTTTTAGGTCTTACTCATCAGTGATTGATCTCTAATCTTAATCAATGCTAAATCTTTTTAATTGTACATTTAGAGTATATGGAAATATCTGCTAGAGGAAGTCACATTATTCTTTTAAAAATCCTACTTACAGACATCTGTCCTTTCAGATAAAGATGATCTTATTATCTTGATAGTAGTACATGCATGTAATTAAATCTAAGAGTACTGAAATACTTAAAATAAGTGGCCATCTCTCCATCCCCTCAGGCTCCTCAGTGGCAGCCTTTAGGCTCTTGATGGGTTTTTTGAGTTTTTCACTGGGGCCACAAGTACGATCTCTTCCTCTTGGGCTAGTCAGAAGCTGGTCCTCCGGTGACACCCTGTGCTGGGGAGAGGGTCCAGCTGCCAGTGATCCTGAGTCCTCTGGCTGGAGTCTTAGCATCCTCTTCACTTTGGGAAAGGTTCTGGTGCTCTCGCAGTCTGAAGACTTAATCAGGTCCAGTCTGTTAGGGTCTGGGACTGTGGGCCAGAACTCCACAGTGCGAAGGTGGGAAGGGCGTCCAGGAAGTCGGGCTTAGTTTACCCCACCTTGACCCTTTCTCCTCCAGTCTTGGAGCCAACTGGAGTGCTGCTCAGCTCTCCTCACGGGCAGTGGGGCATCTCACTCGCAGGTCTGCTGAGTTGCTGTTTGTCTGCTTTCCACTTTCGTGATTTTGTTGTCATTTTCACTACACATCTTTATATGCTTGATGCGTGTCTTCTGGAAAGATCTCTTTACTGACATCCATGTGGCATGTAGAAAGAGGATGTTTGAATGCTTGGTGTTTTGTTAAACATGCCATCTTAACCTGGAAGCCCCTGCAGATGAATCCTTAGAACTGAGAAGTATCCAGTGATTTTGGTTCTTTGACAAGGACCATCTTGTATACATAGAGTAGTCTGTTTTCCTGAAGGGATGTGAAAAGTTACACAGACCTGTCTGTTAGCGGAGGTGTTTTGTTTGCTTGCTTAATCTTTATTAAGTCCTAACGTTTCTTGTTAGGGTTCTCTTAGGTATTTATGTTTTTGTTGCTGTTGTGAAAGGTTCATCAAGTTGGCTATTGTTGGTATAAGATGGTTGTTGATTTTGTTCTTTGTATTATACCTGGCTCTTATTCTAAGAGCTTTCCAGTTTATTTTTTGGGGGTTCCTAGTTATATAATCAGTTGTATATAGTGACACTTGTATCTACTTCTTTCTAATAATTATACCTTTTATTTTGGTTTTATGGCAGACTGCTCTAGTGTTAGCCTTCTGTAATATTATAAAATACTTCTGGAACATTATCAAATAGTAATGGCAATAATGTGCAAACTTTTGTTCTTTAATAGGAAAAAAAGTAGTACAGTATTGGCTTTTGTTTATCATAATTTCTCATCAGGACAGAGAAAATCTATCCTTTTATTTCCAATTTACCTAGAGGTTTTTTTTTTTTTAAAGAGATAGGACTCATTTGAAAAGACCCTGATGCTGGGAAAGATTGAGCTCAGGAGGAGAAGGGGACGAGGATGAGATGGTTGGATGGCATCACCGACTCAGTGGGCATGAGTCTGAGTAAACTCCGGGAGTTGGTGATGGACAGGGAGGCCTGGCGTGCTGCAGTCCATGGGGTCACGGATAGTTGGACAGGACTGAGCGACTGAACTGAACTGAGGAATGGAATATTAGCAGATTACTGTTAGCAGCTACAGTTATCTCTAGTATTTCTTAACAAATCTACTGACTTGAGTCCCAAATATTAAACTGGAGTAAATCCTTCCCTTTTGAATAGTTCTTTAGAAAAATAAATTCTGTTCGTGACGAAACTAAAACGTAACGTCATATTTGGGGCTTCGCGGTGTCTTGGTGGTAAAGAATCCGGCTGCCAGCGCAGGAGAGGGGCGGGTTCGATTCCTGGTCCCGGAAGGTTTCCAAATGCTGCTGAGCCGCTAAGCCTTTGTGTCGCAACTCCTGAAGCCCGCGCGCCCTGAACCCTGTGCTCCTCAACCAGAGAAGCCCGTGCGCGGCCGCGCGGGAGGATCCTTCGTTCGCTGCAGCTGGAGAAAGCCCGAGCAGCAGCAGAGACCAAAGTAAAAACAAATACATAATTATAATTATGTAATTATTATAAAATAATACATTATTTTAAAAATCTTTAAAAAAGATAACGTATTTAATACAATACTCATGTCTTCTAGGATGGGGGCTGAGTGGGATTTTTCCAGGGATTTTTCAAAAGAAAATATTGCAAATTGCAACAGTCATCTCTCATCTTTATCTCTTGGCAGCATTTGATATAATTGGTCATTCCCGTTTTCATTTGACGTTCTTCATTTGATTTTGAGGACACCACCGTCTCCTGCTTTTCCTTTTGTAGCACTGACTTTTCAGTCATTTTTAAATTTTAATGTGTGCTTTTTTCCCCCCCACAGAGCCTGTTAATTTGGAGTGCTTAGGGCTCAGTTTTTGTAGGAATTCTATCACAAACAATTGTAAGATTTTAATAAAATACCATGCAGCTTCTTAAGACTCTCAGTGTATACTTCCAGCTGGGGTGGCACTCTTAAACTCCTGACGTGTGTTATCCATCTACTTTCTTGACTTGAATATGTAAAAGATACTTCACTTTTAAAGACTAAAGCAGAATTTCTGATCTTCCTCTGCAAACCTGTCCTTCCTGTAGCCTGTCCCAGTTTCTGTGTTGGGGTAGTTCCATTTTTCAGGTTATTTAAGTCAGAAACCTTGAAATCATCCTGACTCTTCTCTTTCTCTCCCACTCTACATCCAGGCTGTTAGCAGATCCTGCTGGTTTATCTTCCAGATGTTTCCACAATCCTGTCCTCAGAATAAACCCAGGAGCTCAGCCCATTTTCCCACCTGTACTGCAAGCGCCTTCCTGCAGGTCTCTAGCACCTCCTGCCTGGGTGGTTTCAGTGGCCTCTCCTTTCACTGTCCTGACTTCCCTTTAGTATGTTATCAGCCTAACAGCTGGAGTGATCTTTTTAATACATAGGTCTGATATGCTTCAGATTCTTCACCTGGTTTCCATGTCCCTCAGAGTAAAAGTCAGAGTCTCATGATGGTTCACAAAGCCCAGTGCATTCTCTTTCCCCCACTGTGACCTCCCCTCCAGTCCTTTCCCTGGAATGGAATGCTCTCCATCCAGCCAGCCTTCCCTCCTGACTGACCCTGGAACCCTGCAGGCACATTCCCCCTTGAGATCTTTGTGCAGGGTGTTCACTCTGCCTGTGTCCCTCTGCACTTTCAGGTCTTCACTAAACTACAGTCTCAGCAGTGATGTCCCTGCTGTTTACAGCTGCAAACTACGCCTTGTGTCCTTCGTGGAATGCATTATGTTTCCTTTTTTTTGTAGCATCTAAATTACTATATGACTTATTTATTATTTTTGGTGAATCTCCCTGTCCTTGCTAGGCAATAAGTTCCATGTGGCCAAGTATTTTTATGTCTGTTCATTAATGTGTCTCAAGTGTCTGATACACAGAATGTAGTCAGTAAAATTTTTCTGAATAAATGAATATAGTCTACTTTATTTTTTTCCAGTGTCTTTCTTATAAAGCAGGGTAGTTGTATAGCATCTTTGGATCCAACACTGGTGATTTAGCATCCCCCCAGCAAAACAGAAGTTGCAGAACATGTATAATTCATAATGAAGATAATAATACAGAGAGTGGTTATGAGGATTAAATAGGGTACTGTCTGTAAAGTGCTGAACCCTGCCAGAGTGTAGGAACAGGCCACTTAACTGTCAGAAAGCCTTAGCCAATTGCATTAATTCACAGCTGAATGATGTGAATTAAATTCTAGAATCTGCTGTCTTTGGCTTTCAGTTTTTAACCAATGGGGTGAGGAACATTTCAGAATAAAGGGGCCTGCTATCCCTGGTGAGTATCAGCGATCTACGGTTTGTTTACTCTCTAACCCATCTCAGAATGGGATGCAGCCCTTGTTTTCTCTTTTCTGTGTTTTCTTGCTGTTCAGACATCTCCCCATCTCTAAGCCCATCTCTCTCCCCATCTTTAAGTCCTTTTTCCTCCAATGTTCTAGCTGAAATAAGTTCTTATATAAGATGGTTTTGAAGTCCTTCAGAGCCACAGAGAAGCACGTAGTTGAACATGGTATTAAATCCACAAAATCAAAGGCAGTCAGGCCTTGGCCCTCAGTTTCCCCGACGAGCGTGCGTTGTGGCCATCCCTGCAGCAGAGCAGTCATTTACAGTTCTGCGTACAGTCTCTTAGTCTCTTTGCTGTGCTTCAAATATCAGTGCATCTCAGAAACGTCAGACTCGCTCTCTTTCTATAGGGCACGAAATGTTCGTGTGTTTTATACTGTTGGAATTGCTGTGCAATTAAGTGGTGTCATGTACCAGAAGAAGATGATTTTAGGGATCATGTCGGCAGCCAAAGAACAGACAATAAACCAAAACCATGATGTGTGTCATCTCTAGAAATGCATAAACCCAGTACCAGTGAGGTAAACACAAATATGAACATTTGCTTCAATTTCTAAATTGTTTCCTACAAAACATATCTAGTTCCTTATTTTTTTTTTAATCTTAATTTTTCAGTAATAGTAATGTGAGCAGGGTAGGTCCCCATATTTAGAAGGTGTAAACATTTTAGCCATGATTACCATACATATTAGAAATAAAATGTCATAAGCACCACTGTTCTGAATGCATCACTTGATGAATTTGTGTTGTCTTTGAAGTTCCGATCATTGTGTTTCGTTAGAACAAAGATTCATTCTTTAAGAGTTATCATTGTTACAGTTTATTTTATTTTGAACTCTTAAAACAGTCAGTGCTGTGGGCCAAGGTTGAATGGAAAGCACTGCTTTTCTGCTGTTGAATTACAAAATACCCCTTAGTTTAGGCTGTTAATGGATAGCCCACTTGGAAAGCACACCTTGCTTTTTACAGTTACACACCTGGGCTGAGGACCTGGGCAAGTACAATGTTTGTTTTCTTTGTGAAGATTTTCTTTTTAATTGCCACCTTTTCTTGTATCCGCCAGTTTTTTAGAAGTGGTGATTTTGCCTGTCCGGCACCAGCAAACACACCTACTCTGTAGCAAGGGGCTGGTTTTGGCCATCAGCCGTTATACTGTGAGCCTCTGCAAAGACAAGGGCTTACACCTAGACCATCACCTACTTTCATACCTGTGTTCATGGGATGTGTAGTGGCAAGTCAAGTGTAGTAGTCAAACTCCATCTAGACCTGTTCCTGGGAAATGACCTATATTCCTAGAAAGTTGAGAAAATAATAAAATTCTTGACTAGGGTTACAGTAAGCCTCTCTTCTTAAAATAATGTTAACGTCCACATTAAAAGTGTGAGAAGCTGCTCCCCTTGCAGGTTCAGATACCCAATAGCTGTTCTGGCTGTTGCTTCCTCTCTGGCACAGCCCTTGCCCATCTCCAGCCCCGTGTAATACACCCACTTTGTGCACCCCAGGTTCCCCGCCCCCCTCTCCCCTGGTCTCTTCCCTCACTCCTCCTGCAGCCTCAGGAGATAAGCTGAAGAGCTAGAAGCTGGCCTGACTGCAGGAGTGGGTCTCTGGCGGCCGACTCCCCACCCCTCCCTCCTCTGGAGGATTTCAGCACATACTAGTAAACGCTGGAGAATGCCTTTATGGGAATGAGTAGATTTTCTAGTTAATGTAACACTATTGAACAAGTCTTTCTTTGGAACTATGGGATCAGCCCATGTGTACGTGAGACTCTGAGCTATGTTGTTAGCTGCTTTCCCCTGTCTGTGCCAGGAAGGATGCCTCAAAATGCCAGAGTTGGGCCTGGACTCCAGGACAGCACACAGCTCCCGACACATCTCAAAATCCTCACTAGATCGCCATGTACTCGACCAGGAGGGTGTCGATTAGAGATGTCAAAACCTAATGGTGTTTGGATTGGGCTATAGGAAAATCAGATTCTCGAGATCAGATCAATCTGTATTTTGATTTTCTAGTCTTTCTTTAATAATAATTAATTACTGAATGTAAGGTAGGTAGGAGAATCACAAACCTACTGACACAACCTCTAAAATCTTTTGAGAAAGTGAACACCAGCTCTTTAAGGAAAGGCAGATTTTAAATGAAAAGTCACAGCTGGTAGATATATTCCCTTTGTTTGGACTTCTGCAGAGTCCTAACCTAAACTTTATTTCCATCGCACTGTTTTCAATTATTTAATATAGAGGAATATTTTGATACTACATAAACCACAATTAAAATGGTGTGTTGGAAGTGGAGGCAGTTTCTGTCTAATGTATCTTTAAATGAAGGCAAATGTGAACAAATTCTCCTAAATGTTGGCAACCATGTTACTACTTCTCATTTTCCCGTAACAGAGAGCAAACTATCAGAAACTTGCTTCTTTCTTGCTCGTTTATGTGATGCTACTGGAGACAATAGTCTACTCAAAGCTCATTTAAATTTTTTTCTTAAGATCTTTGAAGAAGATGTCTATATCTTGCAGCTTGCATTTGAATTTTCTGAGGACGGGACAAAGTTAAGGTGCCAACCAATGTAATAAAACATGGAATTTTAGCTCCTTGACTGCTGTTAATTTTTTGTGACAGAGATTGTCATTTTCTCATGTCTTCCATTCTGTCTTCCATTCTGTCTACCTAATAGTTGAGAATTATGCTCTGGGAATTATTATTTTCTGGAAGAGTAGAACCAAAAAACAGGTATGTGTAAAACCCTGGCCCTGATCACTTAAAGTTTTTTTTTTTCTTTTTTTTAGGAATCTTCACTAAAACTGCTAATAGCTTACCACAATTACACTTAGAAATCCAAACTCCTTATGTCAAGTGGGCATCAATGGTTCTTATACTTTTTGACTTCAGGATTCTTATACTTTTGAATATTTCAAGAAACCCAGAGAGCTTTTGTTTATGTAATATTTACTGAAATAGAAATGAAAACAAAGAAAAAATTTAAATATTTGTTTAAAAAGAAATGTTTTGATTGAAGCTTATGAAGAAAATATGGCCTCACACAGATAGCAGCTGAGCATTTTAATAGTCTTTTGAGATAATTGTGGATATTCTGTGATACCTCATTGAAACTTGAATGACAATTTCTTAAAAGTTGATTGCTGTGTGGAAATCAACTGATGAAACCATCAGTGAACTTTCTGTATTACTCTTATACTAAAATCCACTGGTTTGCTGTATACTTTGAATGAACCTTTTACCAACATGCATGATTCTTTAATGTAATTGCAGTACTATTAGAAAATATTGGTTCACTGAGTTATACGAATCTTTAAAATGTTGACATGTTTCTTTATACAGTGTTAAAAAACTAATGTCACCAACCGTTAATCAGAAACGGTCTTTAAGAAGTTGGTGACAGTCTTGGGAGGCTATCAAGCTCTACATAGTGGCACAATCAAGAATTCCAAAATTCCAGCTTTTGCTCGAAGGTTTGCATTTTTTCGTTTGCAATAAATAGTCAGCTCATTGCATTCATTTTTAAGAAATGTATTCTAAATACCTAAGTGTGAATAAGCATATTTTGCATATTTTCTCAAGTGCATTGGTGTTCCATGAACTAAGTGGCTGGTTCAGTTCTCACACAATTTTTTTTTTTCCCATGCCAACCATTCTGTTTCAGTTTCACCAGAAGTGCTTTAAGCATACTTTCCACTTCATCACATAAAATGTTAAGAAAATGTATACTCAAGGATTGAGATTTAATAAAATCAAAAGTTTTTACTGCTGCATCTCCCAGAGATTCCCCGTGAGATGGTCCATTGAATATGGCAAAAGAACACACAGTGGCTAATCTGCCTTCACACAAGCTGTTTCATCACGGTTCCTAAGTCCCCCAAGTATGAGTTGGGGAGGCATGGGAAGTCAAGACCACTTGACATGCCTTTCGGTGATGTTCACTCTGGCTGCTGAGGGTCCACTGGAGTGACCATCCAGGTTTAGGAACCAGCAACTTCAGCTTGAAAGGGAAGAAGAGCCCCCGAGCCTGGTGGTAGACCCGGGCTTATGTGTTTGAAGCCCCCTTTTCCGTTTGGGGCAGAAGGCAGGGCTTCTAGGGATGCGTCACCACGCCAGTATCACAGGGCGGTTTCAGAGGGCTTCAGTACCTGTGTCAGTTACCTTCTGAACCAGTGCAGTTCAGACCTGCTTAAAATACTTAATATGTTAACACACACACACTTGAACCAACAGATGCAAAACAATGTGTTTACTTCATCCCACCTTCAAAAAAAATGTGTTCCTCCAGCCAGTTGAACTTGTTATTTAGAAATTCAAGCTATGTTTTTTGCCAGTACACAATTCAAGCCATTACTTCTTAGCAGTTTAATCCTACTAATGCTTTTAAAAATCGCTGCCGGTGGTAAGACTGGAATAAACACACCAGCAAGAGACTGCAGCCATGGCTAGGCTGTTCAGCTCCTCCACTGTTGATGGGATCATTTCCGTTAATGCTTACTCCAGTAATGTCAGATAGTATGTAAACTGAAGTTGAGAATTCTTTATTTTTGGGGAAAAAAAACAAACACGTGATTACTTAACACTCCAGTTCTTTACAGTAGAGTGTTTTCATGGAGGCACGCACATGTTAAGAAGTGAGTTTTTCTGTTTGTGCCTATGCTGTGCAGTAATCTGAAGTGTGACATTGCCTGTCCCTAGCTGTGTGGCTTGTTTGCAGGATGGGGGTGAGTTTCCAGACTATTCATATACTCAGCCCTAAACACACAAGCCTGTTTTATTACTTTGTTGGAAGATTGGGTGTGTCTAATGTAGTGGAAATTCACCCATTCACTGTTACGTACAAACGAAACACATTTCAAAGCCACATGTAAACGTCTTTTTAATTACCCATTTTTTAAGATTATTCATATGACTGCTTTCCTCCTTTCATGTGAGTTGCTGAGAATTTATTATCCTTCCTAGTACATTAAATCACTAAAATTCTCTACTGGTGCTATGAATAAATATGCTAGACCATGAGCTGAGACCAGTTGATAAAGGCAGCTTTGTCCTGGTAATGGAGTCTTGCTCCTCATTAGCCCACACTTCTCGCTAAGTGTGTGAAGATCTGTCTTCCAGTAAGTTTTAGATGGTAATGAAGCGAAGCCTTGGTCTGAGTGCATGTGGGGACTTGCTTTAAGTCGAGCTTTAATATTTTCAGTTGAACTAGATGCTCGGTGGATGCAGGGTTATAAAGCTGTGTTTGTGCTCAGACATGTTCAGGGAGCCTCAGGACACTGTTGCCCAGATGTCTCAGTTCTTGACTGATGTCTCTTGTGGCTTCACCGCCCTCCGCTTCAGCCCAGGGCCAGTTGCACTCCCTGAGGCAGTCTAGGGCTCCAGGTGGATTGAGAAGTGCTGCACTCGCTCTTTCCTGCTGTAAAGCAGCTGGAAGGCAGCTGTGGGAGTGGTGCTGTTGGATCTTGCTGGGAGGCCCTCGGAGAACTCACCTCATCAGACCACCTAAGGCAGTTGAAACGTGAGGCAATGTGTCTTGTGGAGGCCCGGAAACCCTCCCTGTCAAGTTGTCTCAGGACTGCATTGTGAAGGACGGTCGGCTTCTAACAGTGAGGATAGCAGGAAGCAGCAGGCTCATTTCAGTTCGAGAACAGTCTTGTTTGTAAAGGGAGTCAATGAAGAGGACAGGTCACAGGCCTTGGAGGCAGGTCGTGGAGATCCAGAATGCACTGCAAACTGTGGCTTCCCCTCACCGAGAAAGGTGAGGCAAGATTTCTTTTATTTATTTTTTTTGTGGATAGGTGCTTGGTGCGGACTTCTAGCATGCTGATGCGAGGACGGGCCTCCCTTCTTCCCGTGATGACCTCTTTAGGTAGAGCAGCACAGAGCAGTTGGTTAAGACCTGGCCACATGCCACTTAGATATCACTTTTCATTTCCTTTTTATGCCGTATTTTAAATTCTTTGGAACAGTGCTGCATTAAAGAAATACTGACCTCGGCCAGGTCTCCTGTACTGAATGCTCAGTGGATCGCGGCGTCCCTACAGCTGGCTAGTGGAGTGCTTATGCGGAGGCCTGGCTCTTGTAAATTTGATCATCCTTTTCAGAGACTGTCAGCTCTGCCGTGGTTTGGTTCCAGTCATCATCATAACAGTGGCTCTTGTATGAGTCCATGCAGTTCTTGACTGTGATGAAATGGTTGCCTCTCCGAGTGTTAACTAAAACAAAAATCCCAAACCAAAAATTTGAGGTACTAACAGTTAAGTTGCTACTTTTTGAAGATGTATTTTGACTTGAATGCTTTTAATTTGCTCATTGTAGTTAAGATGCACATGTAAACACTTTGCCTATTTGTATGTGGTGTGGAGTTTGGGGAGACCCAAATTTGAGTACATGTTTTCCTGAATAGTCTTGATTTTCTAAGTGAGGCTTACTTGAGCATTGTTTTACAAGCAGTTGTTTTATTCTATATCTCTGGGCAGTTCAAGTATTGACCTACTTAAAGAGTAGCTTTTAATTAAAAAAAAAACTTGGTGAATATATTATTAGAATGGAATTTTTGTTTGAAACACCTTACTTTCTTAGTTCTGACACAGGCAATGAAACTAAGTATTCTGCTAAGTCGCTTCAGTCGTGTCCGACTCTGTTGCATGAAAGTGAAGAGTGAAAGGGACGTCGCTCAGTCATGTCTGACTGTTTGCGACCCCATGGACTGCAGCCCACCAGGCTCCTCCATTCATGGGACTTTCCAGGCAAGAGTGCTGGAGTGGGGTGCCATTGCCTTCTCCGAAACTAAGTATAGAAACCCCTCAACTTTAATTCTGATTAGAACAGCGTGAGAGATGGAAGCAACAAGGGGTTCTTCAGTGGTGCCAAATAATTACTCCTGCAGCAAATGGTGGCGGTCTCTGAATGTTACTTGGTGTTGATACAGTTAAGGTTATGCCAACATTTACAGTCAGTGTGCCTTTGTATTGTGTCCTTCAAAGCATCATGGGGGAATTGTAGACTTTAAAGCTAATTAAAAGTAGCATAAAACATACTTTTTTTATTTGGACTTAAAGCAGAAACAGATTTTACTTTGAGTTTTTGCCAGAAGCTGGTTTCTATAATAACCCTCTGTCACAGGCTTCTAATTCTATTTGGATTATTTGTTAGAAGATATTTTTGTGGCTCAGTATAGAAATGCATGTGCGTTTTTCATTTTCATTTGGTGGTCTCCACTCCAGAAAGATAGGGTAAAAGTTGGCCTGAAGGTCCCTGGTGATTTCAGATGTGTTTGTGTTTTCCTGTAACACGGTTTCTCTCTGTGTAGCACATCTCTTATTTTTAGATCTTGTATTGTTTGCCTAAAATAACTATTTCATTCTCGTCACATACAGTATAAAATGAAGGAAGGCATTTCATTAAATAGTAATTAATTGAGGCCCTTGTGGACATGTGTGGTGATGGTCAAAACACAAAACTGATAACTCGTCTTTTCTGTGTGGCTTTGCTACAATAGGAAATGAAATTTTTTCTTTTACTCTGGCCTTGCCTTTGAGTCTCCTCCTGCTTTTACAGTGGTAAAAGTATTTAGGGTAACACATAACCCTTCCTTCAGGTGCCATGGGCGGTGTAGTGCGTTGAGGGAGCAGAGCTGTGTTGCTGCTGCTGCTGCTGCTGCTTAGTCGCTAAGTCGTGCCCAGCTCTTTTGCGACCCCATGAACTGGAGCTCTGCAGGCTCCTCTGGCCACGGGATTTCCCAGGCAGGAATACTGGTCCGAGTTGCTCTTTCCTTCCCCAGGGGATCTTCCTGACCCAAGGATTGAACCCACATCTCCTGCATTGGCAGGCGGATTCTTTACCGCTGAGCCACCAGGGAAGCTCTGGGGGAGAGGAGAAGTGAAGTGAAGTCGCTCTGTCGTGTCTGACTCTTTGTGACCCCATGGACTGTAGCCCACCAGGCTCCTCTGTCTGTGGGATTCTCCAGGCAAGAATACTGGAGTGGGTTGCCATTTCCTTCTGCAGGAGATCTTCCCCACCCAGGGGTTGAATCTGGGTCTCCCGCATTGCAGGCAGGTGCTTTGCCGTCTCAGCCACCAGAGCAGTGCTTATTTCTAAGTGTCATTGAGTGACTTAGGGCAAACACACATAGTGATGTGACTAGTATTTGGGAATCTTATTTTATCTTGAAGAGCATTTTCACTACCTTGTGGAGGTTGGGGAAGTTGGTTTGCAACACCTACCCTGTTGCTAGGCCTTCCCAGGTGGCACCAGTAATAAAGAACCCGCCTGCCAACGCAGGAGAGGTAAGAGATTCAGGGGTGATCCCTGGCTCGGGAAGACCCTCTGGAGAAGGAAATGTCAACTCACACCAGTATTCTTGCCTGGGAGATCCCATGGCCAGAGGACCCTGGCGGGCTACAATCCATAGGGTCACAAAGAGCATGACTGAGCATGCATGCACTCACCCTGCTAACAACCAGAACTGATACAGAACACCTGGTTTGAAGGCTGTTGGGATTTCTTCTTCCTGTTCCATGTGCCCTTCGGGAAAGGGTGACTTCATCTGATAAAGCCACACATTCCTTAGTTAAGTGCATAAGTGAAGAGGCCTTTGAATTTTAATGATCTGATTATGGAGATATTTTTGGTTATTATCTTCCAAATATCAGAAAAAAATACATATATACTAGCTAAAGTTAAAAAAAAAAAAAAACTTAGGAAAAATTGTTTTTCTTTTGACTAAAACATTGTTTTCCTCTTCTGTCAACTCAAGCCAACAGCAAACCTGGAGAAAGCTGCAGCCGTGGTGGGCAGGGCCTTCCCTTTGGCGTCTCCGATGGGATTAACGTCCCCTTTGGGGTCAGAGCAGCCCCCGCCTTGGGCCTTCTCAGAAGAGATCTCCTGAGGCCTGGCTTTAGTTTATCCAAAATAAGCTTTACCGTGTCATCCGTTGTCAACAGTAGTAATGTCAGATAAGAATTTCGGTTATATATGAATACTTTATCAAATGACTACGTGATGAAAGCGCGATTATTCTGATGTAGTTCAGCCAGAATACTGAGCTGTCGTCATCTTACCTGGTTAGCAGGATAATTAGCCAAGCTAAAGAAGAGAGCCCTTTTTTTTTCCTTTTGAATTATGTATCTTTTACTTTATTTCACTGACTGTAAGGAGCCATCAGTTGTAAGGTATGCCTTTATGTACCAACAAGAACGTGGAGGAGCTTAAAGTTATAGAATGCCATCAATTATAAGATTCAACCCAATTTCAGGGATGTTAAAATGTTGGGGGGGGCGGTGAGAGAAAAAGGAATCTTACAATTAGTAAATTGTAATACATGTCTATATAATACATAGAGTTTTAGGTGGGTTTTGATCATAATCATAATGTTAAAATATAATGAAGACTATATCAAACAAATCATTATTTCTGCCAAACATTATACAGATTCTTTAATTCTAGAAATCTAGATAAGAGATTATGTAGTCAGCAAGTTTACACATGAGGAGACTTAATATGAGATCATCCAGAGTACATGTAAATTAGCAATTGATTACCTGGTGTACTAAAGTATCTTAAACTTTACAAAAGAGATCATAGTAGTAGTCTTTTAAATATCTATCATTAGAGTATCTTGTATGATATATTTTACATGGTCTTTTTCAGGATCACCTCATTTAACATATGATAGAGAATGATTTGGCATTTAGATGAGTTAATAGTGCAAACAAAGTACACCCAGATACAGCTATAATCATCAAATATCGTGTTGAAATTTTAAAAGAATCATTGTTCTTGCCTTCACAGAATTGTCACATTCTGCCTTTGGACAGTTTACCCAAATGTAACGTACAGTTTAAGGTTGAATGGGACTTGGTGAGGAGGAAATGACACAAAGGAAATGCAGCGAAAACAGCCCATGAGCTTCCTCCCTCCAGCCACATGAAGGCATGCCTTGCCCGAGGGTTTGTCTTAGCTTCATCATACTTCATGCTAGAATTCACATCGGGTCATTGTTGAGAGGCCAAACTGAGTTGCTACTGTGGACATTGCTAGTGGCTCTGGACTGCCTGCTGCTTTGGGCTCTCTCAGGAGGAGGGCACAGCTGGGCATCTGCCAGTAGGTGGTCTTGAAGTCCAGGGACACTCAGCCTGGAGTGTGTCTTCCAGGGCCACAGTTGAGCGTTGGGTGGGACCTGGTCACAGTGCACCCCAGACCTCCTGATTGAGCCTCACCTGCAGCTTCGGAAGGAGAGGTGCAGCAGCCCAGGGCCAGCGTGGTGGAGCCAAACGAGCCTGCGGATGGATGAAATGTCCATGCTGTAAAGCAGGAAGATGAGGAGGGCAGGGAGCCAGATTAATCTTTGGGTGTTTGTGTTTTGAAAGATTGTATCACAAATGTTCCCTGCTTTGGGTACCATTGTTGCTAATAGTGGAAATTTACCTTTGCAGAGTGTTTTCAGCTTTTATCAAAGTGCTTTCACAGACCTGTAATCTTGCCTTTCAGGATCATCCTGAAAGGAGTGAGCTGAGTGGAATCACCCCATTTCACAGACTAGGAGAAGGAGGCTCACAGATTCTGAGTAACTAACCCTAAGGTCATGTATTATTGGCACTTACTTTTTTCACTATACTACGTTGCCAATGCTTGACTCAATATTTATTTCCAAATTTAGCACACATATAGTCTTGTTTTCCAGCAGCTGCTGCTATCTTTAGGAACTGTCAACATTTTGTCACTTATATATGTACTTTTTTCCCTCCAAAATCACAGGCATAACTTTTGCTCAGTATTGAAGAGAAAAATAAGCAAAACCAAAACACTGTTCCATCGTAATGTATCATTAGTCTTCTCTGTTAGGTTCTGGAAATGTCCAGCCTACCTTCTTTAAACTTCAGTCACCTTCCCTGCTGTAGCTGTAAACCAAATACAAGTCCAGGCAGGAGTGCAGGGTTAGAGCAAGTTAAACAAGACTTGCTAGTGCTGTTAGTTGTTGACATAGGATTTGTTGGTGCTAACCGTGAATGGCTGGTTTTCTAATTTTCATTTTGTTGGAGAGCCTGTTCTGTTACTGCTTCCTCATTACTGCTGTGCTCCTGGGTTCCTTCCTGTTACAGGTCCTCTGCATTTCTTTCCAGAAAGGGGCTTCACATTTGTCTAGCAGTTTCTTCCTGCAGGGCAGACAGTATGTGTATGTTCATGGTTTTCATAGCTGTAAATTTGGATCTGTAGTTTTCTTTTAAAATAGATTGGAAATACAAAGATAAAGCATTACATAAGGATGTGGGGTGATTACTGTGGGCGAAAATTAGAGTGACTAGAACAGACACAGTTGAAAAAGCAGTCAGGGAATCTGCACCTTAGTCCAGACATTGCCCACAACCTAACTGTGGAGTTTTCTCAAATCCCTTCATCTTCTGGACCCCTTGCATTAAATCATTGCTCTCATATTTTTAGTTCCAAACCTTTCTCAAGTCCCCCAACTGAATAAACTAGATTCTCCTATATAAAGGTAGTTCAGTTTAGTCGCTCAGTTGCCTCCGACTCCTTGCGACCCCATGGACTGCAGTGCACCAGGCCTCCCTGTCCATCACCAGTTCCTGGAGCTTGCTCAAACTCATGTCCATCGAGTCAGTGATGCCATCCAGCCATCTCATCCTCTGTTGTCCCCGTCTCCTCCTGCCTTCAGTCTTTCCCAGCATCAGGATCTTTTCCAGTGAGTGAGTTCTTTGCGTCAGGTGACCAAAGTTTTAAAGTTTCAGCTTCAGCATCAGTCCTTCCAGTGAATATTCAGAACTGATTTCCTTTAGGATTGACTGGTTTGAGCTCCTTGCAGTCCAAGGGACTCCTTTCAGTCCAAGGGATATGAAGGTAGAGTGTCTGGCAAACCTTCCAGTGGTAAGGAAGATGAACTAAGTGAGTTTAAATCCTGTTCATAGTTTTATTATTACTGGGAATTGGATGGAAAGAGATAAAAGTGATTGAACTTTCTGGCAGTTATAAAATTATCTGAAATCCACTGCTGTTAGCTAACCTTTTAAGCTTGGCTTCTAATCTTGGTCACCCTTGCATGCCCGACACCTAATATACTGCATGATCAGCATGTTGTATTTTGAGAATACTTTCATAAAAAATTGATGGGCTTCTTGACTTGACCTGTTTATTTACTTTATTAGGGCAAATTAACCATGTCTCATAACAGCTTTGAAAATTCAGGACATGTAGGAACAAGTGATATGCTAGACAGAAAGAAATTTTAGGGGTGAAATTTGATGGTAGATACTGGGCTGGTATTCCTTATTCTTCAACCCAGTGGGTATTCAATATTCTTTATTCTTGTAACCCAGTGTTTCTGGGTTACAGATTGAATACAGGGGGTTTTAACTATTTGAAGTTAATTTCAAGGGAAGGAAAGAAGCCATTATTTGTGTTTAATAAATAAACTATAGAAATAAAAGCAGAAAATAAAAGTGATATGATGAATATTTTGACTATTCAAATTAACCTGAGATTTCCATAACATTTTATGGTGTTCTGCATCATAAATTATTCTAAAAGACAGATATGGCTTCTCTTTTCAAAAAAATAAATGCAAACTCCCAATTTTGCGTGCAGTTTGAGGGGTTTCATGGGCTCCATTAGGTTGATGCAGCCTTGTCTTTTTCCTTATCTGGTGGCTCTTAATCCAAATTCCCGGTAGGAAAAACCCTGGACATTAAGCCTTAGAAGTCCTTAGAAATAATCTAGACCAGTGTTACTTCAGCTGTGGTCTTTAAGTCAAGTGACTGTATCAAAACCAATATTTAAAAGAAAAGAATAAAACAGAAAATATCATAGTATTTCATAACATGCCAAGCATAAGTTTAGTTTTGTAACCTGTGTTTTCATTTGTGTATAGATCTGTGTGTTTATGTGTGTCAGTACTAGGTCTGAAGACAAAAATAGATTTCTTATTGTGGATTGAGGATAAAGTTTGAGAAACACTCATCAGTTCTGGATGAACCTCTTCACTGTGTAGGCGCTTTAAAGGCTAAATGATTTGTTCAGACACTGTCCCTGCCAGCACGCATGCACACATAAACACACACAGAGCTCTAATTTGTAGTGGCTAACCAGGACTGAACCAGACTATTTGATTGCTAATTGTGCTGCACCACAGTGCTAATTTTTTGAAATATAACTGTGAGGTAGATTATTTTAAAAATTAAGTTATTCATCTGTTCCACACTTGGCATTTTTTTTAATCCTTCATTTTTCCCACTAATTGTCTCTTTCATCACCCTTTAAAATACTTTGGGCTTGAGCTTCTTTTCCTGAGTATTGAAAAGTATTTGGGGGCCTCCCCATTGGTCCTTTTAGTCTGCACATCTGAATCATAGAATCTGACTCTTAGGGGCTAATCAGAATTTCAGAACAAGACATGAAGGTTCAAAATGAAGTTATTTTGAATTATTTGTCCATTCATTTGAGAACTGAATGTGATATGTGGACCCAGATGTTGATACCTATCCTTGAGAAGACCTTACAACATTCCCTTTTTCCCTTATACAAACCTCATCTGTATGAGGTTTTCTCAGACTTGAATGTCATAGAAATGACTTGGAGGGTTTTGTTGAAAACGCAGATTCTGATGCAGAAGCTGGCCGAGCCCGTGGTTTCTAGCAGCAGCCCCAGGAGATGCTGCTGCTGCGCCCTGGCCCACATGTGCAGGCGCAAGTGCCATGTGCTGACTGCCTCATTAATGGTAAGAGGGAGCTCTCGGCAAGCTTTTGTCATGGTTTTATTAGCATTTTCATGCCTTTCCAAATTGGCTACAAAAATTAAAATGTCTTTCTTGTTTTTTAAAAACTGGATTAGTTTTTGTAGTGAAAGACACATCTTTAAAACAGCCACACTCCTCAGTCCCCACAGCCGAGAGGAAGGGCAAGGCCCCTCTTGGCAGCACTACTCTAGGTGATTCCAGTTTAACACACTTTTCCAAGCTTCTCCGCAAAACCTAACTTTCTAAATAAAGAGCATTTTCTAAAATATTGTATAATTTTCTTTCTTAAATTATTACGTGCACGTTCTCCTTTATTCTAGCCACATAAGAGCAGTGTTTTTTTGTAGGCACAGGTGAAGGCTGTTGAACTATATGCAAAAAATGAATAAAACCCACAAAACTACATGCTTGTGTCTGCCTATTATACTTTTTCTATTTTGTCTTTCCAGCTGCTGGTAAGTCTGTCTCAAAAGCCTTCATTTCCCTTCCATTCTAATTGATTACTTCTGACCTAAAAAGCCAGCTACTAGATTTGTTAGAAATACGCAGGGAATTATCCCCAGTCAAAAGGAGCTGCCTGGCGTGGAGCCTGTCCTGGGAGGGTGGTGGTCAGGAAGCTCAGTAGCGCGGAGCCTGCGCAAGACCCTCTGGCTATAGTTGTATTCTGAGAAGGCAGCTCTGAAGGAACACACTCGCTCCTTCTCCGTGCCCTTCTCCATGAGGTTTGCTCCCTCCCTCTCTGTCGTTCTCGCTCACACACACACTCTGTGGTGAAGTGTGTTTGCAGGCAATTGGAAGTGTGTGTGCGTGCGTGCACGTTCACGTGTGTGTTCACCCTGTGACTGAGAAGGCGGTACACGTAGCACAAAAGCGGCGCTTCAGGGTCTGGACGAACCAGGGGTGAAGAACCTGCGCTAAAGACCATGGTTCTCTGCTCACAGTCTGTCCTGCAGAGGCTTTGTAAACAGGTCTGAGAATAAAAGGATGACAGTAAAGAGGGCATTCCTCGATTGACTTTAGTGATTCAGAGTCCCAGGGATTTAAAGTCTGGTTTCCAGTGTGCTCTGTGTAGTAGATGGTTGGTTATAACTGCGACCGAAGGGCCCGTTCGGTGGACCCCGGCTGTCAGGCACTGGCTGTTCGGACAGCAGCGGTGCAGTGCTGGGCTGTGGTCCTGCAGGGGCGGCAGATGGGGCCGCCCCTGGGAGCAGCCAGAGTGCAGAGCTTGGCTCATCAGCCCCTGAAGGTACCTGTGCGTGTGTGGGGCCTGTCCTTACTCAGCAAAGCTAGAAACTGTTGGAGGGTTCACGTCTGTGGAAACCACACAGGAGTTGGTATTATTCTGATTCAAAGCAGAGGGAACCTGTTTGCATCTCAACTACACAGCATCAGAACATACATCATTTTGGATAGCCTTGTTAATGTGTGTTAGAATTTGAGGATTATACTCTTTAAAATTGTGATGAAGCTAAATGTAACCATACCGTTTAGTTTGGATTTTTCGAAGTTCTGAACAGGACCCCATTTCACATATTTTTAGTGAGTTGTAACCTTTAAATGCTGATTACCAGATTGGTCTCATTTGAATCTTATTTTTACATCTAGAATGAGTTTTATGTTTCAGTGCAGCTAAACCTGCTGGTATCATTTTAGTCTAATTAACAGTATTTTGTGATCTGGGACTCCTATCAAACAAAGTTCATCGTAAGAACTAGAAAACCCTGGGAGGTAAAATGAACACATGACCTCATCTCCTGTTTTGCACTAGACTCTAACTTGCATTAAAAGAGACTAAAAATGGAGAAAGAAAATTTTCATTCTTTTATTACATTAAGCGTTAATAAATGTGTTTAATATGACTTCTCTATGTGTAATCCCTCTTAGCTGGTAAAATGGAGGGCTTTGTTTGAAGTACTAGAAACTAAATGCTGCCAGGAGAAGGATTTTACTAGAAACATAGAGTAGATATCAGTCCCTAAGCTTTGTTAATTGATCCTGCTTGTTTAACCAGGGAAATAAAAATGCACGTCTGCTGAAGAGAAGTCTGTGGACTTAAACTCTTCCTGTTTTCAAATATGTTTCGTAGGTGTTTATCTTATTTAAACGTACAGACTTATAGTAGCCAAGAGAATGCAACTGCTGTTCCTTTAACGTCAGAACCATGCACGCTACAATAGGTGTCACTGTTTGGCTTGGTCCAATCATGGTTGGTGACTTCAGCTATTGGCTCTGAGCACTGGCTGTCTGACTCCATCTGCAGGGCTGTAATACCTACTCTCCTCCGGTCCATTCACCACACAACTTCAGCCGGCTGAACAGACTCCCGCAGCTCCAGCACATCTTGCTAACCTAATTCAGAAAACAAGCACTACGGCTCTCTCTGCCTGTCGTCTCCTTTCAGTGTAGCATTTTCAGGTGATCTAGGAAACTGGGTTATTTTTATGAGCAAATAAGAGAAACAGGAATCATGATGGGGATGTATTTAACAGACCCAGTACTGGATAAAACTTAAAACCAGTGTCTCATTCAACATAGTAAAAAGGTCACCTTGCCTGCCTGAGAAAAGAAGCAAAATATCAGCTTGTTGGTTTCTGTTTTCATCTCAGCTCGTGCTAGCCTCTTTTCCCTGATGCTCGCACCGACTTGGGATATCTGGCTATAAAGAGAGACCTACTGTACTCATGGTAGATGACAAGGAAAGGAACATGAAATGTCTCACCTTCTTCTTGATGCTTCCAGAGACGGTAAAGAACAGGTCCAAGAAAAGCTCGAAGAAAACAAATCCCAGCAGCAGCAGCAGCAGTAGCAACAGCAGCAGCAAGTTGCCTCCAGTTTGTTATGAAATAATTACCTTGAAGACTAAAAAGAAGAAGAAGATGGCTGCTGATATATTCCCCCGCAAAAAACCAGCCAGCTCCAGCAGCAGCACTGTCCAGCAGTACCACCAGCAGAATCTCAGTAACAACAACCTTATTCCTGCCCCCAATTGGCAGGGGCTCTATCCCACCATTAGGGAGAGGTAAGTGCCGGGCCAGCATATTTACTTGAAAAGTTTTCCTGTGTTGAAGTCTCTGCTTTTACACAACCTGTAATGTATTTTAACATAAATCTGTGTTTCCTCTTTTCCCAGCAGCTTTATTGGTAATGGAAAACTGCCTTGTATCTTTTCCAGAGCAGTACAGCTGTTTTCCTCTTAGATAAAAATATTTTTGTAAGCTGTAACATTTAAGTGACAGGGTTGTGTCTTTGGGTTATAGGAGATAGAAACCTCTTATTTGTCCTTAAGTCTAAAAAAAAGTTTGGATAACTTTTTTTTTTTTAAACTTTAGTTACTTCCATGTGTTTGCAGTGATTACAAATGCAGTTGTATAGTTGGAACCTTTATTTGTAGTTTTACCCCGAAGTTACTCTTTCCTGGGTTTTTTATGTTAGGGAGGGGGTGTTACAATGCTGTGAATTAATGAATTGCCTCTGTTTATAGAAATGCGGTGATGTTCAATAATGATCTGATGGCAGATGTACATTTTGTGGTTGGGCCACCAGGTGGGACTCAGCGGTTGCCAGGACACAAAGTAAGCAACAGCTGCATTACCAGTTTCGCCCTGAGCTCTCCACAGAGGGACCCTCTCCCTGATCCCGGAACGGGGCTGGGCAGCTCGCAGGCAGTGCTTGGTTTCCCCCCATCACAGAGCAGGCACAACCTCTCCAGAGGGCCCTTGGCCACGCTTAATTTTTTTTTTTTTCTTTGTTTCCTTCTACCCTGCTTTATATCCCCCACAAAAACATGCCCTCTTCACTCCCCAGTCATGGGAAGTTGTTGTGATAGGTTTGGAAAGTCATATGCTGACCCTTCTCCTAGAAATCAGTTAGATATGCTTTTATTTATTTTATAATGAGGGACCTTGTGTATTAATCTGTGAAAGCCTTGATAATTAGCAGCACAGAGACTGGTTTGCATGAACTTCTGTCTTTTGCTTTCACAGCCAGATCCTCTGGACCTTGGCTTTGTCTGTAGAGCAGGTGTTAGGTACTCTGATCACTTTAGAGTTGTTTTTCTGGAATGATTTGCTGAAAATGTTTTCAATTTGGTGCATGAAATAAGATTTCCCCTTCTTCACAGTACGTTTTAGCTGTTGGGAGCTCTGTGTTCCATGCAATGTTTTACGGAGAACTTGCCGAGGACAAAGATGAGATCCGAATACCAGATGTCGACCCTGCTGCTTTTCTCGCCATGCTGAAGTAAGCATCACGCGTATGTTTTCAAAGAGTTTGTTTCTGTTGTGTTTGTGCTCTGCTGGCTTCACAGTTAAGTGTAACTTCCAGATAATACAAAAGAGAGGCCGATAAAGAAAGAGGGTGCTGCTTTACCTAATAAATGTTTTCAAAGAAAACTCCTGTGCATCTTTCCATGGAAAGCATGTGGAATGAAGCAGGCGTTTCTAAGCACACCTTGGCGTGGGATCTGGGAGCAAGAGGCATACAGTGATTTCATCTTTAATGACTTATAATTAAAAATAACTTTCTGGTTAGGGATTATCTAATAGAGTATGTTCTCTCTGTGTGTGAAGTCTTTAAGAACACATAAATTATATTTTGGTGTCACAGTTCCAGAAATTGTATGCATTATTTAAATCCTACCAGTTAGGAGGTTTTTGAGTTTTATAGGAGTTATTGTCTCCTATCAGCAAATATAAAATTAATTATCTGATCTTGATGCACACGTACATACACATGCTCTCACATAAAGTCACATACCATTTCTCAAGGGTAAGAAGTAAGAAGCATTTGCATTTTGTAGTAAAGGAGAAATTTTTGAAAGATTTGATTAATTTTCTATAGTTTTATACGGATTTGTTCAGAAAAACTTTAATTGGTCATTCAGAAATACAGTTATAAGATATACATTTTTTTAAAAAATAGTTTTCTATCTCATGAGTCTTTTTCAAAATCCAGTACATGTTAACCAGATAAATAGAATCTTCTTCTGTGACATGGGTTGATGCTGGAGAGTGTTATAGTCTACAGTGTGTGATTAGAGTCCAGTGATTATTCTAAGTGATGTTTAGGTGATTTTTGTTGAGCCTTATTCTAGCAGACCAAAGTGTATCAGAGTTCAAGGTTATATGCTGTTGTGGGGATGTTGAGTCATTGGAGTGCATTACAATGTATGTTGAAAAAAAATTATTCATTGGGTCAAGTTGGACAGTAATGCCACAAACAGTTAAAATGTTAATATATATTGTTTTCTGCCTACTGAAAAATAAGTATTATAGTTAATTCCTGAACTTTAAAGTGTTGTAATTCTTTATTTATAGTCTAGTTTTGAAATCCATCTGCTACTCTTAACTTTCACAGTGGGAGAGGTTGGAAAATTAGAGGCAAATGAGCATGTAAAGTACCAAAACATAAACTAATCTACCACTTTCAGCCAACAGAGACTTTATGACTTTTGTAATGTCTTAAAGACCTACTTGCAGAAACCTGTCTTACCTGTAGGAATTTTTGTGTGCTGTTTTCCCCGTGACGCTAGCTGTGTATATTTGACATTGTTTCTGTGCAGAGGAGAATGCTGACACTAGTCCGGTATTTCGGCGTCACTGTAGTCAAGTAGAGTGTTCTGTTGCTGCAGAAATATGTACATAATTAGAAAGCCCGAGTATTAGTCACAAAGTTCCATTTCACCAAAGCCGTTTGATTCATCATTTGACAAGCATCTTTTCTTATAAATGTGTTGCCTAGAATATATCTTGACACAGCTTTTAAAATTATACGTGCAGTCCACATAAAGCGGCGAGAATCAGAAGGATAGCAGGTGCCGTTTACTGCCGTGCCATGCTGGATCAGCACTGCATGATCACCTGGGCGAGCGGAGGCCAGGCTTGCTTCACCCCTGCCTTGTGGGTGAAGCACCAGTACTCCTGGAAAGGGCGTTGTCAGGAAGGAGGAGAAGACTGCTCACTTGCCCGTTCCAGGGTGAGAGCTGCAAAGTGCTGACCCTGCTGCAGAGTCCTCCTACGGTCCCCATGCTCCGGTCAGAGCATCACTGCTGCGGGTATTTTGTCCAGCAGTCTTGCCATCTTGCCAGTAGCTGTCTTAGTCTCAGAGACAAGGAAGGGCTTCCTCGGCGCAAAAATGCAGCTTCCATTTGTGATTGCGGTCCTTTTTCTCATTGCCATCCTTATATTTTTTGTATTTTCTTCCAGAAGCCCTCTAATTTCTTGTTTCACTAAGGAAAACTTAATAGCAAGTTGCTAAACACCTTAGCTAGAAATTTTTTAAAAATTATGTTTATTAGTATGTATTTTTCACCTGTGTGCAGTTCTCACTGACTTATCTCTTGATCAACAATAGAATATGAAAGAAGCAGATGATTTCTACCTTGACATACCATCCTGGGAGATTGCCACTGTCCCCCAAAACAGTAAGAAGTGTCTCCTGAAATACAGACACTTCAGAGAAGCACACAAATAGTGCATATTTAGACATTTTTATTTGTCTTTTAATTAAATATATCTAGAAATAATGTATTCTTTAATTCTGAAAGTGGAAGGAATGTGTGGAGGAGAGGAAAGAATTTAGAGTTTAAAAAAAAAGCAGATACAAAGCCTGCATTGGATTCTACATAAAGTTAACTGTGAGATAGCATCAAGCATCGAAGCCCATACTTAAAAAATCCATTGAACTTGGGACTACTTGAAAAATACCTTTTTAAGATCAGATTTTATTTTGTGCTTCAGGAAAATCCAAGTCATTCTTAATTAAAAGCATCAAGATGCAATCATTGCTAACATTATAGTATTAAAGATATTTGTTTCCATCTGAATGCACAGAAACACTTTTAAGTAAAACTATATACATATATTTCTCCTAAAACATGGGGATTATTTCTAATATAATACAGTATATATATATAAAATATATAATTTTGCTATTTTTTCCCTAATATTAACTGTCCTTGATCTAAGTCCTTTCTCAAACAGTTCTCAAATCCTCAATTTTTTCTCCCCCCTTTGAGAGGACAGGGAACATAGCTGTAAAATAGAGGCTAGAATGGTTGCATGAAGTTAATGTCTTTAATTATACACACTTTCTACTAAATTGAAGTGTTGATGATTTATGAATGTATTTCAGATGTTGCTGTAATGTCTAATCATTTTTGTAATAACTGTCACTTAAGATGATTTTCTTGGAACTAACTTGAAAGTAGCTGCATCTTTTCTTGCTGGACACGGTCATTTGGTGAAAATTCCATTTACACGCCGGACTCTTTCTTGCAGATACATCTATTGTGATGAAATTGACTTGGCTGCTGACACGGTCTTGGCCACTCTTTATGCTGCCAAAAAGTACATCGTCCCTCACCTCGCCAGGGCCTGCGTCAATTTCCTGGAGACCAGCCTGAGCGCCAAGAACGCCTGTGTGCTCCTGTCCCAGAGCTGTTTGTTCGAGGAGCCGGACCTCACCCAGCGCTGCTGGGAGGTGATCGACGCCCAGGCCGAGCTGGCGCTCAAGTCCGAGGGGTTCTGCGACATCGACTTCCAGACCCTGGAAAGCATCCTCCGCAGGGAAACTCTGAATGCCAAAGAAATTGTGGTCTTCGAGGCCGCGCTCAACTGGGCTGAGGTGGAATGCCAGCGACAGGATCTGGCTTTGAGCATTGAGAACAAGCGCAAGGTGCTGGGCAAGGCGCTGTACTTGATCCGCATCCCGACCATGGCCCTGGACGATTTCGCCAACGGTGCTGCACAGTCTGGCGTCTTGACTCTGAACGAGACCAACGACATCTTCCTTTGGTACACGGCGGCCAAGAAGCCCGAGCTGCAGTTCGTGAGCAAGGCCCGCAAGGGGCTGGTGCCACAGCGCTGCCACCGCTTCCAGTCCTGCGCCTACCGGAGCAACCAGTGGCGCTACCGGGGCCGCTGCGACAGCATCCAGTTCGCCGTGGACAAGAGGGTCTTCATCGCGGGCTTCGGGCTGTACGGCTCCAGCTGCGGCTCGGCCGAGTACAGCGCCAAGATCGAGCTCAAGCGGCAGGGCGTGGTCCTGGGGCAGAACCTCAGCAAGTACTTCTCGGACGGCTCGAGCAGCACGTTCCCTGTGTGGTTCGAGTACCCGGTGCAGATCGAGCCGGACACCTTCTACACGGCTAGCGTCATCCTGGACGGCAATGAGCTCAGCTACTTCGGGCAGGAGGGCATGACGGAGGTGCAGTGCGGCAAGGTCACCGTGCAGTTCCAGTGCTCGTCGGACAGCACCAACGGCACGGGCGTGCAGGGCGGCCAGATCCCCGAGCTCATCTTCTATGCCTGAGCGCGCCGGCTCCCCACTTCACGCTCAGCTCGGCTGCAGCCAGCCATCTGCGCGGGCTGTTCGTAAGGAACAGAGCTATGCGCCGGTTCTGATTTCTTTCAACCTTTTTCGTTATGTACAGGCAAAAATGCAGCACTCAGCTTTTAACTGTATGTCGGAAAGCCAAATTCTTAGCAAGGCTTGTGGTTCTTAAGAGTTGCACCTATCCTACCCGGGGAGATTTTGCATTCTTTTCCGACTGCCCCACTGACCTCTCAGTTTAAGAAGATTTTTGGATCACCTCAGATTTCCTTTTGGGCTTTATTTTGACAAAGAGAAAGAAATACTCTAAAGTAACAGTAGCAATTATTTTTAAACGGAAATCCTCCCTCTCCCCAAACAGATAAACCTCAGTGTACAATTTTGAAAGACATTTTGCTTGATAATAAGTAATAATTTAGAAAGTAGACAGTAGTCATCTTTACCTTTATTTCCTTTTAAATATTTTGGGCATTTGCTTTGGACATTGCTTTTTCTTAAATCCTAAATTCATAAGTTTGTTAAATTTTTAAACTGCAGCGGTCAACGGAAGGTAAAACAAGTAAGAAACAAGCAGATTTGTGTTCTTTCAGTTTAGAAGACAGGCAATTCCAGTACAGAGGCTTCCTTTAGAAGTAACAAAATTGCAAAACTTTATTGTCAACTAGAGAAAAATTGCAGGTCTGTTTACTGACACTAAAATAGTCTTAAAAGGAAGCCTGAAAAAGTCCCACATGACAAATAGTTTAATTGATGGCACATTATAATCCAGAGTTTGAAAAAGTCAAGCTCTTTTCTCCCTGCTTAGCTTCTGATCCCTGCCACTTGCTGGTTTTCAAAAGTTGTACTGTATAGAATTCCTATTCCCCCATTCCCATGAAGAGAGGACCAAACGATTTCCTCAGATGAATAGAATAACGGTTAGTTTTGTAGTGCCACATGTTAATGTAATAAGATACTTTATGCATTGATTTTTTATTTTTAATCTGAAATATATTTTACTTAATCTGCTTTGACCACACTGTCTCTTCTTCGTTAATTATGATTCTGTCCCATTCCTGGACTGCTAGAATCTGGCCTGTGACCATCTGAACGAGCCAATATATGCCTGCAGGGTTTTTAAAAAGTAGTCTGGAGTAATAAACTCGATGATACCTTAATGTTCACTGCCTCAACATCACATCCAGTTCTCTCTTTTTTTGTTTTTTTTCCCATGGATAGTGTAAACAAAGAGGGAAAAGCTCGTCAAAACATTCTCCTTCAGCAAAGGCTTGTGCTGGCTTAGTGCCCGTGACCCTAGTGGTGTACACTGCGGTCGCTCCCAGCTGAAGTATCCACGTGTTTCTGGGTAACTTTTCTGCCCAGTGTGATCCTGAGATGGCTTCCCCGCCACCCAGAGTGTGGTCCCTGGCCACCTCCTTCTCCTGTTCTGAGCCCGAAGCTGGCTCTGGAGCGGGGGCTAGTCCCGGGGTGGGTGTGTGCGTGGGTGCCCGTGCGCATGCGGTGCGCGCCGGCTCAGGAGCTGTCTCCTGCTGCCCGGCCAGCGGGGCTGGGACAGAAGGGGCCCCCTGCCGGGCCCACGCGGCCCGCAGAAGGGGACTGCCTGTGCTTCCGGGCCGCTTCTCTCCCGTAGACGTGGGCTGCTGCTTCGGCCGGCTTCCCCGATGGAGAAAAACACTGGATTACAGAAATGCTTTAATCGTCTTTGCCCTTACCTATGTCTGTTAGCATGGAGGGTCAGAAGCTGTTACCAGTGATTAACAGATGAGTGCTCCCAGGACAAGCTTCCAAAATTATCTAACAGTTATTTCTTATTAGCAAGATGACAGGTAGTAGTTGTGGCAAACCGTCTATGAAACGGAGGTAGGTTTTCAATTAAAAATATTTCTACAAAGGGTTTTGTTTATAAATTATGGTTAAACATTTTGGTAACTAACTCATAGCTACCTTGCAATTGGTAGACTATAGATTTACCTGATTGGAAGGCACTTATTTATAAGCCAGAGGAGAAGAAACTTTTTAGCACTAATTTCATCATACTAGATTGTTTCGGAGGGGAGTGTGATAACCTTGTTCATTCAGTAACACCCATGATCAGTGCTCCTATTAGTAGCTACCCTCCAGAGGCTGGGAACCTGTTGGGTGAGAGCCCCATGAGATCCTATATACGGAAGACCTTATGGAAGAACTTAATTTTATAATTGCTGTCACTTGAAGAAAAAAAAAAATCCGTCATCTGATTGGCTGGCGCCAAGAGCTGTGGTATAAATTTGAAGATTGTATTTAAAATAAGAAAATGTTATCTTTTAAATCCTATTCTCCCTTCTGCATTTTCAATGACATGGAGTTAAGGCTAATATGCTTGCTTTATTTTCTTTGGTAATCTCAAATTTTGTAGCTTTCAAAACTAGAAACCATTGTTCTGACAAGGCAGGCAACTGTAATGCATAAACATGATTTTATTAAACACTGCCCTGTAGATGCTTTTCCCCACGTATCTGGCAGTCTTTGTTGTCGTTTATATCCTGGGGATAAGGGGAACTAGGCTAGCAGTTCTAATGTAACATTCTTTAAGCATATCTTAATATAGTATTTAAGTAAATGGTCTAATTTCTACATAATATTGCACTGAACTGTCTTTTTTTTTTAAGGTGTCTAAATAAGCTTGCTAATTCAAGACACTAGCCAGTTGTGCATCAGAGTGCTTGAATTCAGGAGCTTACCGCATTATTTATGAAGGAAAAATATATAAATATGAAGTACCTCATGTTGAATGTTATTGTACTGTATTTTTAATGTAACAGTGCAGATCTTGTTAGACACATGAATGTGTATAATCATGTTAAATGCAAATAAAATAAAACCGGTTCATATATTTGTCTTCCTTAACATTTTTGTAGGTTCCTTAAAGTAGTAAAAAAAACGCATTCTGGCATTTTGGTGCCACTTAACCGTTTACAGAGATGGTTTTTTCAGGAACATTTGTTTGCTAAGTTACTCACATATCATTGATCCCTAAAGAAGTAAAAATCTGGTAAAGAATAATAGAATAATGAATATGTTAATCAGTTGCATTGTTGAAAACCTGAGTGTTAAGTCGATGCGAGAGAGTGAGTGGATGCGTTTATGTTCCAGTTGTGGAATTTTGTAGTTGGCTGGTATTCTGATGGCTTAGTTGCTCACATGCCTGTAGAGCTCCCTGAGCTCACTGCTGTTGATGGCAGATCACATCTAGCGTTAGCGTGGCCACTGCTGTGTATCCTGCTGTTGTAATAGCTTACATCTAGGAATAAAGATCAGTGTGACATGACAGTGATGAATATAATTTTATGTCTTCAACTGGGTTTCCATTATATTTCCCTATATCAAGTACATTTATATACACACATAACTATATACATGCATTTTTTTTCAGTATAACTTTGTTACTTATATACTAGAGTTTATTGTAAAGCCCTGTGTATTTGCTTAACTACTTCATCTACCCTTAGTTCAGTTTCTATAATATACCTGCTCAAAGGAATTTTGGAATTATTCCATAGAATAAGAGAACTGGAAATACCCATTCTCATCAGCTTAATGACAACGTGAATTGCAAAGGTCTTTAATCCAGCAGAGTCTTAGCCTTTATGTCCTCTCTGGCGCTCTTTAAGCTTAACCCACATGGGTTTGTTTTCAATATCCCAAGACAATTCGAAATGATCTTCCTTTATTTTTGGCACTCAGGATCAACACTTCACTGAAATTACACTTTCTTCCCAATGACTCTGACTTCCCTACAAAAGCCGTAGACTTAACGTTGAGGAGGAAAAAACAAAAAAACAGAACAGGAAGGAGAAAAATTACTCCTGAGGAAGTAAGTAGCATGAAACTTAGAGGCCAAAACAAGCAAGTGACTCTGACAGCCTGCAGTATCTTGATTAGAGAGGGCTTTGTGTGCCTTTGAGGTGCTGCAGTAGAAGATGACTGTATTTTTTGATTTCTAATCAATACGTTTCAGCATATTTTCTAAGCCATTTACATTTATTGGTTAGCTACTTTCTTTGCTCAAAACTTCACGTTATCCTCCATTTTTTTTAAGAAAAGATCATCTGACAAAACTAAAACCAGGGGGAAATTTCCACAATAGAATCACTTTGTTTATTTCTATAACTACCCTAAGGACTGATGAGAAAAGTTTCTCAACCAAGATACAGTTCGGTAAGTGTAAAGAAATTACTTGTGAGGAAGACAATGGTTGCCTTGGTCACACACACACACCACGCAGTATATGATGGTAGCATCTGTAGGTGAGTCATTGAAGAGTCTGGGTGTGTTTGCCTAACGTGGGCACCCCCTCTGTTGTTTCGTCTCAGCCTTTTTGAGTAGGAGCGGTGGGGAAGGTACCATTCCTATTTATGCAGATCTTAAATGTCCTTATAATGGTAGTTTTCTATTTGCCTGTTTACTTAAATGTCCATTGGACAGCAGTTGTACCAGCAGATGCTACTGTTTTATACTTGGCCATCTGAAAAGCCAAATATCAAGAGAGATAGTTAAACAGAAAACCCACCATTTACTTTGTCAAATCCATACTTTCTGTATAGGACATAGTTAACGTTTCCTGTTAAACTGCTACCCCTGAATCGTTGGTTTGTTCCCACTAACTCCAGTAGTAACCAAGCTGAGTGGTAAGACGAGGGGCTGTGCTTTAGATGGCAGGGATGATTTTTTCACTTCATGCAGCAGCAGTACAGAAATTGTTTCAAAATGGAGGTGTATTTTTTTTGTTTTTATGACTTTGATGAACAGTTTATATTCAATAGACCATCTTTTTTACATCAGTTTATTTTTAGAAGAATGAAACTATACCTGGAAAATTTTTTAAAGTCATACTAGTGGGCTTGTTAATTTAATTTTGTACTTTTTATCTTATTGAAGTATAGTTGATCTACAGTGTTATTAGTTTTTGCTGTACAGCTACAGTCACACACACATATGTGTGTGTGTATATATATACATATGCTGCTGCTGCTGCTAAGTCGCTTCAGTCGTGTCCGACTCTGTGCAACCCCATAGACGGCAGCCCACCGGGCTCCCTGTCCCTGGGATTCTCCAGGCAAGAACACTGGAGTGGGTTGCCATTTCCTTCTCCAATGCATGAAAGTGAAAAGTAAAAGTGAAGTCGCTCAGTCATGTCCAACTCTTAGCGACCCCACTGACTGCAGCCCACCAGGCTCCTCTGTCCATGGGATTTTCCAGGCAAGAGTACTGGAGTGGGGTGCCATCGCCTATATATGTAAATATACAAATGCCAAAGAATGCTCAAACTACTGCATGATTGCACTCATTTCACATGCTAGCAAAGTATTGCTCAAAATTCTCCAAGCCAGGCTTCAACAGTATGTGAACCATGAATTTCCAGATGTTCAAGCTGGATTTAGAAAAGGCAGAGGAACCAGAGATCAAATTGCCAACATCCATTGAATCATCAATAAAGCAACAGAATTCCAGAAAAACATCTACTCCTTTATTGACTATGCCATAGCCTTTGACTGTGTGGTTCACAACAAAGTGGAAAGTACTTAAAGAGATGGGAATACCAGACCACCTGACCTGCCTCCTGAGAAATCTGTATGCAAGTCAGGAAGCAACATTTAGAACTGGACATGGAACAATAGACTGGTTCCAAATCGGGAAAGGGGTACATCAAGGCTGTATATTGTCACCCTGCTTATTTAACTTACATGCAGAGTATATCATGAGAAATGCTGGACTGGATGAAGCACAAGCTGGAATCAAGATTGCCAGGAGAAATATCAATCACCTCAGATATGCAGATGACACCACCCTTATGGCAGAAAGTGAAGAGAAACTAAAAAGCCTCTTGATGAAAGTGAAAGAAGAGAGTGAAAATTTGGCTTAAAGCTCAACATTCAGAAGACTTAAGATCATGGTATCTGGCCCCATCACTTCATGGCAAATAGTTGGGGAAACAATGGAAACAGTGGCAGACTTTATTTTGGGGGGCTCCAAAATCACTGCAGATGGTGACTGCAGCCATGAAATTAAAAGATGCTCCTTGGAAGAAAAGTTAGAACCAACCTAGACAGCATATTAAAAAGCAAAGACATTACTTTGCCAATAAAGGTCTGTCTAGTCAAAGTGATGGTTTTTCCAGTAGTCATGTATGGATGTGACAGTTGGACTGTAAAGCTAGCTGAGCACTGAAGAATTGATGCTTTTGAACTGTGGTGTTGGAGAAGACTTGAGAGTCCCTTGGACAGAAAGGAGATCCAACCAGTCCATCCTAAAGGAAATCAGTCCTGAATATTCATTGGAACGACTGATGCTGAAGCTGAAACTCCAATACTTTGGCCACCTGATGTGACGAGCTGACTCATATGAAAAGACCCTGATATTTTATGCAGATCTTAAATGTCCTTATAATGGTAGTTTTCTATTTGCCTGTTTGCTTAAATGTCCATTGGACAGCAGTTGTACCAGCAGATGCTACTGTTCCCTGATGTTGGGAAAGGTTGAGGGCAGGAGGAGAAGGGGATGACAGAGGATGAGATGGTTGGATGGCATCACCAACTCAATGGACATGAGTTTGATTAAACTCTGGGAGTTGGTGATGGACGGGGAGGCCTGGCGTGCTGCAGTCCATGGGGTCACAAAGAGTTGGACACAACTGAGCGACTGAGCTGAACACATACATATACATTCTTTTTTCATTATGGCTTATTATAGAGTGTTGGGGAATACAATTCCCTGTGCTATACAGCAGGCCCTTGTTATTTATTCGTTCTCTATAGCAGTTTGCATCTGATCATCTCAAGTTCCCAATCCATCTTACCCCCACCCCCTTCCTCTTGGCAACCACAAGTCTGTGCTCTATCTGTGAGTCTATTTCTGTTTCAGAGATAAGTTCATTTATGTTATATTTTAGATTCCACATGTAAGGTTTATCACATGGTATTCTCTTTCAGACTTGATTTAGTATGATAATCTCTAGGTCCATCTGTGTTGCTTCAAGTGGCATTATTTCATTCTTTTTTATGACTGAGTAGTATTTCACTGTGTATACACCACATCTCTATCCACTCATCTGTTGATGGACAGTTAGGTTGCTTCCTTGTCTTTGCTATTGTAAATACTGCTGCTATGAATATAGTATATTTTTGAATTATCTTATTTTTATATTTTAGTATTACAGTTTTGTCCAGATACTTACTCAGGGGTGAGATTGCTAAATCATATGGCAACCCTATTTTTAGTTTTTTATGGAAAATTCCACACTGTTTTCCATAGTGGCTGTACCAATTTACGTTGCCCTCAGCAGTGTAGCAGGGTTCCCTTTTCTTCACACCCTCTCCAGCATATTGGCCATTCTGACTGATTTGAGGCGTTACCTCATTGAAGGCCTTGTTCATTTTAACAAGAAGTGCTGCAATAAATCTTCATGACCAGTATGTAGCATAAAGACTGTTTTGTGAGAAACTAGAAAAGTACAAAATAATATTTTGATATGTAGCAGTCTTCACTGTGTCTGTACAATTTGCATTTTCCTTCCTAAGCTATTATGTTCAAAAAGTAATCAAAAGGAAGATAATAACTATTTAAGGAAGCTTCAAATAATCTTTCAAAGCTTGAAATGGAGAGTACCACCTTCTGCTATATAGTAGAATCCATAAAATTACACTTCTGAGATTCTTTACATCTTAGAGAATTTTCACTTTTGTGCTTTCCTTAACCAGCTCCAAACTTAAATTTTTTTCTGCACCTTGTCCAATAGTGCAGAAACACTCAGGACACCTGAGCCTTATCCAGTTCAAAACTCAAGAAAAATTTCAATTCTGAGAATATTTGGAGGCATTAGTGGACTAAGGAATTTTAGTATTGTAGCTTCCCAGGACAGAGAAGGCGATGGCACCCCATTCCAGTACTCTTGCCTGGAAAATTCCATGGACAGAGGGACCTGGTAGGCTGCAGTTCACGGTCTCGTGAAGAGTCGGACTCGACTGAGTGACTTCACTTTCACTTTTCACTTTTCACTTTCATGCACTGGAGAAGGAAATGGCAACCCACTCCAGTGTTCTTGCCTGGAGAATCCCAGGGACGGGGGAGCCTGGTGGGCTGCCATCTATGGGGTCGCAAAGGGTCGGACACGACTGAAGTGACTTAGCAGCAGCAGCAGCAGCTTCCCAGGAAAGATAGGTTTAATGAATCATTCAGGGGGTTAACTCAACGTTCATTCATTCATTGACCATTCATGGATCCTTGGCTTCATCCCAGGCAGTAAGGTGCTAGGAAACAAGTGCTTTCAGTGGCTTCTGGTCCAGTGCAGTGCTGCCCTCCTGTTAGCGCCAAGCCTTGTGCATGGCTGGCCTCCACCCGCAGAAGTGCTGATACGGTGGCTATGGAGTGGAGCCTCAGAAACCGCCTCTCCTGGGAGCATGCACACGATGCTGACTGACAGCCTTGTCTGCAGATCACACTTTGAGTAGCTCCCACCTACCTCTGGTAGAAGAAAAAGCGATGCTGAGCTGGACTTTGAAGGATGTGTTAGAATCATCTAGTGAAGACTCATTACACAAATTAGAAGGGAAGGAATAAGGATTGGGGCTTTCCACGTGGCACTGATGGTAAAGAACCCTGTTAATGCAAGAGACATAAGAGACGCGAGTTTGATCCTGGGTTGGGAAGATTCCCCTGGAGGAGGAAATGGCAACCCAATATTCTTGCCTGGAGAATTCCATGGACAGAAGAGTCTGGTGGGCTACCATCCATAGGGTCACAGAGTGGGACACAACTGAAGTGACTTAGCACACACACACAGATAGGGATGAAGGGAATTCCAGAAGAGAGAGCAGAGGGATAGTATTGGAAACAGCTTAATACAGCTTACGTAAAGGGTACCTATGGGAGAACAAGAGTGCCTCCTGTGTGCCAGCTGTGGTACAGGATAATGAACTGGGCAGGCACGGGGACCTCTTATACATTTGGCTGAACTACTGGCTTTTATCTGCAGAATAAAGCAGTGACACTGAAGATATTTGGGATAGATAAGGCAGCAGTTTCTTGTTTTAAAACCATTTTTTTGAACTTAAGGAAGGCCAGCCTGGATCAGATTAGAGGCAGGAGGAGAGGGTGGACCTGTGAGTAATGCACGCAAAGATCAAAGAAGGCTGGGGAATGGAGAGGAGGATGAGGATTCCAGAGGAACAGAGGAGAGACAGTCAGGGTCCAGTGGCTGCAACATCCAGGCAGAAGCGGGCTTGTGAGACTGGAGTGAAGCCTCTTGTCTTATATTTACCTTTATGGAGAGGGAAAGAAAACAGCTTTTATTCTATCATCCTCTATAGATGGTTTATAAGTACCCATCCTTGATTCTAAGATTCTTTTCAGTTCAGTTCAGTCGCTCAGTCGTGTCCAACTCTTTGCAACCCCATGGACTGCAGCACGCCAGGCCTCCCTGTCCATCACCAACTCCTGGAATTTATTCCCACTCATTTCCATCGAGTTGGTGATGCCATCCAACCGTCTCATCCTCTGTCGTCCCCTTCTCCTGCCTTCAGTCTTTCCCAGCATCAGGGTCTTTTCCAATGAGTCAGCTCTTCACATCAGGTGGCCAAAGTATTGGAGTTTCAGCTTCAACATCAGTCCTTCCAGTGAACACTCAGGACTTTTTAGGAAGAAGAACAACAAGAGAGTCCACTTAGAGTGCTGGTCCATAACAGGCCGCAGGAAGACTACCTGGATTTGAAGCTCTAATTGCATGTGGCTTCAGGCAAGTTACTTAACCTCTCTGAGCCTCAGTTCTCTTAAGGCAGTAATAACTGCTTCCTCACAAAGTTATGTTGATGATTAAATAAATTAATATTTCTAAAGAGCTTGTGACAGTACCTGGCAAACAGGAAGCATCATTATAGTATTATGTGAAACCAAATATAAAAGGCCACAAATGAAACCCATGCATTTTCCTCTTACGTACACTTGTATGAAAACCAGTTTGCACACACTTTTAAGAAGTCGTCAATGCTGAAAATTAAAGTCATTTTGTTGCTATCCTTTAAAATATCCAGTGAATAGGGAGTATATAAAGTTACAAGGAGCTGTGTTGTTGTGAAATTCTCATATTTTAACTGAATTTTTAATAATTATTTAAATTCTGTGATGGTTATGAGAGGCAAATGAGATAGATGCATTCTAGTGTATCAATGGCTTCTGTGCTAGGAAATTATCTAGGATTCTTCAGAAAAGTACCCTGGAAAAGCTGGGTGTGAGAGTACTTGGTGAGTTTTTGAAAGACCTTTTGAAGACATTTTCCAGGAGGAGTCTGTTTTGCAGGTAAAAGAATAGCCCCTTTCCTAGTTCTGCTAGAGTCAAAGTAAGGTCTTTTCTTGGCTAAGAGTCTTAGACAATTTTGGATATAACCCCTTCTCCAAATATTTGGGAATTAAAATGGGTTTTAGCTTTGACATTATTTGCTGTGTGTTGAGAGCAGGTTTGACCTTTATTATGAGTGATGTGACTATTACATGGACTGTTTCAATGGCTGATTGTTTTTACTCGGGTAAACACAGGTGTGTCAGGAGTCCTGGCAGCTGAGTCGTGTCCCCCCGAGGGTGGCACTCCACCGCCCCCCCACCACGATGCACCCATCTGCAGGATCAGTGCTGGGCCCTGGTTTCCCGGAAGTTCATTTCTGATCCCTTTCTTCTGTATTCTCTGTTTTACAAAATATTACTTCAGGAGCCTCACCCCCAGAGATTCTCTTTTAGGGGCCAGTCACTTCTTTGCAAAGCTGACAGCATGAATGAGTGACTGACGCCCATGAAAGGTTGAGAACCCCTGGTGTAGACAAGTTGTGCTAAGAGTTTTACATGCGTGCACATCTAGCTTCTGCACTCTGTTCCCTGCTGGGGATTCCAGCATCACACACGCCCTGAAATCGGTCTGATGCTTATGTTCTGAAACCGTGGGTGCTGCAATGAACCCCAAATGCAACCAAACCACTGTCGGCGGCGTTAGTGGATGAAATAAATGCGGGCTTTCAGAAGGCCCAGTCTCTGATTCCGTGACCTCTTGACCCTGACCTCTGCCTGTTGGGCTCACTCGTGTCAATCTCCCTGTACCCCAGCCCTCTAACCTGTGCCCCAAACTTTAGAGACCCAGCTCTTTCATCAATGTCTGGCTCACGGACCATGCCACTTGTTTAAGTTCAGATCACCATTAACTGGTGTCAGTGCCTGCCCTCGTTTGGGACTCCAGTTCTCAGCCCTTTCTCTGGAACATTCCACCTCCTTCAGGAGTGTGCTGGCCACTCGGGCTGACATATCCTCTCCCAGCCTTCAGGCTCAGGCTGATCTCCACTCCAGCCGCAGTGGATTGGGAGATCCACTCCCTGGTCCTAGTGGAAACTCCTGTCCGGCCTGTCCTGTAGCTGTTGCTCTCTGTTCATTTCTTCGTGCCTCTGACCCAACCCCCGAGAATGGCATACTTAAAATACCACAGAAATCCATCTGTGCTCCCAAGTTTTGGAGCTATGCGGACAGTCTGGGCAGCTCTGCACACTGACGGCCTCACGTGTGAGGGCTGGCTGCCTTCGGCTGGGTGGCTTTGCTCTGTCTGTCCTCCAGCAAGCTAGCCCGGGTTTGGTCCCGTGGTGATGACTGAGGCCAGGAAAGTCACCTGCATCAGGAGGAAACGGGGCCCTCTTGAGGCTTGGGTTCAGAATTTGCATATCATCACTTGTGTCCTATCAGCCAGAATAGGTCAGAAGACCCCCCGATACAGGGGGTAGGGGGATTTAGGCTCCATCTCTTTACTGAGAAGTGCAGCAAAGGTGCGTGGCAGAGGCTGTGAGTAAGTAGGGGTGGCTAATCAGACCATTTATTTATGTTCACATTTCCTTTTAAAAAATTTTTTAGTAAATTTTTAAAATTAAGTTTTACTGGAGTGTAGTTGCTTTGGATTCCCAGGTGGTGCGGCAGTAAAGAATCCGCCTGCCAGTGCAGGAGACGAGAGTTTGATGCCTGTGGGGAAGATTCCCTGGAGGAAGAAATGGCAACCCACTCCAGTATTCTCACCTGGGAAATCCCGTGGACCGGGGAGCCTGGTGGGCTACAGTCCGTGGGGTTGCAAAGAGTCACAGTTGGGCACAGCACGGCATAGCATCGATAGTGTATGTGTGTATCAACCCAAATTGCACCCCCTGCCTTCCCCGCTCGGTGTCCATACGTTTATCATCCGTGTCTGTATTTCTGCTTTGTCAGTAAGGTCTTCTATATCATTTTTCTAGATCCCACATATATGGATTAGTGTAGGATGTTTGTTTTTCTAACTTTCTTCACTCTGTAGGACAGGACACTCTGTGTCCATCCGTGTCTCTACAAATGACCCAATTTCATTTAATGGGACCATTTATGCCATCAGGCAGTGAGCACATTTCCCTGGAATGTGGGAGGGGCCCACACGTAAACACAGTGCTCCTTCTAACTTGGCCCCAGACTCAGTTCCTGCTGAAGTTGTCCACAGAGACTCCACTTGAGCAAAAGGCACCAGTGAACATGATTATTTCATAGGGGAGAGGAGAAGGAATCCCTTTCGTGTCCTTAAACTGCCAAAACATTCCCTTAGCAGGTCTCCTCCCCAGGTAACTAGTTGGTTGTTCTACCAAGAGGTGCCCAGTCCCCCAGGCACAACTGTGTCTTCTCCCCAGACCACTGCTTACCTGCTAGCTCCAGCTCCTCACCCTGGAATCTTCACCTGGAGCTAGTAGACACCTCAGTGTCAGATTTGTCTTGTCACTTACAGCATCCGTTCTGCTCTTGTATACCTGCCCTTGGCATTGCTGTGCAGTTGTACTCAAAAGCCAGGCCTTGGGAAAACAAGAAAGGGCTGTGGAGGTGGGTGGTAAGGATCCTTTCCCTTCTGTGTGGTTGTTTTTTGTTTTTTTTTTTTTAAGGTTTTTTTAAAAATATGGATGTGGGTGGACCATGTTTAAGATCTTTGTTTAAAAATAAAATAAAATAAAAAAGATCTTTATTGAAGGTTACAATATTACTTCTGTTTTATGTTTTGGTTTTTTGGCCACGAGGAATGTGGGATCTTAGCTCGATCTTGCACCCGCTGCAGTGGAAGGTGAAGTTAACCACTGGACCGCCAAGGAAGTCCCCTTTCGAATGTCTTCATCATCATTAACAGCAACACCCCAGGAAACCTGTGCTGGTCCAAGAGCTTTGCCCAGGAACGAAGATGGGCAGTGTTGGCCCTCAGAGGCTCAGGAAGGAAAGAGGGAGTTGGACTGGGATATCACAGCTCAGCCAGTCCTGGGGGGATATAAATAGGGGGGTGGCAAGAGCAGAGAGGAAGGATGGGGTCTCAGGTGAGCAGGAAACGTCATGTAACTTCTCTCCTGGGAGCTGCTCACTTCCACGTCTCCTAGAGACTTCCTGAGCTGGGACCACCCAGGAGAATCTCAGCAGGTGGAAAAGTTTAGGAAGAGCTCAACAGCTGATGGGCTGGCTGTATCACCTGCTTTCCTAAGGTCTGTTTGGCGAGAACCTGCTTAATCTGCTCTGTCTTTTGTGGCCTTAGTGAACAAGTGTTCTGTGTGGCCTTTGTAACACTGCTTTGTCACCTCACACGTGTATTTGTCAGTCTGCTCTTTCCTCTCTGGTCTTTTGGGAAATAAGGCAATGCCCTTGATTCTGCTTCCATTCCTTTCCTCTCTGAGGAAGCCGTCCCTCACCAGCATTCCTGCTTTCTCTCTGTTCCTCTCCTGCAGTACAGAAAGTTTTCACTGGTGGAGTATCCTAGATCCTGTGTTCCCCACTGAGGAATTATGCTTGATTACTGTTAGTTACCAGCCAGAGCCTCAGTTGCTAAAAGAGTTGCTATAAATCTGGGGGAGAATTGCATGCCTTCCCCGAATGTCAGATTTATTTGCCACATGAGTTTATCAAAAATTCAGAAAGAAGCAATTCATGCCCTAGAAAAATCAGTCTTCCTCTTAGGAAAAGCCCCATGACTGTAAGTCCAGTTTGGTTTGGAGGGAGCATCCAATGTGAATGGGTGCCTCAGGCCCTGGGGGCTTCCCAGAGATTGGCTGCCATCCACCAATCAGAAGCCTTGGCTGAACATGAGCCACTCCTGGGCAAATTTCTGCCCAGCAACGCAAGGTGGAAGGTTCCCATCCCCCTTTCCTCCCCTCCTCACACTCAGGAGCAATGTGCTTCCCTCTACAGACAGCTCCCGAGAAAGCAATGAATGGACTGCAGCCATTTCTGGTAAGATTCCCGTGTCCAGACTGACCAAATGTGCAGAGAACTCTTAACTTGGGGTGGATTTCGGGTGTCTGTGGTGGGTTTTATTGCCATTCTTCAGTGTTTATTCAGACCAAGTTCCGAAGTCAGGAAGGAAATGAATGGAGCTCTTCCCTGTAATGGCAGAGAAACTCCCTCCTTTCCAGGCAGACAGTTATCAGATGGAGAAAACCAGATCTTCCATCTACACGTCACCTTGGCCTCCAACTCCTGACGGCTTCAGAAATGAGCAGGAAAGTGACTAGAAACAGGAAGGTGCAGCAAGATTAGTCAGGAAAGGAATGGGAGGGAGGGAGAGACTGATGTAGAGCTTCCTCTAGAGGCCAAGTCTTTGGAAGGAGGAGGAAAGGAAGCAGTGCTACTGAATCATGACAAGCCAGGAAGCTCTGGGACCTTCCCTGGCCCGCCTCCCATGCTCCCCAAGGAGCCTTTGAGGCTTGCCAAGCCATCCATTAGAGTTCCGTGAATGGCCTCCCCAGGGCTTTTGCTCAGAGGCTCTTCAGCTTCGGGGCCTCCAAACAGAGCCCAGAGTGCAGGGCGGACCCAGCAGCCATTTGAGGATGAGAGAGGAGACAAGAAACTGGCCTGTCTTGACTCATCTTTGTCAAGCATTGCCCTCGGGCCCTGGAGGCGCTGAAAGGATGTGTCCTGCACCAGAAAGAACCGAGTCTGTACAAAGTATGCATAAAATAGATAGCTAATGAGAACCTACTGTAAGGCACAGGGAACTCTGCTCGGTGCTCTGTAGTGACCTAAATGGAAAGGAGATCCAGAAAAGAGGAGACATACGTAGACGTAGAGCGGATTCACTTTGTTGTGCAGAGGACACGGAGACAACACTGTCAAGCAGCTACACTCCAATAAGAATAAATTTAAAAAGAAAGAAAGAACCCAGTCTGGCTCGGGGTAGCCTCAGAATACCTGGAGCCTCTGATGGTGTCGAGTTTCCTGAAGTCAGCCTCATCTGGGAAGTCTGAGACCCTTCTGGCTTGCGCATGTCCCTCTCTTTTCTGTGTCTTTCCTCAATGGCAGCACCCCCTTGCTCCCTGCCTTCCAGCTTTCACCCTTGAGCTCAGGCAATCCATCCCATTCCTGCCCCACCCCATGCCCACATTCATCAGGAAAGGTGGTGGGGTGAGAACCACCCTAGCCTCTCACAACACAAGAGCACTTCACAACAGTTGGGGAAGAGGGAGGGGCAGAGACCCCCCTGAAGAGGCCACAGGCCCCCTGTCCCATGACGAGGGCAAGTGGGAACCTGGGCGACTGCGGCCAGACCCCTGATCTCCAACCAGCCAGTGGACAAGGAGAGGCAGCACATGTGGCTTCTTGCAGCCTAAAAAAATAAAAGGAGCTAGTTCTCAGGCTTTGCCATGTGCCTGCCATTTACAAGGAGCTGTGCTGTCTTCTTAAACTCCCGCTAAGACGCCCTGGTTAGAGAAACAAATTACCAAGTGCAACCAGAAAGCGGTCTTTCACAGGTCATTATCAGGGCCTTGTCAGTGCCACGCCTGATTGGGAGCCACTCTCAGAATCATGTAGATTCTCTTGTCAGGGGGAGCTCTTTCTACTGCTTCCTGCTGTCCTGTCATTTTGTGCTAACCCCCAAAGGCAGTGTTAAATTGATGTCATCATTCCAGTTTCTTCCTGGAAGCATTTTTCCTTTCTGGTTAACAGTGGTAACATTTGCACAATAATCAGAAGAGACTAGTAGCCAAACAGGAATTCTGTGAAAACCCCTAACTGGAATGAAGGCATTCATTTCTGCCCTGGTCCCAGGCCCCATCATTCTGGGGCTACAAAGAAGGATGAATCATACAGGTGATAAGATAAAGAAAAATAAAGAAGTAAAGTAAAAACATCTGCTTTATTGACTATGCCAAAGCCTTTGACTGTGTGGATCACAACAAACTGTAGAAAATTCTGAAAGAGATGGGAATACCAGACCATCTGACCTGCCTCTTGAGAAACCTGTATGCAGGTCAGGAAGCAACAGTTACAACTGGACATGGAACAACAGACTGGTTCCAAATAGGAAAAGGAGTATGTCAAGGCTGTATATTGTCACCCTGCTCATTTAACTTATATGCAGAGTATATCATGAGAAACGCTGGGCTGGATGAAGCACAAGCTGGAATCATGAATGCTGGGAGAAATATCAATAACCTCAGATATGCAGCGGAGAAGGCAATGGCAACCCACTCCAGTACTCTTGCCTGGAAAATCCCAGGGATTGCGGAGTCTGGTAGGCTGCAGTCCATGGGGTCTCGAAGAGTTGGACATGACTGAGCGACTTCACTTTCACTTTTTGCTTTCATGCATTGGAGAAGGAAATGGCAACCCACTCCAGTGTTCTTGCCTGGAGAATCCCAGGGATGGCAGAGCCTGGTGGGCTGCCATCTATGGGGTCGCACAGAGTCGGACATGACTGAAGCGATTTAGCAGCAGCAGCAGATATGCAGATGACACCACCCTTCTGGCAGAAAGTGAAGAAGAACTTAAGAGCCTCTTGGTGAAAGTGAAAGAGGAGAATGAAAACTTTGGCTTAAAGCTCAACATTCAGAAAACGAAAATCAATCATGGCATCTGGTCCCATCACTTCATGGCAAATAAATGGGGAAACAGTGGAAACAGTGACAGACTTTATTTTGGGGGCTCCTAAATCACTGCAGATTGTGACTGCAGCCATGAAATTAAAATACTCTTGCTCCTTGGAAGAAAAGTTATGACCAACCTAGACAGCATATTAAAAAGCAGAGATATTACTTTGCTAACAAAGGTCCATCTAGTCAAAGGTGTGGTTTTTCCAGTAGTCATGTATGGATGTGAGAGTTGGACTAAAACGAAAGCTGAGCACTGAAGAATTGATGCTTTTGAACTGTGGTATTGGAGAAGATTCTTGAGAAAATCCTTGGGCAGCAAGGGGATCCAACCAGTCCATCCTAAAGGAAATCAGTTCTGAATATTCATTTGGAGGACTGGTGCTAAAGCTGAAATTCCAATACTTTGGCCACCTGATGTGAAGAACTGACTCATTGGAAAAGACCCTGATGCTGGGAAAGATTGAAGGCGGGAGGAGAAGAGGATGACAGAGGATGAGATGGTTGGATGGCATCACTGACTCAATGGACTTGAGTTTGAATAAACTCCAGGAGTTGGTGATGGACAGGGAGGCTTGACGTGCTGCAGTCCATGGGGTCACAAAGAGTCAAGACACAACTGAGCGACTGAACTGAACTGAATGTAAAAGCAATTCCAAAATGAGAAAAAACTTATTGCCTTCAATCAAGGAGAGGATTCAGTTTGAGAATTATGAAAGTGTAGAATTACTACCAAACTAAAAATTGAAAAGAATGTTGATAATTGTTGAACTGGGTGAGAGATACACACATGAGTTTCACTGTACAATCTGTGTTTGTGTATACTTGAAAATTTCCATAATAAAATATTAAATTGTGGTAGGAATTGGGTCAAAGAGGTCATGCATGGCACAGTAGTTCCTAGGCAGAGACCATTTGCCCCCTAAATTTAATTAGCTAGGCTGACAGGACCCATTCAGTCAGTCACAGCTGAAAGCATGTTTGAAAGTAAACCTGGCTTTTTCAGACACACGTGGGCAAAGGGGTCCCTGATCAGCCCACTTCTCGTATCACATAATGCAGCCTAAGGTTTTCATAAATGCTGGATTTTGGAATTTTAAAACAAAATGTACATGCACTCAAATGCAGGGATTGACATGTATGCTTAGTTGCTTAAATGAAGACTCCTACTTCATAAAATTCTTAATTAAATGGGAAAAGCATTCTACATTCTTGATCTTTGTTAATCATATCTGGGAGAAGCCTGGACATTTAGATCATGATTTCATTAGGGCATTCTTACAGTTCCCTGGGTGGCAACCTAATCTAATTTTAGCAAATTTTAATTGCAAGTGCTGTGAGTGTTTGTCTGAACTGGAGTTGAGTCTGAGATATTCTGTCTTCTGGAAGTAGTACCACCAACCCTTCTACTCCAGACCCTCCATTGAACCAAGCCCAACCTGAAGAGTTATACAGCCCAGGACAGTTGTACAAGTGGCTACCTGAATATTATGTGTTTAAATATTAAAAGTTGTAAGTCCAGCTAACAAATCGCTAAATAAAATATATTCTAGTATTCTACCTTGACAAGTATGACTTTGTAGCAGCCTGTAAGGCCAGGCTCAAATTTTGAATGCTTGGTCCCTGAGAGGCCTGCCCCAGGGAACGTGGTGATTGAGGCAAGGTGGTCCCTGGCTCCTAGGCTCCTGGCCATAGCCCACATCCTTTCTCGAGGAACCCTGTCTTTATCTCGCAGCACAAAACAGGGGCCTCCTTGCTCATGCATGGTCTTCTTAGCCCATACATTCAACTCCGTCCATCCCAGTCCAACCCCAGTTACCCCATGGCCAACCCTGGGGCCTAGAGGTGGACAAGTCCTTGCCTGTCCTGTCCTCATGAAGAGGTGAGCTAGAGGCCACGAGGCAGAGAATTCCAGAAAACCAGAGACTACGTGATCCAAAGACTGAAGCAAATGTTCTAGAAAAACATGTCCCCTTGACTGATTTTCAGGGCTTAAGGGGATCCATAGGAAAGAGCTCTGTCTCTTCCTCTTCCTCTGTCAGACCCCAGATGTTAGCATGTCCCCAGGGGCTCAGTGTTGAGCTCTGTAACCCTCTAGTGCTTTCTGGTACTTTCTTCCTAAGTGATCTCATCTGTTTCCATGGTTTTATATCCCTATTCATTCATTCAACAAATATTCCTATTTCTAGGTACTGGGGATACAGTAGTTTAAAAAAGGAGACAAAAATCCCTGGATCACAGAGCTTTCTTTCCACCCAGGAGATAGATGATGAGTAAGATGTGGCAGTTTTAAGCATAACCTTAAATTCTCTGTTACTCCATTCAGTGTGAGATAGGGTCAATGGCTACTTGCTTGAACTCCAGTGGTCCTTAGAGTCCAGCAGAAGTGATGCTGTGTGACTTCAAAGGCTATGTCAACAAAGGACATGACCTCGTTCAATGGAAATGCTTACTCCTAGAGCCTTGCATGGTCACATTGGAAATATCCTGAGACCACCATGCTGGAGAGTCTACATGTTGGCGTTCTGGTCGACATTGCCAGCTGAGTCTGCCCTTCCACCCAGGCATGAGATGCGAGAGGGAAGCCAGCTTGGAAGTAGGTGCTGTAGCCCTGCTGTTCTGGCCCCAGCCATTTCATCACTTCCAGCTGAGGTCCCAGATATCAGGGGCAGAGAGGACCTGTGCTCACTGTGCCTCCTCCAGTACTGGCCCACAGAGTCTATGAACAGGATAAAATGTGTAAACGGCAGGCACATGGCAAAGCTTAAGAGCTAGCTCCACTATTTGGGGGCAGGATGTATATACTGAGTTCTAAATTCATATCTCCAGCCGAGACCTGAGTTCCAGGTCATATGTATAGCTACCTTCTTACAACTTCATTTGAATCTTTAAGCAGACATCTCAAAATTTCCTCTTCCACCTTCCTCTGCATCATAGTAAGAGGGAAATGTAGACCGATTAAAGTAGGGAAATGTGTTTCACACACCTCTTTTGTTAAATTACTTATTTATTTATTTGTGGTTGTGCTGGGTCTTCGGTGCTGCACCTGGGCTTTCTCTAGTTGCTCAAGTAAGGGTTACTTTCGAGTTGCAGTACGCGGGCTTCTGACGATGGTGGCTTTTCTTGTTGTAGAGTGCAGGCTCAGTAGTCGTGGCATGTGGGCTTATTTGCTCTGCAGCATATGGGATCTTCCCAATCCAAGGATCGAACCTCCTGCATTGGCAGGAGGATTCTTTACTGTTAGACAGCCAGGAAAGCCTCCATGCACATCTGCACACAAGCACATACATACACATGCACACATGATGAAAAAGAAGGTTCCTTCCATTCAGCCAGAGAGGTGAACACCAGAGCTCAGAAAGTGGCTGGTGACCCACTGGAATCTTCTTCAACATCAGAGCATCTGGAGGCATCTGGGAATGGGAGTTCAGGCAGCAACAGCAGTAGCATCAGAGAGAACAGGCTCCGAGGACAGCTCCACGCAGAAACGGCCATATGGACCAGTCGTGTAAGAGAAGCAACTGCAGTTGACAGAAGCAGGGGTTAGAAAGAATTAAACATGAGACAAATACAACTATCATCTGCCAACACTGCTGGCTGCTGGAGAGACACAGGAAAGGGACAGACTGAGATCTCGCCATCTGGTAGCCAGTGAGTCTACAGATTTCAGGGTAAACCACTGAAGTAGCATTTCCTGGATCCTGCAAGCTGGTAAGGTGAGCAAACATTGGGTAATACAAGAGACTAATCTGGAAGGACACATACGGTTCTTTGAGCACTGGCTTGCAGATCAAATCTATAAAATCATATGCAGAAGTCAGCCTCTGAGATGTCCTCATATTCAAATCAGTGAGGTTCCACACACATGGAATGGAACTAATCTGAGAAACCAGTAGAATATCGCACAAACAATGGTGTGGGATTCTGACAACCAGGCCATGGAAGACACCATCAATTCTGAGCTGCCGTTTCGGGCCGTTCACTCTGGGGAGGCCAGCAGCCATGTTGTGAGGAGCCTCAAGCCATGCTGGGGAGAGATCCACCTGGCTCAGAACTGAGGTGTCCTGACAACAGTCTTGCAAGTTAGTCATCTCAAAAGCAGGTGCTCCAGGCCCAGTCAAGTCTTCAGCTGCCTGCACCCATCTTAGCTTCAACTCCATTAGAAACCCCAAGCCAGACCAGTCCCATTAAGCTGGACCCAGATTTCTGACCCACAATAACTCCATGGGATAATAAATATTTATTGTTTTTTAATTACCTACATTTCAAGGCAATTTGTTATGTCTCAAGTGATAAATAATACAGGTTTTGGCAGCAGAGGCGAGGTCAGACAAAAGATTCTTTAAAGATTTAATGACTGTATCTTCTCCCAGATTTTCTGGATGCAGTGTTTTCATGGGTTCAAGCCCCATGAAACTGAGGTGACTTTGTGGGCTTCATGGACTGACTCCAGCAGGCAAGGCTGGGCTTGTAAACACAAGAATGATAGGAATCGAAGAGACAAAGAGAGAACACACGAGCACTTCTGAAGCGTCTGTATGTGTCAGGTTTACTGGTTTCGATAGCCAAAGAGCATCACATGTCCAAGCGCAGGGTTTAGGGAGGCTGATACTGAAGGACATGGATACAGGCAATTGTGATGAATCGAGGCTATCAGTATGGTTAATGCACCACAATAATCTACTGAGGTCGCTTTAAATATGTCAAGTTATAGGAACATTTTAAAGATGAAAGGCCTTTTATTCACATGTCCCTGTTTTCCATAGCTGTTTAATCTAATCCAATTTTCCATAAGTTTTAATGAGTGAGTCCTTAAATATCCACAGGGTTTTTAACATTAAATCCACTCCAGTCCATTTGGCCAGTTTTCACACCAAAATTCCTTCTTTCATCAGTTGCCAGAGGCCTTCCCTAAGCTTTGATATGCTGTCTAGTAATAAAAGCCTGACTGCTTACAAATACAATTTTTAAAATGCCTTTAAATCATTTTCTTAGGACTGCCGCTCACTTCTCCCAGTACATGCATGCAATAGGTCTTTTTCTTCCAGAAGCAGAAGGGAGATTCAAGAGAGAAAATGCAGTGCATGGGATGTGGACTCACAGAAACCCCATGATTATCTCTTTCCCCAACTGGAAAGAAATACCATCCTCCTTCCTTAATGGTAGCTCTTGGCCCTTTGAAGTTCAACTGCCATTGCTGATTTTGTCCTGGGTGATTCTTTTGCAACATTTATACCTGTTGGGTTAGCATGCTTATATTGCATATGCTTTCTTTTCCTTTTTAAAAAATATTAAGCATAATTTTTATCTTTTTCCACTTGCATAAAGAAAAAACACCTAGAACAGAAAATTTGAAAGGCATATTTAAACAAAATCTGATGGTGTTTTAATTTAACTCCAAAAAGAGTTGTTACAAGGCAGTTTCGTGGCACTGATCTGTATTACAGGAGGAAGCCTCAGCTGCACAAAGCTCCTGAAGAAAATGATGTGTAACTTATGGGCCTTGAAAGTCTGCATCAGATACTCGTGGGGAAATGTGCCCTACTTAGTGCAGTCAGCTCTCTTCTTTGAAGGCTTTCTGAACTTAAAAGACGTGGAATTTGGCCTCTTTATATATATATATATATATATATATATAAAGAGGTTTGGCCTCTTTATATATATATATAAAGAGGCCAAATATATATATATATATATATATATATATATATATATATATATATATGTAATATGGAGTGTAAGAAACCATTTGCACTTAAAATGTTGACATTGGTGGATTTGGCATATTCATTTCAAGAGATTTCAAGCAACTGGACGTTTCAGGGCTGTTAGTAACTTGTGACTGTGTGGCTGCTGCTGCTGCTGCTAAGTCACTTCAGTCGTGTCCGACTCTGTGCGACCCCACAGACGGCAGCCCACCAGGCTCCCCCATCCCTGGGATTCTCCAGGCAAGAACACTGGAGTGGGTTGCCATTTCCTTCTCCAATGCAGGAAAGTGAAAAGTGAAAGTGAAGTCGCTCAGTCGTGTCTGACTCTTGGCAACCCCATGGACTGCAGCCTACCAGGTTCCTCTGTCCATGGGATTTTCCAGGCAAGAGTACTGGAGTGGGGTGCCAATGCCTTCTCCGGTAACTGTGTGGAGGCAGATGAAATATCTGAAAGTACTGTGAGGCTGGCTTTTGGGTAAGAGCCACTCACCCCCCACCCCTGAGGGGGAGGGGCACTCCTCATCCTCCCATTCCATCCTCGCCCACCTGGGAGCTCTTTTGAAGCTATAGTGGTAGCCAGGGTGTTGCCACCGCCTAGCCATCCCCAGGCTTCCCTAGTGGCTCAGCTGGTAAAGAATCTGCCTGCAATGCTGGGGACCTGTGTTGGGAAGATCCCCTGGAGGAGGGCATGGCAACTCACTCCAGTATTCTTGCCTAGAGTGTCCCATGGACAGAGGAGCCTGGCGGGCTACAGTCCATGGGGTCACAAAGAGGTGGACACAACTGAGTGATTAAGCACAGCACAACACAGCCATCCCCACTGTCCAGCTGCCTTCTATCCCCTTTCTAATAACATGTGATGTTCTTTCTGGTTTCCACTTCTGTTGGGTTGGCCCAAAAGTTTGTTCAGGCTTTTGTATCATCTTATGGAAAAACCCAAACCAACTTTTTGGCATCACAGCTCAAGGTGGCCTTGCTTGGATTAGAGTCAGTTATAGTGATTGGCTGTGGGTTGACCAAGTGATTTAAAAAGAAGATCTGCATGTCATTTAGCCATTGCTATGTAACAAACCACCCCAAAACTTAAGTGATGAGCTTTTGTTATAATTCTGCAAGTCATCGGTGTGGTTCTTCTGCCCTCAGATGGGCTCACCTATGTGTCTGTAGTCCGCTGCAGATCAGGGAGTGGCCCTGCTGCTCCTGGCCAGACTCACATGTATGTGGGTGGTTGGTTGTAGCTTGGTTGAGGTTGGTCTCAATGAAGATGGCTTATCTCTACTCCATGTGGTCTTTCATTGCCCCTAGTTTGTTCTTATGGTGGAGACAGAATTCCAAATGAGAGTGAAAATGTTTCTCATGAGGCTCACGCTCAGAACTAACCTTGTCACTTATTCCATATTCTGTTGTCTAAAGCAAATCAGGAAGCCAGCCCAAATTCAAGAAATAGAGATATAGACTCCACTTCATGATAAGAGGAACTATAAGCTCACATTGCAAGGGGCATGGTTTCAGGGAGAAGTGGAGAATTGGGATCCTTTTTATAATCAGTCTACTGGAGCCAGAGTGAAATGTCAAGATCAACTATCACTCTGTCTGTCTCACTTCTCTTTCTCAACAAGGAAGTAGATGGAAGAGCTGCTTGAAGCCAGCCTCAAAACAAGGACAGAACCACCAGAATTGCAGAAGCAAAGTTCCACAGCCCTCATGATGGTGTGGACATCTGAATCAAGCCAACTCTCCTCCTGGACTTTACAGATACTTAAGCCAAATTAAGTAAATTCTGATATTGCGCCAGCCTGTATGATTGGGGTTTTCTCTTTGGAACAAAAAGATACCTAAATGATACTGCAGTTCAACTGAACAATAGCTTTTTTTTTACTACCTTAAAACTGCCCTTACCCCCAAGAAATTCAGCTGCTAGTGCATCTATGAAAATCAAAAGAATGCAGAGATACGCGGGAGACTGTTCTTAGTTGGACAAAGTTTCCTATAAATTAAAGAGTAAAATATCTTACTCAACAGAAGCTCACATCTGTGACTTTAATCCTATATTTATGGAATATTCAAGAGTCTGAACGGGTCACTTAAAATTTTCAGTTATAATTTACTGTCTCTTATGGAAAAAAAATTACATGTTTCAGTAGACAGTTACTCAAGCTGTTTTTTTTTTTTTCTTTTAAATTATGTCTTTTGAAAGGCATTCAGCTTATTTTCTCTCTTCCCACCCATTGATTTTGTTGACCTTTGTGTTCTATGGCTTATATTAAAAATACCGTTGGTATGTTGAATATTCTTTTCTTAAATGATACACAATTTCTTTGTGATTCCAACAAAAATGTCTAGGGGCATTGACCTCAAACTCCCCCACCTAGTTTGAGAAGTATAGCTTTAATAGTGTTTTAACACTTCTAGATTTACAAAGGACCTTGGGACATATTTTTCCCAAGTCTCAAGTGTCTACTGTATTTATCATTCCTTTAAGCAACAAATGGATATTTGTAAGTCATCATTGTCTAAATGATGTATAAGTAGTTTCAAACTCCAAGAGCTCTGACAGGATTCCCAGGCATGAAGCTTCTAAGCCCATTCGTGCTGCTGAAGGAAGCCTTAGGCAAGTCACATAAGGACTTCCTAGGACAGTTGTCCTGTTGATCAAATCAGAATCAGCCCTTTCCTTCACTCACTCACAGACTTCAACAGTTCAAGTGAAGACTAGGAAGACGTACTTTTGACTGACTTGAACTCTAGCTGTAAGCAGTTTATAATACAGCATTCACATCAGCAGTAGCAGTGATATAGCCGGGAAGACACAGGCCGTCGTTTTCACTCCACTGTGACAGGAAGGCAAGCATGGAATGGAAACACTCTAAAAAGAGCCTGGAAATCATATACAATCTCAGACCTGCCCAAATTCTCAGGAAAAAAAAACTATTCCAAATGTTCAATCAAGTTTGGATTAAGCCCTCACCGATAGAAAGCTGTTAGTGTTTCAAAGGACTAATACCAAAGGAACTTACACAATTTTCATGGTAGCTTAATAATTTACAAAGGTCCACCTCAGCAGGGCAGTCATGTACAGCTGTGTGGTTTGTCTACTGCACAACGTTGGAGAGCAACGTTTGCATAGCCTGTGAGGTGAATGGCTCCCTCAGGTACAGTATACACACCTATATATGACATCCCTACACTCAGGTCCCTGTGTCATTTGTTAATAGAGCTGGCACCGTCTTATCCAATGTCAGAAACTGTGTGTCTCCTTTCCCTGGCTGTTCAGTCTCCCAGCACAAGCTTTTCCCTATTAAGGAAAAACATGGATCTGAGACATCATGACTCCTTTGTTGTCCCCAGCCTAAGGACCCAAACCCTGAAGCTTGTTGTCCCTCAAGCCTCTCCCAGGAGACATTACCAGAGAGGCTGGAAAAGGGGAGGGGATGCATCCATCCCAAACCCACCAATCAGCTCTTTCTTTCACGGACTGAAAGAAATCAGTTATCAGTCAGATACGTGTGTTTCCTCTCCTTCCTGGGAGATGCGTTTCTTCTCCCACTAAGCTGTTTGCTTAAATATTCATCAAGCCCTTTCCCACCGTCAGTAAATAAGTTCCATGAACTCCTGCCACTGCTAATGAATCTCTCTGCCCCACTCTCTCCTCATCCCTCCCGTTCTTCCGTTTACCTTGTCTTCCCAGAGAATAACTGTGATGGTAAAGGCTGTGAGTGACTCAGTTTCCAGTGCATGCTTTCCACCTCCCCTTTTGAAGATGAAGACACTAAGTCAGGTAGGTAGGAACTGACTGGGTTCCAGGTCTGTGTGGAGAGCTGTGCTCTGAGTCATGGGATTTCACGATGGGCTGGGCCTGGGGCAGAGAGAACCAGCTCTGGACCATGACACATGGGCACGAGGGCCAGCTCACCATGTCTTTTCTTCACTGTGCTATTCTTTGAATATAGGATCAATGCTAATTGAAAAGTGAGCCCATTGGTGGGTGCGGAGGAGGCCGTTAGTGACTTTTCTCCATCTCTCCTCCGTCGTCACCCCCTCTCCTACCTCCTAATACAACCACGCCCTGCAGCTAACTGGTCCTGGTGCTGTAGAGGGCGGGTCCCTGGTGACAGCTGGGTCACTCTGAGTGCCCACCCTCGCTGTGCACTCAGCCATGTGGTCTGCCTTCACTGGGGGACACAGCAGGGACTTGCACAGCATGGGGACATTTTCACTCCTCTTTGAGAAAACATGTCCGATTCCCCTGGAAAGGTGTCTAAGATACACGTGCAGTGGAGGCAAGTCATCCCAGCTGAGGCCACGCTGGAACTGCCAGCCCCCAGCTGACCAGTTAGCAGAGAGTGGACCCACCCGCAAGCCTTGCTGAGATGGGCTGAACCCAGCCCAAGTCAACAGAACCACCCAGAAACCCAGGAAAAAGCAAAGACAGCTGTTTGAATCCACAAGTTGGTTACAAAGCAGTAGAAAACTGGTACAGTGTCCATGGGTTGTTACTGGACTTTAGACGTAAGTATCCTCCCCAAGTGTCCCTTGGATGTAGGGATGTTTTCCAAGAACAAAGTGCATGCAATCTTCAGCATTCACCTGAGACCACCCCATGGAGATCTTGCCTTGAATGAGGCTGCTCCTTGCTGAGGCGGTAATAGTGCTTGCTTCTCAGGCCCTGATCCTTGGCTGACTCTTGCTGTCTATGTGGCATAGAGTCAGGTTGTGCCTTGTGACCAAGGTTAGCACCTTCACTGAGACCTTCACTTTTGCTCACTGTTTTGCCTCCACAAATAAGTCTACTCACTGATGGACAAAGCCTGTGTCAGAGTGAAGCCTTGTGGGGCTGGCACTGGAGGCTTAGGGCTACCTGCCCTTGTCATGGCACTGGGGACCCATGCGGAATGAGACAGTAAGACAGCCAAGCCCCAGGACCCGCACAGGCATCTGGAATTTCTGTGTCCACCCGCCTACATCCTGAACTTCTCTGCCACTGTGACCCACCAGTGACATCCCTTGATGTTCTTCCAGGTACCTAGAGCGCTCCTCCACTAGCTACAGGTTTTCAGAAGGGCACCCATAACGATTATCCCTCCTCGCCACCCAAGTTCTGAAGCAACTGCTGCTGCTGCTGCTGCTGCTGAGTCACTTCAGTCGTGTCCGACTCTGTGTGACCCCACAGACGGCAGCCGACCAGGCTCCGCCGTCCCTGGGATTCTCCAGGCAAGAACACTGGAGTGGGTTGCCATTTCCTTCTACAATGCATGAAAGTGAAAAGTGAAAGTGAAGTCGCTCAGTCGTGTCTGACTCTTAGAGACCCCATGGACTGCAGCCTACCAGGCTCCTCCGTCCATGGGATTTTCCAGGCAAGAGTACAGAGTGGGGTGCCATTGCCTTCTCCAGAAGCAACTGAGAAGTGAGATTTTAGAAATGGCAGGTGGAGGGGACTTCCCTGGCAGTCCAGTGGTGAAGACTTTGCTTTCACTGCAAGGGGCTCAGGTTTGATCCCTGGTCAGGGAACTAAGATCCCACATGCCACATGGCACACACCCCGCTCCCCAAAAAATAAAACTTTAAAAGTAAAAATGTCAGATGGAGGTGGAGTTTTTAAAAACAAAGCTGATATTGGAGATTATGACTTACATTTTGGGGAAGGTGACTTTCTGTATACTAAGCCTCAAGCTTGCAAAGGCTTAATCACTGAGTTGAGGTTGGATTCACTGGGTAGGCTCCCTATTCAAAGGACTGGACACGATGCTTGCTTCCTGCAGGCAGTATGTTCTGTGTCTAGAAAGCACTTCCCCATATTGTTGTATAGATGGCTTTCTGGTCACTTGCATCTGAGTGACTTTTGAGTGTGGCCTTTTCTGACTTCCTGGCCACCATCACATTCCCTGTGTGGCAATTCTAAGACATGTCTACAAACTCTGCAACACTCCTCTTATCCTGAGATGGGACCTAAGTTCTTCCTCCTTGGATCTGGGCCAACCTTGAAGATATTGTTAAAACCAATAGGACGCAGCAGAAATGATGGCATAGCTCCCATACTTTCTGAAGTCAAGTCATTAAATAAAGGCCATGGAGTTTCTGCCTTGCCTGCTGAGATGCTTGCTTTTGGAGCTGTGAGCCTGTGTGGATAAAGGTCAGCTGCCTTGAGGCCGCCATGCTGGAGGAAGCCCAAACCACAGAGCAGGTGCCCCAATCGGTGCCCACAGCCCAGGTCCCGGGTGACAGTCAGCATCAGCCACCAGACACATATACTAGGTGCCTGCAGCCTGCAGAAGTCACGTGCCCCAGTCTCAGAATCTTCTCAGATGAAGCCCTAGGTGTAATGACAGAAGCAATGTATGTCTACCGTGCCCTGCCAAATTTCTAAATTACCCAATCCCTGAACATAGTTAAATGGTTGTTTAATGCCATTAGCTTTTGGAGCGGTTTGGTATGACATATTTGGAGAAGGAGATAGTATGATATAAGAATAACTAGGACACTCTGTTTTTTACTTTTCATAGCACTGTTTATCACTGTCAGAAATCACATTGTTTATTTATTGGTGTATTTACTGGTCCCTGTCACTCCTCTTCACATGTAGCTTAGCTCCGCTCGTGCAAGGGTGTGTCTGTCTTAGACCTGGGACAGTAATGGCCCCTGGGAGGCAGTCAATAAATATTTGTTGAAAGGATGAACAAACGAACATCTTTCCCCTTGCAGAATAGAAATAAGAGCTTCTGGGAGAGTATTTCAGTCTTTTTATTCTTGATCTCTAGGCCCTGGGCAACAACACTGAGGCTATTTGTGTGAAATAGAAAATAGACAGTTCCTTTTATAATATCTGAGCAAACTATCCTGTAAAACATTCAGTTCTTCATTCAATGATATGGGCTCAGCAGCTGCCCTCACCCCAAAAGCCAGGCATTATAATTCCCACTAGAGACATAGAAGTGGATAAGACACAGACTGCCCCTGCCTGGGACAATGCTCAAGGAGGGGCATGGACGAACTGAAAGGTGGAGAGGCCTCTCGAGTAGAACACAGCCTCAAAGGCAAAGCCCTTGAAAGGCAGGGGCAGTGACTGCCACTCACACATCACCTCACCCCCAGACCCTGCTCAGAGCCTGCCCGCGACAGGTGCCGTAAGTATGTGTTGACTCTTGAGTGGAGAGTGTTCCACGCTGGGCAAATGGCAAAGGTTCATATCAGAAGAGAAGCCTAAGTGCCTTTGCGAAAAGAAACTCTTGTTAAATGTCTAAGGAACATCTAGTTCTCAACTGGTCTTGCTCTGCCATCATAAAAAGTCATTACTGAAGCCATGTCATATGGAGTGAAGTAAGTCAGAAAGAGAACAAATATCATATGTTCATGTATATATGTGGAATCTAGAAAATGGTACTGATGAACCTACTTGCAAAGCAGAAATAGCGACACAGACATAGAGAGCAAACATATGGGCATGGAGGGAGGGGAACTGGAAGGTTGGGATTGACGTATATATACTACGAAACTGTGTATGAAATAGTTAACTAATGAGAACCCACTGTGTGGCACAGGGAATTTTATTCCGTGCTCTGTGATGAGCTAAATGGGAAGGAGATCCAAAAAAGAGTGGATATATGTATACATATTGCTGTACAGCAGAAAATAACACAGCCTTGTAAAGCAACTATACGCCAATAAAAAATTTAAAAAATAAATAAAATACCAAGGACGCCAGCACAAACACATCGCTAGTTTTTCAAAGGAAGCCCATTTGAATGACATGAAAAAGTAATGAGATCTGTCTCAGGTTTCTACTTGGAGAGGATTCATGCAACCTCAGCATTTTATCTTGGGCAACTCCCCCGAGAAGAGGCACTGGGGAAGCAATTTGTATCTCTTTTAACTAAGAGGGGAAGCCTTGATGTCTGTGGGTTGTCCATTTCAGTAAGACTCCAATCCAATCCCACGGAAAGGTGCCAGATCTGAAGCTTCTATATGCTGTTAACTGCATGTGATTTTTTTCCCTGCTGGTATTTACATCTAAAGCAACGCAAAGCCTCCAATTTTACAGCCAAGTTTGGATGCTGAGAATATTCCTGAGTAGAATGTGCCTGAAATTAATTAAGATAGGGAGAAAAATCGAGCACATCACCAGTAACAAAGGAGGTATTATTATTTGTTGAATGAATGAATGAGAATAATGTATAAGATCATTCTGTAGTTTCACATGTTTCCAATGTAGTCTCATCCAGCCAGGCTTTACCAAGACAATTCCATGGAGGGAAAAAGGTAGTTTAAGAAAGCAATGCCAAGAGCAGTCACTCAGTACAACAAGGACGCAGCAGTTACCGTTTGATGGGGTCCTTAAATGGGATTTTTTTTTTTTTTTTGCACAATTTGGCACAATTTGGTGGCTACAGGACCTTTCTGGCCCCTGAAATATCACCATCAGAAAAGTCCAGGATGGGACTCCGCCAGCGCACAGACAGAAGCAGCTGAATCAGTGGGTGGTGGCGCCCAGGGAAAGGGTGAGTATTGAAATAGTCGGTGATCTCTGAACATCCCCAGCAGTTCAACAGTGCTCTTTTGTGCCGTTTAACCCTCAATAACCCGCCTGACAGTTCTTTTTATTTCTTTATTTTTGGCTTCACTGGATCTTCGTTGCGATGCACAGGCTTCTCACTGCAGTGGTTCCTCTTGTGGCAGAACACTGGCTCTGGAGCACGCGCGCTTCAGGAGTCAAGGCGCATGGGTTTAGTTGCTCTGCAGCATGTGGGATCTTCCCGAAGCAGGGATTGAACCCATGTCCCCTGCAATGGCAGGCAAAGTCTTTAACCAGTGGGCAGCCAGGGAAGTCCCTCGCCTGACAGTTTTTATGTGTGCATCTTACTTTCCATCCAGGAAGCAGTATTAATGTATTGAGGGAAGCACAGGTGTTAGTCAAAAAGTTCTGTTTCCTGGACTCCATTAAGCCTGGCTGCTAAGTCACTTCAGTCGTGTCCGACTCTGTGCGACCCCATAGACGGCAGCCCACCAGGCTCCCCCGCCCCTGGGATTCTCCAGGCAAGAACACTGGAGTGGGTTGCCATTTCCTTCTACAATGCATGAAAGTGAAAAGTGAAAGTGAAGTCGCTCAGTTGTGTCCGCTTCTTAGAGACCCCATGGACTGTAGCCCACCAGGCTCCTCCATCCATGGGATTTTCCAGGCAAGAGTACTGGAGTGGGGTGCCATTGCCTTCTCCTTTTAAGCCTGGAGTCCCTCACTAATAAATTAGGGACCATGACACCTATCTTGTAGGATGAGTATGATGACCACACATTCTAATTTCTGTAAAGTCACGTATCCATGGACTGCCACACAGGAAGGCAAGCAAACATTAGTAGCCTGTCCTTATATTTAAGCCAGCATATAAGAACCTTGCAGGCAGAAAGCCAGCACAGAACCTTGCATATGAGATTTTATGAATATTTATTGAATGAGTGAACGCATGAATAACCATGGGATGAAATAGCATATTAATCAGGGTAAGTCCCACAGCAGAAACAAATATAGTCCAGTGGCTTATCATAATGCAATGAGTATTGCTTACTCACCTGAGATCCCAGCTGGGGTGTTCCAATCAGCAGATGGTTTCCTTGCCCATGCTGATTCCTGGACCCGGGCTCTGTATGGCTGCTGTGTCTTGGGTCTTGATGTCTTTGAAGACCAGCTCCAACTGCTTCTTAACCTCAGAATTGGAAGGGAAAAGGATACTCACCACTCTCACTCAGATCGTATGGCCATCCCTGGATGCAAGCCGGACTGGAGGACACAATCTCTCCTTAGCCAGCTGCCTTCCAAACGCCCACCAGGGAAGAGGGATCCAACTGTTACTGCCAAAATCATTTAAACAAAGGAGAAACATAGAGAGATGGACACATGGCAGTGTTTTGAATAGAAGTTAGTTCTGTACATGCTTTTTTTTTTTTTGCCCGTGCTGGGTCTTTGTTGTGGTGTAGGGCTTTTCTGTAGCTGCAGGTCACGGGGACTTCTCTGGCTGCAGCTAGAGAATCCGTAGGCTCAGTGGTTGCAGCACGCAGGCCTAGCTGCTCTGTGACATGTGTGATCTCACTTCCCAAACCCACACGCCTTGCATTGGAAGGTGGGTTCTTCATCACTGGCCCACCAGAGAAGTCCCTCAGAGATGCGTCAACCCATGACAGTACTTTGAGTTGAAGTTCCTTCTAGAACCTGCTTTAATAAGAGACATCCTTCAATAACTGGCAAACTCAGACGCCTGTAGGAAATAGGCCCCTGACATCATGAGTCAAGGGTGAGATGATGGGGTGAGTGGAGAGCTGACTGGCCAGGGCTGAAACCTCCTTTCTGTCTTGGCCTCCTGGAGCAGGGAGTTAAATTCATCAGGCCCCTCCTTTTGTGTCATAGGTCCTATTTTAACAAATTTTACTTTATTTTGACTTTTAATTAAAGTAAGAAATATCTACAGAAAAGAGTAAAATCTTAAGTGTATAGCTTGATGGATTTTGACAAACTAAACACTCCATTCCACCGCCTCCCAGAGCAATAACCAGAATGTCCTCAGCATCCCAGAAGGCCTCCTCACGCTCCCTTCCATGAGCTCTTCTACTATTTCACAATGAGCTATAAGTCTGAAATGTAAAATGATTTCCCCCACATTCTTTGTTCTTAAATATTTATTTGGCTGCAGCAAGTCTTGGTTGCAGCATGCGAACTCTTGGTTGCTGCATGTGGGATCTAGTTCCCTGACCAGGGGTCAAGCCCAGGCCCCTGCACTGGGAGCACAGAGTCTTAGCCACTGGACTATCAGAGAAGTCCCTGATTCTTCACAAATTGAGTGGTGATCAGGTAAGAGACATCTGTAGGCTAGACCTGGTTTAAGCACCCACACTGCCCACCAGCCCTCCTCCCAGGGAGGGGGTCTGTGCTTAAGAAACCACCCCAAAATGTAATGGATTGAGTAACCATGTGTGGTTCCTCCTGAGTCTGCCTAGGCTCATGGAAGCGTTTGTAGGCATCTGGAAGGTCACCAGGGGGCTGATGGTCTGGGGTAAGCTCAGACATCTCACCTCCACTCCACACGGGGTCCCATCCTCCAGCAGCCCAGCCTGAGCTGGCTCACATGGTGGCAGAGAGGAAATGGCAGCCCAGGCTTAGAGGCAGGAGGGAGACAGGAGAGAGGCAGGAGGGCCAGAGGTGGAGAAAGAGGCGTGATTGTAGAGCAAAGGTCTGATGGATGTGACTGGGAACCAAAGAGAGTGGGGCAGCCTCTAGAGTCTGGAAAAGGCAAGGAGTGGATTCTCTCCTCGAGCCTCCACAAGACATGTTGCTTTTGACCCATTTCAGTCTTGGGATCTCCAGCGCTCTGATATAAACTTGTGTGTTGCTTTGCTGCTAAGTTGGTGATAATGTGTTGCAGCAGCAACCGCCAACCAGTATCACGTGTTCTTGCCATGTGGCAGACTCTGCCTTTCCCAAGTTCTGGAGTGACTCTGGACTTTCTTGCATGGCTGAGAACACACCACCCAAGAGCCAGGTAATCGGGCCCTGCTCCAGATCCTGCCGCTGAGAGGCAGCCCCTCTCTGGCCCTCCTCCTGTGGTGCCCCTCCCCATGGAGCCACAGGACTTTTAGGCCTACGCTCCTCCAGCTGGGTCTGTACAGCAGCGTTGTCTATGTGTTTGTTAGGTGCCAATTCCTGAGTCCACCCAGACATACTGAATCAGGACCTTTCAGGAGTCTGTGTGTTTTGTTTTGTTTTTAATTTTTGGTGGTGTGGCCTGTCGGATCTTAGATCCCCAACTAGGGATAAAACCCTGGCCCTTTGCATTGGAAGTGCAGAGTCTTAACCACTGGACCACCAGGGAAGTCCCAGGACCCTGTGTTTTAACTGCTCTCCAAGAATTCTGAAGGAGACTTAAGATTCAGAAGCATTGCTACCTGGGGTCTGTGGGGGTCTTTTCCCAGGTTTTGTTCTTCTAAGGATGGACCATGCTCTAACATATGCAGACTGGGCCCAAGGAGATGGCTGATTGGAGAAGGGTAGGGAGAGGATCAAGCTTAGTCATATCTACTAACGTGTCTGTATCATTACCAGGGGAAGGAAGAGAAGAGGGAGTGGACTGGGGTTTTCATTGAATCCTTGTTCCCAGAACATCTGATCTTAACAATGGACTGTCAGAGAGGAAAAGGTAAGTGCTTTGAAAAGTGCTGGAGAAATTATGATCATCACCTTACTTAGGATTTTAAATTAATTTATGGCATAACTGCAAAAATAAAGGGGCTTCCCTGGTAGCTCAGATGGTAAAGAATCTGCCTGCTAATGCAGATTCCTTCCTGACCTGAATCTCCGTGGGTCAGGAAGATTCCCTGGAGAAGAGAATGGCTACCCACTCCAGTATTCTTGCCTGGAGAATTCCATGACAGAGAAGCCTGGCAGGCTGCAAAGCCAGTGGGTTGCAAATAATAAAAGTAGTTATCCTCCTCCTCATCATCATTATTATTCCTGTAATTGCTACCATCCTAGATCTGTTTCCTTGGAAGCGGAGCCTGAGCTAAGGATTCCTGTGCATGTGGGTTACTGGGAATTGCTCTCATGGGGGTGCTGGGGGGCAGAGGAAGCCGGACAGAAAAGGGGAAGGAGCAAGGCAGCAATTACAGGCAGAGCCCCAGCCTCAGCCCGATCCCGAGGGCAGCACTCACTGTCAAAGGAGCTGGGCTTTGTGACTGCTGCCCAGCAGTCGCTGTCTGCTTGGGATGACACCTGGCACCAGGCTGCCTGCGTGAGTGGGTGCCGTGGCTCTGGGAGCGTAGGGGCAGGCCTCTGAGAAAGGATTCAGGTGCCTGAAGTAAGCAGCGGAGCACAGAGAGCTAGGGTGTGGGCGCCCCTAACCAGGGCCTGGCTCCCGGAGGGCCTGGACGGCGCACTGACATGTTCGGCTCTTGCCCTGCACCAGGCGCTGCCCTCAGGGCTTCTCTTGTATTCATCCATCAAACCCTTACCACGTGAGAGCAGCTGCCACCCTCCCTTAATGAATGTGGTCCCCGGGCACAGGAGGACAAATCATGAGACCAAGTATGCAGCAGAGGCAGGAGGAGGCTGCATTGGGCTTCTAAGCTGGCAGCACCGTCCCCAGCATCCTGCTGATGGCCCTGTCTTGCCGCCACTGTCTCGGGGCTTCACCTGCCCTGCTTGCCTTGGGCTCCTTGTAGGGACAATGCTTCTTTGAGGGGCAGCAGGAAGGTGGTTCTCTGAGTCTCCTTTATCCAGGACATAGGAAAGAGGCTTGTGAAGAAAAGGGAATTTTTTATCAACCAAGAGAGAAAAATCTCAATCTATATGCTTAATTAGGTCAGATAACCCCTTTTCCTCTGAGTCTTTTCTGGTTCTTTGAAGTCAGAGGAAGCCCTGGGCATTAGAGAGGGAAAAAAGTGGAAAGAGAATTGGGAGGAAACCTCCAATGTACACACTTACACCCACACACTAATCAATCATCAATCCTCTTTAAGGACTGAATGCAGATAAAGTCAGTTATCAACCTAATCAACATGGAAAATAAAAAAAAAAAAAAAAACACTTAAAATAAAAACTAGGACAATCCCCTGAAGGAGGGAAAGCTTGCAGTCTTGTCTGAAGACTTTCCTATATCGAGAGCCTCTCTCCACCCCCCTCCCCCCTCCGGTCTTACTAAAATTCTGAATTTGTTTGCAGTCAGTCCAAAGACTCCTTGATGTTTCAGAGACTTTAGGTGAAGCAGAAGACTCAAAATATAGATGTGAGTGTTTCAAGGGGATGTGCAACCGCTTGCCGTGGAGCTGTGTGCTGGGAGCGCCTGTGTAGACGGTGGGGTCAGGATGTCCAGCCAGCCTTGTCGGATCCGCAGTGAGCCTCACTCTCTTGGCTGTTCCTGCCAGCACCTCCAGGGCAGCGCCCTGTGATCACAGGCATGTTTTGTACCTGCTCTCCATTCAGTGACCACTGGCCACACGGGACTATTAAACATTTGAAATGTGGCCAGCATGACTAAGGCTGTCAGTTTTTCGCTTTGATTTAATGCCAATTAATCAAGTTTAAATTTACATTGTTGCATGTGTCTAGAGGCTACCATTCTGTACAGCTCAGCTCTAGGTCTTAACTTTTCTAGACTTGGTTTTTCAGAAAACACCTAATACATGAGATATTTATGTCCTACCCCTTTTTGTGCAGATAAAGAAACCGAGGATGTCAGTTAACCCTTGCCACATAACAAACCATAGTGACTTCGAATAGCAGTCACGTATTTAGTGTATGATACTGTGGGCCACACATTTGGGATGGGTGTAACTGGGCAGTTTTCACTGTCTCCTTGGGCTAAACATGGGCATTTGTGGGCAGCACCCACTCAGCTGAGAACTGGCTGGTCTAGGAAGGGCTGGGCTGGAATGGTGGATCTGGGCTCCGCATGGTCTCTCATCCCCTCAAAGGCTAACCTGAGCTTTGCGCACGATGGCAGGGCAGGGTTCTAAGAAAGGGAGCCACTGTGTTCCAGGGCCCTGTGGCTTAGTCTCAGACCTGGCATTGCCATCCTGCTGCATTCTATTGGCCAAAGCAAATCACAGGGCCCACCAGACTAAGGGGCAGGAAACAGACTCCTCTTGTTTTTGTTTTTGCTTTTTGCTGCGGTGGGCCTTCGTTGCTGCATGTGGCCCTCCCTAGGTGCAGTGAGGGGGCTGCTCTTCACTGTGGTGCGCAGGCTGCTCATCGTGGTGGAGTCTCACGTTGCGGGTCATGGGCTCTAGAGAGTGTGCGCTCCAGGAACTGCTGCTCGAGGGCTCTAGAGCTCCGGCTCATTAGTTGTGGCAGATGGGCTTAGTTAGGCTTCCCTCATGAGTCAGACGGTGAAAATCTGCCTGCAGTGCAGGAGACCCAGGTTTGATCCCTGGGTCCGGAAGATCCCCTGGAGAAGGGAATGGCAGCCCACTCCAGGATTCTTGCCTGGAGCATCCCATGGACAGACCATGTAGTTGCAAAGTGTCAGACACGACTGAGCAACCAACACTTTCGTTTTCTTTCATGGGGTTAGTGGCTCTGCTGCATGTGGGATCATCCTGGACCAGGGATTGAACTGCTGTCCCCTGCACTGCAAGGTGGATTCTTAACCACTGGACCACCAGGGAAGCCCGACTCCTCTTCTTGATGGAAGATGCAGGAGAGACACATGCAAAGAGCATTGAGGGACTTCCCTGGTGGTCCAGAGGTTAAGGTTCTGAACTCAGCACTCCCAATGCGGGGTGTCTGGATTTGATCCCTAGTCAGGGAACTAGATCCCATATCCCATTACTAAGAGTTTGCATGCTGCAACTAAGGATCCCATATGCTGCAACTAAGACCCAGAACCACCAAATAAATTAATTAATTAAATATTAAAAACCAAACCAACAAAGAGCGTGGATGGGGGAAGCACATTCAATTGTGGCCATTTTTATAATCAACCACACTGAGGCCCCCAGGGTCCAATGCTGGGCCTGAGGTCACAAAAGAATAATAGATCTGGTCTGGGACATGGGACCCTTGACCCTCAGACCAGGACTGGGCCTTGGTTCATTTCTTGGATTTTCTGTATATGCTTTGTTTTGTGTGCCTCATCTTTCTCAGAAAGGTGGAGAGACACAATGATTTCTCTGGCTTCCCCAGCTCTCAGCGTAAAGGATGAGCTTGGTGGTTGCCCTTGCGTGGGGTGCAGGGGAAGGGGTAGAAACATGGCCATGGATGATCTGGAGGGGCCCAGGCAGAATTCCTGAAAGATGCCCCTTTTGCAAAGGACTGTTGGAAAACCAGAAATTCAAGCACACTCAACCAACATAAGGTATTTACCATCGAGCTCAACCTTTTAAAAAAAAGTTCTTAAAAGACTGAGTTTGGAAAGAATAGAATTTTTCCTTCCAAGTTTTTCAAATTTACAATCCACCCACTATCTTTTCCTTTCATAAATATGATGTACATGAGGGGAGTGATCTAAATATCTTCCTAGTTCCAGAAGCTTGACAGTATTTTCACATTGATCTCCTGTTAGATAAATCAAGCCTTGCGGATCTGCAAAATGCAACACCAATAAAAATCCCAGTGGAAAAGGGCTGCTGCTTCTGCTTTTTCAGTTTTGGGGCCGTGAATCTCTGAGATGACATTCCTGCTGATGGAAACGCCTCAGAGCAGCTACCTCGCTACTGTCAGGCCAAATTTGTGTATTGAGCCAGATTGCTGGCTCACAAGCCCTTACTGGTGACCATAAACAGAAACTGATAGAAGGAAAAGTCTTCTGGGGGAAAGCACCTTCTAGAAGATGACGATGATGACGAACATGAGATGATGATGAAGAGCTGAGCTGGGGAGTGGGGGAGGGGAGGAGGGAGTGGAGAGGGGTAAAAGGAAGAGGAGGAGGAAAGGGAGAGGAGTGAGAGAGGAAGGGAGACGGGAAGGGTGGGAGGAGGAAGGAGGAGCAGGAAGGATGGGAGGCAACCCAAGGGCAGAGGGGGAGAAGGAGGGGCTGGTGGGGAGAAGAGAGGACAGAACTGAGGAGGGAGGGGGCGGGGAGGGCGGACCCCGGAGGCGGAGCCGGCTCTGAGGAGGGAGGGGCGGGAAGGGAGGAGCCCAGGGGCGGAGCCGGCTCTGAGGAGGGAGGGGCGGGAAGGGAGGAGGCCAGGGGCGGAGCCGGCTCTGAGGAGGGAGGGGCGGGAAGGGAGGAGGCCAGGGGCGGAGCCGGCTCTGAGGAGGGAGGGGCGGGAAGGGAGGAGCCCAGGGGCGGAGCCGGCTCTGAGGAGGGAGGGGCGGGAAGGGAGGAGCCCAGGGGCGGAGCCGGCTCTGAGGAGGGAGGGGCGGGAAGGGAGGAGCCCAGGGGCGGAGCCGGCTCTGAGGAGGGAGGGGCACAGGGGCAGAGCCGGCTCTGAGGAGGGTGAAGATGGAGATGGAGGACCCCAGAGGGGAGCCGGCTCTGGGGCTGGTTCCCGGGACGCATACCAACCTCTGCTGCTCTCTGTCTCCTGGGAATCAGTGGGAGTCCCCAGGTTAGCATCAGAACGTGACTCAAGTCCTTAGTATGTTCTGTCCTCAGGGTCTGCGTCCCTTCCACGAATTGGATTCACCTCAGTGTGTTTGTCTTTTCAGTGACAGAAACAGGCTTTATGAGGTGGTTTTATTCTGAACTCTTATCGGCTAGGAAACTTCCCTTCATGTGAACTTCTGTGAAGAAGCCATATATCCAGCCCACAGATGAGCAGGGCTGCTCTGTGCTCTGGGTAGGCAGTTGGGGTTAGACGGTCTCTTTGGAGCAGCCCCTGAGGTGAGGGTACGTGAGCCAACAGTCTCTTGAGGGAGTGCTCCCAGGAGGGAGTCAGGAGAGCAGGAAGGAGCTGGGAAGAGACCCAACAAAGGTTCAATTTCCGGCAAACTGCCTGCTTCATCCTGACTCCGAGGGCTGTCCTGAGACATTAATGATGCCCCGGAGTTTATCTCCATTGATTAAGGCAGCTCAGTTTTCATGCTTTGGGTAGAAGCGGTCAGGAGGGTGTAATTGGGAATTCCCTGTCACTCGGGAATTCCTTGTCCAGTCTGGTGAGTAGGACTCTGTGCTTTCGTTGCTGGCCCTGAGTTCTGTCCTTGGTTGGGAACTTAGATCTTGCAAGCTACACAGAGTAGTCAGGAACAAAAAAGGAGGATGAAACTCTTGCAACTGCCAGCTCCAGGAGCCCAAGGGCACCCCTGAGAAGATTCCCTGGGGCCACTCCTCAGCAACAAAGCACAACTCACCCAAGGGGGTGGCTCGGGGAACCCACCAACTGAAGGGATCCTAGGGTATGAGGCAGGGAGCCAACAGTTTCTGCCATACCATCTTTGTGAGTCTCCCCAGAAACAAGGTCAGCTCTGTAGGCAGCTGAGTGAACAGAAAGCGAGGCCAACCTAGACCAGTGAGTTCATAGGCAACCCACCAGGTGACCGCATAGTGGTGACATGTAGTGGAGCCCAGCCCAGACCAGCAGAGCCATGGAGTAGACCCCCAGATCTTTAATAAATGACTGTTGTGCTGAGGCATTAAGTGTTGGCATGCTTTGTATACAGCATTAGCTCCCTGATACAGAGGAAAGGAAATGATCAGAACCCTGGGTCTCATTTTCGTCCCAGCAAAGACCTATCTGTAGCTAGAATTTGAATATGGGGTCAGTACTGGAGTCAGAATTGGCCCGTATCCAAGATTTGCTTTCCTTTCCCCTGCAGTGGTGTTGAACTTCATCAGATCCCAGATAGTTCTGCCTGGCAGGAGGCAATAAGAGTCATGTTTCTCCAGTTATTACTGAATTAATACTAGACAATTGACCCTTTCTTTCAAGTCATCCCTGACATTTCAAGGTACTCCCGGGATTTAATCTACTGCCTTATCATCCTCAAGGTCACGGATACAATGGAATTTGTTATTGAAAGATAACTTAGATTTTTAAAAAAGAAGGAAGCAAATAATATAAAGACAGAAAGAATAAAATTACACAGCTAAGCAAAAAATGAGGGTGAATCAAAGAATAAGGAATGAGAAATTAATTGAACTGTGCTTTGAATGATTGGTTTTTTGGCCAGCTTCTTATACAGTTAAGATTATAGTGGGGAGGTTATGTCAATATCTCCATTATATATAATATATATATATTTCTCAGACATTTTCATGACTTTAATTAAAGTTATTTTTAAGCCTCAGGGGAGCCCAAATAAAAATGCTTAGTTCAACTTGACCTTTCTGGAGATTTTGCAGATTGCATGTATCTTGTTCTGGCTGCAGTGAGGTACCTACCATTCTGCTTGACATCATTCTTCCCCAGAATCATATTTGCATAAAAAATTAATATGAAAAGTGTGGTGAGCCGCGAGGCAGATGGAAACGTTTGACTAATTAGTTGAGCACGGTGACAACTTTGGAGACATGCTTCAGAACAGATTTCATCCTGACAGTGCTCTGCAAACAGGGGAACATAGTGTCACTTGCCTGGGAGTTGGGAGGGGAGGGGTATCAGGCTCAGAGAGTCAGTACCTCAGCTTTGGAAGAGCAGCCACTGAGAGGCCATGCAAGGCCCCGAGGGCCTCACAGATGACAGATCAGTTCACTGAGCTCCTGGGATGCCTGCTTGTCTTCCCGTTTCTGCTTCTTGACCTTGCGGACTGGAGTCCTTCCACTTGATTAGCCCTGGATCTTGCCCTTGACTCCTTGCCCATACCCTGCACATCTGGTACTTAGTGCATCTAGGTCACTGGGATTTTGGTGTATAAAAGGATCACCTGAAGGACTTTTCAAACCCAGAAACCTGGCTCACCCTTCCAGAGACTGGGTTCAGGACCTCTGGGACGGGGCTTAAAATCTCACCATTCTAAGCAGCTCCCAGGGGATGCTGATGTTGCTGGTACAGGCACCATACCTGGCATAGTTTGCTCTAAGGAAATGGTACAGGGATCAGTCTCAACATAGGATGTCAAATCTGCCTCCTGTGGATGAATTCAAGCTCCATTTTCTTCCTTACAGTATTTTAAGGAGAAATTACCCACAGGTATCTAGATGTTTCATCTTCTTTTGTAAAATAAAACATCTGCTATTGCAGTGGTGGAGGTTGCTTCGATGTTAGTTCTTCATTCTTCAGCATCTTCATTTAGAGTGGACATACATGCCTCAATTTGCCAGTCCCCGCCACCCCCTCTTGTACTACACGGGGACTTCTTCCATCATGTCCTTTATGTTTCTGGTCTCTGTTGGTCCCTAAGTTTGTGTCTCTTAATTTAAGTTTGCATAATGCAAATGAATTAATGTTAACCTTCTCAGGTAACACATTTGCATTTTTACAAAGGCTTTCTAGTGATAATGCCTTTAGTTCAGAGATGTTATACTGATGGAGAATACTGATCTCAGGCTGTGGTGGTCAGCTTCCAAAGAGAACTCTGGGGCTTCTCCAAGGACCTTGCAGGACAGACATCTGTCATGTCTCCATGAGGAGGTTAACCTGGTTTCCCCAAAATTGACATGTAATAATGTGGAGATAGAAGCAAAAAGACTACATATGCCCTCTTGGGAATGAAGAGCCTTTTAAAACCAGAGTTTCTCACTACGGTGAAGGTGGTATAATAGAGACAAGTTCAGAAATGCAAAATGTTTATAAGGACACTGCTTATGAAAAACTCAATTTTCTCCTATCTCAATACCCTGAAAGATGCCATGTGTAGTTGACATCAGTTCCCGGAGCATTGCCTGGGTTCAGATTCTGGCCTGGTAGTTTTCTTTCTGTATCGCCTTGTTTACATTACTGAGCGTTGGAGTGCTTTGGCTTCCCTATGCATAAATCACAGCAACCTCACAGGTTTATATGTGATGGTTAAACAAGATAAAGCATATAAAGGTCTTAGAACAGCCTGACTCCAAATGAAGTCTTGATAAATGTCATTACCATCTGCTTCCTGTTATAGAAAGTACATTAGAGAAAGCAAGCCAATCTAAGCTCAGATCTCCTTATAAGGAGTTCAGACCAGTCAGCTGCAAGTTCAGAGCAGTCCATCCTGAAGGAAATAAACCCAGAATATTTATTGGAAGGACTGTTGCTGAAGCTGAAGCTCCAATACTTTGGCCACCTGATGTAAAGAGTCAACTCGTTGGAAACGACCCTCATGCTGGGAAAGATTGAAAGCAGGAGGAGAAGGGGATGACAGAGGATGAGATGTTTGGATGGCATCACTGACTCAATGGGCATGAGTCTGAGCAAACTCCAGGAGATGGTGAAGGACAGGGAAGCCTGGCGTGCTGCAGTCCATGGGGTCACAAAGAGTTGGACACGACTTAGCGACTGAACAACAAAGCTCAGATTCCTATCCCACTGAGCACTGGTCTTGTGACCTTGAGAAATGTTACTCTTTCTCTTATTCATTCCATTAACTGATATTTATTGAGCCTTTATTTCCTCATTTATAAAATGGAAATAGTAGTACCTATCTCATAGAGTGTTTGTAAAAATTAAATGGTATAATCCAGGTAAAAAGGTCTCTCTTAGTACTTGACACCTGTGAAGATTTTAATAATACTAGGCTGGTCCACATGAAATTGTGATTTTTGCAAATCAAGTATGGCATCAGACTATTGCCTCTTTACCCAAATGATATTAACTGACAGTTTTCTACAGTTCAAATTGTGCAAGTAGTATTATCTTTGCTTTTAATATGGTTATTGTTGCTATTTTATCTCTACCAATACTGCAGGGGGTATATCAGTTAGCTATTGCTGTGAAAAAAAAAAAAAAAAACAAAAAACCCTCAAAACTTGAAGGGACCAAACAAGGAACCTATCATTTCTCATGAATCTCTGGAGCAGGTGGGTGGTTCTGCTGTTTTAGACCAGACCTGCCTGATCCTGACTGGATTTCTCAGGGGTCTGTAATCATCTGATAAGAGGGAGGAGGCTGGCTGGTGGTGGTTGGCCTCACTCCCTCGTCTGGGGAAGGGAGGTGTGTGTCTCGTCCTCCAGCAGGCCAGCCTGTGCTCATTCATGAGGTGATGCCAAAGGCCCAACTAGAGAGCAAGGGCTCTTAGGCCCAGGCTTGGTACTGGCATAGTACCAAGTCTGGTACCATGCATCATTTCTGCTGCATCCTTTTGGCCAAGCCCAGAGTTAGTGTTGGGGAAATAGACTCCACCGTTTAATGGGAGGGACCAAAAATTATTCAGGCCTTTTTTTTTTTTTTTCTTCTGGTCAATCTTGATGAGGTAAAAATAATACTAATTTTTTACCTCATAATTTATATTACTTCTTGAACTTAACAAATGATTTTTTGAAAAGTACTCCAGCCTCTGATAATTAGGTATCTCTATCTTCCCCTCTGTTGACTCTCCTGGAGTTGTAGGAAGCTTCAGCTGGGACATGCATGGAGGGCCTCCTTTAGCACCTTGAAGACTCCATCTTTCTACTTTAAAGTGTTAATACAAGAAGCAGATTTACCTCTTCAGGGAAACAAAGTAGCTACATAGCAACTTGGTTGGTTGAACTCATACCTCTTGCTGATGAAATATGGTTGCTCCTGATATTCTTTTTATCTATCACCTCTAATCATAAGCAAGGGTTTCAAAAAAGACACAGCTAAATACACTGCAGCCATACATAGGAGTGGGTAAAAATCTGACCTCTCCAATTTTTAAGACCTCAGCTACAAAGGGCTTCATGAAGACTTTGTAAAGGCATTATGGATTAAAATAATAAAAGCTAAAATTTCTGCGTTGTTATATATATGCATAAAGCTGTTTTCTCCTCTCAACATTCTAGTGAAGGTACTGGTAGCTATGTTATAGGCTTAATAAAGTAGAGGCACAGAGAAATTAGACATTGCCTAAAGTTACACGGCTACAAAGTGGGAGAGTCAAGATTTAAACTAGAGGATACTATTAAAAGGTTTGGAGCTATACATTTAACCATTATTGGATTTGCAACAATGTGAATGACTATTGCCTCTTTACCCAAATGATATTAAGTTTTTTTTTTTTTTAATTCTACTGAAGATCTAGTAGAATCAGAACCCGTGAACTGACAGTGGAAGCTTACTGCTCTGTAGAAAAATGAAAACATATTTTAAATTTTAGGAATTGCCCAACAGGACAATCAAATATTATTCCCAGATACAAGTGAACATCACTGACAGAGGAATTCAGGTCTCAGAGACTGAGTTCAAATCCTGGTTCTTCGATTTCTTACTGTGTGAAAGTGTCTGAGGCAATCAAAGTTATCTTTAGCCTCAGTTTCATCTTGAAAAGACAAATAAAATAACAAAACAACCATAAATAGCTCCATAAATTATTGTGAGAATAAGGTAATACATGTAAAGGCTGTGATTCATTATAGATCACCAACGAGGACTGATTTCCTTTTCTCCACCATCAAAGGACTTGCAAATAGAGTTTATAAGAGATCTTACAGGAATAGGAGGGATGGGACTAGGGATTCTCATACCCAGTAAAGGGTTAGTTTAGGTACTTGGTACTGAAAGCATCATCTGGGATCCTATTAGACATGCAAATTCATGGACCAGAGGCTGAAGCTGAAGTTCCGATGCTTTGGCCACCTGATGAGAAGAGCTGTCTCACTGGAAAAGACTCTGATGCTGGGAAACATTGAAAGCAGGAGGGGAAGGGGACAACAGAGGATCAGATGGTAGGATGGCATCACTGATTCAATGAACAGATTCTGGGAGATGGTGAGGGACAGTCCATGGGGTCACAAAGAGTTGGACACGACTTGGCGACCAAACAACAGCAACAACAACCCTTGGCCTACTGAGTCCAGTCATCTTGAGGTGGAGCCCAGCAGTCTGCCCTCCTGGTGATTTTCAGGCTCCATAAACTTTGAGATGTGCTGGGCTAGTTGACCTCCAGGGCCTCTTCCGGCTTTAATCCTGTGGTTCTGGTGTCTCTGGTATATCCCTTCCTCACCACCACTCATGTAGTAACTGCTACCATTTGTTGACTACATCCTATGTGCAAACATGCAAGTAAATACTTTTCATGCCTTCATTTTATCCCTGCACCAGGGGGGTTGGTACTATATCATAGTCTGCCCTATGCAGATGAGAAAATTGAGAATTAAAGGAACTGGCAGACTAGAATTCCAATCTGAGTCTGTTTGGAGCTCTAGCTCCTAAGTCCTGCTAAACTAATCACCACGCAGGGCCTCCCATAATTCCAAGAAGGACCCTGTGGGGAGCTGTGTATATATGTCTTCAAATCTATTCCTCTGATAATGCACTGGGCTAAAGGAATTAATCTAAGCATTACAGACAAGTCATAGAGAGGGCCCATGTGGAAGGTTCTTGGTTGATAATCTGAATCCTCCAAAGACTAAAAAAAGACTGTCAGGTCACAGGGTGGTGGTGAAGGCAGTCAGGCAGTTCCTCCCAGGAGAAGGCTCCGGGAGGAACAACCTGGTGGGTGGAAAAGCTGCCTTAAGTGCCCTGCAATTGAGAAGCACAGCTGTAGGTAATTATTTGTTCCCAGCTATAAATAAAATAATCCTAAGAAGAACAAGGGAGAAAGAGCAGTTGGGGAGCTTCATGCAGGCTTCCTCTATCAGCTGCTCTTGATGATAAAGCAATGAGTTGGATTTAACCACTTCCTGCCACCTACTGCCTTTTTGCTGGTGATGTCTCTTCAGGGAATAGGTCTTAAAGCAGAATTTATGGGCCAGCTGAGCCTGCAGAAGAGGTTTCCACGCCTGGCTTCCTGCCCCATGGTCCTGATGCCGGAGAAAGCAGCAGCTCAGATCCAGTTTATCGGGTGGAGGAGGAGAGAGCTTGTGTCCTGTCCCCCTGGGGCTTTTCCCTGCCCTCTGTGTTTGCTTCAGCCGCCCCACATCCCCGCCCCCCAGAGCGTCTGGCTCCAGCATCGTGCACAGGCACCACTCAGGGTGCAAGTGTGGCCTCGCGACAGATCATCAGGATTTCAGATGATTTGAGAAGGATGTCCCCTGCCCCCAACTCAGACCACCCCTAGACTAGAATTTCACAGGAACATCATCCTTTCTTTGGCAAAGCATTCTTCATCTTATAAATGGCAGATTCTCCTGAGGATGGAAAAGCACCAAGCCACCCTTCTAATGTGAATCTTCATGGTCAAAGGTCACTTTCAATGATTAGACTTTGATGGCTTATGTACTTTCTGTTCACCCTGTGGTCCTTGGGCAGCAGCATCTCACCCCTGCCCCCACTTACAGCCTCTCTTGTAAAAGAAATCTCTGGCATTGCCTCAGAACTTCAGAATTAGAATCTGAATTTTAAGACATCCCCAGGTGATGTGTGTGTGGATTAAAGTTTGAGAAGCACTGATCTAAAAGCCTGAGACTGAATGTGGCCAGGAGCAGCCAGGTGAGGGATGGAAGGAGGACCAGATGAGATAGTTTCGCCTGGTGAGCAAAGCACACCACTGCATTTAAAGTTCTTAAGATGTACACAGAGCAGAAAGCAGCTGGAAGAGCAAGGCCAAGTCCCTGACTGTGAGTCAACTCTTAGATCAATAGCAACTTCTCCTGGTGGCCCCGTGGGAACAGAACCCTGGACCTCCAGAGCACACTAATGAAGATAAGGGCGATACTGTCTGGCTGATATCTGCTAGGCAATCTCCCATCGCAAAATGCAACTTCACAGAAATCTGGGCACCACGCATGGAAGAGGTGGAAGAGGGCAGGGCTAGAAGATTCTGTACTTGGGTCTGGAGCCCCCTCTGTGAGGTTTCTTCTGATTCATTCAGCCAAGCATGGTGCAAGCCACTGAGAAGAGACTAGACTTGGGGCCACATGGCCTCTCACTGTGATGAATTGAGTTCATAAGTTCAAATTTTACAAACCCATTCCCGAAACGTCAGCATTTAAGTAATTCCAGTGAACTCTCATAGACTACACACTCAGGAGATCTTTATCATGTCCATGGACTTTTGGCTGACCTAGGTTCTCAACTTCATAGAGGACCACTTGGCGGCTTCCATCTGAAATGAGCTAAAACGGGAGCTCTCCTCTACAGGAATTCACAGTGCATCTACATGTGTGCCTGTAAAGGGAGGTGGCTTTCTCATTCAAATCACCCTCAGATCTACTTGAGGTTCCTGGTTAGAATATGTCATCTTCTATGAAATAGACTGATGTTAAAGCTAATGCTCCAGTACTTTGGCCACCTGATGTGAAGAGCCAACTCATTGGAAAAGACCCTGATGCTGGGAAAGATTGAGGGCAAAAGGAGAAGGGTGCAGCAGAAGATGAGAAGGTTAGATAGTGTCACCGACTCAATGGATACGAATTTGAGCAAACTCTGGGAGATACTGAAGGCTTCCCAGGTGGCACAGTGGTAAAGAACCTGCCTGCCAATGCAGGAGGTACAAGAGACAGGATTTCAATCCCTGGCTCAGAAAGATCCCCTGGAGTAGGAAATGGCAACCCACTCCAGTATTCTTGCCAGGAAAATTCCACGGACAGAGCAGGCTTGCAGTCTATATTCCATGGGGTCACAAAAGAGTCATACATGACAGAGTGACTGAGCAAGCAAGCAAGTCAGAAGATAGTAAAGGAGAGAGGAGGCTGGCATGCTGCAGTCCATGGGGTCACAGAGTTGGATACAACTGAGCAGTTAAATAACAGAGCAACATGAAATGGATCATAGCCATAGAATGATTAACACAAATGGAAATGTCAAATTCTTGTGAGGTTCTCAGAGACAGCTCTGGTACCAACACCTGCACTATGCTATCCATCTAAGATATGAATCTTCACTATCTTTGATATGGTCCATGTGTATTTCATCCTGTTAAAACTCTTGACGATTATTTTCTCAGACCCACTTAGTGAATGAGAGCTGGGGACCCTGATTTGGGTGGGGACAGCAATGTATAAACATGAAAATAGATAAGCTGTAAACTTAATAAAAGAGTTGAAGTATTCGCTGAAATGACATGAGAGAATTCATATGAGGGATTTATCTGGTACAGTCTCCTCAGGTCTAGACTTTCAGGGAGAGGCCACTTCTCTTGTTTATGAGCAAGTTTCCTCTTGCACAAGGTTTAATTGGAGATGCTAACATGTGTGAGTGGTATCGCACCCACAATAAACCCCAAGGTTGTGTCTGAATCATGAACGATTGGTGGCCTGTGGAGGGGTGACTGTCCCAAAGCCTGGACCTCGGCAACTGCCCTTCCCATTCCCAGGGAATCAAGTTCACCCGTGTTCACGTTCCTTCAGCCTCTCATTCACGCAGGTGCTGTTCTAGAGATAGGGCAGATCCTGCTCTTGCTAGGTTTACATTCCAGTGGAGGAGACAACTTAAACACGCATGTGTGTGCTAAGCCGCTTCAGTCATGTCCGACTCTGATTCCATGGACTAGCCCACCAGGCTCCTCTGTCCATGGGATTATCTAGGCACAAATACTCGAGTGGGCTGCCATGACCTCCTCCAAGGGATCTTCCCAACCCAGGGATCAAACCCACATATCTTACATCTCCTGCATTAGAAGATAGGTTCTTCCCCACTAGTGCCACCTGGGAATCCCAACTTAAACATATTCAATAAATGCACACCTAAAGCCATGAGAATAAACAGGGCACCGGGAGTGTGACTAGTGTAGGTGGGCTGCCTATTGCCATGACACTCAGGGAGGGTTTGGTTCAGCCAAAGCAAGAGCAAAGGCCCTGGGGCAGAAATAAGCTTGCATGTGTTTTTCTTTTTAACAAACTTTTACAGCTCTTAGCAGGTACCAGGAGCTGAACTAAGCACTTTACAAATAACACACTATTTAATCCTCTTGGAAACACCATGAGGTAAATGCTGGCACTATTCTTAAAATACTACATCTTATAAATGAGAAAATGGAGGCACAGCAAGTTTCAGTGGTTTGTCCGAGGGCACACAGCTGGTGTGGAGTGAGGAGTCAAACCCAGCCCCGTCGCTGCCATCTGTGCTTGCAGCCACCTTGCTAGTGGTTCCCAAACTGGTGCATGTGGGAACACTTTCGGGATCTTTCAAAACTGCTGATGCCTGGCTCCCTCCACCCCCCACTCCCTGCCCCCCGCCTTTGGATATGACTGTAAAAGGCTCCCAGATGATAGGGACGTGCAACAGAACTTGGAGCCCAAGGGCGCAGGGCCGGCCATTTAGTATTGGAGTGTTGGAGCATCTGAAAGAACACCCGCGGGTCTAGGCCTGCCAGACAAGGGCAGGAATGGCGCTTTCTCCCCTTCCAGCCCCGTCTGTCTGTTTGTGACTTGGCTAAAATCAGGATCACCCACATAAAGAAGGGACGGTCACCTTGTAATCAGAAGGATGCTGGTTCTGTGGATGATAGCACCCACACCAGCAATGTGTGGGTGGCTTCTCCTCCAGGCTGGCCGCCCAGCCCCCTCACTACCTGACCCGGGGAGAGCACCCCCTAAGGCATCAGAAGCCAGCTCCCCTGGGCAGGGGCAGCAGTGGGGCAGAGCTCGTCTCTGACCCAGGGACATCAGCCCATCATCTTTGAATGAGCCTATTTTCCAGTTTTTGCAGAAGTTAATAATACTCCAAGTGGACTCTAGTTTACCAAGAGGCCCTTTTGTGCTCCTGCTACAAATTGCTCTTCCACTCCCCAGAAAGTTGGATGAAAACAGCTAGTGGTTGATTTCAGGCAGTGGGGGAAAGTCTACACTGTGTCTGCATTGGGATCACAGTTCGTTTGAAAACTTAGGAAGCCAGCAGGGAATTTTTGTTGCCCAGAATCACTGCAGAACTGGATAAGGACAAAAATTATGTCACTGATTCCAACATTTGGCCCAGACACATCCACAGCCCTAATGCTTAAGGTGAGAACTTGGGGCTGTTTTCTGGTACCAAGGTTCTACTTGGTAGGACTCAGAGCAAGTTGAGTGGTAGCTATGGATCAAGTTTTGAGAGGTGTGTGGCTAAGTTGGTTTAAGTATCTGTAACAGGGCTTCCTGAGTGTCTCATACCTGAGTGATGGAAATAATTGCTCTGGAGTCTGAGGAAACGCCAATTAAAAGAGCACAGGACAGTCGAGAGAGCTTCCTGGCACCGCCTTGCATGAGCTGTTGAACTGGAATTGGAAATGAGGTTGTCTGCGGGGTGTGACTGTTTCAACTCCACACCCCTGTTCATGCAGCAAGCAGCTTTCCAAGGACTCCTAAGTGGGCAGCAAAACCATGAAAAGAGGTGATTAAGGCACAGATGCCAAGAGCAGCCTCCATATTCCTTACAATCCTACAGCATAACATTTTATGTGATTATAATATTTCATGAGGGTTACGAAGGCTGTGCTGTAAAATGCTCCATCAATGTCCCAGCTGGTAAACAGCGATTATGACACAAAGCTGCACGTTAGGAAGCCAGTGCCATCCACATGCTCCATTAGTGTTGTGTACAATTAGCATTCACAAGGGGTGGCTCAGCACTGACACCAGTGTGAGGATTTGTGGGGCTTTCTATGGAGCAAAATAGGTGGATACATGTCAAAGAAACTTGATTAATTCTATCCCTCCAATAATCCTAAAATTATGACATGCTTAGGACCGAGATGAGTCTTAATCTGCTCACAACTTTGAACACTTTGGAGAGTTCATGAAAAGTAATGTGTTAAGGTGAAGTTTTAAAATGTTGGTAGTGTGTGATTAAATATTCACTATGTTAATTAAATGACAGGAATATCTGGCTTCCAGCCTGTGGGCCATGGACAAGGGACTGTGGGGAAGGGGTCATGGGAAGAGTCATTGCCTTGGCAGGATTGGCATTTAATACAGGAAATCCGAATCTATACGTGTGTGAGAGGGTGCACACACATAAAGATATTTGAGTAGCCTATGTATATATGCATTTAAGAAAATTTTAAAGAGTTTTTCTTTTATTTATTTATTTGGCTGGATCAGGTCTTAATTGCAGCACATGGAATCCTCATTGTGTCGTGCAGGCTTTTTCATTAGAGAGCACGCAGACTCTCTGGCTGAGGCACATGGGCTCTCTAAGTGTCGCGTCCAGGCTTAGCTGCTATGCCGCATGTGGGATCTGAGTTCCCCAGCCAGGGGTGGACACCCAGCCCCTGCATTGCACAGGGGATTCTTAACTACTAGACCCCCAGGGAAGCCCCTCAGATGTGTTTTTAATTGAATGCAGGTGCTAGTCAGCTGAATAAACAGCTAATAATTGCATATTAGCCCTTCACCATTTTCTAAATCAGCAAACACTAGAATTTTGATAACTATCCTGCCCCTTTTCCTTGAAATAAAAGGAATTAATTCCTGGGGTTAGTGATGCGGCAGTGAGGAGCAAAACCCAAGCACAGACAAGGCGGGAGGGTGCGCACCTGCCCACACTTCCTCCTGGGGGGAGGATTCTCGGGGGAAGAGCTCTAGATATTCCTCCAGGTCCTGTGTCTACTCAGGCCACGGGGCAGAGTGGTAGGGCCTGCTGAGATGAGCAGTGCTGGAGAGAGGGGAGGGCGATCGTCTTAAGACTTTGGCAGAAGAAATCCAGGGAGGGAAAAGGTTTGTGATGAAGGATCTGGAAGTGCAATGGGTCTGTTCTGATGGAGAGGCAGGAGAGTTTTAAGAGAGGGAATAGAAAGAAGACATTGGAGAAGCTACTATAGATGTGAATATATTAAAAAAGGAGTACAGATATCAGGATCGAGACCTTAAGTTGTCTTGAAAGTTAAAATGGACAAGTCCTTTTTCAAGAGATTTCAGAAAAAATTCAACTTGCTCTGTAGATACCCTTTGGCTAATGGATTATTATTTCCTTGAATATGATACCATACAGAAATGAACTATAGGGAAAACACCATGGAAGGCCTTATCCTACACCAGTTACAGCGGCTCTGTAATCTCCAAGCCTTTCCTTCTTCTTGCCCAGCTGATCCTCTGTGAGGCTGGAAAGGGCAACTACTGCAGTTGAAGCTTTCTGAGTCCCAGGAAGCCAGCATCTCTGCTACGACAGGTAGACCCAGAGCTTGACATTTTTGAGGAAAGACTACTAAAGACCTGGTATTAATGAGTACAATTTGCTGGCAATAGCCAAGTCATAGGTAGTAGATCAGCACAAGAGGTCATGAGAGGGAAGAAATGAGGGCATTACATTTCCTGTCTTTCTGTGAGAAGGGGAAGGGCCGACTAGAATTTGGGAATGAACAGCTTGCCTGTGCAGATGGTCAGTGCCGTTAAGAAGGGGAGCCAAGGGGCAAGAATGGCATGAGGCGGCCCGAGATTAATCTGGAGCTATGGAAGCCTCGGACTCTCCTGCCAGCCATAACCTCCATGCCATGTGTGTCTTCCTGCCAAAGGTGAGGGTAGCCATGCAACACCAAATGCACACTGGTGGCCGTGCTCAAGGTGGAAGGTGAAAGGTCACGGAGGAAGCTTTGGATGCTCCTCTTCACTGTAGACAAGACTAAGTTTATAGAAGACCAGAGGAGATCATGCAAAGTGAAAACTCCAAGGGCTGAGGAGCCTGGTTAGACTTTTCCGCATTATTTGCTCTCACAGCATTCTACAATTTTCATTCTTGGCATTCTTACAATTGCAACTGATTATTGAATAATTATTTGTTAATGTCTTTGGAGTGTTAAGTTCCACGTGAGCAGGAGTAACGTAGTTCGCCCTAGTGCCCAGTGTGGTGTATAAAGTATGGTAGGTGTTCAGTGATTCTTGACTCACTGGATAAGGAAAGTAATTATGATCAGGGGTGGAGGAAGAATGGACACACATGTTTAGCGGAGGGATGGTGAAGGAATGTGATCCAGAGGACAGAGGTAAGAAGAAACTCTGCAGAAAGTTCTCAGGAGAACTGGGTCTTCCGGAACATCGCTAGACAGAGTGTGGTCTGTGGACCAGAGCATCCGCATCATTACCGTCACCTTGATGGGAAAGGGGAGTCTTGGCCCTACTCTTTGAAACAGAATCTTCTTTAAACCAAAAATCCAGGTGATTGGTTTGCACACTGAAACCTCAGAAGCACTGCTCTAGGCCCAGGCAAATGCCCTGCTTTGTAACGTGGCTGAGGAGAGGCGAGAATCTGCCCCACTGAAACTATTGCACAAGAGGTGTGATGTTTAGTCTTGAGATAGGGAAGCCTCTTTAATGTAGACTTCTGGCCAGTCCCAAAGTTGGACTGTGAGTGGTGTCTGAAACCAAGCCAAGTTGACTCACATGGAGAAAGACCACTCCATCCAAACAGGAAAATGGCAAGCCTAAAGTGTAGGAACTGTTTGTCCGCAGTTTATTTATACCGTTGGCGGAATTTCAGGGAAAGGAGAGAGAAAGTTAGATGAATGAGCAAGTCTTGGTAGGTAAAGAGTTGGTTGGGGATTCTTGACGGGCCCTTTGGGAAATTACATGAGGGTGGGGAGAGGGAAGGGAGACCAGCAGGAGGCTGTACTCAGCAGAAGAGCTGTTTTGTATGTTTGGTTCTGCCGAGCACTGGAGTGATATAAAGAGGGCGTGCATCGGCCTGCGTGCCATGTCCGAAAGGTGACTAAAAGAGGGAACAGTTTTAATCTAAACACTTATAAAAGGTCACAGGGTGTTTCTCCCCTCCTTATAGACATGGAGAAAAAATAGAGACTGAGGACATTTATTTTTGCAGGTACCTAATATTTAACAGAAATACACAGCACCCAAGGCATCATCACAACTCAATCCCAGATCTCTTTTCACTTGATCCTGGGGTTCATCTTAGCAACTCAATCAGGCACTACCAAATGATTAGAAATGGCTCTGGAGATGAAATTCATTTGCCAACTTGGGTTCCAGGAAACAGAAAGACATGTGAGTAGTTTCTCTAGTTATCTATGTTTTAGTAATGTAATGGTGACTTTTTCTGGGGACAAAAAGTGAGAATTTTCCAATTTTCCTACTTAGTGCCATTTCAACACCCTGCCTATTCCTGGGATATTTTCAATCTTTTGAACAACACCTTTCCGAGAAGGGAGCTCACAGTTCATTTCCCCATCTTTCTTTGCAAATAAACTCCACCAACAGTGTTTACCTGCACAAGACTTCTGACTGGAAGAGAGCAGCAAGATGAAGTGGGCACAGATTCCATTTCAGGTGAAGGGAGCTGTGAAGACATCCAGCTTTCTAGGACATTAATGGTAGAGATTCTGGCATCTGGCTACCAAAATGCTGTCTGCCAGGCTTAAAGTTCTAAAAATTCCCACAGAATAAAATATAACTTTCAAACAAACACACCTCTTTCTCTTGTTTCTGGGGTCAGGAATATTCCATAGTAGCTTGGATTAAGATCTCATTTGCACGTAAGATGTGAGCGGGGGCTAGAGGATTCACTTCCAACGTGGTGACAAGTTGGTGCTAGTTGTTGGTATTTGGCTTCAGTTCCCCTCCATGTGGGCTTCCCAGATGGTGCCAGTGGTAAAGAACCGCCTGCCAATGAAGGAGACGTAAGAGACACGGGTTCGATCCCTGGGTCAGAGAGATCCCCTGGAGGAGAACAAGGCAACCCACTCCAGTATTCTTGCCTGGAGAATCCCATGGACAGAGGAACCTGGAGGGGTGCAGTCCATAGTGTTGCGAAGTGTTGAACACAACTGAAGCGACTTAGCACACATGCACATACCTCTCCATGCAGACTCCCCTACAGGTCTGCTCCACTGTCCTTATGACAAGCAGCTGGTTTGTCCAGAGCAAGAAACCTGTGAATGTGAAGGAGGGAAAGCCAGGCAGAAGCTATCCTTTTTATGACCTAGCTCAGGTGCCAACCCTTCTACAATATTCTGTTTATTAGAAGTGAGACACTTCCAATTAACAGAGTTGGTAAGACCAATCCCCATTCAAGAGAAGGGAAAATAGTCCCTGCTTTTAAATGGGCAGTGTTGGAACTTCCCTAGTGATCCTGTGGTTAAGGCTCCACACTCCCACTGCAGAGGGTGCTGATTTGATCTCTTTCTGGGGAACTAAGATCCTGCATACCATCAGGTGCAGGAAAAATAAATAAATAAATAAATGAAGTGGTGTCAAGGACTTTGTGAACACATTTTAAAACACCAACCATGCTTTTTGCCGTGTAACTTTATAATGCCTTATTACAGTAGATGACCTGAGCCTTTTGAGTTAATTTGGCCAAAAGGACCTTTGGAGACAGGATTCAAGTAGAGACCTGAAAAGTGCTGGCAGGCCTTCCTTCACTGACTGTCCTGCATCTCTGCTCTCATGAGAATGTACCCAGGGTAGCCTATTGAATAATGAGGATTAAGTGGTGTAGGCTCAGTATACTAGTGATCTATGACTGCATAGCAAATTATCCCAAAGATTAGCAGCATAAAATGATAAGCACTTATTATCTTTTGGAGTTTCTGGAAGATATTAGGAATTCAGGCAGTTTAGCTGATTGGTGCTGGCTCAGGGGTTATAGCCATCCGAAGTCTTGGCTGGGGCTAGACAGCTCTTCCATGTGTCCAGCGAGGTGGTGTTGAATGTTCAGGCTTTGGTTCCTTACCATCTGATTCACTCCACTGGGCTGATTATCTATTTCCATGCCATTCTGTCTGGCTTTCACTTTCTGTGTGATCCAAATGAGCAAGGTAGAAGTTACATTGCCTTTTGTGACTAAGCCTTGAAATGCCCATGTTAGCTTTGGAAGGTTCTATTCTATACAGGATGCTCTTTGTTCTGTGGGAGGCGACTCCACAAGGGCATGGACCTCAGGAGGTGAGTATCCCCGGGACCACCTGGGAGCACCACGACCATGTCACGTTGTCCTGGTCATTGCAGTTGAGGCCACTTGTATCAGGTAGTGGCTAGCCTGACCCCAGACAGAGGAGCAAGCCCTGGACAATCAGCAGAGCTGAGCCACAAGGGTGAGCAATAAAGAAGGTTCTGTGCTTGGTGGTTTGGCAGCATCGTTGGGGCACAGTCACCACAGTGTGCTGGTATACAGTCTCAAAAGCGACAGAATGATCTCTGTTCATTTCCAAGGCAAACCATTCAATATCACAGTAGTCCAAGTCTGTGCCCCGACCAGTAACACTGAAGAAGCTGAAGCTGAATGGGTCTATGAAGACCAACAAGACCTTCTGGAACTAACACCCCAAAAAGATGTCCTTTTCATTATAGGGGACTGGAATGCAAAAGTAGAGTGTCAAGAGACACCTGGAGTAACAGGCAAATTTGGCTTTGGAGTACAGAATGAAGTAGGGCAAAGGCTAATAGAGGTTTGCCAAGAGAACGCACTGGTCATAGCAAACACCCTCTTCCAACAACACAAGAGAAGACTCTACACATGGACATCACCTGATGGTCAATGCCCAAATCAGATTGATTATATTCTTTGCAGCCAAAGATGGAGAAGCTCTATACAGTCAGAGCTTCCGGTCAAAAACAAAACCTGGAGCAGACTGTGGCTCAGATCATGAACTCCTTATTCCTAAATTCAGACTTAAATTGAAGAAAGTAGGGAAAACCAATAGACCATTCAGGTATGACCTAAAGCAAATCCCTTATGATTATACCATGGAAGTGACAAATAGATTCAAGGGATTAGATCTGACAGACAGAGTGCCTGAGAACTATGGATGGAGGTTCGTGACATTGTACAGGAGATAGGGATCAAGACCATCCCCAAGAAAAAGAAATGCAAAAAGGCAAAATGGTTGTCTGAGGAGGCCTTACAAATAACTGTGAAAAGAAGAGAAGTGAAAAGAAAAAGAGAAAAGGAAAGATATACCCATTTGAATGCAGAGTTCCAAAGAATAGCAAGGAGAGATAAGAAAGCCTTCCTCAGTGATCAATGCAAAGAAATAGAGGAGAACAATAGAATGGGAAATACTAGAGATCTCTTCAAGAAACTTAGAGATACCAAGGGAACATTTCATGCAAAGACAGGCACAATAAAGGACAGAGATAGTGTGGACCTAACAGAAGCGCCGAAGAATTGATGCTTTTGAACTGTGGTGTTGGAGAAGACTCTTGAGAGTCCCTTGGACTACAAGGAGATCCAACCAGTCCATCCTAAAGGAGATCGCTCCTGTGTGTTCTTTGGAAGGAATGATGCTAAAGCTGAAACTCCAGTATGCTGGCCACCTCATGCAAAGAGGTGACTCGCTGGTCAAAACTCTGATACTGGGAGGGATTGGGGGCAGGAGGAGAAGGGGATGACAGAGGATGAGATGGCTGGATGGCATCACTAACTCGATGGACGTGAGTCTCAGTGAACTCCAGGAGTTGGTGATGGACAGGGAGGCCTGGCGTGCTGCGATTCATGGGGTCGCAAAGAATCAGACATGACTGAGCGACTGAACTGAACTGAACTGAACAGAAGCAGAAGATATTAAGAAGAGGTGGCAAGAATACACAGAAGAACTATACCAAAAAGATCTTCAGGACCCAGATAACCATGATGGTATGATCACTCACCTAGAGCCAGACATCCTGGAATGCAAAGCCAAGTGGGCCTTAGGAAGCATCACTATGAACAAAGCTAGTGGAAGTGATAGAATTCCAGTTGAGCTATTTCAAATCCTAAAAGATGATGCTGTCAAAATGCTGTGTTCAATATGCCAGAAAATTTGGAAAACTCAGCAGTGGCCACAGGACTGGAAAAGGTCAGTTTTCATTCCAATCCCAAAGAAAAGCAATGCCAAAGAATGCTCAAACTACCACACAATTGCACTAATCTCACATGCTAGTAAAGTAATGCTCAGAATTCTCAGGGCTAGGCTTCAACAGCTTTAACTGGGAACTTCCAGATGTTCAAGCTGGTTTTAGAAAAGGCAGAGGAACCAGAGATCAAATTGCCAACATCTGTTGGATCATTGCAAAAGCAAGAGAGTGCCAGAAAAACGTCTACTTCTGCTTTATTGACTATGTCAATGCCTTTGACTGTGTGGATCACAACAAATTTGAAAATTCTGAAAGAGATGGAATACCAGACCACCTGACCTGCCTCTTGAGAAACCTGTATGCAGGTCAGAAAGCAACAGTTAGAAATGGACATGAACAGCAGACTGGTTCCAAATAGGAAAAGGAGTACGTCAAGGCTGCATATTGTCACCCTGCTTATTTAACTTATATGCAGGCTACATCATGAGAAATGCTGGGCCAGATGAAACACAAGCTGGAATCAATATTTTCAGATGAAATATGAATATCCTCAGATATGAAGATGACACCACCCTTATGGCATAAAGCGAAAAAGAACTAAAGAGTCTCTTGATGAAAGTGAAAGAGGCGAGTGAAAAAATTGGCCTAAAACTCAACATTCAGAAAACTAAGATCATTGATGGTCCCATCTCTTCATGGCAATAGATGGGGAAACAGTGGAAACAGTGAGAGACTTTATTTTGGGGGCTCCAAAATCACTGCATATGGAGACTGCAGCCATGAAATTAAAAGATGCTTACTCCTTGGAAGGAAAGTTATGACCAACCTAGACAGCATATTAAAAAGCAGAGACATTACTTTGCCAACAAAGGTCCATCTAGTCATAGCTATGGTTTTTCCAGTAGAAAAGCTGAGCACCAAAGAAAGCTGAGCACCGAAGAATGCGTGCTTTTGATCTGTGGTGTTGGAAAAGATTCTTGAGAGTCTGTTGGACTGCAAGGACATCCAACCAGTCCATCCTAAAGGAAATCAGTCCTGAATATTCATTGGAAGGATTGATGCTAAAGCTGAAACTCCAATACTTTGGCCACCTGATACAAAGAACTGACTCATTTGAAAAGACCCAGATGCTGGGAAAGATTCAAGGCAGGAGGAGAAGGGGACAACAGAGGATGAGATGGTTGGATGGTATCACTGACTCAATGGGTATGAGTTTGAGTAAACTCTGGGAGTTGGTGATGGACAGGCAGACCTGGTGTGCTGCGGTCCATGGGGTCACAAACAGTCGGACATGACTGAGGGACTGAACTGAACTGAACAGGTACATTGGTGACACTGGGAGAAATTTAGAGGATTATAAATTAGAATTGAAAGGAGAATCCCTAGCCTCAGTTTTCCAATTGGCTAATACAAAGTGTATAAATAGGATTCATGTATAAACAGGATCTCTGCCTTTGAGGACTTCTAATAATTTATGCTTCCTTGGTGGCTCAATGGTAAAGAATCCACCTGCCAATGCAGGAGATGGCAGTTTTATCCCTGGGTCAGGAAGATTCCCTGGAGAAGGATATGGCAATGCACTCCAGTATTCTTGCCTGGAGAATTCCATGGACAAGGAACCTGGCCAGTGACAGTCCATGGGATCACAAAGAATCAGACATGACTGAGTGACTAAACAACAACAAATTCTGATAATTTTTACACACTTAAGCATTTGAGCCTTTGATTTGTTTCCCCTACAATTAATAAAGCTCAGGAATAAAAGCAAGTACTTGCTTTTGTTCTGAATTGTTCTCAAACTGCTTTGATGTGTAGAGAGTAGAACTCTTTTTCATAAAATCTTTTAAAAAATAAGTTTTACTAACTAGAGTTTACAGGTAATAAATTCATCAATTTTAACTGTTTAGGTTGGTTAGTATGATCTTGTAATCACCACCGAAGTTGAAACAAAGCACATTTCCATTATCCCCCAAAGTTTACTCATATCATACACACTTTTAAGGAAAGTATTTAGTGAAGTAAAATATACATGCAGAAAAAAGCACCAGCGATACTTGTGTAGCCTGATGAATTTTCACAAAGTGTATCTGTCATTCAAATCAAGAAATAGAACATGACTGACATTCCAGGGGTGCCCACATGTCCGCCTTCCCCAGTGGTAACCACTAATCTGGCTTTCATCACCATAAATTGGTTTTCTGCTTTTGAACTTTAATGTAATTGAAGTATTATGATAAATATTCCACTCCATCTGGTTTCTTTTGTTAAACATCATCCTTGTGAGATTGTCTCCTATTGTTGCCTGTGGTTGTAGTTCGTTTATTCTCATTGCTAGTATTGCATTGTGTACATATGTCTCGATTTATTTATCCAGTCTATTTCCTGATGAACATTTGGGTTGTTTCCAGTTTTTGGTTATTATGAATAGACCTGCTGTGAACATTCTGATACATGTTGGCTTGCATTTTTCGTTATCTTTGCTTTTGTTTGTGGACAGTAGGAATATAAGAATCAAACACTGCCCGTTCATTTTGATCAAATTTATTAGCTGGGGCACTTGCCAAAGACTTTTCAGAGGAGAATTTACCTGATAGAAGATTAGGCCTCAAACTTTTGTTTTATTATATGAGAAAAAAAAAAAAAAAGAGTGGGTTTCAAGACTTGAGAGGCATGTTACCAAGATGGTCAAATGTTGTTCACATTCTGGGCTCAGTACCAGCCTTTGATCCCTTTCTCACTCCCATTTTTCTTTGCTTTTCCCCTCTTCCTTCCTTCCTTCCAATCATTTTTAGATGGATGTGAATTTCAAAGACTGAGTTGAATTGTCCTCAGTTGGGGATTTTTTTTTTTTTCATAAAAGTGAAGATAAAGTCAAGTGCTTTCAATTTGCTCTAAATGACTTCTTTTCCTGGGAAATAGCTTGGGCTTTCATAAACACTAGACATTTTTGTTGTCTCAAATTTTGTTCTGCTTATTACATCCTGCCAGATAGGTCTCTGTAAATAATGAAGGCCACAACAACCATCATAACCCACATCCGCTCCATCGCAGAGGCCCTGGTAGCCCTGCTATTAGAGGAACCTCACATTTCATCTGCTGTTGGTGATGGACAAGTTTCAATTTGGGCTGGCCAGGCCCTGAAATGATCTACAAATGGCAGGTTGCAGACTGTTATTTTATGGACTATAGGCTAGTTGGAAAGTCTTACTTTTTTCCTAAGGAAGGTCATCTGTTCAATATGGAAATTACTTTTGAGCAAGGACTACTGGAGGGCAATCTCATGTCCCACATGCTACATGTTTCTCTAAGGAAAAACATTGCAAATTCTAGTTGCTTCTAGTTCTTTTTGTGGACAAGCCACCAGTTAACCTATTTTTTAAAGGTCCTTCCTGGCCATATACACATGGAGTGAACAGGTGGGGTCAGCTCTTCAGTCACCACTCCCCACCCATCCTTTCTCAAGAGCCTTTAATGACCCAGTTCAGTCCATCTTCCCTCACGGCTTCACCGTGGGCCCTGACGTGTTGAGTCAACTCCTCTTCAGCCTCTGATCTGGTCATTGTCAGCTGCTCATTGTAAGTCAGGCCAATCATGCCAGCACAACTCATTTCTGGACCTTTGGTTTGAAATTTTGAGACAGTTTACTGTTTCCATTTTGTGGGAGCTGGGAGCCATGGGCTTGCTGGCAACTCTCTCTGATGCAAGGCTACCTGCTGCTGTGTAAGGAAGGAACATCAGAGAAGCGATGTTTATGTACTTATTATTTATTTTATGTTTATTATTTATTATCATACAGAGCAATGTATTTACCTTCTGTCATTTCTTCACTCTCCTGAGTGAAGTTGGAAAAAAGAATTTCTTCTTCCTTTCTCCAAGTTATGTCCATATCAGTAGGCAGACTCATTTCTGACAACTGTTCTAAGGACCCATGAGTGGCCATAGATGCTAAGTACGCCTTCATTTAGGATAATATCTATTTGCATTCACAGGAGCTTTCAGGTAGCATCCAGGGTTGGGATTTGTGTTTCTCCCCCTTAATGCACGTGGGACTCTGAAGTACACGGGGTTTGGTGTTACAATCTTGTTCTCATTGAGGCAGAAAACTCACTCAATAGAAGCCACTTGCATTTCTGTTTGAGCAGCCTGGAGACAAATATAGTGAAATGAATAGCCCTTTAATTTAATTGGCTTCCCAGTGTGAATCCAAAAATAGAAGACACAATCCATCTTGGAGTTGCTGGAGAAATCACTAAGAATCAAGCCCCTGCACATCAGCACATAACTTGGCCCTTGCTCCCCCACCCCTGCCCCACAAACAGAGTGTTAAGTACCTTTCTCATTGATGCCAGACCTTCCATAGAAACCAGGGTGAGTGGGAGTTTCCAGAGAGGTGGTGTGTCTGGTCCCAAATGGACATACCTGTGTGTCTTTATCATTATTGTTTAGTTTGATTGTCTTCTCTTAAAATATAAACTATGCATGTTAGGAATAAGAAAAAGGTGCTGTTACATATTTGTGTACCTTTCAAAATCAAAATAGAGACAGTGAAGAGAAAAAATCTCATACATTTTGACTTTAAAAATAAAAATAGAAGAGGGTATCATAGCGTGGCTAGAAGTGAAAGCCTGGTTGAAAGGCTGCCAGAAAGTGCTGACACTGCAGCCTTCTGCCTCTTAGAGCTGAGGTCCTGTTGGAAAGTCCTGGAGTTAATTTTGCCTTTGGGCAAAGAAGAAAAAGCGGAGAGGTGTATCCAGTCTGGGTAAGTCAACGTTCTGAATTCCTTATTCAATTGAAACATCTCTAAGCAGAATTCTAGCATCTCATGGTCATCCCTTAGTTGGGCTGCACCCTGCAAGCCTTGCAGTTGCCCAGGCTCAAGACCAGAGAAAGAGCCTGGAGACAGGGGCAGAGATATCTATAGTTTATTGGACAATGGGATCTTACTGAAGGGTCCTGGAGCAACACCTTACTATTATGGCAGACAGTGGGCAGGACATGGCAGAAGTCTTCGCTACTCGGGGGAGGAGTAGTTTTTATAGGGGAATTGACATCATGAATTCCCATTTATAGGGAAATTGACATCACTTCACTTCATCCTAAAGAATATATTCCCATAAGAGAATTCCAGGTGCTAGGAGGGATTAAGAATATTGATGTTCTTTAGGTAAATCACCATTAGATTGGTTTTGCCCAGGCAGGCTGGTTCTTGCTCCCTGTCTCCAGGGGAGGAGAGGGTGGTTCTATTTGAATTGGAAAAGTGGCCATGAGTTTGAAACAGTGAAAGTGGGGACTGATTTTTAGGCTTTGCAGAAAATGAGTCCCTTTATTTTGGAAAACACTTGACCCTTGATGTCAAGTGTGGCAATGAAAGAAGCAGAATAGAATACAGAACAGGACTGTCAGTTAAAGGAAACATGTCTCACTGCTAGCTCCATCCACGACTCTCTTGAAACATAAGGGAGGCCTTGCTTTGGGCTTAAGGATTTTCCCATATGTGACGTGAGAGCTTTTTATTAGGTGATTCCTAAGGCCCCGTGTTCACTAAACTTCTGCTTGCTCCTTGAGAAAAGGATTAAATCCCCAATTAATATGCATGGTCCAAATTGGACACCTTTTTTTCCCCCCACTTTTGCCTTTATCTCTCTCACCTTTGGGATCCATCCTGACTTTCTTCTTGGGCTGTTAATAATTAATAGCACAGGCGTTTATAAGCCAGTGGTAATATGTTTTGATTTTATCGTTTTTTTCATGGATTATGGATATCATTAAAAAGCACTTTTTTAAAAGACCAAGACAGGAACGGAAGTTGATGGGAGGTCAGAGGGGATGAGAGGGAGCAGGATCTTGCTCTGCCATCATCTGTCAGGTTTAATAAATAGCTTTCAGCTTGAAGGAATTTAAAATTGCTGGTAGCTCCTGTTCTTTCTCCATGTTTCCCTTCGTGGGTGGGAACACACAGCTGCAGCTGGAATACAGATTCACACGAGAGCCTTGAACTCCTCCATCTGCCAGGGACTAGGTCATCCCATAGAGTAGGTCTCTTTTAGATGCAAACAAGAAGGTAAACCTTGAACTGCTCCTGAGTCAACACATCAAATTCTGTATAAACTTAGAATCTGAGAACTGAAGGTCTCATACTGACATTGCTCTGAAAAGCTGTGTGACTTTGAACACAACAGTGAACCTATAAGATTCCTTATCTCTAAAATGTTAAAACAATACCAGACTCATCTAAGTAACTGTTTTGAGAGTAAAATGAGATTGTCAGCATTAAAAAAAAAAAAAGCACAAGACCCTAGTTCTTTGAAAGACACCATAAAGGAAACTAAAAGGCAAGCCACAAGCTGGAGAAAAATTTGCTCACCATAGGTAACAAAGGACTTGAATCTAGAATTATAAAGAACTCTTACAGATCAATAATTTTAAAAAATCTAACTTTTAAATGAGTAAAAGACTTGAATAGACACTTCACAAAAGAATATATATGGATGGCCTGTAATCACATGAAAAGATGTTCAACAACATTAATCACAATAAAATATAAATTAAATCCATAATGAAATACTAGTATAAATCAGTCAATCCTAAAGGAAATCACCCCTGAATATTCATTGGAAGGACTGATGCTAAAGCTGAAGCTCTAATACATTGACTACCTGATGCTAAGAGCCAACTCATTGGAAAAGACCTTAATGCTAGGAAAGACTGAAGACAAAAGGAGAAGGGCATGACAGAGGATGAGATGATTGGATGGCATCATGGATCCATTGGACATGAGTTTGAGCAAACTCTGGGAGACAGTGAAGGACAATGAAGTCTGGTGTGCTGCAGTCCATGGGGTTGCATAGAGTCAAATGTGACTTAGCGACTGAACAACAATAGCATACTAATTAGAATGTCTAAAATAAGAAAGGAAAAAAGACTTGACAGTATTAAGTGTTGGCAATGATATGGAGCAACAGGAACTCTCATGCCTGCTGGTGGGAAGGTAAAGTCAAGCAACTACTTTAGGAAACAGTTTGACAGTTTCTTATATTGTTAAATGTGCATTTATCATATGACCCAACCATTCCATTCATAGGTATTTACTCAAAAAGGTGAAGCTCTTTAACAAAAAGCTTTATATGAATGTTGAGAACGGCTTTATTCATATTTACTCAAAACTGGAAACAACCTGAATGTTCATCAACTGTTGAATAGATAAACTAATAATGGCATCTTCATGCAACCAGATACTGCACAGTGATGAAAAGGGAAGCCTGAAAACTCTCTCTAGATGGTAAGCTGGGGCAATCATAGGTTCACTTTGTTTGTTTTCCTTCTCTTTGGGACCATTGCCCTGCTCTGTTTGTTGTAGAATCTCTGAAAACCATCGGATTGGATCAGTCGCTCAGTCATGTCCAACCCTTTGCGACCCCATGAATCACAGCATTCCAGGCCTCCCTGTCCATCACCAACTCCTGGAGTTCACTGAGACTCACATCCATCGAGTCAGTGATGCCATCCAGCCATCTCATCCTCTGTCGTCCCCTTCTCCTCTTGCCCCCAATCCCTCCCAGCATCAGAGTCTTTTCCAATGAGTCAACTCTTTGCATGAGGTGGCCAAAGTACTGGAGTTTCAGCTTTAGCATCATTCCTTCCAAAGAAATCCCAGGGCTGATCTCCTTCAGAATGGACTGGTTGGATCTCCTTGAAGTCCAAGGGACTCTAGTTGATGAGGGGGCATTCCAGTCCTTGTTACTCCATTGCACCTAGAAGCTGAAATTCCAAATGGGTGCATTTTACTTCATGTACATTGTACTTCAATAGAGGTCACCATGCATTCTCATTCATGAGGCTGCACCATAGGCTATTCATTCAGGGTAGCTTTGTAAGATTTGCCATTGCTGTGTGTGGGCTGGACGATAACAGGGCAGACTGGCTACAAACTGCAGAGCAGTATATTATTTATCCATTTGCATGCTTGCATCTCCCATGCAGCCCTACAGCTCATATCATGGCAGAATTGGCTGGCTTTGTCTGGCTATGCTTCCAGTAGGTAGGAAGTGCTGGAGAATCAATTCCTCCCAGAGCAGCCTCAAGCAATGGCTTGTGGGAGCTGGTGCACAGATACTGTAGCTACTTCTCTCTTCAGGAAGGTGACTCATTCTACATTCTTCCCCAACTTATCCAGCAAGATCAGTCTCAGCTGCTCACAGTGGTCACTTGCTTGATGCTGTCCTATCCTGTGTTTAGTCACTCAGTTGTGTCAGACTTTTTGCAACCCCATGGACTCTAGCCTGCCAGGCTCCTCTGTCCATGAGGATTTTCCAGGCAAGAATACTGGAGTGGGTTGCCATGCCCTCCTTCAGGGGATCTTTCCAACTCAGGGATCAAACCCAGGTCTCCTGCATTGCAGGTGGATTCTTTACCCTCTGAGCCACCATAGACACCCAAGAATACTGGAGAGGGTATCCTACCCCATCTTCAGCGGATCTTCCTGACCCAGGAATTGAGCTGGGGTCTCCTGCATTGCAGGTGGATTCTTTACCAGCTGAGCTACCAGGGAAGCCCCATTTGCTTGATACAATATCCTTTATTCACTGCCTTTCATATCCTATCTTGCATTTTCCTTCCTCTCCTACACATAATATTTCCGGGGATCAATGCCCAAATAAGCACTTTTAATTGAATCCTTGTCTCAGGGTCTGCTTCTGGGGAATCCTTGACTATGAGAGCACCCAACTGTACCTAAAACAAAATCAGGCTTCCCAGTGGTCAGCTATTCCCCATTAGAGAAGACTCAGGGCCCCACAATTCTCTGCTTATCCTTGCCAGTGATCTCACACATGAATGATGTTGCACATGCCTTTGAGGGTGAAAGTACCAAATGGGCATCCTTTTCTAGAGGGCAATATTGGCAGTAAATACAGTTTTGAGGATGCTTATCATTCTTGGTTTACTTTCATTTCTAGAAATGCTTTTACGAGAATAGATGAGAGACTGTGCAGTATTTGATGCTTTGCAGTGAAGCTCTGTCTTTAATGTCAGAGAAATGGAAGCAACCTAGGTATCAACAACAGGGTAGGTGGAAATGAGAGCACACTCCTATAATGGCATATATTGTCATCATTAAATGCATGTTAAATATTAATATATTTTGATAAAAGAAGATGTTGTTGTGAGGTGCAAAGGCAAGTCATAAAGCAATCAACAGAGTATGGTCTTCTTTATTGTCAGTTTTGTAGTAGATAAAGGAAATTTCTGGTTCGGCTTAACCCCTGCATAACTCAATGCCTGCTTGACTCTTCAACACATCTTACTGGACCCATTTGAGACCCACATTCCAAGAGTAAACTACAAATGCAGATGGCATATTCCATACCATACTCTAGTGGTAATGACCCATCCCATAGTGATTTTTCAATCCCCTTCCGCCGCCAATCACAAGGAGCCTTTTGGTTCCTCCCTTATTTGGGGAAGACTTCCTCCTCATTGTGGTCTGTCTGGCTCTCACACTCTGCATCAGTAGAGACCAGCTGACCTCTGTCCTGATGCAGCTTTCTTTGCTCATTGGCCTAAACAGAGACCCTTCTGGGGTTTTAGTTATTCTGTGACATATTTGAATGTAATTTCTCATTAGTTGTAGTCAAACATATATTACCTACGAGTCTTCTCTGACTACCTTTTGCATGCCATACACATGTAAATATGTACCATTGAGTTACTGACCCCAGGGGACAGAGGACCTTGAGGAATTGATTTGAATTAGAGCGAAAATTCTTCTACCTCTGACCTTGTCTCCATCTGTTTGCTCTTTTACTTTTTTCCTTCCTGCATTAGGTCCCAGCTGAGCTATAGGTATGAGAGTGGAAGAGATGATTCAGCCATCTTCAAGGAGAGTCTTTTGAAAGTGGCAGGTCTGTGAGTAAGACTTGGGATATAAATAAAAACAAATAGTCCAGAGTTTATTCCATGACTGGGTATATGAGAGAGATATAGTCAGAAACATTTCAAGCCACCTAAGCTAAACTTGCCAATTAACAGCTGAGGGAGAAAGCCCAAGAAAGTGCTACATGATTTTCTAAAGTCTAGCAGTTAACAATAATGAATAAGAACCATAGAGTATTTGCATTAAGTGGAACCTCAAAACTTTTCTATTTATTTACTCGGGGGAGAAGCTCCCTGTCATTGCAACCTCTTGTTTATTTTTAAGGGGGAAAGAGTAGGTGGGTTTTCATTAAAGTCATTTGTGAGCTGGAGGAACCATTTTGAGAGGACTGAGTCTAAAACCAGGCTATGGCCTCCGATGACCTGCAAGACATTTGAAAAATACCAAGCCTCACAACTCACTTATTACAAGTTCTGATTACACAAGTTTGAGGCGGGGCTCAGGGAGATGTGGGCTTCCTTGGTGGCTCGGACAGTAAAGAGTCTGCCTGCAATGCAGGAGACCCAGGTTCCATCTGTGGGTCAGGAAGATCCCATGGAGAAGGGAATGGCTACCCACTCCAGAGATTCCTTGGACAAGGAATTCTGGTGGGATCCTGGTGAGCTACAGTCCATGAGGTTGCAAAGAATTTGACACAACTGAGCAACTAACACTTTCACTTTCAGGGAGATGTATTTTAAAGTTTTTACCCAGGTAATCCTCAAGGCAGCAAAATGTTAGACTCTGGCTGACAAAGCTTTGGGCCATCTGGGGCCTAGAGGACAAGAGAGGTGGGGAGGGAAAATAGGAGATTTACTCACAGAATATAGGCCACTTCTCCCTTCCAGAACAAATTCATTATCCACCCTGGTTGGGACATAACTCTCTTAAAGGAGGAAATAGAATCTACACCCTTGTAGAAATTTTGCCAGTTTGGGTGGAGATGAGTTTGGGGGCTGGTACACAGTCTTCCTGTTCTCTAATATGATAAACAGAAACAGACTCATACACAGAGAGAGCAAACTTCTGGTTACCAAAGAGGAAGGGAGGGGAGGGATGAATTAGGAGCTTGGGATTAGCAGATACACACTACTATATGTAATAGATAGTCAACTAGGACCCACTGTGTGGCACAGGAAGCTGTAGTCAATATCTTGTAATAACTTAGAATGCAAAATAATCTGAAAAGAATATTCATATAGAAGACCAAATCAGTCAGTTCTAAAGGAAATCAACCCTGAATATTCACTGGAAGGACTGATGCTGAAGCTCCAATACTTTGGCCACCTGATTTGAAGAGCAGAGTCATTGGAAAAGACCCTGATGCTAGGAAAGATTGAGGGCAGGAGGAGAAGGGGACAACAGAGGATGAGATGGTTGGATGGTATCATTGACTCAATAGGCATGAGTTTGAGCAAACTCTAGGAGATAGTGAAGGACAGGGAAGCCTGGAGTGCTGCAGTCCATGGATCGTAAAGAGTCAGACACAACTGAGTGACTGAACATCAGCAACATGTTTGTGGTTGATTCCCAAGTAGATCAAACAGTAAAGAGTCTGCCTGCAGTCCAGGAGACATGGGTTCATTCTCTGGACCAGGAAGACCTCTGGAGAGGGGCATGGCAACCCACTTCAGTATTCTTGCCTGGAGAATTCCATGGTCAGAGAAGCTTGGTATGCTACAGTCCATGGGGTCACAAAGAGCTGGACATGACTGAACAACTTTAACTTTCATATATATATATATGCATATATATATCTGAATCACCTTGCTGTACACCTGAAACATGGTAAATCAGCTATGCTGCTAAGTCACTTCAGTCGTGTCCGACTCTGTGGGACCCCATAGACGACAGCCCACCAGGCTCCCCCATCCCTGGGATTCTCCAGGCAAGAACACTGGAGTGGGTTGTCATTTCCTTCTCCAATGCATGAAAGTGAAAAGTGAAAGTGAAGTCACTCAGTTGTGTCCAACTCTTAGCGACCCCATGGACTGTAGCCCACCAGGCTCTTCTGTCCATGGGACTTTCCAGGCAAGAATACTGGAGTGGGTTGCCATTTCCTCCTCCAGGGGAATCATCCTGACCCAGGGATTGAACTGGTGTCTTTTGTGTCTCCTGCATTGGCAGGTGGATTCTTTACCACTGAGCCACCTGGGAAGCCCAGTGGGAAAGCAGCCATAGACAAATAATTGGCTGTATTCCAGTAAAACTTTATTTAAAAAAACAGGTGGCTGGATTGGGCCATGGTTCACTGACCTCTGGTATGGGACATTTGAAACATTCACGGTTAATGTACAGAGGAACAGAATAGTCAGTATGCTCACTAGACAGGTCTGGATTTGAATCCTAGATTGTCCACTAACCAGGAATGTGATCTTGGACTAGTTACTGACATTAGCAATAAAATGCTAATAAAATCACCACCTTGTGGGGTGGTGGAAAGAGGGCTGGTTCAAGTCCTGGATTGATCTTCAACCACTTGTAGTAATCTGGCCAAGGTATTTACATCCCTGTTTCTGAGATGAAACATGCCTGTTTTCTAGAATTTCTAGAAATTAGACTTCAGCTGTGGGGACCTGTGGGCCATGCTCAGCTAACTGATACATTTTTAATTGGCTTATATAGTTTTTTAAAGACATAAGCAGCACTGTGTATGAATGTTTTTTGATATATTGTATGTTTTCATTTATCTGAGATGACTACTGTGCTGTCTTTTGATTGAATAGTTTCACATTTTAAAATTTCCTACTTGTCATCTATAGGTGTTTAGATTTATGACCCCTTTATGGAAGGAGTCAAAAGTCTTGTCAGACTCGGAAAAGAATGTGGCTCTCCCACTCTCAGAGGATGACGTCAAATGTGTTTTTAGTGTATGTTTCTGTGGAACTAGCCCTACAAGACACAGTGGTTTGAAAAAAGTCATGCGTTACTTCTGAGTCTTGGAGTTAGCCAGGCTGCTCTGCTGATGCGGGTTGGGTTCGGCTGATCTCCCTGGGCTCTCTCTCATGCTTAGCTGGGGGAGGGCTGGGGTAGGTCTGCCTCAGTATCACTCTACTCTCCTGTATGTGTCTCATAATGCTCCCACAGAACAGTGGAGGCGTGTACTGAGGGAAGAGGGAAGGCAGATACTGTGCTTTTCAAGTGTCTGCTTGCGTCTGGTTTGCAGCTTTCACATTGGCCAAGACAAGTCAGATGGCCAAGTCCAGACTCAGTGTGTGAGGTCACTACCAAAGTCACAGGGAGGAGTGCAAAACTGGGGCTATTAATGCCATGAATCTTTCACAAACAGGAAGGCAATAGTTTGTATGAGGGGAATGGAGGCACCATTATTCTCTGTCAATTGCTGAAAAATGTGGTACCTTCCCCTAGTCAAAGACAACCGTGAGTGTGGGTGTTTGAGTACCTGGTGTGTATGGAAGAGATGATGTTTCATCTTTTCTCTCTCCCTCCTAAAACAAGAGTGAAGAGAGCTTTGGAGACCTTTGAGAAACTTTTCTATTAGTCCTTTTGGGAACTGTAAGACGATTTTTAAGGACACTGTCAACTGATATCTTTTGCCAAATAAACACAGCCTTCCTTTTTGACGTCTTGATTTTGACATCAAGAGCTGCCTGAATTCTTAACTTGGAATTCATTTTTAGAAAGTTGGCCATTTCTTTCTTCCTGGCACAAGCCAAGAGAATACACTTATTTTAAAGGTGAGAGTGAATTTTAAGAAGAAACATAGATTGGTTATGCTTGCAAAGTAGAAATTGTGTTTTTCAGAGACCTGTGTTCAAGTGGCGATAGTATAGTAAAAGATGTGGATCAATATTGAGTTTGTAAATCTTTTCCTTTGCACACAAGTGATGCTGATCGTGTCCCATAGGAAGCACTGAGATAACATTCTGAAGGCTGAAATGCTGAGACTACATATCACTTTATTTTTCAGAAGATAACTTAGGGTACATTAAGGAAAAAACACATTTTTTCCAAAGCATTGTGTCTGACTTTTTAATGGAGATAAACAGTGCCAGAGAACAGAACTCTCAGTCCATCTTTCAGCCACTGGGTTGGCTAAATGCTTAAGCTCACAGGAGAATAACGAGAAGGAGGCCACAGCTGAGAAAGCTGAGTCCACTTGATGTCAGAGCAGAGTCCACTGGCCTGATGATGAGTTCCTTGACATGCAAAGTGAGGTCCATGGATATCACATCACCTGAAAGCTGATCTCCACCCACCCTTGACTCCACCCGGACCTGCTAAATCAGTTTGCATTTTCTCAAGACTTCAGGGATTTGTGTGCACAGGAGTATTTGAGGAGCACTGGTTCATCATCAATCATAATATAAATTAGAGGCTACATCTGGCTTTAATAGAAACATTTCTAATAATGATCCTGGATCTATTATCATTGGGCCTCCTTTTTTACATCCATCTGAAATGGATCAAGACCTTATGCCTTATGGTCCTTCCCCCAGCCCACCCCACCCCATGTCCTCTCCCTGCCTTTTGTCTGTGGAAAAACTTTAGCCAGAGAATAAGTTTAATCAGAGAAGAGAGAAAATGCAGAAACAAAGGAAAGCACTCAAATAGGACAAAACAATAGTTTGGACAGTAGGCAAAGTCAGGGATCATTAGTTCCTCCTCAAGGGCTAGAGATAATATATTGAGCCATGTCCTGTGAGCTGTCTTGTAGATACTGAAACCCCCACCCAGGTGGAGAGGTTAACTACATGATGACCAGACTGTAGCCATGACATAAACTGCCGTAATTCCGAGAACTGGCCTCAAGGAAATGTGAACAAAATGACCCTGGAACTGAAGATTAACCGTACCTAAAACAATCAAGATGCCGCTGTTCAGACCACCAATGACCAATTTTAAGCTGACTGTCAGAGCTGCCTGTACTGTTTCTACATGTAGCCCCTTCCCTCAGCCTATAAAAACTTGCCCACTGGTTGTCAGGGGAAAGGAGTCAGCCTTTGGACAGGAGTCCCCCCGCTCTCCTCCAGTTGCTAGTATCCAAAATAAAACAAACTTTCCTTTCCGCCAACCTGACTCTTCTGGCTTTGGAGTGGCAAGCATCCAGACCCGACCTTCAGTTACATGTCTAACGGGGACTCATACCTCTCTTTTATGTTTTCCAAAGAGGGTGAGGCCACCAAGCTGTGGCTCTGGTAAGTACTTTGAAACAAGCGAAGAGACATAAATGTTGGGTCTAATTCTTTAAGGAAGTACTTGGATCTGAACATCTCAGTTCAAGTCTTAGATGCTGAGGAAGCTAATGGGACCGAGAAATGCTGTTCTACCTTCATGATGCCAGGTATATCCAACTGCCCACCCTGGGAACTGGTATTCTAGCCACTATGTCTAGAATCTGTTCCATCTGTCAGTGATGAACCCTCCCTTCAAAGGCGGATCTGAACACCTGTCACTTGATTCCCTCTGAGATTTTGTGAGTGATAATGTCCTCTGACAGGCAGCTTCAGCATCACCCAGGGGGTTGTTGGAAGTGCACTGCTTCTAGCTGGATGCCCATCTACTGAACTGGAACCTGCAATTTGGTGAGATCTTCCCTAATTCTTGGGTAAATTAGTGTTAGAACAACACTAATCTAAGTGAATATTTCTCAGCCTTGGCTGCATGTTAGAATTCACTGTTGTTGTTCAGTTGCTAAATCGTGTCTGACACTTTTGCAACTTGGACTGTAGCCAGGCTCTCTGTCCATGGAATTTTCCAGGCAAGAATACTGGAGTGGGTTGTTATTTCCTTCTCCAGGGTATTTTCCCAACTCAGAGATTGAACCTGAGTCTCCTGCATTGGCAGGTGGATTTTTTTTACCATTGAGCCACCCGAGAAACCCTAGGGTACAATGCATGTGTGTGTGCTCAGTCATGTCTGACTATTTGCAACATCATGGGCTGCAACCCACCAGGCCCTTATGTCCATGGAATTTTCCTGGAAAGAACACTGGACTGGGTTGCCATTTCCTCCTCTAGGGGATCTTCCCCATCCAGGGATCAAACCCAAGTCTCTTGTGTCTTCTGCATTGGCAGGTGGATTCTTTACTACTGGCACCCCCTGGGAAGCCAGGAATTCATTGGGGGTTTTAAATACCTGCTAAGTCACTTCAGTCATGTCCGACTCTGTGCGACCCCATAGACAGCAGCCCACCAGGCTCCCCCGTCCCCAGGATTCTCCAGGCAAGAACACTGGAGTGGGTTGCCATTTCCTTCTCCATTTAAATACCTAATATTCTAATATAATTGGCTTTAGAGTGGGATTGACCCCTGCCATCTGTATGTTTTAAAAACTTCTAGATGATACTTTGAGATTCTATTTGGGGGTGCAAAATGAGACCCAGATGAAGGCCAGGAAGAATAAAACAATACAAGGTTTAGAAATATTTGGCATTTGAAGTGAATTGGGGTTCAAATGTAAGAAGAGTAAGAAAAAGAAGTGATGGCAGACAAAGAAAGTGGAGGCAAGTGAAATCCAAATTGTGGTAATGGCAGAGGACCTTTGGGCAAATGCTAGACCTCACATTCAGTGTTAAGTTATATGTGCTGCTGTGATATTAACCATTCTATCATCTGGGAACTGTAGTAAAGGCTACAGGTGGTTGGCTTGATTTTTGGCAAATAAGGAATAAGAGCAGTGTCCAATGCCTGAGTTTATATAGAAACTATGCATTAAGACTGGTGTGATGATGTAGCTTACAGACTCAGGGTGCCTGATTAGATTTTTAATTTCAGATAAAGCATGAAAACCTTTTTAGTATAAGTGTACACCATGGAATATTTGAAATATCTGAAATTTAAATTTATATGCATGCCCTGTATTTTTATTTGCTCAAGCCAGCAACCTTATCATGAACTTGCAACTCATTCAAGAGAAGTAGGAGCTGAGGGCCAGAGGCCATCATGAGAATGTTAGTATTGACTTGGGCAGAGACTTTGGCAAAGACATTGGACTTAAAATGATCTGAGACATCTTACCTACATTTGGTTTGAATCAGAACCAGATGTATTCAAATCTTTATTCTCCATTTTTCAGTTTTATTGCATCTCTCCACTTTCCCCACTCCTGTTCACCTTTGCCTTTCTTTTGTTTGTTTTGTAAAGCGAACTTTTTCTTGACTTGCTGTATATTGTTTTTTCTCAGCTTCCTCCAGTTTTAGCTAAAGCACAGCTCTGATTCTTCCAGTCAATTCAAATTCCTTGGTATTTTCGGACTGGCTCTTATTTATTTACTGTCTTCTATGGCACTGCAACACTGGGGGTTGGGCCATAATTTTACATTTCTAAAGTTCTCTTGTTCTTCGCTATTTGGTGATAGACCCTAGTTTCCTGTGGGCAAGAAAAAGAGTCAGCTCAGGGTGGTGAGAAACATCTGGGGGTGGAGCGGAAAACAACAGCAAAATGAAAACAAGAATGCTGTCTGCAGCCAACTCCCACCAACAACCCTCTCTCCCCGTGCAGTCTACAAAGAGCTTTCTCAGATGGAGTGGTGAGCAGGCAGGGGACCTCTCTCGAAGCCACCAAGTCTGTTGATGTAGATTTTATTTTCTTTTGAAAACTACCTGAAGAATAGCCTTGTGAAACATCTTTCAAGAGTTACCCCAAACTGTGGGCAAGCTCAGGTGGTAACGGAGGTGCAGAGAGAACAGAGGCACCCTGGCATCTTCTTTCCTTGCTTGGCCCATGAGGAGGAAAGAGAAACAGAAAGGAGTGAAACAGCCAAGTGCTTCTGAAAATGTCTTGTTTAAACCAGCAGCAGCAGCAGCACCCTGAAACTTAACGAGAAATGCAGAATCTCTGGCCTACTAACTCAGAAACTCCGAGTGGGTCCAGCAATATGTTTTTAACAAGTCCTCCAGGTGATTCCAACATATACTAAAGATTGAGAACCACTAAGACAGACAGTTCTACCTCTTCACCCTCAATAAGAAAACCTCATCTCTGTTGCCAAGTGCCACTGACTTCGTCTTGGAGATGAGGATTGCCCAGATGTGCAGGGCTGGGCTAGGGAGATGAAGGCCAAGGCTTCCTTTTGCCTAGGGAAGCTTATTCTTTAGTTGAGTAATAATAAGAAAGAGTGGCCAGGTAAGGACAGAAGAAAGAGTGCAGCCTCATCTTCTGGGATCGGGATTTGATTGATCCAGGATGGGGCCCCACCGTTGTGTTGTTCTCGAGTGTAGCCAGGATGGGGGTCCCTGCTTGAGAGCAGAGGCAGGGAGGCAGCAAACCAACCAGCTAGCCTTGTAACTTGGCCCCAATACTGCTGAGAAAGTCCTCACCCAGAGTGAACCTGGCTTGTCTCCGCACAGCAGGAATCTTGCAGTTGAGTTCAGGATCACTGATGATTCAAATAAGTGCTGTGTTTGAGTATGTGTCTCTGTGCATGCATTGTTAAAGACAAACATGAATTAAACCTAAGAGGCCTAATTCCCCCTGGTGAAAATAAGGAGGCCGGGGGGACTTTTCTGCCCCTGTCAGAACATTTACCTTAGAAAATGACAGAATGTTTACTTTAGAAATGAAGTAAGTCTTTGCTAGCTTTAGAACCAGAAAGGGCTTCTTTGAGGGCCCAAGAACAAAATCTTTGATGGTAAAACTCAAGTGAGACAGCACCCTACCTCCTGGTCTCTGGGGAAGGGCAGGAGCCTAAGTCCCTTCAAGTTGCAAAACAGAGTCCTGTTTTCTGGGTAATTAGCAACACACAGGCGCTTCCCCGGTGGCTCAGTGGTAAAGAGTCCACCTGCCAATGCAGGAGATGCAAGAGACCCAGGTTCAATCCCTGGGTCGGGAAGGTCTCCTAGAGAAGGAAATGGCACCCCACTCCAGTATTCTTGCCTGGGAAATCCCATGGATGGAGGAGCCTGGTGGGCTACAGTCCAAGGGGTTGCAAAGAATCAGACACGACTGAGCACACACATTCAAAGCAACACACAGGTGGTCACCCCCATCCCCAAGTAAAGTTAGGGTGGACTATGTGTGAGCAGTAGTCCTGTCAAGTCCTCCACCTGGAGGGCTCGTTATTGTTTATCTTGAAAACATGTTTCCCTGGTTGTGTCACTGGGCTGAGAGAACGGGGCCAGCACGACTGCTTCCTGCCTCCGTGTCTCTTACTCAGCAGGTGGCCTGTGATGTGCTTCATGCTCTGGTTTAATGCTTACCTGGTAATAACTGACTTTGTGGGGAGGATTTCTGGATTGGGAAAAGACTTAAAAAAAATTATTTCCTTTGAAATAAAAAATAAAATTATTTTATGAAAATAAAAATATAATTTCACTTGAGTCTGTGTGTGTGTGTGTGTGTGCAGTCAAACACACATGCATGTGTGTTGAAGGTAAGGGGCTGAGCATATTAGGAATCGCCCCACCCTCACAAGGCCCCATTTCTGCTGCTTATATCAATTTTTCACTTTGGTTTTCCTTGCAAGGTTTACATGAGAAGAGGCTTTGCTCTACTTTAAAAACAGGTTGAACAGCAGTGAGCGTAGTGTTTTCTGGGTCACTGTGGCCCTGGCATTCTGGGAATCCAGGGCTCATGCTAGGACCACAGCCGTCATCCTGCTGGACTTCCCGATGCATCAGGGCACCGCCTGTATGCAAAGGGAGCTGGGAAGAGGCCCTGTACCACCCACAGGGAGGGAGGGGTCCTCCCGGGATTGCACTGTAACTATAGGGTGGGGACAGGCACAGGGCAGGGGGCTGCAGGGGGAAGGCTTGCAGAGAGGCAGTGATAAAAGGAGGGAATTGGGAAATGATCTTCCCTTTGGGAACAGTCCTGTTTCTTCTGGAGCCCAAGACCCGTGGTTCCAGCCTCATTTATGATAGTGTTTCCAGTAGTCCAAGACCACGACAGCCGACCACAACAATATCCGAGCCGCTGAGAATGCGGACTGGAGTTTGCCCTCGACTAAAGACATCGGTCAGGACAGTGGCCTCTGGAGTTCTTTCTGTTGTACCTCGTAGAATTACAAGATTACTGGATGTCACGGGTGGTCTATTTTCGCTTTTCTTTTCTACTTTCACTATTGCTACCGTAGTTTTAGTGACTCCTTGATCAGTGGACAGAGAGAACACCAGACTCCAGAACTCCCAGACTCTCTCTCCACCCTTCCACCCACCACTTCACAAAAGGCCTCATTGTGTTCCCTGACCTCTGGGGCCGTGAATGGCGCCTTTATTCCAGCCCCATTTCTGAGAGTGCAGCAAGTTTCCTTAAGCCCAGTGTTTTTGACGTCATTTACACAATTAGAAAACAGAAGAGCTAGGAGGAATTCATGAAATGGTTTGATCCAACTTCATTCCTTTCCTCTCTTTTTTTGTAACAGAAATGAGGAAAGGACCAGAAGAGTCAAGAGACTTGGCCAGGATAAAGCCGTTGGTTGTCCACGGAGCTGATCTGATACCCTGAAACACTTGGCCAAAACTCTGCAGATTCTTTTTTTCAATTTTGTCCTGTTAACATTGCCATGGGAAAGCTAATGGATATACAATCCCCTTACAAGATACATGGATTTTCTCCCATTTACGTGTCCGGGAAAATTTCAGAGCTGGAACTCAGCTCTTCTCTGGTCCCCTGTCTTACTTCTTCAAACGCTTAATTCAGGGTGAGGTTTGCTGTAGAATTTGTTTGTTCAGCTGATGAATTTCCAATTTGAAAAGTTTCTGCTGCTTTGTCACTGTCCTAGCAAATGGGGGGATGTTTGTGGGAACGAAGTTGGAGTCCAGGCTGGTTAGAGGCATGCATCCTTATCACTTGTGTCTTAGAGTTGGAGGCTTATGTTTTCCCTAATCTCTAGACTAAAGTATGGGACACTTTGCTGTTCAATAGCTTCTCTTTTTAGGGAGGAAGCTCTTTGTATTTTTGCTTGTCTTATCAAAGATTTTTTTTTTTTGATGTGGATCATTTTAAAAGTCCTTATTGAATTTGTTATGATATTGCTTCTGTTTTATGTTTTTTGGTGTTTTGGCCACAAGGCGTGTGGGATCTTAGCTTCCTGACCAGGGATCGAACCTGCACTCCCTGTACTGGAAAGCAAAGTCTTAACCACTGGACCACCAGGGAAGTCTGGAAGCTCTTTGCTTTAATGTCTCTTCATCCTTGGGAATTGATTCCTTCGTCTGTATGTTCATTCTTTACCTTAGGAGGCTGTGTTTGACTTTGTTGACCTGAGTCGCAGTTTTCTTCCTCTGAGAAGACTTCTGTGACCTGTTGGCAATGTTTGTGCTTGTCTCCATTGTTTCCTGAACATACCTTAGAATAGCCTTGACATAGTGCCCTGGAATTGTTAGCTAGACTATGAAAAAGTGAAATGGAAAATTTCACTCTTACATGCATTATTCCAAGTGAAAGACATCAGACTAAGAAGGAAAGATACTGTATGATTCCATTTGTATTATATTCTGGAAAAGGCAGAACCATAGGGATAGAAACTGGATTGATGGTTTCTTGTGAGTAGTATAGGGCTTGATTACAAAGGGGCATGGGGACATGTTTGCTCTGATGAAGCTGCTCTATGTCTTGATTGCAGTGGTAGTTACAGGATTGTATGTATTTGTTAATACTCATAGAACTGTATGCCAGAAAGGTAACTTTTATTGTATGTAATTTACACCTTAATAAGTGTGATTGCAGAGAAATAAACAAAGACACAAAGAGACCAAGTCTTCAAAAAAATAAGTTCCAAACCAGTCAAAATTGCCAACTCTCATAACTGAGTTAAAATAAATATAGCCTTCTTTGTTCTGGGAGTCCACTTTTTATACTTAGAAATAAACTTCACTTAGTCTCAGAAATTAAGTTTAACATGGAGGTTCCCTCCAAGATAAATATGCAGATGGTCCCTCTGAAGCCAGCTCTATCACCCTGGCCTAGAAGGGCCCTGCAAGGAGCTGCCTCTCTTCTTCCAGAAGGGTGACCCAAGGTCCAATTTATCTTGTCTAAATGGGGATACCATACACAGGTTGGGTGGCCTCGGAACCCAAGGGGTTTGCATCTATTGAGCGGGCCGTGCTGCTGCAAATGTCCAGGTATTATGTCTGTGCAGTTGGATGGAGGACCAGCTGGAAGCTGAGAATGATACATCATCAGGGCCATACATGGCAGGCCACTGCTCAATGCTCCAGACCCAACAGAGATGCAGTGACAGAGTGAAAACCAAGGGAATCAGGAGCACTTGATGTCAAGTCAGAGTAAACACGTCAGGGATCAGGTGGAGATGCAGCTGAGTAAGTCCTGGAGAGAGCTTGTGATTAGACCAGTTGAAGGATGTGATTTTCTGCCTGTGTTGGTCAAGATGGACTCACGGGTGAGACCAGATGCATCCAAGGGCTGAGGAACTCCTAACAGAAGCCAAGAGAGATGAGCCCTCTCAGTTGCCTCCCACCTCACCTCAGGAGGCCAGTTTCTCCAGATGCTGACTGCAGTGGTGAGGTTGTGAGGAGACTGGGTTTTTCAGAAATCTAACAGAAATTTAATACTGGTTTATTTCCCTTAATGATCATCTGGACTTCTTTCTCTTCCAGTGGCCAGTGCTGAGGGGCTGCTGCAGGCTGTTCTGGGTTGTATGTCTTTGGGAGGCTGAGAAAGCTCTGAGGACTGAATCCCTTCCCTTAAAGGGATCAATCACAGGGCCTGCGGGGCCGTCTGGCCAGCACGGTTGAGGAGTTTGCTCCGAGTGACGTCCAACCCCCCTGGCCTTGTCGTCATCCTCAAGCTGTCTTGGCTGCATCTGTCTGCTCTGCAAGGTTTTTCCCAGCTGTATCCAGGCCTGTGTTTGCGTTGGGCCTGTGGTTAAAATTACACTGCTTGCAATTATCTGGGAGAAAAACTTTATCCCAGTGCTGTGCTGGCCAGTGTTTAATAACTGGCTCTCTGGGAGGAAAGGCCTTGATTTGTAGCATTTGCTGAATATCCTGGTATAGATACTCCCACCATGACTGATTTCAAGCTACCAGCCTGATGTCAGGAGCCAAGAGCTAAGATCCACCACACAGATTCCATTGCTGCCAATAACCTCAAGAAGGAAGAGATTGGAAAATGCCCTTAAAGAATCAAAGGGATGAGTTTTGAGTATTTATTACTTTTGTTTCTATTATTATGTATTATTTAGTTTCTAGAATTAGATTTTACATAATGGCTGAAATCTAAAAAGAAATGATAGAAGTAAACTTACAAAACAGAAGGAGACTCACAGAGAGTTCTGATTATGAACAAATGGGGCCACATATCTCCCGAACGACCTCTGACCCTTGACCTCTTTTTGGGAGTTCTTGACTGTCAAGATCAAATCCAGGTGTATCCCAAGGGATGTTGGCAGCTCTGTAGCTTTTCTCTGGGTCATTGAATGTAAATGATGCAGCTGGCTTGTACAGAGCTTTGCATTTTAAGACTTGATATCTCTGCCTGCTAAAGGATCAAGCCAATGTTTGACTCCCTCTGGGTTGTTGTGATTTTGGTTATTTTTGTTACTCCCATGCCTCTCAATGATGCCATGTATCTCAACTCTTTCAGCCCCTTCACTCTATAGGAAAAAAGAGATCTCCTGCTGAGGTTTTCACAGATGCTTTGTAGAGTCTGTTTGGATTTTTTTGTTGCATTTTGTGGGCAATGCATTGAGTGTTCTTTCTTATATTTGTACTTTCCTATTTTCCTCTCCAACCCTTACCCCTATCTCCACCCCAAAATAGTTTCTTTTCTACTTTTATGAAACATGCATGATCAACTCTATAGCTGACAACACCTAAAAGGGTGCTTCCAAGAAGATCCAGATTTAAGAAAAAAAAAATTATCCCCTCTCCAACTGCCTTTCTGGGCTTCCCAGGTGGCTCAGTGGTAAAGAATCCCCATGCCAATGCAGGAGGCACAAGAGACATGGATGCAATCCCTGGGTTGGGAAGATTCCCTGGAGAAGGAAATGGTAAGCCACTCCAGTATTCTTGCCTGAACAAGTCCATGGACAGAGGAGTCAGGCAGGGCACTGTCCATGGGGTTGCAAAAAGTCAGACATGACTGACACACACACACACAGCACACACACACACACAGCACACACACACAGACACACACACACACATACTGCTTGCTTTCCCCAAGTATGCTGAGGCCTCCTGAAATAAACAGGACTCCGTTTGAGCTGTGTAGTTACCTTCACCAAGCAATTTGGGTCACCCTGAGCATGAGCAACCAATGTTTGCAAACAACTATGTATGCCAACGTTTCTCTAGAGTCTCTTGTGTTAATTTATGAGGTTTTTGGAATTCCTATACCCTATTAAAAGAAATCACTCTGAAAAAATGGAGTTACCTTTAGCAATTCTGACTTCAGCCAGGAATTGTTAAGGGCTTGGCAACACTAGAAATATTTCAGGGCTTGGAGATGGGACAAAACAGGGATATGAAAGAACAAGGGCCTTGGAAGATGAACTTCAGTCATTCATACTCCACTCCAGGCTGGCCAGTGGTCCTCACAGGATGGTCAGTCTAGTGGCAGCATCAACACCACTTGGGATTTTCACCCAAAGTGCAGAACCTCAAGCAGCTCCAGAGGTGTTTAATCTCTGGGAATGGGGTCCAGAAATTCTGTGTGTCAGTAAGCCTCCCAGGGAATCCTGATACGCAGGCAAGTTTGAGAAGCTCTAAACCACTGATTGGAGATCTTCCCTTGTGGCTCAGTGGTAAGGAATCTGCCTTCAGGGCAGGAGCTGCAGGAGAGGCCAGGTCAATCCTTGAATGGGGAAGATTCCCTGGAGAAGGGCATGGCAACCCACTCCAGTATTCTTTCCTGGAGAATCCCATGGACAGGGGAGGCTGGTGGGTTACTGTCTATAGGGTCACAAAGAGCTGGACACGACTCAAGCGACTTAGCACACTTGCACTGATTCAGACCCACTTTTCTTCAACTTTTCTACATAAGTATCAGGAATTTGGATTTTATAAAATATTAGAAGTCCTCTGGCATAAGGAGAATTTAATGAGTGTGTACCTACTCCTCAACATCCTTACAATGTTTGTGCTGAAAGCTTAGATTGTGAAGTAAGGCCAGCTCTCTCTCACTATGCTGCAGTGTTCTCCTTCCTTGTGATTCTTAAAAAAGAGTAAGTTTTGAGACAAATCTTGTAAATGATAACTGTGAGTGACAAAAATGGTGCATGCTCAGTTGTGTCCAACTCTTTGCAACCCCATGGACGATAGCCTGCAAGGTTCCTCTGTCCATGGAATTTTCCAGGCAAGAATACTGGAGTGGGTAGCCATTACTTCTTCAGAGGATCTTCCTGGCCCAGGGGTAGAACCTGCATCTCTTGCATCTCCTGCATTGATAGGCAGGTTCTTTACCACTGGCGCCAGGAGATAATTGTCCATAATCCTCTTTGATCCAGAAATCAGCCATGATTCAAAGAGAATCATGTGGACTCTCAAACCTGTCACTGGTTTGCACCCATAACTGAACACCTGTCTGAGTAGGAACATAGAATATGAAGAAAAAACATACAGTGGACTAAAAAGAGGAACAACTATTGAATACCTAAGAATTCTTTTAGCTATTTTGCTGCTAAGGTAACAGAAGAGCGATTTCCCCCACCCCCATGTCAGGTGGTATATCCTGTTTAATGTATTTTGGAACCAGGGGAAAGCAAACTGCACTTCTGAAAACCTCTTAGAGTAAGAAAATTACTGGAGTAGATGTCAGAACACTTGAACCCTTGTTCTGTTCTGTCCTGGTAACTCACTAGCTGTGTGACCTTGGAGAAGGAGACCGCTTCCTGAGCCTCTGTGCTCTCCTCTGTAAATCGGGGTTGCAGTCCACCCCCTCTCTATATTGCAGGTTGTTGGGAAGATAAAATAAGAAAATGTGTACAAGTCATAGAAATATGAAGCATTGGGTTGGACAAAAAGTTTGTTTGGGTTTTTCTGTAACATCATCTTATAGCAAAATCCAAACAAACTTTTTGGCCAAGCCAGTACATAGGCAATATGGTATCCTGGGGCCATGTGGCAGAATGCCTCTCTGTACTTCCACCCCTTCTGCTTCCTTTTTGTAAAAATAAAATAGGCTGAGAGTCAGAGGAAAATCTCTGAGGACACATTGTTTCTGAGCTTTACAGGGGAGCCAGTGGCAGCAGAAGCTAAGAAACCCACACAGAACTGGCTGGCTTCTTCCGGAGGCCTAGACTGAAGTCTATAGGTTTTACTGCTACCCAGGGAGTCTCATCCATGAGGGCCTTGGAGAAGGATGCATCTACTAATCTGGGACCTGTGAGCCTTAGAGGGATTCTCTGAACTTGTGACACTTGTAAGCCTAGAAAAGAAGCACCAGTGGGCTGGGCTGCTACTGGACCTCACGTGTGAAAGGATTAGCAAGTGCACTTGGATAGGTCAGCACTGCACTTCTCGTTAGTGAGCAATTTGGAGGGTTCTCTAACCCTATACCCAGCCGTAATATCATATGCCACGGCTGGAAACAGCATCTATTTTCAGAGTTCCAAAGTCTCAGAGAGTATTTCTAGAGAATAAAACTTTCTGAACCTTGAGGAAAGTATTCAAGGACACAGTTTAACAAATTAGAATTTATTCACAACATGGATCTTAAGACAGGAATGTGCAAAGTACAGAAAGGCAAGACCAGTAATGGCTCCTGCTTTTCCATATTTATAATCAAAAGGTAAAAGGAAAACAGCGTAACAGAGAGCAAACATAAAATAGTCTGGACACAAACCATACATCAGTTATTAAAATAAACATAAATCAGCTGAATTCTTCTTTCAGAGTAGATGATCAGATTGAACTGATGATAAAATATGCATCATAAAGAGTTTATCAAATATATACCAGGGAATAAAATCAAAATGAAGCAAAGTTGAGACTATTAACGCCAGATAAAATGACATACAAGAGCAAAACATCAAACAGGTAAAAGAAGAATAAATGATGGTGAAAGTTTTATTCAACAAAGAAGATATAATAGTTGCAAAATTGTCTGCATTAAATATCTCATCTGCCATATACAAATCAAAAATAAAATGGAAACAAAAGTACATTATAAGTTTAAGGAAACTTTGGAAAAGTACTAATACAGCTGTTGATAATTGATAAGTAGCTTTCTGAATTCCAAATAGCAAATAAATAGCAAATAAACAATTTACTGAAGAATAGACTCATTAAACTCAACTAACTAGAAACATGCTACCAAATGGATAAGGCCTTTCTCTTTGTAAACTAGAAACAGAAAGTGTACATTCTTCCCTGTTTTGATGGAGCAACTAATAGTATTGATCATGTATTTAGCCACATTGAAAATCTTATTAAAATAATCCAAGGCAAGATTTTTATAGACCACATTCTCAGATTAGACTCAGTTAAGCTAGAAATCAGCAATAAAAAGGCCATAAAGGACATTAACTACATGAAAGCTCAAAGTATTCTTCTAAATAATTATTATATCCATGAGAAAATTCAGCTAAATTCACACAGTATTTAAAATACTAGGGAGAGAGTGAAGTAAAAAGAACACTTAGTACAAAAATTATGGGATGTAGCTAAGAATATATTATGCAAAAATGTCTTTATTGTTTTATCATTTATAAAAGACTATAAAAAGCAAACTTCATTTTTCAAATGAAGATATTAGGACAAATATGATAAACCAAAAAAAAGAAAAGAGGAAAGATGCAATTGTAAACTCTCAAAAAAAGAATAGAATAGAAAAAGCACAGTAGGAAGGAAACATCAAACAAAAGCAATTTCACTGAAGAGATGAGTGAGATTGAGTGACAAGAATGACTAGTGAAAAAAAACAGAAATGTTCAGTGTGTTGCATGAAGAAGAAAAACTGCAGACCCATGAGAGAGTTAAATTTTTATTAGAAAATCATATCTATAGATATAGTATAAAAATTTTATTACCTTGATAAGTATAATCAAGTAAAATGGACTCAACAAGAATTAAAATATCTGGTTAGGCAACAACCAGTAAGTTGATATTAAAATAATTACATATCTACCATTTAAAAAAATCACTAAGCCCAGATAGTTTCATAGTCAACTTTAATCTAACTTTTAAAAATATAGGAATTTCTCGGCAATTGAAGTGATTGGAGACGGCATGTAAATGACAGAAAGTTATACATTTGTTTTATTAAAATTATATAAACTCTATACAAAATCTGATAAGGCTTATATAAAAAATAAAGCTCTGAGTCAATTTTCTAAAGTGTCAGCCAAAAATTTCAGTCAAATAGAATAACAATGCCACACTCAAATGTGGCAATCAAAGAAATCTTATTCAAAGAATTTAAGGAAATTTCAAATTTCGAAATATATCAACCTACTTCCTTACCTCAGTAAATTAAAGAGAGGAAAAGCCATATGATTATACCAAAAGAAACTGAAGTACTTTATAAATCCAGCATTCATTCTCCATAAAAATTCTAGGTAAAATTTAAATAGAAGGAAGCAGGATAAAGATATACTTAATAAAAAACATGAAGATGAATGGTTGAAAATTTCCTGGCAGTCTGGTGGTTAGGACTCAGCACTTTCACTGCAGGGGACCCAGGTTCAATTCCTGGTCCAGGAATTAATAACCTACAAGCTGCGCAGTCTAGCCAAAAAAAGTGAAAAAAAGATAGTAAAACCCTGAAATGAATCCCATTAAAATATAGAAAAGTTATGGATAACTTCTATTACTATTACAACTGAACACTGTTTAGCAAGTGCTAATTGATGTAATGCTGCTGCTGTTAAGTCATTTCAGTCGTGTCCGACTCTGTGCAACCCCATAGACGTAAGCCCACTAGGCTCCACTCTCCTGGGATTCTCCAGGCAAGGATACTGGAGTGGGTTGCCATTTCCTTCTCCAGTGCATGAAAGTGAAAAGTGAAAGTGAAGTCGCTCAGTCCTGCTGGACTCTTAGCAACCCCATGGACTGGAGTCCACCAGGCTCCTCCGTCCATGGGATTTTCCAGGCAAGAGTACTGGAGTGGGGTGCCATTGCCTTCTCTGAATTGATGTAATAAAACTGGTAAATAAAATAATTAATTATTGTGTCCTTACAAAATTCAAGAGACTCCACTGAAACAACTATTAAATTCATTAAGAGAACATGAAAGTTGGGTGGGAGAGGGATTGGATAAATGTACAAAATCAACAAATAGCCTTTCTCCATATTGAAATATCAACTTATAAATTATTATTTGTAATAATGAAAAAATATATTCAGGAATAAATGAGAAAATACACATTAGAAATGAAGAAAACTATGAAATCTTTCAAAAATAAATGAGAAAACAATCATACTCCTGGGTCGGAGGATGCACTTCATAAAAATACTGATTCATTCTCCTTTAATGGATAAATTTAATGAAATTTCAATCTGAATTGAATCTGGTCAGAATAATTAAAATTCCATTGGAAAACGAAATGATTTTTAAAAAGCCAAGAAATTTTTGAAAAAGAGTAATAATTAAAATATATGTGTATATATGTATTAAATATACAAAAAGTTACTCTGTTAGTGTCTTACTGGTGCCATAACACATTACTGCACACTTGGTAGCTTCAGACGGCAGACATGTCTCCTGTCAGAGCTCTGAGTCTGAAGTCCCGGGGTCTCAGGGACCCTGCCCCGCGGCAGCTCCAGGGGAAGCCGTGCCTCGTCTCTCTCCGCGTCTGGTGGCTGCGGCATGCCCGCTCCTGACAGCGCCTCCCCTGTCTCTGTCTCCGCGGTCACGTGGCCTCCTCTTCTGCCTTCTAAGAACATCAGTGATGGCACTAGGGTTCATCCTGAGGATCCAAGGTGATTTCCTCCTCTCAGAATTCTTAGCTGAATTACACTAGTAAAGACCCCTTTCCCCAAAACAGGTAGAATTTACCAGCTTCAGGGATTAAGTCATGGCTATCTTTTGGAAGGTCATTTTCCAAGCTACCACATGCATTCAAATCAAAACCTGTGGCTGTGAGAAGAAGCAAACAGACCAGTGGACGGAATGGTCAAGAAGTAGAGCCACATACAAAGGGGAGGGATACATAGGGCAAAGGTGGGATATTTCACGTCACCAGGAAAATATGCTTTATTTGATGATTGGGTATTTACAGATGAAAATAAAACTAGATCCCTATTTCATTACCATATAAAAATAAGTCCCAACTATATCAAATTTGTGAATGGAGTGGTGGTAAAGGCTATCGTGTATTTTTATAGCTAACTTGAAAGTCAATTTACTAACAATTAAGAGATCTGAGAATGTGTGTGTCCACATTAGAGAATGGGGGAGGGGAGTTGGGGGGGGGGGGCGGCACAGAGAATAAGGATCTACCCCAAACAAAAATTATTAGTTACATCTATTCTCAACTGACATGATGAAGAGAAAACACTTTCTTTCAAAATAAGTATTTCTAAATTTATCATTTAACCTCCAATCTTTTCTAAAGTCTTGAACTTTTTTGTTTTTTGCTTTACATTTATGTTCCTAGTTTCTGGATTTATCTTGCTGAAAGAGGTATTTTCTGAGTTACGTCAGTAAGACTATTGTGGGAATTTCTAAAGTGTTTAGTTAGGTTAAGAGGCCTTTGAATTACAAAAATCACATTTTTGCAAACCGATATCCATCATCAGTTAGGACACATTCAAATCTAGGAGAGTATCACTTCCCACTTCCCTGGTGGTTCAGGGGATAAAGAATCTGCCTGCAATACAAGGGACCTTGGTTCGATCCCTGGGTCAGGAAGATCCCCTGGAGAAGGAAATGACAATCCACTCCAGTATGTTTGCCTGGGAAATGCCATGGCTAGCATAGCCTGGCAGGCTATGGTCCACGGGATTGGAAGAGATGGACACGACATAGTGACTAAACCACAACCTCCTGGTTGTTTTTTTTTTTTTTTTTTTTTTAACAAGTGCCATCACTTTTGGCTCAGGTGGTAAAGAATCCACAGGAGACCTGGATTTGATCCCTGGGTCGGGAAGAGGCCTTGGAGAAGAGAATGGCTACCCACTCCAGTATTCTTGCCTGGAGAATCCCATGAACAGACAAGCCTGGCAGGCTACAGTCCATGGGGTTGCAAAGAGTTGGACATGACTGAGTGACTAATCACACATGCACTTGAATAATAAATTACCATCACTCTTAGAGAATAGGGGCTTCTCTGGTGGCTCAGATACTAAAGAATCTGCCTGCAGTGCAGGAGACCCCAGTTTGATCCCCGAGTCCAGAAAATCCCCTGGAGAAAGGAATGGCAACCCACTACAGTATTCTTGCCTGGAAAATTCCATAGACAGAGTAGCCTGGCAGGCTACAGTCATGGAGTTGCAAAGAGTTGGATAGGACTGAAAATTAGAGAATGGAGTTAAAGAGTTGAGGAATTCTTTAGTTTACTCACTCTCATCTCAGAGAAGAAGGAACCAACGCCAAGTAATGATCCAATTGACCTTCCAGTGTCACATAGATCAGGTGGGATAACACCAACATCTCCAAACTCCCAGCCCAGTGTACTCCAGGGCCTCCCACACCCGGCCCTGCCCAAAGACTGTGAGGATCAGATCAGATCAGATCAGCCGCTCAGTCATGTCAGACTCTTTGCAACCCCATGAATCGCAGCACGCCAGGCCTCCCTGTCCATCACCAACTCCCGGAGTTCACTGAGACTTACGTCCATGGAGTCAGTGATGCCATCCAGCCATCTCATCCTCCGTCATCCCCTTTTCCTCCTGCCCCCAAGCCCTCCCAGCATCAGAGTCTTTTCCAATGAGTCAACTCTTCGCATGAGGTGGCCAAAGTACTGGAGTTTCAGCTTTTTGGGCTCCCGCAAATGGTCTATTGTCTCTACCTCTTGGGGCCTTGAATGGTTACTCTTTTCCTCTATGAAGGAGACTAGAAGTGCATTATCCACCTCCAACACCCTACTGTGATTCTTTTCAGTCTAATTCCATGGACATCACAAAGAGTTCCAAATACTCCCAAATACTAATGAAAGGCCTTAGGTAGGAATCCACTGACTATGCTGATGGATGATCAAATGGGCACAGAGGCCTGATAGGCAGGCTAATGGGGACAGGAATGGGAGACTATATCCCGAGAGATGGAATAAATAACTCACCTCATACTGGCATGCCATACACCTGTTCCTAAGTAGGGTTACCACTGTGGGGACATTTTTCCTTGTACACATAGTAGAGGGAAAATAGTCTCCCTAATCTTTCTGAACTTAATATCAGATAACCAGACCATCCCCCACTGTAACCAGATTGCCAGTAGAGAGGTCTCCCTTTCTGTGGACACTGGAGGCTAGGGTTGGGGTGCAAGTCATGTGGGTTTTGCAGGAGGTACTCACAGGGTAGTGAAGTTGAGACAGTGAACAGAAAGAAGCATGGTGTGTGTTAATGACATGTGTTAAAGAGAAGAGGTGGCAAGAATACACAGAAGAACTGTACAAAAAAGATTTTCATGACCAAGATAATAACGATGGTATGATCACTCACCTAGAGCCAGACATCCTGGAATGTGAAATCAAGTGGGCCTTAGAAAGCATCACTATGAACAAAGCTAGTGGAGGTGATGGAATTTCAGTTGAGCTATTTGAAATCCTGAAAGATGATGCTGTGAAAGTGCTGCACTCAATATGCCAGCAAATTTGGAAAACTCAGCAGTGGTCACAGGACTGGAAAAGGTCAGTTTTCATTCCAATCCCAAAGAAAGGCAATTCCAAAGAATGCTCAAACTACCACCTGATTGCACTCATCTCACATGCTAGTAAAGTAATGCTCAAAATTCTCCAAGCCAGGCTTCAGCAATACATGAACCGAGAACTTCCAGATGTTCAAGCTGGTTTTAGAAAAGGCACAGGAACCAGAGATCAAATTGCCAACATCTGCTGGATCATGGAAAAAGCAAGAGAGTTCCAGAAAAACATCTATTTCTGCTTTATTGACTATGCCAAAACCTTTGAGTGTGTGGATCACAATAAACTGTGGAAAATTCTGAAAGAGATGGGAATACCAGACCACCTGACCTGCCTCTTGAAAAACCTATATGCAGGTCAGGAAGCAACAGTTAGAACTGGACATAGAACAACAGACTGGTTCCAAATAGGAAAAAGGAATACGTCCAGGCTGTATATTGTCATCCTGCTTATTTAACTTATATGCAGAATACATCATGAGAAACACTGGGCTGGATGAAGCACAAGCTTGAATCAAGATGTCCGGGAGAAACATCAATAACCTCAGATAGGCAGATGACAGCACCCTTATGGCAGAAAGTGAAGAGGAAATAAAAAGCCTCTTGATGAAAGTGAAAGTGGAGAGTGAAAAAGTTGGCTTAAAGCTCAACATGCAGAAAACGAAGATCATGGCATCTGGTCCCATCACTTCATGGGAAATAGATGGGGAAACAGTGGAAACTTTATTTTTTGGGGGCTCCAAAATCACTGCAGATGGTGACTACAGCCATGAAATTAAAAGACGCTTATTCCTTGGAAGGAAAGTTATGACCAACCTAGATAGCATATTGAAAAGCAGAGACATTACTTTGCCAACAAAGGTCCGTCTAGTCAAGGCTATGGTTTTTCCTGTGGTCGTGTATGGATGCGAGAGTTGGACTGTGAAGAAAGCTGAGTGCCAAAGAATTGATGCTTTTGAACTGTGGTGTTGGAAAAGACTCTTGAGAGTCCCTTGGACTGCAAGGAGATCCAACCAGTTCATCCTAAATGAGATCAGCCGTGGGTGTTCTTTGGAAGGAATGATGCTAAAGCTGAAACTCCAGTACTTTGGCCACCTCATGCAAAGTGTTGACTCATTCGAAAAGACTCTAATGCTGGGAGTGATTGGGGGCTGGAGGAAAAGGGGACAACAGAGGATGAGATGGCTGGATGGCATCACCGACTTGATGGACATGAGTTTGGGTGAACTCCGGGAGTTGGTGATGGACAGGGCGGCCTGGTGTGCTGCAATTCATGGGGTCACAAAGAGTCGGATACGACTGAGCCAATGAACTGAACTGAAACAAAAGAGAGATTACGCCCAGGGCAATAGTAGCTCAATACCACTGGGGGCCTCTAGGGGCAGTGTAGAACCCAGTCCAAGAGTTGTCCTGACTACACCGCCAGAAGCAGGGGACCCACCAGTTCCCACCCCTCATCCGCTCATCGGCTGAGGCCAGCTTCAGGGGAATTGACTCCCCACTTCTTGTGACCACCCCTGTGTGGGGAGCAGAGAGTGAACCTTCAGCTGGCAGCTGCATGCAGCCGGCCACCTTTACTTGAGGACTAACGCATCTGCTACAATGACCTAGAAAGAGAGTTCACATCTTAATTTTCAACAACTTTATTTCATAAATAGGTTAGGGCTTCTAACTTGGCCTTATAAAGGTAATTTAGTCTATATTCTTAGGGAAAGTGCAAACAGTAAATTCATTCACTAATGGGCATTTGAGTTTTCTGCTCTAATATAAAGGAAAATTATATTTTTAAATTAAGGTTCTAAATTTTTTTTTTGCTATTACCTGTATTGGGAGTGGCTGGGTCCTGACCTAGAAGCTAAAGATCCATGCAGTTCACTCCCATTGTGACATTTAAGCCCCTATAATCTCATTAACAGGCAATGAGGCTCCCACAAACATTCATTTTTTAAACTGTTGAGCAATTAGAGCTGACAGAGACATATACATTAAAATTTTCAGTGCATTTGCATTGGGACTGAAAACCACCATAGTTATCCTGCTCACAAAATCTGGCCAGGAGGTCAGACAAACTCCCTTGGGTATGTGCTTCTCTAGATTTTTCTCTCTTCCTTTGTCTGTGCTTCTTACCTTTCTAGGGGCTAGACCCAAGAATGGAGGCATTAAAATCAATCTAGTTTTACTTTGTATCAGAATATTCCCTTACAATGACATACTTTTCTTTCTCTTTTTTTTAAAATTTGATGATTTTCTTCAAATCTAGACTTGCTCTTATATTATCAAGGCTGGCACATGCTTGTCACAATGCCATCTGAGGCTTGTCTTATTGCCAGGAGGTCTTAAATCCTAGTTTTCTGTCTTAGATGTAAGGGCGGAAATGTTATTTATGGGTAATTACAAAATCACCTTGCTCCATTTGATTTATTGGAGAAATTTCAATCAAGGTTTCATGCTCATCTCAAGCAGAAAACTATGCTGATAGTATTTAATGATTTTTAAATTCTGCCAACTCCAGATCTTTCTTGCTTTTAGATTTTAGATGGTGGATTTGGGGAATGTATCAAATGCACTCCATGCTATGGAGATATTTGGTAGGTCCAGAAATAAAGCCCCACCCTTCCTCTTCCCAGCAGTTGATTTGATTGGTTGTGTTTTCTGCCTGTGTGCTAGCTGGGAGGGGCCTGAGGTATCACCAAAGTTGGCCTGGCTCCTGATTATAGTATCTACTGCCAAGGTGTTGGGATGTGAATTTAACTAGAGGTGACAGGGGCAATCAAGGTCACTGAGTTAGTGATGAATTTAGTGTTTAACAAGGTAGACATTTATAGTGAGTATATATTCCATTTGTGTTATGTTTTCCAGATATGCCAAAATTATATTTTAATTAAATCTTTTTGATAATTGAGGCATATTTTCCACAGAGTGAAATGCATGGCTATTAAGTACATGGATGAGTGAGTGCATATACTCATGTAACATACACCCCAATCAAGATACTGAACATTTTCATCACCCCAGAAACTTCCTTGTAACTGTTTGCACTCAGCTCCCCCACCTTCAATCACACTTGAAGCTTCCTGTCAGTATAGGACAGTTTTGCTTGTTCTTGAATTTCATGTTAACTAGAATCATATAGCAGAAGGAAATGGCAACCCACTCCAGTATTCTTGCCTGGAGAATCCCATGGACAGAGGAGCCTGGTGGGCTGCTGCCCATGGGGTCGCACAGAGTCGGACACGGCTGAAGTGACTTAGCAGCAGCAGCAGCAGAATCATATAGGATGCACTTTTTGGTATCTAGTTTCTTTCATCTTGTGTTTGGTTTTTGAAATTCATCTTTGTAGTTGTATAAATCAAGTTTGTTTCTTTTTATTGCTGAATAGAGTTCTATTGTATGAATATACAATAAGGTCTTTCTCAAATCTCTTGTTGATGGATATTTGGATTATTTCCAATTTTTGGCTAGTATGAGTAAGGCTGCTATAAGTATTACTATACAAGACTTTTGTGGACATATGTTTTCATTACTATTTAATAAAACCTCAGAGTGAAATTGCTGGATCGTAGAAAAGGTCTATGTGTAAATTCACATCATTTTTATGATTTAGGACTTTTCCCTTAAGGTTCCATGATGAAATGTAATAATAAAAGCACTCCTAAAATTTAGAGTGAATTTTACCTATATATAGTATCCCAGCCATTTCTGTCTCTGACCAACATGCTGTTCAGTAACCCGAGGTATATCGTGCTTTTTTGGCACGTGAGGATGTCACCCAGAGGCCATTTTAAGGAGTATATTCAGCCCCTGACTTCACCCCAGTAGGATTACACCCTTGGGCAAGACAGGAGCCCAGGACATCAATGAATCCTTGTTGTGATGTCTCAATTGCATATTCAGCCTTTTCCCTGGAAGAGGCACTCTTGAGACTGGGTTCTGCATGAGCCAGAAAAAGTGATGATTGCTACGATGGCCCACAAAAGATGTATGTGAAGGGGTGCTGGTCAAAGACCTTGTAAATAGCAAAGGGGAATGTGAAGTCAAAGAATCTTTCGGAGGAGCAACTAAGGATGGAGTCAGGATTGCTTTAGAGACAAGGGTGATAGGATTTTAAAACTAGACATTGTTCATTATTTAATCTGTTGTGGTGCCCCTCCTCCCCTGTTTTCTCTGCAGCAATTTATCAGAGTTAAGCACATAATCTTCTTGATAGGGTGAGAGTAGGAGTCTTCTGGAGAAACCTTTTTTCATGCTGGGTGCTGGAAAGACATTCTATGGGGCAGAGTAGATTGTAACAGAAAGGGAACCAGCCTCTGTGACCTTAGGAATTTGAGGTCTGTAGGCTGATGGCACCCCACTCCAGCACTCTTGCCTGGAAAATCCCATGGATGGAGAAGCCTGGTAGGCTGCATGCAGTTCATGGGGTCGATAAGAGTCGGGCACGACAGAGCGACTTCACTTTCACTTTTCACTTTCATGCATTGGAGAAGGAAATGGCAACCCACTCCAGTGTTCTTGGCTGGAGAATCCCAGGGACAGGGGAGCCTGGTGGGCTTCCGTCTATGGGATCGCAGAGTTGGACACGACTGTAGTGACTTAGCAGAAGCAGCAGCAGCAGCAGGCTGATGGAAGGAGGTGTCCTTCAGTGCCTGGAGGCTCCAATACTGTTAAATTTTCATCCATTACTATGAATTGACCAACTTATAGCCTTGTGCTGGTCCAATGAATCTGTGCAGCTGTGTTCCGACTAAGGCATTGTGTGACCTTGACAAATCCATGTGACATTGCGTTTTGGCAGATTTCCTTGGGCAGTTGTGCTGGGTGAGGGTAATACTGGAGTTTGCTGCTGCTATCCAGGCAAAGGTGACGTAATTCCTTAATTAAATGGTCGAATTTCATTTTAGGCTCCCTTTTAGCCTGTGAATTTCCTGCATAAAGATCACCTAATTTGATGATGTGGGAATTTTGTTTCTTGGCCCAAATCCTTGTTGGCAATTCAACATGATTAAAGTGTCTGGAGAGCATCTTCAAGTAGAGCACCTTTGGTGTCCCATTGTCATCTGGTCCTTGAAGAGGTGTGTTTCTCTTGGCCCTCTTACTCAAACTTTTGATTGTTTATAAAACACTGCCAGTTGAGAAAGTAGCCTCTTGGTGGAGATTTTGAGAGATTAATCCATGCTTTAGTTATTTGGAGGCTAGAGGGCTATGACTTTCTGCTTTCAGGATCATGGCAGGTTACCCAAGAACAGATCTCCATGTTCTGAGAAAGTATTAGATGTCAAGATGCCCTGAGACTTACCTGGTGGTCCAGTGGTTAAGGCTCTGCTCTTTCACTGCAGGGAGCATGGGTTCAAACCCTGGTCCAAGAACTAAGAGCCTGCATGCCATGTGGCAAGGCTAAAAAGAAAAAAAGAGAAAGACTCTCCCTCCTCCACTGATGGGAATTGCAGTTTAAAAAAATTTGATATTGGATTCTAAGTTTAGTTAACTATTTTTTTTGTTTGTTTTTTTAACCAGGAACTGGACTGAATATATTTGCTCAATCTTTTGTCACCATATGTCCCCAGTCACCTGCTGAGAGTGGAAGCAGCAGGCAATTTAATCTGTTCACAGTATCATCTTGGGTCCCTTTGAATAAGAGCTTTCAGCAGCTCTGCTCCCTAATTGTGGAATTTACTACCAGTTTCTAGTCACAGTGCCCTGACTGTCTCTGCTTAAATAAGCCAAGGCTTTCTGCATTCCCAGAAGCATCTGAAACCCTCCAGTGGTGGGAGTGGGGGTGGTGGTGAAAGGGCATCTGAAAGAGCTGGGGAGAAATGAATGTTTATTGTTCAGTGCTCAGGTTTTCCCCTGGAAAGAGAGATGCACAGATTCATACTCACATTATTCTTATTTCTGTTTCAGGAAGACTGTGTAAGGAAAATAAGAGTAATGATAGTTAAATCAAGGAAAACAGTAGAGGGGAGGTGTGGAGAAGTGCAAGAGGCAAGAATGGAGAGGTGAGCAGAGCTTTTGGAAGAGCCAAGGAGGGAATGAATCAACCTCTTCTCTTATGTCCTTTCCTCACACTTCTTTGTAATTGCAGTGAATTTAGTGGCTTTCTTAAATCAGTGACATTCACATATATCATAGGCCTGTTCTTTTTGCTGAAATATTTATTTGCTTTGAGTTGGACTGTATGAAACATTAACCACAGACTTAGTAACGGACACTTAATGTTCTCTTGTTTTGCCGGAAGCCACTGCCCAAGGATTAAAGACCTCTGGGGTGGGTAGAGCCCCTTCTGATGCCTTGAACATTCCCAGAGATGCTGCAGCCAGACCCCAGACTCTGGTGGTGGCTGGCTCAAGTTCCCTTCGACAACTATCACACCCGTAAGCCTCTGAGATGTGCTCTGAGATCCAGCATTTTTCCTTTGTTTCTTCTTCATTTAATTTATTAACTGTAAGATTAAGAGAGCACACTTATAAAAATTCTGGTAAAAGAAAAGTGGTGGAAAGAGTGAGCAGATTTATAAATATGATTTCATCATAAGCTTCCCAGGGGAGTTGGAAATCCTTTGCTATTGCTCTATAAGGAGTCTATAGAAGGGCTCACGGGAAAGATGTCTCATCAGAGGGTGCAAGAAATGGTGTGAATCCCAAGGCTCCTAATGACCTGTACTAGGGACATAAATGACATTGGACAAGTAAAGATTTCAGTTTTCAAATGGTTAAACACACACAGGCACACCATCTGGACCTCAATAAGATAAGTGCTGCCATCTTGGCAGAATGAGAAGAAATGTTACTCAGGAGGCCTAGCAGAGAGCTGGGACTCTGAGACTCTCACCCAGTTTTTAATGGAATCAGATTACTTATGAGACTTTGGGCATTAAAGGCAGCATCTCTTTTCACTGCTGAGCTTGGAGCCCTTTTGTCCCTGTTATGACATGTGAAGAAAATCTGCTACAGGGCTCTCCACTCTGCACAGGGAGCCACAGTGCATCCATGGTGATGGAGTTTCCTTATTTATAATCAGATTCAGGAACCAAAATTATGTTTTCTAAGAGAAAGCAGTGTCCTTTATGCTGGGAAAATGTAACCATCTGCCTCTGTTATGAGTCAGTGTCCTTTCGAAGGAGAGCTGTTCCAGGTGAGGTGGGCAAGGGTCTGAGAACTGGACAGACTTGAAGGATAGGCTGGTCACAGGGGTCATAAAGGTTCCTGTCAGAGGAAGCAGTGAACTGAGTCAAAGCCAGGTAGGACCAGAGGCTGGGAGGAGGGCGGGGATCCCCAGCATCTCTGGTCTGGGCTGGAGGTAGAACTTGAGTTCCTGAGTTAGATGATAACTTCAAAGAGAATGGATGCTTTTACTGTTTTACTTCCTGACACCACCGCCAAGCTTAGCCCACAGTCCAGCCCATAGTGGATGCTCAGTATATATTTACTGGGAGGATGAATGAGTAAATGGATGAGGTTCTGCAGGAACTGAACAATAAATTAGGATATGTTTGTGGGTGGGGGGCAGGGAATAAGACAATGATACTACTAGTCGAGCAGGGACATTGTATCCCTTCTGGTTCCAGGCATAAGAAAGGAGGTTTTTGGAAGCAGACATGAGTTCTAATCTAATGGGTTGCTATTCTGGGTATTTATCCAGAAGAATTGAAATCAGGATCTCAAAGAGATATCTGCACCTCTATGTTCACTGAAACTTAATTTCTAACAGCCAAGATATGGAAACAACCTAGATGTCCATCAGCAGATGAATGGGTCAAGGAAGTGTGGTACATACACAGTGGAATATTATTCAGCCTGGAAAAGGGAAATCCTGCTATATGCAAAAAATTCGTGGATGAACCTGGAGAATGTTATGCTAAATGAGAGAAGCCAAACACATAAAAGCAAATACTGTATGATCTCAGTACTTAGACTGAGTATTCAGACTTACAGTAGGAGTCTAAAATAGTCAACAGAGAAGGCAATGGCACCCCACTCCAGTACTCTTGCCTGGAAAATAGTCAAAGGCATAGAACCAGAGAGTAACACAGTGGTTGCTAGGGACTGGCATGGGGAATGAGAAGTTGCTGTTCAAAGGATATAAAATTTCAATGATAAAAGATGAATAAGTTCTATGTGTCAATAGTTCACAATACTCTATTGTGCACATCAAATTTTGTTAAGAGGATAGGTCTCTTGTTAAGTGTTCTTACAATAATAATAATAAAGAATTTGTTGCAAGGATGGTTTGATATTAAACGGTCCATCTTCAGGCCCATGGGCTTTACTTTCCTGCTGGGCAGACAGAGGGCAGTGATCTGGGACTGGTTTGGAGGTAGTCATGAAAGGTCTTAGCTACGTAGATCTGAAAGGTATAGAAGCCACTTTCCTTGATTCAACTGACTCTGGAAAACTCCCATTTAAGGGCCATGTTTAAGGGTGCAGACAGAAAAGGAGCGCTGGTGTGGAAGTTTGTGCCTCCAAATCTTAGGTGGTATGTGCATGCATGCGTGTGTGTGCGTGTGTTGCCTTTAAAAGAGAATTTGAGGTTGAGTACACAAAAGGAGGTATCAGAGAAACACTTACCCCCGGAGATACACAGAGCTATCAAGAGAGAGCGTGAAACAGAGATACTGAGATATATGGACACAGAAAGGGAGCAAGAGAAACAAAGGTAATAGAAAGAGTCACCAGTAGGCCTGTTGGAATTTCTTTCCCCCCATTATTTACAACAGTTGGCATGATTGAGGATGACATGGTTCTTATCATTAATGAAAAGTCTTTAGGTCTGTTTTCTGTTAGATCTTAGAAGGTTTAGAAAAGTTAAGGTTAAAAAAGAAGACCATCATCTTCAAAATGGAGAAGAGGAACTCTAAGAAAGAGAGTCGTGTCATTATGAAATAATAAAATTATTTAAGTTCAAAAACACAGAAAATGCATCGTGATGGAGCCCAGTTCCCCAGGATCCCAGTTCCCCACCTGCTGGGTGCAGGTGATGGGACTCACCAGCAAGCCATCGTGTGGGGTGTTTTGGTTGTGAGCTCTCCCCTGAGAGTCCCTCCTATGTCTGTATCCACGTAGATGCCTGGCAGTGTGGTGACTAAAAAATATTTATGGATCAAAACATTAATGAGCAGTGCTCTTTTCTTTGTTCTTACTCACATTCAGGTGAACTCCAGGCCAGTTTTCCTCTTGGCATCTCTGCCCCACCTCGTGTGTAAACAGAAATAATTATAAATTATACTGCAGGTTAGTCAATAGGAAGTCTTCCAAACCCGGGCTCTAATTCTTCACGGGTGATAGTTCATTTCACACGGCCCTGCCAGACAGGAATAACTTATTTTAATTGGCCATCACTTGTGAACTGCAGTGTGGTCTACTTTCGAAATGACATAGGCACTTTATTGTGACTATATTTCTCTGACTCACGGTGCTCTAACTGAAGGGAGTGGGTCAGTGTTTCATCAATCATAAAAATAGAAAAGTAAAGTGGATTTCTTTCCCCAGCCCTCTCTAGCCCTCTACACAATACTCCCAGAGAATAGGTCATCACATTCAATGTCCATCCAGCTATTTTTGTAATCCCCCCAATGGAGATAGCTTAGGAGGAAAAAGCCAGAGAGACAATGATTAGGAAAGGGAAGAAGGTGAGTTCTTTTCCAAGTTTCTTTGGCCTTTTGTTAACTGCAATGGCTCAATCAAGATTCTCATAGAGTCTTGGTTCTTTATCAGAGAACATTTTGTTTTGGGGGGCTAGGATGATCATTTACCTAATGGCATTCAGACTCCTAGACCCTTCAGATGCCAGGAAGGTAGCAAAGATATGACCAAGTGTGGGCAGATGGAGCATGGGAGCGGGAAGTCCGTGTGTTCCCACTGGAAGCCTCTGTAACCACATCACCATGTGGACAGGAGACCTTGCCCTGAACCCCAGTGTCATTCTTTCTCTCCTTTAACCAAAGTCCTTTGGTTGGGAGGGGGTGGAAGGCACTCCCACTCTGCTGTTAAGAATTGCCACCTTAATAAAGACAACCTGGATGGTCAGGTGAATCCAAGTAGAGGCAGTGGAATCATGGGAATTCCTCCCACGATCACTCTGGATGCCCCCAAGATGGGTGAGGTCTTCCCTCTGGGGTTCCTATGCTACCCTTTTCCTGGGTCTCTTTGCAAATAGCTCTGTGCCACACCTTCTCTCCATAGAAAGCAGCCAAATTCTCTTCTTGGACAACATGGTTTCCAAGAAGGAGGAGTATAATTGTAAAGGAGATGTAGATATGTTTGTGGGTATAGATGTGTGTGGTTCTATCCTATCCAGAATATAAGTTATGAATATTTCGAAGATAAAATTTTAAACAATGCCCAAGAACCATTAAGGATCTAACACATAATGTAGTTGAGTAAGTGTATCTGGAGGTCCTAAGTCACTTCTCGGAGGCACCTGGTCTCCTCTTCCCTTTCCTGCAGCTTTTCTGAGCGATCGAAACCTCCACTCCCTCCCTAGCCAACCCACAGTTCTCACTACCTTAGCTGATACATTAGGGAATAAATGGAGGCTCTCATGTAAGTCTAAGGTTAGTGCCAAAATTGGTTGTATTTTGAGGCACCTTTTCATATATTTGCATAAAACTGACTCCTGTATGTGTATGTACATGTACATCATTACACATGTATGCATTTTGTGGCTGTAGATAAACAGTATAGCTGTCATTTATAAATGTCCACGAATAATCATTCTTATGTAAAACTGATATACTTTTATTTGACGTACTTTAGCAGGCAAATTTTCTTACAGATTATCATAAGACTTGTAAATATTGCCTGATGTAATTCAGTGATGTATTTCAAGTATGTTTGCTTCTTCCATATTCCTCCTAATAAATGTTACAGTTTGGTAATGAATAATTGATTCATTGAAGCATATGGGGTGGGGGCTTCTTCATTCTAGTTTTATAAAAAGTTGTTTGGGCTATTTGCCCAAGTCTCACAGATCTAGAACTGCTGGTTTAGTATTTTGGAATCATTGCTTTGGTGGCTTTCCCTGCTAATATACCTTTGGGTGACGTCTGTAAATAAAATAACTCTGAGTCACTTTTGTAACGTCCGTCTTTCAGGGTTTGAATTTAGCTTTTAAATGCTGCTCTGTGAGCATACCTTTAAAAAATGAGTTGCCCATAGACAGACATAGTACAAAGACAGAATTACCCAGTAAGAAATGCCAGGAGACATCTCTGAGCAGTTATGGAGATGAAGATGTCTGGAAAGTTTATTGCCCTTAATTTGATGGCACTTCCTCCCCTGCCCCTTCCCTCATCTGTAGGTGTTAGATCTTTAAGGGAGCTTGACATTTAGCTTGGAAATGAATATACTTTTTTGGGTTCTTCTTAACAACCAGGGTAAGTTTTCATAGGTAATTTAGCAAATGTCAAACTTTTCTAATAATGTAGGTTTGATTTATACAGCTAAGCTTGTTAATCTCACTACCTAAAGGCCTCAGAGCTTGGGCAGCTTTCAAACCAAGTTTCAGCACTGGCCTCAGATGCCCACAGCCTCCTAAAGAGACATGTGTCTTTCTCCATTTTAGCAGTTCAGCTGCTGCCTCTTTCTTGCCTACTCTGATTTTTAACCTTATTAGTCAAGATGCCAGTAGTTACAACTGCTTCTTTTTCTTCCTGATTCCTCCTTAACACAAGAGAACACATTAAAAAAAAAAAAATCACTTCTCTTGATAATCACACAATTTCCTGTCTTTCAATGATGAGACCAGGTGAACAATTTTGGTTTGTGACCAATCAGTCAAGACTTACTTGTTGAATGACATTGCATGCAGCATCCTCTATACACACAATTCTCATTTGCTTACTGAGCATCCTTTTCCATTTTTTCCGGTAACCCTTCTTTGTTCGTGTTTCATGTAACTTGGTTCATGTCAGCGTCCTCCCCAGGTGAAAGTGATTCTGCCCTCCCTCCCTTGTCAAGTGAGCCTGCCTGGCCTATTGGAACCGAACCTCCCCCTGCCCCTGTGATTGGCGGAAGATTGGCACGTGGTCTAATGAAAACCAACCGGAGCTGAGAATGACCTGAGTAAGAACCTCTTTTCCCACCTGGGCTGCTGAAGAAAGAATTGGTAAGCCCGAAACTGCACGTGTCCATCTGTGGACTGAGAATGAAGCTCCCTCAGGGAAAATCGGAGTCAGGAGATGGAGAGAGAGGCACACTTTGAGCCCTTGGATTGCTGCACCTCAAGGCAGAGTCTGCTTTTAGCCGGTTCTTCACTTTCTTTAAACCATTTTGAGTTGATTTATTTGTTGTTTACTACTGAATGAGACATGAGACATGTCCCTCTCCTGCAAGAGCTGGTGTGGGAGCTAACACTGCCAGGCTAGGTTTGACATGTGGGGAAGGAGACCTCCCTGTGAGGGAGGAGGGTTGGTGAAGGCTTCACATTTAGGATTCAGCCCTTTAGCCAGACCTTGAAGGGTGGGGAGGATTTGGAGTGCCAGAAAGGGTCCTGGTTGAGTATATTTTCCTTCTTCAACTGCACATCCCTCGTCTCTGCTGAATGTCTTCTCTCTCCATAGATACTGTACACAAATGTGTTTTATTTACTTATTTTTGGCTGTGCTGGTCTTTGTTGCCACACATGGGCAGTTCCTCTCTGTTGCCTTTTGCCTGCTTCTCATTGCTGTGACTTCTCTTGTCTTGAAGCACGGACTTAGGGCACACGGGCTTCAGTGGCTGAGGCACTCCAGCTTAGTTGCTCCATGGCGTGTAGGACCTTCCTAGATCCGGGACCAAGCCCATGTCCCCTGCATTGGCTGGACCACTAGACCTCAGGGAAATTCCCACTGATCCGTTAATGCTCCTTTTCCTGAGGATTCTGTGCTTGGATGACTTTTCATCATGCTTGGTAGCTCTCAGTTCAATCAACGCTCAGAGTTTTTGATTACCATCTTTGTACGCAGATGATTCCCAAATGCATTTCTCCAACCAAGATGTGAGTTTTGAATTCTAGCCCACATTTACAACTGGCAACAATTTTCACCTTTTAAGTCCTAGAGGATGCTCATACTTAACATATTGAACTTAAACTCATCACCTTCCTCATTCCCACCTTTTTCCTTTTTTCCAGGTTTTAATCCTAATTTTGGCTAATGTGACGCATCATGACAATAAACCCTGAGTTCAACCCAGATTCCCCCCTCTCTAAACTTAAAATAATCAAAAATTTCTTCTATTCACTCAATATCTTAGAACGTTATACCCCTGCCTTTAGTCAAGTATCTATGCAGATTTTTGCAAGAGTTTTAAATGGGTTACCTTATAACCTTTGCCTTTAATGTCAGAAAGATTTGTTTTTCCGAATCTCTTTTTATCATGTACTCAGTCATGTCCAACTCTTTGTGATCCCAGGTACCGTAGCCTGCTAGGCTCCTCTGCCCATGGGGATTTTTCAGGAAAGAATACTGGAGTGGGTTGCCATTGCCTCTCCAGGGGCTCTTCCTGACCCAGGAATCAAAAATCAAATCAGTGTCTCCTGAAATGCTCATGGATTCTTTACCGCTGAGCCATTGGGGAAATCTCCACCCCTCCCCCCCCCCACCCCCCGGCTAGTTTAAAAATATTCTTAGACCTGTATCTTGAATTCCCTGTTGCCTGACAAGATTATATTCATGGTCTGGCCACTGAATTCCTTTTCTTGCACTGTCTTTCACAAATACCAATGTATTCCCAGCTATATCAAACTAATTGTAGTTTTGAAAGAGTCAACTCCTAGGCAGATTGATAAGAAGTCCAGGGTCCCCAAGGAAGGTCTGGGGCTTTCGAAGCAGAGATAGGGGTCTAGAATTCTCAAGGAGGAGGAAAGGACAAACATCTTTTTTTCTCTACATTCCTTAGTCTTAGTCACATAAAACGTTTCTTTGTTTAAGCCTGGAATTGATGATCACATAACAAACAACTCATTTTAGACTCTGTACTAAGGATTATATAACAATGTATCCAGTTTGAGGATGGGTTTCTCCTTCCTGAAAACCTTCTGGCTAATCCTGTTATCTTAAAATGTAAATTATGACAGTGGGTCTAGTAAGATCTTTACAACCTTGAGACATTCTTTTGACTTATTGTAGTGACTAATTTAAAAAGTATCTAACTCCCTTGCTAACACTAGCAAGAGGGGCACTCTCCATCCCCCTCCTGATGTCTGAGTCAGAAGCTTTCTCTGTCCGTTTTCACTTTAATAAAACTCTGCTACACAAAAGCTCTTGAGCGATCAAGGCTGGTCCCTGGTCCCGAAGCTCTATCTTCTTCAGAGATCAAGAATCCAGCACCGTTCACTGTAAACTATCAATTTCCTAAACACAGTGTGTTCTCTGCACAATTGGTAAATTGGCAAATGATTTTTTGGCTTAGATGGGCAGCAAGATCATGCACCTGTACTCTTGTTGGTAAATCGAGGCTATAAAGCAAAGTCAAGCACACTCAGCACTCAGGACAGACAGATTAGCCATCTTCTCCAAGATGGATGGAGATTCATCTTGTGGGCTACACGGTCTTCACCAAGGGGCAGCTCAGCAGAAGACAGTCATGTATGGATACGGGGGATCTCAAGGTAGACCTTCAGGAGGATTCATGACTAGTTCTTCCTCTTAGTTGGATATATGTCAGGAATCATCTCACCTGGGCCAGGTGCCCCACGTACATCTTAGGGTTACACTGTATCTTGTAAAACAATCAGATGTGAACACAAAATCACTCTCATGAATAGGTTAATGCTGCCTTGCTCAAAATCATTCCTGAACTTGGGTTGACTGTCCAGTCACCTCTGGGGCGGTGCCAGTCAGTCTTTAGACCAGCTATAGAGATCCCGCTGCAAAGCACAGTGGTCCCCATCTTTGGGCCTTTGAATGTTCCCTATGTCTGATCTGCTCTTTTTCTCCTTCTTTACCTGGAAACTGCTACTCACCTGTTAAAACTCAGTAGGGATGCCACTGTTAGGGCCCACAAGGGGTCTCACTGATAAGATGTCCGCCTTGCAAATGAAGAATAAAATCACAGTGATCTGTGAGACTGAGCAAACTGCCCAAAGGGCATCCTGTTACCTCACTGGCACTTACCTTCTCAACTGAAGACCACCAGATTCCAGATCTCCAGCAAAGTGACCACCCCTTCAGAGAGTTTTTCATTGGTGGGGAATAAGAAGGACTCCATCAGAAAGGGAGGGCGCTGGTTCTCCGTAAGGGCCAGTCACCCTCTCTTTTCCCTCTAATAAACTTCCTTCTCTTGCCTGACTGCCCAGCTCGCCCTCTTTTTCTCTGCACTTGCCGTACAGTCACCACCTTTGTAAAGATGCCCCTGTCCTTTCAGTGTAATTAGAGAACCAGCTTTTATGTTCTTGACGAATGTTGTCCACCCCCTCTTCTAGAGCTCACTGCGTCCCTGCGATTGTCTCCCCCACCACGTTCTGTTTATCTTGGCGTCCTTGGGAGATACGTAATGTCTGGCATGTAGCAGGTGCCCATAAAGAGTTTTTGAACAAATGATCACATGAGGTGAAGGATGGAATGAGCAAGAGTAACAAATGCAGAGAGTCAAATACACACAGCTTGCTTGCGAGATCTTGTTGGGGAGATGGTGGAGAGTACGTTGCATACATAGATCGAAGAAGTCAGCTTTATTCTTGTAGTTAAATTTCTCTAAATGTACAACACTGTGAATTTGATAGGACAGAATAGCAATTATTTAAACAAGTGTGTGGATAGGTTCCCATTAAAAATGGTGTTGTAGAAATGTATTTGTTGATAGACATGGTCAACCTCAATTACAAGTATTGATATAGGACAAAATCTCACAGGGTTGATTCTGGGAATGAACTAGCTGTATTTGTCAGCATAGCTGTAACAAATACCTCTCAAATCCAATGTCTTGACCCAATAAAAGTTTAAGTGTTGTTCATGCTTAATGAAATGAGGATATTCTTGGTTGAGTGGCTTTGCTCTAGGCAGTGAACTAGGGACCAAATTGTTTCTATCTTGTGACTGTACCACCTCGTAGCTTCAAGATTGCTAACAGCAGGCAGAGGCCAGAGGGCAGGATAGTCCCCACAGGAACCTTTCCTTCTGTCTCCTTTTCTGGGGTGTGGCTGATTAGGATTACGAACCAAAACTCAGTTTCTTGGCCCTTCTGAAGTTCTAGGGGGCTAAGAAATGCGGCCTTCCTTTATGGCTAAGAGGGAAATGATGTGTTTTCATAACCACAGAACATTGTTCTTTCTGCCCTGGAAAAAGAATATGCATTTAAAATAAGCTATAGCTTAATGGAAATAATATTCACAGCTTTACGTCTGCCTTAAAAAGACCTGTAAAAAATTACAAAAGGCATGTGGCATTATTTTTCAACTGTGGAAATAGTTGCTTTGCACTCATTCAAGTGGACAGGATCATTTAGCAGCAGTGATTCTATCAGCATCACCACCACCACCATCATCATCATTATCACATCTTCATTGAAAGCTAATATGATGGATAGGTCACTACACTGGGTAATGGAGTTCTGAGGAGGTATAAAGGCCTTGAGGATCTTATAATCAAGTTGAGAAGTCAGAGTAACTACATCTATAAGGTAAATCATACTGCAAGACTGCATGTGCTTAGCGCTAAATGAATGGCAGTTGTATTTTGGAGAAATGGGCCTCCTTGAGATAGAGGCAATGGAAGCTAAGAAATACACGTGTAGAGCATTGTGGGCTGTAAAAAACCACAAAGATCTTTAGGGATGTGGGCCACCTCCTTCATTTAATAGGTGAGAGCATCAAGTCTTCTTTAAAGATGCCCCGCTTTCAGATCTTATAGAATCCTAACCCCACTCTTATCTAAGATCCTCTCTCTCCTTGAGTCTGGGCTGGCCCACTGACCTGGTTTTGGCCCAGAGAAAGTGGCAGATGTCACAATGAGCCAGCGGCAGGGCTAAACCTGGCAGCTTCTGCTTTGGTTTTCTTAGAACACATAGTCTGGGGGAAGCCTCCACCATGTACGTGAGCAAAGCCCCTGAGATGCCCATGCTGTGAGGAAGCCCAGGCTAGCCAGGCAGGGAGGCCATATGGAGAGAGAGGTACCCAGTCAGCCCTTAGCCAGCCTGGTTTACATGCCAGGTTCATGAGCCAAGCAGCCCCAGCCACACAGATGACTTCCACCCACCCGCCACTAAACACCAACCGCACAAGAGACCCCAGGTAAAAATTTGGCAGTAAGTCCGGCCAATTCATGGGCTTCCCTCGTAGCTCCGATGGTAAAGAATCCACCTGCAATGCAGGAGATGTGGGTTTGATCTCTGGGTAGGGAAGATCCCCTAGAGAAAGGAAGGACTATCCACTCTAGTATTCTTGCCTGGAGAATTTCATGGACAGAGGAGGCTGGCGGACTGCTGTTGATGGGGTCACAAAGAGTCGGGCACAAATGAGAGACTGGCACTTCCACTTTCCAGCCAACTCATAGAATCATTGTTGCTTTGAGCCTCTAGGTTTTGGAGTGGTGAGTCACACTGCCATTGACAATCAGAACAGCGAGGAAACTGGGATCACAGAGGCTGAGTGAGCTCCCCAAGGATGAGCACAGTGTGGGACAGAGGCCGGAGGATGGCCATGTTCCTCGACTGACTCACAGTCTAGTGGGTCTGGGACCAGGGCTTGACGGATGGTAGTTTGGGAAACTTGCTAAGGCTTAGATTCTGGCGCTTCACCCTCCAGTGTTCTGATTCAGTAGGGCTGAGAGTTTGCTTTCTAATGAGCTCCCAGGTGATGTTGATGCTACTGATCAGGATGCCACTGTCAGTAGCCCTGCCGTTGACCCGGCCAGAGCTGATCCCAGCACACGACTGGCAAACAGCATCTGCTTCTTTCTCACAGAGCTGCTTCACAATTGTCTGCTTGCTGCATTTCCAGGTAAATAATTGGAAAGTGCAAAGTGCCAGGCCCTGTCCAGGAAGGGCCTGATAGCAGCTGAGCTGGATTTTAGCTTTTCCAGCTGTAGGTTGAAGAAGCCCATATGGTCTGTGAGAGGAGCCCCAGTTTTTTGTGCTCTGCTTTCTCTCACTATGATACCCACGTCTCATAACCTTGTTACCCGAAGCAATTAGGGGCATCATCCAGATTTTCAGATCCATTTCCCATGGAGATACATGTTAGGCATCTCCCACAGTGAATTTAATTAGCAGAAACTCAGTTCAGCCAGCGACCTGCAGTGCAGATAACAGTCATGGCTGCCCGACAATCGCAGCTCCCTTTTCTTGAAAAATGACAAGTTTCCTAAAAGGTGGTGATGAGTCCCAGCCAGACGTCAGGTGGGGCTCTGTGCAGTCTGATTTCCTGTAACCAAGCAACTCACACATCCTGCTTCTATTCAATTTAAAGGACTCACCTAGACAGAGATGCCAGTGAAAGGGAATAATATATTGCAAACGATGGTGTTTCCTTAGCCGACCTGGGCTGAGGTTGGTGGACCTCTGCAGGTGTTTTGGATGTGATACACTGATCATATTTACTTCTGGACTTGTTAGTGGGGATTATCTAATGAGTATTTATATCTTACCTTAGTGATGGGTACACTGTGAATTTGCTTTAGCTATCTGCACAGAAAGTCAGAGGATTCTAGTCTTCTTTCCTCGTGTGTTGGAGATGAAAAGTGACCTTGTTAGGCATGAATGAAAGTCATGGGCAAACATTTGTAAGGCATCAGTGGGGGAATAAACCCCTCCTATGCAGAATATTCATGCCATTACAATACCTATTAGGTATGATGTGAAAAATTGATTGAATACGCTCCTTGTACTAGAATCCTATATGAGGATTAATGAATATATTAAGTACCAGATGGTGTAATTTGGCATTGACTAAAGTTACTGGTAAACTGAGAATTTTTAATGTCCCCAGTATTTCTGGTTTGGACTAATTGATTAATGATTAAAATTTAGCCAGGTTTTTGAACTAATGCGGCCCTGTGACTTAGGGTGGGTGTTCATGGCAGTGTGTAACTCCATCATGAGTTAGCTACAGAGGATTAGTTGTGGAAGGGGAGCTCTTGGCTCAGTTGGTGAGTGCCTCATTTTCAATTGTGTTACCAATTCACACTACCATAAGCAGCCATAGTTGAAGACATCATGCATTTCTCTTCATCATTTCCAAAGTGGAACAGTATTAAAACAAAAAAAACAAAAACAAAAACACCTCGGTCCATCTCACACATCTTAAAAATCACAACTATTTATTTTTATTTGCATTTATTTAATCACTGATGAAATATATATATTTTTCTTCTTATGTTTATGGGGTACCCACTTCTTTCTCTCTTTTTATGAATATTAAGTTTTTTTAATCCATTGGTATCTTTGTCATTCTTTCTCATTGATCAGAAAGATTTTATACAAGCGTATTGAGCCTTGAACCATGTCAATGGACATGGGCATTGAGGGAACTCAAGACTGCGCACAAACCGTGTGGCCAGACAAGTCAGTTGTGTGATGGGGTGATGGGTTTCTGTGAACCCCAACTAGGGGTTCACCCACAGAGCAAGGGAAGAATACTTGTAAAGGTGGGGCTAGCAGGTAGCTGTCTAAAGAAGCAGAAGTTTGGGGTAATGTATTACTTTAATTTACATGTACTTTATAGTCTGCGCACTTGAGAATTATTTGGAAGAGGTTTAATTTTACTAGCTGCTGAAAGCAGGAAGGTCACTAGCAACAGCAGAGAGAGCTAAGCATTTTGTTAATGCCCAGGGGCCGGGGCTATTGCAACAATGCAAGGCCAGGCTACCTGCTGGGGGAGACCATCCACGCGCTGTTTTCTGCCTTTGAGGGTTATTTGTTTTACTGCGCCAATATGTTTTTTCTAGTTAACATTTTCTGTAGAGTTATGTTTTTGCCTTAGTTTGAAAGGCTTGTAAATACAGCTTGAAGGTGCTATGCAAGGACAAGGTATTGCCAAATTCATCCTGGTGGATTAAACGTGCTACATTCACTTCTTCTCCCCTGAAACCCAAGCATACTGACCTTGTACATCTTTTGAAATATGGCAAAACTGAACTTAAAATCTGGACTTTTTCAAGTGAGTGGATCCTCATTTTGAGTAGTCCCCAAAGAACTCCTAAAATAGCCAGAAAATCTAATTTTGCTGTATCACAACCTACCTAACTTTGCCATATTTATTATGTTTGGAGTGACTTGAACGTTTAACCATTTTAATCAGTGGAAAAACTATATTTGGTTGAAAATTTAGTTTGTGATTACTGGGAAATTTGATTTATCTGTTTTAAACAACCATCTGGAGTAAGTTTATTTGTAATACGTGTCATGCATATATTTATGCTGCAAGATCAAAATCTTTAAATTGCATCCTTTTGAAATTATATATATTATATAATGACAATTGCCAACACCACAATGAAGTGATTACATGGCTTTCAAAAATGGAAACCTCATGCAGCAAAAAGATTACCATGTATAACGAACAAGTTCATTTACCAGAAATTAAGTGTGTGGTAAATGATGAGATGTGTACACTGTGAGCTGAGATGAATCTTCTATCATTAGAAATACAATGACAGCGTATTGAAATTTCCAAAGTCTAACAAAAGCAAATAGATATACTATTATCCAGCTGAAAACAGATTTAATTCATTTGTGAAAATTTTCCTTAATTATGCCATAAATATATTAAGTCATTTACAGTTAATAAAGACAGCCTGCCCCCTGGGAAGCCCCTGCAAAATACTGAAATGTGTATGTACATATGTGTATTTTTTTTTTTCAGCCAGAGAGCAGTGCTCATCTGGGTCTGCTCTGTGTACAATTTGAAGTCGTCCCAGGTAGCTTTCTGTATCTACACTCATCCCTTTACTCCACACCCTCCGTATCTTGCTGACAGCAACATTGCCTAGCCTGATGCCTTACACTTTCCCTATCAAAATAATTTCACAGGGAAAGATCTGAGGAACACAAGTCATACAAAAGAATGAGCTAATGGATACTAATTCTTCATGCATATGGCATGGCAGACCCTTCCTGTCACTGGAGTCATGACAATTTGGGTTGAAATTCCAAAACTGTCGCTTTCCACTTGACCTTAATTACTTAACCTCTTTTGAGTTTTCCTTTATGAAATAGGCTATCCATAACATTCTCATAAGGTTTTGGTGAGGATTAAGTGGTATATTTCATATAATGCTATTAATAGAGTGTGTTGCTCATGATGGGTTAATATGTTACTTCCTTCTACTATTAGTTCCTTTCTTTTGCTAATTGCAACGTGATCTTCTTGGTAATTAGCTTCTCACATCTTATTTCCTGGTGTGTCAGATAGGACAGTTCAGCTATAAGTAACATAACAGCCACCTAAAAGTAATTTGAACAATGTTTATTATTTCACATAGCAACAAGCATAACAAAAGGGGTTCAAGGGTTGGAACAGTGGCTCAGTGTTTGCATCAAGGATCTCTCTTTCTGCTTCCCACTTTCATCATATTAGATTGGTTCATTAGCTCTCCTCATGGTTGCAAGATGGTTGCTACTGTTCTAGGTATCACATGTAGCCATGACCATATCCAACTGAAGAAAAATCCTTGCAGCTCTTTTTATTGAGGTGAAAAAGTCTTCACTATTTCTAATCCCTCTCTCAGATGTTCTTCCTTTGCATTATGTCAGAATTCCCTTGCCCAAGGTATTTGCAGGGGAGATTGGGGGGTTATATTCTTTGTAGATGAAGATGGAGAAGCTCAATAGAGTCAGCAAAAATAAGACCAGGAGCTAACTGTGGCTCAGATCATCAACTCTTTATTGCCAAATTCAGACTTAAATTGAAGAAAGTAGGGAAAAACCACTAGACCATTCAGGCATGACCTAAATCAAATCCCTTACGATTATACAGTGGAAGTAACAAATAGATTCAAGGGATTAGATCTGACAGATAGAGTGCCTAAGGAACTATGGACAGAGGTTTGTAACATCTTATAGGAGGCTGTGATCAGAACCATCCCCAAGAAAAAGAAATGCAAAAAAGGCAAAATCGTTGTCTGAAGAGGCCTTACAAATAGCTGAGAAAAGAAGAGAAGTGAAAGGTAAAGGAGAAAATGAAGATAAATCCATCTGAATGCAGAGTTTCAAAGAATAGCAAGGAGAGATAAGAAAGCCTTCCTCAGTGATCAATGAAAAGTGGGAAAGACTAGACATCTCTAAAATTAGAGATACCAAGGGAACATTTCATTCAAAGATGGGCTCAACAAAGGACAGAAATGGTATGGACCTAAAAGAAGCAGAAGATATTAAGAAGAGGTGGCAAGAATACACAGAAGAACTATACAAAAAAGATCTTCATGACTCAGATAACCATGATGGTGTGGTTACTCACCTAGAGTCAGACATCCTGGAATGCAAAGTCAAGTGGGCCTTAGGAAGCATCACTACAAGCAAAGCTAGTGGAGGTGATGGAATTTCAACTGAACTATTTCAAATCCTGAAAGATGATGCTGTGAAAGTGTTGCACTCAATATGCCAGCAAATTTGGAAAACTCAGCAGTGGCCACAGGACTGGAAAAGGTCAGTTTTCATTCCAATCCCAAAGAAAAGCAATGCCAAAGAATGTTCAAACTACCACACAATTGCACTCATCTCACATGCTAGCAAAGTAATGCTCAAAATTCTCCAAGCCAGGCTTCAACAATACATGAACCATGAAATTCCAGATGTTCAAGCTGGTTTTAGAAAAGGCAGAGGAACCAGAGATCAAATTGCCAACATCTGTTGGATCGTAGAAAAAGCAAGAGAATTCCAGAAAAAGATCTAATACTGCTTCATTGACTACACTAAAGCCTTTGACTGTGTGGATCACAACAAAATGTGAAAAATTCTTAAAGAGATAGGAATACCAGACCATGTTACCTGCCTCCTGAAAAATCTGTATGCAGGTCAAGAAGCAGCAGTTAGAACCAGACATGGAACAACAGACTAGTTCCAAATTGGGAAAGGAGTACATCAAGGCTGTATATTGTCACCCTGCTTATTTAACTTATATGCAGAGTACATCATGTGAAATGCCAGACTGTATGAAGCATAAGCTGGAATCAAGATTGCCAGGAGAAATATCAATAACCTCAGATACACAGATGACACCACACTTATGGCAGAAAGCGAGAAAGAACTAAAGAGCCTCTTGATGAAAGTGGAAGAGGAGGGTGAAAGAGTTGGCTTAAAACTCAACATTCAAAAAATGAAGATCATGGCATCTAGTCTCATGACTTCATGGCAAATGATGGGGAAAAAATAGAAACAGTGAGAGAGTTTATTTTCTTGGGCTCCAAAATCACTGCAGATGGTGAATGCAGCCATGAAATTAAAAGACATTTGTTCCTTGGAAGAAAATCTATGACTAACCTAGACAGCATATTAAAAAAACAGAGATATTAGTTTACTGACAAAGGTCCATCTAGTCAAAGCTATGGTTTTTCTAGTAGTCATTGGACCATAAATAGCTGAGAGCTGAAGAATTGATGCTTTTGAACTGTGGTGTTGCAGAAGACTCTTGAGAGTCCCATGGACTGCAAAGAGATCAAACCAGTCAGTCCTAAAGAAGATCAGTCCTGAATATTTATTGGAAGGACTGATATTGAAGTTGAAGCTCCAATACTTTGACCACCTGATGTGAAGACCTGATTAATTGGAAAAGACCCTGATGTTGGTAAAGATTGAAGGCAGGAGGAGAAGGGGATGACAGAGGATGAGATGTGTGGATGTCATCACTGACTCAGTGGCCCTGAGTTTGAGCAAGCTCTGGGAGTTGATGATGGACAGGGAAGCCTGACATGCTGCAGTCCATGGGGTGGCAAAGAGCCAGACATGACTGAGAGACTGAACTGAACATGGTGGGTTATAGGAGCTGAGAGTTTGTCTTATCTTAGTTATGAGTAGGAAATATCCATACAGGGGTCCAAATTGATGAGTCCAGGATGGATAAGGAGCTGCAGAGAAAATGAAGAGCAGTGATACCTCTATTCCAGCCAGAGACCCAATTGTGAGATTTTGGGGGTTTGAGGAAAACACCAACCATTCTAGATTGGCCATGCCTGAATATTTATGCTTTGTTCATTGGTTGTACAAATATTCATTGAGAATCTTTTTTGAGCAGACATGGGGCTAGATGCTGAAAATTTAATGGGTGCCAAGATAGTCCCTGTCCTCGGGGAGCTCCTGTTCAAAGTGACTAAGGCAGCTCTGTGACAACTTTGCTCACTTCAGTTTATTGGGCTGTTTCAGTAACATGTTCCATGGTATACTAGTGGTGAGCATGGCTCCTGGAGCTTTGCATGGAAGAGGGGTTATCAGGAAGTGTCCATGTTGATGGATGTAGGTTTCAATGTTAGTAAAGGAGGAAGAGGGCAGAAGGCCGTTTTAAGTCATGAAACAATAAGTTATACCATCAGCATTGCGTTCCATGCATCATTACAGTCTTGTACATCATTACATCATTACATGTACATCATTACAGTCTTGACAGCAGCCAGGCAAGGAGGTGGCATCTCAAGGTGCTTTCCTCCATCTTACAGATTGGTTATCTGAGCCATGGAACTTCCCTGGTGGCTCAGATGGTAAAGAATCTGGATGCAATGAAGGAGACCCAGGTTCAATCCCTGAGTTGGGAAGACCCCAGGAGAAGGAAATGACCACTTACCCCAGCATCCTTGCCTGGAGAATTCTATGGACAGAGGAACCTCGTGGACTACAGTCCATGGGTCCGCAGAGTCGGAGTCGGACACAACTGAACAACTAACACTCTCACTTTATCTGAAGTATGGGGAGGTTAAGTGTCTGTCCAGAGTCCTATAATAAGTAGAGGAGTTGGTGTGGGACACCAGGCAGGTTTGAGGGAGAGTGTATGTTCTTTTTGAGAACAATACTGCCTTTTCATTGTCCCTGGGAGATACCCAGGGTTGAAGAAGTTGACATGGGTGTCGCATCATCCAGCTGCATAGAGAAATGCTCTACCCTACCACTCAATTTTTGTTTCACAGCAAGATTGCTATACAGTGGTACTGCAAGCCTACAAGTGGTACTGCAAGTCTACACATACATCACTGGTTAGGCACCCCCCCCCCCCACCAGAGCAACACCTGAGAAGACAGGTTGGAGAGAAAATGTACATCTTGCAAAGCTGGTAAGAAGAGCCCCAGGAATCCCCCTGGTATTTTGTGTGTTGATTACAGTATGAACCAATATGGAATCTGTGTAATGTGATATCTCAAGCTAAACATCTTGATTTAGCTCACGATATTCCGCTGTATATATATATATATATATATATATTCATTTGTATCACTTAGTTTCTGCATTTAGCAAATAAGTTACAGGTTTTCAATTAAGACCTGTAAATCCTGGCTCCACACTTGCTTAGTTTCCGTCATTGGTTAAGAGTCTACTGACAACACCTTTTCAGTGTTATTTGTAAAGTCCAATGAGCTAATATTTGTAATGTGCCTGACACATCCATCTGCCTTTCCTCCTCCTTTATACCTTTAAACAATCCACCAAGTTTCAACCAGGGAGACTTGACATTTCTGGGTCTGTTGGTTTAGCCAAGACCCTAGGTGCAGCTCAAGCTACATATTAGAATCACTGGGAAATTTTAGAAAAATACTGAGCCCAGGACTCACCCCAGATGAGTTAAATAAGGATCTTTTGGCATACTAGTTCTTTTGCAATAGATTCTCAAGTTATTCTAATATTTAGTCTGGGCCACAGCTGGCCCAAGAAACAAGAGGAACTTCAAGATAAGATTACCTTGTGGACAGGAATATTTTTTGCAATAAAGCAGGGGCAGCTGGATAATGTTCCTGAGCCCTGGTAGGTTACCTCTTATTTGGATTAAACGTTTAGGCAGTGGGCTGCATCGAAATGGCTCACAAATTTTGCCTCCTTTATGTCTTCATATTATAAAGCCATAGCAGTGAGGTTTGGGGCCATACACAGAGAATTTAGAGTTACAAGCATGGTTCAGTTCAGTTACTCAGTCATGTCTGACTCTTTGCAACCCCATGTACTGCAGTACTCCAGCTTTCCTGTCCATCACCAACTCCTGGAGCTTACTCAAACTCATGTCCATTGAGTCAGTGATGCCATCCAACCATCTCCTCCTCTGTCGTCCCTTTCTCCTCCCGTCTTCAATCTTTCCCAGCATCAGGGTCTTATCAAATGAGTCAATTATTCTCATCAGGTGCCCAAAGTATTGGAGTTTCAATGTCAGCACCAGTCCTTCCAATGAATATTCAGGACTGATTTCCTTTAGGATGGACTGGTTGGATCTCCTTGCTGTCCAAGGAGTCTTCTCCAACACCACAGTTCAAAAGCATCAATTCTTTGGCACTCAGCTTTCTTTACATCCATACATGACTACTGGTAAAACCATCACTTTGACTAGGTGGACCTTTGTTGGCAAAATAATGTCTCTGCTTTTTAATATGCTATCTAGGTTGGTCATAACGTTTCTTCCAAGGAGCAAGTGTCTTTTAATTTCATGGCTGCAGTCACCATCTGCAGTGATTTTGAAGCCCCCCAAAATGAAGTCTGTCACTGTTTCCACTGTTTCCCCATCTGTTTGCCATGAAGTGATGGGACCAGATGCCATCTTCGTTTTCTGAATGTTGAGTTTTAAGCCAATGTTTTCACTCTCCTCTTTCACTTTCAGAAGTTCAATTTCTGTTAATGAACTGATATTCCTGCTGGAGGACTGATGATGGCTTCCTGAGATTCTGTTCGAGGCTGGCACTCCAGAGGACCTTCAGGTTTGTATCAGGAAGTACCTTCACTCTTTAGTGTAGTTCAACACAGAGGGACCACTTAAGTCTCCGAAGACATTGCATTTCAGAGTTAACTTGCATAGGCTGGGTGTGGGAGTGGGCATTTGTTTAAACAGATTCCTACCCCAGAGTTTTCTCATCAGTAGGTGGGGCCTCAAAAATTTGCATCCTAACCAGCTTCTACGTGATGCTGTTGGTCTTGGCTACACTTTGGGAAGGACTCTTTGAAAAGCTAGCCAAAGAACACTTGACTGGGAGCTTCTCCACAGACTGTAGAGGTGGCATCAGAGCAAAACTTCTCCTATGTCATTTCCCTGGGCTCAAGCTTTGCTGAGAAAAGGTGCAAGGGTGGACCAACCAAGGGGAGGGAGACGTCATTTCTTCCCCATTCAGCCTCCAGAGGGGCAACGGAGAGTAGAATTCAGGGAGACACTACAGGATACTGGGGTGCAGGTGCATCACCAGCGGGCCTTCCTGAACATTTTCAGCTGTCAGCAGGAGGGCGATGGGTGACAGGCCTGCTGGTTTCCAGGCTGTAAGGATGCTCTCCTTTTGATGTCGGGACTGCCCCCGCCCCCTCCTGAAGGGCGGATTAGCCTACCCACTGCTTAGTTACCAACATGGAACCTTCTTACCTCACAGGGGAGCCTATGCCAGGAAGGCAGAGATACGAAGAAGCAACAGTCTCCCCTGGAACGGAAGAGGTTCCTGAAGTCCCTGTGAGGTGGACACACTGGGGGCAGAAACGCAGAACAACCTTTTATCTGCAATTGAAGTCAGCTCGCTCCCCAGCGTGCCCTCACCCGCGTCTAAGATGACTCTGGCCCTCAGGGTTCACATGTAACATCGGTGAGGCAAATAGGAAGGTGATTCCGACTCTTGAGGGCACTCCTTTCTCAGCAAGACTGTTGTCTGCAGCTACAGGGCTCCTTCCTCTCTTCATTTCGAGGCAGCTGCGCATCCGGAATGAGAAGAAGGGATGCAGTCCATGCTTCTCCTCGAGTGCCCACCGTCTGTCCCCACCTCCGCCCCACAGCCCAGGCCCTGGGGCCACTGTTCCTGTCCGTCCTGGGCACTTCTTCAGGGGAGCATCTGCCTTGTGCGCTTCGTTGGGGATTGGGGTCCTATTCCACTCTCAGAACTCTCTGGACCTCCTTGTGCCATATATAGGGGGAGTGGACATAGGTTGAGGTGGGAACTCTTGATCTTTCTGCCTGAACAGGGCTTGCCTGTCATCCCTGAGGATGCCCTACAAATTGTGGAGCCCCCTAGGAAAGCCTCATCCCATGCAGATGGGAACCCAGGCACCTCTCCTCTGCCTACAGGCTGCCTCTGGGTCCTCCACCCGCCCCCAGCCCAGGAAGGCTCCTTTCAGTCCAGGAAATGCCCCAAGTCACTCACACTGGATTCTGAATCCTCCCAATTCTCTAGCTTTTGCTTAGCAAAACAAACAAAAGTAAAAATACTCCTTTTTCTCCTTGAGCCTGCCAAGCTTATACACACACACACACACACACACACACACACACATAACTTCTCTGGGTTTGCAAATGAAAGCTTTGGTTTTAATAACTAATCTTTTTTTCTCTCTGAAATGGGCTTTCTGAGCCAACTTTGGCATCTGAACCTGAGGACTGAGTTCTTTATTCTTCCCTGGACTCTGCTCCACCCCAAGCAATGAAAGCCTCAGCATCAGTGGGAGGGAAGTTGGCAGGAGAGGGTGTGAGAGTCACTGGGAATGAAAATATATTGGATAATAATTCAAATGATGGCGCCAGAGCACTCCCTGGGCCCATGAAGCCCTGCACTGGCCCCTGCAAACATCCCTATTTGAATTCTTCCTCCTGTCACTCCCCTTTTTCCTCTTCCTTCCTCTCTTCCTCTGTTCTGAGTTCCCTGAGTTATTATAGCTCTGGCAGCGGGACCAATGTGATTGAGCACAATAAATAAAATCCAAAGTATTTCATCTTTTCTGTCCAAAATTCAAAGAAATGACAATTCTCAGAGAACCCATAATCTTTTTCAAATTGTCAATAGCATCTAAAAGTTTCTCTCTCTTAAAAAAAAAAAAATTTAAAGCTAAAGCAAAAGTAAAAAGCAAGCGAGTTTGCACTTCCTATGAAATAATTTCTCTTACATATATATGGCTTTAGATGTCAAGCTTGGGAGAATATTATTGTGACTTTAATGGAGCCTACTGATGTTTAAAGCTAGTATATGGTAGAAAGAAAAGTGTGCATGCATAGAGAATTATTCTCTGGAACTCAGCAGATAGGTATGTTTAATGATACAGCCAGAGGGAAGCTACATTTCAGCATGCTGACTGCCATTTCCAAATGTACACAGGTCTGCCTGTATTGAAACTCTCTCCACCAACAGCCAGGGAAAAGCACTGCAAATCTGAGAAGCAAACTGTACAAATTCAAGCATTTGGCCAGAGCCCCAGAAGGCTCAGGGGAGAGACCTCAGAAACCAGGGCTGGGAATGATCATCTAAAGAAATCTGGCTTCTTCTGAATAGTATATTCCATTTGGATTTTTTCCACTGACCAAGTTCGTATGGCCATAATTAAGTTGCTAGAAGTTAGTGTTAGATTTTAATGTTGAGATTACTTATCTTGATACAGCTTTTAATTATTCTCATCCCAAATGCTTTATATATCCACCTGGCTCTTTTTTAAACTTAATTTTGATGGTGGTTGGCATTGTTATTGTTTTCATTAGAAGCATAACCTCTGTTAGGCTACATACTGTTCCTTGTATGTAGTTCATAGATATTCTTTCACAGAATATAGTGGTCTGAGGCTCTGGGGTGCAGGTCAAGTTCTGGTTCTTCATTTGGATGGTGATAACACGGTTACATTTTGTGAAATTTTTAATTTGTCATTTTTCTGTTTGAATGTATTATTTCACTCAAATAGCTTTGGAAATTCGGAGAAATAGAGGCGTATCTATAAAATCTCTTTTATGTGATTTGTACATTAGAGCCCATTTTATTATTAATTTTGAACGTAGGAATGTCTCAGGGCAATTGGTAAAGGTGCCTGTAAGTGAAAGTGTTAGTCTCTGTCGTGTCCGACTCTTTGCGACTCCATGGACTGTCACCCGCCAGACTTCGCCATCCATGGGATTTTCCAGGCAAGGATACTGGAGTGGGCTGCCATTTCCTTCTCCAGGGGATCTTTCCAACCCAGGGGTTGAACCCTGGTCTCTTGCTTTGCAGGCAGATTCTTTACAATCTGATCCACCAGGGCCTGGGTGTATAAAATTTGTGAGATATAAATAATTTAAAAATATTATAACTCATCCCCTTCATTTTGCCAGTAAATAGAAGGGAAACCAGAGAGTCAAGAAACTTAACCAAGAAATCCTGACCCATAAGTGGAAGAGACAGAATCCAGAGCCATATTTCCAATTATGCCATTTGCATAGTAACATATGGACTCTGTACTAGATAATACGAGTCTATCCTTTATTGAATACTAAACATTATATATACAACATCTCATTTAATCCATAAAACCCTCTTGTTTGGAAATGGAATTTTTATTCCCATTTTTCAGATCAAGATTCTGAGGCTTCTTTAGATAAATGACTTAGCCAAGGTCACACAGTGAGTGTTGAATTTGAATTTGTCTATTAGTATCTCTCTCTTTTTTTGTGTGTACATTATTAGCATCAGCATGCTATTTACTTAAACGAGGCTTTTACCAACCACAGTATGTCTAATTATGACATGAAGCCGGTGAGCACAGGGGCTGCTAGAAAGGATTCAGTCAGTGAACAAAGACCTCTTCAGCCATTGAATGGAAATGAAAAATGTCTGTAGTGAAGTAAAAATAAACTCGGCTTGGCTGCCCACCCTACTAACATGTCCTGTAACCACATCAGTTTAGGGAAGCCAATTGTTGGCCTCAAGGATGCCAGCCACAGACTTGTACAAAAGCCAGGCACCTTCACTCCAGAATTAGGAGATGAGTCTAGCCCAGAGCTCTGTGAAACAAGTACTTTCTGGATGGCTCTGTCATTGCTCAGATGATGGTGTGTCCGCTAAATGCTATCATTAACTGAGCTATGATTGCTGGAAGTAATTTTCTTTCAGCATCAGGGACCACAGAGAACTTGTTCTGTGCCTGTTATGAGTCAACGTTGGAGAGAAATTCATTTGCTCAAAGAAAGTTATTAAAAAGCTCTAATTCAATATTTGTGTGAGAAATCATAAAATTGATAAATTACAGGTGAGCAAGATCAGTGAGCTCTTTTGTTTCTTCCTTCGGGGACCCACTGCAAATTTCCTGTGTTTACTGTGCTACAGCTTCTTAGATGAATGATTTGTCTATTTGAGCGTGGGATTAAAGACACATGTTCTTGGCAGAAAAGCCAAATGCAGCTGAAAGATCTACTCTGCTAGAATATCACCATTCGTAGTGCCATAAAAACCATCAGTGAGGGTATTTTATCCAAAAGTGACCACAGCCCTATTTAGTATAGGAAAGGCTTGATTTGTCAACAATATATAGATTATTCTAGGAGCTACTGACTCTAGATGTTACCATACCCCTAACTGGTCCCATCACTCAGAGTTTAACAGTTTATCAGAGGGCCGAAAATAAGTGCACACATCATTTTATCTTTTCTTGATTTTCACATTGAAATGCACCATAATTTTTCTCATGTTCCTTTGAAAGTCCTTCTATGGTGTTTTTATTGGGGGAGGCATGGTCTTTTGTTTGTTTTTTTCCTGCTTTTCAGCCCCTTAAAGGAATTGTCCAGTGTGCAAACTTTCTTTCCTTTCAGGTATATACTTTCTCCTTCCATGATCTCATCCACTCTTCTCATCCAGTGCTTTTCAAACTTTAGTGCATATAAAATCATCTGCAGAGTTTGCTAAAACACATCTCAGAGATTCTGACTCAGTGGATCTGAGGTACAGCTTAAGAAAGTGCATTTCTTGGGGAGGGGGGAGATGAATTATGAATTTGGGGTTAACATATTTACACCAGTATATGTAAGATAAAATAAGTAAACAACAAGGACCTACTGTAAAGCACAGGGAACGATACTCAATATCTTGTAACCCATAATGGAAAGTAATCTGAAAAAGGAGACATATATATGTGTGTGTATGTGTGTATATGTGTGTGTGTGTATATATATATATATATGTATATTTACACATGAATATATAACTGAATTACTTTGCTATATACCTAAAACTAACACAACTCTGTAAAATCAACTATAGTTCAATAAAAAAGAGAAAAAGTACATTTTTTATATTCTTCCAGATGCTGCCACTGGTCTGTTGACCATTCTTGAAGTCACCCTGCATTGGAACTCAGTTGATCACATCTAGGCAATGATACCCAGTTCGAGGCCTTTCCCACGATCTTGACACTGATTTTTCAAACTCCCTTCTGGAGGGTTCTCCTGAATACAGCTACCAGAGTCTTCTGTGTAGACTGCTCTCAGCACTGCCACCCGATCTTCCCTTCCTGTGTCTACTAACAGTGCTTTTATCCCAGGCAGCCAAGCTGGAGGCTCAATGGCCACTTGCTCTCATCTCTCACCCTTTGGCTTCTGTTCCATCAGGTACCAAGTCCAGCAAAACCTATCTGCTTAGTGACCCTCATAGCCATGCCACGGCACACACACCTGTAACTCTTACCTGCCCTGCTTGTACTCCCCCATTTAGCTACAGCCTTACCAAGCACTCCAATGCCTTCGTGTCTTTAAAAGTGCTTTTCGTTCAGGTTGTAGCCTCTGTTTCCTTCTTTTCCACCTGTGGCATGGCTACAGTTGATGGGTCATAGATGGATGGAGAGCAGGGTTCTATTATTTTAGAGACTATGATCATTTGGATTAGGGAGACCTAAGACAAACATTCAATTTAGACAGATAGTTGTTGGGGTAAGTTGGAGTAAGAATCTATTTCTTTTTCTATTTTTCTCAGTTCAACCCAACTGCTTCTGATTTCCTCACATCACCCACATTGACTGACCGAAGATGCAACCATATCTTTCTTGGTGACCTTGAAAAAGTGAAAAGTGAAAGTGAAGTCCCTCAGTTGTGTCTGACTCTTTGCAACCCCATGGGCTGTAGCCTACCAGGCTCCTCCATCCATGAAATTTTCCAGGCAAGAATACTGGAGTAGGTTGCTATTTCCTTCTTTTGGTGACTTTAGTTTTCCTCATATTGTATCTTTTGCTGCCCCTTCCACCTTGAGTAATGTGTTACTCTTAATAATTTTAGTCATCCTATCTTCCAAGCCAAAAAAAAAAAAAAAAACTAAAAAAAAAAAAAGATTTTCTGATGTGGACTATTTTTAGACTTTACTGAATTTGTTACAATATTGCTTCTGTTTTATATTTTGCTTTTTTGGTCCTGAGGTATGTGGGATCCTGGCTCCCCCACCAGGGATGAAACTCACACCACCTGCATTGAAAGGCGAAGTCTTCACCACTGGACTGCCACGGAAGTCCCCAAGTAAACTTCCTTAGTTCTAATAGAAAGTCTATGTGGGGAACACTTTTTCAGTTTAGGAGAAACCTAGGTCAGAGTACCCGAACTGGAAACTGACTCATAGATTCAAGGTAGCTCTAAACATTCATGAATATTTCAGATTTTCACAGCTTTAGGGCATGACAGATTTTTGAAACGTTTGTTGAAAGTCTTGCAAAAAACATATTACTCATTTCTGTGCCTTTCAACACAAAAATCCAGAACTAAACTTGTCTTTTCTTGATGATTCACAACTGCCATAACAAACAGCACTTTCTGTATCCTGCTGTGTTTTTCTCTTTTCTCTGGCTTCTGGTTTTGACTTTATAGGTAGCTAGCCTCCTGCAGCTCTCTTCCCTGAACAAAGTGCTGATTTTAATCTGTAGAGGCTGGTAAATTAGATAACCAAGGATGGAACAACCCTATGCAATATATGTCAATAGGCTCAGGGTGAACCGAGGACCCAGCTGTTAAACCATGACTTTCAGCATTTGTACTTTATCACAGTTGTTTCAACAACCTAGAGTGATTCCATCTTAACTTATTTTCCCCTCTTTCCTGACTCTCTTTCTTTACTTCATTTTATCTTTCCTCCCTCCCTTCTTCCCTGCCTCTATCCTTCCTTCCCCTGCTTTCCTCCTTTCCTCTCTCTCAATCTCTATCTTTTCGTAAACTGACTTTGGGCTGCTCACTGTATCTTCTGGTTTCCAAATAGCTGAGATTTCAGGTGGAAGACTGACCTTCAGATGAGTACAACTCAGTTACATTTTTACCCTTTCATTCATGTAACATGTCTTCATTTCTAATAAATGCACTTAAGTTTAAGGTTAAGATGCTCACTGAAATGTATTGTCATGATTTAAAATGTATAGCATGAAAATTGGGGGAAGAATTTAAAGCTCCCATTTGATATGTGGGCTCCATTTGTATATTTTGTTACTTGCAAAATTGAAATTGAAATTTTAAATCATTTTGCATAATGAAGGCTTAGAGTACATGGTCTAAAAATGGCCTTTACTGTAGCGGTATAAATCGTCTTAATTAAAAAAGATTTTGAATTTAATTGGGAAAGAGAAAGGAGAGTTATTACAATATTAGATTAAAATGATAGTGTTAACTACCAATCTCTATTGCTGTTTACATTCTGTATTGACAAACTTAACTTGCTAAGGGCTAAAAATTGATTTGTCCAGCCTCATTTCCATTACAGTTTAAGTCATTATGTGAAACAGCGGCAACTTTTGCAGGGGAGGAAAAAAAAAATGTATCTATCCTTACAATTAACTAGGAAATGGGCATTTTGGCATTTCCGACTATTGGGCTCTTATTGTACGGAATATAATTCTTAAAGATGTGATATTCTGAAATGGCAGCTCCCAACTATGTAGTTAACCTTCTCTATGCTCTGGTAGTAAGGTTAGATGCACACCTTGCTCTATGGAACATAAGTGTAATTGTAGATTTTTCATTTTTTAGCTAATCAGTTAATATATATCTGCAAAACAAGGTACTATGGCATATGAAGTTATAAGAAAGATACATTCCCTATAAGTGAGGACCTTCCGTTTTGCTGGAAAGACAAGATGAATGAATAAAACAAATGAAGAAGGCATATTTTGCGCTTAAAGCCAGTACATAGAGAGTTGTTTCAGGAGCGAAATGGCCTGCACAGACTTTAAGTGAATAAAAAGATGAAAAAGAGATCCATGTGGGCTGGAATTGGGGAGAAGTTTTTCTGGAGGAAATAGAGCTCCATTTTAACCTTGAGTGTTTTCTAGAAAAATGTGGAACAATAAGGCAGAGATGTTTCACCAGAGTTCTGCCCAAGATGGAGGTTTTCTGGGATGCATGAAGTCAGAGAAGGGTTAGTAGAAAAAGAGACCTTTTAAGGTGCTGAAGATAATGGCCATGCAGCACCATCCCTGCGACTTGATAAGCTAGTGTTCAGAGTGAGATATGTGACTTGAGAAGCTGATATTTAGAGTATAGATACTTGGAGCCAGTGGGAGGGAAGAGGGCTAGATGGTTATTGATAGCCCTTCTGATGGGCAGCTAGAGACTTTTCAGGGAAGCAGATGTATTTTTGAACTGTGGCATTGGAGAAGACTCTTGAGAGTCCCTTGGATTGCAAGGAGATCAAACCAGTCAACCCTAAAGGAAATCAAACTGAATATTCATTGAAAGGACTGATGCTGAAGCTGAAGCTCCAATATTTTGACCACTTGATGCTAAGAGTTGACTCACTGGGAAAGCCCCTGATGCTGGGAAAGATTCAAGGCAGGAGGAGAAGGGGATGACAGGGGATGAGATGGTTGGATGGCATCACTGACACAATGGACATGGGTTTGAGCAAACTCAGGGAGACAGTGAAGGGCCAGGAAGCCTGGCGTACTGCAGTCCATGGGGTCACAAAGAGTCTGACATGACTGAGCCAGTCAACAACAAGATGTTCTTTGGCTGGGATCCCTAGAAGCTGAGCTGAGACAAGGATTATGGGACAGGTGACTTGTTGAGGGAGAAAGAACAATGGGAGAAAGGAAGGATAAGGCAAGAGAAGTCATCGATACAGGCTTTTCATGAAGACCGAACCTCAGCTGACCCCAGGGGAGTTCCAGAAAGTAAACGGCCCGCGAGGGTTGTTTTGCCGGAAGAATCTTCTGGATCCTGTGTCATTAGCCAGCTGTGGGTTGCCCCAGGGTCAGAAGGGAACAGGCGCAAACTCTCAGGTATTTCTGGGCAGGTGGCTTCTGGCCGGTGCAGGTCATTCTCTGCCAAAGGGGGCAGGTGTGAGTCGCCGGCAGCCAACAGTGCCACAGCTGGGGAGGGGCACACCCGCCCAGGGAAGGGAGGCACCAAGGGATCTGCCACGTGGATCTTGTTGTCGTTCAGTCACTCAGTGTTGTCCGACTCTGCAACCCCATGGACTGCAGCACACCTGGGTCCCCTGTCCTTCACTATCTCCCAGAGTTTGCTCTGAGAAACTCATGTCCACTGAGTCGATGATGCCATCTTACTCAAATAAAATGCTCTCTATCAAGCTCCCTCCTCCCAGTTGGTCACATAATGTCACAAAGCAACTCTGTTATACATCCTTAATTAGAACATAAAAACCGTCTAACAGTCCCTCCCATATTCCCCAGTGATCTACCTTCCCTTTGAACCTCATTTTGCAAGATTCACAGCCTGATCTAAATATTAGGTACAATAGCAAAAATGTTTATATCTGTTTAAACCAGCTTCCAGAGGGAAGATAGGGGCTGCCTCTGGGGGTTGAATTCTCTCAACCATCCTATAAGTGATAGTCCTGGATACTGGACAAAAATCACTGTTTTCTTGCCTGTACAGACTGATGGACATGTAGAGGACCATTCTGCATGTAGGAAGAGATTTGCCTTGTTTTCAGTGATGCCATGTGCAAGAGCAAACACACTTTAGTATCATCCAGGCCCACGACAAGAAAGACCCACTCACCTAGATTTTTAATATTTGGAGAAGTCGGAGGAAGCACATTTCTAGCCAAGTTGTTTTGACTCTGGCTGCATATTAGAAATCCAAGAAACTTAAATAGAACAAAATAAAAAGAATATCTAGGTGGATTAAACAGAATTTCAGCATAAAGAGAAGTGATTGGTATATTTTAAAACTCTTGGGAGGCTCTTATGTACAGCCAAGAACTAGTCTTTATCAGAGAGTTATTACTACTCAACAGTCCACTTAAAGCTCAGTGGACTAAAACAAGACTTTTGTTACTAGACCTTCTGAGTCTGAGGATCAGCTGGATGGTATTTCTGATATAGGCTGGGCTTACTCATGCATCTGGGGGCCAGCTGTGTCTTGAGGTGGTTCTGATAATCTTGGCCAGGTTCTCACATGGCTGAGGGTCTGCTGGCTGCCGACTGATCTAAGGAAGCCAAGGCTGGACAATTGAGCTCTGCTCCATGGGGTCTCTCCTCCTCTGGTGTGTTCAGATCGTGGCTTGCCAGAGATCCAAGAAACAGAGCAGAAATACACAAATCCCTCGAGTTCTAGGCTCAGAACTAATACGAATTCACGCTAACACATCCTGTTGGCCAACACAACTCACAGAGCTGGCCTGGAGTCAGAGCAGGAAGAGACCTGAAGGTTCGAGGGCCATGTATGCTTCCTTGTAAAGAAGCCAATAATTGAGACCAAGAGTGCACTGGATCTGTTACTTAGATCGAACCCATAACTTTATGGGAGGACAACTGATTTGTCAAAGTGGTTAAGAGTTTGATATTTAATCACAGATCTGTCCATTCCCCCCACCCCCCCACCTCATTCTACACCTCTTCATTATAGTATTTGAAGTTTGGCCTATAGCTATGGTGTACATATATTTACATAAAATATGTACCTATCTCTACTTTTAAATGTCTAATTCACTTCTATTATATTTGTGCTCTGGACTCGAATTGCAGACAGTAGATCCATAAATAGATGGACAAGTGAAAGCACATACTTGAAATCAATTTTCTAAAGTATTAGCTGTGAAGTATTAATTATGAAGTATGAACATCTGGGGTATGTTCTAAGAAAGTGGACATTTGATCTCTTATGTTTTGACAATCCATTCTAATTACTGTAGTTTTGCAGGTTTCCTTACCCTTTGAAGAGGGCTTCCCTGGTGGCTCAGAGGTTAAAGCATCTGCCTGCAATGCAGGAAACCTGGGTTTGATCCCTGGGTCAGGAAGATCCCCTGGAGAAGGAAATGGCAACCCACTCCAGTATTCTTGCCTGGAGAATCCTATGGGCGGAGGAGCCTGGTGGGCTACAGTCCACGGGGTCGCAAAGAGTCGGACACGACTGAGCATCGTGTCAGTTCACTTTCACTTTTCACTTACCTGAAGAGGTGTTGCTCTGAAGAGGATGGAAAGATAATGGAAGAGTAATTTCCTGTATACCTTCAACCAGGATAGAAACACAGTGAAGGAGATTATACACCTGCAGAAGACCTGTCATTCACTCCCCAGCCAGTTTTCAAAGTGCATATTAAAGAAATTGTTTTCTCTTTGGGTTTTTCTATGACTGGTGCCTTCACCATCTGGCCCAACATTTTGCACTTAGTTTCAGTTTCTCTGATCTAAAATCTGGCTGGACTAGAATCATCCTTGGCCCATTAATCACACTCATGTTGTTCTTGTCTCTTCCTTCACCTCCTTGGCATGCCATCCGCTTTCTCTTCTCCCTATCTTTTGAATCCTACCATATTCTCAAGAAACTACTCTAAACTGTCCTTGGGGGGGGTCTCCTAAAACTGTTTTGGCTACATCAATCCTGCTATTCTTTGAACAGCCATAAAACTTATTATCTGAACCCACTGACACCATTCTGTCTTGAACAGCTGTCTAGCTTTTTAAAGTATCTAAGCTGGCCCATCTGATTGACTGTGAATCTGGTGTGTCAAGGCAGGTTGACCATTTTGGCTGCTCAGCTATTGCGGGACACAGTCATAGGCGTGTCAACTCCACAAGACCAGGGGTTCCATCTGCTTTGCTCACTCCTGTATCCACTCACTGAGCACATAGAAGATGCTCAGCCACATCTACTGAATGAATGAGAAAGAATGGGCAGTCAATAAATATTTAATAAATTGGTTTTCCAGCAATAAGAAACAACAAAAAATTAACATTTTTAGTGTGTCAGGAATCCAATGTCTGTCCACTTATCTATTACATATGATCCCCTACTGTGGGAAGGCACTGGGGAGTTGAGCATAAACAAAACCTAACTCTGCCATCAAAGATCTCACAGCCTTATGTGGGGAGGGTGCCATTATGTGTTGCCTTTTGTATACCAGGTGCTGATGCTGCATGATGTTGGAGTAACTGGCTTCTGCTATAAGCAACTGCAGTAATGTTAAAGGGCCCAAACTCTTAAGACTTAAACTGTATGACTATTGACCTCCAAACAGCTAAGGACCTTAACTAAGGCATTTATCTGTTCTGGGATTCAGGATTCTCACCTGTGAAATGAGGAGAACATCTAGAAGGGACCTTCTAGTTCTCACTTTCTTTGACTGGTTGTCTTAAGAAAGGATTAACATCCCTCTGATGAAATGATATGACCTCAAATTTATGGGAACAAATCCCAAGCTGAAATGTGTGTCATCCTTCTTCTAACTATCTGGCATGTCTTTCAGGGGCAGTATAACCTTCCTTCATGCCAGTGTGGTTGAGAATATTAAGGTTCTCAAGGCAACTCTCTAAGACATTTATCCAAAATACTATTCAGCATCTCACAAACTACCATTGGGTGAACTGGTTAACACAAAATAAAATGACAAGAACAGAAGTTATTTCTTCCTGACTAGCCTAATCTTAAGGGTGCTTTTGTTGAATCTTGTTGCTCATCCACCTACCCGAATGTTCCCTTTGAATCTGCCCAGGAACAGAACGTAATTTGTGGAAACTGATCACTCTTAGCAGTTGCCTCAAACTCAACAACTCAGTAGAAGAGAGTTTATTTTGGCTCATTCTGGACCTCAATAAAGAATCCTCAGCATTGCCCCAGGCTGGGCCAGCCAGGATCCTAGCCCCTGTGTGACTCAGGAGCGGTAGGCACACTGCCTCCAGACTCATTGTGGCTGCCATCATCGCGGGGTTTCACCTGCCCCATTTTGGGGAGGCTGGTCAATTTTACAAACTTACCAAACTGAGAAAGATTATAAAATCAGCCCCAAAGACAGCACATACTGCACCTCACATGGGTGCATTAAGCTGTCGAAGATATCAGCAAGGATGGATTCTTTTATGAAACTAACACAATATTGTAAATCAATTGTACTTCAGGTTTTTAAAAGAAGGATGGTTTCTTTCAGTGCTCATCTTTCTGAGCCTTTCAGCATTGAAAAATACTCTGTTGCTGGCACTGCATTTACCTGCCCTCCCACGTGATGAAGCAAATGTCTCCATGCCAGGTGGGCCACGCTGCAGTCCCCCAAAGTCAGCTGATGGAGAGGCTTATTGAGCCAGAGGGAGAACAACCTCCAGAAGCCACAGTGGGAAGCACTCTTTGTCTCAGCCCATTTGGGCACCTATGAGTCTAAGTTGGCTAAAACCTAAAGGGGTTTTGAGGTTGAAGTCTCTCAGTGACACGGAAGGTTGGTGCTTACCATAGAAGCAACTATTGCAATTTGTGACAGGAAATGGGAAGGTCAGATCCATCTCTGAGTGAGTTTGTCACTGTGAGTACAAAATATTGCCTGCAAAAGGAAGGCTCCTTCTCTTGGAAAGACTCTCTGTCCAAAGGAAGGAGCCGTGTATCCACTGGACATTGTCTTCTTGATGACATCAAGGACAGAGACAGTGACCAGCATCTGTGTATCAGCCTGGTGGCTTTCCCGTTAGAGTGAAAGGCAAAGCATTAGCCTTAGAGTGTATAAGGCCCCCAAAGACTGGCCCATTCCGTCCCTTAACCGTATCCTAATCCACTGCCTACTTCACTTGTTTTGGCCATCCAGCCCCCTGACTACCCCAAAACAGAATGGTTGAAAATGACAACAACCATTCAGCTTTCTCACAGCCCTGCAGTTTGCTCTGGGGTCCATGGAAAAGGTTCAGCGCTGTTGTTCACAGTGTTAGGTGAGGGGTTCGGCCCTGGGTCTGGAGCAGCTGCTTCTGCTCCTCACCTGGGCTGTGCTGTCCACTAGACGCTCAGCTTCCGGTGGCTGGGCTTCCTCCCACCATGGTGGCTGGAACTGTTTCCAGCATCCAAGAAAGAGAGCTCAGCAGAAGCTGTTCTGCCTTTTATGCCCAAGCCTGGAAGTCACCTAGCATCACTTCTATCAGACAAGCCATAAGCTATAAGTCAGGGCAATCACAAAAGCTCATTCGGGTTCAAGGGGAGGAGACACAGACTCTTAACAGAGGACAGAAATGTCAAGGCTCTGGAAGGTCTTAAGGGAAGGGACTATCACGGCGGCCATCTTTGGAATATCAAACCTGGGCTGTGGGGATGCTGTGTGCAATGGCTGCAAACAGCAGCCTTCTCGGTGGTATATTTTGCCTGTGCAGGTTGTGCTAAGGAACCCTGGAGACGGTTCTTTCCAGTGGATATTCACGACTGGCCTGCGACTAGCATGCTGTCTCCATTCTAGACTGGAGACAGGTTTGTGCAGTGCCTTTGGAAAGCCCCAGGGTCCACAGTGGTTGGTTAGTAACATCCATCCGCACCAAGCTGCAGAACAAGGAGCACGTGATTGAGTCCCTCTGCAGGGTCAACTTCAAGTTACCTGGCCACCAGAAGATCCACATCTCAAAGGTGTGGGGGATTACTGAGTTTAACGTGAAAGAATGTGAAAATATGGTGGCAGAGTGGTTCATCCCGGATGACTGTGGCGTCAAATACATCCCTAATCATGGCTCCTCCTTCATGGCAAATAGATGGCCCTGCGCTTGTGAGAGCCTTGGTGTTGGCCCCTCCCTACTGAGGCCCAGCAAACCTGGGCTGTTCCTGCACCACACCAGATGTGTTCTGTCTCAGCGCTTGACGTTTGCTTTCTGTTTATTAATATACTGCTCTTCCCCTGGATAAGCACATTCCTCACTTCATCAACAACTTGGGTGCTTGACCCAAATACTTTCTCCACTGCATGGTCTTCCCTGAGTGTCCTGTGCCAATGAAAACCCATGTCCTAATCCATCCCCTGCTTTCTATTTCTCAATAGAACACAACACCATTTATGTACTGTATGTTTTACTTATTGGAGAAGGAAATGGCAACCCACTCCAGTGTTCCTGCCTGGAGAATCCCAGGGGCAGCGGAGCCTGGTGGGCTGCCGTCTAAGGGGTCGCACAGAGTCGGACACGACTGTAGCGACTTAGCAGCAGTAGCAGCAGCAGTTTTCCTTATTTATTCGGTTTTTGTACTGTTCCTCTCCTTACACTTTAAACTTCCACTAAGGGAGGGGTTTCTGTCTGTTTTGTTCATTGCTCTTTTTTCCAAACTGGAAGAGTGCCTGGCACATAGTATGGACTCAGTAAATGTTTGTTTGAGTAAATTAGTGAACAACTACCCTCATAAAACATAAGACAAGGCAGTAGTGATTATTCTCATTTTCTTTGGTCTTGAGTACAGTGCCAGGAATCTCTCCTCATCTACAAAAGAACAATGCCAGCCAGTATTGATATTAAATCCTGTACTAACAGTGCTGCTCCTGCCTCCAATTAGAGCCAAGGAGTTATCAGAAGAGAAAGAGGAGAAATGGTGGGGGATGCCTAGGACAGGGCTCTGACAGTGAACCTCTGAGTGCCAGCCTGATCTTCCCTCTGTCATTTGTCATCTGAAGGGATTGACCTATAGGTTGGTGGAAAGTGGCTTTCCCCCAGCGTGGTTCAGTGCTCACAATTCAGATAATAGATGTCTTAAGAAATGGGAAGAAAGCAGGAAGACACGTACTTCATGTATTATCAGGCAGTCAATTGGGCACTTTTGTTGTCTTTGAGGAATGACCTCTCTTGTTTCACTGCCTTGTGCTTGTTAGCACATTCTCTGGAGATGCCTAGAGTATTAACATTTCAAAATGGATTAGTAAAGGATGCTGGGAGAAATATCAATAACCTCAGATATGCAGATGACACCACCCTTATGGCAGAAAGTGAAGAGGAACTAAAGAGCCTCTTGATGAAAGTGAAAGAGGAGAGTGAAAAAGTTGGCTTAAAGCTCAACATTCAGAAAACTAAGATCATGGCATCTGGTCCCATCACTTCATGGCAAATAGATGGGGAAACAGTGGAAACAGTGGCTGATTTTATTTTTCTGGGCTCCAAAATCACTGCAGATGGTGATTGCAGCCATGAAATTAAAAGATGCTTACTCCTTGGAAGGAAAGTTATAACCAAGCTAGACAGCAGAGACAGCAGAGACATTAAAAAGCAGAGACATTACTTTGCCAACAAAGGTCCTTCTAGTTAAGGCTATGGTTTTTCCAGTGGTCATGTATGGATGTGAGAGTTGGACTATAAAGAAAGCTAAGTGCCGAAGAATTGATGCTTTTGAACTGTGGTGTTGGAGAAGACTCTTGAGAGTCCCTTGGACTGCAAGGAGGTTCAACCAGTCCATCCTAAAGGACTGATTTAGTCCTGGGTGTTCATTGGAAGGACTGATGTTGAAGCTGAAACTCCAGTACTTTGGCCACCTAATGCAAAGAGCTGATTCATTGGAAAAGACCCTGATGCTGGGAAAGATTGAGGGCAGGAGGAGAAGGGGATGACAGAGGATGAGATGGTTGGATGGCATCACTGACTCAATGGACATGGGTTTGGGTGGACTCTGGGAGTTGGTGATGGACAGGGAGGCCTGGCATGCTGCAGTTCATGGGGTCACAAAGAGTCGGACACAACTGAGCTACTGAACTGAACTGAAAGGATGCTCTAAGTTGAATATATTCTTGAATTTTGCTCAAATAGCTTTCACTAAAGAATACAAGTTGGTATTAAGCTGGAATACCCTGGACTCCATCATCTAGTATACTATTCCAGGAGTTCAAAAGGAGTCCACTCTGAGATGGGTTGATGATGACATTTCAATGGACTTTGTGTTTATCAATTTTTCTTCTCTGCCAAAGAAAAGGGAAGCAATAAATATGGCCCCAAAGAGCTCTGCTTTGGTGGAGAGGATTGTGGTGGTGACCTAGATGTGTCCCCTGAGTCACACATTGCTCCCTCTTGAATCAGGATCTTGAATCTGGAAATGTACAGGAAAGAGGCAGACAGGGCCCTGTTTTCCTTATTGGGTGTGTATGAGACAAAGGGGAGCCCAGGGCCTGCCAGGGTGGCTTTCTCCCCAAGCAAAGGTTATAAGAATGAAAGGGTCAAACATGCCTTGAGCTCCTTCTCAGACAAGGTAAGGAGAATACAAACTATTAATGTAATTTATGGGCAGAGCACTTTGAATATAAATGAAGCAACCAATGGCCTCTTTGATTGGCATTTATATCTCATTTTATAGAGATCACATAGAGTAGTGTTATAATTCTTGACAGTTTTGATTGTAAAATACATGGGACTTTCAGCTCCGTGGAAGAAAGCAAAGATAATTAATATTAATAATGGATGACTAGATACAGAATAGAAATGAGTAATATGTTTTGTATTTATATAGCTATTGTTTTAACTCATTGGAAAACACTGTATAATTTATTGTCAGGGATGCAGTCATAATAAGACACTATATTATCTATGTCACATAAAAGAAGACATTCAAGCTAATCCCTAAATCCTATTAATTTTTTTACTCGCATTACAGAAAAACAAAAAACAAAACAATAGCCGTTTGACTACACTACTCAAATGAATGCATTCAAAGCAATGTGACTAATTAAAGATACAGATCAAAATTCAAATAACTTCATGCAAGTGTGGTCAGTCCCAGAATCATTTGGAAATGTTGATAGCCACAAGGAAGGCTATGGATCTCAGAAAAATAAATAAATAAGAGACTGGGCAAATCAAAGCATAGTGATGAATGTGGTGTGTGTGTGTGTGTGTGTGTGTGTATTCTTCTAAGTGCAGAATGCTGAGTGAAGCAACTCTGGGCTCTGTCAGCAAAATTACGGCTCTAATAAGAGTGTGCACTGTTACGGAGAAAACTATTTCAATGGAAAATGCACATCTCTTAGATTACATCTAGCACTTGGAAAATTGCAAAATGTTTTACCACCTCTATTTCCCACTTCCTCCTCCCTGCCCATGACTCGTTCCATCACCACGTGGGAAAAAGTAGAAAGAGAAAACAAAGATTGGATGTTGTGGTCACCTCAATTTAAGATGTGCCTCTGATTCAGAATAGAAATAATTCAATAAGTAAATGTTACATATGTCAAGTCTTCATTCAAAAGGCATTTGGAATGTTTTAAAGGCAAATATATTCTGGAAAAAGGTGAAAATGAGGTGGAATAGAAGTAAAAGTTTGTACAATATGTGGAAAATAAGCCCCACACCCGAATAAGTAAATGACCAGTACATTGAATTCTGGGAAGTCCTAGTCATTTCTTACAAGTAGGACCTAAACTTGATTCTGAATTTTTTTTTTTAAACCAAAGAGGAGGGAAAAAAACGATGGGCAGCCACATCGTTTACATAAGCAGAACTACTCTGCAGAAAAATACACCTGTTTCATTTTCTACTATTTGAGAGGAGCTATTATTTTGATTTCACTTTGTATTTTTTGTTGTTGTTTGTTTTATCTTCCTTTCCCTGTGGGCTTTTAAAATAAGATTCTGGTGACAGAGACAGAAATAAATCCTTCCATCCTATCCCCGTTACGATTTGCTGTGGTTTGGGAAGCTCATCTTATATGAGGAGATGTAATGGCTCCCCACTGCACCATTCACCTCTGACATCTGATATCTTGTTTTTAGTGATGTGTCCATTAGCGTTTGCTGCATAAATAAGCTATTCCAAAATTTAGTGGCTTATGCCAACAGTCATTTATTTGCTCACAAATTTGTGGGTTGGCAATTTGAACTGGACTAGACTGGGCCATCCTTCAGCCTCTCTTGGCTAAGCTTTGCTCATGTGGCAACTGACCCTGTCAACTGGGTGGGTAAGGATGCCCTCACTCATGTGTCTGGAGGGTGGTGGACTGAAGGTCGGGTGCTTTGGTTTTCCCCAACATGGCTTCTCTGACAGGCTGGCTTGGGTTCCTTCAACCTGCTATTTCTTTGCATGGCATTTGCTTATGTCCTGTTGGCCAAAGCAAGTCACATGACCAAGCCCAGCTTCAAGGAGGGGAAAAATAGACTTCTCTTTTAATGGTAGGATCTGCAATGAATTTGTGCATGTGTGTGTGTGTGTGTGTGTGTGTGTGTGTGTGTGTGTGTGTTCATGCACTAAGTCACTTCAGTCATGTCCGGCTCTTTGTGACCTTATGAACTAGAGACTTCCTGGTTCCTCTGTCCATGGGATTCTCCAGGCAAGAATACTGGAGTGGGTTGCCATGCCCTCTTCCAGGGGGTCTTCCTGACTCAAGGATTGAACCTCAGTCTTTTATGTCTCCTGCATTGGCAGGCGGGTTCTTTACCAGTAGCACCACCTGAGAAGTCCAATGAATTTATGGCCATTTTTTCTTTTTGCAGCAACAAGTTTAATTTTTGCTGCTGCTAAAGGGAAGGGAACACCATACCCCTGCTTATACTGTAGCTTGAAGCACTTTAGTTTCTAAAGAACTTTAGTTTCTACTCTCTGCATAAAATCCTGTGTCCCAGAGGGAGGGGAACTATGAGGCTTATGAGATGATCTTTCAGGAAGGAATTCACTTTTCCAGCTGCCATGGCAGGGAATGAAAAAAACCACCTTATCTAAGAGATGTGGGAGAGTAAGGGGAGGCAGAGAGGATGCAGGTGGACAGTTTGTGTGTGAGTGCATTGTCTTGCATCCATATGAGACGAGAGGTGAATGAACTTGTCCTTCAGTGTTAACCAGTTGTTTTTTTTTTTTTTTTTTGAGAGAGAGCAAAGGAGAATTATTGAACAATTTCAGACTTTTATAAATCATTATTTTCAAGTCCACACCAGGTGGTGGAGTCAGATAGAGTCAAAAACATCATCTCAAGGCATTCTTTCTTTGGCAGGACCTTTCAAGGTGCCTGCTTTCATTGCTGACAGTCTCCCAGCCTCGTCTGCAATGTTCTCACAGTCACAGTCCTCTGAGCTACCACCGGGTATCTGCTGTTTTGCCTGTTTCAGTTCCCTGCAGGGATGTCAGCTGCCGAGGCCTCTGACACTGCCACATGGCCTTTGAAGATTCCGAGGGCACTGCGGTGCTGATGCAGGCTTTGTCTCCAAGTCATGATGCAAGCGCTAGCACCAGCATCATTGGCTTGGCAGGTGCCCCCTTGTGTTCTTGTAGACTTGTTAATAAAGCTTTTCCTTCAACAGACACCAACAGGTTTGCTGGCTCTTTTATTTGGTTCCTTGATGAAGTTGGATGAGTTCCCTTACTGTAGTTTTTCTTTTATCATGAAAATAGGGGTGTGATGGACTTGCTTCACAGGTCCTTCATATAAATCTTGAATCAATGACCTATGGCCATGAGATGCTGTATAAGAACCATCCACAAAACCTCACCAGTCTTTGGGTCACATGAGTGGCTATGGCTTGTTCTATAACAGGGGTCCTCAACCTCCAGGATTCAATGGCTGAGATCTAAGGTAGAGCTGATGTAATAAATAGAAATAAAGTGCACAATAAATGTAATGTGTTTTAATCATCCTGAAACCATTCCTCTACCCCTGGTCCGTGGAAAACTTTTCTTCCATTAAACCTGGTCCCTGGTCCCAAAATGATTGGGGGCTACTTCTGTAATGATCTACTTCTGCTCAGCTGTGAGTAGTCAGGTGGCTTAGCTGACTTGGCTGTGCTCTTTGATGTGTCTGGGGTTGCTTAGCTGGAGGATGTGGCTCGATTCCATGTTATTTCCTCCACAGCAGGCTAGCCCAGGTTCATTCCCAGGCCAGTGGCAGGGTTCCAAGGGAGGGCACATGCACAAAACCTCATGAGGCCAAGGTTTAGAATCTCCACCATATCACCTCTCCTGTTCCGAAGAAGTCACCAGCCCCCTAAGATTCACAGGTGGAGAAACAAACTTTATTTCTTGATGGGAGGAGATGAAACATCGCATCACATGGGGCATGGATTTGGAAAGTGCAGAGAACTGGAGCCGTCTTTGCAAATAATCTAACACACCCGAAAACCTGGGAGCCCTGGGTGAGCACGGTTGGCAACCCAGACAACTTTAAATGCATGTTAGGAAGATGAATTTGGTAATCTTTTTAAAAGGCAGAAGATAAATTGATTTGGGTAGTGGGAGGAGAGGTTAGTGTAACCTGCAAAATGGCTTTTGCTTTAATACAGGTGATAAATCAGGAGGGTCTAGAACAGGGATAGCAAACAAGCTGCACACCATGTGACCGATTCACATGCCTGCAGTGGAATGTTGAGGAGAATTATGTGGCCGCTTTCCTGGGTGAGCTGAACACTGAGGCTTGATGGATTTGCCCTTGAATGGAGCAGAGACAGCATAGTCTCATGTGTGTGCCACTTTTGTGCCACCAAGGGCCATGGCAGTGAGGTTAAAGAGCCTTATGAAACTGATAAGGAGGTAGAAGGATCACATATTAATAATCAAGTGTAAATGAGGGAAAATATTATTCTAAAATAAGGCTAGCTTTTGGATTCATTCCCTTAATGGTAATGTCATTTCTTAAAGTGGGTCATACTGTATAAGGAGTAGATTTGAGTCTATATTATAAAGATCAGTCCTGTATCGTATCATGGAAGGAGTACCAGCTTTTCTGTCATCTATTGAGGCCCAACAAACCACTCAAAGATTAGAAGCTGTGATAGTTAATTTTATGCACCAACTTGAGTGAGTCTATTTGTTTCCAAGGCAAACCATTCAATATCACAGTAAGACAAGTCTATGCCCTGACCAGTAATGCTGAAGAAGCTAAAGTTGAATGGTTCTATGAAGACCTACAAGACCTTCTATAACTAACACCCCAAAAAAGAATGTCTTTTTCATTATAGGGGACTGGAATGCAAAAGTGGGGAGTCAAGAAACACCTGGAGTAACAGGCAAATTTGGCCTTGGAGTATGGAATGAAGCAGGGCAAAGGCTAATTGAGGTTTGCCAAGAGAATGCACTGCTCATAGCAAAGATCCTCTTCCAACAACACAAGAGAAGACTCTACACATGGACATCACCAGGTGGTCAACACTGAAATCAGATTGATTATATTCTCTGCCACCAACAATGGAGAAGTTCTACACAGTCAGCAAAAACAAGACCGGAATCTGACTGGGGCACAGATCATGAACTCCTTATTGCCGAATTCAGACTTAAGTTGAGGAAAGTGGGCAAAACCACTAGACCATTCAGGTATAACCTAAATCAAATCCCTTACAATTATACCATGGAAGTGACAAATATATTCAAGGGATTAGATCTAACAGACAGAGTGCCTGAAGAACTATGAATGGAGGTTTGTGACATTGTACAGAGGCAGGGATCAAGACGATTCCCAAGGAAAAGAAATGCAAAAAGGCAAATCGGTTGTCTGAAGAGGCCTTACAAATAACTGAATAGAAGAGAAGTGAAAGGCAAAGGAGAAAAGGAAAGATATAACCATCTGAATGCAGAGTTCCAAAGAATAGCAAGGAGAGATAAGAAAGGCTTCCTCAGTGATCAATGCAAAGAAATAGAGGAAAACAATGAAATGGGAAAGTCTAGAGATCTTATGAAGAAAATTAGAGAAACTAAAGGAACATTTCACGTGAAGATGGGTACAATAAAGGACAGAAACAGTATGGACCTAACAGAAGCTGAAAGTGTTAAGAAGAGGTGGCAAGAATACACAGAAGAACTATACAAAAAAAATCTTCATGACACAGATAATCATGATGATGTGATCACTCACCTAGAGCCAGACACCCTGGAATGCTAAGTCAAGGGGGCCTTAGGAAGCATCACTACTAACAAAGCTAGTGGAGTTGATGGAATTCCAGTTGAGCTATTTCAAATCCTAAAAGATGATGCTGTGAAAGTGCTGCACTCAATATGCCAACAAATTTGGAAAACTCAGCAGTGTCCACAGGCCTGGAAAAGTCAGTTTTCATTCCAATCCCAAAGAAAGGCAGTGCCAAAGAATGCTCAAACTACTGCACAATTGCACTCATCTCACAAGCTAGTAATGTAATGCTCAAAATTCTCCAAGCCAGGCTTTAACAGTATGTGAACCATGAACTTCCAGATGTTCAAGCTGGATTTGGAAAAGGCAGAAGAACCAGAGATCAAATTGTCAACATCTGTTGGATCATTGAAAAATCGAGAGACTTCCAGATAAATGTGTAGTTCTACTTTATTGACTAGGCCAAAGCCTTTGAATATGTGGAAGACAACAAACTGTGAAAGAGATGGAAATACCAGACCACCTGACCTGCTACTTGAGAAATACGTAGGCAAGTCAGGAAACAACAGTTAGAACTGGACATGGAACAACAGACTAGTTCCAAATTGGGAAAGCACCCTCCTTATTTAACTTAATTTCAGAGTACATCATGAGAAACGCTGGGCTGGATGAAACACAAGCTGGAATCAAGATTTCTGGGAGAAACATCAATAACCTCAGGTGTGCAGAAGACAGCACCCTTATGGCAGAAAGTGAAGAAGAACTAAAGAATCTCTTGATGAAAGTGAAAGAAGAGAGTGAAAAAGTTGGCTTAAAACTCGACATTCAGAAAATTGAGATCATGGCATCTGGTCATATCACTTCCAGCAAATAGATGGGGAAACAGTGGAAACAGTGACAGATTTTATTTTTTTGGGCTCCAAAATCACTGCAGCCATGAAATAAAAAGACTCTTGCTCCTTGGAAGAAAAGTTATGACCAACCTAAACAGCATATTAAAAAGCAGAGACATTACTTTGCCAACAAGGCTGTGTCTATTCAGTTATTGCTTTTCCAGCAGTCATATATGGATGTGAGAGTTGGACTGTGAAGAAGGCTGAGCACCAAAGAATTGATGCTTTTGAACTGTGGTGTTGGAGAAGACTCTTGAGAGTCCCTTGGACTGCAAGGAGATCCAACCAGTCCATTCTAGAGGAAATCAGTCCTGAATATTAATTGGAATGACTGATGTTGAAGCTGAAACTCCAATCCTTTGGCCACCTGATGTGTAGAGTGACTCACTGGAAAAGACCCAGATGCTGGGAAAGATTGAAGGCAGGAGAAGGGGATGACAGAGGATGAGATGGTTGGATGGCATCACCGACTCAATGGACATGAGTTTGAGGAAACTCTGAGAGTGGCAATGGACAGGGAGTCCTGGCGTGCTGCAGTCCATGGGTTTGCAACAAGCTGAACATGACTGAGTAACTGAATTGAACTGAACTGAGTAGGGGATGTCTAGATATCCGGTCAAATGCTTTTCTGAGTGTTTCTGTGAGGGTGTTTTGGATACACTAACATTTTGTTGGTAGCCTGAGTAAAGGAAACTGCCTCCCTCATGTGTGTGGGCTTCACCCAATCAGTTAAAAGCCTGGGTAGAACAAAAAGCTGCCTTTCCCTGAGTTAGAGGGAATTCCTACTGTCTAACCACCTTGAGACTGGGATTGGGCATCTTCTTACCTTCAGACTGACATGGAAACATCGATCTTTCTGAGTCTTGAGTTTCCTGTCCCTTGGACTAGAACTGCACTGTCAGAACTCCTGGTTTTCTGGCCACTGGACTCAGTCCGGAACTACCCATCACCTTTCCTGGGTCTGCAGCTGGCTGACTCACCTTGTAAATCTTGGGACTTTTCAGTTTCCATAATTGCATGAGCTAATTTTTTACAGTAAACTAATAAATAAGTAAGGAAAAAATTACTTTATATTTACACATACATCCTGTTGTTGGTTCTGTTTGTCTGCAGAACCCTGTCTAAGAATGCAGAAGCTTAAAACAACAGCTGTTTTACATCTCAGGATTCTGTAGGTAACACATTTGGACAGGATGCAGTGGGAATTCTCAGTAACATCAGGAGCCTCAGTGACCCCATGGCCTCTCCTGCTACCTGCCCTCATTACACAGAAGTCTAGTCTGAGCTTCTTTAGAGCTTGGCAGGTGCCCCCTGGAGTGTTCTAAGAGGACAAGCACTTCTTAAGCTGCTGCTTCCGCCATGTTTGATAGCATCCCACTGAGGCAAGTCCATGGCCAAACCCAGGGTCAGTGTGAGAGGGGTCTACACTAGGGCATGGGTGCCTGGAAATTTAATTTAGTGGGGTAACCAACGTTAAAGTCTGTCTCGAAGGGGAGGTTTGATATTCCATCGTGAATGTGTTGGCTCTGATGTGTCCATTTGATGTTAAAGTTGGGAGAGTCAGGTGGCAATATGGGTCTGAGGCTAAGACAAGATAATTTCTTAACAATGGATGGATATATTTGGAAATCATGAATACATAGGGGTACATGAAAATATCCCACAATCAGTATAACATGGACACCATCCTATCAGGACAGATTGTTGCCATAGTCTTGAAGCGGAATCTCAGGGTTCCCTGTTCGGCCAAGCGTTTTCCTTTTAGTTATTAGATCTTTGGGAGGTATCAGGAGTCCCAGGAAAGGAGGCAGGACAGTCAGGGTGGTGGGAGGGCAGTGGGCAATGAACCAATTGGCAGGAAATATTGCAATACTTTGGCAACTGGTCTGAGTAGCAACCATATACACAGGAAAGAGCTAAAGTCAGGGGTGGTATGGTTAACATGTCGCTGGCATAGGGTATTAACTTAAACTGTATGATTGACCTGTGTTTATCCACTTGTGGTTGCGAAGAGCATCATTTTGTATACTTCAGACTAACCCCAAATAAGACAAAACTAGGTCTAAAATGGACACAAATATTTAATTAACTGGCAGGTGAAAAGGAGGAGCCCTCATAGGAAATTGGAAAGAATGACTCCATGGAAGGCAAAGGAGGATCACAGGAGAGGAAGGGAACGGGCAAAGATCTCGAAGATTATATAGTAAAGTTCAGGTGAGATGAGTGTGCATGACTTTAGCTGAGATGTATATCAAAGGAATGATTTCCATGAGCCCAGACTCTTGCATCTTCCCATATACAGAAAAGCGCTAAATACCTCAACTTGACATATCTGATTTTCCTTTAATCTTTTGAGGTTTGGATTACCTGCCTTTTGCTGTAAACTTCTGTATAATCTGTCCCTGCCCCACTGCCTCCTTGGAGCAGTTTTCTCAGGATTTTGTGAGATGCTACCTCCCAGGCTTGAAGTTCTAAAAATTCCCGCCAAATAAAGCATAACTCTCAACTTTTAGGTTGTGAATATTTTTGAAGTCGACAATGAGAAAGACTTGCTTGCATTTATATGAGGAATGGAAAGATCCCTCAGCTTGATGTTGGAAAATAATCTGTTTTAAAAGGTAAGAAGTTTCAGTTGAACAGTGAAGGGACTCACAACATTGTTAATTGGCTACACCTCAATACAAAATGTTTTGTGTTAAGAGAAATAAAATTTTAAAAATACAAATAAAATTACCTCTATTCTCAAAATAAGTAAATAAATAAAAGATAAGAAGGTGAGAGGAAATAGCAAAGTGTGTGATCACGAGCCTGAGACCCTGGTCCCAGTACTTCCAGTCTTGAGGACCATCTTGGCCACTTCATAACAGATCTTTCTTTGTAGACAGTGGTCTTCATCTTGATTGCACAGTGGGATAATGACCTGTGGGTGCTTTTAAAATCCTCTATGCCCAAGTCTCATTCAGAGAGTGTACATCGGAATGTCTGAAAGTATCCAGGAGTCAGTGTTTTTAAAGCTCCTAGGTTATATCATGTATGTTGAAGATTGAGAACCACCACAGCTTTATCTCCTATTCCTTCAGCTTTCATGCTTTAGGCAACAAAGTCTTCTTGAATATTCATCACCATCAGTATTAGCAGGCCCCATGACAATGGAGGCCCCTGCAAACCTTCCCTCAGGGCAGTCATTCCCAATCCCAGCTGTAGACTCACCTGGAGGCACTTACAACATGCTGGTGCTGGGCCTCACTCCAGAGACTTTGATGTAATTGGCCTGGGATGGCTCAGGGCTTCAGTTGTGTCTTCCCAAATAGGTATGTTGAAGTGCTAATGCTCAGTACCTCTTACTACTACTAAGTCACTTCAGTCGTGTCCGACTCTGTGTGACCCCATAGACGGCAGCCCACCAGGCTCCACCGTCCCTGGGATTCTCCAGGCAAGAACACTGGAGTGGGTTGCCATTTCCTTCTCCAATGCATGAAAGTGAAAAGTGAAAGGGAAGTCGCTCAGTCGTGTCCGACTCTTAGTGACCCCATGGACTGCAGCCAACCAGGCTCCTCCATCCATGGGATTTGCCAGGCAAGAGTACTGGAGTGGGGTGCCATTGCTTTCTCCACAGTACCTCTTAATGTGACCTAATTTGGAAATGGCATCCTTAAAGAGGTAATCAAGTTAAGCGAAGATCTTCAGAGTGGACCCTAATCTAAAATGACTAGTGTCTTTATAAAAAGGGGAAATTTGAATACAAGGAAGACATGCAGGAGGGATTATGTGAAGAGATGTAAAGAGATCACTAAGTAAGATTTGTTATTGTTGAATTGCTAAATTGTATCTGACTTGATTAGATTGGAGTTATGTGGCCACAAGGAACATCTGGGACTGCCAGAAGGTGCAAGAGGCAAGAAGGGGTCCTTCTCCTACAGGTTTCAAAGGGAGCACATAACTTTCAGACTTCTAGTCTCTGGGGCCATAAGACAATAAATTTCTGTTATTCTCAGACAACCAGTTTCTAGTACTTTGTAACAGCAGCCTGAGGAAATTAATACAAATGGTCTTGGATATCGATAGTTTTTAATATGACCCAGGTGGTTCTAATGTGCCAGGACCGATTTATTGATTTTCATAACTATTAAAGGAATTAAGTATACAGTAGGTATAACCAGGATAGAAAACAACGTCAAAATCAGTTTAGGAGCCATGCCAACATAACTATCACAAGTCTAATATTTAAAACTTAGTCACATGCTGAGTAATTTTAATGCCTAGTAATATATCTCTTCTTCACTCGGGGCTCTGTATTTTAAAAGAGGCATTTGCTGTCTTGCTCCTCTGCAGTTCCTGGCCTGGATGCTTATTTTTAGTGTAATTTTTCACCTTGAATGATGAGATTCTGGATTTTCACTTCACATGTACTTTACAGGTCTTCTCATGGTGTATCCTTTATTTTTCATGCCTAAGGGCACTGTCTAACACCTCTCCCTGTTGGACTTTATCCTGTTCATTTATAATGCAACATTTCTCCAATTTGTCAAAGTTACTTAGAATTCTTTTCCTGCAACCCAACATTCTAATTCCTATTACTCAAGGAGACTCCTCAGGACAATTGAATTAAGAATTATATGAACTCCAGGAGGAATCAATTTGGAGAAGATCAGATAATGGAAGGTTTATTGTATTATGTGCTGCATTAAGGTGCGAAGATGTATGAAAGATAAATGGTCAGTGTATGAATTATACAGAGTTCCTACAGTGAGACAGGGGGATCAGTCCTTGCCCCAAACTCCATGTGAGATGTGGAACCTTGTCACTGCCACTCAAAGTGTGCTTCACAGACTAGCAGCATTGGCATTGCCTGGGAGCTGGTCAGAAACACAGCATCTCTAACTTCATCCCAGACCTACAGAATCTAAATTTACTTTTATGTAGTTTCTCTAGGTGAAGCACATGCATATTAAATTTTGAGATATGATGTAGACACAGCCCCTAGCTTGAAGAACTCACCAAGTTAAGGTGGTTGAATTTGGCAGATCAGTTCAGACTCTCAGTCATGTCCGACTCTTTGTGACCCCATGGACCGCAGCATGCCAGGCCTCCCTGTCCATCACCAACTCCCGAACTTTACTCAAACTCATGTCCATTGAGTCAGTGATGCCATCCAACCATCTCATACTCTATTGTCCCCTTTTCGTCCTGCCTTCAATCTTTCCAAGCATCTGGGTCTTTTCCAATGAGTCAGCTCTTTGCATAAGGTGGCCAAAATATTGGAGTTTAGGCTTCAACATTGGTCATTCCAATTAATATTCAGGACTAATTTCCTTTAAGATGCACTGGTTGGATCTCCTTGAAGTCCAACGGACTCTCGAGAGTTTTCTTGAACAGCACAGTTCAAAAGCATCAATTCTTCAGCACTCAGCTTTCCTTATAGTCCAACTCTTACATCCAAACATGACTACTGGAAAAACCATAGACCTAACTTAATGGACATTTGTTTGCAAAGTAATGTCTCTGCTTTTTAATATGCTTTCTAGATTGGTCATAACTTTTCTTCCAAGGAGCACGTGTCTTTTAATTTCATGGCTATAGTCATCACTACGAACAAAGCTAGTGGAGATGATGGAATTCCAGTTGAGCTATTTCAAATCCTAAAAGATGATGCTGTGAAAGTGCTGCACTCAATATGCCAGCAAATTTGGAAAAGTCAGCAGTGGCCACAGGACTGGAAAAGGTCAGTTTTCATTCCAATCCCAAAGAAAGGCAATGTCAAAGAATGCTCAAACTACTGCACAATTGAAGTCATCTCAATTGTGCAATAGTTTCACTATGCATTGTGCATACTTTCACTATGAAAGTAATGCTCAAAATTCTCCAAGCCAGGCTTCAGCAATACATGAACCATGAACAGAGGAACCAGAGATCAAATTGTCAACATCTGCTGGAACATGAAAAAAGCAAGAGAATTTCAGAAAAACATCTATATCTGCTTTATTGACTATGCCAAAGCCTTTGACTGTGTGGATCACAATAAACTGTGGAAAATTCTGAAAGAGATGGGAATACCAGACCACCTGACCTGCCTCTTGAGAAAACTGTATGCAGGTCAGGAAGCAACAGTTAGAACTGGGCAGGGAACAACATGCTGGTTCCAAATAGGAAAAAGGAGTATGTCAAGGCTGTATATTGTCACTTATATGCAGAGTACATCATGAGAAACGCTGGGCTGGAGGAAGCACAAGCTGGAATCAAGATTGCCGAGAGAAATATCAATAACCTCAGATATGCAGATGACACCACCCTTATGGCAGAAAGTGAAGAGGAACTAAAGAGCCTTTTGAAGAAAGTGAAAGAGGAGACTGAGAAAGTTGGCTTAACGATCAACATTCAGAAAACTAAGATCATGGCATCTGGTCCCATCACTTCATGGGAAATAGATGGGGAAACAGTGGAAACAGTGGCAGACTTTATTTTTCTGGGCCCCAAAATCACTGCAGATGGTGACTGCAGCCATGAAATTAAAAGATGCTTACTCCTTGGAAGGAAAGTTATGACCAACCTAGACAGCATATTAAAAAGCAGAGACATTTCTTTGTCCACAAAGGTTCATCTAGTCAAGGCTATGTTTTTCCCAGTAGTCAAGTATGGATGTGAGAGTTGGACTGTGAAGAAAGCTGAGTGCTGAAGAATTGATGCTTTTGAACTGTGGTGTTGGAGAAGACTCTTGAGAGTCCCTTGGACTGCAAGGAGATCCAACCAGTCCATTATAAAGCAGATCAGCCCTGGGTGTTCATTGAAAGGACTGTTTTGAAGCTGAAACTCCAGTACTTGGGCCACCTGATGTGAAGAGCTGACTCATTGGAAAAGACCCTGATGCTGGGAAAGAGTGAGGGCAAGAAGAGAAGGGGAAAACAGAGGATGAGATGGTTGGATGGCATCACCATCTCAATGGACATGGGTTTGGGTAGACTCCAGCAGTTGGTGATGGACAGGGAGGCCTGGTGTGCTGCGGTTCATGAGATTGCAAAGGTTCCGACACGACTGACCGACTGAATTGAACTGAACATTCACCATGTGCAGTGATTTTGGAGCCCACAAAAATAAAGTCTGCCACTGTTTTCACTGTTTCTCCATCTATTTGCCGTGAAGTGATAGGACCATATGCCATGATCTTTGCTATCTGAATGCTTGAGCTTTATGCCAACTTTTTCACTCTCCTCTTTGAATTTCATTAAGAGGCTCTTTAGTTCCTCTTCACTTTCTTCCATAAGGGTGATGTCATCTGCATGTCTGAGGTTATTGATATTTCTCCTGGAAATTTTAATTCCAACTTGTGCTTCATCCAGCCCAGTGTTTCTCATGATGTACTCTGTGTATAAGTTAAATAAGCAGGGTGACAATATACAGCCTTGATGTACTCATTTTTCCTATTTGGAAACAGTCTGTTGTTCTATGTCCAGTTCTAACTGTTGCCTCCTGACCTGCATACAGATTTCTCAAGAGGCAGGTCAGGTGGTCTGATATTCCCCTCTCTTGAAGAATTTTCCAGAGTTTATTGTGATCCACACAGTCAAAGGCTTTGGCATAGTCAATAAAGCATAAATAGATGTTTTCCTGGAACTCTCTTGCTTTTTCAATGATCCAGCAGATGTTGGCAATTTGATCTCTGGTTTCGCTGCCATTTTTAAAACCAGCTTGGACATCTGGAAGTTCACAGCTCACATATTATTGAAGCCTGGCTTGGAGAATTTTGACCATTCCTTTACTAGCATGTGAGATGAGAGCAATTGTGCAGTAGTTTGAACATTCTTTGGCATTGCCTTTCTTTGGGATTGGAATGAAAACTGACCTTTTCCAGTCCTGTCGCCACTGCTGACTTTTCCAAATTTGCTGGCATATTGAGTGCAGCACTTTCACAGCATCATCTTTTAGGATTTGAAATAGCTCAACTGGAATTCCGTCAACTCCACTAGCTTTGTTTAAAGTGATGCTTCCTAGGGCCCACTTGACCTCACATTCCAGGATGTCTGGCTCTAGGTGAGTGATCACATCATTGTGATTATCTGGGTCATGAAGATCTTTTTGGTACAGTTTTCTGTGTATTCTTGCCACCTCATCTTAATACCTTTTGCTTCTGTTAGGTCCATACCATTTCTGTCCTTTATTGAGCCAATCTTTCCATGAAGTGTGCCCATGGTATCTCTAATTTTCTTGAAGCGGTCTCTAGTCTTTTCCATTCTATTGTTTTCCTCTATTTCTCTGCACTGATCATTGAGGAAGGCTTTCTTGTCTCTCCTTGCTATTCTTTGGACTCTGCATTCAAATGGGTATGTCTTTGCTTTTCTCCTTTGCTTTTTGCTTCTCTTTTTTTCACAGCTATTTGTAAGGCCTCCTCAGATAGCCATTTTGCTTTTTTGCATTTCTTTTTCTTGGGGATGGTCTTGATCCCTGTCTCCTGTATAATGTCATGAACCTCCATCCATAGTTCATCAGGCACTCTGTCTATCAGATCTAGTCCCTTAAATCTATTTCTTCCATTGTATAATCATTAGGGGTTTGATTTAGGTCTTACCTGAATGGTCTAGTGGTTTTCCCTGCTTTCTTCAATTTAAGTCAGAATTTGGCAATAAAGAGTTCATGATTTGAGCCACAGTCAGATCCCAGTCTTGTTTTTGCTGATTATATCTCTATCTTTGGCTGCAGAGAATATAATCAATCTGATTTCGGTGTTGAACATCTGGTGATGTCCATGTGTAGAGTCTTCTCTTGTGTTGTTGGAAAAGGGTGTTTGCTATGACCAGTGTGTTCTCTTGGCAAACCTCAATTAGCCTTTGCCCTGCTTCATTCTATACTTCAAGGCCAAAATTGCCTGTTACTCCAGGTGTTTCCTGACTTCCTACTTTTGCATTCCAGTCCCCTATAATGGAAAGGACATCTTTTTGGGGTGTTAATTCTAGAAGGTCTTGTAGGTCTTCACAGAACCATTTAACTTCAGCTCCTTCAGCATTACCTGTTGGGGCATAGACTTGGATTACCATGATATCAAATGATTTGCCTTGGTACTGAACAGAGATCATTCTGTTGTTTTTGAGGTTGCATCCAAATACTGCATTTGCAACTGTTTTGTTGACTATAATGGCTACTCCATTTCTTCTAAGGGATTCTTGCCCACAGTAGTAGATATAATGGTCATCTGAGTTAAATTCTCCCATTCCAGTCCATTTTAGTTTGCTGACTCCTAAAATGTTGACGTTCCAACACTTCTCAAAGTGTGGTCTGGAGAACAGTATGTATTTGAGTGACCTTCAACACTTGGTAAAATACAGACTTACTTTTAAAACATTAATTAGTTAATTTTTTGCCTGTGCTGGGTCTTTGTTGCTTTGCTCCGGCTTTCTCTGGTTCCAGAGAAGAGTGTCTTCTCTTGTTGAGGAACACGAGCGCTAGGCTCGTGGGCTTCAGTAGTTGCAGTGTTCAGGCTCGGTAGTTGTGGCTCGTCAGCTATAAAGCATGCGTTCAGTAGCTGTGGCACATAGGCTTAGTTGCTTCACAGTATGTGAAATCTTCCTGGCCCAGAGATTGAACCTGTGTCCCCTGTATTGGCAGGCAGATTCTTATCCCCTGCACCTCCAGAAAAGTCCAAGACAGACTTACTTAATTGGAATCTTTGGTGGTGGGATTAGGAACTTATATTTTTTTGTAAATAGCCCAGGTGACTCTGATGCACTTTAAAGTTGGAGAATATCTTCTCTAGAACCGTAGAAATTTATTCTGCTTCAACACATCTGAGGAATAAACCCTCTTCTCTTAGTAACAATGATTTGGAAAAGCAGTTACAGGGGTGGCAGCTGCAGTCTCCTAGACCAGGATCATCCAAAGGATGGCCTGTGGATCAATATGTGGCCATCCCTGGGAGCTTGTTAGAAATGCAGAACTTCAAATTTTACCCCATATCTACTGTTATGGGGTAAATTGACTTTGCTAATTCATATGTTGAAGTTCTGATATAAGAACCTCAGAATATAATTATATTTGAAAATAAGGAACTTAAAGAAGTAATTAAATATAGTTCTCTGGGTCTGCAGACATCTTCATAGAGACTTGATAGGACACTATCCCCTTCATAAGTTATAGATCAGGGAAAAAAGATATTTATTGAATAGTCTCTGTTTGGCTTATATCAGTAATCATTAATAAGTGAAGCTCATTTAGTACTTCATAAGTGTGTTTGAACTTGACTCTATCTTTCTGGCTCACAGCAGTCCTCCAAGTTTAGTTATCACTTTTCTGTAGACATTGCTTTGAACACTCCATAAACAGCTCCTGCCTGCTGGGTCTTGACACACATTTCCCTATAAGAACACTTATGAACATGTAACCATCAATGAGGAAAAAATTAAATCAGAGTAACAGAAAGACTGCCAGAATGGCATGTGTATCTTAAAATACTTTACAAATGTGTTCATTGCTGAGAAATGGCTTTGTTCAAACCTAAATCCAGCCTGATTTTTTTTTTTTTTTTGTTACTATACAATTAGGCTCTGAGTCAGCCTTGAATTTTATGTTAATGAGACCCCCTACAGTCTTGGCTCATACCTTCAAATTAGAGATTGATCTATAATTAATAAGGCTTATAATGCCAGTACCTGAGACAAAAGAGATGGTCGGGCAGCTGGGAAAGGAAAGAAGACAGGTGCACCACATATCGAGCTGGCTCCTGGTGGCAGAAGCAGGTGTCTGTGGGTAGTCAGTCTGCTGGTTTGAGCTCTTCTGATGGGGAGAGCAGCTCCCTGCCCTCCGAGGTCTCAGGAGGGGACATGGGTGCTGCAGCTAGCTTCCATCCATAGCAACACATTCCTGCTCAGAGAAACCCTGGCTGGCGCTTGCTTGAGTTTTCCAATGTTACGTTAAACTGCCTTTGAATTCTGAAAAAAAAAAAAAAAAAACCTTACCAGGCCAAGGAGTCATATGTTTTTTTCCAGCTATTTTTGGAGCCATGTAACCTCCCCACACTGTAGTTTCTACTGCCTCAAAATTCCCAGTGATTGGAAGAGAGGAGTGCTTGCTGATTAATTAAAATCCAATTTTCTTTTCTCTCCTAATTGCAGCAGTAGAGGGGGAAAAAAGGAAGACTTATTATTCCAAAAATGAAAATGATCCTTCAACTGTTTGGGCTTATTATGAGCTCCATGTTGCAGTTTGTTTTAAATTGAATCAATAGAATAAACATGGAAATGAGCTCTTTGAAATCATATCTTTTGAAACTATTTAAATGAGAGCCTGCATCATTTTGTTTAAAATGTTTTAGACTCTGCCTGGATAGACTTCTTGATAAAGGGTAAGGGAGGGCTTAGGTTTGCAGGTAGTCTGACCATACTGTGGGTCTGCCCATGTGTGGCTTTATGACGTGATTTGGGGCACTGTTTAGGACTCTGCAGTGGATCAACCCTCATTAGCACAAAGATGATCTGAACTCCCACCTGCTAACACACAGAACTTAAAACATAATTTCCACTCGCTTTGAATTTGTAGGCTCTCTGTGGTCCTGAAGAGTTGGGGCGGCTGAACTTACAGGGGATTATCCACAGGGCTGGGACGGTTGTGTCCCCTGATTCAGTGCTGAGTGTGTGTGTGGGGTGGGGCGGGCATCCGCATGGAGGGTGGTGGCCCAGCACCTTGGGAAGGGGGCTGGTTCCCCCAGTAATTGCCTGGTTCACTGGTTCCCATGGGAAGGCAGAGGTGATGTTTACCTCCTCACTTGCCACATAGTCTTCATGTAATCTGCAGTTTTAGAGCCTCTAGTTGGATGGTGGCTATTGGCAGGTGGGGGGAAAGGGAGGCAAAGTCAGTGAGGGACACCTGGGGAATCTAAAATTGGCACTGTGTAACTGTCCTGTATAAACGAGCAAAATGCAATACAACACTAAGTATAAAAATGTAGGGTACAAAATTGTGTGTGTATATGTTTATTTAGAAAAACTTTATATTATCTATTTATATTATATACTTATATATTCTATATATTTATACACATGCCAATTACATATATAAGTATATACATACTTATATATTAATATTTTAAAATATTTTTGCTATTGTTCAGTCACAAAGTCATGTTCAACTCTTTGTGACCCCATGGACTACAGCATGTCAGGCTTCCCTATCCTTCTTTGTCTCCTGGAGTTTGCACAAATTCATGTTCTTTGAGTTGGTGATGCCATCCAACCATCTCATTCTCTGGCACCCTCTTCTCCTTTTGCCTTCAATCTTTCCCAGCATCAGGGTCTTTTCCAATGAGTCAACTTTTGTATCACATGGCTAAAGTATTGGAGCTTCAGCTTCAGCATCAGTCTTTGCAATGAATATTCAGGGTTGATTTCCTTTAGGATTGACTGTTTTGCTCTCCTTGCGGAGTGTTCTCTAGCACCACAATTCAAAAGTGTCAATTCTTCAGCTCTCAGCTTTCTTTATAGTCCAACTCTCACATCCATACATGACCACTGGAAAACCATAGCTTTGACAATACAAACCTTTGTTGGCAAAGTGATATCTCTGCTTTTTAATATGCTATCTAGGTTTGTCATAGCTTTTCTTCCACGGAGCAAGTGTCTTTTATTTTCATGGCTGTAGTCACCGTCTGCTGTGATTTTGGAGTCCAAGAAAAGAAAATTTGTAACTGCTTCCACTTTTTCCTCTTTGATTTGCAGTGGAGTGGTGGGACCAGACCATGATCTTAGTTTTCTGAATGTTGAGTTTTAAGCTTTTTCACTCTCCTCTTTCACCCCCATCAAAGGGCTCCTTTGTTCCTCTTTACTTTTGACCATTAGAGTAGTATTATCTGCATATCTGAGGTTATTGCTTTTTCTCCTGGCAATCTTGATTCCAGCTTGGGACTCACCCAGCCTGGCATTTTGCATGATTACTCTGCATGTAAGTTAAATATGCAAGGTGACAATATACAGCCTTGATGTACTCCTTTCCCAATTTGGAACCAGTCCACTGTTCTTTTTCTGGTTCTAACTGTTGCTTCTTGACTCACATACAGGTTTCTTACGAAACAGGTAAGGTGGTCTGGTATTCCCATCTCTTTAAGAATTTTCCACAGTTTGTTGTGATCGACACAGTCAAAGCATAGTCAATGAAGCAGAAGTAGATGTTTTTCTGGAATTCACTTGCTTTCTCTAAGATGCCAATGATTGTTGGTAATTTCGTCTCTGGTTCCTCTACCTCTTTGAAACCCAGCTTGTACAACTAGAAGTTCTTGATTCATGTAGTGCTGACTCCTAGCTTAAAGGATTTTGAACATAACTTTACCAGCATGCAGAATGAGCGCAATTGTAGGGTAGTTTGAACATACTTTGGCAATGCACTTCTTTCTGATTGGAATGAAAACTGACCTTTTCCAGTCTTGTGGCCACTGCTGAATTTTTGAACTTTGCTAACATAATTTACAGCATCATCTTTAGGCCTTGAAATAGCTCAGCTGGAATTCCATCACCTCTACTAGCTTTGTTCATAGTGATGCTTCCTAAGGCCCATCCTTGACTTCACACTCCAGGATGTCTGGCTCTAGGTGAGTGACCACACCATGATGGTTATCTGGGTCATTAAGACCTTTTTTGTATAGTTCTTCTGTGTATTCTTGCCACCTCTTCTTAATTTCTTCTGCTTCTGTTAGGTCCTTACAATTTCTGTCCTTTTTTGTGCCCATTCTTGCATGAAATGTTTCTTTGATATCTCCAATTTTCTTGAAGAGATCTCTAGTCTTTCCCATTCTATTGGTTTCCTCTATCTTTTTGCATTGTTCATTGAAGAATGCCTTCTTATCTCTCCTTGCTATTCTCTGGAACTCCGCATTCAGATGGGTATATCTTTCCCATTCTCTTCACCTTTACCTTCTCTTCTTTTCTCAGCTGTTTGTAAGGCCCCTTAGACAACCACTTTGACTTCTTGCATTTATTTTTCTTGGAGGTGATTTTGGTCACTCCCTTGTGAACAATGTCATGAACCGTCATCCAAAGTTCAGGCACTCTGTTTACTAGATCTAATCCCTTGAATCTATTCATCATCTCTACTGTATAATTATAAGGGATTTGATTTTTAATATATGTATTTATTATATGTATGAGTATCATATATAGTATCTGTACATGTTCATATATAATATATGCCATAAATGCATAGGCATATTTACATTTTTATATATAACATGTATGAATATGTATACAAATGTATATTTACATTTAAAAAATGTTTCTCACATATATAGTAGTGAGCATGGGTATATAGTAGTGAGCATGGGTATATAGCTAGATAGGATATAGAAGATACACCAAAATATCAAGTGGTTCAAGTGACTTGACCTGGAGAATGGGAATTTTGATTATTTTCTTCATGTCTTTCTGTATTTCCTAAATATCCTATGACAATAAAGTATTGCTTTTGCAATCATAGAAAAGTCACTAAAAAAGAAAATAGAGGACCCTTCCTACATGTCCTGTGTATCCCCAGGACAATTCTTCTCCTGCTCTGCTGAGTGAGGGCTCCTGGTTCCTGGGTCACTAGTCCCTTTGTTCATCTCATTTTGTGGGACCAAGGAGCACAGTTTCCAGGCTACTGTTGTAGCCACGTGTTTCTAGAAACAAACTCACTCAGAAGGACAATGCAGATAGTGGAGAGCAGTTTATTACACCAGTGGGGCCAAGGCAGAGTCTCCTCTTAGCTAAGGACCCCAACCAGTTTTTGTGAAAACCTTATATACCCTAAGTGTACGTGCCCAAACCCACCTCCCAAATTCCCTGAAACTAGTCTGAGCAAAGGAAAAGAAAGATACAATCAAAGTTAACTTGTGATTCATATGCCTTAAGCCTAGGTAGTTAACAGTGGACAATTATCAATAGGTCTGTGGTCACACCCCAATAAGCATAATAGAATGCATGATTCTATTCAGTTACACAGATAATTAGGGCGTTCTTTTAGGCAACAGAGCATCTAGGTATGAGCCCTGGGGCTCTTACTTCCAGGGGTCTGGTTTTCCAGTTGGTACGTCGTTTCCATAGATACTGGGCATATAGCTCAAAGTCCACAGTCCAGTCCAAGATGGAGTCCTGCTTTCAAGATGGAGACTGTTCTGTCTGTTTCCTCCTTCACTATGAGGGTTTGGAAGACCCTGTCCTCCTACGCCCTACCCCATTGCATGTATAAGCTCACTCATCTGATATGAATGCAGAGAATCCCCAGGGTCCCTGAAATGTTCCTGGCCTTTGTATTCAGTGATGCTGATCTGATTGATCAAGAAAATGTCTTCCCTTCCCTCAGTCTTTCATGGCAGACAAGGGGGAAATGAAGCTTTTTCTAATATACACATGTGAAGCTCAAGTTCTAGACCGGTGTTTTCGTGTGCTTGGGGACTGGGTGGGCTGTTCAAACCCAGAAGGCAGGCTTCAATCCTGCAGAGATTGTGAGTCTGTGAGTCTGACTGGGGCCCGGGGTTCTACGCTGCTCACAAGCCCCCAGGTGATGCCCTCACTGCTGGACCACCCTTCTCCAAGTATGTACCATGGCAGCACCCACAACCCTGGCTGAGGTCCAGGGACTCCTGTGTCTCAGGCCTTGAGACTTGGGCTGAATTGTACCAGCAGCTTGTAGTTGGCAGATTGTAGGACTTGGCCTTCAGATGGTGTGAGTCAATTCCTATAATAAATCTCCTCTTATATATCTCTCTATATCTGTTCTGTTTCTCTGGAGAACTCTGACTAATACACTATCTATTTCCAGAACTTTTTCATCACCTAAAGTAGAAGCTCTGTAACCATTAAGCTGTAATTCCTCAGCCTCCCTTCCCCAGCCCTTGGCCACCTTTAGTCTACTTTCTATCTCTGAATTTGCTTATCTTAGGTAACTCGTATGAGTACAGTCATGCAATATTTCCCCTTTTTTATCTGTATTATTTGACTTCGCATAATGTTTTCAAGGTTCATCCATGTGGAAGCTTGTATCTGAATGTCATTCATTACAAAGGCTGGATACCATTCCATTGTATGTATAGACCTCATTTTGCTTATCCATCCATTTATTGATGGACACTTGGGTTGTTTCTACCTTTTGACTATTGTGAATAGCCTGCTATGGACACTGGTATATAAGTATCTGTTAGAGTCCCAATTTTCCATTCTCTTGGGAATTACTGCATTACATGGTAATTCTGTTTAACTTAAGGAAGTGCCAAAATGTTTTCTGCAATGGCTACACCATTTTTGTTTCTGTGTGTCCTTTTAAAGTCAAAATTTTTTATAATATCTTACCTCTACACATATTACAAAAAAATAATTTATTCTGTTAGCTTCAGTATGCAGTGGTGTCTGCCCTCTTACTCATGAGATGGAGCATTGTCATCCTGTGAATGTATTGCCAAGGCTTTTTTCTCTGAACCTGTGCAAGTGAGGGGCTTGGAGCTTCAGTTCCATTGGCTTCATGATAAATCCATTTCTGTGTATTTCCATCTAAGAGCAACTACTTTTCATTTGCTGAAAATCACTGAAGTTCTGATCTTACAAATAAAATAAAGGGAAAAATGAAAGAATTATTTTTGGTGCTTGGGAACTAGTATCTTCATTGGGCCTTAGGATTACAGACCATCTCCCTGTCATATTTAGGTTAACATCGTCCCTTAACCGGCCGCTCCTAAGTACCACCTCAGATCCAGCCAGGAGGGGCTCCTGCTGTAAGCTAGGAGCTTAGGAGCTTTCAGTGTTCCTGAGACAAAGGCTTTTTTCTAGATCATTCTTCAGGTACCCAGGGCCCTAAAATGTCTTTCCAAAGGGCCATTATTTGCTTTCAGGCAGTTTGTTTTGCAATGGGCTGGTATAGAGGCATCCCAAGCAGCGAGTGTGTGCTTAGTCACTCAGTCATGTCTGACTCTTTGTGACCCTATGGGCTCTGTCTATGGGGCTTCTCCAGGCAAGAATACTGGAATGGGTTGCTATGCCTTCTTCCAGGGGCTGTTCCCAACCCAGGGATCTAACCCAGGTCTCTGGCATTACAGGCAGATTCTTTACCATCTGAGCCACCAGATAAACCCATGAATACTGGAGTGGGTAGCCTGTCCCTTCTCCAACAGAATTCCCAACCTAGTAATTGAACCAGGGTCTCTTGCATTGAAGGTAGATTCTTTACCAGCTGAGCTACCTGGAAGGCACCACCAAGCTCCTTCCCCAGGAACTATACCCAGCATCTCAGCATCAAGCTGCCATAGCTTTGAACTGAGTCTGTGAGCACCTGTGCTTTATCTCAATTTATTTTTTGCATCCATCAGCAAGATATGTTTTAAGGTAATTGCTTCTTCACTTCATGCTATTTTGACTTGTGAAAGGTTTCATTGGAAATTCTACTTTCAGATAATGGGACAGCTTATCCAGTCATCCCTTAGTATATGCAAGATATTGTCTCCAGGACCTCCCTCAGATACCAAAGTCTCCAGATGCTCAAGTCCCTTATGTAAAAAATGGGGTAGTATTTGCATATTGTGTAGGCTTATCCTCCCATATACTTTCAATCATCTCTAGATTACTTATAATACCTGCTGCTGCTGCTGCTAAGTCGCTTCAGTCATGTCCGACTCTGTGCGACCCCAGAGATGACAGCCCACCAGGCTCCCCTGTCCCTGGGATTCTCCAGGCAAGAACACTGGAGTGGGTTGCCATTTCCTTCTCCAATGCATGAAAGTGAAAAGTGAAAGTGAAGTCACTCAGTCGTGTCCGACTCTTAGAGACCCCATGGACTGCAGCCTACCAGGCTCCTCCGTCCATGGGATTTTCTAGGCAAGAGTACTGGAGTGAGGTGTCATTGCCTTCTCCAACTTATAATACCTAATAACATGTAAATACTATTTAAATAGTTCCTGGCAGGTGGCACATTCAAGGTTTGCTTTTGGGAACTTTCTGGAATATTCTTTTTCCTGATAATTTTCATTTGAGGTTGCTTGAATCCATGGATGTGGAACCAATGGATATTGAGGGCCAACTATACCTATTTCTAGACAAATGGCAGGCGAAACAGAATGGTTTCTTTGATTGGCTTAGGCCAATTATGATTTGTCCTCTGGCGGCTGGGCACTTTGCTGCCTGAAAAAAAAAAAAAAAAAAATCAGGTTACTCTCACCAAAAAAGAAGAGAGAATTGCTTTAGGCTGGGAAGCCATAGCAACCGTTAGAGAGAAGAGTTACTTTCCTTAGAATTGTAAAGGAGGATTAGCAATTAGAAAGGAAAGAAGGAAAGAGGATTTGTCACAAGATTGAAAAGGCAGCCACAGCTGAACTTGTAATAAGCAGATTGTGAGAAGAGATTGTTCAGATGAAGTTCTGTGGGTCCCCATTGTAAATAGTGAGTGATTAATGACAGTGCCTTTTCTTAAATTTATGACTTGTATTTGTTACATAGCTCATCACTAATAAATAATGTCTGATGAATTAATATTGCTATTCTCCATCTATATTTTCATGATGTCATTTCACCAAAATTAGCTGTAGCCAGAAGAAAAATCAACCCTAAACCCTTCATTGCTCATGAAGTAATATGACTTTATTGGCTCATCTTAGAATAGCTGAAAAGGAATCTGGAGTCACCATTTAAAATCCTGATGGAGCACTGAACTTCTGACATTCCAAGGAGAGGCAGCTGGGTTTGACTTCTTGCCTTATCCCAGGGAGGAGTATAGATGAATTGTAGGAAAAGGCACAGATGCCATCAAGGCTGCTCACATGCTGTCTGACCCCAAGGTATTTCTTATGGTGACCTCACTTGCCTGCCACTCAATGTTTACATCCCATTGATTTCAGGTTTATGGTGTCCTTTTCTATGCAAAGAATAATGCATTTATATGACCATAAATATTTTGACCTAAACAGGATGATATCTCAGTAACTACATTTCTACAGTGTCCTGCTAAGTGGGATTTTGAGTTAGAAAGGGGTTTAGATCAATGACAGATGTGCTCTCTACTTTTGGAAGTGACCTGTGGGAGGAGATCACAATGTAGATCTGCCTCTCTAAGGCAGAAGGCTCACAGAGTGCTGCATGGCCTTGTTCCCAGAGCAAGCAACCCCACCGAGACAGGAAGGAGAAGCGGGCAGTTTCCTTAAGACCTCAGCCCTGGAAGTGGCATGGGGTCACTTTTGCTTTGTGCTGTTTGTCAGCAGAGAGCCTGGATTCAAGGGGCAATGGGCAGGGACATAGACTCCCCCTCTTGATATGGGAAGAATATGCAAGAATTTGGAGGCTGCATTTCAAGACTACCACATCAGCTTGAATGTCATTTCCTCAGAGAAGTCTTGCAGGCTGTCTCCTCTTAAGTAGCCTTGTCCACTCCTCAAATCACTGTCTATCATGATACCACTTTGATCTTCCTCATAGCACCATTACCTGGGCTTTCTCTGTGAATGCATTTGCTAAATTGTATAATTTTAATCTCACTTCCTGCCTAGTGTAGGATTTCCAGGAAAGCAGTAACATTAGGGATCATGTTCACAGCTCTATCCCCATGTAGCATAGCAGGGGCTCCATACAAAGTTGGCACACCATAAACATTGGGTGAGCGGATGAAATTTTTATCACCTAACTCTTCCAACAGCACAAAACAGAGAGATGCCTAACACTCCCCATTCAATATTTGGTCCCTCAGCTTTCTTTTATAATCTAGAGCTCTATTAATATGACCACTTTTGGACCTAAGAATCCTTCTAATTATCACAGATGTATCCTAAGAAGCAATTAGTCAAAGCTGTCTAGAATCTTTGTGGATACGGCTGATCCTGGCCGTATGGAAATGTACCAAATTCCCTGTCACAGAAATTCTTAGCTCTGATGGAAAAATTTGGATTAGAAAATGGCTGAGAAAGAGATATTCATGAGGAGGCAGCTTTCAGAAGCACAGAGAAGAAAATTCTCTGTATTTTGTTACCGTCCGTGGTTATAGAGTTATTGGGAAGTGAACAGTAACGTTGCAGTGTAATCCTAAGAAAATGGGCTGAGTGACTTACTGCCTGTTGGTTCAGAGCCTGAAAATCTGTTTTCCAAAGTGCAGCTGGGATAAAGGTACAGAAATAATGTGCAGCTTTTTACCTGCTCCCAAGTCCTTTATTGGGTCCCAGGAGGGGAAAGCTGAGAGGGAGGAGGAATAGAGAAGCTTACACGCTAGTTTCTGTGTATGCTGCAGGCTGGTGAGCTGAAAGATGGATATTTACCAGCCTTCAACTTGCATCTTAAGTTAGTGATATGTCTCCATTAATGGGGCTTCCCAGGTGGCACTAGTGGTAAAGAACCTGCCTACCAATGCAGGAGATATAAGAGACATGGGTTCGATCCTTGGGTCGGGAAGATCCCCTAGAGGAAGGCGTGGCAACCGAGTATTCTTGCCTAGAGAATCCTATGGACAGAGGAGCATGGTGGGCTGTAGGGTCGTACAGAGTTGGACACAGCTGAAGAGACTTAGCACACATTCCATTAATGAGAGCAGATCTCACCATGATGGTGTATCTCTCTTTCCTCTTGGAAGAAAGACAAAGTCAATTAAAATCATTTGCATGTTGGAGGGTAAGCAGTTCACATAGGGTTTTCTTTTTTTTTTTAGTAGCACAGTGGTGTTGTTTCCTTTTGTTACCAAGACAGCAATTAGCAGGTTTCTAATGGTGCAAAGGTGGGTGACAAGTACAATAGGCTTTTAGGAAGGTGGCTGCTGTCAGGCCTTAAAGCAGAGTAGGAGGTTGAAGGATTTAAATATAAAATAAAATCCACCGAATTCTATGCCATTGGTGTCTTCTACGAATTTTTACACCTGCTCCAGTCTCAGGACTTACATTGTCTGGTTGAAAGCTTTAAAGAATGATATTTTCCAGTGTATCTCAAGGAGTAAAAACTTTTAAGTCATTTTCGAGAAGTGAGGAGTGCATTTGTCTACTTTGATTGCTTTAAGATTCCAGATGGGAGTTTGAGTGGTTATTTTTACATGTTATATAGTATTTATTATTGTTATTTTTTATTCTATTTACACATTATAATAAATACATATTTTTCCCATTTTTGTTCATAAAAGTAACAAGTTTGGCTTCAAGAGAGAATTAAAAAGAAATACTTTGTTGGAAGTTTTTGACATTTTCCTCAAGAAGTTCCCATGAGACTGAAGAAAGTCCTGATCAAAGGCCACTAATCTTGTGGCCAAGATTAGTGAGAAAAATAGGAAAGGACCCTAGGTCTGTGGATACATTTAAAACTGAGCAGAAAAAGTACTCAACATGGAAAACTAATATGATCCAAACAGAATTCTTCACTTTTCCTTTAATCCTAAAACTGATTATTATTACTTTTTCTCAGCTTCCCTAACCCTCTCCAAAAATATCACCATTCTCTGGTGTACCAGGCTGGAACATTCTGCTTACGATTCTTTCTATCTCCCTGTCTTTTATGTTGTATTTCCTTAAGATTAAACTTTTGGATGTGTCATTTCTTTCTCTTTTTTTCTCTTATATCCATCATCTTTTGTTGTTATTAATCATTGCATTTGCAGTTTGGAATGAATTTTTGGTCTAAGTACGGATATACTGACCTTATATATAACATTCAGGATGCAATTTTCATCAGATGGGTATGAACACGGGGTTGGAATTCAGAGGAAATCTCAAGGTTCTCAGGGAGATTCAAATTTAAAAACCACTCAGAAAGACTCAGTGGTGGGTTTCAAGACACTTAAGTAAATGGAGATGGTCAGAGAAATGTTAGGTTCAAGAATATTCTTGAGGCTAATGGGAGCAGGAAACGAGTCAGAGAAGGCAGTTTCAGAAAGGCAGGAAAGAATATGGTGTACTCAGCCCCTCAAAAGCCAAGTAGACCCATGCTTCAAGAAGTGAACAAGTCATCATTTCCCAGTATTGTAAAGCACTTGAAGAAGGTAAATGAGAGGAGGCAGTTGAGTTCAACATTCCGGAGGGGGCTTTCCAGATTGAGCAGAGTCTCTGGACACTAACTGGAGCAGAAGCAGAGGATGACTTGTGGTGAAGGAGTCTAAATGGCAATAAAAGTCTTTGAAACAGACGTGAGGCTTCTCAAGTTCTGCTCACATGTGCCCGTTGTCCTGGTCACGGTCCACCTCCCTAAACAGAGCTCAAGGTAGAGTGTGAGTGGAGGTGGGCCACCGTGTGATGCGACACCCCAACAGAAGGGGGCGCTGGGGTGCAGGGAAGGGAGAAGATGAGAAAGCCACGCAAGGATGTGTGCCCATCGAGCTGAGGCTGTCTGCCCCTCAGGGCTGGAATGTGGACTCAGTTTTAGGTTAGTCCCCCAATTCTTCTCCCAGTTTCTTCCAAAACCCAACTTTTCTGAAGCTCTTGCTTTGATGCTGCTGGAGAAGCATCTAGCTAGAATATCCTCTACCTCCCTGATGGTCTCATAGACCCTTCCCCAAATCTATGAAGGTTTCAGCCCCCCAAGACCCTGGTACTGGCTTGGCTCTCTCTGCACCTCTTTTTTTTTTTTTTTGATCCCATTCCTGTCACTGGATTTAGGTCTGTGGGGACAAAAGCCAGGATGTCATTCAGACAACATGTGTGGATTCCTCATGTAAGACAGCCCCCCATCAACACACACACACACACACACACACACACACACACACAGACACACACGTGCACACACAGAGCCAATAAAGTTTGTAGGTGAATGCTCCTCTCATGCCTCTCCACCAGGAAAATGTCCCTGGCAGGATGGAGCCCATGAACTTGGTAACATGCCCTTGGAACTGGCCTTCTCTCCTCCATCTTACTCTGGAAGAACCTGAATGAGAGAAGGGAATGGGGCAATCTAAAGTGGAGAAAACCATAAATGAATATCTCTAGGTGTTATAGTCAACCCAATATCTTCGGATGAATACTTGAATGGGAGAAAGGAAGGATGATAAAGTGAGAGACAGCCGTACGTTGATAGTTTCAACTATCACCTAGACACAGAAGTTTTCTTTTTTTTCTCCTTAGCTTGACTATGATAGGCCATAAATTCCTTGGGATTAGGCATATACTGCCTATATTTTATCCCTTTCTATTGCCTCCTAGGATGCTTCACATATGGCCAGCACTGCAGTATTTGTACTTTGGTTAAATCTGTGACTCTGAAAGATTTTTTTTTTAATTTGAGGGCTATAGAGGACTTCTCAGTTTCAAATAACTACTAGAGCAAGTGAGTACCCCTCTCCTAGTTGGAGAGCCATGATGCATAGGGAAGGGTTCATTAGGTAATCAACAGCCTCAAGAACACCAAGGAACAGCCAATGGCCTGTGTGAGGGAAACCGCCAACCTACCTCTGGGCTTAAACGCTGCTCTCTTCAGAACTTTGCAGGGGGAAGTCAGTGTCACACATCAGGGTCTGTGCTGTGGGCTTGCTTTTCATTTTCCAGCTCCCTCAGGAGGTCTACTGACTTTAATGGCCCTGGATTTAATGGCCCTAACCTTCCTACTTCACTGGAGTAAAACCCTTGACCTTACCTTCTTTACATCCTTTCATTAGTAAATATGCCTAGTATGATCAATTCTTATTTATGCTGTAAATAAATTATTTCTTCCTGTCCTCATCAGAAAACTCCTGGTTCATTTAGTATGTAAGACATGCTCACACACACACACACACACACGCACACACACATGCAATTCTCAATACCCTCTATTTGTGTGTGTGTCTTCATCAGTCATGTCTGACTCTTTGAAACTCTATGAACTGTAGCCTGCCAGGCTCCCCTGTCCATGGGATTTTCCCAGGCAAGACGACTGGAATGGGTTGCTATTTCCCCTTGCAGGGGACCTTTCCAACCCAGGGATCAAACCCACGTCTCCTACGTCTCCTGCATTAGCTGGTAAATTCTTTGCTGTTGAGCCACCTGGGAAGCCACTCAACCAAGTTTGTTTTGCCCGGCACACAGCAAGCCAAATGCTCAGACACTGAGGTTGGCAGCAGAGAAAAGGTTTATTCAAGGCAGTCAAGTGAAGAGATGGGAAGACGGGTCTCAAATCCCCTCCCAGAAGGGTTGGGATGAGGGGTTGGGATGCTTATGGGCAAAGAGTAGAGAGGATGGTCAGAGATGCAGGGAAGGTGTTTGGAGGCATGGAAAGGCGAGGTGATGGGTGCTCTGCATGGGGGCAACTGAGCTTCCTGCTTCTTTGTAGAATGTCTGTTCAAAACAAGGCTGTATTAGCACGATCCAAGGGTGGAGTTTTGAGCCCACTGATGTCAGAAGGTCACCCATTAGACAGTCAGACATGCTCAGCTGAAGGGTCAGTGACCAGTTTGAACTAGATGACTAGCTGACTCCAAGTTCCTTAAAAACAAATTGGGCAAACATCGTAATGTTCATATATCAGAGGTGCTATTTATAGGGGCAGTGAAGGGATCTTGTGATTTATTGTCTAGGCTACATGACCTGGGATAGCAGTTTTGCAAGAACAAAGGCAGGTTACAATTTTCTACTTATTAGACAAGCAGGTTATAGTTGATTGGATCTGACTAATGGCAACCCTGGATTTTACTCATATAATTTAAACTGTGTTGTTGTCCACCATTGCATAGATTGGGTAAAGTGAACAGGTTTCTACTACAGTATTACTAGGTCAGACTGAACACCTTCAGATATTTTCATTTTGTTTTTATTTCCAGGGATTAATGTCACTGGGGTGGACATTGAGTGATGATTTATTCCAACATGTTTCCATTCAGATGGCAAGTAAAGGACTCATACTTACTTAGACAATATTCATTTTTAATAGCAAGGAAATATTTCATAATTTTGTTACCATGCAGCACATTTTTCAAAGATGTTTCCAACTAACCTAAACTCTGAATAGACTTGAAAAGGAGTTCTATAGAAAGGGGTTCTTTCATACTCTATTTTTGATAGAATTGAAAAAATAGCCCCAGATAAAGACTCTACAGGCTGCTCTTGGAAACACGATGGGAGGAAGAAAAGGGAGCCCTTTTCCTTATGTCTGCTAAAAATGCAGGGGCGGATTAGGACCAAATGGACATTTTAATCCCTAAGAGAGGGTGCTGGCACTTCCCAGCGCACTATCTGGGAGCTTGTATCAAATTCTGATGTTAATGGAAAGTTGTTTTGACTCTTGTTCTCTTGGTTCTGTTACCAGCAAATTCCCTGGTGCAAAGTAACAAACCCTTTTTCTACCTTTTGCCCAAATTTTCCCATTAGGAAGGGGTTCTTGTTTCCAGCAGGACTTTTGGTATCTTATTGGGAAACCGTTTCTAGAAAGATGATAAAAGATGATACTCAACCTCACTAATAGGAATTATTTTAGCAAAATATCTTTCCCCTGAAAATCCCTTGTGTTCCCAAAGAATGTTCTCAGGTAATATATATAACCCTGGCAATGATCTCTCCATCATCATAAACAAACATTGATAATCCAACTTTGGGGCATGCATATGTAATTCCTTCTCAGACTCCTTGGAGTAGGCTAGATCAGGCTGTCAAGTTAGGTGAAGGGAAGGACAAGCAAGTGCTGGGATTCTCCATCATGGCCACTGAGAGAGACTTTTTCCTGGATGATATTATCAACAAGTGTTGGAATTGGAGGGGAAAAAAAAAAAAACCTTTAATAATTGTGTTCTTTTATGGTTCCGAGAATGGTATCTTCCATACAGACACCCAACAATATCCCAGGGAATGACAGAGTGAGTACAGAGAAGGATTAAATTACACAGGGGATGCTGTTGTTAGGAACTTCTTAGTGTCAAGGCTGTATATTGTCACCCTGTTTATTTAACTTCTAAGCAGAGTACTTAGAAGCATGAGAAACTTCTAAGCATGAGAAATGCCAGGCTGGATGAACCACAGCTGGAATCAAGATTGCTGAGAGAAATATCAATAACCTCAGATACGCTGATGACATCATCCTTATGGCAGAAAGCGAAGAGGAACTAAAGAGCCTCTTGATGAAAGTGAAAGAGGAGAATGAAAAAGTTGGCTTAAAACTCGACATTCAGAAAACTAAGATCATGTCATCTGGTCCCATCACTTCATGGCAAATAGATGGGGAAACAAAGGAAACAGTGACAGAGTTTATTTTCTTGGGCTCCAAGATCACTGCAGATGGTGACTATAGCCACGAAATTCAAAGATGCTTGCTCCTTGGAAGAAAAGCTATCACCAACCTAGATGGCATATTAAAAAGCAGAGACATTACTTTGCCAACAAAGGTCTGTCTAGTCAAAGCTATGGTTTTTCCAGTAGTCATGAATGGATGTGAGAGTTGGACTATAAAGAAAGCTGGGCGCTGAAGAATTGATGCTTTTGAAGTGTGGTGTTGGAGAAGACTCTTGAGAGTCCCTTGGACTGCAAGGAGATCCAACCAGTCCCTCCTAAAGGAAATCAGTCCTGAATAGTCATTGGAAGGACTGATGATGAAGCTGAAACTCCAATACTTTGCCCACCTGATGTGAAGAACCACTCATTGGAAAAGACCCTGATGCTGAGAAAGACTGAAGGCAGGAGGAGAAGGGGATGTCATCACCAACTCAATGGACATGAGTCTGAGTAAACTCCGGGAGTTGGTGATGGACAGGGAGGCCTGGCGTGCTGCAGTCCATGGAGTCACAAAGATTCAAACATGACTGAGCAACTGAACTGAACTGAACTGAGTGTAAAACAACAGAGACCTCAGTTAAATAGAGTCAGGAGACCAGAAGGGGGAGCTCTCATGTCCTGTGACAATAGCAGAGCCCAACCAGAAGAAGAAAGACTCCTCTCCTGGCAATAACTCAGCCAGTGAGAAGCCGTGGACCTTGTGTTCTGTATCCTCACCTTCCTTTTTCTCTCTATGAAAGAGTGCTCCTTCTCTTGCCGTGGAGGGACTTGTACTGTGACTGGCTGTCATTGCAGACCCTAAATTGCAATTTTCTGCTGAACCCCAATAGACCCGTCTCCACCAGGAAAATATCTGGCTGTCTATTTGTTTCAGGTCAACATTGGTCAAGACTTTCTTGGCTCGAAGTGATAGAAACCGAACTGATTTTAGTGTTAAATAATCAGAAGACAGAATTCCAGGCTATGTCTGGAGTTTACACATCTGCATCTTATGTTTTTTAAGAATGTGATGCCTTTCTTATTCTGCAAATTAAAGGTTTGTTTGGTGTTCCCCTTTTAATCCTTGAAATAATGCTGCTGTGCCCCTTATAACTACAAGGCTGACTGAGGCACAGTAGCTAAGCTCAAAGACTCTTCTTCAGCTTTCACTTGACTTCATTAGTCTTTCTCTTCTTTACTCTTTGTGATCCCAGGTGGCACAGTGGTAAAGAACCCTCCTGACAATGCAGGAGATGCAAGAAATGCAGGTTCAATCCCTGGGTCGGGAAGATCCCCTAGAGTAGGAAATGCCAACCCACTCCCGTGTTCTTCCCTGGAAAATCCCATGGACAAAGGAGCTTGGGGGGGCTGCAGTCCATTGAGTTGCAGAGTCGGACACAGCTGAGGGACTGAGCGCACGTGAAACAGGTCCCAGAGTGAGATCTTAGCCTTTTGGAAACTTAAGCCCAATTTCTGCACCACTGAGGAAGTGCTTGTTCCTGGTACATTGCACTTTAGTGGAGTGGGGGACCCTTTAAACATGCCCAGAAGCTGCCTTTGTGGAAGAAATGGAGCCGTAGTCTCAGAGCATTTTCCTGGGGTTGGATTTGAGGTGTGTGTCCTGCAACACGTGCTAGGCGAGGCTAGTAGTTGCTTGATTCACTGAAAACAAAATCACAAAAAGCAAGAAGTCATAAAAAATGATTCATACGTGCCTTAAACGTTTTTATTTTAGCATAAAACATATAAACTGACATTCATTTGCCAATCTTTGATGTAAAGCTAAGGTGTTTTCTCTTAATTGGCACTATATGTGGTCTCTCTTAATAAATTACACCCTTAATGCATCCCCTAAGGTTTGCAACTCCAGTTTCTTTACATTGGAGAAAGAAATAAAGTGGCTTGCAAAGAAATCTGATTGAATAATCTTTCTCAATTGTTATAATTTCCCCCCAAGTCCTTCACAGTTCTCTCGGCCACAGTAATCCGACGGTTTGCATGAACTTTTACAGGCTCGTGTTCATCAAGCAGTTCTGAAGAATTTGATTTATTTTTCACTGACTCATCTCTTTCCTTATACACTCATATTTCATGGGTTGTATATATTTAATTTACGTAAGCCTCATTTGCTTATATAATAACGATAACAATGATAACTCCAACATGTTTGGGAATAAACCCAATTGATTCTTGGTAAGCAGTGCCAAGTTATAAAGTTGGAATTCGCTAGAGAGAAGCCTTTGAGTGAGGGCTCACAGATGCTTAGGCCTGTGTGGTGGGTCCTGGGCTCTGCCCTGCCCTGCCCTGGACTCCTCGGTCCACTTGGGTGTCACCTACAGCTTTGGCATCTTCTCTGTCTCGTGTGGTGTCTCTTTAGCTAAGGAGAGTCTGGAAGTGGAAGTGCCAGGGTGCTGCACATCATGGAAGAAATTCATGAGGATGGGAGTTGATGCAGAAGCATGCCACCTTTTCATGCTTCCGTGAGATTTTCCTCAGTCACTAGGGGCCCACGAAGCTCACCTGCTCACTAATAGCCTCTTAATTAACTCCTTCCCCTTCCGGCTTCCCTTCCTTATCCCTCATGGGTCTCCTTTGCTTCACCTCCTGAATAAACAACTGGGACCCACATTCTTGACTCTAGGTCCTCTTTGGAGAGAATCAAACCTATGACAAGCATGGCTCAGGATGCTGCATGGAGGATGCAGAGGCCCTGTCAGGTGAGTGGATTCAATGGAAGCCACGCAAAAAGCAGCCATGTGGCTGGGAAATCTAACTTGGTCTCTCCCACCTCAGACTGTGAAGTAATTTCTGCCCTTGTTTTCTGCACACATGGTGCTTCTTCCAATCAGCTTTGACTTCCTTGTTAGCCTGATGAGGACTTGTCTTGGGGGATCTGTTACAAGTTTCTGGCTGGAACAACAGTTGGATGGGATTTATCTCAGTCACCTGACCCCAGTCCTATCTCTTTACTTCTTAATTTGCCTTGAACTTTACAAACTGGCCATCCTGGGCTTTTAGCATCATATGTGTCCTGGTTTCAGTTTTCCATCCTGATTCTTAGGTGCGCCTCCCCTAGACTTCAGTTTACCTGTGGTTCTTCTGGGCTCCTGACTACCGGAATTCACCACTTAGCTGAGACCTGGTCTTGGACTTCTGTCCTGAAACTCCCCAGCCCGCTTCCAACTCTCCTCCCCATTTTCCCTCTTACCTCTACTCCAGTCCTGGCCTCATGCCCTTCTCTCACCTGTGGACTCTGGCCGGCCTTTCTAATGCATGTGCTGCTGCTGCTAAGTCGCTTCAGTCGTGTCCAACTCTGTGCGACCCCAGAGACGGCAGCCCACCAGGCTCCCCCATCCCTGGGATTCTCCAGGCAAGAACACTGGAATGGGTTGCCATTTCCTTCTCCAAGGCATGAAAGTGAAAAGTGAAAGTGAAAGTGAAGTCGTCTCTGACTCGTCGCAACCCCATGGACTGTAGCCTACCAGGCTCCTCTGACCATGGGGCTTTCCAGGCAAGAGTACTGGAGTGGGTTGCCATTGCCTTCTCCCTCTAATGCATGTACTGATAAGTATTTTCCTGCAAAACTTACCTTCCCACCACTTAATGCCATCTAAATGTTTTTCTTCAAAGATACACAATATTGAGTTAATGCTCTTTCAGCGACAGAACAAAACTATTGTATTCTGTCTCTCCCATTCTTAAGAACAAGTGTTTGTATTGTAAAATGATTGAGCCACACTCTATTCTCTCTTATTAATGGAAAATTGGTCATAAATTGCCGAGGCGTGACTAGCTCATTTTCCCAACACAGCTGCAAATGCTTTATGCTGGGCTCACTTTCGATTTCTCAGAATGAAAGGAGAAAACTGTAGAATTGACACTTCTTTGAATGGTTCCCAGTGTCGATCCCTACAGAGACGAGGGATTAAAGGTAGCGCCACCTTTAGTCAAGGCTGTTTCCTAGGAGTGTCTGTCTTTATGTTCTCATGGAGTGTTGGAAAAAGCTGCAAACTTTGAGATGACAGGGATTAAACACTTTCTTTAAAAAAAATTATTCTAAAAACTGATCTAAAAAAGCATACATACAAGTGTGTCTTGGAAGTGCTTTGTATTTAATGCACAATAATTCATAATAATACTTTACTATAATTTTTGAAGGCACATTACATCTTACAAAGCATCTTTACCCATAAATTGTCTATTTTAATCCTCGACCATCCTGGTGAAATATATTGCAGTGTTGCCATTTGGTCCTTGAAGAAGATGTTCTGATAGATTTATCGATATGCCCAAGGACACAATCCATTAAAAAAGACACTTGAGCGCCTATGTTCTGACACCACACCTGGCATCTCAGTGGATATTCCTCTTTGGTCTCCCTGAAATTTTGCTTTCTTTTGGGACCAGCCCTTCCTTCGGGAAACTATTTCTTTCTCAATTTCAAGTGAACATCGTAGACTGGCTGCCAAACACTGGCCCCCACTGCTATCTCTTGTACAGGGTTTAGAGTGTGTGCAATCAAAACAGTCCTAGCAGCAAGAACCAAGGGAGAGCATATTAAAAAGCAGAGACATCACTTTTCTGACAAAGGTCCATATAGTCAAAGCTATGGTTTTTCCAGTAGTCATGTATGGATGTGAGAGTTGGACCATAAAGGAGGCTGAGTGCCAGAGAATTGATGCCTTTGAATTGTGGTGTTGGAGAAGACTCTTGAGAGTCCCTTGGACTGCAAGGAGATCAAGGAGTCAATCCTAAAGGAAATCAACTCTGAATATTTATTGGAAGGCCTGATACTGAAGCTGAAGCTCCAATACTTTGGCCACCTGATGTGAAGAGCCAACTCATTGGAAAAGACCCTGATGCTGGGAAAGACTGAAGGTAGGAGGAGAAGAGGGTGCCAGAGGATGAGATGGTTGGATGGCATTACTGACTCAATGGACATGAGTTGAGCAAACTCTGGGAGATAGTGAAGGACAGGGAAACCTGGCATGGTACAGATCATGGGGTTTCAAAGAGTCACATTCAACTGAGCAAGAATAACAAAGAACCAAGGGAAGGAGACTTCTGTCTCTCGGGTGGTAAATGTCAAGGCTGTTTTCTGTCATTGGGAAAGACAGTCCAGTTCATGAGGACAGAGTTGACATCAGGAGGGGAAGGGAGATGAGAGGCAGAGACGGGGAGTCCCATGGTCTGACGTGAGTGGTGCCAGCCGGTGTGGCCAGACCACCCCAGTCTGTCATAGCTTTCTGATAGTGTTGGCGCACAATCAACTCCTTCCCCCAGGCCCGTGCACTTGGGGTTTGTCCATTGCATTCAAAAGACACAGCTTTGTTTTCTGGTGCATTATTACTCATTTGAACCTCACAAGAACACCAGGGGTTAGGCGTCAGTTAATATAATTTCTGTTTTGGAAATTTACTGAGATTCTGTTCATCTGAGACTCATCTACAAGAGACAGAAATCAGTAGGTGACCAAGTTGAAATTAGAAATCCCCTGTTTTTAATACCAACTGCAATAATTTTCTTCCTTTCCACACAATTTATCTACTGCCAGAGATGAGAAAAAGTAAGATAAGACAGAATCCTCATATTTGATTAGGTGTAATTTTTCATTTTTCTGAAATAAAAAGCTCTATGTCCATGGGATCACAAAGAGTCAGACATGACTGACTGAACAACACCAAATGTCCTATTAACTGCGATGTCCCCACTCTGAGATTAAGAGATAGGTCTTCTCCCAGTTCACTCCATCCCCAATACATTGCTATTTAGTTTAATCACTGAGTATCTGTCTCACATAAGGACCAATATTGGTGATGGACATTTTAATACATGTAGATTCTTTGAACTTAAAGATTCTTTGGCTTTTAAAAAACTGCGCTGATGTTTTTGTTACTTTTGCCATCCATGACCTGTATGAGGCTGCTCCTCCTGGCTGCAGGGGCTGTTGGCTGCAGGTGGTGTTGGCTCCTAGACACCCCCTTTTTCTGAGAGAATTGCCTTCAGTTTCCAGGAGCTGCACCAGTTAGAAATGTCTGAAGGTTATGCTCTTCTCTTTTTTTATTTTCAATTGTAATACTTTTATTGGCAGTATAATTGATTTACAATGTGTTAATTTCTGCTGTACAGCAAAATGATTCAGTTATTTATCTCTTCTTTTCCATTACGGTTTACATTTATGTTATTTATATTCTGTTTTGTATTTTTTCCATTATGGCTTATCATAGGATATTAAATCTAGTTTTCTGGGCTATACAGTGGAGCCCTGTTGTCTGTCCATCCTGTATAGAAAAGCTCACATCTGCTAGCCTCCTTCCCACTACGTCTCTCACTTAAGCCACTTTCTGTTGGCAAGCACCGGTCTATTCTCCATGTTTGTGACTCCATTTCATGGATAGATTTGTCTCCTGAGGCAGCTTTCAGCCAGTGACAGACTGTTCTGGGTGCCACACACATGTCAGAACTCCCTATGGGGTCAAGCTGAGAGTAGGCTTCACGTAAAACACTTCTTTCCTTGCCTTCTTCCCCTGGTCTCTCCTGCATCTATTCCTTCCTGACCAGGTCCCTCTGAGCACTCTGTCTCTCTTACCAAGAATCCCCATCTAACACTCTTCTGGGGATGCTTCTGGGGACTCTGGCCTCAGGCATCATCTTCCCTCTCTTAGTCACAGCATCATTTCCTTATCTCATGAGTCCTTTCTACTCACCTCTGCACCCAATAATCACATACTTGCTAACTATGTGGGTAAATGGAAGAGAATGAGCAGCCTGGCAGCTTCAGGTTTTGGCTGAACCTCATTGGAAAAGACCCTGATGCTGGGGAAGACCGAAGGCAAAAGGAGAAGGGGATGGCAGAGGATAAGAAGGTTAGATAGCATCACCAATTCGATGGACATGAATTTGAGCAAACTCCAGGAGACAGTGAGGACAGAGGAGCCTGGCATGGTGCAGTTCATGGGGTTGCACAGAGTTGGATGTGACTCAGGGACTGAACACACACACACACATACTCCACCGACCCTGTTGCATAAAGCTGGTTAAGCCAACAGGTCTGAAGAGTGGTGGTTGTCCTGCATTTCCTAAAATAGCAGAGTAGAAACTGTGCTAATTTTAGATAAGGACACAAAATGCCTGGGGATATAAAGATGTGGTTTTCTTTTTTTTTTCCCCTTACAAGATCAAATATATGAAAAAGGATGCAGGAAGCACAGGAGAGTTAAGTATGTCATGCTTTTTGCTTTAACTGAAGTCAGGGCAAGGCTGTCCCCTCTTCAGAGTGGTGTGTCTGGCTCTGGGGTCCTAAGGCTGCAGCCCAGCACAGTGTGTGTGGTGGGGGGTCTCACATCCACAGCCATTATGTGTTGAACAGGGAGTAAGTGCTGGAGTCTGTGCTCCGAGAAACAAGGCAAAAAATAAACCAGAAAACCAAGTCCATAGCTGGTAGTTTATCACAGAGGCAACAGTCACCATGTTAGTAGTGAGGACAGAAGCAGTCATGAGATGGGAAGGGAGAAGCCATTGCCATGGAAAGGAGCTGTCTGTGCCAGAAGAGGTGCTTGTTGACATCTTTTATGTATTTCAGAAAAAGTTTGGTTGGCAGACGTGGCCAAAGGGAATGGTCTGTACTGAGCACATACATTACGAATTGGGCAGAGATGCCTCACATGTAATCATTTTGTGCTGCTGCTGCTGCTGCTAAGTCGCTTCAGTTGTGTCCGACTTTGTGGGACCCCATAGATGACAGCCCACCAGGCTCCCCTGTCCCTGGGATTCTCCAGGCAAGAACACTGGAATGGGTTGCCGTTTCCTTCTCCAATGCATGAAAGTGAAAAGTGAAAGTGAAGTTGCTTAGTCGTGTCCGAGTCTTCGCGACCCCACAGATTGCAGCCTACCAGGCTCCTCCATCCATGGGATTTTCCAGGCAAGAGTACTGGAGTGGGTTGCCATTGCCTTCTCTGATCATTTTGAAGTACGCACAGTTGTTGTCTCATATTCAAGTAGAGAAAACCAGACTGAAGGTTGGGTGACTAGCCTGAGGTTACATAGCTAGCAAAGGGTAGGAAGCTAGGGCTTAAATAGGGCTAATTCTGAGCCATTCATTACATACTTCGCTTCCCCTTTCCTCACACCCTTCCCAACCCCTGCCAACTATTCAGCTCTGTAACCCGACTCTGTCCGTTTGATATGCAGATAGTTTCCCCATTTTACAGAGCTGGAAAGTTAAGACTCAGTAATGTCACTGATACCACACAGCTAATTTTAGATCTATTTTTTCTAACTGTAATAGTTGTTACCTACTCAAGGATCACTGTCTTGTGGAGAAGGGGCTTGCATAACTCAATGAAGCTATGATCCATGCTGTGTATGAGTTCCAAAGAATAGTTAGAAGAGACAAGAAGGCCTTCTCCAATGAACGATGCTTAATAATAGAAGAAAACAACAAAAGGGGAAAGACTGGAGATCTTGTCAGGAGAGTTGGAAACATCAACGGAGCATTCTGCCCAAAGATGGGCACAATAAAGGATAAAAATGATAGAGAGAGAGCAGAAGCTGAAGAGATCAAGAAGAGATGGAAAGAATACACAGAACTGTATAAAAAAGATCTTAATGAACCAGATTACTATGATGGTGTGGTTAGTCACCCAGAGCCAGACATTCTGGAGTGCAAAGTCAAGTGGGCCTTAAGAAGCACTGCTGTTAATAAAGCTCGTGGATATGATGAAATTCCAGCAGAACTATTCAAATCCCTAAAGGATGATGCCATCAAGGTTTTGCATTCATTATGTCAGAAAATCTGGATGACCCAGCAGTGGCCACAGGACTGGAAAATGCCAATCTTCATCCCAGTTCCCAAGAAGGGTAGTACTAAAGAATGTGCTAACCATTAGACAGTTGCACTCCTCTCCCATGCTAGTAAGGTCATGCTTAAAATCTTGCATGCTAGGCTTCAGCATTATGTGAAACAAGAGCTTCCAGATGTCCAAGCTGAGTTTAGAAAAGAAAAAGGAACTAGAGATCAAATTGCCAACATTCACTGGATTGCTGAGAAAGCAAGGGAATTTCAGTAAAACATCTATCTCTATTTCATTGGCTATGCGAAAGCCTTTGAGTGTGTGGATAATGACCAACTGTGGAAAGCTCTTAGAGAGATGGGGATACCAGATCGTTTTACCTGTCTCCTGAGAAATCTGTATGTGGGTAGAAGCCCGTATGAAACAACCAATAGGTTCAAAATCAAGAAAGGAGTAGGACAGGGCTGTCTGCTCTCACCCCGTTTGTTTAGCCTATACACTGAGCACATCAGGAGAAATGCTGGGCTGGGTGAGTTATAAACTGGAATCAGGATAGGCAGGAAAGCATCAACAACCTCAGACATGCAGATAATACCACTCTAGTGACAGAAAGCGAAGAGGAACTAAAGAGCCTCTTGATGAGGGTGAATGAGGAGCGTGAAAGAGCCAGCTTAAGACTAAATATTAAAAAAGACTAAAATCATGGCCTCTGGCCCCATCACTTCATGGCAAATAGAAGGGGAAAAGGTGAAAGTACTGACAGATTTCTTCTTCGTGGGCTCCAAAATCACTACAGACTGTGACTGCGGCCATGAAATTGGAAGATGGTTGTTTCTTGGCAGGAAAGCGATGACAAACCTAGACACTGTGCTGAAAAGCAGATGACAAAGGTCCATATAGTCAAGGGTATGGTCTTCCCAGTGGTCACATACGGTCCCATGAGAGCTGGACTGTAAAGGAGACGGAACGCAAAGAATTTATGCCTTCCAACTGTGGTTCTGGAGAAGACTCCTGAAAGTCCCTTTGACAGCAAGAAGATCAAACCAGTCAATCTTAAGGGAGATCAACTCTGAATATTCACTGGAAGGACTGATGCTCAAGCTCCAGTATTTTGGTCATCTGATATGAACAGATGACTGATTGGAAAAGTCCCTGATGCTGGGAAAGATTGAGGCAGAAGGAGAAGAGGACATCAGAGGATGAGATGGCTGGACAGCATCACCAATTCAATGGACATGAACTTGGCAAACTCCAGGGAGATGGTAAGGGACAGGGAGGCCTGGCATGCTGCAGTCCATGAGGTCTCAAAGAGTCAGACACAATTGGATGACTGAACAACAACAACAAAATTGTTGTTATGGTAATAATCAATAAGAAGTTCTGAATAACTTGTTATACAAAGAGTTATTTCTTTTGCATAGTGTCAGGTTGAGATGTTTTCTGCTTGTTCTCAGTCTTTGCCTTTTTGTTAGCTTTGAAAGATACTTTCTAGCCAGGTGTAGCAGGAATTATGGGGCATGTCCCCGTCCAGTGACTCAGTAGGGATTATCGTTTGGCTGTTTTATTTATGGTTCCTCTCGTTTCTGCTTCTCCCATCCAGAGGACATTTAAGTGTGTTCTCCTTTGGATCCTTCATCTTTCTCTTCCTTGATTGGGTTGCCTGTCTTCCAGTATTACTCAAGTCCAAGGTAGAGCCACCATGGTTGCACCAAAACCCTCCTGACTCCCAACAAACCTGCCTTGATCACCCCCTTGGGCTTAACCAGCTGTTCTTCATCACTGCTCACAAAAGTGAGCAGACACTGCTTCCTGGCCCAGTCTCTCACTAATCCCTCCACATCCCATTTGGTGTAATGCCATTATCTCTCTAGGTGTGTGCAGTGTATGCGATTGTATATCAGTGCATCATTCCTACCAACACATGTATGTAACATATTATTTTGTACTAGGAAAAGTTCCCCAGAGGTCACCATGTGTTCAGTCTCTCCATTTTATAGATAAGGAACTGAAGCCCAGGGCTGTGACTTTGCTTAGGGTCACACGATTACATGGTGGGAGAGCCGGGACCAGAAGCCATCCTCCTCTTCTTCCTCCTCATCATTATTACCATCATCATCATCCTCAGTGTTTTTTCCCACAACTAGCACTCAGAAACACATGTGCCATGACATATGATGTAGGTTCAGGAGCTCATGATAGCTTGGAGGATGACTTAGGGCTGCTTCCCCAGAAACAGACCAGACAGTAAGGTTTTAAATGAAGGTGAGTCATTGAACACGTGCTCCCAGGAGAAACCAGGGAGTGTAGAGAAGAAGCAAGTCCAGGGAAGAGGAAGGAGCCAAGCAAGGTGTGACTCCAGGCAAAGTTTTGCCTCCTCTGGTCCTGCAGGAATCTCAGAAGTGCAGAAATTACACTGCAGAGACCTCCGTGCTCAGGATCACAGAGCTGGGCTTTCACACCTCTTAATCAGTCACTGTCTTCAGTTTGTCTCAGGAGACATAGAATTCTGATTTTTTGTGCCTAAAGTGGCTTCAGGAGCCCAAGAGAAGACCTCTGAGAGAAGCTGCAGGTCCAGGGTGGTAGAAGGAAGGGTGCCAGAGGCTGGTGTGTGCTACAGATACAAATAAAAGGCATGGAAGTGGGACAGGTTCTCTCATGACTTTCCAAAATAAAGGCATGGGAGTGGGATAGGGTCTCAAACTTTCCTAGCAACCTGATCTTCCATGTCTTCCATCAGACACTCCTTCTCCACGACTCCACTTGGCTGCCTCCTGCATCTTCCATGTCTCAGCTCCCTTTCCAAGAGGCCTTCCATGACCATCATGTCTAATGTAGGTCCCATCTCCAGCCATCACTCCCCATCCCTCACCCCTGCTTTATTTTCTTTGGTGTACTTCTTGCTCCATAAATTTATTTGTTTCCAAGTTTTATCTCTCTGCCCAGTAGAAGCTCCATCAAGCCTGAGATGTCATCCTTCTTGTTACCATTTTCTCTTCAATCCTAGAAGAGGGTTTGGCACAGAGTAGGTGTTTCATATATATTTGCTGAATAGGAATGGATGAATGTAAAGAATCACCAGTTGTGAAGTGTCTGTAGAGAAACGTGGAGCTATTATGAGGTTCTGGCAGTGGGTGTTCTGGCTTGCAGAATTCGTTGTTGTTCTCTGATCAGTATGCAAGGAACTAGATATGAAGGATTGTATTAAAGTTCAATCTATAGTCTTCCAAATTATTATAGATAATATTAGTCTTAATGGGGATATGTTACAGTGGTGAAATGCTTCCAGAAAGTTTTTGAAGAAAATTATGGTGTTGAAGGGAGCCTTTTAGTTCTTTGATGCATTATGTCACTCAAAGGAATATAATAGCTTCTCTTTTTCTCCCAAAAGATACGTGCATTTCATTGTATGTCATTATCTGATATATGTTTGGCATAAAAGGCACTTTTCCCTTTTCCTCTTTCTTTAAAAAAAAATTGCATGGCATGCATATAATAGAAAATGGCCATGAATGGGTACCATATTCTACTCTACAGTATATCTCATCTGGGAATAGCCCACCCACCCATTTTTCCTACTGTGGTGTGGGGGATATATTGATTCATTACATAATTTGTATTCTTTTCTTCAGATCAGAAATTGGCCTAGGCATTCAGACAGCACAAATCTCTCCCCCTGCACCAATATTTTTCCCTTTAGCCAAATACCATTTCCCGGAGCAGCAATTTAGTCATTACCCTGTGATATAAAAGAAATGTGAAATCTGTCACAAGGAAGATGATGTTGTGACACAGACAGGGATCCTTTGGGAGGTTTAACCAGCTTTTCCATAAGATTGAAATGAATGTGACACTACGTTCAGATTCATAATTAAATTTACTCTCTTTTTTTTTTTTTTCTTTAACGTGTGTGTGTTCCTTACTATGGAGAGAATGAGAATGAGGAAATGTGGCTCTTGGTACAGAATAAGGACAGGAATCAATCTGAACCTTGAAATTAGCAGTGTAAACATATGGGTTATGCTTTCACTTAAGTTTCAAGGCACTTCATGTAAAGTGTCAAACTAGAGCTATGACTCTGGTAGGGGCTAATAATAGAGGGCTAATGTAATCCCAGGGAGAATTGTAATTACCTTTTAAATGCCTTTCTTCTGTGATAGGCAGGAGTTGCAGCTGTGGCTGGTCTCATCACTCCAGTGTTGGCACATGTAGGCACCTAATAAATATTTATTGAAATTAGAAATAGATATGAGAGGAGAGTCAGGGGTAGGGGAGAAGGGGAGGAAAGTGAAGGGAGGGGGAGGACTTCTGAAACAAGCACCCCAGAGGTTTGGTACTGTGAGAACAACCTACACCCCCCATACAGTGAGGAAGTGCAAAAAGACAAGGGAAGCAACTTGGAGAAGTAAAGGTCTGAAGATGCTGGGTGATCAGGAAGAAAGCAAATAGACTCGGGATGTACAAGATGTACGAGACTTCAGTAGTATCCCTGTTCTTCATCCCTGCATGTGTCCATTCCTTCTGCCTTTGACTGCAGGGCTCTCTCCATTGTGGGCTTCCCATGGTTAAACTGTGTGCTTTTGTTTGGCCACTAAAATAATGGTTAAGAGATGTGTTGAGGGTATGTGGGACTCCTGATAATTTTTACAGGATCCCTATCTATATAGACAGTTTGATTTTAAAAGATTTTAGAAAATGAATAGGCCTATCTGACATGTATAGTGATATATTGATGAAGATTTATAGTGATATATTGATGAAGATTTAGAGTACTAGGTGGAGAAGGGGTGCCTATGTGTTTGGTTGTTATCCAATCAATGCTTTGGAAGACTCTGCATCGTTTAGGTATCATCTCCTTCTGTTCAGGTCCAGGAATTATCTCTTCATGTTCTTATTGTTAGATGCACTATTCTGGGCTAATTTTGTATTTATCACTACAAAAGAAAAAAAAAGTGAAAACTCTGTTATTACTCAGAGCACCATGAAGAACCGGATTTTTCATAATCTGTTTGGATAATAGCATTTGGAAACAATATAGACACTTTTTAACTCTGCAGATCCCTGATACCATGTATTCCCTGAAGGTGATTTATCATCTGTCCATCATCATGGTCCATCATCCATCATGCCACCATAAGTACTGGAGTCTTTCAAAGGTCATTGCCATGCTTCATCAAGGACCACCTCAACTGTAAGTCCTGCTTAGAATTTGCAGGGACATATACATGATGATTGTTTTCTGATATTGTTGAATTTATGATTGGGCATATTATAGATTAAAAATAGAACAGCATATCTTCCAACCATTTCTTCTCTTAAACTCTTGAGGCTATGGTCACTGTATTTCTAGAATGTGATCTCCTAATCTCCATTCAACAATACCAGCAGGAAGGCTGGGTGAAGGGCCCTGAGGTGGAGCACATACTGTGGTCCATCCCTCGTGAGGCATGACTTAAGGCTTATTCAGAAAGCATCACTCCACCACATGGAGTGAAGGTCCGTTACAGTGGAGACCCAATGGTCAGCAAACCCTATGGAGAAGATAGGTGTATTCAACCTTTTACTCAACAGAGCATGAGTCTGAGGGAGGAGCAAGTGTCCATCCTGGGGACCAGCTGCAGAGTGCTCACTGGGTAGAGGATGGCTCTGCCACCCCCATTACCTCAGGTGCTTCAGCCCCCAGAGGCCCCCTGCAAAGAGATGAGCACTGACCAAGCCGAAGGGTAGCCATTGATCACTGGCAGCCAGGAGCCGTGACCTTGTATGACATCTGATGTGAGTGAGATTCACCCAGATTTAGCAATTCAGCACTGTTTTAGTGGCCCGAATTCATGCAGTCCCACAAAAGAAATTCTGCTGTTCTGACTGCCAGCAAATGATTTATTCATCACACCACCCTCCTGGAACCCCCAGGACAACCCCATGGACAAGAGTCCTTGAAGTCTTAGGGACATCTGGTCAACTCTGTGGACTAAAGGATTAGAAAGTGCTATGAAGAGAGAAACTGTGACTAGGTCCCCATGGGTCCTGCCCTTTGTGAACTTGGCCAGTTTCTTAATACTGTTTTCATTTCCCTGTCTGTAAAATGGAGATAATCGTGGTTCTTATTTTGATTATTTATTTTGGTGAAGATTAAATGAGCTATTTCATGCACAGCTCTTAGAAAACTGCCTACCACAAATCGAAGACTTTGCTATTTGTCTTGAGCTATTTGCCATGATCTGTGTCATGCTCTTCCTCCTGGCATTTCCTTGTTATTTTTGGCTCCCACTGAACAATGTTTGCCTCATTGAAATGCACAACCTCTCCATTCACGGCACAACAAACTTCCTGAGTTCTTAGCCAGCAGTAGGGTAGGAAATGTGAAGCTTTCAGAACAAAGGAATATCCTAAAATACATGTGTGTTGTTCTAACAGAAAAATGAAGACACACCAAGGCCCTTCCTTAGGAGGTATAGGTAACAGAAAATAGAAATGACAGCTATTGTTCTAGGAGAAAGAAAGGCTGTAAAATGAGATTACAAGTGATATTATGTTTTCCTTCATCCGCCTTCTGGTACTATTACTTCTAATGCTATTAGGACTTTTATTGCCTTTTTTTTTTTTTCTAACATCCAATAAATGTCAGGCACTGTGCAAGATGTGTGTCGTAGAAAGGAAATGAAGGGACAATGCTTTACGGTTCCAGTGAGGGAACAAAATGTCTAAATACTTTCAGAGGCTCTGAAGAAATTTCAGAGTAATGTTCATGGAGAAAAGGGTCCCTGGGATATCTGGAAAATATGATTAAAAATATTTATACCACCAAAGCAATGATGTACATATAATTTTAAAACATTTCCTTTAATACAGCAAGTGCAAAACAGAGAATGATGATGTTTAGCTAAGTGATCAGTGTGTATCTGGATGATTCTTTATACAGCATTATTATGATTAACCAATTAAAGAGCAGATGAAGGTGTCTCTTCACAGTGAAAAGGCCTCTTGTCCTTGAGGCAGAAGATTTGACTCTTTTGTACACTAGCTGGGTGTATTACTTTAATTCTTGCAATTACAAATAAGAATGTTGGAATAAACAGAATCAGCCTGCAATTGTCTGCCTTCGGTAAAAAACTGGGAATATTATTGCTGGCATGTTTATGGCAAATCTAACAATGTTACTCCGGAGAAGGCAATTGGCACCCTACTCCAGTACTCTGGCCTGGAAAATCCCATGGATGGAGGAGCCTGGTAGGCTGCAGTCCATGGGGTTGCTAAGAGTCGGACAGGACTGAGCAACTTCATTTTCACTTTTTAATTTCATGCATTGGAGAAGGAAATGGCAACCCACTCCAGTGTTCTTGCCTGGAGAATCCCAGGGACGGGGGAGCCTGGTGGGCTGCCATCTATGGGGTCGCACAGAGTCGGACATGACTGAAGCAACTTAGCAGCAGCAGCAGCAGCAGCAGCAATGTTACTCAGTTCTTAGATATCATAATGGCATCTGTCTTACACATACACACACACATACAACACACACACAACTCCTATTACTACTAGTCAGAGTAATTAATATGATCCATCAGATCTTTGGGAGAGTGATTCCCATTGATCATAGTCCCATTCTTTTAATCAGGAAATCTAATTTTTAAAGATCTTAGAGCAATTTTAACTTGTCTATTTATGCTTAGGTAAAGAAAAGTACAAAATATAAGGGGATGTATGACCAAAAAGGATGTGAAGATATGCTTATGTTCACTAGTAATTATGGGGATAACATTAAAAATATAGTTTATTCTATGGTATGACAGAGGAGCCAGGAGGGCTGCAGTCCATGGGGTTGCAAAGAGTCAGAGAAGACTGAGTGACTAACACACATACATGGTATTATATAGGAAGGTATAGTTTCACAACCATCTTATTGGTGAAGACAGTAAGTCTGATAATATCAAGTGTTTGGGGGGATGTGGGAAACCTTTGCTGGTGTGAGTATAAATTGGTTCAACTACTTTGGAGAAATATTTAGTGATATCCAGGGGAAATATTTAGCAATATCAAGTGTATTAGTTATCTCTCACTACAATAAAACAAATGACTGTGTTTAACAAATAATAATATGTAACAAATACCCCAAGACTTGAGTATTTTGAAACAAGAACCATTTACTGTTTTGATGGGCTCTCCCAGACATCTGTGGTCAGTAGTAGGTCAGCTAGAAAAGTCTAATAAGTCTCACCAAGTCACATGGTTGGTTTTGGGCTGGCTGGAGCCTGGTCTAGGATGGCTGTTGATATGCCTGGGCTCTCTCCTCCACATGTCTCATATATGTCTGTTCTAACTCTCTAGCAGGCTAGGCACATTCTCTTAGATGTCTCAGAGAAGACAGAATGAGCAAGTTTAATCATGCAAGGATACAAGTAGAAATGCACAATCACTTTTCAAGCCCATGTTTGTATTGCATTCACTATTATCCAATTGGCCAAAGCAAATTACATGGCCAAGCTTAGGGTTACGCTATTCTAGGAAAAAGTGTGTGGATAGGGGGATGCCATTAAATAGGGTCATTTTTCCAATATGTCTGACTCATTATGTTGCATGGAAGACTCATGTATCCTAAGACCCAACAATTCCATTCATTAAATCTCTGATCTATGTATTCAAGGTGACATATACAGGTGTACTGATAGTGATATCACTTGTAATTATAAAAAGAAATTATAAAGGACCTACATATTCACCAAGAGTTAAAAATTTGATAGTCATACACCAGATACCATGATGGAGTGAAAATGAGTACATTAGATCTATAGCTTGCACAAGACATGAATCTTCACGTTGAATCTTCATGTTGAGATCTTCAACTTCAAATATTAAGTAAAAGAAGGCAAATCAAAGAAGGATATGGGGAGAATAATATTATTTAGGAAAATTAAAATAACAGAAATACAACAGGAAAGTGATTCTTTGTTTATGAAAACACATGCAGTAAAATACTAACTTATGTGGTTCTCTCTGGGAAGGTGGAAGAGAGGAAGAGAAGCAGAAAAGGAGGGAGGAAAGGGCTGGATTCCTTTGTTCTTGTATTATGTCTTTAGGAAATTGGTAGTAGAACTATAGGTCTGGTTTACTCTTCTTAATTTTGAAATAATTCATAATATTAAAAAATTCTAAGGGAAATATTCAGTATACATGAAACATCCAGAGAGTTTTATCTAGGACAACATAAAAACTCTTATTACCTATCTAAGAAAAAAGCCTATTTATTAGTTACTAAATGGACCAATGCAAATAAACTGATGTTTTCTTGGGATGACATGAGAGTAGGGTTGGTGATGTAAACAAGGATCACAACTGAACTGGATCAAGGAGGCTTCTGTTCAGTATTCAAGCAAATTGTCAAAGCAGACCAGCCTCTGTTAGTCAACACCAAGAGAGGGTCCATTTACAGATAAACTGAGTGTAAGAAAATATCTGTAGAGATATTGTCACCCACACAACAGTGGCAATAAAAACTTTTCATGTGCGACTGTGTGCATATCCATAGCTCGGTCACGTCATGGAATGGCCCTGAAATAGGCCAGAGATGGGAGGGGAAAACGGAACCCTCAGAACCAACTTGTCCAGGTGTACTCCAAGAATGGTCCGTGAGCCAGGGACACGGGCATCATCTTGGAGCTTGAGAGAAATGAAAATTCTCAGGCCCTGCCCCAGATCTTCTGAATCAAGACACCTGGGAAGCTTGGTATCTCTTTTAACCAGCCCTCCAGTTGATTCTAGTGCACAGCCAACTTTGAAAAACATGGTCACAACTTCTTTTCAAATACTTAATTAATTGCATCTAAGCAAGGGCATACAATTAATCTCACTGAAAAATGTTTACATGAGTTTTCCATGAGATTTTGATGGGAAGTGGGAAAGATAAAGCAGGAATTTCAACTCTTATTTCCCTGAAATATATTTATTTCACACTAGTCATCTTAGTACAATACCACATAAAGTTGAGAACTGAAAAATATATTTATTCACACTTTTTATTTTCCACATTTTGAGTATCTTTCTACCTTGTATATTGCTTTTTGATTTAAAAAATTATAGAGCTCTCTTTTGATATATAACAAACATATTACTGTCTATTCCACAGAGATTTCTAACAGAAGGATGAACTGGTCAGCTTCAAGTCATATTTTTATTTACCTTTATGAAACAAAATGCCCGTGGAATATAATGGAATGCCATAGAGAACTAATTTAAGTTTTATTCTAGTGGTCACATTTATTGAAGAGCAATTTTTAATGAACTTTGAAATTCTGTAAAATTTAATCACCAAGTCCAGAAAATAGCTATGAAATATGTTGTAGTTTTCATTTTTGTGTCCATTTGTATCTTGCAGTCTCAGTGTCTTCAGAAGAGGGTGCATTTTGTTAAAACACTTTCTTTGTTCTCTTATGTTACTATTGATATTCCTATATTAGTATGTTCCAGCCACCATTCTAGATCTTAAGGGTAAATTAGTAACAAACCAATAAAGCTACTAATCTCCTGAGACTTACAAGATGGGTTGGAGTTGGGGAGAGAAACAGAAAAAATAAAAAATGGTATAATATTGATTATACAGAGGGAACAGAGAGTGCAAAGGCCCTGAGGCAGGAATATGCTGGGTTTAAGAGAAATACCGGTCAGGCTAACTTGGCCAAAGCTAAGCAAGAGAGGAGATTAGCGGAGGTAAATTATGTAAACCTACTTGATTTGGCAATTTGAGAGCAATCAGCTCTTTTGATGCCAAAAGAGATTTTGGAGCATTATCCCAAATCAGTCAACTTCATTTCCTATGCTCTATGGCAACCCACTCCAGTGTTCTTGCCTGGAGAATCCCAGGGACGGGGGAGCCTGGTGGGCTGCCATCTATGGGGTCGCACAGAGTCAGACACGACTGAAGCGACTTAGCAGTAGCAGTATGCAAATTATGCAGCTGAAACCAAAATGCCAATCGGGGACAGCTTGCTCTCCTGTCAGTAATGATGAACTCTTCATACACTGTCTGGGATATAAGGTTGCCTGCGCAGTTGGGCAAACCAGGAAGCAAATGCCAGCGCTGTTAAATGTTGCCTTCCTCCTCTCTATTAGGAAAATGCTCTTACTCCTCTGCCATCATTGTTGGAATTTAGAAACATAATTCCACCTGGGTCATGGCTCAGGGCATGGTGGGAGTGGGGGGTGTGAAAATGAATCATAAGCTCCTTTATTTTAACCTGGGATGATCCTTTGAATTTCGGCAAATTCTCTCTTCCTTCACCTATTGAGTCCCTTGAGTACTTTGCCGGAGAAGGCAATGGCACCCAACACCAGTACTCTTGCCTGGAAAATCCCATGGATGGAGGAGCCTGGTGGGCTGCAGTCCATGGGGTCGCTAAGAGTCGGACAGACTGAACGACTTCACTTTCACTTTTCACTTGCATGCATTGGAGAAGGAAATGGCAACCCACTCCAGTGTTCTTGCCTGGAGAAGCCCGGGGACGGGGGAGCCTGGTGGGCTGCCGTCTACAGGGTCGCGCAGAGTCAGACACGACTGACGCAACTTAGCAGCAACTGGGAGAGGGCAAGTTTGCATCACAAAGCATCTGCAGTTGTTGGGAGTCTCTGGAGGGCTGCAACTTCCTTCAGCTGAGCCTTCTTTCAGCTTCTGAGATCTGTCGTGGCACCTGCTACCACAGGGTCTTTTGCATGTGCTGTTTTGTCTGCTTGGATGTACATTGGGATGACCTGGAGGTGCCCAGACCACATCTCAGACCCATTAAATCAGGATCTCATGGTGGGATCCAGGCATCAGTTACTTCTGATGTTCCCCAGGGGATTCCAAAGAGCGCCCCAGCCTGAGAACCCCTTTCCCAGCATTCTCTCAGCCTGTCTCCCAGCCTGTGTAACACCTGCTCCTCTTTGCCTTCCCTGCTTAATGATCCTTCTTCAGAGACACACTTCCTGGCATTTTCCTGCCCCAGCCCTAAGTCATATCCCTCTTGGTGCCTCCACCTCCCCCGTGGAAACTACTCATGGTAGTTAGGTTATTGGGTTGGCCAGCGTTGGGTTGGCTGGTATGGAAAACGTTTACTTCAATGTTTTCAGTACCAGCTTACTGAAAAACCCTAACAAACTTTTTGGCCAACTGCATACATTACTTTGTAATACTTATTTGTTTAATGTATTTCTTCTCCATCTTTTTACTTATTTATTATTTATTATTTTTTTGGCTATGCCACACAGCTTGCAGGATTTTAGTTCCCCAACCAGGGATTGAATCCGCACCCTCAGCAATAGAAACTCTTGAGTCCTAACTATTAGACCACCAGGGAATTCCTTCCTCTTCCTCTTTTTAAAATACTCCTGGTGTCTTCATGATGAACAAGATTGATGACTGGGTCTGAGTTAAATTCTTCTGCTTTATTTTTCTGAATTAATCAAATGACCTCTGTAAGCATATCAACCCAGTGCTGGTCCAGGTCATTTCTGGCACATTTATCTTCCCCAAACAGGACTTTGTGGTTCAAACTAAAACCACTGAGAAGGCACCTTGAAATATGAGAGGCAGCCCAAGGATCCAAGGCTTAAACAAGTGCTTATTTCCTGCCAGATAATTTTTGTGAAAATGAACCTTGCCTTATGAGCAGGAAAACATATGGTGTTTAAGATGTGTTATCTCCCGCTTTTGACTGTTAGCTCCATAAGGGAAGTGACTATATCTGATTTTGTTTACATTAAATAAATCCTCAAGGCCAAGCACCTGGTACCCAGTAAACATTCAATAACTATGTGTTGAATGGATAAACAGGAAAGAAGAAAATTATTCCAGGACTGTTTTTCAGCTGGTCCCAATCCAATTAAGGGAGAAAAGGCAGTGATTTTTATTCCTGAGTGAATATTAGTATCACCTAAGATGGGAGGTTGCTAGATCCCAACCCAGAACCCAGACTCTAACCAAAAAACCCAGATCTTGGAGGTTGGGGCATTGGTGTATTAGTTTTCTGTTACAATTAACACAGTACATGCTTAATTACCAGATTAATTGAGCAGCTTAAAATAGCCAATTCATTATATCACAGTTTCTGTAGGTTAGAAGTTTGGGTGTATGATTGCTGGATTCTCATTGGTGGATGAAACTGGAGCCTATTATACAGAGTGAAGTAAGCCAGAAAGAAAAACACCAATACAGTATACTAACGCATATATATGGAATTTAGAAAGATGGTAACAATAACCCTGTGTACGAGACAGCAAAAGAGACACTGATGTATAGAACAGTCTTATGGAGTCTGTGGGAGAGGGAGAGGGTGGGAAGATTTGGGAGAATGGCATTGAAACATGTATAATATCATGTATGAAATGAGTCGCCAGTCCAGGTTCGATGCACGATACTGGATGCTTGGGGCTGGTGCACTGGGACGACCCAGAGGGATGGTATGGGGAGGGAGGAGGGAGGAGGGTTCAGGATGGGGAACACATGTATACCTGTGGCAGATTCATTTCGATATTTGGCAAAACTAATACAATATTGTAAAGTTTAAAAATAAAATAAAATAAATTAAAAAAAAAGAATCTCATCAAGCTGAAGTCAATTTGTTGGCTGGGGCTGGAGTTTGTTCTGCAGATCTCGATTCTTTGCTTTTAAAGAGCTTGAGTGATTAGCAGAAGTCTATCTGGAGAAGGCAATGGCACCCCACTCCAGTACTCTTGCCTGGAAAATTCCATGGATGGAGGAGCCTGGTGGGCTGCAGTCCATGGGTCACTAAGAGTCAGACATGACTGAGTGACTTCACTTTCACTTTTCACTTGCATGCATTGGAGAAGGAAATGGCAACCCACTCCAGTGTTCTTGCCTGGAGAATCCCAGGGATGGGGCAGCCTGGTGGGCTGCCGTCTATAGGGTCGCACAGAGTCGGACACGACTGAAGCGACTTAGCAGCAGCATCCGGATAATCTTGCTTTCTTCCTATTTCTGTGTTTTTTTTTTTTATTTTCATTTTTTAAATTGAAATATGGTACATATAACATTGTGGAAGTTCAAGGTGTATAGCATAGTGATTTGATACCTTTATATTGCCACGTGCCTGGCACTGTAGCATAACTAATAGATTATCTCCCTTCCTTAAAGTCAACTGTGGTTATAAAAAGTAATCATAAAAATGAAAGCCATCAAACTCACAGTCCTAGAGATTATGCAGAGTATGTAAACTAGGATTGAAAATCTTAGGACCATCTTAGAATTTTGCTTACCATCATTGGTATTAAACAACTATTCAGCTGAAAGTGAAAACTACTGGACTAAATCTGTCATATTTTAAGGGCAGTGTAAAAGTGACCTTTAGCCACAGTAATTTTAAAATAAATATATCTTCTAGTCATCAGAAAGACTTGGCATCACTGACTCAATGGACATGAGTTTGAGCAAGGTCTGGAAGTTGGTGATGGACAGGGAAGCCTGGAGTGCTGCAGTCCGTGGGCTCGCATGGAGTTGGACACGACTGAGCGACTGAACTGAACTGAGTCAGAAAATCTCATCAATCAAGGGACATCAATAGACTGTCTAGCTGTGGGGTAGAAGGACTCACAGTAGAAATACCATCTGAGAAAAGCACTGCCTATAAGATTTAAGCTACACCCTTTCTGAAATCTATTGTATCTGTCAAGGTCCCTCCCAGTAACAACTCATCCAAATAGTTCAACCAAAGGGCCATTGGTGGGAAGATTAATTGCAGAAATGTAAGTGGGACTCAGGGAACAATGGAGGGATAGAGATGCAAACGAGAGCACCAGCAGTGGGAGGTCATTACCACCTACGGGGGACTAGGTGTCCTGGAGTCCATGGAGAGCTGGAGAGAAGCTGTAAATGGAGGAGACCAGGTATAAAAGCAGGAAAGGGGGAGGGACAAGTCCTCTGACATTTATCATCTGCTGTCCTCTCATCTCCTGCCAGTACTTCCTAGTGGCCCAGCTCAAGGGAAAGCCAGCTGCCAAGTGGGTGGGAGCAGTTGTCCAGAGGGAAAGACCTCCTAGGGTTACCAATCAGGGCAGAGAATGAGAGACAGAACTGCATAGGCAAAATGGACAATAACCATCACACCTTGGAACTGATGCATTTTAGGTTGAGGAAATAAATTTTGATTAAAAAGAGGCATAACATGGGAATACTTTATGCCTTATAATTTACCAGAGTGGTTTCCGATACAGGTGGAGACTGACAATTGAATCACTGACTCATCAACCCTGGGCCAGTGTTGCCTCCTTATTTTATTTTTAACTTTTCCAGTTCCCTGTAGGTTATCTAGCTGTAGGGAACTGTGGTTTGCACGGGGGGAAGAGGCTGAGAAAGGGAAGTTGATGTATATTTTTATTTTCAAGACCAATAATATTCATGCCTTAAAAATAGTATGAGCACAAAGTTATCATGTTAATAAAATGAGTAGTTCTATTGATAAATTAGGACATTCTTAGGTCATATATCTCACACAAAGTATGCATAATCTATTTGATATGTATGAGTAAAATGGAGATAAAATAGTATTTTAAGCATACAAGGAATTTGAGAGTGTTTGCTAATTTCTAATTTATTCAGAGATTTATAGTATATGCAAATTTGAAAGCTTCTTCCAGCGCTTTTGTAATTCTTTTTCATTAAAATAAAAAAAAACCACCTAAGCAGCTGCCTGGATATTGATCTAAATTTTATACCTTTTCTTTCTTGTTTTCAATTCCTTTCTCCATACTACATGTGGGTTTGTATCTCTCAAGTGTTATAAGAATAATCTTGAAAATGTTCTACTAGCACCTTAAAATTCCCCAGTTGCATGAAACCTGATATAATATTAATAAGTAATAATTGATATTTAAATTTTAAAATTATTAATAATATTTAAATTCAAGAATCCTGCCTCACTAAACCTTTTAATCTTGTCTTTTCCTAAAAATAAGCATAAAATAAATTTTAAAAACAAAGCAAAACAAAAAGTAAGACACTGAAATGATAGGGAAGGGAGCATCAGCAGAACGAAGGTGCTGCCAAACTTCTGAAGGCAGAAGGTAGTTGTAATCATGCCAACAGGTCATTTGAATGAGCTCAGAAGTTGAGTATGGGTTCTTCATTCAGTGACTGGTGAAATCAGATGATACAGAGAACAGAGCTGAGAGCAGGGACAAAATAGTGGGAGCTGACTTCCTCACTAAAGGCCTGTAAACTCCTTCATTACCCCTGGAGGGCAGTTGCAGAATTCTTTCCCAGGTTAATCCAGAGAAATGCTCTCTAAAGAGACAGAAACTTAAAACATCTGTGGAGCAGAGCTTCAGCATCCAGAACAGGGGTTAGCTCTCTAAATGAAGGCCTGTTTTACTACACCATTTGGAAGACAGGCATGGCCTCTTGAGTGCTCCCTTACCAGGGAGTGAAGGAGAAGCTGCCAGATGACACCCTCTGATCACACACACAGATTTACAGCGAATCTTTTCCTGTGATGTAGGTGAGGGCTGAGCACAGCTGTGATGCTATTAACCTAGTCCGTGAACAGTAAGTCACAGGATAGGACTTCCCTCATGGTTCAGGCAGTTAAGAATATCTGCCTGCCAATGCGTGGGACAGGTTCCACCCCTGGTCTGGGAAGAACCAGGGCAACTGGTTCTTCTGCTGCTGTGAAACAACTAAACCGGTGAGCTGCACCTGCTGGGCCTGCCCTCTCTGGAGCCTGTCACTGCAGCAGGAGAAGCCACCCTCACGCCCCTCAGCAAAGAGGAGCTGAAGGGCGGCTCCAGCTCTCCACAACTAGAGAAAGCCCACACGCCGTGACAAAGATCTGGCACAAATAATTTTTTAAAAATAATTATTAAAAATAAATAAATAATGAAACTTAAAAGACAAAAAATCCCTCAATAACCAAATATTTCTAAGTATTTGAAGAAAACTGACAATGCAAAAGACAAAGAATAAGATAAGCAAAAATAGACTCAAGGGAATACATTAAAAAATGTAGGGAGATGCAAACTCTTAAGATCCTCAGAGGTAGTTGAGGTGCTATTGCACCCATACAAGAGAGAAACAGCATAAATTGAACTCAGAATTGAATAAATCAAATTTAGTAAAATAGTTAAAGAAAATGGAGAAAAAATATCAGGAAAATATATCTTCTTCAGAATATGTCTGCCAATATATCAGAAAGAAATAATACACATTTTATAGACTCTTCCAAAAGTAATGAAAGAAAAATTTTGCAACTCATTTATTAAGTCAGTGTAACTTTGAGAACAAAACCTGTCAATTATATTCTAAGAAAATAAAAATAGCAAGTCAATGTCTTATGTGAAAATAGGTAGAGTCCTTTAAAACTCAGCAAACAATATATACCAATACATAAAATGAATCATGATTAAGTTAAGTTTATTTGGGGAATGCAAAGCTGGTTAAATATTAAAAAATAGAAGTTTTTAATCTCATTAACAGGGTCTAAGAGAAAAATTAATCATTTCAATAGAAGCAGAAAAAGCAGTTTATGAAATTCATTCATTTTATTATTTATGATTTTAAAAATCCTTAGTAAACTAGGAATGAGAAGATCTCTTAATCTAAATCTGAGTGTCTAGGAGAAAAATAAAAGGTCAGAATTGAGACAAGAATGTTTGATATCACCATATATTTTTCTCATTTTTTTAACAAGAGATTCTATTTCCTGCAATAAGACAAAAACATAAAACTATTATTAAAATTGAGAAAGTAAGAAATAAAATTGTCATTATTTGGAGACAACATGACTTGATTATTTTGTTTACATAGAAAATGTGAAAGAATCTTCAGCAATAGCATTTAATTTGATTAGTGGATTTAAGGTGACCATTAAAATCATTGTGTCATGTAAAGCAGTAGCAAATATTCAGAACATAAAATTAAAATACATAATACTATTTACTATAGCATCAAAAATATCAAATGCATAGATTAAGTCTAATTAAAAATGTATAGGACCTCTGAATAGAAAATTATGACATTATTGCTAGAAGACCCTTGCGCCTTGGAAGGAAAGCTTTGGCAAACCTAGACTGCATATTAAAAAGCAGAGACATCACTTTTCCAGCACAGATACATATAGTCAAAGCTATCATTTTTCCAATAGTTATGTATGGATGTGAGAGTTGAACCATAAAGAAGGCTGAGCCCCAAAGAATTAATGCTTTTGAATTGTGATGGAGAAGACTCTTGAGAGTCCCTTGGACTGCAAGGAGATCAAACCAGTCAATCCTAAAGGAAATCAACCCTGAATACTCATTGGAAGGATTGATGCTGAAGCTGAGGCTCCAATACTTTGTCCACCTGATGTGAAGAGCCAACTCATTAGAGAAGACCCTGATGCTGGGAAAGATTGAGAGAAGGAGGAGAAGGGGATGCCAGAGGATGAGATGATTAGATAATATCACCCACTCTGTGGACACAAATTTGAACAAACTCTGGGAGAAAGTGAAGGACAGGGGAGCCTGGTGTGTTGCAGTCCATGGGATCACAAAGAGTCAGACAGGACTTAGTGGCTGAACAACAACAAGAATGTATAATGATACTATTTTTATGTACAGGAAGAATTAATATTGTTAAGGGATCAATTCTTCTCAAATACATATATTCAATAAAATTTCAATCAAAACCATAGAAGGTTATTTTGTAGAAATTGGCATACTGATTCTAAAATATATATGGAAATGTGAAGGGTCAAGAATAACAAAAACAATGTGCAAAATTACTGAGTTCGAAGACCTACACTACTAAATATCCCTGCCGTATCAGTTTAAAGCTACCATAAATTAAGAACGGGTAGCATGGTGCCAGGGCTCATTGATATGGAAGAAAACAGAGTCCAGAAACAGACTAATGGTTTCTTGATTATGACAAAGGAAGCTTTTAACCCAGAGGCAAAGGCCATCTTTCCTTTGAATACATAGTACAGGGTTAATTGGATATCAGTATAGAAAATTTGAATCTTGACTCCTGCTTTCATAAAAATCAATTCCAGGTGACTATAGATGAGAATGTTAATGGCTAAAGAGCAAAACTTCAAGACCACAAACAAAATATCTTCTTGACCTAAGTGAAAGGAACTAAAAGAGCATACAAAAAGCACTAGCAATGAATTGATGAAATCAATTATTTCTATTCATTAAAATGTATCATTTTGTTGTTCAAGTGCTAAATTGTGTCTGACTCTTTGTGACCCCGTGGACTGCAGCACGCTAGGCTTCCCTGTCCTTCACCATCTCCTAGAGTTTGCTCAAACTCATGTCCATTGAATCGGTGATGCCATCCAACCATCTCATCCCCTGCCATCCCCTTCTCCTCTTGCCCTCAATCTTTCCAAGCATCATTAAAAGAATATAAAAGGCAAGCCAAAGAATGAGAGAAGATAATTGCTACACATTTGACCAAGTGGGGTGTTCTATTCAGATATGCCAAGAGCTCCTACAAAATAAAAAGGTATCAACCCAACAGGGAAAATGACCAAAAGACCTGATCATCCATATAACGAGCAGCCAATCCAGGTATTAAAAAGATACTCAATTAAAATTTGAAAAAAAAAATACCATTACACAATAGTCAGAATAATCACAATTAAATAGACTGCAATACAAAGAGTTGAAGGTTTAGAGGAACTAGAATTTTCCTATGTTGCTGGTAGGGGAGATATTGGTGCAACCACTGTGAAAATGGTTGATAATATCTTCTAAAACAATGTGATCACATTCTATGCTCTAGATGCAATAAAATAGAAAACACTAGAGATGTGAATATATGTGTACCAAAAAAAGGTGTTAATAACTTTATTTTTGATAGCCAAAGACTGGGAAAAAAGCCCAAATGTGTTTAAATATTATAAGGATACATTTTTGAATATTCATAAAATTAAATTAAGAAGAGGTGGCAAAAATACACAGAACTATACAAAAAAGATCTTAATGACCTGGAGAGCCATGATGGTGTGATCACTCACCTAGAGCCAGACATCCTGGAGTGTGAAGTTAAGTGGGCCTTAGAAAGCATCACTACAAACAAAGCTAATGGAGGTGATGGAATTCCAGCTGAACTATTTCAAATCCTAAAAGATGATGCTGTGAAAGTGCTGCACTCAATATGCTAGCAAATTTGGAAAACTCAACAGTAGTCATGGAACTGGAAACAGTCAGTTTTCATTCCAATCCCCAAAAAAGGCAATGCCAAAGAATGTTCAAACTAGAACACAATTGCACTCATTTTACATGCTAGCAAGGTAATACTCAAAATCCCTCAAGCTAAGCTTCAACAGTATATGAACTGAGAAATCCCAAGATGTACAAGCTGGATTTAGAAAAGGCAGAGGAACCAGAGATCAAATTGCCAACATCTGCTGGATCATCGAAAAAGGAAGAGAGTTCCAGAAAAACATCTATTTCTGCTTTATTGACTGTGCCAAAGCCTTTGACTGTGTGGATCACAACAAACTGTGGAAAATTCTTCAAAAGATGGGATTATCAGACCACCTTACCTGCCTCCGAAGAAACCTGTATGCAGGCAAGAAGCAATAGTTAGAACTGGACATGGAACAATGGACTGGTTCAAAATTGGGAAAGGAATACGTCAAGGCTGTATATTGTCACCCTGCATATTTAACTTATATGCAGAGTACATCGTGTGAAACACCAGGCTGGATAAAGCACAAGCTGGGATCAAGATTACCAGGAGAAATATCAATAACCTCAGATATGCAGATGATACCACCCTTATGGCAGAAAGTGAGGAAGAACTAAAGAGCCTCCTGATGAAAGTGAAAGAGGAGAGTGAAAAAGCTGGCTTAAAACTCAACATTTGAAAAACCAAGGAGGAAGGTTCAAGAGGGAGGGGACATATGTACACATATGGCTGATTGATGATGCTTTTGAACTGTGGTGTTGGAGAAGATGCTTGACAATCCCTTGGACAACAGGGAAATCCAACCAGTCCATCCTAAAGGAGATCAACCCTGAATATTCATTGGAAAGACTGATGCTGAAGCTGAAGCTCCAATACTTTGGCCACCTAATGGAAAAAGGCGAGTCATTGGAAAAGACCCTGATGCTGGGAAGGACTTGAAGGCAGGAGAAAGGACGACAGAGGATGAGATGGTTGGATGGCATCACCGACTCAATGAACGTGAGTTTGAGCAAGCTCTGGGAGATGGTGAAGGACAGGGAAACCTGGCGTGCTACAGTCCATGGGGTCTCAAAGTGTCAGACATGACTGAGCGACTGAACAACAACAGTAAAATTAAATACTGTTCAGAAACAGAAATAAATAAGCCACTTTAATAAGCAACAAGGTGGATAAATCTCACAAACCTAATTTTGAGGGATGGGAGTCAGCCATGAAAAAATGTGTAGTATTTTGTTTCTATGAGTGCAAATTTCTAAAACAGCAAGACTAAGAAATCAGGATGATAATGCCTCATGAAAAGGAGAGGGTGGTAATTGAGAAAGGAGCATGAAGGGGCTTCTGAGGCAGAGTTAGTGTCTTATTTTTTGACTAGTGTTGTGATTTTACTTATGGGATCATTTTTGAGATAATTCATCAAGCTGTAATTTGTCTCCTTTTCTATATGCTTATTATACCTAATTAAAATTTTTTAAATAAACAAGAACTGAATTACATGCTAAAGAATTGGATTGGCATTAAAATTCTCACATCAGCAGCCTTGTATCTTAAAAGATGGTGTAATTATGTCTTCAAAATTTTGAGGGAAAAAAAAACAGAAGACCAGAATTCTAGGAAATAAAAGATATATTCATTCATGTAAGGATTCATTAAATTCACCTCTTATACACCACTTCTAAAAGAATCCAGGAGAAATTCAAAGGCCTTAGGAAGCAATAGAGCTAACTCAGGAGAACAATAAAAAGAAATAATAAGACAGCTGTGCTTTTGACCTAGAAGCATTTTATATCTTCCTATAAGTAGCACAATAAGGCAAGTGGATGTTTTAAGTAATGTGATAAAACACAAATTCTTTCTGACAAGAAAAAAGAAATGCAACAAAATTCCAAGAGACTTATAAAGTTGTAGAAGAAAATTATGTTACAAATTCGAAGCAAAATGATGTGTCTTTATATTGAACAGATGATGGAGTGTAATAGGATACTTCAGAGTTTGATTGAAATATTTCCCTTCAAGTGATTCAGGTTAAGGGGCATAGGATTACTTCTTTGTGAATTCAATCACATCACTGATTTGTGCATAATCATCATATTTTTTAACACTGGATCATGATTTTCAGAACCAAACTATGGATGCAAAACCTTATTATGAATAGAGATCAGAGTATAATGACTTTATAGTATTGTCAATGTGAGATAATGCTTGGCGGATTCTGACAAGTGGTAGCGATGGTGGGAGCTGTGAGCACCAAGTGCAAAGAACATTAATGCCTCATCTTCTATGGTGAGAAATTGAGAGCTACAGCTTAAAGCCGATGTGTCTAAAATAGAGAGCTTAGCATGTGATTTAAATTTTTTTAAAATGTAATTAGCAAGCATAGAAGGAGAAAGAGAATGTAGATGGAGGAGATATAGAGAAAATAAATATTTCTTGTGTCAGTATAAAAACAGAACAGACACTGTTTAGTTTTGATAAATCCAGACACCAAGGCACAATCATTTTACTTAGCATTACATGCAGAGGCCTAAAGGTAGAATAAACAAAACTTGTTGCTTTTGAAGAGTGAGGAATGAGAAGAATGTTAGGGAGTATCTTCCTTTTTATTTTGTGCCTCTTTTATTCTTATGCTTCCTTTCTTTCTTTGCATCACATTCATAAAAATAATAACTAAAATATAACAAATTCTCAATTAAGACAATAATCATTGTTAAATTACCAAGTAGCAGAAAAGCTTAAGTAGTAGCCCATACACAAAACTCACCATTAGAAGTCCCATGTTAAAGACCTTATTTTGATGCCCCTGTGAAATAACCTTGTTTTGCTTTCTGTTTAGATTGCCAAGTTAGCCTCATGCTTTGCAGCTCTTTTCTCTTAGAGGTTGATTTTTCTCATCCCCTGGAATTTAGCAGGCCCTGTGACTTGCTGGGGCTAGTGGAATAGTAGCAAATATGATTCAAGAGGCTTGAAAAATACTTGTAAATTGGGGTTTACACTTGCTACTCTTGGAACCTGAGTGTTTTTTTGTATACATATATATTTAATTTTCTTTATTTGGGGCTGTGCTGGGTCTTTGTTGTTGTGTGAACTTTTCTCTAGTTGCGGCACTTGGGAGCTACTTTCTAGCTGTGGTGCGTGGGCTTCTCAATGGGGTGACTTCTCTTGCTGGGCACAGGCTCTCGGCCACGGAGGCTCAGTAGTCGTGGTTCCCTGGCTCCAGAGCACAGGCTCAGTAGTGGCAGCGCACAGTCTTAATTACTCTGAGACACGTGGAGTCTTCCTGGATCAGGAACTGAACCTGTGTCTCCTGCATTGGCAGGTGGGTTCTTTACCACTGAGCCACCAGGCAAGCCCAGAATCTGAGACTTCTATATGAGGAAATCTGAGCAGACTGCTGAGTGTTGAGAAGCATGTGGTCCCTAAGAGATGCTCAACATCTAGGATACAAGTGAGGCTTTACAGGAAGATCTAGCCACCAGCTGACCTGCTTACTGGCCGTAGATTCCCGAGTGAGCCTGACCAAGACCAGTTAAACAACCCAAGGTCAGATGCACTATCCAGCCAAATCATAGAATTGTGAGCTAAACAAGTGGTCATTGTTTTATGTTTTGGACTTTAGTTATGTAATAAAGGCCAAAGAATAACACAGTCTATAAGTAGGAGCATTTTGCCTAACATCTCATAGGAAGCTTGTGAATACTAACAAGATCAAAGTGGATAAAATCAATGAGATATGAACAGAAAATATTTAATTAATAGTGCATATTTAATAAATATGTCTTTCAATACATGATGAGTTTTTCAGTTCACAAAATTTCTCATGACTCTCTTCATTGTTCCACGTCTTGTACTAAAAACATTCTTGCTAAAATACTTGCGTCTGTTTATATTCACATATATTTACCCAGGTAATGCTTTGCAATGCTCTGTACATCAAACCTGCCTTGAGATACCACCAGAACAAAAAGAACTGGGTTATTAAACTGAGATTAAAGACTGAACTGGGAAGGTTTTGTCATATTTTGTCAACTATAAAATTCATGAGAGGGCATTAGTTAGGATTTTCAGCTCTCCAACTAATAGAGACAAAGATTTGCTCAGCACTATTCAAGAAACTCAATGGACATTTCCAAAAACTTTCAGAGATAGTGAAAATTAGGTTTCTTTAGGAAATAATTCAGAAGTCCAGTTGAAGTTCAGGATTGAGGGACTATCTTTGCTTTTTAAAAGTCTATCAAATTAGAAGAAAAAAAAAAAACTCATAAGGAAAAGTTTAACAATCGAGGTTTACCGCAGTTCCAAACAACTTGTTTAGGTTCTTTAGATTTGACACAACTAGTTCAAGGATTAAACATTGCATGATGGTGCCAAGACCATTCATTGGGAAAATAATAGTCTGTTCATGTAAATGAAACCTAGACAACTGGATATCACATGCAATAGAATGAGCTTCGAGCCACTTTTTACACCATACACAAAAATTTAATTAAAAATGGATTACAGACCTAAATGTAAGAGCTAAAACTATTAAACTCTTGGAAGAAAATATAGTAGTAAAATCTTTGAGATTTTGGATTAGGCAAAGTCTTCTCAGATATGATACCAGAAGGACAAGTGTCAAAAGAAAAGAAAGATGAATGAGACTTCATTAAAGTTTAAAACTTCTTTGTTTTCATTTCTTTTGAAGTATAGTTGATTTACAGTATTATGTTAGTTTCAGGTATACAATATAATGATTCAATATTTGTATAGATTATATTCCATTTGAAGTTATTAGAAAATATTTACCATATTCCCTGTGCTCTATGATAGGTCCTAGTAGCTTATTTATTTTACACTTAATACTTTGTAGCTCATAATCCCCTGTTCTTATCTTGTTCTGCCCCTCTTCACTCTCCTCTCTGGGAATGGCTACTTTGTTCTCTATACCTGTGAATCTGTTTCTGTTTTGTTATATTCATTTGTTTCATTTTTTAGATTCTACATGTAATTGACTCTATCCAGTATTTATCTTTCTCTGTCTGACAATTCACCGAGCAAAATACCCTCCAAGTCCATGCACATTGTTGCAAATGGCAGAAATTCATTCTTTTTTATGGTTGAGAAATATTCCATTACATGTGTGTGTGTGTGTGTGTGTGTGTAGGTGGCAATAGTGTTAAAGAACCTACTTGCCAATGCAGGAGATCTAAGAAATGCAGGGGTTTGATTCCTGGATGGGGAAGATCCCCTAGAGGAGGGCATAGCAACCCACTCCAGTATTCTTACCTGGAGAATCCCAAGGACAGAGGAGTCTGGGGGGTTATAGTCTGTAGGGTCACAAAGAATAGGACATGACTGAAGTGACTTAGCACACGCTCATGAACATTGGAGCACGTGTGTCTTTTTGAATTAGTGCTTTTGTTTTCTTTGGATATATACCCAGCAGTAGAATTGTTGGGTCATGTGGTAGTTTGGTTTTCATTTTTTGAGAAACCTCTGTACTATTTTTCATAGTGGCTGAACCAATTTATAATCTAACAGTGTAATAGGATTCCCTTTCCTGCACATCCTTGTCAACATTTATTATATATAGATTTTTTGACAGTAGCCGTTTTGACAGGTGTGAGGTGAAATCTCATTGTGGTTTTGATTTGCATTTCTCTGATGATTAGTGAAGTTAAGCACTTTTTTCATTTGCCTGTTGGCCATCTGTGTGTCTTCACATAATATGAATGAACCTTGAAGACATATTAAGTGAAAGAAGCCAGCCACAGAAGACCATGTTTTATATAATTTCATTTATATGCAATGTCCAGAAGAGGCAAATCCACAGAGACAGAAATAGATTAGTGGATTTCCAGGGGCTGGTGGGAGGAGGGAATGAGGTTTCTTTGGGGGATGATGAAGATATTCCAACAGTAGATTGTGGTGATGGTTGCACAACTCTGCGAATATATTTAAATCCACTAAATTGTTTAATTGTGTGAATTGTATGGTATATGAATGATATTTCAATGAAATTGTTATGTTTTAAAAAAATATATGACTTGACCTCATGTGGATAAACTACCAAAACCAAAGAGTGTTTCACCAAATAAAAATAAATTTGAGAGGTTTTAATATATTTTGAGTCCATATTTCTTCAAAAGCTAGATATGTAAAACTCAAATCTTTCAACTCAGGACAGACTTCCTGAACACTAGGAGAAGTATTTGGTTTTCCTCCCTTTGTCAAGATAATGTTATACTTTTCTGAACCCTATTTATGAAGTAGTCTGTACTGGGTTGTTCAAGCTATTATTGAGGAGAAACATCAAGATACATTTTGAAGATTTTAAAAATATCAAATGTAAGGGAAAAAATTTTTAAATGTTTTTTAAGTTCTTTTTTCCCCCAGCATATTCATGTGAAAAACACATGCTAATATTTCATCTTTGCTTCTTCACTGAGCTTGCCAAAGAAACAGGCAAGGTGTGATATTTTAATCAACTGTGTTGCTTTAATATTCTAGTAACTTTTTTTTTTTGCTCTAAACTCTGCACAGAGTCATTTCTTAAGCAGACACTATGACAAGAAATGAGAGAAACTTTTGTTTTGCATGAGCAACTCATCAGACAAATTGATAATAAAAATAGTTTATGGGGAGGGGGTAGGGAGTGGGTGATGAGAGAGAGAATTTAAATCAAATTACTATTTCTAGAGTAAAATAAGATTGATTTTAAATTATAATAAGTTACCAGATTGAGTTCAAATTGATATTTTTATGTATTTAGGTTAACACCTAATTTGTTTGCTGATTTTTTCCCCTTCCTACATTGTAAAGTTTTCAAAGTCAAGTAAGAAAAAACCAGTTTCTTATCCAAATTATCAGAAAAACCCAGAATGCCTAATAATAATATGAATGGCCACTTTAATCCTGTGTTAGATTAAGCATCCTTTCTTGGTCTTTAAGCATTGCCAAGGGTATGGATATATTATTGGTTCTCATACAGGTGAAGAAAAGCAGTTTCAGAATTATTCAGTAGATTATTTGTGCAAAGTTAAATGTATAGTGAGGACTGAAGTCTAAGTCATGTCTGAATCCCGTATTTAACAATTGCGCCGTAGGCCTATGCTACTGATTGGCCTATACTAGTGACTGTTCTAGACAAGGATTGACATGGATGTGCTTTCTGGTTATCTCAAAACCCTGGAAATTGACATGTGAATACATAAAGGTAAATTTCCTGGGACAACTGAATGTGTCCACTGCATTCTAGACATATCCAGCTAGCTATGCAAGTGCCAGCTGAAACCCTACTCAAGACGCTACAGCCTTTGATAAAGCTAAATGTTTCTGCTAACTCTGCTAATTCTCCTGGATTCTGCTCCATTCACACACTCTATTGATGGTTCCATTCACACACTCTATTGATGGTCAGCTTGTCCTATTTTTTGGAAAAACAAAAACAAAGTTCTCTCTCATCACTGCCACTCACAAGCCCTGAGCCCATTAACCCTCCACAGCTGCAAAGACCAAGTTGTTATTCCCTCTTATGTTTCACAAGTAAGTGTTCAAAGATAGCTCCTGAGGATGCTTCTTAAAATAGTTTATTTTCTACACTCCAAAGTATGTTATTTCAACAAGTTTTGATAAGTTGTACAATAGTTGATGTTGTCCACGTGGGTCTTGCATTCATCTCTCTCCCTGATGTGACATCGTATTGGGGTAACTATCCTTGTTCCCATCTATTCTGCATGTTCCAGTTTTGTTGACTCTACCACTAGATCCATTTTTCTCATTCTGATGAAGCAGTGAATTCCTCCTGCCTAGTTGTAGGGAAGGAATTGCAACTCAACCTAGGCCAATAGAAGCCAACTCCAGGCCTCTGTTGCAACTATTAGGGAAAAAAGAGGCTTACTACTGGTGTTGCCAAGTGAAGATGTTGAGATGTAATCCCAGAACTTCTAGGAATCAGTACTGGCAGAGAGATTACCTGGGTATGAAGCCCACACAGAGGAAGGCTGTACCAAGAGCTGGAAAGGTGGAGAGAGACTGGGGACATTGCATGAATCCCTAGACAACACTCTATCTAAAGCCAGATATGTCTCAACTTTTCAGACACATGTCCAATCAAGTCCTTTTTTTAAAAAAATAAGATCATTTGATTTGCATTATGTGAATTACCTCCAAAATAATCCTTTCTAGAACTATAAATTTCCAGATTCTTCACTCTTTTCCTCTCTATTATGAACATCTTTGGCTAAGGTAATGTAAGTGAATGATGTACTCAACTAACACCCACATTATCAACAACAAACATACTATGTGAATAGAAGGTGGGTGTCTTAACAGGGAATGAGATTGGATAAGTGTTTTGAGGGTAGTCTTTGAAGACCTTGATTGCCATGTTAAAGCTTTTAGACTTACTTATACACAAAGGATCTAGTTAAAGTTTTTGGAAGAGGGAACTGATATGATGCAGCCTATGTACTTATGCTTAAAATAAAAGACTCTGGAATCAGATGGAAAGTTGTTTTGAAGACTAAAAGGCTTGAAATCATAGAGAAGTTATTCAATTAATGAAGCCGAGAAGCTGTGAAAAGATGAATTCAGTCTGTCTGTGGCACTTTAAAGGAAGAAATAATGGAAATACTGGTAAAAGTTGCAGAATTTCACAATGGTTGGTCACGGAAATAATCAAACAAAATGTGTGGTTCTGAGCCAGAGGCTTTTTCAGAATTTCCTTTTCTTCTCTGTATTCCATTATTGTGCTCATTGGTACTCTCTAAAACTTCAATTTATTTATATTTAAGGAAACCATCGTACCTAGTCTCATGTTCTTCACTGAATTACCTTTCAAGGCACTATTGCTAAAGTAAATTTAGATTTTGTATTTTATTTGTGCTCTAATTTCTAGTCATTTTCATGAGTTATCTAAATTTTTTTCTTTGATTTTATTGAATTATATTGTAATTTTCTTTTTGGTCTGATATCAAGATTAATTTTCTAGGAACTATAGCTAAATAAAAAACCACCCACAATAAGGAGTCAGTCAATAGCTACCATTTTATGCTGTGTGTGGATTTCTGTGGCCAGGCATTCAGTCAGAGCACAGTGAGAATGGCTTGTCTATGCTTCCTGATGTCTGGGGCCTTAGCCAGGGAATCTATGTCTGGGCAGTGGGAAGGGTTGTCATCCCCCGGGGGCTGCTGGAACTCAGGTTGGGATAAACTGAAGACTCAGCTCCAGTGGGACCGTCAACTTGAGCACTTACACATCACTTCTCCAAATGGCCTGTGTTTCTTCACAACATGGTGACTGGATTCTGAGATGTGGTTTCCAAATGGAAGCATTTAAAGAGTGAGCACCTAGGTGATGGTGGAAACTGCAGGGCCTTAATGGGCTAGTCTCAGAACTCACACAGCATCACTTCTATTTAGTAGTTAGAGCAGTCACAAGGCCACCAAGATTCAAACTGAGTGGACATAGACCCTACTTCAGTGTGAAGAATGACAACAAACGTGCACCCGTTTGAAGAGAAAAAATGACAAAACTTCATAGACATTCTATGAATACTTGAAAACTTTTGCTTTCCAGGTGTAGCATGTGAAATCAGCAAATGTCTGTAATCTCTATTCAATTTCTTTTATTGATAGACTCACTGGTATATTTTCATCAAACATTGATACAGTTTCATCTGTCAGTGAGTTCAGTCATGCAGTCGTGTCTGACTCTTTGTGACCCCATGGACTGCAGCATGCCAGGCCTCCCTGTCCATCACCAACTCCCGGAGCCTGCTCAAATTCATGTCTATCCAGTCGGTGATGCCATCCAACCATCTCATCCTCTGTCATCCCCTTCTCCTCCTACCTTCAAACTTTCCCAGCATCAGGGTCTTTTCAAATGAGTCAGTTCTTCACATCAGGTGGCCAAAGTATTGGAGTTTCAGCTTCAGCATCAGTCCTTCCAAGGAATATTCAGGACTGATTTCCTTTAGGATGGACTGGTTGGGTCTCCTTGCTGCCCAAGTAATTCTCAAGAGTCTTCTCCAACACCACAGTTCAAAAGCATTTATTCTTCTATGCTCAGCTTTCTTTATAGTCCAACTCTCAAATCCATACATGGTTACTGGAAAAACCACAGTTTTGACTAGACAGACCTTTTTTGGTAACGCAATGTCTCTGCTTTTTAATATGCTATCTAGGTTGGTCATAGCTTTTCTTCCAAGGAGCAAGGGTCTTTTAATTTCATGGCTGCAGTCACCATCTGCAGTGATTTTAGAGCTCCCAAAATAAAGTCTGTTACTGTTTACACTGTTTCCCCATCTATGTGCCATGACGTGATGGGACCAGATACCATGATCTTAGTTTTCTGAATGTTGAGATTTAAGTCAAAAATTTCACTCTCCTCTTTTTCTTTCTTCAAGAGGCTCTTTAGTTCTTCTTCACTTTCTGCCATAAGGGTGGTGTCATCTGTGTATCTTCAGTTCAAGTCACTCAGTCATGTCCAACTTTTTACAACCCCAAGAACTGCAGCATGTATGGCCTCCCTGTCCATCACCAACTCCTGGAGTTTATCCAAACCCATGTCCATTGAGTCGGTGATGCCATCCAGCCATCTCATCGTCTGTTGTCCCCTTCTTCTCCTGCCCTCAATCTTTCCCAGCATAGGGGTCTTTTCAAATGAGTCAGCACTTTGCATTAGGTGGCCAAAGTATTGGAGTTTCAGCTTCAACATCAGTCGTTCCAATGAATATTCAGGACTGATCTCCTTTAGGATGGACTGGTTGGATCTCCTTGCAGTCCAAGGGACTCTGAAGAGTCTTCTCCAACACCACAGTTCAAAAGCATCAATTCTTCAGCACTCAGCTTTCTTTATAGTCCAACTCTCACATCCATACATGACTACTGGAAAAATCATAGCTTTGACTAGATGGTCCTTTGTTGGCAAAGTGATGTCTCTGCTTTTTAATATGCTGTTTAGGTTGTTCATAACTTTCCTTCCAAGGAGTAAGTGTCTTTTAATTTCATGGCTACAATCACCATCTGCAGTGATTTTGGAGCCCCCCAAAATAAAGTCAGCCACTGTTTCCACTGTTTCCTCCATCTACTTGCCATGAAGTGATGGGACCAGATGCCATCATCTTAGTTTTCTGAATGTTGAGGTATAAGTCAACTTTTTCACTCTCCTCTTTCACTTTTATCAAGAGACTCTTTAGTTCTTCTTCACTTTCTGCCATAAGAGTGGTGTCATCTGCATATCTGTGGTTATTGATATTTCTCCTGGCAATCTTGATTCCAGCTTGTGCTTCATCCAGCCCAGCGTTTCTCATGATATACTCTGCACATAAGTTAAACAAGCAGGGTGACAGTATACAGCCTTGATGTACTCCTTTCCCAATTTGGAACTAGTCTGTTGTTCCATGTCAAGTTCTAATTGTTGCTTCTTGACCTGCATACGTATTTCTCAGGAGGCAGATCAGGTGGTCTGGTATTCTGATCTCTTTAAGAATTTTTCACAGTTTGTTGTAATCCACACAGTCAAAGGTTTTGACATAGTCAATAAAACAAATGTAGATTTTTTTCTGGAACTCTCTTGCTTTTTCAGTGATCCAGCAGATGTTGGCTATTTGATCTCTGGTTCCTCTGTCTTTTCTAAATCCAACTTGAACATCTTGATGTTCATGGTTCACGTACGATTGAAGCCTGGCTTGGAGAATTTAGAGTATTACTTTGGTAGTGTGTTAGATGAGTGCAATGGTGCACATGATAAAGTAAAGAAATGTATTGTTATAAGTATTTCTTAGATTATTTAATTTCAGTTCTCATCTAATATAGTTCATTATTTGTTTTTGTTATTAAATATTCATTTGTTAACCTTGCTCCTATCTTTATATTCAGTGCGGCTCCCCCAGTGGCTCAAATGGTAAGGACCTGCCTACCAGTGCAGGAGACACAAGAGATGCGGGTTCAATCCCTGGGTCAGGAAGATCCCCTAGAGTAGGTAATGGCAACTCACTCTAGTATTCTTCCCTGGAGAATCCCATGGACAGAGGCACTTAACGGATTATAGCCATGGGGTCGCTAAGTATCCAACATGACTGAATGACTGAGTATGCAACTCACTCATTCAACTTATTTACTTTATACCTACAACATGCTGATCCTTTTGAACTGTGGTGTTTGAGAAGACTCTTGAGAGTCCCTTGGACTGCAAGGAGATCGAACCAGTCCATCCTAAATGAAGTCAGTCCTGAATATTCATTGGAAGGACTGATGCTAAAGCTGAATCTCCAATACATTGGCTGCCTGAAGTGAAGTATTGACTCATTTGAAAAGATCCTGATGCTGGGAAAGATTGAAGGCAGGAGGAGAAGGGGACGACAGAGGATGAGATGGTTAGATGGCATCACCAACTCAATAAACATGAGTTTGAGTAAGCTCCGGGAGTTGGTGATGGACAGGGAAGCCTGGCATGCTGCAGTCCATGGGGTCTCAAAGAACTGGCATGACAGAGTGGCTAAACTGAACTGAACAACATTGAGAATTCTTTGAAAGCAGTGGTCTGCATACTCTTAACCATGGGCCAAATCTGGTTTGCTGTCAGCTTCTAGACGGCTTACTAGCTAAGAATGGTTTTAATACTTTTAAATAGTAGAAAAAGAAATCAAAAGAAGAATAATATACATGACACTTGAAAGTTATATAAAATTTAAATTTTGGTGTTCATAATATTTGTTGGAATCCAGCCATATCATTTATTCATTTACATATTGTATGACTATTTTTATACCACAAAGGCAGAATTGATTAGTTGTAACAGACCATATGGCCCACCAAGTCTAAAATATTTACTATTTGGACCATTACAGAAAACATTCACCAGAACCCCTAGAATATATAGTGTTAATAAAACATATAGAAACCCTCACTTTCTGGAGCTTATATTTTGGTGAGAATAATATACATACCATATAAGATAAAACATGTAGCATGCTGCTGCTGCTAAGTTGCTGCAGTCGTGTCCGACTCTGTGCGACCCCATCAACGGCAGCCCAGTGCTAAAGAAGGAAAAGAATGCAGGAAGGGGCATGTCCAGACTCAAGACAGAGGACTAAAGCCTTGCACGGCATGGCCGGGGCAGTCCCATGGTGATGGTGAGTTTTCCCTGAAGACCTGAAGGAGGTACCTTGGGAAAGCGCCTTCCAGGAAGATGGAACAGCCAGGGCAAAGGATTCCAATGTGGCTGGGAATGAAAGGGACAGTAAGTCATAGGAGATGAAGGCAGACAGATGAAGTTAGTTAAAGATGAGCCAGGAGATTTAGGCCTCTATCGGTCTCTGAAAACAACCATGCTTTTGTCTGGGAGGTTCGGGGCTTGAGGTACAGGCCGGTGGGGAGTCAGTGAGAGAAATACAGTGTGTGTGACAGAGGAAGGAGAGACAGTGGGGCAGGACCAGCATTCTGGTTCCCGCAGGGACTTGGTGTTGGGGCCACCAACGTAACTTGGGCAGTTCTGAATTCTCCTCTTACAGCATGTAGAACAGAAATAGCTAATAGCAATGATGACTGACTGACTTAGCTATTTACACTGACATGATAGTTTATATTTTTTGCTTTGTTTCCATGGTAACTCATGTTTCACACCACAGTGGCAAGTAGATACTGCCCTTAATGTATAAGGAAGGAAGCTAAAATGTCTCATAAGTGAGGAAAATAAGTGATTTACATGGAGCATGAGAATTATGAGCCTCAAGGGCAGTGTACTAGAAAACCTGAGTTCTCATCCCCAATATTTTCTGAATAATGATAACCTCTAAGATCAGAGAAGGGAAAGTTGGGGCTTAAAGTAAAGTCTACCATTCCCATTTGAATATTAGACTTGAGAAGTCCCTCATTTTCCAGATCATCTATGAAACATGTCATTGTTGACATAAGGACACTGAGGTGCACAAATTTGGGTTGGCTTGTTTTAAGTTACATGAGTCTGGAACAGGGTTCCATCTTCCCCAGCAAAGAACTTTCAGTTCAGACATCTTGAGCAGGTATAAAGGTAGTCATAACAATTGCTAGACCATTAATTTTCACTTGTAAATCAGACTTGATGAAATAGCATCAACTGAAGATTACTAATCACATTTTAATGGAGACTGGCAGGTGAATGAATACTAAAATAAATACATAAAGAAGTATTGTGGGCATTTAGAAGTGAGAATAGAAGTTTTAAGGCTGAAATAGGCTCATATTCACATTTCTTCTGGAATAAAAATCTTTTTACAATACATTAAATGTATATTGTCTATTCACATCTTTGTATATTGGATGTGATTTCTGACTGAGGAAAACTAAACTGTAAAAAAAATAAGAGAAATCTGGAAGAAACAAATTTCAATAATTAAGAGAAATCTACACCTGGAATGTCTTCTAATTAATCAGTTCAGTTCAGTTCAGTTGCTCAGTCATGTCCGATTCTTTGTGACCCCTTAGATTGCAGCACACCAGGCCTCCCTGTCCATCACCATCTCCTGGAGTTTGCTCAAGCTTATGTCCATTAAGTTGGTGATGCCATCCAACCATCTTATCCTCTGTTGTCCCCTTCTCCTCCTTGCCCTCAATCTTTCCCAGCATCAGAGTCTTTTCCAATGAGTCATTTCTTTGCATCAGGTGGACAAAGTATTAGAGTTTCAGCTTCAGCATCAGTCCTTCCAAGGAATATTCAGGACTGATTTCCTTTAGGATGGACTGGTTGGATCTCCTTGCAGTCCAAGGGACTCTAATTTAGATTCTAAATTATTTTTAAATAATATTATTTTATTATATTAAATTATATTATTTAAATATATTCTAAAATATAAAATATTTTTATACATCTGCTGCTGCTGCTGCTAAGTCACTTCAGTGGTGTCCGACTCTGTGTGACCCCATCTAAATCCACATAATTTTCACCCATGCAACCATACTTTACAGGTTATTATATAATGTTCTCTTGTAAAAGAAGTAATGACACCTAGACAAGGGAGATAAGATCCAAGAAGAAGGTACCGTGACACACAAAAGCAGTGAATAAAAGCCTGGAATGAAGGAAAGACATGACCCAGGATGACAGGCCTAGAGAAAGGGTATCTGTTTTGGAGTAAGAAGACAATAACTCTGGGAGAAGACTCTGTGGAGGCAAAAATAAGTGATTGTTAGATGATCTATTGTGATATGCCACTTGGAACAAATGAAACTTCTGGAAGGTATATGGTAGATCTGATGAAATATTTGGAAAAGTAAGGAGATGAATACATAGGTAACTATGTCTGGTAGAATAATAGCAATTATTAATTCCAGAAAAAAACAAAAATAATAAAAGGAAGGATATTTATTTATAATACAATAATTGGCTTAGTGAATTATATCTAATTAGGAATAATGAAATAAAGAGATGTCATTGATTAACTGTAAATGTCAGGTAACTGTATTAGGAGTATGGGGAAAATGGTTTTAAAGTACTTTGTTATCTATTGCTGCAATAACAAATTACCCCCAAATTTTGCATATTGGGTTGGCCAAAAAATTCATTTGGATTTTTCCATAACATCTTATGGAAAATCTTGAACAAACTTTCTGGTCAACCCAATGTTTAATCTCCTCACACATGCCATGGATCAAGAATTTGTGAGCAGCTTAGCTAGATGGCTGTGGCTCCCAGTCTCTCGCGAGGCTATAGTCCAGATGCTGTCTGGGTTTGCAGTCACCTGCAAATCTGGCTGGGCTGAAGGAGCCACTTCAAGCTCAGTCACATGGTGGCTTTCAGGAAGCCTTTTTTTCTCACCATGTAGGACACCATGGTGGCCGTCTTCTCTTAGTGCCAGTGATCTGAGAGACAGACAGACAGACAGAGCCAAACAAGAGAGAGAAAGGTCACGATGGAGGTCACAGGACCTTTCTATGGCCTGATCTCCAAAGCTGAGCACTGTCACTTCTGCTTTATTCCACTTGTCAGAAGTGAGTTACAAATTCTAGCCCATATTCAAGAGGAGGAAGATTAAGCCAAGCAAAGAGTATTAAAGAATCTGTACACATATCTTTTTAAAAATTCGTGTAACAATTCTGTCAATTATAAAGTGTCCAAAGATAACTATAAATTGAAACAAAAGAGTATATTGTATGAAATCTTTTTATTATAACATGAAATTCAGTACTATTAAAAATACTTAAAAGAAAGGACTTCCCTGGTGGCTTAGTGGTAAAGAATCTGCCTGCCAATCAGGAGACATGAGTTCGATCCCTGAGTCGAGAAGATCCCCTGGAGGAGGAAATGGCAACCCATTCCAGTAGCCTTGCCTGGGAAATCCCATGAACAGAGGAGTTTGGTGGGCTACAGCTCATGGGACTGCAAGAATTAGACAAGACTTGCAGTTAAACAAAAATTGAAAACAACAACAACAAAAAACTGAAGAGATAGTGGTTGTTTCTGAGGAGACTTGTGAAGGTAGGGGGCTATTTTTGTATTATTATTTTTACAGCGTTTTCATTACTATTTATAAAACTTTTAAAAGTTGAAGGCAAAGAGATAAAGAAAGAAAATGGAAAATAAAAAAAACCTTCTTGCCATGTATCTCAACACTGTTAATAATGCCATGTCTGTTTACCATCTAAAGCTTCCTTGTATAACATTTGTATCACTTGTTCCATTGTTTGAGAACCACAGACCTAAAGAAGGAAAAGGAATTTTAATGAAAGTCTTCTCCCTAACTTATTTTCCTGAAAGAAAGGGAAAGGAATGGAAGGAAAGGGAAAGTGAGAGAAGAGAGAGGGTGGATACAAGAGAGAAGGAGAGAAGGGGAGGGAAAAGGAAAGATGATACTTCTGTCTCCTTCAAAATTTCTGTATTTGACAGCCCTTCAGTATCCTGTGAAGTAAGGGAGCATTCCTTAAATTTAGAAAGAATCATTAGGAGCCAGTTATTAAGAAATTTGATTAATATTTATTGAATGAATTAATGAATTTCCAAAGACCCAACACATAAATGCTGTCAGTTCTCCAATATTATGGATTTTCTCTATATTCCTAGGGAAAATCTGTCTGAAGGATTTCTCATTTTAGTTTCTGTTCTGTGTACATGTTAAAATCTTTGTCTCCATGGCACCAAATATTGCTCTAGGTATACAGCTTTTGGAAATGGTATCTGTCCCATGCTGGCCTGTGCTCTAGAGTAGGCTTGTTTCTCAGTCACTTAGTCACGTTGGGCTTTTTTTGCAATCCTGTGGATGGTAGCATGTCAGGCTCCTCTGTCCTCCACTGTCTTCTGGGGTTTGCTCAAATTCATGTCTGTTGAGTTGGTAATACCACCTAACAATCTCTTATTGTTAGAAATGTGTCACCTCCTTCTCATACTGACTTAATCAATAGTTTCCATGCATCAGAGTCTTTTCCAGTGAGTTGGCTCTTCGAATCAGGTGGCCAAAGTATTGGAGCTTCAGCTTCAGCATCAGTCCTTCCAATGAATATTCAGGACTGATTTCCTTTAGTATTGACTGGTTTGATCTCCTTGCAGTCTAACAGACTCTCAAGAGTCTTATCCAGAACCACAATTTGAAAGCATCAGTTCTTCAGTACTCAGCCTTCTGTATGGTCCAACTCTCCATATATGACTACTGGAAAAATCAGAGCTTTGACTTGTTGGCCCTTTGTTGACAAAGTGATGTCTCTGCTTCTTAATATACTTTCTAGTTTTGTCATAGCTTTTTTTTCAAGGAGCAAATGTCTTTTAATTTCATGGCTGCAATCACTGCCTGCAGTGATTTTGAAGCCCAAGAAAATAAAATTTATCACTGCTTCAAATTTTTCCCCTTCTATTTGCCATCAAAAAATAGGACCAGATGCCATGATCTTAATTTTTTTGATATTGAGATTCAGAAAACTTTTCACTCTCCTCTTTCACCCTCATCAAGTGACTGTTTAGTTCCTCTTCACATTCTACCATTAACATAATATCATTTACATATTTAAGGTTACTGATATTTCTCCTGGAAATCTTGATTCCAGCTTGTGATTCATTCAGTTCAGCATGATGTACTTTGTATATAAGCTAAATAATCATGGTAACAATATACAGCCTTGAGGTATTCATTCGCCAATTCGGAGCCAATCTGTTGTTTCATGTCCGGTTCTAACTCTTCATTCTTGACATGCATATAAGTTTCTCAGAGACAGGTAAGGTGGTCTGGTATTCCCAAACCTAAGAATTTGCTGCAGTTTATAGTGATCCACAAAATCAAAGACTTTAGCATAGTCAGTGAAACAGAAGTAGATATTTTTCTGAAACCCCCTTGCCTTCTTGATGCAGTGAATGTTGGCAATTTGATCTCTGGTTCTTCTGCCTCATCAAAACCCAATTTGTACATCTGGAAGTTCTCGGTTCGTGTTGAAGCCTAGCTTGAAGTATTTTTGAGCATAACCTTGCTAGCATGCAAAATGAGCATGATTGTATGGCAGTTTGACCATTCTTTGGCATTGCCCCTCTTTGGGATTGTAATGAAAACTGACCTTTTCCAGTCCTGTGGACACTGTTGGGTTTTCCAAATTTGCTGGCATATTTAGAGTAGCACTTTAACAGTATCTTTCTTTGGGATTTGAAATAACTCACCTGGAATTATATCACGTCCACCAGAGTTGTTCATAGTGATGCTTCCTAAGGCCCACTTGACTTCAACTTCAGGATGTCTGGCTCTATGGGAGTGACCACATCATTGTGATTATCCCAGTCATTAAGACCTTTCTTATATATTTCTTCTGGATATCCTTGCCACTGCTTCTTAATCTCTTCAGCTTCTGTTAGGTCCTTATCATTTCAGTTCTTTATCATGTCTCTCCTTGCATGAAATATTCCCTTGATATCTCCAATTCATTGAAGAGATCTCTAGCCTTTCCCATTCTCTTGCTTTCCTCTGTTTCTTTACATTGTTTGTTTAAGAAAGCCTTCTCCTCTCTCCTTGTTGTTCTCTGAAACTCTGCATTTAGTTGGGTATATCTTTCCCTTTGTCCTTTGCCTTTCACTTCTCTTCTTTTCTCAGCTATTTGTAAAGCCTCTTCAGGCTAGCACTTTGTTTTCCTGCATTTCTTTTTTCTTTAGAATGGTTTTGGTCACTGCCTCCTGTATAGTGTTACGAACCTCTTTCCACAGTTGTTTCATGCTCTCTGTAAATGAGATCTAATCCCTTGAATTTATTTGTCATCTCTATTGTATAAGGATGTGATTTGGGTCATACCTGAAGAGCCTAGTGGTTTTTCCTACTTTCTTCAATTTAACCCTAAATTTTGCAATAAGGAGCTCATGATCTGAGCAATAGTCAGCTCCAACTCTTAATTTGACTGATTATATAGAGCCTTTCCTTTGGCTGCAAAGATCATAACCAATCTGATTTTGGTATTGACCACATGGTGGTGCCTATGTGTAGAATCATCTCTTGCACTGTTATAAAGTGGTGTTTGTTATAACCAGCAGGTTGTCTTGACAAAACTGTTAGCCCTTGCCCTGCTTTGCTTTGTACTCCAAGGCCAAACTTGCCTGTTACTCTGGGTATATCTTGACTTCTTACTTTTGTGTTCCAATCACTTATGATTAAAAGGACATGTTTTTTGGTGTTAGTTCTAGAAGGTCTTGTAGGTCTTCATAGAACCACTCAACTTCAGCATCAGTGGTGGGGCATAGACTTGCATTATAATGATATTGAATGGTTTGCCTTGGAAATGAAGAGAGATCATTCTGTCGTTTTTGAGATTGCAACAAAGTACTGTATTTTGGATTCTTTTGTTTACGAGGGCTACTCTATTTCTTCTAAGGGATTCTCACCCACAGTAGTAGATGTAATAGTCATCTGAATTAAATTTGCATGTTCTTGTCCATTTTAATTAAGTGATTCCTAACATATCGATGTTCAGTCTTATCATCTCCTGCTTGACCCTGTCCAAGGGACCTTGAATCACTGACCTAGCAATTATGTGATATTGTTCTTTATAGCATCGTACTGACCTTGGAGTACAGAATGAAGCAGGGCAAAGGCTAATGGAGTTTTGCCAAGAGAACACAATGGTCATAGCAAACACTCTCTTCCAACAACACAAGAGAAGACTCTACACATGGACATCACCAGATGGCCAACATTGAAATCAGATTGGTTACATTCTTTGCAGCCAAAGATGGAGAAGGTCTATACAGTCAGCAAAAACAAGACCAGGAGTTGACTGGAGCTCAGATCATAAACTCCTTATTGCCAAATTTAGAGATAAATTGAAAAAGGTAGGGAAAACCTATAGACCATTCAGGTATGACCTAAATCATATCCCTTATGATTATACAGTGGAAGTTAGAAATAGATTTAAAGGACTAGATCTGATAGACAGAGTGACTGACAAACTATGGATAGAGGTTCATGACATTGTACAGGACACAGGGATCAAGACCATCCACAAGAAAAAAAAATGCAAAAAAGCAAAATGGAGGTCTGAGGAGGCCTTACAAATAGCTGTGAAAAGAAGAGAAGTTAAAAGCAAAGGAGAAAAGGAAAGATATACCCATTTGAATGCAGAGCTCCAAAGAATAGTAAGGCGAGATAAGAAAGCCTTCTTCAGTAATCAATGCAAAGAAATAGAGGAAAACAATAGAATGGGAAAGACTAGACATCTCTTCAAGAAAATTAGAGATACCAAGGGAACATTTCATGCAAAGATGGGCTCAATAAAGGACAGAAATTGTGGACCTAACAGAAGCAGAAGGTATTAAGAAGAGGTGGCAAGAATTCACAGAAGAACTGTACAAAAAAGATCTTTATGACCCAGATAATCACGATGGTGTGATCAATCACCTAGAGCCAGACATCCTGGAATGTGAAGTCAAGTGGGCCTTAGGAAGCATCACTATGAACAAAGATAATGGAGGTGATGGAATTCCAGTTGAGCTATTTCAAATCCTGAAAGATGATGCTGTGAAAGTGCTGCACTCAATATGCCAGCAAATTTGGAAAACTCAGCAGTGGCCACAGGACTGGAAAAGGTCAGTTTTCATTCCAATCCCAAAGAAAGGCAATGCCAAAGAATGCTCAAACTACCACACAATTGCACTCATCTCACATGCTAGTAATGTAATGCTCAAAATTCTCCAAGCCAGGCTTCAGCAATATGTGAACTGTTAACTTCCAGATGTTCAAGTTGATCTTAGAAAAGGCAGAGGAATCACAGATCAAATTGCCAACATCTGCTAGATCATCAAAAAGCAAAAGAGTTCCACAAAAACATCTATTTCTGCTTTATTGACTATGCCAAAGACTTTGACTGTGTGGATCACAATAAACTGTGGAAAATTCTGAAAGAGATGGGAATACCAGACCACCTGACCTACCTCTTGAGAAACCTGTATGCCAGTCAGGAAGCAAAATTTAGAACTGGGCATGGAACAACAGACTGGTTCCAAATAGGGAAAGGATTACATCATGGCTGTATATTGTCACCCTGTTTATTTAACTTCTATGCAGAATACATCATGAGAAATGCTGGGGTGGATGAAGCATAAGCTGGAATCAAGATTGCCAGGAGAAATATCAATAACCTCAGATATGCAGATGACACCACCCTTATGGCAGAAAGTGAAGAAGAACTAAAGAGCTTCTTGATGAAAGGGAAAGAGGAGAGTGAAAAAGTTGTCTTAAAGCTCAACATTCAGAAAACTAAGATCATGGCATCTGGTCTTATCACTTTATGGCAAATAGATGGGGAAGCAGTGGAAACAGTGACAGACTTTATTTTTGGGGGCTCCAAAATCACTGCAGATTTTGTGACTGCAGCCATGAAATTATCAGACACTTACTTCTTGGAAGGAAAGTTAGTTATGACCAACCTAGACAGTATATTAAAAAGCAGAGACATTACTTTGCCAACAAAGGTCTGTCTAGTCAAGGCTATGGTTTTTCCAGTAGTCATGAATGGATGTGAGAGTTGGACTATAAAGAAAGCTGAACACTGAAGAATTGATGCTTTTGAACTATGGTGTTGGGGAAGACTCTTAAGAGTCCCTTGGACTGCAAGGAGATCCAACCAGTCCATCCTAAAGGAGATCAGTCCTGGGTGTTCATTGGAAGGACTGATTCTGAAGCTGAAGCTCCAATACTTTGGCCACCTGATGTGAAGAGTTGACTTTTTTGAAAAGAACCAGATGCTGGGAAAGATTGAGGGCAGGAGGAGAAGGGGATGACAGAGGATAAGGTGGTTGGATGGCATCACTGACTCAACAGACATGAGTTTGGGTAAACACCAGGAGTTGGTGATGGACAGGGAGGCCTGGTGTACTGTGGTCCACGGGGTTGCAAAGAGTCGGACACGACTGATTGACTGAACTGAACTGAGATGAACTGAACTTTAATTTTGCCACCAGTCACATCCACAACTGAGCATCATTTCTGCTTTACCCCAGCCACTTTATTATTTCTGAAACTATTAGTAATTTTCCTCCACTCTTTCCCAGTAGCATATTGGACACATTCCTACCTGGAAGCCTAACTTCTGGCTTCATAATTTTTGCCTAGGGTAGAGAGCCATCCACTTATTCTAAGGTGGATCCAGGTGGGCTAGTCTTTCTCCCAGCCTGTCTTCCTTGTTCTGTTTAATGCTCTCTCTTCCTTCAGATGCCTATGGTGACCCAGGGAACCTACCTGGAAATGTGTTTTTTAGTTTTTTCCTCTCTCTCTGTTATATGGCCACACCATAGTAAATGTATTGAGTTTCCCATACCAAGACATGCCAAAAAGTATTTTTAGTATAAGTGAGGGTGTACATTCATCACTAAGTGACAGAAATGACCAAGAATGGGTTTGACAAGTGGGGGATTATATTTTTCTGATGTTCAAAGTGATAAGGAAGTAGGCTTTTTTATCTACTTTTTAGTGTCCTTGCAGTGCTCATAAGATGTGTCTTCCATGCTCATCATTGTTTGCTTAAGGTTTCAGGATGAGTGCTCCACACCTGTGTTGTTTCCATATTCCAGAAAGAAGTGAGAGATTGAAGGCAAAATATGTAAGCTGGTGAAGTCTCTACACCATTTAGTAGCTTTCTTAGAAGCCACAGCTTGTGACTTTCACTTCTCTCTCTTGACCAGAACTGTGTTATCTCACCCTTCTTCAAAGTAAAGAAGGTTGGGAAATATAAAGTAGCTTTTTTGGGGGGGTGATATTGCTATTTGTTTGCTCATTTTTAACCTGGACTTAGTGAACCTATGACAACATTATGCCAGGACCTAAAGAACCACCTGCTGAACCAAAGCCATGATGCTGACTCAGAATCAGGAATGGTGGCTGCTCAAAGTCACTACGTTTTAAGATGGATTATAATATCTAAGAAACTAACTGATGCCCTAAATAAAATTAGGGCTGTATATTAGTAAGTTCAGTTCAGTCGCTCAGTTGTGTCTGACTCTTTCTGATCCCATGAACTGCAGCACACCAGGCATCCCTGTACATCACCAACTCCCGGAGCCTGCTCAAACTCATGTCCATCAAGCCAGTGATGCCATCCAACCATCTCATCCTCTGTCATCCCCTTCTCCTCCTGCCTTCAATCTTTCCCAGCATCAGGGTCTTTTTAAATGAGTCAGTTCTTTACAGCAGATGGCCAAAGTATTGGAGCTTCAGCTTCATCATCAGTCCTTTCAATGAATATTCAGAACTGATTTACTTTAGGATGGACTGGTTTGATCTCCTTGCAGTCCAAGGGACTCTCAAGAGTCTTCTCCAACACCACAGTTCAAAAGTATCAGTTCCTCAGTGCTCAGCTTTCTTTATAGTCCAACTCTCACATCCATACATGACCACTGGAAAAGCCATAGCTTTGACTAAACAGACCTTTGTTGAAAAGTAAGTCTCTGCTTTTTAATGTGCTGTCTAGTGTTGTCATCACACCCCCACCCGTAGCTTACCAAGATGGCAGAGTAGAAGGACACGCACTCATCTTCTCCTCTGAGAACTCCAAAATTACAACTTGCTGCTGAACAACCATCAACAGGAGAACGTTGGATCACACCAAAAATAGATACCCCACATCCACGGGCAAAGGAGAAGCCCCTACAAGATGGTAGGAGGGGTGAAATTGCAGTAGAATCAAAATCCCATGCCCACCAGAGATTCTCAGAGGGCTCAAACAAAACCTTGTGTGCACCAGGATCCAGAGACCCCACAGACATTGAGTAAAACCTGCCTTTGAGTGTTTGAGTGTCTCCTGTGGTGGCACGGGTCAGCAGTGGCCTGCCGCAGGGACAGGAATTCTGGCTGCAGCAGACCTCAGAGGCCCAGCATGTGACATAAGCCCTTTTGGAGGAGGTCGCCATCATCCCCACCGTAGAGCAGACAATCCACCAAGCAGACAACCCACAAACTGGAGAACAATTATACCAAAGAAGTTCTTGTGAAAGTTCTAGGACCTACAACAGTTTTCCCAACCTGGGGATCCAACAAAGGGACTGAGAACCCCCAGGGAATTTGACCCTGGAGGCCAGTAGGATTTGATTACAGAACTTCCTTGGGACTGGGGAAACAGTATCTTGGATGCACAAAAAAAGTCTTGTGCACACCAGAAGCCAGGAGAAAGGAGCAGTGACCCACAAGAGACAGACCCAGATGGCCTGCCATGGGGTCATGGGCACTGAATACAACAGTGCTGGCACAGCCCTTTTGAAGGAGGTGCCATTACCTCTACCATAGTTTAGCCTTGGGCCAAACAACAGGGAGGGAGCACAATTCCACCTGTCAATAGAAAATTGGATTAAAGATTTACTGAGCATGGCCCTGCCCATCAGAATAATACTCAGATTCCCCCACAGTCAGTCCTTCCCATCATGGAGCTTCCACAATCCTCTTTTCCTTATCCATCAGAGGACAGACAGAATCAAAACCACAATCACAGAAAACTCACCAAACTTATCACATGGACCACAGTCTTGTCTAACTCAATGAAACTATGAGCCATGCAGTGTAGGGCCACCCAAGATGGATGGGTCATGGTAGAGAGTTCTGACAAAACTTGATACTTGGAGAAGGGAATGGTAAACCACTTCAGTAGTCTTGCCCTGAGAACCCCATGAACAGTAGGAAAAGGCAAAAAGATATGATACTGAAAGAGGAACTCCCCAAGATGGTAGGTGTCAAATACATTACTGGAGAAGAATGGGCATATAGCTCCAGAAAGAATGAAGAGCCATAACAAAAGCAAAAACAGTGCAGGTTTGTGGATGTGACTGGTGATGGAAGTAAAGTCTGATTCTTTAAAGAACAATATTAGGAATGTTAGGTCCATGAATTAAGGCAAATTGGAAGTGGCCAAACAGGAGATGGCAAGAATGATCATCAACATTTTAGGACTCAGTGAGCTAAAATGGACCAAAATGGGCGAATTTATTTCAGATGACCATTATATCTACTACTGTGGGCAAGAACCACTTAAAAGAAATAGAGTAGCCCTCATAGTCATCAAGAGTCCAAAAGGTGGTTCTTGAGTACAATCTCAAAAAAAACCAGAATGATCTCTATTCGTTTCCAGGGCAAACCATTCAATATCACAGTTATCCAAGTCTATTCCCCAACCACTAATGCCAAAGAAGCTGAATTGCATAGTTCTATGAAGAACTGAAAGACCTTCTAGAACTAACACCAAAAAAAAAAAAAAAAAAAAGTCCTTTTCATCATAGGGGACAGGAATGCAAAAAGTAGGAAGTCAAGAGATATCTGGAGTAACAGGCAAGTTTGACTTTGGAGAACAAAATGAAGAAGGGCAAAGGCTGACAGAGTTTGGCCAAGAGAATGCACTGGTCATAGCAAACACCCTCTTTCAACAACACACAATATGACTCCACCCATGGACGTCACCAGATGGTCAATACCAAAATCAGACTGATTATATCCTTTGTAGCCCAAGATAGAGAAGCTCTATACAGTCAGCAAAAACAAGACCAGGAGCTGACTGTGGCTCAGATCATAAACTCTTTATTGCAAAATTTAGACTTAAACTGAAGAAAGTAGGGAAAACCACTAGACCATTCAGGTATGACCTAAATCAAATCCCTTACAATTATACAGTGGAAGTGACAAATTGATTCAAGGGATTAGATCTGATGGACAGAGTGCCTGAAGAATTATGGATGGAGGTTCATGACATTGTACTGGAGGCAGTGATCAAGACCATCCCCAAGAAAAAGAAATTCAAAAGGACAAAATGGTTGTGTGAGGAGGCCTTAGAAATAGCTGTAAAAAGGAGAAGTGAAAGGTAGAGGAGAAAAGGAAACATATATCCATCTGAATGCAGAGTTCCAAAGAAAGCCTTCCTCAGTGATCAACGCAAAGAAATAGAGGAAAACAATAGAATGGGAAAGACTAGAGATCTCTTCAAGAAAATTAGAGATACCAAGGGAACATTTCATGCAAAGATGGGTACAATAAAGACAGAAACAGTATGGACCTAGCAGAAGTAGAAGGTATTAAGAAGAGGCGGCAAGAATACACAGAAGAACTATGCAAAAAAGATCTTGATGACCCAGATAATGATGATGGTGTGATCATTCACCTAGAGCCAGACATCGTGGAATGTGAAGCCAAGTGGGCCTTAGGAAGCATCAGTATGAACAAAGCTAGTGGAGGTGATGGAATTCCAGGTGAAGTATTCCAAGTCCTGAAAGATGATGCTGTGAAAGTGTTGCACTCAATATGCCAGCAAATTTGGAAAACTCAGCAGTGGCCACAGGACTGGAAAAATTCAGTTTTCATTTCAATCCCAAAGAAAAGCAGTGCCAAAGAATGTTCAATCAGAGATCAAATTGCCAATATCCATTGGATCATAGAGAAAGCAAGAGAATTCCAGAAAAACAGATCTACTACTTCTACTTTATTGACTATGCCAAAGCCTTTGACTGTGTGGATCCCAGCAAAGTATAGAACATTCTTAAAGCAATAGGAATACCAGACCACCTTACCTACCTCCTGAGAAATCTGGATGCAGGTCAAGAAGCAACAGTTAGAACTGGACATAGAACAACAGACTGGTTCCAAATTGGGAAAGGAGTACATCAAGGCTGTATATTGTCACCCTGCTTATTTAACATATATGCAGAGTACATCATGAGAAACGCTGGGCTGGATGAAGCACAGGCTGGAATCAAGATTGCTGGGAGAAATATCAATAACCTCAGATACACAGATGACACCACCCTTATGACAGAAAGTGAAGATGATCTAAGAGCCTCTTGATGAAAGTGAAAGAAGAGAGTGAAAAGCTGGCTTAAACCCAACTTTCAAAAAATGAAGATTATGATATCCAGTCTCATCACTTCATGACAAATAAATGGGGAAACGATGGTAACAGTGAGAGACTTTATTTTCTTAGGCTCCAAAATCACTGCAAATGGTGACTGCAGCCATGAAATGAAAAGATGCTTGCTCCTTGGAAGAACATTTTTGCCCAACCTAGAAAGCATATTAAAAAGCAGAGACATTCCTTTGCTGGCAAATGTCCGTCTAGTCAAAGCTTTGGTTTTTCCAGTAGTCATGTAACGGGTGTGATAGTTGGACCATAAAGAAAGCTGAGTACTGAAAAATTGATGCATTTGAACTGTGGTGTTGGAGAAGACTCTCGAGAGTCTGTTGGACTACAAGGAGATCAAACCAGTCAATCCTAAAGGAAATCAGTCCTGAATATTTATTGGAAGGACTGATGCTGAAGCTGAAACTCCAGTACTTTGGCCAGCTGACGCAAAGTACTGACTCATTTGAAAAGACCCTGATGCTGGGAAAGATTGAGGGCAGGAGGAGAAGGGGATGATAGAGGATGAGATGCTTGGATGGCATCACCATCTCCATGGACATGAGTTGGAGCAAGCTCTGGGAGCAAGCTCCATTGGTCGCTGAGTCATTCACAACTGAACAGCTGAACTGAATTCAAGATTGTCATAGCTTTTCTTTCAAGGAGCAAGTGTCTTTTCATTCCATGGCTGCAGTCACCATCTGCAGCGATTTTGGAGCCCAAGAAAATAAAGTTGTCACTGTTTCCACTGTTTCCCATCCATTTGCCATGAAGTGATGGGACCAGATGCCATGATTTTTTTTTTTTTTTGCATGATTCACAATTGTATCTATTTATTTGAATTTTTTTCACATTTTAATGAATATCTTTTATTTTGTTAATTTATGGATCACAACATTTAAGTATTGACATAAGATATTTTTATCTCAAAATCCTGCTGCTGCTACTGCTACTGCTACTGCTGCTGCTAAGTCGCTTCAGTCGTGTCCAACTCTCTGTGACCCCAGAGATGGCAGCCCACCAGTCCCTGTGATTCTCCAGGCAGGAACACTGGAGTGGGTTGCCATTTCCTTCTCCAGTGCATGAAAGTGAAAAGTGAAAGTGAAGTCGCACAGTCGTGTCCGACTCTTAGCGACCCCATGGACTGCAGCCTACCAGGCTCCTCCATCCATGGCATTTTCCAGGCAGGAGTACTGGAGTGGGGTGCCTTATTTCTTTATTTTTTTAAAAAAATTTTTTAAAATTTTATTTTATTTTTTAACTTTACAATATTGTATTGGTTTTGCCATATATCAAAATGAATCTGCCACAAGTATACATGTGTTCCCCATCCTGAACCCTCCTCCCTCCTCTCTCCCCATACCATCCCTCTGGGTCATCCCAGTGCGCCAGCCCCAAGCATCCAGTATCCTGCATAGTACCTGGACTGGTGACTCGTTTCATATATGATATTATACATGTTTCAATGCCATTCTCCCAAATAATCCCACCCTCTCCCTCTCCCACAGAGTCCAAAAGACTGTTCTATACATCAGTGTCTCTTTTGCTGTCTCGTATACAGCGTTATTGTTACCATCTTTCTACCCCACATCCAAGGTAAGAGAAACCCAAGTAAGACAGTAGGTGTTGCAAGAGGGCATCAGAGGGCAAACACACTGAAACCATACTCACAGAAAACTAGTCAATCTACTCACACTAAGACCACAGCCTTGTCTAACTCAATGAAACTAAGCCATGCCCATGGGGCAACTCAAGACGGGCAGGTCATGATGGAAAGATTTGACAGAATGTGGTCCACTGGAGAAGGGAATGGCAAACCACTTCAGTATTCTTGCCTTGAGAACCCCATGAACAGTATGAAAAGGCAAAATGATAGGATACTGAAAGAGAAACTCCTCAGGTCAGTAGGTGCCCAATATGCTACTGGAGATCAGTGGAGAAATAACTCCAGAAAGAATGAAGGGATGGAGCCAAAACAAAAAGAATACCCAGCTGTGGATGTGACTGCTGATAGAAGCAAGGTCCGATGCTGTAAAGAGCAATATTGCATAGGAACCTGGAATGTCAGGTCCATGAATCAAGGCAAATTGGAAGTGGTCAAACAAGAGATGGTAAGAGTGAATTTCGACATTCTAGGAACCAGCAAACTGAAATGGACTGGAATGGGTGAATTTAACTCAGATGACCATTATATCTACTACTGCGGGCAGGAATCCCTCAGAAGAAATGGAGTGGCCATTATGGTCAACAAAAGAGTCCAAAATGCAGTACTTGGATGCAATCTCAAAAACGACAGAATAATCTCTGTTCGTTTCCAAGGCAAACCATTCAATATCACAGTAATCCAAGTCTATGCCCCAACCAGTAACACTGAAGAAGCTGAAGTTGAACAGTTCTATGAAGACCTACAAGACCTTTTAAAACTAACACCCAAAAAAGATGTCCTTTTCATTATAAGGGACTGGAATGCAAAGTAGGAAGTCAAGAAACACCTGGAATAACAGGCAAATTTGGCCTTGGAATACGGAATGAAGCAGGGCAAAGACTAATAGAGTTTTGCCAAGAGAATGCACTGGTCATAACAAACACCCCCTTCCAACAACACAAGAGAAGACTCTATACATGGACATCACCAGATGGTCAACACCGAAATCAGATTGATTATATTCTTTGCAGCCAAAGATGGAGAAGTTCTATGCAGTCAGCAAAAACAAGACCAGGAGCTGACTGTGGCTCAGACCATGAAATCCATATTGCCAAATTCAGACGTAAATTGAAGAAAGTAGGGAAAACCACTAGACCATTCAGGTATGACCTAAATCAAATCCCTTATGATTATACAGTGGAAGTGAGAAATAGATTTAAGGGCCTAGATCTGATAGAGCGCTTGATGAACTATGGAATGAGGTTCGTGACATTGTATAGGAGACAGGGATCAAGACCATTCCCATAGAAAAGAAATGCAAAAAAGCAAAATGGCTGTCTGGGGAGGCCTTACAAATAGCTGTGAAAAGAAGAGAAGCGAAAAGCAAAGGAGAAAAGGAAAGATATAAACATCTGAATGCAGAGTTCCAAAGAATAGCAAGAAAAGATAAGAAAGCCTTCTTAAGTGATCAATGCAAAGAATAGAGGAAAACAACAGAATGGGAAAGACTAGGGATCTCTTCAAGAAAATCAGAGATACCAAGGGAACATTTCATGCAAAGATAAGCTTGATAAAGGACAGAAATGGAATGGACCTAACAGAAGCAGAAGATATTAAGAAGAGATGGCAAGAATAAACAGAAGAACTGTACAAAAAAGATCTTCATGACCCAGATAATCACGATGGTGTGATCACTGACCTAGAGCCAGACATCCTGGAATGTGAAGGCAAGTGGGCCTTAGAAAGCATCGCTACGAACAAACCTAGTGGAGGTAATGGAATTCCAGTTGAGCTATTCCAAATCCTGAAAGATGATGCTGTGAAAGTGCTGCACTCAATATGCAAGCAAATTTGGAAAACTCAGCAGTGGCCACAGGACTGGAAAAGGTCAGTTTTCATTCCAATCCCAAAGAAAGGCAATGCCAAAGAATGCTCAAACTACCACACAATTGCACTCATCTCACACGCTAGTAAAGTAATGCTCAAAATTCTCCAAGCCAGGTTTCAGCAATATGTGAACCGTGAACTTCCTGATGTTCAAGCTGGTTTTAGAAAATGCAGAAGAACCAGAGATCAAATTGCCAACATTTGCTGGATCATGGAAAAAGCAAGAGAGTTCCAGAAAAACATCTATTTCTGCTTTATTGACTATGCCAAAGCCTTTGACTGTGTGGATCACAATAAACTGTGGAAAATTCTTCAAGTGATGGGAACACCAGACCACCTAATCTGCCTCTTGAGAAATTTGTATGCAGGTCAGGAAGCAACAGTTAGAACTGGACATGGAACAACAGACTGGTTCCAAATAGGAAAAGGAGTTCGTCAAGGCTGTATATTGTCACCCTGCTTATTTAACTTATATGCAGAGTACATCATGAGAAACGCTGGACTGGAAGAAACACAAACTGCAATCAAGATTGCTGGGAGAAATCTCAATAGCCTCATATATGCAGATGACACCACCCTTATGGCAGAAAGTGAAGAGGAACTCAAAAGCCTCTTGATGAAAGTGAAAGTGGAGAGTGAAAAAGTTGGCTTAAAGCTCAACATTCAGAAAATGAAGATCATGGCATATGGTCCCACTACTTCATGGGATATAGATGGGGAAATAGTGGAAACAGTGTCAGACTTTATTTTTCTGGGCTCCAAAATCACTACAGATGGTGACTGCAGCCATGAAATTAAAAGACGCTTACTTCTTGGAAGGAAAGTTATAACCAACCTGATAGCATATTCAAAAGCAGAGATATTACTTTGCCAACAAAGGTCCGTCTAGTCAAGGCTATGGTTTTTCCAGTGCTCATGTATGGATGTGAGAGTTGGACTGTGAAGAAGGCTGAGCACCGAAGAATTGATGCTTTTGAAGTGTGGTGTTGGAGAAGACTCTTGAGAGTCCCTTGGACTGCAAGGAGATCCAAGCAGTCCATTCTGAAGGAGACCAGCCCTGGTATTTCTTTGGAAGGAATGATGCTAAAGCTGAAACTCCAGTACTTTGGCCACCTCATGCGAAGAGTTGACTTATTGGAAAAGACTCTGATGCTGGGAGGGATTGGGGGCAGGAGGAGAAGGGGACGACAGAGGATGAGATGGCTGGATGGCGTCATTGACTCGATGGACGTGAGTCTGTGTGAACTCCGGGAGTTGGTGATGGACAGGGAGGCCTGGCGTGCTGCGATTCATGGGTCTCAAAGAGTCGTACACGACTGAGCAACTGATCTGATCTGATCTGGTACATCAGTGTCTCTTCTGCTGTCTCGTATACAGGGTTATTGTTACCATCTTTCTAAATTCCATATATATGCGTTAGTATACTGTATTGGTGTTTTTCTTTCTGGCTCACTTCACTCTATATAATAGGCTCCAGTTTCATCCACCTCATTAGAACTGATTCAAATGTATTCTTTTTAATGGCTGAGTAATACTCCATTTTGTATATGTACCACAGCTTTCTTATCCATTCATCTGCTAATGGACATCCAGGTTGCTTCCATGTCCTGGCTATTATAAACAGTGCTTGATGAACATTGGGGTACACGTGTCTCTTTCAATTCTGGTTTCCTCAGTGTGTATGCCCAGCAGTGGGATTGCTGGATCATAAGGCACTTCTATTTCCAGTTGTTTAAAGAATCTCCACACTGTTCTCCATAGTGGCTATACTAGTTTGCATTTCCACCAACAGTGGAAGAGGGTTCCCTTTTCTCCACACCCTCTCCAGCATTTATTGCTTGTAGACTTTTGGATAGCAGCCATTCTGACTGGCATGAAATGGTACCTCATAGTGGTTTTGATTTGCATTTCTCTGATATTGAGTGATATTGAGCATCTTTTCATGTGTTTGTTAGCCATCTGTATGTCTTCTTTGGAGAAATGTTCATGGATTGGAAGAATCAATATAGTGAAAATGAGTATGCTACCCAAAGCAATTGATAGATTCAATGCAATCCCTATCAAGCTACCAACAGTATTCTTCACAGAGCTAGAACAAATAATTTCACAATTTGTATGGAAATACAAAAAACCTTGACTAGCCAAAGCAATCTTGAGAAAGAAAAATGGAACTGGAGGAATCAACCTGCCTGACTTCAGGCTCTACTACAAAGCCACAGTCATGAAGACAGTATGGTACTGGCACAACGACAGAAATATAGATCAATGGAACAAAATAGAAAGCCCAGAGATAAATCCACTCACATATGGACACCTTATCTTTGACAAAGGAAGCAAGAATATACAATGGATTAAAGACAATCTCTTTAACAAGTGGTGCTGGGAAAACTGGTCAACCACTTGTAAAAGAATGAAACTAGAACACTTTCTAACACCATACACAAAAATAAACTCAAAATGGATTAAAGATCTCAACATAAGACCAGAAACTATAAAACTCCTAGAGGAGAACATAGGCAAAGCACTCTCCAACATACATCATAGCAGGATCCTCTATGACCCACCTCTTAGAATATTTGAAATAAAAGCAAAAATAAACAAATGGGACCTAATTAAACTTAAAAGCTTCTGCACAACAAAGGAAACTGTAAGCAAGGTGAAAAGACAGCCTTCAGAATGGGAGAAAATAATAGCAAATGAAGCAACTGACAAACAACTAATCTCAAAAATATACAAGCAACTCCTACAGCTCAATTCCAGAAAAATAAATGACCCAATCAAAAAATGGGCCAAAGAACTAAATAGGTCTTCGTTTTAGGCCAACTTTTTCATTCTCCTCTTTCACTTTCATCAAGAGGCTCTTTAGTTCCTCTTTACATTCTGCCATGAGGGTGGTTTCACCTGCATATTTGAGGTTATTTATATTTCTCCCAACAATCTTGATTCCAGCTTGTGTTTCTTCCAGTCCAGAATTTCTCATGATGTGCTCTTCATAGAAGTAAATAAGCAGAGTGACAATATACAGCCTTGATGTACACCTTTTCCAATTTGGAACCAGTCCGTGGTTCCATATCTGGTTCTAACTTTGCTTCTTGATCTGTATATATTAGTAAGAGAGAGATAAGAAAACACAGTAGTTAGGCAGCTAGGCTGTTTCTGTCATAGGGCTGATCAATATTGCCCAACTCTATGGTATTCTGGGGGCTCAACGGAACTGATGACCTTCTAAATCAATTTTCCCCCCAAATTATTGATACAGTGATAATTATTTAATTATTTTAAATTTAGCTGAGAGATTCAGAATGCATATCAAGTGAGCATGTACTACTGTTAGTAAGGAGCAGATGAATTTGCAGGGTCCTGAGCCCGCTGTTTCTTACTTAGAGGAACACTCCAGTCATCAGAGTGGCGTGGGCCATTATCAGGTTTGTGTGTTTTCATTATTTTAATCATACATGGTTTAATTCTTTTCCAGGTGAGAATGATGTTTAGAGGGAAGGAAAAAGAAATACTAATTAGGAAAAGATTGAGAGACACCTAAAATCCTATTGAGATTGTCTTTGCCAGATCTGTGGCAAAGGCTCATATTAATTCTTTCTAATATAGCAGGGGAACTTTCCATGGACCTTCAGGAACAAATTCTAAAAAGGAAGAATATAGCAATGATTATTATATTCAAGATGATATATGACATATTATTTAGAAATAAAGACTGACTGTACTTCCATAGTATATTTTAGAAAGAAATTTGCCTAAATATGTCAGAAACCTCCTCTCATATTTACTGATTTTGAGGCATAACACAAAAATTGTAAACATAAACCATTAAACATGTTACCCAAAATGCCAGAAACCCTATATGGATCACACAGATTCATATTTGGTGGTGTCTATATTGAATTATTTGAAATTATATTACAAAGTACAGTTTTAGATACAGTCATTACCAAAACTAATCATGATATATCTTTGATATTAACCTGACAGATATCAGTTAGTAAATGATGATATTTTAAAATGATACTTTATAATCTGCTAATACTTCAAATGCAGTATATATGGATATATGTGTATCTGTATGATGTATCTACATCTCATAGTTAATTTGTATTTAGCTTAATATTGCTTCTTTAACACAAATGCATGAGGGTAAATGGTGATTCCATGGGTGATGGTATGACCAGAAGGACAGTAAAGATGTAACCAACCAAAGATTCTCCATGGAGGCCTGTGGCCTTGGGGTGCTGGTGTCTTCTCAGACTCTGCACTTTTTAGCTCATTCATAAGCTTGATTCTGGTCAGTTTCTTGCCACTGATGCAGAGTGAGGTATTTGCTGAGTCAGCCGCTGACGCAGCGGGACCCCAGCTGGTTGCCTCCCTCCACAGGCCCGTTTTCTCAGTCGTGGGAGACCTCTTCTTCACCAAGTTTCACAGCGAGTTGTCTCTTCCTTGTTTCCAAAGTGACCTTTCCTTAGCAAATCCTTTCGTATTGTTGACTCTCTGGGAGTTGAGGGTAAAATTAATTTGGCAGGCATGATTCTTATGATTCTTATTAAAATTTATTTCCAGTAAGCCAGCATCTAATAAAGAGGGATTAATCCAATGCAGAAGCACTGACATTTTCAGAGATTAAACAGGACAAAAGTATTGAAGGCTGTCTTCTAAGTCTTGACCAGAAGGGTGATGGAAGTCTGGAGTTCCTGACTTTGATGTTCTCAGCCAACAGCCCATTTAAAATTAATTAATATGAGGCAACAAAGTTCTGTAAAGATGCAGAAGAGCCTTCAAATAAGGAGGTCCGCATGCTTCATAGCTAAGAGCTGACCTGATTCGTGATAGTTCTGCTCTGTGAACATCCCGTCTGTGGGCCTCGTTTCCTTTATTAGTGCCAGGCACAAGGGCAGAGGGGAGTCATGGGGCTTCCCCAGCTTCCCACAAAATTGTAAGGAATAATTAATGAAGGGCCTATACTGGAACCTTTTTTCAACTCACTTGATATAATTTGATTTTCAAGATGCACAGGTTAGAGTTGCCAAATAATAAATGTACATTCTTCAGCTAATTGGCTGCTGTTTTAATTATTATTGCTGTTGGTTAACAATAATACTCCCTGCTACCAATACTCTGCAACACTATTCTGTCCCACCTCCAAATGTATACTATTATTATTACTAACAGAGTATTACTGTGATTTTATAGCTTTTAAGGGTCTGGGACCTGGAATTCAGGCTGCTAGTGTTCAGACACTTTTTTTCTCTTTCATTTCCTAACTCTGAGTTTAAGCCAGTTATTAAGCCTGTCTCAACTGGTCATCTCATCTGGAAAATGGGCATCATATTTGCTTTGTGATCTTTAAGGAATATCACAGACAATGTTTAAAAAATTTCCTTTGGGGCATATTAAATGGATTTAATTTCCCTGTGTATCTGAAGGTGGGTGTGGTCAGGTGACTTGCACTTGTGAGTAAAGGTGATTGCACATCTTCCAGGCAGATGTTTTAAGAGGCAGTGAACAACTTGCCATGCCTCACATCCCTTCTGCATCATAGTGTAGGGTTATCGTCGGAGTCTCTGACTATGTGGAGCAGATTCCTCAGACAATCCATGAGGGGCATGGAGCATGAGTGACAAGTAAATCCTACTTGATTTAAGCACTTGAGATGTTGAATTACTTATTTTTGTTACATAAACAAGTAGCCTATCTTAATTTAGCTGCTAGAATAACCCAGTTAGTCAGGGTCGGTTAAGTTTGCTGCTATAATACAGAGCCCTATAATGACACTATGTAGCCCCAAAATGTATGCTGTACAGTATATATACATCATGGGTTGACTGGAGACTCTTATCCATGTCATTCTTACCTAGGGACTCAGGCTGACAGAATAGCTGGTAAATTCCTGGTTGTCATGGCAGAACGGAAGGAGCATGGAAAACCATGCATGAACTCATAAAGCTTCTTCTTAAAACACTGCATAGCATTTTTGCTCATGTCTGGAGGACTCCAACTAACTGAAAGCATGCAGGGGACAGTATTCCTACCTCTGCTATAGAGAACTGTAGGTACTACAAGTACTATATTAATAAACAGCACTAACATTATAACCTGGAGAAGGCAATGGCACCCCACTCCAGTACTCTTGGTTGGAAAATCCCGTGGACGGAGAAGCCTGGTAGGCTGCAGTCCATGGGGTCACTAAGAGTCGGACATGACTGAGCGACTTCACTTTCACTTTTCACTTTCATGCATTGGAGGAGGAAATGGCAACCCACTCCAGTGTTCTTGCCTGGAGAATCCCAGGGATGGGGGAGCCTGGTGGGCTGCTGTCTATGGGGTCGCACATAGTTGGACACGACTGAAGTGACTTAGCAGCAGCAGCAGCAGCACCAACGTTATAACTGGTTCCAAATTGGGAAAGGAGTATGTCAAGGCTGTATATTGTCACCCTGCTTATTTAACTTATATGCAGAGTACATCATGAGAAACGCTGGGCTGGAGGAAGCACAAGCTGGAATTAAGGTTGTCGGGAGAAATATCAATAACCTCAGATATGCAGATAACACCACACTTATGGCAGAAAGCGAAGAAGAACTAAAGAGCCTCTTGATGAAAGTGAAAGAGGAGAGTGAAAAAGTTGGCTTAAAAAGATCTACATTCAGAAAACTAAGATCATGGCATCAGGCCCCATCACTTCATGACAAATAGATGGGAAACAGTGGAAACAGTGACAGACTTTATTTTGGGGGGCTCCAAAATCACTGCAGATAGTGACTTCAGCCATGAAATTAAAAGACTCTTACTCTTTGTTAGAAAGTTATGACCAACCTAGACAGCATATTATAAAGAAGAGACATTACTTTGCTAACAAAAGTCCATCTAGTCAAAGCTTTGATTTTTCCAGTGGTCATGTATGGACGTGAGAGTTGGACTATAAAGAAAGCTGGACACCGAAAAATTGATGCTTTTGAACTGTGGTTTTGGAGAAGACTCTTGAGAGTCCCTTGGACTGCAAGGAGATCCAACCAGTCTATCCTAAAGGAAATCAGTCCTGAATGTTCATTGGAAGGACTGATGCTGAAGCTGAAACTCCAATACTTTGGCCACCTAATGCGAAGCACTGACTCATTTGAAAAGACCCTGATGCTGGGAAAGATTGAGGGCAGGAGGAGAAGGGGACGACAGAGGATGAGATGGTTAGATGCCATCACGGGCTCAATGGACATGAGTTTGATCATGCTCCGGGAGTTGGTGATGGACAGGGAGGCCTGGCGTGCTGCAGTCCATGGAGTAGCAAAGAGTCACACATGACTGAGCGACTGAACTGATTGACTGACAAATTTTACATCTGTTCTCCATTATCTAGTACATCATCTAACATGCATATTATCTATAATGTTACCAGCTTAAAATTTTATATGTTCATGTGTAAATAACCTGGGTACAGAACAGGATTTGTAAGCAATTTACGTCTTAGTTCCAGGGTTAAAAAATATTTGATTACATCTTTCCAGGTGGAAATTTTGTAATTTGGAAAATTTTTATTAACTTGTATAGAAAATGTTCCTTAAGAAAGAAGAAAAAATTATGAGCTTTATCTTCTACAATACTTACTTATCAAGGCCCTTTATGAGAATATTAAGCTTGGGACTCCTTTACTTTAGGCTCACGGACATTTAAAAGAACAGCTACAGAACTCTCCAGTTTCATTTTGTTTCATTCTAGTTTATCCAAAACAACAAAAAAAGTCTTATTGTGATTATTTTATAATGCAAGTTATAATCATTTGTGTACTGCCTGTCATGTATACCTCATTACCACTCTGCAAAGAAATAACTATAAATTATTACATTTGCAATATTGACTTGAAGTTTAGTTTGATTTCAAATCTAAACTTTATTAATACATGCTCAAACTTATTAGTTGGTTATACATGTCATATTGGCTACTAATTTGATTTTAATAAAACACAAGAAAATAAAAGGAATAATGTCTCTGACACCATTGCCACATTTTTTCTCATTTTAATGAGGAATCTATCTAGTGTTTTAATGCATTCCTATGTGCAACCATTCATCTGGAACTTTCAATAATGTGACCATGATGCCCACACAGAACTCCTAAACCACCTGAAGGCTGAGCAGTTTGCCTGCATAGAAAAAATGAATTCTGCTTCCTAGAAAACAGAAGGCAGAAGCAGAATGTGAGGATCAATGAAGAGTAATGGCATATTGTGTGATATAAATTAAAATAGACAGAGAAAATGTAGTCTCATGGGGTTCGTCAGGGACTAATCAGGGTCCAGACTGTTGTTCTAAAATCCAGCAGCAGAACTTTTGGTCTGAAATGCAGATGTTGACACAGCCCTGCTGGTTGACAGTGAGAGAGGCATGTGTATGATGGAATTTGTGGATTTAGTGAAATAGAACAGAGCTACCATACCAGTATTTGTCAAGGTCTCATGATGGGTGTGACACATTAGTGACAGGTAAACCTGTGCATGTCTCTGAAAAGCCTGGGGCCAGAGTTCACAGATGATCTCACGCTACTTATCAGTGAGTGTGTTTCCTTCTTGACTTTGCTGCTGGGAAACTCATGACTGATTCTGTAACACAGTTTAAGTATTTTTGCAGAACCAGAGACATTTGGGGGTACTGTTAAGTATTTTATCGAATCTCATATGCTCTTTTTCTCATTACTTCAAGTTGTTTTTATGAAACCACACAGGGAATGAGTGAATGCATAAATTAATTCATCGACATTCATATGATGATATACCAATCTTTAAAGTCACAGTGATGAGATAAAGACTCACCAGAGGCCAACATATTTCATAAGCTGCATGATACGTAAACCTATAGCTACTGAGGAAGTTATTGAAATGGAATCTAGTTGGAAACTTGTGGAAAATCTCAGAGATATTGTGAGCCAGAAATGTAGGAGATTTTCAAGGAAATAGTGGGAAGTGTGGTCTAGAAAATTTTTCTTTTCTTGAGAGATAAAAAGAGAGCCAACTGATTTAGGGAAAAAACATGTTGACATCTAAGTGGGAAGACTTCAGCTTTGATGGTAGAAGCCAATACTCATTGTGAGTAAAACTGGGGAAATGTTATCAGTATTAACAAGCTCCCTGCATATCTTGGGTAGCCCCAAATTGCTCCAGTCCTGCATAACTAACTGGCTTAGTGAATATGTTGAGGTGGAAGAGAGAGCTGTGATTTGGGTAGTGGGTCCCTGGTTCATCCAGAATTAATCACATGGTAGTGAGGTGGGAAGAACAGGTTGTTATCTTGCAACCACTATGACAGTGGAATTAAGTTCCTGAGGCTGGTGTTCCCATCAGTCTGCTGGTGGAGGAGAATCCAGAGGAATCCCAAACCACTGTGAAGTATGCACCTTAGAGACAGAAGTAGGCCAGAGGCTCCCATTAGGTGGCTCGTTGACAAGGAACATGTCTTTAATAGACTAAGTGGCCATGATGGCAACAAAGTTCGTGTGTGTGTGTGTGTGTGTGTGTGTGTGTGTGTGTGTGTGTGTGTACCTGTATCTGTGTGTTGGTGGAGCTCCAAATCAAGGTGGAATTGTGATTATGGAAGGTGGGGAGGGCAGGAACAGAGTCTCTGTAAAGACATCCTCACATGCAGGTTTTATGAGGAAATGGCATAGCAACTCTTGGTCTAACCACTTATTAAAGTACTTTACATACAATAGCTCACTTCATGTTTTGAACTCTGTGATGTAGATGCTGTTATAACCACTTTACAGAAGAGGAAATGGAGACATGAAACACTTATTTCGCTTTCCCACAGTCACTGAACTTCTAAGCCTGGGAACTCAGGCAATGGGACTTCTGACTTAGCCACCTGGCCTCATCCGAGTTGCTGTTCTGAGTCCCTGCTCAGAACGGCATTGGCATCTGTGAGCTGCTATCAGGATACATTTCAGAAGGGCAGACACAGGGTGTGTTCAACCCCTCTTCCCCTCTCCACAATCACCTAACACCTGCACCCCATTTTTGAGCTTGGCTCTCCAACAGAGAATGAATCCCTTTTTCTGAAAAACAGATTCATTGGTGGAGATTTGCTACCATCACCTTCCACCTTACTGGTCTGTGAGGAATGGATTTCTTCACGCGTGCATCTCAAGGACCTGAGGTCGGGTCTTAGTCTTTTCTTTTACCTGAGTTAACCTGTTTCCTCTGCTGTGACCATTGGCTGAGTATGGCATCTTTGGCCAAGCTTCTAAAAACAGTAGATTCCCCTTCATCCTGTTTCCAGGAAAACAGGTCCCATACTGACCCTGGAAAGGTGTAATGCAAGAAGGAGCCCAAGGGAGCCTCTGCAGATTGAAGAAAGTCTGTCTCTCTCAGTTAAAGCAAAATTCAACAAAAAGCTGCATCCAATTCATAGTTAAGCTCTCAGAAATTGGACTCATTAGCATCCCTAAGTAGGGACAGCATCACCAATTATCTCATGACTCCTAGAGCCTTGCTTTTGTCACAGATCATGGCCAGACAAGTGCCTCCTTTGCAGGGGAACATCCCTCTGTAATAACTGGCCATAAAGACCATTAGTGGTGACATTCCTTCTGCCTCTGATCTGCAATACCTTCCAATTACCATTGACAAGATATCAGAAGATAATCCACTACCAGGCAGGAGTATTGAAAGCCATAGCTCTGCTCCTTGAAAAGGGTAAAGGATAGAAAATGTTAATTGTATCCAGTAAGGTAATTTTTTTCAAAGTAAACAATTGAGGTGCAATGATGGAAAGAAAGCAAAAAAGAAGAAAATAAGATGGCATTGCCCCTAATTGCTTCCTAGATTTCTCTTTGTCTCTCAATTTACTCTAGATCTGTCTCTTCCCCTCTGTTTACTTTTAAATTCTCTTTGTCTTCCCCAAGATTCATGATAGCAATTAACACCTATAACAGAAATTTAAGGGATGTCAGTTACCTGGGAGTTCTACCAGCAATTAGAATGTTATCAGGATAAATTTAAATTCCAACCAAAGAAAAAGAAAATATCGCTTAAAAATCTTCAGTGACATTTTAATGCTGGAAACAAAACCCTTCCCAGATCTCATGGGTAATGCTTTGTGCATAGAGAGACCTTTTAAAATAAATGTCACATAGGACAGGGAGGGCTTTCCTGCTTAGAGCAGACCAGGAAGCTTTTCAGAGGCTCCAGGCCACACCACTGGGTTCTCCAAAGAATGAAGGTTTATATATGGTCCATGCTTGGAGGACCCTAGCAGGCAGGGTTTCACCAGGAAAACAGAGCTCCCATGAGTATTATGAAATGAGGGCTTTATTATGGGAAATAGACCTGGTACCAAAAAATGCAGCAAGACTGGGTCAGTGCAATGTGGAGGAGGAACCAGAGAATCCAAGCATCAGCTGTTAGCACATCTGACTGCAGCTCTGGTGTGGATGCCATTAGAACCAGAAGGGACATTCTGTAGCCAACATTCAGGGCATACACCCTGAAAGAAGGGGCCTGTAGAAGGCTATGGCAGCAGTTGCTCCTGTGTAGACCTCACCTCCACAGCCAAGCACCTGGCGGGGGGCCTGGGCTGCAGTGAGGAGGAGAGCTTGACCAGTGTCTGAAGCGACAAGCCAGAGCAGCCAGACCGTCTGCCTCTGCCATGGCTGCGTCGTGCCATCCTGGCATTTGGCAAGTAAGGACTTCTGTTTCATTTCCTCCTTCCAAGTCTCAGGCAAGTTCTTCTTTGCCCCCCCCTAACTGGGGGCAAGCAGAGGCAGAATTCTTGGAATTCTTGGAAACGTGGCTGCCAGCAGTAGCCAACTTGACATCACATAATCCAGCCCCTCTGACTCTACAGTAACTCATTCACCTCAAGCTCTCTGGCTACTTAGTATTTCAATAAACATGTCCTGAGTACTCCTCACTGTTCTAGGCATTAGTATATCATAAAAAAACATGGTCTTGACCTCTAAGTAGCGCATAGTCTACTTAGCAGAGAGAGATGTGAATAAAAGCAAAAATTCAATGAATTCAATGTGATAAATATAGCATTTCAGTTATAAACAAAGTTAGGAATGCCAAGGAACAGACTCAAAGGGAGTCAGAGAGGGCTTTCATCAAGTATAAAATGGTAATTAATACAACCCAGCAATTCAGCTCCTAGCATCTACCTAAGAGAAAGGAAAACATGTACAAGCAAAGACTTCTATATGGCAGCATCAGAAATGATGATACCAAACTGAAAACAATTCAAATGTCCATAGAGTGGTGAATGGAGAAACACCACCCAGTACATGCACACCACTGAGTGCTGTGCAGCTGTCAAAAAGGAGCACAGTAATGTCACAGGTAACAACACGGGCAAACGGCGAGATCATTATGCCAAATGAGAGATGCCAGAAATACTACATGAATACTTGTGTTTGCCCAGGGCTGACAGCATGGATTGATTGCATATAGAAATGAGGGAATTTGGGGGTTGAGAGAAGTGTTCTTACATAATTGTATAAATGTACTAAAACCCATTGAACTATGTACTTACAATGAGTAGGATATGTAAGTTAAACCTCAATAAAGCTGTTAAAAAATGTTACTTTTTTCTCACTTGGTAGATCATGGTAGAAACCCTCAGGTGATGAATATATCACAAACACACTTTGATGTGAATTCTCTGAGAATCTGGTTCTAGTATTCAGACATCCACTCTATCAGGTTGGCTAAGGCTAGAAGCTGAAACAGATAAATTCCAATATCTTAGCAATTTAAAGGAATACAGGTGTATTTCCTATTGTTCTAAGTCTACAACAGATGCTCCTCATTGGTAGGCAGGTCTCCTTCAAAGGCTCTTCAGGGACTTAGACCCTTCCCACCTTGAGATTCTTCTACTTCCAGTGTAGATTCTAAGAATGTGTTTTCATTGGCATCAAGTCAAGGGAAGATAAAGAGAGGATGGAGGTGGGGTTGGTGGGGCTGGAAGTGATAAGCATCACGTCCACTCTTTCAGTTGGCTAAGACTCCAGCATGTGGCTGCACCTGTGGACCAGGAGGCCTGGGGAAGTAATCTAGCTGTGTGCCCGGGACAAACAGCAAGCGTTTGATGAAATGCTAGCTGCATTCCAGCCCACCAGCTAGCCGCATTTCCCTTCTTATCTCTTTTCACTTGCTTGTTGGAGGTTTACACAGAGACACACTGGGAAGTCTCTCAGAGGTCTTCTCCAGTGATGACTGATGCTAATGGGGATGTCCTTGCTGACAGTATGGTCACCAGCATGGCGAGGCTGATCAGATGACCCATGTTTTGCTGCATCGATACACACAGCTCTTTGTCTGGAGCAAGTTGTAGAAAACAAGGAGCAAGATTGCACCAGTACCTGAACTGCTCTGTATTATAAATTAAATGGCGGCAGAAATTATAAGCATCATCCCTCTATGACACTTCTGTTTTTCTTTGGGGACTTGGGAGTTAGTGTGAGGCCTGCAACTCTAGCAATTGGGAGAAATGAGTGAGCTTAGCCTTCCAAGGGTCTGGTTTGCTGTTCTGGAGCAGGCTTGATGAGAGCAGATCTGAGCAAAGAGACAGCTGCTATTTACAGAGCAGATCGATGCAGCCGCCTATGTTATCAATATTCTAGCTAATGAGAGTTCTCCACCCAGGGACCATGGGAGAAGTCATAAAAACAATGATGCCCTCTTTGTTGACAGACCCTAAACTATTTCATGCTCAGCTCTACTAATTCCCTGTCTCATAAAGAAATTATCTAAGCGGGTTTATTAAAGCTCTCAGCATCCTCATCACACAGTCCTAGTGTGGCAGGAAGAAGATATTGATGGATTGTCCATTGTCAGCTGTGCATAGGATCGCAGAGAAGAGCTGAATGCTTGTTGCATCTTCATGATGGAAGGGCAGAGGTGCTTAATTACACTGAAGCACTATTATCCCAGCAGCACTTCAGTTATCACTGTGAACACTTGAAATCTTTAGGATGAACTGCCCTGATTTGATAGTGGTAATTGACTGGAAAGGAACATTGAAAACTGTCTCTGCTTGTACATTTACACTTGTCTTAGGATATTATGTGTTCCTGCCTGAAACCTCCCGAGGCCGTCCCTCCAGCCTCAACCCTGTGTATTCAGACCCCACCTCCCTCTCACTCATCATAGCTCTGCTACTCCGTGTTTTCCAAATAAAACGAAGGGTGGTCTGCCCCAGTGCAGTCTGTGTTTGCTGTTCTCACTGTCTGGAGTCTCTTTCCCCAGAAATTCACAAGACTGGGTCTTCTTCACCCCTTAGTTTTCGGTCGAAATGTCACCTCCTCAAGGAGGGCTTTCTTCACTCTTCAGGATAACATTCTCCACCCACATTACATCATCCTGCCTTGTTTCCTTTGAAATAATTTATCACCACAATGCTAACTTAATTTTTCTCTTTGCTTCCTGTCTGCCTGTCCCAAAAGAATGTGTATCTCACAGTCTCATAAAGGCAGAGATCTCTTCTTGCTGTGTTCACCATGATTCCTAGAACCCAGAACAGTGCTGGGTACGTAGAGGTATAGAAACAGACAAAGAGCATCCAAATGAGAATAAGCAAAGGCTGTTAATCCAGAGCTTATTAGAGCGATGGAGTCAGTTCAGCTCAGTTCATTTCAGTCACTCAGTCGTGTCTGACTCTTTGTGACCCCATGAATCGCAGCACGCCAGGCCTCCCTGTCCATCACCAACTCCCGGAGTTCACTCACACTCACGTCCATCAAGTCAGTGATGCCATCCAGCCATCTCATCCTCTGTCATCCCCTTCTCCTCTTGCCCCCAATCCCTCCCAGCATCAGAGTCTTTTCCAATGAGTCAACTCTTCCCATGAGGTGGCCAAAGTACTGGAGTTTCAGCTTTAGCATCATTCCTTCCAAAGAAATCCCAGGGCTGATCTCCTTCAGAATGGACTGCTTGGATCTCCTTGCAGTTCAAGGGACTCTCAAGAGTCTTTTCCAACACCACAGTTCAAAAGCATCAATTCTTTGGCACTCAGCTTTCTTCACAGTCCAACTCTCATATCCATACATGACCACTGGAAAAACCATAGCCTTGACTAGACAGACCTTTGTTGGCAAAGTAATATCTCTGCTTTTGAATATGCTATCTAGGTTGGTCATAACTTTTCTTCCAAGGAGTAAGCATCTTTTAATTTCATGGCTGCAGTCACCATCTGCAGTGATTTTGGAGCCCAGAAAAATAAAGTCTGACACTGTTTCCACTGTCTCCCCATCTATTTCCCATGAAGTGATGGGACCGGAATCCATGATCTTCGTTTTCTGAATGTTGAGTTTTAAGCCAACTTTTTCACTCTCCTTTTTCACCTTCATCAAGAGGCTTTTTAGTTCCTCTTCACTTTCTGTCAGGCTCTGCCAAATGCAAGTGACTCAAAGGCAGGCAGAAGAGTGGGAAGCTTGATAGTGGGAAAAGGAAAACCAGGAAAGCATCAACTGACCGTAATGGAGGCTGTCGGCGTGGGGAAGCCAGAGCTGAGCCGCTGAGCATTGTCCCATGGGATAGGATTTAGGGACATACTTGGCTCTCTCCACTTGGTCCCACCTTGGAAGTGGGAAAGATTAGGGGCAACAATCAGGAAAGCTGTCAGTTATTGATGAGATCCTGGATGTGTGGGGCTGGCAGCTGTAGTGGCTGTGGTTTGGCTTTCTGGGCTGGTTGCTGTGGGTTGTGGGTCAGAGTTCTATTTTTCGCTGTGGTCTGATCATTGTCCCTTGGTATTTTCAGTCTATCAAAAGCAACTCAATGCACATTTGTTACCTTGGGATCTTCTCTGCATCTTCAGAGCCTTTGATTTTGCATCTGGCATTCATTTTTGTACTCATCCTCACAGCTTCCTTTCTCTCACCGAGTAATGTTTATACTTCCTCTGTGGCCTCATTTTGGCTGTTTATCTCAAATGGCTATTTATTTCAGGGACTCCTGCAACTCCACACTCATATCTCCTGCCAGCATCATTCTCTGAGTGAGGAGGATTCTCAGGCACTAGTTCATCTCCAAACTCTATCCTTGGTCCTTCCTCCTCATTTAATACAGATTTTCTTTTCAACATGTGTCCTCTTTTATTCCTTCTCCATTGGCACCGTCTCTGCCAAATTCTTACATCCCTGCCAAGTCTGGAATCCCTTTCCTTACTTTCTTTGTTTGAACTACACCTGATCCTGGGCTTTTCTGTGATGTTCAGGCTGCTCCACTGCACTTGGCCACTTAATGTAATGCAATCCCTTTACTCCATCTCTTGCTTCCATCTCAACAAATACTACTGAGAATCTCCAGATGACGATTAGGTCCAAGGGCCAACATGTTTTCTTTCCTGGTTCTCTCTTACCACTAAAAATAAACCTGTTTTGTAAGGGACATAAATGGAGACCAGCAACACCACTGAGCTCCTTTTCATTTTTGAGATTCAGTGATCCTCCATCAGATGTTAGCACAGCAAGAGGTCTTCTGCTCAATCATCAAAGACTTCCTTACTCAGAGACCTGCCTTTTCTCAGCTGGGTGGAAGCAGAACAGGTAGAAGCAAAAGCTTTAAAAAAGAAAAGAAGAAAAGAAAAGAAAAAAAAAAAGCATGCAAAAAGGGCTTAAGATTCCCACAGCACTCCTTATCCTGCAGGTTTAAATGGCTTATTGTCACAGTTGGCTGATTAGCTTAAGCATCACTTAGTCATAATTATCCTGATGTAAACTGTATACATGCTCCCCATTTTCCTCTTAAGGGTGTAAGGACTCAGAGGACAGGAATAAAGCATGACATAGTTTATTTATAGAGCCAAATCAGGGCTGGCTCACTGCAAGCACTTAAATGCTATTGATAAATAATGCACACGCTGGAGCCTTGGTCTGGAACTGAATTGAACCTGAAGTTCAAACACATTCTCCCTCTGGTTATATCTGCTTCAAATCCTAGCAAAACACATCCATGAAGTTATATGTAAGTGACTAGAGGAGTGAGAAAGAGCCCCAGAGAAATGAAGTTTGTGCATTCTGAGCTATCGAGAAGTGTTGTCCTAGAAACATAAATTTGCGGCTTGAGACAAGGGTTCTGTGACAGGCTTGGCATTTACCTTCTGGCTGATTTGGAAATGCAAGTACATAGAAAAGGCCGATCACTGGAGTTTAAGCGATGAGTATGCAATTTTCCAGCTGGCAATTCAGAAAGGGTGATGTCCTAAGACTATAAGGAAGATGCAATACTTCCTATTCTCAATGAGCTTATAGTTTATTACATGTCAAATTCCAGGAAACTTACCAAAGGACTCCCATGGCCTGCCTTACACATCATTTACTGTCTCATCTTTTACCACTCCTGATCTAGAAATATACATCACATATAAACCCTACTTCTTGTCTTCCCATCTTTATTTATATCATCAGTTCTACCAGGCATGCTCTGTCCCTTTTCCCTGTTTCTGAGGGACCCTTGCTCAGCCTGTAAGTTGTAGCTTGGATGTACCATCCTCCAGGAAGACTTAGACTGAATCAAATACATCTCTTTTTGTTTCTTGAGCATTCTGTGAATGGGGCCAAGTAATTCTGAGCAACCCTTAGCTCAGTGGACGTTGACCCTGTTTTCTTGCTTGTTTTCTCTGGCCTGTGAGACCTTTAGGGGTGAGAACTTGGTCTTATTCATCTTTGGGCACCTGTGACCTGTGGCGATGCTGTACCACTGGAGGCTTAACACAAATGTGATGAGGGAATGAATTGTCGGCTCAGGTGGGCTGGTTCCACTGTTGCTGTTGTTCGGTTGCTGATTTATTTCTGACTCTTAACCTCTCCATGGACTATAGTACACAGTCTCCCCTGTCCTCCACTGTCTCCTGGAGTTCGCTCAACTTCATGTTGTTGAGTTGGTGACACTATCTAACCATTTCATCCTCTACCACCCCCTTCTCCTTTTGTCCTCAATCTTTCCCAGCATCAGGGTCTTTCCCAATACATTGGCTCTTCATGTCAGGTAGCCAAAGTACTGGAGCTTCAGCTTCAGGATCAGTCCTTCCAGTGAATATTCAGGATTGATTTCCTTTAGGGCTAATGGGTTTGATCTCTTTGCTGTCCAAGGGACTCTCAAGAGTCTTCTCCAACACCACAATTCAAAAACATCAGTTCTTCAGTGCTCAGCCTTCTTTACAGTCCAACTCTCACATCCATACATGATTATTGGAAAAACCATAGCATTGACTATATGGACCTTTGTCAGCAAAGTGATGTCTCTGCTTTTTAATACACTGTCCTGGTTTGTCACAACTTTCCTTCCAAGGTGCAAGCGTCTTTAAATTTCATGACAGTAGTCATCATTCACAGTGATTTTGAAGCCCAAGAAAATAAAATCTGTCACTGTTTGCACCTTTTCCCCTTCTGTTTGCTCTGAAGTGATGGGACCAGTTGGCAGGATCTTAGTTTTTTGAATGTTGACTTTTAAGCCAGCTTTTTCACTGTCCTCTTTTACCCTCATCAAAAGGCTCTTGAATTCCTCTTCACTTTCTGCCATTAGAGTGGTATCATTTGTATATCTAAGGTTGTTCATATTTCTCCAGGCAATCTTGATTCCAGCTTGTGGTTCATCCAGCCTGGCATTTCGAATGAAATATTTGGTTGATTCCATAGGGGTTCAGATACTCTTGTGAGTCCACATGCTTACGAGACGTTTTGCTTCAAAGTAAAAACCGCCTTGGATAAAATTATATTTATTGTCAATTTGGATAAGATATTTGAGAGTCCTTAGTCACTGATATTTAAGGAAATAATTAGAATTTTACTTTTAGGGAATTTTCTGGAGGTCCTGTGATTAAAAAAGTGTGCTTTCACTGCCAAGGGCCCAGGTTTGATCCCTGCTGGGAAAACTAGGATCCCATAAGCCATGCAGCATGGCCAAAAAAATAAAAATAAAAAAGAACTTTGTGTTTTGCATTTTGACAGTTAATTTCGTGGAGTATATAACACTTATTTAGGTGAGGAAAGACTGGGACTGGAATGATACATAAGAGTGGATAGGGTTCTTAAATATCCTTGTGACTGTAGATTAAAAATATAAGCCAGAGTAGAATAAAAAGCAAGCAGATACATAAAATATATATTATAAATGTAATAAATAAATATAAAAAATATAAAGAGATAAATTATTTTATCTTTATATTTTTGCTCATATCTTTTGTTCACCTTCCTATAGTTTGTTTTTCTTATTGATATATAAGTACTTTTAGTATATTAAGGATACTCTCTCTTTTTTATATGTTTGTAAACATTTCCTAGATTATTTGGTTTTTAATTTTGTTTATGACTTTTAAACATAATTTTGACATATAAAGTAAAGCCCTCCATGTTTACTACCCACCCCGCATGAAACTTCAGGATGAACTCCTGCTTGTCACATGGTAATTTGAGAAAGAGGAAATTTAGGAGACCAGGATGGACAAGAGAGGGGAAGGCTTGAGTGGTCTATGATTGTTGGTTAGAAGATAGATATTTTCCTATATTAAGAATTTTTTTAATAATTCATAAAGGTTTCCAGCCTGAAGGAGGATTAATATGTTAGGTTCAGTTCAGTCACTCAGTTGCGTCTGACTCTTTGTGATCCAATGGACTGCAGCACACCAGGCCTCCCTGTCTATCACCAACTCCTGGCGCTTGCTCAAACTCATATCTGTCAAGTCAGTGATGCCATCCAACTATCTCATCCTCTGTCATCCTCTTCTCCTCCTGCCTTCAATCTTTCCCAGCATCAGGGTCTTTTCCAATGAGTCAGTTCTTCACATCAGATGGCCAAAGTGTTGGAGTTTCAGCTTTAGCATCAATACTTCCAATGAATATTCAGGACTGATTTGCTTTAGGATTGACTGGTTTGATCTCCTTGCAGTCCAAGGGACTCTCAAGAGTCTTCTTCAACACCACAGTTCAAAAGCATCAATTCTTCGGCACTCAGCTTTCTTAATGGTCCAACTCTCACATCCATACATGACTAGTGGAATTACCATAGCTTTGACTAGACGGACCTTTGTGGACAAAGAAATGTCTCTGCTTTTCAACATGCTGTCTAGGTTGTCATAGCTTTTCTTCCAAGGAGCAAGCATCATTTAATTTCATGGCTACAGTCACCATCTGCAGTGATTTTGGAGCCCCCCAAAATAAAGTCTCTCACTGTTTCCATTGTTTCCCCATTTATTTCCCATGAAGTGATGGGACTTGATGCCATGGTCTTAGTTTTGTGAATGTTGATTTTAAGCCAAGTTTTCAGCTCATATATTAAGCTGATAATATACATTTTTAAACTTCTCTGACCTATTGCTATATTTCATGAATAAATTTCTTATTAGCAAGTCATCCTCATATTTGGGGGACTTCCCAGGTGACACAGTGATGAAAATAAAGTGTGGGCCTTGTTCACCAAAACTCGGTCTCCCCATGTCGTTCTTTCTCTCACTTTCTGGCTGAATTATTCAGCCTCTTTTCTCCACTGAATTTCCTCACTGAGCTATCCTTATTTAACCACTCTTTATATCCTTAATTAACATTTAATTAAGCAATTGTTTCCTGATCCTCGCCGACGCCGTCCCCGCTTCGAATTCCCTGGATCCACCGGGGCTGGACCCCGGCAGGAAACAATTTGGTAGAGGATGCAGCCATGAAGTTAAAAGATGCTTACTCCTTGGAAGGAAGGTTATGACCAACCTAGATAGCATATTGAAAAGCAGAGACATTACTTTGCCAACAAAGGTCCGTCTAGTCAAGGCTATGGTTTTTCCAGTGGTCATGTATGGATGTGAGAGTTGGACTGTGAAGAAGGCTGAGTGCCGAGGAATTGATGCTTTTGAACTGTGGTGTTGGAGAAGACTCTTGAGAGTCCCTTGAACTGCAAGGAGATCCAACCAGTCCATTCTGAAGGAGATCAGTTCTGGGATTTCTTTGGAAGGAATGATGCTAAAGCTGAAACTCCAGTACTTTGGCCACGTCATGCGAAGAGTTGACTCATTGGAAAAGACTCTGATGCTGGGAGGGATTGGGGGCAGGAGGAGAAGGGGACGACAGAAGATGAGATGGCTGGATGGCATCACTGACTCGATGGACGTGAGTCTGAGTGAACTCCGGGTGTTGGTGATGGACAGGGAGGCCTGGCGTGCTGCGATTCATGGAGTCGCAAAGAGTCGGACATGACTGAGCGACTGAACTGAACTGAACTGAACTGATAGACAAGTGTGTAGGTAAGTATGATACATTTTGATAAATGTTACAACAAGGGATGTCGGGGTGCTGAGGGAGGACAGAATTTCCTACCCATGTTTGGAGTGTGTGTGTGTATAGGGGTGTGGGTACTTAACATAGGATTCTCAGAAGCTCTTGAAGCTTAAACTTATTAGTATTCCAAAGCTCTAAGGCAAATAGGACACGTCCTTTTGAAATATGTTGGCTCAAAGTGTTGCCTATGTAAGGTTTTGATATAAAGGTTACTTATGCTTGTTCATTAAAAAGGAAAGATATGTATGGCCTTTTTCCAATACAGATTACATGAAAATTTATGTCTCCTTAATTTATAAATATATGACCAAGTTTCTAGTCAATCCTGAAAATTTATATTTCTTTCCAGAAAATTTTAACATATTTGAAGAAGTTTCTTTTTATTATCATACTCATTATACAATATTATCTCATAGATCTTGCTATCATGCTACTGTACAATACTCTTTTTATGTCAGATTGTATTTACTTGTATATTTCTCATATTTTTAAAGTATTAGATAGAATAACTACTGTATATTGAGTACTTACAATCTGCCAGGCACAAAAATGCTAATTGAATGTCACATAATTTATCTTCCTGTGAAAGAGATACTATCATTATTGCCATTTTTGAGATGAAGAATCTGAGGATCAGGGCAGTTAAGCAACTTGTCTGTCACACAGCTATGTAAGTGATAGACCCAAGATTAATAACTAGAAATGTATAAATTTAGGGATTATGTTGTATCTCAAATTTATAAGCCTTATACTTTCCACTCCTGGGGGAGGTCATTGAGGAGTCATGACCTTCTCCCGCCTGGGACCGTTAATCAGAGGCACTTGGCCCCTCACCTGTCCTTGGAATGTACATCCTGCCCACTAGTCCCATGCTGGGAGCCATGTTTGAGGATCCATCCTTGACAGAGCATGTGTTTTGGGGACCATCTGAACAGAACAGATGACTTAACCCCATTAAGGCCTCTGTATGAACTTCTAAGATTCTGGAATCAGGTGCCAAGAGTCACTCATCTTGCGATGAATGCCCAAGACAAACCTCGCCAGGTGTGTGAGTTCCGCTGCATATTACCCCTGCCCCCTGAGCATCTGTGGTCCTCTGCCTCTTCCTTGAGTCTCTCCTTGCCCTCATATATATATGGCTTCCCTAGTGATTCAGCAGTAAAGAACCCATCTGCCAGTACAGGAGACACAGATTTGATACCTGGGTAGAGAATATCCCTTGGAGAAGGAAATGGCAACCTTCTCCAGTTTTCTTGCCTAGGAAATCCCATGGACAGAGGAGCCTGGTGGGCTACAGTCCATGGGGCTGCAAAGAGTCAGACATGACTTAGCGACTAAACAACAACAATGTATATACACACATATATATTCTAAATTATTATGGATTGTAGATTTTATTTAGATATATACCTTTCTGAAACATTTAATCTTTTACATTAAAGTTAAAAAAAATTAGTTTCAGATTAATTATCCTTAAATGAAGAGTTCAAGTGTTTACTAATTAGAAGAGTGATCACCTTCTTCATGGCCTACCCTCCCCTTCCGTAAAATACAGTCAGAGATTGACTCAGACACTTCTCTATCTCCTAACTTACTTTCCCCTACACCCATGCCCAGCCTGGCTTATCCTGCAGGGCCTCACCTTGCCATCCTGTCTTCCAAAGCTTCAGTTCAGTTCAGTTTAATCTCTCAGTCGTGTCCAACTCTTTGTGACCCCATGAATCGCACCACACCAGGCCTCCCTGTCCAACACCAGCTCCCGGAATATTCAGACTCATGTCCATCGAGTCAGTGATGCCATCCAGCCATCTCATCCTCTGTCGTCCCCTCTCCTCTTGCCCCCAATCCCTCCCAGCATCAGGGTCTTTTCCAATGAGTCAACTCTTCACATGAGGTGGCCAAAGTACTGGAGTTTCAGCTTTAGCATCATTCCTTCCAAAGAAATCCCAGGGCTGATCTCCTTCAGAATGGACTGGTTGGATCTCCTTGCAGTCCAAGGGACTCTCAAGAGTCTTCTCCAACACCACACTTCAAAAGCATCAATTCTTCGGTGCTCAGCCTTCTTCACAGTCCAACTCTCACATCCATACATGACCACTGGAAAAACCATAGCCTTGACTAGACGAACCTTTGTTGGCAAAGTAATGTCTCTGCTTTTCAATATGCTATCTAGGTTGGTCATAACCTTCCTTCCAAGGAGTAAGCGTCTTTTAATTTCGTGGCTGCAGTCACCATCTGCAGTGATTTTGGAGCCCCAAAAAATAAAGTCTGACACTGTTTCCCCATCTATTTCCCATGAAGTGATCTTCCTGTAAATAAAAAGTTCAAGACACACTCATCTTTAAATCTCCCGCTCAGCCTCCTGTTCAGTGCATGCTGGGAACTGTAGTCTCAGAAGCATGCAAAAAAAAAAAAAAAAAAAAAAGAAAGAGAGAGAGAGAGAGAAACTTGGGGCCAGAAGTGGAAGGAAGACCCCAGGATGGCTCAGGAAATGATTTCTTAGCTTCTGGGACTTGGCTGCCCGTCTTTCTGAGGGGTACAGCTCCTTGATCTAGGATGTCGTGCTGGAAGGAGGAAGAATCTGTCTTTCTGTGCTTTCTCAGGGCCTGTTTTGAATTTGTTCTGAGTGTAGAGGAAAAATGCTGCAGTCTAAGAATAAAGCCCCTCATCTAATCCCCTGTCACTGCAGTCAGGAGAAGCTCCTCTCCCACTTGGTGTCATCTGCTTATAACTTGTGTTTGTGTCATTATTGTCATTTTCCGTCTTTTCCTTCAACTGGTTTATACATTTGGATGTGCTTATAAAGGTAGAGAGAATGTGTGGCTGACTTCATTTATCCTGGAATCATGTATATATATTCTAAGGACTAAGCAAAACTATTCTAAACTCCTCAGGCAGAAAATGTTAATTCCATACAAGCAGTAGCATTTAGAAGGGCCCCTCCTCGATTGAATTTCACCACCACTAAACTTTGAGGAAGCTAAACCACCCTTTACTCTCCTGTCAAAGAGCTGTTCTTTACATCTTCTCTTAGCAACATGGCGTCATTCTGCTCAGAGTTTATTTATACTTCTGAACATCTGGAGACTCTGGTACCAGTCTTGGTGGACAGAAATTCTTTCCTTGGTACCAAGGAAAAGCAGTGTCATGTGATGCTGTGGATTCAAATCCTGATAGCTCTGGTTTTCTAATAATTCTATGTAGGGTTTCCTCAGCTGTCTGAGGAATAAAGTACCTTCAACATATGGGTATTGTGATGATTTAATAAAGTTATTGTAAGTAATTCAATAGAGTAAAATGCTGAGAAAAGTATTTGACAAGTTGTAAGCACTCAATACATATCCCTCTTATTAAAATAACCAGACTTTTTTCTTGAATATTTTAAAAGTTATTCTCAACTTAAAACTTACATGATTTTTTGTCTGGAACACCTTTTCTGGTTATTTTCCTAACTTCTTTGCAAACTTCTTTGCCTACTTCCAGTAAGTTGTTGCAAAAGGAAATTTCTTTCTTTCTTTCAGTTTGGTATTTGTCATTTCCTTCAAGCTCAAGTGATAGTGAGGATTGCTTTGACTTTCTCTTCCTCCCCTTCCTGCCATGCCATGGGAGTGATGTTACTGACTATAAAGTTTTCATAAAATTGCTCACTGTCATTCTCAAGACACCCACGGCAGTGATTAACCCAGCATGAGAGTGGCATTGCCAAACACCCTGATGAGTTGTATGCAAAACTTCTAAAATAACTCCCTCCCTCTCCTCCAACCAATGCTCCCATTAGATAAGAAGAGGCTAGATGTTGCTGTGGAGTGGGTGGTACAGGAGTGTTTGGAAATGCTCTGATAGTCTAAGGGGTGTACTGTCCTCTCCTAGGTTTATATTTCAAAGCCTGGCCACCCAGCTGTGAGTTGCTATAATAGAATAGCCACACTTCCTGGAGGCTGGTGGGGTGACAAGAGTGATTCATTACATCTTTGGGGCACAGGTTAATGAGGATGACTTGCCTTAGGGCCCCGAGAAAGAACAAATCCTCAAAGTCCTGCTCTGGCTTTCATTTGATGCTGAGCGTGCTGGCCATTACACAAATGTGGGCCTGGTATTGTTGTTTAGTTGCTCAGTCGTGTCTGACTCTTTTGGGACCCGATGAACTGTAGCCCGCCAGGCTCCTCTGTCCATGGAATTTCCCAGGCAAGAATACTGGAGTGGGTTGCCATTTCCTTCTCCAAGGATCTCCCCGACCCAGAATTAAACCTGCATCTGCTACATTGGCAGGTGGAGGATTCTTTATCTCTGAGCCACCTGGGAAGCCAGGATCTGGTATTAAGTTTAACCAAGTGGTTTGGTGGATGTGTCCTGGTTTTGCCTTTGAAAGTCCCATTACCTGGGAACCACCTCAATCCTGAGCAAACCAGTACAGTCAGTCATTCTGTGTGGACCTAAAGCAAAGGTCTGTCATTTATTACTAGAACAAGCTACATGAACTTGGACAGGTCCCATGGTCTCCTAGGGCTTGACTCCTCTTTACTAAGGTGGAAAGAACAATACCTACATAGCACTATTGCAGGAACTAAGTGTGGGATCATCCGCTCACAGGCTTTGCGTCTCAGGTGGTACTACACCAATATCAGCAAGTGCAGTCATGCAAGAGGTCGTTTCTTTGGGCCTCCGGGGACTACCTGGAGAATTCCAGAATGGAGGTGGTTATACAAGGCTAACAGCCTGTGTCCCAAAAGCTCCTCCAGATGCATAGTGAGCTCGGCTCTAACACCAGTTATTTCAGAGCTGGCAGAGAAAATTGAAAGAATTTGGGGGTGTGGGGATGGGGGGGTGAGTGATGTGTCTCAAAGATCCACAGCTAGGATCCTGATGACCCCTAATTCTACTCAATATATGCAGTTGGCTCTAGGCATCAGTGTTCATCCAAATCTATTTTCTGTAGTCTAGTTTGGCTTTTCTATTAGAATCTCCTTTTTTTTTTTTTGTATTTATAAGTGTCATTTTATGTAGAATCTGTAGTCTACAATCAACTTCCTTTCAGCTATAAAATCACATCCTGCCAGAGCATCAGACATCCTTCACTGAGAGGTGGAGAGGCCGCCCGCCCCGCCCCAATTCTTCTTAGGTCTTGTGCAATGATCTTTTCTACATCATTACTTTTTTTTTTCCCCAAGTCTTTATTGAATTTGTTACAATGTTGCTTCTGTTTTATGTTTTGCTTTGTTTTTACCTTGCCCTGCAGTGTGGGATCTTAGCTCCCCAACAAGGATGAAATTAGAGCCCCCTGCACTGGAAGGCAAAGTCTTAACCACTGGACTGCCAGGGAAGTCCCTTCAGTCACCTATTTCTTTCATTTCATCATCACCATCTGTAATTAAATCTCTATTTACTCTCGTTTTCCTATTTGCCCATAGAATATTACATTCCATGAGGGCCCTAGAATTTTCCTGTCTTGTTGACTGTCATCTTTCCCGTCAGCATGGGAGGTGCCAGCCAATATGAGTTAAATGGATGAATGGACTAGACATTCATCTGATCACAAGTCACACTAACTTTGTAATTTGGGTATGAATAAATTTATCATGGAAACAATTAAATAACCCAAGTATGAACAGAAATAACACAAATCTTATGTCAACAATATATATTTTTTTCAAAACCAATCTTTATTTGGTTTTGATCTCCGCCTTAATCTCTTCCTTAATAACGGGGAGAGCAAAAAGATCTGTATTGTAGAGTTCTCAGATCTTTTGGATGGAAGGATGTTAGATATGAGGCCAGCAAATGGCAAGAAATTGCTTGTTAGAGGTTTGAGGTGATCTGACATGCTTATTGAACAGTTAGCTTACAATTAAATAGCTCTTACCCCCAACTTGCTTTTCTTGTCTTATCACAGGTTGTTAATATATTCTAAAGTGAAAGATGGTAACTGATTCAAGAGTACGAATATGGTGGATTCTTACATTCAATGCCAGTAAACTGCCTGCTAAGACCCTCTTCCCCCTCTCCATCCCAATTCAGCCTCAGGGTGTTGATTGGCATCCAAACTGCAGGAGCGACCTGGCAGCCCCCAGCAGTGTCAGGAAGAGCAGGGAGCGTGTGTCCAACTCTCGATCAGGGCTGCTTCCTCTAAGGTTCACAGCAGATGTTCTCTGTTAAACACGAATGGCTGATCCTTGATTTAAAGATAATTTGTTTACTATTATAATAAACAGAGTCCATAAATCTCTATTATAGGCTGATGAGATCGGAAGAAAATAGTGTATGCTGGAAAACACCAATGGTCTTCCTAGCTTTATCCGACCCCCCACCCAGTAATTGGAAACACTAAGAAATATTGACAATTTCTGAGAGGCATATAAGCTGTAAACAATCCAAGTTTTGTTATATATTAACTGCATCTAGAGTTATAGTTCCAAGTGGAAATCAGGCTCGATTTTGATAATCTACCAAGCAATGTGTTTTAGGGCTGGCTGAGTCTGTCCTGAAGGCCTGTGTTCCTTCAAGCTTTTTGTGTGCCTCCAAGTCCACCAGGTCTGCATTCTCAGACAGGGAACTGGGGGCACCCAGCAGAGGGTGTATCTATACACCCCAGCATGGCTGTTTGTGCAGCTGTAATCATTATAAATAAATGACTTCATACATCTCAACAAATGAAATCATGTTATTTTATTTTGTCTGCCTTGTCTCTTCTTTGTGCCGCCAGATCGCCAGTGTGTCATTTATTTTGGCTTATTTTTGTTGAGATAAGATTTAAAGAAGAGCCCATATGAGAGCACTCCTCTCCCCCACCCCCATTTTTTTCCCTATGTGCCAGAAGAGAAAAAAAGCTGAAAATATGAATAGTTAATGAACTGATATAAGAACAATTGGTATTGAGTTCCTGGGGCACATTTCTTTTTTTAGGAATATTGAGGCATAATTTACATGTAGTAAAATTCACATTATATAGGAATATGGTTATTAGAATTTTGACATACAAGTAGTGATATGACCACCATAATCACATAAAGAATATTTCCTACACCATCACCCTAAAAGCTTCATACCTCTTTACAATCAACACCACTCCCTATCATTGCTGTAATTTCTGTCCTTATAATTTTGCCTTTTCCAGAATGTCATGTAAGTAGAATCATACAGTGTGCAGTCTTTTATATTGAAGTCTGCTGCTGCTGCTGCTAAGTCGCTCCAGTCCTGTCTGACTCTGTGCGACCCCATAGACAGCAGCCCACCAGGTTCCACCGTCCCTAGGATTCGCCAAGCAAGAACACTGGACTGGGTTGCCATTTCCTTCTCCAATGCATGAAAGTGAAAAGTGAAAGTGAAGTCGTTCAGTCGTGTCCGACTCTTAGTGACCCCATGGACTGCAGCCCACCAGGCTCCTCCGTCCATGAGATTCTCCAGGCAAGAGCACTGGAATGGGGTACCATTGCCTTCTCCATATTGAAGTATAGTTTATGTATAAAATACAGGTGTTGTACAATGTAGTAATTCACAATTTTAAAGGTTATACACTGCTTATAATTATGTTAAAATATTGGCTATATTGGGAGAAGGAAATGGCAACCCACCCCAGTATTCTTGCCTAGAGAATCCCATGGACAGAGGAGCCTGGTGCACTCTGTTCATAGGACCGCACAGAGTCGGACACGACTGAAGCAACTTAGCATGCATGCATGCATTGGAGGAGGAAATGGCAACCTACTCCAATATTCTCTCCTGGAGAATCGCAGGGACAGAGGAGCCTGGTGGGCTGCAATCTATGGGATCGCACAGAATCGAACACGACTGAAGCGACTTTGTAGCAGCAGCAGCAGCATTGGCTATATTCCCTGCATTGTACAATATATCCTTGTAGCCTATTTTGTACCTAAGACTTTGAATCTCTTAGTGCCCTACCCGCATGTCGCTCTCCCGCCACCACCCGTTAACTCTCCCCACTGGTAACCACCACTTTGTTCCCCCTATCTTTGAGTCTGCTGCTGCTTCTTTTTTTTTCTTTTATTAAATTATAACTGCTTCATGATGTTGTGTTAGTTTCTCCTATACAGCAAAGTGAATCAGCTATATGTATACATACATCCCCTCACCCTGGACCTCCCCCTGGCCCTTCCACCCCACCCTTCTGGGTGATCACAGAGCCCTGAGCTGAACTCCTTGTGTTACACAGCAGCTTCCCACTCGCTGTCTACTTCACACATGGTAGTATCAAAGTAGATTGATATGTATCAATCCCGATCTCCCCACTCATCCCCCCTCCCCCTCCCAACCAGTGTTCTCACCTGTGTTCTCTACATGTGTCTCTATTCCTGCCCTGCAAATATGGGTTCATCTGTGCTATTTTTTTAGATTACATATGTATATATTAATATACAATATTTGTTTTCTGACTTACTTAACTCTGTATGACAGACTCTAGATCCATCTCAGTTAGTTCAGTTGAGTCGCAGTCAGGTCAGTTCAGTTCAGTTGCTGAGTCATGTCCGACTCTTTGCGACCCCAGGAATCACAGCACGCCAGGCCTCCCTGTCCATCACCAACTCCAGGAGCTTACTCAAACTCATGTCCATTGAGTCAGTGATGCCATTCAACCATCTCATCCTCTGTCGTCCCCTTCTCCTCCTGCCTTCAATCTTTCCCAGCATCAGGGTCTTTTCCAATGAGTGAGTTCTTTGCATCAGTGGCCAAAGTGTTGGAGTTTCAGCTTCAGCATCAGTCCTTCCAATGAACATTCAGGACTGATTTCCTTTAGGATAGACTGGTTGGATCTCCTTGCAGTCCAAGGGACTCTCAAGAGTCTTCTCCAACACCACAGTTCAAAAGCATCAATTCTTCAGCAGCAGCTTTCTTTACAGTCCAACTCTCACATCCATACATGACTACTGGAAAAACCATAGCTTTGACTAGACGAACCTTTGTTGGCAAAGTAATGTCTCTGCTTTTTAATATGTTGGGTAGGTTGGTCATAACTTTTCTTCCAAGGAGCAAGCGTCATTTAATTTCATGGCTGAAGTCACCATCTGCAGTGATTTTGGAGTCCCCCAAAATGAAGTCTGTCACTGTTTCCATTGTTTCCCCATCTATTTGCCATGAATTGGTGGGACCAGATGCCATGATCTTAGTTTTCTGAATGTTGAGTTTTAAGCCAATATTTTCACTTTCCTCTTTCACTTTTTTCAAGAGGCTCTTTAGTTCTTCTTCGCTTTGAGCCATAAGGATGGTGTATCTGAGTTTATTGCATATATGAGGTTATTGATATTTCTGCATATCTGCGGTTATTGATATTGCTCTGCCTATCTGAAGTTACTGATATTTCTCCTGGAAATCTTGATTCCAGCTTGTGCTTCTTCCAGCCCAGTTTTTCTCATGATATAGTCTGCATATAAGTTAAATAAGCAGGGTGACAATATACAACCTTGACATACTCCTTTTCCTAATTGTAACCAGTCTGTTGTTTCATGTCCAGTTCTAATGGTTGCTTCTTGACCAGCATACAGATTTCTCAGGAGGCAGGTCATGTGGTCTGGTATTCCCATATCTCTTTAAGAATTTTCCACAGTTCGTTGTGATCCACACAGTCAAAGCATTTGGCATAGTCAAAAAAGCCAAAGTAGATGTTTTTCTGGAAGTCTCTTGCTTTTATGATTATCCAGTGTATGCTGGCAATTTGATCTCCTGTTCCTCTGCCTTTTCTAAAGCCAACTTGAATATATGAATGTTCACAGTTTACATACTGTTGAAGCCTGGCTTGGAGAATTTTGAGCATTACTTTGCAGCATGTGAGATGAGTACAATTATGCAATAGTTTGAACATTTTTTGGCATTGCCTTTCTTTGGGATTGGAATAAAAACTGACCTTTTTCCAGTCCTGTTGCCACTGCTGAGTTTTCCAAATTTGCTGATATATTGAGTGCAGCACTTTTGTAGCATTATCTTTTAGGATTTGAAATAGCTCAACTGTAATTCCATCACCTCTACTAGCTTTGTTTGTAGTAATGCTTCCTGAGGCCCATTTGACTTCACATTCCAGGATGTCTGGCTCTAGGTGAGTGATCACATCATCATGGTTATCTGGGTCATGATGATATTTTTTTGTATATAGGTCCATCTACGTCTCTACAAATGACCCAGTTTTGTTTCATTTTATGTACAATATCCCATTATATGTATGTGCCACATCTTCTCTATCCATTCATTTGTTGATAGACATTTAGGTTGCTTCCTTGATGTAATTAGGTTATGATTGGCTATCATAAATAGTGAGACAAAGAACATTGGAGTACATATGTCTTTTTGAATTATGATTGTCTTGGAATGTATATCCAGTAGTGGGATTGCTGGATCATATGCATCTTTTTTGTTATTAGTGTGTAGCCTTTGTTGTTGCTGTTTAGTCACTAAATCATGTCTGACTCTTTCGCAACCCCATAACTGGCCCACCAAGCTCCGCTTTCCATGGGTTTTCCCAGGCAAGAATACTGAATGGGTTGCCATTTTGTTTTTCAGGGGACTTCCCAAGCTAGGAATCGAACCTACATCTACTGCATTGCAGGCAGATTCTTTACCACTGAGCCACCTGGGAAGCCTTTAGAGTCTGGATTTCTTTGCTTAGCTTGGTGTTTTTGAAATTCATCTATGTTAATACATATAACAGTATTTCATTTTTTTCTGACTGATATTATCACAGTTTTGTGTCTGTTCCCAAAGGGATTGGGTTAATTTCAGGTTTGTATCATGAATAAAACTCTTAAATATCCTTGCACAGATTTTTTTGTGGACTTGTTTCCATTACTCTTGGGTGCATAACTAGGAGTGGGATTTCTGGTTCATCTAGCAAGTATATGTTTGACCAAACCCTTTCCAAAGTGTCTGTTCCACTTCAAGCTCCCACCAGCAAATGGATAAGGGATCTAGTTGCCTCTGCCTTCTTCCCAGAACTTGGTATTGGCAGGTTTCTTTTCTTAAAGTCATTCCAGTTGATACAAAGTGGAGTCTCACTGGGGTTTTAATTTGCAGTTTCTTAAAGGCTAATGATGCTGAACATTTTTATTGACTATTTATATCTTCTTTGGAGAAATGTCAATTCAAATCCTTCTCGCCTCTTTCCTTGATCCTTCTCATCTTTTTCTCCATTTTATGATTTGTCCACTGTGATGAAAATCTATATCCTTTTATTTCATGCTTTGGTTAAGGGCTCTCCCTTTCTTCAATGCTGGATATAGGGGAAATGGGATGTAACTAGGAAGCTTGTTTTTAATCATGTCTGTGAGTGTATACTTTTGTGTAAAGCCCTATCAGTTTGGGGAAGGAAAAAACCTGCCTCTAGCTCCATTTCCATAACTAGGAATTTCTTTCTAAATCAGACCATCCTTGTAAAGATGACTTATTTCATGATATTCTGCAAGCATGTAAAAATCATGCAGAGCTCAGGAGGCTGTACTCTAGAGAGAAATGAGCCAAATGTAAAATATACATGTGCTAATAGCTCTGCAACTGACTTGGCCCACATTTATGAAATGATGGCTCTTCATGTCTGGTCCATCAACTGACTGAGTTTAAATTCTGATTAACCCAGACATGGAGAAATTATGTTCATCTTGAATACAGATGGCAAATGTGCTTATGACTTGTGGTACTTGACTGCATTGCCATTCTAGTAAAGTTGCTTACAGCTGTCAACTGAGTAATGTTGTGTTTCATGTATGGGAGAGACGAAAAATATCTGGGACGTGAAGAATTTATTTAGAGTATAAGTTCTTTTTGCCATTGCTAATATCTAACCAGAGGACTCTATAGCCATGATATAGTTGGTCCATTAATTGTGCCCATCTAAGAAACTAAATCACAATGATGCACAATTTCTATGAATTATTGTTTCACTCTTGGTTACTTGCATTGCAAAATGCTCTGAACTAGGGCCTAGGTCAAAGAATAGTATATATGGCAGGCCTAGCCCAGCTGGGAAGAGCCCATACCATTAATTCATTTATTTACTCAGTGAATATTTATTAAAAGCCTGCATTGTGCCAGAAGCCCTGCCTGGTGCTGGAAAGATAGCAGCGAGGGTAATTGACTTTACAGAAACAAAGCTTTGCCTTCTGTTTGGATCAGAAGGTGTTAGAGGAACCATTAATACAAATTTGGTAAAAGCAGGGGCTTCAAGATGAGCAAAGTGAACTGCTTTCTCTCTCCTCAGAATATTGATGTATTGTATAGAGCTGCTCTGTCCAATATGGTAGCGATTTGCCATGTGTAGTTCTTCAAATTTAAATGAATTAAAATTAAATAATATTTAAAGCTCACTTTGTCAGTCATCTTAGCTTTATTATAAATATTCAGTAAGTCACATGTGTCTAGTGACTACTGTATTGGCTAGCACAAATAGAGGACATTTCTATCATCACAGAAAATTCTATCGATCAGCTCTGATATAGAAGATGCAATGAAACAAACTAGTGACTTCATTTACAGTTTGATTAACATCAGGCACAATTTATGAGTTAACACTATTTCCTATAATGGGCCCATTTATGAGGACCAGAAATGTTCTTAAACAGGCTTTACAAACTTTGAAGTTACAAAAAGACAGATTTTGCAGTTAACTTAAGAAGTTGTCACATTCTATGTCCTCGTTTTCTTTATACTGAATGTTGGAAAAGATAGTGAAGCAATGCAAAACTATTAGTATGGACTATGGTGGGTATTACTGATTCTTCACCAAAATCTATTGTCATCTTTTTTTTTTAACTGTGAGACTATAATGGTACCTGGCTGACCATCTACACTGTGTGCCTACCCTCCTGTAGAGCTGGGTGTAGTGACTGGCTTCTCAAAAATGGAGTGTAGACAGAAGTGACATCACTTCTGAACAGAGCCTTTCAATGGGCTCATATGCTTCCTTCATACTCCTTGTTCTTTGCTGCAAGCTGCCTTCTGTACCATGGCCTTCAGGGTGCAGAAAAGAATGCCACCCTGAGTAGGGCATGGTGGGAAAGCGTGAGAAGGAGCCCAAGTCTTTAAGACTGTGTGTAGTCAAGCGGTCCGATAACCTGGAAGTCCAACTGGAAGATTCCACTTTATTTGACTCAATGCCTTTTGAGATATGTTTGTTACAGCAACTGTTATTACCCTAACTTACCTTAAAGCAGATACAGACTTAATTTTTCTTGGAAATATTTTTTCATCCTTAGGTGTCAGTAACAACCACATTGCCATGAAAAAACAAAAAATAAATACATACCACTTTCCCTGAATAAACATAACTTTTATCCACAGTGAAATTGCTTCTTACATTATAAGGCTCTGGTCTTAGGTTGCATTTCCTAGAAGCAAAGCCAAAGTTGGGGATTCTCTTGCATTTCACTGAATGAGGACTCTCAAGAGAAATGTATAAAGCATTGAGGGAAGCAAAATAGGGAAGAGGAAAGAGCCAAAAAGATGCAGACTCAGCCAGATGCTAACTTAAGCTTGGTTCCACAGAGAGCTCTACAGTGTAAATCTTGTCAGTTTCTCGAGCCTCTCTATTGGTCAGTCACTGGCTGGTGGACCCTCCCAGGCAGGTCTAGGGCGGCAGGCTCATACTCAATGAGGGAAAACCTGTAGAGAGAAGGACAGCTGTGAACTGAGTCAGGCCAACACTCCCAAAGCTGGGGCATGGGTGCACCAACCCAGGAAGGGCCCCTGAGCAACTGCCCAGTGTCCACTATAGCTCCTTGTCTTTAAAAATGTTAATGTGTGATCAATGGCTCCCCATCAGACAAGACTGTTGGGAGGATTCTCTTCCCAAAGGGAAACTTATAATTTTTATGACTCCTAATTTGGCCCCTAATTTTGTAGAGCAAGTTCTTTCACAGGAAGATGGGCAGTCAGAAAGTTTTGTTTTGGCATAAATACAAGTTTGAACAGTGGTCTGCAGAAGAAGGCATGGGATAATCATGGAAGGAAGGACTAGCTCTCCCTGGGGATACCAGAAGGCTGTTGCTGATGTGAGCAAGAGATATGAGAGCAATATTATATGATGTTATAGAATTTGAATTCTGGGGCCAGATGACCTCTGCTTGAATCACAGTTCTGTCCCTAACATGCTATGTGTCACTGAGTGAGTAACCTGACCCGTGTGTGACTTAGTTTCTTTTGTAAAATGGAGATAATGATGGACAACAAAATAGATAAGAGCTGTTGAGAGGATTATACTCCAGTGTGTAAAGGTCTTTGAATGCTGCCTAGAACACAGTCAGTTGCATGTAAGGGAGACTCTGTTAGGAGAGCTAGAGAGGCCAAACGTCCCACGCACAGAGTAGGGGAAGGTAAGATTTAAGCAAGCCCTGGGCCTCTGGAGGCAGGCATTCTAGGACTGAAACCCTGCTCCACTGCCGTGTGACCATGGGCAAACTATCAGAAGGTAAATTCTTTCTGCCTCAGGTTCCTTATTCTTAAACTTGGAATAATGATAGGATTTTTCTCTTAAAAGTATGGCGAAAATTAAATAAAACAATAATTGTAGAATTCTTAAAACAATTGCTAGTTTATAACATACTTTAAATAAATGTTGCTATTATATTGTTATTATTATCCCATGGGAAAATGTAGGGGAACTTTATCAGAGAACAGAGAAAAGTTCACAGGGACAGGTTTATCGCTTATATACAGATGTGAGTGTGAGACTCTAAAAGATAATTAGAAGATGAGATGGAAATTCTTCCTGTGTAAAGCTAAGGTGCTATAACTTGGTCCCATAGGCATCATAAACCCATTGGACATTAAATATGTTTTCCCAAGTTTCTTTCAGAATAAGAAAACAGTACTGGCTAGCTATTGCTGCATAACAAATGATCCCATAACTTAGTGCATTAAGACAAGTATTCATTTAGTTCCTGATTGTGTAGAATGGAAGTTTGCACTGGGATTGGCTGAGAGACTCTTTAGGTCTCATCAGGCTCCTTTATGATTCTGTGTTTGTTTTCTGCTCAGCTAATCAGCTCTGGATCCAGAGGTGGATGGGTGTTGGTTTGGGCACCCTCGTTCTCTTCCATGTGGTCTCTCATGGAAAGAGCATGTTCTCATGCCAGAGGCAGGGTTCCAGTAGCAAGTATATACCAGCTCCCATGGCCTGTGCTTGGAACTGCGCAGCATCACTTCTGATGAATTTTATTGGCCAGTGTGAACTCATGGTAGAGCAGAGTCACTGTTGGTGGGCATAGTTACAGAGGAATGAGGATGGATACAGGAAAGCCATTAATTGGGACTATCAATGAAAACAGTCTTGCAAATTCTCCGAGGGTCACTTCCTTATGAAAATGGGCAGAGGCAGTAACTGGAACATTGCTATTCTCTTTCAAGTGCTCAGCATTCGTAGGGTCCTGGCTTGGCCTTGCCTTTTCTCCTTGTAAGCCCCCAGCCTCTCTTCCGTACATTTCAAAGATTGGTAGTTGGTGCCAGGAAGAGATCCTGCTGGGGAGAAACCTGTATCACAGAGGGTAGAGAGACCTTATCATTCCACACGTGATTTAAGCAGAGGAATATGATACTGAGACAAGGAGGATCCATTGTTAAAAAGAAAGGGAAATTTTTTATGAGAACAAAAAGGAAATTTTGAGAACAAAAGGAAATTTAATATGAGGACAAAACTTTTTGAAAAAAAAAAAATTAATGGCAACCCACTCCAGTACTCTTGCCTAGAAAAGCCCATGGACAGGGGAGCCTGGTAGGCTGCGCTCCATGGGGTCGCTAGGGGTCGGACATGACTGAGTGAATTTTCTTTCACTTTTCACTTCCATGCATTGGAGAAGGAAATGGCAACCCACTCCAGTGTTCTTGCCTGGAGAATCCCGGGGATGGGGGTGCCTGGTGGGCTGCCATCTCTGGGGCCGCTCAGAGTCAGACATGACTGAAGCAACTTTGCAGCAGCAGCAGTCCACCTTTATCTCTTTATTCAGAAAGTTAGAGAATTAGTATGGTCTTTCAGTTTATAGAGCTAAAGAGCTAAACTAGATACTACTGACAAAATGTCATATTAATATATTTGGTAATGTATTTGTAATACAAAGTCATAATATGTAAACTGTACATTAAGCCATATGTGTTTGATGTAATTTAAAACTGGGTTAATTTTCTTGTAACTAACTTGAATATATAGAGAGACTGTATATTTTATTGAGGACCCCTACTCTGTAAGAGGGGCTTCCTTGGTAGCTCAGCTGGTAAAGAATCTGCTTGCAATGCAGGAGACCTGGGTTCCATTCCTGGGTTGGGAAGATCTCCTGGAGAAGGGAAAGGCTACCCTCTCCAGTATGCTTGCCTTGAGAATTCCATGGATGTAGGAGCCTGGCAGGCTACAGTCCACAGGGTCTCAAAGAGTCGGACACAACTGAGCAACTTTCACTTTCATTTTCTCTTCTCTATAAGAAGAGAATCAACTGAAGATCACAGATTAATTTAAAAAAAAATCAATGGCTATGTCGTACTGATACCGAATTGGGGGAACAAAATAGGTTTTGAATCCAAGCTTTGCTGACATCCCTTGAGTTTCTTGCCTAAATTCTTTGAACAACAATTTACTTGCTTGTTACCTGGAGGAGTTTCTAGCACAGGATTGTTGCTTTTAATACATTGCCTGGAATTGCCTATACCCTTAGTAGGAAATCATCCCTTCATCATTCAATCATGAAAAGGAATTCAGTTTAATTTTATCTTTAAAGGGATGAATAGAAAAAATTGTAACATTTTTTCCTTTGAATATTCGATTCTGATCAGTGCATTCAATGTCATTGGGCAATGTCTTGGTTTGGGTTGGCCTAGAAGCTGATCCAGAGATAAGAATTGGAGTGCAGCTGGTTAACCTAGGAAGGGAGCCCAGGAAACATTGGAAGGATATGAAGTAGGGTAAAGAAAGTAGCTAATAGGAGGTGCAGTACCAAGCTAGTACCAAGCTGTATCAGTTGTAGGCACATGGGGCTTAATCTTGCCTGGGGAGTCGGAGAGGCAGGAGCACCGTATATGATGCCCACCTGTGAGGTGAGGGAGCTGGGGCATTTATACCTCCATTGCCATGACCCTGCGTAGCAGAGGGGACTCCTGCAACCAGAGGAAAACCTCAGTGATATGTGTGGAAGTGGTAACTCAGTGAATGTCAATTTTGCCTTGCCACACGTGTTCCAGGCTCAATCCTGATTTTTGAGATTATGTGTGTTTTTTTTGTCTAGCTGCTCAAATCCCTTTATGGAATATGAAACAGCATATAAACCAGAAAAATTGGAGCAACTGTGAGTAACTGTGACTTCTGTGATGGTGAGTGTGTGCTTGAGCCCAGCATTGTTTTAGTTTTGGTGGTCCAAAAAACCAGCCCAAAGCTGAGGAATGCAGGGCCTCCCCAGACTCTAGTCTGAAAATGTACCATTTAGGTCTTTAAGGATGTTGCCAGGTCTGGTCTCTGATTGACATCTTTCTACTTAAACTGCCTTCTGTAAATACCTTCTCTGCTTCCTCTCCTCTTAACAACAAAACCAAAACAAGATCCTTCAAAACCTCATGGGAGAAAAAAATCTAGCAATTAGATTTCATAGTAATAAGAGCCAAAAAAAAAAAAAAAAAACAAAAAACAAAAAACAAAACACTGGTGGGTGCTGAAAAACACAACAAAATGCAAAAAACCCAGAGCTGATTGGAAAGCTATTTAAAACCCACATGGACTATTCAGAAGAGGGTAGCCATAGTAACACGCCCAGGGAATGATGCTCCAAGTAACACAGCCAGGGAATGATGCCTCCAAGCTGGAGGAGGAAGGATTGGGCTGTTGAGGGCAGGGCTTTCACGGGTGGGGGGCTCTCCCAGCGCAGATCACCACTGAGCCTGCAAAGGAGCAGCCGATCAGAAGCCTCCAATCGCCTCCAAGAACATAGAGGTTTATCTATATTTTTGGCAACTTCCTTTTGGATTCCAAAGTTGGCTCCTTAAGGAATGACTTAAGTAGAAGCATATTTAAAAAACAAAATGTTTGATAAAACTTAACACTCTGGGGGATAAAAACAACAACAACAAAAAACCATAACCAAAAACCCAGAAGACCGTATGGAAACTGTGGGCGGGAGCTGCGTTCGTGCCTTTCCAAGCGGCTCCTCGGGGGTTAGGCTCTCTGCACGTCTATAGATAGATAGTCGCATTCAGTCACTGAAACCGCAAGGCAGCCCGTGAGGATTTGTGGAAGGTTACTGGTGCCTGCCCGGTGCCCCGCTGTTCAGCCCCTGCACCAGCTGCTGCGAAAGTGGAAAGCTAATGACTCACAGCTGCTTCCTATTCAGAGCTCTGCCCTTGGTCCGCAGGCAGCGCTCTCAGCAAATGCCGGGGAAGCTGTGCCTTCGTTACAGCCCCAAGCCCACGACGGATTGATACCGCGGGACAAAATCCTGGCCCCTAGACTCAATTTACGACATAACTCTGGCTCCCTTCAAGCTTCCCCAAGGACTCAGCCTTAAGCCAGACACCAGAGGAGACCATGTCCTTGCTCGGCTTCTCCTTCTCTTCCATTTCCCTCACTTTCTCAGAAGCTTTTTTTCCCGAGATCATCCTCTCAATAATACACTTGCAATATACTCTTTTCAGGATCAGCTTCTGGGGAGCCTATTCCAAAACAGACACCAGGAGAATAGCTCTGGAATAGGTATGACCTTGCCCACCTTCAAGGTTATGACAGTGGTAAAGAACCCACCTGCCAATGCAGGAGACCTAAGAGACCTGGCTTCGATCCCTGGGTCAGGAAGATCCCCTGGAGGAGGGCATGGCAACCCAGTCCAGTATTCTTGGTGGAGAATCCCATGGACTGAGGAGCAGGGCAGGCTACAGTCCATAGGTTGCAAAGAGTCAGACACGACTGAAACGACTTAGCACACACACAACCATGCACCCACCTTCAAGACCTGGTCCATGACTGGGGAGCTGTGGGGCTGTGGGCAAGTGTCTGGACCTCTCAGGAATGCTGCTACACAGTAGCAAAGTTGGGCTAGATCATTCATTGTTCTTGTTTGTTTTTTCAGAACCCATATGGCCTCTAGTTCCTCCCTCACCTTATTCTTCTCCCCCTCCCCTTACAGGTTTCTCCTGAGACCACTCCATCAATACATCACTTGCAAGAACCCCAACATGAAACTTTGTTTCTAGGGAATCTCTCATAGAAAGCAATAGTTGGAGAGAAAGGCACACGCTAATAGTTGAAGGGAAAATGCATTCCTTGTAGCCCAGTGATGTTATTGTTTAATTGCTCAATTGTGTCTAACTCTTTGCGGCCCCATGGACTGTAGCCCGCCAGGTTCCTCTCTCCATGAGATTTCCTAAGCGAGAATATTGGAGTGGGGTGCCATTTCCTTCTCCAGGGGATCTTCCTGACCCAGGGTTCAAACCTGTGTCTCCTGCACTGGCAGGTGAATTCTTTACCACTGAGCCATCAGGGCAAAATGGGAGCTACCAAAATCTGGGAGGGGTTGACTTCCATCCTCCATCCTGCAACCAAGGAAAGTCCCCTTTCATGGGATCTTTACATTGAATTTCCACAGGATTTCTGGTGAGAGTTCTTGGAAGCCGATTTCTGAAATCTGTTGGATCAGATCTCTAAAGTTGGGTCTAACACAATTCCTGGAGAGCTTTCTCTACTACCAACTGAATAATTGTGCTCAAGATTTCTTGGGATATGAGAATGGATGGGGACAGGCCACATATCAAAGAAAACATGGTTGGCTGGGAAGGCCTTGGGCATCACTAAGAAACACTTCAGAACATTCCTCTAGGAGAAAGAATATTTTCATCCTTTAGCTTTCCAAACTCTGCCACTTTGTGGCTGTTTCCCTGAAAAACTTGGACTTTTTATGCCAGAGTAGTTGCTGTTATTGGCATGCCTAGATCTCCTTTCCTGGATTTGGGCATCCATCCTCCAGTGGTCCTTAGCTGACGAGAGCCTCAACTGTGAAGAGGCTTCTCCCCTAGTCTCCAGAACCCACCCACCATAAGTCAGTGGGAATCGTGGCTGATGGCTGAATGATGTTGGAATTTTCAAGCCTACACCCTTGCTTTGAGTCAGACCACACTGCTGTGAGAGGCAAAATTCACACTCCAGAGCTCCCCATAGGCTCATGTTGTGTCTAGACTTCAGCTGAGACCACATTCTTATCAGCTTCTTTTCCCTGCTCCATCCCACTTCCTGCTCTCTGTGGTTCCTCCTGGTTTCTCTTGGAAGCACTATGTCAACAAATCATTTGTAAAGTTACTCCTAGGTGGGGTCTTCCTTGGTGGCTCAGCTGGTAAAGAATCTGCCTACAATGCAAGAGACCTAGGTTCAATTCCTGGGTCAGAAAGATCTCCTGGAGAAGGGAATGCCAACCCACTCCAGTATTTTTGCCTGGGCAATCCCATGAACAGAGGAGCCTGGCAGGCTACGGGCCATGGGGTTGCAAAGAGTCAGACATGACTGAGCAACTAAACACTAGCACTCCTAGGTGAATACAGATCAAAACTAGAATGAGATATCACCTCACACCAGTCAGAATGACCATTATCAAAATGTCTACAAACAATAAATGCTGGAGAGGATATGGAGAAAAGAGAATCCTCCTGCACTTTTCAGATCAGATCAGTCGCTCAGTCGGGTCCGACTCTTTGTGACCCCATGAATTGCAGCACGCCAGTCCTCCCTGTCCATCACCAACTCCCGGAGTTCACTGAGACTCACATCCATCGAGTCAGTGATGCCATCCAGCCATCTCATCCTCTGTCATCCCCTTCTCTTGCCCCCAGTCCCTCCCAGCATCAGAGTCTTTTCCAGTGAGTCAACTCTTCGCATGAGGTGGCCAAAGTACTGGAGTTTCAGCTTTAGCATCATTCCTTCCAAAGAAATCCCAGGGCTGATCTCCTTCAGAATGGACTGGTTGGATCTCCTTGCAGTCCAAGGGACTCTCAAGAGTCTTCTCCAACACCACACTTCAAAAGCATCAATTCTTCGGTGCTCAGCCTTCACAGTCCAACTCTCACATCCATACATGACCACAGGAAAAACCATAGCCTTGACTAGACGGACCTTTGTTGGCAAAGTAATGTCTCTGTTTTTGAATATGCTATCAGGTTGGTTATAACTTTCCTTCCAAGAAGTAAGTGTCTTTTAATTTCATGGCTGCAGTCACCATCTGTAGTGATTTTGGAGCCCAGAAAAATAAAGTCTGACACTGTTTCCACTGTTTCCCCATCTATTTCCCATGAAATGATGGGACCGGATGCCATGATCTTTGTTTTCTGAATGTTGAGCTTTAAGCCAACTTTTTCACTCTCCACTTTCACTTTCATCCAGAGGCTTTTTAGTTCCTCTTCACTTTCTGCCATAAGGGTGGTGTCATCTGCATATCTGAGGTTATTGATATTTCTCCTGGCAATCTTGATTCCAGCTTGTGTTTCTTCCAGTCCAGCATTTCTCATGATGTACTCTGCATATAAGTTAAATAAACAGGGTGACAATATACAGCCTTGATGAACTCCTTTTCCTATTTGGAACCAGTCTGTTGTTCCATGTCCAGTTCTAACTGTTGCTTCCTGACCTGCATACAGATTTCTCAAGAGGCAGGTCAGGTGGTCTGGTATTCCCATCTCTTTCAGAATTTTCCCCAGTTTATTGTGATCCACACAGCCAAAGGCTTTGGCACAGTCAATAAAGCAGAAATAGATGCTTTTCTGGAACTTTCTTGCTTTTTCCATGATCCAGCGGATGTTGGCAATTTGATCTCTGGTTCCTCTGCCTTTTCTAAAACCATATTGAACTATACACCAATATAAAATAAAAATTTTAAAAGCCTTATAACCCTCCAAAAACAAACAACAGCAACAAAAAGCCCAAACAAAAAAAAACTACTTCTAGGTCACTGTTTGCTGCTAGAGAGCTTGACATAGTAAAGGTGGCTGAAGGCCACAAAGAATGAAGTTTAGAGGGGGCTGACCACAGTAAAATTGAGGTCTGCAGTAAACAATTTGGGGACATTTGATTTAGAAATGCGGGATTTCATTCCCTTTTCAAGTTTCCCAAATCTCTCTTCAATGTGTGAAAATCAGGAGAGAAAGTACGATTTCTAGTGTATTTTCTTATTCAAGAAATTGGAGTTTTTTGTTGTTTTTCCCCCCACAGCTGTATCCTTGGTGTTCATAAGAAAGAGTGTTCAGATACCTACTGAATGTGTTTGAACAAATATTCCAAAATATCTTGTTGATGGACTTTTCTGAGTGCATTTTAGAATACATTAAAGACTTTAAAAATGGCAGGCTTATGGAATAAAATAGAAGATTAACCTACTTTTAGGTTTATTAGCTTTACTTCTTTTCACTGAAGTGGAACAAGTCTTATTAAATACTAATTATCTTCCCCATTCTTCTGCATTCTGGTTTTTTTTTGTTTTGTTTTGTTTTGTTTTTTTAGAGAGTATGCTTCTTATAGAAAAATTAGCTGTTTCAGAATTGTGTGTTTGAATATCTATCCTATCTGGGCTGTAAGCTACCATTTCTATGAATTGCATTACTAGTCATTTCACAAGCCAGTTTGGATGTTTATTCAGACCATCTGAGGTCTCTGGTCATTTGGGGAGACTGTGTGTGGTGCTGAATGAATAATAATAGCATTCCACTACTGTTTAAATGGTTTAGGGAGCAGGAGGTGATATCAGGATCTTTGAGGTATTTGATGGAGTTTGTATCTTTCTTGGTATCCTTCTTATCAAGGAACAGGTATACATATTTCTTAATATATAGAGAAATGAAAGGAATTTGGAGAAATTTGGCCTCTTTTTACCCTAGAATATGAGCTATCCAGGTGGTTCAGTGGTAAAAGAATTTGCCGCCTAAGGCAGGAGTTACAGGAGACACCGGTTGGATCCTGGGTTGGGAAGATCCCCTGGAGAAGGAAATGGCAACCCACTAAGTATTCTTGCCAGGAGGATCTCATGGACAGAGGAGCCTAGCAGGCTACAGCCCATGGGGCTGCAAAGAGTCAGACATGACTAGGCATGCACACATGCCCCACCAGAATATTTTTATTTTAATTTCCTTCCCACCACTTCTGTTAGAGCCTTTGGTTAGTAGGGGAGTAAAGAGCTGGGACTAGGATAAGGCCCTCATATAAGGTGCAAAATTTAAGAGGATGCCAGTAAAAGGTCAGTAATAAAGACAAATAACATTTAATGTAATATTTTTATTGTGGTAAAAAAATAGAATGTAAAATTTACCATCTTCAGTTCAGTTCAGTTCAGTTCAGTCGCTCAGTTGTGACTGATTCTTTGCAACCCCATAAATCACAGCACACGAGGCCTCCCTGTCCATCACCATCTCCCGGAGTTCACCCAAACTCATGTCCATCGAGTCGGTGATGCAATCCAGCCATCTCATCCTCTGTCCTCCCCTTTTCCTCCTGCCCTCAGTCCCTCCCAGTATCAGAGTCTTTTCCAATGAGTCAACTCTTCCCATGAGGTGGCCAAAGTACTGGACTTTCAGCTTCAGCATCATTCTTTCCAAAGAACACCCAGGACTGATCTCCTTCAGAATGGACTGGTTGGATCTCCTTTGCAGTCCAAGGGATTCTCAAGAGTCTACTCCAACACCACACTTCAAAAGCATCAATTCTTTGGCACTCAGCTTTCTTCACAGTCCAACTCTCACATCCATACATGACCACTGGAAAAACCATAGCCTTGACTAGATGGACCTTTGTTGGCAAAGTAATGTTTCTGCTTTTGAATATGCTATCTAGGTTGGTCATAACTTTCCTTCCAAGGAGTAAGTGTCTTTTAATTTCATGGCTGCAGTCACCATCTGCAGTGATTTTGGAGCCCCCCAAAAATAAAGTCTGACACTGTTTCCACTGTTTCCCCATCTTTTTCCCATGAAGTGATGGGACCAGATTTACCATCTTAGTCATTTTTAAATCGAGAGTTCAGGTCAGTTCAGTTCAGTTGCTCAGTCATGTCTGATTCTTAGCAACCCCATGGACTGCAGCACACCAGGCTTCCCTGTCCATCACTAACACCTGGGGCTTGCTCTAACTCATGTCTATCGAGTCAGTAATGCCATACAACCATCTCATCCTCTGTTATCCTCTTCTCCTTCTGCCTTCAATCTTTCCCAGCATCAGAGTCTTTTTCAGTGAGTCAGTTATTTGCATCAGGTGGCCAAAGTATTGGAGTTTCAGCTTTGGCATCAGTCCTTCCAAAAAATATTCAGGACTGATTTCCTTTGGATTGACTGGTTTGATCTCCATGAAGTCCAAGGGACTCTCAACAGTCTTCTCCAACAACACAATTCAAAAACACCAATTCTTCACTGCTCAGCTTTCTTTATGGTCCAACTCTCACACCCATCCATGACTACTGGAAAAACCATAGCTTTGACTACACAAAGTCAACAGACCTTTGTCAACAAACTAATGTCTCTGCATTTTAATATGCTGTCTTGGTTGGTCATAGATTTTCTTCCAAGGAGCAAGCATATAACTTTCATGGCTGCAGTCACCATTGGCAGTGGTTTTGGAGCCCAAGAAAATAAAGTCTCTCACTATTCCCCTTGTTTCTCCATCTATTTGCCATGAAGTGGTGGGACTGGATGCCATGATCTTAGTTTTCTGAATGTTGAGCTTTAAGCCAACTTTTTCACTCTCCTCTTTCACTTTCATCAAGAGGCTCTTTAGTTTCTCTTCACTTTCTGCCATAAGGGTGGTGTCATCTGCATATCTGAGGTTATTGATATTTCTCCCAGAAATCTTGATTCCAGCTTGTGCTCCATTCAGCCAGGCATTTTGCGTGATGTCCTCTGCATATAAGTTGAATAAGCAGGGTGACAATATACAGCCTTGACATACTCCTTTTCCAATTTGGAACCAGTCTGTTGTTCCATGTCTGCTTCTTACTGTTGTTTCTTGACTTGCATACAGATATCTCAGAGGCAGGTAAGGTGGTATGGTATTCCCATCTCTTGAAGAACTATCCAGGGTCTGCTGTGATCCACACAGTCAAAGGCTTTGGCATAATCAATGAGGCAGAATTAGATGTTTTTCTGCAATTTTCTTGCTTTTTCGATGATCCAACAGATGTTGGCAATTTGATCTCTGGTTCCTTTGCCTGTTCTAAATCCAGCTTGAACATCTGGACGTTCACAGTTCATGTATTGTGGAAGCCTGGCTTGGAGAATCTTCAGCACTACTTTGCTATTGTGTGAGATGAGTGTAATTGTGTGGTAATTTGAGCATTCTTTGGCATTGCCTTTCTTTGGGATTGGAATGAAAACTGACTTTTTCCAGTCCTATGGCCACTGCTGAGTTTTCCAAATTTGCTGGCATATTGAGTGCAGCACTTTCACAGCATCATCTTTTAGGATTTGAAATAGGTCAACTGGAATTCCATCACCTCCACTAGCTTTTTTCCTAGTGATGCTTCCTAAGGACCACTGAACTTTGCATTCCTGGATGTCTGGCTCTAGGTGAGTGATCACACCATCGTGATTATCTTGGTCATGAAGATCTTTTTTGTAGAGTTCTTCTGTGTATTCTTGCCACCTCATCTTAATATCTTCTGCTTCTGTTAGGTCCATACTGTTTCTGTCCTTTATTGTGCCCATATTTGCATGAAATGTTCTCTTGGTATCTAATTTTCTTGAAGAGATCTCTAGTTTTTCCCATTCTATTCTTTTCTTCTGTTTCTTTGCACTGATCACTGAGGAAGGCTTTCTTACCTCTCTTTGCTATTCTTCGGAACTCTGCATTCAAATGGGTATATCTTTCCTTTTCTTCTTTGCCTTTAGCTTCTCTTCTTTTCACAGCTATTTGTAAGGCCTTCTCAGGCAGTCATTTTGCCTTTTTTGCATTTCTTTTTCTTGGGAATGGTCTTGATCACTGCCTCCTGTACAATGTCACAAACCTCTGTTCATAGTTCTTCAGGCACTCTGTCAGATGTAATCCCTTGAATCAATTTGTCACTTCTGCTGTATAATTGTAAGGGATTTGATTTAGGTCATACCTGAATGGTCTAGTGGTTTTCCCTACTTTCTTCAATTTAAACCTGAATTTTTCAACAGGGAGTTCATGATCTGAGCCACAGTCAGCCTCTGGTCTTGTTTTTGCTGACTGTATAGAGGTTTTCCATCTTTGGCTGCAAAGAATATAATCAATCTGATTTTGATATTGACCATCTGGTGATGTCCATGTGTAGAGTCTTCTCTTGTGTTGTTGGAAGAGGGTGTTTGCTATGACCAGTGTGTTCTCCTGGCTAAACTCTATTAGCCTTTTTCCTGCCTCATTTTGTATGCCACTCCAAGCCCAAACTTGCCTGCTACTCCAGGTATCTCTTGATTTCCTACTTTTCATCCCAGTCCCCTATGATGAAAATGACATCTTTTTTGGGTTTTGTTCTAGAAGTTCTTCATAGAACCATTCAACTTCAGCTTCTCTAGCATTACTGTTTGGGGCTTAGACTTGTGTTACTGTGATATTGAATGGCTTGCTAATGAGTTCTTTGGCACTAATTTTATTAACAGTGCTATGAAACAGCTCTCCAGAAGTTTTTTATCTTGAAAATGTGGAACTTGTGAACAATTCCACTTTTATTATTTTTGGTTAAACCTGTGGCGGATTCATTTTGATACTTGGCAAAACTAATACAGTTATGTAAAGTTTAAAAATAAAATAAAATTAAAAAAAAAACTAAAAAGACACATATAACAAGAAAAAAAAATTCTGCTTCCTTGTTTCTATGCATTTGATTACTTTAGATATCTCATACTAGTGGAATCATGTAGTATTTGTACTTCTGTGGCTAACTTATTTCACTTAGTGAAATGTTCTCAGTTCATTCATATTGAGTATGTAACAGGATTTCCTTCTTTTCATAAGACTGAATAAAAATCCATTGTATACAAAATGTACTTTCTCATTCATTGTATGCCAAATGTACTTTTTCTATTCATCCATTGATGGACATTTGTGTTGCTTCTTCCCCTTGGCTATTGTAAATCATGCTGCTATGGTCAGGAGTGTTCAAATATCTCTTTGAGACCTTATTTTCAAATCTTTTGGATATATAGCCTAAAGTAAGATTGCTAGATTACATGGTATTTCTATTTTTTTATTTTTGAGGAATATTTACTGTTTTCTATAGAGATTGCACCATTTTACAATTCTACAAACAGTACACAAGGATTCTGATTTCTCATATTCTTGTCAACAATTATTATTATCTGCTTTTGTTTTCAATAATAGTAATCCAAATGGTTATGAGGTGGTGTCACATTATAGTTTGATTTATATTTCCTAGATGCTTAATGATATTGAGCATATTTTCATATGCTTGTTGACTATGACCACTTACATATCATATTTGGAGAAATGTCTATTTAAGTTATTTGCACATTTTGTAATCAGGTTATTTAATTTTTTTCCTTGTCGAATTGTAAGAGTTCTTTATATACTCTGTATGTTAACCCCTTATCAGATACGTAATTTGGAAATATTTTCTCCCCTTCTGTAGGTTTACTTTTTACTCTATTTATACACAATTTCAATGCATAAAAGTTTTTAAATTTAATATAATCCCATCTTTCTGCTTTTGCTTTTGTAAGCCTGTTATTTTGGTGGTGTCATATGCAAGAAATCCTCACTAACTCGAGTGTCAAGAAGATTTTCCATGCTTCCCCCCACCCCCCCAGGAGTTTAATAGCCTTGTGTCATATATTTAGGCTTTTAATTCACCTTGAAGTAATTTCTGTACACATTGAAAGATAAAGTTTCAACTTAATTTATTTTTGCATGTGGACATTCTGTTTTCCCAACACTATTTGAGAAACTATTCTTTCTCCATTTGACTATATACACGAGGATGTTTTCATCTTCATGCTCTCATTGGTCAATTTTTCTATATTTACGCTAATACCACTTATAAATAGCTGAGAAAAGAAGACAAGCAAAAGCCAAAGGAGAAAAGGAAAGATATATCCACCTGAATGCAGAATTCCAAAGAATAGCAAGGAGAGATAACAAAGCCTTTCTAAATGATCAATGCAAAGAAACAGAGGAAAACAATAGAATGGGAAAGACTAGAGATCTCTTCAAGAAAATTATAGATACCAAGAGAACACTTTATGCAAAGATAGGCAAAATAAAGGACAGAAACAGTATGGACCTAACAGAAGCAGAAGAGATTAGGATGAGGTGGCAAGAATACACAGAAGAACTCTACAAAAAAGATCTTCATGACCAAGATAATCATGATGGTGTGTCACTGACCTAGAGCCAGACATCCTGGAATGTGAAGTTAAGTGGGCCTTAGGAAGCATCACCGGAGAAGGCAATGGCACCCCACTCCAGTACTCTTGCCTGGAGAATCCTATGGATGGAGGAGCCTGGTGGGCTGCAGTCCTTGGGGTCGCTAAGAGTCAGACACGACTGAACGACTTCATTTTCACTTTTCACTTTCATGCATTGGAGAAGGAAATGGCAACCCACTCCAGTGCTCTTGCCTGGAGAATCCCAGGAACGGGGGAACCTGGTGGGCTGCCGTCTATGGGGTTGCACAGAGTCAGACACGACTGAAGTGACTTAGCAGCAGCAGCAGCAGAAAGCATCACTATGAACAAAGCTAGTGGAGGTGATGGAATTCCAGTTGACCTATTTCAAATCCTAAAAGATGATGCTGTGAAAGTGCTGCACTCAATATGCCAGCAAATTTGGAAAACTCAGCAGTGGCCACAGGATTGGAAAAGGTCAGTTTTCATTCCAATCCCAAAGAAAGGCAATGCCAAAGAATGCTCAAACTACTGCACGATTACACTCATCTCACACACTAGCAAAGTAGTGCTGAAAATTCTCCAAGCCAGGCTTCCACAATACAAGAACTGTGAACGTCCAGATGTTCAAGCTGGATTTAGAACAGGCAAAGGAACCAGAGATCAAATTGCCAACATCTGTTGGACCATCAAAAAAGCAAGAGAATTGCAGAAAAACATCTAATTCTGCCTCATTTATTACACCAAATCCTTTGACTGTGTGGATCACAACAAACTGGAAAATTCTGAAAGAGATGGGAATACCAGACCACCTTACCTGCCTCCTGAGATATCCGTATGCAGGTCAAGAAACAACAGTTAGAAGCAGACATGGAACAACAGACTGGTTCCAAATTGGAAAAGGAGTATGTCAAGGCTGTATATTGTCACCCTGCTTATTCAACTTATATGCAGAGTACATCACGCAAAATGCCTGGCTAATTGAAGCACAAGCTGGAATCAAGATTTCTGGGAGAAATATCAATAACCTCAGATATGCAGATGACACCACCCTTATGGCAGAAAGCGAAGAGGAACTAAAGCGCTTCTTGATGAAAGTGAAAGAGGAGAGTGAAAAGGCTGGCTTAAAACTCAACATTCAAAAGACTAAGATCATGGCATCCAGTCCCATCACTTCATGGCAAATAGCGGGGGAAGCATTGGAAATAGTGACAAACTTTATTTTCTTGGGCTACAAAATCACTGCTGATGGTGCCCACAGCCATGAAATTAAAAGACACTCACCCCTTGGAAGAAAAACTGTGACAATCCTAGACAGTGCATTAAAAGCAGAGGCATTTCTTTGCCAACAATTATCCATATAGTCAAATAATGGTTTTTCCTGTAGTCATGTGTGGTTTTGAGTGTTGTACCATAAAGAAGGCTGCATATCAAAGAATTGATGCTTTTGAATTGTGGTGTTGGAGAAGACCTTTGAGAGTCCCCTGGACTTCAGGCAGATCAAACCAGTCCATCCTAATGGAAATCAATCCTGAATATTCATTAGAAGGACTGATGCTGAAGCTGAAACTCCAATACTTTGACCACCTGATGCAAAGAACTGACTCATTGGAAAAGACTCTTATGCTGGGAAAGATTGAAGGCAGGAGGAGAAGGGGACAACAGAGGATGAGATGGTTGGATGGCATCACCAACTCAATGGACATGAGTTTGAGCAAGCTCCAGGAGATGATGAAGGACAGGGAAGCCTGGTGTGCTGCAGTTCATGTGGTCACAAAGAGTCAGACCTGACTGAGAAACAAACAGCACAATTTTGATTACTGAAACATTTTGATGTTTTGAAATCAGGAAAAGTGAGTTCCTCAACTATATTTTGCTTTTTTAAAATTGTCTTGACTATTTGGTGTCTTCTGAGATTTCATATAAGTTTTAAGATAAGGTTTTCAAAGTGTGCAAAAGTTACTATTGGGCTTTTAACAGGGATTGCTCTGAGTCTGTAGGTCCCATTGGGTAGCACAGACATGTTAACAATATGGAGTCTTTTAATCCATGAACACAAGATGTATTTCCATATTTGTGCCTTCTGGAATTTCTTTAAGCCATATTTCATAGTTTTAAGTATAATTTTCCTTGGTCAGTTTTATTCCCATGTCTTTTATAATAGCATCTGAATATATTGTAAATGGAGTTGTTGACTTAATTTCCTTTTCAGATTGTTTATGTGTAGGACACACTGATATTTTGGTAATAATTTTTCATCCTGGTTTCCTGCATCTTTGCTGAATTTGATGATTAGTTCTAACAGTTCTCTCTCTTTTTTTTTCTTTATATTGAATATTGAGAATTTTCTTCTGATCATGTTGTCTATGAACAGAGAAATTTTAATTCTTTCTTTTTGATTGGTTATCTTTTATTTATTTTTCTTGTGTAATTTCTCTGGCTCAGTTCAGTTCAGTTGCTCAGTCGTGTCTGACTCTTTGAGACCCCATGAATTGCAGCATGCCAGACCTCCCTGTCCATCACCAACTCCTGGAGTTCACTCAAACTCATGTTCATTGTGTTGGTGATGCCATCCAGCCATCTCATTCTCTGTCATCCCCTTCTCCTCCTGTCCCCAATCCCTCCCAGCATCAGAGTCTTTTCCAATGAGTCAACTCTTTGCATGGGGTGGCCAAAGTACTGGAGTTTCAGCTTTAGCATCATTCCTTCCAAAGAAATCCCAGGGCTGATCTACTTCAGAATGGACTGGTTGGATCTCCTTGCAGTCCAAGGGACTCAAGAATCTTCTCCAACACCACAGTTCAAAAGCATCAATTCTTTGGCACTCAGCTTTCTTCACAGTCCAACTCTCACATCTATACATGACCACTGGAAAAACCATAGCCTTGACTAGACGGACCTTTGTTGGCAAAGTAATGTCTCTGCTTTTGAATATGCTATCTAGGTTGGTCATAACTTTCCTTCCAAGGAGTAAGCGTCTTTTAATTTCATGGCTGCAGTCAGCATCTGCAGTGATTTTGGAGCCCAGAAAAATAAAGTCTGACATTGTTTCCACTGTTTCCCCATCTATTTCCCATGAAGTGATTGGACCAGATCCCATGAACAGTATGAAAAGGCAAAATGGTAGTATATTGAAAGAGGAACTCCCCTGGTCGGTAGGTGCCCAATATGCTACTGGAGATCAGTGGAGAAATAACTCCAGAAAGAATCAAGGGATGGAGCCAAAGCAAAAACAATACCCAGTTGTGATGTGACTGGTGATAGAAGCAAGATCCGATGCTGTAAAGAGCAATATTGTATAGGAACCTGCAATGTTAGGTCCATGAATCAAGGGAAATTGGAAGTGGTCAAACAGGAGATGGCAAGAGTGAACATCAACATTCTAGAAATCAGCAAACTAAAATGGACTGGAATGAGTGAATTTAACTCAGATGACCATTATATCTACTACTGTGGGCAGGAATCGCTTAGAACAAATGGAGTAGCCTTCATGGTCAACAAAAGAGTCCAAAATGCAGTACTTGGATGCAACCTCAAAAACGACAGAATAGTCTCTGTTTGTTTCCAAGGCAAACACAGTAATCCAAGTCTATGTCCCAACCAGTAACCCTGAAGAAGCTGAACGGTTTGAAGACCTTTAAGATGTTTTAGAACTAACACTCCAAAAAGATGTCCTTTTCATTATAGGGGGTTGGAATGCAAAAGTAGGAAGTCAAGAAACACCTGGAGTAACAGGCAGATTTGGCCTTGGAATATGGAATGAAGCAGGGCAAAGACTAATAGAGTTTTGCCAAGAAAACACACTGGTCATAGCAAACACCCTCTTCCAACAACACAAGAGAAGACTCTACAAATGGACATCACCAGATGGTCAACCCAAAATCAGATTGATTATATTCTTTGCAGCCAAAGGTGGAGAAGCTCTATACAGTCAGCAAAAACAAGACCGGGAGCTGACTGTGGCTCAGATCATGAACTCCTTATTGCCAAATTCAGACTTAAATTGAATAAAGTAGGGAAAACAACTAGACTATTCAGGTACGACCTAAATCAAATTTCTCTGGCTAGAACTTCTAATAACATGTTGAAAAGAAGTGACAGAAGCAGCCTTCCTTGCCTTGTTCCTGATCTTAGGGGCAAGGCTTTCAGTCTTTCATGTTAAGTGTGGTGTTTATCTGTGGACTTTTCCTAAATATCCCTCTATTATGTTGAGGTTGTTTTTGTTCCGTCTCCCAGTCATATCCAACTCTTTGCAACCCCATGGATTGCAGCCCACCAGGCCTACCTGTCCCTCACCATCTCCTGAAGTTTGCCCAAATTCATGTCCATCTCACCGACGATGCCATCCAGCCATCTCATCCTCTGGTGCCCTCTTGTCCTTCTGCCCTCCATCTTTCCCAGCATCAGGGTCTTTTCTAATGAGTTGACTCTTTACTTCAAGTAACCAAAATACTGGAATTTCAGCTTCAGCATCAGTCCTTCCAAGGAGTATTCAGGGTTAATTTCCTTTAAGATTGACTAGTTTGATCTCTTTACTGTCCAAGGGACTCTCAGGAGTCTTCTCCAGCACCATAGTTAGAAACTATCAGTTCTTCTGCACTCCATCTTCTTTATAGTCCAGGTCTCACAACCGTACCTGACCACTAGCAAGACCATAGCCTGGACTATATGAATCTTTGTTGGCAGAGTAATGTCTCTGCCTTTCAACATACTGTCTAGGTTTGTCATAGCCTTCCTGCCAAGAAGAGATTTTCTTCTGATTTCATGGCTGCAGTCACCATCTGCAGCAATTTTAAAGCCCAAGAAGAAGAAATCTGTCACAATTTCCACCTTCTCTCCACGGTTTTCCCAGTGGTCATGTATGGATGCGAGAAGTTGGACTGTGAAAAAAGCTGAGTGCTGAAGAATTGATGTTTTTGATCAATACTGTGGTATTGGAGAATATTCTTGAGAGTCCCTTGGACTGCAAAAAGATCCAACCAGTCCATTCTAAAGGAGATCAGCCCTGGGTGTTCTTTGGAAGGAATGATGCTAAAGCTGAAACTACAGTTCTTTGGCCACCTCATGTGAAGAGTTGACTCATTGGAAAAGACTCTGATGCTGGGAGGGATTGGTGGCAGGAAGAGAAGGGGAAGACAGAGGATGAGATGGCTGGATGGCATCACCGACTCGATGGCCATGAGTTTGAGTGAACTCTGGGAGTTGGTGATGGACAGGGAGGCCTGGCGTACTGCGATTCATGGGGTCACAAAGAGTCGGACATGACTGAGCGACTGAACTGAACTGAGCTGAATGGGGCCAGATGCCACGATCTTAGTTTTTATAATATTTAGTTTTAAGCCAAATTTTTCACTCTCCTCTTTCAACTTCATCAAGTGGTTCTTTAGTTGCTTTTTGCTTTATGCCATAGATTAGTATCATCCACATATCTGAGGTTGTTAATATTTCTCCTGCCTACCTTGATTTCAGCTTGTAACTCATCCAGCATGACATTTCTCATGATATGCTCAGCATATAGGTTAAATAAACAGGTTAACAACAGACATCCCTGTTGTACTCCTTTCTCAATCCTGAACTGATCATCTGTTCCATACAGGATTCTAACTGTTGCTTCTTGAGCCACATAGATGTTTCTCAGGAGACAAGTAAGATAGTTTCCTTCTATTCCTAGTTTCTTATTTTTTTTTTTTTTTTCATCATGAAAGAGCATTGAATCTTGTCAAATTTTTTTCCACATCACATAAGATGATCATGTGGTTTTTGTCTTTCATTCTGTAAATGTGTATTGTGTTGATTTTTTTTATGTTGAACCATCTTTGCATTCTATGAATAGATCACACTGGGTCATGGTGTATAATTATTTTCATGCTGTTGAATTTGACTTGAGAGTAATCTTTAAGGAATTTGCACAAATATTAATCAAGAATATTGGTCTGTAGTTTCCCTTTTCATAGTATCTTTGTCTGGCTGTTCCCTCATGCAATTAGCTGAAAGTGTTCCATCCTCTTCTTTTTATTTTTTTGAAGAGTTTTGGAGAATTGGCTTAATTCTTTATTTTATTTAGAGCAATTTAAGGTTCTCAGCAAAACTGAGAAGGAATAGAGTTTTCCCAAAACCCTCCAGCCCCTACATGTGCATACTGTGCTTCATTATCAATATCCCCCTCCAGAGTGGTACATTTGTTACCAAGAATGAACCTACATGACACATCATAATCACCCAGAGTCTGTAGTTTGTATTGCAGCTTAATCATGAGTTTAGGAGGATGGAGGAGCCTGGGAGGCTGCAGTCCATGGGGTCACTAGGAATCAGACACGACTGAGTGACTTCACGTTCACTTTTGACTTTCATGCATTGGAGAGGGAAATGGCAACCCACTCCAGTATTCTTGCCTGGAGAATCGCAGGGACGGGGGAGCCTGCTGGGCTGCCATCTATGGGGTCTCACAGAGTCAGACAAGACTGAAGCGACTTAGCGGCAGTAGCAGCATGAGTATAGACAAATGTGTAATGACATGTGTCCATCATTATGATATTCTGAATAACTTGACTCTTCTAAAGATCCTATGTGTTTCACTTGTTTGTGAAACCTCGTGTGTATTGAGTTTTAAGAGTTCAGAGTATTTTCTTATAGTTCTTTTTATTTCTGTAGCATAGGTTGTAATGTTCTCTCTTTCACTTCTGATTTTACTTATTTGAAACTTCAGGCATTGCTCTCCCCTACCTGGGCCTTGCATTTAAACTTTATTTTGCTGCAAGAGTGAAGCAATGGACAGTACTTAAAAAAATCAAAATTAATGCATAAAATCGACTATCTGTTATATTTTTAAGGTAAAATTCTAAGAAACCATGGACATAGGAAATGAATATTCAGTGCAAGAGGAAAAAGTTATGTGTGACTTAGTGAGTTGTTACTATTTGAGACTCACAGGCTGAAATGGTCACAACTATTTGAAACTAGATTGGATATAATCATCATGTTTAAAACAAATGTGATGAAAGTTAGGGTGCAAAGTTTGAGAAAGAAGAGAAAATAGAGGCACTTATGGAATACCAGAGGTACACTGTGTCTTGCTTAATATGTGCAGACTGTGGTCAATAGATAAGAATGAAGAGGAATCCAAGACAAAAAGTTAAGAGAGGCAAAGTATTAGTTATGTAGTACATTCATGAATTTAATAGAAAATTTTCTTAGTCTTTCTACTTTTTCCAAGTGAAAATGTAAATTTTGAAAAACAAAAGCATCTTTTCCTTTGGAAAAAGCATCCTCCATTTTGTAAGACAGTTTGGAAGCAGGTGGTAACCAAAGGTTTAAAGAACAAACTTTCAACCCTGTGTAAAAGCTATTGTATATTCAAATTACCCCCAGAGGGGTAGATAAGGCTGCATTTGTTTTGTTTTCTCTCATCCTCTCCTGACTCTTAGGCCCCCAGGCCTCAGATCTAAGATTTCTGGCTTCAGAGCTCTTTGTGAATCTGCTTACCTTCATTTGTCTCAAATCTACTCTCAGAAATCCACCTAAGGAAGAATATAAGCCATTGTTCTTACCTACTTGAGGCTTGGAATCTAAACCCTCTTAGTGAAAGAACAAACAGGCTTTCCCGTTACATGGATTTCAGGGACTGTCCTGGTGGTCCAGTGGATAAGACTTCGGTGCCATCAGTACAGGGAGCCAGGGTTTGATCTCACATGCTGCAACTAAAGACACCGCATGCCACAACTAAGACCCAGTACAGTTGGGTAAATAAATATTTAAGCGATGGAATTCAGGCTTCTCTGAGGTGGCTCTGACTATTGAGTGGAAGGGCCTACTGAGGGCAGGTGGGAGATATCACATGATCAACATTGCTTCTGCAAGGGCTACCATTAGTGGCACTGGTCAGCAGAAAGGACTACTTCTATGAGATAATATTTGATATTGAAATGATATTCATAAATTGACATGAGAAGCCTTTATAGAGAGACAATGTGGTAATTCTATACCATTTCTGAGGTTTGTTCCCTAAACGGTCTGAAGAAATTGAGCAATGGGTATTTCCTAAGAATCCTCTGGATAGTCCATTAGGAATGGCAGCATGCAAAACTGAAAGCCTCAGGTAGAGTTAATGGTTCTCCTTTGAGTAAGGAGGATGCCTCAAAACACATTTTATGAACATAATCATTCATTCCTCCATTCAACACATACTTCAGATCAGATCAGTTGCTCAGTCGTGTCCGACTCTTTGTGACCCCATGAATCGCAGCACGCCAGGCCTCCTTGTCCATCACCAACTCCCGGAGTTCACTCAGACTCATGTCCATCGAGTCAGTGATGCCATCCAGCCATCTCATCCTCTGTCGTCCCCTTCTCCTCCTGTCCCCAATCCCTCCCAGCATCAGATCTCCTTCAGAATGGACTGGTTGGATCTCCTTGCAGTCCAAGGGACTCTCAAGAGTCTACTCCAACACCACACTTCAAAAGCATCAATTCTTCGGTGCTCAGCCTTCTTCACAGTCCAAGTCTCACATCCATACATGACCACAGGAAAAACCATAGCCTTGACTAGACAGACCTTTGTTGGCAAAGTAATGTCTCTGCTTTTGAATATGCTTTCTAGGTTGGTCATAACTTTCCTTCCAAGGAGTAAGTGTCTTTTAATTTCATGGCTGCAGTCACCATCTGCAGTGATTTTGGAGCCCAGAAAAATAAAGTCTGACACTGTTTCCACTGTTTCCCCATCTATTTCCCATGAATGATGGGACCAGATGCCATGATCTTCGTTTTCTGAATGTTGAGCTTTAAGCCAACTTATTCACTCTCCACTTTCACTTTCATCAAGAGGCTTTTGAGTTCCTCTTCACTTTCTGCCATGAGGGTGGTGTGATCTGCATATCTGAGGTTATTGATATTTCTCCCAACAATCTTGATTCCAGCTTGTGTTTCTCCCAGTCCAGCGTTTCTCATGATGTACTTTGCATATAAGTTAAATAAGCAGGGTGACAATATACAGCCTTGACATACTCCCTTTCCTATTTGGAACCAGTCTGTTGTTCCTTGTCCAGTTCTAATTGTTGCTTTCTGACCTGCATATAGGTTTCTCAAGAGGCAGGTCAGGTGGTCTAGTAAGCCCATCTCTTTCAGAATTTTCCACAGTTTATTGTGATCCACACATACTAATTGAGCTTTTAATATGTGTTAGACATTATTCCTGGCCCTTCGTTTACAGAAGAAAACACAACTTTGAAGAAATCTGTGTCATCTGGGGAGATCATGGGAGGAAGACATATAACTTTAGAAATGTGATCTTTGATTTAAATTGTAGAGAATATGAAAAACTTCTGAAAGAATGGAGCTTGGTGTATTAGGTTCTAAAAACTGTTTAATCTGCATATTATTGACTGGAAATCCTGCTTAACTGGCAAATGATTTTCCTAATGATGATGATTAAGTGACATAAGGGTAAAAATGCCCTCTTAATCATCAAAGAAAATTAGATTGCATTTAACACAGAACCTGTGTGAGATATATTTCTTAATTATTTGAAAATCTGTGTGTCTCAATTAATAAAGTAACATGATTAACTAGACAAGATTATTCCCTGGCCTAGTGGGATAACCCTGAATTTACTGTAATTTGATTGCTCAAAGCTGACAAGTCTGTAAAAATGTCTAGGACAGGACAAGATGAAAATACATTTTATCTATTTACATATTGATATGAAAGCCAAAGTAAGGGAAATTGAGATACCCAATCAGTCAGACTGTTCCTTAGGAATTCAAAGTACTTATGGTAACCAGTGTGTGTGTGAGCTCAGTTGCTCAGTCATGTCTGGCTCTTTACAACCCCATGGGCTGTTGCCCATCAGGCTCCTCTGTCCATGGAATTTTCCAGGCAAGAGTACTAGAATGGGTTACATTTCCTATGCGGGATTTTCCAAACCCAGGGATTGAACCTGCGTCTCTTTTGTCTCCTCCATTTTCAGGCAGATTCTTTATCACTAGCGCCACCTGGGAAGTCCCTTGTGCATGCTATCCAGTACAAGGCTACAAATTGCAGATAACATGGCACCTCTACTTGGGTTTTATTTCTCCTTCTGATGAACAGAGAAAAGTCTTCATAAAGGCCTTAAGTGGCCATCACAATTCACTCATTGCTTTTTGCATCCTGTAATTGTCGCATATGCCCTGTAAGTGTTTGAAATGATTATGTGGTATGTCACTATATAAAGAAAGAATTCCTAATGACTGAGTCACTATGACAGCTTTCTTTATAAGTAGGGTAAAGAGAACATTTAAGATGCAATAATGAGTTTTAGGCCCAATGGACTTGGGGTAGAGAAGGTTAATAACCATAATCACAGGGAAGAAAACATCAGTGAAAGAAGCCACTTTTAATCAGAACAGTAAAGACAGCTTTGGCTAAGAAAATTTAGAGTGGAAAAAGAGAAATGAAGAGGCAAGGGAGAGAAAGGAGCAGCTCATCAAACTCATAAAAGAAACACAACTCATTAAGGAAAAAAATAAAAAAAAAGTGCACTTTTGGTATCTGGCCCAGCATGCATAGAACTTGGAAGTGATCACTCCACTATAACAATAAATAAAAAGCTAAACAAACTGAAAATCAACAATTCTTCTTAGCTCTGTCAGAAAATTGAGGTCACAAGGATAAACCACTGCCCCCAAAATTGGAGATGGACAGGCAGATCCAGTGGATCACAACTTACCAGATAATTAAATTATAAGCAAAAGTCTTTGTAAAAACCACAACTGGGACAGAAAACCCACAACTATAATTGATGAATTGGTTTAGTGGGGACAGGCCTAAGAGTTGAAAACTCCAGGGGGACCCAGTCATGGTGAGTGGGGAAGATGGGTGCAGAACACTTATGAGTTTTATTTCCAGGAGCCCTACCAGATTCCCATAATCTCAGATTCTCAGAAGCATGAGAAAAATCCCCTCGTGCTTCTAGTAGCGGGGTGGATCTATGTTTAACCACTGCTTCCATCTTTAAAAAATTATCATTTAAAAGTAAGTATTTATAAAATGGTTCTTTGAGGGGCATGGTCTATTGCATCTTTTGAAACTGTACAGTGAGGAAAGTTTGATTGGTAGCTTTATGCTTCAAAATATAATTTAGTAAAAACTAGTAAAAAAAATCATTAAATATATATTCTATTATATTAAGACAGTATTCCCTTAAAAAGTGTCTTGATTTAAAGAGTGACCTAAAACAAACACTAAAACAAGCATTTTAAGTGGAGGCACCTTATTTTATGTGTGATCTCAGATTCTCAATGAAGCAGAGAAGTGAGAGAGGGAAAGAAGAAAGTCAGTAATGGGAACATTGATTGCTGACCTGCTTTCTTGTGCAACTGGGATTTAACCCTGTTGAGATGCTCTGGGAGACTTTATAAAATATACTTTATAATTGTTCCCCGGAGAGGGGAAGAAAAAGGAAAGTTTGTCTGCCTCTTCCTATTCTTGGTTCACTGAAGTTTGATCCATTAGCCGAAATGGCTTCTACATCAGAAAAAAACAAAAACAAAGACAAACAAACAAAGAAAAACACCATACAGAGACGTAGATGTCGAATTTTGAGTGGGAACCTGCCTTCAGTCAGGACCTTCCCTCCAGAGCTGCTTGACTTCCAAGGAGGGCTAGGGGAATGTCAGCAGGTGGGTCTGACCATGCTCCTTTCAAATGACTGCTTCTGCCCTAGGTCCAGGGGGAGGTGATACTTTGTGTACACTCTTTAAGAGTGGAGTCTATTTCCTCTGGCCCTCTGGCTCTCCCAAAATGAAACCTCACTGACCTTCAGAGCCAAACATTCTGGGGGCTCATCTTCCCAGTGCAGAAACCCCAGGCTGGGGAGCCTAATGTGCAGCTCAAACCCATTCCAAGTCAGAACCTCTGACTTGTAATTATCCTTTTGTTTGTGGTCACTCTTTGGGGGGTGTGGGTCTTGATTATATCCCATCTCTGTACCTCCTACCTGTCTCGTTGTAGTTCTTCATGTCTTCAGGTGTGGGCATTTTCTGCTAGTTTTCTCATCAACAGTTGCCCTGTAGTTTTTCTCTTGATATGCCCACTCGAGAAAGTGAGCCCAGGGTCTTCTTACTGCACCATCTTGGCCATTCTAGTTCCCGATTTTTAGAATGAATTGGTAAAACTTAGGTATCTTCTACTGAAAAATTTATAAAACTAATCTTTATACATGGAGGAAACTATTCACTGTGTGAAAATAAGATGTTTACCGAATCCTACAGAATCTTAAATTACTCTAAGTTTCTTTCACTGACATATTCAAACCACTGAAAAGAAGAATCTTCAATCTAGTAAAGTATCTTTACCTTAAGATTAATTTTACTGCTACCCCAGTGAATAGAATCAAGGAACCATAGATGGAAGAGTGGTTTGGGATTGTCATAAAATTGATTTCAGGCTCAACAGGGGAATGGACTAGCAGAGAATGTTCTCTGTAATATCAGCCAGATGCCCAGAGGAAATTAATATGTAGATGCAAAAAGCGTAACTAGACACCTCATACTGAGTCAGACACGGAATTCTGGTGGCAGAGTGACTGGACAAGCGATTCTAATTAAGAAATGAGAAGAAAGGAAATGAGTATATTCCCTTAAGGACTTGACTGAAGGGTGAAGTTTCATTCACTTGTGTAGAGTATTACAGTCAAAGCTGGTTTTGTTCCATCAGCCAGGAGTGAGCTGTAGATAGGAGCTAGGTTTAGATGCGTTTTGTGTGGCATGCCCTGTGCTCTCTCTTCTTTCCATTGTCTGATTTCATGGGGATGTGAATATGTGAAGAAAATTGGTTACAGGTTTAAAAATTTTTAATTCTTTGGAAGACAAAGTTGCATATATTTAGAGAAGGGACGCTCAGTGCTCTTGGTCATTAATATGATCAATATGCTTGTGTGAGTCAAATGAATCTGTATGTTATCTTATAATGATGAAAGATGTGCTGTCCAGAGTATTTCACTAATTTATCAATAAGTTTACAAGGCACCTCCCAGTCATTTTCATTCATTCTGCCAACGTTTAAAAACTCCTAGTGTACCCGTGATTCAGTGTTAGACTTTGGTGAAACCTTATGATCTTATAAAGGAACAAAGATACAAATGGAATTCTACATCAGGGTGCAAATGGATGTGTGGTTAATGACAAACATGAAACACCACAGGGATTAGGAAGAGAAAAATCATCTTCAGCTACAGTGACTGCTACAGGAAAATGTAGCCTATATCTGCCATCATCATCTACATCATTACAGATATTACTGACTAATTCTACATGTTAAGTAGGGACAAACAGGGCTATGATTTCACGAGTTAATCTCCTTATATACGACAATCATCTTCTAGTAATTTTCAGTACTAAAAAATGTCCCCAAACTCTTTGAGAATCTAAAAACTTTTTAAAGAAAGCTTCCAAGCTTGCCTGATAGCTCAGTTGGTAAAGAATATGCCTGCAATGCAGGAGACCCTGGTTCAATTCCTGGGTTGGGAAGATCCACTAGAGAAGGGATAGGCTACCCACTCCAGTATTCTTGGGGTTCCCTTGTGTCTCAGCTGGTAAAAAAATCCACCTACAATGTGAGAGACCTGGGTTGGGAAGATCTCCTGGAGAAGGGAAAGGCTACCCACTCCAGTATTCTGGCCTGGAGAATTCCATGGACTCTATAGTTCATGGGGTTGCAGAGTCAGACACGACTGAGCAACTTTCACTTCACTTCCAAGAACTTTAGAATAACTCACTAAATGGAAAGCTCTCTTCTGAAATCTCTACAAATTCTCAGGGAAGAGTCATTTTGATGAAGTCCATGTATTAAAATAATGCTTTTTCTAGCATCTTTTGAAAATGAAGAATCTCATTTTGAGCAGTTAAGGTTTTTAGGGTCACAGGTTTTCAAAAGTCATAAAAAATAAAAAGGGAGAAAGTAGACTATTAAGTCACATCTCATTTCTAGATTTCTGAAACACAGAGGGAGGAATGGGAAGAGAGAGGGAAGGAGGAAGAGAGAGAGAATAAGAGAGCAAATGAAAGAGAGAGAACATACACGTACTAATAAATATTAGCTTGAAAAAGACCTATATTCATATATATTGGGCCATTTTTTTTTTCAAATAAAAAAGGGAAAACTTTCACTGTTTGAGAGTGAAAGTAAGATAGAGAGAGAATAAAAGATAAAGAGAGAATGAAAATATCACAAGTACCAGAATGTTTAGTTTTACATTCTCCTGTTTGAATTTTGAAGCAGATTTCCAGAGTTTGTTTCTTGGTTGTATGTGTGTAGAAGAGCTATATTCTAAGACAGAAAAATAAGAGGAACTGGCCTCAGTACTCAATGCCTGCATACCATTTATTTATTCATCAACTATTTATTGGGTATCTACCATGCCAGACATTGTCTATTAGTTATACAGAGATAAACAAGATTTAGTATTTACAACTTTGAAATCCAATTAGGTTTCAGAGAAACAAATATAATTCTCTCATAGATGATAAATTTAGCACATACAATGTTTCACATACTCTGCCAAGCACCTTATATTCATTTGTAAAGAAAATAGGATCGTATCTTCCTCATCGGTAAATAAGCTGGAGCCTTGGGAAGTTATTTAAACTTGCCCATCATTTCATCTGCTGAGGTCAGGCTTCTAATCACTTTATTGTGTATTTTTAAAGAACTATGTTTGAGCTGTTTTTATTTTTACAAAGGAAGTGAGAAACTCCTCCTGGAGTTGGAAGGAAGGAAGAAAATTTGTGGATGTTCTCCAGCACTGGTCATATTTTAGATGAGTCATAAAGGATGGGTGGATGGGGCAATGAGAAGAACATATTAATAGATGGAGGAACAGCAACATGAACAAATAACAGTTAGCTCAGGATGAAACACTGGGGAAACTGGGAAGAGAGGTGAGAAATAAGGATGGGAAAGTCAGCATGATGCTAGTGAGCCTAACATGTTGAGATGCTTGATAAGACATCAAAATTATTACAGAAGATGGCGTCTTAGGACAAATTCCACAAAAGCAAATTCTGAGACAGGGATCCAGATGCAAGTGATTTATTAAGGAAACACCCTTAAGAGAAGTTAGGTGGATGAAGGAAGACAGAGAAGGGAAAGAGGTCAATCAATAGCTCATTTTAGTCTTTCCACCATCTTGGACCCTGTGGAGGCCTGATGGGTTTCTAAAAGGACACATAGAAGGCTGTGGTCCAAGGTGATTTTTGTGAGCTATGAGCAGGGTCTATGGAACCAGAGGGAGCACTCAGCTGTTCTGAAAACTGAAGGTGTGTGTGCTCGAGATGAAACTGAATGCTACTTAAGCAAGAGATGTGCTTGTGTGCACAAAGCAAAGAAGAACACAGTAACTACTGGTGGAAAATCTTACAAAACCAGAGTAATCTGGGGAAAGATAACTCAGGCTCATGGAAACAGTGGAATGGTTCAGGCCAAATTCCAAAGCAACTGTCCTGTTAGGGCCACTGGGCATAGAACCTGTGTGATGCGGTACCGTTCAAGGATTTAAACTAACCGAAAAGTAAATAAATGAAAGTGTGGATTTTTTCTCTTGGTTAAACAAACAAACAAACTCACTTTCAGGTAAAATCCCAGTCTCAGTCTAATCCCATTGGAGAGCTCTGGAGCCGAAATTACATCTCAAAAGAAGTTATGTAGTACATAGTACATAGTACTACATAGTACATAGGAGTACCTAGTAGTAGGTATAGTAGTACATAGTAGTAGGTATAAACGTTTCTATCCTTTTTTTTAATTTCACAATGATCAGTGTTACTTACTTTGCTGAATACTCCAATATCCCTTACGTCCTATAAGTTAAATACTTTTCATTGTAGCAGCATTGAAAGTCAGCTAGCAAATGTTCTATCATGGCACACCACCAAAGATTGCCAAGTACCTCACTGTGGTGCAGTTACAAATTGGTAGGCTACATACGTGGCTGTAGGTGTATTCATAATGATGAAATTAGGTACATATACATAACCTCCCAGGCTGGAAGGGTGCACTGATTCTCCCTTCACCCAGCAGCCCTAGCCTGCATGACCTCAGTAAGACTGGGAGAGACTCATAGCTCCTCTGAGCAGTGCTTACCAGGCGCAGACTCTAGGGAAGCTACGTCCACATCCCTGTTCTGGCATTGCAGCCATGGGTGCTGTCACACTTGTAGCTTTTCTATAACCCAGCTTAGTCCAGTGGCCTCCTTTAAAAGACCTCCACTTGTTTAACTGTGTTAGTCAGTTATTTGGAGAGAAACACAGAGCTGTTAGGTTTTTAAGGGTTTGTTTTGCCTTTGCTGTAGTTTATTTTTTAAAATGGTACTTTATGAAAATACAGTCCTTTCGTTATCAGGATAAAAAAAGTTAAAAAAAATTCCAACTTTAAAAAGATGATTAGAAAGTGCTACATGCAAATAGATGGTTTCATTGTATTGAGTGTGTAATGTGGTTAAAAGTGATTATTGTAGTGACACAGAGTTAATCCAGTTATTTGTAAGTTTATTTCTGTTAATTGTAGATACAATAAATTGGCTTGTCAGAAAAAAAAAAAAAAAAGAAGAAGTTATGCTCACAGGCAAACAATTTAAGATTCCTACTCCCCCAGTAGGTCATTGGCTATGCCAGGGATATGATCTAACAGAGACTGCTAGTTCTGTGTGAAGATTGGTGAAGCAATTCCAATAGCCCAATGGTTGACCTCTGAAACCCAGTCTGCAAGACAAGCAGAAGCTGTAGGATTGGGGTAGAGAACATGACCAGAGCAAAACGGTGTCTGTTATAGGTGGTAATGCCCTAATTGTCATCAGAATGACATTTGTTAGAATTAAAATTGTCACTCAAATGACTTGAGAGGGACGCTGACTCAGAGTCCCTGAAATTCTTGAATTGAAAAACAGTAAAATCTTCAGACCAAAAATAGTCTATGAAGTTGTGAGAGCAACCAAGGCAGAAATGAGAGGACCATAGAATTATAGATCAGAACAGAAATTCATAAGATGCTTAAACACAATCCAACCTGATGATGATTTGAAGATGAAGAAAGCATAACCAAGGAAATCACAACCAAGGAAATTACCATGCCTACAAAATTAGGGGCAGAGCCCAAACAGAGTATTTTTCCCTTGAATCAAACTTGAGTCCACTTGCTAGTCCACATCTGCAGTTTTGGAGAGGCATGATATTCAAACACTAATTTGGACCAGTAAAACAAAGGATTCTCTATCACTGAGATTTTAGATTTTCTAACCTCCCTTGTGGTTGGATGTAGCATGTGACTCAGTCCTGGGTTGTGATGTGATGTGCCTGGAAGCATCACTTCCAGGCTGCCTCATAGACAAACACTCAGGTAGCCATCTGTGTTCTCTTTTTGTATCGGCTGGTCAAGTAATGAGGACTCAAAGGAAATAGAGATCAATGGACAAAATGGAAGGATCCTGGATCACTGGCTGACTGTATGTAACAATTCCTCCTTCTCAACTCAACCACTAATCACCCCCCATTGGACTGTAACATGGGCAAGGAATAAATATTTTAGTCCCTGGGTGAAATTTGGGGATTATTTGCTTTAGCAATGAGTCTGTCACAACCAATACATAAAATCATTGACCAAATTTTATCAAGCAGTTTTTTATACTATTAAAATTCATTAAAGGTTCACATTTATTTAAAATACTCTGCAATGTTCTTTTTTTTTTTAAATTAACTTTTATTGGAGTATAGTTGCTTTGGAAAAGACCCTGATGCTGGGAAAGATTGAAGGCAAAAGGAGAAGATGGCAGCAGAGGATGAGATGATTAGATAACATCACCAAGTCAATGGACATGAATTTGAGCAAACTCTTGGAGATAGTGAAGGACAGAGAAGCCTGGCATGCTGTAGTCCATGGGGTTGTGAAGAGTTGGTCAAGACTGAGGAACTGAAAAACAGCAGCAACATAGTTGCTTTACAATGCTGCATTAGTTTCTGCTACATCAAGCAGTTTTGAGCCAAGGCACCAGGCTGATAGTAGGTAATCCAAAGATGGATGAAATATGGCCCTGCTCTAAAGTACTCTTTTGCATCATAGCAGGAGGGGGAAAACTTGAATAAATGAGGACAGATCAAAAACATAGATGCCATAGGAGTTAGGAACAGTAATACAACTCTTCTGGTGATATTGTTCTTGAGAATCTTCATAGAAGAGATGGCAGGGCTCCAAAAACTTGAAGGGTTCATCAAGATTTTGATAAGATAGTAGAGTGCTGGTGCTCCATAGAACTCATTCCTTAGAGTGACCCAACATGATATGGAATACTCCTGAGATAAAAGTTAGGACTCTGGCAAGATGTTGACACCAAACTTTTGAAGACTTGGAATTTTAAGCAAACAGTTAAATAAATTAGCTGTTGTTGTGTAGCAAACAAACCTGAAATGTAACAACTGCTTATTATTTTTTACAGGAGAGTTTTGCTGCTATGGTTCAGGCCTTTAGCTGATCTCTGTTCTTTTCCAGGGCAAACCATTCAATATCACAGTAATCCAAGTCTATGCCCCAACCAGTAATGCTGAAGAAGCTGAAGTAGAATGGTTCTATGAAGACCTACAAGACCCTTTAGAACTAACACCCAAAAAAGATGTCCTTTTCATTATAGGGGACTGGAATGCAAAAGTAGGAAGTCAAGAAACACCTGGAGTAACAGGCAAATTTGGCCTTGGAATATGGAATGAAGCAGGGCAAAGACTAATAGAGTTTTGCCAAGAAAATGCACTGGTCATAACAAACACCCTCTTCCAACAACACAAGAGAAAACTCTATACATGGACATCACCAGATGGTCAACACCGAAATCAGATTGATTATATTCTTTGCAGCCAAAGATGGAGAAGCTCTATACAGTCGGCAAAAACAAGACCAGGAGCTGACTGTGGCTCAGACCATGAACTCCTTATTGCCAAATTCAGACTTAAATTGAAGAAAGTAGGGAAAACCACTAGACCATTCAGGTATGACCTAAATCAAATCCCTTATGATTATACAGTGGAAGTGAGAAATAGATTTAAGGGCCCAGATCTGATAGATGGAGCGCCTGATGAACTATAGAATGAGGTTCATGACATTGTACAGGAGACAGGGATCAAGACCATCCCCATGGAAAAGAAATGCAAAAAAGCAAAATGGCTGTCTGGGGAGGCCTTACAAATAGCTGTAAAAAGAAGAGAAGCGAAAAGCAAAGGAGAAAAAGAAAGATATAAACATCTGAATGCAGAGTTCCAAAGAATAGCAAGAAGAGATAAGAAAGCCTTCTTCAGCGATCAATGCAAAGAAATAGAGGAAAACAACAGAATAGGAAAGACTAGAGATCTCTTCAAGAAAATCAGAAATACCAAAGGAACATTTCATGCAAAGATGGGCTCGATAAAGGACAGAAATGTTATGGACCGAACAGAAGCAGAAGATATTAAGAAGAGGTGGCAAGAATACACAGAAGAACTGTACAAAAAAGATCTTCACGGCCGAGATAATCACGATGGTGTGATCACTAACCTAGAGCCAGACATCCTGGAATGTGAAGTCAAGGGAGCCTTAGAAAGCATCACTACGAACAAAGCTAGTGGAGGTGATAGACTTCCAGTTGAGCTATTCCAAATCCTGAAAGATGATGCTGTGAAAGTGCTGCACTCAATATGCCAGCAAATTTGGAAAACTCAGCAGTGGCCACAGGACTGGAAAAGGTCAGTTTTCATTCCAATCCCAAAGAAAAGCAATGCCAAAGAATGCTCAAACTACCGCACAATTGCACTCATCTCACACGCTAGTAAAGTAATGCTTAAAATTCTCCAAGCCAGGCTTCAGCAATATGTGAACCATGAACTTCCTGATTGTCAAGCTGGTTTTAGAAAAGGCAGAGGAACCAGAGATCAAATTGCCAACATCTGCTGGATCATGGAAAAAGCAAGAGAGTTCCAGAAAAATATCTATTTCTGCTTTATTGACTATGTCAAAGCCATTGACTGTGTGGATCACAATAAACTGTGGAAAATTCTGAAAGAGATGGGATTACCAGACCACCTGATCTGCCTCTTGAGAAATCTGTATGCAGGTCAGGAAGCAACAGTTAGAACTGGACATGGAACAACAGACTGGTTCCAAATAGGAAAAGGAGTTCGTCAAGGCTGTATATTGTCACCCTGTTTCTTTAACTTATATGCAGATACATCATGAGAAATGCTGGACTGGAAGAAACACAAGCTGGAATCAAGATTACCAGGAGAAATATCAATAATCTCAGATATGCAGATGGCACCACCCTTATGGCAGAAAGTGAAGAGGAACTCAAAAGCCTCTTGATGAAGGTGAAAGTGGAGAGTGAAAAAGTTGGCTTAAAGCTCAACATTCAGAAAACGAAGATCATAGCATCTGGTCCCATCACTTCATGGGAAATAGATGGGGAAACAGTGGAAACAATGTCAGACTTTATTTTTCTGGGCTCCAAAATCACTGCAGATGCTGACTGCAGCCATGAAATTAAAAGACACTTACTCCTTGGAAGGAAAGTTATGACCAACCTAGATAGCATATTCAAAATCAGAGACATTACTTTGCCAACAAAGGTTCGTCTAGTCAAGGCTATGGTTTTCCAGTGGTCATGTATGGATGTGAGAGTTGGACTGTGAAGAAGGCTGAACGCCAAAGAATTGATGCTTTTGAACTGTGGTGTTGGAGAAGACTCTTGAGAGTCCCTTGGACTGCAAGGAGATCCAACCAGTCCATTCTGAAGGAGATCAGCCCTGGGATTTCTTTGGAAGGAATGATGCTAAAGCTGAAACTCCAGTACTTTGGCCACCTGATGTGAAGAGCTGATTCATTGGAAAAGTCTCTGATGATGGGAGGGATTGGGGGCAAGAGGAGAAGGAGACGACAGAGGATGAGATGACTGGATGGCATCACTGACTCGATGGACATGAGTCTGAGTGAACTCCAGGAGTTGGTGATGGACAGGGAGGCCTGGCGTCCTGTGATTCATGGGGTCACAAAGAGTCGGACACGACTGAGCAACTGATTTGATCTGTGTAGCAAACAAACCTGAATTGTAACAACTGCTTATTATTTTTTACACGAGAGTTTTGCTGTTATGGTTCAGGCCTTTAGCTGATCTTGGTTAGATTCTTTCATGTATCTTCATTCAGCTGATAGGTTAGTTGGATGACCTCAGCTAGGGCAAATTGTCTCTGATCTTTGTTTCTAAAATTTTTCAGGATGGTAACCTGAGATTACTCACATATTGGTAGCAAGAGACAGAAATGTTTGTGTGTGTGTGAGTGCTCAGTCATGTCCCAACTCTTTGTGGCCCTATGGACTATAGCCCACCAGGCTCCTCTGTCCATGGAGTTTTCAAGGCAAGAATGGTGGAGCAGGTTCCCATTTCCTCCTCCAGGTGATCTTTCCAACCCAGGGATTGAACCCATGCCTCCTGTTTCTCCTGCGTTGGTAGGTGGATTCTTTACCACTAAGCTACCTGGGAAGCCCTAAGGGACATAGGAGAGAACACCAAAATGCACAGGTACTTCATAAAGATGCTGGTTGTAATCATGGGACAATGCAAGTCACATGGTCAAGTGCCGAGTCAGTATGGGAGGGCATTTCCAAAGGCTATGGCTAGGAGCACATGTGAGGACTTGGGGCTCTTCAGGCCAGCGATATCTGTAATTGGTGTATTCACTCAAAGGTGTGAACCCAGGACTCAGCATCTGTAACTGCTTAGATTCCATTCCCATCTCTGAAATTTCCTGACTGCGTGATTTTGGTTAAGTGACATTTAACCTTTCAGAACCTCAGCTTCCTCAAGTAAAAAACTGAGATAGAAATTTTGCTTACATCACAAGGTTGTTTGAGGATTCAGTAAGTTAATTTATGGAAGATGTTTAGAGCAGGGCTTGGTATATATTAAGCTTCCTCCATATAAATGTTAGTCTCTGTTTTCAGGTTGATTTTAGAAATGTGGTGCAGTGAGTGTGTTTCTATATGTGAACCTGAGCAGATAGGAGTGGGAGTATGAGGTGTCCTGGAAAAAGACTTTCCTTAATACACCATTTTGCCTCATATTGTTCTTGATAGTGATTACAGTTTATTTATTAATTGATGGCATCTCTGTAGACTGTCAGAGCAAAGATGTCCCTGGAGAAAGTTAAATAGATAAGAAACACTTTATTCAAGGCAATTGCAATAGGAGAAAAGCCAGAGCCAACTCTGAATTCAGCTCTGATGATGCAAAAGAGAGTAAGGTTTTTAAGAGCTGAGGTGAGAAGATCATAGCTCACCATGGTTACTAACTGGGCTTTATCTGAAATAAAAGTAATCTTTGTTATGTCTTCATGATAGAGGTCATTTTACAATTTAGAAGTCAGGGATCTACCCTTCCCACAGAGACTGGGAGACAGGCGCTCTCTTCTCGGTGATTAAAGGAGATGTCCCCCTCCTCCTACCCTACTGCTAGGAATGTAAATTGGTGCAGCCACTATGGAGGTTCCTTAAAAAACTAAAAATAGAGTTATCATAGCATCTAGCAACCCCACTCTTGGTCATATATCTGGAAAACACTATAATTTGAAAAGACACATGCACCCCAGTGTTTGTAGCAGCACTGTTTATAATAGCTAAGACATGGAAGCAACCTAAATGTACATGGACAGGTGAATGGATAAAGATGTGGTGTATATACAATCAATGTATATGCAGCCACAAAAAAGAATGAAATCATGCTATTTGTAGCAACATGGATGGACCTAAAGATTATGGTATTAAGTGAAGTAAGTCAAAAAGAAAAAGACAAATACCACATGATATTGCTTGCTTGTGGAACCTAATAAACCATGGTACAAGTGAACTTATTTACAAAACAGAAGCAGACTCATAGAGATAGAAAATGATCTTATAGTTACCAAAGGGGAAATGGGAGAGGGATAAATTGGAGTTTGGGATTAACATACATAAACTTCTGTATATAAAGTAGATAAACAATAAGATTGTATTGTACAGGACAGGAAACCATATTTCCTTGCAATAAATATCTTATAATAAACTATAATGGTAAAGAATATCTATATATCTGTATCTATCTATATAACTGATTCACTTTTGCTGTACAACTAACATTGTAAATTATGCTTCAATGCAAAAAAAAAAAAAAAAAAAAAAGGAGTGGTTCCCGGATCCTTGAGAAAGACATTTCTGGCTTGGAAAACTGGTAAGGGGCTATTTAGGAAAAGATTTACATATCAGAAAGCAGAGAAAGCAATTACAAGTTCCTAAAGTTGGTGCTCCAAAAAAGGAAAGGCTTCTGAATTAGAGTCTAGAAGAAGCCCTTGTAGGGTTTGGTCAAGATGAGGAGAGTGTTTTTAGTCAAGTTGGTCCTTCAGAGTTTCTGTGCTTTGCCACTTGCACCTTAAACATGGAAATTAAATCTCAAGTTCAATAGTTGGCTACTCAGCACATTTAGCAATATATCTGGTAGGATTTTAAGCCTGTGGTGAGTTACTACTTTAGATACTAAACAGGGCCCTATTTAAAATGTCTGCTTTCTATTCAAAATGCCTGCTTTCTGGCCACAACTTTTGTAAGCAAAAAGCTTTACATAAATTAAGAGAAGAGCATTTAAAAATTCTAGAGAAAATGGCTTTAACCAGAACAATGAGCCAAAAGGAAGAAGGTATACATTTAAAATTTCTATTACATATTTTTATGTTTAGCTTATAATGCATCTATACATTTCTTTCTCAGAGTAACATATTTTTTGCAGCATATTTTTACTTGGACCTAGTGGTGCAGATGGTGGAGGGAAGTGTGAAGATGGAGGGAAGTGTGAATCCCTAGGGGTGCTAAGAAAATGAGAGGGTTGGAACCAGAATATAAAATGAGGAAGAAAGACTCATGTAGGAGATAGAGGAAAAAAAGAGGAGCAAAAGTAACATAAATAATATAGGCTTACCCTGCTTTATTGCACTTTAGTATATTTCACAGATACTGTAGTTTTTACAAATTGGTTTCGTGGCAACAAGTCAAGAAACTTTACTAGTGCCATTTTCCCAACAGAGTTTGCTCATTTTGTGTCATGTTTTGGTAATTCTTACAATATTTCTAACATTTTCATTATTATTATATCTGCTGCAATAATCCATGATCAGTGAACTTTGGTATACTACAGTGACTCACCAAAAGGTGAGATGATAGTTAGCATTTTTTGACAATATTTTTTTTTTAATTAAGGCATGCACGTAGCTATCTTAGGTATCATGCTATTGTGCACTTAGTAGACTAAAGTAGAGTGTAGATATAACTTTTACATGCACTGAGAAACTGAAAAATGTTTGTGACTTGTTTTATTGTGAGATTCACTTTATTGCGGTCTGGAACTGAACCCACAGTACCTCTGAGGTCTGCCTGTATTGATGATAAGGTCTCTGGAGTGAAAGAGAAATATTTCTTAAAAAGTAGAGAATACATCATATTTTGCATATATTTGTCTCCATTCAAGTCTCCTCCCTCTTCCCCCACCCTGATCTATAGCAGTTCTTTTGGAAAACTCAGTATCATCCCCCTCATCTGGATAATTCTTCTTTCCCTGGATTCCAATCAAGTGGTCCTGTAAATATGGGCAACACTGAATCCCCTGAGAGGATGGAGTGTACTACCAAGAATGGCATTGCTGACTCAATGGACGTGAATTTAAGCAAACTGGTAGATGGTGAAGGACAGGGAAGCCTGGCGTGCTGCAGTTCATAAGATCACAAAAAATTGACTGAACAATGAAAGCAATCAAGAAGGGCTAAACAGAGTGGTGGTTAAATGGTAAGGAGAAAGATGGGGAGAACTTGGTTCTGTAACCAACAGTTCTATGACTTAGGTGTTTCCAAGGAAGTAAGATTTTCAGGGCTAAAATCAGGATAATCCTCCCCAAAGCAGGATAGTTGATCACCTTCGAGCTTCCAAGGAAGGTTTCTAAAATTGACAACCAAAATTGTCCTGACTAATAAGGTAGGACACTATTGTAGTCAAATCACCCAATAAGAAATTTGGTGGAGATTTTCACCTTAACACCTCACCCTCAAATTAATTAGTTAAGCAAGGATATGATTTGGGATGTTAATAAATGAATTATAATCGTAGCAAACGCAAAGGGGATGTATCCAATAGTCTTTATTTAAAAAATGGCTTTATGGGGATTCCGCTATATAGAAATGGCCATGCTGCTGCTAAGTTGCTTCAGTCGTGTCCGACTCTGTGCAACCCCAGAGACGGCAACCCACCAGGCTCCCCCATCACTGGGATTCTCCAGGCAAGAGTACTGGAGTGGGTTGCTATTTCCTTCTCCAATAGAAATGGCCATATCATACAATAATTATATCAGAGCCTCATCTCTCTATCTAAACTTTGAAAGTACACATAAAGAACTACTTAGAAGGTATCACAATAGATTACATTAAGGAAACAACCAAAAGGGTTTAACTGCATATATACAAATTGCTAATCTGTTGTGTACCACCCAATTCTGTATTCAGACAGTGACACCTCTCTAAAGCCTAAACCTTGCTTTGGGTTCTTTAAGAGCAGAGCCTGAGACAAGGACACCAGTGCAAGTGGTTTATTTGGAGGTGAGCATGGTAGGAAGTGCAAGCAGGGTAGCTGGGAAATTGAGATGGGGGGAGGGGGGAGGAAGTCAACCAAGGTCTGCTAATGAACTGTACTAGGCTGGGAGATGGGGCCAGTCCTGATGAGATTCTGGTGAACTGTGTGGAGAGTGCCCCTGACTGGTGCCACAGGAGGATGGAGACTTGGGAATAATTAACCAATGGCTCCTTCCAACCTATGGTTAAAAGCTGCCCCCAGGAATATTAACACCCTGAGATTTGGGGTCCTGTGGTCTTCCCACCTTTCATCTCTGAGATGCTGTTGTTCACTGTCTGCATCTTACCCCTAGTTGTAGGGATAAAGCAGGTAGGGTAAAATCAGGTAAAACCAGGGTAAAACCAGGTAGGCTGAAATGATAGGTAGAAGGCACTGGAAGCATTGTCTGCAGCACAGTCATATTTCTGCCTGTAATTGTTCTTTCCACCCTAAAGAAATCCAACTGTCAACTAAAAAATTATTCAGAACCTAACAATTGAGAGTTATGTTTTATTCTTCAGGAATTTTTAGGACTTCAAGCCTGGGAGGCAGCATCTCAAGTAACCCCGAGAGAACTGCTCTGCAGAGGGGAGGGGGAAGCCAAGGTGTTTGTAACAAAGGGAAGGTAGTCCAAATGTCAAAAGATTATTATTAATTAAAGGAAAACCAGATATGTCATGTTAAGAAATTTAGCACTTTCTATGGATGGGAAGATGGAAGAGTCTGGGCTCACTGAAAACATTCCTCTGATAATGCATCTCAGCCACCTGGGACCAATATCTTGTATTTTTACAACCTGAGTTTCCTCAGGGCTCACCAGTTCAGCATCAGTGGTGGCTGCAACTGCTGATGACTCTGACATCCTCTGTTTACTGCTATGGCAGACAATGTGAGAGTTGGACTGTGAGGAAAGCTGAGTGCTGAAGAATTGATGCTTTTGAACTGTGGTGTTGGAGAAGACTCTTGAGAGTCCCTTGGACTGCAAGGAGATCCAACCAGTCCATTTTGAAGGAGATCAGTCCTGGATGTTCTTTGGAAGGACTGATGCTAAAGCTGAAACTCCAGTACTTTGGCCACCTCATGCAAAGAGTTGACTCATTGGAAAAGACCCTGATGCTGGGAGGGATTGGGGGCAGGAGGAGAAGGGGACGACAGAGGATGAGATGACTGGTTGGCATCACCGACACGATGGACGTGAGTTTGAGTGAACTCCGGGAGTTGGTGATGGACAGGGAGGCCTGGTGTGCTGCGATTCATGGGGTTGCAAAGAGTCGGACACAACTGAGCGACTGTACTGAACTGAACTGATGGCAGACAATACTCCATTTGTCATAACTAAAGCTGAAGGAGATCCTTAAAGATGGTATATGGGCAAGAGGCTTATTTAATGATGTCTACTAGTGGCTGGGAGAGGTAAGAGTGATTTTAAACCACACACAGATTTTTGGTAGAGCACGATTAGATACCTGGATTCCTAATGTTCATTCCAGGGCACACATGTTGGCACTGACTGTGTCTATGGACTGTGGACACTGCAAATACAATTTTGATATTAACATGAGAACAAAGCAAAATGTCCTCTAATGCTTTGAAATGTATTCTTTTAAGAAATTGATATTTCCCTTTCCTCCTTTACCTTAATATTTTTTCAGCTTTATTGAAGTAAATTTACATACAAAATTGTAAGATATATAAAGTATACATTGTGGAGCTTTGGTATATGTACACATTGTGAAAGAATCCCCCCTATCTGGTTAATCAACACATCCATCTCCTTATTTACTTCCTTATTTATTTATTCATTCATTTATTTTTGGTGAGAATATTTAAGTTCTACTCTTAGAAAATTTCAATTTTGCTATTCAATGTTATCAACTATAGTCACCATATTTTACATTAAGTCTTTGAACCTTATTTTCATCTTATAGCTAAAAGTTTGTACTGTTTTATCAACCTCTTCCAAATCTTCCAATCCTCTTACCTTGGGAACCACTTCTGTACTCTCTGCTTCTTGGAATTTGACTTTTTCCTGATTTATTCTTAACAGAAGCATTTTATCAGAGAAAAAGAATAAAGCCACATGTTATTTGGTGTCAGAAATCATTAATTTGCATAATGAACCCTGTGCCTACTTACTGAAAAGCCTCAGGCAAAGTGAGTGCTTAAACTTGGTTTCTTCATCAGTGAAATTGATCTTGGTGAGGCAGCAATGAGCCATGGCATGAAACAAGATCTTAATTCCCTGCCCAGGAATTGAACCAGGGTAGCCTGGATGAAAACCAGGAATCCTAGCCACCACACCAGGCAAGATTAGAGGCTAGAGACTATTTTTTCCCTGGACCTTTGCCCCCAGTGCAAAACACACTTATCATGGAGGCAGAAACTGTAAATGCAGGTACAAAGTTTATTATTAGAGACATAGCATAACAGCAAGTGAGAGAAAACACAGAGAAATGGCTTGTTTAGTTAAGATAGATGCAAGGAAGAGATGCACACCCAGAGAGAAAGGGTGTGAGCATCCTCCTAGTAAGGAGGAGTGCAGTAAAGAGGCAGTTAAGTCACTGATGTAGGTCAGTTTTCCCAGATCTTTGTTTCCCAGTAGCCAATTATCCCCATTTCTTTTTCCACATTTGACCTACCCTGGGACCCTTCCCTGAGTGCACATGCCTCCTCAGTGAAGATGGATCTTGAAGTGAAGACTTCCATGAGGAACAAGACTCATTATGGTCTGGTATTATCCCCTGACTTTTGACCTCCAAAGAGCCTTTCTGTACATGTGCAGCATCTCCTTTGTCCCCCAAACGGGGGGAGTGCAGATCCCTTACTCCTTTACTCAAACAGGGTTTTGCCTCTCTTTGTCCTTGCTTTCGCTATTACCTTGTCTATTGCCTTGAGTATTACCTTAAGGTGCTTACAAGAGACAAAGACTGGGCTATTTGCCCTGTTTCTGTTGTTACTTCCATTTCAGAGGCCAAACAGAAGGCTGATTGTAAATGCTTCAACTAGAGCTCATCTATCTCTTGTCTTGAGCAATGCTAACAGTCATAAGTGTCCAGCCTGAAGCCTGCTTCTTTGTGCCTCATGAAGCACAAACAGGATGCCAGTTGTAAATGTCTAACTTGGAGTCCATCTATCTCCTGCCTCAAGATGAGTAGAGCATTTTCTATCTCACAGGATTCTGCTGGGAAATCAAATAAAATCCATTATATCAAGAGGTTTGTGAGCCATAGTTACCAGTGCTAGTTGTCAGTGTCATTGCAAGTTCTAATAAAATGTTTGCCCAGCAGGACATTTTTGGAGGGTCTATGATGCTCTGAGTTCTGTAACACAGTCTTGTTTTCCTGTGTTCAACCCTACCTCAAAAGACCATAGTGCAATAAAGTTAAGGGGAACTAACCAGAAACCCACACAATACTGTGATTAGTATAACACATAGATTGACTGTTTTATTTGCTTGGAACTTGGCAAATGAAAACTGTATTAGCTAATAAATGCAGTCAAGCTGGTTTTAGAAAAGGCAGAGGAAAGAAAGAAAGAAAGAAAGTGAAGTCACTCAGTCGTGCCCAACTCTTTGTGACCCCATGGATAGTAGCCTGCACCAAGCTCCTCCGTCCATGGGATTTTCAAGGCAAGAGTACTGGAGTGGGTTGCCATTTCCTTCTCCAGGGAATCTCCCCAACCCAGGGATTGAACCCAGGTCTCTCACATTGTAGACAGACGCTTTACTGTCTGAGCCACCAGAGGAACCAGAGATCAAATTGCCAACATCCACTGGATCATGGAAAAAGCAAGGGAGTTCCAGAAAAACAGCTATTTCTGCTTAATTGACTATGCCAAAGCCTTTGGCTGTGTGGATCACAATAAACTCTGGAAAATTCTGAAGGAGATGGGAATACCAGACCACCTGACCTGCCTCTTCAGAAACCTATATGCAGGTCAGGAAGCAACAGTTAGAACTGGACATGGAACAACAGACTGGTTCCAATTAGGAAAAGGAGTACATCAAGGCTGTATATTGTCACCCTGATTATTTAACTTATATTCAGAGTACATGATGAGAAATGCTGGGCTGGAAGAAGCACAAGCTGGAATCAAGATTGCCGGGAGAAATATCAATAATCTCAGATATGCAGATGACATCACCCTTATGGCAGAAAGTGAAGAGGAACTAAAGAACCTCTTGATGAAAGTGAAAGTGGAGAGTGAAAAAGTTGGCTTAAAGCTCAACATTCATAAAACGCAGATCATGGCCTCTAGTCCCATCACTTCATGGGAAATAGATGGGGAAATAGTGTAAACAGTGTCAGACTTTAGTTTTTTGGGCTCCAAAATCACTATAGATGGTGACTGCAGCCATGAAATTAAAAGTCGCTTTCTCCTTGGAAGGAACGTTATGACCAACCTAGATAGCATATTGAAAAGCAGATATTACTTTGTCAACAAAGGTCCATCTAGTCAAGGCTATGGTTTCTCCAGTGGTCATGTATGGATGTGCGAGTTGGAGTATGAAGAAAGCTGAGCGCCGAAGAATTGATGCTTTTGAACTGTGGTGTTGGAGAAGACTCTTGAGAGTCCCTTGGACTGCAAGGAGATCCAACCAGTCCATCCTACAGGAGATCAGTCCTGGGTGTTCATTGGAAGGACTGATGCTGAAGCTGAAGCTCCAATACTTTGGCCACCTCAAGTGAAGAGTTGACTCATTGGAAAAGACTCTGATGCTGGGCAGGACAAGAAAGGGATGACAGAGGATGAGATGGCTGGATGGCATCACTGACTCGATGGACGTGAGTCTGAGTGAACTCCGGGAGTTGGTGATGGACAGGGAGGCCTGGCGTGCTGTGATTTATGGGGTCGCAAGGAGTCGGACATGACTGAGTGACTGAACTGAACTGAACTGAACCCAGGGAAGGGCAGCCATGGTGTTTCACAAAGAATTTTGACAGTATTTGGGACTCCTGTTCTTTTGTTGTCATAGGGCTCACTAGAGCCTAGTGGTTCCGTTGTGGGTGTATTTGTTGGCCTTTGTTGTTGAAGCACAGCGGACCACAGAGGCTAACAGAAGGCTCCTGTGGCTTTGTTGAAGGCTGTCCTCCCTGGAACCCCTGAGAACGGCTTTAATAATCAGCTTTGACCTTATGCTTGAAAACAAGTCAGTACTGTTCTTGTTTGGCCCATCTTTTTCTTTAATCCTTCAGGTTAAAAAGTGCTCTCTTAAGTCATATGCAAAAACGTTTTTACCCTAGGGCAGACAGCTTTCAATGAAGAGATGGAAAAAGCGCTGACTTAAACTCACTGTTACATCAAACCCAGACCTTCCAGGTCATAATCCCTGTAGCCAAATTTCAAAACCTGAGCTTTTGTTAAGCAGCCTGGGGGCAACTCCATTAATAAAAGCCCCTTGTCTACAGTCTCTTTAGAGTTCACAGCAATGGTTCTCAAATATTAGCATATGCAAAATTCATGAAGGTTGCTTTGAAAAAAAATAGATTTCTTGGTGGCGGAGGTGGTTTTGGTGTGAAGCATGTGCTCTGATTTACCCCTGGAGATTCTGCTGGGGTTGACCTTGAAGGATTCCTTCTTTTCTCATGGCAAGGTTTACCCTAGTTGAGTTTCAACCTCTTTGGAATTTCTCACCTTTAACTTGTCCTTCTGTCCTTGTATCTGTATAATTGTTTAATTTACACATTGACAATGAACTTGACCTCTAGAGCTCTTGCTAAGAACTGAAAGACCATAATTAAAGAAAGGCCACAAAAGTGATATGTGCACCAACATAGATGAATCTCATAGATATTTTGTGGAGTATTTTGTGGAAAGAAGCCAGACAAAAAAAGAGTTCATGCTACATGATTCTGTTTATATAACATTCTAGAGCACCCTCCCCTGTACCTTCTCACCTATAGCTGAATGTGGCTGGAGAAAAATACACAGCATACAGATGGGTCTCATTCATTCATGGTCATTAGCGTCAAGTGCATCTTACCACAATGTGGTGCTTATATTTATCCCGTTCATTTATGCTCCCAACTTTCTAGAAAACCATTCTGTACCCTCTCATCTCTAAGCTTCTACACCTCTCTCCTCATCGTTAGTCCCAGAGGATGGCCATACTTTCCATGTCATAAGGAAAATGGAAACATTCAGAAAAGTACTCCTGTGCTCTCCCATTAACACTAATATGCACCTATCTGCATTCCTGCCTTTTTATTTAACTTTTCTCCTATTTGGATGTCTGAAGCCCTATGCTCTGAACTAAAAAATATCTACGTTTGCCCACTAGCTCCCATCCATTCCTCAAGTTGTCAAGGTAATCAATCCAAAAATTCTTTTTCTTTCCCTTTCATAATATTTTCGCTTTACTGAAATTTTCATACTTGGAAGCACATGGTTACTTTTTTCATTCCTAACAATAGTTTTGTGTGTCCAGCCATTACTCACTTCTATCCTCTTTACAGTAAATCCTCAAAAGGGTGTCAGTTGTTTAGTCTTCTATTCTCTCTTGAACTCACTCCAAGTTCTGCCCTCATTATACCATTAAACCTGTTTCCATCAAGGTCTCAAATGATTTCTACATTTACAAATATCATATGTTCAGTCTAACTCCTTTTATTTTTTTAATCTGAGCAGATGATAAATGCCTCTCTTAGTTGAAATGCCTTTTCCATTTGGCTTTCCAAGGATCATATTTGCCTGATTTTCTCCTCCTTTGCTTTCCACTATTTTTCCAGTTCTCTTCATCTTCCCAGTTTCTCAAGGTTGGGGGATATAGGAACTTAGTCCTTGGAACTTTTTCTAGTCTCTCCATTGGTTGTTTCAACTAAAGATATGGATTTAAATATCTTAAAAATAAGTAAATAAATAAATAATAAATATTTATTAATACCTACCAAATTTATTTTATCAGCCTGGACCTCTGTCCTCAACTATAGACTCTTTAAAACAACCTCTCTGGCCCACTGCTATATCCAATGTTTACTCTCATAGATATTTAAAATAAATACATCCAAAGCTAGGTTCCCATTAATTGACTCCAAACTTACTCATTTGCAATCTTCTTCACCTCAACAAATATTCAAGCCCATACTTTTAGTAGTATTATTGAATCCTCTGTTTCATAAACCATATGTGATTTAAAACAACAACAACAACAAAATATTATTACTCTTCCTTCAAAATATGTCCTCAGTTTGACCACCTCTCAGACCCTTCACTGTTACCATAGTTTAAGCCGCCAGACCCATGAGGGCCTGGAAGAAGCTCTTTATCATGTTTCTGATTGCACCTCTTTTCTCTTCAATGTGGGCTTCCCTTGAAGCTCAGCTTGTGAAGAATCCACCTGCAATGCAGGAGACATGGGTTCAATCCCTGGGTTGGGAAGATCCTCTGGAGAAGCGAAAGGCTACCCACTCCAGTATTCTGGCCTGGAGAATTCCATGGGCTGTATAGTCCACGGGGTTGGAAAGACTGAGCAACTTTCACTTTCACTCTCCCATGTTCTCACTTAATTCCAGCTATACTAGGGTTCTCACTGCCAGACATCACTCACTCAGGGCCTCTACCCCAGATATTTCTTCTTTCTGGAATTTTCCTTCCTGAGATGTGCATGGCTTACTCATTTTTGTCCTTCATATGCTTTCTCGAATAGCCCTCCTCAATGAAGACTTCACTACCTGATTTATCTTCACTATCCAATTGTAACCCTCTCACTCCCAACACTTAGTCCCCTTCTTTCTTCACCTCTTCCTTCCTTCCTTTCTTCCCTGCCTTTCTTTCCTTTATTCTTCCCTCCCTTCCTTCCTTCCTTCCATCCTCTTAATTTTTTCTCTAACATTTTCATCAGGCTCATTATATGTCCTTTCCATTTGAATTCAGGTTTTAAGAGGGGAGGTTTTTGTGAGTGTTTGTTCATTGCTGTATTGCCAGCACCTAGGACAGTGCCTTGCACATAGTAGGCATTCAATATACACTGATAGAATTAATGAATGGTTAAATGAATGCAGGGGATGTTGGGCTTTTACTTTTCATAATATGAACACTGTATATCATAAATACAACTCAAGTGTAGCTCAGCTTCTCATTTATTTAAGCAATCACATCCCATTCTTATACATATCATGCTTATGATCCACTAAAATTTCTGGCTCTTTTTCTTCACAACTCTTGCCAACCCAGGAGGTCCCTATTGTGTATTCATGAAATTATTTTTAAACTTCACACATGGCCCTTTATAAGCCTCATCTTGTTATTTTCAATGCAGCAGTCCAAGTCTGTCAAGAGATAATTTTGAATATTGATTTTGATGCATCTTGCATTAACATTCTCTACTCACTTTGATAAACTCTTTCGTTTGGCTTCATTTATGTTCATTATAATGTTTAATCAGACAGGACAAATTGAAGAGTTCTGTGGGTTACCAAGAGAGGCTGCATATTCCAGAAACAGCTACACCAACACATGTACAAGCTCTTCTTATACTGTGATGCTGCCATGCCTCCCTGAACCTAAACAAGTCTTCAACTGCCTCAATCAATAGAGTAGGGTGGAAATAACTCTACATGACTTCTAAAGCTAAATTAGAAATGATTGCACAGCTACTGCCTGGTTCTTTCTTGAGATATGCACCTTTGGACTATGAGCTGATGTGTAAAAAATTCAGCTACATCAAGGCCATCATTCTGAAGAAATCACATAGAAAGGCCACATGGAGGTAGGGACTGTAGCCTGAGGAACCCCAGATACTCAAGTCACCAGTTATTTAAGTCTCTGCAGCCCTGCCACCAGACAAGTGCATGAAGAAGGCTTAAAGGTGATTCTAGTCTCCACCACCACCTGACTGCAGCTTTATGACAGACCCGAGGCCAGAAACATCTGACTTTGTCAATCCCAAACTCCTCACCCACAGGAATATAATAGATAATAGATGATGATCATGGTTTTAAGCCACTAACTTAATGAGTGATCTGTAACATAGAAGTAAGTGATTAACACCTACTGTGCTGCAGAGGGTACCTGGTTGAGTCCAGTTGTGGGAGCATCTGTTTACTTGATTCAGGTCGTGGGTGTTACACATGAGGAGCACTCAAGGTAGGGGGAGATGCTAGCATCCTCCAGAGGAAGACTTAGTAGCTTTACTTTAAGATTATGCTGAGTATTAAGCATCAAAACATAGATTACTCTGAAATTGACTAGACTGGTGATATAAGTGGATTGAGACAGAATGAAGATGATTGGAAAGCAAGCTTTGAGATTTGGGGGCAAGAGTAGAGATGCACTCTAAATCACAGTTTTGCTTAGACTGGCCCTCATTTATTTGAGGGAAATTTAAAGAAGCAATTGCTCTGAAACTGAGTTGCAGTCTGCTGACAGGCACTCTATTTCTGCATTTGTTCAATCTCTCCATGCCCCTCCTATCCCCGGTCTGGTTGGCCAATAGGAGGATCATTTTCTGATAACTTTTGAGCTGTAAAGCAGAATGTTTTCTCTCAAAACCTTTGCTCCAAATTTACATTCTCACATTTGAATGAGGAACAAAAACCCAACTCTTTGATTTCCTCTATGAAGGTCTGATATATTGCACCCTTTGGATCACCAACATTTCATGTAGGATTTCAATTGATTTCCTCTTGCCTGTTCTTTTGAATGTAGGCAGCCTGAGTTTATTTAAAGTTACAAACTCTATATCAAGTTTTTCATTTAAGGTGATATTTTTCTCAACCTCTGTGCCTTTGTTCATCTTGCTGTCATAATACCAATACTTTAAAATGATTTTTTTCATATTAATCACTTTCTCAACCTGAACTACCAAATTTCTAAGTGTGTACCCTCCAAGAATAGACAATTTGTTCTCATCTTCTTTTCCCAACATGTCTCTGTTTGACAATTCTCTAAGCCAATTTAATAAAAATGTATGAAATTTTTCCTGTTGGACATTTATTTAAGGAGTGGGGCACATTGAATAAGGGAAGGCAGCCATGATTGAGTTAAATCAATTTAGATTGTTTTAAAACAAGCTGTAAGGGGTTGGCCTTGTCTTATTCCTCTTTTCCCGGTAGGACTTGACCATGCGAAAAATGTACACAAGGCTCAGTAGCCAAAACAGAAGCAAAGAACAATGTTGTTAATTTATGGCACTCGAGTGTCAGACAGGTTAAATCCAATATTCAAATTACAGCTGAGCTGGTCTTAGTTCTGGAGCCAAAGTGTTTTGTCACCCATGTCCTATTCAGAATCTAAATCATGTTGCTACAATGAAGTGACTCTGACAACTCTTTTCCAGTTGGTCACATGGGGGCCTGAAAGCAGGTCTATAATCTTCCCTTGTGTGCTTAGACCATGGTGACAGTAAGCAATAACTTCCTCATGTGGAACAGTAAGTGAAAGATGAGGGGCCTCAGACACAGCCTTTTGTAGACAGAATCCCCTTGCCTACAGTATCCAATCCAATAAGAGTTTCATACTTTGGTCCATCTGATTATTAACTCCTGCTTCTGTGGGAGGAGAAAATAATTGAGGAGAGAAGAACAAGAAACCCCTTTGCAGGCATTCTCCTGCATGAGGAGGAGGGAGAGGGCCAAAATAACTACCTGAGGAATAGGGTCACACCATCAGTCCTGGTCAGTTCTGGCTGCCATAACAGAGTACCAGAGATTGAATGGCTTGAACAACATTCAGTTCTCCTATTTCCAGAGGCAAAAAGTTTGAAGTCAAGGTGCCAGCATAGTTGGACTCTTGGAGAAGGGCCTCTTCCTGGTTTTTTCACATGGTAGGAGGTGGAGGGACACTGATGGAGAAGGAGTGGGAAGAGACAAAAACAAACTGATTGACTGACTATCTCAGGTCTCTTAAGGTATTAATATAAGGGCACTAGTGCCATCCTTTCACACAGCTGGCAGGATGGCAGAGAAGAAGGACGTGCACTCATCTTCTCCTGCAAGAACTCCAAAATTACAACTTGCTGCTGAACAACCATCGACAGGAGAATGTTGGATCCCACCAAAAAAGATACCCCATGTCCAACAGCAAAAGAGAAGCCCCAGCAAGCAGTAGGAGGGAAAATATTGCATTTAGAATCAAACCCCATACCTGCCAGAGATACTCAGAGGGACTAAACAAAACCTTGAGTGCACCAAGATCCAGAGACCCCACAGAGACTGAGTCTGACCTGTCTTTGAGTGTTTGAGTATCTCCTTTGGAGGTGCAGGTCAGCAGTGGCCTGCTGCAGGGGCAGGGGCTCTGGGTGCAGGAGACCTGGGTCACACAGCATGTGACATAAGTCCTCTTGAAAGAGGTCACCATTAACCACACCACAGAGCAGACGACTCACAAACTGCAGAATAATTATGGAAAATAAATTCTCACACTTTGAAGTAAGTACTAGGACCCAGCACAGATTTCCCAACCTGGGGATCTCCCAATGAACTGAGAACTCCCAGGGAATTTGACTTTGGAGGCCAGTGGGTTTTGATTACAGAACTAACACAGGACTGGGAAACAGACTCTTGGAGGGCACAAAAAACCTTCTATGCATGAGGACTTAGGAGAAAGGAGCAGTGACCCCACAAGAAACTGACCCAAACTGGTGTCCAAGAGTCTCTGGCAGAGGTGTGGATTGGCAGTGGCCAGCTGCCAGGTCAGGAGCACTGAGTGTGGCAGTGCATGGTATCTTTTGAAGGAGGTCCCTAGTATCTTTATTACCTCCACTAGTTTGGTCTCAGGTCAAACAAGAGGGAGGGAACACAGCCCCACCCATTAACAGAAAATTGGAGCATAACCTGTCCATCAGAACAAGACCCAGTTTACCCCACAGTCAATCTCTCTGATCAGGAAGTTTCCATAAGCCTCTTATCCTTATCCATTAGAGGCTAGAAAAAATGAAAACCATAATCACAGAAAACTAATCAACTGATCACATGGAGCACAGCCTTGTCTAACTCAATGAAACTATGAGTCATGTTGTGTAGGGCCACCCTTCTGACAAAACGTGGTCCACTGGAGAAGGGAATGACAAACTACTTCGGTATTCTTGCCTTGAGAACCCCACGAACACTATGAAAAGGAAAAAAATATGACACTGAAAGATGAACTCCCCAAGTCGGTAGGTGCCCAATATGCTACTGGAGAAGAGTGCAGAAATAGCTCCAGAAGAATGAAGAGACTGAGCCAAAGTGAGAACAATGCTCAGTTGTGGATGTAACTGGTGATGGAAGTAAAGTCCAATGCTATAAAGAACAATATTGTATACTAACCTGGAATGTTAGGTCCATGAATCAAGGTAAATTGGAAGTGGTCAAACAGGAGATGGCAAGAATAAGCATCAACATTTTAGGAATTGGTGAACTAAAATGGACTGGAACGGGCAAATTTAATTCAGATGACCATTATATCTACTACTATGGGCAAGAATACGTTAGAAGAAATGGAGTAGCCATCACAGTCAACAAAAGAGCCTGAAATGCAGTTTTTGGAGGCAACCTCAAAACTACAGAATGATCTCTGTTCATTTCCAAGGCAAACTATTCAATATCACAGTACTCCAAGTCAAGTCCCAACCACCAATGCTAAAGAAGCTGAAGACTTACAAGACCTTCTAGAACGACCACCCAAAAAAGATGTCCTTTTCATCACGGGATTGGAATGAAAAAGTAGGTAGTCGAGAGATACCAGTAGAAACAGGCAAGTTTGGCCTTAAAGAACAAAATGAAGTAGGGCAGAGGCTAACCAAGTTTTGTCAAAGAAAACGCACTGGTCATTGCAAACACTGTCTTCCAGCAACAAAAGAGACAACTCTAAATGTGGACATCACCAGATGGTAAATACCAAAATCAGATTGATTATATTCTTTGCAGCCAAAGATGGAGAGGCTCTATACCGTCAGCAAAAACAAGACTGGGAGCTGACTGTGGCTCAGATTATGAACTCTTTACTGCAAAATTCAGGTTTAAATTGAAGAAAGTAGGTAAAACCAGTAGACCATTCAGGTATGACATAAATCAAATATCTTACAATTATATAGTGAAAGTGACAAATCGATTCAAAGGATTCTATCACTCTGTGACAGACAGAGTGTCTGAAGAACTATGGACAGATTCATGATATTGTACAGGAGGCAGTGATCAAGACCATCCCCAAGAAAAAGAACTGTAAAAACACAAAATGGTTGTCTGAGGAGCCCTTACAAACAGCTAAGAAAAGAAGAGAAGCTAAAGGCAAAGGAGAAAAGGAAACATACCTCTCTGAATACAGAGTTCCAAAGAATAGCAAGGAGAGATAAGAAAGCCGTCCTCAGTGATCAATGCAAAGAAATAGAGGAAAATAATGCAATGGGAAAGACTAGAGAGCTCTTTAAGAAAATTAGAGATACTAAGGGCACATTTCATGCAAAGATGGGCTCGATAAAGGACAGAAATGGTATGGACCTAAAAGAAGCAGAAGATATTAAGAAGAGGTGGCAAGTTTACACAGAAGAACTATACAAAAAAGATCTTCATAACCCAGATAATCATGATGGTGTGATCACTCACCTAAAGCCAGACTTCCTGGAATGCAAAGCCAAGTGGGTCTTAGGAAGCATCACTATGAACAAAGCTAGTGGAGGTGATGGAATTCCATTCAACCTTTTCCAAATCCTAAAAGATGATGGTGTGAAAGTGCTGCGCTCAATATGCTCAATATGTAAATTTGAAAAACTCAGCAGTGGTCACATGACTGGAAAAGGGCAGTTTTCATTCCAATCCCAAAGAAAGGCAATGTTGAAAAATGTTCAGACTACAACACAATTGCACTCATCTCACACACTAGCAAGGTAATGCTCAAAATTCTCCAAACCAGACTTCAATAGCATATGAATTGTGAACTTCCAGATGTTCAAGCTGGATTTAGAACAGGCAGAGGAACCAGAGATCAAATTGCCAACATCCATTGGATCATAGAAAAAACAAGAGGTCCAGAAAAACATCTACTTTTGTTTTATTGATTATGCCAAAGACTTTGACTGTGTGGATCACAGCAAACTGTGGAAAACTCTTAAAGAGATGGGAATGCCAGACCAACTTACCTGCCTCCTGTATTCAGGTCAAGAAGCAACACTTAGAACTGGACATGGAACAACAGACTAGTTCCAAATAGGGAAAAGTGTATGTCAAGGCTGTATATTGTCACCTTGTTTATTTAATTTATATGCAGAGTACATCATGCAAAATGCCTGGCTGGAAGAAGTACAAGCCAGAATCAAGGTCGCCTGGAGAAATACCAATAACTTCAGATACGCAGATGACACCACCCTTATGGCAGAAAGTGAAGAAGAACTAAAGAGACTCTTGATGAAAGTAAAGAGGAGAGTGAAAGGTTGACTTAAATCTCATCATTCAAAAAACTAAGATCATGGCATCCAGTCCCATCACTTTATGGCAAATAGATTGGGAAACAATGGAAACAGTGACAGACTTTATTTTTGGGGGGGTCCAAAATCACTGCAGATGGTGACTGCAGTCATGAAATGAAGAGACATTTGCTTTTTGAAAGAAAAGTCATGACCAACCTAGACAGCATATTAAAAAGCAGAGACATTACTTTACCAACAAAGTTTCATCTAGTCCAAGCTATGGTTTTCCAATTATGTATGGATGTGAGAGTTGGACTATAAAGTTGAGCGCCAAAGAACTGATGATTTTGAACTGTGGTGTTGGAGAAGTCTCTTGAGAGTTTCTTGGATTGCAAAGAGGTCAAACCAGTCAATCCTAAAGGAAATCAATACTGAATATTCATTGGAAGGACTGATGCTGAAGCTCCAATACTTTGGCCACCTGATGCAAAGAACTGACTCACTGGAAAAGATCTTGATGCTGGAAAAGATTGAAGGCAGGAGGGGAAGGGGACAACAGAGGATGAGATGGTTGGATGACATCTCTGACTTGTTGGACATGAGTTTGAGCAAACTCCAGGAGCTGGTGATGGACAGGGTAGCCTGGTGTGCTGCAGTTCATGGGATCTTAAAGAGTCAGACATGACTGAGTGACTGAACCGAACTGAACTGAACTATGCCATTCGTGGGGCTCTAGCCTCATAACCTAATTATCTGCTAAATACCCCAATCCAAATAATTTCAAACTGAATATTTGGAGTTCAGCAGGTGAAATAGGGGAGAAAATAAACTTGCAGTCCATAACACCATCCTTCATCTGTCCAGACTTCCCCAGACTTTTATTTCCTCTTATCTAACTGAATTTAATAGCTAGGTCAATAGTCGAGATTGATTGTAACTGATTCTTCAGGACAGTTATAACAAGCCACTCCAAGACTTAGTGGGTTTAAAACCATAACCTTTCATTGTCTCTTGTGAGTCTGTAAATCAACTGGGTGGTTCTGCTGATCTTGACTGGGCCCACTTACTCATCTGCCTGTGGCCAGCTGGAGGGTCAGCTAGAGACTCACTGGTCTTGATTGATTTCACTTGGGACAACATAGGTCTTTTCCATATGTCTCTCAAATCTTTTCAACAGGCCAGCGTGGACATGTTCTCATGATGCTTGCAGAAAACCAAGAGTAGAAAGTTGCTACTTGTGTCACATATCCTTTCATGCGTCAACTGAATCAGTCCCTCCTAAAGGAAATCAAACCTGAATATTCATTGGAATATTCAGCTTCAGCATCTGAAGTTCCAGTACTTTGGCCACCTGATGCAAAGAGCTGCCTCTCGTTAGAAAACACTCTGATGCTGGGAAAGAAGTGGATGACAGAGGATGAGGTGGTTGGATGGCATCACCGACTTGATGGACATGAGTTGGAGTAAACTCTGGGAGTTGGTGATGGACAGGCAAGCCTGGCAAAGAGTCGGACACAATTGAGCCACTAAACAAGCAGATGAAGGGAATCAAGAGAACCAATATGTCAGGAGAGTCATGCTCTCACATTCTTGACTCTGGTGTCACCTCCATAGAATTTTCAGTGTTAATATAAATGTCCTATATCTATGATGTCCAATATGGTGGCCTCAAGCCATATGTGGCTATTTAGTTTATATTTAACTTATGAGATAAAATTTGAAAATGAGTTTTTTAACTCTAATAGCCACATTTTATGTATTAATAGCTAGCAGTATATTGATTACTGTTGCTAATATTTTACTCTAAATCAGTGAGATGAAAAATTGTGCTACTATACTTATAAGTTCCTATATCAACGTATACCATTAATTTGGCATATTTGAAACAAGGCTGTGCCCTATTGGAGACTGGTGTAAACTGATGAGGTCAAACTCAGCCAGTTTATTCATTAGGGGACTTTCAGCAGCCATTATAATGGAGAATCTGCTAAAAGTTTGCAATGAAGCCAAGTCTCAGAGCTAGTTAGCTCTGCTTCACCTACAGACATTGATTACCAGGCAGACTTAAGACTCCACACAACTCTGCTCTGGGCTCAATAAAAGCTATGTGTCTACTTTCTGGTGATTTAATAGTAATTTCCATAAAATATCTAACTAACACAAAGGCAGCAATTTGTCAGTTCAGTTCATTTGCATGGTCATGTTCAATTCCTCGCGACCCATGGACTTCAGCACGCCAGGCCTCCCTGTCCATCACCAACTCCCAGAGCTTGCTCAAACTCATGTCCATCAAGTTGGTGAGGGCATCCAGCCATCTCATCCTCAGGTGTCCCCTTCTTCCACCTTCAATCTTTCCCAGCATCAGGGTCTATTCCAATGAGCTAATTCTTCACATCAGGTGGCCAAAGTATTGGAGTTTCAGCTTCAGCATTAGTCCTTCAGGTGAATATTCAGGACTGATTTCCTTTAGGATTGACTGGTTTGACCTCCTTGCAGTCCAAGGGACTCTCAAAAGTCTTCTCCAACACCACAGTTCAAAAGCATCAATTCTTTGGCGCTCAGCTTTCTTTATGGTTCAACTCTTACATTCATACCTAATTACTGGAAAAAGCATAGACTTGACTAGACAGAACTTTGTTGGCAAAGTAATGTCTCTCCTTTTTAATATGCTGTCTAGGTTGGTCATAGCTTTTCTTCAAAGGAGCAAGCATCTTTTAATTTCATAGATGCAGTCACCATTTGCAGTGATTTTGGAGCCCAAGAAAATAAAGTCTGTCACTGTTTCCACTGTTTCCCCAACCATTTGCCATGAAGTGATGGGACCGGATGCCATGATCTTTGTTTTCTGAATGTTGAGTTTTAAGCCAACTTTTTCACTCTCCTCTTTTACTTTCATCAAAGGCTTTTTAGTTCTTTGCTTTCTGCCATAAGGGTGGTGTCATCTGCATATATGAGGTTATCGATATTTCTCCCAGCAATCTTGATTCCAGCTTGTGCTTCATCCAGCCCAGCATATCTCATGGAGTACTCTGCAGAGAAGTTAAATAAGCAGGGTGACAATATGCAGCCTTGATGTGCTCCTTTCCCGATTTGGAACCAGTCTATTGTTCCATGTCCAGTTCTAACTGTTGCTTCTTGACCTGCATACAGATTTCTCAGGAAGCAGGTAAGGTCTGGTATTCCCATCTCTTTAAGAGTTTTCCACAGTTTTTTGTGACCAAATAGTCAAAGGCTTTTGCATAGTCAATAAAGCAGAAGTAGATGGTTTTTTTCCTGAAATTCTCTTGCTTTTTTAATGATTTTTTATATTTTTTTATTTTATTTTTTAACTTTACAATATTGTATTGGTTTTGCCATATATCAATATGAATCTGCCACAGGTATACACGTGTTCCCCATCCTGAACCCTCCTCCCTCCTCCCTCCCCGTACCATCCCTCTGGGGTTGTCCCAGTGCACCAGCCCCAAGCATCAAGTATCATACATCGAACCTGGACTGGTGACTCGTTTCATATATGATATTATACATGTTTCAATGCTATTCTCTGTTTGCAATTTGATCTCTGGTTCCTCTGCCTTTTCTAAAGCCAGCTTGAACATCTGGAAGTTCACAGTTCATGTACTGTTGAAGCCTGGCTTGGAGAATTTTAAGCATTACTTTACTAGCATGTGATATGAGTGCATTGTGCAGTAATCTGAACATTTTTCAGCATTTCCTTTCTTTGGGATTGGAATGCAATCAGACCTTTGCTAGTCCTGTGGCCACTGCTGAGTTTTCAAAATTTGCTGACATATTGAGTGTAGCCCTTTCACAGCATCATCTTTTAGGATTTGAAACAGGTTGAATGGAATTCCATCACCTCCACCAGCTCTGTTCATAGTGATGCTTCCTAAGACCCACTTGGCTTCGCATTCCAGGATGTCTGACTTTAGGTGAGTGATCACACCATCGTGGTTATCTGGATCATGAAGAAATTTTTGTATAGTTCTTCTGTGTATTCTTGCTGCCTCTACTTAATATCTTCTGCTTCTGTTAGTTCCATATCATTTCTGTCCTTTATTGTGCCCGTCTTTGCATGAAATATTCCCTTGATATCTCTAATTTTCTTGAGGCACTCTCTAGTCTTTCCCATTCTATTGTTTTCCTCTATTTCTATTTCCTCTATTTCTATTTCTATTCACTGAGGAATGCTTTCTTATCTCTCCTTGCTATTCTTTGGAACTCTGCATTCAAATGTATATATGTTTCCTTTTCTCCCTTGCCTTTAGCTGCTCTTCTTTTCTCAGCTATTTGTTAGCCCTCCTCAAATAACCATTTTACCTTTTTGCATTTCTTTTTCCTGGGAATGATCTTGATCATTGCCTCCTGTACAGTGTCAGGAACCTCTGTCCATAGGTCAGGCACTCTGTCAGATCTAATCCCCTAAAATATTTCTCACGTCCACTGTATAATCATAAGGAATTTGCTTTAGGTCATACCTGAATAGTCTAGTGGTTTTCCCTACTTTCTTCAATTTAAGTCTGAATTTTGCAATAAGGAGTTCATGATCTGAGCCACAGTCAGCTCCCAGTCTTGTTTTTGCTGATGGTATAGAGCTTCTTGATCTTTGGCTGCAAAGAATATAATCAGTCTGATTTTGGTATTGACCATCTGGTGATGTCCATGTGTACAGTCTTCTCCTGTGTTTTTGGAAGCGGATGCTTGCTATGACCAGTTCATTTTCTTGGCAAAATCTCCATTAGCCTTTGATCTGCTTTGCTTTGTACTCCAAGGCCAAATTTGCCTGTTACTCCAGGTATCGAGATTTCCTACTTTTGTGTTCCATTCCCCTATAATGAAAATGACATCTATTTTGGGTGTTAGTTCTAGAAGTTCTTCTAGGTCTTCATCTTGTAGAACTGTTCATCTTCAGTTTCATCAGCATTATTGATCAGGGCATAGACTTGGATTATTGTGGTATTGAATGGTTTGCCTTGGAAATGAACAGAGATCATTCCGTTGTTTTTGAGATTGCAACCAAGTACTGCATTTTGTACTCTTTTGTTAACTGCCATGGCTACTCCATTTCTTCTAATGATCCTTGCCCACAGTAGTAGATACAATGGTCATCTGAGTTACATTCACCCGTTCCAATCCATTTGAGTTCATTGATTCCTAAAATGTCAATGTTCACTTTTGACATCTCCTGTTTGACCTCTTCCAATTTGCCTTGATTCAGCAGGTTGTTGCTAAGCCTATAATGGACTCAGACAACTAAGAATTCTCTTTGTTATCTACTGAAGATGAATCTTTTTACAAACCAAGCCTAGGGTACCATTCCTGAATGAGAGGACTCCAGGAGTCTATGTTTTCTGCTTGTATTTGGGCTTGCCTGATGGCTCAGATGGTAAAGAACCTGCCTGCTATGTGTAAGACCTGGGTTCATTACTTGGGTGAGGGAGATCCCCAGGAGAAGGAATGGTGATCCACTCCAAAATTCTTGCCTGGAAAACCCCATGGACAGAGAAGACTGGTGGGCTATGGTCCATGGTGTTATAAAAAGTCAGACACAACTAACTAACTAACTAACTAACTAACACTTTCACTTTCTGTGTATATAGGTCTGAATTGTTCTCAGTTCTTTCTAAGCAAGCCAAATCCTGAACAACCAATTTCCCCACGATGCATTCATTTCTAAAATCCATTGTGATCATTAAGCAAACAATTGATGCTAGACTTACTAAAGAAAATTCATTTTTGATATCATTTATGCTAACCAACAAAACCATAGGTGTTGTTCAGAAGTGAACATCACTGTAGAGCTTGTAATAATCACCCTTAGACTGTGGTCTTTGATGGAGGGCAAACAAACTGCCCTAAGGGGTGGATCATTTTTTAAGGCAATGGAATGTCCAAGTGGTCTAGATCAAATTATGCATACATGTATCTATTCCCTGGGCTTCCCTTGTGGCTCAGTGGGTAAAAAATCCACCTGCAATGAGGAAATCCTGGGTTCGATCCCTGGGTTGGGAAGATCCCCTGGAGAAGGGAAAGGCTACCCATTCCAGTATTCTTGCCTGGAGAATACAGCCCATGGGGTCACAAAGAGTCAGACACAACTGAGCAACTTTCACTTAACTACCTATTCTCTATTTGTACTCAAGTGATATGCAGATGACACCACCCTTATGGCAGAAAGTGAAGAGGAACTCAAAAGCCTCTTGATGAAAGTGAAAGTGGAGAGTGAAAAAGTTGGCTTAAAGCTCAACATTCAGAAAACAAAGATCATGGCATCCGGTCCCATCACTTCATGGGAAATAGATAGGGAAACAGTGGAAACAGTGTCAGACTTTATTTTTCTGGGCTTTAAAATCACTGCAGATGGTGACTGCAGCCATGAAATTAAAAGACGCTTACTCCTTGGAAGGAAAGTTATGACCAACTTAGATAGCATATTCAAAAGCAGAGACATTACTTTGCCAACAAAGGTTCATCTAGTCAAGGCTATGGTTTTTCCTGTGGTCATGTATGGATGTGAGAGTTGGACTGTGAAGAAGGCTGAACACCGAAGAATTGATGCTTTTGAACTGTGGTGTTGGAGAAGACTCTTGAGAGTCTCTTGGACTGCAAGGAGATCCAACCAGTCCATTCTGAAGGAGATATCTCACCCTGGGATTTCTTTGGAAGGAATGATGCTAAAGCTGAAACTCCAGTACTTTGGCCACCTCATGCGAAGAATTGATTCATTGGAAAAGACCCTGATGCTGGGAGGGATTAAGGGCAGGAGGAGAAGGGGACAACAGAGGATAAGATGGCTGGATGGTATCACTGACTCAATGGACGTGAGTCTGAGTGAACTCCGGGAGTTGGTGATGGACAGGGAGGCCTGGCATGCTGCAATTCATGGGGTCACAAAGAGTCGGCCATGACTGAGCGACTGATCTGATCTGATCTGATCTTAAGCTTTGGCGGCTGCGACGGCACACGAGCATGGCCGAGAGGACCTAGCCTGGGCTGGAGGTCAGGGGCAGCTGGCAGATGAGCTACCCTGCATCTGAGGTAAGGAGCAGTGGCTGCGCTTTGCTGGAGCAACTGGGAAGAGAGACCTCATGTCCATGGTAAGTGAAACCCAAGTAAGATGGTAGCCACTGAGAGAGAGGATCAGAGGGCAGACAGACTGAAACTATAATCACAGACAACTAGCCAATCTGATCACATGGACCACAGCCTTTCCTAACTCAGTGAAACTAAGCCATGCTGTATGGGGCCACCCAAGACAGACAGGTCATGGTGGAGAGGTCTGACAGAATGTGGTCCACTGGAGGAGGGAATGGCAAACCACTTTAGTATTCTTGCCTTGAGAACCCCATGAACAGTATGAAAAGGCAAAAAGATAGAACTCCCCAGGTTGGTAGGTGCCCAATATGCTACTGAAGATCAATGGACAAATAACCCCATAAACTCCAATACTTTGGCCACCTGATGTGAAGAGCTGACTCATTTGAAAAGACCCTGATGCTGGGAAAGATTGAAGGCAGGAGGAGAAGGGGACGACAGAGGATGAGATGGCTGGATGGCATCACCGATTCGATGGACATGGGTTTGGGTGGACTCTGGGAGTTGGTGATGGACAGGGAGGCCTGGGGTGCTGGGGTTCATGGGGTTACAAAGAGTCGGACACGACTGAGTGACTGAACTGAACTGAATCTTAAGCTTCAGGCCACATAATTTAAGGTAAAAACTCACACTCATATATAAAGCTCAACTAAAGTTATGACAAAATCCCAACTTTTCAAAAGGCTGATTTATTTTTATCCTGTTTAAAATTTTACTGGCAATTTCTAGTTGTAAAACATCTGTGCTAGAAAATGTGACAAACATAATTTTTGTTAATTACAAGTTGCAAAGTGTTGTTGATGTTGTTTAATACATGATCAATTTTTGTAACTGTTTCAAAGCAAGTTGGAAAAGAGGTGCATTTTTTTGTTTGTTTGTTTACAGATTATATTTTTCAGCCCTTCCTTGCACATTTTATTTTTATATCATTTAAATTCTTTATGCAGTTATTTACCTCTTCATCTGCTTCTGTGTTCTTCATTTAACAAAATCTAAAGCACCTTGTTTAAAGTCTTATCCATTAGTTGTAATTCTGCCCATTTCATCTTAGAGTTTTTAATTTATACATTGAGTGAACTGTTACTTTATGCATACCATTTTATGACTGCTAAATTTACATAGCAAGTGTATATTTGAACAGTAAAACATGACACTTTAATTTGAATCATCTTTCATTCAGCAGTATTGTAAGCTTTTGGTAGTTTATTATTAATATTATTCAGAAAGGATACAGGATTGATATAATTTCTGAAGTCTTGCATGCTTACTATCTTATTTTTATTCCTTCCTACAAATAGTGACTTAATCTGTGCATAAAATTACTGGTTTACCAATCTTGTCTTTCTAGATTCTCCATCATTATTTACTGGCACTCATTTCCTTTCTTTTGAGGTAATTTCTATGTCTCACCTGGTTTGTTGGATTTTTTGTTTTTAATTTTTATGTTCTACTCACTCAAAAATGCAGCTAGCAGGTGTCCATTTGAGGATTTTCTTTTCTTTCTTTCTTTCTTTTTTTTTTTTTACTGTTTTTCTTGGAATGTGAAGTTTTAAACCATCATCCTTGGGTAATTTATTGACCTCTTTTCATTTAAACTTAGTCTTTACTGTATTTATTTCTGATTTTCTTTTGTTTCATCCCACCAGATATGTTTATAACTCTGAAGCTAGATTTTTCTTTTTTAACTCTTTACATAAGATTTTCTACCACATTGTTTTCATCTCTTCATCTTTTTTCTTTAAATTCTGAGGGAAAAAAAAAAATCTCAATTCTATCCTTTGCAGTCTCTGTTTCATCATGTATTAAATTCTCAAGGATGTTGGATCTTCTCTCTTCCCTTGAGTAAGGATTTTAATTAGATTTTCTAAAACCAGTGTCTTTAAAAGCCTTTTCTATCTTCTCACTCACTTTTGGTACCCTACTCTGAGGTTCTGTATTTCACCTTTTTATACTGATTAAGACTTGACTTTTGGGAATTCCCTGGTGGTCAGTGGTTAGGACTTGGCACTTTCACTGCCAGGGCCCAGGTTCCATCCTTGGTTAAGGAACTAAGATCCTTAAAGCTGCATGGTACAGCCAAAAATAAATAAATAAACAGAAAAAATATAACTTTTGTTCCCATAGGTATTCAGTCATTCATTCAACAATTATTTCCCAAACAACTATCACACTCAGTATCCTCTTCATCAGACATTAAAGAAAATAATCACACAAATAATTATATCCTGACAAAATCACAGGGTACCTTGAGAATATGCAATCTAGAATAAGAAACAGACCCCTTGGAGTGGTAACATTGAAACTAAAACCTGAATGAAGAGCAGGAATAAGCTAGTGATGGAAAAGTGAGCTGAGAGTCTGGTAGGCAAAGTGGATACAGGAGGTAAAAGATTCTGCTCCTTCCATTTACTCTAGGATAAAATCCTCTTTCTCTATTTTTAAAATAATTTCATTTATTTATGTATTTTTGGCTGCGCTGGGTCTTCATTTGTTGGCGTGTGAGCTTTCCTCTAGTTGCAGTGAGCCAGTATTCTTGCCTGGAGAATCCAGTATTCTTGCCTGGAGAAAGTCAGGAATGGAGGAGCCTGGTGGGCTGCCGTCTACGGGCTCGCACAGAGTCAGACACGACTGAAGTGATTTAGCAGTAGCAGTTTAGCAGAGCTTTCCTCTAGTTGCAGCGAGCGGGGGCTTCTCATTGTGGTGGCTTGGTTTGTTGCTGAGCACAGGCTCTCGGGTGCACTGGCTGTAGCAGTTGGGGTTCTGGGGCTCTCGAGCACAGGCTCAATATTTGTGGGGCACAAGCTTAGTTGCTCCATGGCATGTCAGATCTTCTTGGACAAGGGATTGGACCAGTGTCTCCTGCATTGGCAGGCAGATTCTTTACTGCTGAGCTGACAGAGAAGCCCCAAATCCTCTTTCTTTCAGTCTGCAGAATTTTTAAGGAGATCACATGAAGGAATTTTGTGTTTATCTTTGAGGGGTGTTTTTCTCTGGAACTGGGATAGAGCACAGAGCCTGCAGATTGGCCTAAGCTCAACATCCTGTTGAGTGGGTGATGGGGAAAGTCTTTCTCAGGTCCAGGCTGAAACCTAATGCTGTGTGTGTAGCAACCACTCTAGATATGTGGATTTTATACAACGTGATGTTGCTGAACTGGATATGTCTCCCCTGCCACGTGGTCTGTCACTTAAATGTGGCTTTGCTGGGGGCTTAGATGCCAAGATTCTAGTAATCAGGATCAGAAACTGGTGAGAAACATTTTTCTCTTCTTTTTTCCTAGCAAGTAAAACTGCTCTGTATCAGGAAGCAAAACACAAACAACTCCCTCTCAATGACATTACAGAGAGAGGACATTCCTTCTGAATTCTGTAGTTACATTACTTGGCACCCTTCATTTTGGGGTCATGTGATCATTTTGTTTGTTTTGCCTTCTGTGTATTTATATGTGTTTTAGTGGCATATAGGGTATTTTAAGAGATGCTATTTTAAACTCTTGATGTCTTTGCATGTATTTTCATTCTGCAAAACTTCTTGGAACTAGTTGATTTTAAAACCATATATTCTTTTTGTGAGTGAAAATATCTTAGCAGAAAGAAAAATTATGTATGAAACCTAGGTCAGCATTTTTATTAAGTAGTATTTTTATTATTGGATATGAATCTGCAAGGATTTGGGTCAGAGAAAGTGATGAGAAGAGAGGACACTGATGTGTGTGGGGAGTCCCAGCCTGAACTTGAATGTCACCTTCCAGGAGTCAGACCCCTTGTTTATAAAAAGGAGAGACTGGGAAAATCAGTGTTGTTTGGGTTGTTCCGAAATGTTCTAGGGCCTTCCCACTCAAAGTATGCTCCTGCACCAGTTGTGTTATATCACCCTAGAGCTTGTGAGAAATGCAGAATCTCGGGTCCCCATCTAAGGATACCGACTCTGGATTTTAACAAGATTTTATGTAATTCCTACACTTGGTAAGGTTTGAGAAGCACTGATCCAGGGGCTCTGGGGGCTCTGTGGGAGAGGGAAAGAGAAGGTCCAGAGAAGAGGGGTTCCCTTCACTGTGCTCCCTTTGACCCATGTCCAATAGGAAATCCTGGTTTTTAACTTAAAAAAAATTAATTAGCAGTGTCCAGATATTTCCTCTTGAGAAAGGTCCTTAATGCAAAAAAGAAAATTGTTTGACTAGATAATTCTCAGCATTCATTCAGCTTAAAAGTTTCACAAATACACTTTCTCTCCAAGAAAGAGAAAGGCAAATTTATTATAGCTAAAAGGAAAACAATTACTATCATATCAAGCATACAAACTTAATTTCTTGGAGCCCATGTGGAATTATCTTGAAGCAGGACTGCCAGAAATCCAGGAGAGAGCACACTGCTTTCTTCAGGTGGAAGAAATTATGCTGTCCACCCCCAGCAGACAGGCTCACTGTTGGACAACCCCCGAGCTCAGGAGAGGAGCAAGACAGCTTCTCCAATATTCCTGGCCCCCAAGTCAATTTTTAGGGCCAGTCAAATTTTGGCATAAGACATAAGATGGCCAAATAGCAAATTATTTCATCAATGATAAGATGTATTCTCACTCATTTGGCAAGACTTATTATTAGTTCTTATTGAACAACCACAAATTAAATTATTCACATCACCTTTCCTTTTTCTTAGCTATTGTCACAATAATGTTGCATAGCAATCATTCCAAAATCAGTGTCTTAAGGCATTATTATTATTTTAAATAATTCCTCACAGAACTGTGGGTTGACTGGGAGACTTTCTGGTCTGGGCTGGGTCAGCTCATTTTCTCAGATATGCTGGCAGGTTGACTGGAACTGACCAGTTTGAACTGGCCTCCACTGAGGCATCTCTCCTATTGCTCCACTAAGCTAGCTTGTGTGTGACTCTGATCCCAGTGAATTCGAGAGAAGCAACAGAGGAAGCAGAAATATGCAAGCATTTTCCCTGCCTTTGCTTTTCCCTCTTTGCTAACTTCATATTGGCCTAAACAAGTCACATGGCTGAGCTCAGAATGTGAGGGGCTCAAAAGTTCCAGAACAGACTATGGATGCAAAGACAGTATTTATCATTTAAATTACATTTCAGTTAATTAAATTAAATATCAAGCAACCACTCTGATTTTAAACAGAAATTGACAGGAAATTAAGCTGAAGAAATATACTCCTCATTGAAAATTGGAGTCTTGGAACAGGGATAGCTCAGAGAGATGGATCTCAGTGAACTCTAATAACAAATGATTAGCACTAGTATATGGAGAAGGCAATGGCACCCCACTCCAGTACTCTTGCTGGAAAATCCCATGGACGGAGGAGCCTGGAAGGCTGCAGTCCATGGGGTCGTGAAGAGTCAGACATGACTGAGTGACTTCACTTTCACTTTTCACTTTCATGCATTGGAGAAGGAAATGGCAACCCACTCCAGTGTTCTTGCCTGGAGAATCCTGGGGACGGGGGAGCCTGGTGGGCTGCCGTCTATGGGGTCGCACAGAGTCGGACACGACTGAAGCGACTTAGCAGCAGCAGCAGCACTAGTATAAAGTGGATAAGCTCATGGCTTTCTAATGTGCTGGTTAGATTATGATAATGTAGGGAAAAGCATATGGCATACATTGTATTTTCTCATTTCTGGTTTGGGAAACAAACTATAATATGTCCTTCCTCTACTATTGCTACCAAGTCCAAGCTCTGTCTGCTTGCCATATGACAGGCCAATTAACAGAGAGTGGCTGTTGAGGCAGGGAATGAGATTTTATTTGGAAAGCTGGCTGAGTGAGAAGATGGCAGACTAATGTCTCAAAATAACCATCTTGTCAGGGTCTGGATGCCAATTTCTTTTCTAGGATAGAGAGCAGGAGGAGTTGAGGAAGTAAAGATCATTATCTTGCAGATATCTCCTGGAATGGCCAGTCTCAAGAAGGGGATGGGATGTGTTAATCTCTTCAGGCAGAGGGGCAGGGTTCCCTGAGGCAGATAATTTTATATGATTATGATAACAAAAGAATGAAAAACAAAGGTTAAAGTCAAAGAAATAGATCCATCATGGAGTCAGAATTGACCCTTCCCTGCAACATTGTTACAGTGAAGTCGCTCAGTCCTGTCTGACTCTTTGTGACCCCATGGACTGTAGCCTACCAGGCTCCTCCATCCATAGAATTTTCCAGGCAAGAGTACTAGAGTGGGTTGCCATTTCCTTCTCCAGGGGATCTTCCTCACCTAGGGATAGAACCTGGGGCTCCCACATTGCGGGCAGACACTTTACCATCTGAGCCACCTGGGAAGCAACTTGTTAACACACTTAACAAAACCTAAATTTATGATTGCCCAGCTGAATTATGGCCAGTTCAACTTTACTGGGTACCAGTGTGGCATATTGACCAGTTATCTCTGCCAAGTCCTTTGTCCACAGTGTACTTCAGACCTCCCATCCTAGTTGCCTTTTAAGTGCTTTTGAGACAGCATTCGAGAAAGCTGTGTAGCTGGCAGATACTGCAAGACACATTTGTCTCCTAAATCTTAGCTAGTCATAAATAGGCTACATCACTCACCTGCTCCTGTATCCCAGAGAAAGCTTTTCTGGGGATGTCCAGACCTGGGAGAGAGAGTCAGACTAAAATCTGTCACCTGCCTGAAGTATGTCAGTAATAACCCCAATTAATTTCAGTCTGTTTTTTTGTCCTCTTGGAACCAGGAGCATGTTGGGTAGGAAGGTTAACGCAGTGCCCTCTTATCTCCTCTGGGTAATTCTGCCCACTTGGAATGGTTTTAAATCTCCTCCCTGGGAAGGAAGTGTTCTTTGCTGTAGTGATAAGGAGATGGTAAAGAGGTCAATTGAGGGAGATTAGGATGCCTACTGACATCTCCCTGTGCTGCTCTAGGTTATGATGAATCTGGGAAGTGAGATGCTGCAGTTAATTTTAGTTCTGAGCAACTCAGTCTCTAAGGGGTTCTTCTGATAGATGCAAGCAAATCTAAAGAACCTTGTTAAGAAGACTTCATCATGCATGTTAAGGGACAGGACATGCACATGATTTTTACACAGGAGGGAATTTAGTCCCAATTGGGCTCAAAAGAAAATCAGATTTCTCTATTTTTTGAAAAACTATTGTCAGGAAAGAAAATGTTTTCTTTGACTCTCTTAGGGTCTCTGTCTGGGTCTGTAAATTTAACTGATGAGAACAGATTAGCAGGAGAAAGCATATGAGTTCATGTAACATAAGTTTTCTGTGACCTGAGAGGCTTCATAAGGAAATGAAGACCAAAGGAAACAGTTGAACCTATATATTTTACTGCTAAGTCTGATGTAGTGTGGACAGTCAGGAGAAATATGATGGGTCAAAGAATGTGAGGTAAGAAAAGTAAACTGGGGGGACTTGGCAAGGCCTGTGTATTCAGTCTTCACAGTGTCCCTTTGTCGTGAGAGACAAAGACGCTTCTTGCCTTCAGGTATTAGCAAGTCCACCTTTATAGGAAGGTTTTATGACCTATTTCAGAAGTGAAGGGGAGAAGGAAGGTGAGAACTTCCCGCTTCTGTTGTTTTCTTAAAAACACCTTCATCTACAAATATGCCATGTGTTAAGGTACCATAGGGTGCCCAAAGGGTGACACAACCTGGGCCCCATCACTAGATCATCTTCCATGCCAAAGAATAATTTTGCTCCATAAGTTAGTGAAAAAGGAACAGAAAAATGATAACAATTCCTTCCTAACATTTAATTTTATTATTATTATTATTTCTCAGTGCTAAAATCAAGGAGGCCCCTAAGACATTCCAAGCATGGAAGCCTTTCTGTCTCTTGTTTCTTGACTCCAGCCTCCATGACCTTTCCTGAGTTCCAAACGGCAGATTCAACAGTTGTTAGAAGGAATGTTTCACAAAAACTGGAAAGTTCTTAAAGAGATGGGAATACCAGACCACCTAATGTGCCTCCGGAAAAATCTGTATGCAGGTCAAGAAACAACAGGACCAGATATGGAACAATAGACTGGTTCCAAATTGGGAAATGAGCATGTCAAGGCTGTATATTGTCACCTTGTTTATTTAACTTATATGCAGACTGCATCATGCAAAATGCTAAGCAGGATGAAGTACAAGCTGGAATTAAGATTGCCTGGAGAAATATCAATACCATCAGATGTGTGCAGATGACAAGACACTTATGGCAGAAAGCGAAGAAGAATTAAAAAGCTTCTTGATGAAAGTGAAAGAGGAGAGTGAAAAAGCTGGCTTAAAACTGAACATTCAAAAAAATTAATATCATGGCATCTGGTCCCATCAGTTAAGTTCAGATCAATCACTAGTCGTGTCCTACTCTTTGTGACTCCATGGACTATGGCACACCAAGTGCCTTCACCAACTCCTTCACCAACTCCTGGAGCTTACTAAACTCATGTCCATCGATTCAGTGATGCCATCCAACCATCTCATCCTCTGCCATCCCCTTCTCCCGCCTTCAATCTTTCCCAGCATCGGGGTCTTTTCCAGTAAGTCAGTTCTTCACATCAGGTGGCCAAAGGATTGGAGTTTCAGCTTCAGCATCATTCCTTCCAATGAATAATCACAACTGATTTCCTTTAGGATGGACTGGTTGGACCTCCTTGCAGTCCAGGGAATCTCAAGTGTCTTCTCCAACACCACAGTTCAAAAGCAGCAATTCTTCGGCACTCAGCTGTCTTTATAGTCCAACTCTCACATCCATACATGACTACTGGAAAAAAAAAAAAACATAGCATTGACTAGACAGACCTTTGTCAGTAAAGTGATATCTCTGCTTTTTTAATATGCTATCTAGGTTGGTCATTGGAGAAGGAAATAGCAACCCACTCCAGTATTCTTGCCTGGAGAATCCCAGAGACAGAGGAGCCTGGTGGGCTGCCATCTATGGGGTCGCACAGAGTCAGACACTATTGAAATGACTTAGCAGCAGCAGCAGCAGTAGGTTGGTCATAGCTTTTCCTCCAAGGAGCAAGCATCTTTTAATTTCATGGATGCAGTCACAATCTGCAGTGATTTTGGAACCCCCAAAAATAAAGTCTGTCACTGTTTCCACTGTTTCCCCATCTATTTGCTGTGAAGTGATGGGACCAGATGCTATGATCTTAGTTATCTGAATGTTGAGGTTTAAGCCAACTTTTTCACTCTCCTCTTTCGCTTTCATCAAGAAGCTCTTTAGTTTTTCACTTTCTGCCATAAGGCTAGTGTCATATGCATATCTGAGGTTATTGATATTTCTCCCAGCAATCTTGATTCCAGCTTGTGCTTCATGAAGTCCAGCGTTTCTCAGAATGTACTCTGCATATAAATTAAATAAGCAAGGTGACAATGCACAGCCTTGACGTACTCCTTTCCCAATTTGAAACCAGTCTGTTGCTCCATGTCCAGTTCTAACTGTTGCTTCCTGATCTGCATACACATTTCTCAAGAGGTAGGTCAGGTGGTCTGGTATTCACATCTTTTTAAGAATTTCCAACAGTTTCTTGTGATTCACACAGTCAAAAGTTTTGCCATAGTCAATAAAGCAGAAGTAGATGTTATTCTGGAATTCTCTTGCTTTTTTGATGATCCAGCAGATGTTGGCAATTTGATCTCTGGTTTCTCTGCCTTTTCAAAATCCGGCTTGAACACATGAAAGTTCACAAATCATGTACTTTTGAAGCCTGGCTTGGAGAATTTTGAGCATTACTTTCCTAGTGTGTGAGATGAGTACAATTGTGTGGTAGTTTGAGCATTATTTGGCATTGCCTTTCTTTGAGATTGGAATGAAAACTGACCTTTTCCAGTCCTGTGGCCACTGCTGAGTTTTCCAAATTTGCTGGCATATTGAGTGCAACACTTTCACAGCATCATCTTTTAGGATTTGTAATAGCTCAACTGGAATTCCATCACCTTTACTAGTTTCGTTCATAATGATCCTTCCTAAGGCCCACCTGACTTTACATTCCAGGATGTCTGGCTCTAGGTGCGTGATCACACCATTGTTATTATCTGGGTCATGAAGATCTTTTTTGTATCATTCTTCTGTGTATTCTTGCCACCTCTTCTTAATATCTTCTGCTTCTGTTAGGTCCATACCATTTCTGTCCTTTATTGTGCCCATCTTTGCAGGAAATGAAGAGATCTCTAGTCTTTCCCATTCTATTGTTTTCCACTATTTGTTTGCACTGATTACTGAGGAAGCCTTTCTTATCTCTTCTTGCTGATCTTTGGAACTCTACATTCAAACATGTTTATCTTTCCTTTTCTCCTTTGCTTTTTGCTTCTCTTCTTTTCACAGCTATTTGTAAGGCCTCCTCAGACAACCCATCACTCGTCCCATCACTTCAAGGCAAATAGATTGGAAAACAATGGAAATAGTGACAGACTTTATTGTTTTGGGTTCCAAAATCACTGTAGATTGTGACTGCAGACATGAAATTAAAAGACACTTGCTTCTTGGAAGAAAAGGTATGAACAACCTAGACAGCATACTAAAAAGCAGAGACATTACTTTACCAACAAAGTTTGTCTAGTCAAAGCTATGGTTTTTCCAGTACTTGTGTATGGATGTGAGAGTTGGACCATAAAGAAAGCTAAGTGCTGAAGAAGTGATGCTTTTGAACTGTGGTGTTGGAGAAGACTTTTGCCAGTCTCTTGGACAGCAAGGAAATCGAACCAGTCAATGCTAAAGCAAATTAGAACTGAATATTCATGGGAAGAACTGGTGCTGAAGCTGAAATCCAATCCTTTGGCCATGTGATGCAAAGAACTGACTCACTGGAGAAGACCCTGATGCTGGGAAGATTGAAAGCAGGAGGAGAAGGGGACAACAGAGGATGAGATGGTTGGATGGCATCACCGACTCAGTGGATATGAATTTGAGTAGGCTCTGGGAGTTGGTGTTAGACAGGGAATCCTGGGGTGCTGCAGTCCATGGGGTCACAAGGAGTTGGACACAACTGAGTGACTGAACTGAGAAGGGATGCACAGACAATGGAGGGGCAATCAGGAAACAATAGTGCAGCCTTAGGGCAGGGTCCTGGTCCCTGCTCAAGGGATACATATTACAGTGACTTCAAGTTCTTTAAGATGTCAGCATTCTTCATACCAGTGAAAGACCACATGAAGCTACATGAAAGAAACCAAGAAGCTCATCAAGAAGAATACCTGAGACCAGATTAGAGGTGTTGAGGCCCTGTACACACCCTAATCTTATCACCAACCCCACACTTGAACCATTTCTATAAAATTCCTAGTCAAATCTTCCTGAATTGGGACACATAACAGTTTTGGAGGGCAAGAGCCCACTGCATCCCCATTTGCCAAGCAAAACAATGGAACTGTTCTTCTCCATTTCACCCAAAACTCCGTCTCTAATTGGTGTGATTTGGCACATTTGCTCAGAGGCTGAGCTTTTGCAATCAGAGCAAAGCAATAATTCCCACAGGCCTTGAATGCTCATGAGGTCCCAAGAAGTGTGGCAGGAACAGTGTGCAGTGAGAAGAGTTCAATCTAGCTTCTGGGAAAACTTTCCTTAAAAACAAACAAACAAACAAAACAAAATACTTTCCTGTGCTATATGCATAAGAAGGAGGAGGGAGCTCTTGGTTAGAACCTGAATGTTGGTCATGGGTCAGTGGTGGCCTACTGCAGGTTCAGGGGCACCGAGTGCAGCAATGCATGGGACCTTTTTAACGAGGTCACTATTATCTTCTTTGCCTCCACCATAGTTTGGTCTCAGGTGAAGCAAGAGGGAGGGAACCCAGCCCCAGCCATCAACAGAAAATTGGATTAAAGATTTACTCAGCATGGCCCAGATGCCATGATCTTAGTTTTCTGAATGTTGAGTTTTAAGCCAACTTTTTCACTCTCCACTTTCACTTTCATCAAGAGGCTTTTTAGTTCCTCTTCACTTTCTTCCATAAGGGTGGTGTCATCTGCATATCTGAGGTTATTGATATTTCTCCCGGCAATCTTGATTCCAGCTTGTGCTTCTTCCAGCCCAGCGCTTCTCGTGATGTACTCTGCATATAAGTTAAATAATCAGGGTGACAATATACAGCCTTGATGTACTCCTTTTCCTATTTGGAACCAATCTGTTGTTCCATGTCCAGTTCTAACTCTTGCTTCCTGACCTTCATACAGATATCTCAAGAGGCAGGTCAGGTGGTCTGGTATTCCCATCTCTTTCAGAATTTTCCGCAATTTATTGTGATCCACACAGTCAAAGGCTTTGTCATAATCAATAATGCAGTAATAAATGTTTTTCTGGAACTCTCTTGCTTTTTTCCATGATCCAACGGATGTTGGCAATTTGACCTCTGGTTCCTCTGCCTTTTCTAAAACCAGCTTGAACATCTGGAATTTCACAGTTCACGTATTGCTGAAGCCTGTCATCTGGTCCCATCACTTCATGGGAAATAGATGGGGAAACAGTGGAAACAGTGTCAGACTTTATTTTTGGGGGCTCCAAAATCACTGCAGATGGTGATTGCAGCCATGAAATTAAAAGACGCTTACTCCTTGGAAGAAAAGTTATGACCAACCTAGACAACATATTCAAAAGCAGAGACATTACTTTGCCAACAAAGGTCCGTCTAGTCAAGGCTATGGTTTTTCCAGTGGTCATGTATGGATGTGAGAGTTGGACTGTGAAGAAAGCTGAGCGCCGAAGAATTGATGCTTTTGAACTGTGGTGTTGGAGAAGACTCTTGAGAGTCCCATAGACTGCAAAGAGATTCAAGCAGTCCATTCTAAAGGAGATCAGTTCTGGGATTTCTTTGGAAGGACTGATGCTAAAGTTGAAACTCCAGTACTTTGGCCACCTCATGTGAAGAGTTGACTCATTGGAAAAGACTCTGATGCTGGGACCGATTGGGGGCAGGGAGAAAAGGGGACGACAGAGGATGAGATGGCTGGATGGCATCATGAACTCAATGGACGTGAGTTTGAGTGAACTCCGGGAGTTGGCGATGGACAGGAAGGCCTGGCGTGCTGCAATTCATGGGGTCGCAAAGAGTTGGACACGACTGAGCGACTGAACTGAACTGAACCGAACTGAGCATGGCCCTGCCCATCAGAACAAGACCCAGTTTCCCCTAGTCAGTCTCTCCCATCAAGAACCTTCCATAAGCCTCTTATCCTTCTCCATCAGAGGCCAGAAAGAATGAAAACCACAATCACAGAAAAGTAATCAAACTGATCACATGGAACACAGCCTTGTCTAACTAACTCAATGAAACCAGTAGGGCCACCCAAGACAGACAGGTCATGGTAGATAGTTCTAACAAAACATGGTCCACTGGAGAAGGCAATGGCAAACCACTTCAGTAGTCTTGCCTTGAAACCCCATGAACACTATGAAAAGGAAAAAGATATGACACTGAAAGATGAACTCCCCAGGTCGGAAGGTGACCAATATGCTACTGGAGAACAGGGGAGAAATAACACTAGAAAGAATACAGAAAGGGAGCCAAAGCGAAAACAACACCTAGTTGTGGATGTGACTGTTGATAGAAGTAAAGCCCTATGGTGTAAAGAATATTTGCATATAAACCTGGAAAGTTAGGTCCATGAATCAAGGTAAATTGGAAGTCGTCAAATAGGAGAGGGCAATACTGAGCATTGACATTTTGGGAATCAATAAGCTAAAGTGAATTGGAATAGCCAAATTTAATTCAGATGACCATTATATCTACTACTGTGTGCAAGAATCCCTTAGAAGAAATGGAGTAGGCCTCATAGTCAACAAAAGAGTCCAAACTGCAGTACTTGGCTGCAATCTCAAAACTGACAGAATGATCTCTGTTTGTTTCCAAGACAAACCATTCAGTATCACAGTATCCAAGCATGTGCCCCAACCAGTAATGCTGAAGAAGCTGAGGTTGAACTGTTCTATGAAGCCCTACAAGACCTTTTAGAACTAGCACTGAAAAAGATGTGCTTTTCAAGCACACATGTCGTGAGCAGGGGCAAACTCAGTGTGGTTGAATCACTGTGAGCACACGCCAGTGATATTTGTTTGCAGTGTTCCTCCCTCCCCAAAGCACGGCTGAACAAGCGACCCTGAAAAAAGGTGACCACCACTGCACCCCATGTGTCAGGGTGGAAATTAGACACTGAAGAGACCAGCAAACAGAAGAAGCTAAAATAAACAGAGGGAACCGCTCTGGAAGTGACAGGTGCAATAGATTAAAACCTTGTAGTTAGCATCGACTACATAGCAGGGGGCCTATAGACCTTGAGAAGTACAAATAGGACCAAGGAACTATCTGAAAATGAACTGATCCCACACTGTCTGCAACTGTCAGCTCTGTCAGCTGACAGTTTCTCGTTCAGCTCCAGAGAACGTCTTAGCTATATTTTTACTATTATCATTTTTTAAATTAAAAAAATTATTTTATTTTTATTTTTAAGTCCCCATTACTCCTTTAATTTTCATTTTTATAACCTACTGCTGCTGCTGCTCCTGGTAAGTCGCTTCAGTCGTGTCTAACTCTATGACCCCATAGAGGGCAGCCCACCAGGCTCCCCTGTCCCTGGGATTCTCCAGGCAAGAACACTGGAGTGGGTTGCCGTTTCCTTCTCCAATGCATGGAAGTGAAAAGTGAAAGTGAAGTTACTCAGTAGTGTCAGACTCTTCGTGACCCCATGGACTGCAGCCCACCAGGCTCCTCCATCCATGGGATTTTCCAGGCAAGAGTACTGGAGTGGGGTGCCATCGCCTTCTCCATTATAACCCACTATTACCATGGAAAAAAAAAAAAAAAAGACCCTATTTTAAAAGCAAACTTCACATATATATTTTTCATAATTTTTGTGACTTTTTTTTAATGTTATAATTTTGAGAGTCTAACCTCTACTCTAGATTTTCAATCTTTGCTTTTTGGTATTTGTTATCAATTTATACCTATAAGAACCCAATCTTCAGTACCCATTTTTACTTAGGAATGAGATCACTGGCCTGATTGCTCTCTCCCCTTTTTGACTCTCCTTTTTCTCCAACAGATCACCTCTATATCTCCCCTCCCCCTTTTCTTCTCTACCCAACTTGGTGAATCTCTTTGTGTGTTCTGGGCTGTGGAGAACACTTAGGGAAATGATTAGTGGCTGGATCTCTCTCTCTCCTTTTGAATCCCCCTCTTTTCCTCCTGGTCACCTCTATCTCCCTCCTCCCTCTTCTTTGCTCCATGTAACTCTGTGAACCTCTCTGGGTGTCCCTCACTGTGGAGAAACCTTTCATCATTAATCTAGATGTTTTATCATCAGTGCTGTATAGATGGAGAAGTCTTGAGGCTACTGTAAGAATAAGACTGAAAACCAGAGGCAGGAGGCTTAAGTCCAAATCCTGAGAACATCAGAGAACTCCTGAATCCAGGGAACATTAATCTATAGGAGCTCACCAAACGCCTCCATACCTACACTGAAATCAAGCACCATCCGAGGGCCAACAAGCTCCAGAGCAGGACATACCAAGCAAATTCTCCAGCAACACAGGAACATAACCCTGAGGCTCAATATACAGGCTGCCCAAAGTCACACGAAACCCATACACATCTCAAAACTCATTACTGGACACTTCATTGCACTTCAGAGAGAAGAAATCCAGCTCTACCCACCAGAACACTGACACAAGCTTCCCTAACCAGGAAACCTTGACAAGCCACCCGTTTAACCCCATTCACAGTGAGGAACATCCACAATAAAGAGGAACTACCAACTGCCAAAATCCAGAAAGGCCACCCCAAACACAGCAATATAAACAAGATGAAAAGGCAGAGAAATACCCAGCAGGTAAAGGAACAGGATAAATGCCCACCAAACCAAACAAAAGAGGAAGAGATAGGGAATCTACCTGATAAAGAATTCCGAATAATGATAGTGAAAATGATCCAAAATCTTGAAAACAAATTGGAGTTACAGATAAAGAGCCTGGAGACAAGGGTTGAGAAGATGCAAGAAAGGTTTAACAAGGGCCTAGAAGAAATAAAATAGAGTCAATATATAATGAATAATGCAATAAATGAGATAAAAAACACTCTAGAGGGAACAAACAGTAGAATAACGGAGGCATAAGATAGGATTAGTGAAATAGAAGATAGAATGGTAGAAATAAATGAAACATAGAGGAAAAAAGGAAAAAGAATTAAAAGAAATGAGGACAACCTCAGAGACCTCTGAGACAATGTTAAATGCCCCAACATTCGAATCATGAGTCCCAGAAGAAGAAGACAAAAAGAAAGGGCATGAGAAAATACTTGAGATAATAGTTGAAAACTTCCCTAAAATGGGGAAGGAAGTAATCACCCAAGTCCAAGAAACCCAGAGTGTCCCAAACAGGATAAACCCAAGGCAAAACACCCCAAGGCACATATTAATCAAATTAACAAAGATCAAACAAGAACAAATATTAAAAACAGCAAGGGAAAAACAACAAATAACACACAAAGGGGATTCCCATGAGGATAACAGCTGATCTTTCAGTAGAAACTCTTCAGGCCAGAAGGGAATGACAGGACATATCTAAAATGATGAAAGAAAATAACCTACAGCCCAGATTAAAGTACCCAGCAAGGATCTCATTCAAATATGAAGGAGAAATCAAAAGCTTTACAGAAAAGCAAAAGCTGAGAGAATTCAGCACCACCAAACCAGCTCTCCAACAAATGCTAAAGGATCTTCTCTAGACAGGAAACACAGAAAGGGTGTATAAACTGAACCCAAAACAATAAAGTAAATGGAAAAGGGATCATACTTGTCAATAATTACTTTAAATGTAAATGGGTTGAATGCCTCAACCAAAAGACAAAGACTGGCTGAATGGATACAAAAACAAGACCCCTATATATGTTGTCTACAAGAGACCCACCTCAAAACAAGGGACACATACAGACTGAAAGTGAAGGGCTGGAAAAAGATATTCCACGCAAATAGAGACCAAAAGAAAGCAGGAGTAGCAATACTCATATCAGATAAAATAGACTTTAAAACAAAGGTTGTGAAAAGAGACAAAGATAGACATTACATAATGATCAAAGGATCAATCCAAGAAGAAGATATAATAATTATAAATATATATGCACCCAGCATAGGAGCACCACAATATGCAAGACAAATGCTAACAAGTATAAAAAGGGGAAATTAACAATAACACAATAGTAGTGGGAGACTTTAATACCCCACTCACACCTATAGACAGATCAACTAAGCAGAAAATTAACAAGGAAACACAAACTTTAAATGATACAATAGACCAGTTAGACCTAATTGATATCTATAAGACATTTCACCCCAAAACAATGAATTTCACATTTTTCTCAAGCATATATAGAACATTCTCCAGGATAGATCACATCCTGGGCCATAAACCTAGCATTGGTAAATTCAAAAAAACTGAAATCATTCCAAACATCTTTTATGATGCTTGTTTTTCCAAACTCATTCTATGCTTGTTTTTCCAAACTCATTCTATGAGGCCATCATCACCCTAATACCAAAACCTGACAAAGATGCCACAAAAAAAGAAAACTGCAGGCCAATATCACTGATGAACATGGATGCAAAAATCCTTAACAAAATTCTAGCAAACAGAATCCAACACCATATTAAAAAGATCATACATCATGACCAAGTGGGCTTTATCCCAGGGATGCAAGGATTCTTCAATATCTGCAAATCAATCAATGTAATACACCACATTAACAAATTGAAAAATAAAAACCATATGATTATCTCAATAGATGCAGAGAAAGCCTTTGACAAAATTCAACATCCTTTTATGATTTAAAAAAACCCTCCAGAGAGCAGGAATAGAAGGAGCGTTCAGTTCAGTTCAGTTACTCAGTCGTGTCTGACTCTTTGCGACCCCATGAATTGCAGCACGCCAGGCCTCCCTGACCATCACCATCTCCCGGAGTTCACTCAAACACACGTCCATTGAGTCGGTGATGCCATCCAGCCATCTTATCCTCTGTCGTCCCCTTCTCCTCCCGCCCCCAATCGGTCCCAGCATCAGAGTCTTTTCCAATGAGTCAACTCTACGCATGAGGTGGCCAAAGTACTGGAGTTTCAACGTTAGCATCATTCCTTCCAAAGAACACCCAGGACTGATCTCCTTCAGAATGGACTGGTTGGATCTCCTTGCAGTCTATGGGACTCTCAAGAGTCTTCTCCAATACCACACTTCAAAAGCATCAATTCTTCAGTGCTCAGCTTTATTCATAGTCCAACTCTCACATCCATACATGACCACTGGAAAAACCATAGCCTTGACTAGACGGACCTTTGCTGGCAAAGTAATGTCTCTGCTTTTGAATATGCTATCTAGGTTGATCATAACTTTCCTTCCAAGGAGTACCTCAACATAATAAAAGCTATATATGACAAACCCTCAGCAAACATTATCCTCAGTAGTAAAAAATTGAAGGCATTTCCCCTAAAGTCAGGAACAAGAAAAGGGTACCCACTCTCATCACTACTATTCAACATAGTTTTGGGAGTTTTGGCCACAGCAATCAGAGCCAAAAAAGAAATAAAAGGAATCCAGATTGGAAAAGAAGAAGTAAAACACTCACTGTTCGCAGATGACATGATCCTCTACATAGAAAACCCTAAAGACTCCAACAGAAAATTACTAGAACTAATCAATGAATATAGTAAAGTTTCAGGATATAAAATTAACACACAGAAATCCCTTGCATTCCTATACACTAACAATGAGAAAACAGAAAGAGAAATTAAGGAAACAATTCCATTCACCATTGCAGCGAAAAGAGTAAAATACTTAGGAATATATATACCTAAAGAAACAAAGGACCTATATATAGAAAACTGTAAAACACTGGTGAAGGGAATCAGAGTATACAAATAGATGGAGAAATATACCGTGTTCATGGATTGGAAGAATCAATATAGTGAAAATGAGTATACTACCCAAAGCAATCTATAGGTTCAATGCAATCCCTATCAAGCTATCTACGGTATTTTTCAAAGAACTAGAACAGATAATTTCACAATTTTTATGGTAATACAAAGAATAGCCAAAGAAATCTTGAGAAAGAAGAATGGAACTGTAAGAATCAACCTGCCTGACTTCAGTCACTACTACAAAGCCACAGTCATCAAGACAGTATGGTACTGGCACAAAGACAGAAATATAGATCAATGGAACAAAATAGAAAGCCCAGAGATAAATCCATGCACCTATGGACATCTTATCTTTGACAAAGGAGGCGAGAATATACAATGGAGAAAAGACAATCTCTTTAACAAGTGGTGCTGGGAAAACTGGTCAACCACTTGTCAAAGAATGAAACTAGAACACTTTCTAACACCATACACAAAAATAAACTCAAAATGGATTAAAGATCTAAACGTAAATCCCGGAAACTATAAAACCCCTAGAGGAGAACATAGGCAAAACACTCTCCAACATACAACTGACATACATACAACTGACAAACAACTAATCTCAAAAATATATAAGCAACTCCTGCAGCTCAATTCCAGAAAAATAAACGACCCAATCAAAAAGTGGTCCAAAGAACTAAACAGACATTTCTCCAAAGAAGACATACAGATGGCTAACAAACACATGAAAAGATGCTCAACATCACTCATTACCGGATAAACGCAAATCAAAACCACAATGAGGTACCATTTCACGCCAGTCAGAATGGCTGCTATCCAAAAGTCTACAAGCAATAAATGCTGGAGAGGGTGTGGAGAAAAGGGAACCCTCTTACACTGTTGGTGGGAATGCAAACTAGTACAGCCACTATGGAGAACAGTGTGGAGATTCCTTAGAAAACTGGAAATAGAACTGCCTTATGACCCAGCAATCCCACTGCTGGGTATACACACTGAGGAAACCAGAACTGAAAGAGACATGTGTACCCTAATGTTCATCACAGCACTGTTTATAATAGCCAGGACATGGAAGCAACCTAGATGTCCATCATCAGATGAATGGATAAGAAATCTGTGGTACATATACACAATGGAATATTGCTGCTGCTGCTGCTGCTAAGTTGCTTCAGTCGTGTCCGACTCTGTGCGACCCCATAGAGGGCAGCCCACCAGGCTCCCCCATCCCTGGGATTCTCCAGGCAAGAACACTGGAGTGGGTTGCCATTTCCTTCTCCAATGCATGGAAGTGAAAAGTGAAATGAAGTTGCTCAGTCGTGTCCAACTCTTAAAAACCTCATGGACTGCAGCCTACCAGGCTCTTTCATCCATGGGATTTTCCAGGCAAGAGTACTGGAGTGGGGTGCCATTGCCTTTAAAAATAATACATTTGAATCAGTTCTAATGAGGTGGATGAAACTGGAGCCTATTATACAAAGTGAAGTAAGCCAGAAAGAAAAACACCAATACAATATACTAGCACATATATATGGAATTTAGAAAGATGGTAACGATAACCCTGTATGGGAGACAGCAAAAGAGACACAGATGTATAGAATAGTCTTTTGGACTCTGTGGGAGAGGGCAAGGGTGGGATGATTTGGGAGAATGGCATTGAAACATGTAAATTACCATATATGAAACTAATCGGCAGTCCAGGTTCAATGCATAATACAGGATGCTCGGGGCTGGTGCACTGGGATGACCTAGCAGGATAGGATGGGGAGGGAGGTGGGGTGGTAGGGGTGTTCAGGGTGGGGAACACATGTACACCCATGGTGGATTCAAGTCAATGTATGGCAAAACCAATACAATATTATAAAGTAAAATAAATAAATAAATTTTTAAAAATGTGCTTTTCATTATAGGGGACTGGAATGAAAAGTAGGAAATCAAGAGATTCCTGGAGTAACAGGCAAATTTTGCCTTGGAGTACAGAATTAAGGAGGACAAAGGCTAACAGAGTTTTGCCAAGAGAAGACATTGATCGTAGCAAGCACCCTCTTCCAACAACACAAGACTCTACACATGGACATCACCAGATAGTCAATACCAAAAGCAGGTTGCAGCCAAAGATGGAGAAGCTCCCTACAGTCAGCAGAAACAAGACTGGTAGCTGACTGTGTGGGCTCAGATCATGAACTCTTTATTGCAAATTTCAGACTTAAGTTGAAAAAAGTATTGAAAACCCCTAGACCATTCAGGTATGACCTAAATCAAAACTCTTACAATTATACAGTGGAAGTGCTAAATCAATTCAAGGGATTAAATCTGATAGACAGAGTGCCTGAAGAACTATGGACAGAGGTTCGTGGCACTGTACAGGAGGCAGTGATCAAGACCATCCCCAAGAAAAAGAAATGTAAAAAGGCAAAACAGCTGCGTGAGGAGGCCTCACAAATAGCTGAGAATAGAAGAGAAGTGCAAGGCAACAGCAAAGGAGAAAAGGAAAGATATACCTATTTGAATTCAGAGTTCCAAAAAATAGCAAGGAGGTATAAGAAAGTGTTCTTCAGTGATGCATGCAAAGAAATAGAGGAAAACAATAGAATGGGAAAGACAGAGATCCCTTCAAGGAAATTAGCAATACCAAGGGAATATTTCATGCAAAGTTGGGCACAATAAACAATAGAAATGGTACGAACCTAACAGAAGCAGAAGATATTCAGAATAGGTGGCAAGAATACACAGAAAACTATACAAAAAAGATTTTCATGACCCAGATAACCACGATGGTGTGATCGCTCACCTAGACCCAGACATCCTGGAATGCAAAGTCAAATGGGCCTTAGGAAGCATCACTATGTACAAAGCTAGTGGAGGTGATGGAATTCTAGTTGAGTTATGTCAAATCCTAAATTATGATGCTGTGAAAGTGCTGCACTCAATATGCCAGCAAATTTGGAAAATTCAGCAGTGCCACATGACTGGAAAAGGTCTTTTTTCATTGCAATCCCAAAGAAAGACAATGCCAAAGATTGTTCAGACTACTGCACAATTCCACTAATCTCAGTTCAATTCAGTTCATTTCAGTCACTCAGTCGTGTCTGACTCTTGGCAACCCCATGAATTGCAGCACGCCAGGCCTACCTGTCCATCACCAACTCCCGGAGTTCACTCAGACTCATGTCCATTGAGTCAGTGATGCCATCCAGACATCTCATCTTCTGTCGTCCCTTTCTCCTCCTGCCCCCAATCGGTCCCAGCATCAGAGTCTTTTCCAGTGAGTCAACTCTTCACATGAGGAGGCCAAAGTCCTGGAGTTTCAACTTTAGCATCATTCCTTCCCAAGAAATCCCAGGGCTGATCTCCTTCAGAATGGACTGCTTGCATCTCCTTGTGGTCCAAAGGACTCTCAAGAGTCTTCTCCAACACCACACTTCAAAAGCTTCAATTCTTCCGTGCTCAGCTTTCTTTACAGTCCAACTCTCACATCCATACATGACCACAGGAAAAACCATAGCCTTGACTAGACGGACCTTTGTTGGCAAAGTAATGTCTCTGCTTTTGAATATGCTGTCTAGGTTGGCCATAACTTTCCTTCCAAGGGGTAAGCGTCTTTTAATTTCATGGCTGCAGTCACCATTTGCAATGATTTTGGAGCCCAAAAAAATTAAGTCTGACACTGTTTCCACTGTTTCCCCATTTATTTCCCATGAAGTGATGGGACCGGATGCCATGATCTTTGTTTTCTGAATGTTGAGTTTTAAGCCAACTTTTTCACTCTCCACTTTCACCTTCATCAAGAGGCATTTTGGTTTCTCTTCACTTTCTGCCATAAAGGTGGTGTCATCTGCGTATCTGAGGTTATTGATATTTCTCCCAGAAATCTTGATTCCAGCTTGTGCTTCTTCCAGCCCAGAGTTTCTCATGATGTACTCTGCATATAAGTTAAATAAGCAGGGTGACAATATACTGCCTTGATGTACTCCTTTTCCTATTTGGAACCAGTCTGTTGTTCCATGTCCAGTTCTAACTGTTGCTTCCTGACCTGCATACAGATTTCTCAAGAGGTAGGTCAGGTGGTCTGGTATTCCCATCTCTTTCAGAATTTTCCACGGTTTATTGTGATCCACACAGTCCAGGGCTTTGGCATAGTCAATAAAGCAGAAGCAGATGCTTTTCTGGAACTCTCTTGCTTTTTCCATGATCCAGCGGATGTTGGCAATTTGGCCTCTGGTTCCTCTGCCTTTTCTAAAACCAGCTTGAACATCTGGAATTTCATGGTTCACGTATTGCTGAAGCCTGGCTTGGAGAATTTTGAGCATTACTTTACTTGTGTGTGAGATGAGTGCAATTGTGCAGTACTTTGAGCATTCTTTGACATTGCCTTTCTTTGGGATTGGAATGAAAACTGACCTTTTCCAGTCCTGTGGCCACTGCTGAGTTTTCCAAATTTGCTGGCATATTGAGTGCAGCACCTTCACAACATCATCTTTCAGGATTTGAAATAGCTCAACTGGAATTCCATCACCTCCACTAGCTTTGTTCATAGTGATGCTTTCTAAGGCCCACTTGATTTCACATTCCAGGATGTCTGGCTCCAGGTGAGTGATCACACCATTGTCTCACAGGCTAGGAAAAGTAATGCTCAAAAATTCTCCAAGCCAGGATTCAACAGTGAACTTCTCTGTTCAAAGTTCAAGGTTCTGTGAACTTCCATGTGTTCAAGCTGGATTTTAAAAAGTCAGAGGACCTGGAGATCAAATTAGCAACATCTAGTGGATTATCAAAAAAGCAAGAGAGTTCCAGAAGAACATGTACTTCTGCTTTATTGACTACACCAAAACCTTTGACTGTGTGAAGCACAATAAACTGTGGAAAATTCTTTAAAAAAAGGGGAATACCAGACCACCTGACCTGCCTCCTGAGAAATCTGTACGCAGGTCCAGAAGCAACAGTTAGAATCGGACATGGAACAACAGACTGGTTCCAAATAGGGAAGGGTGTACATCAAAGTTGTATATTATCACCCTGATTATTTAACTTATATGCAAAATACATCATGAGAAATGCTGGGCTGGATGAAACACTAGCTGGAATCAAGATTGCCTAGAGAAATATAAATAACCTCAGCTATGCAGATGATACCACCCTTATGGCAGAAAGTGAAAGAAGAAGAGCCTCTTGATGAAAGTGAAAGAGGAGAGTGAAAAAGTTGGCTTAAAGCTCAACATTCAAAAAACTAAGATCATGGCTTCTGGTCCTATCACTTCATGGCAAATAGATTGGGAAATAGTGACAGACTTAATTTTTTTAAGCTCCAATATCACTGCAGATGGTGACTGCATCCATGAAATTAAAAGATGATTGCTCCTTGGAGGAAAAGCTATGACCAACCTAGACAGCATTTTAAAAAAACAGAGATGTTACTTTGCCAACAAAGGTCCATCTAGTCAAGGCTATGGTTTTTCCAGTGGTCATGTATGGATGTGATAGTTGGACTGTGAAGAAAGCTGAGCACTGAAGAATTGAAGCTTTTGAACTGTGGTGTTGGAGAAGACTCTTGAGAGTCCCTTGGACTGCAAGGGTATCCAACCACCCAATCCTAAAGGAAATCATTCCTGAATATTCATTGGAAGGACTGATGCTGAAGCTCCAATACTTTGGCCACCTGATACAAAGAGCTGACTCTCATTTGAAAAGACTCTGATGCTGGGAAAGATTGAAGAGAGGAGGAGAAGGGGACGACAGAGGATGAGATGGTTGGATGGCTTCACCAATTTGATGAACATGAATTTGAGTAAGCTCTGAGAGTTAGTGATGGACAGGGAAGCCCAGTGTGCTGCAGTCCATGGAGTTGGAAAGGGTCAGACATGACTGAGTGACTTAACTGACAGTCTGATCTCTTGGCTCTTCTACATGTCCCCTCTACCTTCTCTGATCTCTTTTCTATATTTCTCTGCATTGTTTAGAATGTTGTCTGACCTATTAAAGCCTAGTTTCCTCAGCTCCCACTGTAAGCTGATAATTTAGTATTACCCCACAAAAGAGAGGTGTTCCCTTGTAGCTCATTTGGTAATGAGGCTGCCTGCAATGCAGGAGACCTGGGTTCTATCCCTGGGTTAGGAAGACCCCTTGGAGAAGGAAATGACAATGCACTCTAGCATTCTTGCCTGGAGAATCCCATGTTCAGAGGATCCTGGCAGTTTACAGTCCATGGGGTTGCAAGAGTTGGAGACGACTTGTCGAGTAAATCACCACCACAAAAGAGAACTAGGCATGGTTTTCTTGACATAAGAGGAGCCATTTTTGGCCTAAGCCATTTTGTGATTTAAGGCTGGGCACATGTTTGCCCTTGAACATATCTCAGTAATTAATGGTCTTAAAGGGACAATGTTATCAGGCAAGTGAAGTAACAATAGCAAAGGTAATTACCAGTTGTAAAGACTCCCAGTTCCCTTTCAGTGGTAAAGATTAGCATGAAGCACTCAACCACCAGATCAGCTGGAACCTCAGGGATGTTTATGTTGACCTTTTCTGACTCCTCTGACTTCAATCAATTAAAGCTTAGACCACCCAAACTTCTTTATGTGTATGCATGTACCCTTAGCTTAAAATGTACCCCATGTACCCCAATTTTGCTATTCAGGGAGACACTGCTTTGTGAAAGTTCCCTAGAGTTCTCCTTACTTGCTGCAAGAAATAAACCCTTCCTTCTCCTGATCTTTGACTTGGTTGTGTCTTTTATCTTGACACCCACAAAGAAGTGAGCCCAGTTTTTTGGTTTACAGAATCACCATGCTCTCTGCTTCAGTAGGTTTCCAAAACAATGAGATAGAATATAAAGAGTGAATGACTGACTGAATGAATGGATGAATGAGTGAATGAATAACATGGGCTTGTGAAATGGTGTATTTCCTTCCATATCAATAAACAAGGATGTCACAGCCATCAGGGATACCAGCCCTCCAGGTGTGAATTTCTGAGCCCAGGAAGAACAGTGCTTGCTCTCTGTCATCCATTGATCTGCTGCCCCTCCCCATAGTGGACAAGGAACTGACGATGTGAAAAGTCAAATCTCAGATGCACATAAAAGAAATGATTTCAGTGAGCCCAGACTCTTGCATCTTCCCATACACAGAAAACCACTGAATTCCTAAACTTGAGACATCTTGTTTTCCTTAATTAACAATAATCTTTTGATGTTCAGACTACTTGCCCCCTTTTGCAAGCTTCTATATAACTTGATTCTTCACCCGCTTCCTCAGAACAGTTCTCTCAGGGTCATTTGAGATGCTGTCACTTGGGCCTGAAGTCCTAAAAATTCCCCAAATAAAACATAACTCTCATCTTCTAGGTTGCGACTGCATTTTAAGTTGAGAGGCTCCACTCTCTCTGCAGCCAACTCCCACCAAACAAAAATAATTAAGGAAATTCCATTTACCTTCAGTGTGGTGGTCTTCTCAGCTTAATTTAGTTCCAGGCTTCTCAAAGAAAGATGGGAACCAGGACTATGACATTCATTAGGCTGTCAAATCTTCAGATTATTGGAATCCTGGGAAAACATAACTCTACTCCCTCCAGAGTCTCCCTGCAACCTCTCCTCCACCCCCACCCCACCTGACTATGGGATAGAAGTTAATTCTAGACCAGTGTGACTCAATAGAAGACTAATGTGAGCAATATATATGATTTTACATTTCTAGTGGCCACTTTTAAAGCAAGAAACAATTAACAGTGTATTAAAAGTTGAATAGTGTCTAGTCTTAAAAAAGTGTGTTGGAGTCTTAACACCTGTTGCCTTGGAATGTGACAGTATTTGGAGAAGGGGCCTTTACAGAGGTGATCAAGTTAGGGTTGTGGGTCCTCAAGTTAGGGTCATTGAGGTGGGCCCTAGACACGACTGAGGGACTGAGCACATTGTGGCATTACTACCAGCCTTATCATGAAAAAGACCATGTCGCCAACAGATAGACATGCATAGTAGGAAAAGTATGTGAAGAAACTTAGGGAGAAGAGAGTCATCTGGAAGTCAAGGAGAAAGGCCTGGACAGACTGTTCCTTCACAGCCTCCAAAGGAACCAGTTCTGCTGACACTTTGATCTTGGACTTCTAGCCTCTAGACTTGTAGGTAATCTATCTCTCTTGTCAAAACTGCTCAGTCTGTGGTCCTTTGTAAATGACAACTCTAGCAAACTCACATGCAGTGGAAACATTTGCTTAATAACATTTTATTCCACTGCATGAATCAAAGTCTTCCCTGATGTCTCAGGAGGTAAAGAATCCTCCTGCAATGCAGGAGACACACTTTTGATCCCTATGTTAGGAAGATCCCCTGGAGGAAAAAATGCCAACCCACTCCAGTATTCTTGCCTGAAAAAACCCATGGATGGAGGAGCCTGGCAGGTTACAGTCCAAAGGGTTGCAAGAAGTTGGACATGACTCTGTGATTAAACACATACACACCATATGTCAAAAATATTATTATCATTTCACTTGTAATTAACATAAAAACATTTCCAGTTCAGTTCAGTTCAGTTCAGTCACTCAGTCGTGTCCGACTCTTTGCAACCCCATGAACTGCAGCACGCCAGGCCTCCCTGTCCATCACCAACTCCCGGAGTTCACCCAAACTCATGTTCATCGAGTCAGTGATGCCATCCAGCCATCTCAACCTCTGTCGTCCCCTTCTCCCCCTGCCCCCAATCCCTCCCAGCATCAGAGTCTTTTCCAGTGAGTCAACTCTTCGCATGAGGTGGCCAAAGTATTGGAGTTTCAGCTTCAGCATCAGTCCTTCCAAAGAACACCCAGGACTGATCTCCTTCAGAATGGACTGGTTGGATCTCCTTGCAGTCCAAGGGACTCTCAAGAGTCTTCTCCAACACCACAGTTCAAAAGCATCCATTCTTCAGCCCACAGCTTTCTTCACAGTCCAACTTTCACATCCAAACGTGACCACTGGAAAAACCATAGCCTTGACTAGACGGACCTTTGTTGGCAAAGTAATGTCTCTGCTTTTGAATATGCTATCTAAGTTGGTCATAACTTTCCTTCCAAGGAGTAAGTGTCTTTTAATTTCATGGCTGCAATCACCACGTTCTTCCAAATCTGACACAACACATCTTCATTTGGATTTACCCATTTCAAGTGCTCACGAACCACATGTGACTCATGGGTCCCACAGCACACAGCAAACTAAGCATGGTGGTAAGGGAGAGTCCTGTGCCCCATCCCCCTATCCTGAGTGGAAGCAGACCACCACTCCACGATGCTGTCTTTGGAGAGAAGTAGAATCAGGGACTTTAACTTAAAGTCTGAAGATGTTACCAAACTCAGCTTTGGCTGTTCACTGCTTGAACACCAGTACTCAAGAGATGGATGCCAGTAGGAACAGAGGAGCCTGAAACCTGGGCAGAAGACAGACTCATGTTCAAAACCAACTCTGAAGATTCTGCTCAACCATGAAAAATTTTTAAGAGAGCATCGTTTGGGGGTGAGGTCAGAGTCTTTGCTATCTTCCACTGTGGGCAGGCTGTGTTCTACTGTAAGTTCCCTACATATGAACCTTTAAGTTGCAAGTTTTGACCTTTCAAAGATATGAATGTGCATTCAGATGTCCAATCACGTGAATTAGTTCACGTGTCTGGAGTACATTGTCATCTGCATGCATTCTCTACAAGTGGTTGTGCTTTTGTGTACTTTACTATGTAGAGTGCAGTAGAACAATTTCTTTATTTCAAGCCCAGGATGTCCAAAAGCTGTATTGATGTAGCTGGTACTGCTAAGAAGTGCCAACTGATAATGATCTTGGTGAGCAACATGAGAAGCTTACTAATCAAGACCTGGTGGAACTAGAAATCCAGAGAAAGGACAAAGAGAGACAAGAGGAAGAAGAAGTAACTGAAGAACTGAAGAGATTCACAACACAGGAAGTGACAAGGGAACTTTCTTTATTCGAGGGGGTACTGTTAGTTTTTGAAGCATAAGACCCAAACAGAGAATGGTACATGAAGTTTGCAGCAGCCATTCAGAAGGCAATCCAGTGCTTCCATGTCATCTATGACAAGGGAAAAAAAAAAAAAAAAAGAGCTACTACCCAGACATCAGTGGATCATTTTCTCAAGAGGGTAGACAGAATTGAATCCAGCAAGGAACCAGAACCCATGCCATCAACCTCAGGATTGAGTGAAACTGCAGCTGTCCTTCAGCCTCCTATTGCTGATGATCCATAGCTTTACAATCTCCCACCTTCTCTCCCTCCTCCAGTCAGCAACTCTTCTTGCCTGTTCACTTTGTATCAGCCCCTGTATGACAGCTTTTCAAGGTACTATACTGTAAGATTAAAAATATTTTCTTTATTTTTTGTTTGTTATATATTACTTGTGTGCAAAGTATTACAAGCCTATCACAGTACAGTACTATATACCTGCTTGTGTGATTTGAGTACCTATGCTAACTTTATTGGACTTAAAGAACAAACTGGACTTAGGGATGCACTCTTCAAATAGAATTCCTTCGAATGTAGGGGACTTACTGTAATTGGTTGGTGGCATTCCATGAATCTTGGTCCTTAGTTCCTGCAGAAGAAAAAGATATCAATATTTTGCTCTGCATATTCATTGAGGAGGAACTAGGACCCTGGCCAAGGGCTGCACTAGTATTTCTTGACTGCCCTTCCCTTTGTTTCTGTATCACCTCCCTTCTCTGATTAGCAACTCTTTGAATCTGCCTTTTCAAAGAGATTCAAGGTTTGGAAGGTCACGGAGGCTGAATGAAGCATATTTGCTGCAAACAGGAAATGAAGGATTTGTACTTGAGAGGGACCCACAGGGTTCTGCTTCGTTTCAAGGATGGCAAACTAAAAATATATATATTTCATTTTTTCCCATTAACATGGTTCTGTTTTACAAGGATACATGTATTTTAAAATTGGGTAGTGGGGTGCATTTCCTATTCGGGCAAATTGGTCAATTCGGTGTTAATACTTTAAGCATACAAATGCAGACTGCACAAGTCATTTACCATAGAAACAGAGAAAAAGCCCATCTTCCACCAACTTAAAATAAAACAGTCTCTATATAAATATGCACAAGCATATGACACACGGTTTCTGGGGCATAGCACTACATTTTATTTCCTCTAAAAATGTCAGTACAGTCAACAGAGCACTGTTGGGAAGCATGGCTCCCTCCTTTCTGTGCTGGGCTCAGGCTGCTTGGCCAGTATCTTATCCTTGGGTCAGTCCATTGTTTCACTTTTCTATTTGTTGAATGATGGTTGTAGAAAGGAGCAAAGTGCAAAGACATTTCTAATATTCATCATTTACTTACTTTCTATATCTTAGAAACAAACACTGACAAATTAATATTGATTTTGTTGATTTTGTCCAATGCTTTTCCAGGAAAAATAAGCATTAGATAGGATGTGATATTATGATTTGTAATAAGAAATATATATTAATATCTGGGACTTCCTTGGTAGTCTAGTGGTTAAGATTCTGTGCTTCCAATGCAGGCAGGCAGGTTGGGTCCCTTAGGAAACTAAGATCCCACATGTAGCATGGCCAATAACTAACTTAAAAAAATAAAATTATATATATGGTGTGATCACTGACCTAGAGCCAGACATCCTGGAATGTGAAGTCAAGTGGGCCTTAGAAAGCATCACTACGAACAAAGCTAGTGGAGGTGATGGAATTCCAGTTGAGCTATTCCAAATCCTGAAAGATGATGCTGTGAAAGTGCTGCACTCAATATGCCAGCAAATTTGGAAAACTCAGCAGTGGCCACAGGACTGGAAAAGGTCACTTTTCATTCCAATCCCAAAGAAAGGCAGTGCCAAAGAATGCTCAAACTACCACACAATTGCACTTATCTCACACGCTAGTAAAGTAATGCTCAAAATTCTCCAAACCAGGCTTCAGCAATATGTGAACCATGAACTTCTTGATGTTCAAGCTGGTTTTAGAGAAGGCAGAGGAACCAGAGATCAAATTGCCAACATCTGCTGGATCATGGAAAAAGCAAGAGAGTTCCAGAAAAGCATCTATTTCTGCTTTATTGACTATGCCAAAGCCTTGGACTGTGTGGATCACAATAAACTGGAAAATTCTGAAAGAGATGGGAATACCAGACCACCTGATTTGCCTCTTGAGAAATTTGTATGCAGGTCAGGAAGCAACAGTTAGAACTGGACATGGAACAACAAACTGGTTCCAAATAGGAAAAGGAGTTCGTCAAGGCTGTATATTGTCACCCTGTTTATTTAACTTCTATGCAGAGTACATCATGAGAAACGCTGGACTGGAAGAAACACAAGCTGGAATCAAGATTGCTGGGAGAAATATCAATAACCTCAGATATGCAGATGACACCACCCTTATGGAAGAAAGTGAAGAGGAACTCAAAATCCTCTTGATGAAAGTGAAAGTGGAGAGTGAAAAAGTTGGCTTAAAACTAAACATTCAGAAAACGAAGATCATGGCATCCAGTCCCATCACTTCATGGGAAATAGATGGGGAAACAGTGGAAACAGTGTCAGACTTTATTTTTCTGGGCTCCAAAATCACTGCAGATGGTGACTGCAGCCATGAAATTAAAAGACACTTACCCCTTGGAAGGAAAGTTATGACCAACCTAGATAGTATATTCAAAAGCAGAGACATTACTTTGCCAACAACGGTCCGTCTAGTCAAGGCTATGATTTTTCCTGTGGTCATGTATGGATGTGAGAGTTGGACTGTGAAGAAGGCTGAGCACCGAAGAATTGATGCTTTTGAAGTGTGGTGTTGGAGAAGACTCTTGAGAGTCCCTTGGACTGCAAGGAGATCCAACCAGTCCATTCTGAAGGAGATCAGCCCTGGGATTTCTTTGGAAGGAATGATGCTAAAGCTGAAAGTCCAGTGCTTTGGCCACCTCATGCAAAGAGTTGACTCATTGGAAAAGACTCTGATGCTGGGAGGGATTAGGGGCAAGAGGAGAAGGGGTCAACAGAGATGAGATGACTGGATGGCATCACTGACTCGATGGATGTGAGTCTCAGTGAACTCCAGGAGTTGGTGATGGACAGGGAGGCCTGGCGTGCTGCGATTCATGGGGTCGTAAAGAGTCGGACACGACTGAGCAACTGATCTGATATGACACATATATATATAATTATATATTGAGAATTTGAGTTGAATTTACATATATAAATATACATATATTTATATTTGTGTATATATAATGTGTTTATGTATATATAGCATGTTTATATATGTATGTGTGTATATATATATATATATATATATATGTATATATGAGCTATTAAAACCCTTACAACTTCCTAAGTGATGAGAATCATGTTTTTTGTTATATTAGTGAAGGTGATTTTGAACCAAATTTAAGGATGGGGATTGGTTGCCAGTGGAGTCAACCAGGTAACAATAGGGTTGGAACTTCCCATTTCATTCCTGGATCTCCAGAGAAGGTGGAGAGGCTGGAAGTTGAATCAGTAGCCAATGACCAAATCGTTCATCAATCATGCTTGTGTAATAAAGGGCCCATTCAAAACCCCCCAAAAAGAGAGGTTTGGAGAGCTTTCAGGTTGGAGGCCAGAGCACCTCCAGGTGCTACTATAATGGGTCCTAAACTCCAGATCAGAAACTCCTTTGTTTGGGACTTCACTTTGTGTATCTCTTCATCTGGCTGTTGAACATACCTTTTTATATCCTTTGTAAAAAACCAGTAATCTAGTGAGCAAACAGATTTCCTGAGTTCTGTGAGTCTTTCCAGCAAAGTAATTGCATTTAAGGAGACGGTGGTGGGACCCTCTGATTTTCAGTTGGTTGGACAGCACCACAGGTAACAACCTGATTTGTGATTGGAATCTGAAGTTGCAGGGGGTTGGGGGACAGTCTTGGACTGAGTCCTTAGCCTATGGAATCTGATGCCATCTGCAGGTAGTGTCAGAATTAAGTTGAATTGTAGGATACCCAGCTAGTGTCTAAGAATTTCCTGGTGGTCTAGAGAACCACCCCTGCTCCAGCTTTCCCCAACACACACACATGGGCATTGGAATTGATATCATATTCCTTATGAACAACTGGCAAAAATTACTATGAAATAACAGTGTTCTCCATGTTGTCATATATCAGGGGAGAGAAATTTAAGTCTCATGCAATTGTCAGAGAAAGAGTGGAGTCCTAAGTCTGTGTTGGGGCTTCAAAGATGGCACAGTGGTAAAGAATCCACCTGCCAATGCAGTAGACTCAGGAGATGCGGGTTTCATCCCTGGGTCGGGAAGATCGCTGGAAAAGGAAATGGCAACCCATTCCAGTATTCTTGCCTGGGAAATACCATGGACAGAGGAGTCTGGCAGGCTCTAGTCCATGGGGTCCCAAAGAGTCAGACACAACTAAGCGACTAAATACACACACATGCACACACATACAAACACACACCTCAAAAAGAAAGAAAGCAAGGAAGAAAGAAAGAAAGAAACTACTCTCAGTTTTACAAATAGCTGGTACACATGCTTGGTTATGTTAAATAAAAAGCAAATCAGGTCTTAGTAAGAGGAAACCTTTTTCTAAAGGATTATTGCTAGAGGGAGAAGGACCATTGTAATAGGAAGAATGCTCTGTCCATAGATCTCCCAGCAGCTCAAGGGTTAAACAAAAAGATCTTTTCTTTTACAAGAACACTTAGTTTTACTGCACTTTTCTTTATTGGGCTTCACAGATAGAACATTTTTTACAAATTGAAAGTTTGTAGCAAGTCTATCTGCACCATTTTTCCAAGAGCATTTTTCAAATTAAGGACTACTGCTATACAATTTTTTTTTTTTGACATGTGCTATTGCACACTTAATAGACTACAGTATAGTCTGAACATACCTTTTATACGCCATGGGAAACCAGTGCATATAAAGCATGTAACTCTGTTTATTGCAATATCTGCTGTATTTAGGTGGTCTAGAAGTATCTCTGAGGTTTGCCAGTGTAGAGATCAGAGAACACAGCTTCATAGAACCTGGAGTGAGGGGGTGAGGTGTAGGGGAGTATGGTAGGATAAGACAATCTATCTTGCTTGTAAGCAGCATTCCATCATTAACCATTAACTGCTCCCATATGGACAGGGTTACAGTACCTGCAAAATAGCTCAAAGACATTGTTGTGTGTATCCATTGATGGGGAAATAAGACCTTGCCCCAAGGCTGCTCTTGACTGTTTCTCCATGATCTCACATCCTTCCCTTTCTTAATTAACGACCATTTGAATCTGCCCCTTGGAACTCAGGGAAGGTCATGGAGGCTGAATGAAGGCTGTTTCTTGTAATGGAAGAAATGGAGGACACAGAAAGACCTTGTACCCAGGAGCCCCACAGGGCCCTGTTCAGAATCATCTTCACTCTTATCTCCAGCCCTGACATGGTAGGATCTATACAGACTGAACAAATGAAGGAAAGCAGAAATGCTTCTCGGAAGATATATCCATTTAAGAAACTATCTTAGTGTATGGATGATAACCCATCAGGAACTTTTTTCTTCTCTGTCTATAGTTGCAAGTCAGAAGTATCACATTCTCCCTGAGATCTCCTTGAAGAGAAAAAGTTAAAATTTTATATAACCTCCTGCTCCTTCTGCCTTTGTAACTCAGCTTGCTCCGTGCAAAGTATAGATCATGTAAGTCATGTAGTCTCAGAAAGTGGGGACTTAACAATACTAGGAACTGGAGATTATCTCATTCACCTTTGTCCTGCTCTTTGCAATCGCCCAGCCCCTGCAAATCTGCTTAATCATGCCTGTCCACATTAAGGTCAGACATCCGCCTGCCGGTCTTGACCACTGTTCCTGTGCATGCAAACCCCTTAGTTTAAACCAGCCTATTAGCAGCTAGTGTTGCCCACTATAGTAGGTATATAAAAACTCTGTAACCCCTTTGTTTGGGGCTCAGAGCTTGAAGCGTTAACTCCTCTGGGCCCACCGGTGTAATAAACCTGAGTTATCCAACTCTCCGAGTGTGGAGCTTGGTTTCTCGATTACTGGTTTCTGCAACATTTCTGGAGGCCCCAGCGAAATTCCAACCACGCCAGGCCCTTGAGCCACCACACTAGTGGCTTGGCAGGGCTAGAGTGAAGGAACCCTGAGATGAACGGGGAGGCGCGCCACATGACGGTACTCCGGGTTCTCTTTCCAACCGGTGTTCTGACTCTCCAGACGGCCAAGCCCCTACTGGACTCATTGGAGGGATGGACCAACTTACTAGGAATGGCCACAGGATCAGGTAAGGCCCCGGGTCCAGTCCCCAGTCGGGTCCTACCCCAACAGATAGGAGACTGATCACCTCCTTGGAGCTCCCAGGAAGGGAGCAACAGTTAAGGAAACCTGGGGACTCGGGAAAAGGGAAGCACTGTGATAGCCTCTGAATGATTGTGAGTGTGTGATTGCTGATTGAACAACGTGAGAGAAATTTTTTTTTTGGAAACTGCAAAACCAATTCATTTTTGCATTGCAATTAAAAACAACTAGCTTGTAAAAAGGCCTGCCTAGGGAAAAGCTTGAAGTTAACCCTTTCCATGTCCTTGAAATACACAGCCAATTTTGCCCAAGACCTCAGCCTTGGGCAAATTAGAAATTCAAGCAAAGAAAAAAAGAAAAGGGTCAAAGAGATATTCTAAATCTCAAACAGAAAACTGTAATATCTGTCTGTCTGTATTTATGTAGGTCTTTTTTTTTTCCTGATAATATTCTTAAAGTTACAAATGAGTTCTAATTTAATTGGCCTAAAAAAGTAAGCACTTACAAATCAAACAATTCTAGATACAAATAAATAAATAACCTAAATGAATTTCAGATTCATGTGAACTGGGAAATATTAAATAGCTAGTATTAATGTTTGTTTGCTAATCTAATATAGACATGTCTAAGAGTCACTAACATTAAACAAATATTTTTTAAATTATCACTGGTATTTATGTTCACCAATCTGTAAAATGCTAATATAAAGGCTAGTTCTTAGTTGCTTAAGGAAAGTAGGATGTGTGTTTTTAATAAAGAAGATATAAGGAATGAAATTACATTTTATGAAGGAAAAAGAAGGTAGGTCTGACTTACAGGTGGCTGTTATAGAGAGTGATTAAAAGGTTTGTGGTAAGTAGACCCTGAAAAAAGTTTTGTAAGTGGTTAAGCATGAATAAGTTTAAAATGTATTTAATTGAGTTTACCCAAATGAGTTTAAAGTAAATACAAAAGCTTATATTTGGCCTTTCACCCTGTTAAGAGGACATACTTTCTTCATATGTTGAACTGCTTTTAATAATATATTTAAGTTTCTTTACCTCTTAATTGGTCTGTTCTATACTTACCTTTGAAATCTTTTGTTAACTTTGGCTAAGTGAATCACTATTACTTCACAGTGACTTACATGATCCTACCTGACTGAGTGTTATAAACCCTTTTGATATTTATTGACAAAACTTCCTAAATAATTTGACTTCTAGCTAACTTTGAGATGCTCAGAGGGCCCCGAGACATCCCAAAGAGCTATTAAGCTACCTGGGTTCATTGGACACATTAAGTTACATGGGAAGTACTGTTCCTGCTGCTGCTGCTGCTAAGTCACTTCAGTCGTGTCTGACTCTGTGCGACCCCATAGATGGCATCTCACCAGGCTCCCCTGTCCCTGGGATTCTCCAGGCAAGAACACTGGAGTGGGTTGCTATTTCCTCCTCCAATGCATGAAAGTGAAAAGTGAAAGTGACGTCGCTCAGTCGTGTCTGACTCTTAGTGACCCCATGGACTGCAGCCTACCAGGCTCCTCTGTCCATGGGATTTTCCAGGCAAGAGTACTGGAGTGGGGTGCCATTGCCTTCTCCGAAGGGGTGATAAATCTTTTCAGGTTATACTGTATGGTTGATGTTACTAATATAGATATTCTAAAATTGTGTAAAATTCATAAAGATCTTATATGCCCTGATAAAATATGGTCAATTATAATTCTAGTTATCTTATTAAAGTGTTATGACCAGGTTTCTTTGTCAATTGCAAGAGAATCAGATTTTAAACATGGCTTCTATGGTTTTACTCTCATGCCTTTAGAAAAATACTGCTAGTTCTTCAATTAAATATCAATCAAAATTAAAAATACTGCTAGTTCTTCAAGGTTTATGGAAAAGACTTTCTAAGATTAAGCCGATAAACAAATTTTGTTATTAACAGTAAGCTGGTACCAGACTGGAATTTGGTCTTCTCTCTGTTTAGAGAACAAAGTTTACTTAAAATGCAGCTTTTGATAACAGATTATTAATTGCTTTGCCTTTAGATGATTTATATTTGTTTTTAAAATCTTTTTGTTACTTGGGTAAAGTAAATAAACATTTTTTAAAATTATGGTACATGTAGACAAAACTCATTCTGTTTCTACAAAAAATAACCCCTCATGGTAAGACTTTTGCTATCCTGATGTCCTTAAAACATGGCAATAGTCTGCTCCTAAATCAGGAAATCAAAAATGGATAAATAACAGCTGAAAATCAAAGATCCAAGGCTATGGGAAATCCAAGACAGCCGCTTGGCTTTTCCCAACTCCCTGACAGATCTTATTTTTATTTGATGGATTAAAGCCTTCCCTAGCTACAGTGTTAATGCCCTCACAATGAGTTCTCCAAAAAGAAAATAATAATAATAAGTTTCACTGAATATTAAGTGCTAGTTTTGTTAATTAAGGTCTGTGCTTACTAAAACTCACTTCTGCAATAGTTCCTTGTTATGTTATATTGCTAAAAGGTTTAATTAAGTTATTAAAAGGACACTCTAAGATTATTTCTAAAGCTTATCTCAGTAACCAGTCTTTGGATAAAGGTCAGATGCTTCATGATGTACAAGCAGGAGATTAACACTTGGTTATAATCATTTAACTAAGTTAGATGACATGTGGCATGCTGGGCTATACCCAATGAAAGTTCTTGACTTAAATTCTTGCTTGTGACCTTGCTAATAACTGCTAACTATGTTGTTTTCTATGTAGCTTGTTTCAGAAGATTATTTCTTATGTTACCAAATGTGTGACTGAGTCTGTGATAAAATGCATTTCCATATGAGATCAATAATTGTAATAATATAATTCTAGATATAGGAAGAAGCAACAAGAGGAAAGATTTTCCTGGACCAAGAGACTAGTAAGACAGGTGTGGTCCAGAGCCTTTTGCTACTTACAAGGCCTGGTCTAGTGACAACACATTGAGTGGCCTGTCAATGGAATCTTTGTTAGACCTGGGAATGAGCCTTCCCAGCACCATGGGATACAGACACCTTGAAATGCCCCCAAAACATGGTCAAATATGTGGCTATGAAGGGGCCCTTCTGACTGAAAGTTGGCCATTGCCAGCTGCCTCTACAAAGATTAAATCATGACTACTAAAAGATTCTGACCTTCAACACCCCCTTGAAAGGAGTTTGGGGTGGAGACAAAAAATAAGACACTCTGTGCAAGGAAAAAAAAAAAGCAAAACAAACAAACAAATGAAAACAGTCCTTCAGATAGCTAGATGCTTTCAGGTAAAGATTTTTATGATTCCAAGTTCTTGCATCTTCTTATACCTAGAGAAACACTAATGTCATGAGTCAATGTCTGGACCTGGTTCTCCTGGCTAACCCCCTCAGCAGCCTTCCTACATTTATTAATCTTTGGGCTATGTATCTTTAACTTTCTTGTTAAGTTTGTTTCTCCAAGTAGTAGTACAACAAGAATATCCCCCAGCCAACACCCAGACAGTGCTAGAAGAAGCTGCCTTATCATTCTGTGCACTCTCATAGCCCTCCGTAAATGCATCCCAGGGTCCTCAGGCTACTTTCCCTTTGAGATCTTACATGGGAGACCACCCCCAGTGATCAAAAAGCTCAAGGGAGACCACCAACAACTAGCTGACCCGGAGATGTCCCGATACCTCCAGGCCCTGGAAAAGTCTTCCACCATATTGCCTGAGAAACCTTGGAAAGGACATATATTCCACTGGGCAGTTGGATTTATCCCTATCAGCCAGGAGATGAGATATCGGTCAAAGGTTAGAAAAAGGAGCCACTTCAGCCAGTTTGGACAGGCCCTCACATGGTCATCCTGGCAACCCCTACTGCTGTTAAAGTTACAGGTGTCATCCCTTGGATCCACCACACCAGAGTCAAGAAGGCAGGGACTTCCTGTGATGAGGACACCTGGAAAGCAGTTCAAGAATGTAAAGTATAGTTCAGGCTGAGGCAGAAAGAGGAAAGATAACCTCAACAGAAGTAGGTTACGTTTATTCAGGCAAGGAGGGGCGACAGTCGGCCTAACGACCAGGCTGAGCGCTGAGAGAGATCAGGGAGGTTCCATATTTATAGGGAGGTTTGTGGAAGAGATAAGGGAAACTTTAATCAGGTGGGATGTTTTGGGTATTCTTTAGTTGAGATGGCATTTGTAGTTGGGCAGGGGGTGATAAATCTTCTGGGCATGTGTAGGGGGTGGAAGGCTTCTGAACAGGGGGTGATAAGTCCCAGATAGATGCAACCGGCCTGGAGCATCAGGGCAGGACCTAAAGTTCTGTTTTGTTTTCTCTGAAGTTAGATGATTCAGCAAGGGCCTTTGAGACTGTTGTTTTCTTTTCTAGGCCCAAAAGTCTCCTTTAAGGACCCCAAAACCTCCTCAAGGTCTGGTTCCAAAGACAACAGCCCTCACCCACGAAGGACGCTGAGCCCTGCTCTAGTCTCTCTAGAAGCTGACTAGTCAACGCAAGGTAGAAGCTTGAGGATTCTTCAGCCTTGCTCCAGCCACACTCTGGCAGCTGGCTGGTCAACACACTGTGGAAGCTTAAGGATTTGGCTATCAAAATATCAATGGATTTTCATTGTCAACCATGGCCTCTATCCCTAATTGGTATTATTGCTGAGTTCTTCATTACAGGACCAACTAGACTCCCTGGCTGAGGTGGTTTTACAGAATAGGAGAGGGCTAGACCTACCGACAGCTGAAAAGGGAGGACTCTGCCTTTTCTTAAATGAAGAATGCTGCTTTTATATAAACCAATCAGGAATAGTCAAGGACATGGCCCAACAGCTAAGGGAACGAATCTTAAAAAGGAGAGAGCAACTAGCAAATTTCTGGGGTAACTGGAACAGTATCTGGAGCTGGGCATCATGGCTTCTCCCTTTAACAGGTTCTCTCTTCATGTTCTTGACAACACTCTTGTTTGGCCCTTGTATTCTCAATGCAGTTACCCAGTTCATAACCTCTCGGATTGAATCCATAACATACAAATGGTAATAGCTCAATATAGCTCCCTAAACGATGGGGAGCTCTGAATGGTCTACCAAAACATGAGATGATGCTTTCTGCAACGAGAGGTAGAAGCATCGGGAGTAGGGAATGAAGAGGAAAAGTTAAAATTTTATATAACCTCTTAGTCCTTCTGCCTCTGTAACTCAGCTTGCTTCTTGCAAAGTCTAGATCATGTAGGTCATGTAGTCCCAGAAAGTGGGGACTTGCAATACTAGGAACTGGAGTTTATTTCACTCACCATTGTCCTGCTCTTTGCAATTGCCAAGCCCCTGCAAACCTGCTTAATCATGCCTGTCCATGTAAAGGTCAGACATCCCCCTCCCCATCTTGACCACTGTTTTCCCATGCATGTGAAACCTTATCTTAAACCAGCCTATTAGCAGCTACTGTTGCCCACTATAGTAGATCTATAAAAATTGTAACCTCTTTATTCGGGGCTGGGAGCTTGAAATGTTAACTCCTCTAAGCCCGCCGGTGTAATAAACCTGAGTTCTCCAACTCTCTGAGTGTGGTGCTTGGTTTCTCAATTATTGGTTTCTGCAACATCCTCACACTCTTCCTAAAAATGCCTCCAATTTATTGACCTCACCAGAGCTCTATTTTTCCAAGCTCAGTGGCTTGCTGGATTTTTTTAAAACATTTTCTATTGTGTTCTTCAGGGCAGGATAGAGGTGTTACAGCTTTCTAATGTGCTACCAGACTGCAGATAAAGAATTTAACAGCCCGTGGGAGGGCCAATTAGAGTCAATTATAATGTAATTGAACTGCCTTGTATTCCTTGTCTGTATAGAATTTCTTTCTGGAAGGAAGATTGTGCTTCTCCTTACACCCTGTTTGGGGCAAATCAGAGCTCCAGTGATCACCCTAGATCCTGGAATAGAGTTTCATGGAGGCTCCAGTGTCTTGGGGGAACAGGGCCAGAGAGTCTAAGCTCAGCTCTGTTATTTTGAAAAGTCAGGAAAGGTGCTGACTTTCCTATTTCATTTCTTTGTTTCTAAGATAAGAGAGCTACTAACTTTTTACAGAGAATTGGGCTATATAGGAAATACCTCACAGTCAGTCTCTGGGAAGTTGGAACATCCAACCTCTCAAGAAAGAAAGGAGAGAGTGAGGGCCACACATTCCTCTTCTGTGCCTCCATTGTTGGGGTTGGGAGGAGGATCAACCATGGGAAGCATGGATTCTGAACTCCTTTCCACCAACCATCCCTTGGAAACTGGTCTTGGACCACTGGTGTTGGTGTTACTGAGCCCAAGCTCACTCTGATCACTGCATGAAGGACAATAAATCTGGAGATGAAGCGCTAAGGCAAGGAATAATAACCTTATTTGGAAAGCCAGTAGACTAGTGTCTCCAAAAAGCCATCTTATCCAATTCTGGAGGCCAATTTCTTTTATAGAACAGAGAGATGGAGGAGATGAGGAAACAAAGTAAAAAGAACAGTATTCTGTCTGGGTTGGCCAGCATCAGGAAGAGGGTGCCTTAATTTCTTCTTTTCTGCAGGTGTTCATAGGTGGTCTTGGTCAGATTGTCTCCCTGTGAGCTGAACAAAGGCACTTTAACATGCAGGCAGAGGGTCAGGGTTCCTTAAGGCAGGCTATTATGTATGATTATAATAACGGCAATGAAAAGCAAAAGTTAAAGAAACAAGTCCAATAAGGAGTCAGGTTTTGCTCTTCCTTTTACACTGGGAAACAGTGGTTACTTGATTTCCCCTCCCTCACTACACCCAGAATCCTTCAGTCTTGGGTGTAGCTTGTATGGATCCTCAAAGGCTCAGTGGTCCATAGCTGAGTACCCAGGTTCCTTAGTGGCAGCCACTTGCATAATTCAGCCTCCTCAGGCTCCCTCCTTCCCTCTAGACTCTTCCTGTTTCTCGTTCCTCTTCCCTGGCATTATATACCCTAATAAAATAATATAAGCCTTCATCTCACCCTCGGCCACCTGATGAACCCAGGGTAAGATCAATTATGTTTGTGAATATGGGAAAAGAGAACAGGTTTTGATTGATTTGCATATTTTTAGGAAATAGTTTATTGGCCTGAGAGCCCAGTCCATGGCAGAGGGTTTCCAAAATGATACATGGCAAGCTGCTGACAGTCCCAAATGTTCTATTGTTTGAAAATACACCAGTCCCTTCGGCCAGTGACAAATCTGCTCTGTGTCTTTCTTGGCACCCCTCGGTTTCCCACTCTGCCCCCTGGCACAATCTCCTCTATCACTAACATTACTCTAGACAGACTGCTTTGATTTGGACCCTTCTAGAACCAGATCCTGAGACCAGGTTATAAGAGTAAGTAGTTTATTTGGCAGTTGATGTGAGGAAACACTGGTAGAGGATTAGGGAAGGAAGACAGGGAAAGGAAAGCAAGCAATAAAGGATATGAAACAAATGAGTTACCATTATGGGCAACTGGAGCTCAGTCCTGCTAGGGGACTCTCAGAATGGTATAGAACGCACCTTAAACTTATCGCACTGGACAGGCGGGAGAGCCAGGGAGTTTATACACGAATTCCTAGGAGTTACTTTTGTTGAGGGCTTCTCCTGAGGACATATAGCATTACTTCTCTGACACAGTGTGCCCTGTATAGGCAGAGAAGGATAATGAAGTCCAAGAAAGCCCTAGGGCTTAGAAGTCAGAACGCTATGCTCCTCAGGTGTATTGAGTGTGCAGGCAAGTTTGAGAAACGCAGGTGCAAATATAGTAACCAGCATGCTCCAGAGACTCACCAATGGACTGATCCCCAAGCTCACCTCTGCAAAGTCCTCTCAACAGTTTCTCTTGAGATGAAATGGGTCCATCCTGTCCTGTGCCCATGATCTCTGACTCATTACTAATGAACACGTGTGTTTGCCTCTTGTTCCTTTTCTCTTTTATGATATTAAGAAATGCAAAGTGGATTATCAAGAAAGTACTAAGAATCCCCATTTATTTTGTAATTCTGCCCCTAAAAGACTTTATTGCAGCCTGGTCATATAGTGTACATTACAGTAACTCTGTTTAAAAAGACAAGTTACTAACAACAACCCCACCCGACACACACAACACTGAAATGGTGTTAGTCTCCTTTCCCCACTTTCATGCCAGTAAAGAGAGGTCAACACTGGATTTTCTAAAGGCTGAAGCCTTCCTTGTAATATTTTCTCTTTCTCTTTCTCTCTTACAAAAACCACTAAGAGATTGGAATTTCAGGCTCAAGCAGAATATTGACTTGGGGATTCCAAAGAGGAACCCATACAGAGTAATAATTTAGATCTATAAGCTTTTAGGAGGCTAACTTAAAAACAAGAGATAATTTTGGAAAAGGGATAAGGTGAGAGTACATCTCAAGGTCTAAGATAAGGAATGGAATCTTGACAGGTTACTGTGACTAGGCTGGCTTTACTCCATGCCCTAGACAGAGGAATTGGGTCTAAAGTTGACTGAAAGCAGGCCCTGAGGCCTTGAGGGCATTGTAAGGGGATTCAAAGAGCATGTCAGGGGAGTTAAGCTCTGTGTGGTGTGCCCTGAGTGTATTAGTTACCTATTGAAACATAACAAATTGCCACAAGCTTAGTGGCTTAAAGCAACACACACAGTTCCTTTGGCTCAGGAATCCAATTAAAGCTTAGCTGGACCTTCTGCTTAGAGTCTCACAATGCTATAATCAAGGTGTCATCTTGGCTTGTTCAATTTTGGAGCTTGGGGTCTTCTTCCAAACACACATGGTTGTTGGCAGAATTCTGTTTCTTGTGGGTTTTTTGTTGTTGTTGATCAGTTGCTAAGTCATATCCAACTCTTTGGGACCCCATGGAATGCAGCATGCCAGGTTTCCTTGTTGTTCACTCTCTCCCAAAGTTTGCTCAAACTCATGTCCATTGAGTCAATGATGCTTTCCAACCATCTCATCTTCTGTTTCCCTTTTCTCCCCCTGCCCTCAGTCTTTCCTAACCTCAAGGTTTTTTCCATTGAGTCAGCTCCTCACATCAGGTGGCCAAAGTTTCAGCTTCAGCATCAGTCCTTCTAGTGAATATTCAGGACTGATTTCCTTTAGGATTGATTGGTTTGATCTCCTTGAAGTCCAAGGGACTGTCAAAAGTCTTCTCTAACACCACAGTTTAAAAGAATCAATTCTTCAGTGTTCAGCCTTCTTCATGGTCCAACTTTCACATCCATATATGACTACTGCAAAAACCATTACTTTGACTATATGATCTCTCTGCTTTTTAGTACGCTTGTGGTTGTAGGACTGAGGTAGTCTTGCTGCTTCACTTGAGTCCACTTTCATCCTAGGTCTTATCTACTGTTCTTTGCCATTTGGCTTTCTAAACTTGGCAGCTTACTTCTTCAAGGCCAGCAGAATAATTTCTTGACTCAGGGATGGCTCAGCCTCACTTTTAAGGACTTTGATTAATCTAAACCTACCTGATTAATTTAGGTCCACTCTGGAAAAATCTCCTTTTACAGAATTGATTGGTTTAGGATTTAAATTACATCTGTAAGACCACTTCACCTTTGCAATATTCCATTAGCTAGAGGCAAGGGACAGATCCCATCCACAAGCAAGGAGAGGGAGTTATACAGAGGCCAGGATATCAGAAGGTGATGGTTATTGGGGGTTATTTCTGGGTCTGCTCCCCAAACTGAGGGGATTGTGGTAGAGGCTTGAATGTGTTATCAAGATGATGGCATAGTGGGCAAAAAGCCTGGCTCTTTTCCTGTTTTTTAGCTTCTAAAAGGCCCATTATTCTTTCATGAACCTACTGACAAGCAGAAAGAGATGCATTACTTATGACTATTAATAAAAATTACTCAAAATTTGGACAAAAGCAAAAGGTGTGGGGGGGGGCTTGATTCTTCAGTGCTATATGGAGATGCATGCCCACTCAAGGATTGTGCAACTGCTTGTTTTTAACTCATGGTTGGACAGAGGAGTTTCATGAGCGACAGTCCATAGGGTTGCAAAGAGTCGGACACAACTTAGTGATGAAACTGCAGCATCTTGTTATTGATTAAAGGTCCCAGACTTAAGCTACAAACTATCTTGCAGAACTGTATTCAGTTGAGATGGAAATTATTTCTGATCACTTTAACAGGTCACCTCAAAAGTTATGGTTTATCACCCTCTTAGACATTCAGTTCAGTTCAGTTCAGTCACTATATTGTGTTTGACTCTTTGTGACCCCATGGACGGCAGCACACCAGGATTCCCTGTCCATCACCAACTCCTGGAGCCTACTCAAACTCATGTCCATCGAGTCAATGATGCCATCCAACCATCTCATCCTCTGTCATCACCTTCTCCTCCTGCCTTCAATCTTTCCCAGCATCCAGATCTTTTCCAATGAGTCAGCCCTTCACATCAGGTGGCCAAAGTATTGGAGTTTCAGCTTCAGCATCAGTCCTTCCAGTGAATATTCAGAACTGATTTCATTTAGGATGGACTGGTTGGATCTCCTTGCAGTCCAGGGAACTCTCAAGAGTCTCCTCCAACACCACAGTTCAAAAGCATCAGTTCTTTGGCACTCAGCTTTCTTTATAGTCCAGCACACCCTACCATACATGACCACTGGAGAAAAACATAGCTTTGACTAGACAGACTTTTGCTGGTAAAGTAATGTCTCTGCTTTTTAATATGCTGTCTAGGTTGGTCATAGCTTTTCTTCCGAGGAGCAAGTACTTTTAGTTTCATGGCTGCAGTCACTATCTGCAATGATTTTGGAGCCCAAAAAAATAAAGTCTGTCACTGTTTCCATTGTTTTCCATCTGTCTGCCATGAAGTGATAGGACCAGATGCCATGATCTTAGTTTTTACAAGCCAGCTTTTTCACTGTCCTTTTTCACCCTCATCAAGAAGCTCTTTAGTTCCTCTTCACTTTGTGCCATAAGGGTGGTATCATCTGCATATCTGAGGCTATTGATATTTCTCCTGACAATCTTGATTCCAGCTTGTGCTTCATCCAGCCTGGCATTTTTCATGATGTACTCTGCATATAAGTTAAATAAATATGGTGACAATATGCAGCCTTGATGTACTTCAATCCCAATTTGGAACCAGTCTGCTGTTCCATGTCCAGTTCTAACTGCTGCTTCTTGATCTCCATACATATTTCTCAGAAGGCAGGTCAGGTGGTCTGGGATGCCCATCTCTTGAAGAACTTTCCATAGTTTGCTGTGATCTACACAGCCAAATGCTTTGGCATAATCAATAAAGCAGAAGTAGACATTTTTCTGGAACTCCCTTGCTTTTTCTATGATCCAATGGATGTTGGCAATTTGATCTCTGGTTCCTCTGCCTTTTCTAAATCCAGCTTGAACATCTGGAAGTTCACCGTTCATGTACTGTTGAAGCCTGACTTGGAGAATTTTGAGCATTATCTTTGCTAGCATGTGACATGAGTGCAATTGTTTGATAGTTTCCCTTATGGCTCAGCTCATAAAGAATCCTTGTGGCTCAGCTGGTGAAGAATCTGTCTGCAATGTGGGAGACCTGGGTTCGATCCCTTGGTTGTGAAGATACCCTGGAGAAGAGAAAGGTTACCCACTCCAGTATTCTGGCTTGGAGAAGTCCATGGACTGTATAATCTATGAGGTCACAAAGAGTCAGACACGACTGCGCAACTTTCAATTACTTAGACATTAAGCAGTGTTATATGTATCATTGAAATCCTATCCTCATCTGCCTTTATTAACTTACCTATAAATACTTATGGAGAAGGCAATGGCACCCCACTCCAGTACTCTTGCCTGGAAAAATCCCATGGATGGAGGAGCCTGGTAGGCTGCAGTGCATGGGGTCGCTAAGAGTTGGACATGACTGAACGACTTCATTTTCACTTTTTCACTTTTATGCATTGGAGAAGGAAATGGCAACCCACTCCAGTGTTCTTGCCTGGAGAATCCCAGGGATGGGGGAGCCTGGTGGGCTGTTGTCTGTGGGGTCGCACAGAGTCGGACACAACTGACGTGACTTAGCAGATAAATACTTATCTTCTCAAGTATTCTTTGGGCTGTTTTTAACACCTCACTGTTGCTCTCAGTAATTAATGAGTTGAACAAATCTCTGACATGTGTTCATTTTATATTTGCCTGTGCATTATTATGTTATCTTTTGAAAACTACACTTTAACAATACTATGGAATTTTTCATCAGCCAAGCAGGAGAATTGAGCTTAGTATTTGATTCTGAGAAATAAAGCAAAGTGAATTTTTTACCCAATATTTTGGGGTATAATTCACAGCCTCCACTATCTTCTCAAATTCTAAGAGGAAATAAATTTCCTTGCCATGTTCTTTTGATGGGGAAGAAAAGATATAAATCTACCAGTAGCCTTCTAACTTCTTTCTGTGCACTTATAAAAGCCTGATCTATAATCTGTAGGATTGAAAGGATGATACTTAACTACCAGGTTTGGCACGGATGGTAGCAGTGGTGAAATAGTGAGACTAGAGTCAAAGATTCATTGTGAGGGCAAAGCACACAGGTCAGAGCCCATGTCAAAATGTTTCCCTGAGAAATATCTCAGACTGAGTGTTCACTGATATGGTAGAATTCCAACAGAAACCTTGAATGGTGTTCAAGTGTGATTTGATCTGGTTCTTGACATATACAATATAATCAGATGAAATGTAAATTGTGTCTAGTAAATTAAATTTATTTGTAAATATATATGCCCTTTATTATACTTAGTTTATCTATTATTCATTGTATATACACATATAGACACACATATGTGTGTGTGGTTCCCACATATCCAGAATCCAGAAAATGATGTTAAAATAGAATTTTGTCTAGAATAAGGGCATGCAGGTTTTGAGAGAGATTTTGTCTTCTAACAAAAGTCCTTGAATGGTGTAACATCTTATTTCATTGCTTAAAAGCCTCTTATTCTTAACTGTTTTCTTAGTTAAGAATTAAGGATTTAAGGAACAAAATAGTTCAATCTTAAAATATAACTAATGTTAAGAAATCTAGATGGAATATCTAGAATTTAAAGGATTTTCCCCCACTAATATGCAATCATATGAATTATAGCACAGAAGCTGAATTCAGAACAAGAAGAGTTTGGTTATATTTTTAGCTCATCTACTTATTGATTAACCAGTAGTTCAAAGCTTATTATTAATGAATTTTTTAAATGCAAGCTACAGTGATATGCTAGAGATATAAGATGGGTTAGAAAATAACTTTTCAGTTATCTGTTGTTATATAGCCATTCATCCCAAAACTTTGTGGCTTAAAGCAACGATTGTCTTCAGCTCAGTTCAATCACTCAGTCCAAGTCTTTGCGACCTCAGGGACTGAAGCACGACAGGCTTCCATGTCCATCACCAGCTCCCACAGTTTACTCAAACTCATGTCCATAGAGTAGGTGATGACATCCAACCATTTCATCCTCTGTCCTCCCCGTCTCCTCCCATCTTCAATCATTCCCAGCATCCGGGTATTTTCCAATGAGTCAGTTCTTCACATTACGTGGCCAAAGTATCAGAATTTCAGCTTCGGCATCAGTCCTTCCAGTGAATATTCAGGACTGATTTCCTTTAGGATTGAATGGTTTGATCTCCTTGCTGTCCAAGGGACTCTCAAGAGTCTTCTCCAACCACACAGTTCAAAAGCATCAGTTTTTCGGTGCTCAGCTTTCTTTATAGTCCAACTCTCATATCCATACATGACTACTGGAAAAACCATAGCCTTGACTAGACAGACCTTTGTTGACAAAGTAATATCTCTGTTTTTAATATGCTATCTAGGTTGGTCATAACTTTTATTCCAAGGAGCAAGCATCTTTTAATTTCATGGCTGCAATCACCATCTGCAGTGGTTTTGGAGCCCTCCAAAAATGAAGTCTGTCATTGTTTCCACTGTTTCCCCATCTATTTGCCATGAAGTAATGGGACCAGATGCCATGATCTTAGTTTTCTGAATGTTGAGTTTTAAGCCAACTTTTTCACTCTCCTCTTTCACTTTCATCAAGAGGCTCTTTAGTTTTTCGCTTTCTGCCATAAGGGTGGTGTCATCTGCATATCTGAGGTTATTGATATTTCTCCCAGCAATCTTGATTTCAGCTTACTCTTCATCCAGCCCAGTGTTTCTCATGATGTACTCTGCATATAAATTAAATAAGCAGGGTGACAATATACAACCTTGAAATACTCTTTCTCCTGTTTGGAACCAGTCTGTTGTTCCATGTCCAGTTCTAGCTGTTGCTTCCTGACCTGTATACAGATTTCTCAAGAGACAGGTCAGGTGGTCTGATATTCCCATCTCTTTCAGAATTTTCCACACTTTGTTGTGATCCACACAGTCAAAGGCTTTGGCATAGTCAGTAAAGTGGAAGTAGATGTTTTTCTGGAACTCGCTTGCTTTTTCGATAATCCAGCAGATGTTGGCAATTTGATGTCTTGTTCCTCTGCCTTTTATAAATCAAGCTTGAACATCTGGAAGTTCATGGTTCACATACTGTTGAAGCCTAGCTTGGAGAACTTTGAGCAGTACTTTACTAGCATGTGGGATGAGTGCAATTGTGCATTCTTATGAGCATTCTTTGACATTGCCTTTCTTTGGGATTGGAATGAAAACTGACCTTTTCCAATCCCATGACCACTGCTGAGTTTTCCAAATTTGCTTGCATATTCAGTGCAACACTTTCACAGCCTCATCTTTTAGGATTTGAAAGAGGTCAAATGTAATTCCATCACCTCCCCTAGCTTTGTTCACAGTGATGCTTCCTAAGACCCGCTTGACTTCACATTCCAGGATGTCTGGCTCTAGATGAGTAATCATACTATCATGATTATCTGGGTCATGAAGACCTTTTTTTCTGTAGTTCTTCTGTGTATTCTTGCCACCTCTTCTTAATATCTTCTGCTTCTGTTAGGTCCATACAATTTCTGTCCTTTATTGTGCTCATCTTTGCATGAAATGTTCCCTTGGTATCTCTGATTTTCTTGAAGAGATCCCTAGTCTTTCCCATTCTGTTGTTTTCCTCTATTTCTTTGCATTGATCACTGAGGAAGGCTTTCTCATCTCTACTTGCTATTCTTTGGAACTCTGCATTCAAATGGGTATATCTTTCCTTTTCTCCTTTGCCTTTTGCTACTCTTTTTTTCACAGCTATTTGTAAGGCCTCCTCAGGCAACTATTTTGCCTTTTTGCATTTCTTTTTCTTGGGGATGGTCTTGATCCCTGCCTCCTGTACAGTGTCATGAACCTCCATCCATAGTTCTTCAGGTACTCTATCAGATCTAATTCCTTGAATCTGTTTGTCACTTTCACCATATAATCATTAGAGAGTTAATTTAGGTCATGCCTGAATTGTCTAGTGGTTTTCCCTACTTTCTTCAATTTAAGTCTGAATTTGGCAATAAGGTATTCATGATTTGAGCCACAGTCAGCTCCTGGTCTTGTTTTTGCTGACTGTATAGAGCTTCTTCATCTTTGGCTGCAAATAATACAGGCAGTCTGATTTTGGTGTTAACTATCTGGTGATGTCCATGTGTAGAGTCTTCTCTTGTGTTGTTGAAAGAGGGTGTTTGCTATGACCAGTGCATTCTCTTGGCAAAACTCTACTAGCTTTTGCCCTGCTTCATTCTGTACTCCATGGCCATGTTTTCCTGTTATTCCAGGTATTTCTTGACTTCCTACTTTTGCATTCCAGTTCCCTATAATGAAAAAGACATCTTTTTTGGGTGTTAGTTCTAGAAGGTCTTGTAGGTCTTCAGAGAACCATTCTATTTCAGCTTCTTCAGCATTGCTGGTTGGGACATAGACTTGGATTACTGTGATATTGAGTGGTTTACCTTGGAAACTAGCAGAGATCATTCTGTCATTTTTGAGATAACATCCAAGTATTGCATTTGACTCTTTTGTTGACCATGATGTCTACTCCACTTCTTCTAAGGAATTCCTGCCCACAGTAGTGGATATAATGGTCATCTGAATTAAATTCACCCATTGCAGTCCATTTTAATTTTATTTCCTCATAATTCTGGAATCTGGGCTGGGCTTTTCTGGGATGTGCTCCTCCTGGTCTCCCTTGAAATCTCCATAAGGGTACAGTAGTTTGGAGGCTAAACTGGGTCTGGACAATGCAGAAGGACTTCACTCAGAAGCCTGGTCCTTCTGTGCTGCTATTCTGGGTTTTCTTTTTCACCTGGTCTCATCATACAGCAGCCTAGCCCAGGCTTTGTTACGGTGTGGCAATTGGTTAAAAAAGTGATATCCAGAAGCAAGACCAGAGCTACTTGTACTGTGGTTATTAATGTCCCATTGTTGATGGCAAGTCACATGGCCAAGGCTGTAGTCCATGCTGATGAAAATGCACGATAGTGGGAATAGCAGGACATGTGTGTCACTGGATATAATCGAAGTAACAGTCTACTCCAAGTGGTTCTAACTCAACCGTTGATTTTATTTATTTATTTACCTGCTTTGGGTCTGAGTTTCAGCATGTAAGACCATTCATTGAGGCACAGACTTCTCTCTAGTTGTGGGGTGGTCTCTAGAGTCTGTGGGCCCAGTAGTTTCAGTATGCAGGCTTAGTTGTCTGGTAGTATGTAGTTCCCAGACCAGGAATTGAGCCCAAGACCCCTGCATTGGAAAGGAGATTCTTTTTTTTTTAATATAAATTTATTTATTTTAATTGGAGGCTAATTACTTTACAATATTGTATTGGTTTTGCCATGAATCCACCACAGGTATACACATGTTCCCCATCCTGAACCCCCCTCCCACCTCCCTCCCCATACCATCCCTCTGGGTCATCCCAGTGCACCAGCCCCAAGCATCCAGTATCATGCATTGAACCTGGACTGGTGATTCATTTCATATATGATATTATACATGTTTCAATGCCATTCTCCTAAATAATCCCACCCTCTTCCTCTCCAACAGAGTCCAAAAGACTGTTTTATACATCTGTGTCTCTTTAGCTGTCTCGCTTACAGGGTTATTGTTACCATTTTTCTAAATTCCATATATATGCGTTAATATATTCTTAACCACTAGACCACCAGGGAAGTCCCAATCATTGATTTTCAAAGTGTGTTCTTTTGAATCTCTGGAACTCTAAATAACCCTTCAAGGGTAACATGGTGAAGCCTCACTCCAGCTATAAGGATTTCACATGTAAATACTGGGCATTAACAGTTAAGATTTTTATTGAGGAAAGTTTTCTACTGCCAAGAGAATATATATATTTTACAATCATTAAATTAGATGATCTCTTGTGAGTTAAACATTTTATGATTTTGTGACTCTGGGACTTCTCAGGCCACTTAGTTGATCTGTCCTTGGATAATAGCACATATTCTTATCTATTCCACTGGATTCCTGCCAAGATGGGTGCAATAATATCTGCATGCCACATAGAGGTCTTCAACAGAGACACTGAGTGCATTCATTGAATTTTAATTTGCTTTCTGCATTACATCCTGCATGGGAAATACCTCCTCCATTTAGAAAGTTAATATCCATAATTATGAACACTTATGAATTTAGAGACAGTTGTTAACATTAAAGAAATCAGTAGTGTGAACATATAGTCACTTAAAATGTCCTCTCCTGCGTATGTGACTGTAGTATTATTTTGCCCCTGTTAATAGCACACACTTGATTATTTCTAAAATTGTAGGTTTTAACAAATAATAACTGCAACAGCTACCAGTTCTCAAACCCTTATCATGTTTTAGATACTATGCAAAGCACTTTTCATCTCATCACTCTAATTTTAGACAACTCTTGCCAAGTTGATATTATTATTATCTCCATGGAGTGAACAGGGAAGATGAGGGTTAGAAACGGATCCAAATCCATGCAACCCTTGTGATCCCATGGTTAAGAATCTGTCTGCCAGTGCAGGGGACAAGTTCAGTCCCTAGCCCAGGAAGATCCCCTATGCTGTGGAGCAACTAAGCCTGTGCACCATAATTACTGAAGCCCATGCACCCTAGAGCCCATGCTCCATGACAAGAGAAGCCACTGCAGTGAGGAGCCCATGGACTGCAACTAGAGAAAGCCTTCACACAGCAATGACGACTCAGCTCAGACAAATACATAAATATAAAAAACAAAACAAACAAACAAACAAAAAGCAAATCCATGAAGGTAAGAAGTTGGTAACAGAGCTGGGATATGAATCCAGAACTTTCAGGCCACAAAACCAGACCTCTTCTCCTCTACCATGCTGTGGTCCTGCAGACCTCACCGAGCTCTTGTGATCAAGGAGTCATACTGAGATATGGAGTCTCAGTACTAAGAGAAGGAACACAGCTGTCTGGATAAAGGGAAATGTGAAAGTTGCTCAGTTGTGTCTGACTCTTTGGGACCCCATGGACTATATAGTCCATGGAATTCTTCAGGCAAGGATAATGGAGTGGGTAGCCTTTCCCTTCTCCAGGTGATCTTCCCAACCCAGGGACTGAACCCAGGTCTCCTGCATTGCAGGCAGATTCTTTACCAGCTGAGCCACAGGCTGGACTCTTTATTGTCTACAGCATGGTTCTCCAGCTTGACTGCCTAGTGAAATAACCCAGGGAACTTTTATCAAATGCTGATGCTTGATCTTGCCTTCCGCATTCCTGATTGAAAGTAGTCTTGGTGGAGCCTGGGCATTGAGTTTCTTAAAAACTCCCCAAATAGTTATAACTCAGCAGTGTGGGGTGAGAACCACTGACTTAGAAGAGCCACATGTGGCCTCCAGGAACCACTTGTAAGACGCTGGCTGTTTCATTTCATTGCAGAGAAAATACTTCTGCATGGAATGCTCTCACTTGTTTTCTCTTTGAAAAGCTCTTATTCATGGTTCAAAGCCCAGGCCCAGTAAACAAAAGGAAATAATCAAGGGAAAGAAAAAGCCTGCAAACATTTAGCCAGACATTATCAAAATATCTGGACTTATGATCACTAGCTGCCCCCACACCCTGACAGCCTATACCTGAAAAACCCAGCTGCTTAATTAGGCTGTACACCACTACCCCAATCCTTTTTGGGCCTCTTACTTTTAGAAGAGATGCTCCAATCACACCAGTTTCTGGGGATCCACTGGCAGGTGACTGGGAGGAGGGAATGATGCCTGTTCCTCAGCTTTATCCTTTTGTTCTGATCTGCTCAGATCTGACAAACCTAGTGAGGATGCAGGAGGCTGCAGTCCTGACAGCTGACAGCACCAGTGAGGTTCCCATGTGCCTTTGCTCACAGGGGGAGGATGTCCTTTGTTTATTTATGAGGATAGGGAAGATTACTCTCATCACTTCATCCCAGAAAACTAGTTGGATCTTAGGAGGTATGAGAAAGATCCAGGCAAATGTTGAAAGCAAAAAACACATAGGTATATATTTCCCAAACATCATACTCAAAAGAACTTAAATTCTCCCAAGTTCTACCTTGCTTATTAAAACCTATTATGACTTTACTTTTAAGAATCAAAATGATTAGATTAGCTCTGAAAGCTTCTCTAACTGTTTGGTTTACATTCATATCTCTCACAAAGTAAATTACAAGCTTCTTGAGAATTGTGCTTCCAACTGTGTGACTCTATCACCGTCATGGCCATCATCCTCATCTTTGTAGCTCACACTTACATAGAATTTACCACCTGCTGGGCACTCCTCTACGAATGTTCAACATAGGTATTCACTTAACATGTTTTATATTTCATGATAACCCCACAAGGAAAGTAACTGTGATTATCCCATTTTACAGATTAGAAAACTGAGATATAGAGCTTTGATTTATTTTATTTACCACAGGGCACTTAGTTAATAAGTAGGGGACTATTGTAATGACCCCAGGAGTCTAGCTCTGGGTCTAGAGTCTTAACCTGTACACTATGGCATTTGGGGGGCATATTTGTAAAAGGTAAAGAAGTTGTAGTTATTTTCAAAAGATGATATGTGATTTCTTTTTATTTATTGCACTCAAGAGATATATGACAGTGAAGTTTCATTGCTAAGGTTTGAAAAAGACAATGGAGGAAAAAAAACTCCCATAAACATGCATATGCAACATGTAATCTACAAGTGAGGATGAAATATCAGCAGGATTCACCCAAATGTTGACCAAGTCATTTGGGGTTGATGGTGTTATGGGTGGCTTCTATTTTGTCCTTTGTTCTGTTTTGACTTTCAAAAAATATTTGCTACACTTAATATGGTATAATTCTATACAGTATGCATTAGTTTCTTATCAGAAGGTACAAAGGCAGCTTACAAAAGTTTCAATCAAGTATAAAATTGCTGCTGCTGCTAAGTTGCTTCAGTCGTGTCCGACTCTGTATGACTCCATAGACGGCAGCCCACCAGGCTCCCCCGTCCCTGGGATTCTCCAGGCAAGGACACTGGATTGGGTTGCTATTGCCTTCTCTGGTATAAAATTGACTGAAAGTATGAAATATACCCCCCTCCCCCACCCTCCACCCCTGCTTCCTCACGGCAGGCCTCCACCTGCAGTGGTCCCTGGCAAGGGCCTATGACAGTTATAAGGACTGGTTATTTTAATTTGTATTCTGATTTAAAGTCATGGAACATTTTATCATATAATTGTGACCAGATATATCATGGTTCTGGCTAAGGTTTTTCATCCAGGGGCAAGGGAAGACCCAACACTGAATAGATCATAAAAGAAAATAGAAGAGAAAATAAATTTTCTTTTATGATTAACCCATTCCTGCTATGAGTTATGCTTTTCATTTTATGCTTGTTATTTGTTTGCATATATACACATATGTGTGTATATCCATATTTATATAGATCTCTCTCTTCATATATGTGTGTGTGTGTGTGTGTGTGTGTGTGTGTTAGTTGCTCAGTCATATCCAACTCTTTGGTACTCCATGAAGTGTAGCCCACCAGACTCCTCTGTCCATGGAATTTCCCAGGCAAGAATACTGGAGTGGGTTGCCATTTCCTTCTCCAGGGGAGCTTTCCAATCCAGGGATCAAACGCAGGTCTCCTGCTTTGCGGGCAGATTCCTTACTGTCTGAGCACCAGGGAAGCCCTTCTATGTATATATACATTTACATGCACACACACACACACAAGTACATTGCTTCCCCGGTGGCTCAGATGGTGAGGAATCTGCCTGCAGTGCAGGAGACGTGCATTAGATCCCTGAATTGGGAAGATCCCCTGGAGAAGGAAATGGCAACCCACTCCACTATTCTCGCCTGGGAAATCCTATGGACAGAGGAGCCTGGCGGGCTACAGTCCAAGGATTCCCAAAGAGCTGGACATGACTGAGCGACTAACACTGTTTCACTTACTGCTCTATGTAAAAGTCTACTTGATGTGTTAAAATACTATGCAACCCACTCCAGTGTTCTTGCCTGGAGAATCCCGGGGACGGGGGAGCCTGGTGGGCTGGCATCTATGGGGTCACACAGAATCGGACACGACTGAAGTGACTTAGCAGTAGCAGCAGTAGCAAGCTTAATGAATACATTCTACTTATCTATCTTTTAAGAACCTATAAAAAAGGTTTTAGCTACTTTTCTACAATTCTTGGATCTGGGACTGATGTTTCTTCTGATTTTGGCAGTGTGTTGAGATCAACCTTGATAAGACACAGATTTACTCAGTTATATATGTCCAAGTGTTATAGGGAGCTGTAAAAAATCACCCAATTACCTTTCCTGTCACCAAGGAAGGCTCTCTGTGTAGGGGGTAACCCTTGACCTTGAAAGATGAACAGACAGGTGGCTTGTCAGAGTAGTTAAATGTAAGAACTTGAGTCAGAAAAGCCTAGATTTGAATGCAATGCTCATTTCTTATCAGCTGAGGGTCACGGGATGATCTTTCTAAATGAAGTTGCAAAATGGGATTGTCATTATTTATTTTACATGCCTAATTACACAGATTTATATAACATTGGAGAAGGAAATGGCAGTCCACTCCAGTATTCTTGCCTGGAGAATCCCATAGACAAAGGAGCTTGGTGGGCTACAGTCCATGAGGTCAGAAAGAGTCAGATATGACTAGGTGACTTATACACACACACACGTAACATATAATATTATTAATTATAGATTTACAATAATAATATAAGCATCTTATCTCAGGATTTATGGGCATTAAAAGACATAACTCGAACTAATATGCCAAACATAGGGCCTGACTACTGGGAAGTGGAAAGCAGCTGCTCCTACCACCCCAGGTTTGCCAGACCCTAAAGTAAGGCAAAAGCTGTGGTTTTTCTAGTAGTCATGTATGGATGTGAGAGCTGGACAGTAAAAAAGGCTGAGTGCCAAGAATTGATGCCTTTACAGTGTAGTGCTGGAGGAGACTCTTGCAGGTCCCTTGAACTGCAAGAAGATCAAACATGTCAATCCTAAAGGAAATCAACCCTGAATATTCATTGGAAGGACTGATGCTGAAGCTGAAACTCCAATACTTTGGCCATCTGATGTGAAGCATTGAGTCATTAGATAAGACCCTGATGCTGGGAAAGATTGAAGGCAGGAGGAGAAGGGGACAACAGAGGGTAAGATGGTTGGATGTCATCGCTGACTCAATGGACATGAGTTTGAGCAAACTGTGGGAGAAAGTGAAGGTCAGGGAATCCTGTTATGCCACAGTTCATGGGGTTGCAAAGAGTTGGACACGACTGAGCGACGAAACAACAATAAAAGTAAGGCAGTGTGCTCCCAGGCAGAAGGAAGAGCATATGGTTGTGAGTTTATATGTGTGCAGATGAGGCCACACAGAACCCAAGGGAGAAAGCCTCTGTAAGATGGTTTGATACATGGGAATGGAGCATCATCTGATGAAAACAGGAATGATAGACCCGAGATCAGAACTTTGGCATCTTCACCTGGGTCTGTGTGACCTCCTCCTTGGTTCCGTCTGCATCCCTCCATCTCTGGAAAGACTCCTTTACAGCACATTATACAGCTTCTTCACAGAGCAGGTCAGAGAGGCACTGGGAGATGGAATGGCCCCCTCCCTAGTAATGATGATCCCCACACAGCCTTTTACATTGGAATTAATCTTTTATTAAGAGACAAAATTATGTCCAAACACTTTGGGGAACTTTTGCTTACCATTACACAAGCCATGGGAAACCCAGGCTCCTCTCCAGGGTCAAAGGAAATCTCCTTCTAACATTTCCTTTGGAAGCTGAGACTGTAAGGGAACCTAGAGTATCATTTTTTTTTTTTTTGAGGGGGGGGTGGCTTGTGAATGAAAAATATACTGTTGATTGCTTTCTAAATCCCCTCTGTTTCTGCAGCCTGCTGGGAGAAACTCCAAGTTTGGGTGGCCCTATAAACCAGATTTGGATGGAATGCCCTGAAGATATCAATGAAATCCATCTCATCTAATGTATCATTTAAGACTTGTGTTTCATTATTAATTTTCTGTTTTGATGATCTGTTCATTGGTGTGAGTGGAGTGTTAAAATCTCCTACTATTATTGTGTTACTGTCAGTTTCTCCTTTTATGTCTGTTAGTGTTTGTCTTATGTATTGAGGTCTTCTATGTTGGGTGCATGGATATTTATAATTGTTATGTATTCCTCTTGGACTGATCCCTTGATCATTATGTAGTGTCTTTGCTTATCTCTTGTAATCTATTTTATTTTAAGGTCTATTTTGTCTGATATGAGGGTTGCTACTCCAGCTTTCTTTTGCTTCCCCTTTGCATGGAATATATTTTCCCATCCTCTCACTTTCAGTTTTTACGTGTCTTGAGGTCTCAAGTGGGTTTCTTGTAGACAGCATATATATGGGTCTTGTTTTTGTAGCCATTCAGCCAGTCTGTGCCTTTTGGTTGGAGCATTTAATCCGTTTACATTTAAAGTAATTATTGATATATATGTTCCTATTTCCATTTTCTTAATTGTTTGGGGTTGATTTTGTAGATCTTTATTCTTCTCTTGTATTTTTTCACTATATAAGTCCATTTAGCAATGGCACCCCACTCCAGGACTCTTGCCTGGAAAATCCCATGGATAGAGGAGCCTGGTAGGCTGCAATCCATGGGGTCGCTAAGAGTCAGACACAACTGAGCGACTTCACTTTCACTTTTCACTTTCATGCATTGGAGAAGGAAATGGCAACCCACTCCAGTGTTCTTGCCTGGAGAATCCCAGGGATGGTGGAGCCTGATGGGCTGCTGTCTTGGGTCACACAGAGTCAGACACGACTGAATCGACTTAGCAGCAGCATAAACCAGAAGGAGCAAGCTTAAAAAGATTTGGGAACTGAGGTGTGCTCATGCTCTTTGAAGAAATCAGAGCTGTGAGTGAAGATCAGGGGAAGGAAAACATCTTGAGACTTCAGTGGAGCTGCTAGAAAAGAAATGCTGGTCAACATTTCCAAAACACATGAGTTGAATCTGAAAAAGAGTAGATATATATGTAGGCTTCCCTGGTGGCTCAGTTGAAGTATCTGCCTGCAATGCAAGAAACTGCCTACAGGGGCCCAGGTTCACTCACCGGGTCAGGAAGATCCCCTGCAGAAGGAAATGGCAGGAAAAAAGAAAGCGAAAGAACAGGAAGGAAGGGAGCAAAGAGGGGAAAAACAACAGAATAAAAAGTGCCTCAAAGTCTCTTCTTTGGAAGAAATTGTGTGTAAAGAATAAGTAAATAAATAAGCAAGGATCAAAAAAAAAAAAAAGAAGGAAATGGCAACTCATTCCAGTAGCCTTGCTTGGGAAATCCTATAGACAAAGGAGCCTGGTGAGTCAGACATGACTTAGCAACTAAATCACCAACTACCAGTCAGTATAATTGAACCACTGCACACCTAAATGTAACAGAACATTGTGAATCAATTATACTTCAATATTAAAAAAAATAATACATGAGTTGAGGGCCTGTTTGCAAAGTGCTGTGCAAAGCACTGTGTAGGACCTGAACTCTGCCCTTGAACCTCTCATAATCTAATGGATATGAAAAGGTTCCCATAGCAGAACTTCAGAGGCCGGCATGTTTCTCGGTAAGCATGGAATGAGGGGTAAGTGTGGAATGAGAGGTAAGCGTGGGAACAGGAGGTGACTCTGGGTACTGTGATGGGGCAAGCTGGACACACATAGGTCTGAAAGGATGGGTGCAGACGTCACATGACAACAGGTGCATGGTATCCCACCATTCCTGTGGTGGTGGGGAGCTCAGAAACATGAATACAGCTTCTGGTGCCCCTGGGAATTCTAGCTATGAAACTGGCTGGAATGAACGGTTAGGTACAGGGCTATTTTGGGAAATTAAGCACTGCACACATGTAAAGGCAAGTCTGGGTAGTGGATGAGAGCAATAGATCCAGAGATTAATAAAGGTTCAATACCCGACGGTCCTTTCTGAATTAGCTGTCCGTGGGCATGTTTCTTAAACACTCAACACAAAAAAGTCTAAAAGTAGCTTTCATGCAGGTACTGAGAGCTCAGTGAGATAGTCCCTGTAAGTACTTGTACATTATCTGGCACATGATGAATATTTGTAGATTGTTCTACTGTGTTATTATTGGCCAGCTCCTCTTCTAACAAAGTCAGTAACATGTGACTGATATACAAACATTCAGAACAATGCTCCTTTTCTAATTTTGGATGCTGATTTCCAGTTTGTAAACCATGTGTGTAAGTCTGGAGAGAGGTTTGGAAGTTGGCTTTGGTGGGATTTAGGGGGAAGGTAACCCAGAAACCAAAGAGACTTATCTTGATGGGCCCTGAGGCTGAGAACCACACACAAATGGGGAGATTTGGAGGGAATCTTCAGCACTATAGTCAATTAAATTTTTCATTAACAAAGATTCTTTTTAATTAAAAAAATATTAAAAAAATTTTTTGCTCTGCCAGGCAGCATATATGATTTTAGTTCCCCAACCAGAGACTGAACCAATGTTCCCTACTTTGAAAGCACTGAGTCTTATTCACTGGGCCACCAGGGAAGTTCCAACACAGATATATTTTTTAAGAAAGGAAGGTAGGGATAGAAAGAGGGAAAGAATTATAAACAGTGATGATGGAAAGAAGGAGAGAAAGAACGAAGGGAAGGAGGAAGATGGTGAGGGCAGGTGATGAGGAGAGAAGAGGGAAGAACACGAGATAAGGGAGAAGTTGTAGGAAGGAGAGAGAGATAGAGAGAGAGAGAGAGGGATGGAGGAAATACAATCCTGGCCTGGAGGAGGGTGAGCTTTTTTTTTTTTTTTAATTTTATTTTATTTTTAAACCTCAAACACTGTATTAGTTTTGCCAAACATCAAAACGAATCCGCCACAGGTATACATGTGCTCCCCATCCTGAACCCTCCTCCCTCCTCCCTCCCCACACCATCCCTCTGGGTCGTCCCAGTGCACCAGCCCCAAGCATCCAGTATCGTGCATTGAACTTGGACTGGCAACTCGTTTCATACATGATATTACACATGTTTCAATCCCATTCTCCCAAATCTTCCTACCCTCTCCCTCTCCCTCTCCAACAGAGTCCATAAGACTGTTCTATACATCAGTTGACAAATGACCCATCTGCCCTTTCCCCAGTGAGTATCCAAGCCAAGAATGAATACCTGTCTAGAATTCTTGCATGGATAGAAAGTTGGACTAAATGGCTTTTAAAGTCCCTTCCAAGTTCATCATTTAAATGAAACTTCAGATTTTGAATAACGTGTCTGGCTAGAGAATGCAAATATGTATTTTTTTTCCACCTATGCTTTCTAGTTGCAAAGAGCAAAACAAAAATGTTTTCCAAAATTGTTGTATGCATAAAATTTGAGGCATCATTACTCCATGTCTAAGGCTGACACATATACTGTTTTTGTCCCTCAAATTCTTTTAAACACAAGACAGTTATGATTTGAGCCCTCTGGACTCCAGCTCTCACTGAACATTGAGAAATAGTTTATCAAAAATAGCAACCAAAACTTTCATTTAGTGCAATTTAGTGCTGCAACATTAGCCATGAATGCTTATTTTAAGTGGAGTTAAAACATGCCCCCTGTCCTTGGGAATCTAGACCTTTCTAGCGCGTGTGACCAATTATATGCCTCTTTTCCACACAGCTTGATTTTTCCCATTTAAAAGAGCAGCTTTAATTGTCACCTAGGTTTTCGGTCTTGCACATCCTTTTAATGTGGCTATTGAAATTTATTATTATTACATGTGGAACACTTGTTACATTATTGCCTTTGATTGAACTTGCATTTGCCAACTGACTCCAAACTCAAGGATAACATGTGTTATTGATTCTCTCAGATGGATTTATTCAGAGAAGCAGAGATCAGATCTCTGTCTAGACTGGGAGGTTGAATCTCTGTCCAGACTGGGAGGCCTCTTTAGATTTCTACTGTTGACTGTGTGTTTCTGGGAATGCTTATATGCACTGACATTTATTTTCATTTTATAGATTTGGAATGGTATTTTATTTATTCCTGGATTATATGCCTAAAATTTCTGGAAGCACCCACCTCCCTGGCTTTGCAGTGGGTCTGTATTCTGAATGGAAAGGCTCTCCACAGGCATGGTCTATTCTGTTGTCCATTGGCATGCTTTCTCTCAAGTACCATATTTTTCTTTTAAAATATTACACAGTGGGAAATAATACTTCTTTTGTAAATTTATTTAAAGATATTTGTTCATGTAGATTGAAAGCCAAGACACAGTGTAGAACTTTTAGCATAGAGGGGAGGTGTATCTGAATTGGGTGTGAGTCATGAAAATTGATGAGGTGAAGAATTTCCATTAGATTTTTATTTAACAGAAATACAAGTTGACAAATTTGAAACAAATAAAAAAGAATGTGGTTGATTTATGGACCTTGCAAATGGGCAAGATCATTAAAGAATGATCTTTAATGTGGGGAATGATTTTGCCACACTGATTTAAGGCAGGATCAAAGCATTCCTGGGCTTCCCAGGTGGTTCAGTGGTAAAAAATCCACCTACATTGCAGGAGACTCAGGTTTGATCCTGGGTTGGGAAAATCCCCTGGAGGAGGAAACACCAACTCACTCCAGTATTCTTGCCTGGAGAATCCCATGGACAGAGGAGCCTGGGGGACTTCAGCCCATGGGGTCACAAAGAGCCAGTCATGACTGAATGACTGATAATGCATACATGCAAATCATTCCTGGACTTTTCTGGAAGAACGTGTTGGATGAGTGACATTTTTGAGGAAGTGATAAATTCCCCAGGGACTAGTTCTGTCCAACATGGTTTTGAGGTTTGTCAGAACAGAATCTGGAGAGTAAGGCTATAGACAAGTCCAGTCTCCTTACATTTAGAGGGAAAATAATGGAGTTTTAGAGAAGAGAAATCTTGTGGAATGCCTTATTGGAAGAGCATGAACTAGAAGACCCTCCTGACTTTTGACTCCATAGCCTCCCAGCCACCTCATGTTTGAGAATTCCCTCAGATGTGTCCAGGAATCCAACAGGTTCAACTCAAGTCAGCTTGGTGGGGGTGGGGGGAGTTCCCTGACTCTGTAGAGTAGACAACATGTGAACCATGGGTAAGGGCTAGTACTTGCTGCCGGGGCAATATTAGCTCAGTTCTGACTTAACTCAGGCTCCTGCTGCTGCCGCTAAGTTGCTTCAGTCGTGTCCGACTCTGTGCGACCCCATAGACGGCAGCCCACCAGGCTCCCCCGTCCCTGGGATTCTCCAGGCAAGAACACTGGAGTGGGTTGCCATAGGGGACTACAATTGATGAGTTCAGAAAGTCTCTGTCTCTGGTCCTGATGCTTCAAGTATTGGGTGTACTGTTGGTAATTAGTGAATATTTGTTGAGTGGCTGCATGCTTGCTCATTCTCTTCAGTCGCATCTGTCTCTTTGCAACCCCATGGACTATAGCCTCTGTCCATGGAATTCTTCAGGCAAGAATACTGGAGTGGGTTGCCATTTCCTTCTCCAGGGGATCTTCCGGACCCAGTGATTGAACCCAGGTCTCCTGCATTGCAGGCGGATTCTTTACTATCTGACCTACCAGGGAAGCCCCTCTTTGTGACCCTATGGGCTGAAGTCCCCCCAGGCTCCTCTGTCCATGGGATTCTCCTGAATCATATTGATTTTAATAAATCAGTGCTTTTATTATATAACACACCTGTGTTTATCTTCATAGCATCTCATTTCCTGCAAGGTCAAGTTCAAACTCCCTTCCTTCACCTTGGTGTAGTGTCACATTCCTTAACCCATCAATTATCACAGATGGAACAACATTTTAAACCCTGTATTCTAATATTTTTATATGAAATCTTCTTTAATTAACCTAAACTTATCTCTTTTCTCTAATGAAGCTCACAACCAGAGACCAGGATGTGCTACAGAATTAATTGCTGTTGTTCAGTTGCTAAGTCGTGTCCAACTCTTTGCAACCCCATGGACTGTAGCACACCAGGCTTTCCTGTCTTTCACTTTTCCCACAGTTTGCTCAAATTCATGTCTATTAAGTCAGTGATGCTGTCTAATCCTCGCATCCTCTGCACTCTTCTTTTCCTTTTGCCTTCAATCTTTCCCAGCATCAGGGTCTTTCCAACGAGTCAGCTCTTTGCATCAGGTGGCCAAAGTATTGGAGTTTCAGCTTCAGCATCAGTCCTTCCAATGAAGGACTGATTTCCCTTAGGATGGACTGGTTGGATCTCCTTGCAGTCTAAGTGACTCTCAAGAGTCTTCTTCAACACCACAGTTCAAAAGCATCAATTCTTTGGTGCTCAGCCTTCTTTATGGTCCAGCTCTCACATCTATACATGACTACTGGAAAAACCATAGCTTTAATATCCCCATTAATAATAGCTTTAATATCCCATATTAATATCTTTAATATCCCACATTAATATCTTTAATGTGGGCCTCCCCCTCCCCCTCCACATTCTGTTGACTGTCACGGGGACCCCTTCCTGGAGAACTGCCCTCTGCCAAGGGGAGCTGCCTCACCAGGGAGGGCATGTCTACCCTCCAGAGAAGGTCAGTAACTGACTGGCTTGGGCCCACAGTGAGTTGGTCTTCTTGCCTCCAAGCAGGCTTTGTGGTAATTCGTACCCCGGAGTTCCTTGGGGGCTCAGGCTGAAGCTAGATGTGACATGAGCTCACACCACACTGCTTGTCTGCTCTCTCTGCCCCATCCTGCTTCCCTTACACCCCTCTGTCTGAGAGCCCCCCCGCAGTACATCATGCATCTGAATCCCTATTTCAGGCTCTGCTTTTAGAGGACTGAATTTAAGACAACTCTTGATATACGCTGATCTTTCTTTTTTAAAAAACGATTATTTATTTGGCTGTGTTAGGTCTCAGTTGCAGCAAGTGGGGTCTTTGCGGTGTCATGTGAGATCTTTCATTGCGGCAGGGGCTTAGGAGTTGGGGCACACAGGCCCTCTAGTTGTGGTGCACGGGCTTAGTTGCTCCATGGCATGTGGGATCTTAGTTTCCCAGCCAGGGGTTGAACCCACGTCCCCTGCATTGGAAGGTGAATTCCTAACCACTTGACCACTGGGGAAGTCCCCATCCACTGATCTTTCTTATCTTCCAGGGTCTTTTCTCCTGAGTCCCCTAGACAGCTTATTACTGCGTTTCTCACATAATGTGCCAATTCATATATTTGATACATTTTAGAAATTTTACTTATGAAATAAGGTGATATCTCCACCTGAAGTCATTATTTTCATTTTTACTCTCCCTATTAAAAATCTAGGAATGGCATCTGGCATCTCTTTCAAGAAGCAGCTTAAGAAGGTGTGGACTCTGTTTAGCACACCGACTGATGTCATTATGGAATTTCTCTACAAAGCATAAATCAACTTTCTTGGGAGGGAAAAGCATGACTTTTCTGTTTCTTGCCATAAAATTTTTTACTGCAACATTATATAGAAAGATATTTAATATAGCTCAGCTAATAATTTATAAGAGGGCACTTTGAGGTTAGAATATTTTAGCTGCCCTATTGCTTTTGCAATTGAAGGCAGGAGAATACCTAGAAAAACCAAAAACAACCTCTGAAATTCCCCAAGGCTTTGTTTAATGGAGTGTGTACAATCAAATTTCAACAATCCATGACCAGATTATCTATGGAAGTGCTTCTCAAACTTTAATGTGCACACGAATCACCAGAAGCTCTTGTTTAAATGTATATTCTGGTTCAGTAGGTCTAGGGTGATGCCTTAGATTTTCTGTATATGAACATCTCTCATAAGATGGGAATATGAATTGTCCATAGACTATAATTTAAGTACAGAAGCAAGGTTTTGCATTTTCTTTCAGGGCTATAGTGCTTTTTGCCTCTTTGTAGCCATATGGATGATATACTCTAAAGGTAAGATTGAAAGTCTAACACTGAGGCCCTTCATGACTATGCAGCCTGAGCTGAATTATCCTCTTGGCCCCTGATGATAAGCTCTGACTCTAAGGATATGCACTGATGTTGGACATGATCTGAAATAGGAGAAATGTTGACTTTTGATCAGTTAATTTTCTAGATAGGAACAGACTAAGGCTACATTTCTCCTGAATACATATCCTTATCTAGTTTTTAGAAGGGTATATCATCTTAAATGGTAGCAGGAAGAAAATAAACACAGTCAATACCAGGATCATAAGAAGCCTGGTTTATAACAAAAAAAAAGGACTGATTGCCCCCTAGCCTCCTTCTTCTTTGGGTTCAGTTCAGTTCAGTCTCTCAGTCACATCTGACTCTTTGTGACCCCATGGGCTGCAGCATGCCAGGCTTCCCTTCTCTGTCCCTGAGCTTACTCAAACTCATGTCCATCCCCTTGGTGATGCCATCCAACCATCTCATCCTCTGTTGTCCCCTTCTGCTGCCTTCAATCTTTCCCAGCATCAGGATATTTTCCAGTGAGTTGGTTCTTCCAATCAGGTGGCCAAAGTATTGGAGTTTCAGCTTCAGCATCAGTCCTTGGAATGAACACCCAGGACTGATCTCCTTTAGGATGGACTGGTTGGATCTCCTTGCAGTCCAAGGGACTCTCAAGAGTCTTCTCCAACACCACAGTTCAAAAGCATCAGTTCTTTGGTGCTCAGCTTTTTTTATAGTCCAACTCTCACATCCATACATGACTACTGGAAAAGCCATAGTTTGACTAGACAGATCTTTGTTGGTAAAGTAATGTCTCTGCTTTTTAATATGCTGTCTAGGTTGGTTATAGTTTTTCTTCCAAGGAGCAAGCATCTTTTAATTTCATGGCTGCAGTCATCATCTGCAGTGATTTTGGAGCCCCGCCACCCCCCCCAAAAAAAGTCTCTCACTGTTTCCATTGTTTCCCCATCTATGGGTTGCTGCTGCTGCTGCTAAATTGCTTCAGTCATGTCCAACTCTGTGTAACCCCATAGATGGCAGCCCACCAGGCCCCGCTGTCCCTGGGATTCTCCAGGCAAGAACATTGGAGTGGGTTGCCATTGCCTTCTCCAATACATGAAAATGAAAAGTGAAAGTGAAGTCACTCAGTCATGTCCGACTCTTAGTGATCCCAGCGACTGCAGCCCACCAGGCTCCTCTGTCCATGGGATTTTTCCCAATCCTCAATTTTGTCCTTAGGTCCTTCAGTGCTTTGAGTTGGAGGCCCTGACTTAAATACAAAACACCTAAATCAAGGACTCTTTTACTACTTCTTGAATTCTAAGTCCAGACTTAATTTATTTCTCCTAGAAAGGTAGTCTATGTCCTCAAGACTAGCTACTATCCTGAGAAATATGCATCTTCAAAAAATATCCTCTTTATTTGTGTTTAGGGCAACAGACTGTTTTAATACCTTTACAGTATTCTCAGTAAAGTGAATATGCACAATGTTTATAAAGCTAGAATATCACACTCATAGCATATTGTTTCCTCACAGTGAGGGTTGAACAGTAAAACAAGAGGAAATTATTAATTTTCCCTCAGACCAATCTTTTATATCTTTAAAATAATTAATACAGTGGATGTCAGTAAAAATGGCAAAGTAAGCATCTACAGCCCTTTGAAAATGCTCTTCCTTATAAAATTTACAAGAAAATTGGCAAAAATACTGAATCAATATTTTCATACCTCCAGAAATTAACCAAAGACTTACCATCATAGAGGAAGTATTTACTCAATAACAGTGGATGAATGTCAGTAAAGCCAATGAGCATTATTCTTAGTGTATTAACTTGTTCCATTCCTGTTACCTCACCCTTCATTTCTTTGGTAGCTTTGGAAACCTGGAGTGTAGTCTCAGAATTAAACACAGCAGACAAACAGCAACTAGAAGAGGAACAGGGCTAAAGCTCCTTCAAGCCTCCTTCCCATAGATGGCAATTATTCACCTGTCTAGAAGGCAATGGCAACCCACTCCAGTACTCTTGCCTGGAAAACCCCATGGATGGAGGAGCCTAGTAGGCTGTAGTCCATGGGGTCACTGAGAGTCGGACATGACTGAGCAACCTCACTTTCACTTTTCACTTGCATGCATTGGAGAAGGAAATGGCAACCCACTCCAGTGTTCTTGCCTGGAGAATCCCGGGGACGGGGCATCCTGGTGGACTGCCGTCTATGGGGTTGCACAGAGTCAGACATGACTGAAGCGACTTAGCAGTAGCAGTGGCTTTTCAGAAGACCCAACTCATAAGGTTGTCTTTATTTGTCTTGACCCTCACCCAACCTTTAATCTGGGGTGTTTGTCAAAACAATTAGAAGTGACTGCCCACTTTTGTGACTCTCTCAAGTAGTAGACAGCAGTTTGAGAAAACAATAGGATAACAAAAAAATCTTAAAAGGAAAATCTGGGAAGTGAGACATCTACATGGGTTTTGAAAAGCTTGCACACTTACAAGGCTCTAAAAGGCCATGCGCATGCACAGCAGTGTATGTATGCTTGGGAAAGAGCTAACCTGTGGCTGACCTGAGGGGTTTTGCAAGCAGGAAATGAAGGGTAAGGCAGAATTGTCAAATACCTGTTGAGCTTTGAAAGTGTTTCCTCATGCACACACAGAGCTCTTTAACGAAGATGAGATTTACTGGTTCTAGACTAAAATCATGATTGAAAGATACAACATTATTACGGAAAAATAAAAAGAATTATAATTGAACACTATGAAAACTGTATGCCAATAAATTAGATAACCTAGAGGAAAATGACAACTTTTTAGAAAGATATAAACTAGTAAATTGACCCAAAACAAAATACAAAATCTGAATAGACCTATGACAAGTAAAGACTTAGTAATCAAAAGGCTTCTCATAAAGAAAAATACAGAATCAGATGACTTCACTGGTAACTCTTTCAAATGCTTAGAGAAAAATTAGCAAAGAACTTTACAAACTCTTGCAAAATATAGAAGAGGAAGAAACACTTCTCAACACCAGGGAAGACATTACAAGGCAGAAGACCTATATATGAATAGACACAACTGAGTATCAACATTGCAAAAATAAAATTGTATCAGTACCTTGGATCAAACACAAAATTTAACTCAAAATGGATCAAAGATATTAAAGTTAAAACTAAAACAACAAAACTTTTATAAAAATAGAAGTGTAAGTCTTCATGACCTTGGATTAGCCTGTAGTTTCTTAGATATGATACTTACTTAAAACACAAGAAGCCAAAGAAGATAGATAAATCAGACTTCAGTAAAACAAGCAAACAAGCAAAGGAACAAAGCTACAACAATAACAACAAAAAAAGTGCTGCACAGGACCTCATCAATAAAGTGAAAAGATATCTCACAGAATGGGAGAAAATACTGGGAAATAATTTACCTGTTTAAGTTCTAGTATTCAGAATAAATGAAGAACCCTTACAACACAACAATACAGCGACCAATATGGGCAAAAATTTAATAGACATTTTTCCAAAGAAATATGCAGATTAACAATAAGCTCATAAGAATATTTTCATCATCATTAATTATTATGGAAATACAAATAAAAATTACAATGAAATACTGTTTCATACCAAATAGCATGTCTCTAATAAAAAACACAGGCACAAACAAGAATTGGCAAGGATATGGAGAAATCAGATCCATCACACATTGTTGCTAAGACACTAAAATGGTGTAGCTACAGTGGAAAGCAGTTTGGCAGTTCCTCTAGGTGCTAAAAATAAAAATGCCATATGGCCCAACAATTTCATTCCCAGGTATGTGCAGAAGAGCACTGATAACATCTGTTAACACAAATACTTGTGAAAGAATGTTCATTATAGCTTTATTCATAATAATAAAACAGCAGAAGCAACCTAAATGTCCATCAACTGATTAATGGATAAACACATATGGTGTATCTATACTATGGAGTATTATTCAGCCATAAAAAAGGAAGGATGAACAGATGCATACTACAACATGGGTGCACTTTGAAAACATGATAAATGAAAGACACTAGATACTAAAGATTACATATTGCTTGGTTCCTATTATATGAATACCTAACAGAGGGAAATCTGTAGAGACAGAAAGTAAATTAATGGTGACCAGGAGCTGAGAGGAGGAAGAATGGAGAGTGATTGTTAACAAGTATGTGATTTCTTTGGAGGGGAGGTGAAAATGTTGTGGAAATGAGGTGATGATGGTGTAGTCTTGTGAATATATTCTAAAGCACTGAATTGTCTACTTTAAAAGGACTATACTTTCTTGTATGTGAATCATTTCAATTAAAAAGATCATTATGAGTTCACAGAAGAGAAGACATACCAGGATTTCCACAAATATAAAGAATATTGAAAAACCTGATACAATCAATGCTGAGGTCTTTTTCACCTGCTGTTGTCTTAATCTCATACCATCCATTGGCACAAGTATTTGAAGCTGAGGGCAAAAAGCATCTCCATATTAATGAAGCTGCATTATTCAAAAAGAGAGTAAATAGGGAATTTGTGTGCCCAGAGCTAAAAATTCATGCAGAAGAAATGAAATACAGGAAATAAAAATACAAACATCAATAATATAGTTTTAAGTTAATTCAGAACTGTTGCTTGTGGTCAGAAAAGTTTGAAATCACAGTGAGAGAAACAGAGTTTAGATTTTACTTTGTGAAGAATCACATTGCTGTTATCATTACCTAAAAATTTTGTATACGTTGCCTTTTTATGTTGTTGTTGTTCAGTCACTAAATCAAGTGATTCATTTTGACCCCATGGACCGCAGCATGACAAGTTCTTCTGTCCTCCTCTGCCTCCTGGAGTTTGCTCAAATCCTTGTCCATTGAGTTGGTGATGTTATCTAAACATCTCATCCTCTGCTGCCCCTTCTCCTTTTGCCTTCAATCTTTCCCAGCATCAGGGTCTTTTCCAATGAGTCAGCTCTTTGGTGGCCAGACTACTGGAGCTTCAGTTTCAGCCACACTCCTTCCAGTGAATATTCAGAGTTGATTTCCTTTAGGATTGGTTGGTTTGATCTCCTTGCAGTCCAAGGGGCTCTCAAGAGTCTTCTCCAGCACCACAATTCAAAGCATCAATTCTTTGGCACTCGGCCTTCTTTGTGGTCCAGTTCTCATATCCATACATGCATGCATGCGTGCATGTGTGCTCAGTTGTGTCTGACTCTTTGCAACTTCATGGACTGCAGTCCACCAGGCACCTCTGTTCATGGAATTTTCCAAGCAAGAATACTGGAGTGGGTTTCCATTTCCTACTCCAAGGGATTGGTTACTATTCTGTGATTGAGGTTTCATTCATCTGCCCTGTGATGCCCTCTCCCAGCACATAACCGTCTTATTGGTGTTTCTCTGACCTTGGACATGGAGTATATCCTCTCAGCTGCTCCAGCGCCACACAGCTGCCTCTCACTGTATGCAAGTCAGTTAGAACATGCAAACAGTTAGAACTGGATATGGAACAACATACTCATTCCAAATAGGAAAAGGAGTATGTCAAGGCTATATATTGTCACCCTGCTTATTTAACTTATATGCAGAGTACATCATGAGAGATGCTGGGCTGGATGAAGCACAAGTGGGAATCAAGATTACCAGGAGAAATATCAATAATCTCAGATATGCAGATGACACCACCCTTATAGCAGAAAGTGAAGAAGAACTAAAGAGCCTCTTGATGAAAGTGAAAGAGGAGAGTGAAAAAGTTGGATGATGGCATCTGTTCCCATCACTTCATGGCAAATAGATGGGGAAACAGTGGAAACAGTGACAGACTTTATTTTGGGGGGGGGGGGCTCCAAAATCACTGCAATCACCAGATGGTGACTGCAGCCATGAAATTAAAAGGCGACTACTCCTTGGAAGAAAAGCTATGACCAACCTAGACAGAATATTAAAAAGCAGAAACATTACTTTGTCAACAAAGGTCTGTCTAGTCAAGGCTACAATTTTTCCAATAGTCATGTATGGATGTGAGAGTTGGACTATAAAGAAAGCTGAGCCCCAAAGAATTGATGCTTTTGAACTATGGTGTTGGAGAAGACTCTTAAGAGTCCCTTGAACTGCAAGGAGATCCAACCAATCCATCCTAAAGGAGATCAGTCCTGAGTGTTCATTGGAAGGACTGATGTTGGAGCTAAAACTCCAATACTTTGGCCACCTGATGTGAAGAGCTGACTCATTGGAAAAGATCCTGATGCTGGATAAGATAGAAGGCGGGAGGAGAAGGGGATGACAGAGGATCAGATGGTTGGATGGCATCACTGACTCAGTGGAGATGAGTTTGGGTAAAGTCCGGGAGCTGGTGATAGAAAGGGAAGCCTAGTGTGCTTTAGTCCATGGGGCGGCAAAGAATCGGACTCGACTGAGTGACTGAACTGAATCGAACTGAACTCCAAGGGATCTTCCCAACCTAGGGATTGAACCCACATATCCTGTGTCTCCTGCATTGGCAGACTGATTCTTTACCACTGAGCCACTTGGGAAGCCCCATTCACACATGAGTACTGGAAAAACCACAGCTTTGACTCTATGGACTTTTGTAGGCAAGTGATATCTCTGCTTTTTAATACTCTGTCTAGTTTGTCATAGTATTCCTTCCAAGGAACATGTGTCTTTAATTTCATGGCTGCATTCACCATCTGCAGTGATTTTGGAGCCCCAGAAAATAAAATCTGTCACTATTTCCACTTTTTCCCTTTCTATTTGCCATGATGTGATGGGACTGGATGCCATGATCTTAGTTTTTGTTTGTTTGTTTTTTAATATTGAGTTTCAAACCAGCTTGTTCACTCTCCTCTTTCAGCCACATCAAGAGAATCTCTGTAGAGTGATCTAAATAACCATGACTGTATCACATATCAGGGCTTCTCAAACTATCAGCATCTGGGGATCTTGTTGAAATACAGATTCAGAGTCATTAGGTCTGGGGTGGAGCATGAGAGTCTGAGTTTTTACAGATCTTTTAGAAGAGAATGATACTAATTGTTCATGGACTGATCGCACCTTGACTAGCAAAGTCTTCAATGACTTTTCTTCTCTTTCTCCCTAGCACACAACACTGTGCTTAATAAAGGACATCTAGTGGATAGTTGTTGAATAAACGGATGCTTTTTTATTTATTCTGTGGATAAATGTCTTTCTTACATATACTTTCCTAGGCATGTGCATAGATTAAAGAAGTTATACCATGTAACGACATGAGGAGAATATTATGGATTCCATCAGAAACATTTCTTTCCTCTATAATCTCAGAGTACATTGCTACTGCCAGATTTTTTGCACATTAACAATGTTAAATGCCGTCAGCTGTGAAAACTGAAGTTTACCTCCATTATGCATGCATGTAAGGTATTTTAATAAATTTTACTTGAATAAGTGGAACTATGAAAGTAAATACTTAAATGTCTAGGACTCCTGAATGTCAGGACTAATAGTCACTTCCATATGGCTTACCAAAGCTGAAAATATATAACATCCCATGAGGGGCCCTCTGACTTACAGGCAAACAAACACATCACAGAATCCACTCTACTCTCACCAAGGACTACTTAATGGAAACTTGCCTCAATGAGGAAGTTCAGTTCAGTCACTCAGTCGTGTCCGACTCTTTGTGACCCCATGAACTGCAGCACTCAAGGCCTCCCTGTCCATTACCAACTCACAGAGTTTACCCAAACCCATGTCCATTGAGTCGGTGATGCCATCTAACCATCTCATCCTCTGTCATCCCCTTCTCTTCCTTCTCTCAATATTTTAGAGCATCAGGGTATTTTCCAATGAGTCAGCTCTTCACATCATGAGGCCAAAGTATTGGAGTTTCAGCTTCAACATCAGTCCTTCCAATGAATACCCAGGGCTGATCTCCTTTAGGATGGACTGGTTGGATCTCCTTGCAGTCCAAGGGCCTCTCAACAGTCTTCTCCAACACCACAGTTCAAAAGCATCAATTCTTCGGTGCTCAGCTTTCTTTATAGTCCAACTCTCACATCCATAGATGACTACTGGATAAACCACAGCCTTGACTAGATGGACCTTTGTTGACAAAGTAATGTCTCTGCTTTTTAATATGCTGTCTAGGTTGGTCATAACTTTCCTTCTAAGGAGTAAGTGCCTTTTAATTTCATGGCTGCAATCACCATCTGCAGTGATTTTGGAGCCCCCAAAAATAAAGTCAGCCACTGTTTCCACTGTTTCCCCATCTATTTGCCATGAAGTGATGGGACCAGATGCCATCATCTTCGTTTTCTGAATGTTGAGCTTTAAGCCAACTTTTTCACTCTCCTTTCACTTTCATCAAGAGGCTTTTGAGTTCCTCTTCACTTTCTGCCATGAGGGTGGTGTCATCTGCATATCTGAGGTTATTGATATTTCTCCCGGCAATCTTGATTCCAACTTGTGCTTCTTCCAGCCCAGCATTTCTCATTATGTACTCTGCATATAAGTTAAATAAATAGGGTTACAATATATAGCCTTGACGTACTCCTTTTCCTATTTGGAACCAGTCTATTGTTCCATGTCCAGTTCTAACTGTTGCTTCCTGATCTGCATACAGGTTTCTCAAGAAGCAGGTCAGGTGGTCTGGTATTCCCATCTCTTTCAGAATTTTCCACAGTTTATTGTGATCCATGCAGTCGAAGTGTTTGGCACAGTCAATAAAACAGAATTAGATATTTTTTCTAGAACTCTCTTGCCTTTTTGATGATCCAGCAGATGTTGGAAATTTGATCTCTGATTTCTCTGCCTTTTCTAAATTCAGCTTGAACATCTGTAAGTTCATCAATGAGGAAACACAGAACCTAATTAGGCCAGTTCTCTCTTTTGCTAGCTCCTCCTAGACCCAGAGGAAAATTATACCCTATGTTACTCAAGATTGAACTGGTTTCTCCTTAAAGAGAATATCTTAGGCCTACAACAGAACAAGGCAGGCAGGACAAACATGCTCACTTGAGGATGCCCTCACTTGAGGGCAGAGTCTTAAGTCATAAGTATTCAAAGCAGTCATTCCATAACATTTACTGAACACTTACTATCCAGGGATTAGAGATAATCCCTCTACTCATCACCCTAACCAAAGAAACATAAGCTCCCTGAGAATAAGGACTTTGGCTTCTTCAACCTAGTATGGCTAGTAGCTGGAAAGATGCTTGGCACTGAAGAGGTACACAGTAAACATTAGTTGATTAATTGAATGATGTATAAATTAGGTAAAGTTATGATTTTATAGGGGCTTCTCTGGTAGTTTAGCTGGTAAAGAATCTGCCTGCAATACAACCCCAGTTTAATCCCTTGGTCAGAAGATTCCCTGGAGAAGGGATAGGCCACCCGCTCCAATATTCTTGGGCTTCCCTGGTGGCTCAGATGGGAAAGAATCTTCCTGAAATGTAGGAGACCTGGGTTTGATCCCTGGAGTGGGAATATCCCCTGGAGGAGAGGGATCTATGGCAACCTACTCCAGTATTCTTGCCTGGAGAATCCCCATGGACAGAGCGGCCTGGTGGATTACAGTCTATGGGAGTGCAAAGAGTTGGACATGACTGAGTGACTAAGCACAGCACAATTTTACAGAAACCCCCTCCAGAAGTTTAGACAATATATAACTTGCCTAAGTTACACACCTAGTGAATGCCAGGGCCAACATTCAAAAGATGATCTGTAAACCTCTGAAATCTGCACCAGACTCTCCCTTTTTCCCTATGTTTCAATAAAGCATTGCATCTGCAATCCCACAGGGAGTGCCCAAGTGTAGGCACGGCCTTTTTCTTTTTACTCTGACTAAAAGTCCACTCTTCTTTCTCTGGCACCAGATTATATATTGGAATAAATTCTGTGAGAGAAACAGGTTTAAAGTTTTATAAGCATAGCTCATTCACAAAACATAGCAACCAATTACCAATAACACAGTAGTGTATCCAGGAAATCTCACAGAAAACCAGTATACTTAGAGTTACTAGATTAAGCAAAAAATAAATATAGAGTGCCCAGTTAAACTTGAATTTCAAAGAACACCAGACAATACTACAGCATTAACATGATGCAGTATTTGGGACACACTTATATTTAAAAAATCATTTTCTGTTTGTCTGAAATTCAAATGTAGCTGGGCATACTGTATTTTATCTGGCAATTCTAACTGTACTATAATATACTCCCTGCCCAACACAAGTACATGCATGTGTGCTAAGTCGCTTCAGTCATGTCTGACTCTGCTATCCTATGGACCATAGCATGCCAGGCTCCTCTGTTCATGGGATTCTCCAGGCAAGAGTACTAGAGTGGGTTGCCATGCCCTCTTCCAGAGGATCTTCCTGACCCAGGGATGGAACCCACAACTCTTGAGTCTCCCATATTGGTAGGCAGGTTCTTTACCACTAGTGCCACCTGGGAAGCCCACCCAATATAAAAACAGGAACCAAAAGATGTTGGTCTAATGGATAAATAAATGGATTAATAGAATAATGGATAAATAGATGAATACATGATTATTTGGGCTTCCTTTGTGGCTCAGAGGGTAAAGCATCTGCCTGCAATGCAGGAAACCTGGGTTTGATCCCTTGGTTGGAATGATCCCCTGGAGAAGGAAATGGTAACCCACTCCAGTACTCTTGCCTGGAAAATTCCATGGATGGAGGAACCTGGTAGGCTACAGTCCATGGTATCACAAAGAGTCAGACACGCCTGAACAACTTCACTTCAACTTCACATGGCAAAAGCTAGGATAAACAAATGGATGAATAGAAGAATGGATAAATAAATGAATACATGATTATTTAAGGAAGCCCTTAACATATACGTGATTATTTAGAATCTCTGATTCTGTTCTGGCCATTGCATTTAGGCAGATGCATTATTTTGGCATTATTCTATTTCATATCTCCTGCAAGACTGCCACATGAGCTTGGATTCAGAGCTTATCACCAGGAGTCAGGGAATCATTTGGCCTGGGTTGCACAGTTGACAAGGGCTTTCCAGGTGGCACAGTGGTAAAGAATCTGCTTGCAATGCAGGAGACGTGGGAGATGCGGTTTCGATCCTTGAGTAGAAAAAAAAACCTACTGGAGGAGGAACTGGCAACCCACTCCTATTCTTGCGTGGAGAGTCCCATGGACAGATGAGCCTGGTGGGCGGCAATCAGGGGTTGCAAAAAGTCAGACATGACCGAGCACACACACATAGTCACAAAGGGTTTTAATTCCAAGTTTCCAGTTTCTTTAGGTTACATTATCCATCAGGATAGGCGTGGGTGCAGAAGTGAAAGGAAGCATCTGTCAAACACCGTTAAAGCTGTATCTCTTGAACAGACCACACTGCTAGTCCTGTGTTAGTTTCTTACTGCCACTGTAACCGTTCACAGTAGACTCCGTGGCTTAAGAAAACACAAGCTTTGCTAATCAATGAGAATCCAGTATAATAGAAAAAAATTTTAAAAAGAAAACACAGACTTATGAGCTTGCATTTGTGGAGGTCAGGAGTCTGAAAATGTGTCGTGGAGGCTAAAATCAACTTGTGAGCAGGGCTGCCTCCCTTATGAAAGCTCTATGGGAGAATCCGTCTCTTGTCTTTTCCAGCTTCCAGAGGCTGCCTGCTCTGGTGCTTGGGCCCCTTCCTGCAATGACACCACTCAGCCTCTGCTGGCCTCCTTTAGTCTCTGACTCTGACCCTTCTGACCCTTGTGATTACATTGGATCCACGCAGAACTTCCAGGAGAGTCTCCCCATTTCCGGATCCTTAGCTTAATCATACGTGAAAAGGTATCCTATTCACAGGTTCTGGGGATTAAGACATCTTGGGGCCATTATTTGACCTATAAGAAGCACTGTGATTGAATGTGTAATTATATCACATAGTACGCTTTATAAATGTTAAATGTTTAAATGTAAGGTGGTTCAGACCATAAAGAATCTGCCTGCAATGCGGGAGACCCAGGTTTGATCCCTGGGTCAAGATGATCCTCTGGAGGAAGAAATGGCAACTCACTCCAGTATTCTTGCCTGGAGAATCCCATGGACAGAGGAGTCTGGCAGTATACAGTCCATGGGGTTGCAAAGAGTCAGGCGTAACTGACCAACTAACAATTTCACTTTTCCAAACTTCTAAAAATATATCTTTTTAACAACTTCTGATGTTTCTTCATTTTTTAAATAACCTTGGAGCCTCTTTTGACTTATGAGAGACCTTACTTGAAGCAATAAGATTTCTTATCTCAGTAATGGAAGAATTGCAAATTGGGCACACCAAACCAGTGGTTCTCAATCTTGGCTACACATTAAAGCCAACTGAAGGTTTGTTTTTGTTTTTTGTGTTTTTTTTTTTTTTTTTTTAAGTCCCAGTGCCAAGGCTGTACAGCAAGTCAATTAGATCAGGATCCCTGCGGAATGGAGCCAGGCTTCAGTACTTTTGAAAGCTCCTCAAGTGATTCCAACATGTCTAAAATTGAGAACTACTGTATACAGTTTCACTGCAGGGGTAACCCATTTCTTTCACCCTCCATTCTTCCCTGGCTCTTCCTCTGGTCTATTTTTCTTGTTATCTGCAAGTTTGTCTCTTTCCCTTATTGTGGTATATTATTTTCATTGCATGATATTCAATAAGAAAAGACATAAAGATGCTCTCAAAGCAATGGATATGTTGTGGCTTAGTGTGGACAGTGCAGTTTGGGGAATAAAAGCTGCTCCGCTTTACCCCTAAGAAGCAAGTTCTCCACCTCTCTGACTCTCAGCCTCCTCACCTGTAGAATAAAGGGTTTGAAATGAAATTCTCCATGGTGTTTTCTAATTTTAAATCCCACAATTCAAAATATAGAAAGAGGAGAATTGTCTATGGAAGAAGCTCTGGGTCTGAAACCTAAAGATTAAATCTGATTTAATGAAAAGCACTCTTTATGCATCCCTGCTTGCATTAGTTTTGTTTCCCACAGAAGCAGAATATGAGATGCAGATTCAAGAGAAAGGGATTTATTTAGGAGGAAGCATCAGGGCAGCAAGGTAGGTGATTCAGGGTAAATTCTCAAGTTTAGTGTCACTGAGGGTAACTGGTCTTACTCCTGCTAGGGAACCAGGGAGCTGGTGTAGAACAAGGACCTCAGAATTATCCCACCAGAGGGCATGAGTTGCTACAGGGGAAGGGTGCTGTCTAAGGATTTTCAATTTTTGTCAGTCATTACTTGAGAGTCATTACTTGAAAATCCCATGGTCGAAGAAGCCTGGCAGGCTACAGTCCATGGGGTCACCAAGAGTTGGACATGACTTAGCGACTAAACCATGACTGGATAGCTGCCCCTGAGGTTGGTTCATTCTCGAGTCTTTCAACCTGCTGTGTGTAAGGACAGAGATGTGCAGGGACAACAGAAGCCCCCAGGCAACGAGATGCAAATGGTGACATTCAGATTTTAGGTCAATGAGCGCTACAGGGTTAGGACCAAAGGGCATATGGACAGATGCTAATATGGCTCTTTTATTTAATAGTGGTAAATTCCTGTTCTTTATACATTAATTAAGGAAATTTGAGGAATAACTGTATTAACATTTCTGAAGTACTTTGAAAACTCCCTACCCTTTGGGAAAGCAGCTCCAGGCAGAGTATTGCAGTACAGGTATTCCCTTGTCAAAAAAAAAAAAAGGCTGTCTTAGGTTCTTTTAGAAAAGAAATGAGACACTGATGTATAGAACAGTCTTATGGACTCTGTGGGAGAGGGAGAGGGTGGGAAGATTTGGGAGAATGGCATTGAAACATGTAAAATATCATGTATGAAACAAGTTGCCAGTCCAGGTTCGATGCACGATACTGGATGCTTGGGGCTGGTGCACTGGGATGACCCAGAGGGATGGTGTGGGGAGGGAGGAGGCAGGAGGGTTCAGGATAGGGAACACATGTATACCTGTGGCGGATTCATTTTGATATTTGGCAAAACTAATACAATAATGTAAAGTTTAAAAATAAAATAAAATTAAAAAAAAAAAGAAAAGAAAATTCTGGACCTATTTGGGCACTATTGAGTTGCATTCTGTTTCAGGCCACCAAATGATATTTTTCTCAAATATCAGGAGGTTAATAAGCTAGATTTTTAATATTAAAAGTAAATAGAAATAAATATGCTTCAGGTATTGACAAATCCCTATGTAGGTGTTAAGGAAAAAGGAGTTGCTGGTATGCTGCGTATCTCATTTCTATCCCCAAAGGGAAAAAGATGCTCTTTTCATATCTATGTCAGGGTATGCAGACATTCAGGAGCATACAGATTTATTTTCTTTCCATAGAGCAAACAATATCACCACTCCTGCTTGAGCTTATCACAGCTATGTTCTTCTGAGACCATGGATTCCTTGTACGCCTGACTGTAGGGCACTGAACAAGGTAGACTGACCACCTCTAAATCTAACCATTCCAGAACATTCATGGTAGTAGGTGATGTTTTTTAAGTAGGATAAATAGCATAGATTTATCTCCAAATTTGAAACCTTGTTTAGGGTTCTTTAATTATAGAATGATAAATGTTTTGGCTTTAGATCCATTACTCTTATCTGTCTGGATATCATTTATCAGTCTTCACCAGATTACTGCTGGAAGGGCAGAGTCCATGATCCAGATTCCACTAGTACAGAATAGAAGGGATGGAAGATTCGGGGGGTAGGGACAGAGTGAGGTGGGTGGAGAAGATACCACCAGTAGGAGCATATATTCAAGGCTATCAAAACTACCCAGCCCCCTCTGAGTTGTGTGAATGACCCCAGAATAGACCAGCAGAAAAACCATTCATTTGAGCTCAACCCACATTCAATTCAGTTCAGTTCAGTTCAGTTGCTCAGTCATGTCTGACTCTTTGTGACCCCATGAGCTGCAGCACGCCAGGCCTCCCTGTCCATCACCAACTCCCGGAGTTCACTCACACTCACATCCATCGAGTCAGTGATGCCATCCAGTCATCTCATCCTCTGTCATCCCCTTCTCCTCCTGCCCCCAATCCCTCCCAGCATCAGAGTCTTTTCCAATGAGTCAACTCTTCGCATGAGGTGGCCCAAGTACTGGAGTTTCAGCTTTAGCATCATTCCTTCCAAAGAACACCCAGGACCAATCTCCTTTAGAATGGACTGGTTGGATCTCCTTGCAGTCCAAGGGACTCTCAAGAGTCTTCTCCAACACCACAGTTCAAAAGCATCAATTCTTCGGCGCTCAGCCTTCTTCACAGTCCAACTCTCACAACCATACATGACCACTGGAAAAACCATAGCCTTGACTAGATGGACCTTTGTTGGCAAAGTAATGTCTCTGCTTTTGAATATGCTATCTAGGTTGGTCATAACTTTCCTTCCATACTTTTCCTTAAAAGTAATCATCTTTTAATTTCATGGCTGCAATCACCATCTGCAGTGATTTTGGAGCCCCCCAAAATAAAGTCTGTCACTGTTTCCACTGTTTCCCCATCTATTTGCCATGAAGTGATGGGACCAGATGCAATGATCTTAGTTTTCTGAATGTTGAGCTTTAAGCCAACTTTTTCACTCTCCTCTTTCACTTTCATCAAGAGGCTCTTTAGTTCCTCTTCATTTTCTGCCATAAGGGTGGTGTCATCTGCATATCTGAGGTTATTGATATTTCTCCTGGCAATCTTGATTCCAGCTTGTGCTTCTTCCAGCCCAGCGTTTCTCATGATGTACTCTGCATATAAGTTTCTTGTCCATAATTGCTTTGAGTAAATAAAATGGTGGTCATCTTAAGTCACTGAGTTTACAGTGGTTTGTTATGTAAAGACAGGCTTGTTATATAATTCTTTAGTCAACAGCCAGTGAATATTTAGTAAGGGAAGACTTTAACATTTCAAATATATTTAAAAGGCTATGTAACCTTAGTTAAAATATCTCAAAGTTTTGTTATAAACTCTTTGTTGCACTAGGCCCATCGTGCATCAGATAGTCAGATAATGTCTTATAAATTTCCTCCTGTGACACCCTTGCTTATATATGAACCCTGAGCAAAGGATGCCTGTTCTAGTTTTCTCAGCCTGCCTACAGCAGACTATTGGTTAAAATCAACCTCCTTCACAATGCTTTCCTTGACTAACCTGGCTCTAAATGATTTCTTCAACCACTAAACCCATAGAACCATAAATGGAATCTACTTGCCCCATGCTTTATTCATCAGTCTAAATGTCTTACTGCCTATCTAGACTGTAGGCTTCCTTTAGGAAAGCATGCTTGCAAGCTAATATGATACCTTTATGTGGTTCAGTATGTGTGAAGATCTATTCAAAAATGTATGCATCTCATGATTTACTATCTATTGTTCTCCAGTGGGGAGGCTCAGGTTTGATCCTTGGTTGGGGATTAAGATCCTGCATGCTGAGAGGTGTGGCCAAAAGGGTGATATTATCATCCTTTATGTTAATACATGGTGGGAGGGAAAGAAGAAGAAAACAATGAAAGATTCCATTTCCATGGCTCTTTTCTCTTTGGTGATACATCTGTGCTCATTCTTTATTATGACCATTAGCTTTGTGACTTCCACATAGATTTTATGAGTGGTGGAGAAACACTGAGGGAGTATTAGCCTTAGAATCATTTGGAAGTGTCGGTGTTGTGCTGAATGTTGTCATAGGAGTTATGGGAAAGTTGAAAAAAAAAAAAAAAAGATGGCAGGGTTGCTGCCCTAGTGTAACAAAGTGAATAAATGCAGAAGACAGTTCAGTTGGTTTGTGGTACTGATTTCACGGAGCTAGCCTCATCTGCACTATCTCGTTTGTCTCTCTTTCCTTCCTCATTACAACACACTTGGGAGGCAGATGGAAACTCTAGTCCTCATTGTAGCCGATAAGATCAACCCTACACAGAAGGATTTCCTTTCAGTTCAGTGATAATAATCTTTTGTACTTTAAGAAGGTTAGATTTCAGGCATATTACATTTCTGGAGGATGAGCCTTTATTGTTGGTGATAATTCTAAACCCCGCTCCTTGGTGGAGAATCTCTGGCACTAGCATTGGAACTCAATGGGGTCTCCAGGAAGATCTAAGCCACAGAGTTTGAAAGTGCAAAAGGAATGTTGTCCACATGTCTCTCCATGGAATATGATGCAAGATCCAGACACATTCACAAAACTGGCCTAGGAGGGATCTGAAATCAAAGACAGAATTCCCTTGGACTATTAATTCAGAGGTTGAAATGGATGCCTCTTAGAATAAGAACTAAAGGATCTCCTTTCACACTTTCTTAATTTCAAGTTCAAGGGTTCAAAGGTGGTGGCTAGTTAAGAATCTAGGCTTTTTTTTAATTAAACATTTCAAATTAAAGTGTGCTTAGTCACCAATTAGCTGTGTGACTGGGCTTTCCTGATGGCTCAGTGGTAAAGAATCTGCCTGCAAAGCAGGATACACAGGAGATGTGGATTTGATCCCTGGATTGGGAAGATCCCCTGGAGGAGAGCATGGCAACCCACTCCAGTATTCTTGCCTGAAGAATTCCATGGACAGAGGAGCCTGGTGGGTTACAGTCCATAGGGTTGTGCAGAGTTGGGTGAGACTGAAGTGACTGAGCAGAGCACAGCACACTGTGTGACTGTGAATAGATTTTGTTGTTGTTTAACTGCTCAGTTGTGTCCCACTCTTTTGCTACCCCGTGGACTATAGCCTGCCTGGCTCCTCTGTCCATGGGATTTTCCTGGCAAGATCACTGGAGTGGGTTGCCATTTCCTCTGCCAGGGGAATCTTGCTGACACAGGGAGCAAACCCACATCTTCTGCATTGGCAGGCAGAGTTTTTACTGCAGAGCCACCAGAGAAGCCCTTGACAGAACTCTACTTTCAAACAAAAATATGACACTGGTCAGTGTGAAATACCTCCAATTCAACTTTGCTTCCATGTCAATGTACCCACATGGATGAAGACCTTTTGAATTGTCTGAATTTTTTATATTCAAATTTTCAGAACAACTCTAACAAACACATGACAGATCATTTTCATTTTTACTCTTCACATGAATTCTAATTGATTTTAGAATTAAAACCACCTAGAAGAAGACACTTGAGTCCCCAGTGACCCAGAGTATAAACCCACAGCCTTGAATTTCTGTGATTCGTTAGGGAGCCTGAAGGGAAAGAATCAAGTGAAGGTCCTCTTTTAAGTCTCTGCTCCAGTCAGACATGTGACTTCTAAGCAACTTGCTCAATTTTTCAATATTAATGCCACTCGTTATTATAAATGACCCAGCACATGTCATAATCTTACCTGGTGCCAAGTATTTTACCCACTTAGAGTGTGGAATTCAAATAGCCTGGTAATGGAGATTTGATTCTTATTTTATAGATGAGGCAAGCCTTACTAATGGTTATTGACATATGAAAGCTCAGCTCATTTGCTTCGAGGCACCACAGACTCTGTGGAGTGTAAGTCTTACTCCACAGCTCCCCTTGGGACCAGGCTGATGTTGGGAATTTACCTGAACATTCTTCCTCTTTGCTTGGCTTCTTTCCTTCGACCAGACCAGCTTTCCTCATTCACCACCTTTTCCCGAGCATGATTCTCTAGTATGACGCCAGAACCTCAGCTCCTTTGGACACCAGGGAGACAGAGTTTTTATTTTTCCTTTATTTATTTGGCTCTGCTGGGTAGCATATGGTGCCTTTGTTGTGGCAGGTGGGATTTAGTTCCCTGATCAAGAATTGAACCCGGGTCCCCTCCACTGGGAGGGTAGAGTCTTAACCACTGGACCACCATGGAAGTCCCTCAGAGACAGAGTTTTAGAAGAAGTAGAAAAGAATAGGCTTTATTACTTTGCCAGACTGAGGGGTACACAGTGGGCTGATGACCTCAAAAAACCCATGTCCCAATTTGGAGAAGATTGTGAGAAGTTTTATAACAACTGTTCAAAAGAGGTTGTCGTCAGCTCATGGACATTCTTCTTATGGTTTGGTGGTGGGAAGCAGGAGTCGGCATCAAACTTCAAGTCCATCTGGTCTGGAGCCTACATGCTTGTGGGCTGCATACAATCGTTAGTTGTTAAATTCTAACCACCTTGAGGGGGTTTCAGTAACTGCCGAATAGCTCAAAGATAATTGCTGTGTGTATCCACTGATGCAGAAACTGGACCTTGCCTCAAGTCTGCTTTTGACTGTTTGTCTCTCCCTGGTCTTGCACCCCATGCACGCATGTTTAGTTGCTCAGTTGTGTCAAACTGTTTGTAACCTTTGTAGCCCACAGGCTCCTCTGTCCATGGGATTTTTTAGGCAAGAATACTGGGGTGGATTGCCATTTCCTCCTCCAAGAGATCTTCCTGGCCCAGGGGTCAAACCTACATCTCCTGTGTATCTGGTATTGCAGGTGGATTCTTTACCCACTGAGCCTTGGGGAAGCCCCTTGCATCCCCTCCTTTTCCTAATTAACAGCTGCTCAAATTTGCTCACTGAAACTCAGGGAAGGTCATGGAGGCTGGATGAAGGCTGTTTCCTATAACCAAAGAAATGTGGTACACAGAAAAGCTTTGTGCTTAGGAGCCCCACAGGGTCCTGCTTGGTATCAGTAAATTACTTGCACATGAAAACTCATCTTAGGAGGAGATGACCTAAGACATTAGCCCAAGAGGATATAATTACCAATTGCAAGATGCAGAGAAGGTGATGATACAACTTATTCAAGGTCACAAGTTTAGTTAGGGTGACAACTCACATATTAGCTCAAGTCTGGCTCCTTTCAAAGTCCTTTTCTGAAGGCTAATAAACTAAGGTCACAGCAACTGAGGTATAACTTGACAGATAATGTTACTGTATCATGACTCTGACAATGCCCACCCCACCCCCACTGCCTTCAACTCCAGAACAACTCTGTTATCAGATATTTAAGATATTGAGGCTCTCTGAACATCTCTTTTAAGAGTCAGGAGGATCTGGGAATCATGGGAGGAGGGAGTAAATCTTCCTCCCCTGTTAGTCCATTTATGGCATCTCAGTTTTGTTTTTCTTAATTTTTATTTCTACATTTAAGGAAATGTTTTAAATATTGTGTCACAATGTAGGGGAGAAAGGGATATAGAAGGAGTACCATTAAAGGCAGGTATAGGAGAACAGTTGTGTTCTACTTGGGAAATGCGGACTCTGTGAGATAAAACCTTTAGTTCCCTGCACTCTGGACTTTGTCTACAGGATGTGCACAGTGTGGCCAGGCTTACCTTGCACTAAAAAGAAAGAATGTGATTTTACACCAAAGAAATAAATCTGATAGAATTTCAGATGCTGTAGGTTTTAGATTGAAAAAACTTCAGGGTCCCTCCCAGCACTTTTTGTAAGTGATAATACTACACTGCTTATAGTTGTGGCTGATTCTAGGCAAACAATTTTTTTTTTTTAAACTAAAGGAAGTTGCCAAAAGGACACAAGTCTACTACAACAGGAGGAAAATCAGACAAACGTTGAGAGAGCCAATAAGGGTTGGCTGATCTCACATTAATTTTTATTCTGGTCACACATCTTTATCTCTAAATTGTGTAATTGTATCTCTCAACTCAGACCATACAGGAGTCTATATCAGTGTCCTCTTGACAAAGAGGAAAGGGGAGATTGCAGCCAGAATTGCTTAACTTACTTTTCCAAAAATGTAGACGAGCATCTTCCAGAAGAAGGTGCAGGCAGTGGGGTGGGGGGCATTTTCTAGGCTCACACTGCACTCCGCCAGCCCAGAGCCACCTTTAGAGTCTGTATCAGCTTGTCTACATTGGAGAACAGGGAAGGAAGCCCCCGCACCCATTCAACCAGCTCTTTGAAACATCTCCAGGTGTGTGTTTTTGTTGTAGTTCAGTCACTAATCCTGTCTAACTCTTTGCGACCCTACAGACTGCGGCAGGCCAGGCTTCCCCGTCCTTCACCATCTCCCAGCGTTTGCTCAAAATCATGTCCATTGAATCAGTGATGCCGTCCAACCATCTCATCCTCTGTTGCCCCCTTCTCCTGCCCTCAATCTTTCTCACTGTCAGGGTTGGCTCTTTATCTAATGATAAAGGGCTGCTCTTTATCTATAAGCTGACTTACCTAATGAGTCGGCTCTTCACATCAGGTGGCCAAAGTATTGGAGCTTCAGCTTCAACAACAGTCCTTCCATGAATATTCAGGATTGATTTTCTTTAGGATTGACTGGTTTGATCTCCAGATTTTCAGAGTCTGCCCAACAGACTCTGAAAAGTCTCCTCCAGCATCATAGTTCAAAAGCATTAATTCTTCAGTGCTCAACCTTATTTATGGTCCAACTCTCACATCCCTACATGCCTACTGGAAAAACCATAGCTTTGGCAATATGGACCTTTGTCAGCAAAGTAATGTCTCTGCTTTTTAATATGCTAAGTTTGTCATAGCTTTTCTTCCGAGGAGCAAATATCTTTTAATTTTATTGCTCCAATCACCATCTGTAGTGATTTTGTCACCCAAGAAAATAAAGTCTCTCACTGTTTCCATTTTTCCCCCATGTATTTGCCATGAAGTGATGGGACCAGATGACATGATCTTAGTTTTCTGAATGTTGAGTTTTTTGTTTTTTTTTTTTTAATATTTCAATCATCTTTATTTATTTATTAATTTTTAATTTTTATTTTATTTTTTAACTTTACAATATTGTATTGGTTTTGCCAAATATAAAAATGATATTTTGATATCAATATCAAAATCTGCCACAGGTATACATGTGTTCCCCATCCCAAACCCTCCTCCCTCCTCCCTCCCCATACCATCCCTCTGGGTCATCCCAGTGCACCAGCCCCAAGCATCCAGTATCATGCATCGAACCTAAGCCAGCTTTTTCACTCTCCTCTTTCACCCTCATCAAGAAGCTTTTTAGTTCCTCTTTGCTTTCTGCCATTAGAGTGGTGTCATCTGCATATCTGAGGTTATTGTTATTTCTTCCTGCAATCTTGATTCCAGCTTGTGCTTTATCCAGCCCATCATTTTCTTATATACTCTGCATATAAGTTAAATAAGCAGGGTGACAATATACAGCCTTGATGTTCTCCTTCCCCAGTTTTGAATCAGTCCATTGTTCCATGTCTGGTTCTAGCTGTTGCTTCTTTACCTACATACAGGTTTCTCAAGAGGCAGATAAGATGTCTGGTATTCCCATCTCTTTAAGAGTTTTCCAAGTTTATTGTGATCCATACAGTCAAAGGCTTTATGTAGTGAATGAAACTGAAAAAGATGTTTTTTTCTGGAATTCCTTTGCTTTTCCTATAATCCAATGGATGTTGGCAATTTGATTTCTGGTTCCTCTGCCTTTTCTGAATCCATTTTGTACAACTGAAAGTTCTCAATTCACATACTGTTGAAGCCTAGCTTGAGGGATTTTGAGGATTACCTTGCTAGTATGTGAAATGATTGCAATTGTGTGGTAGTTTGAACATTCTTTGGCATTGCCTTTCTTTGGGATTGGAATTGAAACTGACCTTTTCCATTCCTGTGGCCACTGCTGAGTTTTCCAAATTTACTGACTTATTGAGTGCAGCACTTTAACAACATCATCTTTTATGATTTGAAATAGCTCAACTGGAATTCTATGACCTTCATTAGCTTTGTTCATAATAATGCTTCCTCAGGCCCACTTGACTTTGCACTCCAGATGTCTGGCTCTATATGAGTGACCACACCATCATGATTATCCAGGTCATTAAGACATTTTTTTTGGTACAGTTCTGTGTGTTCTTGCCACCAAGACCCAGATTCAACTTGAAACCAGAAATAACTGAGATTGCTTTTTCATCCCAGTGTCTGCCTCCATGCACACTTTCCAAGCTGTTCCAGAAACAGTCTTATCACTTTATCATAAAATGGATATGAATTTGCCTCATTGGTGCACTGAAACCACATATAAATTGTGCAGATGTTACAGCCATAAACTCCAGTGATTAGAAGAACATTGGCACATTTTAATCTTAAATGGATTCATATATAATTTAGATACATAATTAAAAAGAAAAAAAATACTTTTCTTAGCCAGAGTTGCCTAGAAGCAGAGCCTGAGGCAAGGATTAAGTTCCAAAGCTTTAATTGAGAGACATAAACCAAGGGCATAAAGCTGAAGACAAAAGAAAGTGAGGGGGGAAAAGGAGAACAGATGACAAACTGTATTAAGCACTAGGCACTGCTTCCTGATGGACAGACACGGTATGCTGCCTGGCCGACACGCTTGCTCAGCCCTAGGCAATGTCATGGAACAGACCATGGAAGGGATTATGGAGAGGACATTTGCTGGCCTGCTCCCTTTTTATTTTCTACTTGTCAAAGGTGACTCCTTAGCAGATTGACTTCCCTACATATGTCCAGGCTTATTTATTCAATGGCTTTTCAGATCCTCAGGTTGACAAGACCTCACACCTCACAATGTGGACTTTCTCGTCAGTCCAGAGGTCATGGACAAACCAAAAGCTCAGCAGGATGAAAGGCCTGACATTCCTGGGCAAAGTGACTTATGATCAGACCACAGAGGTCTGAGCAGAGTCAATCATTTGTACAATAAATCAAGACAGAGCAAGTGCCTAGGAATCTGAGAGAGGTCAACACTAGGGGAATCTAAAGAAACACATAACATGTGCCAGATACAATTCATATAATTCATAATTGATAAGTAGGATTGACATTATGCTTGTCATGGTTTTAACAATCGATGTATTCTATCAAGCAATTTGCTATGGGCTGGGCCCCGTTAAGCCCTTTAACAAATGATTTATTTGGCTTTGTGGGAGACAGTTTTGGTTTAAATTCTACTAATTCCACTTACTAGCTGTAAGACCTTGGGTAAATTATTCTATTTCTCTGAGCCTCAGTTTCCTCATTTGTAAATTGCAGATGATGTACCCAACTCAATAAGATGTTGTAAAAATCTAATAAAACAATAATTTGCCAACAACAAAAAGGCCCTACCCCACCCTTGATACACTCTTTGCAGTATGACCCTGTTGCAATGCTTGACTGTCATGAAAGAGAGTGTGTTTCCACAGCTTTGAACTTTGAATTTGGCTGTGTGGCTTGTTTAACAGATACAATGCAATATAAGTGATTAGGTAATCTCTCCAATCCTTAGGGGCCCTGTGTCCGCCCTCTCTCTCTCTCTCTCTCTCAGACCTCTGCCCCTAGGAGAACAGTTGGTTGCGGGGAGGGTGAGGGCATAGGTGGATAAGGAGAGGCTGCATGGAGCCTTGATGAGCCATCTTACTGGGGCCATCCTAGACCAGCCAGACCTGACTTACCAACTGTTAAAGATGGATAAGCAAGCTGGCTGACATCAGCCATTCCAGATCTTCAGATCCACCCAGCCAATCTCCAGATTCACAACAGAAATACCTGTTTATTGTTGTAAGTCACTGAGGTTTCAGTTCAGTTAAGTTTAGTCATTCAGTCATGTCTGACTTTTGCAGCCCCATGGACTGCAGCACGGCAGGCTTCCCTATCGATCACCAAGTCCCGAAGCTTGCTCAAACTCATGTCCATTGAGTCTGTGATGCCATCCAACCATCTCAACCTTTGTCATTCCCTTCTCCTCCTGCCTTCAATCTTTCCAAGCCTCAGGGTCTTTTCCAAAGAGTCAATTCATCTCATCAGGCTGAAGTATTGGAGTTTCAGCTTCAGCATATGTCCTTCCAATGAATATTCAGGACTGATTTCCTTTAGGATTGACTGGTTGGATCTCCTTGCAGTTCAAGGGACTCTGAAGAGTCTTCTCCAATACCACAGTTCAAAAGCATCAATTCTTCAGTGCTTAGCTTTCTTTATAGTCCAACTTCACATCCATATACGACTACTGGAAAAACCATAGCTTTGACTAGATGGACCTTTGTTGGCAAAGTAATGTCTCGGCTTTTTAATATGCTGTCTAAGTTGGTCATAGCTTTTCTTCCAAGGAGCAATTATCTTCTAATTTCATGACAAAATCATGCAGTGATTTTTGGAGCCCCCCCAAATAAAGTCTGTCACTATTTCCATTGTTTCCCCATCTATTTCCCATGAAGTGATGGGACCAAATGCCATGATCTTAGTTTTCTGAATGTTGACTTTTAAGCCAACTTTTTAACTCTCTTTCACTTTCATCAAGAGGCTCTTCTTCCTTTACTTTCTGCCTTAAGGGTGGTGTCATCTACATATCTGATGTTATTGATATTTCTCCCAGCAATCTTGATTCCAGCTTGTGCTTCATCCATCCCAGAATTTCACATGGTGTACTCTGCATGTAAGTTAAATAAGCAGGGTGACAATGTACAGCCTTGACATACTCCTTTCCCTGTTTGAAACCATTCTGTTGTTCCATGCCCAGTTCTAACTGTTGCTTCTTGACTTGTGTACCAATTTCTCAGGAGGCAGGTTGGTCTGGTATTCCCTTCTCTTTAAGAATTTTCCAGAGTTTGTTGTGATCCACACAGTCAAAGGCTTTGGCATAATCAATAAAGCAGAAGTAGATGTTCTTCTGGAACTCTCTTGCTTTTTCAATGATCCAGGGGACTTGATTGTTTAATTTTAATGAATGTGGAAACAGGACAGGTTAAATGATCATGATCACATACTAAACATTTGATTGGAACCCAGGAATATCCAACTCCATAGCTTTAATTGCTATATGTTACTCTTACTTTTCCCTGGATCCTTGATCTGTATTCCTTGCTGACTAATGACTCTTGTGAATTATTTGACAATGTGTCTTTTTCCTGATAAAGCTATGTATGTGTGTGTATGTGTGTGGGTGCTCAGTCGTGTCCGACTCTTTGCCGCCCCAAGGATTGTAGCCTGCCAGGCTCCTTTGTTGATGAGATTTCCCAGGCAAGAATAGTGGAGTGGGTTGCCATATCCTCCACCAGGGGCTCTTCCTGACCCAGGGATCAAACCCTCATCTCTTGCATCTCCTGCATTGGCAGGTGGATTCTTTACCACTGTGCCACCTGGGAAGTCCTTTACTCCTATCAGTTCAGTTCAGTTCATTTCAGTCGCTCAGTCGTGTCCGACTCTTTGCAACCCCACGAATCGCAGCACATCAGGCCTCCCTCCTGTCCATCACCAACTCCCGCAGTTCTATACCTCCTCTTAATTTTATGCTTGAAGGGGCTGAGATTTTGTAATTCAGTAGTTATGAAATATGTGAAAACATTCAGAGGAAAGAGAATATCAGAAAGTGCAATAGAGAAAAGACATCAAAGGAAAGGCAGTTATGTACACATTTTACCCTGACAGAGGGAGGGCAGGCGAGGCCTGGGATGGAATGATGTGGATGTCAGGCCCATCAGGGCATGGCTTGTCCCCTGGGTAGCATGCACAGTGTGAGCCTGCAGCATACAGAAATCTGAGTTTCAGGGTTTTCATCTCCTTTCTGGGAATGCTAATATTCCTAATTTGCTTCTCTAGTTTTTGAAATGTGTGACCATATATTGATTAGACTCATGTTTATATGTGACTTATGGGCTCACTCTCATGCATTCATTTAAAGCCACCCCTCACAGACTACCAACTGGCAGGGTGAAGACCTGATATCTATATTCAATCAGGGGCTGCTCTGCTATATTTATCCAGCTGGATTTGAAAACAAAGGAAAATACACACACAGGCGAGGTCGGTCAGCCAGCCAGGGCCTCCTGAGGCTCTAGGGCTTTTCTATTTGCCCCGTCAGCGCAGGGAGGAGATGGGGCCTCTTTCCCATTAGTGTTAATGGAGGCAATCACGTGAATCCACCACGTAGCAATGTGTGTCCTCTTGTGTTCTGATATCTTAATGCACGAAATTGCATCTCTCGGGAAAGGCTTGCCTCCTCTTAAGTGCTCCCAATTCCCATTAATGATAATGGAACAGAAAGAAATATACCCATCATTGCTCAACAGTGGGGAGCAAAAGTGAAAGATGATTAGGTTTGGGGAGTGTCAGTGGAAACCCTAAGAACTGCAAGCATGATCTGAAATGGCCCCTCTTTCGTCATTTGTAGAAATGTAGGTGGACCTAGAGTCTGTCTTACAGAGTAAGTAAGTCAGAGAGAGAAAAGCAAATATCACATGTTAATGCCTATATGTGGAACGTAGAAAAATGGTACAGATGAAGCTATTTCCAAGGCAGGAATAGAGATGCAGACATAGAGAATGGACATGGAGACACAGGCATGGTGGGGGAAGAGGAGAGCAGGATGAATTGAGAGAGTAGGACCAACATATACACACCATCACCTGTAAAATAGATAGCTAGTGGGAACCTGCTGTCCAGCACAGGGAGCTCAGCTTGGTGCTCTGTAATGACCTGGGGGGAGGGAGAGGTCCAAGAAGGAGGGGATACATGTGCACATATGGCTGATTCACTTTGAAATTATCACATTGTAAAGCAATTATATTCCAATTTAAAAATCAAATAGTCCCTTTTTCCAGACTTATTTAAGCATTTTCCTTAGACACAGACATGTTTCTTAGAACCATCAACAGATAATTGGCTACACTGTCCTCTTCAAGAGAAGGTGACATCCCTACACGTGCTGACCCAGACTCTAAAGACTGCTCTGGGATGGAGGAGTGCAGTGCAAGCTAAGAAAATGCCCACTACTCCCCTGCCTGCACTTTCTCCTGTAAGACACTCTTCAGTGTTTTAGGAAAAGCAGCATAAGCAATTCTGACTGTATCCTACTTTTTTCTTTTCATAGAGAAGGCACCAATATGGATTCCTGTATGGGCTAAAGTTATGAAAGAAACATAATTATGCTGTTTAGAGATAAGACTGTGTGATCAGACTACAAATTAATGTGAAATTCAACCAATACTTTGTTGCTGTCTTTGCAGAAGGAAATAGCAACCCACTCCAGTATTCTTGCCTGGAAAATTCCATGGACAGAGGAGCCTGGCAAGCTATAGTCCATGTGGTTGCAAAGATCAGACGTGACTGGGCAACTTTCACTTCTCTTCACTTTGTTGCTCTCTTAACAAGTTGGGCTGATTGTTTTTCTGCTGGTGAACTAGCACTGTGTCCTTTTGGTAGCTTGCTGCAGTTTTAAAAAATGGTTTGTTTAGAATCAGTCACATCTGTAAGCAGCATAGTATTGTCACTCATGGGTGAGAGCAAAAAGGTGCTCAAAGAAACCTTGAAGTCATTTCAGTCTAAAGACCACAGTGTTGGAAATTCTATCAGATTTAGTCCTTTGGTATACATTCTCTGACTTTTTTTGTTTGTTTATTTTTTAAATATAGTGTAAAATAGTGCTGGGAGAACTAATGCATTCTGTAATTAACCCATGAGGGGGTATGTTCAACAGAGGGCACTGGATGTGATTCATAGAGAACCAAGGATGCTTCCTGGGGAGGAGAAAGTGAAGGGAATAGAAGAAACAGGAGGGAGATGTAGAAAGGGACCATGCTGAGCTTTGCCTACACTCTCCTTAGAGATGCTGGGAGGGTGGAAGGAGCACATGTACTGTTGAGTTGGATATGCACTGCAGACGTTCTTCCCAGTGGCTCCGTCATGTCCGATGCTTTGCGACCCCGTGGACTGCAGGCCTCCCTGTCCATCACCAACTCCCGGAGTTTACTCAAACTCATGTCCATTGAATCAGTGATGCCATCCAACCTTCTCATTCTATGTTGTCCCCTTCTCCTCCCATTTTCTATCTTTCTCAGCATCAGAGTCTTTAAAAAGACTCATTTAAAAATGAGTCAGTTTTTTGCATCACGTGGCCAAAGTATTGGAGTTTCAGCTTCAGCATCAGTCCTTCCAATGAATATTCGGACTGATTTCCTTTAGGATGGACTTGTTTGATCTCCTTGCAGTCCAAGGGACTCTCAAGAGTCTTCTCCAACCCCACAGTTCAAAAGCATCAGTTCTTCAGGTCAGTTCAGTCGCTCAGTCGTATCCTACTCTTCACGACCCCATGGACCACAGCACTCCAGGCCTCGCTGCCCATCACCAACTCCCAGAGTTTACTCAAATTCATGTCCATTGAGTCAGTGATTCCCTCCAACCATCTCATCCTCTGTCATCCCCTTCTCCTCAGTTCTTCTTAGAGGAGTTCAAAATCAGAACTTCAGTATGACTGGGGACATTAAGTCATGGAGAACAATGGTCTGTGTCTCTAATTACTATATAGAATGTTAGATTTGGGAGCAAACATGCTTTAAATGGACATATTGAGACAGGTAGAAACACTAAAATACTCTGTTATAGTGTTACTTTTGGAAAAGGTTACATCTCCAGGTGTGGGTTAAAGGATGAGTTTTAAGTTAACAGCCCTATATAGTTATACAGAATGATTTGGGGGAAGTAGCCCAACCCTGCCATTCCCCTCCTTTATACATGGGCATATGCATGTGTGTGTGGGTGTAGGTGCATGCCGTGTGTGAGCATACACACTCACACTCAATCAGTCAGTCTTCTTCCATGACTGTTATTTCAGAATCACTTACACAGGAAAGAATCAACAGGCCTTTAACAATATTCCATTGTTGAAACATCACCTGTTTCTCCATACTTACCAGCCTTCCAATTGGTCTGGTTTCCTAAAAAAAATTGAAGTAGTACCCTCTGATGTTATACCATTCTTGTTCCAATCTTCCCATCAACAAAATGGTTGGCCTCAATAATACAACTGTAGGGGCAGAATCCTCTACATTTTTTATTTATTTATTTATTTTAATTGAAGGATACTTTTTTAATTACAGAATTTTAATTAAAAAATCTTTTAGAGAATTTTGCTGTTTTCTGTCAAACCTCAACATGAATCAGCCTCCCTTTTGAACCTCCCTCCCAGGTCCCTTCCCATCTCACCTCTCTAGGTTGATGCAGAGCCCCTGTTTGAGTTTCCCGGGACATACAACAAGTTCCCGTTGGCTATCTAGTTTACATATGGTAATGCAAGTTTCCATGTTACTCTTTTCATACAGCTCACCTTCTCCTCCCCTCTCCCCTTGTCCATAAGTCTGTTCTCTATGTCTGTTTCTCCATTGCTGGCCCTGTAAGTAAATTCTTTATTATCATTTTTCTAGATTCCTTATATATGCATTCAGTTCAGTTCAGTCGTTCAGTCATGTCCAACTCTTCGCGACCCCATGAAATGCAGCACGCCAGGCCTCCCTGTCCATCACCAACTCCCAGAGTTCACCCAGACTCACATCCATCAAGTCAGTGATACCATCCAGCCATCTCATCCTCTGTCGTCCCCTTCTCCTCCTGCCCCCAATCCCTCCCAGCATCAGAGTCTTTTCCAATGACACAACTCTTCACATGAGGTGGCCAAAGTACTGGAGTTTCAGCTTTGGCATCATTCCCTCCGAGAAATCCCAGGGCTGATCTCCTTCAGAATGGATTGGTTGGACCTCCATGTAGTCCAAGGGACTTTCAAGAGTCTTCTCCAACACCACAGTTCAAAAGCATCAATTCTTCAGCACTCAGCCTTATTCACAGTCCAACTCTCACATCCATATATGACCACTGGAAAAACCGTAGCCTTGACTAGATGAACCTTTGTTGGCAAAGTAATGTCTCTGCTTTTGAATATGCTATCTAGGTTGGTCATAACTTTCCTTCCAAGGAGAAAGCGTCTTTAAATTTCATGGCTGCAGTCACCATCTGCAGTGATTTTGGAGCCCAAAAAAATAAATCTGACACTGTTTCCACTGTTTCCCCATCTATTTCCCATGAAGTGATGGGACGAGATGCCATTGTCTTCGTTTTCTGAATGTTGAGCTTTAAGCCAACTTTTTCACTCTCCACTTTCACTTTCATTAAGAGGCTTTTGAATTCCTCTTCACTTTCTGCCATAAGGGTGGTGTCATCTGCATATATGAGGTCATTGATATTTCTCCCAGCAATCTTGATTCCAACTTGTGCTTCATCCAGCCCAGTGGTTCTCTTAATGTACTCTGCATATAAATTAAATAAGCAGGGTGATAATATACAGCCTTGACATACTCCTTTTCCTATTTGGAACCAGTCTGTTGTTCATGTCCAGTTCTAACTGTTGCTTCCTGACCTGCATACAGATTTCTCAAGAGGCAGGTCAGGTGGTCTGGTATTCCCATCTCTTTCAGAATTTTCCACAGTTTATTGTGATCCACACAGTCAAAGGCTTTGGCCTAGGCAATAAGGCAGAACTAGATGTTTTTCTGGAACTCTCTTGCTTTTTCCATGATCCAGTGGATGTTGGCAATTTGATCTCTGGTTCCTCTGCCTTTTCTAAAACCAGCTTGAACATCAGGAAGTTCATGGTTCACGTATTGCTGAAGCCTGGCTTGGAGAATTTTGAGCATTACTTTACTAGCATGCGAGATGAGTGCAATTGTGCAGTAGTTTGAGCATTCTTTGGCATTGTCTTTCTTTGGGATCAGAATGAAAACTGACCTTTTCCAGTCCTGTGGCCACTGCTGAGTTTTCCAAATTTGCTGGCATATTGAGTGCAGCACTTTCACAGCATCATCTTTCAGGATTTGGAATAGCTCAACTGGAATTCCATCACCTCCACTAGCTTTGTTCGTAGTGATGCTTTCTAAGGCCCACTTGACTTCACATTCCAGGATGTCTGGCTCTAGGTCAGTGATCACACCATCGTGATTATCTGGGTCGTGAAGATCTTTTTTGTACAGTTCTTCTGTGTATTCTTGCCATCTCTTCTTAATATCTTCTGATTCTGTTAGGTCCATACCATTTCTGTCCTTTATCGAGCCCATCTTTGCATGAAATGTCCCCTTGGTATCTCTAATTTTCTTGAAGAGATCTCTAGTCTTTCGCATTCTGTTGTTTTCCTCTGGTTCTTTGCATTGATCACTGAGGAAGGCTTTCTTATCTCTTCTTGCTATTCTTTGGAACTCTGCATTCAGATGCTTATATCTTTCCTTTTCTCCTTTACTTTTTGCTTCTCTTCTTTTTACAGCTATTTGTAAGCCTCCCCAGACAGCTATTTTGCTTTTTTGCATTTCTTTTCCATGGGGATGGCCTTGATCACTGTCTCTTGTACAATGTCACAAACCTCATTCCATAGTTCATCAGATCTAGGCCCTTAAATCTATGTCTCACTTCCACTGTATAATCATAAGGGATTTGATTTAGGTCAAGAATATGATATTTATCTACCTTTAACACTTTGAGAGAGCAAAAAGACAATGATTCAATCCTTCATTTCATGATCCCTCAGAAATATGCAATATCTCTGCCATGTGAAACTAAAGTGGTTACTTTGAATAGTTTGTTAACTATTACATATTAGGCAGAAGTTCCTCAAAAGTGAGCAAATGCTAATTCCTTGATCTAATATATGCATTCTTGAGTTTGCAAGACATAGAGGATTGTGACCACAATTATTATAGTAGAAACTTGCCTTATTTTAGCTCCATGTTAGATCAGACAGGATCACTTAACTCAATTTTTTTAAAAAATATTTTTTGCAAGTCACTGTTTGAGTCTCAATCAAGACTAGCCCTGAATTATAGCATATTTGTTCTTAACCCAGATGAATTGTGCTCTTGAAAATCAGAGCATAGTTACTAGCATCACCCACAGGTCCACTTTAAAGCCCTCTTACAATTTAATCCCTTATTTCAGCCTGACCATTTACTCTAAGTGATAGAGAAGGTCAGAGCCCTGACCATAAATTTGTTATTCTTAACTGTGCTTACAAATAATGGTGTCTGACTACCCACTTAATAAATGACAGGTGCAGAGGCCTGATTATTCCTGTGGCTATGAAAGGTAGAATGAGGGGCCCTTGACTGCCTCCAATCTGTGAAAGAATTAGTCACCATTGAATATTTTCTTTGTAAAAGTTTCCCAATTCAATATAGACTCTTTACCAGAGACACATAATTATGTGTCCTAGAGATACAGGAACCTCCTGGAGGTTTTACTGAGTTACCTAGAATGACTCAGCCTTATTCATCCTTTTTTCAGCATCACTCCAGACTCCTTGTTGTAAAGCAGAAAAGCCAGGTCTCACAGGCAAAGACTTTCTGGAGGCCATTCTGGAAGATAGGTTGGCCCAGAAAACAGGCTATCCATCTTTAAATTCCAAAGTGAAAGTGTTAGTCACTCAGTTGTATCCAACTCTTTGTGACCCCATGGACTTTAGCCTGCCAGGCTCCTCTGTCCATGGAATTCTTCAGGCAAGAATACTGGATTGGGTTGACATTTCCTTCTCCAGGGGATTTTCCTGACCCAGGGATCAAACCCAGCTCTCCGACATTGCAGACAGATGCTTTCCCATCTGAGCCACCAGGGTACCAGGGCACTTTCAAAAGAAAGTCAAGACATCCATTTGGGGGGTTACCTGGCTAGAAATTAAATTCACCATAATTTTCTATAAATCACGCCCTCCTTTCTTGACCTCCAATGTGGAGAAGTGATGGATAATGCTTAGGAAGCCCTAAGATTTGATTAGCTTGTAAAGCTGGGTTATGAAAACCTTGAGGTGGGATAGAATCTAATGATTATAGCACAATGTGATCTGTTCAGTTCAGTTCAATCGCTCAGTCATGTCCGACTCTTTGCGACCCCGTGGACTGCAGCATGCCAGGCTTCCCTGTCCATCACCAATTCCCAGAGTCCACCCAAACCCATGTCCATTGAGTTAGTGATGCCATCCAACCATCTCATCCTCTGTTGTCCCCTTCTCCTCCTGCCCTCAATCTTTCCCATCATCAGGATCTTTTCAAATGAGTCAGTTCTTCGCATCTGGTGGCCAAAGTATTGGAGCTTCAGCTTCAGCATCAGTCCTTCCAATGAATATTCAGGACTGATTTCCTTTAGGATGGACTGGTTTGATCTCCTTGCAGTCCAAGGGACTCTGAAGAGTCTTCTCCAACACCACAGTGCAAAAGCATCAATTCTTCAGCACTCAGCTTTCTTTATAGTCCAACTCTCATATCCATACATGACTACTGGAAAAACCATAGCTTTGATTAATCAGACCTTTTTTGGCAAAGTAATGTCTCTGCCTTTTAATATGCTGTCTAGCCTGGCCATAGCTTTTCATTCAAGGGACAAGCATCTTTTAATTTCATGGCTGCAGTCACCATCTGCAGTGATTTTGGAGCCCCCCAAAAATAAAGTTACTGTTTCCCTTATTTCCCCATCTATTTGCCATGAAGTGATGGGACCAGATGCTATGATCTTATTTTTCTGAATGCTGAGCTTTAAGCCAACTCTTTCACTCTCCTCTTTCACTTTCATCAAGAGGCTCTTTAGTTCTTTTCTTTCTGCCATAAGGGTGGTGGTATCTGCATATCTGAGGTTATCGATGTTTCTCCTAGCAATCTTGATTCCAGCTTGTGTTTCATCCAGCTCAACATTTCTCATTATGTACTATGCATATAAGTTAAATAAGCAGGGTGACAATATACAGTCTTGACATACTCCTTTCCCAATTTGGAACCAGTCCATTGTTCCATATCTGGTTCTAACTCTTGCTTCTTGACCTGCACACAGATTTCTCAGGAGGCAGGTAAGGTGGTCTGGTATCCCCATCTCTTCAAGAATTTTCCATAGTTTGTTGTGATCCACACTGTCAAAGGCTTTGGCATAGTCAATAAAGCAGAAGTAGATGTTTTTCTGATATTCTCTTGCTTTTTTGATGATCCAGTGAATTTGGCAATTTGATCGCTGGTTCCTCTGGCTTTTCTAAACCCAGCTTGAACATCTGGAAGTTCACGGTTCATGTGTACTGTTGAAGCCTGACTTGGAGAATTTTGTGCATTACTTTGCTAGCGTGTATGTATCAAATTTTCCTCTGGTGCCAACTGTCCCCTTTGTTCTCCATGAACAGTAGTCAAGTATGCAGGAGAAAATGACAGCCAAAGATCTATCGTTCTGTTTACTGGAGTTCCTGATTTGCAGGTGGACACGGCCTCAGAAAAGAGTCCCCAAGAGATTGTGACCATGCAGGTGAAGCTTGAAGCCCTAGACAGGGCTACTGTATGTCTGCATTTGTATAATGAAACTCCTACTGTAAACCACACTGTTCTTTGGTAATAAGATGCTCATTCCTTATACCCCTTGGGCATTTTATTTCTCTACTCAGAGCCATGCTGTGGGCCAATGGTAAGAAGCTATGGCATATATTCAAGCTAATGCATTCACACTCTCTTCCTGTTGATTACACCATGCTGCTGATAGTCTTTAAACTGTATCCTTTCTAGGAAATGCTTGATATTACAGGGTGATTTTGGTTACAGAGGAGGAGACATTGAACAATCATTATCAAGATGCACTCAAAACAACATTTCGGAAAATCAGACATTACAAAGGAGAACTTGCTAATTCACCTAATTCAGGACCAAGAATTCAGGCAAAACAGGCAAGTGGATAAGTTGTTGTCAGCTGTCTCTGTATCTTGCTGCACAGGTGCCTCTGAACACATACCTTCCAGTTTTCTGCTTTAATCTAGAAAGAAGAAACCCTGCTTGAATTGTATTTAAAGTGAAAACAATTAGCTTCTAAATAATATTCTGGAGGATTCATCTCTGAGTATAACCCACAGAGGAGCTGGGAGGATCAATTCATGCTGCTCAAACCCTCTTCTATTCAGGTTCTACTTTATCTAGTCATAATTATTCTAGACTAAATTTAAGTTATGTCAAGTTGTGTCCGACTCTGTGATTCCCTGGACTGTAGCCCTACAGGCTCCTCTGTCCATGGAATTCTCCAGGCAAGAATACAGGAATGGGTTTCCATTTTCTTCTCCAGGGGAGCTTCCCAGCCCTAAGATCAAACCTGAGTCTCCTGCATTGCAGGCAGATTCTTTACCGTCTGAGCCACCAGGGAAGCATCAATCCCTTATAAACACTGGTTAGAATATATATTAGTCATGGTAGGTAGCCTAAAACTATGATTAATAAATGGTCCTGGAATCTCAGTACCTGAACTCAAGGAAGGTGTATTTCTTGCTTTGACAACATCCACTGAGTGTCCACAAAACCTCCCAGGACAACTGTCCTCCAGACAGTAACTTGGTGCTGCAGGCAGATGGGGGTGCTACTTTCAGCCACAATATCAAGAATAAGTAGCCTCCTTGTTCAACAGACAGAAAAAGAAAAACATGCTTAAACTTTTCACTGCTTCTCTCACATCTCTGTCCATTGGCTGGAACCAGTCCCAAACCTCCATCCCACGGCTAAAAGGTAGGGATGTTTCATTTTCCCAAGCTCCTGGAGCCAGATATGGGTGAGAGCTAGAAATTACTGTCATGACGCTTATAATCCCAACATACATTTGAAGTCAAGGTAGAAAGCCATCTCCCTTTCAGCTTTTAATTTCTTTTCCTCATTTTAAGCCACCCTTTGGGTGCTACACTGTCACAAAGGAGGAAAGAGAAAGTACTGCATTTCCTTTTGTCTATAACAAACAGGAGGCCGCAATGGCTGGTGCTTCCAGGTCCTGATTTATTAGTTCAGCCACAGCTACGGCAGCAGCACATCCTTCCAGAACACTCAGGGGCTCAGCAGGCCTTTGAAAGAATCCCAACTGGCTCCCACGCTGAATAGGAGAGAGCGGGGAACCTATCATCCCAGTACCCCTGGTTGAAATGGAAATCTGCTCAAAGCAAAAATAGAACTCTCATGGGGCTTGTCTTTAAAAAAGAACCGCAGGGCCCGGTGGTTCTGGTTGACATATGTTTAATCATTTAAAACATTTTTTCTGTCTCTACAGTTTAGTCAGAAAGTCCATGGGTTTGAAGCAGTAAGAGGAAGGAAAAAAAAAAAAAAAAAACACCTCAGAAAATGGAACTTTAACTCAAAAAGACAGGTTAGGAATTTCTCCCAGATCAGGGCAGCCATGGTGTTTGTCAGCCCAGGCTGTTTTCCTTTATCTCCCCCTTGGTCCTGGAATATCATTTTCTAAAACTCTATTAAATGACAATCCTATAATATCCTACACTATTATTTTCCCCTGTCTCTCCTGACTCATTTGGTTATCCTCTCTGGAAAGGCATATCTAACACTTTCTATCTGCTTTTTCTATCTATAGGACATTCAAGGTCCTCTTTCAAAGCTCTCTGCTCCCCAAGGCTTTCTCTGTATCCGCTCTGTGCTGTGCAATTACCACATTGTAAAATACCATCCTTTTCTCTAGGAGCTCCTCTGTGTGGCTGAGAACTTAATCACATGCTGGCTTGTTCAATCAGTATTGCCACGTGTGTTAGTCACATCTTCCCGGGAGGTCAATTGGTCCTTGACACACTGTTTCTCTTTCAGACTCAATAATACTAAGTTGATGTTGGGGTTGAGGTGTTCAATAGCTTTTGTTGGTTGGTTGCATAACAATACCTCGGCTCTTCAAATTGGGCAGTGTGACATTTCTGAGGCTTGTGTGTTATATATGAAATGCTCTCAGGCCATCTGTGATAGTGTGGGCCTATCCATCCATTTCCAAATGACGTGGCTAAGTCCACATCGGAGGTCATGAGCAAAACACGCCTTATGCTGTTCTTGTCCCTGTTTGCGTTGGGACCCCACTGCACTGCTGTCTCTGGGGCATGGGAGAGGTCTGTAAGCTGGATTATCATTCTCAGGTTTTCAGTCCTTCTTAAAATACAGTTATATTTCCATGCTCTCTTGCCACGTGATTTTCCCTCCCAGTAGAGCGGGCAGAAAGTACCCCTGTCTTGTTCATTTTAGGTTCATAGCATTTGCTTTGGTCAATAAAGCATTAGCAGACACACCATGTGCGGAAGACTTAATATTCTTTGCAGTTAGTTTAGCTGCTTTTGCTTCACTGTTTGTTTTATGACGAACTTGTCTCTGATGGTTATCTGGTTTCAAAATAATGAAAACACATGCAACAGACTTGAATGTGATCTGAATCTAAGGGTCCAATCTAGCCTACCTGAATCAGGTAAGACCAATCAAGATTCACCAAACAACAGCTAATCTTTAGAGAAGAGAAATAAGCATCTGTTGTTTTAAGCCACTGAGATGATGGGGGGATTGTTACACAGCATTTTCACAGTGACAGTCTTATAAAAGGATAGACTGGGTGGTGAGACCTCCAGCATCCAGAGTCTGCACAGATAACTGGTAGAAAAGGTGTAGTTGCTGGCTTGGGGGAAGAAATAGGGAAGATACCAGAAGAAAGCAGGGTCCTCACTGGAGGGAACCCAGACAATGACAGACAGAACACGGGCCCTGAGGGCGACCAGGTGGGTGGCTGCCCTGTGGCACTGGCTCATCAGGTGACATGCCTTCCCTGTTTGCAGGCCCTCGCTGGCTGTCACGGTGGTGAACTGTGCAGTTCTTCATACGCCCTAATGTGGTCTAAGGATGCAGTGTGATGGCTAAGAGGGTGGATTTTGGAGCCCAGCTCTCTGGGCTCTGTTCTTGGCTCTGCCACTCTGCTGACTTTGGAGAGTTATTTGGCCTCTTTGTGTCTCAGTTTTCTTATCTGAGAAATGGACTAGTAATAGTGTCTTCCTCATAAAATCACTGTGAAGATTAAATGTTTTAATGTGTATGAAGTAGCTAGAAGAGGACCAAGAGTCTAGTAAGGACTCAGTAAGTGTTAGCTATTACTGTCATTGTTATTGTTTCACCAACACTGAGGGCACAGAAAGCCCACTGCACCCTGATGAGTATCCTGTGTGGAATTCAAGTGAATGTAAGACAAGGTGACTGCCCTAAACAAGTGTGTGACCTGAAATGGGCGCTAATACTCTACAAGTGCTCACTTATTGGGGCACCCAGTGCTCCGTGAGAGGAACACCCACATACATTGTGTCCACACTGAAATCTCATTTCATCTGGTCCTGAGGGAATAAAATATGTTTGTAATAGAGATATAAACAAATATTCTAATAAATGTGAATGTAAAATGGAGAGAATTACAGATGTGTGGAGAAGATGGAAGACTTTCTACAGAAGAAGTGATATTGAGGTTAGATCAAAGGATGCTCTCACAGAGAAAGAAAAATCAAGGATAAGGGAATTCCAATCAGAAGAAACTTTTGTAGAAAATTAGGGAATGCAATTATTTCAGACCCAGAGGAGCTGATAAAGTATAATAATATAATCATCCTTGTCATCATCTTATTTTATTCTGTGCTGTAATTTCCTTTTTGATAAGTGAAAGAATTACATTTCAGAGAGGGGGAGGATCATAGTAAGCCTCACACAATGCATTTTGGAGTTGGGTGGGCACTCAAAGTCTTTCTGATCCCAAAGTTCATGTTTTATTACATAATCTTTTGTTGAGGATATCAATAGAGGGTAGAGACGGAATTTCAATTTGGGGTCACATTTGGAGGATTTTGAAGGTCAAGGAAATACGTTTGATCAATATTTGGTAGTTGACTTGGGGCCCTAAAAGATTTTTTGTAGAGGAGAGACAGCACCCTAACTGTGCTTCCTTCAATAGAATAACTCATTTTATGAGTGGTGGGCCAAGTGGTTGGAGAAGCCACTTCAGAAGCATCAGCATTGGTCTAGCTGCCAGGTCACTGGTTATATGTAGGAGTCAAGGTAGGAAGAATTGATCCTATTTTATTCAGCTGACTGGGAATAATTTTTGGATAATGCTACTGATATATTTGTTCTGAATTGCCCCTACTTAAAAAAATTAATTTATCTATTTTAATTGGAGGCTAATTACTGTACAATATTGTGGTTTTTGCCATACATTAACATGAGTCATGGGTGTACATGTGTCCTACCATCCTGAACCCCCCTCCCCAACCCCATCCCTCTGGACTGTCCCAGAGCACCAGCTGTGGGTGGCCTGCTTCACGCATTGAATTGTCACTGGTCATCTATTTTACATATGGTAATATACGTGTTTCAACACTATAGAAAGATGATGATGATCCTATATGCAAGATAGTAAAAGAGATACAGATGTAAAGAACAGACTTTTGGACTATGTGGGAGAAGGCGAGGGTGGGATGATATAAGAGAATAACCCTTACTTTTTTTAACATCATAGTTTTTAATAACTTTTTATTTGGAAACATAAAAAAGCTGCAACAGTAGTGCAACTAACACCCAGATTCATCTATTCTTAACATTTGAATTATTTATTTGCATTTTCTCTCTCTAAATATACATATACATACATAAGGAGTAGGTACCATACATTATTCAGAGAAGGCAATGGCACCCCACTCCAGTACTCTTGCCTGGAAAATCCCATGGATAGAGGAGCCTGGTGGGCTGCAGTCCATGGGGTCATGAAGAGTCGGACACGACTGAGCGACTTCATTTTCACTTTTCACTTTCATGCATTGGAGAAGGAAATGGCAACCCATTCCAGTGTTCTTGCCTAGAGAATCCGAGGGATGGGGGAGCCTGGTGGGCTGCCGTCTATGGGGTTGCACAGAGTTGGACAGGACTGAAGCAACTTAGCAGCAGCAGCAGCATATATTATTGGGCTTCCCAAGCGACTCCATGGTAAAGAATCCACCTGCCAAGCAGGAAATGGGGATTCAGTCCCTGGGTCGGGAAAATACCCTGGAGAAAGAAATGACAAACCACTCCTGTATTCTTGCCTGGGATATCCCAGGGACAGAGGAGCTTGTCAGGCTACAGTCTATGGTGTCTCAAAGAGTCAGACATGACTGAGCATGCACACAGCATACATTATGGATTTTCACCCTGAGATTCTTCAGTGTATATTTCCTAAGGATCGGATAGTTTTTAAATAATCACAGTCACCTGTAAATCTCAGGATATGTATGGCACTATTTTCCTTCTAGTGCAAGATCCAGTCTAGGATCACACATTTCACTTGATTGTCATATCTCTTTAGTTTTTTTTTCATCTGGAACTCTTTCTCAGCCTGTCTTTCAAGTATGACATTGAATAGTACAACTTCCTCTTTTTAGTTGAATGTTCCTCATTTGGGAATTTCCCAGAGTTCCTCACGCCCAGATTGAGTTCTGTATTCTTAGCTGGGATATCACATGGTGAATGTTGCACCCTCATCAAGATTCACATCAGAGCCTTAGTATGTCCACTGGCCGCTCACTGGTGGTGATGATTTCCATCACCCGAAGTATCATCCAAGGTTTTCCTTCTAGGGGCTGTCCAGTTTCTTTACAGTACAGTTAATATGCTTCACAGTTTGCCAAAGACATTTAAGACTATATGTTGCCCCTCATCAAAATTTCTCCATGAATTTAACACCCTTTGATGACTCTTGCCTGATTCTATCTTTGCTATAATGGCTGCAAAATAGTGATTTCCCAACTCCAGTTCATCTTCCAGCCTGTAATCACACGTTTAAGCAAGAGCCTTTCTTCTCGCCTGTTTATTTCTTGGTTTGCCTAGCTATTTTTAGTATGGACTCAGGGATTACCTTCCTTAAATATTCTGATGCGCCTTCAAATCACTCCTGTGTCTTTATGATATAACCCCAAAGTGTTTTTTTTTTTTTTTCTTTTGAATAGTTAAAAACATGTCAGCTTTAACTAACAACCCTTGGATAGACTATTTTCTATAACCACATTCTGGAAACTCACATGCTCATTAAGGGATCATATCCAGATCTACTGCCTTCATGAATCCTTTGTTGAAGCAACTAAATTATGATCCTGATTTTTTCTGAAAATTATTCACTTTAGCTTCTCAATCATATGGAGCTTACCTAAAAGTCCTTCACTTTAGGAATGGCCTTGGTTGATTCGGAATTTTAGCATCAATGTCTGGCCACTTTGGCCAGACTGTTTGGATTCTTATGCAGTGCTTGTTCTATGTCTGGGCCCTGTTTTTCTGTTGATTTGAGATCAATAGATGATTAAACTGAAATGTTACCAGGCAACAGAGAGCATGACTCACAAACTCAGATAAGAATATATCCTGACCATGATGCTCTTTGGGGAAAAGAGAAGCTGGGGTTAGAAGTGAAAGAAGTTTCAGAGCACATGGTAGTCTCTTGTTGTCTCTAAGACCTTGGTTCAAAGTGTCACCTTAGAGATGAGTTGGAACATATACTCTACCAGCTCATCCTCGGTAGAGGAAATGAGAAACAAAGAAATTATGAGTCACCAAAATACCTTTTATTGGCAAAACACTAGGATATGGAGAAGGCAATGGCACCCCACTCCAGTACTCTTGCCTGGAAAAATCCCATGGATAGAGGAGCCTAGTAGGATGCAGTCCACGAGGTCGCTAAGAATCGGACACGACTGAGAGACTTCATTTTGACTTTTCACTTTCATGCATTGGAGAAGGAAATGGCAACCCACTCCAGTATTCTTGCCTGGAGAATCCCAGGGACAGGGGAGCCTGGTGGGTTGCCGTCTATGGGGTCGCACAGAGTAGGACACTACTGAAGTGACTTAACAGCAGCAAGAGGATATGGATGGGGCTTTCCAGGTGGTGCTAGTGGTAAAGAACCTGCTTGCCAATGCAGGGAGATGTAAGAGATGTGGGTTCAGTCCCTGGGTTGGGAAGATCCGCTGGAGGAGGGTACAGCAACTCACTCTAGTATTCTTCCCTGGAGAATCCCATGGAGAGAGGAACCTGGCTACAGTCCATAGTCAGATATGATTGAAGCAACTTAGCACAGGATATGGTTATGGAAGACAAACATTCAAACTTGTAGGCAGTGGGCACTGTTGAAGTCTCACCTCAATCCCTTGCACTAGGATGGTACGCCCATGCCCAGCTGCCATGAGTGTTGGAAACCAAAGGCTCACAGCTGCTCCCTTCTCTAGAAAATGCCCTAAGTCAGTGGGAGCTTCCATGTCCAGGACCTGAGGCTCACTTCCTTGAACTCAGGACAGTCTGAAGCCAATGACTGATGGATTCAGGGGTACAGAAGGCTGATCCATTTGTGCTAAATTGGGACCAACTCTATGGTACAATTCCTGTTCCAAAGAGGCCTGTGGGACTGGGCGGGGCTGGACTCTAGAGGAGCCCATGGTCTTACTCAGGAAGTTCTCTTTTCACATCTGCTTCCTTCTCTCTCAAAACAACTCTCAATAAATCACATGTCCTGGGATGCAAATTCCTGTCCCAGACACTGCATCTGGGCAACTTGACCTAAATAACCCAACCAAATTAATATGGGGACCATTTTGAGTTAAAAATCATCTCATATGTAGATGATTTTGAAAGTAGACAGAAATGTATATATTTGACCTAAATCATTTGAAAAAATGGAAAAAAAATTAAAACCATCTCACAGCATCCTAGCAATAATATACTATTTTAACAAGCATCACCATCCCCCAGAAATACTGACTGATAGTCTCAAAGTCATCTTTGATTCTTTCCCCTCTGGCCTGCCTCTAATGAGATGTCATCCTCTGGTTGCAGAATTTCTAGCTTCTACAGCCCCCTCAACACTGCCAGTCAAGAACTTCACAAATGCTCTCTGACATGTTCTTTCCACTGATGTTTTGGCCTCCCTACCTCCCCTTCTCCACTCTCAATGATATTCATGACACAGGTTACCCTGGTCTAAGTTGGTATTCCATTTTCTTTCCAGGCCCACTGGTTGACCAGACACCAGTTGCCCTCTCTATATTCATATATTTCAGAAGTGCATGCTAAGGATCTCTGTATAATCTCACCTTTCTTGCTTTTGAACTTGCATTTCTTCCACTCAGAACATTTTATCCTCACCATCTCTGCTTATTGCAATGCTGTCTATGAAGATCCAGTTAGAATGCTTCTTCCTCCATGAGGCTTTCCAAGATTTCCTGAATCAAAACAATGTCTCTTTCTCCTGTAGTCCTTCAACCCTTTATTTGTTTCTTTAGCAAGTCACTTTCTGCTTGTCTTTTTATTACCTATGAATGCATCTCACTTCTCCTCTGTACCTTTGGAAAATAAGTGTATCTTATCCCCTTCTATACCCATCTTCTGTTTGCATCTCTTCGGTCCATCCCCCTTCTGATCTTTTCAGCTCAGCCAGCTTGCCTACATTCTGCCTGGTCCATGAGACAGTTGCAGAAAATACTGTCTGCCCTAGGTAATGCCCAACCATTCCTCATAGACACACTTCACCCTCTGACTTGAATTCCATGCTTTGTTTCTACTCTTGCTTTTTCCTGCTTCTTCCCCTTTCTATTGTAGTGACCGTTTGTCCTTTTTGAACTTTCATATTTGGTTTCTAGTTTGGCTTTGTGCTAATATTCCCTGCAGCCTTGAGTGAGAGTTGGTTTCCTAAAGCACAAACCTATTGAGGATTCAATGCATATGTGTTCTGGAGCCTATGGGAATGACTGGCCTGTTTGCTTTCCATACACACTCAGGCGTGACTCCTGGAGTCACTAAGAACCAAGAATCTGGATCACAGGAAATTTCACAACAAATTAGAGGGAGACATTCACTCAATGAGTGGACTCCAGCTCACTCAAATTTGAGTCATTATCTTTTAACCAATGTTTGGTAAATTCAAGTCCTGGTTCATACCTTTAACTTTTTTCCCTTCCCTCAAGCTCAGGACACTTTCAGTTTCTCTTGGAGAATCATGGCAGTCATAATCAGGATTCCAAAACAGTCAGAATGAGAGGTTTTTTTGAGGGGCAGAGAGGGTTCCAGTTTTCTCTGGTGTCAGTGGACTCAACTGGACCTAGATGATGTTTTGCTGATTGGTTGGAAAATGTCCATGCAATTCTCTGTTTCTTGTTTAATAGCTCTTAATACCATTTCCATATTGTCTGAAAGTGAAGTGAAAAATGAAAATGAAGTCACTCAGTCGTGTACGACTCTTTGCGACCCCATGGACTGTAGCCTACCAGGCTTCTCCATCCATGGGATTCTCCAGGCAAGAATACTGGAGTGGGTTACCATTTCCTTCTCTGTTGTCTGAAATGACCTCTAAATGGAGCTTTCCAAGTGAATGTATGTTATCAGTTGCAAAGCACTGAGATGTTAGTTGTAGCTCTCTTAGCAATTGGAATTTCAAGAGCAGAAAAGGGAGTTCATTTGGCTGTCCCTTTTTTCTTAAAATTGAGAAGCTCTGAACTCTGGCACTTAATTGTTCTCATAATTACAGGAAGAGAGATGGGAATTAAACTAAAATTCAAGCAATTACATGTACAAGGGCAAAAGTGTCTATTATATTAAAATGCAGAGTCCATTTCCATTTCACTTAAGATGGCTGTTAAGAAAAAGACTCGAGATTCAGGAGGTGGGGTCAGGGCCTATATACTTAGATCTTGATTTCAAAGCCCCACGAATGTGTTTTTTATTCTTTTAGCTTCAAATAGGTATCTTAGATGAAAGTATTATGCATTAGATATGATGTATTTTTCTGGCTTTACAGAAAGACAAAGATTTTCCCTTAAGGGTTTCTAGATTTGTGATGTATTTATTTATTACATACTTAGATCTTAGATACACTTATCAGAACCCTGAAAATGTCCCTTCAGTCCCCAAATGCCAACAATGCTATGTCTACTTAGAACCAGCCAACACAAAGGACAGATTTGTAACAGATGAAATCTCAGTAGCATTTGGCAATATAAAAATAGAGAAAACACTTTTCTCAATTGAAAGGGACCTACTTTTCTCACTCCTATTGGGATAAAATTCTGTTTGTTGATTTGCTCATTTATTCATACAACCACATGTAGCTCCTCCAGGACTACAGCTTCGGCCCCATCACCAGTCACACCCATGAACATGTTTGGTAGGATGCGGTGAGTCTCTGTGGTTCCCAGCTCTTGCACATGCTGACTCTCCTGAATAACACTGAGGGGTGAGTTTTCAGTGAGGAATGGACTAGATAAACTCCCTTCGGGGACAGGCATGAGGCACAGAGCAATATGATGCTTGGAAGCATGGCCTAGGTCAGGAGTCTGTTGGTTCTTTTCTGTAAAGGACCAGAGAGTATGTATTTTAGGCTTTGGGGCCATACAGTCCCTGTCACAGCTACTCAGCTCTGCTGTTGTTATCTCTACAGCAGCCATAGACCATCCATAAATGAATAAGTACTACCTGCATTACACTAAAACATTATTTATGAACAACAAAATTTGATTTTCATACAATTTTCAGGTATCATGAAATATTGTTCATTTTTTTATTTTATTTTTCTATAATTTAAAAATGTGGAAATCATTCTCAGCCCACAGATAGCAACATGGTGGAGGCTGCTTTGGCGTGGGACTCTTAGTTTGCCAATCTCTGGCCTAGATGAGCCTCAGAATGTCGGGGGTCTAGGGCGTGAGGACTCTGGCCCTGCTCGGAATTCTCTGCAGGTGGCTTCCTCCAGCCAAGAGAAAAGGGCTTGCCTTCTGCAGGTATATCTGTGTCTTCCAGAGGTACATGTGTCTTACAGACAGATGGAGGTTTCGCTGAGCGTCACCCTGCTGGAAGTGGTTGCTTCTTCCTTCAGGAATTAGGACCTCTCCTGACAAGGGTTGCTTTTCCCAGACTCCAGGCAGTAGGTTCAGCCCACAGCCCTCATTCATAGCTCAGATGGCTCCACCTTTGTGTGTTGCTTTGAGTCCTTTCATCTGGTTTCATCTAGAGAGCAGGCTGCTTGTGCCTGTGGACAGCAACACTTAGGAATAATCTCTGGCTTAGTTAAGACTTTCTGAGGCTGACCTCCGTGGTGTTTTAAGTTACTGTGATTGGCTGCTAGTGTGGACATCCTTGGGCGAGCATCCTGAAACACCAACGCCCCCTCTCCCCGAGCTTTCTGCTGCAGACATCAATATGCCCCCTATCCCCATCTGATAATCAATATTAGGGGTTACTGCAAACACAAATATTCCCTGGGTGGATAATTAAAATGAATCTGTTCCCCGCTAAAGGCTGTCTTTTGTCATAAACTTTTCACGGCTTTCATCTCATCAGTGAAGTTCTTGGATCAGGCCAAGGGGACAGAAAATGATTGATCCCTGATTAGGACAGAAAAAAATGGGAAGGGCAAAATGCTGAATAATTTTTCTGAGATGACAGAGTAGTTCATGGCTGAGTTTGAATGAGATTCCCAGGTGCAAAATTCTGAAGCTCCATCAGTCCTTTGACTACATATGTAATCTCTATTTTCTACACAAATCTATACATATGCTATGGATTTAAATGCCTGTGTTTGCAGGTAAAGTACTTGCATACCAGAACTGTGAAATGGGCTGAAGATCACAAAATACTAACCAGGAAAAAAATAATATCTGGTTTCAGAGAGAACTGATAACCCATGGTAGCAAATAACATGGTACTACAAATGAATAATGAACCACGTGCAATCTTAATAGAAATAGAGTAGTTTATGTATAAGGGGAAGATTCTATTCAGAACTTTAAGAGCCTTTAGTTCAGTTCAATTCAACCAAAAATGATGAAGATCAAAATCATCTATTAGAGTGTAGTGGCCATTCAAGATTTGAGAACAAAGCCTTAGAAGAAAATGAAAACATTTACTTGCTCAAATAATTCCATTGAAATCAAGAAAAGAAAGAAATTAAAAAGTAGAGGATTAATCTATAAATACATGAGATATATGATATTTAAAAAGCACTATAATATTTATAAGAAATCAGTAAACCACATGAGTTATAATTTATAGCAGAAACACAAATGTCAAAAGATTGAGAAGATGAAAATCAGAACAAATTAAAATGAAAAAGCATTTTCGTATTAAGTTAAAAAGCATTAACTCGTATTAAGTTGGTAAAGATTAAAAATAACACGATTCATTAAAACCATAATGAGATAGCATGACATACCTATCAGAATGACTAAAATAATCCACTAAAATAAAATTAAATTAAAAATGTTGGTGAGGATGAGGAGAAACTGGATCACTCATACACTGTTGATGAACATGTAAAATGGTACAGCCACTCTGTAAAATAGTTTGGCACTTTCTCATAAAAATAAATATATAACTGTCATCTGACCCAGAAATAGCACTCTTAGGGACGTTTATCTCAGAGCAATGAAAGTGTTATGTTCACACAAAAACATGAACAGAGATATTCTCAGTAGCTTTATTTATGATAGCCCCAAATTGAAAACAACCCAAATGTCCTTCAGCAAGTGAATGGTTAAACCAAACTGTGCTACATTATTACCACGGATCCTTACTCAGCAATACACAGGAACAAAGCAAAAAACTGGGTGATTTTCTTAGAGTTATACTCATGGGAAAAAGGAAAATGTAAAATGTTACACACTGTATGAATTCACATACATAACATTCTTGAAATGACAAGGTATAGAAATGGTGAGTAGGTTAGTGCTTGCCTGGAAATAGGAGTGGGCTGGGACAGGAGGAAGGTATGTGTGGCTGTAAAAGAGCAGTACAAGGAATCCTTGTGATAGAAACATTCTGTAGCTTGTTTGTATCGATGTCAATGTCCCGGTTGTGATACTTGGCTAAAATTTTGTAAGTTCATTGCAAAATTGGGGTGAATTGGGTAAAATGTTCATGGGATTATTTCTTACAATTGTACATGAATCTGTAATTATCTCAAAATAAAAAAGGTTAATCAGAAATATGATTCTGAGTTAGAAAAAAATATCAAGTTGCTTATATATTAGGAATGGTTCAATTATCATATTTGGGTAAATTCTGGAAATATTTTAGCAGCATGAAAATCTCCAGGTTTTCTTTTGTGGTCAAGGGCTGTTTTTATACTACTTTCATGGTATACATAGAGGGTCATTGTTGAATGGGAGAAAGTCAAGGGTAGACTGGTGGTATGGGATTAGCATCTACTACTGACAAAATTCTGAAAGAGATGGGAATATCAGACCATCTGACCTGCCTCTTGAGAAACCTATATGCAGGTCAGGAAGCAACATTTAGAACTGGACATGGAACAACCGACTGGTTCCAAATAGGAAAAGGAGTATGTCAAGGCTGTATATTGTCACCCTGCTTATTTAACTTATATGCAGAGTGCATCATGAGAAATGCTGGGCTGGAAGAAGCACAAGCTGGAATCAAGATTGCCGGGAGAAATAGCAATAACCACAGATATGCAGATGACACCACCCTTATGGCAGAAAGTGAAGAGGAACTCAAAAGCCTCTTGATGAAAATGAAAGTGGAGAGTGAAAAAGTTGGCTTAAAGCTCAACATTCAGAAAACGAAGATCATGGCATCCAGTCCCATCACTTCATGGCAAATAGATGGGGAAACAGTGGAAACAGTGTCAGACTTTATTTTCTTAGGCTCCAAAATCACTGCAGATGGTGACTGCAGCCATGAAATTAAAAGACGCTTACTCCTTGGAAGGAAAGTTATGACCAACCTAGATAGTATATTCAAAAGCAGAGACATTACTTGCCAACAAAGGTCCATCTAGTTAAGGCTATGGTTTTTCCAGTAGTCATATATGGGTGTGAGAGTTGGACTGTGAAGAAAGCTGAGCACCGAAGAATTGATGCTTTTGAACTGTGGTGTTGGAGAAGACTGTTGAGAGTCCCTTGGACTGCAAGGAGATCCAACCAGTCCATCCTAAAGGAGATCAGCCCTGGGTGTTCTTTGGAAGGACTGATCCTAAAGCTGAAACTCCAGTACTTTGGCCACCTCATGCGAAGAGTTGACTCATTGGAAAAGACTCTGATGCTGGGAGGGATGGGGGGCAGGAGGAAAAGGGGATGACAGAGGATGAGATGGCTGGATGGCATCACTGAGTCAATGGATGTGAGCTTGAATGAACTCTGGGAGTTGGTGATGGACAGGGAGGCCTGGCCTGCTGCGATTCATGGGGTCGCAAAGAGTCGGACACGACTGAGCAACTGAACTGACTGAACTGACTGACTGACAAATGAAGGAGACTTCGGTTCAGTTCAGTTCAGTCACTCAGTCATGTCCAACTCTTTGTGACCCCATGGGCTGCAGCACACCGGGCTTCCCTGTCCATCATCAACTCTGGAGCTTGCTCAAACTCATAGCCATCAAGTCAGTGATGCCATCCAACCATCTCATCCCCTGTCATCCCCTTCTCTCATCCTCTGTCATCCCCTTCTCCTCCGCCCCTTCAATCTTTCCCAGCATCAGAATCTAGTCTAAGGAGTCAGTGTTCACATCAGGTGGTCAAAGTATTGGAGTTTCAGCTTCAGCATCAGCCCTTCCAATGAATATTCAGGACCGATTTCCTTTAGGATTGACTGGTTGGATCTCCTTGCAGTCCAAGAGACTCACAAGAGTCTTCTCAAACATCACAGTTCAAAAGTATCAATTCTTTGGTGTTCAATTTTCTTTATAGTCCAACTCTCACATCTATACATGACGACTGGAAAAACCATAGCCTCAACTAGATGGACCTTTATTGGAAAAGTAATGACTCTGCTTTTTAATATGCTGTCTAGGTTGGTCATAATTTTTCTTCCAAGGAGCAAGCATCTTTTAATTTCATGGCTGCAATCACCATCTGCAGTGATTTTGGAGCCCAAGAAAATAAAGTCTGTCACTGTTTCCATTGTTTTCCCATCTATATGCCATGAAATGATGGGAACAGATGACATGATCTTAGCTTTTTGAATGTTGAGTTTTAAACCAGCTTTTTCACTCTCCTCTTTGACTTTTATCAAGAGGCTCTTTAGTTCTTCTTTGTTTTCTGCCATAAAGAAGGTGTCATCTGCATATCTGAGGTTATTGATATTTCTCCCAGCAATCTTAATTCCAGCTTGTGCTTCATCCAGGACAGAAATGATATGGACCTAACAGAAGCAGAAGATATTAAGAAGAGGTGGCAAGAATATACAGAAGAACTATACAAAAAAGACCTTCATGACCCAGATAACCTTGATAGTGTGATAACTCACCTGGAGTCAGACATCCTGGAATCCAAAGTCAAGTGGGCCTTAGGAAGCATCACTATGAACAAAGCTAGTGGAGGCGATGGGATTCCAGTTGAGCTATGTCAAATCATAAAAGATGATGCTGTTAAGGTGCTACACTCAATATGCCAGCGAATTTGGAAAACTCAGCAGTGGCCACAGGACTGGAAAAGGTCAGTGTGCATTCCAATCCCAAAGAAAGGCAATGTCAAAGAATGCTCAAACTACTACACAATTGCACTCAAATCACATGCTAGCAATGTAATACCCCAAATTCTCCAAGCTAGGCTTCCACAGTATGTGAACTCTGCACTTCCAGATGTTCAAGCTGGATTTAGAAAAGTCAGAGGAACCAGAGATCAAATTGGCAACATCTGTTGGATCCTTGAAAAAGCAAGAGAATTCCAGAAAAGCATCTACTTCTGCTTTGTTGATTACACCAAAGCCTTTGACTGTGTGGATCACAACAAACTGTGGAAAATTCCTGAAGAGATGGGAATACCTGAGCATCTGACTTGCCTCCTGAGAAATCTGTGTGCAGTTCAAGAAACAACAGCTAGAACCAGACATGGAACAGCAGACTAGTTCCAAATTGGGAAAGGAGAACATCAAGGCTGTACATTATCACCCTGCTTATTTAAATTATGTGCAAAGTACACCATGCAAAATGAAGGAGACTTCATCCTGAGCTTAGTTATTTGAGGGGAATATTTTCTGAGTGACAGGAAATGGCTATTGTCTTTTCAGAGCTGTCATGTGGCAGAAAGCAATGTCAGGAAAGATGTCCTAAGATCTGAATTGTGAGACTTAATACATCCATACTAAGAATAGCTGGGAAATCTGAAGTTGCTCAAAATAATATCTCTATCTGAGGGTTAAAGGAAAGCCATTCCAAGAAGGGAGTGAAGTAAAACATTCCCTTACAGGGCAAATCATTTGTAAAGCAGTGAGCTCTTTTGTTTAATTACACAATCCCAATATATAAATGAATACAAGTAACATTTTGTTCAATTAAGTATATTTTCTAATTTTAACTTCTTTTACTAGCAATGATATCAACATTCTGATCAAATTAAACAGCTAGAATTGAGATTATAGATGTCAGTTATGGTTTAACATGAACTCTGCTCTCTGATTTGTTTCTCTATATTTTTTGTGATACAAAATCATGAAGAGCTTAATTCAGTTAATTTAACCATTGCAAATAATTACAACATCATGGGCTCTGTTATTTTGTTTTCTAAGAGCTTGTCTTGCAACCTTGAGATATTCTTAACTAAACTTCGAGATTTGAGAAAGTTGTTTTGGGTACCACATTAAATCCCTACACTCTTCAACTACTCTCTGAAGCTCTGTTTTGTTTTTGTTTTGTTTTTTTTTTCAGTTTTGGAAAGTTTAAAATATTTAGAAGGATGCAGTGAGCAATTTAAAGATTGTCATGTCCATCATTGTGAATTAACACATATTAATATTTCATCTTTCTTTCTTAAGATCTGTCTTAATACTTACACACATAGCATGACAGATATTTGAAGTCTTTTGTTGAGCTCCAACTCCAAAAGCAACCACTGTCAGTAAATTTCTTTGTATTGTTGCAGTTATCTATATTGTATTTTCAGTAAATAACACATCTATGTAATATGCAGAACTACAATGCATAGTTATCAAGCTTTAACAAGCATCATAATCCACTTCAGGGCTTGCTGGATACTACCCTCAAGAGATTCTGATTCAGTAGATCTGAAATGGAATCCAAGAAATTGTATTTCTAGTAAGTTCCCAGGAAATGCTGATGTTGCTGTTCCAGGTACCATATTTTAAGAACCACTCATATATATTAATTCTTACTTTAAAAATATTTTATGTAACACTATTACTTGTTTTAATTCAAAATTGTTTTCCCACCATTTGTATGATTCCCAGATGACTCATATCTATATCTATATGCACACATCATTGATATTAATTACAGTGATTGTGTATCCATTTCTCTTTTGTTGGTTATGCCTATTTTCCCAAATGTGTGCTACTTTAAGTAAGACTGCAATGAACACTCTTCTACATATCTCCTAGTATAAATATACCAAGAAGCAAAATGGTTAAATATTAGCAATGTGCACTTTTGAATTTTCTAGATATTGTCAAATGGGTCTTTGAGGCAGTAGTTCCAGTTTGCAAACCCATCTGTAGCTTATAAAGGCTCTCAATTTCACTCATCCTCACTGAACTTCAGTTTTGTCACACTTTTTTTTTTGCATAAATTATTAAATTTATTGATGGCCCATTAATGTTTTAATTTGCATTTTCTAAATTTTCCAATACTATGGAATATCTTTTAATGTTTAGCGGTTATTCAGGTTTCTACTTGTATAAATTACATGTTGAAATATTTTGCCTTTATTTTTCACATAATTTTTATTATTGATTTTAAATGAGCTCTTTATGTATCTTCTTTACTAATTCTTAGAGATATATATACAATGAATATTTTATTCTTCTAAAATCCTAATAAGAAAAAAACATAACTTTTTAAAATGACCAAATAATATATATGTCACAAAAGAACATGTACAAAAGGCTAATAAGAGCATGAAAAGATGTTCATCATCATTAGTCATCAGGGAAATTAGAACACATGGAGATAACTATAAACCTATGAGGATACCTAAAATTAAAAAGACTACCAATATCAAGTGTTGGAACAGATTAAGAACCACAGAAATTCTCGTATATCTCTAATCAGAATGCAAATTGATAAAACTACTTTGGACAATCATTTGAAAATTTTAATTAAAGTAAAACATGCACTTACTCATTGATCTAGCAATTCTACTCCTAGATTTATGCCCAAGAAGAATAAGGGCATGTGTCTAAACTATATACACAAATGTTCATGACAGGGTGATTAATAACAGCTCCAACCCTAAAACAACCCAAATGTTCATCAGTGGGAGATGGATAACTCAATTGGGGTTTACTTATGTAATAAAATACAGTCATAGTAAAAGGAATAATTTACTGACATGTATTTTTATGAATCTCAGGAACATAATGCTGAATAAAAGAAGGCAGGTACAGAGGAACATATAATGTATGATTCCTTTTATTAAAAGTTTAAGAATCATCAAGACAGTGACTATGTTGGAGTGTGGAGGGTGTTGAATAAGCAAAGGCCTTAGGGAACTTTCATAGCTGCTGGAAATATTCTGTATCTCAACCTGAGTGGTGGTTACCAGGTTGCATGAATAAGTCAAATTCCTGTAATTGCTTAGGATTTGTCTTTTGCTATATATGAATCATTCCTTAATAATATAAATTTTAAAATAACTTAAAATATCTAAAGCTTTCATTTTATTGAAATGTGACTTGTAGGGGAAGAGAATTTCTTTATGAGGGGAAATAAATGGCAACTTGCCTTCATATATTAGAGAAATTAGTGTTTGATAATGAGTGCTGCATTTTTAAGATAATCATCATAGGAATCAGAAACTATGCTTTAATGTAGTCTCTTCCAAAGAAACAGGACCAAAAAATGAGAAAGCAAAAAAAAAAAAAATGGCAAGAACAAAGAAACTTTCACAAGTCTGTTCTCTACTTCTGGGTCTCTATTCCTGCCTCGCACATAGGTTCATTTCTACCATTTTTCTAGATTCCATGTATATGTATTAATATATGATATTTGTTTTTCTCTTTCTAACTTACTTTACTCTGTATGACAGCCTCTAGGTTCATCCACATCCCTAGAAATGACCCAATTTCACTCATTTTTATGACTGAGTAATATTCCATTGTATGTATGTATATATATATATATATATATATATATATACACATATTATATTATGTATATATTATATATAGTGGTACAATGAACATTGGGGTGCATGTGTCTTTTTAAACATTTCAATAAATTGGTTAAACAAACAAAAATTTATGTATATAAAGAAAGATGAACAGAATAAAATTAGTATTTCAGTTGTTACCTTAGGTGAAAATGGGGTAAATTCTTTGAAACACAGATGATTAAATTTGTTTAAAAAATATAGTCTTTATTTATAGGATATTAAAAAATGGGAGCAGAAACATTACTAGCAAATAAAATAAGAGATAAAGGGGTGAAAGAGAACAAAAAGAGATAGTATGCAATAGGCAAAAGGTACGATTTGTGAAGAAAACACCAGTCTTACACTTAGATTCACTAGGTAATAAAGCAAATTTTATACATATGTAAGTTACTGCCTTTCTAACATATTAAAAATATTTGTACATATTTTAAAATATATAAATGTATGAGAATTGAAAGCATTAACTTACACTGAATGAAGCTATAAGCTTATTTTACTGTTTTTCATAAAATTTTTAACATCGTTTATTGGTTTGATTGGGCTTCCCCAGGTGGCAATACTGGTAAAGAACCTGTCTGCCAATGCAGGAGAGATAAGAGATGCAGATTCAATCCCTGGGTCAGGAAGATCCAGATGCAGAGGAGGAGGGCACAGCAACCCACTCCAGTATTCTTGCCCAGAGAATCCCATGGACAGAGGAGCCTGGCGGGCCACAGTCAATGGGGTCGCAAAGAATCGGGCACAACGTTAGCGACTTAGCACAGCCCAGCACACTGGTTTGATTTATGAAAAAAATGAAGCTGAAATACTTTTAGGCTGAACTTATTTTGATTAAAAATTGCACTGTTGAACAGTCTTATGGACTCTGTGAGAGAGGGAGAGGGTGGGAAGATTTGGGAGAATGGCATTGAAACATGTAAAATATCATGTATGAAACGAGTTGCCAGTCCAGGTTCGATGCACGATACTGGATGCTTGGGGCTGGTGCACTGGGACGACCCAGAGGGATGGAATGGGGAGGGAGGAGGGAGGAGGGTTCAGGATGGGGAACACATGTATACCTGTGGCGGATTCATTTTGATATTTTGCAAAACTAATACAATTATGTAAAGTTTAAAAATAAAATAAAATTTAAAAAATCCAAAAAAAAAAAAATTGCACTGTTACTTCATAGGACTAGCTATAGAATTAGTTTGCAACAATGACTATAAGGTCATTTTACAATAGGAAATAACTTTTCACACTTGAAGGAAAATTTGCCAGGTTTCCACAGGCATGTCTGCAAAGTCCCTCTCTTTTCGGGGAGCAGAGGGGTCCAGACAGTCCCTCTTTGCATCCAGGTCACTGGAGGCCCCCTGCCACCAGCACCGCCCACCAGCCCCCTGACCCAGCCCACATTTCACACGGAGAACACAGAGACATAGACTCTGGAAGTAGCGAGGATGACCTTGATTCCTGTTGTCTGAGTTCCTCTGGCTCCAGGGGAGAAAGGACAGTCTCTGTTTGGGGAAGTTTGGTGCTTATGGATCATAGAGCTAGACTGTCTTAAAAGATGAGAGATTCCAAGATAGAGGAGCCGGATGGTTGAGGCTGGAGCCTTCTCAGACTGCCACAAATGCGCTTGGATCATTACTGCGAAGACTCCCTCTCTGGGGGGCGGAATCCAGGGGTCCCCCATGGTCAAAGGTGTATACAGATGAGCCTGGACACAGCCCTTCTCCTCCTTGGCATGAATGCCTCGGCAGGATGGAGATCAGCACTGAGGCAGCAGAGTGAAGCTAAGGAAGCTGTAGGAAATATGGTGAAACTCACCAACACAGCTCACAGTCAGATTCAATGTAATTTTAAAAAATAACAGTGAATTCATACTCTTTAATTATAATTTCAATTACTATTATTATTATTTTTAGTTAAAAGTGACTGAGTAAGGGTTTTGTTTTTTTTTTTTCCCCCTGCACATTTGCTTTTATATACTGTTTTCAGTGTGATTCAGAGAAGACGATGGCACCCCACTCCAGTACTCTTGCCTGGAAAATCCCATGGATGGAGGAGCCTAGAAGGCTGCAGTCCATGGGATTGCTGAGGGTCGGACATGACTGAGAGACTTCACTTTCACTTTTCACTTTCATGCATTGGAGAAGAAAATGGCAGCCCACTCCAGTGTTCTTGCCTGGAGATTCCCACAGACCGGGGATCCTGGTGGGCTGCTGTCTATGGGGTCGCACAGAGTCGGACACGACTGAAGTGACTTAGCAGCAGCAGTAGCAGTTCATTGTGATTAGCGCCAGCTCAAGAATCCACCTGGTGCTTGTAGAGCATGATTTGTACCTGCATCTTAAGCATTTTTTATCTTGCCACTTGCATCATCAAATTTTCATTTCAAATTTTGTTTTTCATCATTGATCCCTTTATGGCTTAATTGTTTAATCCCATCAACAAAAAATGTATTAAAAATAAAATAGGTAAGAACCACATTGGGTTTCCCTGGTGGCTGAGATGGGAAAGAATCTGCTTGCTATGTGGGAGACCTGGTTTTGATCCCTGGGTTGGGAAGATCCCCTGAAAAAGGGCATGGCACCACCTCCAGTATTGTTGCCTGGAGAATCCCCATGGACAGAGGAGCCTGGCAGGCTACATTCGCAAAGAGTCGGACATGATTGAGTGACTAAGAACACACAGCACAGCAAGAACTACATTAAATACATAATGAATATGAAATTCTGCATTAATATATTTCTACTCTGATGGATCACATTATGCTAGACCGACATCCCTGGGTCTTACTTGTATATAATGGAGCTGGTGTCCGTGTTCTGTGAATTTGAACTTGTTCAGTTTTAAGTAGATGGACATGAACAGGCCTGAAGTTACAAAAGGTCAGTGCAGAACAGCAAGCTTTCAGATCCATAACTCTTCTATACCAAAGCCAAATATATAGGGAGCCTTTGCATATTCAGGCTACACTTTAATTAAACTGAGACAAAAGGAGGGCTTTTGTTTGGAGTCTTGTATAAAACTGTGTTTCCATAAGCATAAATTATAATATCAATAATCCTTAGTATACTTAGTGTATTTTAATATATGTGGTTTTCTTTAACCATTTTAAAATGAATTCAAATATTTAAAAAGGAGGATTTGAAGTAGAAAATTGGGAAGCCCAGAAATGCCTCTACAGGTTCTCAGATATTTAGAGAAGTAAGTAGAAAACTGTTGACCTGGAGGACATATCCAGTTCTCTGACACTTTGAATCTGTATTTTAAAATTTGCTTTTTTATTCAGTCTCATAAAATGTTAGGTCTATGGTTGACCTCCTCCAAACTCAAGCATCACCCAGAGTAGAAGTCCATGTTGGGTCAGTTCCCACCCTCTGTAGCTGGATGTAGTGACATGAACATTTTAGGAAACACACTACACCTGTAGAATTGGATGACTCTGCATAGGTTATCTTAGGAAAAGTCATCTTAGGAATCACAATGAGAGAATAAGACTTCTTCATTTAGTATGCTCAAGCAATTATTTCCCTTATAGAAAATTGCCATTGGTACATCCCTGAATTATAAAAATATTCAAGATTTTGGTCAATATTTTGCCATTCACAGTATAATCATTCATTCGTATAGACATTGTTTGGCAATGTGTCTAAAGGCAAAATTCCCAAAGAGAAGATGGAAATTATGTCAAGAGGACATCATTTCCTTTTTCTAAAAATAGCTTTATTGAGGTATGACTGACATGCAATAAACCACACATATTGAAATTTGATGTTTTGACATGTTATGATGTATTGTCCTTTTTGTGTATTCATATCATCTTTATCTTTGTTCCACTATACACAATAAATTTTTTTTTCCTAGATGCTTGTAACATTTTCTTTTAATCACTGATTTTGTGTACTTTGATTATAATATACTTTAAAGTCATTTATGTCTTGTTTATTGGGCTTGGGTTCTTTAAACTACTTGCATCTGCAGGTTTGCATTACATTTGGACAATTTTCAGCTATTTCTGCTTAACTATTTCTTTCTGTCTCTTCCTTTCTCCTCTCTCTGGGCATGTTCCTTGCATGTGTATTAGGCCATTTGAAGATGCCTACAGCTCATTCCTTGATGGTCTGCTTTATTACTGTTCTCTTTTATTATGTTTCATTTTGCATCACTTCTATGTCTACATGTTTAAGTTTACTAATTCTGTTCTACATATCTGATTTGCCTTTAATTCCATCCAATGTAATCAATCTTCTCCTGAGAAATGGTAGCTTTCATCCCTAGATGTTTCTTCACACATATGCATTGACCAGACTCAGCTAAAAACTCAACCTTCTACTTATTTCTTGAGTTCTCTCTATATTCAGTTCTCTCCTCTCTGGTCCTCTGTCCAACGAAATTTGATTACATTTGTTGCCCAAGGCTCCCATCTCTGCTATCACAACTCAGAGAGTCTACTGATCTCATCCTGTATACCCCCTCCATACAGCATGGAGTGGAAATTCTCCAGGTAGCTATCTAGGAAAATTGTAGGGCTGGACACATTTGTTTCCTACTTTTTGTGGAAAGTGAAAGAAGGTGAAAATTGCTTAGTCACATCCAGCTCTTTGTGACCCCATGCCAGGCTCCTCTGTACACGGAATTCTCCAGGCCAGAATAGTGGAGTGGGTAGCCGTTCCTTTCTCCAGGAGATCTTCCCAACCCAGGGATCAAACCCAGGTCTCCCGCATTGCAGGTGGATTCTTTACCCACTGAGCCACCAGGGAAGTTCATTTTTTGTGGATCCCTGTCCTTTATTTCCTAATACTCAGGCTCTTGACATATGTTTCATATATTTCATCTGTTTTCTGGTGGTTTCATGTGGTAGCATAAATCTGGTTCTCATTACTCCATCTTGGCTAGCAATGGAAGTAAAAATTATTTAGTTTTAATTTGCTTTCAGGGAAGCCAGTTTTGGATATGTGGCCCTAACTTCAACCTGTGAGATAGTGAAATTTGTGTTTTTGAAACCTTCTCATTGGAGATAGATTATAGAAAGTGGCACCATGTGTGAAAAACTTTTATTATTTAAAATATTTATATAAATATTTCAACATACAACACATATATGCATGCATATGGACATGTTTTGGAGAATCATTAACAGAGAACCTACAATTCTTTACCCTTCCCCTCCTTTACAAGATGACGTTATAGCTCCTACAACCAGCAGGAGTCTGTGTCCCCACTTTTTGGATTAGAGTCAGATTTCTTATTTGTTTGGACAATAGAATGTGGCACAGGGACAATGAAGCAAATTCTGCACCTTGGCTTTGAGAGGCCTTGCATGATTCTGCTCTCTCTAGGAACCCTGCATGAGAGAGAGGCCTGATTGACTTGGTGGAAGGTCAGAGACCATGTGAAGCAGAAATCAGCCATGAGGCTGAGGCTGGTTAGACCAGGGGGTCCTCAGACTCGAACTGAGTGTACATGCATGAGTGAGCCCATGTGATCAGCAAACCCCTGCAAAATCAGCAGAAATACCTAGAGACTGACTGACCCAGAGACTGTGAGCTAATTGATGATAACTATTTAAGCTACTATATTTTGGAGTTAAAACCAGACATGGAACAATGGACTGGTTCAAAATTGGAAAAGGAGTATTTCAAGGCTATGTATTTTCACCCTGTTTATTTAACTTATATGCAGACTACATCATGCAAAATACTGGACTGGATGAAGCACAAGCTGGAATCAAGATTGCTGGGAGAAATATCAATAACCTCAGTCATACAAATAACACAATCCTTATGGCAGAAAGCAAAGAGGAACTAAAGAGCCTCTTGATGAAAGTGAAAGAGGAGAGTGTAAAAGTTGGCTTAAAACTCAACATTCAAAGACCAAAGATATGGCATCCAGTCCCATCACTTCAAGGCATATAGATGGGGAAACAGTGCAAACAGTGAGACTTTTTTTCTTGGGCTCCAAAATCGCTGCAGATGGTGACTGCAGCCATGAAATTAAAAGATGCTTGCTCCTTGGAAGAAAAGCTATGTCCAAACTAGACCGCATATTAAAAAGCAGAGACATTGCTTCACCAACAATGATCTGTCTAGTCAAAGCTATAGTTTTTCCAGTAGTTATGTATGGATGTGAGAGTTGGACCATAAAAGTGGCTGAACGCTGAAGAACTGATGCTTTTGAACTGTGGTGTTGGAGAAGAGTTTTGAGAGTCCCTTGGACTGCAAAGAGATCCAACCAGTCAATCCTAAAAGAAATCAGTCCTGAATATTCATTGGAAAGACTCATGCTAAAGGCAAAGCTCCAATACTTTGGCCACCTGATGTGAAGAACTGACTCCTTAGAAAAGACTCTGATGCTGGGAAAGTTTCAAGGCAGGAGAAGTGGATGGCCAAGGATGAGATGGTTGAATGTCATCATTGATTCAAATTCACCAGCATGAGTTTGAGCAAGCTCTGGGAAATGATGAAGGACAGCGAAGCCTGGTGTGCTGCAGTCCATGGGGTGCAAGGAGTCAGACATGACTGAGTGACTGAACAACAATATTTTGGAGTGGTTCATTATACATCAATGGCTAAGTGATACAGTGTATTTATAAATAGATTTTTACATTACTGGATTCCAATCAACTTTAGTCATTAAGAGCCTCTGTCCAGGTAATTAGTATAGCATAGCCACACTATTTTGGTTTAATTCCAAATCTTTAATATAGTGATGAATTTTCACCACCTTGAATAAAATTTTAAGTGCTTTCTCTAATACAAACTAATGCCCTTTTAAAGTGATGTGTAAGGATTCTGAACATGTTTTTTATTTTTTATTTTTTTACCATTCAGCTTATAGGTGCAGTTTGCCTAAAAATAAATTTGATATATGAGGATAGTGATAGCTAAAGAGTTCCTTTAAATTTTTCTCATTTTTCATAAAAATTTTCCATTAACTTCTGCCTTCCGGCTGCAGTTTCTTTGCTTTAAAATTTTTTACATTCTGGCTTTGTTATAAATACTTTGCTTTAGAAAGATATAAAATTTAATGTGCACAAATTGCTCAGAAACATATCTGTTCAGAAGCTGAAGTAGTTCAAGGGCAAAATTGAAAAATGCTTGGCAAAAATGTGCAATCACTGGGTTGATGGTATGTGCTGGATCATGGACTGGGGTCCTGCCAACATGTCTTCCATCCATGAAAATCCTTTCCAAGGAGAATGACCTTGGCAACCACAGAGAATGAACCTTGTTTGCACACCTGGTAAGCTGGTGGGTTTTGTGCAAAAAGGTTGCTGCATCAAATGTTTAATTGAACAGAACATTTGGGATGAGACCAATTTTTTTTTTTTTTTTCCACAGAAAACTATGCCTCATCAATTGATCTACTATTTTTAGAAAATAAAAGAGCAAGAAAGAATTTGCTAATAGGATTTTCTTGGCATTTTTTAAAACCTATAAAAAGATAACAGTTACCCTTTAGATGGAGTGGCCTAGGAAGGAACGAGGGAGGTGTTTGTCTGGAATGCTGGAAATATTACAGATCTTGATCTTGGGATGGTGGTTATGAAGGTGCATACATGAGTGTAAATCAATTGAGACTTAAGATCTTTTCTATCTGCCTGTTATTCTCAAAGAAACATTTTTTTAAAGGGGTGAGTTCAAGACAATAGGGTGTGTTGATTCTGGAAATGTATCTGAATATTCACAGGGTACCTACCACATTTTGTGTGTTTTAAAAATTATTCCTTTATTTGACCTCATTGGTCTTAATTTTGGCATGTGTGGTCTTTGACCTTTGTTCCTACACATGGGACCTTTTTTGGTTGTGGCATGCAAGAACTTCATTACAGCATGTGGGATCTAGTTCCCCCACCAGGGATGGAACCCAGGCCCCCTGCATTTGGAGCGTGGAGTCTTAGCCACTGGACCACCAGGGAAGTCCCACATTGTGTGCTTTTAAAAAGGTTGTTGTTTAGAAAGATAACATCGACTATTATGTGTGTAGTTAGTAAGGGTGCTGGAGCCAAAGCCAAAACAATACCCAGCTGTGGAAGACTCTGATGCTGGGAGGGATTGAGGGCAGGAGGAGAAGGGGACGACAGAGGATGAGATGGCTGAATGGCATCACTGACTCGATGGACGTGGGTCTGAGTGAACTCCAGGAGTTGGTGATGGACAGGGAGGCCTGGCGTGCTGCAATTCATGGGGTCGCAAAGAGTCGGACACGACTGAGCGACTGAACTGAACTGAGTAAGGGTGCTAAAATCAAGCAAGCTGCTTTGAAAGTTGAAAAATACAGTTTTAGTAAGAAATGAAAGAATGTATTAAATGATAAAATCCAAACTGGTTATATTTAGATAGTAGCAGGAAATATATAAGAGCTAAAATGATGAGTAAGTTCATCTTCATAGGGAATCATGAAGGAGAATTTGGGATTCAGGAATTATTATTTAATGTTTGAGGTTGACACCATGTAGGACACTTATGTTTTCTAGCTAAATATTCCCTTTTGCCATGATCAGAGAGAGTCTATACAAAGGGCCAGCCAACTATGTCCTAAAGACCAAACTCAGGATGCATTTTTGTCCATCCCAAATTCTTTCATTGAATCCTAACACTCAAAAGTAATGATTGAGATGGATCTTTGGGAGGCAATGAAGTCATCAAGCAGAGACCTCATAAATGAGGTTAGTGCTTTAATAAACAAATCTCCAGAGAGAGCCCTTGTCCCCTCCATCACAGGTGTACATAGCTAGGAACCAGGAAGGCAGATGCAACCATGCTGGCACCTTGATCTCAGACTTACAGGCTGCAGAACTGTGAGAGATATTTTTATATTTTTTTATCTCTCTGAACATTTTTCTCATTTTTCATAAAAATTTGCCATTAAATTCCTGCCTTCCAGCTGCAATTTCTTTGCTTTAAAAATTTTTACATTCAGGTTTTGTTATAAATACTTCACTTTAAGAAGACTAAAAATTTAATATGCACAAATTGCTCAGAAAGGTATCTATTCACAAGCTGCAGTGGTTTGAGGGCAAAACTGGAAAACTCTTGCTAAAACTGGAAAACTCTTGCCAAAACTGTGATGATCTTAACTCTCAATTGATTTATACACATGCATGCACTTTTGCAACCACCATTCCCAGATCAAGTTCTACAACACTTCCAGCCTCCAGAATTATGGGGAACATTTGTCTGTTATTTGTAAGCTATTCAGTCTGTGATATTTCATTATGGTGGCCCAAGGGGACTGAGACCCCACTTGTCCATGCATGCGTATATATTCAGTTGTGTCCAACTCTTTGGACCCCATGGACTATAACTCACCACTCAACTCTGTCCATGGGCTTCTCCAGACAAGAATACCGGAGTGGGTTGCCACTTGCCTCCTGCAGGGGATCTTCCCAATCCAGGGATTGAACCAGCATCTCCTGCATTGGCAGGTAGATTCTTTACCACTGAGTCACCTGGGAAGACCTAAAATAGTTACTCTGGTTTTTTATTTTAAAATTTTGCTGAGCTCTGTCTATAAGAAGAATCACTCATAATTACCACCTTCTATAATTTTTATTGTTCATAGATAGTAAAATGCAGTGTATTATGCTCACACTGTGATGTAGGCACTTACATGGGATGAAAATGGCCTCATCAATATCTTTCTTTGTATTTCTGACAGCAATTCTGTGATGTAAATGTCAGTTTCCTGTCTTAGCATATTAAACAAATGTGTATTAGAAAAGGTAAATAGCTAATAACTTTCTTAAGCTCTTCTGCCTAGTGAAAGTTGTTCAGTTGTGTCCGACTCTTTGGGACCCCATGGACTATACAGTCCATGGAATTCTCCAGGTCAGAATACTGGAGTGGGTAGCCTTTCCCTTCTTCAAGGAATTTTCCCAACCCAGGGATTGAACCTAGGTCTTCGGCATTGCAGGCAGAGTCTTTACCAACTGAGCTATCAGGGAAGCCCTTCTTTAGTCTAAGAAGTGATTAAATCTAACCTTGAACTCATGTCTGCCTCATCCCAACCCATTTCTAGCACATCATGATGCTCCACTTCAGATTTTCAAAGTAAGACACTTTAGATCTGGAGGAAAAGGGTTGGGAAATTCTGTCTAAGCTATTACAACAGTGTTACTCAATAAAGGGCAACACATAGGCCTGAGAAACCAAGATTTCAGGAAATATGCCAAAGGGTAGATACTTTCTGAGTCTCTTGTCAGAGCCTTGGGATTGGGTTTCTCTGGAAGGGAATTGACATTTCCTTAATCAATTATCCTGGCAATCAATTGCCCATGTAAAGCCTTTTATTCTCCCTTTCTAAGGTGTGTCAAATCTGTAAGAAATAAGAGCACATTCTCTTTTAATCATAAGTTCATGAAAGGATTAATGCACACCCAGGCCTTTTGCTTTGTGTAAACTTTTTTTTTTCCTACAGGGAAGTGGATCATTTTATTTTGAATAACATTCATTTCTCTGGTCTTCCTCTGACAGAAAGGTTGGGACAGTCTGAGTGATGCTGGGGAGCATGAAATCATGGAGAGAATGGGAGGAGAGTTCAGGTTCATTTAGGACAATACCAACCCTGGCTCTTTGCGGGATGGAGGGGCATATGAAGCTTTAGGAAGCTCCCAGGCCTCCTGCCCTCTCAGGGAAATTGGCCTTTGGCTTCTCTGCAGGGGTCAGGCATGTAGTGATGGCCCAGCACATAGGTTTTGCCCTGGCTGAGACAGAGAAACTCCCCTAACTGCCTACACAGAACCTTATTTTATCGTTTTCTAAATAAAGAAAACTTTATTATTAACTTTTTACTATTTCAAAAGACTTTCATGACCTGACTACACCAATTCAGGGTCTGGTTAAATAACTCAGTTCAGAAGGAATTGCCCAGTCCCTTTCTATAGTTTGATGAACTCTGCACCTGAACCAGAGGTTAGTGTTGTGGGGAAAGAATGAAAACTTAGGGAGGTGGATTGTTATTTATTTCTGAGGACTGCTGTAACAAATGACCATAAACTTGGTGGCTTAGAGCTACAGAAATGTATTCTTTCACAGCTCTGAAGGCCAGAAGTATGAGGTCAAGGAGTTGGCTGAGCTGTGTCCTGGCAGGGCTTCTAGGAGAGATTCCATTCCTTGGCTGTTTTTAGTTTCTGCTGCTAAGTCACTTCAGTCGTGTCCGACTCTGTGCGACCCCATAGATGGCAGCCCACCAGGATCCCCCGTCCCTGGGATTCTCCAGGCAAGAACATGGAGTGGGTTGCCATTTCTTTCTCCAATGCATGAAAATGAAAAGTGATAGTGAAGTTGCTCAGTTGTGTCCGACTCTTAGCGACCCCATGGACTGTAGTCTACCAGGCTCCTCCGTCCATGGGATTTTCCAGGCAAGAGTACTGGAGTGGGGTGCCATTGCCTTCTTCCTTGGTTTGAGGCCACATCACTCCAGTCTCTGCCTCTGTGGTCGCACTGCCTCCTCTTTTGTGTTTTCTCCTTTGTGTGTCTGTCTCCAGCTCCCCTTCCCTCTCTTATGGGAATGCATGTGATTACATTTAAGGTTCACCCAGGTAATGAAAGATAAGCTCCCCCTCTCAAGAGCCTGAGTATAGTCAGATCTTCTGCCTTATAATCAGGTTCTAGGGAATTAGCACATAGACCTCCCTTTTGGGGGATCACCATTCAGCCTATCACACAGATTTTAAAGAAGGATATGAGAGAATCTTCCTTGCTCTAAACATAAAGATTCACTTGTGTGGCTGTGACTTTGGAACTTAGAGAATCTTGAAATGGGCTTGTTGGGCATAGACTGTAAGAAGCCTGTGGCACTGAGATTTTAGATGGAGCTGTGCTCGTGTTGCTGCCGTCAGTTCACTGCAGGCATGCACAGGCTTCAGGGACATCTTGTTAAAAGTTAAGCTTGGCCTCTGGTGAGTTGCAAGGAATCAGAGTAGGGCCTGTGCCCACACTTGGGCCAAACAGATACGGGAGTGACTGTTTCTCAGACTTCCAGGGGTAGCCTCAACCAGCAGTGGGGGCTGATACTAGAGTAGGTTATTCTAAGAGGATTTCTGGGAAAAGAGAAAACCACGAGATGGTACATGAGAAAGGTGAGGAGCAGGAACATAAAGGCTTTGAGTGCCCATCTCACAGTGCCATGAAAAACTCCCAGAAGTAGCCAGGGTGCTTTTTGAAGTGAGAAGAGTCTCTTCCCCAAAACATCCTAGCAGGTGGATGGGCTCAGGCCATAATAGTCCTCATGGCCTTACTCATAAGCCAGTGAGTTACAATTCATGAAGTACACCAAAGAAATACTGCTGACTGGGGACAGAGGATGATTTCCATGCAATGCACATTTCACCTTTGAATATTCAGCTAAAATATGTTGAATACATAAAACTGTTACTATTATCAGAGAAAGGCAGCTTATTCTTTGAAATAATGTACCTTAATTTTTCATTTATCTATGTAATTTGTTATGTGTCACTGGATCAACTATTCACATCCGTTTTGGAAAAAAAAAATGTAATTTTACATTTGAGAGCGGTAGGCTTGGAGAACACAGGCACCTCATGTTGTTATTAATCCAGGATTGTCAAATGCAAAAACTGAGTGGTAATGCTTTAGGGAAATTGAAACAGAAAGAAGCCACTCTTTTTGTAAAATTTAAGGTGGGTGAAAAGGCAGTTTGAATACAGAATTGACCCTGGCAAATAATTTGCAAGATGTATTGGCTTCTTCCAGGCGTGAAGTTTGCAGGCAGATTAAATGCAACAGACAGGAAATGGGGAGGAAGCAGATGCAAAGCATAAGACAATGGGGTCTTTTGTTGAACTAATAGGATTAAGTTATTTTTTATGTTTACATGTCATAATGGAAGAAAAAGTGATGCAAGTTGGCAATAGAATATGCCAATATTATCCTTCTCCAAAATGTCAATAAGAGTTAGGAAACAGCAATTCAGTCACAGATCCCATGAATGCTATTTATATGGTAAATAGGAGGAAATTTGAAAATATATTGTGTACTGTAAATCTATGTTGCTGAATTAACCAAAGAGTATAAGAATCCTAAAATTGGTACTTACAGGGACTTCCCTGATAGTCCAGTGGTTAACACTTCTTCCAATGCAGGGGGCAGGTGTACATTCTATTCCTGATCAGGGAACTGACATCCCACTTGCCTTGTGGCCAAAAAACCAAAATATAAAACACTGGCAATGTAGTAATAAATGCAATAATGATTTTAAAAATGTCTACATCAAAAAAGTCTTTTAAAAATAAAATAAAATTGGTACTTATATTAAAAAGTATACAAACCAATGTGTGTCATTGTATGTAAAAAGCCAGGGAATGTTGTTTGTGTTTGGAGGGGGTGATAATCGGGAAATTCATTGCATGTTCTGGATGTGAGAATTATACTCCCATAGCCACCCTTACTCCTTGGAAGAAAAGTTATGACCAACCTAGATAGCATATTAAAAAGCAGAGACATTATTTTGCCAACAAAGGTCTATCTGTCAAAGCTATGGTTTTTCCATTAGTCATCTATGGATGTGAGAGTTGGACTGTAAAGAAAGCTGAGCATGAAAGAATTGATGCTTTTGAACTGTGGTGTTGGAAAAGACTCTTGAGAGTCCCTTGGATGCAAGGAGATCCAACTAGTCCATCCTAAAGGAATTTAGTCCTGAATATCCTTTGGAAGGACTGCTGCTGAAAGTGAAACTCCAATACTTTGGCCACCCGATGAGAAGAACTGATTCACTGGAAAAACCCTGATGCTGGGAAAGATTGAAGGCCGGAGAAGAAGGGAATGACAGAGGATGAGATGGTTGGATGGCATCACTGACTCAATGGACATGAGTTTGAGTAAACTCCAGGAGTTGATGATGGACAGGGAGGCCTGGAGTGCTGCAGTCCATGGGGTTGCAAAGAGTCAGACATGACTGAGCAACTGAACTGAACTGACTGAGCCACCCTTGGAACAGTTTATGCAAGCATGCTTTCTCAACTTGGGTGTGGCTCAGATTGTAAAGAATCCACCTGCAATGCAGTAGATCTGATTCGATCCTTGGGTCAGGAAGATCCCCTGAGGAAGGGAATGGCAACCCATTCCGGTATTATTGCCTGGAGATTTCCGTGGGCAGAAGAGCCTGGCTGGATATAGCCCATGGGGTCACAAAGTGTCTGACATGACTGAGCAATTAACACTTGCAGTTCACTTCACCCACCCTTGGCAGAATTCATGGAAGCATTCCTTATCAACCTAGGTGACAGGAATTCAGAATAACAAGGGGAAGGTTGGATAAAAGAATTAACATTTATTGATCAACTATTATAGCAATCACGTGCAAAGAATTTTCAGGTATAATATTTAACTTACTTTTCTCAATATTAATAATTAGGGATAGTCACAGCAACACTGAAGATCAGATTGATTATATTCTTTGCAGCCAAAGATGGAGAAGCTCTATATGGTCAGCAAAAACAAGACCAGGAGCTGACTGTGGCTCAGATCATGAACTCCTTATTGCCAAATTCAGATTTAAATTGAAGATAGTGGGGAAAACCACTAGACCATTTAGATATGACCTAAATCAAACCCCTTACGATTATACAGTGGAAGTGAGAAATAGATGTAAGAGACTAGATCTGATAGACAGAGTACCTGATGAACTATGGATGGAGGTTCGTGACACTGTACAGGAGACAGGGATAAAGACCATCCCCAAGAAAAAGAAATGCAAAAAAGCAAAATGGCTGTCTGAGGAGGCCTTACAAATAGCTGTGAAAGGAAGAGAGGCTAAAAGCAAAGGAGAAAAGGAAAGATATAAGCATCTGAATGCAGAGTTCCAAAGAATAGCAAGGAGAGATAAGAAAGCCTTCCTCAGTGATCCATGCAAAGAAATAGAGGAAAACAACAGAATGGGAAAGACTAGAGATTTCTTCAAGAAAATTAGAGATACAAAGGGAGCATTTCATGCAAAGATGGGCACAATAAAGGACAGAAATGGTATGGACCTGACAGAAGCAGAAGATATTAAGAAGAGGTGGCAAGAATACACAGAAGAACTATACAAGAAAGATCTTCATAACCCAGATAACCATGATTGTGTGATCACTGACCTAGAGCCAGACATCCTGGAATGTGAAGTCAAGTGGGCCTTAGGAAGTATCACTAAGAACAAAGCTAGTGGAGGTAATGGAATTCCAGTTGAGCTATTTCAAATCCTGAAAGATGATGCTGTGAAAGTGCTGCACTCAATATGCCAGCAAATTTAGAAAACTTATCAGTGGCCACAGGACTGGAAAAGGGCAGTTTTCATTCCAATTGCAAAGAAATGAAATGCCAAAGAATGCTCAAACTACAGCACAATTGCACTCATCTCACATACTAGTAAAGTAATGCTCAAAATTTTCCAAGCCAGGCTTCAGTAATATGTGAACTGTGAAAATCCAGATGTTGAAGCGGGTTTTAGAAAAGGCAGAGGAATCAGAGACCAAATTGACAACATCAGCTGGATCATGGAAAAAGCAAGAGAGTTCCAGAAAAACATCTATTTCTGCTTTATAGACTATGCCAAAGCCTTTGACTGTGTGGATCACAATAAACTGTGGGAAATTCTGAAAGAGATGGGAATACCAGACCACCTGATCTGCCTCTTGATAAATTTGTATGCAGGTCAGGAAGCAAGAGTTAGAACTGGACATGGAACAACAGACTGGTTCCAAATAGGAAAAGGAGTACATCAAGGCTGTACACTTTCACCTTGCTTATTTAACTTCTATGCAGAGTACATCATGAGAAACGCTGGGCTGGAAGAAGCACAAGCTGGAATCAAGATTGCTGGGAGAAATATCAATAACCTCAGATATGCAGATGACACCACCCTTATGGCAGAAAATGAAGAGGAACTCAAAAGCCTCTTGATGAAAGTGAAAGAGGAGGGTGAAAAAGTTGGCTTAAAAGTCGACATTCAGAACACTAAGATCATGGCATCCAGTCCCATCACTTCATGGCAAATAGATGGGGAAACAGTGGAAACAGTGGCTGACTTTATTTTTGGTGCTCCAAAATCACTGCAGATGGTGATTGCCACCATGAAATTAAAAGGCGCTTACTCCTTGGAAGGAAAGTTATGACCAACCTAGAGAGCATATTAAAATCAGAGACATTACTTTGCCAACAAAGGTCCGTCTAGTCAAGGCTATGGTTTTTCCAGTAGTCATGTATGGATGTGAGAGTTGGACTATAAAGAAAGCTGAGTGCCAAAGAATGGATGCTTTTGAACTGTGGTGTTGGAGAAGACTCTTGAGAGTCCCTTGGACTGCAAGGGGATCCAAGCAGTCCATCCTAAAGGAAATCAGTCCTGGGTGTTCATCGGAAGGATTGATGTTGAAGCTGAAACTCCAGTATTTTGGCCACCTGATGCAAAGAGCTGACTCATTTGAAAAGACCCTCATGTTGGGCAAGATTGAAGGCAGGAGGAAAAGGGGATGACAGAGGATGAGATGGTTGGATGGCATCACCGACTCAATGGACATGAGTTTGGGTAAACTCCGGGAGTTGGTGATGGACATGGAGGCCTGGCATCCTCAGTTCATGAGGTCACAAAGAGTCAGACACGACTGAGCAACTGAACTGACCTGAACTGACAGCATATTTTACTTGATCAAAATATAAGGAGAAGAGAGAAGAAAAACGTGAATGAGGTCAGAGAATCAATAAATAAATTTGAGTCTTTCTGGCTTTATGGATCCTTTCAATAACATGATACTTATTACCTCTGAAACCAATAGGACACTTGCTAGTTGAGTAAGTGAATAAGGTTTTAATTTGATAGGACTGCTTACTTACAAATAGTCTTAAACTGCTCTCCTACAAACTCCTTAAGGTGATAAACGTGCAAGGACTTCCTTACTCTTAGCTGGCTGTTAGTATATCACTCTTTGTGTCATTGTTAATCAGTTAAATGACTGGTATCTATGTTATTAATTATGCAACCCTAGCAGTAAAATTTTGTTACTTGGGTTAAGTAAATTGGGTTAGCTTAGACTGTAACATCTTACAAAAAAACCCAAATGAACTTTTGGCCCACCCAATACTTAAACTTATATGTGTATACTATAAGTATACTTACATATTTATAAATTAAATGTATGACCTGCTACATTCCAAAGCTCAAACCAGACATATAAAAACTGAAAAAAGATGATATAAATATTTTAAGCCACTATTTTATATTTGCTATGTTCTTTTATTATGTATTGCTGTTACTATCATTATGTATTATTTGCTTTCTTTATGAATAGTGCACACATTAAAATATTTCTAGTAACTGAGATTGAATATTATTAATTATTTTTTAAATCCTTGGCTTAAAACTTGTAATATCACAATTATAAAGTTTTAACCTCAATTCAATATATCACTTTATTTATACAATTACATCTTTGCATCCTTTTTGAAGTATGCTCTCCATATCCACAATAAGTGAACAAACTTTATATTATGCTTCACTGAATTATCACAAAGTAAACTTACCCAGGACGCGAGACAAAACAATCCCACGTCCTATACACTACTTTTCTGACCATTTGAGTAACTACTCCTTCAGTCTCTCCCAAAGGAGTATCTAATAGTGTTTTCAACCTTTATATAGAGGTATTACAACGCATTCTCACTAGTGAGTGGTTTCTTTCATTCAGCTTTAAATTTATCTGATTCCTACAATTTGTTGCAAGAAATGATAGGTCATTTCTTCTTTGATAGGCAATGCTTGATTATAATGATATGCCGTGACATGCTTAGTTGCTCAGTTGTGTCCAACTCGTAGTGACTCTTTGGATTGTAGCCCACCAGACTCCTCTGTCCATGGGATATTTCAGGCAAGAATATTGGAGTGGGTTGCTATTATCCTCTTCCAGGAGATCTTCCCAACCTAGGAATCAAACCCGTGTCTCCTGTAAGGCAGGTCGATTCTTTCTGAGCCATTGGGACCCTAAATGGATATAATTCAAATTACCATTTTTTAACTTATGGCACACACATCTAGATTTCTATTGAGTTCTAGGAGTATGATCATTGAGTTATACAGTAAATATAGGTTGGTAAATATAGGTTGAATTTTATAAGAAATTGCCAAACAGGTTTCCCAAGTGGTTTTATCATTTTATATTTCCACCAGCAATATGTTAAAGATCGAGTTGTTCCATGTATATACCAACATTTGACATTATCATTATGAATAATTTTAAGCAATCTGGTATGTGTATGTAACAGTAAATATTTTTATATGGTTTTAATTTGTATTTCTATAGTGACTAATGACGGAGAAGGCGATGGCACCCCACTCCAGTACTCTTGCCTGGGAAATCCCACAGATGGAGGAGCCTGGTAGGCTGCAGTCCATGGGGTCGCTAAGAGTCGGACACAACTGAGAGACTTCACTTTCACTTTTCACTTTCATGCATTGGAGAAGGAAATGGCAACCCACTCCACAGTGTTCTTGCCTGGAGAATCCCAGGGACGGGGGAGCCTGGTGGGCTGCCGTCTATGGGGTCGCACAGAGTCGGACATGACTGAAGTGACTTAGCGGCAGTGACTAATGAAGTTGTACACTTTTCCATATGATTAACGGCCCTTTGCATAGTCTCTCTTTGAGAAATAACCATGTTGAAATTTTGTCCATTTTTCCATTGGGTTATTTGTTTGTTTGATTTATAAGAAGGTTTATATGTTTTAAATGTAAGATCCTTTGTGGATACAAGTTACTTATTTTTGTGAAAATCTTTACCCATCCTCTGGCTTGCCTTTTTATTCTCTTAATTGTGTGTTTTGATGAAAAGAAGTTTCCAACTTTATTTAATTCCCATTTTATCCATCTATTTCTTTATGGTTAGTGATAATTAACTACTGTTTACCTATCTCTTTTTCCACAGTTAGTGCTAAAAGCTTAAGAAATCTTTGCCTATCCCAGTCACATGAAGGTATTTTCCTGTATTACATCTCAGAAGCTTTATTAGTTAACATTTATATTTTGTTCTATTATCACGATCAGCCTGGAATTGATTTTCTGTAGATTATAATAGGGGAAATTTTGTACTTTTCTATATATAAATATTCAACTGACCCAGAACCACTAATTGAAGAACAATCCTTTATCTGTGCCTCTAGTGTGCCATTTTGTCATCAATCAAAATGGCAAGGGTCTGACTTTGACAGGCTGAAGGGTGGGGAGGGAGGAGGGAGGGAGGTCCATGGCAGGGGACATGGGTGTACCTATGGCTGATTCTTTTTGATGTATGACAGAAAACCACAACATTCTGTAAAGCAATAGTCTTTCAATTAAAAAATTTTTTTAAATGGCAAGGGTCTGGTTTTTAACTTTAAATTCTGTTCCATCTAGTTATCCTCCTTCAGAGAATCCTGCTTTGACTTATTTACTGAGATTTTATCATGATAACAGGTAGTACAAGTTTTCATTCCCAGGAGTTTGATCTTCCAGATTATTGGGCTCTCTTGTCCCTACTCACATATAAATCTTAGTCTCAGCTTCTTAATTTCATTGGACCTATAGGTTAACTGGGAAAGATTGAAGGCAGAAGAAGAAGGAGATGACAGAGGATGAGATGGTTGGATGGCATCACCGACTCAACGGAGTAAACTCTAGGACTTGGTGATGGACAGGGAGGCCTGGTGTGCTGCAGTCCATGGAGTCACAAAGAGTTGGACACCACTGAGTGACTGAACTGAACTGAACTGATAGTTTAACTTGAGGAGTGTTAACATCTAAAATATGTTGAGTTGTTCAACATAAAAGAATAGTCAGTCTTTCAATTTTTGAAGGATGTGTTTGATTTATTTGGATTTTTTTCTCTGTAGAGGTTTAAAAATATCCTTCATTAAATTTTACTAGGTATTTGATCTTTTTAATGTTTTATAAAGCAGTGTCCTTTTCTTAACTGATTAAATTTGAGCATTTATAAGCACTTCAGTAAAAATATCTGTGTTTTTGAGCAACAAAATAGTATGTGCTACATGAATAAAACCTTAAATACATCAAGGAATGTGAACAGCGGCTCAGAGAATCAGCCTTATGATCTGAATCACAGAGAGGAAGATAATCTAGCAGGAATTCTATAGGATCTTCAATGTCTAAGTGAAAGATATAAATTAAAAATGTTTTTTAATTGTTTCTTGATGGAATATAGGATTTAAATGATCCTCTAATATTGTACACAGTGATCTTGTTATTCTTACTTTTAATACAAATAACCTTTATATTGGATTTTATCCATACACAATCACTTCATCTACAAATAATGACAACTTTTTTTATATATCATATTATTTCACCTTTTATTTTTTATTCTTTCTTTACTGCACTGGCTAGGCCTCCACTACAATAATGATTAGAAGTTATAATAGCAGCATCAGAGAGAAAAAAATTGTTCTCTACTCTTCTGGGTTCTTCTAGCTGATCTATGAATAAAATTGGCATGAGACAGGCAAAAATAAAATCAAATAAAGTTTTAATAACATGGAGAAGGCAATGGCACCCCACTCCAGGACTCTTGCCTGGAAAATCCCATGGACGGAGGAGCCTGGTAGGCTGCAGTCCATAGCATCGCTAAGAGTCGGACACGACCGAGCGACTTCACTTTCACGCATTGGAGAAGGAAATGGCAACCCACTCCAGTGTTCTTGCCTGGAGAATCCCAGGGTCGGAGGAGCCTGGTGGGCTGCCAGCTATGGGGTCGCACAGAGTCAGACACGACTGAAGCGACTTAGCAGCAGCAGCATACATAGGAGTAACCTAGGAAAATTTAGTAGCTCACCTCAGGTGAAAATGGCTGAAGTCTTCACTTTATTATTGTTTTTTTTTTTTTATTGGAGTATAGTTGATTTACAATGTTGAATTAATTATTTTTATATAACAAAGTGATTCAGTTATGTATATATAACTGAATGTATGTGTATCTATATATTCTTTTTAAAATATTCTTTTCCATTACTGTTTATCATAGGATATTGAACATAGTTTTCTGTGCTATGCAGTAGGAGATTTTTTTATGAAGCCTTCACTTTATTTTTTTTAATTAATTTATTTATTTTAATTGGAGGCTAATTACTTTACAATATTGTGATGGTTTTTGCCATACATTGACATGAATCAGCCATGGGTGTACATGTGTCTGCTATCCCAAACCTCCCCCCGCCTCCCTCCCCATCCCATCCCTCTGGGTTGTTCCATTGTACCAGCTTTGAGTGCCCTGTTTCACGCATAGAACTTGGACTGGCAATTTATTTCACATATGGTAATATGCATGTTTCAATGCTATTCTCTCAAACCAATCCACCCTGGCCTCTCCCACAGAGTCCAAAAGTCTGTTATTTATATCTGTGTCTCTTTTGCTGTCTCACATATAGGTTCATTGTTACCATCATTCTAAATTCCATATATATGTGTTATTATACTGCATTGGGGTTTTTCTTTCTGACTTATTTCACTCTGTATAATAGGCTCCAGTTTCATCCACTTCATTAGAGCTAATTTAGATGTGTTCTTTTTAATAGCTGAGTAATATTCCATTGTGTATATACCACAACTTTCTTATCCATTTGTCTGTCAGTGGACATCTAGGTTGCTTCCATGTCCAGGCTATTGTAAACAGTGATGTGATGAACATTGGGGTACATGGGTCTCTTTCAATTCTGGTTTCCTCAGTGTGAATGCTCAGCAGTGGGATTGCTGGTTCATATGGCAGGTCTATTTCCTTTTTTTTTTTAAGGAATCTCCACACTGTTGTGCATAGTGGCTGTACTAATTTGCATTCCCAAAAACAGTGTAAGAGGGTTCCCTTTTCTCCACACCCCCTCCAGCACTTATTGTTTGTAAACTTTTTGATAGCAGCCATTCTGACTGCGTGAGATGCTATCTCATTGTGGTTTTGATTTGCATTTCTCTGATAATGAGTGATGTTCATCTTTTCATGTGTTTGTTCGCCCATTCTTTGATTGGGTCATTTATTTTTCTGGTATTGAGCTGCATAAGCTGCTTTTATATTTTTGAGATTAATTCTTATCAGTTGCTTCACTTGCTATTATTTTCTCCCATTCCAAAGGCTTTCTTTTCACCTTGCTGATAGTTTCCTTTGTTGTGCAAAAGCTTTTCAGTTTAATTAAATCCCATTTGTTTATTTTTGCCTTAATTTACATTATGCTGGGAGGTGGGTCATAGGGGATCTTGCTGTGATTTATGTCAGAGAGTGTTTTGCCTATGCTATCCTCTAGGAGTTTTATAGTTTCTGGTCTTACATTTAGATCTTTAATCCATTTTGAGTTTATTTTTGTGTATGGTGTTAGAAAGTGTTCTAGTTTCTTTCTTTTACAGGTGGTTGACCACTTTTCCAAGCACCACTTGTTAAAGAGATTGTCTTTTCTCCATTGTATATTTTTGCCTCCTTTGTCAAAGATAAGGTGTCCATAGCTGTGTGGATTTATCTCTGGGCTTTCTGTTTTGTTCTATTGATCAATATTTCTGTCTTTGTGCCAGTACCATACTGTCTTGATGACTGTAGCTTTGTAGTACAGTCTGAAGTGACAGGATGATTCATCCAGTTTCATCCTTCTTTCTCAAGATTGCTTTGGCTATTCAATATTTTTTGTATTTCCATACAAATTTTGAAATTATTTGTTCTAGTTCTCTGAAAAATACCTTTGGTAGCTTGATAGAGATTGCATTGAATCTATAGATTGCTTTGGGTAGTATACTCATTTTCACTATATTGATTCTTCTGGTCTATGAACATGGTATATTTCTCCATCTCTTTATGTCATCTCTGATTTCATTCACCAGTGTTTTATATTTTTTATATATAGGTCTTTTGTTTCTTTAGGTAGATATATTCCTAATATTTTATTCTTTTCATTGCAATGGTGAATAGGATTATTTTCTTAATTTCTCTCTCTGTTTTCTCACTGTTAGTGTATAGGAATGCAAGAGATTTATGTGTATTAATTTTATATCCTGCAATTTTACTATATTCATTGATTAGCTCTAGTAATTTTCTGGTGGTGTTTTTAGGGTTTTCTCTGTAGAGGATCATGTCATCTGCAAACTGTGAGAGTTTTACTCCTTTTCCAATCTAAATTCCTTTTATTTCTTTTTCTTCTCTGATTTCTGTGACTAAAACTTCCAAAACTATGTTGAATAGTAGTGGTGAGAGTGGGCACCTTTGTCTTGTTCCTGGCTTTAGGGGAAATGATTTCAAATTTTTGCCATTGATGATAATGCTTTTTGTGCTTCATGCATGGCTTTTATTATATTGAGATATTTTCCTTCTATGCCTGCTTTCTGGAGGGTTTTTATCATAAATGGGTGTTGAATTTTGTCAAAGGCTTTCTCTGCATCTATTGAGATAATCATATGGTTTTAATTTTTCAATTTGTTAATGTGGTGTATCACATTGATTGATTTGTGAATATAGAAGAATCCTTACATCCCTGGGATAAAGCCTACTTGGTCATGATGTATGATCTTTTCAATATGTTGTTGGATTCTGTTTGCTAGAATTTTGTTAAGGATTTTTGCATCTATGTTCATCAGTGATGTTGGTGTGTAGTTTTCTTTTTTTGTGGCATCTTTGCCTGGTATTGGTATTAGGGTGATGGTGGCCTCATAGACTGAGTTTGGGTGTTTACCTTCCCCTTTCAATTTTCTGAAAGAGTTTGAGTAGGATAAGTGTTAGCTCTTCTCTAAATTTTTGGTAGAATTCACCTGTGACACCATCTGGTCCCAGGCTTTTGTTTGTTGGAAGATTTTTGATTACAGTTTCTATTTCCATCTTTATGATGGTCTGTTAAATTTTCTATATCTTCCTGATTCAGTTTTGGAAGGTTATACTTTTCTAAGAATTTATCCATTTCTTCCAAGTTGTCCATTTTATTGACATGTAGTTGCTGATCATAGTTTCCTATGATCCTTTTTATTTCTGTGTTGTCTTTTGTGATTTCTAATTTTTATAATTTTGCCAATTTGATTCTTCTCCCTTTTCCCCTTGATGAGTATAGCTAATGGTTTGTCTATTTTACTTATCTTCTCAAAGAACCAGCTTTTAGTTTTGTTGATTTTTGCTATAGTCTCCTTTGTTTCTTTTTCATTTATTTCTGCTCTAATTTTTATGATTTCTTTCCTTCTACTAATCCTGGAGTTCTTCATTTCTTCTTTTTCTAGTTGCTTTATGTGTAGAAGTAGGTTATTTATTTGAGTTTTATCTTGTTTCTTGACATGAACGTTCCCTTTTGCACTGCTTTTACTGAATCCCATAAGTTTTGGGTTATTGTGTTTTCATTTTCATTCGTTTCTATGCATATTTTAATGTCCTTTTTGATTTCTTTGATTTGTTGGTTATTCAGGATCATGTTGTTTAGCCTCCATATGTTAGTATTTTTAATAGTTGTTTTTTGTTTTTGTTTTTGTTTTTGTTTTTTTCTGTAATTGACATCTAATCTTACTGCATTGTGATCAGAAAAGATGCTTGGAATGATTTCAATGTTTTAAAACTTACCAAGGCTAGATTTATGGACCAGGATGTAATCTATCCTGGAGAATGTTCTGTGTGCACTTGAGAAAAAGGTAAAATTCATTGTTTTGAGGTGAAATGTCCTATAGATATTAATTAGGTCTAACTGGTCCATTGTATCATTTAAAGTTTGTGTTTCCTTGCTGATTTTCTGTTTGATTAATCTATCCATAGGTGTGAGTGGGGTATTAAAGTCTCCCACTACTATTGTGTTACTGTTAATTTCCCCTTTCATACTTGTTAGCATTTGCCTTACATATTGAGGTGCTCCTATGTTGGGTGCATATATATTTAAAATTGTTATATCTTCTTCTTGGGTTGATCCTTTGATCATTATGTAGTGTCCTTCTTTGTCTCTTTTCACAGTCTTTATTTCAAAGTCTATTTTATCCAATATGAGTGTTACTACTCCTGCTTTCTTTTGGTCTCCATTTGCATAAAATATATTTTTCCAGCCCCTCACTTTCAGTCTGTATGTATCCCTTGGTTTGAGTTAGGTCTCTTGAAGACAGCATATATAGCAGTCTTGTTTTTGTATCCATTCAGCCAGTCTTTGTGGAGAAGGCAATGGCACCCCACTCCAGTACTCTTGCCTGGAAAATCCCATGGACAGAGGAGCCTGGTAAGCTGCAGTCCATGGGGTCGTTAGGAGTCAGACACGACTGAGCGACTTCACTTTCACTTTTCACTTTCCTGCATTGGAGAAGGAAATGGCAACCCACTCCAGTGTTCTTGCCTGGAGAATCCCAGGGACAGCGGAGTCTGGTGGGCTGCCATCTATGGGGTTGCACAGAGTTGGACACAACTGAAGTGACTTAGTAGCAACAGCAGCAGCCAGTCTTTGTCTTTGTTGGGGCATTCAACCATTTACATTTAAGGTAATTATTGCTAGGTATGATCCTGTTGCCATTTACTTTGTTGTTTTGGGTTTGTTTATAAACCTTTTCTGTGTTTCCTGTCTAGAGATGATCCTTCAGCGTTCACTGAAGAACTGGTTTGGTAGTGTTGAATTGTCTCAGCTTTTGCTTGTCTGTGAATGTTTTGATTTCTCTTTTACATTTGAAGGAGATCCTAATCTGAACAGTAGGTTTTTCTCTTTCATCACTTTAAGTAAGTCCTGCCATTTGCTTCTTGCCTGAGGAGTTTCTATTGAAAGATCAGCTGTTATCCTCATGGGAATCCCCTGTGTGTTATTTGTTGCTTTTCCCTTGCTGCTTTTAATATTTGCTCTTTGTGTTTGATCTTCATTAGTTTGATTCATATGTGACTTGGTGTGTTTCACCTTGGGTTTATCCTGCTTGGGACTCTCTGGGTTTCTTGGACTTGAGTGGCTATTTCTTTCCCCAATTTAGGGAAGTTTTCAACTATTATCTCCTCAAGTATTTTCTCATGCCCTTTCTTTTTGTCTTCTTCTTCTGGGACTCTTATGATTCGAATGTTGGGGCATTTAACATTGTCCCAGAGGTCTCTATGGTTGTCCTCATTTCTTTTAATTCTTTTTTTACTTTTTCCTCTCTGCTTCATTTATTTCCACCATTCTATCTTTTATCTCACTTATGCTATCTTCTACCTCAGTTATTCCACTGTTGGTTCCCTCTGGAGTGCTTTTGATCTCAGTTATTGCATTATTCATTATTGATTGACTCTATTTCTTTCAGGTCCTTGTTAAACATTTCTTGCATCTTCTCAATCCTGTCTCTAGTCTATTTGTCTGTAACTCTATTTTGTTTTCAAGATTTTGGATCATCTTTACTATCATTATTCTGAATTCTTTTTCAGGTGGACTCCCTATCTCCTCCTCTTTTGTTTGGTTTGGTGGACATTTATCATGTTTTGTTCCTTTACCTGCTGAATATTTCTGTCTTTTCATTTTGTTTAGATTGCTGTGTTTGGGGTGCCCTATCTGTAGGCTGGACATTTATGTTTCCTCTTTATTGTGGAGCCTGCTGCCTGTGGGTGGGGTTGGACTAGTGGCTTGTCAAGGTTTCCTGGTTAGTGGAGCTTATGTCTGTGTTCTGGTGGGTGAAGCTGGATCTCTTCTCTCTGGAGTGCAATGAAGTGTCCAGTAGTGCATTTTGAGGTGTCTATGGGTTGGCAAGATTGCTGGGAGAAATATCAATAACCTCAGATATGCAGATGACACCATCCTTATGGCAGAAAGTGAAGAGGAACTAAAAAGCCTCTTCATGAAAGTGAAAGAGGAGAGTGGAAAAGCTGGCTTCAAGCTCAACATTCAGAAAACGAAGATCATGGCATCTGGTCCCATCAATTCATGGCAAATAGATGGGGAAACATTGTCAGACTTTATTTTTTGGGCTCCAAAATCACTGCAGATGGTGACTGCAGCCATGAAATTAAAAGACACTTACTCCTTGGAAGAAAAGTTATGACCAACCTAGATAGCATATAGAAAAGCAGAGACATTACTTTGCCAACAAAGGTCCATCTAGTCAAGGCTATGGTTTTTCCAGTGGTCATGTATGATGTGAGAGTTGGACTGTGAAGAAAGCTGAGCACCAAAGAATTGATGCTTTTGAACTGTGGTGTTGGAGAAGACTCTTGAGAGTCCCTTGGCCTGCAAGGAGATCCAACCAGTCCATTCTAGAGGAGATCAGCCCTGGGATTTCTTTGGAAGGAATGATGCTAAAGCTGAAACTCCAGTACTTTGGCCACCTCATGCAAAGAGTTGTCTCATTGGAGGGGACTCTGATGCTGGGGGGGATTAGGGGCAGGAGGAGAAGGGGATGACAGAGGATGAGATGGCTGGATGGCATCACTGACTCGATGGATGTGAGTCTGAGTGAACTCCGGGAGTTGGTGATGGACAGGGAGGCCTGGCGTGCTGCAATTCATGGGGTCGCAAAGAGTCAGACATGACTGAGCGACTGAACTGAACTGAACTTAACTGATGGGTTTGGCATGGTTTTGGTTAGCCTGTCTTTTAATGCTCAGGGCTGTGTCTGCTTTGCCGGAGAAATAGTATGGTATGCCTTGCTCTGGAACTTGTTTGCTCTTGGGTGGAGCTTGGTTTGAGTGTAGGTATGGAGGCTTTTGGGTGAGCTCTTGTCTATTAATGTTCCTTGGAATCAGGAGTTCTCTGATGTTCTCAAGTTTTGGAGTTAAGCTTCCAGCCTCTGGCTTTCCATCTTATTCTTACAGTAGCCTCAAGACTATTCCACCCATACAGCACAGATGATAAAACATCTAGGTTAATGGTGAAACAGTTCTCCATAGCGAGAGACACCCAGATAGGTTCACAGAGTTACACAGAGAAGAGAAGAGGGAGGAGGGAGATAGAGATGACCAGGAGGAAAAGAGGGGTAGTCAAAAGGGGTGAGACCAATCTAGGCAGTAATCAATTACCTAAGTGTTCTCCACAGCCCAGAATACCCAGAGAGATTCACAGAGTTACATAGAGAAAAGAAGAGGGAGGAGGGTGAACGAGGTGACCAGGAGGAGAAGAGGGGGAGTCAAAATGGGAGAAAGCAATCAAGCCAATAAGCACACCCCTAAGTGAAAATGGATATTGAAGATTAGATTCTTAAAGGTACAAAATTGATAACAAATACCAAAAAGCAAAGATTAAAACTCTAGAATAGAGGTAAGATACTCAAAAATAAAATATTAAAAATACAAAACAAAACCAATCAGAAAAATTATATATATATATATATATATATATTTACCTTTTTTTTTGCGAGGTAATAGTAGGTCATAAAAATGAAAGTTAAAGGAGTAATAAAGAACTTAAATTTTAAAAAAGCATTAAAAAGTGATGAGTATAAATATATCTAGGAATTTCTCTGGAGCTATTGTGGGCAGTGTGGAGTCAGTTCAGTTTCAGATACTTCCTTGTTCCAGCTTGTACTTGTTTTCAAAGTCTATAGGCCCCTTCCAATGCTTAGTCAGTGGTAACTACAAGGTTTTAATCTGTTGCACCTGTCACTTCCAGAGTGGATCCCTCTTCTTTGTTTATTTTGGCTTCCTCTGCAAGTATCTTCAATGTCCAATTTCTGCCCTGACACAAGGAGGCGAAGATGGTCACTTATTTAAGCTCACTTGTTCTGTTGTGTTGTGGGGAGGGAGGAACACTGGAAACAAATATCATTGGCATGTGTGGGGAGTGCTTGCAGTGTATGGACCACACTGGGTTTTCCCCAGCTAAAGGTGGCCTGTGCTTCCTGGGTCTACACTGCTCAGGCTCCAGCGTGCCCTGCAGGGGCATTGTCCAAAGTGGTCACTGCGTTGTGTGCCCTTCCCAGGTCTGAGCAGCTGGCAACCAGGTATTTGGCAAGAGCACCATCTCAGGTGTGCTGTGTGTATCCTCTGAGGAGATGATCTCAAGCTGCAACCCTCCTGGTGGATGTCAACAGTTCAGGATCCCAGGAAGACGTGGTTAGCAACTAGGAGCCTGTTCACAGTGTGGTGGAGGATGCCAGTCTCTGGGACCGAGATTGCGGCAGCCTCTTGCCTTCCAGCTCTGGCTGTCACACACCTGCCTCTCTGCCCCCAGTGTGGGGGAGGGGCAGGTATGCAAAGGGCTAGCTCTCCTTTGGTATTTGCTCAATCCTTTGTTCTGTGAGTAGGCCAGGCTGAGCCTTAGAAAGTTCTCTTTTTTTTCTCTCTGGAGATCCACAGTTTGGGTTGCTATCTCACGTTAGCTCCCTCAGATTGTCCTTGGGGCATTCAGCCCTGGTCCTTACCCTAAGCACCGAGTATGCAGCCCATGCATCCCTGTCCAGCCCCACTCTCTGGTGGCTGAAACAAGCATCAGGGCTACTTCTATGCTGGCAGTTTTGGTTAGGCGCATATCCTGTGGGGTTTTTGTTTTTCTTCCTGGTTATGTTGCTCTCTGAGATTACAAAACTCCCCACAGACATGCCTGTGAGAAGGTTTCCTACTGTTTGGAAACTTCTCCTTCACAGCTCCCTCCCCAGGATGGGTCTCCATCCCTAACTCTTTTATCTATGTTTCTGTCTTTTGTATTTTGTCCTACCTCATTTTGAAGAGAATGGGCTGCATTTGGGTGCCTGGTGTCCTCCACCAGTGTTCAGAAGTTGTTTTGTGGAAGTTTCTCAGCATTCAAATGATATTTTGATGAATTTGTGGAGGGAGAAAGTGGTCTCCCCTTCCTATTCCTCTGCTATCTTGGGACTGCCCCCAAGCCTTCACTTTAAATATCACCCTCAGTTAAAGAGAAAAAAAAAAAAAAGGGTTCTGAGGGTGGGGAAAATTCAGTTCTGGATGGTAAGCAGGAAGAGCATAGTAAACAACACTGAGGTTGTTATGCAGATTAAAGTCTCTGCCTTCTCCATTTAGGAGATTTTGATGATACTCCTCTCCCTGGTACATCCAGAGAGACACCATTACAAATGGAGATTTTTCTTACAAATGCAAACGTTTCTTGTAAAAGAATGACTTCCACTCAGTTTCCAGAGTTTTTGCCATGTCTGCTGTTTCTTAGGAAATAACCAGTTTAAGACAATGAGTATGCTAGAGAAACCTATTTTGGGGTGGCAAAGCCCTATCTCCCACATACGAGATATGTGTATATCCTTCCCAATAGCACAGGAAATTGGCCTGTTTACACTCCACTTATCAGATTAAGAAACTTCAATTCTATCCCCAGTGCCAATGATTTTTTGTGTATGTGTGAATATTGAGTTTTAGCAAATGCTTTATGCTTTATTCTCTCCATGTGGTGAATGATATTGATTTAGCTATGAGTGTATACCATCCGCACATTCTTGTAACAACCTCTACCATGCCATGATATATTATTACTCTAGCTATATTTTGGTAGGTTTGGATTGTTAATATATATATATATATATATATATATATATATATATATATATATAATTAGGTTTGCATCAGTGTTCATGAGGGAAACTGTCCTATAATTTTTCTTTCTTGAAATATCCTCATTTGATTTTTATATTAATGTTATACTGGCTACATTAAAAGAAGCCAGATGACTTCCCTTTCTTCCCATTATCTGGTATAATTAGTATAATAAAGGTCTTATTTCTTCTTTAAACATTTGGTTTAGTTTCCCTGGTGGCTCCGTTGGTAAAGAATCTCCCCACAATGTGAGAAACCAGGGTTCACTACTGGGTTCTGGACGATTCCCTGGAGAATGGAATGGCTACCCACTCCAGAATTCCATGGACAGAGCAGTCTAGTCAGCTACATACAGTCCATGGGGTAACAAAGAGGACACGACTGAGTGACTAACACTTTCACTGTTGGGACTTCCCTGGTGGTCCAGTGGTTAAGAATCCACCCTGAAATGCAGAGAATGTGGGTTTGATCCTTGATCAGGGAACTATGATCACATATGAATGCTTCCCTAGCGGCTCAGCAGTAATGAATCCACCTGCAATACAGGAGACATGGGTTCCATCCCTGGGTGGGGAAGATCCCCTGGAGAAGGAAATGGTAACCCACTCTAGTATTATTGCCTGTGAAATCCCATGGACAGAGGAGCCTGGCCGGTTACAGTCCATGGGGTCACAAAAGAGTTGGACACGATTTAGTGACTAACAGGGAGAAGGCAATGGCACCCCACTCCAGTACTCTTGCCTGGAAAATCCCATGCGCGGAGGAGCCTGGTAGGCTGCAGTCCATGGGGTCGCAAAGAGTCTGACACGACTGAGCGACTTCACTTTCACTTTTCAGTTTCATGCATTGGAGAAGGAAATGGCAACCCACTCCAGTGTTCTTGCCTGGAGAATCCCAGGGATGGCAAAGCCTGGTGGGCTGCCGTCTATGGGGTCGCACAGAGTCGGACATGACTGAAGCGACTTAGCAGCAGCAGCAGCAGCAGCAGCAGCAGTAGTGAGTAACAACAACACAAATCACAGGAAAAGTAATTTGGAGCCCAAAGTTATTATTCTTGTTTGGGTGGAAATTTTTTTTTTTTTTTAGGTAAAAAGTGGATTTATTAGAGACAGACACACTATAAAGACAGAATGTAGGCCATCTCAGAAGGCAAGTGTCCCCTTGGGAGAAACACATTCCACAATATGAGAGTGGGCTGTCACAGAGGGTACATGCTGAAAAATTTTTAATTGCATAATAAAATAAAATTTAAAAAAAAATTGGACTCAGAGTTGGTAAGATTTATTTTTTATTTATGTTTCCTGGCGTTTACCCATTGTGTTTAAATTTTCAAAAAGTTTTCCACATATTTGCAGCAATATGGATGGCTTGGAGGGCATTATGCTAAGTGAAATAAATCAGACAGAAAAAGGCAAATACTGTATGTTATTACTTACAAGTGGAATCTAAAAAATAGAACAAACTAATGAATATAACAAAAGAAAAGCAGGCTCACAGATATAGAGAACAAACTAGTGGTTACCAGTGGGCAGTTGAGGAGTGGAAGGTACAAACTATCGCTGTAAGAAGATAGACTTAAGGATGTATTGTACATGGGGAATATAGCCAATATTTTATAATACTGTAAGTGGAAAGTAATTTTTAAAAATTAAGAACACACACACACACACAAAAACCCATATAGATGCAGAGAACAGAGTGGTGGTTACCATATGGGAAGAGGTAGGGGAGTATGGTGAAATGGATAAAGGAGATCAACTTAGTGGTGTGAAATGGAAACTAAATTTTTCATGGTAAGAACTCTGTAGTATATTTGATATTGTTGTTTAGTTGCCAGGCTCCACTGTTCATAGGATTTCCTTCTCCAGGTGATCTTCCCAACTCAGGGATGGAACCCATATCTCCTGTGCTGCAGGCAAATTCTTTACTGCTGAGCCACTGGGGGAAAGCCCCAGAAATGTATTGTAGTTGTTGTTTAGTTACTAAGTTATTTCTGAGTCTTTGGTGATCCCATGGACTGCCAGTAGCCTGCCAGGCTTCTCTGTCCATGGGGTACAGAAGTCAAATATTATGCTGCACGCATGAAACACATAATGTTATAAAGCAAAGTCACCTCAATCAAAAAGAAAAAAAAAAGAGAGAATAAAACAAAGCAAAAAAGATTTTGCCATAAAGTTCTTTATAATATTCTTCTATTATCTTTTACTGGAGAAGGAAATGGCAATCCACTCCAGTATTCTTGCCTGGAGAATCCCAGGGATGGGGGAGCCTGGTGGGCTGCCATCTATGGGGTCGCACAGAGTCGGACACGACTGAAATGACTTAGCAGCAGCAGCAGCAGTGTCTCAGTCTTAATTCTGTATGTTGGTACTTCGTGCCTTTTCTTAGTTTCTTGATCTGTTTTGCCAAAAAGCAGCTTTTGGTTTGGTTGTCCTTTCTATAGTTACTTTTCATTTTTTTAGTTTCCTTTTCAATCTTTATTCCTTTCCCCTTTATTTTCAAATTTATTTTTTGTTGTTGTTGTTGTTGTTGTTTTTTAATTTTATTTTATTTTTAAACTTAACATAACTGTATTAGATTTGCCAAATATCAAAATGAATCCGCCACAGGTATACATGTGTTCCCCATCCTGAACCCTCCTCCCTCCTCCCTCCCCATTCCATCCCTCTGGGTCGTCCCAGTGCACCAGCCCCAAGCATCCAGTATCGTGCATCGAACCTGGACTGGCAACTCGTTTCATACATGATATTTTACATGTTTCAATGCCATTCTCCCAAATCTTCCCACCCTCTCCCTCTCCCACAGAGTCCATAAGACTGTTCTATACATCAGTGTCTCTTTTGCTGTCTCGTACACAGGGTTATTGTTACCATCTTTCTAAATTCCATATATATGCGTTAGTATACTGTATTGGTGTTTTTCTTTCTGGCTTACTTCACTCTGTATAATAGGCTCCAGTTTCATCCACCTCATTAGAACTGATTCAAATGTATTCTTTTTAATGGCTGAGTAATACTCCATTGTGTATATGTACCACAGCTTTCTTATCCATTCATCTGCTGATGGACATCTAGGTTGCTTCCATGTCCTGGCTATTATAAACAGTGCTGCGATGAACATTGGGGTACTCATGTCTCTTTCCCTTCTGGTTTTCTCAGTGTGTATGCCCAGCAGTGGGATTGCTGGATCATAAGGCATGTCTATTTCCAGTTTTTTAAGGAATCTCCACACTGTTCTCCATAGTGGCTGTACTAGTTTGCATTCCCACCAACAGTGTAAGAGGGTTCCCTTTTCTCCACACCCTCTCCAGCATTTATTACTTGTAGACTTTTGGATCGCAGCCATTCTGACTGGTGTGAAATGGTACCTCATAGTGGTTTTGATTTGCATTTCTCTGATAATGAGTGATGTTGAGCATCTTTTCATGTGTTTGTTAGCCATCTGTATGTCTTCTTTGGAGAAATGTCTATTTAGTTCTTTGGCCCATTTTTTGATTGGGTCATTTATTTTTCTGGAGTTGAGCTGTAGGAGTTGCTTGTATATTCTCGAGATTAGTTGTTTGTCAGTTGCTTCATTTGCTATTATCTTCTCCCATTCTGAAGGCTGTCTTTTCACCTTGCTAATAGTTTCCTTTGATGTGCAGAAGCTTTTAAGGTTAATTAGGTACCATTTGTTTATTTTTGCTTTTATTTCCAATATTCTGGGAGGTGGGTCATAGAGGATCCTGCTGTGATGTATGTCAGGGAGTGTTTTGCCTATGTTCTCCTCTAGGAGTTTTATAGTTTCTGGTCTTACGTTTAGATCTTTAATCCATTTTGAGTTTATTTTTGTGTATGGTGTTAGAAAGTGTTCTAGTTTCATTCTTTTACAAGTGGTTGACCAGAGTTCCCAGCACCACTTGTTAAAGAGATTGTCTTTAATCCATTGTATATTCTTGCCTCCTTTGTCAAAGATAAGGTGTCCATATGTGCGTGGATTTATCTCTGGGCTTTCTATTTTGTTCCATTGATCTATATTTCTGTCTTTGTGCCAGTACCATACTGTCTTGATAACTGTGGCTTTGTAGTAGAGCCTGAAGTCAGGTAGGTTGATTCCTTCAGTTCCCTTCTTCTTTCTCAAGATTGCTTTGGCTATTCGAGGTTTTTTGTTTTTCCATACAAATTGTGAAATTATTTGTTCTAGCTCTGTGAAGAATGCTGTTGGTAGCTTGATAGGGATTGCATTGAATCTATAGATTGCTTTGGGTAGTATACTCATTTTCACTACATTGATTCTTCCAATCCATGAACATGGTATATTTCTCCATCTGTTAGTGTCCTCTTTGATTTCTTTCACCAGTGTTTTATAGTTTTCTATATATAGGTCTTTAGATTCTTTAGGTAGATATATTCCTAAGTATTTTATTCTTTCCGTTGCAATGGTGAATGGAATTGTTTCCTTAATTTCTCTTTCTGTTTTCTCATTATTAGTGTATAGGAATGCAAGGGATTTCTGTGTGTTGATTTTATATCCTGCAACTTTACTATAGTCATTGATTAGTTCTAGTAATTTTCTGGTGGAGTCTTTAGGGTTTTCTATGTAGAGGATCATGTCATCTGCAAACAGTGAGAGCTTTACTTCTTCTTTTCCAATTTGGATTCCTTTTATTTCTTTTTCTGCTCTGATTGCTGTGGCCAAAACTTCCAAAACTATGTTGAATAGTAATGGTGAAAGTGGGCACCCTTGTCTTGTTCCTGACTTTAGAGGAAATGCTTTCAATTTTTCACCATTGAGGATAATGTTTGCTGTGGGTTTGTCATATATAGCTTTGATTATGTTGAGGTATGTTCCTTCTATTCCTGCTTTCTGGAGAGTTTTGATCATAAATGGATGTTGAATTTTGTCAAAGGCTTTCTCTGCATCTATTGAGATAATCATATGGTTTTTATTTTTCAATTTGTTAATGTGGTGTATTACATTGATTGATTTGCGGATATTGAAGAATCCTTGCATCCCTGGGATAAAGCCCACTTGGTCATGGTGTATGATCTTTTTAATGTGTTGTTGGATTCTGATTGCTAGAATTTTGTTAAGGATTTTTGCGTCTATGTTCATCAGTGATATTGGCCTGTAGTTTTCTTTTTTTGTGGGATCTTTGTCAGGTTTTGGTATTAGGGTGATGGTGGCCTCATAGAATGAGTTTGGAAGTTTACCATCCTCTGCAATTTTCTGGAAGAGTTTGAGCAGGATAGGTGTTAGCTCTTCTCTAAATTTTTGGTAGAATTCAGCTGTGAAGCCGTCTGGACCTGGGCTTTTGTTTGCTGGAAGATTTTTTATTACAGTTTCAATTTCCGTGCTTGTGATGGGTCTGTTAAGATTTTCTATTTCTTTCTGGTCGAGTTTTGGAAAGTTGTACTTTTCTAAGAATTTGTCCATTTCTTCCTCGTTGTCCATTTTATTGGCATATAATTGTTGATAGTAGTCTCTTATGATCCTTTGTATTTCTGTGTTGTCTTTTGTGATCTCTCCATTTTCATTTCTAATTTTATTGATTTGATTTTTCTCCCTTTGTTTCTTGATGAGTCTGGCTAATGGTTTGTCAATTTTATTTATCCTTTCAAAGAACCAGCTTTTGGTTTTGTTGATTTTTGCTATGGTCTCTTTTGTTTCTTTTGCATTTATTTCTGCTCTAATTTTAAGATTTCTTTCCTTCTACTAACCCTGGGGTTCTTCATTTCTTCCTTTTCTAGTTGCTTTAGGTGTAGAGTTAGGTTATTTATTTGACTTTTTTCTTGTTTCTTGAGGTGTGCCTGTATTGCTATGAACTTTCCCCTTAGGACTGCTTTTACCATGTCCCACAGGTTTTGGGTTGTTGTGTTTTCATTTTCATTCGTTTCTATGCAAATTTTGATTTCTTTTTTGATTTCTTCTGTGATTTGTTGGTTATTCAGCAGCGTGTTGTTCAGCCTCCATATGTTGGATTTTTTAATAGTTTTTCTCCTGTAATTGAGATCTAATCTTACTGCATTGTGGTCAGAAAAGATGCTTGGAATGATTTCTATTTTTTTGAATTTACCAAGGCTAGCTTTATGGCCCAGGATGTGATCTATCCTGGAGAAGGTTCCTTGTGCGCTTGAGAAGAAGGTGAAATTCATTGTTTTGGGATGAAATGTCCTATAGATATCAATTAGGTCTAACTGGTCTATTGTATCGTTTAAAGTTTGTGTTTCCTTGTTAATTTTCTGTTTAGTTGATCTATCCATAGGTGTGAGTGGGGTATTAAAGTCTCCCACTATTATTGTGTTATTGTTAATTTCTCCTTTCATACTTGTTAGCATTTGTCTTACATACTGCGGTGCTCCCGTGTTGGGTGCATATATATTTATAATTGTTATATCTTCTTCTTGGATTGATCCTTTGATCATTATGTAGTGACCATCTTTGTCTCTTTTCACAGCCTTTGTTTTAAAGTCTATTTTATCTGATATGAGTATTGCTACTCCTGCTTTCTTTTGGTCCCTATTCACATGGAAAATCTTTTTCCAGCCCTTCACTTTCAGTCTGTATGTGTCCCCTGTTTTGAGGTGGGTCTCTTGCAGACAACATATGCAGGGGTCTTGTTTTTGTATCCATTCAGCCAGTCTTTGTCTTTTGGTTGGGGCATTCAACCCATTTACGTTTAAGGTAATTACTGATAAGTATGACCCCGTTGCCATTTACTTTATTGTTTGGGTTCGAATTTATACACAATTTTTGTGTTTCCTGTCTAGAGAATATCCTTTAGTATTTGTTGGAGAGCTGGTTTGGTGGTGCAGAATTCTCTCAGCTTTTGCTTGTCTGAAAAGCTTTTGATTTCTCCTTCATACTTGAATGAGATCCTTGCTGGGTACAATAATCTGGGCTGTAGGTTATTTTCTTTCATCATTTTAAGTATGTCTTGCCATTCCCTCCTGGCTTGAAGAGTTTCTATTGAAAGATCAGCTGTTATCCTTATGGGTATTCCCTTGTGTGTTATTTGTTGTTTTTTCCCTTGCTGCTTTTAATACTTGTTCTTTGTGTTTGATCTTTGTTAATTTGATTACTATGTGTCTTGGGGTGTTTCGCCTTGGGTTTATCCTGTTTGGGACTCTCTGGGTTTCTTGGACTTGGGTGATTATTTCCTTCCCCATTTTAGGGAAGTTTTCAACTATTATCTCCTCAAGTATTTTCTCATGGTCTTTCTTTTTGTCTTCTTCTTCTGGGATCCCTATGATTCGAATGTTGTAGCGTTTAATATTGTCCTGGAGGTCTCTGAGATTGTCCTCATTTCTTTTAATTCGTTTTTCTTTTATCCTCTCTGATTCATTTATTTCTACCATTCTATCTTCTAATTCACTAATCCTATCTTCTGCCTCTGTTATTCTACTATTTGTTGCCTCCAGAGTGTTTTTAATTTCACTTATTGCATTATTCATTATATATTGACTCTTTTTTATTTCTTCTAAGTCCTTGTTAAACCTTTCTTGCATCTTCTCAATCCTTGCCTCCAGGCTATTTATCTGTGATTCCATTTTAATTTCAAGATTTTGGATCAATTTCACTATCATTATTCGGAATTCTTTATCAGGTAGATTCCCTATCTCTTCCTCTTTTGTTTGGTTTGGTGGGCATTTATCCTGTTCCTTTATCTGCTGGGTAGTCCTCTGTCTCTTCATCTTGTTTAAATTGCTGAGTTTGGGGTGTCCTTTCTGTATTCTGGCAGTTTGTGGAGTTCTCTTTATTGTGGCATTTCCTCGCTGTGTGTGGGTTTGTACAGGTGGCTTGTCAAGGTTTCCTGGTTAGGGAAGCTTGTGTCGATGTTCTGGTGGATGGAGCTGTATTTCTTCTCTCTCCTTTCGAAGAGTTGGGCTGCTTTTCTGGGTGCCTGATGTCCTCTGCCAGCATTCAGAAGTTGTTTTGTGGAATTTACTCGACGTTTAAATGCTCTTTTGATGAATTTGTGGGGGAGAAAGTGTTCTCCCCGTCCTACTCCTCCGCCATCTTGGCTCCTCCCCCTCTCTTATTTTCAAATTTAATTTGCTATTATTTTCTAATTTCTTGACATAAATGTTTAAATAATAGATTTTAAGTTTTTATTCTTTTCTGTGTGTACATGGCTATAAAGTTTCATCAAATCATAGTTTGAGGTATTTTTCACAAGTTTTGATTTATTTTATTTTTATTATCATTCATTTTAAAATCTTGTGTTTTTTATTTACCCATTCATAACTTAGGAATCATCATTTAATTTCCACTAGTAAAGAAATTGGTCAGTTTTATTGGTTTGCTGTTTATTTCCTTGTTTGTTTGATTGGGTTTTTGAGTTCCAACTGAATTCTACTTGGACTAGAGAACAAACAACTGTGATTCTAACACCATGAAATTTATTTAGATTTGTTTTACAGCTAAGCCTATGGTTCATTTTGGTACATGTCCTGTGTGCACTTGAAATAAAATTAACCAAGATGTTGGATATAGTATTCTAAACATGAAAATTTGTCAGATGTATTAAACAAAGTGTTTATATTTTCTATATTCTTACTAATTTTTATCTACTTGTTCTATCATATACTGAGTTGTATCAAAATATTATTATTAATATGTTAGTCTATATTCTCTCTACTTCTGCTAAATTTTGTTTATATATTTTGAAGCTTTATTATTAGGTACCTGATACCATTCCATTCATTTCAAAGTTTTATAAGTATTATAAAGTTTTGATTTTTTCAGAGGATATAATCCATAAATCAGCGTGACCAGGAACATAAAGCTATAATATATCATATCATAACAAATATTTACAAGTAAATGGGGACCAAAGTCAATCTCTCTGAATCTTGAATCTCCTTCTTTTTTTCATTAACTGACAGATATGTGATCCATTATCATCTGGATCATGAAAAGACTCCAGCTTCAATCTATATTTTAATTTAGAGTTTAGTACTTAGAATTTGTGTATTTTTCCATTTACATTTTAAAATTCAAAGATCCTTTCTAATTTCAGGTTTTGTTTTTGTCTTAAAGATTTTTTTGACTCAATTTAATATAACTAGACCAGACTTCTTTCGGTTCACATTTTTCTTATGTACATTTTGTCCTATATATTTGTTGTGTAAAAGAGGGAAGTTATTAAAGAACATGGAACTTAATAAAACCTTAGTGCAGGAAATGTTCTTTGCAGAAGGGTACAGCAGAAGGCTAAACATGGTCTATAACTTCTAAATGTCTTTCTATTTTATTTTAAATTTTATATTCTTTTTTGAGTGCTTTCTAAAATTCACCATTGAAGTGGTCTGGCCCTGCACCTTTGTTTGTCTGGAAGTTTTTGCATACTTTTGCTATTGTATTTATCATATATTGTTGTTTAGTTGCTAAGTCATGTCTGACTCTTTTGTGACCCTATGGACTGTAGCCTGCCAAGCTCCTCTGGCCATGTGATTTTCCAGGCAAGAACACTGGAATGGGTTGCCATTTCCTTCTCCAGGGGATTTTCCTGACCCAGGGATCAAACCCATGTCTCCTGCATTGGGAGGTGGATTCTTTACCACTGAGACACCAGATAAGTTCATTTTATCATTATATTCACATACTTTTAAAAGTTGATGCCTGAAGGTTTGATTTCCAGTCAGCCTAAGTCTAGGTTCTGAGATCCTCCCTTTAGGATACTGACAATCTTATCAGATCGTCAACTATGGAAGTTATTAAAAAATACAAGAGGCTGCTTGGATGAGCACAGAAGTCTGAGAGACAAGGAGTTGAGGGGTCATTGATGGACAACATTCATTTCCTACATGTGGTCACTCCTTCAAGACTGTGAGAGGTGATTGTTTAATCTACTGTATAAAAATCCAGGTAAAAGTTGAGCAACATGAGGAAAGAGGAATATGTCCCAGATGAAAGAACAAGATAAAACCTAATGAAACAGAGGTAAATAATTTACCTGATAAAGGCTTAAAGTCATTGTGATAAAAATGCTCACTGAACTAGGGAGAATCATGGATGAACATGATGAGAATTTCAACAAAGATGGAAAAATAAGAAAGTACTAAATAGAAGCCACAGAGCTGAGGAATACAATAGCTCAATTGAAAAATACATTAGGAAGTTTCATCAGCACACTGGACAAAACAGAAGAAAGGATCAGTCAACTTGGAGACTTTTGAAGTCAACATATCAAAGCAGTAAACATTTATAAAACTGAAAATAAATGAAGATAGCTTAAGGGACTTGTGTGACAATATCAAGCAGAGTAACATTCACACCGTAGGGCTTCTAGAAGGAGAAGAAAGAAAGAATGGGGAAGAAACTTATTTGAAGAAATAAGGGCTGAAAACTTTCCTAACCTGGGGAAGGAAACAGACATCCAGATCCAGGAAGCCCAGAGAATTTCAAATAAGGAGAAACTAAAGAGACCAACACCAAGACAACACTATAGTTAAACTGCCGAAAGTTAAAGAGAAGAGAGAATATTAAAAGCAGCAAGAGGAAAGCAATTCATTCAATACAAGGAAACCCTCATAAAACTAGCAGCAGATTTTTTGGGGAGTAACTTTGCAGGCTAGAGATATTCAAATATATTTGATATATTCGAAGTGCTGAAATAAAAATACATTTTACCAAGTATCCTCTACTTGGCAAAGTTATCATTCAGAAGTAAGGGCTAGATAAAGAGTTCTCCAGAAAAGCAAAATCTAAAGGAGTTTATTACCAGTAAACCAGCTTTACAAAAAGTGTCAAAGTTTTTCAAGCTGAAAAGAAAGAGTACTAATTAGTGATAAGGACATATTTAAAAGAATAAATCTCATTGGAAAGGTAAATTTATAGTAAAGGTAGTGGGTTAATCACTTATGAAGCTGGTATGAAGGTTAAAATTTAAATAAATTATGAGATAGTACATAAAAATCCAAAATTCTAGTTCTTCTTGAAAAAAAAAAAGAAATCCTGATGTCGGTAGACCAGCATTCCTATATAAAAACAATGGCTTAATATAGCTGGTTTCTCCCTTTTAGATGGGGCCTGGGACCTGTGCATTGCCACTTGGCCCAATTCTTTTGTAACAGTTGAGTTTATGATCCTGAAAGAAGTCTTACCATAATCTCTCATTGCTTTGAGGACAAGGACTTTCTATGAATTATCTTTAGATCACAGCATGCTACATTATGCTACAGCATCATTTAGATGATGTTTGATGACCAAATCAATGTCAATGAAATAGTTAAATTAGATTCTTCTAAAAAATGATCAGTATAAATACCAAATGATTGCCAGTACAGTGGATTTATTTTAATTAATGCCTGAACTCCACAGATACTCGGACACTTCAATTTATCCAATAATTTTTTCATAAATCAAACTTTTGAGGAAAATAATTAGAGGTGCTAACAAGTAGCAAAACTGACTGTGAAAAGACTTAGCTTTTTTATTTTGGTCTGGTGAAGGAAGATAATTAGCAGAAAATGGACAACAGATGAGATGCAGAAAGAAAAAGCTGGGAGCAGGAAGACTCTCAGTGAGAACCAAAGACACTGGGATCATTGCGAATTGATTTTGTTATAAACCCCAGTGAGTTTCCTGAGACAAGTAATTAAAACAGATCACGCACATAAAAATGAAGTTCTTTATTTAGGTAAACTGGAAGAATTAAAAACCATATAGAGTTTTATGAGTCAGTATCTTGCTAATCAATAACACCTTTCAATTTAAGTCTTTCTAAAAAAAAAAATTGTCCTTGAACTTGCTATTTAATGCAGAAGTGATTAAAAATTGCTGGGACTCTCACAGCCTGTCAGCAGAGAAGCTTCCATTCCACAACTCAGCCAAACACAAATAAGCAAGACATTTGTGTCCAAAAGTTTGACTTTCACTCTATGTATTGGATGAACCTGAGAGTAATCTCTCCTTCAGAAGAGTCTGACCTCAGAAGACTCTGGGACATGTGGAGTCTGGGGAGGACTAACAGGATTTATGTGTACTGATAGGAAAGGGCCACTCAGCACCTGGTGATAACACTGCCTTCAATCAAGGGAAATTAAATTCTAACAGGATTAAAGCAGTCAGCAGTTAATACATAGGAGCAAGATTTCCCCCAAGCCTATGTGCACACTGAAAGCCTATCTTATATGGGAGAAACTGCTAAGAACATGACACAATGCATTAAGGAAAGAGGCAGCTTAAAATATGTGCAGAAATTCCTGCTTTTCATTCTCATATGGCAACACAGATTAGGCCTGAATCTCCTAAGATTTACTGCCCTGCTTTCTAGCAGTGAATGCAGAAAACATGCATTAATATAACACTGTGGCACCAACCCAAATAAAATTATATGTCAAGTCTCTAGTGTGACTATCACACATGCACACACAGAAACACAGTAAAACAATAAAAGGGATGTTCCAAAATATAAAATATGGAAATCATGAGTGCCTTTTATTATCCCAAATCATGGCTCTTTAGTCCCGTGTTGTTGTGTCTCAGAAATCTAGCTGCTCCCTCTCAATATATCGTGCTCAATTTGCAATTTTTCAAAAATTCAAAGGAGATGCCCACAGCTTATGCAAATCAAAGATCAACACTTCCCAACCAGCAGTAATCAGAGACTTGTCTTTTTTCTCCAAAGCTCTTCCTATCCCTGAGAAGAAATATACTTTTCCTTTATGGATCTGTCACATAATCATCTTGCTTCCTGCCATAAATACAATGTTAGACAAAGGACCTTGCTTGCTTGTGGCTGCTTCTTTCTCCTTGTAAAAATTGATATAAGGCAATTAGATGTTCTAGCTATCAAAAAGAAAGGAGAGATTGGTGAGGGTCCAGGCTGAAGGACAAACTGTCCTTCCAAGAGGTCATATCTCTGTTGAAATTTGCCCTTCCTTGGGGATGATTGTTCCCTATCAATCCTCTCTGCAGTCTTGTTTTGTTCATGTCTTGTATTTCTCAGAGTCTAGGAAGAAAATTGGTCTCTGTGGTAGATTAATTTCATTAATGGCTCCACTCATTCCTCGTGTCTGAATCTAAGCTCAATTATATTATGTGACTTATTTTGGCCAACGGGATGTTAGCAAGCTTCATGCAAGAAGAGATTCACAAAGTGCTTGCATTTTGAGGGTGTTTCTCTTGCTATCTGTAATGTCTGTGTGAACAAGTCTAGGCAAGCTTGCTGGAGAATGACAGAGCAGAGCCAAGGCAACTTAGCCAAGCCCATCCTAAGTCAATCAATGGCCAGTGACATCCACCTACAAGGTGAGCCCAACCAAGACCAGGAGACATCATTTACAACCCGCAAGCATGAAGCCTCTGTTTCCCTGTGGATAGTCTCTTACTTTCCTTCATGAGCCCAGACGTCCAGAACCAGAACTATGGCTTGAATAATCTTCCCAATAGGAAAAAATAACACTCCTAAGGAGGAATGGGGGACACCTTGAAAAGTCTTCTATAGTTTGTTGTTGTTCAGTCTGTCAGTCATGTCAGACTCTTTAGCACCCCATCGACTGCAGCGCACCAGGCTTCCCTGTCCTTCACTATCTCCTGGAGTTTGCTCAAACTCATGTCCATCGATGCCATCCAATCAGCTCATCCTCTGCTATCCCCTTCTCTTCATGTCCTCAGTCTTTCAGGGTCTTTTTCCAGTGAGTCGACTCTTCACATCAGGTGGCCAAAATATTGGAGCTTCAGTATCAGTATCAGTTCTTCCAATGTATATTCAGAGTTGATTTCCTTTAGGACTGACTGATTTGCTATCCTTGAAGTCCAAGGGACTCTCAAGAGTTTTCACCAGCCTACAGTTTGAAAACATCAATTCTTCAGTGCCCAACCTTCCTTATGTTCCAACTCTCACATCTGTATATGACTACTGGAAAAAACTATAGCTTTGACAATACAAACTGTTGTTGGCAAAGTGATATCTCTACTTTTTAATATGCTGTCTAGGTCTATTATAGTTTTCCTTCCAGGAAGCAAGCGTTTTTAAATTTCATAGCTGCAATCACCATCCACAGTGATTTTGGAGCCCTAGAAAAGAAAATCTGTACTGCTTCCACTTTTCCCCCTTCTATTTGCCATGAAGTGCTGGGACCAGATGCTGTGATCTTAGTGTTTTGAATGTTGAGTTTTAAGCCAGTCTTTTCATTCTCCTCTTTCACCCTCATCAGGATGCTCTTTAGTTCCTCTTTGCTTTCTGCCAGTAGACTGGTATCATCTGAATATATGAGGTTGTTGATATTTCTCCTGGAGATCTTGATTCCAGCTTTTGATTCATCCAACCCAGCATTTCACATGATGTACTCTGCATATAATTTAAATAAACAAGGTGATAATATACAGCTTTGTCATAGTCCTTTCCCAATTTCGAACCAGTCACTTCCATGTCTGGACATTTTCTGTGATAAATTGCTAAATGTAATAAAGAATAAATGTCACTGGGACTTCCCTCGTGGTCCAGCGGTTGAGAATTCAGCTTGAAACGCAGAGGATGAGGGTTCCATCCCTGATCACGGAACTAAGATACCATAAGTTGCAGGGCAACTAAACCTGCACCACAACTACTGCGCCTGTGCGCAGCAGCTGGAGCCCTTACGCTGCTGAAAGACCCCTCAGGACACAGTGAAGACCCAGAGTCCTGCTGCAGCCAAACACAAGGAATAAATGCGGTCAAATAATTAAGCATTCACCCTCTTAGATTAGTCTGCAATAGGACATATTGTTAAATGTTTTAATATAAGATGTGGTAGGGCCATTTTCATTTCTCGTTGGAAGATTCCTCTTCTAAGGGTTGAGATGATCTAAGAAACATAAAGCATACTTAGGTCTGTGTCCACATAAGTTGTTCTAAAAGAATCAGGCTGGAGACAAAATTAACTTCTCTTAAAGCTGCTGATTCATCTTTATGGTAATAATCAGTTGTGTAATAAAATCCAATCTGATACTTTTAGAAGATAGAGCTCTCTGTGCATTTAATTGTATGAAAAAATCTAGCTGGAAGGTTAAATTTCATTGATAATTTATAATCCTTGAAATATGGTCAGATTGCATTAAAAAAAAAAAACCCACCAACATGCTTTTTATAAGACATACAACTAAAATACAAGGGTATGGAAAATTTGAGTGTAAAACTAATGAAGAAAACATACAAAGTAAATATGAACCAAAAGAAGTCTAGTATAATTATATTTGGGCCTCCCCAGGTCACTCAGTGCTAAAGAACCCACCCCCTAATGCAGGAGACATGTGTTCGATCTCTGGGTTAGTAAGTCCCCTGGAGTAGGAAATAGCAACCCATTTCAGTATTCTTGCCTGGGAAATTCCATGAACAGTGGAGCCTGGTGAGCTACAGTCCATGGGGTCACAAAAGAGCCAGACATGACAGTGACTAAACAACAATAACATAATTCTATTTAAACAAATCAAAAAAGAATTTAAGACATAAAACAAGATTCGGGGTAGAAAGGATCTTTGTGTAATAATAAGAAAATTAAACTAGAAAAATATAAAATTCTAAATTTGTATGCACCTAATAAAATAGCCTCTACTATATATATTTCTTATAGATTGAGGACTTAAATTTAAAAGGTAAACTAAAACATTTGGAAGAATATATGTATAACTTTGGGGAAGGAAGGCTATCTTAAACAAATCACAAAGTGCTAAAATAAAACCAGATAGATACATTTGACAAAATTAAATTAAGAACTACTTATTATATAGTTACATATGTTATATATGTATATTAGTTATATATGTATATTATGCTAGTTATATATGTATATTATATACACAGGAGGCAAACAAATCAGGAGCATAGTGAGGAATGATAAAAACAAAATCTAGAATAATAGTCACTTCAGGAGTTGAGGGGGAGAAGGAGGAGTAAAGGGTAGGAAAGGAGACAAAAAGTGAATGCATCAGTATTTAAACTAGTTTAAAAAAGGCTGAAAGATGTTTCATGGGTTATTAATGGTATGCCACATGTTTTACATAGATTTACATATATTCTTTCATATGCGTCACACTTTATATATTAAAAAAATAAAATCAATCCAGTTGTCAGTTCTTTGCATGCCATAAAAAGTTAATTAAATAAAATTCAAAACAATAATAAAGATAACATATATCCTGAACTTTACATTTTTAAAAGCTAATTAATCTTTTGAAGATGAATTCAGTTAATAGTTTTGAGTAGAAATCTTACAGAAGAGAATTAAAGCTTTAAAAAATGGAGAGAGAAATAGAATGAAAGAGAGAGAGAAGGAGGGAAGGTGGGGAGAGACACAAAGGGAGAGGAAAAAGTAGAGATTATATACATTTAACAAACACTAAATTTTGATGTAATAAATAATGCTTTACAGCATGATTTTTTTCTCCTACCTGCCTCCCCAAAATGGTAAAGGAGGGACTCAAGTTGTATTAGAAGCATTCTTTTTTTTTTTTAAGCTTTACAATATTGTATTAGTTTTGCCAAACATCAAAATGAATCCGCCACAGGTATACCCGTGCTCCCCATCCTGAACCCTCCTCCCTCCTCCCTCCCCATACCGTCCCTCTGGGTCATCCCAGTGCACCAGCCCCAAGCATCCAGTATCGTGCATCGAACCTGGACTGGCGATTCAATTCATACATGATATTATACATGTTTCAATGCCATTCTCCCAAATCTCCCTACCCTCTCCCTCTCCCATAGAGTCCATAAGACTGATCTATACATCAGTGTCTCTTTTGCTGTTTCGTACACAGGGTTATTGTTACCATCTTTCTAAATTCCATATATGTGCGTTAGTATACTGTATTGGTGTTTTTCTTTCTGGCTTACTTCACTCTGTATAATAGGTTCCAGTTTCATCCACCTCATTAGAACTGATTCAAATGTATTCTTTTTAATGGCTGAGTAATACTCCATTGTGTATATGTACCACAGCTTTCTTATCCATTCATCTGCTGATGGGCATCTAGGTTGCTTCCATGTCCTGGCTGTTATAAACAGTGCTGCGATGAACATTGGGGTACATGTGTCTCTTTCCCTTCTGGTTTCCTCAGTGTGTATGCCCAGCAGTGGGATTGCTGGATCATAAGGCAGTTCTATTTCCAGTTTTTTAAGGAATCTCCACACTGTTCTCCATAGTGGCTGTACTAGTTTGCATTCCCACCAACAGTGTAAGAGGGTTCCCTTTTCTCCACACCCTCTCAAGCATTTATTGCTTGTAGACTTTTGGGTCGCAGCCATTCTGACTGGCATGAAATGGTACCTCATAGTGGTTTTGATTTGCATTTCTCTGATAATGCAATCCCCATCAAGCTACCAACGGTATTCTTCACAGAGCTAGAACAAATAATTTCACAATTTGTATGGAAATACAAAAAACCTCGAATAGCCAAAGCTATCTTGAGAAAGAAGAAGGGAACTGGAGGAATCAAGCTACCTGACTTCAGGCTCTATTACAAAGCCACAGTTATCAGGACAGTATGGTACTGGCACAAAGACAGAAATATTGATCAATGGAACAAAATAGAAAGCCCAGAGATAAATCCACGCACCTATGGACACCTTATCTTTGACAAAGGAGGCAAGAATATACAATGGATTAAAGACAATCTCTTTAACAAGTGGTGCTGGGAAAACTGGTCAACCACTTGTAAAAGAATGAAACTAGAACACTTTCTAACACCATACAGAAAAATAAACTCAAAATGGATTAAAGATCTCAACGTAAGACCAGAAACTATAAAACTCCTAGAGGAGAACATAGGCAAAACACTCCCTGACATACATCACAGCAGGATCCTCTATGACCCACCTCCCAGAATATTGGGAATAAAAGCAAAAATAAACAAATGGGACCTAATTAACCTTAAAATCTTCTGCACAACAAAGGAAACTATTAGCAAGGTGAAAAGGCAGCCTTCAGAATGGGAGAAAATAATAGCAAATGAAGCAACTGACAAACGACTAATCTCAAAAATATACAAGCAACTCATACAGCTCAACTCCAGAAAAATAAATGACCCAATCAAAAAATGAACCAAAGAACTAAATAGACATTTCTCCAAAGAAGACATACAGATGGCTAACAAACACATGAAAAGATGCTCAACATCACTTATTATCAGAGAAGCATTCTTGACATTTGCTATTCTGAATGTATTTTCCATCCTGGCGTTACTATGCACAAAGCCAGGAGCAATTACTTTTCAAGTAGAGACTCTGTCACCACCTTTCAAGGTGTCATTGTCCCACATTTCATCAGAAATACTTAAGCTAGCTGGAGGTTCACATACCAGGTATTACAAAATAAATAGAAAATTAGGATCCTTTCCCTCTTTAAATCAAGGAAACATAAAATTTAGCCTCTGAAAGTTATGGCCAACCTAGACAGCATATTAAAAAGCAGAGACATTACTTTGCCAACAAAGGTCCATCTAGTCAAGGTTATGGTTTTTCCAGTGGTCATGTATGGATGTGAGAGTTGGACTATAAATAAAGCTGAGCACCGAAGAATTGATGCTTTTGAACTGTGGTGTTGGAGAAGACTCTTGAGAGTCCCTTGGACTGCAAGGAGATCCAACCAGTCCATCCTAAAGGAGATCAGTCCTGGATGTTCATTGGAAGGACTGATGTTGAAGCTGAAACTCCAATACTTTGGCCACCTGATGTGAAGAGCTGACTCATTTGAAAAGACTCTGATGCTGGGAAAGATTGAGGGCAGGAGGAGAAGCGGATGAGGGAGGATGAGATGGTTGGATGGCATCACCGACACAATGGATGTGAGTTTGAGTGAACTCCAGGAGTTGATGATGGACAAGGAGGCCTAGTGTACTGTGGTTCATGGGGTCGCAAAGAGTCGGACATGACTGAGCGACTGAACTCCAACTGAAAGAGGCGCTCTCCTTTGTTATGAGAAAACCATGGATTCCCAGTTCTCTGGTGTGGTGCAAAGACCCGTTTTTATGAAGGTCTTTTACTTATTCTTCTTCTAAGATATTGGCAGTTCATGTATCTACTTTGTAGAATTGTTTTCCATATTTGTAACTAGGTTTTTGTTTTTCTTATTCAGAAACAATGAATTAACTTTTCCAATGGAATTTCTTTTTTCTTTCCAGCAATCTTGATGAACGGCCAGTTGTCCAAAGTTAGGCTTACTAGATCTACAGGAGCTCAGTTGCGCCCATGTGAATAATTAATTGGACTGATGGATTTTCAGCACATGTTTTTCAGATATGTGGATACCTGAGTGTTGATACACAGAACTACTTGAATTCACTTGGCCACAGAAAATTCAAATGACTCTTGGGTAATTTACTTGTTTAGAAATATCATGTCCTTTTTCACCCACCTCTATCTTGACCCAAGCAAGTTTGGTTTCAAGAGTTTTTTAACATATGTAAAGTCTATAACTTGATGATTTGATACACATATACATGTGGTGAACTAATCACCACAATCAAGCTGATTAATATATCTATCACCTCACATAGTTCATGGTTAGCTTTTTTGGTGTGGGCAGTGGTGGAAACACTTAAAATTAACCCTCTTTGCAAATTTCAATTGCACAGTGCAGCACTATTACCTGGAGTCACCATGCTATACATCGCATTTCCAGAACTTATTTATCTTGCAAAACTGAAACGTAACCATCTCCCCATTTCCCAATTCCTCCAGCTTCTCATCTCTACCATTCTCCTTTCTGTTTCTATGAGATCGACTAGTTTAAATTCCACATATAAGTGAGATCTTGTGTTTTGCCTTTCTGTGTATGGCTTACTTCAATTAGCACAGTGCCCTCTAGGTCTATGCATGTTGTTGCAAATGGTAGAATGTCCTTTTTTTTAAAAGGCTGAATAATATTTTTTTGTATATACAAGATCTTTAAAATTAACTCTTTCATCCATGGACACTAGGTTGCCTCCATATCCTATCATGAATAATTCTGAAGATACTTCTAGATTTTGATTTCATTTTCTTTGGATATATACATATATAAAGAAGTGGGATTGCAGGTGTAATATGAGCTCTAGTTTTTAAAATTTATTTTTGGACTATATTTTTAATTGAAGGATAATTCCTTTATGATATTGTATTGGTTTCTGCCATACATCAACATAAATCAGCCGTAGGTATAAAGAGTTATATTTTTAATTTTTTGAGGAATTTCCATTCTGTTTTACACAATGGCTGAACCACTTTACATTTCCACTAGCCATGTATTATGGTTCCCTTTCTTTACATCCTAGACAACACTTACTATCTTTTGTTTTTAAATAATTGCCATCTTAATAAGAGTGAGGTGATATCTCACAGTGGTTTTGATTTGCATCTCACTAATCACTTCTGATGGAGAAGGCAATGGCAACCCACTCCAGGACTCTTGCCTGGAAAACCCCATGGGCGGAGGAGCCTGGTAGGCTGCAGTCCGTGGGGTCGCAAAGAGTCGGACATGACTGAATGACTTCACTTTCACTTTTCACTGTCGTGCATTGGAAAAGGAAATGGCAACCCACTCCAGTGTTCTTGCCTGGAGAATCCCAGGGACAGGGGAGCCTGGTGGGCTGTCATCACACAGAGTCGGACAGGACTGAAGCGACTTGGCAGCAGCAGCGGCAGCAATCACTTCTGATGTCGAGCACTTTTTCATATACCTGTTGGCCATTTGCATGTCTTCTTTGGGAAGATGTCTGCTTGTGTTCTCTGCCTACTTTTTAATCAGCTTATTTGGATGTTTGCTATCGAGTTGAGTGAATTGCTTATATATTTTAGAAATTAACCCCTTATCTGATATGTAGTTTGCAAATATTTTGTCCATTCTGTAAGCTGTTTTTTTTCATTTTGTGGATTGTTTCCTTTGCTATGTAGGAGCTTTTTAGTTTTACATAGTCTCACTTGTTTTCTTTTGCCTTTGTTTCATGTGCTTTTGTTTTGTTGCCAAGTCCAGTGTCAAAGAGCAGCATCCTCAAGGGTATTTTGGACATATGATACTAAAAAGGATCTTAACTTCCCCTGAGAACGCCAAAGTCCCAGTGAATCTCACATTGAAAGCTGGCCTCAGTGCAACAGTAATTTTATATAAGAATTTAATGGCTTCAAGGAAATTAAGGTTCCTCCTACTTTGTGGATTTTAGCTGGGGTGCAGTTTTCACAACTATTCAGTTGTGAGAGGCAAATTATTGAACCACGTGTACATGCTGTTGTGACAGTTAAGAAAATATATCTGGCCTAGTTTACATATACATGCAACGCACAGATACACAGTACTTAATCTACTTAAAATCTGTTCCTAACCTCTGAATTTCTCCGACCTTAGGGAAAAAAAACCAAGGTCATAGCTATATAATTGCAAAGATCCAGCTGTGTCCTATTTAACCAATCACTTCATGAGCTAATTCAGAGGTCCTGTGTCTACCAAACCTCAGTGTGCTTAAGATTCACAATTAAATTTGAAAACTGAAAGCTCATCTTACCAACATTGCATAAGTATCTGTGAAGCGTGTGGCTATCATACAGAATCCTGTGGACAGGCTCTACCTTTCTTGAATCTAGGTTGTTCTTTTTAGTATGATGCCAGTTTACAGTAAAGGATGTCCACCGCTTTCTAAGAAGACATCCAATCTTGAAACTTGAGAGATTAAAAAATGAACCCTGAGTATCCATTTGAGAAAGTTACCTGAATTTCTCTGTGTTCCTTGAAAAACCAAATTTAAAAACACAGACAGTTTCTATCTATAAACATCTGTGATTTAAAAATGCTCACCAGGGAACAATGTTCTTCATTCTGGAGTAGTAAGGGGATAAGGGGATGCTGTGAAAGTGCTGCACTCAATATGCCAGCAAATTTGGAAAACTCAGCAGTGGCCACAGGACTGGAAAAGGTCAGTTTTCATTCCAATCCCAAAGAAAGGCAATGCCAGAGAATGCTCAAACTACTGCACAATTGCACTCATCTCACACTCTAGTAAAGTAATGCTCAAAATTCTCCAAGCCAGGCTTGAGCAATACGTGAACTGTGAACTTCCAGATGTTCAAGCTGGTTTTAGAAAAGGCAGAGGAACCAGAGATCAAATTGCCAACATCTGCTGGATCATGGAAAAAGCAAGAGAGTTCCAGAAAAACATCTATTTCTGCTTTATTGACTATGCCAAAGCCTTTGACTGTGTGGATCACAATCAACTGTGGAAAATTCTAAAAGAGATGGGAATACCAGACCACCTGACCTGCCTCTTGAGAAACCTATATGCAGGTCAGGAAGCAACAGTTAGAAATGGACATGGAACAACAGATTGGTTCCAAATAGGAAAAGGAGTATGTCAAGGCTGTATATTGTCACCCTGCTTATTTAACTTATATGCAGAGTGCATCATGAGAAATGCTGGGCTGGAAGAAGCACAAGCTGGAATCAAGATTGCCAGGAGAAATATCAATAACCTCAGATATGCAGATGACACCACCCTTATGGCAGAAAGTGAAGAGGAACTAAAAAGCCTCTTCATGAAAGTGAAAGTGGAGAATGAAAAAGTTGGCTTAAAGCTCAACATTCAGAAAACAAAGATCATGGCATCCGGTCCATTCACTTCATGGGAAATAGATGGGGAAACGGTGTCAGACTTTATTTTTTTGGGCTCCAAAATCACTGCAGATGGTAACTGCAGCCATGAAATTAAAAGACGCTTACTCTTTGGGAGAAAAGTTATGACCAACCTAGATAGCATATTGAAAAGCAGAGACATTACAACAAAGGTCCATCTAGTCAAGGCTATGGTTTTTCCAGTGGTCATGTATGGACGTGAGAGTTGGACTATGAAGAAAGCTGAGCGCCGAAGAATTGATGCTTTTGAACTGTGGTGTTGGAGAAGACTCTTGAGAGTCCCTTGGACTGTAAGGAGATCCAGCCAGTCCATTCTGAAGGAGATCAGCCCTGGGATTACTCTGGAAGGAATGATGCTAAAGCTGAAACTCCAGTACTTTGGCCACCTTCTGCGAAGAGTTGACTCATTGGAAAAGACTCTGATGCTGGGAGGGATTAGAGGAAAGAGGAAAAGGGGACAACAGAGGATGAGATGGCTGGATGGCATCACTGACTCGATGGATGTGAGTCTGAGTGAACTCCGGGAGTTGGTGATGGACAGGGAGGCCTGGCGTGCTGCAATTCATGGGGTTGCAAAGAGTCAGACACGACTGAGCGACTGAACTGAACTGAACTGAACTGACTGAAGGGGATAAGAGATTAGTTGTCCAGATTCTCTGAGAAACAGCTGCCAAGAACGGATTAAATACAAAGGATTTTTTAGGCAGGAAAGAGTTGTGAGAAGAAATGAAGAGGGAGATGGGAATATTTGGGAGAGCCAGCAGACAACTGCACACCTGACCTGGAGAGAAAGTGAGAGTGAATAAAGTGGGATGAAAACATACTGTACCACTTTGCAGTCTAAGTTCCAGCAAAGCTTTCTGGGTATTTCTGAGCTAAAGCTAGTCATCATCAGAGTCCTGTGTCTCCCAGAAATACCCTCTTAACCTGAGCCATGATTGGCTGGTAGCAGCCCTGGAAGATGTGGCCTCAGCCCAGACTCAGTGATGAATTGTGAGTACATTGCCTGGGTCCCTGGGATTTCAATTGCATGCCATAAATGCTTCACATGTCATAAACAAGATGGAGAATAATTTAGGTAATATGTATAGAATATAACTTCTTTATTATTCAACTTACTACTCTATGAGTAGCAAGTACATACTACAAGGTGCTGTATAACAAACCACCCCCCACATCTGTGTACTGCTTATTGGCCTGCCTTGTAATATTTGTGTTGAAAAATGCACATGTGAAAGAAACTTAGATACTAGAAACTGAGTAAGTAGGCATTTAGTGTGAAGCTTTAAGTTAATCTGGCTAAGAATTGGGCTATGTTTGTTTTTTAAAAACTATTTATTTGGCTGCACTGGGTCTTAGCTGTGGCATGCAGGATTGATGCGACCTGCAGGATTTTCAGTTGCATCATGGCATGTGGGATGTGGTTCCCTGATCAGAAATTAAGCCTGGGCACCTGCACGGGGAGCAGAGTCTTAGCCACTGGACCATCAGGAATGTCCTGGGCTATGTTTAATATTTATCCTGGCTATAGGTACAAAAGATCTCAAGTTCCTCCTGTGTGCTTTTTGTTTTATTTTGTTCTCCCCTGTTGACTTGGAGATTTCCTTAGTATTCTTCTTCAGAGAGATGTTACCCCTTACCAAGAACTGATATATCCCATTACTATAATTTTATTACTCTAAGGGCATGTAAATTGATCTATCTATCTATATATATATAATTCATATTCACACAGCATACCATTGAGATTAACTTCTCAGAATAATATCACTGAGATCCACTGAAGTTGTTTTATATATCAGTAGTTCATTACCATTTATTACTGAGATGTATTCCATTGTATGGATATAACTCTGTTTGTCCATTTAACTGTTAGAGGACATTTGAATTATTTCCTATTTTTGGCAATTACAAATAACTGCTATGAACATTCATGCATAGATTTTCATCATTTTTGGATAAATATCCAGGAATGTGATTGTTGGGTCAAACAATGCTCATATGTTTAACTTTATAAGAAGGTGAACCTGTTTTCCAGAGTGGTGGTACCATTTTATATCCCCACTAACAATGCATGAAACAGTTATTCCACAGCCTTGCTAGCACTTAAAATTGACACTACTTTTAAAATTTTTAGTTCTTCTAATCATTGTATAATTGTGTCTAATTATAGCCTAAATTTGAGCTTCCCGGGTAGCACAGCTGTAAAGAATCTGCCTGCAATGCAGGAGACCTTGGTTCAGTTCCTGGGTCTGGAAGTTCCCCTCAGGAAGGAATAGGCTATCCACTCCAGTATTCTTGGACTTCCCTGGTGGCTCAGACAGTAGAGAATCTGTCTGCAATGCAGGAGACTCAGGTTGGGAAGATCTCCTGGAGCAGGGAATGGCAACCCACTCCAGTATTCTTGCCTGGAGAATTCCATGGACAGGGGAACCTGTCCATAGGGTCACAAAGAGTTGGAGACGACTGAGCAACTAAGCACAGCATATAACCTACATTTGCATTTCAATAATGCCAGTGATGTTGAACCTATTTTTAAATGAATATTTGTCATCCTTTTATTCTCTTTCATGAAATGTCCAAGATTTTGTCCATTTTCTAATTGAATTGTTTGTTCTCTTATTATTCAGTTTACAAAATTCTCAATGTATTCTATATTCAAAGCTTTGTCAAATATATGATTTGCAAATAGTTTCTCCCAATTTATGTATCATCTTAACTGGGTCCTTTGCAAAGCAAAATTTTAAATTTTTAATAAATCTTAAGTTATTGATATTTTAATAGATCATAATTTTGGTGACATACCTGAGAACTCATCACTTTATATTTTTTATAGATTAAAAATAATAGTAGATAAATATGAGACAGAAATGTAATGAAATGTATTTTTTGAGAGGTAAATGAAACATATATAATGCAAATATATATTTGTATAATATATAAATATATGTACATTTATATGCTTGTATATGTATACGCATACATAGCCACAAAATAAATCTACCAAATAAATCATGCTCCAAAGAAGATATTAACTTGTAAGAAGAAATTTATAAAATTATAAGAGTATTTATTTACATAGCCTTATGCTAATAAATTTGAAAGCATAATTGAAATGGATGATTTTCTAAGAAAATTGAAATTACCAAATTTTAAGTCTAAATAACACAATGCAAGCATGTGTACACAGTTGCTCAGTTGTATCCGATTCCTTGTGACCCCATGGATTGTAGCTCACAAGGCTCCTCTGTCCATGGAATTTTCCAGGCAAGAACACTGGAGTGAGTTGCCATTTCTTACTCCAAAATAACAATAATCAAGTAGAAAATGCAGTAAATACTTAAATACCTATCTACACAAAATATTTTATTAAAATGTAATTTCCTTATACCAGTTTGTGTGTGTGTGTATATATATATATAGGCAAGTTAATGTATTTATAGCACACAGTAATAGCCAGCATCATGATTAATACTGGAACACTAGGCACTTTCTCATTTAAACTAGGAACAAAAGAAGGACAATTACAATCATCACTATTTTTTATAATTGTCCTGAAAATAAAAGCAACATAAATACTGGAACTAGGAAGAAAATAATAATAATTATTTGCAAATTATGTGATTATATATTCAAGAAATGCTAAGAAAATGACAATTAGAATTAATAGAAGAATTCAGTAATGCAGTCAATCACACAAAAATAATCAAATATAGTTTTCTTGTATAATAATAACCCTTTAGAATTTGTAATACAGAAAATTATTGCATTTACAATTGTAATATTTTAAACACTGATATTATTTCACAAATATAAAATAATAAAGAAAGATATCAAATAAATGGACAGGTATTATATAAAAATATTAAAATCTATACAAGGACTTGGAAAAAGACTTGAATAAATGGAGAACTATAGTTTATGTGTATATAGCTATAATACTGGAAATAAGTCAATTTCCCTAAAATTAACCAATACATTCAATACAGTTTATGAACAAAACAAGTATGATTTTGCTTTTCTTTCTTTCTTGACAATAAGTATTCTAATGCTTACCTGGGACAATAAATATACAAAAGTGGCTAGAAAAAAAGAAAACTGAAATAGAAGAGGCATAAAGAATTTGGTTTACCAAATAGTAAAGTATGTTGAGTGACATCATTAAAGATGGCAGAGTAGAAAGCTTTGGGAATTTGTCTCCCCATCAAAACAGCTATTGAACTGGCAAGAACAATTAGAATCAAGTATTTTGGAATTCTAGCATCTAGTCATATACTTCAGAAAAGGCAATGGCACCCCATTCCAGTACTCTTGCCTGGAAAATCCCATGGATGGAGGAGCCTGGTGGGCTGCGGTCCATGGGGTCGCGAAGAGTCGGATACAACTGAAAGAACTTCACTTTCACTTTTCACTTTCATGCATTGGAGAAGGAAATGGCAACCCACTCCAGTGTTCTTGCCTGGAGAATCCTGGGGACGGGGGAGCCTGGTGGGCTGCCGTCTCTGGGATCGCACAGAGTCGGACACGACTGAAGCAACTTAGCAGCAGCAGCAGCAGCAGTCATATACTTGTAGTATCTATGGGGGTCTTAGAGGAAAAAGGCCGATAAATTTCAGTGGGTTTTTCACAATAACCACCCTCCTCCATCTCCTAGCCCTGTGGCAAGCAACCAAAGTGTCTCCAGACTGGTACTGCTTGCTGGTTCCAGAATGTGGAATAAGGAGATTGTTCTCTAAAAAAAGAAGCAGTGTGATTTATCTGCCTGGTGGATCACTGGGACTAGCAGAGAGGCTCTCCATTGTTTAAAACTCATTTGCTAAACTGGCTTCCCAGGCATCATCTGCAGAAGAAACTAAGAGAGACAGACCAAACTCTCTGTTTCTCTCACTGGATCTAGACACTCAAGGAAATTCTGTCAGGTTACTGGCTCACCATGAGACAACAGAACAAATACTTCAGTGTCCTCACAGACAGGAAATAGAGCCTTTGCAAAAATCATTTGGAAAAGTTACTAAACAAATATATAACTGTAGCCCTCAAGAAGAAACAATAATCCCAGGGGAGGAAAGGGAATCTGATTTCAGAGTTACCAGAATACCATATTCAAAATGTCTAGTTCTCAACAAAAAACTACAAAGTGCACATGCACGTGCGCACACACACATGCACACATGCACACACACACATGCACACGCACACACAAACACACACACACATGCACACGCACACACACACAGAAGTATGGCCCAGTCTCAGAAAGAAAACATCATCCATTCAGGAAGGCCAGGCATTGAACTTACTAGACAAAGACTTGAAATAGACAATTTTAAATACACTCAAAGAGTTGAAGGAAATCATGGACAAAGAATAGTAGAAGGCAACCAGGAAAACAGTGCATGAACAAGTAGGAAATAGAAATTAAAAATGGAATCAAATAGAAATTCTGGATTAAAAAATAAAGTAACTGAAATGAAAAACTTACTACAAAAGTTAAACGAGAGATTTTAACAGGTAGGTAAAAAGGAAGCATTGAATACAAAGGTCGGGCAATTTAAATTAACCAGCCTTAGGAGAAGAAAGAAAAAGAATGAAGAAAATGGATCAGAGCCTAAGCATACTGACATAAATATTATGGGATTTCCAAAAGGAGAAGAAAGAAAGGGGTGGATAGAATATCTGAAGAAATAACAGCCCCAAACTTCCCAAATTCAGTAAAACACAGGAACCTACACATCCAGAAAGGTTCCATGATTCCTGAGCAAAGAGATATGCACAAAGACACACTAAAATCAAACTGTTGGAAGACAAAGATAAAGTCTTGAAAGCAGCAAGGGATTCTCATATACAAAGGCTCCTCAAGAAGAAGAATGGCTGACTTCTCAGTGGAAACTCTGCAGGCCATAACACAATGGAGATATATTTAAAGTGCTGGATGAAAACAAAACAAAACAAAAGCTGTCAATATAGAGTCTATAATCAGAAATTAAGACATTCTCAGATTAAAACAAAAGCAAAGCCTGTCTTTTGTTGTAGATTTGCTCTATAAGAAATGCTGAAAGGAGTCTTTCAAGTTGGAACAAAAAGACAGTAGAAAGTAACTCAAAGCTATATGAAAATAATAAGTTTTATAGTAGGGGTAAATATATGGGGAAATAGAAAAACCTGTATGGTGGAAACTCTGGGTTATAGGATTTATATATATATTCGTTTTTAGTGGGCACTTTCAGCTTCTATTTCAAGAGTTTGATGGGAGGGTGGTATAGACTTAGTCATAGGAGCATGTGGCTACATTTCATTTATAACCTTGTGATTTTCCGCTTAAAACTTAACAAGCCTATATGTTTTTGGGCTGAAGCTGGGTTTTTTTGTTGCGAATTAGGCAATTTGGAAAGCGGCACTAACTTCTTATCTCCCTGGGGCTACAGCCTGCGTTATTCATAGATTGGTAGGAGATGGGAGTTCTTGCCATCAATACTGTCTTGCACAGGGAAAATGTCCTAACACACCATCATCCAATATTCTCTTGGGAAGGATGATGGGTCTGAAAATTAGAGTGTGCCGAATAAGCCCCAGTAACAGCATCATTTATCATGTGAAGTCCCACAGAGAGGGAGCAGCTTGTTTAAGGGCCATGCTAAGGAGATGCAAGCTCTCTCAGGACTAGAGGGGTTTCTGCCTCCCTCCTGATGCTTATTCTGTGGCTGTGTCTTTGTGGAGGTAGGCAGAGTCTTGGGATTTGAAGGAGGACATGCCTGGGGGCGGGGGGAAGAAAGACAGAGATACAAAGAGAAAGAGGTGCTTCTTTGGCGGTCCAGTGGTTGAGGATCTGCCTGCCCACGCTGGGGACATGGGTTCAATCCCTGGTCAGGGAGCTAAGATCCAGCATGCTCCAGAACACCTAAGTCTGCATACTGCAATTATTGAGGCCCAATGCACCACAATGAAGACCTAGTGCAGTCAAACACACACACACACACACACACACACACACACATGCACACGCGCACACACACACAGAGAAAAAGAGAAAGAAAAACACCCTTACTTCTATTTAAAATGCATACCTTATCATCCTTATGGCTCTGAGGTAAAACACCTGCCCACTGTGAGAGTCAAAGAGAGTTTTTCACTCATTGTCTGCTTGTCAGTCACACCAATAAATTTATTCAAGAGAATCTAGAGTAAAGGGAAAAAATGTGGAGTGGGTGGCCTCCTTCCAAAAGGCATACCTGGCAGATGGATGTGACTAATGGGAGCAAAAGACAAAATGCACAGAGGAAACCTCATTACAGCATCTTTTTTAATAGCAGGCGGAATTTGTATGTTCTTTCTTGTCTATCTTTTCCCCTTGGTTGGTACACCAGCTGTCTAGATCACTTCCTTCACAGACGTTTCCCTTTGGTGGAGAAGACATGGAAACATACAGGAAACAACACCCAAATAAGACACAAATTATGGATCAAAGTGATTCATAAGAATATGAGAGAATATTTTTGAGCTTACCAACTATATCAACAGGAAGGTGACTAACGTGGCCTTGAAATTGCCCCATGGCAGAATTATAGCCTAAAACATATGCTTAAAATCTATTTAAATAAAAATTTGGTTATTCTCTTTAATATATTTATTTTCTTTTTCTGATGAAAAGTAGACTTCCAAGGAGTAGGGGTCAGGGCCCCCAGGAGAATCACATGCATATTCAAATGAGGTAGCTCAGTGGTAAAGAATCTTCCTGCCAAAGCAGGAGATGGGGGTTTGAACCCTGGGTTGGGAAGATCCCTTGGAGGAGGAAATGACAACACACTGCAGTATTTTTGCCTGGAGAATCCCATGGCCAGAGGAATCTGGCTGGCTACAGTCCATGGGGTCACAAAGAGTCAGACACAACTGAGTGCCTGAGCATACACAAGCACACACACACACAATATGTTTACAAAATTCTGTGCCAGATGAAGGAGAATCAACAATGAATTGTGAAGCCCCTGGGGCTAGCAATAGTGAAGGGCTGTATCACTCCTTGGGGGTTATAGACTAAAAAAGAAACATCAACCAGCTCCCAGGAGTTGTGGCTGTAGGTGGAGAATCTTAGCCAATCTGCAGCAACTTGGAGGAGGAGCCAAATCCCACTTCCTGCCCTCCTCCCATCCCCCACTGGTATCTTTCATTGGATGAATCCTGCTAGAAGCTGGGCGAGGGGGCAAGGAGCCTGTTGATTGGTCCATGAAGGTAAGTTTCTCTTGCCCTCAAGTAGAAAATGGCCAGAGGCCAAGGGGAGAATATCCAACAGCTGGTGAATAGTTAAATTTCTCATAAACGTAGAACAAAGCTCTTTGTTTAGATTGTGTTCTTTTTGTAAAAAATGCACACCTATTGTACTGTTGTTATTTAATGTTTATTAAACACTTCTAGCTCATTAAGCATTCACAAATTAGGGCCTAATTCTGCAAGCTTTTTTCCTAGCTATGAAAATCAGCAGTTTTTCCTCAGCTGCCTTTATCTGGTTGAAAGGAAAAAAATGTTTAAACAAACGTTAAAGGGTTATGTGAAAACTCTGAAAAAAGTATCAACAATCAGCTACAAGAGAGGAACACAAGACTTCCTGAAGCATGTATAATTATATTAGGAATTTACAAAGAAGACACTCTCTGCTGGTTCCAAACCTGTATTTAGGGGCTAAAATACCTGGTTGGATCCTTTTCAGTCCTAGCTATTGATTTAGGAATTCAGAACTATTTATTCTCCTGCTCAATAGAGAAGATTGCTTACCATAGCAACCCCTGCATTAACATGCAGCTTCCTGGTTACAAAGCACCTTCCTAAGGAGGATGAACATCAATGTGAAACATGATCCCAGTTTTTAAAATATAGTTTTAAGGGAGGAGGCAGTTATATTAAAACTCATAACAAAGAGGACAACCCAAGATGGAGATTAGCAATAGTTTAAGGCTTTTATGCAATTATGGAATCTGCATGTATTTCCTGATCCCAAGCACTCTGTTCCATTTGCGCTTCTATAAGCCAAAGCGGGTGGGGAATAATAAAATATTATACCTAACCCACAGCCAACCTAAGAAGCCTGCTGCTCTCTATGGGGAATTTTAACACGGGTCAGCTTCACCCTACTTTTCCTAGATTTATCTTTCTTCTTTTTGTTAGAGAAAGGCAAATTTCTGGTCCTGCCACTCAAAATCTCAAAGTGAAAATATTTAGACTAATTTAAAGTGAATTTCCCTGATGTCGATCAAGTGTCTGAAACACTAGTGATTGTTTTCACCTTGTCTTGTGACGTGAGGCAGCATTTTAATTAGGAAAGAAAAATAATGACTTGTGCTCATAACTGATAGTCACAGTTTCTGTCACTGAGCTCAAAATGAACAGAGGACAGGAGGGAAGTCATGATTTGTATATCAGCCATCAGGGCATCCAGGCTTTTTCTGTTTTTGGTGTTTCTCTGGTTAGAAATGCCAGTTCACAGGATCATCATAACACTGTTTAAGGCCAATGATGATACTGAAAGATAACCCTGGAATTGTTAGTGAGTTTGATGTTCTGGTTCACCTCTGGGACAGTTTTTACTTGAGGAAGACAGTGACTGAACAAAAAAAAAAAAAAAAATGTGGGGGCTCAAGTACCTCTGAGGACCTGTCAGGTAATAGAGGAGGCATCCAGGGAGGAGAAGCAGGGGAACCCTGGGTGTAAACACAGGGAAGTGAGTTGGAGGAAGAGGAGCAGGAGAATGGGTCCAGGTAGCAGTCGTTTCATCTATAGCCTCTGTGTCTGGAGCTCTGTTTGGACCATGGAAGCAGCTAGAGGTTTGTGGGAGGACACCATGGCTGACTGCTGGAGCAAATATGCTAAGCTCCTGCATACATTTTTATCCGGGACACTTCCTCCTATGATGTCACCTGGTTTACTTTTAAATTATACTCCCCTCCTTCAGCCTCCATGAAAAATGAGAATCTAGATCCTTGGCAGACATACCATTGCATTAATTTTCAGAGAATTGGCTTAGTCATAAGGGGTTCTCTTCTTTTGAGGTGACCTCAGCATTTGTGGGTACTGCATGACTCAGGAAGGTTCATCTGGGGAGATAAGGTGAAATGAAGAATCACAATGGATAAATCAGGAGTTTGGGATTCACATGCACACACACACACACATTAATATGCTATAAAGCAGATACCCAACAAGGACCTATGTTGGGACTTATGGTTTGTAATAGCCTACATAGGAAAATAGTCTGAAAGAACATGTGTGCGTGTGTGTGCGTGTGTGTGTGTGCGTGTGTGTGCGTGTGTGTGTATGAGTTTAGATATATTGGAATCACTTGGCTGTATACCTAAAACCAACATAACATTGTAAATCAATTATACTTCAATAAAAAACAAATGAGCAAAACAAATGGATTCAACCAGGCCTTCTACAGTTGTCAGTGTGTTGTAGAATCAAATAATAAATCAGGCAGTTAATGGGTGATTAGAATATTAGAATCATCTGAATTATAATTGGTGAGCTATTTTCAGCTCTTTTCATCGTTAGAGAGTTGTTATTCAAACTCTAGTGAATACCAATAGTACTTAGAAAGCTAGTAATCATGAAGATTCAGGAACTTCACCTCCAGGGACTGGGTCTTGGGTGGAAGCTGATAATCTGCATTTGTAAGAAGGTCTTGGGTAACGCTGTTGTGCTGAGGGCCACAGTTTTGAGTACCACTGAGGCAGTTGTCTCTGGCTTTCCTGGTGACTCAGTGATAAAGAATCTGCCTGCCAATTCAAGAGATGCAGGTTTGATCCCTGGGTTGGGAAGATCCCCTGGAGAAGGAAATGGCAACCCACTCTAGTATTCTTGCATGGGAAATCCTATGGACAGAGGAGCCTGGTGGGCTGCAGCCCACGGGGTCACAAAAGAGTTGGATTTAGTGACTAAACAACAACATACAAGGCATTGTATACTAACCAGTGGTTGAATGGTTAGGTCCAGGAGTCTGTGTTTTAACAAGCCTCTTGTTGATACTTAAAGCATACCAAAATCTGAAAAGAATTGTTTTAAGCCACTTATTCTCAACCTTAGCTAGACATTACTTTATAATACCAATGCCTGGGTTTTATCTAGCCCCTAGCCAGTTCTATTAAAATTGGACTGAAAAAGAGTCTGACATAGGGATTAGTTGAAGTTGCCCAGACTTTCAAATGTGCAACCAAGGCTGAGAACCATTTCTTGACCATATCTTCATTTCTAGATGGCACAAGACTAGAGTATCTGCAATTTGTATTTGTCAGTGTGTTGATAGGGAAGGAAAAGAGATGGATAAGAATTCTAGCATCTGAAAGGAAATAAGCTTTGCTGATCTTGTGTGAAGTCAATCCCAGCTTACCTTACAGACTGTAGGGCATGTGAGTAATGAAGGGCTTGATTCAAAAGACTTGGGAATGAGTCAGTTGGAAAAGGTGGAAATTTGGGCAAAAGAGCAAATTCTATAAATCTGTAGAAGTGAAACCCATTTAGCTGCCTCCAATGGGCCAAATGTGCTATTTAAAAATGCTCCAATAGAGCATTCAATTTCACAGCTGTCTGTAGCTTTGAGGCCAAATTCTCCTTCCCTAAAGTTAGGAAACAGAAGTAGGAGTGCTACCAAAAGCCACATGCACTACTGAGATATTAATTAAGCCCCAAAGACCTCAAGGACCCCTGTCCAGTCCTCCTGAATGCATTATTCTTTGCCAGATCATGCAAGCAGACCTCTCTTGACCTTCATCACATTTGAACCAGATCGCCAAGTCTGGATTATTAACATAAAAGGATGTCAACATTTTAAATTCTGGAGAATAGAGTCCTCTAACGCTAACCCACATCCTTTTGTTATTTCCCCAAGATCTTAAGACTTTTTCTGTTTTTGTGAAACAGTTTCTTATTGAATTGTTAAACAAAAAGCAGGATTCTTTCCATTTGCAAAATCCAGCTTAAATATTCAGACAGTCAGTGTGGGTATTATGTCAAGTCAAAGTGCTGATGAAGAATCAGAAACACAGACTCCTCACATGCTCTGTGACATTTGACTCTGAGACTGTTCTGAACCTCAATTTCCTTTACTGTCAAATGACAGTTAATTCTCATGTTCTCTTTTAATGTTAATAGTGTACATCTTAATAAAAAAGAAAAAAATGGTTATCTGGAGAATTCTATGTGATTATGTGTGTGTGTGTGTACATGTTCAGTTGTGACTGACTCTTTGCGACCCCATAGACTGTAGCCCACTAGGCTCCACCATCCATGGAATTTTCCAGCCAAGAATTGGAGTGGGTTGCCATTTCCTATTTCAGATGTGATCACAGTCAATGGCAAATCTGTTGTGTTAGTTTTCAAACTTTCAACTACAACACTAAATGAAACTTTACCTCTTTGGAATGACACTGCTTTGGTACTGACTCCCTGCTTTTCCTTTCCTGCTGTGGAATGGCTCTTGTTTTTCATTGATATAATTTAAATAACTGGAAAAAGTAAGCTATATTCTCCAATTCATTCCTCTTAGAGTGATACAAAATAAAGGATTTTTCCTATGATCTGCTTCCAGATCATTCTCACCAACTGTGAATTTCCCATTCGTAGAGAGTTATCTGTTGAAACTTTTTTCCTCTGTTGGTTTGTACTTTGCCATCTTTTTGAAATAAAGGTCCATTTACTTTTTTGGTTCTAGGAAAACAAGCTATTGCAAGAATTAGAATGAAGTAGGAGGAATTAAGTTTCTCTAATTTGCTAGTAAACTGACAAATACCTACAAAGACCCTTCTTCAGGTCTCCTGAGTAGATTCATCTTTGCCAACAGATACAAATACATTCTTCTTGACTTTGCCAACCATTGTACCCATGTCAAAGTTGGAACTGTATTAAAATAAAAGGATGTCAAGACTTAAAATCATTGCCGAGAATACATCACGCAAGTCTGGCATTAATGATGGGCATTGATATCAACCAAATTAGTAATAAGTGATTATGGAGAAAGAATTGGCCATTTTGGCTAAAAAATGTGTCAAGGGAAGAAGGGAAAGCAGGGAAAAGGTCTAGTTCTTGAATTCAAGAACACTGGGCTTGAGTTTTGATCATTAGTTAATTAGCTTGGAACAATTTCTAAGTTGTTCCAGGTGTGAAATGGACCAAGACCAGTGCTCTTGAACATTAATGTGCATTTGAATTCCATGAGAAATTGGTAGAATGTGGACTGTGGATTGGGGTTCAAGAGCCTGTATGTCTAGTGTCTCCAAAGTGATACTGATGCTGTGAAATCTGAAATCACACACTCTGAGTAGCAAGTGGACAGATGATTCTCCACAAGTTACAGTCTAGTTCTGGAAGCACATACATATATGATCGAAAGATATATGATAGATAACTTTTGAGTCATTTTGAAGAACTCTATTAAGTGTAGTGTAGTGTGTGTGTGTGTGTGTGTGTGTGTTTAGTGACTAAGTTGTGTCACACTCTTTGTGACCCCATGGACTGTAGCGTGCCAGGATCCTCTGTCCATGGGATTTCCCAGGCAAGAACACTGGAATAGGTTACCATTTCCTTCGCCAGGGGATCTTCCTGACCTATGGATCGAACTTGTGTCTCCTGAATTGGTAGGTGGATTCTTTACCCATGAGCCACCTGGAAAGCATCTTCGTGTGAATGTGGTATGGTACCTAGATGGATTCTCTACAATTTCATGCTCTTGTTGCAAGAAATATATCAATACCAGAAGTAAGAGTTTTTGAAGTAATGGTCTTCCACCTTTCCCTAAAATACTATTCTCTGCCTATTCAGTACCTTCTAATTCCCCTCCAAAAGAACCTCCAAAAGAAATTTGAGTAAGTATTGGAAACCTCCTGATTTGCTCTATCAGTCAGGGAATTATGCTTTTTAAGTTTTTGCTAAATCTATGGTCCCTAAACAATGGATTACGTTGATCTGTTAATTGCCAAATCAGTTATTTTCTTTTAAACGTCTTGTATTGTAATATGAGTTTCTAATTTTTGTCCTGAGATTGAATCTATATTCCAGTCAGTGACACAGAATATTAACATATATTTGCATACTACTAATGAGAAATGCTCTGATGAAATTCTAACCTGAGTTATGTAGACAAATCAAGAAAACTTCCTAGTGTGTCTGATTGCATGGGTTGATTTACACATCCCAAGACAGACTCATGAAATTAACAATTATGATGACAGGACTATAAACACAGATATGAGTTTGGCTTTTCATTGTTTTATCTTTAAGTGGATCATTTTATGAGGTTTCAGAGTTTCAGGTTTTTGCTTGGGAAGGTAGGCACCTGTGACAAGATGCAGCCTACCTGCAGTAACAGCAAACGCAAGCTGCTAACTCTCCTGAGGAAGGCATTTCCAAATTTCATTCCCCGAAGACTAATATCTGCAGTGAAGTCAAAGATGTGGTGTGTGCACCCCTTGCCATGTGTGTGTGGGACGCACTCACTTTGGTGAAATAGAAAGAGGGGAACAAGTGCAACCTACCTTCTGTTATATAAGAACAGGGAACAGTAAAATATTAATACCAAAGAGAGAGTTTCATTTACAATGAACATCAACGCCTTCCTATTAGGTGTGGGAGTGGGAAAAGTTTCTGCTGAGAATATAAACTTACTGAAGATATTAAAAAGAAAACAACTTTACTTCATTCCTAAACTCACTGGGCAAAATATATTAAAAAAAATTCTTAGCATCTCTGCTATCTTAAAAATATGTCATTATATTCCTCCAAAATTTAAGCTCACTTGAATTTTTATATGGTACCAAATTAATGGTGAAAGTAATTTATTTGGAATCAGAATTCCTTGATTTGAAATCTGACTTTGAATCACTCACCTGAACTCTCTGAGCCTGTTTTCTATAAAATGAACTGTTAGATATTCACTAACACCCTCACTACTATTGTAATTTCTTAATCAGTTTCTTAATTGATATCTTGAGTTCTTCATGTTTACTTACAAATCCCAAATGATGCTTACTGCCCTTCTTCACACTTGTCTTTCACATTTAACATTTTTCATAACTTGGCAACTTTCCTTTAAAAGACCCACATTGAGTTTCCTATCTGATGTGTGGGCTTTAGACTATTAAGGCTCTAGTGGTCCAGGAGATGAAGAGGACCCCAGGAGAATGGGCCGATGGATGGAGGCAATGTGCCTCTTCTCCTTCTATCTTGTGTCTCAGTGAGGTTGTCTCTTTAGGGAGATATGAACTTTGGAGAGGAGCTTTGCATTGACCACAATTATTGTCTTCCTGGAGCAACTTGTAGGTGGTTAGCTCAGAATGTCCTTAATGGAAAACGAAGTCCAGATGTCCCTTGGGGCTGGCTCTGCTCCTATACCCTTGTGAGATCAATTGTATGCATCTATGCCCAACCCTTGGCTCCAAGGGAAATATTTACATCATGGAAATCAGCACATGCTATGAATTGTGGTATTTATTAGAACCAGTTGTTAAATATATATGACCATTAGAACTGGATATTATATATACACATAAGCACACACAAACACATACCAACACCACTCATGTTGGGAATTTGTCAGTCTTTGTCAAGGCAAAGAACCAGATTAGAACTTCTCTTTCCTAAATGTTCTTTTGTGATTTCTCTCCAATTTAGGATGCCCATGCAGTTAATTTTCAAAAATGTGTATAATATATAATCATTTCATATATTTATTAAAGAAATACATATTCATAATGCATTAAAATGGAAGGGAGAAAACATTCATGTTTGCATGATACAAATTATTACAATTAGTAATACCATTGTGCTGTGCTTGTGTTCAGTCACTCCAGTCATGTCTGACTCTTTGTCACACCATGGACCATAGCCTGTCAGGCTCATCTTTCCACTGGATTCTCCAGGCAAGAATACTGGAGTGGACTGCCATGCCCTCCTCCAGGGGATCTTCCTGACCCAGGGATAGAACCCACATCTCCTGAGTCTCCTACATTGCATCCAGAATCTATACCGCTGAGCCACCAGGGAAGCCCAGTAATGAGTGAGTGAGTAAAAGTTGCTCAGTCGAGTCCGTCTCTTTGTGACCCTGTGGATTGTAGCCTGGGATGCTCCTCTGTCTGTGGAATTCTTCAGGCCAGAATACTGGAGTGAGTTGCCATTTTCTTCTCCAGGGAATCTTCCCAAGCCAGGGATTGAACCCAGGTCTCCCACGTTGCAGATGAATTCTTTACCATCTGACCTACCAGAGAAGCCCTGGAGATAGTATATTACTATCATAGTTTTTATATATACAGTCCTGTGAAAAGGGGTAATTTTCATAATCATTACTCTCTGCTTTATGTTTGTTCTCAGTTCTCCACTATGATAAATAATACTGTAGTGAACAGCTTGATATAACCTAGATGGTGGAGAAAGGCTGTGGGGCAGAAATATAGGGTGTTATTTTGTTTGTACCCTGCACCTTCTTGAATTGTTGGCAAGGTGGGGACTATGACATGAGTAATTTAATCATGGCCAAGGAAAATTCAGCTGTCCATAGAGCAATTTGGAGAACCTAGTGATTTATGCAAGTTCTATAAAATGCCAACCGAATGGCATATGTGGGTGTGTTGAGATTTGCTGCCAGGTGGTTTTGAAAAGAGCTTGCCAGGGCTTAAATCAACCCGATCATCAGGATCAGAGCAGGAGCCAGCTATTTTTTTTTTTTTCTTATGCCCCAGTTCTGGACCTGACTGAGGACACCTGACAGGAATATTTGGCACCTCATGCACACGGAAGGAATCAACACCATCAGGGAGAGTTTGCTAACAGTGAAGACAGAGCCTTTAGTTGTCGGGTGAGGCCAAGAATTTCTGTGTGTCCTTGTTTGCCAAATCTACCTCCAGCTTGCTGGGTGGGTGTGTTTCTGAACCTACCACCCAGGCACAAGTCAAGCCAACTAATCTGGTATGTTGTGTTCCCTGATAACTCTGCTTTGAATCTATTTGTGTATATCTCCACCTGCTCTGTTCACCCAAGTTCCTGTGGTTGAATGTGTTTGGTTCTGAATGTATTGAATTCTTCATTTAATTCAATTCACCAGACATTTAATATGCAGTGGACCACTGGGAGGCAGGATACATTGGTTGTCTCCATTTTTTCCATACTGATGGCCTAGTAGAAAGATAAAGGATATTTTTTATATGTGTACTTTTTAAAGTCTTTATTGCATTTGTTGCAATATTGTTTCTGTTTTATCTTTTGCTTTTTGCTTATTTTGGCCATAACACATGTGTGATCTTAGCTCCCTGACCAGGGATCAAACCCGCACTCCTGCATTGGAAGGAGAGGTCGGAACTACTAGATTCAGGGAAGTTCTGAGATAAGGGGTATTAAAATACCCAGAATGTAAGTTGCATGGGATAGGGGCTCTCTTATGAATGAGCACTAAGCTTTGGGGACACAGAAAAAAGTTATAAATTTGAGTGACGAGAGGTGGGAACAGTGACTTCTTGGAAGTGGAGGCATCATAGTTTTTCAAGTGGTAAGTATAGACTTGAGGAATCTAGGTAGAGGGACTCTCATAGACAAAAAAGAAGCTAATAATTGTTTTCTATGACTACTTAGTGCTTTTTGATCAAGGGTTTCCCCATATTTTTGTTATTTATTATTTATTCCACAAAACACCCTGAATTGCTCAAGGGTCAAGCTACTGCACATTGCACTCATCTCACATGCTTATAAAGTAATGCTCAAAATTCTCCAAGCCAGGCTTCAACAATACATGAACCATGAACTTTCAGATGTTCAAGCTGGTTTTAGAAAAGGCAGAGGAACCAGAGATCAAATTGCCAACATCTGCTGGACCCTTGAAAAAGTAAGACAGTTCCAGAAAAACATCTATTTCTGCTTTATTGACTATGCCAAAGCCTTTGATTGTGTGGATCACAATAAACTGTGGAAAATTCTTCAAGAGATGGGAATACCAGACCACCTGACCTGCCTCTTGAAAAATCTGTATGAAAGTCAGGAAGCAAGAGTTAGAACTGGACATGGAACAACAGACTGGTTCCAAATAGGAAAAGGAGTATCTCAAGGCTATATATTGTCGCTGTGCTTATTTAACATAAATGCGGAGTACATCATGAGAAACGCTGGGCTGGATGAAGCACAAGTTGGAATCAAGATTGCTGGGAGAAATATCAATAATCTCAGATATGCAGATGACACATCCTTTATGGCAGAAAGTGAAGAAGAACTAAAGAGCCTCTTGATGAAAGTGAAAGAGGAAAGTGAAAAAGTTGGTTTAAAGCTCAACATTCAGAAAACTAAGATCGTGGCACCTGGTCCCATCACTTCATGGCAAATAGATGGAGAAACAGTGGAAACAGTGACAGACTTTACTTTGGGGGGCTCCAAAATCACTGCAGATGGTGACTGCAGCCATGAAATTACAAGATGCTTACTCCTTAGAAGGAAAGTTATGACCAACCTAGACAGCATATTAAAAAGCAGAGACATTACTTTGTCAACAAATGTCTGTCTAGTCAAGGATATGGTTTTTCCAGTGGTCATTTATGGATGTGAGAGTTGGACTGTGAAGAAAGCTGAATGCCAAAGAATTGATGCTTTTGAACTGTGGTGTTGGAGAAGACTCTTGAGAGTCCCTTGGACTGCAAGGAGATTCAACCAGTCCATCCTAAAGGAGATCAGTCCTGAATATTCATTGGAATGACTGATGCTGAAGCTGAAACTCCATTCCTTTGGCCACCTAATGCGAAGAACTGACTCATTTGAAAAGATCCTGATGCTGAGAAAGATTGAAGGCAGGAGGAGAGGGGATGACAGAGGATGAGATGTTTGGATGGCATCACTGACTCAATGGACATGAGTTTGAGTAAACTCCAGGAGTTGGTGATGGACAGGGTGGCCTGGTGTGCTGCAGTCCATGGGGTTGCAAAGAGTCGACACGACTGAGTGACTGGACTGAACTGAACTGTGTGAAGGACAGTGGTAGGAGTGTTTTTGTGACAGTTAACTGTTGCTAGACCACAAATGTTTTCTTACTTTGGATTCCTCCAAGAGTGGATCCTGAAATAAAGCTTTAGCTAGTCTATTTGGGAGAGAATCCCAGGAAATGTGGTGAGGGGAGTGGAGAGTGAGTCAGGGAAAGGAGGAATGCGGGAGAGATGAGGGAAAGAATGAGCAGGTCCCACCGGGGCCAGGACAGAACTAACTGAAGGAGGCACTGTTTTTGATGCAGTAATCAGTATGAACAATATTTTAATAAAATACATTTTAAAACATTAAAATAACAAAAAAGTGATAAAAATTATCAATATTTTTAGTGGTTTAAAAACAACACGTTTATTATCTCATAGTTCTAGAAGTCACAAATATGAAATGGGTTTCTCTGGGCAACATTTTAAGTAAAGATAGGGTCTAACAATGCTGTGCTGAACGATATTGGAGCCTCAGGCAAAAGGAAAAAATTATGGGGCGACACATTTTAAATGTATTTTTTTTTAATGGTGAACTTGTTTCAGAATATGAAAATCGCTGAAAAGGTATTGAAAAAAGTAAGTGTATTAAAAACTCATATCATTATTTTAAATTTAAATATTTTGTTTACATCAAGTCCAAATTTTATTATCATTTTACTTTACTGGTTTTCATGGAAACAAACTATTGATAATATTTTCATTAAAATCATTAACCATTTTAAAGCACTTGTAGACATGTACCTATTTCTTTTTCCTCAGGCTCCAGTATGGCTTGGCATGGCACAGGTTACCGTGGTGTGCTTAATCTCTCCACTGGGAGTCCTCTGAGATATTGATCCACCAACTTTGTCCCTCATTGGTCGGGAGCTCTTCCTGTAGGTGTTACCCCTCTGTCACTCCCAGCATGCTCTTGGGGTCAGCTGAAACCTGTAGGAAAGACACTACCATCATCTGCTATGGAGGGCTTGGATGTGCGTCTGAGGACCACAGGCTTCTACAGTGTAGAATCTGGGGATGTAGTAAAGGCTTTAGAGAAGGTATGTGATAATCATCATAGGTCTTGTTTAGAAATAATTTTCTGGACTCATATATAACAGTTTTGGAAATGAGGAAAGCAGGGAGCAGGAAGACTACTTTAGAAGAAACTGCAATAATTTGGTTGGGAGATAAAGTGACCTTGAACTAGGGGTGTGTCTGTGGGGCAAGGAAGAGAAGAGAAGTGGTAAGAAAACATTGCAGGGCTCGAATCCCTGAGTCCTGACCTCTAAATTGTTGTGTTGGGGAAATAAAGAAGGAAGATATGTAGAGAGGCTGTATTTCCCTTCAGTAGCTGGTATAGTTGAGATCTCTTCATCGAGTTGATAGCCTTCTAACCAAAAGTGGGGTCTAACTGCTTGTTGCTCAAAAGTGAATAAATAGGCCAGGTTGGTGGAAAGGAAAGTTTGCTTTATTCTGGATGTCAGCAACTGACAGGGGGTGAGGAGGGTGGACACCTGTCCAAAGGCTGACTCCTTCCCCCCATTCAGTGGGCTAGAGTTTTTACAGACTGAAAGAGCGGGTTACGTGCAGAAAGAGCACAGTCAGCTCTGACGGTCATCTTGATTATTTTTAATACAGTTAATATTCAGTTCCAGGGTGAATTTGTTCCCATTTCTTTGAGGCCAGTTCTCAGAACTGTAGCAGTTTATGTCATGGCTACAGTCTGGTCATCATGTAGTTAACTTCTCCACCTGGTGGGAATTTCAGTATCTACAAGACAGCTCACAAGGACATGGCTCAGAATGTTATCTATAACTCTTGAAGAGGAACTAAAGGTCCTTGATTTTGCTTACTGACTATTATTATTAGGTCTCATTTGAATGCTTTCCTTTGTTTCTTCATGTTCTCACTTCTCTGATTATACTTATTCTTTGGCCAAATTTTTCCACAGACAAAAGGCAGGCAGAGGACATGGAGGGTGGGCAGGGAGACCGTGGGGTCCTGCTTTATTTCAGCTTGAGAGAAAGATCAGACTTGGTGAGGAGAGAGATTTGGGTTTGAACATGTGTGGAGGACAGAGACCCAGGGTGGCCTCACATATCCAGGAACACAAATGATGACTTGAAGGAAATTGCAGTACTCTTTTTGTCTGTATTGATGTTCATGGAAGAAAAGAGTCTTTGAGGGGAAGGCTTGATGGACAGAGGCGTGTAGAAGGAGGAAGAGAGTTGATCAAAGCTTCTCTATTGCTCTGTGCGCTGGTGCTGACCGGTGAATTAAAATGCATACCATGGACAAAACATGTGGGAGCTGTCCTGGCAACTTGATGCTGCTGCAGAATCCAAGAGACGTTTCATTTTTTGTTGTGTTTTATGATAATATCAGGTAGTGATTGATTGGAATTAAAAATGAAAAGAGAAAGCAAACAAAAACAAATTCCTGGTCCCACATCTAATGTAATTGAGATGCATTGATAAGAAACAGCACAGTAAATGCCCAGCCCTTGACTTATGGAGAAGAGCTCTAAAGAGGAATTCTAAAAAAGATGAGGTGCAGGAAATGCTGTTTGAGGTTTTGAAGACAAAGCACAGCACAGTCAGGGAGAAATATCCTTGCAACTGGAAGGCCTGAGAGATGCAGGGCATCTTGGCTTCTGAGAGGTGGTATTGGAGGACATCCCTGAAGATGGTTTTCTGGCAATTGAGTATTCAGAGAGGGCATTGGCCATTTCAGCCACAGGATGGTATAAAACCAGAAGAAAAGTCTACCTGTGCTACATCTGAACTGTTGGTGGACAAAATGTTGCAAACAAAATGACCAGGATGGTGAAAAAGACATCTCCAAGGAGGGTCTACAAAATCAATATGGGGGCAATTAAATGAGCATCGTTTGGCTTGCTAGAGTTAATTACTTCTTCCAGCAGTCTGCCAAGCACTTGAAAAATCCCATGGACAGAGGAGTCTTGCCGGCTACAGTTCATAGGGTCTCACAGAGTCAGACACGACTGAGTGACTAAGCACTCACAAACACTGAGCACTTGCTGTATTCCAAACACTATCCTAGGCACTGGAGATGCGGCTGTGGAGCAGATGAAGCCCCCTGGGAGTAAAAACCCTGAGTGTAATAGGAAAGAAGCTACAGGAGGACATGCATAGTCCTGAAGCAGCTTTGTGTCTTCTCCTAAGTGCAGTTGAGGGCCACAGGATTGTGTAGAGTGAAGAAGTGCTGTGCTTTCTGAAATTAAGAGTTTACTGTTGGCTACCAGGAGACATGGAGGCAGAAGTAGAGAAGAAGCAGGATTAGGAAGGAGACTGCTGTGGGGGTTGAAGTAAGTAAGGATGGTGGCTACAGTTTATGAGTGTAAGATGCCTCATGTTGGCTTTCGGCCTTTAGAAATATTGGGTTATCGTGCTCGTGTGACATTCAAGTGGGAATATCTTTCAGGCGATTGGAGTTGGCAGGTAAATTCTGAAATGAATAGAGAAGCTAGAGAGAACAAGGGTTAGATGACTTACCTTTGGTCTTTACATAGAAATTCAGTTTGCCCCCTTACAGCAACCTTACAAGAAACTTGGAGCCAGAGTCACTCAGTAAAGCTGCACTCAGATCCCTGACCCACAGAAACTGTGAAAAAACATTTTTCATTGCTTTAAGCTGTTAGGTTTTAAGGTAATTTGTCACTGAGCTCAAGACAATGAATACATTCACTGTCGATTAATAGGTTAAAGGAGAGTTTCTTTACAAAAAGGCTTGTCTAGGGTTGGAGTTCAGGTGGCTTGGTCAAAGAAAAGACAATTTTCCCAATGTCATTTGGAAGTATAGTAATCTTTCCTGTGTAACTCACCACCTCTTTTGTGGTAAAGGGATATTTATGTAATTAGAGGGCAATGGTCCTCACTGAAATTAGAAAAGATTGCTGCTGTCGGCTTCTACTGTCCCTTGGCAAATCGCCCTTGCCTTTTAAGTGTACTAATCACAGAAGTTCTGAGGCAGCTGCCATGGTCAGGGCATCTTATTCTTCACCCACTGGTGGGGTGTTTCCATCAGATGTGCCTTCTGGCTCCAGATCCCCATTGGTCTGATTCATTGGTGGCTGTGACATGAAGATCTTCTGGAGACGACATACTGAGGATGAGTGGGAGGGTGTATGTGAAGATCAGCCCGTAACTCCCATCTTACAGACATGGTCTTCTCTGGAGTTTGGACCCACAAATGTGGACATTTACACTCCAGGATTCCCAGAGACCATAGCGTGTACACAGCATAAGCCAGAAAAACATACATGAAATGTCAGGGGAGACAAAATTTTACCTTTTCCCTCTTAGGCTTTTCCCCAGACGGACCTGAGAATTCAACTGACATGAGATAGATAGAATTCAACTGACAGGAGAAAAGCATACAGATTTTGGTTAATATGGGCCTTACATAATACTGGGAGCCTTCATAATGAATGATAACCTGGAGATATGGTGAAACCAAAAGCTTCCCTGGTGGCTCAGTCGGTAAAGAATCCACTTGCAATGCAGGAGACTTGGCTTGATCCTTGAGTCGGGAAGATCCCCTGGGGAAGGAAATGGCAACCCACTCCAGTATTCTTGCCTAAAAAATCCCATGGACAGAGGAGCCTGGCGGGCTACAGTCCATGGGGTTGCAAGAGTCGGACACAATTTAGCGACTAAACTACGTGCCTTTATATGAGCTTGAACAAGGAGAAGAAATTGTGGAAAAGTAACAAAATTATGTGAAGTGGCTGAAGTTATATAGGAGTTATTTTAACAAGGTCTGCTGATAGAGAATTCTTTTTAATTTTTTTTAAATTGAAGTATAGTTGGTTTACAGTGTTGTGTTACTTTCAGGTGTACAGCACAGTGATTCAGATCACTGTTGTTATTCAGATTATTTTCTTTTATAGGTTATTACAAATATTGAGTATAATTCTCTGTGCTACACAGTAAGTCCTGTTTATATATTTTATATATAGTAGTGTCTATATGTCAGAGAAGGCAGTGGCACCCCACTCCAGTACTCTTGCCTGGAAAATCCCATGGATGGAGGAGCCTGGTAGGCTGCAGTCCATGGGGTTGCTAAGAGTCGGACACGACTGAGTGACTTCACTTTCACTTTTCACTTTCCTGCATTGGAGAAGGAAATGGCAACCCACTCCACTATTCTTGCCTGGAGAATCCCAGGGACGGCGGAGCCTGGTGGGCTGCCGTCTATGGGGTCGAACAGAGTCGGACACGACTGAAGTGACTTAGCAGCAGCAGCAATGTATATATGTAAATCCCAAACCACTAATTTATCCCTCCCTCACTTCCCCTTTGGTAACCATGTGTTTGTTTTCTCTTTCTGTGAGTCTTTCTGTTTTATCAATAAATTCATTTTTATAATTTTTCTAGATTCTCTATATAAGCAATGTCATATGATACTCATCTTTCTCTGACTTAATTCACTTAATATGATAATTTCTACGTCCACTTATGTTGCTGCAAATAGCATTATTCCATTCTTTTTATAGCTGAGTAATATTACACACACACACACACAATGGGTATATATGTATATGTATATATATATATGTATATACACACACACACACACATATGCACAGTGGAATATTACTCAGCTGTAAAAAGAATGAAATAATGCTATTTGCAGCAACATGAGTAGATATATATACATATCACATCTTTATCCATTCGTCTGTCAATGGATATTTCTGTTGCTTCCATATCCTGGCTATTGTAAATAGTGCTATACTAAACACTGGGGTGCAGGTATCTTTTAAAATTATAGTTTTCTCTGGATGTATGCACAGGAGTGGGATTGCAGGATCATATGATACCTGCTTGTAGAGCACTCCACACGTGCAACCACCCTTCATTTCAGGTCTTCTAGGAATCTTGGAATTCTGAAAAGGGAATATTGCACATGATGTAAATTGAATGTTAACTCAGCAAAGTTTCAAGGACCCATTTGGAAATCCAGCTGCTATTGAAGCGTCCTCAGTGGATGACAACAGGAAGAACAACTAACACATTTCCCCATCACAGGAAGCACTCAGTTCTCACTGCAGTGCTCTGGGCTCTTTGTGGAGTTTCACTCACATTTCATACAGCAGTTAGGGAGGAGAGAGATGGGCTCACCCAGGGGCACTCTGGAGGGCAGGGTGAGGCATTCTGATCCAGTCTCCCTTCTTACCTGTGAGTTCACTGTACTCTCCATCTGAACCTCCACTCTTTCTAACTTTCCTTGCACGCATGTGTGCTAAGTTGCTACAGTCATATCTGACTCTGTGTGACCTGATGGACTGCAACCTGCCAGGCTCCTCTGTCCATGGGATTCTCCAGGCAAGAATACTGGAGTGGGTTTCTGTGCCCTCCTCCTGTGGATCTTCCTGACCCATGCACTGGCAGGTGGGTTCTTACCAGTAGCATCACCTGGGAAGTCCCAAACTTTCCTTATACGCTGAGAATTCCTTACTGTTCAAAAAGGGAGGGAAGACTTTCTGCAAAGCTGTGGCCTCTTCTCCAGGTTTATTGCATTAAATAAATACATAAAAAAGAACTGAATCTTTTTTTTTAGACTTTCTGTTCTGTTTATTCACTTCTTCTTGTGCCAGTTTTTTTTTTTAACAAAATTATTGCAGTATAATTGCTTTACAATGTTGTGTTTGTTTCTGCTGTGCAGCACAGTGAATCAGTTGTGTATATACATATACCTCCTCTTGGTCTGTATCTCCTTCCCACCTAGGTAACAACAGAGCATTGAATAGAGTTCCCTGTGAGGTACAGTGGGTTCTCATTAGCCATCCATTTTATGTGTAGTGTCAATAGTGGATAGATGTCAATCCCAGTCTCCCAGTTCATCCCCCCATCCCCAAATCTTTTAAACTTATACATTTTTGCTGTGCCATCCCTCTGTGAGCCCACAAATGCACAGTGATTAACTGATTGGACCAAGGAAAGAGGCAAGGGTAGAAAGAATAAAGGAGAAGATGAAGAAGAAAGCAACATGGCTTAATTCTCCAAATGGGTCCTCTCTCGACATGTGCGTTAAAAAGTTTATAGAATCCAAAAGCTACTTAGGATGCAATCATCTCTATAAACAGTAATTGATAAATAATTCATGTGATTCAGGGTCCTTAAAGTGATAAAGTCCTTCGGCTTAGCAGTCCCCAGATAGTCACTGCAGTCAGAACATCACGATCTCTACACCTCTAGTTTCCAGAGCACTCTTGGGATTTGTTCAGCTATAATAACAATAATTGCTGCTATTTGTTGAACATGGAGGCCCTGCCAGACCCTGTGCTAAAGGACTACATGTGTTTTTTTTTTAATTCATAATCAATATTCCTCACCCATGCAAGGTATTATTTTTTTTCCATCTTACACATGAAAAAGTTGTAACTCAGAGAGTTTAAATAGCTAGTTCAATCTCCCAGAACAAAGCAGCAGAGCTAATACACAGACTCGAGCCTTTCTGGTTCCAGAGGGCTTGGTCTTTCTAGTTCACCTTTAGATTAGCTGTGTTTCCTTCAGAAGTAGAACCTGAGCAAAGGATGTGTCTACAGGCAGTTCACTTGAGAGATGATCCCAGAGATGAGGAGAGAGGAACGGGAGAATGAAGGAAGGAAGGAAGGCCATGTGAGGTGCATTTTGTTGAGGTCACTGCTGTGGGCCACTTGGATTTGGTGCTTTCAAGTGCTAAGCAGCTTATAGATGTCACTCAGAATTTTCCACCTAAGAATCAATGGGGAAAAATATTCATCCATTACCCACTAGACCCCACATTTGAGAGCCATCCCTCTGGCACTACCAGCTCTGTGCTTCTAGGAAGCACACTGATGCCTGGGAGTGGCAGTTGCTTGCTTTAGGGGCATCAGAGAATTGCCAGACTAGAAAGACTCATGGGGCATAATTTATGAAACATGGTAAGTATGAAGTAATTCTAAATCTGTAAGCACCTGCTTGTAGCAGACACCTGGGATCAGAAGTGAGGCTGAAAGAATGTGAACTGGGCCACCAGAGGCATCTGATCGAGTCCTGCTTCTCCAAGTCCAACCCCTCCAGGTGACACTGAGACATGGTCCTTCAGTTGCATTGGCTTAGCCAAGATGGCAAGGCTTGAATGTTCTCAGCCCTTCCCACCAAATTAAAAGTGGAAGGGAAGGCATGGTGAAGGTCCTGTATAGAAATTATTTCTTTCCTCATTAAAATCGCAGATAGAACAAGGGATATCTGAGTTTGCTGCTGACATAGGTGCCATTTCCTAATGGAAAATAGGAGGCTGGATAATTGGGCTAAAACTTTCTCCTTTTCAAGATATTAAATTTTTAAATTGTTGTATTTAATATGTACATGTATCTGTATATAATATGTAGATATATAGATAAACTTTTGAGGACAAGTATGGTGCTGAGACAGGGTGAAGAAGCATATAGCATTGAGGCAAGGCTGTGAAGGGCTAAGATTTTAGCCGTTTGTAAGCTGACACATTAGCCCTCCACACTCTTCTGGAAGCCTGCAGAGTACAGGAGGCTCCTGTGCAGACACAGTGGACTTTGCTACTTAGAGTACCACAGGCAGCATGAGCATCAACATATTTGTGTGTATTCTCCTTACCCTCCAGTCCCACAGAGTCTATACAGATGGGCCCCTAGCGATGCCTGATCAAGCAATAGGTTGCATTGTAGGAAAGGAACATTAAGCTTTAAGGAACCTGAGTTACCTGTTGGGTAGGTATGGTCTCTCTTTGCTCAAGGAGACATGATCTCATTTATCCTGGATTGTAAGGATGCTTGCCTTCTCGTCTGGAAGTAGATATAGTATGTTCTCTACATACAAATTAGTTCCATTCAGAAAGTGTGTCATAGGTTTGTAATACTTTTCACATAAATACATAGAAACAAATACAAAAATAAACATTGTTAATCTTATAGTACACTACCTTGTAAAATACCATAGTGCAGTACAACATCTGGCATACAGGGTCTGCCACGAGTGAACAGGCAAGAAGAATTACTAATTGGAGAAGGGAGAGACGTGGGAGATGGTAGAGCTGAAGGATGGTCAGCAATAGGAGATGGAGGGCAAGAGCAAGCATTTCGTCCACATCTGATGTTGATGGTACAGGTTCTGGTTCCTTGCTGGACTCAATTCTATCTACCCTCTTGAAAAAATGATCCAGTGATATCTGGTTAGTAGCTCTTTTTTTCTCATCATACCAGGGCCAGCTGTATCACCACTGCTTTTAAGCTTACTTGTCGGCATCATGGGTTTGAAATAAAGAGAACTACTGTACTCTGTACAGTGCTGTACAGTAAACTACGGAAAAGTGCAACCACTTGTACAGGGTGCACAAATGTGACAAGGTATTCCAGACACATGAACTAACTTATGTGATGGGACATGCAAATGCCTGTTCACATCTTTGAAAGTTCATAACTTGAAGGTTCACATGTAGGGAATATATTGTATTATCTCTATTTTCCAAGAATGTATGCAGATCTATCTTTGTCTTCTAAAGCTGTTCAGTATGCCAATGTCCTTGAAAATATATTCTGGAACAAAGGGCAGAAAATGAGTAGAAATGGAAGACTCCTATGGATAATTTTATTTCAATACTTTTCTCTTTCATCAAGTAGCAACCGGGTTAACCTTTCAGTTCAGTTCAGTTCAGTTCAGTCACTCAGTCGGGTCTGACTCTTTGCAACCCCATGGACTCCAGCATGCCAGGCCTCCCTGTCCATCACCAACTCCCAGAGTTTACTCACACTCTTGCCCATTGAGTCAGTGATGCCATCCAACCATCTCATCCTCTGTCGTCCCCTTCTCCTGCCTTCAATCTTTCCCAGCGTCAGGGTCTTTTCATATGAGTCAGCTCTTCACATCAGGTGGCCAAAGTATTGGAGTTTCAGCTTCAACATCAGTCCTTCCAATGAATGTTCAGGACTGATTCCCTTTAGGATGGACTGATTGGATATCCTTGTAGTCCTAGGGACTCTCAAGAGTCTTCTCCAACATCACAGTTCAAAAGCATCAATTCTTAGGCACTCGGCTTGCTTTATAGTCCAACTCTCTTATCCATATATGACTACTGGAAAAAACCATAGCTTTGACTAAATGGACCTTTGTTGACAAAGTAATGTCTCTGCTTTTTATTATGCTGTCTAGGTTGGTCATAACTTTCCTGCCAAGGAGTAAGTGTTTTTTAATTTCATGGCTGCAGTCACCATCTACAGTGATTTTGGAGCTCCCCAAAATAAAGCCTGCCACTGTTTCCACTGTTTCTCCATCTATTTGCCATAAAGTGATGGGACCGGATTCCATGATCTTATTTTTCTGAATGTTGAGCTTCAAGCCAACTTTTTCACTCTCCTCTTTCACTTTCATCAAAAGGCTCTTTACTTCCTCTTGGCTTTCTTTCCTAAGGGTGGTGTCAACTGCATATCTGAGGTTGTTGATATCCCTCCCGACAATCTTGATCCCAGCTTGTGCTTCATCCTGCCCAGCGTTTCTCATGAGATACTCTGCAAATAAGTTAAATAAGCACAGTGACAATATATAGCTTTGACATACTCCTTTTCCTATTTGGAAGCAGTCTGTTGTTCCATGTCCAATTCTGACTGTTACATCCTGACCTGCATACAGATTTCTCAAGAGGCAGGTCGGGTGGTCTAATATTCCCCTCTCTTTAAGAATTTTCCACACTTTATTGTGATCCACATAGTCAGTCTTTGGCATAGTTAATAAAGCAGAAATAGATGTTTTTCTGGAACTCTCTTGCTTTTTTGATGATCCAGCAGATGTTGGCATTTGATCTCTGGTTCTTTTGCCTTTTCTAAAACCAGCTTGAACATCTGAAAGTTCATGGTTCATGTATTTTTGAAGCCTGGCTTGGAGAATTTTGAGCATTACTTTGTTAGCATGTAAGATGAGTGCAATTGTGTGGTAGTTTGAGCATTTTTGGCATTGCCTTTCTTAGGGATTGAAATGAAAACTGAGGATGGTTAACCTTTAGTCAAACCATATGTAGAAGTTTTACTATTTTAGCAAGGCATGCATTTTGACACATGGGACTCATTTCTTGACCTTGGACAAGGGTTAAAGATATGCCTAAAATACTAGGATGAGAAGCATGTTGAATGAAGAAAGAGAGAGGAAAGAGAGAGAGAGAGAGATGACAGTGGACGACAGAAAAAGTGAGAGCAAGAGAAAGGCAGAGAGATGCAGAGAGAAAAATGAAAAGTATTTGGCAGGTTCATAAAAAGGTATTGGGATATCAAAATCATGAATGGGTGTATGGATGAATGGATGGATGATGAAATAAAGACAAAACATATATGCATAGGTATATAAATGGATGCATAATATATACATGATTATATGAATAGATTGAAAATGTAAGGAAATAACAGAAAGACAAAGGCTCACAGGGGCTGAGACCCAGTCAGAAAGAGAAAGTATAGCAAGATAGAGACAGATAGGTACATGATGATCCAGAGAAAGAGGAAGAACATGGGTGAATGGACAGATGGAGAGAAGGCTGAGGAATGAGAAAAAAAGATAGATGGGTGGGTTAATACATGAATAGAAGATAGATAATTAGAGAGGAGAGGTAATACAATGTGAATTTGGGCTCTGCTTTCAGATTTAATTGTTTTAGTTCTGCCACTGCCTAACTGTATGATTTGGGGCAAGTTACTTTATCTGTCAAATGGGAATACTAATAGTACTGACCTCAGAGGGTCATGTTATAGTCTGAACAGAAATAAACTTCATAAATGCAAGTTGACAGGCCTGTGATAATACTATTTGCAAAAAGACAAGTTGTTCCATCAGCCAAAAAGCCCATACCCATGAACCTCATAGGCCTCGACATTTCCAGCACTCACACTAAATTCCTGTTTCCCATTGGAGCCCTTGCTGAGGCTGGCAGATGCGTCAAATCCTGATAAAGCCTATACTGGCAGCCAACATTCAAATAGCAATTTTATGCAAACAGGGTCTTCTCATCATATCGCCTTCTGCAATCTATAATTATTGCTTCTGAATGAATCTGAGGTTGTCTTCATCTCCATGAAATGAGGTCACACTACTTATACAGTAAATTAAAGGCAAATTGAGCAGATGATATGTATAAAATAAGAAACATGCCATTTTTAGAGCCATTGACACTGTTCTAAATGAGTTGATTTTCAATCCAAACCAAGTATGTGTATAATTTGGTTTAGCATCTCAACATTCAGATGGAAACTCACACTATTTGCAGACTTGATATTCTTTTTTACTCTTCACAGTTAGCATTTATGATGAGGAATTACTTCTTGAGTCCTATAATTTCAGTTTATATCCAAGCACATAATGTTTCACAGTTCATTCTTGCTAAAAAGAAAAAAAAAAAAAGCTTTTCATGCCTAAGTTATTTTGGTATGTCACATTATGGTGAAGAAATTCCAAATGAAATGACATGAAAAGCACAACCTACAATGTTTGGCTACATCAGAATGCATTAAGGATTCTTTCTGGCCTGCTTTTTAAATTGTTCTGTATACACCCAGGCATTTACATTTCAAAGGGCAGTTATTATAATTCTAGCACACACTTAATTCAGTTAGTTCCTCACCTTTAATAAGGGTAGAATAAATAAAATTATCCTGATTTAGTAAAAAAAAAAAAAAAAAGTATGTATTTTTTCCCAAATGATTCTTTACTTTTCCATCCTCTTTTCCTGCTCAATCATATAAGTAAACAAGTACACAGGTGATGTAATTTAAAGAGCACCATGATAAGGCTCAGCTGGTAAAGAATCCGCCTGCAATGCAGGAGACCTGGGTTTGATCCCTGGGTTGAGAAGATGCCTTGGAGAAGGGAATGCCTACCCACGCCAGTATTCTGGCCTTGAGAATTCCATGGACTCTATAGTCCATGGGATCACAAAGAGTTGGACATGACTGAGCAACTTTCAGTATCATGATGAGGCATGTGAAAATACTTCAAAACCCTTTGAGTCTTTTCTATTTAATATTTCTCTTGTCAGAAATTCCACCATTTGATAGTCTTTCATTTGGCTTAAATAGCCCTCCTTCACAGGTCCTCTATTAAAATGTGATGGCTTCTGAGTAGTTTGGGTTATATGAATTGGCCAAAAAGTTTGGTTGGGTTTTCTGTAAGATTTTACAGAAACATCTGAATGACTTTTTTGGCTAGCCCAGTATTTGAGACTAATGTACATTTTATTTGGATCATTTTCAGATTCAACAAGCATTATTGAACCTAATTTCACTGGTGGGTTGGGTGGAGTGACATAGTGGAGACATTCATTCATTCACCAATTTTTTACTGAGCTCTTACTATATGTCAAACACTGTGCTATGCGCTGGCTGTATAATAGAAGCTTTGTCCTCATGGAACATACAATTCATTGAGGTGATTGGTGTTTACATAATCACAGAACTAATAACTGAAGGTTGCAGTCACTTCAGTGAAAGACAGCAAGGAGCTGTGACAGCTTGAGAATATTCTGCAGGAAAAGGAAGGTCACAAAAGTCAACTTTTATAGGGCCACGGTGCTATCCAGGACAGCCAACTCATAGTCAAAAAAGTAGGTATTCTTTAATAAGAAGTACAAGCTCTTGTGAAGAAGTAACATAGAGCAGCTTCATGGCCAGAAAGCTGAGTACCAAGAATGCAGCTTACTTGGAAAACAGGCTCCAAGTTTTATATTTCTCTGGCCTAGATCATTGCTGCTGAGTCATGCATGGTATCTTCCTGCTTATCAGATATCTTCTTCTTATTAAGCTCTCTCATATTCTTATTCTGAGGTTCTCCTGGCCTTTCTTGTATGCACTGTTTGATTATATAGCAGCATGAATGTATGGCTTGTCCCTTCCTGGACATCAAGCTTCTTGAGATCAACAGCACATCCTCAGTAAATGCTGGGTATATATGAATGAATGACAGCAATGACCTTTAAGAATATTGCTAGTCTTATTTGTCAAATAAGGAAACAAGGTCAGAGTAGTTTAATGATTTATCTGTTACCCATATGATATGTGGCTATTTCCAGATCTCAAGTTCCTTTAGAGCAAAAACTTATGTTAGAAAAACTTATGTCTTGTTTACATTTTTGTTTGCATGTGTGCAAAGCAGAGATAAGGTATAGGTTAGGTTCAGTTCAGTCACTCAGTCGTGTCCGACTCTTTGTGACCCCATGAATCGCAGCACACCAGGCCTCCCTGTTGATCACCAACTCCCGGAGTTCACTCAGACTCATGTCCATCGAGTCAGTGATGCATCCAGCCATCTCATCCTCTGTCGTCCCCTTCTCCTCCTGCCCACAATCTCTCCCAGCATCAGAGACTTTTCCAATGAGTCAACTCTTTGCGTGAGGTGGCCAAAGTACTGGAGTTTCAGCTTTAACACCATTCCTTCCAAAGGAATCCCAGGGCTGATCTCCTTCAGAATGGACTGGCTGGATCTCCTTGCAGTCCAAGGGACTCTCAAGAGTCTTCTCCAACATCACAGTTCAAAAGCATCAATTCTTCAGTGCTCAGCTTTCTTCACAGTCCAACTCTCACATCCATACATGACCACTGGAAAAACCATAGCCTTGACTAGATGGACCTTTGTTGGCAAAGTAATGTCTCTGCTTTTCAATATGCTATCTATCTAGGTTGATAATAACTTTTCTTCCAAGGAGTAAGTGTCTTTTAATTTCATGGCTGCATTCACCATCTGCAGTGATTTTGGACCCAGAAAAATAAAGTCTGACACTGTTTCCCCATCTATTTGCCATGAAGTGATGGGACCAGATGCCATGATCTTCATTTTCTGAATGTTGAGCTTTAAGACAACTTTTTCACTCTCCTTTTTCACCTTCATCAAGAGGCTTTTTAGTTCCTGTTTACTTTCTGCCATAAGGGTGGTGGCATCTGCATATCTGAGGTTATTGATATTGCTCATGGCAATCTTGATTCCAGCTTATGCTTCTTCCAGCCCAGCGTTTCTCATGATGTACTCTGCATAGAAGTTAAATAAGCAGGGTGACAATATACAGCCTTGACGTACTCCTTTTCCTATTTGGAACCAGTCTGTTGCTCCATGTCCAGTTCTAACTGGTGCTTCCTGACCTGCATACAAATTTCTCAAGAGGCAGGTCAGGTGGTCTGGTATTCCCATCTCTTTCAGAATTTTCCACAGTTTTTTGTGATCCACACAGTCAAAGGCTTTGGCATAGTCAATAAAGCACAAATAGATGTTTTTCTGGAACTCTCTTGCTTTTTCAATGATCCAGCGGATGTTAGCAATTTGATCTCTGGTTCCTCTGCCTTTTCTAAAACCAGCTTGAACATCTGGAAGTTCATGGTTCATGTATTGCTGAAGCCTGGCTTGGAGAATTTTGAGCATTACTTTACTAGCGTGTGAGATGAGTGCAATTGTGTGGTAGTTTGAGCATTCTTTGGCATTGCCTTTCTTTGGGATTGGAATGAAAACTGACCTTTTCCAGTCCTGTGGCCACTGCTGAGTTTTCCAAATTTGCTGGCATATTGAGTGCAGCACTTTCACAGCATCATGTTTCAGGATTTGGAATAGCTCAACTGGAATTCCATCACCTCCACTAGCTTTGTTCATAGTGATGCTTTCTAAGGCCCACTGGACTTCACATTCCAGGATATCTGGCTCTAGGTTAGTGATCACACCATTGTGATTATCTGGTTCACGAAGATCTTTTTTGTACAGTTCTTCTGTGTATTCTTGCCACCTCTTCTTAATATCTTCTGCTTCTGTTAGGTCCATACCATTTCTGTCCTTTATCGATCCCATCTTTGCATGAAATGTTCCCTTGGTATCTCTAATTTTCTTGAAGAGATCTCTAGTCTTTCCCATTCTGTTGTTTTCCTCTATTTCTTTGCATTGATCGCTGAGGAAGGCTTTCTTATCTCTTCTTGCTATTCTTTGGAACTCTGCATTCAGATGCTTATATCTTTCCTTTTCTCTTTTGCCTTTCTCTTCTCTTCTTTTTACAGCTATATTTAAGGCCTCCCTAGACAGCCATTTTTCTTTTTTTGCATTTCTTTCCCATGGAGATGGTCTTGATCCCTGTCTCCTGTACAATGTCACGAACCATAGTTCATCAGGCACTCTATCAGATCTAGTCCCTTAAATCTATTTCTCACTTCCACTGTATAATCATAAGGGATTTGATTTAGGTCATACCTGAATGGTCTAGTGGTTTTCCCTACTTTCTTCAATTTCAGTCTGAATTTGGCAAAAAGGAGTTCATGATCTGAGCCACAGTCAGCCCCTGGTCTTGTTTTTGTTGACTGTATAGAGCTTCTCCATCTTTGGCTGCAAAGAATATAATCAATCTGATTTTGGTGTTAACCATCTGGTGATGTCCATGTGTAGAGTCTTCTCTTGTGTTGTTGGAAGAGGGTGTTTGCTATGACCAGTGCATTTTTTTGGCAAAACTCTATTAGATTAGGTTATGCTAAAGTAACAAAAATACCTCAAATCTCACTAGTTTACAGTATCAACAGTAGATTTCTCATGCAGGCTGTATGTGAATTGCAGATCAGCAGTAGATTCTGCACATTGCCATTAACTGATGGAGCAGTCTTCATTGCAGGCATTGTTTCTCACCATGTCTAAGAGAAAAACAGAGCTCTACGATGCATGGCAGTTAAATATTCCAGGCTGGAAGTGACACAATGTCACTGCAGTTCATAACTCATTGATCAAATCTAGTTATATGTAGAATATTCAAAGGCAGGGCATTTAGCAAGCTGATGATTCCCACAGAGAAAATGATGTGTATTCCTTTTATGTGGCCATTTACTCATCAATTATTTATCAGATACTTATGTGCCAGGGCCAGTGGCTATAACAGTTTATTATTCAGTTATTGGTGCATAAAAATCACAGCATCTTAGTGACATACAGTATAAGCATTTATTTTCTCTTTTGTGAGCATGTTGTATGGCTAGGATCTGGCTGATCTAGCTTGAGTTCAGTTGAGCAATACTTCAACTTACAGGTAGCACAAGTTGTTCGAGTCTTCTACATATTACCCACATCCTCCTGGGACCAGTTCCCTGAGGCCCGTGCTTCTCATAGCAATGGCAGAACCATAAAGGTCAAGTAGAATCATATAGTGCCTCTTAAAGCCTGTGCTTAGAGCTGCCAGACTATCACTTCTGCCACATTCCATTGATCAAAGCAACTCTCATGGCCATACACTGGAGCAGTGGCTGCCTGGCGCTGGAGTGACTTTAAGGAGGTACCCCACATCCAAGGGCAAAGGAGAAGCCCCAGCAGGATGGTAGGAGGGGCAAAATCAGGTTTAGAATCAAACCCCATACCTACCAGAGATGTTCAGAGGGTTCAAACAAACCTTGTGCACCCCAGGGCCCAGAGACCCTACAAAGACAGAGACAGAACTGTGTTTGAGTGTCTCCTGTGGAGGTATGGGTCAGCAGTGGACTGCTGCAGGGGCAGGGGATCTGGGTGCAGTAGACTTGGGTATGGCATAAGCCCTCTTGGAAGAGGTCGCCATTAACCCCACAAGAGAGCTGCCAGAACTTGCACAGGATGGGGAAAACAGACTCTTGGAAGGCACAAACAAAACCTTGTGTGCACTAAGACAAAGGAGAAAAGGGCACTGACTCCACAAGAGACTGACCCAGACTTGCCCAAGAGTGTCCAGGAGTCTCCAGTAGAGGCATGGGTTGGTGGTGGCCTGCTGCAGGGTTTGGGCCACTGAGCACAGCAGTACATACATGGGACCTTTTGAAGGATGTTGCCATTATCTTCATTACCTCCACCATAGTTTGGCCCCAGGTAAATAAGGGGGAGGCAACACAGCCCCACCCAACAACAGAAAATTGGATTAAAGATTTACTGAGAATGGCCCTGCACATCAGAACAAGACTTGAGTTTCCCCCTCAGTCTCTCCCATCAGGAAGATTCCATAAGCCTCTTATCCTTCTCCATCAGAGGGCAGACACAATGAAAAGCACAGTCACAGAAAACTAACCAATCTGATCACATGGATCACAGCCTTATCTAACTCAATGAAACTGAGCCATGCCGAATAAGGCCACCCAAGATGGATGGATCGCGGTGGAGAGTTCTGACAAAATATGGTCCACTGGAGTAGGCAATGGCAAACCACTTCAGTATTCTTCCCTTGAGAACCCCATTAGCAATATGAAAAGGCAAAAAGATAGGACACTGAAAGATGAACTCCCCAGGTCAGTAGGTGCCCAATATGCTACTGTAGAGCAGTGGAGAAATAATTACAGAAAGAATGAAAAGACAAAGCCAAAGCAAAAACAACACCCAGTTGTGGATGTGACTGGTGATGGAAGTAAAGTCCAATGCTGTAAAGAGCAATATTGCATAGGAAACTGGAATGTTAGGTCCCTGAATCTAGGCAAATTGGAAGTGGTCAAACAGGAGATGGCAAGAGTGAATGTCGACATTCTAGGAATCAGTGAACTAAAATGAACTGGAATGGGTGAATTTAGCTCAGAAGACCATTATATTTACTACTGTGGGCAAGAATCCCTTAGAAGAAATGGAGTAGCCATCATACTCAACAATAGAGTCCAAAATGCAGAACTTGGGTGCAGTCGCAAAAATGGCAGAATGATCTCTGCTCGTTTCCAAGGAAAACAATTCAGTTTCACAGTAATCCAAGTCTGTGCCCTGACTAGTAATGCTGAAGAAGCAGAAGTTGAACGGGTCTATGAAGCCCTACAAGAACTTATAGAACAAACATCCCCCAAAAAGGTGTTCTTTTCATTATAGGGGACTGGAATGAAAAAGTAGAAAGTCAAGAAATACCTGGAATAACAGGCAAATTTGGCCTTGGATTACAGAATTAAGCAGGGCAAAGGCTAATAGACTTTTAACAAGAAAACACACTGGTCACAGCAAACACCCTCTAACAACACAAGAGAAGTTTGTACACATGGACATCACCAGATGGTCAATACCGAAATCAAATTGATTATATTCTTTGCAGCCAAAGATGGAGAAGCTCTATACAGTCAGCAAAACAAGACCAGGGGCTGACTGTGGCTTAGATCATGAACTCCTTATTGCAAAATTCAGACTTAAATTGAAGAATATATGGAAACCACTAGACCATTCAGGTATGACCTAAGTCAAATCCCTTATGATTATACAATGGAAGTGACAAATAGATTCAAGGGATTAGATCTGATAGAGTGCCTGAAGAACTATAGACAGAGGTTCATGGCATTGTACAGAAGGCAGTGATGAAGACCATCCCCAAGAGAAAAAAGAAAAAAGAAAAAATCAAAATGGCCTCTGAGGAGGCCTTACAAATAGCTGTGAAAAGATGAGAAGCAAAATGCAAAGGAGAAAAGGAACTATATACCAATTTGAATGCAGAGTCCCAAACAATAGCAAGGAGTGATAAGGAAGCCTTCCTCAGTGATCAATGCAAAGAAATAGAGGAAAACAATATAATGGGAAAGACTAGAGATTTCTTTAAGAAAATTAGAGATACCAAGGAAACATTTCATGCAAAGATGGGCTCGATAAAGGACAGAAATGGTATGGACCTAACAGAAGCAGAAGATATTACAAAGTGGTGGAAAGAATACACAGAAGAGCTATACAAAAAGATCTTCATGACCCAGATAACCACGGTGGTGTGATCACTCACCTAGAGCCAGACATCCTGGAATGTGAAGTAAAGTGGGCCTTAGGAAGCATCACTATGAACAAAGCTAGTAGAGGTGATGGAATTCCTGTTGAGCTATTTCAAATCCTGAAAGATAATGCTGTGAAAGTGCTTCACTCAATATGCCAGCAAATTTGGAAAACTCAGCAGTGGCCACAGGACTGGAAAAGGTCAGTTTTCATTCCAATCCCAAAGAAAGGCACTGTACAATTGCACTCATCGCATACGCTAGCAAAGTAATGCTCAAAATTCTTCAAGCCAGGCTTAAACAGTACATGAACCATGAGATTCCAGATGTTCAAGCTGGATTTAGAAAAGGCAGATGAACCAGAGATCAAATTGCCAACATCTGCTGGACCATTTAAAAAGCAAGAGAATTCCAGAAAAGCATCTACTTCTGCTTTGTTGACTATGCCAAAGCCTTTGACAGTGCGGACCACAACAAACTGTGGAAAATTCTGACAGAGATGGGAATACCAGACCACCTGACCTGCCTCCTGAGAACTCTGTGTGCAGGTCAAGAAGCAACAGTTAGAACTGGACTTGTAAAAACAGACTGGTTCCAAATTGGGAAAGGAATATTTCAAGGCTGTACATTGTCACTCTGTTTATTTAATTTATATGCAGAGTATATCATGAGAAATGCTGGACTGGATAGAGCAGAAGCTGGAATCAAGATTGCTGGGAGAAATATCAATAACCTCAGATATGCAGATGACACCACCCTTATGGCAAAAAGTGAAGAAGAACTAAAGAGCCTCTTGATTAAATTGAAAGAGGAGAGTGAAAAAGTTGGCTTAAAGTTCAATAATCAGAAAACTAAGATCATGGCATCTGGTTCTATCACTTCATGGCAAATAGTTGGGGAAACAGTGGAAAGAGTAACAGACTTTACTTTGGGGGGCTCCAAAATCAGTGCAGATAGTGACTTCAACCATGAAATTAAAACACTCCTACTCCTTGGAATAAAAGTTATGACCAACCTAGACAGCATATTAAAAAGCAGAGACATTACTTTGACAACAAAGGTCCATCTAGTCAAGGCTATGGTTTTTCCAGTAGTCATGTATGGATGTGAGAGTTGGACTATAAAGAAAACTGAGTGCCAAAGAATTGATGCTTTTGAACTGTGGTGTTGGAGAAGACTCTTGAGAGTCCCTTGGACTGCAAGGGGATCCAACCAGTCCATCCTAAAGGAAATCAGTCCTGAATATTCATTGGAAGGACTGATGTTGAAGCTGAAATGCCAATATTTTGGCTACCTGGTGCGAAGAACTGACTCATCGGAAAAGACCCTGATGCTGAGAAAGATTGAAGGCAGAAGGAGAAGGGGACGTCAGAGGACAAGATGGTTGGATGGCATCACCAAGTCAATGGACATTAGTTTGAGTAAGCTCTGGGAGTTTGAGAGGGACAGGGAATCCTGGTGTCCTGCAGTCCATGGGGTTGCAAAGAGTTGGACACAACTGAATGACTGAACTGAACTCAACATTGCCATACTGAACAGCCATGGGACAGAGAGAAATAATCACCTCTCCTGGGATAAACTGTAGAGCAAAGATTCTTAAAAAGACAGTTAACTGGTAATATTATTGTAATAAATGCAGCAGTGACCAGAATGAATCTTAATTTCATGTAGTTTATATTCTATAGGAAAAGGATTGATAAAGTATTTAAAGCTAGACAGATGTAACTGCTAAGGAGAAGTAAAGCCAGGAAGGGGGTTAAAAAATAGAAGAGATTATAGTGGTCAGCATTTTAGAAGATTGGCCAGCAAAGTTAACTTCACAAAATAAAATGACAATTGAGAGCTTTCTTTTGATATTATGTATCATGTGACAATTGATATCACATATTATGGAAATTAAATGAAGAAATGTCATCAAGGAGGAGTGTATTTTTCAACCTTGTCCAATGCGGCTGAAATGTCAAGGATAAGGGTGGATAATTGTTGGGTTGAGTGACATGCAGACCATTCATGATCTTGTGAGAAAAAGATTCACTGGTATAATGGAACAAAAACACTGTCAAAATGAAATTAATAAAGAATGGGGTAGAAGACATTGGTGACAGTGAATAAAGTCACTATATAAGGAGATATAAATATATTTCCTACATATATAAGGAGAAAGTAAAATTTTGTTTGCTTGTTTGCTGGAGGTTGATGGGGGATTAAGAATCATTTTCTTTGTAAATGGGAGAAACATAATTATGAGGCCAATTAAAGCAAGGGAGAATAACAATACAGAAGAGAGGGAGAAAATTGCTGAACTGATGGCCTTGAGCATTGAGAAGTATAGACTCTATGCAGAATGAAAGGTGTGTGCTGTATCTGGAAGCATGGATTCTTCATCCACATGGTCTAGAGGGAGGACAGAGTATCTGGGGGCAAAGGCAGGTAGGTGAGAGATATTTCAATGGGGGCCAGGGGCTTCTAGTCTCTCAGTGAGGAGGGAAACATCTACCCATTGTCCAAGGTCAGCTCTCTTACCTCATTCTAGGATAACCCTAATCAAACTTATCTTAAAGTCATAATAATGTCGTTCTGAACAGTGGGTTGGAAATCTCAACCCAGAGAGGGATATTGAGCCCACATAGAAGTAATTGTGGAATATCCATAACAGAGGTGGCCTGCAGGTAATTTTGTGACTTGGGATAGCAGGGATGCTGAGGGATCAGATTCCCAGTCTTCTTTCAGGAGAAGCTCTTTCATACCAGAGTTACTGTCCCAAGTCACAAAGACTACCTCTGCAATGTATATTCACAGTTAGACTCTCATTTCTCTGCTATTTGAGGGTCTCCGAAGGAAGTTAGTTTGTTTAAGGAACTCCACTGGACTCTAGGGGATAAATGTGGATTGCTTTCCAATCCAAGATACTGACAACCCCCTTCCCAAGAGTTGTTAGAACTCAGTCCACTGTTGAAAATATAGTTTTGAAGGTTCCGCCATCAACTGCTTTGCTTATAGCTTTGTATGGCCTTCGTGTGTTCTAAATACCAATCTCTTGTCTCATATCTTCCAGTTAATTCAGATGCTACCTCTCTGAAAATGACTTTTCCTTATGCCACTAAATTAAAAGTCAATAATTAAGTGATATTTTAGAACACATATCTGTCCTCCTATGCTATCATATTTGAGAGCAGAGACTGTCCCATTCTTTGAGGCATCCCATGAAGCCCCACCTTACACAGACAAAGAACTTCATAAATTAATGAAAGGATAACTTTTTTTTACTTCCCCTCAAGCATAATTAAATTTTGGTTAAGAAAAGACTGCATGAGCAAGAGTTAAAGGTTAACAGCAAGTCTGTTTAGAACAATGGCAAATGTTAACTAATTATTAGAAGACATCTTTTAATTTGAAACTCTGTTTTTAAAATTATTTTATGACAGTTTGCATTTAATTTTACCTGCTTCACCCCTGGCTGTTGATGACAGATTTCTGTTGTAATTAGGCAGCCAATGATTACTATAAATGTGTTGAGGCCCATTATTTATTTATTTGTGTTCTCTTTGCTCTCTTGGAATTATAAGTGAGCAGCCATTGGGAATCATCAAGTTTTCCTGGAAATGGCAGTGATACATGGCCAGATAATTAGTGCCTGCTAAGTGATAGAGACTCATGTGACTCCCTGCAGCCTTGGTGTCTAAGGCATATTAAACAGGGGATAAAGCCTCTGGTAGACACACATGAGGTGATGCCTAGGCTTTGAATCTCTTTATTCTCTGTCCCTGTCCATATGGCAAAACTAATCTATTCTCTATAGTAGTTTTTGGTGACTCAGCAAAGCACCATTTTGCTTAGTGTCTTAAACAGCAACCACTTTGTTTGCACATGATTCTGTAGGTTGATAATCTGGCCTGGGCTTAGCTGAGTGGTTATTCTGGCCTTGCCTGGAATCATTTAGATCAATCATGTTGTCTGGGGCTGACCGTTTCAAAATGACTTCCACTGTGATAGCTTATTTTGACTCCACATGTCTCTTACCCCAAGGTGGGCAAGGGCAAAATTCCAAGAAAGAGTAGAAGCATGTAGATCTTTCCAAGGTCAAGACTTAGAACAGGCATGCTGTTATTATTGACCAAAGCAAATCTTAAAGTCAATAAGACTTGGGGAGGGGGGAATAGATTCCACATCTTGATTCAAGGAACTGGAAAATCATATCCATGAAAGAAGCTTGGATACAGGGAGATCATTTTTGTGATCTTCCACAGCAGCTGAAATATAATTTATTTATATACTTTATTTAAAAATCTACATGAGTAAGGTAAGCCCTTTATTTAAATCTCCTGGTTCTGAGAACTCTAAATTTCTGTAGATTTTGTATTGGAGTCAGAAGTAGGGCCTGGTTTTTCTATGCAGAATGTATTGCTCTTGAGATGGATGACAGACTATGACTTCTGAAATGAAAGCTCTTTATGCAGATATTAGTTACCAGTTTGGAGGCAATAGTGGGGCTCCAGTAAGGAAAACCAAAATGATAGTTGAATGGTTCCCCAAATTCTGAGTAGAGTCAAATATATCTTCCTTCATCATTTCTTTTTCCCTCTGGACATATGATACTCCATCTCTGCCCTGTCTTCACCTAAATTGAACATAGTTATATCTGTGATGATATTTAATAACTAAAGTGCTAAAAAATATAAATGTATTTCCATTTCTAGAAGGGTCTATTGACATTCCAAAGGCTTCAGAAGGCAAAGTCATAAAGCTATTGTGGTGGAAGGACAGCTGTAAGTGCTGAGGCGTTTGAACAGCTGAGTGCTCCATCCAGCTCCTAGACAATGCATCTTCTCCTTTTATCCTAAGCATTGCACAGTCTCTTATTGTCAATTCTGGATTCTGATGGGTAAAATGCTCTGAAAGGCATTTTCCACATACATTAAATAGAGGGTAATGTTGGAGATGATGGCAGCATGGCACCTGGTGCTAACTGTGCCCCAGTAGCATCTTGTTTAGATGTTTTGACCGTAGGCTGTGCTTCTTTCTGTCCTGCCTTCCTTGAGTCCTGCCATTTCGGCAAACTCTATGTGCCATACTTCCTGGCAATTCTTAGAACTCCTTAATAATAAAAATCCTCTTGCTGACAATCCTCCTGGGTAATAAATCCTACTTCTGCTAAATTAACCAGAATCACTTTTAGTTGCTTGCAACTAAAAACTCTATTGATTGATTTTTAAATATTTTCCTTCAATCCCCTTGGGCCTCTCTTAATTACTAATCAAAGTGTTTATTTTGGGGATGAGGTGGCAAGCTAGGGCTTAAAGCCACACTGGAATAGGTTCATAATGACTTTTCAGTGCAAATAAAAGAAAAGCAGTGGTGCCCTGCTCAGATTCCCGCTTCTAGGCAGATCTCACCTTCTCCAGATGCCGTATGTGTTGATGGCCATAAGTTCATAGCTCCCCTCCCCACTCGTCATGCCCCAGGTGAAGAATTATCCTCAGCTCTCAGAACAACTTATGTCTTCCCCACCCTCATCCCCAGGTACCTCATAGCCAAGGATGAATGGATACAAGGGTAGAAAGGCCAATGCCTTTGTCTCAGGGGGCCCAGCTAAGTAGAGCTTCAGAAACCCTGAGGCATCAGGCCAATGCCAGACTCCAGCTGAAACCAAGTCTCTGCTTAGCTCCATCCCTGCCCACTTCTCCTGAGACCTCTTTCTCAGTGAGCCACATTCACCTGAATCCCTGGCTTTCACTCTGCTTCAAGGAGAGCCAGGCTGACTGCAGACTGAGAGCTGGGGGAGAAACAGTTGTGGAATCTAATTGCTGTATAGCAGTTAACCTCAAATGTTAGTGTCTAACCTGGTGGTGCAGTGGTAAAGAATATGCCTGCCAATGCAGGAGACAAGAGATTCAGGTTCTATCCGTGGGTTGGGAAGATCCCCTGGAGGAAGAACTGGCAATCCACTCTAGTATTCTTGTTTGGAGAATCCCATAGACAGAGGAGCCTCAATCCACTTTAGTAAGTATTCTTGCCTGGAGAATCCCATAGACAGAGGAGACTGGCAGGCTACAATCTATGGGGTCACAAAGAATAAGACACCACTGAGCGACCGAGCACTATGAGAGTCTAAAACGACACGACATAATTTCATGCTCACTTCAGCTCCATTGGGGTTTGTAGCACTAGGCAGTCATTCCAAGACCCAGGTTCTTCTCTCTTGTGGTTTACCCCATCTCCAGATCCTCAGCATCCTCCCTGCTTGGGGGAAGGCAGGGAGAATTGTCTCCCCTATTCTGGGAGTACTGATCTCATTTTCACTCACATTTCACTAAGCACAACTTAAATACATCTGCAAGGGAAACATGGTGAGGCTCTGGGCTCAAACAAGAGAGAGAAGCATGGGGGAAGTCTCTGGGAGCTGAATGCAGGAAAGATGTGTGGGGAAGTGCAACTGAGCAGGACCCTATAGGGCCTTCCTGGGACAGGTTGTCCCCCATATCCTCTGCTTTAGCTCCTTCCCAAGTCCCTAGACAACAGTCTTTGATGCACATTTCCTGAGTTGTTTTGCAGAGGTGAAAACCCTCCACCAAATGAAAGATGTTAACTACTTGATGACCATGAGCACATAGCCCCAGGCCTCCTGGAATCTAAGGACTGATAATGTTTACCCCCGTGACACCACCCTGTTCCCTCACAATCAGCCAATTGGAGAACTACGCACAAGCAGATCACATACCCTGCAACCTCCCTTTCTCACCTGGCTTTTAAAAATGCTTTGTGGAAACCCTTTGGGGAGATCACATACCCTGAACCCCCTCTTTCACCTGGCTTTTAAAAATGCTTCATGGAAACTCTTTGAGGAGCTTGGGACTTTGTAGAGCATAAGCCACCAGTCTACTTACATGACCCTGCAATAAACCTTTCTCTGCTACAAACTCTGGGCTTTCAGTCCATTTGGCCTTACTGTGCATCAGGCACATGAACTTGAACTAACAATTTTGCTAACAGAAGCAGAGCTAGAAAGCTGTAGTACTTTCAAATACCACCTAGGTGTAGCTCAGGTCACCAAATTGACAAAACAGGGCCTGTTTGGGGGAGTGAAAAGATGTAATTTTAATAATGAAGCCAAGATCCCAGGGGTAAAATGGGGCTATTTCAGGAATGTAGGGTCATCAGATCTGTAGCTGACCCACAAGACATCAAGAAATGGCTGATTCATAGCATGTGGGTGATTAAAAAAAAAAAAAGTGGTTTAAATTTCTTTCTACTGGGAAGCAAAACAGCACAGTTAGGTTAAAGGGAAAGCGAGTTAGGAAGCAGAGTTTGTGACCTTCCCAGAAAGTAATTGAGGTACATCCCTCCCAGCACCTCAGAATATTGTGTCTAAAGGGCACAAGGTCTCCTCCCACTTCAGGCCCTTTCTGGCTTTCTCTTCTCTGTTCGTTTCCCACAGCAATAGAAAGTTGGCATTAATACCTGCTCGATGGCCTCTGCCCATTCCCCTAGCTCTTTCATCTGAAGAACTAGGAGACAGGTGCTTCTAGCATAAACATCTTCTGATTCTAGAAGACTGAGAGTGTTGCAGGAAGGGGTGCCCCTTCCAGGGCCCGAAAAGGGGCTCTTGTCTAACACTCGGAAGTGAATTGTCTGAAGAGACACAGGTGCTGGCAAAGCAAGAGACTTTATTGAGAAGTGGTGCCTGGGTGGAGGAAGGAAGGTGAGGGAACATGTGGCTTGCAGTCTTGGGTTTTATAGTGATGGCTGAGTTTCCCGGTTGCCTCAGGCCAATCCCCCAGACTCAGGGTCTTCCTGGTGGTGCACACATCGCTCATGCTCAGCCAGGATAGATTACAATGAGGAGGATTCTGGGAGATGGCAGGACACATACATCTTCTTTTTACTTTTCCCGAATTCTTCTGGTTGGTCGTGGCATCTTAGTTCCATGTTCCTTTTTAGGACCTCCTATTGTAAAATAACTCAGATGATTAATGTAGTGCCTGGCTAAGGTAGGTGATTTCAGTCAATGTCTCCCCTAACACGAGGCTTGGTGGGGACAAGAGACAATCTGTCCGTGATGGAAGAGTTGGGGATACAGCTGTGGGAAAGAGCTGTGGGAGATCCAGGCTGGGTTGTGTGCCTTCTCATGGCCAGACGGAGCTGAGGAGACTTCAGCTTGGCTCACCTGAGAACCCAGCTCAAGAACTGGAGGAGGAGGAGGACAAGGAAGAGGGTGACGAGCATGGTAGGAATGGTCTGCAGGCTGCCTGACTCTCTATGAGCATGTTTCCATGTGTATGGAATGTATGGTAGAAATCAGAGGTACCACCATTCAGATCCCACCCCCTCCTCAGGGCAATGTTCCCACTCTCAGTTGTCAGAAGTGTCAGCTGTTGATTGCTCATAATGGGGGGCAGGGAAGCTGGAAATTTGCCCTCATCTTCAGGGCACTACGTTGCCCAAGGCTAGGTGGCTGTTGTAATCACTGCCTGACAGGGTCAAGCCCCAGCAGGATCCAGGGGTACCCTCAGGATGATGGCATAGGTGATAAGGAAAGTAAAAAGGGAAGAGAAAGAGGCTTGACCTTCCTTGGTTTACACAGAAAGCCAATAAAGCTCCTGTGTTCCAAGGAGTCATCCTGAAAGAAGAACAGAGAGAGAAAAGGAGAGAAAGGAAAAAAAGAATTACACGGGGAGACCAAGCTTTGGTGAGCGAGGCCCATAACTTTATTTTCAAAGGAACTTTTATACCTTGACTTGTACATAGAGGGAAATGAAAGATGCAAAGTCATACAGAGTCAGCCCAAACATTACATCTGTTTTGTCTTCATCAAAACCAGGATTTTTTCTGCATACCTTTCCCATAAACAATGTTGTGTACAATATCTTCTGGCCTTGGAGGCCTGTGGACATTTTATGACCCTTTAGTGATAAAGGCTGATCAGCCAGAAAACTTGTTTTCCCTTAAAGTGTTTCTTCTTTATTTCTCCCAGCCTCAGAAAGTACTAAACAGAATTACATTCTCACGGAGCAAAGGTGCAGTGAGTTACAACAAAGAAAGAACCAATTAGCTCAAAGGTCTGATGTGGTTAATTCCAAGGCTACTAGTTTTTCTTACATTCCAACTATGTTAACCAATGCACTCCCAGGTGCACAATAGATAAGGAATTTGGCAGCAAGCATTGGCCCAATAATGAAGCCCTTTACCAGTACTATCTATTCTAATAATTTTTCATCACTTAAAGGACTCTATGCTCATTAGGACTTTTAGAATGTTTTGGCTTCCCGTGACTTTCAAGGTTGGGGAGTTGTGAACAATCATGTGTGTTAATTGCAAGAGTATGGATAAACCTGTCAGGCAAGCTAGAAAGCCAACAGAGGGGTTAAAATAGAAATATTCCTTTCATGCCCAGGAGACTTATTAACTAAAGCCTTAAATTGATTTTTTCCAGAGAAAGATAGTTGGGGATAGCCCCCATTGTCACCCTGTTTATTTAACTTATATGCAGAGTACATCATGAGAAATGCTGGACTGGAAGAAACACAAGCTGGAATCAAGGTTGCCGGGAGAAATATCAATAACCTCAGATATGCAGATGACACCACTCTTATGGCAGAAAGTGAAGAGGAACTCAAAAGCCTCTTGATGAAAGTGAAAGTGGAGAGTGAAAAAGTTGGCTTAAAGCTCAACATTCAGAAAACTAAGATCATGGCATCCGGTCCCATCACTTCATGGCAAATAGATGGGGAAACAGTGGAAACAGTGTCAGACTTTATTTTTCTGGGCTCCAAAATCACTGCAGATGGTGACTGCAGCCATGAAATTAAAAGGTGCTTACTCCGTGGAAGGAAAGTTACGACCAACCTAGATAGCATATTGAAAAGCAAAGACATTACTTTGCCAACAAAGGTTCATCTAGTCAAGGCTATGGTTTTTCCTGTAGTCATGTATGGATGTGAGAGTTGGACTGTGAAGAAGGCTGAGCGCCAAAGAATTGATTCTTTTGAACTGTGACGTTGGAGAAGACTCTTGAGAGTCCCTTGGACTACATGGAGGTCCACCCAGTCCATTCTGAAGGAGATCAGCCCTGGGATTTCTTTGGAAGGAATGATGCTAAAGCTGAAACTCCAGTACTTTGGCCACCTCATGCGAAGAGTTGACTCATTGGAAAAGACTCTGATGCTGGGAGGGATTGGGGGCAAGAGGAGAAGGGGACGACAGAGGATGAGATGGCTGGATGCATCACTGACTCGATGGACATGAGTCTGAGTGAACTCCGGGAGTTGGTGATGGACAGGGAGGCCTGGTGTGCTGCGATTCTTGGGGTTGCAAAGAGTTGGACACGACTGAGCGTCTGATCTGATCTGAATGTCGGAAGAGTTGATGAAAGGCACAAATAGTAAGACAGACAGATTCTGGTTTTGGGGTAGATGCTCGAGCAGATCCAGGGGGGTGTCCCTTGAGGCCTGATCCGCCTTTGTCTGTCAGGTTCTCTCCGCAAGACCTTTGTCATGGGTGGGATCTCCCGTGGTGGCTCCCAGCAACTGCCAAGTTTGGGAACCAGGGCCTCACCCCTTCACCTTAATTTGGTCAACTAAGAAGACTACCTCAGTTCCAGAGCTCCCCAGAGGTTCAATGAGGCTCCCCTGTAACTGCAGGGGTCAGCTGTCTGTTGAGTCCCTCTTTCTCACTTCCCTACAGGTCTCTCTGGTGAGTCTATCTCCCCAACTCAGAACCTATTCCAGGGAATGAGATTGAAGACACTCTGAAACTTTACATGTAAATAGAACCCTCATGCTGGGAACACAAAATTTCAAGGCAAATTAAACATGTTTCAATGCTATTCTCTCAGATCTTCCCATCCTCGCCTTCTCCCACAGAGTCCAAAAGACTGTTCTATACATCAGTGTCTCTTTTGCTGTCTCGCATATAGGGTTATCATTACCATCTTTCTAAATTCTATATATATGCATTACTATACTGTATTGGTGTTTTTCTTTCTGGTTGACTTCACTCTGTAAAATAGGTTCCAGTTTCATCCACCTCATTAGAACTGATTCAAATGTATTCTTTTTAATGGCTGAGTAATACTCCATTGTGTATATGTACCACAGTTTTCTTATCCATTCGTCTGCTGATGGACATCTAGGTTGCTTCCATGTCCTGGTTATTATAAACAGTGCTGTGATGGACATTGGGGTACACATGTCTCCTTCAATTCTGGTTTCCTTGATGTATATGCCCAGCAGTGGGATTGCTGGGTCATATGGCAGTTCTATTTCCAGTTTTTTAAGGACTCTCCATGCTGTTCTCCATAGTGGCTGTACTAGTTTGCATTCCCACCAATAATGTAAGAGGGTTCCCTTTTCTCCACACCCTCTCCAGCTTTTATTGTTTGCAGATTTTTGGATCGCAGCCATTCTGACTGGCCTGAGATGGTACCTCATTGTGGTCTTGATTTGCATTTCTCTGATAATGAGTGATGTTGAGCATCTTTTCATGTGTTAGCTATCTGTATGTCTTCTTTGGAGAACTGTCTGTTTAGTTCTTTGGCCCATTTTTTGATTGGGTCATTTATTTTTCTGGAATTGAACTGCAGGAGTTGCTTGTATATTTTTGAGATTAATTCTTTGTCCGTTGCTTTGTTTGCTATTATTTTCTCCCATTCTGAAGGGTGTCTTTTCACCTTGCTTATAGTTTCCTTTGTTGTGCAAAAGCTTTTAAGTTTAATTAGATCCCATTTGTTTATTTTTGCTTTTATTTCCAATACACTGGGAGGTGGGTCATAGAGGATCCTGCTTTGATTTATGTCAGAGAGTATTTTGCCTATGTTTTCCTCTAGGAGTTTTATAGTTTCTGGTCTTACATTTAGATCTTTAATCCATTTTGAGTTTATTTTTGTGTATTGTGCTAAAAAGTGTTCTAGTTTCATTCTTTTACAAGTGTTTGACCAGTTTTCCCAGCACCACTTGTTAAAAAGATTGTTTTTTTCTCCATTGTATATTCTTCCCTCCTTTGTCAAAGATAAGGTGTTCATAGGTGTGTGGATTTACCTATGGGCTTTCTATTTTGTTCCATTGATCTATATTTCTGTCTTTGTGCCAGTACCATACCGTCTTGATAACTGTGGCTTTGTAGTAGAGCCTGAAGTCAGGCAGGTTGATTCCACCAATTCCATTCTCCTTTCTCAAGATTGCCTTGGCTATTTGAGGTTTTTTGTATTTCCATACAAATTGTGAAATTATTGATTCTTCTGATCCATGAACATGGTATATTTCTCCATCTATTTGTGTCCTCTTTGATTTCTTTCATCAGTGTTTTATAGTTTTGTATATATAGGTCTTTTGTTTCCTTAGGTAGATATATTCCTAAGTATTTTATTCTTTTCATTACAATGGTGAATGGAATTGTTCTTAATTTCTCTTTCTGTTTTTTCATTGTTAGCATATAGGAATGCAAGGGATTTCTGTGTGTTAATTTTATATCCCACAAATTTACTATATTTATTGATTAGCTCTAGTATTTTTCTGGTGGAGTCTTTAGGGTTTTCCATGTAGAAGATCATATCACCTGCAAACAGAGTTTTACTTCTTCTTTTCCAATTTGGATCCCTTTTATTTCTTTTTCTGCTCTGATTGCTGTGGTCAAAACTTTGAAAACTATGTTGAATAGTAGTGGTGAGAGTGGGCATCCTTGTCTTGTTCCTGACTTTAGGGGAAATACTTTCAATTTTTCACCATTGAAGATATTGTTTGCTGAGGGTTTGTCATATATAGCTTTTATTATGTTGAGATATGTTCCTTTTATTCCTGCTTTCTGGAGGGTTTTTATCATAAATGGATGTTGAATTTTGTCAAAGGTTTTCTCTGCATCTATGGAGATAATCATACAGTTTTTATTTTTCAATTTGTCAATGTGGTGTATTACATTGGTTGACTTGCGGGTATTGAAGAATCCTTGCATCCTTGGGATAAAGTCCACTTGGTCATGATGTATAATCTTTGCAATATGTTGTTGGATTCTGTTTGCTGGAATTTTGTTAAGGACTTTTGTATCTATCTTCATCAGTGATATTGGCCTGTAGTTTTCTTCTTTTGTGGCATCTTTGTCTGGTTTTGGTATTAGGGAGATGGTGGCCTCATAGAATGTGTTTGGAATTTACCTTCCTTTGCAATTTTCTGGAAGAGTTTGTGTAGGATAGGTGTTAGCTCTTTAAATTTTTGGTAGAATTCAGCTGTGAATCCATCTAGACCTGGGCTTTTGTTTGCTGGAAGATTTCTGGTTACAGTTTCAATTTCCATGCTTGTGATGGGTCTGTTAAGATTACCTATTTCTTCCCGGTTCAATTTTGGAAAGTTGTACTTTTCCAAGAATTTGTCCACTTCTTCCAAGTTGTCCATTTTATTGATGTATAGTTGCTGATAGTAGTCTCTTATGATCCTTTGTATTTCTGTGTTATTTGTTGTGATTTCTCTATTTTTCATTTCTAATTTTGTTGATTTGATTCTTTTCCATTTCTTTCTTGATGAGTCTGGCTAATGGTTCGTCAATTTTATTTATCTTCTCCAAGAACCAGCTTTTGGATTTGTTGATTTTTGCTATGGTCTCTCTCTCTTTTTTTTTTTTTTTTGCACTTATTTCTGCCCTAATTTTTAAGATTTCTTTCCTTCTACTAACCCTGAGGTTCTCATTTCTTCCTTTTCTAGTTGCTTTAGGTATAGAGTTAGGTTATTTATTTGACTTTTTTCTTGTTTCTTGAGGTAAACCTGTATTGCTATGAACCTTCCCCTTAGCACCACTTTTACAGTGTCCCATAGGTTTTGGATTGTTGTGTTTTCATTTTCATTCGTCTCTATGCATATTTTATTTCTTTTTTGATTTCTTCTATGATTTGTTGGTTATTCAGAAACCTGTTGTTTAGCCTCCGTATTTTGGAATTTTTAATAGGTTTTTTTTTTTTTTTTTCCTGTAATTGAGATCTAATCTTACTTCATTGGGGTCAGAAAGGATGCTTGGAATGATTTCAATTGTTTTGAATTTACCAAGGTTAGATTTATGGTCCAGGATGTGATCTATCCTGGAGAAGGTTCTATGTGCACTTGAGAAAAAGGTAAAATTCATTGTTTTGGGGTGAAATGTCCTATATATATCAATTAGGTCTAGCTGATCCTTTGTGTCATTTAAAGTTTGTGTTTCCTTGTTAATTTTCTGTTTAGTTGATCTATCTATAGGTGTGAGTGGGGTATTAAAGTCTCACACTATTATTGTGTTATTGTTAATGTCCCCTTTCATACTTTTTAGCATTTGCCTTCATATAGTGGTGCTCCTATGTTGGGTGCATATATATTTATAATTGTTATCTTTTTCTTGGATTGATCCTTTGATCATTAGGCAGTGTCCTTATTTGTCTCTTTTCGCATCCTTTATTTTAAAGTCTAATTTATCTGATATGAATATTGCTACTTCTGTGTTAATTTTTTTTTTTTTTTTGGTCTCCATTTGCATGAAATATCTTTTTAAAGCCCTTCACTTTCAGTCTGTATGTGTCCCTTGTTTTGAGGTGCGTCTCTTGTAGACAGCATATATAGGGGTCTTGTTTTTGTATCCATTCAGCCAGTCTTTGTCTTTTGGTTGGGGCATTCAACCCATTTACATTTAAGGTAATTATGGATAAGTATGGTCCCATTGCCATTTACTTTGTTGTTTTGGGCTCGAGTTTACACACCCTTTCTGTGTTTCCTGTCTAGATAAGATCCTTTAGCATTTGTTGAAGAGCTGGTTTGGTGGTGCTGAATTCTCTCAGCTTTTGCTTGTCTGTAAAACTTTTGAATTCTCCTTCATATCTGAATGAGATCCTTGCTGGGTACAGTAATCTGGGTTGTAGGTTTTTCTCTTTCATCACTTTAAGTATGTCCTGCCATTCCCTTCTGGCCTGAAGAGTTTCTATTGAAAGACCAGCCATTATCCTTATGGAAATCCCCTTTTGTATTACTTGTTGCTTTTCCCTTGCTGCTTTTAATATTCATTTGTTCTTTGTGTTTGATCTTTGTTAATTTGATTAATATGTGTCTTGGGGTGTTTCGCCTTGGGTTTTTCCTGTTTGGGACTTGTGTGACTATTTCCTTCCCCATTTTAGGGAAGTTTTCCACTATTATGCCCTTGAGTAGTTTCTTTTTGTCTCCTTCTTCTGAGACTCCTATGATTCAAATGTTGGGACATTTCACATTGTCCCAGATGTCCCTGAGGTTGTCCTCATTTCTTTTCTTTTTTTCCTCTGTACTTCATTTATTTCTAACATTCTATCTTCTACCTCACTTATCCTATCTTCTGCCTCTGTTATTCTACTGTTGGTTCCCTCCAGAGTGTTTTTGATCTCATTTATTGCATTATTCATTATTAATTGACTCTTTTTTATTTCTTCTAGGTCCTTGTTAAACCTTTCTTGCATCTTCTCAATCCTTGTCTCCAGGCTATTTATCTGTAGCTCCATTTTGTTTTCAAGATTTTGGATCATTTTTATTATCATTATTCTAAAGTCTTTTTCAGGTAGACTCCCTATCTCCTCCTCTTTTGTTTGGTTTAGTGGGCATTTATCCTGTTCCTTTACCTTCTGAGTATTTCTCTGCCTTTTCTTCTTGTTTAGATTGCTGTATTTGGGATGGCCTTTCTGTATTCTGGCAGCTTGTGGCTCCGTTTTATTGTGGAGGTTCCTCACTGTGGGTGGGGTTGTGTGAGTGGCTTTTCAAGGTTTCCTGGTTAGGGAAGCTTGCATCGGTGTTCTGGTGGATGGAGCTGGATTTCTTCTCTCGAGAGTGCAATGAAGTGTCCAGTAGTGAGTTTTGAGATGTCTATGGGTTTGGTGTGACTTTGGGCAGCCTGTATATTGAAGCTCAGGGATATGTTCCTGAGTTGCTGGAGAATTTGTGTTGTATGTCTTGCTCTGGAACTTGTTGGCTCTTGGGTGGTGCTTGGTTTCAGTGTAGGTATGAAGGCTTTTGGATGATCTCTTATCAATTAATGTTCCCTGAAGTCAGGAGTTCTCTGGCATTCTCAGGTTCTGGGCTTAAGCTTCCTGCCTCTGGTTTTCAATCTTATTCTTACAGTAGCCTCAAGACTTATCCATCCATACAGCACTGATAATAAAACTTCTAGGTTAATGGTGAAAAAATTCTCCACAGTGAGGGACACCCAGAGAGGTTCACAGAGTTACATGGATAAGAGAAGAGGGAAGAGGGAGATAGAGGTGACCAGGAGGAGAAGAGGGGGAGTCAAAAGGGGAGAGAGCAAGCTAGCCACTAATCAATTCCCTATGTGCTCTCCACAGTTTGGAACCCTCAGAGAGGTTCACAGAGTTACACAGAGAAGAGAAGAGGGAGGAAGGAGACAGAGGTGAGCAGGAGGAGAAAGGGGGAATCAAAAGAAGAGAGCTAGATCTAGGCAGTGCTCTGTTCCCTAAGTGTTCTCCACAGCCCAGAACACACAGATTCACAGAGTTGGGTTGAGAAGAGAAGGGGGAGGGAGGAGATAGAGGTGACCTGGGGGAGAAAAAGGATAGTCAAAAGGGGGAGAGAATAATCAAGCTAGTAATCACACTCCTAAGTAAAAATGGGTACTGAAGATTGGATTCTTAAATGTGCAAAATTGATAACAAATACTATAAAGCAAAGATTAAAAATCTAGAGGAGAGGTTAGACTCTCAAAAATACAATACTAAAAAAATCACAAAAAGTATAAGAAAATATATGAAGTTTTCTTTTAAAATAGGGTCTTTTTTTTTTGCAATAGTAAGTTTTTGGGGTTTTTTTGTAATAGTAGGTTATAAAAATGAAAATTAAAGGAGTAATAGAGGATTTAAAAAAAGAAAAAAGTTTAAATTTAAAAAAAAGTATAATAGTAAAAATATATCTAAGAATTTCTCTGGTGCTGTTGCAGGCAGTGTGGGGTCAGTTCAGTTTCAGATAGTTCCTTGTTCCAGCTTATACTTCTCAAGATCTATAGGCCCTTTCCAATGTAGTGTTAACTAAAGGGATTTTAATCTGTTGTACTTGTCACTTCCAAAGTGGTTCCCTCTGTTTATTTGGCTTCTTCTGTTTGAAGCTGTCTTCAGGGTCTAATTTCCACCTTGACACAAGGGGGCAAAGGTGGTCTCTTGTTTAAGCTCACTTGTTCAGTCATGCTGTGGGGAGGGAGGAACACTACAAACAAACATCACTGGCGTGCGTGGGGAGTACTCTCAGTGTCTCAGCCACACTGGGTTTGCCCCCGCTCACGATGTGTGTGCTTTCCCAGACTAAACTGCTCAGGCTTCAGGTTGCTCTGCAGGGAGTGGGCCCTGGGTTGCCTGCATTTCCCAGCTCTAAACCACTCAGGTTCAGGTTCTCTGGTACTCCACAAAGGCACAGACTTGGTTGGGCCTGCGTTTTGTGCTGTTCCCAGGTCTGAGCAGCTCAGGCGACCAGGTGCGTGGCGAGCGCACTCTTCTCTGGTGCGGTGCATCTTATCACCTCCCTGGTCCCGGTCACTCGAGTTTCTGGGTGCACCCATCTCTGGTGTGCCCTGTATCTCTTCTGGGGAGCTGATCTCTGGCTGCGACCCTCACAGTGGATGTCAACCATCTAGAATCTCAGGAAGTATTTGGTTAGAAACTAGAAGCCTGTTCGCACTTTGGTAGGGGATATCCTCTCTGGGGCTGAGTTTGCCCCTTTCCGGCTCTGTCTGGTGCCTGCCTGGCCCCTGCCTCTGGCGGGGGATGGCCCAGTCTGCAGCTGGTTAGCTCTCCTCTGGTATTGGCTCAGTCCTTTGTTCTGTGTGTGGCCCAGCAGTGTCTTAGGTCAGGGCTTTTTGCAGGATAGCACGCGCGTGCTCTCTCTCTCTCTCTCTCTCTCTCTCTCTCTCTCTCTCTCTCGCTATCCCCCAGATTAGGTTGCTATCTCACATTAGCTCCCTCAGATTACCCTCAGGGCATTCAGGCCCAGCCCTTACCCTAAGCAATGCAGTCTGCTTCTCTCCGTTCTCCCCCTGCTTGCTGGTGGCGGATGCGAGCGTCTGGGGTACTTCTCTGCTGGAAGTTGCCTTTAGGCATGTAATCTGTGGGTTTTATTTATTTATTTTTCCTCCTGGTTATGTTGCCTTCCGAGATTTGAAAACATTCCCCCCGCAGGTGAGAGGGTTTCCTTGTGTTTGGAAACTTCTTCTCTATTAAGACTCCCTTCCCGGGAGGGATCTCCATCCTTAACTCTTTTGTCTCTCTTTTTATCTTTTATATTTTGTCCTATCTCCTTTCGAAGACAATGGGCTGCTTTTCTGGGTGCCTGATGTCCTCTGCCAGAGTTCAGAAGTTGTTTTGTGGAGTTTGCTCAGTGTTCAAATGTTCTTTCAATGAATTTGTGGGGGAGAAAGTGGTCTCCCCATCCTATTCCTCTGCCATCTTAGGACTGCCTCTCACACTTTTAAAAAATTTTTATGCTGCCTAACTGGTTTTTCTTATGTTTACAAGAAAACTCAGAAGTGTGTGTGTATTGTGTGTGTGTATTATACGCAAATCTGTAGTCTTTTAGGCATTTAGAACTCAGACCATCAGGGAGACAAAAGTGTGACATGGTGGGCCTTCCTATCTCCACTTTATGAATGATCCAGATACTTCTGTGGCCTGTGTGTCACCTGGCTATGTCTTTGACACTCTCTGAATCGATGAACATCTTATCTCAAACTCTGCTACTCTTTTTATTTTATTTTTATTTCTTAATTTTTTCATTTATATTGGAGTGTAGTTGATTATCAGTGTTGTGTTAGTTGAAGGTATACCACAATGTGATTCAATTATGCATGTATCCTTTTTTCAAATTCTTTTCCTGATTAAGTTGTTACACAATATTGAGCAGTTCCCTGTGTGCCACAGTAGGTCCCTTGTTGATTATCCATTTTTAATAGACCAGTGTGTACATGTCCATCCTAAACATGTTAGAGAGTTTGAGATTGCATGTTTTTTTAAGGTTCTAGGGGCTTGGGATGCCGCCCACAAACAGAGACCCCATTTTCTCCCACAGATTACAATGAGCACAAAATCCACAGGCTGCCCTTCCATGGGGAGATTCTTCCAACCAAGCCATATTACTGGAGATAGAACCTGGGAGTATGATTCACATTGTTGGAAAAGACAGTCGCTGACTTCCAACACGCGATGAGCCCAATGCCCTCACGGTGTGAAGATATAAGACACACATTCACACACCATCTTCAGTCTTTTACAGTCTGTTGCACAATTGTCACTCCTATGGTTTCAATCCTTTTGTTAAGAGTCTATTTCTGGAATCATGTATTTAACATCTCCATTCAAGGTCCATTTCACGTTCCATAGGAGTGGTGTTCCTGAACAAGGGCACATGTGTCAGCTTCTTCTCCTATGATTCTGATGTTCCCTGAAACTTCTCTGCCTGCCAGAGAGTTTGGGAAATGAATTTATGAACCAGTTGGCCCATGGGTTGCAGTTAATTTCTCACACTGGTATGGGCCCTGTGTCTCTCACACTGTGGCTGTTTGAGCTGGTCTGTTTTTTCTTTCTTTGTCTGGGTGCAATGTTCCATTCTTTCTCCAGCTTCTAGGAGAGATATAGTCAGCCCAAATGCATGTAAGGTATAGATACACTGTCCCCTGGGGCAGGACAGCAGGGCCCCCTTTCCCTGGCTTCATTCTTGTTCCTGTTTTTTTCTCTTAGAGTTTCATTGTCGCTTTGTGTCCCTTCCAGAAACCCCTGTCCCTCAGAGGTGACCACATGGGAATAGTCTTAGCTGTCTGCTATCTTTGGTACCTTGGGAGAACATAACTTGCCTTCTTCCTTATCTGCCTTGGGGCTCTATAAGACTTCATGTCTGGTCATCGCCTCCAATTAACCTTGAACTTCAAGATCTCCTGCCCCACAAAGAGTGTCTCAATCAAATTTAAAAGTTTGCAGGCAATAATGAGCACAGGAGAACTCATATTTCAAGGAATTTCCAATAAATAGTAAGCTTCCCTAACACAAAGTATCTTTCTTATTCATGCTTATACCTTTACAACCTATAAGATTTCCTTCTATAACATGGCCATTCTTTGGGTTCATTGAATTAATAAGCCTATAGAGAATTATTTTATAAGGCAAAGTGTCCTCTTTAATGGGAATGAAAAAAACTATTTTTCAAATGTGATGATACATGTGTGTTTTTGTGTCTAGGGATTTTCTTAAGTATGACTAGATAAAATGGACTTGATTACTCAGTGGGAAAGATAACCTGAATCTTTTCCATATGGAGGTTGGCCGTGACTTTCTCTCTGGAGAAAGAGGTTTTGCTTGGGAAACAGCAGTAGGTTAGGGCAAAAAACCTGTTCTTGTATCACAGACAAAACTGTAGGAGGTACGTTCTGAGCTCCAGGAGTCAAGCCAACACTCTCATGCCTCCTGATGGTTAAAAATCATGATCTGGTTTTCATTTTTGTTTCCAGTGCCAGTGCTCCTGGGTCAACATGCTAATTTGAAAACTCACTGCATACATTTGAATATTGTGCATACTCTTAACTCCATAGAGGGGAGATAAAATTAATAGGGTTCTGTCTTTTCACTAGTCTAGGATGATTTTTAAATTCTACAAAAAAAAAAAAAACCTTCCATTTTGCTTCATTGTTCTCAAGCTCTTTGAAATTGCAGAAATGATAATGGAATTTAATAATTATCATCTTACTCTAATCAATGTGAAAGAAGATTGGTCTTTCTTGAATGAATTATTTCATCTACAGTAACCAGGTAATTTTCATCGTTGCTTGATCTGAAGTCCACTGACCCAAATTGGGTGATTAAGAGGGTCCATAAACTTCTAAGAAAAAAAGAAAAAAGAAACACCTTTCTTTCACCGAGATTTTGTATTATTTTCAATTATGTACATAGGTAACCGATTACCTGGTTCTTTGGCTTCAATAGAAATGACTGTTATTTTAATATCACAATGCAGTTGTTCCACATCTTAAAATGCCAATTACTCTAATCACTATTTTAAAATTATACTGTAAGACTTTCCACTAGTTCTTGTTTTGTTTTTTAAATATGCTACTAAAGAAGCACAGACATTGCTGTACACAGATTTATTCATTTATATTTAAGCCACTAAATTTCAATATAATTCAGTTGTGGCTTTATATTCCTGTGCATATCACTTTGTGCCTTTAAAATATTAACCCCAGAAGAGTCTATCGGCTAATCAGATAGCTAACAGGAAGCAAGGCACAGAAAAAGCTAAGAACATGAGATCCACTCGTTTATTTATTCATACCCCCATTTTTTTTGCATCTACATTTCTCTTGCTCAACCACAGCCTAAGACATCTGACATCTCTCTTTCCACCAGAACCCTCCTGGGGTCTTCAGCTATTTAAGAGTCCTTTTACCTAATGATACATGAAACTCAGCAAACTATTTCTGAAGAGGAGAGAGCATGGTTTGATGTCCTGCAAAAGAGTCATTGTCTATTAGAATAAGGGTGATATTTTGAATATATATATATATAAGTTGGGCTTCCCCAGTGGCTGAGCGGTAAGGAATCCACCTCCAATGCAGGGACCTCAGGAGATTCATGTTCAATTCCTGGGCTGGAAAGATGCCCTGGAGAAGAGCATGGCAACCCACTCCAGTATTCTTGCCTGGAGAATCCCATGAACAGAGGAGCCTGGAGGGCTACAGTCCGTGAGGTCGAAAAGAGTCAGACATGACTGAAGCAACTTAACACACACTCACACATATAAGCTGAAGTCTGATCAAACTGTCAGCTTCTAAAAACAGCGGTGCTCTCATTGGGCTCCTATCAATCCCACATCTTTAGGACAGACTCTAAGTATAGAATCACCTTTTCACTTCCATTAGGAGGACAGATGCCAGTTTAAATGATATGTCACCTACTGGTGATTATCTGAATATATTGTATTTGCTTCCTGCTGGGACAGAGATGAGGCTGGGGAATATCCAGGGCACTGCAGAATTTAGGGGTAGCTTGGTCCTACTTAGGGTGGGTCTCTTACAAACATGAGGGTTCAAGTCATTAGTGCAGTTAAGTGTGATTGTACTCAACTCCTCCAGTTTGAAGTCAGTTTTTCCTACTGTATGTAGGAAAATAACATTTCAAATTTTAGTCAAGGGACTTCCCTGGTGGTCCTGTGGTGAAGACTTTGCCGTACAGTGCAGGGGGTGCAGGTTTGATCCTTGGTCGGGAGCTAACATCCCTCATGATGAAACATGAAAACATAAACCAGAAGCAGTATTGTAACAAATTCAATAAAGACTTTAAAAAAAAATGGTCCACGTTTAAAAAAATCTTCAAAAAAAATTTTGGTCAAAGGATTTGTTGAGGAGGGACAAATCGAAATGCTTTTCTTGACGCTCGAACAGCGTGGAGTGATGGGCTTCCCTTGCTGTGAGAATATGGGTGCCATCACCACGCTCAAGCCCAGTGGCTGTCAGACGGGGTTCTGCTCCCTTGCAGCTCTGCCTGTATCCTGTGAAACCAATGCCCTCAGCTGCTGAGTCATCACAGTGCACAGGAGCTGCATCCAGTGAAAATCAGCCTCAGGCTCTTCGATATTTACCCAGCATATTTTGGGAGACAACCCAAAGCTGAGTATGGGCCTTGGGCACCCCCGTGCAGTAGCACCATCTGGGACTGTAAAGCCCGCTTCTGTTTCTCAAGGTTTTTATAACCCCTTAGCAACCCTGTCCTCAAGCATCCTGTGCCTGCATGTTGTGGTAGCCACGCCCTAGCCACCCTCCTACCCATGGAATATTAGCAGGGCAGAGTATTAGCAGGGCAATATGCCCTTCATCAGGAGAGAGCTGTCAGCTGGAAGAAGCAAGTGTTTTAAAGGGATGGGATTCTTAGTAAGCTACCAGTGGTAGGAAGAGAAACCTGGGAGCTCTCCCAACAAGGCACTTGCCCTTCACTGACTTTGAGTGAGTCAGGAGGGAAAGTGTGTCAGTTGCGCCTGATCTGATCGGATGAGGTCTTACAAGAAGCTTTCTAGATCAGAAATGGAAGACCTTAGAGCAAAGGCTGGAGAAGGCAATGGCAACCCACTCCAGTACTCTTGCCTGGAAAGTCCCATGGACGGAGGAGCCTGGTAGGCTGCAGTCCATGGGGTCGCTAGGAGTCGGACACCACTGAGCAACTTCACTTTCACTTTTCACTTTCATGCATTGGAGAAGGAAATGGCAACCCACTCCAGTGTTCTTGCCTGGAGAATCCCAGGGACGGCGGAGCCTGGTGGGCTGCTGCCGTCTCTGGGGTCACACAGAGTCGGACACAACTGAAGCGACTTAGTAGTAGTAGTGGTAGTAGAGCAAAGACAGCTCCCTCTGCTCTAGAAGGAGGCAAACTTACACACTATGGAGAGAACCATGCCTGGTGGGGACCAGCATGCTGCCCTAGGATGCAGACTCACCATAGTGGCAAGGAACTGAACTCTGCCAGCCACCTGGATGAACCTGGAAGAGGAACTGAACTCCAGGTAAGAACCCAGCCTGGCCCAAATCTTGATCTCAGTCTTCAGAATCCCTGAGTAGTGTCTGGCTAACCTGGGCCCCTATTTCTGACCCATAGAAACTGAAAGAGAGTTTGTGGCATTTGAGATTCTAAGTCTGTAATTTCTTTACACAGAAATAGAAAACTAATGGGGCTCCAGAGAGTCTTAACTTTTGTGTGTCATGGACCCTGTGGGAAGTCTGGGGAGCCTATAAACTTCTGCTCAGAGTTAATTTTTAAATGCCTATAATAAAATATATAAGGTTACAAAGGAAAGGCTGAAATAGGCTAATAAAAATATTAAAAATGTATCTGCATCAGAGTAATATATACATTCACTTCTTCACATATTAAGTGATAGGATCTTGTGGTAGATCTAAGAGCCACTTAACTTTGAAGAAATGATGAGTGCAAGTCACCTTTTGAAATACCCACAGTGACAGAAATGCAATATAAAATCACCTGTCATTTTGTGGGTGTCAAGGAATCAAGACTGCTAGTTCTCTTGTGGTTGGTTGCTTTCATTCACAGTCGAAGCAGATGCCAAATTTCAGATAGTTAATGAACTTAGAGAAGGCAATGGCACCCCACTCCAGTACTTTTGCCTGGAAAATCCCATGGATGGAGGAGCCTGGTAGGCTGCAGTCCATGGGGTCGCTAGAGTCGGACACGACTGAGCGACTTCCCTTTCACTTTTCACTTTCATGCATTGGAGAAGGAAATGGCAACCTACTCCAGTGTTCTTGCCTGGAGAATCCCAGGGGCGGGGGAGTCTGGTGGGCTGCAGTCCATGGGGTCACACAGAGTCGGACACGACTGAAGCGACTTAGCAGTTAGCTGTTAGCAATGAACTTAGAGATATTCTTTTGTTTGTTTGTTTTTCCATCCTAGCACATGGACTTCTGTGTTCTATTTAGGTTAAAGCCCCAGATGAGAAAGTTCTTGGGCTTCTTCCAAACTCAGTGTTATAAGTTGGCTTCATTTTTCTGATCAATCTCTGTATTTTCCAAGATGGCAGTCTCCATCAAGGGCACTGGTCCCTGGTTCCCATCCTCAGAAGGGCCACCCTCTGTTTATCTCTAGCTGATTTTTCTTTAATTACATGGATTACTCAATTTGTATGTGTGATTCATGTCTTTTTGATTATGCAGAATTAACTTTAATGGAACACAGCTGCACCAAGATAAACTCTGGGTGTATCTGTCTGGATTTCCAAATGTTGGTGTTGCAAACACCTTCCTGGGGGAGACCAAAGCCGATAGCTCAAATGACAGAGCCAGGGTTTGGGGCTGTGGCCCTCCTTTGGTCTACACCTGCCCACCTCTGCTCCCTTCTCTATTCCTCAGTCTTAATGTGGACCAGGGGCTTCCCTTGTAGCTCTGTTGGTAAAGAGTCTGCTTGCAATGCAGGAGACCTGGGTTTGATTCCTGGGTCAGGAAGATCCCCTGGAGAAGGAAATGGCAACCCACTCCAGTATTCTTGCGTGGAGAATCTCATGGACAGAGGAGCCTGGCAGGCTACAGTCCATAGCCTAGCAAGAGTCGGACACGACTGAGTGGCTAAGCACACACACACAATGTGGACCCGAGTGGGTGCTTGGGAAAATCTGTGTTCTGCCCACTGCTCTCTCCACTGTCAGAGTTATAAATTGATGCTCTCTGCTCTTGGCTGAGCTGTAAATCACTCTAATATGTGTTTCCCAATTATTCCTTCACTTTCTTTACTCTTTAATTTTTCAAAAAATTATAAACATGTGGTTTTAAAATTTTAAAAGTCCTCAGAGCTGATGATTCCTTCCTTCTCTTGTCCCAAACTTGTGTCTATATTTTCTTTCCCTCTGTTACTTCCTTAGCTTTATATAATATTCCTATTGTTTTTTGATTTATTAATTTTACATGAAGGCTGTTGATTCACTGTTAAAAAGGGGGAGTTTCCCTCACTTTGCACCCCATTTCCTATGGATGGTAATTTTATTGTCTTAGCTCTATGACTTGATTTGATCATATCTCTATTTATATCAACTTTGGCACCTCTGCATACTCTTCCTTCTTTTCTTTTTCTGTTTCATTTTCTTTCAAATATATATTTGCTCTCACATTGTCAAGCATAATGTTATTTATCTTTTCTTCTTAAATCAAAATTATATTTTCTATAGTTTCTCTATAGATTAATTTTAAGAGTAGGAAATTAGCAAAGTACTATTATATAACTTTGACTATCAAAATATTATTCTTTGTGGGGCCAAATGATTGATAAGAACACAGGTCTAAAGTGATGACCTCCTGGAAAGTGAAAGTGAAAGTGCCAATCATCAAGGTCAAATGATTCTCATATTGTTTATACCACCAAGGGATTAACCTCATGTTTAATTTTTGTTTAATGATTTGATAAACATTTTATGGGGAGGATTTTTTTCCTCTCATTTCTCTTTGAGTTGTCAATTACTTTTATTTTTAGGGGGTCTTCTTAATAAAGAATAACATGAGTTCAGCCCCCAATTTTGGAGACCTTCCCCATACCAATTAAATCAGAATTTCTGTGGATGGAACTCTTGCATAAGATTATTTTAAATCCAAGTATTCCTAAACAAGGGCTTCCCGGCTTTTGCTAGTGGTAAAGAATCACCTGCCACTGCAGGAGATGCAAGAGACACAGGTTTGATCTCTGGGTTGGGAAGATTTCCTGGAATAGAAAGTGGCAACCCATTCCAGTATTCTTGCCTGCAAAATTCCGTGGACGGGGGAACCTGGCGGGTTATAGTCCATGGGGCCACAAAGAGCCAGAAATGACTGAGTGCATTCCTAAACAAAGACAAAGTTGAATCAGATCTACTTAAGAGAGGAAGGGCAATCATTGCAACTACAGAACCTACCTCCAGCTCTAGGAATAAGGAGTCCAGCTCTAGGAATAAGGAGTCCTGTGGACTGGTCCCTTAGGGAAGTGCATCTAAACATTTCCATACAGATACTGTGGGTGGCGGAGAAGGCGATGGCACCCCACTCCAGTACTCTTGCCTGGAAAGTCCCATGGACGGAGGAGCATGGTGGGCTGCAGTCCATGGGGTCGCTAGGAGTCGGACATGACTGAGCGACTTCACTTTCACTTTTCACTTTCATGCATTGGAGAAGGAAATGGCAACCCACTCCAGTGTTCTTGCCTGGAGAATCCCAGGGACAGGGGAGCCTGGTGGGTTGCCATCTATGGGGTCGCACAGAATTGGACACAACTGAAGCGACTTAGCAAGCAAGCATGCAAGCAATTGTGGGTGGAGCTCTACATACAGGAATAGCCCAAAGCATGTGACTCAGTCCTCACCTGTCACCATAGCTCCAACTTCCTTAAGAGCCAGGTATAGATGGCAATTCCTGATCCCACTGCAAAGGAGTCATAATAATTAAAAAAAAAAAAAATTGTTACTAGGTAACCAAAAAGCAGTACTGTTCAATCTACAAAATCTACGCACTCAGGGCCCTCTGGTTTGATAAAATACTGCAATGCTCCATTCTTCTGTTAATTTCTGATTTTTTTTTTTCCTGAATTCCTTTTGGTAAGAAAACTTCTAGAATCTGAATCTATACTTTTAGCTCATAAGTGAGCTAATGGGGTTATTTCCTAAACCCCGTGACTTTCTGTTGCTGAGGTAGAGAGTTACTGTTAGAATCTGAACACTATTGTCTAGTTTGTAAATGATCCCCAGGCTGAAGTGAAACAGAACTCTTAATGTATTTTTGATGAATATTAAAAATTCATGAAAAAAAATAAAAAGTAGGATAAATATTCAAAAGAGTCTGGTTTGGGTTTACATGCCTTAAAGTTATTCTCTCTCTCATCCTCTCTCCCTTACTCTACAAAGAATATCATAAAACTTCCACGTCTGTCCACATTATGGAAAGTCAATTTGATAAGAATGTTGTTATGTCTGTAACCTGTCAGGGGTAAATTGAGTAGAAAATTATGCATTTCCCCAGTAAAACCAAGTGTTAATATGGAAATTCTCATTAAAAGCCCTAAGAAGCTACAGATGTTTGAGAAAATGTCACTGATTGCTTCGACCTGACCTTTTTTTTTTTTTTTTTTTTTTTAACAGTGCCTTCCTTCAGCCCATCTTACCCCGTGTTATCAGTTTCAGACCAGGAGGCTTTTTTAGAACCACTGGATATGGCATTAACTCATTTTATCCACACCGTCTCCTCTTCTGTCCCCTGCCTGCTGACAACAGCTCTCGGCATGGTGCTGTGGGCAGGAAAAATGCAGCAAGTTTCTCCTTCAGTAGATAGGACATCCCATTCAGGTCACTCATGCAGCTCATTTTAAATAAATTGAATCAACTTCTGCCTATTATCTGCTTGTCCTTGAACTAAGATAACATTGGACATTCAGTTATCACTCAAAGAAGGAATTATGAGGGTGACAAAATTTGCTGAGTGCTCCAAGGCCAGGTTTCACAGAACTTTATTTGGGTAGGACTGGGGAAGGGAACTTCCATTGCTCCAGTCAAGTCGTGTGTTAACTGTTAACAGTGTGCCCTTGCTGGAAAGTTTCAGAAAGTTTGAAAATTTGAGAATATTTTCAACCCAGCTTTATTCTTGTGAGATGACTGAGGTTAACAGCCTTACTGACTCAACAGACATGAATTTGTTAGTGAAGGACAGGGAAGCCTGGCGTGCTGCAGTCCATAACGTCACAAAGAGTCAGACATGAATTAGCAACTGAACACACACAAGAGCTGGTGCTTATCCCAGAAGTCTGGGGATGCCTAGCTCCTTCGCAGAGGACCTCTTGTCATTGGAATTTGCCCTCTATAGTACTAGCAAATCAAGAGACTTAATAACTCAAATTCTTATCCAGAAGTTACATAAGGAGTAACAGAAAGACTTTTTTATTTTTTGTGGCTACTCGGTCTTTGTCGTGGCATGTGCAGGCCTTCCCCAGTATGGCTCATGGGCTTAGCTGCCCCAAAGCATATGGGATCTTAGTTCCCTGACCAGATATCTAAAACCCTTGTCCCTTGCATTGGAAGGTAGATTCTGGACCACCAGGGAAGTCCTGCATAAAGACTGCTTTATTCAAGAAGGGATTAAATTTGATTGAAATAAATCATCTCTGAGCTTCCCTTCTCCGGTGATGGATTTGTTCTAGAAGTTTTGCATCTAATGGCTTTAAATGTAGGTGGAATCTTTGTTCATTTAATACAGACTTTGCTTTGGTTATTACTGGGACTCACCAAATTTTTAAGTTCCTCTCCCTGCCTGGGTACATGCAATGATATCACTTTCTTGCTCCGTTCAAGTTAGGTAGGACCATGAAACTTGTTTGATGAATGAAATGTGAGAGGAAATGCTATGTGTCACTTTCAAGACATAGCCCTTGATCACTGATGCTTGACCCTTGAGTTCTCTCTTCCCCTGTGCCTGTGACACTGGAAGTGGAAGTTGGCATGCATGGTGGAGCCTCAGGATTGACGCAGCCTGAAAGGACAGTGGTCCTGACTCGTGGCTGAGTTAGGATGAGTGAGAAGTAACTTTGGTGTTGCTGAGACACTAAAAGTTTGGAGTTATTTTTATTGCAACACAACTTAGCCCATCCTTACTGAAACATGTTCCATGTTCAAACTTGCTTGAATGAGGCCCTTTAGAGTCACTGTCTCATTATTTCCAGAGAAGTATTCTTCATGGACTGTCTTAGCTATCTTGTGAAATGGACCATCACTTGGAAAGTTGTAAACTGGAGGGTCCAGTTGTTGACTTGCCAGTGACCGACAAGCGTATGCCTCATGAGCTCCTCTAATTAATGGAGAAGAGTCAGATGATATAATCAAAACCAGGCTTAACACCAGGCTCTCTTGGGAGCTCTGCTTGTGACTGTCAAAAGGAAAGAAGACCTTGTTTAATTGTCATTATTAATTGCTCTTGGCTACTCATATTAACTCATCTTCATGTTGATAATGGCTTAGAGGGATAATCTTGATATGAGTAGTTAATTCAAAAAGGTCTCAGTGTGATAGCAGTTTCTGGAATACAGATGTTCTCTTAGAAATACTGAGGTTTCCAAAGGTGATTTTCAAGTCCAGTTTTCTGTAAGTCCAAATGAGTACCCATTTCTTTGAGTGGGGTGAAATTACCACTACTCTGCTATGGCTCAGGCTTGAGTCTTGCCTAATTTTTTTTTCCTTTTTCTAAGTTGAAGTATATTTGATTTACAATGTTATGTAAGCTACAACATTTATACAGTGGGCTTCTCAGGTGGCGCTAGTGGTAAAGAACCTGCCTGCCATTGCAGGAGACATGAGACACACAGGTTCGATCCCTGGGTCAGGAGGATCTCCTGGAGGAAGGCATAGCAACCTGCTCCAGTTTTCTTGCTAGGAGAATCACATGGAGAGAGGAGCCTGGCAGACTATGATCAATAGGATTGCAAAGAGTCACAACTGAAGTGACTTAACACAGTATATATATATATATATATATATATATATATATATATATATACACACACACACACACACACACACACACATATATATATATATATATTCATTTTCAGATTCTTTTTACAAAGTATTAAGTATAGTTCCCAGTGGTATACAGTAGATCGTTGTTTATCTATTTTATAGATAGTCATGTGTATCTCTTATTCCCAAACTCCTAATTTAACCCTCACCCCCTTTACCATAAGTTTGTTTTCAGTGTCTGTGGGTCTACATCTGTTTTACAAATAAGTTCATTTGTATCATGTTTTAGATTCCACATATAAGCGATATCATCTGATGCTTTTCTTTCTCTGACTGGCTTACTTCACTTAGTGTGATCATCTCTAAGTCCATCCAGTTCAGTTCAGTTGTTCAGTCATGTCCGACTCTGCAACTTCATGAACCGCAGCATGTCAGGCCTCCCTGTTCATCACCAACTCCCAGAGTCCACCCAAACCCATGTCCATTGAGTCGGTGATGCCATCCAACCATCTCATCCTCTGTCGTCCCTTTCTCCTCCTGCCCTCAATCTTTCCCAGCATCAGGATCTTTTCAAATGAGTCAACTCTTCGCATCAGGTGGCCAAAGTATTGGAGTTTCAGCTTCAACATCAGTCCTTCCAACGAACACCCAGGACTGATCTCCTTTAGGATAGACCGGTTGGATCTCTTTGCAGTACAAGGGACTCTCAAGAGTCTTCTCCAACACCACAGTTCAAAAGCATCAATTCTTTGGCGCTCAGCTTTCTTTATAGTCCAACTCACATTCATACATGACTACTGGAAAAACCATAGCCTTGACTAGAGGGACCTTTGTTGACAAAGTAATGTCTCTGCTTTTTAATATGCTGTCTCGGTTGGTCATAATAAGCCCATCCATGTGGCTGCAAATTGCCTGTATCTTAAGTTCACCAAAAGAGGTGAATTCTTTTAACAATACTTATGCTTTAAACTTCTTGAAAAGTAGGAATATGTTAACTAAAACATACTACCCTGTGTAATAGGTATGAACATTTAGTATTTAAAAGGCCAAATTTCCAGAAACCCTTTTCAAATTTGAAGGGTTGAGTAAGGGAATGTGCTTTGCTTGGTGCTTCATAAATTACTTGGTAGAATAATGGACCTTTCCAATGCAGTCCCTATATTTCATCATATCCTGTACCATGGAAATTCCATTAATAATAAATATAATACTGATTTTGTGGTTTTTCTCCTATAGCAAGAAACTCTTTCCTTTGAAGTAGATTCAGTTCCCTAAAGCATAATGTTTTTGAATTAAGTAGCTATTGGATTGAGAAGAAGGAAGAAGGCTAAAACTGAAGTATTTTGCTAATGCCTCGTGGAATCTCAGGGAACAGTGATGAAGCTTCCATCAGCATCTTTACTGCTGATGCATAGGAATATGTCTGGCTGGAGGGGGGTCTCTCAACTCCCTGATATTTATGAAGTCCTTACAGAGGGGTGGGCATACATATGCACTCCTTCATTTATGTCCTCCTGCTTGGGTCCAACTCCTTTGGAAAAAAATTACAAATCCAAGGAAGGTGCAGTCCCCTTAATGTTCCCTTGTTTTAAACAATTGAAATGTGTCAGTCTACTCAGTCAGTGCTCTGTTTTAGATATTACTTCTGACTGAAACATCATTCTTTCAATAGATCTGCTCCTTAAATTCTACTGAGTGATTTTCGCAGAGATCATTTGATGTGCATTTCTCCTCACTTGTAATGAAACTGTCTTTCTGGTGGCTGGTCTGTCCTTAACCCATTAAAGATTCTGGTGCCCGATGATCATGATGTTGAAACTGTCCTTCGTGTAACAGGTCAAAAATAGTGGAATATTGGACATTTCATATGGTTCAAACTTCCTTTGCTGTGGCAAGGCTTCCCAGGTGGCTCAAAGGTAAAGAATCCACCTGCTAATGCAGAAAACACAAGAGACACGGGTTTGATCCCTGGATCAAGATGACCCTCTGGGGGAGGAAATGGCAACCCACTCCAGTATTCTTGCCTGGAAAACCCCATGGACAGAAGAACCTGGTCGGCTACAGTCCATAGAGTCCCAAAGTGTCAGACATGACTGAATGAGCACGCATGCACAGGTTTAGGGAAAATAAATAGAACTGCCTGATGTGTGTAAGCAACACTCTTTTTTGTTTTTTTGTTTGTTTGTTTGTTTGTTTATTCTTCTACAAAGGAAGCAGACAAGAGATACAAAGAATAGCAGTAGGAGCATCTACACATGTGACTCAAGCTTCCTGGCCATCATGCACCACTCACCCCACCCAGGTTTTGCTCCTGGCCAAGGGGTGGTGGGAAGATCCCCTAGAGAAGAAAATGGCAACCCTCTCCAATGCTCTTGCTTGGAAAATCCCATGGATGGAGGAGCCTGGCAGGCTACGGTCCATGGGGTCGCAAAGAGTCGGACATGACTGAGCAACTTCATTTTCACTTTCAAGGGGTGGTGAGAATGAAGAGCAAAGGAAAGGAAGAGATGATGGTTGACACTTGAGATCCAGGCAGCCTCAGGTGAGAGCTTTGTTCTGATAGGCTGCTGCCTCCCAATAATGAAATGAGAACTAATTCTCACTCCTTTAAAGAGTTTTCTCTGTAGAAAATAGGATAGCATGGGAGTATTTTATACTCTGCACATCAAAGAAGCAGGACACATCTTACACATCTGTAAAGACATTTGTGGATTCACTCTAAACCACCCTCCCTAACAAAAACAGGTAGAAAATAAAAAACCAATTACCAAACCTCAAAGGTCTGTAGGTCTCCTTTGACCACAATCCAAGAGAAGGGAGAGAGTCTTTAGGAGAGAACACATGAAAGGGAATGAGAAAGGAGGATGTTTGCTTTTCTTCCTTGCTTACTTGGCTGCAAACACTTTAATCATGTAAGCGTATGAAATCCTCCCAGCCCTTCTACTGTTATTCCATTTGACGGGAGAGGAGACTAATGTTGACAGAAGAAATGGAGCTTGCCCTAAGTGGAAGGGTTTGTCAAAAGGCAGAGGAATAGACTCAAAGCCAAGCTGGCTAACTCCAAAGATATGGTCTTCCAAAGTGATACACAGCTGCCCCCTTGGATGCAGGCAGGCAGTGGCTTTGATGGACACAAGGAAAATATAGGGTACTAAAGTGGTGATAGGGGCTCACCTCTCCACAACTTGTGTAATGCCTTACAACTCTCCTGCCCCGATGTAATGAGCAGGTCATGTGGGAAGAGAACCTAAAAGGTAGAGATGCCCGTTTGAGAGAGACACCATCTGCTGATGCCCCTAGAATGTTAAATTTAACTCCAAAGGTTAAAGGGAAGAACATCATTTTGGGGATCAGGCAGCTATGCCATTTAATATTTGTGAGATACTGGACATCTGAAAATGGGATGATCATACCTGCTTTGTAAGATTGCTCTGATTCAGCATCTCTCTCTCTCTCTTTCTCTCTCTTTTGTCTATTTTGCTCTCAGGGCCTCTTTCACACTGAAAAAATTGTTGGGATCCCCAAAGAGCTTTTGCTTAGTTAGACAGGAGTTTGATCTATTGATATTAACCATATTATAAATTAAAACCAAGACAACAAAAATACGTATTAATTTATTTAAAATTAGAATGCTTCTATTATGTGTTAACATCAAACATATATGTTTCTTAAGTACAATAACTATACATTCTGAAAACATAAAACTTACTAAGAGGAGTGACATGCTTTAACAACTTGGTACATTGCTTTAATGTCTGACAATATAAAACAGCCAGATTCTCATATCTGCTTCTGCATTCAATCTGTGGTGATACATTGTTTTGATTGAAGTGTGTAAAGAAAACCCAGCTTCAAACAGATTTGCAGTTGGAAAAGTGAGGAAGTCATGGGCTGCCTGAAAGGTGACCTCTGAGTGTTCTGGCACTCTACTTTAGAACAGCTGCTCTAAGGATTAAAATGAGTGAATTAAATACAAAGGATTTACTCCCATGCCAGGATACAGAGCAGGCAGATGCTCACTAAATTGTGTGAGAAAATGTTACCTCCAAACTTCATTGCATCTATTGATATATATCTCTGTCTAAGAAACGTGTTCCAAAATAATATATATCACAGTGAATATACGTACATCTAACCAATGAGTGGGAGCATACCTACATGCACATAAAGAAAGCTTTGAATTCCTTTGACCTTCATTTGATCAGAATAGCAACACCAATTTGCAAATTATTTTAACAACATTCTCTTGCCCCACACCTCTTAACTTCCATTTTTTTCCCCCATTGGGAAGGATGCATTTTATTGGTCTAACCAATATGGTACCAATGATGGGCAATGCCCAACATCTCTCATTGTTATGGATGCCCTTCCTCCCTGACCTAGTAATTCATGACTCAGTCCAAGAAACAAAATATCAAGCATCACCAGGGCAAAATAAAGGCAATTTTCCCTGAAGTCCTTTCTTCAGAAATGGGGGAAAAGCCTAGAAGAAGAGATTACCTTGGACAATATCTTTAATCTCAATTGCAGAACCCAGAAAATTATTTGAGTGGTAATTGTTTTCAATTCTCCAAAGTATAGTTCATATAAAATACCATTCTAGACCCAGAGCAGAGAAGTTAGTAGACAAACACAATATCATCATTAAGCACTGATGCTTAACGCTCTCTTAGAACCATGGGGAAAACGCTGAAGGACTTCCACCCCTGTGCCATCAGCATCTCCTTGCCATTGTCCATAGGAGTCCTCAGAGTTTAAAGTGTGAAAGTGTCCTATAAGATATTTTATAAAAGTTGTGATTCCTGATTTATCGTTATTTCTTTTTGTTTGAGTTCTTCCTTGACTTTGGCAATGTTTTTAAGAAATAACCAATATGTCTCTAATACTCCATTTTTCCCCCATTGGTAAAAAATCTAGGTATAATTTGCATACAGTAAAAGTCACTATTTTTGGTGATGGGTTCTGACAAATGCTACAGTTTTGTAACGACTGGCACACTCAAGACATAGAGCAGCCCCAGCACCCAGACCCACTGATGCCCTACGGCTAACTTTTGCCCCCACCTGGAGCCTTGAACACCATTGAATTTTTTTTCTGTTATCTTTTTTAGAATGTAATATTAATGGTATTAGAGGCTGTTGAGTCTGGCTTCTTTCAAGCAGCATAATCGACTTTAGATTCACCCTTCATTGGGGGATATGCCAGTAGTGGGTTAATCTTTCTTGCTAAGAAAATATTCCATTGAATGGATACTCCATGTGGTCTAATCACTCCCAATGGAAGGACCTTTGAGATGTTTCCAGGTTGGGGCAATTACAAATAAAGGTAATAAGAATATTCACATACATTGAGTGTATGTGTTTGAGTGTGTGTGTGAGTCAAACTTAGATTTTCATTTAACTTGGGTTGCTGGGTCATATGGCAAATGTGTCTTTACCTCCATAAGAATTTGCCAACTATTGTTGGCAACTAGCTCTACTGTTTTGCATCTCACTATCAATAGATGGGAATTTCAGTCGCTTAAGTTCCTTGCTTGCACTGTAGTATTGTCACTCTCCCCAACCCTATCCTAATAAGTACATGCTTATAAGTTTGTGTTTTTGAGGTTTTCATTTTCTATACTTTTTTAAAGTCACTAAATAAGAATTATTGAAATATCTTAGATGGACAAACCCCTTATAAAAGCAATAGATAGAGTAACTAAACTACTAAAAACATATCAACAAACTAAAAGTCTCAACTTGTGAGCACAGAACTTTACATGAAATATATATATGAAGTACTTTGATTCTAGGGATACTATTTGGCCAAATATTATCTTTTGAAATCCTCTATTCTCATAATACTTTAAAAATAATTCGAGATTATAGAACTAATAACTCAAATGATAAGAGTTCACAGTAAAATTAACAAGCAAATATAAAGTTGATCCCTCCTATAAATGTCCTTCTGATAAACTACATAAACTTCCACTAAATTGATATTATTTTTAAAAAAATTGGAATGACTAGTGGCTATTCAAAGCAACTGTATTTTTATGACTTTATACATTATAGTTGTTGAATAACATTGCCAAGTTTTAAAATAGAATTGCAATATCCCTTTTTAATAAAACAACTTTATTGAAATATAATTCACATACCATAAAATTCATCTATTAAAGAGTACAAGTCAATGGTTTTAGTATGGCTGCAGAGCTGTAAATATAACACTTTCTAATTTTTCTATTTACTTTTCAAACAGCAAGGATTTATTATTTTGAGATGCATGGTTCTTCATCTTTATTTCAGAGTATGTATGTCTCTGTGTTCATGTATGCTGAGTCGCTTCAGTCATGCACTTTTTGCAACCCTGTGGACCATAGCCCTCCAGGCTCTTCTGTCCATGGGATTCTCCAGGCAAGAATACTGGAGTGGGTTGCCATGCCCTCCTCCAGGGGATCTTCCCCACCCAGGAATCAAACGTGAGTCTCCTGTACCAGTGGGTGGATTCTTTGCTACTGGGGCCACCTGGGAAGCCCATGTATGTCTTCACACACATTTAAAGACTGTCCTGTGATTAGAAATCCAGAACAGCAAGGGTGTAAATTTCCCCAGGAGTAAACTTTTCCATGATTTATGTTGGTTCTTTTGCAGCTAAATTGATAAATGATATCAAGCTAAGTATACTGATAAAATTTTATTTGGAACTTAAAAGCTATGAAGCTTATTTTTAATAACACAGTAATTGAGTTGAAATTAAGTTAATTAAAAACTCTTCTCTGAAGTAAGCAAATTTAAAAACTATGAATGTAGGAGCAAAATTTTATTAGATCTAAGAGAAGCTTAATTTGTCTTTCTTCTCATTATTTTTCAATATGTATAGCATGGTTTTCCAAATAATATCATTGCCTTAAACTCGTTAGTTCAAAGTTTATAGTTTTTTGTTGGCACATTTGCATCCAGGCCAGTTTCCATTAAAGATGTTGATATGTGTTTATCTGCTCAAACTTTAGGGAGTTATTTTAAAATGTCTATTAAATGGATTTAACAAGAAATCTGAAGATTACTAAACTATGGGTATATATGAGGTAATATTAAACAGCCAAACTTTGCTAGCTGGTGCGTCTTTGCTTAGATTACTACAGGGTGTTATGCCCGTTTTCACAGGTATTAAGGGGGCCCACATAATACTTCAAAAATGCTCATAAAATGGGCCTTGGCTCATAGTGCTTATTCACCCGAACTGCTCTTCACATTCCCCATCCCCTGACTGCTCTGTAATGAACCACCAATTGCTGATCATTATCTACCAATGACATGCTTCTGGGTTTACAGCTCTGTTTGTTCTGTGAGCGGTTTCAGTAAAACATTCTCCGCCTTTAAGATTCAGAACTTCTGCTTGGAGCTCAATGTTTCACAGAGTTTATTAAAGCTGTTCTTCTATCCACAGCCTCCCCTGGGTTCTCATAGGTGCCAGGGTTCTCTTTTGGGGTCCAGGTAACGACTATCTCACCATTCCTAGCAAAAATCCCCTTAGGGCCTGGACCATTCCATCTGGCTCTGAGACTCTACTCTGCCCTCTTTCCCCTCCTCTGCTCCCAACTTCAGTCCATTACCCCATGTCAACACCCCACCAGATAGTGTCTGTTGGTGTCTGAAGTGGGAGAGCTCCCCCCTTGTATTTTCCAAGGAGCCAAATGGCCTATATACGACTCAGTGACTCCCTGTAAGTAGAATCTGCAGTGGTTTTGCTTAAATTCACATGGCAATTCCAGATGACCAACTTCAGTCCAGCCTAGACCATTTCAACAGGAAGTAGGCAAGAGTTAGGATAACAGAGGCCCAAGACCTGCCAGCTGTAACCAAAATTTGTTGGAATGTCAGTGGCAGAGACATATCTCTGTCTTTCTTTTCCCTGGTGGAACATTATAATATTGAAGGAAAGGAAAGGAAAGTCGCTCAGTCGTGTCCAACTCTTTGCGACCCCATGGACTGTAGCCTACCAGGCTCCTCTGTCCATGGGATTTTCCAGGCAATAGTACTGGAGTGGATTGCCATTGCCTTCTCCAGGGGATCTTCCCAACCCAGGGATCGAACCCAGGTATCCCGCATTGTAGACAGACGCTTTACTGTCTGAGACACCAGGGAAGTCTATAATATTGAAGGGTGTTTGGTATAATCCAAGTTGGCAAGTGAGTTATCTGCTTGTACCAGGGAGACTTAGCTAGGCAGTCACTTGGGCTTTTGCCATCCCATCAAATATTTTTTTGAAGTACCTAAAAATATTTTAATATGGCATGTGTCATCAGATATGGGGTCCTGCCAATTTGATAATTGAATGGGAGGCTGATGCATATTTTAACAAAACCAAATCCCTTTTAGGCAAGTCTTTTTTTTTTTTTAATTTTCTGATTATAAGAGAAGAAGTACATTATGAGACACCCTTCAGAAGCAGGCTGTCACCCACTGATTTCTGATTCATGCCACCAGCTGGTGTTCCATCCTCCTACACATCCCCCACACTGTTAATACCCACTGGGAAAGGTAGACCTGCCTCCATAACTTCACATTCAAGTTCTTTCTCCTGGTTCTTTACATCTTGTGGGCTTGCACAACTCTCTGGTTATCCAGATTGGTATTCAAAAACTACAGCAATCACAAAAAGAAGATTCACGGCCAAATTAGTGAAAGGAAGACATTTTCCCACATCTTTTCTTATATTTTATGTAGAGGATATTTATAGGCTAAGAAAATTCCAAAAAGAGTATATATTCAAACTATTTTTAAGTAGCATTTATAAATTAATTTTGAGTCAATGTAGTCCTCTCACATTAGCTTTGAGCTATAAACAGTAAGCAGTGATCGCCAAAGAGTATCAGTATACAGCCATACAGCCCCAAACATTGCTACTTAAGACACTAGGACCCTCGTTTATTTATGTAATGAATATTTGAGTGTCACACTGTCCTGGCTGCTGGGAAATTCAGAAGTGAACAATACAAATGCGGTTCCCTCCTCGTGCATGTGGTCGAACAGGTGATAAACACATAATCCAATAAATCCAGTGAGAGAGTTTCAGAAAGGTTTAAATGTCATGAAGATTCTAGAGTTGAAATATTTGGCTTACCTGGTGGCTCAGATGGTAAAGGATCCACCTGCAATGAGGAAGACCCAGGTTTGATCCCTGGGTCAGGAAGATCCTCTGGAGAAGGCAGTGTCTACCCACCCCAATATTCTTGCCCAGAGAATTCCATGGACAGAGGAATATAGTTGATTTACAATGTTGTATTAGTTTCAAGTGTACAGAAAAATGATTCATATATATATATATACACACACACATATATATACACATATATATATTCTTTTTTTTACATTCTCTTCCATTATACATGATTACAAGATATTGAGTATAATTCCTGTGCTATATAGTAGGTCTTTATTGGTTATCTATTTTATATATGGTAGAGTGTATATTTTAATCTCAGATTCCTAATTTATTCCCCTCTTCCTTTCCCCTTTGGTAACCTTAAGTTTGTTTTTTATGTCTGTGAGTCTATTTCTATTTTATAAATAAATTTATTTGTATCTTTTTTTTAGATTCCACATATAAGCAATATCATATGATATTTGTCTTTGACTTACTTCACTTAGTATTATAATCCCTAAGTCCATTCATGTCACTGCAAATCACAATATTTCATTCCATTTGTGGCTAAGTAGTACTCTAGTGTGTGTATATATACATATATGTAGTATATATATATCTGTCAATGGACACAATTTGCTTCCATGTCTTGACTATTGTAAATAGTGCTGCTATGAACACTGAGGTGCCTGTGTCTTTTCAAATTATGTTTTTCTCCAGGTATATGTCTAGGTGTGGGATTGCAGGATCCTATGGTAATTCTATTTTTAGTTTTTTAATGAACTTCCATACTGTTCTCCATAGTGGTTGTACCAATTTACATTCTCACCAACAAGGTAGGAGGGCTCCTTTTTCTCCACACCCTCTCCAGCATTTACTATTTGTAGATTTTTGATAATGGCCATTCTGACCAGTGTGAGGTGACACCTCATTGCAATTTTGATTTTCATTTCTTTAATTATTAGTGATGTTGAGCATCTTTTCAAGAGAATATCAAATCAATTTAAATGTTATGAAGAGTCCAGACTTTAAAAGCAGCTTCTCAGAGAAAGCCTCAAGTTGAATCAAGGATTCCATGGGAAATATGTACAGAAGAGAAGGAAAATATGTTCTGTTAGCAAAAGCCTGAAAGAAACATCAAAGAGGAATAATGCAAGACATGGTCTAATTCCCTTTGAAAAGAATTTCCATCATTTTCTTGACACCTAACCCTGTCTCTCCACGTCTTCCCCCTAACCTGGCAGCTGAGTAGATTCTGAAGGACACTGGGTCAGTGGTATTTCGGAAGGGTACTATTGAACCTTAGTAGCCAAATGCATAAAACTTCACTGTACAACTATGTTCTAACTAGGTGAAAAATGACTTGAAAAGACTTTCCTTTGGAAAATGTGAAAATTGGATGAGTTGCCTTTTCTAATCATCAAAGGCTTTTAGCTTGAGAGCTAGAAAAAAGTCATTTTTGAGGCATTTATAAGTGGGATGATCCAATCCTGAAACAACAACTCTTATCCACCCCCTGCTAGTATGCCCCTGATACAATAGACCTTTACCCTCCCAGAGACAACTGAGGGAAGCAATGACCCAACATTTCCTTTGCTCTTCTCTCCATATGTTTTTCTTGCCTATACATGTTCTGCAGGCATATCCTCAAGCCAGTTCTTTTCCTGCATTTTGTACCTTGTGTTGATTTACATTATAGAAGCTCTCCTCTTTAATTCCCACCCAAAGCAATAAACAGAAAAGCTGTTAATTAGGGGAACAGTCATGATCACATTTCACTTGATCTTATTCTCACGTCAGTCACTGTAGTGAACTGGTTGGTGCCAACAAAGATAAACCCAGGTCCTAACCCACAGAACACCTGGCTGTGACCTTATTAAAAAAAAAAAAAAAGTCTTTGCAGTTGTTTTTGTTGTTTAGTCGCCCAGTCATGTTCAACTCTTTTGTGACTCCATGGATTGGGATTCTTCAGGCAAGAGTTCTCGAGTGGGTTGCCATTTCCTCCTCCAGGGGAATCTTCCTGACCTAGGGATCAAACACGAGTCTCTTGCATTGGCAGTCAGATTCTTTCCCGCTGAGCCACGGAGAAGCCCCACAGGTGTAAATAAGCACAGTATCTCAGGATGAAACAATCTTGGGCCCTAAATCCAGTGGAAAATATCCTTATAAGAGACATAGAAGAGGAAAAGGCCATGTGACTAAGGAAGCAGAGACTAGAATCACGTGGCCACAAGCCAGGAGTGCCAAGAGCCATTAGGAGGCAGAAGACGCAAGAAATAGCATCTCCCCTGGGGCCTCTGCTGACATCTTGATTCTGAAATTCTGGCCTCCAGAACTGTGGGAGAATAGGTTTCTGTTTATATCACCAAGGCTGTGGCAATCTGCTACAGCAGCACCAGGAAACTGACAGTCATTATAGGTTGTAAGTTCCATAAAAATGGGACTTAAGTGAGGTCCTGGGAGGCATGTCCTATACCAAGAAAGGACCACGTTGATGTGATCTGATCAACTCAGTTTGAGGATGGAGTTCAGTTATAAAAGTGCCTATTACAGAAATATTCCTATTTCTGTTATTCATGTGGCATCTCAAGCAAAACAGGGGCAGCCATCTCTCCCTATTAGAAACGGAGAGCTGATGTTTATTGGTAGCTACTCGGGGAGATGACAACAGTCATGAGGATCTGCCAGCAAATCAAAAAATCAAACGAGGCCAATTTATACTAGGAATATCATGTACAACATGATTAATAGAATAAACAGTGCTGTGTGTTACCTATGAAAGTTGAAAGAATAAATCTTAAGGGTTCTCATCACAAGGCAAACTTTAAAAAAAAATTATTTAATTTTTTATCTATATGAGATGGTGGATGTTCATTAAACTTACCGAGATAATCATTTTATGATACATGTAAGACAAATCACTGCATCACACCTCAAATTTATCCTGTGCTGACTGTCAATTCTATCTCAATAAAACTGAAAGAAAAAGAAGTGTAAAAATAACAAAAATAACCTAAAGCCTGAAAAAATTAAAGTATAAGGTCAGTTTACACCTACATTTTTCCTACAAATGTTCCTCCCTGCCTTCTTAGAGATGTCCTTATATATAAAACGCAATTTCTCACCCTGGTGCTTAGTTCCCATCAGACTGTTTAATCAGCACCAGGATGCTGAACAGAAACACTGGTCCCTTCACGCTGAAAGGAAAGCCACCTTGGAACTCGCTGGCCCTTGAGCCACCATAAATTTTTCTCCTGATGCCAGAGAACAGCACGGGCCAGCTGCAGAGAGTGGCGGTTTACTTCTCTAAAACTGATGAAAAGCTGTTGTCTTGTGGTAATTTAGCTGCAAATTTGCCAGAAAAACAAAAGATTTCTTCTAACTCCTTGGTAATAAAACAGGGTGGCTGGGAAAATGCAAAGACACTGAAAGAAACATTCATCAAGGTGTAGATTCTATTTCCTGGAAACAAAAGATGCACAGCCGGTGACTCTACATTCTAAGGAACTATTTGATTTTGCTCTCCTCACTTGGGGTGCCGTGTCCAGAATGGGCAATGTTCTCAGCGCGAGTCTGCATCCTGCCAGCAACTGTCAACAGTCATATGCAATAAAAGGAGAGTTTTTGTTTCTTTTGTCATTCTTTCTGGAGCATGATTCAATCCTACTTCGGGCTCTTACAGAACCCCAAGCTTCCCCTGGGATTTAGGAAGGCAGCGGGCTATGAGATCACACATATGACACAGCTCAAGAGTTACCTTTGGAGGCAGATAATCTAGCCCTCTTTTGTTCATCAGGCTCTGGTGGAGGGCAGCAGTAAAAGGATACTTCTAAAAAGACTCCAGGAAAGCCTCCCTTAATATGATTTATTTTAAATGCTTATCCATCCCCTTAGAATACATTGATGAGCATGACAGCACAGATGAATAAATTTGCACATCCTGATTTTTGGTCTTATTGGAAGGAAAGCCTCCTGAAAGCTAGTGAAACTAGAGTGTAACCAGCAAAATGACTCAGAGATATTTCAGGATTAAATGCACATTGTATTCTCCCTGTGCATAACTAGCCTAGGAAGTACAGTAATTTTGGAGAGAAAGTCTTGCCCTCACACTCAATAGCATTTAAAACCATTCATTCATTCTTTTGAATAGTGCATCCACCATATAACCAGAAGTACTTATGCGTTAGGAAAGATACAGAAAAATATTAAAAAATTTTCAACTTTTACACCAATCTACTAAAGAATAATGAACATACACTTTCTTGAAAAGTTTAAAAAAAAATACAAGAGCAATCACAAAGCAGTATCTGGTTAATTGTCTAGTGAATGAAATATATAATACATTATGCATTTATAGGTGAGAAAGAAGTGACTCTGTAGGTAAAATGTAAAGAACAAGGACCTTGTTTCAGGCAACCTGAATTCAAACTTCCCTTTTTTGCCTCTTTCTTGCTAAGGCATTGGGAAGGTTAATAAAGGTTAATTAATTAATAATATTAAATTATTTAATAGTTAACCTACAATAAAGTTTAATTATTTATTAACCTGCAGGAGGTTAATAAACTCCATGAGGCTCAACTTAGTCAGGATGTTTGTGCCAGACTCTTAAGGTGTTTGGCATATAAGGAACGATGTGTATGAAACACTTCACACATAAAAAGGCATTTGTAAACCAAACCCCCTAACTGTCCCCTCCTCCCCATCCTTCCTGAGCATGTACACACTGCTATATTTAAAGTCGATAACCAACTAGGACCTACTGTACAGCACAGGGAACTCTGCTCAATGTTATGTGGCAGCCTGGATGGGAGGGGAGTTTGGGAGAGAATGGATACATATAATGTATGGCTGAGTCCCTTTGCTGTCCATCTGAAACAATACAACATTGTTAATTGGCTATACTGCAATACAAAATAAAACTACTTTTAATGGCATTTGTAAAAGGCATTCATTAAAAGTGTTGTTGCTTCTGATCACTGCTTCTTCACTCTTAGGATGCATACCTGGGAAATCCCAAAGACACAGGAGCCAGCACGCTACAGGGTCACAGGGTCACAAAGAGTCAGACACGACATCAGTTCAGTTCAGTTCAGTCGCTCACTCATGTCCAACTCTTTGCAACCCCATGGGCTGCAGCACTCCAGGCCTCCCTGTCCGTCACCAACTCCCAGAGTTTACTCAAACTCATGTCCGTTGAGTCGGTGATGCCATCCAACCATCTCATCCTCTGTCATCCCCTTCTCCTCCCACCTTCAATCTTTCCCAGCATCAGGGTCTTTTCCAATGAGTCAGCTCTTCGCATCAAGTGGTGAAAGTATTGGACATGACTTAGTGACTAAATACAAACATAGTGACTAAAAAAAACATGGACAGACATGATTTAGTGACTAAAACCAAACAAAGCGTCTTGTGTGGAAAACTCTCTTCCCCAAATCCTGATCCCACCCCCTTTGTTTCATTAATTATATTTGAGCATTAACTTAGCTCTAAGCTTCTTTGTACCCAGGAGAATAATGAAAATACAGAAGATTATATAATTTTCTTTGACTAATAAAAAGGACATGTGGAGTGTCTCTGAAGATTCAATTCTGACACAGAAAAAGTGTGGTGGTAAAGGAATGAGGATACACTTGTATGGCATTAAAAATGTGCTTTATCTCCTTGGCTCACAAGTGTGGCTGCCAGTGGTTAGGGGTGGAGTAGAAAATGCACACCTGGTGGAGATGGCCTTTAGGGCAGCATGACTCAGGAGAAAACCTGGGAAGACAGAGACGGGTGTACCTGGGAATGGGAATGTATGTAAACAGCTTCAGCATGGGTGAGACAAATGGAGAATGGAGAGGGACAGGGTAAGGGAAGCCATCCAGAGTGGTTTCTATTAAACCACTCAGTGGTCAAGAATCCACCTGCCAATGCAGGAGACATGGGTGCAATCTCCGATCTGGGAAGATCCCACGTGCTGCAGAGCAGCAAAGCCTGTGCACCCGTGAGTACTGAGCCTGCGCTCTAGAGCCTGGGAGCCACAACTACTGAAGCCCTCATGCCCGAGAGGCCATGCTCTGCAGAAGAGAAGCCGCCTCAATGAGGAGCCTGCCTTGGGCAACTGTAGAGTAGTCCCCACTCGCCACTACTACAGAAGACCCCCTGCAGCAATGAAGACCCAGCACAGCCAATAAATGAATAAAAATCTTCATGAAAGAGTCAGATATGGAAAGCAATGGAACTGCAGAGACTGGGATAAGGCCAGGACATAGCCTGGATGATATGCCTAAATTTGGGATGGTTTTCATGACAGAATGAATTGAGGTATTCAACTGGTTGAATTCTGGGTGAATGTAAGAAAATTTTGACCACCTATTACAACCAGCCAAGGTTATATCTGAATTCATCTATAAAGAATATTAAAAAAATTATTTTAATAAAGCGTTTAGTGTTTTATTATTCATGAGGAAGAAAGCATTATTCTTATAACATTACAGTTCATGAGATGAAAATAAAAGCCCAACCAGTTCAAGTTTAAAATAAAGAAAAATAGGTACAAAATATGGCGTTACTATTGCTACTTACATTTGTTTTCCTATGTAACCACCTTATGTGTTATTTTAAGGGCTGCAGAGCACTTCACTAGGTTCTCACAAAATAACTCAACCATTTTCCTTTTGTTTATCATGTAGGTAGTTTCCAGACTTTCCTATGACAATGGAAATGGCAGCTTCTACGGGTATATTGATCTTATTTATTTGTTTTTGGTTTTACTGGAGTATAGTTGAGTTACAACATTGCAGTAGTTTCTACTGTCTAGCACAGTGAATCAGCTATATGTACACATATAGCCTCTCTTTTGGGGATTTCCTTCCCATTTAGGTCACCACAGAGCCCTTAGTAAGGTTTCCTGTGTTATACAGTAGGTTCTCATTAGTTCCCTATTTTATACATAGTCTCAATAGTGCATGTAGCAATAAATAGCTACTGCAGGGGCCTTTGATTTTGGATAAATTGCACCTGATGAAAAGGGAGGGTGATTCAGCATCTAGAATTTAAAGATCAGGGTAAGAAGTCAATGGCAGGATGATGAACCAGATAAGCAGTGCTTTATAGCCTGGGAAAATGGTATGTCTATTAGGAGAGCTAGGGGTTTGTTTAGCAATTGATAATCCTGTCTAGGAACAGAATTCAGTCCTGTTGGTGGTGAAAATCAGCCACTAGATGGAGATTACAAAGATTTGGTTATAAAGATGGAAAAACTGCAGGCTGATTGGCTGCCCATTACATGCACCTCCTGGGAACAACAGAGACCACTTAGAACTGAGGGGAAAGTAGCATAGAAATTTGTCTTGAAAGGTGACAAAGATGAATAAATCATTTTTTGAACCAAATACCAGCTAAGATCCCAGCTAAGAACAGAAATGGAGTTGAGAGAATGAAGAGAAAGAATATGTAACAAAACCAGGACAGAGAAAAAGGAAAAAGAAGCCTTAACTGATGAAAATAAAATCATGAAAACAACTAGTGTGGTGCTGGTGGAAAAGAACCTGCCTGCCAATACAGGAGACAAAAGAGACCTGGGTTCAGTCCCTGGGTAGGGAAGATCCCCTGGAGGAGGGTATGGCAACCCACTCCAGTATTCTTGCCTGGAGAATCCCATGGACAGAGGAGCCTGGTGGGCTACAGTCCATAGGGTCACAAAGAGTCGGACATGACTGAGGCGACTTAGCACACACACAGTGCTTTTTTAAAAAAAATTGAAAGCATTTCATTTAAAGTCAGGAACAAGACAAGGGTGCCCACTTTCACCACTACTATTCAACATAGTTTTGGAAGTTTTGGCTACAGCAATCAGAGCAGAAAAAGAAACAAAAGGAATCCAAATTGGAAAAGAAGAAGTAAAATTCTCACTGTTTGCAGATGACATAATCCTCTACATAGAAAACCCTAAAGACTCCACCAGAAAATTACTAGAGTTAATCAATGAATATAGTAAAGTTGCAGGATATAAAATCAACATACAGAAATCCCTTGCATTCCTATATACTAATAATGAGAAAATAGAAAGAGAAATTAAGGAAACAATTCCATCCACGATTGCAACTAAAAGAATAAAATACTTAGGAATATATCTACCTAATGAAACTAAAGAACTATATATAGAAAACTATAAAACACTGGAGAAAGAAATCAAAGAGGACACTAATACATGGAGAAATATACCATGTTCATGGATCAGAAGAATCAATATAGTGAAAATGAGTATACTACCCAAAGCAATCTATAGAGTCAATGCAATCCCTATCAAGCTGCCAACGGTATTTTTCACAGATCTAGAACAAATAATTTCACAATTTGTATGGAAATACAAAAAAACCTCGAATAGCCTTCAGAATGGGAGAAAATAATAGCAAATGAAGCAAGTGACAAACAACTAATCTCAAAAATATACAAGCAATTCCTGCAACTCAATTCCAGAAAAATAAACGACCCAATCAAAAAATGGGCCAAAGAGCTAAATAGACATTTCTCCAAAGAAGACATACAGATGGCTAACAAACACATGAAAAGATGCTCAACATCACTCATTATCAGAGAAATCCAAATCAAAACCACAATGAGGTACCATTTCACGCCAGTCAGAATGGCTGCGATCCAAAAGTCTACAAGCAATAAATGCTGGAGCTCTTACACTGTTGGTGGGAATGCAAACTAGTACAGCCACTGTGGAGAACAGTGTGGAGATTCCTTAAAAAACTGGAAATAGAACTGCCTTATGACCCAGCAATCCCACTGCTGGGCATACACACTGAGGAAACCAGAAGTGAAAGAGACACGTGTACCCCAATGTCCATCACAGCACTGTTTATAATAGCCAGGACATGGAAGCAACCTAGATGCCCATTAGCAGACAAATGGATAAGAAAGCTGTGGTACATAAACACAATGGAGTATTACTCAGCCATTAAAAAGAATACATTTGAATCAGTTCTAATGAGGTGGATGAAACTGGAGTCTATTATACAGAGTGAAGTAAGCCAGAAAGAAAAACACCAATACAGTATGCTAATGCATATATATGGAATTTAGAAAGATGGACGATAACCCTGTATGTGAGACAGCAAAAGAGAAACAGATGTGTATAACAGTCTTTTGGACTCTGTGGGAGAGGGAGAGGATGGGATGATTTGGGAGAATGGCATGGAAACATGTATAATATCATATAAGAAACTAATCGCCAGTCCAGGTTTGATGCAGGATACAGGATGCTTGGGGCTGGTGCACTGGGATGACCCAGAGGGATGGTACGGGGAGGGAGGTGGGAGGGGGGTTCAGGATGGGGAACACGTGTACACCCATGGCGGATTCATGTTGATGTATGGCAAAACCAATACAATACTGTAAAGTAATTACCTTCCAATTAAAATAAATAAATTTAAATTAAAAATAAAAAAGTAAATAATTCAGGAGAGTTTTTGTCCTTCTCTCTTAATTGCTATAACTATAATCAAGTATGTCACAATCTACAACACCACGAAAAACAGGGATTAAAAATATGCATGTACAATGAAACTGAATAGTTTCAATGAAGGACACTGAAGGGAAAATTTCTAGCAGGTTGTTGATTTCTCTAAAAAATCTTGAAAGAACAGCCTGGGTACAAGGAGAGTGGAGAAGACAGGAAAACTGCAAACACTTCAGCGCTATTAAACAGAGGCAAATGAGGAAAAATAAATAAATATTAATTCACCCAAATAAAGGTCTATGAGGTATGGACTTTTATTATGAGACTTAGTATTTGTGATTTTCTTACCCAAAAGGAATAATTAATTGCTGAATGCTGAGGGAAAATGCATACAAGGTAATACTGTTGGATTTCCCACTTCTGTTTCCCATACACTCTCAAAATTGTGTCAATTAGGGGTGCAATGTTTTAATTATACAAGATGAATAAACTCATGAGATACAAGGTACAGCAGTGTGGCTTTAGTTAAAATATTATATCAAAAATTTGAAATCTGCTGAGAGGGTAAATCCTAACTGTCCTCACCCTTCACACTATACACACACACACACAAAGAAACCAAAAGAAGATGGTATCTATGTGAGGTGATGGTGTGTTAATTAGCGTGGTTATGGTGATTGTTTCACAGTGTACATGTATATCAAATCATCAAGTTGTACGACCTTGTGTGTGTGTGTGCTCAGTCATGTCCAACCCTTTGAGACTCCATGGACTGTAGCCAGCCAGGCTCCTCTGCCCATGACAAAATTACTGGAGCAAATTGCCATTTCCTATTCCAGGGGATCTTCCTGACCCAGGGGTCAAACCCACGTATCTTATGTCTTCTGCATTGGCAGGCAGGTTCTTTACCACTAGCGCCACTTGGGAAGCCCTGTATAACCTTATGTAAATACAATTTTTATTTGTCAAATTTACTTCATTAAGTCAGAAAAAAATTATGTTGTAACAAATGGCATTCCCATGAAGTAGACTCCAAATAGAAACATTCCAAGAGGGCAACTATGAAAAATGAAACCACAATAAACAAAATAAATGAAAAAATAAATTGGAAATGAAGGAAAGAAAGATAAAATCAAGGAGCTGTTACAAGAATATGCATCAAAAGAGGAATTAATCTGATTAGCTGAAGAACATTCATTTATATTTATACTGTTGAAGAAGCAACAAGATTACTAGTGGAAAAATCAATATTAGACTCCAGTATGTCTGACTTCAAAGTCTGTGTTTTTAACCATCATGTGACACATAAAATTGAAAACAAAAAAGTTAAATAAAATAAAATAAAGGAAAAAAATAAAAATTAAGAAATAAAAGTAAAATTAAGAGATAAAAATGTATATATTCTATTTCTTGATAGAAATGTATTGTGTGTGTATATATATATATATGCATATTTAAGTACTGTTTCTTTGAATACTTCAATTAGATCTATAAAATACTAGTTCATACAAATCATGGAAAAAGCAAAAAAAAAAAAGTACTTCAAATAAGAAAAAATAACCAGCCAAATTCAGAAGACTTTAAGGGAATCAAAATAGAAGAATTTGTTCAACTATACAAATAAGTTCAAAATCCTGGTCAAAGATGAAAACATGAATAATTCTAAATTGATCTGAGAGAGATAGAAAACCTTAAGTAGACTAGTGGCCATACGATAAAGTGAAAGTGTTTCATGATATACTTCTGAACAAAAAATGCCAGGCCCAGATCCTTTCACAAATGCAGTTCTGTGAATAGTTCAAGTAATATATATATATATATATATATATATATACACATAAATGTATATAAATGCAATCTTATTTAAACTTTCATAGACTACAGAAAGAAGAGAGGCTTCCAATTTTTTTTTTCTTTAGTTAGGATAACTTTTATGCCATACCTCCAAAATAAAGGTAAAGGATACCACACAGAATCACACAATGGCAGACCAAAGTCCAGATTTCTCCAATAGATCCCTGAGAAATCCAGAGTCCTTAACAGGGGCCTTATCACACAATGGCAGACCAAAATCCGGATTTCTCCAATAGATCCCTGAGAAATCCAGAGTCCTTAGCAGGGGCCTTACTGCTCACACCATCTCTAGCCATGTCGTGCGCCTCACATCTTAGGACTTTTTCCCTTTGCTGCTCCCTCTGTAAGACCCTTTCCCCAGATAGCCTCATAGCTAAGGCCCTCCTTCAAGTGTTTGTCAAACCTCCCCCCTTTATAACTGAGGCCTACCTTAATCACTGGTAGTCTTTCTATTTAAATCAGCAACCACCTCCCACATCTACTCTGGATTCCCTCTTCTGTGGTTGTTTTTCTTTTCTTCTGATCACATTTACCAATGGCTATCACATTATGATATATAATATACTCAGTATACACTTACTGAATTGGGCTTACCTGGTGGCTCAGATGGTAAAGAATCCACATGAATGTGGGAGACCTGGGTTTGATCCCTGGGATGGGAAGATACCCTGGAGGAGGGCATGGCAACCCACACCAGTATTCTTGCCTGGGGAATCCCCACACACAGAGGAGCCTGGTGGGCTACAGTCCATAGGGCCCCAAAGAGTCAGACACAACTGAGTGACTTAGCACATTTATTGAATTAATGGCTTGATTACTTCCTTAAAATTTTTATTTCTTCAGCTTTCTTCTTTCTTTTTTGGAACTGCTATATTTATATATTGTTTCTCCTGGATTGCTCTCCTAAGTTTCTTATCTTTTAAAAACACGTTTTTCATCTTTTTCTTACAGTTCTTCTTTCTGGGATTGCACTTGAAGATTCCGCTCTAGCCTTTGAATGAACTTTCTGATATTTATTTTTAATTTTCAACGACTCTATGTTGTTTTCTGATTTTTCTTTTGTTATACAGCATTCTATTCCTATCTCCTAAATGCCACGTTTTCCGTTATCTATCTGCATGTATGAAACATAGAATTTTTAAGGCTTTTTATCACTCATTTTATAATTTTTTTAGAAACAGCCAGAAACTGATAATGGTGTAATCCTATTGTATATAGAAATGAAGGAGTGAAAGAGTCTTTAATTTTTCATTTTATATCCATTAGTACTATTTGACTGCCTTATATGTTATTTTTATAATGATATGAATAGCAATAATGATGAGGAAGAGGAGAATAAAGAAGAAAAGTCATTAGATAAGCACCTTAACTTTTAACCAATACATTATCATATTCATGCAGCTCAAGAAAAGGACTATCCTTAAAATCACCATAGGCCCAGACAAAAATTCAGGATTCATCAGGCAACTTAATGTCCCTCTGCATTCTATAGCAGTTCTTCAATGAATAATTTAGTGTCCCTGTAATGAGTTCTCCTAGCCAGTGTGCCTGTCCATCCTTGTATTATCTATTACAGAGAGACTTTGATGAAGGAACTTAATATGAGCTTTTATTCATCTGTAGTTTGGTACTTGAGTCTTGCAGTCTTGGGTCCCTTCAACTGGTCAAGCAGCAGTCTAAAGGGTAAATCTTTCAGTTATCCTTATTTGGTAGTTCCACTTTGACTATTGGGCCTCCACAAATGACCTCTTTCCTTGTGTAAGCCTTAACTGTTTTCTTGACAAGCATGAACTGGGGGCCTGAGCCATCACTCCCAAAGGAGAACACAACAAAGTAAGGTGACTTCTGTATCCAGGTTAGACAGCCCGTGCCAAGCTCCTAGCTGCCGTGTTTGAGGCAGTTTGGGGCAGACCTGGCTGAGCCCAGCCTTCCACACACCAGTTTCCTTAGGCAGATACTGCCAGGAATAGAGGCCACGGGCGAAAGACACAGGGTGGCTGCCCCCTGAGATTCTGCACCCATCCAAGGGATCCCCAGAGAGAATGAGCTGTGGGTGCTGCCAATAGCTGGATTGTCACTAAAGTTCTGCAAGGATTTCAGACCCATGACTGTCTTCACATCCTTGCCTTCTACTTGCTCTGCCAGCTTCCACAGCCCAAGGCTTTACAAAGTCTGACACAAACCCCCATCCTGCTCCTTTCTGTTCTCCTCTGTTTTCTTCATTAGAATCTTTAGGAGGTTTCTCCACCTTATCACTGAAGGACTTATTCATAAGGACTTATTCATACCATTGGCAACGCTAAGAAGTAAAACCCTTTGTTTATGATACCTTCCTATTATAAACAAACTCAACCAAAACAGATGCCATCTTTTCAGATCTTGTTTTCTATTAACTGTTCACTTACTCAACAAGCCTGGTACCCTTCTAAGCACTGGGGATATTTTGGTGAACAAAGTAAACAAAAACCTTTATTTTCATGAAGCATATATTTTATTAAGAATATATGTGCCCTCTGAGTGAAAAACTTTTGTAACATAAAATATCAGTCTCAGAGGAATTATCTTTATCAGATTATCTTGAGTGCTCAAAGATTATCCACAATGTTAAGGAATTAAATAATAATAGATTGAGCCAATCTAATTATAATCTCTTTTAGGAAATGTTGTTTTGAAATATATTTTTTAAAAATAATAAATGTTTTGTGTTAGACTATTTCTATTGTTCTAAAGCAATGTGTTATAGGGCAAAGAGATCTGGGTTAGGCATCAGAAGACACAGTCAAATTCTGTCTCTGCTCTTAGTGTGATTTTGGGGAAGTTATTTTACTGCTCCGAGCATTGGTTCTGCCTCTCTGCTCTTTCCCTGACCCCTCCATAAAAAAGGATTCCAATACCCATTGGGATGTTTTTTATTTTTACTTTTTTATTTATTTATTTGGCTGGTCCAGGTCTCAGTTGTGGAACGCAGTATATATGTATTTTTTCCTTAGTTGCTGCATGTGCAAGCTCTTAGTTGCAACATGAGGCCTCTTAGTTGCAGCATGCAGGATCTAATTCCCTGAGCAGGGGTTGAACCTAGTCCCCTGCATTGGAAGCACAGTCTGAACCACCAGACTTCCAGGAAGTCCCTCCACTGGGATGATATTAAGATCAGTTATGTCAGCAATTTAGAACTGCCTGATGCAAAACAAGGCAGTGTATGTAGATGGCTTCTCTGTGCAAAGAGAAAGGATTGGAAGCCCATGTCAGAGCCCTTGATCCCAGCAGGGGAGCCTCCCATACTCAGATCCTGCAGCTCTTGGGGGTAGGGGTGGGCTGTGCCTGCCTGCACCCGTAGGGGAAGCAGTTTGGAGCAGATAGTGGAGCCCACTCAGTTCAGGCTGTAGGGGTAGGAGGCTTTAGGACTGGATGCTTCACAGATGGCCCTCCTGATGCAGGAAGCCCTCCACTTGAGCCATTTTCTTATGAAATAGCCTTGATTTGACTACTGCAGTGTATTTGGAATGAAAACCCATGCTAATTTCCTTCAGATCCTTTTATGACAAGCCCCAGTGTCCTCAGGAAAAATATGGAGAAAATCTAATTCAGAGGAGCAAGAGGAAAGGTCCCAAGCTGAATTATGGTAAGGGTGCATTGCAGAGCAGCTTAATTTATTTTTCACTATTATAAAAGTGAATTACATCGTCCTGGTTTCTCTAATTCAGAGGAATAAGAACTGTTAGATGCAAGGTAAAAGGTCCATCAAAATGATGGTGCTGTGGGCGACTCCCTCCAGCAACCCTTAAAGAGGTTTATTTAGGATGATGTAAAAAGGGAGAAGACCAGAGACATAAATATGGGGCCTCCTGAAATGTACTTGTAGCTGGGTTCACAGGAGGCCAGGATGAGACTGATTCCCATAGGCTTGAATAGGGAATTTATGCTGCTCAAAAAAGAAAATATAAATCAGTTCAGTTCAGTCGCTCAGTGGTGTCTGATCCTTTGTGACCCCATGGACTGCAGCACGCGAGGCTTCCCAGTCCATTACCAACACCCAGAGCCTACTCAAACTCACGTCCATCGCGTCAGTGATGCCATCCAACCATCTCATCCTCTGTCGTCCCCTTCTGCTCCCACCATCAATCTTTCCCAGCATCAGGGTCTTTTCCAATAAGTCAGTTCTTTGCGTCAGTCCTTCCAATGAATATTCAGGACTGATTTCCTTTAGGATGGACTGGTTGGATCTCCTTGCTATCCAAGGGACTCTCAAGAGTCTTCTCCAATACCACAGTTCAAAAGCATCAATTCTTTGGCACTCAGCTTTCTTTATAGTCCAACTCTCACAACCATACATGACTGCTGGAAAAACCATAGCCTTGACTAGATGGACCTTTGTTGGCAAAGTAATATCTCTGCTTTTTAATATGCTGTCTGGGTTGGTCATAACTTTTCTTCCAAGGAGCAAGCTTTTTTTTTTTTTTAATTTCATGGCTGCAGTCACTATCTGCAGTGATTTTGCAGTACCCTAAAATAGAGTTTGTCACTGTTTCCACTGGTTCCCCATCTATTTGCCATGAAGTGATGGAACTGGATGCTATGAACTTAGTTTTCTGAATGTTGAGTTTTAAGCCAACTTTTTGACTCTCCTCTTTCACTTTGATCAAGAAGCCCTTTACTTCTTCTTAACTTTCTGCCATAAGGGTGGTGTCATCTGCATATCTGGGGTTATTGATATTTCTCCCGGCAATCTTGATTCCAGCTTGTGCTTCTTCTGGCCCAGCGTTTCTCATGATGTACTCTGCATATAAGTTAAATAAGCAGGGTGACAATATACAGCCTTGAAGTACTTCTTTCCTGATTTGGAATCAGTCTGTTGTTCCATGTCCAGTTCTAACTATTGCTTCTTGACCTGCATACAGATTTCCCAGGAGGCAGGTCAGGTGGTCTGGTGTTCCCATCTCTTTCAGAATTTTCCACAGTTTGTTGTGATCTACACAGTCAAAGGCTTTGGCCTAGTCAATAAAGGAAAAGTAGATGTTTTTCTGGAACTCTCTTGCTTTTTCAATGATCCAGCGGATTTGGCAATTTGATCTCTGGTTCCTCTGCCTTTTCTAAATCCAGCTTGCATATCTAGAAGTTCATGGTTGATGTACTGTTGAAATACCTTCACGTACTATTGAAAATACAAGAAGATAATTTAAAACCAAATTTCATTGAAGACAGATTAATGAAATACATAGATTTAATATATTAAGGCACAAGTCATGATTCAAGAAAAGGAATTATTCTATCCTATCAGAAAAGAAGAGAAAGAAAAGAAAAAGGGAGAAGATAAAGATATGAGAAAGCAGCATTCTTATAGGAAGTTTATTTTATTCTAAAATTCTGGGGGAAAAAAAATCTTCTAAGTTACCTATCCATCCAAATGATGTATATAAATATTGAGACAAGTTGACAACAATAATATATGTTGCTTCTTGGAATATCTGAGCTTTGTAATGGCAGATATAAATAGGGTTCCAGGACCCAGTTCCAAAATGTGCCTTCCCCACAACAAACAGTTCTTGGACACCATCTGGTCATCCAAGATTACAGCTCAATTTTGACATTATCCCAAAGACAGAATCTACCCAAAGATAGAATCAAATGCCACAGGTAAAGGAGCTCAGTCCTGCAAGATTGCCTCCTACTTCTGATGCCCTGGTTGTTCCTGTGCTTCTGACTAACTGGTTATAAATCAGACATCCCCACCACCCCTTCCTTTGGTTTGATTACTTTGCTAAGCTGCTCTCAGAATTCAGGAAAAACCATTTATTCACTGGGTTACTAATTTATTACAAAGGATATCAAAGGATACAGATCAAAAGGAGGTGAAGAGATACACAGGGCAGAGTCCCTACCAAAGGAGCTTCTGTCCTCCTGGGGTTTGGGACCCAGCACAGAGTCACATGGAAGCATTCTGGTTCTCCAAGGTCCAGTCTCTCTGAACCCTCTCCTTCTGGGCTTTTATGGAGGCTTCATCATGTAGACACGATTGCATAACTCATTGGCCACTGGTAACTGATTCAACCTCTAACCCCACTCCCTCTCCCAGAAATTAAGTGGGACTGATTTCTTTCTGCAATGGTATTTTCAATATGCAAGTAATGAAATCAGTTGCTTGCATACTGTTTTTGTTTTTTAAATTGTGTTATTTTTGTTAGTGTGTACTGTTGTATCTCCAGTGGCTAAAAATAGATGGATGGCTCAGAAGTGCTCAGTTGCTCTGTCATGTCTGACTCTTTGTGGCCCCATGGACTGTAGGCTGCCAGGCTCCTTTGTCCATGGGATTTTCCAGGCAAGAAAATTGGAACAGGTTGCCATTTCCTACTCCAGGAGATCCTCCTGACCCAGAGATCAAACCTGCACCTCTGTGTCTCCTGCATTGGCAGGAAGATTCTACACTACTAACACCACCTAGGAAGCCTAGATGACTCAGAAATACTTCATTAAAGATAAAAGTTCTATTAACAACAACAAAAAAGATTATAGTCAATAAAATCATGACATAAATAGTAAACAAGTCTTTAGTGTGAATGCAGGATATGAATCTGTATATACTGATAATTCCACACGTGTAGCTATAAATTAAAAATACAAAGGAGAAATACAATGGTTAATGTAAAAAAATTAAAATTTCACTGGACTAAGTGAAGCTTCCATTTCCAACACACCTCCTAAGAAGCTTTTGAAGGTTATGTTTTGAAGCCATCTGTTTTCATGTCATTCTAAAATAAATAAAAGAAACTTGTACATATTTTTCAGAACAAATGTAAACAAATGCAGATCAAAATGGATAAATCTATCTCTCTTAAAAAGAGAGATGCATAGATTCAGTTTTTCTCTTTATAACAAAAATTAATATTAATCTTATTATTGCCAAAATGCTGTAAAACCAACCATAAAACTAATGACAAGTATAACGTAGGGGAAGAAAATTGACAAAGTCATGGCCAAAAAAAAGCCATTATCAAAATTCCTTCATACATCAATATACCTGGGTAATTCGTTACAGCATTAGCTGCTATGATTAATGCAATCTCAATCTGACTCAGAGGCATCATCAAAAAAGCCCCTATAGCCCCACTCTCAGGATAATCTGTCCCATTCCCTGAGTAGTTTCATGTCTAGCATATTTCCATGTGCATATTTTGTTTGATATCTTCCTGCTAGTATCACGAAGTCATCAGATTACAGGGATCAATTGAGTATCTTTGGTAAATTTGTTTGAATCTGCTTAGTCTTTTCCTAGACATAACCATCATGTTATTTAGGTTTCTTCCAAGTGAATAAAAATTATATTATGCCTTTGTGACCCACACTGTACAAAAATCACCTGCTTCTTTTTTTTTTTTTTAGTTGATTTTATAGACACCAGTTGTACTAAACTGATAAGTCTTTTCCCTGTCCTTGTATATTTGATTTAAGGCAAAAGCCAATTTTCTTCATTCGGTTGTGTCTATTTACTTTAGAGTATTATTTGAACTTGTATGTCCTAGTGTTTTATTGCTCACTGCACTCTGCACCATTGTATTTACTCTCTAATTACTGTATGTGTGCTAACAAGTGTTCCAATTTACAGCTGGACAAAACTAGAAGTGAATCATATTGCACGGGAGATATTCTCAACAGATGGAGAAATGGATGAAAAATTTTTGTTTTATGCTAAAAATTCAAAGTAAAGAAGATAATTTCTGGTTGTTTTGTGAGCACTGATGTAGACTAGAAAGCATACATTGACATAATGTTAATATGGGACCCACTAGAATGAACAATGAATAAACAGTGTTGCTGTGGCAATGAGGGTCTGTGCCTGGTTTCCTAGCCATGAGGTGATTTACTCACACAGAACAGTTAGCAGCCAACAATTTGCCTCCTAATCACAATTCACATTGGAAGGACACAGTAAAAATTGTTAATTAACTAAATGATAATCAGCAAACAAGTAAACACTGGCAAAACAAGACTTTACTTTTCCACATTGAAGTCTGTTGGCTTTAGAGAGAAATGGTGAATACGAGTCTTTGACATGAAGTTTGAGATAAAAGCATTTCCTCACCACCTGGACCAAGACTGAGAAAACATGACTATGTTTTCCATTTTCTTCCTTCCAGTATACTATCACATAGGTAGGGTCTTTAGAAGCATAAACATGTCACCCAGGGTCAAAAGCCCACAATTTTAAAATCAAAGATTAGAATACATCAGGATTTTTTAAGGAAATTCAACTATTGGTACTATGGTTCAATTACTAAAAATTTAACTTTTCTCCAACAATTAATAATTTTATTGATTGCTTTGCTAAGAAGAAAATTGATGTCCGAATTTTGTTAACATAACAACTTGATTTCTGAAAATTTTCTCTCTCCTCCAATATTGTAAGTATATTTACTTTTTGTGAAAGAATTTCATGGCCCTGATGATGCAAGAGAAGATGAAAACAAATGAGCAACAAGCAACACTCTTCAGATCTGAATTCAACAAGCATAAGAACAAGGAATCCATTTGCAAGATGAAATATGTAACCTTTCAGGATTTGATGGTTTATGTGAATATTGATTCAGCACCAAAAGCACTGAAAGTAATCATTGACAACCACAATTATATGTTCATCATGTGCTTTGTTCAAATTAAATTGCCAGTTATCTCTCAAGCCAAACAGGGGTGACCGTCCCTCCTGACACATAATTGTGGGTTAGGGTTTTCTAACTATGTCTGAAGTAAATATAATAGTAAAAAAAGAAGTGACTGAATAATGATTACTTATCAGGTTATTCATCATTAAGCTAAATATAAAAACATTGGTAAAAAGTTTACAATTTTGTTGTTCTCAACAATATGAAATAGTTATTAAATTTAAAATTATTTACATAATATGAGTTTCCTTTGTATTTAAAATTTTGAGGACTTTTTTCAAGTTGCCTAAAATTGATGGCCCATATAAAATTCCAAACAACCATTAAATGGTCTACTAAAGTATAAAAGTTGACAACACTATTATAAAAATTACCCCATCACTCCAGATAAACATGAAACAATTTAACAGTCAGATTCACTAATTATACTGTCAAATTTAAAAATTGAAAACCAAATATATTTTATTTTAGGTATTCAAGTCTATTAATTGTAGTGATATAACCTTTTATGACTTAAAAAATCAGAGAATTCAAATTGCAGACTAGAAGATACAGGTAAATTTTTAAAGAATGAGAATATGTGTAAGATGTTTAACATGAATGATCACCCTTACTGATTTAAGTTAGTGTGATGGACACATGGGTGCCTGATAATGCCTTTATATTCCAGATGCTATTCACATCATCCTGCCTTGACATTCCTTTAGCTCAAATACATTCATTCACCCACTTAGTTGTACACAAAACATTAATTGAGCACCTAGTATATCCTAGACACTGTTTTAGGTATGGCATAGACATCAAACACAATACACCAATGTTCTTATTCAAAAAAAAAAAAAAGCTTCATAATTAAAAGCACAGTGCTATGGTTATATATGTTCAGTTGTGTTAAATGTATTGTGACTAGTTAATAAAGCAGGAGAGGGGTTATGAAGCATCAGAGATACCCAGAAAACCCTTTTTGAGAAGGTAACTTTTAAAGAAAACAAACAATGAAGGCTGCAAGGCATAGCTCTATCTAGAGAAGAAGCATGCTGGGCAGAAAAAAGAGCAGAGGCAAAGCCTGTGAGTTGGGAACATTTGTGATGTGCTCAAGGAACAGTGAGAAGGTAAATATGGCTTGAATGTAAATGAAAGAAGAGGGATACGGTCAGATAAGTAACGGGATAGGGCAGTTCATACAAAGTCTTAGAGGTTAGCAAGGACTTCTATTTTGTTCTGAGTAAACCACGAAAATCCTCTGGATGATTTTGAGCAGAATTGTGATGTGGTCTGACTTGATGTTTCCCCAGATCACCATGACTGCTGTGAGCAGGGAGATCAATTCCTAGCTAATCCAGCTGAGAAATAGTGATGGTTTGAACCAGCTGATGGCAACAAAAGGAGTTAAAGTGGTCAAAATCTGAATGTTTATTTCATTTGTTAAGTCTTCAGGATTTGGTGATGAATTGGATATGAGTTATCAGACAATGAGATGAATCCAGTGGAGACAAAAGGTTTTGGTCTACAACACTGTAAGTACAGTGGTGCCATTAACACAGCAGAAGGGGCAATTATAGTTGTGCTTGCTGCTGCTGCTAAGTCGCTTCAGTCGTGTCCGACTCTGTTCGACCCCATAGACAGCAGCCCACCAGGCTCCCCAGTCCCTGGGATTCTCCAGGCAAGAACACTGGAGTGGGTTGCCATTTCCTTCTCCAATGCATGAAAGCGAAAAGTGAAAGGGAAGTCGCTCAGTCGTGCCCAACTCTTAGCGACACCATGGACTGCGGCCCACCAGGCTCCTTCGTCCATGGGATTTTCCAGGCAAGAGTGCTGGAGTGGGGTGCCATAGCCTTCTCCATCATAATTGTGTTTAGAGTGGGGAATACCAGGAACTCTTTTAAAGCATAAGTTTGCTATCCAAGGAGAGGCATTAAGTAAGAATTTAAATGTGTGCTGCTGCTGCTGCTAAGTCGCTTCAGTCGTGTCCAACTCTACGACACTATGGACCATAGCTCCCTGGGCACCTCTGTCCATAGGATTCTCTAGGCAAGAATGCCGGAGTGGTTTGCCATTGCCCTCCTCCATGGGATCTTCCCAACTCAGGCATCAAATCTCTCATGTCTCCTGCATTGGTAGGCAGGTTCTTTAGCACTAGTACCACTCAGAAATTTGAATCAACATCTACAGTGGGAATAGACAATGGATTAAAGACAATCTCTTTAACAAGTGGTGCTGGGAAATCTGGTCAACCACTTGTAAAAGAATGAAACTAGAACACTTTCTAACACCATACACAAAAATTAACTCAAAATGGATTAAATATCTAAACGTAAGACCAGAAACTATAAAACTCCTAGAGGAGAACATAGGCAAAACACTCTCTGACATACATCACAGCAGGATCCTCTATGACCCACCTCCCAGAATATTGGAAATAAAAGCAAAAATAAACAAATGAGACCTAATTAACCTTAAAAGCTTCTGCACATCAAAGGAAACTATTAGCAAGGTGAAAAGACAGCCTTCAGGATGGGAGAAGATAATAGCAAATGAAGCAACTGACAAACAACTAATCTCGAGAATATACAAGCAACTCATACAGCTCAACTCCAGAAAAATAAATGACCCAATCAAAAAATGGGGCAAAGAACTAAATAGATATTTCTCCAAAGAAGACATACAGATGGCTAACACATGAAAAGATGCTCAACATCACTCATTATCAGAGAAATGCAAATCAAAACCACTATGAGGTGCCATTTCACACCAGTTAGAATGACTGAGATCCAAAAGTCTACAAGTAATAAATGCTGGAGAGGGTGTGGAGAAAAGGGAACCCTCTTACACTGTTGGTGGGAATGCAAACTAGTACAGCCACTATGGAGAATAGTGTGGAGATTCCTTAAAAAACTGGAAATAGAACTGCCTTATGATCCAGCAATCCCACTGCTGGGCATACACACTGAGGAAACCAGAAGGGAAAGAGACACGTGTACCTCAGTGTTCATCACAGCACTGTTTATAATAGCCAGGACATAGAAGCAATCTAGATGTCCATCAGCAGATGAATGGCTAAGAAAGCAGTGGTACATATACACAATGGAGTATTACTCAGCCATTAAAAAGAATACATTTGAATCAGTTCTAATGAGGTGGATGAAACTGGAGCCTATTATACAGCGTGAAGTAAGCCAGAAAGAAAAACATCAATACAGTATACTAACGCATATATATGGAATTTAGAAAGATGGTAACAATAACCCTGTGTACGAGACAGCAAAAGAGACACTGATGTATAGAACAGTCTTATGGACTCTGTGGGAGAGGGAGAGGGTGGGAAGATTTGGGAGAATGGCATTGAAACATGTAAAATATCATGTATGAAATGAGTTGCCAGTCCAGGTTCGATGCACGATACTGGATGCTTGGGGCTGGTGCACTGGGACGACCCAGAGGGATGGAATGGGGAGGGAGGAGGGAGGAGGGTTCAGGATGGGGAACACATGTATACCTGTGGCGGATTCATTTTGATATTTGGCAAAACTAATACAGTTATGTAAAGTTTAAAAATAAAATAAAATTTAAAAAAAAATGCTTTCTTTCCTTGAAGTCTTTGTGTTTTAAACCTTAAATCTAAGTTTAGAATGTAAAGCTTGTTTCTCTTTAAGTTCAACTACTAACAAGCTATCGTGTAGAAATAGTTTGGAAGTCAAGAAGATTCTTCCTACAGAATGATTCCAACATCAGACCTTGAACTAAGCCAACTCCGACAATGAACATTTCATTGGCTCATCACATAAGTCTGGGTCAAAAAGGTAACTACCTTAGACCAAGTTCCCAAGAGGAAGAACCTGAGACAAATTCCTGTGTATGTGATTTACTAAGGAAGGAGCTCTCAGGAGAAACCTGTAAGGGATTGAGAGAAGCAGGATAAAACAGGGGAAGAAGACATCAAAAACATGGACTTAATTGGTAATTAACTTCCTCCAGATTCCACGTGCCACTCAGTCACAGGAATTTTGCCTGAGCTGTGTCTCTGTGAGATGAAGGGGCTGGACTTTTGTACCACGTGCTAGCCAGGTGTTGTCTGTAGCTTTCCCTCAGTGAAGCAAGTCTGCAGCTTGGCCATAAAGAAGTCACTTCCCAGCCAAGGAAGTTCTGGCCAGTTCTCAGGGAAGGAGGCATCTGGGAGTTGTTAGCAGTGGCTGGAAGTGGATGAGTCATCCCAGGAAAGGTTCAGGATGGGGCAGTAGCAGCATTCACTATGGTTGTCTCAGTACTTGCCATCTGCTGCTGCTGCTGCTGCTGCTGCTGCTGCTAAGTCGCTTCAGTCGTGTCCGACTCTGTGCAACCACAGAGACCGCAGCCCACCAGACTCCCCCATCCCTGGGATTCTCCAGGCAAGAACACTGGAGTGGGCTGCCATTTCCTTCTCCAAGTGAAAAGTGAAAGTGAAGTCGCTCAGTTGTGCCCAACTCTTAGCGACCCCATGGACTGCAGCCTACCAGACTCCTCCGTCAATGGGATTTTCCAGGCAAGAGTACTGGAGTGGGGTGCCAGTGCCTTCTCCAACTTGCTGTCTAGGTACCTCCAGTTGCTCCTAGGAAGGATGGTGCAGGTTCAAGGTAAGCACAGGTGTTATTGATAGCCACTGGAGCATCAGTGAAAGGAACTAAAACATTCTAAAAACATGATTTGCCTGAAAAGTTAGTATTTTGATCCATTGTCAATTTTCCCATGATCGTCTTATTATTAGCATCCAGGCAAGCTGATCAGGATCAATATTCACCTCTACTGGTGCTGGCAGGAGCTGCCCACAGAGAATTCCTAGGGGCTGAGATTCAGAAACACCTTCACAGCTGCCTGCTATAAAGTTCCAGTCTACTGAGCATCACTGATCAAGGCACTTAGGTGATGTTCACAGTAAATGACAGTGACTCTATAATTTTTAACTTGTATCTAAATTCCACGTGTCTGTTCTTTCCAGACAAGATAAAATGTTTTCGTTTTGTTGGTGACTGACAATAATCACTACAACTGCCTCCTTGAGATATCCATACAAGCAGACTTGACGCTTTATATTCATGCCTTTAAACATGCCTATAAAATTTGGCATGTGTACATAACTTCATACTTTTAATAAACACAAGTATATGTTGCAGGGCAATTTTAGGAGTTGAGGCAAACTCGTGTGCAGATTTTGGTCTTGATGCTTTGTAGCTAAATTTGGCCAAATCATTTACCTTCATCAGGATTCAATTTTCTTATCTTGAAAAATGTGAATAAAACTAATCCACACCCCACCCCCAAGGATGGACATTGCCTCACATGATAAAACAGAGAAAAAAACTCGCACCATATCTGGCAAGGAATCCTTGAATCCCTGCTGTTCCTCTTCTCCCATTCAGAAAGTGGGTTGGTGCGTTTTTTGTTTTTTTGTTTTTTTCTCTTGTCCTTCAGAGGATCTCATCTGAGCTAAGGCTGGTGCCAGGTTATCTTCCTGTGATATCTGTTTGCAGTCTGTCTTCACCTGCTCCAAGTCCTCAGGACCCTCTTAATGTTTCCAAAATAGGAAAAAAAAAAAAAAAGAAATTACCCCCACGACAACTGTATTAGAGAGAAATATAACACTTCCTGAGTCTTCCCAAAAGAAAAGCTGGCAGTGTCCACATTTGCTTCTTACCCACCCTCCCCTTGTGGCTGTTCTGAGCGGTCCTGGCTGCAGGCAGCAGCTCCGGCCACCCCCACGGGGTCTCTGTCTGGCTTCTATTGTGCTTCTTCTTGTGTGTGTGTGTGTGTGTGTGTGTGTTTTAACTAACACTCCAAACACTTATTAAAGTGTTTCTTTCCAACAAATGTAATTTTCTGGTGAGAAGGGTTCTAATTAAAAAAAAGAGAGAGAAAGAAACCCTTATCGGTAAGAAGGCAAGTGGAGGGGCAGGTGAATTTAATACAAAACAGCTTCCTTGGCTAGGGAGGAAAACTCTTTCTACCAGTAATTTGTGATCTGGAGCTCCTCTTGCTTTTAGGGTCTAAATAACTGTGTAAACTTCATTTGTTTCATTTGGAACGTGACTGTCATTTTCTATCAGGAGGAAAAGGAGAGAAACACCCCCCGCGAGTTCATCCCCCCATCACCTATCAGCCTCACGGGAACAAGCATCCTGATTGTCTGTCCCTGCCCAGGCCCTTCATCTTAGAAACTGCATCTTAATTATAGCCTTTAAAGGGCTGCTTCATTCCAGGATCAATATGTCTGACAAAAAGCGAGCTCAGCTAAAAGCTCATTAATTCACTTCTGACTAACTCAGGATTTGTGATTATTTTGGCAGGGGCTGAGCTAAAGTTTACCTCTGCTATTGCTGCTTACAAAGGTTTGGTCTGGCCAATTAACTGGGAAGAACAGAATTGCCAGCAAAGTATTTAGAAGCATCTATTTGCATGGAGATAACAGGCTGATTGTAGCTTCCAGATTGCTAAATTCCAACTAGGCAACCCCAGTTAACCACTGTTTTGTATTAGCATTCTGGCCTCACAAACTGCAAAGTACACTGCCTCAAAAAATATATACAGATCCACTAATTTTATTGTCTTGTAGCTGATGCCTTTCCAGTGGTCATGTATGGATGTGAGAGTTGGATTATAAAGAAAGCTGAGCGCCAAAGAATTGATGCTTTTGAACTGTGGTGTTGGAGAAGACCCTTGAGTGTCCCTTGGACTGCAGGGAGATCCAATCAGTCCATCCTAAAGGAAATCAGTCCTGAATATTTTGGCCACCTGATGTGAAGAGCTGACTTATTTGAAAAGACCCTGATGCTAGGAAAGATTGAAGGCAAGAGGAGAAGGGAAAAACAGAGGATGAGATGGTTGGATGGCATCACCGACTTGATGGACATGAGTTTGAGTAAGCTCCAGGAGTTGGTGATGGACAGAGAGGCCCAGCATGCTGCAGTCCATGGGGTTGCAAAGAGTGGGGCACAACTGAGCTGAACTGAACTGAACTGAGTTGATGTGTTTGGAATATTATATCACATCCTCCATCCTGCCTGATTTCAGCTGCAACTGCAGTGGACATGTCCATGTGGAGCTAACCCAGCTCCGCAGGCAGCATCCACTCTCCAGCAAGAGGGGTGCACGGTCCCTCCCCTTTTTGCTCAGGGCCTCCTCTGAACCCTTAGGAAAGGCAGGACAGAAGGTTAGGATGTTAATACCTGTGGGGATGATGCTCCACCAGTGGAGGTGCTGGATCTATTGTTGGACACTTGGGGAGCCCTTCTTAAGCTTCTCAGAAGTCCTGGCAGGAGTGAGTCCCTCTGGCCGACAGCTAGGACCTTGATCATTGTGTTTATGTTGGCCTGTCTAACTCTCCTTCTTCATATCATCATTTTTCAAATAAACTACCTGGCTCCAGTCACCTTTGGGGGAAACTTAAACTAAAGCATCCACTTCTTCAAAATTATGTATGAAGCTATGTATTTGAGATGCTTGCTCTTTCCTTGCTAAATGCATTCCTCTCCTGTGCTTCATGGGTCTCAGTTCAGTTTAGTTCAGTTGCAAAGTCATGTCCAACCCTTTGCGACCCCATGGACTGCAGCACACCAGGCTTCCCTGTCCATCACCAACTCCGGGAGTGTACTCAAACTCATGTCCATTGAGTCAGTGATGCCATCCAACCATCTTATCCTCTGTCGTCCCCTTCTCCTCCTGCCCTCAATCTTTCCCAGCATCAGGGTCTTTTCCAATGAGTCAGCTCTTCATATCAGGTAGCCAAAGTATTGGAATTTCAGCTTCAGCATCAGTCCTTGGAATGAACACCCAGGACTGGTCTCCTTTAGGATGGACTGGTTGGATCTCCTAGCAGTCCAAGGGACTCTCAAGAGTCTTCTCCAACACCACAGTTCAAAAGCATCAATTCTTTGGCACTCAGCTTTCTTTATGGTCCAACTCACATTCATACATGACTACAGGAAAAAGCATGGCCTTGACTAGATGGACCTTTGTTGGCAAAGTAATGTCTCTGCTTTTTAATATGCTGTCTAGGTTGGTTATAACTTTTCTCCCAAGGAGCAAGCATCTTTTAATTTCATGGCTTCAGTCACCATCTGTGGTGAATTGGAACCCCCAAAAATAAAGTCTGTCACTGTTTCCACTGTTTCCCTATCTATTTCCCATGAAGTGATGGGATCAGATGCCATGATCTTAGTTTTCTGAATGTTGAGTTTTAAGCCAACTTTTTCACTCTCCTCTTTCACTTCCATCAAGAATCCCTTTAGTTCTTCACTTTCTGCCATAAGGGTGGTGTCATCTGCATATCTGAGGATACTTTTCCTGGCAATCTTGATTCCAGCTTGTGCTTCATCCAGCCCAGTGTTTCTCATGATGTTCTCTGCATATAAGTTAAATAAGCAGGGTGAAAATATAGAGTCTTGACATATTCATTTCCCTATTTGGAACCAGTCTGTTGTTCCATGTCCAGTTCTAACTGTTGCTTCCTGACCTGCATACAGGTTTCTCAAGAGGCAGTTCAGGTGGTTTGGTATTCCATCTCTTTAAGAATTTTCCAGAGTTTGTGGTGATTCACACAGTCAAAGGCTTTGGCATAGTCAATAAAGAAGAAATAGATGTTTTTCTGGAACTCTCTTGCTTTTTCAATGATCCAGCAGATGTTGGCAACTTGATCTTTGGTTCCTCTGCCTTTTCTAAACCCAGCTTGAACAACTGTAAGTTCAGGGTTCACATACTGCTGAAGCCTGGCTTGGAGAATTTTGAGTATTACTTTACTAGCATGGGACTTCCCTGGTGGCTCAGAGGTTAAGGCATCTGCCTACAGTGTGGGATACCTGGGTTCAATCCCTGGGTTGGGAAGATCCTCTGGAGAAGACAACCCACTCCAGTACTTTTGCCTGGAAAATCCCATGGATGGAGGAGCCTGGTAGGCTATAGTCCATGGGGTCACAAAGAGTCAGACATGACTGAGTGACTTTATGTCACTTCACTTTACTAGCATGTGGGATGAGTGCAATTGTGCAGTATTTTAAGCATTCTTTGGCATTGCCTTTCTTTGGAATTGGAATGAAAACTGACCTTTTCCAGTCTCGTGATCACTGCTGAGTGTTCCAAATTTGCTGGTATATTGAATGCAGCACTTTCACAGTATCATCTTTTAGAATTTGAAACAGCTCAACTAGAATTCCACTAGCTTTGTTCATAGTGATGCTTCCTAAGCCCCACTTGACTTCATATTCCAGGATGTCAGGCTCTACATGAGTGATCACACCATCATGATTATCTGGGTCGTGAAGATCTTTTTTGTATCAGATCAGATCAGATCAGATCAGTCGCTCAGTCATGTCCAACTCTTTGCGATCCCATGAATCACAGCACACCAGGCCTCCCTGTCCAACACCAACTCATGGAGTTCACTGAGACTCACGTCCATTGAGTCAATGATGCCATCCAGCCATCTCATCCTCTGTCGTCCCCTTCTCCTCCTGTCCCCAATCCCTCCCATCATCAGAGTATAGTTCTGTATATTCTTGGCACCTCTTCTTAATATCTTCTGCTTCTGTTAGGTCCATACCATTTTGGTCCTTTATTGAGCCCATCTTTTCATGATATATTCCTTTAGTATCTCTAATTTTATTGAAGATAAGTCTAGTTTTTCCCATTCTATTGTTTTTCTCTATTTCTTTGCATTGATCATTGAGGAAGGTTTTCTTATCTCTCCTTGCTAGTCCTTGGAACTTTACATTCAAATGGGAGCAGTGACCCCATAAGAGATTGACCCATACTTGCCCATGAGTGTCCAGGAGTCTCCACTGGAGATGTGGGTCAGTGATGGACTGTTACAGGGTTGGGGACACTGAGTGTAGCAGTGTGTGCATGGGACCTATTGAAGGAGGTGCCATTATCTTCATTACCTTCACCATAGTTTGGCCCCAGGTAAACAACAGGGAGGGAACACAGCCCTGCCCATCAACAGAAAATTGGATTAACAGTTTACTGAGCATGGTGCCACCCATCAGAACAAGACCCAGTTTCCCCCTCAGTCAGTCTCCCCCATCAGGAAGCTTACATAAGCCTCTTATCTTTCTCCATCAGAGGCCAGACAGACTGAAAACTACAATCACAGGAAACTAACCAATCTGATTACATGGATCACAACATTGTCTGACTCAATAAAACTATGAGCCATGCCAGGTAGGGCCACCCAAGATGGATGGATAATGTCGGAGAGTTCTGACAAAACGTGGTCCACTGGAGAAGGGAATGGCAAACCACTTCATTATTCTTGCCTTGAGAACCCCTGAACAGACAAAAAAGGCAAAAAGATAGGACACTGAAAGATGAACTCCCCGGGTCTGTAGGTGCCCAATATGCTACTGGAAATAAGTGGAGAAATAACTCCAGAGAGAACGAAGAGATGGAGCCAAAGCAAAAACACCACTCAGTTGTGGATGTGACTGGTGCTGGAAGTAAAGTCTGATGTTATAAAGAGCAATGTTGCATAGGAACCTTGAATGCAATCTCAAAAACGACAGAATGATCTTTGCTAGTTTCCAAGGCAAATCATTCAATACCATAGTAATCTAAGTCTATCCCCTGACCAGTAATTCTGAAGAAGCTGAAGTTGAACGGATCTGTGAAGACCTACAAGACCTACTAGAACTAACACCTTAAAAAGGTATCCTTTTCATTATAGGGGACTGGAATGCAAAAGTAGGAAGTCGAGAAATACCTGGCATAACAGGCAAATTTGGCCTTGGAGTACGGAATGAAGCAGGGCAAAGGTTAACAGAGTTTTGCCAAGAGAACGCACTGGTCATAGCAAACACCCTCTTCTAACAACACAAGAGAAGACTCTACACATGGACATCACCAGATGGTCAACACTGAAATCAGATTGATTATATTCTTTGCAGCCAAAGATGGAGAAGCTCTATACACCCAGCAAAAACAAGACTGGGAGCTGACTATGGCTCAGATCATGAACTCCTTATTGACAAATTCAGACTTCAGTTGAAGAAAGTGTGGAAAACCACTAGACCATTCAGGTATGACCTAAATCAAATCCCTTATGACTATACAGTGAAAGTGACAAATAGATTCAAGGGATTAGATCTGATAGACAGAGTGCCTGATGAACTATGGCCGGAGGGTTGTGACATTATACAGGAGACGGGGATCAAGAACATCCCCAAGAAAAAGAAATGCAAAATGGCAAAATGGTTGTCTGTGGGGAGGCCTTACAAGTAGCTGAAAAAAGAAGAGAAGCAAAAGGCAAAGGAAAAAAGGAACTGTATACCCATTTGAATGCAGAGTTCCAAAGAATAGCAAGGAGAGATAAGAAAGCCTTCCTCAGTGATCAACTCATGGGCTTAGGACTGTTTTTTGGCAATGATATCAAAAGAGTAATGTTGACTTTCTTTTTCCTTTTCTGTGTTTAACGCACTCCTTCCTTTCTCCCTACTGCCCTCTGCTTGGGTTCCCACAGTCCCCTCCTCAGTCCTCTAGCCAGTTCTCGTCTATTGTCTGCCTCCTCCTTTTCTCCAGTATCAGCTTAAGTTACCCCCTTCGACTTTATCCTCTTTCCAGTGTTCTGTTTCTTAGTGAAAGTGAACATGCTCAGACAGTAAAGAATTCCTGCAATGCAGAAAACCCAGGTTTGGTCCCTGAGTTGGGAAGATCTCCTGGAGAAGGGAATGGCTACCAATCCAGTATTCTTGCCTGGAAAATTCCATGGACTGAGGAGCCTGGCAGGCTACAGTCCATGGGGTCACAAAGAGTTGGATATAACTGAGCAGCTAACACTCCACACTGTCTGTTATTAACACAATCTTTATGAACTAATATAGTAGATGGATCCCTGTAAAAAGGACTTACTTTTTTTTATGTTATTCTGAGGCTAGAAGTGTGTGGTTTCAATACTTTGGTCACCTGATGTAAAGAACTGACTCACTAGAAAAAACCCTGATGCTGAGAAAGATTGAAGGCAGGAGGAGAAGGCGATGACAGAGGATGAGATAGTTGGATGGCATCACTGCCTCGATGGATATGAGTCTGAGAGAGCTCCGGGAGTTGGTGATGGACAGGGAGGCCTGGCATGCTGCAGTCCATGGGATCACAAATAGTTCAACACGACTGAGTGACTGAACTGAACTCTAGGAACTTGGGATCTTTCCATTTTTTCTCAAACCATGTGTAAATCTGAGCAGATGTAGATGCCAAAAATGCTCCTGCCTTCTTGAGGCTTATTTGTCTCAGCGTTTGAAACATCACCATCACACTGTTCTTTGAACTCCTTAGATCTTCCTCCTGTATCTTTTGGATCTCCTCATCTTCCTACTCTTCAACTCACTGTCACCCTCAGTACGATCCAGTGACCAGTAACATACATAACACTTGGGAGTCTTCTAGAAATGAAGACTCTCTGTCCCACCGGATCCCAGAATTTGCAATTTTCAAAGCCCCTTGGGTGATTCATATGGACATTAAAATTTGATCCATACTGCAAGGGTTGGCAGTTTCCTCGGTTTCCAAAGCTGTTTCTAGTTCTTGGTTTCTGCACTCTCAGGACATGTCTTTCTCAGCAGCTGCTACTGTCTAGGAACTGAGGACTACAGCAACCTCTTTCCAGCTCTCTTCCCAGCTCATTTTCACTTGAGCAGCTCTTCAATTACCCACTGAGCATCCACATCCAGGTGTCTCACAGGAAGCCCAACTCAAGATACAGAAGTACAGACACCCCAGTGAGGCTGGTGCAGGGGGTGAGCCTAGCCAGTATCTAGGCTGTCTAGGGCTAACCTACATGCTGATATCAGTCAGGACCAATTTCAAACTAGTTCAGATGACTATTTGTTGCTGTGGAGAGAAAAAGAATCATTTCTTCTTTCCTTGACTTCAGAGCCTAGGAACTTTTTATTTTTTAAAAAAATATGAGTTTCTTAACTCACACCTAGTCCTTTCAAAACAGCAACAGCAACAACAATATCACAACAACAGCAACCTTATATAAGGTTGGAGGAAATTTCCTCTTCAGAGCCAATGAAGCTATGCCCCTGCTGCTGGGGATATTTGTAGCCACACACGTTATTGGAAATTGTCCTAGGCTGAAGTAGGAGGCTGATTTCCTCAAAGATGTGCCTCCTCCCAGGAAGTGGCCTGTGGCCAATGACGAGATGACCAAGAGATACAAAAGTCCAGTCCACTTGTCTCAATCTAGAACGACCCTGAGGGGCTCCTTCTGGCTCTCGTAGGACCAGCTGAGGGCTCAACTGCAGCCATGTTGTGGATCAGACTTCCCCTCCTCCCAGTACTGCCATCCTCTCCCCCACAGGTCTATCTCCCTAGAGAGCTTCCCAGTTCAGAGCCTGTGTCCAGGGAGCCCAACCCATGACTCTGCTGCTCCCTCACCCCTCCCCGTGGTACTCAGTCCATCAGTATCCATTCGGCTGCTTAAACTGGGCAACTGGGAGTGATTTTTGACTCTTCCCTCCATTTCAGGCCACATACTAGGATGTCCCCATTGCAGTGATTCCTCCTTTCCATCCTTATGACTCTTGCCCTTGTAAAAGCTTTCCATCTGTTATCTGGATAATTGCAACAGCCTTATAGCTTAATTCCTCACTGAAACCATGATAATGTCTCTAGATTTTTTTTTAATGATGGTATCATTTATAATTCTTCAGTAGCGTCCCATCCCCTCAGCATAAAATCCAAACATCTAAAGACACCCTATGACTCCTGCTCGGTTTACTCCACACCAAGCTTACCTCTCAGAGGAGTTGTTTCATTGTGCTGCTGCAGGTTGTCAGATTCTCTCCATTTGTTGAAGTGCCCTCTTTGATGCCAAGGTTGTGTTTTTCTATTCCAGTATCCCTACAGCCTTGTTAAAGGTGTGAAATCTTGTAGGCCCTTGATTGAAAGTTTCCTGTGGGCATCTATTCAATTCCCCTTTGTGGGTTATTCCTCCCATATCACCCTTTCTAAATTCGTGAAGTGAAATGATTTCACTGTTTGCTTATGTATCTCACCTGTAGTGTACTTTTACTTCTTAAGAAAAGCCATTTACACTTAATGGCATGATGATCCATGAGGAATTTGCTGGGGTGACCGGGTAACCAGGATTTATAGCACTCTACTGATGTGATTCTTTTTACACATCCTGTAAATTTTAGTTATAGCTACACTTGTCTGTGGCCAGTGTGGACAAGCTGGCTCCTTTTTGTAATTTCATAGTCACAATAAGGTCACAAATCTCAAGCTGCCTTTTTTTCTTTCCCCACAACCTATTGCCTGAAGCCATACAATAGGCTTTCAACAGAAAATGTCAGTGTTAATAGACAGTCCCTCTAAATGAGCCAAGCAGTCCTATTTCAAGGTTATGTGATGTCCATCCCCATCTTTTGCCTAAAGGCTCAGGAATGAAAATCTGTGAGGATTTTCTCTATGACCAAGTGACCACACCTTTTCATATCTGTAGGGCAAGTGTGCAGATATGAGAATCAGATATTAGTCCCATCTGTATGCCTCGTCCAGACAGTCACTAGTCTTGGAGAAGAGCCATACGACCATACATGGAGATGTGCTCGGTCTTCTTAGATGTAGCAGACATCTTTTATGTGACTACCTTGTATCTCACCCAGTGATTTACTCTATGCTTGACCTAAAATTATTCTTGGAGATTGTGGTATTTAAAAAATAAGCATTGTATTTTAGAATAGCCCTTTATATTACAAGAAATGTATTTTCCTTTTTGTATCTTGGACACAAAATTGCTTTTGGTTGTTCTCTTTAACTGCTCAACTGAAAAATAATGTGTTCTCAACACATACTTACTAAATGAACAAATGTCTTTAGTGACTGCACAATGCCTCAAATCATATACAAGGTGAGGGCAAAAACTTTTGGTTCTGTATATTAATTGATTTTGTACTTTGCTTGTTGAACAGATGATTTTGAAAGTCAAAAGTGAGACTGATCATTATTACCACTTCTGTAAAAATGTTGCTGTGGCAAAGAAAAGAAATACCCAATGGCCGAGTTGGGAAATGAGAACTTAGATCAACATAATTTCCTGTCTCCCTATAAAGCAGTATTGAGATGGGGTATTTTTCTCTCTACCTTAAAAAGTACTGAAAATAAGCAATACAACTTAGCTCCTTGTTCCAGAAAGACTTCTTCCAGGAAGATAAGAGTGTAAGCAACAGAAGTTACTTAAATGTCCTGACCAACATAGTGCTTATCAAGTGTCTCCTCCAGACCCTCACCAGTTTTGCTGAGCCATCCAAAGCTATTACATCATACACTCTGTCCAGACCCAATTGGTTCTGCATCTTCCTAGTGAAAGTGAAAGTTTCTCAGTCATGTCTGACTCTTTGTAACCCCATGGACTATGCACTCTATGGAATCCTCCAGGCCAGAATACTGGAGCGTGTAGCTGTTCCCTCCTCCAGGGGATCTTCCCAACCCAGGGTTCGAACCCAGGTCTCTTGCATTGCAGGCAGATCTTTACCATCTGAGCTACTAGGGAAGCCTGCATCTTCCAAAGCACTTTAAAACTGACCCACTGAACCCTAAGACCCCATTCATATCATCCCTTTCTTTTTCTCAATTGAGACACTAAGTCCTGTAAAGTTGGTATTCTACTTTCCTGCAATATGTCTAATAATCTTAGCTTCCTCTGATTGGTAAGTTCTTCTAATCATCTTTTGGGGAAAAGATAGTTGGCAAAAGGGGCTGAAAAAGAAACTGAATGCACTACTTTGGGGAGTTTTTAATATAGTTTACATTGTAGAATCTAACATAGCTCTTGCATTAAAAAATATTTATACTTAAATCATCTCTAGTAACAGAAAACTTTCTAAGATCATTTTTTGTTATTTTCCTCCTTAGACAAATTAATCACAAAGTTCTCTCTTATTTCAGCTAAATTCCATCTCCTTTGTACATTAACCTCGGAAAAGCTCATGACAGGCTTGTGAAAAAAAAATCTGATTTGTGCTTTTTTATGTGCACTTTCCGGAAACACAATTGCGATAATTCTTCACTTGAGAAACTTAAAGAGGATGGGAACTTACAACCATTCATTCTCATATATTTAAAAAAAATACAGATGGTTCCTTAAAGGCCTCAATTTGACAACAAAACACTTTTAACAAAAATCTAAGGAAATGTTTACTGATGAGATTTATTACCAAATATCTAAATTCTAGTGACAGCCATTTTAAAAAATTGAATTCATTATAAATTAAGTAAGCAAGCTACAGTCAGTGACTGGGAAAATCTGTCCCATGTCTCCACTTACTTTTTCTCCTGTCACCTCTTTCCAAAGACACCACACAGAGAGTTTGGGAGGTGGTTTTTTTATGTCAGTGAATAATGATGTGGGCTTATGGGATGGTGAGTAAATTGCTTTTCTCAAGCTAGGTAAATTGAATTATGCCTTTGATCGATAGTGTCTGCATTTCTTTTTTCTTTTACTGTGGTAATATATATATATATATATATATATATATATATATATCGTAAAATTCTGTATCTGCATTTCTAAGTCACACTCACTTTTTAAAACTGCTTAGCTAATCTGGACTTGACCAATGTCTGGCCACTCTGGGTCATCGTCAAGAGTGGCCACAGTGAAGCTGATCAGAAGGAAATCTGGGGAGGGACAAGCAGAATCACCATTTTACTCTTGACATACTCCAAGGAGGACACCAATTTGCATGACCTGCCCACCTCCTTAATGTGGGTCACCCACCTGCCATAGCCAGACCTCTTTGTGTTTTTACTCAGAGACTTGGGGCCAGGGCATTATTTGCCTGGGGGGGAATGGCTACTGCCCTTCAGTCGCTAAGTCCTGATTGACTCTTTGCAACCCCATGGACTGTAGCCCACCAGACTCCAGGGAGTTCTCCAGGTAAGAATACCGCAGTGGGTTGCCATTTCCTTCTCTAGTAGGGGAATCTCGCAAAGAGTTGGACACGACTGAGCGACTTCACTTTCACTTTCCACTTTCATGCATTGGAGAAGGAAATGGCAACCCACTCCAGTGTTCCTGCCTGGAGAATCCCAGGGACTGGGGAGCCTGGTGGGCTGCCGTCTCTGGGGTCGCACAGAGTCGGACATGACTGAAGCGACTTAGCAGCAGCAGCAGCAGTAGCGAAAAGGGAGAAGGGCTGATACAGAGGATTTCAAATTATGTTCCATGAAGAACTGGTCTTTCAAGCAGAGACCATGTGTGAGCACGTCTTAGATCGTGAGAGTTACTTCCACCAATGAAGTGCTGTATTTTTATTCTAACACAGTAGTGTTAATGAAGAAAATTTTGTTTTTAATAAAAGGCAAAAGTGTTGTTGATGAAATGTTTAAAAGTTACCAATCTGTTTCCATACTATAGTAGATTAACATCCAATTCCATTTAAGCCTTTTCCTATCCAAATTCATGGACACCATTGAGTCTGTCTGCAGATCTTGGTGGTTCACAGATTCCAGGCTGAGCCCCCTGTCTTAGATCCACAGCTAACTGTTACCTGCCGAGAATCTTCCTCAGTTCATGTTACCTGCCCTGTAATTCTACATGATACCATGTTTCATGCCTTTGGGCTGTTTCTCCCAGGGCTTCATCTACCTGTTGGGTCACTGTCACAGCGTGGTCCCTGTGGTCCTCTCCTGATGGCCTTCTACTACCTATGGAGTCAGATGTCATATCCTCAGCAAGTCTCCACTGACTCCTCGATCTATATAGCAATTCCCCCCATCCGATCACTCTCTTTCCTTCTGCCCAACTTGTCTTTACAACTGGATTGAACTGTCTAAAATGTGTATTAAATGATGCACTTGTTTGTTGAAACTCTCTTGCACTAGAATAGAAACCCCACCAATGCAGAGAAAGTGTATGTCTTTCAGCAGTATCCTCAGTGCCAGACCATTCAAGGGCTCTTAGTCATATACAGAAAACCTGTGATCCTACTTCACAACTTCCTAGATTGTTTGTTCTCTCACTGGCCACAGTGCAGGTTATTCATGCTCCATGTCATGCCAGGTCCTTCTTGTAGAGATCCCATCACAAAGCCATGGGGAGTGCAGCCTCCTTCCCTCCTTCCTTTCTCTAAAGAAAAGGAAATTCTGACACACACACTCTCCTGCCTTGCTTTCTATTATGGATGGTGGGGCTCTGTTTAATAAGTAGACTCCCATTCACCTTATGAAAATAGAGTGATGAAAACAGGAACTTTGTTACATTGTTAAAAGAATGTCTGGTTCTGTTCACTGCCTTAGCATCCTACAGTTACCAATTAAGGGGAGAAAAGACCCCTCCGATCTGAAATCCTGGGTCTCTACTGTGTCCCAGTCTCCTACAGCATTGTACTTAAATTGCCCAAAAATAATTTTAAAATATTTCAATTTCTTACTCAAGTGTCAAGTCAAAACCCACTTTAAGTTCCTATTTTAGAAAGAAAAATGTCTTTTCTTTCTTCTCTAGTTCTAAAATTACATCACTTCACCAAAATGCCTCTAAATTCTTTATCTACAAAACTCCACAGACACTCAAGTTACATGGAAGCTTCTCTTTCTTCCATTCCCTAAATCACTCTGACTCACCTCCCAAGTAGAATCCCAGCCTGACTTACACCTATCAATTACTTATTTTATCTATCATCTATCTACCTACCTACCTATCTCTCTATCATCTATCTGAACATGACTACTGGAAAAACCATAGTTTTGACTATACAGACCTTTGTCTACAAAGTGATGTCCCTGCTTTTCAATATGCTGTCATAGCTTTCCTTCCAAGAAGCAAGCATCTTTTAATTTCAGGGCTGCAGTCACCATCTACAGTGATTTTGGAGCCCAAGGAAATAAAATCTCTCACTGCTTCCACTTTTACCCTTCTATTTGTCATGAAGTGACTGGACAAGATGCCATGATCTTTGTTTTTTGAATGTTGAGTTTGAAGTCAGCTTTTTCACTATCCTCTTTCACCTTCATCAAGAGGCTGTTTAGTTCCTCTTTGCTTTCTGCCTTTAAAATGGTACATCTGCATATCTGAGGTTGTTGATATTTCTCCCCACAATCTTGATTCCAGCTTATGATTCACCCTGCCTGGCATTTCACATGATGTACTCTGCATCCATGTTAAATAAGCAGGGTGACAATATATAGTCCAGATGTACTCCTTTCCCAATTTTGAAACAGTCTGTTGTTACATGTCCAGTTCTAACTATTGTTTCTTGACCTGCATACAGATTTCTCAGGAGTCAGCTAAGGTAGTCTGGTATTCCCATCTCTTTAAGAATTTTCCACAGCTTGTTGTGATCCACATAGTCAAAGGCTTTTAGCATAATCAAAGAAGCAGAAGTGGATGTTTCCTGGAATTCCTTTGCTTTCTCATGATCCAACAAATGTTGGCCATTTGGTCTCTGGTTCCTCTGCCTTTTCTAAACCCAGCTTGTACATCTGGAAGTTCTTGGTTTATGTACTGCTGAAGCCTAGCTTGAAGGATTTTGATCATAACCTTATTAGCATGTGAAATGAGTACAACTGAATAACAATGAAAATTTATCTATCCATCCATCCATCTATCCATCCTTCCATCTATCTAGTATCTATTAGTTACAAACCACTTAGTAATTTAAAACAATCATTTTCTAGTCTAAAATATCTGTTCCAAGATATTTATTAGCTATAAATAAAACATAGTAACTTTAAAATGGAGAAATCAGAAAGAAACCACTTTGATCAGTAGATTAGGGTGAGGGGCCAACTTCGAATGCTGCACTTTCTGATATACTGAAGGGAAAAGGGTTTCACACCATTCATAAAGTGCAAAATCTTAGCCAAATTCAAATTGAAGGACAAATAACTGACCAGTCCTCTTCAAAAGTGTCCAAGTCATGAAAGAAAAGGAATGACTGAGGAACTGCTATAGATTAGAGGAGACTGAGAATACATAAACCAAATGCAACGTGGAATGTGGGACTGGATACTGAAACATAAAAAAAGACACAAGTGAAAAAAATGGATAGAATGTGGTAGGTCTCCAGCTGATAGTGTCAATTTCCTGGCTCTGCTCACTACAGCATGGTGACATATAATAATGATTAGGGGAAGCTCAGTAAGGAGTCTATGAACACTTTCTTTACTATTTTGGCAACTTTTGTACAAATATAAAATTAATTGAAAATTAAAAGTTAAAGACATGAAGTGATGTATTGCATTTCACCCTGTGGTTGTTGTCCTGGGTGATTCCTTTGTCTCACCTGGGCTCACAGATGTGGTGGCATTGATCTAGTGGCTTGGCTGGATGCTAGCTCATCTGGAGCAGGGGACCACTGAGAATTTCTCATCATGGGACATTTCATCCAGGGCTGCTTCTTAATATCGAGGTCTCAGGAAATACTTTCAAGTTGCCAAAGGCTTAAGCTATAAGCCTCCAATTTCCTACCCTTGGCATTGTACACCAATTCTACCTCATACTGAAAGTCAAGCAAGTCCTGAGTGAAGACCAGGTTCAAAGGATAGGAAAATAGACTTCACCTGTAGAAAAAAGACCCTCCTCAGTGGCTCAGTCACATTTCAAAGGGCTGTGCACACAGGATACCCAAGGGCCTGATGAACACCTGGGCACCTCCCTCCACACTGCAGTCACACCTGCCTCGCTACATGTAATCCTTGGGGAGTACGGGCATTCTCCCACCCCGGATCATCTTTCTTCATGCAAACATTCTCATGGAATATAAGTAATTCCATTTATCATACATCTCACTAGAGAATATATTGTATGTGTGTATATGCAACTATGGGTGGCTTGTGTTTTGCGTTTTTAGGTTTCTTTTATTTTGTGGAAGCAAACTTGATTTTCTCACCATTAGTTAAATTCTGTAATTATAACACAAATGGTTCCAATATGTGTAAGGATGAGGGCTGAATTGGAGGGCAGGGAGTGACAGGTTCGCTAATTCACTGTCCTATTCACCAAAGATAACTCCAGAGAGAGGATCACTGAGTTTTAACCAAAGCATTTATACATTTAAATGGCCCAGTCTCCCTTTCTTCCCTAGGGTTTTGTTGTGTTATATTCAGAAAATGTTTTGCTTAAAAAAAAAAATATTGTCATATAGTTGATTTACAATGTAGTGGTAATTTCAGGTATACAGCAAAGTGAATTAGTTATATTGATACCTATATTTATTGTTCTGTTGTTGTTTTTTTTTAAAGATTCTTTTTCTGTATAGGCCACTACAGAGTACTGAGTAGAGTTTTCGGTGCTATATAACAGATTCTTAATAGTTGTCTATTTTATCTGTAGTAGTATGTATATGTCAGTCCAAATCTTCCAATTTATCCCTCTCCCCCCATCCTCTGATGACCACAAGTTTGTTTTCTACACCCGTGATTCTACTTCTGTTTTGTAAATAATTTCATTTGTACCCTATTTTTTAGATTTGACATATAAGCAATGATATTATATGATTATTTCTCCTTCTCTGTCCACTTACTTCACTCACTATGACAATCTTTAGGTCCATCTGTTTTACTGCAAATGGCATTATTTTGCTCTTTTTATGGCCAAGTAATACTCCATAGGAAATGTGTGCCACTTCTTCTTTATCCATTCCTATGCTGATGGATGTTCAGGTTGCTTCTGTGCCTGTCTGCTAAGTTGCTTCCATTGTGTTCGACTCTGCAACCCTATAGACTATAGCCCACCAGACTCCTCTGCCCATGGGATTCTCCAGGCAAGAATACTGGAGTGGGTTGCCATGCCCTCCTCCAGGGGATCTTCATGACCCAGGGATCAAAACCTAGTTTCCTGAGTCTCCTGCATTGCAGGTGGGTTCTTTACCCGTTGAGCCACCTGGGAACTATGTCCTGGCTATTGTAAATAGCGCTGCAATGAGCACTGGGCACAAAAACAGAAATATAGATCAATGGAACAGGATAGAATGGTCAGAGACAAATCCATGCATCTATGGTCACTTAATCCATGGCGAAGGAGGCAAGATTATACAATGGAGAAAAGATAGTCTCTTCAATAAGTAGTGCTGGGAAAACTGGACAGCTGTATGTAAAAGAATGAAATTAAAACACTCCCTAGAACTATATGCAAAAATAAACTCAAAATGGATTAAAGACCTACATGTAAGGTTGGATGCTATAAGGAAAACATAAACAGTACACTCTTTGACATAAATCACAGAAAGATCTTTTTTGATCCATCTCCCAGAGTAATGAAAATAAAAATAAACAAATGGGATCTAATTAAACTTTAAAGCTTTTGCACAGCAAAGGAAATCATAAACAAAACAAAACTCTTCAGAGTGAGAGAAAATACTTGCAAATGAAGCAACAGATAAGGGATTAATCTCCAAAATATACAAACAGCACATCCAGCTCAATATAAAAATAAAAAAAGCAAATAACCCAATCAAAAAAAAAAAAAAAGGTGGAAGATCTACATAAACGTTTTTCCAAAGAAAAAAATAGAGATGGTCAAAGATCACATGAAAAGATGCTCAACAACACTAACTATTGCTGTTGTTTACTTGCTAAGTCATGCCTGACTCTTTGACCCCATGGAATGCAGGCAGCTAGATTCCTCTGTCCATGGGAATGCCAGGCAAAAACACTGGAGTGGGTTGCCATTTCCTTTTCCAGGGGATCTTCCTTACTCAGGGACTGAACCTGGATCTCCTGAATTGGCAGGCAAATTCTTTATTGCTGAGCCACCAGGAAATATTTACCCAGTGTTGGAAAAGTACAAATCAAAACTACAGTGAAGGATCACCTCTCATCAATCAGAATGGCTATCATAAAAATAATCTACAAACAAGTACTGAAGAGGGGTGCATAAAAGGGAACTCTCCTACATTGTTGGTGGGAATGTAAATTGGTGCAGCCACTATGGAGAAAAGTATTGAGGTTCCTTAAAAAACTAAAAATATAGTTATCATATGATCCTGTAATCCCACTCCTGGGCATATATACCCAGAAAAAACCATAATTCAAAAAGAAAATATTTTGCTTTAAGTAAAGTCATATGGTGGGTAAAAATCAACTAGTAACTGAACACGAAAATGGAAATCAATAGTTTTCTATAGAACAGGAGGAAATAAAAAATTGGAAAGAGAACTCATTATCTATGTTCAGAGTAATCAGAGTTTAGAAGGAAATCTACCATTGGTTAAATAGACAAGGGCAAATGATGTGTCTCACAGAGGATTGTTATTTGTGATTTGATACATAAAGGGGTATTATACTCAGAGGTATTATACTCCAATTATGAGCCCTTATGGAAAATGGCAACAACACACACTTTATTTTAATTGAAATTTGTGTTCAAATAGAAAATAAAAGTGAGTTATATCAAAAGACCTGCATTTTTGGTCTGTCTGAGCCCAATAACAAGGCTAATGTGTTTTCGCTTATCACTGTATGTTTTGATGTTACTTAAAAACAGACTCTGTCTGACCTTATTTCAATGCAAATAGAATAGCAATTTCCACTTTGGTCTAAGTCTCCCCAAGAGTTAATCCATCAGGAATGTCCTGCCTCATCTGTCTTCCAGACACAGAATGACAAAAAGTAGAGTCACAGACAACCGATGAGACCCCAAGCAAATCCGTGCTCTCCAATACTTTTAAAACTTTGAAATCAGGATAACCTTTCCAAGGAGAAGCACCCCTCATTTTAAATTATGTTAATATTTTTCCAAGATACCACACTTTATTTATGTCCTTCGCCTGAAAAACTGAAACCCTTTGAAACAGGAAATGAAAAAAGCCCTCTGCTTTCAGTCCAGGAGCTGGGAGGTGGGGATCTTGTCATATCTTCTAGCTGCTCATACAGTGAAAGGTCACAATGTAAATATGTAAAAGAATGTACTTGTGGATATAGCAGAGGAAGGGAGGGTGGGATGAACTGAGGAAATAGCATTTACATATATGCACTACCCTGTGTCAAATGGGCTTTCCAGGTGACACGAGTGGTAAAGAATTCTCCTGCCAAGGCAGGCAGATTTAAGAGATGTGTAAGTTTGACCCCTGGGCTGGGAAGATCCCTGGAGGAGGTCATGGCAACCAACTCTAGTATTCTTGCCTGGAGAATCCCCATGAGCAGAGGAGCGTGGAGGGCTACAGTCCTTTTAGGATTGCAAAGTCAGACACCACTGAAGTGACTTAGCGTTCATGCATGCATGTGTAAATTAGCTAGTGAAAATTTGCTGCATATCACAGGGAGCTCAGCTAGGTGCTCTGTGATGACATAGAGGGCTGGAATTGGGGGTGGAAGGGAGGTTCAAGAGGGAGGGGGTTTACGTATATGCATAGCTGATTCACGTTGTTGTACAGCAGAAACTAACACAGCAGTGAAAAACAATTTAACTCCAATTAAAAAAAGATGTAGGTGATTTTGATGAGATAAAACTTCCCATGGCTGGGTGTATAGATTTGAATATTATATAAATGTATGTGTGTGTGTGTATTACCATTCAGGAAAATAAATAAATCAACACAATGAAAAGTTGTTATCAACAAAGTATGGGGAGATGGAAGGACTAGTCTTTGACCAACTAGAAATAAAAGAATTGTCAAGTGGAAACAATGGAGAATTTAGACTAGAAGACCTAGGTCAACCACTTCTTTTTATAACCTGAGAGTTTTGACTTCATTGAGCCTTATTTCCACTTCTGTAAAAGTAGGGATAAAATGTTGTTATTTATATTTTATTAGAAAGGCCAAAATAAATGAGATAGATGTGTTATATGTGAAAGTATTTCTGTTCTCACATTGAGTCTTGAATAACATTAGAAGCTTTTCCTTTTGCTGTTAGGGCTCTCTAGTTTACCTCTATGCAATTCTAGAGTCTCATATTTTATTTTTCATTCTGTGGTGGAGCCTGCCTTAAGTGTGAGAAATTAAGACTTTCTTGAATCACAGGAAAGGTTTTATAGACAAAGCATGACTAAAAACTAAAGTGACAAACCTACATTTACACTGGAAGTTTACCATACAAAGCATAGTTCTCTTGGAGAACTAGACACAGATTTTGGTGAACTGCCAACCTTTGACAACTTGAAAATTTTAATTTCAGAGTACAATACCCATCTGTGGCCTGGTCTTTCAATAAACATTTATTGAGTGCCTATAGTGTGCCTGAAGCTGTATCCAAAAAAGTTCGTGATTAGAATACAATCAATGAATGATAATAGTCACTCAGTCGTGTCCGACTCTGTGACCACATGGACTGTAGCCCACCAGGTTCCTCGGTCCATGGGATTTTCCAGGCAAGAATACTGGAATGGGTTGCTATTCTCTTCTCCAGGGGATCTTCCCCCCTCGCGATGGAACCCAGGTCTCCTGCATCGCAGGCAAATTCTTTACCACTTAAGCCACCAGGGAAGCCCAGAAGACAATGAAATGGACTTCTAACTGGATCAGTTTAATCAAAAGTCATCTCCAGATTAAGGAGAAACTAACATAACACCGGTATTCTTGCCTGGAGAATCCCTATGGACAGAGAAGCCTGGCGGGCTACAGTCCATTGGGTCGGAAAGAGTCTAACACAACCGAAGCAACAGTATGCACGCATGCACCCAATGGGCATCACCAATCACTGGTTCCAAGGTGATCAGATCACAAACTCTCAGTTCAGTTGAGTCAATCAGTCATGTCCAACCCTTTGCAACCCCATGGACTGCAGCACGCCAGGCCTCCCTGTCCATCACCAACTCTCACAGTTTACTCAAACTTGTGTCCATTGAGTCGGTGATGTCATCCAATCATCTCATTCTCTGTCATCCCCTTCTCCTCCCGCCTTCAATCTTTCCGAACATCAGTGTCTTTTCAAATGAGTCCGCTCTTTGCATCAGGTGACCAAAGTATTGGAGTTTCAGCTTCAACATCAGTCCTTCCAATGAATATTCAGGACTGATTTCCTTTAGGATGGACTGGTTGGATCTCCTTGCAGTCCAAGGGACTCACAAAACTCTTCTCCAACACCACAGTTTAAAAGCATCAATTCTTCAGTGCTCAGATTTCTTTATAGTCCAAATTTCACATCCATACATGACTACTGGAAAAACCATAACTTTGACTAGATGGACCTTTGTGGGCAAAGTAACATCTCTGCTTTTTAATATGCTGTCTAGGTTAGTCATAACTTTTCTCCCAAGGAGCAAGCATCTTTTAATTTCATGGCTGCAGTCACCATCTGCAGTGATTTTGGAGCCCCAAAAAATAAAGTCACTGTTTCATTGTTTCCCCATCTCTTTGCCATGAAGTGATGGGACCAGATGCCATGGTCCCATTAGTTTTCTGGATGTTGAGTTTTAAGTCAACTTTTTCACTCTCCTCTTTCACTTTCATCAAGAGGCTTTTTAGTTCTTATTCACTTTCTGCCATAAGGGTGGTGTAATCTGCATATCTGAGGTTATTAATATTTCTCCCAGAAATCTTGATTCCAGCTTCTGCTTCATCCATCCCAACATTTCTCATGATGTTCTCTGCATATAAGTGAAATAAGCAGGGTGACAATATACAGCCTTGATGTACTCCTTTCCCTCTTTGGAACCAATCTGTTGTTCCATGTCCAGTTCTAACTGTTGCTTCCTGACCTGCATATAAATTTCTCAAGAGGCAGTTCAGGTGGTCTGGTATTCCCATCTCTTTCAGAATTTTCCACACTTTATTGTGATCCACATAGTCAAAGGCTTTGGCATAGTCAACAAAGCAAAAGTAGATGTTTTTCTGGAACTCTCTTGCTTTTTCCATGATCCAATGGATGTTAGCAATTTGATCTCTGGTTCCTCTGTCTTTTCTAAAGCAATTTGAATCTGGAAGTTCACAGTTCATTTATTGTTGAAGTCTGGCTTAGAGAATTTTGAGCATTACTTGGCTGGCTTGTGAGATGAGTGCAATTGTGCAGTAGCTTGAACATTGTTTGGAATAAAAACTGACCTTTTCCAGTCCTGTGGCCACTGCTGAGTTTTCCAAATTTGCTGGCACTTTCACAGCATCATCTTTTAGGATTTGAAATAGCTCAACTGGAATTCCATCACCTCCACTAGCTTTGTTTGAAGTGATGCTTCCTAAGGCCCACTTGACATCACATTCCAGGGAGTCTGGCTCTAAGTGAGTGATCACACCATCATGATTATCTGGGTCATGAAGATCTTTTTTGTACAGTTCTTCTGTATATTCTTGCCACCTCTTCTTTATATCTTCTGTTTCTGTTAGGTCCATACCATTTTGGTCCTTTGTTGAGTCCATCTTTGCATGGAATGTTCCCTTGGTGTCTCTAAGTTTCTTGAAGAGATCTCTAGTCTTTCCCATTCTATTGTTTTCCTCTATCTTTGCATTGATTACTGAGGAAAGCTTTCTTATCTCTCCTTGCTATTCTTTGGAACTCTGCATTCAAATGTGTATATCTTTCCTTTTCTCCTTTGCCTTTTGCTTCTCTTCTTTTCACAGCTATTTGTAAGGCCTCCTCGGCAACCATTTTGCCTTTTTGCATTTCTTTTTCTTGGGGATGGTCTTGATCCCTGCTGTACAATGTCATGAACCTCTGTCCATAGTTCTCAAGGCACTCTATCAGATCTAATCCCTTGAATCTATTTGTCACTTTCACTGTATAATAATAAGGGATTTGATTTAGGTCATACCTGAATGGTCTAGTGGTTTTCCCTACTTTCTTCAATTTCAGTCTGAATTTGGCCATAAGAAGTTCATGATCCACAGTCATCTCCCAGACTTGTTTTTGCTGAGTGTATAGAGCTTCTCCATCTTTGGCTTCAAAGAATATAATCAATCTGACTTCAGTGTCAACCTTCGGGCGATGTCATGTGTTGTTGGAAGAGGGTGTTTGCTATGACCGGTGTGTTCTCTTTGCAAAGGTCTATTAGCCTTTGCCCTGCTTCATTCTGTATTCCAAGGCCAAATTTGCCTGTTACTCCAGATGTTTCTTGACTTCCTGCTTTTGGATTCCAGTCCCCTGTAATGAAAAGGACATCTTTTTGGGGTGTTAGTTCTAGAAGGTCTTGTAAGTCTTCATAGAACTGTTCAACTTAGCTTCTTCAGCATTACTGGTCAGGGCATAGACTTGGATTACTGTGATATTGAATGATTTGCCTTGGAAATGAACAAAGATAATTCTGTTGTTTTTTAGATTACATCCAAGTGCTGCACAAACTCTAAAGCACTTCAAACCCTTGATTGTCAGATTGGTGATTTGACTTGTGTGACAGCCAAAGCCTTCCCCCAAAGTGACACTACCCTGTAACCCCCTTTTGTTGTAAATCAGAATTTCCTAGCAAAAGCACAGCATCTTCAAACAGGCAGTGTGTTCCTTTGAGCTTTCATAGCATTGTCAACACTAGCACCTGTTCAGCCCGCCCCCTACCATGGCTTCTCTGACCACAATATTTAGGTTTAGAAATCATGCTCTGTGTTAACAGATCACATTACTGGAGAAGTATGCAGGTGGATCTGTATGAAGTATCTTTAATTGACACAAAGAACTCTGTCATCCAAACAATATGAGGATTAGGCTTTGCCTTTCACTGGAACGTTTCCCTGTAGGAAATGAGTTTCGTCAGTCATTTTTGTCAAAGTCAGGGACAGCCACTTTGTCAGCCAGATCTATTTATTTAGTGAGCAGCATGGCATTGCCTCGTGACCACTGGAAAGACAAACACTGTCGCTAAGCTGCTCGCTCATTTCCCTCATCTGTGAGTTATTACACTGTCTTTGAGCAGCTCACTCTTTCAATTAGGAAGTTTTGGCATACACAGCAGCAGCCTGCTGGGGCTGCAGACAGGATTGGCATACATCTTGGCATTGGGTCCATAGCAACTAATGAGCAAACATCCTTTGCGTAGACTCTACCAGGAGGGTATTGAGAGGAGTTCCTCTATTTAACTGAAATTGTAATTTACTATTCAGCACTTTTCACACTATAACTTTCAGGCAATGTTTTTTGTCATGAATTAAATTGTAATTGTTCTTTAAAGAAGCAGTAGTGTCTGCCTGTTTTAGTGCCATGCCCTGTACTAAACCTGGCAGTTGACCTCTTTAGTCCTTCTTATTTTTTGTTCGATAAAGGAATATACTGGACAATGGAGTGCATCACTCTCAAAGGCTGAGCTAACGTTTATTAAGCTCTTCTGGGTGCCAAGTGTTGTGCCAAATCCCTCCAAAACACCACCCCAGTGAATTTTCTCAGTGGTCCATTGTCTTTATTTTCCAAATTAGAGGGGGGAAAATGGAACACCTGCTAAGTCCTTAGAAGATTAAGCACATGTGAACCTTGTCTCGGAAATCAGCTGGCAAAACCCTATTCATGGTGCCAGAGAGAAAGAACACACTCAGTTTCAGATTCATATAGAAGACTGTTCCCATTCTCCCCCACACACTTCATTTTCCAAAAAAATAAAGACTTGAGCATAGCCCTCCACCAGTTAAATAGTGGCCAGCCTATGTGTTGACTTGGAGAGACAAAGCAATGAGAAATCTTGCCATATTTTGCTTCTCCGTGGTTCCAATAACCCTAGGTTATTACAGTTATTTTTGACCAAACTTCTTCCTCTTATGCTTTCATGAATTCCAACACTCTATGAGTTTTCTTGGGGTAGAAACTGTGTCTTATTAATTTGCATTCCACTAGCTCCTAGTTGAAAGTCTGGCATATACTCTATGTACCATAAATATCTGGTGAAATGAACTTGAATGTATAAAACTTCTACCTGATTTGAGTGCTTAAAGTTATTTAACGTGGGGCAAGGACTTTCATTTTACAGTGAAAGATAAGGCTTAGAGGAAATGATTATCACAAAATTTAGGGTACGTGTTACCTTTAAGGGAGGAGAGAACTCCCATGGGCAAGGGGCACACGAGGGAGTTTTGAAGTACCAGTAACATTTTATTTCTTGAATTGTGTAGTAGATACACAAACGTTTAATTGTTATTTATTCCTTAGCTTTTTGCAGACATTTTTCTGTATGCTTTATGAGCCGTATGAAACATATGTGTATAAAAGTAATGAAACAAACAGAAAAGTGCTTGCACATTTTAAGAAAAAATGACTCAAATTAAAATATACCTTGGTAAAGCAAAAACGTGCCTTAGATTTCTGTGTCAATGCACATGATGTTCGGCTGGCCAAAAAGCTCCTTTGGGATTTTCCATAACATCACCACTTTGAAAGCCAATTCTCAAGAGACAAGTTTGGTGGACAGGAAAGTTTTGTTTGTTCTGGATGCTAGCAACCAGGGGGAAGTGGACTCATTTCCAAAATTCAACTCCCTGCTGCCCATCAGTAGGCAAAAGCTTTCAAAGGGGGAGTGGAGAGGGGAATAGGTGGAAGGAGGGCTACATGCAGAGACAGTACAGTCAGCTCTGTCATCTGGAAATTGGTCCTTGGTGGTCTGAACAGTGAGCATCATCTTGTTTTAAGTACAGTTAATCTTCAGTTCCAGGATTGGTTTGTTCTCATTTATTTGAGGACAGTTCTTATGATCATGGCTATTTATGTCATCTCTATAGTCTGGTCATCACACAATTCTTCTTCCACCTGGTGAGGGTTTCAGTATCTACAAGACAGCTCAGAGGACATGGCTCGGGATATTATCTGTAGCCCTTGGAAGAGGAACTAAAAGTTCTTGACTTTGTTTAATGGTGAACCTATTCTTATTTGGTCTTGTCTGATTGTTTTCCTTTGCTTCTGCAGTTTCTCTCTTCTTTGATTAAATATATTCCTTGGTTTAAGTTTTTCTACAGACAAAAGGCAGGCAGAGGACATTGCAGGCAGTGGTTTCTGTCCTGGGAAAGCCCATAGAGTCTTGCTCTGTTTCACTATTCGGTTCACATGACACATGGAAAGATCTGTCTCCCACTCAGCAGGATAGCTGCTCTCTCCTCATAGTGGAAAAAGGAGTTTATTGCTGTTGTTCAGCCACTTAACTCCTTGCGACCCCATGGACTGCAACACACTAGTTTTCCCTATCTTTCACCATCTCCTGAAGTCTGCTCAAACTCATGTCCATTGAATCGGTGATGCCATCCAACCATCTCATCCTCTGTTGCCCTCTTCTCCTACTGCCCTCCATCGTTCCTAGCATCAGGGTCTTTTCCAGTGAGTCAGTTCTTCTCATAAGATGGCCATGACCAAAGTCTTGGAGCTTCAGCTTCAGCATCAGTCCTTCCAATGAATATTCAAGGTTGATTTCCCTGAAGATGGACTGGTTGGATTTCTTTGCTGTCCAAGGGATCCTCAAGAGTCTTCTCCAGCACCACAGTTTGAAAGCATTGATTCTTTGGCTCTCAGCCTTCTTTATGGTCCAACTCTCACATCCATATGGAAAAGAGAATGGAAGTCAAGTTTGAGGGGGAGGGGAGGTGATGCTGGATGAGGGCATTGTTGGTAGATCTGTTGCTTATGGTGCAAAGTCATAGATCTCCCAGATTTAACACTATGATGCCCAGATGCAGCTATAGTACTACTTAAAAAAAATTATTAGAATATGATTGCTTTAAAATGTTGTGCTGGTTTCTGCTATAGTATGAAGTGAATCAACTGTACATATACATATATCCCCTCCCTTTTGGGCTTTTCTCCCACTACCCTCCACCACACTCTTCCAGGTCATCACAGAGCACCAAGCTGACTCTCTGTGTTAAACAGCAACTTCCCACCTGCTATCTATTTTGCACATGGGAGTTTACATGTATCAGCCCAAGTCTCCCAGTTCACCCCATCCTCACCCCGCCTTTTTGTGCCTACATGTCCGTTCTCTAGATCTGCATCTCATAGTACTATTGAAATAAAAGAAATGATAGGAAGTGAAATCTTGACACATTTCACACAGGACTTATTGATGTATTATTGATATATCTATCACCTATAAAGGTTGCTGCTGCTGCTGCTAAGTCACTTCAGTCGTGTCCGACTCTGTGTGACCCCATAGACAGCAGCCAACCAGGCTTCCCCATCCCTGGGATTCTCCAGGCAAGAACACTGGAGTGGGTTGTCATTTCCTTCTCCAATGCATGAAAGTGAAAAGTGAAAGTCAAGTCGCTCAGTTGTGTCTGACTCTTCGCGACCCCATGGACTGCAGCTTTCCAGGCTCCTCCATCCATGGGATTTTCCAGGCAAGAGTACTGGAGTGGGATGCCAATAAAGGTTACTACATTTATAAATCAAACCTGAATCAGAGGATGCTAACTGATATTACAAAATGGTATTAGTGAACTGCAGTGTGTTGACATTTGTCTTTTTGTTCTTCTGTATGAATTATTTTATGTTACGGCTGTGATTGTGCAGATCTGCACTCTGGAACAAACCAAGGTAAAGAGCTGTCCTACAGTGATAAAATGTCCACCCCTATTTGCTAAATGAATTCTTTCTGGAAGCTGACATTTCTGGGTGGGATGGTATTCTATTTGGAAAGATAATGGTTAAGTATTTTTTTCACCAGTGGATCAAGACCCATGATTGAGGATATTATTTTCCTCTATATAGAGTTTGTTCTGTGTTCCCATGTTTAAATTCAGAAGGCCAATGGAATGGAAACATAGAATTAACCTGATTGCAGCAGAAAGCATTCTGGAGTGAAAACCTCTCATTCTCGTGGTCGGTCTTAATGGGGAATCAAATGTGATTTGTGTTGTGTGTGGATGATTACTGATGGGTAATTATTCTAAAATATCTCTTTTCAAATCCTTTGCATGGCAATCAAGGAAGAATGTGAGAGGTTAGGCATTACATTACCAGAGTTATCAGTGGCATATAATTTCTTAATTATGCCTAAAAACGAAGAGCAAATACCTGCTGAAGGAGTTCCTGCGTTTTCTTTGTGAAATGGAGTTGGAGAGCACACTGGCCCCTGAGCCTTCTTGGAGAGACTCTATGGTTTATAAGTTGTGTGCCAAGATTCTTTCTTTGTTCTAATCGCTGTGTGACTGAACCTCAGTTTCCTTATCTCTAAAATGGGAATATTGTCAAGAAGAAATCCTTTCTTCTCAGGGTTGATGTGTGAGTTATTTTGGGGAACAGTACAAACTATTCCTGTGATGTCTGATGTATCTGTAACACAGAACACTCAAAACAGTGTATGGGTGTTATTACTATCAGTATTAACACTATGTCTTATACTAGTTTTGATCAAAGCTGCACCTGATTCAGGTGCAAATAGACTCAACTGAGATGAGTGTCATCTCATATTCATTTCATTTTAAAATTAAATCATGGACACAGAAGTGAAAACAAACATGGGTATTTAAGATAAGTATTTTATTTTAATTTTTATACTATCTATTTACTTTTTTGTTTGTTTTGGCTGTCCTGGGTCTTTATTGGGGGCTTGAACTTCTCTAGTTGTAGCACAAATGCTTATTTGCTGAATAAGCACAAATGCTTATTTCCATCCCTGACCCAGACCCCCTGCATTTGGAGCACAGAATCTTAGCCTCTGGACCACCAGGAAAGTCCCAGAGATAGTATTTTAAAGATGATCAGAGAGGGTCTCTCACCACTTTTCCCTGAGAGGATCTCTTATTTGATGTGAGCTAACTTGCTTTTCAGCTTTTCTTTAGGGCAGTACATACTATTTGAATGTGGCAGCTACCTTAAATTGAATTAACATATTTGCTTACAAATTTCAATACTGCATCCTCTAATTTTGTGGGGAAAATATGTACTGTTTTGATCTATTATGAAGGCTTGTCAAGAACAGGTGAAGGGTTGAGAATTGTGACTACGTGTGTTAATTTCTTCTGAAAATGAGAAGCGTACGTCGCCACTTTGCATCCTTTCTTAACTGTCCCCACAGAACCAGGATTCTGCAGGAGGCCTTCAGCTCACAGTGATGTTGATCTCCAGCTTTTTGGAGTCAAATTTATGGGCAGTGACAGGACAGAGGAATTTATGTACACGGGCCTATTGCTATCTTTGATTAGTAGGGCAGGGAGTATAGCTAATAAAAAACAGGTGTTTTATTTCATGAGGAGAACAGTTTGGAACACGTTTTTAGCTGATTATACAGTCTCTGTTTCACGCCCTTCCACCCCAGAAAGGCGTGTGAAGCTCAGTGTGGACCAAGTGGCCTCTGTCACTGTTCTGTCTCCAGGCTGTGAGACTCTGTAGTCTCACACGGTAAACGCCTGGTGTTTGAGGCCACTGAGTCATCACAAGACTGTCACCACTGACAATTTGCAAAAGCAGCCGTGCTCACTCTCCTCCCCTGCAAGAAAACCTTCGCATCTCAGAGTAGCTGGTAATAAACTGTTGCTGTAAGAACGAGGGGAGCAAGCTTGAGAGAGGGATTGGTGGTGTTGTCCACAACAAAACTGAAGATGAACTCATGATTTCTTATGGAAAAAATAGTTGAGCCCCGAAGAATGGTCCTTATCATGATTTTTGACAATGTGAAAGTCATTCTTTGTTAGTAACATAGTTTCAGATTTTATGCTGCTCTGAAAAACATGCTAAATATTAATTAATTTAATTAAAGCTGAAGAAAGTAAATGGACATTTAGCAACATGTAAGAAAAAATCATGCATAGAAAATTGAACTTCAACTGGTTCAAAAAAATACATTACAGTATAGATTTTTTAGACGATTTATATATTTTTATCATTTGGCTGTGGTGGATCTTCATTGCTGTGTAGGCTTTCTCTGGTTGCCACAAGTGGGCGATGCTCTCCACTGTGGTGCGTGTGCCTCTCATTGTGGTGCTTCTCTTGTTGTGGAGCACAGACACTAGCTGAGAGGGCTTCAGCAGTTGCAGCACATGGGCTTCGTTGCTTCATGGCATGTGGTATTCTTCCAGACCAGGGTTCAGACCCTGCAATGCAATGTGGATTCTTAATCCCTGGACCACCAGGGAAGCCCTGGTAGAGATATTTTAAATAAATAGGAACCACTCCAGCATCCTTGCCTAGAGAATCCTATGGACAGAGGGGCCTGGTGGGCTGCTGTCCATAGGGTCGCACAGAGTCGAGCACGACTGAAGCGACTTCACTAAGACAGCAGCCCACCAGGCTCTTCTGTCCATGGAATCCCAGGCAAGAATACTGGAGTGGGTTGCCATTTCCTTCTCCAAAGCATGCATGCATGCTAAGTCACTTCAGTTGACTTAGCAGCAGCAGCAGAACATTATTTAGAAACACTGAGCTCCAGGGTCAATTATCTGGAAATTAAGCTCGGGAAGGATGACAACATATCAGTACATATGCCTCCAGGGGGAAATACCTTCTGCTTTATATGTACATTGCAATTATGGCTTCAACCAGAAAGTGGTTCTTTGGTGACTTCAAACATACATACTGGATCAAGAAAACTTTTGGAAACAGGTAACTACTGTACATTTATTATATCCTAAGCATCTTTAAGCTCTTAAAGAAAGAAAATAGTTTTGGATTTAAATGACTCTTGCAACTTCTATTTAAAGTAAAAGTTCAAATGTTTTGAGAAAGTTTGATAACATTTTTCAGTAGTGTTTGGAAAGCTATTTGTTCATTTAGTCCAGATGCAGGAATCTGACCCATTTTTTTCCTCTCAATCTTCTCCTGTTTTGACATCATCTTGTAGAGGTCAAGGTCAACATAAAGGGCAAAGTAATCCTCTGTATCTATTACAACTCTGCAAATTGAAGGTAGTTGGAAATGTATTGGTTTTGAGTACTACAAAAGAACCATAACATGTACACCCACTCTCATATTTACTGAAGGAGAAAGATGAATATGTGAGTCCTTGAATATATGAGTCCTTGGTGCAAAATGAGCAGGCACAATGACTTCAACCCCTTCTGGGTAATGTCTCTCTTTCATTTCTAGGTTGAATCAAGCAGGATTGCAAAGTTCATTGCTTCAATTTTTGCAAGGTCTCCAGGGCTGTGGGTAATCAGGAAGTACCAGCTGCCCCTGGAGACACGTTGTTAAGTTGGATTTGCCCCCATAGATCTTGTCTGGGGACAGGTTCTTCTCTGAGACATACATGACACTCATGATACTACCCTTCAACAAAGATTGATTCACGATGGTAGAGGCAGGTGGCTGTATCAGCACGAACGTGACCATAATTCTCTGAAGCCTTGGAAGAATGAACACGCATGGCTTTGCATAGGATCTTGCAGTAGGATGTATGTGTGATGGCACTTTCTACCTCTTCCTTCAGCAAAGAGTTTATGCTCTTGCTGTGTGGGCAGCACCATAATTCCATTTTCCTGTTCTCTGATAAGGACCGTACATATAGAATTGCCTAGGTGCATGCCAAAGGAAACTTCATTACCCACTTACGGTCTAACACTTGTGTCTACCATATTCTTTCTCTTTCTTTAGTTAGGCTTTTCCTCCTCTTGGCTGCATGGATCCATTTTGTATATATGCTGCTACTGCTGCTAAGTCACTTCAGTCGTGTCCGACTCTGTGCGACCCCAGAGATGGCAGCCCACCAGGCTCCCCCGTCCCTGGGATTCTCCAGGCAAGAACACTGGAGTGGGTTGCCATTTCCTTCTCCAATGCATGAAAGTGAAGTTGCTCAGTCGTGTCCGACTTTTAGCAACCCCATGGACTGCAGCCTACCAGGCTCCTCCATCCATGGGATTTTCCAGGCAAGAGTACTGGAGTGGGGTGCCATTGCCTTCTCTGTTTGTATATATAATATCCCTTTAATTTAAGTTCCTGTTTCTCAAGTGGCTCCATTAGGAATTTAGAATTTCAGCCCTGGTGAGGTCTGCAAGGTAGAGGAAGAGGAGAGGAGGTTATGGTGAGAAGCACTGCATAGATTAGTGCACAGAATTGGTTCAAATTGTAGCACTAGGCTTACTACCAGTGTGACCTGGGGGGCTACTGGCTTGATCAGCAGGGGTGTCATCGGAATTACCTTTCATAAGAATCTGAGAATAAAATGCCTTCCTCGCTATAACTCCAAAGGAGATGAGGACTATGAGAACTCAGACCAGTCAATATTTGTCTTAATGAGTACACTTAATGGATCTCCACTTTTTCCCTTTTTGCTTCCCCTGCCATATGTCATTCCTGTCTTCAATCCTAGAACTAGATTTAAGAAATAACATGAAATTTCCTGCTTAGCTCAGAAAATGTGTCACTCTTCATTACATATGGCCTTAGTATTTTCATCTCTCTCATAATCTGTTTTCTCAGCAGACATCCGCTCCAGTATTCTTGCCTAGAGAATCCCATGGACAGAGGAACCTGATGGGCTGCTGTCCATGGGGTCACACAGAGTCAGACATGACTGAAGTGACTTAGCATGCATGCATGCATTGGAGAAGGGAATGGCAACCCACTCCAGTATTCTCGCCTGGAGAATCCCAGGAATGGAGGAGCCTGGCGGGCTGCCATCTATGGTGTCACACAAAGTTGGACACTACTGAAGCGACTTAACAGCAGCAGCAGCTTCAGTTCAGTTCAGTTCAATTCAGTCACTCAGTCCTGTCTGATCTTTGCAACCCCATGGATTGGAGCTTGTTCAAACTCAAGTCCATCAAGTCAGTGATGCTATCCAACTGTCTCATCCTCTGTCATCCCCTTCTCTGCCTGCCTTCAATCTTTCCCAGCGTTGGGTCTTTTCCAATGAGTCAGTTGTTTGCATCGGGTGGACAAAATATCAGAGCTTCAGATTCAGCATCAGTCCTTCCAATGAATATTCAGGACTTATTTCCTTTAAGGTAAACTTGTTTTAACTCCTTGCAGTCCAAGGGACTCTCAAGAGTCTTCTCGAACACCACAGTTGCAAAGCACCAATTCTTTGGTACTCAGATTTTTTTATGGTCCAAAACTGACATCTGAACATGACTACTGGAAAAACTATAGCTTTGACTAGATGGACTTTCGTCACCAAAGTAATGTCTCTGCTTTTTAATATGCTGTCTAGGTTGGTCATAGCTTCTCTTACAAGGAGCAAGCATCTTTTAATTTCATGGCTCCAGTCACCATCTGGAGTGATTTTGGAGCCCAAGAAAATTAAGTCTGTCACTGTTTCCATTGTTTCCACATTTATTTGCCATGAAGTTATGGGACCTGATGGCATGATTTTTGTTTTTTAATGTTGAGTTGAAGTCAGCTGTTTAACTCTCCTGTTTCACTTTCATCAAGAGGCTCTTTGGTTCCTCTTCACTTTTTGCCATAAGGGTGGTATCTTCTGCATATATGGTGTTATTGATATTTCTCCTGGCAAATCTTGATTCCAGTTTGTGCTTCATCCAGTCCAGCATTTTGCATGATGTACTCTGCATATAAGTTAAATAAGCAGGAGGGTAATATACAGCCTTGACGTACTCCTTTCCCAATTTGGAACTAGTCCATTGCATGTCTCGTTCTAACTGTTGCTTCTTGACTTGCATACAGATTTCTCAGGATGCAGGTAAGGTGGTCTGGTATTCTCATCTCTTTAAGAATTTTCCACAGTTTGTTGTGATCCATGCTGTCAAAGGCTTTTGTATAGTCAATAAAGCAGAAGTAAATGTTAGTCTGGAGTGCTCTTGCTTTTTTGATGATACAATGGATGTTGGCAATTTGATCTCTGGTTCCTCTGCCTTTTCTAAATCCAGCTTGAACGGTTTGAACTTCTCAGTTGAAACCTATCTTGGAGAATTTTGAATATTACTTTGCTAGCATGTGGGATGAATGCAATTGTGCAGTCGTTTGAATGTTCTTTGGCATTGCCTTTCTTTGGGATTGGAATGAAAACTGACCTTTTCCCATCCTATGGCCACTGCTGAGTTTTCCAAATTTTCTGGCATATTGAGTGCAGCATGCTAATAGCATTTCTTTTAGGATTTGAAATAGCTCAACTGGAATTCCATCACCTCCACTAGCTTTGTTCATAGGGATGCTTCCTAAGGCCCACTTGATTTTGCATTCCAGGATGTCTGGCTCTAGGTGAGTAATCTCTCCTTGCTATTCTTTAGAACTCTGCACTCAAATGGGTATATCTTTCCTTTTCTCCTTTACCTTTTGCTTCTCTTCTTTTCTCAGCTATTTGTAAGGCCTCCTCAGACAACCATTTTGCCTTTCTTTTCCTTGGGGATGGTTTTTATCACTGCTCTTGTACAATGTCATGAACCTCCGTTTGTGTTCTTCAGGAACTCTGTCTATCAGATCTAATTCCTTGAATCTGTTTGTCTCTTCCACTGTATAATCATAAGGGATTTGATTTAGGTCATACCTGAATGCTCTAGTGGTTTTCCCTACTTTCTTCAATTTAAGTCGGAATTTGACAATAAGGAGTTCATGATCTGAGCCACAGTCAGCTCCTGGTCTTGTTTTTGCTGCCTGTGTGTAACTTCTCCATCTTCAGCTGCAAAGAATGTAATCAATCTGATTTCAGTGTTGACCATCTGGTGATGTCCATGTGTAGAGTTGTCTTTGTGTTGTTGGAAGAAGGTGTTTGCTATGACTAGTGCATTCTCTTGGCAAACCTCTGTTGGACTTTGCCCTGCTTCATTCTGTACTCCAAGGCCAAACTTGCCTGTTACTCCAGATATCTCTTGACTTCCTAATTTCGCATTCCTGTCCCCTATGATGAAAAGGGCAGCTTTTTTTGGTGTTAGATCTAGAAGATCTTATAGATCATTATAGAACCATTCAACTTCAGCTTCTTCGGCATTAGTAGCTCTTAAGGGGAACAAAATGAAGTAAGATAGTGGGGAAATGGGAGAGACTCATCACTTCCTGTTTATATTTCCAGTGGGTAAAACTAATGGTTTTACACATTAGAAATTGCCATTTGTTTCAATTACTACACTAACAGTGAAAGTGTTAGCTCCTCAGTTGTGTCCGACTCTTTGGACCCCTTGGACTGTAGCCTGCTAGGTTCTGTCCATGGAATTCTCCAAGCAGAATATGGGAGTCGGTAGCCGTTCCCTTCTCCAGGGGATCTTCCCAGTCCAGGGATTTAACCCAGGTCTCCTGCACTGCAGATGAATTCTTTATCATCTTAGCCACTAGGGAGGCCCACATTACCAGTAAAGAATACCATTAATAATACTATAGCATTTGCTTATATAGCTACTACTAGTTTTAGAGTTTTGTGAGCACTTTGTGTCAGAAAATACACCCAGCACTTCACATAGAAGCGAAGCTGAATGGTGGTTCCAGCTCCCCCTGGGAGGCAGTGTGCTGAAAACCTCCTTCTTTGGTAGTTTTCTTTTGCCTTCACCATTATCACTTCTATTATTGACATAAGAAAACTGAGGTTGAGCTCAGGAGGACAAGCATACCAAGGAAAATCTGGAAATTTTCTATTGGTTCATAAAAAGGCATAATTGATCAGAGCAATGGGTGGTGACTATGGAGGGAGGTAGGCAAATCATGATCTTCAGAAGGAGAGAAACGACTAGAACCCAACCAGCCTGAGCAAAGCCCAGACACTGCTCTGGACCCAATGCCCTTTCTTGCCCTCAGCTGTTCCTTCTGCATTGTGACAAGTCATCGCAGTCATGCAGACAACTTGGAGTGTCCCTAGGTCTGTCATGTGGCAGAGAAGAACTTGAAGCTAAAACACTAGATGATTTAATCACAATGATTGGAGTGGGAAGATGACAAGCTCAGCTCATTGATGTGGTTAATACCCCAGGATATTATGGTTTACTTAGAAATCCCGGGTCTAGTGAATGGTTGTCTGCAAAAAAAGGTGTGGATTTGCAAACAGCAAACTTATAGGCAGGATTCTTTTTTAATTATTATTGAAGTATAGTTGGTTTACAGTATGCTAATTTCTGCTGTACAACAAAGTAATTTATATTTATCCTTATATACACACATATATATGGTGGCTCAGATCATAAAGAATCTGCCTGCAATGCAGGAGACCTGGGAAGACCCCTGAAGAAGGGAATGTCTACTTACTCCAGGGTTTCTTGCCTAGAGAAACACAGATGGAGGAGCCTGGCAGGCTATAGTCCATGAAGTCAAAAAGAGTCAGATATGACTGAGTGACTATCACTTCAATTTCATATATACATATGTATGCATATATACATATATATACACACACATATATACATACAGATATATGCAGTATTTTCTATATTCTTTTCCATTGTGGTTTATCACAGTATTTTTGTTTTCAACTTTTACTGGGGTATAGTTGGTGTACTATGTTGTGTTAGTTTCAGGTGTACAGCAAAGTGAATCTGTTGCACATATACGTATATCTACTTTTTTAGGTTCTATTCCCATATAGGCCACCACAGAGTACTAAACAGCGTTTCCTGTGCTATACAGTAGGTCCTGGTTAGCTACCCACTTTCTATACAGTACTGTGTGTGTGTCAGTCTCAGCTTTCCAATTCATCCCTCCCTCGATCACAGGATAGTGAATACAGTTCCCTGTGCTCTACAGTAGGACCTGGTTGTTTATTCATTCTATATGTAATAGCTTGCACCCAGGCAGACTCTCAAAATACAACATTTGAAAACTACTGTGTCCTTTCTATTTTGTGTTTGAGATATAAATCTGTTTTTATTTTCACTTGTATAATTTGGTGCTGTAAAAAGGAGAAGTGAACCCTGAAGCCATTCATTCTTCTGCCAGCCTAGCCATATGGTAGCAGGGATCGTACCTTTTCAGTACAACCATAGAGACTAGCGTTATGTTTAATGGATCGTTGAAACTTTAGAGCAGGATTTTCAAACATCAGAATCCCCCCAAAAGCTTGTTGAAACTGATTCCTGGGTTCCCCTCCTAGAGAAGGTGATATGGTACATCTAGGATGATGCTTATGATTTTGCATTTAAAAACATTTTAAAAAATTGGCTGTGCTGTGCAGCTTATAGGATCTTAGGTTCCCAAGCAAGAGTTAAACCCATGCCCTCAACAGTGACATTGCAGAGTCCTAACCACTGAACCACCAGAGAATTCCCACAGTACTGTATTTTTAATGCGTTCCCATATAATGTTGATGTTGCAGGTCTTTGGACACAACCTTGAGTAACACTGTCATAAAGTGTTACTGCACTGTGCAATTTTCATCTTCATCTTGTTCTGGGAGATTCCAGTCTCAGTTACACTGTATTGTTTGGGCAGAGAGACTAAGAAAATTGCACATCACATAGAAGCCCTCCTGGCCCTGGTAAGACCCTTTGGCAGTCTTTAGATGGCTGCTATTCTTACAGTCCAAAGTCAATGTGACCTGAAAGGCAGGCACCCTTGGGAACTCTGAACAGGCTCACTCAACACCTCTGGGAGTAGGAGAGAAGCGAGGTGTGTCAACTAAATCCTGAAAGTGGTTGAATGTGTTTTGCAAGGAGCACAAGGCATCAAATGACAGGCCCGCTTGGTCTCATCCAATATAATTTCTTTCTGGTTTACAAGGTTAGTCATGCACACTGGGTAAATTAAAGCTTCAGAAGGTAAGGACATCTTTCAGATCTGGCTGGAAATTCAATCACACCCTAACTGATTCACAGCTCCATTCTGGGCCTGGCTCTGGTAGGTTGCTAAGTATTTAAGTATTTGTACCTATTTATATAGAAATATTTAAGTTTTTATGGAAAGGTGGGGCAAGATAAGGGGAGATGGGCATGGAGGTCAGATAAATTCTGCGTAAATACTTCAGGTTCTCTGTTTCCTTATCTAAAAATAGCAAAGTCAGTGATATTTAGCTCACAGAGTTCTAGGAAGGATGGCAGGTAAGCATGTCTAAAAGGAGTCAATGCAACATCTAGATAGCTTCTCTGGTAGCTCAGTGGTAAAGAATCCACCTGCCAATACAGGAGACATTGGTTTAATCCCTGATATGGGAAGATCCCCTAGAGAAGGAAACGGCAACCTTCTCAGGTATTTTCCAGGTATTCTTGCCTGGGAAATCCCATGGACAGAGGAGCCTGGCAGGCTACAGTCCATGGGGTTGAAAAGAGTCAGACACAACTTAGTGACTGAGCGAGAACATGGCATCTGGAACATAGTAATGCTCAATTAACAGTTTTCTTTTCTTGTTTTTCTTGTGTCTCCTGCCTATAAAGTTGGAAGAATATGGAGACTGAAGGAAGAAAATAAATATTAGGTTTTTAGAAATAGCAAAATGGTTGGTCTCCTGGCATAAGCTGAATTAGATTTATTCTATTTTTTAAAGGTTAGTGGAACTCCAAGAACTGGCTTAGAAATCTAACAACTATTGGTGACAGAAAATCTATAAAATGGCATCATGTTCTCAAAGTAAAAGAGATATCTTGGGTTTTAAAGATAACAGGTGGAATATAGATGGTAAATATTCATATAAAGCCTATGGTAATTGACAGTGGACTATGCTAAGTCGCTTCAGTCGTGTCTGACTCTGTGCGACCCCATAGACAGCAGCCTATCAGGCTCCACAGTCCCTGGGATTCTCCAGGCAAGAACACTGGAGCGGGTTGCCATTTCCTTCTCCAATGCATGAAAGTGAAAAGTGAAAGGGAAGGCACTCAGTCGTATCCGACTCTTCGCGACCCCATGGACTGCAGCCTACCAGGCTACTCGGTCCATGGGATTTTCCAGGCAAGAGTACTGGAGTGGGGTGCCATTGCCTTCTCCACAGTGGACTATACCAGCATCTAAAACCAATGTTTAGATTCAAAATATACATAATTGAGTGATTATGTATATAATCATTCATATATACGTATATATGAGTCTGGCATAATGCAGGATACAGAAAGGCAGTGAATCTGGGGCTTGATTTTAATTTCTGCTCTGCCCCTAACCAGCCTTGTCACCTTGGGAAAGTCATTTAACCTCCTCCTAACACACACGCATCACCATCATCATCAAGGCCATACTTCATATACTAAGTATCTCCATCCAGTGAAGCATTCCAAAGACAAAATCTAGGGGAAATAAAAGCTTTGACATTAAGGTACTGATCTTTATAGCTGTAGGCAGCAACTCTGAAGACAGAATGTTGCTGAAAATCTCTAAAATTACCTCATTCTGAGGCTTCTCTGCTCACAGCAGGACATTAGCAGGAGGGTGGTCCCTAGACCCTCTCTGGAGGTTGGATCTCTACTATATTAATGTCATGAAACTGAGGCTTTATCTGCCTGGTCAATGCTATCTCCCCACTATTGGCTCAGAGCCTGCCGTGTTATTAAAACTCATTATTTGTAGCCTGGCTGAGGAAAATGGATGAATGGCAAACAGTTGAGGCAATCCAGCCTCAAGAAAGCTGTCCCTGAGAGTTTACACAAATCAAACGGTGAAAATTTCCACCTTACCTGATTCTACTCAGACATAGCCCCAATTTCTGCCAGTGCTGAAAGAGAATTACAATAATCACTCATGTCTCCTTGTGGAAATAAGATATAACATTCATACTTACCCAAGGTGTATTATCACACATATTTCATTTTGGAAAGATTGAAATGGAAAATTAGTAGCTGCACCAATGACTGATGAAAAATAGAGGCAAAGCATTTGAAGTCACAGAACATGAGACATGTTTTTCCATCATGATCAACTGAAGGCTGTCATGGAATCCACATGAAGTCACACCTATTGCCACATTTTATTCAAAATGATCTTTTAAAATGTACTAATTCAGTCACTTTGCCTTTAAAATATACTCTGAGTGCAAGTTATGTACATGATATTATGCTAAACAGTGTGGTGATAGAGAATGCATAAGACAGATTCTTCCTATAAGAACTGCACAGTCAGTTGGAGATGTAGAAAAATGCACACAAATCTACACATGGAGGGTCTGATGGTGTCCATCCTAAGTAGAGAGAGGGCTGATATTAAAGCTTTCTGAAATGTGCAGATAAAAAATAAAGAGCTAGAGTGACAGACATGAAAGATTGGGGAGGTGTAAAAGTATAATGATAAACCAAAGTATAATTGATGAAAGTGAAAGAGAAGAGTGAAAAAGTTGGCTTAAAGCTCAACATTCAGAAAACTAAGATCATGGCATCCGGTCCCATCACTTCATGGCAAATAGGGGAAACAGTGACTGACTTTATTTTTGGGGGCTCCAAAATCACTGAAGATGGTGATTGCAGCCATGAAATTAAAAGATGCTTACTCCTTGGAAGGAAAGTTATGACCAACCTAGATAGCATATTCAAAAGCAGAGACATTACTTTGCCAACAAAGGTCCATCTAGTCAAGGCTATGGTTTTTCCAGTGGTCATGTGTGGATGTGAGAGTTGGACTATAAAGAAAGCTGAGTGCTGAAGAATTGATGCTTTTGAACTGTGGTGTTGGAGAAGACTCTTGAGAGTCCCTTGGACTGCAAGGAGATGCAACCAGTCCATCCTGGAGATCAGTCCTGGGTGTTGAAGTTGAAACTCCAATACTTTGGCCACCTGATGCGAAGAGCTGACTCATTGGAAAAGTGACCCTGATGCTGGGAAAGATTGAAGGCAGGAGGAGAAGGGGATGACAGAGGATGAGATGGTTGGATGGCATCACTGACTCAATGGACATGGGTTTGGGTGGACTCTGGGAGTTGGTGATGGACAGAGAGGCCTGGCGTGCTGCTGTTCATGGGGTCGCAAAGAGTAAGACACAACTGAGAGACTGAACTGAACTGAACTGAAAAGTATAATAAAGAAATCAAAGTTAAGGTAGAACATATATGGAGATTGTGGGGTCAAATTAGTCGAAGAATCATGATGTGGAAAGGGTCAGGGGTCACCCAGAGATGACATTTGCAGAGATGTCATTCACAGTGATGAACAGTCATGGTAGCTGTTTAGGTAGATTAAAGGGGTACTAGTTTTCAAGTTTAAAGAAGTACATTGGAACCCCAGCTCTGCCACATACCACACACTTGAGTCTAATCTACAAACATGTTTTCCAATCTACAGAATAGGTTTACAGGTTTCATCTTAGAGGGATCTTCAAATAAACCAATATGGTAACATATGAAGCAAGAAGCTCCTTTTTCAACACACAGGGTAGAAAGCAAATCTTAATCTGCTCTAATACATGAAATGAAGCTTACATCCAGGCATGAAAACAAAGGCACAGTGAGAAATTGACAGGTTTGGCTGAGGCATTTGGTTGAATTGGTTTTGACAATGTTGAGTCAATGACACTACCCGTCTCCAAAAGTTCTGTAGGACAGATAATCAGAAAGCCAAACAATCCTCACAGTCATTCTCGGCCTGTTTCAACACAGTGTGTTTACCTTCCATTGGAATAGTTAAGCTGCTCAGTGTAGAGAACTGAATCAGATAATACAGCCCTTGTTATTTTTATTTTTGGACCAGTTCATTTTGGCTGGAGATATTGAGAAAAGTAAGCAAACAACTGCCAAATTTCCACTTAGCCTGGTGGAAATCTACACAGAGATCCCAGCTGCGAATGCGGGTGAGTTGGGGAGGAAGGGTGTTGTTAAAGGATGATAAAATTTCTAGGATAAGAGGCAGAGGGCTCCTGGGTTGTCCTCCTCTTAGAGAGTTCCCATCATGCACCATCAGAAAAATGTGTGCATCTGTCTGGGCTTCCTCTTTCACTCAGGATGCTATTATTTGCCAGCTCCCGGGATTCAGTTCTGCTTCTGCCTTCTAAATGACTTCTGAACCTGGTTCATGCTTTTCCTCACCAGCTGATAATAACAATAACAACATCTACCAGCCAAGGCACATCATTTTGCAGTTTACAGATGTTTACTTAATGCTTCACTTGAGTCCCCTAAGAACCATGGAAGGTTGGCATTGTTGTTTTCACTTTACAAAAGAGGAAGAGGTTTAGTGGAGATAGGGGAAATTAGAGAAGAGAAGGAATATAAACCAAAAGTGCACAGAGGAGGAGAGGCTCCTGGAAGTGAAGAAGACCATGAGATGTCAGATAGTTCGCTGACAGGCTGTGTATCCTTAACCATGAGGTGTGTGGTAGGGTCTAAGCTTGAGTTTTGCACTTTCTTCCTTGACAATCACAGTCAGAGTTCAAAGGGTCCATGCACTCTAAGGTGGCTAGAAAATGGCAGTCGCGGGTCCTGCATCCTGCCACCTGCCTGTCCCACCATCCATGGGATCTTATCCCCTTACCTAAGCCAGATCCAGCTTCAGCAATTTATATTCTTGGGTGTAAGAGGGTAGGGGGATATGATGGTGCATCAGAAAGACATTTGACTATAGAAAAACAACAGAGGAAAGGAATGGCAATGGGAGCAAAAAAAGAAAAACTGTCACGAACTGGTCAAATAATAAATCTATTGCTGCTTAACAAAGGCACTTTCTGTGAACAAATTGTGTTGTGATGTGTACTTTAGTCCTTAACGACACTATGCCTGTCCATGTGGACTCGTTTCTTGAGTTCTTCTGATAGCTCTGAAAATTTTAAAACACTAATCATCCTTCTGTAAACAACAAGGGCAAATGGATTCCAGGAAAGTGCTGCCTGAAGATGACCTGAATCAGGTACATAATAACTTACCACCCATTCACCGTCTTTGCATTGGTCTTCATGGCTTATATTTAATCTTTAAGCTTATATTTCTCACCCAGAATGCTTAACGATGGTGCATGTCTCATCCCTCTGCATCCTTCCTTCACCTCTGTTCTCTTCTGTCCTATGGTTATAAGATAAACTAAGGAGAGATGGGGCCCCAGCCTGCAGATCTTTATGGTAGAATTACTTTATGTAATCAGGTCTGTCTTAGTCTGCTCAAGCTGCTGTAACAAAATGCTGAAGACTGAATGGCTTTAGCTTAAATACCAGAAATTAATTTTCTCACAGTCCTGAAAACTTGTAGTCCAAGATCAAAGGGTCAGCAGGGTTGGTTTCTGGCAAGACCCCTCTTCCTGGCTTGCAGAGAACCTCCTTCCTTTCTGGCTGTGTTCTCACAGGTCCTTTCCTCTGTGGAGAGGGCAAGATCTCTGGTGTCTTTTCCTCCTCTTTTAAGAACATCAGTTCTATAAGTTCAGGGTCCCACACTTATGATCTTATTTAACCTTGATTCCTTACTTGGAGGCCCTATATTCAAATACAGTTACATGTGGGGTTCAGTGGTCAACATATGAATTGGGGGGGTGGGGCACGATTATGCAGTCTATAACAACATTGGAAGACAAAAACATGACCCACAGATGATATTCCTGAATATTTCATCTCAAAGATGCTGATACAAGCGTTACTTTCCCCTTCCTGGCACCCCTTCCTTTCTATCTCAGCTTACTGAATTCCAATTCCTCTTCCAAAAGCTCTACCAGACTTTTTCAATCTGAAATAGCCCAGAAGAGGGTGTTACCTTGTGACAACCCCAGAAGCCCTCCTGGAATGAAGCAAGGACCCCTTGGTCAGCTAAGGAGTAAACCCAAGAGTTTCAAAGCTCTCTGGGTTTGGATATTGATCTTCTTCTTTATTCATGAAAACAAAGAGAGCTGAAGGCAAGACAGGATCACTGGGCATGCAGTGACACTTGGTGGAAATGGATCCAGACACCATGGGGAGGGAGTAGATGGAACGAAAGGGGTGACAACAGGGGTGTGTGAGGGTACGAGGAGGTTTCATCCCGGGCTGCAGTCCAGAGGCCAGGATCAATCGAGCTGGGCCTCGGACTGGGCCATAGGGAAAGGGGAGCAGCCCAGGTGCAAAACCATTTTCTCCTGAGGAGGGAAGAGGAGGCTCACAGTGCTGAGGGGAGCCAGGGGCTCAGTCTAGAGCAGTGGGGTCTCAGTAAATTCCTGCAGATGTTGGCTGCTGTTCCAGTGGTTTTCATCAGCCCTTGTATTGGTCCAAGTTCTCCCCGAAGGACTTACACAGCCTCTGTGTGTGGCTCTCTAATTTCTAGCTCTCACTACCCTTTAGACAAACAGAGTGGAGAAAGTATGTAATAGAAAAAACTTTCTAACACAAGGCTGTAAAGCAACTATATGCCAATAAAAATTAATTTCAAAAAAAATAAAAAGCTTTTGTCTCTCTTCAGTGATATGGATTACAGACCTCAGAATCTTCTTTTCTTCCTTTAACCTTGGAGTGATAAAAGAAAGTGCTGACTTTAGAAAATGAATGGAGAAAACAGTGAGACAAGAATTCCAGAAACATCTGGTTTTCATTCACTCTTGTGTTCTTGTCCCAATTCTACCACATTGCAGCAGCAGAATGCCTTGGAAGTCTTCTTAAAATGGCAGCATTTATTATTTAACATCTTTTCTAAAATGCATGACTCTATTTTGGGCAAATAATGAAATCTTTGATCATTTATATACACATGGAGGCCCAGAATCAATCATTCTGAACGTCATTCTTATATAATCCCAGGGTCATAAATAAATAAAATAAGTGCAATATTTAAGATGCAAGTACATGCCTGCTCAGGTATAGCAATTCCTTTGGTTTTTGTATGAAGTTCTTTATATAGGTTTGTTCTACTACTGACTTTTTCAGGATAGATTTTTCTAAAATAGAGAACAACAAATTTTGGTGGAGAGACCTTGATTTTTTGCTAAGTAAAGTTTGATTGTGTTGTGTCACTTTGATGTACTTTTCCTACCAGCTCCTTCTCATCACTTTGCTTACGGGTGTCACTCTTGGTTAGCTCTCCTTCTGCCACTCTGCATGCTCCTTGTCAATCCCCTTTGCTCTGTTCCCTCATCTCCCTGACCTGTCAATGTAGGAGACTCCCAGGGCTCACTCCCATGAATGGTTGCTATTAATATTTTTGTTTGTCACTGTCTTTTCTGACTCTTGGTGACCCCATGGATTGTAGCCTACCAGGCTTCTCCATCCATGGGATTCTCCAGGCAAGATTACTGGAGTGGGTTGCCATTTCCTTCTCCAGAAGATCTGCCCAACCCAGGCATTGAACTGGGGTCTCCCACAATGCAGGCAGGCTCTTTACCATCAGGAGAGCCACCAGGAAAGGCCCTCCTTACTTATTCAATCTCCTCTGGTCCCTTTGCTTTGTGACCATTTTCCACAATTATATCCCCAGTCCCAAATCCCCCTACCCCCATCTTAAGCTCAGTTTTCCAACTATCTGTTCAGTGTATCCACTTTGAGAGCTGAAAAGGCAGCTCAAGCCAAAAGTATATGATTGAATTCCCTCCCAAATCTGCTTCTCTTGTGGTCTTGTCCATATCAGTAAATGTCAAGTCTCTGTTTCCATTTGCTTGGGTCAAATTTTCAGACTTATCCTTGACTTTTCTGACTTCTCACATGGAATCCATCAGAACAACATGTAGCCTTAGCAGCAGGATTTATCTAGACGCTCAACACTGTTGCCCTTTGCTGTCATGAGCTGAGCCTGCACCATCAACAGCAATATATCCATAACTCTCTCTCCTTTGCCAACCTCAACCCCTTACAGTCTGTCCAGCAAAGCTAGAGCAATTCTTTTAAGATGTGAATCCTATCATGTCCTGTCCCATGTTATCTCAAACCCTCCACTAACATCTCAATTTATTGAAATAAAATCTTATGGTCTGGACTTCCCTGGTGGTCATGTGGTTAAGAATCTGCTTGCCAATGTAGGAGACATGGGTTCCATCCCTGATCCAAGAAGATCCCACATGCCTTGGGGCAACTAAGCTTGTGCACCACAACTTCTGAAACCTGCTCTCTGGAGCCTGTGCTCTGCAACAAGAGAAGCCATTGCAATAAGTAGCGCATGCACCACAACTAGAAATGGCCCATGCAGAGCAATGAAGACTCAGTGCTGCCATAAATAAACAAATAAACAGAATCCGAAAAGAATCTTATGGTCCTGTGAAACATTTTACCTTCCCGGGTTCAACCCCTATCACCTTCCTCATCACTTACTCCAGTGCAGCCCAGCTCATCTCCCAACTGTTCCTTTACCATGGCCTGCCTCAGGGCCATTGCACATCTTATTTGTACTCCCTGAAATTTCTTCCTCCAGGAACATGTCCTGTTCCTTCAGGTCACATAAGTCACTGCGCAAACGTCCCCTTATCTGAGACAGCTTCTCTGATTAACCCGTCTAAAGTTGAATCCCTACGCCAACATCTCCACCCTTTCCCTATCTCATTTTACTGCAGTAGCCTTATTTCCATCTGGTATACATTTTCTTCCCTGCTGGCTGAGATGGTAAACAATCTGCCTGCCATGCAGCAGACCCAGGTTCGATCTCTGGGTTGGGAAGGTCCCCTGGAGAAGGGAATGGATACTCACTCCAGTATTCTTGCCTGGAGAATCCCCATGTCAGAGGAGCCTGGTGGGCTACAGTCTATCGGACTGCAAGCAGTTGGACATGACTGAAGCAACTTAACACACACACACACACACACACACTCAAGCCTATGAGAACAGACTTTTTAGTTAAGTTAGTTAATTCAAAGCAAGAGATCATTTTAATTTTTCCAGACCTTAGTGGTGTTATTGGTTCCATTTCTGGGTATCGGGAAGACTGTGTGTATCTTCTGTGTCCTCTGGACAAGGTTTGCACTACAATATTGAAATGGGTAAGGCTCAGAGACCTGAATGCTAACAGGATTCCAGATTAACGGATGCACAATTGAGTGAAAAGCATTGTGAGGACTGTCAAATGTACCTCTCTCTTTCCTCAATGAGACACTCTGTCCCATTCGGACAAGATCACAGCTAACCAGGTAATTGACACTGAGAGTCTTTCAGTGTTATCTGCTTTCCAGACCTGCAACTTATAAATGGCTGATAAATGAGAGAAGTGACTTGCATCACAGAAACTAAGATCAGGTACCCTGCTGTCGTTCAATTTTTGACATGGAAAGACCCTGCCCAGGAGAGTCTGCAAGGGCAAAACTATCATCCACAAGATCACGGTCCCCTGTCAAGAAGCTGGCTGCCAGTTTAAGACAAAACAAGAGCCACAGGCTCAGCCTTCCCACTGGAGTGCTCGAGAAGACAGGTGCCTATGCAACAGAGCTTGACATTCAGATTGGCAGGAGGGGGTCGTATCCTTGCTTTTACATTGTACCCTGTTCCTCTCTCAAGTTGTCTTGCAAAGATCATCTCCTCTCCTGGTAGCTGCCATAATTAGTATATTATTATCTTGTCATTATTAAAATTTGGTTTGCTAAAGCCTTCTGAACTTTCCTGACAGGGTGGTGATGCAAGGTCAAAAAATATTTCATACTTAGGGTAGTTCTCCTAGAAGCAAAGCCTGAGATGGGGATTTGAATGCATGTAATTAATTGAGGAGGGTTCTAAGGAGGAGGGGAGTGAGGAAAGCAGGGTGGGGTGAGGAAGGAGCCATGCAAAGATGTGGGTTCAGCTGAAGCAAATGCCACAGGGAACTGTGCGAGATGCAGGGGCCCAGAGACTAGCTTTCACCTTGAGGCAAAGAAGCTGGTCACTACTGCCTCCTTATCAGTCAGCTGTTAAGTGTCCACAGAAATTTGCAGGGAGGCAACTATGAGCAGTTCTCAGGATAACAAGAACAGTAGTGAGCTGCAAGCAATCAACACGCACTGCAGCTGGGTGACGGGTGGGTTTATCATAGGTAAAAATCAACTTCTAATATTTATTAGGCATGGTTGCTTTATCTAGATTGGAAATCTGGCTGGTTTTATTCTGTGCTAAGTTGCTTCAGTCGTGTCTGACTCTGTGCGATACTCTGGACTGGATCCTGCCGGTCTCCTCTGTCCATGGGATTCTTCAGGCAACTGGAATGGGTTGCCATGCTCTTCTCCAGGGGATCTCCCTGACCCGGGGATCAAACTGGGTGTTTTATGTCTTTTTAATTGGCAGGCAGGTTCTTTACCACTAGAGCCACCTGGGACACCCTGGTTATTCTAAGGCAAAGAAAGAAAGTCTTTCAATTTTAGATATTAACCTCTTTAATTATCACTTGCTGTTTCAGATACAAAGTAATTTTTACTTCATTTAATCCTAATGACAACTCAGGAATGTAAGTGCTATTGTTATTTATTTTTTTATTGATGAAAAAACCGCTGAACTAAAAGCTTAGGAAATTTGGCCGAAGTACACAACAGAAGCCTATAAGAGTCTAGGTAGTCTGACTCCAGATTCCTTGTTTGTGGCCACTTGGCTATGAGATACCTACTAGATTATCAACACTTTGAGGATAGATGTGGCACCATAAAAACTTACCCAATGCTTGACATATTAGAGGTCCCCATTTTATGTTGGCTAAATGAACCAAAATGACCCAAATGAACCAAAAGAAATAATAATAGATACTTAGAGGCCAAATCAGTGCTATTAATTGGTTTAAAAAATGGATGTAAACATCTGAAACAAGGAGCTTGCTTCTTAATGCTAATTCCCCTACACCCCTCAAAAAATTTCATTAGCTGCTATGCAGTCCTATAATAAAACTCTATTTGAAGCAAGGTTAAAGTAGATTAAAACATTATACAATGAAATTTGAGTTTCCCATCCAACCATCCTCATCATTATTATTCCCAAGAGGGACCAGTGCCAAAATATGCCTATATGTATTGATATTTCCAGACATCATTTCTCTGAGTAGACATGTGCTATATACACTGTCTTCTACTTTGCTTTATTAACCTAGAACTGGATCTTGAAAATATTTCCCTATTAGCACAAGTAGTTTTAGCTCATTTTAAAAAAAGGCATACTAGTCCCTCTGATGACAGGAGGATAATTTAGACAGATAATTTATTATACCTTTTCTCTTGTAGATGCTTAAGTTTTATTACTTCCAAATTTTCTCTCGCACAGCTAGTGCTTTCCTTGCAGCTCAGCTGGTAAAGAATCCACCTGCAATGCGGTAGTCCTAGGTTTGATTCCTGGATTGGGCAGATCCCCTGGGGAAGGAACTAGCAACCCATTCCAGTATTCTTGCCTGGAGAATCTCATGGACAGAGGAGCCTGGCAGGCTATTGTCTGTGGAGTCACAGAGTTGAACATGACTGAGCACACAGTGCTGGGAGTAAATTCTTCTGCAAATTGCTTTGGTTTCATTTATGAGAGAGTATCTTGAAAAAACTTAAGAAGTAGAATTTTTAAGTTAAAAAATTTGAAAGCTATTGATAAGCTTAACTACAATCAGGATGTGCCAAATTTAACAATTTTGGAATCCTGTAGTGCATAAAAATGGATTTTTTTCCACAGGATCATAGACAGTATATATTAGCAAATATTTAAATTTTTATCACTCAACTATTGCTAATTTTAGAACATGGTTACCTAATTTGCATTTCTTTAAAAATAAATGAAGTTGTACAGCTTTCCATAAATTAGTGGACAATTTATATTTCATTTTGTGGAATGCATATAAATATTACAAACTCATTTTAATATTGCAGTGATCTGTCAAGAAAAAAATTTGGATGAAACTTTTTTAAATTTTTATTTCTTGTGGTACAAACATTTAATAAGCGTTCTACCTTACTAAGTTTAAAATCAGGAGTGGAGGGAAAATAATCATCAAGAAAGAGTTATAGGCATTGAATCCACTAAACTTTAAAACCAAGTTCAAACAGTAACAGTTAAATTGATCATAAAACTTTTTGACAAAGTAAATATAAAAATGTTAAACACACAATACACTTGTGTGTCTGTGTGTGTGCACTTAGCTACGTCTGACTCTGTAAACCCACGGACTGAAGCCTGTCAGGCTCCTCTGTCCAGGGGATTTTCTCAGAAAGAATACTGGAGGGGGGTGCCATTTCCTCCTCCAGTGGATCTTGTCTGACAAAGCTTTACAAATAGGTGTGAGAAAAGAAGAGAAACAAAAGGCAGGGAGAAAGAGAAAGATATTCCCAACAGAATGCAGAGCTCCAGAGAATAGCAAGGAGGCGAACAATGAAAAAAATAGAGGAAAACAATAGAATAGGAAAGACTTGAGATCTTTTAAAGAAATTTGGAGATATCTAGGGAATATTTAACGAAAGGATGGGCATGATATAAAACATAAACTGTAAGGACTTAACAGGGGAAGAAGATATTAAGAAGAAGTGGTAAGAATATACAGAAGAACTTTACAAAAAAGGTATTATGACCCAAATAACCACAATGCTGTTATCACTCACCTAGAGCCAGACATTCTGGAGTGTAAAGTCAAATGGACCTTAGGAATCAGTATTACAAACAGAGCTATTGGAGGTGATATAATTCCAGCTGAGCTATTTCAAATCCTAAAAGATGATGCTGTTCAAGTGTTGCACTCAGTATGCCACTCAGCAGTGGCCACAAGTCTGGAAAAGATCAGTTTCCATTTCAATCCCAAATAAGAGCAATGCCAAAGAATGTTCAAACTACCACACAATTGCACTCATTTCACATGCTAGCAAGGTAATACTCAAAATCCTTCAAGCTAGGCTTCAGCAGTATGTGAACCAAGCACTTCCAGATGTATAAGCTGGGTTTGAAAAGGTAGAGGAACCAGAGATCAAATTGCCAACATTCTTTGGGTCATAGAGAAAGCAAGGGAATTGCAGAAAAACTTCTGCTTCATTGACTACACTAAACCATTCAACTCTGTGGATCACAACAAACTATAGAAAGTTCTTAAAGAGATGGGAATATCAGACCACCTTAGCTGTCTCCTGAGAAACATGTATGCATATCAAGAAGCAACAGTTAGAACCAGACATGGAACAAAAGATTGGCTCAAAATTAGGAAAGGAGTGTGCCAAGGCTATATATTGTCACCTACTTATTTAAATTCTATGCAGAGTACATCACACAAAATGCTGGGCTGGATGACTTACAACCAGGTATCAAGATTGTCAGGAGAAATAATCAACAACCTCAGATATACAGAGGATACCACTCTAGTAGCAGAAAGCAAAGAGGAACTAAAGAGCCTCTTGATGAGGTTGAAAGAAGAGAGTTAAAGAGCTGGCTTAAATCTCAACATTCAAAAAACTAAGATCACAGAATCTGGTCCCATGACTTCAGAGCACATAGATGGGGAAAAAATGGAAACAGTGATAGACTTTACTTTCTTAGCCTCCAAAATCACTTCAGATGGTGACTGCGGTCATGAAACTAAAAGACTCTTACTCCTTGGAAGGAAAGCTGTGGCAAACCAATACAGCATATTAAAAAGCAGAGACATCACTTTGCCAACAAAGGTCCATATAGTCACAAATACAATTTTCCCTGTAGTCATGTACAGATGTGAGAGTTGGAACATAAAGAAGTCTGAGTGTTGAAGAACTGGTGCTTTCAAAGTATGGTCCTGGAGAAGACTCTTGAGAGTCCCTTGGACTATAAGGAGATCAAACCAGTCAATCCTAAAGGAAATCAGCCCTAACTATTCATTGTAAGGACTGATGCTGAAATTCCAGTAATTTGGCCACTTGATGTCATGGGCTGACTCACTGGAACAGATCCTAATTCTGTGAAAGGTTGAAGTCTGAAGGAGAACAGGGTAACAGAGGGTGAGACGGTTTTATAGCATCACTGACTTAATGGACATGAGTTTGAGCAAACTCCGAGAGATGGTGTAAAACAGGAAAATCTGGCATGCTACAGCTCATGGGCTTGCAGAGTCGGACACAACTTAGTGACTGAACAACAGCAACAAAATACTTATGTAAATACCAAAGATTTCAAGGGGAATTTGAAGAGGATATACTAATTTCCTTATTTTTCAGAGAGGGTGGAGGTCAATACAGCTTGCCAAAATTTGAATCATAAGGTTAAAAAATACTCTAAGATCTTAAAGTATCTCTAATTTAATTTATTGACTTCAGATTGCTCTTTTGGTAATTAATATCAGATGGTGAAGAAACATTTATCTGAAGCTCAATATTCCTTAATTTCAGGGCAGTTTTTATACCATACTCTGTATTGGTTCAGTTCAGTCGCTCAGTCGTGTCTGACTCTTTGCAACCCCATGAATCGCAGCACTCCAGGCCTCCCTGTCCATCACCAACTCACGGAGTTCACTCAGACTCACGTCCATCAAGTCAGTGATGCCATCCAACCATCTCATCCTCTGTCGTCCCCTTCTCCTCCTGCCCCCAATCCCTCCCAGCATCAGAGTCTTTTCCAATGAGTCAACTCTTCGCATGAGGTGGCCAAAGTACTGGAGTTTCAGCTTTAGCATCATTCCTTCCAAAGAACACCCAGGGCTGATCTCCTCTAGAATGGACTGGTTGGATCTCCTTGCAGCCCAAGGGACTCTCAAGAGTCTTCTCCAACACCACAGTTCAAAAGCATCAATTCTTTGGTGCTCAGCTTTCTTCACAGTCCAACTCTCACATCCATACATGACCACTGGAAAAACCATAGCCTTGACTCTGTTTAAATGTTATTAATTTTATTTAAAAATCCAAGTAAGCATAGCTTATAATGTGATAGCCATCTTTCTAAAATAATTTGTATCTATTTATCTGCTTATTGTTTGTAATTTAGATAGATTTTTGTTATATAGACATACCTGAAATAATAGCTTATAAATGCTGACAATGATTATGTCTGAGTGGGATGATATGGAGTAATTTTGAAAATATTTTATTTATGTGTTTTAATTGCTTAAATTTTTAACAATGCCATTATAATACATTACTTATTATATATAAAACCATTTTTCTAAAAATTACCAATGGAATTAAAGTAAAAGACATTTGATTAATACATACAAACTGAAAACCACAGTGGTCACGGACATGTAAGAATATGTCACACTTGCCAAGATCAGAGGGCTCTGGTATATAACTCCTTTTAAAAATAACTCCTTTTTCTATGCCCTTGCCAGAAGCACAGGGCATTTTTCTCCAGTATTTACTTTTAGATCCTGGCAGAGCTCCCAGAGGTAAATCTCACAAAATTGCTTTGGACTCCTTACCCACCAAACTCAGGCTTCCTTAGTGGCTCAGGTGGTAAAGAATCTGCCTGCAATGTGGGAGACCTGGGTTCGATCCCTGGGTTGGGAAGATCCCCTGAAGAAGGGAAAGGCTACCCACTCCAGTATTCTGGCCTGGAGAATTCCATGGACACAGTCCATGGGATCACAAAGAGTCCACATGGTCATCATCAAAAAATCTGGAGAGAATGTGGAGTAAAGGGAACCCTTTTGCATTATTGGTGGGAAAGTAAACGGATTCAGCCACTATGAACAACACTATGGAGATTTCTTAACAGACTAGGAGTAAAACTTCCATATGACTCAACAATTTCACTACTGGGCATACGTATACCCTGAAGAAACCATAACTGAAAAATTCACATTTATCCCAATATTCACTGAAGTACTATACAATAGCTAGGACATAGAAGCCACCTAAATGCCCTTTAACAGATGAATGGATAAAGAAGTTTTGGTATGTATACACAATGGAATATTATTCAGCCATAAAAATGAACACATTTGACTCAGTTCTATTAAGGTGGATGAACCTAGACTCTATGACACAGAGTGAAGTAAGTCAGAAATAGAAAAATAAATATCATATGTTGATGCATATATATGGAATCTAGAAAGACCGTCCTATCTGCAGGGCAGCATGGGAGACATAGACATAAAGAACAGACTTGCAGACAAGGGAAGGAAGGAGAGGGTGGGATGAATTGAGACAGTAACATTGAAACCTATACATTCAGATCAGATCAGATGAGTCGCTCAGTTGTGTCCGACTCTTTGAGACCCCATGAATCGCAGCACTCCAGGCCTCCCTGTCCATCACCAACTCCCGGAGTTCACTCAGACTCATGTCCATCGAGTCAGTGATGCCATCCAGCCATCTCATCCTGTGTCGTCCCCTTCTCCTCTTGCCCTCAATCCCTCCCAGCATCAGAGTCTTTTCCAATGAGTCAACTCTTCGCATGAGGTGGCCAAAGTACTGGAGTTTCAGCTTTAACATCGTTCCTTTCAAAGAAATCCCAGGGCTGACCTCCTTCAGAATGGACTGGTTGGATTTTCTTGCAGTCCAAGGGACTCTCAAGAGTCTTCTCCAACACCACACTTCAAAAGCATCAATTCTTCGGCACACAGCCTTCTTCACAGTCCAACTCTCACATCCATACATGACCACAGGAAAAACCATAGCCTTGACTAGACGAACCTTTGTTGGCAAAGTAATGTCTCTGCTTTTCAATATGCTATCTAGGTTGGTCATAACTTTCCTTCCAAGAAGTAAGTGTCTTTTAATTTCCTGGCTGCAGTCACCATCTGTAGTGATTTTGGAGCCCAGAAAAATAAAGTCTGACACTGTTTCCACTGTTTCCCCATCTATTTCCCATGAAGTGGTGGGACCAGATGCCATGATCTTCGTTTTCTGAATGTTGAGCTTTAAGCCAACTCTTCCATTCTCCACTTTCACTTTCATTAAGAGGCTTTTTAGTTCCTCTTCACTTTCTGCCATAAGGGTGGTGTCATCTGCATATCTGAGGCTATTGATATTTCTCCCAGCAATCTTGAGTCCAGCTTGTGTTTCTTCCAGTCCAGCGTTTCTCATGATGTACTCTGCATAGAAGTTAAATATACAGGGTGACAATATACAGCCTTGACGAACTCCTTTTCCTATTTGGAACCAGTTGGTTGTTCCATGTCCAGTTCTAACTGTTGCTTCCTGACCTGCATACAAATTTCTCAAGAGGCAGATCAGGTGGTCTGGTATTCCCATCTCTTTCAGAATTTTCCACAGTTGATTGTGATCCACACAGTCAAAGGCTTTGGCATAGTCAATAAAGCACAAATAGATGTTTTTCTGGAACTCTTTTGCTTTTTGCATGATCCAGCAGATGTTGGCAATTTGATCTCTGGTTCCTCTGCTTTTTCTAAAACCAGCTTGAACATCAGGAAGTTCATGGTTCACATATTGCTGAAGCCTGGCTTGGAGAATTTTGAGCATTACTTTACTAGCATGTAAGACGAGTGCAATTGTGCGGTAGTTTGAGCATTCTTTGGCATTGCCTTTCTTTGGGATTGGAATGAAAACTGACCTTTTCCAGTCCTGTGGCCACTGCTGAGTTTTCCAAATTTGCTGGCATATTGAGTGCAGCACTTTCACAGCATCATCTTCCAGGATTTGGAATAGCTCAACTGGAATTCCATTACCTCCACTAGCTTTGTTTGTAGTGATGCTTTCTAAGGCCCACTTGACTTCACATTCCAGGATGTCTGGCTCTAGGTCAGTGATCACATCATCATGATTATCTGGGTCGTGAAGATCTTTTTTGTACAGTTCTTCTGTGTATTCTTGCCATCTCTTCTTAATTTCTTCTGCTTCTGTTAGGTCCATACCATTTCTGTCCTTTATCGAGCCCATCTTCGCATGAAATGTTCCTTTGGTATCTCTGATTTTCTTGAAGAGATCTCTAGTCTTTCCCATTCTGTTGTTTTCCTCTATTTCTTTGCATTGATCACTGAAGAAGGCTTTCTTATCTCTTCTTGCTATTCTTTGGAACTCTGCATTCAGATGTTTATATCTTTCCTTTTCTCCTTTGCTTTTCACTTCTCTTCTTTTCACAGCTATTTGTAAGGCCTCCCCAGTCAGCCATTTTGCTTTTTTGCATTTCTTTTCCATGGGGATGGTCTTGATCCCTGTCTCCTGTACAATGTCACGAACCTCATTCCATAGTTCATCAGGCACTGTATCTATCAGATCTAGGCCCTTAAATCTATTTCTCACTTCCACTGTATAATCATAAGGGATTTGATTTAGCTCATACCTGAATGGTCCAGTGGTTTTCCCTATTTTCTTCAATTTCAGTCTGAATTTGGCAATAAGTAGTTCATGGTCTGATCCACAGTCAGCTCCTGGTCTTGTTTTTGCTGACTATATAGAGCTTCTCTATCTTTGGCTGCAAAGAATATAATCAATCTGATTTCGGTGTTGACCATCTGGTGATGTTCATGTATAGAGTCTTCTCTTGTGTTGTTGGAAGAGGGTGTTTGTTATGACCAGTGCATTTTCTTGGCAAAACTCGATTAGTCTTTGCCCTGCTTCATTCCATATTCCAAGGCCAAATTTGCCTGTTACTTCAGGTGTTTCTTGACTTCCTACTTTTGCATTCCAGTCCCCTATAATGAAAAGGACATCTTTTTGTAAAACTAAATAGCCAGTGGAAATTTGCTGTATGATGCAGAGAGTTCAAATCTGGTGTTCTGTGACAACCTAGAGGGATGGGGTGGGTTGGAAGATGGGAGGGAGATGCAAGAGAAAGGGGACATATGTCTAGCTATGATTGATTCATGTTGATATATGGCATAAACCAATCCAATAATATAAAGCAATTATCCTCCAATTAAAGATGAATAAATTTTAAAACCTTGGGGGGGAAAAGGACCAAAACAAAAGCTGAAATGCCATTGATCAATACAGTAAAAATAAATAATGCAGATTATCTAGTAATCAAAGAAATTTAAGTTAAAATTCAAATCAGCTTTTTTAAAAAAAAATCCAGTTTTAAAGAATTATTAAGATAGGCCTTTTCATATCCTGGTTGGTAGCTCAGATGGTAAAGAATCTGCCTGCAATGCAGGAGACTGGGGTTCAATCCTGGGGTCTGGAAGATCCACTGGAGAAGGAAATGGCAACCCACTCCAGTATTCTTGCCTGGAGGATTCCTTGGACGGAGGAGCCTGGAGGGCTACCATCCATGGTGTCACAAAGAGTCGGACACGACTGAGTGACCAACACTTTCAAAAATATAATTTAATACAACTTATCTAGAATCCAATTTGTCAACATATGTCTGGGTTTTAAAAATCTTTATCATCTATTTTGACTTCAGGAGCCTGTATTGAGCCTCTGTTGAGCCTTTAAACATGCTAAAATAATGTAAACATACACTTATGAAAATAGATGTATGTTCACTGTTATTTCTAGAACAATAAGAAACAATCTCAAAATCTAATCATAGAAGGAATATTAGAGTCTACAATAATTAATTGTTCCTATTTATTGAGCTTTCCTGTATGTTATATGTCCAATTTCATTAAGGGCTTCACAGATGTGATCTCATTTTATCTTGATAATGACACAGGGAAGTAGAGACTCTTCACATTTTACATGGCTGCTCTAAGAGATTAGGAACATAGTAGCGATGACCAGATTGACAAGTGTGTGAGGTAAGGTTTGTATTCATATTACTGAAAAGTGCATGTTGTTCAATATTGTATACTTCTTTCCTCTACAGTAATTCTGTGTATCTGTTTTAAATGAGATGTTCATTGTGTTGAATCCTCACTGAATTGGCTTAGAAGTGATGCTGGTCGAGCATAAATGTTATTTCCTCAAGTTTGGTTATCCATATCTAAAGGTGTTAAAAACAAATGCCAGCTTGAGGTTTCCAGTCCCTCATATTAGGAGCATGGAAGTTGCTACTTTGTTCCAACAACATGTGAAAAGTTGGACAGACTGAACTTTTTGGATCCATAAGAGAAGGGAGGACTCTGGGCACTTTGCTGTCCCTAAGACTGAAGAGACAGACCAGTACAGGGAGTCGTGGCTAATCTGAGCAAAGACCTGTGAGTGGAAACCTCCATAGCAATGAGCGCTGGATGGGGAAACCTGAATTAGTCAGTAATTGTCAGAGGCTTGATGTGCGCAATTCCAAGAGTTAAGCATTCCAGGGTGACCCAGTCTTGGGGGTGAAAAAAATTTTCTCACTCATGTCAGACTCTTTGTGACCCCGTGGACTATACAGTCCATGGAATCTCCAGGCCAGAATACTGGAGTGGGTAGCCTTTCCCTGCTCCAGGGGATCTTTCCAACCCCAGGATCGAACCCAGGTCTCCTGCATTGCAGGTGGATTCTTTACCAGCTGAGCCACCAGGGAAGCCAGAGTTTTGTGAGTAGGGGGTGCAATGAAATTTTGTGAGATTTGCCTCTGGGACCTCTGCCAGGATCTCAAAGTAAATACTGGAGAAAAATGCCCTTGTGCTTCTGGCAGGGGCAGAGAAAAAGGAGTTATTTTAAAATGTACCAGAGCCCTCTGATCTTGGCAAGATCTTCCCTCAGGAAAACCTAATTTGCTAAGGGTTTTATGGTTTTAGCTCTTCTATTTATGTCTATGATTCACTTTCAGTTAATTTTTATATATAATATGAGGAAAGGGTCCAATTTCATCATTTTGCATGTTGATATCCAGTTGTCCAACACTATTTATTGAGAAAACTATTTTTTCTCCTTTGAATTGCTATGGCATCTTGTTGAAAACAAATTGAGTGCTTATTTCTGGACTCTCAGTATTATTCAATTGATCTATATGTCTATCCATATGACAGTACCACACTGTCTTGATTACTGTAGCTTTGCGCATGGCACAAATATTAAAAAAGAAACAAGTGAAATTAATTTCAACTATGTATTTTTAACCTGATACATTTAAAATATTAACATTTTAGTATGTAGCCAATATAAATTCTTAATGAGCTATTTTGCTTTTTTAAGTATTTTTTGATATGGACCATTTTAAAGTCTTTGTTTAGTTTGTTGCAATATTATTTCTGTTCTATGTTTTGTTTTTTTGGCCACGAGGCATGCAGGATCTTAACTCCTAGACCAAAGATGGAACCTGCATCCCCTGTAAGGCTGGAAGGCAAAGTCTTAACCACTGGACAGCCATGGAAGCCCTTACATTATTTTTTAAATTAACCTTTAAATTCCATGTTCTATATGTATAACACAGTTCGGACTTCCACATTTCTAGTTCTCAATCGCCATATATGGCTAGTGGTTACCATATCAGCACTTCCCTAGGAGAAAACATAGGAGCATATTTTCATAACCTTGTGGTAGGCAGTGATTTTTTTTTAAAACAGTAAAAAAAATCGAGCACTAATCATAAATGAAACAACTTATAAACTTAACCAATAAAATAAAGTATTTCTGTTCAAATGTACTCCTAAGTGAATGGTTATTCAAGCCCATTAGAGATTTGGAGGATAATTCAGTATGTACATTCAACCAAGGGCTTATATCCAAAATATTTAAACAGATGACTCTATTGTCTTGTAAAGAGTCAAAGTTTTGATTGAGGATTTCACATAACTTTATGAAGGTTTGCTGTATGTAATTTAGTTATCATGGAAATTATAATTATAATGCATGCAAACATCACTCCACTATCCAACTACTAGAATGGGGAAAAAATGACAATACTAAGACAATTTTAAAACTACTGGAATTCATACTTTGCTTGTAGGGAGTGTATATCTGTACGACCATTACGGAAAAACTGTTTGACAATGTCCTTTAACACTTAGCATATGTTCCTTTATAGGACTTCTAAGTATATGCCAAACAAAAATGAGTACATGTATCCAACAAAATATATGTTAAAAAATGCTTATTTAAGAACCATTTATAGCTGCCCCAAATGACAAAACCCCCAACCCTCATTAACAATACCATGGATAATCATATAATGATATATTCACCAATAGACTATATTAAACAATGGAAAAGAACACACAATATGTATAGCACTCACAGATGCAACATTTAGGAAAACAAGCCAGATGTGCAAGTTCACCTATGCTGTCAACTCATTTATATAAATCAGAAGGAAAAGCAAGTGAATCTGGGGTAACTGCCACCAGAATAATGGGTATTTTGTGGAGGTTACTGAGTGAGAAAGGACAAGAGAGGCTTTCACATTGCTAGAAATATTCGGTATCTTAAATTTGAGATAATTGCACCTGGGTAAGCATATGGAGAATTTTATCAGCTGATACACCTAAGATTTGTGCATTTTATTGCATGCACATTACACTTCAATACAATTTTTGAAAACTTAAAAAGTATAATATGAGGCAATGAAAGATTCCTGTAGGTCAAACGACTCAGGAGTGATCGGAATAAAAACTTAATGATGTAGAAGATAAGTCTTTTCAAGGAAATAAAGATTGCTTGGACTAGAGCATGATACAGACCTTTCTAAGCTGTTTTATCCATCATTTTTTAGTCAATTTGGTTTGAATTTAAATTATCTTTATATTATGGCAGTTTTGATAACTAAATTGCTTCCATGATTTGAAATCTCCAGATATATTTAAGGGAAGGAAGAAAATAATTGCTATAATGAGTGAAAAAGAAGCCTTTCTGCCTCAAGCTTGCAAAGATAAGAGGGTATTTAATGGAGCTTTTCGTTTAACTTTAAAAGCATCCTGCATGGGGGAAACCTCTTTCCATATTATTTAATGATCCAGGAAGAGTATTCATGAATAGCAATCTAGTGTCCTGTCTGTAGGGTAGGAAGGAAGCAGAAAAATTAAATGGGGTGGCTTATGCCCTAAAAGACCCAGTAGCATTTATCCTGGCAGAACTGGGCTAGAGAGACTTCCCTGGTGGTCCAGTGGTTGAGTCTGTGCTCCCAAGTCAGGGGGCACAGGTTCAATTCCTGGTCAGGCAACCAAAATCTTAAGTGCTGAAGGATATGACCAAAAGGAAAAAAACTGGACTAGAGAAAGATAAAACGGAGGCAAAGGAACACACATTAGGTGTGATACATGGGTGCAATCAGCCCTTCATTCTGGACAGCTACTCTTTAAAGTGATGGTCCCTAAACTTTGGCAGCAGGGACCAGTTTCATGAAAGACAACTTTTCCATGGACTGGAAGCGGGGATGGTACAGGTGGTAATGTGAGCCATGGTTCAGGCAGGGGCTGGGGACCCCTGCTTTAAAGGATCCACTGACTCTGACACATGGTCAGACAGGGAAGAATGAAAATGGAATACATCAGGAAGTTTACAAAGACCCAGGAAAGTATCTGGTCTGTTTCTCTATGTTCCCAGAAGCAATTATTTAAGCTTTGTGTCTCAGAACAAATTCCCTAGAAGGAGAACTTGAAACAGGGATTCCTTTGCTTGTGATTTCTTGAGGGAGTCGTCTCCAGTGGAATCTGTAAGAGACAAAGGGAAGCAGAGAGAGAAGTCAGGCATAGGTCTGGGTCCTGTAGAATAGGGACAAGGCTCAGTCTGATCCCAAGGGGGCTCTGGATTGGGCATCAGCCACAGGGCTGCCCTAACCAGAAGCAAGAGGCATACTTATGTGAGCTCTTAAACGGTTTCATCTTGTAGGCCTGGCGTGGGAGAAGGGCAAGGGTGGCCATTAGCAGGAGAAGGAGCAGCAGTGAGCTCTGAGCAGTAGTTGGAGAACGGGTGCACCAGCCAGATGAGGGGAAGGGGAGGGGTGCCCGCAGCACACATGCGCTTTCCAGAAACGTGGAAGGAGGGCGTCTTAGCCTCACCCTTTCTTGCTTACCCATGGCAATTGGGCAGGTGTCTACCTGCTTCACATTAGGTTCACATCAGATCAGATCAGATCAGTCACTCAGTCGTGTCCGACTCTTTGCGACCCCATGAATCGCAGCATGCCAGGCCTCCCTGTCCATCACCAACTCCCGGAGTTCACCGAGACTCACATCCATCGAGTGAGCGATGCCATCCAGCCATCTCATCTTCTGTCGTGCCCTTCTCCTCCTGCCCCCAATCCCTCCCAGCATCAGAGTCTTTTCCAATGAGTCAACTCTTTGCATGAGGTGGCCAAAGTACTGGAGTTTCAGCTTTAGCATCATTCCTTCCAAAGAAATCCCAGGGCTGACCTCCTTCAGAATGGACTGGTTGGATCTCCTTGCAGTCCAAGGGACTCTCAAGAGTCTTCTCCAACATCACAGTTCAAAAGCATCAATTCTTCGGCACTCAGCTTTCTTCACAGTCCAACTCTCACATCCATACATGACCACAGGAAAAACCATAGCCTTGACCAGATGAACCTTTGTTGGCAAAGTAATGTCTCTGCTTTTGAATATGCTATCTAGGTTGGTCATAACTTTCCTTCCAAGGAGTAAGTGTCTTTTAATTTCCTGGCTGCAGTCACCATCTGTAGTGATTTTGGAGCCCAGAAAAATAAAGTCTGACACTGTTTCCACTGTTTCCCCATCTATTTCCCATGAAGTCATGGGACCGGATGCCATGATCTTCATTTTCTGAATGTTGAGCTTTAAGCCAACTTTATCACCCTCCACTTTCACTTTCAAGAGGCTTTTGAGTTCCTCTTCACTTTCTGCCATAAGGGTGGTGTCATCTGCATATCTGAGGTGATTGATATTTCTCCCGGCAATCTTGATTCCAGCTTGTGCTTCTTCCAGTCCAGCGTTTCTCATGATGTACTCTGCATATAAGTTAAATAAACAGGGTGACAATATACAGCCTTGACATACTCCTTTTCCTATTTGGAACCAGTCTGTTGTTCCACATTCGGTTCTAACTGTTGCTTCTTGACCTGCATACAAATTTCTCAAGAGGCAGATCAGGTGGTCTGGTATTCCCATCTCTTTCAGGATTTTCCACAGTTGATTGTGATCCACACAGTCAAAGGCTTTGGCATAGTCAATAAAGCACAAATAGATGTTTTTCTGGAACTCTCTTGCTTTTTCCATGATCCAGCAGATGTTGGCAATTTGATCTCTGGTTCTTCTGCCTTTTCTAAAACCAGCTTGAACATCAGGAAGTTCATGGTTCACATATTGCTGAAGCCTGGCTTGAAGAATTTTGAGCATTACTTTACTAGTGTGTGAGATGAATGCAATTGTGTGGTAGTTTGAGCATTCTTTGGCATTGCCTTTCTTTGGGATTGGAATGAAAACTGACCTTTTCCAGTCCTGTGGCCACTGCTGAGTTTTCCAAAATTGCTGGCATATTGAGTGCAGCACTTTCACAACATCATCTTTCAGAATTTGAAATAGCTCCACTGGAATTCTATCACCTCCACTAGCTATGTTCGTAGTGATGCTTTCTAAGGCCCACTTGACATCATATTCCAGGATGTCTGGCTCTAGGTCAGTGATCACACCATCGTGATTATCTGGGTTGTGAAGATCTTTTTTGTACAGTTCTTCTGTGTATTCTTGCCATCTCTTCTTAATATCTTCTGCTTCTGTTAGGTCCATACCATTTCTGTCCTTTATCAAGCCCATCTTTGCATGAAATGTTCCTTTGGTATCTCTGATACTCAAACTTTGGCAACTTACAAAAATGATGTATCATTATGATCAAATCACCCATTTAACACTTTCTTTAAATAGACTCACCATTTTTTTTTTGATAAATAAATTGCACTTTGATTCAGTAACACTGTGAAATTATCGTATGTTTGGGTTACTTCAATCTTAATATATAGCCAGAAACATGCACTGCTAAGTCACTTCAGTCATGTCTGACTCTGTGGGACCCCATAGATGACAGCCCACCAGGCTCCCCCGTCCCTGGGATTCTCCAGGCAAGAACACTGGAGTGGGTTGCCATTTCCCTCTCCAATACATGAAAGTGAAAAGGGAAAGTGAAGTCGCTCAGTCGTATCCGACTCTCAGCGACCCCATGGACTGCAGCCTACCAGGCTCCTCCATCCATGGGATTTTCCAGGCAAGAGTACTAGAGTGGGGTGCCATTGCCTTCTCCAAGAAACATGCACAGCTGTTATTATTTAAGCACAATGTGTAGGTATGATCTGAAAGCCTCTCTCATGACACCAGTAGTCCAAGGATCATCCTTTGGAGAGCATTGGTTTAAGGAGATGTCCAAAAGCACACTTGTTCTCAAAATATGGCCTTTATCATAGGAAACATGGTGTCCAAAATTACGATCCAGAAAAATCTTTGCATTAAGATTGAAAATGTAAATATGTCAGTTGACAAGTAAAAAATCATTACCAAACATTATCACAGTTAATCTTACCCCTTGTATACCACAGGACACCCAAAGAATAGAATATGAGAGGTAATTTTTTTTAAATTAGCTACAGTTAATTTAAAATGCTGTGTTAGTTTCAAGTATACAGGAAAGTGATTCAGTTACACACACACATATACATATATATATATATATATATATATATACTTTTTATTCACATTCTCTTCCATTATGCTATGCTATGCTATGCTAAGTCACTTCAGTCGTGTTCGACTCTGTGTGACCCCATAGACGGTAGCCCACCAGGCTCCCTCGTCCCTGGGATTCTCCAGGCAAGAACACTGGAGTGGGTTGCCGTTTCCTTCTCCAATGCATGAAAGTGAAAAGTGAAAGTGAAGTCGTTCAGTCATGTCCGGCTCTTAGCGACCCCATGGACTGCAGCGTACCAGGCTCCTCCGTCCATGGGATTTTCCAGGCAAGAGTACTGGAGTGGGGTGCCATTGCCTTCTCCGCTCTCCCATTATAGGTTATTACAAAATATTGAGTATGGTTCCCTGTGCTGTACAGTAGGTGCAGGTGTGTGTGCTAAGTTGTTTCAGTCGTAGCTGACTCTTTATGACTCAATGGACTGTAACCTGCCAGGCTTCTCTCTCCATGAATTCTCCAGGCAATAATACTGGAGTGGGTTGCCATGCCCTCCTTCAAGGGATCTTCCCAACCCAGGGATTAAACCCATGTCTCTTATGTCTCCTGAATTGGCAGGCAAGTTCTTTACCACTAGTGCCACCTGGGAAGTCCATAGAGTAGGCAATTGCTGTTTATCGATTTTATATATAGTAGTACACATGCATTAATCCAAAATTCCTAATTTACCTCTCCCCTTCATCTTCTTTGGTAACCATGTTTGTTTTCTATGTCTGTGAATCTATTTCTGTTTTCTAAGTAAGTTCATTTGTATAATTTTTTAGATTCTACCAATAAGAGATATCATATGATACTTGTCTTTCTTTGAGTGACTTACTTCCCACTTAATATGACAATCTTTGGATCCATTCCTGTTGCTGCAAATGGCATTATTTCATTTTGTTATGGCTGAGTAATATTCCATTTGCATATGTACCACATTTTCTTTATCTGTTTATCTGTCAATGGAAACTTAAGTTGCTTCCATGTCTTGGTTCTTGTAAATAGTGCTGCTATGAACACTGAGGTACATGTACCCTTTTGAATTAGCATTTTCAGTTACTATAGGATGCTTCAATCTCAATCCTGAACATATATCCAGAGAAAACTCCAATTAGATAGGTAAATTTTTATATTTGAGGTGGGGAGATCATAGATCCTGCCCAGGAGAGTTAGAGGAGGAGAGGATGAAAATATTGGGATAAATATATAAAAGAAAGTTGAGGAGAAGTGATCAGGATGCCAAGGAAAGTATCAAAATCCAGCCTAGCTACATTTCAGTGATTAAGACACGCTGGTATTAGTGAAAATATGGACTTGTTCAGTTCAGTTCAGTTCAGTCACTCAGTCGTGTCTGACTCTTTGAGACCCCATGAATCATAGCACGCCAGGCCTCCCTGTCCATCACCAGTTCCCGGAGTTCACCCAGACTCACGTCCATCTTGTCAGTGATGCCATCCAGCCATCTCATTCTCTGTGGTCCCCTTCTCCTCCTGCCCCCAATCCCTCCCAGCATCAGTCTTTTCCAATGAATCAACTCTTGTATACTGCTAGAATAAAATATAAATCACACCTTTCTAGTCAATTGTTTTACGGCAAAATTAGCAGCTCAATATAATGGAACAGTTAAAAGAAAGCCAATAAATGATGCTAAACTGGATATTCATGGGCCAAGAAAAAACCCACTGGTCATTATTGACACTGCACAAAACGTAACTCCAAATAGATTATTGCCATAAGAGTAAACTTAAAACTATAAAACTTTCAGAATAAAACCAGAAAATATCTTTGTGATTTTTGGCTAAACGAAGATTGCTTACAACACAAAAGCAAGAACCATTAGAGAAAGACAGGGTAAATTAAATTGCATCTATTTTTTTCTTAAAGCTCTTTAAAAGGCATTATTAAGAAAGCAAAAAAAAGGAAGTGACAGTGACAAAATACTTGCAGAACATGTATATCAGACAAAGGACTTGTATCCAGAATATATTTAAAAAAAAAACACTATAACACAATAAGAAGACACACAAGCTAATAAATTATGGGCAAAAATTTGAACAGAGACTTCACTAAAGAAGATATGCAAATGGCCAATAAGCACATGAAAAGATGCTCAATATCATTAGTCATCAGGGAAATGCAAACTAAAACCACAAAGAGATACCAGTACAGACTGCTGGGCAAAGGGGCACCAGAGGGTCCTGATTTAACTTTAGGACGGTTTTTTCCTGTATTTTAACAGCAGGTCTTTTCAATTTTCAAGGGCAAATGTAAGCAGGAATTGTTAATGAGCCAACCCCGAAGGGACAGGGGCGTACATGATTTCATTAGGGCAATTGAAAAAATGATAATTCTAAAGATGCTGTTTTTCATCTTTGCCGTAATGAATGCGGGAGATACAGGATGCTTAGTTTTCTGTGTCATTTCAGGCTGGGATAATGGGCTCCCCTGGGTCTTGCCTCAGTGGTGCTGCCTCACTCTTAGCAGGGAAACAAAATGACACCAACTTGCATCCCTGGCTTTGTCACATTCACACCTGAAGATGCTTTTATATAGGCAGTTCTGGGAACGTGGGGATTTATGCTCAAATATGCTCGAATAATTGCCTCAGAGAAGTGAGACCTTTAGATGTTGGATTATGAGGTTGAGAGGAGAGAGAAGATGAAAGATGTTAAATAAACGTCCTGATTCTGCTGTTGAGATAGATACATCACCGTCCCAGCTGCCACCGGTCACCACTAAATGAGTGTGCGTTTGTCACACTTCATTTAGCAGGCTTTCAGGACTGACTTAGCTTGAGCCTGGCCAAGATTACAGACTGTTAAAAGTCTCTAAACCAGAGTTCATAATAAATCCCCCTACAAAGCCTGAGCCAAAAGTGAAAGGAGCCAGGTTATTGCGGGGCTTTGTGAGAAGGATACAAGCAGGACCAATACTGCAGAGAAAGGGTTGGGGGAAAAGAAAGAAGAAAAACAGATCTTTTCTGGGGATTAATTTACAAGGATTTTTCTGTTTCTATATATATGAACCTCACTAGCTGCAGCCAAATCATTCTCATCAACCTCATAATCATCATCAACAACCACTGAAGTAATAGAAACTGTGTAAGAATCTAAGGAATTGGAGGAGTGTTTGCAAGGGTGGGCTGGGGCAGGAAGTAAAAATTTAATGTTGACTTTTGGCATTGTTACAGCCCTGCTGTTCTATAACTGTATGTCTGCAGAGCATGGAAAGAAGCAATGGGTAGAAGAGGTGCAGTCAAATGTATAGGTACCTATCACAAAAGCTAAAGAAAAGTGTAGCAGGAAACTGATCTCATCCTGCATAGTCTTCTGAATTCTCTGAATTAGGAGAAGCCATCATCTCAAATCCATGCTCTCTGATCAGCTCTGTGATGTGGATGTCAACACCAACCAAAGGGGAGCAAAGATGGAAGAACGTCTTCAGGGTGCCTCCCGGAGGGCGAGTGTGGGTGAATACCAGGCTCCGGTCTGTGAACCAGGAGGGAAGATGGAGACAGCTGAAAACTATATGATACTGCAGGGAATGGGACAAAGCTAGGTGCAGAGCGCTGTCCAAACCAGGTTTATAGGGAGAATGAGCCAGATTGAGAAGTGTGGGTGAGGAATGGATGAAGTATAAAATACAAGGAGGAAAGGATGTGAGACGAACCTGAAAGTGTGGGCAGAGGCCAGATCATGAAAAGGCTTCACATCCATGCTAGGGAGTCGCAACTTTATGCTGAAGATAGCGGGGAGACATGAGTCTTAGGGCATTGGAAGATCTTATTGTTGCTCAGTTGCTGAGTCAAGTCCGACACTTTGCGAAGATCTTAAGGGCTTTCTAAAGAGATGATTATACTTAGAGTATAAAGAATGGACTGGAGGGGACCAAAACTGAAGGCAGGGAGACTAGTGCAGATAGCTACACTGGTCCAGATAGGAATGATGATTAACTGACTTTATGAACAGACAGAGGTGGAGAAATGGGGAAAAGAAATTAGACGGAGTCCAGAAAGCAGAATTGGCATGGATTAGTGTGATTCACTGATTGGTTACAGTGTTTCCCTGTTTTGCTATTTGAAACTTAACAGAGCAATATCTCAGCCTCACCTTGGTTTCTCTCATGGGAGGTCTAAGGCTTCTTTCTAAATTGTCTATTTACTGATAGGTCCAAATATTTTTTTGAGCATCCTCACTCATCTCTCCTTGAATTTGAAAAACTGTGGTACCATTATGAGAAGCTGGATCAGCTAGTATTGTCTAGGAGGATATATTACACCACTGAGCTCTAGAGCTAGGCACTTGGATATTGCAGACAAAATCAAGTCAAGAAACAGTCAAGATTATCCTGCCCCCATGGCTGCAGCACATGTCGCCTTTCTGTGACCACTATTATATCCAAAGCACATGTGAGCATTTGTTCTGTCTACCTCAACTGTCGATGCAAACTTTTGCTGGTTAGCATCACTGGTTACAGTGATTTTTCCTAAGTCTTTCACCAATCCCAAGAGTAATTTGCTCAGTGAGGGGTGTAACTGACAGAATTGTTGGAGGCTCCCAACATTAAGTATTCAGATCCAATCACATTGTTTCTTCCTGGAGATGTAGGAATGTCCTAGAATATAAGATAGAAGAGTTTCCACTCTCTGCTGTCTCAGGAAGCCACAGCCACCATTTCTGTACAATGGTTATGTCTTGGGTAAGGTTCACAGAAGCTGACCTTGAGGTGATGATTCATGAGCAAGTGATTCATTAAGAAAGTTCTTCTAGGGAAAAGCTGCAGTGGAGTAAAGTAGGGAAGAGGGAGGAAGCCAAGTAAGGATATGGTTTCAGGCAAAGCCCCAGTCTCAGCCTGATCCTACAGGAAGCTAAGGTGTGTAAGTTCCACATTGGAGTTTTCCTAGCTGGTTTTTCCTACTTATTGGCCAAGTGCCAGTCCAAGGGCTGTAAACTACCAGGCACTTCCTGATCTCTGCTAGTGATGTGGGCAAAGAAGTTTCAGAATCCTAAGGGCAGTCCTGCAATGATGTTTGCAGGTATGAGTTTTAAGGCACACAGAACTGAGGGGTGGGGAAGCAGAGAGGGTAAGAGGGACCTCAAGGAACCTTAGCAGAACCCTAGAAATGCTCAAAGTTTGCCTGTTTTTGTGCATGAAGTTGTTCAACCATATTTTTTAATTCCCTGATGCTCTTTTCATAAGTCCCTCATTGAATTAGTTGGCTCTGGGGATTTTGTCATGTCAGGTTGTTTTCCTATCCAATCATATTCTCAAATTTTTGAGCTTAAAGGGAGGAGGAAGGGACTCTTGGTTTTCCCCTCCCCAAAGCCGTGAATTCTTTATGTAAATCCCCCCATAACTATCAACCTCTACATTTCAATATTGTCTCTCTCACATACATCCAACATTGAAGTTCCCAGCTCATCAGAAACTCTGTTACCATCAAATTTGAGGATGAAGGAAGAGTCTGGAATGATACCCAGGATTCCCATTGCATCCCCTGAGCCCCAGAGCCCTGGCTTCTCTGGGAATTCCTGCAACCAAAGAGCAGGCTTGGGAGTCTGAGCTCCTTGCAGGCAATTTCCCTAGTTCATACAATTTAAAGGACAAGAAACTGACATGTTGGGAGATACCCTTGGGCTTTGTGAGGAGATGAGTGAACTTCAGAAAGGACCTTCAACCCAGATTCTCTCCTGAAACTAAAGATATAAAGAAAGCACAGGCATATTTGTTGTCCTGTGACGCACATTTCCTACAATTATAGAGCAATAGAGCTAAATCAGAACTATGTGATCATCTGATTATATCCTTCCTGTTACAAGCCCAGAAAAGCTAGGTGACATGCCCTAGGTTACGTGGTTAATTGGTTTCAAAAGCAGTGCTAGAAGCAAGGTCTTATGATTTCTATCAAAGTAAATACTTTTCTAAATTTGAAGATAAAAATGGCCATTAAAATTCTCTAGATTATAGTGACCAAATTTTATCATTTTATTATAAATGATAAATTTCAAATAAATGATAAATATCAAATAAATGATATTTTCTTATCATAATATTATCACTTATTAACTTTCTACATCCAATCTTCATGCTTTTCATGAAAATCATTAAAGCTTCTTTAAGTGATTACTGTTTGCTTCAGAAACTATTATCTAAATATATCTAACTGCACTATTTATAGTTAGTCATCAGTTTATAAATACTGAATATTCTCATGAATTCAGAAGAGGTCAAAGAATTACTCTTTTGAGGATAGTTGAGACAAAATTTAAGCATATACACCAATTATAAAAAAAAAAATACATCTTTCTGGCTATATTATTTCTGTATGTCCAATCACCCAGCTCAGGAACCAGATGCACTGCCTAGGTATTCCCTGATATTCCCAATTCCACTGCTGCTTAGTTGTGTGGCCCTGGAGAAATTATCTAATCTTTCTAACTTCCAGTTTCCTCATCTGTAAAATGAGAATACTAACAGACTCTTCCATCCAGAGTTGTGAATGGATAAAAATCCATGCTGCATGTAACGCCTCCAGCACAACACCTGCTATATACGCCTCCACTAATGGTAGTTATTTTCCATGATTTTACCCCACAATTAAGATATAATTTATATACTATAAAATTCATTTTAAGAGGCACAGTTCAGTATTTGCTGGTAGATTCACAAAGTTTTACAGTCATCATCACTCTCTAATTCCAGAAATTTTCCTCATCCCTAAAAGAATCTCCATATCCTTTAATAGTCATTCGCATTCTCTCACTCCTCTAATCCCTGGTAACCATTAGCTTAGTTTCTGTATTTATGTATTTGCTTATTCTGGACATTTCACATAAATGGAATTACACAATATGCGATCATTTGGGTCTGGCTTCTTTTACTTAATGTTATCTCAAGCTTCATCCATGTTGCACTATGTGTCGGTATTTTATTCCTTTGTTATGGCCAAATGACAGTCCATTTTACAGGCATATCACATTTTATTTATCCATCCTTCAATTGATGGGCATTTAGATTATTTCCCTTTTGGTTATTATAAATATGCTGCTATGAACATTCATGAATAAATTTTGTGTGACTATATATTTTCAGTTCTCGAGTTTAGAAGAGAAATATTGGCTCATGTACTAACTCCATGTTTAAAGTTTTGATGAATTAACAAACTTTTCCAACATGCACCACTTTACATTTTTACCACAAGGTAAAATGTCCCCATTTATTCACATCTTCAACACTAATTATTATGTGTTCTTTTGATTACAGCCATTCTAGGGAGTGTGAAATGGTATCACATTATTTTGATTTGCCTTTCTTAAATGATTGGTGATCCTGAACATCTTTCTGTGTTCTTATTGGCAGTGTGAACATTCTTCACTGAATTGTCTGTTCAATTCCTTTGCACATCTTTAGTTGGATTTATTTGTCTCTTTATTGTTGGATTGTAAGATTTCCTTGATTTTTATTGGGTATTATTTTATGGATCACATAACATTCCAGAAGCTGCAGACACAAAGATGAAAATATAGACCAAGTTCTGCTTCTGTTAACTTCCTTTCTAGAGAAGGTATAGATAACCAAAGCAGCAAGCAAGTAAATGAACAATAAAGGCATCTGAGAGCAGTAAATGTTATAAAGGAAAGAAAATGGGGAATATAACTGTGACAGGAACCATAGGAACAATATAAGAAATGTGGATAGGGAAAGACATACTTTGAGTTGAAATGTACAGCAATAGAAAGAACCTATCATGGGAGATAAGCTACAATTGAAAAGATTTACTAAGATTTCAGTAACACAGGCAAAAAGGAAAACTGCATTTGGAAATAAAATATATCCCGTAGCCAAAAGATTCCCTTTTACCTTAATGACATTTCTCGTAGAATTTTTGGTCAACTTGATCCTAAATCTGCAAGTATATGACAGTATATAACTTATACAAAGAATTCCTTTTACATGTTATCAGGTAAGCAAATTTGACCTTGATATATTTTGAAAAACATGTTGTACTCTTGACTTCAAGGCCCATGGAGTGCTTTTTACAGCTTATTGGGTAAGTACATATTTATTAAGTATATACATTTTAAGGCTAGTTCTCATCAGATTACAGTAATGAGGCCAAAGGGCAAGGTATTGCTTTAAATTATCCTTTTTTTAAGAAAATAGATAGCATGGGAAAAATCAGACATTCGGCAAAGTCAGAGCCAAGTTCTATGCTCCTGATATTGAACTTTCTTTCAAATCATTTTTCAAAGAAAATTCATAAAATATGAAGTGACCGTGTTCCCTATTTGCAAACAATGCATAAAACATAAAGTAACAGGCAGAATATTCACATTTTAAAAATGCAGTTTGGAATATAGTGTTCCCTTGCTTGTTCTGAACTGGCTGCCAGAGGAAATGAATAACAAGATCAGAAAAATCCAATAAAGGCTAAGTGTGCTTGTGGGTAATTTCCCCATCATTTGGGTGTTGTTCCACTTAGATGAAGGGCAGATACCTGAAACCACTGTGCACATTTCACTGTAATCTAAGGGGAAAAAAGCTCTCTGTTCAAAAATCCAATCTAATACATCTAAAACTATTCAACCAAGCACCCAACAACACCTTATTATGAAGGCTGGTGTTTTTATGAAATTGATGAAGAGCATAAATTCAAAACTGAAGTTAGCAAAAATGCCTCAAGAATAACTATATTATGAAAAGTAGTATCTGTTATTAGTGGTCATTAGACACCCACTTTTTTTTTAATTTAATTTTATTTTTAAACTTTACATAATTGTATTAGTTTTGCCAAATATCAAAATGAATCCGCCACAGGTATACATGTGTTCCCCATCCTGAACCCTCCTCCCTCCTCCCTCCCCATTCCATCCCTCTGGGTCGTCCCAGTGCACCAGCCCCAAGCATCCAGTATCGTGCATCGAACCTGGACTGGCAACTCGTTTTTTAAACAACTATTTATTGGATATCCTGTACCAAATGCCATCTGTAGATTCTAGGACACAAAAATGAGAAAAAGAGACAAAAGCTTTGTTTTGCACTTCTACTAATAATTTTTATTTATTTTAAACTTTTTTTTGTATTGGGGCATAGCCGATTAACAAGCAAAGCTGTGATAGTTTCAGATAAACAGCAAAGTGACTCCACCATACACATAGATGTATTCATTCTCACCCAAACTCCCCTCCCATGTAGGCTGCCACATAACATTGAGCAGAGTTCCATGTGCTAGACAGTAGGTCCATGTTGGACAAAACCTTTTTCTTAATGAGACATTCCAGTGGAGGACACAGATAATAAACAAATAAGAAAACTTTGAAATGAAATGCATTCTACTAGAAAAGAGGGGGTTAGACATAATGATAGGAAGAATGGAGTTGGGCAAATTTAGCTTAGGGTGACTAGTAAAGATCTTTGTAAAACTGTAATATTTGATGAGAATTGAAAGACTAGGCTTGGATGAAATGTTTCATGTTGTGTTTTTGCATGTCACATGTGTGTGTTGTATAACCCTTGTTTACTACTATTAAAGAATGAATTCTTGGAGAAGGAAATGGCAACCCACTCCAATGTTCTTGCCTGGAGAATCCCAGGGACAGAGAAGCCTGGAAGGCTGGAGTCCATGGGGTCGCACAGAGTCAGACATGACTGAAGCGACTTGGCAGGCAGCAAAGAATGAATTCTAGTTTGTGTTGGTTTTCACTATGCTTTTCTAAAAAGGTTTAAATCAATTATTATTATTGAGAAAATATTAGCATACTAAAACAATTTCTACCTTTGTATGTCTAATACTTTACAAAAACTAGCTCTATTATATCCAATATTGTCCTATTCCAATAGTTAAAGGATCTGCTTGCTTGGTTTTTGTGTCAGTTGGTTATTGTCATAATAATGCTGTGTGACAAATCACCCCAAAACTCAGTGCTAAAAAATCATTTATCCCTCTTGGTAGTCTACCTCTTGGTAGAGTCAACAAGAACTGACTTAAATGGGCTTGGCTCAAAACTGTATGGTAGATATGGGTCCTCCCTGAGTGTTTTTCATCCTCATTAAAGCAGGAGCTACATTTCAGGTAGCCTGGGAGATCCCATGGACAGAGGAGTCTGAAGGGCTACAGTCCGTGGGATTGCCAAAGAGTCAGACACGACTCAGTGACTAAACAGCAACGTTTCAGATAGAAATACAGAATCACAAAAGACTGACTCTAAACATGAGGCACACTTCAGGCATCTGCCTGTGTCATGTGTACTAACATCCCATTTAGCAAAACAAGTCACCTGGCCGAGCCCCAAGGCAAGTGATGGGGCAACACCCTGCCCACGATGTGGCCTAAGGCATCTCATTGCCAAGCTCAGCATCAGTGGGGCACAAGAACATCTCCCTTGCAGTTAAAGGGAGAAAGAAAACGTTTGTCACACGAAGGCCTAGTCTACCACATCTTTCACTCAACAGCTATATATAGAGCCTCTAGTGCATTCAACACTGTTATGTCCTGTGGGATATAAAGCACTTTTATGTGCAAGGAAACTCACTTACGTATGCTTACTTGAGTCAGCAACACAAGATGGCAAGTGAGAAGTGTGTTTTCAAAGAATTAGATAAAAAATGTTTGGAGCATTAAAAGAAGGATGAAATTAAAGACATTCCTCATCTTACCTTGTCTTTTCAATATAGAAGATCTTTTCACGCTGAAAAAAAAAATGTACACATACTCCCTAGCATTTCCATACATAGCCATACAGACACAAACCCATGCATATGGAATACCTCTTACTGGATGTTGAACATGTATTATATAATGTTCTATATTAGAAGATTCTGTCAATTTACCCTATCAATCCCTCCTTGCCTGACATTTACTTCCCTATATTTATTGATGGTTGTACATCTCAAGAGCCTGTCATCCTTGGTCTTCAGGCTTTGTCTGCCCCTGGGTGAATGTATAGCCTGTACATGGGATTGGCCAGAAGGTGATGGATATAAAGCCCTGGGAACTGCTCTTAGTCACTGATGGACCAGAGCTGATGGAAACATACCTCAACTCCTTGCCCCGAGGCTCACTACGAGCTCCCCCGCAGAACGGCGTTCTAGTCACTCACAGTGGAACCTGGTTCATTAACACAGCCTCTTTGACTGTCTTCTTTTCCCTGTCTCTTTTCTCTAGTCCTTACCAGTGTGCTTCATGAGATCACCTCTTGAACAAATTAATTGTTACTTGTTACTTGGATCCTTGTTTTGGGGTTTGCTTCTGGGTATTCCCAACTAAGATCATTAAAGAGACTGAAATAACTCAAAATGATGATGTTGAAACATATTTGAGATGGAAACATCAAACCCAAATCAAAAAGCCTTGAGGCAACCACTGTTTGACTTGGTATCTGGCTTGGAGCTTTTTATCTGTGCTTAGTGTCTGTATAAAAAGCAGAAGTTTCCATCTCTACAGAACACATCATATGCCTTATAAAGCAATGAATTTCAAGTTAAATTTGCATCACCAAGAAAGGAAATACACATCCAGCTGAAGGAATTGGGGGATAAATTCTTATGTAAACCTGAAGTTTTGAAGAAAACAGAACCACATATCTATAGAATCTGACCATCTATTTCCTCTATTCCACTATTAATTCTACAAACATTTAGTAAAACTTTACTATGTGAACAATACTATTCTATTTTTTTGAGATTTATCATTAGATTGAGACCTAGTTCCTCCTGTCCTCTACTTATAATCCAGTTAAGAGTCAGGTATGAAAGAAGATAATAAAAATTAAACTGTAATCTGAAAGTGAAAGACTCTCAGTTGTGTCTGACTCTTGGTGATCCCGTGGACTATACAGTCCATGGAATTCTCTAGGCCAGAATACTGGAGTGGGTAGACTTTCCCTTCTCCAGGGGATCTTCCCAACCCAGGGATCGAACCCAGATCCTGATTTTACAGGATCCTGTAAACTGTAATGTAAATTATGGAAAATGTCATAGTTGAGGAATTAGCACCCTGCTGTCTGCATGCACCCAACCTAACCTTGAAATGGAAATTTTTGACAAGATAATTTCACATGAACAGTCAATTATACCTTGGAATGTATTTTTGAAAAGAGAGAAAAGCCATGGCTGAAAATATAAAATAAAATTTAAAATAAAGACATATATAGTTTAGCATTCATTCTTTTGTTATCATCAAAAGACTCTTTTCTTAGAAATGGTCTAACATTAGAACCAATTTTGTGAAATTTGGATCAGGCAAAATTTAGCCAGAAAGACAGAATGGGGATGTTTGATTCAGGGGCAGAGAGCTTGTTGCACAGGTCCTGAAGGACAGAGAGGTCTAAGAGGAAGGTGGATGTCCCCTCTGGCTGCAGCAGCCTCCGGCAGTGGAGACTGGCCTTGAGGCCCGTGCCAGCAGAAGGTAAAAGGAACCCCTTTTTTCCCTCCTTTCCATCGTCCCATCTGTCCTTGTGTCAACCCAATGAGACTTGGTGGCAGTAGAAGCCTGGGAAATACAGCCTATGAGGGGCAGCCCCTCTGGCCCAGGGACTGAGTCAGGGGCCAGATAAGGAAGTGATGGAAGGCACCCCAGCCCACGACCAGCATGGGAGCTCAAGTTCACATCTAGATTTTCTCTGCCAAAAAAACCCACTCCTCTCCTGAAAAAATACAATCCAGAAAAGCCTTTCTATATACATATATATATATATAGTTTGGAATTCTGTATATATATATATATATATATACACACACACATATACATATATATACACAGAATTCATATATATATATATATATATATATAGTTTGAAATTCTGGCTTGGTAACATCAGTGAGTTAAAGTGAACAAATATCTATTACCTGAAATTCATACTGTAGCTTCAAGTGAAAATGATTCTTAATCTTTCTCAGATACAGCTTTCTAATAAATGTAAGCACATTCACATCTTTAGGTCTTGGTGTTTTGATCTACTTTGTATTTTGGATAAAAGTATGTTCCCGTTCCTGGATGCTGTCTTGTTCCCAAGACGATCACTTCTCTCCTGCTTTTTCTTTCAATGCATTAATTACTTGTCAGACCTATGCAGGGTTTAGCCCCTCCTCCCATTCCCCTGGGCACGTTGAAATAATTGGCTTTTTTTTTTTTTAATATAAGCTACAGTAGAAATGCAAGAAGCTGGGAAGGGGGAATGGGGATATTCAAGACAAGTTGTTTAAAGCAGGATGCAAAAGCAAAACATCAATCACCAGTAATTGGTTGTCTCCTGATACAACCAACACTAGCTTTGTGCTTTTGTGGACTGTAAGATATGTTGTGACATCGAAGTTGTTATAATCCCATGCTTCCTCCCTCCTTCCTTCTTTTCCTTCTTCTTTCTCTCTCTTATTTTGCCACCCACATCCCCCTTCCATCTCTCCCTTCCTCCCTTCTTTCCTTCCTTTCTCTTGGTTTCTTCTTTGTTAATACTCTGAATTTTCCCTAAAATGTTTCAGATTATAAATTTATAATCTAGCTAGAGATGCACATTAAATGATTAGAGAGCAGTAGAACATGTAATAAGGTGATAATTATGCAGCCAGTATCACTAAGGAGAAAAAGAGAGGAGATGGCTGTGTGGGCAGCAGCAATCAGATTTCACGTGCACTCTGGGAGGGGACCTTAACCTTGAAGATGAGAGAATTAGGCCAGTGGCAAGTCAAAGGGAGAGTATGGCAGATGAAGGCTGGGTCGGGTAGAACCACAGCCACAGGAAAGAAGTGAGTGTGTGGAAGAGGGACAGGTGTCTTAGGACCCTCCTTCCTGGTGCCGCTGCTGGCCACCCATCCCCTAGTCTTTTAAAATCTCTAGTGATAAGCTAGGCAGCATTTTCACCCAAGCATCACTAGCCAGTGACCATTCAGGGCAGTTGCATATACTCCAGGCCATCCACTTGAAAGATTATTCTTATTTATCATTTCTGCAATTTTCATTGTTTTATCCCCAGCTTTCTTTTAAACACCTACATGTAGAACACACAATTCTATAGCTTTCCCGAATGTGGCCATGAAATTTGTTCAGAATCAAGTTTTTTACCTCCCCTAACCAGGAAAAGCAAAAGTTAGTGAACAAAGTTTCAGTCCAACTAGATACTTGGAAAATTACTTGGCCAAAAAGAAAAAATTCTCATTTTTAACAATAATCATCACAAAAGAGAAGGGAGAGGTACATTTTTAATATAATGGAGCTGTCCCCAAACTTTACTGAAATCAAAGTCCAATTTGACCTTGGGATGAGTCTTCTTAACACTTCTTTTTCATCTTCTCAACTTTTCTATGGTTTTTCAAGAATTATTCTTGAACCAAGCTTTTAGGTTTCATTCTGAGACTGGGACACCTGACTCTCTTTGTCATCATTTTACAAAGAAGTGTACCATGTCTCCAGACTCTAATTGTTGAAGATTCTGCTTTCATGATGTGATCAAGAGTTTTCAAAGACACCTCGAATTAAACTGAAGATTCCACCTCAATTTCTGTCTTGATAACATTGAGCAAACGTTTTAGGCCTGGTCTAAGCTTGGACTTGGATATATAATCTTATTTCTATTTTTTAAAAAACAAATCATCCAGGGACTTCCTTGGTGGTTCAGTGGTTAAGAATCCACCTTGCAGTGCAGGGTATGCATGCTCAATACCTGGTTGGGGAACTAAGACTCCATGTGCTGCAACTGCTGAGCCTACATCTGTGCCCTGCAAGGAAGGATGCCACATGAAGCAATGAAGATCCTGCATGCCAGGTAAACCCAGTACAGCCAAAGAAATGAATATTCTTGTAAAACCCAAACTATCCATTTTTATCCCTTCATGAGTGCTTACACATCTGAAGCATGAGGGGCAGTGGAATATCCATTCAGTCATGGAGGAGGGTATTCAGTTAAGTTCACTAATTTGCTCAGTGAAGGATCATATCTGCCAACCTGATAAGAAGCATCGTTCGTATTTCCAACCCAGCAAAATTGCAAATTACCCTTAGGAAGAGATCTTCAGGGAAGTTCTTCAGTGGGAGACAAATATCAAATCCATAAGTACTAAATTACCAGTATGCATTTATTTAATTTTGCCTCCTTTCTTCGCTCGGGGTGGTGATTAAGAGCATGGGCCCCTGAAACCAGATTGCCTGGCAGACTACAAACCTGAATGCAGACTACACTAATTACCAAATATGAGAGCTTGAGCAAATTTTCTCACTTCTCTTTGCCCTCACTTTCCTTATATAAACTACTGACAATAGTAATACCTACATCACAGCATTGTTATTTGGAATAAATAGGATGATACATGTAAGAGTAAGACATGGAAGAGTACTTGGCTTATAATAAGCACTTGGTAAATGCTAGTTTATTATCTCTATCCTTTAATTACCCCCATTCCACTTCACCCTTGGGTTGAACATCATTTACATGATTTTCTAATGACTATTTCCAAAGCATGTTATCATGCAAAATAGATCAAATGAGCTCTGTTTAAAGATTTAATTAATTAATCATTTGGGCTTTATTTAAATTAAGTCCTAGACACTTTTTATCTAAGATATATTAATTTACTTGGCCTATTTCCTAGGCTCTTGTGAATAAAGGATGTCTGAATGAAATATATCCTTGCTCCAAATTACCCTGTCTGAAGGCTCTTTGAAATGACATCCCTGTCAGGAAATTCAAAGAGTTTCAAAAACAAACAAACAAGCAAAACCTCAGCCAGTCTGGTTGATTATGATTCTACATAATCAATAAATGGAATTTGGTGGTGGTGGTTTGGTCACTAAGTCATATCTGACTCTTGCAACCCCATAGACTGTAGCCTGCCAGTCTCCTGTCCATGGGGTTCTCCAGGCAAGAATACTGGAGTGGGTTGTCACTTCCTTCTCCAGGGGATCTTCCTGACCCAGGGATTGATCCCTGATCTCCTGCACTACAGGCAGTTTTTTAACCAACTGAGCTACCAGGGAAGCCCCTAGTGGAACTTGAGTAACCTTATTTTGGGAGCTTCCCCAGTGGCTTAGTGGTAAAGAATCTGCCTGCAATGCAGGACACTTGGGTTAGATCCCAAAGATCCTTGGAAGAAGGAAATGCAACCCACTCCAGTATTCTTCCTAGAAAATCCTATGGATGGAGAAGCCTGGTGGGCTACACTCCATAGGGTGGCAAAGAGTTGGACACGATTGAGTGACTAACACACACACACACACACACACACACACACACACATATGTCCATCTAGGATTTCAGCCCTTATTTAGACTAGAAGGCACTTTTCAAACCCTGGAGAATCTAATAAAGTGAGTAAAATCAGAAGCCTAGTAGTGGGCTGTCGTACTTGGTGGGTGTGAGTGTGGATTTTCTTTTCCTTTCCATTTTTGTTCTTTTTAATAATGAATCTAAAACATTTATGATTTGCCAAGGGTATGTTCTCTAAAACTGAAAAAGTAACACAGTGTAACAGAAATAACATTCCAACCCACTGACTATTCACTATGATGGCATTTTGGAAAGTAAAATGAGGGACTTCTTTCCAATTCACTTCAGTTTTTATAAACAAAGGGAAATTTGTATCTCTTTAATTTATGATCTTTGTCCTTTTAATTTTCTCTTATTACATTTAACAGTTGCAATTTAATAAGACTAGTTGAAAAGCATTTTTTTTTTTTTTTGGTTAAGATTTATCTTGAGGGAGACTTTGAGAAGGCTAGTCTCAATTTTTCCCCCTGTTTTGGGAATAAAAGAAGCTTTAGTTTATATACTTGACTTAACCTGCCCATTTATTTGGAGGGCATATTCTTTATTTCTTTATTTCAACACTATCTTCCTACTTGAGACATTCAGGTGGTTCTAAACAGTCATGTAGAAAAGAGATGGATATGAATTCATGGGTAGGAAGAGTTTGGAAAAAGTTACAAAGAAACAAAAAATACTCTTTTTTCCTAGAAAAAGAACAGTAAGTGAGTGGTAGATGAGAGGTTTCCATTTGAAAATGCCAAAATAGTATCAGATTTTCTACTTTTCTAAACTTCTTCCAGAGTTCTAAACTTCTTCCAAAATAGTATGGTATCCAAATCAATGATAACTTGGGAAGTGTAAATAGTTTGCAACTCAGATGGTCTGGTTGTTGCCTTGCACTGTTAAATCAAAGGGAAGCAAAACCCCTGGGTGCCATTACTCCTGCCCATTTGGAGATAATGTCTATGATCTAAAACTCAATGTCATAGCCACAGACTTCCTGGATATTTGCTATCACTATCCAAATCAGAGAATGTCTATAATACCTCTATGATCAAATTAATCAATAATTTCAAAGAACTGTTTGTTTCAGGGAGGCAAAGAGTGACCATCAAGATTTAATTCATGAACTGATTGAGATCCAGAGAAATTATGAGGTTTATATGAAATTCCTCCTCTTATTGGGTATGATGTTAAGGACTATAAATAAAAAGAGATATAGGAAGGGGACAATATTTACAGTGCTCTTTCCTTAAAACATAATTATTGAAATGACACTTTTTCTTTTGACCTTTTATAAAGTTTAAAATGGAGAAGGTGATGGCACCCCACTCCAGTACTCTTGCCTGGCAAATCCCATGGATGGAGGAGCCTGGTAGGCTGCAGTCCATGGGGTCGCGAAGAGTCGGACACGACTATCTGACATGACTGAGCTACTTTGCTTTCACTTTTCACTTTCATGCATTGGAGAAGGAAATGGAAACCCACTCCTGGAGAATCCCAGGGACGGGGGAGCCTGGTGGGCTGCCATCTGTGGGATCACACAGAGTCAGACATGACTGAAGTAACTTAGCAGTAGCAGCAAAGTTTAAAAGGACATCATCTAGCATTGTTTGCATTATTTCCTTGGCAACAAGTCCTGTTTAGCCAGATAGGGTTTCTTATTGAGAAAGTCTTTTTTTCCTTGTATCATCTTCACAGGTGTGTGTGGGTTTCTTTACACTTCTCTGCCATTTTGAAGATACTAATAACAGAGAAATACTTAAATGCATCTTTGTACTTCCCTGGGGACTTAACCTTGCATATAGATGGTTTTAGTATGGGCAAATATTTGTTGATCATTCAGTAAAGTTGAAGTGGGCACAAAAGAAAGATCACTAGTGGTTTAAGACTCTGGTTGTAGATCTGTATCTTATGCTAGGTGGAAAACTGACCTAAGGTAGGCATTTACCTTACCTTAATGTAGGTACATCTTAGCCTACTTGTGGTCTGTAAAAGCAGATCAGACTGAATGCGTGTAGAAATGCCCAGCAGCTGCATCCCTTCACCTCTTCAGCCTGCATCATCCCACCTCCCTTTGATTCTCAGTCATTTCTTACATGTTAGGTCAATTTAATTTGTAATGTGTTGGGTACAAAAAAGATCTTAATGACCTGGATAACCACGATGGTGTGATCACTCACCAGTGATCACTCAGCAGTGGCCACAGGACTGGAAAAGGTCAGTTTTCATCCAAATCCCAAAGAAAGGCAATGCCAAAGAATGCTCAAACTACTGCACAATTGCACTCATCTCACACGCTAGCAAAGTAATGCTCAAAATTATCCAAGCCAGGTGTAAGCAGTATGTGACTGAAAAACTTCCAAATATTAAAGCTGGACTGAGGAAAAAAGTAGAGGAATCAGAGGTTAAATTCCCACATCCGTTGGATTATCAAAAAAGCAAGAGAGTTCCAGAAAAATATCAACTTCTGCTTTATTGACTACACCAAAGCCTTTGACGGTGTGGATCACAGCAAATTGTGGAAAATTCTTAAAGTGATGGGAATACCAGACCATCTTACCTGCCTCCTTAGAAATCTATGCAGGTAAAGAAGCAACAGTTAGAACCAGACATGGAACAACGATCTGGTTCCAAATTGGGAAAGGAGTACGTCAAGGCTGTGTTTTGTCACCCGCTTATTTAACTTATATGCAGAGTACTTCATGAGAAATGCCAGGCTATATGAAGCACAAGCTGGAATCAAGATTGCCAGGAGAAATATCAATAACCTCAGATATGCAGATTACACCACACTTGTGGCAGAAAGCAAAGAACTAAAGAGCCTCTTGATGAAAGTGAAAGAGGAGAGTGAAAAAACTGGCTTAAAACTCAACATTCAGATAACTAAGATCATGGCATCTCATCCCATCACTTCAGGGCAAATAGGTGGGGAAACAATGGACATAAAGACAGACTTTATTTTCTTGGTCTCCAAAATCACTGGGGATGGTGACTGCAGCCATGAAATTAAAAGACATTTACTCCTTGGAAGAAAAGCTATGACCAACCTAGACAGCATATTAAAAAGCAGAGATATTACTTTACCAACAAAAGTCCATCTATTCATTGTTTCTCCAGTAGTCATGTGTGGGTGTGAGAGTTGGACCATAAAGAAAGCTGACCACCAAAGAATTGATGCTTTGAACTGTGGTGTTGGACAAGACTCTTGAGAGCCCCTTGTATATCAAGGAGACCTACCAGTCAATCCTAAAGGAAATCAGTCCTGAATATTCATTGGAAAGCCTGATGCTGAAGCTGAAACTGCAATACTTTGGCCACCTGGTGAGAAGAATTGACTCATTTGAAAAGCCCCTGATGCTGGAAAAGATTGAAGGCAGGAGTAGAAGGGAATGACAGGGGATGAGATAGGTGGCTGGCATCACCTACTTGATGAACATGAGTTTGAACAGGCTCTGAGAGTTGGTGATGGACAGGGAAGCCTGGCGCACTGCAGTCCATGGGGTCGCAAAGAGTCGGACACGACTGAGTGACTAAACTGAACTAAATGTGTTGGGTAGAATTTGTTATTCAGTCACTCAGTGATGTCTAACTCATTGCGACCCCATGGACTGAAACACTCCAGGCTTCCCTGTCTTTCACCATCTCCTGAAGTTTGCTCAAACTCATGTCCATTGAGTCAATGATGCCATCCAGATGTAGCCACCTTCTCCTACTGGCCTCAATCTTTCCCAGCATCGGAGTCTTTTCCAATGAGACAGCTCTTCACATCAGGTGGTGAAATTATTGGAACTTCAGGTTCAGCATCAATCCTTATAATGAATATTAAGGCTTCATTTCCTTTAGGATTGACTGGTTTGATCTCCTTGCTGTCTTAAGGGATTCTCAAGAGTCTTCTCCAGCACTACAATTTGAAAGCATAAATTATTCAGTGCTCAGCCTTCTTTATGGTCCAACTCTCACATCCATACATGACTACCAGAAAAGCCAAAGCTTTGATTATACAGACCTTTGTCAGCAAAGTGATGTCTCTGTTTTTAATATGCTGTCTAGTTTGTCACAGCTTTTCTTCCAAAGAGCGGGTGTCTTTTACTTTCATGGCTACAGTCACCATCCCCAGGGATTTTGGAGCCCAAGAAAATAAAATCTGTCACTGTTTCCATTGTTTGACCATCTATTTGCCATAAAGTGATGGCACTTGATGCCATGACCTTAGTTTTTTGAATTTTGAGTTTTAAGCAAGCTTTTTCAATCTCCTCTTTCACTTTCATAAAGAGGATCTTTAGTTCCTCTCCACTTTCTGCCATAAGCATGGTGTCATCTGCATATTTGAGGTTATTGATATTTCTCCCGGCAATCTTGATTCCAGCTTGTGCTTTATCCAGCCTGGCATTTCACATGATGTACACTGCATATCAGTTAAATAAGCAGGGTGACAATATACAGCTTTGACGCTGGGTAGAGTGGGGACATATGAAAAGCAAAGGAAGGGACTTCTGTGGTGGTCCAGTGGTTAAGACTCCACCTTCTAATGCAGGGAGTGTGGGTTCAATCCCTGCTTAGGAAGCTAAGATCCCATATGCCTTATAGCCAAAAAACCAAATGTAAAACAGAAGCAATATTGTAACAAATTCAATAAAAGACTTTTAAAATGGTCCACATTTTTTAAATCTTTTAAAAATTAAAAATAAATAATGAAGAGCAAGGAATATGCTAGTCTTTGGGGATGAAAACCCAACTTGATACAGTGAATTTGTGTGTGTGCTAAGTAGCTTCAGTCATGTCTGACTTTGTGCAAAACTATGGACTATAGGCTGCCAGGCTCCTCTATCCATGGAATTCTCCAGGCAATAATACTGGAGTGGGTTCTCATGCCTGCCTCCAGGGGGGTCTTCTCGACCTAGGGATCAAACTCATGTGTCTATATCTCTTTCTTTGGCAGGTGGGTTCTTGACCACTAGCACCACCAGGGAAAGTTACCACAGATGGAAGAATGGAAATAGGAACTGAGGTGACTATACAACATAGCATTTTAGCATTTAGTCTGGATGTTGAAAAAAATTATTATACCTTTTCTTCTCTTCCACTCATACAGAATTATTCTCTCTGAGGTAAATGATGCTTATTTGTAATTAAGAATATACAAAAAACTGGACAAGAAGCACACATAGGCTATTGAGGAATTCCCAGAGGAGATGATCACCATTGTTCCTTTTGGTTTATGTCCAAATGTCCTCAAGTAGAAGGCAATGATGATCATCTGATTTATGGAGTCCAGGGGTAAGACAAATTCATGGCTATATTAAGTGTTGTGTTGAATGACTCTCTTTAGGATTGCTTATCTTGATTTGGATTGTCAGACCTCACATTTAAAAATGCTTTATTTTCATTGAGACACTCCTTTCTGCAGGTCTCATCCACTCTGTGTGTAATATGCCATAACAAATACATAAATCATCCCCAGCCAGAGATTTAATGTGAGGTTACAGTAATTTTGCCCTGAGTTCTGAAATTCTGGCACTTTCAGGGTTGTTACCCTATAACGCTTTTTTTTTTTTTTTTTTTTTTTTAGTGAAGAAATAATCACACTTTTCTCTATCTCTTAAATATATCTTCTGGCCTTTTCCAGGGCATTAATCATAAAATCCGTGTTTGATAAAAGGAGAAATATAGGAAATAAAAACAAATGAATTAGATTGCAAACAGCATTGAAGGGAACTATGTGAATGCAGAGTATGTTGAGAGGTAAAGGTTTTTGACTTTTGATATGTTAAATCAAAGAATCTTGATAGTGAGATATTTCTCCATGCCTTCAGGATAAGAAATGTTGAATAAAGGTGAATGTGATATATTCTATTTTCTTTTTATTCTTTTGGGACTTTTCACATAGTCATTTTCCCTAAACTGTGCATTAAAATAATAAAAACTGGAATGTGTCTTCTTTTGAATAGTTAAAATGAAACTCGGATGGCTTGAAAATAGGCAATGCAAGGTAGTGAATAGAATTTAATTCATATTTACAGGATGGAAATTGTTTCAGAATGAGTTTCATGGCCCAAATTTATATATGTTTGATATAAAGGCAGATTACTAATAATAAGGATGAATCAGTATAAATATGAAAGTAAATTTTGTAATTACATAAATATGTGCTGTAATTAATCATTCAGTCATGTCCAACTCTTTGTGACCCCATGGAGTGTATGTAGCCCATGAGGCTCCTCTGCCCATGGGGATTCTCAGGCAAGAACACTGGAGTTGGTTGCCATGCCCTCCTCCAGAGGATCTTCCCAACCCAGTGATCGAACCCAGGTTTCCCACATTGCAGGCTGATTCTTTACCATCTGAACCACAAGGGAAGCCCAAGAATACTGGAGTGGGTAGTCTGTTCCTTCTCCAGGGGAACTTCTCGACCCAGGAATCAAACCAGGGTCTCCTGCATTGCAGGCAGATTCTTTACCAGCTAAGCTACCTGGGAAGCCACCAATTATATAGATAACCTCAGGTATTCTGGATGTCTTCCTTTTACCATATTTAATAAAAATATGAGAGTCACAAAAGACACGTTTTCCTAAAAGCTGTTCAAATTCAAGTTGAATGTACAATATAATAACACAAAGTTCACCAGATAAACTTTTAGAAGATATATGTCCTGTTTTTGTGCCATCACTTACTATCTCTAGGGTGACTTGAGGTAAATTATTTAACCTTTATGAATATCAATACTCTCATTTTTTAAATGGTGAAAATATTAGCTTCTTGCCTCTTCTTGGGTGATTGTGAACATCAAACAAAATGATGGATGTAATTGTGCTTTAGAAAATGGCAAAATGCCATATCAAGCTGAGATATTATCCATCTCCACTTTCTTTCAGTTCTACTTCTTAACACAGCAATTCTTTTTTTAAATTTATTTTTTAATTGAAGGAAAAATGCTTTACAATGTTGTGTTGGTTTCTGCCATACAACAATGCAAATCAACCATAATTGTGTGTGTGTGTATATATGTATGTGTGTGTGTGTATATATATATATATATATATATATATATATATATATATCTCACATCCCTCTGGTTAAAACAGTAATTCTTATTAACACATTTTAAGGGCTCTTGGATCTTGCATATCAGACAGATATAATGAGTTTTGATAATACTATCCTCTTTTCCACATGGAGAAGATTCTTCAGCACTATTCAAGAAAGTCCTTTAGCAGGTGTCTAACTTCATGCACTTTCTAGAATGTATCAGTAAATGATTTAGATAATATGAATTTTAGATTCAGTGGACTATTGTTACTGGAAAAAAATTGAGAATAGCACAATATCTCTTACACAGTAAATCCTTAATATATATTTGTGGTTTGAATGAATGGATGTAATAGCAAATGATCTGAATGTGATCCAGGGTGACTGCTGGCCCATGTTGATCCTGTGATCCAACATGACTGCCTGATGGAGCTTTGTGAATACTGTTCCTCACAGGAAAGATTCCTCTACCAGTGATTCAGGCCCTCCTGAGCACCCCAGCTCACGTCCAGTCTGGGAATTTATTAATAAAAACTCTCTAGTCTGACCATATTCCAAAAAAAGTGTTGATTCTCCAATATCCTGCTGCTACTGCTGCTGCTAAGTCACTTCAGTCGTGTCTGACTCTGTGCAACCCCATAGACGGCAGCCCACCAGGATCCTCTCTCCCTGGGATTCTCCAGGCAAGAATACTGGAGTGGGTTACTATTTCCTTCTCCAATGCATGCATGCATGCTAAGTCACTTCAGTTGTGTCTGACTCTGTGCGACCCCATAGACAGCAGCCCACCAGGCCCCTCTGTCCACAGGATTCTCTAGGCAAGAATACTGGAGTGGGTTGCCACTTCCTTCTTCAATATCCTTCTAAAAATTTGTAAAATGAATCAATCTGAATTTATTGAGTAGCTACTATGTACAAATTGTTGCTTTACTATGCATGAAGAAATGTACAAGTTGCTACTCTATCAGCGTAGTGAAATGAGTCAAGTGGATCTCTACAAGAGCAAAAACACAATAATGTGAAAAATACACAAATGAAAACATCCAAGTCCCAAAGTTGGCTTTTAATATGAAAAGACTTTCAAAAGAGAAAGAAGAAACCACAATTTCCAGAAATGAATAGTAACACAAAACCATGTAAGTAAATATACAAATCGATGCTGTAGCTGTTGGCCAGGTCCTCATGTCCGGGGCTGGAGTTTGGATACCCACCTGGGACATGACACAGGGACCACAACCCTGCCAAGTAGAGGCTGACACCAACACTTCTGCATAAAGCCAGGCCCTGGAAGTCTTCCTGCTCAGCCCACCAGCCCAGGGAAATGGGAAGGAAGCTTATCTCTGGCTTGACAGTCTGGGTGACAATTTTAGTGCATGTTAATAACCAGGATATAGACAAGCCTCACTATCCCCTACCCTCTCCCCTACAAAACCCCTTATGCTACCAGAAAGTCATATAGGTGGAACCATATAGTGTATAACCCGACACTGGCTTCTTTCTCTGGTCATAATGCCTTTGAGAGCAATCCTGTGCATCAGTAATTCCTTTCTTTACAATGTTGAGTAACATTCTGTTGTATGAATGTGCCACAACTTGTTTATCTGTTGATTCATTAAGGGCATCTTTTTTTTCCAGTATTTGGTTGACAATAAATAAAGTTCGATGAACACTGATGTACATTTCTCTAGAATAAATCTCTAGTTTGGTTATGTGGTAAACATAGGTTTGACTTTATAAGAAACTGTCAAACCCTCTCCAAAGTCACTGTACTATTTTGCACTAGCACCAGCAATCTATGAGTTTTAACTGCTCTACATTGTCACCTAGTCTTAGTCTCTTCAGTATTTACTTATAATTTTATTTTTCTAATAGATGTGTATCTTGCAAAGCTTTTATGTTGCATTTTCCTGAAGGCAAATAATGAGGAACATCTTTTTATGTATTTGCATGCCTTTTGTATATCCTCTCTGGTTAAGTGTCTGTTCAAGTCTTTTACTCTTTTAAAAAAATTTGTTTTCTGTATGTTGAGATTCAAGAGGTTTGGGTTTTATTTTAACATATTTTATAAAAAAATTTTTATGTACCTTGAAAATATTATCTCCCAGTTCTATAGTCTGTCTTTTCATTCTCTTCAACAGCAGCTTTTTCAGAGCAGTTTTTAAATGTCAATAAATTTCAACTTACCTTTGTTTTCATGAATTATAGTTTATGTGTCATATCTAAGAACTCTTTGCCTAATACCAGATCACAAGTACTTTTTGTTATTTTCGCCTAAAAATTTTATAGTTTCATATTTTAGCGTTAAATCTATTTTAGTGTAAATGTTTGTTTTAGTTTTAAAGTTTAGGTCAGGGGTTTTTTGTTTATGCTTTTGGTATCTAGATTTACATTTTTTGAAAAACTATTTTTTCTCCATTAAATTCCTTTTGCATCTCTGTCAAATATCAATTGACCATATTTGTGTGGGTCTATGTCTGGACTGTATGTTGTCACGTGGATCAGTTTTCAATACTACACAGTTAATTACTGTAGCTTTACAATAACCTAATGTTGACCATTATGATTCCCTCAATCTTATTCCTCTATTGCCCTTGATTATAACTGCACCATACTAGGCTTTTCAGTTCATAAATGTGATATGTCTCTTCATCTATTTCAATCATCTTCAGTTTCTTTTGACAGTATTTTATAGTTTTCAGCACACATATCATGTATATGATTTTTTTAAAATATTTATACCTGTATTTAAATTTCTATAACTATGCAAATAGTATTGCCTTTTTAAATTTTGCAGTTGTTGATGATAGTATATAAAATTCTTTTGATTTTTGGATATTGATCTTGTATCTTGTGATCTTTCTAAACTTGTATCAGTTGCATGTGTCGTGTATGTGTTTGTTGTTTTGTATAATCTTGAGATTTTCTACATAGACAGTTATGTCTTCTGTAAATAGTGACAATTTTATTTCTTTCATTGTAGTCTGTATGTCTTTTAGTTCTTTTTCCTGTTTTATTGAATTGGTTAGGACTTTCAGTAGGATATTGAATAGCAATGTTGAGAGTGAATATCCTTGCTCAGTTCGTGATCTTAGGGTGGAAAGGATCTTTTACCCCTGAGTATGATGTTTCCTGTGGATGGTTTGTTGAGACATAATCATTTTGAAGAAATTGCCTTCTATTCCTAGTATGCCAAGTGTTTTTATTATGAATGGGTACTGAAATGTGTCAAATGCAATCTATGTTTCGATTCATATGATCATATGGTTTTTATTCTTTAGTCTATTAATATCATAGATATAGTTGCTAATTGTTTAAAAACATATGAACCAGACATGTGTTTCCAGCATAAAGCCAAATTGATCATGTATATTATACTTTATACATTATTATACTTTTTTTGATAATAATTTTTGAGGAATTTCATGTTGATGTCTATAAGGGATCAGTTCAGTTCAGTCACTCAGTCGGGTCCAACTCTTTGTGACCCCATGGACTGCAGCATGACAGGCTTCCGTGTCCATCACCAACTACCAGAGCTTGCTCAAACTCATGTCCATCAAGTCAGTGATGTCATCCAGCCATCTCATCCTCTGTCGTCTCCTCCTCCCATCTTCAATGTTTCCCAGGATCAGGGTCCTTTCCAATGAGTAAGTTCTTCCTATCAGGTGGCCAAAGTATGGGAGCTTCAGTTTCAGCATCAGTTTTTCCAATGTGTATTCAGGACAGATTTCCTTTAGGAGTGAAAGATTTTTATATCCTTGCTGTCCAAGGCACTGTCAAGAGTCTTCTCCAACACCACAGTTCAAAATCATCAATTCTTTGGTGCTCAATTCTAATGGTCCAACTCTCACATCTATACATAACTACTGGAAAAACCATAGCTTTGACCAGATGGACCTTTGTTGACAAAGTAATGTCTCTGCTTTTTAATATGCTGTCTAGGTTAGTCATAGCTTTTCTTTCAAGAGCAAGGATCTTTTAATTTCATGGTTGCAGTCACCATCTGCAGTGATGTTGGAGCCCAAGAAAATAAAGTCTGTGACTATTTTCATTATTTTCCCATGATTTGCCATGAAGTGATAGGACCAGATATCATGATCCTAGTTTTTTCAATGTTGAGTTTTAAGCCAGCCTTTTCCTTCTCCTCTTTCATTTTCATCAAGAGGCTCTTTAGTTCCTCTTCACTTTTTGTCATGTGCATATCTGAGCTTATTGATATTTCTCCTGGCAATCTTGATTCCAGCTTGTTCTTCATCCAGCCTGGCATTTCTCATGATATAGTCTGCATATAAATTAAATAAGCAGGGTGACAATATACAGCCTGATGCACTGTTTTCCCAACTTGGAAGCAGTCTGTTGTTCCATGTCCAGTTCTAACTGTTGCTTCTTGACATGCATACAGTTTTCTCAGGAGACAGGTAAGGTGGTCTGCTATTCCTATCTCTTTAAGAATTTTCCACAATTTGTTGTGATCCACACAGTTAAAGGCTTTGGCGTAGTCAATAAAGCAGAAGTTGATATTTTTCTGGAACTCTCTTGCTTTTTCTATGATCCAACAGATGTTGACGATTTGATCTCTTGTTCCTCTGCCTTTTCTAAATTCAGCTTGAACATCTGGAAGTTCTCAGTTCACATACTGTTGAAGACTAGCTTGGAGAATTTTGAGCATTACTTTGCTAGCATGTGAGATGAATGCAATTGTGTGGTAGTTTGAGCATTCTTTGGCATTGCCTTTCTTTGAGATTGGAATGAAAACTGACCTTTTCCAGTCCTGTGGCCACTGCTGAGTTTTCCAAATTTGTTGGCATATTGAGTGCAGCACTTCAACAGCATATCTTCTAGGCTTTGAAATGGCTCAGTTGGAAGTCCATCACCTCTTCTAGCTGTGTTTGTAGTGATGCTTCCTAAGGCCCACTTGACTTCACACTCCAGGATGTCTGGCTCTAGGTGAGTGATCACAACATCATGGTTATCTGGGTCATTAAGATCCTTTTTGTACAGCTCTTCTGTGTATTTTTGCCACCTCTTCTAAATATCTTCTGCTTCTGTCAGGTCCATACCATTTCTGTCCTTTTATTGTGCCTATCTTTGTATGAAATGTTCCTTTGGCAGCTCTAATTTTCCTGAAGAGCTCGCTAGTCTTTCCCATTTTTTTCCCCCTGTATTTCTTTGCACTGATCACTTAGGAAGGCTTTCTTCTGTCTTCTTGCTATTCTTTGGAACTCTGCATTCAGATGTGTATATCTTCCCTTTTCTCCTTTTGCCTTTTGCTTCTCTTTTCTCAGCTATTTGTAAGCTCTTCTCAGACAATCATTTTGCCTTTTTGCCATTAGGGATATTTATCTCTATTCTTTTTCATGTAATATTTTTGTCTAATTTTGGAAATAGGGTAATGCTGACCTCCTAAAATGAGTTGAAAATTGTTCCACCTCTTTTCTTTACAGAAGATATTGTGTGATTTGTTTTAATTTCTTTTTAAAATATATGTTTAGAACCTGAGTTCTTTTTTCACATGGTTTTAATTGCAGGATTACTCAAGTTATCTGTTTCATTATGAATGAGTTTTGCTGCTTTCTTTTGAGGAACTTAATTTTATCTAAGTTGCTGAATTTATGTGTGCAGAGATGATTTTTACATTCTTTTACTATTTTTACAACCTTTGAGGTTTTATTGTAAAATTTTTATTAGGCCTCTGGCTCTTTTATTTTATAGGGAATTTGGGAAACAGATGAATATATTAATAGGCAATGCAGTGAAGTATTCAGAAAAAATTAGATTGTAGGAAACTCTATAGTACAAATTCCTGATTCTTTTAATACAAATAATACCAGGAGTAAAACAGAAAGTGAAAAGAAATCTACTGATAGAAAAAGAGAAAAACCTCAAGAATCATGCTAATCAGTATATGAACATTATTTCAATTCAGATTTAAGTAAACACACTGAAAAAAATAAACATTTATGTGGAAATAAGAAACTTTTGAAAATGACTACATACTTTGTGATATTAAGGGCATGTTTTGTTTTTCTTTTTTAATTCCTTAAGGTGATAATGCTACCATTAAGTAGTAACTTAAAGATTGGAAGATACACTTTGTTATAAATTGGAAGATTTACTATAATTAAGATTTTAATTATAGACTACTTAGTCTGTAATATCAGTGAAATGATAATAGAAATAACATTAATTTTTTCCCCATGGAATATGACAAATCATTTTAGAGAGATATACTCAAACAGTTTCAAATGAAATATAATAGATCACATTTGTTAGAAAAATAATTTAGTGGGAAAGAGTGGAAAGTAAGTAAGGCACTGTTCAAATCAGAATGGTCATAGCTTCATAATTTTTGTGATTGAGTGCTGGTAATTTTCTCTACATTTACCATTATAAAATATTTTCAAAATAAATATATTCCATAATTAAAAAAAAATTTTAAGGAGGTTTTCAACAATTTATAAAATAACTAGTTATTTAAGAAATCATAATGGAAATAATACAATATTTAATGAAAAATTGAGGATTATTCAACATTCATAGGACACAGATAGACTAGTATTTAATGGAAAATTCATATATTAAAAAAGAAGATTAACAACAAATGAGCTGAACATTATTCTCAAGAAATTAGTCAAAGAGTAGAAGAAATTGATCATCACCACCAAAGACTAGACAGAAATGGGCAGAAATGGTAGGGACCTAACAGAAGCAGAAGATAATTAAGAAGAGGTGGCAAGAATACACAGAAGAACTGTACAAAAAGAAGCAACAATTAGAACTGGACATGGATCAACATACTGGTTCAAAATTAGGAAAAGAGTATGTCAAGGCTGTATATTGTCACCGTGTTTATTTAACTTATATGCAGAGTACATCATGCGAAATGCCGGGCTGGGTGAAGCGCAAGCTCAAGCACAAGCACAAGCTGAGTCTGAGCAAGTTCCGGGAGTTGGTGATGGACAGGGAGGCCTGGCATGCTGCAATCCATGGGGTCGCAGAGAGGCGGACATGACTGAGCGGCTGAGCTGAACTGAACCAAACCAATGACCAAACAAACAGCTGGAAATAAATAATGAAGATTAGAAACTAATAAAATATCAATTAAATCTGTAAAACCAAGAGCTGATTCTTTAAAAGTACTATGGAGACTCTGGCAAGATCTAAGAAGAAAAAATAGATGTGAAGACACTAATAAATGCACTTCAAAAAGATATTTTAAATGAAGGTAATATTATAAAGGGCTTCCCTTGTGGCTCAACTGGTAAAGAATCCGCCTGCAATGCAGGAGACCTGCGTTCAATCCCTGGATTGGAAAGGTCCCCTAGAGAAGGGAAAGGCTACCCAATCCAGTATTCTGGCCTGGAGAATTCCATGGACTAGTTGAAAAGAGTCAGAAACATTTCATGCCAAAACATTTGAAAGCATTCTAGAAAGATAAATTACCACAACTACCTCTTTAAGAAATAGAAAATCTTGGTAGACCTATACTCTTTTTTTCAGGACCAGGCTTTATTATATTTAAATTTTGCTGAAATTTCAGGAAACAAATACTCAATAGCATGAAAAAACTGTTAAAAAAAAAAGTTTGTCCTACAAGAAACAACTGGTGGTCATTAATCTTTAGCCCATTCATCTGGTTCATTGTAAAAAATAGCCAGAGGACGTGAAAAGGGGTGCTGACTTAATGTGAGGATCAAGAGAAGCCATAAAGATGCTAACTTAAACAGTGTGACCTTTAAACTGATTGGTTATAAATGACATATTTTAAGGACAGGAAATGTACAGATCAATAATAGTAAGGATATACATTGCTGCAAGTCCTGCCTTTTGGGGGACTCTTTACCCACTCTCAGTGTTTATGCTGAGAGCTTTGTACTTTCCTTCTCTTTAATAAATCCTATTCACTTGCTACTATGAAAAAAAAATTGTCCTACAAAATTTCAAAGGCAGAGAAATCTTTTCATTTATTTAATGAGTAAAGAAATAGCACAAAATAGTATTAGAAATACAAATTGCAGTTCAATATTACTTATGAAAATGAATTCAAACATGCTAAATCCAATACTCAAAAATGAATTCAACAATAAATATTTAAAATCACTATAAATGAATTGAGATTATCACAGGAAAGCAATAATTGTTTAACATTACAAAAGCTATATACTAAAATAACATCCCAGTTATTTTAGTAAAAATATGTTATGAGAAGCCTAAAAGAAATATAATAGAGGAAGTATATAACTTTATAAGAAAAATAAAGGTAAATACATTAAGAGATTTTGGTAATTGATTAAAAATACAATAAAATAAAAATGCTTGATTTTATACCCATTATAGAAATCATTATTTTATCGTAAGTTGGATTACTAAAATTAATATAGAAGAGTTTAGAGAATAGCCATGATAGTTTTGAAGGAAAGTAAGTTATAGGAATTTGCTTTTCCTGATCAAGATTTGTTATAAAATTAGAGTTGTTAAAACATCCTGAAACAAAAAGATGCTGAAATAAGAATTCTAAAATTATGAGGAAAAGATTTGCAAATTTACTACATTAAGATTTAAAATTAGATTATATTAAATTTAGATAACATTGAAATTTATATTAAGATAAAAAGCACTATAAGTAGGTAAAAAGAAAATCTACATACATAATGGGAGGGTATATTAGTGATACATGAGACAGAGAAAGAATTACTATTGAGATTATATCAGAATTACTACAAATGAGTGAGGAAAAAACAGCACAATTGAAGAATAGACAATATAAGAATATGAAAGCCATCTGACCTATAAGCATGCAAAAAGACAGTTCAGCCTTTCTAATGATCAGGAAAAAGAAATTAAAACAGAAATGAGCTAGCATTTCACACTCATCAATTTGGGGGAATTTTAAATTGTGTGTTTGTGTGTGTATGAATGTGTTCGTGTGACTTTCAGTGTCAACTAGGCTATAAGAAAATTGGAGCTTTCATCCTGCTTATCTGATCAGGAATATGATGGAAGATGCTTAAAAACTGGCTTTCCAAGAAAAAAAAAAAGACACACAAAAGCCCCACTTGAAGTATTGTCTAATTTCAAAGTCCCAATCGGAGGTGATGTTAGGGAACAGAGTAAAAGAGAGGTGTGCACAATTAGAATTGCTCAAAACCTTGAGGTATAGTTTAAAATGTATACCACTGAGAAAATCTAGTTTATAGGAACAAGGAGCATTAATTTTAAAAGTAAAATTAATAATCTAAATCTAAATCAATCTAAATCAAATCATCTAAGTGATCTAAACAGAAGCATCATAAAAACATTATATTTCCATAAAGGCATGGCAGTTAAAATGAATAAGTTAATAACTATGTAGATAAATTTAAAACATGACTTTAAGTGAACAAATAAAATTGCAATGTGATAGCAGGTGTGTAAAATTTGAAAACAATGCAATGTGACTTATGAACAGTCACATATATGTGGTAAAATATGAAAACATGGATTAAAAAGACATCAAATTCTTCCTTGTGGCACTCTCGGAAGAGAGGGTGGGATAGAAAGGGAGTGTAGGGCTTCAGTTATTTTAGTAACATGTCATTTCTTTATGAAAATAAAGATTTGCAGTGAATCATTTTAGATCTGATTAGAGAGAGCATGGTTGTTGGTTTTATTGTCTTCCTACTTTTACCATATGTTTGAAATAAGATATCTGGGGTGAAAATCCTATCTCTGGCCCCCAAATCTTACAGCTATGATGAGGGTAAGATGCTCTGTAGACATGACTGGTTTATTCAGTATTGGATGACAGTGACATATGCAGAGGCCCCCAAAGGGACTGTCATAACCTGAGGGAGCCAGGGAGGTCCTCACATTCCGTGAGCGCTGCAGCGAATTGCTGGACCTGGAATGATCCCTGTGAGATTCAGTGGTTCTCAATCTGGGACCATTAGGTGACCATCACTTGGCTCACCAATGATTACAGTGCAGTGTCAGCTTTCATCATACACAAAGCCAGGGATGCCAGAAGGAGCCATCCAAGGGTACCAGGGGGATCTCAACCTTGAATCATTACGGAGAAGGTGTCAGAAGTGAGATACAACAGAATTGCTCTGTTAACAACTGCATCCATCTCCTTTCTTTCTATGGACTAGCTTCACTGAGCTGATTTGATATATAACCCAGGCATATTCCAGTCATCTCCAGGGACTACCTGGCTAAGCAACAGGAAATAAAAATCACCATTTAAACTTGAAGGCTGTCTGTCCATGGATGGTCATTTAATAATGAGAAATTTCATGGAACCCTAGAATGTTAGGATTCAGAGTTCAATCAAGTCACTTATTTCTACTTTTAAGTGTGGAAATGGAGGCACCTCAGAGATTCGGTGACCTACCAGATCTCTAGAGTGAAGGACAAAGTCTGGGACCCAAATGATTTAATTACAAACTGAGCGACTTCTCATAGCCACAAGAAATTATTCCATTACAGAGCTTCAAGGAAGACTGTTTGGGATTCTCTCTCCTTCGCTCTCTCTCTTTTATTCCAAGTTTAAAAAAAAAAAATGCATCGAAAATCCCATGAGAGCTGAAATTGCTGAAGACAACTAGCTCTTTAATTATGATGTGCAGTCAGCTTCTTTTACTCTTCACTTATCTCTGAAGTTGGATGGCCTGGTACCTTGAAATGCTCCCTGACAGGTCCCTGTGATTTGTATCAGCTCACAAATTAAAAAATGCAGACTTGCAGCTCTAATTTGCCAGAATCCTTAAGATCTCTTTTATCATGCCCTGCTGGCTGGGTGGAAAGCAACGCTCTCTTTAGTGACAATCTGCTCTAATCATTTTTTATTCAGGTGGCAGGCAGGGTTCAGGCAAAACATGAAAGAGAGTGATTGGAGCACAGTGTCTTCAGATGGCTTAAACTGTGTCACTCAGATAATTTTGATCCTTTTTCATTTAGCCACATTTAAACAGGTTTCTTTTGCAGCTCAGGAGACCAAACCCTGGCACAGGGTATAAATAAGGTGCATCAGAAAAGATCATGGCGTTTGAAATCTGAAGTTACTCCCTTCTAGATGTATGTGACCTTCAGTTTCTAAATCTCTCTGAGTCCTCCTTTCCTCGTGGATAAAATAGGAAAAAAGTAAATGTCCCCATCACTGGATTGCTCTGAAGGGGAAATGAGCTTTGAGAATTGTATGTGAAAGTGTTTTATGTATTTTAAAGTGTTACATAAATGTTAGTACCCTATATTCATTTTCTATGTGAATTTTTAAGACTTGCAATCTTGTCTAAAATTCAGCTTTTAGAAATGTGGACATATGAAAAATTTCCAGGTAAATATCTAACTGTCCCTTCTGAGTGAAAAAAAAAATCATATAGATTCTGGTTTTATTTTTCCTTAGTTGTGCCATTCTGAAAGGTAGATGTAAGGACGGATTGCATAATACGCAATGATCTTATTTAATATGGGTTTCTGGAGAGGAGAGAGAAATTATTTCTTTGCCACAAACTACAGCTGTTTATTTCACTTTATGAGAAAAAAAAATCAATGAGAAAAGAAGACAGCTACTGGGGCCACGGGGAAGAAATTTAAAATGGCAGTTGGTTTGGGAGTTGGTTTAGAGAAAGTCTCCATCTTTTTGATTGAGGAGGCAGATCTCATTTATTAAAACCTTTAAAAAGCACGTAAAAGTTACAGGGATTGAACTAAAAAGTATCGTCTCTGCCTCCATTGAATATATGCTTCTTGACAATTGTATTTCAAATTCAGTTGCCCCTCATTATATGAACTCTGGTTAACCTCATTATTCACTAATCAAAGCTCAGAAATGGAATGTATTAGGATAGTCAGAGATAAGTTACTCAGCAAAGGAAAATAGTACTACCACTCACTTCCAGATTCTACTGGTACTTAATTGTTCCTCTATCTCTCTAAGGTAGAGATCTCTGACTAGATCTCACTAAGGTAGCTTTCAAGTTAGAAAAAAAATGCCAATTTTCTGTGTTTCCATGAAACACCTAGAACACTATTCAATACATGTTTGTTGAATTTTATTAAATATTGAGTTGGCCAGAAGTTCACACAAGTTTTTCCATAAGATGGTACACGAAACCCCAAACAAATTTTTTGACCAACACAATACCTAAAACCTTATGTATGTATGTTAAATGGGAAAATTCTTTACAAAGTAGAGCATTCTTATGGCATAGGAAGACGTTTCTAATCAGGCCTCAGGATAATAATTATTTGCTATTCACTACAATTTTCCAGCCACATAGTTGGGGAAACAATTATTTTCCCCTTCTTGGACTGCTTGTGAGAATAACTCCTTGAGAATAGGCCCTGTGTCTTCTACTCTTTTGCCTGTTTCTATGGTACAGCTCCAGGAAAAATGAGGAGCACAGTTAGAGAATGATATCTTTGAAACCAGAACTTACAGAGTCCTCAATGGTCAAAGCTATGGTTTTTCCAGTAGTCATGTACAGATGTGAGAGTTGGACCATAATGAAGGCTGAGTGCCAAAAAATCAATGCTTTGGAACTGTTGATGCTTTTGGACTCTTGAGTTTCCCTTGGACTGCAAGGAAGATAAAACCAGCCAATCCTTAAGGAAATCAACCCTGAATATTCATTGGAAGTACTGATGCTGAAGCTGAAGCTTTGTCCACCTGATATGAAGAGCCGACTCATTGGAAAAGACCCTGATTCTAAGAAAGATTGAAGGCAGGAGGAGAAGGGGATGACAGAGGATGAGATGGTTGAATGGCATTATCGATTCAATGGTCATGAATTTGAATAAACTTTGGGAGATAGCGAAGGACAGGGAAGCCTGACATGCTGTGGTCCATGGGATTGCAGAGTTGGACATGACTGAACGACTGAATAACAATAATTTCAACTCAAGACCAGGTAGAACAAATATGTTCCCTAAACCAAGCACAAAAGATGTCGTCTTCTGGATAGCCTGACTTCAGATCCTCCATGCCAACAACCTCCACTCAGAGCACACCCAAAGCCTCTCTTTGTTCCCCAGGCCCCTGTTTGCCATTGAGTCTCTGCAAAATACAAGGCTCTGTTGCTACAGAAAACTCGGAGTAAGCAGCCTTTGCTCATGCTCTTTTGGATGGTCTTCTTTTGTTTCCAAATTCTCCACCCCTTATTTATTATCAAATCTGGGGCCTCCAACTCCTGATGGGAAACAGTTATTTTTTTCTTCTCAGTGAGGAGAATAATGAAAGACCAGCCATTTCTACTTTCAATACACAAGCAGATCCAGGCTTTTCACTGATGCAGACCTCTATCAGCTGCCCCATTGAGGGTGGTTTCCACCACTTCTCTCCAGATATGGACCCTCAATATCTACAATGTGGCTGCTTTAACTGGTGGTAACTCCCAAGAATGAGAAGAATGTCAGTTTCCTTTTCACATTGTTACCTGGTAGAGTCCATGTGTAGTCAGGAAGCACTGTGTATGCTGCCTGATCATGCAGTAGTTACTATTAGACTTATCAGTAGCATCATCATCAAAAATTGCATGTGTAAAATAATTAAAGCAGTCAAAATTATTTGTAAGGTTTATACTGGGCTTCCTTTATCTTCCTTTGGGGGCAATATTTTATTTATACTCTGATGGGTTTTGCCCAGCCTTGCAAACATCTATCAATCTAGGCCAAGTAAAAGTGAGTGCTTAACAACAGGTGAACATTAATATGTTGATTGGCCTCCGGCTTCCAGTAAAATGTAAGGAAACCTAAAGCCCTTTTATCAGATGGAAATACTATGATTGCAAATAAACTTTTAAACAGAATACCCTAATGTCTTAGCCCTGGAGTCTTTTTTTTTTTTCCCTTTAGGTACAGTGTGTGTGTATGTGTGTGTGTGTGTGTGTGTGTGTGTGTGTGTGTGTGCGCACGCGCATGCGCACATGCTCAGTTGCTCAGTTTTGTCTGACCCTTTGTGACCCCACGGACTGTAGTCTGCCAGGCTCCTCTGTCCATGGGATTCTCCAGGCAAGAATACTGGAGTGGGTTGCCATGCCCTCCTCCAGGGGAGCTTCCTGATCCAGGGATCAAAACCACACCTCTGGTGGCTCCTGTATTGGCAGGCAGATTCTTTACTACTAAGTACAGTGGTACTTCTGTGTCTATGGGTTCTGCATCTCTTACTTGACCAATCTTGGAATTCACAATAGGGGCTGTAGACTGTATTGTACCATTTTATAGAAAGGACTTCAGCATCCATGGATTTTGAATCCTCCAGGTTCCTGAGACCCATCGCCAGTGGATAGAGCGACCACTGCACTCACTCTCAAGTAAAATGAAGCTGAGGGCTGTTCATGGTGATTTGCATCAGACCTGATAAATCTCTTAAGAATTATCTTGGAACTTGAACTACTCTTAAGTCAATCCTAAACACACCATATGTTTAACTCTGTTAAATGTGTAAAGGGGCTCACCTGGGGAATCTTCTTTGCTCAGAGGAAGCCACAGAGGCTACTATTCACAGGCTTTAAAATCAGACTAACTTGCCTAATTGGTGATATTTATAAGTCTATTTCCCCCCATGTGTGTTTATCTGTTTACTTGTTCGTGTATTTACATGTCCATTCTTTACAAGACCCCATGATAGATGCTCAGAATATAGTATTTAGCATAGCTTAACTCTAGTCATCAAACTCCTCTGAGCATATTAAAGGACCCTAGGTAGAGAAGAAGGAAGCAAACGTGTACCTATGTAGATATCCACCACCTGAAAGTCCTTCTCTCCACTGCATCTTCCCAACTGGAGATTCTTGCTTGATAGGCATCTCCATCTCTTACAAATGAAGGAAGGAAACACACAAATCAGGTGGACTAAGTTTGGGAGAGAATTTTGGTGACAAGAGAGAAAGACATAGCAAAGAGACTAATTTGGTTTTGCTTTTGTTGTTCATGTAGTTATAAGCATCTCTCAGGCATGAGAAAGATATTAAAAATAAGAGATACAGCTCATATAAATGTTTTTAAAGTTTTTTTTTTTTTTAATTTTAAGCACACCCACTGGTACTCTTGGTATTTTTGCAAGAGAGCAATATTTTGAATTGCTCGCAGCAGTTATCTTTGAAAAAGGAATACTGCTCAGAGGCTGGGCCATATGGAACTCCAGTTACATTCCAGTTACATAGGTAAATAAGCAATTACAATGCAGTGGTATCAGCGCTTTGATCAGGGAAACATACTGAAGGTGTCTAAGCAGTAAGGGCAGATTAAAAGAGGAATGATATCTAAGCTGAGATCTGAAGCATGAGATATCCAGACAAACCCGGGCTTGGGAGAGAGGATCAACAATGGAGTCAGAGAAGCAGTAGGATTGCAAAGAAATAAAGTGTGTATGGAAGTAAAGGGAAACATAACTTTAAGAATGGCATTTTCTTTAGATAGTACCTTATAAAGTCCAGAATGTAGCCTGGGGTTTTCTTTAATAAGTTCTCCTTTCATCTGTGTAATATGCATCTCCCCACGCAATTAAAAATTTTTATTGTAGTATAGTTTATATACAGTGTTGTGTAAATTTCTGCTGTATAGCAAAGTGACAGTTATTACAGGATATTGAGTATATTTCCCTGTGGTATATAATAGGACCTTGTTGTTCATCCATCATATATATATATATATATATATATACACACACACATATATTACTAGTTTGCATCTCCTAATCCAAACTCCCAATCCATCCCTCCCCAACTCTCCCCCTTGATGACTGCAGGTCTGTTCTGTGTGTCCATGAGTCAGATTATTTTGTAGATAAGCTCATTTGTGTGTATTGTAGATTCCACATACTAGTGATATCATATGGCATTTGTGTTTCTCTTTCTGGCTTTCTTTACCAAGTATGATAATATCTAGGTTCATCCATGTTGCTGCAAATAGCATTACTTCATTCTTTTTGATGGCTGAGTAGTATTCTATTCTACATATGTACCACGGCTACTTAATCTATTCATCTGTCTTGGGCATTTTGGTAGTTTCTATGTCTGACTTGTTAATAGTGCTTCTATTAATATTGTTGTTCAGTCTCTAAGTTGTGTCCAACTCTTGGTGGCCCCATGGAATACGACACAGCAGGCTCCTCTGTCCTCCACTATCTCCCACAGTTTGCGCAAATTCATGTCCATTGTGTCAGTGATGTTATCTAACCATCTCATCCTCTGCCATCCCCTTCTCATTTTGCCTTTAATCTTTCCTGGAATCAGGGTTTCTTCCAATGAGTTGGCTCTTCACATCAGGTGACCAAAGTATTGAATATGCAAGATTGATTTCTTTTAGGATTGACTGGTTTGATCTCCTTCAGTCCAAGGGACTCTCAAGAGTCTTCTTCAGAATCACAAATCGTTTTGTTTTGTTTCTTTTTATTTTTATTTTTTTAGTTTGGATTTTTTTTAATATATAAAAATTTATTTTAATTGGAAGCTAATTACTTTACAATATTGTATTGGTTTTGCCATACATCAGCATGAATCTGCTACAAGTGTACTTGTGTTCCCCATCCTGAACCCCCCTCCCACCTCCCTTCCCATAAAATCCCTCTGGGTCATCCCAGTGCACCAGCCCCGAGCATCCTGTATCATGCATCAAACCTGGACTGGTGATTCGTTTCACATATGATATTATACATGTTTCAAGGCCATTCTCCCAAATCATCCCACCCTCGCCCTCTCCCACAGAGTCCAAAAGACTGTTCTACACATCTGTGTCTCTTTTGCTGTCTCACATACAGGATTATCACTACCATCTTTCTAAATTCCATATATATGCGTTAGTATACTGTATTGGTGTTTTTCTTTCTGGCTTACTTCACTCTGTATAATAAGCTCCAGTTTCATCCACCTCATTAGAACTGATTCAAATGTATTCTTTTTAATGGCTGAGTAATACTCCATTGTGTACATGTACCACAGCTTTCTTATCCATTCATCTGCTGATGGACATCTAGGTTGCTTCTATGTCCTGGCTATTATAAACAATGCTACGATAAACACTGGGGTACACATGTCTCTTTCAATTCTGGTTTCCTCGGTGTGTATGCCCAGCAATGGGATTGCTGGGCCATATGGCAGTTCTATTCATGTGGCAGTTCTGTTCTCCATAGTGGCTGTACTAGTTTGCATTCCCACCAACAGTGTAACAGGGTTCCCTTTTCTCCACACCCTCTCCAGCATTTATTTCTTGCAGACTTTTGGATAGCAGCCATTCTGACTGGCTTGAAATGATACCTCATTGTGGCTTTGATTTGCATTTCTCTGATAATGAGTGATGTTGTGCATCTTTTCATGTGTTTGTTAGCCATCTAAATGTCTTCTTTGGAGAGGTGTCTGTTTAGTTCTTTGGCCCATTTTTTGATTGGGTCTTTTATTTTTCTGGAATTGAGCTGCAGGAGTTGCCTGTACATTTTTGAGATTAATTCTTTGTCCATTGCTTCGTTTGCTATTATTTTCTCCCATTCTAAAAGCTGTCTTTTCACCTTGCTTATAGTTTCCTTTGTTTTTCAGAAGCTTTTAATTTTAATTAGGTCCCATTTGTTTATTTTTGCTTTTATTTCCAATATTCTGGGAGGTAAGTCATAAGAGGATCCTGCTGTGATGTATGTCGGAGAGTGTTTTGCCTATGTTCTCCTCTAGGAGTTTTATAGTTTCTGGTCTTATGTTTAGATCTTTAATCTATTTTGAGTTTATTTTTGTGTATGGTGTTAGAAAGTGTTCTAGTTTCATTCTTTTACAAGTGGTTGACCAGTTTTCCCAGCACCACTTGTTAAAGAGATTGTCTTTTCTCCATTGTATATTCTTGCCTCCTTTGTCAAAGATAATGGGTCCATAGGTGTATGGATTTATCTCTGGGCTTTCTATTTTGTTCCATTGATCTATATTTCTGTTTTTGTGCCAGTACCATACTGTCTTGATGACTGTGGCTTTGTAGTAGAGCCCAATGTCAGGCAGGTTGATTCCTCCAGTTCCATTCTTCTTTCTCAAGATTACTTTGGCTATTCGAGGTTTTTTGTATTTTCATAAAAACTGTGAAATTATTTGTTCTAGCTCTGTGAAAAATACCGTTGGTAACTTGGTAGGGATTGCATTGAATCTATAGATTGTTTTGGGTAGTATACTCATTTTCACTATATTGATTCTTCTGATCCATGAACAGGGTATATTTCTCCATCTATTCGTGTCCTCTTTGATTTCTTTCACCAGTGTTTTATAGTTTTCTATATATAGGTCTTTCGTTTCTTTAGGTAGATATATTCCTAAGTATTTTATTCTTTTAGTTGCAATGGTGAATGGAAATGTTTCCTTAATTTCTATTTTCTCATTATTAGTGTATAGGAATGCAAGGGATTTCTGTGTGTTGATTTTATATCCTGCAACTTTACTATATTCATTGATTAGCTCTAGTAATTTTCTGGTGGAGTCTTTAGGGTTTTCTATGTAGAAGATCATGTCATCTGCAAACAATGAGAGTTTTACTTCTTCTTTTCCAATCTGGATTCTTTTATTTCTTTTTCTGCTCTGATTGTTGTGGCAAAAACTTCCAAAACTATGTTGAATAGTACTGGTGAGAGCGGGCACCCTTGTCTTGTTCCTGACTTTAGGGGAAATGCTTTCAATTTTTCACCATTGAGGATAATGTGTGCTGAGGGTTTGTCATATATAGCTTTTATTATGTTGAGGTATGTTCCTTCTATTCCTGATTTCTGGAGAGTTTTTATCATAAATGGATGTTGAATTTTGTCAAAGGCTTTCTCTGCATCTATTGAGATAATCATATGGCTTTTATTTTTCAATTTGTTAATGTTGTGTATTACATTGATTGATTTGTGGATATTGAAGAATCCTTGCATACCTGGGATAAAGCCCACTTGGTCATGATGTATGATCTTTTTAATTTGTTGTTGGATTCTGATTGATAGAATTTTGTTAAGGATTTTTGCATCTATGTTCATCAGTGATATTGGCCTGTAATTTTCTTTTTTTGTGGGATCTTTGTCAGGTTTTGGTATTAGGGTGATGGTGGCCTCATAGAATGAATTTGGAAGTTTACCTTCCTCTGCAATTTTCTGGAAGAGTTTGAGTAGGATAGGTGTCAGCTCTTCTCTAAATTTTTGGTAGAATTCAGCTGTGAATCCATCTAGACCTGGGCTTTTATTTGCTGCAAGATTTCTGATTACAGTTTCAATTTCTGTGCTTGTGATGGGTCTGTTAAGATTTTCTATTTCTTCCTGGTTCAGTTTGGAAAGTTGTACTTTTCTAAGAATGTGTCCATTTCTTCCACATTGTCCAATTTATTGGCATATAATTGCTGATAGCAGTCTCTTATGATCCTCTGTATTTCTGTGTTGTCTGTTGTGATCTCTCCATTTTCATTTCTAATTTTATTGATTTGATTTTTCTCCCTTTGTTTCTTGATGAGTCTGACTAATGGTTTGTCAATTTTATTTATCCTCTCAAAGAACCAGCTTTTGGCTTTGTCAATTTTTGCTATGGTCTCTTTTGTTTCTTTTGCATTTATTTCTGCCCTAATTTTTAAGATTTCTTTACTTCTACTAACCCTAGGGTTCTTCATTTATTCCTTTTCTAGTTGCTTTAGGTGTAGAGTTAGGTTATTTATTTGACTTTTTTCTTGTTTCTTGAGGTATGCCTGTATTGCTATGAACCTTCCCCTTAGCACTGCTTTTACAGCATCCCACAGGTTTTGGGTTGTTGTGTTTTCCTTTTCATTCATTTCTATGCATATTTTGATTTCTTTTTTGATTTCTTCTGTGATTTGTTGGTTATTCAGAAGTGTGTTGTTCAGCCTCCATATGTTGGCATTTCTAATAGTTTTTCATCTGTAATTTACATCTAATCTTACTGCACTGTGGTCAGGAAAGATGCTTGGAATATCAACTTTTTTGAATTTACCAAGGCTAGATTTATGGCCCAGGATGTGATCTATCCTGGAGAAGGTTCTGTGTGCACTTGAGAAAAAGGTGAAATTCGTTGTTTTGGGGCGAAATGTCCTGTAGATATCAATTAGGTCTAACTGGTCTATTGTATCATTTAAAGTTTGTGTTTCCTTGTTAATTTTCTGTTTAGTTGATCTATCCATAGGTGTGAGTGGGGTATTAAAGTCTCCCACTATTATTGTGTTATTGTTAACTTCCCCTTTCATACTTGTTAGCATTTGTCTTACATAATGTGGTGCTCCTATGTTGGGTGCATATATATTTATAATTGTTATATATTCTTGGATTTATCCTTTGATCATTATGTAGTCTCCTTCTTTTTCTCTTTTCACAGCCTTTGTTTTAAAGTCTATTTTATCTGATATGAGTATTGCTACTCCTGCTTTCTTTTGGTCTCTATTTGCATGGACTATCTTTTTCAAGCCCTTCACTTTCAGTCTGTATGTGTCCCTTGTTTCAAGGTGTGTCTCTTGTAGACAACATATATAGGGGTCTTGTTTTTATATCCATTCAGCCGGTCTTTGTCTTTTGGTTGGGGCATTCAACCCATTTGCATTTAAGATAATTATTGATAAGTATGATGCCGTTGCCATTTACTTTATGTTTTGGCTTCGAGTTTATACACCCTTTTTGTACTTCCTGTCTAGAGAAGATCCTTTGGCATTTATTGGAGAGTTGGTTTGGTGGTGATGAATTCTCTCAGCTTTTGCTTGCCTGTAAAGCGTTTGATTTATCCTTCATATTTGAATGAGATCCTTGCTGGGTACAGTAGTCTGGGATGTAGCTTATTTTCTTTCATCACTTTAAGTATGTCCTGCCATTCCCTCCTGGCCTGAAGAGTTTCTATTGAAAGACCAGCTGTTATCCTTATGGGAATCCCCTTGTGTGTTATTTGTTGTTTTTCCCTTGCTGCTTTTAATATTTGTTCTTTGTGTTTGATCTTTGTTAATTGATTAATATGTGTCTTGGGGTGTTTTGCCTTGGATTTATCCTGTTTGGGACTCTCTGGGTTTCTTGGACTTGGGTGATTATTTCCTTCCCCATTTTAGGGAAATTTTCAACTATCATCTCCTCAAGTATTTTCTTGGACTTGGGTGATTATTTCCTTCCCCATTTTAGGGAAATTTTCAACTATTATCTCCTCAAGTATTTTCTCATGGTCTTTCTTTTTGTGTTCTTCTTCTGGGACTCATGATTCGAATGTTGGGGTGTTTAACATTGTCCCAGAGATCTCTGAGATTGTTCTCATTTCTTTTAATTCATTTTTCTTTTTTCCTCTCTTATTCATTTATTTCTACCATTCTATCTTCTGCCTAACTAATCCTATCTTCTGCCTCCGTTATTCTACTATTTGTTCCCTCCAGAATGTTTTTTATATCATTTATTGCATTATTCATTATATATTGACTCTTTTTTATTTCTTCTAGGTCCTTGTTAAACCTTTCTTGCATCTTCTCAATCCTTGTCTCCAGGCTATTTATCTGTGATTCAATTTTGTTTTCAAGATTTTGAATCATTCTCACTATCATTTTTCAAAATTCTTTAACAGGTAGATTCCCTATCTCTTCCTCTTTTGTTTGGGTTGGTGGGCATTTACTCTGTTCCTTTACCTGATGTGTATTCCTCTGTCTCTTCATCTTGTTTATATTGCTGTTTGGGGTGGCCTTTCTGTATTCTGGCAGTTTGTGGAGTTCTCTTTATTGTGGAGTTTCCTTGCTGTGGGTCGGGTTGGACGGGTGGCTTGTCAAGGTTTCCTGGTTAGGGAAGCTTGTGTCGGTGTTCTGGTGTGTGGAGCTGGATTTCATCTCTCTGGAGTGCAATGAAGTGTCTAGTAGTGAGTTATGAGATGTCAATGGGTTTGAAGTGACTTTGGGCAGCCTGTATATTGAAGCTCAGGGCTATGTTCCTGTGTTGCTGGAGAATTTGCATGGTATGTCTTGCTCTGGAACTTGTTGGCCCCTGGATGACGCTTGGTTTCAGTGTAGGTATAGAGGCATTTGATAAGCTCCTGTCAATTAATGTTCCCTGGAGTCAGGAGTTGTCTGGTGTTCTCAGGATTTGGACTTAAGCCTCCTGCTTCTGGTTTCCAGTCTTATTTTTACAGTAGCCTCAAGACTTCTCCATCTATACAGCACCGTTGATAAAACATTTAGGTTTAAAGATGAAAAGTTTCCCCACAGTGAGGGACACCCAGAGAGGTTCACAGAGTTACATGGAGAAGAGAAGAGGGAGGAAGGAAGATAGAGGTGACCAGGATGAGATGAGGTGGAATCAAAAGAGGAGAGAGCAAACTAGCCATTAATCAATTCCTTATGTGTGCTCCACAGTTTGGACAGCTCAGAGATGTTCATGGAGTTATACAGAGAAGAGAAGAGGAAGGAAGGAGACAGAGGTGCCCAAGAGAATAAAGGGGGAACCGAAAGGAGAGAGACAGATCCAGCCAGTAATCAGTTCCCTAAGTGTTCTCCACCGTCCGGAACACACAAAGAGATTCACAGAGTTGGGTAGAGAAGAGAAGGGGGAGGGAGGAGATAGAGGGGACCTGGTGGAGAAAAAGGAGAGTCCAAAGTGGGAGAAAGCAGTCAAGCCAATAATCTCTCTCCCAAGTAAAAAATGGGTACTGAAGATTGGGTTCTTAAAGGTACAAAATTGATAACAAATACCAAAAATCAAAGATTAAAAATCTAGAGTAGAGGTTGGATTTTCAAAAATACAATATTAAAAAAAGTCACAAAAATTATAATAGATATATATATGTGTGTGTATATGTGTATATATATATATGAAGTTTGCTTTAAAAAATAGGGTCTCTTTTTTTGCGAAGTAATAGTAGGTTATAAAAATGAAAATGGAGTAATAGATGACTTAAAAATAAAAAATAAAAAAATGAAAGAATGAAAGTAAAAATAGTAAAAATATATCTAGGACTTTCTCTGGTGTTGTTGTGGGCAGTGTGGGGTCAGTTCATTTTCGGATAGTTCCTTGATCCGGCTTTTATTTCTCAAGATCTATAGGGCCCCTTCCTATGTAGTTGGTACTAACTACAGGGTTTTAATCTAGCATCTGTCACTTCCAAGGAGGTTCCCTGTGTTTTAGCTTCTTCTGTTTGCTGGTCTCTTCAGTGTCTAACTTCTGCCCTGACACAAGGCGGTGGTGGTGGACACTTTTTTAGGTTCACTTGTTCAATCATGCTGTGGGGAGGGAGGGACACTGCAAACAAATAACACTGGCATGTGCTCGCAGTGTCTCAGCCACATTGGGTTTGTCCCCACTCACGGCATGTGTGCTTTCCCTGTCTACACTGCTTAGGCTCTAGGTTGCTCTGCTGGGAACCGTCCGAGGCTGGCCCTGGGCTGCATACACCTCCCAGGTCTAAGCCTCTCAGGTTCAAGCACTTGGGTAGTCCTCAGAGGTGCAGACAGTTGAGCCTGTTTTGTGCCCTTCCCATGTCCAAGTAGCTCAGGTGACCAGGTGTTTGGTGAGCGTGATCACTGCGACTTATCGCCTCCCCCGTCCCTGCTGCTTGGTTTTCTGGGTGTACAACCAGCACACCTTTTCAGGTGGATGTTGACCGTCCAGAATCCCAAGAAGTCTTGGTTAGCAAAGAAGCCTGCTTGCAGGTTGGTAGATAATGACTCTCTGGGGCCGCGATTGCCCCCTTCCGGCTCTGGCTGTCCTCAACTGCCTGTCACTGGAGGGGGATGGGCCGGTCTGCAGCCTGCTAGCCCTGCTCAGTCCTTTGTTCTGTGAGCGGGCCTGGCAGTGTCTTAGGTTAGGGCTTTTCATATAGTAGCTATCCCACAGTCTGGTTTACTATCCCAAGTTAGTTCCCTCAGATTGCTCTCGGGGCATTCAGGCCCGGTCCTTACTCTAAGCAATGCAGCCTGCACCACCCTGCCCAGTCGCTGCTTGCTAGTGGTGGGTGCAGGTGTCTGCGCTGCTTCTCTGCTGGGGGAGTTACCGTTGGGCACATAATCTGTGGGTTTTAATTATTTATTAATTTTTTTCCCAGTTATGTTGCCCTCTGTGGTGCCAAGGCTTGCCATAGACAGTGAGTATTTCCTGGTGTTGGGAAATTTCTCTTTTTTAAGACTCTCTTCCCAGGATGGAGGTCTGTCCCTACCTCTTTTGTCTCTCTTTTTATCTTTTATATTTTTTCCTAACTCCTTTTGAAGACAATGGGCTGCTTTTATGGGTGCCTGATGTCCTCTGCTGGCATTCAGAAGTTGTTTTTGGAATTTACTCAGCGTTCAAATGTTCTTTTGATGAATTTGTAGGGGAGAAAGTGGTCTCCCTGTCCTATTCCTCTGCCATCTTAGGACTGCCCCTCCCAGATCCACAATTTGGAAGCATTAGTTTTTTGGTACTCAGCCTTCTTTATGATCCAACTCTTACTTCCATATATGACTACTGGAAAAACCATATCTTTGACTACATGAAACTTTCTTGGCAGAGTGATGTCTCTACTTTTAAATATGCTGTCCAGTTTTATCACTGTGAACAAAGCGGTGAATTAAATTTTTGTCAGGGTATACGCCCAGGAGTGGCATTGCTGGATCATACAGCAACTCAATTTTTTTTCTTTTTTGAGGAACACTCATACTGTTTTCCATAAGTGAAAGTGACTCAGTAATGTCCAACTCTTTATGACCCCATGAACTACATAGCCCATGGAATTCTCTAGGCAAGAATACTGGAGCGGGTAGCCTTTCCCTTCTCTAAGGGATCTTCCCAACCCATGATCATACCCAGGTCTCTCACATTGCAGGCAAATTCTCTACTAGCTGAGACACCAGGGAAGCCCAAGAATACTGGAGTGGGTAGCCTATCCCTTCTCCAGTGGATCTTTCCCACCCAGGAATCAAACCAGGGTCTCCTGAATTGCTGGTAGATTCTTCAACAGCTGAGTTACCAGGGAAGCCCCATAATGGCTATACAAATTTACATTCCTACCAATAGTATAGGAGGGTTCCCTTTTCTCCATGCTCTCTCCAGCATTTATTGTTCGTAGATTTTTAAATTATTATTATGGCCATTCTGATCAGTGTGAGGTGGTACCTCATTATAGTTTTGAATTGCATTAATGAGATTGCAATTTAAATTCCACTTTGCTTAGTTTTACTTCTAGGTCTCAAGACTATCCTGTCCATGGGGTTGTTCAGTCGCTCAATTGTGTCTGATTCTTTGCAATCCCATGGACTGCAGTACACCAGGCTTTCCTGTCCTTTACCATCTCCCAGACTTTGCTCAACTCATGTCCATTGAGACTGTGATACCATCCAACCATCTCATCCTCTGCCATCCTCTTCTCTTACTTTGAATCTTTCCCATCACTAGGGTCTTTTCCAATAAGTTGGCTCTTCTCATCAGGTGGCCAATACTTTGGCTCATGGAGTAGCTCAGCAAATAATCAAATTACTTAGCTATCACTTTCTATGTACTAGACACTCATATCTATCATCTCCAGTCCTTACAATAACCCTAAAAGGTAAGGTGATATTTGTTATACTTAAGAAATGAATAAACCAAGGCTTAGATGTCACTGATTTGCACAAGATTACACATCAAAATGGAAACAGAAGCTACACTGATTTTCATGATACTAGACTGCTTTTCATGATCTGAGCCATAGTCAGCTCCCGGTCTTGTTTTTGCTGACTGTATAGAGCTTCTCCATCTTTGGCTGCAAAGAATATAATCAATCTGATTTTGGTGTTGACCATATGGTGATGTCCATGTGTAGAGTCTTCTCTTGTGTTGTTGGAAGAGGGTGTTTGCTATGACCAATGCGTTCTCCTGGCAAAACTCTATTAGCCTTTGCCCTGCTTCATTCTGTATTCCAAGGCCAAATTTGCCTGTTACCCCACGTGTTTCTTGACTTCCTACTTTTGCATTCCAGTCCCCTATAATGAAAAGGACATCTTTTTTGGGTATTAGTTCTAAAAGGTCTTGAAGGTCTTCATATAACTGTTTAGCTTCTTCAATGCGAAGTCAAGTGGGCCTTAGAAAGCATCACTATGAACAAAGCTAGTCGAGGTGATGGAATTCCAGTTGAGCTGTTTCAAATCCTAAAAGATGATGCTGTGAAAGTGCTGCACTCAATATGCCAGCAAATTTGGAAAACTCAGCAGTGGCCACAGGACTGGAAAGGGTCAGTTTTCATTCCAATCCCAAAGAAAGGCAATGCCAAAGAATGCTCAAACTACCACACAATTGCACTCATCTCACACGCTAGTAAAGTAATGCTCAAAATTCTCCAAGCCAGGCTTCAGCAATACGTGAACTGTGAACTTCCAGATGTTGAAGCTGGTTTTAGGAAAGGCAGAGGAATCAGAGATCAAATTGCCAACATCTGCTGGATCATTGAAAAAGCAAAAGAGTTCCAGAAAAACATCTATTTCTGCTTTATTGACTATGCCAAAGCCTTTGACTATGTGGATCTCAATAAACTGTGGAAAATTCTGAAAGAGATGGGAATACCAGACCACCTGACCTGCCTCTTGAGAAACCTAAATGCAGGTCAGGAAGTAACAGTTAGAACTGGATGTGGAAAAACAGACTTATTCCAAATAGGGAAAGGAGTACGTCAAGGCTGTATATTGTTACCTTGCTTATCATGAGAAACGCTGGGCTGGAAGAAGCACAAGCTGGAATCAAGATTGCCAGGAGAAATATCAATAACCTCAGATATGCAGATGACACCACCCTTATGGCAGAAAGTGAAGAGGAACTCAAAAGCCTCTTGATGAAAGTGAAAGAGGAGAGTGAAAAAGTTGGCTTAAAGCTCAACATTCAGAAAACGAAGATCATGGCATCTGGTCCCATCACTGCATGGGAAATAGATGGGGAAACAGTGTCAGACTTTATTTTTTTGGGCTCCAAAATCACTGCAGATGGTGATTGCAGCCATGAAATTAAAAGATGCTTACTCCTTGGAAGAAAAGTTATGACCAACCTAGATAGCATATTGAAAAGCAGAGACATTACTTTGCCAACAAAGGTTTGTCTAGTCAAGGCTATGGTTTTTCCAGTAGTCATGTATGGATGTGATAGTTGGACTCTGAAGAAAGCTGAATGCCAAAGAATTGATGCTTTTGAACTGTGCTGTTGGAGAAGACTCTTGAGAGTCCCTTGGACTGAAAGGAGATCCAACCAGTCCATTCTAAAGGAGATCAGTCCTGGGTGTTCTTTGGAAGGAATGATGCTAAAGCTGAAACTCCAGTACTTTGGCCACCTCATGGGAAGAGTTGACTCATTGGAAAAGACTCTGATGCTGGGAGGGATTGGGGGCAGGAGGAGAAGGGGACAACAGAGGATGAGATGGCTGGATGGCATCACTGACTCAATGGATGTGAGTTTGAGTGAACTCTGGGAGTTGGTGATGGACAGGGAGGCCTGGCGTGCTGCGATTCATGGGGTCGCAAAGAGTCGGACATTACTGAGCGACTGAACTGAACTGAGACTGCTTTTAAGTGATATAAACACTCGAGGTCTCCATTTCACCATGGGTTTTAGTACAAGGGTTAGCTCTTTTTCCCCTCGCCCCCACATAAAAGATCTTCCTCAAATTTGACCAGCCTTTTTGCCTTTTCCAATAGCTTCTAACATAACTTAACAAGAGTCAGGATCTTAGGGGTTAGAGAGGCTTTGCCCCTCACAAAGTCTGTGCCCTTGGAACTATTACTTTAGTCTCCCGAGAACTCTGTTCCTAATCTGTTACACAGAACCTGAATGGGTTCCTATTTCGTGGGTTGTAATTACAATTCTAAGAACTTACTTAGGAGAAGAGTAAGCACAGTGCCTGGCATAGTTCAGCCAACAATGCATTTTACATTCTCTTCATGGACTTTTTCAACCTCAACTTTGTTCTAAACTTTCTCAGATTCAGACTATTTTGTCTTTTTTTTAGGAACTTTGCCTCTGTGATCACATCCACACGGTTCATCATTTAAGAGCCCCAAATTCTTAAATTAACAAAATGCCCACTGGTTATCCATAGTGGTACATGTGTCATATGTATTTGACTACATACCATCATCATATAACATTTAAAAATATTCAAGATTTTCTTTTCTCTCTCTTTCTGAATAGAAACGAATTCCTTTGTTCTCCTAAGACCCTTGTGGTGAAAAGAGAAAAAAAAAAAATTTACACCCTCCAGTAAGTGTCTCTATGCTGACATTTAGAATTATGTTACTTCACACAGGAAGTGAGTTAACTTTACTAGAGGCTCCAGTTACTCTAGATTCACCATCATCTCCTTATTTCACCTAGTTAATTACCAAAGCACCAGTGAAGGGAGGAAATGCACATAATGGATCATTGTACTTTTAAGAAAAGTCTCCTTGCCAGTGCCTTTTGGGATGATGATTTTGATCTTAAGGAGGCACTGTCTCAGGAGAATGCAGGTTGCAGAGGCAAATGTCACAGTAAATAATCTGTGAACTGTCTCTTGGTACCCTTAACACCAGGTTCAGACCCTAGACATTTATCTCTCATGATGCTCTAGAGGTACTTCCAAGTCTAGCAGAACTGTGTTGCAAGATAAATTGGGGAATCTTCCTTTTCCTGCTGACTGGGCTCCTTCAGTCGTGACAAGCCCAAGATGCTTTGGGACAGAAGGTTGGTTCAGAATGGTGGTATAACCAGCCAACATGACTCATGAAGAGGGTGTCAGATATTTTTGTCCTGGGCAAAACAAATGCACATGGCCGCACAATTAATTGGAGACTCTGCAAATAGATTTCCAAATTAAGTTTGTGAAAAGATAAGAAAATATGTGAGGCTTTAGGTTGGTTTCCCTGGAAGCAGAGGCTGAGATGCATGTGGTTTACTGAGGGTTCTCAGGAGAAGAGGGGTCAGGGGGCCAGAGGAAGAGCTGAACAAGGACTTGGTCTTCTGTGAAGATGAACCTCAGCCTGATCACCTAGAGAGCTCTGGAGTAGGAATTCAACCTCAGAGTTGGTCCCACCTGAGGTAGGGGGCTGAGCATTTTGCATCTTTGCAGGCCATTCCGAGGGTAGTGATAGAGAACCTCTTTAGTGATACCACTGTTATGACAGACTGGACTCCAAAAGAGTGTGCAGCCTGGAGCTGCTTAGCAGACAACACTGCAGCCAGGAGATTGGTACACTATCTGCATAAAGGGAACCTGGGCAGCAGGCCATACACTTGCAGTAACTTTACCCTTTCCGATTTGTGTACCTGTGGATGGAGAGTATCTATCTATCTATCATCTAATGTATTTGTCGACTTACCTGTGATCAATTTCAGACTTTCTTTAATGTTGGTGTCCTTATAGATTATTTCCATTTACCTCTAACTACCCCTCTAAATGACATTTTAAAAGCAAATTAAAATGTAGCATAGCTGTATTATCCAGTTGTACACATGCTTTTTGGTCTTCTGTTATGCTAAGCCAAAGAAAGAAAGAAAGAAAAAAGACTGGAATGTTGCTAATAGGACAGAATTGCATCTCAGCCATGAGAAGAAAATTGATCCTTTTTTGGACTATCATAATTAGTACCCTCAGCATTTGATTTGCAAGATGTTATAATCTAAAAGGACTATTTCTATATATAAAATATAGCCATTAATCAAAGCAATTGATTTTCAAAACCTGTATATAGAAATCAGCCTTGAAAATTTAATATTCTTTCTGCAGGCCTCCACTTCCTGGAATTGAGGAAGTCATCAGCCATTCTCCCCACTGCTCTTTCCAGCCCATCTCCTCTCCCTGCTCCCTAAAACACCAGGTGTGAATTTCAGGTTACATCAGTTGCCTCTTGCCACAATAATGCTGCATAACAAGGATCTCAAAAACCAGAGTCTTAAAGTGATAAGCATTTTTCAAGTTATCAGGTTTTCAGGATTCTGGTTTAGGCTGATGTATTAGTTATTTATTTCTACATAACATATTTCCCCAAAATTTAGCACCTTAAAGAAATACACATTTATCATCTCACAGTTTCTCTGAGTCAAGAATCTGGTGTGGGGAGGTGGGGCTGTGGGAAGGATGAAATTGGGTGATTGGGATTGACACATACACACTACTGAATATAAAATAGATAACTAATAAGGACCTACTGCATAGCGTAGGGAACACTACTTAACACTCTGTAGTGGCCTATATGGAAAAAGAATCTTAAAAAAAGAGTGGATGTATAATTGAATCACTTTGCTGTATACCTGAAGCCAACACAGCATTGTAAATCAACTATACTCCAATAAAAATTAATAAAAAGACAATCTGGTATGGTTTAACTGGGTCATCTGACCTTGGGTCTCTCACAGGATGCAATTCCCAATTCAGCTAGGATCGCCATCATTTCAAGGCTCATCTCCAGCTCAATCCACATCCACACTTCCTCATGGGAGGGCCAGCAGCCTTCATATTCTTATGGGTAACATCACTTCCTCACCATGCAAATTTCTCCACACAGCCATTCACAACACAACAGTTCACTTCCCCCAGAGCAAGGGCCACAAGAGAGAAAGCAAAAGAATGAGCAGGACAAAAGTCAGTCTTCTGCAACCTGATCTTCAAACTCACATTTCACCACATTCCTATATTCCACTCATCAGAAACATCACCAGGTCCAGCCCATACTCAAGGGAATGGAGCTTCACAGGGGCATGGATACCAGAATAATAGGAAGCCACCCAAGGTGCTGCCTACTACACCCATGCTCAGCTGGTTAGTTTCCTCTGGTTTTGACTGTACTCGTATATCTAGGGATCAGCTGCTGTTAGCTGATCAAAGCTTTTTTGGTTGTAGTGACTTTGCTCTGAGCCTGTTTTTTTTGTTTTTTTGTTTTTTTTTTTTATACTCTAGAAAATTAGCTGGACACACTCTCCTGGTCATGGCAAAAGTATAGGAAAACAGGAAGAAACACCCAAAGACTCTTGAGGCTCTGGCTCAGAACTGCTACACCATTTCCTTTGGCACATCCTATTGGCCAGACAGCTCATAAGACTGGCACAGATGCAATGAGTGAAGATGAGAGCATCTCACCTCATATCCTTGAAGCCATCATTCACCCACACAAGGGGTACTCCCCTTCTTTCTTCAAGTTTTTGTCATTCATCCTCACTCTATACAATGCTGTTCCTACTGAGGTTCCTATGGATGTCAATGCCCAATTAATTAATCTTTTCCAGTGGGGCCACTAATGTCATTTTAGGGGAGAAAATTCTTCACTTATATAAAACTATTCCTTGGGTTGCAGGACATTTGACTGCCATGAATCTTGCAATCTAAATGCCAATAATCCTTCCAGCTTTGAAAATGCTCCAACAGAGAGAAATGTCACAGATAAGCAAGTGGAAGAGACTAGAATAATCCCCAAGTTACTGAACAGGAGTCAAAGACATCACTATGAATTCACTTTTAGCTTAATATATCAATAGATACAGATGGCTGCATAGAAAAATGTTTATACATATGGATGTACATATATATTTATATGTGTGTATATGTCTATATGGAGAAGGCAATGGCACCCCACTCCAGTACTCTTGCCTGGAAAATCCCATGGATGGAGGAGCATGGTGGGCTGAAGTCCATGGGGTCGCTAAGAGTCGGAGAAGACTGAGCGACTTCACTTTCACTTTTCACCTTCTTGCATTGGAGAAGGAAATGGCAACCCACTCCAGTGTTCTTGCCTGGAGAATCCCAGGGACGGGGGAGCCTGGTGGGCTGCCGTCTATGGGGTCGCACAGAGTCGGACACGACTGAAGCGACTTAGCAGCAGCAGCATATGTCTATATGTCTGCATATGTATATAGATATATACATATATGTGTGATGTATATGCATACATGTATATCTGTATGCATATGTGTGTATGTTTGTATAAATATATATGTATATTTTTCTTGCACTGTCAGCTGAGAGGCCCCAGAAGCAATAGCATTGTAGTAGCAATGAGCAAACCTAATACTCAGATCATGATTTCTAATACTGTTCTGCAGTAAAAGGAACCAGAACTCATTTGATAAATGGCTGATTCTAGACTTGGAACAGAAAATATACATGATAAACCTGGAGCATACAACAAACCAAAATCTTCCACAATGGTGGGGATATATCAAAAGAACACAGGAGTCAAACAAAAGAGTTCGTAAGGCTGGAACAATTTGGGTAACAAAATAAGCAAAGTAGGATTGGATAACACAAAGTATAAAATAAATATCCAACCCATACTGATATAAATAACTGGATCAATAAACAAATGGAGGAAAACAGACAAATCTTTCATGCAGAATTCCAAATAATTTATGTTACCCTATACTCCAGTATAACTCCTCACTCCTTAAGTGTGGTCTGCAAATAATGACTTCTTCCCAAGAGGCTCAGAAGGTAAAGAATCTGTTGGAGACCCAATTTCTGTCTTTGGGTCCAAAAGATCCCCTGGAGGAAGAAATGGCAACCCACTCCAGTATTCTTGCCTGGGAAATCCCATGGATGAAGGGATCTGGTGGGTTACAGTCTGACAAAGAGTCAGACATGACTGAGTGACTAACACTACTACTAAGACTCCCAAGAGTAAAGTGTGGAAAGGAAGAAACAATTTGTAGTGGAGAAGCATGGTAGACATAACCTCCATCATGTCATCAAGGTGGACAGCATGCTCCCTTGATGCTGGGTGATGAGAAGGGCATACATCTCTGTAAAGTGGGTTTCCCCACAAAACCAATATTAATCCCATTCTAACCATGAGAAAAAAAACTCAATTAAGGGACATTCTAAAGATGTGTGTTGAGTATTCCTCATGATTGTAAGTTTCAGCAATAACTGGGAAAGTGGGACACTGCCTCAGCCAGGGGGAGCCTAAGGAAACACGATGGCTAAGGACAATGCGGCAGGCATAGTGGATGGGATCTTGGAACAGAAAAGGAAGGTTAGGTCAAAACTAGGCAATAGCTCTAAATGGGGACTTTAGTTAACAATGGTCTGTCCATACTGGTCTGTGAATTGTGACAAATACACCACACTCATATGAGATTCTATTAGGGGAAACCAGGTGTGGAGTGAATAGAAATTCTCTATACTAGTTTCAAAATTTTTAGTAAAATAAAAAAATACTCAAATTAGAAAGTTAATTTTAATAATGCCCTAAACATTTTCTTTTCTTCTTTGGGGGTTTGGAATTCCTTTTTTTAATTGAAGAATGCTTGACCTATAACTTGTTGTGTTAGCTTCTTTTTCAGATTCTTTTTCCATATGCATGCAGGCACACTAAGTCACTTCAGTCATGCTCAACTCTCTTTGTGACGCTATGGACTGTAGCCTGCCAGGCACCTCTGTCCATGGGATTCTCCAGGCAAGAATACTGGAATAGGCTGCCTTGCCATCCTCTAGGGGATCTTCTGGACCCAGGGATCGAACCCGAGTCTATTATGTCTCCTGCATCAGCAGGTGATCCCTTTATCACTAGTGCCACTGGGAAGCCCCTTTTTTCCTTATGCTGCTGCTGCTGCTAAGTCGCTTCAGTCGTGTCCGACTCTGTGCGACCCCAGAGATGGCAGCCCACCAGGCTTCCCCGTCCCTGGGACTCTCCAGGCAAGAACACTGAAGTGGGTTGCCAGTTCCTTCTTCAGTGCGTGAAAGTGAAAAGTGAAAGTGAAGTCGCTCAGTCGTGTCTGACTCTAGCAACCCCATGGACTGCAGCCCACCAGGCTCCTCTGTCCATGGATTTTCCAGGCAAAAGTACTGGAGTGGGGTGCCATTGTTGAGTGTAGTTCCCTGTGCTATACAGTAGGTCCTTATTGGTTATCTATTTTAAATATGGTTAATATTTGGTTAACCATATTATGGTTAATATATGGTTAACATATGATTTATATGTTAATCCAAACTCCTAATAACCTAACATGTTCAACACCCTGCTTAAGTGACTGCATTCTTGTTTGAAAGATCCTGACGTTCATATCTTTGTCACATCCTTGTGCTCTTTTCTGCCAGGGAGCTTGTTTCTAGCCCCAGTTCCCACCTCAGCCACAGATGGTCACATCCCAGACATGTTCATCCCCGTTAAAGAAAGGCCTCGGACTCAAGCATCTCTCTCACATCTCCAGTGATCCTCAGCTCCAATATTTCTTCACCCCCTGGGTCAGAACCTTTGCTCCTGCCACTTTTGCCCTGTCCTCAAACCTCCTTGGAGAAGGCAATGGAAACCCACTCTAGTACTCTTGCCTGGGAAATCCCATGGATGGAGGAGCCTGGTGGGCTGCAGTCCATGGGGTCGTGAAAAGTTGGACACGACTGAGTGACTTCATTTTCACTTTTCACTTTCATGCACTGGAGAAGGAAATGGCAACCCACTCCATATTCTTGCCTGGAGAATCCCAGGAATGGGAGCCTGGTGGGCTGCTGTCTATGGGGTCGCACAGAGTCGGACACGACTGAAGTGACTTAGCAGCAGCAGCAAACCTCCTCAGGATCGTGTGTCACTCTTTACCTGGCCTCCATTCTGAAATCAATCATCATAATCACTCCCAAGGATATACTCTCAATTCTTTTGTTTCTCTTGTGCTTTGACCTATTCTCTTGGCCAAACTCCAGCCATAACTTAATTAGATGCTCCATCAATACATCTTAGGTACCCATTTAACTGAGCACAGCTGGCCTGTGATGCTGCCTGGCAATCAGGCCACACTTTCCAACCAAGGTTACTTTCCTGCTCTTTGACAACAGTTTCATGCTTTCTCCTCTCTTCTCAAGCCTCCAGCATGGCTCTCCTTACCCTCACTTTCAGCTGATAATACATCTCCTTGTTTCAAGGCAAAAATAGAAGCATTCAGAAGAGAATTTGCATAAGTTTCCATCATTATATTTACCTTCTCACTGCATCTACACCCATTAATCCTATTTTCTCCCCTGTTATTGTGGAATACTCAATACTAAGGTTAAATTGTACTTTTAGGTGCCACATCCTTTCTTTAAAAGTAGAAGCGGATTACTTTCTACCTCTCCTGCTTCATCAGCTTCTTCCTATCCACTGGATCCTCACCATCAGTGTTATCAGGATGCTATTATTTCCTCCAACTGAGAAACAAAACTTCTTCCACTTCTCCCTCCAGCAGTTCCTACCCCCATTTTCCCCTTCTCTTTTTAGTTACACTCCTTTCAAAAGTGCCCAATAGTCTATCTCTCCAATTGATCACTTTTTATTCTCTCTTAAACCCACTTCAAGGAAGCATTTCATCTACTGCTCCATCAAGGTCAAATCAAGGTCAGTGTCACTAGTGACCTCTGGTGTTTGTAAACCCTGTGGTGGATTCTTAGCATATATTTTGTACATTTGATTCCCCCTTCCTTGAATTCTTTCTTCATTTGGCTTTTAGCACTTCACACAGTAAAGGTTTTCTTCCTACCTTATTGGCAGCTCCTTCTCAGCCTCTAATACTTGTTTTCTGGTGTCTTTCCAATCCCTTCATACTGGAGAATCCCAAGGCTCAGAATGTACACTTCTTCTCTATCCACCTACACTTACTCTCTGTGTGACCTCATTCAATCTCTTTGTTTTAAACGCATCTGTATACTAGAGACCCCAAATTTATATCCACACTTTGTACTTCCACCCTGAACTTGAGACTCATACATCAACTGCCTACTTGACTCTATCTGGATGGCTAATAAACATCACAAATCTAAACTGTACTCCTGATAGTCCTCTCATCCCTAGCTCTGTTCTCCCAGAGACTTTCCCTCTCAATAATGAACCCCATCCTCCAATTGCTTAGTCTAAATGCTTGGCATCAACGCACGTTTCTATTTTGCTCACACCTCAGGCTCATGCCATCAGCAAATTCTGTTACTCTGCCACCAAAACACCACCAAATCCCACCATTTCTTATTATATCTATCATATCATCTAAAACCACACTAGTCCAAGTCATCATCATCTCTTAGCTGAACTGGTTTCATTGCTTGGTAGCTGATTTCCAAGCACATAATGATGCCCCTTTTGGTCTTACCTCTAGAGATACAACAACTTTCTCCTGTTGATTAAGTCTAATCACATCAAACCTATGCTCAAAACACTCCAGAGGGTCCATCTTTCCAAAGTTAACATCAATGTCACCACACTGATCTACGAGCCTATAAAGTGTCTTTGATCAAAATGTTCTATTAAAATTCCAGCTCTGGGCCTTCCCGACTGTGCATATCTAAGACTGGTTTAAGTGGTCAGTGCCTTTGTAAGAATTAAAATGCTCTTACCCCTTAGGCGGATGCAGCCCTGTACCCGAGCTCACACTTCAGAAGCTGATAGTGGGCTGGATGGCAGACACAGCTGGTGCCACTGTGCAGCATGAACACTGCACCGCTCTGCCAGTTCTATCCAGCATCCTGCCATTACCGCTGTGCACTAACTTCCTACCACTCTCTCCTGAATTTAATCTGCACAGCCACACTGGCCTCCTTGTTCATGGACCTGACAAGCATACTCCTACCTCTGGAGTTGTTGTTTTTTTTTTTGGTTTTTTTTTCCACTACCACAATAACTTTCTCCTTTCTCCATATAATATATATATACATACATATATATATATATGTATCTCCATATAATATACATATAATTACTCCCTCAGCTGCTTCAAGACTATGATCAATGTAAACTCTTTGATGAGGTCTTCAGTTCAGCTCAGTTCAGTCACTCAGTCATGTCCGATTCTTCATTATTCTTGGATGGCAGCATGCCAGGCTTCCCTGTCCTTCACCATCTCCTGGAGTTCACTCAAACACGTGTCCATAGAGCTGGTGATGCCATCCAACTGTCTAGTCCTCTACTGTCCTCTTCTGCTCCCACCTTCAAATTTTCCCAGCATCAGGGTCTTTTCAAATAAGTCGGGTCTTCGCATCAGGTGGCCAAAGTATTGGAGTTTCAGCTTCAACATCAGTCCTTCCAATGAATATTTAGGACTGATCTCCTTTAGGATGGACTGGTTGGATCTCTTTGCAGTCCAAGGGACTCTCGAGAGTCTTCTCCAACACCACAGTTCAAAAGCATCAATTTTTCAGTATTCAGCTTTCTTTATAGTCTAAACTCACATCCATACATGACTATTGGAAAAACTACCTTTGACTAGATGGACCTTTGTTGGCAAAGTAATGTCTCTGCTTTTCAATATGCTGTCTAGGTTGGTCATAAGTTTTCTTTCAAGGAGCAAGCATCTTTTAATTTCATGGCTGCAGTCACCATCTGCAGTGATTTTGGAGCCCAAAAAAAATAAAGTTTGCCATTGTTTCCACTGTTTCCCCATCTATTTGCCATGAAGTGATGAGACCAGATGCCATGATCCTAGTTTTCTAAATGCTGAGTTTTAAGCCAGCCTTTTCACTCTCCTCTTTCACTTTAATCAAGAGGCTCTTGAGTTCTTCTTTGCTTTCTGCCATAAGGGTGATGTCATCCGCATAGCTGAGGTTATTGATATTTCTCCCGGCAATCTTGATTCCAGCTTGTGCTTCTTCCAGTCCAACATTTCTCATGATATACTCTGCAAATAAATTAAATAATCAGGGTGACAATATACAGCCTTGACATTCTTTTCCCTATTTGGAACCAGTCTGTTGTTCCATGCATGGTTCTAACTGTTGCTTCTTGACCTGCACACAGATTTCTCAAGAGGCAGGTCAGGTGGTCTGGTATTCCCATCTCTTGAACAATTTCCCATAGTTTGTTGTGATCCACAAAGTCAAAAGCTTTGGCACAGTCAATAAAGCTAAAGTAGATGTTTTCTGGAACTCTCTTGCTTTTTCTATGATCCAATGGATGTTGGCAATTTGATCTCTGGGTCTTCTGCCTTTTCTAAATCCAGCTTGAACATCAGGAAGTTCATGGTTCACGTACTGTTGAAGCCTGGCTTGGAGGGTTTTGAGCATTACTTTGCTAGTGTGTGAGATGAGTGCAATTGTGTGGTGCCTTTCTTTGGGATTGGAATGAAAACTGACCTTTTCCAGTCCTGTGGCCACTGCTGAGTTTTCCAAATTTGCTGGCATATTGACTGCAGCACGTTCACAGCATCATCTTTGTGGATATGAAATAGCTCAACTGGAATTCAATCAGCTCCACTAGCTTTGTTCATAATGATGCTTCCTAAGGCCCCCTTGACATCACATTCCAGGATGTCTGGCTCAAGGTGAGTGATCACACCATCACAGTTATCTGGGTCATGAAGATCTTTTTTTTTTAATAGTTCTTCTGTGTATTCTTATCATCTCTTCTTAATATCTTCTGCTTCTGTTAGGTCCATACCATTTCTGTCCTTTACTGTGCCCATCTTTGCATGAAATGTTTTCTTGGTATCTCTAATTTTCTTGAAAAGATCTCTATTCTTTCCCATTCTACTGTTTTCCTCTATTTCTTTGCATTGTTCACTTAGGAAGGCTTTCTTATCTCTCCCTGCTCTTCTTTGGAACTCTGTATTAAGATAGGTATATCTTTCCTTTTCTTCTTTGCCTTTCACTTCTCTTCTTTTCTCAGCTATTTGTAAGGCCTCTTCAGAGAACCATTTTGCGTTTTTCCATTTCTTTTTCTTGGGCATGTTTTTGATCACTGCTCATGTACAATGTCATGAACCTCCATCCATAGTTTTTCAGCACTCTGTCTATGAGATCTAATCCCTTGAATCTATTTGTCACTTCCACTGTATAATTGTAAAGCATTTGATTTTGCTCATACCTAGTGGTTTTCCCTACTTTCTTCAACTTAAGTCTGGATTTTACAATAAGGAGTTCATAATCTGAGCCACAGTCAGCTCCCAGTCTTGTTTTTGCTGACTATACAGAGCTTTTCCATCTTTGACTGCAAAGAATATAATCAGTCTGATTTAAGTATTGACCATCTGGTGATGTCCACATGTAGAGTCATCTGTTGTGTTGTTGAAGAGGGTGTTTGCTATAATCAGTGCATTCTCTTGGCAAAACTCTGTTAGCCTTGCCCTGCTTCATTTTGTACTCCAAGGTCAAACTTGCCTGTTATTCCAAGTATCTCTTGACTTCCTATTTTTGCCTTCCAGTCCCCTATGGTGAAAAGGACATCTTTTTTAGGTGTTAGTTCTAGAAGGTCTTGTAGGTCTTCATAGAACCATTCAACTTCAGCTTCTTCAGCATTAGTGGTTGGGGCATAGACTGGGATTGCTGTGGTATTCAATGGTTTGCCTTGGAAATGAACTGAGATCATTCTGCCATTTTTGAGATTGCAACCAAGTAGTGCATTTTGGACTCTATTGTTGACTATGTGGGCTACTCCATTTCTTCTAATTTGACTAGTTTCTACTAAAGATATTCCCCATGAAGACAGAAGTACATATATATTTATATATATATATGTATATATATATATATGAACATAAATATGTAATTTATGTGTATATATATCAGTTCAGTTCAGTTCAGTTGCTCAGTTATGTCCGACTCTTTGCAACCCTATGAATTGCAGCATGCCAGGCCTCCCTGTCCATTACCAACTCCTGGAGTCCACCCAAACCCATGTCCATTGAGTCGGTGATGCCATCCAGCCATCTCATCCTCTGTCGTCCCCTTCTCCTCCTGCCCCCAATCCCTCCCAGCATCAGAGTCTTTTCCAATGAGTCAACTCTTTGCATGAGGTAGCCAAAGTACTGGCATTTCAGCTTTAGCATAATTCCTTCCAAAGAACACCGAGGACTGATCTCCTTTAGAATGGACTGGTTAGATGTCCTTACAGTCCAAGGGACTTTCAAGAGTCTTCTCCAACACCACAGTTCAAAAGCATCAATTCTTCAGCACTCAGCTTTCTTCACAGTCCAACTCTCACTCCATACATGACCACTGGAAAAACCATAGCCTTGACTAGACAGACCTTTGTTGGCAAAGTAATGTCTCTGCTTTTGAATATGCTATCTAGGTTGGTCATAACTTTCCTTCCAAGGAGCAAGCGTCTTTTAATTTCATAGCTGCAATCACCATCTGCAGTGACATAAATATGTAATTTATACACATAAATATGTATATATATATATATATATACACACACACACACACATAAATATGTAATTTTTGTTTCCCCAGGACCTAGAGTGTTATCTGCTACATAGCAAGCATTCAAATTCTATACTATATTCATAGACATTTTTTATATAAAGAATATACCACTTATATCTCTGAGTCATTTTCCTCCATTAAGCAAAAGTTCTCTTTTCCTCTGGTGTTCCAGTTTTGCCTGAATGTGCTTTCTTCTGCTCTGTCAAATACATCTTTCCTATCTGCCACATATACCCATTGACCTCACTCTTATTTTTTTCTCCTCTATTTCCCAAAGGGGATCTCTAGGTCAAACACTCATATAGCATGATTAATTGGATGAGACTTCTACTATATAAATATTATATCAATAAACAGTGAAAATGGAAACTTTTCCATTTTTAACACCAGGTACATGCATCTATTTCTGAGAGCGAAGCTCTCCAAAGACAATGGGGAATATAAACAAAATGGTATTTGAGGATGGTTTCAAAATGGCAAAGTAATCCCAGTCCCTAGTAAATACAAAAGGGTTTTCCCTGGTGGTCCAGTCGTTAAGAATCCACCTCCGAATGCAAGAGACTTGGTTTGATCCCAATTTGGGGAACTAAGATCGCACATGTCACAGAGCAACTAAGCCTGCACAACACAGCTGCTGAGCCTGGGTGCTACAAGTAAGACCTGACATAGCCAAATAAATCAATAGTTCAATTCAGTGTTGCTCAGTCATGTCCGACTCTTTGGAACCCCATGAATTGCGGGACGCCAGGCCTCGCTGTCCATCCCCAACTCCCAGAGTCCATGCAAACCCATGACAGTGATGCCATCCAACCATCTCATCCTCTGTTGTCCCCTTCTCCTGCCTTCAATCTTTCCCAGCATCAGGGTCTTTTCAAATGAATCAGTTCTTCACATCAGGCGGCCAAAGTATTGGAGTTTCCACTTCAGCATCAGTCCTTCCAATGAATATTCAGGACTGATTTCCTTTAGAATGGACTGGTTGGATCTCCTTGCAGTCCAAGGGACTCTCAAGAGTCTTCTCCAACACCACAGTTCAAAAGCATCAATTTTTCAGTGCTCAGGTTTCTTTATAGTCCAACTCTCACATCCATACATGACTACTGAAAAAACCATAGCTTTGACTAGACAGACCTTTGTTGGCAAAGTAATGTCTCTGCTTTTTATTATGCTGTCTAAGTTAGTCATAACTTTTCTCCCAAGTAGTAAGTGTTTTTTAATCTCATGGCTGCAGTCACCATCTGCAGTGATTTTGGAGCCCCCCAAAAATAAAGTCTGTCACTGTTTCCATTGTTTCCCCATCTATCTGCCATGAAGTGATGGGACCAGGTGCCATAATCTTAGTTTTCTGAACCTGAGCTTTAAAAATAATAAATATAATGGTTGTTTCAATTGATTTATAATGACCCATAAGGCAACCCTAATTGCCTCAGTAGGCGTCTAATTTGGATGCCTCATCTTCCTAGGACACTTAGAATCCATCACCGTATTGCATTATGTCAAGGGGGCAAATGTGAGCTCTCTCTTTATTACCTTTGGCAAACATCATCTTGTTTTTCTGTCAGGTGTCTGTAGTGGCTTTCTTTGGGTAACACCTCTGGCTGTGCAAAGTTTGGCTTAACTTTCTTGATCTCTGTAGACACTGACAACACAAACATGCTCTGTTTGTAGAAATATGTCATCTGTTGAAGCTCAGCAGGGGAATAGAAAGAGAAATCAGGTTTTGAAGAAAGAACAACAGCACCATTTGGACAGCTGCAGGCATGAATCTCTGAAGAGGACAGCTGGACCAGGTTATGCCTCAGACTCTGAGCTTTTCTGGCCTCACATCGAGGCCTAGAAATAAAGAGGAAGGGCTGTGAGATGGGGCAGTGTGGGGCTGGCTCTGATTGTGTCAGTTGTTAGATTCATAGCATGCCCATGCTTCGCTGAAACCTGTTACTTTCCACAAGTTCATAAGGCAGGTTTTTTAATCTATTTCTGGGGTTCCAAATGCCACCACTGTCGGAGTGCTTCAAGACATACAGGGACAGAAAATATTCTCTCGACACTCACCTCACCAAACAGTGAGTCCTTGCTGTGCACCAGTTACAAGCAGGCGCAAAAGCTATGTGGGCCTTTAATCACCTGCTTTCTGCCCCCTGAATGAAGTGTATGTCAGCTCAGCATGGTTAACACTTTTGATTGATATCAATTTACTTAAGTGCTACCTCTTTAAAGGCTTTTACTGTGTTCAAATACTATTTCTGGAGTCCAGCTAAAAAGTGAAATGCATTTATTAACTGTTTAAAAAGACATATGTCCTTTCAGATTAAAAACAACAACAACAACTGTGTATACTAATTTAGATACATAGGGTGTCATTGTTTTATCTCGACTACTCAACCCTTTATATTAACCACTATACTTAAAAACATGCTGATACTCTCTTTTTAAATTAATAAACATCAATTAATCCACTGGCTGTGATTTGTATTACCAAATTCAGAAACTAGAAAAAAGAAAAACACAACCCAGCTGTTCAGCCCATATCCCTGATCTGGCTATGAAGGTAAGGAATTTGGCCACTTTTTTCAAGGCTTTTTTTACTTTTGCCAAGGTGATGGAGTTGGTCAAGTTTGCCCAGTTTCCTTTCCCACAAGCAGGCAGAGCTGGTAAATATTATTGTCAGTGGAAAATAGGTAGAGTGTTATTCTTTTCCAAAAAGGTTTTCTTGGCCAAGTTTGAAAAATGCTACCTACGATATCTTCTTGGAAGCTTCATAATGATAACATAGAACACTCTAGTTTTAGATAGATAAGCCCTACAATCCCTATTTAATTCCTTGTATCCTGAAGCTCTCACACTTTCCTGACCAAGGGATATCTTCCATGTAGGAGCTGGAGGAGGAGCATACAGGGATGAGTAAGATTCAAGCTTTTGTGACAGGATGAGAAACTATTGGAAGGCTTTGAGCAGAGGAGGGACCTGTTATTTTATGATTCATTAGGCTCCCCTGGGTCTTTGTGAGATGTGGCTGAAGGGAGTATGGGAAAACAAATGCCAGAAAGTGAACTTGGAGGCTTTTGCAATAAAGCAGGTGAGCCAACAACATTAAGTTGAACCAGACAACAAAGGTCTAGATGATGAGAAGGCATCACTTTCCAGATGCATTTGGAAGGCAGAGCTTTTGATATTTTCTGGCAGATGGGATATATGATATCAGAGAGAAAAGTCAAGGATGATTTCAAGCTATCTGCCCTGAGGAATTGGCAGACTGTAGGAGAAGCACATTTGGGCACTTGGGGATAAATCAGGAGTGTAGTTTTGGAGCTGCTAACTTTATGATGACAGTTGGATGTTCAACAATAGCCAAGATGTTCTCTGGGATCCACTCTCTGAATTTGACTTCATTTAGTGCAAAGCAGAGGGCTCTCCACTCTGGCTATTCAGTAGAACTTCCTGCAGAGATTTAAAGTTCCCTGGTCTAGGGTGCTGCCAAACTAATTACTTAAACATCTCTGGGGTAGACTAAGGCATGGGCATGCTCAACACCCTCCAGGGGATGCAAATGCATAGTGAGGGTAGAGAACCATGGGATCAGTGGCCCCATGCTTCCAGTGAAAGGGACCCTGGTTTGATTCCTTGTTGGGGAACTAAGATCCCACGTGCCACACAGCATAGTCAAAAAAGGAAAGAAAGAAAGAAAGTTTGGGGACTTCTCTGGCAGTCCAGTGACTAAGATTCCACACTTCCAGTGAAAGGGACCCAGGTTCAATCCCTTGTTGGGGAACTAAGATCCCACGTGTCCACACAGCATAGTCAAAAAGGAAAGAAAGAAAGGCAGCTTTAAGGGATTTTGGGTCACAGTGCCCAGGTACTTAGCGAAAAGGTAGAGGCATTCCTGGAACCCAAATATTTGCCTCGCTCAGTGAAACCTACACATGCAGGTACCACTTTAAGGGCTAGAGTCTCCAGGTAAATACTTTCACACACGCCACACACAAACATTCAACACACATACACATTCAACACATAGGCCACTCACATTTACACTAATAGACAATGCACAGGCTCTCATAATGCAGAGTCCCGCCTTTCATTTATGACCCCTCTCACGTCAACCCTCTCAAAAATGAGTCTCAGGGGACTTACTCACACAACAGAAGAGAGAAGATTGGGCTCTTGATTTACTTTCTAGGCCTCTAGCTTCTTTGTGATTTAACTGATGAGCTGTGGAATTTCAAGTCTCATGGCCCTGAGAAGAAAGGACCCTGGAAGATAAGCGTCCTTTCCAGTTCCCCTGACGTTACTTTATTTGGGTGCCAATAGACCCCATTCAGTCACAAAGCCACTGCTGAGAGAGGGAGAAACACAGGAGGAGACTGACCTCCAAAGCCCTTTGCCAGGTGGGAGGTTTTGTCTAAGGCACTGCTGGTGAATTCAGAGCTGAGGAAAGCCCTGAGGGGACGCTGGTTTCTCCTCCAGACGTGGCAGATGCAATCCGTGCCTTCCCACTTTCTGTGCCCTGACCTGGCTGGTACACAATTGCTCATGTTTCAAAGCCCATCATCAGCATTTCTATTTTTTTGTTTTTATTCTGCCTTTTTTTTTTTTTTTTTTTTTTAGCCTAAGCATTTTCTCTAGACTAGAAAGCCCACTTTGCCCACCCCTGCAGCAAACTGGAAGGTCTAAGGACCTGACACCATCAAAAAGGAATGTTCCATCTATCGCTGGTGGGAACTGGCTCCTTGACCTTTGAGTGGGATAATTTTGGGCTTCCCAGGTGACTCAGATGGCAAAGAATCTGCCAGCAGTGCAGGAGACCTGGGTTCCATCCCTGGGTCTGGAAGATTCCCTGGAGAAGGGAACGGCAACCCACTTCAGTATTCTTGTCTGGAGAATTCCATGGACAGAGGAGTCTCACTGGCCATAGTCCATGGGATTGCAAAGAGTCAGACCTGACTAACATCTACTCTGGTCTTCTAGAATTCTCTGTAGGGATGGAGCCTACTGTAGTGACTGGTTTGATAATGCACCCTCTTTTGGCTGTTTTGTTTTGTTTTTTTTCTTTTTCTGTCTCCTTTTCCCATAATCCTACCAATGTTTTCTGGGATCAATCTAAGATAAACTATTCACATTGAAATTTCTACTCAGGATCAGCCTCTGGGGGACTTGACCTAAGACACAAGAAAAGAAGGAAATCCCCTGCAAGTGTAAATGACAAACGATAGGGAGAGGTCAGTTTACTCAAAAGAGCTCAGAATCCCACCAATATGTCTGTAAAATGGTCCTGTTATCGAGATTTGATTTATCAAGACAATTTGAGAAATGTACCTCCCTGTTGGGGCACCAAACAGGGTGACCATGTAAAGGGGAAGCAGATGCACTCAGCCTGTGGCCTCACACTTCTATGGCAACGACTATAATTTTCCAGGAGGGAGACAATAAAAAAATTCACATAAAACTTTTTATTGTGTAAGTGACACTGGTTGTTCCAGTCAGCAGTCAGAAAGCTACCCTGAGGACAGAACTTGCTGCCTATTAATGTCGAGAAAACCGCTAGCCTGCTTCCCAAATCTCAGAGTGTAGCATTGAAGATGCTAGGATTCATTCTAAAGGAGTTATAATACCAGTGAAATACAAGAAAGATGTAGCAAATGTGTGTTGCAGGAAAGATAATAAAGTAAAATCTAAGCATTTCAGAGCTCTTGGGGCAAGTTGAATCCACGGGAATTGAAAAATAAAGACTTGGGAAAAAATGGACTCTTTTTACAGAGGACAGGAAAATAACATATTTCTGCATTTTATGAAATGGAGAAACACTCCATTTCATTGTCCAGTTTTTCTGGACTCAAAACTACTGCTGAAATCGTTTCCAACCATACAAAAGAAATATTTAACGAGGATCTGTGGCTTTAGTATTCGTAATCAGGACTCTGTCTATAAAGATTTCTTTTTCAATGTGGACACATGCCAACACAGGAACGCAGTTGGAGAACAACCCCTGCACACAAATAACCCAACGTCCTCCTGTACCTGCTCCCATCTCCCATCATTTCCTTCAGTCGTGACGTCACCTCCTTTAGAGCCAGCCTCTGCGGTACCAGCCAGGGTTCCAGGGTCATCATCCACTCCACACTCTCCACTTTAGTTCAGCTCAATGGGGCTCTGCATCACTCACAGGTTGTGAAGAGCTGCAAATGATGTAGGGATCAGCTTTACTATATTAACAGCGCTAAAGTGTAAATATTTTTTGGTGGGATATCCTGATTCATTAGTTTGGATAGCCCAAGTGCTGAGGCAAAGACCAGCATCTCTAACTGGTCTTATCCCCTCATACCTTGCTATTTCACAAAATAAAAATTGATTTCTTGCTTGGGTGACAAACACGTCAGTGGAGGGACAGGGGGATGTGTTCACAGGGTCATTCAGAAACCCAGCTTCCTTCCATCTATTCATTACACAATTCCTTAGACACCAGTTGTAAAATGACTGATTGGCTTTACTTTATGAAACAATCTTAGAGTCTCAGAAAAACTGAGCAGAAGGTATAGAGGTTTCCCACATTCCCCCATCCATACCCCTGCACCATCTCTTCCACTGTTAACATCCCCCACCAGAGGAGTACGTTCTTACAAGCCATGAGCTTGCGTCAGCAAATCATAATCACCCAGAACCCACTGTTTACATTAGAGTTGATGCTGTACATTCTGTGGGTATGCATGAATGTTTGCTGATGTGTATCCACCTTCACGCCGTCACAGTTTTCACTGCTCTAAAAATTCTCAGGCCTCACCTATTCATCTTTCCCTTCTCCATAACCTCTGGCCACCATTGGTCTTTTTTTTTTTTTTTTTTATCTTTTTTTGTTGTTGTTGTGGTTTCAGCGTTGTTGTTGTTTTTTTTTAATTTTATTTTATTTTTAAATCTGAAACACTGTATTAGTTTTGCCAAACATCAAAACGAATCCGCCACAGATATACATGTGCTCCGCATCCTGAATCCTCCTCCCTCTTCCCTCCCCACACCATCCCTCTGGGTCGTCCCAGTGCACCAGCCCCAAGCATCCAGTATCGTGCCTTGAACCTGGACTGGCAACTCGTTTCATACATGATATTACACATGTTTCAATGCCATTCTCATTAATTTCTATTAGAGTACAATCGCTTTACAATGTTGTGTTAGTTTCTGCTGTGCAGCAAAGTGAATCATCTATATATATACATATACCCCCTCTTTTTTGGATTTCCATCACATTTAGGTCACCACAGAGGACTGAGTAGAGTTCACTGAGCTATACAGTATGTTCTCATTACCTATCTATTTTATATGTAATATCAACAGTGTGTGTGTGTGTGTGTGTGTATATATATATATATATATATATATATATATGTCAATCCCGATCTTCCAGTTCATCCCCTCCTTCCCCCCTTGCTGTCCGTAGTTTTTTCTCTGTGTTTGTGTTTCTATTTCTGTTTTTCAAATAAGATCTTTTTACTGTCGTCATAGTTTTCTTTTTTCAGAATGTTATACAGATGCAATCGTGTAGTACACAACATTTTCAGATTGACTTCTATCACTTAGCAACCCACATTAAAGTTTTCTCCATGTCTTTTCATGGTTTGATAGCTTGTTTCTTTTTAGCTGTAAATAATATGCCATTGTCTAGATATTACACAGTTTTTTTAAATTTTATGTTGGAGTATAGTTTATTTATAATGTTGTGTTAGTTTCACAGGTATACAGTAAAGTGACTTAGTTATACAAATACATATATTCCTCTTTTTCATATTTTTTTTTTCCATATAGGTTGTTACAGAATATTGAGTAGAGTTCCCTGTGCTATACAGTAGGTCCTTGTTGGTTACTTCATGCATAGTAGTGTGTATATGTCATCCCAAACTCCTTATTTACCCTTCACTACCTTTCCCTTCTGATATCCTTAAGTTTGTTTTTTTAAGTCTGTGAGTCTGTTTCTGTTTTGTGAGTAAATTATTTTGTATCATTTTTTAGATTCCACATATAAATGATACCATATAATATTTGTCTTTGTCAGATTTACCTCACTTAGTATGATGATCTCTAGGTATCATGGTTTATTTAATCATTCATTTCCTGAAGGGTGTCTTGGTTGTTTCCACATGTTTGGCAATTGACAAACTTTTTATGGTAAAGGGCCGCATACTAATTATTTTCAGCTTCCTGAGTCTCTGTGTTCAATCTCTGTGTTAACTACTGCCATTGTAGAACAAAACTTCCATAAACACAGCATAAATAAATAGAGTAGCTGTGCTGCAATAAAACTTTATTACAAAAATAGGATATGGTATGCAGATTCCTGCCTTGGAGTCCCCCACTGGCTCTTATCAGCAGACAGGAAAAAGACACAGTGGAGGATCTGGATCATTTGGTAAATATTTTTAAGAGGACCAACTCCTATCACTTTAACCCTGGTCCCTTGTTCAGATCACATGACCTCACCCAGCTGCAAGGGAGTTTGGGAAATGTAGTTTAGCTGTGTCCACATAAGAAGAAACAGGATTTTGTGAGCTAACATCCTTCTATACAAACTGAGAACGAATCATATTTTGTGATATAGTATCTCTGGAAAGGATATGCTTAGATTATAAATAACTGGTTTTAAAAATCCCAGAAACACAATTGCTTTGGAAACTGGAAACTTTCTGACTCTATGATGAAGGAATTTTGCTTGCAAATTATGTTATGTTTGAAAGAAATTTTATTTAAACAATGTCAGAATATCAACTATTGTTTTGTACTTTGAGTGTGTGCATACTAAGTTGCTCTGGTTGTGTCTGACTCTTTGCAACCCCTATGGACTGTAGCCCACCAGGTTCCTCTGTCCATGGAATTTGCAGAATTCACCCATATGGAAACACTGAGTAATTTCCATATAGATGAATTCTTCGAATCTTAACTAAGCATTAAAAAAGATCCTACTGGACTTCTTCTGCTTGTAAGCAATTGGTTAATAGGAGTAATGAATCTGTGTTTCTTCTTAAAAGTTCATATTTTATTCCTTTAATGGACACTACTCTTTCCCCAAATTTTATGAAATTTAAGATTTGACAGTAGTCATGAGCTTAGCTAATAAAACAAGTTTTGTTTTCTTATGTAACATGAAAGGAGAATATTATCAAATTCAGGGTTTATTTCTCTCCAATAATTCACCAGAGTGGTTATTTTCATGGAATCTAATCATAGAAAATAGTTACTTTTTTACCATTCAAGATCTGAATGGTGAACATATTTAGTAGCATTACCAAACCCAAGGGACTAAAAGAATATAAATAAAATTTTCATTAGACACTCTTGCCATGAGGAAAAGGAAAAAAAAAATCCATTGTAATTGCTCTGGTGTCTGGTTTGGGTCAGAATAAGTAAAAACTGAAGAAATAAATCTAAAGCTCTTGACTTCATTTTTCACCCTTCAAGTCTTCTAATGAGGCAGAGCTGTGCAGATAAATCTAAAACTTTAATAAGAAAAAGTGAAAAATATATGGCAGTTCCTTCTGCAGTGCCCTTCTAGGTCACCCTGGAATTCTTAAAGTTACTGTGATTGCTCTAGATTCTGGGTATATTTCATATACTTTGAAAGTAGCTTGCTTCAAATAGCAAATCACAATTAAAGCTGCTTTAGTTGTTGTGCTTTGTTTTTTTAGATGCAGTTTTTATTTCACTTACCAGTGATGTTGGAATTCTGGGAGGTTAACCTAATGTATCCTTGAAGGCAGTAGTTTGGGAAGTTTAGCATGCAAAAGAATCACCTGGAAGGTTAGCAGGCTCCAAGCCTCGCTTTCAGAGACTTTAAATCAGCAAAAGCTCAGAAGGAGCCTGGGATTCTTCATTTCTAACAAGCTCTAAGCTGATTGATGCCAGTGATCTGATACCCCTCTATGATTGACATCAACTCCAGGGTCTTTCTATTGGAAACCCAACTCAAACTGGCTTAGAATAGAAACTGCATTGACTCAAAGAAATTAAAAATCCAGGCAGTCTGTCTTAGACACTACCAACTCCATCTGTTCAAGTAATATCCTGAGAATCCAGTTTTTCTCTTTCTCGCCAGAATCCATTTCCTCTGTAGACATCTCACTCATGGTTGCAAATGGATCCTGGTACTCTCAACCTACATTTGCTTGTTTCCAATTCCAGTGGAGAAAAGAGACTTTTTTTTTTCTTTCACCAACTGTTAAAAAAAAAAAAAATGTTCTCACTATTATTGGTTCTAATTGAGTCATGCCCTCACCTCGTTTTCGCTGTAACTCTAGGGACGTGATATGCAATTAGTTTGGGTTAATTTGGACTTACCCTGGGTTTAAGTTCTCAGGTACCCGCCATATCTGTTTTTCTGCACCAGGGGTTTTTCTGAAGCCACAGAGACTCTCTCAGTTTGAACTTAATTACAGTCTAGACATGCATAGGCATTGATGCACTTGCATTCCCCAATCAATGGAGGACAGACCTCATGGACAGCAGCCCCACCTCCAGTTTTTAGACAGTTATTACATGTATTCTATATCATTTTTTTAGAAGCTTGCCATGATGTTTTGTCCCAGTTGCCTTTGTGGAAACCAGCAATATGGTAGACTATGGAAGTTTCCTCTTTTTCTGTCTCTGGCTCCTTGCTTTTCACCCTGCTCCTGGAATCATCTCCCCAGTCTTTGCCTCATGTACTACTTTTGGGAAAATCCAAATTATAGCCTGCCCTACATCATGTGGATTGACACTGAGGGAAGTGTTTCTCTAGAATAACCCTGGGGTTTTGTTTTATCAAGGAGGAGTAAAAGGATGATGAATAGGAAAAGCACCATATTTCCTCTAAAAGCTAGTTAATTCACAAATAAACAGTATTGAATTGTGACTCAATCAGAATATGAATCAGGGCTAAAGTACCTTGTGCAGTGGATTGGGTGGGAACACATCACCCGTGGACTCTGTGGTGACCCAAGGGCTAAAGAGCAGATAAAACCAAGGAGGGTCTTGGAATGCGGGAATAGAAAAAACAGACCCTTATCATCTTTCCCTCCCCCATTTTGTAACTATTAATGGATTTTGGTTCCTCCTGACCTGTATAACCTGTCTCCCCTCCTACCCCACAGGGAGAAGGTATTTTCCTTACTCTCCCCACCCACCCCCCAGTATACATGCCTCATCCAATCAGCAAATGACCCACAAGACCCCATCCCACTCCTTGTACCCTGACTATAAAAGTGGACTAAGGACCCCTGTTCAACGTCGGTTCTCCCTTGAGTTGGCCCGCTGTACCAACAGCATTTCCCACTCTAATAAACTTTATTTCCCTCTCATTCTGTCTCATGTCTGGAAATTCTTTTCCAACCCACTCCCAGACCATGACAGACTGTACTCCTATAACAGATAGACTGAACAAGAAAGGGAATATGTATCCTACGTTAATCTGAGACATGGATTTGGCTAAAAGTAAGTTCACTGGTGGTTCAGACAGTAAAGAATCCACCTGCAATGCAGGAGACCCAGATTGGGAAGATCCCCTGCAGAAGGGGATGGCAACCCACTCCAGTACTCTTACCTAGAGAATTCCATGGACACAGGAACCTTGCAGGCTACAGTCCATGGGGTTGCAAGGAGTCAGACATGACTGAGCAGTTAACATACACCCACCCACTCTCTCTCTCTCTCTCTCTCTCACACACATTCACACACACACAAGTTTAAGAAACTAAAGCTGCATTGGTAGCCTCAATCTCAAGTAATCTTAAAACACCTTCTTCAAATTCCCAATGCTGCCATCTCCCCAGCTCACCTAGAATTGTGCATTCCAAGCTTCCCACTCACTTTATGATGCCTCTTAATCTTCCATTTCTTAACTAAGCTCTGAGGCTCTAAAGTTTTCCTCTCCTGCATCCCATCTCTTGAGGACAGAACTTGGCTAAAGCTGGCTGTTGGGCAGATGCCACTCTAGTTATTAAACAACAAATAAACATGGCAGGACTGGCTCACTGGACGTGAGTCTGAGTGAACTCCGGGAGTAGGTGATGGACGGGGAGGCCTGGCGGGCTGCGATTCATGGGGTCACAAAGAGTCAGACACAACTGAAAGAATGAAGTGAACTGAAGAATAGACATTACATGCTAAGTCTTCCTTCAGCCAGGAAATAATTTCATTATCACCCCTTTCTAAAAAACATTACCCAAAGGTTTCATAGAAATGCATTCCAAGGAAGTTTTCTTTCCTGAGAAGCACATCCGCCTAATTTTTGGAAATGCTGCATACTGCCTTTCATTTTAGGGCACCACAGTAAGCACTGACTTGTTAAATGCTCTGAGATAATTTGGCTGTGAAGATATTAACTCTAAGTAATCTGGATTTTTCCTAACTTAGTTGATTCTAGGTCTGTTTGGGGTTTTGTCGTTGTTCCTGTTTTTGTAGTTCTTTGAAGGTTAAACTCTCAACATCTCAAAGGCCACTGCCTACACTTCTAGAAATTCAACCCTAAACTAAAAGTGACATTTAATGTGGGAAATTCTATAACTTACAGACAGCATGCATACTAAGTTGCTTCAGTCTTGTCCAACTCTTTGAGATACTATGGACTATAGTCTGCCAGGCCTGTCGTCCATGGGATTCTCTTGGCAAGAATCCTGGAGTGGATTGCCATGCCTTCCTCCAGGGGATCTTCCCAATCCAGGGATCAAACCCATATCTCTTATTTCTCCTGCATTGGCAGGTGGATTCTTCCCACTAGTGCCACCTGGGAATCCCTTATAGAGAGCAGGAGGATGCATCTTGGACATCCTTGTGGAAGCCAAGACCTCACCTACCTGCACGTGGTCTGGCTTCCAGGACTGTCTAAGACCCCACCTCTCCCCCTTGGTATGGCTACTATTATTATTTCCCTGAAGGCAAGGAGAGTGCTGAAAATAAAAGAATCAGTTCTTTTTCTTTATTTTATTGAAGAATCAGTTCAGTTCAGTTCAGTTGCTCAGTAGAGTAGTGTCCAACTCTTTGGGACCCTGTGGACCGTAATATGCAAGGCTTCCCTTTTCCATCACCAACTCCTGGAACTTGCTCAAACTCAAGTCCATTTAGTTGGCGATGCCATGCAATCATCTCATCCTCTGTCATCCCCTTCTCTTCCTGCCTTCAATCTTTCCCAGCAACAGGGTATTTTCCAATGAGTCAGTTTTTTGCATCAGGTGGCCAAAGTATTAGAGCTTCAGCATTAGTCCTTCCAATGAATATTCAGGACTGATTTCCTTTAGGATGGACTGGTTGGATCTCCTAGCAGTCCAAGGGACTCTGAAGAGTCTTCTCCAACACCACAGTTCAAAAGCATCAATTCTTTGTTGCTCAGCTTTCTTTATAGTCCAACTCTCACATCCATACATGACTACTGGAAAAACCATTGATGTATAGTTGATTATAGTTACTGAAGTACAGCTTATTTTATTGAAGTATAGTTGATTTACAATTTGTGTTACATTTCTGCTGTACATCAAAGTGATTCAATTATACATATATATTTTTTGTCATATTCCTCTCCATTACGGTTTATCACAGGATACTAAATATAGCTCCCTGTGTCATAAAGAAGGGATTGTTGTTTATCCATCCTGTATGTCCTAGTTTGCATCTGCTAAGCTCAAACTCCCAATCCATCCCTCCACTCCTCTTCCCCTTGGCAACCAAAAGTTGGTTCTCTATGTCTGCATCTATTTCTGTTTCATAGATACGTTCATGTCACATTTTAGATTCCACGGACAACTGATGTCATACGATATTTGTCTTTTTCTCTCTGACTTACTATACTTAGTATGATAATCTCCAAGTCCATCCATGTTGCCACAGATGACATGATTTCATTCTTTTTTTATGGCTGAGTAAAAAGGTCATTTCTGTGGTAATCAATAGAATCAGAATTTGAGCCATCATGTCTGACACTGCAGTAGCATTTGGATGTGGCAGATGTAATATTTTTCATAACTTGATAGCTTACAGTGAATGATGCTGGATTCTTGATCTCCGAAGAAGAAGATTTAGCTTAGTGACCAGGGGCCAGGCTTGATCACTCAAGAGCTTTTGTGTAGCAGAGTTTTATTAAAATGAAAACAGACAGAGAAAGCTTCTGACACAGACATCAGAAGGGGACAGAGAATGCCCCCCTTGCTAGTTTTACCAAGCTGTTTTGTGTCAGTCAGAAAGCTGAGAATCAGATAAGAGAGACACGTCAAGGCTGAGGGAGTTTCCCCAGACCCCCCTCCCACCATGTGCATGTTTGAGATAGGATGCCATGAGGTGTGTTATCCCCCAGCCATGAAACCATTGGTATGAATACTGGTTTGTTGAGCTATTTATCAGCCAAAATTTAGTCTTAGGTGGAACCAGTTTGAAGAAAGGCAAATTCGAAATCAAATACAAAGTTTCATTAACATAGCTTAAGAAAAACATTTCCATGGAGAGTTTGTTTCCTCCTGCTGCCTAAGGGAGAGATTTTAAAAAAAAAAAAAATCTGACACTTGCAGCCTATTTCCTCTGTTTGGAGACCCTTGGCCTTCCTGCCTATTACCCTCTCAACATGTTGCCTGAGCAACTCAGATGATTAAGCAAAGCCCCACATTTGGACTAGAGTGACTGTTGGTGATGTGTGTATGTATTTCTAGGTGAAGGTGATTAAATCACACAGCCCTAGAGTTACAGTATTTACTTTAAACATAGAAATTATAATATACTAAATGTGAAAGTTGCATTTTATATTTGTAATGGTAGAGAATTGATGTTATTTTAGAATTGAATATTAGGTTTATCAAGGAAAAGATCTGTACATTCGTAGAACTGGAAAGTTCAGCAGTATCCCCATAGTGCTTTTTTTAAAATGAGTTATAGTAATAGATGGTATTATAAGGTGACATACCTTAAAACCCCCAAATCCCTGAATCAGATAGCTTTTCTTTTATTACTCACATCAAATTGTAGCCCCTGCCTCACTCCATTACTCTAAATCCCTCTTTCCTGCTTCACATTTCTTCATCACATTATCACAATTGTTCAGTCATATAAATGTATTTCTTTGTGGTCCATCTTCCCTTCTGCACAATAGAATGGAAGCTGCATGAGAGCCTAGACTGGGTGTGTTCGTGACCGTAATGCTGCCAAAAATATTAATATTTCTTGATTTATGAGCACAAATATTATCAGCCCATGATCCTACTGGTTTTATTCCAAGAACTCACATACCTAATCTAGTCTTGCACATAACCAGATGACTGACTGTATTTGGCAAAGAAGTTGAGGTTATACTCATGATTTTATTTCCCCTTTTCTCCATTAAGCTCTTAAAACTCTTAGCAAGTTGTAATTTAATGATTAGGAAATTTCAGGGTATTTTTCCATCAGGGTACTTGGCAAGTTTGAGATCAAAAAGATGACGTAAGTTTTATGGGTGAATGACATTTAACGGCAGCAGAAACTCTAACTTGCCCCCCAAAAGCAAATGTTCTATGGTATTACTCATAATTATAGAGAAATGTTGAAGTTATACAGAGAATTCATGGACAGAACTGTAGACACTTTCTCATTTGTATAGTTTTGCTCTTTCTCCAGTATTTGGTGTTATCAGGTTGAAATCTCTAAGCATGTTACCTGGGCCTCCTGGAAAATTATCTTAGACTGAGTTACCACTTACTCATTTATGAATAAAAGTGATAGTAAATATTAGAAGTAAAATATAAAAGAAACAAAATGCAGCAGACAATAAATGGTCACTACTGTATCATCGTATCAGCACATTTCATGAACTCTGTTTCATTTTCAGGGCTACAGTAACAGAGTACCATAGCTGGGTGGCTTAAAACAACAGAAATTTCTTATCTCGCGGTTCTGGTGACTAGAAGTCCAAAAGCCAAGTGTCAGCAGGGCTGGCCACGTACCCTCTGATTCCTGCAGGGGAGGCGCTTCCCTGCTGCTTCCTGGCCCCAGCCCTGGTGTCAATCCTTGGTCTGCAGTTGTATCATCTCAGTCTCTGCTCTGTCTTCTCACAGTGTTTTCTGTGGGAGTCTGTCTTCACATGTCTATCTTCTTCTAAGGACACCAGTCATATTGGATTAAGGGCCCAGTTTGATGACCTTATCTTAACTTAATTACATCTGCAAAACCCTATTTCCAGATAAGGCCACATGTACAGGAACCAGGTGTTAGGGATCAATATACCCTTTGGGAAGCATAATTCATAATTGAACCTCTCTCTCATCCTCGCATTCCACCCCTCTAGGGCATCACAGAGTGCCAAGCTGAGCTCCCTGTGCTGTACAGCAGCTTCCTGCTAACTCTCTATTTTACATATGGTTATAAATATGTGGAATATTACTCAGCCATAAAAAAGGAATGGAATTGGGTCATTTGTAGTGATGCAGATGAGCCTAGAGTCTACCATACAGAGTGAAGTAAGTCAAAAAGAGAAAAACGAATATTGTATATTAATGCATTTGTATGGAATCTAGAAATATGGTACAGATGAGCCTGTTTGCAGGGCAGGAATGAGACGCAGACTTAGAGAACAGACTGTGGACACAACAGAAAGCAGAGGGTGAGAGGAATTGGGAGAGTAGGCTTGATATATATGCTCTAACTCTTTTCAACTTAACAACTTGTTGCCACTGCAGTGCCTTCTCAGCAAGGGAAGGAATGATTTTTCTGATTCAGAGAAAACTGCAAGAACAGCAAATTCCTAAAGCTTTCACAAAGAACAAGGGAGTCTGACATTGTCAGGTCCTAAAAGGCAAACAGCTTGGAGAAAGAGACTTAAAGTTCACAAATATCAAAGAGCCCCTGGAATATTGGGGGCAGAAGGAGCCATCCTAAACACAGTAAAACACAGATGAAGTTACATTGGGTCCACTGGCTTTCCTCCCAGGGCAAAATTATCCTCCCCTTTCCAAACCTAGCTCTGAGCACACCAGTAATTTGAAGTGGCTATTGTCTTGTGGAATGCATTATTTTTAAAAGCTTATGGCAGGAATTGACATTCAATGTTCCATTATCTGTATTTGCATGGAGATACAGACAGATACAATTGTGGCCCTGATAGGCCTTCGGAGGCAGATTTGATCTGACCTATACCTAAAGCGAAGCCATTTACCTGCTCTCTACAATAATTCTCTTCTCATCTGGTCCTTCAGCTCTAGCATTATCCTTTATAGTTTATCTATCTTCTCTGATTAGAAAAGGAGTACATTGCCATTTTACATATAGGAAATAAATAATTAAAATGCCCTACAAGCTCATGGCTTTTAAAACATCTGTTATCTATTTCTTAAAACCATAATTTTTAATGACTTTCTAGTACTTCATTGTCTGATTACCATAATTATTTTAGACAATGCTCCTATCATTGGCCATTTATGTTGTTGCCAAGGACACTGAAGCAGCCTAAATATCCATCAATGGGTGAATAGACAAAGAAGATGTAGTACATGTATACAATGGAAGAGTACTCAGCCATAAAAAAGAACAAATTTGGAGCATTTGTAGTGATGTGGATGGACCTGGAGTCTGTCATACAGAGTGAAGTAAGTCAGAAAGAAAAAAACAAATAGTGTTTATTAATGTATATATGTGGAATTCCGTGGTGGTTCAGGCAGTAAAGAATCTGTCTGCAATATAAAGAGCCAGGTTTGATCCCTAGATTGGGAAGACCCCCTGGAGAAGGGAATGACTATCCACCCCAATATTCTTGCTTGGAGAATTCTGTGGATGAAGGAGCCTGGTGGGCTACAGGGACACAAAGAGTCGGACACGACTAAGTGACTAACACATTCAGTGCATGTGTGTGGAATCTAGAAGAATGGTACTGGTGAACCTATCTGCAGGGCAGGAACGGAGGCACAGACAGAGAAAGGACTTGTGGACTCAGGGGGTGGAGATGGTGGGACCAATGGAGAGAGTGGCATTGACCTACATGCACTATCACCTGCAAAATAGAAAACTTGGGTGAAGCTGCTATTTGGAAAAGGGAGCTCAGCTTGGTGCTCTGTGATGACCTAAACATGGGGTGGGAGGAGGCTTTGGAGGGAGGGGACATGTGTATACTTACAGCTAACTCATGTTGTTGTACAGTAGAAACTAACAAAACATTTTAAAGCAATTATATTCCAACTAAAATTAAACATTATACTCCAAACATAAAATTTAAAAAAAGAAAGGAAGTAAAAAAGTATTCATATTCATCACATGTAGAGATAAACATTATTAATGCTTGTATATACCACAGCCTTTCTTTTCTATGGATTCCCATACATAATTAATTTTCTATACAGCTGAGATAATATGTATATCATAACATATCAATGTGTATCTTATTCTCCTGTTTGCTATAAAAATATATTTTCCAAACTCAAAAAATAAATAATAAAAATTGCCATAATCACCATCTTTGTACCCAAATTGTTATGTGCACTGTAGCATTATTTTTAATTTTGTACCTTTAACTCCAAATTTTTAAAGCCTAGTAACCAAAATATATACATTTTTGGATATGGAACTGTGGCAACCTTTGATGACAAATTGAAACTATAATGGAGTTGAGATGCTTAGATGGCATCACCGACTCAACAGACATGGGTTTGAGTAAACTCTGGGTCTTGGTGATGGACAGGGAGGCTGGTGTGCTGCAGTCCATGGGGTCGCAGGGAGTCAGACACTACTGAGCAGCTGAACTGAACTGAACTGAATCATAATTCAAGTCTTCCCTGGTGTGGAAGGTGGATTCTTTACCATCTTACTCTCTTGTTTAAAGAATCCACCTTCAATGCAGGAAAGAATGGTAAAAAATGGTAAAGAATCCACCTTCAATGAAGGAAACCCCGGTTTGATCCCTGGGTCAGGAAGATCCCCTGGAGAAGGGAATGACAACCCACTCCAGTGTTCTTGCCTGGAGAATTCCATAGACAGAGAAACCTGGGGGCTACAGTCCATGGGGTCCCAAAGAGTCAGACGTGACTGAATGACTAACACAATCACAACTCAGGCATACAAAAATAGAGTTGGGTGGCCATTGAGAATCTGGTCTCAGACACATCTCAGCACCACTGAGAACATGAGCTTTCCTTGAACTGTAGCAGACCCAAGGACACCACCAGCTGTACTCAGAACAATACCCACCAGCAGCAACCTGATGTTCTCAAGGTCTCCCCTGGTAACTATGCAACCATTTCTGACCCCAACCAATCCCTGCTTAGCAAATTCCTTTACTTCTTGTCAGCTCCAATTATAAATCTTGATAAATAACTCATGTAACTAACTGTAACACAGCAGTTTTTGCCTTGATAAGCCTCTTCCATTTTGTAATCTAGTGGAACACAATTCTAGTACTTCTTAAATCTGTCTCAAAGGCTGCATTCCTAACAAACTCCAAATAAACATCTTCATTTCATTCAGCTCTCCATTTCTCAAATTTTGGTTAGAAGGTCATAAATACACCTGCAGCTATCTAGGTCCCAGAAGCTTTGACTGTTCTTTTTTTTTTTAATTTATTTATTTGTTAATTGAAGGATAATTGCTTTATAGAATTTTGTTGTTTTCTCACCTATTCTTTTATGAGGGTCCATACATGGGGTGAGTGATAAGAGGGTGAAAAATGGCAGCATGTTTTGCTGCCGGGAGCCACCACGGGAGATCCCACCCATGACAAAGGTCATGTGGAGAGAACCTGACAGGCAAACGTGGATCAGGCCTCAAGGGACCCCCTGAATCTGCTCGAGCACCTACCCCCAAACCAGAATCTGTCTGTCTTACTATTTTGTGCCTTTCACCAACTCTTCTGACATTAACAGGGGGCTATCCCCGACCACCTTTCTCTGGAAAAAGTCAATGTAGGGCTTTAGTTAGTAAGTCTCCTGGGCATGAAAGGAATATTTCTATTTTAACCCCTCTGTTGGCATTCTAGCTTGCCTGACAGGTTTATCCATACTCTTGCAATTAACACACATGATTGTTCACAACTCCCCAACCATGAGAGGCATGGGAAGCCAAAATGTTCTAAAAGTCCTAATGAGCATAGAGTCCTTTAAGGGATGAAAAATTATTAGAATAGATAGTACTGGTAAAGGGCTTCATTATTGCGCCAATGCTTGCTGCCAAGTTCCCATATCCCTTATCCATTGTGCACCTGTGAGTGCATTGGTTAACATAGTTGGAATGTAAGAAAAACAAGTAGCAGCCTTGGAATTAACCACATCAGACCTTTGAGCTAATTGGTTCTTTTGTTGTTGTAACTCACTGCACCTTTGCTCCGTGAGAATGTAACTCTGTTTAGCACTTTCTGAGGCTGATGTAGATTAGAAATCTAAAGAAAAAACACTTCAAGGGAAAATAAGTTTTCTGGTTGAGCAGCCTTTATCGAAAAGGGGTCATAAAATGTCCACAGGCCTCCAAGGCCAGAAGATAATGTACACAACATTGTTTATGGGAAAGGCATGCAGAAAAAAAATCCTGGTTTTGATAAAGACAAACAGAGGTAATGCTTGGGCTGACTCTGTATGACTTTGCATCTTTCATTCCCTCTATGTACAAGTCAAGGTATAAAAGTTCCTTTTGAAAATAAAGTTATGGGCCTCGCTCACCAAAGCTTGGTCTCCCCGTGTCATTCTTTTTTTCCTTTTCTCTCTTTTTCTTTCTCTGTTCTTCTTTCAGGATGACTCCTTGGAACACAGGAGCTTTATTGGCTTTCTGTGTTAATCAAGGAAAATCAAGCCTCTCTCTCTGCTTTGTTATCCTTTCGCCTATGCCGTCATCCTGAAGGTACCCCTGAATCCTGCTGGGGCTGGACCCCGGCATTTTGCTTAACTATTCTTGGGCTGTATTCACTCATTTCCCTACATATACACATGGGAAAGGTCTACCTGAGGTGGTTCTCTGGCTCCTGACAGAATCAGATGTAATTTCGCCATCTCTGACTCTCAGAAGACCTGGAAAGACCTATTAGGAAAATCTTGGACTTCACCCCACATTGATCTACTATAATCAACCAGCAACTGGATGTGTGGCAAGCTACCCAACATTGGGGGCAGACAGTCTGTGGTGTATAGATGATGCTTCTTTCAATTGCTGTCCCCCAAACAATCAGGGCAATTAGAAGTCATGTTGTTTTATCTCCTCTTCAAACTCCCATCATTTAGACCCAATCAAGGAGCAGGAGGGGGGTCTTCTCCTTCCCCGAATCTATTGGCTGCATTCCAATCAAACTTTTCTTATTGTTTCTGGCCCCCCTCCTCCATAGAGAGACCTCCATTCTTCATTCCTGTCTTTGGCAATGTAAATGACAGATGACTTTTTGCATATTATCATCAGGGCTTAGAAAGAATGGTTAACTGCACAACCCCTCTGATCAAGGCAATGAGATAAGAATTTGTCTGGAAACCATTTTGCCAGATGACAGAGTAGAGGCCAAAGTCAAGGCAGAAAACTTCTAATTCAATGATCATTATTAGCAGAAAGTTTTCTCCTTTGAGATTATGACCCAGTCTTTAGAGTGAAGAAAGAACAAAATAGAATGAGTGCATCCTGTGAAAAAAAGGGATTTATATATGCTTTCCTGACCCAAGTGCCACTTAGAAATGTAGGTTTTCAGACAAAAAAAAAAAAAAAAACATTCTGAAGCAGAACAAGCATGTTAACAAGAACCCCAAGTGATTCATATGCATATAAAGGTTGAAAAGCTCTGCTCTGTATATTAAGGGTATGAGCATTTGGTTGCCTGAAAGAAGCTCTTTTGAAAACTGACTCTGCTTACAAAACAAAACAAAATAAAAACAAACCATTAACAATTATTTTTACCTGGAAGAGCATCTGAATCCTCCAGAATTCAGTTGAACTACTTATGGGGAAAAGATTAATTTTAAGAGATGGTATATGTTTGCCTGAATATCCTCTCATTTTTCGTTGCATAATTTTAAGTAGTTGATTTTACTGAATACAGGCAAATGGCCAGATTTTCAAAGAGCATAAAACTGTGTACATTGAAAAGTAAGATCTCATCCTAGAAATTAGTTTCATTCCTAGAGGCAATTACTATAACAGATTTTTAAAATATTTTTTCTATAATCTTCCAGAAATATTATAATATAGATATCTTATGAATCTCCTTAAATATAGTATTATGAATGCTATTTTGGACTTTGCTTTTTAGCACTTTTTAAGTATCCTATAACTGTACATAGAAAGCTAAACTTGATAATTTTTATTATTTACATAATATTTTTCTTATGTTTGTGTCAAAAATTGTTAATGTTGACTGTCATTTAGAATGCTTCCATCTTCTGTATTGCTTATTTTGGCTCTTCCAAATTATACTGCAATGAATATCTCTATGCATATATGTTTGCACACATGTATTTCTAAGAAATAAAAATCTAAGTAAATTTCTGGCTGTAAGGACAAGAGGCTTTAAAACCTCCAGTTTCATCTGTGTTGTTGCAAATGGCATGATTTCCTCCCTCCCTGTGGCTGAATGATGTTCCACTATGTATATAATATTTTCTTTGTTTGTTCACCTGTTAATAGACAAATAGGCTGTTTCCATGTCTTGGCTATTATAAATAAGGCTGCAGTAGCATGATGGAGAATACATATTTATGAAATAGTGTGAGTTTTTTTTTTTTTATAAATACCAAGAAGAGGAACTTCTGAACATGTAGTAGTTCTATTTTTAATATTTTGGGGAGACTCCATATTGCTTTCCATGGTGGCTGCATCATTTTACATTTCTACTAGGGGTGAAAAAGTGTTTCCTTTTCTCTACATTTTCACCAACACTTGTTATTTGTGTGATCCCATCATGGTTTTAATATACATTTTACTTTTCATGAGAAAGTTTGCAAAGTTTGATTTCAGAATTTTTTCTTAATTCTCTGAACAATTATTTATCTGTTCTTACCTTTGCCCTATGTATTCTTGCCTTGAGAACCCCATGAACAGTATGAAAAGGCAAAAAGATGAACTCCCCAGGTCAGTAGGTGCCCAATATACTACTGGAGATCAGTGGAGAAATAACTCCAGAAAAAATGAAGGGATGTAGCCAAAGCACAAACAACACCCAGTTATGGATGGAACTGGTGATAGAAGCAAGGTTGGATGCTGTGAAGAGAAATATTGCGTAGGAACCTGCAATGTTAGGTCCATGAATCAAGGCAAATTGGAAGTGGTCAAACAGGAGACGGCAAGAGTGAACATCAACATTCTAGGAATCAGCGAACTAAGATGGACTGGAGTGGGTGAATTTAACTCAGATGACCATTGTATCTACTACTGTGGGAAGGAATCCCTTAGAAGAAATGGAGTAGCCATCCCAGTCAACAAAAGAGTCTGAAATGCAGTACTTGGATGCAATCTCAAAAATGACAGAATGATCTCTGTCGTTTCCAAGGCAAACCATTCAATATCACAGTAATCCAAGTCTGTGCCCCGACCAGTAATGCTGAAGATGCTGAAGTTGAACAGTTCTATGAAGACCTACAAGACCTTAAGGAACTAACACCCAAAAAAGATGTCCTTTTCATTATAGGGGGCTGGAATGCAAAAGTAAGAAGTCAAGAAACACCTGGAGTAACAGGCAAATTTGGCCTTGGAGTACAGAATGAAGCAGGGCAAAGGCTAATAGACTTCTGCCAAGAGAGCACACTGGTCATAGCAAACACTCTCTTCCAACAACATAAGAGAAGACTCTACACATGGACATCACCAGATGGTCATTACTGAAATCAGATTGTTTATGTTCTTTGCAGCCAAAGATGGAGAAGCTCTATACAGTCAGCAAAAACAAGACTGGGAGCTGACTGTGGCTCAGATCATGAACTCCTTATTGCCAAATTCAGACTTCAATTGAAGAAAGTGGAGAAAACCACTAGACCATTCAGGTATGACCTAAATCAAATTCCTTGTGACTATACAGTGGAAGTGAGAAATAGATTTAAGGGACTGGATTTGATAGAAAGAGTGCCTGATGAACTATGGACAGAGGTTCCTGACATTGTACAGGAGACAGGAATCAAGACCATCCCCAAGAAAAAGAAATGCAAAAAACCAGATGGCTGTCTGAGGAGGCCTTACAAATAGCTGTGAAAAGAATGGAAGTGAAAAGCAAAGGAGAAAAGGAAAGATATACCCGTTTGAATTCAGAGTTCCAAAAAAATAGCAAGGAGAGATAAGAAAGCCTTCTTCAGCCATCAATGCAAAGAAATAGAGGAAAACAATAGAATGGGAAAGACTAGAGATCTCTTCAAGAAAATTAGAGATACCAAGGGAACATTGCATACAAAGATGGGCTCAATAAAACAGAAATGATAAGGACCTAACAGAAGCAGAAGATATTTAGATGAGGTGGCAATAAAACACAGAAGAACTGTACAAAAAGATCTTCATGACACAGATAATCACGAAGGTGTGATCACTCACCTAGAGACAGACATCTTGGAATGTGAAGTCAAAGGGGCCTTAGGAAGCATCACTACAAACAAAGCTAGTGGAGGTGATGGAATTCCAGTTGAGCTATTCCAAATCCTCAAAGATGCTGTGAAAATGCTGCACTCAATATCTCAGCAAATTTGGAAAACTCAGCAGTAGCCACAGGACTGGAAAAGGTCAGTTTTCATTCCAATCCCAAAGAAGGTGAAGGTGAAGTTGCTCAGTCGTGTCCAACTCTTTGCAACCCCGTGGACTGTAGCCTACCAGGCTTCTCTGTCCATGGGATTCTCCAGGCAAGAATACTGGAGTGGGTTACCATTTCCTTCTCCAGGGGATCTTCCCAGCCCAGGGATTGAACCCAGGTCTCCTGCATTGGAGGCAGACGCTTTAGCCTCTGAGCCACCAGGGAAGCCCAATCCCAAAGAAAGGCTGTGCCAAAGAATGCTCAAAGTATCGCACAATTGCACTCATCTCACATGTTAGTACAGAGAAGGCAATGGCACCCCATTCCAGTACTCTTGCCTAGATAATCCCATGGACGGAGGAGCCTCGTAAGCTGCAGTCCATGCACTCGCTAGGAGTCGGACACAACTGAGCGACTTCACTTTCACTTTTCACTTTAATGCATTGGAGAAGGAAATGGCAACCCACTCCAGTGTTCTTGCCTGGAGAATCCCAGTGACAGGGGAGCCTGGTGGGCTGCAATCTCTGGGGTCACACAGAGTCAGACACTACTGAAGCGACTTAGCAGCAGCACATGCTAGTAAAGTAGTACTTAAAATTCTCCAAGCCAGGTTTCAGCAATAGGTGAACTATGAACTTCCAGATGTTCAAGCTGGTTTTAGAAAAGGTAGAGGAACCAGAGATCCAATTGCCAACATCCAATCGATCATCAAAAAAGCAAGAGAGTACCAGAAAAACATCTATTTCTGCTTTATTGACTATGCCAAAGCCTTTGACTTTGTAGATCACAATAAACTGTGGAAAATTCTGAAAGAGATGGGAATACCAGACCATCTGACCTGCCTCTTGAGAAACCTATATTCAGGTCAGGAAGCAACAGTTAGAACTGAACATGGAGCAACAGACTGGTTCCAAATAGGGAAAGGATTACATCACGGCTGTATATTGTCACCCTGCTTGTTTAACTTATATGCAGAGTACATCATGAGAAACGCTGGGCTGGATGAAGCACAAGCTGGAATCAAGATAGCTGGGAGAAATATCAATAACTTCAGATATGCAGATGACACCACTCTTATGGCAGAAAGTGAAGAAGAGCTAAAGAGCCTCTTGATGAAGGTGAAAGAAGAGAGTGAAAAAGTTGGCTTAAAGCTCAACATTCAGAAAACTAAAATCATGGCATCTGGTCCCATCACTTCATGGCAAATAGATGGGGAAACAGTGGCTGACTTTATTTTTCTGGGCTCCAAAATCACTGTAGATGGTAATTGCAGTCATGAAATTAAAGGATGTTTACTCCTTGGAAGGAAAGTTATGACCAACATAGACACAATATTAAAAAGTAAAGACATTATTTGCCAACAAAGGTCCATCTAGTTAAGGCTATGGTTTTTCCAGTGGTCATGTATGGATGTGAGAATTGAACTATAAAGAAAGCTGAGGGCTGAAGAATTGATGCTTTTGAACTGTGGTGTTGGAGAAGACTCTTGAGAGTCCCTTGGACAGCAAGGAAAGCCAACCAGTCCATCCTAAAGGAGATCGGTCCTGAGTGTTCATTGGAAGGAATGATGCTAAAGCTGAAACTCCAATACTTTGGCTACCTGATGCAAAGAGCTGATTCATTTGAAAAGACCCTGAAGCTGGAGAAGATTGAGGGCAGGAGGAGAAGGCGATGACAGAGGATGAGATGATTGGAGGGCATCACCAACTCAGTGGACATGGTTTTGGGTGAACTCCGGGAGTTGGTGATGGACAGGGAGGCTGGCGTGCTGCAGTTCATAGGGTTGCAAAGAGTCGGACATGATTGAGTTACTGAATTGAACTGAACTGAACCTTTGCCCACTTTTCTGTTGGATTGTTACCTTTTAAATAATCTCTATCTATTCAGATTCAAGTCCTTCGTCTTCTCTATGAGATACTAATTTTTTAAAACCCGTTATGCTTCTTTTGAGTTTTCCAATTTTTTCCATTTTCCTATTTTTTTTAATGTAAGGCTTTAAATCTTTTAAAAATGTCCTAACATTATTGCCCTTTTATCTCTTCTAATTTTGACTCAAGGCCTAAATCAATCATTTTCGCAAGACCTAAATCTACTTGGGCTTCCCACGTGGCCCTAGTGGTTAAGAAACTTCCTGACAATACAGGAGGCATAAGAGACACGAATTTGATCCCTGGGTTGGGAAGATCTCCTGGAGGAAGGCATGGCAACTCACTCCAGTATTCTTGCCTGGAGAATCCCATGGACAGAGGAGCCTGGTGGTCTACAGTCCATAAAGTCATAAAGAGTTGGATACGACTAAAGCAACTTAGCACAAATCTATTCACATTCATAATCAACTACATTTAGAAAGAAATAAAGTAGTTTTTCTGTTGATTCTCTTAGGTTTCCTACAAAGAATCGTATCAGATGGACACCATGATAGGTTTATCTTCTTTTGTATTTTCGTTCGTCTAAGGCAGCAGACATTTGAGGTCTCCATTCCCACCAAACAAATATATGAGAACATAGAAAAAAACTCCTGAGGGATCCCAGAAATATTTATCCCAGTGTCTCACAGAAGGACAAAGTCACACGTTGGTCATGATCTAATAACCCTTGAGTTGTTCCTAGTTAAGTAACAGTCCTAATAGTGTTGGGACTCATACAAGAAGTCTGCTAATGGTCTATATTTTGACATTTATTTTCTTTAGGATCTAGTACCTAATATCCTCTAGTACATAATATTTCAAATAATATCTTCTTTGAAATAATCCATGGATACTTGGGGAAAATGTAACCTAATTTATATTTTTACTGAAGTCATCTATTTTCTTATTTATTTTAGTGTATCCTAGATCTGCCAAAAATTAGAGAAGTGTAATAAATCCTCCCACATCTATTGTATCTCTGTGTCTATCTCTTGTTTCCTGAGTTGGGACTGTGTCTATTTTGCTGTTCTGTTTTCTACCACATTTAGCCTCATGAGGATTATAACTTCTATAAACAGCTGTCCTTGTACTGCTTTATGTTTTCCATCTTCAATTCTACTTTGTCTAATATTAATACTGCCTTTCCTACCTTTCCTTGGGCTTCCCAGGTAGCTCAGCTGGTACAGAATCTTCCTGCAATGCAGGAGACCTGGGTTCTATCCCTGGGTTGGGAAGATCCCCTGCAGGAGAGCAGGGCAACCCACTCCAGTATTCTTGTCTAGAGAATCCCATGGACAGAGGAGCCTGGTCGGCTAGTCACAGGGTTGCAAAGAGTCAGACATGGCTGAGTGACTAAGCACAGCACAGAGCACCTTTACTTAAGTTGCATTTTCTCTGGTTAACTTTGCACCTTTTTCATCATTTTCTTTTATTTATCAGTTGTAGGCTACAAATAGCTGGGCATTTGCTTGCTGACCTGTCTGTGAATGTCTATATTTGAGTATAGGAGCCAGACTCATTTGTGTTTATTGTCAGACTTAAAATGCTTCTTATGTTTGGATGCTTTCTTTCTGCTTATCATTTTATGCTTCATTGTTATTTCATTTACTTTCTCTTCTTTGCTGTATGGCTTAGCTTCCTTTGATTTTATCATTCTCTCTTTAAAATATACATCTTCTGTATGACATCCCTCATGGTTACATTTAAGGTTTTCAAAAATATTCTTCAACTTACAATCCTTTAACATTAAAGTTAAGAACAAAATAACAGACACTGATTTCCTTTTATGCAAGAAAAGCAATTTCACTTTTTTACATTGTTATACTTGCTATTCACCAACATTCATGCATTTTTTGTTATATTTATTTTCAGAATCAGATAATTATAATTGAAACACATTTGAATACTAAAGTATTATCTTTAAGAAGACAAATTTGAAATTGGCCTTCAATTGTGTGGCCAAATTTATCACAACTTGATAAGCAACTTCATTTTAACCTGTCTCAGTGATCATCAACCACATTTCAATACCTCAACTTCCTTCTTTTTGAATTGTTGATTTTTATTTCTCTCCCAGCTATTTAGAACCCATGGTAAAATTGTTTTGTCAAGGAAGGCATTTAGGCATTATGATACCTGAACCCTTCAACAAATATTAACATCTCTTTGTAGCTTACATACATTAAATAAATAAAAGCAGTCAAATATGAATTATACAAAACACATTTCCCCACAAAACTGTGTAAATGTGTATTGCTTTTCATCCCTTAATGTTGTATAAAAGAATCTCCATCTAGCTTAATGTTTGTGCTTTTCTCTTTAGATGTCAGTGAATATATATTTTTATCATATTTATTCTCTGTTGACATTTACCTAAACTATCTTATTTCATTATTTTATGGCCATAAACAAAAAATGTACAAACAATAAATGCTAGAGAGGGTGTGGAAAAAAGGGAACCTCTTGCACTATTGGTGGGACTATAAATTGGTACAGCCTCGATGGAGAACAGTATTAAGTTTCGTAAAAAAACTAAAGACTACCATATGACCTAGCAAGCCCACTACTTGACAAATACCTGAGAAAATCATAATTCAACAAGACAGAACCCCAGTGCTCACTGCAGCACTATTTACAATAGCCAGGATATGCAGCGGCGGCAGCTAAGTCGCTTCAGTCATGTCCAACTCTGTGTGACCCCATAGACGGCAGCCCACCAGGCTCCCCCGTCCCTGGGATTCTCCAGGCAAGAACACTGGAGTGGGTTGCCATTTCCTTCACCAATGCGTGAAAGTGAAAAGTGAAAGTGAAGTTGCTCAGTTGTGTCCGACTCCTAGCGACCCCATGGACTGCAGCCTACCAGGCTCCTCTGTTCATGGGATTTTCCAGGCAAGAGTACTGGAGTGGGGTGCCATTGCCTTCTCCAGCCAGGACATGGAAGCAACCTAAATGCCCATTAATAGATGAATGGATAAAGAAGATGTGATATATATAATAGTAGTATTCTATTATATATATATATTCTATATTCTATATATATATATATAATAGAATATTACTCAACCATAAAAGGAACAAAACTGGGTCGTTTGTAATGATGTGGATGGACTTAGAGTCTGTCATACAGGGTGAAACAGTCAGAAAGCAAAATACAAATGTTGTATATTAATGAATATATATGGAATCTAGAAAAGTGGTACAGATGGACCTATTTGTAGGACAGGAATTGAGACACAAGGGTGGAGAATGGACATGTGGACACTGTGGGGATGGGCAGGTTGGGATGAACTGAGAGACTGGGACTGACAGATACATATGACCATAGGTAAAATAGACAGCTAGTGAGAAGCTGCTGTGCAGCACAGAGAGCTCAGCTCGGTGCTCTGTGAAAACCTAGGGGGTGGGATTGGGGGGTGAGGTGGGAGACAAGGCTCAAGAGGGAAGGGATATATGTACACATGTAGCTGATTCACTTTGTTGTACTGCAGAAACTAACAAAACATTGTAAACCAATTATGCTCCATAATAAACTTTAAAAAATAAAGCAAGATGGTTTAGGGATCAGGAAAGGCTTATAAAAAATCTTATTAAAGTTTCATTTTTTTTAAATTTTACTCTGTATTAATGGCTTCATCTTCACTTACACTTTTAATTTTTAAGCTGATTATTGTCAATTCTATCACATTTTATCTTTTCATTCTATCAATAACCTCTTTTCCTCTGCCTTTATATTCTTAGACAGCATCTCAAGTGTATTTTCCTTATTACTTATTTTTAAATGCTTGTACGACTTAAAGTCATTTGCAAGTGTTACTTTCTCAGTCATGTTTGACTCTTTGTGACCCCATGGACTGTAGCACTCCAGGCTACTCTGTCCATGGAATTCTCCAGAAAAGAATATTGGAGTGAGTCCATTTCCTTCTCCAGGGACTCTTCTTGACCCAGAAATTGAACCCTGGTCTCCTGCATTGCAGGTAGATTCTTTACTATCTGAGCCATTAGGGAAGCTCTGGTAGGCTTGAAGTCACATTGAAAATAAGTCACTTAGAAAATGGGTTCAGTTCAGTTCAGTTGCTCAGTCGTGTCCGACTCTTTGCAACCCCATGAATCACAGCATGCCAGTCCTCCCTGTCCATCACCATCTCCCAGAGTTCACTCAAACTTACGTCCATTGAGTCAGTGATGCCATCCAGCCATCTCATCCTCTGTCGTCCCCTCTTCCTCCTGTCCCCAATCCCTCCCAGCATCAGAGTCTTTTCCAATGGGTCAACTCTTCCCATGAGGTGGCCAAAGTACTGGAGTTTCAGCTTTAGCATCATTCCTTCCAAAGAAATCCCAGGGCTGACCTCCTTCAGAATGGACTGGTTGGATCTCCTTGCAGTCCAAGGAACTCTCAAGAGGCTTCTCCAACACCACAGTTCAAAAGCACGAATTCTTCTGCACTCAGCTTTCTTCACAGACCCTCTCTCACATCCATATATGACCACTGGAAAACCATAGCCTTGACTAGATGGACCTTTGTTGGCAAAGTAATGTCTCCGCTTTTCAATATGCTATCTAGGTTGGTCATAACTTTTCTTCCAAGGAGTAAGGGTCTTTTAATTTCGTGGCTGCAGTCACCATCTGCAGTGATTTTGGAGCCCAAAAAAAATAAAGTCAGCCACTGTTTCTACTCTTTCCCCATCTCTTTCCCATGAAGTGATGGGACCAAATGCCATGATCTTCGTTTTCTGAATGTTGAGCTTTAAGCCAACTTTTTCACTCTCCTCTTTCACTTTCATCAAGAGGCTTTTTAGTTCCTCTTCACTTTCTGCCATAAGGGTGGTGTCATCTGCATATCTGAGGTTATTGCTATTTCTCCCGGCAATCTTGATTCCAGCTTGTGCTTCTTCCAGTCCAGCATTTCTCATGATGTACTCTGCATAGAAGTTAAATAAGCAGGGTGACAATATACAGCCTTGACATACTCTTTTTCCTATTTGGAACCAGTCTGTTGTTCCATGTCCAGTTCTAACTGTTCCTTCCTGACCTGCATACAAATTTCTCAAGAGGCAGGTCAGGTGGTCTGGTATTCCCATCTCTTTCAGAATTTTCCACAGTTTAATGTGATCTACACAGTCAAAGGCTTTGGCATAGTCAATAAAGCAGAAATAGATGTTTTTCTGGAACTCTCTTGCTTTTTCAATGATCTAGCGGATGTTGGCAATTTGATCTCTGGTTCCTCTGCCGTTTCTAAAACCAGCTTGAACATCTGGAAGTTCATGGTTCACATATTGCTGAAGCCTGGCTTGGAGAATTTTGAGCATTACTTTACTAGCGTGTGAGATGAGTGCAATTGTGTGGTAGTTTGAGCATTCTTTGGCATTGCCTTTCTTTGGGATTGGAATGAAACTGACCTTTTCCAGTCCTGTGGCCACTGCTGAGTTTTCCAAATGTGCTGGCATATTGAGTGCAGCACTTTCACAGCATCATCTTTCAGGATTTGAAATAGCTCAACTGGAATTCCATCAAAACTGTGATATTTACTGGTGTCCTAAAATAGGAAATATGAATATTCATCAACAGATCAAAGGCATAGCCAACATCTTAATTCAGCCACGTGACCCTGTTCATCACCAACATATTCTGTATTTCATAAAAAACAGGTAGAAATATAATCAGAAAAAGCAAATGAGAAAAACTTTGTTATTTCAGGAGATTTCATGCTAAATATGTATACCCTTGGGCCAATTGACAGCTAGTGGTATACTCATCAATAAATAGCTCCTTTACAGGTATGCAGAATAGTAATAAGATCACTCTAGTGGCTCAGACAGTAAAGCATCTGTCTGCAATGCAGAAGACCCAGGTTCGATCCCTAGGTTGGGAAGATCCCCTGGAGAAGGAAATGGCACCCCACTCCAGTATTCTTGCCTGGAAAATCCCATGGTTCTCGGAGCCTGGTAGGCTACCATCCATGGGGTCGCAAAGAGTCGGACATGAATGAGCGACTTCACTTTACAGGTATGCAACACACCAGAGTGTACCCAGTAGCTAGTCTAGTATAACATCAACTATAATTCCTCCCTGAACCAGCATTCACACATCACTAAAAGACAGGCACCAATATTACATGAATCTAGAGAACAGAGTATAGGTGGCAGATTGCACTGCTGACAACCAAGCAAGTCTTAGTCACAAAAGCACTACCAGGCAGAAAGTTTGGAGGATGTCTTCAGACTTATTCTTTAAAGTAAAAAAATGCAATACACACCATAAGACACTGTCTATGAAAAAGATGAGGGTTCTCCATATTATCTTGATCCTCATTCATGGATATTAAAGGCAATGAGCCTCTGCTGGAATGATTGCAGAAATACATTGTGACCCAAATTCTGAGTAAGCTTCGTATGACCTTAAGAGTTGTATGAGCCTTGTATGACCCTGAAAGTGAATCTTGACAAATGATGGATAAGAATTTGGTGGATAGATACCCCAGCTCCCTCACCCTTGGGGAAAACTCTCTTGGTGTGCACTATACTATCTCCCAGAGTTCCTCAGCAAGATGATATTTAGATTCCCGCAGTGGTAATGTCTTCAGTAGCCCACTCTTTATTATCTGCCTTCCCTTCTGTTTCCCTTCTCTGCTGCTGCTGCTGCTAAGACGCTTCAGTCGTGTCCAACTCTGTGCGACCCCATAGACAGCAGCCCACCAGGCTCCCCCGTCCCTGGGATTCTCCAGGCAATAACACTGGATTGGGTTGCCATTTCCTTATCCAATGCATGAAAGTGAAAAGTGAAAGTGAAGTCACTCAGTCATGTCCGACTCTTAGCGACCCCATGGACTGCAACATACCAGGCTCCTTCATCCATGGGATTTTCCAGGCAAGAGTACTGGAGTGGGGTGCCATTCACTTCTCTACTCCTATACTAATGCTTCTTGAGATCACCACTCTAATAAATATTGGGCACTGGGATTCTCTCCTGGCTAGATTTTGAGAGAATAAAAATCAAACAGACTCCAGCCAGAAAGAAAAAAAAGAAAAGAAACAAACAGAAATATTGGAAAAACTTTGGTGATGCCTCTTAATCTATATGGTCAGTAAAACTTCCTTTTGAGCATCCACTGATTAAAACATACTGAGACAGCAAAAGAGACACTGATGTATAGAACAGTCTTATGGACTCTGTGGGAGAGAGAGAGGGTGGGGAGATTTGGGAGAATGGCATTGGAACATGTAAAATAGCATGTATGAAACGAGTTGCCAGTCCACGTTTGATGCACTATACTGGATGCTTGGGGCTGGTGCACTGGGACGACCCAGAGGGATGGTGTGGGGAGGGAGGGGGGATGAGGGTTCAGGATGGGGAACACATGTATACCTGTGGCGGATTCATTTTGATGTTTGGCAAAACTAATACAATTATGTAAAGTTTAAAAATAAAATAAAATTAAAAAAAAAAATACCCAACCCAAAAAAAAAGCGCATTCAAGATTTTTCTCTTCCTCTAAGCTTTCAGGAAAATGTCCCCTTTTCTGATTTAATGAAAGTGAAATTGAAAGTTGCTTAGTCATGCATGCCCTGACTCTTTGTGACCCCATGGAATAGTCCATGGAATTCTCTAGGCCAGAATACTGGAGTGGATAGCTGTTTCCTTCTCCAGGGGATCTTCCCAACTCAGGGACCCTGAATTGCAGAGGGATTCTTTACCAGCTGAGCCACCAGGGAAGCCCAAGAATACTGGAGTGGGTAGCCTATCCCTTTGGATCTTCCTGACCCAGGAATAGAACTGGGGTCTCCTACATTGCAGGCAGATTCTTTATCAGCTGAGCTACCAAGGAATTTTTTGTATAATCTTTATCCCTCTTTATTCATCTTCATAGGAGGAGACATACAGACAGGGTGTGTGAATTTCCCTAAATCTTTCTTCTCTCAGGGATGGTCATTTCCTGTTCTCAGATCCACAGATTCAGGGCATGTTGCTGTGCTCAGATTCTAGCAAAATGCTTCAGAAATAATCAGGTAGAGTGTGATGAAGTTCTGTAGCCCTGAGGGGTGGTATTTGCCTCTCCTTTTTGCCCCTACTATACTTGAATGTATGGTCATTTGAGAATTATTTCTTCACTCCTGCTTAACAGTGGTTTAAAAAACATCACATGCACAGATATTTTGTCCTGTTTTCTCTCTCTTAAATGATCTCCATATTATAACTAATGAAAATACTTTATTCCTTCTGCAAAAACCTGATGACCACAAGATGCCACTCATTCATGGTTAGTAGCTCTGCTCAGGATTCCCTATGTTTCTCCTTAATGCGTCTCAAGAATCATTTGCACTAGTTCCCAAATCCAGTACTTCTAGACATACTTATTGCTATAATTGTTACTGTATGTATTCAGTTGTTATGTAAAACAGTGAAACATAAATGACAAAAGAGAAAATTACAAGTTCTACAAGAACAAAGCTGACTGCTTCAGAAAGACTCAAAGGGAAAAGATTTTAAAGAATGTTGCATTTTAAAGAATGTTCCATTTGATTTAGAGATATGTGAGAAAACTGTAAAAGACTGGAAAATAAAACTAGATGTGTGTGTGTGTGTATATACACATACATATATACACACACACATACATACATATGTGTCTTCCCCACTCATTTACTTTACAGGTGCTGTGAGTTTCTTACTCCACATTGAAGAGACAAAAACTAAAACTCTTAAGACTGTTATTAATCTTGGACACACATTAGAATCACCTGGGAAATTTAAAAATATTTGGGCTCAAACTCAAAGATTCTGACTCTTCTATATTTAATGTAAAGTTGGCATCAGACATTAGTATTTATTTTTTTTAAAAAACTCCTTACGGGATCTAACGTGTAGTGAGGATGCTAGAGTACGTAGCATCCTATCTTCACTTGGAAGAGTGGCCACTCCATCATATAATGCAAAGTATTGAACTCTGATTGTTTTTTCCTCAATATTGTTGCATCAGTCTAAAATTAGTGTGTCTCTTCCTTCAGATTCTAGCAATAGGTTATTTGTCATGTAAGATTACAATGAAGATGAAAGTTTCTATCTTCTGCTCATCCTTTACAAGCATTTTAAAGTATCTCTGCAGGATAAAAAGCTCATTTGTGAAAGTCGCTCAGTCGTGTCAGACTCTTTGCAACCCCATGGACTGTACACTACATGGAGTTCTCCAGGCCATAATACTGGAGTGGGTAGCCTTTTCCTTCTTCAGGGGATCTTCTCAACCCAGGGATTGAACGCAGGTCTCCTGCATTGCAGGCAGATTCTTTACCAGCTGAGCCACAAGGGAAGCCCAAGAATACTGGAGTGGATAGCCTATCCCTTTTCCAGCAGACCTTACTGAGCCAGGAATCGAACTGAGGTCTCCTGCATTGCAGGCAGATTCATTACCAACTGAGCTATCAGGGGAGCAAGAATGCTACAGTGGGTTGCCATGCCCTCCTCCTGAGGATCTTCTTGATGGAACCCTCATCTCCTGCATTGGCAGGAAAGGTGTTTTTTTTTTTTTTTTTTTCCTCATTGAAAACCACTACCACCACTTGGCGAGCCCAAGCTGAAGGCAGGGCGTGGAAGCCACAAGTGAAGGAGGATAGGGTTCGAACCCACCCATGCAGAGCACAATGGATTAGCACTCCATCCCCCTGACCACTCGGCCACCTCGTCCTGATCACCTTGAACTCGCTGGGCTTCCCTTGTAGCTCAGCTGGCAAAGAATCCGCCTGCAATGTGGGAGACCCAGGTTCAATCCCTGGGTTGGGAAAATTCCCTGGAGAAGGGAAGTGCAACCCATTCCAGTATTCTTGCCAGGAGAATCCCATGGACTGTATGGGGTCGCAAGGAATCAAACACAACTGAGAAACTTTAACTTTCAAGAGTATTTGACCCTTTCTTACATTGAAAATGGCTGGAATTTAATTGAAAATTTAAAAATTGAAAATGACTGGAAAATTTTTAGATGTTGACCCTTGCTGCGGCTGCTGCTAAGTTGCTTCAGCCGTGTCCAACTCTGTGTGACCCCATAGACAGCAGCCCACCAGGCTCCCCCGTCCCTGGGATTCTCCAGGCAAGAACACTGGAGTGGGTTGCCATTTCCTTCTCCAATGCATGAAAATGAAAAGTGAAAGTGAAGTCGCTGAGTCGTGTCTGACTCTTAGCGACCTCATGGACTGCAGCCCACCAGGCTCCTCCGTTCATGGGATTTTCCAGAGTACTGGAGTGGGGTGCTATTGCCTTCTCAAGCACCCTGCAAGTAATACTTCCTTGGTTTTTGCTACTTTTGTTTTTCATTGATATTAAGAATTTCATTGATATTTATTAAGGTTTTACTTTATTTGTGGTGCATGTTACATCAGAATTCGTATATAAAAATGTACAATAAGCATTTAGAACATGTGTATGAATAATAAAATGAATTTATGTGTGCCTATCATCCATGTTAAGAAACAAAATTGTCAAATCCAAAGCCTTTTAAGCTCTTCACCATCGCCTTGTTCATTTCTGTTCCTCCCACTGAGAGTTAACTAATTTCTCGTTTTGTTCTATACTTTCTGCTTGAAGATAGTTTAACACATCAATGTACCTGCAAGTATGCACTGTTTTGTTTTACATATTTGACCATTAAATACTCAGACTCTAATCACCTCTTCTGGTACATCTGGGACTTGCTTCCTTTATTCAATAGTGAAAGTGAAGTCACTCAGTTGTGTCCAACTCTTTGGGACCCCATGGAATGTAGCCTACCAGGCTCCTCCATCCATGGGATTTTTCCAGGCAAGAATACTGGAGTGGGTTGCCATTTCCTTCTCCAGGGGATCTTCCCAATCCAGGGATCGAACCAGGGTCTCTTGCATTTAAGACAGAAGCTTTACCGTCTGAGCCACCAGGAAAGCTCCTTTTATTCAATATTATGCTTTTAGTATCCATCCATGTCAGTTGAGCTATTTCAAATCCTGAAAGATGATGCTGTGAAAGTGCTGCACTCAATATGCCAGCAAATTTGGAAAACTCAGCAGTGGCCACAGGACTGGAAAAGGTCAGTTTTCATTCCAATCCCAAAGAAAGGCAATGCCAAAGAATGCTCAAACTACCACACAATTGCACTCATCTCACACGCTCGTAAAGTAATACTCAAAATTCTCCAAGCCAGGCTTCAGCAATATGTGAACTGTGAACTTCCAGATGTTCAAGCTGGTTTTAGAAAAGGCAGAGGAACCAGAGACCAAATTGCCAACATCCGCTGGACCATCGAAAAAGCAAGAAAGCTCAGAAAAACATCTATTTGTGCTTTATTGACTATGCCAAAGCCTTTGACTGTGTGGATCACAATAAACTGTGGGAAATTCTGAAAGAAATGGGAATACCAGACCACCTGACCTTCCTCTGACTTCTTGAGAAATTTGTATGCAGGTCAGGAAGCAACAGTTAGAACTGGACATGGAACAACAGAATGGTTCCAAATAGGAAAAGGAGTATGTCAAGGCTGTAAATTGTCACCTTGCTTATTTAACTTCTATGCAGAGTACATCATGAGAAATGCTGGACTGGAAGAAGCACAAGCTGGAATCAAGATTGCCGGGAGAAATAGCAATAACCTCAGATATGTAGATGACACCACCCTTATGGCAGAAAGTGAAGAGGAACTAAAGAGCCTCTTGATGAAAGTGAAAGAGGAGAGTGAAAAAGTTGGCTTAAAGCTCAACATTCAGAAAATGAAGATCATGGCATCTGGTCCCATCACTTCATGGGAAATAGATGGGGAAAGAGTAGAAACAGTGGCTGACTTTATTTTTTTGGGCTCCAAAATCACTGCAGATGGTGACTGCAGCCATGAAATTAAAATATCCTTACTCCTTGGAAGAAAAGTTATGACCAACCTAGATAGCATATTGAAAAGCGGAGACATTACTTTGCCAACAAAGGTCCGTCTAGTTAAGGCTATGGTTTTTCCAGTGGTCATATATGGATGTGAGAGTTGGACTATAAAGGAAGCTGACCACCAAAGAACTGATGCTTTTGAACTGTGGTGTTGGAGAAGACTTTTGAGAGTCCCTTGGACTGCAAGGAGATCCAACCAGTCCATTCTGAAGGAGGTCAGCCCTGGGATTTCTTTGGAAGGAATGATGCTAAAGCTGAAACTCCAGTACTTTGGCCACCTCATGCGAAGAGTTGACTCATTGGAAAAGACTCTGATGCTGGGAGGGATTGGGGGCAAGAGGAGAAGGGGACGACAGAGAATGAGATGGCTGGATGGCGTCACCGACTCAATGGACATGAGCTTGAGTGAACTCCGGGAGTTGGTGATGGACAGGGAGGCCTGGCGTGCTGCGATTCATGGGGTCGCAAAGAGTCGGACACGACTGAGTGACTGAACTGAACTGATGTCAGTGTATATATCTATAATTATCTCATTCTCACTGCATATAAATTCCACTACCTGAATATAGATCAATGTACTTACCCATTCTGTGGAGCCTTAGAATAGACTGAAGTGTTCGTTGTGTTTGTTTGTTTTTTTAGTAATCACTATTTCAGTGAATACTTCTTTTAATGTTTGCCTGGTATAATCTAGGCTTTCCTGTTGGCTCAGATGGTAAAGAATCTGCCTGCACTGCTGATACCTGGGTTCCATCCCTGGGTTGGGAAGATCCCCTGGATGAGGGCATGACAACCCACTCCAGTATACTTGCCTGGAGAATCCCCATGGACAGAGGAGCTTGGCAGGCTACAGTCCATGGGGTCGCAAAGAGTAGGACACAATTGAGTGACTAAGCACAACACAGTCCAGCTGGTGTAATCTAGCAATAGTTTCTCTGTTTGCCCACTAATGGAATCTCTGCATCATAGGGTTTTAATACTTTCAACTTGAGTGGATAATTTCAAAGTGATTCCTAAACTGTACCTAACAGTTTATACTCTAAAATGTCATCTCCCAGCCAAATCTTGGTACACTGTCTTTTTACTTTTTGCCAAATTGTAAGCTGTACAATACAGTATTGTATATTTATCTTACATTTCCCAGATAACTATTGAAAAATATCATCTTTCCCAATGTTTGCCCCTAATTTATGATTCTTTTTTTGTGCAATGCTGATTCATATCCCTTGAGCAGTTTTTTGATTATGCTAGTTTTTAATTTTTAATAACTAGAAGTTATTAATATCTTCTAGATATTAGTCCATGGAGTTCTTCTTGGTATGTGTAAAATTTTCCTATCAGATTTTTTTTGCATTTTTATCAAGATATTTTTTGTGAACAGATGGTTTGATTTCAGTGCAATTACAAGACACTTTTTTAAGGTTTGCAGGTTTATCTTTTGTCTTACTTAAGAAAGCTCCCCTTACTCCAGGATAAGAAAGATATCTTCAAATTTCATTCCAAAAGATTTTAAATGTACTTTTAATTTTAAAGTCTGCAATTCACTCAAGATCAAATTTTGTCTCTGAATTGAGGTAGAAATCCAACTGCACCCAGTTTCCATATTGACAAATTGTAGATTTTGTAGATTAAGCACCGTAGATTAAATGTCCATCCATCCCTGGGATCTGCAGTGACCCCACTGATATAGAGCAAGTTCTGTGCTCTGTTTCTTGTTTTGTTCATCTGACGATTTTGTCTCAATGGCCCACTGTCTTCTTTTTTTTAATTGGAGTATAGTTGCTTTACACTGCTGTGTCAGCTTTTGCCGTATGGCAAAGTGAATCAGCCACATGTGTACATATATCCAGACTGATGCTGAAGCTGAAGCTCCAATGCTTTGCCCACCTGATGCGGAGAGCTGACTCATTTGAAAAGACCCTGATTCTGGGAAAGATTGAGGGCAGGAGGAGAAGGGGATGACAGAGGATGAGATGGCTGGATGGCATCACCGACTCGATGGACATGAGTTTGGGTGGACTCTGGGAGTTGGTGATGGACAGGATGGCCTGGCGTGCTGTGGTTCATGGGGTCGCAAAAAGTCAGACACAACTGAGCAACTGAACTGAACTGAACTGATACATACATCCTCATTTTGGGGGTTTCTTCCCATTTAGCTCACCAGAGCACCAAGTAGAGTTCCTTGTGCTATACAGTATGTTCTCATTAGTTATCTATCTTAAACATCTCTGTCTTAACAACTCTAATTTTACAATGCTTTCATTTCTGGTAAGATAAGTGACTTTGTCCTAAGGGATATTTTGGTTATTCTTAAGTCATTACTTGGTCACAGACACTTTACAATTAGTTTGTTAAATTACACACACACACACACAAACACACACTGCTCTGGATTTTGATATTGGAGTTGCACAAAGAGAGATTATATAGATCAGTAGTTGACAAACAACAAACCATAGGCCAAATCTTTTCTTTGCCTCTGTTGTAAATAAAGTTTTATCAGAACACAGCCATGTCAATTCTTTTATCTATTACCAATGGCTACATTCAAACTACAAAGGCAGAGTGGAGGAGTTGTGATGGCAGTTCTAAGGCTTGTAAAGCCTAAAATGTTTACTATTTGATCCTTTATAAAGTTTGCTGACCTGTGGTATAGACTATACAGGGGAATAATTGTATTTTTGTGATTTTGAAATTTTATATCCAGGAACATGATACAATCTGGAACAATCTGGTTTATTAATTCTTCTTAATTTTTTTAAAAATTTATTTAATTCTTCTTAAATACCTCTTATAAAGACTTACAGGTTTCCTTATAAAGGGCTTGTACCTATTTTGTTAGACTTGTTATGATGTATTTTGTATTTTTCTTCTAGAAATTATAAATTGTCTCTTTCAAAAATTATAATTTTTAATAGTTTATTGCAGGTGAATAGAAATGCAATTGTCTTTTGTATAACAATGTATAATGATTTTATAACCAGATAATTTGCTAAACTGACATTAGTGTTTATAAGGTATTTACACTTTATATTTTCTGAGTTCACATATGAACTGTGAATAATGATTGCTTTATTTCTTCTTGTCAATCCACATACAACTGTAGTATTTTTTGTTTGTTTGTTTTGATTTAAGGTACAAGCTAAAATCTTCAGAACAATATAAGAAATAAGTAATGGTACTGGGAAAGTTCATCTTACTTCTGCTTTAAAAGAAAATACTTTAATGTGTATGGTAGGGCTTTTTGTAGATAAACCTAATAGATTAAGGAATTCCTTTCACTGCTCATTTGCAGTGAATTTATATCATAAATGGATATAACAATTTAGCAAAAAAAAAATGTGTCTTTTGAAATGCACATCTTTTAATTTGTCAATGAGCACAATTTTGAAAGTGTGTTTCATGTGTGTGTATTTTCATTCATTACATTTTTTTCCATTCTTTACTAGGTTGGTAGGCATAGCAGTTATTTACACTCTTTTAATCAGTACTCCAGGCTTTTTATCATTATGGTTAGCTTCAGTTCAGTTCAGTCGCTCAGTCGTGTCCAACTCTTTGCAATCCCATGGACTGCAGCACGCCAAGATTCCCTGTACATCACCAACTCCCAGAATTGGTGTCTGGGAGACAGACTCATGTCCTTTGCATCGATGATGCCATCCAAAGTATTGGAGTTTCACCTTCAGCATCAGTCCTTCCAATGAATATTCAGGACTGATTTCCTTTAGGATGGGCTGGTTGGATCTCCTTGCAGTCCAAGGGACTCTCAAGAATCTTCTCCAACAAAACAGTTCAAAAGCATCAATTCTTTAGTGCTCAGCTTTCATTATAGCCCAGCTCTCACAACCATACATGACTACTGGAAGAACCATAGCTTTGACTAGATGGACCTTTGTTGGCAAAGTAATGTCTCTGCTTTTTAATATGCTGTCTAGGTTGGTCATAACTTTCCTTCCAGGAACAAGCGTCTTTTAATTTCATGGCTGCAATCACCATCTGCAGTGATTTTGGAACCCCAAAAAATAAAGTCTGTCACAGTTTTCGTTGTTTCCCCATCTATTTGCCATGAAGTGATGAGAACAGATGCCATGATCTTAGTTTTCTGAATGTTCAGTTTTAAGTCAACTTTTTCACTCTCTGCTTTCACTTTCATCAAGAGGCTCTTTAGTTCTTCTCTGCTTTCTGTCATAAGGGTGGTGTCATCTGCATATCTGAGGTTATTGATATTTCTCTCAGCAGTCTTGATTCCAGCTTGTGCTTCACACAGCCTGCATTTCCCATGATGTACTCTGCATAGAAATTAAAGAAGCAGGGTGACAACACACAGCCTTGATGTACTCCTTTCCCAATACGGTTAGCTTGAGGATATCTAAAATTAATATTTCTATCCACTTTCTCAAATCTATAAACATTTCAGAGTATTTTAGCCTAAATCAACCCTCATTCCTATCTATATGCTGTTTTTAGAACTAAGACACTGAATAACTCATTTTATTGCATTCTCATAGAGGAAGGTAATGTCATTTGTGTGTTTTGAAAAATAAAGTCAGGTGATATTTTCCCATACCTTTAACAATTTATTTCTACTTACATTTTCCTTCTTCCCAAAAGCCAAGTTTCTTTAGTGGGGATCTTTGAGTACTATGTTCAATTTTTGTTAGCTTTTGAAATACCTTTATTTTTCATCAATCTCAAAAGGTAATTTCACTGTGTAGAGAATTCTGCTGCTGCTGCTGCTGCTAAGTCGCTTCAGTCATGTCTGACTCTGTGCGACCCCATAGATGACAGCCCATGAGGCTCCCCTGTCCCTGGGATTCTCCAGGCAAGAACGCTGGAGTGGGTTGCCATTTCCTTCTCCAATGCAGGAAAGTGAAAAGTGAAAGTGAAGTCACTCAGTCGTGTCCGACTCATAACGACCCCATGGACTGCAGCCTACCAGGCTCCTCCGTCCATGGGATTTTCCAGGCAGGAGTACTGGAGTGGGGTGCCATCGCCTTCTCCTAGTTGAGTTATTTTTCTCTCTCAATGGCGTCTTGAAAATACCACTATTCACTATTTCTTGTTTCCACTGTTAATATTGAACAAGCAGCTGCCAACCTAATTTCTGTAACTTTCCTTTTCTCTAAAGTTTCTCTTTTTTAAAATATTTTTAATTTTTTATACACCCAAGTGATAATATGTTTGGTTTGGTTTTTAATTATTCATTTTATTTTGGATTCACTATGTTTCATGAATCATATGACAATTGGGCTTTCACTAATTCATTTTTAAAATGTTTATTGGAGTATAGTTGTTTTACAATGTTGTGTTAGCTTCTGTTGTTCTGCAAAGTGAATCAACCATGCATATACATATATCCCCTCTTTTTTGGATTTCCTTCCCATTTAGATCATCACAAAGCACTGAGTAGAATAGAGTGTGCTATACAAAGTAGAACTACCATGTGACCCAGCAATCCCACTCCTGGGCACATGTCTACAGAAAACCATAATTCTAAAAGATACATGCACCCTGATGTTTATTGCAGTGCTATTTACAACAGGGCATGGAAGCACCTTAATGTCCACAGACAGATGAACAGATAAAGAAGATGTGACAAAAGCATGCAATGGAACATTACTCAGCCATGAAAAGAAATGAAAGTGTGGCATTTGCAGAGACATGGATGGACCTAGAGATACAGAGTGAAGTGTGTCAGAAAGGGCTTTCATTAATTTTTTAAGATAATCAGACTTTATGTCCTAAGCATCACTTTTCCACTATACTCTCTGTTTTCTCTCTTTTATAAAATATCTTCTCACCATATCCAGCATGTTGGCTTGTTGCCTGACTGTTCTGATTCTCTGTGCTACATTCTGGACCACTTCTTCAGTTCCCTATATAGCAGTGTCTAAATCTATGTTTTCCACACTGAGGTAACCCTTGGCGCTGACTTTCCTCAAGATGACACACTGAACTTACAGGGGACACAGAATATTATAAATATCTTAGGGTAACATGATAAAACTCAACCCTGCATGGTAGTAAGACACTGAGCTGCTACCTTGAGGTAGCTCACAGTTTCAACCTTTTTAATGTATTGTGCTGTGCTGTGCTTAATTTCTCAGTCATATGCAACTTGATGAGGATGTGATTTTTGCAGCTGGTGTGACCAAAATCAGGTACCACACAAATCAATATAAAACATGAAATGAAGCTGCTCATGCCTGACATGAATCTACAGTTTAAAAAGTTCTTCAGTGCCTACTGCTACTGCTAAGTCACTTCAGTCGTGTCTGACTCTGTGCGACCACATAGACGGCAGCCCACCAGGCTTCCCCATCCCTGGGATTCTCCAGGCAAGAACACTGGAGTGGGTTGCCATTTCCTTCTCCAATGCATGAAAGTGAAAAGTGAAAGTGAAGTCGCTTAGTCATGTCTGACTCTTCGTGACCCCATGGACTGCTGCCTACCAGGCTCCTCCGCCCATGGGATTTTCCAGGCAAGAGTACTGGAGTAGGGTGCCATTGCCTACCGGACATATTTTGTTAGATAAAGATGGTTATTTAGGAACGTTGTTGTTCAGTTGCTAAGTCCACTCTTTGCAACCCCATGAACTGCAGCACGCCAGGTTTCCCTGTCCTTTACTATCTCTTGGAGTTTGCTCAAACTCATGTCCATCGAGTCAGTGATGCCATCCAACCATCTCATTCTCTCTTGTTCCCTTCTCCCCCTGCCTTCAATCTTTTCCAGCATCAGAGGCTTTTCCAATGAGTTGGCCCTTTTCATCAGGTGGCCAAAGTATTGGAGCTTCAACTTCATCATCAGTCCTTCCAATGAATATTCAAACTGATTTCCTTTAGGATTGACTGGTTTGATCACCTTGCTGTCCAAGGAACTCTCAAGAGTCTTTTCCAGCATCAAGGTTCAGAAGCATCAGTGCATCAATTCATCAGTTTAGGAAGGAAACAGAATCATTACGTTTTATTCAATTTATTCTTATTAATTTTCAAATGGCTGCTATGTGTGTGTGTTAGTCACTCGGTCATCTCCGACTCTTTGTGACTACATGGACTATAGCCCTCCAGGCTCCTCTATCCATGGGATTCTCCAGTCAAGAATACTAGACTGTGTTGCCATTTCCTTCTCCAGAGGATCTTCCCGATCCAGGGATTGAACCTGGGTCTCCTGCATTGCAGGCAAATTCTTTACCATCTGAGCCACCACTAAGTTCTTATGATAAGTGCTAAAAGATTAAGTGCTTCAACCTAACCTAACTATTTAATAGATGGAGTGATTGGGCATATTTTTGGGCCTAAATGCATCTTGAAAAAATTACTGAGATACTAAGGGCACCATGAAATGTAAAAGTTTGAAAACTCCTCATGTCCTCTGCTTACTTTAGCTTTCAATCATGATGATTTCTTTTTCCAATCTATATAAGTGTAATTTGGTTCTCTTTTCAAAACTGCCTTGCTCATATTTACCCATTCTTCCATAAACTAAACATATTTTACGTATTGATATGTACATACTTCTCAGTATCTTATAGTGTTTCACTCTTCTAATATTTAAAATTGGATATTTTTAGAAATCCAATTGCATGTGTATATTTGATAATGAGGATGCTTTTACCATTTTTGAACTGATTCTCAAGCAGGGTGCCCCATTTCCTTTACTGCTGTTGACATTGCTTCACTGCAAATCAAAGTCCTTGGTATTTTGTCTGTGACAGTTGTCTGACATCTAGCATGGGAGGCATTTTGTTCTTCTCCTTAGCAACATGCTTAAGACAAGCAAATTTCATAACCACCACACTATGTGGGAGATTTTTTCTTTCTATAACTCTAACTTACTCTTCAAAGGATGGTATCAACCTTTGGAATTCTGGCTTTATTCTGGCTTGAGTGTCTTTGGGTATATCATCCTTCCCATGTTGGTACCGAAATGAAAACTTCAGGTAATCAAGGGTCAGGTTAAATCTTCAGAGCACCCACAAACTCCACTCTTCGTTTACCCCACTGAATTTCTCCTTTTACTGTCTTGGCCAGTAAGGATGAGACTCTCCCTTATTTTCTTGACAGCCTCAAAATACATTTTCAATTTTTTGAGCTGGCTTTGCAATTGAAAGGGTGTTCATTGTATTAATGTATTTAGGTCACCATACTCATGCGAAGAGTTGACTCATTGGAAAAGACTCTGATGCTGGGAGGGATTGGGGGCAGGAGGAGAAGGGGACGACAGAGGATGAGATGGCTGGATGGCATCACTGACTCGATGGACGTGAGTCTGGGTGAACTCTGGGAGTTGGTGATGGACAGGGAGGCCTGGCGTGCTGCAATTCATGTGGTCGCAGAGAGTCGGACACGACTGAGCGACTGAACTGAACTGTAAAGAAATGTCTCTTCCTTGAAGAGGGATTCGTTGTGATTATGTACGACTGATGTTTGGGTCTCTGGTTGTCTTCGCTTTGTACGTTGACATGGATAGAATTCCATTAGCAGTTCCTACATTTCCATGTTTATAATCCCTAGCCAAATTCCATAGTCTAGGAGGCGTTCATGGAGAAGGAAAAGGCCACCCACTCCAGTATTCTTGCCTGGGGAATCCCATGGACAGAGGAGCCTGGCGGGCTGCAGTCCATAGTGTTGCAAAGAATCAAACATGACTTAGCAACTCAGCAACAAGAAGGCACCCATCTTGCTCTGCAGGGCTAGGTCATGTCCTCTGGCTACCTCGGGAAGTAACTCCATGTAACAGAGATGACGTCATGTATTGCATCTCTAAGCTCACCGTGAAAATTTGTGTAGACTGAATGTCTTGTCTAAATCAACTGCTGATAATTTCCCAGTTAAATCCTATCTACCTGTCCTCAGTTCACAGAATTCTCCAACACTGCAAAAATATGATCTTGTACTTCTAACACTATTTCAATGCCATTCCCTTCTTTTCTTGGAGGAAGGGGGTGGATGCCACTATTTTATAGAGTTTTCAAAAAGATTTCTGGAGAGAATCCATAAATGAAGATTAGTCTGCCCCAACACAATGCCAGGAGTCTTTGAAGGTCAGAGGCTAATGGAGAACTGATACCAGGCTATAGTGTATTTCTTTTTTGACCCAAACTTTGGGTCTTGTGAATGGTTGTGGCTGATAGGCAACATTATGGCTCATTTTAACAAAGTGTAAGATTTTGTCTTTGATCTCAATTCCCTCCCCACACACCAAGCTAGAATATGGACAAGACCAGGTTTATACATTTTATTCCCTCTCATTTCAGTGTAACTGGATGCCCAGCTAATGGGATGCTAATCCCTGCAGAAGTTGTGGGTCACACGAGTGTTCAAGTCTTGTGGATCTAGGACATATTAATTGACAAATAGTTTTAGTTTCCCCCAAATAGCTGAGCTTAACAGTGTAACACAATTGGAGTACATTAAACAAATTTATTATCGCAAACAAATGCATATTAAACAACTGTGAGAATTACTATCTAGTACAGATTTCTTCTAAAGCATTACTGAAGGGTGTAACACTACTCCTATCTCATAAGGTAATGTTAATCATAAACGCTGCATTATCTGCATTATCAAGATGCAGATGAAGCTAGAAAAACATTATTTAAAACTAGGTTGGAGCAAAAACAAAGTCTTGCAAAAATAACACTTTAAGCTTTTATTTGTCTATAGAAAAATAATCAGTGGCAAAATGAAAAAAAATAACTATAAGAAAAGAATATTTTAGGCACCTTGAGATGGGGAGAAGGGCAAGAGTCTATTATGACAGGAGAACTAACATGTATGGAGGATAGGATATAGCCTACAGCATCACCATGTTTGTGGTATACCATAAAATCACTGATTGTTACGATTTAGCACCTATTTCCAGAAGGGGAAACTGAGGCTCATAGATACTAAGCATTTTGCCCAATTTTTCTGTCACATGTCTATCACATGTCAAATAACGGTTGTCCTGAATATTTGTGCCAGAGGCTAAGACGACCCAGGTTATAGTGCCTGTCTGACCAGTCACTTCTATGCCTCACGGTGAAGGATCAAGAGATTAGCTTGTTGGCTAATCATGAGCTTGTTTTCTTTAAAGAATTCAGTCTGGTACAATGAAATGATCTTTTGGGAAGGAAGCCAATATTGTAGCAGCTAAAGCTGGGTATGAAATAATGAAATAATGTGACAGATTTAAAGACAAAACATCACCGCAGACAAGTCTCTAAATGACATATTTCCTGGAGAAAGGCAAGAAAGAAGGACATCCATAGGAATGGTTTACACTGAATACCATCCCAGTTCTGAACTACGTTCTAACTTCAATGGAACCAAAAAGATATGTATTGAGCATACAGGAAACACATATTTGAACAAATAGTGCCCTCAAAAACCTCACAGTCTAATATAAGTAATGTGTAATACTTCTTAGGCTTGAATAGTTTCCCATTTTGTAAAAGTGAGATAATACTTCTAAGCTGTTGTAAAGAAAGCTGAGACAGTTGTGCCCCAGCAAGTAAGAATATCAGTTTTCAAACAGTTCCACAACACACTGTTTTCCAGATTTCTTCATACTTTTGCTCTACTAGACACATGGTAAGTGGCTTCAGTTCTTCCTTTGTGGCTTAAGGCAGAACAGCCAGGTACAAATTCTATGAAGCTAAATAACTGATTTTATCTCCTCTTCTTACACCTACTTTGTCTTGCACTCAGTTATAATGGAATTTCTCTCTCCCTCTGATGGAATTTATACCTTCCTACCCAAGTGCTTTGACAATCACTCAAGCTAAATATTTAGATCAACAAGCACACATCTGGGCTGGAAGGCTTCTCGTCATGCACTCAACTCTTTATTTTATTCTCTATGATGACATGCTAGGGAAAAAAATGCACTGAAAATAAGAGTTAAGAAGAAGAAAACATTGTATTTTTTTCTGTTGCTGGGGGTGAGGAGAAGGATGAGAAAGAAGCTGGTCCCTATACTGCCAGCTTCAACTTCTCTTTGTCATTAGATTTTAACTTTCCTGACCAATGGCAGCATACTTTACTGAATTCTTCAAAGCCCCCTCATGTTCTGTCTGCTCAATAAAGCTTTACCTGCTCGTTTTCACTCTCACTATTTTCTCATTCTTTGAAATTTCTTATTAACAAAACCCAAAAAACAAAAACCCTATGCCACTCATTTCAGCACGTGTTGTTGTTCAGTTGTTAAGTCTTGTCTGACTCTCTGTGACCCCATGGACTGTAGCATGCCAGGTTCCCCTGTCCTTCTCTACCTCCTGGAGTTCACTCAAATTCATATCCATTGAGTCGGTGATGCTGTCTGACCGTCTCATCTTCTGCTTCCTCTTTCTCTTTTTGCCTTCAGTCTTTTCCAGCATCAGGATCTTTTCCAATGAATTGGCTCTTCGCATCAGGTGGCCAAAGTATTGGAGCTTCAGCTTCAGCAACAGTGCTTCCAATGAATATTCAGGGCTGATTTCCTTTAGGATTGACTGGTTTCATTTCCTTGCAGTCCAAGGGACTCTCAAGAGTCTTCTCTAGCACCACAGTTTGAAGGTATCAGTTCTTCAGCGCTCAGCCTTATTTATGGACCAACTCTCACATCTGAACATAACTACTGGAAAAACCACATTATGGACATTTGTCGGCAAAGTTATTTCTGTGCTTTCCACTACATTGTCTAGGTTTGTAATAGTTTTCCTTCCAAGGAGCAAGCATCTTTTAATTTCATGGCTGGAGTCACCATCTGCAGTGATTTTGGAGCCCAATAAAAGAAAATCTGTCACTACTTCCACTTTTCCCCCTTCTGTTTGCCTTGATCATAGGGTACTGACATTAAGCACATAGCATCAGGCCTGGCTCTTCCTTTACTGATAGCACCAGTATGTAAAGTACCTGACCAGTACTGTATTTCCAATACTGAGAGCTCACCATCCGAAAAGGGGCTACTTCACAATGTCCAAAATAGGAACACGAAATATTGCATCGGAGGCTGAGCAATGCAGGAGAAAAACCTCTGCCACCTCCATGAAGATATATGATTCTTCCCATGTGAATTTTGAGCTCCCTCCCACCCTAAAAGTCGAGCACACCATATGTTTATTTTCCCTGTCCCCCTTGAAGCTGGGACTTGGACACATTGTGAGGCTCTGCCAGTCAATCCCACCCTTCCTGTGGGTCTTGGAGTACCACTAATTGCATCAGAAGATACTTCCATGTCAAGGGCATAGTGTTAGCTATTTCTTCCACTGCTATATGGTTTGAGCATTCCCCTTAACTACAGACTTCAAGGTGGTCATGAAATGTTCCATGAGCTAGCCAATGTTCTCCTTTAAATTGTGTTTCCTACCTAACTCATCTAGTTGGTATCATAGCCTGCAACTAAGGCTATGACAACTATTGACAGGAAAACTGGTAACAAAAATGGGCATGTAGCAGAAGCAGGTAATCAAGAGACTCTCTGAGAAATCTGGAAAATAAGAGATTAGCTGGTCTATTGGCAGAAAGGATTCAGTTAGTGTTAAGGGCTGGGCTCTGGCAGAGTGGGGAGAAAATTTAATTTAAGGCTTATCTCTGGTCAGTAGGGATGAAGTCATAACTCTGGGAGATCAATTGGCTACTTTCATAAAATAGTATAAAGTGATTCAAGGACTGAGGTATTGTTTCTAATGGTATTGGACCTGAGAAAAGAGATCAATGAGGTCACATTTCTTAATTTTCACCATAGGCTGCAAACCAAAGGGACTTTATTTCAGTGAAAGAGTCACTATCATTTTCTATGATTTCTTTTCATCTCTTTTATCTCTTGTAGCTCAAGGTCTAGAAATTAAACATCTTGATCCAGTGGTTGTTATATGACAATCTAATTATATGCCTGCTGCATTTGCAGTTTCATCGAGTCTTTTAGAGCTTTGGTTATGGAAGATGAGAACTAGATCAAAAAAACTGGAGATTTCAGGTAATTTATCAGATCCCAAATCCTTGCAATCAAGCATGTAGTTGCTTCAGTCATGTACTATTCTTTGCGACCCTAAGACTGTAGCCCTCCAGGCTCCTCAGTCCATGGGATTCTCCAGGCAAGGTTTCTGGAGTGGGTCACCTTGCCCTGCTCCAGGGATCTTCCTGACCCAGGGATAGAACCTGAGTATCCTATGACTCCTGCATTGCAGGTGGATTCTTTACCTCTGAACCACAGGGGAAGCTCTCCCAAATTCTTACTCCCTGTTAAGCCTCCCTGGCTGACACAGATAAACTTTCCCCTCTCTCTGATAAGGCTCCTTAGACACATTGAAGACCCTCCACTGAGGAAGTTTTCTTGGAAGGAGAAATACATTCTCTCACTTCACCCAATATCTTTTAGTCTCTAGATTTCAGAGTCACAACCACTTATGAAGCATATATAGGAAGAGATGGGGTTTCCCTGGTGGCTCAGATGGTAAAGAATCTGCTTGCAATGTGGGAGACCTGGGATCAATCCCTGGGTTGGAAAGATCCCATGGATGAGGGCATGGCAACCCACTCCAGTATTCTTGCCTAGAGAATCCCTATGGACAGAGGAGCCTGATGGGCTCCTCCATGGAGTGGGAAAAAGTTGAACATGACTGAGCAACTAAGCACAGCACACAGGGAGAGATGACTAACAAATGAGCTGTAATATTATGCCAATTTCTACCAATAAAAGCTGGAAAATCAGTGTAAGATTTTATTTCAATGATGTGCAATCAAAGAGAAATAAAGGTGTTTTCTGGTCTTCCTGATTTATCAACATGCATGAATGTCCAGGAGATGCTGACTCATGGTGCTCATGTGTCTGCTGGGAGCACTAACAATTTAGCAGACAGAAATCTGAACTTGAAGATCAAAGCAGATTTATCCTACGTGATCCTCTTGGACCCTCCCAAATGATGTCCCTTTAGAGAACCCAGAAGGTTCTTCCTTCACTGAAGCTTTGAAACATTAATTAATGAGAAACAGAGGTACAGTGGGTGATTGTGGAGTCCAGGCAGCTGGCAGAAGGTGCTTCCAAAGCCAGGATCCTGGATGGCAGAGGTCAAATTTAGGTGAGGTGCCCCAATCTAGCACAGTTTTTCAAGGGGTTACATGATAGACTGGTCAAATATCCCTCCTCCTCTCAGGTAAAACAGTTCATCAATGCAGAATGTTTTAGGCCAGCCTCCTTGTAAGTAGAGCCTGAGATGGTAGAATAGGGAAGAGATTATTTGAGAGGTTTCTTTTGTAAGAATGGGGGAAGGGAAGAAGTTTGGGGAGGAGGAGGAGCTGAGCAAGGGTGCTAATTTGGGTGTTCTGATCATCAATTCCATTGTGTGTGGTGGAGGTAGTTGTTACCACATCAACAATTAATTCTCAAATACAAGCTGGGTGTGGGAGAATGAAACTCAATTCAGATATTATCTGCCTGGAGATGACATCTGATTCCTTGAGTTAAGGGCTCAGTCCTATAAGTCTCTCCCCAAACATCCGACCCCATCTCACATGTCAGTCACAAGCCCAGGCTATTATTGTCTGTGTTTTTCTTTCGACCCACCAACTACACACTGGAGGTTACAATGACCCCCTCCTACTCACAATGTCAATCACAAATTTGTACTCCTGATTGATTGGCTATAAACCAGAGATTCTCATGATACCTACCCTCCTTGGATTCTATTAATTTGTTAGAGTCTGTAATAGAACTCATCTCCAGTCCTTTCCCTTCCCCAGAACAATCAACTGTCTAACCACCTGCCTCAAGTACCTAATAACCTTAGGTACTTGTCACTCCATACCTTTATCACTCTTGTGCATTCATGCTCAGCCGCTTCAGCATGCCCAACTCTTTGCAACTCCATGGACCATACCCAGCCAGGCTCCTGTGTCCATGGGTTTCCCAGACAAGAATATGGGAGTGAGTTGCCATTTCCTCCTCCAGGGGATCTTCCTGACTCAGGGATCGAAACTGCATCTCCTGTGGCTCCTGCAATGCAAGTGGACTCTTAACCACTGAGCCACCAGAGAAGCCTGGTTTTATTACTCTTACCACTTACAAAATTCTAAGGCTTTTAGAAACTCTCTGCCAGAAATTTGGACAAAGGCCAAAGATGCACATTTGACCCTTAAACAACAGGGGATTGAGATGTTTGGGTCCACTTATATGCTAATTTTTACAGTAAATATGCAGTTGGTTTCCCATGCATGGATTCAACCAACAGTGGACCCAAATTTCCATCTGAGATTGATTGAACCCGAGGATGTAAAACCTGTGAATACAGAGGCACGACTATAATACACTGTATTATATAAAAGATTTGAGCATGGAAGATTTTCTTATACGTAGGGGCTCCTGGAATCAATGCCCCTTGAATACTGAGGAAAGACTGCATTTTTTTATAAATCACAATATCACATGTGGGGGCTCAGGTGGAGTTCATCTTGATCACACAAGAATCTCTAGAAGGTGAATTGCCACAGAGTTGATTCTACTCCCAAAGGCAAGGACCTCTGGTAGCTGCAAATCCATCCATCATTGTCTACAGGCTACCCCCAGAGGAAATGTTACCTTCTCACCCCCCCCACCCCACCACCTGGAAACATAGCTTTTATAAACCAAAGGCAGTTCTCAGCCAACATGACCAGCTCTGAGCTCCCAGCAGCCAACAATGTCAGAGGCTGTGGGATTGGAACACCAGGTTCTATAAAGCAGATCTGGGCAGGGACCCAAGAGCATCTCTACAGAGCCTAACACGATGTTGTTTTCCATCAATTGCATCACATTTTTTATTTATATTGGCTTTCTCATCTACTAAAATCAATAAGTATTTTTCATACCTATTGCTGTTCAAAGCTATATATCCCTTTCTGCTTTTGTACAGATTAGTTTTCTAACCTCATTGGAAAAATTGCTTTCCCCACTAGGATGTGTGATCTCGTTATATTTCCCCCTTCTACTCAGCATGTCAATATCATTTTGGATGCTACTGTCCAATATTCCCTAAACCACCTGATTGTATGTAATGCATGTTTGAGTTCTGATTAAAAGTAGACTGATTCTGTCAGCAACACATGGTGTCTGAACATTCAGCCTATCTACCAATGTCCCAATATCCAGAATGTCAAGATCAAACCCAGTTAATGTTGATCACTTTGAAATCAATGTTTTGATTTCTCAGAAATTTAATACCTCTGAGGATAAAAGGTTTCATTGGTTCAAAGAAAATGATTCTGAATTCATCAGATCAAAGGTTGTGAAAGAAATGAGTGTGCTGTCCTCCCCTCCCCCAATTTAGAATTTTATTTCGAGCATCCAGTGTGTAAAGCTGGCCCCTAAAGCCTGTATTGAGTGCCTAAAGCCTTTTGTTTATGCTATTTTGGCCAGCTTTTTGTTGATCAGGTGTCTGATCCACAGAAAAATAAATCATTCCCTCAATGTCCTCAATGCCTGAGAAGTTAATGCAGATAGTGCCAGGTTGCCCGAGGTCCATTCTGTACTTTCTGGCCACATGGGTGGTTAATGCAATCAAGGATGAGATTAATTAAATTAAAAGTCTGCTTTTATTGCTCAGAAAATGCAGCAAATCCAATACTCTTTGACAGCCTGGAGCTGGAGGCCTGGGTCTAATGTGATCATGGCTAGATTGGTCTTCCAGACAGCATGTCATTTCAGGAGGCAGAAGGCCTCTGTTCAGGTCACAGGCTGCCTCTGCCTTGCATTTACAAGCCTTTAGTTAGCAATCCACATTATCTGCATTCGCCTCCTCAGATGGTGACTAGACTACCCAGGCTTGAACCTGATACCTTCCATTTTGCTTCTAAATATGCTGCTCAGTTAAGCAGTGCCCTGTCTGATTACCCCTAAGCCCTGTTGCTCTGTTGTGCCTCGGACGTCTTAGGGGCCTGCTCTGTTCCTCTCCCCAGCTCTCCCCAACTGTGTCCACTTTAGGAATTGCCTTTTGAGAAGGCATGTGTGTAAAAGTCAGTCCCCCTGGAGTGTTGAAGGAGACCAATTTATTTAGCCTGGCTCTACTAGGAGGCATAAACTACATACTCTTTGTCATTATCTTTGAATTAGCCTCTTTGGTGGTTGAATCGGGGTCAGGGGAATATAGATAAAACAAAGATTTAGAAACAGAGAGAGCTTTGATTCCTGCCTTCATAATTTACTTATTATAAATTATTGGCCAATTATTTAACCTCTTGGTGTCTTTCAAGTAGGCCTTAAGATACCCCTTTAAGACTATCTGAAGGCTAAAAAGAATGTAGCCTGCATTGAAAGTCTGCTAGGTTTTCTTGTTTTTGTTATTATCATCATCATTAATCCAAGTTACAGAGGCTCAAAGGGATCAGGTGACAATCAGATGAAGGCTCCATCCTAACCCTTTTCTCCATCAAAAACAGCTTATTGTAAAAGTAAATGATACTGGCTACTTCTGCTTTAATGCAAATTTCATCCTAAATGCTGTTCCTTTCAGATGAATATATACATTAAGCTGGAGACACCCAGTTTTATATGATGGAATTGAGCAGGATGCTATATGCCTGGGTCCCACTTCATGGGTCCCTGGTGGATTATAATTAGTCTGGAAAAGCTTGGGCAGAAGAATAGTCAAAAGCTCTCAGTGATTCTGCCGTGCAGCCAAGATTAGGAACCATTGCACCAAGCCATCCCCCACCATGGAAGGGAATATTTGGTCAATGCTAAAGAGATGGGAATACGAGACCACCTGATCTGCCTCTGGAGAAATCTGTATGCAGGTCAGGAAGCAACAGTTAGAACTGGACATGGAACAACAGACTGGTTCCAAATAGGAAAAGGAGTACGTCAAGGCTGTATATGGTCACCCTGCTTATTTAACTTATATGCAGAGTACATCATGAGAAACTCTAAGCTGGATGAAGCACAAGCTAGAATCAAGATTGCCAGGAGAAATATGAATAACTTCAGATATGCAGATGACAATGCCCTTATGGCAGAAAGTGAAGAACTAAAGAGCCTCTTGATGAGAGTGAAAGCACAAAGCAAAAAAGTTGGCTTAAAGCTCAACATTCAGAAAATTAAGATCATGGCATCCAGTCCCATCATTTCATGGAAAATAGATGGATAAACAGTGAGAAACTTTATTTTTTGAGGCTCCAAAATCACTGCAGATGGTGACTGCAGACATGAAATTAAAAGACAGTTACTTCTTGGAAGAAAAGTTATGACCAACCTAGACAGCATAATAAAAAACAGAGACACTACTTTGCCAACAAAGGTCCGTCTAGTCAAGGCTATGGTTTTTCCAGTAGTCATGTATGGATGTGAGAGCTGGACTATAAAGAAAGCTGAGCACTGAAGAATTGATGCTTTTGAACTGTGGTGTTGGAGAAGACTCTTGAGTGTCCCTTGGACAGCAAGGAGATCTAACCAGTGCATCCTAAAGGAAATCAGTCCTGAATATTCATTGGAAGGATTGATGCTGAAGCTGAAATCCCAATACTTTGGCCACCTGATGCAAAGAACTGACTCATTGGAAAAGACCCTGATGCTGGGAAAGATTGAAGGCAGGAGAAGGGGATAACAGAAGATGAGATGGCTGGATGGCATCACCGATTCAATGGACATGAATTTGAGTAAACTCTGAGAGTTGGTGATGGACAAGGAGGCTTGGCGTGCTGCAATCCATGGGTCACAAAGAGTCAGACACGACTGAACAACTGAACTGAACTGAAAGAATTTAATTGGGCTTCCCTGGTGACTCAGTTGGTAAAGAATGTGCCTGCAGTGGAGGAGACCCATGTTTGATCCCTGAATCCAGAAGATCCCTTGGAAAAGGAAATGGCAACCCACTCCAGTATTCTTGCCTGGGAAATCCCATATACAAAGCAGCCTGGAAGGCTACAGTCCATGGGGTCTCCAGAGTTGGACATGACTTAGGGACTTAACCACCAAAGAATTTAATGAAGGGCTGGAGGATCTGTGAGCTCTTCACATATAAGACAGTGAATAGTTTTGCCTCCTTTAAGAGTAGCTGCCATTTCAGGAACACTGACAGGAGTTCCATGAGAAACATGCAGGATATTTGAGGAAGGAAGCAAACGCTGCAGGGTAAGAATTCTAAGACATTCCATGCTGTGCCTATTCTGTGTAACCACGACCCTAGTCTGCACTTCCCAGGGTGCCCAGGAGGAATGCCTGAGTTGGCCACAGGAGGGTTCTCCCTATGGTTTTGGGTTGTAATTGATTTCTTCTATGCCTGTCTCCCCAGGTAAACTCTGAGCTTTTTGGAAACCGAGTATATTTAACTTTTCTCAAATACTCAGTTAAATTTTGAAATGGATTTGGGAAATAGGGTAACAGGCAAATTTGGCCTTGGAGTACAGAATGAAGCAGGGCAAAGGTTAACAGCGTTCTGCCAAGAGAACGCACTGGTCATAGCAAACACTCTCTTCCAACAACACAAGAGAAGACTCTACATATGGACATCACCAGATGGTCTGCACCAAAATCAGATTGATTCTTTGCAGCCAAAGATGGAGAAGCTCTATATTGTCAGCAAAAAAAGACCAGGAGCAGACTGTGGCTCAGATCATGAACTCCTTATTGCCAAATTCAGACTGAAATTGAAGAAAGTAGGGGAAACCACTTGACCATTCAGGTATGACCTAAATCAAATCCCTTATGACTATACAGTGGAAGTGAGAAATAGATTTAAGGGACTATCTGATAGACAGAGTGCCTGATGAACTATGGACGGAGGTTCGTGACACTGTACAGGAGACAGGGAGCAAGACGATCCCCAAGAAAAAGAAATGAAAAATGAAAAATGGCTGTCTGAGGAGGCCTTACAAATACCTGTGAAAAGAAGAGAAGCAAAAAGCAAAGGAGAAAAGGAAAGATATACCCATTTGAATGCAGAGTTCCAAAGAATAGCAAGGAGAGATAAAAAAGCCTTCCTCAACGATCAATGCAAAGAAATAGAGGAAAACAATAGAATTGGAAACACTAGAGATCTCTTCAAGAAAATTAGAGATACCAAGGGAACATTTCATGCAAAGATGGGCTCGATAAAGGACAGAAATGGTAGAGACCTAACAGAAGCAGAAGATATTAAGAAGAGATGGCAAGAATACACAAAAGATCTTCACAACCCAGATAATCACAAAGGTGTGACAACCCACACTCACCTAGAGCCAGACATCCTGGAACGTGAAGTCCAGTGGGCCTTAGAAAGCATCACTACGAACAAAGCCAGTGGAGGTGATGGAATCCAGTTGAGCTATTTCAAATCCTGAAAGATGATGCTGTGAAAGTGCTGCACTCAATATGCCAACAAATTTGGAAAACTCAGCAGTGGCCACAGGACTGGAAAAGGTCAGTTTTCATTCCAATCCCAAAGAAAGGTAATGCCAAAGAATGCTCAAATTACCACGCAATTGCACTCATCTCACACGCTAGTGAGACGGGCTTCCCTGGTGGCTCAGAGGTTAAAGCATCTGCCTCCAATGTAGGAGACCTGGGTTCGACCCCTGGGTCGGGAAGATACCCTGGAGAAGGAAATGGTAACCCACTCCAGTATTCTTGCCTGGAGAATCCCATGGACAGAGAAGCCTGGTAGGCTACAGTCCACGGGGTCGCAAAGAGTTGGACACGACTAAGTGACTTCAGTTTCACTTTCTTTCACACGCTAGTAAAGTAATGCTCAAAATTCTCCAAGCCAGGCTTCAGCAATATGTGAACCATGAACTTTCAGATGATCAAGCTGATTTTTAAAAAGGCAGAGGAACCAGAGATCAAATTGCCAACAACTGCTGGACCATCGAAAAAGCAAGAGAAACATCCATTTCTGCTTTATTGACTATGCCAAAGCCTTCGACTGTGTGGATCACAGTAAACTGTGGAAAATTCTGAAAGAAATGGGAATACCAGACTGCCTGACCTGCCTCTGGAGAAATCTGTATGCAGGTCAGGAAGCAACAGTTAGAACTGGACATGGAACAACAGACTGGTTCCAAATAGAAAAAGGAGTCAAGGGTGTATATTGTCACCCTGCTTATTTAACTTATATGCAGAGTACATCATTAGAAATACTGGGCTGGAGGAAGCACAAGCTAGAATCAAGATTGCTGGGAGAAATATTAATAACCTCAGATATGCAGATGACACCATCCTTATGGCAGAAAGTGTAGAAGAACTAAAGATCCTCTTGATGAAAGTGAAAGAGGAGAGTGAAAAAGTTGGCTTAAAGCTCAACATTCAGAAAACTAAGATCATGGCATCTGGTCCCATCACTTCATGGGAAATAGATGGGGAAACAGTGCAAACAGTGGCTGACTTTATTTTTCTGGGCTCCAAAATCACTGCAGATCGTGATTGCAGCCATGAAATTAAAAGACGCTTACTCCTTGGAAGGAAAGTTATGATCAACCTAGACAGAATCTTAAAAGCAAAGACATTACTTTGCCAACAAAGGTCCATCTAGTCAAGGCTCGGAGAAGGCAATGGCACCCCACTCCAGTACTCTTGCCTGGAAAATCCCATGGGCGGAGGAGCCTGGTAGGCTGCAGTCCATGGGGTCACTAAGAGACACGACTGAGCGACTTCACTTTCACTTTTCACTTTCATGCATTGGAGAAGGAAATGGTAACCCACTCCAATGTTCTTGCCTGGAGAATCCTAGGGACGGGGGAGCCTGGCGGGCTGCCGTCTATGAGATCGCACAGAGTCGGATATGACTGAAGCAACTTAGCAGTAGCAGCAGCAGTCAAGGCTATGGTTTTTCCAGTAGTCATGTATGTATGTGAGAGCTGGACTATAAAAAAAGCTGAGTGCCGAATAATTGATGCTTTTTAACTGTGGTGTTGGAGAAGACTCTTGAGAGTCCCTCGGACTGCAAGGAGATCCAATCAGTCCATCCTAAAGGAGATCAGTGCTGGGTGTTCATTGGAAGGACTGATGTTGAAGCTGAAACTCCAATACTTTGACCACCTATATGCAGAGAGCTGACTCGTTTGAAAAGACCCTGATGCTGGGAAAGATTGAAGGCTGGAGGAGAAGGGGACGACAGACGATGGCATCACCAACACAATGGACATGAGTTTAGGTGAAGTCTAGGAGTTGTTGTTGGACAGGGAGGCCTGGCGTGCTGCGGTTTATGGGGTTGCAAAGAGTCGGACATGATTGAGCAACTGAACTGAACTCAACTGAACTGAAATTTAATTCAAAGGCATTTGATTCTAACCATTTTTGAGTTTGATTGAGTGTAGAACAAAATAGTATGAACTTTAAAATATTTAAACCGGCACAATAAGGAAAATTTGAAAACATATCACCAATTTCCATAGGGCAATGAAAATCTTTTGCCTTAAAAATATAAATAAAACAAATAAACTGAATCACTTTGCTATATACCTGAAACTAATACAATATTGTAAATCAACAATATTGTAAATCAACTGTACTTCAATAAAATATATGTATATTCATATATATATAATTTCTATATATATATATGAACAAGTTCTAAGGTCTTGGTAAACCAAATGATGGAGCAGTTATTGGATAAATAATTTTATTGTGACTTATTCTGTCACCTTAAATCTTTTCTAGAACAAGGTAAGAAATAGATCATTTAAGTTGGCAAATAAGAGGTAAGTGATTTAATAACACTGATTTCTCCTTTTCCCATATAATACTACTAAAAGAATAATTTAAGAATTATTCCCCCTCTAGTGTTTGCAGGATTCCAATGTGTCTTATCTAATCTTTGGCAGAATGTTATTACACTAAGAAGTTAGAGCTTAACATATGGATGGATATATTGGATACTGCTCTTTAGAAAGAGATATCAAAAGGCATTTTTAACTAGTATCTGTCAAAAGGTTCTTTTATAAAAAAATTCATTTTGGTCATTTTACAGCATGAGGAATCTGAGTTTCAGGGATCAAATCAGTGTCCTCTGCATTGGGAGCATGCATTGTAAACCTCTGGACCACCAGGGTTCTTCCAAAGTTTCTTTATTTCAGTTAAATGAATCTTTCCTACTGTATAAGAATCATGACATTTTAGAGCAAAAAGGGACCTTAAGAGTTTCATCAATCAAAGTGCCTTACTTTCTAGATCAGCAGGTTAAAAATCAGAAATGCTGAGAGACTTTTCCAGCGCTGCCCAGGAATATACTAGCAGAATAGGGCTCAGATCCAAGCTTTCTAGAAAGAAATCCTACTCCTTGCTCACTCCAGACCACCACATATTGCAGATCCTATTTGTTTTTTTTTTTTTCCTTTTTCTTCTTCTTCTTTTTTTTTTGGTTTGATCATGTGCTCAGTTGTGTCTGACTTTTTGCGACTGCAGGGACTGTAGCCTGCCAGGCTCCTCTCCCCATGAAATTTTCCAGACAAAAATATTGAAGTGCATCACTGTTTTCTAATCCAGGGGATCTTCCCAAACTTGAGTATCCAATGTCTCCTGCACTGGCAGGAAGATTTTTTTTTTTAACCACTGCACCTTCTGGGAAGCATATTCTCAAATCTCTTGTCTTCAAAAATGGGAGGGTGGAAGTGGAACCAGGAGTCCATTTTACATGTAATATGATGCCAGGTTATTGAATCACCCTCTCCCAGATGAACACCTTTGAGAAATTCTCTAATTTTAAAAGACCTGAATTGTCTCCACCCTGCCTCAACATTTTCTTCCTTGTTAGTGCACCTGCCTCTACAACGTGGTACAGGGATGCACACAGATAGTTGGGGGAGAAACACAGCTGTGGTATAACAAAAGTTTAACAAGGCTGAGAATTTCTGAGTGAGCTCGTTGCTGACCTAATTGGTGAGTCTGTGTCATTTCTACCTCCTCTCACCCTGTCCTTATCATTCTCCTCAAGCTACTCCTGAGTACATGACCATATATAATTCTGAGGCAATTCCTCCAGCTTTGAAATTGATGGGGGTAGACTGGCCAAGCAATCTGCAGAAACTGACAGCCTCCCTTGAATAAGGGGTTGAGCAGCAATGCTGCTTCAGTGCCATTCTTCAGCAGTCACTGAGAATGAGGAAATATTGTCCCTCATGACTTCATCAGTCAGGGAGATGTTGTCTAGAGGACTGAGGGCAGCCAGAGAGTAAGCAGTTGTTTCTTGCAACTTGTCATCAGCCATGGGTTTCAACAGAGAAGATAGGGTCACAGAAGCTTAGCCAAAGACAAGGCAGGTGTTTTGTTTAGCCCTGTGGAGGGATTCTGATTCAGAAGAAAGAGAAATGAAGGCTTTCTTCAAGGTGGTCTGTTATTACATTTAATATGAAATTTTTATCCTTGCTTTCACAGACGATCCAGAGGAATAGGCATGGAGATCAGAAAAAGAAAGGTTGTACTTCTTTACTGGAAGTGGGAGGAGGAAGAAGCGGAATTTTGTCCTTTCCAACCATCATTTCCAGTTTTTGCCTGGCACCTTGTTCTACCTGTTTCCCCAGAGCTCCCCCTTCTCCTGGTCAGGAAGTCCTTCTTCCCATGATTCTGTGCATGGGAACCCTGGCCACAGCCACTCCCTATCACATCACCTTATTTCCCTTTCTTTATAGTATTGATTGCCATCCAGAATCATCTTGCTTTTCTTAATTGCTTCACCTATACCTGCTTCTAGATTCAACTGCATGGTGAATAAAGACCCCATCTTATTCACATTATCCTCTTGCCCACCATGGTGCCTATAAAACAATAGGATAATAGGATCACAGTGAATATTTGGTTAGTGAAGTAATTAATCATGTGATTATTTTGTAAATGAATATTTGGTTAGTGAAGTAATTATTTGTGTCACATATGGAAACACGACTCTCATTAAATAGTTATTTTCACGTTGGGTAGTTGAAGCAAGGGGAGGAGATTTGTAGAACCAGCAAACCTCACAGTTCAGGAAACAAGAGGCCCAAGATGAAGGAGAACCACGTGGGTTCAGACATCATGGTGAAGACTGGTGAGCAAGCAATAAGGAGCAACTGGGACAAGAAAAACCTGAAAACTAGGCAGATTCGTGCCTGTTCCCAGAGGTTTCCTCTCTTTATTTTCCCTTTGAAGGCCAGAATGTATCTCTTGGATTCACTAGTTTAAAGCCTGTCTTTGTTGTTCAGGGAAAAATTTGGCTAGGAAGGGAAGGGAGCTAGAGAGGGAAGAAGAAATCCTGATAAAAATTCCTTGTTAGTCTAAGGGCATTGAATAGGTTTTTAACAGCCTCACATGTCCTGGGTTCATTGCCTTTTGTGAATGGACACTGAAGAGGGTTTAAATAAAATTTAATTTAAAAGGGTATAAAGCAGCATGATTTCAACAAACTTGCACTTTAGAACAGTGTATTCAAGGCATTCAGGCAAATGTTCAACAATGCTACAAGGACCTTCAAATTAAGAATGACATTTCCTTGCAACTTAAGTGAACCTTCATCATTACCATTTAATAACCATTTATTGAACATGTAGAATGTGCTTCTTAAACTAGGAAATGCAAATCCTTGAAAGGCACGTGGTTTGCCAAGAGAACTCCAAAGAATAAGCATGTGTCATCTTCCCAGTATATGTGAAATGAAGCTGAAGTTTTGTATTATTAAATTCATGAAGAGTTTAATTTTAGAGATAAACCATGATTCTTTCAAGTGCTGGTGGTGGGGCTGTTTTGAATTGAGCCTCTGGTCTCTATAACTCTTGCCATTTTGAAACAATTCACATCATATTTTATCTTCATCCAGTCGGCACCTCTTTTCTCTTACGGATTTCAAGTATCTACATCGACACCAATTATGAATGAGGTATTTATGTGCCACAAATACTCTGTGCGTTCTCTCAGGTTTTCTGGGCCTTGCCATTAGGATGGGGCCATCAGCCAAGTTTCGGCCAATGGATCCTAAGTGGAAGTGATGGATATCACCTCCCAGATGAGCCAGACAATTGCTGATGTGTCTCCTCCTTCTCCTCTCAGTAATCTTGGGAGCCACATGTTGAAATGTTACAAATATCACATGAGGGCACCTGGATCCCTAGGTTACAAGATGGAGATTAGCCCCCATCATCCAGCCTCAAATTTTTCATGAGCCAGAATTTTTTTTACTGTGCTAAACCACTGAGATGTCAGGATTTGTTTGTTACCACTGCTCTCTAATATCCCACTCACAACCATTTCAAATTTAGGTGTTCCAGGTGAGGGTGGTAAGTATCCGTTTTATGACTGATCATGAAGATTTGGGAAGTCAGCTTATCTGCATCATCAAATCTGTAAGACTCTAGTTTTGGACAGAGGAGACTAGTTACACTTGTTCAAATGTCCTGGCAGGAGTTTCAGTAGATCCTCAAATTAAACTTTAGCTATTTCTCGCTTAGCTTCTCAAACTAAGCTGACCTTCTTAAGTGTTAGTTTGAAATTCTATGGGTATTGAAGTCCTGGAGATTTGTAAAATAGAACACAGAATAATGTATGAAAAGGACAAAAGGAGTTAACTGTGAGTGTCAGAACTGCAATCACTCTTTGAAAGACCTCATCTCAATAGAGTTGAAAGAACAAGCAGACTTTCTCCATAACAAGGTGCCCTAAATCATTCTCACATTGGCGAGAGTTCCAATCTATCCTATTGAACTGCTGCTATCCGCAACAAGAATATTATATTGCCTTTCATGTTAAATTGTATTGCAAGAGGCTGGCAAGAAACTCAGTGTACAAATCAAGGCTCAGATGAACACACTTGATAGAATAGAACTGAAATGGGACAAAGGTTGGGAGCTGGAAGAGTGCAGCAGTGCTTTGGAATGCAAGACCCTCAAATATTTCACCATTTGTCAGAGGTGATAATGCTGAATTATACACTTTAGGAAATTAAGTCTTCTATTGAGAAGTAAATTACTTGCTCATCTTTGGATACTGTGTTAACTCTCTCTAGACATAAGAATCTCCTAATAAGCAAGGGCTATGTCTTAAACATCTATTTTTGCAGGACTTAATCCAATACGAAAATACTGATGATAACAACTAGTATTGAGAACACTAAATACAAGTCAGTTTGTTTGTTTGCATCATATGTGTATTAATTCACTTAATTCTCAGAATAAGCCAGTGGAATAGGGATTATTATTAGCTCCAGCTTTACGTAAAAAAGCTAGAAATCTCAAGTATTGGAAATTTAAGCAAATTGCCCAAGGGCATATGTATAAAGAATACTGGACCTGGGTTTGAACCAGGTAGCCTGACTGTAGTGTGACACTGTATCATCATGACCCAATGCCACCTTTTAAAGTATTCACGAATGCAAGAAGGAAAGAAAGAAGGGAGCCTGGATGCAAAAAGAGATGATAAAAGGTATGGAAGAAAGAGGGCAGGGATGAAGGGATTCTGGAAAGAGGTCTGGAAGGGAGAATGGACAGAGATCTGGAGGGAAGACTGAAAGGAAGGATGAAACGAATAGAAAGAAGGAAGAGTGGAAGAGGGGAGAGAAGAGTGACTGGCTGGTTGGCTGGCTGGGTGGAAAGAAAAGCAATTCAACTGAATGGTTAGACATACAAAATAGAAATCTTTTTCTTGCCCTAACAGTTTCCAACGTTGCTGTTGAGAGAGTTCCCAACACCCACAAAATAAAGATTCATGGCAAAGGTGACCTGAGCTTTCCTGAGAGTAATTTGGTTTCATTGCCGACTTTACCTCTTCCTTCTCTTGCACACTGAGCCCGTGTGTGGTCTTCTACCCAGGTTTTCTTCCTCTAAGGCTACCCTAGATTTTTTAACTGGATATCATCTCCATTAAAAGCACCTGGAGACTGCAGTCTTCCACTTCTTGTGCTCTCAAGGATGCAGAAAAAGTATCATCAGTTTGGGGGTGTCTCAGAGTCAGATTGTACGCCCCTCTGGACATAGATATTGCTGTTGAACTTTTATTGTGAGAATGTAGTCTTCAGTTAACACCCAGAGCCTCTGATTCCCTGTTCAGTTCTCTTTCCACCACCTTTTGCCAGAAGCTCAATTTTTTTTTTTTTTCCCTTAAGAATGACATGTTGTGGACATTATGTATAAGTGTTCAGAGATTTGTAGGAAAAAGGGGAACAGAGTGTATATGGTTGCCAGGCAAAGTTACTTAGATTAGTTAAGTCAGGTATTAAAGGACAGCTGTGTGTCTTGACAAGTTTAATAATCGAATGAGCTTTCAAGATTCGGAAGATAAACTGCACCTGCCAAATAGGAACGATTACCTTCCTCACTTTGGCTGCTTGTCGAATCTCCATATGCGCAATATTTTAGGTTGTGTTCTCCAAGGAGAAAGCCCTGAGACAAGAATTCAAACACCAAGAGAACTTTTAGATCACCCCAGGAAACACGGCTGGGAAGTAGGTGAAAAGAGAAAAGGAGGATGAAGAAGCCAACAAAGGGTCAGCTATCCATCAACTAGCACTGTTAACAACTGGAGTTTAACATCCTGGGGGGAGCTCTGAAAACCACCGGAAGGGTGAGGAAGCTGATGTATCTACATACCTATTGCCATTAGTCATTGCCTGAAGGGTGCTCTGGTGGAAGCAGGTGCAGTTGCTTCTGGTACTTGCTGTGTGCCTCACAGATGCCAAGTAGACACAAGCCTTCAGAGGGAGGCCTGGGGCAAAGAAGGGCAGGTGCTGGAGGTGGACTGGACCATGTGCCCTGAAGCTGGACCAGCAAGACTGATGGATAGGACCCCGGGGGGCATGGGCAGAGCTTGTCCAGCTCCATGCAGGACTGAACCAAGAAGGAAATCATTCGACCTTTGGTTTCCTACCATGACTTTGAAGCAAAGTGAATCTCACTGAAGTGTTAACAGAGCACTACACGTCCTAGATTGTTTTTTTAATCTTTTTTATTTGTTTTATTTTTGGAGAGTATAAATGCCTTGTGTTGTTAGTGTGCTGTACAATGAAGTGAACCAGCCACATGTATACATATATTCCTTCCCTCTTGGACCTCCTTCCTCCTCCCATTTCCCCACTCTAGGTCATCACAGAGCTCTGAGCTGCACTCCCTGTGCTGTACGAAGCCCTAGATTATAAAACTCACTTTAAATGTGTGGAGACTGAGTCTTTGAGAAATTAGTTGTCTCATCCTAAATCTTTATAACTCCAAAGAGGTGGAGATGAAAACTGCAGCTTAACTCTTCTGCTTTTGCAGCCAGGATTCTTATTTATATTATATCGTACTGTCTCTGCATCAGAGTTAAATGGAAGCCGACCAGAAGTTTCTGTCCTTCCCTAAAATCTAAGTATGGAAAAGGAGAGAGAGAGAGCCAACGCAGACTCTTACACGTTTCCTGGGATGACTCCAGGCACTCACAGGGTATGAAACTGCTGCTCCGGATTGTTTCATCTCAGTGGTGATTGATTTACCACCTCTTAGTATAACATCCTTGTACAGCTCTGAGCTCTTTGGGGGAAAGATTTAATTTCAGTTTACATTTTAGATAGAAAGGAAAGTAAAAAAGCTGTGAAATTGAGACATGAGCCACATTATGTCGGCTGTGATTTATCCCTGTATTTCTGGAGGACATCGGGCAGAGTAGCTAACACGTAAAATGAGGGGAGTCAGGCATCAGGCTCATGGAGGCAAAGCTTAAGAGAGGAGCTGCCAGAAGGTGGCCAGCCAATATTAGGAGCCCCACCCTTTCTTGACCACCAGGATAATCTCCCAGACAGTCCATTCAGGCCTCTCTGTCGCCTTGCAAACCCTCCTCCAAACATGCCTGTCCTCTTCCTTCAGAGACTTTGCTCTCTGCTTTATAACCAGCACATGTACATCACCTATGGCTGGATTTCCCTTCCCAAGAGGTACATTAACCTTGCCAGACACCTTCTAGAACTACAAGTTTCCACACCAAATAAAGAGCCAGTCATGACTTTAGAAAGTGAAACCTGGGTTTGATCCCTGGGTCAGGAAGTTCCGCTGGAGAAGGAAATAGTTACCCACTCTAGTATTCTTGCCTGGAGAATTCCGTGAACAGAGGAGCCTGGCAGGCTACAGTCCATGGGTCACAAAGAGTCAGACATGACAGAGTGACACTTAGACTTTTTTTAAGACTTTAGGTGCAAAAGAGAGAGAACTTCTTGATGATAGGTAACCTGTGGCATCTTTGCAATCAGTCACCTCCCAGAGACTGTAGAAGCTCATTGTGTATAGCAATATAATCTGACTCAAATTCCCACACATTCCAAATCTTGAGTGATTATGCTATTTCAATAAAGGTGATTTGTTCCTTATAGAATGTGATGGATTGATCTTCATACTTCTCTAAGTCTTTTGAGGGAAAAAAAAACTACACATTAGAACAGATTCTTTAACCAGGACACACCTTGATTTAGATTTGTGGAGAATCATGTCAGATACGTAGGTCAGCACCCTGGGACATTGTTCCCTCCCCAGCTTTCAGATTTAATTGCTGGAAGCAGCTCACATGTAAGAGAAAGCATGAGAGTCTGCCAGGATGGAAAGAGACCTCACCTGCTGTCCATGTGGACACGGACTGCATGAGGCCAGCCTCTTAGCTAATAGAGGCTGGACCAGCAAAATGCAGAGCATCCTCTATGTACACTCAGCAGCTTCTACCTACCAGCGAGCAGGGCAGGTATGTGAGCCAGAGGCTTTTTCAGTGCTACAAGGAAGGAGAGAGAGAGAAGTAGAAGACGAAGGAGAAAAATGCAGAAGGAGGAGGAGGGGGTGTAGGGGAAGGTACGATTTCCATGTCAGTCCTCATATACCAGTTCTTAAAAAACAGAATCTTTGTCACTTGTTTTCTAAAGCCTGATGGTAAAAAAATCTCCCCTTATGTTTTCTTTCTAGAGATTTGCCTTTAAGAGGACAGGATGATGGTCCCCCTACAGGAGAGCTACCAGGGGTCTTGGGCTGAGTCACGGAACAGATGAGCTGTGAGTGTCTCCCTGGGGAGTGACCCGGCATCTAACGTCTAGTTTCCATTCTGTCGCCTTGGGACCTTGGCTCTGTGAATGTTTTCCCCCAGGCCATGCCTTCCCTTCTTAGGAAGGAGGTTGACTGAGAAGGAATATGTTCATATGAACCTCAGAGCAGTAACATGCTTGAAAAATCTCTGTTTAGAAATGTGCTTTCCAGTTACACTCTAAAGGCCCTGCTTGGTGATAGTTGCTACTGGGTAACTCTGCTAACAGTCAGAGGCACCTAGGGTGGTTCTCAGCCAACTACAAACAAACAGGTCTTCCCTTTGCCTTCCTGATGGCACAGTCTTGGTGATTCTCTGTGAGAGGGCGGCTGCCTCCAGGCTGACTCTGCACCAACCAGGGTGCCTGGGGATAGTCAGGGCTGAAGGCAAAGGAGAAAATGGTTATCCTTCTCTGCTCATTCTGCCTCCTCTCGCTAGAAGGCTGAGGACATTTGTGCTCCTTTCAGAAGCAGGTGGCAGAGAAAAGGAGTCAGAGAAGAAATATTCCCAGCCACACGGTCTTCCCATATAGCTCTGGGTGGCGATAGGAGAGGGTCTGCAGTACCCACAGCGAGGAGGCAGGAGCCTGGTTTTGATCCATGTTCCTTTAATTGATGAGTAGGTAGACAGTGCTGGGTACTAGGGGGAAGTAGAGAATGATGCCAGCTAAGGAACACAACACAGGCTATTCCAAAAGAGAGAGTAGTGCCTCTTCTGTATCCTATCACTCATAAAAGCACCAGAAGCTGGACTAGGGGGAAGGCCAGGGGAGGAGAGGGAATCGTGGTGATTATTCCTGGATCACAGAGGGGAAGCCAGGGATGTCCAGCCACACCACCTGTAATGGCCGTGCTCTTGGTTCTTCCATTTGAAATGCAGAGGGGCCATGATAAAAATTGAGATGATCCTTGAGTCGATGAAGACACAGAGTGAACCACCAACTAAGACTCCACTAAAATATTGCTGAACCCTCCAGCAATTGTAGTAGACTGAGGCTCATTGAGACTGCAGTATGATTTCTGTTGCAAAAATGAGGAATAAAAGTTTTTTGTCTGGGGTTATTAAATGTCTCCTGGCACTTGAGAATTGGGGTTAAATTCCATTTACTGTTTTGCTGGTACATTTAGGAGTTAACTAAGACTTTTTGGAATCCACTATTTAAACAAGTGCTGATATCTTAAACACGTGTGCTATGTTTTTGCCTTCACTCTGGAGTGATTTAGGCAATGGGGGTGAACTAAATCACCAGATTGACATTTGGATTCAGTGCATGCTCTTGAGGGGCCCTATGAGTTTCAGAATCTGAGGCTGCTATTATTATCTGATCTGCCTCATGGACTACAGCATATATTTGCCCAAACCCATAAAACTTCTCTTCAAGGTCTATTGAATGTCGCTGGTATTTGTAACATAATCATCAAAATGAATTGTTGCTCTGGTGGTAGAATAAATACACAAGGGCTGATTAATCCACTTGCAGAAACCCTGAAATGAAGATAAAAATCACAATAACAGCCACCCTTAATATTAACCCTGTGGGGATTCTATTATTAATTGGTCTGGATTTGAGCATAGCTTTTAATCAACTGACAGAGTTTTAAGCTTACACCCCCCCAGAACTGCACATTCATTTTCAGGAACTGTGAATTAAATGTTGAACAAATGTCAGGGAAGGTCTTTTTCAGAGCTCATCTTAGGACATTTCATCTACATCTGTATCTGGTAATAAAGCAGTCCAGCTGGGTACCCGACTGAGCCTGTGTCTGAGGAGAATTTGCCTTCAATTTTTCATAGACAAAGGATGAAGGGAGAGCTTTGTTCTGCAGAGTAAACATGGCTTTGAATCTGTACCTGGATCTTTCAGGTCAAAGTAAGCATTCTCAGGGAAGGAGGGGGAAAGGATCTTAATGAAAATAATGGATTCAAACATCAGGATAATAAACCAGCCTGCAATGTTGATCTCAGCAGGGCTCCTTAAATATTTGGATTTCAAGGAATTCTTTGAAAACCTTTTCTCCATAACAATAAAAATATGCAAATATATGTCCCCCAAGCATAAACAAAATCCAAGAGGTTTATGTAGCCCCTAACATTCATCCTGTGATTCATAGGTAAAAGCCCCCATTTAGATGCTTTCATAGTAACTAGTGACTTCTTTTGTAACCCTCTCTACACTGCTATAATGGGTTCATCTTCTGTCTTTCTTGGTGATCTAGAACCTCCCTGAAGGCAGGAACCACATAAATCCTCATTGCTAAACCCCAGCATATAAAGCAAGCCTGAGACACAAGTAGAGCTCAATAAATATTTATGAAATTATAAAGCAGAACTCTCATCTACTGAATGTTTAATGTTCTGGTCCAAGTTTAAAAATGCTAAGTAAAAAAGAATGGAGAAAAATTTCCCAAATTAAGAGAACACTGTTGCCAGGCCTCCAGTCTGCATGACTAATAAACCTTTCATTGTGTATGATTCACTTCGTGATACTGGATATGTGGAAAGCAGCAGTTGTTTGACTCATTTAGTTCTCTAAATCAGTGCTGCTCCAACTTTTGCCCACACAAGAGTCACCTGGAGAGATTGTGAAAACTCAGATTGCTAGACTCCATCCCACTAATCCTGATAATTCTGGAGGACTGGTTTGGGAACTTAAATTCTGCACTTTTAATAACCTCCAGGTGATGCTAACCTAAGGCGGCTGTTGGTCCATGGACCACTCTGAGGAGCAAGATTCTAAAAAGTTTGTGGAGGGATTCTAATCCCTCCACATCTAAGGACTCCTGAAAGTCAGATCAGTTCTACCTAAACAACAGAGCTCGAATCTTGAAGGCAGGTTTTTAGACTCTGGTTTCTGTTTCTGTGCTATTACATTACCATGCTGCTCCACACATGAGCTAGAATAACATCCTTATCACATTATGCTTCATATGCCTCATGGGATGTTCCTTCAGGAGATATGACTACAAAGTAATTAAGTTCTTAATTTGTTTTATTATATAAGTACTTTCATAACAGCATTAATCAAATTTTTCAGGAAGAAAAGTCTCTTCTAATCCCTTCATTTTATCAGAGGTTTCTTTTTGCAACTTTGTCATGAGTATGCTAATTTTAAATAGCTGTCATCATGGTGAGTGCAAAATTTGTGTTCAGTTTTTACTGGGCAGATTAAGCATTTTTATTAAGTTACATTGTTTGTATTTTCTTAATGATGGTGAACTGAATATACTAAAATGTACATGGGCAATTGTCATTCCTCAAATGTAGTCATCATGAGAAGCTTTAAATGTACTCCATTCAAGGCAGTTGATCAAATATACTTGGAATGATTCTTTTGAAAACATTCTCTGAATTAGTTTTTTTTGTTTGTTTTTTTTTTTACTTTTTATGTTTTTTTAAATCGATGTATTGTTGCTTTACAATGTTAAGTGATTCAGTTATAAAATTGAATATATATATATATATTCTTTTATAAATATTGTTCTCCATTATGGTTTATCACAAGACACTGAATATAGTTCCCTGTCCTATATGGTAGGACCTTGTTGCTTATCCATTCCATGCATAGTAGCTTACATCTGCTCACCCCAAACTCCCATTCCACCCCTCTCCCAATGCCCCCTCCCTTGGCAACCACAAGTCTTCTCTGAACTAGTTTTAGAGAGATTTAAGAAGAGGAGGTTCATTCAGTCTTGATCTGGTTACCCAGCATCATTCCTTGTTGTTAACCTTACTTGACTCTGTAAGACTTCTCCCATTTCCAAAAGAAGCAAATGTTCCTTTAAAGGATTAATACTGGGAGACATGAGGAAGACTTACAGGCCCTGGTGATCGAGGCTGACTATTTTGTGATGTTATTCAATTCCTCCTAAAATGACCTAAAATTTCTATAAAAATACACTTCCTTCTCAGTAGACTAGTCTTAACTTCTTGTGGGGATACAAATATGTGAAAATAATAAATATAAGTTCAGCAGATTTTGTGATGTTACAACACTCAAACCAATTCAGTACAGGGATATGAATAGAAAGAATTGCAAGCTAGATTTAAATTCAATATTTCAAAATAACAAGATATTTCAATCAATGTGAATTAATAGATCTTTCAATGTATGAAATTGAGACAAATCAGTTAGACATTTGAAAAGCATAATTAAGTGGATCTGTATCTAAATTGTTGCATTAAAATAAGAAACAATCCAGAGGAAAGATTGAAATATTTAAATAAAGCTAGGGGCTTCCCAGGTGGCACCAGTAGTAAAGAACTTGCCTGCCAATGTGGGAGATGTAAGAGACGTGGGTTCAATCCCTGGGTTGGGAAGATCCCCTGGAGAAGGGAATGGCAACCCACTTCATTCTCCATTCTGCCTGGAGAATCTCATGGACAGAGGAGCTTTAGTGGACTACAGTCCACAGGGTCACAAAGAGTTGGACACGACTGAAGCAACTAAGCACACACAGCTGCAGCCTATAAAAGTACCCAAGGGAAATACAGAAGACTGGTAAATTTGACTATGTAAAATGCAAAAATTCCATATCATAAACAAAAGTCCAAAGAAAAATGGTTAGCCTGGAAGAATATTCTTAGCAAATAAAAATAAAGGATAGTTTCCTTAATTTCTTAAGTACTTTTTCAAATCAATAATGAAAGACCAGAATTAGAAAAATATACATAATATTTAACCAGAAAACAGAACTTGAGCAGTTGATAGACATGTAAAAAGTTGTGCAACACCATTCCCATTAAGAAAATGTACATTGAAACAAAAGTGAGATGTTGAGAGATTTTTCACTTATCAGACTGGAAGCTACCAAAAGATTTAATAAGTTATATTATGGACAATGGTTAATAATAGGTAGTCTCATATATTCTGATAAGTTGATCACTACAACTTCATTGGATATCAATGTAAAGGATAAAAATCTATCAGAAAATAAAACATACGTACACTTAAAACCAAGAATGTATGCCACCATTACACTTACAAATGGGCACTGATATATTCACATCAATATATTCATTATAAAAATGACCTGAACAGTTAAAAAAAATGAGACACAGCCTTAGACCCATAAGCAGGGGAATGGCTACATAAATTATGAGACATCCATTCAGTAGACTGTAGATAATTACGAAGAAGGAAGTAGAGCTTTGTGTGCTGACAAGGAAAAATCCTCAAAAGGTACATTGTCAATTAAAAAAGAAGAGAAAAGAAAAGACAAATTATAGAATAGCATATAGAGTATATATAGTATGCTTCTGTCTTTTTAAAAAAAATGAATGCTTAGTTAAAAAATAGTATCTAATATTTAATTACCCCCAGGCTAAGTATCTCTTATCTCACTAAGAAATTAAAAGATAAAATGTGGTAATGGATATAGCAACCTATGCGACATGCCCCATAACCAACCTACACCCTACAACCAACCAACCAACACCCTAACCCTTAGTAGTTTAAAACAATAAGGCTTCTCTTGCCACAAGAAAAAGGAAAAAAGTTCATACCTTTTCGTGTTCGGTAGTACTCCATTGTATGAATGTATTACAATGCGTTTGCCCAGTCATACAAATGTGGACATTGGTATTATTTCTAGTTTTTGGCTACTACAAGTGAAGCTGCTATAAATATGTACAAGTTAGGAGCATGAAAAGACAAGACATGCATGAAGAGAAAATAACTGCAGAATATCCGGAAAAGAGATTTTTGTATTTTGTACAAAAATGTATATCGTATCCAGAATATACAAAGGACCCTCAAAACGCCCCCTCCACATGGCCTGTTGGTCTTTATGTCACGGAAGTCTCAGGACTACAGTGCAAGAGGAAAGACCCAGTGCTCAAGAACTTAGCTAAATTCTGCTTGTACACCATTCTCAAGTCACATGGCTAAGCAGCAGCACCAATGTGGGTCCAAATAAAAACACGGAAGCCAGGAGGCAACACTCGTTGGGAGCCGTGACTGTAGAAACTACTGAAGGACATGTTCAATCACCCTCATTTTACCTGTGAAGAAACTGAGTCTTAGAAAGAATCACGTGACAAATCTAGAGGCGCAGAGGAGAAAGTTCCCTCCTGTTCCCTGACTTCAGAAGCAAGGTTCTGAGGACCACTCTATGGACGATACCACAGCTGTTCCTGCCTCAAATCATTTTCTGCATTGTCTTCTGATCTTTAATTTTAACTTCAGTTTTCCTTATACCACCATTTTAAACTAACTGGTTTCAAAGCGCTTCCAATTTCTGCCTCCTCTCACGTCTGTCAGTCCAGTTAGTTTTCTGGCTGAGCATTTTTGGATGAGTGCTGCCTTCCTCCAACTCTACATTGAAATGCCTCCCAGAATGTCTTCTCACCTCATCACTGCCTCTCGGAATCCCAGAAATACTCAAAGTCTAGTCTGCATATCACACCTTCTACTCATACTACCTTTCTTCATTCACCTGAAGTAAAACTGGTTGCTGCTAATGACTTCACACTTTATCTTAACACCTTTATCACATACTGCAATATTTAGGTATACAGCTTCTATGTGGCTTCCAGACTGCAAGCTTGCAGTAATATAGCTCTGTAGGCACCACTCAGCAGACCATAGCAAATGTGAGACGTTGACTGAATAAGGAAGCTGCTTTTTTCTTTTATAATTTGTGTTTCCTCTTTAAATACCTTATAATAGTGCTTCTCACACTTTAGTGAGCATGAGAATTACCCAGGGATCTTTTTAAATGATTGTAATTTGTAATCCATAGGTCTACCTTAGGGTCCAGGATTCTGCATATTTGGAAAGCTTCCAAGTGATACTGATGCTTCTTCTCCTCAGGGGACCATACACTAAGGAGCAATACCCAGGAAGACACAACTCTGAGGGCCCTGCATTTAAAATAATAGAGCAAGGGTTTTGTAGAACAAAACATTATTTATAAAACAACAACAAAATAAAGTCAGAGTATCCAGAATAATTTGATGAATTTCTTATCACCAGTTTCAAGTCAATGTATTTGACCTTTGAATCCTCCACCAATCCTGGTTTCTATTTCAATTTGTTAAACTGAAGTAAAAATTAATAATCTAATCTGGGATGTATCTGTAACTTTACATTTTCTCAGCTTATTGAAGAAAACTTCATAGGTGCTTCTGTCTCCCAAAATCTTCCTTAAATTTGCCTCAGCCTCGGTCTTGTTCTGTTCTCATCCATATCCAACAAATGTGATCACATTAAAATACAAATTTGGCTCTTCCAAATGAAAATCATACATGGGTGAAGTCTAACTGTGTAAGTGGCTCATATGACCCTTGCCTACCTCTCCAGGTCTTTACAGGATCCAAATATAGCATATGAGATAGTTTAGGTTTATATTCAATAAACATCCACATACCCCCCATCCAATGAAGGCAGAGTATATTCCCCCAAGTCATTCCTTTGGGCTTTGCTATGTACCTTGTTTTGGCCAATAAGATGTTAGTGCTCATAACACAGGCAGGGACTTTAAATTTGCATGGGTAGTTTGACTTGATTTTTTGCTCCAGTGGTCTATCAGGAGAAGAACATGCCTGGGTAACTCATTCCCCTTCTGCATGACCCTCAGAATACAGATCTTGAAGAATCCACAAATCTAATCCACACTGTGTATCTATCCCCAGTTTAACAACAGCCTGAAACTGAGCTATCCTTTTGAACTCATTGTAAGTCAGTCAAACTGTAGTCAGTCTGTAGATGAAACATGGGAATAAATGCTCATGGTAGAAAGCCATTAAATTTTGAGGTGACTCATGTTACACAGCATTTTATAGAAATAGCTGAGTGATACATCACACATCACAAATCTTTCGGTTCCTCTTCTTTTCCAATTTCCTTTTCTTCTCTGGACTTCCGCACAAACTGCGCCTTTGGTCTGAGTCACTCTCTTCTTCATCACTCCTCCTGGTTTGGCTGTCCACTAACATATCTTCATGGTCCCATTGTGGAAGCTTCCTTCTGTGAGAAGACTTCTGGGCTATCATATTCGGGCAGCAAACCACCCTACACAGTTTACCATCATGATGTATTTGCCTAATGGTGTTTCTTATCAACTAAAACTGCATGATAAACTTTCTTTGTCTCCCGCTTAACTTTAAACTCTCAGAATTGAGGAAGAATATGGACCTAATTTTGGGGCCCCAGTACCTAACACTGTGCTGGAACATTTTGGAACTCTTGATGAAATTGTTGAAACAACTCGATTTAGGGAACCAGCATTTCGTTGTGTGAGCTCTTTATGTCCCATGATGCTTTTGCTCTTACCTGATGTTAAAGCCAGGTTAGTAACTGCTAATAGAGAGGAGAGCTGTTTGAGCTTAAACACTTGCACAAAAGAAAAACAGTAAGAGAATAAGTGATGGGTTTAAATAATTCCACACCATGTGCCTTATACTTTAACGTGAGCTGAGAAGGAAGCGAGCTATCAGTTACACTGCAGAAAACATGCTGGGTGCATCAGAGATGCTCATATTTCATGACTGTTGAGAGGTGAATTTTGAACAATGAGGTTTGTGGCGACAAGAGTTAATTTAATTTCTGTCAAAAGATGCTGAGATGAGGATACAAGTGTGTGCAGGAAGAGAGACGGTGACACCTTTGGAGGAGACAGCAACGCATTTAAGTACCCCAGATGTGGTTGAGAGAAGCTTCACTTAGATAAATATTAACCATTTACTGGGACTTGCACTGTTATGTAATTATATGATTATGACAAGGATCTTGGACAGTTTGTCTCCTCAAATTTTAGACCTGTCTTTTGTGTTAGATTTTTTTCTCTTAAGTCCTTTGGAACCCTAGTCATACCCATGAAACATGCCATATAACCAATAAGCGAAAAAACCTTAAGTTGTCTATCTTTTATTTTTTTTTAAATAAGTGTTACAAAAGACAAAGACTGAGCAGCTGTTTCAGATTAAGATCTAAAGAGAAATAAAACTTAAAACTGCATGTGATGACTAGCTAGATCTTATACAAAAAATGCAAATGTTTTATGAATGATATCATTAGGAGAATTGTTGAAATCAGTTATGGATTGTAGATCATATGGAAGTATTATATCTAATGTTAAATGTCCTTGTTTTGGTAACTGTTTAGTAATGTTAGAAACCACCCTGAGTGTAAGAAATATGCATTCAAGTACTAGGGAAGAAAGGAGCGTGTCGTACCCAACATGTTCGGAAAAAGAGAAAAGAATGGCAAATGTAGCAAAATATTAAAAACTGATGAATGTGGTAAAGAGTGCATAACATTTCTTTGTACTATTCTTGTACATTATCTGGAAACTTTTAAAATTATGACAAAAATTTTAAACAATTTAAACAATCAAGTGACAGAGTTTGTTACCAGGTCTCTCAGGGCCCTAATTCTAGTGAGCTGTCTGCATTTAGAAATCTCTTCACCACAAGGGGGCACTAAACCCTGTGTTCAGAAACAACTCCAAACTCCCGGACTTCCACGTCAAGATCTGCCATTAATTCAGCAATCGCGTGTCTGCTCCATTACTGGGATAGTAATTAATCTCACCAAGGAGGAGCACTGCAGGACGGTTGCTGTAGATCTCAGAGTTTACTTTGAAGCCACGGAGACTAGATCCCGAGAAGCAGTGGCTCCAGAGTTTCTGTAGGATGGGAGTTCAGGACCCACGGTCTGGCTGGAGAAGCAGCAGGGGCCTGGTGTTGAACTGGGCCGCATGCACTGCTGCGGCTTGTAATGGGTGGTTTTTCAGGAGGACCTTTGGAGGTAATAGGATAATCAGGGGGAGAAAGCCCCTGCAGACCACTTCTTGGTGCTGCTTCTGGCTCGTATATCAGACTGGATGTTATTTCCTTTGCTCGAATATTATCACAAGGCCCAGAAAAAAAGAGCAGATGTGCATGATGTTGAGAGTTAAGGACAAGCTGAGACCGTCTGACATAGAGTTATCATCTCAGAAGTGATTTCATAAAATGAAACCACAGAATGAAACACTGCCCCTAAATGAACAATAAAATATCAAATAACCTTAGCTCTCATTTTTTATATATGCAAACATCCCCGCCAAAGAAGACTCTAAAAGCTACATGCAAATCTGTCCATGAGTGATTTGCTCTTTGTGAAACTGATCTGAAAAACTGTTTAGCTCTCAACCTTAACTGTTGACTTTCTCTAGGGCTTTTCTACAAATAAACATTTTCCTTTATAGCACTTGGCCTGTAATGTTAGGGATGCATTAAGTATTAACATAAAAAGTTCTACATTGCCTTTATATATCATTCATTTTATTTTTCTTTCAGATGGATGATTTATTTATCAAAACCCATTCTGATGGCTATGTCAGCTCCATATCCCTTTAGCCTTCCAGGAGGTAATCAGCAGAAACATTAAACATTTCTCACTTAAACATCTGGGAGCTTCTGCCTAAAGGCTTTCTCCTGCAGCTGGCATGGAGTGAGGGATAAACCAGAAGTGCTGAAACGTTAATGTTCCCTGTAAGAAACATCAGCCAATGAGAGTTGAGAGCTGGCAATAAATATCCCAGCTTCCCTTCTCCCTCAGTGGGATTGTTCTGAGGCTGGCCTCCTATCCTCTCTCAGAAGGTTCACAGTCACTTTGAGTTCCGACTGTACCCAGTGGTAACCTCAGTGATATGGCCTTTTGGGCCACCTTCCCTTTGCTTTCTGTACCTCCCTACCCCTTCCCTGTGTTTCCTGCAGTACAGTCAAAGAAATGACTTGAGCTGAAGTTTTTGTCTCTGGGTATTCAAACCAAGACACTTTCTCTGCCTAAGGTACTAGTCTACACCTGGGGAGATGGTGGTAACAAGACAAAAAAAAAAAGTTCTCCTCTTACGGAGCTTACCTTCTTGTGGAAGCAGCAGAGATGAACCAAGCAAAATTCAAAGACAGAATATATCAGGACTACTGCAGAGCACATAAGTAAAACAGAATAATGGGCTGGAACATGGCATAGTGAGTCTTTTGGAAGGCATATTTGAACAAAACTAGAAAATGGGGGGAGAAGGCAATGGCACCCCACTCCAGGACTCTTGCCTGGAAAATCCCATGGTGGAGGAGCCTGGTAGGCTGCAATCCATGGGGTCACGAAGAGTCATATACAACTGAGCGACTTCACTTTCACTTTTCACTTTCATGCACTGGAGAAGGAAATGGCAACCCACTCCAGTGTTCTTGCCTGGAGAATCACAGGGACGGGGGAGCCACCTATGGGGTCACACAGAGTCTGACATGACTGAAGTGACTTAGCAGCAGCAGCAGAAAATGGAGAATGGGTGAAATTTCCAAGGTCTTCAAGAAAGCATACCAGTCAGAAGACCTAGATAGAGCCAAACCCTGGGGCAGCAAGTAAGTGAGGCAATCCATGGAACACAAGGAAGGTCAGTTTGACTGGAGAGTAGAAAACAAGGAAGAAAATTATATGAGTTTTAAGACAGAAACACTAGAACCAAAGATACATGGCAAAACTTTTACTTTAATATTATATATTTATATTTTGGTCAGTTTGTACATTTCTGCAGACACTACAATATTAACTCACTGGAGAATATATATTCACTTGTTCAGTAAATGTTTATTGAACATTTACCAGACACAGGTACTGTTTTAGAAATGTAAGGAATGAACTAAGCAAACTCTTGAATCACTATGCTCATGAAGCAGACTTTCTGGGGAATGGGACAGCATAAAAACCCTTTCCTTCCATTTGTTTTAAGTGACCATTATGAACCATTATTCTTTTTTTTTTTAATTTTATTTTATTTTTAAACTTTACATAATTGTATTAGTTTTGCCAAATATCAAAATGAATCCGCCACAGGTATACATGTGTTCCCCATCCTGAACCCTCCTCCCTCCTCCCTCCCCTTTTGTTATGTATGTGTTCAATTGCTCAGTTCAGTTCAGTTGCTCAGTCCTGTCCAACTCTTTGTGACCCCATGAATTGCGTCATGGGGTCCCAGGCCTCCCTGTCCATCACCAACTCCGGGAGTTCACTCAAACTCAGGTCCATCGAGTCGGTGGTGCCATCCAGCCATCTCATCCTCTGTCTTCCCCTTCTCCTCCTGCCCCCAATCCCTCCCAGCATCAGAGTCTTTTCCAATGAGTCAACTCTTCACATGAGGTGGCCAAAGTACTGGAGTTTCAGCTTTAGCATCAGTCCTTCCAAAGAACACCCAGGGCTGATCTCCTTCAGAATGGACTGGTTGGATCTCCTTGCAGTCCAAGGGACTCTCAAGAGTCTTCTCCAACACCACAGTTCAAAAACATCAATTCTTCAATGCTCAGCTTTCTTCACAGCCCAACTCACATCCATACATGACCACTGGAAAAACCATAGCCTTGACTAGACAGAACTTTGTTGGCAAAGTAATGTCTCTGCTTTTGAATATGCTATCTAGGTTGGTCATAACTTTCCTTCCAAGGAGTAAGCGTCTTTTAATTTCATGGCTGCAATCGCCATCTGCAGTGATTTTGGAGCCCCCCAAAATAAAGTCTGACACCATTTCCACTGTTTTCCCATCTATTTACATGAAGTGATGGGACCAGATGCCATAATCTTCGTTTTCTGAATGTTGAGCTTTAAGCCAACTTTTTCACTCTCTTTCACTTTCATCAAGAGGCTTTTTAGTTCCTCTTCACTTTCTGCCATAAGGGTGGTGTCATCTGCATATCTGAAGTTATTCATATTTCTCCCGGCAATCTTGATTCCAGCTTGTGCTTCTTCCAGCCCAGAGTTTCTCATGATGTACTCTGCATATAAGTTAAATAAGGAGGGTGACAATATACAGCCTTGACATACTCCTTTTCCTATTTGGAACCAGTCTGTTGTTCCATGTCCAGTTCTAACTGTTGCCTCCTGACCTGCATACAGATTTCTCAAGAGGCATGTCAGATGGTCTGGTATTCCCATCTCTTTCAGAATTTTGTGTCCAACTCTTTGTGACCCCATGGACTATAGCCCTCCAGGCTTCTCTGTCCATGGAATTTTCCAGGCAAGAATACTGGAGTGGGTTGCCATTTCCTACTCCAGGGAATTTTCCTAACCCAGGTGGCACAGTCTGGGAAGCCCAGTGAAATTTTGGCTCAATTTCATAACTTTTGTATCAAGTTTCAATTACTAGAACTTAGTGTAATCCTATTTAATACTTTACATTTATAGCCTATCTAAAGCTCTCTCCTTGCACAAACTCTTCTAGATTCTAATTTTTCCAGTGGAAAAAGAAAAATCCTGTGTCTTTACTGACCAGATACAGTTATTATAATTATAGCTAAGGACATGGCTCTGTTCTTGCTTTCAGTGGATCTGTTTATATCTGACATAGATTTGTTTCCATCCTCCAGTAGATATCTGTGGTTTTCCTAAGGTTTTCCTTTGCCGTGTGTCTTCTATAGAAGACTCTTAGGGAGAGGCAGCTGAGTCTCCCTGCCAATGATCCATGAGCTCAACCTTTTTCTCATGTCAGGGATCCCAGAACTCATCCAGGAGCCTCACAACTCCTGAACTCTGTTAATCGTGATCCTACACCTGGAATCACTGGGACTGTTAAAATCCTCATCCTCTCTCTCCAAGAGTTACAAGAAACAATACTATTACACAATGTTTTCCAAGCCTGCTGTTTGGACCACTTGAGAAGAATCCTGCTTTCAGAATATAACTGGACCACAAGAAGACACCAGATCCTACATTCAGAGACAATTCCCAACTCCAGGAAGCCCATGTCAAGAAATTCCATGAATTGTGACAACATTCTCTACTCCAATTATTAAGTCTCTGCAGATTCTATACCTTGGAAAGTGTCCATCCCAAGTTGATGTCCACCTTCCTTTCTTATAGGAGCCTAAGATTTCCCAAGTCTTCTTGTCTTGGAGGGCACAAAATTTGGCTTCATAAGATAAAGTCCACAGAACTTGGTTTCAGGAGATGACACCCTTTTCCTCTTGGCCGTGGCAGAAGAATCTCACAGCCATGCCATAGGTGCCCTGGAGGTTTTCCCTTAGCTGTCACCGTGGACGAGCCACAACATCCCACGAGAGCAGCTGTGACTCAGCTGAGAGTGCTCATCCTGGTGCTGAGGAATCAACATGTAAAAGAATTAATACATAAATACTGCAGCTTCCATATCCCTCAGGTGGGACAGCTCTGAGGTACGTTCTACATTGACTCCTCATCAAGTCTGAAATTCAATTGTTTTCAGCAGCAACTTGCTCCATAACACACTTTTCCCTGGATTTCCTTTCTGTTCTTACTCCCTTATGCCCCTTTGGGGTTTCCTAGAATTACATTCCCCCCAAAATTGCTTCCATTCAGAATCTGCTTCAAGAGAAACCCAAACCAAGGTGAGAAGAAAAATTCTTCTATTACAAACCCAGTCCTTTCAAATAAAACCAGTGGAGTACTCCATTTATTTATGTGTCTCAGCTTCAGTAATTACATACAATTGTGGCTCATTGTCACCCTGCTTATTTAACTTCTATGCAGAGTACATTATGAGAAACGCTGGGCTGGAAGAAGCACAAGCTGGAATCAAGATTGCTAGGAGAAATATCAATAACCTCAGATATATGCAGATGACACCACCCTTATGGCAGAAAGTGAAGAGGAACTAAAAAGCCTCTTGATGAAAGTGAAAGAGGAGACTGAAAAAGTTGGCTTAAAGCTCAACATTCAGAAAACGAAAATCATGGCATCTGGTCCCCTCACTTCATGGCAAATAGATGGGGAAAGAGTGGAAACAGTGTCAGACTTTATTTTGGGGGGCTCCAAAATCACTGTAGATGGTGACTGCAGCCATGAAATTAAAAGACGCTTACTCCTTGGAAGAAGAGTTATGACCAACCTAGATAGCACATTGAAAAGCAGAGACATTACTTTGCCAACAAAGGCCCATCTAGTCAAGGCTATGGTTTTTCCAGTAGTCATGCACAGATGTGAGAGTTGGACTGTGAAGAAAGCTGAGCGCTGAAGAATTGATGCTTTTGAACTGTGGTGTTGGAGAAGACTCTTGAGAGTCCCTTGGACTGCAAGGAGATCCAACCAGTCCATTCTAAAGGATATCAGTCCTGGGTGTTCTTTGGAAGGAATGAGAGTCCCTTGGACTGCAAGGAGATCCAAACAGTCCATTCTGAAGGAGATCAGCCCTGGATGTTCTTTGAAAGGAATGATGCTAAAGCTGAAACTCCAGTACTTTGGCCACCTCATGCAAAAAGTTGACTCATTGGAAAAGACTCTGATGCTGGGAGGGATTGGGGGCAGGAGGAGAAGGGGACGACAGTGGATGAGATGGCTGGATGGCATCACAGACTCAATGGATGTGAGTTTGAGTGAACTCTGGGAGTTGGTGATAGACAGGGAGGCCTGGCGTGCTGCAATTCATGGGGTCACAAAGAGTTGGACACGACTGAGCAACTGAACTGAACTGAACTGTGACTCATTGGGAAAAGTTGTGCTCAATATTAGGTACATTTATTTATATTCACACCAACATTTGCATTTATAAATTTCTGTAGATATACATATGTATCACATAGTCTGGACACAGGTCAAAATAAAGTATCTTATAGCTCTTCATTCTCAGGGCCTCACAAATATTTTCCAGTACCATCTTTGCATCCTGCAGACCTCATCTGTAACAGGGCCTTTGGATCTTGTCATATTCAATGACTCTTCCAGTAGAAGTTTCTTCAGCTCTATGAAAGTTCTGAAACTACTATCACACGGGGTAGAACACCAAAATATCCCTTGCCTGGAACATTCCTCCAAGGTTCAATGAGCAGAAGAACTAGGGAAAAGAAGAGTGCTAGGTGTCATCCCTCCAGCTTTAGTGACTCAGCAAAACCAACCATATGGACCAGTGGGCGGATGGGTGATCTTTAAAATATTTCTGACATTAGGAATGGCTAAGCAAATGGTTTCTGTGCCTTGATTTTCATGTCAGACTCAATCTTAATCGTTGACTTCACAGTGTATCTGTGCAAAGTATGGCACCAATTTAAAGACTTAGTTTAAAGAATTATATCAGAAAGAAAACAGGCATATACCAGAATCTTATTTTGCAGCCTCCTTTTGGCCCATCAGGATGCCAGTAGCAAAGACTAAGCTGTGCTACATGTGTTCTCAACCTTGAAAGGAAATTCATAAGAGTATCAGTGCCAGTTTTGTCCTTACCTAAAAAGACAAAGCCAAAAACACTCTTGATTTAATTGAGAAGCCCCAGGATGGCGGACATCTGTTCATCTCAGGATCAACGTCATCTTCAACTTCATTCTCACAAATTGATTACTTTTTCTTGCCCATGGAGAGCCTTGGCATATGATCAGTGTTTCTGACTCTCAGAATTGTTCATATTCATAGTGATTTTTTTTTTCAGTCAATCTCGTGGACACTGAGAATCCACAAGAATCTTCTCTGCTCCTCGTATAAGGTGGAACATCAGAGTAGTGCCTCATGTGTCAAAAATGCTTCCTTATTTCCAGAATCATAGCCCACAGTCATATCATCTTGTACCGAGTGGATTTCATACTTAACGCTTTTTCTAATGGAAATTTCCAAGACCTATTTGCTTCACAGCAAGTGTCTTTGCTTCTGGACTGTGTATTTAAACAACCAAGCAACTGTGATTCTACTGTCAGGGAGAGGGGAATTTTCCCCTCTCTCCTTCTTAAGTTCCTGTGGCTGAACGAATAAAAAACCGACACAAGACAGATTAACAGGAGAAAAAGAAGCCAATTTTAGTCATTTGCCTGGAGGTCTCAAAGAAGTAGGACCTCAGAAGTGGCCAAAGCAGGCATCTTGTATATTATTTAGGCAAAGAACAATAAATTTGTGAGGAATTGACAGGACAAAGAAGCTGAGGTTTGGGGTGCTTAATTAGTGAAGAATCTAAACAGAGTTTGGTCTTGGATAGCAAATTAAAGTACCAAGGTTTGTTTACATAGGCTTCTCAGTCCCGAATTCCTTATCTCTGGTGATAAGGGGGCCTTTCTACCTCTGGATGCAAGGAGAATACCTTTCCCTCTTTCACAGCAGAGATTTATTTCCCACTTTCAGGGAGCTAGAAAAGAGGGTCAGAGGGTCTTCTTTGTGTTGGCCATTTCTTAAGTGACTTTGAAAGTAAAGTGAAAGTTGCTCAGTTGAGTCTCTTTATGATCCCATGAACTATACAGTCCATGGAATTCTCCAGGCCAGAATACTGGAGTGGGTAGCTTTTCCCTTCTCCAGGGGATCTTTCTGACCCAGGAATCAAACCAGGGTCTCCTGCATTGCAGGTGGATTCTTTACCAACTGAACTATCAAGGAAGTGACTTTAGTTCAAGATAAAATACACTTTTATTTTAGCAGTCACTTAATGTTTCCCAATAAGCAGGTGTGGGGGTTCACTAGGACTTAGTGCCTGCTCTTTTCACTTTTTTTGAGTGCCAGGAATCAGAACAAAACCAAATCTCTTTATTTTCAATCTAGTGCTGTTGGGAAAAATTGAGGGCAAGAGCAGAAGGGGCGACAGAGGATGAGATGGTTGGATGACTTCATCAACTCAATGGACTTGAGTTCGAACAAACTCCAGGAGACAGTGAAGGACAGGGAATCCTGGCATGCTGCAGTCCATGGTGTTCCAAAGAGTCAGACATGACTGAGAGACTGAACAACAAAAACTGCTATTGACAGAAATATTTCTGTCTTGGGCTTTTTTGAAACTTTTTATTTTATATTGGAAAATGTTAGTCACTAAGTCTTGTCCAACTCTGTGCAACCCCATGGACTGTAGCCCATCAGGCTCCTCTGTCCATGGAATTCTCCAGGAAAGAATACTGGAGTGGGTTGCCATTATATTGGAGTATAGTCAATTAACAATGTTGTGATAGTTTCAGGTGGACAGCAAAGGGATTCAGCTACACATGTACATGTATCCATTTTCCCTCACACTCGCCTCCCATCCAGGCTGCCACATAACATTGAGCAGAGTTCCCTGTGCTCTACAGTAGGTCCTTGTTGGTTATCCATTTTAAAGATAGTATTGTGTGCATGACTTTCCCAAACTCCCTAACTATTCCATTCCTCTTCATCCTTCCCCACGGCAATCATAAGTTTCTTTTCTCTGAATCTGATCCTTTCTTTTGGGAAGGGATGGGAGGGAATGTCCCAGGATGACAGAGAAGAAGAAGAATATAGGAGCATGAATGAGTATGCATCTGTGTGAAATTCACCATTTATCCTGCCTGCATCTAGCAAGCAACAGGTGTGTGATGTACTTTACTCATAACTGCAGCATGTCTGTGTTTTTTCTCCTCCTATATGTTTTCTAAACTTACACTAGAAGGATTCATCCAGTCCTCTTGTTCAGATGGCTCAGTGTTGTGTTTCTTCTGCTTACCCTGTGTTTGTGGGCTCTATAGTATTTCTATAATTAATCTATCATATAGATCTATACATATGCAAAATTTTGGTCAGTTTTTTAAAGAAATATATCCCATTTGCAAAGGCACAGTAAAGTTGTATCTTATAGACTATAGGCAATAAAGCTAACAATAAACCTTATTTAACACACAAGAACACAAAATCACACATCAATATGTCATTGAGACACAATTAGGGCTGCCTGTCCTGGGCCCCAACACTTCTGAGGAAATAGAAAAAACGAGAGATGAGAGCTACTGTTTCAACCAAGTGTCATGGCAGTTATATTTTGCTTTGGTTTTTATTATTGGAATATAATTGCTTTACAATGTTGTGTTAGTTTCTGCCATACAACAATATCAATTAGCCACATGGGTTCATAAGCACCATTTTTCTAGATGCCATATAAATACATTAATATATGATATTTGTTTTTCTCTTTCTAACTTACTTCACTCTGTGTGACAGGCTCTAGGTTCATCCCCATCTCTACAGCTGCTGCAGTTTCATTGCTTTTTATGGCTGAGTAATATTCCATTGTATGTATGCAGCACATTTTTATTCATTCATCTGTCATCAAACATTTAGGTTGTTTCTATGCCCTGGCTATTTTAAATAGTGCACAGTGAGCATTTGGGTACAGGTGTCTTTTTGAGTTATGGTTTTTGAGTGGCTTATTTCCAATAGCCCAGATAGAGGACAGTTAGAATCAAAATACCTCACAGGTTCCTAGATGCTTAATTCAGAGAAAAATATTCTATAGATCTTCTACCACAGGGACTTCACAAGTACAGATTCCAGAAATAGTAAAGCTTGAAACTTTCAATGAGGAAGCAAACAGGCAAGCAAAACCTCAGACTCAATATCAATCAGATGGGGAAATATTAATATTTAGGGAGGCAGTAGAAGAAAAGAAGCTCATACTTTATTTCTCAGTCCTCAGGGTGGCCTTGATCTGAAAATCCCCTTGCTCTCTGTGACCCATGCTCTCTGGCTGACCCGTGCCCCTGAGCTTGAGCCCTTCATTCCAGGGCCCCTCAGATGACCCCTTCCACGGTCACTGTTTCCCCTGCTATGGGTGCCCATGTCCTGTGTCTGCTTCCCCAAGTCTTCAAGTTCCTGATTCAAGAATAAGAGGTGTAAGAATAAGAGATGCTCTACATACAACTTCACATCATTCACGTGGCATCATAGTCATCGTCACTGATGCCCAGTCTTCCTGCTCTCAGACCATCACACCTGGTTCGTCCTGAGAGCAGCATCTGGAGAAAGGAAGGTTACGACCCTGAGAACAAGCAGGAAGAGACTTGTTATCCCAGCTGTGTCTTTTTCAAGACTCGATCAAGGCAACAAAATCTGGAGCCCAGAAGTGGCCCTTGACCAGAAACACAAGGCTGTGAAAGTGGGGTAAAGTTAGTTGTTTGTTTGTTTTCACTAAACTTGATATGGTTCTTCCCTCAAGGAAAAATGTTTTCCTTACTCTGAACAGCCCAATTAGAAATTAGCCATTCTGGATCCTATCAGACCAGAAGTGGAATCCTCTCTTGTGATGTCTAGCAAGCTATGGTTTGGCCTTAGGTTGTACATGGATGCCTTATCTGGAACTGTTAATGGTACACTCTCAGCCTGGAAAGGCTACCTCAAAGACAGAGATGAAAGCAAAAGTGAAAATCACTCAGTTGTGTCCAACTCTTCACGACCCCATGAACTATATAGTCCCTGGAATTCTCCAGGCCAGAATACTGGAGTGGGTAGCCTTTCCCTTCTCCAGGGGATATTCCCAACCCAGGGATCGAACCCAGGTCTCCCACATTGCAGGATTCCTTCCCAGCTGAGCCACCAGGGAAGCCCAAAACAGAGACGACACCTGTAAAATCAGGGCACGGCCCAGGGAGCTTGAAAGTGCTTGAAAGTTCTTCTTGTATGGAGAAGCAAAGGACTCTCCTCCAGGGATGTTCAGGAGGAGGTGGTGGCCTCATTGCCAAGAACGTGTCACATGAAGGAAACAACCTCAGTTAGCAAACAAATGAGTTGAGTAGAGAGCAATGTGTGCACGCTAAGTCACTTCTTTGCCACCCCGTGGACTGTAGCCCTAAGTCTCCTCTGTCCATGGGATTTTCCATGCTGAGAACACTGGAGTGGGTTGCCATGTCCTCCTCCAGGGCATCTTCCCGCCCCAGGGATCGAACCATGGTTCTTATGTCCGCTGCGCTGATAGGTGGGTTCTTTGCCACTAGTGCCACCCAGAAGCCCAGCAGCGTGAAATGGAAGCGCCAGAAAGCCCAGGAACCTGGCCCTGGGTTGACACCCAGCGGAGGAGGCTGTGGGGCAGCAGCACCTCAGCCTTTGGTGGTGCCGCCCTTCATGCTAGTCCAGGGCCCTCTGTCTGTCCTTTGTCCAAGAAGGAACTGTCCAGATCACGAGCCTAGAGCAGCCGGAAATTCCAAAGCAGCTCTGGCGCCAGCAAACTGCTCCAGGGAGGAGGAAGCACAGGAATGCCTCCCTGACAGCGCCCCTGGCTCGCTGACAGATTGGCTTAGAGCAGCGGCCGCCAAACCTTTTACCACCCGGGACCGGTTCCATGGAAGACAACGTTTCCACGAATGGAGGGGAGATGGTTTTGGAATGATTCCAGCACATTACATTGGTTGTGCAGTCTGTTTTTATGATTATTACGTCAGCTCCACCTCAGATCACCCCAGGCATTAGATCACAGGGGACCCCTGCTTACAGGACCGCCCTCACACAAGCCCCCGACCTTCATCCCAGTGACAACTTCTGATCTGGGCCTGGGAATAGTTCAGGGGAATGAAGAAAATGAATGAAAGCTGTTCTTCCCATGGGATCATTCTTTCTCTTTGCTGAATAAATGAATGGAAAGCCTAGAGCTAATATTCACCCAAGTTCAAGGAATAAATTATGCTAAAGTACTTTATAAGTCCTTATTGTGACATGTTAATTTGTATTTATTCTTATATTTTTCACAGGAACTCATCTATAAATCTATCTTTCCATGCCCTACATAGACTTTATTTTACACACTTGGAACTACATTAAACTGTCTTTCTAGAGCAACATGTCCATAAGTCAGATGCTACTCTGTCACGGTGTAACAGAATTTTGTTGCAAAGACTGACAGTTCACAGAGGCACTGGTTATTTTAGGATCAAACCCCCAGCACACTAATCAGAATGTTTCTGGATTGATAAGTACAAGATTTACTGAAAAGTGGGCCATTGCTTCCCTTTCTTACCAGCAATTTCAGAGGAGTCCCACTCCCCACTGTTCTGTGTTCTGACTATATATATATATATATATATATATATATATATATATATATTACCTGCAAACATCTCTGGATGAGAAGCCTCAGTGTTTCAGGATTAGAGAGTTATAGAAAATAAGAATTGAGTTCATTAAACATTTCCTCCAGTGTGTAAGGTCTGCTGTCAATCTGCCCTAAAGCAAAGAAGCAATACTTGTGGTAATATAGAATGTAAATACTAACACCCTCACCACAGACACGCGTCTGAAGGGGCTGGAGCTGAGCTGGGGTTATTGGCTGGATTGCCAGGGCAAGATTGCAACTCATCCCTCTGATTACATTCAAAAATCCCCCCTAGGAAAACAACGAGACTGCATGTCCCCATGACTTGACATCATTGCATTCTACATTCTGTTCCCTAGAGTCACTTCTTTTCTAAGGTTTGTTGGTAAGAAAATCTATACTTCTTTATAGAGGTCCACGTTTTACTAAATGAATCCATTTTCTTTGATGAAATACCTATGTTGTTTTCTAGATGGACAACTGAGGAAACCTTCTCAGCCTTCCTGGTGGTCCTTATTCTTTTATCCTGGCCATCTTTTCAAAATAAATGTCAAAAGTTGCAAACCACAGAGGCAGTATTTTCCTCACTGTTGAGGGGCATGACTTTTTCCTTTATAGCTGGCAATGGTACATTTTTGTGTAAAATTGTACGAAATGTTCACAAAAATTCCACATCCAGAGGCTTCTTCTCTTCCCTGAAATGGGCTCAACTAGAATACACTTCAAGAGGTTTTTCAGATCTTTGAGTCTAAAGGTGATTTGGGGGAAGATAAAGAGTTACTCTTTCTTCCAATCCATCGTGTATTTTCTTGTGAATCGAACCCAAGATGGATTAAAAATTCTTCAAAAGAATTTGATTCCACAACCTTATTAAGAAAACCTCACTAAATATCTTATCATGGACATTGCCCTGGTTTTGAGCCAAGGTTTTCTAGGCCTGGTTTCAGGCTACCTGTCTTTTTGTTAGGTCATTCGAGAGGGAGACAGGAAACCAATGACTCAGTTTAGAACTTTCTTGCAGAAATGAAAACGCAAAAATTCAGAAAGATGAAGTGAATTTCTCAAGTCCACACAGCTGGGGAACAGCAAGGTTGAGACTTGTAACTCCACATCTACCCAATTCTTTTTTTCTCAGTATTTATTTATTTATTTGATTCCATCAGGTCTTAGATGTGGCACACAGAATCTTCATTATGAAGCGTGGACTTCTCTACTTTGGTGTGTGGACACATCGGTTGCAATGAGAAGATTTAGTTGTTCTGATGCGTGAGGCCTTGGTTGCTCCTAGGGGTGTGTGTAGTATTAGTTCACTGGCCAGGGCTTGAACCCATGTCCCCTGCACTGGAAGGCAGGTTCTTAACCACTGGACCATCAGGGAGGTCCCTACTTGATTCTCAATGAATTATGTATTGAATCCCTGTCTCGTTGTTGGCCCTGTGCCTAGTGGTAGGGATCCTAGGTATTTAGAAGAAAAGATCCTGCCCTGAATCAGGGTTTAGGTGAAGAGACTTCATAACAACAAAACGCTGGGCAGTGGCCATGGAGTGAGTGTCAGTGTCTTACAAGCCTACTGGAATCGGTGAGCCCAAGGGTCAGTGTCGTACCAGACGGGGGCACCTCAGGTGGCCCGTAGGGTCAGGGAAGACCTCTCAGAGGGGTGACATATGCGCCGAGTCCTGAAGGAAGAATAGGACGTAAGGAACAGAAGACAAGGACTCCAGGCAGAGAAGACACACATCCGGGGGAGCCTGCAAGCCCAGCAGAGGAAAGCAATGCCAGCAGGGCCACCGGTGGTCCATCGTGCACGGTAAGGCGGGCGGGGGGTGGGGGTGGCGAGCTCCAGCCTGAGAGACAGACCCAGCTCAGCTCACGGTCGCCCTGCCTGTCAGATGCGCTGGCACACTTCCGCTCCCAGACGCCGCCCCGCTGCCATGCCTGCCACCTCTCTGTTCAGATCTATGGCTCCAGCCAGGGGGTTGGCAGCGGTGGGAGGATTCCAGAGAAACTCAGGACAGATTCTCTAGCTTGTGTGAATGATTGGAGGAAAGAAATGAGGAACATAAGGGTGCAGTTAAGGACATAATCAGAGCAGATACAGGAAGGTAAGCTATCTATGTTTCCCCATCAACTTTCATTTTTTCTGTTGAAGTGCGTGAGAAACTCCCCCATGGGGAGGAGAATGGAGCAGGCTAGAGTAGATAATTTGGGGGCTGCTTGGGAGAGCTAAGTGAATAAACAGAGACGTTGAACAGCCTCATTAATATGGGAGTGATGACTATAACGCCTGATGAACTGTTTCAGGGTAAGTTGCTCGGATTTACCCAAGTTATGTGCAACGGGAGGACAGACAAATAGGCAAGGCCAGTGTTTCTGCCAACATACCATGCACTAGCCAACCCCAGTCCTAGACCCTGAAGGTAACAATTCCTATCTTAGCTATTCCTAGGGTGGTGGGAAAGTTAAGAGAGTCATTGGGAAGTATTTTTGTTTGCTTATTTAAATGCTTGTTTGTTGCTTTAATAAGATGACAGACACTATCAGGTCCTCCATGCTTACTTTTTTTTTACATTTTAAATTTTAATATATTTATTTTTGACTGAAGGATAATTGCTTTATGATATTGTGTTGGTTTCTGCCACACATCAACATAAATCAGCTATATGTCCCCTCTCTCCTTTGAATTTCCCTCCCACCTTCCTCCCATTCCACCCCCTAAGTTGTCACTGAGCCTCAGAAATATTTTTATTTTTTTTAATTTGGAGGATAATTACCTTACAATATTGTATTAGTTTCTGCTGTATAACAACATGAATGAGCTATGTGCTCAGTCACTTCAGTCATGTCCGACTCTTTGCAACCCCACATAGCCTGCCATGCTCCTCTGTCTATGGAATGTTCCCAGGCAAGAATACTGGAGTGAGTTGTCGCTCCTCCTCCAGGGGATCTTCCCAACTCAGGTATCGAACCTCTGTCTCCTGCATTACAAGCAGATTCTTTACCACTGAGCCACCAGGGAGGCCTGAATTAGCGATATGTATACGTATATCCCCTCCTTATTGAGCCTCCCTCCCTCCCCCACCATCTCACTAGGTCATCACAGAGTCCAGAGCACACTTACTCTTAATCACATTCTGGAAACTACCCTCAAAGTACGTCACTGCACCATGCAAAGGAATAATTCCCAGAAAATTTTTACAAAAGGCAAGTCTTCCTCTTCAGTGAAATTAGAACTGTGAGGGACAGAATATTTACCTGACAGAGTGACAAGGAAGGGGTGTACACCTCCCCCCGAAAGTTCCAGCTACCTCTTAGACTTCTGGTAGCAGAGCAGAGACTGACATCCTACCAGGTGGTTCTCCAGAGTTCATGCAAATGAAGCAAGAACAGTGACTGTTGCTGGGCTAATCAACAAAGTGAGATGCCAGTAATTAGGTTTCAACTGACTCACATCCCATTCTAAGCATTAATTGGGGGGAAATATGCAGATTGCTGGTTAATAATAGAACAGTTTTTGTTCCATAGTCATTTTCTTCCTGTTCATCAATTTGTTTGATTGCTTGTGTAGCAAACACTGGATCTTCCCTGTATATGTTTAGCTATTTGAGACTTTTTTTAAAAACAGCCTTTTATTAATTAGAGATGTCTTTAATGCACAGTGGTAGGTCTTGATGGCCCATAGAAGATTATTTTGAAAATTGGGAGCTTTAATAGTGACATGGTGCTTTCAGAGAATGTTCATGTAGTGGGAAGTAGAATAAAGTGTCTTCCATCTGTGTGAGGGGGTGGGAGAGGCGAGACTCAGATTCTTAAATATACATGTGTTAGAGGTTCAGAGCACAATGTACCCTACTATTTACCCACTTTTGGATAAAATTATCTGCTTAGTCAGATTACAGAAAATTCTGTCCACCCTCAAATCCCATCAACCTCTCTTCTTTCCATATTTATGGTTCTGTTTCATTTAACGTAATAGAGCTTTCTCTTTTAACTTTGTGGCACTTTCTCTTCCCAAGAAAGTTCAAACAGTCCTTTCTTCCTTCCTGGAATTATGACTTGGTCTGTGACACCTAGCTGCATTGGGGTCTATTTCTGAGCCTGGATCTGTTCTAAGGAGGGCTTCCCAGGTGGTGCTAGTGGTAAAGAATCCAGCTGCCAGTGCAGGAGGCATACGCGATGTGGGTTCCATCCCTGGGTCAGGAAGGTCCCCTGGAGGAGGACATAGCAACACAGTCCAGTATTCTTGCCTGGAGAATCCCATGCACAGAGGAATCTGGCAGGCTATGGTCCATAGCGTTGCAAACAGCCAGACGTGACTGAAGCAACTTAGCACACGCACATGCTGTTCTAAGGAACTATTTACACACTGTAGGTACATGGTGAGTTTGCGAATGGCACCAGAAAAATGTAGGAATACAAATTATTATAGGTTCATGGAGTAAACCAGGGATCTTCCTGGTCAACTGCCTTATAGGTGATGTGAAGGAAAGAACTATAATATGTAGAGTAGAAAATGAAATGATGGAGTGAAAGAGAGCAGAGATTCTCAAATTTAAGTGTGGATCAAAATCATGTGGAGCCTCTGCTAGAATCCAGGTACTGGGCCCTTAGAGATTCATCCTCAGTAGGTGAGGGGCAGGCCAGGAATTTACTTTCCTACAAGTTTTAGGAGATTCTGATGCTATGGGTTGACCCTTTGAGCAGAACAAATTAGAAAGCCCATGCTTCACCAAAGCCTTCGATGTACAAAGCTAAATGTTTTAAACAAAGCACCATTGTGAAACACATGCAACATCTGCAGGGATGATGAGAGCCTTCAGCTTCCTATTTACAAATACTGATACAAACAAAATTAGGCAGGGGAATTATGAAACACCAGGCAGCGAGCCTAAAACAAATCAATGTGACTTTGGAACTGCTTTCTTTTATCATTTCCGTGGTTCCTTAGGGAGCCCCAGTGAGAGCTTTGAGAGCTGGTGCTAGCAGGTCTGTATCACAAAAAAGGTAAGGACTGTAGCAAGGAATATTAGGAAACTCTTTATATCCTCCAATATTTTTTCAAAGATGACATCAAGTCAAGCCAACCGTTTATCATAAACACCAAGGGGACAATGAAAAGTTGCCAGAGTAAAATCTCAGGGGCTTAAAAAAAAGAGAATAAAAGGAATTCATTTTTGCCTGGAAATAAGTAGATAAATGACTGATTCTAAGAGACACCTCTTCATTGGGATATAAATTTTGATTTTGTAAAGCCATGGTTGCCATATTGAAAATGTGTTATAGACCAGTTATTTTAGTGGGAACATTACTTTATTTAATCCTCATGATAATCAACTAATATAATAATTACTGTCATTGTCACTTTACAGAGGAGAAAACTGAGGCTTAAGGAAGTAAAGAAATTTGCATATAGGAGATAGCCTGTGAGATAGCTTAGAATTAAAATCTTGTTCTCTTTCCTACCATCTCAACTATTTACACATTGTGGTACAGTCCTCCCTTCCCTTACATGTTCATGACGATTTTGAGATTCCATGGCACATCTCTTTCCCTTGACTCATTTTCCATCTTCTAGCAACATAACAACTCCCCACAAAAATGGGATAGGAGCAATGCATTTATTATTAATAACTGTATCCTAGGGAAAATCTGCAAGGACATAAAACCAGTCAATCCTAAAGAAAATCAATCCTAAATATTCATTAGAATGTCTGTTGTTAAAGCCAAATCTCCAATACTTTGGCCACCTGATGCAAAGAGCCACCTCATTAGAAAAGACCCTGGCTATTATAAACCATAAGATGAATGGATAAGAAAGCTGTGGTACGTATACACAATGGAATATTACTCAGCCATTAAAAAGAATACATTTGAATTAGTTCTAATGAGGTGGATGAAACTGGAGCCTATTATACCGAGTGAAGTAAGCCAGAAAGAAAAACAGCAATACAGTATCAGTTCAGTTCAGTTCAGTCACTCAGTCATGTCCGACTCTGCAACCCCATGAATCACAGCACACCAGGCCTCCCTGTCCATCACCAACTCCTGAAATTCACTCAGACTCAGGTCCATCGAGTCGGTGATGCCATCCAGCCATCTCATCCTCTGTCATCCCCTTCTCCTCCTGCACCCAATCCCTCCCAGCATCAGAGTCTTTTCCAATGAGTCAACTCTTTGCATGAGGTGGCCAAAGTACTGGAGTTTCAGCTTTAGCATCATTCCTTCCAAAGAAATCCCAGGGCTGATCTCCTTCAGAATGGACTGGTTGGATCTCCTTGCAGTCCAAGGGACTCTCAAGAGTCTTCTCCAACACCACAGTTCAAAAGCATCAATTCTTCCGTGCTCAGCCTTCTTAACAGTCCAACTCTCACATCCATATATGACCACAGGAAAAACCATAGCCTTGACTAGATGGACCAGTATATTAACGCATATATATGGAATTTAGAAAGATGGTAATGATAATCCTGTATACGAGACAGCAAAAGAGACACAGATGTATAGAACAGTCTTTTGGACTCTGTGGGAGAGGGAGAGGGTGGGATGATTTGGGAGAATAGCATTGAAACATGTAAATTACCATGTGTGAAATGAATTGCCAGTCCAGGTTCGATGCATGAGACAGGGTGCTCGGGGCTGGTACACTGGGATGACCTAGAGGGATTTTATGGGGAGGGAGGTGGGAGGGGGGTTCAGGATGGGGAACACATGTACACCCATGGTGGATTCATGTCAATGAATGGCAAAACCAATACAATATTGTAAAGTAAAAATAAATAAATTTCATTTAACAAGAAAAAAAAACCCTGATTCGGGGAAAGATTGAAGGTAAAAGGAGAAGGGAATGACAGAGGATGAGATGGTTAGAAAGCACCACTGATGCAATGGATATGAATTTGAGCCAACTCTAGAGATAGTGGAGGACAGAGGAGCCTGGCATGCTGCAGTCCATGGGGTCTCAAAGAGTCAGACCCCACTTAGTGACTGAACAACAACAAGGGTAAATCTACATGCTAGCTAAAGTTTCCCAGTACAAGAAAATTGCCCTAGGAGTGAAGATGATGATGCTATAAGAAAGACTAGTATATGTTTTGAGTTCCTGATATTTATTAAAACTAATAGGCGCTGTATAGCTTTGAGATACAATTCTTATTCATGTTTCATGAATATTGGTTTCATTGAAAATCTATTTTTATACTTAGGGCAGCATTGTATCCTTCAGGATGTGGTTGATCACAAGAAATGTTAAAATGGACCCAGGGTGGCTCAAAACAAGAACTCAGGAGGTGGAAAACATGATGTCTGGAGGTGGATAGTCTAGACCGTGGCTCAGTGATGCCAATGCCATCCAGGACCAGGCTTTTTCTAACTCACAGTGGTTCTCCAGCCCATCACCATCACTATTATCCTCTCTATGGATAGTTGCAAGGTGGCTGCTATAGCATCTCTTTGCTGCAGCATGCCGAGAAGGATGGAAGGAAGAGCTGGGTTGAGAAAAGGGGGCTGTCTTTTTATCTGGAGGTAGAATCTTTCCTGGGTGCCTTTTTATACTGATAGCTAGAGTAGAGAAGAGGTAAGAGGTAGAGAGTAATCAGAATTGGCTCCAGTCAATTGAGATCCATTTCCTAGGCTTGGGCACATAGTTGATTTGGAAAGAGTCTGAATTAGGTTACAAGAATGAAGGAGGGTGTGGCTGTGGGTAGAAGCATCACTGTTCCCCCCAACAACAAGCCTTCTCCCATCTAAAGTCCTTGGCTGGGGAATTTGAGAGACTATATTCAGTAGGGCAGCACTTGCCTTCTAGGGGACCACAATTTAATCCAAATGGCCCTGCAGAGATCAAACACAGGTGATGATGAAGATGAGCAGAAATCACAGTTCTGGTAAAGTTTTATAAAAAACCACATATAATGTAGAGAGAACACTCCTTATTCATTCTTCCCATATTACACCTTGCAGTACGTGCTTATATGTGAGAAGACTTTGATTTGTCCAATAAATATCAGACAGCAGAAACAGAATACGGGAAGACCACACATTTGCATTTGTTTACGTTTTTGAGAGTTGCTCTACTAAATGAGAGAAAAAACTTGATTTTATTCTAGCCCTGAAAATTATTACAAGTGATTCACAATGAATGTTGCATCATTTGATATTAATAACACTTTTTAAAAAGTAAGCCTGCAGGCTGAGTCTTTATTGGATTCTCTTCCAAATGCAATTCAAAGTTATTGAGAATGTGGGCTTAAAATATAAGGACGTTCACGAGTGATGAACTCCCGCGTGCCACACAGATTCTCTGTGATTTGCAGCACTTGGATTTAGTTCACAGTCTACTCTGAATCCTTTTGTAGTCCCAACTGCGTCTCTGATTATGGAGCTTTTAGATACTTCTCTTCTGCATCATTTAAAGCAGATTTCAAAGTTCATAACTAAGGAAAGGCAATTTTTCTAGCCTGTCTCTTTTGTCCCCAGTAAATAACCCAATTCAGGCCACTGGGTTAATTTCTCCTCCTAGCCAACCATCCAACCTACATAGATTTTTTTTTTAAAGTTTATTAGAGTACAGTTTCTTTACAATATTGTATTAGTTTCAGCTGTGGAGCAAAGTGAATCAAGCTATATGAACACATATATTCACATTTTTTTGGACTTCCTTGGACTTCCTTCCCTGCAGGCTTACTTTTAAAAAAGTGTAGCACTGAGTAGAGGTCCCTGAAGTTTACAATAGGGTCTCATTAGCCACCTATCTTATACAGAGTGTCAGGAGTGTATATAAGTCAATCCTGCCTCACTTATTCAGACAATTTATTTGCTCTTACAATAAAGCTTTAAGTATAACACTGGCAGAGAGCCCAAGGAAGTGTTCAATAAATGCTAGTTATTATGAGCTTTATAAGTGTTATTTTACTTGTCAGTAGTGTTAAGTGTCCTGTTACCTCCATATCTTTACCCAGGTACTAAGTGGAAATAAGTGTGCAGACTCTGAAGCTTAGAGATTACCTGGAACAGGTCTCCATCAGTTACAGGTACCATGGACAAATTCTTTCATCTCTCTACACTAACGTTCTCCCCTCTGTAAAATGAAGATATTATAAGTACTATCCTCATTCTCATTTTTTAAGGATTAGGTTAAAGAACATATCTGTGACTTAGATGACTTTGATTAGATGCATTAGCTACTGACTAATTCTATTACTTCCCGCATCATTAGCAATGCTACTACTACAAAAGCTACTACTTGTACCAAAGCTATTCTGAATCACTCCACTTTATTCAACATGTATTTTCATCTTCTCTGTCAATCTATATTCTCCCTATAGCCCCCCAAATCCTTAAAGGTTGTGTAACAAACTATCCCAAATACTTAGTTGTGTAAAGTAAGATTTTAACATTTTCATGGATTCTCTGCGTCAGGAATTCAGCCAGAGCACTGTGAGAACAGCTCATCTCTGCTCAGCAAGGTCTGAGTCCTGAGCTGGGAAACTTGAAGGCTGGCTCCACAGCCAGCCACAGTTAGAGCGGCCCAAGGCTGAGGCTGGGATCATCCAGGCCGTTCATTTGCGCACCTGGCCTGAGAAGCCTCAGACAGCAGAGCACTGGAACAGCTCCCTGACCATCTCTACAAATTTGTGAACTCCCCAGATGATCCAGTCTCCAATACTTCGGCCACCTGACATTGGAAAAAACCCTGATGATGGGGAAGACTGAAGGCAAAAGGAGAAGCAGGCAGCAGAGGATGAGATGGTTAGATAGCACCACTAACTCAACGGACATAAGTTGGAGCAAACTCTGGGAGATAGTGGACGACAGAGGAGCCTGGCATGCTGTGGTTCATGGGGAGCCTCAAAGAGTCGGACATGACTGAGCGCCTGAATAACAACATGTGATACTTTCAGTGTGGCAGCTTCAGGCAGGTGGACATTTTACCTAACAACTGGGGGATTGCACGGTGTGTGTCCTGAAAGAAAGAACAAGGTGTATTGCTTTTTGCAACCTAGCTCCTGAAGTCAGACAGAATTAATTCTGTCATAGTCACAGGCCTGGAGAGGAGCATGCATCCCACCTTGCCATGGAAGAGTGTCAGCGTCCCACAGTGAGCAAAGCATGTGCCATGTGAGACCTAAGTGTGGGCATAAATGGGGACCTAGACATGAGCATCTTTGAAAACTAAAATCTGTCATGCTCCCATCAAATCTGATCTCTAACATGTAGAATAACCACCCTTTCCCTTGGAAGACTCCTTGTTTCTCTCCCGCAGTCCATTATGTTGGGGAAAGAGCATTTTTCTCTAACTTGGTGGTCTCAAAGGGAGGAGAGGATATGTTTCTGGAGTGGGTCCCCAAGTAACTAGTCCTAAGTTGAGAGTACTGGAGGAGATCAGTGTTATCTGCCAATTGTTTGACAGGAAGTTTTTCTGCTTCGTGACTCACGGATGCTGACTTTACTGCTTCAATGTCACATCCCTAAAGAAAGTCCTTATTTTTCTCATTAACTGGATTTTAGCACTAGCTCTTCAACTTCTAGGTTTCTGGAACTTCCTTTCTATTATCAGCTGCTTTATTCATCTGATATTTTCATCAAGTCATCCCAAACTCCACCAATGTCTCCTTATTGTCTATTATAGTCAACCCAGATTTCTCAGCTTCCTTGTAAGAAGAGCCATGTATTCACTTGTCACTCCTTCCCTTTAGCCTGGATTCTTGTTTCTTCTCAAGTAAGATTTTCCACTATCTTTTCTCTTGTCTTTACTTCTACTAGAATGCCCCACCAGGTTCCTTCTTGTACAATTTCCTGTTCTTTGTCACTTTCAAACCAGATTCAAAGCTATGACCTCCCCCCCAAGGAAATACTTTCATTCATTCATACATCAATTGGCACTAATATGTATACACACGCATGCACATAGACACACACACACTACTAATAAAGTCATTTTAGAAGACACTTTTAAATGCTTGAAATGTTGCACCAGACTGGGATTATGTTGCCTGTATATACTCATCTTGATCAACCTGACTCCAGGGTGTTTACTTCCTAATGTGTCTTTGGTATTTTCATGACACAAGCACATCAGATTGCATCCTATATTGCACATATATTAAATGTGTATTCACTGCCCAGTGGGTCCTACTGGCTGACAGAGTTTGGGTTATGAATGGACAGTGTTATAAAACCCTCCAAATCATCTGATATAAATATTTTACCAGAAGAGGAAATCAGAGGTTAGTCTAATTATAAACCACCAGAAGAAAAATGGGTAATGACTATGAATGTCACTTAAAAAAAAAAAAATGAACAGCTGTCATGTCTCAGAGAACTTGAACATGTTTTGTGTCCCTTCCCATTCTTTCTATTGGCCTACTCTGTACATGTCTGAAAATGGCTAAAGGTGTGTATTTTATCCCTTGGTTTTGGAGAGAAAATTGAGGAAACATTCATGGGAAGAGGAGGGATGATGAACCTTGAGAACAGTTGTGAAGAGTCTATTGCCTGATGAGACGCTCATGGTTTTTAGGTGTCTCTTTGAATTTGGCCGTGCCACTGGAATCACGCCCTCTCATTCTGTAGCTCAGCTTTATATCAAGAGTATCCACTGGGGTAAGGGTCAGAGTGTTTCCAGGAAGGTGGTATGATGTCGTTGTGGTGTAACCACTTGGCTGGACTGAACTACACCTCTGCAAAGCCCCTTCTTCTATGTTCCTGGTTAGAATGTGTCATCAGAGATAATTTCACACAAGATTTGGAGGTTGGTGGTGATGCACAGCTGTATGCTTTCACTTTGGGGAGGTTGGAGAAGATGCTTTTGTCTCTCACGCCTTCTCACCAATGGACCAGTTCACTCTACTGCTGCTGGGCAGCACCTGTGCTTGCAACTGGTCCACCTTCCCCGGGTCTTCCTTCAATGTCTCCAACTCTTGGGCCAGATGTGTTTAGCCCATGACAAAGCTCCAGCTTCTTCAAGACACCCATGCCGCCAAGATGAGAAGCCAAAAGAATGCTATGGGCTCTGCAGGCCCTTGATCTCTTCCTTTTTACCTCCACCTTCCTTTCCCAACTGCCTGCCCTGGGAAGTTTAGCAAGTCTTATGGAGGCAGTTTAATAAGCTGCCTCATGAGTTGGTACAGGTCAAATCCCTGTAACAAATCCACATATATATGGATATATATAATCCCAGTGGTTCTGCTTCTCTGATTAAACCTGATGCATACAGAGGGTTTTAGTATTATTTTTCATAAAATGGAAAATATGTCATATTTCAAAAATAATATGTTCTTTCTGGGTGGAAAAAAGATAATGTAGAATTTGGGAATTGGTTCAAATATTGAGAGCTCTAGACCTTCAACTTTTCAAAATATCCCATCTCTATCTATATATGGCAAGAATAAAAACATTCAAGGAAAGCCAAGCAGTTTATTAAACATTGGTGATTCTCTTTATAGTTCATCTTCAGGAGATGGAACTATTTTTCACTGAATTTCTTTTTCCCTAAAGAAACTCAGTCTTCACAGTCACTCCTCTCTGATCAGAGAGATGTACTCCCAAACTCTGTCTTATTCCTTCTCATATCAAACTGTATGTCAAAGAGGTCCTATCTACTTATTCATCCTTTGACTTTTGAACTGAAGGAATTTTTCAGCTTAAAAATATTTTTTCTGCACTGCACACTGAGAGGAGAAATCAGTGTTAGCTTCTGAGAGAAACAGGGAAGGCTTTGCTAAGTTGGTGGCCCAGGGAGCAGAGCCATGTATGTCACGGAGACATTCGATTCTGTGCTTTTCCCCTATGAAAGAATGTTGCAAAAAAAGTTCATAATAAACCCACTAGCTTTCCAAATCTATTTACCATTTGCTGTCACGCTGAAGACAGTCATGAAAAGGCAAACTCTAGTTCCATGCCTGGTGACTAGAGAGCCATCACGGCAGCCTCCTGCTGGAACTTCCTCACGCATGTTAAACTTTACAGTCTTTGAGTCCCGCAGATTCCAAGTCAACATTGCTTTCTATTGTGTTGACAAGCATTAACTACTGCCATCCCGTGTGTCATGGTGGGACACTGAGACCCATCCCACCTCCTTTAAATTTGTTTTCTGGAGTTGATTGTTTATATGAGATAAAGCAGTGGATGGAATTTGTGGTTGAGTGGTTTGTGGCTGATGTGTGTTGCCTTTGCCTCAGTTTATTAGTATATAAACTGAAATAGTAATAACCATTTAATAGAGCCGTTGGGAAGATCCAAATAGAGTGACAAGATCGCCTGCCTCCAGTTCCACACATCCTCCGTCAGGCTGTGGAGTTTGGGTGAACTTATCCAAGAATTTGTTTGCTGTGATTGTCACTTGGTGAGGGTCATCTATCAGAGCCTGGGGTGCAGTGTGGATGCTATCAGAGCACTGGGGCCTGAGGTGGTTTTCTCCTGCCTCTCAGAACACCCTGCAGCTCAGGTCTTCCCTGTAGCTCAAACAGTAAAGAATCTGCCTGCAGTGCAGGAGACCGGGGTTCAATCCCTGGGTTGGGAAGGTCCCCTGGAGAAGGAAATGGCAACTCACTCCAGCATTCTTGTCTGGGAAATTCCATGGACAGAGGAGCTTAGCAGGCTATAGAGTCCATGGGGTCACAAAGAGTCAGATACAACTGAGTGACTAACAACAGGAAGAAGGAAGGTATGTCTGTGAATGTCCATATACTGGTTTTGCTTTGTGGGAAACTGCTGCTTATTTATTGCCTAATGCTAAGTATTTCATACTAGCTACTGGGTTTTGGGCTCCCCAGGTGGTGCTGCTGGTAAAGAACAGCCTGCTAATGCGGGAGACATGAGCGACATGGTTTCTATCCTTGTGTCAAGAAGATACGCTGGAGAAAGGCATGGCAACCCACTCCAGTATTCTTGCCTGGAGAAGTCCATGGACAGAGAAGCTTGACAGGCTACAGTCCGTGGGGTCGCAAAGAGTCAGACTCGACTGAAGCAACAGCACGCGTGCACTGGGTTTTAGCACGCATGTCTGATGATATAGCTTTAAAACTAGTGCTCTTGGAGTCCGATGGAACAGATTTGATTGACTCATGAATTCATTCTTCAGGACCTTGTTGCCTTATGCCTGGCTTCATCTCTTGCCAGCATCACAGGTGACACTGATGTCTGAACTTTTCATTTCTGTAATCTCCTTAACTCCAATGATCTCCACCACCATTGAACTTCAACCACACACTCCCATGACAACACCAAGAACCTGAAACTAAGCCACATTCCCTAACCACAAAACTAAGGCTTGTGCTCTATGAACCTCTCTGCATCAGTCCTTTGACCTCATTATTCTGCTGCCCTCATTATTACACTTTCCTACTTTCTGCCTGTCCTCTTGTAATACCATTAATAATACTTCAGCTTATCTTATCTCTAACTCCATCAACCTATCTTCTAAAATTCTGAAGCCTTATTCCTCCAACCTTCTCTTCCTTCCAGTCAAGGTGCCATGGAGCATCACTGGAAAAAGTCCCCAGTAATTCTTCACACCACTCCACTCATTGACATGCAATGGCCCTACCGCATGTTCTTTGTTTATTCCAAACTTTCACAAGTTCCCCAATAAAGTCTGCCTCTCTTTCTAAAAAACTCTGCTCCTCCAGATCAAGAAATATCATTATATGTGCAAGATACTGGGCAACGCCCCCAACTCCAGCTCCTAGCATAGTATCTGGCATTTTTTTTTAATTCAATAAACATTTGATAATGAAAGAAGACCTATCCCACTTCTGAATATCTCAGAGGATAATTCTCCAAGCCCCACAAATAAAATTAAGAGACAAGTTACAACCATTTCAACTGTTTCCGTCCATGGTAATCATCTCAATCCATCATGAACGTCTTTCTGTCCACATTCCCAAAGTTAATTCTTTAAATTGCACATTTCAAAAGGCTTAATCACTCTGTTAGTTACTCATTCTGTCTTCTAAATTTTCAACTATTTATTCTCCAAAATCTCCCTCCTCACAGTGTATGCACACATTCAACTTTCTCCATGTAAAGAAAATTCCTTCCTTTATTATGCTTTCTTTTCAGTCATTTGTTTGCAAAGCAGTTACTTACCCTCCTCACCTTTCCTTAGATTCTCTACCCACTGAAATATGACAAATATATTCAATATTCCAACTATGGTCTCTCACTAAAAGACTTAGTTTCCAAACCAAAAGACATTTTTGAACCCTTGTTGGACCTCTTCTTCCTTTTCCAATTCTGCTTTTATTTCTTTCAACTGAATACTGCTGCTGCTGCTAAGTCGCTTCAGTCATGTCTGACTCTGTGCGACCCCATAGACGGCAGCCCATGAGGCTCCCCTGTCCCTGGGATTCTCCAGGCAAGAACACTGGAGTGGGTTGCCATTTCCTTCTCCAATGCATGAAAGTGAAAAGTGAAAATGAAGCCGCTCAGTCGTGTCCAACTCGTAGCGACCCCATGGACTACAGCCCACCAGGCTCCTCCATCCGTGGGATTTTCCAGGCAAGAGTACTGGAGTGGGGTGCCATTGCCTTCTCTGAACTGAACACTAGTGTTCTCCATATGTCCATCTTCAGGCCTCTTCTCCCCTACTCTACACCCTAAATGTAAAGAAAAAGAGGAAAACAATAGAATAGGAAAGACTAGAGATCTCTTCAAGAAAATTAGAGATACCAAGGGAACTTTTCATGCGAAGATGGGCACAATAAAGGACATAGGTGGTATGGACCTAACAGAAGTAAGAAGATATTAAGAAGAGGTGGCATGAATACACAGGAAAAACTATACAAAAAAGATCTTCACAACCCAAATAATCATGATGGTGTGATCACTCACCTAGAGCCAGACATCCTGGAATGTGAAGTCAAGTGGGCCTTAGGAAGCATCACTGTGAACAAAGCTAGTGGAGGTCATGGAATTCCAGCTGAGCTATTTCAAATCCTAAAAGATGATGTTGTGAAGTGCTGCACTCAATATGCCAACAAATTTGGAAAACTCAGCAGTGGCCACAGGACTGGAAAAGGTCAGTTTTCGTTTCAATCCCAAAGAAAGGCAATGCCAAAGAATGCTCAAACTACTACACAGTTGCACTCATCTCACAAGCTAGCAAAGTAATGCTCAAAATTCTCCAAGCCAGGCTTCAACAGTACATGAACCATAAACTTCCATATGTTCAGGCTGAATTTAGAAAAGACAGAGGAACCAGAGATCAAATTGCCAACATCCGTTGGGTTATCAACAAAGCAAAAGAGTTCCAGAAAAAATGTCTACTTCTGCTTTATTGACTATGCCAAAGCCTTTAACTGTGTGGGTAACAAACTGGAAAATTCTTAAAGAGAGGGGAATACCAGACCACCTGACCTGCCTCTTGAGAAACCTGTATGCAGGTCAGGAAGCAACAGTTAGAACTGGATATGGAAAAACAGACTGATTCCAAATAGGGAAAGGAGTACATCAAGGCTGTATATTGTCACCCTGCTTATTTAAGTTACATGCAGAGTTCAGTTGAGTTCAGTCGCTCAGTCGTGTCCGACTCTTTGTGACCTCATGGACGACAATGTGCCAGGCATCCCTGTCTATCAGCAACTCCCACAGTTTACTCAGACTCATGTCCATTGAGTCGGTGATGCCATCCTACCATCTCATCCTCTGTCATCCCCTCTTCCTTCAATCTTTCCCAGCATCAGGGTCTTTTCCAATGAATCAGTTCTTCACATCAGGTGGCCAAAGTATTGGAGCTTCAGCTTCAGCATCAGTCCTTCCAATGAATATTCAGGACTGATTTCCTTTAGGATGTACTGGTACATCATGTGAAATACCAGGCTGGATGAAGCACAAGCTAGAATCAAGATTGCTGCTAGAAAGATCAATAACCTCAAATACACAGATGACACCACCTTTATGGCAGAAAGCAAAGAACTAAAGAGCCTCTTGAGGAAAGTGAAAGAGGAGAGTGAAAAAATTGGCTTAAAACTCAACATTCAGAAAACTAAATTCATGGCATCTGGTCCCATCACTTCATGGCAAATAGATGGGAAAACAATGGAAACAGTGACAGAGTTTATATTTTGGGGTTCCCAAATCAATGCAGATGGTGACTGCAGCCATGAAATTCAAATATGCTTGCTCCTTGGAAGAAAAGCTATGACCAACCTAGACAGCATATTAAAAAGCAGAGACATTACTTTGCCAACAAAGGTCCATCTAGTCAAAACTATGATTTTTCCAGTAGTCATGTATGGATGTGAGAGCTGGACTATAAAGAAAACTGAGAGCCAAAGAATTGATGCTTTTGAACTGTGGTGTTGGAGAAGACTCTTGAGAGTCCCTTGGACTGCAAGGAGATCCAATCAGCCCATCCTAAAGGAGATCAGTCCTGAATATTCATTGGAAGGACTGATGCTGAAGCTGAAACTCCAATACTCTGGCCATCTGATGCAAAGAACTGACTCATTGGAAAAGACCCTGATGCTGGAAAAGATTGAGGGTAGGAGGAGAAGGGGACGGCAGAGGATGAGATGCTTGGATGGCCTCACCGGCTCAATGCACATAGGTTTGGGTAAACTCCAGGAGTTGGTGATGGACAGGGAAGCCTGACGTGCTGCCATCCATGGGGTTGCAAAGAGTCGGATACGACTGAGCAACTGAACTGAACTACTTTCTCATCTTGAATAACTCATCTACAAATTTGACTAAATTTCTACCTCCCAAAGCTAAATCTCGTGCATAGATTTCTGTTGTTTCCACAAAGCATTTAACCTCAACAAATCCAAAGTTGAACTAATCTTCTGATCCTCCACACCCAAACCTGACCTACCATCCCACTGCCCAAATCACAGGAGTCACCTGAAACACCTTTCTCACCCTCACCACCTATAATCAATTCCTTAATTCTGTCAATGAAAACTCCTAATGCCTCCCCAATCAAAATGAGCTCTGGATAAATAAGGTTGAAAATGCTTCATATTTTATTTTTCTCTTGGGACATCAAAAAAGCTGAGAATTTTTACAGTAAACAAGGTCTTTCATTTTGTTTAATCCAGCACTTTCAAATTTACAACCACCACTCCCATTGCTAATACCTATAGAAATTTCACAGAATTAAACATTCCTGTAAACAGTTTGGGAGCTTCCCAGGTGGTACTAGTAGTAAGGAATCCACCTGCCAATGCAAGAGATGTGTATTCAACCCCTGGATCAGGAAAAGCCCCTGGAGGCAGGTATGGCAACCCACTCCAGTATTCTCGCCTGGAGAATCCCATGTACAGAGGAGCCTGGCGGGTCAGGGTTCATAGGGTCAAAAAGAGTTGAACACGACTGAAGCAACATAGCACGCATGCATGCACGCATGGAAACAGTTTGAAGACTTGTTCTTTGTTCCCCTTTCTCCAACTGTCACTGCATAATAATAGGTACTGCTGATACTCTGCCCAGTTTTCTCAGATATTTTTTTACCAACTTTATGCCACCATTGCCCAGCTTCTGTCTTCCGGCCACACATACTTTTGGGGTTCCCTGGTGGCTCAGACAGTAAAGAATCTGCCTGCAATGTGGGAGACCCAGGTTCGATTCCAGGGTTGGGAAGATCCCCTGGAGATGGGAATGGCTACCACTCCAGTATTCTTGCCTGGAGAATTCCATGGACAGAGGAGCCCGGCAGGCTACAATCCATGAGGTCACAAAGAGTTGGACATGACTGAGAGACTTGCACTTCACTTCAGCTTTTGACATTCAGAGGATTGTCCTTGGGCATGAAGTGTTGCTGTGCTCCTGATGTGCATGAGGCAGACCCTAAGCCAAGGCTCTGTGTGCTTCTGCTCTAGAGAGATCCAGAGGAGGCTCAGAACCCACACCTCCTTCATGTACCTTCTAGCCAATGGCCGTGGGTGTGATACAGTGAGGCGTAATTTATACTACAGGCCTCCTCGGGGATTAAGCTGAGACTGAGCCCATTCCTGAACACATATCCTTGCTTGGTTTTTTGGCCTCCTCTGTTCTGCTTCCCATATTTCCTCATGCGATCTTCTGTAAGCAATGCCTTTGTAAACCAGTTCAGTTCGGTCGCTTAGTCATGTCCGACTCTTTACGACCCCATGAACCACAGCACGCCAGGCCTCCCTGTGCATCACTTGCACACAAATCCTGGCTCAGAGTTTGCTTCCTGCCAATGAGAGGCCATCACTTTATTGCAGGCTCTCTCCTTTTATGACTCAAACTACCTCCGTATTCCATTGCCTCTCTGCCTTCGACCTTCCCTTCCTCCATTTCTTCAGGGAAAAAACCCTTATCCAGGCACCTGAACATCCACCATCTGACACAGTCCACATCCTCCAGCTCCAGCTCCTCCTTCCCTTCCAAGTGAGCCTAACCTCTGGCTGTACTAAGCAACCATTGTTTTCCAAATATACAAGTGTCCATCAAGGCATCGCAATATTGCACAAGCTATGTCTATCATCAGAAGTGTCCTTTCTCACCTTTTCAAGTCAGCAAATCTGTATTCTTCCTTCAAAAGTATTTCCAACATCAAAGTGACCATTTCCTTAACACTGTCCTCTTGCAGTCTAGCCCTCTACCCTTCACCTCTAAAAATGTTTGGTCATTATAGTCTAATTGTTCAAATGCTGTCTGACTTCCTTTCTAAGCTGACCTTTCTAAAGGTCAATTATTCTGAAGGAATGGTCTTGCTTGCTTTGACCATCAGAGAATCCCATTAATAGCAGAAGGTACTCAGTAAAATATCCATTACAACCTAGAAATCACCAGTCCATTCATCACTGAGTCCTGGGTTTGAGACATCCCTGGCACAAGCTTAGTGACCTAAATAATCTATGAGAGCAATGAAATTTTTCAATTGTCTCTGTCTTCCACATTGCCAGTCACAAATTATCTAAGTCAAATCCTATGCACAGACAACATCCTAAAATGGAATGTTTGATTTGTCAAATTACTCTCCGTAAGCTTGCTTGCCAGATTTATTTGGGCACTTTAAAGAAATTAAACATCAACTTAATTTTGTGTGAAATAATTAGATTCTACCTTCTTAGGCACTGAAGTCTTGCAGGGTTGAACAGTTAAAGCGTATTTACAAAAGAACAGCTGTGTTCCAGGAGGAGATTGGTGGCTCTTATTTTCACTATTGAGGAGTAGATCTGGGATTTCAGTACTGATAAAGATACAGTGACCCCAGCTCCTGACCTCAAAGTACCTTTCTTTGTGGGCTTGCCAGTGGTTCTACAAAGATAAACATTATGCGTCCATGTTTCTGGTGGCGTTTCTTTAAAAAGCAAAATTAATAGTTTCCCCACTGCCCTCTGTCCTCAATTCCCACTACTTGGGAGGATTTTGTAGATAGATCTGTAGCTTGTATGGTCTGTTGAATTTTATAAGCCCCAAATGGGAAACGGCACAGTGCATTATTGGTTTAGCCTTGTCTGTGACCTACACACCAAAAATGTCATCTGGCTTTTGTCTGGAACAGAATTCCCCAAGAGGTCTCTACTGGAGGCTTCCTGAGTTTGTTTATAGACTGCTGGTTACAAACAAATCAGACCATTCTTCAAATAACTGACCAGGACATTTTGTTATATAATTAATTTATTTACTTTTAATTGAAGGATAATTGTTCTACAACATTATGTTGGTTTCTGCCAAACAGCAACATGAATCAGCCATGGGTATACAAATGTCCCCTCTCTCTTGAACCTCCCTCCCACCTCCCTCCCCATCCCACCCCTCTAGATTGTTACAGAGCCCTGGTTAGAGTTCCCTGAGTCATACAGCAAATTGTGGTGATCTGTTTTACATATGCTAATGTATATGTTCATTTTACTCTCTCCATACATTCTACCCTCTCCTTCCTCCCCCTCCCCCACCATGTCCGTAAGTCTGTTCTCGATGTCTGTGTCCCCATTGTTTGACCAGGACATTCTAATTCCAATGCTTCCATATAACAGGATTTATTTTTGTGGAAGTAAATAAATGCCTGTTCATTTATATTATATGTAATATGTCCAGAAGTCCAACACAGAACACTTATTTTGGAATTAGTGAAATGTATCTTCCATTATTTTCTATCTGCATCCTTTTTACTCTTTTTTCTTTCTTCTTTTTATTCAATCTTTTCACCATGTAAAAAACAAGGTTAGTGACTTAAATTATTATTTCTCCCAATTCTATGGGTTGAATGGGTGGTTTTTCAGACCCAAACTGAAATTTTCCATGCATCTGTTGTGTGCTATGGGTTGTCCAGGAGACTCCATTGATCCTGGCCGGGTTCTTCCATATATCTGCAGCCTCCGCCAGGACATCTGGCAGACTTGCCCTTTCTCTCTATATCTCATACACTTTCAGACTAAACTGGCACGTTTTCATAATGAAGATGCTATTGGCAAGTCACAAGGCAGCCCAGACTCCAGGGTTGGCCCAGAGACTGCCTCTCCTGACGGGAAGAACTGCTCAGTCGTTTCACAAAGAGTGTGGACACAGGGAAAGCGGTAGGGTTGAGGCCATTTTAAAAAGCAGTCTCTGTCCTACAGAGTGAAACAAGCCAGAAAGGGAAAAACAAATGTTATATATTAACACATATATGGGGGATTCCCAGGTGGCTAAGTGGTGAAGAATCCACCAGCAATGCAGGAGATACAGGTTCGCTCCTTCAGAAACAGCGGTCTGGAAAATGCCCTGGAACAGTAAATGGAAACTCACTCCAGTATTCTTGCCTGGGAAATCCCATGGACAGAGGAGCCTGGTGGGCTACAGTCCATGGGTCACAAACAATTAGACACAACAGCACACAAAAACACACAACAACACATATATGTGGAAACTAGAAAAATGGTAAAATAAACCCATTTGCAAAGCAGAAATAGAGACAGACATAAAGAACAAACTTGGCTTCATCCAAGGAGCGAAAGAGAGGGTAGGATGAACTGGAAGATTGGGATAGACGCATGTGCACTACTGATGCTCTGTGTAAAAGCAGATAACGAATGAGAACCCACTGCACAGCACAGGAAACTCTGCTCAACGCTCTGTGGCAACTCGATGGGAAGGAAATTCAGAAAGGAGGGGATGATATATATATATGTCTGATGCACTTTGCTGTACAGTAGAAACTAAAGCAACATTCAACATTGTAAAGTAACCATGCTTCATTTTAAAAACTAAAAACAGAATTTTAAAAAATAAATATGACTGCAGTCTCTCTCATTAGGTTGTTGGGTGTGCCATAACTTCAACTTTTGCAGTTTACATCCTCCCAAGCATACCTTGGGCTTCCCTGGTGGCTCAGACGGTAAAGTGTCTTCCTGCAGTGCGGGAGACCCGGGTTTGATCCCTGGTTTGGGAAGATCCCCTGGAGAGGGAAATGGCAACCCACTCCAGTACTCTTGCCTGGAAAATTCCATGCACTGAGGAGCCTGGTAGGCTACAGTCCATGGGGTGGCAAAGGGTCAGACACGACTGAAAAACTTCACTTTCACTTTCACAAACATACATTCTTGTCCTTAAAACTTGTGCTTAGAATATCATCTGAGAAACATACTCACAGAGAGATGAATGTATCCTAAAACTAAATGTGTTTTCTATATGGAAAATAATTCTAAGAGACTACCTCACCACCCAACCCAACATACACGTACAACTGAGAATCTCGAAAATAATGAGAAGCATACATAAGCAAGTAGTTCCAAGAAGCATTCTGCATGGCAAGGGGAAATTCGCAGTAAAATTCTCTATATAATAGCAATAGTGATAACAAATTATACAATAATACCCATGTGCATTTATTAAGTACTTACTATGTGTCAGATTTTGAGCCAAAAGCTTTAACTCACAATCACATTGCTTTGAGGAGGTTATTATGGGTGTAGTATCCCTTTCATAGGCGAGGATACTGAGGCTTAGCTAGATTAAGTCATGTGCACTCTGCCCCCAGTTATCTGATGACCGTGTCAGGATTTGCATCTGCACTTGCATGTCACAAAGTGGGCGCTCTTCACCGTCATGTGCACCCACACCTGGCTTTCTCTACAAATTAATGGTAAGGTTGATGTACCATTCCTCTCCACCAGTGGTTCCTAACATTAACTGGAAACCCATGTATGGCAAAAACCACCACAATACTGTAGAGCAATTATTGCCCAGTTAAAATAAATAAATTAGCTTAAAACATACCAATGCTTTGGATCTACCCTAGAATTGGTGGAAGCTGTGCTCAACATGGGAATCTTGAAATCTCCTCCAGGGACTTCCTGGTGGTCCAGTGGTTGAGAATCTGCCTTCCGAGGCAGGGGACCTGGGTTCAATCTCTGGTCAGGAAACTAAGATCCCACATGCCAAGCTGCAACAACTGAGCCCACAAGCCACAAATAGAGAAACCATGGGTCACAATGAAAAGATTCCGCATGATGCCATGAAGATCCTATGAGTCACAACTAAGATGCAATGAAGCCAAATAAATAAATATAAAAAAAAAAAACCCTTAAAATCTCCCCTTGATAATTATGCTATGAATACTGGTGCTAAGAGTGATCCATGGACCAGTGGCATCAGCATCACCTGAGCTTGTGAGAATACAAATTCTCCAATCTCTCCCCAGATCTACAGATTCAGGACATATATGGTGAGGATCAGGAATCTGTGTCTCTAAAATTCCCCCAGATGATTCTGATGCACATGAATGCTTGATGATTACCACTTTACTTTCTTGGGCTCCAAAATCACTGCAGATGGCGACTGTGGCCATGAAATTAAGAGGCGCTTGCTCCTTGGAAGGAAAACAATGGCAAACCTAGACAGCATATTAGAAAGCAGAGACATTGCTTTGCCAACAATGGTCTGTATAGTCAAAGCTGTGATTTTTTCCAGTAGTCATGTATGGATGTGACATTTAGTCCATAAAGAAGGCAGAAAGCCAAAGAATTGATGCTTTTGAATCGTGGTACTGGAGAAAACTCTTGAGAGTCCCTTGGACAGCAAGGTGATCAAACCAGTCAATCCTAAAGGAAATCAACCCTGAATATTCATTGGAAGGACTGATGCTGAAGCTGAACCTCCAGTACTTTAGCCACCTGATGCAAAGAGTTGACTCACTGGGAAAGACCCTGATGCTGGGAAAGAGTGAAGGTAAAAGGAAAAGATGGAAGCAGAAGATGAAATGTTTGGATGGCATCATCGACTTGATGGACATGAGTTTGAGGAACCATTGGGAGATAGTGGAGGACAGAGGAGCCTGGTGTGCTGCAGTCCATTGGGTCACAAAGGGTCGGGTGCAACTTAGCAACTGAACAACAAGAACACTGATGATTCAACTTTGTACCAGAGAACCACCTGAAGAGCTTGAAATTGGAGATGTCTGGATCCTGCCCCAGAACTACTGAAACTGCATTTCCCCAGAAGTCTCCAGGTGATGCCGGTGCACCCAGAATTGAAAACCACATCTTTTTCCAAATAGACTGTCCTGCTTAGTGTATTTCTAGTGTATGGACATTGGGATCTGTTAAACTACAGAGTTTTATCCCTCTCATGAGAGACATAAGCATAGTGAATACAAATCTTTGTTCTAAAAGAAAAGTCTGGTGCTAAAAGTTAAAAATCATATTCTCTGGTAAGAGCACAGTCTGATACTTCAGGATTCCAGAAATGACGGATTGATTGGTACCTCAGATATAATTAGTGGGATATAATGAAAGAGGGATGGCTGAGCTGTGACCACTTGTATGAAGCCTCCAAGGCCCCAGGACCCATAATTGTGCATCCCAGCAGAAGCCTGAGTGCAGTCATTATCCTTTCTAGAAATAAATAAAATGCCGAAGCATAACTGAGTTTAAGATTAAATTCAGAAGCTGATGCCCTGTGCAGACATTGGATCTCCCATGGCAAATAAGAAATCACATTCTACTTCTTCCCCAAATTGCCATTTTCGATCTCTGTTGGCATATCTGAGAAATACTGGCTCATTACTAATTGGCCCCTTAGCTCTGAGTCCTAGAACAGAAGAAATTAGGTTTAGGAAATATTTCTATTGCAGGTTATCTGGAAACTTTAAAAATGCCTCCTTTAGTAATTTCTATGGAGAGTCCTCCATGTAAGACAGAGGATCTGTATACATTTAGGAATCATACTGTTTTTAAATAAATTTTCTTTTCGATTAAAATGACTTCCATTCTTATGGTCTTCAATTAGCTTATGAGTCAATAGTATACATTTACTGGGTGCTTATTGGCTAGAAAGTATGATACCCAATACCATGGGTGACTTAAAATAACTTGTACATAGCAGAGGGCTTCCCAGGTGGTGCAGTGGTAAAGAATCCACCCACCAATGTCGGAGAATTGGGAGACACAGGTTCAATCTCTGGGTCAGGAAGATCCCCTGGAATAGGAAATGGCAACCCAGGCCACTGTTCTTGCCTGGAAAACTTCATGGACAGGGAGCTTAGTGGGCTACAGTCCATGGGACAGCAAAGAGTCAGACATGACAGCAACTGAGCATGCTTGCATGTGCGTAGTAGAACTTGCTACCTGAAGCGTGAGTCCCAGACCAACAGGATCAGCATCTTTTAGGAATTTATTAGAAATGAAGATCCCAGGTCCCAATCCAGGCCTACTGAGTCCTCTTGGTAAGACCTCCAGGGGAAAGTGAAAGTGAAAGTTACTCAGTTGTGTCTGACTCTTTGCCACCCCATGGACTATATAGTCCATGAAATTCTCCAGGCCAGAATACTGGAGTGGGTAGCCTTTTCCTTCTCCAGAGGATCTTCCCAACCCAGGGATCAAACTCAGGTCTCCTGGATTGCAGGCAGATTCTTTACCAGCTTCAATGTTTGAGAAACACTGCAAATAGAAGATGTGGTCTTGTCTTCTCAAGGAAGTTGAAAAAGCACTACATACATGTATGGAAATCATATTCAACATTAGGGATGGATCAAAACATGGTCCTTGCTCTTGAGGATCTTAACGCTTACAGATGAATGTCATAAGTTGAATAATTAATGAACTTAGGCCAAGTTCCATAGAAGTAGAGCCTGAGAGAGAAAGTTGGTGTGCATGACATCGGGATAGGGTTCTCAGAAGAGAGTGGGAAAGGCTGGATGGGCCAGGTGAAGGGGCTAAGGAAGGAAGGAAGGATGTGGTCCCAGCTGGAATCAGCCCTGTGTACCCTGTGAAGAGAGTATCTGGCTCTGGGCTGCCCCTAGATTTGGAGTTGAGGACAAAGATGCATTTAGATACGTTAAACTTAACAACTCTCCTTCCTAGCTGAGTCAGGTTCCCTCAGCAGCATACGCCTGTGATTTAAAGTCATCCTGTTGCCTTCCTGAACATCTATGGCTTAAGCAGAGCTTGCAGTGGCCAAAAATAGTCATCAGTCATGGACAAAAGCTTCTGTAAACACTAGTCCAGACAGGACAGATTAGGAAATCTTGAAACTGGATAATCAATCAAGAGAACAAATACTCCTTAGCAAACGCTGTAATATTCACATTGGGCTTCCAGTTAATCAGTTTACTGGGCCATCTGTCTAAGGAAAGTGGGCAGGAGTCAGTGCTCATTGTTGGAGCCTGCAGGGAGCTAGGAGGAGATTGCATGACGACGGAGCTTCTCACTGACATAAAGGAACCCGAAGGAGTAAGTCTTCCACCCATTGCTTTCTTGCCTGAAAGTTGTTGGGAGCCTCAACTCTCAGAGAACAGCTCCATTGAGTTTGCTGGATATCAGACACATATGCTCAGGCCACCAGCCTGTATGCATCTGAGAGGGCCTGGGACAAGTCAACAACACTTTCTAGTTGAATTTTATTTTTAAATTATTCTTAAATTTTTAAAGATTATTGAAAGAGTATTTTTTAGCCAATATTATTTACTTTGGGGGCTTTCCTGGTGGCACAGCAATAAAGAATCAGCCTGCCAATTTAAGAGACAAAGGAGATGTGGGTTCGATTCCTGGATTGGGATGATCCTCTGGAATAGGAAATGGAAACCCATTCCAGTATTCTTACCTTGAAAGTTTCATGGACAGAGGAGCCAGGTGGGCTATAGTCCATGGGGTCGCAAAGAGTCAGATGCAACTGAGCGCGTGTGCACACACACACACTTACTTTTTTGTCAGCTGACCTTACTGGACCCTTACCTATGTAATATTCTGTACACAGGATTATGAATGACCGGAGATGATCCTTAATTTAAGGAACTTGCAGGAAGATGAGTGGGGTGAGAAAACACATAAAGGGCATCATCTCCACAACCCCAGCCTCATCCCAGCTGAAATATCCTCCACCCAGGGGTTCCATGCATGGAAAATAGCCCCCCATCTGACTGTAGCTCACAGCACTGAAAGATTCCAACAGAAGGACAAGGTCTTTGAATGCTAAGATTATTACACATGGTAAGCATTCCATGGGTGTCTAATAATTGAATGAGAATGCACTAGAAATACAAGGCAGCATGTAATGTCTTTGTCAGCAGTATTGGACAATTTGGAAAGAGTGCTCAGGGAAAGTTTTTCCAAACATTAACTGAGTTGTACTTAAATAAAAAAAAGAAAAGGTGTTCTTATGTGGAAGGTACAGCATTAACACACATAGAAACAGAAAGGTGTACCCAGACCTCTGAGATACAGATGATTGCTCACTTGCCATGGTGACTTTATCTTGGAAAAACAGGAAGAGATGGTGGTGAAAGTCATGTCAAATTATTTGCATGGATTATTTTCTGGGCTTTATAACAATCCCATGCTGCTGCTGCTAAGTCACTTCAGTTGTATCCTACTCTGTGCGACCCCATAGAAGGCAACCCACCAGGCTCCCCTATCCCTAGGATTCTCCAGACAAGAACACTGGAGTGGGTTGCCATTTCCTTCTTTTTTTTTTTTTTTTTTTTTAATTTTATTTTATTTTTAAACTTTACATAATTGTATTAGTTTTGCCAAATATCAAAATGAATCCGCCACAGGTATACATGTGTTCCCCATCCTGAACCCTCCTCCCTCCCTCCCTCCCCATTCCATCCCTCTGGGTCGTCCCAGTGCACCAGCCATTTCCTTCTCCAATCCATGAAAGTCAAAAGTGAATCTGTGGGAGAGGGAGAGGGTGGGAAGATTTGGGAGAATGGCATTGAAACATGTAAAATATCATGTATGAAATGAGTTGCCAGTCCAGGTTCGATGCATGATACTGGATGCTTGGGGCTGGTGCACTGGGACGACCCAGAGGGATGGAATGGGGAGGGAGGAGGGAGGAGGGTTCAGGATGGGGAACACATGTATACCTGTGGCGGATTCATTTTGATATTTGGCAAAACTAATACAGTTATGTAAAGTTTAAAAATAAAATAAAATTTAAAAAAAAATAAAAAAAAAAGGAAGAAAGTGAAGTCGCTCAGTGTTGTTCGACTCTTAGCGACGCTATGGACTGCAGCCAGCCAGGCTCCTCTGTTCTTGGGAGTTTCCAGGCAAGAGTACTGGAGTGGGGTGCCATTGCCTTCCCTGGGAGTTAGTAACTATTACTGGCTTTATATTACAGGTGAGGAAACACAGACCCAGAACAGGAGCATCCGTTGTGCGCCATTCAGTGGCGTGCAGGGCTAGGTTTGGAATTCAGCGGTCTGCGCGTGGAGTCTGAGCCGGCAGCCACTGCAGCTGCTGCCGCCCTGTAAGGTTAAGGGAACGACCTCTGGACCCGGACCAAGAGCCATTTCTCTGAAGTCATTGGCTCATACTCTGCTGGACAAGTCATCATCTCCAACAGAATAGTTGGAGGGGCTGAGGCTGGAAATCAGTTGGAAGAATAGCAGTCTGCAGAAATATTTTTCTAGATTTCTAATTGTGGTAGCAGACGCTGTAAGTCAGACAGGTGCAATTGCCGGATCATATCATAATTCTACTTTTGACTTTTTGAAGAGCTGTCATACTGTTGCCCAGAAAAGCAACACAATTTTACATTTTTACCAACAGTGCCCATGGGTTTAAATTCCTCCATGTCCTCACCAACACTTGTTCGTTTAGTTTTTTCTTTTCTTTTAATAGTAGCCATCCTAATTGGCATGAGTTGGTTCTGATTTGCATTTCCCTAGAGATTAGTGGTGTTGAACGTAAAGTCATGTTCTTATTGGCCATTTGTATATCTTCTTTGGAGAAAGGTTCTATTCAAGTATTTTGCCCTTTTATTTTTTTATTATAAATTCATTTATTTTAATTGGAGGTTAATTACTTTGCAATATTGTATTGGTTTTTCCATACATCAACATGAATCCACCACGGGTGTACATGTGCTCCCATCCTGAACCCCCCTCCCACCTCCCTCCTGTACCATCCCTCTGGGTCATCCCAGTGCACCAGCCTCAAGCATCCTGTATCATGCATTGAACCTGGACTAGCAATTCATTTCATACATGATAATTTACAGGTTTCAATGCTATTCTCCCAAATCATCCCACCCTCTCCCTCTCCCACAGAGTCCAAAAGACTGTTCTATACATCTGTGTCTCTTTTGCTGTCTCGAATACAGGGTTATCATTACCATCTTTCTAAATTCCATATATATATGCATTAGTATACTGTATTGGTGTTTTTCTTTCTGGCTTACTTCACTCTGTATGATAGGCTCCAGTTTCATCCACCTCATTAGAACTGATTCAAATGTATTCTTTTTTAAAAATCAGATTTGCTTTGTTGCTATTGTTAGCAAACTCTATTTTTTTAAGTTTTAGCTTTATAAATAAATAAGCATGAATAGAAAGTACAATTGCCACATACTCTCACCTCCAATACTTAATTTTTCTTATTATTAAAATCTTGCATTATTGTCATATATTTGTCACAATTGATAAGCCAATATTAATACATTATTAACTAGATTTCATAGCTTACACTAAGGTTTGGTTTTTGTGTGTGTGCTGTGCATTCTATGGGTTTTGGTAATGCATAACCATATAATGACATGTCCCCACACTTATAGTATCATATAGGATAGTTTCACTGTCTTAAAATTTCCCTATGCTCAGCCTATTTTTTTTTAATTTATTTATTTTTTAATTGAAGGGATAATTGCTTTACAGACTTTTGTTGTTTTCTGTCAAGCCTCAGCATGAATCAACCATAGGTATACATACATCCCCTCCCTTTTGAACCTCCCTCCCATCTCCCTGCCCATCCCACCCTTCTAGGTTGATGCAGAGCCCCTGTTTGAGTTTCCTGAGACTACAGAAAATTCCCCTCGGCTATCTATTTTACATATGGTAATGTAAGTGTCCATGTTACTCTTTCGATACATCTCACTCTCCCCTCCCCTCTCCCCATGTCCATAAGTCTATCTTCTATGTCTGCTTCTCCATTGCTGCCCTGTAATAAATTCTTCAGTACCATTTTTGTATATTCTGTATATATGTTTTAGAATACAATATCTATCTTCTCTTTCTGACTTGCTTCAGTCTGCTTAATATGCTCTAGGTTCATCAACCTCATTAGAACTCACTCAAATGTGTTCCTTTTTATGGTTGAGTAATATTCCACTGTGTACAGGTATCACAACTTCCTTATCCACTCACCCGTCACTGGACATCTAGGTTGCTTCCATGTTCTAGTTATTGTAAATAGTGCTGTGATGACCAATGGAATACATGTTTCTCTTTCAATTTTAGTTTTCTCAGGGTATATGCCTAGGAGTGGGATTTCAGGGTCATATAGTGGTTTTATTCCTAGTTTTTAAAGGATCCTCCATACTGTCTTCCACAGTGGCTGTATCAATTCACATTCCCACCAACAGTGCACTCAGCCTATTTATTCATCTCTCTTCCACACCCCTGGTAAGCACTGATTTTTTTTTCTTTCTCCCAAGTTGTGCCTTTTTTTTCCAGAATGTCATATAGCTGGAATTGTATGGTTTGTGGCCTTTTCAGATTGGTTTCTTTCACTTAGCAACTTGTATTTAAGGTTCCCCCATCTCTATTCACATCTTGATAGCTCATTTCTTTCTGTAAATGAATAATATCCCATTGTATGTATACACCACAGTGTTTTTTTTCCATCTACCTACTGAAAGACATCTTGATGTATCTGTCTTGGCATTTATGAATAAAGCTGCTGTAAACATCCATGTGCAGCTTTTTATGGGGGCATACATTTTCAATTCATTTCCGCAATTACCTAGGCATGTTATGGCTGGATCAAATGGTAAGAGTATATTTAATTTTGTAAGAAATTGCTAGATGATCTTCTGAAGTGGCTATACTATTTTGCATTCCCACTAGCAATGAATGAGAGTTCCTGTTGCTCCACATTCTTGCCAGAACTTGATGTTCTCCATGCTTTGTATTTTAGCCATAATGACAGATGTGTAGTGATATATCATTGTGTTTTAATTTGTAATTTTTTAATGACATACCATATTGAATATATTTTCATATGTTTATTTTCCATTTGTTTATCTTTGATGAGGTATCTGTTCAGACCTTTTGCCCATTTAAATCGGGTATTGACTATGCCAAAGCCTTTGCCTGTGTGGATCACAATAAACTGTGGAAAATTCTGAAAGAGATGGGAATACCAGACCACCTCACCTGCCTCTTGAGAAACCTATATGCAGGTCAGGAAGCAACAGTTAGAACTGGACATGGAACAACAGACTGGTTCCAAATAGGAAAAGGAGTACATCAAGGCTGTATATTGTCACCCTTCTTATTTAACTTATATGCAGAGTACATCATGAGAAATGCTGGGCGGGATGAAGCACAAGCTGGAATCAAGATTGCCAGGAGAAATATGAATAACCTCAGATATGCAGATGACACCACCCTTAAGGCAGAAAGTGAAGAGGAACTCAAAAGCCTCTTGATGAAAGTGAAAGAGGAGAGTGAAAAAGTTGGCTTAAAGCTCAACATTCAGAAAACTAAGATCATGGCATCTGGTCCCATCATTTCATGGCAAATAGATGGGGAAACAGTGGAAACAATGACAGACTTTTTTTGGGGGGAGGGGCTCCAAAATCACTGCAGATGGTGATTGCAGCCATGAAATTAAAACACGCTTACTCCTTGGAAGGAAAATTATGACCAACATAGATAGCATATTAAAAAACAGAGACATTACTTTGCCAACAAAGGTCCATCTATCCAAGGCTATGGTTTCTCCAGTGGTCATGTATGGATGTGAGAGTTGGACTGTGAAGAAAGCTGAGCACTGAAGAATTGATGCTTTTGAACTGTGGTGTTGGAGAAGACTCTTGAGAGTCCCTTGGACTGCAAGGACATCCAACCAGTCCATTCTAAAGGAGATCAGTCCTGGTGTTCATTGGAAGGACTGATGCTCAAGCTGAAACTCCAGTACTTTGGCCACCTCATGTGAAGAGTTGACTCACGGGAAAAGACCCTGATGCTGGGTGGGACTGGGGGCAGGAGGAGAAGGGGACAACAGAGGATGAGATAGCTGGATGGCATCACCGACTCGATGGACATGAGTTTGGGTAAACTCCAGGAGTTGGTGATGGACAGGAAGGCCTGGCGTGCTGTGATTCACGGGGTCACAAAGAGTCGGACACGACTGAGCGACTGAACTGAACTGAACTCTGTGTTTTCTTATTGTTGAGTTTTAAGAGTGCTTTGTATATTTTAGGTGCAAGTCTTTTTTTCAGGTATGGTTTTGCAATATTTACAAGTCTCAGAATTATATACATGTCTCAGTCTGTGATTTGTTGTTTCATTCTCTGAACACTCTCCATCATAGAGCAAAAATTTTTAATTTTAATTAAATCCAACTTGTCAATTTTTTTTCTAATAGATGGTGCTTTTGTAACTCTATCTAAAAAAGGCATTGCCAAACCTAAGGTCACCTAGGTTTTCTATGCTAGTTTTTAGGACTTTTATAGTTTTGGTCTATGATCCCTTTTGAGTTAAACTTTGTGTAAGATCTGTGTTTCTATTCCTTTTCTTTTCTTTATTTCCTTTGGCTTGTGGATGTCCAGTTGTTCCAGCACCATTTGTTGGAAAAGCCTATTATTTCCCCTTTGAATTATCCTTGCTCCTTTTTCAAAGATCGGTTCACTATATTTGTGTGGGTCTATTTATGGTTCTCTCTCTTGTTTCATTGATATGTCTGCCTATTTTTCACCAATAGTCCACCCTCTTCTTTATTGTAGTTCTATGTCTGAGTTATATAAAGTTACTATATATATGTTTGTGCATTAGATATAAATTCACTATAGCTTTAAGTATGCTATACTTAAAGCTATACCATGCCCTTCTGTTTATCAGCACACCTGTCTATCATCAGAATATTGGCAGCTGGTATCGCCAACCACTAGCTAGCTATTGAGATCAACATCAATGGATCAATCATGTTATTAAATGTTAACACATCTTATAGAGATTTCTACTGCCTTGAGGCATAGAATGCAGTGCCTGGAGGACACTCAAATGACATGGCCAGGAAAGAGGTAGATTGAGGGAGGCAGTAGCAGGCTGATCACCCGTCGTACTGCCTGTTAGGCCATGCTTGGAGCTGAGTTCTGGGATGAGGCCTCTCGGGTGGGGGCTGCCATCAGGTTCCAGCTTGTTGCCCATCATCCAGGATCCTTCACTTTGCCCACTGACCCTCTACCTTCTAAATACTTAAATTCCTCTGCCATAGCCCTCCTTCTAGGTCTCTAAAGTCTCATCCCTAAAAACGCTTCTCCTTTGACCCACAAAGACAGATTACACGCATGTATATATACACACATATATATTTCCTCCTCCTGCCACGTGTGATGTAAAGAATTAGATTCTGTGTCCCAAAGTGAGTTATCAACTCTGTCTAGAACACAGCCAATAAAGAGAGGGGTGTAATCTCTGATAGAGCCTTGTCCCTGCTGTGCACATTTTTATTTGCTAGTAATCAGTATATAATCCACACTACATATTGAAGTACTCCCCTTTCATTTTCTCTGCCTCTTGAGTATACATTCCTGGCTGTAAGCAGCGCTAGTCTTATATTGGTTTTTTCATTCAAATCCCTTTCCATCAAAACTCACACAAAAGGACTAGCCAAGTGGTGAAACATATACAGATGAATTATGCCTCTTGCTATGGTGACCACACCTCAAAACAGTACAGAGTGATGATAGGTTCCATCAAGGCAAGGAACTCAAAAGACTTTTGCCAAATTAGACAACTACACAAAGAGGGGTATTCTGTTCTCCATGGAGTAGAGAACAGCAGTCAGTCATTCTATCCCTCACCAGGATAACACTCCCAATTCCGAAGCCATTTTGGGTAAAGTACTCTATGTAAGATCCAACAGTGTCAATGGATTCAATGGTAAAGAGAATTGGACATAAAATGAAAGCAATTCTTTTCCATGATTGCTAAATACCATAGAAGTCCATGTTCTCTGTAAAGAAAAGCTTTAGAGCATGAGGATTTATTTCCTCAAAAAGAAAATGAACATGGTTTCCAGATAAGACTTCAGTTCATAACTCTAAATTGCATACTCTAAGTAAAGAAACATTTTCTCTCTTGTCATCACAATGAATAGAAACGTTTTCATGCTTATTTTTTCTTAGAAAAATAGTCACGGTGGATGATACATTATGTTTGTTGATAACTGCTTGGTATCAATAGACATTCAAAAGGTATCCAGCCCCAACTTGAAGCAATAACAATATTCTACATTTTCTGCTGCCACTAGAGTGTAAGATAGGAGAAGGCAATAGCACCCCACTCCAGTACTCTTGCCTGGAAAATCCCATGGGCGGAGGAGCCTGGTAGGCTGCAGTCCATGGGGTCGCTAAGAGTCAGACATGACTGAGTGCCTTCACTTTCACTTTTCACTTTCCTGCATTGGAGAAGGAAATGGCAACCCACTCCAGCAACCCACTTGCCTGGAGAATCCCAGGGACGGGGGAGCCTGGTGGGCTGCCGTCTAATGGGGTCGCACAGAGTCGGATACGACTGAAGTGATTTAGCAGCAGCAGCAGAGTGTAAGATAGACAGCAGGACAAGGGGCATATTTTCAGCTCACACTTTTTCAAGTACCGACTAACTAGTAGGTGGACCCTGCCCTTTTCTTATTTCTCTTTTCACTTATCCACAATTTGTCCATTTCATGTTTCATCGTGTCAAAAGAGAGATATTATACTGAGCAGTAATAAAATTCAGAATCATCAGTTTGGTTACTTTTTTAATATAACTGATAAAAGGCTAAATAGGAACAGATGTTGAAGTTACTGACACAAATTTGAGACTCAGGAATATTTGATTTTATTTGGGTTCATGTTTTCCCACTCCCTTGGCTGGTTCTTACCATAATTGTCAGGACATACCTTGCATACATAAACATTCAATAACTATGAATTGAGCAAATTAATATATAATGCTTGGGTTTGCCAAGTTAATGAACTATGGCAATTGAAACATTTGAAATATGTAGTTGAGGAGCTGAAGTTATACTTTTAAAAAGTTTCATTTGTTTGCATGTGTGTTTAAACAGCCCATGGGGCTAGGAGCTTCTGTGTTGGGCAGAGCAACCAGCATGGAGTTTTACAGATGAGATCACACAACCTTTCTAGCACCTTCTCCCCAGAGGCCTGCCACTCTCTCAGCATTTCCGTAGCATATTCTAACTCAGTATTTCCAAACATAAATAATGCATAGGTATCTTTTAAAAGAGAAACAAAATTCCTCAACTCTAGTGCTGCTTCAGAATTTGATTTGTCTTTCATACTATGTGAAGCATGATGGCCACCACTTTTCCATTATTAAACACCCACAAAACCTTTATTTGTCCCAGGTAATGACATTGTAGAGCTTTTGTACAGCTCCATAACAAAAAAGTAGGTCCTAAAATGGCAGGACAAGTCTCATAAGAATCATCTGGGGGACCTGAAATAGACCTTAAAGCACGGCTCTTTCATCTGTTCATCCAATGAAAATCCTAAAAAAAAAAAAAATTCTTCTAGAGAATTCATAAACCTCAGTTTGATCGATGCTGTTCTAACATCACTTGTAAAATATCCTACTTCATGGCACTATGCTCCTGGCAAAAACCTCCAGTTTCAGAAGATGAGTATCCCCAAGCAGGATTCTAGCAATGCTGACAGCCAGCCATGGAATCATCACAGTCGGGTCTAGTGTAGGGAATCCTCTTTCAACAAATCAGAACCCACTGCGGAGCTGGAGCTCCTTTCCCCTCTAGAATGGTCTGCAAGGAAAAGAAAAAGGATTAGCTAAATATCGCTATCACCAACTTGCAGCCTGATCATGAGAAAGTCACTTTGGTCATTGCACATCATTCTCTTGTTTCATGAACCTGAGTCTCTCTGAAACATTTAGTCTTGAAAGAGTTTCACGAGAGGTTCTGATGTCAATCTAAGCCTGTTTCTGCATCTCTGCCCTTGTAAGGACCACCATACCCTCTGTGATCAATGTTCACTTGCTGTACAATGAGTTGTACTTTTGTGGTCAGGATTTGGTGCATAGAATTCAACTCAAGAGGAATGAACAAATGATGTAGATGTACATTGCTCCTCATGACCCGTATGCTGAGAAACCCCCTACAACATAATGACTTGTAAATAACTTCACACCCTCCTGCCTATCTGAAATTTACATTTCTTAATTGGAATATTTAATTTTATATTGTGGGTTGTTTTAATATCTCCCAACAAATTCATTAACTCCTCGATGTTACCATCCCAGCACCTCCTTTTATCTCTCCACACCCATGAGTCATTTAGAGTCACTGGCACAAAACAACACCGTCACTAGCCTCCTCAAGAAACAGAATCAAATCTGCCTGTCCTATGGGGCTTTGTAGTGTCACTGAAGGATGGGGATTCTACAGCAGTGGGCTCAACTCTCCACCATCTCCCTCCCTCCTTTCTGCTCATCCTCTGCAAACTTTCAAAGATCCACTGGAAGCCCTCCCCCAGTCTCCACCTCAAGGGAACTCCCCCAAAACTCCTACTCCACTTTTGCTTTTGTTCACCAGTGCAGGAGACGTGAGAGGTGCAGTTTTGATCCCTGGGTCAGGAAAATCCCCTGGAGGAGGAAGTGGCAATCCACTCCAGTATTCTTGCCTGGAAAATTCCATGGGTAGAGGAGCCTAGCAGGCTACAGTCCATGGGGCCTCAAAGAGTTGGATACGACTGAGAGACTGAGCACACACACATAGGAGAAAAAAATAGTCCAGGCAAGAGCCAGTTTGCATGATGTGTAAACTCCATTCATTGAATCAGACTTTTTTAAAGGAAATGTTTCTGTAAGTACCTCTTTCTTATGTGCGTATTTGAAGTAGGGTGTTTATTTCTTCCAGTTGCTAGCATAGCCAAGTGTCACATGGCACATCACATTCACATTTAAGCTTAGATACATTAAAGCTGGTGCAATTTCCCTGAAGAAAAATGTGACTTCAAAGAGTACCCTGATTATGGTATTATCCCACTCAAACGGAAACAACATCGGCAAATTTGCCAGGGGATGGATTTCAATGACTAAATTCAAATCTTCAGAAGGCATAATAAAACAGTAGAAAATATTCCAAATGATCCAAATCACTGAAGATGTAATTTTTAAAATTATAACCAGTCTTTTCAGAGAACTTGTCTGGTGACCCAATAGTTTCAGAATCTTGAAAATCCTCTGAGGGTATTAAAAACATGTAGAACCAGACTATTTATAGCCTCTTCTTAATGGTCTTCCAAATTTGCAGTTTCATCTAAATTTATACATCTTCTGGATAAGAAGTATGATTTCAATATTCAAACAGGTTTGTCACTTAAATATCGCAGTGGAACTAATTGGTAGTCATCAACCTCAGAAACTTACATTCTATTGTGGGAGAAGGAAATAAAAGAATTAGAAGACTCATTGATTAGCTTTTGGTGCATGACAAACTAAAATTTACTGGCTTAAAATCTTCCAGGAGCTGTTCCTATGGGCCAGGGCCACAGTCCAGCCTTGTCTCTACATTACATCATGCATATACAAGGAAGCCAGGAACACAGGTTTTCTTGATTTGGGATTTAATTTTGTCTTTACTGAAACTGACAAATTACAATTATCAGATGGCTCCTCAACTATGTTATTTTAGTAAAAATAAATTTAATGTAAAAATCCCCATGGTTCTGCAGGTCAGTAACTGGGGCTAGGCTGAACTGATTGGCTGTCTTGATCTCAGTGGGCTGGTTCACATGTCTGGGGTCAACTACCAGATATCTGTGGCTGTCTAATCTAGGATGATTTTGAGTGGGACATTTCATTTCTGTTCCACATTTTAAAAATATCTTTTATCAGGGTAGCCTGGGTTTGTTTTCATGGTAGTTTCATGGTTCCACAAGAAAGACAGAATTATGAAATACCTCTTAATATCCAGAGTCAAGACTGGCATAGTGTCGTTTTTGCTGCCCAAGCAAGTCACAGGTCAGACCAAAGTCAAAGGATGGAGAAACAGACTGTCATACTAAGTGAAGTAAGGTATTTAGACAAAGAGACATATTGGTATGATGTATCTCTTATAAGCAAAATATAAAAAGATAATCTAAAAGATACAAATGAACTTACTTACAAAAGAGAAACAGACTCACAATCTCAGAGAAGGAATTTACAGTTACCAGGATGGAAGGGTCAGGAGAAGGGATAGTTAGGGAGTTTGGGATCAACATGTATGTACATACTGTTATATTTAAAATAGATAACCAACAAAGACCTACTGTATAGCACAGGGAACTCTGCTCAACATTATATAACAACCTAAGTGGGAAAAGAATTCGAAAAAGAATAGATACATGTATAGGTGTAACTGAATCACTTTGCAATACACCTGAAACTATCACAGCATGGTTCATCAACTATGCTGTGCTGGGCTTAGTCGCTCAGCCATGTCTGACTCTTTGCAAAATCAAAGAGGTTCCTCTGTCAATGGGGATTCTCCAGGCAAGAATATGGGAATGGGTTGCCATGCCCTCCTCCAGGGGATCTTTCCAATCCAGGGATCGAACCCAGCCTCCCAAATTGCAGGTGGATTCTTTGCCATCTGAAGCACCAGGGAAGCCCAAGAATATTGGAGTGGGTAGCCTATCTCTTCCACTGTATAATGGTAGGGGATTTGACTTAGGTCACGCCTGAATGGTCTAATGGTTTTCCCTACTTTCTTCAAGTTAAGTCTGAATTTGGCAATAAGGAGTTCATGGCCTGAGCCATAGTCAGCTCCCAGTCTTCTTTTTGCTGACTGTATAGAGCTTCTTTGTCTTCAGCTGCAAAGAATATAATCAATCTGATTGAGTACATCATCTGGTTATATCCATGTGTAGAGTTATCTCTTGTGTTCTTAAAGACAGTGCTTGCTGTGACCAGTCCATTCTCTTGGTAAAACTCTGTTAGACTTTGCCCTGCTTCATCTTGTACTCCAAGGCCAAACTTGCCTGTTACTCTGGGTATCTCTTGACTTTCTACTTTTGCATTCCAGTCCCCTGTGACGAAAAGGATATCTTTTTTTTTTTTTTTTTTTGGTACTAGTTCTAGAAGGTCTTGTAGGTCTTAATAGAACCATTCAACTTCAGCTTTTTTGGCATTACTGTTTGGGGCATAAACTTGGATTACTGTAATATTGAATGGTTTACCATGGAAATGAGCAAAAATTCTGTCATTTTTGAGACTGCTCCCAAGTACTGCATTTCAGACTCTTTTGTTGACTATGAGGACTACTTCATTTCTTCTAAAGGATTCTTCCCCACAGTAGTAGATATAATGGTCATCTGAGTTAAATTCACCCATTCCAGTCCATTTTAGTTCACTAATTCCTAAAATATCAATGTTCACTCTTCCCATCTCTCGTTTGACCACTTCCAATTCACCCTGATTCATGGGCCTAACATTCCAGGTTCCTATGCAATATTGCTCTTTACAGCATTGGACTTTACTTCCAACACCAGCCACATCCACAACTTGGTGTTGTTTTTGCTTTGGCTTTGTCTCTTCATTCTTTCTGGAGTTATTTCTCCATTCTTCTCCAGTAGCATATTGGGCACCTACTGACCTAGGGAGTTCATGTTTCAGTGTCATATCTTTTTGCCTTTTTATACTGTTCATGGGGTTCTCAAGGCAAGAATACTGAAGTGCTTTGCCATTCTCTTCTCCAGTGGACCACATTTTTTCAGAACTCTCCACCATGACCCGTCCATCTTGGGTGGCCCTACACGGCATGGCTCATAGTTTCTTAGATTTAGACAAGGCTGTGATCCACGTGATCAGTTTGGTTAGTTTTCTGTGATTGTGGCTTTCATTCTGTCTGCCCTCTGCTGGATAAGGAAGAGACTTGTGGAAGCTTCCTGATGGGAGAGACTGACTGTGGGGAAAACTGGGTCTTGTTCTGAAGGGCAGGGCCATGCCCAGTAAATCATTAATCCAATTTTCTGTTGATGGACAGGGCTGTGTTCCCTCCCTGTTTTTTGGCCTGAGGCCAAACTATGGTAGGGGTAATGACACCACAGTAAGCCACTCAACCCACACTTCTGCCAGAGACCCCTGCACAATTCACAGGCAAGTCTGGCTCAGTCTCTTGTGGGGACACTGCTCCTTTCCCCTGGCTCACGGTGCACACAAGGTTTTATTTGTGCCCTCCAAGAGTCTGTTTCCCCAGTCTTGTGGAAGTTCTGTAATCAAATCCCACTGGCATCCAAAGTCAAATTCCCTGGGGGTTCTCAGTCTATTTGCCAGATCCTGAGGTTGGGAAATCTGTTTTGTGTTCTAGAACTTTCCTAACAGTGGGAGAATTTCTTTGGACAGAGGATTATATATAATCAATCACACTCCAATACAAAATAAAGAGGTTTTAAAAAAAAAAAAAAAAAGGATGGAGAAATAGGTTCCACCTCTCCTGGAAAAAAAACTTTTAAAGCCACATGGCAAAGGGATGTGGACACAGGAATGGGAACAACAGTAGTCATTTTTGCAAGAAATCTCCCATAAAATCATTTCCCAACTTTGAAGTGTTTCAAACCTACAAGAGTAAGTAAAAAATTCACCCAGGAAATTCCCAAGGATAACAACAAGGTTGTCATCTCTATTTGCTATCAATTAATACAAGTTACCTACTCACCATTGTTTCTACTTGAAGAGATTTTCCACTTACTTATCCAGTCCTGTCTCTACTCTAGTCACACCTGATCTCTTCCATGTTCTTGGTTTTCTCCAATTTTTTAAAGCAAAACAAAACGTAATGGTCAATTTTTGGTGATTACTGTCTAAAATTTTCCTGTGATAGTTGATAGCTGAGGTACTTGGCAAATGTTTGTGATACTTGACCTGGATGGGGAAGTTTTACAACTCTAAGGATTTAATAAAAGACCTATCTGCTGTCCTGTGGACTTCCCTGGTGACTCAGAGGGTGAAGGATCTGCCTGCAATGCAGGAGACCCGGGTTCAGTCCCTGGAGAAGAGAAAGGCTACCTACTCCAGTATTCTTGCCTGGAGAAGTCCATGGACAGAGGAGCCTGATGGGCTACAGTCTATAAGGTTGCAAAGAGTTGGGCATGACCGAGTTGACTAACACCGTCACTTTCATGTTGCACTATGGGACACCATCCCTGAAGTTCGGCACCTACTTGTGTAAGAAAAAAGGAAAAACTCAAAAATGTATTAATAGTACTGAGCTTGGGATGCAAGCTTGGATAAGGACATGAGGGTCTTATCTGTCCAGACAGGAAGGCATGCTCCTCATCAGAGATCCTGGTGATGGACCTAGGCTGCCAGTAAATAGCACTGAAGCCCACTTCTGGACTTTGACCAGTGGGGCGCTGACATGAACGCTAGTAGACATGTGCAGGGAGATCCCTCTAGACCAGTGTTGTCCAACAGCAGAATAATGTCAGGCACTTGTGTAACTCTGAGTATGCTAGTACAGGTGAACTTCACTGTATAGTCCTTTGCTTTATCACAGTTTACAGATACTAATTACTTTTTTTTTTACAAATTAAAAGTTTGTGACAACCCTGCATTAAGCAAGTCTATCAGCACCATTTTTCCAACAGCATTTTTCTCACTTTATGTCTCCATGTCACATTTTAGTAATTCTCACAATATTTCAAATATTTCCATTATTATTATATTTGTTATGGGAATCTGTGATCAGTGTTTGATGTTATTACTATGACTTGCTGAAGTCTCAGAAGATGGTTAGCATTTTTAGCAATATTTTTAAATTAAGGCATATCCATTGCCTTTTAGACATAATGCACACTAATGGGGAGAAGGCAATGGCACCCCCACTCCAGTACTCTTGCCTGGAAAATCCCATGGGTGGAGGAGCCTGGTGGGCTGCAGTCCATGGGGTCGCTAAGAGTCAGACACGACTGAGCGACTTCACTTTCACTTTTCAGTTTCATGCATTGGAGAAGGAAATGGCAACCCACTCCAGTGTTCTTGCCTGGAGAATCCCAGGGACGGGGAAGCCTGGTGGGCTGCCGTCTATGGGGTCACACAGAGTCGGACACGACTGAAGCAACTTAGCAGCAGCAGCACACTAATAAACTACAATATAGTCTAAGTCTTATATGCACTAAGAAACCAAAAAAATTCATGTGATTCACTCTATTGTGATATTCACTTCATTGAGATGGTTAGGAAGTGATCCCACAATATCTCCAAGGTATGCCTGTGGTCACATTTTAAAGGTAAAGAGAAATAAATGAAATTAGCTTTAAGAATATATGTTTAATGCTATGTATCCCAAATATTAAGTCATCAATAAAGTGTGACACTCACCTGCCTTTGAAGGCAAAATGCATGCCATGGTCCTGTCTGCAAACCATGTGTCTAGCACAATGCTTGGCACATAACGCATCACAAATATCTGTAAGCTGAATGAAAACAACACAAACACCGACAACAATCAGTGGGTGACTGTTGTATGCTATGAGGTGGTTCATTGTCTAGAAGCATAAGCACTTTATTCCATAAAGTTTTGGTTAAAACTCTTAAAACTAAAGGCCATCCCAACTATTTTAATCATAGAGTCTTAATCTTTAAATTATATAAACAACTTACATCATCCCTGACTTCCACTCAGCAGCTTATCAGAGGACAGAAATTCCTTAGCCATGGAGTAAGTCTGACATTTAGGAGTGTTAGAGAAACAACCAAGAGAGCGTTGTAAAAACAGCCCTTGGGTGCCTCGGGGTCCTTCATAAGGACATATATTTATTTTCCAGGAAATGGATTTCATGTAGTTTACACTTACACCTCCCATTTGACTCTGAGTTCTATGACAGCTATTTTTTTCTGCTATGAAATCACTTAGACTCTTAACTCCACTTGATGGGCACTACTTCAAATATTCGCAAAGCTCTCTGTAAATGTCCAAACTTCGTTTCTGCATCCATAAATACATCAGTAAAAGAAGAATCACATATCACGTCAAAAGACAGGTTCAAATTTTAGCCTGAGATTCTCTCTGAAGTTAGCAATCTCTAAAATATAAGTCACTACTTTTTAAAAAATGTTTTGTTCTTTTTTTTTCCTGGACAAAGAAAGACAGGGTGTGAAAGGAGGGGAAACATGAGCCCAAGAGATAAATCTCAGTGGCTGGCAAAACTGGACCCACCAACCTGACCAACAGTACTGGCATATTTAATGGGAGTGAATCCTCATGGCTGAGATTATAAACAAGCAACCTTTCAGCTTTTGTCTCCCTAACCATTTAGTCAATAAACGAAAAATTATTTAACATTTCCTATTGTTTTAAAAGATTGCTTTGATGTGGACCATTTTTTTTAAGTCTTTTTAAAATTTGTTACAATGTTGCTTCTGTTTTATGTTTTGGTTTTTTGGCTGAGAGTCGTGTGGAATCTTTGCTCCATGAGCAGGGATCCAACCCACATCCCATGAGTTGGAAGGTGAAGTCTTAACCACTGGACTACCAGGAAGTCCCACCATTTTCTATTGAGCAGAGCTAGATAAAGAAAAACAGACGGTGCAGCAGGAACAAAAGTCATAATCCTTCCCATCGAGTTGCTTTAACTTTATTTGGTAAATAAGTCCAAGGTCACCTTGAGCCACTATTTCACCTTATTTCCTTTTTGCAATATCCCTTCAATGGAGCAGGATTGCCTCCTTAAAAGAGTTTCCTATCACACCAATAATATACTATGCTATACTTTACTTTGTTATTTTAAATTATTACTGTATTACAACCTGGAAAATGATAAATGATAGACAAATAGAAGTTTATTTAATTGGGGCTGTTTCTGTCTCTAATTTGGCTAAGGTCCTAAAAAGTAGGGGAGAACACAGTAGGTGGCAGGTACTTGCACCTTTAGAAAGAAGTTGCCTGCATGCTCTCATTTCCGTCATGTCCGACTCTTTGTGACCCTATGGACTGTAGCCCACCAGGCTCCTCTGTCCATGGGGTTCTCCAGGCAAGAATACTGGAGAGGGTTACCATACCTACTCCAGTGTATCTTCCCGAACCAGAGATTGAACCTGAGTCTATTCCACTTCCTACATTGGCAGGCTGGTTCTTTACCACTAGGCTTCCTTGGTAGCTCAGTTGGTAAAGAATCTGCCTGCAATGCAGGAGACCCCAGCTTGATTCCTTGGTGGGAAGATCCCCTGGAGAAGGGATGGGCTTCCCCCTCTAGTATTCTTGGGCTTCCCTGACGGCTCAGGTGGTAGAGAATCTGCCTGCAATGTGGGAGACCTGAGTTGGATCCCTGGGTTGGGAAGATCCCCTGAAGGAGGGCATGGCAACCCACTCCAGTATTCTTGCCTGGAGAATCCCCATGGACACAAGAGCCTGGCAGGCTACAGTCCATGGGGTCACAAAGTGTGGGACATAACTGAACAATTAAGCACAGCACAGTGCCACCTAGGAAGCCCAGAAATGAGAGGTTAGGTTACAACAAGAAGAAGTTTGGGTTTCCCTAATAGGTTTGATCCCTGGGTTGGGAAGATCCCCTGGAAAAGGAAATGCAACCCATTCCAGTTTCTTGCCTGGAGTATCCCATGGACAGAGGAGACTGGTGGAAGTTTATGGCCTGAGCCCACACTCACCTCAAGTGTATGAAAAGGTTAGAACATCTCAGAGCAGGAGAATTGGGGAATGTTGGTGTGGTTTGTTGTTGGTTTGCTTCCTCTCCCAGGGTTTGTCCCCAGTCTGATGGAGACCTTTGGAGACTATGTCCCCTTCGTGGTGTGAAACACTTTGTGGGAAAATCTCTTGGAGAAAAATAGATTGTGGTCACCCTTGTTAGTAAAATGAAAATCTTTAGCTATAAATAAAGTAAGAAGCTACTTAAATGAAATGGTTTTGTGCCTACATATAGTTGGAGAAATTTTTTGTTATTGGAATGATGATATGAGTTGAAGAAGTTCTGGGATTGGACCAATATTTCATCCAGGAAATTTCACACAGAATTGTCAAAATGGTGTTATGACTGTTTCCCAGAGCTTATTCTTTCAACACATCAGTTCCATATTTTTATGTGCTTGCTGATTTTCTATCTTCTCCATTGGAACATAAACTCCCCAAGGGCAAGGACCTTCTCTCTTTTACTTGTCACTGATTCCTCCAAGCCTAGAAAAATGCCAACACGTTGTGAGTAGTTTTTAAATATCTGTTGATTAAATGCACAAGTGGGTAGCAGGGCATAGGGGATTAGAAGTTTTCTACATGATTTTTCTATTTTTGCCAAGAAAATTTAAGTTTATCTGAAACAGAGATTGCTTTGGGTTTTAAGTCCATATTCCCTGACTTGGACAGATGTTGCTTTTTAAATTTTTTTAATATTTTCCTTTTTTAAAAATTGAAGCATGGTTGATTTACAATATTGTGTTAGTTTAAGGTGTACCAAAAGTGATTCAGATACACATATACATATGTCAATTATTTTTCACATTCTTTTCCCATTTAGGTTATTAGAGATTATTGACTATAGTTCCCTGTGCTATATAGCAAGTCCTTGTTGGTTATCTATTTTATGTTTAGTACTGTGTCTATAGTAATCCCAAACTCCTAATTTATCCCTAATTTCCCTTCTGATAACCATAAGTTGTTTCCGATGTCGGTGGGGCTGTTCCTGTTCTGTTTATAGGTTCAATCTTGAAAAGAATACCTTGGCTGAATGTTTTTCCAAGAAAAGAAATATAAAAAGGCTGTTATACATCCTCTGGAAAGAATAGAATAGGAATAGTTCTTTGCACTCTAGCCATAATTTGTCCTGGCTTCAATGGAGGAGGCTCGAAAGTCACATTTAGGCTTCTCTTGTGTAAAGTCACAGCTGCCTAACGAGAGTCAGCGTGTGTAACTAATTACGGCTGCGGCAGCTTTTCTTTTGCCTTTGCATTTTCTCATGTGATATTCTACTGCTAATAAAACTGTCAATTTTCTTTTACTTCAATAAAAGGTCACACATGACAACAACCCCCTTTGTCTACTAACAGCAAGAGCCTTTATTAATATTTTAAATGTACACAGTGATATTTCCAAAAGGTCAGATTTTTTAAGAGACATAAAATGTCAGTCCTAATTATTTTCCCTCCTTTTCTCTGCCCCACATCACTACCACTTTGCTCTTCAGCCTCAGATATTGTGCTTATTATAAATTATGTTCAACCAGGTAAACATCAGGTAGGGTATCGGGTAAGGGGCATAGCAGGGGAGGTACATGCATTTCCAGAGTCTCTCAAGGCTAAATGGACAAATGTTACCAGAAATTGGCAACTCTGAATATAAAGATACTCATGAGCCATCAGCAATCAGATTTATAATCTTAGTACTTTTTCTAGTGCTAGAAATACTAACTAACAGGCACAGTGATAAGGATTTTACATGAAATAATTCATTATCTAGGAAAAAATTCTCTAAGCTGGGTGCTATTAATAGCCACATTTTATAAATGAAAAAACTGAATCTCAGAGACATAAGGCAATTTCTTCAAGATTTCATGCCTGATCCGAGGCAGATTCTGCCTTTTAATCTCTACATCACACAACCATATCCTACTCCCTATCAAGTTCTCCTCTGTGATCAGTAATTTGTTGTTATTCAAGTCATGTCTGACTCTTTGTGACCCCATGGACTGCAGCATGCCAGGATCCCTCTGTCCTCCACTATCTTGCAGAGTTTACTCAAATTCAAGTCCATTAAGTCAATGATGCTTTCTAACCACTTCATCCTCTGTTGCCGTCTTCTCCTTCGGTTGACTTTCAATCTTTCCCAGCATCAGGGTCTTTTCCAATGAGTCAGCTCTTCTCATCAAGTGGTCAAAGTATTGGAGCTTCAGCATCAGCATCAGTCCTTCCAATGAACACTCAGGACTGATCTCCTTTAGGATGGACTGGTTGGATCTCCTTGCAGTCCAAGAGTCTCTCAAGAGTCTTCCACAACACCACAGTTCAAAAGCATCAGTTCTTCGGTGCTCAGTCTTCTTTATGATCTAACTCTCACATTGGTACATGACTACTGGAAAAACCATAGCTTTGACTATGCAGAAATTTGTCAACAAACTGGTGTCTCTGCTTTTTAATATGCTGTCCAGGTTTATCACAGCTTTCCTTGCAAGGATCAAGCAACTTTTAATTTCAGGGACTTCTCTGGTGGTCCAGTGGTTGAGACTCCACACTCCCAACACAGGGGGTGCTGGTTCAATCCCTAATCAGAAAACCAAGATCCCACTTGCTGCAATCAGTGACAGACTTATAGAAAGGTAGCTGACTAGCGCTTGGATCACATCACTGGCTATGAGACAGGATGCAGTGCACCAGGTTACTCAAGAAGAGAACTGTAACTGACAGGTAACAAACAGGATTTGCTCACTCAGTTTGCCTAGGAAAGCCAAAAGGTGGTTTCTGACCATGGATATAATTCATAAGGATCCTTCACCTCTCTCCCTGTGAAACGTAATTTGCAAGGTTGCCTAATGCTGGGCTTTACTAAACCATTGCCAGTTACTGAAGTGCAGATTTAAATTTACCAATTTAAATCCCCTAGACAGGTAATTTTATTTAATTTGATGTATATAGAACCCTTTAATAAAAAACTGGGAACGTTCTACTTAGACAAAGTAAGATACACACAGCATTATTACAATGTCAGTGTTTTCTGTGTTACCAGAATTTCAGAGACTATGGAGGCTTTGGCATTTAAATACTTCTTTCTTTGGTGTTAAGATAAGTCAACAAACCATTTTATTTAAATATCAAGATATTGACAAGAATTATTTGTTACTAATCATCAGGGTCTTTTGCATATATCCTGGACAGTCAGGCTTGAGAATCACATCTAGTCAAGCAAACAGTGCCCAGAATACTCTAGAAGGAACTATTACATATTCTTTTTTCCATGCAAATGAGAGGATCACCCCTGCTGCAAAAAAACTCCTTGAGGGGAGTTAGAATTCCCACATTAGTCCAGTAATAACAGAGTATCCCCACCTCCACAGTCAACAGAGGCCAAGTGGAGAACTGAGAATTCAGTCTCTGACAGTAAAGAGGTGGTCCTCCTAACCCCTTGCCCTGCTGGAACTGCGTAAGAGAAAAACTTACAAAATCAACTGAAACAGGAGGTTTGAACAAGAGCAGAGTTTGGGGGCCAAATACAAACAGACAGGTTTCAGTCAAAAAAGTATGCATCATACTAAGGACCAGGAAAATCTAAAACTGCACTAAGAAAGACAATAAAATAAAAATGAACAAAGCTTCTGGACCTGTGGCACTAAAATGAATATCTAATATGTGTGTCATTAGAATTCTGGAAGGAGAAATGAAAGAGGGCAAAATTGAAAAAATATTCAAAGAAAGAATGGCTGAAAACTTTCCAGATTTGACAAGAAATGTAAACCTACTGAGTCAAGAAACAGTGAATTTAATATAAACAGAATAAACTCAGTGAATCTACACTGAGACTTATCACAACTAAATAGCTGAAAACTGAAGACCAAAAAAATCTTCAATCCCTCAGAACCCCATACCTTAACTATGGGGGGAAACAACTTAAACGACAGTGGATTTCTCATCAGAAACCGTGGGGGCCGAACGGAACAGTTGCAGCAATTTTCAAGTGTTGAAAAAAAAAGAACTAATAACCCACAATTCTATACCAAGTGAAAATATCCTTCAGGAATGAAGGGGACATCAAGATCTTCTCAGATGAAGGGAAATGAGGAGACCTGTTGCTGGGATACATTTCCTAAAATAATGGTTAAAAAAATTCTACAAACAGAAAGGAAATGATAAAAAAAAAAAGAAAGAAATCTTGGGAAAACACCGTAAGCACAAATGTGGGTTAGGCACAGTGGATTGCCCTGCTCAATAAACCAACAGGATCTAATTGACACCCATAGATCACATTACCCAACAACAGCAGAATATATATTATTGTCAGACATTTACCGAGCATGTAACAATATAGACTATACATTGGACCATAAAAACAAACCTCAACAAGTTTAAAATAATTGAAAAGATGCAGAGTGTATTCTCTGACCAAAACAAAAACAGTAACAGAAAGATAAAGGGAAAATGTCCATAATTTGGAAACTAAACACAGTTTCTCTTCAGAGCTAATGAACTTAGGGAATTTAGACATCATTGAAACTACAGGGTAGCCACGTAAAATGCTAATGTGAATGTAATCACCAACCTAGAGACTACTTACAGAGATTGTAACTGAAATCTAGTACTTAACAGAAATTCAGTAATTTTACACATTATAGATATTTTCCACATTTCCTTCTCTTATGGAATATTAGGAAAACACACTATTAATATTAGTCCATTCCAAGCTATGGGGAACTTCTAGATAGTACCACCTAAATAAAGATCATCTTGGAAAGGATTTAGAAATATGTACAGATTGAGGCTCCAATGGACTAAGTAGGTTCTCAACATCAAAGGGAAGACTCCCCAGGAAATTATTTTTACTAAACATATTTATTTCAAAATAGAATTTAAGGAAATACGTTTCAGAAGAAATACAGAAAGAGTATGCTTACCCATCTCAATCAAAGTCGCAGCAAGCTAAATTTTGAGTCCAGTTTCTGCCTTTAGTCCTATACTCTTTCTGCAGTACCATTCTATCTCTGTCTGAGGCAAGATAGGTCATATACCATGGTTGTGTCAACCTCATTTCAATTTCTACTGCCTCACATTTGAGAATAAATGTATTTAAAAATAAGCAGATGAATTATACGTGTAATCACCCATACGCTAATGCACAAGAAACAGACAATCAAAAGAAATGACCAGCAGAAGACCTGGAAAGGAATCTCATTCCTATTATTAATGTTTGTATGACTTTAGTAAAAGCCTATAATCTTTCGGAGACCTGAGCTGAGTGGGGTTCACGTCTTTGTTTCCTATTGTTAGAGGTCTTATTTTAACAGCATATGAGGGACTTCCCTGGTGGCCTAAAGGTTAAGACTCTGTGCTTCCAATGAAGGAATGTGGGTTCGATCTCAGGTCAGGGAATTAAGATCCCATATGCCTCACAGCCAAAAACCAAAACATAAAACAGAAGTAATATTGTAACAAATTCAATAAAGACTTAAAAAAAAAACGATTTACATCAAAAAAAGCTTTTTAAAGAAGAGCATATGAAATAAAACAAATAGATGAAACTTCAGCTGAAAGCAGCAGAAGTAGGACACTTCTAAGTAATGATTGCTGCAATAGAGAGAAGATTAAAGCACCAGACATCTGGTAAAAAATGGGTCTCCTACTGAAGCATTTCTATTCCAGATCATGCCTGAGTTTCCACCTTTCTCTACCTTCTTTCTAAAGTCTCTCAGTTGTAAATCTCAATAAAACCTTCAGAAGGCAATTTGGTAGAAAAATGTTTTAGCTAAATGTCTTCTGCAATGATATGCCTACAGGATTTAATTCTTCCTGCATATGTTTCTCTCATCTTAAAAGGATGTTGAATACCCAAATATCCCCTTCTGGATGGTTCCTCAAGCAGAACTGAGTTAACTTCCAGTTGATGACCAATTTAACTCCCACGCACACTAAAAAGTATTTTTAAGAACTGCAGTAAAGTGAAAAAAAAAAAAAAAAAAAGGAAGTGGAGGAAAAAAAGGTTGGAGAAAAGCTTGTAAGAATTAGAGTTCTAGTTTATACCCATATCTCAAGAATTCAAAACTGCTTTTACAAGCAAGGTTTAATAGATATGACATTCCATTCCTTGGTACATTTGCCACTCGTATTTCTCATAGCAAACATGAGCCTAAACATCAGTGATTAATCCAACAGAACCTTAGGAGTCTGAAATATAATTTTTCAAAAAAAAATATGAAAAGGGAGTGAAATAAGCCAATTAGGAGAAATGTACAAGGCAAAGTTGGTACAATTTAAGGTAGCTGAGAATAGAAACTAAAGAAATGGAATTTGGAGAGTTAATGAAATTGTTCTGTTTTTTTATATGTCTCCTCTGCCTTGGGCACAGCTATGGAGATCTAAAGGTTTTTATAATCTGCATCATCCTTGGAAGAGGTATTCATTAGTAATAACATCAACCCACAAATGTGGATATGACCAAATGGCTGCTATGTTGATGGAATAATTATAATGAAAACTACATACAAAGATGGAAAGTGCCAAAGTGAAGTATCAGAAAGAGGCTTTAAATTATAAAACCTTAGAATTGTACTTTCCCCCAAATGGAGTGACATCACTTTCAGCTCACACCTCTGGTTCTTCCCTCCTGCATGCCCATCCAGTACCATTAATCTGGCAGGGGCAAGAAAAGGAAATTTTTCCCTGTAATAAGCCAAATGGATGTTGTTCCCTCTTCTAATTGATACTTTGAGTTTGCACAGAACAAGTCTGTCATCTCTTCCACGTGGTAATATTTTAAGTATTTGAAAGAGCTATCACCTTCCTTTCTGGTGTTTTCATTTCCTCCAAGCTGTATAAAAATACAAAAGCCTATATACATCATAATTTTGACTACATAAAAATAGGTCTCATGAGAGAAAATGAAAGAGACACTGAAATAGAATGGAGAAGATAAGCATGATCTTTTTCTCCTTTTCTATATTTTCCAAATGTTCTCTAAGTTTGTGAAATTGTTTAGGTAATAAGGGGGAAAGGTATAAAAATGAAAGTGTAGTCTTTCCTTCTGAAAAAAAAATGTAAGAGAAAGAGAAACAAATCAATTTGCTGAATTTTTGGCCAAAGTAGAGATCATATAATTCAAGATTCTCCTCATTTACATGCTAAAATTGAGACCAAAATAGGTGAAGAGTCAACCATGGTTATTTTTCAGGATGACCCAGTCATAGCCTCAAAAATGAGTTTTCTAGATGAGATATTACTTTGCCAACAAAGGTCCATCTAGTCAAGGCTATGGTTTTTCCAGTGGTCATGTATGGAAGTGAGAGTTGGACTGTGAAGAAAGCTGAGCACTGAAGAATTGATGCTTTTGAACTGTGGTGTTGGAGAAGACTCTTGAGAGTCCCTTGGACTGCAAGGAGATCCAACCAGTGCATCCTAAAGGAGATCATTCCTGAGTATTCATTGGAAGGACTGATACTGAGGCTGAAACTCCGATACTTTGGCCACCTGATGCGAAGAGTTGACTCATTGGAAAAGATCCTCATGCTGGGAGGGATTGGGGGCAGGAGGAGAAGGGGACGACAGAGGATGAGATGGCTGGATGGCATCACCGACTAGATGGACATGAGTTTGAGTGAACTCCGGGAGTTGGTGATGGACAGGGAGGCCTTGTGTGCTGTGATTCATGGGGTCGTGAAGAGTCAGACATGACTGAGCAACTGAACTGAACTGAAACACCAGTCTAGGGTTCATTTTATCACATTAAGTCCTTCAAATTGCCATAAAGTAAAGGTATTGCAGTCGATTTAATGTCCTTACTCTTACTGCTTGGGGTTCCTTAGATTGTCTCCCTGGATTCATTCATCAATGATAGAAGATAAAGAAATGGAATTTGGAGAGATTATGGAAATGCCTTGTTTTCCCATATCTCTTCTTTGGTTGGGCACAGCTACAAAGATGTCTAAAGCTTTTCAAAGCTGAGTCTTCTCTAGAAGAGTCACTGTAAGCCTATCAACCCAGAAATATCAAAACGGCTGCCGTAGTTCTATTGACGAAAAGAAAACATTGAAGACATTGTAAAGACAGAGGGTGGCAGTTAGTAAGACCTCTCATGTTTCTATGTTTTGAGTCACAGAGAGACTCCTCTTAATGTCTGGTGTCAGAAAGTCAAGGAAAAACCAGGTAATTACACCTATCTTGTTTGTTCTGACTTATCAACTAATCACAGGTTTTCAAAAACACATGTCTCCCAAGAAGACAGGTAAATGCAGGCTTGAAATGGCCTGGATATAGAGGGATGTTCCTAGTGCCCTGGTGAGGATTTCCCTGGGCTGCATGCTCTACACTGGCTCTACACTACCTAACTTTTCCATCAACCTTGAGCTCTAGGGACCACAGGGATGACCTGTTCAGTGACACTCCCTTTCCTTCCCTCACTCCCTTCCAGTGCTTCCTGGGTCACTTTCCAAAAAAGCTGCTGGTTCTCATGACTGTGCTTTAGGGTCTGCTTCTGGGGAAACCCAAACTATGACAACCCTTTCATACACACTCACATGCACACAGCCCTGAATACACCCCTAGGACCAGGAGGTGTGTTAACCATGCACATCAGTTAGAAGTAATGCAGAAGCCGATGGGGCAGTAAACGTCTCTTCTATTCTTGACATGACTGAACAGGACCCTGTCTACAGTCAAGTTCCTCTGGAATTTGACTTGGAGGCAAATGTGTCATGGTAAGAGTTAAGTCCAACTACCCATCTTTGGTTATTCCATCACCCCTTACAAGTTTATCCTCCTCCCAGTATACAATGAAATAGTTCTATTTGGTAATGGATGGAAGACAGATTTAGCTTGTCATAACAGTCATTATAGGAGCCTCAATGGAACTCAGAGGAGTAATCACAGCAACAAATCCTGTGCTAAACATTGACTGATACACTACCTCTCTCTCCATTGTCATGGTGTGGAACTTTACAGTGATTCATAGACTATTTCCCTATTGTTTCCTAATAACCAGCAGGGTTTAGAAGAGAAGTGAGCCTACTTGCCATTAAAGTCACTTTACTAAATCAGATCAAGGACATTATTAAACATGTCCAGGAATTTTTAGATAAGGAAGAGAAATTAACCAAGAAAATCCCTCAAAGCACTGTCTTTGCTTCTATCCACAAAACTTTGGAATTTACTCCCTGGAAGGGAAAGCTTAAGAAATTATATACAATTTCATTAAAGTGTTGACTAACAACTTACAACAATTTTTCCTTTTTGCATTTCTTTTTCTTGGGGATGATCTTGATCACTGCCTCCTATACAATGTCATGAACCTCTGTCTGTAATTCTTTAGGCACTCTATCAGATCTAATCCCTTGAATCTATTTGTCACTTCCACTGTATTATTGTAAGGAATTTAATTTAGGTCATACCTGAATGGTCTAGTGGTTTTCCCAACATTCTTCAATTTAAGTCTGAATTTGACAATAGGAGTTCATGATCTGAGCCACAGCCAGCTCCTGGTTTTGATTTTGCTGACTGTATAGAGCTTCTCCATCTTCAGCCACAAAGAATGTAATCAATCTCATTTTGATACTGACCATCTAGTGCTGTCCATGTGTAGAGTTGTCTCTTGTGTTGTTACAAGAGGGTGTTTGCTATGACCAGTGCGTTCTCTTGGCAAAACTCTGTTAGGCTTTATCCTGCTTCTTTTTGTACTCCAAGGCCAAATTTGCCTGCTACTCCAGGTATCTCTTGACTTCCTACTTTTGCATTCCACTTCCCTATGATGAAAGGACATCTTTTTTTTGGTATTATTTCTAGAAGGTCTTGCAGATCATCATAGAACCATTCAACTTCAGCTTCAGCATTGGTGGTTGGGGCATAAACTTGGATTACTGTGATATTGAATGGTTTGCCTGGAAAGGAACTTAAGTACTGCATTTCAGACTCTTGTGTTGACTATGAGGGCTCCTCCATTTCTTCTAAGGGATTCTTGCCCACAGTAGTATATATAATGGTCATCTGAGTTAAATTTGCCCATTCCAGTCCATTTTAGTTCACTGGTACCTAAAATGTCAATGTTCACTCTTGCCATCTCCTGTTTGACCACTTCTAATTTACCTTGATTCATGGACCTAACATTCCAGGTTCCTACATAATATTGTTCTTTAGAGCACTGAACATTACTTCCATCACCAGTCACGTCCACAACTGGGCACTGTTTTCACTTTGGCTCCATCTGGAGTCATTCTTTCTGGAGTTATTTCTCCAGTCTTCTCCAGTAGCATATTGGGCACCTACCACCTAGGGAGTTCATCTTTCAGTGTCATATCTTTTTGCCTTTTCATACTGCTCATGGGGTTCTCAAGGCAAGAATACTGAAGTGGTTTGGTTTTGTACCACCATCCCCCAAAAAAGAAAAGCAAAATGGTTGTCTGAGAAAGCCTCATAAATAGCTGAGAAAAGAAGCTAAAGGCAAAGGAGAAAAGGAAAGATATACCCATTTGAATGTAGAGTTACAAAGAAGAGCAAGGAGAAATAAGAAAGCCTTCCTCAGTGATCAATGCAAAGAAATAGAGGAAAACAATAGAATGGAAAAGACTAGAGATCTCTTCAAGAAAATTAGAGATACCAAGGGAACATTTCATGCAAAGATGGGCACAATAAAGGACAGAGATTGTATGGACCTAACAGAGGCAGAAGATATTAAGAAGAGGTGGCAAGAATACACAGAGCTATATAAAAAAAGATCTTAATGACCCAGATAACCATGATGGTGTGATCACTCACCTAGAGACAGACATCCTGGAATCTGAAGTAAAGAGGGCCTTAGGAAGCATCACTAGGAACAAAGCTAGTGGAGGTCATGGAATTCCAGCTGAGTTATTTCTTTTTTTTAATTTTTTTTATTTTGTAGGTTTTTCTAATACACATAATTGTCAACAATTTATTATAAAAAAACCTACATATACAATTAATACTTGATCAAAAGTCTTTTAAAATATAATCAGAATGAAATGTGTAGAAAGAGACATTTCAAAGTCACAGCAGTTACTTCTATCAGCTGAGTTATTTCAAGTCCTGAAAGAGGATGCTGTTAAAGTGCTGCACTCAATATGCCAGCAAATTTGAAAAATGCAGCAGTGGCCACAGGACTGGAAAATGTCCATATTCATTCCAATCCCAAAGAAAGGCAATGCCAAAAAATGTTCAAACTACCACACAATTGCACTCATCTCACACACTAGCAAAGTAATGCTCAAACATTTTCAAGTCAGGCTTCAACAGTAAGTGAACCACGAACTTCCAGATGTTCAAGCTGGTTTTAGAAAAGACAGAAGAACCAGAGATCAAATTGCCAAATATTGTATTATAGAAAAGGTAAGAGAGTTCCAGAAAAACATCTACTTCTACCTTATTGACTATGCCAAAGCTTTTGACTCTGTGGATCACAACAAACTGTGAAAAATTCTTAAAGAGATGGGAATACCAGACCACCTTACCTGCCTCCTGTATGCAGGTCAAGAAGCAACAGTTAGAACCAGACATGGAACAATGGACTGGTTCCAAATTGGGAAAGGAGTACATCAAGGCTGTATATTGTCACTTATTTAACATATATGTTAACATATATAGAGAGTACATTATGAGAACTGCCTGGCTGGATAAAGCACAAGCTGGAATCAAGATTTCCAGGAGAAATATCAATAACCTCAGATATGCAGATGGCACCACCCTTATGGCAGAAAGTGAAGAGGAACTGAAGAGTCTTTTGATGAAATTGAAAGAGGAAAGTGAAAAAGCTGGTTTAAAACTCAACATTCAAAAAATGAAGATCATAGCATCCAATCCCATCACTTCATGGCAAATAGATGGGGAAACAATGGAAACAGCAAGAGACTTTAATTTATGAGTTCCAAAATCACTGTGGACAGTGACTGCAGCCATGAAGTTAAAAGATGCTTTCTCCTTGGAAGAAAAACTATGACCAACCTAGGCAGCATATTAAAAAGCGGAGACATTGCCCATGAGTAAGGATATATCCTGCTCTGGCTCCAGTGCATGCCTCCAACAGATGCTCTCTATACTGCTGTATAATGAGAGCTGGAAAATGCCAAGACTGATAGAAGCTGAGTAACAGAAGTCACCTCCTTCACCTCGAGAGAAGTAGCTTCAGAACTTCCTTTGGGCAGGCGGGGGCTGGGATTTCTAACACTGTGTTCTTGTTTGGCTTTGCCCGTCCTTTTCCCCTGTCTTGCTCCCCCCTCATCTTCATCAGTTCCTCCTGGGAGGATGCAAATCCTGACCTGAGAGTCTGACTCTCAGAGACCTGAACTAAAGAACTCTCTAGGCTGTAGTTTCTTTCAGCTCTTAATATCATAAATTCCATCCTTTTCCTTCCCTGCCCTTCTCCACTTATCCTTGCCCCATACCGGTCCCTACTAATTGGTGTCTTTAAAAAAAATGAAGTTTGTTTATTTAGTTGGCCTGGGTCTTAACTGCATCACACAGGATCTTCACTCTTCCATGCAGCATGCAGGGTGCGGAATCTTTAGTTGCATTACATGAGATCTAGTTCCCCAACCAGGGATCCAGCCCAGGACCTCTGCATTGGGACCATGGAGTCTTAGCCACTGAACCATCAGGGAAGTACCCTAGCTGGTGTCTTAATATATAATTTCCATCCAGAGACTGTGTTCTAATTCCAGAGGACATTGTGTCTTCAAGCCTCAGAGCTCTGTTCTGAAAAACCGCCAACTCTGCATCTATGTCTTTAGCTATTTCTTCTCTGAATTACTACTGCCAAGTTCCATGCAAATGTGGAGCTGCCAGAAGCACGATGTTCCTTCTATAAGCAAACAGTTGCCCTATAATGTCCTTAACTGATGTCTGAACATCTCTCACGGTTGTGGTAACATGATCACTAATGACAATGGTAGCTATTGCTTATCAAGTACTTACTGGGTGCGGGTCTCTGACAGGATGTTCTACACCTTGTATCACCGAAGTCTCAGAGAAACATATTAAGCTGAGTGTCATTACTCTAATGTACTATAATTTGAGAGAAGCAGGCAATGAGAGTTAAGGAATTTGTCCAATTGGGCATGGCTACATCACATGGCTACAATGTTGAAGATCCAGACTATGTGCTCTTATCTGGTACCAAAACCCAGTTCTAACCCCACTCTTAATGGTGTTTCCCAAAAAGGAAGTGTGTGGATGGGCTTCCTGCCATTAATGGGACAAAAATAAGGCCCAGGTATCCTTCCCAATGGGCTTCCCTGGTGGTTCATATGATAAAGAATCTGCCTGCAATGCTGGAGTCCTGGGTTTGATCCCAGGGTTGGGAAGATCCCCTGGAGAAGAGAACAGCTACCCACTCCAGTATTCTGGCCTGGAGAATTTCATGGACTGTATAGTTTATGGGGTTGCAAAGAGTCAGACACGACTGAGCAACTTTCACTTTTATCTCTCCCAATGATTGAAAGCCTTGTAGATTCAGTTGAGTCCCACCTCTTGCATCCTGTTGTCAAGCCCCCTGGTCTTGCTGAAACAGCTTGGAGCTCAGGCTGTCCATTTTCTGTCCTGCTGGGACCCTGCTTGGTAACCCACTCTCAGCCAATTGCATTATTCTTGGATGTAGCTCAAACACTCAGGCATTATGCTATTCTTTCTTTCCGAGATTCTCAAAAATAACACTTGCAAAAAGCATTTGGGGGCAACATAGGATTTACTGAGGCAAGTGTCTTAACAGCAATTATACAGGAAACAATATAGTAGGTGTGAGGGGCGTCTTTGTCCTTGAAGCTTCCCCACACTCACTGCTCAACTGAGGATTCCTCCTTCTTTCCACAAAATTATTGAAAGTCCTCCTCTGTCTGTTGTATAAATGTGGAAGCCAGTTTGAATCTGAGTTTCAGACTATAGTCACACATCAAAGGCTTTTTTCAGTAGAGGTAGCCTTCTGCCATAAATGAATTTCTTGCATCTGTTGCTAAGATAAACATTTTTCCTATGTTATTTATGTAAAGTTAAGGAGAGCTATCTCAGTTGGGGAACAGAAGAGCGTTTATGCTCTTCTCCTGACCCCCAGAAAATGCAGATGAGGGAGAAACATGAGATCCCAGCTCCTGAGATACTCCACATATGAAGCAAAATAAAGAAGGGTCAAAACAGACTCCCAAAATTGTGATCAATGGGATGTGATTACATTGAAAAAAATTCAATGGCTTTAATATACACACATATATACAAAGAAATGCATCATAATATAATGATGCAATTTACATGACAGTCAAAGGATTTATTTAAGTTAAAAAAAATGTACTACAAGTTTGGGGAGTGATTAGATCATGAATTCAGGTTTAAAGATACATGATGACTATTTTTTCATTTGTGCCAGGGTTTCTCTCTGAGTATGAGTATGACTTCATTTGAGAAAATATCAGTTTTAACTTTAAGGCTCTCCATGAATGTGAAGTGCTAAGTGGGCCATCTTCTCCCCTACCTAACTCGGTATCATATACTTTGGGTAAGCATTAGCCCAAGCAGCAAGACTTATTCCTATTTGGGTGAAAGCATCTCTCACATATATATCAATTAAGAGATGGAAGACATACATGAAAGAGCATTAAGAGGAAAATATACAGCCAGACTAAATAAATGAAAAGACACATTAAATAGAGCAGTTGCTTTTAGGACTGCCCCTAAATAATAAATCACTTTGTCCAATTACTGCATTTATCCAATTGTGTAAACAAACCCTTGAAACCTCTACAGTAAATACACTGCCGTGCTGTGTGTACTACACGCATTTGCAGAATCACATCAATTTAAAACTAAGGAAACAGTCTACATCATATTATCCAGACTCTAAGATACCCCATAGTTGATGAGGTTACATAAGACATTAAGTTACTTGACAAGAAAATGCCAGAGAAAAATAAAACTATTACAACCTTCAGTTCAGTTCAGTCGCTCAGTTGTGTCCGACTCTTTGCGACCCCATGAATCGCAGCACACCAGGCCTCCCTGTCCATAACCAACTTCCAGAGTTCACTCAAACTCACGTCCATCAAGTCAGTGATGCCATCCAGCCATCTCATCCTCTGCCATCCCCTTCTTCTCCTGCCCCCAATCCCTCCCAGCATCAGAAGTCTTTTCCAATGAGTCAACTCTTCGCATGAGGTGGCCAAAGTACTGGAGTTTCAGCTTTAGCATCATTCCTTCCAAAGAAATCCCAGGGCTGATCTCCTTTAGAATGGACTGGTTGGATCTCCTTGCAGTCCAGGGGATTCTCAAGAGTCTTCTCCAACACCATAGTTCAAAAGCATCAATTCTTTGGTGCTCAGCTTTCTTCACAGTCCAACTCTTATATCCATATATGACCACTGGGAAAACCATAGCCTTGACTAGACGGACCTTTGTTGGCAAAGTAATGTCTCTGCTTTTGAATATGCTATCTAGGTTGGTCATAACTTTCTTTCCAAGGAGTAAGCGTCTTTTAATTTCATGGCGGCAATCACCATCTGCTGTGATTTAGGGTACCCTAAATGTAGCTCAACTTAAAAGGCTGTCAGAGTACATCCAAGTGTGTAGTTTTCAGCTTTCCTCTAGAAACAATGAGTAGAATCAATGCCTTGTCAATGAGATATTAGAAAGAGAAAGTACCATCTTTTTATTCACCATAGGTTCAAAATGGAAGAGCTTCTTAGATGACTAGGTATCATGTAGCTTTGGGTAAAAGAAGTGAAAGTGTTAGTTGCTCAGTTGTGTCTGACTATTTGTGACCCCATGGACTGTAGCCCACCTGGGTTCTCTGTCCATGGAATTCTCCAGGCAAGGATACTGGAATGGGTAGCCATTCCCTTCTCCAGGGTATCTTCCTGACCCAGGGATTGAACCCCGGTCTCCTTCATTGCAGGCAGATTCTTTACCATCTGAGCCACCAGGGAAAAAGAAGATAGATAGACTCCAAAAATAAGGGGTACCAATTCCTTCTTGCTCATGCTGCACCTCACCTCCAGAAATAAGACCCTATCCCTCCCTCCATGAAACTGAGGTGGCCTTAGTGATTTGCTTGACAACAGAATGCTATAGAAGTGAGACTCTGAGCTTCCAAGGCTAAGTCTCTCGAAGATTTCACCTGGGTCTCTTGAATGCCCCTTCTCTGAACTAACCTTCTGAACTGTGAGAAACCCAAATCACATGGACAGACCATGTTCTAGTTGATGGTCCCAGATGAGCGCCTAGTTAATACAAGCATCAACTGCCATCCATGTAAGTGAGTCATCTTGGATGTCCAACCCAACCAAGCCTTCAGATGTCCATATCCTAATGAGCCATCTGACCACAATTGGGTGAAAGATCAAAAGTGAGAACCAACTAACCAAGCCCAGTCAACTCATAGACCATGTAACATACTAGTGTGTAGTCAGTCATCTTGTATTGCTGTTTCAAGCCATCAAATATCAGAGTGGTTTGTTCACAACAATAAGGAGGGAAAAGGAGGGAAGAAAGCAAAAAAAAAAAAAAAAAAAGCTGCTGAAATGTCTACCAAATTACATATAGAGGACATACCTCACATCTACAAAATTTGCATCACAAAAGGGAGGATCTAATGGAGAAATGTATGTTTTGAAAAATTTGCCCAGATTCAGTGAGTTTCTTACATGAACCAGTTAATATGGGACAGTTTTGTATCTTGCAAACCTTAAGTATTTAATTACCATATAATTCTGAAACTCTCTCCTTAAGCAAAGAATAATGAACTCAATCTATGTTAAAATATATATAAATAAGAGACTATAGAAATGGTGATTGATTCTGTGAAGATAGAAATCATTCATTTGGAATAGCCTTAAAGTTATTTTTTGAGTTATTTTATTTAATTAAAACTAACCTTTATTTTATCCCATAAAACGTTGCCTCTTGGTATCAACTGTAAATTTGAGGGTTTAAATCTGCAGGAGCTTCCTGAACCCTCTAATATTTTCATTGCCATGCTTTTCATTTGAATAATTCAATTCTGAATTATTTAGAGGAGTAATTTAAAATGAAAAGTTATTACCTCATTTCTTTATATAATTCATAAAAAGTGGTATATCTTTATTTACTTAAAATGTGTTAATATTTTTGGCTTAGAATAAAAGGGGTAGGAAAACTTTTTCTGGAAAGAACCAGAAAATAAATATTTTTAGGATTTGAGGGTCACATAAGGACCTTGTTATACAATCTTTAAAAAAAAAAAAACAACTTGGCTCTGGGGTATATAAAAGGGAGCTTATGGATGTATTTGGTTGATGTGCTCTAGTTTGTAAGCCACTGATCTAGAAAAAATTTTATGCGCAGAATGTGATATGAATTAGAAAAATACAGTCTTTGCCAAATATTACTTTGAAAATGCTGGATTAAAGGTAAGCAAGTTTCTTGTTTTAGAATTTCTTTACTATGTAAACATGTATTGCAGATACCAAGAGATAGATCCAGTGCCCTATATACATTCCCGAACATATTCTTAACTTTAGAAATACTGTCTTCAAGTTCATCTTTAGGGAATAGTGTTTTCCATAGAGCTCTCTTGGAAGCGACATTTAGCTTAGGGAACGTGACCTGAGTTCTAAGAAAATGACTGAGAGGAGCACAGACGAATGAGAAGCCTGGAACAAGGGCTCTGGCGTTCGTGTGGTACAGATGAAAATGGTTTCTGTGTTGAAATTTAGTTCCCGAAACCATCCTGGATTAAGGGCCTGTTGGACACGCTGTAAAGCCTACCTTTTCACAGGAAAACCTTCTGGGAGCTGTCTGCCAATTTCTTAAGGATGGAGGGTGGATATTTGGGTCAGACCAAAATAGCAACATCCGCACTCAGGAACTTACTGCCTACTTAGAAAATTACCTCTCTGACCAGGAAGTTGCTAAGAACAAAGTCATAATTTTCCTTCCTTTCTTTTTTAATGTGTCTGACAGCTTCAAAATAGAAACTACTAAGAATGTTATTTCCCCCCTGATGTGATAAAAGGCTTGATAAAAGTGGAATTAAAGTGATTAGCCAAAATGTGAAGCTTTGGTGGCCTCAGTTTTTATTGTCCATGGAATCTCTTAACCCCTTACCTTGGGGTCACCAATATTTTACTCTAGCAACAACCTTTTTATTTATTTGCAGTTTTTCGTTTTGTCATTGGAATTTCAGGATCGGGTAGAGGAACGAACATCGGCTCATGTTGCAACTCCGTTATGCGTTAATTGGATGAAACTGGAAAAAAAAAAAAAAAGTCACACGTAAAACTTAAGTAATATAGCATATGTAGAGTTGTTATCAGGTCATATACACAGAAGGTGATTAAATAGGATTTTTTTCTTTTCTTTCTTTTTTAATCTGTTGCCTAATTAACTCTCAGTTAGAGGCCTGTGCAACACACCACACTCTGAACGACACCCACACATAAAAGGACACATGGGTGTATGTGAGATGATTTGAGATAACAAGCAGAGGCAGCTGTGGATACAGACGGTCAGTTTTCTACATTGACAAGGATGTACTGGTTTGGTTCAGAAAGTTCTTATGGAGAAAATCTGAACAAACTTTTTGGCCATCCCAATACCAAAGCTTTGTGAAGATCAGAAATTAGTGATCCCCAAGGGTGAGAAACTGAGCTGTAGAACAAGGTATGCTACGGAGACTGGTTTCTACCAGGCAACCTTCTCACAGACGAGACTGTTTTGAGGAGCTCTGCAGTATCTTAAAGGCTTTCGTGTGTGTGTGTGAGTGTTCAGTGGCTCAGTAGTGTCTGACTCTTAGCAGCCTCATGGACTGTAGCCCACCAGGTTCCTCTGTCCATGGGATTTCCAATACAAGAAAACTGGACTGGGTTGCCATTTCCTTCTCCAAGGGATCTTTCCGACCAACCCACGGATCAAAATCCGACACTGTATAGTACAGAGAACTCTATTCAGTGTTCTTGTTTTTCAGTCACTCAGTCATGTCCGACTATTCGCAAACCCAAGGACTGTAGCATGTCAAGTTTCCCTGTTCTTCACCATCACCCAGGGCTTGCTCAAAGTCATGTCCATTGAGTTGCTGATGTCATCCAACCATCTCATTCTCTGTTATCACCTTCTCCTCCTGCCTTCAATCTTTACCAGCATCAGGGTCTTTTTCAAGGAGTCCGCTATTTACATCAGGTGGTCATAGTATTGGAGTTTCAGCTTCAGCATCAGTCCTTCCAGTGAATATTCAGGATCTATTTCCATTAGAGTTGACTGGTTTGATCTCCTTGCAGTCCAAGGGACTCTCAAGTCATCTCCAGCACCACAGTTTGAAAGCATCAATTCTTTGAACTCAGTCTTTTTCATCATCCAGTTCTCACATGCATACATGACTACTGGAAAAACCATAGCTTTAACTAGATGGACCTTTGTAGGCAAAGTGATATCTCTGCTTTTTAATACACTGTCTAGGTTTGTCATTGTTTTTCTTCCAAGGAACAAGTGTCTTTTAATTTCATGGCTGCAGTCACTGTCCACAGTGATTTTGGGGCTCAAGAAGTTAAATAAGCATGGTAACAATATACAGCCTTGATGCACTCCTTTCCCAATTTGGAACTAGTCTGTTGTTCCATGTCTGGTTCTAGCTGTTGCTTCTTGACCTGCATACAGATTTATCAGGAGGCAGGTAAGGTGGTCTGGTATTCCCATCTCTTTAAGAATTTTCCACAGTTTGTTGTAATCCATATAAGTCAAAGGCTTTAGCATAGTCAATGAAGCAGAAGTACATGTTTTTCTAGAATTCTCAAGCTTTTTCTATGATCCAAAAGATGTTGGCAATTTGATGTCTGGGTCCTCTGTCTTTTCTAAATCCAGTTTTACATATGGAAGTTCTCAGCTCTATAGTGACCTAAATGAGAAGGATATCCAGAAAAAGAGGGGATATATGTATACAGATAGCTGATTTAGTTTGCTACACAGCAGACTACACCAGTAAAAATTAATATGGAAAATAAATCAAGTAAAATGCCATGTCTCAAAAAAAATCCATTCTTGATTTCAAAATTAAAAAACCCATAAAGTAACAGTATAACAATGTTCTGAAATATAAAGGATCACAACCCAAAGTCAGCACTAGGTTTATAAGGAACTAAAAAGCATTTTCATTAGTGTTGGAAGTAAAATAAGGGTTCTATACTATCACCAGTATCATTTAATGTTGCTTTAGAAATACCAACAAACACAATTAAACAAATCAAAAAAAAAAAAAGAGGTTTTAGTGAGAAACTAAGAAATGAAGTGCTCAACTGCAGATGTTAATATGGATATGGAAATTAGAAAGAATCTAATTAAAAGTTACCACAAACTGAGAATTCAAACAAGATCTGGGCACAAAATTAATGCATAGAAATCAATAGCTTTCATGCATTCAAATAATCAGAAGATATAATGGAATAATATACAACATGTAGAGGAGCAACTGAAAAAGTGATACATACATGAATTTAACAAAAATATGCACAATTTGTTAAAAAAATATTTTACAACACTAGTGAGATGCAAAAAGGAGAAAAAAACAGGGAGAAATCCTATGTTCTTAGCATTTTATACTACTAAGCAGTCTTGGGTTGGCTGTAAATTAAAGACAGTAATCCAAAAAGAAGTGAATGGTATTCTATTTGGAACTAGATAAAGTCACTCTAAACCTCATATGGAAAAATAAGCAAACAAAAATAATCTTGGATATTCATGGGGTGCAATAAAGAGTGCAGACTAGAGCTATAAATACTGATGCTTGTTATATGACCATAGAAATTTTAATAGTGTGGTACTGACACATGAATAAGAGAAATATCTATATACACATGGCAATTAAAATATGTTGTGAAGATAACATTTCAATTCCAGGAGAGGAGTGAAGAAGGCTTATTCAACAAATATATTAAACAGCTTAATAGCCTTCTGAAGAAAGAAAGTATATATACCTTAAACCTCATAATTTAGCTTTAAAATGAAACACATTTCAGACTGATTAAAAAGAAAAACATTTTATGGTGAATAAAACATAAAATAGAAAAAAATCATTAAAAAATTTATATAATTTTGAGGCATATGAGACTGGTGTGATAAAGTAGGCAGGCAATATAAAGGTAGGTAAATTAAACAAATTTTTTTTTCTTTGCATTCAAAAGCACTATATACAAAGTCAAAAGTCAAACAGTAAATTTGTAAAAAAAAATTGTGAGTCATATCACAAAATATTAATTTCTTTGCTATACAAAGTTTCTACAAATCCATTTTTAATTAATTTATTTATTTTAATTGAAGATAATTACTTTACAATATTGGAGAAGGAAATGGCAACCCACTCCAGTATTCTTGCCTAGAGGGTCCCATGGACAGAGGAGCCTGGCGGGCTACAGTCCATGGGGTTGCAAGAGTCGGACACAACTTAGCAACTAAACGACCACTTTATAATATTGTGGTGGTTTTTGCCATACAACGCCATGAATCAGCCACAGGTGCACATGTGTCCCCCCATCCTGAACCCCCCTCCCACCTCCCTCCCCACCCCATCCCTCTGGGTTGTCCCAGAGCACCAGCTTTGAGTGCCCTGCTTCATCGAACTTGCACTGGTCACCTACAAATCAATTTTTAAAACTCCCAATAGAAAAATCGCAAAGCATGTGACATAGAGTTCATTAAAAAGTTTCAAAAATAGTAAAAATGTTAGCTTCATTACAATAGAATGTGCTCAGTGCTCAGTTGCTCAGTTGTGTCTGACTCTTTGCAACCCCATGGACTGTAGCCAGCCAGGCTCCTCTGTCCATGAGACTTTCCAGGCAAGAATACTGGAGTGGGTTGCCATTTCCTGCTTCAGGTACAATACAGGGTGCACGTTAAGTCACTTCAGTTGTGTCTGACTCTTTGCGACCCTGTGGACAACTAGCTCACAGTAGTTGCATATTAAACTTTGATATTATCATTAACAGATTAGGCGAGATTGTAAAGTTTGAAAACACACTTTATTTGGTATCGTTGTGAAAAAAGTATCTTTCATTGCCAGTGAAAGCATAAATTGGAACAACCTCTGGCAGAGCTACCTTAAAAGATGTATCAAAATTAAAACTGCACATACCCTTTGAAATGACAATTCATCTCTAGGAGTTTACTCCATAGATATGCATTTGTCAAATAGTGGATATGCAGCTTCATTCCTTGGAGCATTACTTATAACTGCAAAATAGTATAAACAACCTACATGTCTATTAATGAGGACCAGTTAAAAATTATAAGCAATTTATTAAAATAAAATAGTACAAAGCCATTAAGAGCTAGAAGAACTATTTGAACTGATATGAAAAGATAAACTTTAAAAATATCAAAGTGCAGAATTGCATGTAAAATATGTATTATTTCTGTGATTACAGAAAAATTAAAGATTTTCTCCAGAAGGATACACAACTGACTGGTATTTGTTATTGCCTCCAGGGAAGGCAAGCTGTAGCTTCAGAATGAAGAAAGAAGGTCCTCTTCATTGCCTTTTTACAAAAATCACTTTTGATTGGCGTATAGTTGCTTTCCAGTGTTGTGTTAAGTTTCTGCTGCTGCTGCTGCTAAGTTGCGTCAGTCGTGTCCGACTCTGTGCGACCCCATAGACGGCAGCCCACCAAGCTTCCCCATCCCTGGGATTCTCCAGGCAAAAACACTGGAGTGAGTTGCCATTTCCTTCTCCAATGCATGGAAGTGAAAAGTGAAAGTGAAGTCACTCAGTCGTGTCCGACTCTTAGCGACCCCATGGACTGCAGCCCACCAGGTTCCTCCATCCATGGATTTTCCAGGCAAGAGTACTGGAGTGGGGTGCCATTGCCTTCTCTGTGTGTTAGTTTCTACTGTACAGCAAAGTGAATCAGCTGTATGTATACATATATCTCCTCTTTTCTGGATTCTCTTCCCATTAGGTCACGACAGAGCAGAGTGGAGCTCCCTGAGCTATACAATAAGGCTTTGTTAGTTATCTATTATATACATAATATCTATAGTGTGTGTAGGTCAATCCCAGTCTCCCAGTTCATCCCATTCCCTCTTTACCCCCTTAGTGTCCATACTATGTCTGCATCCCTATCCACAGCCCTTGGTACTCTTCCCATCCACTCTTTATATATATGTGTGTGCAGGCATGCTCAGTCACTTCAGTCATGTCTGACGTTTTGTGATCCAATGGACAGTAGCCCATCAGGCTCCTTTGTCCATGGGATTCTCCAGGAAAGACTACTGGAGTGGATTGTCATGCCCTCCTCCAGGGAATCTTCCAAACTCCGTGATCAAACCCATGTCTCTTAATGTGTCCTGCATTGACTGGCAAGTTTTTTAACACTCGCACCATCTGGGAAGTAAATTTTATATAACTATATATAATTTGTATATAATATATTTATTTATTTATATTATTATTTAAATATATTATATATATATATATAAAGAGTCAGACATAACTGAGGACTGACCCACACACATATATTATTGTATACATATATATATAAGCCTCTTATCCTTATCCATCAGAAGGCAGACAGAATGAAAACCACAATCACAGAAAACTAATCAAACTGATCACATGGACAACAGACTTGTATAACTCAATGAAACTATGAGCCATGCCGTGTAGGACCACCCAAGATGGACAGGTCATGGTGGGGAGTTCTGACAAAATGTGGTCCACTGGAGAAGAGAATGGCAAAGCACTTCAGTATTCTTACCTTTAGAACCCCATGAAGAGTATGAAAAAGCTAAAAAATATGACACTGAAAACTGAACTCCCCCAGGTTGGTAGGTGCCCAATATGCTACTGGAGAAGACTGGAGAAATAACTCCAGAAAAAATGAAGATACGGAGCCAAAGCAAAAACAATGCCCAGCTGTGGAGGTGACTGGTGATGGAAGTAAAGTCCAATGCTTTAAAGAATAATAATGCATAGGAACCTGGAGTGTTAGGTCCATGAATCAAGGTGAATTGGGAGTGGTCAAACAGGAGATGGCAAGAGTGAACATTGACATTTTAGGAATTAGTGAACTAAAATGGACTGAAATGGGTGAATTTAACTCAGATGACCATTATATCTACTACTGTGGGCAGAATCCCTTAGAAGAAATGGAGTAGCCTTCATAGTCAACAAGAGTGTCCGAAATGCAGTTCTTGGGTGCAATCTCAAAAATGACAGAATGATCGCTAATTGTTTCCAAGGCAAACCATTCAATATCACAGTAATCCAAGTCTATGCCCTGAACACTAATGCTGATGAACCTGAAGTTGAATGGTTCTATGAAGACCTACAATACCTTCTAGAAATAACACCCAAAAAAAGTCCTTTTCTTCATAGGGAGTGGAATGCAAAAGTAGGAAGTCAAGACATACCTAGAGTAACAGGCAAGTTTGACCATGAAGTACAAAATGAAGCATGGTAAAGGCTAACAGAGTTTTGCCAAGAGAATGCACTGGCCATAGCAAACACCCTCTTCCAGCAACACAAGAGATGACTCTACACGTGGACATCACCAGATGGTCAACACCAAAATCAGATTGATAAAGTTCTTTGCAGCCAAAGATGTAGAAGCTCTATACAGTCAGCAAACCAAGACTGGGAGCTGACTGTGGCTCAGATCATGAACTCCTTATTGCCAAATTCAGATTTAAATTGAAGAAAGTAGGGAAAACCACTCAACCAATCAGGTATGACCTAAATCAAATCCCTTATGATTATATAGTGGAAGTGACAAATAGATTCAAGGGATTAGATCTGATAGACAGAGTGCCTGAAGAACTATGGACATACGTTTCTGACATTGTACAGGAGGCAGTGATCAAGACCATCCCCAAGAAAAATAAATGTAAAAAGGCAAAATGGTTGCCTGAGGAGGCCTTACAAACAGCTGCAAATAGAAAAGAAGTGAAAGGCAAAGGAGAAAAGAAAAGATATCAACAATTGAATGTAGGGTTCCAAAGAATAGCAAGGAGAGATAAGAAACCCTTCTTCACTGATCAGTGCAAAGAAATAGAGGAAAACAGTAGAATGGGAAAGAATAGAGATCTCTTCAAGAAAATTAGAGATACCATGGGAATATTTCATGCAAAGATGAGCACAATAAAGGACAGAAATGGTATGGACCTAACAGAAGATATTAAGAAGAGGTGGCAAGAATACACAGAAGAACTGCATAAAAAAAGATATTCAGGGCCCAGATAACCACAATGGTGTGATCACTCACCTAGACCCAGACATCCTGGAATGTGAAGTCAAGTGGACTTTAGGAAGCATCACTACGAACAAAGCTAGTGGAGGTGATGAAATTCCAGTTGAGCTATTTCAATTCCTAAAAGATGATGCTGTGAAAGTGCTGCACTCAATATGCTGGCAAATTTGGAAAACTCAGCAGTGGCCACAGGACTGGAGAATGTCAGTTTTCATTCCAATCCCAAAGGAAGGCAATGCCAAAGAATGTTCAAGCTACCACACAATTCCATTCATCTCACATGCTAGCAAGGAACTGCTCAAAATTCTCCAAGCCAGGCTTCAATAGTACGTGAACCATGAACTTCCAGATGTTCAAGCTGGTTTTAGAAAAGGCAGATGAATGAGAGATCAAGTTGCCAACATCTGTTGGATCATCAAAAAAGCAAGAGAGGTCCAGAAAAACATCTACTTCTGCTTCATTGACTATGCCAAAGCCTTTGACTCTGTGAATCACAACAAACTATGGACAATTCTTCAAGAGATGGGAATACAAGACCACCTGACCTGCCTCTTGAGAAACCTGTATGCAGGTCAAGAAGCAAGTTAGAACTGGACATGGAAAAATAGACTGGGTTCCAAATCAGGAAAGGAGTACATCAAGGCTATATATTGTCACCTTGCTTTTAAAATTATATGCAGAGTACATCATGCAAAATCCCAGGCTGAATGAAGCACAAGCTGGAATCAAGATTGCCAGGAAAAATATCAATAACCTCAGATGTACAGATGACACCACCCTTATGGCAGAAAGTGAAGAAGAACTAAAGAGCCTCTTGATGAAAGTGAAAGAGGAGAGTCAAAAAGTTGGCTTAAAACTCAACATTCAGAAAACTAAGATCATGGCATTCAGTCCCATCACTTCATGGCAAATTGATGGGGGAAACAATGGAAACAGTAAGAGCCTTTTTTGGTCTCTAAAATCACTGCAGATGGTGACTGCAGCTATGAAATTAAAAGACACTTTCTCCTTGGAAGAAAAGCTATGAACAACCTAGACAGCATATTAGAAAGCAGAGACATGACTTTGTCAACAAAGGTCTGTCTAGTCAAAGCTATGGTTTTTCCAGTAGTCATGTATGGATGTGAGAGTTGGATTAATAAAGAAATTTGAGCACTGAGTAATTAATGCTTTTGAACCGTGGTGTTGGAGAAGACTCTTGAGAGTCCCTTGGACTGCAAGGAGATCCAATCAGCTCATCCTAAAAAAGATCAGTCCTGAATAGTCATTGGAAGGACGGATGCTAAAGCTGAAACTCCAATACTTTCGCCACCTGATGGGAAGAACTAACTCATTTGAAGAGACCCTGATGCTGGGCAAGATTAAAGGCAGGAGGAGAAGGGGACAACAGAGGATAAGATGGTTTGAGGGCATTACCGACTCGATGGACATGAGTTTCAGCAAGCTTTGTAATGCGAGGGGTCACAGAGAGTCAGACATGACTGAGAGACTGAACTGACTGATATATATATATATAATTTTATTTATTTATTTATTGGCTGTGCTATGCTGAATCTTCATTGCTTTTCTAGGGCTTTTTCTGGTTGCAGTGCATGAGGACTGCTCTTTTTTGCCACAGTTCAGGCTTCTTATTGTGGTGGCTTCTCTAATTGCAAAGCACAGACTCTAGGAATGAGGGCTTCGTTCGCTGCAGCACACAGGCTCAGTACCTGTGGCTCCTGGGCTCTCAAGTAAAGGTTTAGTAGTTGTGAGGTGCAGGGGCTTTATTGCCCCATGGCATGTGGGATCTTCCAGACCAGGGATCGAACCCATGTCCTCTACCCTGGCAGGTAGATTCTTGTCTATTGCGTCACCAGGGAGGTCCTCCACCCACTCTTATTCAACATTTCAATTACCCCTTCTGCTTGCTTGCTTCTTGCAAGTGTGTGCAACTCTCTGCAACCCCATGGACAGTAGCCTGCCTGGCTCTTCTGTCCATGGAATTTTTCCAGGCAAGAATACTGGATACAGTTCACCATTTCCTACCCCAGGGAATCTTCCCGACCTCGGGATGGAATCCAATACCGCTAAGTGTATACAATATGCACTTTACTTGTCTGGTTTTTGTTCTTGTTTGGGGATAATTTATGAAAAAAAGGAAGAGGATGATGCTATCATCACCAAACCAGAAATATCCTACTCCCTTTTGTGTCTTTTGAATTTTTAACCAAATGCACCTATCACTTATCAAAAACAAGTAAAAATAATTTTAACAAAAACAAAATGAGCAAGAGTCAAATGTTTAATTTTGGCTAATGAGCCTGCCTAATTTAGGGTCACAGTTATGTCTAGCAAAGTCCTTACACTGTACCCACCATGTAAGACAGAAAAGAGGAAGAATGAGAGGGTCTGGGAAATCCACTCTTGTTTGCACTTCAACAAGAATGTTTCCTTCAGGTTTACCGCTTGGTATTCTGAGTGAAAGATTTCAATAAAAATGGATTTTGTGTCTACCAAGTGCTGAAGACCCACTGAAACACTGTCCCTGCTGTTTACTATTTTTTTTTTACGTAATTGGCTGCATTGGGTCTTACTTCTGCCATACAAGATCGTCTTTGCATCTTGTGTTCTTTTGCTGTAGCACATAGACTCCCTAGTTGTGGTGCACAGGCTCAGTAGTTGTGGCACAGGCTTAGCTGCTCCATGGCATGTGGGATCTTAGTTCCTTGACCAGATATCAAACCTGCATCCTTTGCATTACAAGGCAGATTCTTAACCACAGGACCACCAGGGAAGTCCCCTGACACTGCTGTTTGTAGCCCCATGGAGTCACTTTTAGATAATTGTTTACCCTACATTTATGGCTACCGAGCCTAAAGGATAATTTGACTATTTTAAATTATTTTAATGGCTTGAAGTTATTATTTGTTTGCTATTAACACCAATTCTGATGGTTTTTAGAGTTACTCAATGCTGAGTCTTTCGTGGGAAATGCAACCCCACTCTTACACTATTAGTTTAGAAGCTTTATTCTTCTTGTTGTTAGTTCATTTACTAACTTGAATTAAAATTCCTTGAATTTTTGTTGTTCAGTTGCTCAGTTGCTCAGTCATGTTCAACTCTTTCCTTGAATACCTTATGGTGAAATTGGTAGCTTGCCTTTATAATGCCTATCTTTCCAAAGAAAATTCATGGTCCATTGAGATATCCAATATAGTCGTAAACTTTCAGTTCCCTGGCCCTATACTTTTTTAGTATTTGGCTTAGATGCCTCAGCAAATAATTATACAATCTCTTTATATACAAGACAACCAGAATTTTATGGATCACTATGTTCTGGGGAATCATGCCAAGCAGACTTCTTAAGTCAATATGAAAATTGTAGAACTCAGCAGTTTCAGCCAAAGCATATGATGTAGATTGCCAATTAGAAAATTAGAGGGGGAAAAAATTAACTCTGAATTTACAAGTTTTCCAAATGTTACCGCATAATCCTCACATAGGCTTGAAGTCTAGAGTCACATAAAGAAGCTGAAAGCAATGGGGTTTGTAAATACAGCTCTTGTGATTTCTCATGGAATGCTACTGCCTCAGGTTGTGTGTTGCGGATGAGGACTGGGAGATGAGGCGGCATCTATTCTTTCTATTCTTTGCTGCTGTTAGTTCCAGTGTTCGTATATTTGCATTGGGCTTCCCTGGTGGCTCAGAGGTTAAAGTGTCTGCCTGCAATGGGGGAGACCTGGGTTCAATCCCTGGGTTGGGAAGATCCCCTGGAGAAGAAAATGGCAACCCACTCCAGTATTCTTGCCTGCAGAATCCCGTGGATGGAAGAGCCTGGTGGGCTATAGTCCATGGGGTCGCAAAAAGTCAGACAGGACTGATTGACTTAACTTTCACTTTCACTTTGATAGATATAAAGCATTTCAGAAATGGCTATACTCTCCACAGACTGGGGGAAAAAAAGACTAAATACCAGTGGAGCTGATGAATCTTGAATTTACTTCATGATCCTTGGTTCCAGTGTTTGTCTTACTTCCTCCAAAAAATAAACATCTTTTGAGAATCCTCCATGTAAAATTGTCCCTAATAGAATCTACCTGGGCATGGTGATGGCACAAAATGGAGTGTATCGGGCTCTGCTGCCTGGGACTGGTGAGAGAAATCTTTCCAGAAGATAAAATAGATAGGCTGTACTTAGATGAGTAGGTGTATGATATAGAGAAGCATCTCAGGCTGCAGCTAAACAACTAGAGAGAACTCTCTGGTTGTTCAATTAGGCAGAAGCACAGGCAACTTACACCGCAGCAGGAGGAAGTGAGGTCAGAGGGCAGGCAGAGCCAGACTAGAATCTCTGGGCGGTCTGCACCACTTACAGCAGGAAGCTCAGGGAGCTCATGGGCTCTGCTTTATCTGCCTCCTACTTCAAGACCGAGAGAAAAGTGGAAGGGGTTCAGTGTCCCCCAAATTAGTCTGTGCTCAGGGGCCACTGCGTTTCCGAAGTTCCCTGACATGCGCGTATCCCACCAGCCTACAATTACATAAGCTTTAAATTCGGGAGCTAGTATCAGCATGGCACAGAGGGGCTGGAAAGAGAGAGAGAAAGGTGTTAACTTAAATGACCATTTTTTAGTCACCACGGCAAAACCTATCTGGAAACTAGATTTGATGAATTTTAAAAACCTATAAAACAAAAATTTTACTTACCTCTAATTTTCTCTTTCAGTCTACATGATAATATTCACTCTTTGGTTGAAACTGCTGAGTTCTACAAATTATATTTTTGCAAACCATCTTTAAAAAAGGAACAGTTAGTACTTTCAACTTAAGATCTATCCAATGTAAAGCCATTTTTGCAGGTCCCAGATTTTAATCACCATTAAAAAAAAATCTCTATATCCACTCTTCAGGACAGATGTATTTAATTGACTATCCCTGCTACTTGAGCATGTTTTCATATGTGTGTATGGATTGTGCCCTATACTTCACTGGTGTTTTTCTCAGCACCCAGAAAAGGGATCTTTTGCACATAGTAGGAATTTAATAAATTTAAAAAATGAAGCACACAGTGTTCCAAGTGCAATTAGATAGTTGTATTGAGTTAAATATAAGACACCATCTGGATCCAAAGTTAGCCACACAGGTAGACGCTTTGATGCTCTCAATTACCTGTAATGAGGAGAGGGCTACTTGTTGTCGCTGTTTTAGTTACTCAGTCATGTTCAACTGTTTGCAACCCCACGGACTGCAGCTTTCCAGGTTCCTCTGTTCATGAGACTTCCTAGGCAAGCATACTGGAGTGGGTCGCCATTTCCTTCTCCAGGGGATCTTCCCAACCCAGGAACTGAACTTGTGTCTCCTGCATTGGCAGGTGGATTCTTTACAACTGAGACATCTGGGAAGCCTGAGGGCTACATGGGGACTAGCCAAACCAATTTCCAAACTCTTAGACAGGATCAGTCAGTCAGTCAGCTCAGTCACTCAGTCATGTCAGACTCTTTGCTACCCCATGCACTGCAGCATGCCAGGCTTCCCTGTCCATCACCAATTCCCAGAGCCTACTCAAACTCATGCGCATTGAGTCAGTGATGCCATCCAACCATCTCATCCTCTGTTGTCCCTTTCTCCTCCTGCCTTCAATCTTTCCCAGCCTCAGGGTCTTTTAATTTTATCAAATGTTGTTGCCCCAGAGTCATATTTCCCCCCCCCTCTTAATTAAGTTTCAGGAGGAAGCTTTAAAGAGAGAAAAAAAAAATCAGAATCAGAAACAAAATTAGAAACAACCCAACCAACCCAAGAGAGTAGAGGATTTGACTTCCAGTAGACTATAAAGCTCATCATATGATCATAATAATACATCAGCATACTAAGTGACACACCCACCAATGCCACAGCAGTTGACAATTGCATGACAACAGCTGGAAAAGTCCACGTATGCTAAGTCGTTTCAATAATGTCCTACACTGCAACCCTACGGACCATAGCTCACCAGGTTTCTCTGGCCATGGCATTTTCCAGGCAAGAATACTGGAGTGGGTTGCTATGCCTTTCTCCAGGGGATCTTTCCAACTCAGGAATTGAACTTGGGTCTCCCATATGACAGGCATATTCTTTATCATCTGAACCACCAGGGAAACCCCAGAAAAGTCCATACAAGGACTGAAAAGAAGAGTTGCGTCAGTTTCAGGTTCAGATCACAACGCTATTCTTGGTAAGTCATGAATATTCCTCCCACTCTTTTCAAATTTGGTGTCTCTTGCCCCATTCGGGTTGAGAAATTGATTTGCAAACTAGCTTTTACCTTCTCCATTCTTTAGCCATTGAATAAAGCTGGTGTCAGTTCCAGCCTCAGCATCAGTTTTGTTACTGGCTTTGCAGATCTGATAAAGGAAAAAAAAAACTCCTTGGCCAAGACAAGCCTCCTTTGCTTCCCTGGTGGCTCAGATGGTAAAGCATCTGCCTGCAATGCGGGAGACCCGGGTTCGATTCCTGGGTCAGGAAGATCCCCTGGAGAAGGAAATGGCAATCCACTCCAGCACTCTTGCCTGGAAAATCCCATGGACGGAGGAGCCTGATAGGCTACAGTCCATGGGGTCGCAAAGAGTCGGACACGACTGAGCGACTTCACTTTCACTTTGGCCAAGACAGGGGATCTTGGCCCAGGTTAGCACCAACTGGGTCTGGTTGACCAATTCAGTAAAATGGAGATAGATTTTGTGACTGGAAAATAATACTTTGCAAACCATAACTGTGACTTGCTTTTTCTCAACAATTTACAATCAACATCCACAAGCAGCTGAGTGTGGCTTCAGTAAACATAAGGACGTCACAGAAGAAAGAGAAGCTAACCACGATGTAGTTGTCTCCAGGTGCTGTAGCCACCACCTCCAGTGAGTCTGGACACTAGCTGACTGTTACAAGTCCAGTTAAGTGACCACTTGAGAAGCGATTAAGGATGGCTGATAACTCTCTCTCTCTCTCAAATTGTAGTCTGTCCATTAGGAGATAAGGAGCTAATGTACCTTAACACATTTGTCTGCCTGCTTCCGTCACCCTCGCTTGCCATCTGGCCGAGATGCCCTTGTGGTGACGGGAAAGGGTCGGCATTTGTTGCTTCAGGCGCTGAGTTCAGACTAAATGTCTCTTCCTTTGTCCATCAGGCTACTTTCATACTTGGAAAGAGCTCTGCCTTAAATCTGTTCAGTTCTCATTTTCTTCTTGGTAAAGACATTGTCTTCTTATTCTATGTCTCTCATTAGACTGTCATCTAAAATTTATACTCGTTTTTAATAGAACTGGTGCTGTCTCCTAAATCTTTTCTCATGTACTACCTTGTCTGGTAAAATGCTGATAAACTTTAGGAAAAACCTTAAAAACAAAAAATGACCCATTGCACTTCATTATTTTATAATGCAGTCTCTATAACCTCTGAGCCACCAGGGAAGCCCCATATTACAGCATTTATTATAAAGTTACTATAGCCAATTACATATTTCCAAAGGGTGTCTTAATTAAGGAGAAAATACCATGGTTTTCCACATCAATTATAATAAGAAATGATTTTGAAGAATGTGAATAAAAACAACTGATCAAAAAAAAACAAACAAAAAAAAGTGGTCAAGAACTGGTGCTAAAGCTTAAAGTCTTTACAAATGCTTTCATACAAATGTAAATTTTTTGTAGTAGAGTCCATCTGAATATTCATTAAAATAATGTGAACATGGAAAAAGTCATTACCTCCAGTGAGTAATGTATCTGTTCTTGATACCTAAAATTATGTTTAGTTTTGACTACTGTATGTAGAAAATACTTCTCTACTGTTGTAATGAATATAGCGATTTAATTATAAAGTATTATTTCAGAAAGAAATTTTACTTGGGAAATTTCCAGCTGTATTAGTGTGTTTCAAGTAACTCACAGTAAGATCTATAGTTCACTGTGAAGTCGCTCAGTCATGTCCGACTCTTTGCGACCCCATGGACTGTAGCCTATCAGGCTCCTCCGTCCATGGGATTTTCCAGGCAAGAGTGATGGAGTGGATTGCCATTTCCTTCTCCAGGCGATCTTCCCAACCCAGGAATCCAACCCGGATCTCCCACATTGCAGGCAGATGCTTCACCGTCTGAGCCACCAGGGAAGCATAACTGTAGCAAAACAGTTATGCTTAACATAACAAGAAGCATAACAGTTCACTGTAACTGGTAGCATTTGTTGTTTGTTTAGTGTCCTAGGCATTATACATGTATTATTTTGTTTATTTTTGCATCAACCTGTTGAGGTAGGTTCTATTACTACTTTGCCCATTCTACAGATGAGTATATTGAGACACAGTGGTTTGAATAACCCATCAAGGCCAGCAAGTGACCATGCTGATGACTCCTTGCCCCCTCTTTGTTGTTTTATTTCAGGCATTATATAAAGAACCAGTTTGAGAATATTGAGGTTAGACCATGCATTGGCTGATATGAAACACTCCAGCTGTGCTAAGATGATCCCATATAGTCAACAAGCACTTTAGAAAGTCTGGTGACTGAATATGAATGAGCTCTTAAAACTTTTCTAATAATTCTGTGAGGAGTGATTCATAAAAGGTGTTATCTAAGCCTTGATTCACTGTTCTTCAAGGATGAATTTTCATGATAGATAGAATCCATTTTAATCTAAAACACCAATTTTTCTGCTAAATGAGTTCAATGGGTATCTCATCTCTGGAAATACTTGGTTACCTAAGAATGTAAATTGTCATCTCCCTGTTAACATTCACTATTGTTTAGTGAGTGGCACATTTAAGATCGTTTTTCTACTTGAAACTGGATCTATCCATCAAAATTTTACCTTGGGTTGCCGAGTTTGAAAAGGTCATGTGATATCTCATTTTCTTTGGCTGTGAACACATAAAATAAGTGTGAGATTATTCAACTAGAGTGGGCTTCCCTGGTGGTTCAGTCGGCAAAGAATCCACCTGCAATGCAGGAGATGGGGGTTCAATCCCTGGATTGAGAGGATCCCCTGGAGAAGGAAATGGCAACCCACTCCAGTATGCTTGCCTGAGAAATCCCATGGGCAAAGGAGCCTGGTGGCTACCATCCTCAGAGTCTCAAGAGTTGGACACAACTTAGTGACTAAACTACCACCACCATTCAACTAGAGTAACAGAATTCCCCAAAGAGAGGGGGTTGAAGGACAGATCTTCCATTTGCTCTTGCAGTATCTTTCAGTTGGATTTCCTCTGATAATTTCCAACATATTACTCATTTCTTCTAGCTGTAAAGACTAATACTCTGTTCAAAACAAATGCATATCTTGTCATTTTTCCACTTTACTGACCACTGACCAACTCATTAACTATTCACCTTGGTCTTCATTCAAATGAAACATTTCCATATCAATAAGGAGTTACTCTGTTCTTAAGGAATAGAGTAAAATGAGTGATATGACGTGCCAAGCCTGTAATAAGACTGGAGATAAAAGAATAGGGCCCTAACATGGCACCTTCTGAGGTCAGACACAAAGGGACTAAGCTGGAGTCTACCCACATGTGCTTTAACTTCTGAAAAGTTAGTTTGATATCTAGTCTTGATTTAGTCATTGTGTTTTCTGTTTTGTATACTGTTTTAGATGGAAAGTCACAGGCTAGGGATGTTAAGCTACTAAAGAAGTATCTAGGAATATATAACTGAAAATAGATGGTAAAAAAAAAAACACTGAAACATTATTGCTTTGCGTCTTAGTAAATTATTTCTGCAAATTGTTCTAAATTCGATGACAAACAAGCAATACTTTAGAACCAGTGCTGTTCTCTTTTCTAGAAATCTATCTAACATTTTAGATTGTGAGTAGCTAAATAGTCTCTGACTCAAGGTGAAATTAACTTCTGTTAGCCTTGACATTAGAGCAATTGGAGGAAGGAGGCTTCATGTTCTGCAGTTATCCGAGAAGGAAAACAAACCACTTAGTTACCAGCTAGACTCTGTTATAATAATCATAATCTTTTGCAAAAATCAATTAAATGAAAGACATTTTAATTCACTATCTCTAGTCCTCATGGCAACCAATCAAGTAGGTATTATTATCACTGTCTTAAATAGAAATAAAAACTCCAAGAGATTACATGTGCCCCACATCCAAAAGCTGGTAAACACTGAAGTCGATGCCTGAAGTCAAGTTATATTGGTTCTCAAGTCCATGCTTAGTCTACTACTAACTTTTAGGTTCTAGCTTTAATTTAGAGCACAATTTAATGAAATGAAATTTTCCTGGAGCCCTAACATTATAAAAACTGAGGTGGTTCTGGTTGAACTGAGAAGAGAAAATGTGGAACCTTATTACTAAGATCCCTTCCCCATCCCCCACCCTCTCTGCAGAAGCTCCAATGTTTCATGGGAAGCCAGGCATTTGTGGAAGCTCCCTGTTAGGTCTCCTATCAGCAACATCCCCAACATAAACATGAGCTTCCTCATGTGTATCAGCGATCCAGCACAGACTCAGAGGCCTAGAGATGCTCCCAACATAATCCCACCACAACTGTAAACAGAAGTTTATTTTTCTCCTCCTACCATGAGTTTTATTTTTTATTTATTTTTTATTTTTTTACTTTACAATATTGTATTGCTTTTGCCATACATAAACATGAATCTGCCATGGGTGTACACGTGTTCCCAATCTTGAACCCCCCTCCCACCTCCTTCCCCATACCATCCCTCTGGGTCATCCCAGTGCACCAGCCCCAAGCTTGCTGTATCCTGCATTGAACCTGGACTGGCGATTCGTTTCTTATATGATATTATACATGTTTTAATGCCATTCTCCCAAATCATCCCCCCCACCCACAGAGTCCAAAAGACTGTTCTATACATCTGTGTACACCTCAACATAATAAAAGCTATATATGACAAACCCACAGCAAACATTATCCTCAATGGTGAAAAATTGAAAGCATTTTCCCTAAAGTCAGGAACAAAACAAGGGTGCCCACTCTCACCACTACTATTTAACACAGTTTTGGAAGTTTGGGCCACAGCAATCAGAGCAGAAAAAGAAATAAAAGGAATCCAAATTGGAAAAGAAGAAGTAAAACTCTCACATCATTGCAGATGACATGATCCTCTACATAGAAAACCCTAAAGACTCCACCAGAAAATTACTAGAGCTAATCAACGAATATAGTAAAGTTGTAGGATATAAAATCAACACACAGAAATCTCTTGCATTCCTATACACTAATAATGAGAAAATAGAGAAATTAAGGAAACAATTCCATTCACCATTGCAATGAAAAGAATAAAATACTTAGGAATATATCTACCTAAAGAAACTAAAGACCTATATATAGAAAACTATAAAACACTGGTGAAAGAAATCAAAGAGGACACTAATAGGTGGAGAAATATACCATGTTCATGGATCTGAAGAATCAATATAGTGAAAATGAATATACTACCCAAAGCAATATATAGGTTCAATGCAATCCCTATCAAGCTACCAACGATATTTTTCACATAGCTAGAACAAATAATTTCACAATTTGTATGGAAATACAAAAAAAAACCTCGAATAGCCAAAGCAATCTTGAGAAAGAAGAATGGAACTGGAGGAATCAACCTGCCTAACTTCAGGCTCTACTACAAAGCCACAGTCATCAAGACAGCATGGTACTGGCACAAAGACAGAAATATAGATCAATGGAACAAAATAGAAAGCCCAGAGATAAATCCACGCCCTTATGGATACCTTATCTTTGCAAAGGAGGCAAGAATATACAATGGAGAAAAGACAATCTCTTTAACAAGTGGTGCTGGGAAACCTGGTCAACCACTTGTAAAAGAATGAAACTAAAACACTTTCTAACACCATACACAAAAATAAACTCAAAATGGATTAAAGATCTAAACTTAAGACCAGAAACTATAAAACTTTTAGAGGAGAACATAGGCAAACCACTCTCTGACATACATCACAGCAGGATCCTCTATGACCCACCTCCCAGAATATTGGAAATAAAAGCAAAAATAAACAAATGGGATCAAATTAAAATTAAAAGCTTCTGCACAACAAAAGAAACTATAAGCAAGGTGAAAAGACACCCTTCAGAATGGGAGAAAATAATAGCAAATGAAGCAACTGACAAACAACTAATTTCAAAAATATACAAGCAACTCCTACAGCTCAATTCCAGAAAAACAAATGACCCAATCAAAAAATGGGCCAAAGAACTAAACAGACATTTCTCCAAAGAAGACATACAGATGGCTAACAAACACATGAAAAGATGCTCAACATCACTCATTATCAGAGAAACGCAAATTAAAACCACAATGAGGTTCCATTTCACGCCAGTCAGAATGGCTGCGATCCAAAAGTCTACAAGCGATAAATGCTGGAGAGAGTATGGAGAAAAGGGAACCCTCTTACACTGTTGGTGGGAATGCAAACTAGTACAGCCACTATGGAGAACAGTGTGGAGATTCCTTAAAAAACTGGAAATAGAACTGCCATACGACACACCAATCCCACTGCTGGGCACACACACCAAGGAAACCAGAATTGAAAGAGACACGTGTACCCCAATGTTCATCACAGCACTGTTTATAATAGCCAGGACATGGAAGCAACCTAGATGTCCATCAGCAGATAAATGGATAAGAAAGCTGTGATACATATACACAATGAAGTATTACTCAGCCATTAAAAAGAATACATGAGTTTTAAAGTCATAAGTCTTTATGTATCAATGTGGCTATTTCTCTTTTGGATTTTAATTTCTGACTCCAAATTCTAAACTCAGAATGGTAAGAAGACTATTACTGAAACACCATGTAAACACAATAGTCCCTCCCACACTGTTGGTGGGAATGTATATTGGTATAGCCACTATGAAAAATGATTTAAGAAACTAAAAACAGAGTTACCATATGATCCTGTGACACCACTTCTGGGCTTATATCTGGATAAAACCACAATTCAAAAAGATACATGCACCCCAATATTCATTGCAGCACTGTTTACAGTAGCCAAGACATGGAAGCAGCCTAAATGTCCTAAGTGGATAAAAATGTGGTACATATACACAATGGATATGACTCATCCATGGAAAGAATGAGATAATGCCATTTGCAGCAACGTGGACAGACGAGACTATCCAGTAAGTGAAGTAAGCCAGACAGAGACAAGTGTCATATGGTATCACTTGTATGCGAAATCTAAAAAAAAAAAATGATACAAATGAATGTATTTACAAAACAGAAGCAGACTCACAGACTTAGAAAACAAACTTATGGTTACCAAAGGGGGAAGGGGGAAAGGGTTAAATTATAGTTTATATTTAACTATAATATTTTTTATATTTAACTATATTATTATAATAATAATAAATATATTAAATATATTTAACTATATATAACTATAAGAAGTTATAATTAACATATAATCAACAAGGATCTAATGTGTAGTACAGGGAACTCTACTTAACATCCTGTAATAACCTAAATGAGAAAAGAATCTGAAAAAATAATAGATATGTGTATATGTAAACCTGAACTGTACACTTTGCTGTACACTTGAAACTAAATAACACTGTAAATCAACTATACTTCAATATAAAATAAAAATTAAAAACTAAAGGTCTTATTTAACAAACATGATACAGCACCTAGAAAGGTGACACTATTTATGTTTTTGTATATTTTACACCCACACATGGTGTGTATATATATATATATATATATATAAAACATACATTTGAAAGTACAGTACATGCACACTCAAATACAAAAAGTGAAATTAAACTCCCTTATGTTTCTCTGTGTGTTAAATATGAAATTAGAAAAACTATCTCTCCACTAAGAAATTTCCCCCTGGCAATGCTGCTCAGGGTAGAAAGATGTTATTTTAAATTCTTCTCTCATTAAAAGAAAAAAGAGTTAGCTTCTTCAGAGCTTGTGTGTATTTATACCAGAGCTTAACTGGCATTTTCATCGTGGTGTTTATGAATCGTAATATAGTTTCACTGCAGTTTCTGACACGCTCATTAATTTGTTCCCAGCAGCTGTTCATTACCAGCATCACAAGCAAAACCCATGGTCTCCACGGGCATTGAGGGGTCCACCAGAAATGAAGCAAGCAGGGCTCCAGAGCATCTGAGAGCTGAGCCTCTGACATCACCTCCCACAGCAGGCTGGAGGCAGCGGCCGCGAAGAGAGGCACCAGAGCCTTCCAGGGGCCTCGACGCCCTCTGAGTTTCGAGCTGACACGGAGCGGTGATGTCTCGAAAAGGACGGGACTGTGCTGTCTCAGTGATGTGCCTCCTCTGAGCAGCCTGCTCAGGATGGGTTACCGCGACAGTTTCAGACTTTCCCCTGCCAAGACGACTTGGGGACCTTTCCTGTCTTCACACCGTGATGGCGCTTCCTGTGCTGACTTCTGTCAGTGGGGAGTTTTGCGCTCTGAGCCGGACTCTGCCAAAATCTCTGGAACGTGTCAGCCAACCAATGCCACAAGAGACAGAGCCTCATTGAAGTTTGCTCTCAGAAAGTCCTGTTTTTGAAGGAACTCAGTGTTTAAACAAGCTGGCTTGAAAAATAACAAAAAATGAACCATTGACCATTAACCATTAACCATTGTTAATTCTTTGTGGTTGTCAGTAGTCCCCTGGACCCCTAGATGAGGCCACACAGCACCAGACAAAGTCTTAGATGACCAGAATTTCACCTTGACCAGAGGAGTGTGGGCTCTGGGCATCTCAGGAGATACTTCTGAGCTTCATTTTACTGTTTATGGAGCTGTTTCCATCTACTCCACACACCAGTAAGCTCATTGGGAAGCGTGGATGAGGCAGAACAAGGAGAATGATTTTTCAGGTTCACATGAGACCATGCATGTGAGGGACACAGATCAGAGGAGCTCAAGTTAGAACCCTGTTACATTGGCTAAACCACTTAACCCTTGACCTTGAGATGTTTCATCTACAGAATCAACAAGTTTCAGGATTAACAGAAGACCACACGGGTCCTTCTGAATAGCAAAAGAGTTATTTGAATGTGGTCCACTCTTGTTCAATTCTAAAATGAGATATTAATATGAACGTGTTTGGTGATTAGCTTAGAGCAAAGCTGGAGGGCGGGGCCTGGTGCCAGGTGCGGACACCAGGAGGCCCGCCTTCTCCAGAGCTCACTGGGAGTCTAGAGCGCAAACTCTCCATCACCTTCTCATTGAGGAGACTCCACAATACAGACCAGGAGATTAGAAAGAATAGTGAAGGGAGCTCTTTCAGGGGTTCATCCCAAACAGGGGGGTCACCTTGAACTCCTCTCTCTTGCCTCACATCTGGGCTGTCTGCAAACTTGGTCAGCTCTATCTTCAGAAGATGCCAGCTGTTCACTGCCTCCACAGCTTCTATCCCAGGGTAAGGTGCCATCATGTCCCCTGCACCTCTGAAGAGCATTTGAGTCAGCTTCTTGCTTCCACCTTTGCTTTTTCCTGTCCATCTTCTTCGCAGCAGCCAGACCCATCATTGTCAAAATGTTAAAAGGGACATCATCAGCCTCCTGCTCAAAAACCCAGAGTTGTTTCAGGCAGAGTAAAATCCAAAATCCTCATCACAGCCAGAGGGACCTTGATGACCTGGTCCCAGGCCGCCCCCATGAAAACATCTCCTTCACTTCCTACCACCCCAACTCCCTCTGCTCCAGGGGCATTGGCTATTTCACTCTTCCTGGAAATACATGCACACATATGATCCTGCCTTTCTAATCAGAAAGAACAAATCTGACTCCATATTGGATCTCTTTCTTTTGTTTAAACTTTGTATTCCATAGCTTGTGTTACAAGAACATTGCCTGTAGCTTGAAATACACAGGATAGCCCATTCTCAAGACTCTGACCTTTAAAGGTATAACAGTTTTCCATTCATACAGAGATATAAAGTTGCAGAATAGAGAATAACGTTTCTCTTATTGGGGTTTACAGGAATATTGTGACTCAACCTACCTCTGTGGACAGCTACAAGAATGAAAGAGCCCAAGACCAAGACGTTTATAGCAACCAACCACACCCTCTCCCCTTTTAGTATAAAAGAAACCTGAACTCTAACACTGGTAAGATGGTTCTTTGGGACGTCAGTTCACTATCTCCTTGGTCTTCAGGCTTTCTGGATAAAGGCACTATTTGTTACCCCCAAGAACTCATGTCTTGATTTACTGGCCTGTAGTGTGACAAGCATGATGAACCTGGGCTCAGTAACACCTTGGAGCAGTTTGTCTGTTTCCTCTACTAGAAACACTCTTTTCTGGGAAGCCCCAAGAGTCCATGTTCTCCCTTAGAGTCTTACTGAAATGTCAGCATTACAGAGAAGTGCAGCCCTAATTATAATAGCGTGAGTACACACATGTACACATACGCATGCCTACATGCAGGCAATGTATGTTTACCCTCCACTCCTTACCTTCTTTAGTTTTCTTCATACACTTACTGTCACCTTCTATATATCATTCGTTTATTTTTCTATTGTCTGTTCCCCACCTCCTTGCCCAATCAGAATATAAACTTCCTACGAGCATAGTCCTGATCTACTTGATTCATTATTCTATCCCCCTTGTCCAGAATACTGTATGATACATATCAGGTGTTTAATAAATTCCTATTGTAGAAATGACAGCATGAAAGAATTATTTCAGATACTAGAAGTCATAAAAGTCATGAAAATGTTTTTTAAAAAGTGACTAATTTACTATAACGGTGCAGAAAGTAGACATGACTTTAGCCAGCAGGTCCCAGGGTACAGACAGCCACATTAACCTTGACGTCACAAGAACAACCCTATGTTGTGTAGCTAAATCTTCCACTGTCAGGTAAAGAGGCAACCATGACCCCCCGCCCCCGCCATTAGAAAGAACCACCCCTTAAAATCATTAGGAAACAACCAGGCTAAATTTATATGCAGCCTACGTTCTTCTCCATGCTAGAGTTGATATGCTTTTCTGGACACTTTCCCTGAGATTTCACCTTCTGCTTCCTCAACTATGTCTCAGGCAGCAATTTCATGCCACACAGAATACAAATCTAACAGGTGAATTTCCATCCTGGGGACAGTTCTCTTACAACTGATGTGGAAGAAAACGTAAACAAAGCTACAGTAAAGTCTTCCTTTTGAGGCTGAGAACAGTCAGCAGAGAAAGCAAGAGAGAATTGTAACCAAAAAAAAAAAAAAAAGCTATTTGGGACATGGGAAAATAAATAAACATCCCTAACTCATTTCTTTAAAAGTTACATAATGTTCAATAGAATGTATGTATCATAATGTATTCAGTCTTTACATTGTTGATGCATTTTTTCAGCTTACTTTTCATTCTCTTCCTCTGCAAAGCTGCAGTAAACAATTTGCTGCTGCTGCTGCTGCATAATATCATTATTTTCTTGTGCTTTTATTTCTGTAGGGAAGAGTCCCTGAAGTGGGATTTCTTGGGCAAAGGGTATCAATACTTCTGTTTTTTAATTTTCGTCAGTATTTCCAGTTTCCCCAAATGTGGTAGCAATTTACTCTCCCGCCAGAAATGTATCAGAGTCTCCTCTTTTGCCTCCCTGTAAAATCTTATGAGATTGCCAATGTGATGACTGAAAAAAAAAAAGGCTATTTCAATTTTTTGTTTTTGTTGTTCTTTTTTTTTATTTTTAAACTTTACAATATTGTATTAGTTTTGCCAAATATCGAAATGAATCCGCCACAGGTATACATGTGTTCCCCGTCCTTAACCTTCCTCCCTCCTCCCTCCCCATTCCATCCCTCTGGGTCGTCCCTGTGCACCAGCCCCAGGCATCCAGTATCGTGCATCAAACCTGAACTGGCGACTCGTTTCATATATGATATTATACATGTTTCAGTGCCATACTCCCAAATCTTCCCACCCTCTCCCTCTCCCACAGAGTCCATAAGACTGTTCTATACATCAGTGTCTCTTTTGCTGTCTCGTACACAGGATTATTGTTACCATCTTTCTAAATTCCATATATATGCATTAGTATACTGTATTGGTGTTTTTCTTTCTGGCTTACTTCACTCTGTATAATAGGCTCCAGTTTCATCCACCTCATTAGAACTGATTCAAATGTATTCTTTTTAATGGCTGAGTAATACTCCATTGTGTATAATTGCATTTTTCCTGCATGTGTTTGAGCATCTTTTTCTAAATTTTCTGACTTTTTGCAGATCTTCTCTGAAATGTCCTATTTACTGGAATGATTAATCTTTCATTTTAATTTTATCAATTGAAAGAGTTATTTGAACAGTTGAGACTGTACTCTTTTTTTTTTTTTTAATTAATTTTATTTTATTTTTAAACTTTACATAACTGTATTAGATTTGCCAAATATCAAAATGAATCCGCCACAGGTTTACATGTGTTCCCCATCCTGAACCCTCCTCCCTCCTCCCTCCACATTCCATCCCTCTGGGTCGTCCCAGTGCACCAGCCCCAAGCATCCAGTATCGTGCATCGAACCTGGACTGGCAACTCATTTCATACATGATATTTTACTCTTTTCTTGGAATTTGTTGTAATTATGTTAATAATATATAGAGAGTTTGATTTTTACTTTACCAGTGTCATGTTTATCATACTCTTTTAAAAATATTTATATAGTTAAATGTCTTTATTTTATGATGGCTTCTGAGATTCCTGCCTTGTTTGAGAGTGCTCCAGCATCCCAGAGTTGTAAAAATATTCTCCTACAATTTGTTCCAATACCATCATATTTTTATTTATGTCCATAATGCATGTGGAATTTACATCATGTGTAGAGTCAGGAAGGGATGTCACATGTTTTTCCACATAGGTAGCAATTATTACAGTAGGATATAGTCAAAAACTATCCCAAATTAAAACACAATCTTGATCACATGATAAACTTCCAACTATACCTAGATGCAATTTCTGGGTTTTTTCTCAGGTGCACTGATGTAAACAGCTTCCCTGAAAGCCATTACGATCACCTGAAATAAGATGTGTTTTGCTGACAGAATTGGTCAGATATGGTCCACATACTTTGTCAAATTTTCAGGCAGAAGTTCTCTTACTTTAGCTGAAGTTTTCCACTAATTCAAGCCCCTTGATGAGACATCCACTGGACCCTTACATGCACCAAACACACTCCTAAATAATTTTTATAGATTTCTTCTTTTACTCCTTATATTAACCTTATAAGACAATTATTACCTTAAAGCCCATCTTGCATATTTAAAAAACTGAAAACTAGAAACTTTAGTTGTTCAGACTTACAAAGATGATTAATATTGGGGCTGAGACTTGGAGCTTACAGTGGTATTCCAGAGTCTGTGCTCATAACAGTGGGACTCTACCAACCATGTACTTTTGCTGTTGTATCTTTTTTACTTTTTCTAAAAATTAGAGTATAATTGCTTTACAATGTTGTGTTAGTTTCTGCTGTCCAACAGTGTGAATCAGCTATATGCGTACATATAGTCCTGCCCTCTTGAACCTCCTCACCCCACACCCATCTCACCCTTCTTAGGTCATCACAGCGCTGAGCTAACTGTGCTGTACAGCAGCTGCCCACTAGCTATCTATTTTACATAGGGCTGCTGCTGCTGCTGCTAAGTCACTTCAGTCGTGTCCAACTCTGTGCGACCCCATAGACAGCATCCCTGGGATTCTCCAGGCAAGAACACTGGAGTGGGTTGCCATTTCCTTCTCCAATGCATGAAAGTGAAAAGTGAAAGTGAAGTCGCTCAGTCGTGTCCGACTCTTGGCGACCCCAGGGACTGCAGCCCACCAAGCTCCTCCATCCACTGGACTCTCCAGGCAAAGTACTGGAGTAGGGTGCCATTGCCTTCTCCGTATTACATAGGGCAGTATACCTTAAACGTTCCACTTATCATAATACAGAAGGTACACAGTGAATACCTGTTTGACTGGGTGGAGCTGAATTCTTCTTCCATAGCCTCTTAGAATAAATTTGGCTCCATCAACTATGGTTAATGAAGGCCCAAATGGCCTCTGTTTCCTTCATGAGCCTGCAAAACATTCCATCAGAAAACAAAGTGTGAGTGGAATATAGATAAAAGAATAAGTGTTGAAGACCTCATGATTGGACTAGACCTTTAGTTTTTTCATGCTACAGTCTTCTAGCATTTGGAAATAAGGACTTGAAATGAGTTTGCTTCTTGAAAACCCTGACAATTTCAAAACAAGGTAATTTCAGGAGCTGCAAAGGAACAGCCCTAATGAGTTCTGCTAGAGACTCTTCTCACCGGGAAATGATTGAAGACAAGGAGATAACCTCTCATTAATTCCTTGTTAACTATTTTAATCAGGATTACATCACTGTCTCTCTCCCAGCACAGACAGTTGCCAGCAGGTTTTGGTGATCCAATCCATTAAGCTGACAACGTGGAAAGGTCTGCACAGAAAGAGGTCACGTTTATGCCCCCAACCGCATCACAGGGGCCATATTTGATGAAAACGTGACCCCCCCACCCCCACCCCCGCCCCATTCCTCAGAGCGGCAATTTCTATTTCCAGTTTATTGCCACACATTCCTCAAAAGCCGGACACAAATGACTTCTTTCGATGAGTTCTCACATGACTGCCCTGTGGCTTGGAGCAAGAGAGCCGTGCCGGGAGTCCTGGCAGGCAGACGCCAGCAGCTCCTATCTAGGGATCCAGACCATTCCCCGCCGGGCAGAGCCTGCCCCAACCCGCAGGGCTGACAAGGTGACAAGAGTATCCAGTCTCCTCAGGTTCACCCCTCTGGGACAGAGACTAGTCCACATCCACCGCCCAGGGCTTTAAGAAACCTGCTGCGCTTGTGTGAGGGGCGGGGGGCATTCTGCAGCCGTGAAAACCACCAAGAGAGAATAGAGCCTCGGGGGCTTGGGATTCCCCTGTGGTCAACACTGCGGCTCTCACTCAACTCGAGTCACTGCCCTGAGGAGACACACCCCTTCCCGATTTTTAGTGCATGTCGGGTGAACAAGGCACCATACTCCTGCTTCAGGCTGCCACACACGACTGAGGACCAAGCAACCGACCGCTGTGGGGACCGGCTCAGGGACGTGTGCACGTGGCCCAGTCACAGCCAATGAGCTCCACCTGAAGGGCTTCCGGGCGGCCACGTGGTGTGGTAACGCCCACCCTCCCCTTGGCTCGCACACCCGCCGCCGGCAGGGAACAGCTGCGGAGTCCGCATCTCCAATCAGCTGCCTGCTATTGTATGTGGACTTGGCTTGTTAATCTCACCTGTCTGGACCCCGGTTTCTTTATTTCTAGTGTAGAAATAATCTAAGTGCGGGTCTCACATGAAAAATGTAAACATTAAAGTTACTGTGTGTAAAGTAATAAAATGTTAAGTAGCAAATTAAAAGCTGATTGAAGTATTGTCCCCCCCCCCCCCACCGCCCCGCCCCAGGGGCTTCTAGGAAAGAAATTCTCATCCTTTTCCATGGGATTTGAAGCCAGGAAAATGTAAGGTCTAGAAGTGCCATGTCAACTTCAGGAAGCAACTGTCTGAAAATAAAGCCTATGTGGAGTTTCCTAATTTAAGAGAACTTAAGAGAGGAGAGCGGAGAAGGCAATGGCAACCCAATCCAGTACTTTTGCCTGGAAAATCCCATGGATGGAGGAGCCTGGTAGCCTGTAGTCCATGGGGTCACTAAGAGTCAGACATGACTAAGCAACTTCACTTTCACTTTTCACTTTCATGCATTGGAGAAGGAAATGGCAACCCACTCCAGTGTTCTTGCCTGGAGAATCCTAGGGACGGAGGAGCCTGGTGGGCTGCTGTCTATGGGGTCGCACAGAGTCGGACACAACTGAAGTGACTTAGCAGCAGCAGCAGCAGCAAGAGAGGAGAGAGTGAAAACTGGTCCTGCTGATGTCATTTGAGGCTCAGATCAAGCTGTGCCTAAAGCCAGCCCTTTTCCATGGCATTCTCTTTCTCTCAAGCAGGTTTGATTTGGTTTTTCAGGAAATTTTACCCTAACTCTTACTTGCTTTTCTCTCTGAGGTGCAGCTGTGACTAATTCTGGCTTTGTGTAGCCTAGGAAAAAAAAAGCTGGAGGTGTCCTTCACGCTTATATAGAACTACAGTGCTTGAAAGCTGATTCAGGAGGGAGTAGACTTTTGAGTATACCCAGAGTTGCCTGGATCTCCATTCCTTCAAGTTGGAAGAAATATTTCACAGCGTCTAAAATTTCTACATGAATTGGCAGGTGGGCAGAGTACATACTGATGAGATTAAAAGAAGTAACCTACAAGGAACAGCAAAGCCCTGAGCCTAGATGTCACCTAGAGGGGCATAATTGTGGACAGTAATCATATGCAAAAAGAACATAGACACTCAGATGGTCTCAGAGGCTGGGAAGAAGAAGAGGTTGCCAAGTCACCTTTGGATGGATTCAAGGATCATGGAACCAGGAAGACACGTGTGGATTCGTATACATTGCTTTTGAGTTGTGGTGCTGGAAAGGACTCTTGAGTGTCCCTTGGATTGCAAGGAGATCAAAACAGTCAGTCATAAAGAAAATCAACCCTGAATATTCACTGGAAGAACTTTTGCTGAAGCTGAAGCTCCGATACTTTAACCAGCTGATGCAAAGAGCTGACTCGTTGGAAAAGACCCTGATGTTGGGAAAGAGTGAAAGCAAAAGGAGAAAAGGGTGACAGAGGTTACGATGGTTAGATAGCATCACTGACTCAATGGACATGAATTTGAGCAAATCAGGGAGATAGCAGAGGACAGAGGAGCCTGCCATGCTGCAGTCCTTGGAGTCACAGAAAGTCTGACATGACTTAGTGACTGAACAACAACATGCATTAATCTGCTCGGATACCCAGAGCTGTGCTAGAATCCCAACATCAGCCTGCAGAAATCTATCTTGTCCTTCTTTACCTTTCTGAACTATAAGTGGTTCTATTTTCAGACCCAAATTCACTTTAAAAGTATCATTTTTAATTTCTTTATTCATGTGGTTGCTTTGACCAACAATATACACACATGAACATACACACACACACACACACACACACATACACACACACACACACACACACACACATCCCACTCCTCTCTGATTTCTAAATATTTTAAGAAATATTTCACCTTATTCAAATCTCAAATAACTTCAGCCTATAGCATTCTGCTTTCCATGAAATTTCCTTTCCATGAAATTCCATCCATTAAATTAATATTTCTCCAGAAACATGTGTGTGCTAGGTCCTGTTTCTGCAGACACTGGGAAAACAGCAGCAAAAGTACGAGGTCTTGCCCAGCGGAGTGATGGTGGTGCTTAGGGATTTCCTCCATCCTCTGCAACAGAGAGCCCAGATTGCAGCACTAGTCAGTTTTCATGGTGTACAGACATCTACTATGGCCAGTTTCAAACTCCTGACATAAGTTGCTGAAAGATGGGTAGTAGTATACTGTCATGTAATATTTCAACTCTAAAGACACAATAAATACAAATAACATCTAGAGCATGAATAAAAATGTTAAAAAGCAAGTAGAAAGTGATAAGGACTAAGCATTTATTACCTTTGTTTTCAATGTAATTCATTTAATCATGAGTTAATATACTTTAATTTCAATAATGGCTGTATTTCAAAGCCAGCTCTCAAAATTCCTGGAAATTTAACAGGTGGCTCTCATGAGCCCGTACAAGCTGGATACAGCATACCACTGTCCCTTCTCTATTGGTACATGTCTTCTAGAAGATACTTAAAATAAACAGGCAAACAAAATGCTAAATAATTAAAACAACATATAAAATATAGGTATTAAAATATATGATGGTATATCTGAATCTAATATAATGTTATGTGTCATTATGTGTGTTGCTGTGTTTGCTCAGTCATGTTCGACTCTTTGAGGCCTCATGAACTGTAGCCCTGCAGGCTCTTCTATCCATGGGATTCTCCAGGCAAGAATACTGGAGTGCCCTCCTCCAGGGGATCTTCCCAACCAAGGGATCAAACCCAGGTCTCCCACATTGCAGGCGAATTCTTTACCATCTGATCCATCAGGGGACTCTGGTGTATGTCATTATATATAAGTTTAAAATAATTAATAAATAAATTATTCTCTCAGCATATTAAAAAGGAGAGACATCACTTTGCCAACAAAGTTCCCTGTAATCAAAGCTATGGTTTTTCTAGTAGTCATGTACAGATGTGAGAGTTGGTCCATAAAGAAGGCTGAGAACCAAAGAACTGATGCTTTCAAACTGTGGTCCTGGAGAAGACTCTTAAAAGTCTCTTGGATCTCCCTGTAAGGAGATCCAACCAATCAATACAATCCTAAAGGAAATCAACCCTGAATATTCACTGGAAGGACTGATGCTGAAGCTGAAACTCCAATACTTTGGCCACCTGATGCAAAGGACTGACTCATTGGAAAAGACCCTGATGCTGGGAAAGATGGAAGGCAGGAGGAGAAGGGGACAACAGAGGATGAGATGGTTGGATGACATCACTGACTTGATGGACATGGGTTTGAGTAAACTCCAGAAGTCAGTGAAGGACAGGGAAGCCTAGCATGCTGCAGTCCATGGGGTCACAAAGAGTCGGATACAACTTAGCAACTAAACAACAGCAACAACAAAATATATCTAATGACAATAAGTATTGTGTTGGCCAATAAGTTTGTTTGGGTTTTTCCGTAAGACATAATGAAAAATGAACCTTTTGGCCAATCCAATATTTTGGGGAAAAAAATCAGGATAAGGAGATATTGAGCATCAGGAAAATGGGAGTTTATTTTAGGTAGAGTGAACAAGAAACACTTGTCAGAAGAGTGGCAAACCTTTTCTCAAATCAGTAAAGGAGTGAAAACTAAAGAGAAAATCCAGAAAAAGTGCATTCCCAGTGGAGAGAACAGTGTGTGCAAAGGCCTCGAGGGAGAGGTAAGTTTTGTGTATTCAGAAATAGCAAAGCTATTATGACTAGAAAGGAGTACACATGTGAAGGATACTAAGAGAGGAGGTTGAAGAGACAGTCTTGTAAACTATGGGGAGGAATTGCCCTTTCAATCTGAATAGGCCGAGAATCCATTGGAAGGATGTCCAGTGGGAGTAACTATCCTAGTAACCATGTTATTCAGTTCAGTCGTGTCCCAACTTTTTGCGACACCATGGACTACAGCACGCCAGGCCTCCCTGTCCATCACCACTTGCTCAAACTCATGTCCATCGAGTTGGTGATGCCATCCAGCCATCTCATCTTCTGTCGTCCCCTTTTCCTCCTGCCCTCAATCTTTCCCAGCATCAGGGTCTTTTCAAATAAGTCAGCTCTTCTCATCTGGTGGCCAAAGTATTGGAGTTTCAGCTTCAGGATCAGTCCTTCCAATGAATATTCAGGACTGATTTCCTTTAGGATGGACTGGTTGGATCTCCTTGCAGTCCAAGGGACTCTCAAGAGTCTTCTCCAACACCACAGTTCAAAAGCATCAATTCTTTGGTGCTCAGCTTTCTTTATGGTCCAACTCCCATATCCATATATGACTACTGGAAAAACCATAGCTTTGACCAGACGGACCTTTGTCGGCAAAGTGATGTCTCTGCTTTTTAATATGCTGTGTAGGTTGTTCATAGCTTTTCTTCCGAGGAGCAAACATCCTTTAATTTCATGGCTGCAGTCACCATCCACAGTGATTTTGGAGCCCCACACATGTCTTTAACTGTTTCCATTGTTTTGCCATTTATTTGCCATGAAGTGATCGGACCAGATGCCATGATATCAGTTTTTTTAATGTTGAGTTTTAAGCCAAATTTTTCACTCTCCTCTTTCACTTTCATCAAAAGGCTCTTTAGATCTTCTTTGCTTTCTGCCATAATGGTGGTGTCTATCTGAGGTTATTGATATTTCTCCCAGCAATCTTTGTTCCAGCTTGTGCTTCATCCAGCCCAGCATTTCACATGATGTACTCTACATATAAGTTAAATAAACAGGGTGACAATATGTTAAAAAAAAAAAAGCAAAGACAAATAGGTAAAATTATTTTAATTATACTTAACCCAGTGTTCCCAAAATATTCTTATTTCAGCATTATTATAAAGTTGGGTCTTGACAAATATTAACTGGTTTTTGAAAGAGAAATAGATCTTCAGCTACTTTATAAATGATACCCTCTTTCCTTCATGCAGAGAATTTCAATTCTATGCAGGGGGTGTCCATTCTACCAGTTAATCCTCTTTGGAAAACCTCTATTGATTTTATTCAATATATTCGCACCTCCAGATTCAGTGAAATACTTCAGAGTTACGATCTTCTGCCCATATTGTACCAAAATAATGCAGTTAGCAGTAATAAAACTCTGTCGGGGGGAGCACAAAGGCATTAAGCACTTTTAGCCCCCACAGTGAAGCAGGCAATAATGGATAGTTAGATGTCCCTCGGTCTCTGATCTTGGCATAATGCCCCTCTCTTGGGGTTCCACTCTCTCGGGGTCTCATTGGAACACAGCTCATATGCGGCAGCCTGAATCCTGCTTTTATGGTGTATGACAGCAGATGCTTAACTTAACAGCCTCTTTATTCTCTTCTTTATACAAATGCAGTGCCTTGGCACCCATCTTTCTATTGAATTGCTGTCAGGTAAGGCTTTGCCCAAGGTCAACATAACAAGATTCTGCCAGCTACCACAGCCGACGTTAATACATCCAGAGGATTTATGTCAGATTCCAACTGCTAAAGACTGAGCTGATAATCGTAGGTATGTGGCAGAGGCATTAGCATTTCTGTCTGTGCAGATTTCAATGCCTTATTAACTTTTCTGAGAAACGTTTACCCAGTGGGAGAAAATACTGAGTTGAGTTAGGGATTCCTCACTGCCCACCACAGGCAATGTCATAGAAATCTCTATTGCTTTCTGCATGGAGAAATTAACCCGGGTGGCACATCGTTATGGCTCCTAATGAATATGAATACCCAAACATGAAGAATCCAAAAATCATTAGCGCTACAGAGAAAAAACGTGCTTCCAAGTACAATCCCTCTTGGAGGCCCTCAGGAATGATTTTCTTGGAACACAGTGAATGATGATTTTATGTATACTTCCAAAGAACATAAAATCTGGCCCATTCTCCGGAATGCATACCAATAGTAGCTACAGTATAGGCTGTCTTTGGGAAACTCTCCATTTAAATGCAAACAGCTACAAAAAGAAAACCAAACTGTGGATAAATAATAATTCAGAAGACGGCCTGAGCAAAGTGAAAAGGAGTTCACAGAGGTCAATTTTTTTTAAATGCGTTTTAACTCTTTGAACAGAAATACAGAACCCTTTTTAAGTACCAGAGATGAAAACTGATCACATTTGGTTTTCCGACTCCCAGTGCGCTCTATGATTGGCCTTCCCTGGTGGCCCAGACAGTAAAGAATCTGCCTGCAGTGCAGGAGACCTGGGTTAGAGCCCTGGGTTCGAAGAGCCCCTGGAGAGGGGAATGGCTACCCATTCCAGTATTTTTGCCTGGAAAATTATATGGACAGAGAAGCCTAGCAGGCTACAGTCCTTGCTTTATGATTATCAAATGATGAGACTAATGTTTAATTCTAGCCACTAAATTCTACCAAGGAATTAGAGGCAGCTGCTACAGTAGTAATTTTATGGTCAATAAATATATGACTCTTCTTGGGAAAAAATAGTTCAGTCTTTTCTTAATAAAGTCAAATAACCATTTGTCACACTGGAAAGAACTAGTGTACTTGAATTGGCACCTTTTGGAAGGTCGCTTCTTACAGGTCACCAGCTGACTCCCTCAGCGGGGCTGTGCATTCCTCGATGACCTTCATGCCTCGTGAGACCCTAAGCTTCTGCGAGATGAGGGTAAGAACTATCTACCGTGTTTTCATATCCTTCAAACCTCCCAGCACATTGTGATGTCCAGAGTTAATCCCCTCAGATAAGTCTTAACAGAACTACTGTTATCATGAAATTTCCATTATAGGAATTGTAAGAAACATAGATCAGACTTTTAATGGCTGAACATTTATTAAAGCCTCTGGTTTTCACTTACACTCATAGTTTCTTTTTTTTAATTTATTTTATATTGGAGCATAGTTGATTTAATAAGACGTTAGTTTCAGGTGTAGAGCATGGTGATTCAGTTATATATACACATGTACCTATTTTTCAAGTTCTTTTCCCATTTAGATTATTACAGAATACTGAGCAGGGTTTCCTGTGCTGTGCTTGTTGCTTATCTATTTTAAATATAGCAGTGTGGACATGTCAATCCAAAACTCCAACACTCATAGTCTTCATTCAAGATTTCTATTCAAGATCCTGAGCCTGTCTGTGAATGTTTTCTACCCACCTGTTACTGGAGATTCTGAAGGATATAAGGGGTTGGCTGTTCTTTGCCCCAAGAGTATAGCCACTCTGAGGATGTCTTTAGGAGTTCACTCAGCTCCCTCTTTTGTAAAAAAAAGAAAGAAAGAAAGAAAAGGCAACTGTGAAAAGCAGATACTTATTATATACTCCTCACCAAATGTAGAACTTTAGAAATGTTTACTCTGCCTCTAATTTCAACCAGCATAACACAACATGTAAAATATATTTTCTTCTAATATTTCAGATTCTCTTAGGAACTCTGCCTTCCATTTCATCAAATGCAAATTGAATCCCTATTATGAGTAAGGCAGAGTGCTTCACGCTGTAGTACATTCAGAGATGTTATGGCAGAGCCCTGGCCTCATAGAGTTGGTCATTCAATGGGAGAAACAAGGCAAGAACTCACGTAACTTGTCAAAGGCCATTTGACAAAACATCTTTCTGAGCAAAAGAAGACTGACTCAAAAATCTTTTATAGAAGTCCATTCATGTGGTGTTCTAGGATAGTCACAACTAATCTATGGTCAAAAAAAAAAAAAAAAAAATGAGAGCAGCGGTGTCCTCCGGGTACAGAAGTGACTGGTTAAGGGCATAAGGTACTTACTATTTTGGAAGGTTTTGGGGTTACACAGGTGTATGCATTTGTTAAACTCATCATATTATCTACTTTGGATGTGTGCAGCCCATTGTATGCAAATTTTACCTAAAATAACCATGAATAAATGTGGAACTCTGGTTAATGATATGCTACTGCAGTATTTAGGGAGAAATGTGCAAATGTCTACAATTCTCTTTGAAATGCATAGAAAATAAGATGGCTTGATGGATGGATGCAGAATGGATGATGGATGAATGGATGGTAGATATATGATAAATCAAATACCATAAAGTATTAATGGTAGATAGTAGTAGGTATAATGTAAGAGGGTTCACTATAAAATTCTTTCAATTTTTCTTCATGTTAGAAAGTTTTAATAATAAGTATTGATGGGGGGAAATGGCTTCTTATATGAGGAGAAATTGTCAAATGTTTCTTGAAAAACACATGAAGGATTTTGAATGGTAGAACATCAATAAAGAACATCCACCATTGAGTGAATAACAAAAGCAGAGGGCTAAAAAAGTGACAAGCATGGTCAGGAAACATGAGCTTGCTCACGTGTAGAACATAAAAGGAAGAGAGTGGCGCCAGGAGGAGTGTAGCTGAGGTCACACCATGGAAGACTTTATGCCAAGCTGGGAATCATGAATTTCTGGATACAGTGAACAGCCCCTGTTGAGGTCTTCTGAGCAAGAGGATCGGGAGGATCATAATTTCCATTTAGGAAGCGGCTTGAGTAATAGAAGAGGAGTAGGGGTAGAGAGAGTCATTGTTGAGTGATGGGAGTCTGAACCAGAAAGGAAACAGGAGCTAGAAACGTGGTGTCCTGGAGTCACAAAACACTCAGTATGTGGAAGAAGCGTGGTTGCAACTCAGAACACTGAGCTGCCTTGCCTTTGCCTCTAATGACCCATGTAACATTTGGCCAGTCCTTCCATTTCACTTCTCTGATAGACTGATTAAGAAATTATTCCCCAATTCCCACTTCTCCCTGTTTTCATATCCTGAGCCTTTCTGCTCTTTCCATTAGGAATCTGATCTGGCCTTGTGGCTTGCTATTGCCAACAAAACGCAGTTGAAGTTATAGCCTCAAGGGGATTCACATGCTTCCACTCATTTTCCTGACCCCCTATCACTAGTGTGTGACCCAGCCCCAGCCAGTCTTCTGGAGAATCGCCAGGTCACAGCCCATCTGGTAAATAAGGACATCCTAGGCCAGCTTACACCTGTTGACTCACAAGCATGACCAAACATGCACGAATGAACCCAGAATCCAGTCTGACTGAGACCAGAAAAATCTCCTAGCTAGACGTGTAGACTCGGGAGGATGAAACAATATTTAAAGTTACTGAGTTTTTGAAAAGTTTGTCATGCATCAAAAGCTAACTGAAACAATATCTTGAGACGTTGAACTTGTCATCTGTAGAGAAGCGAACTAAATGAAATAAATTCTAGAGATTTTATAATTTTGTGTAGTTTCCCCCTAGCTTAATTATTCTATGGTTTTAAGATGAAATGAGAGACTTCACTGTCTTGTTAAATATATTGATGTCTTGGACTCTAGAAAGCTGGTGGGCATTAGCTGCACCATATGTGCACATAAACAGGTAGGCACTAGGAAACATACGTGGGCCTGTAGGTGGGCTGGAGGAGTGGAGCAGCTGCTGCCGCTGCTGCTAAGTCACTTCAGTCGTGTCTGACTCTGTGTGACCCCATAGACGGCAGCCCACCAGGCCCCGCCATCCCTGGGATTCTCCAGGCAAGAACACTGGAGTGGGTGCAGTGGAGCAGAGGCTGTGCTTAATAGTGCAGGATCCAGAGAAAAGGTTACCTGCCAGATTGGGGTCCATTTTTACTCTGGTCCCGTACTCTAACCCTCTCCTCACTGCAAGTCTTCCTAGACTTCATTTAAGAAATGCATTTTCATTGCTTATATTGATTTTATACCCAAATTTCTCTTGTGTAGAAATGGACAAGACTATTGTAAGCCTTAACAATTGGCTGGGATTTATATGGTCAAATGGATTAAGCCTGTAGAGAAATCATTTGGCTTTCTTTAAAAATAAAGCAACAACAAAAAAATCCTACTGTTCGCTTAATGGAACAAAATAGTCTCTACCCAGAAGATCTCTCAGGGTCTAAATAATGCATATAATAGTATGGGGGATTCTATTGATCCCCCTGAACCCATCTATAAGTGCTAAATCTGCCTTATTCTTTTTTTTTTTTTTTAATGATGAGCCGTTTAAGAAAACTGAACCATTTAAAGTTTCAAATTGCACTAAGTTGGAGCAAGTTACTTAACCTTTCCAAATACTTGACAGGGATAAATAACTGGAGAGCAAATGGCTAGTGTCATAGGGCTATTGTGATAATTAAATGACATGCACATGGAACAGTTTGAGACATTCTCTGTTGCTCAGTTAATATCCATTTTTCCTACTCTGCATATTAATTCATTTCGTATACATCATTTAAAATCTAGCTTAGATGAGGCTCCTTTGTAAACTCTTTATTCGTAAGGTCAGCTCATGTTAAACCCTTTTTTCCCCCTCTTATTTATATATACATATATGGGGCCTCCCAGGTGGTGACAAAGGTAAAGAACCCATCAGCCAATACAGGAGACCTAAGAGCTGGTTCGATCCCTGGGTCGGGAAGATCCCTTGGAGGAGGAAATGGCAACCCACTCCAGTATTCTTGCTTGGAGAAGCCTGGTGAGCTACAGTCCATAGAATTGCACAGAGTTGGACACAACTGAGGTGACTTAGTATGCACGCACACACATATACATGCATGTATATGATATGAGGTCTGTATTGTTGAAAAGTATTTCCTGGTCCACTGTTAGAGATACAAGAATTTTCTGACTCAGTATTTACTACTGCAAGGAGATCCAACCAGTCCATTCTGAAGGAGATCAGCCCTGGGATTTCTTTGGAAGGAATGATGCTAAAGCTGAAACTCTGGTACTTTGGCCACCTCATGAGAAGAGTTGACTCATTGGAAAAGACTCTGATGCTGGGAGGGATTGGGGGCAGGAGGAGAAGGGGACAATAGAGGATGAGATGGCTGGATGGCATCACTGACTCGATGGACATGAGTCTGAGCGAACTCCGGGAGTTGGTGATGGACAGGGAGGCCTGGTGTGCTGCAGTTCATGGGGTCGCAAAGAGTCGGACACGACTGAGTGACTGAACTGAACTGAACTGAACTGAGGAGAAGGCAATGGCAGCCCACTCCAGTACTCTTTCCTGGAAAATCCCATAGACGGAGGAGCCTGGTGGGCTGCAGTCCATGGGGTCGCTAGGAGTCAGACACGACTGAGCAAATTCACTTTCACTTTTCACTTTCATGCACTGGAGAAGGAAATGGCAGCCCACTCCAGTATTCTTGCCTGGAGAATCCCAGGGATGGGGGAGCCTGGTGGGCTGCCATCTATAGGGTCGCACAGAGTCAGACACGACTGAAGCAACTTAGCAGCAGCATATGTGTGTGTATATATATATATATATATATATATATATATATATATCACTTTGCTATACACCTGAAACATTGTAAATCAACCAACTTCAATAAAAATCTTATGATAAAATAAAAAAAAATTGACTAACCAAACAAAACAAAAAAGAAAGAGGCAGAGTTTATTTCTGTCTGTCTCTGACCAAAATTTTTTTTCTAGACATACTTTTTGGTGCTTCAGCTTTATATTGACCTATAGAATTTTCTAATAGGTTCATGTGGTTTGTCTCCCCAGTTAGCTTTTACATTCACTTGGGGCTTATGTGTTGTACTTTATTAAAAAATTGTTCTTCTAAAGCTTAACAGAGCCAGGCAAATGCTGAAGGTTAATAAAGGGTGATTGATTGATAACAAAAGATAATAAAGTTACTTAATCTGACTGCTATTGATTATAAGGCATCTCAAGTGCCCTACAACTAAGTATCATTTTTTAATAATTTGTTGAGGTATAGCATACATAGGGTTTCCCAGGTGTTCCAGTGGTAAAGAATCTGCCTACCAGTGCAGGAGGCTCAAGAGACATGGGATCGATCCCAGTAGGAAGTTGCAACCTGCTCCAGTATTCTTGCCTGGAAAGTCCTATGGACAGAGGAACCCGGTGGGCTCCAGTCTATGGAGTCGCTAAGAGTCAGACATGACTGGGAGACAGCATGCACGCATAGGATACGTACAGAAAGGAGCACAAACCATACGTGTACAACCCTATGAGTTTTCACAAAGTGATCATATCCAGGTAACCCCTCCACCATTTCAAGAACATCGAAGTCCCCCAAAGCTCCTTGAGTCCCCTTCCAGTTAATACCAAAGATAGCCATTACTCTGACATCTAACAACAGGTCTTCATTGGTTTCTTGAAGTTGATAAAAAGTGTGTTCTCATTAGTGCCTGACTTCCTATCAGTTCAGTTCAGTTGCTCAGTCATGTCCAACTCTTCGTGATGCCATGGAAGGCAGCACACCAGGCCTCCCTGTCCATCACCAGCTCCCAGAGCTTGCTCCAACTCATGTCCATTGAGTCAGTGATGCCATCCAACCCTCTCATCCTCTGTCATTCCCTTCTCCTCCTGCCGTCAGTTTTGCCAAGCACCACGGGTCCTTTCCAAGGAGTAAGTTCTTCGCACCAGGTCGCCAAAATATTGGAGTTTCAGCTTCAGCATCAGTCCTTCCAATGAATATTCAGGATTGATTTCCTTTAGGACTGACTTGTTTTAATTTCTTGCAGTCCAAGGGACTCTCAACAGTCTTCTCCAACACTACAGTTTAAAAGCACTCTTTGGCACTCAGCTTTCTTTATGATTCAACTCTCACATCCATACATGACTAATGGAAAAACCATAGCTTTGACTAGATGGACCTTTGTCAGCAAAGTAGTGTCTCTGCTTTTTAATACGCTGTCTAGGTTGGTCATAGCTTTTCTTCCAAGGAGCAAGTGTCTTTTAATTTTAAGGCTGCAGTCACCATCTGCAGTGATTTTGGAGCCCCCAGAATAAAGTTGGTCACTGTTTCCATTGTTTCCTCATCTATCTGCCATGAAGTGATTGGACCAGATGCCATGATCTCAGTTTTTTGAATGTTGAGTTTTAAGCCAACTTTTTCACTCTCCTCTTTCACTTTCATCAAGAGGCTGTTTAGTTCTTTTTTTTTTTTTTTTTTTTTTTCACTTTCTGCCATAAGGGTGATGTCATCTGCGTTTCTGAGGTTACTGATATTTCTCCTGGAAATCTTGATTCCGGATTGTGCTTCATATAGCCTGGCATTTCACATGATGTACTCTACACAGAAATTAAATAAGCATGGTGACAATACCTTGACGTACTCCTTTCCCAATTTGGACTTTTTATAGTTAACATTTTTCTTTTGAAATTCATCCATGTCTTTGCATGGAGCTGAAGTTCTTTCATTTTCATTAGCATGGAATATTCCATTGTAAGAATACAATCTATCCATTTACTCTTTTGTTTTAATTGAAATATAGTTGATTTACAATGCTGCGTTAGCTTCAGGTATACAAAAAGTGATCCACTTACTCTTGATGGACACTGGGTGTGCTGCTGTGAACATTCACGTACACATGTTTTTGTAAAGATATGGAGTCAGTTCAGTTCAGTTGCTCAGTCGTATCCAACTCTTTGTGACCCCATGGACTGCAGCACACCAGGTATCCCTGTCCATCACCAACTCCCAGAGCTTACTCAGACTCATGTCCATTGAGTAGGAAACGGCAATCCATTCCAGTATTCTTGCCTGGGAAATTCCATGAACAGAGAAGTCTGGCAGTCCATGGGGATCACAAAGAGTGGGACACGACTGAGTACACGCATGCACACACACACACACACAATGCATTCAATAAGTGCTGAATGTATACCCAGAAGGAGAGTAGCTGGGTCATAGGGCATATGTATCATCTATCTATCTATCATGTCCTGTCTTTAGAAGAGACACTGCTTAAAATCTTTCCAAATGAATTGCACCAACCTTGCTTTCACCAGCAATGTGCCAAAATATTTATCAAATCCATCCACATTATAGAGCAGAGTGGCAGTGTCCTTGGTGCCAAGTGGTTAAAAAGATACGTGTGCACATAGAGATCTGAGGACTTCTCACAGTCAGTTCCTTAGCTCCCTTGCCCCACCCACATGTTGGTAAACTTTGGTGGAGAAAGGTCACAGAGTTTCATAACAGTGCATGTTTTCCAATGGGTTTTAAAAGGAATCACTGTTCTCCGGTGGGACTTGTACAGACAGGTTCTTCCTCTTTCATCTCTCCTATGTATTCTGTTAAGAGGGAAAAAACTTGTTTTCAGAAGATGGAAAGATAAAAAAAGTAAACAGACTGAGAAGACAGACTCAAATGTGTATGTGATATTTCCCACAATTGTGAGGTTTTCTCTTCATTCTGTCTCTATTTTCATACAGATGCTTCAATTTCTCTCACCTGGGCCAGGGACAGCCTATGCTCCAGAGTGCCCTCCTTTGCCCATAGCAGGCTGTGAATCAACAGACTTCTGGCTCAGAATGATGTTTACTGCCGTCATAAGCAACTTCTGTTTGCTGGCAGCCCATGTCAGCTGAGTTAAGATCATAGTCAGTTATTAAGGAAGAGGCTGATTGAGGAAATAACAGATTGTGAATACTGGCTTTGTAGCCCTTGAATTTTAGCCCATATATTTAGAATTCATAAGTTTTCATAGTGCCTTACACACAGTAGAAACTCAGGAAGAATTAATCTCATTGGGATCTTGCCCTTTGCACTTGGGAACCAGGTTTATAACATGATGACTTGGGTAAGAGGTTACATGTTCCTCCCCTAGACTGTCAGCCTTCTGTGGACAGTGCCCCCATGACGTTGCCAGCACATAGCAGAGTGCCTGGCAGAAGCTCTTCAGATATGCTTCAAATCTTCGGTGACAAATGTAATTAATGCCAAGGACCAGGGGAAAATATAAAATAGTCCAGATAACTAATAGCTAAACAGAAACCCAACTGATGAGTTGTTTAAATGATCCTCTCTCATCCAGCATATCTGGCACTCAGCACTTGGTTCTAACAGGGACACGCAGTTTATCTCCTTGTGTATGTTTTGAAATTGAAGCACAGTACAGCAGGCATTACATCTATTATAAAAGCCCCTTCTTAAAACAATACTGTGTCAGGCAAGCCTATTTGAGCTTCATATATGCCAATTAGACCGGCTTATATAAATCTTTGAAGGAAAGAATTTTCCCCTAATTAGTTTCTCTCCACTATCCAATAGAACCAACTTGCTCATACTCCAAAATGATCATAAACCAAGCCACCGAGGGTCCTTTGACATATTTAAAAGTGATAACATAATCATTGTGATTTAATCAAGTTCATTTCAAGTTTATTGCTAAGGGATATGAGGACTGGCCATGCTCCCCAGGCAGATTCTAAAGGTTTTTGGCTTGTAGGGAAAAAAACAAAAGCAAAGACAGCTTGGGATGTCATCTCTTGAAAAAACAAAATTAAAATGTGCCTTAATTTGGATTCCCATCTAAACATTCTATTGATATCCTTTTTCACCACCCAGATGTTCTGTAAGCGAATGTCATCAGTACTTGTTTAAAAGAGACTCAGAAGTATTTTTCACTTCCAATACTTAATGCTCTGTTTTCCCTTTAAGATGAATTGTAGACGGTGATGCTGAAATTATTCAATCTAGCAGCACTTCAGAATAAAGACAGTTGTGATAATACTGCTCTAGAAGAACACAGGGGCTTTAGCCCCCATGTCTCCTTATTGGTTTGGCATGAGCTATTGACCACCTATCACCTCTTTTTCTAACCTTGTTTTGCAGAGTGATTTATTCACATTTATTTATTAAGGATATTACATTATTTACAGCTTGTTCATCGACAGTCTGTCTCCAAAAGTGACAAGGAAACAATATAATTTGCTATCCTTAGTAAATATCTAAGGAGGGAAAAAGAAGATATGCAAAGCGTCTTTAAATTCACAAATGAGGCAAGATAAGAATCTCAGCAGAATTTATAACATCTGTACTATGCCTTGATTTTAATATATTGCAGCCCTACCCCCACTCACCCATCACAGTGATGCCTTCAATATTTTACTCTGCTGGCCTAACACACAGCTCACAATTTTAAACTGATAAATCTGAGGACATAAATTTTATATGCTTTTTGCAAAACAGCAAGGCTGAGGACAGACTGTACATTCAGAGGATTATAGCCTGTTCTAATTCATGCCATTTCCATATTTTCCCGTCCTTTTGGAGGCTTTCAGGGAATATTTCAAACAAATATCAGAGCTTTGTGTTTATGCCATGTTATAAAGAATATCTGAAGGACAATGTCTGTTTTCCAAATCATCTCAGTTATGGAAAGAAAATGGATTCTACTTTGAGTCCAAATGTAAGAGTAGCCCCACAAATGAACATTTAAAATCTGTCTGTTTGGGATTTGCTGCAGAAGGCAATGGCACCCTACTCCAGTACTCTTGCCTGGCAAATCCCATGGACGGAGGAACCTGGTAGGCTGCAGTCCATGGGGTCGCTAAGAGTCGGACACGACTGAGCGACTTCACTTTCCCATTTCACTTTCATGCATTGGAGAAGGAAATGGCAACCCACTCCAGTGTTCTTGCCTGGAGAATCCCAGGGACGGGGGAGCCTGGTGGGCTGCCGTCTATGGGGTCACACAGAGTCAGACATAACTGAAGCAACTTAGCAGCAGCAGCAGCAGGACTTCCAGCTGTTTGTTACTAACTTAGGCTCCATCCACAGACGGATACAATGTGATGGGGCATCCAGGGAAAGGTTGATTGCCTTTATTCTCCTCTCTTCCCATTCCCCCTTACTTCTTGCCCCCCTCCAGTCCTATGAGAGTCCATGACATTTAACTGATAGAAAAGGCAATCCCACTCCTGGGCATATACCCTGAGAAACCATAATTCAAAAAGACTCGTGTATGGCAATGTTCTTTGCGGCACTAGTTATAATAGCCGGGATACGGAAGCAACCTGGATGTCCATCGACAGATGAATGGATAAAGGGTTATGGTACATATACACAATGCAATACTACTCAGTCATAAAAAGGAATGAAATTGGGTCATTTGTAGTGATGTGACTGAACCTAGAGTCGGTCATGCAGAGTGAAATAAGTCAGAAAGAGGAAAACAAATATCATATATTAATGCATACATTATGGAATCTAGAAATAGGGTACTGAAAGTGAAGTTGCTCTGTTGTGTCTGACTCTTTGTGACTGCATGGACCGTAGCCTGCCACATTTCTTTGTCCATGAGATTTTTCAGGCAAGAATACTGGAGTGGGTTGCCATTTCCTTCTCCAGGGGATCTTCCAAACCCAGGGATCAAACCCAGGTCTCCCGCGTTACAGGCAGATTCTTTACTGTCTGAGTCACCAAGAAAGTCCCTAGAAATAGGGTAGTGATGAACCTATTTGCATGGCAGGAACAGAGAAGCAGAGGTAGAGAGTGGGCTACACTCCTTCCGTCTGGAAGGAGAAGGCGTGACAAACTGAGGGAGTAGCATTGACATATATACATCACCGTGTGTAAAACAGACAGCTAGCAGAAAGCTGCTGGACAGCACAGGAGCTCAGCTTGAGGCTCCGTGATGATCTAGAGGGGTGGAATGGAGGGAGGGGGAGGTGGGCAGGAGGCTGGAGAGGGAGCGGATGTGGGTATATATACAGCTGATTCCTGCTGTTGTACAACAGAAACTAATGCAACATTGCAAAGCAACTATATTCCAATTAAAAAATAAATTAAAAAAAAGAAAAGGTAGATGAGGGAAGACCATCTCTGGAGTTAATTCCCTATTATAAACTCAACGCCCCTGGGGATTGTGCCCTACTCTTTATTGTAAAGGCTTAAATTAGTAGAAAAGTAGATTTCTTTTAAAGGAGATAGGAAGATCCAGAGCATAAGTTAGGGGGAGGGGACAACCAAGGAGGACAGACTCAGTGACTGGAGACCCCTGAGTTGTGGGGGTACAGTGGGCAGAAGACAGAAAGGACAAATGTGACACCATGTCGCCACCCCCTCCCATGCTTCCGGGAGATTTCCCAGTCAACCACGGCACTCCTTCTTGCCAAGTTTTCACGTGGCCTCAACCTCTGCCACACTTCAGGCAGCCCCTATGGAACAGAGGGAGCTGCAGGTGTTTGAAATTATGCACCACTTCTGGTTATCAAAACGGACAATTGGGATTAAGAGTGGCCTTGGAGGTTGAAGAGATGGGGAAAAGAGATTTGGAACTGGGCTGAAAGGCCAACTTTCTTTTTGGACCCTATTAATAAGAAAAGTGACTATCATAGTAACTAAAGGCTACCACGTATGAAGTCCTTACTATGTGCTTCATAACCTACTGGATTCTTTATTTAATGCAATGAAGTGTACTTACTAAATTGGGATGCTCTAGAGTCATGTATCCGGAGAAGGCAATGGCACCCCACTCCAGTACTCTTGCCTGGAAAATCCCATGGATGGAGGAGCCTGGTAGGCTGCAGTCCATGGGGTCGCTAAGAGTTGGACACGACTAAGTGACTTCACTTTCACTTTTCACTTTCATGTATTGGAGAAGGAAATGACAACCCACTCCTGTATTCTTGCCTGGAGAATTCCAGGGATAGAGGAGCCTAGTGGGCTGCCGTCTATGGGGTTGCACAGAGTCAGACACAACTGAAGCGACTTAGCAGCAGCAGCTGCAGCAGAGTCATGTCTCAGAGTTGGAATCTTAGTATAAGAAGATACCAAGAGATTTCAAGCCTCAGTCTCTCATCTGTAAAAGGGGGATAAAAATGTCACCATAGTAAATTCCCTTGGCCTGCTTCCTATATTACTCTTGACACATGATCATCTTTCTATAAAAGATCACTATGTAGCAACATTATTTCTATATTATAAATCAGAATATTTTCTGTGTTTTTAATCCTTCCCCTCTCCTCTCATGGGTATGTTGAGAGCAGAGATTCTTCCCCAGGCACACAGAGCAGGAGCACATTTAAAGGCCTAACAGCTTAGTGAATATCCTACTAGTCACTTTTTCATGTCTCAGAGACAAAGTAAGCATGAGGTTGCTGGAAAGTCAGAGGAGTGAAGCATCTGTGGGTCTTCTTGAGCCAGAAGAAAGATGGGCCAGGGGGTGGGGAGCTGCACTTAAAGTGGAAAATAGAGAAAGAACCTTCCATGATGAGGTCCAGGACAAGCAGTAGAAGGGTTAATGCCGATGGTCTTCTCTTGATTCCCTAAATGTCCCTGAAGAGAGGGTGGATGATGTGGAATTTCTTCCTGGGAGATGGGGATGTGAAGCCCCCCTCCCTTACTCTGTTCCCTAACAGTGGAACAAGCAGAACCTGCCCCTCTAAGTGGGATAGTGGTGAACTCACAGCCAAAAATATGGCTCTTATAAGCCAAAACCTAAAGGATGCTGTCCAATAGAAATATATTATGAGCCACATACATAAATAATTCAAGGGCTTCCCAGGTGGCTCAGTGTTAAAGACTCTGCCTGCCTATTCAGGAGACTCTGTGTTTGATTCCTGGGTTGGGAAGATCCCCTGGAGGAGGAAATGGCAACCCACTCCCGTGTTCTTGCCTGGGAAAATCCTATGGACAGAGACACCTGGCAGGCTACATCCCATGGGGTTGCAAAGAGTCAGACACGACTCAGTGACTGAGCACTCATATAATTTAAAATTTCTCTAATAGCTGTGTTTTAAAAAGTAAAAAGAAACAGATGATATGAAATTCCGTACTGTATTTTCACACAATATATACAAAGTAGTATCATTTCCACATGTAATCCACATGAAACTGATGACACCAAGCCTTTAAAATCCAATACATTAGTTAAACTCACAGCACATCTCAGTTTGGATGAACCACGGGTACTAGTGGCTGTCTTGTCAGTCAGTACAGATCCATAATCTTCAAAGTCATCCCGAAGACTGAAGGCATCATCTCTATTTTCACAGACAGGGAAAATAGAGAAGTCATACAACTTGATGAAGAATTAATATTTAAAACCAGTCCTGTCTCACTCCAGCCTCTACTTGAGTTTGTTGACTTACACTGATTTCTTGGGCATCTTTATGAAGAAATGTGAATAATAACCTCTCAGAAGGTCAACATGAGACCAGAGAAATTAAGGAAGTACAATTCCACACACATATCCTACCACAATCACCACCTAAATTTCATTTTATGCTAGGATCTTCTTTGCACTTTTTAAAATAATCTATTAAGCAGGCGTCAACACTGTTGTAGATGCTTACTTTGGCAACAATATGGCAGAGGTCAGCTTCTTCAAGTCAAGCAGGAAATAGCCAAGGCTACAGGTAAAATGTTTAAGAGGAGAGACTCCAGTGAAGCAGAACTCAGAAATGATCATTATCATCAGGCATGTGAAATAGATTTTCCCTCATGGGAATTCCTTCCAAAGTACAGAACTCTCAAAGCCACTTCCTAAATGGCTAGAGATTTAGAACAGGAGAAGGAAGGGAACAGGTTGGCGTGTTTTGCAAAATTGCCACCCGCGTCCACTGTAGCTCTTTCCTTTCTCCTCATCCAGTTTGAGTCAGCTGAGAGGAGCCTCAAAATTTTAATTTACAATTGTACTCAACCTTTGCAAAAAGATATATGTAATACAGGCTCAAGAGAAAAGTAAAAATCAAGAAATTGAACTGTCATTTTACTGATTAGAACAATTTGATCAGGAAAATAGGTAAATGTCCCAAGATCACAGAGCCTATAACCATAAGATGAGGACTAGGAATCTCCTGATTTTCAAAAGTTGCCAACCCAGAGAAGACGAGAAGTTATTTGCAATATATGTGTCTAATGGAGGACTCATGTTCAGGATCTATAACAACTCCTATTCATCAATTTTAAAAGGACAGATCACCCAATAAAAGAAAAATTGGTGAAAGGCTGAAACACACACTTCATACATGTAAATATACTAATTACCAGTTAACAGTTGTGTGGACTATGTTCACATATAAAAATTCCATAGAAACTTTTTTTAAAAGTTATTTATTTGACTGTGCCAGGTCTTAGCTGTGGCATGTGAACACTTAGCTGTAGCACGTGGGGTATCAGTCCCTGACCAAGAATCGAACCCAGGCTCCCTGCTTTGGAAATGCGGTCTTAGCCACTGAACCACCAAAGTCCCGATAGAAGTCTTTTCTGATAAGTGCTAAAATCTGGAAACAAATCAAATGTCTATCGACAACAGAATGGACTGAAAATCAATGCAGTGTGTTCACACAGTGGCAATGAGAATAAATGAACCACTGTCATATGCAACATAGATGAACCTCATAAACATAATACTGAGCAAGAGAAGCAAGAAACAATAAACGGATGCACAGTTCTATTCATTTAATACTCCAAAACAGGCAAAACCAATCTGTAGTATTAGAAATCAGAATAGTGGTTAGTCCAATAGAAGGACCAGGTGGGTAGTAACCAGAAGTGTGTGTGTCTGTGTGTGGTCCTAGAAGTCTGAAAATGCTGTTTTTTTGTTTTGTTTTGTTTTGTTTTTATCCAGGTTCTGGTTACATGGGTGTGCTTGATTTCCGAAAGTATATCAAGTTATACACTTATGATAAGTGTATTTTTCTGTGTGTATATTATAGTTCAATGAAAGCTTTTATGAATTGTAACTAAAAGTGCTAGAATTCTCCCCAAACTACTTACTTGTCCTAGATAGTGGATTTGGGAAATAAATATTTCAACATCGCCCCACTTCCTTCACCCCCACCTCTGTCAGCCATGGCCATAATCCAGGAAAGTATCTTCTGGGTGATTAGAAGCTCAATCTAATCAAATACTTCAGTGAAAATTTAGGATAGGAGTTAGATTGAGGTCACTCAAGCCTCAAAGTTCTTTTAAAATAGAATCAAGGTGATGTTTATATTTAGAACACTTTTTTCTTTCCTCTCCTATAACCCAGAGCTCTCCCCAGGGTTCTCAAGCTAAAGTTTGCACCAGGAATTTTGCACTAATAAACCAGTAAAGATTACTTTTATCACTCAATTTTCTAGACCTTATATATAGAGGAATGTCAAAATGGCATTTAGAAAGGAGGCCAACTTCTGCTTTGGGGATTTATAATTGTAGCAACACTCCCATGATGTTGCAAACACAAACTGTCCTTCCGGCAAAATTTAGGAGAGCTCCCATCCCGTAGGAAGTTCTGTGGTGCTAAGGCAATTCTCAAGGGTCTAGTTCTGGAGGCTTCCAACAGTGACAGAGCCTTGATGTTGTTATTAAAGAAGGTTTAGCAGCTTTCCTCAACCTTGAAGAAAAAGTCAGCGGCGGAATAATATCATCGAAAATAAACTGACTTGCTTCCCTCTTCTTTGCTCACCATCTTTTTTCCCCCCATCCCTGGTGCTTAAATCATTTCTGCCTCATCAATATGACTGTAAAACAAGGCAACAAAAAGAGAAAAGGTCATTCTTAGTCTTTGTTTTTCAAAACAGACCTTGAAGGAGAAGGTGGAGTGGAGCCAGGGAGTACCCTTCGGCTGCCCATCGACCTAGAGCTGCTGGCACACGTCTTCATGTGTGTGCCGACTCCTGGTTGTCCCCCGCGTGGCTATCCACAAAAGCAAAGCAGCCAGTGCATATCACAAGCTGCCCCATCCCCAGCTGTGGGTGGGCAGTGGAAGGCTCTACTGAGCCTTAGGAGTCCATAAGGGAGTATATGGTTGTGGCCTCCAAAGCCACTAGATTGGGCAACTGGAAGACCCAACAGTCTCTTCATCAACAAAGGATGAACGAGAAAGTGTGACCCTGTTTCCCAAGGCTGTTCAGAAAGATGCAGCACACCTAGCTCTTCACCTCCAGGAGAATCTGCAGCTCACAATGATGACACTTTCTGATGTACAAGTTAGAGCTGGATAGACCTGCCCTCTGTACAACCCTGGGAGATGACCATGAACAAAGACCCCATGGTCTCCATGGACCAGCTGTCACAGAGGGTGTGGTTCACTGCACCAAACCTCAGCCCAGTGGACCCTGCCCCTGCAGCTGGCTGAGAAGCTGGGCATCTTTTGGGTAGATTTGGGTAGAATGGGGTTTTGAAGCAACCAGAGAGTGCTGAAGAATTGATGCTTTCAAACTGTGGTGCTGGAGAAGACTCTTGAGAGTCCCTTGGACAGCAAGAAGATCAAACCAGTCAGTCCTACAGGAAATGAACCCTGAATATTCATTGAAAGGACTGATGCTGAATTTGAAGCTCCAATACTTTGGCCACCTGATGTAAAGAATCAATCCACTGGAAAAGACCCTGATGCTGGGAAAGATTGAGGGCAGGGGGTGACAGAGGATGAGATGACTGGATGGCATCACCAACTCAATGGGCATGAGTTTGAGCAAACTCCAGGAGATAGTGAAGGACAGGGAAGCCTGGTGTGCTGCCGTTCATGAGATTGCAAAGAGTTGGACATGACTAAGCTGCTGAACAACAACAGGGCATTCACAAGGCACTGAGCAGGACAAGAAGGATGGATGGCCTTCACAGAAACGAGGACCATAAGTGCTGGGGAGGTGGCAGGGCAGCGAGTTCAGACAATTGATTTCTCCATCTGCAGTCCCCACAGCCCAGACCTCTCAATCTGCAAGCACAAGACAATATATTCTCTCCCTGCCATCTTCCAATCACTAAAGTTCATGTAGAATAGGAAAAAAAAAAAAAAGAGTTTTCTCCCTTGGAGTCCATTATAGATGAACTAGAGCCTTGAGATGTAGACATTAAGAGACAGGTCTTCATGGCTCCTGTGTTGCTACTCAAAACCATACAGTTGCCCTAAGAGGGTGCCTTTAAAGTATTCAATTTGTAATCACTTTATTGAGTTATCATTGACATGCATATGCTGCATATATTCAATCATGCCATTTCATGTGTTAGCATATGTAGACAATCCATAAAACTATCATCACCATCATAATAATGAACATGTCCTTCATCCCCCCAAATTTCCTCATGACCTTTTAAAATCACTCCTTTCAGCCCCATCCCTGCACAAACAGTGATCTGATGTCTGTTCTATAGATTAGTTTGTATTGTCTAGAGTTTTATTTAGGTGCCATCCAACAGGATGTTAGCCTACTGTCTGGGGTGGAATTTATCCATGGTGTTGCTTTTATCAGGAGTTTATTCCTTCTGTTGCTCATTGGCATTTGATATACAGGTACCACACACACACATACCTGAACATACATACATGGAACTTTGAAGGGTGTGGCAGAGATATAAAATTTAAAAAAAAAAACTATTTAAGTTTCCTTTCTTCACCAATCTGGATAAAATTTCCATAGAAAATGATGTGTAAAACTCTCTAGGAAAATTGAGAGAATAAAACCAGTGGTTTCTCTCCACCCAGGGACAATGTCCAGGTGAGATGGAAACAGATGGGAAGACCTTCTGATAGGCAGAGGACCCAGAATATAAGAGAACAGTGTCCGAAGTCTAGCTAGAAAGGCAATTTTAGTGATACTATCATGGGCAAGCAGTGACAGCCAAGAACATCCCAGATAATGCAAGTACAGGGGTAGGAAGATACAGCAGGAAGTACTCACTGTGAAGAAGCAGCAGGCAAAATCCCTAAATGGAATGAGAAAGCCCAGACCCACTTTAGAAAATGCTGTTTAAATTTACCTTGGGATTAAATTTAACTGGGGTTAACGGTTCCCTAACTGGAAATTAAATTGAGTTACATAAGAGAACAAATTACAACTTGCACAAGGGAGCACTTCCCTCTGAAGTCACACCTGCTCTAGAATTGGGTGGATGATTCTAAATGCTTACATGCTGGATGTTGATTCCTAATGATAAAGTCCATGAGATATTGATGTACAAAGTCAACAAATGAAAACAGTTTTCCTTTACATTCACCTGTCTATCCCAGGTATCATCCTGGCTTTGTAACAGCTTCATCTCTCGCTTTCCCACCTGCACCTCACACTCCTGCCTCTGTACAGACAGAAGGACCCTGAATTCTGCTAAACCCTCAGGTCACTTTCTTTACCTGTTTAAAGTCCTCAGATAGAAGCCCATGCCCTGTTAGTGGGTGCCCGCCTTAGCTGGTGCCGTGCTCAGTCACTCAGTCAGGTCCAACTCTTTTGCAGCTCCCTGGACAGAAGCCCACCAGGATTCTGGAGTGGGTTGCCACTTCCTCCTTCAGTGGATCATCCCACCCAGGGGTCGAACCTGCATCTCCTGTGTTTCCTGCATTGGCAGGCAGATTCTTTACCACTGAGCCTCCAGGTTCCCATCTTAGAGGGGCTGCCTGTTCCACTCTTCCACTCAGCCCCAGTTACCAGGCAGTCCCGCCGCAGCCCAGGCTGCAAACTCTGTATTCCCTCCATTTGTGTCTCCTCCAGAAACTCCCCAAGCCACCCTGCCTCACTTCCTACAGGCTTCTTCTCCAAAAACCTCTTCTTTAAAAAACCTTTATGGCCAGTTTTAAAATTTCAACCTCAGCCAACATCAGCCCCCAAATCAATAGGTACATAGATGACTTATTCCAGGCTAGGATAATTCCCCCTGGTAGGTTTCTTTTTATTTTAATCACATTTTTAAAATTTTTATTTTATATTGAAGTATAGTTGGTTAGGGGCTTCCCAGGTGGCCCAGTGGTGAAGAATCCACCTGCCAATACAGGACACTCCTGTTTGATCCCTGAGTTGGGAAGATCCCCTGCAGAAGGAAATGGCAACCCACTCCGGTGGGTTTCTTGCCTGGGAAATTCCATGGACAGAGAAGCCTGGTGGGCTATAGTCCATGGGGTCGCAAAGAGTCAGACACAACTGCACACATGCATAGCTGGTTAACAATGTAGTTTCAGATGTACAGCAAAGTGATTCAGTTATACATATTTTTATTCTCTTTCAGATTCTTTTCCCATTTAGTTTATTACAGAATATCAAACAGAGTTCCTTCCCTGTGCATTAACAGTTATCTCCCTGTTGAGTATCTATTTTAAAAATAGTGGCATGTATATTGGAGAATCCCTGATGGCTCAGCTGGTAAAGAATATACCTGCAAAGAATCTGCCTGCAATGCAAGAGACTCAGGAGACTTGGTTTCGATCCTTGGGTCAGGAAGATTCCCTGGAGAAGGAAATGGCAATTCACTCCAGTATAATTGACTGAAAATTTCCATGAGCAGAGAAGCCTTCAAGGGTAGAGTACAAAGGGTCCCAAAGAGTCTAATACAACTAAGTGACTAAGCAGGCAGTCAGTGTGTATATGGCAATCCCAAACTCCCGATTTATCTCTCCCCCCGTCACCACTTACACCTAGAAACCATAAGTTCATTCTCTAAGTCTGTGAGTCTGTTTCTGCTTTATAGATAATTTCATTTGTATGGTTTCTTTTTAGATTCCACATATAAGGAATGTCATATGATATTTCTGCTTCTCTGACTTACTTCACTCAGCATGAAAATCCCTAGGTCCACTGAAATCTCCAATGCCAGATGAATGGGTAAGGATGATGTGGTATATATATTCAATGAAATATTACTCAGCCATTAAAAAGAATGAGATAATGCCATCTGCAACAACACGGATGGACTTAGAGACTGTCATGCTGAGTGAACTCTTTTTCTGATACTTCTGCGATTGACCCCCCCTTCCCTGGTGGGTAAAGTCATTTTTTTAAATACATTTCTGTGTTTCATCAAGTTCCAGACAGATCTGGGGGCTCTGGATATCACTACAATGTCTGTTATCTCTGCCCCAGTCCATTATAATTAGAGTTTAATTCTGAAAAGTCTATTAATTTTCAGCTTGAGGGGGAATATCACTGTAGCTCTAGAGAATATTTCCTTTCCCAAGACACATACTTGCAGATGATGTAAGGAAGCAACTACTTGGGTTAATGAAAATATCATAATTGAATTTAATCAGTTCCAACCAAAGGGCAGAGAGTACCTAGACTTTTTACATACAGTAATTTCATTCAATAACCCTAAGGGGTACATACTATCATCCATCCCATTTTATAGAATAGGAAACTGCAGCATAAACATATTAGGCAACTCACTAAAATTGTAGAGGAACAAGTGACAGACCTACTGCAGTGTTATCTATAAAGTGATAACTCAAGGATAATATTTAAAAACTTAACAACCAGCACAGTAATATAAATTACAATGTAAATCTATCTATAAGTCAAAACATAAAGAAAAACATTTCTTTTTATTTCTAAACTAAATAAATTATAAGCATAAAAAATGATAGTTTGGTGATATAAATTATAACACAAATCATTCATCAAATTAACCTAATAGTTCCCTAATTGTGTGTTAATTCTAGGAAATGTTGTATAATCTTTTGCCGGAGGGGGCCATCCCTAGCTAAATCTCTTTGACTCTGAGTTGACAGGTTGCTGCATCAAGCTATCCCAGTGGTTTCCTTAGTAAACCAAAAGTGAGGACTTCTCTGGTGGTCTAGTGGTTAAGAATCTGCCTGCCAATGCAGGGGACATGGGTTCAATCCCTGGCCCAGGAAGACCCCACGTGCCAAAGCAGTGATACCTCAAGCCCCCAGCCCAACATGCCACCACCAGTGCCGCCTGCTCCTGTTCTGTGGCTGCACAGTAGCAGCAGGGATGGAGCATACCCTGGGGGAGCTTCTGTAGATCACCATAGAGGAAAACCACACAAGCAGAAAAGCCTAGAAAGATGCACAGAAAACTTGGTTACAGCCGTTACCTCTGGAGCTTGGGGAAGGTGGACAAAATAGACGTAGGACCCCACTGCTGCTGCTGCTGCTGCTGCTAAGTCGCTTCAGTCGTGTCTGACTCTGTGCGACCCCAGAGACGGCAGCCCACCAGGCTCCCCCATCCCTGGGATTCTCCAGGCAAGAACACTGGAGTGGGTTGCCATTTCCTTCTCCAATGCATGAAAATGAAAAAGTGAAAGTGAAGTCGCTCAGTCGTGTCCGACTCTTAGCGACCCCATGGACTGTAGCCTACCAGGCTCGTCCACCCATGGGATTTTCTAGGCAAGAGTACTGGAGTGGGTTGCTAAAAACACTTAAAAGCAAATGCTTTCATGTGTTACTTTCATAAATAATATTTGATAAAATTAAAATTCCATTAAAATTAATTTCATAAAACTAACTAGTTAGCTGGAGGAAAATAGATTTTAAAAAACTATTATCCTCTGTCTTAAACATTAAATTCTTTCCATTGACCCTCATTTTCCTCTGCTAATCTAATACACTTTAATCCAATCTAATATTAGATTATTAGATAATCTAATGGATAATGATTGAGCTTCAGCTCCCAGTATTAGTGTGTAAGGTTCTTTGCTATACTCAGTTATTGATTCATTTAAAAATATTATTTTAATGAGCACCCTCTTTTGGCCAGGTACTGTGGTAGGTTATGTGGATAAAGAATGAACACAGCACATATGGCCCCTTCTCACAGCACTGCAGATGGAGACAGGAATTGTAGAAGTGGAAAGGAATATATCTGATGCCTTCACTGGAGACTCACAAGCAAAATGAATAATAAAGTTAAGAATTAAGGGAAGAAGACAGACCCAAACCTGCTGTTCATTGCTGGTAGATAGAGGATTCTAGACTAATTCCAGGAGCAACTGGAATTAGTTGAAGCTACTGATGAGTTTCCAATTGCTAAGCTACCAGATTAGATTTGTGTTATTGAAAAAACAGTGAAGAAAACTGATTTGAAATGAGCAATACACAGTTCATCGGAAGGACTGATGTTGAAGCTAAAACTCCATTACTTTGGCCACCAGATGTGAAGAGCTGAACCATTTGAAAAGTCCCTGATGCTGGGGAAGATTGAGGCAGGAGGAGAAGGGGATGACAGAGGATGAGATGATTGGATGGCATCACCGACTCAATGGACATAAGTTTGGGTAAACTCTAGGAGTTGGTGATGGACAGGGAGGCCTGGCATGCTGTGGTTCATGGGGTCGCAAAGAGTCGGACACCTCTGAGCGACTGAACTGAACTGAACACCTGGTTTTTCCAATAGTCATAAGATTAAAATGTAATCAAATGCAATCAGCATCAACCCTCCCCTGGAATGATTTAATGCCCAATAAATAGAAAATAATGAACAAAGAAAAACTTACATCCATAAGGAGCAAGTAAAAAAGCACCAGTTTAACATGCAATCATAGTGTTACCAGGTGCAAGATCACATGTCCTAAACCAAAAATATTTAAATGTTGGAATTTGGAGCAGAGAAAGGTTTATTGGAGGGCCATGCAAGGAGAATAGATGGCTCATGCTCCCCAAACCCCAAACTCCCAGAAGGGTTTCAGCAAAACATTTTTAAAGGGAAGATGAAGGAGGGGCATGGTTGGTTGTTGCAAACCTCTAGATGTTGGAATCCTTTGTTCTTGCAGCTGTCCACCTAGGTCAGGTCACAATGTTCCTATAAACCTCCAACAGCACAAATGTTGTTACCTGTTCTGAAACTTTTTATCTCTACATGAATGGAAAACTGTTACATCTTCAAAGGTCAGATCCTTGAGGATGGGCTATTCTGTGTATTTCAGGCTATAAGTCACATTCTTTTTTTTAATTAATTAATTTTCTTATTGAAGGAGAATTGCTTTACAGAATTTTGCTGTTTTCTGTCAAACCTCAACATGAATCAGCCATAGGTATACATATATCCCCTCCCTTTTGAACCTCCCTCCCATCTCCCTCCCCATCCCACTCCTTTAGGTTGATGCAGAGCCCCTGTTTGAGTTTTCTGAACCTACAGCAAATTCCCATTGGCTATCTATTTAATATATGGTAATGTGAGTTTCCATGTTACTCTTTCCATACATCTCACCCTCTCCTTTCCTACATCTCACCCTCTCCTTCCCTCTCCCCATGTCTGTAAGTCTATTCTCTAGTCTGTTTCTCCATTGCTGCCCTGTAAATTCTTAAGTACCGTGTTTCTAGATTCCATATATATGCATTAGAATATGATATTTATCTTTCTCTTTATGACTTACTTCACTCTGCCTAATAGCCTCTAGGGTCATCCACCTCATTAAAACTGACTTAAAGCTGTTCCTTTTTATGGTTGAATAATATTCTTTGTGTATATGTACCACAACTTCTTTATCCATTCATCTCTCAATGGATATCTAGGTTGCTTCCATGTTCTAGCTATTATAAATAGTGCTTCAATGACCAATGGGATACCTGTGTGTTTTTCAATTTTGGTTTCCTCAGGGTATATGCCTAGGAGTGGGATTGCTGGGTCATATGGTGGTTTTATTCCTAGTTGTTTAAGGAATCTCCGTACTATCGTCCATAGTGGCTGTATCAATTTACATTCCCACCAACAGTGTAAGAGCGTTTCCTTTTCTCCACACCCTCTCCAGCATTTATTGTTTGTAGACTTTTTTTTTTAATTTTATTTTATTTTTAAACTTTACATAATTGTATTGGTTTTGCCAAATATCAAAATGAATCCGCCACAGGTATACATGTGTTCCCCATCCTGAACCCTCCTCCCTCCTCCCTCCCCATTCCATCCCTCTGGGTCGTCCCAGTGCACCAGCCCCAAGCATCCAGTATCGTGCATCGAACCTGGACTGGCGACTCGTTTCATACATGATATTTTACATGTTTCAATGCCATTCTCCCAAATCTTCCCACCCTCTTCCTCACTCACAGAGTCCATAAGACTGTTCTATACATCAGTGTCTCTTTTGCTGTCTCGTACACAGGGTTATTGTTACCATCTTTCTAAATTCCATATATATGCATTAGTATACTGTATTGGTGTTTTTCTTTCTGGCTTACTTCACTCTGTATAATAGGCTCCAGTTTCATCCACCTCATTAGAACTGGTTCAAATGTATTCTTTTTAATGGCTGAATAATACTTCATTGTGTATATGTACCACAGCTTTCTTATCCATTCATCTGCTGATGGACATCTAGGTTGCTTCCATGTCCTGGCTATTATAAACAGTGCTGCGATGAACATTGGGGTACACGTGTCTCTTTCCCTTCTGGTTTCCTCAGTGTGTATGCCCAGCAGTGGGATTGCTGGATCATAAGGCAGGTCTATTTCCAGTTTTTTAAGGAATCTCCACACTGTTCTCCATAGTGGCTGTACTAGTTTGCATTCCCACCAACAGTGCAAGAGGGTTCCCTTTTCTCCACACCCTCTCCAGCATTTATTGCTTGTAGACTTTTGGATCGCAGCCATTCTGACTGGTGTGAAATGGTACCTCATAGTGGTTTTGATTTGCATTTCTCTGATAATGAGTGATGTTGAGCATCTTTTCATGTGTTTGTTAGCCATCTGTATGTCTTCTTTGGAGAAATGTCTGTTTGTAGACTTTTTGATGAAGGCCATTCTGACCAGTGTGAGGTGATATCTCATTGTTGTTTTGATTTGCATTTCTCTAATAATGAGCAATGTTGAGCAACTTTTTCGTGTGTTTGTTAGCCATCTGTATGTCTTCTTTAGAGAAATGTCTCTTTAGGTCATTCCCACTTTCTGATTGTGTTGTTTGTTTTTCTGGTGTTGAGTTGTATGAGCTGCTTGTATATTTGGGAAATTAATCCTTTGTTAGTTGTTTCATTTGCTATTATTTTCTCCAATTCTGAGGTTTGCCTTTTCACCTTGCTTATAGTTTCCTTTGCTGTGCAAAAGATTTTAAGTTTAATCAGGTTTCACTTGTTTACTTTCGTTTTTATTTCTGTTACTCTAGGAGGTGGGTCATAGAGGATCTTGCTTTGATTTATGTCATTGCATGTTCTACCTATGTTTTCCTCTAAGAGTTTCATAGTTTCTGGTCTTACATTTAGGTCTTTAATCCATTTTGAGTTTATCTTTGTGTATGGCATTAGGAAGTGTTCTGATTTCATTCTTTTACATGTAGCAGTCCAGTTTCCCCATCACCATTTACTGAAGAGTCTGTTTTTTCCCCGTTGTATATCCTTGGCTCCTTTCTCAAAAATAAGGTACCCATAGGTGCATGGGTTTATTTTTGGTCTTTCTATCTTGTTCCATTGGTCTATATTTCTGTTTTTGGGCCAGTACCATACTGTCTTGATGACTGTAGCTTTGTAGTATAATCTAAAGTCAGAAAGATTGATTTCTCCAGCTCCATTCTTCTTTCTCAAGACTGCTTTGGCTATTCAGGGTATTTTGTGTTTCCATATGAATTGTGAAATTTTTTGTTCTAGTTCTTTGAAAAATGTCATTGGTAATTTGATAGGGATCGCATTGAATCTGTATATTGTGTTTGGTAGTATAATCAATTTTAAAATACTGATACTTCCTACCCAGGAACATGGAATATCTCTCCATCTGTTTATGTCATCTTTGATTTCTTTCATTAGCATCATAATTTTCTGTGTACAGTTCTTTTGTCTCCTTAGATAAGTTTACTCCTAGATATTTAATTCTTTTTGTTGCATTAGTGAATGGGATTGATTCCTTAATTGCTCTTTCTGATTTTTCATTGTTACTATATAGAAATACAAGTGATTTCTGTGTATTGATTTTGTATCCTTCAACTTTGCTAAATTCACTGATTAGCTCTAGTAATTTTCTGATACTATCTTTGGGGTTTTCTATGTATGGTATCATGTCATCTTCAAACAGTGAGAGATTTACTTCTTCTTTTCTGATCTGGATTTATTTTATTTCTTTTTCTTCTCTGATTTCTGTATCAAGGACTTCCAGTACTATGTTGAATAATAGTGGTGAAAGTGGATGCCCTTGTCTTGTTCCTGAACTTAGGGGGAATGCTTTCAGCTTTTCACCACTGAGAATAATGTTTACTGTAGACTTATCACATATGGCCTTTACTATGTTGGGGTAGGTACCTTCTATGTCCATTTTTTGAAGTTTTATTCATAAATGGGTGCTGAATTTTCTCAAAGGCATTTTCTGCATTTATTGAGCTTATCATATGGCTTTTACATTTCAATTTGTTAATATGGTGTATCATGTTGATTGATTTGTGTATATTGAAGAATCCTTGTATCCCTGGAATAAACTCAGTTTGATCATGATGTATGAGCTTTTTGATGTTTTGCTGAATTCTGTTTGCTAACATTTTGTTGAGGATTTTTGCATCTATGTTCATCAGTGATATTAGCCTGTAGTTTTCATTTTTTGTGTTGTCTTTGTCTGGTTTTGCTATCAGGGTGATGGTGGCCATGTAGAATGAGTTTGGAAGTGTTCCTTCCTCTGCAATTTTTTGAAAGATTTAGAAGAATAGGCATTAGCTCTTCTCTAAATGTTTGATAGAATTCTCCTGTTAAGCCATCTGGTCCTGGGCTTTTGTTTTTTGGGGGAGATTTTTGATCACAGCTTCAATTTCAGTGCTTGTAATTGGGTTGCTCATAATTTCTATTTCTTGCTGGTTCAGTCTTAGAAGATTGAACTTTTCTAAGAATCTGTCCATTTCTTCCAGGTTATCCATTTCATTGCCATATAGTTATTCATAATAGTCTCTTATAATCCTTTGTATTTCTACATTGTCTCTTGTAACCTCTCCTTTTTCATTTCTAATTTTGTTGATTTGATTCTTCTTTTTTTCTTGATGAGTCTGGATAAAGGCTTGTCGATTTTGTTTATCTTCTCAAAGAACCAGCTTTTTGTTTTTATTAATCTTTAGTGTTGTTTCTTTCATTTCTTTTTAATTTATTTTTGCTCTGATCTTTATGATTTCTTTCCTTTTACTAATTTTAGGGGTTTTTGTTCTTTTTTTTCCATTTGTTTTAGGTGTAAATTTAGGGTGTCTATTCGATGGTTTTCTTATTTCTTGAGGTAGGATTGTATTTCTATGAACTTCCCTCTTACAACTGCTTTTGCTGCATCCCATAGATTTTGAGTTGTCTTTTCATTTTCATTTGTTTCTAAATTTTTTTTATTTCCCTTTTGATTTCCTCAGTAACTTGTTGGTTATTTAGAAGCATAGTTTTTAATCTCCATGAGTTTTTCTTTCTTACAGTTTTTTTTTTTCTTATAATTGAGATCTAGTCTCATACTGTTACGGTTGGAGAAGATGCTTGATACAATTTCAGTTTTGTTAAATTTGCTGAGATTTGATTTGTGACCCAAGATGTGGTCTAACATGGAGAATGTTCCATGTGAACTTGAGAAGGTGTATTCTTCTGCATTTGGATAGAATGTCCTGAAGATATCAGTGAGAGTCATCTCATCTAATGTATCATTTAAAACTTGTGTTTCCTTATTACTTTTCTGTTTTAATGATCTGTCCATTGGTGTGAGTGAGGTGTTAAAGTCTCCTACTATTACTGTGTTACTGTCAATTTCTCCTTTTATGTCTGTTAGCGTTTGTTTTATGTATTGAGGTGCTCCTATGTTGGGTGCATAGATATTGACAATTGTTATGTCTTCCTCTTGAATTGATCCCTTGATCATTATGTAGTGTCCTTCCTTATCTCTTGTAATATCCTTTATTTTAATGTCTATTTTGTCTGATATGAGGATTGCTACTCCAGCTTTTTTTTACTTCTGATTTGCATGGAATATATTTTTCCATCCTCTAACTTTCAGTCTATATGTGGCTTAAGGTCTGAAGTGGGTTTCTTGTAGACAGCACATAGACGGGTCTTATTTTTGTATCCATTCAGCCAGTCTGTGTCTTTTCGTTGGAACATTTAATCCATTTACATTTAAAGTAATTATTGATATATATGTTCCTATTGCCATTTTCTTAATTGTTTGGGGTTGATTTTGTAGATCTTTTTTCTTCTCTTGTATTTCTTGACTATATAAGTCCATTTAACATTTGTTGTAAAACTGGTTTGGTGGTACTGAATTCTCTTAACTTTTGTTTGTCTGAAAAGCTTTGTATTTGTTCATCTCTTAACTTTTGCTTGTCTGAAAAGCTTTTTATTTGTTCATCAATTTTGAATGAGATCCTTACTGTGTACAGTAATGTTGGTTGTAGATTTTTCCCTTTCAGTACTTTAAATATATCCTGCCATTCCCTTCTGGCCTGCAGAGTTTCTGCTGAAAGATCAGCTGTTAAACGTGTGGGGTTTCCCTTGTATGTTACCTGTTGCTTTTCTCTTGCTGCTTTTAATATTCTTTCTGTTTAGTCTCTGTTAGTTTGATTAGTATGTGTCTTGGTGTGTTTCTCCTTGGGTTTATCCCATATGGTACTCTTTGTGCCTCTTGGACTTGATTGACTATTCCCTTTTCCATGTTGGGGAAATTTTCAACTATAATCTCTTCAAAATTTTTCTCATACCCTTTCTTTTGCTCTTCTTCTTCTGGGACCCCTAAATTCAAATATTGGTGCATTTGATATTGTCCCAGAGGTCTCTGAGACTATCCTCAGTTCTTTTCATTCTTTTTATTCTACTTTTCAGAAGTTATTTCCACCATTTTATCTTGCAGCTCACTGATTCATTCTTCTGCTTCAGATATTCTGCTATTGATTCCTTCCAGAGTATTTTTAATTTCAGTTATTGTGTTGTTTGTCTCTGTACATTTATTCTTTAATTCTTCCAGATCTTTGTTAATTGATTCTTGCATTTTCTCCATTTTGTTTTCAAGGGTTTTGATCATCTTTACTATCATTATTCTGAATTCTTTTTCAAGTAATTTGCCTATTTCCTCTTCATTTATTTGGACTTCTGGGTTTCTAATTTGTTCCTTCATTTGTGTAGCATTTCTCTGCCTTTTAATTTTTATTTTTTAACTTACTGTGTTTGAGGTCTCCTTTTCCCAGGCTTCAAGGTTGAATTCTTTCTTCTTTTTGGTTTCTGCCCTCCTAAAAGGTTGGCCCAGTGGTTTGTGTAAGCTTTGTGTAGGGTGAGATATGTGCTGAGCTTTTCTTTTTAGCTTGTTTGTTTGTTTTTCCTCTGATGGGCAAGGCTGAGTGAGGTGGTAATCCTGTCTGCTGATGATTGGGTTTGTATTTTTGCTTTGTTTGTTGTTTAGATGAGGCATCCTGCACAGGGTGCTACTGGTGGTTGGGTGACTCTAGTGGCTTACTTTGTGTGAGTTATCACTATTTGACACTCCCTAGGGTTGGCTTTCTGGTAGTCTAGGGTCTTAGAGTCAGTGCTCCCACTCCAAAGGCTCAGGTCTTGATCTCGAGTTTTGTGTGGTTCTCTATATTCTTCTCCACTGGTCAGGTACTCCTGTCTGCTCCCAGCTGGTGCTCTGCATGCACTTCTGTGTCTGAAGGTGTATTCCTGATGTATCTGTGGAGAGAGATGTACTGCACATCCATCTGATCCTCCGCCATCTTGTTCTCTCTCTCTCTCTTTTTTTAATTGGAGGACAATCACTTCAAAACACTGTGTTATTTCAACATAGATATAAGCCACATTCTTGACTCAAAGCAAAAGAATATGAAAGTTACAGTAAAATAAACAGATCCAACATGGAGTCAGTGCTGTTCTTTCCAATTACAGGAGCAGCACAACTCCACTCCAAACTTCCCCATATTAACCAAAAAAAAATTTAAAGGAAAATATGGATCTCATTTTAAGTAGATCTTTGTCTTGTTTGCTAGGATGTGGCTGATTGCTCTTCCTGGCATCCCTAGAGTTTCCGTACTGCAATCCTTCACCTTCACTGAGTTGGATCCTCTGCACATTCTCATGGATGCTCATGTACATGTGTTTTTGTTGTGGAATCAAATTACCATGATCTTTATTAGAAAATGTTTACCTGATGCAAGTTTCTGATTCCTGGTCTGATTACATGTCTTTATTACATGTAATCTGATTACATGTCTGATTACATGTCTTTATTTCCAATTCAGTAATTCAGCCAGTTGTCAATTCGCCAAGCTTTTTTAGATTGGTGAGTATTCTGACAAAGGATCTCAGAAGACATCAACTCAGAATATCTTAATGATTCCACATCCAGCTTATCAGGGGGTGCTACCCAGTGAAATGGAAGTAATGTGCTTTTATTCTGCAACTGGCAGGTGAAATATTGTATTTGTTTTACAGTAAACGTCATCCTTCAAACAAGAGCCATTTGCAGCTCTGAGGGGCAGTGAATTTTCTTCCTTTAGATAAACCCTGGCGTCCATCTCACATGCTCCTCTGTAACAAGGAAGCTGATCAAAAGTGGCCTTGCCTTGCTAACTCAACTACAAATGGAAAGCTGGGGTGAACAAACATACTTTGGTATTTTATTGCTTTTTCCCATTTTCATTTTACAAGGTTTAAAAGAGATGAAAACAGTGCAAACAGGAAGGACACTGAGTAACCATTGACAACCCTCAACCCCCACCCCACCCCCAGCTGGAGTTTCCAATAAAAGTGTATTTAAGTCTGATCCCAGCATTGTCTTGGTGGAAGGCCTGGTGTGGCAGCCACAGCAGTTCTGGAAGTTGCTTACAGAGGCAGCAGGTGATCAGATGGTAGCCTGGGGCGGGGTTGTGGGGTGGGGGTGGGGGGGCATGTGGTACCCTAGAAGTGGACTGGCTACCTAATCCATGGGCCCTGTGCAAAATGAAAATGTGGGTCCCTGGATCAAAAATGATGAAGACTCTCAAGAGAGTGATGGCTAAGCTGCACATCAAGCTCGTGACCCTTGTGAGAATAGACTGCCACCCCATCCTGGCCCCGTCTGGATCACAAGTCCATCAGCGGATACACGGTGGAAGTCAAGGCTCCACACAGTGTCAGAATGTAGAGGCTGGGAACCCTCCATCTTAAGAAGAGATTTAGAACAAATGGCCTTGTTTAAACAGCCTGGCTAGCCTCAAAACCTTTATTTATTTATTTTTGTCTTATTTTTCATTTATGGACAGAGAGGCAGAGATCAAAAATACATTAAAATATAAACAGAGTTTCCATCTAAAGGTATTTATTTCTTGTAGAAACTAGAGAGGATTCAGCCAAATGGCTAAAACGATCCCATCTGGGTGGGAGAGAGAAGGCAGGAGTGACTGTAAACAGCATATTTTCAGTTGATAGGAGGAAAGGGGATAAGCTTCTCTAGAAACAGCTGGTTGCCATGGTAAAATGGGGAGAGAGCAGTTTCTCCAGCTTTTCTCTTCTGATTTAGAAACACAGCTTTGAGGAGAGGGGCTCAGGGGGAACTTTAAGGAAAAGAGTAGCACTTGGCGCTCCTGTAAAGCTGTAGGAAATGACCTCAGAGGAGGGGTTAGCTGAGGTGTCAGCCTCCCTCCACTCACGCCTCGTAGAAAAAGGAAGCAAGAATGCAAGGCTCCCAGGAACCTCCAAATTTGTTAACGGGATTGTAAACAGTGCTGATCGAGTAGGAATCCTGTACCCAGAGCTGTACCAGGCACCCTCCGGACACCATTTTGTTTAATTAGTATATTCCTCACAGCCCCCTGGCATGACACGTATTATTACCCTCATTTTGCAGAGGAAGAAACTGAGACCGAAACGTCACGTAATTTGGCTGAAGTCATTTTGCTGTTAAGTGGCAGGCTCCAGATTTGAATCTTGACAGGATGTGGTCTGTGGAAAAGCTGAACAAATGCTACAAGATAAAGCCATATCACAGAAATCATAGACTTCGTAGCAAAAAAACCAGTGTCATAAATAATGAGTGTAATCATTTGGAAGATTAAAAGTTTAATTGGCAATAACGGTTTGGCATTAGTCCCTATGCCTTAAATATTTTGGGATTGATATTTGGCTTTTCTTGTATCTTTTGGAAACGAGTTCTATGAGGTAATTAATAAAAGATCTCAGATCTCAGTTTTTCATCAGAAGAGAAACTCCACTTTTTTGAATAATAAAAACAACAGGTGCTTGATATCATAGCATCTCAAACAGATGCTAAAGGTGTGTTATCCTTTTGATACCCAGGGGGCAGGATACGGGAGGTATCCAGGGAGGCTAAGTGCCCTACAGTAAATGTTCAATAAATGCCTATGGAATGAACGACCACAAAATGGGGAGGGAGAGGAAGGGAAGGTGCAAGTGATAAGAAGATTAAAAAGCTTCTTGTTTCTTCCATATTTGTTATTATTTAACTTCAATAATGCCAATTTGTACTTCTAAGCAGGTCACTGTATGATAAGTAAAAGTTATAAACCTTCATACAAGGATACATAGATGTAATTATATATCATTAAGTAATTCTCCACCAAGGATATATTTATAAGCCTACAATTGTCATGGGACATGCATTTTTATGGTAGAAAGTAATTTAGTAACCTTGAACACTAACTGCAACTTTATTTCTACAAATAATTTCCATTTACATTGATTAAGAATTCTATGTGGTAAAGAAAGATTTTCCATCTTGCTATGCTCTGGGTTACTCTCCTACCCAAAAGTGAAGCAAGGGAGGTGAGTATCCATTCTTCCCCATTTTGGCCCAACAAGGACCCTTAGAACCACATGGAGTGAAGCAATGCCCCTCTCCTCTGCCTGCCTCTTTGTACCTTCAAGCTTGCCTCGCGAGCCCATCACAATGGCTGATCAGCATTCCTAGCACAGTCACTGGTCCATGACACCTGCCCAACAAAATTCCTTCCTTTAGAGCCATGGTATGTACACTGGCCCTTTTCACCACCATCTCCCTGTCCATCACCTGAGCTTTGTGACTTATTCCCTTGTATTCTCAGGCACCTGTCACAGTTGGAAAAAGGCCCATTAAGCTAACCTCCACTGAAATATTCATTGTTGATGACTGCATAATGTGTCACCTGCTCAGAAATATTTGCATGTTGTGTGGGACTTAGAAACAGACAAGTCTTACCTGGCGCATAACCCAGTCACTGTTTCATAAACGGTATTCGATGAATTGTTTGAATTAAACTAACAAAGAAATAAATCTCTAATAGTAGAACTTTAGACACTAATATAGTCTAGCAGGGAATCCATTCTTGGACAAGGATGTTTTCCAAGCTTAACTTAAATCTCACATAGAGTGAACTTTAATCCTGATTCCCTGCATTAATCAGAAAAATCTCTGGCTTACATCTGGATGGAATTCCTTCTAGCAACATATAACCTAAATCCTTTCCTACATGGTTCCATGGAAACTGAGCAAAGTGATTTGCTTTCCTCCACAAAAAACTTGTTCACATTTTTGAGGATTATAGTGCTGGGGCAAAGTGGGTTAGGGAGAGGCTGACTTATTATCCAAGTGAAATGTTTATCCATAGGACTTTTTTCTATAAAGTTACAAAGCAATTCAAATGTATAAAGCTAATATTGTTTCAAATTAACTTGTACCACATATTTAATTGCTTATGCCTTTCCACTAATTAGCTCCTAGTAATTATACAAAAGAAAAATCTTCTAATCTTCATTACAGAATATGTCTTAAGAAGATGTGGGCACTTGGTTCCATTTTTTTTTTAATTGATTTAAATGTAACAAATATCACATTGTACTTCGGTTTTCAGTTCTTAAGTGTCTCCATTATATGACCTTGGTCGGTAAATTTAAACTTTGCTTTAGTTTCTTGTTGGCAAGATGGGAATTTAATTATTTAACATTCTCTCACACCTGTTTTGAGCCAGGCACTGGTCAGAAGGCTTTGCAAATGTGAGCTCATTTAATCCTCTTGGCAACCTCAAGGAACAGCACTATTAGGAGACAGGTTTTTCAGATGAGAGAACTGGGGAAGAGAAAGGTTAGTAACATGCCCAAGGTCATACAACTGGCAAGTCATAGTCAGAACTTGAACCCAAGTACTCTGGAGTCTAAGGTTTTAACCATTGCATGGCAGCCTGCCTCCATAAGCTGAAAGCTTGGGTCCTAAAGTAACTAACGGTTTGGGGATGACCTGACCATGACTTAAATTGCATGGGGAATGGGTCTGCTTGACACACAGAGGCCCTGAAAGACACATGAGGGAGAAGGAGAGTCTCTGTTACATGCCGATGAGCATTCAGTTCATTTGGTTTCCCTGGGAAGTGGTCCACGAGACAGGAAACTGGGCTTCCCTGGTAGCTCAGCTGGTGAAGAATCTGCCTGCAATCAATGCTGGAGACCTGGGTTTGATCCCTGGCTTGGGAAGATCCCCTGGAGGAAGGCATGGCAACCCACCCCAGTATTCTTGCCTGAAGAATCACCATGGACAGAGGAGCCTGGCAGGCTACAGTCCATGGGGTCACAAAGGGTTGGACATGATTTAGTGACTAAGCATAGAACAGGAAACCATGATGATTGGGGGAGTGGTTGAGCAAGGCAATGGGGAAGAAACACTGGAAAGAGATGGAAATCAGTGAAACAAAACATATATTTATGAGCAGATCACTCAGGCAAAGGGAGTTCAAACCCACCTCTGACCTCTGGGATCAGGGAACCATTTTTAACATGGTTGAAAATAGTCACTCCCAAGGGCAGGGAAGCTGATGTGGTTAGCCATCACCTCCCATTTCTCATAATTCCTGGGGACATTAACTCCCTGGAACTTTGAGCCCAATGCCTGCTCATGGGCCTACCCATGCTTCTTTGGGCAGAGAAAGCATTCAAGCAGAGACACAGGCGCTGAAGCAGGAGGTCCAGCAAACACCAGGACCACATGCATGACAGAATGCAAGGTACAGATGCCCAATTATGACCATTTCATCCACTTAGGAACCGTGCGGCCGTTCTCTGCACAGATGCTGTCTGCCTTCCAAGACAGAGGTGTTCTCTCTTCCTGGGCTTTCCCTGCTGTCAGGTATGAGCATCACTCAACCCCAGGAACATGCCAAGTATGAAATAAGAGTTTCCAGGATTCATTAATTCATTTAGCAAGTTTCTGTGGAGCATCTCTCTGAACCAGGAACTCTTCAGTCACTGGGGATACAACAGTTTTTTAAAAAATGTATATATAGGCAAAGATTCTTGCCACATGGAGCTTATCTTCTGTTAGGGGAAGATAAAAAAATATATAATCCAGACGTGAATTGTATTATATGCTGGAAGTTCAGTGCTGTGTGACGTAGACAGCAGAATAAGGGGATTGGAAACCACTGTGAGATTGATGCAATTTTAGATATCATAATCAGGGAAGACTTCATGGAGGAGGTGACATTTGCATAGAGATTAGAAGGAGGTGAGTGTGAGCCATTCAGATGTCTGGAGTGTGGCAGGAGTGGGTAAGGAGTGTGAAGAGCACTCCACTGGGGGTAAACAGTTGGTGTGTGGAGATGTGAGGAGGGACAACCAGGGAAAGGGTGGTTGTGCAACTGGATGGAAATAGTCACGTGGGAGCTGGTGGGTGGTGGGATCAGAGAAGCAAACCTGGGTCAGATCCTCTGGGTTGGAGGGCATCACAAAGACAGGGAGAAGATGGGAGACAGTGAATGGAGTGGTAGGTGGAATTTGAGTGAGATCACTCTGCTGAGAATGAGCTGTGGAGGGCAGAAGAGAGAGCGATGGGTCAGAGCGGAGGCCACTGCAGTCAGAGATCCAAGCGAGAAGATTGGGAGGTGGCCCAGGTGGCGGCCGCAGGGATGGTGAACATAACTGTGTCATGCTTTGATCATAGAAAGAATTTTCAGAAAGTCTACTTAAAGCATACAAGAGAACCATAGAGTCCCAGGGCATAAGATCTGGAGGCCTGGACTCAGGTCCTAGACCCTCATGTCACAGTCGGAGAATCTGAACTCAGAAATTCAGAGAGCACGCGTTCCTTTCCCAGGAACACACAGCTGAGCTAGGAGGACATGCCAGGAGTTGTACTTTCCGTGTCCCCTGACCCCTATGGAGTGCGTCCAGTGATGGAAGTCGGCCAATCCCCCAGGGAAAGGCCACAAGCAATTGACCTGGAAGCTGTGCTCCCCTGTCAGGCCTTATCCCTGCCACCACTGCCCTTAGCCCTTCAGAGCAGTGACATTGTTCTTGGCTGAGCCCAGACCCAGCTAATAGTCCTATTCTCATGGAAGGCTTGCACAATTCAAGGAGAAATAATAACCTCCTGGTAAAATCTTGGGGTCCTTTCATGATGTCACAGCGCCTGTGCTGTTGAGAACTTGCTCATCGCAATGGGTAACATGCTCCCTTCCCCTCTTTTTGTTATCACTTTGACACTTCTCACAAACACATCTCCTGCTCCTCTAATAATGTGTACGGGGCTGTTTGGCTATCAGCAGCAAAGTTCCCCTGAAAAGTCAAAGTATTAGTCCCTCAGTCCTGTCTGACTCTGCAACCCCATGGACTATAGCCTGCCAGGCTCCTCTGTCCAGGGAGTCTCCAAGCAAGAATACTGGAATGAGTAGTCCTTCCCTTCTCCAGGCGATGTTCCTGACCCAGTGATCAAACCCAGGTCTCCTGCATTGCAGGCAAATTCTTTATCATCTGAGCCATTAGTTCCCTTGGATGATCTCAAAACCATGGTTCCCTGCTCATCTCACAGTCAATTTGATATCAGTAGGGACCTTTGCAAATAACATCCCTGTTTTATATATGTATCATAAAAGAAGCCTCATAACAAATATCTAAAGACTGATTTTCCACTCATATGGGGCTGAATTAGGACACTGGCTCTGGAATGAAAGCAAAGTAATTTGGAAGAAAGGTCATTTCCACCAACAACACCCACCCTGCCCCACCATGCCCTGGGACTGAATTACATACCCTCCTCCCTTTTATTAGACATGTTTAACTAATGGGAGCACCAGTGAATTAAATTTGTCTTATATTTGCTACAGAATGCAATGTGTACTATTGTCTTACAAAACATCTAGGTTACTGGTTGGCTTTTTCTTCATCTAGTAATAGAATCAGTTTGCATTCTCTGAGCATATATCCATCGGCTAGCAGGGAAGCCTCCGGAAGCTTGCTGAAAGACAGGCAGAAGTCTGTCTTGACATAGAGCCAGCTTGGCTTCTCCTATGAAACTGCTCATTCAGCTTTCATGGTGACTTTAATATGGGGCCCATCTATGCCAAGTATTATTTTGAATATCATGTTTTATTGTAAAGACTAGGTCAAGCTCTCTCTCTCACCCAATACTGATAACAGAAAACAACCTTGAGCCTAACAGATTTTTCCAATTATTCTTTCCCATTCTTTCTTCTGACACCTTTGTCATCACACTGTTTTCTGAAAACTACGAAGTAACCCATGTCTGTATCAAGTTATGGGACACTGTATCCAGCGCTCCTGAAATCTGAAGTCATATTTGCTTCTTAAAACACAAATAATAAACCCCCATCATTGGAAGGACTGATGCTGAAGCTGAAACACCAATATTTTGGCCATCTGATGCAAAGAACTGACTCGTTGGAACTGACTCATTCCCTGATGCTGGGAAAGATTGAGGGCAGGAGGAGAAGGGGACGACAGAGGATGAGATGGTTGGATGGCATCACCAACTCGATAGACATGAGTTTGAGTAAACTCTGGGGGATGGTGACAGACAGGGAGGCCTGGTGTGCTGCAGTCCATGGGATCACAAAGAGTCGGACATGACTGAGCGACTGAACTGAACTGAACTTTTCTTCCACCTTTCATTCAAGACCTAGAGATGGGGTTCATGTGGAGATGTTCAAGGCAGCTCACATTTTTATTTCTGTTGGCACTACTTACAATAGCCAAAACGTGAAAACAACCTAAATGTCCATTGACAGATGGATGGATAAAGAAGATGTGATGCATATACAATGGAATATTATTCAGTCATAAAAAAGAATGAGATAATGCCATTTGCAGCAACATGAACCTAGAGGTTATCATACTAAGTGAAGTAAGTCAGAAAGAGAAAGACAAATGCTATATAATACCACTGGTTTATAGAATCTAAAATATGGTCATAGAACTTATCTATGAAATAGAAACAGACACAGAGAACAGATTTGTGGTTGCCATGGGGAAGAGAGTGGGATGGACTGGAGTTTGGGATTAGCAGAAACAAACTATTATATACAGAATGGATAAATAAGGTCACACTGTAGTGCACAGGAGATGATATTCAGTATCCTATAATAAGCCATAATGGAAAAGAATATACGTGTGTGTGTGTGTGTGTGTGTGTGTTCCCCAATGGCTTAGCAGATAAAGAATCCACCTGTAATGCAGGAGAGGCGGGTTCAATCCTTGGGTCAGAAGATCCCCTGGAGGATGGCATGGCAACCCAATCCATTCTTGCTAGGAAAATCCTATGGGCAGAAGGAACCTGGTGGGCTATGGTCTATGAGGTTGCAAAGAGTCAGACACGACTGAAGCAACTGAGCACACGTGCACACACACACACATAACTGAATCACTTTTCTGTACACCAGAAACGAACACAACATTGCAAATTACACTTCAATTTAAATATAAAAAATCACAGGGCTTCCCTGGCAGTCCAGTGGTTAAGACTGAGCTTCCACTTCAAAGGATGCAGGTTTGATCCCTGGCTGGAGAGCTGTATCCTCCATGCTGATGCCTACGCAACATGGCCAAAAAGGAGAACACTAACACCCACCCCTACCCCCCAGAAAAAGATTTTACCTCTGCTGATAAAGAAGTGCTCTTGGGACAAAGTATATACTACCTCTGCTTGATTAACTCTTGTTTACAGGAAGAACACTGGAGAGATTCAGACTGGATGTGCTTGAAAATGGGAGGCAGAATTTGTCCATTTCTTCCACGTTGTCCATTTTATTGGCATATAATTGTTGATAGTACTCTCTTATGATCCTTTGTATTTCTGTGTTGTCTGTTGTGATCTCTCCATTTTCATTTCTAATTTTATTGATTTGATTTTTCTCCCTTTGTTTCTTGATGAGTCTGGCTAATGGTTTGTCAATTTTATTTATCCTTTCAAAAAACCAGCTTTTGGTTTTATTGATTTTTGCTATGATCTCTTTTGTTTCTTTTGCATTTATTTCTGCTCTAAGTTTTAAGATTTCTTTCCTTCTACTAACCCTTTAGAAAAGTACAACTTTCCAAAACTCGACCAGGAAGAAATAGAAAATCTTAACAGACCCATCACAAGCACGGAAATTGGAACTGTAATCAAAAATCTTCCAGCAAACAAAAGCCCAGGTCCAGACAGCTTCACAGCTGAATTCTACCAAAAATTTAGAGAAGAGCTAACACCTATCCTGCTCAAACTCTTCCAGAAAATTGCAGAGGATGGTAAACTTCCAAACTCATTCTATGAGGCCACCATCACCCTAATACCAAAACCTGACAAAGACCCCACAAAAAAAAAAAAAAAAAAAAAAACTACAGGCCAATATCACTGATGAACATAGATGCAAAAATCCTTAACAAAATTCGAGCAATCAGAATCCAACAACACATTAAAAAGATCATACACCATGACCAAGTGGGCTTCATCCCAGGGATGCAAGGATTCTTCAATATCCACAAATCAATCAATGTAATACACCACATTAACAAATTGAAAAACAAAAACCATATGATTATCTCAATAGATGCAGAGAAAGCCTTTGACAAAATTCAACATCCATTTATGATAAAAACTTTCCAGAAAGCAGGAATAGAAGGGACATACCTCAACATAATAAAAGCTATATATGACAAACCCACAGCAAACATTATCCTCAATGGTGAAAAATTGAAAGCTTTTCCTCTAAAGTCAGGAACAAGACAAGGGTGCCCACTTTCACCATTACTATTCGACATAGTTTTGGAAGTTTTGGCCACAGCAATCAGAGCAGAAAAAGAAATAAAAGGAATCCGAATTGGAAAAGAAGAAGTAAAGCTCTCACTATTTGCAGATGACATGATCCTCTACATAGAAAACCCTAAAGACTCCACCAGAAAATTACTAGAACTAATCAATGACTATAGTAAAGTTGCAGGATATAAAATCAACACACAGAAATCCCTTGCATTCCTATACACTAATAATGAGAAAACAGAAAGAGAAATTAAGGAAACAATTCCATTCACCATTGCAATGGAAAGAATAAAATACTTAGGAATATATCTACCTAAAGAAACTAAAGACCTACTATAAAACACTGGTGAAAGAAATCAAAGAGGACACTAACAGATGGAGAAATATACCATGTTCATGGATTGGAAGAATCAATATAGTGAAAATGAGTATACTACCCAAAGCAATTTATAGATTCAATGCAATCCCTATCAAGCTACCAACAGCATTCTTCACAGAGCTAGAACAAATAATTTCACAATTTGTATGGAAATACAAAAAACCTCGAATAGCCAAAGCGATCATGAGAAAGAAGAATGGAACTGGAGGAATCAACCTACCTGACTTCAGGCTCTACTACAAAGCCACAGTTATCAAGACAGTATGGTACTGGCACAAAGACAGAAACATAGATCAATGGAACAAAATAGAAAGCCCAGAGATAAATCCACGCACCTATGGACACCTTATCTTTGACAAAGGAGGCAAGAATATACAATGGAGAAAAGACAATCTCTTTAACAAGTGGTGCTGGGAACTCTGGTCAACCACTTGTAAAAGAATGAAACTAGAACACTTTCTAACACCATACACAAAAATAAACTCAAAATGGATTAAAGATCTAAACGTAAGACCAGAAACTATAAAACTCCTAGAGGAGAACATAGGCAAAACACTCTCCGACATACATCACAGCAGGATCCTCTATGACCCACCGCCCAGAATATTGGAAATAAAAGCAAAAATAAACAAATGGGACCTAATTAACCTTAAAAGCTTCTGCACATCAAAGGAAACTATTAGCAAGGTGAAAAGACAGCCTTCAGAATGGGAGAAGATAATAGCAAATGAAGCAACTGACAAACAACTAATCTCAAAAATATACAAGCAACTCCTACAGCTCAACTCCAGAAAAATAAATGACCCAATCAAAAAATGGGCCAAAGAACTAAATAGACATTTCTCCAAAGAAGACATACAGATGGCTAACAAACACATGAAAAGATGCTCAACATCACTCATTATCAGAGAAATGCAAATCAAAACCACTATGAGGTACCATTTCACACCAGTCAGAATGGCTGCGATCCAAAAGTCTACAAGCAATAAATGCTGGAGAGGGTGTGGAGAAAAGGGAACCCTCTTACACTGTTGGTGGGAATGCAAACTAGTACAGCCACTATGGAGAACAGTGTGGAGATTCCTTAAAAAACTGGAAATAGAACTGCCATACGACACACCAATCCCACTGCTGGGCATACACACTGAGGAAACCAGAAGGGAAAGAGACACGTGTACCCCAATGTTCATCACAGCACTGTTTATAATAGCCAGGACATGGAAGCAACCTAGATGTCCATCAGCAGATGAATGGATAAGAAAGCAGTTGCCGGGAGCCGGCAAGAGACATTCCACTCGTGACAAAGGTCATGAGGAAGGGGGCTCGGCATACGCAAAGGCGGGATCGAGCCTCGGGAGTGCCCCCAGATATTCTCGAGCATCTACCCCCCAAAAAACCAGAGTCTGCCTACTTTATTGCTTTGTGCTCTCACCTCTGACTTTACTGGGGGCTGTCCCCCACCACCATCTCACTCTCTCTGTCAAAGAGTTAACTTACAGCTCCAATTAATAAAGTTCCTGGGCAATTAGGAGTGTTTAAATCCAAACCCCTCAGATGGCTCTCTAACTCGCCTGACAAGTTTACCCGGACACCTACAGCTATGCATACGATTGTTTACAGTCTCCCAGCCTCCAGAGGCACGGGAAGCTTAAGATATTCAAATAGCTTAGAGCCTCTCAGAGAATTAGAAACTGTCAGAATAAAACTAGTAAAAGATTTCATTGATGAGTCAATGTTTGTTGCCAAGTTTTCACATCCCCTGAATTGTATCCTTGAATGTGCATTAATTAATATAGTTGGTATGTAGAAAAAATAAGTAGTGGCCTTGGTGTTAGTAACTTTAGACCCTTAAGGTAGTAAATTCTTTCCTTTGTAAACCCATTACACATCCACCCTATAGGAACGTAATCTTATCTTCGGAAGATGGCGCCAAACCTTAGAATAATTACTCTTAGAGAAAATAAGTCTTTGTTGATAAGTCCTTGTCAAGAGTCATAAAATGTTAATAGGCCTCTGGCCAGAAGATGATGTAAATCACCTAAACCATTTGTATACGATAAATCTGCAGGAAAGAAACCCTGGTTTTTGATAAGCATCAAAGACTGCTGATTTTGCATCCCCTATTGTCCTCTATGTGTAACTTAGGGTATAAAAGCCCCTGTTGAAAATAAAGCTAGGGGCCTTGCTCACCAACGCTTGGTCTCCCCATGTCATTCTTCCCTTTAACTTCCAGCTGAGTGTCCATCTGGAGCGTGGATGTCCTCTGCGACCATTTATTTGCCTGGGCTTCTAAGACCCACTCGAGAAGGTGTCTAAGGTGGGGCACCTTCCGCTATTCGAGAGGGCGCCTGCGGCCTCCGTGGTCAGAGCTAACCTGGTGTCACGGGTTATATTGATTTTCCGCGTAAACCAAGCCACTCAGCTTCTTTTCTCCACTGAATTTTCCTACTGAGCTATCCTCATTCTATTCCTCTTTATTATCTCTAATTAACATTTGAATAGGTCGCCTAGCCGTCTCTCCTTCGAATACCCTGGATCAGCCGGCTAGGACCCCGGCAAGCAGTGGTACATATACACAATGGAGTATTACTCAGCCATTAAAAAGAATACATTTGAATCAGTTCTAATGAGGTGGATGAAACTGGAGCCTATTATACAGAGTGAAGTAAGCCAGAAAGAGAAACACCAACACAGTATACTAACGCATATATATGGAATTTAGAAAGATGGTAACAATAACCCTGTGTATGAGACAGCAAAACAGACACTGATGTATAGAACAGTCTTATGGACTCTATGGGAGAGGGAGAGGGTGGGAAGATTTGGGAGAATGGCATTGAAACATGTAAAATATCATGTATGAAACGAGTTGCCAGTCCAGGTTCGATGCACGATACTGGATGCTTGGGGCTGGTGCACTGGGACGACCCAGAGGGATGGTATGGGAAGGGAGGAGGGAGGACGGTTCAGGATGGGGAACACATGTATACCTGTGGCGGATTCATTTTGATATTTGGCAAAACTAATACAATTATGTAAAGTTTAAAAATAAAATAAAATTAAAAAAAAAAAAAGAAAATGGGAGGCAGGCTCAGTCTCCACACAGAAAGGGATTTTGACAGGAGGAGTTTATGAATATGTGGGGGCAGAATCTGGATTTGAAAGTGACATGCTTACTGGGAGATGAGATGTTCACGCCTGCTTAAATCCTTCTGTGTGGTTATTAATAATCCCCGAACATAACAAACTCACAAGGCATCTGTTTCAGTTACAGTGAAACCAGTCCAGGTTTCACAATAATGCGATCCACCGCATTATTGGGGGGAAAACAGACAAAGTTTAACCCCGTGGTTCCGTCAGGAAGCAGGCAGCCCTGGACGTGCATGAGCAGTGATGCTGCATCAGTTCCTGGCACTGGTACCCAGGAAGCTGGAACAGAGAAAAGGAAATAAATTAGATCACAGCCCAGGTGGGACTGTCACCCTGTTGGGCAGCAGAAAGGGGTGCAGAAGAGAGCATGTTCCATAATTCTGCCGAGTCCCTGCGGAGATAGGCTGCGATGCACTCAACGCTTTCAATAAGACAAAAGTGTGATTCAAGAGCGGGGTAGTGGCGCTGGTGGTGGTGGTGTTTCGAGATGTGTGCTGTGTATCTGTCCCATTTGAAGCTGGTCACTTTACCTGCCTTGGCACTGGCTTCACACACTGCTGTCTCATCTCCCTATCAGTGATTCTGCTTTTGGCTTAGCTTCTTTCACTTCAGAAAGTCAGTTTAAAAGTAAAAATGTTATCTGAAAAAGAGTGTAGCATTCAACCATCTTTGCTTTCAGCAATTGTGGCCTGCTAAAAGGTCATTTCTGATGGGTGGGAGGATCTGGGCACTAATCATGGCCCTTGACTCTAGGTCTCTGCTACACTAAAGGTGATCCATCCAACAGCACCATCACAATCTCCTTGGAGCTTATTGGAAATGCAGGACCTCAGCTCTACCCCAGACCTGTTCAGTCAGAATCTGCATTTTTTAAATGTATTTTAATTTCTTGTCCCTGCTGTGCAGCATGTGGGGCCCTAGGTCCCTGACCAGGGATTAAACCCACACCCCTACAATGGACGTGCAGAGTCTTAACCATTGGACCACCACGGAAATCCTAGATCTTTTAACAAGATCCCCAGGAACTTCATGCGTCTAGTGAAGACTAAGTGGCGTTCTAGGTTCCCTGGGATCACCAGGTTCTAGAAAGCTGTCTTTGGAAACACAATGTTGGAAGTTACAGAAAATAAAGTTTTCTTACTTGATTATTTGGCCTTGGGAAACACAATATGCTTATTTCTGCTGCTGCTGCTGCTAAGTCGCTTCAGTCGTGTCCGACTCTGTGCGACTCCATAGACGGGAGCCCACCAGGCTCCCCCATCCCTGGGATACTCCAGGCAAGAATACTGGAGTGGGTTGCCATTTCCTTCTCCAATGCTTATTTCTATTATTCCACTAAACAGTTGTATGTCTCAGGAATATTAAAATACAAAGGATGGGGGATAAAGGAAAAGAATGAAAGAATAAATGAAAAAGAAAAGGAGTCGGAATAAGAGAAGAATTAAACTGGTTAAAGCAAAAGCAGGACTGTGCTATACCATGTCATAAAATGTCCATGGCCCTGTGTCTTTGGGTCTGGCTGAAACAGAATCTATCATTGGGTATTTGTCTCTTTCTTTCTGTTGCAACTTTGTTTGAAAACAAATTTTTAGTAATAAGAAATGTGCCCATTAGTGAGTCCAGGTTTGCAACCTGGCAATTTTGCTGTAGTATCAAAGGGAAAAACAAAAAAAAAACAAAAAAAACTTATCTTCCAAATATTTTCTATTAAAAAAAACCCAAATCCAAAACTCACTTTAGTAAACCCAACTGGGCCATGGATTCATGGCTGGAGCAATCACTCAGATTGTCCAGGTCAAGTCATTGGCATGCTCCTTGGCCAATGGGGTAAGGTCAGTCCCCATGACCTTTGAGTTAGGAAGATGTGATTTCCAAAGGAAAATCCACTTTCTCTTACTTGAAGGAGAGGCAACAACAACAGATACCCAATACTTTGGTGTCTTACAAATTAATATTTCTATCGTCATTTACTGAGGTCCCACTTTGTGTCAGGAACAACGAATCACATCAAGATGAATAGTGCCAGTCCTGGAAAAAGAGGAATAGAAAAACCCCTAATTATTGCGCAAATAATTACCGTTCAAAGCCAAGTGGAAGCACAAGTCCTGTGCTATGGATTCTAGAGAAAGGAGTGTTTCATTCTGCATTAGACACATGGAATGGCTTTTTGGGGCTTCAAGAATGGCTGGGCTTCCAAAACATGGAGCTGGGAGGAAAGCAAATACTAAGGTTTAGTAGACATGTGACCAATTCTTAGAGTTTAGGAAGTAAATCAATGGGGAATTGGAGCCAGATAGCAAAGGGCATCTTTGAATGTGAACTTGCTATGAGTTTAAACTTTACTTATTAGAAAGGAATCTTAAAAAGGTCTAAAGAGGAGAATGACACCCAGAGAGTGTTTTGAAAAGGACGTAAGTTTGAAAACAGTTGTGGAAGGATTATTAAAACCATGGATGAAGAATAAATTTAAATGTGCTTAATGACCCTTCAGATGGAAAAAAAAAAAAAAATCAAGATTCCTTACGCCACACGCTGACATCTAAACTAACGTCAGCTGGCCATCAGGGGCCCCAAACAGTAACACACTGGTTAATGCACGTGTGCTAAGTCGCTTCAGTCGTGTCTGACTCTTTGCAACCCCATGGACTGTTGCCCTCCAGCCTCCTCTGTTCATGGGATTCTCCACACAAGAATACTGGAGTGGGTTGCCATGCCCTTCTCCAGAGGATCTTCCTGACCCAGGGATCAGACCATGTCTCTTATGTATCTTGCATTGGCAGGCAGTTTCTTTGCCACTAGCACCACCTGGGAAACCCCCACTGATTAGTAGTTAAAGACAATTCTCTATTGGGGAAGAACTGGGTGAGTTAGTTAAAAGTCAATCCTCAGTGCCTGTGGCTGTTGAATATATTCTGTAACAAATCTGAAGCGTGCTCCTTCTCTGAAGAACTAGACATCCAGGGGTTTGGATTATATTTTAGGTGGGGGCTGCCCTGTACTCTTCCTCCTGAAATATAATACCATAGCTTTTCTGGTGTTAATTTTAAAAGACAAAAAGACTACAGAGGGAAGAAGAGAAGAAAAGAGGAAGGAAGGGAGGGAGAGAGGATGAAAGGAAGGAAGGAGGGAAGAAGGGAGGAAAAAGAGCAAGGAGGTAAGTAAGAATGGAAGAAAATATCCAAGGGGTACAGAGACCAAGGTGAGTGGGAAAGTCATTTACCTAGTCTGGTTGGATTCTCAGTGTTTTCCTTGAATCGATCTCCCGTCAGAGCTGACTTTAGACAATCCTTAAACTTGTGAAGTCAGATGTCACTCTGAGTGCAGGCCTGCTCTGCATTTGACCTTCATGCTCAGTTCTGACGGCGTTCTGCAGTGCATTTAGATCTTTTGCAGAAGGTGCTTCTGGGAAAGGCTGTTTGATAACAGAACATGAGGCTGTGCTGCGGCTCCTGACAGGATGCCTGGCCTTCTGTTGGGGGGAGTCTCCCTTAGAGCGTGTTGACGCTTCTCTGAGCTTCCACAGGCACTGAGCTGGGCTCTGGCCTCCCCAGGGATCCACCAGCCATTCCCAGGAATCAGAGCCCTTGGTCTCCCAATGAGCAGTGTTCCTGAGCATGCAGGTCTCTCCAGTAATGAGATGCCAGGAGTTTAGGGATCAACACACAAATGCCACCAAGCCAAGGGGTGCCCGAGCATGAGATGGTCATCCATTCTGGAGGGTATTCCAGGGAGGACCATCACATCCTCCCCAGCAGCAGACAACTGCATCTTCAGAGCAATCTCATAACACATGGCATATGCCCCATATCTTCTGGAATCAATACCACTCTCTGCCACTTCTCCATGAATATTGGTGTGTGTGCCTCAGTGTGTGTGCGGGCATGTGTGTTGTGGTCAGATACCTAAATTTCATTATTGAAGTTTTGTTCTTGGTCACTGGTTTTACTTGAGAAGGACTGGATCTGAGGTGAGCACGGACAGCACATGACCAAGAAAGGAAAACTGCTACTCGGCCCCCAAACCCTGACTTTCTATAAAGTCACTAAAATTTCTGCAATATCTTTAAATTTCAAAATATTTCCCAATATATGCTCCAATGTATATTTCTTTTTTTAATGTGCAAATTTGATGTATGGGTTTTATTTTTTTTTTAATTTTATTTTATTTTTAAACCTCAAACACTGTATTAGTTTTGCCAAACATCAAAATGAATCCGCCACAGGTATACATGTGTTCTTAATGTACACTTTTTCTTACATTTGTTCATAAATTTTTTCGCTATTTTTTTGGATGGGGTAATATTTTCCTTCATCTTCATACCACTGATCATGTGTATATGTGGTTTGTGTCGATGTGGACTGCATGTGTGTATACTGCATGTGTGTATTCATGAATCCGTGCATATGCTGTGTTTGGGGGAGAGTGAATGGGTGTGATTACGGGTGTGCACTTGAATTGTGTGTGTGTAAGTAGTGTGTTTGTGATTGTATCTGGTGGTACATGTGTGCATTGAAGTAAGTGTATCTGTGCTTGGGATGTGTGTGGTTTATACTTGGAAGACTATGTGTGTACATGGAGTGTGGCTAGGTATACATATGTGGTGTGGGGTGCAGCATACATGGAATTCATATGTGTTGTTGTGTATCTATATATCATGTTTGGGAGTGTCAAGGGTGTATGTGAAAATTGTGTATATATGCACTTGTGGGTGCCAGTGAGTTTCTGGACTATGTGCTGATGTAATAAAGAAATAGTTCAGGAGAATAAGAGAACATTGTTTTCTTACTTTTTAAAAAAAATCTGTGTTTGAAGTAGATTTTGAATATTTGTTTTCATACACAAATCAGTTATTCTAGGGTTTAGCCAAAGACAGCTGTCTTGGACACTTGGGAAAATGCCCAAAATAATACTTTCTAAAAGCAATTTAAAATTGAAATGGACATGCCATTTTTTAGGTGTCCAAAGGGATGACAGAAGATAGTTGATGGTGCGTTATGTGAGAGAGAGAAAAACCATTAAAATGTTTGACTGTAGCAACAATAAAATACTAATGAACCAGAAGAACAGATGGAAATTGAAAAGCGAGTGCGGTGTCAGAACCCAAAACACAGCGATTTGTTAAATTACAGGGTTTGTTCCCCTGAGAGAGGAGCTGCAGTGTGCTGATAACTTGATGACACCCAGGATTCTTACTGTAACACAGCAACACCATTTTCTGCCTGCAACCTGCAAAAACTAATTAATTACGTAGCTTTGGTTACCAGGTTAGAACCAAGGGTTGCTGCCCAATTTCCAAAGACTGAACTTTCTAAATTGTCAGAAGAACAGCCTTTTCCTAATTGTCTGCTGACTATTGTAGACTATTGTAGTTACAAAGTCTGCTGTAAATTGCTATTAAGGAAAATGTCTCATGACAAATGGCTTGCTTTTTTGACCCTTTGGAAAGTCTTTTCTTACAGTTTTGAAAATTCTTGACTTATCCAGACTTCTTTAGTGGACCGAAGTTCGTCCTATTGAGTTGTACCTCAAAAGATATTGTGTAAACCAGGAGGGTGAACAGCTGTTGAGAAGGGTTTTACAATAGTGCCAGCTGGGTGTTCCAGGCTAGGTACGTGACAGAGAAAAAATATTTCTCTCTGCTCTAAACAAAAGACCCCAGGCTACTTCTTAAGAAAGAAGTGAGATTTTAGAAGCTTCCTGAGCACAAATTAAGTGGAAAATAATGTTCTGCCCATTGCAAAAAAAAAAAAAAGTATCCTTTTTGTGTTACTTTTTCCCCTAGAAGTAGATGGGAGTTGGAAACCAAAATGAATACAGGGGGCCCAGTGGGAACTGTGAAGGAGCAGACTCTTGTCTTGAGTCTCTGGCGGTTCTCTGGGCCTTTCCCCCAGCGCTTGCTGCATTCCTACTGCCAGAGAATCAAGCCCTCTAGTGGCCAGTGGAAACATGAATGGATAGAGCCACCCTGGAGAACAGCTTGCTGGAATCTTCTAAAATTGTAATCATAAACAGTCTATGCCCACAGTATCTTGCCTAGAGAAACACTCATCCACAAACCCCAGGAGAATGGTCCTAGAGTATCCAACACAGCATTGCTTGCAATAGCAAGGAATTGGAAGGGATTTCATGTTTACCAATAGTGGAAGGACTGTGAAACAGACAGTGTATTTAAGTTACTGAATTACTGGCAGTACTTTATATTGGATGTGTTTATATGAGTTACCATATGAATTCCAGTGTATGGCATTGAGTTAAATAAAAGCAAGTAGCAGAAGAAATGTGAAAGTGTTCTTGCCTGGAGAATCCCAGGGATGGGGGAGCCTGGTGGGCTGCCGTCTATGGGGTCGCAAAGAGTCGGACACGACTGAAGAGACTTAGTAGTAGCAGCAGCAGCAGAAGAAAGGAGCAGCTCCTCATTACTCATGAGTTCCTCATATGTGAATTCACCTATTCATTGAAATGTGTTTGTAATTCTAAAATCAATACTCATGGAACAGTCACAGACATGCATGGTGGTGGAAAATTTAAGCTGCCTGACATACACGTTTTCAGCTGAGTTTAAGCAAGATAACTCTGCTTTCCTGTCTCAGTTCTCATCCTACAAATAAGTGCCCTAGTCAGTCTATCAAGTGTAGATTTTTGCCACATTTTCGTGCTTGTCGCTGGTCATTTTGCTGGTTGAAACGCCCCCCAAGATAGTGCTGAAGTGCTGTCAAGTGTCCCTAGGTGCAGGATAGCTGTGATGAGCCTTACAGAGAAAAGACACATTAGATAAGCTTCATCTGGATATGAGTGATGGTGCTGTTGACTATGAGTTCAGTGCTAATCAATCAACAGACTGGGCCATCCAGAAAAAAGGAGAGGAAATTCATCAGTCTGTTCATAATTCTGCTCCAGAAAGTTCTAGTGTTAGTTAAGATCTACAGTGCTATGGAAGAGATGGAAAAGTAGCCAAATTTGTGGATTCATGAGCTGATAACCGATAAAAATGCGGAGTGGACAGCATTTCGTGAGGCTGAGAAGCAAAGAAATTGATGGTCCTGTCACCCAGGGTCAGGAAAATGTCAAACCCTTCTCAGCAGAGTGCTGGGGGCTTGTGAATTTCACAAAGCAACACCAGGTGAAAAGTTTTACATTTGCAGAGGCTGTGAAAGATTTTTTTGTTGTTGCTAAGTATTATACAGGAAAAGGGGTAAATGAAAGAGTAGATTTTCAGTGATGCTGAGATTGACTTGTTTTATAAGAATATTGGTAAACAAAGCTATGCAGCATGAGTGGCCCTTTGGTTGATCATAATGTTGTGAGCAGAGACACGCAGGAATGTCACCCTGTCTTTCCTCTAGGAGCAAATATTTCAATATCTGCTAATTCGGGGCCCTTGACACCTTGGAAGGAAAGTTATGACCAACCTAGACAGCATACTAAAAAGCAAAGACATTACTTTGTCAACAAAGGTCCGTCTCATCAAGGCTATGGTTTTTCCAGTGGTCGTGTATGGATGTGAGAGTTGGACTATAAAGAAAGCTGAGTGCCAAAGAATTGATGGTTTTGAACTGTGGGGTTGGAGAGACTCTGGACTCCAAGGAGATCCAACCAGTCCATCATAAAGGAGATAATCCTGAGTGTTCATTGGAAGGACTGATGTTGAAGCTGAAACTCCAATACTTTGGCCACCTGACGTGAAGAGTGACTCACCGGAAAAGACCCTGATGCTGGGAAAGATTGAGGGCAGGAGGAGAAGGGGGTGACAAAGGATGAGATGGTTGGATGGCATCACCAAGACAATGGACATGGGTTTGGGTGGACTCCAGGAGTTGGTAATGGACTGGGAGGCCTGGCATGCTGCAGTTCATGGGGTTGCAAAAAGTCAGACATGACTGAGCGACTGAACTGAATGAATGGCACCTTACAAAATATAACTACTGCAAATGATGAGCATATACTGCAAATATTTGTCTCTATGTGTGTTAAAAATATCTCATACTAACTGAAAATGATTCCCTAATAAGTGAAGTTATATTTAATTTCTGCTAATTTCTCCAGTCACAAGTCTAATACTTCCAGGTCAGATAATACTTTCATTGCACATCTTAGTTATGTTATATTTTTATAATTTTTTTGTTTGTTTTGGTTTGTTTTTTTAATCTGTTAAAGTGAAGTCGCTCTGTCGTGTCCAACTCCTTGCGATCCCATGAAATGTAGCCTACCAGGCTTCTCTGTCCATGGGGCTCTCCAGGCAAGAATACTGGAGTGGGCTGCCATTTCCTTCTCCATTTAATCTATTGCTGCTGCTAAGTCACTTAAGTCATGTCTGACTCTGTGCGACCCCATAGACAGCAGACCACCAGGCTCCAAGAACACTAGAGTGGGTTGCCATTTCCTTCTCCAATGCATGAAAGTGAAAAGTGTCCTTTGCTACTTTTTAACATCAGCTGTCATGGGAACTGTGACTGATACTTCTTTTTTTTCTAATTGTTTTAGCTATTTTTTGAAGTTTTGAAGTGTTTGCTTCTAGAAATTGGCTTTTTGTGTAAAAGTGGAAGGTAATTTGGCACTGACTGTATCCCTCTATGAATTATCGTAATTGGGAGGCGTACACTCAAGTGTGAAAGGATGGCTAAGAATTTGTTATTTCATAAATGAAAACTTGGATTTTTCTTCCTTCTGCAAAAAATCGCATAGGGCTCTTTGTCAAAGGAACCATTTGCAACCTTTTTGAGCATTGCAATGTATCTGTATAATTATGGCAAAATCTGATAAATAAGTAGGTCTCGTCTAATGCACACAGGTCCCATTCTTTTCTAAGAATCTAAATTATTTTTAAATCACCTTGGAATATAAATTGAAAATTGAAGAGTAATAAAAAACAACAATTTCTACTTCACCTCTGCCCAGATTTCCCATCTCCGACCAACTCTGGCTGTGGTTTAGTGGACTGTGCGGCAGTCTAACTGCTCTTCTTGATTATAAGTTATTGGACATTCAAGGAGAAGATGCATCTACCTTGGCAAATATATTATTAAAATCTTTGAAATATGCTTGCACAGAGTAATGGAAACATTACTGCACAGATAGGAAGGAAATAACCTTATCTGTGTTGTAACACCAATAGGACTGTCATAAATATGCAGTTATCCTGAGATGCTTGGTAAGCAGATGGGGTGGAAGAACAGTGGATGGACCTTCCGGAAAGGGAGCAAGGGTTTCAAATGCATACATGAAAAGTGATATGCTGCCATCTCTCAGTATTGATCCTATAGGAACTAGGATTCCAGGGACTAGAGACCTGGGAGAAAAAGTGGACGGGGTCACGTAGCAGCCAGGCAGTGCCTCACTTGTACGGACCTCATTTTGTACCACTCCACTGCTTGCCTTCCAGTTTCCAGCATGTAAGAAACCCTCAATCTCCAGAGCCCACTTTGCTTGCTAGTGTAGCTGGTCAGAAGTCCTGTGCAGTGGATACCACCCTACTCCAGCAGTCCTTAGGCAGTGAGTGAGGGCTGCCCGCCTGCACTCAAGGGCAGACCTCTGGAGTGTGTTCCGCACTGGCCCCCAGAGCTCCCTGATTGGATTGGAGCTCCAGATGCCCGCACTGGATCTCTCTCTCTCTCTTTGGCCTCTTTTCCTCCCTTGTCTCCTTTCCCCACTCCCAACCTCGTTTCCTAGGAATCACCTGTCCCCCTGCAAATAAACCATTTGCACTCACATCCTTATCTCAGAGTCTGCCTCCAGGAAAGCCAAGGATGTAGGTTTGCCAGGTTCCAGAATCCTCTAAATGAATAGATGTGGGCCCCTTATATTCACTGCTAGTGTCACAAATGGAACAGAAAACCAGAAACAGAGATCAAAAAAGTATTGTCAGTGAGGGGAGTAACTGGTTGGTACTGGGTGAGTCCCAGCTGCAACTAGCTCCAGCCAGCTTGATGTCATTTGCCAATGGGACCTTTGGTTTGCCAGATCTTCTAATAGGAAATATGATGTTTAAATGTTCAAAACTCATTCAAACTTTTTAAAACCTCAAAGCACAATACAAGTTTGGAAAACCACGAGGTCTGTCAGTGAAAGCAGAGCATTTGCACAACCTCTGACAAAGCAATTTCACTCCTGGGTAGTTAAGAGAACTGCATACTTGGAAGCATGAAAAGACATGTACTAGAATGTTCATGGAAGGATTAGAATGTTCATGCTATGTTCATAACAGCTCCAAACTGGAAAGGACACAATTGATCATAAACAGTAGGGTGGATAGATATACTGTGCATATCCACATGTATCCATGTGATGGGATACCATGTAGCAAGGGAATGAGTGAATCATTACTACCCACCACAATAGGAATACTCTCAAACATCACACTGAACAAGTTAGAAACAGGAACACGCCCTGAATGATTCCAATATATAAACTACATAAATAAACAAAATTAGTCTATGCTGCTAAGTGTCAGAATAGGTTTCTCAGTTCCAAATCAGTTCTCCTACTCACCTGCCCCACTGTCCTCATGCATAAGGATGGAGACGTTCTTCATAGTTAAATTCTTCCTGCCTCTTTTAAGGTGTAATTCTTCCTGGGATGGGTGGTAACATAAATCTATAAGTCATTACACCTTCACATGAATTAGACCCCAACATTGACAGAAGACCTGCTACAGAGCTCATAGTTTTGCTAGGAACTGTAGACATGGAAACAGAAAAGTCAAATCCCCACCCTGTTGGATGGGCAATGCCTAGACAAGCCACCAAAGCCATATACTAGTATGTAGGTCTTAGTTACTGCTCACCCCTAAATCAATTGATGACGACAGGGATCGTGCTCATGAGATCACGCTCATTTACTTATGTCATTCAGATGGTACCTTTGAAATGGAAATTGGAATTAGAAATTGGATGCAAACCTTTAAGACTACTTCCGTATTACTTTGAGTCCCCTTAGAAACATACTTCAGAGAAGGCAATGGCACCCCATTCTAGTACTCTTGCCTGGAAAATTCCATGGATGGAGAAGTCTGGTGGGCTGCAGTCCATGGGGTCGCTAAGAGTTGGACACGACTGAGCGACTTCCCTTTCACTTTTCACTTTCGTGCATTGGAGAAGGAAATGGCAACCCACTCCAGTGTTCTTGCCTGGAGAATCCCAGGGACGGGGGAGCCTGGTGGGCTGCCGTCTCTGGGATCGCACAGAGTCGGACACAACTGAAGCGACTTAGCAGCAGCAGCAGCAGCAGAAACATACTCTGAAAAAATATTTAAATGTAAGTGGCCTATCTTGGAGGAGAAGGCAATGGCACCCCACTCCAGTACTCTTGCCTGGAAAATCCATGGACGGAGGAGCCTGGTAGGCTGCAGTCCATGGGACCGCTAAGAGTTGGACACGACTGAGCGACTTCACTTTCAGTTTTCACTTTCATGCATTGGAGAAGGAAATGGCAACCCACTCCAGTGTTCTTGCCTGGAGAATCCCAGGGACAGGGGAGTCTGGTGGGCTGCCGTCTATGGGGTCGCACAGAGTCAGACACGACTGAAGTGACTTAGCATCAGCAGCCTATCTTGGGGGTTTCCTAAGTGATTCAGAGGTAAAGAATCGACCTGCCAATGTAGGAGATGTGGGTTCAATCCCTGGGTTGGGAAGACCCCCTGGGGAAGGAAATGGCAACCCACTCCAGTATTCTTGCCTGGGAAATCCCATGGACAGAGGAGCCTGGCGGACTACAGTCCATGGGGTTGCAAAGAGTCAGACATGATTGAGCAACTAAACAACAACAAGTACCTTATCTTGGAAGGAATTCTGGAAAATGCTAGTAAAGGAGTGAAGAATGAGGCAGACAAGGGAAGGCTGAAGGGCAAGGGGGCTGGGGTATTTATACACCCTTCCTATCAGTACTACACAAGGACTGATTATGATTCAGTATTAGATGAGGACATTGATTCTCTGTAATTTTCTGTATGGCAGAGAAAGCCCTAGAGGTTAAAGAAAGTTCTCAGAGTAAGAAAAGCAGAAACCGACAATTAGAGTCAGATGAAATGAAATGTTGGACAAAAGAAGCCAGAACCCAGAGTACAAACTACACATTATAGGGGCAGAGCATTTACAGCCTCTGCTCTGACCACCCATTCGAGGCAAGTTTTTCAAATGAAAATCTGGGTACAGTTAAAAGGAAAGAGACAAAATGAATGTTGGACATTCACCCAATAAGTGTCACTACATATTCAAGCTAGAAGTCCGTCATTAAACAATGAAACAACCACGTGTGGAAAATAGCACCCTTCTGCTTGTCTTGAAGTGCTCGCCAAGGTCTTCCTGCCGTGTGTCTACACTGGCCCTTGGGCAGCTAGCTTCCTGATCACACAGTCAATGCTTAGAAGATAAGTGACCCCAGAATCTGCCTCACTGTGGGATGTCAACTCAAAAGAATCTTCACCAGTGCAGGAATCCACTTCAGTGCGCCTCGCAGGTGGCCTCCAGCCTTTCCCGCCAGTAGGGAGCACACTCTCTCTCAAGGCAGCCTCTTCTGTCAGTAGAAAGTCTTGCCTGTTACATGACTCTGGCATGATAACTGAGTTCTGCATCCATACGACTTCCTCTGTGTTTCTCTCAGTTGCTCTCTGACCCATCACCCCGCTTTATACTTGCCTTGGACTCTGTTCCCACCTCTGCAATGGCATCTCAGGTCCATGCACAAGGGCCTTGGATGGGTACTGTGTTCACAGCATGGACGTGGTGGGGGTATTTCTCTTTCATTTGATCTTCATCATGAAGATTTTCAGATGAGGTCAATGAGATTCAGAAAGGTTAAATAACTTGGCTGGGATCCTACAAGTGAGAGAAGTGAGGTTCAAACACAGAAGTATCTGACTCCAGTATAACACTTTACTCACAGAGTTCCTGGGGGTGGGTGGGGAAGAAGTGTGTGTGTGTGTGTGTGTGTGTTCCCCCTACAACTCCCAATCCAGTCAGCAGCGCTCTGTTTCCCACACCCATCACTGACTCCAGATCTACAGCGAAACCAACCTCACATCAGCAGCCCTGACTCTTCCCTTCCCAGCCATCAACATGTGTTTTGGGGATCCCCAGCCTCCAGAGCTGATGACCTGCCACCAGAAGAGCAATGGGTTCTCCTGCTCAAATATTTGGGGTCCTTAATGGCTGGATGATGCGGAGAGGCAGCTGCAGAGCCATAGGAAAATTAAGGTTCTCTGCGGGATTTGTGGTGTCACCCAATCACATCATATAAACACAGGCCAACTCACTCAGCCTGTGGCTACACTCAGCCTCAGACCCCACCTACACTGAGACTGGTCTGCCCCGAGAAACCAAGACCACTGGCCCACAGTGAAGACCAGCATTGCCCCTGGGACACACATCAGAGACCTCTGCCACGACTCCTGTTTCAGATTCTGTGTGTCCTTTCCCTTTTATTCATTTTTTTTAAAAATATTGTTTTTATTTATTTGACTACACCAGGTCTCAGTTGTGGCATGGGGAATCTTTAATTGTGGCATGTGGGATCTAGTTCCCAGATCAGAGATTCAACCCCAAGCTCCCTGCATTGAGAGCATGGAGTCTTAGCCACTAGACCACCAGAGAAGTGCCCCTTTCTTCCCCTTTTTAGTATCAATAAAGTCACAGCCCTGCCTTATGGATTCTGCAGACAGATGTGCTAACCACACTCTACAGTCCAGTTGTCTCCCTAGAGAGTTTTCATCCTCCCTGGAAAGCAATAGGACAATCAGAGCTATTTCTGGAAGAGGCTCTTCTTTTCAGGGTAAGAGTGAGAAGTTTTAATCAGACGCTACACACTCCAAAGTAGGCTCTGTCTTAAACTATTGATGGGACAAAGGGCTTGTGTCTCAAACTCTCTGAGCATCAAGCCCCATGTGGATATGAGGATGACTTTCACCACTTTCCAGGCTGCCCTGAGAATTAAGTGTTATGATACCTGCAGAGGCTCCTTGCATACTCTGCATGATCACTAAAGTCATTTTTCTTCTCTGGCTATCAAAGCAAGTCCCCATGATCATTCCAGTATAGAAAAAAGAACGTTGAGATCAGAGTTCTCTCTCCCTCAATCTATCTTTCTGGCTTACATATTTTTCAAAAGTATTGTATGAGACAGTGACACTAAGCTTCCTCGGCAGAGTCTGTGAGTAACAGGGATGTGTTTTCTGAAGGACAGAGAACACCCCTGCTCCCCCCTCCTTGTCCCTTGCACTGGTCTCAGCCATTGCTCAATTGTGTGCCGTATCTGCCCATTCGCGGTCTGTCAGACTCTGCTACAAAATCTGCCTTCACCCCTGCCCCAAACGATCATTTTCCCTTTCCTTGCTCCCTTCTGGACTCTCCTTTTCTTTCCTGCTTTCAAACGAAGGCTTGTCTTTCCCTCCCTCAATCTACTGATCTTAAATTCAGTCTCCCACTGCTATGATTTTCCTTCAGCTTGTGGGTTGTTTAACTTACTGCACGCTGTGGGGGATACAGATACGCCTCAGACTTGAGGCTAAGTGGAAGGCGTATTGTGTCAAATGGAAAACACATCCCAGTTGTCATGCGGATGGTAGTATTTTCCTGAAGACCTCTGGCCCTGAAACTTGGTTAAAAGTTAAGATTTTTTGAGCATCTTACTGAAGCAGGACACCCTAGAAGAAAAAGGAAAAAAAAAAAAAAAAAAAGGACCCATCAGGAACTTGTGGATGAAATTCACAAACTGAACACACCTGGGTAATCAGAACCCAGATCAAGTAAGAGACCGATGACAGAACTCCACTTACCTGCCCATCATTACCCTCACAAAGGTTACCACTCTCTGACTTCTGGCAGCATAAATTAGTTTTGGAATCTTGTACGAATGAAACCACACATTATTGGACTCTGTTCTGTCTGCCTTCATTCCTTAAATATTGTTTACAAGATTTATCCATATCTGTTTTATGTCACCCCCTGGAGAAGGAAATGGCAACCACATTCAGTAAACCCACAGACTGGGTGACTTCACTTTCACTCTTTTATGTCGTAGCAGCTCACGTTTTCTCATTGCTGGACCATGTTCCATTGTATAAACATGACAAAATTCATTATCTATTCTATTGTCAGTGAGCATTTGGAAAGTCTCCAAAGCAAGGCTTTTATGAGAAGTTATGTTGTGAAGATTCTTGTACATGTCCTCTGTACACACGTGCATTTTCATGGGTATACAACTAGCAGCGGAATTGCTGGGTCCTGGGTATCCACTTATTCAGCTGTAGCAGACTACCAGTTTTCCAAAGTGGTTGGATCATTTTATCCTCCCATTGTCATGACATAAGGGTTCCGGTCACTCTGTATCCTGACTAACACTTGGTATTGTCTGGAGATGTTTCCTTGTTTTCCTTTTGCTTTTTGTTGTTGTTGTTGTTGTTGTTTTGCATTCTGCTGGATGTTTAGTTGTTCCTCATTATGGTTTTAATTTTCATTCTCCAAATGAAAAATGAAATTGAGTACCTTTTCACATATTTATTAGCTACCTGGATATTCTCTCCTGCAAAGTGAAAGTGGAAGTGTTAGCTGCTCAGTCATGTCCGACTCTTTGCAACCCCATGGACTGCAGCCCGCCCAGCTCCTCTGTCCATGGGATTCTTAAGGCAAGAACGCTGGAGTGGGTTGCCATTTTCTTCTGCAGGGAACCCGGGTCTCCTACGTTGCAGGCAGATTCTTTACTGGCTGAAACACCAGGTCTATTCAAATCTGTTGTATATTTTTAAAATATTGTTACTGTCTTTTTCTTAGTGAGTCAAAGATTTAACATGAGACTAAAGTGAAAAGAGTTGGTCACACTTTTATGGGCTTTTCTATCACTTATCCTAACTTTACAATAACTATAGATGTCTTCAGTCATCTCTAACGGTGTCTCTAGTTGTTAGATGTTTCTAGAAGCAATTTAATTTTATTCAAAAAAGGTACTCTGCAGCACTCTTAGAAGTATGGAGAATCAGAAACCTAGCTTGGCTGTTTCACTTACTAGCTCTGTGACCGTGGGTAAATCTTTGTATCTCCATTTGAAAAAATAAAAAATTTGGATTTGATATCTTTCAATTCTAGGACTCTATTAAATAGTAATAAGATCTATAGTTTTGGGGGGTGAGGAACAGGAGAAAAAGGAGACTAGAAACTTACAAAACTTCCACAAAATTGGTCAGTCCTGCTTTTAAGTTAAAAGGACACTAAACACTCTAACCTTAATAATAATTTCTTCCATGCTCTTGCATGTTTTAAATTTTACTAGAATCGTAAGCTTTCCATGTTAACAGAAGAGAAATTGTATATCAATATGCTCTGTTTATCCTTCTCCTCTTTTCTTTTATGGAAAATAGTACCTAGATCAGAATTGACTGGGAAAAAAAAAGTCAAAAAACCAAAATTGTGGTTTTTTGAGTGTGTGTCTCAAATAGAGCTAATAGAAAACACTCACTATCCCGCATTACCCAGTGGTATGCACTCTCCTAAGACCAGCCTGTGGCATCTGACCTCCGTCCTCCACCCTTTGACTTAAGGCCCTTGTAAACATCTAAACCACAAGCCTGAAGCCTACATCTCCTTCCTCCCACTTCTCACTAGCAGCTTAACTCCAGCTGCCAGATGACAAGCTCTGTTTTGGCCTCACTCTAACCATCAATGTATAGAAACTAATATTAAAAAATGTCTTCACAATCTCAGAGAGAAGAAAGGTTTCATACAATAAGATACAAAAAGCCCTAAGCACAGAGGAATTTACGAATAAATTAGACGATAAAATTAAGAACTTGGGTTCATGCAAAAACGTATTAAGAAACTGAAAAGGCAAGGCACAGTGTGAAGAAAGATACATGTGTAACAAACAAAGGGCTTGTATCCAGATTATAAAAGAAAAAAATATTATAAATCAGTGCTTTTTGAGAGATAACCCAATGGAAAATGGGCAATCGCTTTGAACAAAGACTGACAAAAAGAGGATAAATTTATAAACAGATACAGCTTCATTAGTAATCAGAAAAGTGCTTATTAACACTTCAAAGAGACATAGCATGTACACCAGCCTAGTTAGTGTTTAAACATATCACAGTACGAAATGTTGAAGAGGGTATAGAAAAAAATAAAAACCTCATTCTTCACTGCTGCTGCTGCTGCTGCTAAGTCACTTCAGTTGTGTCCGACTCTGTGTGACCCCATAGACGGCAGCCCACCAGGCTCCCCTGTCCCTGGGATTCGCCAGGTAAGAACACTGGAATGGGGTGCCAATTCCTTCTCCAATGCATGAAAGTGAAAAGTGAAAGTGAAGTCACTCAGTCATGTCTGACTCTTAGAGACCTCATGGACTGCAGCCTACCAGGCTCCTCCTCCCATGGGATTTTCCAGGCAAGAGTACTGGAGTGGGGTGCCATTGCCTTTTCCACATTCTTCACTAATGGAAGCACAAACCAGAACATCCACTAAAAAACAAACAAAACAGCTTGGGAGTATCTACTCCAGTTAAAGATTAAAGATATGTACAATCTGTGACTTGGTAATTCTACTCAAACAGCCTATAGAACCGCATACATATGTGCTCCAAAACCTGTGAACCTGTTAATAGGCTTATCATTTACTATTCACTGCATTATTCTCTGCAGCAAAAGGTTAGAAACAGCTTAAATGCCTGTCATTAGTACAAGATCAGCTATTCAATATTATATATTCATACTGTAGAGTACTATACAGTAATGAAAATGAGTGGCTAAAGTTATATTGGAGAAGACAGATGAATTTTTAAAATATGAGAGTAGCTAAAGAAAACAAATGAGGAAGAATACACATTACTTGAGTCCACTGACACGAAATTCAAAAACAGGCAAAATTTGACTCTTTAGGGATTTAGTGACTCAATAACATCAAAATATTAACAAAATACCACCTGATACAAAGACCCAACTGATTGGAAAAGACTCTGATGCTGAGAAAGATTGAAGGCAAGAGGAGAGAAGGGGACGACAGAGGACAAGATGGTTGGATGGCATTATTGCCTCAATGGATATGAGTTTGAGCAAAGTCCCAGAGACAGTGGAGGACAGGGAGGACTGGTGTGCTGTAGTCCATGGGGTCACAAAGAGCTGGACATAACTTAGCTACTGAGCAACAAAAACCCTAAAACAGTGGCAACCTCTAGCCGGAGGAAGAGTTATGCAGGGCAGTTTCTGGACCACTGGCAATGCTTTCATTCTTGACATGATGGTAACTTTCACGATGAATTCTTACATTGTTTAACAGTATTTTAGGAACTTTTCTCTATATATTTTATTCCATTACATTATATAAATTAATGTTTTTCATGTTTGGCATTTAGTAAGCACTCAATAAATATCAGTTACTATCATAAACACATGACAATACTATATTTTTATCCTACTTTATACTTTACAAAATGTTTTTCATGAAAATCACCTCATATGAAAATCACCTCATTTAAACCGAGGCATTGTTATAATGGCTATGAGAAATCTAAGGCTTAATCTTCACATGCGTGCACACACACACACAAATGACCAGGTTAGAGCATAGCTGGAACCACAACTCTGGTCTTCTGGTTTCAAATCTGACGCCTGTTTTCTATGCCATGTTGGTTAATGGGAGAAAGATGAGTAGAGAGCTTGACAACCTAAACTCCACCAAGAGCTAGTACTTTTTGACTGTGTAACCTGAGTCAAAGACCTTGGTGTGTATGTGTTGGTTTTCCCAACTGTCAAAGGGACATAAAGACTTCCTACTCTGCACAGAACTTCATGAGAAGCTGAGATAGCAGAAATGCATTTGTGTTGTGATATGTGTAAAAACGCTACACAAATGTAATGAGTGTTATTTGGATGTACTCTGACCTATGCTTTGAGGCTGAGCTGAATTCACTGTCAATGCTAAATCAGCACTGATACAAGTATCTCTCTCTCCCCTCCTCTCAAGGCTTCCACCCATCCGCCCACCAAAATAAATAAATAATGGAGAGATTAATCTAATTAGAAGGCTTGCACATTGGGCCCAGTTGAAACCAAGCCATCCATGCCCAAGCCAGGCAAATGTAACTGGAAGCAGCAGAAAGCCTACATCATTTCTTTACTAAAAGTGGATACAAGGCATTTTCTCAATGCATCAGCCTGAGGTTAAAGTGCACAGTCTGGGAAATTAAGCTTATTCTCAGCCAACTTTCATGGAAAACAATCTCTAGGACTATCTCATGTGTCTGCTGATAGAGGGGCATCAATTGGGAAGACTACGTCTGTTATCAAGGGAAGCAATGAACTTTCCATTTACATTGAACTTTTATAATCTGATGAGAGAAAAGGTGCATTTATCTAGTCTTTTAAAAAGAAAAAGGAAACCCTACAGATTTGTCCATTATACCTGCCAAGAATCTAAAGTGAGGTCAAGACAAAAACAGATTACATTTGAAAGTGTTAATAAGAGTTTATTGAGAGGCCTGCAAGCCAGATCTCCCTCTGTGGGTTTCTGAATGGCTTTGGGAGCTGGGCTATTCTTAGAGTAATGAGAAAGAGCCTTATCTCAAACCATAGGAAATTCAAAGACTCCTACGGCTTCAAAAGTCTTATCGATACACTTTAGTAGAACTAAAAGCCAGCGTGGTTACTAATCACAAAAACCTGCCCAGTGTGGGGCATAGGGGAGAAGCCTTAAGGAGCACAGACGTGCAATTTTCAGTACAGCTTATTAACAGCACTGAAAAGGACCCTCTAATTGTTCCATGACTAAATCGTGTTCTGAGGCAGTACCAGCAATACAAGTACTAGTGAGTTAGAGTTATGGGTTATAGGTATCAGACACTGACTCTGACTTATTTAAGCAATGGGGAATATATTGGAAAAATATTGGGGATTCAAAGAATGAGTGAGTGGTTGGGTTTTAGAGGATGTAGGAGCACAGTGCAGGACGCAGGAAGCAAGAGGCACAACAGTGGTTTCCAGTCTGGAAAACCCTAGTCAACACACCACCTTATCATGAATGATCTGTCCTCACTGTGTTCTTGGGTCACTGCCTCAAGATTATTCCCAGAAGAGAACAACTGGTTATTTGAGTCATAAGCAATCTCCCTCTCCCCTAAATAAACCTATAGAGGAAACAAGAGAGATGGAATATGGCTCTACTCAGCTTAAAAAATAGGCACTGGATACCTGAGCTTTCTCTCCCACTAAGACTATACATGAGCTCATAGGGAAAGAAATGGATGCTGTATTGGTCAGTTTTTTTGCTTCAGTTATGCTGAATAACATGCATTCCAAACTCCAATGGCCTACAGCAACCAACATTTCTTTTTCTTGCTCTTGGGTCTGTGAGTAGACTAGGATGGCTTTGCTTTAGGTAACAGACTGACAGGGGCTGCCTCCAAACCACAGAGCAGAGTCATATCTGCTCCGCGCCTCTGCGTCCTCCTTGGACAAATGGCTACTCCAAGCATGTTACTTTCTCATATTAACAGAAAACCACAACAGCACAAAAGGAGAAGTTGCTGCTTGCCTCATCTCTGCTCATATTCCTTTGGTCAAAGTCCATCAGATGCTCAAACCCAAATTTAGTAGGGCAGCCAAATCTACTCCACCCCAAGGAAGAACAGAAGGAAAGTGAATAATATTGGTAACAATAATGCAATCTCACACAGATGCTAAATGAGCATCCTCTACACATATGTCTTAGTCACCTCACTAGCAACTCCCCAAAGCTTCCATTCTGTGTCTGATCCAAGTCATCAAGTAAATACTCATGAAAAAGATCTTGGTCACTGTTGCTGGAGGATACACGCTAATTGTCCCTCTATGCGTCCTTCAGATCTCAGTCCTGCTTCTTGGTTAATTATAAACTTGCCTTTGTTTTTCCCTTTTAGATAATGAATGCCTTTAGGGCAAAGCGTGTATCTTTGTGAGGATCTTTGCAGATGCTTGGCTTGTAGTTGTTTCCCTTGAATCGCTGGTGAACGAATCAGTGAGACTTTTGCCGGTCACTGTAGTTGCGCAGAGTCCCTCAGCCTGAGCAAAGGATGGCATCTATGACCCAGGACAAAACCAGTGATTTGGATAAAAGTTTGTTTAGACTTAACACCAAAGTTTCATAGCCAGCATGAAGGAAAGACAAGTCATCTACCCCCTCAAATCTCATGTCCGGCTCCTTATCATCCCAAATCCTGACTCCACCCACTGCCAGTCAAGGTCGAGGGCACTTCCGCAAAGGAAGGAAATGCCCAAACCCGCGTTTAAGGAGGCACTTCAGGTCTCTCCTCTTTTGCACTCTGTCTCAGCATCCTGTCCTCATTAAGTGGCTTCCTCCTTCTTGAAGTCGTGTAGTATTCTTTCAGGTACTGTTCACCATGAACACTATCCCAGGCCAGATACTCACTTTTACACCGTTTACCATATTCAGTTCTTACAACTTCTACACGAGGCAAGAACAACTGACATTTTTGACTGCTTCGCTTGGCAGCTCAGCCTGGACTTTACTTGTTTTGCACTGCTTACATTGTTGGAGAGGCATATAAAAGTCTGAGTGTTAAAAGTGCAAATTCAGAAATCAGACAGCTTGAATTCAAATCCTATTCTCAACCCTTACTATATGTGTGAGCTTGGACATGGTTCTCCTGTATGCCTCAGTTTCCTTTTCTACATGGACGCTGTAATAGTACTGAACTTATAACAGTGTTGTCAATATTGGACAGGCAGAAACACCCAGAACAGAACAATGTTTGAAACATTACAGGTGTTTAATAAATGTTTGGAAGACCCATTGACCCTTCATCCATCTGCTTGGCGCCTTACCCCATGACCAGACTCCCCCATTAAGGACTGACCCTCATAGCTGAGACTGAGACATGATTCTTGTAGATGGACCCAGACAGCTGGATCTGTACCATGTCATCCAGAATGTCTGTGCTTCCTTCCCACCTGATCAAAAGAACAAAATCCTTTGTCTCTTCTATTCGATTTTTCTCTCTCACATTGTAGCATTTTTTGTTCATTCTCCTTCAGCACCTGTCTAGAGGTTAGCTAGTTTTTGATTATGGATTTGATGGCTTAAGCCAGTTTATTATTTTTATTATGAATTTGACAGCTTAGAATTTTTGTTCTTAATTTGGACATTTATATCTCATTTTCTTTATGAGAAAAACCTAGGAATTATAGTTTTAACATCATAATAAGTAATATTAAAATAAATGGCAAGCCATGAATTGGGAATTAAAACACCTAATAATTGGACTGGAGAAATATAAAAATGCTGGGTTCAGTGAACCAGCACCAGTCTAATTTAAATGTCTAATTAAAAGTTACTTGAAGGCACAACATACACAAGCTGCATTGCAGTCTTCTAGGGCTGGGAAGGAAGCTCAGTAACCAGAAGAAAAATCAGAATTGCATGAAGAAATGGGAATGGACTGTAATCTTTAAGCAGGGTGCTCCATTTTAATCAAGGCATGTCCTACTCTACATCCTATTACCACTTCATTAAAATACTCTGTCCCCGGTGCTGAAACTGCTGTTAGTTGTTTAACAGCAGAGTAACCATGCTTCAAGCCAGGAAGGGAGGTAGCAATACCCAGCTGCAGTCAGGAGCTTTTGTTAGCTGAAGCAGTATTTATCCAGAATTGCCTGAGAGTTACCGAGGAAGAAAAAGAAGAAGGACTGTGATTAGGCAAGTTTAGATGCGAACTGGTTTGACAAGAACAAGCCTGCTGGTCTGCAGGCTGATTCACAAAGAGGGCTATTCATAGCAGAAGGCTATTTAGCACATTGTCAAATATGACATTCTAAAAATGCAGCATGATCATTGGTACAAATAACTAATGAACAGGGACAGATTTAGATTGCCTGTGTAAAGGTGGCTGGATGTGTGCAGTTAGGCAAAAAGAACTCCATCACCAAATGAGGGGCTGAAAAGGAAGAAAAAAACCCAAAAGTGTCCAAAGTAAGATTCTAAAATCGGGTTTGTTTTCAGAAGTTGCCAATTCTGGCACTGTCCATTTGCCATGTCACCTTTGTCTCTCAGTCTTCTCGTCTGTAGTTCAGGATAATAATTGCACCTACAGCTTTCTAAGACTTAACCTGAGATTAAAGAGTAAATTCTCAATAAATATTGGCTATCATTAGTAGTATTTTTATTGACAAATATTTTTCACTCTTAAGGAAGTGTGAAGTGTAATCATTTGTACAGATATCGCTAAATTGAGCCTCCATTCTAAACTGAGCACCATTTATAGTTAAATGGTACCTCTGCTTCTGAAGGAGGCAATTTCTTTCTCTAAATATTTTTCCTATGTTTCAGAGGTCAAAAATAGATTCCTACATTCCTTCAAAGATGTCTCATGTTTTCTTTTCCTCCCCTTTTCTTACTGTCATCAGTTTAGTTTACCCATTCATTCATGCATTTTTAAAAATTTATATTTATTTATTTATGTATGGTGTGCTGGGTCTTCGTTGCTGCATAGGGCTTTCTCTAGTTGTGATAAGTGGGGCTACTCTCTAGTTGCCATGTGCAGGCTTCTCATCTCAGTGGCTTCTCTTGTTGCAGAGCATGGTCTTTAATGCACTCGAGCTTTATTAGTTGCTGCATCTGGGCTCAGTAGTTGTGGTGCATGGGTTTAGTTGCTCCTCCCCATGTGGAACCTTCCCAGACCAGGAATCAAACCTGTGTCCCCTGCACTGGTAGGCAATTCCTAACCACTGGACAACCAGGGAAGTCCCTCATTCACGCGTTTTTAAAAGCCATTTTTATGTGTCAAGCTCCTTTAGTAAATCAGGCATTGTGCTAGCCTAGGTTGCTGCTGCTGCTGCTGCTGCTGCTGCTAAGTCACTTCAGTCATGTCCGACTCTGTGCGACCCCATAGACAGCAGCCCACCAGGCTCCCCCTTCCCTGGGATTCTCCAGGCAAGATTACTGGAGTGGGTTGCCATTTCCAGCCTAGGTTGCTAAGAGATGTCAATCAAGGAGTTTAAAGATCTGTCATGAATGAAAAGAACTACCTTAAATACAACAATCTCCAATATATCTCACATGAACAAGTGCACACCCATGTTAAGTAGGTTTGTTATTATCTCCATGTTACAGATGAGTAAACTGAGGCTTAGAGGAGAGAGGAGGAAGGATCTGTCTTTAAGCATCTGCCTTCAGGTCTCAGGGAAGACACTGCAATGTCCAATCTGTGCTTACACCTAATTCAAGGGGTTCCCTTTCTCAGGACCCTACAAAGGGAACAGTTTGGGGAAATGGAGTAACTTTCAGACTAAGAGTGCCCAGTAAAGGACAAAGTCCCAGCTCCTCCTCCTTCCCCACAAGACACTGCCAACAAAAAGAAAAATCTCTGCAGTCAAAATGGGGTGTACACAGCAGATGAATTATCCTTTATCTTTACTTCAATTCCCTTCTTAATGAATAAATGAGTAAATCAATAGATCCCTAGGTCTTTGGCACCCCTTCTTACTCCATGCAAGTCTTGTTTTTATTTTTTTAAGCTGAGCAACCTAAACAACCAGAGGCCATTTTCACGGTTTACCATCTAACAAAACACAGCAGTGGTAATTAAAACAATCTGGGGGTAGGGAAAGGAAATCTGTCACTGCTGAGACTATCAAGTCAAGAAAGTGCTCTGGGAGTGAGGCAGAAACACTGAAAGTTTGTTAGATCTAACCCCAGACTGACACAGAATAAAAGGATGAGGCAGAGACTGTGGCTGGCAAATGTCAGCTTTGCGTGAACAGCCCATGGAAAAACTCTGAAAAGCCGCCCATAGTTTTCATCTTCTGCCAAAGCCAGGAAGGAACTGGATTCCCTTTGCACAAATAAGAATTAGCTACTCTGTAGTCACTGGTTAAGGTAAGCTTTGGAAAGAATGACCATATCCCCATGCCAACTTAAAATCAAGGGTTAATTTAAAAAAAAAAAAAAAAACCCTCATATACTTACTTTAAAGTATTGTAACTTTAACTTTTACTAGATTTTAAGAATAGTGCAAGTCTTTCAGGGGCATAGTCTCTTTTTCCTTATTCTAAGGTATTTCATCAAGTCCACATCCATTTAACCCTCCAATTGGGGTGAAATTGCTCAGTAACTCCCGCCTCCAAATTGAACCCCATAAAGTAAAATCAGCAAGAACTACCTGGCAAGACTCCCTACTGCTCTTGACTCATTTTGCAGGATGGGTTTCCCCAACCAAGTAAAAATCATGAAATCCAATGAATAATTTTTGGTCCTCTGTATCTCACAGAGCTGTAACCTTATGGCAAGGAGATCACCAATGATTTGAGCATGCTCACACAATAGGAAAAATAATCATTGAATTTGGAGCAGTTCTTCTAATCTCATTTATTTTGTCACGCTGGTTGGCTAAAGGACATAGATTGGACAAATTACAATAATAGCAACAACAATAATTGTAGGTAACCACTGTGAGAAAGGCTCTGCTATTTATGGTAAATATTGTCATTATTTTACCTCAAAGCACTCCTGTGAAGTAGGGACATTTATTACCTCTACTTAACTACTTAACTAGTCAGAAAATGCCCACATTGATTTAAAATGATGGTGGCATTCAATGCACAAAAAAAAAAAAAAAAACTCAAATTAAAACTTTGGTTTTACTGCCTTCACAAAATTTGAATCATTTGATTTACTATAACAAAAATATAAGCATAGTATCAATAGGCAGTATAGGCTACTTGCATATACAGAGGATTTCCAGTATTTAGAAATTCAATAGTTTTTAGCCAGATAAAACTAGAATAGTTAAGAGGGAGGAGCCAAGATGGCAGAGGAGTAGGACGGGGAGAACACTTTCTCCCCCACAAATTCATCAAAAGAGCATTTAAACATTGAGTAAATTCCACAAAACAACTTCTGAATGCTGGCAGAGGACATCAGGCACCCAGAAAAGCAGCCCAACTTTTCGAAAGGAGAGAGAAGAAATACAGCTCCATCCACCAGAACATCGACACAAGCTTCCCTAACCAGGAAACCTTGACAAGCCACCTGTACAAACCCACACACAGCGAGGAAACGCCACAATAAAGAGAACTCTACAAACTGCCAGAATACAGAAAGGACACCCCAAACTCAGCAATTTAAACAAGATGAAGAGACAGAGGAATACCCAGCAGATAAAGGAACAGGATAAATGCCCACCAAACCAAACAAAAGAGGAAGAGATAGGGAATCTACCTGATAAAGAATTCCGAATAATGCTAGTGAAATTGATCCAAAATCTTGAAATTAAAATGGAATCACAGATAAATAGCCTGGAGGCAAGGATTGAGAAGATGCAAGAAAGGTTTAACAAGGACTTAGAAGAAATAAAAAAGAGTCAATATATAATGAATAATGCAATAAGTGAAATTAAAAACACTCTGGAGGCAACAAATAGTAGAATAACAGAGGCAGAAGATAGGATTAGTGAATTAGAAGATAGAATGGTAGAAATAAATGAATCAGAGAGGACAAAAGAAAAACGAATTAAAAGAAATGAGGACAATCTCAGAGACCTCCAGGACAATATTAAACGCTACAACATTCGAATCATAGGGGTCCCAGAAGAAGAAGACAAAAAGAAAGACCATGAGAAAATACTTGAGGAGATAATAGTTGAAAACTTCCCTAAAATGGGGAAGGAAATAATCACCCAAGTCCAAGAAACCCAGAGAGTCCCAAACAGGATAAACCCAAGGCGAAACACCCCAAGACACATAGTAATCAAATTAACAAAGATCAAACACAAAGAACAAATATTAAAAGCAGCAAGGGAAAAACAACAAATAACACACAAGGAAATACCCATAAGGATAACAGCTGATCTTTCAATAGAAACTCTTCAAGCCAGGAGGGAATGGCAAGACATACTTAAAAGGATGAAAGAAAATAACCTACAGCCCAGATTATTGTACCCAGCAAGGATCTCATTCAAGTATGAAGGAGAAATCAAAAGCTTTTCAGACAAGCAAAAGCTGAGAGAATTCTGCACCACCAAACCAGCTTTCCAACAAATACTAAAGGATATTCTCTAGACAGGAAACACAAAAATGGTGTATAAATTCGAACCCAAAACAATAAAGTAAATGGCAATGGGGTCATACTTATCAGTAATTACCTTAAATGTAAATGGGTTGAATGCCCCAACCAAAAGACAAAGACTGGCTGAATGGATACAAAAACAAGACCCCTACATATGTTGTCTACAAGAGACCCACCTCAAAACAGGGGACACATACAGACTGAAAGTGAAGGACTGGAAAAAGATTTTCCATGCAAATAGGGACCAAAAGAAAGCAGGAATAGCAATACTCATATCAGATAAAATAGACTTTAAAACAAAGACTGTGAAAAGAGACAAAGATGGTCACTACATAATGATCAAAGGATCAATCCAAGAAGAAGATATAACAATTATAAATATATATGCACCCAACACGGGAGCACCGCAGTATGTAAGACAAATGCTAACAAGTATGAAAGGAGAAATTAACAATAACACAATAATAGTGGGAGACTTTAATACCCCACTCACACCTATGGATAGATCAACTAAACAGAAAATTAACAAGGAAACACAAACTTTAAACAATACAATAGACCAGTTAGATCTAATTGATATCTATAGGACATTTCATCCCAAAACAATGAATTTCACCTTCTTCTCAAGCACACATGGAACCTTCTCCAGGATAGATCACATCCTGGGCCATAAAGCTAGCCTTGGGAAATTCAAAAAAATAGAAATCATTCCAAGCATCTTTTCTGACCACAATGCAGTAAGATTAGATCTCAATTACAGGAGAAAAACTATTAAAAAATCCAACATATGGAGGCTGAACAACACGCTGCTGAATAACCAACAAATCACAGAAGAAATCAAAAAAGAAATCAAAATTTGCATAGAAACGAATGAAAATGAAAACACAACAACCCAAAACCTGTGGGACACGGTAAAAGCAGTCCTAAGGGGAAAGTTCATAGCAATACAGGCACACCTCAAGAAACAAGAAAAAAGTCAAATAAATAACCTAACTCTACACCTAAAGCAACTAGAAAAGGAAGAAATGAAGAACCCCAGGGTTAGTAGAAGGAAAGAAATCTTAAAAATTAGAGCAGAAATAAATGCAAAAGAAACAAAAGAGACCATAGCAAAAATCAACAAAACCAAAAGCTGGTTCTTTGAAAGGATAAATAAAATTGACAAACCATTAGCCAGACTCATCAAGAAACAAAGGGAGAAAAATCAAATCAATAAAATTAGAAATGAAAATGGAGAGATCACAACAGACAACACAGAAATACAAAGGATCATAAGAGAGTACTATCAACAATTATATGCCAATAAAATGGACAACGAGGAAGAAATGGACAAATTCTTAGAAAAGTACAACTTTCCAAAACTCGACCAGGAAGAAATAGAAAATCTTAACAGACCCATCACAAGCACGGAAATTGGAACTGTAATCAGAAATCTTCCAGCAAACAAAAGCCCAGGTCCAGACGGCTTCACAGCTGAATTCTACCAAAAATTTAGAGAAGAGCTAACACCTGTCCTGCTCAAACTCTTCCAGAAAATTGCAGAGGATGGTAAACTTCCAAACTCATTCTATGAGGCCACCATCACCCTAATACCAAAACCTGACAAAGATCCCACAAAAAAAGAAAACTACAGGCCAATATCACTGATGAACATAGATGCAAAAATCCTTAACAAAATTCTAGCAATCAGAATCCAACAAGCTTCTGCACATTAAAAAGATCATACACCATGACCAAGTGGGCTTTATCCCAGGGATGCAAGGATTCTTCAATATCCGCAAATCAATCAATGTAATACACCACATTAACAAATTGAAAAATAAAAACCATATGATTATCTCAATAGATGCAGAGAAAGCCTTTGACAAAATCCAACATCCATTTATGATAAAAACTCTCCAGAAAGCAGGAATAGAAGGAACATACCTCAACATAATAAAAGCTATATATGACAAACCCACAGCAAACATTATCCTCAATGGGGAAAAATTGAAAGCATTTCCTCTAAAGTCAGGAACAAGACAAGGGTGCCCACTTTCACCATTACTATTCAACATAGTTTTGGAAGTTTTGGCCACAGCAATCAGAGCAGAAAAAGAAATAAAAGGAATCCAAACTGGAAAAGAAGAAGTAAAGCTCTCACTGTTTGCAGATGACATGATCCTCTACATAGAAAACCCTAAAGACTCCACCAGAAAATTACTAGAACTAATCAATGACTATAGTAAAGTTGCAGGATATAAAATCAACACACAGAAATCCCTTGCATTCCTATACACTAATAATGAGAAAACAGAAAGAGAAATTAAGGAAACAATTCCATTCACCATTGCAACGGAAAGAATAAAATACTTAGGAATATATCTACCTAAAGAAACTAAAGACCTATATATAGAAAACTATAAAACACTGGTGAAAGAAATCAAAGAGGACACTAACAGATGGAGAAATATACCATGTTCATGGATTGGAAGAATCAATATAGTGAAAATGAGTATACTACCCAAAGCAATTTATAGATTCAATGCAATCCCTATCAAGCTACCAACAGTATTCTTCACAGAGCTAGAACAAATAATTTCACAATTTGTATGGAAATACAAAAAACCTCGAATAGCCAAAGCGATTTTGAGAAAGAAGAATGGAACTGGAGGAATCAACCTACCTGACTTCAGGCTCTACTACAAAGCCACAGTTATCAAGACAGTATGGTACTGGCACAAAGACAGAAACATAGATCAATGGAACAAAATAGAAAGCCCAGAGATAAATCCACGCACCTATGGCCACCTTATCTTTGACAAAGGAGGCAAGAATATACAATGGATTAAAGACAACCTCTTTAACAAGTGGTGCTGGGAAATCTGGTCAACCACTTGTGAAAGAATGAAACTAGAACACTTTCTAACACCATACACAAAAATAAACTCAAAATGGATTAAAGATCTAAACATAAGACCAGAAACTATAAAACTCCTAGAGGAGAACATAGGCAAAACACTCTCTGACATACATCACAGCAGGATCCTCTATGACCCACCTCCCAGAATATTGGAAATAAAGGCAAAAATAAACAAATGGGACCTAATTAACCTTAAAAGCTTCTGCACATCAAAGAAAACTATTAGCAAGGTGAAAAGACAGCCTTCAGAATGGGAGAAGATAATAGCAAATGAAGCAACTGACAAACAACTAATCTCAAAAATATACAAGCAACTCCTACAGCTCAATTCCAGAAAAATAAGCGACCCAATCAAAAAATGGGCCAAAGAACTAAATAGACATTTCTCCAAAGAAGACATACAGATGGCTAACAAACACATGAAAAGATGCTCAACATCACTCATTATCAGAGAAATGCAAATCAAAACCACTATGAGGTACCATTTCACACCAGTCAGAATGGCTGCGATCCAAAAGTCTACAAGTAATAAATGCTGGAGAGGGTGTGGAGAAAAGGGAACCCTCTTCCACTGTTGGTGGGAATGCAAACTAGTACAGCCACTATGGAGAACAGTGTGGGGATTCCTTAAAAAACTGGAAATAGACCTGCCTTATGATCCAGCAATCCCACTGCTGGGCATACACACTGAGGAAACCAGAAGGGAAAGAGACACATGTACCCCAATGTTCATCGCAGCACTGTTTATAATAGCCAGGACATGGAAGCAACCTAGATGTCCATCAGCAGATGAATGGATAAGAAAGCAGTGGTACATATACACAATGGAGTATTATTCAGCCATTAAAAAGAATACATTTGAATCAGTTCTAATGAGGTGGATGAAACTGGAGCCTATTATACAGAGTGAAGTAAGCCAGAAAGAAAAACACCAATACAGTATACTAACGCATATATATGGAATTTAGAAAGATGGTAACAATAACCCTGTGTACGAGACAGCAAAAGAGACACTGATGTATAGAACAGTCTTATGGACTCTGTGAGAGAGGGAGAGGGTGGGAAGATTTGGGAGAATGGCATTGAAACATGTAAAATATCATGTATGAAACGAGTTGCCAGTCCAGGTTCGATGCACGATACTGGATGCTTGGGGCTGGTGCACTGGGACGACCCAGAGGGATGGAATGGGGAGGGAGGAGGGAGGAGGGTTCAGGATGGGGAACACATGTATACCTGTGGCGGATTCATTTTGATATTTGGCAAAACTAATACAGTTATGTAAAGTTTAAAAATAAAACAAAAAAAAAACTAGAATAGTTAATTACCTTTGTCTAATTCCATTTTCGGAGAAGGCAATGGCACCCCACTCCAGTACTCTTGCCTGGAAAATCCCATGGACAGAGGAGCCTGGTAGGCTCCAGTCCATGGTGTCACTAAGAGTCGGGCACGATTGAGCGACTTCACTTTGAGTTTTCACTTTCATGCATTGGAGAAGGAAATGGCAACCCACTCCAGTATTCTTGCCTGGAGAATCCCAGGGACAGAGGAGCCTAGTGGGCTGCCATCTATGGGGTCGCACAGAGTCGGACATGACTGAAGCAACTTAGGAGGAGGAGGAGTTCCATTTTGAATAATTTTTGAAGAACAGCAATTCTAGTCACAAGAAAACCTTCTCAACAGCATCATTAGATACAGATATTGGAGAACAGAAAATATTAAGGAATGGAGCTAGATAAATATGCATTGAAGAGGTAAAATTAGCAACTCTAGGGGAGTGGAAGGTGGAATTACATATCCTTCTTTTCCCACACATTTTCTAAATCTTTATTTTATAAAAAGACTAATAAAAATGCAAGAAGCTATTAACTTTGCCAAAGAATTGCATCTATTTTTGCATAAGCAGTTTGTTCCTTTAAATTCAAGAGTCTAGAATAGGTGCCAACAAGACACACTTCTTAGATCTCTGCTTTCCCTCCTTAACTGTTCCTCCTGGTAATTTAGCCACAATCTGTTGTTCTTATTGGCACTGTCCAGCCAACCAGTCCAGAGTCAAGGGGAGCAATATCTTCAGAGAACACAAGGCAGTTCTAGGCAGGATAACCCCGGATGTACATTTCAGAGCTAGAGGCCCCAGCCTGAGAGAGAGAGAGAACAATCCAAGGAGGAAGAATGAGTCAGGATAAAGAGAAAGCAACTCAAGACAGAGAGAGATGAGGTACAAAGTAGGGTCGAGGCAAGGAGGCTCAAAGCTGTGGAACAAAAGTAATTCAGAAGCAAATCTTGCAATTATCAGAGTCTAATCAATAAGTCTTATATAGACCTAGTTGGCCTCATACTCATTGTGTAGCCTATGAGTCATGCTGCCTATGTAGGGCAACCAAATGGACAGGTCACAGTGGAGAGGTCTGACAGAATGTGGTCCACTGAATCAATTCTTAAAGAGAAGGGAATGGCAAACCACTTCAGTATTCTTGCCTTGAAAACCCTATGAACAGCATGAAAGGGCAAAAGATAGGACACTGTAAGATGAACTCCCCAGGTCAATAGATGCCTGATTTGCTATGGAGATTGCTGCTGCTGCTGCTGCTGCTGCTGCTAAGTCACTTCAGTCGTGTCTGACTCTGTGCGACCCCATAGACAGCAGCCCACCAGGCTCCCCCATCCCTGGGATTCTCCAGGCAAGAACACTGGAGTGGGTTGCCATTTCCTTCTCCCATGCATGAAAGTGAAAAGTCAAAGTAAAGTCATTCAGTTGTGTCCAACTCTTCGCAACCCCGTGGACTGCAGCCTACCAGGCTCCCATCCATGGGATTTTCCAGGCAAGAGTACTGGAGTGGGTTGCCATTGCCTTCTCCACTATGGAGATTAGTGGAGAAATAACTCCAGAAAGAATGAAGAGACAGAGAAAAGCAAAAACAGCACCCAGTTGTGGATGTGACTAGTGATAGAAGTAAAGTCTGATGCTGTAAAGAGCAATATTGTATAGGAACTTGGAATGTTAGGACCATGAATCAAGGCAAATTGGAAGTGGTCAAACAGGAGATGGCAAGAGTGAACATTGACATTTTAGGAATCAGTAAACTAAAATGGACTGGAATGAGAGAATTTAACTCAGATGACCATTACATCTACTACGGTGGGCAAGAACCCCTTAGAAGAAATGGAGTAGCCCTCATAGACACAAAAGAGTCCAAAATGCAGTACTTGGATGCAATCTCAAAAATGCCAGAATGATCTCTGTTCATTTCTAAAGCAAAGCATTCAGTATCACAGTAATCCAAGTCTATGCCCAGACCAGTAATGCTGAAGAAGCGGAAGTTGAATGGTTGTATGAAGACCTACAAGACATTCTAGAACTAACACCAAAAACGATGTCCTTTTCATCATAGGGGACTGGAATGCAAAAGTAAGAAGTCAAGAGATACCTGGAGTAACAGGCAAATTTGGCCTTGGAGTACAAAATGAAGCAGGTCAAAGGCTAACAGAGTTTTGCCAAAGAATGCACTGGTCATAGCAAACACCTTCCAACAACACAAGAGAAGACTGTACACATGGACATCACCAGATGGTCAATACTGAAATCAGATTGATTATATTCTTTGCAGCCAAAGATGGAGAAACTATACAGTCAGCATAAACAAGACCAGGAGCTGACTGTGGCTCAGATCATGAACTCATTATTGCCAAATTCAGATTTAAATTGCAGAAAGTAGGGAAAACCATTAGATCATTCAGATATGACCTAAATCAAATCCCTTAGATTATACAGTAGAAGAGACAAATATTCAAGGAATTAGATCTGATAAACAGAGTACCTGAAGAACTATGGACGGAAGTTCATGACATTGTACAAGAGGCAGTGATCAAGACAATCCCCAAGAAAAAGAAACCCAAAAAGGCAAAATGGTTGTCTGATGAGGCCTTACAAATAGCTGAGAAAAGAAGAGAAACTAAAGGCAAAGGAGAAAAGGAAAGATATATCCATTTCAATGCAGAGGTCCAAAGAATAGCAAGGAAAGATAAGAAAGCTTTCCTCAGTGATCAATGCAAAGAAATAGAGGAAAACAATAGAATGGGAAAGACTAGAGATCTCTTCAAGAAAATTAGAGACACCAAGGGAACATTTTGTGCAAAGATGGGCACCATAAAGGACAGAAATGATATGGACCTAACAGAAGCAGAAGATATTAAGAAGAGGTGGTAAGAATACACGGAAGACCTATACAAAAAAGGTCTTCATGACCCAGATAACCAGATGGTAGGATCACTCACCTAGAGCCATACATCCTGGAATGAGGAGTCAAGTAGGCCTTAGGAGGCATCACTACAAACAAAGCTAGTGGAGGTGATGGAATTCCAGTTGAGCTATTTTAAATCCTAAAAGATGATGCTGTGAAAGTGCTGCACTCAAAATGCCAGCAAATTTGGAAAACACAGCAGTGGCCACAGGACTGGGAAGTGTCAGTATTCATTCCAATACCAAAGAAAGGTAATGCCAAATAATGTTCAAACTGTTGCACAATTGCACTCATCTCACACACTAGTAAAGTACTGCTCAAAATTCTCTAAGCCAGGCTTCAACAGTATGTGAACCATGAATTACCAGATGTTCAAGCTGGATTTAGAAAAGACAGAGGAACCAGAGATCAAATTGCCAACATCCGCTGGATCATCAAAAAAGCAAGAGAGTTCCAGAAAAACAACTACTTCTGATTTATTGACTATGCCAAAGCCTTTGACTGTGTGGATCCTAAGAAACTGTGGAAAATTCTTAAAGAGATGGGAATACCAGAACACCTGACCTGCCTCTTGAGAAATTTGTATGCAGGTCAAGAAGCAACAGTTAGAACTGGACATGGAAAAACAGACTGGTTCCAAATCAGGAAATGAGTATGTCAAGGCTATATATTGTTACCCTGCTTATTTAACTTATATGTAGAGTACATCATGTGAAATGCCAGGCTGGATGAATCACAAACTGGAATCAAGACTGCTGGAAGAAATATCAGTAACCTCATATATGCATATGATACCACCCTTATGGCTGAAAGCAAAGAGGAACTAAAGAGCCTCTTATGAAGGTGAAAGAGGAGAATGAAAAAGTTAGCTTAAAATTCAACATTCAGAAAACTAAGATCATGGTATCTGGTCCCATCACCTCATGCAAATAGATGGGGAAATAATGGAAACAGAGGCAGACTTTATTTGGGGGGGCTCCAAAATCACTTTAGATGGTGACTGCAGCCATGAAATTAAAAGACACTTGCTCCTTGAAAGAAAAGTTATGACCAACCTAGACAGCATATTAAAAAGCAGACATTACTTTGCCAACAAAGGCCCATCTAGTCAAATGTATGGTTTTTCCAGTAGTCATGTACAGATTTGAGTTTTGGACTATAAAGAAAGCTGAGCACTGAAGACCTGATGCTTTTGATCTGTGGTGTTGGAGAAGACTCTTGAGAGTCCCTTGGACTGCAAGAGATCCAACCAGTCCATCCTAAAGGAAATCAGTCCTGAATATGCTGAAGCTGAAACTCCAATACTTTGGTCACCTGATGCAAAGAACTGACTCATTGGAAAAGACCATGATTCTGGGAAAGATTGAAGGCAGGAGGAGAAGGAGACAACAGAGAATGAGATGGTTGGATGGCATCACCGACTCGATGTACATGCTTTTGAGCATGCTCCAGAAATTGGTGATGGACAGGGAAGCCTAGCATGCTGCAAGCCATGGGGTCGCAAAGAGTCGGACATGACTGAGAGACTGAACTGATCAGATCAGATCAGTCACTCAGTCATGTCCGACTGTTTGCGACCCCATGAATCACAGCACACCAGGCCTCCCTGTCCATCACCAACTCCCGGAGTTCACTGAGACTCACGTCCATCGAGTCAGTGATGCCATCCAGCCATCTCATCCTCTGTCGTCCCCTTCTCCTCTTGCCCCCAATCCCTCCCAGCATCAGAGTCTTTTCCAATGAGTTAACTCTTCGCATGAGGTGGCCAAAGTACTGGAGTTTCAGCTTTAGCATCATTCCTTCCAAAGAAATCCCAGGGCTGATCTCCTTTAGAATTGACTGGTTGGATCTCCTTGCAGTCCAAGGGACTCTCAAGAGTCTTCTCCAACACCACAGTTCAAAAGCATCAATTCTTCGGCTCTCAGCCTTCTTCACAGTCCAACTCTCACATCTGTACATGACCACAGGAAAAACCATAGCCTTGACTAGACGAACCTTCGTTGGCAAAGTAATGTCTCTGCTTTTGAATATGCTATCTAGGTTGGTCATAACTTTCCTTCCAAGGAGTAAGCGTCTTTTAATTTCATGGCTGCAGTCACCATCTGTAGTAATTTTGGAACTGAACTGAATCATTAAGTCTTGTGTGGACCTAGTGGCCTCAAGGACAAATCATAGTCCTTGACCAAAGAGGCAAGAGGTCTTATCATGTTTACCACCCTCATTTCCCAAAGGAAATCATTTTGACCCTTGCACTGATTGCTATTTTAGTAAACCATGTTCTGCTCTGGAAGTCAGTGAAGACTTTGCATTCACAGACAGAGTGACAAAGACAGAGCTTGTAAGTAGTAATAGTGATAGTAATGATAAGGACAATTAAGAAGACAAGCTACAGACTGAGAAAATATTTGCAATTCACATATCTGAAAAAGGACTTTAACTAGACTTTAAAAGAACTCACAAAAATCAACAGAAAAAAAAATCCAATTAGAAAATGGAAAAAAAAACATAAAAAGATGTATTTCTGAAAAGGATAAGTAGATGACAAATAAGCACATGTAAAGATGTTCAATATCATTAGCTTTCAGTTTAGTTCAGTTCAGTCTCTCAGTTGTGTCCTACTCTTTGTGAGCCCATGAATTGCAGCACACCAGGCCTCCCTGTCCATCACCAACTGCCGGAGTTCACTCAAACTCACGTCCATCCAGTCGGTGATGCCATCCAGCTATCTCATCCTCCGTCGTCCCCTTCTCCTCTTGTCCCCAATCCCTCCCAGCATCAGAGTCTTTTCCAATGAGTCAACACTTCGCATGAGGTGACCAAAGTACTGGAGTTTCAGCTTTAGCATCATTCCTTCCAAAGAAATCCCAGGGCTGATCTCCTTCAGAATGGACTGGTTGGATCTCCTTGCAATCCAAGGGACTCTCAGGAGTCTTCTCCAACACCACAGTTCAAAAGCATCAACTCTTTGGCGCTCAGCTTTCAGGGAAATCCAAATTAAAACCACAGTGAGATACCACTACCCACACTGCAGAATGGCTTAGAAAACGACAATATATGCTAGTAAGAATATAGGTATATCGGATCACTCATATACTGCTGGTACAGCCATGCTGAACAACAATTGTCCATCTCTTTAAAAAGTAAATATGCAACTACCACACAACCCAGACCTTGTTGTCCTGGACATTTTATTGCACAGAGATGAAAACATGTTCACACAAACACCAGTAAATAAATATATATAACATTTTTAATCATAGTACCTCAGAAATGAAGGCAACTCAGGTATCCTTCAATGGGTGAATGGTTAAACAAACTGTGGTACATCTATACAATAAATACAGCTCACTAATAAAAGGGAGAAAGCTATTGATATGTCCAGCAATCTAAATTAATTCCCAGAGAATTGTACTGATTAGAAAAAAAAAAAATTGATCCCCAAAGTTATATACTCTATGATTCTATTATAGAAGTGGAACACATGATACTCACTTTTAGAGGTTAAGGAGTGGTTGGAGACTAGAAGGAAGTGGATGTGTCTGTGAAATGGCAAAATGAGGGATCCTTTGGTGTTGGAAATATTGTGTATCTCCACTGTATCAAAATCAATATCTTGACTATGCTATTTTACTATGGTTTTTAAAAACATTGCCATTAAGGAAAACTGAGTAAAGGGTATATTTACCTGTGGATTACCTCCATGTATTATTATCATATGCACAAATTTATATGCATCTTATATCAAAATGAAAAGTTTAATTTCCAAAAACCTCAACATAGGCTGGTTAGAGTTCTGCAGCTAGTCATTGAAATGTGCATGCTCAGTTCTACCATAACGTGTCAGGAGAAACTGCTCTTCTGCAAGCTTGCTTGGCATGTGAAGCCAATCTCCAGCTATCTGTACAGACACCATCCTCCAGCCTGCCCACATTCTCATCTTCCTTTGAGACACAGAAGGTTCTGACTCACCTATCTATTTTGATCTTCCACTGATCCTAAATATACATCCGAACACTAAGTCATGCATACATATGTATAAATGCTAAGTCATCACAATTCCTATTCTCTACTCAAAGCTTTAAGTCAGAATCAGGACACTGCCAAACACTGAGCAGCTACAGCAGCACGTATTCCACACAGATGGCTCACAAGTCATGGCTTTTGTCCCTAGAGTTCTGCCCAGTAAACCTAGCAGTAAGCATCTTACAAATACGTACTGTATGGATTAGGAAGCAAAAGACATCAAGTTTGCTTGGATAATAGGAGCGCAGAAAAAATTCCAAAACGTTCCAAGTGAGAGTCAGTTATACAGCCTTCATTATATGGATTAAGAAACTTCAGGTTTTGTTCTGTTTGTCTGTTGTTATTGCTGTTATTGTTGTTTGCATGAAGGGAGAATAGAATGAAAGTTTGGGGCCCTGTACCCTGCCCAAATACACATGCAGTTTTGTCAATTGATCAAAAAAATAATCACTGCTGAAATTATTTTCTCTAACCTGTATTAATTGGAGAAGGAAATGGCAACCCACTCCAGTGTTCTTGCCTGGAGAATCCCCGGGACGGCGGAGCCTGGTGGGCTGCCATCTATGGGGTCGCACAGAGTCAGATACGACTGAAGCGACTTAGCAGCAGCAGTAGCAGCAACCTGTATTAAAGAATGCTTAAACATTTAAGATATGTTCCTATCCAAACTGCAAATGTCAAATGCATGTCTCAAATCCTTGAGCCTGTGATTACCAGATTTAGTGTACAGATCTTTAGAGATACTTGTTAACTATAAACATCTCTACTTTATTGTACTGTTTTATCCTTATATTCAAATTGCTAATATTCCTTATCTGATTGTTAGTCTTTCAGTCACGTCCAACTCTTTGCAACCCCATAGACTGTAGCTCACCAGGCTCCTCTGTCCGTGGAATTCTCCAGGCAAGAATAGTGGAGTGGGTCACCATTCCCTTCTCCAGGGGATCTTCTTGACCCAGGGATCGAAGCCAGGTCTCCCATATTGCAGGCAGATTCTTTACTGTGTGAGCCACCAGGGAAACCCCACTCTTTGTGATCCCATAAACTGTAACCTGCCAGGTTCCTCTGTCCTCCACTATCTCCCAGAGTTAGCTCAAATTCATATCCATTGTGTCAATGATGCTATCTACCATCTCATGCTTTGCCACCTCCTTCTCCTTTTGCCTTCAATCTTTCACAGCATCAGAGTTTTTTCCAATGAGTCAGCTCTTCACCTCAGGTGGCCAAAGTATTAGAACTTCAGCATCAGTCCTTCAAATGAATGTTCAGGGTTTATTTCCTTTAGGATTGACTGGTTTGATAGCCCTGCAGTCCAAGGGCCTCTCAAGAGCCTTCTCCAGCATGACTATTTGAAAACATCAATTCTTCAGCACTCAGGCTTCTTTTTAGTTCAACTCTCACATCCGTACATGACTACTGGAAAAATCACATTCAAATACCTAAACCAACAGGTCAAAAAGTATTGCTAAAACTAAGATCAATTTTTCTTTTGTATGACTTAGAGCACGATTTCTCAGCCTTGGCATTACTGTTGTTTTAGACAGGATAATTCTTTGGCAGAAGACCTGTTTTGTGCATTGCAGGATGATTAGCACATTCCTGGCCTCTACCTAATAGACATCAACAACATCCACAAGTTATGAAAATCAAAAAAAGATTCCAAATATTGCTAAATATTCCCTTGGGATCAAAATTCCCAGCATTTAGAACTACTATTGCAGACAAATAGTCGGACATTCAAGGCATGGTAAACATTATAATATGGCCAAATAGTAAATATCAATAACATAATATTTTATATATTGATATAAATAAATTTGCACTCAAATTAATTCAATTTCATCTTTTTATACAGTAGACATTAGCTAATCATGCTCTAATTCTTAGAATTACTCTGCCAGGTGGGTGTCATTCTTTCATGCAAACTGATGTTGAAATTGGGCTGCAGTTAAGTAAACTGTTCAAAGGCTCAAAGATAAAAAGACACAAAATTGATTTTTTTAGTTAGCTGGATCTTTACTCACTGCTTTCTGTTTTGAAATAGCAGTTGAAAATATCATTATATAGTGCTTTTTGTGTGTGTGTGTTTTCAGATACACCCTTGAAGCCATCAAAACAATCTATTCCATAAACATATCCATCAGCTCTAAAGCTTTCCCACTGTATTTTTATTTATTATTATTATTTACCTTTCTTTCTAGTGATCTCTAGATAGAGATCATAGTATAGGCATCATAGTGCCTATAGTAAACAATACCCAGTTATATACTTAAAATTTTCCTAAGGCATTAATTGTTGTTGTTCAGTCTCTAAGTCACGTCCAACTCTTTGTGACCCCATGGACTACAGCATGCCAGGCTGCTCTGTCCTTCACTATCTGCTGGAGTTTTCTGGAATTCATATCTATTGAGTCAGTGATGCTATCTACCCATCTCATCCTCTGCCATTCCCTTCTCCTTTTGCCTTCAGTCTTTCCTTGCATCAGGGTCTTTTCTAAGAAGTTATATCTTATATTAAAACTGAGATTTTAACTGAGATTCTCTAACTTATAATCAACCTTGAGTATTAACACATACCTTTATAGCAACTATAAAGATTCCTAATTATTGTAATCATTCCCATTCTGCTTTATTAGATATTTGTTTTACATATAAACTTGTGAAAACCAGACTCAATAGAAATACATCAACATTTATATAATATTTTCACTGAGGACCATTTACTATTCATAATATAAACATTAAATAATAAATTACTCAGAAAGTCTTTGTCTTCTAAAAGAAATATTCAGATCATATATACATTGTAAAAAGTAATTTTTTTTCTTTCTTTTATTGAATTATAGTTGATTTATAATAGGTTAGTTTCACATATACAGATTCAGTTATACATACAAATATATCTATTTTTTCAGATTATTTTCCCTTATAGCTTATTACATAATACTGAGTATAGTTCCCTGTGCTATATTGTAGGTCCTTGTTGGTTATCTACTTTATCTAGAAAATACTTTTGAATTTGTAAACTACATCCTGAATCATCTCCATCATGAAAAGTATAATTTTCAAGTGAAAATCATGCCAACTTACCTTTTTCAATTGACTTACAGAATTATCTCAAATCGAAACTCCCACCCAAGTAATTCTCATTGTATGACACTTGGCCCCTGGCAGCTGCAGAGCTATGCTGGATTTCTCTACTGAGTCCTTCCAGATCGCCTTCATAGCAGAGCTTGGGTCAGACAGCGTCTCACCGTTGCTGCCATCACGATCTTAGCTCAGGCCACAGTCTGTCTCCTAGACAATGACAGTAGACTGAGCCCATCTCCTTCTCCACCTTTGCTCCACGCAGACTAAGTTCTATGTGGCAGCTAGAGCAAGACTTAAGATAGGTTAATCTACTGAAAGAGATGCTCATCACACTCCTACCTGGAGCCTTGCCATCACACTCAGGATTAAACTCAAGAGATCTTTCCTAGAGCTGCAGAGCTGTAACAAGTTGGCCCGGAGCCCTGTCTCTGCCCTCACCTACAGCACCCGTCTCACCCAACTCCGGGCCTTGCAGCCAGCCTGGTCTAGCTGCTCTTCTTCAGACGCATCAAGCAAACTCCCAACTTAGGACTTTTCGTTCTGGCTATTTCGCTGGCTCTTCCCCTAGTATGATCCTCCCCAGATCTTCTCTTCAAGCTCTGCTCTAGTACTACTTCCTCTGAGAAACCTTTCCTGTCCACCCTGTATGAAATATAAGGGGGTCACATCTCCTAAGTCTTGACTCATTTCCCTTGCTTTATGTCATGTGACACTTCTTAATAATTGATATTACATTGCATCTGCTTTCTGCTCTTTTGTTGAACTGCCTTTCCCTCTAGAATGTAAGCTCTACACAGACAGGGAACACAGTTTGTTCTTTACTCTGGCTCTGGGATCTAAGTTTATTGTTTGTCCTCAATAAATTTCTGATAAGTGAATGAATGAAACCTGAATATTAACAGGGGCCTCAAAGTCTTCTGAGATTTAGGTGAGGCTTTCTTAAGTGCCCCTCTACCCCCGCCCCACCCCACACACACCACCACCACCACCTACACGTACTCTCTATGTTACAGAGCTCTCCTCAATACTTCCAGGAGTTTCCAAAGCCTTTTGTTGTCAGGGCACCTCTAGTTCCAACTGCTTGTATTCTTGGTTTGTGAATCATCTTGCCATCCTGTGTTCTCCATCTCTGCCCCACAAAAAGCCTTCTCCCTTAAGCCAACTTGTTGCTGCTACTGCCACTAAGTCGCTTCAGTCGTGTCCGACTCTGTGCGACCCCATAGACAGCAGCCCACCAGGCTCCCCCGTCCCTGGGATTCTCCAGGCAAGAACACTGGAGTGGGTTACAATTTCCTTCTCCAATGAATGAAAATAAAAAGGGAAAGTCGCTCAGTGTGTCTGACTGTTAGCAACCCCATGGACTGCAGTCCACCAGGCTCCTCCGCCCATGGGATTTTCCAAGCAAGAGTACTGGGGTGGGGTGCCATTGCCTTCTCCGAAGCCAACTTGGATGTTTGGCAAACTAACTGAAGTTTTATGGATAGTAAAAGGCAAGGTTTTTACAGAGACTTTATAAAGAAAAACTCTGAAGTACACGTTAAAGTGAAGTGTGAAAGTGTTAGTTGTTCAGTCCGACTCTTTTGCAACCCCATGGACTGTAGCCCACCAGGCTCCTCTGTCTGTGGAATTCTCCAGGGGAAAATACTGTAGCTGTTGCTGTTCTCTTTTCAGGGGATCTTCCCCAACTCAAGGATCAAATCTGGTCTCCTGCATTGCAGGCAGACTCTTTACCATCTGAGCCACCAGGGAAGCCACATATTAAACATCCTTCTTTAAAATCCTTCAGTCACTACCCCCTACAAAGGAGTTTTTCATAAGCACACTACCATGTAAGGTTTTCCTAACCCCACACCAGCCTCCCTGTCCCTGCTTCACTTCATCGCTCCCTCATGTCACACTCTCCAGAGTAAAAACATGCTCCTCTCCTCATTTCACACAAAAGGCTCATTCCTTCCTTTCTTGCATTTGATCTTTATGGCTTCATGCTTTAGGATCTCTCCTTCCATCCCCCAAAGCCCTTAAAGGCATTTTCCAAAAGAATGTCAAGTCAACTGTTAAGATGATACATCTATGGCTTCTTAAGCTATGAGAGGCTGTATTATTCCACATGAAAACCACATATTGCCACCTGAATAAATATATCTCATCCTTATGTACACTAACAATCTTTCATATATACATACACATGTGTATATATGTACATAAAGACAAGCATACATATAAACACATATGTACATATATATACTATATTTTAAATATATAGGTATATATATCACCATGATTCATAAAAGAAAGATTATCAGAAAGTATTAATAAATTCATATGAATTCAGAGAAACTATCACTCATCTGGTATTTTTGTCAGTTCAAAAAAGAGCAACTTTAACCAGGCAGATGTCTGTAAGCCTTTCTGATGTTAAAAACAGTTTCCTCATACTTGAAAAGACTGAGAGTTTATCACCTATCCAATATCTGTTTTTGGAAACAGCATTTAGAGTGAAAAGGGACAAAGGTAGCCATCCTTCTAGATTCCCTTCATGCCTGTCAAGTATTTTCACCAGCAATTTCCACAGGGATGGAGAAAACACAAACACTCTTCATATCTAAATTACATGGACATATCATTAAATGAAAAAAAGCAATATTTAGTGTGCCCTCTAAAAGTAAGAACATATTGCTTTATCATTTGATTGTGAGACAGGTCTCACTTACTGGAGAGAAGAAACCCATAGCCCTGTCGGATGAGAATTACCTGCAACCTCAGGTAGTTAGGTGATGCTGTTGGTGAAAAGACTGGCGCCCACCAATCACAGTACCTGAACCCTCTGGCAGGATTGTTATCCAGATCACCTTGCATTTTTTATTGCATTTCCAACAGTTAAAGACCTCTTATCTCTCATGTTGTATCTGCCATACCATGCTGGGTCTTGGGAAGAATTGGTAGCCATTACTATGTCCCCTAAAATACTGCCTTTAGTACCTCCAGTATCCTGGCATATGCTAGTGAATTATACCACCCAGTACTCGCCGCTGAAGCTAACTGCCTAATAGGAATCCTAGGTCCTAAGGCCAAGATTGTATGCTAGTAGAATCTTCCAATGTTCTAAGATGACAGCGTCTTCACTGTTAGTAGGAGAGTCTTGATATCTATTCTTCAGGCCTGGATTAGATATTCTTGGCCCTTGAACTGCACCCATAAAAGCCAATTTTGGCAATTCCATATGCCGCTTATATGTACCTCTGGGAAGAAGGGCTACTGACTGTTTAGCTGCAATGACTATATATAACTAGATGTGGACAGGGGTAGAAGAGAGACTTCTCAATATACATATTTGATGTTTGAACATAATAAACATATTACCTATTTTTTAAATGCAATTAAATGGAGAAAAGGTTAAAGCAATAATTGCTAGAAAATACATATAGAAATAACTGCATAAATTAATGTCACACAGTTTCCCTCTCTACTCCAAAGTTTTTACATGCATTTGAAAGTGACATTATAAAGCCACAAAAATAAAAGCACATAGTGGACAACAGAGAAAGCATCCCGAAAGTAAAATAACATCATGATGGCAAAAGAGTGTTTTATAGGTTTCTCAAAGAACACATTAAGATTCAATTTTAGTTAAACCTAAAAAAATGTTTAAAATCCAGAGAGGAAAATTAAAAGTAAGGGAAATTTCTACTGTTTAAGAGTGGTGAAACTAAACGTAACACAGATGATTCCTCCACTGGGGGTTAGGAAGGCGCTATTGACATCCTTTTCCCTCGCTCTTCACAGTCTCACTGGGGAGACAGACAATTGGATGGATAATTAAAATACAGTGTGACATTATACACAAAAAACAATTCTATGTAGATTGCTGATCCAAATACGAGAAGGAAAGCAAGAAAACTTCTAGAAGAAAATATCCAAGACCATCTTCTCTCCTTCAGGACAGAGAAATTTTTCTTAAACACACACAAAAAAAAAAAAAGAGAGAGAGAGAGAGAAAAATCATAACCACAGAGGAAAACAACTAATATTTTGGGTGACATTAAAAATAAATTTTGTTCATCAGAAGACACAGTTAAAAGGTGAGAAGGTGGGTCATATGGTGGGAAAAGACATTCTCACCATGTATAGCTGGCAAGGCATATCTACAAATTAATAAGAATAAGAAAGACACTCAAATAGATGAACAACTGACATTTACAAAACAGGACACCTACAGAACCAATCAACATCTAGGAAGCTTCCTTGGTGGCTCAGTGGCAAAGAATCTGCCTGCCAATGCTGGAGTCAGAGGTTTGATCCCTAGGTTGGGAAGATCCCCTGGAGAAGGAAATGGCAACCCACTCCAGTATTCTTGCCTAGGCGATCCCACGGACAAAAGAGCCTGGTGGGGTACAGTCCACAGTGTCACAAAAGAGTCAGACATGACTTAGTGACTAAACAACAACAACACATGACCATTAACAGCTATGAAGTACCAAAATAAAATTATGACCACAATAAGATACCACTATGGACCGCACAGAAGCACGGCCGAGAAGCGCTACCCCTCGCCCAAGGTCGGGGCACGACTGAGAATGCCAGGCTGCATTGGCACAGGAGCAGCTGAGGGGAGCTACCTCATGTTGGAGGTCAGGGGCAGTGACCGAGAGGAGCAATCCCACATCCAAGGAGCAGCAGCTGTGCAGTCATAGGAGGGCCAAGAGGAGCTACTCCACGTTCAAGGTCAGGAGGGGTGGCCGTGAGGAGATACCCCTCATGCAAGGTAAGGAGCAGCAGCTGTGCTTTGCTGGAGCAGCTGTGAAGAGATACCCCACTTCCAAGGTAAGAGAAACCCAAGTAAGATGGTAGGTGCTGCAAGAGGCATCAGAGGGCAGACACACTGAAACCATAATCACAGAAAACTAGTCAATCTGATCACATGGACCACAGCCTTGTCTAACTCAATGAAACTAAGCCATGCCCTGTGGGGCCACCCAGACGGACAGGTCATGGTGAAGAGGTCTGACAGAATGTGGTCCACTGGAGAAGGGAATGGCAAACCACTTCAGTATTCTTGCCTTGAGAACCCCATGAACAGTATAAAAAGGCAAAATGATAGGATACTGAAAGGGGGACTCCCCAGGTCAGTAGGTGCCCAATATGCTACTGGAGATCAGTGGAGAAATAACTCCAGAAAGAATGAAGAAATGGAGCCAAAGCAAAAACAATACCCAGTTGTGGATGTGACTGGTGATAGAAGCAAGGTCCGATGCTGTAAAGAGCAATATTGCATAGGACCTGGAATGGCAGGTCCATGAATCAAGGCAAATTGGAAGTGGTCAAACAAGAGATGGCGAGAGTGAACGTCGACATTCTAGGAATCAGCGAAATAAAATGGACTGGAATGGGTGAATTTAACTCAGATGACCATTATATCTACTACTGTGGGCAGGAATACCTTAGAAGAAATGGAGTAGCCATCATTGTCAACAAAAGAGTCTGAAATGCAGTACTTGGATGCAATCTCAAAAATGACAGAATGATCTCTGTTCATTTCCAAAGCAAACCATTCAATATCACGGTAATCCAAGCCTATGCCCCAACCAGTAACGCTGAAGAAGCTGAAGTTGAACCGGTCTATGAAGACCTACAAGACCTTTTAGAACTAACACCCAAAAAAGATGTCCTTTTCATTATAGGGGACTGGAATGCAAAAGTAGGAAGTCAAGAAACACCTGGGGTAACAGGCAAATTTGGCCTTGGAATACAGAACGAAGCAGGGCAAAGGCTAATAGAGTTTTGCCAAGAGAACGCACTGGTCATAGCAAACACCCTCTTCCAACAACACAAGAGAAGACTCTACACATGGACATCACCAGATGGTCAACACCGAAATCAGATTGATTATATTCTTTGCAGCCAAAGATGGAGAAGCTCTATACAGTCAGCAAAAACAAGACCGGGAGCTGACTGTGGCTCTGACCATGAGCTCCTTATTGCCAAATTCAGACTTAAATTGAAGAAAATGGGGAAAACCACTAGACCATTCAGGTATGACCTAAATCAAATCCCTTATGATTCTACAGTGGAAGTGAGAAATAGATTTAAGGGACTAGATCTGATAGAGTGCTAGGTGAACTATGGACTGGGGTTCATGACATTGTACAGGAGACAGGGTTCAAGACCATCCCCATGGAAAAGAAATGCAAAAAAAGCAAAATGGCTGTCTGGGGAGGCCTTACAAATAGCTGTGAAAAGAAGAGAAGCGAAAAGCAAAGGAGAAAAGGAAAGATATAAGCATCTGAATGCAGAGTTCCAAAGAATAGCAAGAAGACATAAGAAAGCCTTCCTCAGCAATCAATGCAAAGAAATAGAGGACAACAACAGAATGGGAAAGATTAGAGATCTCTTCAAGAAAATTAGAGATACCAGGGAACATTTGATGCAAAGATGGGCTTGATAAAGGACAGAAATGGTATGGACCTAACAGAAGCAGAAGATATTAAGAAGAGGTGGCAAGAATACACAGAAGAACTGTACAAAAAAGATCTTCATGACCAAGATAATCACGATGGTGTGATCACTGACCTAGAGCCAGACATCCTGGAATGTGAAGTCAAGTGGGCCTTAGGAAGCATCACTACGAACAAAGCTAGTGGAGGTGATGGAATTCCAGTTGAACTATTTCAAATCCTGAAAGATGATGCTGTGAAAGTGTTGCACTCAATATGCCAGCAAATTTGGAAAACTCAGCAGTGGCCACAGGCCTGGAAAAGGTCAGTTTTCATTCCAATCCCAAAGAAAGGCAATGCCAAAGAATGTTCAAATTACCACACAATTGCACTCATCTCACACGCTAGTAAAGTAATACTCAAAATTCTCCAAGCCAGGCTTCAGCAATATGTGAACCATGAACTTCCAAATCTTCAAGCTGGTTTTAGAAAAGGCAGAGGAACCAGAGATCAAATTGCCAATATCTGCTGGATCATGGAAAAAGCAAGAGAGTTCCAGAAAAACATCTATTTCTGCTTTATTGACTATGCCAAAGCCTTTGACTGTGTGGATCACAGTAAACTGTGGAAAATTCTGAAAGAGATGGGAATACCAGACCACCTCACCTGCCTCTTGAGAAACCTATATGCAGGTCAGGAAGCAACAGTTAGAACTGGACATGGAACAACAGACTGGTTCCAAATAGGAAAAGGAGTACGTCAAGGCTGTATATTATCACCCTGCTTATTTAACTTATATGCAGAGTACATCATGAGAAACACTGGGCTGGAAGAAGCACAAGCTGCAATCAAGATTGCTGGGAGAAATATCAATAACTTCATATATGCAGATGACACCACCCTTATGGCAGAAAGTGAAGAGGAAGCCTCTTGATGAAAGTGAAAGAGGAGAGTGAAAAAGTTGGCTTAAAGCTCAACATTCAGAAAACAAAGATCATGGCATCTGGTCCCATCACTTCATGGCAAATAGATGGGGAAACAGTGGAAACAGTGTCAGAATTTATTTTGGGGGGCTCCAAAATCACTGCAGATGGTGATTGCAGCCATGAAATTAAAAGAGACTTATTCCTTGGAAGGAAAGTTATGACCAACCTAGATAGCATATTGAAAGCAGAGATATCACTTTGCCAACAAAGGTCCATCTAGTCAAGGCTATGGTTTTTCCAATAGTCATGTATGGATGTTAGAGTTGGACTGTGAAGAAGGCTGAGTGCCGAAGAATTGATGCTTTTGAACTGTGGTATTGGAGAAGACTCTTGAGAGTCCCTTGGACTGCAAGAAGATCCAACCAATCCATACTAAAGGAGATCAGTCCTGGGTGCTCTTTGGAAGGACTGATGCTAAAGCTGAAACTCCAACACTTTGGCCACCTCATGTGAAGAGTTGACTCATTGGAAAAGACTCTGATGCTGGGAGGGATTGAGGGCAGGAGGAGAAGGGGATGACAGAGGATGAGATGGCTGGATGACATCACCGACTCGATGGACACGAGTTTGAGTGAACTCCGGGAGTTGGTGATAGACAGGGAGGCCTGGCGTCACGAGGAGTCGGACACGACTGCGCAACTGAACTGAACTGAACTGATACAACTACCAGAATGCCTAACTGCTGACTATGTCCATTTGGGGCAATGATGGGGAAACTACACATGGTGCTAGAGAGAGAAAATTGGTTAAGATCAAAACTGATCTTAATGATCCAAAAGAAAGGACTTTTCTGGTGGTCCAGTGACTAAGAGTCCATGCTCCCAATGCAGGGGAACTGAGTTCAATCCCAGGTCAGGGAACTAGATCCACAACTAAAAAGATCCTGCATGCTGCAACTAGGACCTGGCACAGCCAAGTAAATAAATATTAAAAAATGAAAGAGCATATTGAAAACTTTTGGAAGTATTGAGGCCAAACATACATCTACTTGGTAACTCCTAGATAAGCACTCCTGAGAATGAGTGCTTATTTCCCCAAGACAGAAGCAAAAACATTCATAGCATGATTTTACTTACAACAACCCCAAATTGGAAATGACCCAAATGCTTATCAACAATAAATCAATATACATATAACTAGTGGCACACTATACTGTAATGATTATAAAATGACTACAGCTGTATACAATGGGGCTTCCCTGATGTCTCAGATGGTAAAGAATCCACCTGCAATGCAGGAGACATGGGTTCAATCCCTGGGTTGGGAAGATACCCTGGAGAAGGCAATGGCCACCCACTCCACTATTCTTGCCTGGAGAATTCCATGGACAGAGAAGCCTGGCAGGCTACAGTCCATGGGGTCACAAAGTATCAGACATGACTGAGTGACTAACACTCCTACTACTGTACACAATGACATAGAAAAATCTCATAGGCATATTATTGACAAGAACATGAGATATAAGAAATCAGGCATAACATTATATGTACTACATGATTCTACTTACATAAGTTCTGAAATAGCCAAAGTAATTGTATCAAAAACCAAACCATAATTACCTTTGGCAGGAGGAAGCATACTGATTGGACGGGAGTATTAAGAGGGTTCTTGCATGCTGTTATGTTCAATTTCTTGGCTTGAGTGGTAGTTTTATGAGTATATTTACTTCAAGATAAATAAACTGTACACTATGAGTGTTGTGTACTTTTCTGCACAAATCTAATATTTAAATGAGAAAGCTTTTAATAATAGAATGTTTCAGAATCCACTGAGGGAACACATTGAAGGAAGCCCCAAAACTGGTTTAGATAATTGGGGAAAGCTCCCTGGAAGGCCACGCTGAACTCTAGAAGATGTGTTGGAGTGAGCTTGATCAATGGCAGGAAGAGAATGTTCCAGAACAAAAGCTGGAGGTGAGAGAGAATTGCAATGCCTCCTAGGAACTGTAGCTATTTGTTATAGCTGAAGCACAGTGTTTGGAGGTTGAGAGGGAGGAGAGAAAAGATGGGAGAGTTGAGAGGGTCCAGGTTAGATGGAGTTTCAAGCCCTGCTGAGAAATTTGGACACTGTTCTTGGAGCTGGTTTAAAGGGCTGGTTCTAAATAAGGAATAATGTGATTAGATTTGTATTCAAAACCATGACTACAACAAAGTATTGAAAATAGAAGATAGGGGTTACTGGAAAAATCTAGACTACAGGATATGGAGTGAGAAAGACAGAGAAAAGCAAAGCTGTTAAAGGGTATTTTGATAGCATGACTTGGCAAATGATCGATTATTTATGAGACACACAGAGAAGCCAAGATAAGTTCCAGGCTTTAGCCTGTGCCATTTTCTGAGAATAGAACATGGAGGATGTACAGTTTGGGTGGGAAAGATGGAGTTAATAGACCAGCTGTAACTCACACTTCTGGAGGGCAACACAGTAGTGAGATTCTAAACAGCCCAAGTGGGACTCTCACATTTTATGGCACTTTTCTAATTTTCCTAGGAGTTTCATAATAGCCGTCTCATTCTAGTCCCTCTATAGCCTCTGGCGTGGTCCACACAGGCATTATCATTCTGCACAGCAAGCTCCCCACCACAGATCTGAGGGGACATTGGGACACTCTGTGAGCTTGACATAGGACAGGGAAAGGTAGAGAAGCTCTACCCCTGTATCCAGGACTCTGTACTTCCCACTTTGTGGCTCTTACTTGGACCACTGTGATGGTAAGCCAAAGCAATGCATTCCAAACACTTTCAGTGATGAAGGAAGTACATAAAGTCTATATTATTATATCTGAAGAGCATCTGTAATCTAAAGAAAACCCGAAATAAGCCCAAGTCATCTTGCCATCTTCCCATCACCATTGCTTTCTCCTCACATAATCACCTAAGCAAATCTGAGATTATCCTTCACCCTGACTTGGATTTGTACTCATTTGCATGCCTTCTGAGGTCCAATTATTGATCTTCATAAGGAGCAGCTGTGTTCAGATAGGTAGGTGGCCTGGCTATTTGTCCAACAACATTAAGACAAACTCCTGACACATCTTTGCCATGAACACCCAGATTCAGGGTCTCATCAAACACTGGGGATGCCTTGGCATCCCATGCTTGAGGCCTCCCATTACCCTCCCAGATACACATTAAGGTGATGAATTCCATGTCAACTCATATTATTTATCACCTTCAAGATGGGCAGTTAAAAACCACCATCATCCAATTTCTCATATATCTGTCACAAGCCAGTCAGGAAAGTTCACAAATTGCTGACACTTGAACCTTTTCTTTCTGGAGGAGAAATAAATGAAAGTTGCCATTTCTCTATGTTCCACACAATATCAAATTTAAAACTAAATATTTTACTGCTAATAAACAGAAAAGAGTCTCTTAAATGGGACGTGTTGGTGTCATTGGGATATTTGATTACAGGTTGATGAAATGAAATGAGTAGAGAGATAGAGTTCATAAATCATTTTATCTGAATGAAATTTAAAATGAGTGAGATTCAAAGAACTGAAATGGAGAATTAAAATGTTGAAGCAACAATGTCAGGATCTCAGCGTTTGTGAACAGGTCCTCTAAAACAGAGAATCTGAGGCTTGCCACCAAAATGCGTGTTATTTATACATTTTCACATTCTACATTTCATTCTGTTGTTGGGATTCACACGCACATATGGTACATGAGATTATTTAAGGGAATTAATTGTATCATCTGTCACTTATAAACCAATAGAAGAAGCAAAATGACATGCATAGGAACACCTTTATCTGAGACTCAGAAATTGAGAAGTGTCTGGCATGATGCATTGCAGGAGACTCAGGGAAGAACAAGGAAAGAGACTGTCGTCAGGTAGCCAGCGATCAGAGGGTGGATGTACCTACAAGTGAAGCCTGATATTCCAAACAGTAACTAGCAGCTTTTTCTTGGAGGCTCCCAAGCACATAATGCAGCCCTATATCATCAGCTGGGAAAGACCCTATTATAGCCTTGCCCTTCATTTTACAGAGGAGGCTTCAGAGGACTGAGAAATTGAGAAACTGAGCTGGTGTCACACAGCTGTTAAGGGACTATCCTGTGAAAAGACCTTAGAACTCTTGAGTCTATGAATGTCCATCTTTCTTCCACCTTGACCTCATGCATTGTATTAACTGATACCATAAATCTCTATTGAACATTATGTGTAATTAAGGTATTGTACTGGCTTCCATGGGAATGATTTGACACCATTCGTCCTCATTTTGATCAAACAAATCAACTAGTTTTTACCAAACACTTGGTTATCCACCAAGAATTTAGCATCACTGAGAATCATTTGTTTATTCATGTTCTTCCTCTTCAAAAATGATGCTTCTAAGTACCCTTTCCATAACAGACATCTGCACTTTCTGGTGTAGCTACTGTTGGCTAACTACCTGCATTGGCACCTCCTACACTCAAAACAGGCCAGCTCCCTTTGCCTCCTTGGAAGCAGAGCTAATTTCCAGCCGGTTTTATGAGGACACGATGTTTCAGATTGATACAAAGTCAGGTCTTGTCTTTTGTGCTCCTGGTTTCCCCCATTTATGCCATCACGTCTCAGTCCTGGGCCATCCCGCTGTGTCCTAGTTGTAAGACAGACGAGAAGGAGGGCGTGTGGCTACAGGGAAGACCCAAGGGGCCACAGTAAGCCTGACCATCCCAATATGTTACAGTTACTGGATCCTGCTATTGTTGCTGTTTAGTTGCTAAGTCTTATCAGACTCTTTTGTAACCCCATAGACTATAGGACTCCTCTGTCCATGTAACTAAGGCATTGTACTAGCTTGACTGTAGCCCACCAGCCTTCTCTGTCCATGGGATTTCCCAAGCAAGAATACTGGAGGGTGTTGTCACTTCCTTCTCCAAGAGATCTTCCCAACCCAGGAATCAAAACTGTGGATCCTGTATTGCAGGCAGATTCTTAACCACTGAGCTCCCTGGAAAGCCATCATTAAATAGTTAAGAAATCCCATGATTAGATCATTGCTGCTGCTGCTGCTAAGTTGCTTCAGTCGTGTCCGACTCTGTGCCACCCCATAGACGGCAGCCCACCAAGCTCCCCTGTCCCTGGGATTCTCCAGGCAAGAACACTGGAGTTGGTTGCCATTTCCTTCTCCAATGCATGAAAGTGAAAAGTGAAAGTGAAGTCGCTCGGTCGTGTCCGGCTCTAGCAACCCCATGGACTGCAGCCTACCAGGCTCCTCTGTCCATGGGATTTTCTAGGCAAAAATACTGGAGTGGGGTGCCATTGTCTTCTCCATTAGATCATTGAATACACCTTTATTGGGGACTTTCCTGGAGGTCCAGTGGTTAATATACCATGCTACCCATACACGGAGTCTGGGTTCAACGCCTGGTTGAGAACTAAAGTCCCACATGCTGTGCAGTGTGGCCAAAAATATAAATAATAAATTAAACATAAAAAATGAATAAATACAATGCATCCAAATATACATATATGTATACACCTTTATTTTATTAAGCACTACCCTCTCCTTTTAAATGCAAATACTTTTGAAATAGTTAGTACAACAGATTTGTAGCTTAGAGGATCAGACCATGTTTCTCTACAGGAGGGAAAAATGAAGCAGAACAGAACATCCAAGGTGGTGGTGAAGTGATCCCCGTAATGACCTCAGATGAATCCAGTCCTGGGAAAGGGGGTGAAGATCTAGAGCCATTCTGTGCAGGCAAATTGGCCCCATGCAGTCTTCTCTGGGGTGTTAATAACTATAATCATCATAATAGACATTAAAGCAGCTGATATTTATCTGAGGCTTATGATGTTCCAGACATTTAGCTGCAAGGATGATACTGCAGAGGCCACATTCTCCTTTGAGACTCTTAAACCTTCATTCCTGAGCCCTGCTAGTCTGCCAAAATATTATGACAGATCTTAGAATACATCACCTGTAAAGTGACCGATTCTCCCCTTATGGAACTGCCATATGAAATAAAACTCTGTGGGAGAGGGAGAGGGTGGGAAGATTTGGGAGAATGGCATTGAAACATGTAAAATATCATGTATGAAATGAGTTGCCAGTCCAGGTTCGATGCATGATACTGGATGCTTGGGGCTGGTGCACTGGGACGACCCAGAGGGATGGAATGGGGAGGGAGGAGGGAGGAGGGTTCAGGATGGGGAACACATGTATACCTGTGGCGGATTCATTTTGATATTTGGCAAAACTAATACAGTTATGTAAAGTTTAAAAATAAAATAAAATTTAAAAAAAAGAATATATTTTACTTATTAATAACATAGTAATTAACAATAATATACTAAATAATATAATATTTTATAATATAATAATATATTTTATGTTGATAAAATATTTTACAGATGACCCTTGAAAATGCTGATTTGAACTGCATGAATCCATTTACATGGAGATATTTTCAATGGTAAATACAACAGTATTACATCGTCTGCAGAGGAATCACAGAGAGAACTGACAATAAATTTTATGCAGATTAATCCCTGACTTGTCCAACGATCAACTTTAATTACAAACATGGTTACTTATTTAGTAGGTATAAATTTACCTATAATTTCTAGGTATCCACACAGAAAATACCACTTTCTTTGACAACCACAACTCAAGGATGGATCCTAGAGCTGAAGGGTCAAGGTTTGAACCGTGGCTCTGTTTCTTCATCTGTAAAATGAATTGTAAAATGTCACCTCATAGGGTTTTTGGCTCCTCTGTCCATGGAGATTTCCAGGCAAGAATACTGGAGTGGGTAGCCATGGCCTCCTCCAGGGGATCTTCTTGACCCAGGGATTGAACTCTTACATCTCCTCTTACATCTCCTGCATTGGCAGGCGGGTTCTTTACCGCTAGTGCCACCTGGGAATCCCAAATGAGTTAATATTTGTGAAGTAATTAGAAGTGTGGCTAGCACATAGTGCCTACAATCTAAGAATCTAAAGCCTAGCTTTATATGATATGTATAACATATATATGATATATGTATATGGCATGGTTATCATTATCCCAGTTTTTCCTCTCTCCCCTTCCAAGACCAAGGAAATTATTTTCTACTCAAGATGGAAACAAGTGTGGAAACTAGAATGTATTCCATTCTAGTCTTCTTTCTTTATCTTTCTGGCAAATCTTCAATTTCCCCCAAGAGGACAGGGTTTTAAAACAGAAAACCTGGGAGATCTATAGACTATTACTGGTCTCCTGGCCTCACCTTGGAAATTGCTCCTCTGAAACATGATTGGAGGGAAAGGGGGAAACCCAGTGAAAGAAGAAAAGTTTTAAAAGTGAGGTGAATATCTCCATCTATCAGCCTGCCTCATGTAAACAGGAGGGTTGTTTTTAACAGGAATCGAAAACATCAAGAACTCACAGAAGGCTCGGTCCCTCCTGCTAGTCTGTCCCTGAGAACCCGGAAACCACACTCTTCTGCTATGGCTGGGCTCTCATCCTGCCCCCGGCACTAAGCCCTGGAGAGCATTCGAGCAGGGAAAGCGGAGGCTGGGGCCACAGAGACGAGTGCAGCTGGCTTCCAGCCCTGCGGATGCCAATGCTGGCTTTCTGCAGAACTGGGATCTAACCCCACAAGGTGGCCTCTAACCACTCAGTCCCTCTAGTCACCACCAGACAACAGAGGCAGGCAATGACGCCAGCTGCTGACTGGCCTTTGTGCAGGCCAGGGTGCTTCTAACTTGGGTAGAAATACCACAAGTCAAGAGACCCTTTCTCACTTCAGCCACAAAATAGAATTCAAGTGAACAGAAGTCCTTGTTCTTCATTTTCTGCTGAGATATCACCCCTCTTGGGGCATATGGGCAGCCCCGTTGGCTCAGACAGTAAAAGAATCCACCTGCAGGGCAGGAGACCCCGGCTTCGATCCCTGAGTCAGGAAGATCCCCTGGAGGTTGGATTCCACAGGACATCAGGCACTGGGAAGGGAAGGTGGCTGTGAGGTGGAACAGAGCAAGCACAAAATGGATCCTGCAGGTGTGAGCTGCAGGCTGTGAGGATGGATGGAAAGCTGGTTGCCTCTGCCTTGGCAGTCCGACACCCCCCAGAAGTCAGAGCCTTGGTTATGTTTCTGGGCACACACCTGGCCTCTGGGTTGGAGGAGCTGCGGGAGGACTGCGTGACAGCGGAGCAGCCACAGGCCTGAGTGCCACCTCCACCCGCGGCAGGTGAGTGTCTCAGATATGGCGGGCATGGGCCACAGCATGACTGCTACCTCCCTCCACACCCGCTTCCCACCCGCGAGTCTCTGGAACCACGCAGGAAGAGGGATTCTGAGAGGCAGTTCAGCCTGGTATAGCTGACACACTGCTACACCGCCCCAGGGCCTCCCCCTCCACCTGCATTTCCTGGATTCAAGGATTCTGTCGTGGGGTGTAAAGACAAGGCAGACTTGGAAAGAAAATGCTAGGGGTGTGTGTGCACGTGTGTGTGCACGTAGATAGGGCTATGACCGGAAGTATGCTTAGAAATGGTGTATTTCACAACCTTCAGCACATTCTTCCCCAGAACTGTATACACGTGGGGTAGAATCACAGTCATACGTCTACAAGTTAACAGTCCTCAAGGGGGCGAGCATCTATAATAACCAATGAAACCACACATCTCTCTCATCTCATCTTCAAGACTTTAACTACACTGCCACCTGCCCTTTGATATTTTCTTCAGGCTTCAATCCCAGTAAGAATCATCAATGGGTAGTTTTACAAAAAAAAAAAAGGTATGAAATTTAGAAAGGTGGTACTGATGAGCCTATTTTCAGGGCAGGAAGAGAGAGGCAGACACAGAGAATGGACGAGTAGACACAGGAGGTGAAGGGGAGGGTGGGCGAATCGGGAGAGCAGGACTGACCTATATGTACTACCTGGAGTAAAATAGCTAGTGGGGAGCGGCCCTCCAACACAGAGAGCGCAGCTCAATGCTCTGTAACGACCTGGGGGGTGGGACGGACGCGGGCAAAACAGAGGCTCAAGAGGGAAGGGATATGTGTGTACATATAGCTGACTCACTTCATTGTACAACAGAAACCAGCAACTTTGTAAAGCAATCATACGTCAATAAAAAAAATAAATGCACCAGTATCTAAAACATGTATAAAGAGGTAAATCAATAAAGAGAATAATATTACAAAAAAGAAAAAGCTGAATAAATAGAGACTGTCATTAGTGCACATAAAAATGAAATACGAACACGGAACATCTTTATGATTTCATGCAACATAAACTATGTTTTGCATTGTTAACCACTTCTATATCTTCATAATTATAACTGGCCAGTAATATAAATTAGTCTAAAACTGATGGGAGAAGCATAAGATAACTGTTCTAATTATTGCATTAAAGAATACTCCTATGGCTGATACAATTAGTGATTGCGAGCCTTAGTGTCCTCAGTTGTTGATTTATATTTACATGGTTATATAATTCCTACACTGTTTCATGTCTAATTTTTAAGCATAAAATAATTTGTGTGAAAAAATGAAAAAAAAAAAAAAAAAAAAAAACCTGTAAATCCAAACGAGAGGGCTTCAGAGGTCTTGGCCGCCCGAGTCTCTGATCGAGGCAAGGCCCCTCTCCTGTCTCCAAAGCCTTCAGTCTGTTCTGATGTTTGCTGTCACGTGGACGCCACCACGCAGCCCGTTCCCTAGTGGCTCATCACGCAGGGTCCTGGAGGACAGGGGAGGATACTTAAGGCAGGAACAAAGGAGGTTTCACGGAAGGACTACTCACCGAGGGGGCGGCCGGTTTCCGGAAGCCAGCTGCCTGGGGAAACAATCACGGGTTAGAAGCTGAGACTGCATGAGGGGGCCCAGTGGGACAGAGCGTGCCTGGCAGGAGGAGGCAGCTGCAGCTGGGGAAGGAGACCTCCCCACCCCGGCTGGCGGTGTGGCCCACGCCCTCCTCTCCCACCCAGAGATGGCTTACCCATGCCTGTCTCCAGAAGACCTGGCAGGAAACCAGAAAGCGGCATCGTCCAGTAGCAGTCATTTGTGGGAGTCAGCTTTCTGGAGCAAAGGGCAGGGCAGGGAATAGATCTGGGGGAACCATTGGGACCCCACTGGCTTCTCAGGCATCACTTCTCCTTGACAATCATGACTTAAGTGACCAAGGATACATGGTGGCCAGAGCAGCAGACCTGCAGAGACACCTGGGGCGGCCACTCCCAGCATTACAGAGCAGGACACCAGGACCCAATCCCTCTCCCGGCAGGTGTGCAATAGACCTTACAACGCTGACAACAGAGGCTGGGCCATCTCTGACGTTTCACCAGAGATCCCGGATAGGCGTTCCCTGCACCCTGGTATCAGCTTGATCTTTCTTTCTGCTCAAAGGCTACAGAAGCCCTCGAGGGAAAACTGCAAAACAGGAAAAGCTTTAGGCTCCAGAGTCACCTGCCTATCTCCCAGCAGATGTCTTTCCACCTTCAAGTTGCCACAAAGCAATAGCATTGTTTTTACTCTCATATTTAGATGGAGAGGCATAAAAATACACCAACGTGAAAGTAGCACTGTGGTCTATCAGCAACGCAGCTCATCTGCAGGGCTAGACCGTCTCTGCTGTCCACCTGAGAAAGCGGCCCTCAGCCAACACGACCAGAAACAAGGCTAGGAGGAGCAACCGGAGGTCTCTAGTCTGGACACAACAGCCGGGACCTGCCCAGGAGATAAGCCACTTCCTGCCTCCAGGTAAAGGATCTGCTATGGGAGAGAAAGCGATGCTTCTAGACCTATGAAGGCAGGTGGGGATAAGAGAGAAAAATACAGAAAAGCACACCAGGTACTAATTAAAGAATTGTGTATATATACATAACTACATTTTTATATATAGACATATATAGACATATAACTACATTTATATATATAGACATATATATACACATAACTACATTTATATATATACACATATATGTATACATAAATACATTTATATATACACACATATATATACATAAATACATTTATATATACATATATACATAAATACATTTATATATACACATATATACATAAATACATTTTATTTATGTATAAATACATATATATTTATATATATAATATGTTTATATATACATTTATATATATGTATATATACATATATAATACATTTATATATATAAGACATTTAAATATATACACACATATATAAATATATATACATATATAAATGTATATGTACCTATATATATACACACACACACACACACACACCCCCAGAAATAAAATGCAGCATAATAAACCTAAGAAATGCTAGAGTAGAAGAGTACAGAGTCCTAAGGACCCCAACTCCATCTTGGAGGCATATGAATATATAGTGGCTGGAACATAACAGACTTTCAGTAAATAATTTCTGACTTGTCCCTCATATGCCAAGTATAAAATAAAGCACTAAACTGAACATTCCCAGGTGTCGGTCACTGAGTGGGGAGAGCCCATTGCCTGCAGTCATTGGCCAGGGATCTAGCCGGAGGTGGCCTGAGCAGTATGGCCCGTAGGCCCCCAAACACAACCACAGAAACAAACGTCTAGCTTGTCCCAGACAGCACTGTCAGGCGAGAGGCTGGACAGGTGCATGGCCCGTACCATAAGATCAGGGTTCAGTCCTGCTATAATGTCCCATCTCTGTTCCCAGAAGTATCTGGAAGGATTTGCCACTTTGATTCCATCCTAGACACTGATCACCCTGCACTCTAGAAGCTCAATGTTTTGCCAGATTGGCAAGTCTCTGTCCTTATTTATTTATTTTTTGTCTTCTAGGCAAACCCCTGTTCTTCTATGAGAATCAGACCCAGACTGAGAGAAAAAGGGAAGACTTAACTTTTACTCAATAATTACCTCTTTTTTCAGATTTGATTTTTTGTTTGTTTGTTTTCACTTTCCGCCATATGCATTATGACCTTTTCAATTAAAATTAACTTAAAAAGACCAATCATCTGCATGCTGCCTGCCACCATCTTCCTGCCATTATCAGTAGGTGCTAGCTTTGCGGGAACTAAAGAGACTCTTGGGGTGAAAGAAGAGAGTGAAAAAGCTGGCTCAAAACTCAACATTCAACTCCTTGGAAGAAAAACTATGACAAACCTGCGTGTGCCATGTCACGTCAGTTGTGCCTGACTCTTTGTGACCCCATGGACTATAGTC